>NC_090437.1:1222609861-1232284861 GCF_031143425.1 Pleurodeles waltl | reverse complement strand
CAACTCCTCCTTTATAATCTCGTCTGATTCCTCAAGGGCTTGAGTTCTAAGTGCCAGGAGGTCGAAAAAAAATTCCAGTGATTCACAAACCAGCCTTATCTCTCCTTGATTTGCTTCTGAAATCGCAAAACCTGTTTTAATATTACCTGTGAGTAGTAGATTCCAGTGACCTGGCCTGTGCTCGATTATCCACTGAACTAAAGAGTGTGAAGGTTCCATAGGCTCTCAGGGCCTGGGTGGGTCAAAAGTGTCAAGTATCTCCAGTACTGGCCTCTCTAAGACATCCACTCCCTCACTGTCCTTGCCTTGATTTACCAGGTGGCATTCATCAAATGGTAACTACCAGTGAAGAGGATATAAACCCTCCCTTCTCAGGTGAGGATTGCAAAAAGATGGGAAGCAAACTTAATTTGATTATGGAGAAAGCATGGGAAGATTAATCCCTCTTAATCTACCAAGCAAGTAATCACGGAATAGTGTAAAGGAGCTAGTGTACAGTCAGACGGGGGATAGGCTTATATCCCCTGATGGTATAGAAGAGGACTTCCAAAAGTTATTTTCACAACTCTATACAAAAAAAAGAGGGAAGTATGGGATGACGCAGTTGGTGATTGGTTGGATATAGACATGCTTCCTCATCTTACACAGGGTAAGCAGACTCAGCTGACTAGATCTATTACTGAGGGGGAAATAAGAGCAGTTTTAAATGAGAGTAAGAGGGACAAAACGGCCGGACCAGATGCATCCCTGTTGAATTTTACAAAGCTCTGGATGATTCCATAGTTTCATTAATTCGTCAATTGTTTTCAGAGATTTTTGAAGGAGTCCTACTGCCTGCTTCCTGGTGTGAGGCAACTATCTCTCTTATTTTAAAACCAGGGAAATCCCCAGTGAGATGTGAATCCTACAGACCAATATCATTGTTAAATAGCGATTATAAGCTATTTGTTAATATTTTAGCAAATAGGTTAAGTGGGGTGATAAGCGACTTGATTCACCCTGACGAGAAAGGTTTTATTCAGAATAGATTCCTGTATGAACAAACGTTTAATTTAATTGGCGCTACTGATTTAGCTACTGTGTACCAAGAACCTCTGGCTGTTATAGCCCTAGATGCGATGAAGGCTTTTGATAGTCAATTGGAATTATTTAAATACGGTCCTTGAATTAAATAATTTGGTCACTATGTTCTGCCGGGCAATTCGATTAATTTAACATGCGCCAGAGGCTAGGGTTCTGGTAAACAGGGCACTAATTGATTCCTTCAGCATCCCTAGGGGTACTTTACAGGGTTGCCCCCTTTCTGCCCTGTTTGATTTATATATAGAGCCTTTGGCCAGAAGGATTAGGCAGAATCCTAGAATTTCTCCCTGTAGTAGCAAGGGGTGGGTGAAGAAAGTTGCTCTATTTGCCGATGACCTTAGTTTACACCTCTAACTTATCTACAGCCTTACCTACTTTATGGAATACTGCAGAGGAATTTGGAAAGATCTTGGGTTATCATATTAACCCTGAAAAAACTGAGATAATGGCATGGAACTTGAAGGCTGATAATTGGCATTTTACTAATTCAATTAGGTATTTAGGGCTATCAATTGTGCAGGATTTGGAACAAATAGCGGGGGTCAACAGCAAGACAGTGGCGACAGAGTGTAGTAAGCTAATGTTAGGATGGGTACACTACACCTTCCTCTTACAATTGTCAATTTGGTCAAAATGATACATTTTACCTAAGCTGAATTTCATTTGTAATTCTATCCCCTTACAAATGGATAAAAAAAAACCCTGGTCACACTTCAACAGAAAATAAACTCTTATCTGGGCGCAAAAAGGCCCCAGGATCTCATGGAAGAAATTGCGCAGAAGAAAAGGGGGGGGCTTACACTTCCTGAAGTACATTACACGTGTGGGCATTTCACCTTAAGAACGTTAGAATGCTATTCTCCTCCCTGGACCATTTAGTGGCCGGAGAGATGTTAAGGTTCATGGTAGCCACAGAAAAAGGCGCAGTACAATACTTTCTGTAAAAATTCAGTGACCCTAAATTTTTCAAGAAAGTGAGATTGAAAATATTACAAGATGCAGCTAAAGCTTGGTACAAGTTGCGGCAAGTGGCAAAAATAGAGTATTCTAGTCAATGGGCTCCGGTTTGGGACTCCCCAGGAACCCAGAGTGCTTAACAGATGTAATGGCTTTGCCCCTTAAGAAAGGAGGGATTTAATTTGGGGGGGGGGGGGGGATCTAATTAGGGATGGTTCTCTACTATCTTGGGAAGAACTTAGGGAACGGACAAGAGGAAGTCTCTCTAGGTTGAAGTACATTTAACTAAGGAATTGGATACAGATGGTCACAGTTAGTCTGGGGTCTGCAAATCAGTTAGAGGATGATTTAATTAAAAATCATTGGAGGTTAAAGAAGGTTTCAAGTTGGTATTGGGGTATGTTGGATGGTGTCTTTAAGCTACCTAACTCCATTGGGGGGGGGGGGGGGGGGGGAGTGATGCCCCCGGTACAAGTATGGTGGGAAACACCAATGCGTACATTTAAGGTAGTTAAACCTGCCTCATTAAAGAGGAATCATCTTTTTACCCGCACCGGGTTTTCTTTTCCCCCTCTAAGCTTTCTAAAATGAGAGGGGGAGAGGAAGTTAACTGTGTAAAATGTGGCTTACTGAGTGCGTCTGATATTCTTATGTTCTTGGAATGTCCAGCAGTGTACAGCTTTTGGGAAAAGGTATGCAAAACAATCTCAAGCATTCAGAAGCAAAATATTTCACTGACTCTTCCTTTAGTCATTTTTAGAATACCGGATGAAGGGGAAGCAAGCAGCAGAGCGATGAAGACAGTATTATTCTATGCGATACTCTTGGCCAGGAGGGAAATTTGTCGGCAATGGGCATCTGTGTCTTCACCTTCATATAAAGACTGGCTTGACGCCCTTATCAGCACATCAAAGATGGACATGGAGGCAAACAAATTAAATAAGGAAAAGAAAGTAAAAATATGGTCACGGCTGCTGGAATGGAGGGATATGGGAGAGTAATACAAGATTGGGGTGCACTATCATGTTTGCGTCCTATGATTAGGGGCCAGATTACACTCTTTCCTTGGATGCAGATTCCTGCACTAAGACTAAAGTGAGAGAGATCCGGGCTACCTGCATTAGTCATCTCCACATACGAGAGGGTACCATCAGGCGATATGGAGTCTACTAGGAGCCAGAGGTGTATGAGGACGAAAACAAAAAAAATTGACCTTGTAATACTAGGTCACCAACAAAAATAAAAATGTAAAGAGTAAACCTTCTACACCACTGAGGTGATGAACAGTCAGTTTGGGATACTGCTCTTTACTAGCGATTCCCTAGATTAATATTAATAGAAAATGTTTCAGTGCCTGTGCTCGTCAGATCAGAAGAAGGGTAAATTATTCATTTTGGTCTAGAGTCATCTCACTTTGGTGTTCCGCTAGTTTGCAATTAAAATAGTTAAACCCACAGTCTTCAACACATTATTGAATATCTGCCAAAATGCCTCGACGTAAGGCTCCTCTCAGTTTGGCTCTTCTGGAGAGCTGGATGCTGAAGGGCTCTTTAAATAAAGGCATCTCATTTTTTCAACATTCTTTCCATGAGCACCCATCTCTTTTCATAGATTGATATCTCAAGTGTGTTATTGTTTAGGCCAGCAGACCCGGAACAAATAAAGATCAAACTTTTTTGTAAATGAATGTGATCCCTGAGATACAACTGCAGAATTCAAATCAAAACAAATATCAAATGTGTTAAAGAAGAAGGAAGCGGTTTTAGGTAATCTTTGGAAAGAAACCCAAAGAAAGCTATGCACATACTTAACATAAGAAGAGTAAGGGGAGAAAGAAGTAAAGAAAGTCTGAAATAAAGAGAACCTATAAAATACCTATAAAATATTCCAACCAACAAACTGAAAGTGAGCAGTGTGACTAACTCTTAATAACAATCATCCAATCTGCCAGGAACAGTTATCAACAGAGTTCTAGTCATCTCCATAGTACCTTGATGTACAATATGTTCCTCATATGTAATGACAGCATGATTGAAAGGGTTATAAACAATTGCCAATTCTAGTTACCTGACAAAGCTCTTCTGCAACGTCTAGCATTCCTTGCCGAAAGAAATGTTCAACCATCACTTCACTTAGAATTCTCTGGCTATCAGTTTGCCAGCAACCATCAATGCCCACGCTACTTATGTCCGAATCAAAATTCTGAAATAAAAAAACAGATTTGTTAAATAATGTTTATCATGTGTATACATCAATAAATACATTCTATAGCTCCTTCCCAATCTTCTGGCAACTGTTCATATTGAACAATTTTACTTACCTGTGACCAACTGTTTGCAGCTTGAACAGCAGATCGTATGCTCTGCATTATCCTGCCATCTATTGTCAGTTAGAAATACTACAAATGCTTGCTTCAAAATATAAAATTTCAGTTTCCTGAATGACTCATGACCACATAGACATGTATGTAATGTTTAGTAAAGCAACTTTCACACGCTAATTGCCATCAACAGTAGAGGTTGGTGATATTAGTGAGTCTACAATAAAACAAGCTGCAAACAGTTACAGGTAAAATTTCCCATTTGCATCGCGTGGTTGTAGATCACATGATGTCCATAAGAATTGTGCTCCAAACCCCCAACGCTGATATGAAAGGAAATTCGAGGTAATTGTAAATGTTTTTAAAAGTGGTTGTCCTATTTGGCCTTCCTTTCTGTACAAATCTCAACACAGCAATACTATTTCAATATATGAACAGACGACTATATTGCTGCCTTGTAAATATTTGTAGGTGGGATGTTGCTAGATAAAGCCATGAAGGCCCCTTTTTTGTGTCAAATTTACCTGCGGAATGTCTGAGAGTTGTTGCCACATGCATAACAAACCAGAATTGATCACACAATTCATATTCTGAGATGTGATGAATACCCTCTTACAAATGTATCAAAATTCAAGGACCTTAGGAGCTTAATTATTAGAATGAATGACTGCTGACTGGGATGGTGAATTTGACACTTTGCACTGTCAAGAAGGTGGACACAAATCCTGAGCTTGTAATGTGGCTGAAGTAGAACAACTGGGAGAACCACACCGGTCTAGCTCATGTAGGTCTAACTAAGATAAAGGCTTACCAGTTTGTCACAAAATATTCCCTGGAGATCGGAAGTGTAGATGTGAAGAGTTGGTATTTTTTGTTTAAAATTTTGGTGAGCAGATATAGGTCAAGAATAATCCACCCTTGGAAGCCACACTTCTTTTGTAATCAGACAGACGCAGGGGGAGTGTGCCTCTCAGTTTCTAAACGTAGTACATACTTCAAGTCAGACAGAGTGGCACTTACCCTTTCCTACAAAAGAAAAGTGAGGTCACTTACTTGTTAGACCTGGGCACTAACAGGACACCCAAAAGGGTGATCCATGTGAACCGCCTCAAGCTTTTCTGCGACAGGGCTGATGTGACCATGCTCATGGTTACTGATAAGAATCAGGAAGCAGAGAGTGAGCCTCTGCCTGACCTTCTCTCTCACAACCTAAAAGATGGATCAGCTGATGGAGCGGTTTACTCTGACATCTTCACTGCCCAATAACAGGCTGACTATAGTCTAGTCTTGCAGCAGCATGCAGAGCTCTTCTCCTTACCCCCTGGACAGACACACTGGTGTACCCATGATGTGGACACTGGACTCAGCGTGCCTGTCAAATCCGAGATCTATCGCAGTCTGGCCAAGTTAAAGATAGCATCCAAGTTGAAGTCAACAAGGTTCTGGATTTAGGGTTTATTGAACCCTGTAGGAAGTTGGCTCTGTATGCACTATTTCAAAGTAAGGAATAGTATGCACAGAGTCCAAGGGTTTCCCTTAGAGGTAAGATAGTGGCAAAAAGAGATAATACTAATGCGGAACACACACTCAAAGACAATTCCAGGCCAATGGGTTTTTGTATAGAAAAATATATTTTCTTAGTTTATTTTAAGAACCACAGGTTCAAGATTTACATGTAATACTTTAAATGAAAGGTATTGCAGGTAGGTACTTTAGGAACTTTGAATTAGCAAAATAGCATATACACTTTTCACATAAATCACATATAGCTATTTTAAAACTAGACAGTGCAATTTTCACAGTTCCTAGGGGGAGTAAGAGTTTGTTAGTTCTTGCAGGTAAGTAAACCACCTACGGGGTTCAAGTTTGGGTCCAAGGTAGCCCACCGTTGGCGGTTCAGAGCAACCCCAAAGTTACCACACCAGCAGCTCAGGGCCGGTCAGGTGAAGAGGTCAAAGTGGTGCCCAAAACGCATAGGCTTCAATGGAGAAGGGGGTGCCCCGGTTCCAGTCTGCCAGCAGGTAAGTACCCGCCTCTTCAGAGGGCAGACCAGGGGGGTTTTGTAGGGCACCGGGGGGGGCACAAGTCCACACAGAAAGTACACCCTCAGCAGCACGGGGGCGGCCGGGTGCAGTGTGCAAACACGCGTCGGGTTTTCAATAGGTTTCAATGGGAGACCAAGGGGTCTCTTCAGCGATGCAGGCAGGCAAGGGGTGGGCTCCTCGGGGTAGCCACCACCTGGGCAAGGGAGAGGGCCTCCTGGGGGTCACTCCTGCACTGGAGTTCGGATCCTTCAGGTCCTGGGGGCTGCGGGTGCAGAATCTTTACCAGGCGTCGGGATCTGAGGAGCAGGCAGTCACGGTCAGGGGGAGCCTCGGGATTCCCTCTGCAGGTGTCGCTGTGGGGGCTCAGGGGGGCAACTCTGGCTACTCACGGTCTCGCAGTCGCCGGGGAGTCCTCCCTGAAGTGTTTGTTCTCCACAAGTCGAGCCGGGGGGAAACGCAAGTTGTTTTAAAGTTGCACCTTTGTTACAAAGTTGCAGTCTTTGGTGAACAGGGCCGCTGTCCTCTGGAGTTCTTGGACCTTCTAGAGCAGGGCAGTCCTCTGAGGATTCAGAGGTCACTGGTCCCTGGGGAAAACGTCGCTGGAGCAGTGTCTTTAGAAGTGGGGAGACAGGCCGGTAGAGCTGGGGCCAAAGCAGTTGGTGTCTCCGTCTTCTCTTCAGGGTTTTTCAGCTTAGCAGTCCTCTTCTTCTTAGGTTGCAGGAATCTGAGTTCCTAGGTTCTGGGGAGCCCTTAAATACTAAATTTAAGGGTGTGTTTAGGTCTGGGGGGTTAGTAGCCAATGGCTACTAGCCCTGAGGGTGGGTACACCCTCTTTGTGCCTCCTCCCAAGGGGAGGGGGGCACATTCCTATCCCTATTGGGGGAATCCTCCATCTGCAAGATGGGGGATTTCTAAAAGTCAGAGTCACCTCAGGACACCTTAGGGGCTGTCCTGACTGGCCAGTGACTCCTCCTTGTTTTTCTCATTATCTCCTCCGGCCTTGCCGCCAAAAGTGGGGCCGTGGCCGGAGGGGGCGGGCAACTCCACTAGCTGGAGTGCCCTGTGGTGCTGTAACAAAGGGGGTGAGCCTTTGATGCTCACCGCCAGGTGTTAACAGTTCCTGCAGGGGGAGGTGTGAAGCACCTCCACCCAGTACAGGCTTTGTTACTAGCCACAGAGTGACAAAGGCACTCTCCCCATGTGGCCAGCAACATGTCTGGTGTGTGGCAGGCTGCTAGAACTAGTCAGCCTACACGGATAGTCGGTTAAGGTTTCAGGGGGCACCTCTAAGGTGCCCTCTGGGGTGTATGTTACAATAAAATGTACACTGGCATCAGTGTGCATTTATTGTGCTGAGAAGTTTGATACCAAACTTCACAGTTTTCAGTGTAGCCATTATGGTGCTGTGGAGTTCGTGCATGACAGACTCCCAGACCATATACTCTTATGGCTACCCTGCACTTACAATGTCTAAGGTTTTGCTTAGACACTGTAGGGGCACAGTGCTCATTCACTTGTGCCCTCACCTATGGTATAGTGCACCCTGCCTTAGGGCTGTAAGGCCTGCTAGAGGGGTGACTTATCTATACTACATAGGCAGTGTGAGGTTGGCATGGCACCCTGAGGGGAGTGCTTTGTCGACTTACTCGTTTTGTCCTCACTAGCACACACAAGCTGGCAAGCAGTGTGTCTGTGCTGAGTGAGGGGTCCCCAGGGTGGCATAAGATATGCTGCAGCCCTTAGAGACCTTCCCTGGCATCAGGGCCCTTGGTACCAGTGGTACCAGTTACAAGGGACTTACCTGGATGCCAAGGTGTGCCAATTGTGGAAACAAAAGTACAGGTTAGGGAAAGAACACTGGTGCTGAGGCCTGGTTAGCAGGCCTCAGCACACTTTCAAATCAAAACATAGCATCAGCAAAGGCAAAAAGTCAGGAGGTAACCATGCCAAGGAGGCATTCCCTTACAAACCCTCTGACAGCCCCTGGGCTAACCTCAGTGGTCTTAGTCCCCAAGTCTCATCCCCAGGGTGAAAAGAAAGAAATTAGGTTTTGTGTGGACTGCAGAGGTCTCAACTTTGTCACCAAGACAGATGCTCTCCGCATACCCAGGATGATGAGCTGATAGACAAATTAGGTGCAGCAAAGTTCCTCAGTAACTTTGACTTGACTGCAGGGTACTGGCAAATTTGTGTGGCACCAGAAGCTAAAGACAGCATTCACCACACCTGACTGGCATTATCAGCTCACTGTTATGCCCTTTGGTTTAAAGAATGCCCCTGTCACCTTCCAAAAGTTGGTGAATCAAGTCGTTGCTGCCTTGGAGTCCTTTGGTGCAGCATATATAGATGATATTGCTATCTTTAGCTCCTCCTGACAGGATCACTTGGTCAATTCTGCACCCGGCTGCCACTGTGCCGCTAAGGGTGTGTTTGGTGCTGACCTGTGGCACCCCCAGTGCTGCTCTAAATCCCCCGGTCTGTGCCCTGAATTCACGGGTACTTACTTACCTGCAAGTTATTTCTTTCTGAGTGCCCCCAGTCTCCACAGGATTTCACTGGGCATCTGAGATCAACTATGACCTCTGCACCCGGCCGGCGACATGTTGCTGGTGGTGCACCCTTGGTGTCTTCCTTGACTTTGTCCTGTGGACACCCTAGCTCCCGAAGATTGGGTTTGCTCACCTTGGGCGTAGAAACTGTGTTGTTACTTTTCCTTCCCTAGGACTGCATTGCTTTCTATGAGAAATTGCACTGTCTACTTTTGAAATTGAAAAGTATTACTTACGTGTAAAATTTTTACATGTAAAATCTAAACAAAGTGTGTTTGATACTTGAAAGTGGTACATTCTTGAAACTGTACTTGCCTGCAACAATGATCCTTTTGGTTCTAGAAATAAAGTAACAAAGCATATTTTTTTATATATAAAGCATTGGCCTGGAGTTAATCATTGAGTGTGTACCTCAATTCTTGCCTGTGTGTGTGTACAACAAATGCTTAGCACTACCCTCTAATAAGTCTAACTGCTCGACCACACTACCACAAGAGAGAGCATTAGTATTATCTACTTTAGCCTCTGTAAAGCCTCTGGGGATCAATTTGACTCTGTGCACACCATACCTTACTTTGGTATAGTATATACAAAGCCAGCTTCCTAAATTTCTACCCAGGGGAAACTTTGGGCTATCTTAGAATTCTTTCTTGCTTCCAGATAATTCTGGATCTGCAAACGCTGAAGACGGAACTGACACAGTTGAGACATTATTTCTGTGCGAGGCAAGCACTGCCGAGTTGTTTTCCATTTTACCAACCAACCCTCTGGATTAGGCTAAACAAGAAGCCTCAATCAACCAAGGAAAGATATTTGCAAAACCTTCTTGGTGCAGATTTCATACATACCTTTAAAACTACGAACTGTTAAAGTTTAGCACCAAACCATAAAGCCAAAGTACTAATTAAGACTGTGGAGTATCGGGATACCAAAGCAGCATACTTGAAAGAGTGCAGCAAGGAAGTGGACTCATTGTAGGAGAAAGGGTCACTCCCTGTAACATCTGGCAATACTGTTTCTGATGGCTAACCTATCTGTCAGTGGGATCCTCACTTTGTGAATACCCCAGGCATCAGACTGGATCCGAAGATTTTTCTGCGTTGACTGTCTCACCTAGAAAGTGATGCTAGAGCCGCATATAAAGCACCACGCCTGACCGCTTATGTCAGTTTCTATATTGATTCTGTCTGCATTATTGGATGCAGAATGATCAGATGTTACGGTGTACAGAGCTTTAAATGGGGACATTTTTATAGATAAATAAAAGATTCCATTCCACAGTACAGGAAAACAGGAGGGTGGTGAGGGATGAGCAGTTAGTGTATCCACCGGAAAGTGCATTACTGAAGATAAGTAACTCGTTCTTCTGAATGATAATACTAACTGCAGATTCCTCAGCTTGGGAATATGTACCAAATCTGTACCACCTAGGTCTGTGGAATGGTTCAAAAGCAAAAGTCCTGGAGGTCTGAAAGGGCAAAGTGCACCTTCCACCAGACCTGGCCATCATGGCAATAGTGTCTTGTAAATGTATTGACACCCATGTTGCGGCCTCACCAGACAAAAGACTCTGATGACCAAGCAATGGTAGCCACCTCAACTCTGGCTGAATGAGTTCTGACCTTCTGGAGGCTGCTTCTTGGTCAATGGGTAGCAAATCTTAATTCAGAGGACTACGACCTATGCATGGTCCTTTTCTGTGTATTGTCATTCTTTGCCCCAGCGAACACCTCAAAGAACTGATCATTCGATGGTCCAACCAATGTAAAAGTTCAAGGCTCTTCTAGGGTCCTAGCGAAGCCTCTTCTCTTGAGGGATGAGGAGCAGAAAAGAAAGCCAGAGGGTGATGGATTGTCCAATATGATAAGACATCACAATATCCTACAGGAATGTGGCCATAGTCTGCAAAACCAGCTTGCTCAAGAAAAAGGTGGTGTACAGTAGTGGACAGAAAGCTTACAGCTCATTCATGCAACGAGTTGAAGTTATTGCTCTGAGAAAGACTTTTGAGAGTCAGTAGACGTAAAAGACAACTGTAGAGCTGGTCAAATGGGGTAGACAAGTAAAGGAGGAATCAAATTAAGGTCCCATTGCTTGGACAGAAACACAATGAACCAGACCTTTCACTAAACTCATCACAACAGGTGATTTAAATAAGAACGGATGATCCAGTAAAAGCAAAGAGGCAGAATGGGCCGACAAATAACCTTCAACAGTGCCCACAGCAAGTCTTGCTGGGCTAAATACAGCACAAAAAGAAGAACATCTTTGCCTGCAATGAATCCGTATAAAATCTTTTTTGTAGATGAACGCCTGGCTGCTAGAATGACATCCACTACTTCAGAAGGGAGAATGAAAGCAGTCAACTGTCGCTGCTCAATCTCCACATATGGAGGTGTAGACTGCGCAAGCCTAGGTACAGTACCCTGCCTGGCTGCTGTCACAGAAGAGCCTCTCAAATAGGCAGCCTGATTGAAGGACAGATGCTCATGCCCAGAAGTACGGGGTAACATACCCTCCTGGCCCAGTATGGGGACACTAGGATGACTTTGGCCCGGTTCTTCCTGATGATCTTCAGGCTCTGGCCAGGAAAGGCAGATGTGGGAAGGCATACCATAGGTCCGTAATCTACTCTAGAAAGAGCAGAAAGAGCCTCAAAAATAGGTGTAAAGAAATGGCTCCCTGTTGCAGTTACCCCCCACTTTTTGCCTGATACTGATGCTGACTTGACTGAGAAGTGTGCTGGGACCCTGCTAACCAGGCCCCAGCACCAGTGTTCTTTCACCTAAAATGTACCATTGTTTCCACAATTGGCACACCCTGGCATCCAGATAAGTCCCTTGTAACTGGTACCTCTGGTACCAAGGGCCCTGATGCCAGGGAAGGTCTCTAAGGGCTGCAGCATGTATTATGCCACCCTAGAGACCCCTCACTCAGCACAGACACACTGCTTACAAGCCTGTGTGTGCTAGTGAGAACAAAATGAGTAAGTCGACATGGCACTCCCCTCAGGGTGCCATGCCAGCCTCTCACTGCCTATGCAGTATAGGTAAGACACCCCTCTAGCAGGCCTTACAGCCCTAAGGCAGGGTGCACTATACCATAGGTGAGGGTACCAGTGCATGAGCACTGTGCCCCTACAGTGTCTAAGCCAAACCTTAGACATTGTAAGTGCAGGGTAGCCATAAGAGTATATGGTCTGGGAGTCCGTCTTACACGAACTCCACAGCACCATAATGGCTACACTGAAAACTGGGAAGTTTGGTATCAAACTTCTCAGCACAATAAATGCACACTGATGCCAGTGTACATTTTATTGTAAAATACACCACAGAAGGCACCTTAGAGGTGCCCCCTGAAACTTAACCAACTATCTGTGTAGGCTGACTGGTTCCAGCAGCCTGCCACACTAGAGACATGTTGCTGGCCCCATGGGGAGAGTGCCTTTGTCACTCTGAGGCCAGTAACAAAGCCTGCACTGGGTGGAGATGCTAACACCTCCCCCAGGCAGGAGCTGTAACACCTGGCAGTGAGCCTCAAAGGCTCACCCCTTTGTCACAGCCCAGCAGGGCACTCCAGCTTACTGGAGTTGCCCGCCCCCTCCAGCCACGGCCCCCACTTTTGGCGGCAAGGCTGGAGGGAACAAAGAAAGCAACAAGGAGGAGTCACTGGCCAGTCAGGACAGCCCCTAAGGTGTCCTGAGCTGAGGTGAATAACTTCTAGAAATCCTCCATCTTGCAGATGGAGGATTCCCCCAATAGGGTTAGGATTGTGACCCCCTCCCCTTGGGAGGAGGCACAAAGAGGGTGTACCCACCCTGAGGGCTAGTAGCCATTGGCTACTAACCCCCCAGACCTAAACACGCCCTTAAATTTAGTATTTAAGGGCTACCCTGAACCCTAGAAAATTAGATTCCTGCAACAACAAGAAGAAGGACTGCCCAGCTGAAAACCCCTGCAGAGGAAGACCAGAAGACAACAACTGCCTTGGCTCCAGAAACTCACCGGCCTGTCTCCTGCCTTCCAAAGAACTCTGCTCCAGCGACGCCTTCCAAAGGGACCAGCGACCTCTGAATCCTCCGAGGACTGCCCTGCTTCGACGACGACAAGAAACTCCAGAGGACAGCGGACCTGCTCCAAAAAGACTGCAACTTTGTTTCAAGAAGCAGCTTTAAAGAACCCTGCAACTCCCCGCAAGAAGCGTGAGACTTGCAACACTGCACCCGGCGACCCCGACTCGGCTGGTGGAAAACCAACACCTCAGGGAGGACCCCCGGACTACTCTACGACTGTGAGTACCAAAACCTGTCCCCCCTGAGCCCCCACAGCGCCGCCTGCAGAGGGAATCCCGAGGCTTCCCCTGACCGCGACTCTCTGAAACCTAAGTCCCGACGCCTAGAAAAGACCCTGCACCCGCAGCCCCCAGGACCTGAAGGACCGGACTTTCACTGCAGAAGTGACCCCCAGGAGTCCCTCTCCCTTGCCCAAGTGGAGGTTTCCCCGAGGAAGCCCCCCCTTGCCTGCCTGCAGCGCTGAAGAGATCCCTGGATCTCTCATTGACTAACATTGCAAACCCGACGCTTGTTTCTACACTGCACCCGGCCGCCCCCGCGCTGCTGAGGGTGAAATTTCTGTGTGGGCTTGTGTCCCCCCAATTGCCCTACAAAACCCCCCTGGTCTGCCCTCCGAAGACGCGGGTACTTACCTGCAAGCAGACCGGAACCGGGGCACCCCCTTCTCTCCATTCTAGCCTATGCGTTTTGGGCACCACTTTGAACTCTGCACCTGACCGGCCCTGAGCTGCTGGTGTGGTAACTTTGGGGTTGCTCTGAACCCCCAACGGTGGGCTACCTTGGACCAAGAACTGAACCCTGTAAGTGTCTTACTTACCTGGTAAAACTAACAAAAACTTACCTCCCCCAGGAACTGTGAAAATTGCACTGTGTCCACTTTTAAAACAGCTATTTGTGAATAACTTGAAAAGTATACATGCAATTGAAATGATTCAAAGTTCCTAATGTACTTACCTGCAATACCTTTCAAACAAGATATTACATGTTAAATTTGAACCTGTGGTTCTTAAAATAAACTAAGAAAAGATATTTTTCTATAACAAAACCTATTGGCTGGATTTGTCTCAGTGTGTGTACCTCATTTATTGTCTATGTGTATGTACAACAAATGCTTAACACTACTCCTTGGATAAGCCTACTGCTCGACCACACTACCACAAAATAGAGCACTAGTATTATCTATTTTTACCACTATTTTACCTCTAAGGGGAACCCTTGGACTCTGTGCATGCTATTCCTTACTTTGAAATAGCACATGCAGAGCCAACTTCCTACATTGGTGGATCAGCGGTGGGGTACAAGACTTTGCATTTGCTGGACTACTCAGCCAATACCTGATCACACGACAAATTCCAAAATTGTCATTAGAAATTGATTTTTGCAATTTGAAAAGTTTTCTAAATTCTTAAAGGACCTGCTAGGGCCTTGTGTTAGATCCTGTTTAGCATTTCTTTTAGAGTTTAAAAGTTTGTAAAAGTTTGAATTAGATTCTAGAACCAGTTTTAGATTCTTAAAAAGTATTCCAACTTTTAGAAGCAAAATGTCTAGCACAGATGTGGCTGTGGTGGAACTCGACACCACACCTTACCTCCATCTACAGATGAGAGAGCTAAGGTCACTCTGTAAACTAAAGAAAATAACAATGGGCCCCAAACCTACCAAAATACAGCTCCAGGAGCTCTTGGCAGAGTTTGAAAAGGCCAATCCCTCTGAGGGTGGCAACTCAGAGGAAGATGATAGTGAATTGGAGGAAGATTCCCCCCCTACCAGTCCTATCTAGGGAGGACAGGGCCTCTCAAGCCCTGACTCCAAAAATACTAGTCAGAGATGCTGGCTCCCTCACAGGAGGGACCAGCACCTCTGAAATCACTGAGGATAACTCCAGTGAAGAGGACATCCAGTTAGCCAGGATGGCCAAAAGATTGGCTTTGGAAAGACAGATCCTAGCCATAGAGAGGGAAAGACAAGAGATGGGCCTAGGACCCATCAATGGTGGCAGCAACATAAATAGGGTCAGAGATTCTCCTGACATGTTGAAAATCCCTAAAGGGATTGTAACTAAATATGAAGATGGTGATGACATCACCAAATGGTTCACAGCTTTTGAGAGGGCTTGTGTAACCAGAAAAGTGAACAAATCTCACTGGGGTGCTCTCCTTTGGGAAATGTTCACAGGAAAGTGTAGGGATAGACTCCTCACACTCTCTGGAAAAGATGCAGAATCTTATGACCTCATGAAGGGTACCCTGATTGAGGGCTTTGGATTCTCCACTGAGGAGTATAGGATTAGATTCAGGGGGGCTCAAAAATACTCGAGCCAGACCTGGGTTGATTATGTTGACTACTCAGTGAAAACACTGGATGGTTGGGTAACTGGAAATGAAGTGTATGACTATGTTGGGCTTTATAATTTGTTTATGAAAGAACACATTTTAAGTAACTGCTTCAATGAAAAGTTGCATCAGTATCTGGTAGACCTAGGTCCAATTTCTCCCCAAGAATTGGGAAAGAAGGCAGACCACTGGGTCAAGACTAGGGTAACCAAAACTTCCACTGGGGGTGACCAAAAGAAAGGGGTTACAAAGCCTCCCCAGGAGAAAGTGGGTGACACTAGAAACAAAGAAAAGGAGTCCCCTGTAGGCCCCCAAAAACCAGACCAGGTGGGTGGGCCCAGAGACACAACCCAAAACAACGGTGGGTACCAGGGTAAGAGCTGGGATGCCACTAAGGCATGGTGCCATAACTGTAAACAGACAGGGCACCACACCAAGGACACTTCTTGTCCCAAAAACAAACCCCCTAGCAAAATCCCAGGGGTGACCAGTGTAGCCATTGGGGATGACTCCTCAGATGAGGAGGTCTTCATAGCCTTCAACTGGAAAAAGGGCCCAACAGGTGAGTTGGAGATTCCAGAGGGAAGTAGACACTTCCACCACCTACAGGTGAATGGAATCCCAGCCACTGCCCTGAGAGACACTTGTGCCAGTCACACTATTGTGCGTGACAGGCTGGTGCTCTCAAACCAGTACATCCCAGGTGAGATGGCCAGAGTAAGAGTTAGCCCAGACAGGGTCACTAATAGGCCTGTGGCTCTTGTGCCCATAGAAGTGGGTGGAACTTTTAGCTGGAGAAGGGTGGTAGTCAGTACAGACCTCCCCCTTGATTGTCTCCTTGGAAATGACTACCCAGAGGTTAGTCAGAGCCTAAGAGAAGAACTGGTCCAGGGCCAGTCCTCTCCCAAGGATTCTGGAGTGCCTGCCTCTGCAGTAAATGCCAGTAGGCCCCAGAAGAAAAAGAAAAGGAAACAGAGTAGGAAAGGTGGACAACCTTTGACCAAGGTTCCAGCAAGCCAAGGAGATTCTGCTCCAGTAGAGGAGAACTCCAAAAGTGGCTCTGATAAAGTCCAACCTGACCCACAAGAAGTCCTGGCTAGTCAGGCAACTGTTAAGTCTGAGTGGGTGGCTCCTCAGCTAACAGAAGAAAGAGTGGAAGAAGGGTGTTTACTACAAGATGTGGTAACCCTCCACTCTAATACAGCAGACAGGCACCCTGAACCCAAAGAAGCCTGTAACTTAGCCCCTTCCCTTGTAGGTGAAGAGCTAAAGGTGTGGTTCTGGGCACTGACAGCTGACAGTGGCCTCTGCTGGGTGTTAGCCTTTATGGCTGCACTATCCTTGGCATGGTGGTCAGACCCCATGCCAAATAGCAAGTTAGGCCCCCTGACCCTGTTGGTCATGGTGGGGTTACTCCAGCTCTGGGTAACCTCTTTGGGTAAGCTAGGGGTGACCCTGGCTAAGATAAGATTAGCAGAGGTGGATACCTCTAAACCCAAAATAGAGAGAATGGGTGAGGACATAAAAAGCACAGACAAGAGGCAGTTCAGACTAGGTCCTATCACTGTGGAAGTAGGTCAGTTCCCCAGAGGGAATGACCTGAACAGGAGGATGTAAGGCAGAGTAGGCCCTGCAACAAACCAGCCTATTTCCTCTACTCTTCCTCGCCTGACAGACTAGGAAGACTCTCCCAGCTTTGGCTGAGTCTCCTGGCCTGTGGGCTGGGGGGGGGGCTTGTGTAAAGAAATGGCTCCCTGTTGCAGTTACCCCCCACTTTTTGCCTGATACTGACTTGACTGAGAAGTGTGCTGGGACCCTGCTAACCAGGCCCCAGCACCAGTGTTCTTTCACCTAAAATGTACCATTGTTTCCACAATTGGCACACCCTGGCATCCAGATAAGTCCCTTGTAACTGGTACCTCTGGTACCAAGGGCCCTGATGCCAGGGAAGGTCTCTAAGGGCTGCAGCATGTATTATGCCACCCTAGAGACCCCTCACTCAGCACAGACACACTGCTTACAAGCCTGTGTGTGCTAGTGAGAACAAAATGAGTAAGTCGACATGGCACTCCCCTCAGGGTGCCATGCCAGCCTCTCACTACCTATGCAGTATAGGTAAGACACCCCTCTAGCAGGCCTTACAGCCCTAAGGCAGGGTGCACTATACCATAGGTGAGGGTACCAGTGCATGAGCACTGTGCCCCTACAGTGTCTAAGCCAAACCTTAGACATTGTAAGTGCAGGGTAGCCATAAGAGTATAGGGTCTGGGAGTCCGTCTTACACGAACTCCACAGCACCATAATGGCTACACTGAAAACTGGGAAGTTTGGTATCAAACTTCTCAGCACAATAAATGCACACTGATGCCAGTGTACATTTTATTGTAAAATACACCACAGAAGGCACCTTAGAGGTGCCCCCTGAAACTTAACCAACTATCTGTGTAGGCTGACTGGTTCCAGCAGCCTGCCACACTAGAGACATGTTGCTGGCCCCATGGGGAGAGTGCCTTTGTCACTCTGAGGCCAGTAACAAAGCCTGCACTGGGGGGAGATGCTAACACCTCCCCCAGGCAGGAGCTGTAACACCTGGCAGTGAGGCTCAAAGGCTCACCCCTTTGTCACAGCCCAGCAGGGCACTCCAGCTTACTGGAGTTGCCCGCCCCCTCCAGCCACGGCCCCCACTTTTGGCGGCAAGGCTGGAGGGAACAAAGAAAGCAACAAGGAGGAGTCACTGGCCAGTCAGGACAGCCCCTAAGGTGTCCTGAGCTGAGGTGACTCTAACTTCTAGAAATCCTCCATCTTGCAGATGGAAGATTCCCCCAATAGGGTTAGGATTGTGACCCCCTCCCCTTGGGAGGAGGCACAAAGAGGGTGTACCCACCCTCAGGGCTAGTAGCCATTGGCTACTAACCCCCCAGACCTAAACACGCCCTTAAATTTAGTATTTAAGGGCTACCCTGAACCCTAGAAAATTAGATTCCTGCAACAACAAGAAGGACTGCCCAGCTGAAAACCCCTGCAGAGGAAGACCAGAAGACAACAACTGCCTTGGCTCCAGAAACTCACCGGCCTGTCTCCTGCCTTCCAAAGAACTCTGCTCCAGCGACGCCTTCCAAAGGGACCAGCGACCTCTGAATCCTCCGAGGACTGCCCTGCTTCGACGACGACAAGAAACTCCCGAGGACAGCGGACCTGCTCCAAAAAGACTGCAACTTTGTTTCAAGAAGCAGCTTTAAAGAACCCTGCAACTCCCCGCAAGAAGCGTGAGACTTGCAACACTGCACCCGGCGACCCCGACTCGGCTGGTGGAAAACCAACACCTCAGGGAGGACCCCCGGACTACTCTACGACTGTGAGTACCAAAACCTGTCCCCCCTGAGCCCCCACAGCGCCGCCTGCAGAGGGAATCCCGAGGCTTCCCCTGACCGCGACTCTCTGAAACCTAAGTCCCGACACCTGGAAAAGACCCTGCACCCGCAGCCCACAGGACCTGAAGGACCGGACTTTCACTGCAGAAGTGACCCCCAGGAGTCCCTCTCCCTTGCCCAAGTGGAGGTTTCCCCGAGGAAGCCCCCCCTTGCCTGCCTGCAGCGCTGAAGAGATCCCTTGATCTCTCATTGACTAACATTGCAAACCCGACGCTTGTTTCTACACTGCACCCGGCCGCCCCCGTGCTGCTGAGGGTGAAATTTCTGTGTGGGCTTGTGTCCCCCCCGGTGCCCTACAAAACCCCCCTGGTCTGCCCTCCGAAGACGCGGGTACTTACCTGCAAGCAGACCGGAACCGGGGCACCCCCTTCTCTCCATTCTAGCCTATGCGTTTTGGGCACCACTTTGAACTCTGCACCTGACCGGCCCTGAGCTGCTGGTGTGGTAACTTTGGGGTTGCTCTGAACCCCCAACGGTGGGCTACCTTGGACCAAGAACTGAACCCTGTAAGTGTCTTACTTACCTGGTAAAACTAACAAAAACTTACCTCCCCCAGGAACTGTGAAAATTGCACTAAGTGTCCACTTTTAAAACCGCTATTTGTGAATAACTTGAAAAGTATACATGCAATTGAAATGATTCAAAGTTCCTAATGTACTTACCTGCAATACCTTTCAAACAAGATATTACATGTTAAATTTGAACCTGTGGTTCTTAAAATAAACTAAGAAAAGATATTTTTCTATAACAAAACCTATTGGCTGGATTTGTCTGAGTGTGTGTACCTCATTTATTGTCTATGTGTATGTACAACAAATGCTTAACACTACTCCTTGGATAAGCCTACTGCTCGACCACACTACCACAAAATAGAGCACTAGTATTATCTATTTTTACCACTATTTTACCTCTAAGGGGAACCCTTGGACTCTGTGCATGCTATTCCTTACTTTGAAATAGCACATGCAGAGCCAACTTCCTACAATAGGCTTTTTGGGAACTCCAGCACGCAAAAGTGTAGCACTGCACCTTTTCAGCAGTAGGGAACAGATCGGGTCAGAAGGGTCTCCCATTGATAAAAGACACCCTGTGCAACCACTAGGTCTTATCTGCCATTTATGAACTTCTATGCATCGGCAACGCAGTTACTCCACCCTGGTGTTTAAAGATCCAGCCAAGCATTTCACAACTGGAAAGATGTCCTGTCGACTGAGCCCATTCCAGAGGCACAAAGCCTCCTGGAACAGGGCCTAGAACTCCACTCTTCCCGGTTTGTTGCAGTACCACATAGCGGTGGTGTTGTCAGTGAGAACTTGTACCAGCCTCCTTTTAATAGATGAAGGAACAGCTTCAATATCACACGGAATGGTCCACAAGCCCAACAGATTGATATGGAGGCAGGTCTCCACCAGAGGCCAGAGTCCTCTGATCTCCACCTCTCCCAGGTGACCTCCCTAGCAAATAACGACACCTGTCACCACCGCCAGCTCTGGGAAGAGTAAGGAGAGGTGCCTGTCTCTGGTCCAATTGTGACAGAGCAGCCACCACTGCAGGTCTTTTGCAGTCTCCTCCAAAACTTGGATGGAACTGGACAATTCCCTTGCCGCTGGGCCAACAGACTTCAAAACCTACTGTAGAGCCTGCATGTGCCATCATGCGTAGTTGACCAGCAGGGTGCAAGTGTCCAAGAAGTCTCAGAGCCACTCTCACTGAGGCCAAAGGCTGAAACATCCGGATCATAGTCTGAATGTCCTGAGCCTGCTGAACCAGAGGGGAAGATGGAAACTGCACAGTATCCAGGAGGAATCTGATGAACAAGAGCCTCTGTAAAGGAGTCAATTGTGACTTTGGTACACTGATACAGAATCCCAAAGATGTTAGGAGGTTCGTCGTCTGGAGGTGCTCTACAGGTGACTTCACCAAGCCCTCCTTTAACAGCCATTCATCGAGGTCAAGGAGGACCGGTATCAACCTTCAAAGGTGTGCCACAAGTACCGCCATCACTTTCATGAAGATTCAGGGAGCAATGATAAGGCTAAAGGGAAACAGAACTCAGAAAATGATCCTGGCCCACCTTGAACCGCAGATAACATCTGTGGGGCTGCAGGATGGGAATATGAAATTAGGGGTCCTAACGCAGGTGTAGTGTGACACGCTAATTAACAGATAATTTCACTACCTCGTCCCATCCATGGAACTGGATAAATCAATGTAAATGGCGCTATTCGGAGGACGGGCTAGCTGGAGAGCAGAGTAATTACCTTGACCCAGTGAAAAGTGGGTACAAATGCCTGGAATCAGATTATAAACCAAGTCATAGAAATATGACAATTCTCAAAGTGTCATAAGGAGTGTAGCTATGACACAACGGACTGTAAATCTACACAAGGGATGCATGTTTACCACCCAGATTGACCCCTCGCTGGACCCTGTAGGCCTAAGTGAGGTGAAACTGTACTCTTGTGCAGATTTCACCTATAATGTTTAATACAGTTAAGCACCACAGACCTTCAGTATGCCCTACATACCTACACTTTAAAAAGCTCTCTCACATTATAAGGCCGACCACAGGCCAATACCAATCCCTGAAGAGTCCCTTCGAAGGTAGGCCACTTGTGCATAGATACCAGGTTGAGTAAGATGGTAGTGTCACACACATAGCCCAAACACTTGCGTGTTCATGTGTAACCAACCCAGACTCTCTTATTCTAGTTGTGTAGTAGCTGCCTCATCTTAAAAGACAGTCGCTGGCAGTTATCAGTGAGTCCATTTACCATGAATTTACAGCCAGTGGAATTCAAGTAGTTAGACTCGCTCACAATGAAAGTTCAAAAGCAAGAAATCCAGGGGGACTTAATGGGTGGAATCCATTTGCTACAGGTACAAATGTGGAAAATGTACACCAGGCCCTTCTCATCACCTACCTGCTGCAGCAGCAATCACGCAGACAATACAACAGGTTTGATGCTCCAGAGGCATGGAACTGAAGTGTTACATTTGTTGCTGTGAATGGAAAAGTCATGGTTTTTGGACAGGAAATGTTGAAACTAAAATGGTTACTTACCAGTAGGAGTAGTTCTGCAGTTTGAAGAATTTTTGGGATTCACATACTGTGAATAATGCTGCCATCAAGTGGTTAGGTCCAGAATTTCTTGTATTCACTAGTAGTGTTTTTCTTCTGTTGGGCGTCGAAGTCCTCCACCATTTGGTGCTCGGACCATCCTCCTGTGACGTCATATGCCCTCCCCTGAAACATTCCTTTTGGTCACAACATTCAGAACCCTCCCCCCCAACCCTGTTTCACCTCATCTCTGGGGAGGTGGGTGGGTCCCTTGTGAATCCAGAAAACTTTTCAAGCTGCATAAGTAACCATTGCTAAGTAACCTACTGCTGAGTAACCATTTCAGTTTGCAGCATTAATCTTTAAAACAGCCTTCCAGTGGCAATGACATCACTGGGGAGAGTAATTTAACTGCAGGCACTTACTATACAAGAACCTTATATTCAAATACATAAGAATAGAGTGGTTCTAAGAACTAACCCACAATTCTTACCTAAGGTCATTTCATATTTCCACATAAATCAATCTATTCAGACAGGTTGTTTCTAAAACCCAAAAACTAAGGCTGAGAAGGCCCTGCATACTTTGGATGCATGTAGAGCAATAATGTCCTACATGGAAAAAACAGCATCAGAAAAGAAAAGACATTCTTCATCTCCTTTGCCAGCAACAATATAGGAGAACCTGTTACAAAAGGTACCATTGCAAGATGGATAACACAGACTATTGAAATGTGTCACAAGAAGGTTGACATCCACCTAGAAGGAAAACAAAAAGCACACTCAAGAAAGGAGCAACAATCTTTTTTTTTTTTTGCAAGCACACCATTAAGTGATACCTGCATGCCACATGGTTGTCAGTACACATGTTCACAAAACCCTATTGTACTGATGTTCAAATAAATAGAGTAGCACAAGTGGGTCAGAAAGTATTGAAGCAACTGTTTTCAAGCTCTACCTCATCTTTAACCAAACCACCACAAAGAAAACTGCCACAAAATCAATGCACAGCATGTGAATCCAGAAAAGATTCAGGCTAGAAACAAAGTAATTTGCTTAACACGTCGACCTCTGACCAGAGCTCAAAGACATACAACAACAACATGATTCATTTCAAGAAACAAAGACGAATAAGACTAAAAGAAGAACAACCTATAAGGAATTGGAAAATTAACTACTGGGTGTTAATGACAGGGTAAAAGTTGACCAGGTTTCCGAATGCTGATGGCTATAGGACAAACATGCTTCCAGCTATTCTTTTCAGTTAGTCAAGTTCTTTCTTAATATGTATTTTTGCCACAAAACAAAATATGTCTAACCACTGTATCCATAACTGCATCCCCAAAGATTCAAGGGACATATTTTGGCTCAGGCATTATTTTATTTTTTTATTTGAAAGATTCCACTGATTCAATTTTCCCACTTATCCGAAAGTGAAAAAGCAACAATTACACCATTTTCCTGATTTTGATCAGGCCTACTTCATTATTTAAGGGCACACTACAGTTGTCTGTGCAGCAGAGTTCTTCAACTGAGGAAAAAAGAGGTAAAGTTAGTAGCCACAAGATGTTCAACCAGAGACAGGGTGTCTTAATTTGGACATGCATGTTTACCGGGAGAATACAGAGATTTTCCTAGAAAGTTATACATTTTACTCATAATTGCTATTCCCAATGCAATAGGTTTCACCACTAGCATTTTTCAAATAAAGTCCTAAATAGGAGGAAGTATAACCTTGCATGTAATATCTGTTGAAAATGGGATGCAATACTCTCATTCATTAGGTCCCATGTTCCTACTTACACAATGTAAATTATCTACGCTAAATTCCTCTATGGTGTACCCATTATCTCTGGTTTGAGAAAATGTGTCTCACTCTAGAAACTAACCCATGCTTCAGTACCAGAGAAAGTATTTTATGGCTAGATGTGTCCCCTCTACATCCAAATTGCAAAGCTGAACTCGGGTACAGGCCTTCCCATTTGGCTTTTAAAACGTATTACGGGGGCGGTGGCTTGAGCGTCAAGATGGCGGCCGCACCTTAAAGGTGCTCCGGACCCCTCCGTCATCCGCTCAAGAAACGCGCACAAATCAGCCCTCCCCGGAGGAGGGAGAGACAGAGGAAGAACAGGGCAGCCCCCGGGGCAAAAGAGTCGTAGTCCGCAGACTCCGGGGGAGCAGAGAACAGACGGAGCGTCCCGCACTCAAAATGGCGGGCGCTCCGAGCGCATAAACGCTGCTGGTGAAGTGACGGTGATCGGGATCACAAGTGACCGGCCTGGAAGAGAAAGAGAACCATAATGACAGCGTGCAAGTCCGATGATACTTGGCAATCTGAGTGGGAGAGAGGGGACACTCGGCATACGATGTCTCGCGCCCAAATGGCAGGTGCGCAGAAGACGGGAAGCGACAGAGCTTAGAGACCTCGGCTGGGTGAGGCCCGTACCCCTGTGAACGGCAGGGGGCAGCACCGTATCGGAGGGACTGAGACGAACCCGAGGACCCGGAGAGTGCTGGAAGCGCCCCGAAAGACGAAGGCAGGTAGTGGTGGCCTTCTCGCTGCTTCCTCCTCTTCCCCTCTGCGCTGGTGAGCGGCTGCTAACCCCCCCCCCCTTTTTGGGACATACTGGGGAAGACGCCGGGGGCCTTGAAGGAAGGGGGGAGCGACTTGTCTTTCCCCCCGTGACTAATAATCCTCGGTCATTGGGAGATCAAGATCAGGGGGTGTGAGGTGGACGAGGTGAAGAACGGATCCTATCGGCAAGGCTGGCATGAAGAAAGACTGAGGCCCTTGTGACCAAAGGACGAATTAAGACACACCAGCGGAAGTGAGCACAATGGTAGAAATGGGCACTCCAGCAGAAATTGAGGAGTAAGCGGCATGGAAATAACCCACAAGCAGGCCCAACAAGGTAGTTAAAATGGGCAAAGATAGGCAAACCCACCCCGCCGCGGCGCAGACACGTATCGACCAATTCGCCACGGGGCCCAGTGGAGCCTCGAAAGATGACTGAAAGACAGAAAATGGTGAAGGAAAACAAAACGGGAACAGTGACCTGGCAGCCATTCTTCAAGCAATACAGTCCTCCCAAGAGGCAGTGGAAGGCAAAATTGGAGAGGTGAGGGTGGACGTGGCCCTGGTACGCCAAGACTTTCGCAACGCTACAGCGAGGATTACAGAAACGGAGTCCAGGATCTCCACGGTGGAAGACGATCTGGCGGCCCTCAAAACACAGGTATCAACACTAACAACTCGGACAGCGGAACTATACCGAAGGGCAGAAGATGCTGAAAATAGATCCCGCCGCAACAACCTCAGAATTGTGGGTCTGCCCGAAAACACCGCCGCATCCTCCCTGGCCATATTCCTGGAGGACTGGTTCCGGTCCTGGCTGCCCCGGGATCTTTTGACACAGTGGTTTGCGATTAAACGCGCCCATCGGGCCCTGCAGGCCAGACCCCCCCAGGCTCTCCACCGAGGCCAGTGATCCTTAGACTTTTCAACTTCAGAGACAGAGATGCGATACTCCAAGCGGCAATATCAAAAGGAGACCTGCACTGTGACGGGACCAAAGTTATGGTGTTTCCAGATTACACCAAAGATGTTCAAATGCAACGCCGCTCGTTTATAGAAATTAAACAAAAACTAAGGGCGATGGAGGTGCCGTACCGTCTTCTCTTCCCGGCCAAGCTAAGGGTGGTTCACAGCAACAAGACCCACTTCTTTGAATCCCCCGATCAGGCCTGGAAGTGGCTAACCGAAGAGGTCCCGATGGGTCTTAATGAGGGAGAACGGCGGCTGGCAATCTCGGGTCAGCAAAGGAGCAACCAGCCGCGAGGGCCCCGGAGGTCTCGCCGGAGAACTCGTTCCAGGAGGCGCAGGGAAGGGGGAGAGTCGCTTTCGAGTTCCCCCCGAGGCTCCGCAGAAGATTCAACCCAAAGGCCTGGGGTAGAAGTGAGACCGAGAGACAAGGAAGTGAACCGGAGCCCCCTGGATCCTGGAGAGAAGCTCCCCGGAACAGTAGATGACACTGATCTCTCACAGAGTCCAGTGATGCGAGTCCTCCTCCGGAGAGAGGAAAACTGGAACAGAAAGGCCAAAGACCAGGAGATGGTCATGGAGCTTGGGTTCAAGCATTACAAAACTTAACACTTCTTAATCCGCAAAAATGGAGGGGTCCACCATAGCTCAGACACTAACAGTTATCAGCTCGTTATGTTTGGGAATGGGCTGTTGGTATTGGGCAACAGATGCTTCTGGGGGGGAAGTATGGGGTGGGATGGGAGTTGGAGGACTTGTTTGGTTCTATCCCGCCAACAGGCTGTTATTGTTCTGTATAGTTAATGTAGGTCTATGGTCTCCACTACCGGCCGGGAACAATAGTAATAGGACATCCAGAAACACTAGGAAAGAACCAAGGGAGAAATCACTGGGGTCAGGGTACGGATGGGTGAGAGGGGAGGAATGGGGATGACTCACATAATATCATGGAACGTCAACGGGCTCCTTGACAAGATTAAGAGATCAGCAGTACTCACTTACATTCATAGACATAAACCTAACATACTCCTGATGCAGGAAACACATCTCATGGGGAGTCATTGCCCCTTCTTAGCCCGCAAGGGATTTGACAGGGTATTCCATGCAGAGTTTACGAGAGGCTCAAGGGGGGTTGCTGTACTGCTGCATCACTCCCTACCTTTGGTGATGAGACAAGAATGGAGAGACCCGCTAGGGAGGTACGTGGCAGTCTCCGGCATGATAGAGGGCCAGACAATGAATATTGTGAGTGCTTACGCTCCCCCAAACATGGTGCGTAAAACCCTAGAAGATCTGACAAGGTTATTAGCAGAACTACCCCCTGGGAAAACGGTAATAGGGGGTGACTTCAATGCAGTCCCAAACCCAGGACTAGATACGAGCGGGGGACCCTCAGCTCATAGACAGGCATTGGCCACTAGTCTGGAAGGATGGATGGCATCAACAGGGCTCTGCGATGCATGGAGGGCGTGGCACCCGAGAAGCAAACAATTCACACATAGGTCGGCAGCCCACAGCACACAGTCCAGAATAGACCTGGTGTTGGTGTCAGCCAGGGAATGTGGACACCTCTCCCACATCGAGATCCTACCGCGGGGATCTCGGACCACGCACCGGTTCGGCTGAGGATGGGCCTTGCCGACCCGCTGATTCGCCCCATATGGAGACTAAACGCATGGCACTTGCAAGACGAGGAAGTTGTAGATAGCTTAAGGGTGTCGTTGCGTGATTACTTCAACACTGAGGGCTCAGTAAGATCGCCGGGAACCCTATGGGCTGCAAGTAAGGTAGTAATGAGAGGGATAGCCAAGGGCCTGATCCGTGCTCGGGAGCGCACTCGCGACTCCCGAATCACTCAACTGGAAGCTCGTGCCACTCTTCTTGAGATAGAAAAGGAATCACACTCAGACGAACAAATAACCAGAAACCTCTTGCTGATTCTGGAGGAAATACGTAGTTATCCCTAGAAACGGCAAAACACATGTGGCGCGCCTCCACGGCTCGAGTATGCGGTTGGGGTAATAAAACAGGGAAACTATTGTATTGGTTGATTTCCCAACAACAGGCTCCCCGAATCGTCCCTGAGATATGCAATGAACGAGGAGAACGAGTGGTGGAGCTCCAAGAGGTGGCCGAAACATTCGCCGAATTCTATAAGGCCCTATACCGAGCGACAAGTCCAGAGGTTAGGGACCCCCAGACGGGTTCCTGGCGGACTCTTCACTCCCAATTCTGCCCACTGTGGATGTACGGGCTCTGGGGGAACAGTTCACGGAGGCGGAGATCAGCGAGGCCATATCGGCATTGGGGGTGGGGAAAACTCCCGGGCCCGATGGGTTTCCCCCAGAATACTATAAAAGACTCAAAGGGGAACTGGTGCCCCACCTAATGAATCTCTATACTGAGGTGGACCAAAAGGGCTTCTTTCCAGACGGACTAGACATTGCCACCATTGTTGTACTGCCTAAGACCCAACCCCCCTCCCTCTCCTGCGCTGACTACAGACCCATATCTCTCACCAACAGTGAAGTAAAGATCTATGCCACAATGCTGGCCTCCCGCCTAAAAAGGGTGATGCCCTTACTGGTGCACCCAGATCAGTGCGGCTTCATGACCGGACGTAGCACACGCCACTGTATACGAAGGCTCCAGGTGGCTCTTGCAGGGCGGCACCGTTTGCCCCAGCAACTGGCTCTCCTATTCATCGACTTTGAAAAGGCATTTGACTCAGTTGACTGGGAATTCCTCTTCGCGGTGCTCCGGCGGGCCGGCTTTGGGCCACGGTTTCGTAGACTGGTTCAGGCCTTATATGCCAGACCCATGGTGCAGGTCAATGGAGTCTTGTCCTCGGCCTTTCCGATACATCGGGGAACACGACAGGGCTGCCCTCTCTCCCCTCTTCTATTTGCTCTGGCCATTGAGCCATTGGTGGGAATGTTGAGAGAAGATCCGATTTATCAGGGTTGGAGATGGGGCCCCTCCTGTGAAGACCGAGTGGCCTTATACGCAGATGATGTCCTGCTATATATGGCGGATCCGGGAGTGACCGGACCCCAAAGCTTCCAATTACTGCGACACTTCGGGGAGACCTCGGGGCTCAAAATGAACCCGTCCAAATCGGTGCTGGTCCCTCTGGCGCAGTCAAGAGATTGCTTTGACTGGCAGAGGGCGGTTCCACTGCGTCGGCTAAGTTTTAAATACTTAGGGATATGGGTCGCGCTGCTCCCTGAGCTGTCCTGGTCCCTGAATCTAAACCCACTGGTGTCTCGTATACGGGAAGACCTTAAGCATTGGCATTCACTGCCTCTGAATATTCTGGGCCGTATAGCCCTGTACAAGATGATGATCCTACCACGCCTCTTATATGTGGTCCAGAACTTACCATTTAATATCCCACGCTCGTGGTTTAAAAAGCTGGATGGAATCACCACCTCCTTTATGTGGGGAGGGGCGAGACAGAGTAGCAGCCCGGAACTGACGAAGAGAAGTTTATGACGGGGGATTGGGCATGGCTGACCCCTACCTGTACTATCTGGCGACAACTCCTGGTGGTGCATGATTGGTTCAACGGAGGTTGGTCAGACCCAGCATATCAGCTTGAATTAAACGCTTTAGGATATCCCCATATCCTAGATATGTTATATGGGGCTCCGATCCCCAAGGATCTAGAGCTTATCACTAGAGCGGTATTCTTGGCATGGAGAGCGGCGCTAAGGCATACTGGTTGGAGCAAAGTGATTACCCGGCAAACACCGCTATGGCATGGCAGTTGGCTGAGAGAGACGGCCAGGTTGGAGGGATTCGGGAATTGAGACACACTGGGAATATCCTTGGTTGGGGATGTATGGAAAGGAAGTTTGATGAAGTCCTTTCAAGAAATGCAGCAAGAGTTCCAGCGATCCCCGAAACAATTCTTTAAATACCTCCAGCTCCGACATGCCCTTACTAGGCACCTGAAAGAAACATCCCAAATACCGGAGTTCAACCCGGTTGAAGCCAAAACACTAATGGGCAGCCTTGGGAGGAAGGGGGTCTCCCAAATCTATAAAATGCTGACCACAAACGCACCCGGGGACCTAGAACACCTCAAGAAGGGTTGGGAGAAATGGGTGGGACCACTTGAAGAGGAAGACTGGGTGGAGGCACTGATGGCTCCCCGGACGCTGGTGGTGTCGACGAGGTTGAGAGTGACACAATTCTACTTCTTACACAAAGCATATCTGACTCCAGATAGAATGTACAAGATGGGTGCCCTCGGTTCTAGTCGATGCCCACGATGCAAAGAGGACAAAGCTGACTTCTATCATATGATATGGTCCTGCCCTGTGATTCAGAGGTTCTGGAAGGGAATAAATCAAGAGCTGAATAATGCCTTGGGATCATCACAGGTACTGACCCTCAAAACGATACTATTGGGGATGATGAGTGACATGGAGGGGTCTAGAACAGATAAAACATTGGTTGGAACGGCGACTGCGGTTGCAAAGAGCGATATAGCAGACGCTTGGAAGAATACCAAAGGTCCCTCCCTTCAGAAATGGAAAAGGGGGGTGGACTGGTGTGCAGCCCAAGAAAAAGTGGTGTATGAATCAAGGGGATGCCCTCATAAGTATGAAAGAATATGGGGAAAATGGGTTGGACTCCTAAGCTAAGTAAAAGGGGCTCAGACCAAGTGTATACACATGCTCCTCTCTCTTGGCAAACTGTAATGAAGTGACTTTTAATGGATGCCTCGAGCACTTAATTGCTAGATCAGAATTAACTGTCCAGTCGGTGTATAATAGACCAAGGTTTGTAAGTTATTTGTATATTTGGTTATAAAAAAAAAAAATACTATTACATCAGCAGGACCAAAGTAACCACTTTCAGCAGGTAAGTAGTATTTAAATGTTTTACAAAATAAATAAGTAAACAGTTATCTGAAGAACGCATTCTTTTTAGGTCGCAGCCTTCCTGAAGACTTCCTGGGGACATTCAGAAAGATGACCTAGGAATTCATTCTGCCCGTTGCTTGCCATTGGCTCTGTGGTTTGTAATGAAAATGTCACTTACCCAGTGTACATCTGTTCGTGGCATCAGTCGCTGTAGATTTGCATGTTTTGCATAGCTCGCCATCTGGTGTTGGGCCGGAGTGTTACAAGTTGTTTTTCTTCGAAGAAGTCTATCGAGTCACGGGACCCAGTGACTCCTCCTTTTGTCTCCATTGCGCATGGGCGTCGACTCCATCTTCGATTGTTTTTCCCCGCAGAGGGTGAGGTAGGAGTTGAATTGTAGTAATAGTGCCCATGCAATGGAGTGACTAAGTATGTACCTATTTAAGGTTGAGATGATACATATACAAATAGTTGAAGGTAACTTCCAAACTGCTACAGGCTCCCGGGGAGGCGGGTGGGCACATGCGAATCTACAGCGACTGATGCCACGAACAGATGTACACTGGGTAAGTGACATTTTCAGTTCGATGGCATCGGTCGCTGTAGATACGCATGTTTTGCATAGACTAGTAAGCAGTTATCTCCCCAAAAGCGGTGGCTCAGCCTGTAGGAGTGGAAGTAGTTTGAAATAATGTTCTTAATACGGCTTGACCTACTGTGGCGTGTTGTGCGGATGACACGTCTACACAGTAGTGCTTGGTGAATGTGTGAGGCGTAGACCATGTGGCTGCCTTACATATTTCTTGCATTGGGATGTTTCCTAGAAAGGCCATGGTAGCACCTTTCTTTCTGGTTGAGTGTGCCCTTGGTGTAATGGGCAGCTGTCGTTTAGCTTTAAGGTAGCAGATTTGGATGCATTTAACTATCCATCTGGCTATACCTTGTTTTGATATTGGGTTTCCTGCATGAGGTTTTTGAAATGCAATAAATAGTTGTTTAGTCTTTCTGATGTTCTTTGTTCTGTCAATGTAATACATTAATGCTCTTTTGACATCTAATGTATGTAGTGCCCTTTCAGCTACGGTATCTGGTTGTGGAAAGAACACTGGAAGTTCCACTGTTTGATTTAGATGGAACGGTGAAATAACCTTTGGCAAAAATTTAGGATTAGTCCTTAGGACGACCTTATTCTTGTGTAGTTGTATAAAAGGTTCTTGTATTGTAAACGCCTGAATCTCGCTTACTCTTCTTAGGGAAGTAATGGCGATGAGAAATGCAACCTTCCAGGTTAGGAACTGTATTTCGCAGGAGTGCATGGGTTCTAAAGGTGGACCCATAAGTCTAGTTAGGACAACATTTAGGTTCCATGAAGGAACAGGTGGTGTTCTTGGTGGTATAATTCTCCTAAGGCCCTCCATGAATGCTTTAATGACTGGTATCTTATATAGGGAAGTTGAATAGGTAGTCTGCAGGTATGCAGATATTGCTGCAAGGTGTATTTTAATGGAAGAGAAAGCCAGGTTAGATTTTTGTAAGTGAAGCAAGTAACCCACTACATGTTCTGGAGTTGTGTGTAATGGTTGTATTTGATTAATATGGCAGTAGCAAACAAACCTCTTCCATTTACTTGCATAGCAGTGCCTGGTGGATGGCCTTCTGGCTTGTTTTATGACTTCCATACATTCTTGGGTAAGTTGTAAGTGCCCGAATTCTAGGATTTCAGGAGCCAGATTGCTAGATTCAGCGATGCTGGATCTGGGTGTCTGATCTTTTGGTTGTGCTGTGTCAACAGATCTGGCCTGTTGGGCAATTTGATGTAGGGTACTACTGATAGGTCTAGCAGCGTTGTGTACCAGGGTTGCCTTGCCCAAGTTGGTGCTATTAATATGAGTTTGAGTTTGTTTTGACTGAGTTTGTTTACCAGGTAAGGAAGGAGAGGGAGAGGAGGAAAAGCGTAAGCAAATATCCCTGACCAGTTCATCCATAGGGCATTGCCTTGGGACTGTTTGTGTGGGTATCTGGATGCGAAGTTTTGGCATTTTGCGTTCTCCTTCGTCGCAAACAAGTCTATTTGAGGTGTTCCCCAGAGTTTGAAATAGGTGTTCAGAATTTGGGGGTGAATTTCCCATTCGTGGACCTGTTGGTGATCTCGAGAGAGATTGTCTGCGAGTTGATTTTGGATCCCTGGTATAAATTGTGCTATTAGGCGAATTTGGTTGTGAATTGCCCAACGCCAAATTTTTTGTGCTAGCAGGCTTAACTGCGTGGAGTGCGTCCCCCCTTGCTTGTTTAGATAATACATTGTTGTCATGTTGTCTGTCTTGACGAGAATGTATTTGTGAACTATTATTGGTTGGAAAGCTTTTAGTGCTTGAAAAACTGCTACAAGTTCTAGGTGATTTATATGCAGTTTTGTTTGATGTACGTTCCATTATCCTTGTATGCTGTGTTGATCGAGGTGTGCTCCCCACCCTGTCATGGAAGCATCTGTTGTTATTACGTATTGTGGCACTGGGCCTTGGAAAGGCCGCCCTTTGTTTAAATTTATGTTGTTCCACCACAGAAGCGAGAGGTAAGTTTGGCGGTCTATTAACACCAGATCTAGAAGACGACCCTGTGCTTGAGACCACTGTGATGCTAGGCACTGTTGTAAGGGCCTCATGTGCAGTCTTGCGTTTGGGACAATGGCTATGCATGAAGACATCATGCCTAGGAGTTGTAATATCATCTTTGCTTGTATCTTTTGTGTTGGATACATGCGTTGTATGATGGTGTTGAAATTTTGAATTCTTTGGGGACTTGGATTGGCTACTCCTTTTGTTGTGTCTATTATGGCTCCTAGGTATTGTTGTACCTTGCACGGCAGAATGTTGGATTTCGTGAAGTTGACGGTGAACCCTAGTTTGAAGAGGGTTTGTATGATCTGATTTGTGTGATTTGAGCACTCTATTAACGAATGGGCCTTGATTAGCCAGTCGTCTAGATATGGTGTAGGAAGTTGGCTCTGTATGTGCTATTTCAAAGTAAGGAATAGCATGCACAGAGTCCAAGGGTTCCCCTTAGAGGTAAGATAGTGGCAAAAAGAGATAATACTAATGCTCTATTTTGTGGTAGTGTGGTCGAGCAGTAGGCTTATCCAAGGAGTAGTGTTAAGCATTTGTTGTACATACACATAGACAATAAATGAGGTACACACACTCAGAGACAAATCCAGCCAATAGGTTTTTATATAGAAAAATATCTTTTCTTAGTTTATTTTAAGAACCACAGGTTCAAATTCTACATGTAATATCTCATTCGAAATGTATTGCAGGTAAGTACTTTAGGAACTTCAAATCATCAAAATTGCATGTATACTTTTCAAGTTATTCACAAATAGCTGTTTTAAAAGTGGACACTTAGTGCAATTTTCACAGTTCCTAGGGGAGGTAAGTATTTGTTAGGTTAACCAGGTAAGTAAGACACTTACAGGGCTTAGTTCTTGGTCCAAGGTAGCCCACCGTTGGGGGTTCAGAGCAACCCCAAAGTCACCACACCAGCAGCTCAGGGCCGGTCAGGTGCAGAGTTCAAAGTGGTGCCCAAAACACATAGGCTAGAATGGAGAGAAGGGGGTGCCCCGGTTCCGGTCTGCTTGCAGGTAAGTACCCGCGTCTTCGGAGGGCAGACCAGGGGGGTTTTGTAGGGCACCGGGGGGGACACAAGTCCACACAGAAATTTCACCCTCAGCAGCGCGGGGGCGGCCGGGTGCAGTGTAGAAACAAGCGTCGGGTTTTCAATGTTAGTCTATGAGAGATCTCGGGATCTCTTCAGCGCTGCAGGCAGGCAAGGGGGGGATTCCTCGGGGAAACCTCCACTTGGGCAAGGGAGAGGGACTCCTGGGGGTCACTTCTCCAGTGAAAGTCCGGTCCTTCAGGTCCTGGGGGCTGCGGGTGCAGGGTCTCTCCCAGGCGTCGGGACTTTAGGTTCAAAGAGTCGCGGTCAGGGGAAGCCTCGGGATTCCCTCTGCAGGCGGCGCTGTGGGGGCTCAGGGGGGACAGGTTTTGGTACTCACAGTATCAGAGTAGTCCTGGGGTCCCTCCTGAGGTGTTGGATCGCCACCAGCCGAGTCGGGGTCGCCGGGTGCAGTGTTGCAAGTCTCACGCTTCTTGCGGGGAGCTTGCAGGGTTCTTTAAAGTTGCTGGAAACAAAGTTGCAGCTTTTCTTGGAGCAGGTCCGCTGTCCTCAGGAGTTTCTTGTCTTTTCGAAGCAGGGGCAGTCCTCAGAGGATGTCGAGGTCGCTGGTCCCTTTGGAAGGCGTCGCTGGAGCAGGGTCTTTGGAAGGCAGGAGACAGGCCGGTGAGTTTCTGGAGCCAAGGCAGTTGTCGTCTTCTGGTCTTCCGCTGCAGGGGTTTTCAGCTGGGCAGTCCTTCTTCTTGTAGTTGCAGGAATCTAATTTTCTAGGGTTCAGGGTAGCCCTTAAATACTAAATTTAAGGGCGTGTTTAGGTCTGGGGGGTTAGTAGCCAATGGCTACTAGCCCTGAGGGTGGGTACACCCTCTTTGGGCCTCCTCCCAAGGGGAGGGGGTCACAATCCTAACCCTATTGGGGGAATCCTCCATCGGCAAGATGGAGGATTTCTAAAAGTCAGAGTCACCTCAGCTCAGGACACCTTAGGGGCTGTCCTGACTGGCCAGTGACTCCTCCTTGTTTTTCTCATTATTTTCTCCGGCCTTGCCGCCAAAAGTGGGGCCTGGCCGGAGGGGGCGGGCAACTCCACTAGCTGGAGTGTCCTGCTGGGTTGGCACAAAGGAGGTGAGCCTTTGAGGCTCACCGCCAGGTGTGACAATTCCTGCCTGGGGGAGGTGTTAGCATCTCCACCCCGTGCAGGCTTTGTTACTGGCCTCAGAGTGACAAAGGCACTCTCCCCATGGGGCCAGCAACATGTCTCGGTTTGTGGCAGGCTGCTAAAACTAGTCAGCCTACACAGATAGTCGGTTAAGTTTCAGGGGGCACCTCTAAGGTGCCCTCTGGGGTGTATTTTACAATAAAATGTACACTGGCATCAGTGTGCATTTATTGTGCTGAGAAGTTTGATACCAAACTTCCCAGTTTTCAGTGTAGCCATTATGGTGCTGTGGAGTTCGTGTTTGACAAACTCCCAGACCATATACTCTTATGGCTACCCTGCACTTACAATGTCTAAGGTTTTGTTTAGACACTGTAGGGGTACCATGCTCATGCACTGGTACCCTCACCTATGGTATAGTGCACCCTGCCTTAGGGCTGTAAGGCCTGCTAGAGGGGTGTCTTACCTATACTGCATAGGCAGTGAGAGGCTGGCATGGCACCCTGAGGGGAGTGCCATGTCGACTTACTCGTTTTGTCCTCACTAGCACACACAAGCTGGCAAGCAGGGTGTCTGTGCTGAGTGAGAGGTCTCCAGGGTGGCATAAGACATGCTGCAGCCCTTAGAGACCTTCCTTGGCATCAGGGCCCTTGGTACTAGAAGTACCAGTTACAAGGGACTTATCTGGATGCCAGGGTCTGCCAATTGTGGATACAAAAGTACAGGTTAGGGAAAGAACACTGGTGCTGGGGCCTGGTTAGCAGGCCTCAGCACACTTTCAATTGTAAACATAGCATCAGCAAAGGCAAAAAGTCAGGGGGCAACCATGCCAAGGAGGCATTTCCTTACACAACCCCCCCCCAAACGAAAGAGGATGAGACTAACCTTTCCCAAGAGAGTCTTCATTTTCTAAGTGGAAGAACCTGGAAAGGCCATCTGCATTGGCATGGGCAGTCCCAGGTCTGTGTTCCACTATAAAGTCCATTCCCTGTAGGGAGATGGACCACCTCAACAGTTTAGGATTTTCACCTTTCATTTGCATCAGCCATTTGAGAGGTCTGTGGTCAGTTTGAACTAGGAAGTGAGTCCCAAAGAGGTATGGTCTCAGCTTCTTCAGGGACCAAACCACAGCAAAGGCCTCCCTCTCAATGGCACTCCAACGCTGCTCCCTGGGGAGTAACCTCCTGCTAATGAAAGCAACAGGCTGGTCAAGGCCATCATCATTTGTTTGGGACAAAACTGCCCCTATCCCATGTTCAGAGGCATCAGTCTGCACAATGAACTGCTTAGAATAATCTGGAGCTTTTAGAACTGGTGCTGAGCACATTGCCTGTTTCAGGGTGTCAAAGGCCTGTTGGCATTCCACAGTCCAGTTTACTTTCTTGGGCATTTTCTTGGAGGTGAGTTCAGTGAGGGCTGTCACAATGGATCCATATCCCTTCACAAACCTCCTGTAATACCCAGTCAAGCCAAGGAATGCCCTGACTTGAGTCTGGGTTTTTGGAGCTACCCAGTCCAGAATAGTCTGGATCTTGGGTTGGAGTGGCTGAACTTGGCCTCCACCTACAAGGTGGCCCAAGTAAACCACAGTTCCCTGCCCTATCTGGCATTTGGATGCCTTGATAGAGAGGCCTGCAGATTGCAGAGCCTTCAAAACCTTCTTCAGGTGGACCAGGTGATCCTGCCAGGTGGAGCTAAAGACAGCAATATCATCAAGATAAGCTGTGCTAAAGGACTCCAAGCCAGCAAGGACTTGATTCACCAACCTTTGGAAGGTGGCAGGGGCATTCTTTAAACCAAAGGGCATAACAGTAAACTGATAATGCCCATCAGGTGTGGAGAATGCTGTTTTCTCTTTTGCTCCAGGTGCCATTTTTATTTGCCAGTACCCTGCTGTCAAGTCAAAGGTACTTAAGAATTTGGCAGCAACTAATTTGTCTATGAGCTCATCAGCTCTTGGAATTGGATGAGCATCTGTCTTGGTGACAGAATTGAGCCCTCTGTAGTCCACACAAAACCTCATCTCTTTCTTTCCATCTTTGGTGTGAGGTTTGGGGACTAAGACCACTGGGCTAGCCCAGGGGCTGTCAGAGCGCTCAATTACTCCCAATTCCAGCATCTTGTGGACTTCCACCTTGATGCTTTCCTTAACATGGTCAGATTGTCTAAAGATTTTGTTCTTGACAGGCATGCTGTCTCCTGTGTCCACATCATGGGTACACAGGTGTGTCTGACCAGGGGTTAAGGAGAAGAGTTCAGGAAACTGTTGTAGGACTCTCCTACAATCAGCTTGCTGTTGGCCAGAGAGGGTGTCTGAGTAGATCACTCCATCTACTGTGCCATCTTTTGGGTCTGATGACAGAAGATCAGGGAGAGGTTCACTCTCTGCCTCCTGATCCTCATCTGTTACCATCAACAGATTGACATCAGCCCTGTCGTGGAAGAGCTTAAGGCGGTTTACATGGATCACCCTCTTGGGGCTCCTGCTTGTGCCCAGGTCCACCAGGTAGGTGACCTGACTCTTCCTTTCTAGTACTGGGTAAGGGCCACTCCATTTGTCCTGGAGTGCCCTGGGAGCCACAGGCTCCAGAACCCAGACTTTCTGCCCTGGTTGGAACTCAACCAGTGCAGCCTTTTGGTCATACCAAAACTTCTGGAGCTGTTGGCTGGCCTCAAGGTTTTTGGTTGCCTTTTCCATGTACTCTGCCATTCTAGAGCGAAGGCCAAGTACATAGTCCACTATGTCCTGTTTAGGCTCATGGAGAGGTCTCTCCCAGCCTTCTTTAACAAGGGCAAGTGGTCCCCTTACAGGATGACCAAACAGAAGTTCAAAGGGTGAGAATCCTACTCCCTTCTGTGGCACCTCTCTGTAAGCGAAAAGCAGACATGGCAAGAGGACATCCCATCTCCTTTTGAGCTTTTCTGGGAGCCCCATGATCATGCCTTTTAATGTCTTGTTGAATCTCTCAACCAAGCCATTAGTTTGTGGATGGTATGGTGTAGTGAATTTATAAGTCACTCCACACTCATTCCACATGTGCTTTAGGTATGCTGACATGAAGTTGGTACCTCTGTCAGACACCACCTCCTTAGGGAAACCCACTCTGGTAAAGATACCAATGAGGGCCTTGGCTACTGCAGGGGCAGTAGTCGACCTAAGGGGAATAGCTTCAGGATACCTGGTAGCATGATCCACTACTACCAGGATGTACATATTTCCTGAGGCTGTGGGAGGTTCCAGTGGACCAACTATGTCCACACCCACTCTTTCAAAGGGCACCCCCACCACTGGAAGTGGAATGAGGGGGGCCTTTGGATGTCCACCTGTCTTACCACTGGCTTGACAGGTGGGGCAGGAGAGGCAAAACTCCTTAACCATGTTGGACATATTGGGCCAGTAGAAGTGGTTGACTAACCTTTCCCACGTCTTGGTTTGTCCCAAATGTCCAGCAAGGGGAATGTCATGGGCCAATGTTAGGATGAACTTCCTGAACAGCTGAGGCACTACCACTCTCCTAGTGGCACCAGGTTTGGGGTCTCTGGCCTCAGTGTACAGGAGTCCATCTTCCCAATAGACCCTATGCGTTCCATTTTTCTTGCCTTTGGACTCTTCAGCAGCTTGCTGCCTAAGGCCTTCAAGAGAGGGACAGGTTTCTTGTCTGTAAGGAAATGCCTCCTTGGCATGGTTGCCCCCTGACTTTTTGCCTTTGCTGATGCTAGGTTTACAATTGAAAGTGTGCTGAGGCCTGCTAACCAGGCCCCAGCACCAGTGTTCTTTCCCTAACCTGTACTTTTGTATCCACAATTGGCAGACCCTGGCATCCAGATAAGTCCCTTGTAACTGGTACTTCTAGTACCAAGGGCCCTGATGCCAAGGAAGGTCTCTAAGGGCTGCAGCATGTCTTATGCCACCCTGGAGACCTCTCACTCAGCACAGACACACTGCTTGCCAGCTTGTGTGTGCTAGTGAGGACAAAACGAGTAAGTCGACATGGCACTCCCCTCAGGGTGCCATGCCAGCCTCTCACTGCCTATGCAGTATAGGTAAGACACCCCTCTAGCAGGCCTTACAGCCCTAAGGCAGGGTGCACTATACCATAGGTGAGGGTACCAGTGCATGAGCATGGTACCCCTACAGTGTCTAAACAAAACCTTAGACATTGTAAGTGCAGGGTAGCCATAAGAGTATATGGCCTGGGAGTTTGTCAAACACGAACTCCACAGCACCATAATGGCTACACTGAAAACTGGGAAGTTTGGTATCAAACTTCTCAGCACAATAAATGCACACTGATGCCAGTGTACATTTTATTGTAAAATACACCCCAGAGGGCACCTTAGAGGTGCCCCCTGAAACTTAACCGACTATCTGTGTAGGCTGACTAGTTTTAGCAGCCTGCCACAAACCGAGACATGTTGCTGGCCCCATGGGGAGAGTGCCTTTGTCACTCTGAGGCCAGTAACAAAGCCTGCACTGGGTGGAGATGCTAACACCTCCCCCAGGCAGGAATTGTCACACCTGGCGGTGAGCCTCAAAGGCTCACCTCCTTTGTGCCAACCCAGCAGGACACTCCAGCTAGTGGAGTTGCCCGCCCCCTCCGGCCAGGCCCCACTTTTGGCGGCAAGGCCGGAGAAAATAATGAGAAAAACAAGGAGGAGTCACTGGCCAGTCAGGACAGCCCCTAAGGTGTCCTGAGCTGAGGTGACTCTGACTTTTAGAAATCCTCCATCTTGCAGATGGAGGATTCCCCCAATAGGGTTAGGATTGTGACCCCCTCCCCTTGGGAGGAGGCACAAAGAGGGTGTACCCACCCTCAGGGCTAGTGGCCATTGGCTACTAACCCCCCAGACCTAAACACGCCCTTAAATTTAGTATTTAAGGGCTACCCTGAACCCTAGAAAATTAGATTCCTGCAACTACAAGAAGAAGGACTGCCTAGCTGAAAACCCCTGCAGCGGAAGACCAGAAGACGACAACTGCCTTGGCTCCAGAAACTCACCGGCCTGTCTCCTGCCTTCCAAAGATCCTGCTCCAGCGACGCCTTCCAAAGGGACCAGCGACCTCGACATCCTCTGAGGACTGCCCCTGCTTCGAAAAGACAAGAAACTCCCGAGGACAGCGGACCTGCTCCAAGAAAAGCTGCAACTTTGTTTCCAGCAGCTTTAAAGAACCCTGCAAGCTCCCCGCAAGAAGCGTGAGACTTGCAACACTGCACCCGGCGACCCCGACTCGGCTGGTGGCGACCCAACACCTCAGGAGGGACCCCAGGACTACTCTGATACTGTGAGTACCAAAACCTGTCCCCCCTGAGCCCCCACAGCTCCGCCTGCAGAGGGAATCCCGAGGCTTCCCCTGACCGCGACTCTTTGAACCTAAAGTCCCGACGCCTGGGAGAGACCCTGCACCCGCAGCCCCCAGGACCTGAAGGACCGGACTTTCACTGGAGAAGTGACCCCCAGGAGTCCCTCTCCCTTGCCCAAGTGGAGGTTTCCCCGAGGAATCCCCCCCTTGCCTGCCTGCAGCGCTGAAGAGATCCCGAGATCTCTCATAGACTAACATTGCGAACCCGACGCTTGTTTCTACACTGCACCCGGCCGCCCCCGCGCCGCTGAGGGTGAAATTTCTGTGTGGGCTTGTGTCCCCCCCGGTGCCCTACAAAACCCCCCTGGTCTGCCCTCCGAAGACGCGGGTACTTACCTGCAAGCAGACCGGAACCGGGGCACCCCCTTCTCTCCATTCTAGCCTATGTGTTTTGGGCACCACTTTGAACTCTGCACCTGACCGGCCCTGAGCTGCTGGTGTGGTGACTTTGGGGTTGCTCTGAACCCCCAACGGTGGGCTACCTTGGACCAAGAACTGAACCCTGTAAGTGTCTTACTTACCTGGTAAAACTAACAAAAACTTACCTCCCCCAGGAACTGTGAAAATTGCACTAAGTGTCCACTTTTAAAACAGCTATTTGTCAATAACTTGTAAAGTATACATGCAATTTTTATGATTTGAAGTTCCTAAAGTACTTACCTGCAATACCTTTCGAATGAGATATTACATGTAGAATTTGAACCTGTGGTTCTTAAAATAAACTAAGAAAATATATTTTTCTATACAAAAACCTATTGGCTGGATTTGTCTCTGAGTGTGTGTACCTCATTTATTGTCTATGTGTATGTACAACAAATGCTTAACACTACTCCTTGGATAAGCCTACTGCTCGACCACACTACCACAAAATAGAGCATTAGTATTATCTATTTTTACCACTATTTTACCTCTAAGGGGAACCCTTGGACTCTGTGCATGCTATTCCTTACTTTGAAATAGCACATACAGAGCCAACTTCCTACATTGTCCCTTACACAGCTCCTCCCTTGAGGGTCCCCCTGGGCCTAAGAGCTCAACCTGATAAGGTTCAAGCTCCAAAGGCTCAGTTCCCTCAGAGGGCAGAACTTCTTCCTGAGAAGAGAGGTTCCCTTTCTTTTGCTGTGTTGTAGTTGGTTTCCCAACTGACTTTCCTGTTCTCTTGGTAGGCTGGGCCATTCTTCCAGACTCCAGCTCTACTTGTTCACCCTGTGCCTTGCACTGTGCTCTTGTTTTTACACACACCAGTTCAGGGATACCCAGCATTGCTGCATGGGTTTTTAGTTCTACCTCAGCCCATGCTGAGGACTCCAGGTCATTTCCAAGCAGACAGTCCACTGGGATATTTGAGGAGACCACCACCTGTTTCAGGCCATTGACCCCTCCCCATTCTAAAGTAACCATTGCCATGGGATGTACTTTTCTCTGATTGTCAGCGTTGGTGACTGTGTAAGTTTTTCCAGTCAGGTATTGGCCAGGGGAAACCAGTTTCTCTGTCACCATGGTGACACTGGCACCTGTATCCCTCAGGCCCTCTATTCTAGTCCCATTAATTAAGAGTTGCTGTCTGTATTTTTGCATGTTAGGCGGCCAGACAGCTAGTGTGGCTAAATCCACCCCACCCTCAGAAACTAGAATAGCTTCAGTGTGGACCCTGATTTGCTCTGGGCACACTGTTGATCCCACTTGGAGACTAGCCATACCAGTGTTACCTGGATGGGAGTTTGGAGTGGAACCTTTCTTGGGACAGGCCTTGTCTCCAGTTTGGTGTCCATGCTGTTTACAGCTATGACACCAGGCCTTTTTGGGATCAAAGTTTTTACCCTTGTACCCATTGTTTTGTGAAGAGGCTCTGGGCCCACCCTCCTGTGCAGGTTTTTGGGGGCCTGTAGAAGACTCTTTACTATTTTTAGTTTTGGCTGTCTCATCACCCTTCCCCTGGGGAGTCTTTGTGACCCCTTTCTTTTGGTCACCCCCTGTTGAAGTCTTGGACACCCTTGTCTTGACCCAATGGTCCGCCTTCTTTCCCAATTCTTGGGGAGAAATTGGTCCTAGGTCTACCAGATGCTGATGCAGTTTATCATTGAAACAATTACTTAACAGGTGTTCTTTCACAAATAAATTGTACAGCCCATCATAATTACTTACACCACTGCCTTGAATCCAACCATCTAGTGTTTTCACTGAGTAGTCAACAAAGTCAACCCAGGTCTGGCTCGAGGATTTTTGAGCCCCCCTGAACCTAATCCTGTACTCCTCAGTGGAGAATCCAAAGCCCTCAATCAGGGTACCCTTCATGAGGTCATAAGATTCTGCATCTTTTCCAGAGAGTGTGAGGAGTCTATCCCTACACTTTCCAGTGAACATTTCCCAAAGGAGAGCACCCCAGTGAGATCTGTTCACTTTTCTGGTTACACAAGCCCTCTCAAAAGCTGTGAACCATTTGGTGATGTCATCACCATCTTCAAATTTTGTCACAATCCCTTTGGGGATTTTTAACATGTCAGGAGAATCTCTGACCCTATTTATATTGCTGCCACCATTGATGGGTCCTAGGCCCATTTCTTGTCTTTCCCTTTCTATGGCTAGGAGCTGTCTCTCTAAAGCCAATCTTTTGGCCATCCTGGCTAACAGGAGGTCATCTTCACTGAGAGCATCCTCAGTGATTTCAGAAATGTGGGACCCTCCTGTGAGGGACTCACTATTTCTGACTAACACAGTTGGAGACAGGACTTGAGGGGTCCTGTTCTCCCTATTTAGGACTGGAGGAGGGACATTGGCCTCCAAGTCACTAATTTCTTCCTCTGTGAGGTCATCATCAGAGGGGTTGGCTTTTTCAAACTCTGCCAACAGCTCCTGGAGCTGAATTTTGGTAGGTCTGGAGCCAATGGTTATTTTCTTTATATTACAGAGAGACCTTAGCTCCCTCATCTTAAGATGGAGGTAAGGTGTGGTGTCGAGTTCCACCACCTGCATCTCTGTATCTGACATTATTCTGCTAAGAGTTGGAATACTTTTTTAAGAATCTAAAACTGTTTCTAGAATCTAATTCAAACTTTTAACAAATTTTTAAACTCTAAAAAGACAATGCTAAACAGGGACTTAACACACAAGGCCCTAGCAGGACTTTTATGAATTTAGAAAAATTTCAAATTGCAAAAATCAATTTCTAATGACAATTTTGGAATTTGTCGTGTGATCAGGTATTGGCTGAGTAGTCCAGCAAATGCAAAGTCTTGTACCCCACCGCTGATCCACCAATGTAGGAAGTTGGCTCTGTATGTGCTATTTCAAAGTAAGGAATAGCATGCACAGAGTCCAAGGGTTCCCCTTAGAGGTAAAATAGTGGTAAAAATAGATAATACTAATGCTCTATTTTGTGGTAGTGTGGTCGAGCAGTAGGCTTATCCAAGGAGTAGTGTTAAGCATTTGTTGTACATACACATAGACAATAAATGAGGTACACACACTCAGAGACAAATCCAGCCAATAGGTTTTGTATAGAAAAATATCTTTTCTTAGTTTATTTTAAGAACCACAGGTTCAAATTCTACATGTAATATCTCATTCGAAAGGTATTGCAGGTAAGTACTTTAGGAACTTCAAATCATCAAAATTGCATGTATACTTTTCAAGTTATTCACAAATAGCTGTTTTAAAAGTGGACACTTAGTGCAATTTTCACAGTTCCTAGGGGAGGTAAGTATTTGTTAGGTTAACCAGGTAAGTAAGACACTTACAGGGCTTAGTTCTTGGTCCAAGGTAGCCCACCGTTGGGGGTTCAGAGCAACCCCAAAGTCACCACACCAGCAGCTCAGGGCCGGTCAGGTGCAGAGTTCAAAGTGGTGCCCAAAACACATAGGCTAGAATGGAGAGAAGGGGGTGCCCCGGTTCCGGTCTGCTTGCAGGTAAGTACCCGCGTCTTCGGAGGGCAGACCAGGGGGGTTTTGTAGGGCACCGGGGGGGACACAAGTCCACACAGAAATTTCACCCTCAGCAGCGCGGGGGCGGCCGGGTGCAGTGTAGAAACAAGCGTCGGGTTTTCAATGTTAGTCTATGAGAGATCTCGGGATCTCTTCAGCGCTGCAGGCAGGCAAGGGGGGGATTCCTCGGGGAAACCTCCACTTGGGCAAGGGAGAGGGACTCCTGGGGGTCACTTCTCCAGTGAAAGTCCGGTCCTTCAGGTCCTGGGGGCTGCGGGTGCAGGGTCTCTCCCAGGCGTCGGGACTTTAGGTTCAAAGAGTCGCGGTCAGGGGAAGCCTCGGGATTCCCTCTGCAGGCGGCGCTGTGGGGGCTCAGGGGGGACAGGTTTTGGTACTCACAGTATCAGAGTAGTCCTGGGGTCCCTCCTGAGGTGTTGGATCGCCACCAGCCGAGTCGGGGTCGCCGGGTGCAGTGTTGCAAGTCTCACGCTTCTTGCGGGGAGCTTGCAGGGTTCTTTAAAGTTGCTGGAAACAAAGTTGCAGCTTTTCTTGGAGCAGGTCCGCTGTCCTCGGGAGTTTCTTGTCTTTTCGAAGCAGGGGCAGTCCTCCGAGGATGTCGAGGTCGCTGGTCCCTTTGGAAGGCGTCGCTGGAGCAGGGTCTTTGGAAGGCAGGAGACAGGCCGGTGAGTTTCTGGAGCCAAGGCAGTTGTCGTCTTCTGGTCTTCCGCTGCAGGGGTTTTCAGCTGGGCAGTCCTTCTTCTTGTAGTTGCAGGAATCTAATTTTCTAGGGTTCAGGGTAGCCCTTAAATACTAAATTTAAGGGCGTGTTTAGGTCTGGGGGGTTAGTAGCCAATGGCTACTAGCCCTGAGGGTGGGTACACCCTCTTTGGGCCTCCTCCCAAGGGGAGGGGGTCACAATCCTAACCCTATTGGGGGAATCCTCCATCGGCAAGATGGAGGATTTCTAAAAGTCAGAGTCACCTCAGCTCAGGACACCTTAGGGGCTGTCCTGACTGGCCAGTGACTCCTCCTTGTTTTTCTCATTATTTTCTCCGGCCTTGCCGCCAAAAGTGGGGCCTGGCCGGAGGGGGCGGGCAACTCCACTAGCTGGAGTGTCCTGCTGGGTTGGCACAAAGGAGGTGAGCCTTTGAGGCTCACCGCCAGGTGTGACAATTCCTGCCTGGGGGAGGTGTTAGCATCTCCACCCCGTGCAGGCTTTGTTACTGGCCTCAGAGTGACAAAGGCACTCTCCCCATGGGGCCAGCAACATGTCTCGGTTTGTGGCAGGCTGCTAAAACTAGTCATCCTACACAGATAGTCGGTTAAGTTTCAGGGGGCACCTCTAAGGTGCCCTCTGGGGTGTATTTTACAATAAAATGTACACTGGCATCAGTGTGCATTTATTGTGCTGAGAAGTTTGATACCAAACTTCCCAGTTTTCAGTGTAGCCATTATGGTGCTGTGGAGTTCGTGTTTGACAAACTCCCAGACCATATACTCTTATGGCTACCCTGCACTTACAATGTCTAAGGTTTTGTTTAGACACTGTAGGGGTACCATGCTCATGCACTGGTACCCTCACCTATGGTATAGTGCACCCTGCCTTAGGGCTGTAAGGCCTGCTAGAGGGGTGTCTTACCTATACTGCATAGGCAGTGAGAGGCTGGCATGGCACCCTGAGGGGAGTGCCATGTCGACTTACTCGTTTTGTCCTCACTAGCACACACAAGCTGGCAAGCAGGGTGTCTGTGCTGAGTGAGAGGTCTCCAGGGTGGCATAAGACATGCTGCAGCCCTTAGAGACCTTCCTTGGCATCAGGGCCCTTGGTACTAGAAGTACCAGTTACAAGGGACTTATCTGGATGCCAGGGTCTGCCAATTGTGGATACAAAAGTACAGGTTAGGGAAAGAACACTGGTGCTGGGGCCTGGTTAGCAGGCCTCAGCACACTTTCAATTGTAAACATAGCATCAGCAAAGGCAAAAAGTCAGGGGGCAACCATGCCAAGGAGGCATTTCCTTACATATGGGAACACATGTATTTGCTGCCTTCTGATGTGTGCAGCGACTACTGCTAGACATTTGGTAAAGACTCTTGGTGCGGTTGTTAATCCGAAAGGCAGTACCTTGAATTGGTAATGTATTCCTTTGAATACAAACCTTAGGTATTTCCTGTGCGATGGGTGTATTGGTATATGGAAATACGCGTCCTTGAGGTCTAAAGTTGTCATGTAGTCGTGTAGTTTTAGCAATGGTAATACTTCTCGTAGTGTGACCATGTGAAAGTGGTGTGATTTGATGAATGTGTTCACTATTCTGAGGTCTAGGATTGGTCTCAGCGTTTTGTCCTTCTTTGGTATCAGAAAGTACAGTGAGTAAACTCCTGTGTTTATTTGTGTGTTTGGCACTAATTCGATTGCATTCTTTTGCAATAGTGCCTGCACTTCTATCTCCAGGAGATTGGAATGATGTTTTGTCAAATTTTGTGCTTTTGGTGGTATGTTTGGAGGGAATTGTAGAAATTCTATGCAATAACCATGTTGGATAATTGCTAGAACCCAAGTGTCTGTAGTGATTTTCTCCCATGCTTTGTAATAATGACTTATTCTTCCCCCCACTGGTGTTGTGTGGAGGGGGTGAGTGACATGTGAGTCACTGCTTAGTAGTAGGGGTTTTGGGGCTTTGAAATTTTCCTCTATTCCTAGGGAATTGCCCTCCTCTATATTGTCCCCGAAAACCTCCTCTGTACTGTCCCTGGTAACTGGACGGTGTTGCCTGTGAGGTGCTGGCTTGTGTGCTCTGACCCTGAAACCCCCCTCTAAAGGGTGTTTTACGGAATGTGCTGTAACTCCCTCTGCTCTGCGGGGAGTAGAGTGCGCCCATGGCTTTAGCAGTGTCCGTGTCTTTTTTTAGTTTCTCAATCGCTGTGTCCACTTCTGTACCGAACAGTTCTTTTTCGTTAAAAGGCATATTGAGAACTGCTTGCTGAATCTCTGGTTTAAATCCAGACGTTCGGAGCCATGCATGCCTTCTGATAGTTACAGATGTATTAATTGTCCGTGCAGCTGTATCTGCAGCGTCCATGGAGGAGCGGATTTGGTTGTTGGAAATGGTCTGTCCCTCCTCAACCACTTGTTTTGCCCTATTTTGTAGGTCCTTGGGCAGATGGTCAATGAGATGTTGCATCTCATCCCAATGGGCTCTGTCATAGCGCGCAAGTAGTGCCTGGGAGTTAGCGATGCGCCACTGGTTTGCAGCTTGTGCTGCGACTCTCTTACCGGCTGCATCGAACTTGAGGCTTTCTTTATCTGGGGGTGGTGCATCTCCAGATGTGTGGGAGTTGGCCCTTTTCCTAGCTGCTCCTACAACGACAGAGTCTGGTGGCAGCTGTGTAGTGATGAAAGCCGGTTCTGTAGGAGGCGCCTTATACTTTTTTTCCACTCTTGGTGTGATTGCCCTACTTTTGACCGGCTCCTTAAAGATTTCTTTTGCGTGCCGGAGCATACCAGGGAGCATAGGCAGGCTTTGGTAGGAGCTGTGGGTGGAGGAGAGTGTGTTGAATAAAAAGTCATCCTCGACCTGTTCTGAGTGGAGGCTTACATTGTGAAATTGTGCTGCTCTAGCCACCACTTGAGAATACGCAGTGCTGTCCTCTGGTGGAGATGGCTTCGTAGGGTATGCCTCCGGACTGTTATCTGACACTGGGGCGTCGTATAAGTCCCATGCGTCTTGATCTTGGTCACCCTGGCTCATGGTGGTGTGAGCTGGGGAATGTGATGGAGTTTGTGCTGGTGAGACGTTAATCACAGGTGGAGGAGAGGGTGGTGGGGTAACTTTTTTCACCACTTTTGTTTGTGGTGTTTGTTCAGTTTGGAACTCCAATCTTCTCTTTCTTCTAATAGAGGGAAGGGTGCTTATTTTTCCTGTCCCCTGCTGTATGAAAATACGCTTTTGCGTATGGTCTACATCAGTTGAGTGTAGCTCTTCCTCAAACCTATGCTTTTGCATTTGGGAGGTTAGCGAGTGCTCTTCTGTATAAGAGCCTGAAACTGGGTCGGTTGCAGTTTGTTTTGGCACCGAAACCTGTCTGCATCTTTTTTCGGCTCCGAGGTGACTTTTTTCTTTTTCGGGGCCGAAACCTCTCGGCGTCGATCTTCTTCGATGCCGCTGTCTCGGCGTCGAGCCGTGTCTACACCGGTATCTCGGTGTCGATGCTTGTCTCCAGCACTTTCTCGGTCCCGAGAAGGCTGCGTGCCGGTGTCTCGACCGAGTCGGACGATCTCGGCACTGTTTGGGCCTTTTTCGGTGCCGACGGTCGGTCACCGAATTTATGGGTCGAGCCATGGCCTGGTGGCAGTGGCGTCCCCTGGGCCTTGTAAATCTTCTTCTGAGTGGTTTTCGACGTCTTACTCACGGTTTGTGTATCGTCGAATCCTTCGGAGTCCGATTCTTGGATCGAAAAGGTTCCCTCCTCTTCTTGTTCCTCGAACTCCCGGTGGGCTGTCGGCGCGGACGCCATCTGAAGTCTTCTGGCTCGACGGTCTCGGAGTGTTTTTCGGGACCGGAACGCACGACAGGCCTCGCAGGTGTCTTCACTGTGCTCAGGTGACAGGCACAGGTTGCAGACCAAGTGTTGGTCTGTATAGGGGTATTTATTGTGGCATTTGGGACAGAAATGGAACGGGGTCCGTTCCATCGGCGTTCTTCTGCACGTGGTCGGGCCGACCAGGCCCCGACGGGGGATCGAAAAAATTACCCCGAAGGGCACCGGAGCTCTTCGATCTTAGACGCGGTGTTGAATCTAACTACGCCGATCCCGAACGCAACAATACCGACGAAAATCTTCCAAAATTAGCTATCTTTCCGTTCCGAAACTCGGAGCGACAGGAACACGTCCGAACCCGATGGCGGAAAAAAAACAATCGAAGATGGAGTCGACGCCCATGCGCAATGGAGACAAAAGGAGGAGTCACTCGGTCCCGTGACTCGAAAGACTTCTTCGAAGAAAAACAACTTGTAACACTCCGGCCCAACACCAGATGGCGAGCTATGCAAAACATGCGTATCTACAGCGACAGATGCCATCGAACCACACATTTTCTAGCTTTCCGTTTGCTAGCTTGGTTTGTTTTAGGCTGGCCAACGTGAGTTCAGTCCTTCCCTTGCCAAAACCGTATTCACAGAAGCCTTCAGAGTTCTCATGTTCTGTAAATATGGCTGTAAATCTTGTTCTTATCTCATTACATTTGCTGTGCATTCGAAGAGCCTGGGTCAAATGCCAGGTGCGGTCTTTAATGGGCACTTGTTTACTTTCTCCAACTTCAAAGTGAGAGGATTTTTGTGACTATCTTGCTGGATAGTGGGGGTATGAAAAGGTTTTTTCTAGCGCACAAAATAAAATGTGTAAGTATTTCACAATACACCAGAATTAAGAACGCACAAATGAACCTTATTTTTTGTTATTTCTGAAGCATGTTGGAAACCAATACTTTAAAATGATCAAAACGAATCATTAAACTAGGCCATGCTATTCCCACACATTTAAATCTGTGCACCGTATAGGTTTATTCGTAAACCTATGTCTGTGCAAATGAAATGGTCATTTTAACTGAAAATGTGTTGTCTGTAATGGCAGTGTGCTACCACACCATAAATACTCTAAACCACTCCATATCACTGCACACTATGCCACTTCATGCTACGTTTCTCTACTCTACCCAGTACCACTCTACTCTATGCTAATGCACTCAATACTACGCCACTGCATTTTTGCCACTGCACTTTACAGCATTCCAGTCTAGGCCACACCAATCTACTATGCACACCTCCACTCTGATGCTGTTCTCTAAGACACTCTCCAAAACTGCACTCTATGTCAATCTGTTGTACGCCACTCTAATCTACTCTGCACCACAGCACTCTACTTCACTTTACTCTACGCCATTACGCTCCATGTCACTCTACGCAACTGCAATCTACCCTGCACCACTCTACTGTACGCCACTTACCTATACTTTGAAACAATCTACTCTACGCCACTGCATTCTACATCACTGTACTCCAATCTATGCCACTACACTATATACCACTCTACTCTTAACCACTGCACTCTACGCCACCCTTCTCCACTGCACTCCAACACTTTACAACTCTACACTTTCCGCCACTGAACACTACGTCACTCTACTTTGCACTGTGCCACTGCACTGTGTAGCACTATACTCTACTCTACTCTGCACCACTCTACTCTATTCTACTCTACATCACTGTACTCTATGCCACTCAACACTATTCTGCACTCTACACCACCCCACTGTATGCCACTTGACTCTACTCTGCACTCCACACCACTGTGCTCTATGCTACTCAACTCTACTCTGGGCCACTGCTTTATGCACCACTGAACTCTATGCCACTCTATTCCACGTCACTCTATGCCACTCGACTATGCCACACGACTCTGTGCCATTGCCCTCTGCATCACTCTGCGTGCTGCATTGAACACCACTGCACTCAATGCCACTGCACTCTACTATATTCTGCAACACTCCACCAGTCTACTCCATACCACTATAATTTATGCCACTCTACGCAACTCCCCACTATGCCATTCCAATACACGACACTCTCTGCCACTCCACATCACTCTACTCTTTGCCATTCCACTCTATGACACTCCACCCTTCTCTATGCCGCTAACTTTTTGCCATGCTGATGTACAACATGCTAAAACACATTGGCAAAGCCAACAGCTCTTGCACAGGCAAGACCTACTGGCTTTACAAGTGCTTGTTGCTTCATCAAATATTATCAAAGTTGCTCATAAATAAGAACATGTACTTAACACGATCGTTGTTTAAAGGTCACAGATCTTATTTAGTTAAAAAAAATATCAGGTGTGTCTACACAGCTTCCATTATCATGCAACCACAAAAATATAAGATAACTTATCCTACCACCAAATGAAAAGCATCCACAGCTGCATTGTTGTTAAAGATAATCTGACTAGTCATGCAGGTCAGTACTTTCAAGTTTATAAATTTGTTTTGCTACTTGCAGATTGACTACTTAGTGTGCATATTCGAATTGATGCACAAGAGGGACATTTTAAAATCTCAATGACGGCCTGATTTTTCATTTGTAAAAATCATGCTATGAATAACATTATTTCTTCTCCATAGAATAGCTCTTCAGAAAGGTGTTCTGCCAAAACTGGGTGTCCCTCCATCTCTCTTTACATTAAAACCGAAAACTAGACTTATCTAATAAAAATGCCTTCACCATCTGAATGCTCGTTTAAAATAAAACACATTATTAAAATGCAAAACCGATTTTGGCAACAAGCTGAAATAAAAGGGCATGCATTCAACCCCCTGCCGGCAGTCCTGTGTTTCTCACCAAGTCTGTGGAAAACGTTTTTTAAACACCACAAAAATCATGAATCCGACCAGATTCTAGATCTTCAAAGTGATTTAAAAAAACAGAAGGGCATAATGAAAGTTAGTTTGATTTATTATTTGTGAAGCGCACTAATACCTCAGTAAGAAGTGCCCTGGTGCTAAAAGGAAACCAAAAAGCAGTGGAAAAACAAACACTAGGTTTCGCCTCTCATCTCACTAGTCATTGCCCCTTCGCTCACACATCACTGGTTTCCATACATAAGAGTACACACTACCAGTCACTCCAGCTGCAGGGACACTGCAGCTTTCAGTGCCATTGGGGAAGCCTCCCTTACTGGTAAATAGCCCGTGGATATCAACACCGCTCCAACCCAAACACACCCCAGCGTGCAACCACAGGCAGAACAACAGGAGTACAGTGGTTTAAACGATCAACAGCTGCCTCACTCCAAATTTCACATTCATAAATTCATCTCACAGCACAACGCCCAAGGCATTACTCCAGAAGCTGACAAATGGGGCCACAAGCTGGTGCTCGAAAAGAATGCGGCCCGAGCCTGAAGGAAACCCCAACCACCACCTTTTTTTTTTTTTTTTTTTTAAACATGTCATAAGGTGTTCTAGCCAAAGCTACTCCTAGCTTTAATCTTGGGCTTTTTTGTCAGGGAATTTCTGTTTTTTTATCATGTACCACAGGTGGACACTGGGTGCTGTGTCCAACCCACACTGTGGACGATCTTTGACTGTGCACACATACGGTTGGCGGCAGGCCCCACACTCAAGGTGCCATGTGCAGCTAACCCCCCACTGCGTACGGAATTCAGGGTATGATGGTTAGGTGCGGGACCTGGCCACAGCCCAAACTTTTCCCCTCAATTTTCAAGCATCCATTGGTACAAGTTAGCGAAAGGCCTACACAGCACATGCTGGCCACCAAGCCTGATGACCAGCCCACTATGGAGTTCAGGACTTGCCATTACCTAAGCCCTGCGCTTTTTTCTTAGGCTAACTCTGCCACAAACCTGACGTCTCATGGACCTCTGCTGGACCTCTCACAGGCCCAGCAGACGATTCCTTCACACTTTTTTGCTCCCATACCTCTTTTGAAGAATCTTCACTGAGCCTGCCCTGGTGACCTCAAATCTCGTGGATTTTTTTGGCTTTTTGAGCTAAATTTTGTGTGTATTTGCCAAGCAGTACCAAATTTAACAAAACAAAAAATGGCTTTTGGATTTTTCAATGGAAACTCTGACCAAACCAAAACTACAGAATTACTATCACATATTTTGTAGCAAAAGTGTACGTATCTGTAAGCGGATTAAACCTCATGTTGCTAAAACAAGGTGGAAAACTGCGCTACAACATTCTCATCCAACTTCTCATGCCACAAAAGAGTTATAAACGGGATGAGCTGCAAACACATACACAACACCTGAGCCAGAGTTATTCACCGTCAGTGGACCCTGCTTGGAAAGAGCTGGCCGGGATTTTGATTCTAATCCAACATTACGACCCTTGACCAACAGCACCTGTAGAACCTGGTGGGAGAGGGGATGTAAAAGGATAAAGAATCCTACCGGTTGTGACTGACGAACCCCGAAGTTGATAGCCTGTGTCCGATTCTCCCGCTGGCCCTGTACCACTCTACCTCCAGGTTCTCCAGGGGGCCTCTCCACATCATGGGAAAGGACGTGGCTTCTCCGCCTCAGTGGATAAAGAGGCAGGCATGGGTCAGATGGGGTTGCAGGGTGCGGGGCTGGGCTCGGGGATGCCTGAAGAGAATGTGTTTCAAGTCGGTGATGGGAAAAAAAGAAAAAAGGAGAAAGTAATCAAAAACCCAGGGGAAAAATGAGGGGAAGAGGATATGGCAGGAAAAGCCTACAGACAAAGCTACAGACCAGCATGCACACCACACCAAAAGACAATGATGCTAAAAGGGACCCACTTTAGCATTCAGTAATGTTACTGAAGTTACAACGCACATATAAACATAAATGCCTACGGAAGAAAAATATATTAGTTTTCAAAGGAAAAATTCAAAAACATTTCTAGAGCTCAAAGAAACCAATCGGCAGAAGCATAAATCCTCGCCTTCCTCTAGCTGTTTTAAGGAATTTATGTATTATGTTACAGGAAGTTTTCTTCTACATTTAAACTAAGCTATTTTCTTTAAAAAGATACATGCTCTACTGAGTGACAGTAAACTTAACTTCAGATCATAAACTAACATTTTCTTCGGATAATTTTCATCTAATTCTTTATGCCTTTTCTCATCTAAGCCTAACACATTCTATTTCGATATACAGATCATCACACTGGTTGGGTTAAAAAAAAAAAAATCTATCAAATTTATCACCAAACATAGGCTGTTGCCGCCTCCTAAATCTAAAGAGACAGGGAGCAAATTAAAATAATGAGGAAAAAAAAAAAAAAGTTTAACTCCACAGAACATAGTCATAGGATATGTATAGTGCTCAGTTTCTACCCAACAACAAAAGGCTGAGAAGGAAAGCTAGGCAGGAAATGTACAATACAGAAGCCCATCATTACATGAGAAGCACATAACCAATGGGCAGGTCTACAGGTAACAGTTCTTAACAAATCCGATTTCATTCCTTTTAACCTACTTTAATGAAATGGAGTAAAAAAGGAAATTCATACATTTAAGTGAGTTGAATGTTCGATGTGGAAATTTGCAGTGCTCTGTAGGTCACGAATACAAATATGTGCAAGGATGACTCAGCTTTCTATCCTTACCATGTCAAAAAAGTAAGTAGCAACAAATCGTCTACTAGTACCATCTGCGCACAGAGCTAAGAAATGACAGATGTGCGTTATGAAGTTCTATATAATAGCACGTTATCATTAGTTAAGGTGAACCGAGCCAAAGAAATTCAATTAATTATATAACGCACAATAAAAACCTATGGGTACTCAGTGTCAGTATTATTAATAATTCACATTAGTTTGGTCAGCACACAAAACAGAATACTTTGCAATTTTCAGGAACCGGCAAGACATGCAAATTCTTATTACAAGACAGAGGTCGCAGAGTCACTAAATTGTGAATAAGGTACCTCTAAAGAAACTGAAGAAAGTCCCAAACATTGTTTTACAACATGACAAATCATTTTGAAAGGTACGTTTGCTTCTAAGATGTGACCAAAATACTTAAGGGGGGAAGGAATGGAGTTGATACGCGAGGCATTGGCTGACAAAGACAAAACAAACACGTTATTAAGCCTTAGAGAAAAACTTTAAGAAATGGAGTGGTTTAAACCTGAAAAACAACAAAACTATAATACTCCTCGTCCTGTTGATACCCTATCCCAGGATCCACAAAGACATCAAATTCCACACGCTATGCTTGACGACTGATACAAATGTCGAGTTCTTACTTCCTTCGAAAGTCATTCCTCTTCAAACGTGATAGTAGGAATATCTGAAGAAAGTAAATAAAGCGGGGAATTCTTCATATTTGAATAAAAGTCAAGGACCTGTGTAAAGACTAATGGAAGGGGTCATGGAAAGATTTTATGGTGTAGCCCTAAATGGTCAGTTTAGGTAGTACCATTCTCTTGCCACCAGGTCTAATTTGCTCTAGCAAATGCAAGGTGCATGTTTAGCTGGGGCATCGAGTTATTTTTTTTAAGCGTCGTTGTCCTCATCCAAACAAAGCAGTTATAGTTATATTTAAACTGTTTATTTTCCTAAATGTGGGGTTTGCAGACTACTGTATGTCAGAATCAAAAGTGCTTCACTATGTTCTCAATTACAATTTAGATTTAGTGCATGAAGATAGTAACAGATTTAAATGTGTTCTTCATATTACACGCAGTTTCCCTAGTAAGTGTTGAACCCCACAGAGCCATCCTACCACAGCCCAAGTTATTCATTAAGTATTTAAGTTAAACATCCTTATGCTGCATGCTGGCACTGTACTGACCTTCAGTAACATTTAAAAACATAAGCAACTTGTGTAGTTGTAGACGTCCGGCTGGCGTTCACTCTTTAAAGTAGAAAGTGACAATTACACGGTATCTTATTAATGGCACGAGGCCAACCATAGATGAGATAGGATGGGAGGGTCATCAGGAATCTGCGGCTAGGCAGGGTCTTTACCAGAAAGAGCATTAATCAAGTTAAGTCTCTTCTGTTAGAGTTCTAGCCACAAGTTCCTCACCTTTTGAATGATACCAAAGCACTAGAAGGTGGGTCTCTCATTCGACTCAAACCAGAAAGTCCTGCAGGGCTGAGTGGGCAAAATGCCCCTCTTAGCAAACCAGACCATCCAGACAACAGTGCTTTGTGAACATATGGAGGGACGTCCACGTAACCGCCTGGGAAATGCTTAGGACAGGGACTCTGCATACTCACGCAGTGGTAGTGACTTTGACCCTGGTAGACTGAGCATGTACTCCTTCCAGGTGCTGCTTTTAAGCCAATGCGTAATGTAGAGCACGATCCAGCAGTAGATGGCTCTCTTCTGCACAGCATGGTGTTCCTCACTCCAGAGAACCCCACAAAGAGCTGTTCGTCAACCCGGTGTCATTTGGTACGATCTACGTAAAAGCTCAGCGCCCTTCTGGCATCAATCAATCAATTAGATGACCTGCAGAAAGTGACTTGTCACCTGGGAGGTATCCAGATGCTAGCAAGATCCAGGGTCTCAGTCGAAGAAAACATTTTCAGCGTCCTACGGGACTCCTGTGGAGTACAGGAGGTCCTGAGGTGTAGGGGAAGGCTGTTCTAGACTTTGGCGGCAAGGCAGCAGAAGGAGCGTCCTACTCTGCTGCGTTGTATTTGGGGGTACAGTGCGATGGAGGGAGAGATGCCTGAGGGTCTGAGGTCCATGCAATGGAGCCTCTATTCCAATTTAGAGGGATGAGGCAGATCATAGAACGCAGGGAAGGTGATGTTTTGACAGAGGTGGAACAGCATCACAACTTTAGGCAAGAAACATGTCCGGGTCAGCAAAACCAGTTTGTCAGGGAAGAAGGTAGTGTAAGGCAGGGTGACAGCTTGAAGCTCACTCACATGCGCAGTGATGTTATGGCGATGAGAAACACTGTCTTGAGAGTGAGGAGCCACAAGAAACAGCTGTGAAGTGGCTCAAATGGAGTACACATCACAAATGTGAAGACAAAGTTAAGGTCCTGCTGTGGCATGACAAAGGGAGAGGGAAGAAACAAATGATGTAAACCTTTCGAAAATCACTTAACAACTAAAGACTTAAAGAGGGGATGATCCGGCAGCCGTAAGAAGACCAAAATAACTGAAAGGTACCCTTAAAACTGTGCCAAGAGGAAGGTCTTGCTGGGCCAAGAACAAAACAAACCGCAAAACATCATGGAGGTGGTGGTTGGGGGGTGGAGGACTGAGGTGTGAGGAGGGGGATTTTCAATCTACTGATTACTGCTCAAAGTTAGAAATGTCACAACAGGCATCTGCAGTTTTTGATGAGGGTTGCCTGGCTGCCAAAATGAAATCAACCATCTCCGTAAAAAAGGTTGACGTTGTTCAGGAGTCTCCACTCAATCTCCAAGCATGAAGATGAAGATCCTCTCAGATGGGGAGCCTGATCAGAAGACAGATGCTCAAGCCCAGGAGTTTTGGATACCATGATCTCAGTGCCCAGTCCCGGGCCACTAGGATGACATGGGCCCGGTCGGTACTGAACTTGAGGTGCAAGTGGTGTCAGCAGAAAGGCATACAGGAGTCCCAGGTTCCACTCTAGATGGAACGCGTGTCCGAGCTAGAGAAGCTTTGGAAACTCCAAAGTGCTGACATTGTGCATTCTCTGTGGTGGTGAAAAAGATCAAGCCAAAGTTCTCCCCATTCACCGAAGAGACTTTGCGCCACCTCTGTGTGTACATGCTACTTGTGATCCACTAGATGTCACCAGTTGAACTCGTCCGCATTGGCATCCAATATCCTGCCAGGTGGTTCACCACTAGGAAGATTCTTTGGTGGTCCAGACACTTCCATAAGAGCAGGGCTTCCTGGCACAGGGTCTGTGACTAAACTCCGTCCCGTTTGTTGTAGTACTACATGGCTGTGGTGTTGTCCCAGAGACCTTGTAGCAGCCTCCTCTTGAAGGATAGAAGTAAGGAAGGAAGGCTTTCAACGCCAAGTAGATGGTCTTTGGCTCGAAGGTTGATATGGAACTGGAATCTGCCAGAGACCAGGGCCTCTGACTTCCACTTCTCCTACCTCCATCAGCTCTGGGTGGGGAAGAGAGATGGGTTTGCTGCTTACCCAATTGCAGTCTAGTAACAACCACTTCAGTTCATCTGCATTTATCTCCGAAATCTGAACATGGTCAGAAAGGTTAACTTGATGTTGGGCCAACTGAGCCTTCAGATCCCATTGCAGAGCCCACATATGACCATCTGGCATGCTCAACCAACAGGATACAGGAGACCATCAGTCCCAGCAACCTCAATCTACCTCACTGAAATCCCGGACAGAGGCTGAAAGATTAGAATCATAGCCTGAATAGCCTGCACTCTTTCCCAGGGGAAAGGCACACGATGGAAACATGTCTAGTATGTCTCAGATGAAGGGGAATGTCTGAAAGGGTGCAACTTTGGTGCGTTGATAGTGAACCCTGAAGAAGACAGGAGGTTTGCCATAGTCTGGAGATAGTTCACATTTGCCTAGGGTGAGACCACTTTAACTAGCCAGCTGGCAAGGAAGACTGAAAGCCTGACCTCAGAACATGCACTGCTACCACCGCCATCACCTTCATGAACATCCAAAGGCCATTAGTGAGACTAAAGGGAAGCACAACAAAATGCTCCTGTTCCACCAGGAACTGCAAGTAGCACCGATGGCCCGGCAGGACAAGTATATGGAAAAAGACATCCTGCAGGTCCAACACACCATTCAGTCGACAAGGCAGAGAGCACCCAAGATCTGGGTCAGTGTGAGTATTTTGAATGATTCCATCCAGAGGAAGGTGTTGCGAGGGCACAGTCTAGATTCAGACTAAGGCCTCCGTCCTCGGGTACCAGAAAGTAGCGGGAATAACAACCAAGTTCTACTTCTGGCATGAGCACCCTCTCAATAGCCCCGTTGGCCAAAAGAGTTTTGACTTCCTTCGGCAAAACTGATACATGGTCCTCCATCAGTCACTAAAGGGGCGGTGGAAGGTGCTGTGGTGTGAAGAGAAGGGGGGGGTATAGCCTTCTGAATTATTTGCAGGACCCACCTGTCTGATGTTATGGTCTGTCCAATCTTACCTCCCACCAGGTGGCTGTCCTACACTAAGGGCATGCAACAAAGGTATTGCAGAGGAGTAGTGAACTGGGCAGCTTGCTAACCTTGATCACAAGGGTGGTGGGCACCAGAGCTTCGACTGGCACCTTGTGGGAGTTGGATTGGCTGGTGGTATAAGATATCTCTGTCAAAGCTGCTAAAAGGAATGGTAGGGTTGATGCAGTTGGCAAGGTCGAGCATGTAAGCCCAGGGAGCATGCAATGGTTCTGCTCTCCTTGAACCGCTGAAGAGCAGAGTCTATCTTGTCACCAAAGCAAGTCATGTCAAATGGCATGTTCAAGAGTGACAACTGGCCATCCCCTGAAAAACTGGTGGAACACAGCTAAGCGTGGTGGCAAATGGCAACACTGGTGCCAATGGCCCACCTGCTGAAATCTGTGATGCCCAAATCACAAGGAATTGTGAACGTAGCAGAGTCATGATCATTCTGTACGGCATGGGCGGGTATTTGACCTTCAGGGACACTTGGTGAGAGTATCCTCGACTCAGGGGGATGTATCAAGGTCACTAGCCTCCTGCTGGTTGGCCAATCTCATGGTTGGCCAATCTCACCTCCCGCATCACACTCACTGTCCAGATCCCTGTGAAACAGAGAAATGCAGGTTGCACGTTCGTCATGTGAAGGCAGATCAAGTGCAGCATCAAAGGGGTTCGAAGCCGAACCGGTGCTGATTTGACGTCAGAAAGGACTATTGGGGCCTTGTCTTCCAGCTTCAGTGGAGTTGGCATCTGCGTTGAGGCACCAGGAACCGGCGTGGACCATTGTGTCAGAGACAGAGTCTAGAGTGGAGCCAGAGGCAGCCCCTTTATGGGCTCAGAGGGTCCAGTTGGTGCTGAGGGAAACCTCTCAGCTGTGTGGCCCGCAGATGTGCCAGCGAAAGTCACTAAGGATCCAGAGAGTCAGAGCTTGGTCTTGTGGAACTCTCTGATCTATTCAGGAGTGTCTGACAGCGCCAGAAAACTCAAATTGGGCCGGAAAAAATTGCAGCATTCGCTCCTATGTCAAACGACAGCGGGATCAAGATGTATGGTGCCGCCCACATGCCTTCTCAGAGGAATGCGAGTGGTGGGAAATGGCAGAGTCCTGCTTAGATTTGTCTTTTTTATGTGACTTACCCCAAGATTTTGATCTAGACAAAGGACGACGTCTTGAACGACTCTGAAGACTTCTAATCTCGAACAGGACCTAACTTTCAACTTGGAACGGTCTTATTGAGGAGTCTTGCGGTGCTCGGCAAAGTGAAGTTTCATCTCGCTGTCTTGTGCGGCCTCTGGTTTCGTCGTCTCCCAGTCACTACAAACCTTAAGAGTTGTGGTCGTGGCTTAACCCCAGAGCCCACAGGCAAATTTGGTAAGGATCTGTCACAGACATTTCTTTGCAACAGTCTTTGAAGAGCTTAAATCCTGCTATTTTGGAGGTGAGGATTATAGAGAGATGGGAGGTAGTTCCAGATCTGCACCTGGAGGGGTGGCAAGAAAGGAACTGCTGTCAGCGTGCAGGAGTGGTGCCTATGTGGGCTCCATATGTCACTTCCAGAGTGGTAGGGCTTCAGTGCGTAGCGGCACAGCACCAGTTACCAGCATTCGGAGGTACTGCTGGAAAGTTTGTGATTCAGTAGGGAGCCTGCAGTATATTCAAAAGGTAAGGCATCTGCAACTAGAAATCTTTCAGAAATGTTAAATGTACTACATTAACAACACAAGGAAAAAATATATATCCCCCATACTGGGGAAAAAGATATGGAGTCATGGCAGTTCTTGTATTAAATCAGGTTACCAAAACCTGATCAAACTCCTTCATGTTGTCGTAGCGAACTTACTACTGAATTAAAAACATCAAAGCTGCATATTTAATAAAGGTACTGTTAGTGCAAATCTGCAGACCGGTTTCTTTGAAAGTGAATACCTGCTTTTTTGCTGTCACTGGAACACTTTGGCGATATCTGGTAGAAGAAACTCCACAGGTCTGAAACAAGCAGACTGACAACTTCCAGTATAGGTGTGCCAGTTTCCGTAAATACTGCTTCCAATATCCTGGCCTCAGGAAATTCTGAGAGTTGTCAGTGATGTACCAAGGATTTGGCACACTTCTTTGATGGTATTAACAACTTGAAAGGAGCCAGTTGCCATTTCAAGTTTGAGCTTTCCTCCAAGTCCCTCAGAGATTAATGTGGTTTGATGGCCACGCCCTGAACAGGAGATTATTGGCCCATTATTAAGGACGGATGGTGGGTGACTCAGACAGGGTGCCACACCCAGTACTGTTTTCTCTAACCTAACTGTGACATCCAGCAACTAAAGTCAATAAATAGGTCTAGTGGCATTATTCCTTGTTTGTCACCTATAGCTGTGTCTGAAATTTAAAAGGCAGCAGAGCTATTGAAACTTAATAGAACAATGACTTCCGCTTGTTGTTACTCAAAAATTATAGTTATGCAAAAAGCCCCAAAACACTTGTCTGTCAATTTACATTTTCCCAAATATCTTCTTGAGTAAGCCCACGGATGGATGAAATGGTGCTGTTTGTAGCAGTGAGTTGTTCTACCTTTATGTACTATCCATTTTTGTAAAGATTTTGAAAAATGTGTTTATACTTTTTGTAAGGAAATGCCTCCTTGGCATGGTTACCCACTGACTTTTTGCCTTTGCTGATGCTATGTTTTGAATTGAAAGTGTGCTGAGGCCTGCTAACCAGGCCCCAGCACCAGTGTTCTTTCCCTAACCTGTACTTTTGATTCCACAATTGGCACACCCTGGCATCCAGGTAAGTCCCTTGTAACTGGTACCCCTGGTACCAAGGGCCCTGATGCCAGGGAAGGTCTCTAAGGGCTGCAGCATATCTTATGCCACCCTGGGGACCCCTCACTCAGCACAGACACACTGCTTGCCAGCTTGTGTGTGCTGGTGAGAACAAAACGAGTAAGTCGACATGGCACTCCCCTCAGGGTGCCATGCCAACCGCACACTGCCTATGCAGTATAGATAAGTCACCCCTCTAGTAGGCCTTACAGCCCTAAGGCAGGGTGCACTATACCATAGGTGAGGGCACCAGTGCATGAGTACTGTGCCCCTACAGTGTCTAAGCCAAACCTTAGACATTGTAAGTGCAGGGTAGCCATAAGAGTATATGGTCTGGGAGTCTGTCAAACACGGACTCCACAGCACCATAATGGCTGCACTGAAAACTGGGAAGTTTGGTATCAAACTTCTCAGCACAATAAATGCACACTGATACCAGTGTACATTTTATTGTGAAATACACCCCAGAGGGCACCTTAGAGGTGCCCCCTGAAACCTTAACCGACTATCTGTGTAGGCTGACTGGTTCCAGCAGCCTGCCACAACCGAGACATGTTGCTGGCCCCATGGGGAGAGTGCCTTTGTCACTCTGAGGCCAGTAACAAAGCCTGCACTGGGTGGAGATGCTATCACCTCCCCCAGGCAGGAGCTGTAACACCTGGCGGTGAGCCTCAAAGGCTTACCCCCTTTGTTCCAGCACTGCAGGGCACTCCAGCTAGTGGAGTTGCCCGCCCCCTCCGGCCACGGCCCCACTTTTGGCGGCAAGGCCGGAGGAGATAATGAGAATAACAAGGAGGAGTCACTGGCCAGTCAGGACAGCCCCTAAGGTGTCCTGAGCTGAAGTGACTAACTTTTAGCAATCCTCCATCTTGCAGATGGAGGATTCCCCCAATAGGGATAGGAATGTGACCCCCTCCCCTTGGGAGGAGGCACCAAGAGGGTGTACCCACCCTCAGGGCTAGTAGCCATTGGCTACTAACCCCCCAGACCTAAACACGCCCTTAAATTTAGTATTTAAGGGCTCCCCTGAACCTAAGAATTTAGATTCCTGAAACTACAAGAAGAAGAAGACTGCCGAGTTGAAAAACCCCTGCAGAGGAAGAACAGAAGACACCAACTGCTTTGGCCCCAGTCCTACCTGCCTGTCTCCTGCCTTCCAAAGAAACCTGCTCCAGCGACGCTTTCCAAAGGACCAGCGACCTCTGAATCCTCAGAGGACTGCCCTGCTTCAAGAAAGACAAGAAACTCCAGAGGACAGCGGCCCTGCTCCAAAAGACTGCAACTTTGTTTCAAAGGAGCAGATTTAAAGACCCCTGCAACTCCCCGCAAGAAGCGTGAGACTTGCAACACTGCACCCGGCGACCCCGACTCGACTGGTGGAGAACCGACACCTCAGGGAGGACCCTCCGGCGACTCCGAGACTGTGAGTAACCAAAGTTGTCCCCCCTGAGCCCCCACAGCGACGCCTGCAGAGGGAATCCCCAGGCTCCCCCTGACCGCGACTGCCTGACTCTGAAATCCCGACGGCTGGAAAAGACCCTGCACCCGCAGCCCCCAGCACCTGAAGGAACGGAACTCTCCCTTGCCCAGGTGGTGGCTACCCCGAGGAGCCCCCCCCATTGCCTGCCTGCACCGCTGAAGAGATCCCTTGGTCTCTCATTGAAAACCATTGAAAACCCGACGCGTGTTTGCACACTGCACCCAGCCGCCCCCGCGCTGCTGAGGGTGTACTTTTTGTGCTGACTTGTGTCCCCCCCGGTGCCCTACAAAACCCCCCTGGTCTGCCCTCCGAAGACGCGGGTACTTACCTGCTGGCAGACCGGAACCGGGGCACCCCCTTCTCTCCATTGGAGCCTATGTGTTTTGGGCACCTCTTTGACCTCTGCACCTCACCGTCCCTGAGCTGCTGGTGTGGTAACTTTGGGGTTGCTCTGATCCCCCAACGGTGGGCTACCTTGGACCCAAACCTGAGACTTGTAAGTGATTTACTTACCTGCTAAAACTAACAATAACTTACCTCCCCCAGGAACTGTGAAAATTGCACTGTGTCCCCTTTTAAAACAGCTATTTGTGTTTTATGTGAAAAGTATATATGCTATTGTAATTATTCAAAGTTCCAAAAGTACTTACCTGCAATACCTTTCAAATGAGATATTACATGTAGAATTTGAACCTGTGGTTCTTAAAATAAACTAAGAAAATATATTTTTCTATAACAAAACCTATTGGCTGGATTTGTCTCCGAGTGTGTGTTCCTCATTTATTGCCTGTGTGTATGTACAACAAATGCTTAACACTACTCCTTTGATAAGCCTACTGCTCGACCACACTACCACAAAATAGAGCATTAGTATGGTCTCTTTTTGCCACTATCTTACCTCGAAGGGGAACCCTTGGACTCTGTGCATACTATTCCTTACTTTGAAATAGTGCATACAGAGCCAACCTCCTACATTGGTGGATCAGCGGTGGGGTACAAGACTTTGCATTTGCTGGACTACTCAGCCAATACCTGATCACACAACAAATTCCAAAAATTGTCATTAGAAATTGATTTTTGCAATTTGAACTATTTTTCTAAATTCTTAAAAGACCTGCTAGGGCCTTGTGTTAGATCCTGTTTAGCATTTCTTTTAGAGTTTAAAAGTTTGGTAAAAGTTTGAATTAGATTCTAGAACTAGTTTTTAGATTCTTAAAAAGTATTCCAACTTTTAGAAGCATAATGTCTAGTACAGATGTGAATGTGGTGGAACTCGACACCACACCTTACCTCCATCTTAAGATGAGGGAGCTAAGGTCACTCTGTAAAATAAAGAAAATAGCAATGGGCCCCAGACCTTCCAAACTACAGCTCCAGGAGCTGTTGGCAGAGTTTGAAAAGGCCAACCCCTCTGAGGATGGCAACAAAGAGGATGATGATAGTGACTTGGAGGGAGATTCCCCCCTACCAGTCCTATTTAGGGAGAACAGGGCCTCTCAAGCCCTGACTCCAAACATAATAGTCAGAGATGCTGCTTCCCTCACAGGAGGGACCAACATCTCTGAAATCACTGAGGATAACTCCAGTGAAGAGGACATCCAGTTAGCCAGGATGGCCAAAAGATTGGCTTTGGAAAGACAGATCCTAGCCATAGAAAGGGAAAGACAAGAGATGGGCCTAGGACCCATCAATGGTGGCAGCAACATAAATAGGGTCAGAGATTCTCCTGACATGTTGAAAATCCCTAAAGGGATTGTAACTAAATATGAAGATGGTGATGACATCACCAAATGGTTCACAGCTTTTGAGAGGGCTTGTGTAACCAGAAAAGTGAACAAATCTCACTGGGGTGCTCTCCTTTGGGAAATGTTCACAGGAAATTGTAGGGATAGAGTCCTCACACTCTTTGGAAAAGATGCAGAATCTTATGACCTCATGAAGGGTACCCTGATTGAGGGCTTTGGATTCTCCACTGAGGAGTATAGGATTAGATTCAGGGGGGCTCAAAAATCCTCGAGCCAGACCTGGGTTGACTTTGTAGACTACTCAGTAAAAACACTAGATGGTTGGATTCAAGGCAGTGGTGTAAGTAAATATGATGGGCTGTACAATTTATTTGTGAAAGAACACCTATTAAGTAATTGTTTCAATGATAAACTGCATCAGCATCTGGTAGACCTAGGACCAATTTCTCCCCAAGAATTGGGAAAGAAGGCGGACCATTGGGTCAAGACTAGGGTGTCCAAAACTTCCACAGGGGGTGACCAAAAGAAAGGGGTCACAAAACCTCCCCAGGGGAAGGGTGGTGAGACAGCCAAAAACAAAAATAGTAAAGAGTCTTCTACAGGCCCCCAAAAACCTGCACAGGAGGGTGGGCCCAGAGCCTCTTCACAAACCAATTTTGGGTACAAGGGTAAAAACTTTGATTCCAAAAAGGCCTGGTGTCGTAGCTGTAATCAGCCTGGACACCAAACTGGAGACAAGGCCTGTCCCCAGAAAAAAACCACTTCTAACTCCACTCCAGCTAAAACTGGAATGGCCAGTCTCCAAGTGGGATCAACAGTGTGCCCAGAGCAAATCAGGTGTCACACTGAAGCTACATTAGTCTCTGAGGGTGGGGTGGATTTAGCCACACTGGCTGCCTGGCCTCCTAACATGCAAAAATACAGGCAGCAGCTCTTAATTAATGGGACAAGTGTAGAAGGCCTGAGGGATACAGGTGCCAGTGTCACCATGGTGACAGAGAATGAAAATGTCACTTACCCAGTGTACATCTGTTCGTGGCATTAGTCGCTGCAGATTCACATGTTTCGCACAGTCCGCTGCCTGGTGTTGGGCTCGGAGTATTACAAGTTGTTTTTCTTCGAAGAAGTCTTTTTTGGTCACGGGACCGAAGGACTCCTCCCTCTTCGGCTCCATTGCGCATGGGCAGATGGGCACTCCATCTTAGATTGTTTTCCCCGCAGAGGGTGAGGATGGAGTTGTTTGCTATAAATAGTGCCCATGCAATGGAGTGAATACGTATGTACATAAAAAGTTTATAATAATTATTTACAAATGTACAAGTGTTTAAGATTTAAGATCTACTTCTAAACGGCTACAGGCTTCCCGGGGAGGCGGGAGGGCACATGTGAATCTGCAGCGACTAATGCCACGAACAGATGTACACTGGGTAAGTGACATTTTCAGTTCGATGGCATATGTTGCTGCAGATACACATGTTTCGCATAGACTATAAAGCAGTTACCTCCCCTAAAAGCGGTGGTTTAGCCTGTAGGAGTTGAAGTAGTTTGGAATAATGTTCTTAGTACAGCTTGGCCCACTGTAGCTTGTTGTGCATTTAGTACGTCTACCCAGTAGTGTTTAGTAAATGTATGAGGCGTAGACCAGGTTGCAGCCTTACATATTTCGCTCATAGGAATGTTTCCTAGAAAGGCCATTGTAGCACCTTTCTTTTTGGTTGAGTGTGCCTTTGGTGTAATAGGCAATTCTCTTTTGGCTTTAAGATAGCATGTTTGAATACATCTGACTATCCATCTAGCAATGCCTTGTTTAGAGATTGGATTTCCTATGTGTGTTTTTTGAAAAGCTATGAACAGTTGTTTTGTTTTCCTGATTAGCTTTGTTCTGTCAATGTAGTACATTAGTGCTCTTTTGATGTCTAATGTATGTAGTGCCCTTTCAGCCACGGAATCTGGTTGTGGGAAGAACACTGGCAATTCTAATGTTTGATTTAAATGGAATGGTGAGATTACTTTTGGTAGAAATTTTGGATTTGTTCTTAGAACTATTTTATTTTTGTGTATTTGAATAAATGGTTCTTGTATGGTAAATGCCTGTATTTCACTTACTCTTCTGAGGGATGTGATTGCAATGAGAAATGCGACTTTCCAGGTTAGATATTGCATTTCACAGGAATGCGTGGGTTCGAAAGGTGGACCCATGAGTCTTGTTAAGACGATGTTAAGGTTCCATGAAGGAACTGGTGGTGTTCTTGGTGGTATAATTCTTTTTAGCCCTTCCATGAATGCTTTAATAACTGGTATTCTAAATAGAGACGATGAATGAGTAGTTTGTAGGTAAGCAGATATTGCTGCGAGGTGTATTTTTATAGATGAAAAAGCGAGATTCGCTTTTTGCAAATGTAGTAAGTATCCCACTATGTCCTTTGTAGAGGCATGCAATGGTTGGATTTGATTGGTATGGCAGTAGCAAACAAATCTTTTCCACTTAGATGCATAGCAGTGTCTAGTGGAAGCTTTTCTAGCTTGTTTTATGACCTCCATGCATTCTTGTGTGAGGTCTAAGTGTCCGAATTCTAGGATTTCAGGAGCCAAATTGTCAGATTCAATGATGCTGGGTTTGGATGCCTGATCTGTTGTTTGTGTTGTGTTAACAGATCTGGTCTGTTGGGTAGTTTGACATGCGGTACTAGTGAAAGGTCTAGTAGAGTTGTATACCAAGGTTGTCTTGCCCATGTGGGTGCTATCAGTATGAGTTTGAGTTGGTTTTGACTCAACTTGTTTACTAGATATGGAAGGAGAGGGAGAGGGGGAAAAGCGTATGCAAATATCCCTGACCAACTCATCCATAGAGCATTGCCTTGTGATTCGCGGTGTGGGTACCTGGATGCGAAGTTTTGGCATTTTGCGTTTTCTTTTGTTGCGAACAAATCTATCTGGGGTGTTCCCCAAATTTGAAAGTACTTGTTCAGAACTTGGGGGTGAATTTCCCATTCGTGGACTTGTTGGTGGTCTCGCGAAAGGTTGTCTGCTAGTTGGTTTTGGATCCCTGGAATAAATTGTGCTATTAGGCGAATGTTGTTGTGAATCGCCCACTGCCATATTTTTTGTGTTAGGAGGCACAATTGTGTTGAGTGTGTTCCTCCTTGTTTGTTTAAATAATACATTGTTGTCATGTTGTCTGTTTTGACAAGAATGTATTTGTGTGTTATTATGGGTTGAAAGGCTTTTAACGCTAGAAATACTGCTAACAGTTCTAGGTAATTGATATGAAATTTTGTTTGGTGTACATCCCATTGTCCTTGAATGCTGTGGTGATTGAGGTGTGCTCCCCACCCTGTCATGGAAGCATCTGTTGTTATAACGTATTGAGGCACTGGGTCCTGAAATGTCTGCCCTTTGTTTAAATTGTTGCTGTTCCACCATAGAAGCGAGAGGTATGTTTGGCGGTCTACCAACACCAGATTTTGAAGTTGACCCTGTGCCTGTGACCATTGTGATGCTAGGCACTGTTGTAAGGGTCGCATGTGTAGTCTTGCGTTTGGGACAATGGCTATGCATGATGACATCATGCCTAGAAGTTTTAGCACAAATTTTGCTTGTATCTTTTGGTTTGGAAACATAGCACTTATTACCTTGTGGAATGCTTGCACTCTTTGTGGACTTGGAGTGGCAATTCCCTTTGATGTGTTGATGGTTGCTCCTAGATATTGTTGTGTCTGACACGGTTCGAGGTGTGATTTTGTATAGTTGATGGAGAAACCCAGTTTGTGAAGGGTTTGTATGACATATGTGGTGTCGTTTGTGCACTTTTTTACTGTGTTGGTCTTGATTAGCCAATCGTCCAGGTAAGGAAACACATGTATCTGTTGTCTCCTGATATGTGCTGCTACTACTGCTAGACATTTTGTGAACACTCTTGGTGCAGTTGTTATTCCGAATGGCAACACTTTGAATTGGTAATGTATTCCTTTGAATACGAACCTTAGGTACTTTCTGTGAGAAGGGTGTATCGGTATATGAAAGTACGCATCTTTTAGGTCTAATGTGGTCATGTAATCTTGCTGTTTGAGCAGTGGAATGATGTCTTGTAGTGTGACCATGTGAAAGTGGTCCGATATGATGTAGGTATTTAGTGTCCTGAGATCTAATATTGGTCTTAATGTTTTGTCTTTTTTTGGAATTAGAAAGTACAGGGAGTAAACTCCTGTGTTTTTTTGTTGTACTGGTACTAACTCTATTGCATCCTTTTGCAGTAGTGCTTGAACTTCTAGTCCTAAAAGTTCTAAATGTTGTGGTGACATTTTGAGTGTTTTTGGAGGGATGTTTGGTGGGAATTTGTGGAATTCTATGCAATAGCCATGTTGGATTATTGCTAATACCCAATTGTCTGTTGTAATCTGCTGCCAAGATTGGTAGAATTGGCTTAGTCTTCCCCCCACTGGTGTTGAGTGAAGGGATTCTGTGACTTGAAAGTCACTGTTTAGGTGGAGGTGTTTTTGGAGTCTGGAATCTTCCCCTACTCCTTGGGAATTGACCCCCTCTATATCCCCTGAAACCTCCCCTTTGGAATGAACCCTGATATGGTGTGGTTCTTGTTTGTTGGCTGGTGGTGCCTGTGGATTGGCCACGAAACCCCCCTCTAAATGGAGTTTTTCTAAAAGAGCCTCTGCTCTGCGGGGAGTAGAGTGCGCCCATGGCTTTGGCCGTGTCTGTGTCCTTTTTAAGTTTTTCAATGGCTGTGTCCACCTCAGGGCCAAAAAGTTGTTTCTCGTTGAAGGGCATATTAAGGACAGCCTGCTGGATTTCAGGTTTGAAGCCTGAAGTGAGGAGCCAAGCGTGTCTCCTTATGGTGACAGCAGTGTTGACTGTTCTCGCTGCAGTATCGGCTGCGTTCAGTGAAGAGCGGATTTGATTGTTTGAGATTGTTTGTCCCTCTTCAACTATTTGCTGCGCCCTTTTTTGGTATTCCTGGGGAAGATGGTCTACGAGAAGTTGCATCTCATCCCAGTGTGCGCGGTCATATCTGGCCAGCAGCGCTTGAGAATTTGCGATGCGCCACTGGTTGGCTGCCTGTGATGCTACTCTTTTTCCTGCCGCATCAAATTTTGTGCTTTCTTTGTCCGGAGGTGGGGCGTCGCCAGATGTATGGGAATTTGCTCTCTTGCGAGCTGCCCCTACTACTACGGAGTCAGGTGGTAACTGCGAAGTAATAAACACTGGGTCTGTGGGTGGTGGTTTGAATTTCTTATCCACCCTTGGGGTGATGGCTCTTGATTTTACGGGCTCTTCAAAAATTTGTTTTGCGTGCAGTAACATCCCTGGTAGCATTGGGAGACATTGTTATTGGCTATGTGTAGCCGAGAGGGTGTTAAATAAAAAATCATCCTCTATAGGATCGGAATGCAGTTGGACATTGTGGAATTCTGCAGCCCTAGCCACCAGTTGCGAGTATGAGGTACTGTCCTCTGGCGGTGACGGCTTTGTGGGGTATGAATCGGGATCATTGTCCGGCACTGGGGTATCATATAGGTCCCAAGCGTCTTGATCCTGATTATCTTGACTTATGGTAGTTTGCGCTGGTGAGTGCATTTGTGGCGGTGTTTGTGCCGGCGATGCCTGTTGTGGTGGAGAGGGCGGAGGCGTGACTTTTTTAACCACTTTGGCTTGTGGTTGTGCGTCATCCTTGAGAAGTCCGATCCTTCTTTTCCTCATTATTGGGGGAAGGGTTGATATCTTCCCTGTGTCTTGCTGGATGTACAGTCTCTTTTGTGTGTAGTCTGATTCTACACTTTGGAGCTCGTCCAAATCTGTGCATCTGGCCACTTATTCCTTGTTCCTCTGTGTAGGATGAAGGTGTGGAACTTTTCGGCGCCGAGAGAGAATCTTTTTTCGGCTTCGGCACCGACACAATTTTTGTGGCTTTCGGCAGTGTGTCTCGGTGCCGATGTTTTTCGGTGCCGGCATCTTGTTTTTGCCTCTCCGAGCCGCTATCTCGGCTCCGAGGTTGCTCCATGGCGGTCCCTCGACCGGAGTCGGGTGTCTTCGCTATGGGCGTGCCCTTTTTCGGCGCCTTCGACGGGTCGCCGGTTTTATGGGTCGAGCCATGGCCTGTTGGCAGTGGCGTCCCCTGGGCTTTTGTCTTCTCGATAGTTTTAATTTTCGACGTCTTACTCACTGTTTGTTGCTGTTGTTCGACGTCGGAGTCTCCGGATTCTGATTACGGAACCGAGAATGTTTCCTCTTCGTCGTCGAAACGTTGTTTTGTTGGCGTGGACGCCATTTGTAGACGCCTGGCTCTTCGGTCCCGGAGTGTTTTTCTGGACCGGAAGGCTCGACAGGCCTCACAGGTATCCTCCTTGTGCTCGGGGGACAAGCACAAGTTACAGACCAAGTGCTGATCTGTATAAGGATACTTACTGTGACATTTTGGGCAGAAACGAAACGGGGTCCGTTCCATCGGCTTCGATGTCGCACGCGGTCGGGCCGACCAGGCCCCGATGGGGGAATCGAAGCTACCCCAAAGTCTTCCGATGATCGGTGTCGATGTACCTAACTATCCCGATACCGAACGGAACAATACCGACGCTTTCTTCCGAGATTCTGACTAACTTTCCGAACCGAAACACGGAGCGAAAAGGAATACGTCCGAACCCGACAGCGGAACAAAACAATCTAAGATGGAGTCGACGCCCATGCGCAATGGAGCCGAAGAGGGAGGAGTCCTTCGGTCCCGTGACCAAAAAAGACTTCTTCGAAGAAAAACAACTTGTAATACTCCGAGCCCAACACCAGGCAGCGGACTGTGCGAAACATGTGTATCTGCAGCAACATATGCCATCGAACACTGGTTTCCCCTGGTCAATACCTGACTGGACAAACCTATCCAGTCACCAATGCTGACAATCAAACTAAAGTACATCCCATGGCAATGGTAACTTTAGAGTGGGGAGGGGTCAATGGCCTGAAACAGGTGGTGGTCTCCTCAAATATCCCAGTAGACTGTTTGCTTGGAAATGACCTGGAGTCCTCAGCATGGGCTGAGGTAGAACTGAAAACCCATGCAGCCATGCTGGGTATCCCTGAACTGGTGTGTGTCAAGACAAGGGCACAGTGCAAGGCTCAGGGTGAACAAGTAGAGCTGGAGTCTGGAAGAAAGGCCCAGCCTACCAAGAGAAAAGGAAAGTCAGCTGGGAAACCAGCTGCAACACAACAAGAAAAAGAGAGCCTCTCTTCTCAGGAAGAAGTTCTGTCCTCTGAGGGAACTGAGCCTATGGAGCTGGAACCTTACCAGGTTGAGCTCTTAGGCCCAGGGGGACCCTCAAGGGAAGAGTTGTGTAAGGGACAAGAAACCTGTCCCTCTCTTGAAGGCCTTAGGCAGCAAGCTGCTGAAGAGTCCAATGGCAAGAAAACTGGAACACATAGGGTCTATTGGGAAGATGGACTCCTGTACACCGAGGCAAGAGATCCCAAACCTGGTGCCACTAGGAGAGTGGTAGTGCCTCAGGGGTTCAGAGAGTTTATTCTGACCTTAGCCCATGATATTCCCCTTGCTGGGCATTTGGGACAAACCAAGACGTGGGAGAGGTTAGTCAACCACTTCTACTGGCCCAACATGTCCCAGAAGGTTAAGGAGTTTTGCAACTCCTGTATCACCTGTCAAGCCAGTGGTAAGACAGGCGGACATCCAAAGGCCCCCCTCATTCCACTTCCAGTGGTGGGGGTCCCCTTTGAAAGAGTGGGTGTGGACATAGTGGGTCCACTGGAACCTCCCACAGCCTCAGGAAATATGTACATCCTAGTAGTAGTGGATCATGCTACTAGGTATCCTGAAGCTATTCCCCTTAGGTCGACTACTGCCCCTGCAGTAGCCAAGGCCCTCATTGGTATCTTTACCAGAGTGGGCTTCCCTAAGGAGGTGGTTTCTGACAGAGGTACCAACTTCATGTCAGCATACCTGAAACACATGTGGAATGAGTGTGGAGTGACTTATAAATTCACTACACCCTATCATCCACAAACTAATGGCCTTGTTGAGAGATTCAACAAGACATTAAAGGGCATGATCATGGGGCTCCCAGAAAAACTCAAAAGGAGATGGGATGTCCTCTTGCCATGTCTGCTTTTCGCTTACAGAGAGGTGCCTCAGAAGGGAGTAGGGTTCTCACCCTTTGAACTTCTGTTTGGCCACCCTGTAAGGGGACCACTAGCTCTTGTGAAAGAAGGCTGGGAGAGACCTCTTCATGAGCCTAAACAAGACATAGTGGACTATGTACTTGGCCTTCGCTCAAGGATGGCAGAGTACATGGAAAAGGCAAGCAAAAACCTTGAGGCCAGCCAACAGCTCCAGAAGTTTTGGTATGACCAAAAGGCTGCACTGGTTGAATTTCAACCAGGGCAGAAAGTCTGGGTTTTGGAGCCTGTGGCTCCCAGGGCACTTCAGGACAAATGGAGTGGCCCTTACCCAGTGCTAGAGAGGAAGAGTCAGGTCACCTACCTGGTAGACCTGGGCACAAGCAGGAGCCCCAAGAGGGTGATCCATGTGAACCGCCTTAAGCTCTTCCATGACAGGGCTGATGTAAATCTGTTAATGGTAACAGATGAGGATCAGGAGCTGAGAGTGAACCTCTCCCTGATCTTCTGTCATCAAACCCTAATGATGGCTCAGTAGAAGGAGTGATCTATTCAGACACCCTCTCTGGCCAACAGCAATCTGACTGTAGGAAAGTCCTGCAGCAGTTTGCTGAGCTCTTTTCCCTAACCCCTGGTCAGACACACCTGTGTACCCATGATGTGGACACAGGAGACAGCATGCCTGTCAAAAACAAAATATTCAGACAGTCTGATCAAGTTAAGGAAAGCATCAAGGTGGAAGTCCACAAGATGCTGGAATTGGGAGTAATTGAGCACTCTGACAGCCCCTGGGCTAGCCCAGTGGTCTTAGTCCCCAAACCTCACACCAAAGATGGAAAGAGAGAGATTAGGTTTTGTGTGGACTACAGAGGACTTCATTCTGTCACCAAGACAGATGCCCATCCCATCCCTAGAGCTGATGAGCTGATTGATAAATTAGGAGCTGCCAAATTCTTAAGTACCTTTGACTTAACAGCAGGGTACTGGCAAATCAAAATGGCCCCTGGAGCAAAAGAAAAGACAGCATTCTCCACACCTGATGGGCATTATCAGTTCACTGTTATGCCCTTTGGTTTAAAGAATGCCCCTGCCACCTTCCAAAGGTTGGTGAATCAAGTCCTTGCTGGCTTGGAGTCCTGCAGTGCAGCTTATCTTGACAATATTGCTGTCTTTAGCTCCAACTGGCAGGATCACCTGGTCCACCTGAAGAAGGTTTTGAAGGCTCTGCAATCTGCAGGCCTCTCTATCAAGGCATCCAAATGCCAGATAGGGCAGGGAACTGTGGTTTACTTGGGACACCTTGTAGGTGGAGGCCAAGTTCAGCCACTCCAGCCTAAGATCCAGACTATTCTGGACTGGGCAGCTCCAAAAACCCAGACTCAAGTCAGGGCATTCTTTGGCTTGACTGGGTACTATAGGAGGTTTGTGAAGGGATATGGATCCATTGTGACAGCCCTCACAGAACTCACCTCCAAGAAAATGCCCAAGAAAGTAAACTGGACTGTAGAATGCCAACAGGCCTTTGACACCCTGAAACAAGCTATGTGCACAGCACCAGTTCTAAAAGCTCCAGATTACTCAAAGCAATTCATTGTGCAAACAGATGCCTCTGAACATGGGATAGGGGCAGTTTTGTCCCAAACAAATGATGATGGCCTTGACCAGCCTGTTGCTTTCATTAGCAGGAGGTTACTCCCCAGGGAGCAGCGTTGGAGTGCCATTGAGAGGGAGGCCTTTGCTGTGGTTTGGTCCCTGAAGAAGCTGAGACCATACCTCTTTGGTACTCACTTCCTAGTTCAAACTGACCACAGACCTCTCAGATGGCTGATGCAAATGAAAGGTGAAAATCCTAAACTGTTGAGGTGGTCCATCTCCCTACAGGGAATGGACTTTATAGTGGAACACAGACCTGGGACTGCCCATGCCAATGCAGATGGCCTTTCCAGGTTCTTCCACTTAGAAAATGAAGACTCTCTTGGGAAAGGTTAGTCTCATCCTCTTTCGCTTTGGGGGGGGGGGGGGGGGGAGTTGTGTAAGGAAATGCCTCCTTGGCATGGTTACCCCCTGACTTTTTGCCTTTCCTGATGCTATGTTTTGAATTGAAAGTGTGCTGAGGCCTGCTAACCAGGCCCCAGCACCAGTGTTCTTTCCCTAACCTGTACTTTCGATTCCACAATTGGCACACCCTGGCATCCAGGTAAGTCCCTTGTAACTGGTACCCCTGGTACCAAGGGCCCTGATGCCAGGGAAGGTCTCTAAGGGCTGCAGCATATCTTATGCCACCCTGGGGACCCCTCACTCAGCACAGACCCACTGCTTGCCAGCTTGTGTGTGCTGGTGAGAACAAAACGAGTAAGTCGACATGGCACTCCCCTCAGGGTGCCATGCCAACCGCACACTGCCTATGCAGTATAGATAAGTCACCCCTCTAGTAGGCCTTACAGCCCTAAGGCAGGGTGCACTATACCATAGGTGAGGGCACCAGTGCATGAGTACTGTGCCCCTACAGTGTCTAAGCCAAACCTTAGACATTGTAAGTGCAGGGTAGCCATAAGAGTATATGGTCTGGGAGTCTGTCAAACACGGACTCCACAGCACCATAATGGCTGCACTGAAAACTGGGAAGTTTGGTATCAAACTTCTCAGCACAATAAATGCACACTGATGCCAGTGTACATTTTATTGTGAAATACACCCCAGAGGGCACCTTAGAGGTGCCCCCTGAAACCTTAACCGACTATCTGTGTAGGCTGACTGGTTCCAGCAGCCTGCCACAACCTAGACATGTTGCTGGCCCCATGGGGAGAGTGCCTTTGTCACTCTGAGGCCAGTAACAAAGCCTCCACTGGGTGGAGATGCTATCACCTCCTCCAGGCAGGAGCTGTAACACCTGGCGGTGAGCCTCAAAGGCTTACCCCCTTTGTTCCAGCACCGCAGGGCACTCCAGCTAGTGGAGTTGCCCAGCCCCTCCGGCCACGGCCCCACTTTTGGCAGCAAGGCCGGAGGAGATAATGAGAATAACAAGGAGGAGTCACTGGCCAGTCAGGACAGCCCCTAAGGTGTCCTGAGCTGAAGTGACTAACTTTTAGCAATCCTCCATCTTGCGGATGGAGGATTCCCCCAATAGGGATAGGAATGTGACCCCCTCCCCTTGGGAGGAGGCACCAAGAGGGTGTACCCACCCTCAGGGCTAGTAGCCATTCGCTACTAACCCCCCAGACCTAAACACGCCCTTAAATTTAGTATTTAAGGGCTCCCCTGAACCTAAGAATTTAGATTCCTGAAACTACAAGAAGAAGAAGACTGCTGAGCTGAAAAACCCCTGCAGAGGAAGAACAGAAGACACCAACTGCTTTGGCCCCAGTCCTACCGGCCTGTCTCCTGCCTTCCAAAGAAACCTTCTCCAGCGACGCTTTCCAAAGGACCAGCGACCTCTGAATCCTCAGAGGACTGCCCTGCTTCAAGAAAGACAAGAAACTCCAGAGGACAGCGGCCCTGCTCCAAAAGACTGCAACTTTGTTTCAAAGGAGCATATTTAAAGACCCCTGCAACTCCCCGCAAGAAGCGTGAGACTTGCAATACTGCACCCGGCGACCCCGACTCGACTGGTGGAGAACCAACACCTCAGGGAGGACCCTCCGGTGACTCCGAGACTGTGAGTAACCAAAGTTGTCCCCCCTGAGCCCCCACAGCGACGCCTGCAGAGGGAATCCCCAGGCTCCCCCTGACCGCGACTGCCTGACTCTGAAATCCCGACGGCTGGAAAAGACCCTGCACCCGCAGCCCCCAGCACCTGAAGGAACGGAACTTCAGTGCAGGAGTGACCCCCAGGAGGCCCTCTCCCTTGCCCAGGTGGTGGCTACCCCGAGGAGCCCCCCCCTTGCCTGCCTGCACCACTGAAGAGATCCCTTGGTCTCTCATTGAAAACCATTGAAAACCCGACGCGTGTTTGCACACTGCACCCGGCCGCCCCCGCGCTGCTGAGGGTGTACTTTTTGTGCTGACTTGTGTCCCCCCCGGTGCCCTACAAAACCCCCCTGGTCTGCCCTCCGAAGACGCGGGTACTTACCTACTGGCAGACCGGAACCGGGGCACCCCCTTCTCTCCATTGGAGCCTATGTGTTTTGGGCACCTCTTTCACCTCTGCACCTGACCGGCCCTGAGCTGCTGGTGTGGTAACTTTGGGGTTGCTCTGAACCCCCAACGGTGGGCTACCTTGGACCCAAACCTGAGACTTGTAAGTGATTTACTTACCTGCTAAAACTAACAATAACTTACCTCCCCCAGGAACTGTGAAAATTGCACTGTGTCCACTTTTAAAACAGCTATTTGTGTTTTATGTGAAAAGTATATATGCTATTGTAATTATTCAAAGTTCCAAAAGTACTTACCTGCAATACCTTTCAAATGAGATATTACATGTAGAATTTGAACCTGTGGTTCTTAAAATAAACTAAGAAAAGATATTTTTCTATAACAAAACCTATTGGCTGGATTTGTCTCTGAGTGTGTGTTCCTCATTTATTGCCTGTGTGTATGTACAACAAATGCTTAACACTACTCCTTTGATAAGCCTACTGCTCGACCACACTACCACAAAATAGAGCATTAGTATTATCTCTTTTTGCCACTATCTTACCTCTAAGGGGAACCCTTGGACTCTGTGCATACTATTCCTTACTTTGAAATAGTGCATACAGAGCCAACCTCCTACACTTTTTCATACCATGGAGTTGGCAGCATTAATTTCTTCAGACAAAAATTTATAATGGCAACTATTCAACGAGGCACTGATGACTGCATTTCAAATCCCTGAACTGACAGTCCCCTCGTTTCATACATACATTATCAATTAACAAGAAATACTCTAAGAAACTGACTGTTTACAGAAAAACACAAATACTTTTATGCCATTTTACCATCACACAAAGCAACATTAACATCTCTCATGAATAACATTTTGAAAAAAAGCACATGGAGGAGTGGTCAATGTTTAACATCCTATATCAAAGGCACATCCATACTAGCGACAATATCTCACACAGGTCCACATATTCAGATTTTGTCTGTTGCACCTGGCCCTTTTTGCAGAGTCATCCTCAATCTTTTTGCCTCCTTCCTCCTAATGTTTCTGACCAGTTGTTGTTGGATTTAGGACTCTGGGCACTTTACCACTGCTAAACAGTGTTAAAGTGAATTTGCGGTCTGTGTAAATTGTACTGTTGATTGGGTCATCCATAATTGGCATATTTGATTTATCGGCAAGTCCCTGGTAAAGTGCACCAGAGGTGCCAAGGGCCTGTAAATCAAATGCTACTAATGGGCCTGCAGCACTGGTTGTGCCACTGCAGTGTCTGTGTGTGCGGTTTTAGCCTGCCAATTCGACTTGGCAAGTGTAACCACTTCCCAGGCCTAAACCTTCCCTTTTTGCTACATGTCAGGCACCCATAAGGTAGGCCCTAGGTAGCCCGAGGGGCAGGGTGCAGTGTATGTTTAAGGTAGGACATATACTACCGTGTTTTATATGACTTAACAGTGGAATACTGACAAATTCGGTTTTCATTGTTGCACGGCCTATCTCTCGCATATGTTAACACTGGGGCTGCCTTTAAATATCCTTAAAACGCAGATTCACTTTGAGAGCAGATACAAATTTGGAGTTTAGGGTCTCTGAACTCACAATTTAAAAATACATCTTTTAGTGAAGTTGTTTTTTAAACTGTGTGTTTGAAAATGCCACTTTTATAAAGTTTATTACAAACCACAGAGCATATCCTGATGAGCCATCTGAGCTAGAGGGGAGGGAGGAGTGGTCATTCACACCTGAAAGGACTGTGCCTGCCCTCACACAATGCAGTCTCCGACCCCCGGGTGTGCGCCTGGGGCCTGGCCTATACAAGGAAGGATCTTGCAAACTCTGGAGACTTTGCTTTGAAGTTTGCCAACTTCAAAGGCAGAACAGGGTATAAGATAAAGACCCAAAACCCCAGACTTTTGGAATCTTTCTGGAATCAAGAGGAACCTCTGCCAAGGAGAAGAGCTGAAGAGCTGGAGAAGGAGTACTGTCCCTTTGCTGTGTTGCTTTGCTGGACTGGCCTGCAGTTGCTGCTTCTGCTTGAAAAGAGTGCACAGATCTGTTTCAGCTGTCAAAAAATGGACAACCCTATTGAGTGCCAATAGATTTTCCTCACTCCAGGGTGCAACTTCCATTTATAAAAGTACATTCGTCAGGTCTCACATCCTCCAGAAAAATCACTAAATCTAGCTTCCTTTTTCAAAGATCCTGCAATTAAAGACTTCTTGGAAATACTCAAACAATGTTCACTCCAATTAGAAGTCAGTCTCCTCTGAGGGAATTGAATCTAGTTGTACAGAATTAATTGGTACCCTTTTTGAGCCGATTCACAAGGCTATATTCCACGATTTGTCCTGGAAGGCAGCTTTTTTTAATAGTCATCAAATCTGCTCGCTGAGTGAGCAGGATACATGCTCTATCATCCTATCAAGCCCTACATGCTATTTTACTTGTATTAGGGTAGTGACAAGAAACTTCCTATCTTCCAAAGTTTACTTCAGATTTTTACAGCAAATCAAGCCATCGCATTACCTGCCTTCTGTCCAAAGCTGTGTCCCGGGGATTCATTAGACAAACCTTCACAACCCAAAAACTCTAAGAAGATCCAACCAGCTCTTCCTCAATTAAAGCAATCTTAGACTAGATTTAGCAGCCTCTTAACAGTCTACTGCCAGATGAATAGTGGCTTGCATTATTATGAGCTACTGACTAGAAGGTAAACCTCTCTAAGGAAAGCTAAAAAAAAAAAGTTTCACTCTGGTAACAGCAGCTCAAAAAGCATGCCTTAGGTATGTTTCAATCATAAAGCTGCAACTTGGAAATTAGTACATACATTTATTGCCTAGACTACGACAAAGGCTGATGCAAGGTTGCTGTGGATCAATTTTAGTTTGCTCGTGTACAGGAGTTTACCTTAGCCTTGGCTTGCAAGTCTGTGCCCTTTTTACCTAGATAAACATGCTCTTGTTTTATTATTAATCTTTTATTCATTTTAATAGTACTTGCAGTTTCTACATTTTATAAGAAATGTTTTTATGTTATAATCAGTTGCCATTCCGTGAAAGTTTCATGATCAGTGATGTACATACTGAATTATCATCATGACCCTCTGCTTTACAGAATATGAACATGTCAGACATTTTTGTTATGATACTGATGATCCAAGTTTGTGCACACATTCGAACGCTTAGTTACCTACCCACTTCAGGATGCCTGCATGAACAATAACATGGGCCTTATATAAACACTCTGTGAGACTAAGGTCATTAGAGGGGGTTCCCTATCAGGATCTTCCGTCTATACCGCACATCATTTTGCAACAGACCTCAGCCTTTGCGTCTACATTGCTCGATTTGGGGACTGGGGGCCGACCTTGTTCCAAGGTAATAGGGCAGGGGAGCTTCTCATGTACATTGTTTGAGCAGATTAGGATTATCTTAACTTGCTCTCTTTAGGGTAGACAATACGCTTTTAGGAAGGAGTTTGTGTATTCATATTGATTGCAAAATGTTAGGATTGCTCATATTTACATCATTTATTTCCACAATCCTGATTTTGACTCCTCATTATCCTAATCATTGCAGCTCATGTATTTTACAGTAGACTGCAGTTTTTTCAATAAATATATTGAAAACGTTCCTGCATCTACTTCTTCGCCTATGCGTGTGTACAAGACTCATTTCTAACAAGCGGAAGGGGTAAGACTTCTTGTACTGAAAACCTCTGAGAGGATTTAAGAGTACATGCACTAGGCTGCCAGAAATCACCTTTACTGTTCATGTTTTGGGTGAGGTGCAGCCAGAGAGGCGGGAGGGTTAGGCCGACAGTTGCCAATTATTGCAGGAGTGAGTCAGTCACTACAAACAGTGGGGCTGCCGCCCCCAATCCAGCAGTCGTTTAGAGATACAAGGGTCCTCACGACCTGGCACCACCAACAATGGTGTAGGTAATGATTTATAAGTCTCATGAGTATCTCTGTCTCACACACACTGGAGACACCCTAAGTAACATTATACGGAGAGATCCGTGGTCTTGGGGATAATCCTCCTCAACTGAACAGGGAGTATCTATCTAGGCTGTGGGTTGTTCAAGCTTGAATGTTAAAATAATGTTTTCCCCGTTGGTAATCCCTACTCTGATACCTCCTTAACATGGCAAACGCCATAAACATTCCAGATAACTGCAGACAAGCACTTACGCGGTTTCTTCTAGCCAACGGCAAGACAGATGAGGGCGGGAAGCCACCTTTGTTGTGGAAGCTCATGAAGCATATCAAACAGAAGCATTTTACTCTTGGGTCACCATTCTTGGCTCATGAAACAACCTATTCCGGGGATTTAGACTTTTCACCTAAGAGCAGTCCTTAAATTCACATATTCATACATCTTTCTTGACTTTCTAGAACTTAATTCAGCTCGGTAATCTATTGAAAGGTTTAGGACTATCGATGAAGGTCCTATGATGCAGAAGAAAAGGTTATTTACTTGTAGTTCTGGTTCAGCATCGTAGGAATGTTCACTGAAGTCAATAACGACCAGCCTGCCCGGCCCTCCCTCCCTCCCTCAGCTGAGTAAGGTTGGGGACTGAAAACCACTCATCCATTTTCCGCTTAAGAAAAGCACAGACAGGATACCGTTTTTACAGCTTCTATCACACTGCATTTTAACTCTTCATATTATACACTCTAAACCCTTTTTGCAACCAAGATGCTGCAACACAGAGTTTATATGGCTGTATTTTCAATCCTACAGAATACACACTGAATTTCACCTTTGACAGGCCCTCAGAGGGTATTTTCATTGTATGAACATATGGACACTGGAACCCCATGTAATATACATAAAAAAAAGTGCTCCAGAGTCCACACACACTGTGTGCCCACCATCCATAACCACATCTGGAAAGGACCAGCAACAATCAGGCATGGTGACAGTAAGCTGACCGCCCAGAGACACAGCAATTTTTATCATGGGCTATGACCGGGAGAGAACACTCTTCGACTCAGTGAATCAATGAGTCAGAGAAGCTGGATAGACCAACCAGAAGAAAGCAACTAGGCACCCCCTACCTGCCGGTGGAAGATGGCGCCTTACAAAGTAATGGTTACTAACACAACAGCAGCAAAGAACCATAAGCAAATCATTTTAAAGTAAGTCATCAAGAACTTGTGATCATAAGAATTAAAATCTTGATTTTTTTTTTTTTTCTTTAACAGCACATTTGTGTTCTCTCCATATCTTCCCAGCAAACCTGTGAATGCCCCCCCACTCAATGTTTTTCCTCTTTTTTCATTCACAGCAATACAAGAAGCACTAGCTACCAGGTATGTCTTTCAATAAAACACATATAATGTCTCTGAAAACAGTTAGAGATAAGGTTTATATATATTTTATAGTTGTAAAAAAAAAAAAAAAAAAAAAAAAAGTTGCCAGGGCACTTGTGACTGCAGCCTGCACCATCCATTGCCCCTTCCAGCACCACCACTGAAAGACTTAACATCACTGCTGACCATCACACTCCTACGAGTTTGACAGTTTAGACTATTCCATGCTCTCAAAGCTATAAGAATGGCTTGGGCAGCATGCACTAAACATTAATACACACCTGGTGTTATGTCTCACTCTAATGTTGACAAACAGCAATACCAGGTGGCAGACTGTCATAGGCGCTGGTGTTGACAATTAAGTAACATGATGGGCACAGGAAGCCAGCGGCTCAAATTAATGCACTGAATTTGGGCCCAGAGGAAGATCTCATTAAATATTGTCCTACAGAATAGAGATAGAACAACGCTAGCATATTTGAAGAGCTACTATGCCACACGAACTTTGAAGCTGGCTGCACCACTTATAGTAACATGCACCTATACTAAACTCAGGCACCATCTTAGTGCCCCTCATATGGGATCTCATTAAATCAGGCATTCACTGATAAATTGTAGGTCTTTCAAAATGACTGAAGAATCATTAAATCTAAGAAATGTTAACGTTAGTCAGGATCAGTTGATGCCCTTGTTTGTAAAATAGTTGATTTGATTATATATGTTTCCCTTTTTTGTACGTCAACACATTACTGATTCACATCAATGTTACGTGCTGTTTAATGACGGTAATCATGTTGATTAAATGTTGGTAGATATAAATGTAACAAAATAATTTAAAAGCAAATATAAAAGGCAACTTGAAAGATAAAGACCACATGTTGAATGTATATGAAATTGCAGAAGTGAGTCATTGCTTAGTGAAGGCATCGTGTATAACGATAATGTAGTTGCATCCCTGCCCCAACTATCCAGGTCCGTCTCTAGTCCACTCATCATGCAACCAATCTGAAATTAATGAGAATAAAATTTGACCCTTCAGAGCAAGTGGCCTGGGTTTAAATAGATGCTGCCTGGGTTTCATACAGTGACACATAATACCAGCTGTTCAATATGCAAGACCAACCGCTACGTTAACACTATAATTGCACCTCAATTAAGTAAATTAAGCAGCACAGGTTCTAACATGAAGAAGCTTTATTTCTTCTGTTAATTCTCTGGTTCTTCCAAACTATCACACATCATATTTTAAAATTATTTTTTTACGGCTTAAGAAATCCATTCCAAGATAGCTGTCAGGACGCACATGCATGCTAGATTAGTGATCTTATAATTGTTAAAAAAAACATTGGTGCTCAAGAGGCTGTGGGGAAGCAGGTGCTGGAGGAGTAGATTTAAACAAAGTGTGGCAGGAAGGGGAGCAGGGAGAGGGAGAAAACAGTCCCTTACATGGATTACAATGCAAGGTCTGACATGAGCAGTGGAAAGATACTTGCCATCCAATCAAAACACAGTACAACTGAAATGCTGATTGCGCTGGACAATCTCCAGTATAGAGACAGAAACCACTGAACCAAGAGCGGGAACATGAGATGAACAAGAACGTAATTCAATTATGAGTAAGACCTTAACATAAGTCTACTCTATGTACGGTATCATTCACAATGGGTCTTCAACAACAACCAGTTTAAGTCCTTTCTAGTCAAGAATTAAAAATAATGACTAAAAGACTAAAGCCACTAATCAGCATACTGATGCCATCATTTCATTTGGTCTGAATACACTCTACCTTTTCCACCTCACCTTTTAGCTCAAACATCAAACATATCTACGAATCCTTGTCCAGCATCCTGCATGAAATACATCCTTTGATCCATGTGATCGGACATTAACACACTAATTAACTTTCACTTTTAGTAGGCTTTATTGCCCAATAACTCAAATACACACACACACTACAGACCAACAAGTGTTTGCCAACTATAAGTCTATCTCAAACCTACCATACTCGAGCAAAGCTATGCAACTAAGTAAACCACACTGGAGGTATCAGAATCAGTTTTGACCAACATCAGAGAAAATATTCTCACTAGTCTTGACAAAAGCTAGCTAGCAGCTCTGATACATCTGAATGTTTGAGGAGCCAATGATAGCCCTGCGCAGGGCATTTTACTATTCAGGTTGAGTAAGTAATTTGAGAGATTATTTGTTCCAAAAGAATTCTCCACCCAGGAATCAAAAGGGCTTCCCAATTCTGTTCAACGGTTATAGGTGACCTTCTGTCACATAATCAATACAAGGTGCATTTCCAGATGTGCACACAACATTAACATGCAGTCACATAAGAGTGGATGAAAAAAAAACTAAGATAAAAAATTGCAAAATAAAAAAACATTTTATTTTAGGAAGCCAAGATACATCTTTTAGTTTCCCCTACTTCCAGGTTTGATGACAGTACTATAATCATTGTGCAGTGCCAGGACACCCTTTTGGGCAGCATTTCACTGGGCTTTTGGCCTCAGAACAGTCTCCATCACCACTTGGAAAGCAAAGACTCTAGGCACCATATCTGCCATTTTCATTTATACAGTGATCTGGATGCTAATCTCCAACTGTCCTCACAACCAAAAGGGCCTCATTACGAGTGTGGTGGAGGGGATTACTCTATCACAAACGTGACAGATATACCGGCTGTCGTATTACAAGTTCAATAGCAAATTATGGAACTTGTAATACAGGGGCAGGATATCCGTCACGCTTGTGATGGAGTAATTCCCTCTGCCAGACACGTATTGAGGCCCAAAATCTCCTTCGCCTGGAAACTTCTGACCACACTGAACTGACAAAATGCCTTCATTTTGATGTGTACAAACTATTGCAATGTAATCTACACAGATGTCCTAAACAAATGTATTGCTGGATCCCACAGACATCAAAGTCCAACAACAAAGATGTGCATAAATACTGAGAAACCAAAGAAGCTCTGGAAGTGCTCCACTGGCTCCCAAAAGACGCAGGCATTAAATTCAAATGTTTAAGTATAATTCACGTGTATACTTCCAAATACCCTTTGTTATATTACTCCTAGGAATCTATAATCAGCAGCTATACACTTGAATCCTCGCCATTCTGTTAACCATCAGAAGCATGGTTGGTGCATAAGATTGTTAGGTCCAATGCCATAGAATGCCTTAGTCCCCCAACTCAGAGATAAATCTAACCAGCTTACATTAAGACAACAGCAATATACCAATCTCCTGTCCAAGACAGAGCCATGGTCCAGAACTGAAAAACGTCAGCGTCAATGCCAATGCCTCCCAACTGGGCAACTAACCTGGCCACGATACCCGTTTTATGGCATTTGCATATATTTTTTCTCTAGCTTGCATTAACAGAGTTCCAAAGATACTGCAATGTGAAAAATCTGAGTTTTACTTAATTCCTAAAATAAATAAACAGATATAATGATTTAACTAGGATTAACAAATATGATTAAATCAAGAAGCTACAATTTGAAACTAGAATGCCCATCTTCCTCCTTCCCGTGAAAGTTCAGATTCCTCTCACTTGAGGACTCTCCTTGCCCACTCTCCACTGTTAACCTATCTTTTAAAATGAATATTTTGTGTGCACCGAATCACTCCAGTTTACTGCTTTGCTAACTAATAAGTTTTAAGAAGTGCACAGAGGACACTGCAGCAATACCTTTTCAAGATTTATCTGATATGGACAAACTGGTCTCCATGTTTAAGACCCAGTCCCTCACAAATGTTCATACATATCTCAAGGTTAGCTCTCCAGCTGGTTTTCTGAACTAGCTGCTCTCAACACTCACAAAAACTAACTTCAGGTTTAAGGCTATCAGACTTTTTTTTTTTTATTGGTTTTAAGGTGAAGCTGTTTTTCTCTACAGGTGCAATCATACACTTCTGTTAAACTGGTATTTAATTCTCATGCCAATTCCCACAGAAGCTTAAAGTGTAATCCAATAAACCAGCATTTCTTAGTGTAAACTTCCTCTAAATTTCTTTCTCAACAAACCATTTGCAGTCCATATCCTTATGTCTCCATTCCCCTCAGCTTCACAGAGCCATGGGCCAATAGCAAATATTGCTTTCACAAGCAATGGGCTATATATTTCCAAAGTCAGCGTGTGTGATATAAATGCAAGCATGTTATACATACCTTATCAATGGCTTTCCCCACTCGAGACACACTGCTGTGAATGTCTTTGTGATCGGAGGCCAATTTTTGCACTGTATCCTTTATCCGTTTACAGCACTGTGTTAGAACAAGTGAAAGGGTCCCTGACAACTCACCCTCTTGACCTATACAGCAGAAAGGAAAATAAATAAGAACATTAGCAAGTCACAAATGCACCATTGTGCGCTCTAGAACATTATTTGTCACTAAAGCTTCGACAGAACTGTAGATTAACAAACAAAATCCATATACAAAAATAAATGTTGAGTCATTTATATACGAAAACCCTAAGCAAAAAAAATAAGTTTTACTTTCAATAACAAATGACATGTTTCTTGTCCTCCGGCCCCTAAAGGGAATGGTTCTAATGACTGACTGCTAACTAGGACACTCTAAACTTAAAAATGTATTTGCTCTATCTATTATCGTGCATCCTAAAACTAACAACCATCAAATTTGTTGCACTGCTGTATCAGATGTAGACTAATGGCTGAAGGCCACGCTTTGTGCCCACTGAACGCAAATGTGGGTCATCTTACGTGGGTACTGCAGGCAGCTGCCAAATTACATTGTTTAACAGTTATTTGCTCTCTTCCTGCACACCTGACTACCCCTCATGGTCTACATTTCTAAATGTATGCAGAGGACGCTCAAACCTTGGTGAATCTTACTGGTAAGCACTGGTTGACTGCAGGAAATAAGACACTACATGGCTATAAATCAGTTTTCTAATACAAACAAAAGGAGAGATTACTAGCTTGCAGCAATCTAGCCTCTTTATGCTTAGTGTGGCCTGCTGAGCTTTGTTTTCTCAGTTGCAAGTCCAGTCTGGTTGGAGTTTAGGAGTTATAGTTGGATCAGCTCTCCTTTGATTAACCACTTGATTTCATTATCATTTGTATAACATCGCAAAGACAGCATCTTTGTTGAATGTGCTATATGTTTGTATTTGAACCTGATCATTTCAATTCAGACAAACTGCAAGTAGGTCAAAACTGAGTAGTCCATTTAAAGTGTGGACTGAAGAACTCTAACAATCTGCCAATACACTGTATGGACCTATGTTGACCTCCCCAGTCACAGATCATTTGAGCCCTGTGCATTATTTAGAAATTGATATACAGATGCACCACACCATTTCCACTTTCAGAATCATCCCAGAACATGATCGGCAAAAGAGGCTACACTGTGTATCCACTGTTGCCAATACAATATTACATGTGAAGGAAAGACAAAAGGTAGCCAAAGTTACAAGATGGAACGAGTTATCTAATCATCTTCACCAAATGTAAAAAAAAAAAAAATAATCTGTTGCATACACATCGATGGATGCTATCTACTGCTTTTTCGCACAGGCACCTTGACAAGTTTTTACAAAGTAAGTAACTAGGGAACCAATTCACTAAAAACCACTTGTTAGACAATTTGGTTAACTACTAAAATCATAATGCCCTTCAAAACATCCCATTCAAACTTTATGTTGAAAGCCACAAATCCAAAATCTAAAAGACATGAAATTAGTCAGTTATGGTTAGTTACACAACACCACAATGTCCACGCAATTCATTTTTATGTATATAATGGGAGGAAACATTTAATTGCAGACAACCTGCTGCAGCTTTCAGGGATGTGGAATTCCCGGGACGGGGTCAAGATCAACAAGTTTTCATGGTTGTTTTGTCCTTGGGACAAGTAGGTCCAACCCCCTGCCTGCAGCACAAACCCTTTGACTGCCAGTTTACAGAGAAGGGAACTGTCTGCAGTTGTGGTAATGTGTATCCATATGTTAATGCTGTTCAAACTTGTATTTATGGTTCATTAATGAAAAGCCTTCATTATAAGTGTGATCGCTGTAAATAAACGTTTTAAGGTCACACTGCACTACTGACAGTGGTTCCAGTTAAACAACAGAATACAAGTTGTACATACATATGAATAGTTTAACAATATGAGGCTAAGTATAATGCTCCCAGAATGCTCTCTGTTAAGATTCAAATGTTTCCAGAAGCTTGTAAGCAAGAGTGATTCTTTGCTTTCAAAATAAAACGTTTAGAAACAAATGCAACTATGAAAAAAAAAAAAAAAAAAAAAAAATGCTAATTGAAATTGAAATATTAGGTACTATTTCTTTGATGCGTCATTTAGGAAAACGTGTTGATGCATGCTAGTATTTCCCAAAAATATTCCTAATGGCAAATCAGTGTAGCCATCTTCAACAAGATTATGGTAAGCATGAAAATAAACAAGCACTGGCAAAGCCAACTGATCCGACATGCTTAGTGAGTCTTTTGGTTTCGTCAATGCGTGTCTTGTTTTGACATTGTTTTTATAACACGTTATAGTTGTTGGAGCTGCCAGGCCCTCACCATTGTAACAAACATTGACAAAAAGAAGAAAAAAACGTTTTTGGTCTCAAAAAAGCACACATTGCCACCAGTGGCATAACAAAAGCCTTGCAGCCTCCCTCCAGGGGGCCCCTCAGCACAGCACCTGCACTAAGTGAGTCTGGAGTGGTGGGGCCCTCCATGTTCTTTGCAGGAAGGCCTTCTCCCATTTTGTTATGCCACAGTAGTTCCTGGTATTGAACAAAACTACTTTTTGTGTCAATATGCTCCTTGTGGATGAGCAGAATGTGATGAGAGAGAGAGAGAGAGAGAGAGAGAGAGAGAGAGAGAGAGAGAGAGAGAGAGAGAGAGAGAGAGAGAGAGAGAGAGAGAGAGAGAGAGAGAGAGAGAGAGAGAGAGAGAGAGAGAGAGAGGAGAGAGAGAGAGAGAGAGAGAGAGAGAGAGAGAGAGAGAGAGAGAGAGAGAGAGAGAGAGAGAGAGAGAGAGAGAGAGAGAGAGAGAGAGAGAGAGAGAGAGAGAGAGAGAGAGAGAGAGAGAGAGAGAGAGAGAGAGAGAGAGAGAGACACCAATTCTTAAAGAGTCACAAAAGTGCACCCACGGTATATGCCTTTGAATTAGTGGCTTTCATGAATTCACAAGAACTTACAGAAGTAGACCTGAAGCAAGGGTTCTAGTCTTAGTGAAGTGGAACTTTCCTGGGATTTTTCGATACTACACCAGTTTCAGACTCTTCAGAAGGGTACCTGGTGCAAAATTCACTAAATGACTCGGGATGGTTGATCACGTTGATGTCATGACACATTTCCAGAAATGTATGGAGACTTTTCTTTCTTCCATTCAGTTCAGGTATTTTGGTGGGACAAGCAAATGGTAAATATATTTATAGTCTTCTTAGAACAGCCTTCATCAAAACAAGAAACATTTGTTTCCTCCTGTAGGAAATGACCATCTTTGCGTGTAATTCTCCCTTAATTTCTGCCCATTTTGCTGGCACTGGAACTCTGTGCATTTTACACCTTCTAAGCAGGAATAAACTGCATGCACTTTTTTAAACATGGTTAGATTATTCAATCAATAGGGATTTGTAGAGCGTTATCACCCATGAGAGTATCCAGATGCCTGAGTTAATATATTTACTCTGCCTAGAAGACCTTAGTACATGGTTCAGAAATTACATCCAAGGCCTGGAAGTTAGATGCCACCTGTGAACTGTAGGACTTATTCTGCCATCTACAGAGTGGGACAGTAAAACATGGCTTCAAGCCTAGCCTGTGCAGCCTGACTGGGGTAGCCTTAAAACCTACTGCCATGCCTGTCAAAATATCCATTATTACAATCAGGAAACACTGCTTTTAATTTTAATGTCACCCCACAGTACACTTTGTTATCCACAAGGTAAGAATTGTGAAATTTAAGTTGGAATGGTCCACTAGTCACTAGCCCAGTCACTGACATGGCAATACCTGGATCCTAAAAAATAAATTGTTCAGCTTGAGGGAGCGTAGCACCTATACTCAAAATTAACATGAAATGTTTATGAACGAATGCATAATAATGCCGCATAGAAAATGTATTAATGTGTTATTGCTAAACACGCGCTTGAAATGTGCCCACGGGGAGTGGCCACCAATGCATACAATGATCAATGAAGCCGACTAATAATGAAATAACAATACGTTTAATGTATAGTTTTACACTAATATTAAGAGTTATATGTTAAAGTTTTGCTAATAAATCATTAGGTCTTAGTTAGCATGAGCCGAGGCCTAGCTGCCCGGTTTCATATTAAATGTGTTTTTCTAACGTGCAGTGTGCTGACTTGCTGAAGGCCATGTACTCGTAATTTTCTAAAGCTAAAGGATGAGTGTAACCGTGGTAGAGCCGTTCTCATGAAATTCGACTTACTAGAAGAAACATTTTTGCTGAATTCAACACTGTAGACTAGTTACAGGTACAAGGTCGCCTGAACCGGTACAGACAATGGACCTACTGACTGAAGATGCGAGAGGACCACAAGAGTATAAAATCATACCGGACATTCTGCCCGCTGGAGACGTCAATCATAAGAACCAATAAACTACGTGAGAACTGTTATGGGGTGACAAAATTTGATACGAACACTGTAAACCCATTGGATGAAGATAGAGGGGTGCCAACCCTATCCAATCAGAGATTAGGGGACTGTACAACGGAAAAGGGGTAAAAACCTTTGACACGAGGAGCCATTAGGGAGATGACATTGCGAACTTTTGTTATGACCCAGACACTTTGTCACTCTGCATAGAGACTTTGCTGTTTGGTTCTTCAAACCAAACTTGCCTGTTATATACTTTTCCTCCTTATGAGGGAAGTGTCCCTTTTTTACCCATCTTGCTGAATTCCCTGGCTGATGGCGAATCAACTGATGTCCTGAGGATGAAGACTGCATCTGTATGCTGACCCATTACGGAGGGTAACTATATGATGATTAAATTGTAATTGTCCTATTGCCTTTCCTTTCTAGGTACCAACTGCTTCTTTTGACAGAGACCATAGTTAGATGTTTTCCAAATTGGTGTTACCAAATTGTTTTGCATGAAGCACAACATGCCAATGCTAATTCGAGGTTAGTTAAGGGGTTCACTAAAGCGGACGAAAATAGACAAATGACTGGTTCAATGCTTTGTTGAATAATGCTCTAATGATACTCTGCTAAGGATAACCTGTGTTGACGTCGTGCTATGTTCTAATGTTTGTGATCTTTGCTTTGATTAAATCTTATTCGAGTTGCCATATTATGACAATGCTGATGTGTTTCATGATTTTGAGACTAAAACTTGCTAGTCGAATTGTTATCAATAGGGAATAAACATCACAAAATCATACTAAACTGGTGTGGTTATTCATGACTGAAAGGTCATGGTGGTTTCCGAGTCTAATTGATGACGTTATTGACTTGTTGATTGACATGTTGATTAGTTATCTCATCCTAAGGTTCTTCAATCAGGGTCAAAAGATTCATTGGCCTAAAACGAGTCCCAAAGAGAGTAAAATAACCAGAAAGGGACGCGTTAGCAAGCTCATTAGCGAAGGTAAGTTTTTAATAAATATTTAGGAGAAATAACTTGTAGAAAGTTACCTCTTCCTTGCAGCTGCCCAGCCAGTGCTCAATTTTAACGAGGTGCAAAAACTGCTCCGAGATCAGAAAAATGGGCTAGGTCTGGTGAAGAAGAACAAAGTGTGGGCACTTGACACCTATTTGCTGCGGAAGACAGTTAGGGTGGGCTTAGGAACATCATTCATTCAAATGAAATAGGGGCTGAACCCTGTCCATTCACAGTTTTGTGTAAAGGGAGACCTGGAGAAGGGAAAATCATTATTCCCAAGGCCCACACCAGCCAGGCTGGTACCAAACCCATTAGGAGATATTCTACCTGAAAACTGGAGTGGACAGCTCATTTCCCTAGCCACACCTCAGGATGGATACAAGGGCAATGCACATGGAGGGAAGGGTTCCTCTAGCTTGGATTTTAGACATGAGGTGCACTATGGGATTGTTCTCAGCAGAGCAAACAGGATATGCTGAAACAGTAAGACTGTTGCACCCGGAGAACTTTCCCCGAGCTGTTATAAAGTGTCTAGGAGTCACCACCTCACTAGCTTGTAGCAACCATGAATATGCCACCCCAAGGAGGCCACCTTCTGGAAATGTGGAAGATCAGAGGAGGCCTGGGCCTGTTGTCTATGACCTGAGAGAAGACCTGAAGGACTGGACCCGTTTCATTACTGCACAATGTTGTCATCAATTATGTAATTTCAGATGATGCGCCGATGTCATAAATGGGGCCACAGAACATGTCATGAGTGATGCAATATGTAAGGTAATTAGCAATGCATGGCAAAGGCTCGACTTCTAGTTACTTTAGACAAAGTGTTATAGTGACTATAGATAATTATAACTGATGAATTTCAGTGGTTTTGTTTGTTTATGAAGGTATGTTTGTTTATGAAGGTATGTTTTTACTGGCATTCACACCTAACTGTAACATCCCTTTAACATTTGTTGGTTTTTTTCACTGAATTTCTAAGGCTTTTTGTTTTTTTAATATAAAATAAGCAATTACAATTCCTAACTATAACTTCACTTTAACCCTACCACAAGTAAAGCTAACCCACCAAAGCTTCCTGTGTCAAACCCCTTGCAGAAAATCAACCCCATACTGCACACAGCCTTTGGCCGTGCACGGCATGAAGTTGGCTGTAGTACCCGACCTGCAGCCAGGCTCTGCTTCCAGTCCCTTTTAAGCAGCCAACCCCACGCCATGCAGAGTCTTCTGGCAAGCACAACGTGCAGTTGGTCTTGTAGGTCCTGGCCACACTCAGACTTATTGACTTTGTCAAAGGGTCACAACATCAAAATATAAAACATGATCCTATTGCCTTTTGCAATAAGTGAGCATATCAAAATATACATCAGATCCATCATCTTTTTCCAAAAATCACCAATGGTTTTAATCTATTGTACATTTCAGAAATTCACACAAAGTCTCATTTCTTGTTTTGACATTTTTTTAGACCCAAAAAATCCAATAATAAAAAACACACAGAGCTCCAGCTAGGAGTGCTTTTAAAAATATAGTAAATTGTCCTCGGGTAATGGATTTAATGACCCAGAAGACAATTTTTTCCCCCAAATGTTGCTGGGGTCTGCTACACCTCTTGTAGCCACCCACAACATTAAGAAATGTTTGGTGGTGCCCCTACCCTCTTTAAAAAACCCACCAACCTAAAAAAAAAAAATGAAATATGAAAATAGCCCTGGCAGGGCATTATGGGGTGCTCTTGCTCTTTCATGAAGCCTTTATTAAAAATGAGCTGCTCTGGATGCTCATTTATTAATTTGTGTTCTTGTTTTATATTTTAATGTGTATCAGTGCTCACCTCGGACACCCACATCTTATTTTACTTGTGAGGGCGAGAGGTGGGGGCCTCAGCCAGCTCCCCATCCCAGGGGCCTACAATGTTGGTCTGTTGTGGGCACGGGGTATGGCCCCAGGGCACCTGCAGCCCCAGTGTGGTCCCTTTGTGGGAGACAGACACTTCAGGACTCGAAAAATCTATTCGAGCACTCGCTATGGCAAGTTTTATTTTATGAAGTGGAGCTATTTGTAGATCCTACTAGTCCCTTCTGGCAAGTGGACAAAGAACAGGTGTTCTGTTCAGTCAGAAACTGAATTAGCTATTAAGATGCCTTTAAATCTTATTTCTTGTCACATTTGCTCTGTGTTCAGAAAGAGAGGTAAAATGTCAGTTTGTCTTCTTGCAATGCAAATACAAAATCCTGAAACTCTGCAGTCACAAGGAAAAGTAAGGTGAGCTGTCTGACCTATGTGAAATGAAAAGCTGCTGGTATCATGCTTTTCTAACACACAACATTTAAATAACTAAGTCAACTTTACAAACATTTCAAAATATATTTCAGTGGGGTAGTGTGGTAGAATAGGGTAGAGATGTGCTCGATAGATTGCAGTGGAGTTTGGAGTGGGGTGAACTGGAATAAAGTAGGGTAAATTGGAGTGGATTTGGGGAAATTGCTGTGGGTTGGACTGAGGTACATCGGAGTGGAATGGATTGGAGTGTGGTGGATTATAGTGGAGTGGGGTAGGCTGGGGTAGACAGGAACATACTGGGGTAGATTTGAGTGGAGAGCAGTAGACTGTAGTGGAGTTGAGTGGGGTGTGAATGACTGGGTTATATTGAGTAGAGTGGCTTTGTGTGGAGTATGCATGGTGTGGTAGCACACTGCAAAGTGTGCAAATGTCATCACCTAGTGTATTGATGTGTTTTGATCCTATTCAAATAGGTTTCCACAACACTTCAGAATTAAAAAGAAAACATTTCATTTGTACTAATTCTGATATATTTTGACACATCGGCACAGTTTTTTTTTCTAGCACACTATAACAAAAAATTAACATTAGTTCTTGTCTTACGTGGGTACTCAGAAATATTGTCACATAAATTCCCTCACTATGGAGTCAGAGAAAGAAAAATAAACACCAAGCTCCCTGAAAGAGAAAGCCTGACATCTGACCTCTGTCTAAATGCACCGCAAATGTGACAAGATAAATAAGCATTTGCAAAGCATGGGTCTAGGTTTGCTCGAGTTAGAGCTATTAACGTTATAAATTCATAACTGGACTTTCCATGGCACATAAATTGAAAATGAAAAGTAAAACAGTTGACATAAGCAAGTCAATTCAATGTGCCACGGCCGCCCTGAGTGTGGGCACGAAAGAGAGATACAAAAGGAAAAAGAAGTTTGCTTGCAGTCAAATGTACTGTCAAACGTGCAATTATCCATGTAACAGGGTTGATGGCCAAGGCGGTAACAAAACAGCCCCAAGGAGGGACAAACAAAGCATTTACCAATGATAAAGGATTTTTGAAAGGCAAGCCCCTGAACGAGGGATAGTGATGGGCATGCGGTGGATGTGGTTAAAAGCCCACAGATAGATTACAACACGTCAGAGCGCTTGCACGATCTACCTTAAAAAAATAAATAAAAAATAAAAGGATTTTACGACTTGTTTACAGAAAGAAAGTTCATGGAAGAATGCAGCAAACACAGTTTTTGACAAATAAAGCCAGCAAATAGAAAGCCAGAAAGTATGAGTTACAAACCACAAAGCCAGTGGTAATCAACAAGCATAATGCAATTCTCTGAAAGTCTCCAAGAGGTCTTTCGCGCTGCGCTGTCACCTAAAAAAAGAGCTCAGCAGCCAAGGGGTTAAATGCTATAAATGAGTCACAACCTATAACCAACCCCTTACTACAAAACTGTGTTCATTCTTGAACACTAGGTAAACTACTTTCTGACTGGGTGCCCTTTAGTGAATTATCCTACAACAAACAAGACAGTTTAAAAAAAAAAAATGCTAGGCTTTGGGAAACATGAAGCCAAACAGAATCTGCTTAACATTCACCTGATCCACACAAGACTGCAGCCTTTACAAGCTCTTTGGGTTCTCAAAATAAATACCCATGTCTTTCAGCTGACATTTTTAGAACATGTTTGAGCTCTTTATAAACAGCACCCTGACACAACTTTTTTGTATTCTCTGACAATTTCAGGCTCATGTCATCAATCCCCTAATGAGTGTTTTACAGTAGATTTAGTGCGCGAAGATAAAATGCATACAGTAGAGCCAGAATGTAAGAATCTGTTAGCCACAAAGCAAACGTTCTTTGTCTCTCAATGGCTGACTTGCTCAAACTCAGTCATTCAGAGCACAGTATCGCTGCTATAAAACAAGTCAAGTAAGAAGGGGGAAAAAAAGAGCAGTCCCTTTCATTAGGCTTCACACATTGCTATACTTAGTCAATCTATGCTAGACATGTTTGAACTCACTTCGCCTTTAAACTACTGACAACAGAGCGCTATCAAGGGTAGAACTACCCTTATGTGAACAAGCAACACTAATTATACACCCTAAACCACTACTAACTTCATGTTTAACTAGGCAAAATAAAACGGCTTATATTTTTTAGATTTAGCCTACATGCACGGATGTCCCAGGTCTTACTTAAGTAAACAAAACATAGTTGCCAGCTTGAGATGTGCAAACCTTTTTTTCTTAAAAATATATATTCACACAGGCATTTCAAAGAAAGTTGTCAGCTTCATACACTCCACTCAAATGCAAACTTCGGTCAAGATTCGTCATGAAAACTGTAGTGCAAGAATAGGAATTGAGTTTAGGGAGGCTTCTATTTTCAAGCCTGCAAAATATAATGAACGTTGCGTCTCATTCTGCGAAATAGGTGTGAAATCTCTTATATACTCTAATAGATTTTCACTTTCACTCCATGTAAAGGTCTTCTCGGGGAAAGGTCTTCATACCCAGTGCTACAAAGAACTACACAGCAGGTGAACACAAGGAACCAACTGTTAAATATGATGGCATGCGCTGGGGTTCAAGTTTGGCCTACCAAGGGAAAGTTTTCAACAGGTTGGTGGTTGGAGAAAATGAGTAGTGTATAACTGATTACCCCATAGTGCATCCCTATCGACTGGTCACCCTGACTATCAGCACAGCCATCAAACAATCAAATATATCTAGAGCACACTACTCACTCATAGGGTCTCAAGGCCCTAAGGTGTGTGTCCTCAGAGATCAGTTGAAGAGCCAGTTCTTGTGGTCCTTCCTAAACTGAGGCAGCAATGGCAACTGTCTGAGGTGAGGAGGTAAGGTGTTCCAACCCTTTGCTGGCAGGTATGTGAAAGATCTTCCTACAGCTGAGGTCTTTATGCGGGGTACATTGGTGAGCGAATGCTGGGACAAGCGGAGAGGTCTGGAAGGGGAGTACCAGGTAAGGGTTGGTTGAGCTAGCTGGGTCCGCTGTTGTGGAGTGCTCTGTAGGCGTGTACAAGGAGTTTGAAGTTGATCCAATTCTCAACGGTAAGCCAGGTGTTCTGTGATGTGTTCTCGGCAGGGGATGTTTAGAACGAGTCTGGTGGCAGAGTTCTGAATTTGTTGCAGCTTGCTCAGATTCTGCTTATAGGTTCCGGCATAGAGGGCGCTGCCGTGGTCAAGACTGCTCATGGTTAAGGTGTGTGTCACGGTTTATCGGCAGTCAGTTGGTACCTATCGGAAGATCTTCCGTAGTAGTCGGAGGGTGTGGAAGCAGGTGGAGGCGACGGAGTTGACCTGTCTGGTCATGGTGAGCTGTGAGTCAAGGATGACGCTGAGGTTTCGTGCGTGGTCTGTGGGGGTAGGGTGCCTGCCGAGTGTTGAGGGCCACTGGGAGTCGTCCCAGGCTGAGGAGGAAGGTCCAAGGATGAAGATCTCGGTTTTGTCGGAGTTCAGCTTAAAGCAGCTCTCCCTCATCCAGGTGGCGACTGCTTCCATCCAGTCCCTGAAGTTCTTCTTAGCTGTTGAGGGGTTCTCGGTCAAGGAGATGATCAGCTTGGTGTCAGCAGTGTAGGAGACTATGTCATACCATAGTAATAGGGGCGAGTGGGATCATGTAGATGTTGAACAGCGTGGGGCTCAGCCATGATCCTTGGGGTACTTCACAGATGATGTCTGTAGGTTCTGACAGGTGTGTCAGGAGCCTGACTTTCGGTGCTCTGCCTGTCAGGAAGGAGTGTATTCATGGAAGGGCCTTGCCGCGTATACCTGCTGCGTGGAGTCTGGCACATAGGGTGCGGTGAGACGCTGTATCGAAGTCGGCTGAAAGATCAAGTAGGAGGAGGGCTGCTGTTTGTCCACAGTCGAGGAGGGAGCGGATTTCATCTATGGTGGCGGGCAGTGCAGTTTCAGTGCTGCGGTTAGTTTTGAATCCTGATTGGGAGGTATCCAGGATGATGTTGTTCTCGATGTGTTGGCGCAGCTGAATGTTGATTGCTTTCTCAGCGACCTTAGCTAGATGGGGCGATAGTTCTTGAGATCCGTTGGGTCAGCTGTGGTTTTCTTCAGAAGTGGTCAGATCTCTACGTGCTTGCTGTGTTCGGGGTAGGTTGCTGACTCTAGGGAGCAGTTGATGGTCTTGCGGAGTTTAGGCACGATCGAGGCGCTGGCCTGTTGAAGATGTAGTGGGGGCAGGGGTCGGTAGGTGCCCCAGAGTGGATACTGCTCATGATTGAGTGGGTCTCATCTGTCGTGAGGGGGGTACAGCCGTGCAGGAGTCATGGGGGTTCATAGGAGATTGGCAGGGGTGTTGGTGAGTTGTTGGAAAGTCTTGGGGTCCGAAGCTGTAGAAGATGTCACCCACCTGCTCAATCACAAGTGCTGCAACCACGGACCCTCATTGTGATCTTGACCTAACCCAACTCTAAATGCCCAACTCACAACACTGGAACTTGTTTAACCTAACTCATCGTGGCATACACCGTTGATATCTGACTGACCATCTATTGATTTTCTTTCTGCCCCACCCATGATTTTTCTTCAACCCAAACTCTAAACAGCCTTCCGCCTGTCCGTAGTTTCTTTATCTGTATTTCTGCTCCTTGATCACCCCACTAGCCGAAACTACAGCCTAACTTCCAATTTATTCCCAACATCCACAAAGGCACATCATGTGCCCCAAGGCAGATGTGTGTTCATTAACCACCAAATTCTGTAACCTTTCACCTGGTCCTCAACTATTTCATAACCCTTCCCACAACCTATCTTCTGAGCCAAATCATGTTGTGATCCCTACCTTCAAGCTTTACCCTGTAAAATTAATGAAACAACATCCCTTCGGCCTACCGGTGAACCATCACCCATGATCATCATTTGCCATACCTTCAATCGTCCCTTGCAAGCTCTTTCCAAACATACATAGTAATGTATGTCATCCACTCGCCATCAACAGCCTTAATATACAGTTTGCTCCACAACTCATCTAAAATGACATTAGTTCTGCAGAATCGATCTCCAGCAATGTTCAATCTTGCTCAGAAGCACTGCTACTAGCACCCATTCGCAGCCACTCACCTTCATTAACCTGTGACAAAAGACCTTGCTCTACATCTATCATTTAATAAGACACATTCCCTCTTCCCTCATGTCTGTGATACTTATACTCCCCTTTCAAGTCAATCAACAGCTGGTCTTTCCAAGTGAAACTTCTGAGCCATTGTTTCTCAATACAATCCATTGTTATTGACACACAACTCAAATGAATAATGTACATGTCTGTCAACAATTCTAGCACATAAAAGACATGGACATTTAAAGTGAAATTAAAAGCTAATTCTAGGCTTTTAGAATATCACAGGTCACTTTGCATAAGGTTCTGCAAAAAGCTAAAACTAAACACATTGATAATGGCCTATTTTTTTTTTTTTACTGTTTCTGGAGTACACCAAAGTGCATCATGCAACCAATCAGACCCAGTTTAAACATGCTACAGATAGATACGTGTTTTGTAATGCCAATTTATAAAACTAACTGCAGATGCCAGGCTACGGACCACCAACGAACCAGTCCAATAGAAAAATTGTGTATTCCTTTAGCACACCCTTCCATACATATAGAATGCACTTTAGAAAGAATGATGAGAAAATGGCATAAGGAAAAATAGTTCGGTGATAGTCAAACTTGGAAACAAAATCTGCTTGCTTCCGTTTTCCCCAGTGTAAAGTTGCAATTATTCCAAGTTTAAAAAATTGGGCAAAATCAATACTACTCTACAGATAACTGGAACAAAGTTTCTTAGAATAGTTGTATATATGCTTAGTTTTCAAGTACAACTTTGTTTGTACATCAGAATGTTATTTTCTGATCAAAACTTCCCAAGCCACAGACCCTTAAATTCTGTCTTAGGAACGGAATTCACATAGAACTCTGAGTTTTAGCAACAGAGAAAAATAAAATACATTACAGCACTACCATACATTTCCAGAAAAGTACCACTCTACAAATGCTTGATCAAACACAAATAAACGTCCTCTAACGGAACTAAGGAGTAATAGTCTCTTGCAGTCTTATTCCACTCTGCCACTGTTGTAAAGGTGAACTGGTCACAAAGTAAAAGAATGATCATGTTGCAGTTAGCAGAGCTACCCCTACTCCACTCAGACTGTCCGCCTTACAGTTACTCCATAGTGTTCAACCTGTGTCCATAAAAATCTGCATTGCATAGTTTCGGTACTGGGCAAAAGTAACTAAAAATTGCTTCTTACATATTATGAAAAAATGACTCAGTAATGGGACTACACACCACAGGTAAGCACCCTGCAGAAAACCATTGACATCTCTAGAAAGAAAAAAGACTTGATTGAGGAAGTTTAAAGTTTAAAAGAAGAATTGGGATGTACAGCTTTCTAAGAATAAAAAGTAAATTCAGCACACCGAGAGCACTTCAGTTAATCAGCTGATTATTAAGTACTAAGACTCTACCTACTGTTATTGGATTTGTCCCTCTCAAACAAAGACAAGGTGCTTCAGGTGATAATTCTTCCTCAGCTGTAATGTTACGTCCAGAAGACGCTGAAATAGCATGATTGGGGAAGAGAACTGTCTTTGCAAATCTGGGATGTCAAAGTCTGGAACATGTATGGTGACCTTTTAAGTAATTTCAAAGCTGAAAGTAATTTCTAGAAAAAATACATCTGTTAACACTTTTAAATTCAACTCTCTGTAAAAAGTTGGTTACCCTAGTAGGTTGCACAGATTTATTAACCACTATTTCTCTAAATAGGTGGTACAGAAGGATCACACATTTTTGATACCATGGTTCACGCTATGAAAGCAACTTGATTGCTAAGAACTTGCAGGGATGTACAGACTGATATCACGTTAGGTTGTATACTAGAATCCTTTGGCATACCCCCTTCCCCAACCACACGTCACTCAAGTCTCAAGGTTTAACATGCATGAGCCTTAGAGCATACAGTGCTCATGGCTATCAAAATCCACAATCTTGGATTTAAACATCTTGCGCCTTTTAAGGTTAGGTTTTCAGAACTCAGTGGATACTCTGAGGCGGCCTAAGCAGCCACATATAAGGTTATGCTAATGCGGGATACACCCGTTAAAGCAGGAGTGTAGCCCAGGCACCAAAAATACATTTTAATCGCTGTTTAATTATACATAACACCCTCTTGCAAATTACACCCCTATTTTCATTACAGGCTAAAATGACGAGCATTTGCAATGCAATAGGTCTCGCATTTGCTTAAGTTAGAGCTACCGGCATTGTAAATTCGTAACTTTATTTTTCTTGTCACATAAATGTCAACCCTGCTTCGTAATTTTGTCTTTTCCTGCCATACAATTCCAGTGGTCCTGCATATAACTAGAGCACTTCCATTTGCCTTCTTCCTCTATCTGCAGCACAAAATAAATATGTTGCCATTTAGCATCCTAATTTGAATCTGCCATGCTAATTCTAAAAGAATACCACTTTAACCTCTTAGCTGCTGGGCCTTTCCCCCCCCCCCAGTGCTGGGCCCTTTTTTGGCTATTTGGGGTAGTTCGCGCTTAGGCCTTCATAACTTTTTGTCCACATAAGCTATCCACGCCAAATTTGCATCCTTTTTTTTCCAACATCCTAGGGATTCTAATGGTACCCAGAGTTTGTGGTTTCTCCTGGAGGAGACCAACAAAATAGCCAAAATACAATGAAGATTTAGTTTTTCCCAAAAAATTGGAAAAAAGGTCTGCCGAAGAAGGCTTCTGTTTTTTTCCCTGTAAATGCCATCAACAAAAGGGTTTCTGGTGCTGAAATCACTATCTTCCCACCTTTCAGGAACGGGCAGACTTGAATCAGAAAACCACATTTTTTCAACACAAATTTGGCATTTTACTGGGACATACCCCATTTTTACTATTTTTGGTGCTTTCAGCCTCCTTCCAGTTAGTGACAGGAATGGATGTGAAACCAATGCTGGATCCCGGAAAGCTAAACATTTCTGAAAACTAGACAAAATTCTGAATTCAGCAAGGGGTCATTTGTGTAAATCCTACAAGGTTTTCCTACAGAAAATAACAGCTGAAATGAACAAATATTGAAATTGAGCTGAAAACAACAGCCATTTTTCTTTATGTTTTACTCTGTAACTTTTTCCTGCGATGTCAGATTTCTGAAAGCAATATACCGTTTTGTCTGCTGGACTCTTCTGGTTGCGGGGATATAAAAGGCTTGTAGGTTCATCAAGAACCCTAGGTACCCAGAGCCAATAAATGAGCTGCACCCTGCAGTTGGTTTTCATTCTATACTGGGTATATAGCAATTCATTTGCTGAAATATGAAGAGTGAAAAATAGGTATCAAGAAAACCTTTGCATTTCCAAAATGGGCTCAAGATAAGGTTTTGAGGAGCAGTGGTTATTTGCACATCTCTGAATTCCGAGGTGCCCATACTAGCATGTGAATTGCAGGACATTTCTCAAATAGACGTCTTTTTTACACACTCTCTTATATTTGGAAGGAAAAAAATGTAGAGAAAGATAAGGGGCAATAACACTTATTTTGCTATTCTATGTTCCCCCAAGTCTCCCGATAAAAATGATACCTCACTTGTGTGGGTAGGCCTAGCGCCCGCGACAGGAAATGCCCCAAAACACAACGTGAACACATCACATTTTTTCATAGAAAACAGTGCCTACCTGTGGATTTTGGCCTCTAGCTCAGCCGGCACCTGGGGAAACCTAGCAAACCAGCGCATTTTTGAAAACTAGAAACCCAGGGGAATCCAAGATGAGGTGACTTGTGGGGCTCTGACCAGGTTCTGTTACCCAGAATCCTTTACAAACCTCAAAATGTGGCTGAAATAACACGTTTTCCTCACATTTCTGTGACAGAAAGTTCTGGAATCTGAGAGGAGCCACAAATTTCCTTCCACCCAGCGTTCCCCCAAGTCTCCCGATAAATATGATACCTCACTTGTGTGGGTAGGCCTGGTGCCCGCGACAGGAATGGATCACACAACGGTCAATGTTGGTCCTTACGTGAGGCACCTGTTGACCCTGGGGTGATCCATTACTGACGCAGGCACTAGGTGTAGGCACTCAAGTGGGGTAGTGTTTTTATCAGGACAGGTGAGGAGTCAGTGGGTGGTAAGAATTTTGTGGATCCCAGCATATTCCTGTAGTTTGTGTGACAGAAATGCAAGAAAAATAGAGTTTTTATTCAACATTTCAGCTTTGCAGGGTATTCTGGGTAAGAAAACTTTGGGGAATCCACACAAGTCACACCTCTGTGGACTCCCCCGAATGTCTAGTTTCCAGAAATGTTTGGGTTTAGTGTGTTTCTCTATATGGCCGCCGAATCCAGGACCAAAAACACAGGTGCCTGCCTTACAAAACCAGTTTGTTTTGCCATAGATAATTTTGATGTCTCCACAATACGATTTGGGTGGTGGAATTTGGGGCTGAACTAAATTGGGGAGCTCCCAAGAGAGCACTCTCTCTCTCTATCTGCTTGCCACCGCATTCACCTGCTCTCTGGGTTGTGCTAACCCACTATTACCCAGTTGCACAAACAGCTTGCGAAGGGACAGCAGGACTGTCCTCATCACCTCCCTCATAATGTACTGGAAGAGGAGTTATCGAATGGGACTCCTCCGACTGAAAAAATCACTCCCAGAGTCTGCGCCATTGTCCTATCTCTCAGATGCGGTCTCAGTATCTGATGTCTCAGTCTCTGATCCTATGTCAGAGCGGTCCTCTATAACCCAAGTGCAGGCAGCAGTCATCCATCAAGATGCCATCTCTGCTATTGGCTAAACTGTTGCTCTAAAACACTAGCCTATGTAGACAGTCACAAAATCGATGGTGTGTGTGAGATACGTGCAACAGTAGAGGCCACCTTACCTGCGCTTCTTCCCTCAATTAGCACGTTCTTTCAAGACACTCAAAAAACACCTTGTCACATACCATTCATCACAGTCTTTAGCACCTCCTGCGCCCAGTCCAACAATCATTATTGGTGCTCCCACTTCCTCCTCCTCGGATTCCCTCATTAATACCCAGCAAAAGTGCCCTTCATCTCTCCATAGCCGCCCTCCACCCGCACATACATTTCATTGGTATTATAGCGCAGATAATGGCTGACTTTACTAATGTACTCAGCTATTTACATAAAATACAGATTTGCTCTTTGCAGTAGGCACATAAACCTTCTGCGCTTCTTTATGGCACTAAAACTGCCACTAGACAAGTCTGACCCGTTTCCCCCCCAGGGAAACCACACACATATTGACAAAAGTGATCTATATATGACAGCCAACCACCTGAAACTCAACTCAAGCAAAACCGAAATAATCCTCTTTGGCCCACACAAAAAAACCTGGGACCCCTCATGGTGGCCCACCACGCTAGGCCCTGCACCCACCCCCGCCAACCACACACGCAACCTCGGCATCATCCTAGACTCCTCCCTCTCGATGACCCAACAAATCAACGCTCTCACCTCCTCATGCTTCAACACACTCCGTATACTGAAAAAAACATTCAAATGGATCCCCACAGAGACCAGAAAAACTGTCACTCACGCACTCCTCAGCAGCAGACTTGATTACAGAAACGCCCTCTACGCCGGCACCACTCTAAAACTCAAGCGCAAACTACACGCATCCAGAACTCAGCAGCACGACTCATCCTCGACCTCCCCCGACACGAACACATCTCTCCACACCTCAAATCCCTCCACTGGCTCCCCATTGACAAAAGGATCACCTTCAAGATCCTCATCCTCGCACACAGATCACTCCATAACACAGGCCCTGCCTACCTCAACGAGAGTCACCTTCCACACCCCCACACGAAAACTCCGCTCAGCTGACCTCTCTCTCGCCTCTGTCCCACGCATCAAACACACCACCACCGGAGGCAGATCCTTCTCCTACCTTGCACCCAAAACCTGGAACGCCCTCCCAACCCACCTTCGCAAGACCCAAAACCTACTTCTTTTCAGGAAGGGCATCAAAACCTGGCTTTTCGAACAGTGAACCTCTCAGCCCCTTTCCCTCCCCCCGTCCCCCCCCCAGCGCCTTGAGACCCTCACAGGTGAGTAGCGCGCTTTATAAATCTCTTTGATTGATTGATATATATAGATCTAAAACTATATATATATATATATATATATATATATATATATATATATATATATATATATATATATATATATATATATACACACACACACAGATATATCTATAGATATATCCATGTACATAGATATATCTATATATATATAGATCTATTTTTTTTGTTGTTGTATAGTTTCCCTGGGGGCCAAAATATCCTCCAGGGAAACCCTACAACATCTAAAAAAATATTGCCCCCACAGGGGGTCGCCCTGCCACGGGTTGACCCTCTGTCCTTTTATTTTATTTTATTTATTTATTTTTTTTTTAAAGAAAAAAAAATCCCCTGGGGGGGCACCTACCTTTTTTTTTTTTTTTTTAAATATGCCCGGGGGGGGGGGTGACTTCCCCCCCCCCCCAGGGAAATCCCTGGCGTCTAGTGGTGTTTCCTGGCCCCCGATCGCAGCACAGCTGCGATCGGGGGACAGGAAACACTTTCAGAAGGCCTCGTAAGAAAGGGGAGACTCTCCCCTTTCTTATTCTTATGAGGCCTTCCCGAACGTGGGGAAGGCCGTTTTCCCCATCGAAGCAGGAAGCGGCCGCAAGGCTGCTTCCTGCTTCGATGGGGAAAACAACTTTGTAACGTCAGCGCGACTCGCGCGCGCTGACGTCACAAAGGGGCGGGTGGGGGGCGCAGCTGTGCTGCGATCGGGGGCCAGGAAACACTTTCAGGAAGGCCTCATAAGAAAGGGGAGACTCTCCCCTTTCTTACGAGGCCTTCCTGAACGTGGGGAAGGCCGTTTTCCCCATTGAAGCAGGAAGCGGCCGATGAGGAAAACAACTTTGTAACGTCAGCGCGCCGGGTGGGGGGGAGACACGGAAGCTTCCGTGTCTCCTGGGGAAAGAAAAAATAAATAAATAAATCCTCGGGTGCAACGCACCCGAGGATTTATTAACACCCTCCCTGGTGTCGGCCACTGGTCGTGACCGGCACCAGGGAGGTAGTGCGGGCATCGGCCAGTGGCCATCGCCCGCATTGAAGGGGTTAAGCACCGCACCATCAGGGTTGCTGGCTGGCTAACACAATCCCTTAAAAAAAGACACAAGCAGGCCATAGAGGAGAAATAAACTAGAGGGTCACCCAAACATATCAAGAATGTTCAAATAGTCAAAGTGTAATAAGAATGTTAAGTTAGCCTGAATTATGGTCATAATTGGAATAAGGAGATATTATTAAAACATATACATTTATCTTATAAACCTTTATCAGAAATAAAGTTTTGGCATTAGACTGCGATGCTCGAAACAGCCCCTAGAGGCCACCATAACAAAAATATAATTTGTAAGAAACATGGTCATGTAACCATATTGTTAGCCCTTAGAGGGGATAGCCCCATGGAAAAAAAAACAGTAATGCAGTGTAACCATATACTTAGCCCCAGAGGGTGTTTTTAGGGCTATCAGGCCTACTGCAGTGATATTACAAACAAGATCTTCAAAACAAAACTTCTCCCAGCTGTAAAACAAAAGTTGTAGCCATGTGAGAGCTTAGACACTGAATGGAGGGAGGAGTGGTTATTTTGGGGTCCCCATTAACCTAGTGTGGGGACCCAGAGATGATGTAGACGGAAGGAGTTTTTTTTAAAGGTGGCCCCATTGTCCTAGGACAAGCTGAGTTATGAGCAAAAATGTTACGTAAACGTAATTCCCAGTAAAGCATCACAGGGCGAGTTTTTGTGCTGTAAATATTATAGTATGTTGACTGCAATGCTCAGAATAGCCCCTAGAGGACGCCACAATACAAATAGCATTTGGAAGAAACATTGTCATGTAACCATACAGTCTTCCCTTAGAGAGCATAACCACATGAAAAAAGAATGGGAGAAAGTAGCCCGCCAACACGACTTCAACATCATCTCCTACGCTGACGACACCCAGCTCATCCTCTCCCTCACCAAGGACCCGCGCACCGCCAAGTCCAACCTCCACGAGGGAATGAAGGCCGTCGCCGAATGGATGAGAAACAGCCGCCTGAAACTGAACTCAGACAAGACGGAGGTCCTCATCCTCGGACCCAACCCCTCTGCCTGGGACGACTCCTGGTGGCCAACATCTCTAGGAACCCCACCAACTCCGACCGACCACGCACGCAACCTGGGCTTCATCCTCAACTCCTCCCTCTCCATGTCAAAACAGGTCAACGCAATCTCCTCCTCCTGCTACAACACTCTCCGCATGCTCCGCGGGATCTACAAGTGGATCCCGACAGAAACAAGAAAAACAGAGACACAAGCCCTCATCCGCAGCAGGCTAGACTACGGCAACGCACTCTACACAGGCATCCCGGCCAAACACCTACGACGCCTCCAACGCATCCAAAACGCCTCCGCCCGACTGATCCTCAACGTACCCCACCGCAGCCACATCACACCCCACTTGAGAGACCTTCACTGGCTCCCCGTTGACAAGAGGATCACATTCAAGCTCCTTACCCACGCACACAAGGCACTCCACAACGCCTGACCTGCTTACCTCAACACAGACTCAGCTTCTACACCCCCACCCGACAGCTCCGCTCCGCAGACCTCACCCTCGCCGCCGTCCCCCGCATCCATCGAAAGACATCCGGCGGCAGATCCTTCTCCTACCTCACCGCCAAGACATGGAACACTCTCCCAACCAACCTACGACAGACCCAGGACCTACTCACCTTCAGAAGACTCCTCAAGACCTGGCTCTTCAACCAGTAGCAGCTATCCCCCCCCCCCCCCCCCGGCGCCTTGAAACCCTAACGGGTATGTAGTGCGCTCTATAAATATGTTGATTGATTGATTAACCACATGAAAAAAGAATGGGAGAAAGTAATGCCGTGTACCATATATTTAGCCACAATAGAGCATAGTGCATTACACATTTTCAAGGCGAACAGGAAAATTGCAATATTACTACAAACAAGGCCCATAAAACATAACTTATCCCAGCTGTAAAATAAAAGTTCCAGCCACAAGAAAGCTTAAAAAGATAATGAATGGTGAGAGGGGTTATTATTTTGGGGTTCCCACTGACCTAGTGTGGGGACCCAAATATGATATAGAGAGAAAGAGCACATTGTGGACAATGTTTTTATCTAAAGTAATACCCTGCAAAGCATTATGGGGCAAGTTTCCGTACCACGAATATTTTAATATGTTTATATGACTGTAATGCTTAGAACAGCCCCTAGAGGACACTACAATGAAAATACCATTTGCAAGAAACATGGTCATATAACCATATAGTTAGCCTTTATAGGGCATAACCACACAAAAATAAAATGCCAATAAATATTGCAGTGTAACCATACATTTAGCCCCTAAAGTTACATATATTAAGGGGTAACAGCCCTATAACAACGATATTACAAACAAGGACCTTAAAACAAGCTATTCCCAGCTGTAAAACAAATGTTCCAGCCACGAGAGAGCTTAGACATTGAATGGTGTGAGGGGTTATTTTGGGGTCCCCACTAACCTAGATAAGAGCATGTTGTGAACGTTTTGGCGGTGGTCCCATTGTCCTAGGACTACCACAGGCTGAGTTATGAACAAAAATGTTTTGTAAAGTAATGCCCTGAAAAGCATTAAGGGGTTGAGTTTTACAGAGTGTAGTGAATATTGTAGTATCGGCATTTTGGTTTTACGTAAAGCATTTACCAATTTCAAGTGTTTTAAGATGAGAGCCAAAATAAATGACTAAGGTTAGGTAACTGTGAGCAATGTGACCAGCGCCCAATACTGCTGATAGAGTTCACAATGTTGTGCCGTGTTCGCACTATGAGCGCCATGTCTGCCAAGCAGCATGAAGGGGAGAGACAAAAGAAATAGTTTGCTCATGCAGAAGTATATCGACAATCGTGCAATAATCCATGTAACAGGAGCAGTCTGCCAGGTGTGAGAAACACAGTCTCAAAGTGGGACAAATGTAAAGCATTTACCACCCACAAGTGATTTTTGAATGGCAAACCCACGAACGAGTGCAAGTGATGGGCATGAGGTGGGAATGGTTAAAAGCCCACAATACTTACAACAGGTCAAAGCGCTTGCACGCGCGGCCTAAAAAGTGACATTACAATAAAATGCATGAACTATGTACATTCAAAGAACGACTGAATTTCTGAATGTATCCTAATGTGCAACCAGTGTCTTTGAATGAGAATTAGTCAAAGTGATTCAAATCTCAAGACTTTTATGCTAAGCATTAAAAATATGTAGTTCAGGAATGCTATCACTTTACTGCTAAGGAGTTGTTTGGGGAGTAAAGGGGAGGGCTACAGAGTTGTCACCTTCTAGTGCAATATAAGCACTGAATAAAAATCTGAGTTATTAGGTTCAAAAGCCCTCCAGCATTGAAGCACAGTAGTTTCGTACATCAAAGCTCAAAGAACACATGGCTTAAAATCCACTTTTCTACACTATTCTAGGGACTCATGGCTTCATTGTTATTATTAGAGTGTGTGGTTATGGATTAGAAATCTAAGCACTCTTGCACCCACAACAATTTAACTTCTAGTGTATGAGGACTTACAAGCCGAGGGATCCATCAATCGATTGACAGTTTTACAGGATATGAGTCATGTGGTATTAAAGATGAAAACCATAGAATATTAAAGCTCATTAGCTGAAGTGCTATATATTTCATTTATTCAGTTTTATACAATGCTGTGCAATACCTCACGGCTAATGCGCAAGTTAAAATTTAGGGACTAGCAGACATCCAAGTGATTACAAGGCATGGCTTCTATCCAGTATTTTTATCATGCCACCATGATAAAGGCTAATATAAACAATTACAATTTTAAGAGGTTGCTAAAGCACAGATAGTTGTTTTCTGTCCTTGGGCCTCATTGCTTTATCATAAGATCATAAGAGCTTAAAACCACTGGGGCTATACAAGTTTTTGCTTTAAAGAGCAAGCAGCATTCTTTTATAGGGCTTTTTTGGTTTGAAGTGGTCCAGAAATCTCAAAGACCTCACGCCACATATTTTTGGTTATCTGGCCTTTAAGGCTTACAGCACACTATGTGATATTGCTGGCTTAAAGGGTATGAAGTCTCAAAGTGCAAGTATTTCAATTCTTAGAAGCCCAATGGTCTTGAAGGTCAAGGATCTAACAACTTGAAAGCACAGATGCCTAAAAATCTCTGGTGATCAGGGATGTGGAATTCCTACAGCCTGGCTCCGAGGACATATTGTTTTGAGGCGACTAGTTTCCATGTCTATTTTGTCCTTGGGACAAGATGCTGAACCCCCTGCAGCACAAACAAGTTGGCTGTCAATTTAGAGAACCACAATATGGAGCAGGGAAGGTAATTGTCTGCAGCTGTGGTAATACTTGTGTCCATGGTAATGCTGTTTGAACTTGTATTTATGGTTCATTAATGCTAAGCCTTTATTGTTAGGGTGATCACTCGAAATAAATGTTGAAAGCTCGGACTGAACTACTTACAATGGTTCCAATAATTTTTTAAAAAATGTGTACACATTTGCAAAGTTTTACAACAGGATGCTATGTATAATGCTCCCAGAATACTCCGATTAGATGCAAATATTTACAGAAGCTTAAAAGCAAGAGTGGTAATTATTTGTTCGCAAAATAAAATGTTCACAAAAAAAAAATGCAGGTAAGAAAAAAAACAGTTTTGCTAAACCACTGTGAAATGTAGGTACTTTTTTTGAAGCATCATTTAGTAAAATGTGGTGAGGCCTGCTAGTATTTCAAAAAAATATTCATAATGGAAAGCCAGTGTAACCAGTTTCAACACGATTATGGGAAATATGGATATAAACAAGCACTGGCAAAGCCAGTAGGTCCGGCCTTGGTGGTCAGTCTTTTGGTTTTGTCAATGTGTTTTTTGTTTTGATATGGCTTTTATGAAACTTAATTGCAGGAGGTGCCAGGGCCCCAACATTGTAACAAATATTAGCTAAAGGCAAAATAATTGTGTGGCCCCGAAAATCACATATTGCCAAATTAGGTCCTGGCACTGAGCAAAGCTAATTGGTGTGCTGATCTGATCCTTGTGAAACCCCAGAGTGCGGTCATTCATAGTGAAGCCAATCAATAGATAGAGAGAGAGACAGAGATAAATGTAATAAAAAACAAAAGGTCGTGGTTAACATCAGACCTGTTTAGGGGCCACATTTTTATTTTAAATCACAAAAGTGCACCCATGGTATAGGTCTGTATTAATGCAGATTTATGTATATCATGAAGCACAAGAATTTACAAAAGTAAAATATAGAAACGATACTCCTAGAACAGATTTGTGAACTCTATTTTAGCACAAGAAGTTTGCATGTGTAGATTCGCTGAAGCAAAAATCTATTGAGTGTTTTTAAGTTCACTTTCCCTTTAACCAACCCGCAAAGAAGTTTTACTACTGACCCTTGTCAGGGGTATACTCAGTACGAGGAATATTTAGATAACTGGTGAAAACCCATAAAACATGCAAGCTAGTAGGTTGGCATGGACTGAAAAAGGCCTTCCAACCCTACAACTATCGCTTACCGCTACCTCTAGACCCAGTATTCAACTCTGCGGAAAGGTGGCAAAATATGGAAATTGCTAGTAATTAAGCCTACTATAGTATTATCTCTGGCATAATCAGAGAGGGTATTATCAGAGCTCTTATATAATTGGATTGCTACCATGCTGTGCCGCCAAACTACATCGCAACAAAGGAACAAATAGATGTTTTCTTACAGGACAAGTAGATTTAGGAAGAAACCTGTCCCACCGTAAAGGAGCTTTTTTAGTAACTTCCACACTCCTGGGTGATTCATGGCTGTCAAGTCTTGGAGTTAACCAAGTGCTTTATTACTAAACAGTTCAGGGAAACAATCTTTCAGCCGTAAGACTATGCAATCAGAGAACTCGTCATCGACTTGTACAAAAGGCGGAAGTCTCTTGTTTTTATAGGACTTTTGTTTCACGGCTTAAAGCCTCGTCAAAATATTCTGTTTTTATATCTGGGGAGCCAAGTGATCTATTACTCGGGTTGGCTAACAGCTTTAGAAACAGAAAGTCTCTTAGGGAGGATCTTTAAAGTCGGACGTCTCATCAATTTAAGTTGACTCCTGTCTCACTGATTTATATTTAGGCGCTTTAAACCTGAATATCAATGGCTGTAAGACGGGAGACCCCAGGCTTTAAGTCACTTGTAGGTACGAGGCTCTTGGGGTGCAGATTGCCGAGCTCGAGACTTGGGCCTTAAGGGCTCCGGGTTCTCGGAGCTCCGGGATGGGGGAGACGGTGGGGTCGCGGCGGCGGCGCGCAGGCGGCTCTCACTGGCTGTTTGAAGGATCTCCCGGCGGAGACCGCTCGTGTAGTCGATGAGCTCCTCCAGACTCCGCTCGCTGTGCTGTCCGTAGCCCGAAAACTTGTGCAGCACCTTCTCCAGCTCCCGCTCCACCGTCACGCACTGGTCCATGGCGGGCTCGGGCGGCGGCGCGGGGGTCGGTGCCAGCGCCGTGCCCGGGACCTCGCAGGGGCTCTCGCACTCTCCCTGCGCCTCTCTATGGCTCATACGTGTTTCGGGCTTCTCTGTGGGGCACGCGGGGGAAAGAGTGGGGCCTCGCGTGGTGGGGGCAGGGGGTCTCGCGCGCACTCTCTGGCGACGAGCCTCTCGCGTGGGGCCTGTGTCTCTCGCGCGCTCCCCGATTAAAACTGTCTCGCGCTTGCCGTAACTGGGCTACAAAGCTGCCGCCGACTACTGTCGTGTTATTGTTTTCACAGATGGGAGATGGGGCGGAGCTCCAAGTTGACCTGTTTCGCTTGGACAAAACCATTCTGGCGTCCTGTAGGGTGAGAACCGGATTTGTAGAAAGAAAAGAATAGGCTTGGAGTTGCCTGGGGAAGCTGAAATCTGAACCTTAAATAACACAGAAGCGGAAGAGAGCCATGGTTCGTTTTTTTCCACGTACAATACTGCACAATTGTGAACTACTGTGCCATAGTCCACAAACTCCACACCCACGGAAGCACGGCCTTCAAAGCAGTCCTCGTGAACTCGCTAGCTTCTATATCCGGGTTAAATGTAGTCTGCGTAACGTATTTGAACTGTTGTCACGAAATGTCAAATTTGCTCGTTGTCGAGAATGAAAGTTTCGATTCCATTTTACAGTGGCTAACATAATGTATGACTTTTTTTCAGTTCAATACAATAGCGGCCGTTTCCAAGTTCACTCGTCTGATATAAAAGAGAGCAGTCGTTTTTCCCCAGCAACCAGGAAAAAAGTTAACAATAAAGTGGGCATATAGTCGACCAATCAGTATTCGATGTCAACATAAGCCTTTACCGACCCCTCCTCCGGCGTGAAGCTTCCATTTCCATCTAATACTGTTCCCATTGTTCGTTTTTCTCATCCCTACCCTGAGGTAAATAAATGTAACTCCGTTACCATTCTACTTATTTCTTCACAGTAGGTCAATCCATACATCAACACAATGACATTAATAATCAACGATATGCATTTCTCATGACATTCTTGTCAAAAATTACTCACACCCCTTGCTGCTAAGTTTTCAGATTGCTGCTAAGTTTTCAGATTGCTTATGAATGACATTTCCACAGACCCTAGGTCCTGAAGTAAAGCAATGGAATGCACTTCAGGTGTTGAGGGCATTGATTCATTGTAGTATGTTATTCAAGTATATAATCATTCTGATGCCCTGTGCTGTCTGATGTTCTACCACCGGCCAAAGTAACTTGGTGAAGCACTACAAGCCGATGACATTCTGAATAGCAGAGCCACAAATTCATACATTTGGCCCCTCCAGCCAAACTGAAGAGATCTCCTTTTATGGAGAAATTTTGGGACTATCGGGTATGCATCCCGGACGTCCACTCTTACCATCCAATCCCCTAGGAGCAGAGGGATGCCTTTAATCTTGTAGGGCCTGTATACAACCACTCGTATTATTATCTCACTTTTTTATGGGTCTGAAACTATTGTGCTTCTTCACAATATATAAGTTGCTCAAAAACAGTTTGGTGTAGTACAGTCCTGCAAATTGCTTTGTCCCTCCATTTCTGACACTTCTGTTTTTATCAGGTATGACTTCTAATCTGAAAACCCCAGTGGTTCTTACTTCCTGAAACTAAAGGGCCACACACCTTTATGTGAAACTAATCCCAAGGTTTCCAGAGCCCATGATTCCCTCACAACCTTTCTTTGGTTTTCCATAAACAATTTCACCCCCCTTACTCTTAGGGGGGGAAATGGGGTAATCCTTGCCAGGGTAACGTACTGTGGCATTAGCTCTACACCTGAATCTGCCTCTGGTGCCGCTACCTGAAGGAAAGAATCCCAGATTGCCTTCTGTCGAGGCAGGCATGGTTTATTGTAACCTGCCCTCTTTGAACACATTGCTGGAAAGAATGGGCAAAGGAGCACTCCCTGCCTTTTTTAGCCTTGGGGAAATTCTTTCCCCAAAAATCTTCCTAATGGATGTTTGAACTTTGTCCAAAGCGGAAAAAGTGGCTACAAATTTCTACAACTCCTTTACAAAAGGATCTTCAAACAGAAAACCCTGTGCTATAGAGTCCAGCCTCCAAAGTGTCCAGATCCTATCCAACTTCAGGTCAATTTTAATCAGGAACTTTTCCTTGCTATAGAAAGGGCACAGTTGACATCCCCTAGCATGCAGAGAGCTTTTTGGGCCGATCCTGACATAACATCAGTGGACATGGGGACTCCTTTGGCCTTAGACTACTGAGCCAATTCCAAGATCTTTGTGAGTGGTCTTACCATATCCAGGAGGTTTTCCTGTCAGGCCTTCCAGGAACAGTCTATCCTCTTCTTTGGATATTTCATGTAGTTTACCAGGAATGTAACATCTTAGTGTTTATATTGAGATTGTAGGTGAGATTGCCTTAACTTCCTAACTAAGGGGTTGTCAGATTTTGTTTGCCATTTAGTTTGTGATGTTAGGAATATGGGACCACTCTGAAGTTCTCAGGTGTTTCGGTTCAAACATATCAAACTGAGCCTAAATATCATCAGGCCGTCCGGTCGAAATGTGTCCAGGACATCAGGGTCTACTGCACCCTGGTTCCTCCTCGGATGGTGCACTGTCTGATCTGCCCCTGTGTCCCCTTCCTGAGACCAGTTTCCGAGACAACCAAGTTGTCATTACCCCAGCGTTATCAGCCTCAAAGGAAAAGGGTTCAGTTTTTACCAGGCTACCACTCATGCCTATAAAAATGCCACCTCCTGCACCCTAGCACTCCACAAAGGTTTGGTAATCATTGACAGTGATCTTTTTCAGTTCTCCTCTCGCTACCCATCCTTCCTATGGTGTCATCCTTTTCTTATCCTCCTCCTCTTCTGGTTTGGTCCTGGATGATGGTAACTCAGCCTCTCTGCTCAAAGACACGGAGTCCTTTGTTAGTGGCATTCGGTTTTCTTCTGTAGTAATCCTTTTTCTATTTCCCCTACATGTATTCTGGTGGCTTCTGGGGTCTCTGGTGTAGACTCAGGGACAAGCACAAATCATGCCCCCCCCTCCAAGTTGTTCACAATTAATCTAATAAATCTAATAAATTGGCAATGTTTAAATATGTCTAAACGTATTTGAACATTGCTGTTAAGTTACGTTTCTAAAAATGCAATCAAATACATCATACCAAACATACTGTTCTGGTCATGCAGGCCTTACTGAAGTGTACAAGTGTCCTCAGTGTGATTATTACAGGTGGGGTGGGGGGTTTCAAGAGTATGTGGAGTCTCTTTCTTTTTGACACACACTCCCAGCTTGGATTTAAATGACAAAACATATTAGTAATGGCCCATTACAAAGCAATTTACTGCTGCTCATTTTTTCAGCCTAAACAAATCCCTGTTATCAGCATGATACTTATTTTGGCAAGAGCCTGGTGTTCTCCCTGGGATCATTTGAGTCCCCCTCCAAGGGGGAGCCTCCCTCCCCCCCCCAGTTTGAAGTCCCCTGTTCTAGATAGTAACACAGTGTTTCTATGGCCCATTTGATGGCTAATGCTTCTTTTTCCACCACTGCGTAATTCTTCTCTCAGGGGAACAGTTTCCTGCTGATGTATACAATGGGGCATTCCTCTCCCTTCCCACCTGTCTGTGACAACACAGCCCCCAGACCAACTTCTGATGCATCTGTTTGTAGGATGAAAGGTTTAGTTTAATCAGGGCTAATTAGGACTGGCTCAGAGATGAGGGTCTGTTTCAGAGTATAGAAGGCCTTCAGGACTTCCGGACAGAGCTGTTGTAGCTCTAGCTCGGTTTTTGTGGATTTCTTTAACGTATCTGTCAAGAGGGCTGCTATCTGTGAGAAGCAGGGAATGAAACATTTACAATACCAAAGTAGCCCTAAAAAGGCAAGAAAATCTCTTTTGTTTCTGTGCAAGGGAACATCGGAAATGGCCATTACTCTCTCTACTTTGGGTCATATGTGGCCTTCCTCAAGAAGAAACTCTAAATACGTAAGCTTCCTGGCTACTAAGTGGCTCTTTACAGGGTTGATCTTCAACCCACATGTATCAAGGGCTTGCACAACAGCTTGTAAATGTACTAAGTGTTGATCCCATGAATAACTCTATATGATAATGTTGTCTATGTAAGCAGCAGAATGTTGTTCATGTGGTTTGAGTATGATGTTCATCATGCGTTGAAAGGTTGATTGGGCCCTGTGGAGTCTGAAAGGCAATATAGTAAAGTGATATAAAAACCCCACACTCTCACCTGGAATCAATGTATTTTTTTTGCCTCTGCCCTCCAAGAACCACAGCACGTATAGTGGAAGTTACAAGTCCGGAGCTCTTGGTTTTTACTATATACCAGCTTAGTTTGTACTCCAGGGATCTTCCTTAAGCAATTCCCAGCCAATGCATCAAAACCATCAGTGATCCCCCCCTTGTGCTCAACCCCACACTGTGACCCATTCTGCTCCCCTTCTAACCTTCAACAATCACACAACCCTCCCCTCTGACACTCAACTGCTACGCCACAACTCTCCTGAGTTGCAGTGGCTCACCAGCTTCCTCCGGAGGCATCCACTCCCCTCACTCCCAGAGTCAGGGGTCTTGTCCAGGCCGGCGGCATCAACCAACACAATGGCTGCACTTGATGGCTTCTCACTTCCTTTCTCCTCAGTTTCTGCGTCTTCTTTTTCAATTCTCCTCTCGCTCCCCATCCTTCCTGTGGTGTCGTCCTTTTCTCCTCCTCTTCTGGCTTGGTCTCTCTGCCCAAAGACATGGTAGTCCTTTGTTAGTGACAATTGTTTTTCTTCTGTAGTAATCCTTTTTCTATTGACCTTACAGGTGTTCCCGCAGCTTCTGGAGTCCAGGGTGTGGACTCGTACCTAGTTTATGGTACCCATGTACCACCTCCATGTAAGGCAGAGAGTCCATTCAGGGCTGCAGCACTGATTGTGCCACCCTGTATGTGACAAGGTACAAAATGTCTCCCAGCTTCCTACTGCAGACTGCAAGAACAGTGGTTCAAACTAATGTCAAAGCCACCACTTCCCTTAACCGTATATGTAAGTCTCCCCTAAGGAAGGCTTATGGAGCCCTAAGACAGAGAGCTAAATATTGTTAATTAGGACATGTATTTATATATATATATATATATCCATCATGTCCAGTTGAAGGCTATTGCCGAAACGCGTCGACATTTGGTTGGGACAGCGTGTGTTTGTTCTTGGTGGGCACATTAGAGACTTTTTTATTGTGCCTCTTATTTATTATACTCTTACATGCGGTGTGAAATTAACCTGCATTTGAACTTTTTTCAATAAATTGGAGCCAATGAGATTATAAACAAGTGGTTTTTGACTCTACATTTTACGAGCTTGTTTGGATATTGTGCAGCCCTTTGGTGTGCGATTGCATTGCACCATTTTTTTGAATACATATATATATATACACATATGTCTTACAAGCAACACCTCTAAATTGTTGTTGTGCTTTGGAATGGCTAGTAGCCCCATTGGCTAACCCCCTCAGCCTGGCTAATTGCTGAATGTGACCACCTAGCTGGGTATTGTAAGGTATCAAATCAATCGTGACAATAAACTAGACTTCATGCCTAAGTTTAATTTAATGTCACTATTAAAGAAATACAACTTTTAGAAAGTTGCCACTCTGTAACCCAGTTTGTCCAATAGCCTCATTCGGTCACTGGCCACCAGACAGCATTCTGCCAACCTAGGGAGTCATTTGAATGACTCCCAGGCTTGGGAAAAATAGGAGCCTGCTGCAGGGCGAGATGTTACCCCCACTTCGCAGGAAGCCACTTAGGGTGCTTGCCCAAAAGGCGAGCTTCAATGCTAAAACACCTTTGTGAGCAAATGGCGATCACACTCCTGAGGGCTGCCCTTTATTCAGGTAGATAGACTTGTGTAGGAAAGTACCATCTTGCCTGGCATGTTACCCCCATTTTTCACTGTATATATGTTGTTTTTGTTGTATGTGTCACTGGGACCCTGGTAACCCAGGGCCCCAGTGCTCATAAGTGTGCCTGAATGTGTTACCTGTGTAGTGACTAACTGTCTCACTGAGGCTCTGCTAATCAGAACCTCAGTGGTTATGCTCTCTCATTTCTTTCCAAATTGTCACTAACAGGCTAGTGACCATTTTTACCAATTTACATTGGCTTACTGGAACACCCTTATAATTCCCTAGTATATGGTACTGAGGTACCCAGGGTATTGGGGTTCCAGGAGATCCCTATGGGCTGCAGCATTTCTTTTGCCACCCATAGGGAGCTCTGACAATTCTTACACAGGCCTGCCACTGCAGCCTGAGTGAAATAACGTCCACGTTATTTCACAGCCATTTTACACTGCACTTAAGTAACTTATAAGTCACCTATATGTCTAACCTTTACCTGGTAAAGGTTAGGTGCAAAGTTACTTAGTGTGAGGGCACCCTGGCACTAGCCAAGGTGCCCCCACATTGTTCAGAGCCAATTCCCTGAACTTTGTGAGTGCGGGGACACCATTACACGCGTGTACTACATATAGGTCACTACCTATATGTAGCTTCACAATGGTAACTCCGAATATGGCCATGTAACATGTCTAGGATCATGGAATTGCCCCCTCTATGCCATCCTGGCATAGTTGGCACAATCCCATGATCCCAGTGGTCTGTAGCACAGACCCTGGTACTGCCAAACTGCCCTTCCTGGGGTTTCACTGCAGCTGCTGCTGCTGCCAACCCCTCAGACAGGCATCTGCCCTCCTGGGGTCCAGCCAGGCCTGGCCCAGGATGGCAGAACAAAGAACTTCCTCTGAGAGAGGGTGTGACACCCTCTCCCTTTGGAAAATGGTGTGAAGGCAGGGGAGGAGTAGCCTCCCCCAGCCTCTGGAAATGCTTAGTTGGGCACAGATGTGCCCAATTCTGCATAAGCCAGTCTACACCGGTTCAGGGGACCCCTTAGCCCTGCTCTGGCGCGAAACTGGACAAAGGAAAGGGGAGTGACCACTCCCCTGACCTGCACCTCCCCTGGGAGGTGTCCAGAGCTCCTCCAGTGTGCTCCAGACCTCTGCCATCTTGGAAACAGAGGTGCTGCTGGCACACTGGACTGCTCTGAGTGGCCAGTGCCACCAGGTGACGTCAGAGACTCCTTGTGATAGGCTCCTTCAGGTGTTGCTAGCCTATCCTCTCTCCTAGGTAGCCAAACCCTCTTTTCTGGCTATTTAGGGTCTCTGTCTCTGGGGAAACTTTAGATAACGAATGCATGAGCTCAGCCGAGTTCCTCTGCATCTCTCTCTTCACCTTCTGATAAGGAATCGACTGCTGACCGCGCTGGAAGCCTGCAAAACTGCAACATAGTAGCAAAGACGACTACTGCAACTCTGTAACGCTGATCCTGCCGCCTTCTCGACTGTTTTCCTGCTTGTGCATGCTGTGGGGGTAGCCTGCCTCCTCTCTGCACCAGAAGCTCCGAAGAAATCTCCCGTGGGTCGACGGAATCTTCCCCCTGCAACCGCAGGCACCAAAAAGCTGCATTACCGGTCCCTTGGGTCTCCTCTCAGCACGACGAGCGAGGTCCCTCGAATCCAGCGACTCTGTCCAAGTGACCCCCACAGTCCAGTGACTCTTCAGTCCAAGTTTGGTGGAGGTAAGTCCTTGCCTCACCTCGCTGGGCTGCATTGCTGGGAACCGCGACTTTTGCAGCTACTCCGGCCCCTGTGCACTTCCGGCGGAAATCCTTTGTGCACAGCCAAGCCTGGGTCCACGGCACTCTAACCTGCATTGCACGACTTTCTAAGTTGGTCTCCGGCGACGTGGGACTCCTTTGTGCAACTTCGGCGAGCACCGTTTCACGCATCCTCGTAGTGCCTGTTTCTGGCACTTCTCTGGGTGCAACCTGCTTCAGAGAGGGGTCCTTGTCTTGCTCGACGTCCCCTCTCTCTGCTGGTCCAATTTGCGACCTCCTGGTCCCTCCTGGGCCTCAGCAGCATCCAAAAACGCTAACCGGACGATTTGCAGCTAGCAAGGCTTATTGGCGTTCTTTCGACGGGAAAACACTTCTGCACGACTCTCCACGGCGAGAGGGATCCGTCCACCAAAGGGGAAGTCTCTAGCCCTTTTCGTTCCTGCAGAAACCGCAGCTTCTTCTGTCCAGTAGAAGCTTCTTTGCACCCGCAGCTGGCATTTCCTGGGCATCTGCCCATCTCCGACTTGCTTGTGACTTTTGGACTTGGTCCCCTTGTTCCACAGGTACCCTAGATTGGAAATCCACAGTTGTTGCATTGTTGGTTTGTGTCTTTCCTGCATTATTCCTCTAACACGACTTCTTTGTCCTTAGGGGAACTTTAGTGCACTTTGCACTCACTTTTCAGGGTCTTGGGGAGGGTTATTTTTCTAACTCTCACTATTTTCTAATAGTCCCAGCGACCCTCTACAAGGTCACATAGGTTTGGGGTACATTCGTGGTTCGCATTCCACTTTTGGAGTATATGGTTTGTGTTGCCCCTATCCCTATGTTTCCCCATTGCATCCTATTGTAACTATACATTGTTTGCACTGTTTTCTAAGACTATACTGCATATTTTTGCTATTGTGTATATATATCTTGTGTATATTTCCTATCCTCTCACTGAGGGTACACTCTAAGATACTTTGGCATATTGTCATAAAAATAAAGGTACTTTATTTATAACTGTGTATTGTGTTTTCTTATGATATTGTGCATATGACACTAAGTGGTACTGTAGTAGCTTCACACGTCTCCTAGTTCAGCCTAAGCTGCTCTGCTAAGCTACCATTATCTATCAGCCTAAGCTGCTAGACACCCTATACACTAATAAGGGATAACTGGGCCTGGTGCAAGGTGCAAGTACCCCTAGGTACTCACTACAAGCCAGTCCAGCCTCCTACATTGGTTGTGCAGTGGTGGGATAAGTGCTTTGAGACTACTTACCACTCTTGTCATTGTACTTTTCATAAGAGAAAAATATACAAAACAAGGTCAGTGTATATACACATAGCCAAAAAGTTTTGCATTTCCTCTTTTCACTCTTTTCTAAGTGCTGAAAAGTACTTCTAACTTTCTAAAAAGTTCTAAAAAGTTAAAAAGTTTTTTTTCTCTGTCTTTCTAAAAGCTCTGACAAACTTTTTTTCTCTTTTTCTATCACTTTAACTCTCTCTAAAAAGGTCTGGCACAGGCCCAAATGTTGATCTGTCCAAACTTGCATATGATCACCTTAGCTGGAAAGGAGCAAGGAGTCTCTGCATAGAGAGAGGTTTGAGTGTAGGGAAGAATCCTTCCTTGGAACTGTTAATTAACATGCTTAGAGAACAAGATAAGGCTATAGGTGCCCCATCTGTTGAAAAAGTACCTAATAGTTCCCAATCTGATTCAGGGACTCCCCCAGGAAAAGATTCAGGAAAGAAACTTCCTAGCCTGCCCATTACTAGACAGTCTAGCATAGTTGGTAATGATGATGAGCCACACCATACAAATAGTGTTGTCTCACATCATAGCAAAAGCATTTATTCTCACCATACTGGTAGTAATGTTTCTGTTAGCCAAGCTGTTAGGGTGGCTTCTGTAAGGGACAGGTCTCCTTCTGTTCATTCCCATCATACCTCTGTATCTAGGAATGTCCCTCCCACCAACCCTGATGACAGAATGTTAGAGAGGGAACTCAATAAGTTGAGGGTGGAACAAACCAGACTGAAGCTTAAAAAGCAACAGCTGGATTTGGATAGACAGTCTTTTGAACTAGAGAAGGAAAGACAGAAGTTGGGTTTAGAAACCCATGGTGGCAGCAGCAGTATTCCCCATAGTCATCATGCAAAAGAGCATGATTCCAGGAATCTGCACAAGATAGTTCCCCCTTATAAGGAGGGGGATGACATTAACAAGTGGTTTGCTGCACTTGAGAGGGCCTGTGTTGTACAGGATGTCCCTCAAAGGCAGTGGGCTGCTATCCTATGGCTATCATTTAGTGGAAAAGGTAGGGATAGGCTCCTTACTGTGAAAGAAAATGATGCTAATAATTTCCAAGTTCTTAAGAATGCACTTCTGGATGGTTATGGCTTAACCACTGAACAGTACAGGATAAAGTTCAGAGAGACCAAAAAGGAGTCTTCACAAGACTGGGTTGATTTCATTGACCATTCAGTGAAGGCCTTGGAGGGGTGGTTACATGGCAGTAAAGTTACTGATTATGACAGCCTGTATAACTTGATCCTGAGAGAGCATATTCTTAATAATTGTGTGTCTGATTTGTTGCACCAGTACTTGGTGGACTCTGATCTGACCTCTCCCCAAGAATTGGGAAAGAAGGCAGACAAATGGGTCAGAACAAGGGTGAACAGAAAAGTTCATACAGGGGGTGACAAAGATGGCAACAAAAAGAAGGATGGTAAGTCTTCTGACAAGGGTGGGGACAAATCTAAAAATGAGTCTTCATCAGGCCCACAAAAACACTCTGGTGGGGGTGGTGGGCCCAAATCCTCTTTTAATCAGAACAAGGAAAAGAAACCATGGTGCTATTTATGTAAAATAAAAGGCCATTGGAAAACAGATCCCAGTTGTCCAAAGAAAAGCACCAATGCTCCTACCACTACAACCCCTACTGCTACCCCTAGTGTCCCTACTAATAGCAGTGGTGGTGGGAGCAAACCTACTAATAGTCAATCCAAGGGAGTAGCTGGGCTCACTATTGGTAACTTAGTTGGGGTTGGCCTTGTTAGGGAGGCCACGGAGGCTGTGTTAGTCTCTGAGGGGGCTATTGATTTAGCCACCTTAGTTGCTTGTCCCCTTAATATGGATAAGTACAAGCAGCTACCCCTAATAAATGGTGTTGAGGTTCAGGCCTACAGGGACACTGGAGCCAGTGTGACTATGGTCATAGAGAAACTGGTCCACCCTGAACAACACCTACTTGGTCACCAGTACCAAGTAACCGATGCTCACAACAACACACTTAGCCACCCCATGGCTGTTGTTAATCTCAACTGGGGGGGGTTACTGGTCCAAAGAAAGTTGTGGTAGCCACAGATTTACCTGTAGACTGTCTACTAGGAAATGATTTGGAGACATCAGCTTGGTCAGATGTGGAGTTGGAGGCCCATGCAGCAATGCTGGGCATCCCAGGGCATATTTTTGCTTTGACAAGGGCTCAGGCCAAAAAGCAAAAAGGACAGGGAAGCTTGGATCCTGGAACAATGGACCAAGTGCTCCCTAAAGCTAGGGCTAGTAGAAGCAAACCACTTCCTACTATCCCTCCCTCTACAGTGGATTCAACTTCTCAGGAAGAAGAATTCCCTCCCTGTGCAGAACCTACACCAGAGGAGCTGGAAGCAGACACTGCTGAGCTTTTGGGTGAAGGGGGGCCTGCCAGAGAGGAGCTGAGTGTGGCACAGCAAACCTGTCCCACATTAGAGGGTCTCAGACAGCAAGCTGTCAAACAGGCTAATGGGGATCTCAGTGACTCTCACAGAGTTTACTGGGAGGACAACCTCTTGTACACTGAGCATAGGGATCCTAAACCTGGAGCTGCCAGGAGATTAGTGATTCCTCAGGAGTACAGAAAGTTCCTCCTAACACTGGCACATGACATTCCCTTAGCTGGGCATCTAGGACAAATGAAAACTTGGGACAGGCTTGTTCCCCTGTTTCATTGGCCTAGAATGTCTGAGGACACAAAGGAATTTTGTAAGTCCTGTGAAACCTGTCAAGCCAGTGGCAAGACAGGTGGCACCCCAAAGGCACCCCTTATCCCACTGCCTGTGGTTGGGGTTCCCTTTGAAAGGGTATCGGTTGACATAGTTGGCCCCCTTGACCCTCCTACTGCTTCAGGCAATAGGTTTATCTTGGTGGTAGTGGACCATGCCACAAGATATCCTGAAGCAATTCCTTTAAGGACCACTACAGCACCTGCAGTGGCAAAGGCCCTCCTGGGAATATTTTCTAGGGTGGGCTTCCCAAAGGAAGTGGTATCAGACAGGGGAAGCAATTTCATGTCTGCATACTTAAAGGCCATGTGGAAGGAGTGTGGTGTAACGTACAAATTCACAACACCCTATCATCCACAAACAAATGGACTGGTGGAGAGATTTAATAAAACTCTCAAAGGCATGATTATGGGTCTCCCTGAAAAACTCCGCAGGAGATGGGATATCCTTCTACCATGCCTCCTTTTTGCCTACAGGGAGGTACCCCAGAAAGGAGTGGGCTTCAGCCCCTTTGAACTTCTTTTTGGACACCCTGTTAGGGGTCCACTCACACTTGTAAAGGAGGGTTGGGAACAACCTTTAAAAGCTCCTAAGCAGGATATTGTGGATTATGTACTTGGCCTCAGATCAAGGATGGCTGAGTACATGAAAAAGGCCAGCAAAAACCTTCAGGCCAGCCAAGAGCTCCAGAAGCAATGGCATGATCAGAAGGCTGTTTTGGTTCAGTACCAACCAGGGCAGAAAGTGTGGGTCTTGGAGCCTGTGGCCCCAAGAGCACTCCAAGATAAATGGAGTGGACCCCACACAATTGTTGAAAAGAAGGGAGAAGTCACCTATTTAGTTGACTTAGGCACTGCCAGGAGTCCCCTTAGGGTGCTCCATGTCAACCGCCTGAAACCCTACTATGACAGGGCTGATCTCACCCTGCTCATGGCAACTGATGAGGGACAGGAAGAAGACAGTGATCCTCTACCTGATCTCTTCTCTTCCATAGAACAAGATGCTCTTGTGGAAGGTGTAGTTTTGGCTGATTGTCTTACTGCTGAGCAGAAAGACAATTGCATAAATCTCCTAGATCAATTCTCTGAACTCTTCTCTACTGTGCCAGGTACCACTTCTTGGTGTGAGCACACTATAGATACTGGAGACTGTTTACTTGTCAAAAGTACGATCTATAGGCAGCCTGACCATGTCAGGGACTGCATAAAACAAGAGGTCCAGAAAATGTTAGAACTGGGAGTGGTTGAGCACTCTGACAGTCCATGGGCTTCTCCTGTGGTACTGGTACCAAAACCCCATTCCAAAGATGGAAAGAAGGAAATGCGGTTTTGTGTAGACTATAGAGGTCTCAACTTGGTAACCAAAACTGATGCTCACCCTATACCCAGGGCAGATGAGCTCATAGATACACTGGCATCTGCCAAGTATCTAAGCACTTTTGACTTGACTGCAGGGTATTGGCAGATCAAATTGTCAGAAGATGCTAAACCTAAGACTGCATTTTCTACCATTGGAGGACATTACCAGTTTACTGTAATGCCTTTTGGTTTGAAAAATGCACCTGCCACTTTTCAGAGGTTGGTGAACACAGTCCTGCAAGGGCTGGAAGCTTTCAGTGCAGCATATTTGGACGATATAGCTGTCTTTAGCTCCAGCTGGGATGATCACCTGGTCCACCTATGGAAAGTTTTGGAGGCCCTGCAAAAGGCAGGCCTCACTATCAAGGCTTCAAAGTGCCAGATAGGGCAGGGTAAGGTGGTTTATCTGGGACACCTTGTTGGTGGGGAACAGATTGCACCACTTCAGGGGAAAATCCAAACAATTATTGATTGTATTCCCCCTACCACTCAGACTCAGATGAGAGCCTTCCTAGGCCTCACTGGGTATTACAGGAGGTTCATTAAGAACTATGGCTCCATTGCAGCCCCTCTTAATGACCTCACATCCAAAAAGATGCCTAAAAAGGTATTGTGGACAGCTAACTGTCAGAAAGCTTTTGAGGAGCTGAAGCAGGCCATGTGCTCTGCACCTGTCCTGAAAAGCCCTTGTTACTCTAAAAAATTCTATGTCCAGACTGATGCATCTGAATTAGGAGTAGGGGCAGTCCTATCACAACTTAATTCTGAGGGCCAGGATCAACCTGTTGCTTTTATTAGTAGGAGGTTGACCCCTAGAGAAAAGCGTTGGTCTGCCATTGAGAGGGAGGCCTTTGCTGTGGTCTGGGCTCTGAAGAAGTTGAGGCCATACCTGTTTGGCACTCACTTCATTGTTCAAACAGACCACAAACCTCTACTTTGGCTAAAACAAATGAAAGGTGAAAATCCTAAATTGTTGAGGTGGTCCATATCCCTACAGGGAATGGACTATACAGTGGAACATAGACCTGGGAGTAGCCACTCCAATGCAGATGGACTCTCCAGATATTTCCACTTAGACAATGAAGACTCATCAGGTCATGGCTAGTCTTATTGTCCTTCGTTTGGGGGGGGGTTGTGTAGGAAAGTACCATCTTGCCTGGCATGTTACCCCCATTTTTCACTGTATATATGTTGTTTTAGTTGTATGTGTCACTGGGACCCTGGTAACCCAGGGCCCCAGTGCTCATAAGTGTGCCTGAATGTGTTACCTGTGTAGTGACTAACTGTCTCACTGAGGCTCTGCTAATCAGAACCTCAGTGGTTATGCTCTCTCATTTCTTTCCAAATTGTCACTAACAGGCTAGTGACCATTTTTACCAATTTACATTGGCTTACTGGAACACCCTTATAATTCCCTAGTATGTGGTACTGAGGTACCCAGGGTATTGGGGTTCCAGGAGATCCCTATGGGCTGCAGCATTTCTTTTGCCACCCATAGGGAGCTCTGACAATTCTTACACAGGCCTGCCACTGCAGCCTGGGTGAAATAACGTCCACGTTATTTCACAGCCATTTTACACTGCACTTAAGTAACTTATAAGTCACCTATATATCTAACCTTTACCTGGTAAAGGTTAGGTGCAAAGTTACTTAGTGTGAGGGCACCCTGGCACTAGCCAAGGTGCCCCCACATTGTTCAGAGCCAATTCCCTGAACTTTGTGAGTGCGGGGACACCATTACACGCGTGCACTACATATAGGTCACTACCTATATGTAGCTTCACAATGGTAACTCCGAATATGGCCATGTAACATGTCTAGGATCATGGAATTGCCCCCTCTATGCCATCCTGGCATAGTTGGCACAATCCCATGATCCCAGTGGTCTGTAGCACAGACCCTGGTACTGCCAAACTGCCCTTCCTGGGGTTTCACTGCAGCTGCTGCTGCTGCCAACCCCTCAGACAGGCATCTGCCCTCCTGGGGTCCAGCCAGGCCTGGCCCAGGATGGCAGAACAAAGAACTTCCTCTGAGAGAGGGTGTGACACCCTCTCCCTTTGGAAAATGGTGTGAAGGCAGGGGAGGAGTAGCCTCCCCCAGCCTCTGGAAATGCTTAGTTGGGCACAGATGTGCCCAATTCTGCATAAGCCAGTCTACACCGGTTCAGGGGACCCCTTAGCCCTGCTCTGGCGCGAAACTGGACAAAGGAAAGGGGAGTGACCACTCCCCTGACCTGCACCTCCCCTGGGAGGTGTCCAGAGCTCCTCCAGTGTGCTCCAGACCTCTGCCATCTTGGAAACAGAGGTGCTGCTGGCACACTGGACTGCTCTGAGTGGCCAGTGCCACCAGGTGACGTCAGAGACTCCTTGTGATAGGCTCCTTCAGGTGTTGCTAGCCTATCCTCTCTCCTAGGTAGCCAAACCCTCTTTTCTGGCTATTTAGGGTCTCTGTCTCTGGGGAAACTTTAGATAACGAATGCATGAGCTCAGCCGAGTTCCTCTGCATCTCTCTCTTCACCTTCTGATAAGGAATCGACTGCTGACCGCGCTGGAAGCCTGCAAAACTGCAACATAGTAGCAAAGACGACTACTGCAACTCTGTAACGCTGATCCTGCCGCCTTCTCGACTGTTTTCCTGCTTGTGCATGCTGTGGGGGTAGCCTGCCTCCTCTCTGCACCAGAAGCACCGAAGAAATCTCCCGTGGGTCGACGGAATCTTCCCCCTGCAACCGCAGGCACCAAAAAGCTGCATTACCGGTCCCTTGGGTCTCCTCTCAGCACGACGAGCGAGGTCCCTCGAATCCAGCGACTCTGTCCAAGTGACCCCCACAGTCCAGTGACTCTTCAGTCCAAGTTTGGTGGAGGTAAGTCCTTGCCTCACCTCGCTGGGCTGCATTGCTGGGAACCGCGACTTTTGCAGCTACTCCGGCCCCTGTGCACTTCCGGCGGAAATCCTTTGTGCACAGCCAAGCCTGGGTCCACGGCACTCTAACCTGCATTGCACGACTTTCTAAGTTGGTCTCCGGCGACGTGGGACTCCTTTGTGCAACTTCGGCGAGCACCGTTTCACGCATCCTCGTAGTGCCTGTTTCTGGCACTTCTCTGGGTGCAACCTGCTTCAGAGAGGGGTCCTTGTCTTGCTCGACGTCCCCTCTCTCTGCTGGTCCAATTTGCGACCTCCTGGTCCCTCCTGGGCCTCAGCAGCATCCAAAAACGCTAACCGGACGATTTGCAGCTAGCAAGGCTTATTGGCGTTCTTTCGATGGGAAAACACTTCTGCACGACTCTCCACGGCGAGAGGGATCCGTCCACCAAAGGGGAAGTCTCTAGCCCTTTTCGTTCCTGCAGAAACCGCAGCTTCTTCTGTCCAGTAGAAGCTTCTTTGCACCCGCAGCTGGCATTTCCTGGGCATCTGCCCATCTCCGACTTGCTTGTGACTTTTGGACTTGGTCCCCTTGTTCCACAGGTACCCTAGATTGGAAATCCACAGTTGTTGCATTGTTGGTTTGTGTCTTTCCTGCATTATTCCTCTAACACGACTTCTTTGTCCTTAGGGGAACTTTAGTGCACTTTGCACTCACTTTTCAGGGTCTTGGGGAGGGTTATTTTTCTAACTCTCACTATTTTCTAATAGTCCCAGCGACCCTCTACAAGGTCACATAGGTTTGGGGTACATTCGTGGTTCGCATTCCACTTTTGGAGTATATGGTTTGTGTTGCCCCTATCCCTATGTTTCCCCATTGCATCCTATTGTAACTATACATTGTTTGCACTGTTTTCTAAGACTATACTGCATATTTTTGCTATTGTGTATATATATCTTGTGTATATTTCCTATCCTCTCACTGAGGGTACACTCTAAGATACTTTGGCATATTGTCATAAAAATAAAGGTACTTTATTTATAACTGTGTATTGTGTTTTCTTATGATATTGTGCATATGACACTAAGTGGTACTGTAGTAGCTTCACACGTCTCCTAGTTCAGCCTAAGCTGCTCTGCTAAGCTACCATTATCTATCAGCCTAAGCTGCTAGACACCCTATACACTAATAAGGGATAACGGGGCCTGGTGCAAGGTGCAAGTACCCCCAGGTACTCACTACAAGCCAGTCCAGCCTCCTACATTGGTTGTGCAGTGGTGGGATAAGTGCTTTGAGACTACTTACCACTCTTGTCATTGTACTTTTCATAAGAGAAAAATATACAAAACAAGGTCAGTGTATATACACATAGCCAAAAAGTTTTGCATTTCCTCTTTTCACTCTTTTCTAAGTGCTGAAAAGTACTTCTAACTTTCTAAAAAGTTCTAAAAAGTTAAAAAGTTTTTTTTCTCTGTCTTTCTAAAAGCTCTGACAAACTTTTTTTCTCTTTTTCTATCACTTTAACTCTCTCTAAAAAGGTCTGGCACAGGCCCAAATGTTGATCTGTCCAAACTTGCATATGATCACCTTAGCTGGAAAGGAGCAAGGAGTCTCTGCATAGAGAGAGGTTTGAGTGTAGGGAAGAATCCTTCCTTGGAACTGTTAATTAACATGCTTAGAGAACAAGATAAGGCTATAGGTGCCCCATCTGTTGAAAAAGTACCTAATAGTTCCCAATCTGATTCAGGGACTCCCCCAGGAAAAGATTCAGGAAAGAAACTTCCTAGCCTGCCCATTACTAGACAGTCTAGCATAGTTGGTAATGATGATGAGCCACACCATACAAATAGTGTTGTCTCACATCATAGCAAAAGCATTTATTCTCACCATACTGGTAGTAATGTTTCTGTTAGCCAAGCTGTTAGGGTGGCTTCTGTAAGGGACAGGTCTCCTTCTGTTCATTCCCATCATACCTCTGTATCTAGGAATGTCCCTCCCACCAACCCTGATGACAGAATGTTAGAGAGGGAACTCAATAAGTTGAGGGTGGAACAAACCAGACTGAAGCTTAAAAAGCAACAGCTGGATTTGGATAGACAGTCTTTTGAACTAGAGAAGGAAAGACAGAAGTTGGGTTTAGAAACCCATGGTGGCAGCAGCAGTATTCCCCATAGTCATCATGCAAAAGAGCATGATTCCAGGAATCTGCACAAGATAGTTCCCCCTTATAAGGAGGGGGATGACATTAACAAGTGGTTTGCTGCACTTGAGAGGGCCTGTGTTGTACAGGATGTCCCTCAAAGGCAGTGGGCTGCTATCCTATGGCTATCATTTAGTGGAAAAGGTAGGGATAGGCTCCTTACTGTGAAAGAAAATGATGCTAATAATTTCCAAGTTCTTAAGAATGCACTTCTGGATGGTTATGGCTTAACCACTGAACAGTACAGGATAAAGTTCAGAGAGACCAAAAAGGAGTCTTCACAAGACTGGGTTGATTTCATTGACCATTCAGTGAAGGCCTTGGAGGGGTGGTTACATGGCAGTAAAGTTACTGATTATGACAGCCTGTATAACTTGATCCTGAGAGAGCATATTCTTAATAATTGTGTGTCTGATTTGTTGCACCAGTACTTGGTGGACTCTGATCTGACCTCTCCCCAAGAATTGGGAAAGAAGGCAGACAAATGGGTCAGAACAAGGGTGAACAGAAAAGTTCATACAGGGGGTGACAAAGATGGCAACAAAAAGAAGGATGGTAAGTCTTCTGACAAGGGTGGGGACAAATCTAAAAATGAGTCTTCATCAGGCCCACAAAAACACTCTGGTGGGGGTGGTGGGCCCAAATCCTCTTTTAATCAGAACAAGGAAAAGAAACCATGGTGCTATTTATGTAAAATAAAAGGCCATTGGAAAACAGATCCCAGTTGTCCAAAGAAAAGCACCAATGCTCCTACCACTACAACCCCTACTGCTACCCCTAGTGTCCCTACTAATAGCAGTGGTGGTGGGAGCAAACCTACTAATAGTCAATCCAAGGGAGTAGCTGGGCTCACTATTGGTAACTTAGTTGGGGTTGGCCTTGTTAGGGAGGCCACGGAGGCTGTGTTAGTCTCTGAGGGGGCTATTGATTTAGCCACCTTAGTTGCTTGTCCCCTTAATATGGATAAGTACAAGCAGCTACCCCTAATAAATGGTGTTGAGGTTCAGGCCTACAGGGACACTGGAGCCAGTGTGACTATGGTCATAGAGAAACTGGTCCACCCTGAACAACACCTACTTGGTCACCAGTACCAAGTAACCGATGCTCACAACAACACACTTAGCCACCCCATGGCTGTTGTTAATCTCAACTGGGGGGGGTTACTGGTCCAAAGAAAGTTGTGGTAGCCACAGATTTACCTGTAGACTGTCTACTAGGAAATGATTTGGAGACATCAGCTTGGTCAGATGTGGAGTTGGAGGCCCATGCAGCAATGCTGGGCATCCCAGGGCATATTTTTGCTTTGACAAGGGCTCAGGCCAAAAAGCAAAAAGGACAGGGAAGCTTGGATCCTGGAACAATGGACCCAGTGCTCCCTAAAGCTAGGGCTAGTAGAAGCAAACCACTTCCTACTATCCCTCCCTCTACAGTGGATTCAACTTCTCAGGAAGAAGAATTCCCTCCCTGTGCAGAACCTACACCAGAGGAGCTGGAAGCAGACACTGCTGAGCTTTTGGGTGAAGGGGGGCCTGCCAGAGAGGAGCTGAGTGTGGCACAGCAAACCTGTCCCACATTAGAGGGTCTCAGACAGCAAGCTGTCAAACAGGCTAATGGGGATCTCAGTGACTCTCACAGAGTTTACTGGGAGGACAACCTCTTGTACACTGAGCATAGGGATCCTAAACCTGGAGCTGCCAGGAGATTAGTGATTCCTCAGGAGTACAGAAAGTTCCTCCTAACACTGGCACATGACATTCCCTTAGCTGGGCATCTAGGACAAATGAAAACTTGGGACAGGCTTGTTCCCCTGTTTCATTGGCCTAGAATGTCTGAGGACACAAAGGAATTTTGTAAGTCCTGTGAAACCTGTCAAGCCAGTGGCAAGACAGGTGGCACCCCAAAGGCACCCCTTATCCCACTGCCTGTGGTTGGGGTTCCCTTTGAAAGGGTATCGGTTGACATAGTTGGCCCCCTTGACCCTCCTACTGCTTCAGGCAATAGGTTTATCTTGGTGGTAGTGGACCATGCCACAAGATATCCTGAAGCAATTCCTTTAAGGACCACTACAGCACCTGCAGTGGCAAAGGCCCTCCTGGGAATATTTTCTAGGGTGGGCTTCCCAAAGGAAGTGGTATCAGACAGGGGAAGCAATTTCATGTCTGCATACTTAAAGGCCATGTGGAAGGAGTGTGGTGTAACGTACAAATTCACAACACCCTATCATCCACAAACAAATGGACTGGTGGAGAGATTTAATAAAACTCTCAAAGGCATGATTATGGGTCTCCCTGAAAAACTCCGCAGGAGATGGGATATCCTTCTACCATGCCTCCTTTTTGCCTACAGGGAGGTACCCCAGAAAGGAGTGGGCTTCAGCCCCTTTGAACTTCTTTTTGGACACCCTGTTAGGGGTCCACTCACACTTGTAAAGGAGGGTTGGGAACAACCTTTAAAAGCTCCTAAGCAGGATATTGTGGATTATGTACTTGGCCTCAGATCAAGGATGGCTGAGTACATGTAAAAGGCCAGCAAAAACCTTCAGGCCAGCCAAGAGCTCCAGAAGCAATGGCATGATCAGAAGGCTGTTTTGGTTCAGTACCAACCAGGGCAGAAAGTGTGGGTCTTGGAGCCTGTGGCCCCAAGAGCACTCCAAGATAAATGGAGTGGACCCCACACAATTGTTGAAAAGAAGGGAGAAGTCACCTATTTAGTTGACTTAGGCACTGCCAGGAGTCCCCTTAGGGTGCTCCATGTCAACCGCCTGAAACCCTACTATGACAGGGCTGATCTCACCCTGCTCATGGCAACTGATGAGGGACAGGAAGAAGACAGTGATCCTCTACCTGATCTCTTCTCTTCCATAGAACAAGATGCTCTTGTGGAAGGTGTAGTTTTGGCTGATTGTCTTACTGCTGAGCAGAAAGACAATTGCATAAATCTCCTAGATCAATTCTCTGAACTCTTCTCTACTGTGCCAGGTACCACTTCTTGGTGTGAGCACACTATAGATACTGGAGACTGTTTACTTGTCAAAAGTACGATCTATAGGCAGCCTGACCATGTCAGGGACTGCATAAAACAAGAGGTCCAGAAAATGTTAGAACTGGGAGTGGTTGAGCACTCTGACAGTCCATGGGCTTCTCCTGTGGTACTGGTACCAAAACCCCATTCCAAAGATGGAAAGAAGGAAATGCGGTTTTGTGTAGACTATAGAGGTCTCAACTTGGTAACCAAAACTGATGCTCACCCTATACCCAGGGCAGATGAGCTCATAGATACACTGGCATCTGCCAAGTATCTAAGCACTTTTGACTTGACTGCAGGGTATTGGCAGATCAAATTGTCAGAAGATGCTAAACCTAAGACTGCATTTTCTACCATTGGAGGACATTACCAGTTTACTGTAATGCCTTTTGGTTTGAAAAATGCACCTGCCACTTTTCAGAGGTTGGTGAACACAGTCCTGCAAGGGCTGGAAGCTTTCAGTGCAGCATATTTGGACGATATAGCTGTCTTTAGCTCCAGCTGGGATGATCACCTGGTCCACCTATGGAAAGTTTTGGAGGCCCTGCAAAAGGCAGGCCTCACTATCAAGGCTTCAAAGTGCCAGATAGGGCAGGGTAAGGTGGTTTATCTGGGACACCTTGTTGGTGGGGAACAGATTGCACCACTTCAGGGGAAAATCCAAACAATTATTGATTGTATTCCCCCTACCACTCAGACTCAGATGAGAGCCTTCCTAGGCCTCACTGGGTATTACAGGAGGTTCATTAAGAACTATGGCTCCATTGCAGCCCCTCTTAATGACCTCACATCCAAAAAGATGCCTAAAAAGGTATTGTGGACAGCTAACTGTCAGAAAGCTTTTGAGGAGCTGAAGCAGGCCATGTGCTCTGCACCTGTCCTGAAAAGCCCTTGTTACTCTAAAAAATTCTATGTCCAGACTGATGCATCTGAATTAGGAGTAGGGGCAGTCCTATCACAACTTAATTCTGAGGGCCAGGATCAACCTGTTGCTTTTATTAGTAGGAGGTTGACCCCTAGAGAAAAGCGTTGGTCTGCCATTGAGAGGGAGGCCTTTGCTGTGGTCTGGGCTCTGAAGAAGTTGAGGCCATACCTGTTTGGCACTCACTTCATTGTTCAAACAGACCACAAACCTCTACTTTGGCTAAAACAAATGAAAGGTGAAAATCCTAAATTGTTGAGGTGGTCCATATCCCTACAGGGAATGGACTATACAGTGGAACATAGACCTGGGAGTAGCCACTCCAATGCAGATGGACTCTCCAGATATTTCCACTTAGACAATGAAGACTCATCAGGTCATGGCTAGTCTTATTGTCCTTCGTTTGGGGGGGGGTTGTGTAGGAAAGTACCATCTTGCCTGGCATGTTACCCCCATTTTTCACTGTATATATGTTGTTTTAGTTGTATGTGTCACTGGGACCCTGGTAACCCAGGGCCCCAGTGCTCATAAGTGTGCCTGAATGTGTTACCTGTGTAGTGACTAACTGTCTCACTGAGGCTCTGCTAATCAGAACCTCAGTGGTTATGCTCTCTCATTTCTTTCCAAATTGTCACTAACAGGCTAGTGACCATTTTTACCAATTTACATTGGCTTACTGGAACACCCTTATAATTCCCTAGTATGTGGTACTGAGGTACCCAGGGTATTGGGGTTCCAGGAGATCCCTATGGGCTGCAGCATTTCTTTTGCCACCCATAGGGAGCTCTGACAATTCTTACACAGGCCTGCCACTGCAGCCTGGGTGAAATAACGTCCACGTTATTTCACAGCCATTTTACACTGCACTTAAGTAACTTATAAGTCACCTATATATCTAACCTTTACCTGGTAAAGGTTAGGTGCAAAGTTACTTAGTGTGAGGGCACCCTGGCACTAGCCAAGGTGCCCCCACATTGTTCAGAGCCAATTCCCTGAACTTTGTGAGTGCGGGGACACCATTACACGCGTGCACTACATATAGGTCACTACCTATATGTAGCTTCACAATGGTAACTCCGAATATGGCCATGTAACATGTCTAGGATCATGGAATTGCCCCCTCTATGCCATCCTGGCATAGTTGGCACAATCCCATGATCCCAGTGGTCTGTAGCACAGACCCTGGTACTGCCAAACTGCCCTTCCTGGGGTTTCACTGCAGCTGCTGCTGCTGCCAACCCCTCAGACAGGCATCTGCCCTCCTGGGGTCCAGCCAGGCCTGGCCCAGGATGGCAGAACAAAGAACTTCCTCTGAGAGAGGGTGTGACACCCTCTCCCTTTGGAAAATGGTGTGAAGGCAGGGGAGGAGTAGCCTCCCCCAGCCTCTGGAAATGCTTTATTGGGCACAGATGTGCCCAATTCTGCATAAGCCAGTCTACACCGGTTCAGGGGACCCCTTAGCCCTGCTCTGGCGCGAAACTGGACAAAGGAAAGGGGAGTGACCACTCCCCTGACCTGCACCTCCCCTGGGAGGTGTCCAGAGCTCCTCCAGTGTGCTCCAGACCTCTGCCATCTTGGAAACAGAGGTGCTGCTGGCACACTGGACTGCTCTGAGTGGCCAGTGCCACCAGGTGACGTCAGAGACTCCTTGTGATAGGCTCCTTCAGGTGTTGCTAGCCTATCCTCTCTCCTAGGTAGCCAAACCCTCTTTTCTGGCTATTTAGGGTCTCTGTCTCTGGGGAAACTTTAGATAACGAATGCATGAGCTCAGCCGAGTTCCTCTGCATCTCTCTCTTCACCTTCTGATAAGGAATCGACTGCTGACCGCGCTGGAAGCCTGCAAAACTGCAACATAGTAGCAAAGACGACTACTGCAACTCTGTAACGCTGATCCTGCCGCCTTCTCGACTGTTTTCCTGCTTGTGCATGCTGTGGGGGTAGCCTGCCTCCTCTCTGCACCAGAAGCTCCGAAGAAATCTCCCGTGGGTCGACGGAATCTTCCCCCTGCAACCGCAGGCACCAAAAAGCTGCATTACCGGTCCCTTGGGTCTCCTCTCAGCACGACGAGCGAGGTCCCTCGAATCCAGCGACTCTGTCCAAGTGACCCCCACAGTCCAGTGACTCTTCAGTCCAAGTTTGGTGGAGGTAAGTCCTTGCCTCACCTCGCTGGGCTGCATTGCTAGGAACCGTGACTTTTGCAGCTACTCCGGCCCCTGTGCACTTCCAGCGGAAATCCTTTGTGCACAGCCAAGCCTGGGTCCACGGCACTCTAACCTGCATTGCACGACTTTCTAAGTTGGTCTCCGGCAACGTGGGACTCCTTTGTGCAACTTCGACGAGCACCGTTTCACGCATCCTCGTAGTGTCTGTTTCTGGCACTTCTCCGGGTGCAACCTGCTTCAGAGAAGGCTCCTTGTCTTGCTCGACGTCCCCTCTCTCTGCTGGTCCAATTTGCGACCTCCGGGTCCCTCCTGGGCCTCAGCAGCGTCCAAAAACGCTAACCGCACGATTTGCAGCTAGCAAGGCTTATTGGCGTTCTTTCGACAGGAAAACACTTCTGCACGACTCTCCACGGCGAGAGGGATCCGTCCACCAAAGGGGAAGTCTCTAGCCCTTTTCGTTCCTGCAGAAACCGCAGCTTCTTCTGTCCAGTAGAAGCTTCTTTGCACCCGCAGCTGGCATTTCCTGGGCATCTGCCCATCTCCGACTTGCTTGTGACTTTTGGACTTGGTCCCCTTGTTCCACAGGTACCCTAGATTGGAAATCCACAGTTGTTGCATTGTTGGTTTGTGTCTTTCCTGCATTATTCCTCTAACACGACTTCTTTGTCCTTAGGGGAACTTTAGTGCACTTTGCACTCACTTTTCAGGGTCTTGCGGTGGGTTATTTTTCTAACTCTCACTATTTTCTAATAGTCCCAGCGACCCTCTACAAGGTCACATAGGTTTGGGGTACATTCGTGGTTCGCATTCCACTTTTGGAGTATATGGTTTGTGTTGCCCCTATCCCTATGTTTCCCCATTGCATCCTATTGTAACTATACATTGTTTGCACTGTTTTCTAAGACTATACTGCATATTTTTGCTATTGTGTATATATATCTTGTGTATATTTCCTATCCTCTCACTGAGGGTACACTCTAAGATACTTTGGCATATTGTCATAAAAAATAAAGTACCTTTATTTTTAGTATAACTGTGTATTGTGTTTTCTTATGATATTGTGCATATGACACTAAGTGGTACTGTAGTAGCTTCACACGTCTCCTAGTTCAGCCTAAGCTGCTCTGCTAAGCTACCATTATCTATCAGCCTAAGCTGCTAGACACCCTATACACTAATAAGGGATAACTGGGCCTGGTGCAAGGTGCAAGTACCCCTAGGTACTCACTACAAGCCAGTCCAGCCTCCTACATTGGTTGTGCAGTGGTGGGATAAGTGCTTTGAGACTACTTACCACTCTTGACATTGTACTTTTCATAAGAGAAAAATATACAAAACAAGGTCAGTGTATATACACATAGCCAAAAAGTTTTGCATTTCCTCTTTTCACTCTTTTCTAAGTGCTGAAAAGTACTTCTAACTTTCTAAAAAGTTAAAAAGTTTTTTTTCTCTGTCTTTCTAAAAGCTCTGACAAACTTTTTTTCTCTTTTTCTATCACTTTAACTCTCTCTAAAAATGTCTGGCACAGGCCAAAATGTTGATCTGTCCAAACTTGCATATGATCACCTTAGCTGGAAAGGAGCAAGGAGTCTCTGCATAGAGAGAGGTTTGAGTGTAGGGAAGAATCCTTCCTTGGAACTGTTAATTAACATGCTTAGAGAACAAGATAAGGCTATAGGTGCCCCATCTGTTGAAAAAGTACCTAATAGTTCCCAATCTGATTCAGGGACTCCCCCAGGAAAAGATTCAGGAAAGAAACTTCCTAGCCTGCCCATTACTAGACAGTCTAGCATAGTTGGTAATGATGATGAGCCACACCATACAAATAGTGTTGTCTCACATCATAGCAAAAGCATTTATTCTCACCATACTGGTAGTAATGTTTCTGTTAGCCAAGCTGTTAGGGTGGCTTCTGTAAGGGACAGGTCTCCTTCTGTTTATTCCCATCATACCTCTGTATCTAGGAATGTCCCTCCCACCAACCCTGATGACAGAATGTTAGAGAGGGAACTCAATAAGTTGAGGGTGGAACAAACCAGACTGAAGCTTAAAAAGCAACAGCTGGATTTGGATAGACAGTCTTTTGAACTAGAGAAGGAAAGACAGAAGTTGGGTTTAGAAACCCATGGTGGCAGCAGCAGTATTCCCCATAGTCATCCTGCAAAAGAGCATGATTCCAGGAATCTGCACAAGATAGTTCCCCCTTATAAGGAGGGGGATGACATTAACAAGTGGTTTGCTGCACTTGAGAGGGCCTGTGTTGTACAGGATGTCCCACAAAGGCAGTGGGCTGCTATCCTATGGCTATCATTTAGTGGAAAAGGTAGGGATAGGCTCCTTACTGTGAAAGAAAATGATGCTAATAATTTCCAAGTTCTTAAGAATGCACTCCTGGATGGTTATGGCTTAACCACTGAACAGTACAGGATAAAGTTCAGAGAGACCAAAAAGGAGTCTTCACAAGACTGGGTTGATTTCATTGACCATTCAGTGAAGGCCTTGGAGGGGTGGTTACATGGCAGTAAAGTTACTGATTATGACAGCCTGTATAACTTGATCCTGAGAGAGCATATTCTTAATAATTGTGTGTCTGATTTGTTGCACCAGTACTTGGTGGACTCTGATCTGACCTCTCCCCAAGAATTGGGAAAGAAGGCAGACAAATGGGTCAGAACAAGGGTGAACAGAAAAGTTCATACAGGGGGTGACAAAGATGGCAACAAAAAGAAGGATGGAAAGTCTTCTGACAAGGGTGGGGACAAATCTAAAAATGAGTCTTCATCAGGCCCACAAAAACACTCTGGTGGGGGTGGTGGGCCCAAATCCTCTTTTAATCAGAACAAGGAAAAGAAACCATGGTGCTATTTATGTAAAATAAAAGGCCATTGGACAACAGATCCCAGTTGTCCAAAGAAAAGCACCAATGCTCCTACCACTACAACCCCTACTGCTACCCCTAGTGTCCCTACTAATAGCAGTGGTGGTGGGAGCAAACCTACTAATAGCCAATCCAAGGGAGTAGCTGGGCTCACTATTGGTAACTTAGTTGGGGTTGGCCTTGTTAGGGAGGCCACAGAGGCTGTGTTAGTCTCTGAGGGGGCTATTGATTTAGCCACCTTAGTTGCTTGTCCCCTTAATATGGATAAGTACAAGCAGCTACCCCTAATAAATGGTGTTGAGGTTCAGGCCTACAGGGACACTGGAGCCAGTGTGACTATGGTCATAGAGAAACTGGTTCACCCTGAACAACACCTACTTGGTCACCAGTACCAAGTAACCGATGCTCACAACAACACACTTAGCCACCCCATGGCTGTTGTTAATCTCAACTGGGGGGGGGGTTACTGGTCCAAAGAAAGTTGTGGTAGCCACAGATTTACCTGTAGACTGTCTACTAGGAAATGATTTGGAGACATCAGCTTGGTCAGATGTGGAGTTGGAGGCCCATGCAGCAATGCTGGGCATCCCAGGGCATATTTTTGCTTTGACAAGGGCTCAGGCCAAAAAGCAAAAAGGACAGGGAAGCTTGGATCCTGGAACAATGGACTAAGTGCTCCCTAAAGCTAGGGCTAGTAGAAGCAAACCACTTCCTACTATCCCTCCCTCTACAGTGGATTCAACTTCTCAGGAAGAAGAATTCCCTCCCTGTGCAGAACCTACACCAGAGGAGCTGGAAGCAGACACTGCTGAGCTTTTGGGTGAAGGGGGGCCTGCCAGAGAGGAGCTGAGTGTGGCACAGCAAACCTTTCCCACATTAGAGGGTCTCAGACAGCAAGCTGTCAAACAGGCTAATGGGGATGTCAGTGACTCTCACAGAGTTTACTGGGAGGACAACCTCTTGTACACTGAGCATAGGGATCCTAAACCTGGAGCTGCCAGGAGATTAGTGATTCCTCAGGAGTACAGAAAGTTCCTCCTAACACTGGCACATGACATTCCCTTAGCTGGGCATCTAGGACAAATGAAAACTTGGGACAGGCTTGTTCCCCTGTTTCATTGGCCTAGAATGTCTGAGGACACAAAGGAATTTTGTAAGTCCTGTGAAACCTGTCAAGCCAGTGGCAAGACAGGTGGCAACCCAAAGGCACCCCTTATCCCACTGCCTGTGGTTGGGGTTCCCTTTGAAAGGGTAGGGGTTGACATAGTTGGCCCCCTTGACCCTCCTACTGCTTCAGGCAATAGGTTTATCTTGGTGGTAGTGGACCATGCCACAAGATATCCTGAAGCAATTCCTTTAAGGACCACTACAGCACCTGCAGTGGCAAAGGCCCTCCTGGGAATATTTTCTAGGGTGGGCTTCCCAAAGGAAGTGGTATCAGACAGGGGAAGCAATTTCATGTCTGCATACTTAAAGGCCATGTGGAAGGAGTGTGGTGTAACGTACAAATTCACAACACCCTATCATCCACAAACAAATGGACTGGTGGAGAGATTTAATAAAACTCTCAAAGGCATGATTATGGGTCTCCCTGAAAAACTCTGCAGGAGATGGGATATCCTTCTACCATGCCTCCTTTTTGCCTACAGGGAGGTACCCCAGAAAGGAGTGGGCTTCAGCCCCTTTGAACTTCGTTTTGGACACCCTGTTAGGGGTCCACTCACACTTGTAAAGGAGGGTTGGGAACAACCTTTAAAAGCTCCTAAGCAGGATATTGTGGATTATGTACTTGGCCTCAGATCAAGGATGGCTGAGTACATGAAAAAGGCCAGCAAAAACCTTCAGGCCAGCCAAGAGCTCCAGAAGCAATGGCATGATCAGAAGGCTGTTTTGGTTCAGTACCAACCAGGGCAGAAAGTGTGGGTCTTGGAGCCTGTGGCCCCAAGAGCACTCCAAGATAAATGGAGTGGACCCCACACAATTGTTGAAAAGAAGGGAGAAGTCACCTATTTAGTTGACTTAGGCACTGCCAGGAGTCCCCTTAGGGTGCTCCATGTCAACCGCCTGAAACCCTACTATGACAGGGCTGATCTCACCCTGCTGATGGCAACTGATGAGGGACAGGAAGAAGACAGTGATCCTCTACCTGATCTCTTCTCTTCCACAGAACAAGATGCTCTTGTGGAAGGTGTAGTTTTGGCTGATTGTCTTACTGCTGAGCAGAAAGACAATTGCATAAATCTCCTAGATCAATTCTCTGAACTCTTCTCTACTGTGCCAGGTACCACTTCTTGGTGTGAGCACACTATAGATACTGGAGACAGTTATCCTGTCAAAAGTAAGATCTATAGGCAGCCTGACCATGTCAGGGACTGCATAAAACAAGAGGTCCAGAAAATGTTAGAACTGGGAGTGGTTGAGCACTCTGACAGTCCATGGGCTTCTCCTGTGGTACTGGTACCAAAACCCCATTCCAAAGATGGAAAGAAGGAAATGCGGTTTTGTGTAGACTATAGAGGTCTCAACTTGGTAACCAAAACTGATGCTCACCCTATACCCAGGGCAGATGAGCTCATAGATACACTGGCATCTGCCAAGTATCTAAGCACTTTTGACTTGACTGCAGGGTATTGGCAGATCAAATTGTCAGAAGATGCTAAACCTAAGACTGCATTTTCTACCATTGGAGGACATTACCAGTTTACTGTAATGCCTTTTGGTTTGAAAAATGCACCTGCCACTTTTCAGAGGTTGGTGAACACAGTCCTGCAAGGGCTGGAAGCTTTCAGTGCAGCATATTTGGACGATATAGCTGTCTTTAGCTCCAGCTGGGATGATCACCTGGTCCACCTATGGAAAGTTTTGGAGGCCCTGCAAAAGGCAGGCCTCACTATCAAGGCTTCAAAGTGCCAGATAGGGCAGGGTAAGGTGGTTTATCTGGGACACCTTGTTGGTGGGGAACAGATTGCACCACTTCAGGGGAAAATCCAAACAATTATTGATTGGATTCCCCCTACCACTCAGACTCAGATGAGAGCCTTCCTAGGCCTCACTGGGTATTACAGGAGGTTCATTAAGAACTATGGCTCCATTGCAGCCCCTCTTAATGACCTCACATCCAAAAAGATGCCTAAAAAGGTATTGTGGACAGCTAACTGTCAGAAAGCTTTTGAGGAGCTGAAGCAGGCCATGTGCTCTGCACCTGTCCTGAAAAGCCCTTGTTACTCTAAAGAATTCTATGTCCAGACTGATGCATCTGAATTAGGAGTAGGGGCAGTCCTATCACAACTTAATTCTGAGGGCCAGGATCAACCTGTTGCTTTTATTAGTAGGAGGTTGACCCCTAGAGAAAAGCGTTGGTCTGCCATTGAGAGGAAGGCCTTTGCTGTGGTCTGGGCTCTGAAGAAGTTGAGGCCATACCTGTTTGGCACTCACTTCATTGTTCAAACAGACCACAAACCTCTACTTTGGCTAAAACAAATGAAAGGTGAAAATCCTAAATTGTTGAGGTGGTCCATATCCCTACAGGGAATGGACTATACAGTGGAACATAGACCTCGGAGTAGCCACTCCAATGCAGATGGACTCTCCAGATATTTCCACTTAGACAATGAAGACTCATCAGGTCATGGCTAGTCTTATTGTCCTTCGTTTGGGGGGGGGTTGTGTAGAAAAGTACCATCTTGCCTGGCATGTTACCCCCATTTTTCACTGTATATATGTTGTTTTAGTTGTATGTGTCACTGGGACCCTGGTAACCCAGGGCCCCAGTGCTCATAAGTGTGCCTGAATGTGTTACCTGTGTAGTGACTAACTGTCTCACTGAGGCTCTGCTAATCAGAACCTCAGTGGTTATGCTCTCTCATTTCTTTCCAAATTGTCACTAACAGGCTAGTGACCATTTTTACCAATTTACATTGGCTTACTGGAACACCCTTATAATTCCCTAGTATATGGTACTGAGGTACCCAGGGTATTGGGGTTCCAGGAGATCCCTATGGGCTGCAGCATTTATTTTGCCACCCATAGGGAGCTCTGACAATTCTTACACAGGCCTGCCACTGCAGCCTGAGTGAAATAACGTCCACGTTATTTCACAGCCATTTTACACTGCACTTAAGTAACTTATAAGTCACCTATATGTCTAACCTTTACCTGGTAAAGGTTAGGTGCAAAGTTACTTAGTGTGAGGGCACCCTGGCACTAGCCAAGGTGCCCCCACATTGTTCAGAGCCAATTCCCTGAACTTTGTGAGTGCGGGGACACCATTACACGCGTGCACTACATATAGGTCACTACCTATATGTAGCTTCACAATGGTAACTCCGAATATGGCCATGTAACATGTCTAGGATCATGGAATTGCCCCCTCTATGCCATCCTGGCATAGTTGGCACAATCCCATGATCCCAGTGGTCTGTAGCACAGACCCTGGTACTGCCAAACTGCCCTTCCTGGGGTTTCACTGCAGCTGCTGCTGCTGCCAACCCCTCAGACAGGCATCTGCCCTCCTGGGGTCCAGCCAGGCCTGGCCCAGGATGTCAGAACAAAGAACTTCCTCTGAGAGAGGGTGTGACACCCTCTCCCTTTGGAAAATGGTGTGAAGGCAGGGGAGGAGTAGCCTCCCCCAGCCTCTGGAAATGCTTTGTTGGGCACAGATGTGCCCAATTCTGCATAAGCCAGTCTACACCGGTTCAGGGGACCCCTTAGCCCTGCTCTGGCGCGAAACTGGACAAAGGAAAGGGGAGTGACCACTCCCCTGACCTGCACCTCCCCTGGGAGGTGTCCAGAGCTCCTCCAGTGTGCTCCAGACCGCTGCCATCTTGGAAACAGAGGTGCTGCTGGCACACTGGACTGCTCTGAGTGGCCAGTGCCACCAGGTGACGTCAGAGACTCCTTGTGATAGGCTCCTTCAGGTGTTGCTAGCCTATCCTCTCTCCTAGGTAGCCAAACCCTCTTTTCTGGCTATTTAGGGTCTCTGTCTCTGGGGAAACTTTAGATAACGAATGCATGAGCTCAGCCGAGTTCCTCTGCATCTCTCTCTTCACCTTCTGATAAGGAATCGACTGCTGACCGCGCTGGAAGCCTGCAAAACTGCAACATAGTAGCAAAGACGACTACTGCAACTCTGTAACGCTGATCCTGCCGCCTTCTCGACTGTTTTCCTGCTTGTGCATGCTATGGGGGTAGCCTGCCTCCTCTCTGCACCAGAAGCTCTGAAGAAATCTCCCGTGGGTCGACGGAATCTTCCCCCTGCAACCGCAGGCACCAAAAAGCTGCATTACCGGTCCCTTGGGTCTCCTCTCAGCACGACGAGCGAGGTCCCTCGAATCCAGCGACTCTGTCCAAGTGACCCCCACAGTCCAGTGACTCTTCAGTCCAAGTTTGGTGGAGGTAAGTCCTTGCCTCACCTCGCTGGGCTGCATTGCTGGGAACCGCGACTTTTGCAGCTACTCCGGCCCCTGTGCACTTCCGGTGGAAATACTTTGTGCACAGCCAAGCCTGGGTCCACAGCACTCTAACCTGCATTGCACGACTTTCTAAGTTGGTCTCCGGCGACGTGGGACTCCTTTGTGCAACTTCGGCGAGCACCGTTTCATGCATCCTTGTAGTGCCTGTTTCTGGCACTTCTCCGGGTGCAACCTGCTTCAGAGAGGGCTCCTTGTCTTGCTCGACGTCCCCTCTCTCTGCTGGTCCAATTTGCGACCTCCTGGTCCCTCCTGGGCCTCAGCAGCGTCCAAAAACGCTAACCGCACGATTTGCAGCTAGCAAGGCTTATTGGCGTTCTTTCGACGGGAAAACACTTCTGCACGACTCTCCACGGCGAGAGGGATCCGTCCACCAAAGGGGAAGTCTCTAGCCCTTTTCGTTCCTGCAGAAACCGCAGCTTCTTCTGTCCAGTAGAAGCTTCTTTGCACCCGCAGCTGGCATTTCCTGGGCATCTGCCCATCTCCGACTTGCTTGTGACTTTTGGACTTGGTCCCCTTGTTCCACAGGTACCCTAGATTGGAAATCCACAGTTGTTGCATTGTTGGTTTGTGTCTTTCCTGCATTATTCCTCTAACACGACTTCTTTGTCCTTAGGGGAACTTTAGTGCACTTTGCACTCACTTTTCAGGGTCTTGGGGAGGGTTATTTTTCTAACTCTCACTATTTTCTAATAGTCCCAGCGACCCTCTACAAGGTCACATAGGTTTGGGGTCCATTCGTGGTTCGCATTCCACTTTTGGAGTATATGGTTTGTGTTGCCCCTATCCCTATGTTTCCCCATTGCATCCTATTGTAACTATACATTGTTTGCACTGTTTTCTAAGACTATACTGCATATTTTTGCTATTGTGTATATATATCTTGTGTATATTTCCTATCCTCTCACTGAGGGTACACTCTAAGATACTTTGGCATATTGTCATAAAAATAAAGTACCTTTATTTTTAGTATAACTGTGTATTGTGTTTTCTTATGATATTGTGCATATGACACTAAGTGGTACTGTAGTAGCTTCACACGTCTCCTAGTTCAGCCTAAGCTGCTCTGCTAAGCTACCATTATCTATCAGCCTAAGCTGCTAGACACCCTATACACTAATAAGGGATAACTGGGCCTGGTGCAAGGTGCAAGTACCCCTAGGTACTCACTACAAGCCAGTCCAGCCTCCTACATTGGTTGTGCAGTGGTGGGATAAGTGCTTTGAGACTACTTACCACTCTTGTCATTGTACTTTTCATAAGAGAAAAATATACAAAACAAGGTCAGTGTATATACACATAGCCAAAAAGTTTTGCATTTCCTCTTTTCACTCTTTTCTAAGTGCTGAAAAGTACTTCTAACTTTCTAAAAAGTTAAAAAGTTTTTTTTCTCTGTCTTTCTAAAAGCTCTGACAAACTTTTTTTCTCTTTTTCTATCACTTTAACTCTCTCTAAAAATGTCTGGCACAGGCCAAAATGTTGATCTGTCCAAACTTGCATATGATCACCTTAGCTGGAAAGGAGCAAGGAGTCTCTGCATAGAGAGAGGTTTGAGTGTAGGGAAGAATCCTTCCTTGGAACTGTTAATTAACATGCTTAGAGAACAAGATAAGGCTATAGGTGCCCCATCTGTTGAAAAAGTACCTAATAGTTCCCAATCTGATTCAGGGACTCCCCCAGGAAAAGATTCAGGAAAGAAACTTCCTAGCCTGCCCATTACTAGACAGTCTAGCATAGTTGGTAATGATGATGAGCCACACCATACAAATAGTGTTGTCTCACATCATAGCAAAAGCATTTATTCTCACCATACTGGTAGTAATGTTTCTGTTAGCCAAGCTGTTAGGGTGGCTTCTGTAAGGGACAGGTCTCCTTCTGTTCATTCCCATCATACCTCTGTATCTAGGAATGTCCCTCCCACCAACCCTGATGACAGAATGTTAGAGAGGGAACTCAATAAGTTGAGGGTGGAACAAACCAGACTGAAGCTTAAAAAGCAACAGCTGGATTTGGATAGACAGTCTTTTGAACTAGAGAAGGAAAGAAAGAAGTTGGGTTTAGAAACCCATGGTGGCAGCAGCAGTATTCCCCATAGTCATCCTGCAAAAGAGCATGATTCCAGGAATCTGCACAAGATAGTTCCCCCTTATAAGGAGGGGGATGACATTAACAAGTGGTTTGCTGCACTTGAGAGGGCCTGTGTTGTACAGGATGTCCCTCAAAGGCAGTGGGCTGCTATCCTATGGCTATCATTTAGTGGAAAAGGTAGGGATAGGCTCCTTACTGTGAAAGAAAATGATGCTAATAATTTCCAAGTTCTTAAGAATGCACTCCTGGATGGTTATGGCTTAACCACTGAACAGTACAGGATAAAGTTCAGAGAGACCAAAAAGGAGTCTTCACAAGACTGGGTTGATTTCATTGACCATTCAGTGAAGGCCTTGGAGGGGTGGTTACATGGCAGTAAAGTTACTGATTATGACAGCCTGTATAACTTGATCCTGAGAGAGCATATTCTTAATAATTGTGTGTCTGATTTGTTGCACCAGTACTTGGTGGACTCTGATCTGACCTCTCCCCAAGAATTGGGAAAGAAGGCAGACAAATGGGTCAGAACAAGGGTGAACAGAAAAGTTCATACAGGGGGTGACAAAGATGGCAACAAAAAGAAGGATGGTAAGTCTTCTGACAAGGGTGGGGACAAATCTAAAAATGAGTCTTCATCAGGCCCACAAAAACACTCTGGTGGGCCCAAATCCTCTTTTAATCAGAACAAGGAAAAGAAACCATGGTGCTATTTATGTAAAATAAAAGGCCATTGGACAACAGATCCCAGTTGTCCAAAGAAAAGCACCAATGCTCCTACCACTACAACCCCTACTGCTACCCCTAGTGTCCCTACTAATAGCAGTGGTGGTGGGAGCAAACCTACTAATAGCCAATCGAAGGGAGTAGCTGGGCTCACTATTGGTAACTTAGTTGGGGTTGGCCTTGTTAGGGAGGCCACAGAGGCTGTGTTAGTCTCTGAGGGGGCTATTGATTTAGCCACCTTAGTTGCTTGTCCCCTTAATATGGATAAGTACAAGCAGCTACCCCTAATAAATGGTGTTGAGGTTCAGGCCTACAGGGACACTGGAGCCAGTGTGACTATGGTCATAGAGAAACTGGTCCACCCTGAACAACACCTACTTGGTCACCAGTACCAAGTAACCGATGCTCACAACAACACACTTAGCCACCCCATGGCTGTTGTTAATCTCAACTGGGGGGGGGTTACTGGTCCAAAGAAAGTTGTGGTAGCCACAGATTTACCTGTAGACTGTCTACTAGGAAATGATTTGGAGACATCAGCTTGGTCAGATGTGGAGTTGGAGGCCCATGCAGCAATGCTGGGCATCCCAGGGCATATTTTTGCTTTGACAAGGGCTCAGGCCAAAAAGCAAAAAGGACAGGGAAGCTTGGATCCTGGAACAATGGACCAAGTGCTCCCTAAAGCTAGGGCTAGTAGAAGCAAACCACTTCCTACTATCCCTCCCTCTACAGTGGATTCAACTTCTCAGGAAGAAGAATTCCCTCCCTGTGCAGAACCTACACCAGAGGAGCTGGAAGCAGACACTGCTGAGCTTTTGGGTGAAGGGGGGCCTGCCAGAGAGGAGCTGAGTGTGGCACAGCAAACCTGTCCCACATTAGAGGGTCTCAGACAGCAAGCTGTCAAACAGGCTAATGGGGATGTCAGTGACTCTCACAGAGTTTACTGGGAGGACAACCTCTTGTACACTGAGCATAGGGATCCTAAACCTGGAGCTGCCAGGAGATTAGTGATTCCTCAGGAGTACAGAAAGTTCCTCCTAACACTGGCACATGACATTCCCTTAGCTGGGCATCTAGGACAAATGAAAACTTGGGACAGGCTTGTTCCCCTGTTTCATTGGCCTAGAATGTCTGAGGACACAAAGGAATTTTGTAAGTCCTGTGAAACCTGTCAAGCCAGTGGCAAGACAGGTGGCACCCCAAAGGCACCCCTTATCCCACTGCCTGTGGTTGGGGTTCCCTTTGAAAGGGTAGGGGTTGACATAGTTGGCCCCCTTGACCCTCCTACTGCTTCAGGCAATAGGTTTATCTTGGTGGTAGTGGACCATGCCACAAGATATCCTGAAGCAATTCCTTTAAGGACCACTACAGCACCTGCAGTGGCAAAGGCCCTCCTGGGAATATTTTCTAGGGTGGGCTTCCCAAAGGAAGTGGTATCAGACAGGGGAAGCAATTTCATGTCTGCATGCTTAAAGGCCATGTGGAAGGAGTGTGGTGTAACGTACAAATTCACAACACCCTATCATCCACAAACAAATGGACTGGTGGAGAGATTTAATAAAACTCTCAAAGGCATGATTATGGGTCTCCCTGAAAAACTCTGCAGGAGATGGGATATCCTTCTACCATGCCTCCTTTTTGCCTACAGGGAGGTACCACAGAAAGGAGTGGGCTTCAGCCCCTTTGAACTTCTTTTTGGACACCCTGTTAGGGGTCCACTCACACTTGTAAAGGAGGGTTGGGAACAACCTTTAAAAGCTCCTAAGCAGGATATTGTGGATTATGTACTTGGCCTCAGATCAAGGATGGCTGAGTACATGAAAAAGGCCAGCAAAAACCTTCAGGCCAGCCAAGAGCTCCAGAAGCAATGGCATGATCAGAAGGCTGTTTTGGTTCAGTACCAACCAGGGCAGAAAGTGTGGGTCTTGGAGCCTGTGGCCCCAAGAGCACTCCAAGATAAATGGGGTGGACCCCACACAATTGTTGAAAAGAAGGGAGAAGTCACCTATTTAGTTGACTTAGGCACTGCCAGGAGTCCCCTTAGGGTGCTCCATGTCAACCGCCTGAAACCCTACTGTGACAGGGCTGATCTCACCCTGCTCATGGCAACTGATGAGGGACAGGAAGAAGACAGTGATCCTCTACCTGATCTCTTCTCTTCCACAGAACAAGATGCTCTTGTGGAAGGTGTAGTTTTGGCTGATTGTCTTACTGCTGAGCAGAAAGACAATTGCATAAATCTTCTAGATCAATTATCTGAACTCTTCTCTACTGTGCCAGGTACCACTTCTTGGTGTGAGCACACTATAGATACTGGAGACAGTTTACCTGTCAAAAGTAAGATCTATAGGCAGCCTGACCATGTCAGGGACTGCATAAAACAAGAGGTCCAGAAAATGTTAGAACTGGGAGTGGTTGAGCACTCTGACAGTCCATGGGCTTCTCCTGTGGTACTGGTACCAAAACCCCATTCCAAAGATGGAAAGAAGGAAATGCGGTTTTGTGTAGACTATAGAGGTCTCAACTTGGTAACCAAAACTGATGCTCACCCTATACCCAGGGCAGATGAGCTCATAGATACACTGGCATCTGCCAAGTATCTAAGCACTTTTGACTTGACTGCAGGGTATTGGCAGATCAAATTGTCAGAAGATGCTAAACCTAAGACTGCATTTTCTACCATTGGAGGACATTACCAGTTTACTGTAATGCCTTTTGGTTTGAAAAATGCACCTGCCACTTTTCAGAGGTTGGTGAACACAGTCCTGCAAGGGCTGGAAGCTTTCAGTGCAGCATATTTGGACGATATAGCTGTCTTTAGCTCCAGCTGGGATGATCACCTGGTCCACCTATGGAAAGTTTTGGAGGCCCTGCAAAAGGCAGGCCTCACTATCAAGGCTTCAAAGTGCCAGATAGGGCAGGGTAAGGTGGTTTATCTGGGACACCTTGTTGGTGGGGAACAGATTGCACCACTTCAGGGGAAAATCCAAACAATTATTGATTGGATTCCCCCTACCACTCAGACTCAGATGAGAGCCTTCCTAGGCCTCACTGGGTATTACAGGAGGTTCATTAAGAACTATGGCTCCATTGCAGCCCCTCTTAATGACCTCACATCCAAAAAGATGCCTAAAAAGGTATTGTGGACAGCTAACTGTCAGAAAGCTTTTGAGGAGCTGAAGCAGGCCATGTGCTCTGCACCTGTCCTGAAAAGCCCTTGTTACTCTAAAAAATTCTATGTCCAGACTGATGCATCTGAATTAGGAGTAGGGGCAGTCCTATCACAACTTAATTCTGAGGGCCAGGATCAACCTGTTGCTTTTATTAGTAGGAGGTTGACCCCTAGAGAAAAGCGTTGGTCTGCCATTGAGAGGGAGGCCTTTGCTGTGGTCTGGGCTCTGAAGAAGTTGAGGCCATACCTGTTTGGCACTCACTTCATTGTTCAAACAGACCACAAACCTCTACTTTGGCTAAAACAAATGAAAGGTGAAAATCCTAAATTGTTGAGGTGGTCCATATCCCTACAGGGAATGGACTATACAGTGGAACATAGACCTGGGAGTAGCCACTCCAATGCAGATGGACTCTCCAGATATTTCCACTTAGACAATGAAGACTCATCAGGTCATGGCTAGTCTTATTGTCCTTCGTTTGGGGGGGGGTTGTGTAGGAAAGTACCATCTTGCCTGGCATGTTACCCCCATTTTTCACTGTATATATGTTGTTTTAGTTGTATGTGTCACTGGGACCCTGGTAACCCAGGGCCCCAGTGCTCATAAGTGTGCCTGAATGTGTTACCTGTGTAGTGACTAACTGTCTCACTGAGGCTCTGCTAATCAGAACCTCAGTGGTTATGCTCTCTCATTTCTTTCCAAATTGTCACTAACAGGCTAGTGACCATTTTTACCAATTTACATTGGCTTACTGGAACACCCTTATAATTCCCTAGTATGTGGTACTGAGGTACCCAGGGTATTGGGGTTCCAGGAGATCCCTATGGGCTGCAGCATTTCTTTTGCCACCCATAGGGAGCTCTGACAATTCTTACACAGGCCTGCCACTGCAGCCTGAGTGAAATAACGTCCACGTTATTTCACAGCCATTTTACACTGCACTTACGTAACTTATAAGTCACCTATATGTCTAACCTTTACCTGGTAAAGGTTAGGTGCAAAGTTACTTAGTGTGAGGGCACCCTGGCACTAGCCAAGGTGCCCCCACATTGTTCAGAGCCAATTCCCTGAACTTTGTGAGTGCGGGGACACCATTACACGCGTGCACTACATATAGGTCACTACCTATATGTAGCTTCACAATGGTAACTCCGAATATGGCCATGTAACATGTCTAGGATCATGGAATTGCCCCCTCTATGCCATCCTGGCATAGTTGGCACAATCCCATGATCCCAGTGGTCTGTAGCACATACCCTGGTACTGCCAAACTGCCCTTCCTGGGGTTTCACTGCAGCTGCTGCTGCTGCCAACCCCTCAGACAGGCATCTGCCCTCCTGGGGTCCAGCCAGGCCTGGCCCAGGATGGCAGAACAAAGAACTTCCTCTGAGAGAGGGTGTGACACCCTCTCCCTTTGGAAAATGGTGTGAAGGCAGGGGAGGAGTAGCCTCCCCCAGCCTCTGGAAATGCTTTGTTGGGCACAGATGTGCCCAATTCTGCATAAGCCAGTCTACACCGGTTCAGGGGACCCCTTAGCCCTGCTCTGGCGCGAAACTGGACAAAGGAAAGGGGAGTGACCACTCCCCTGACCTGCACCTCCCCTGGGAGGTGTCCAGAGCTCCTCCAGTGTGCTCCAGACCTCTGCCATCTTGGAAACAGAGGTGCTGCTGGCACACTGGACTGCTCTGAGTGGCCAGTGACACCAGGTGACGTCAGAGACTCCTTGTGATAGGCTCCTTCAGGTGTTGCTAGCCTATCCTCTCTCCTAGGTAGCCAAACCCTCTTTTCTGGCTATTTAGGGTCTCTGTCTCTGGGGAAACTTTAGATAACGAATGCATGAGCTCAGCCGAGTTCCTCTGCATCTCTCTCTTCACCTTCTGATAAGGAATCGACTGCTGACCGCGCTGGAAGCCTGCAAAACTGCAACATAGTAGCAAAGACGACTACTGCAACTCTGTAACGCTGATCCTGCCGCCTTCTCAACTGTTTTCCTGCTTGTGCATGCTGTGGGGGTAGCCTGCCTCCTCTCTGCACCAGAAGCTCCGAAGAAATCTCCTGTGGGTCGACGGAATCTTCCCCCTGCAACTGCAGGCACCAAAAAGCTGCATTACTGGTCCCTTGGGTCTCCTCTCAGCACGACGAGCGAGGTCCCTCGAATCCAGCGACTCTGTCCAAGTGACCCCCACAGTCCAGTGACTCTTCAGTCCAAGTTTGGTGGAGGTAAGTCCTTGCCTCACCTCGCTGGGCTGCATTGCTGGGAACCGCGACTTTTGCAGCTACTCCGGCCCCTGTGCACTTCCGGCGGAAATCCTTTGTGCACAGCCAAGCCTGGGTCCACGGCACTCTAACCTGCATTGCACGACTTTCTAAGTTTCTCCGGCGACGTGGGACACCTTTGTGCAACTTCCGCGAGCACCGTTTCACGCATCCTCGTAGTGCCTGTTTCTGGCAGTTCTCCGGGTGCAACCTGCTTCAGAGAGGGCTCCTTGTCTTGCTCGACGTCCCCTCTCTCTGCTGGTCCAATTTGCGACCTCCTGGTCCCTCCTGGGCCTCAGCAGCGTCCAAAAACGCTAACCGCACAATTTGCAGCTAGCAAGGCTTATTGGCGTTCTTTCGACGAGAAAACACTTCTGCACGACTCTCCACGGCGAGAGGGATCCGTCCACCAAAGGGGAAGTCTCTAGCCCTTTTCGTTCCTGCAGAAACCGCAGCTTCTTCTGTCCAGTAGAAGCTTTTTTGCACCCGCAGCTGGCATTTCCTGGGCATCTGCCCATCTCCGACTTGCTTGTGTCTTTTGGACTTGGTCCCCTTGTTCCACAGGTACCCTAGATTGGAAATCCACAGTTGTTGCATTGTTGGTTTGTGTCTTTCCTGCATTATTCCTCTAACACGACTTCTTTGTCCTTAGGGGAACTTTAGTGCACTTTGCACTCACTTTTCAGGGTCTTGGGGAGGGTTATTTTTCTAACTCTCACTATTTTCTAATAGTCCCAGCGACCCTCTACAAGGTCACATAGGTTTGGGGTCCATTCGTGGTTCGCATTCCACTTTTGGAGTATATGGTTTGTGTTGCCCCTATCCCTATGTTTCCCCATTGCATCCTATTGTAACTATACATTGTTTGCACTGTTTTCTAAGACTATACTGCATATTTTTGCTATTGTGTATATATATCTTGTGTATATTTCCTATCCTCTCACTGAGGGTACACTCTAAGATACTTTGGCATATTGTCATAAAAATAAAGTACCTTTATTTTTAGTATAACTGTGTATTGTGTTTTCTTATGATATTGTGCATATGACACTAAGTGGTACTGTAGTAGCTTCACACGTCTCCTAGTTCAGCCTAAGCTGCTCTGCTAAGCTACCATTATCTATCAGCCTAAGCTGCTAGACACCCTATACACTAATAAGGGATAACTGGGCCTGGTGCAAGGTGCAAGTACCCCTAGGTACTCACTACAAGCCAGTCCAGCCTCCTACAACTTGCGATAGGAACAAAGAAAGGAGACCAGTGCACAAACTGGGTTTAATGTAGACATGTAGCCCACAGGTTGCCACACCTCTAGGGTGGACTGCCCAGCTCTTAACAGCAGAGGAAGGGTGCAGACATTGTGGGAGTTGTCAAAATAGAGCACTCTGTGATTTCTAGTTACGACTCATTACCCGAAAGTCGTCACCAAGCGGTAGGGGACCGGGTTGCCCACTGGCTAATGACTGCATCATCCCGCTAGGGCACGTTCTGGGAATAAATATGCCACCTCTGGCACCCTGAACCTCAGATTACATCGGAACAGGAACAAGGACTGCCCTCCTGACCCCTGAACTGCACAAAGAGAGGCTGCATCGTCTGCTGGACTGCACCTTCTGCAACTTGGGCTAGCGAAGAGAGGACCGTGTCGGGCACCTGGCGTCGGGCACCTGGCGTGAGCGGCGCTCTGAGGTCCGGTCCCTTTAAAAGGATGGAGCGTGTAGCCCTTTTAGGCAGCGCGTTCCACCAGAACGACTGCTCATCGTTCAGCAATTCATGCTCACTCCCGCTGCCCTGATTTCTGGTGACCTGCAAAGGAAGTGAAAGGAGAAAGAAAGGGAAGATAAAAAGAAAGAATGAAAGACCAAAAAAGAACATTTGTGAGGAAGGAGAGAAAGAAAGGTTAAGACGAATTATAGAGAAAAAAAGAAAGAAGCAGAGAAAAAGGCAAAATAAAGGATGAAAGAGGAGAAAAAAAGAAAAAAGTAAGTAAGAAATAAGGGGAACATGGATAAAAAGGAGAAAAGTGGAGCTAGAAATGAAAAAAGTAGAAAAATACAAAGTAAAATAAAAGCAAGAAAAAACAAAGAAACTGAAAAGAATGCACAACAAAAGGAGGGAAAGAAAGCAGTAGTGTAGTGTAAAGAGCCTGGAAGAAGGAAAGCAAAAAAGAGTGGGTAAAATAAATGGAGAAGGAAGAGAAAGACAATTAAGCAAGAAAAAAGAAAGAGAAAGAAGGAGATGCAAGAAGGAAGGAAGACAAAGAAATAACAAATTAAGGGCCTGATTTAGATCTCAGCGGAGGGGTTACTCTGTTGCAACAGTGACAGAAATCCTGTCAGCAAAATCTGAATACCATAGAAAACAATGGAGTAACCCCTCCTCCAATTTTTCTGAAGAGGACAGTCTGCAGTATTCTGCCAGCTTTCCAGTCCTCACAGAAATGGGTACAATGTTTTAGATAGCTGCCTTATGAGGGAGGCAGCTGTATATTCTCAAGTCTGCTGACAGGCATTTATATACAAGCTATGCAGTGGCAGCCTGCAAGTTACTGGTAGCTTGCGATCAACCTGTTGGAGACCCCTGCATTAGAACCACCAAAAGCCAAAACGATATAGCACAATGTACAGCAACAAAAACCTCATGGCTGCAGCGTTAAAAAAGGAGTAGGAAGAGGAGTTTGCAGAGATGCTCCTAATAGACACTGGTTACTGATTGGTGGACTATACGCTTACTTTGTTGTGATTTTTTTTGCAGTTGCTGGGAAATGTAGTTCTGTTTCATGTTAAAAGAGTAAACTTGGAAATGTCTACTGTATGATGAAAGTAAAGAAAGACATGCATAATTCTCGCCTCTGATCCTCAGTTAGAATTCATATTTAAAGGGCATTAGTTCACCTGTCTCCTGCCTAAAATTGCCTCTACTTTATTGATAGTTTATTTCAAAAACATTTACAATTTTCTTCTGAACTTTCTTGTCTAGTGTCATGACTCACAAAAGAATTAGAGAGGAATTGGCTGGAAGAAGCATTTGGAATCGTGGAGACTATGGCGAATGGTTCAAAAGAGTCTGCGGCTGAGATGCAGGAGATAGGCCTTTTAGATCAAACAGAGGAAAACAACCAATCAGGTCAACAAAAGGACTGTTTCCCTCCTAGTTTAAGCAGCATGGATGCTGGAACAAGTTGCCCCACAACTGTTCTATTGTATGGTTCCCATTTGCTCGGTTCACTCACCGCTTGGTATATACCAGCACCGTTGTCTTCTTCCTCCCTTTTCCTTGTGTTTTCCTACATTTAGGATTCATTTTTCTACAGATCTATTACCACCTCAATCTACATCCCTGCTTGAGTAGATGAACTTAATATTATTCTCTGTCTCCTGGTGCTCCCAAACTCAGGGAAGGTCTCTGGGTACTTCCTGAGCTCGTTACTCATCTTGTCTACTGAGCAACAGATAAGGTGAAAGGAGTTTGGGATTGTATTCTGTTAAAAGTTACACCATTTTGAGAGTTTTGCATCTGTTTTATTTGTTCAGTCAGAGCAGGATAAATTGTAGTGTGGGCAGTCCCTTTAAGACACCAGCAGGAGAGTACCATAATCAGACATGTACCATCGACCCTGTGAGTGATGTACCAATTGCTCCAGGGTCTTTCTCTCTTCTGTCCCTTCCTCTTTCCTGATTTTCTCCTCTCATGAGCTGCTAGGGGTGAGATTTCCTGTTCTTGTGTTATGGTTCTTACTGGGACGAATGTTATGGATTAGCATCCTCTACAGAGTTGTGTCAATTTGCGAGGTCCAAAGACATGGTCTCTGATACTAATTCCCTTCTATGCTATGTCACACACGTGACCCTGACTCAGGAGGATTTAGAAGTCTCTGGGCAAGAGTGTAATTTCTTGTAAAATCACAGAACTCAAAAAGAGTCAGGAAGTTTTAATTGTGGCAGGCCCCTTTACTTCTGCTATATTGGAGAATTCAATGGGGCAAAAATGGAATAATGGCTTCAGTATAACCTGGACTGGATTCGCTAATGTAACTAATGGATTATTGTACTGAAAAAGTTTCAGTAGATTCACAGCATTTTAAGACATTAATTATTTTTCTCCAAAAATCTGTTTATTATTTTCAGCTTAGTGCAACATTTTGACTTACATCAACATTAGTATGACAATTTTGTGCAATTACTAGTTGATTGTATAAGCACAGCAGAAGAAGGTAGACGTCAAAATAACCAGGAGCTAGACCTCCAGCTAAAATACTTAACCACAGTTTACACTAGCTCACATAACTCAGGATTAATTGACATACAAATTCCAAAGAGAGGTTCATACATCAGAGTCCTGAAGCCGTCAAACAGTTTGAAGGACGACAAATACCTCCATTCCGCTTCAAACCACACGAAGGAGCAGCATGTTTGTACAATGTTTTGCTGGCAGGTATATAACTTAAGCAAATCACAGATAACAATAAGAACATGAACAATCGTTGGAGTGCTATTTGTACAGACAATAGGTTCTGATTAAAGCGCGCCACCTTAGGTGCGGGAACCTCCCTGATCTATCCATTCGCGCCAGTATAGGACGGGAATTCATGCAAGCCACAGACACCTGCCACCTGCCACCTGGATAACATCGAGCCCCATCCCTAAAACTGAGACCGGACCGGCCACCCAGGCACAAGCACCCCCCCTCATGTTCCTGTGCCAGGAGCAGATACAGACACACGTCCACCTCAACAGTTAGATTGATTCCTCCGCATCGGGGCCCTGTCCCATACCCCGCAGACATGCCAACATCTCTTCCCAGCTGTCCGATAACGGATACTTGCGTAGCCCCAGCGCGTCTTCCCTGTCCAACGCAACTCCCTCCGCAGTCGCCCACACCTCAAATGAATATTTCCAGGCTTGGACAGCTGGTGGGTCGGCCGATTTCCATCTGCGGGTTATCAGCCGCTTAGCCGTTATCAGGCCCAGATCCAGAAATCGCACAGCTGCTCTATACCGAATGCTCCTCGGGAAAAGGCCCAGCACACAAACCTCCCAGGTGAATAGAACCGAACACGTCGTGCATTCCGATAGACAACCCACAACTGCCCTCCAGAACTGGTGCAAGGATGGGCAGGACCACAGCATGTGTATCATGTCTGCATCTATGTAAGAACAACGGGGGCAGGCTGCATCTTGACGAGCAAAATATCTGTTCACTCGGGCTGGAGTGAGGTAGGCTCTGTGAATGATATAGAATTGGATCAAGCGGAATCTAGAATTACGGGGTACATTAACGTGGCCGGAGAGAGCAGACTTCCACTGCGCATCTGTGACCGAAGTGGTCGCATCCCCGTCCCAAGCCGCACGCAGTGCATTGCATTCTAAGGCTGTATGTATGCGCAGCACATCAGTGAACCATCTAATCAGGTGCCGTCCTTGCCCATCACCTGTATGTACTGTACCAGCAGATGCATGGAAGGAACTACTGACACGTCACCCCACCTAGATGTTAAAGACCTCAACAGTGAGCTGTATAACAGGAACTGTCCCACAGGCAGTCCCGACTCCTGAAGCAGTGTAGGAAACGGAATCAGCTTACCATCATCATAGAGGTCCCCCAGTGTATATAGCTCCGCCGCATGCCATGCACGGAGCTCAGGACCCGTCGTAATCTGAGGGCCACGAGGAGTACCCAACAACGCCAAAGCTGGAGCAAATGGGACTATCCCCCCGGTGAGGTGCAGGGACCTATGATAGCATTTATAAGTCACTTTGAGGAATATCTGTCCCGGCAATGCCACGCGTGCAAGCGGGTGAAACAGGTGCGACACTTGCATGAGTGACCAAGGGCCCTCCGTGGTCGCCGTGTCTGTGAGATGATGGCCCGCCAGCCACTTGGACACCCACTGGAGCTGAAAGGCCAGATAGTAGTGCTCCAAATTGGGGACTGACAGGCCGCCCCTCTCCAGCGGTAAATACAGTTTTTTCAGCACAACTCTACAGCAACCCCCATTCCATATGAACTCCCTTAACGTAGACTCAAGATTCCTGAAGAAGCTAGGGGGGATATAGTGTGGGAGGTTAGAAAAGTCATATAATAGGTGCGGTAGGACTATCATTTTTAGCAGCGCTATCCTACCTGCCACCAACAGCGGCAGCGGCTGCCAAAAAGCCATCTGGGATTTGATCTAATACACCGCTCTCTTAAGATTTCCATCAACCAGGTCTCCCTCACGGTGATAAATACGAATACCTAGGAACCGGAATGCATGCGGTTGCCATGGGACAATGCTCCCAGCAAGGCAAAGCTCTGGGTTCGAAAGCGTAGAGTCAAAAGGGAACAGGCATGATTTGGACCAATTGACCTTGAGGCCAGATAACGAAGCAAATTGTTGCAACAGGGTTCCAACCTCTGGAGGGATTCGCGTAATATCTCTAAAATACAACAAAAGGTCATCAGTGTATAGCGATGCAGTCCCCCAGGGTAATACCCCAACCAGAACCCCTGTCACGCAAGACCGCCGCCAATGGCTCCATGGCAAGGGAAAACAGCAGCGGGGAAAGGGGGCAACCCTGCCTCGTGCCTCTGCACACATTAACTGACTCTGATATAATGCCCCCCCACCTTGACCCGGACCTGAGGATGAGTGCATAGCAACTTAACCATGCGAGTAAAGTGGGGCCCAATGCCAAACCGCCGCAAGACCCTGAAAAGATAGGGCCATTCTAAGGAATCAAAGGCCTTCTCCAGGTCAAGGACGAGACATCCCACCCATGGCCAGTCCCGTCTCGCGTAGTGCATTATGCGAAACAGCCGCCTAATGTTGTGTGACGTATCCCTCTCCGGCACAAACCTGTTTTGATCCGGGTGTACGAGGCCCGGTGTTATAGGCGCTAGACGCATTGCTAGCATTTTGGCCAGGATTTTATAGTCTGTGTTAAGCATTGCTAGCGGTCAGTACGAGCCCAGCTCTACCATGTCTTTGCCAGGTTTGGGAAGGGACACAAGCAGCGCCTCCCTCTGCGATGTCGTCAAGCATCCCCTCCGCAATGCCTCCTCATAAACACAGAGTAGCTTGGGTGTGAGAATTGAAGTAAATGCCTTGTAAAAGTCAGCCAGCAGACCATCCGGGCCCTACGTCTTGCCAGACGCCAGTTCGCGAATACTAGCCTGTATCTCCGCGAGATCATGAGGCTCCTCCAGTGCATTCCCCTGGTCCGCCGTCAGACATGGGAGTTCCACACTAGAGAGAAACTCATCACAGGGCCGTTCAGGGGAAATCACCATTGATGCATACAGCATCCGGTAATGCTGCGTAAACGCAGAATGTATTTCCCCAGGCGTATGCAACAAACGACCAGACTCTGAGCGGACCTCCATAATCGGGCCATGGTCAGGATCACCTCTAACCAACCAGGCCAGAAGTCTGCCCAATTTGTCAGCTGAAGCGTGCGTTCTTGCTGAGTGCACAGCATAATTCAGGCGACGCAAAGCAGCGTCAAATGCTCAGCACGGGCCCTGGACAACAAGGCTCCCCCGCGGGACTCCGCGCAGCCTCCCTCTCCGGACGCAGCGAGTCTCGATCTATACAAGCCAGGTCACGTTCAATCGAGCGGCGTTAATTCCACTGAGTCCCCTTACAGTGACCACGAATTAAGACCTTAAATGCATCCTACTCCAGCAGGCCCGTGGAGGCAGTACCATCATTATGCAAAAAAAATTCAGGGATCGCCGCGTCCAGCGATGCTTTAAACGCAGCATCCTCCAAGAGCTCAGGTAGGAGTTTCCAGGTAGGGACAGCTGCGGGGGAGAGATCCCAACCCAAGCGCAGAATCTGTGGGTTGTGACCTGAGTGCGTGCGTCTCAAATAATCCACACCTGCGACCGCAGAGGCCAAGTTCTGCGTGCAAAGCATTCTATCCAGGCGCACAGGCAGGGAGTACGGGGCAAAATAGTACGAGTAAACACCGTCTGCAGCATTCTGATGCCACCATATATCTACCAAGTGCCAGTGCTGTGTCCAATTTACTATCCCACGTGCAGCTGCCACAGCTGGGGACGTAGTCAATGGGGGGAAGGAACAATCTAAATCAGTATCTAGCACACTATTAAAGTCCCCTCCCAGTAACCAGGGTTAGTCACTCCAACCCGCTAAGCGGTGGGACAAGTTGTGCAGAAAGGAAGTCTGATCTACATTTGGGGCGTATATAGAGCCCAGTACTATGGCCCGGCCCGCAAGCCGTCCACGAACCAGGGCGAATCTCCCTTGTGAATCTATGATCTGTTCCTCTGCCACAAAGAGGACACCCACTTTAATCCAGATCAGGGCACCCCTGGCACAAGTGGAGTATAGCATGTAGCATGTAGTGCTGCTGCAAGCGAGGGAGCTCTGAGAGTGCCAAATGGGTCTCTTGCAAAAAAGCGAGGTGGACGGAGTGCCTATTGAGATATGAATATATGGAGTACCTGCGCCTAGGCGTGTGTATGCCGCACACATTCCAAGTGATCGAGATATATGGATTCATGGCGACATCAGTTTGGCACGCCCTCTCACTGCCCGTCCCGCCCTTAAACGTGATGCTGCGCGTGCAGTAGCAGATTCCCAGCACCCGGCCAGACGCCCTATGTATAGCCTCCAACAGAACCAGAACAAAACCAATACCATCAGAGCAGATAGAAAAACGGTCTCCGCCCAAACCCAACAACTTGGACATGCAACAACATGATCACACATACTAATTCTCCGTTAGCAGGAGAGTGGGGTAGGCCAAATCACACAAGGAAGCAAGCGCTCACCAAGCCAGTCATCCCGGCTAGAGTGGATAACAGAGGGAGGGCCCAGCGGCTAACTGCAGTTTTGACCAGCAATCGGAGATAGCTACAGTACCAGCAATAACCTGCTCGGTCTGCCCATAAGAATTTCCCATGCCCGGCAGCCAGGCTAACTATCAGCACATATAAAGTGACATATCGTCTGTGTAGTCCAGACGCCCCATTTATTCCGAGCAGAGGGTTACATCATTGCCAGGCCATCCAAATAGGCCCCTGCAGGGCCTAGAAGAGTTTGTCCGCAGTGGCAGGCGTCACAGGTGGGCACTCCGGAAATCCCAACTCCGAGAGCCGATCCGGTGTGGCAGGTCGGTCACTGGGAGGCTGTGAAATTTCAGTTTCCAATTCCGATGCCACTGGAGAGGCACTGATAGCCGCAGCCGATTGTATTGCTTCACGCCGCTCCTGTATAAGCTGTTCCAAGTCAGGAGCGTGGGTCACGGCCTCCGTGGTCACACCACCTCCCTTTCGGCCACGTCTCGCCCGGCTACGCCTGCTCTTCGGTGCGGGCGGGTTCCTCTCCACTTCACGGCCCGAGACGCGACCTGTTGACTCCAGCCACTCCCACGCCGCTTCTGGCGTGGTGAAGAAGTGAGTTTTATTCTCAGCCACAATGCGGAGTTTGGCGGGGAATAGTAGAGAGTATTCCAGGCTCAGGGCTCGGAGTCTACGCTTCAAGGGCAAGTAAGAGGCCCGGTCCTTTTGTACTGCCAGAGTGTAGTCCAGAAACAGCATTATTAGTGCATCGTCCACTCGAGGCGGCGGGGATGATCTCACAGTTTTGAGTATAATATCTCGAACCGCATAGTGGGGCAAACTAATTATAAAGGGGCGAGGGCCACTTCCCGGAGGCCTTGGCCGCGTGGGGATTCGATGAGCCCTCTCCACCGAAAAAAAGGGGGTTAGTGCCCCAGCCGGTACCAATCCCCGAAGCCAGCTCTCAGAGTAGGCGACCGCATCACGGCCCTCCGCACCTTCCGGTAGTCCAACCACACGTATGTTATTTCTTCTGGTGTGGCCCTCCGCGTCTTCCACACGACGCTCCAGCTCCGCCACACGTGCTAGAACATCCCCCATCGTAGACTCCAAGCGAGACGCCACCGGTGTTAGCTCATCTACTCGCGCCTCTATCATACCTGTTTTATCTGCCAGATTGCGGTGGTCAGCTTGTAGCAAGACAAGGTCGCTGGCCACCTTGTCGATCTTTGCTTCCAAAGATGTGCAAGCCCACTACAGCGAGTCGCCGATGCGTTCCACTGCAGCCAGCACAGCATCCAACTTCTGACTGTCTTGCGCCGCAGCATCCTGCGACCTCCCAGCTCCAGTGCCAGAGTGAAGGCAGCCTGTCCCGCCGTGAGTAGAGTCGATGCGGGCTCCAGCCAGCGCCACTCCGCTTACCAGCCAACACACCACCAACCTCGACAGCCTAGAACTCTCCGGCGCACCCAGCCTGCACGGGGGGACCAGGCCGGAATATCGTTGCAGCCAGTGCAGCAGTCACGCAGCGAAGTGGGCCCTCCAGGTCAGCCTCTAGCTCCTCGTAGTTAGCCACCACCCTGGCCTGATTCCTCAGCACCGGGCACCAAGGGGGACCGACTCCCCGCCGCCAACTTCGTCACCAGCAATAACTCTGCCTCCCAGTCGCTTCCGATGCCGACCGGTCTAGCACATCACCAGATCTCCAAACAGGGCTGGGCCCGCTTGACTGCGCCCCCAGAATGGTGCCGCACAGCAGCATGAGCAGTCCAGCCCACGACTGCTCTGCAGCCTTCCTCCTGCCACTAGGCCACCGGACACCAATTCCAGGCCCCTAAGACCTCAATCCAACTTGACGGTCAGGGGCAGGCCAGCAATCCAGGCCGCGCGGTCGGAGGGCCCAGCCCTTCCCCCAGCGCCTAAGCGCCTCGTGCGGGAGGCCGGCGCCCTCCTCTGCACGCCTTTAAAATCCTCAAGCTCCTCTTCAATTCTGCTGGGGCACTGTCTCTTCAGGGCCCCCCCCCCAGGCAGGCTCCTGTGTCCAGGCCCCACCACGCCGCGGCAGCGCACGCAGTAGGTCCGCGCCGCCACTCACCGGAGCCCGGCGGGCCGCAGATCCACGTGCGCCCGGCCAGATTCTTGTCCGCGCCGCTCTCGGGAGCCGGCGCTCAGTCTTGTCACTGCCCGGGGCCCCACAGCTGCCCAGCACCGCCATCCACAAAGCGCCGCCGGCCTCCAGACCACCGTGTGCCGCCGGGCGAGACGCGGAGTTTACTTAGCTCGCATCCGCCATTATCGCCGGCCTGGCCATGCCCCCCAGCATTTTAAGACATTCATGGCCCAATGTAGGTTGCACTGCTTAAATCGTCCACAGGTATTCCCAACAGATATGCCTAAGTTGGAGTTTATTCTGTTCTACCTGACCAAGAAACCCTCACTTGGGCAACACCTTTAAACAGTGTGAATAACACCCTATTGTCAAATTTATTGACATTTGTTGAATATTTTATTAGAATATTTAATAGACGCCATACTCTGGAAAATGCTTGTGTGGCCTCATACATTTTAAACAAGGGGAGAGAGAGCTGGTTTCATATATTGTCCAGTTACAGCAATTGAGAACTGAAACAAACTCGTTTCAGTAGGCAGTGGCCCCAGCCTTTTACAATGGATTAAGAGAAAACCTAAAAGATGCACTAACAGTAGTAACTAATTGACTCACAGAGAGAGATGCACTTATAGACATTGCTCTACAGATTGAAGCACAGTTGTCCTAGGCTGCAGGGAAACTAACAGGCTTATCTCTGAAGAAAAAACCTCTGACAAGCATGTCTAATCAAGAATTATTTGCTACTAAAATGTTCACATTTCCATCTATCATTATTGAACACTACAGCAAACAGCCCTGTTGAGACATCTGCATTGATTGATTGATTTTGGAGCTTCTGGTATGTTTACTGACAAAGGGCCTCATTATGACATTTGCCAACTTTCTCCCATTGGCGTATTAGGGTTTTATGGCTGTGTTTAGCAGGACTAGAACACATGCTTTACCAAGTCATATAGAACATGACTTTGCAATAGATCTCCATGCAAGATCTAAGATTCCACATGGAAGACTACATCTCCTAATCCCTAAGGAAGATTTGGTGTTGAAGGAACATCTGAGAGAAAACCTAGCTTATTGGTTTATCAGACACTCTGGGCCTGATTCCGACCTTGGTGGAGGGGATTACTCCGTCTTAAATGTGACGGATATCCTGCCCACTGTATTACAAGTTCCATTATATCCAATGGAAATTGTAACACAACAGATGGGATATCTGTAACAGTTGGGAAGGAGTAATCCCTTCCGCCAAGGTCATAATCTGACCCTCTATCTCTAGCAGGTACTCCAATATTTTTAATTCTGAAACCAAATGTCAAATACACACTGTAGATTGATTACAGATAATTAAATGCAACAACTGTTCAAAACAGGGATCCCATTCCCCTCATCTCAGTACAATTAGATCAAAGAAAGATATCTGAGGGCTTCTCCAAACTAGATGTACAAGGAGCTCATAATTTGGTCTGCAAAAGTGGAAGACGGCATTTAACACCATTTGTGGTCATTACAAATACATAGTCATGCCCTTTGAACTCTGTAACACTGCTGCTGTATTCCAATGCAATCAAGAGACACTGATGATGATGATGACTCTTTTAGTCACACGGATGACTTAGACAGATCTACGGATCCATATATTTATGGGCCTCAGGAGAAAAGGCAAAGAAATTCTCCTCCTGACGGTGGTGTAGTTCACCCTGTGTCTCAAGTTTTAGTGGACCATTTAGGTGAACCTATGTTCGACCCTTCTTTCATGGTACACCCTAATTCTAAAGAATGGTTTCCCGCTGACCATGTCGCAGACTATGTTTCCTTTTATTTATGCAATGCATTAGGTTACCAGGAATAAATTGAAGTCGGAATCTCCCCGTCCCTCCTTACCCGACATTACGGTTACCCCTGGTATTGACCCAAACATGCTCAAGTGTTTCACCAAATTCGGAAAGGACCCCAAAAAAGGGGTGGATAGAGCTTGGTCTAATTGCCAAGATAAACTGTTGGACTTGGTGGGTCCTCTCACTAGGATTTTTGATTTGGCTGAAGAGGCCAAAATGGAACAATCAACGATAGATCTGTTGTACTTTCCAATTGGGCCCAACGTGCTATTTGTATACTTAGCAATGCAAATACTCAATAATCTATCGAAAGAATGAAAAGTCTCCTACTGAATATTGACCCCAAACTGGTGTCTTTGACCTCTAAGAAAGAGGGCGCTTTGGCTAAAGGATTATTATTCGGAGCCTCATTAATTAAGGATCTAGGCAAATATGTCTCTACCTTTGCCACCTTAGATAAGTCCCAGCTTTCTTTAAAAAATATTTTTTCTTCACAGGTTTTCTCCAGGGCTGGCAAAGGCAGGAGTCGCTTTGCTGGCTGCTCCGTCAGGGGTCAATACCCCAACAGAGACTCCTTCAATCAACAGAGCCAACCTGATACCTACTCAAGGATACAAGCCTCGCTTCTATACCCGCCGATCAAGAGGATACCGTACCAGAGGCTATTCTAACAAAGGAGAACAATTTTCCGGTAAGTGTTTTCAATTCTGGTCCTCCTTCTGTAGGAGGCAGACTGGCCTAATTTGTCGATTCATAGTTTCTTCTCACAACAAATCCCTGGGTGATTCAATCTATTCAAGGTTACCTCTTAGAGTTTTAGCAACCTCCAATACAATCCCGTTTCCCTTTTCCCCTTGTTTTTTTCTCAAGATCATCATCAACTCCTCCACAGTGATATCCAGTCTCTTCTCATCAAACATGCCAAAGAACTAGTCCGGTTCGACTCTTCAGGTTTTCTCAGCACCATCTTCTTGGTTCAGAAAAAGAACCAAAAGTTTTGACTCGTTATGAACCTAAAGAGCTTCAACAACTTTGTAGTTTATCGCCATTTCAAGATGGAGACTATTCTGCATCTCAGGGACATTTTACTACAAAACGACTGGTTGGTCAGTTTAGATCTTCAAGGCGCCTACCTTACTGTACCAATTCATCCTTCACACTGAAAATATCTCCAATTTCAATGGGGAGATTCTTTTTATCAGTACAAAGTTCTTCCTTTCGGCCTCTCCTCAGCCCCTTGGTGTTTCACCAAGATTCTCAAGCCAGTAGCGGCTTTCCTCCGATCTCATGGAGTACGTTTGGTCCTTTATCTGGACGACTTTCTCATTATGGCACAGGACAGAGATCTTCTTCTTTCTCACTTACATCTTTGTCAAAATCTTCTCCTCAAATTAAGATTTCTCATCAGTTTTCAAAAATCTGCCATCGTTCCAACTGAAAAGCTGGAATTTCTAGGTTTTCTCATAGACACTACCCGATCTATTCTTCAACTTCCCCAATACAAGGTCACTCTTATAAAGAAAGAAATTTGTCAATCATTATCCCTTCCTCGCATCTCTCTCAGGACTCTAGCTTGTCTGGTGGGGCTTCTTGCTTCTTCGATTCAGGCAATCTTTCTAGGCCCTCTTCATTATCGCACTATCCAATGTTTAAAAATTCGACATCTTCACAAAGGTCTTGCTTATTCCGATCCAGTTTCTCTAGACTCGCAGTCCAGAGAAGAGCTCCTGTGGTGGCTGACCCACTTAGATGCCTGGAACAGGAGAACAGTCTTCTCTGCCGCTCCAGATCTTGTATTAGAATCCAATGCAAGTTGGACTGGTTGGGGCGCAAGGTGTGGTCGGTTCTCGACTAGAGGCGCATGGTCTCAGAGGGAGTCATTCTTTCACATAAACAGTTTAGAGATGCTTGCAGATTCCTTTGCCATCCGATCCTTTACAAAAGAAAGAGTAAGTTGCACCATTCTTCTCAGGATGGACAACTTAACTGCTGTCCAATATATCAACCATCTTGGAGGCACCAGATCCAAGATTTTAGCAACCCTAGCGAAACATCTTTGGGAATATTTTTTACATCGAAACATCTCTGTCAAAGCAATTTACCCACCAGAAAGTTTAAATACAGTGGCAGACTGGTATTCCAGACCTCTTCAGGACTCCAGCGATTGGCAACTGCATCCTTCAGTGTTCAATCGTCTTACTTCCATCTTTAGCAGCATGTCAATTTATCTTTTTGCCTCTCGCCTCAATTCTCACCTTCCTTCCTTTTTCAGTTGGAGACCGGATCCACAAGCTCTGGCTACAGACGCTTTCCTCCAAAATTGGGCTCTAACTCTTCTTTATGCTTTTCCTCCTTTCCTTCTCATTCCTCCGGTCCTTCCTCATGCATGCAGGCAGCAATCTTCACTAGTTCTCATGCACCCATTTATGGTGAAAGACTTTTTGAAATATTATTCTAATTCATTCTAATGACTGCATTTACCATGATGCTTTGGGGCTATTCGAGCTGAAATGTAAGACAGGGTGCTCCCTTTTTGGATTGTGTATTTAACGGCTCCCGTGAGCCTTTGAGCTGACGAGCTCTGGTGAAGCACCTGTGCGCCTACTGAGTGGTACAAAAACCTGAGAATACGTTTAGGCGGCATTTCAATCAACCCCGTCTGCCACACTCTGCTCTCCGCTGATGACGGCCGAAAGCCAGAAACACGTGTCCGGAGATATGGCATTCGCCGCACCAACTTATGGTGAAAAACTTTCTACAATGTTACAGCACTTGCTGCACCCATTTATGGTGAAAGACTTTTTGAAATATTATTCTAATTCATTCTAATGACTGCATTTACCATGATGCTTTGGGACTATTCAAGCTGAAATGTAAGACAGGGTGCTCCCTTTTTGGATTGTGTATCTAACGGCTCCCGTGAGCCTTTGAGCTGACGAACTCTGGTGAAGCACCTGTGCGCCTACTGAGTGGTACAAAAACCTGAGAATACGTTTAGGCGGCATTTCAAGCAACCCCGTCTGCCACACTCTGCTCTCCGCTTATGACAGCCGAAAGCCAGAAACACGTGTCTGGAGATACGGCATTCGCCGCACCAACTTATGGTGAAAAACTTTCTACAACGTTACAGCACTTGCTGCACCCATTTATGGTGAAAGACTTTTTGAAATATTATTCTAATTCATTCTACTGACTGCATTTACCATGATGCTTTGGGGCTATTTGAGCTGAAATGTAAGACAGGGTGCTCCCTTTTTGGATTGTGTATTTAACGGTTCCCGTGAGCGTTTGAGCTGATGAGCTCTGGTGAAGCACCTGTGCGCCTACAGAGTGGTACAAAAACCTGAGAATACGTTTAGGCGGCATTTCAAGCAACCCCGTCAGCCACACTCTGCTCTTCGCTGATGACGGCCGAAAGCCAGAAACACGTGTCCGGAGATACGGCATTTGCTGCACCAATTTATGGTGAAAAACTTTCTACAACATTACAGCACTTGCTGCACCCATTTATGGTGAAAGACTTTTTGAAATATTATTCTAATTCATTCTAATGACTGCATTTACCATGATGCTTTGGGGCTATTCGAGCTGAAATGTAAGACAGGGTGCTCCCTTTTTGGATTGAGTTCTCATAACATCTTTTTGGCAAGTGCAACCTTGGTATCCAACTCTGTTGGAACTGGCAACCGACCGCCCTGTCTGGCTTCCTCATTTCTCTGATTTACTGCTGGATCCTCTGGGTCAGCAAAACTGCATGGTTCTCGACAAATCCCTTTTTCTCATTGCTTAGAAGATTTCAGGTCGTCCTGGAGAACCCCAGGAATTTCAGAGGATGCTATCAAGCTCATCCAACAGTCTAGTGCCCCTGGTACCTCGAGAGCCTATAAATCTACATGGGTCGCTTGGTGAAACTGGTGTATGGACAGGAATTCAGATCTCTTTTCAGCTGATGTAGTATTGGTGGTAAACTTCCTCACTTCCTTGGCATCGCAGGGTAAAGTTTAATGGATTACAGATTAGCAATTTCAGCTGAACATTACAGAGCCAATGGCAGACCGACTGGTGAACATCCACTGATTTGCCAGCTATTAAAGGGAGTAAGATATGTTATTTCTCCATCTCCTAAATATAACATAATGTGAGATGTTAATTTGGTGTTAAAACTTTTCATTGCTTGGCCAGAGAATGCATTTCTTTCTCTTAAACAACTTTCTGGGGAATTAACTATGCTTTTATGTTTGATATCTTTAAAGCGCATTTCAGATGTTAAAGCATTGGATGTTACATCTTTCTTCTTCTCTCCTTTGGGTGTTTTTTTTTCAGGTTCAGAGACGCACTAAAACTATCTTAGCTTCTATTCATTATACATGTTTTCCCTCTCAACCCAAATTGTGTTGGAAATTGTTTAAAGAGTTATGTAGCTCGTACTGCAGATTTGAGTTCATCCTCGTCTTCCCAATTGCTCATTTCTTACCAAAAACCCCATAAACCTGTTTCCTCCCCTACTTTGGCTCATTGGGTTAAACGGCTCATGTCCCTAGCGGGGATTAACATAGACTCATTCGGTGCCCATTCAGCCAGAGGGGCGATGGCCTCTTAGGCTTTCTGGGTTGGAGCTTCTTTGCAGGATATTGTCAAATCTGCAGATTGGTCTAATGAAAACACGTTTAGAACTTTTTATTGTAAACCAATTTCACATATTTCTGATTCTGTTGTTTCTATGCTTTGAACGTGCATAATATGAGCCTCTGGTTTTGTAATAAAATTTAGATTTTCCTCGCCTTGGTGTCAGAAAGGCTAAATTTTATCAAAGACACAGAGCTGAGTATTATCCCACCACTTTTATTAACCCTTCCCTGTTCTTCTGTTACAGTTCCAACTCACTCTCCCGGCGTTGGCTCCTCCTAGTTCACATGGTTTTCTTCCATTCACACAGGAATCCTTCCTCAATGGATATTCTCCCTGGAATCATTCAGCATCTCGTCAGTTTAAAGCATCTCGACTGTTTTATGGACCTTTTTGCTACGTTGACTATTTTTTATGCTGTTTAGTTTGTTACTTATACACCTCTTTAGTTCTCGCATCAAGAAAAGAGGAATTGTTGTTGGCAGTCAATATAGTCATAGTTATACTCAACGTCCTATTGGTTGTTCTCTTTATGATGTAACTTTGTAGTTTGATCATTTTTTCTTTGGGAACTGTAGTTCTTACTTGGCTGCTGTTGAAATTAAAGCAAGAAAAAACTGCATAATACTCGCCTCCGTGTCTTTAATAAAATCTAGCCTTTCTGACACCAATGGTAGGAAAATCTCAATTGTTGTGGGGGACAATAAGAAGCTGACGAATTGCCCCCTTTTGACTAACTTTGAACAGAATAGTTCACAGGCTCTTATTGATGTAATATATGTTCGAAGTCACTACACAATGTGTTAATGGTGAATCCTGACCAAATAATTTCTTGTTAATAATCCTTTTTGTTTCCTTCCCTGTAGAATCGTTCTGTAACTATATATCGCATCTAATGTAAGCAGCAGGACGGATGGAACAAGTTGCCTCACAACTGCTTACTTTTGTGGTCCCATTCTCTCAGTTTGCTAACTGCTTGGCATATCCCTGCACTGTTATTTTGCTCTTCCCTATATTTGAGATTCATATTTCTACTTATGATTTAACATCCTTCTCAATTGTTGAGTCAAACCAGAAGAAGTTGTGGTGTGGATGGTTCCTTTAAGATAATGGTAGAAGAGGGACTCAGGTGACCCCATGCCCAAAATCCTTGCTGCTCAACCAGCTAACTTATCTGATTTCCTCTCCTACTCTTTCTCATCTATTACCTGGGCGATCAATGACACGATTACCCGTCTTCCCATTTGAACAGTTATAACCCACCCTTTACCCTTATCTCCATTTCTCCTAACCCCCCTTCTCCTATTATAAGTTGGAATCGAACAGTGCCTCAGGTTTCTCGAAGTACGAACGACAATATTTTAGTGTCTTATACGTTTCTCAACTTCTCAAATGTTCTAATATTTTTGATGTGTAACTATTTCTAAATGCCGGGACCTTGATCCCAACTGACCTTGTACCACACTGTATTATTACCAATAAAAGAATTTAAAAACAAAACAAAAAAAAAAGATAATGGTAGAAGAAAACAATTGATCCTCTGCCAGACGTCTGCTCCAGCATGTTTCTTTCTTCTGTCCCTTTCTACATTTTTCCATTTTACAAGCCAGTCGGGGTGAGATTCCGAATTCTCCCCTTCTCCCCTTACAGCTTTTTACTGGTTGGAATTTAGTGGATTAGCTTCCAAGGCCTTGTCCTCCTCATGGCTCTCTGCACAGTCATGACATCTATTCCCAAATGTTGACATGTTTGTCCAAAGTTTGAATGAAGTGCAGAGAATATTTATATATATATGAAATATATATTTAGCACAGAGGGACTCAGAAACAAATTATGCATAGAGGCCAAGCTAAAATAATGCTATGTGGGATATTCTGTGATCTGCTAAACAAAACTTACTATAGAAGTTGAAGGATTTGTCATCATCCATCTGCACAGGAAGTGACATCAATGGATTTTCCATCATCCATCTGTACAGGAAGTGAGATTACTCCTCCCCTTAGCAGGTCCCCCCTGCAGGCATGCAGGGGACGTGCCATTGATGTGCCAAAGACATTCCCGTTTGCACCCGTCCAGGCACGTCCTCCCCTGGACTGCATCCGGGGGCAGGAAGCCTGATCCTCTCCCCTCCTGCCACGACCCTCTGTGCCCTCAACCCTGGCTGTGTTCTATACACTACTGCTTTGCAGCACCATACAACACCCAGGGAGAGTTCTCCTGCACTTCTTGCAAGTTTACATGCACTCACCCATACCTAACACTCTCACACAGTCCTACAACTACCCCGATGCCACAATCGTGTCCATGATCCTCAACACTTGCTCACTCGCAAAATATGCCACAGAGATCTTGGGCCTGCTGCATGACAACACCCTGGACCTACTTTCCCTCACGGAAACCTGTCTGATCCCCGCATCAGCTCCTGACATTGCCACAGGCAATTCCCCAACTACAAGATCGCAAAGCAAGACAGACTTCACAAACCTGGAGATGGAATTGCCATCATCCACAAGACACAAGAATACCATCAGCTGCACCACCTCCACAGATATGTCCTCCTGCAACATAAAACATTTGTCGTTCAAGCTCCATGTCACAACTAAATTCACATTAAGCAACATTCTCATCTACAGACCACCAGGAACATGCACCATTCACTGACTTTGTTGCACCACTCGCCCTCAACTCTAGCAATTATATCCTTCTCAGAGATCTGAGCTTCCACCTGGAAGACCGTGGAGACTTGGGCCTCACCCAGTGAGTGAAGAGACCCAACCACATTGCCAGACACTATTTCAACCACCTTTGACAACATCCAGGTCTACAAGTCCATACCAGTGCCCTGGACAGAGCATTAACTCATCAAGTTCAGCATCTCCATCCATGTGAAACACATACACCAACATGAGACCAGCCCACATAAACTGAAACAGCATCACTGACAAGGACTGGAACACCACTCTCAGCACCCACCGACCCGATTACAGCAACAGGCTCCCCAAAACCATTAAGAAATTGGATCACCTCCTGCCCCAACTCCCGGCCCCCCCTCAAATTCAGCAATACAACAAGATCTAGATCCCAGAACAATTGGTGAACAGAGGAACTCAGACTTATGGAACATCACAGCAAACAACTGCAGCGCAAATAGAGAATGAGCCAGGACAATGCAGACAGCAGCATGTTCAAATCCACGCTTAGATACTATCACCAAATGATCCAGACCACAAAAGACGCTAATCTGGCAGACCACATTGATGCCAGCAGAAGCAAAGAAACTTTGCCACTGTGAACAATTTCACCTCACCAGCAGCCACCTCCAACTCGATCACCACATCTCAGGACCTTTGCAACAATCTCCCTCAGTTCTTCAGCAACAAAATCACTGCAATTTACAGCAAATTCAACCCATAACTAGAACCAATAAACCTCGCCAAATGCTCCCAATCTTATCCAAGGAACCAGTGCTGACCACATGGACCATCATCACTCTAGAAGAAACCACCTCCACGATGAAGTCCATCCACTCAGGGGCCGCATTGCACCCTTGCCCCTCCACGCCTACTCAAACAAAACAGCAATCCATCAGTGCCATTTATACACTAAATGCCTTCACCTCTTCCACGACCTTCCCAGATGCTTGAAAACACGCAACTGTACTCCAATTGCTGACCCTTCAACACTTGCCAACTACAGACCAATCTCTCTGCTACCATTCCTGCGCAAGGTCTTAGAGAAAACTATTAACATATAATGTGGATTTTCCTAACTTACTGAAGGAAAGTCTGGATTTGTATTAATTAAATTGAGACAAGTAATATGTAATTCTCTCTTGCTTTGTTTGGATAGCAGCCAAAGATACAAATGACAAAACACTGCATGTCCCATGAGGCTTGAGAGGAACTGTCCAAGGGAAAGAGTCTGTAGCCAACCAATGAGAAACCATTGCAGCTTATACAGTCATTGGATTCAAGCAACAAGCCCTATTTCCTTACTAGAGAGAGTCTTAACTAGTATGAAAAAGTGAAACTACAATGATAATAGCTCAAATATTGTGTGCAGGTTCAAATAACTGGCTTGCAGGAGAAGTTGGAGCCTAATAATCCTTGATATCCAGGAAGAAGCAGCAGAGTGATATATCACACTGAAAGTGTGAAGAGTTTCATTTGTTCCCACCAAATTGGTTTGTTCTGTATGTAAAAGTCTGTTTTGGGAAGATAATAAAAGAACAAAAGAAAGAGAGATTAAACATTTAAGGAGGAATAATACTTGTCTCTGTGTTGTTAATAAAATCCAAACATTCCTTTAGTAACAGCTAGGAAATTTTACATTGTATGGTGGTATTGTAGACTCATATTATTCTTGTTTATAGCATTTCAACCACTCTAGAAGAAAGATGAGATTCTGGTTTACAATAAAAGGTTCAACATTTTGAATTGTTTAACCAACCAGCTGATCTAAGAATGTCCTCTAGACTAGAATCCACTCAAAAGATTTTTATTGCCATTACCACTTTCATCGAATGCGCCCCAAAAAATAAATGTTAGTACCATCAAGGGCCATAATCTACTTAATCCAGTGGGCCAAAGTAAGAGAAGAAACTGGTTTGTAAGGCTTCCTAAAAGAAACAATCAGCTGGGTAACAGAGAATGTTCTTATATGTACAGACTTTTTTCATACTCTCTGAGACAAGACCAAAACAAAACAATACAAGACTGTAGATAGATAGATTAGTTTGGTTCTTCTAGTGACATAGGTGGTCATTACAACCCTGGCGGTCGGTGTTAAAGCAGCGGTAAGACCGCCAACAGGCCGACGGAAAAAAAATGGAATCATGACCGTGGCGGAAACCGTCACAAAGACAGCCACTTTAACACTCTGACCGCCAAGGCGGTACAAACAAACACCGCGGCGGTAACCGCCAACAGACAGGCGGAAGACAATGTACCGCCCACAGTATCACAACCTACCAGTCCGCCACCTTTTCCGGGGCGGATTCACCGTGAACAAAAACACAGCGGAAACAGGACTTCGAAGGGACCACAGTGAGTACTGCACCTACGACACATGGGAGGGGGGAGGGAAAAACCAGGGACACACACACGCAACACCCCCACCCCCACCCCCACCCCCACCCTCATCCACGACAATACACACACCAATACAGCATGATACATTACAGTTACACCCCCCCAAACCCCCCAGAAGAATGCAAAGACAAAAGGAAATGAGTGTAACCATTGTAATCTATTAAAATCCAGTAAGCAAAAATATATATACACTATAAACAAATATATACACCAAGAATTTAAGTCCAGGTATTGCTCCATTGAAGTCCATGGAACACTGGGCCCACACTGCATGGGCGAGGCCCACACTCAATACCCGAACATGACGGAGAGAACACTGCAGGGGCATCAGATAGCAATAAAACAGGCACCTCAGGGGGAGGGAAAGGGGGGGCACCTCAGCCGGTTGAGTGCACGACGCCAAATCCACGAGGGGGCCCCATGCCCACTGTTCAATCCTGGGGAGTGCAAAGCCACAGTCTCACAAGTCTCTACAGTAGGTGGTTTGCCCACTGTTCAATCCTGGGGAGTGCAAAGCCGCAGTCTCTCAAGTCTCTACAGTGGGTGGGTTGCCCACTATTCAATCCTGGGGAGTGCAAAGCCACAGTCTCACAAGTCTCTACAGTGGGTGGTTTGCCCACAGTTCAATCCTGGGGAGTGCAAATCCACAGTCTCACAAGTCTCTACAGTGGGTGAGTTGCCCACTGTTCAATCCTGGGGAGTGCAAAGCCACAGCTCACAAGTCTCTACAGTGGGTGGGTTGCCCACTGTTCAATCCTGGGAAGTGCAAAGCCACAGTCTCACAAGTCTCTACAGTGGGAGGGTTGCCCACTGTTCAATCCTGGGGAGTGCAAAGCCACAGTCTCTCAAGTCTCTTCAGTGGGTGGGTTGCCCACTGTTCAATCCTGGGGAGTGCAAAGGCACAGTCTCACAAGTCTCTACAGTGGGTGGTTTGCCCACTGTTCAATCCTGAGGAGTACAAAGCCACAGTCTCCTCAAGTGGATAACAGTCTTCATCCTGCCAAGGACTGAGGTAGTGGATGTATCTCTCCACTGGTTCTGGACGGGGGTATGTGCCCAGAGTGCTTCATCCTGGCAAGGACTGAGGCAGTGGATGCCTTTCTCCACTGGTTCTGGAGGGGGCTTTGTGCCCAGAGTGCTTCATCCTGCTCGTGGCGGACTCAGTAGCGTCAGTGCCCTTGGCGCTCATGGGTCAGCGGTGCTTGTGGCGGCGGTGTCCTGTTCAGCGGTACTTGTGGCGGCGGTGTCCTGTTCAGCGGTGCTTGTGGCGGAGGTGTCCTGTTCAGCGTGCTTGTGGCGGCGGTGTCCATGGCAGCTGTGCTTGTGGCAGCGGTGTCCTGTTCAGCGGTGCTTGTGGTGGCGGTGTCCTGTTCAGCGGTGCTTGTTGCTGTGGTGTCCTGTTCAGCGGTGCTTGTTGCGGCGGGGTCCTTGGCAGCGACTCAGCTGCTGGCGGTCCTGTCTGGGCCAGCGGGGCTGGTGCTGGCGGTCCTGTCTGGTCCTGCGTGGCTGGTGCTGGCGGTCCTGCCAGCGGGGCTGGTGCTGGCGGTCCTGTCTGGACCTGCGGGGCTGGTGTTGGCGGTCCTGTCTGGCCCAGCGGGGCTGGTGCTGGCGGTCCTGTCTGGGCCTGCGGGGCTGGTGCAGGCGGTCCTGTCTGGGCCAGCGGGGCTGGTGCTGGCGGTCCTGTCGGGTGATGGCAGTGGCCTCCTGGCCAGCGGGGCTGATGGCGGTGGCTTCCTGGGCAGCGGGGATGATGGCCGTGGCCTTCTGGGCAGCGGGGATGATGGAGGTCGCCTCCTGGGCAGCGGGGCTGATGGCGGTCTTCTCTGCCGTGCTGCTCTTCCCAGGCTTGCCGGGTTTCTTGTGCCCCTTCCCCTCCTTGGAAGGTGTTGCAGTTGACTCCACACTCCCACTTGTACCCCTAGGAGCGGCTTTGGTGGCTGGAGTCTTCCCCCTCTCTCGCTGGGCACTGGCCAACTTTTGATGCTTGACAGGTGGGGGACTGTCCGTGCTGTGGCTCCTTGCCACACTGGCTGCCCTGCTGCCTGGTGCACTCCAGAATCCGGTGACTACTGGCACCACTGGTCCCGGAGATGTTGTCGCTGAGGTGCTAGGTTGGGACCTGGAGAGTCGGGCCCTAGGAGACTGACGGGGTGGGGGAGGTGAGGGAAAGAGGTCAAGGGTGGACAGGAAAAGTTTCTTGGGAACACTGGGATGGGTAGCTGGAGGGGGTTTGGGAGTGGAGGAAGAGGTTGTGGTTGTAGGAGGTGTACGTTTGGCGACTTTGGGTGAAGGTGCATGCGCTGGAGGCTGTTGTGAGGTGGATGGCTGTTGGGTGGGTGTGTGCCTGCGTTTGTGTACCTTGGGAGGTGGCGTCACAGACACACTGGGAGAGGACACAGGGGACGTGTGAATGGTAGTGGGGGTGGTGACTGCACATGAGCAGGGTGTGGTGGTGTGTGTGCTGGTGATGGAAGTAGTGGCTGTAGATGTAGTGCATGCAGGTGTGAGTGGAGACGAGACTGGGAGGGAGGAGGGAGATGAGGAGGAGGGGGACACAGTGGAGGCAGTGGATGTTGGTGTGTCTGCATGTGTGTGATGCTTGCGTGAGTGCCTGTGGGATGTGTGGTGCTTATGTTTGCCTGAGATTCCTTTGTGTGTTGAGGTGTGTGCATGCTGGTCTGATGGTGTGCTTGGGGTAGGCTGAGGTACAGGGGTGTGGGTCTGGGTGGAGGAAGTTGGAGGGGGGAGGCTAGACACAGGGACAATGGCTGCCATCAGTGCTGAGGCCAGAGTCTGAAAAGCTCGCTGAAGGGCTGCCTGACCAGAATGAATGCCCTCCAGGAATGCATTGGTCTGTTGCAACTGCCTCTCTACACCCTGGATGGCATTCAAAATGGTAGACTGCCCAACAGTGAGGGACCTGAGGAGGTCAATGGCCTCCTCACTGAGGGCAGCAGGGGTGACTGGGGCAGGGCCTGAGGTGCCTGGGGCGAAGGTGATGCCCACCCTCCTGTGTGAGCAGGCACGAGGCAAAGGCTGAGGGGCTGCTGGGAGGGCGGTGCTGGTAGGGGGGGTGGCGGCTGTACCTGTAGATGTGGGGGGCACAGATGTGGCCGCCACCACAAGGGAGCTCCCATCAGAGGATGAGTTCGTATCACTGGTGTCAGCTCCTGTCCCCGCCGTGGAGCTCCCCTCACCCTCCGTCCCACTGGTGAATTCAGACTCCGTAATGTCGCCCTCCAGGGCCATTTGGAATGCAGCTCCCTCCTGCTCCGGTGCCACTGCTCCTCTGCCTGATGATGCTAATGCACACAAGAACAGGGAGACCACAAAAAGTGGGGGGGAACGACAGAAGAAAGACATGTTGAGTGCATGCATTACTGCTACCGTTGATGGACACGACAGACACAGAAGCCCCCTGCACTCCGCCGTGCACTTGGGGTCCACTCTTCAATCCCTGGGACATGGCCTACAAGGCTATGGCCGACATCTGCACACATGGATGTCACAGGAGCCAGGCACTGTACACAGGTGGGGTGGGGTGCCACAGGGTCTGCCAGAAGAAGGGGACCTAACTAGCACACTCGCCCTGGCCTAGGGAAACCCACAGCCCACCTCCCCCACCCAGACACCTCCACTGCGCGCTGAATCAGCTGAATGAGAGTGTACTCAACCCCTTGTGGCTGCTGTGATGCCCTTAAGCGCCCATCCAACTCCGGGTACGCCACCGCCAGGCTCCTGAACATCAGGGGGGTCATGGTGCGACGGGCACCCCTCCCAAGTTGGGAGGCCATCCCCAGCTGGGCCTCCGCCATCTTCTTGCTCCAGCGGCGAATGTCCTCCCATCTCTTACGGCAGTGGGTGCTCCGTCTGTGATAGACCCCCAGGGTCCGGACGTCCTTGGCGATGGCATGCCAGATGTCCTTCTTCTGGTGGGCGCTGACCTACATGAATTGTACAGGGGAAAAAGAAAAGTTGTTACCAACTGCACCGTCACAGTCATTGGCCCCCATCCCTACCCTTGCCATGTGGCACGTGCACTCACCATCATTTCATGCACGCCTCATTCTCTCCCCCCCATCTTTCATCCACCCCACTCCACACAGGCATAGCCCATACAGCATGCTCCCAGTGTACTTACCTGTTTGTCTGGAGGACCGTAGAGTAGCGTGTACTGGGAGAGGACCCCATCCACAAGTTTCTCCAACTCCTCCGTGCTGAAGGCAGGGGCCCTTTCCCCAGACGCACGAACCATTGTCTCTTCCAGACTGAGGTCACAGCAGCACTTGCAGTGTAGGTCCTCTCCTGTCGAAGATCAGGTATCGAGTGATTGAATAGATAGAAAATGGCGGTCACGTCCGCTGCAGTGCGTACCGTCACCACCGGCGTACATCGTCATTGGCCTACTGCGACGGTGTACAACGCCAGCGCAGTTACCTCACATCCCATTGTCCCACTTTACAGGTCAGGCAGCCGCCATTTCAGGGGCCCACATGGCTTAATTTTTAACTGCGACACACATACCTAGGCCTTGCCTCAACACTCATACATGCAAATGTCAGATTATGAATCGTGTACTGTGTAAGCTGTGTGCACGTACCTCTGAGTTGGTTGACTCTGTGCTCGCTGTTGCCCTTCATACACCGGTCGCTGGGACATGTGAGGAGATGGCGGCATCCTCCGGTGTACAGACCACTGGTGGACCTGTCAACAATGGAGGAAAGACATGTGATCATCACCTACAGGCTTGATCGTGCCACAATCCTGGAACTGTGTGCCCAGTTGGAGCCAGACCTGATGTCAGCTATCCGCCATCCCACAGGAATCCCCCCTCTAGTGCAGGTGCTGTCAGTACTCCATTTCCTTGCAAGTGGGTCATTTCAAACAACAGTGGCCATAGCATCAGGGATGTCCCAGCCTCTGTTTTCCAACGTGTTGTCCAGAGTGTTGTCTGCCCTGCTGAAACACATGCAGAGCTACATCGTTTTCCCTCAGGTGGAGGATTTGCCTACAGTGAAAGGTGACTTCTATGCCCTGGGACATATCCCCAACATCATAGGTGCCATTGATGGGACACATGTGGCTTTGGTACCCCCTCGCAGGAGCGAACAAGTGTACAGAAACCGGAAGAGCTATCATTCGATGAATGTGCAGGTGGTGTGTTTGGCAGACCAGTACATCTCCCATGTGAATGCCAAATTCCCTGGCTCAGTGCATGACGCTTACATCCTGCAGAATAGCAGCATCCCTTATGTGATGGGTCAACTCCAGAGGCACCGTGTGTGGCTATTAGGTGAGCACCTGGAAGCAAGTCAGTGGGAACGGTTGTCTGGGTCTGGGGATATTCCTACAGGTTAGTGTGTGTCTAACAGTTGTCCCTCACCATTTGCAGGTAAGCAAAGAAGAAAAACCACGGCACATCCCAAGCGGTTATAATGTTCCAGTTTATTCCTCGTGATGTCTTTAGATGAAACAATAATCTGTGGCCCAAGGTAACATCTTGGAGCCAGAGTCAAGAGATGACAACAGAAATCCTTTTCAAATGAACATCAGCCCAAATAGACAACAGCCGACACGTGTTTCGTCTGGGTAGACTTTATCAAGGCTGTGGATATACACAAGGAAATAGAGTATCAACTACTGGAAAACAATTTAAATGAGAAAAGAAGTGTTTGTGACCAATGAAGAAAACAATTATTTGAATTAAATTAAAAGTAGGGAAGCCCGATTGTTAGCCAAAAAACGTGGCCCGAATAGAGAGATGTCGTTATTGCTCTCCATATTCATTTAGGATGTAAGTCACCAAAAGAGTGTCAGAAAAAGAAATGTGATCTGAAGTAGGTGTATCACAAATAGAGTGCAAAGGGAAAAAACCAGAGCTGGGGAATGAGAATTATTGTTTTTGAAGAGTACAGTCAAGTAAAGTTAAAAGGGAAACAAAGACAACACACACACCTACAGTATTCTAGTGATGCCATAAAGTATAGGGAAAACCATGTGTTGAGATAAAAGTGTGTCCTAGATGTTGAACCACGAAAGGGAAGACATGCATCATTGGAAACATTAGTATTATGTGCAGAAAAATGAACAAAAGGTGGATTAACTGATCCGATAATCGGAAAAACATACCTATGATGCAGATAAATAGCTCAATATTCCAAAGTACCAGAGACAAATTGATGTCTTATGTTTTGAAAAGGAGGTCGAGTAAGAAGAGGCTAGAGGACCATGGTAAGCCTGTATAGTGAGAAAGAGGGCAAAGAAACCTGGTAAGGGCGGTCCATGAAATATATATTGACCCTATTATAATGGTTATTCAAAATTAGCATGGACTAGTAGGAGTGTCGTTATTTAGAATGTGTTATTGCGAGAAGAATGACATGGTGATCATAACCCATATGGTGAATGTATAGATCGCCGAAGTAAGAATATATATAAATAGAGAGTGGCGTTTGCGTAAAACCTAATGTATCGTAGATTATATGTAATGTTTAAGACAAATAGCAGGCGATGTATAGCATCCGTGAAACTCCCATGGAGTTTCCGGGCTATATCGTTAATGAAAGTGAATGCTTAAGGCCATCGCCAGTGATGTAAAACATCCACATAAACCCCATACAAGACCTGGACTAGCGCACTGCACTATCAATTAATAAGTGTCCATACCTCAGATGTCTCCAAGCGTTTCTTTCGCCGTGGTATGGACGGCGCTGCAAATAGTAATCGCGCGCCGGTGGCGGACTCCCTCTATTTGAAGCCCAATAGGGAGTGGAAATGGTAAAGGGACTGTAAAGCTAGAGCTGTAGCCAAGTAGGGATGGAAAACGGGCGCCACATTGAAATGTCAAAGAAGGAGATAAAACAGAGGAAAAGAGAAATATATGTGAGACACCCACTGAATAGTGGAAAAGAAAAAGAAAAAAGAAGAATATGGAGAGTTATTTCTGAAGTATAATGTCGTATAGGATCTGAAATTTGTTGAAAAAATATAATAGTAAAAATATGAAAATGGCCAAGAAATAGCATTGCATGCTAAATTATAAAATCGAGAAGGACGGAAGGGGTAATCCCATATTGTTGCATGTAACAAGTCTATTCAAATTTTCATAGGTGCTATGCATGAAAGAATGATGCAGAAATTGACAGACGCTAGAAAATAATATAATTGACCAGTGATATAGAATAGTGAAGAAAAATAACCCTGGTTACCCCAACCTGTCATGGCTACTGACCCCAGTGAGGAATCCCAGGACAAGGGCAGAGGAACGCTACAATGAGGCCCATGGGCGAAAAAGGAGGATTATAGAGCGGACCTTCCGCCTCCTGAAGGCCAGGTTCAGGTGCCTCCATATGACAGGTGGATCCCTATTCTACTCACCAAAGAAGGTGTGCCAGATCATCGTGGCCTGCTGTATGCTTCACAACTTAGCTTTGCGACAACAGGTGCCTTTTCTGCAGGAAGATGGTCCAGATGGAGGTGTTGTGGCAGCTGTGGAGCCTGTGGACAGTGAAGACGAGGAAGCAGAAGAAGAGGACATCGACAACAGGAACTCGGTGATCCTGCAATACTTCCAGTGAGACACAGGTAAGAATACAAACCTGCCTACTACATGTACATTAACACTACTACCTCTCTACTGTCTGTCGTTTTCACCCAGTGTATGGTCACTCATTTGTCACTTTCCCTTACAATTTCACAGATGTGGGTCCCACTGTGTGACTTCTTCTTTGTTTCCTCATGGACTAGAGCTGTGTGAAATAGGTATGTTGACATTACAATTGAAAGAGCATTTTGTCACTGTAATTGCTAATACACTATTTCGAAATCACAGACAGACTCCAGATTGTTTGTGCTTTAAGGGTGTTTATTTAAGTGCTCAATATTGGAGGGTGCTGTAAAATGATCAGGGGTCATGGTGGAGGAATGTCCATGGCAAAGTCCAGTCTATTAGTCTCACAGGTGCATTGCCCAAAGGGGCATAGGAAGTGGAGCTGGGGCAGTTTGAGGATGGACAGGGTGACAAGATGGGACAGAAGGATGACATTCAGGGCGGTCTCATTTCTTGGCGGGGGTCTTAGCATCGTTCACTGTCTTTGTCCTGGATCTCAGGGACCGTTTGCGGGGTGGTTCTCCCTCTGCAGGGAGTGCTGGTGTGGTGGTCCTGTGGCGGTGCCTCCTGTCCACTAGCGTCGGCGGAGGTGGTGGGCAGTTCATCGTCCAGGCTAGTGTCAAGGGCCCCTTGTGCCACAGTGTCCCTCCTGGTGTTGAGGACTTCCTTCAGCTCCCCTACGATTGTGCCCGGGGCGGAATTGATGGATCTGAGTTCCTCCCTGAAGCCCAAATACTGTTCCTCCTGCAGCCGCTGGGTCTCCTGAAACTTGGCCAGTACCGTTGCCATCGTCTCCTGGGAATGGTGGTAGGCTCCCATGATGTTGGAGAGGGCCTCGTGGAGAGTGGGTTCCCTGGGCCTGTCATCCCCCTGTCGCACAGCAGCCCTCCCAGTTCCCCTGTGTTCCTGTGCCTCTGTCCCCTGAACGGTGTGCCCACTGCCACTGCCCCCAGGTCCCTGTTGTTGTTGGGGTGGTGGGTTAGCCTGGGTTCCCTGTAGTGGTGGACACACTGCTGATTGACGTGTCCTGGGGACAGATGTATGGGCCCGCTGGGTGGGTGCTGTGCTGGTGTTTCCAGAGGGGGGAAGCTCTGTGGTGGCCTGTGCCAGTGTGAGGGGAACCGACTGTCCCGAGGTCCCAGATGGGCCGGGCTGGTCATCTAGATCCAGTTGGACAGAGCTGCTGTCATCACTGTGGGCCTCTTCTGTTGGTGGTGTGGACATGTGTGGACCCTCCTGTCCGGCGAAGTTGGGCAGGGGTCCTGCAGGGGTATAAAAGGATGTTTATTGCATCTGTGTGTGCCATGGTGTGCAATGGGTGGGTGACCGTGTACCCCAGTGCTTGCATTCCTGTGTGGGACCTTGTGTGATGGTGGTTTAGGGGGGGTGTATGGGTATGTGCAGTGGCCATGCTTTGGTGATGGGTGTCCATGCTTTGTTGTTGCATGCAGGGCTTGGTGCTGGGATGTGTGGTTTGTGATATTGGGACATTTGTGAGGAGTTGGAGTGATGGGGGTGAGGGCGAGGGTGGGGGTATGTGATGGCATGCAGGTAGGGTGGGGAATATAGTAGTAAAGCATTGCCTTACCAGAGTCCATTCCTCCATCTACTCCTGCAAGGCCCTCAGGATGCAGAATCACTAAGACTTGCTCCTCCCATGTTGTTAGTTGTGGGGGAGGAGGTGGGGGTCTGCCGCCAGTCCGCTGAACCACAAGGTGGTGTCTTGATACCACTGAACGCACCTTCCCCGTAGGTCGTTCCACCTCTTCCTGATGTCATCCCTATTTCTTGGGTGCTGTCCCACTGCGTTGACCCTGTCCACGATTCTTTGCCATAGCTCCATCTTCCTAGCTATGGAGGTGTGCTGCACCTCTGATCCGAATAGCTGTGGCTCTACCCAGACGATTTCCTCCACCATGACCCTGAGCTCCTCAGAGAACCTGGAGTGTCTTTGCCATGTCATGGGGTGGTGTGGGTAATTTGTGGGGTGGTGTGTGTTGTGATAAGTGGGGTGAGATTTAGTGGTGTGTTGTGTGAGGTGCGTGGAAGTTATGTGGGTGATGGTATTGTGTGCCTGTGGATGCTTGGTAGTAGTTCGTAGTGTCTCTGTAGGAAGTTGGCTCTGTATGTACTATTTCAAAGTAAGAAATAGCATGCACAGAGTCCAAGGGTTCCCCTTAGAGGTAAGAAAGTGGCAAAAAGAGATAATTCTAATGCTCTATTTTGTGGTAGTGTGGTTGAGCAGTAGGCTTATCAGAGGTTAGTGTTAAGCATTTGTTGTACACACACAGGCAATAAATGAAGGACACACACTCAAAGACAATTCCAGGCCAATAGGTTTTTATATAGAAAAATATATTTTCTTAGTTTATTTTAAGAACTACAGCTTCAAGATTTACAAACAATACTTTAAATGAAAGGTATTTCACTCAGGTATCTTAGGAACTTTGAATCATCACAATAGCATGTACAGTTTTGGCAAAAATGGCAATAAGCTATTTTAAAATTGGACGCTGTGCAAAATTCAGCAGTTCCTGGGGAGGTAAGTATTTGTTAGTTTCACAGGTAAGTAAAGCACTTACAGGGTTCAAAGTTGGGTCCAAGGTAGCCCACCGTTGGGGGTTTAGGGCAACCCCAAAGTTACCACACCAGCAGCTCAGGGCCGGTCAGGTGTAGAGGTCAAAGTGGTGCCCAAAACGCATAGGCTTCAATGGAGATAGGGGTGCCCCGGTTCTAGTCTGCCAGCAGGTAAGTACCCGCGACTTCGGAGGGCAGACCAGGGGGGTTTTGTAGGGCACCGGGGGGGACACAAGTCAGCACAAAAAGTACACCCTCAGCGGCACAGGGGCGACCGGGTGCAGAGTGCAAACAGGCGTCGGGTTTGCAACAGGTTTCAATGGGAGACCCCGGGGGTCTCTTCAGCGATTCAGGCAGGCAAGGGGGGGGCTCCTTGGGGTAGCCACCACCTGGGCTAGGGAGAGGGCTTCCTGGGGGTCACTCCTGCACTGGAAGTCGGATCCTTCATGTCCTGGGGGCTGTGGGTGCAGTGTGTTTCCCAGGCGTCGGCTTCTTTGAAGCAGGCAGTCGCGGTCAGGGAGAGCCTCTGGATTCCCTCTGCAGGCGTCGCTGTGGGGGCTCAGGGGGGTCAACTCTGGCTACTCACTGGCTCACAGTCACCGGGGAGTCCTCCCTGTAGTGTTGGAATTCCGCAGGTCGAGCCTGGGGCGTCGGGTGCAGAGTGGAAAGTCTCACGCTTCCGGCGGTAAACGTGTGGTCTTTAAAAGTTGCTTCATTGTTGCAAAGTTGTAGTTTCTTTGGAACAGGGCCGCTTTCCTCTGGAGTTCTTGGTCCTTTTAGATGCAGGGTAGTCCTCTGAGGCTTCAGAGGTCGTTGGACCCTGGGGGACGCGTCGCTGTTGCAGTTTTTCTTGAAGTGGGGAGACAGGCCGGTAGGGCTGGGGCCAAAGCAGTTGGTGTCTCCGTCTTCTCTGCAGGGCTTCAGGTCAGCAGTCCTTCTTCGTCTTCAGGTTGCAGGAATCTAGTTTCCTAGGTTCTGGGGAGCCCCTAAATACTGAATTTAGGGGTGTGTTTAGGTCTGGGAGGTTAGTAGCCAATGGCTAGTAGCCCTGAGGGTGGCTACACCCTCTTTGTGCCTCCTCCCTGAGGGGAGGGGGGCACATCCCTAATCCTATTGGGGGAATCCTCCATCTGCAAGATGGAGGATTTCTAAAAGTCAGAGTCACCTCAGCTCAGGACACCTTAGGGGTTGTCCTGACTGGCCAGTGACTCCTCATTATCTCCTCATTATCTCCTCCGGCCTTGCCGCCAAAAGTGGGGCCGTGTCCGGAGGGGGCGGGCATCTCCACTAGCTGGGATGCCCTATGGCGCTGTAACAAAGGGGGTGAGCCTTTGAGGCTAACCGGCAGGTGTTACATTTCCTGCAGGGGGAGGTGAGAAGCACCTCCACCCAGTACAGGCTTTGTTACTAGCCACAGAGTGACAAAGGCACTCTCCCCATGTGGCCAGCAACATGTCTGGTGTGTGGCAGGCTGCCAAAACTAGTCAGCCCACACTGGAAGTTGGGTATGTTTTCAGGGGGCATCTCTAAGATGCCCTCTGGGTGTATTTCACAATACAATGTATACTGGCATCAGTGTGCATTTATTGTGCTGAGAAGTTTGGTACCAAACTTCCCAGTTTTCAGTGTAGCCATTATGGTGCTGTGGAGTTCGTGTTTGACAGACTCCCAGACCATATACTCTTATGGCTACCCTGCACTTACAATGTCTAAGGTTTTGCTTAGACACTGTAGGGCAGTGGTCTCCAAACTTTGTAATGCCGCGCCCCCCCAGTTGAAAAATAAAAATCATTGGGCCCCCCTTCAGAATTTTTCACAATTATTTTATAAAGAAGGCAATGTGAAGGCAATGTTTAAATATGTCTAGACCTATTTAAACATTGCAGTTAAGTACTGTTACCTTTTAAAAAATGCAATAACTGCTTTTGCTTTAAACAAAGGCCTGTTACCTGTATCATGCTTCTTTTGGCCAGAATTTGGCGCCCCCCCCCCCTAGGAACAATTGAGGCCCCCCTAGGGGGGCCCGCCCCCCAGTTTGAAGACCTCTGCTGTAGGGGCATAGTGCTCATGCACCTATGCCCTCGCCTGTGGTATAGTGCACCCTGCCTTAGGGCTGTAAGGCGTGCTAGAGGGGTGACTTATCTATGCCTTAAGCAGTGTGAGGTTGGCATGGCACCCTGAGGGGAGTGCCATGTCAACTTAGTCATTTTCTCCCCACCAGCACACACAAGCTGGCAAGCAGTGTGTCTGTGCTGAGTGAGGGTCCCTAGGGTGGCATAAGATATGCTGCAGCCCTTAGAGACCTTCCCTGGCATCAGGGCCCTTGGTACCAGGGGTACCAGTTACAAGGGACTTACCTGGATGCCAGGGTGTGCCAATTGTGGAGACAAAGGTACAGTTTCAGGGCAAGAACACTGGTGCTGGGGCCTGGTTAGCAGGTCTCAGCACACTTTCAAATCATAACTTGGCATCAGCAAAGGCAAAAAGTCAGGGGGTAACCATGCCAAGGAGGCATTTCATAGCAGATATTTTGGAAAACTATGGGGGAATGTCTTGAATTTTAAAGAATATCACAGTAGTGTGGAACATCATGTTAGTGTTATTTAGGAATCTAAGGGTGGAAGTGGACATAAGGGCCTCAAGAAGTGTAAAGTTGAAAAGTGCATTTTTAATTAGATTGTGCCTAGATTGGTGCCCTTGTTATCTAGAGATTGTAGAATGATGAGATAGGTATTAATCACAAGTATTAGACTAGAACATTCATTCATTATGAAACTATGGAAACATGAGTGGGGATTGTCTTGGGGTATTGCAAAATGTAGCAATGTAATAATAATGTGTGAAATGTGACTTATAAATTAGTATCCCTTTTGGTCTCTTTCTTACTGCACAAACATAGACTGATTCCAATGATTTGTTCTTTTCTTATAATTTCAGCCCTGATGAAGTGGCATGTATGGTCTGTGAAAAACGTGTTGGCTGGCGTTTTTTGATTGCAACCTATTAATTGTAAATGTAGTATATTGATGTTCTCAGGAATGTTTGATATTGCTAGGAATGCCTGACCACTCATTTTCTGTGTATGTAACTGGTTCAAGTAATTTGATATCTAGAAAATGTTGTCTATAAAATTGGTCAGAGTCATTTGATGCCTAGAAAATGTCGCATGAATTGAAACACGTTTCTTATTGAGGCATGTGTTGGGAAACCTTGTGAAACCAGATCTCAATGGAAGTATAGCATTTGACAATTAATGTGTTGATTAACTTAAGAATTTATGTTATGTGCTCCCTACGAAACATTTAGTTACCTCTTGGGCATAGGGCTATGTCCCCACCCCAAAAGGTGCCATACAGTCTTCTGCCTCACTTGGAAGGAGGATGGGGGGCTTGCCCTGAATCCACCCCACCCCTGGGGGGGGGGGGGGAAGAGAAACCCACTAATGATCAGGGATTTTACATTTGTCCAAAATAGGGGTGGGGGTCGCTCCTGGCACCTAGCATTAGGCTATGTCCCAACCCATAAAGGGGCTTCCCAATATTTCTTCCCCCAGAGGTAGATTGAGGGGTAGGGGTAGAAATCCTCTGGAAAACAGGAATCTCAAAATGGTGCCAAAAAAACGGATAGGGGCGGTCCACCCCAGTGTCTGGTCATACTCCCATCCAAAAGGGACAGCAGAGTCTTTTTGCCTCCACTCCAGGGCAGGCATGAGGTTTGCCCTAATTGAGGGTTTGCCTACAATTGTCCCCAGGGTGTAGAAAGCCCACTAGACACCAAGGGTTTTTGGCCATTTCCCTACCTCAAAAGGGGGCAATACATTCTTTCCAGGGATGGGGCAGAATGTCCATTAGACACTAGAGATTTCAAAATGGCACCAAACAAACCAAAGGACATGGTGGTCCACTCTGACATTCAGTCATATCCCAACCCCAGAAGAGAAAATAGATTTTTTCACTCAAATGGAGAGTAGATTTGAAGTTTGCACTGACTGGGGATGGGGGGGGTTCCTTTTATTCTGCCCCAGGACTAGAAAATCTGCTAGGCACCAGTGATTTCACATTTGGCCAAGAAAAAAGTGGGTTGTCCCCAGCTACCCATATCATATGAAATGTCAATTTTGCTGGGTGAATTATCATGTCTCCAGGTCGCGTTTTGGGGTATTTTGCATCACAGCCACAAGGTCCAGCCACACAAGTGAGGTGCTGGTTTTATTGAGTAATATGTGAGAACACAAATAGTTTAATATTGTTATTACCTCTTGGATTTGTCTGTGTCTTTGGCTTCCAAGAGTAAGCCAATGTAAAAAAAGAAGACATTTTGCAACATGGCATCTGAATCAAATGATAGTATGAGAGCCCCAAATTCAGAGGTGTACCAATAGCCACTTTTCTTAATCTCAGTATCTTGTGCATAATTTAAAAAATACATAGCCATAGCCTATAAAAACCTATTGGCCTGGAATTGTCTTTGTTTGTGTGTTCCTCATTTATTGCCTGTGGGTGTACAACAAATGCTTAACACTACCCTTTGATAAGCCTACTGCTCGACCACACTATCACAAAATAGAGCATTAGAAATATCTCTTTTTGCCACTATCTTACCTCTAAGGGGAACCCTTGGACTCTGTGCATGCTATTTCTTATTTTGAAATAGTACATACAGAGCCAACTTCCTACAACTAGTGATCCCAATATTCATATACCCCATGATGAGTGTCCTCAATTTCCTGTATACAAACTCAAAACTCACCCACCTGCCAGTATTTAACATATAAGCAAAGTAACTCGTCTACGGTTTCCAGTCAACCAATGCTTCAAATTCATCAGTCTTGAATCCTTTTTTTCAACCAATATTATATCTATTTGGAACCAAGGGAATAACTCAGCACTCCAAATAATACATGCATTACTAAAAGACAACACTCCACACTTACAACTATTCTTAATCCCCACATGCCAGTCTCACCCATTACCGTTCCCCACATCATCAAATCAGTCAGATCCTGGTTTGTGAACCTACCTTCAAATACTGTGTGTGTTTTCTACTTTCTGATCTGGCACAAACAGTTGCCCATCACCATGTCAGGTGCTCCACCTTTTCCAAATGACCACATTCTAAAACAGAAACTAGAGCCAAAAGAAATTGCTATTTAGCTGCCCCTTTCCCACACAATAGTCCCACTCAATGCCGATGATTCCTACATATTCTTCATGAGATCCCATTTTCCCATGAAAATACCTTTTTATCTTGCACTCTTGAAGCTACCATCTTGCGCTGTTCGCATGTTTTCAAGCCAACAAATGTCCTCCATTACGCATGTTTGCTCCTAATGTCAATTTCCATACCCCATGGCTCTTCTAACACATGACCGCACTCTGAAATCAAAATAAGTACATAAAACAATTACAGCGTATCTACCAGACTCCAAATACTCTCTACCATACTCTCTATCTATCTCCAAACATACCAATTGTTTCGGCGTTGCCGCTCACCCATGTCCAAACTCCAGTGCCACCATTGTGGCATTTTCAGCCCTGTTTAAGTACTTCCCTAATTGAGGCACAGTCGGTACTATCTTTTTCATTAATTATATTCAAATTCAAACTAAACGTCTTTCCCAAAAAGCCCGGAATGGATTCCTTAGTCATTGACCCTCCCAAATCCCTCAATTCCAGGGTATTTGTAATATGTGTTTCCAATAATAAAATTACACTTCGTCTTAGTATTTCAAACTCTAAGTGTGCAAAAAGCTTTCTCATTCACAGCACCAAGGATCCTGAATTTAAAAACATAGAACTCTTAATGCAAATAAATAAACCAATAATAGATAGCTGCAACACCAATGCTAATTCCGATTATAGCATGCTGTAACCACTAGACTATCCATGTTCATTCTTCCCATTTCCATAATTACACTGCCTATAACCTTTAATGTGCGCAAACGCATCCTCAACTGCATTTTCTAGTAACCTCGTCCTCATAAAACGGATCTCATGCACTCCCAGGTCCTATTCAAATTATCACAGGCGTAATCTAGGAAAATTCATATATTGTGACCTAACTCCTGAGAGCAAAATTGAAGCTAAAGTTGAACCTCACAACTATACAAGTTCTATTTGAACTGCCACAAACTAAGTCTAGAAAAAAATAAATGTCAAGACCGGCTTCCTAAGAACAAAATTAAACCCAAAACTGAATTGACCTCAATCTCAATGAAACTTGAGTCCTTCACGGGACCTGAACTACCACCACTAGAGGCCGCGTTGTGGATCACTCTAGCCTCTACGCTATCCACATTCATCTTCCTCCAACCTCAAAATTCCCTCTAAATGAATTAACCACTTACCATGACAATGGATTAAATCAAAATCCTCGTCAGGACCCATCAGTGAAACTAAATCTAAAGTCACTCTTGCCTTCATATTATCCATATTCCCCTATTCCAGCTCCATAGCTCATATAGGATGGGACTTCAAGTACCTCTTCCAACTACCTATGTCCTCAGAACCCTCAGTTCCAGACAGATAGAGGAAAAACACAAAACACAAAGTTTCTCAACCCCAAGAGATAAACCAAATCAGAGAGTAGAGAACGCACAAAGTACATGAAGGTAGGTTCGCAAACCAGGACCTGACTGATGTGATGATGTGGGAAACAGGAATAGGTGAAACTGGCATGTGGGGATTAAGAATAGTTGTAAGTGTGGAGTGTTGTCTTTTAATAGTGCATGCATTATTTGGATCGCTGAGTTCTTCCCTTGTTTCCAAATAGACATAATATTGGTTGAAAAAAGGATTGGAGACTGATGTTCTTTAACGTATTGGTAGATTGGAAACCATAGGAGTTACATGGCGTATATGTCAAGTACTGGCAGGTGAGTGAGTTTTGAGTTTGTATACAGGGATTTGAGGACACTTATTATGGGTCATATGAATATTGGTATCACTAGTGGAGCAGATATTTTGGAAAACTATGGGGGAATGTTTTGGATGTTAAGAATATCACAGCAGTGTGGAACATCGCCATAGTGTAATTTGGGAATCTGAGAGTGGCAGAGACAAAACGGACTCAAGAAGTGGAAAGTGGAATAGTGCATTTATAACTAGAGTGTGCCAAGAAGGGCACCCTTAATAACTAGAGATTGTAGAATGATGAGGTAGGTATTAATCACAAGTAATATACTAGCACGTTGTGGTGAACTTGGACACAGGAAAAACAGCGGTAAATGGAGAATGTTTTATTTTTATGTTCAGTATGAGAGAGCCCATGTTCAGGTCCACATCCGTCAAGCACTGCAGCCAACTCCTTCCAACTGACTTGCGGCACAACAGACCTGAATCTGGAACACTAGCTTAGTGTTAAACAATAATACCACACATTCTACCTAGCGTGTGCATCTTGTGATGCCATATTGTGTGCACGCTGATGCCATGAAACATCTGTCCATGTATACTACATCGCCCTTCCCCTTATACAAAAAAACAACCAACTTACAATTGTTTAAAAACAAGATAAATATAAATCAAACTATTGCATATATTAATCCTTGAATCTAACAGGTGCTGAAACATTGCGATAAGATATTCTGCGTGTGTTCTCTGCAGTGTTGTTGTTGTTAAGAGGTGAAATCACATGCATGGCAGCTGACATTGCTCCTTGATCAATACTGTGTGAGTAGGAGTTAACAGTGCGAGAAACTGCACACTGATCATTAATATCTTTGGAATTGTTTTCAGGAATATTGTTATCATTGTAAACAATTGCTTCTGCAGTAGGAACATTACCTGAGTTCCTCATGGTAGCAAGCTTACTTTCAGTAACAGTATCAAAACAACATGAATTATCATACTGATCACCAACCTTTTGAAGAACCTTTCCTTTAGTTATACAATTTCTTTGTGCTTGCCCATATGAAACTTTAATGACTCCTTCTACTCCAACACCCCTATTATTTAACACAATTGCTCCCTCGACATTTTAACAATCCTAGTTGGGTAAGTAAACTTAGATTCCCCCTTTTTCACTCTATTGGGTTATTATATTATCACCCAATCTCCAACTTTAAAGTCAACATCCTTCACATTGTGTTTGCTGTTAAAATAATCCCCCATAACCCTTTGCTTCCTTAGAACAGTTTGCTTAATGCTTTCTTTGTTATTGTGTGTTATTACATCTTTCATCCAAACAGGATACAGAGCACATCCAATTGCGTAGTAGTTTGAAAGGAGATGACCCTGTAACACTATGTGGGGCAACCAACAGTTACAAGTTTTCTTCTTCAAAAATTCTACTACACTAACCCCAGAAGAAAGTGCAGTTTGTAGTCCTTCTTTTAAGAATTTGTAAACACGCTCAACAAGGATTTGGATGAAGGCAAATACAAGGTCACTTGCAAATACTTGATTTTAAAACTTTCAATAAATGATTTAATTTGTATAGATTTAAAGTGTGTTCCGTTGTCTGTAACAATTTCTCTGGGGAGTCCCTCAATTTCAAATATCTTAGTGAGAAAAGATATCACAGTTTTAGTGTCAAGTGAGGAAACAAAATCATAATAATACCATTTAAAAAAATAATCAACTAGTACAATCAGTTATCTCATGTTGCTGGGTAGTAATTCAAAAGGTCCAGACAAATCCAAGGAAATCTTTTCCCAGGGACCACCTGGTATGGGTACAGCATACATCCTAGATTCAACAGACTTCCAGTGCTTATCTGAGACCAAATACATCTCATACTCATCAATCCATTTACTAACTCGAGCATCCAAACCTGGTCACCAATAAAACTGTCTAATGGTGCGTGAGGTGGCTGAAACACCCAAATGTCCCTCGTGAGATACATCAAATAGAGACTTCCTGAGTTATACAGGTGGTACTACCAAATCATGTCTGGTTAAAATCCCATCAACCAATGACAGTTCATCAGACACCTGAGCATAAGGCTTCAGACTAGATTCCACATTTCTTTCCTTTGGTCATCCTGTTTTAACAAACTTGATAACTTCCTGTAGCAACGCATCTCTTCCCAGAGCATCCAACCATTCCTTGTTCGTCACACCAAAATGTTGTTCCTCACATCCATCTCCAACAAGCGCCACAACATATTCCACATCGTCTGACGGATTACTTTCATCCCTTACATTCAAAGATCTAAGTGCTAGACAGTCTGCCCTGGAATTCTTTCCACAAGGAAGGTGCTTGATGCCAAAGTTGTATTCTTGGAGTTTTGACAAAATTCTCACCAATCTCACAGATGCTTTCCCTGTCCTATTGCCATTGAGCATATATAATAATGGCTTATGTTCTGTGAAAGTATCAAATTGTGTGCCCCATAGAAATGTCTTCAACTTTTCTACAGGCCATGAACAAGCCAATGCTTCAAGCTCTATCATGTTGTAATTAGTTTCCGTGACACTAAGAGATCGTGAAACAAAGGCAATGGTTTGTTCCCTTTTATTGACCCACTGAGAGAGCACATCACCTAAACCCATTAGGCTGGCAACAACCATAAAAAAACATGGTTTCCCAGATGCAAAAGCTGATAGTATGGGTGCAGTCATGAGATTTTTCTTTCAAAAAAGCCTTATGCGCTTCTTCAGACCAAAAACCTTTTTGCCCCTTTTTTAGAACTGATCTTAATGGTTACATGACAATGGGATACCCATGAATAAATCACGCGTAATATTCACAGAGGCCAAGAAATGAACGTAATGTATCCTTGTTATCTGATGGAGTAGCATCTTGTATCACCTGCACTAGGGACAACTTGGGTTTAATTCCCAAATCAGAATTGTATTGAGCCAAGTAATCTAATTGACTGACCAAGAATTTGCATTTCTCGTTCCCTAAAGTAATGCCTACCTGTGTAACTTTTCTCAATACTTTTTACAGAATCAAATTGTGTTCTCTGGTTGATTCAGCATAAACATGTTTATCATCCTGAAATTTTTGAATCACAGGAATTCCTACCAAAATGGTGTCCATAAATTTTTGGAACACACTTGCTGCAGAGGCCAAACCATAAGGCATTCTTAAAAACTTGTATGCACCACATGGGGTAATGAGGGTGGTAAGGTCTTGGCTCTCTGCAGCAAATGGGATCTGATGATGTGCAGATTTTAGATCCAGTAATGAGAAAACTTTGGACCCTCGCAAATTGGCAAGTAACTCCTGTACTTTGGGTACAGGATGGCAATCAATTATTATCTTTTTGTTCAATGTGCCTAGGTCAATACATAAACGGATCTCTCCAGTTTTCTTGCTAACAATGACTACTGACTAAACCATTCTGATTACTCAGTGGCCTTTATAACTTCTTCTGAATATAGCTTATCTAATAAATTCTTCATTTCAGACATTGCACTCATGAGAACTGATCTCACCTTATGCAGGAAAGTTAGAAATAACCTTTTCCAATGATAATTCATCTTCAGTTTCAATTAATGATAGATGAGTGTCGGATAGCACAACAGGAGTGTCAGCACCTGGGATTAGCATTATATCCAGTCTTGGTTGGCTTTTCTACCCAATAATGTTTCTCCCATTTACTGTCATATATATCTTCGTAATAACATTCCTCCCCAAAAAAGTAAGAGAGTCAACAAAGTAGCCTAGCATTTGTATATTTTGTTCCCCAAATGCCTTGAGATTAACATTAGAGATAGTTAAAGGCACATTGTTCCATACTTATTTGTACAACAGATCTGAAATAATGGTAATTGGGGCCCCTGAATCAGCCATCATCGTTAAACAGTAATCCCCTATTTAGCTTGACACAACAGTCCTTTAACTTTGTCTGAATCTTTCTCAATAGAGACTGTCAAGACAACCTTAGATAAATCATCAGTGCACTGTTCAGTGTCTAACTCAACACTGTTAATCCTAGATAATGTTCTAACATTTCTGCATACTGTTTGAAAATTTCCGGTTTGACTACATTTATTACATCTTTTGTTGATGGCGGGACCTGGAATTGTTAGTTAGATCAGTTTTAAACCCACACCGGTAAATCCCTACATTCTTCAGAAATTTGGGTCTCACATTCTTGTTCTTTGCATGAACAGCAGCTACGTACTCTGCTCCTCCGGAAATATCTATAGATGATAGACTTTGTTAAGTCACTTCATTAGTAATCAATTTGCTCGAGATAATGCTTCTTTCAATCCCTTTAGCAATATCCACAACTTCTTCAAAAGTGGGATCCCTACAGCTTAGTAGACGTTCTTGTATTTTCTTCGATGCGCAGCTGTAAACAATTTGATCCCTGATGTAGGTGTCCAGTGTGAAGCCAAAATTGCAAGCAGCAGCTAATTTCCTTAGCACCAATATGTACTCCTCAACTGATTCCTCAACTCCTTGTTTGTGTTTAAAAATGTAAAACACTCCAATAAAACAATTGGTTTCTCAGAAAACTTGATTGCTAGCCTTGTCACTCCCTCAGTGTACTCAATTCATGTGCCAAATGAATCTGACAGGGCATCAAGTTCAGGCAAATTGTCAAAAATTTGCTGCCCCTCATGTCCTAAATGGCTGAATAGAAGTGCCATTTTACGTTTGGGTTCAAACGTTGTAGCATCAATTACAATTAAATGTTTTTTCAAAACTGCAAAGCCAATGTTTCCAATCAATAGGTGGTTTTCCTGGGTTCTATAAGAATGGTGTTAATTGAGAATACTGTATCATATTTGGAGTTGCCATGGTTTATTATAGGAGAGAAAGCTTTGTAAGTATAACCTAAAACTGTTTTCCAGTAGTATGCTAACAGTGTAACCCACTATGAACAAAAAATTGTTGCAAAGGCAATACCTAAAAATGTTGATGGGGTGTGCCCGTCACCGAGATGAGCCTGATTATAAATGCTGTGACAGGCTGCGCATACCAAGGTGTGCCTGTCACCAATGCTATTCCTCCTCACGAATGACTAATGAGGCATGTGCTGACAAATTGTGGTTACTTGCTTGGCATATGAAGTAATCTTACATAAGATGGCCGCCTCGACGTCACACAATGTGATTTCTAAGGTGAGTTGGGCTTGTTACACTGTCTCTCATATTTTCTAAGGTAAATTGAGCTTATCGGCATCATATGCGACCGCGAAAATCAAAGGCATGTGCACAGAACAGCAAATGCCTCGCGTCAATCCCACATGCACTGCAATAACATTTCTAAAACCTCTCCAGGAAATAGCTGCAACACAAATACCTAAAGACGATGATCCGCCTGCTCCGGAAATGAAGTCAGCTCTTAACGCAGGAGTGCAGCCGCTGGGATGACGTTGTAACGACAAGAGCGACACAGTCTAAAAAGTTGCTTGCGCCAGTGGGCTTCTTTTTTCCCCCTTCGAGTAAATTGATGTCTAGAAAATATTGTGTATAAAATTGTTTGAGTAATTTGATGCCTAGAAAATGTCATGTGAATGCAAACAAGTTTCTTATTGAAGCATGTGTTGGGAAACCTTGTTGAAACCAGATCTCTTTGGAAGTATAGTATTTGGCAATAAATGTGTAGATTAACTTAAGATTTTGTACTATGTGCTCCCTACTAAACATTTATTTACCTATATTTATCGACTGAATTGGGCACCAGTCCAACAGGTGAGCTTGCGCAGACCTGCAACTATCCTTGCACACAATTTAGTAGTGTATGCCCAAGCGGGCCACCCCACCCCTTTTTGTTTTAGTTGAAATTTGCTGACGGCTAGTGGTTCTGCACGCCTTGAAGAGGAAAGATTGGAGACAAATACCCCAATTTGCCCTCTGGTGGTTGGGGGGAGGCAGAAAGACTGATTGTGCCCATGGGGAGGAATCAAATGCCAATGGGCCCATGGCTTGTTCCCTCCCCCCAAAAATAATAGATGCCAAGAATTAACTGGGCTAATAAATGTATTTTCCCTGTCTGATTTGGATCTATTCCTGCTTTACATGGTGAATAGGGATTATTATCGGCGTGCCATTAGCTGTATGGACTTTGGTAATAGCAATTTGTGCTGCTGTATGAATAAGCAGCCAAGCTAGAAAAGACACTTCAGGACCTCCAGGATGCCTTGGGTCATTTACATGTGCAGTTCGCAAACGTTATGTAGTCTGTTTTACATGGTAAGGTCATGTCTGTGGGATTTTGAGTTTATTTCACAACCTCTGAACATTGATTTTGACCAGGCATGTATATAGGTGGATGGGTTTTTGTTTATTAAAGGTATTGTGTTCTTGTTGGGCATTCGTATCAGTTGCACAAGGCATCTTTATATTCTGTGCAATGTGCATTGTTATACTGTGTTTTACATCTTTGGGTAAAGAACAAGCCAAGCTCAATATGTTTCCATTAAATGTGCTCACAGTGTTTTCTACAGGTGGTGTTGTCAAGTGTCAAGTCGTGTTTCAGCACCATAGGCTTCAAGCTTCTTTTTGACATAGAGGTAGTAGGAATGACAGTTGAACTTAGCAATCCTGGGGCTGTATCTACGTTAGTGTGCAGGTTCAGAACAGGTCCATGCACCTGTTTTTTTCTGAGAGTGCACCATCTGCAGCATATACAAGGAACCTATTAGCTGTACTCACTACAGCTATACTCTAACTTCTAAATTCTCTGAGTATGTATGCACTGAAAGCAGTGCAGTTTCACCACAACAAGCCCATTGACTGCTTTGCATGTCACATGGGCACTAAACACATTCATGTTCCACAATCCTTCTGTGTGGAAAAGGCACGCTTTTTAGACTATCACAATGTGAACCTCAAAACAGGAGTGTTGCACGTTATGAGGGGAACCCATTACAGTATTGACACAGATTCAGATTTCCATTAAAGTTGGCAAATTCACTCTCACAAATGATGTCATCATTGTGCAATGCACTGATTCAATTTTTTTTGTGGGATTTAATGTCCAGAGATGACCAGCACCCCTTATAGATTGTAAGAATCTCCTTTTGTGGTGGAAGACAAAAGAGCCCATTGCAAAGACAAAATGAGACAGGAGTAAAAATCCAATACCATAAAAGTCAACAATTCAGAAAAATACAGATGTTATGGAGTTTGTGCTAAAGTGTGGTAAAGATACAGAAATTTCAATGATTGCTGTTAGTGATCATTAAATGCATACAAATGTCACAGTTACCCAAACAGTGTTCAATCCAAATGAATGTGGCAAATAGAGTAAAACATTTCAGGAGGATATTTTGAGGTTTCAAAGGTTAAAAGAAGACCCCCAAAGAGGAGATAAAGGATGAACATGAATTCATTTTCGCTAAGACTGTGTTCAGGGGAGAAAGAAAATCATCTCATCCAAATAGATTTACACATACGCCCTCATTTTAACAGTGGCGGTAAATACCGCCTACTGCCGCGGTGACAGCCGCCAACATGCCGCCACTGCGGCTACCATCCGGCCGCCATATTATGAGTACTGCCTGACTTCCGCCACAATAAGGGCAGAAATCCTGCAGTGTTCTTTGTGGCGGAAGGTGGTAACCTGACGCTGTTACCACCAGCACAGCCACGCCAGTTGAACGCCGCCAGCTGTATTATGACCAGTAATACGGCCTGGTGATGTTCTGCTTGGGGGGTTCTGCTGGCGGGGCGCTGCTGGCAGTAGCAGCGCCCCTTCCCATTCCCTGTCGGACGACCTCCTCGGCAACCAAAATGTAAGTCAGGCTTCTGACAGGTGAGGAGGGTGGGAGGGTGGGGGGTGAGTGTGTGCATGAATGTGTGAGTATGTGTGTGAATGCGTCTGTGAGTGTTGTGTTGTATGCGTGGTTGTATGCAGGTGTATGAATGCATGTATGCCAGTGTGCGTATGAATGCGTGTATGGCAGTGTGTGTATGAATGCGTATATGGCAGTGTTAATTAATGGGTGTTTATGCGTGGTGTGTGTGGGTGTCTGTGTGCGTGTATGCGGGGAGGTGGGGTGGGGTGAGGGGTGCTGTGACTGTAGTGGGGGTGGGGGGAGGGTGGTGATGTGTGCGTGTGTGGATGTGGGGGGTGGGGGCAGTTGTGTGGTGTGTGTGTGTATGGGGGTGGGGGTGTTATTTTGTGTATCGGAGGGGGTGGGGGTGTTAGTTTGTGTAGGAGGGTGGGGGTTAGTGTGTGTCTGGGGGTGGGTGGGGAGTGAGTTTGAATGTTGGGGTGTGGGGTGTGTTTCGATCGGGGGTGGGTGAGTTTGGATGGAGGGGGGTGGGGCGTCATGTGAGTGTTGAGGAGGCTGGGGAAAATTCCTTCCCTGTCGCCGGTATGGACTACCACCATGGTTTTCATGGTGTTGCTAACGGCACAAAAACCATGGCAGTAGGCCGGCTCAAATGCCAGGGGCGGTACTCTGTGGGCTGCTGGGTTGGAGATTCACATATCCGGCCCGGCAGCTAATACCTCCCTGGCGGTATGATTTGAGAAGTGGCTGGTTGGCTGCAGCCGACCCGCCAATCTCATAATGTAGCAGTATGTACCGCCAGCCTGTTGAGGGCCATAATGTATAATGTTTAATGACTTATAAAGTGCACTTTTGCCTGCAATGGGGCATCCTGGTGCTAGACCACTAGATTACACTGAAGGGAAGAAAAGAGAAAGGGTAGGGTCATTGAACAAAGAGCCGGGTCTTACGCATTTTTCTTAAGCTAAATTCAGGGGGGGAGGGGAGTGCAATCAAATATCCCTCAGCATTTTTTTGTAGAGTGTGGATAGAAGGATGCCAAAATAGAGACTGCCTTCTTTGTCTTTCCTGATTAGCCCTTTATTAGCGGTTTGAAGGCTCTGAGAGGCACATAGGCACTGATCAAACTGCGAAGATACGTGGCCTCTATTCTGGAAAACAAGATTCATTAGACAGAGGCCCATGAGATTGGATCACTTAGCAATTGGCAGCTAGTGGAGCACTACAAGGTATCCTGAAATGGAATGTTGGTAAGAAATATTGAGAAGAAGCCGGGCAGTAGCATTCTGAACAAGCTGGAGACATTTTGTCACGGTTTTCACGGGGCTTACCGTCGAAGTTGATGAGAGTTGGGAAATGGCCCCGGTTCGGCAGGTTCTGCTCTGGCCGAGGTAGGGGCGACCCCTTCCGGTAGCCACGGTGCTGTTTGACAATAGCAAGCCACTACAGTCCGTGCCCTCCAGAAGGAGTCCCAGAGGAAAAACCCCAATAGGGTAAAAAACCTCCAACAGGAACTCCCTGAAACAGAAGGAGGGCACAAGGGCGTTAGAACTGAGGATCCGAGAGTACAGGAAGACTGGAGACGAAGACAGGTCAGGAAATACTGGATTCACAAGAAGAAACCAGCCGGACCGTGACTACCACCAAAGGAGTGTTGCAACGCAATGAACAAGCAGCTGAATTCCCCTTATATACCCCTAGACAGGAAGTAGGAAACAGGAAGTAGAAACTCCACCATCTTGGATTGGGGAAAAGAGTATAACATTGAATAAAGAACATGCGTCCAACAAAAAGAAACAATGCATGCTGGGAAGAGAGGAAGTGAGTAGCATGCTGGGAAAGGGAAAAGGCATGCATAAAAGCACCATCATGTTCAGGTATCCGGCTTTTGCCTGTGCATACTGGTAAGTGCAGAAGTACCTAATGTCCAAATGTAAAGCGCACTAAATGCGCTATGCGCGGCAGGATCTAGACCCAACTCGGGGTCTTATCTCCTGCCACGTTTGTCTTTGCTGTAAAGACAAAAGAAGGGGGCGCGGCGAGTGCTGCGACCCCTGGCTGGACTCGCGGCTTCCCCCGCGGTCTGCATGCAAGCCACAGCCTTCCCCGCGGCCCGCATGCAGGCCGCGGTAAAATGCTGCGCCGCGGCCGCGCGACACATTTAGGCCCTCATTATGAGTCTGGCGGTCTTCAGACCCCCAAACCCACGGTGGCGGTTTGACCACCGTGGTCGTGGCGGTCCGATCGCCACATTATGACCGTGGCAAAGCCACCGCGACTGGACTGCCGACAACGCCAGGTTGCCGCCAGTTGGCAGCTTGGCGGTCCCGGCGGTTGTAACCCGCCAGGGTGGAGGTACATGCAGCGCCACCCTGGGGATTACAAGTCCCCATACCGCCGACCTTTCCATGGCAAAATGGGGGCGTTGGAGGACCCCTTGGGGGCCCCTGCACTGCCCATGCACTTGGCATGGGGAGTGCAGGGGCCCCCATGCACAGCCCCGTCACGCATTCCACTGCCCGAATTACAGGCAGTGGAATGCGCGACGGGTGCTGCTGCACCCGCTGCACCGTCACATTGCAGCCGGCTCGATTATGAGCCAGCTGCAATGTTACGCCCCTGTTTCTCACTGGGCCGGCAAGCAGAAATACTGTTTCCGCCAGCCGGCCCAGCGGGAAACTTAAAATAGGGCCGGCGGTGTTTAGACCGCAATGACGGTCTAGTGGTGGAATGAGTTTTGCGGGTGGCCTCTGCTGCCCGGCAAACTCATAATGAGGCCCTTAGTGTTGTGCTTGGCCCTCTCTGCAGGGTCACCCCCAAACATTTTCCCTTTACCCCTCCCGTTTTCTGAATTTGTTTTTGTTGGATTTTACTTTCTCACTGCTACATTTCCCACTGCTTACTAGGGCCAAAGTGCTTGTGCTCTCCCCCTAAAACATGATACAATTGGCCTGCACTGGATTGGTATATTTAATTTACTTGTAAGTCCCATGTGTATGGTACTATGGGTACCCAGGACCTGTAAATTAAATGCTAGTAGCGGGCAGCCATGCTTATTGTGCCACACACTAAAAGTAGCCTTTTAAAATCTGTCAGGTCTGCCATTACAGCCTGTTTGCCACCAATTCGACCTGACAAAATAGACCTTTTGTTGGGCCTATACATATATACATATATGTCACACCTGAAGTAGGCCCTATACAGCCCACTGGGTAGGGTGCACTGTTAGACAGGTAGGACATGTGTTTCTAAGTGACTCAAATGAATTGTAATTTAAAACCCTCTTTAATGGGAAAGTCAGATTTTAGACAATTTAGAAAATGCCACTTTTAGAAAGTTGGCATTTTCCCGCAGTAAATATTCTGAGGCCTCTAGGGGTTTCCAGCTGCCTGGGCCTGTTAATTGCTCCCCCATTAGGAATGTGTACGGAGCTCAGAATGTGAACATAGGACCTGGGTGTGGCTGGGAGAGGGGCATCCTGCCAGGATGGGTGGGTGGAGCTGTTCCCTGCCCCAATTACATTTCAAACTACTTACCTCTAATACTCACAAAGAACTTGAGACCAGTCTGTTGTCATCCTAGACCACCAGGAGCCTGGGAAGGGGAAGAAAAGGGAAGGAAGGAACTTTCTAAAACCAGATGTGGGTGTTGACTAAATGTTTCCCCTCTTCAAAGGGTGGCACCAGGTATAAATATTGGACCTCCTCAGCCACTCATCAGTATACTCTGGGACCCCTCAAGCAGCAGGGCAGTCCTCTAGGGACCAAGGCAGGCAGGCCTCAAGCAGAAGGGCTGTTCTTCTGAATTCTTCCACCTGTCTTGTTTCTCCAAGGACTGCCTTGCTGCTCGAGGCTCGCCTTGTCCTTCAGAGGACTGCCCTGCTTCTTGAAGCCTGCCTTGCTGAAGGAGAATTGGAGCATTTCCTTGTTCCCGGAAAGACCTGAGTTACTCCAATGGTCAGATGGCTGACCTTCTGTTCTGAGCTACAGAGAGACAACAAGCTCCAGAGGCTTCCCTGCAACTTGCCCTGCTTGGACCTGCAACTGGACCTGCCTCAGTCCTGCTGGGTTCTCCTGGAGTCAGTTCCTGATCCCCAAGAGTTGCACGCCCACCCCAGATCTTGGACCCTTGGCTGGCATCAGTTGAGCTCATCCTATGAAATTCTAAAGTTTCAAACTATGTGAGCCAGACTTTGAGAAGGTAATTTTTTTCAGCAGGACTAACGTGGTCCTTGTATTCGGCCCACACCTCATCACGGTTGACCTGAACTTGTGACTTTGTTGCAGTCTTGCGTGACCAGATATTAACAGTTAGCTCTTTTTGTTTCTTGGCACAATTTTTACTTAAACCTTTAAAATTGCAAATCTCCATTTCCACTAATTGGAATTTTGTCTTTTTGGTCTTGTTTTATTTACTGCATTTAACTCTATTTTTTGTAAAAAGGACTAGGATATCTCTTGTGTTTTCACTTTATTACTGTTTGCGTGCTGTATAAATACTTAACACAGTGCCTCTGAGTTAAGCCTGACCTCTTTTGTTCTAAGGCACACAGGGTTCAACACAGGTTAATTTGGCGCATTGTGGTTGTTGCCTGAGAAAGGGGTTCACACCTCTCAATCAAAAAGTTCAAAGTACAAGCCATTACCACAGTCCAGGCAGACGTTATGAGTGTCTAGACCACTGTCTCCAGAAGGATACCAGCAGGAGGGGTTTAAACCTTCTTGAGAGATCCGCTAATCTGAAACATGTCAGCAACACTTTAGATATGCAAGTAGCAAGAGAAAGGTGACCATCAAACCAGAATCCTACATTTGTAGTTGATGGTGAAGTAACAAGCATTTGCCCTCGGTCTTCTGACCACCATCCAGGAGATCAGGGACAGCTTTAGAAGAAAAAATAAGTTTTTCTGTCTTTTCTCCATTTACCTTAAGACAATTGCTGGACATCTAGTTTGTGACAGCCTTCATACATTTGTGGAATCTGTTCTGAATGTCAGATTTGTTTTTACAGGTAGATGAAATGAGTTGGGTGTTGTCTTCTTAGGAAAATAGTTCTAGCCCATAGAGGCAAATAAGGTCAGCAAAAGTGGAAATGTGAATGTTAAAAAGGGTAGGACTTAGGGCTAGGACTTAGGGCGAAGACTGGAGGAATATGACTGGTTCAGAGCAGAAAGGGGTAACGGACACAGACTGACATCTGTTGGTCAGAAATGATGCAAGCCATTTTAAGGCTAATTATCAGATATCAAAGTCTGATATGTGATTCAGAAGAACAGAATGGGAGACAAAGTTGAAGACTGCTGAGAGTCCCAGAGGATCAGGGTGGCCGAGCCCTGTATGATACAGTCTTCTAGTGTTTATTGATTTGGCGAGGAACAAAAGGCAAGAGTTACAAATCCAATCTGATTTTAATTGGTATCTCGTTGAAGAAAAATATTAAAGGAAAATACCCCAAGGCTTTTAGCCCATTCTAGTTTCAGATGAAGTCACTGAAGATGCTATTTAACTATCCCAATTGTGTCCAAAATGTTTTTGTCATGTATTGTCGTATAGAGGAAGACCTCAAATACACCATCTACATAGGATGTGACATTATACACCTGCTACCAGTTACTGTAGGTATAGTCAACCTGGATCTGGGGATTCTCACTATGAAACTGCCAACTTCAAATGATGGGCTGGATACAGCACTGAAACATGTACTGTTATTACCCTATGCTGCTGAAGGGATAGTGGCTGATAATGCTGGGGTACCTGACGGTACACGAAGGAAACTAATCGCAGTCTTAAATATAAAGGAAAATTGACCCAAATCAATTATAACTTTAGTATTCAGGAAAATGGGTTTGTAGTGGGTTTATAGTGATGCATATTCCAAATGATATTAGATCTAAAGCAGACATGCCACTAAGGAAAGGAACACTAATTGGATTGGCAATTTATTGCAAACATTCTACTCAAGTACTGAAACTTCTAGCAATGGGTGCAATACTGACCAATTTTCCTAATGAGTGAGAACTAGCCACACTCCCAGATGGAATGTTTATAGTGGAATCGTTGTTCACCTGTAACACTGCAAATGTAATTAGCAGATCCAGGGCTAACTAATTGATCTTCCAGGTGAATCCAGAGAGAAAAGCAGCATACTGAAAAAAGCACAAAGCTGTGCCTTATATGATGATTAGAAAAACATCTCTGATATTAAAAAGATCTGATTTGTTGGACAATACTTTATTTGTTTTAATGTATTTTTTTCAGAGTGCAATGTTACCGTAGAGGGCGTCCAGTGTTAAAGGATCCTAGGAAAAACAGAGAGCTACTGAGAGAGAGTAAGGTGGTCATTACAACCCTGGCGGACGGTGTTAAAGCAGTGCTAAGACCGCCAACAGGCCGGTGGGAAACAAAATGGAATCACGACCATGGCGGAAACCGCCAACAAAGACAGCCACTTTAACACTCCGACCGCCAAGGCGGTACAAACAAACATTACGGCGGTCACCGCCAACAGACAGGCGGAGGACAATGTACCGCCCACAGTATCACAACCTCCCAATCCACCATCTTTTCCGGGGCGGATTCACTGCAAACAAAAACAAGGCGGAAACAGGACTTCGAAGGGAAAACGCTCACCTCTACACACCCCACGAGGAACCAGGACGCCATGGAACCAGAGCTTCACATTTTCCCTGCCCTTATCTTCTTGCTCCTCTACCAGGAGCACGAACGCCGGCGGCGAAGACCATGGTGAGTACTGCACCTACGACACAGGGGAGGGGGAGGGAAAAAACAGGGACACACACACGCAACACCCCCATCCCCACCCTCACCCACAACAACACACACACTAATACAGCATGATACATTACAGTTATACCCCCCAAACCCCCCGGAAGAATGCAAAGAAAAAAGGAAATGAGTGTAACCATTGTAATATATAAAAATCCAGTACGCAAAAATATATATACACTATAAACAAATATATACACCAAGAATATTAGTCCAGGTATTGCTCCATTGAAGTCCGTGGAACATTGGGCCCACACTGCATGGGCGAGGCCCACACTCAATACCCGAACAAGACGGAGAGAACACTGCAGGGGCATCAGATAGCAATACAACAGGCACCTCAGGGGGAGGGAAAGGGGGGGCACCTCCGCCGGTTGAGTGCACAACGCCAAATCCACGAGGGGGCCCCATGCCCACTGTCCAATCCTGGGGAGTGCAAAGCCGCAGTCTCTCAAGTCTCTCCAGTGGGTGGGTTGCCCACTTTTCAATCCTGGGGAGTGCAAAGGCACAGTCTCTCAAGTCTCTACAGTGGGTGGTTTGCCCACTGTTCAATCCTGGGGAGTGTAAAGCCACGGTCTCACAAGTGGATTTAACAGTCTCCAGTGGTTCTGGAGGGGGCTTTGTGCCCAGAGTGCTTCATCCTGCCAAGGACAGAGGTAGTGAATGTGATGCTCCACTGGTTCTGGAGGGGGCTTTGTGCCCAGAGTGCTTCATCCTGCCAAGGACTGAGGCAGTGGATGACTTTCTCCACTGGTTCTGGAGGGGGCTTTGTGGCTAGAGTGCTTCATCCTGCTTGTGGCGGACTCAGTAGTGTCAGTGCCCTTGGCAGTGGTGCTTGTGGCGGCGGTGTCCTGTTCAGCGGTACTTGTGGCGGAGGTGTCCTGTTCAGCGGTGCTTGTTGCGGCGGGGTCCTTGGCAGCGACTCAGCTGCTGGCAGTCCTGTCTGGCCCAGCGGGGCTGGTGCTGGCGGTCCTGTCTGGGTCAGCAGGGCTGGTGCTGGTGGTCCTGCCTGGCCCAGCGGGGCTGGTGCTAGCGGTCCTCTCTGGCCCAGCGGGGCTGGTGCTGGCGGTCCTGTCTGGCCGAGCGGGGCTGATGGCGGTGGCCTCCTGGCCAGCGGGGATGATGGCGGTCGCCTCCTGGGCAGGAAGGATGATGGCGGTCGCCTCCTGGGCAGTGGGGCTTTGGTGGCTGGAGTCTTCCCCCGCTCCTGCCGGGCACTAGCCAACTTTTGATGCTTGACAGGTGGGGGACTGTCCGTGCTGTGGCTCCTTGCCACACTGGCTGCCCTGCTGCCTGGTGCACTCCAGAATCCAGTGACTACTGGCACCACTGGTCCCGGAGATGTTGTGGCTGAGGTGCAAGGTTGGGACCTGGAGAGTCGGGCCCTAGGAGACTGACGGGGTGGGGGAGGTGAGGGAAAGAGGTCAAGGGTGGACAGGAAAAGTTTCTTGTCGTGAGGTGGATGGCTGTTGGGTGGGTGTGTGCCTGCGTTTGTGTATCTTGGGAGGTGGCGTCACAGACACACTGGGAGACGACACAGGGGACGTGTGAATGGTAGTGGGGTGGTGAGTGCACGTGAGCGGGGTGTGGTGGTGTGTGTGCTGGTGATGGAAGTAGTGGCTGTAGATGTAGTGCATGCAGGTGTGAGTGGAGACGAGACTGGGAGGGAGGAGGGAGACGAGGAGGGGGACACAGTGGAGGCAGTGGATGTTGGTGTGTCTGCATGTGTGCGATGCTTGCTTGAGTGCCTGTGGGATGTGTGGTGCTTATGTTTGCCTGAGCTTCCTTTGTGTGTTGAGGTGTGTGCATGCTGGTCTGATGGTGTGCTTGGGGTAGGCTGAGGTACAGGGGTGTGGGTCTGGATGGAGGAAGTTGGAGGGGGGAGGCAAGAGACAGGGACAGTAGCTGCCATCAGTGCTGAGGCCAGAGTCTGAAAAGCTCGCTGAAGGGCTGCCTGACCAGAATGAATGCCCTCCAGGAATGCATTTGTTTGTTGCAACTGCCTCTCTACACCCTGGATGGCATTCAAAATGGTAGACTGCCCAACAGTGAGGGACCTGAGGAGGTCAATGGCCTCCTCACTGAGGGCAGCAGGGGTGACTGGGGCAGGGCCTGAGGTGCCTGGGGCAAAGGTGATGCCCACCCTCCTGGGTGAGTGGGCACGGGGTGTGCTGGAAGGGCGGTGCTGGTAGGGGGGGTGGCGGCTGTACGTGTAGATGCGGGGGGCACAGATGTGGCCGCCACCACAAGCGAGCTCCCATCAGAGGACGAGTCCATATCACTGGTGTCAGCTCCTGTCCCCGCCGTGGAGCTCCCCTCGCCCTCCGTCGCACTGGTGAATTCCGAGTCCGTAGGCTCGCCCTCCAGGGCCATGTGGGATGAAGCTCCCTCCTGCTCCGGTGCCACTGCTCATCCGCCTGATGATGCTAATGCACACAAGAACAGGGAGACCACAAAAAGGGGGGGGATGACAGAAGAAAGACATGTTGAGTGCATGCATTACCGCTACAGTTGGCGGACACGACAGACACAGAAGCCCCCTGAACTACGCCGCGCACTTGGGGTCCACTGTTCAATCCCTGGGACATGGCCCACAAGGCTATGGCCGACATCTGCACACATGGATGTCACAAGAGCCTGACTAGGTGTAGTTGGCACTGTACACAGGTGGGGTGGGGTGCCACAGGGTCTGCCAGAAGAAGGGGACCTAACTAGCACACTCGCCCTGGACTAGGGAAACCCATAGCCCACCTCCCCCACCCAGACACCTCCACTGAATCAGCTGAATGAGAGTGTACTCACCCCCTTGTGGCTGCTGTGATGCCCTCAAGGGTCCATCCAACTCCGGGTACGCCACCGCCAGGATCCTGAACATCAGGGCCTCCGCCGTCTTCTTGCTCCAGCAGCGAATGTCCTCCCATCTCTTACAGCAGTGGGTGCTCCGTCTGTGATAGACCCCCAGGGTCCGGACGTCCTTGGCGATGGCACGCCAGATGTCCTTCTTCTGGTGTGCGCTGACCTACATGAATTGTACAGGGGAAAAAGAAAAGTTATTACCTACTGCACCGTCACAGTCATTGGCCCCCATCCCTACCCTTGCCATGTGGCACATGCAGTCACAGTCGTTTCATGCACGCCTCAATCTCCCCCCCCCCCATCTTTCATCCACCCCACTCCACACAGGCATAGCCCATACAGCATGCTCACAGTATACTTACCTGTTTGTCCGAAGGACCGTAGAGTAGCGTGTACTGGGGGAGGACCCCATCCATGAGTTTCTCCAACTCCTCCGTGGTGAAGGCAGGGGCCCTTTCCCCAGACGCACGAGCCATTGTCCCTTCCAGACTGAGGTCACAGCAGCACTTGCAGTGTAGGTCCTCTCCTGTCGAAGATCAGGTATTGAGTGATTGAACAGATAGAAAATGACGGTCACAAAGAAGGTGTGCCAGATCCGGTCCCATTGTCCCACTTTACAGGTCAGGCAGCTGCCATTTCAGGGGCCCATATGGCTTAATTTTTTAATTGCATCACACATACCTAGGCCTTGCCTCAACATTCATACATGCAAATTTCGGATTATGAATCATGTTCTGTGTAAGCTGTGGGTACATACCTCTGAGTTGGTTGACTCTGTGCTCGCTGTTGTCCTTCATAGGCACCGTCCGCTGGGACATGTGAGGAGATGGCGGCATCCTCCGGTGTACAGACCGCTGGTGGACCTGTCGACAATGGAGGAAAGACATGTGATCATCACCTACAGGCTTGACCGTGCCACAATCCAGGAACTGTGTGCCCAGATGGAGCCAGACCTGATGTCAGCTATCCGCCATCCCACAGGAATCCCCCCTCTAGTGCAGGTGCTGTCAGTACTCCATTTCCTTGCAAGTGGGTCATTTCAAACAGCAGTAGCCATAGCATCAGGGATGTCCCAGCCTATGTTTTCCAACGTGTTGTCCAGAGTGATGTCTGCACTGCTGAAACACATGCGGAGCTACATCGTTTTCCCTCAGGTGGAGGATTTGTCTACAGTGAAAGATGATTTCTATGCCCTGGGACATATCCCTAACATCATAGGTGCCATTGATGGGACACATGTGGCTTTGCTACCCCCCGCAGGAGTGAACAGGTGTACAGAAACCGGAAGAGTTATCATTCGATGAATGTGCAGATGGTGTGTTTGGCAGACCATAACATCACCCATGTGAATGCCAAATTCCCTGGCTCAGTGCATGACGCTTACATCCTGCAGAATAGCAGCATCCCTTATGTGATGGGTCAACTCCAGAGGCACCGTGTGTGGCTATTAGGTGAGCACCTGGAAGCAAGACAGTGGGAATGGTTGTCTGGGTCTGGGGATATCCCTACAGGTTAGTGTGTGTCTATCAGTTGTCCCTCGCCATTTGCAGGTGACTCTGGTTACCCCAACCTGTCAGGGTTACTGACCCCAGTGAGGAATCCCAGGACAAGGGCAGAGAAACGCTACAATGAGGCCCATGGGCGAACTCAGAGGATTACAGAGTGGACCTTCGGCCCCCTAAAGGCCAGGTTCAGGTGCCTCCATATGACAGGTGGATCCCTATTCTACTCACCAAAGAAGGTGTGCCAGACCATCGTGGCCTGCTGTATGCTTCACAACTTAGCTTTGCGATGACAGGTGCCTTTTCTGCAAGAGGATGCTCCAGATGGAGGTGTTGTGGCAGCTGTGGAGCCTGTGGACAGTGAAGACGAGGAAGCAGAAGAAGAGGACATCGACAGCAGGAACTTGGTGATCCTGCCATACTTCCAGTGAGACACAGGTAAGAATACAAACCTGCCTACTACATGTACTTTAACACTACTACCTCTCTATTGTTTGTCGTTTTCACCCAGTGTATGTTCACTGAGTTGTCACTTTCCCTTACGATTTCACAGATGTGGGTCCCACTGTGTGACATCTGCTTTGTTTCCTCATGGACTAGAGCTGTGTGACATAGGTATGTTGAGATTACAATTGAAAGAACATTTTGCCACTGTTATTGCTAATACACTATTTCGAAATCACAGACATACTCCAAATTGTTTTGTGCTTTAAGGGTGTTTATTTACGTGCTCAATATTGGAGGGTGCTGTAAAATGGTGAGGGGTGATGGTGGAAAAATGTCCATGGCAGAGTCCAGTCTATTAGTCTCACAGGTGCATTGCCCAAATGGGCATAGGAAGTGGAGCTGGGGCAGTTTGAGGATGGACAGGGTGACAAGGTGGGACAAAAGGATGACATTCAGGGCGGTCTCATTTCTTGGCGTGGGTCTTGGCATCGTTCTCTGTCTTTGTCCTGGATCTCAGGGACAGTTTGTGGGGTGGTTCTCCCTCTGCAGGGGGTGGGGTGCTGGTGTGGTGGTCCTGTGGCGGTGCCTCCTGTCCACTAGCGCCGGCGGAGGTGGTGGGATGTTCATCGTCCAGGCTAGTGTCAGGGGCCCCTTGTTGTGCCACAGTGTCCCTCCTGGTGTTGAGGACTTCCTTCAGCACCCCTACAATGGTGCCCAGGGTGGAATTGATGGATCTGAGTTCCTCCCTGAAGCCCAAATACTGTTCCCCCTGCAGCCGCTGGGTCTCCTGAAACTTGGCCAGTACCGTTGCCATCGTCTCCTGGGAATGGTGGTATGCTCCCATGATGTTGGAGAGGGCCTCGTGGAGAGTGGGTTCCCTGGGCCTGTCCTCCACCTGTCGCACAGCAGCCCTCCCAGTTCCCCTGTGTTCCTGGGCCTCTGTCCCCTGGACCCTGTGCCCACTGCTACTGCCCCCAGGTCTCTGTTGTTGTTGGGGTGGTGGGTTAGCCTGGGTTCCCTGTAGTGGTGGACACACTGCTGATTGACGTGTCCTGGGGACAGAGGGATGGGCCCGCTGGGTGGGTGCTGTGCTGGTGTTTCCAGAGGGGGGAAGCTCTGTGGTGGCCTGTGCCAGTGTCAGGGGAACCCCCTGTCCCGAGGTCCCAAATGGGCTGGGCTGGTTATCTAGATCCAGTTGGACAGAGGTGCTGTCATCACTGTGGGCCTCTTCTGTTGGTGGTGTGGACATGTGTGGACCCTCCTGTGCGGTGACATTGGGTAGGGGTCCTGCAGGGGTATAAAGGATGTTTATTGCATCTGTGTGTGCCATGGTGTGCAATGGGTGGCTGTCAACACCAGAGCAGTACGCGCTCTATTGGCGACAAAAATGCAAAAACCCAGCACTCTCAAAACAACGTAATTTATGCATTGTGCTGATATGTTGTAGTTTAACCTTTTGCATTGCAGAGTTCAATCCTGAAAAACTTATTTTTAATATGCTTACAAATGCTGTTCCTTTGCAATGTATTGCTGCAGGCTTCCAGAGTGTGTTAGGGTGTGGCCCCTTTCCAGGGCCTTCCAGAGACTTTCCCTGCAACATGCTTGGGCGTGGTTCTGGGCTGGGCCAAGACTCTATAAAATAGAGCCAGCCCAACTCCCAGTGCTCACTATTCAGAGGTCCCAGTGCAGAGCAGCAGCTTCTTCCTGAGCTCCTGTCCCGGCGGCCTATTTGGATCTTCCAGTCTTCTGCCCTTCATCCTTCATTGGTGATCATTGTTCCAGGTGGTAAGACGGTGGTTGAACTGTTCCGACACCGTTATTGAGAATTTTCATATTCTTGGTTGAATTCTTAAATGAGTAACAGATTACTTGCGCGCTACCATTTCTTGACATTTATATTGTAGTTTACAAATAGGCAAGACGCGCGATTTGTTTCATAAAGGTTTGACTTTGTTATTCATTTCGTGCTACAATTTCTTGAAATTGGCATGGTGGCTTAAGAATCGACAAAAGATGCGCGATTCGTTTCATTGTACTTTGATCTTGTTATTTATTGTGAGCTGTTATTTCTTGACATTTACATCGTGTTTTACGAATCGGCAAGACGCGCGAATCGATTAATGATGATTTGACTTTGATATTCATTGCGTGCTACCATTTCTTGGTATTTTACATGGTGACACTCGAATCGGCAAGACGCACGATTCTCTCCTCAAGTTTATTTCATGTTGTTTATTGTATGCCACTATTCTAAGATATTTATTATGTAATATTCGAGTTGACAAGTTATGTGATTTGTTTCCTGAATCCATATTGTGTTATTCATGGTGCACAATCCTTTTATGGTGTTTACAATATATATCTATCTATCTGCAATATGTGCAATTTGTGTTGAAGCATTTTAAGAGTATACAGAAGGCCAGAGTTTCTAGATGCAATATTGTATGTTCCTAGTATACATTCTCAAAACAGGATTTATATGACTGGTTTAAAATGTAGTCAGAATGTTTTTTCTGATTCTCATGTGAAGGAAAGTACTTGAATAAGAAAGTTTTCATTTAATTCATCTGGATTCCCCTACAGGTATCCGGCCATCTTGAAACTTAGTCATTTTAAACTTAACTCTTAGATTGTTCATGTTTTCAGAGTGACTAGGCTTAGAATCATAGTCTAGTATTGATTTCAGGAGATATAATTTTCATATTGTGTGTTCTAACCTTTTTCTTACTACAGGTCTCCTTCTCAGCTGTTCCCTTCCTAATCCCCTCTTCCCCTCTTGAACTCTCTCAGTCTCTGTGATTTATCCATCAGAGTCTTAGAGCTGCTCAGTGGTGGATGTGTTGGGAACGTGCACAGACCCCGAGGATCTGGTGACTCTGACAGAATAGTGAGCCCACAAATTATTATCCTCCTGGCTTGTGTATGTTCTCAGCATGGCCACGCTAGACGAGTTAGCCAAGGCTATCACCCAGCTCCAAGCAGAGGTGGTATCATCCAAAGAATTGACAACTAGCTTAGCAGAGAGAGTGAGCCAGTTGCAAGATAAGATAGAGAAGAAGGAACAAAGTCCCACAGGTGTGTCTTGGCCAGGTACTTCTTCTCAGCTTTCTGGAAGTAATCCAATTTCCCTAAATGTTCCTTCTGCAATTCCTTTAGCTCCCCCAGAATGTTTCTCAGGTGACCCTTTGAAAGCGCAATCTTTCCTGGCTCAAGTGGAACTACACTTCACATGCAGACCAAATACTTTCCCTGATGAACAAACAAACAAACAAACAAACACTTGATGCCCAGTCCAAAGTAGCTTTCTTGTTATCATATCTGTCTGGGGATGCAGCTACTTGGGCAATTCCTCTTGTGCGTAAAAATAGTCCCTTGTTGTACAACTGGAGAAATTTTATTCGTGAATTTGAGAGTTTTTGATCGTAGAACTGTAACACAGTCAGCAGATCGGGAATTATTAGATTTACGCCAAGGGAATCAAGACCTAGGCCCTGATTCTAAGCTTGGCGGGCGGCGGTAGCCACCCGCCAAGCGGGAACCGCCAGAAGACCGTACCGCGGTGACCGCGGCGGTCATTCTGGGTTTCCCACTGGGCTGGCGGGCGACCGCCGAAAGTCCGCCCGCCAGCCCAGCGGGAAACACCCTTCCCACGAGGAAGCCGGCTCAGAATGGAGCCGGCGGAGTGGGATGGTGCGACGGGTGCAGTTGCACCCGTCGCGAATTTCAGTGCCTGCAAAGCAGACACTGAAATTCTTTGTGGGGCCCCCAGGGGCCCCACGACACCCCATACCGCCATCCTGTTCCTGGCGGGCAAACCGCCAGGAACAGGATGGCGGTATGGGGTGTCAGAATCCCCATGGCGGCGCAGCTTGGCGAATTCCCATGGGCAGCGGAAAGTCGGCGGTACACCGCCGGCTTTCCGCTTCTGGCCGCGGCTGTACCGCCGCGGTCAGAATGCCCGGCGGAGCACCGCCAGCCTGTTGGCGGTGCTACCGCCAACCTCCGCCATGGCGGTATTTACCGCCAGGGTCAGAATGACCCCCCTAGTGTCGTATTTAGCCAACTTTAACCAGCTGGTTGCCGAGACATCCTGGCCAGAAGAAAAACAAGTGGTATTGTTTTACAAGGGACTCAAAGAGGAACTAAAAGATATCTTAGCGCAAATCGACCCACAACCTACAGACTGTCAAGAATTAATAAATCTTGTCTTGAGACTTGATCATCGTTTAGCAGAACGTAAAGGAACGCGCAAAAAGATTGAAAAATATTCATGGTGCATTCATGATAACAGAGACTCAAGAACTGCAAAAGAAAGAACGCCGGAACCGATGGAAATTGGAACCATCAGAAGACCTTTGACAAAAGATGAAAAGGACCTACGCAGAAAAAATTGACAATGTCTTTATTGTGGGCGAAAAGGTCATTTTGCCAAAGATTGTCCAACAAACCTAAGAACAAGCAAGGTCCAGTTCAGAAGGTCGCAGCCAATGCACCAGTTGAGTTGGAAAACTAAAACACCCAAGATGCAGGGAAGGGTTGCTCTTGGGTGTCACCGTGGACCCTTCACAATCTAGACATCTTAAACTGGAAATAAGAGTTCAGGTAAAGAAAAATATCTATTTAAAAAAAGCTCTAGTCGATTCTGGGGCTACTGGGAACTTTGTTGATGTCCAACTGGTTCGAGCATGGGGGATCCCATGTATTGAAAAGAAGACCCCAGAAATCATCCAGGCAGTCGATGGAAAACTCTTGACTGGAGGTCCGGGAACTCTTCAGACTATCCCCTTGTCGATGATTTGTGAAGATAAGAATCAAAGAAAGAAACATAAAGAGAAAATCATCCTTGACGTGATCCATGCTCCCCAATATGGGATTATCCTCGGCTTGCCATGGTTAACTCATCACAATCCAGAGATCAATTGGGCAGAACGAAAAATCGTGTTCTCATCTGCGCTATGTAACGAACAATGTCTCCAAAAGATTCAAGTACCAAAAGTTTGCAACTCTTACATAGCTACTGCCGCGGAGAAAGAAATTCAGCTGCCCAAACAGTATTCATCTTACAAAGATGTATTTGATGAGAAAGGAGCAGAGACTCTACCTCCTCATAGATCTTATGACTGTCAAATTGATATAGCCCCAGGTGCAATACTTCCCAACTGTCGTTTATATGCCTTGTCAGAACATGAAAATCAACATTTACGAAAATACCTAGATACATTTTTGGAGAATGGCTTCATTCGCCCCTCTAAGTCTCCTGCAGCTTCGCCTTTGTGTTTTGTTCCAAAAGCTAAGGGAGAACTTCGAGCTTGCATCGACTATAGGGGTTTGAACAAAGTCACCATCAAGAATAAATATCCTTTACCCCTAATTCCGGTCTTATTGGAACAAGTAAAGAGAGCAAAAATCTACACGAAGCTTGACCTTCGAGGTGCTTATCATTTGGTCAGAATGAGAGAGGGTGATGAATGGAAAACAGCGTTCAAGACAAGATATGGCCTTTTTGAATACACTGTCATGCCTTTTGGTCTGTGTAATGCTCCAGCAGCATTTCAATTGTTCTTGAATGACGTTCTTAGAGAGCACCTCGACATATTTGCCATAGTCTACATCAATGACATTTTGATCTACTCGGACAATGAAAACGAACATGTCCAACATGTCAAGAAAATTCTTGCAGCCTTTCGAAAACACTATTTATATTGCAAACTAACCAAGTATGAGTTTCATGTTACCACAGTTGAGTTTTTAGGGGTTATTCTTACCCCTCAAGGTATGGTGATGGCAGAAAAGAAAGTAAAAGCCGTATCTGATTGGCCCACCCCAAAGACTGTTCGTGATGTACAATGTTTCCTGGGGTTTGCAAATCTTTACCGGAGGTTCATAAATCATTTCTCCCAGACAGTGGCTCCAATCACTAAGCTACTAAGAAAGAAAGAAAAGTTTGTATGGTCCCCAGAAGCTGATCAAGCCTTCTCGACTTTGAAGGAAGCTTTCTCCACTGCCCCAGTCTTGACTCATCCTGATGCGAATCAACCTTTCATAGTGGAAGCTGATGCTTCAGATGTAGCAATAGGAGCCGTCTTATCACAACGAAATAAAGACAGTGGTCAACTTCATCCTGTAGCTTATATGTCTCGGAAGTTGAACGAAGCCGAACAGAACTATGTCATTGCTGAAAAGGAGCTTCTGGCGATTTGTGACGCCTTTAAAGAATGGAGACATCATTTGTTGGGTGCCAAATACACTGTCACAGTTTATATTGATCATCGTAATCTTCAATTCATGAGTTCTGCCAGACTTTTGACCCCTCGGCAATTACGCTGGATGCTTTTTTTTGCCGAATTTGATTTTGTAGTAACCTTCCGGCCTGGTAAAGATAATCGCAAGGCTGACGCCTTGTCCCGTCAAGAGTCTACCACGTTGCCTGCATTTCAAGCCTCCAGAGCTATCATTGCTCCTGACAAGGTTCTATGTATCATAAAAACTGAAGATTTCTTTGAAGAAATTCACAACTCTTTCACTGTTGAAAAATGGCAAACATGGGCCCAAGCAGATCCCAAAAGGTCAATCAAACAAGGTTTACCCTTTCATGACGCTCGTTTGTTCGTACCCACTACCAAAATTCGCAAGATAGTGTTTCATTGGTTGCATGTTATACCTACGGAAGGTCACCCAGGTACTCCTAAAACTCTTGAACTGATCCAACGCTATTTTTGGTGGCCTACCCTAACAAAAGATATAAAAGCAATGGTAAACAACTGTGAAGATGGGGCTCGCATTAAAACAAGTCATTCAAAACCGAAAGGGTTGTTATATCCACTTCCAACCCCAAGTCGTCCATGGGAGCACATTTCTTTAGACGTTATTACCGGTCTGCCAGTGGTTCAACAGCATTCAGTAATTCTGGTGGTAGTAGATAGTCTCACGAAATATGGACATTTCATCGCCTGTAAAAAATTGCCCCTTCTAGTGAATTGGCAACTATTTTACTGAACAGAGTGATTCGTTATCATGGACTGCCAAAGGTTATCCTATCCGATCGGGGGTCACAATTTTCCTCCAATTTCTGGAAGACATGGTGTAAAACACTCCAAGTGACATCTACGCTATCTACTAGTCACCATCCTCAAACAGATGGTCAAACGGATAGACTAAATCAGACTTTGAAACAATACATACGTGCCTACGCTGAAAAGGCACTTCATTCTTGGACATCTATGCTCTGGTTAGCTGAGTTGGCTTACAATAACTCATTCCACACTTCTATTGGTGTTATACCCTTTTTTGGTTTATTTGGCTATCATCCTGACACCTTGCCCATCACAATTCCTCAAGAAAGTTCTCTTACTCCAGCTGTGTCAGAAACCATTCAGCATTTACATCAAACCCAGAAACTGATTCAACAGCATTTAGAAAAAGCCAAACAAAAATATAAAAGGCATTATGACAAGAAACATTGTGAGGGGCCGCAATATCAACCAGGTGACAAAGTGTGGCTTTCCACAAAACATATAGGTGGTCATTCTGACCCTGGCGGTCTTTGACCGCCAGGGCGGAGGACCGCGGGAGCACCGCCGACAGGCCGGCGGTGCTCCAATGGGGATTCCGACCGCGGCGGTAAAGCCGCGGTCGGACCGGCACCACTGGCGGGGTCCGGCCAGTGTACCGCGGCCCCATTGAATCCTCCGCGGCGGCGCAGCTTGCTGCACCGCCGCGGGGATTCCGACCCCCCCTACCGCCATCCAGATCCCGGCGGTCGGACCGCCGAGATCCGGATGGCGGTAGGGGGGGTCGCGGGGCCCCTGGGGGCCCCTGCAGTGCCCATGCCACTGGCATGGGCATTGCAGGGGCCCCCGTAAGAGGGCCCCTACATGTATTTCACTGTCTGCTGCGCAGACAGTGAAATACGCGACGGGTCCAACTGCACCCGTCGCACAGCTTCCACTCCGCCGGCTCGATTCCGAGCCGGCTTCATCGTGGAAGCCTCTTTCCCGCTGGGCTGGCTGGCGGTCTGAAGGCGACCGCCCGCCAGCCCAGCGGGAAAGTCAGAATTACCGCCGCGGTCTTTCGACCGCGGAACGGTAACCTGACGGCGGGACTTTGGCGGGCGGCCTCCGCCGCCCGCCAAGGTCAGAATGAGGGCCATAGAGTTCAAGAAGAAGCACATATTTAACCCCAAATTCATAGGTCCTTATACTGTCCTTCAGCAATTCAATCCGGTGACCTATAAACTACAATTGCCCAGATCCTTACAGATTCATCCAGTGTTCCACACTTCCCTCTTGAAAAAGGCAGTCCAAAAGGTCCACCCTCATCCAGCTCCTGTTCTAGTACAAGGGGAAGAAGAATACGAAGTCAAGAAAGTGTTGGATTCTAAACTGAGAGGGCGTAATCTATGGTACTTAATCTCATGGAAAGGTTATGGTCCTGAAAGTAACTCATGGGTTTCCGCATCTGATGTTCATGCTCCAGTACTTGTGAGACACTTTCATTGTCTTAATCCAAGCAAACCAGGCCCTAGAGTGCGTCTGGGAGAGGGGAGTACTGTCAACACCAGAGCAGTACGCGCTCTATTGGCGACAAAAATGCAAAAACCCAGCACTCTCAAAACATCGTAATTTATGCATTGTGCTGATATGTTGTGGTTTAACCTTTTGCATTGCATTGCAGCGATTTGTTTCATAAAGGTTTGACTTTGTTATTCATTGCGTGCTACCATTTCTTGACATTGGCATGGTGGTTTAAGAATCGGCAAAAGAAGCGCGATTCGTTTCATTGTACTTTGATCTTGTTATTTATTGTGAGCTGTTATTTCTTGACATTTACATAGTGTTTTACGAATCGGCAAGACGTGCGATGCAATTAATGATGATTTGACTTTGATATTCATTGCGTGCTACCATTTCTTGGTATTTTACATGGTGACACTCGAATCGGCAAGACGCACGATTCTCTCTTCGAGTTTATTTCATGTTGTTTATTGTATGCCACTATTCTAAGATATTTATTATGTAATATTCGAGTTGACAAGTTATGTGATTTGTTTCCTGAATCCATATTGTGTTATTCATGGTGCACAATCCTTTTATGGTGTTTACTATATATATATATATATATATATATATATATATATATATATATATATATGCAATATGTGCAATTTGTGCTGAAACATTTTAAGAGTATACAGAAGGCCTGAGTTTCTAGATGCAATATTGTATGGTCCTAGTATACATTCTCAAAACAGGATTTATATGACTGGTTTAAAATTTAGTCAGAATGTTTTTTCTGATTCTCATGTGAAGGAAAGTACTTGAATAAGAAAGTTTTCATTTAATTAATCTTGATTCCCCTACAGGTATCCGGCCATCTTGAAACTCAGTCATTTTAAACTTAACTCTTAGATTGTTCATGTTTTCACAGTGAGTAGGCTTAGAATCATAGTCTAGTATTGATTTCAGGAGATATAATTTTCATATTGTGTGTTCTAACCTTTTTCTTACTACAGGTCTCCTTCCCAGCTGTTCCCTTCCTAATCCCCTCTTCCCCTCTTGAACTCTCTCAGTCTCTGTGATTTATCTATCAGAGTCTTGGAGCTGTTCAGTGGTGGACGTGTTGGGAACGTGCACAGACCCCGAGGATCTGTTGACTCTGACAGTGGCTGACCGTGTATCCCAGTGCTTGCATTCCTGTGTGGGACCTTGTGTGATGGTGGTTTAGGGGGGTGTATGGGTATGTGCAGTGGCCATGCTTTGGTGATGGGTGTCCATGCTTTGTTGTTGCATGCAGGGCTTGGTGTTGGGATGTGTGGGTTGTGATATTGGGACATTTGTGAGGAGTTGGAGTGATGGCGGTGAGGGCGAGGGTGGGGGTATGTGATGGTATGCAGGTAGGGTGGGGGATACAGTAGTAAAGCATTGCCTTACCAGAGTCCATTCCTCCATCTACTCCTGCGAGGCCCTCAGGATGCAGAATCGCCAAGACTTGCTCCTCCCATGTTGTTAGTTGTGGGGGAGGAGGTGGGGGTCCGCCGCCAGTCCGCTGAACTGCAAGGTGGTGTCTTGAGCCCACGGAATGCACCTTCCCCCGTAGGTCGTTCCACCTCTTCCTGATGTCATCCCTATTTCTTGGGTGCTGTCCCACTGCGTTGACCCTGTCCACTATTCTGCGCCATAGCTCCATCTTCCTAGCTATGGAGGTGTGCTGCACCTGTGATCCGAATAGCTGTGGCTCTACCCGGACGATTTCCTCCACCATGACCCTGAGCTCCTCCTCAGAGAACATGGGGTGTCTTTGCCGTGCCATGGGGTGGTGTGGGTGATGTGTGGGGTGGTGTGTGTAGTGATAAGTGGGGTGAGATTTAGTGGTGTGTTGTGTGAGGTGCGTGGAAGTTATGTGGGTGATGGTATTGTGTGCCTGTGGATGCTTGGTAGTAGTTTGTAGTGTCTCTCTCTGGCCTTCTTTCGGTATTTCGGTCATAGGGGTTTGTGGGTGATGTGGGTGTGTGTTTTATATTCTAATGGGTGTGTGGGAGTGGTGTGTGTATGTGTATCAGGTGTGTGTATTTTGATTTGTCCAATGTGGCTGTGTTTTGTAAGAGTGTGTGTATTTTGAGCGCGGCGGTGTGTACCGCCAATGGAATACCGCGGTTGAAAGACCGCCGCGTGGATTTGTGGGTCGTGATAGTGTGGGCGTATTTCTGTTGGCGTGACAGTGGAGGTTTTGTTTTCACCAGTTTATCACTGACGTTTAGTGTGGCGGACTTGTGTTGGTGTCTGGATTTTGGCAGATTCCGAGCAGTGGGTCATAATGACCGTGGCAGAATTCCGCTGCCGTGGCGGTGTGTTGGCGGTCTTCTGCAAGGCGGTAAGCGGCTTTTGCCGCCAATGTTGTAATGAGGGCCAAAGTGTATATATGAATGAAACAAACAGGCTTTGACATGGCAGCGGAACGTAATATGATCAGAGACAGAGCACAAGTGACAAGCTAAATAACAAAAAGAACGTCCTTCCAAATAAATTTGGGAGATGCAGGGACATTGAACAAAGATGTTGCTAGAGTGTAGATGTCTGTTGGGGGAGTAGACACAAGTCTGTCTTGAAGAGGAAGATGGGCCTGGTCTTTGTGAGATAAATATAGAACGTTTTGAAAATAATCTGTTTAGTAATGGTGCAGTCCATGGTGGGACTTTTCCTTATAATACATATATGTTGCAAAGGCAGTCTCTTTTCTCTATAGAGAATCATTAGAGGGAAAAATATAAAGAGAAGTAAAGATGTGGGAAGGTCAACACACACAGATAATTGCTTAGAGGGGAGTTGCTGAAGACCCAGTATCCAACTGGTGGTAAATAGCTCTTTGAGGTGGGCAATGATGGATATGTGGCTTGGCATATTTATACTAGAGAGATTACTAACTGCTCTGATAACATTTATAATTATGGAGATAATATATACTTATATTCCAAAACTGCTGCACCTTACTCACCCAACTGCTCCTGGGGTGGGACTTCATCCCCCAGGATTCTGTTGGTCAAGAAGGAGGGGCAGTTTTGCATCACCAAAGGACTCCTACCGATCAGCAAATCATTAACACCCATCCTCAATGGCTCCATCGGCTCAGCTACATTCCAGGACACCTAGCAATATGACACCATGATGCCACTGCTCAAGAAACCAACAGCTGACTCAGCCACGCTTTCCAACTACAGACCAATCTTCCTCCTACCATACCTAGCAAAGTTCTTAGAGAAACTAATCAACCAATACCTCACCAACCACCTAAGCAAGCACCAGCTCCTCCATGGCACGCAGCCTGGATTCAGGCTCAACCACAGTACAGAAACAGCACTCATTGTTGCCAAAGATGACATCTGCATGATCTTTGACCTGAGGAGACATGGCAGACTTTGCTATCCTGGACCTTTCTGCAGCATTTGAAATGGTCTCTTATCCCTTACTCATGTGCCACCTGCACAACTGTCAGCCTGGTACCTGCTGTGACTTGCCCTTTCTTGACCTGCCCCCAATGTACTGTCTGCCTTTGAACATTCCACTAGGAGTTTGTTTAGAAAGAGGTCTATCAGCCTGCCATGCGTGGTGCATCTGGAGACACTTGTATGAGGTATTCTTAAATCTTTGTATTATAATAAAGTATTTTACCTCACAAATAGGGTCCTTTTACTTCAGCACCTTACTCCTCAGAAGCCTGCAAATTAACCTGCAGAGTGCCTCAATGTTCGTCACTCAGCCCCACTTGCTTCAACACATACATGATCCCTTTGGCTAATGTCATCCACGTACCCAAAAACAAAATCTTCTACAAGAAATTAATTCTCTCCCTCTTGGACAAAATCCCCAAAACACGGAACAAATTATTGAACCCATAACCAAAGTTGCTAACTGGATGAAAGCCAATTGTCTCAACCTCAACACCGACAAGACAGAAGTAGTGATCTTCGGCAAGAACAACTCACCATGAGATTCCAACTGGTAGCTGGCCAGACTCGGACCCACACCCAGCACGGTCACCAAGAACCTTGGAATAATCATTGACAGCAAACTGCACATGGCTGCATAAGTCAGTGCTGTTATTACATCCTGCTTCCACACCCAGACACATGAGGGAGATATTCAAATAGCTCCCAAGAAACACTGGAAAAACAGTCACTCAAACGCTAATCACCAGCAAGTTGAACTACAGGAACAGCCTGTATAACCAGGCAACTCACTACAAGACTACAAACCATCCAGAACTCAGCAGCCAGACTAATTCTCAACCTCCCACACAGAACTCATATCTCACCATAACCCAGGGAGCTCCACTGGCTCCCAATACACAAACATGGCCATTTAAAACTCCTCACACACACATTCAAGGCACTACAGAACTTAGGCCCTACCTACTTGAACAGCTGCATCTCCTTCCCCCAACCACCCCGACATGACTCCTAATTACACGCATCCCACGCATACACAGAACCAGATCAGGAATACAGGAGTTCTCTTACGTCACTGCTAAAGCATGGAACGGCGTCCCACTCAACATCACAGCCGTCTGCTCTCTTCTTGAATACTGCAAGAAGTTGAAGACTTGGCTTTTCAATTATCCAACCTATCCTAGATAGGGCTAGGCACAGACACCTACTGAGTGCCAGGATACTCTCACTAGTGATAGTGCACTTTAAAAACACACAAAACATAACTGTACCGCCACAGGTCACAGAAGGACCCATAAATCACTCCATTGCTTCCCTGGCATCCCACGTTATACAGTGGGATGCCCTAAACACTTAACTGTACCCTGGGGAGTCCTGCAAAGGGCCGGGAGGGCCATTCTTCACCTTGCTTGTTGGGTGGGCTGGAGGCAAGCATCTCCTTGGGAGCTGTATTCTAGCTCGCTGTAGTTTCTTCTTCCCAGAATTCCTGAGGACGGGTTTTTACTTAACCACCATCTATCATGAAGGCTCTATTATATATTCCTGCCAGCATTTCCCAATCCATCATGGCAGCCTCACTTCTTCTTCTATGTCACTTTTGTTTTTTGGGGTATATAAGGAGCAGAACTGTCTTTCTACTTTGCGTTGCAACACTCCACGCTTCTGCTTGTGTGTCGACGCTCCTGCTGGTAACTCTTGCTCCTGTTGCTTCCCTTTTGTACCTTTCTATTCTCCTGGTTCTGTTTTTTCCATTACTCTTATCTGACCATTCTCAGCCATGCTGCAGTCCTGGTCTTCTACCATCAGTACCAGTCCTCATCAGCCTTCTAGGAGTCTCTGATTGCCATCAGAGGATTTTCCCTTCAGGATTTTCCTCTTGGGGCTCCTTCTGGAGGGTACTATATGCTTAGACAGCATCATGCCTACCAGAAAGGGTTACCCCTACCTTTGTCAGACAAGGACCGTCAAAACCCAGACTCACGGATTTTCCCATTGCTCCAAAGCTGAGAATAGAAGTCCATCCACTGAGGAACCTGACAGATAGCAACACCCAATTTCTAGCACTGACCACAAAAGCATGGAAGCTTCACAAGAAATACCTCAAGCTGGGCCAGTGGACCCTGTCCAAGCTTTGGTTCAGACAGTTCAACCACAAGCTCAAGAATTGCAACAACAGTGAAATGAAAACTTGGCCCTACGTCAAATGCTTACTGCCAGAGCATCCAATGTGCCATCCATTTCTCCACCAACACTTTGATTTTCTGGAGATTCAAAAAATGAATAGAATGTATAGACTCCCAGACAGTATTTTCCACCTCCCATCTGGACCAGTTTACTCTGGATAAAGCAAAAGTGAGGTATCTGATCAGTGCCCTATTAGGCCTGGCATTAGCATGGGTGACCCATTTCCTAACCGCACAAGAGACAAGCCTTTCTGACTATGCAACCTTTCTCACAGCCTTTAAAAGTATGTTTGAAAGACCTCGCTAGAGACTTCAGCTGAAGAAGCTCTTTGTGACATTCAGTAGGGCAACCAAAATGTTCTGCAATACATCACTTACTTCCACCAGTTATCAGCTGAGAACACATGGATAGAACGGACTCTGGTTACTCTCTTTCGCCTGGGCCTTCATGAGGAAATAAAAGATAAATGGGTACATTTGCCCCATGCAGAAACAATGGCAGCGTTAATGGATCAGGCCCTTTCCATTAAACAGCAACTCAATGAACACAGATGTGAAAGGCGCAAGGCTTGATTTCATCAAACCCCAGGAACGTCTCACTGCTCGAAAGATTGACACTCCTGTTCCCGAGAATCCTTCATCTTGAGGCGAGAAGCCTATGCAGATTAAGCTAGCTCATGAAGTCTTGTCTGAGGCAGAACAGGAATACAGAAGAAAGCAAGGATTATATATGTACTGTGGCTATTCTGGTCATCTAATCTGCAATTGTCCCACACGTCCACAGAAAGTTCTGGGAAACACCAGATCCCATCCTCTGTAAGAGGGGAGAGGGTGGGAAAGTCAGAAAACCCTTCTATTTGTTCCTCCAGAGAACTGGCTACTCCCCTGTTCCTCTTGCCCATGCTTATGAAACTTCCTAATGGACAGGAGAATAAAAAGGTGTTGGCCTTATTGGACAGTGGGGCAAGCGGGTTGTACCTGGATGAAAAATGGGCACAGGAAAAGCAAATAACCCGAGTCCCCAAGGAACCCCCCGAACAGGTCCATATAGTAGATGGACCACCATTAGTCTCTGGACCGTTTAAAGAGATGACCACTCTGGTAAGGTTGACCTTTGGAAAACATCAAGAGATCCTATCTTTTGACCTTATTACCTCTCCAAACCATGTTATGAGCTTAGGACTTCCTTTGTTGATCAGACACAATCTATACATCAGTGGGGAGGCTTGAACATATCCTTATCTTCCCAATTTTGTTATCAATTTTGTTACATCACAAAAGACTACTGGGCTCCTAAGGAAACTTTCACGACTAAGGAAATTGAATGTGGTACCATTAGTGTCATACAGGGAGTCCAAGTTCATTATTAGAAGAATGCCGATATATTTCAGAAACCCAAGGAAGTATCCCTACCTCATTACCATGAATTTGACTGCTCTATTCCCCTCGAACCTGGTGCCACGATTCTGTTTGGAAGAATTTATTCTCTTTCTGAAATTAAAAAGGTGACCCTAAGGCAGTAGCTTGAGAAGAATTTTCAAAACTGACTCATCACATGCTCCTCCTCTCCTGCTGGGGCGACTCTCTTTTTCGTATCCAAAAAAACTAACGATCTACGGCCATGTATTGATTTTAGAGGATTGAATAGAGTACCCATAAAAGACCAGAATCCCTTACCTCTTATCAATGATATTTTAGAGTCAGTCAGAGGAACACAAATGTTCACCAAATTAGACCTTAGAGGTACCTACCATCTTTGTATCAAAGAAAAAGATGAGTGGAAGACCGCTTTCAGAACCACCCTTTGGCATTTCAAATATTGCATTATGCCTTTTGAGTTAAGCAATGCTCCATCCATTTTCCAGCAGTTCATGGATCACATATTTGCAGACATGTTAAACCAGAGTGTTGTGGTATATTGAAATGAAATTTTAGTTTATTCATCTGATCCCTCCTCCCACCACAATCATGTTTGTTAATTCTTGATAGACTATGCCAAAATAGACTGTTCTGCAAGCCTGAAAATGTAAAATTGATCAGCTTGAAGTGGAATATTTGGGATATCGTAAACATATTTTTTTTAAAACAGGAATTGCCATGGACCTCCAGAACGTGTCTGCCATTCTTGAATGACCTTCTCCTTCCTCTAATAAGGAAACTCAAGGCTTCCTTGGTTTCGCAAATTTCTATCACCAGTTCATTGAGAAACCTTAAACTCTCAAGAAAGAGAACCTTAAACATTGATTTAAGAGGACAGAACAAACTAAAACGGTGTTTCAAAAGTTCAAAATAACCTTTGCCCAGGGTCCAATTCTACGTCATCCCGATACCTCCAAAACATTTATAGTCCAGATGGACGTCTCTGACGGAGCAGTTCGGGCAGTCTTTCTTCAACAACAAGAAGATGATGGGCTACAACAACCACTTTTTACCTGTCACACGTCTTTTCCATTTCAGAAGTTCTAGAACGGGAAATCTTAGCCTTGAAAATAGCCTGTTGTGAGTGGAGACATTTCCTAATGGGAACCAAAAGAACCTTTTGAAATCAGGACTGATCATTGAAAACTACAGTGCCTTCGCAACCTGCAATGTTGAAACAGTCACCAAGCAAGATGGAACTATTTTTTCAATCAATATGACTTCATTATAACGTATATACCAGGATCCCAGAATCCAACTAATTTTCAGCAGCTTATTCTGGACCTACAACACATAGGGGGTCATTCTGACCCCGGCGGTCTCAGACCGCCGGGGCCAGGGTCGGCGGGAGCACCTCCGACAGACCGGCGGTGCCCCGCAGGGCATTCTGACCGCGGCGGTTCGGCCGCGGTCAGACAAGGAAAACCGGCGGTCTCCCGCCGGATATCCGCCGCCCTACAGAATCCTCCATGGCTGCGGAGCGCGCTCCGCAGCCATGGGGATTCTGACACCCCCTCCCGCCATCCTGTTCCTGGCGGGTCTCCCGCCAGGAACAGGATGGCGGTAGGGGGTGCCGCAGGGGCCCCAGTAAGAGGGCCCCACAAAGTATTTCAGTGTCTGCTATGCAGACACTGAAATACGCGATGGGTGCCTCTGCACCCGTCGCACCTTCCCACTACGCCGGCTCAATTCTGAGCCGGCGTCCTCGTGGGAAGGTTGATTTGCCCTGGGCTGGCGGGCGGCCTTTTGGCGGCCGCCCGCCAGCCCAGGGCAAATCCCAAAATACCCTCAGCGGTCTTTAGACCGCGGAGCGGTATTTTGGTGGGGGAACTTCGGCGGGCGGCGGAGGCCGCCCGCCGATGTTAGAATCACCCCCATAATTTTTAGATAGGGTCCAGGCAGGATACACATCTCTAACAAGGGAAGACTAGAATTCCTTACCAAACCAGGTCCATAAACAAGACAAACTTTACTACAGGGACAAGGCCCTATTTTTCCAACCAAAGAATTACAGCTCAAGGCCCTTCAGATGTGCCATGACTCACCTATAGCTGGTCATCGAGGCATCAAGACATGAGCCCTCGAGCTCCCGGCCAGCCAACTACACTAATCCTGTTAATTCCTGCTACATCGTTGTTCCAGGGCACAGGGGACGACAGAGGTCAAGCCGCTCCTGCAGTCCCCCAGGGGTATTCAACAATACCCATCCCGGGGATCTTGCACCAATGTGATGACATCAGAGGGAGTTCAAAGGAGAAAGCCGGAAGAAGATGGACCAAGGGGTGTGGGGGAGGAGAGGACCGTGACAGCAAGGACGGCCGGATGCCGAGGAGCGGAAAGCAGACTGGAGAGAAAGAGTCCAGGACTACGGGAATAGAGGATGGAAGAGAGTCAACGGATCCAATCACAGTGGGGGGGAGGAGGGAGAGCGGAGAAGCCAGCCACGTCCCTGGAGGGACCTGGCTCCTGCAGGTACGGGACTGCGTATGTGGTCCATTAACTAAGTTGATTAGGAAAGGCAGGAGAGAACGGGGAGGATGGTCGGGCATATCTCTATTCCTTTCATTGGTTGTTTGTTTTGGTTTAGTTTCTTTGTTAATTTTTTGGGGTGTGTTCCTTATGCTTGGGGCTTTAGAACTAACAATAAGCTTGCGTATTTCACCTGAAGAATATCTAAAAAAATTAAAATAAAGAAAAGCCAGTTATGAGAAATATAATACTAACGGACACTATTAAAAACAAAAACAAACAGCTGGAGGAACATAAAGAGAAGAAAACAGATATAAAACCGAGAGACTAACCAAGACTGGACAGTACAAAGTCTTTAATTGAATAAACAAATTTACTGAAACCCCAAAAGGTCGAGAGTCCTACTTAGCTATACAGGAAAGAGTACTAGCAGGCTCACTGGTTCGGTGGTGACCTGTGACAATCGAGCTGCACAACGACTCCCGGCACGGCCCTGCATGAATAGTGCCAGTGGGATGAGGCTATCCCATTCTACTGGTCGGGTCTCAGCGGACTGATACCTTCCCCAGCTGGGAAGAACAGCTTGGTGAGGCTACGGGGGGCACCCACATCAACCAGTCACTTCAGAAGACCCAGATTATTGGAACGGGCCCAGCCCTTGGCAGTCCAGGAGTGTGCACAGTTGACTATTGCGACACGGCATGGGTAAGGACAGACCAGCCGGCTTGCACACAGGAAATACCATCACCCAATATACCACTCCGCGCTGCCCTACCCACAGAAGCTGCAGATTGGGGTGAACGACATAAGGGACACTGCAGAAGGAGATGCAGAAACATCCGGGCCAAATTCCTTGACCATCCAGGGCTCCAAGACTGCCAGTGAGCACAAAATAGAGGCAATATCTATTGATGTTAACTTCCTGTGAGCAGCCCTTGGAAAGTTGCAGACAAAGTTACGACTGCTGAGGGCAACATTGCAAAATTGCAGGGTAGAGTAGCTGTCCTTAAGTGTCACATGGCCCAAATGACCACTGTCACAGAGGAGCTAGAACGTCAAGCAGAAGATACAGAGGGCTGCTCGTGCCATAGCAACATCCACATCCTGGTGTTCCCTGAAAAATCGTGCACTATAATACATGTGTGGGCATAGATGCAGGAGGAATATGCCCCTACTGTGTCCTTGCTAAACCTGGGACATAATAGGTGTACAGAGCAGCCATTTTAAATGCATGTACTAGACACTGGTCAGTACGAGGGTCACATCTTCATGATGGCTACTTTGAACCCTATTTTGTTTGGTATCAAACATCTCAGAATAATACAATCAAACTTGTACCAATATTGCTTTATTGAAAAATGTACCCAGGGGCCACCTAGAGGTGACCCCTGGAAAAGGTAATTAACCCTGGCATGGTTGCTGGCTGGTCTTAACCAGCCTGCCACCACCAGACAAGATTCTGGATCTCTGGGTGAGGGCCTTTGCTCTCTGGGACCAGGAAACAAAGCCCTCCCTGGGCAAAGGTATTACACCACCTCCCTCAGGAATGTGCACAGCCCTGCCTGCAAGCTTCAAAGGGATTGCCGCCCTTGAAACTCGACCCTCAACCCTGCTACTAGCAGCAGATAGCCACCCCCGTTGCAAACCCCCACTTTTGATGGGAACAACGGTGGGAAAATGCACAAAGACCAGGATGAGTAGCCACCCCCAACTTGCACCACCCCAATTTCCTCCATCCTGTATGTTAGGAAAATGGGCAATCAGGGATAGAGATGTGACCTCTGCCCAAAGGAAGTTGTCACATAGTGGGTGTAGCCACCCTAAGGTAGATGGCCCATTGCCGACTACTAGGTACTCTCCTAAACGCCCCCTAAATGCAGTATTTAGTGGGCATCTCTAGACCTGCAGATCAGATTTGACGGACACAAGAAGGCCAGCCCCGAAGAAGACCCAAGACTCGAGAACTGAAGCCCTGCTGCATCAAGAAAAAGGTGCCAGACCCTGGCTACTGCACAGAGGTCTTGACAATCACCGCTGAGGGGTCGACAAAACATCAGACAGACTCTAAGAAACACCAGAGGGCCTTCAACCTTTTACCAACTGCCAAGGACCTCCCTCCAGAGTGAAGGCATCACTCCCTGCAAGCAAGAAGCAGAAACCAGTGAAGTCCAGTTCACTGACCAAGGAACCGGACATAGCAGCCAGACCAAATTCCCCCCGACGGACCCGGAGGACAAACCCTGCAAGTGTGCCAAGTTTAGTGGCACTGCAACCTCCAGGAGCTGAACTGTTCAATTAGCAGGGGTACTGGACACCCAATGTCAGACACCCAGAAGAAAGGTCCACTCAGGACTCTCCAAGGACCAGACGCAGGCACCAGTCAAGGGACTTCAGGACACCCAAGTACCATCCCCCCCCAGAGTGGTCCTGCTGACCTGCAAACCACCTCATGTGACCTGCCTCCTGGGGCACCTTTGCACATGTGGCTTACCTATCTACTCTGCACCTGGGCTCCCTGGCCCCCGCACTGGAGAACCAGCTGTGCTCTCCGGGTCCCTGACTCCTTGTGAACTTTACACTCCAAGGTGACCCACCGGACTCACCATGAAGTCCGCCTGTGCAGTACATTTTCAAGTGGTCTCCCTCACCTGTCTTGCACCAGCTCCAAGACTTTCAGAAGCTGCTCCTGCTTGACCAGGGAACTGCCCGAACTTCTCCAGTTGGCCCACAGGACCCCACAATGACCTTACCCTAAAAACAGAAGGAGACACTGGTAAACGCATTGCCTGATTTTTTATGCATTGTTATAGTTTTCTACCTTTGATTCCTATGGTGCGTAACTACGCACAAAAAGACTATTTTTGCGAAATTTTGAAAAATCATAACTTAAAAAGTACTTACCCCATTTTGATGATCTTGGTCTTAAAATTTTTTATAAAAATCTGAAGTAGTGTTGTAAATTGGGGTGAACGACATAAGGGACACTGCAGAAGGAGATGCAGAAACTTCCGGGGCCAAATTCCTCGACGATCCAGGGCTCCAAGACTGCCAGTGAGCACAAAATAGAGGCAATATCTATTGATGTTAACTTCCTGTGAGCAGCCCTTGGAAAGTTGCAGACAAAGTTACGACTGCTGAGGGCAACATTGCAAAATTGCAGGGTGGAGTAGCTGTCCTTAAGTGTCACATGGCCCAAATGACCACTGTCACAGAGGAGCTAGAACGTCAAGCAGAAGATGCAGAGGGCTGCTCGTGCCATAGCAACATCCACATCCTGGTGTTCCCTGAAAAATCGTGCACTATAATACATGTGTGGGCATAGATGCAGGAGGAATATGCCCCTACTGTGTCCTTGCTAAACCTGGGACATAATAGGTGTACAGAGCAGCCATTTTAAATGCATGTACTAGACACTGGTCAGTACGAGGGTCACATCTTCATGATGGCTACTTTGAACCCTGTTTTGTTTGGTATCAAACATCTCAGAATAATACAATCAAACTTGTACCAATATTGCTTTATTGAAAAATGTACCCAGGGGCCACCTAGAGGTGACCCCTGGGAAAGCTAATTAACCCTGGCATGGTTGCTGGCTGGTCCTAACCAGCCTGCCACCACCAGACAAGATTCTAGATCTCTGGGTGAGGGCCTTTGCTCTCTGGGACCAGGAAACAAAGCCCTTCCTGGGCAAAGGTATTACACCACCTCCCTCAGGAATGTGCACAGCCCTGTCTGCAAGCTTCAAAGGGATTGCCGCCCTTGAAACTCGACCCTCAACCCTGCTACTAGCAGCAGATAGCCACCCCCGTTGCAAACCCCCACTTTTGATGGGAACAACGGTGGGAAAATGCACAAAGACCAGGAGGAGTGGCCACCCCCAACTTGCACCACCCCAATTTCCTCCATCCTGCATGTTAGGAAAATGGGCAATCAGGGATAGAGATGTGACCTCTGCCCAAAGGAAGTTGTCACATAGTCGGTGTAGCCACCCTAAGGTAGATGGCCCATTGCCGACTACTAGGTACTCTCCTAAACGCCCCCTAAATGCAGTATTTAGTGGGCATCTCTAGACCTGCAGATCAGATTCGACGGACACAAGAAGGCCAGCCCCGAAGAAGACCCAAGACTCGAGAACTGAAGCCCTGCTGCATCAAGAAAAAGGTGCCAAACCCTGGCTACTGCACCGAGGTCTGACAATCATCGCTGAGGGGTCGACAAAACATCAGACAGACTCTAAGAAACACCAGAGGGCCTTCAACCTTTTACCAACTGCCAAGGACCTCCCTCCAGAGTGAAGGCATCACTCCCTGCAAGCAAGAAGCAGAAACCAGTGAAGTCCAGTTCACTGACCAAGGAACCGGACATAGCAGCCAGACCACATTCCCCCCGACGGACCCAGAGGACAAACCCTGCAAGTGTGCCAAGTTTAGTGGCACTGCAACCTCCAGGAGCTGAACTGTTCAATTAGCAGGGGTACTGGACACCCAATGTCAGACACCCAGAAGAAAGGTCCACTCAGGACTCTCCAAGGACCAGACGCAGGCACCAGTCAAGGGACTTCAGGACACCCAAGTACCATCCCCCCCCAGAGTGGTCCTGCTGACCTGCAAACCACCTCAAGTGACCTGCCTCCTGGGGCACCTTTGCACATGTGGCTTACCTATCTACTCTGCACCTGGGCTCCCTGGCCCCCTCACTGGAGAACCAGCTGTGCTCTCCGGGTCCCTGACTCCTTGTGAACTTTACACTCCAAGGTGACCCACCGGACTCACCTTGAAGTCCGCCTGTGCAGTACATTTTCAAGTGGTCTCCCTCACCTGTCTTGCACCAGCTCCAAGACTTTCAGAAGCTGCTCCTGCTTGACCAGGGAACTGCCCGAACTTCTCCAGTTGGCCCACAGGACCCCTCAATGACCTTACCCTAAAAACAGAAGGAGACACTGGTAAACGCATTGCCTGGTTTTTATGCATTGTTAAAGTTTTCTACCTTTGATTCCTATGGTGCGTAACTACGCACAAAAAGACTATTTTTGCTAAATTTTTAAAAATCATAACTTAAAAAGTACTTACCCCATTTTGATGATCTTGGTCTTAAAAAATGTTATAAAAATCTGAAGTAGTGTTGTAAATTGGGGTGAACGACATAAGGGACACTGCAGAAGGAGATGCAGAAACTTCCGGGGCCAAATTCCTCGACGATCCAGGGCTCCAAGACTGCCAGTGAGCACAAAATAGAGGCAATATCTATTGATGTTAACTTCCTGTGAGCAGCCCTCGGAAAGTTGTAGACAAAGTTACGACTGCTGAGGGCAACATTGCAAAATTGCAGGGTGGAGTAGCTGTCCTTAAGTGTCACATGGCCCAAATGACCACTGTCACAGAAGAGCTAGAACGTCAAGCAGAAGATGCAGAGGGCTGCCCGTGCCATAGCAACATCCACATCCTGGTGTTCCCTGAAAAATCGTGCACTATAATACATGTGTGGGCATAGATGCAGGAGCAATATGCCCCTACTGTGTCCTTGCCAAACCTGGGACATAATAGGTGTACAGAGCAGCCATTTTAAATGCATGTACTAGACACTGGTCAATACGAGGGTCACATCTTCATGATGGCTACTTTGAACCCTGTTTTGTTTGGTATCAAACATCTCAGAATAATACAATCAAACTTGTACCAGTATTGCTTTATTGCAAAATGTACCCAGGGGCCACTTAGAGGTGACCCGTGGAAAAGCTAATTAACCCTGGCATGGTTGCTGGCTGGTCCTAACCAGCCTGCCACCACCAGACAAGATTCTGGATCTCTGGGTGAGGGCCTTTGCTCTCTGGGACCAGGAAACAAAGCCCTTCCTGGGCAAAGGTATTACACCACCTCCCTCAGGAATGTGCACAGCCCTGCCTGCAAGCTTCAAAGGGATTGCCGCCCTTGAAACTCGACCCTCAACCCTGCTACTAGCAGCAGATAGCCACCCCTGTTGCAAACCCCCACTTTTGACGGGAACAACGGTGGGAAAATACACAAAGACCAGGAGGAGTGGCCACCCCCAACTTGCACCACCCCAATATCCTCCATCCTGCATGTTAGGAAAATGGGCAATCAGGGATAGAGATGTGACCTCTGCCCAAAGGAAGTTGTCACATAGTGGGTGTAGCCACCCTAAGGTAGATGGCCCATTGCCGACTACTAGGTACTCTCCTAAACGCCCCCTAAATGCAGTATTTAGTGGGCATCTCTAGACCTGCAGATCAGATTCGACGGACACAAGAAGGCCAGCCTCGAAGACCCAAGACTCAAGAACTGAAGCCCTGCTGCATCAAGAAAAAGGTGCCAAACCATGGCTACTGCACAGAGGTCTTGACAATCGCCGCTGAGGGGTCGACAACACATCAGACAGACTCTAAGAAACACCAGAGGACCTTCAACCTTTTACCAACTGCCAAGGACCTCCCTCCAGTGTGAAGGCATCACTCCCTGCAAGCAAGAAGCAGAAACCAGTGAAGTCTAGTTCACTGACCAAGGAACCGGACATAGCAGCCAGACCAAATTACACCCAACGGACCCGGAGGACAAACCCTGCAAGTGTGCCAAGTTCAGTGGCGCTGCAACCCCCAGGAGCTGAACTGTTCAATTAGCAGGGGTACTGGACACCCAATGTCAGACACCCAGAAGAAGGGTCCACTCCGGACTCTCCAAGGACCAGACGCAGGCACCAGTCAAGGGACTTCAGGACACCCAAGTACCATCCCCCCCCAGAGTGGTCCTGCTGACCTGCAAACCACCTCAAGTGACCAGCCTCCTGGGGCACCTTTGCACATGTGGCTTACCTATCTACTCTGCACCCGGGCTCCCTGGCCCCCGCACTGGAGAACCAGCTGTGCTCTCCGGGTCCCTGACCCCTTGTGAACTTTACACTCCAAGGTGACCCACCGGACTCACCTTAAAGTCCGCCTGTGCAGTACATTTTCAAGTGGTCTCCCTCACCTGTCTTGCACCAGCTCCAAGACTTTCAGCAGCTGCTCCTGCTTGACCAGGGAACTGCCCGAACTTCTCCAGTTGGCCCACAGGACCCCTCGATGACCTTACCCTAAAAACAGAAGGAGACAGTGGTAAACGCATTGCCTGATTTTTTATGCATTGTTAAAGTTTTCTACCTTTGATTCCTATGGTGCGTAACTATGCATAAAAATACTATTTTTGCTAAATTTTGAAAAATCATAACTTAAAAAGTACTTATCCCATTTTGATGATCTTGGTCTTAATTTTTTTTATAATAATCTGAAGTAGTGTTGTAAATTGGTCTTGAGTTATTCTTTAGATGTGTGCCCACATTTATTTATACCGTGAGTACAACAAATGCTTAGCACTTCTCCAAGATTGGCCTAACGGCTCAACCAAGCTACCACAAACATTAGAGCATTAGATGGTCTAGTTTTTACCTCTGTAAACCAATATGAGGTTGCTTTTACTCTATGCACAGTGCACATCATTTTTGTACACTATATAGAGAGCCAGCCACCTACATTTGGTGTCTCAGCGGTGGGATACAAGACTTTGCATTTGCTGATACCACTCTGTCAATTTGTGAGCATACAAATAACTCTCCAAATTGCCTTTAGCTTAATTGCAATGTTTTTCAATTGGGCTTACATGTCAGACTCCGAGAACAGAGCCAGGAGCTCGACGTGGCCCCTTTCATGGCACATAACTATGCCCAGTTAAGGAAACTCTGTAAGCTGTACACGATTCATACTGGGAAACATGCCACCTCAGAAAAGCTTAGGCTTCTAGTGGCACAGTATGAGGCAACTAACTCCACAGAGGAAGTACATGATGACGTCTATGGAGGAGAAGAAAATACTCTGGACAATGGGGATAAAGGTAGCTCCTCTACCCCTAGGACTAGTGCACCCACAGAGGAGGACCTGGCTTTAGTCAGGCTGACCAAAAGACTGGCCCTGGAGGCTCAGCTCTTTGAGATAGAAACTAAGAGAAAAGAGTTGGGCCTAGGACACATCCCTGGGGGCAGCATACAAATCCTGAAAAGAGAAACCTTTCAACCTCAAACTTCCCAAAGGAGTTGTCCCACCTTTTTCAGAAGATTATATTGTCAAATAGTTTTCTGCCTGTGAAAGAGTCTGTATTGGATGGGAAATTGAAAAGAAACATTGGGGCGCACTGTTGTGGGAGTTATTCTCATGAAAGTACAGGGATAGGCTACTGATACAAAATGAGGCAGATTCTAAAGCCTTTGACCTTATGATGGGTACCCTGATTGAGGGCTTTGGATTTACAACTGAAGAGTACTGCATAAAGTTCAGAGAGGCTCGAAAAACCCAGAGCCAAACTTGGGTAGAATTTGTGCACTAATCAGTAAAAATGCTGGGTGGTTGGTTAGCTGTTAACAAGCTACAAGATTGTGATGGGCTGTATAACCTGTTCATGAAAGAGCATCTGCTAAGTAATTGTTACAATGAGAAGCTACATCAGTACTTGGTAGACCTAGATCCACTTTCTCCTCTTGAGCTGGGGAAGGAGGCAGACCACTGGGTCAACACAAGGGTGACCAAAACTACCACTGGTGGAGGAGACCAAAAGAAAGAGGCCAAAAAGCACCCCTAAAGGGAAGATGGGAGCCAGAACAAAAACAACAAGCCTTTTCAACTCCCCCAAAAACTTGCTTAGGAGGGTGTGAGGGGCTGCGGAACCCAGATCCGGGAAGGAAGTACCCTGGGGGCACTGTTGATGGTTTACGCGCTGACCCGGAAGAGGAGGGTGTGGTGAAGCAGCGTATTCGCAAGAAGGATGCGGAACCTAGCGGGGTTTTAAACCCCGAGCAGGATGAGGGAAGGAGAAAATTGTTTTCCACAAGAGGAGAAGAGGTGTCCAAGGAGGAAAGCGGGACGGGCGGACCAGCTGCAGTGTTGAAAGACAAAAGAAGACGACGAGGAGGAGGGGCGCTTATCAACGCCGAAGCTGAGACAGCGGAGGACGTCTGGGAGGAGAGAAGGAGCCGACAGACCGGCCACGTTCTAGGAAGAACGTGGCCCAATCAGCTACTGGCCACTGCCAAAACGGGAGTGGGGGAGGCGGGAATTTGTCTTTAGAATGAAACAGAAGGGGGAGTGGGTAACAAAAGAAATTCATCACAGGGAAAGGGGGGGGCACACAAAACAAGGTTTTGGTATTTTCACAGAGACACGGGCACAGACAGTATCACTAGTAATAGAAAAAAAAACAAGGAAAAGGAGAAGTAAAGACAGACCAGATATTACAGACAGGGGGTATAGAGGAGCCCTGGGAAAAGGAAGAAAGAAAAGAAAGCCCAAAGGAAAGGAAAGAGAAAGCCAAGAGTAGAAAAGTATTGAAAACAAACAGCTAAAGGAAGAAAGGCAAAAAAGGAAGAGAAAAAGATCACCTGAGAAGAAAAGAAAGATAGGAGAAAGAAAACAAAGGTCAGAGAAGACAGAGAGATCGAAGTAAACAATATCTACATCCTAAAGGTCTTCTATGTTCTTCTTTCCTCCTATGCCCTCCTGGGTGGTACCTAAGATTCCACCTGAAAAGAAAAAGAAAAGAAAGACGGATCAGAGGCAAGAAACTGAAGACTTACCAGCAGAGAGAGAGAAAAAGAAAAGAAACCAAAGAGACTCTCGGATAGAAAGACTGTAATATATAAATTTACGAAAAAGAAATAAAATCATAAACTACTACAACATTTACACACCTCCATTATTTCTGACCCTGTCACAGTGGTGTCAGAAGTGGGATATAACTTCCGTCTCACGGACAGGCTCAGGCAATGGAGGAAAAAATAACCCTGGCAGACATCATCGCCCAGTTAGCGGAAGGGCAGAGACATCTGCAGCTGGTCTTAGAGGAACAAGAGGTGAAGGAAGAGCGTGAAGTGCTACAAACCGCACTGAAAAGTCAGGCGACTATCATCGCTAATAATCAGTTAGTGCATGAAACGGCCATCTGAAAATTGACTGAGACGATAGCCACAACCAGGGTACACCCTAATATACCTAGTAGCGTGCTACAAAAATATCAGGAGAATGAGGATCCTGATGCCTTTTTTACGAACTTTGAGTGGGTAGCCAGCTCCGCCAATTGGCATACGGATAGATGGGGCCAATATATTGCACCCTGTCTCACAGGAATCTTGCAGGCAGCCTTTCAGGCAGTGAAACCTGGGGGTGTAACTCCTTATACGGAAATAAAAAAAGTGATTTTAGAACGAGTGGGATAAGACCAAGAGAACTACTGTCTGCGTTTCCGACATTCAAAATGGGTCAGTCAAGAAAATCCCAGGACCTTCTATTATAGGGTCCTTCATGAAGCCAGTAAATGGTTGAATCCCACCAATTCCTCGAAAGAAGAAATGTTTGAAACAATAGTATTGGAACAGTATCTAGATGCCCTACCTTCATCTACAAGGAACTGGATTCGCCAACATCCGGGTCTCAACAATGCTGTCGAACTGGCATGTGCATATCATTGAGCACCTGATTTTAGAGGGTCCAACTTAAAGCCCGTAACATCGACAACCCGAGCGAATTCACCAAAACCATTTCCGCCAAGACCCTTACCGGGTCCTAGTACAGAGAAATCCAGTCCTCCTCGTACCCCTTCCAAAGAATTCCCGATGGGGCCCCAATGTTTTCACTGTGCAGAGTGGGGGCACATTGCGAGACACTGCCTCCTTAAAAGAGATCAAGACGAACCAATGGAAATTGGCATGACCAAGGGAAGAGTATTATGGTTAGGCCAGACAATGGCTTGCTATACCACCCCGCTGATGGTAAACCAGAAGAAAAGAATGACACTGATCGATTCCAGCTGCAGTCAGTGTGTAATTAAACAACTATACGTCCAACTAGACCAATGGGTAGTGAACGCACAAGTGTTGATCACTTGTGTGCATGGGGATAGTAAAATCTATCCCGTACCTAAGATACAAATAAATTGGGGAGGACAAGAAGAGTCTCTCTCAGTAGGAGTAATCCCCGAACTAGGTGAAGACCTCATTTTGGGAACTGATTATGACGCATTTCCAGAACTCTTAGAGTCACTAAATCACACTAATCTAATCAATTCCTGGTTGAGTGAAGCCTTGTTCGTGTCTTCAGAGATAGAGAAACAGACACCCAAGATGAAACTCTCTAGATCCCAAAAGCGAGAACAAAAACAAATGTTTCATAGAGACATCACGCGAACACATACACCTCAACAGACGTTCCTGAGAGAAATCATGTCCATTGCCGGACAATTTCGGCAATCACAGAGAGGGGATACCACGTTGAGAAATGCCTGGCATCTATCCCTGTCTCCTGACGATCCTTCGGTATGTCCCACGTTTATAATCAATAATGATCTTTTATATTGTGTGTGTCCTTCTTCCACTAACCGAGGTCCTCAGCTGGTAGTTTCCCAAGAATATAGAGAACAAGTATTACTTTGGCTCATGGAGATAGTGGGAAAGGGCATTTAGGAAGAGAAAAAACGGAGGAGTCCATAACCAAGAGATTCTATTGACCGGGTGTATATGGTGATATCAGGAAACATTGTCAGTCTTGTCCCAAATGCCAACTAATCAATCCTTCCACAGATCTTAGAGTTCCCCTCCGTCCCTTACCTATTATAGAGGTCCCTTTCACTCAGGTGGGCATGGACATAGTGGGACCTTTGATCCCATCCACTAGAGGGCATCAATACCTTTTAGTGCTTGTGGACTATGCAACCAGATATCCAGAGGCTATCCCCTTGGCAAGTATGACTACTAAAACCACAGCTCAGGCCATTACGATACTCTAAGCAAATCCCGTGATTTAACAATAGGACAACAAGTTGGTTCTTTTACCGACCACAGAGAACAAGCTACTCGCTCACTGGCAGGGGACCTATACTATACTAGAAAAGGTTACTCCTGTGACATATAAAATAGAAATACCAGCTGGGTCGGGTCGAGGTCGGAGATATCATATCAATCTTTTGAAAGTATGTGTAGGAAAGTACCATCTTGCCTGGCATGTTACCCCCATATTTCACTGTATATATGTTGTTTTAGTGTATGTGTCACTGGGACCCTGCCAGCCAGGGCCCCAGTGCTCATAAGTGTGCCCTGTATGTGTTTTCCTGTGTGATGAATAACTGTCTCACTGAGGCTCTGCTAACCAGAACCTCAGTGGTTATGCTCTCTCTGCTTTCTAAATTGTCACTAACAGGCTAGTGACCAATTTCACCAATTCACACTGGCATACTGGAACACCCTTATAATTCCCTAGTATATGGTACTGAGGTACCCAGGGTATTGGGGTTCCAGGAGATCCCTATGGGCTGCAGCATTTCTTTTGCCACCCATAGGGAGCTCTGACAATTCTTACACAGGCCTGCCACAGCAGCCTGAGTGAAATAACGTCCACGTTATTTCACAGCCATTTACCACTGCACTTAAGTAACTTATAAGTCACCTATATGTCTAACCTTTACCTGGTAAAGGTTGGGTGCTAAGTTACTTAGTGTGTGGGCACCCTGGCACTAGCCAAGGTGCCCCCACATCATTCAGGGCAAATTCCCCGGACTTTGTGAGTGCGGGACACCATTTCACGCGTGCACTATACATAGGTCACTACCTATGTATAGCGTCACAATGGTAACTCCGAACATGGCCATGTAACATGTCTAAGATCATGGAATTGTCACCCCAATGCCATTCTGGCATTGGGGAGACAATTCCATGATCCCCCGAGTCTCTAGCACAGACCCGGGTACTGCCAAACTACCTTTCCCGGGGTTTCACTGCAGCTGCTGCTGCTGCCAACCCCTCAGACAGGTTTCTGCCCTCCTGGGGTCCAGCCAGGCCTGGCCCAGGAAGGCAGAACAAAGGACTTCCTCAGAGAGAGGGTGTTACACCCTCTCCCTTTGGAAAAAGGTGTCAGGGCTGAGGAGGAGTAGCCTTCCCCAGCCTCTGGAAATGCTTTGATGGGCACAGATGGTGCCCATCTCTGCATAAGCCAGTCTACACCGGTTCAGGGATCCCCCAGCCCTGCTCTGGCGCGAAACTGGACAAAGGAAAGGGGAGTGCCCAGGGCTCCTCCAGTGTGCTCCAGACCTCTGCCATCTTGGAAACAGAGGTGCTGCTGGCACACTGGACTGCTCTGAGTGGCCAGTGCCAGCAGGTGACGTCAGAGACTCCTCCTGATAGGCTCTTACCTGTGTTGCTAGCCTATCCTCCTTCCTAAGTAGCCAAACCTCCTTTTCTGGCTATTTAGGGTCTCTGCTTTGGGGAATTCTTTAGATAACGAATGCAAGAGCTCATCAGAGTTCCTCTGCATCTCTCTCTTCACCTTCTGCCAAAGGATCGACCGCTGACTGCTCAGGACGCCTGCAAAACCGCAACAAAGTAGCAAAGACGACTACTGCAACCTTGTATCGCTGATCCTGCCGCCTTCTCAACTGTTTCCTGGTGGTGCATGCTCTGGGGGTAGCCTGCCTCCTCTCTGCACCAGGAGCTCTGAAGAAATCTCCAGTGGGTCGACGGAATCTTCCCCCTGCAACCGCAGGCAACAAAAGACTGCATCACTGGTCCTCTGGGTCCCCTCTCAGCACGACGAGCGTGGTCCCTGGAACTCAGCAACTCTGTCCAAGTCTCTCCCACAGTCCAGTGACTCTTCAGTCCAAGTTTGGTGGAGGTAAGTCCTTGCCTCCCCATGCTAGACTGCATTGCTGGGTACCGCGTGATTTGCAGCTGCTCCGGCTCCTGTGCACTCTTCCAGGATTTCCTTTGTAAACAGCCAAGCCTGGGTCCCCGACACTCTAACCTGCAGTGCACAACCTCCTGAGTTGTCCTCCGGCGTCGTGGGACTCCCTTTTGTGTCTTCGGGTGAGCTCCGGTTTACTCCTCTTCGAAGTGCCTGTTCTGGTACTTCTGCGGGTGCTGCCTGCTTCTGTGAGGGCTCCCTGACTTGCTGGGTGCCCCCTCTGTCTCCTCATCCAAGTGGCGACATCCTGGTCCCTCCTGGGCCACAGCAGCATCCAAAAACCCTAACCGCGACCCTTGCAGCTAGCAAGGCTTGTTTGCGGTCTTTCTGCGTGGGAACACCTCTGCAAGCTTCTACACGACGTGGGACATCCATCCTCCAAAGGGGAAGTTTCTAGCCCTCTTCGTTCTTGCAGAATCCACAGCTTCTACCATCCGGTGGCAGCTCCTTTGCACCCTCAGCTGACATTTCCTGGGCATCTGCACACTCTCGACTTTGTCGCAACTCTTGGACTTGGTCCCCTTGTTCCACAGGTACTCTCGTCCGGAAATCCACTTTGGTTGCGTTGCTGGTGTTGGTCTTCCTTGCAGGATTTCCCTATCACGACTTCTGTGCTCTCTGGGGAATATAGGTGCACTTTACACCTACTTTTCAGGGTCTTGGGGTGGGCTATTTTTCTAACCCTCACTGTTTTCTTACAGTCCCAGCAACCCTCTACAAGCTCACATAGGTTTGGGGCCCATTTGTGATTCGCATTCCACTTTTGGAGTATATGGTTTGTGTTGCCCCTATACCTATGTGCTCCTATTGCAATCTACTGTAACTTTACACTGCTTGCATTACTTCCTTTTGCTATTACTGCATATTTTTGGTATTGTGTACATATATCTTGTGTATATTTGGCATCCTCATACTGAGGGTACTCACTGAGATACTTTTGGCATATTGTCATAAAAATAAAGTACCTTTATTTTTAGTATATCTGTGTATTGTGTTTTCTTATGATATTGTGCATATGACACCAGTGGTATAGTAGGAGCTTTGCATGTCTCCTAGTTCAGCCTAAGCTGCTCTGCTATAGATACCTTCTATCAGCCTAAGCTGCTAGAAACACCTCTTCTACACTAATAAGGGATAACTGGACCTGGCACAGAGAGTAAGTACCCCTTGGTACCCACTACAAGCCAGGCCAGCCTCCTACAGTATGGCATGAACCAGAAGGACATATCAATAATCCATACATTTCCACCTGTTCCAAAACTGAATTACCACTATATCCCTCTAGTATGGAACAGGACAATGACATAATTATGCCGCAGTTGGCTACCAACTGTCAGGAATCCCCAAGGTGCCTCCTGCGTTATCTGTCAGCATCCGCAGTGTTTAGGGTTAAATCATATCTCTGTTTTTGGTTTAAACCTTAATGTTTCTAAGTAAACATAATGTGATGTTTTACACAATTGGTTTTATCAATGCTTGTTTTACAAATGCTTGTTTGCTAATGTGAGCAGGTGTAGACATGTGCTTCTAATTCGGTGTGATGTAGACATGTGCTTCTAATTGGGTGTGGTGACTCATCCTCATGTGGAAACTCAACTGCTTTCCTCATTGGCTATAAATAGCAGAGTGAAACATGCCTCCCTACTTGGCTTTGTTTTGCATCTTGATCTCAGCATCTGATTTGGATGTCCAGCCCCTGCGTTATTCTCATATTTAGGACTTTTGAGGCAATCTTTTCTTTGTTCCTGTACCAGTTGACACCAGGCATTCCTCCAGCACTCTGGAAAAGACTGCAGCTAAGTGACTAGTATTCTCCAGGGAGTTTGTTCATTGAGCTCCGTGCTTTCCTAGAACAGCTGGTGTATTTCAGACCTCGTATTTTGGCAGAGTGCTTATCTTGGAGAAACAAATGCATTTCTGAACATTCTACATTATTACTGTAGTTACTTGCCTAAATGTGCTTCAGGAAATCTGCTTGAGCTCAAGTACTACAAAAAGTGACAGTGCAATTTTAAAAGAGCATTTAGGTGACTTTTCTTTCTCTAATAGCATAACTCTTGGATTTAAATTGTCATTCATGCTTGTGTTTCAGGTTTCAGGAATTTGCTTTTGAAGGGTTTTTCACACACAGTGAAACCAAACCAAACTGCGCCACCCTAACTGTTTAAACCCAGAGTGGACATTTGTATTTCTTGGACTATTTTTGTTCCTTTTAGTTTAACCCTATGCATGCAAGAAAGTTATACGTGATATAATTAATGCCCTTGTTTGTCTTTCTTGTGCATGACAAGTGCAACCACAGTTCTAATTGTAGTGTGCAACAGTGAATCTCTCTGAAGCCAGCCCTAGTGTCGCAGTAATTATTGTTATGGTACTCAGTTTGGGTTTTTGATAATGCAGTGTTAGTAATTGTGCCAACAGTTATTATTATCAAGAAAAGTGCTGGAGCATCCCGGTGTTCTTCTGCCGCTCCCCTGCCCATATCAGAAAGAGAGATTTGGTTTCAAGGAAGTTGAGTGCACTAACTCTACTATCACTCTGTCAACAACAACCTGCCCCCCTGAAGATACAGGGTGAATGTAACAAAATGTTCTGTGTCAAAAGCAGTAGCACTCTAAACTATCTACATTTAGTACAAATCTGTTACACTGTGTGCCTTGCAGCAGGCACACTAGCTATGCTCTTTTATTTTTACAACTGTGACTAGAGAAAACACAGAACTTTTATAGAACGGCATTAATAACCATAGTTATTTTACTGCTTTTATAATACCCTCAACACTGCTAGGCCCACAAAGATCTCTGCAGCAGGTGTCTTAAACTGGTAAGGTATTTTAAAACGCAGCCCCTTTGTGAGCAAATAAGAAATCTAGAATAGTTTTACTATCACGTTTATCCTTGTTCCCAATTTATTTGTCGCAGATTTGATTTTTTAAATAGATGTATAAATTGGCTATCATACCTCTGCTTTTTCAAGCTCCGCCCACTGTGTCCCGCCCTTACACCAATTCCTCCTCCACACCTTCAGTCCCAGTTTATGGCTTGCTGGAGTATTTTTTTCATTCCAGCATTGCTGTTGCAAGTACTTCACCGAAATGTCACTATTTATTGAAATGTTAGCTACTCATATGTTTCCGCGGATTGAATAGTACATTATATACATTTCGTCTTGTAATTCCAGTACAATGGACTATAATAAATAAGGCATACTGAGTTAAAATAACGTTTCTGATAAATAAAAGAACAGTTGATTAATGTACTACAAGTGTATGCTTGGGTACAGATCCCTGTTAACTCCACGCCTATGTGCATTCCAAGATGGACGCCCTCTTCGCCGCCCCCCGAGTGGGCGTAACGGCCGAGATTAGTCCTGCTTTGCTATTACCAGTGCCACACGCTCTCCTCCCCGTTGGCGTTTTTCTGCCAGGCAACAACCGTGTCCTCGGGAGTAAACATAGACGAGGGACAAGACTTCGGCTCTTTACCGAGTACAGACAACAAGACGGAGACAAAGAGAAGTTTCTTGCAGTCGTGGAACAGAGAGCGTCTGCGCCCCAGCAGCACAGTGACTGCTCCCCCGGAGCACAGTGACAGTTCCTTTGAACCACAGTGACAGCTTCTTTGAACCACAGTGACAGCTCAGTTGACAGCTGCGCTCGGGCCGCGGTGACAGCTCCGCCGGTATGGTGAGCGGGGGCGGCGCTCAGTGAGCGCCTCCCCGGAGGCCTACCTCCTTCCCGGAGGTGTCAGCGCAGCCGGCCCCCGTCCTCCCCGGCACGCTCGCAGCCCCCGGCAGGATGTGGCTGAAGCTCTGCTTCCTGCTGCTCTATTTCTTGGTGCTCTTCGCCCTGGCTCGCTTCCTGGAGGCCGTAGCCTGGTACGAGACGGGCGTGCTGGCCGGGCAGCTTGTGGACCCGGTCACCCTCAGCTTCCAGAAGCTGCGCAGCATCCTGGAGTGCAGGGGCCTGGCCTACTCCGACCTGCCCGAGAAGAAGGACGTGCGGGGGCTGCTTCAGAGATCAGGTAAGGGCATTCTTCTGTAAGTGCTCGAGCGCTGGGCTCAGCTGAAAAAGCACAAACACTCCCTTGCAACACTTACAGAGATCACACAACTTCTGATCTGCATGATCTGATCTGCATGTGTGTTTGAACTAGGTGCACTGTGGCAGTGCCAGCTCTGGAGATCAAATGCATTTACTAAAGGAATTGCTGTAGAAGTCTAGAGTGGCTCTCTAAGCTCCCTAAACTGGAAAACAGCCTTTGAAATTCCCTAATTTAAAGATCGGCCACAGTTAGCTGGCACTGCCTGCGCACATAGCATTGCTCCACGCGAGCTGCCTAGATGACGCTTTCATGAAGTGAGACGCAGTTCCGCGGGCATTGTCCGCCGATAGGGTCATGCAATCTGGCCAGGGTCGGACTGGGATAGAAAATGGGCCGAGGCGCTTAAAGGAAACAGGTCATCAATAGCCTATCAGCTGAAGAAAAGTGGCCCACGCCGGGACAGTTTCGAACTTGAAAACGCACTCTTTATAGGTGTTTTGCAAAGTATGGGAGGATGCGTGTTTGTGCCTGCAACTTGCAATATTTTTGGTTATGTTAGGGAAATCAACCGTAAAAAAACCGTCCCAACAAGGACCACAAAAAACCACACACACACGTTGACCTGTCAGACCAGCCACTCTGATACTGCGTAGACTGTCTCATAGGCCAGTCCAATCGTAGTTCTGGCGGGTATGTTAAGTCAAGTATTAGAAGTACTGGGAAAGAGTGGGAACCAGTCGGATGCCCGTAGCAGTTCTTGACCCGTAGCTTGAATTCGGAGCCTGGGCAATCTTTCCAAATGTGTCCCGATGCTGTGTGGTGACATTTGGACCCATTCGCGATACCGACCCCTCACCTTGGATAACTACAGGCTTATTTCAATTGCGAGGGCTGGCGTCTTTCTCTCAGCACAGTCGGGCATTAACGGGCTCACTTCTCAGTCAACGTTGTCTTATTTGTGTGGCCTGCTTAGAAGAGTTGAAGGTCAAACGAGCAACTGCGGGAACACTGCTCCCATGTACAGCAAAAACAAATGTAAATTTGGTGCCACTGAGCGTATTCACAAGTTGGTATTATTTCTTTTTGGCATATAAAGCGAAAAAAGTTAATACGAGAAAAATGTACGTCAAAAGTATTTCCAGGTTATGTAAACTATTCCTATATGAGTGATTTTTTTTTTTTTAAAAGAGGCAGAGTTGCCTAGTTAAACAGTAGTGGATAATTTACACACATTTCTATTGTACTAAGTACATCTAAGCCACTCCAGAGCCTCAAATTATGGACTTGTTCCTTTTTTTTAATATAAGAAAGGTGGAAACTCTGTGCACAAATGTTCATTTTTTCACTAAAGTGGCAAGCAATGTCTGAATTAGAGCTCTGGTAGATGGATCCCAAGGGCATATGCAGTAATCACAGACCTATACAATGCCTATAAGTTGTTTTTTCTAGAGTCAGACATACACACTGACATTTCAGGAACCTTGATTACAAGCTCTGAAATTGCTAGATTTACAGATTGTGCACCTATCTCACCTTAAACGTGTAGTATACACACTATCTAGAGTGTCTAGCAGCACGACCAATTTCAACTTCCTTATTGTAGGAAATATTTTTTCTATGCGTGGTCACCCTGGATTATGCTGGACCCTATGATTTTGCCGACTTTAGAACTCTGGTACTTTATCCATGCTAACTAGTAGTAAATTGCATTTGCTTCCCCTTTAACAGTGGTTGAACTGACTTATTCCTGATTCCTCCAAGCCCCCAGTAGTTAGCGTAAAAAGTGCACCCAGGTCCTGGAAGTTAAATGCCACTTGTGGACTGCAGCGCCTATTGTGCGATCCACTATAGTGGCAGTGCAAACATAGCTTCAGACCTACGTTGGGTAGCCGATTGCTGCGGTTTAAACCTGCAGTACCACCTGTTGAAATAACCCATTTTGATAGGTTAAAAACCTTTCTTGTAAATATTAATGTCACCCTTATGTAGGTCGTGCAACCCACAAGTTAGGGTGCATGGTGTTTAAAAGTGGGGATTGTAGAAAATTAACGTTATGTCCTTTCACAGCGACAAGTCCCAAGCAGGTATTTGTCACTCTGGCAGGCCTGGCTGTCTTGTGTAGAAAACCTGAGTACATATTAAAATGCTAACACTGTATCTCAGAAACCGCACCAGCCAGAAAAATAATTATATCACACTTTTTAATAGATATTAAAAATGTAATTCAATTGTGCAGTTAGATTTGTTTTAAAATAAATATTAAGGAAATGTATCTTATAGATAATCTTTACCTGCACGGATTGTCAGAAGGCTTAACTAGCTTAAGCCTTTAGAAGCTGTGTCCTTGTGGCAGCCTTCAATAGATGTGAAATGCCCCCTATAGGAACAAACAATAAACTGAACTGAATGTGTAGAGAGAGGACTCCTCTGAACTCCACTGACTATTCTGAGTGGGGCTTTGAGCATCATTGACACTGCAACATCAAATCCTGCTTGACAGGTAAGTTGACCCACATGTAATGCTCAGAGCACACTGGAAAGGGAGCGAACAGGATGCAAAGACAATTATTGTGTTTCACTTGTCTGGTTACTGAAGTCTTTCTAGACATCTGCCTCTGAGTTTGTTGTGGGTGCAGTACCTGCTTCAAACTAGAGTTTAGTGTCGCATGTGGGAGGATACTAGGTTTACTATAGTACACTCCCCACACAGACCTCCAGTGCAGGTTTAGTGTGGCCAAAGACTTTGACCATCTTACACTCCCCACACAGACCCCCAGAACAAGTTTAGTATGGCCAAAGACTTTCACCATCTTGCAAATTCCCTGACATACAGCATTTTGGGCCTATATGCAGTAAGGCAAACAGGAACTGCTGAAAAAATGGGTAGGGTTGGTCCACGTGAACTTTTACCCCATTGGTTAGAGAGTGCCAAGGAGTCACTCCAATCCATTAGCTGGTCCTAGGCATAAATGTAGCATCTTCTGGTGCCCACTTCAGACCGCTTTCCGGACCTTCACATGATCAGAAGAGGACTGGACCTGCTGTCTGTAACCTGAGAGGAGCTCTGAAGAACTGTACCTGTTCCATTTTGTGTCCAGGACAAAGACGTGGACACCAAGGGTCACTTGGCCGACCTCCTGTGTTACTAAAGGGAGACAACAACCTACAAGAGGCTTTTTCCTGGCTGTACTAAGCTGACCAGTGGCAGCCTGACTTGGAATATACTCTATTATTGTCCCCTCCTAGTGCCTCCCCTATTGGTTAGGACTTAAAGACTAAGGGCCTGATGTACAAAGCTATTTAGCGGTTGCAAATGGTGAATGGCCTTGTACCATGCAATAGTCCTATTTTGCGAGTCGGTAACCTTTCACTGACTCGCAAAATAGGATTTGCGACTCGCTATTAGGAAGGGGCATGCCAAGGGCCTCCCTTCTTAATAGCGAGTCGCAGTGGTATGTGTGAATGTTTTGCGATCAGAATGTGGGACCCCTTCCCTTTTGTGTATGGGGGTGCAAGCATTTTTTAAGAGCAGGCAATGGTCCCACGGACCACTGCCTACTCTTGTAAATTAAAAGAAAACTTTTCATTTTTGTAATGCATCCGTTTTCCTTTAAGGAAAACGGGATGCATTACAAAATAATGCTTTATTGAAAAATCAATCACAGACATGGTGGTCTGCTGACCCCAGCAGGTCACCATCCCTGTGATTGCAGCCATTCACAATGGATCGCAAATTGCAGACTGCCTCATGAACATTGATGAAGCAGGCCCATTAGCGACCCAATGCAAATCTCTAAATGTGTCTGAGACACATTAGTACATTGCAGTTTGCAATTTCCTAATTGCGAATCGCAAAGATTTGCAATTGGGTAATCGCAAACTGGAATCTTTGCACATCTGGCCCTAAGTTAAAAGGTCCTGTCCAGGACGACCTTGGTTGGTGCATCTAAACCACGCTCCATCATGGTCAGCCTTGAATAAACTATCCTTGGCTCTCCGTGCTTTTAGATGCTATTTGCCTAAAAAAACCTCATATCTTTAAGTCCCCTTATTGGATTTTTGTCATTTTGTCATTCTTTTGTTTATTACACTTTACTCTATTTTCCTTATTCATTTGGCATTTTACGTCTAGCCTAGCAGACAGCATAGCTGTCTGTTTGTGAAAGATCTATCTTGGTTTATCATGAACTTACAGGAGCTTAAAGCCCACCAATGGTATCCTTGCTTTTTGATGGCTTTCCTTGTTGGTCTTGTTTGTCCTTCGCCTAGACCATAGTCTCTTCATTTCTGTCCTTGCACTACTCACTTTTAAGAAACTACTTTATTATTTTAAGTCTAGCACTCCAGGAGAATGCATATGATTTCCAGCTCTTATCCCACATTGTCCACCCTTATAACTCACCCCCTTGCTCTCCATGTTGCCCCATCTCTGTCTTGTTCTATTGAGGACCCTGCCAAACTCCCCGGAACTGGTCTCTGTGTTGCTCTTTCTCCTATGCTTTTCTCTACGTTCCGTTTGTTGTCCTGTCCCTCACTGCTTTTGGCCTTTCCCCACACACTCTCTGTTGACTCCCTAACTAACTCTCAGATCAACTGCTCAATGCACCTCCCCTCCACTTCCTCGTTACCCCCATAACATAAAAAAACTAAAAAAAAATTAAGGGCCTGACAGGTGCAATTTGCTGCCAGTTTGTTTGTATTTTAGAGTGTGCTTTCAAGCTAATTTAACTTTGGTCTGGAACTGTAAACAATAAAAAAAAAAAGGTTGGACATACATCATCATCAAGGTGCCCTATCAAGGCTGACAACTGGGCCCTCTATAAACAATATCATTGGTCACTACCATCATTTTCAGCAGCACCCTGCAGCCAGCCAGCGGATGTGAGGTCAGGTCAGCTCAGCTATTGCAGTCTGGTAAGAACAAAGGGCCTGAATGTGTTAGAAAGTCATGCATATGGCCTTCAACAGATCCCCCTTTTTAGGTTGAGCATAGCAGCGTGCAAGTGCTGCTCTTCTTGACATGTTGTAATCTATTCTGTTGGCTTTAACCATGCCCATCTCACGCACATCACTTTCATTAGTTCCTGGGCCTGCATTAAAAAAAATCCCTTGATGTAGTTGGTAAATGCTTTACATGTGTCCTGCCTTGATGCCGGTTTGTTACATCCTTGGAGACTGACCCTGTTACATGTATTATTGCACAAACGGGCATGTAACTGAGTGTGGTGCACTATTTTTCTCTTTTGCCTTGCCGTTTTGATTAAGTGAAGCTTAATAGATACCTCACTTGCCTATTTGTGTAATAGAAAAGCTGCAGTGCTACTCCCAGCGCTAATGCGCTTCTGTTCACGGATCTATTCTCAATCAATCAATCAGTATTTGTAAAGAGTGGCTACTCACCCGTGAGGGTCTCAAGGCGCTGGGGGGGAGGGGATGGGCCTCATCCGAAGAGCCACGTCTTGAGGTTCTTCCTGAAGATGGTGAGCGACAGGCTTTGTCTGAGGTGCAGGGGGAGGTTGTTCCAGCTCTTCGCTGCAGTGTAGGTAAAAGATCGTCCTCCAGCGGTGGTTTTGAGGATGCAAGGGATGGTGGCCAGGGCCATCTGGGTGGAAAAGAGGGTTCTGGCGGGGGTGTGGAAGGAGACTGAGTGGTTCAGGTAGGCTGGTCCTGCGTTTTGTATGGCCTTGTACGTGTGGGTGAGAAGCTTGAAGGTGATTAGCTTCTTGACCGGTAGCCTGTGGAGGGTCATCAGGAGATGTGTTCTTGGCGAGGGAGGTCCAAAATGAGTCTGGCGGCTGTGTTCTGGATGAGTTGAAGTTTTTTGATGTTCCTAGTTGAGGTGCCGGCGTAGAGGGCGGTGCCGTAGTCGAGCTTGCTGGTGACTAAGGCGTGGGTGACTGTCCTGCGACAGTCTGCTGGGATCCATCTGAAGATCTTCCGGAGTTTGCGGAGTGTGTGTGGCACCAGGAGGAGGCGACAGAGTTTACCTGGCGGGTCATGGATAGGTCTGTGTGTGAGGGAACCTTGCCTTCAAACTGCCACCTGTGCTAATCTTATTATATTGTGAGAGGGAGTCTTTCATTTGTGACACCTGTGCTAGTATGGCTCTGTGTGTTGGGGAACCTGCACTGCTGCATGTGCTATATGTGAGAACTGCCTGCACTGTTGCTACATGCATTGCACCTATTGTGTGTGTGTGATGGAAGCTTGACTTACTACTGTTCAATGCTAGATGTGTACTGTACCAAAGACAACACAACGCAATTAGATGGGCATGGTGACATTTTTTAATTGAGATTCTGGGAAGATAAATTCTTCTGTGTTAATATCCTATAGATGTTTTTGTCTTGTATACAGTGAACATTTAGCTATCTGTTGTTGAAAACCTGATAGTGACTATAAAACCATTGAATGGTTTTATAATCACTGTAATTTCATTGTTTCTTTTTCAGTTGCTTTCCTTCCTTTGCTGTTTGACCCTCTTCTATAGTATAGCTATTTACAGTTCTTTTGATTGGATGATTGCGTACATTCAGGGAATAACATTTTAGGTCTCACCTCCCAGGTAGTGTAAGCTGGCTCATTGCAAAAGACCTGTTGTGGGGTTTCTAAAACTTACAGTGGTATTAAGCCTCCTCAATTGCTTACCATTAGTTGCCTTTATTGCCACTCTCAATTCCTTGCTTCTTTTATGTTGGCTTGTCTTTCACTTCTTGTGTTTGTCCCTTCCCTGGATATAAGCCATGGTTCTGATGGCCTGACATTTATCCTTCCACTTTGCAGGAAATACTTTTTTTTTTTTTTTCTTTTTGGTTACACATTCCAGGAGATTGCATATGTTTTCATGCCCTCTCCTTTGTGTGAATACCCCCTCATGCTAAGTGCTTTTCTATCCCTCATACGCTAATCTCTCTTATTCTCTCTCTCTCTTTTTTGCGGTTCATTTCCGCCCTCTGTGTTGCTCTCTCCCTCCTGTGCTGCTTCCCATCTCTCCTTCTCCTTCAGAGCCCGGCTTTATTTTAGGTTAATTCTACTCCTTTAATGCTAACGCAGTCCTTTTTTCTAAAAAAACAAGTCTATAATTTGTTTAGGGAATTGGCAGCACATTGCTGCTCGCCTTTCCTCCTTAAAAAGCACTTTTGCACTTCTTAAATGTGCTTTTTTATTTACTGATTAATCTTTGATCTGTAAATAAAACAGATGGTGCCTGCAACATTTGGTAGACTTGCACATGCATGGTGACACATAAGCTGATAAGTTATCACACATGCGCACACTTACAAAGTGCGGCTACAAAATCACACTTTTTCTCTTGTCTTTTGTCCATGTTGCACAGCATTGGCAACATTGCTTTTTGCTGACACTACAGCATTAGCAAAAGGCATTGGCAAAGGCAATGGGTCACAAAGGCAAAAACTATTGCTTTGCCAATGCTTATTTTTGATTGCCATCTTTAATACTGTTTTGCTACTACATAAATACTCTACAGTTTGCCCTGAGTTAAGCCTCTCTGTCCTGTGCCATAGCTACCAGGGGCGGTTGAGTTTAGGTTAATTCAGTGGGTTTGATGATTCACCCTTACGAGTGTTGTGATTATTCCTTGAGGTGGGTAGGCCAGTTTCATAAACTCTGTTTGGAGGAACTTGACAATCCATAAACCTGACGATTCACAAAGGGGGCATTTGTATGTAAGCAATGTAAGCAGGGAGAGGGGGGTTCTGCAGCTGCTATTAAGCTGGCATTGGTATCTGGGCTGACCCCAGTGAAATATGCTGAATTTGTCCCATCGTAATTGGCCGGCACTGGAATACATTCAGCAGCCCCTGCACATTGCTTGCTTTTTGTTGGGAGCAGCAACCTGCATGCAGTGAGAGGGCAATCTGATTTTCACTTCCAACTTGGCCCAAAACTAAGGCCTCACCCTTCCTCTTTGTTGATTTTAATTCTGGCTGAAAGCCATCTGGAGCCCAAGGCCTAGATCCCAATACAATGGAGGAAAACAAAGGCAAAACCAAAATAAAATGATGTAGGGAGTCTTGAAACTTTTCAAACACTCACGCCACTCTGAGATCTGTGTTTAATCAATGGTTATTTTGCTCGCCACGTCACCCCAGTTTAGACCCAGCCATGTATACAAATTACATTTTTTCTAGCTTACACATCAAGAATTTTCAGTTCTATTAAGGACATGGAGGCGAGGATTATGCTTTTCTCTCTTTACTGCAAGTTAAACAGCAATCAATCAAACCACTTTACAAAAAACTACTTTTCCCATGAACTCTAGTCCAGTCCACCCGCTCCAATCCCGCTTCACGCTGTTATTGATATATACCACAAGAAAACCAGTGATAGTAAATGTTTTACAAAAATAGGAAAGTCACTTATCTGTAGGCTGCAAGCAGCATAGAAAGAGGAAGGACTGTGTTAGCAGAGACAGATATACAGGGGTCAGACCTGTGATTGGTGGACATTATGGACTTCTGGGGTTCATGGGAAAAGTAGAATTTTGTTATTAAGTGTTTTGGTTGGCTGCTGTTTAACTTGCAGTAAAGAGAGAAGCATAATCTGAAGCCTCCTGACATAAAATTAGTCTTGATCCTGCTCCCCGTGGGAACAGTCCAGCCCGAACTGCCAAGCCAGGTCACCCCTGGACTGGAAGCAGGCGTCTTGGGACCAGTTTCGGGGTATCACCCTTCATCAGCCAGGCTAGCTTGAATCCAGTGGCGCAGCTAGCAAGGGACCCACGTCAAGGCTGATTTGCATATGGCTGGGACAAACTGGGGTAGTATGGTGAGCAAAAGAGCAATGGATTAAACCTAGGTGCGAGTGAGTGAAAAGTTTCAGCACTCCGTCCATCATTCTTTTGTGTTGACACACAGCTTATCACTTCACAAATAGTTAAGAGAAAATCTCATTTGGAGGCAGGGTTTTGATTTTGTTCAACTCCTGGATGCATAAGATATGCATGTATGGTAAGAATATCAAATGTATCATTCTGTGTGAGAAATAACGATTGAAATGGCACTTAATAACTACATTTTTATTTGGAAAATACCTGCTCATCCCAGTGTAGTGTATCAGAGCGCTTCACATCACACACACATAATATGGTATTTCTAGTTTTTTTTTAACCTGAGCTGCTCCCTCAGGGCAGCACTTTCTGCAATTTAAAAATAACTACTTTTCAACCCTTCATAAAAATACTTGGGGAATTAAAAAATTCTGCAAAAATGTGGCAAGACTGGAGTTAGAATAATAAATAAGCCTGCTGGAATATTTGGAGCAAATTGCCCTTTCCCCTAATAGTCTACAACTGTAGTTAGAATAGTAAATTTGACCTCACAGTGTTAGCCACGCCCACTGCTGCCCTGAGCTTTCAGTTCAAGGCAAGAACCACAAATGTGTTTATACAGAGACAATACATCATTCAAGTGTGTAAAACATTGTACAGCAAATGTACATAAGAAAATGAGAGTTACATGGTGTATGAGTTGCATTGTCATCCATACTGGCATTATATGTTAAGAGTGGCTCGGAGAAACAGTCAGGATTTAAAATGTAACTCAGTGGTGGGGGTTGTTTATACTAGTAAGACTTTATTACTACCCAAAGGAACCCTTTTTAGCAACCGTAGAATAATGAATGATTGAGAAACAGAACAATAAGGTTGTAAAACGATGCTTGTTCATAGTTCACTGTTCTATATTAGAACTATTGCAACTTACAAACTTCAAGTACCAAAAGTATCCCTGTCACAAAAAGCAGTAACCCACAGGGCTGTCTATTTAAAATACTCATCTGTGATCTGCATGCTAAACAACGTGTTTCGCAGCAGTATTTGTAATGTTATGCAGATCTGTAGAGCACATTATCACCTGGGACGGTATCCTGCCACTTAAGGGGTGTGAGTCTAGGGTGACCTAGGACCTGGTGCAATTATTCGAAAAGCAATGTCTTCAGCATCTTGTGGAATTAAAGAAGTGAGGAGGAGGCTCTAATGTGTAGTCGCAGGTCATTACATGCTTTGGGAGTGATGTAGGAGAAGGCATGCCCACCGGATCTAGTTTTCTGTATGTGTGGGATTTGTGTAAGTAGAAGTCCGGACTTTGTGTCAAAACTGTGACTAAACAAATCTTGGTTATTTCTAGCTAGTGCGTTATCCACCAGAGTTATCTTACCATTATTACCATCCCTTGAAAATTGCTAGAAACACAAAGATCTCTGCAGCAGGTACCTTAACCTGTTTAATATTTTAAAATACAACTCATTGTAACCAAACGAGTAAGCCAGAACAGATATAATGTAGCGTTTGTCCTTGTTGCAAATTTCTTTGTGGCAGAGTTTTTGAAAATAAATGTATAGGTTGACAGTCAGACTCTGCTTTTTATAACTCCACCCCTTGTGATTCCACCCTCTTGCCACTGCACACCTTGACCCCTAAATCATGAGTACTGGAATAAATTGTTTACATTTCCAGGACTGCATGTATCTGAATCTAAAGTTGCCCCAATATAGTCTGAGAACAACAATCATTTATTGTTTTCTTTATCCACATTTTTATCAGATTCAAAGTTTGTTTCTTGTAAAATCAGTGTGTTACTTTTCCTTTATGGTAAGCCTGAGTTTTGTGATATAAATGTATGTGGAATAGACGTATGAGGATAATGAAATCTGTCAACCATTGTATGCTATATCTGGATAAATGTAGATTTCTTGTAGAATCTAATTTTGAACCTTTGTGCCTTTATCAAACCCCTTTGACACAATCTGTCAGTTTCTGGCTCACAGAGCATTCTCCCTATTCATTATTACAAAAAAGAGGCTGCTTGTAATAGAGACCAGGTACACACCAGGCCTTCTCAACTGAGAAGATCAGTTACCGATTTTTGTCATAGATCGTGTTAGCATTTGTGTTTTTATGTAGATGAGGTAACTGGAAAGCATTTCTTTACTGAGAGCACATCTATGCCAGAAAAATGTCTGTGCTTTATGTAGCAGAACAGTGGGTCCTTGTATTCTTCCCATATCCAGTTTTCAGCCCTACAGCTCTTGTGACTTTGGCCCATTTTTCTCTATCCGCAGTAGTATAATAACACAGCGCGGTGGATAAGGTTTTGATAGCTGTACACTGTCCCCACCACATCCAAGTAACTGTATGGCCATGTTTTTTTGCTGGATCTTTTATTTGGGGTCGAGCCTGCGAGTGCATGTGCTAGCGCATGCATCTCGCTTGAGAGACTGTAGTGTAAAGTAAATGGCCTGGAGCCCGCTTGTCGCTCACCATTTGATGGTTTGCGAGATACTCGTCTTTTCAGCCTCGTAATTCCTCAAGGCAGGTCTGGCATCATTTCCGTTCCTCTTTGTGGAGCAGGCACCAAGCACGGAATGATTCCACTTAATTAGTGCCCGTCTTCTGCTCCCAATGTGATCGAGTGCTATTTTGTTCTTTTTAACTTCTAGTGCCTTGCAAACAGATGGCTTGTGACTGGCTAAAACGTGCTCAGCAGCGCAAACTAAATTGCAAAGTTTTATTTTATAAAGGCTAGCTTTTTTTTATTTTGGGAAGTCATCTTTGCTCACTTTCCACTCATATTTTCTTTCTTTTTACTCGTGGGTGCTCTTCTCAAAAGATGACAATTGTTCAAAAACTAGAAAAGCTACATTGTTTTTTTTATTATGTGTAATTTTCTGAAATGATGCTTTAACACATAATCATGCAGTACACAACTCAGTCCACCCTCTCCAATCCACCCGTCTTTATCTCACCCCCCCAGTCCAAACCACTCACCCCAATCCAATCCATCCACCCCAGTCCAAGTCGCTCCACTCTAATCCAAAACTATTTGCCCCGCTCCAGTCCGCCTCACTCCCATCTGCCCCACTCTAATCCAAAACAACCTACCCCACTCCAATCCAAAATAGTCTGTCCCACTCCAATATTCTCCACTCCATCCCAAAACAATGCACCTACTCCATTCCACCTCACCTCACCTCAATCCAGTCTACCCCACATCATCCCAGTTCACCCCACTCCAGTCCACCCACACCCATCTAATCCCCCCTCCCATCCAATTCACCCCACTCAAATCTGTCCCCATTCGAAACCAGAACAATCTGCCTCATTCTAGTCTGCCCCACTCAGTCCAAAACAACCTTCCCCACTCCAATCCGTTTCAATGTGCCCCACTCCAATGTGCCCCACTCTAATCCCAAACAACCCACTCCAATCCAAACCAGTCTGCCTCACCCCACTCCACCTTGCCTCACCCCAATCCACCCCCACCGTTTCATTTCACCCCACTCCAGTCCACCCCATTATAATCCAGTCCACTTCAGTTCAATCTACCACAATCCAATACATCTCACCATACCCCAATCCACTCCACCCCAACCCAGTCCAGTCCACCCCGCTCCAATCCATCCAACCCACCACACTCCATTGCAAGCCCCCCCACTCCAATCCAGTCCACCCAATTCCAATACAATCCACTTCACTCCATTCCAGAGTACATTAATCCACCCAACTCCAGTCCAATCCACTTTACTCTAAACAACCTTAATCTACTTTACCTCAATCCAGTACACCCCTCGCCAATCAAATCCACCCCACTCCAAGCCAACCCACTCTAATCCAATCTACCACAATCCACTCCGATGCAGCCACCCCTATTCAATCCACTCCAATCCACCCCTCTCAGTCCAATCCACCCCTCTCAGTCCAATCCACCCCACTCAAACCATTTCACCTCACCCAAACCAATTCACCTTACTCAAATTCACCTCACTCCGATCCACTCTACTCCATTCCAATCAAATCCGACCTACCCCACTCCAGTCCAGTTCACCCCACACAAATCCAGTCCACCTCAGTCCAATTCACCCCACTCCAATCCAGTCCAGTTCTCCCCCTTTAGTTCACCCGACCCACATCCACCCCACCACATTTCAGTCCTCTCCACTCTACTCAATCCGCCCCAATTCACTCCTCTCCACCCCAGTCTACCCCTTTCCACCCCACACCACTTCAGTCCTCCACACTCCAATCCAATCTATCCGGCCTACCCCACCCCAATTAAGTCCACTCCAATCCAATCCAACCACCCCACTGCAGTAAAACCGCTCCACCCCAGTGCACCCCAATGCACTCCAATCCACCATAATCCAATCCACCCAAATCCAGTCCAACACACCCCACCCCAATCCAATTCACCACACGCCGATCCGCCCGCCCCATTCCAATCCAATCCATTCCTCTGCTGCCCAATCCAATCCACCCCACCACATTTCAATCCAACCTAATCCACTCCAGTTCACCCCACTTACTCCAATCCACCCCACCCCACTCTACTCCATTCCACCCCACCCCATCCCAGTTCAGGCTACCACACTCCAATTCAATCCATCCGGCTTACCCCACTCCAATCCACTTTACAACACTCCACCCCACACCAGTCCACCCCACCCCAATTCAGTCCAATCCAATCCATCCACCCCACCACACTAAAACCACCCCACCTAAATCCGCTCCCATCCACCCTAATCCAGTCCACCCCAATCCAGCACACCACAATTCAATCTAGTCCACCCCACCCCAATCCAATCCAATTCATGCCACTGCAGCCCACCACACCCCAATTCAACCCACCCACCACATTTCAATCTACCCCAGTACTCTAATCCACCCACCCCATCTCAGTTCAGTCCATCCAGCCCACTCCAACTTAATCCAGTCCAAGCTAATCCACCCACTCCAGGCCAGTCTACCCCAGCTCTGTCGCTCCAATCCAAACTACCCTCCCCAGTCCAGTCTAATACACATTACTCGAATCCACCCCAGTCCCATCCACCTCACCCTATTTCAATCCACCCAACCCACCCCACTCAACCCCACTGTAGTCCAATCCAGTCCACCCCATGATCTCAATCCACTCCAAAGCACTACCTCAATCCATTCCACCCTGTTCCACCCCACTCCAATCTACGACACTCTCTTCCACTGAACTCTACTCCCCTCAACTCTTGACATTCTACTCCTCCACCACTCTGTAACATTCCAACAAATCCAATCTGTCACACTCTAGTACCCCCGCTCCACTCTCGCACTCCAAGCCACTAACTTTTAGCCATGCTAAACAGCAGCCACACTGATGTAGAACATGGCAAAACACATTGCAAAAGCCAATAGCTCTTGTGTAGACCTATTGGCTTTGCCAATGCTTGTTATGCACTGTGTGTGTGTGTGGTGCACCATTGTCTTCATCTTTGTGAGACTTGGTAAAAAAATCTTGATAAGTTTCCTGGGAGCCACTGTGGGCAGGATAGATTAAGATGCATCAAGCCAAATATTGGTCAGGTAGCATGGCTCTTTACTCTTTGAAGTTTATGAACATACTTTTTAAAGGAAGGCTTGTGCAAGTTACACTAGATACAACTACTATTTGTAAATTATCATAATTCATATATCATTTTCCTATCACGATTTCAGAGTGGATGTCAGTAAACTAATGGCATATAAAGTTGGTACTACCTTGGTTGTACATCCAGGTCTCTATAAAGTTTGGTTGAATTAAAAAAAAAAAAGAACTGAAATCTCTTAAAGACTTCAAGTGATGAACATAACACAACCGTCAATATTAATTCTAAGAATATATTTGGTGGCCCTATGCCCCCCCAGTCTCATATAGTGCCCCCTAATTCTAGGTGTACTTCCCCTTCAGATACATGTATTGTATAGGTTTGGTATCATTTAGGAACCTGAATGTCTCCAACATATTTTTTTATATAACTTGTTTTTGAACCGTGTATCATTTTGATATGCCCAGTTTGTTGTTATCCCTTTTGGAGTTTTCCCTTCAACAATTGACTTTGTTTCCTGTTCCTGCATACCTCTCCATTAGCGTTCTAGCACTCCCTTTGGTGCTGGGCACTGCCTTGCCATAATCTGCAATTAATACTACAAAGACAAACGCACATTCTCGCCTTCTGTTTTTTAAAAATATTTTGTTCCATTGAATGCTGAATATTTTTTGAGGGTGATGTTTGTAAATACATCATCACTTTGAACGTATCCTGTTCGTGAAAGAATCCACATTTTAAATTAGACTACTCAGTGTGCTTAAGAAAGTAATGAGGTGAAAACAGAAAAAGCAAATACTCTACAGCTAGCTGTGACACACCCTTCTCGCTGGACGTTTGTGACTTTGTTTCTAAGCTAGAGCTAAGAATAGCTAACTGATCAGGTGTACACGCCTTTGTTTATCCTACTGTTAGTTTGCCTGAGGCTAACATCCACAGTGTGTTTGCTGGGAGCTGGAATAAATTACTGTTTTTAAGTTCATCAATGAAGAAGGAGGGAATAAAGAGATTTGCTTTCTTCAAACATCTTCATGGAAATTGTACATCTTTTTCATTTATTGATTTATTATTCCTGTTGTGTGCAGCTGTGGAAGCTTAAGTTTACGCTTTCATCTATTGATGATGATGATGCCAAATGTTCTGATCTACTTTTGCTTGTCCATAATGAGTTTTTTTAAACAAGCAAAATGAAAATATATGTATTTTTTTAACGAAAAAGAGGAACGTCTTAATCTTCATGTCTGGTTTCTGCTTCTTTTGACTTGTGCATATGGCTGTGTGCAGATCAATGCGTGATATTACCAAGGAGGCATCGGTAGAGCAATAGACAGGCAAATTAACCCTGATGCATCTAAACACTTTGGCAAGACCAACTATCATATCTATTTCATAACTCATCGTTTTTTTAATTATTGAAGAAAATCCTTTTGTTAATGATTAAACTACAAATACACTACTGTTGTTGCAGCTAACAAACCAAATGTCAGTCGGTGATAAAATATTCAAAATATGAATTAGAAGATACTGATTCCATTAGTGCTGCAAAGCCATGCTAATGACAGAACAGGAGTTATATAAATGTCTATTATAGCATATACTGCTCTGTTATGCCGTAGTATTCTTAATGCAATGCTTTTGTGTCAAGCCATTATTCAGAAATGTGCAGAACTACTATTATTTCAGACTACATAGTGCAGCGCGTTCTTTGTGGCTTCTAAGGCTTGCAGACTTCTAAAAGGAGAACTGAAAGAGTGGGTACATGACCTCTCAAATCCTGTTTAATAGTTCTTTGTTAGTTTCTTTACTTTAATGTGTGTGAATGGACATTTATAAGTTCTGGTAACATTCTCATATAGGACAGATTTTGGTATTTCTAGAACACATGGAATGTAAAGAATCTATTCACAGAGAGCCTGCTTTTAGCATAACCACCCTTGCACCCTACAAGGATAAAATGCAAGGCTACATGTGGAATACCTACTAGAGGAATAGAACTTAATGCGAAGGCTGCAGAAAAGGGCACCTACATAAAAAGTGCCACAACACTGAAGAATTCCAAAGACATCTGAAATGCAAACAATAGCAAGTTGATAGAATCTATGGAGAAAAACATGTGCAGAGCCAAAAGGATATGAAGATAACCAAAACCATGTAACCACTGTTGGTAGATGCTAAAACTGGTCCAAATGTGCCACTTCTTTAACCTTTACAGGAACAATGGTTCCTGAATTAAATAAGATGAACATAATAATCATAGAGTTGCAATGCAATGAAATCTGTGAAAACAGGTGAATACTTTGTTTCAAAATGGTATTTACATTTATTTAATATACAAATAGCTTAGGAAATCAAAGGCATTAAAAACAACCGTCCTTAGACAAGTTCATTGTGACATATCAGAAATACAGAATTAAGTCCTATACATATGTTGCCCATGCTCGTACACATTAACTTACTTACAACACTGTGAGTCAGGGAACTAAAGTCGACGATGTTTCGATTCCACAATTAGTACCGGGATCATCATCAGGACATGGGATGTGCCGGAGAGACTGAGGAATGCTGCACAAGCAACCAACACCTGTATAAATATCGGGAGGAAAGAGAGTGGACAGAAGATTAGGAGGGTAAGAAACAAGGAAAAAAGGAAGTTATTGAATTGAGTCATAATAATATAAAGAAAAATGAAAACACTTAGTGAGGGGAAACGTGTGTGTGTGTGTGTGTGTGTGTGTGTGTGTGTGTGTGTGTGTGTGTGTGTGTGTGTGTGTGTGTGTGTGTGTGTGTGTGTGTGTGTGTGTGTGTGTGTGTGTGTGTGTGTGTGTGTGTGTGTGTGTGTGTGTGTGTGTGTGTGTGTGTGTGTGTGTGTGTGTGTGTGTGTGTGAGAGATGGCAGCCAACGCAATGTGGGAGGCCAGTACAAATGCATCATCAGGTGTCACAGGGTAAGGATATGAAAAGGATCCCCTGCGAAACCATATAATCCAAATGTTGTAGAGAGGGCTATGAAGAGGGGGTATCCTATAGGTGATAAGAAATGTCAGAACAATGCACTTCCCTCTTGAACAGGAAGGGAGAGGAACCATGGAACAGCCGTTTCTGTGATACTGCAGTTTGATGGTGGATTTTGTTTAAGTATTGTGTAATCAATAGAGGCCTGACATTTGATGGTAGACCACCATGTAATTATTGTCTGCATTGGTGTTTGTCAACTGTGGTTCTGTCAGAGAATTCCCTTGCGGGGACGGTCACTGATGAGTGCTGTGTTCAGGTGGCTGAATGCGGGTTGACACACTATTATGTTTAGCATTGCTGTTTCGGGGCGGTATTAGTCGAGTATAATAGCCAGGTGTTTTTACTTTTAGAGCACTGCACAGGATGTGAAAAGAACGTGCTCTGCAACAGTTTTGGAAGCTTGTTGGCGGCAGCGAGCTTAGGCTTGTGAGTATGTAGTTTGTCAAATCCTGGGTAACAGACAGTCTTGTTTATGAGATGCCTACAGAGTTTTAGTGCTGTCTGAAAGCTAAATCTTAACGAGACCGCATGGTTTTTAGACGCATCTTGCTGTTTTCTGAGGGAGTACCCTTTAGCCAGGCCGGTCTATTGAAGTTCAGAACAGTTGAAGCAAAGGAAAATAGTTTTGGGAAATAGTGTGCAGAATGAGCTGACCTTTTGTACGGAAAAATGTTTCTGAAGAATACAGACTACTGTGCTAAGTACGCCATGCTCTCAGGATCAGGCTGACGTCTGGGTTGGCACCTTGACTCGGACCTATTTTTAGTTTCAGCATTTTTATTGAAGTGTTCACAAACGGAGAACACAGCATGAATGTTATAGTCTTGTCTACTGAGATATTGAAAATCTGTGGAATTTTCATGTTCTGTGCGTATGTGTAACTTCCTATGAACAGCACACCGTAATTTCTCGAACGTAGGCTTGCGCACCAATACATATGCAAAATTGGGTAAAATTGAAGTAAGGGGCATTACCTTGTTTGAATTTATACATGTTTTGCAATAAAGAAGTGTCTTATCCTCAGTTGATCTTTCCTGGTCATACGTGTGTTACCTGCAGTATAATAACACGCAGTTCCTTACTTTTGTGACTTGATCATCTTCATAGGGGGCAATTTACTTTTTTCCTTTGGAATATGCATAGGACATCCTCATTCCTCACTCCTCATCCCTACTTCTCATCCCTACTTCTCCTCCATCATCCTCCTCATCCTTAACTTCTCATCCCTGCTTCTCATCCATCATCTCTACTTCTCATCCCTGCTTCTCATCCATTATCTCTACTTCTCATCCCTGCTTCTCATCTATCAACCCTACTTCTCATCCATCATCCGTCATCCCTGCTTCTCATCCATCATCCGTCATCCCAATTTCTCATCCATCATCCCTGCTTCTCATACATCATTCCTACTTCTCCTCCATCATCCCAGCTTCTCATCATACATCATCCCTACTTCTCATCCATCATACATCATCCCTAATTCTCATCCTTCATCCCTGCTTCTCTTCCATCCTCCCCACTTCTCATCCCTCATCCCTGCTTCTCATCCATCATACATCATCCCTTCTTCTCATCCATCATCCCTTCTTCTCATCCATCATCCCTGCTTTTCTTCCATCATTTCTGCTTCTCATCCCTCATTTCTGCTTCTCATCCCTCATTTCTGCTTCTCATCCCTGCTTCTCTTCCACCATCCATGCTTCTCATCCCTCATTTCTGCTTCTCATCCCTGCTTCTCTTCCATCACTCCTGCTTCTCATCTCTCATCCCTACTTCTCATCCATCATTCCTGCTTCTCTTCCATCCTCCCCACTTCTCATCCCTGCTTCTCATCCGTCATACACCATCCCTGCTTTTCTTCCATCATCCCTGCTTTTCTTCCATCATCCCTGCTTTTCTTCCATCATCCCTGCTTTTCTTCCATCATCCCTGCTTCTCATCCCTCATTTCTGCTTCTCACCCCTTTTTTCTGCTTCTCATCCCTGCTTCTCTTCCATCATCCCTGCTTCTCATCCCTCATTTCTGCTTCTCATCCCTGCTCTCATCCCTACTTATCATCCATCTTCCATCATTCCTACTTCTCATGCCTCAGCCATCATCCCTACTCCTCATCCATCATCCCTACTCCTCATCCCTCAGTCATACCAACACATTTTCAGTTTTATGAAACACACAGTAAAACAGCTGAGAAGATTGATATGTTCTGATTTTGAAGACTACTGCAAACATTAGTATGGTTATGAATTCTTTTGAGAAATGTAAAACAAGTTATTAAAGCTTTAGAACATGGAGTTTTCCATTTTATATACTAGTTTATGGCAATGGCAACAGTTTAACATCCAAATAATAACTTTGGTTGAAGTGGTTTCTATTAAACCTCACTTTTAGGGAGATTCATGCATCAAAATGATGCTCACACTCACCATACTTAACCCTCGCACCACACTCCCAAATCCTTCTGAGCAGAAGTCTCTTGAAGAAATAATAAATCATGATGAGATTCCTCTGGGTCAGAACATACAGTAAGTTACTCTGGAGATGCAAATCTAAAAGCACCTGCCTCGCACACATGCTATTTGACTTTGCGCATATTCGAAGATTCTGGCATAAAGCAGGCACAACCGTATGGCGGATTACTATGTTGGCCATCAAGGACCCCCTTCAGCAATTAGTGTTCTTTTCAGTACAAGTTAATTCATATCTTCTCTCCCATTAGCTGGTAAAGCTTCTTGACCTGATGCTAATACATACTGAACTTCAGGTTATGAACAAATGGAATGATCCAAAAGCCCCAGCCTACTCACCATGGTAAAATACCACTCTTCCTGTGTCAAACTCATAGATGTGAATTCTACTTTCACTCTATCATTGTCTCTTCCTTTGAATGAAACTTCACCATTCTGATCTGTCAGTGAGATGAGTAGTCCTCAAACAGGAATAAGTTGCCAAATCAGCTTAAACTGGTAGCGATCTGTATACTTCAGTAATGTGAGTGCACATCACTTTGTTGTATGGATATGCTGTCAAAGAATGTCTTGCATCTTCCACCACCATCTGCTACTCATAGTTATATATGCTCACCTGCCTTCTTATGCTATGATAAGGTTCTTCATGTAATTTATTTGACAATACAGTTGAACCGGGTCTGCAGTTAGCCCTTCTCCCACCCCTTTAGATAGTGACCTATTTATCTCCCACTACATTGTAAAATGCATGGCATCTTCAGTGAACTTGCCCCTCTAAAGCATATGAAAAAAGAATCCTCAAAAACTGGCACTGTGGCTCACCAGAGAGCTTAAGGTCGAAGGATAGAAAGATGCGCACATTGAGGTGGAAATGGTGCCCGAACCCTTCTGCTTCTCTTATAGGAATCTACGGGCCAGAAGGAGAACCTAAACAAGCATTGGCAAAGCCAATCGGTCTCACTTATGCAAGAGCTATTGGCTTTGCCAATATGTTTTAACCATGTTGTACACCAGCTTGGCTGCTGTTCAGCATGGCTATATGTTAGTGGTGTAAAGGAGAGTGGCTTGGAGTGGACTGTCATAAAGTAGTATGTAGTGGAGTAGAATGGAGTGTTATGGAGTGGTGTATAGTCACGGAGGGGTGTGGAGTTGAGTGGCATGGAGTGTTGTGGAGTTTTGTGGAGGGAGTACAGTGTCATACAGCTGAGTGGAGTAGAGTGTCGTGGAGTGGTGTAGAGAAGAGTTGAATGGCAAAGTGTGTTGCGTAGAGTAAATTGTCGTAGAATGAAGTGGCATAGAGTGGAGTAAAGTGGAATGGTAGAGGGGTGTGGTGGCATGGAGTAGTGTGTCCTAGAATAGAGTGGAGTAAAGTGGCCTGGAGTGGTGTAGAGGGAGTTGCTTGAAGAGTGTCAGAGTGGCATTGAGTGGAGTATAGTGTCGTGGAGTGGCTTAGAGTGAAGTAGATTGTCATATAGTGGAGTAGAGCATCGTGGAGTGTTGTAGAGTGAAGTGGCATAAAATATAGTGATGCACAGTAGATTGGCATAGAGTGCAGTGGCTTAGAATGCATTGGTTTAGAGTAAAGTGTAGAGTGCATTGGTGTATGAGCAGTGACGACGAGTGGGGCAGAGTGCAGTGGCGCAGAGTAGAGTGAATTAGTGCAGGAGAGTGCAGAAGTGTAGAGTGCAGTGGTGCAGAGTTATCATAGAGTTGAGTGGTGTAGAGTGTAGCGGCATAAAGGTCAGTGGTGCAGAGTAGCATGGAGTTCAGTGGCAGAGAGCACAGTCTTGCAACTCCATTATCTTGCAGAGTAGGGTGTGTTAGAGTGCATTGGTGTAGAGTGTAGTGGCGAACAGTACAGTGGTGTATAGTAGAATAGAGTAGCTTAGAGTCTAGTGATGTAGAACACAATGGTATAGAATGGTGTATCATGCATTGGCGTAGAGTGTTGCAGAGTATTGTGGCGTAGAGTGAAGTGGTACAGGGAAAAGGAGTGGCATAGAATAGTGGCTTAGAGTAGAGTGGTGTAGAGCGCACTGGCATGGTGTATAGTGCAGTGATGCATAATAAAGTAGATGGCATTGGTATAGAGTAAAGTGGTACAGAGTAGTGTAAAGTGAGGTGGTGTAGAGTGAAGTGGTGCACAGTAGATTAGAGTGTCAGAGTGCATTGTCACAGTGTAGAATAGAGTGGCGTAGAGTGCAGTGGCATATAATAGTGTTGCAAACTACAGTGTATTAGTGTAGAGTGTATTGGTTTTGAATGAAGTGGTGGAGAGTGAAATAGAGTTGAGTGCAGTGGCATAGAGTAGATTGTTTTAGAGTACAGTGAAGCAGCGTCATAGAGAGTGCCCTGGAGTGCAGGGTTGTAAAGTGCAGTGGTACAGAATAGGTTAGAGTGGCGTAGAGTGCAGTGGCGTAGAGTGCAGTGGCGTAGAGTGCAGTGGCGTAGAGTGCAGTGGCGTAGAGTGTATCACAGCGGAGTGTAGTGGTGCAGGGTAGAGAGTGCAGTTGCTTAGAATGGAGTGATGCAGAGTAAAGTGGCGTAGGGTGTAGTGGTGTAGATTGCATTGGCGTAGAGTGGTCGAGAGTAGAGTGCAGGGCATAGATTGCAGGTTGCAGAGTAGACTGTTGTAGAGTGCAGTGGTGTATAGTAGAGCGGTATAGAGTGCAGTGACGTAGAGTACAGTGGTGTGGAGTGCAGTGGTGTAGATTGTTGTAGAGTATAGTGCCATAGAGTTCAGTGTAAGTTCAGTGTAAATTGGCTTGGAGTGCATTGTTTTTGAGTAAAGTGGTATATACTGCATTGGGTTAGAGAGCATTGGTACAGAGCAGAGAGGTTTGGAGTGGTGTGATGTAGAGTGCAGTGGCGCAGAGTAGATTGTTTCAGAGCAGAGTGAAGTGGCGTAGAGTGGAGTGCTGCACAGTGGAGTGGTGCAGAGTAGAGTAGAGTACAGTAGCATAGAGTGCAGTGGTACAGAGTAGATTAGAGTGGCATAGAGTGGATGGCATATAGTGAAGTGGTACAGAGTAGAGTGCAGTGTCGCAGGGTGCATTGTCGCAGAGTAGAATGACATAGAGTACAGTAGTGCATAGAGTGGGGTAGAGTGCATTGGTATAGAGTCAAGAGTGGAGTGGCATAGTGTGGAGTAGTGTAGTGGTGTGGGCTGGTGTAGAGTGTAATGGGGTAAAGTGGAGAATGCATGGTATGGTAGCAAACTGCCATTACTGACAATACATGTTCAATTGAAATGACCATTACATTTGCACAGGCATACAGTTTTACTAATAAAAGGATTCAGCACAAAAAAGATAATGTGTGGAAATGTCATCACCTAGTGTACTGATTGGTTTTGAGGGTATTAAAATATTTGTTCCCACCACACTTAAAAATGACCAGAATTACCCTGAGTAGCTATCATGATTGTCACATAAATCCCCTCACTTTCAAGTCATAGAAAGAAAGGTAAACACCAAGCTCCCTCTGAAGACCGAGCCTGACATTTGACCTCTGTCTTTGAATGCACAGCAAATTGACTAGATAAGTACAAGATTTAAAGGCCTGTTTACAAAACAGAGCACTCAGAAGGATTCTGTAGATAAGATTTGGGCAATGGAAGGGACAAACTCAAGCTGGACAGCCCTAAACAAATAAAACCAGCAAATAGAAAGCAAGAAAATGTGAGTTGCAAACCAAAAAGCCAGTGGTAAGCAACTGGTTGAATGCATTCCCAACAAAGCTTTCCAGATGTCCACAAGATGCTGTTAGCTGTGCTGTTAGGTAGGCTTCGATATAAAAAAATATTTTTTAACACCTCTGCATAAATTGTAAATAAACATATTTCATTATGATTTTAATATGGTATTAATACATACTTTTAGAAATATCTATAATATATTCAGCTTTTTCTATTTCAAATGAATCCCTTCATAAACAGTGTTCATCGATAATCTACTCCCTAATTTAACCACTAAACTGATCTGATTTAAAAAAAAAAAAATGTGCAGAAGAATTTTTTTTTGCCAAGAGGTAAACTGCGTTTTGCTATAGGATTGGTCTTTTTAGTCTAGAGGGGTATTTTCTTTCATGTCGGGTCCCGTATTGCCATGTGATGTTTTCCTAATATTAGTTCAATACCATCATACTCCCTTTTCCCTCACTCTGATGTGTGATCATATGTCTTTTGTATTTGCCCTTCTCCGTGATATTATTGTCATACTGTCAGGAAAGACGATTCATATTATAACTGGAACTGCTACTTCGAAGAGGTTTAGTTTCTGATTTCTCTGTCAATTATATTGGTATTGTGTCCCATGCTGTGACTTTTAAGAGTTTCTCCAGATGCTATTGTTTTTTTTTTTTTTAAACATTTTATTAGGTTTTGTAGATCATAACAAAAGGGGCACCGGTGAGTGCCCATTACAAAGATACAATATCGGTAGGACATCAGTACATCAAATGCTTCCACAATACTGAATGAGGACTCCAGACGCTATTGTTATGCTGCAGTTTCAGTGCTTTCATTCTCTGTTTTCTTACTTCTGATAACCACTTTGTACCTCTTGGCCAGTATGATATCAAGGGCAAGGAACTTGTTTTTGGATTTACTCTTATTTGGTGTGTGAGTCACACCCAGTCAAAGCATCTCGGGTTTATTTAATCCTGTCTTACCCGTCTGTGATACCATGCTTATTCCTTCATTCCAGTACCCAGACCATAATGTAATGCACATTGGGAGAGCCACTAGGTCTCGCCTATGCAAGAGCTGTTGGTTTTCTCCATGTGTTTTAGTCATGGTGTACTGCAGATGTGTGTGCAGCATGGCTAAAAGTTAGGGGGAAAAGTGCTATGAGTGCCAGGTTTGTCCTCGTCATATCACTTTTTTTTATCTGGCAGAAGGCTGCATGGGAACGGGGCAAGAAATAACGACAGAGGAGGGTGGTGGAAGCAACAACTCAGAAAAGGGGGACAGGTCAAGCAGTAGCACTGAAGGAGGATGGGCCTGGCAAAGCATCATTGAAAGGGCAACAATGCAGGAGGAGGACAGAGTTAGCAACAACATGGAGCAGATCTGGGGATGAAGGGGAGGTGGCCTACGCTCACATGCATTTTTAGGGAGCACTGCAAGTAGTTGAAAAGAGTGCGCTGGCCTGAAAGGGGGAGCAGTGGAAGGACATTCAAAAAGAAAGGAAGCATTACTTGGGCCATGTTCCAGGGGAGGGAGAAACACACAATGAGGAAGCTGACATATTGCTGACCAAACAGGAGCCAGCTGTGTGACAATAAAGCCAGTCAGTGGTAAGCAGTGGACAGGCTCTAAGCTCCCTTTAAGCTAACAAAATATCTTGCAACAACACATGCTCTGTTTTAGGCTAGACCTAAAAAATGGCCAGTCCTTCTCAAATCCAGGACAGTTGTCATTTGAGCGCTAAAATATTCTTGCTACAAATTACTCCAATTGTAGCGCATTGAGTTCCTCAGTACCAAACATAAAATGAGGATTCACTTCCTACAGTCATTATGTCTTAACAGTATTAACACCCTGTCTGACAGAGGCTTGTGTGGCTCATGTTGTTTTTGCCATCTCCATCAGTGGTCTATTTATGATGAACTGTCATGCTGAAATATTGATATCTCCTGCGGCCTATGAATGTCTGAAGCACACCCTATTCATTTCAGTCTCCTGCTCTCAGTAGACTGGCTGCCTGCTGGCTATGGTGTTGTTTCTGCCAGTGGTAATCTGAAACCTATGAAGGCACCAAATGGGTATATAAGGCATGTAAGCTGCTGCCTTACTGGATCTTGTTTTTTTCCAGCAATATTGACCTTTTTCCGACTCAGTCCAGAGAGTAAGCCCAGTTGCGCCCCCACCAGCAATGCCTATGCAGCCTTCTTTGGTGTTAGGCCTTGGCTGACTGTATTGGTCTCACTGAGTTTCCATGATAACTGTCTTGCAATCCACTGTAGCTGCTAGCTGCAAAGTATTAATGCCTGGAATTGGGTACATCCAGACCTCCTGCACTGATTAAAAATTGGAATCTATCAAGTGCTATCTGAGCATGCTTCCCCTTATTAGCCCTCCTAGTATCAAACTAGTCTCCTTTAATATTGTTCTCCGGAGGCTTATCAAAATAATTGTAAATAAGTAAAGGAGACTCGCCCCACTTCACCACTAGACTTTGTCGCACTAAATCAGTAGGAATTCCCATAATGCACTCCTGTCTATCTGTACATCGCTAAGATACAGCATCAGATCATCTCTATATAGTGAGATATGTTGTTGGCCCGGTAGATTGATTGATTTGTAAAGACCTTCCACCTTCACCCTGCATGACCGTGGTTTCATTATTAAAGCAAACGGTATGGAGGGAAAATGTGCAGTCCTATCTTGTACCCATCCTGAAGACCTTCCTTCCAAATGTGAGGAACATGCTGAGTTTGTTTGTATAAAAAGTGAAACCTTGATCTGACCTTGCAGTATCCTTTACACCTATCTCTCATACCTTCCACAGGAAATCCCTTTCTATGTGGATGATGTTTAATTAAGTATCTCAAACTCACATTACCTGGCCTTAAACCATATAACGACTTGACTGACATTGTCCATGCAACAGTTTCTAAACAGTAAGCCATTACCTTAGACCCAGCTCCATCAATCAAGCACACTCCTCGCTATACCATAGTGAACTCACCGGTTTTTTTTTTTTAAATTGTCCACATCATAAGTTAATGACCTACTGTTCACTCTGATGACCTTAACAGTTACAGCCTGTATCTGTCCTATCTTTCTAAGCCATCGTTGTAGGGAGCTGTGTATGCATATATGAGACAATTATAGCTACACACCTAGGATAGTTTGTAATAGTGAGACTGCCTTGTATATATCATTGACATTGCTCCTTACATTCTGGATAAAGGAGACTCTTGACTTGGCATGCCATTCCACGTGTGTCGAAGGATTCAGTTATACCTAATTGACAGCGAAGTCCCCGCATCAAGACATAATAAAATAGCAGTGTGCTTTTATTTATTGCATGCATTGCAATTTCCACACATGGCCCTTTTGTGATTCTTTTACGGCTCTTGATACCATTCATGGATTTATTCTTGACACCCCAAAATTCAAATGGGCTTCAACTGTCAAGTACTCAATAGGTTCCCTTCCAACTTGGATTGTCTCCAACAATACATAAGGATTGAGAATTCCTTCTCTTGCTCCCACTCTTCTCAGGGATCTCCTATAACATTATATCCAAGCCCCTCTCTTTTTAAACTGTATATATAGCGCCAGTCTGTGAGTTGCTGTGTAATTCAGGCATTACCTACCACCGATATGCTGGTGACACACATTTGTAGGTAGAGATGTCCAGAGTTTTATGAATTGTATTCATCTGCTACAATCCCTGGAATACAAATACAAAGGTTGATGTCATAAACCCACAGAAGGGTGAATTCCTGATTATTTTTCAGTGAGGCACAACCGTTTGATTCCATACTGGTTGCATGATCCTCAACATTATTCCCAACATCATTGGCCAGTTCCAGTACACTTAGTGATACATTGTATGAGAAACTAAACCTTAAAATTCATGTTATTATTACTTTGTATGCTCTACATCTGTTAAATTGCAGGTAAGTTTCAAGACCTTTTCTTCGCATGTTTTTACTTCGCAGGTAAATTACAATATTAAATAAAATAAATTACATTAAATAGGAATTACAAATAGATTGCATTTTAAATAGTGCAATCGTAAGTAGAACTATATATCAAAATTATTAGATAAGAATTAAATATATGTGGGTGTTTGAATTGTTATATATGTGTGTGTGTATATATGTATATATATATATATATATATATATATATATATATATATATATATATATAAAATATAGCTTTATATATACATACACAAAAAAACAAAGGTTACAGGGATGTTATAGTTAGGAAATGTGATTAAAAACACCTTAGAACTTCACTAAAATTACTAAAGGTTACAGGGTCATTGTAGTTAGATCCAGTTTTCACATGCACAAAACCATAGAAATTCAGCTATTAGTTATTTCAAGTAACTATAACTCATGCCCTAAGATAACTATAACTTGCGCCCTGTCCGTGCCCAGTTTTCTCTTCAATAATTTTACTGCAAATACTACAGTGATATTATCAATGATGTCATAGAAGAAGTCATGAATGATGTAATATCTGGGGTAATTAGCGTGGCACGGCAAGGATGTGAGTTATAGTTAACTTAGGGATTGAGTTTCCAAAATGTACAATATCGTAGTGGTGCGCAAATGAGCGTCAGTCAAGCATTTGCAAGATAAAATAAAACAAAAGAGATATGATATCCTTTAGAGTATTGGGTTAGGGCTTTTGGTTTGTTAAATATTCTTTTAAAGAGGCTTGCCAAGGACCTGCCCACTTGGGCCCGATTGATTTTTGTGCCATGTTAACCCGTACTGATGTCATGGTGTGCAGCAGCACGGCAAAAAACGAATTTTAGAAAAGTATCTTTGCTGACCACGTCATATTGCTGTCATTCTTTTTTTATTTTTTTAGTTGTGTTCTTCCCCATTCCCTCTTGCCTGCCCGCTTTTCCCACCCTGTCCTCCTCTCCAGCCCTCTTCCGTCTTTCCTTAATGTTGCCTCTTCGCTCGTGTTTTTTTATTTTTTTTTATTTTTAAGCAAACAGAAGAGTGGGTTGAGGGACGAGGCAACACACTGGGAGGGAGGTTGAGAGACAAGGACAGAGGTGGAGGAATAGGACATGTAAGAGGGGATGGGGAGCACAAAGACAACAGAGGGTGGGCGGGAAGGGCTGGGATAAGCACAAGGACAACAGAGGGTGGGTGTCTGGGTATAGGAGCAAGAACACAGATAATAGAGGGTAGGAGGGAGGTACTTGTAATGTTATCTTATAAGCTTATGTTTCTAATTGTCTAAATGTGGGCTGTAAACTGATTGCCATTCGATATGTGTCGAAGGATTCAGTTATTACCTAATTGACAGCGAAGTCCCCGCATCAAGACCTACTAAAATAGCAGTGTGCTTTTATTTATTGCATGCATTGCAATTTCCACACATGGCCCGTTTGTAATTCTTTTACAGGAAATGTATTTCTTGGGGAACCCATTGTTGTAAAGTTAATATTGCAAAAACAGTGGTGTTCTAGCGTCTGGCACCATGCTTCCTGCAACAGATATTTTAATGTTTCTGAAGGGTCGATATAAGCGGATTAGAAATAAGTGCCCACCTCAGTAGCTATATCTTTGCTTGCTTGTAAGATCAAACTTCCAATTAAACATATCCGCTGGGCCCTAGACCAGGGGTGGTGTCCAAGGTAGGTCGGGAGCGACTGATACCATAACTCACTTTCAAGATACCCTCTGATTAAGTAAATGAGTTCCATATAGGTACCATTGTATTTAAATGAATTTTACATGGCCTGACTCCAGCCTTCTTGGTGTTACTTTGGCCATCCCAGTATTTTCTCTTCTTTCCCACTCCTGGCAACGTTTTCATTAATGCATGACATGGAAAAATCTGTGCAGAGATGGTTTTACAGAGAATTGGTGATTAAAATAACAACAGGTTGTTGTACTCTTGAACCATAAAAACAATTATTACATTGTGAACCATGATTCAATTTCTATGAGATAAGAGTTACTGGTTTGCTTAGATTTCTGGAGAACAGATTAAAAGGAGTCCTGGAGAGGTGTCAAAGCAAGACTCTGTAGTGTGAGCAGCCAAGCTCTTCTATCTTTATTAAACTTTGGCGAGCCACCAACACTGTTGGAGGATTTGAAGTTGATTAAGGGCATTGTTTCATCTTGAACAGAGAGTCCTGATAAGGTTCCTGTGATGGTTTCTCTAGAAAATATGACTGGAATAGTCGGCTATCTAATAAAAAATATTTCAAAAGTCCATAAGAACAAAAATTACCCACATTCATGGCAGGGTCATCTATTAATGCTTGGAAAGATAAATCATTTAACTCCTGAAAACTATTGATTAATTGCATTGTTGGATGCAGCAGAGAAAGGTTTCTCAAAATATCTAATATGCTATTTACAAAATTCAAATTGAACAATCTATTTTTGTAGCTGCTTCACCCGCCCAAGATAACATAATGATGCATTTACTTATTATGACATTTAGTACTGCCTTTGGCATAACCAGTACAGCCCCTGTTTGTCAAAATTAGTGAGTGTGGACTATCAAAGCTTGTTGTTTGAATTGATAGTGGACATTCATACAGACAAATTGCTTAACATATTGTTGAAGGCACAAATAATTATTTTAAGAGTCTCAAGACATTGAACTTCCTACACAAGGCTGTGTCCAAAAAACCACATGCTGATCCTATGCTAATTTTGTGTAATCCTTATTCAATTAGTATATATTTTAGACAGCATATACTTTTTTTTAAAAAATCTTATTTAAATGAATGACAGTGTTTTAGTAACCAAATTCTAGGAAAACCATTTTTTTTTTATCTAAATAGATAAATAAATACAAATAGACTGTCTCCCCATTTGTATCTATTGCCACCTCCATTTATCAGATTGTCCTTATGATAGTCACTTCTGTGAGGTGTTACTGCCCTCTTCAAACATTTTTCTTCTTTTAACTTCAGAATTCTCTATTTCGCTCTTTCGTGGGAATCTCTAAATTTTATAATAACAGCTTAGTTGAGACAAAGTTTCATCTTGTTTGACAGGTTGTACAAATCCCACAGGCCCAGTAATTTGCATACTAATTTCTTTGAATATCCAAACTTGCTTCCTGCTGTTGAACTTGATACATCAATAGGGAGGTATGTTTGTGCAACACTCCCACCCCCCACCCCTCCGTACAGCAACATTCTCTTCTGCATTATGCTCACAAAGAATGTGGTACAATAAGGAAGAAACCTGTACTTGGCATAGTTAGAGGAAAACAGAAAATCCCATATAAGACTTTGACAGTGGAGTATGGGCACTGTCGCCCAGTTTTAAAGGGCTAGGTGTTCTAAGCATTTTAAGTATGTGAACACCCAGATTCTGGGTTTGGGACCATTAAAATACATTTTACGATGCTCTAATCTCATTTTATGAGTCCAAAGATTATTCGGACTCCTGAAATGGGATTTCAAATGGATACTGATTTAGTATCGGGAAGAGGCGTGTTGTAGGCATCCCTTCCAAAAACCAAATCCGTATCTTGTCTATCAGTGTTTTGTGACTGAAATCCAGTCATAAAATATTGACATTTACTGACACCTTAAAGGAGGTGGTAACCCATTCACGAATGGACAGATTCCTCTTTGTGAAGGTTTAAAAAAAGTTTGAAAGATAGGCAGTGCTCCAGGTGACCACTGGCAACTCTTACATGTAAAAAAGAAAGAAAAATGACTTCACTTAAAAAAAAAAAGTGAAAAGTGGTCACAGACATGGTAACTTGTGGGCCCTTGAAGCTCACAAAACCCGTGATTGGGGCCAAATGAATTGAGTTACATTTTGAGACGTTATTATGTAATGGTTATTTATTAGGTAGGTTGGATTGTGACTCAGATTCTCTTTTTTACCAACTGACCTAATGGTACATATGTCGGTTTGTAAAAATGCTTACTAGTTGTAAAAAAATAATATTCTCAAATGGCGACCAGTAAATAGTATGTGGCCTTAAGTCCTTTTTGTCCAATAGATTTGTGAAACTGATGAGGAAATACTCCTCTTAACTGCAGAAAATGACTTACCAAGGAATCACAACTTCCCTAAGTCAGTATGGAATGGCATGGAATGATTTCATCTTAACATAAAATTGATCTTGTGTCAGTCAACTGTTAGCGAATTGTCATGAATAATCCATGAACATCTTTTAATGTATATGCCAAATTGTCCCAGGAACACAAATTAATTAGTTTTGTGCCAAATGACTCATGTCCATATTTGTGAAGTTAACAGTGGGCTAAGATAGTGAATTGACTTCCTCTGATTGAGGTAAGTCATTCCCACCTACGTGAGAGGTGGATCTAAATGGACTCAACTCGAGAGATTGACACATTTTTTAAGGTGACATTTGCTTCACCCATGGGTTTGGTGACGGAGTTTTAATTTACACAGACTAACTCTGAAGTGATACAGGCTTTCCTGGGTTTGGGAGTGGGATACGTAAGGTAGAATAGAGGTAGGGCGATTTTAATAAAGCTCAATATAAGTGCAGAAATGGAGTGAGGCAGTTGGTGGTAACCAGAGATAACAGGTCAAGACATGCTTTATTTGATATTTTTGACATTGCTTCTATTATTCTTATGCTTCATCGTATGAAAACAAATCCTCTAATCCAGGTGGATACCGGGCACATTTGTTGTTCTTCAAACTAGGCTGCTGTCTTAACCAAACTATAATTTATATCATTCAAATTACACCACATTGTCTTCAAGACTGAACAAAACTCAGCAACCACTTCTCTTCAGCCCTCTAATGAACACTTCATAATTGGCACCTCAGAAATGCCAAGAACTACATTATGGCAAAATGCATGCATGCGCAGCTGGCTTCTTGTCAAACTCGTTTGGCCTCAGCAAGATATAGACAAGATACGGGCGTATCATGTGAAGGCAGATACACGTCTGCAGGCTTCTTCTACACACTGTCCACGTGGTTCTTCCTGAATTTGCATAAGGGTAAGTCCTAAGAAGGAACCACAAACGTTGCAGGCAGGCTTATCAAAATGAATGTGCATGCTGTATTTATTCCCTGTCCTCCCTGATGCACTTGTTAATGTAATTTGCAAAATGCTCCTGCAAGTGCCGTCAAAGTGATGTGGACCAGGGCTTTGGGAGGCACCATCAGGAACATTTTTTACATTAAATCAGCAAGCTTGAAGTGTTAATGTGCCTGAGAATGCACTGAATGTCCCTACACATTTGCCCTAATATGCACTGTGCCTGACTGTCCCAGCAATCAAAATTTCACTTGAGAGGGCAACCCTGTGACTAGACCCCTGTTGAAACTCTTAGCACTTTATAAAAGTTAGGAGCCCTGACATGTTTGTTGCATCCATGTGGCCGTGCCAGTTTGAGTCTCCACAGTAAGCTCCCAGTTAAATCTTAATAACCGTGATCTGCACTGAGCAGGTGTGATTTTGGCAGATTCCATGTTGAATGTTGTAAGATGCAGCAGTGGTGAAGGTCTTGATGGCACTGTTTTGATGTAGCGAGCAGTGTAAATCCGTGAGAAACTGCAAGGTGGAATCACTCTAGGCTTTAGAATGTGGCTTTGGGCCTTCACTAGATTGCTTGCAAGGTGGCAGAAGAAACCTAATCAACTTTATTATGTACACAGGGGATCAGTTCATCAAAGCACAGTGGCTAGCTAAAGGTAAAAGCTTCTCCAGACATTTGTATAGGCACATGGCCAGAAAGGTGTTACTACTGTTAGAATAGGATTGTACCTAGATAAGTGAAACAACCGTTTCTTCGAGGTCCGCTTGTATGACCACACGTCATTGTTTCCTTGATTCCATTTCAGGAGACCTTATGGAGGGAGAGCTCTATTCTGCACTTAATGAAGAGGAGGCCTCCGAGTCGGTTTCTAGCACAAATTTCAGTGGAGAAATGCACTTTTATGAGCTGGTGGAAGACACCAAAGATGGGATATGGCTAGTTCAGGTGAGTACTTAGCTCTATTTGTTATTGTCTATGTACTCATTGTTGAGATGGTCTCCACAGCCAAACTCGTGTTCTTCTCTCTCTAGGTTTATCACATCAGCTTTGTGTTTTGAAAATTTAGAAAATGGTGCTACAGAAATACACTACACATATAGCTTGTGCAGATTACTAGCTAGTAAAGTCTTGAGTCATGGTAAATACAGCACCCTGGAATATTCTATATGTGTATTTCTGGTAATTGTGAGGTTGTTCTTAGGTTATCTAAACCCATATAAACTACTTTCAGTTCATATTTCCTCTGGCAAAACATTAAACAAACAAATCTAAATTTAAAGACCATCTTAGAAGTCTGTTTCATCTGCTCCAAAATCCAACAAATAAAATCTAGTTTAATATTTGTTTGTCAGAAGTGTTTTCCGGTGTGGATGTAGTTTGGATTTGTCACCTTGTTTCTAGTTTATTTAGAATTTTATTTCTTCTCCCGGCCTACAGTTAGCACTAGTTGGTTTGGCTTTTCTAACATTCATTCTAAATGGTTGCCATTGCCTTCTTGACACATAGTAGCTGAGATATTTCAGTTCTCATATTTGTTAGAAAAGTGATTGCAACATTGAACATCACCATCATTGTTTTTCACAGTTGTTTTTCTAATCTGTGTATGATTGACATTAATGAACTTCATGGGTACACTTAAGGAGTACAGAGGAGAGCACACCCTTCCTAGATACTAATAATGCACACAAGTGCATAGGTCCGATAAGAAGGGGACTCTCCTCTTGCATTTCCTCTTGATCTGTGCAGGTAACCTAAAATATTTGGAGAGGTCACCTAATCCACAGTTTATTGTGGCATGCTTCATCTTTGATGATCTCTCCACAACAAGGTAGGTGAACACCATTTTGCACTGACACAACCAGCCCGGGAGTTCCAAATAAATTGTGACTGAAGAAAAGCAGGGATCTAGGTGTATTATAAATATATCTCGGGGTATATACTAAGGATACACCTTTTATTTAGTGGCTAATCTAGATATAATGAAAAGGTCTTGAATCTGATGTATGATGAAGGTCATTGGTTTATCCATCCATAATCCCTAGCCAGTATGTTTTGTCCAAATTATATACCCTAACGGATCATCTTCGTTCTTCAGGGCTCCTATAATCCCTGTCTGGTATTCATTCATATAATGTAATAGAATGAGGAGTAAGGCTCTCAGACCGGATTCTAAATGTTTTTGTACTCTATTTTCGTGAAGGTTAATTTAGCTGGTCCTAGGATTGAGGGGGACCTCCCTGTAGTCATGCATTCTTCAAGGAAATCACCTTCAATCCGTTGTATGTACAATGCACTGATTGGGTAGAGGCTGCTCTATAAGAGTGCATAAGTAAATAGTTGGTGATCATAATGAAAATCTGACAATAATCCTGCTATATGTAAATAACTTCCCCTCACTTTTCAGGCAGAGTGGTTGAAGATTCATCTTACAAGAATGGAGACTAGGAAAAAGCAGCTGGCCGATTGGCTTTGTTGAAGGCTTGTTTGTAGTAGTAGATTTTGTATCCCAAGATGAAACAAGCGGTACAGAGGAAATGAGGTGACTATCATAGACTAAAAGAGGCAAAGTAAAGAAAATGAAATACCTTAAAGTCCACACTCAGTGAAATCTTGCAGTACTACCATTTGGTTTTGTAAATATGCTTCAGTACAGCATTTTTGGGCACTGTATGTAATCAGAAGGTTATGCAGCACCTGTGTCCTTACCTCTTTTTTGAGAATGGTTAACCTCTATCCCCACATACACTTATGCAAGGGAATACAGCCAACCCCCTTTTTACTTCAACTATCTTTCCTTCTCCTAACTGGTCTTATCCTCAAATTCGAGAACAATTGAGAGACATTTTTATTACTTCTAGTCACACACTGTAGGAAGTTGGCTCTGTATGTTCTATTTCAAAGTAAGAAATAGCATGCACAGAGTCCAAGGATTCCCATTAGAGGTAAGATAGTGGCAAAAATAGATAATTCTAATGCTCTATTTTGTGGTAGTGTGGTCGAGCAGTAGGCTTATCAGAGGGTAGTGTTAAGCATTTGTATTTGAAAAATATATTTTCTTAGTTTATTTTAAGAACCACAGGTTCAAGATTTACAAACAATGCTTTAAATGAAAGGTATTTCACTTAGGAACTTTAGGAACTTTGAATTAGCAAAATAGCATATACAGTTTTCACACAAATGGCAATAAGCTATTTTAAAACTGGACACTGCAATTTTCAACAGTTCCTGGGAGAGGTAAGTGTTTGTTAGTTTTGCAGGTAAGTAAACCACCTACAGGGTTCAAAGTTGGGTCCAAGGTAGCCCACCGTTGGGGGTTCAGGGCAACCCCAAAGTTACCACACCAGCAGCTCAGGGCCGGTCAGGTGCAGAGGTCAAAGTGGTGCCCAAAACACATAGGCTTCAATGGAGAAGGGGGTGCCCCGGTTCCAGTCTGCCAGCAGGTAAGTACACGCTTCTTCGGAGGGCAGACCAGGGGGGTTTTGTAGGGCACCGGGGGGGACACAAGTCAGCACAAAAAGTACACCCTCAGCGGCATGGCGGCAGCCGGGTGCAGTGTGCAAACAGGCGTCGGGTTTGCAATGTAGTTTAATGGGAGACCTAGGGGTCTCTTCAGCGATGCAGGCAAGTGGGGGGGCTCCTCGGGGTAGCCACCACCTGGGCAAGGGAGAGGGACACCTGGGGGTCGCTCCTGCATTGGAGGTCGGATCCTTCTGGTCCTGGGGGCTGCGGGTGCAGTGTCCTTACCAGGCGTCGGGTTCTTAGAAGCAGGCAGTCACGGTCAGGGGGATCCTCTGGATTCCCTCTGCAGGCGTCGCTGTGGGGGCTCAGGGGGGTCAACTCTGGCTACTCACGGGCTCGCAGTCGCCGGGGAGTCCTCCCTGTAGTGTTGGTTCTCCACAAGTCGAGCCTGGGGCGTCTGGTGCAGAGTGCAAAGTCTCACGCTTCCGGCGGGAAACGTGTGTTCTTTCAAAGTTGCTTCTTTGTTGCAAAGATGTTTCTTCTTTGGAGCAGAGCTGCTGTCCTCTGTAGTTCTTGGTCCTTTTAGATGCAGGGTAGTCCTCTGAGGCTTCAGAGGTTGCTGGACCCTGTGGAACGCGTTGCTGTTGCAGTTTTTCTTGAAGTGGGGAGACAGGCCGGTAGAGCTGGGGCCAAAGCAGTTGGTGTCTCCGTCTTCTCTGCAGGTTTTTCAGCTCAGCAGTCCTTCTCCGTCTTAGGTTTCAGGAATCTAGTTTCCTAGGTTCTGGGGTGCCCCTAAATACTGACTTTAGGGGTGTGTTTAGGTCTGGGAGGGCAGTAGCCAATGGCTACTGTCCTTGAGGGTGGCTACACCCTCTTTGTGCCTCCTCCCTGAGGGGAGGGGGCACATCCCTATTCCTATTGGGGGAATCCTCCAAAATCAAGATGGAGGATTTCTAAAGGCAGGGGTCACCTCAGCTCAGGACACCTTAGGGGCTGTCCTGACTGGTGGGTGACTCCTCCTTGTTTTTCTCATTATCTCCCCTGGACTTGCCACCAAAAGTGGGGGCTGGGTCCAGGGGGCGGGCATCTCCACTAGCTGGAGTGCTCTGGGGCATTGTAACACGAAGCCTGAGCCTTTGAGGCTCACTGCTAGGTGTTACAGTTCCTGCAGGGGGAGGTGTGAAGCACCTCCACCCAGAGCAGGCTTTTGTTTCTGTCCTCAGAGAGCACAAAGGCCCTCACCACATGGGGTCAGAAACTTGTCTCTCAGCAGCAGGCTGGCACAGACCAGTCAGTCCTGCACTGAACAATTGGGTAAAATACCGGGGGCATCTTTAAGATGCCCTCTGTGTGCATTTTTTAATAAATCCAACACTGGCATCAGTGTGGGTTTATTTTTCTGAGAAGTTTGATACCAAACTTCCCAGTATTCAGTGTAGCCATTATGGAGCTGTGGAGTTCGTTTTTGACAGACTCCCAGACCATATACTCTTATGGCTACCCTGCACTTACAATGTCTAAGGTTTTGCTTAGACAATGTAGGGGCATAGTGCTCATGCACCTATGCCCTCACCTGTGGTATAGTGCACCCTGCCTTAGGGCTGTAAGGCCTGCTAGAGGGGTGACTTACCTATGCCACAGGCAGGGTGAGGTTGGCATGGCACCCTGAGGGGCGTGCCATGTCGACTTAGTCATTTTCTCCCCACCAGCACACACAAGCTGGCAAGCAGTGTGTCTGTGCTGAGTGAGGGGTCCCTAGGGTGGCATACGACATGCTGCAGCCCTTAGAGACCTTCCATGGCATCAGGGCCCTTGGTACCAGGGGTACCAGTTACAAGGGACTTACCTGGGTGCCAGGGTTGTGCCAATTGTGGAGACAATGGTACATTTTAGGTGAAAGAACACTGGTGATGGGGCCTGGTTAGCAGGGTCCCAGCACACTTCTCAGTCAAGTCAGCATCAGTATCAGGCAAAAAGTGGGGGGTAATTGCAACAGGGAGCCATTTCCTTACACACACACACTCTGGATTCAGTACCCTCTGTGCCTTCAAGACATCATTTTCCTCCTGTTTCTAGTTTCATCACTTGATAACAACACATACGTGTCCTGCTATCATTGTTATCCAATTAGAAATGAGAGTTACATGTGTGTCATTCACTCAGTCTCACTTACTACTCATGCATCATACTGCATTGCATGAATGGCTATCCAGTGGTTCTCTTAACATCTCTGTTAGTTTTCATTTTTAGTTTCGTGGTCCTGTGTCAATTTTCACTCATCCTGCTTTCTTTGAGTGTTCTCAAGATGCAACTCTGCATTCTTTAGCCTTCGTGCCCAGTTCCACAGCCCTCTCTCCCATTATGTATTCCTTTGACTCTTATTGTCTAATTTATCGCGTTTACATAAACATCTTCATTTCCTTTGTGTCACTCACTCTCCGACCTTGCAAACAAATCTTTCTGGATATTGATCGATCTTTCCCTTCATTCTCTTGCTTTTGGATTGGTTTCAATTTTCAGGCTCCGGGTTGGCCTTCGCCCAATGAATCCTACTATCCCATTGCATTTATGAAAACTAAAGAAACGGGGGAAACCAGTACTGTTTAGCTTGCATTTTTCTGTGAATGTCAAACCTTTGTTTAAAAACAAATTTGCCAGGGGGGGATCATCTCCAGAACTTTGACACTGGATCGGCTAGCACCCAGGGAGCCATACAACACCTGGCCATTTCTGACAACTAAAGAAGTGGGGGAATACAGGGCATTGTTGGCTTGCATGGATCCCTGCACAATTTCTTACCCACAGTTACCTGCAAATTTCGGAGTATGGTCCAATAAAATCAAAACTACCTTAGATTAACATAACAGAAATCACTGGCCCTTCCAGCTAATGACAAAAGTCTTAATATGCAGCATTCCCACAAGTTTCCATTAAAAACATTGTACCCCACATATGTGGATGGCCTTTAGAGGCATGAAATGAATGGATGAAGACTATAACTGTGTAAAGGCCTCATTGACACAACTCTGACATGACACGGTCCATGTATCAACAGGTGCCTGGTGGGTAATAGGCCCTTCAGTAAAATATATGGGATACCATACCATTTTCATCTGGATATTTGTGAGAATGCATAAGTACAATTCTTCTTGTTGGCTGCAAGTTCCTGAGTTAATGTCACACAAGTAGGAAGCAATTGAGTTTTTTCACCCATACTTTGACATTTATAGGTCATTCTGGGTAAGAAAATGTAGTGGGTTCCATGCAGGCCCCAATGCCCTGGACTTGCCTGGGTGTCTAGTTTTCCGGAATGCCTGGGGGTTGGTAGGTTTCTCTAAGAGCTGGCCACTCCTTGCCCCAAATATCTCAGCAGCCAACATCTAGAGAATGATTGAATTTCAAAGGAAAATGTAGATGTTTCCCCTTTACATTTTGGAGCCTTTCCTGTTGCAGATGACCATCGCCACCCCCAAGGGATACAAACTCCAACGCAAAGACCGCCTCAACAGGCCAGGTGGTGGCATCGCCATCCTACACAGGGACACCATAAAAGTCACCACCAGCTCCCGAGACACTATCGACAACACAGAACAAATGCACTTCCTGATCCACATTAACAACAACTCCACCCTCAGAGGTACATTAATCTACAGACCACCAGGACCACACCCCACCTTCTGCGACACCATCGCTGACACCATCAGCTCGCACGCCCTTTCCTCCACAGACTACATCCTCCTTGGTGATTTCAACTTTAACTTGGAAAACCTACAAGACCACAACTCTACCTTCCTCTTAGACAACCTCACCAACCTCGAACTCAAACAACTGGTCACCGCACCCACCCACTCAGCAGGACACACGCTCAACGCAATTTTCACATTAAGCCAACACATGGACTACACCCACACCACCGAACTCCTCTGGACTGACCACCACTGCGTCCACTTCTTCACCAAACCCCCCACACACCACCATCAACACACCACACCCTACCGTATGTGGGACAAGATCCCCACAGAACGACTAAACTCCCAACAGGCTCACAACCGCCCCCCACGCCAACGACCCCAACACAGGAGCATACGACCTCTCCAAATGGATCACCACCTGCGCAGACACACTAGACCCCCTCAGAAAACACATCGCCAGCCGCAACATCAAGAACGCCCCATGGTTCACTCCAAGCGCAAATGCCGCCAAGCGGAGAAAATATGGCGACTAGAACCATCCACAACCAACTTCTCCACCCTCAAAACCACCATTCGCACCCATCACCAACTCATACGCACCGCCAAAAGAGATCACTACAGGACACGCCTTGACAACAACTCTCAAAACAGCAAAGAACTCTTCACCATCATTAATGAACTTGCCAAACCCAAAGCCAGCATCATAGACCTCTCACACACACAGCCCCTATGTGACGCCCTCTCCAACCACTTCCACCACAAAATCCTGGACATCCACAACAGCTTCATACCACACACACCCCCACCGCACACACCCATCACTCACCCAACCCCCCACTCATGACCCCCCCACCACACACACCACCTGGGCCCCCACCACACACACCACCTGGGCCCCCACCACACACGAAGAAACCAAAAAAAACATGAACTCCATCCACGCCGGATCCCCCGCTGACCCCTGTCCATATCGCATCTACAACAAAGCCAGCCCAACCATCGCCCCCATACTCCGCAACATAATCAATTCCTCTTTCGACTCCGCCACCTACCCAGACCCCTGGAAGCATGCGGAAATCACTGCTCTCCTAAAAAAAAAAAAAAAAGCCGACCCGGAGATCCTCTCCAATTATCTCCCCATCTCCCTCCTCCCTTTCCCCGCCAAGGTTGCCGAGAAACTAGTCAACGCCCGCCTATCCCACTTCCTTGAAGCAAACAACACTCTTGATCCCTCACAATCCGGGTTCCGCAAGAACCACAGCATGGAAACCGGCCTCATCGCATGCACTGACGACATCAGGACCAAAGTCGACAAAGGCAGACCGTCGCACTCATCCTCCTAGACCTCTCCGCAGCCTTTGACACCGTCTGCCACCACACACTCCGCACACGCCTCCACAACATAGGAATTCGCCACAAAGCCTTAGACTGGCTCACCTCCTTCCTCACCACCCGGACCCAGAGAGTCCGCCTTCCACCTTTCCACTCCACCACTACCAAGATCATCTGTGGAGTCCCCCAAGGGTCCTCCCTCAGCCCCACACTCTTCAACATCTACATGATCCCCCTAGCCAACATCCTCCGAGCACACGGTATCACTATCCTCTCCTATGCAGATGACACCCAACTCATCCTCTCCCTCACCTGCAACCCCACCACCGCCAAAACCAACCTACACACTGCTCTTCTCGACACCGCCAACTGGATAACTACTTACTACCTCAAGCTTAACTCCAACAAAACCGAGATCATCATCTTCGGCCCCAACAAAACCACATGGGACGACTCCTGGTGGCCCACCGCCCTAGGCCCCGGAAACCACGCACGCAACCTCTGCATCATCCTGGACCCCTCCCTCTCCATGACACAGCAAATCAATGCCCTAACCTCCTCCTGCTTCCACACACTCCGCACTCTACAAAAAATCCTTCAAATGGATTCCCCCAGAGACCAGGAAGACAGTCACCCATGCACTCATCAGCAGCAAACTAGACTACGGTAACGCCCTTTACGCTGGCACCACACTCAAACTCAAACGCTAACTCCAGAGAATCCAGAACACAGCTGCACGCTTCGTCCTTGGCCTCCGCTACCACGAACGAATCTCACCACACCTCAAATCCCTTCACTGGCTCCCCATAGACAAAAGAATCACATTCAAGATCCTCATCCACGCTCACAAATCCCTCCACAACACCGGCCCAACCTACCTCAACGAAAGAGTGAACTTCCACACGCAACCTCTGATCAGCCGACCTCGCCCTAGCCACAGTCCCCCGCATCCAACGCACCACCACAGGAGGCAGGTCCTTCTCCTACCTCGCCCCCAAAACCTGGAACTCTCTCCCCACCAACCTTTGCAAAACCAAAGACCTCCTGCTCTTCAGAAAGAACCTCAAGACATGGTTGTTCGATCAGTGACCCTCCCTGCCCTCCCCCCTCCTTGATCCCCCAGCGCCTTGTGACCCTCACGGGTGAGTAGCGCGCGCTATAACTTTTTTGATTGATTGATTGATTGAGATGATAGACCAACACCAAGTAGAATATTTATGTTTATAGGCGAAGCGTGGAAATGCAAATTAGTAGGACATTTGTTATTACCTATTGAATTTTTGAGCATGTTTTGAGTTCTAAATGTAAGTCAGCATACACAAAGGAACAGATTTTATCAGGCTCCCTCAGAATTACCTGATCTTATGGATAACCCCAAATTCAGAGTAGTATTAGTAACCACTAATGCTAAACTCAGATACTTGTGTATATTTCAAAAAGGCAAAGATGTTCTTCATCTCACTTTAACATTAGCGTTTACCTAATAGAAACACAATTTAAAAGTATTCATAATATGCTGAAGCTCATCTGTTGGTCTTGTGTATTACATTTTTATGGACAAACAGTAAACATTATATATCTCAGTTACCATATGTTTTTGACAGGCAGAACAGTGTATTACATTTGTAAATCTGCTTTCAGTGCAATACATTCAGATTAACTTGCTGCCATATATTTCTGTTTTTTTCTGTTTACTTTCATCATCAGGATGATGAAAATCAGGTTAATCCATACCAATGACCCCTTACTGAAGTAAGAATGTTTTTCTACTATTCAGGAATATAGGTTTCTGTTTTACCCATGATAAAAGCAGTTAGTGCCGCAGATAAACAGGAAGTTTTGACCACATGTAGAAAATTGGAAAAGCAACGTTGTTTTTTTCTTTCTTTTTTTTTAACTGCCTGTTCCGGGAAGCTGAGAAAAGAGCAGTTTTAGTACAACATACCTTATATGGATGCTATTTTTAGAAGAAAAAAAACCATCCCTTTTTTCCACAGCACTTTTTCCCATTTTTAGAAAAAGAAAATTACATTTTGCTACTTTTTTAGGTTTTGCCTGCACGTGCGCATGTGCAGATGCTTGCAAAATCTTTTGTTATTAAAAGGGGCTTGGAACCAGCTTCTTAATTTCTTGCACTTACTACTGACTTACTCCAAAGTCGCTCTGATTTACGAGCTTCGGATTGGTCAGCACATCGTCTTCACGTCACTTCCTGTCATCGTCTTCTTCACACATCTTGCTGTTGAGGTGGCTGTGGACCCAGTACTCCTTCCATTCACTTCCTATTGGACACTAGCCAGTGTCCTTCCTGCTGGCTGCGACGCTGAAGGTACTTTTTTTTTTCTTCCTGTGTGCCGCCTTCTTTCTTCTCTGATGTCTTCTTTCTTCAATGCCGTCTTCTTTTTTCGTTGCAGTCTTCTTTTTCTTCCTGCATGCCGTCTTCTTACTTTGCTGACGTCTTATTTCTTTGATGTCTTCTTCTGTCTTCTTTCTTCGTTGTCGTCTGTCTTCTTTTTTTCTTTCTGCTCGCCGTCTAATGTCTTTGGTGTCTTCTTTCTTCTTTACTGCATGCCGTCTTCTGGCTTCAGTACTGTCCATCTTTTTTTTTTTTCTGCATGCCATCTTCTGTCTTCAGTTTCTTCCTTCTCCTTTACTGCATGCCGTCTTCTGTCTTCGCTGTCTTCTTGCTTCATTCCTGCATGCCGTCTTCGGTGTCTTCTTTACTACATGCAATCTTCTCTCTTCGCGTTCTTCTTTACCGCATGCCGTCTTCTGTCTTCGCTCCCATCTTCTGTCTCCCCCCCTGTCTTCTGTTTTCTGTCCTGCATGCCGTTTCTGTCTTCTGTCTTCTTTCAAGCCATGGCCAGTAGGTGTCGCCATTGTCTTTTTTGTTTCTATCTAATGGGACTAAGGGATGCAGAATTAGCCTGGCTATATTTTGTGCAAAAAAAAGTTATAAAGGCTTTAGTGCGAAGTGCCCCAAATATCCATCAAGGGGTCCTCATTAGGGAGAATAGCCTTAGCCCTTTGGGATTTATCCACCATAAGCAGGATCACATAGAACACACCCTAATTGCACTCCGGTAGCTTCCAGTGGGTCATAATTAAATTCAAGGTAATTTTCACACTCAACAAACCTTAATGGGGCAAAGGACTTGCATAACTGTAGAAACTGATACCTTGCTATGACTTTTCTTCTAACTTATCACATCTACTCAACTATTAAATCTACAAGAGGATGAAACACTGAGGTAGAATAGATCACTGGTGCAACTTGGAAAAAACTCCTGAATGCTCTAAGCCTAGCATGAGAGCTAGACATAATTGTGTGAAGTATAGGACATTCTTCAAAATGTATGTTTTCAAACTGGCGCTCAAGTGATATTGGCAAAGATGAGGGGTCACAATTGAAGAATAAAAGACTCTGATACCTGTTCTACCCAGCCCCACTGCAGTCTCGGAGACCACCACCTTCCCGTAGCTTTAATCAGAATTAATGCGGGCAATCTGGCAGCCCTGGGGACCACCAACTCCCCAGGGCATCCATAATATTGTGTGCGGGTGGCTGTGTCCCCCCCCACCCCCCTCCCAGGGACCACCACCTCCCAGGGCTATATTAAAAATAATCATAGGGGGTCTGTTTGTTGTTGCGTGGGGCTGCACAGTGCCCCTGGAGGAGTCACTGATTGCCCTGTGGACTGCCACCCACTAAGGGCAGCTCATACTATGTCCCGATGGGTGCCCACCCCCGGGATGTAGCTGTTTGCTCTGGTTTAGCTACAGCTTTGACAGCTGCAGTCAAGTTACAGCAAACACTGCACTTTCTGACAGTGGTACCCGTCAAACAGTTCTCGCTGTCAGAAAGTGGAGTTTTCATCTGTCGTCTCTGCACGCAGATATGCGTGCAGGGAAGAAAGATGAAAACATTGCTCCAGCAACTAGGGAGCTGCTGTTAAAAGCTGCCTGCTTGCTATAGCAGTGGGACCGCGAGGGAGGCCTTGAGGCTCCTCCCACACTCCCAGATAGCCCGTAAAGGGCAACAATTTTTGAAAAAAAATAAAAATTGAGTGGGTCCGTGGGGGAGGCCTTGAATCTCCCCTCATAGCTCAAGGGTGACGGTCACAGACCTTCACACAGAGAGCTGAGGTTTCAAGTCCAAATGCATCCCTGGTCATTTCCCCCCTTTATTTTTTTTCCAAGTGAAAATGTTTAAGGCTCATATTGAAAGGTGATCTTATTCTTTTTAATTGACAAATACATTTTTCTTTTCAACTTGTGCAGAAATATCTCATTCTAAATATATCATCCATCAAAGCCTAAAAAAACTCTCCCGCTCACTCTTTTTCTCTTTCAATCTTTCTCCCACTCACACACCCACTTAGCCCCTTACGCAGCCACTCACAGACTCACTCAGACCTCACGCACCCACTCACAGACCCACTGACCTCATGCACCAACTCACAGACTTGCGCAGACACTGACACACCCACTAATTCACTTACTCACACCCAGATAGACTCTTACAGTTCCTCTCCTCCCGAGATACACCCTCTTATACCTATTCTCACACTCGGAGAGACAGGCTGCAGTCAACTCCTGCTGCGCACAGTCAAAGGACCGTGCACAGTGTGCAGGTCAGGCCTTATGGGCAGCCCCTGCCACGCACGGACGAAGGCCGTGGATGCTACAATGTTGGGTGATTATAGGTGGCCGGCCTCCGGCCATGCGCAGCTGTGGTTGAATTAATGTGTAGTAACGAAAATTAATATACGTTAAAAAAAAAAAAATCCCTGAAAAAAACAAAGGTTACAGGAACGTTGTAGTTAGGTTCACATTTTAAAAGTACAAAACCATAGAAATTCAACCTTTATAGTTGGTTATCTCAAGTAACAGTAACTTGCGCACTTGTCATGCACGGCTAAATACCCCACAAATTACTACACTCATGACATCTGTGATAAACATCATTGATAATATCACTGTAATATTTGCAGTTCAATTTTTTATGAAAAAACTGTGTGGCAAGTGCGTGAGTTATAGTTATCTTAGGGCACGAGTTATAGTTACTTGAGATAACTTGTAACTGGTGAATTTCTCTGGTTTTGTACGTTTAAAATGTGAGCCTAACTACAATGTTCCTGTAACATCTGTTTAAGTGAATATATATATATTAAATACTTACAGGTGCTTTCACCCAGCCCTCTTCAACTATTGGTCTGCTCTTGTGTCATTTGCATTTTTCTTAAGCCGTTTTACATTAGCGGGCAGCCGTTGGATAGCTTCATTGTGGGTGACTGTGTTCTGCCTTTTGTCAAGTTGCACATACACACGCAAAATAGTTCCATTTAGTGCCAGGGACTATTATGTCAATGTATGCTTTTTGAGGCCAGAAGTATTTTTGCTTTTAGACATTTTTTTTTTAATTGGGGAGCGCCTGTTAGCTCCCCTAAAAAAATGTTTTACAAAAACTATGTCAGACAACGCCAGACCTTTTGGCGTTTCTGTTGCTTGTTTCTGCTTGTCCTGGATGAAGGGCCACAGACATTTAACAGGAAGATCGCCCTTGAGTCAAACTCGGCACTGGACTTCGTTAAGGGAACTTTCATAGCTGATTTTGTTCATTGAGTATATGTTTTGAAGTTACGGCGCACATCTCTCGCTGCCCACGGAAAAAAACCACAACTTTTTCTGAGGATGCTAATGTGATACCATTGTCAATTTTCTTTCCTCTCCGTATTTCATACAAAATACGCTGTTAAGAGCAATGCCAATAGGCATTTGTTAAGACCGTAGTACTTTTCTTGTTTACGGAAGGCGGCTGTGATGCGACTGGTGGAAGAAATATGTGTATATACTTATTGTACTTCAGTGTTTCTATGTCTTTCTGTTCGGTTGTGTGCCACCTGTAAGCACAACAGAGAGAACATTTAGTTTCACATTTTATAAGGATGCTTCTGTGCAGAGTACTTAAGGGTACACAGAGTAGTTGCGACAGACCAATTCTTATAGCTAGATCGATTGGGTCAGGTTTTTTTTGTTTTTTTTGTTACGGCTTAGTGTGTCTTCCAGCGCCTAACCACATTTTAAGATTTTCTTATTATCTTTTGCGGTTGGGATTATAGACATTATAATATCAGTAAGTGTTGAGAAGACAATTATTATTTTTCCCTCTATAAAGAGTTCTAGTCTTTAATATATTTTAAGAGGCTGAACTTCCCGAATGTACCCCGTGGTTTTAACCTAGCCTCCAACAAATATGAGGCCCGCAGAACAGGTTCTTCGACATTCTTTTCTATAGAGCGTAATGCCTGACGTATATGAGTACCCATTTTCATGCTTTAAAAGCAGAGCAACCAGTGTGTGTGTGTAGACTAACGCTGAACCTATTCATGCTTCCACCGGTTTTCTGCTCGTACACGTGCGTGTGACCCATGTGCTCCATTTTAAACAAAGGAGTAATAAAGTTTGGAAGCTTGGTATTCTGCCTGTTGTTTTCCTGATTTGCAGCAATGAGTGCCTGTGCGATTAATTTACACAGCAGGGTACTTCCAGTGCTTAATTTGTAAATAAAAAGGTGCCGGTGCCCAAAGCCCTCCACTTAAACACGCGGCTGCTGCAATTAAATGCGTGAACACGGAATACTGAGGCGGCGTAATCCTGAAGCCATCTCGGGCCTCTTCAATCCATATAAAGCCACTCCCTGTCCCTTCTCACTCTTGCAGCTTTCTACTTTCTCCCTTTTGTGACGCTTTTTCGTTGTTCTCTTCCTCCGTCTCTCCCATATGTGTCATTTGCTCGCAGGAAATGGTTGAGGCAGAAAAATAAACCTCGGCCCTCAAAAATAAATGCCGGTGCTCGGCCCCGGAAACAACCAGCACAAATTAAGCACTGGGCACTTCCTCCCACTGATTATTGTCAGTAACGGGAAGTTCCTTTGCGTGTCTGGTAGTGAGGTCACGCGCAGCTGTAGGGCTCTCTTCCACTGGCTAGTGAGTTGGAATCGTTAGTCACAGGCCCTATATTAAAGCTATCCCAGCTCGTTCCATGTTCCCTTTGTTGCAGTAGTGCAAGAGTTAATATTCAACGCCAACAGCCTCTCTGGGGGAAACTTGTGTGCTTTATAAATAATAATAATATAGCTAAAGTCATTTCTTCAGAGAAATAAAAAAGGTACTAATGGGTGAACATTTTAAAACTATGGGTGCAGCAGCCAACCACTCGTGATGACCCTGGATTGTCTGCTGAGTCAATTCCACCCATTCCTTGAGTTATGGCGTTGAATTTTAAACCCATCTTTGCCTTACTGTTTTTCTACATCACCCACGCCATACTGTGGTTGTTACTTACTGTGGCAAACACACCGGTAGGCAGAGGAATGAGTCACTGGGAGGCTTGAACAATTACCTGACAAAATACGGATACACTAAGGTGCTCAAAATACACAAATCTGGCCAGAGATCTTGGATTGTTGGCTCTCCGGCCCTGTATTCAGGTGCCATGATTCTGGCAGTCTACAAGATGTTATCCGGGGAGAACTCAATTATCAGCGCAGATGACGGCCATTTCATAAATCGCTCAAGCTTTGATACACCAGACTTGTGTGCTATTAGAAGAATATGGAAGATATGCAAATTCAGTTTTAAATTAGGACCAGAGGTTCAGTAAGTTTGTAAAAGCCCCGCCTTACCTAAGGACAGCTCTAGCCGATACTCAGTAGAAAATATTAAGTTATTTTTTTTTAACCAAATGAAGAATTCTTGAGGTTAAAGTTTGTTCTCAAGACACAGTAGTTAGAGACCTTTGGGAGGATATTATTTTTGATGAAATTCTACTTCTGATTTGAACTCCGGTCACTGTCCATGTTACTCAAGAGCAATAGAACCTATGCTTCCCCTCACTAGCCGTTTACTTCTGTTAATTCTGTAAGTTTTGTGTAGTTTTTAAAATGGAAAGAAGTTGATTCTTTCCACTATTTGCATGACTTTACTGGCCATGATGTTCAAATGAACCAGTGCTGCAGTGGTTTTTTTTCAGGATGTGTGCCTCCAGACCCAGTCCAAGATGACTGCTACATTGAGAAAGAAAATTAAGTGTTCCCTTATTTTTGTAAGTTTAGAAAGTGACCTCTGTTAGTTGTTCCGTTATATCTTTTAATACGGTGCCTTTTTTTATGTTTCTTTGGGCTCAAGTGTCTGAAAAGACCTAGCACTTCTTTGTGGTCAAATTAGACTTGATGGAGAAGCAGGGAAATATTAACATCCCAGTATTATAGGAGAGACCAGACACTGCAAAATGTATTGATGACAAACTTGAGAACAATCAATTCAAAAATGCCTCTCCATTTAGATAGGTGGTTGGCTGATTGTAGGGTCAGGGGTGGCAGGGAAGAGGAAAATGGTGCTTTGCATCTCTCGCAACAAGAGAAGAGGTTAACTTGCTTTTAGCATCTCTTGAAAAAGTAAGTGTTATTTAAAAAAAAAAATGTGTTTTGAAACGTTTTTAATTACCTGGGCACCCGACCCTGCAAAGTCCATGAGGGCATCCCCACTCTATGCATTGATCAAGCCAGCTACACATCATATTGTTTCCGCTGTTTCTGTTTTTAAGCCCTGCTCAACAAGAAATGAGGAGAGTGACTGAGAGTTACATGGGATGTCCATCATATTTTAGTATTTTTCCTCTGTCTCATGCGTTGCTGTTACATTAGGGTGTATTGAGAAACTTAACAAAGGCATTTGAGTGCTACATAAATCGTACCACAAAAATATTATATTGGTGCTCTTCTAATGCAGTCATCACTTTGGTTTTAAATTGCTAATACGGATGGCAACCAAAACCATAATGAAGGCTGTCCTATGTGTCACTAACGTCCCTATTGCGATTCGGCGTTTTTAAAGGTGATTATTTTTCAGATTTATGGCTTGGCTTGCAGATCGCATGTGAGCTCTTGAGATGATGTCTACTCTGCACGCTTTCTGCATAACTTTGGTAGAGTTTGTGGGCACTAACATTCAGACAATTAGATTATTTAAGAACTATGTATTCAAAGGAACAGTGTTGCCTCATGAAAGCAGTTGCCAAGTGAATGCATTGTATTTATAATACAAATGGCTTGATTCACTAGGATAGCTACGCCTTCAGCTACTTGTAATTCATCGAGAATGTCGAGTTCTGAATTCTTAGGGCATTAGTTACACTACAAAGCACATCTATGTCATGGGCGTCCATTTCATTTGATGGTTTAAAGTTTTAATCCAGAGAGGTAGCATACACATGTTTATGGCCCTCCTGTAAGAGTAAGGCATTAGATATTCAGTTTTAAAGAGTGGAATATAGTTCTTAACGTAAATGGACATTACAGTCATATTAACGATTTGGGTTTGAGGATTAGTCCTCTCCAGCAACCACCACAACTTCATGTATTCAAGTGACATCACTTGGAGTCATTAGCTAATCTTGTCCCAGCCCAACATATAATGCCCTAAGTCTTTTTAATGCAGCATCTTCTTTGACAGGTGCAGAATATACTCATTTAAAAAATAACGCTTTTTTAAGACTCGCTTCATTCATAATATGTCTGAAAAGACATACATTTGCTTAAATGTGTTGAATTTTTTAGAATATCTGTAAGGAAATGCCTCTTTGATGATCTCCACCAAGTGTTTGGACTGATGCTGCTGGTTTTTCAACTCTGAAAGTGCACGGAGGCCTGCTAAGCAGACCTCAGTACCTGTACCCTTAGCCTTAAACAGGTATGTCGAATTGGCTCATACCCAATTGGCTAAGCTAACTTACCTGTAAGTCTCTAGTAAATGTTACACAGGGCAGTGTAAGTTAGAGGTTTCTTCCCTCCCCCCAACACCCAGGGATTGCATCTCTGGTTGTGCCACCATGAGTGTGACCCTTTGCAGGTTGGAAGAGCAGTTTAAACTGATTGCACACACTTACCTCTTAAAGCAAAACTAAACTCCCACCCAGTATATGTGTAAGGTATCCCTGTGGCAGGAATATCAAGTCCTGAGGCAAATGAGTGCACTCCTCCGGGCTTACCAACCTTTGACTTTGAATCTAATCCTCACTGACACTTGTCAACATCATATCTTCCTCGTAGCTTCTCTCAGCATTCTTGATTAACTTTGTCTCCTCAAAAAACCAGCTTTGTTTCCTTTATCAAGCACCCTCTTTCTCATTTAGCTAACAGACTATGGGCCTGATTTAGATATTGGTACAGGGGTTACTCAGTGACAACGGTGACAGACATCCCATTCGCTGAAATCTAATTTCCATTATGTCCTAAGGGATTTAGATTTCGGTGGATGGGATATCCACCACAGTTGTGACTGAATAGCACCTCCGCCAGTATCTAAATCAGGGCCTGTGTTTCAGGTTTCCAATCACACATTATACTACTTTCTGTCATTTGCTTGATGAAATAAGCTTGTGCATATTTTCCACTACACTAAGCCAGGATTTAGTTATACAAAAAGCTTTCCCAGATTAATTTGCCCTCTTTGCTCCAGTTGTTTTGTTTACTAGGTTATCCATTGGCTGACATATGGAGCTAAAACAGCCTTTTTTGTTTGCTGCAGCTGTTTGGTCAGATATGGTTCTGGGTAGGTGTGCCAAAAGTTCAGACCGTCTTGTGGAAATGTTGTCAAACTGGATTATTCTTTATTATGCACTTGGCTTCCTTCATTGTTTGTGTCTGGTTGAGCCTAGATCACAGAAATCAATCATATGCAAAAAAAGGCAACTGTGGTGTAGGTGTTACACATCCCCACCGTTGAAGAACTGTCACATTAATGATTGGTGCTCATACACTATTTCATATCTGTTGCCACAATGTGCCTAAGTGTTGTAGTGCCATTTTAATAATGTCTCTGGGTATGTTATTTTAGCAACAAGGTCTGCTGCTTGTGCTCTTTAGCCTGGTTACATTTTATTCTGCTTCATTTATTATTTTAGAATTTGCCAAATTCATGGTGCTGTTTTATTTTCTTTATCTATTTAGCCTTTCGCCTAGGAAAGCATTACATCTTTTAGTGCAACACTCTTTCATCCTGTGCTTTCCTCAAGGATGCAGTAGAGATAGGGTTGTCGGTACAAAGTGTTACATAGCATCTCTAACATACATGAGAAACACATGTATTTTGACGTGGGCACATTTTCTTAGAACACCAGCTGTTTTATTAGAAGAACATTCCCTTGACAACAAGTACACACCAGAATGGTGGGGTGATGTGTTCCCGGGGGAATCCTAATGGGCGGATTGGGGCTTAGCATGGTAGGACCCGCACATAGAGAGTGCTTAGTGACAGTATGCTGGGACTTTTTCTATGTTTCAGTTTTCTCGTCGCAACTTTGATTTGAGCCTGTTTCATCATTCTTGTTATTGCATTTCATGCCATTTTGTCTAAGACACAGCTGATTCAATAAATCCTATTGAGCCATTTTCTGCCTCTGTCTTTGCATGTGTGAGACTTTTTGTAACTGAGAGAAAAGGATGGGATCTGATTCACTATGATTTCTCTGAGAAGTCATTCTTGTCATGGACCCGGTTGCCACAATCATCCGCGTGCTCTGGCAGAGGTGAGGCGCTGCTAGTTAACCGGATTAGGCCAGCAGTTGTCATGTGGTGTGGGATTGGCCTCGGTTCCCCACAATTCAGGTGGTACTGCCGCCCAAATCCAGCAGCCTCATTAGGATAATGAAAGCTCCCAATCAATCAATCAATCAGGAATTTGTAAAGCGCATCTCAAGGCGTTGAGGTGGGGGGAGGGGAATGTGCTGCTACTGCTCGAACAGCCAGGTCTTGAGAAGTTTCCTGATGGTAAGGAGGTCTTTGATCTGACGCAGGTTGGTGGGAGGAGTGTTCCACGTCTTTGCGGCGAAGTGCGAGAATGATCTGCCGCCGGTTGTAGTTCTGCGAACACGTGGGACGGTTGCGAGGGCGAGGTCTGCGGAGCGGAGATGCCAGGTCCGGGTGTCTGTTGAGGTATTCTGGTCCGGTGTTGTGCAGTAATTTGTGAGCGTGGGTGAGGAGTTTGAAGGTGATTCTCTTGCTGACTGGGAGCCAGTGCAGGTCTCTCAGATGGCCTGTGATGTGGCAGTGGCGGGCCTGTAGATGAGGGCCTCTTGGAGGGTGGTGTTTGGGTCAGTGTGGATCTGGAAGTGCAGGTGTTCGTCAGCACTGCCGGTGTCTTCGGTGCTGGTCGTGATCCTGAGGGTGTTTTTGTGGAGGAAAGTGATGCCTCCTCCTGGTGTGTAGGAGCGGTTCCTGCGGGTGATCTTGTAGCCGTCCGGGATGGCTATGGCTATGTCAGGTGCTGAGGAGGGGTTCATTCAGGTCTCGGTCAGGAAGGCGACGTCTGGGGAGGCTGAGTCGAGTAGATTCCATAGCTCTACTGTGTGCTTGTGGACAGAGCGGGTGTTGAGGAGGATACATCTGAGATGGTTGTGTCCTACCTTGGTGGGTGGGTCATTGGCATGGATGCTGGTGAAGGTGCAGTTCCAGCAGGAGAAGGGTCCGCAGGTGGTCTGCGGGGAGGCTTGAAGGCAGGTGGTAGAGCAGCCGGTGTTGAGGGCGCGGAGTGTGGCGTAGTCGAAGTGAAGACGTTCGTGGTAGTGGTGTTGGGGACGAGAGCCAGGGGTTCTGGCGCTGGGTGCGGTCCAGGCGCATATGGGCTTGCCTTTGGTCTGCCAGCTGCACGGCCGCTATTAAGTAGGGAGGTGTGGGGGGAGAGGACAGCTGGGAGCAGGGGCAAAAAACGGTGCAAAAAAAGGGGGTGGGGGCAGCAGCAGCGGGACTGCAGTGTGAGAGAGGAGGGGTGGGGCAGCAGCGACGGGGGGAGAGAGAGGGGGGAGAGCAGAGAGATTGAGAGCAAGAGAAGAGCGAGAGAAAAACGGGGAAGAGTGTAACACGAATCAAAAGGAGCACAAAAAGGGACAGACCCAGTAGTGAAAGCAGAATAGAGGGCAAAAGAAGCACAAAAAGGGACAGACAACGAAGTAAAAGCAGAACAGAGAGCAAAGCAGAAAAAAGGAGGAGAGAGGCAGAGGGGAGCCTAGTAGGAAAGTAGAGCTCTCCCACTAGACACCAGGGATGAGGTGCAGGCAGAAGCCTGCGGTTGGAGGAAAGCCTCGAACTCTTGACAGGGGTCAGGAGTTCAGAGGAGCGAGAGATGAGGGCTCTACTTACCAGGTGGAGCCAAGGGAGGCATAGCAGTGCACTGACCAGGTCCTGTGACAGTGTGATCCCCAAAATTTGGGACCACTGCTCAAATTATATCAACAATAAATGATGGAGCACTTGTTAGACCTGTAAATACACCAACCTATGATACTGCACCCTTATAAGTTCCGTTTAAGCCATGTAGTAGTGTTTTGTTCCTCGATTGCTCCTCAGAATTCATGTAAAGAGGTAAGTTGTTTCTTTACTTAGTCTTGATACAATCAAAGATGGAATACAGTTGGTCCAATAATACAAGGTACAGATGATTTAGCTGACATATGTTTCATCCATCCTCTGACTTTTTCAAAGCTGATATGGTATCATAGAAAGGGAACACACATGCTAATCATCAAATGGTATTCCTAAATGTATGTATGTATATATTAAAAAGTGCTCCCTTACACCCATGTGCGTGTGCACAACCCGTGTATTTTGGTTAAAAACAAAAACTGTGGACATGGCTTCCACCGGACATAAGTTTTTTCATTAATGATAAAAAGAAAGAAATATAAAAATTGTTATCTTTATACGAAGCATCATCAAAATGATTCGATTGTTACAATTGGTTTAAGATGGGTTCAGAAATAGTTTGGAAACCCTGTTTGATTTACTCATACAGTGCCCAGATATTACAGAAAACAAGGTATGATGAGGAGAGATCTTGGAAGATGTAATTTTGAAAGTGTTAGAGCCACTGTAAAGTAGCTTTTATTTATTTATTTATGTATCTAACTTTGGACTAATTCCAGAAACTAATCTTTATTACTCGGTGTCCCAAACACCGTGTCTATGTTTTGAAAGCAGGACTCTAGTTTCAAAGGTCAGCAGATTAGCACTTTCAGCCAGACTGTGTATTAGTAAACTAACTTCTGTTTAGAAATCATTGGAAGCTATGAAAACATTTGCAACGTCTGACACATTTGTTGCATGAAACACTCAGTATCTGAGTACACCTATTCGTATCTAATCTTATTGTCTTGTGAGAGTCTGTCTGGGAAATCTATACTTAATAATATTGAAAGAAGTTCTGAAAACTGCTTCTACTTGTATTGCTTTGTTTTCTAACAAGACTCGGAATATACAGTGACCTTAACCTTTCGGATTTCTTTTCAGTTTTTACCTTTCTCGTCTTCTTTTGACAAACATAAGATTCTATTCATTTTTAATTCTGTGGGTGCTAATTGTAACAGTATTTTCCTAAATAGGGATTATTCATCAACGTGTCACGCACAGATTGATGCCCACATTGAAAAAAATACAAAACTGCAGAACAGCAACCGACTTGGAGATAGCTACATATTGGTATCAGTAGAAGTACCAGTTAACTCCACACTCCTTCACAGAGGTGTGTCCAGTGGGTGTCTTTATCAAGACACTTACTCTTGGGCACACCAATGTGCCATCGACTTGGTGCCAGGTAGCCAACAACCACAATAAGGTTGAGCACATTTCAACAAGAAAACAAAAAATGATGTAACCGAATGTTATTCACCGTTAAGTGGGTAAACCAGGCCTTGTTTGTTTGTTGCTGGCAGGTTAGAAATAAGGTGCAGATACTATTCAAGACCATAGTGATGAGTGTGACTACAAGATAAATGACTACTGTCACAGCCCAGCAACTGGATTCTCAACCCAGAGCTTATCCCATTTGAAAAGATAGTCTGGCTTCATGTCAGTTAGCATCTCTGTTGTCTCTGTCAAAACACCCCTGTAAACTGCAGACTGCTGCCAGTTGGGAATTTAAGTCAGATATGCAGGAAATTATGCTGGGAATATGCAATGAACCAGTCATGAATGAATATTCTGACGAGGGTGCCAGAATACTTATAGAAAGAATGAACACAGAAAATGTAAGTCACCTCCTGAGACATTAGACATTAAATTATGTTAATAATATGTTGATCCTTTCCTATAACTCTAATCTGCCAAAACCCTAGGCATACCACATGTCGATATAAGGATCATGTTCCTTGTAGCTGAAGAAGTCGTCATCAAACTCTATTCCCCTTCCTCCCCTCTAAGAGGTCAGAATGCGTTGGATATGGGTTTGCGTAAATGAGCTGAGACAGTGTAAATAAGCTGGGACTTTGTGTATTGTGGCCAAGGGACGTAAGTGAAGGCCATATCACTCTGTATATCCTGAGACCATTCAAGCCAGAGTTTTTGTGCATTGACATCAATGATGAAGCATGTAGTCACAAATATCACAAGATAGTGGGTTTGGAAGAATGTGAAAAGATACTACCAATAGCAAATGAGTATAATGAATGAATAGTGAAAAGAGGTATCAGGCTATGTTTTTGTCAAAACATTTAGAATAAAAAAGAATTATAGCCAGCCACCAAGCTAGCACTAGCTATCACGACCAAGTGGTGTCTGAACCAAAGGAATACTGCATGCTTGGTTAAACTAAGGATATATTCTTAAGGAACCAATCTGCTTATCTGGCCCCACCTTTGCCAAATCTCTGGCCAACCCTTTGCAAAACCTGAAAGTGGCAATGCCCTTGCCTGTTTATTAAGAGCAGCAGTTCCAGCACAAGGGTGATGCTACCCTGTGACTTTTGCTCTATACCAAAGGATTTCTAGCCCAACCATGCAACCCGTTCATTTCAACATCTGTGATACTGAGAAGTGGTAAAATATCTTAACTGGCATAATGAAAGTGGTTAAGAGGGTTCTGCAGAGAGCAGTGTTTTTTGAGAACGCAGAATGTCAGCAGTTCTGCACACCCGAGGCTCGAAGGCAACTCTCGCTCGGAGATGCTTTTCGCCTCGAGTGAAGCTTCAGCCTTCTGTATGCCTTTCCTACCCGGAGTTCAGGAACAACTGGACCCAACTCATTCTTGTGCCTCCGGATTGGGCACCGAGAGTCTGGTATCCTGAGTTGTGGAGCATGACCATCGATCCTCTGGTTAGGCTGCCTCTTCGGGAGGATCCTCTGTCTCAGCAACGTGGCAGGATTCTGCACACAAACCTGCACACCCTCTGCCCACAGGCATAGGGATTGAGTATTGACAGTTGACAACTTTCAACCTTCCTCAGGAAGTCTGTAATGTTATTCTGACAGCCAGGTGTCCCTCTAAGTTGGTATACGCCTTGCGATAAATTTGTGTCACGGTGTGCTTCCCACAACCTTGAATCCCTTTCTGCACCTTTATCCAAGGTTCTTTGGTTTGCCCCATCATTGGCCCAACAGGACTGTACTATTGGCACAGGCAAAGGGTTTCGTTCTGCTATCTCTGTGTTGGAAAATGGGTTATTGGTAAGGGCAGGTAGGTACCTACACTTAGCAATAGGCCACTAACCTCCACTTAGGTCCAGTTAGGTCTCAGTAAATTAAACCCAGCTCAACCCTTGGTAGCTTGGCAACGAGCATCAAGGCTTAACTTAGGAGACAGAGTGTAAAGCATTCAAATATCACAAAACAGTAATTAAATAAAACACAGGAAACAGTTTAAAAATCCAAAACCAATTTATAAAGATAGATTATATTTTTATCTTTAAAATAGCACAAAAACGAATAAAATCAGATAAGGGGAACCGGAGATATGAATTTTTAAAGAATTAATATTTTTTTTAGCGCCTAGAAACAAAAAGCGCCAATGGGGTCATCTGGTTGCACCTCGACCGGGGCAAAGTCAAAGTTTAAGGCCGACCGCAATGGAGCCCTGCTTGGCTACAGGCCGCGGGAGGCCTCGGTTAAAAGTTTATCTTCACACTTAGTCTCTTTTTCGAAGATTTTCTTCAGCGGGACGAACCTGCCAGTCCAATCCGACCTCCTGGAGCCCTTCTCCGGATACGCAATGCGGGAATCCTCGGTGGAGATTTTTACCTTCGGACTTAGTAGTTTTTTCGAGGTGAAAATCCTTCGACCGGGGTAAACCTGGATCTTGATCCGACGTCCCTGGAGCCCTCCTCGGATACGCTGGCTGGGAGGTCCCGGTCAACTTTTTACCTTCGGACTTAGTCTCTTTTTCTGAGATTTTCTTTACCAGGACGAACCAGCAAATCAGGGCGGGTCGCGGTTGAGGCAAGCCGGCTAGAGTTGCCGCGGCGGGTCGGTCCCTCTATGGAGCTTTTTTTCAAAAGTTGTCCAAACTTCTCCAAACTTCTGGGGCTTCTCCCAGATGTCCTTTTGAGGTTCTTTTGGGGTCCACAGCTCACCCCGAGGGTCCAGAAGTTCTGAGATGGTCCTTGGGGGGTACGGACTACAACTCCCTGAATGCACCTGGCGCAAACTCCTTTTTGGCCACTGGACAGTGGTCAGCTGGTTGCTTTCTTCAGGAGTTGGTGCAGGGGACTCTGGATAGCAATTTTTCACCTGTAGCAAACAGGGAGTCCCTCCTTGAACCAGTTGAAGCCAGGCAAAGTCCTTCTTGTGGTGAAGCCCAAGTGTGCAGCTGGTGCAGTCCTTCTGAGTGCAGGTTCCAGGTGCAGGTCAGGGGTCCCGCAGGGCAGTCCTTCTTCATCTGTAGTTCTTCCTTGTTGGATGTGGTAGGGAACTGAGGTGTGGGTGCAGGTCTGCCAGTTTTATCCTTGCTCCTGGGTGAAAAGCAGGGGGGTCCTGGTTCTCCAATCAGGTGCAGGGTCCTTCCCCCTGTGATGACCACTTCCTGGGAAGTGTGGCAAAAATCAATCCCAGGAGGCAACATCCTTCAAAAATCCATCATGGCTGAATCTGATTTTTGGAGGTTACATCTGGCTGAGCCCACCCACTGGTGTGGCTAAAAATCATAAACACACCCCTCTCCTGCCCTCTCCTAATCTAATCAAGGGGGCACCAAGTTGTCTGGGGTTGCATGATGTCGGGGTGTTGCTGGTTGCCCCAAATGTCCTTCTCTGCCTTTGAAGACCAGTTTGGCAGCCCTCCCCCTTCCTGCCTCACCATCTGCTGAGGGGAGATTCCCTCCCACAGGCACATTCCTTTGTGTGAAGCCAGGCCACTTCACGCCTCATCAAGGTAGCCTGGCCAGGCTGCTAGAGGCTGGCCAATCAGAGCACAGCAGCAAAAACAATGCAGGGCTGAAATTGGCAACTTTTCAGGTAAAGTTTAAAACTCTTTACCTGAACAAGTTATATTAAATCCAACAAATGGAAGTTGTGGGATTTATTACAACCATTAATTTGATACCAAACTCTTGGTATGCATCATTTAAGGAGACTTTAAAAATTAAAATAAAGTCTCCCCATTCTAGCCTATGAAGGCCATTTACTACAATGAGGGAAAAACGAATTTGGCTGTTTTTACCTCACCAGGGCTTATAAAACTATTTTTTATAAGGTCCCTGCTTATAATTTACATGGCACCCAGCCCTAGGGGCACATAGGGCACACCTTAGGGGTGACATATATGTAAAAATAAGGTAGTTTAAGACTTTGGAACTACTTTTAATTCCAAAGTCGAATTTGCATGTAACTTTAATTTAAAAGCAGCCAGCAAGGCAGGCCTGCCTTTAAAATGACACTGGGCACCTCAGCAGTGCACCTATGGGTGCACTACCTATGCTGTGGTCCCTAAACCTACATGCCCTACCATATACTAGGGACTTATAGGTAGGTTAACTTAGCCAATTATAATTAACCTAATTTGCATATTGATTTTACACAGAGCACAGGCCCTGGGACTGGTTAGCAGTACCCAGGGCACCATCAGAGTCAGGAAAACACCAGCAAAAAGTGAAAAATGGGGGCAAAAAGTTAGGGGGCCTCTGCAGTCAGCCCTGTTTTCTCACACTCTGTCTTTCTGCGGTTGCCGGACCAGCGTTCTGTTTTCAAGTCCTGTGTTGTAGCCAGGTTTCTAAAAGGTGTGGAGCACGTTTCCCCCATACATTCACCATGCCTCTGTGGGACCTCAACCGTATACCCACTTTCCTGATGTGTGCACCATTTGAACCTTTTCACAATTGCCCCCTTCGGCTGCTGATGATTTAAACTGCCTTATTGGTGGCCATCACATTGGCCAGGAGGGTCAGTGAATTACAGGTCCTCTGTGCATCCTCCTTACACCTTCTTTTACCCAAGCAAACTAGTCCTCCATACACGTGTCTCCTTCCCTCCGAAGGTTGGCACTCCCTTCCAAGTAGGCAAGAGTATTACCATGTCTACTTTCTTTGCTCTGTCCCATTCCTCCAAAAAGGAGGAGAGTCCACCCTCTGGACTGCAAAAGTGCATTGTCATTCTATCTTGACCGCACAAAAGATTTCTGGGTGGATGAGGAACTCTATGTGGGCCATATAGGAGCCAAAAAAGGGAAGGCTGTGCAGAAGCTGACCATCTCCCGATGGATCTTCCTGTCAATTAAGATCTGCTGCACATTGGCCAAGAAACGGCCCCCTGAGGTCTTTCAGACACACTCCACTAGAGCCAAGGTTGTGACCACTGCATTAACTTGTGGCATTCCTCTCCTGAACACGTGCCAGGCAGCCATGTGGGTATCACTACACACTTCACAAAGCAATACTGCCCCCACAGTCAAGTCTGTTGTAACGGACACTTGACCTGCTTGGTCCTGCAGGTCTTTTTGGTTTAATCTGATTCGCAGACTCACCTCTGGGTGGTATTGCTTGGGTAGCTATTCAAAAGGTAAGGAATCTGTGGCTGGAAGTCTCTATCAGATTGTAGTGAATCCTAGTTTGTTTTAACGGGATAACAGGAGTTAGCTTAGCCGTAGGCTTGTAAACTCGTGCCCCCGTCACCTAGTGACTTTTAACCTACTTAGCTTGCTCTGTCTTAGTCCATTTAATTATTTATTTCCTTTAAGATGGCGGCCTTGTTTATAGTTAGGCCACTTGTTATGAGTTTTATTATCAGTGTCACTGCGCCAAGGCGTCAAGATCAAGCATGAAAGACAAACAAACAGTATGTGTTCACACTTAGGGATTTTCCCTCTCTATACTTTCGAGGGATTGTTGATCTTAATTGCCGTCCCGAGCATGCCTGCTATCTATTGTTTTGGAATACACCTACGTCAGGGGACCTTGTAGATCTGTATAAATACATCACACTTCAGACAGATAATCAGAGGGATTCCGACCAGAGGGCATCGCCACCATCGCTGATACCAATGCTGCAATCGTCTTGACACTGACCCAGTCTTCGTGTCCCTACGGAGTCTGAGATAGAGACCTCATTCGAAGGTAACGAGGGTTGGGGGCTCCTCTCATGGACATGGCTTTGGCAGATTAGGTTTAGCAAACCCAGCTCTCCTTTAGGTAGGAGGTTAGGCCTATTCTCATTAGGGTATTAGAGCATATTCCATCTCGTACGTATATATATATATTTCTTTCATATATTGCAAAAATGGTGGGGGTCTTTATAACCATGACTCTCTTCTTCACAATACTGTTGCTTGGTATATTCATTATCCTAATCATTTCAGTTCATGCAACTTATCGCGAATGGCAGTTATGTTAAATAAAAACTATTATAACTTCACTGCATCTGTGTTATTGCCTTTGTTTGTATGAGACATAATAAATCTGTGAGAAAAGGGTAATTTCCGTTTAACCACGACAACCCTGAGATATCTTACTTTGAGTCCATGCGTAAGCGACTGCTACAAATCACCTTTTACTAATGTGTTTCTGGTGAGGTACTGCTAGTGAGCCAGTAAGGTTTGGACAACAGTTACAACTAGTTGTAGGAAGAGACTTAGTCACCTACAAACAAAAGTACTGTCATCCTGAGACCAGCAGTCTTGCTCAGAGCAAGAGTCCAAACTACGACATGGCGCCACCAACAATGATGTTTAGGCACTAATTTACGGATACCCTGACTATCACTGTCTCACAGACAACAGGTACCCTAAGTACCATTATACGGAGACGTCCGTGGTCTTTGGGAGAATCCTCCTCAGCTGAACAGGTAACACCTCATTAAGCTGTAGATTGTTCGAGATCGAACTCATTAAAAGGAAAAACTTCCCCTATTTTTTGGTGTTCCGTTTCTCTAAACAACTATGGCTAATACCATAGACATTCCTGCGAATGCTAGACATGCACTTACACAACATTTATTAGCGCATGGCCTTACAGAAGAGGGCGGGGATGTTACTATGATTATAGAAGCAACTGAAGCATACCAAACAGAGACTTTTTACAGTTGGGTCACCTTTCCTGAGGCTGACCAAAGAACACACACATTTCACACATATGACATTGCAAACATACCTGTACGGTACGAAGCATACCAGTATCATGAAATTTCGCTCACATATCAAGAGCATCAGAACTGGTTTGAAGGCGCCCTACCACATGTACTACGAAGCGTGAGGCTAGGTCCTTTAAGTAATGAGGGACCTACATGGCCTATGTTTGCCACATATACACCTCACCCAGGCATACAGAATATGCCGATCGCAGATTTACGAGTACTATATAATGAATTAGTGGCATTATATAGACGATTGATTCAGTTCGTAATGCGGACATTGAACACGACACCAGCGCGTCCAGCACCGCCAGTAGCTGGTGGTTATCAATTGGCTACTGGGATTAATCCACAAGCAGTGCATACTATTATGGGTAAAGTGCCCACGGAATGGGAAAAAATACAGTTCTGGATTGCCCAGAAAACAAATCAGCTGGAAGCTGTGTTCCCCCATACGGGGCCACAGGAAAAACATAGACTGCTCACTATATGCTTGCCGTTTGGGATGGTTCCCTCAGTGGATGAATGTGCCACATGGGGTACAGTCTTCGCTGCCGTTTATACTATCACACATGGTACCCCTACACTGGCCAATTTACCGGAAGTGTTAAAACAAATACAAAGTGAGCATGGGGCTGCACCGGCCCTGGATCTAGGGATGAAATTGATGCGTAACTTTGGCGCTGTCTCCTCGATAATACTAAGTAATATTAAAGGGGAAGCGGTGGCACTGGCAATACGCCAGCGTCTCCGGGAAACTCCAAATATGGAACAAGAGAGACAGCTGCCGAAAATAATTTCCGATACCTATACTAGTATAGGACGGGATAGTTTGGGAGCCAAACCTAAAAAATTGGAATTACCAAGTACCACCCATAAGGAAGGTACAAGGCAGGCACAAGAGGACTCACACAAAATTCACACAGCACAGCACTTATCAACAATATAGTGCGTAAAAAATATAAAACTACATTGGATATATCTAATGGGTTTTTCTGCCAGAATTTAGCACATTAAAGTAGGGACCGAAGTGCTTTTTCATTTGGCTCTCAGAAACGATTTTGTCGTTTACCCCAAGGCTATAAAAATAGCCCAGGACTGTTTTCAGCCCGTGTGACATCAATTTTGCACGAGCTTGATTCCGATGCATTGTCCTATGTGGATGATATCTATCTCACTGACAATGCCCTCGACATTCATCTTGCGAGGGTCGATCGGATCATTTTGGGATTTGCAGACCTCGGTTATGAATTTAATTTTAAGAAAAGCAAGATAGCCTTTCTTAGTGTATTGTTCCTGGGATATGAGCTGTCAAACGAGGAGAAGAGCCTGGCCCCGCACTTCCTAGAAAAGTGTGCTCAGCTACAGCCACCGAACACACTTAAGAAATTACAGTCATTACTGGGTTTCTTTAATTTTGGCAGAACATATATTCCAGATTATGCAGAACGCACCAAACCACTATATGACTTAATTCAGCCCAACTTTTCTAGCAGACGATTGTCGATTGAACACACACACACACATCCTTAGGGACATACAACGGGACATGCTAGAAGCTAAACACTTATACACACGTGACAATAAAACAAATTTGGTCATCAGAATAATTGCTGGTGCCCTTGGGTTTACCTATGTCACCTTTAATGAGGGTGACACAGTGCCGATAGCATACAAATCACACTTATACTCCAATGCTGAAAAAAGTTTTGCACCTACAGAAAAGATTCTGACAGCAGTTCAGATGGCCGTCATAAAGGAGAGGCCACTTGCCCAAGGGAAACGCATTATTGTTGTCTCCCCGGTGCCGGCCTTGGAGGCTGTCACTAAAGCGAGCATTCCAAACGCTAAGGCATTACATCCACGCTGGATTCAATGGGCAACGTCTCTGACCGCCACTGATGTTGATTATGTGTTTGACCCAAGACTTCAGACACAAGAATTTCTCCAGTATGAACAGGAGTACCTCGCTCCTCTACATATCTTGCCAATAGACAGTTATAATGCCATCATTTATACTGACGGGTCGGCACAACCGGCTGTAGGTACTAAACATCAATACTCGGCGGCTTGCGCAGCCGTGTGCGGGATATTGGAAGACAGAGTTTTCCATCCTCACAATACCTACACGCAGACCTTAGGGGACTGCACAGCCCAGTTGGCCGAGCTAAAGGCTCTTCTTCTAGCACTCGAACATACTGAGCTAGGAACACGGACTTTGATCGTCTGTGATTCATATTACTGCGTTCAGTCATACAATGATTATCTCAATCATTGGAAACTGAGCAGGTTTAGAGATTCTAAAGGGAATACCATTAAACACAAAATGTTGTGGGGAAGGGTGGCTGATCTTAAGGATAAGCTACCATGTGTCCATGTAGTTCATACATTGGGACACCAACGTGTGGGAATACACGTTGCCGGCAATACATTGGCTGATGAAGCAGCCAAAGCATCGGTAGCTACGGCTTCTGTGGCTGCAGTGACTCGTTCTCGGACGAGGTTGGATAATGAAATACTGATTGCCGTTAAAGCTTCGGCTGCAGGCAAGACCCTTCCGAAAGGATACCCTACGAACTATACTTACCATATCAGTGCACAGAATGTTGCTTATACAACGATTCCTGGGGTAGGTGATCACGTAATCCCCAATAAAGACCAGAGATTAGAGCTGATTACAGCCGCACACGAGGGTGTCGCTTCTGCACATGCTGGTATACAGGCCACTATAACGATTCTACAACAACGATACTGGTGGCCTGGTCTATGCAGACGGACTAAACAGTATGTCCTTTGCTGTGACATTTGTCAGCAGATTAAGGGCTCAAATATCAAACGCCCTCCGCAGACATCCCTCTTAGTGTCAGACAAGCCACTCCAATGTGTGTACCTGGACCATTGTGGTCCCTCACAGCCAGATGGTGCATACAAATACATTTTAGTGGCTGTGGATTCCTTTTCTAGATTCCTGTGGGTATGGCCACAGCGGTCGGCTGACGCCCGGACTGTTATAAAAGATTTGCTGATCTTTATCGGTACATATGCGGTTGCAGCATTCCATTCGGACCAGGGCCCTGCATTTGCCTCTAAAGCTTTCAGGGACACCATGAGAACGATGGGTGTTGAACTCCATTACTCCTCACCATACCACCCCGAGGGAAATTCGGTCGTGGAGAGGCGGAATCGTGATCTAAAGCAGTTCTTAACAGCTCGAGTATTAGGTTCAGGCCGCAGTTGGTTACATCACCTCTATGGGGTCCAGAGAGCACTGAATAATCTGCCAAGACAATTCTTGGGGGGGAAAGTCTCCATATGAGGTTCTCTTTGGGATACCTATGTATGTCCCTGATCTTGATGCCCCTGGTATGGTGGCTGCAGAAACACCATTTGAAATAAAAGAACGTCTCACTGTTTTACAGGAGCTTCAACAATTCCGTGATGATAAATCATCTGCGAGTGCTGCCACCCTAGGAATAAGGGAATTGGCTAAAAAACTTCGACTGGCTGGATTCCTAACATTGGGGATCTGGTTCGTGAGAAGATCGCTGTGAAAAAAGAGTTCGGTCCATCGTGCAGAGCACCTGTACCGGTCTTGGGAATCAAAGGAACCAGAACTGTCATCCTTCCACCATTGTCTGGTTCTAAATCGAACAGATTCATCTCCATTGATGACATCAAATTACACCATGTGGCCGATTCTTCACAGTAGACCAGGAGGTCCCTTGGGTAGTTCCCGATCCCCTCTCACTACCCAACAGGACATCCATCTACATAGTAGGATGAACTTCACTACTACTGACTATGCAACTATGTCAACTGCTGTTCCGGACACTTCCTCGACCATGGGGAGGGCAGAAAATGAGCTTTTGTTGGTTCCAGTAACAACTTCGGGGACCCCCTCGCTTCAAGATTTGGCTGTATTTTACACGAACACTTCCACGACTAATGACGTTGTCTATCAAGAACCTCCAGGAACGGTGGATCAGAATTCAGCGGGTCCTGTGTTTGCAGAGACTTCCTCTGGCTATTTCATTGACATTGATGACTTTTCTTTGGATTCATCTTCAACGGTGACTGAAAAACTTTCGATAAGTAGTAAGCTGTATCGATGGCTTAAGAAGAACTATTTGATTTACCCATGGAACTATCTATGGTTCTGTCTGACATTTATTGCATTATTTTTATGGATTGGTTTTGTGACTGTTTTTTCTTTTTACTGATTAATGGTCACTATATTGCTGATCGCTCCTCTGTGGAGCCTGTTGATGAAATTTTAACACCACATCATTCTTCCCATAAGGTCCGACGAGACTTGTCCCCTCTAAATATCACAGCTATACCAATTACCGATGGGATTGTGTGGGACAAAGTTCCATTCGATATATGGGCCTACAGAGATTATTCAAATACCGTATGTGTTCAAAATTTCAATGTCTGATGTTATTACACCTAATGTTGTCTCTGATGATTGGGATGTCCAAACAGTTGATTCAATGCTGACTGAAATGAAGGACTATTCCGCTTTTGGAAGTGATGATGTATATGATTATACAATGAATTATGGGGAAATGTTCTGCTATTACAATTGGGGACATCACTACCTACACCGTGCAACTAGATATAGGCCTCTCTTGAACTACACACAATGGGAACATTGTTCAACACCACAGGTGGGGAGTCCAAAGTATTACAGCGACAAATTGACATATTTTTCTGGGCATGATACAAAGAAAGCAGAGTCGTATTATTTTAAAATACCTCCGGCACAAATTAGAAAACTTTTGCTAACAGATACGAAATTGATTTATTCGGATCGCTTTGTTTCCCGGCTCTCGCTTGAGGGTTATGAATATTGGAAAGATACTATTGACTTGAAAAGTGTATGGGGGACAAAAGATTGGCAGATACAGGGTAGGGAGGCTTTGTTTCGAGCGTGCCTGATTCCTGTGCAAATGATTTTCTTAAATGACAATATTGAGCAGACATCTTGTCTGGGGCTAGCAAAAATTAAAGAGCTGAACACGCCCAGTATCCCTACTCCGACTAAATTTAAAGATTGGCAACACTTTCTTAATGTCTCAGAAGACAAGCTAGATGCTATGGTTAAGGATGGTACCTATAATTCTTCACTTTCCCGTCCTGGCGGGTGGTTGGTATGGCCCACCGACACTGATGAGTGTCAAAGGCGTTTCTTGAACTCTTCAGGGGTTTTTTCCATTCACAGGCCTGACCCTCGCTTTATATCAGGTCAACATACAGGTATAATTGCAATATACAGTGTGGGTAAGCTGTGCCAGCAATGGGTGCAGACAAACACGTTAACAGCGGTTAAGCAACACCTGAACACTCTTTCTGACAGTATAGACTTACAGGATTTTCTGTTGGGTCCTAGGAAACAACGCTCTAAATGTTTTTTATATGCTATGTCCAATGAAATTTGGAAACTTTCCCACATTGAGGCTGCTGCACGTTTAAGGCAACTGGATAAGGAGAATTTGGAAAAAACATTAGCTGTTGTCGACAATGGCATGAATACGCTGTCCAACCGGATTTATTCACTAACGAATATAGTGTTGTCTGCTGTTGATATCACTCAGACTGACTTGTCCCGGTTATATCATGGGCAAACACAGCTTAGTTCCATCATACAGCTGGGTTGGACATTGCAAACACTGAAAAGTGGCCACATTCCATGGAAGTACATTAATGGGAGTGAACTATTCTCTGCTTTTAATTTTTCCGGGGAACAAGAGACAATGGCTAAAAGGGAGGCTCGTTTCACCCTGCTTCAAGTAGAAAAATTAGATAAGTTGCCCTTCACGGTAGCAGAGAGTCCTTCAACTATCTGGCTCTTGCACGGCATTATTAATTTACCGATTTCGACCTTTCGTTTCTCGAGCTGCCTGAAATATCTTGCGGTGGGACGATATGAGCAGCTAGGAGATAGCTTTATTAAGGAAGAGTGGGAGTTGCCCTTTGACTATAAATGTCTGAACGGTGAACAGGAGGTCTTTCTTAGCGGAAGTGAATGTGAGACTGCTGTTCGTCATTCTATGATATGCAAACAGGTGTCCCTTCACGGTCTTTGCAATGCGGTGGTCGCAAATTTGGCCTGTTTTCTGAAGGGTACTCCCGTCCCCTTGATTCGTCCAGTGTTTCATGTACTTTCCAATGGAAGTTATGTTCTACTGAACGATGAAAGCTGTTGCGGCTTGCGACCTGGAGTTGCCTACGCAATCTCAGTCACGAAGGTCGTTACGTGTTGTGGACATGTTTTGTTTCCCCCCCACACGTGAGATACAAGTATCTGAAATGTGGCCCCACATTGATACTGTTAATGTGAACAATGACAAGTTGAGTAGACTAAAGGCGCTATTGTTTCAGAAACAGGTCGCCTTGACATCCGCAAAAGATACGTATGCGCTCCAGATTGCGAGATCATCAGCCGAGATACAATCCCTTTTAAGTACCGATTTCCCCAAACACTTTGGAGAGCTGGTATCCAGAATATTCAATGCTTCAAGCACCACTGGGATTGTTCATTTCTTTAAGGCTGTCGGGTCTGGTTTTGTGTCCATCTTCCAGACTGTCTTCGGAGTCATCCCATCAGCCATCCATTCTCTCTTTTCCAGAGTGTTTGGTGGCTTTCCAATTATTTTGGCTTTAATTGGCGGACTGCTACTGCTATTTCTTCTGATTCGCGGTGGTTGTTTCTTTCCAGCAAAACAGAGCGATGGAGCCACTCCCGCAAACCCCACTGTGCCATGAACGCATGGTTCGGATCTTCGGTACACCTTTGCTGTTGGAACTGGAGTTTGACTGGTCGTTGTCATTCCGACCTCTACTATGGTGTGTACAACCGGTCTTCCGCTGCATATGGTGTCTCTTTGAACATCTGCCTATGGTCTGTCTTGCTGTTGCACCGACATCTCCTGTGGACCGCGAACTGCTGATGTCCCCGATGAGGGTTCATTCACGGTCATGCCCCTTGAGACTGAGGTTGCTCCGCGAGGCCACCTATGAGCCTTCCGTTATACGATCTAACATGGATGAGGACACTACAGCGAGTATCGATGCACCGGTGAATGTGGCTCACTTCTGCTCTGTGGATCCGTTTGTCCGTCCAGCAATAGATTTCACTTCAGATGATGTTGACTCATTTTTTAGATCATTGACTGATGACTTCGATGACATTCTTCAAGATCCTGCGTATAACACATAATTTGATGAGTTTGCCTACCATTTCCCGATTCCAAAATATGCAATTATACTAAACGTTTGCTGTACTTGTCATGGTTGATATTAACGTCTCTGTATGTATATTTAGATTTTTAACACACAGCGGTTGTTTTATTATCAACATCATTTATTAGCTTGTTTTTGGCTTTTTAGTTCAGAGGTAGCTTTTTTAGCGTTTGGGTTCCTGTACCTTCATCATACCTGTTACGGCAATGGGGAGGGTGTAGTGAATCCTAGTTTGTTTTAACGGGATAACAGGAGTTAGCTTAGCCGTAGGCTTGTAAACTCGTGCCCCCGTCACCTAGTGACTTTTAACCTACTTAGCTTGCTCTGCCTTAGTCCATTTAATTATTTATTTCCTTTAAGATGGCGGCCTTGTTTATAGTTAGGCCACTTGTTATGAGTTTTATTATCAGTGTCACTGCGCCAAGGCGTCAAGATCAAGCACGAAAGACAAACAAACAGTATGTGTTCACACTTAGGGATTTTCCCCTCTCTATACTTTCGAGGGATTGTTGATATTTGCCGATGTTGATAATTGCCGTCCCGAGCATGCCTGCTATCTATTGTTTTGGAATACACCTACGTCAGGGGACCTTGTAGATCTGTATAAATACATCACACTTCAGACAGATAATCAGAGGGATTCCGACCAGAGGGCATCGCCACCATCGCTGATACCGATGCTGCAGTCGTCTTGACACTGACCCAGTCTTCGTGTCCCTACGGAGTCTGAGATAGAGACCTCATTCCAAGGTAACGAGGGTTGGGGGCTCCTCTCAAGGACATGGCTTTGGCAGATTAGGTTTAGCAAACCCAGCTCTCCTTTAGGTAGGAGGTTAGGCCTATTCTCATTAGGGTATTCGAGCATATTCCATCTCGTACGTATATATATGTATTTCTTTCATATATTGCAAAAATGGTGGGGGTCTTTATAACCATGACTCTCTTCTTCACAATACTGTTGCTTGGTATATTCATTATCCTAATCATTGCAGTTCATGCAACTTATCGCAAATGGCAGTTATGTTAAATAAAAACTATTATAACTTCACTGCATCTGTGTTATTGCCTTTGTTTGTATGAGACATAATAAATCTGTGAGAAAAGGGTAATTTCCGTTTAACCACGACAACCCTGAGATATCTTACTTTGAGTCCATGCGTAAGCGACTGCTACAAATCACCTTTTACTAATGTGTTTCTGGTGAGGTACTGCTAGTGAGCCGGTAAGGTTTGGACAACAGTTACAACTAGTTGTAGGAAGAGACTTAGGGGGTCATTCTGACCCTGGCGGTCTATGACCGCCAGGGTCGCGGATGACGGAAGCACCGGCAACAGGCTGGCGGTGCTTCATAGCCCATTCTGACCGCGGCGGTAAAGCCGCGGTCAGAAAACCGGGGCCGCCGGTTTCCCGCCGTTTTTGCCCCGGCTGGGCGAATCCGCCATGGCAGCGCTGCAAGCAGCGCTGCCATGGGGATTCGACCCCCTTACCGCCAGCCTGTTTCTGGCGGTTGTGACCGCCAGGAAGAGGCTGGCGGTAACGGGTGTCTTGGGGCCCCTGCACCGCCCATGCCACTGGAATGGGTAGTGCAGGGGCCCCCGAACAGGGCCCCGGCCGGCTTGAAAAGCGCGACCGGTGCAACTGCACCCGTCGCACGGCCGCAACACCGCCGGCTCCATTCGGAGCCGGCTTCTGTGTTGCAGGCCTCCTTCCCGCTGGGCTGGCGGGCGCTAACATGGCTAGCGCCCTCCTGCCCAGCGGGAAGGTTGGAATGCCGGCAGCGGTCTTTTGGCCGCGCAGCGGCCAAATTGCGGTTCCCGCCTGGCGGGCGGCTACCGCCGCCCGCCAGACTTGGAATGACCTCCTTAGTCACCTACAAACAAAAGTACTGTCATCCTGAGACCAGCAGTCTTGCTCAGAGCAAGAGTCCAAACTACGACAAGATGAGCACGTTACTTACCTCTGGTAATGCCTTATCGGGTAGAGACCTTATCTGCATGCAGAATCCTTATGGACTCTCCCATCCTCTACTGTCTGCGAACCAGTTCAGGTGTAAGGGACGCCCTTTTCAGGGCTTTATTCTTTTCCACGCCAGTGGTCAGTTCTCATTGTGGTTCCGCCCTCCTGGCTTGGAAAGTCATGAAAGTAACTGATGTCAGCGTACGGATGTGGCCCCTTTATAAGTCCCTGTATAGGCACATCACTTCCAGGGCAGACAATGCCGACTGGAGCCGAATGACGCCACCTACCAGCATGCAGGGGTAGTGCTAAAAAATCTTCTGGAGCCAGTCTAATGCCTGTGGATATTCAAAGGTTATGAATCTGCGGCCAGATAGAGTCTTTAGCAGATAAATTATTTCCGCAGGTAAATAACTGTTCTTTCCTACCTTACTTGAGTAAAGTCACTGAGAAAACCAAAAAGTCCAACTTGGATCTAAATGATCTGGCTAACTTTCTGCCTATATCTTCACTGCCTTAATTAGATAAAATCACAGAGAAAGACAAAATGTCATGGCTTTAGTGTGTAGGGGAGAGCACAATCTTCTTGAACCTTCACAAGGAGAATTCAGAACAGGTGAAAGCATCATACTTGAGTGTTCTGTCTTTTGTGTCTGATCTCTGCCAGTTGTGTTCTTTAAAACTATTGATCATCACTTCCTGGCCAAAAAGCAGGCAGAATGGGGAGAGCTTAGCCTTGACCCGCCATTACAGGCAGTATGTGTCGCCGGCCACCACCGTCACCACAGCCCCAGGGGTTCCCAATGAGGCTCCCAGAAGGGCTCCAGTAGATTTTATGGAGTGGCGAGGTGGTCAGATCCACATCACCACCTCTCCAGGACATGTCAGCTTCCTAGAAGGTGGTGAAAGGAGAGCAGCGGTTAAGAAGCTCAGGAGAGTCCACCCGCCAACTTGGCTTTTCTAGGCCATGCCCTCTTATTTCAGAGCTTGCAGCTGGATCACCAGTGGTACACGGTCAAGTTTCTTTTAAACAGAGATGCTATTATTCATAGTACCAAGTACTGATTGCAGGGGCATGAAAATCAGTCAGGAAATTGGAGCATGTGATGCAGAACGTTAAATTGTGGAAACAGGAGCTAGTAACTGAGGCAAGAGAGAGTGTGTGGTTGAGGCACAATGCCAAGTTCTGCGTTGTTTTATCAAGAGTAGGGCACGTATCAGTAAATGTGCACCTAGAATGGAGACATGCTGCAGGTCAAGAGAATTTCATTTTCCGTGATTTGAGATTTGAAAAGTTGAAAGACACCAACTATCTTGCCAATGGTAGTAATGTGCAGTTTGTCATAATTTGCTTTGTTATACCTTTCTCTAGGAAGGTTACAATGTTAGATGTTCATTAAAGAGGTATCCCTACAGAAGATTGTTGCTTTTATAGGGAAGTAAGTGTAGGGATGGGGAAGTCTTGGGGGGCGGGGAAAGAGGGTTTGTTCTTAGGGCTTATGTTCATTTTATTCCACTTAGCTTTGTACTACGTCCATCCGAGAGGAATACACTGTTTCAATCCCTCCTGTACAGAGGTATCCACCACCACCATTCACTGTAAGTACTTTTGCCGAAGACACCCCCTGTTGACCCTAGAGACAATCTGCAGTGGTCACTGATTACTCTATATCATACACACAAATGTCTTACTCTTTCGCAGTTTGTTAGTTGCCTTTTCGACCGCATTAAGGGGGCGCGGGGGCGTGTCCCAGTTTCTGCAAAGACATAACCCACTTAGAGGGTTACAACTGTCCTTTCCTTGTCTACAAAGATTATGATAGGGTGCTCCAAGCGAGTCAGACTTGAGGTTCTGGGGGGAGGGTTGAGGGGGAGGTGTAGCTATCCTGCTTCAAAAATCCTTACCAATGGCTATACCCAGGGTCATACTTGATACATTATGCATATTTATGCAGATCTATTCTGTTGGGTGGCACAATGGACAGGGCCCCTTACAACTTACTATGTGTCTACTTCCCCCTACGTTGCACACACTACACTCATTGCCCTATGGAATTTGGTAGCTGTGCTCCTGCAGAGGACGATGCTTCTTGGGGTGTGGCGGGGGCCTGAGCTGACGGGCCTAGGCAGCATTCCAAAACAGAGTCGCAGCCCAGCAGATTGGGTGAATGGCCTCAGTCTTAGTGATGCCTGGCGAATATGGCATCCTCATGAGCATGGCTTCACTCGTACCGCGACCACCCATTGATCACTGTCCCACATAGACCAGACCATTTGTTCCTACTGGCAAACAACCTTATTCAAAGCTCTGGCTCTCATATCCTACCACGGGTGGGGACCATATGAAATCTTTCCAAGAGGCCCATCAGACCATGCACTGGTCCTGCTCCCGTTTGATATGTTACTCAGAGGCACCTGCCCTATGTGGAGGCTTAACGCCTGGTTCTTACAAGATAAGTTTGTAGAACATCTACTACAGGAATTTCAGTTTTACGTGAGGCTGAACGAGGGCCTAGTGGCCTCAATAGGAACCTTCTGGAAAGCAGGGGTGTGACCTGCTCCTATGTTCAAGGAGCTGACTATGAGAAACAACAGTGAATTGCTGAACTCAAAACCTCAATAGTGTTCACAGAGCATAGAGACCCAGACACATTAAGCGAGCCGAAAAAACGGCATCTAGATCTTGACAGAACCACCTTATGCCAACTAAGTCTATATGAGGTTTGAAAATGTTGGATGGCCTCTACACATCAGGTTTATGAATGGGGGATAAATCCAGCAAGTTACTGCACTGGCTAGGTACCCACCACTCTGTAGCCAGAGTAATACTTCGCATTTTGGGTGATGCAGAGAAATGGGTCAATGGTTCTGGTGAGATGGCCGCTGTATTTGCCCGCTGTTATCAGACCTTCTATGCTCCAAGGGTATGGCCTGCCTCGAAAGTGACCTCCCTCCCAGGTTGAGGGAATCCCTTTATCTCGCCTGTCCTCCACGGAGAAAAAAACCTTGGATCGGGAAATTACGGCAGAGGAAATAGGGGAAGCCCTAGCAAATTTAAATCCAGGCAAAACCCCAGGACCTGTTGGTTACCCAGTAGAAAGTTATCTCATACTTTGCCCGGACATCATCTGATCCCAGCTGAAATGATATGCCCATGCCGCCAACAAGGGCCACTTCCCTGCCGACATCGATCAGGCCACTCTAGTAGTCTTACCCAAGTCTCACAGCACATGACCTTCATGAACCTCTTTTCGACCCATTTCCGTTATCAATAGTGAAGTTAAAATCTACGGTAAAGTTCTGTCAAATCGGCGTCTGACTGTCATTCACTCCCTGGTCAACCCCGACCTGTGTGGCTTTACTCTTTGCTGAAGCACCAGCATTGTATTCGGAGGGTGCTTGCTGCTCTCTCCCGTATCAAATAGCTGGGAGGTTCCACGGCCCTCCTCCTAATAGGCTTTGAAAAAGCCTTCAACAATATCGACTGGTCTTATCTTACAGAGGGTTTACAGAAATTACAGGATTACAGAATTACGATATGGAGAATCATTTTCCAGTACCTTGGGATGCACAGATCCTGAGAACCTAAACTGTCCTGGAGTCTCAATCTCGGCCCTGTGACACGACAAGCGCGCAAGGACATTACACGCTGGAACGCCCTCCCACTGAATACCTTTGATAGCGTTGCACTATTCAAAATGATGTTTCTCTCAACGTTTCTCTATATCCTCCAAAATTACCCTTCACACATTCCAAAATTCTCTTTGATTCATTCCTGGCTATGGGACGTAAATTCATGTGGGTGGGTGGCACTTCCATGGCCTTCTGGAAATGTACCCCGAAGATAACTGATGGTGGTCTTGCCATGGCTGATATATGCTTATACTATTGGGCGACACAGCTTCTTCCATTTGACTGGCTGCCTGGGGTATGGGATGACCCTGCCTACAGGGGTGAATTGGCCATTCTAGGACCAGATAATATCATGCCCATCCTCTACGAGGGCCCCATCCCACACAAGTTTCCATTCCATTCCAGTTTGGTTTGTAATGCATGGTTAATAACCCGTGAGGGTATGCAGGTGCTGGTATCTGTTGCTGCTGAGATCACTCGAACAACTGAGTGTGGAGCCCTCTTCTGAATTCAAGTACGGAGGGTGAGTTCCATAGGTGAGTGGGAGGCTGTTCCAAGATTTTGCATGATGTAGGTAAAGGAGCATCTTCCGGCCTTGCTGTGATGTATGCGGGGTGCAGACAAGGAAGAGAGAGGCAGAGCGCAGGTGTTTGGACAGGAGGTGGAAATTCAGTCGGTGGTTGAGGTCCTTGGTTGTGGAGGGCTTTGAAGGCATGAACTGGCATCTTTTGTGCAAGGCGAGCCAGTGGAGCTTTCTGAGGTGGGGGGGGGGGGGGGGGGTTAGTGTGAGTCTGCCAGAGGTAACCTAGGTGGCATTCAAAGGATGGAGGGCAGCCCTCCAATAGATGAAGTTGAATCAGAAATTAATGAGGAAAGCCACACTTTGGGAGGGGACCTCTTTATCCCAAGTATCCTCACTGGAGGGATTCTGGGGTTAGGATTCCATAAGCATTTCAAGAATAGACGATGTCTAGGGTGAGGACCATATGAAATCCTTCCAAGAACTAGAATCAGAATTTCAAATGCCGAACTCACAATTTTGCTGTTACTTGCAACTCCAACATGCCCTACAACCTTACCAGGAAATGCTGGAGGATATTCCAGGGTACAGCTCCCTAGAAAATAAGATCTGTATCAGCCCCTTAGATAAAGGCGGGGTTTTGAAAATCTGCAAGTTCCTGTTTATACAATTACCTATGTCCTTAGATAATCCGGAAGGCCAAATGGGAGGCCTGGGTGAGGGAATTGGACGAGGAGTACAGGAGACATGCCTGTACACCTCACCGAAAGTTAGCAATTTCTGCCAGACTCTGCCTCGTGCAATTTAAGTATTTGCATCAGGGTTATATGTCACCTTTCTGGATCTGGAGTGAAGGAATCACTGATTTGCCTACTTGTGCCCCATATGGGGGATATCTTCCATGTTGGTTCAAAATGCCCGGTGACATAAACCTACTGGACTGCTGTGAGCCCAGGTGTTGCATTACTGGGTATTCTTGACAGTGTGAGTAGGCCCTGCGGAGACAGGATACTGATAGGCCAGGGTATGCTAATTGGCAAGCGAGATATTGCACGAAACTGGAAAGCCTCCATGGAACCTTCAATAGAGGTGTGGACCAGAAGCATGGACTGGTGTGGTAAACTCTAAGAAATTATCTATGTGGCACAGGGATGTCCCCATATATAGGAACGTGTTTGGAACAAATGGTGGAACTACTATGATCTCAGAACCCAGTAAATCCCTGAATATTTATATTGGACATTTTAAGACACTCTGTGGTTCTAGAAATGTGTTCAAAGGGAGGATATAGATCAACCCATTGTGACAATATTGATATACAGCATAAATGTTTTGTTACTAAAATGCAAATAATATATTTCTATTAAAGCTGTGAAAAAAATAACCTTGAATTCCCCTACTCCGTTCTTCCTCCAATAGCTACCTGTAGAGAGGAATATTCACCAGTGTCCACAAAGCAAAGTGTGCTCAAACTACTGAATTCAAGTAGCACAAACGGAGACATGTTCCTAGATTCTCCAGCCAAGCTTTTCACCTAATTTTTACAGTGGCCAGATACTGTTCAGGAAGTAGAGCTTTCTCTGTCGAATGCAGCTAGATTGTGGAATTCAATGCCCCATTATTCATCAGATCAAGTTAAATGCCAAATAATATGTGTTTGTGAAGGTTATTATGCTGGCATGCTGTCTTCAGTGTTTTGTTATTTCTCTAATTGACATCCCATTATTTTTCCATCCTATTAGGTGGTTGCAAATGATCGAGCCCCTCTGGCAGGCAAAGTCCACTGGGAGAAGATGGTGAAAAAAGTGTCGAGGTTTGGTATACGGACAGGCACTTTCAACTGCTCCAGTGATCCCACGTATGTTTTATCTCAGCCACTGAGGCTTTGCTCTTTAGTATACACATCTTTTAGTTATTTCTTTACTACTTATTTGCCTTGATCTGTATTGCACTTTATACTTGCAGTATGTGCATATAAAGGGGAATGAAGAATGAACATGCTTGTGTACGTATGTTGAAAATTAAAAGAAAACCGATTGGAAATGCCTCTTGGTTAGTCACCTAAACTAGGGCCAGATGTATCAAGCTTTTTTAATCCTCGCAATGGGCCAATTCACAGAATCTGCCATTTGCAACTGCATAAAAAGCAGTTTGGTATGTATCAAACCCAAAGTGCAATTCGGTCACAGGTTACCAAATCGCAATTTTGGCTTGTGATCAAGTGGCGCTTTGGTAATTGGAAGGGTCTTCCTTTCCAAATACTGAATTGGAATGGTATTTGTTAATATTTTGCAACCAAATTCCAGTTGCAAAACATTAATAACTTACGGACTACAGAAGTGTAGTGGTAATGCATTTGAAAATGGGAAGGGGTCCTGCTTCTTGTCATCTGTATAAAGTATATATTATGGTGTAGCAGTACTAGAGCTTCATTGTATGTAGGTTCGCAGGTGTACTTGTATAGCTCATATCTAGCTGGGAAGCATCTGAGCTTCCTTAGACTAAGAATCCCCTAAACTGACCTTGTTCTCTCCTTCCTCCTCATCTTCTTGGCAGGAAGAAGTTAGAGGGTAAAGTGGAGGCATTATTTTCAAAGATGGAACCTTTGGGTGTTTACTCTAGGATAATACTAAAAGACATGGGGACACGGGAAGACAGCACCTGAAAAATTGTGATAATAGCTGATCTCACAGTTGACACGGGAATAAAGAATGAGCATGCTTGTGATAACTGATTTTTCGCCATTGTGCTCATTTCATCAACTGAGTCTTTCTCTGTGATGCTTATAATGACAAGGTGATTGACAGGAGCTTGGTCAGCTATGGAGCCCTCCTGTCAGCCACCGACGACATCCGATTACTTTTAGACCGCGGCCACACCGCAGCTCTTGTACTCCTCGACCTCTCAGCAGCCTTCGACACGGTCTCCCACAGCACTCTACGCACCAGACTCCACTACATAGGAATCCACAGGAGTCAACTGCGGAGCCCTCTAAGGATCCTCACTGACTCCCACACTGTTCAACGTATAGATGGCCCTTCTCGCAGCCATCGTCAGAAGCCACGGTATGAACATCGTGTCATATGCCGATGAGACACAACTCATTGTTTCCCTCACTGAAGACCCGGACACGGCCAAAAGGAACTTCCACTCAGGAATGGAAGCTGTCGCCACCTGGATGAGGGAGAGCTGCCTCAAGTTCAGCTCTGACAAGACTGAGCTCATCATCTTCGAAACCGCAACCTAGGCATCATCCTCGACTCCTCCCTATCCATGACCCGCCAGGTAGACTCAGTTGCCTCCTCCTGCTGGCACACACTCTGCAAACTTCGGAAGAGCTTCTGTTGAATCCCAGCAGACTACTGCAGGACAATCACCCACGCCTTAGTCGCAAGCAAACAGGACTACGGCAACCCCCTCTACACCGGCACCTCGACTAGAAACATCAAAAAACTACAACTCACCCAGAACGCCGCCGCCAGACTCATCCTGAACCTCCGACACCGAGAACATATCTCCCAGCACGTGAGGACCCTCCACTGGCTCCTGGTCGAGAAACGAGTCACCTTCAAGCTACTTACCCACACGTACAAGGCCATACACAATGCAGGACCAACTTACCTGAACCACTGTGTCTCTTTTCACACCCCTGCCAGATCCCTCCACTCCGCCCAGCTGGCCCTGGCCACCATCCCTCGCATTCGTAAAACCATATCCGGAGGACGATCCTTCACCTACATTGCAGCAAAGAGCTGGAACAACCTCCCCCTGCACCTCAGACAAAGCCCATCGCTCACCATCTTCAGAAAGAACCTCAAGACGTGGCTCTTTGGATGAGGCCACACCCCTCCCTCCCAGCGCTTGAGACCCTCACGGGTGAGTAGTCATGCTTTATAAAAATGGATTGATTGACTGGAGCCCATTATTGGCAAGAACTTTCACCAGGTGGTACATGTGCATTGGTAAAGTGTGAGATACCAGCAATGTTTTTTTTCATTGAGGAGGAGGGTACTGGTAAATGTGATAGGAGGATGGTTGGAGAGATGATACAGGAGAAGTCAGTCATCAACCATGGGTGGATGATGAAGCCCTCAGCCTCATCAAAGAGGCTGCACTTGATGGTACTTCAGCTGGGAGACAAGTTTTCTGAAGCTTGGAAAGAGCCCTGATGGATGTTGCAGCCTGGAAGGGCAGAAAGTGCATAGAGGCACCCCAAGTGAGCTCTAGGGCCTTAACCCTTCTGTGCTCTGAGATTGGCAGCTTTCTTTTCTTGAGTTTTTAGAAGATGGAGATGCTAGTGTACTTGTGAACTCATTCATTCCCTGAGGATTGTGTTCTCTTGAGGATAATGACTGATCATAAGTGTGTGCATCTCCAAGTCTTTCCAGAAAAGATTGTGCAAATCTTACTTTGATCCACCTCTTGCTACCTTATGTCACCTTTTGGCTTGAAGTGGGATCTTGACTATAGGAACTGGGTGATGTTATCATAATTCTGTTTCAATATTTATAATGGGATTGCACTTGGTCGTTTTTTCTTTTTCCTTTTGTTACGTTTTTGTATACTTCTACTTACGACACTATTTTGGGACTTTTTCTCTCTATTTTCCCTTGCTGGTTCCATTTATCATATATGTTTTGACACTGGTTTCAACTAAAATAAGTGCTTATATATGTATTTCTATATTTTTTGTAATTGTGTCAGAAACTTTTGAAATATACTGTCTTTCTTGGTATATTTATATAAATAAAATGTCTTGTTTGTTTATATGTTTTGCTTTTGCTATTTCATGTATGCCATCATGTTATTTTATTTATTATTTTTTATGGGTATGTGTTACTTTGCAGCCCTGAAGAAGCCCATGATGTAGGGCGAAACGCGTTGGCTGCTCATCTTTACGAACTTATTGGTGTAACAAGCTTCTCGTATTAATTAAAGTTTTGTGGAAGAAACCAAGGGATATCACACATTATTATTATCATTTTTTGATTGGACTTGTTGTACTTGTTTCGTTTTATTTGAGTAATTGGAGTGGTGCACCCCCTCATTGTGTTTGATTATTGGGGTTTTCTCTTTACCTCTTAGGCTCTTTTGTGCAGCAAGGGCCTTGGTGGAGTTGCACACCGCATTAGCTTAAACTAGGTAATATCTCATATACTGAGAGTTACTGGATACTAATAGGGATTGGTGCGTTTCCTTTAGGCTTGCTGCATTCTCCTTACTTTATATATGCAAATCTTACTTTGTTGGAGTTTGTTATTAAGGATGGTGGCAATAGGGGTCACCAAAGAGCCAGTGTGCAAGATGGCTGCACTGGCTTTTGAAGTCCAGGGACAAAATCAGTCATCATTCTGCCTTACCAACGGTAACTGGGGCTTTTGACGGAGTATAAACTCGATCGGCCTGCTTTGGGGTGCAAGATAGCCTCCTAGCGGCTCTGCACGATCAACCAGCAAGGGGATGACATTGCTACTGGAGGATCCCAGGGATGGCGATCCGTCCCTGAGCGAGGCCGGCACATCGAGCACCGCGTCTCATCAATGTCCTGTCAGTGGAGGTGCCTCTGGCGAGCATCGAATATCTAGCTTTGCGATGGAGCAGTGGTGGTGTCTGCAAAACAGGCAAACTACAGGACTATGTAGAGAAAATATTTATATACCTCTCTGGAGCAGACTTCACTATGCTGCTCCTCATCGTGGAACAAGCACATCGCACTGTATCTGCTCAACCTCCGCCGGGGGCCCCGGCGCACCTGATTGTAGCTCATCTTTTAAATTTTCATTATTGCGATACTGCTTTTCAGGTGGCCTGGGAAAAATGCATGCAGGTATCAGAATTTATGCGCAAACAACCTGCCCGCGACCTTGGAGTGGGTCACTCAGGTGTCTCATTCCATGCTGCTTCGCAATCTGCTGCACAGGGCTAGAGTCCAGGACCTGAGACATGGGACAATATCTTTGAGTCCTTGATATGTTGTGACACTGCCACTTAGTAGTTAATCCCTGCACCTTCAGGCTCTCTCTGCAGTTGCCACTTGTCGCGGCCTCCCCTTTTCGTGAGGCCTTATTAATTTCCCCTTGACACCCTCGGCACGACATGGATGAACCCTGCTGCCTTACTGGTTGTACCCTGCAGGTTTCTCCTCAATGTTGCTGTTCGCTTTTCTCTTTCTTTTTACCTAAATTGCAAGTTGTATTGTTTTGCATTCCCATGTTTTGGGCCCTTTGGGATGGTCTTCCTGATGGGTTTGGACCATCAGCGTGGGCAGGGGAGGGTCATGTTTTTCTCTTCATTGTTGTGACATACCATGTGTATCCTCTGACCTGCTCCAGTACTCTAGCTCCACGCACTATGCCCCAACACATATCACAAGAACAATACGCTCCCGCTTCCTCAGCCTGACATGACCAGTGAAGCGTGTGACAGTCATACCCTTCCACACACGCTCTTTAACTGTATCACCTAGAATATTTGTGGTTTAAGTGACCCAGGCAAGTGCAGGCATATCTTATCCTATCTTGGCTGGAACAGTATTCACATAGCTATGTTAGAATAAACCCACTTGGCCCCTTCCAATTCCCTATCGTTTGCTGTAAAATGGGCATCTTACTGAGTGTTCTTCTACTCTGCACTATAATTTTTGTTCACAGCGGGGTTTTGTATATACTACAGGGTTCCCTGCGCAGCATTCTGTGTGGGTATGCAATCATGTTGGTAAATTGGTCTTGTGCATGATCACTAAAGTTAATTGCTATGGGCCAGATACTGACGACACTGTTTTTTTTGACTACTTGTGGGGCTAAATTGCCTCTACCTTCCTACTCTATTACTCTGTGTGCGTTTTTAATTGTGACTTTGCAGGGGACCTAGACTGCTCACATGTACCTCCTAGTTACCGCAGCATTGCCTCACATCACCTCCACATCATTATCAGGGACCATGAACTATTGGACATATAGTGAGTTAGCAACAGGCTCATTAGAGCATGTACCTTTTACTCGGTGTGCATGAAAACTGGTCCCTGTTTGACTAATGGATAGTTTCTAGAGGAGTGGGACCTTGGGTGCGGGAGCTTAAACATCTTGCACGCACATTCTCTGATCACTCTCTTGTATTGCTTTGACTATTCATCCTCTCAAAGGTCCCTCTAGATGCTAATTGGCGCCTTTCTCCTCTAGTGCTGCTAGACCACCAATTTAGGTATGAGCTTGGGACATCTACGAATTCTTTAAACACAGTGGAGGCACAGTGTGGGAGGCCTTCAAGGTCACCATAAGAGGATTGTGCCTCATTAAAGGTAGGGGTTTGCTGCGATCCCTCAAGGATCATCTATTCAGGTGGGAGAGAGACCTAAGTCAGTTGGCAAGTATTTTGGCTAGAATTTTAATGTTACAGTTAATCAGCAAGAGAAGTCAGTAAGATTTGTCACGATCAGAGGGCTTACCGATTCTTAGGTCTGTTATCCAATCCTTCGGGCTATGATCCTGATGTTTCAACCTTTGATCTTGGTCTCAGTGACAACGGCGCTGAGGCTTCTGGGCCTCATGCATCTTGCAAGTGGACCACACCAGTGGGCACATGCTGGCTCTGCAGTAGGACCTGATGTTTCAGTGGGTTCAGCACCAACGGAACCTATCTGATTCCATCCAGGTGTTGAAGGAGACTTCAGAAAACCTGTAGTGGTAGTTGCTAGAGTGCAGTTGGACTGACAGTGGACCCCTCTCCCCTTCCACAGCGAACAGTTGTGACTGATGCATTGTTGCTGTGTTGGGGAGGCCATCTGGGAGAGGTGGATGGTCCGAGAACTCACTGACCTCGGACAGAAACCCTTCTCCACATCAACCTGTTGAAGTTGCAGGCGATTCGCTCGACACAAAAGGCTGTCCTCAATTCTTGAAGGGGGAACAGGTACAAGTTCTTACAGGCAACACCACGGTCATGTGGTACTGCAACAAGCAGGGCAGGATGGGGTTGTTGGCTCTGAAATTGGTTGAATCACCAGGGCATTTCACTGACTCAACAACATCTGGCAGCACCTTTGAACGCCGGGGGAGGGGAATTAACTCAGTCAACGCTGCAAAGTCGACCACGAATAGGGCCTACACTCAGAGGTGGCACAGGGCATCTTTCATCAGCGGGAATAATCTTGTCTTGATCTTTTCGCCACAGCTGAGAGCACATAGTGTCCAAGTTTTTGCTCGTTGGAGTTTCCAACGCAGATCTCTCTCGTAGATGTTTTCAGTTGGATTGGAGCTTGGGAAACCTGTACGCCTTTCATTAGCCTAGCAAGACCTTGTGTGCACACAGTTAATGGTTATTTTCCGGCCTTACCAGCTTTATTATGGTTACTTTTTTTCTCATGACAATAATTTAGGGACCTCTGACCTTTGTGTATTCATTTTGTTCCTCTAGAAAACGTACAAATAATAGGTAGGCAATAATATTTGTTTTTCTACTTAAATTAGTCTTTGGAACAACAAAAACGTTATGCTTTCCACTCAGCTTCTGGACTCCGTTCAGTGGAGAACTCAGTAGACCGGCCTCTTAAATGAATTTTCTCTATAAGCTCTTTATCTGAAATAATGATCACAACAGATTAGTGAAAAAGCATTTAAGAAGCACACTGATACTTGGTAATAATGTGTATGTGATGAAGTAGTATAGTATCAGAAGGTGTTGCCATTTAATCAGTTTTGCCTGTGTAGTAAGGGGAAGCTGTTGATATATGAAAACAATGGCAAATATGTACATAAGCACATTTTATGTGCAATAGTTAGAGAATAGAATGTGAATGGTCCCATATACTGGAATTTTGCTGCAGCAAAAATGACATTATGTTTGACATTTCTACCCATAGGTTTTTCACATTTTGAATCATCATTTTTTAAAATCTTCCCATGCTCCAGACTGGGCCACTGGTAGGTGGTGTAGTCGGCCTCCATCATGACTGTGTCTCATCCCATACATGACAACATGGTGCAACTCATAAATACCAGGCTTCAGGTCCTGAGCAGCAACGAAGCCATGCTGTAAACTCCAGTTTGACTTAACATCTCTCTGGCATTCCTTCTAGCCCAAAGGAGCAATGCCATTCGAATCTTGCTGGTGTTGCCCATGAAGTCGAATCCTTCATCTGCCCTCTGTCACTGTACACCATTTCTAAAGTGTAGCCCAATATGCCTCAACAATTAACTAGAATGGATGCCCTTTTTGTTTCTGATTCTGATGCCATTCAGATGCATCAAATGGTCTGGCATGATGAGGATGATGATACAAATGCAGGCGGCTTACTTTCCCCAAGTAATTTTGAGGCTGACCTTCATCTCGATTTACAGAACTCTAGTAGTCTTAACACCTCGCCTGAGTCAGCTCCTGGAATGAAATGCTTTATACCTTCTCTTAGTTAGCTCTTGATTCTCAACATGATTCTCCTACTGAGAAAGAGCATCATTTGCAGTGATCATTCGCGGAGCTCTGACTGGTTGGAACTTCCTCTTCCATCAGAGGAAACAAAAGCCACTGTGTTTACCTAAATCCTCCAGGCTGGTCCCTCCACTTCTGAGCCTCTCTTACCCTTTAACAAGGCACTGATGTACACTATCCTGGCAGCTTGGTCTAAGCCTTTTTCAGCCACTTCATTGCCAGACATCCTATAGTGACTCTTTGGGACCAGAAGTCAGACACACAACCAAACACCTGGGAGTTTGGTGCTACACCTAGGGGTTTGGTGCTGTTAGTTTCTACTTGTAAATTTAGTCCTAATTCCTTACCTTCCACTTCTCAAGACTGGATATAGGAGTGAATTGATGGCCTGGACAAGAATGTTTTTTTCTCCAGCAGTTTGGCACTGCATTCTTGTTTTGCTTGTTACCTCATGGCTCACTATTGTCATTTCCTTTAGAGCATGGCAGTAGAGGTTCTACCTGTATTCTGTAGGCACTGTTGAGGATGTGAAGGATGTAGCCATGCCAATCTTGTACACCTGCCTGATATCTACCATTTTGTCGACCCACGTGATGGGAAGCACATATAGACGCATCTGAATATGCTCTACAGTATTTTCTGGAAACGTCCTGTCTTATTGATGGTTGTTCCTTTTAATCTTACCAGTCTGGTTGATGGGAAGACAGATGCTGCCCTTGACTAGTTTAAAAATACTCTTACTACTTGTTGTTCGGGCCTGTCTTTCACATTGCTCCAGTTCCACCAGCAACATTGGATCCATGGGCCTCATTTCCTATTAACATCATAAGCATTCCAGAAGCATGTTCAGAATTACCAGGCCTTCAGGGGCAGAGACGGTGTAATGGGGAGTGAACAGCACCAACTGCAAACCTCCACTTCCTCCTTACCTGGTAACAAAGCAAAACCGCTTGTACTTTTCCTTGTGAGGCAGAGTCGTGCCTCAATGGTGTTCATTTGTGTCAATTGGTGCTACAAACTGTCCAAGCTTGTTACCTTTTCAGGATGCTTCTCCTGACGTTCCATTAGTGTTTATACCAGCTTCCCCAGAGCAGGCACAAATCCTCATCTGAGAGTTGTTGCCGCTACTTGCCACGGGCGTGATCGAGATAGAGCCCTAAAATGGTACAGGGTACTAAGTTGTTTCTGGTTCCAGGAGCAGCTCCTCCATTACAACAGAGGAGCTTTGCCCCGCTAACTAAAATGCCTCCAGAAAATTCCACGAAATGAACTGTAAAATGTTAATAAAGTTAATTTATTACCTTTTTATTTTTCACCAAACCGAGTGTCAGGACAGGGTGGGGCCATTGCTGCGGAGTGGCAGTAGCGATGGAGTGGTAGGCCGCCTGTGTACTTAAGTTTAACGTGTGCATGTCACTTTGGCCAGCTGTCTTGCGGCGGCCAGTCAGACATGCACATTTTAAACCTTTCTGACTCAGCTGTTTTAGACAGGAGGGTTTGAGAACAAGCACAGGCCAACAGTGTTCTTAAGAGTGCTGAGAGAGGCTGCTTTCTCCAGTCCTGACGCTGCTCTCATGCAGATTAACAGCATGAGAGCAGTGCCAGGATTGATTAGGGGAGTTGGTTGGGGCCAGAACTCGATTGGCTGCTGAAGGCAGGCTCACTTCTGCTAGTCTCGAACCAAGTTCAGAGCAGAATGTTAGAGCTGCTTAACCTATGTTTCTCAGTCAAATCAGTCAAAATCCCACATCCATTCCCCATACAGAGGTCATCTTGGACACTGACTCCTTGAATGTCTTTCTACTCTTGCAGAAAGGCCTGGAAATTCATGCTGTGATCTTGATGCTTCAGGTCAAAACTAATCTTCTAAGCTCAACAGTTCTGAGGCTCATAGGCCTCCTAGCCTTCTGCACTCTTCTGGTTCCCTCCGCTCAGTGGCACAATTGGAAACCTCAATGGAACTTACGTCTGCATTGGGCCCAGCACTAGGAATGCCAGTTGTAAAAAAAAAATTTAAAAAACGAAAATCAATACAAAATCTGCATTGCCCAAAAGGCTATTTAGCCGTGCAGTGGTGGATGAAGAACACTATTCTGCCCCCACTGCCAGTTTCCTCTGTAGTAAAAGATACATCGGCAACAATCAGCTGGGATGGTCATGTGCACAACGTGGAAAACCCTACACTTTGGCCACCATCAGAGCAGTGTTGCCACGTAAACCTTCTGGAACTGCTTGCAACATGATTGGCTCTGCCATCAAAAAAAGGCAGGCACATTAAGCTGCTCACCAGCAACACAACCAAAATAGTATTGTAACAAGCAGGTCAACATTGACTTGTGTACTCTGTGTTTGGTAACATGATGTTGTGGCCTTGGCCAGCACCCAGTGGGATTTTGCTGTCCACAGGTGGTGTTGCGGGTTGCCTCAACATCAGGGTAGACGAGCTCAGAAAGCATCATCTTGTCGACCATAAGTGGCATCTACATCCGGTTGTAGCACAAGAGATCTTCACTTATTGGGCAGACACTTGATTTACTTTTGTGCCACATTCAACAACTCTATGTTCACCTTTTGCGTCATTGAGTTTTCCCCCAAAAGGATCAGTAGACACATTCCCACCACTGACTCTAGTCCTGTGCATTCTTCATAAAGTGAGCTGGGACCAAACACAGGTCGTTCTGGTGGCCATGTATTGGGCTCGGAGAGTGTCAGTGTGTCCATATTTCTGTCCAGTTGAGGGGCCTTGATCTTCCAGCACAGATGATAGTTGTCCTCCTCGCCACACACAGTCCTTGCACCAATTTCATATATTGAAGTTATAGGTCCTCTTTTGTTTTCTCTTGTTGTTGATTAGTGTGTTGATCCTTTACAGGGAAATGTTGCCTGCTTTATTATTTTTTTTATTGCTGGCCCTGTAGCTTGTGCCTTATGTACAGTTAAAGCTATCTATCTCCATATCTGCCTGTCTCCATTTACCTAATCAGACCTAAGTTTTGCAAATTACTTTTGCAATGCTTTTCCTAAAAGGATTTTTATGTTTCTTTCTGCTCTTTTTATTATGCTGTAGTTGACCTCAGTCTGTTTTTGAGCTTCCTGATGTGTGCCCACTTTGAGACTTTGCATCCTCAGTCTTTTACTTCTTTAATTCTGTATTCCTCCTTGTAGTCCCTTCCAAATGCCATTGTAGAGAGATTCAGTCTTGTTAGTTCATAGTCCATGCATGACCTTCTTCCCTGACAAGCTGGTTCTTTAGAAGTGTGTGTGGCCTTTCTTGAGAAAGTGGTGTCATCCTTTCACATGGAGCAGACCGTTACACTTCTGACATTATTTTCTTCCCCACATCTATCCAAAGAGGAGCATAGATTATACTGATTGGACCTACAGTGTGCCCATAACTTTTTTCATAGGCCCGAGCAAAACATTGATGAACAGCTGTTCAGCTCAAAAGACAGCCCAAAAGCTAGCATTATCCTGCTCATGGGGTTATGCCTTGACCAACGAAGCTCTTCCCAGAAACACTCACTCTTGTAAGTACTCTAACCGCAGATTCCTCACCGTCCACCCACAACCTCATTCTGTGGAGCAAATTAAATTTGCTCCCTAACCGTTATCAGTTCAGTTTTGTCAGCCACCTTTAAATGTCTGATGATGTGGAAAAAAGTTGGAAAACTGATGTCCGTATGTACAGGTGGCACCTATATGTGATGGAAGCCAGTAGCGCACCCATGTAGAACTTAAGAGCAATGAAAGCTTTCCTGGATCCAGTATGATGCCTGGGAGGATTTAAAAGGTAAGATTCAAAAGCAAAGTAATCTGCAGGTACCTTGAGTATTGACCACAAAGAGCATTACCAAAGGCAATTAACTTTTTTGCAGCATTTTCCATCCACTTTTTTTATACAGACAATTTGCCACCTTAGTACCGTAAGTTTGTGAATTTTAAAATGAAGTCCGGGTCTGTTCAAAATATGTCTACATAACTATAATTTTCTTGGGTATTACCATTTAGTAATGGTTACACTAAATAAGAGTTGAAGTAAAAGTATTTTAGTTTCTGCTTTTTAAAACTGGGAGTCAAATGCTTTCTTCGGAAGTGAAAAAAAAGGTAAATCTCCATTTTGAAGTCTCCAACAATGAAAAGTAGATTTGTTAATGTGAAACGTGGGTATTTATTTTATGTCACCCTTACTTCCTCAGTATGTTGAGATTCTGGAGAATGATACATTTTTCACTCTACATTACCTCTTCAGAGCAGATGTCAATAATAGTGGCACATCACTGTTGGTGCCACTCATTTGTATCAATTATGCTCTTGTCACTCCTAGAGTATTTACCTAATAATAATGAGTCAAACAACGTTTATTTTGTGATCAAAACAAGAGTGTATTAATCACTTTTGACGAATAGATTTTTTTTACACTGTAGGAAATAGAATCTGCATTGGGGCATTTTTGTGGATGCCAAATTCCACACCTCTTTCACATTAATATCAGTGCTCTATTGGGGCAGCCAATAAACATCACACTAATCGGTAGGGAGCCTTCTTACGATGTTTAGTGTAAAATAGCTTTCATTTTCAAATTTCTTTCGATCCGCAGTACTTTATATTTATATGCTATTCCAATTGTTTTATATGTTTCTTCCAAAGGCTTTTCTGATGGATAGATAGTTCATATCATTAGTTGTGTGTATATAGCTCATCAAAACATATCTTCATATTCTTGAACCTTTGGTCAAAGCTATTAAATGCAAAATGGACCTTACAATTTTTCTAAGAAATCAGTAAGCATTTAGGGCCAAATGTAGCAAAGGTTTTTACCCATTCTGTGTCTATGGGAAAAAGTGTTCGTACATATGGCCCTTAATCGGTAACGCAATAAAAAAAAATACAGCTTTAATCCCATTGCTTTTAGGAACAGAATATATTTGGGCCATAATAATGGCATACACCAGGAAGAAAGTCTTTCTCAGTACCTAAGCTGCTTAAACTTTGACCTTTCTATAACTTTAATGCCCTAGACAAGGGTAAACTATTTTGGCTATCGGGAGCCTTAGTGAGACTTCATGAATCTGGGCGCCTTTTTAAAACCGATTTCAAAATATAAAGTAGTATCAGCTGCACATTTTTTTTTCAAAGAAAGTTATATGAACTGTGGAATAGCAAAATGTACATTTTAAAAGTGATCATGGCAAACGTTATGCTTGAAAGCAGTTAAAAGGTAATGTGATTAAAATAGTATTTGACTGTAGAAAAATGATGTGACAAATTTTTGAACTTCTAAGGCTAGAATGCATTTCTGAAATTAGTAATGACATGTGAAAGATTTCTTTGCTGTTGAGTTGTGTTCTTCTCCTATAAATGTATAATATGCTATATGTCCAATCCAGGGTGTGTAATGCAGACTATTAACGTTTACAGATTGATTTCAGGCACAACCCATGTGAAAGCGACAAGCCACTTTTCAGTCTTAATTACCACAATGCAAAAAAAAAAAATATATATATATATATATATGTTCGATGGCATGTGTAGCTGCAGATACACATGCTGTGCACAGTCCGCCGTCTGGTGTTGGGCTCGGAGTGTTACAAGTTGTTTTTCTTCGAAGAAGTCTTTTCGAGTCACGAGACCGAGGGACTCCTCCTACTTCGATTCCATTGCGCATGGGCGTCGACTCCATCTAAGATTGTTTTTTTTCCGCCATCGTGTTCGGACGTGTTCCTTTTCGCTCCGTGTTTCGGGTCGGAAAGTTAGTTAGAATCTCAGAAAAAAACGTCGGTATTGTTTGCGTTCGGTATCGGGTTAGTTAGAACAAATCGACACCGAATTTTGAAGAGCTCCGGTGGCCCTTCGGGGTTTTTTCGATCCCCCGTCGGGGCCTGGTCGGCCCGGCCACGTGCGACTTCAAGGCTCATGGAACGGACCCCATTCCGTTTCTGCCCAAAATGCCATCACAAGTATCCGTATACGGATCACCATCTGGTCTGTAACTTGTGCTTGTCCCCCGAGCACAAGGAGGATACTTGTGAAGCCTGTCGAGCGTTTCGGTCGAGGAAGACGCTGAGAGACCGAAGAGCCAGGAGACTACAAATGGCGTCCACGCCGACAGGTCAAGATCGTTTCGAGGAGGAAGAAGAAGCTTTCTCCGTCCGCGAGTCGGATTCGGAAGAACTCGACGCCGAAGAAACAACCAAAACCGTGAGTAAGACGTCGAAAATCAAGACTCACGAGAAGTCTACAAAAGCCCAGGGGACGCCACCGCCAACAGGCCATGGCTTAACCTGAAAAATAGGTGACCCATCCAAGGCACCGAAAAAGGGCATGCTGGTGTCGAAGTCATCCGACTCCGGTCGAGATACCGCCACACAGCAACCTCGGAGCCGAGACGGCGGCTCCGAGAAACTTCGGCACAGAGACAGCAGCACCGAAGAATTTCGGTACCGAGACACGCCGAAAACAAAGAAGGTTTCTTCGGAGCCTAAAAAGACTTCCGAAAAGGTTTCGGTTCCGAAACAGCCAGCCTCGGAGCCGAAAACTAGTTCCTATACAGAGGAACAAGGACTAACCTCCCAATTACATCGATTTGGAGAGGAGCTTCAATCTGCAGAGCCTGACTACACACAAAGAAGGCTTCATATTCATGAGGACACAGGGAAGATAACCACTCTTCCCCCAATCAAAATAAAAAGGAAACTTGCCTTTCAATAAAAGGCCAAGCAACCACAGGCAAAGGTGGCAAAGAAAACAACCCCACCACCGTCTCCACCACCATCAATACATGCATCACCAGCAACAACTCCACCACTGATGCACTCACCAGCTCATACCACAATAAGTCAGGATGATCCCGATGCATGGGACCTCTACGATGCTCCAGTGTCTGACAATAGCCCAGACTCTTATCCTACAAAACCGTCACCACCTGAGGACAGTACATCCTATACACAGGTGGTCGCAAGGGCAGCCGAGTTTCACAATGTGTCCTTACATTCGGAACCAATTGAGGATGACTTTCTCTTTAACACCCTATCCTCCACCCATAGCCAATATCAAAGCCTTCCCATGCTCCCAGGAATGCTAAGACATTCAAAACAAATATTTCAGGATCCAGTTAAAGGCAGAGCCGTAATTCCAAGGGTGGAGAAAAAATATAAGCCACCGCCCACTGATCCAATATATATTACAACACAACTAACACCAGACTCAGTAGTTGTGGGGGCAGCTCGTAAGAGAGCCAACTCTCATACCTCAGGCGACGCACCACCTCCAGACAAGGAGAGCCGCAAATTTGATGCTGCGGGAAAAAGGGTTGCAGCACAAGCAGCAAATCAGTGGCGTATCGCCAATTCACAAGCACTTTTGGCAAGATACGACAGGGCTCTTTGGGATGAAATGCAACATTTCATCGAACACTTACCCAAGGAGTTCCAAAAAGGAGCGCAACAGGTGGTGGAAGAGGGACAAAGTATCTCAAATAATCAGATACGGTCTTCCATGGATGCAGCAGATACAGCTGCAAGGACAATAAACACTGCAGTCACAATACGAAGGCACGCATGGCTGCGCACTTCTGGGTTCAAACCGGAAATCCAGCAGGCTGTGCTCAATATGCAGTTTAATGAACAGCAATTGTTTGGGCCGGAGGTAGACACTGCCATCGAAAAACTCAAGAAGGACACCGATACAGCCAAAGCCATGGGCGCACTCTACTCCCCGCAGAGCAGAGGCACATTTCGGAAAACACCTTTTAGGGAAGGGTTTCGAGGTCAACCCACAGAAACCACAACCTCACAAACAAGGCCTACCTACCAGGGTCAATACCAGAGGGGAGGTTTTGGGGGCAATTTAGAGGGGGCCAATTCCCAAAAAATCGAGGAAAATTCCAAGGCCCCAAAACCCCACAAAATAAGCAGTGACTCACAAGTCACACACCCCCATCACATAACACCTGTGGGGGGAAGACTAAGCCAATTTTACAAACTTTGGGAGGAAATAACAACTGACACTTGGGTCTTAGCAATTATCCAGCATGGTTATTGCATAGAATTTCGCCAATTCCCTCCAAACGTCCCACCGAAAACACACAATATGTCAAAACAACATATAGATTTTCTAGGACTAGAAGTTCAAGCATTGCTACAAAAGGACGCAATAGAATTAGTACCAACTCAACAAAAAAACACAGGAGTTTACTCACTGTACTTTCTAATACCCAAGAAGGACAAAACTCTGAGACCAATACTAGATCTCAGAACACTAAATACCTACATAAAATCAGACCACTTTCACATGGTCACGTTACAAGACGTAATACCACTGCTCAAACAGCAAGACTACATGACAACATTAGATCTAAAAGATGCGTATTTCCATATACCAATACATCCTTCACACAGGAAATACCTAAGGTTCGTATTCCAAGGAATACATTACCAATTCAAAGTGTTGCCATTCGGAATAACAACTGCGCCAAGAGTTTTTACAAACTGCCTGGCAGTAGTAGCTGCACATATCAGAAGGCAGCAAATACATGTGTTCCCGTACTTAGAGGACTGGCTAATCAAAACCAACACGCTAAAACAGTGTTCACAGCACACAAAATATGTCATACAAACCCTTCACAGGCTAGGTTTCTCCATCAACTACGCGAAGTCACACCTTCTGCCGTGTCAAACGCAGCAATACTTAGGAGCGACAATCAACACAGCAAAAGGGATTGCCACTCCAAGTCCACAACGGGTTCAAACATTTCACAAAGTAATACAGGCCATGTATCCAACACAAAAGATACAAGTCAGAATGGTAATGAAACTACTAGGCATAATGTCTTCATGCATAGCCATTGTCCCAAACGCAAGATTGCACATGCGGCCCTTACAACAGTGCCTAGCATCACAATGGTCACAAGCACAGGGTCAACTTCTAGATCTGGTGTTGATAGACCACCAAACATACATCTCGCTTCTATGGTGGAACAGCACAAATTTAAACCGAGGGCGGCCTTTCCAAGACCCAGTGCCACAATACGTCATAACAACAGATGCTTCCATGACAGGGTGGGGAGCACACCTCAATCAACACAGCATCCAAGGACAATGGGACATACATCAGAGACAGTTTCACATAAATCACTTGGAAATGTTAGCAGTATTTCTAGCGCTGAAAGCATTTCAACCCATAATAACCCAAAAATACATTCTTGTCAAAACAGACAACATGACAACAATGTATTATCTAAACAAACAAGGAGGGACACACTCAACACAGTTGTGCCTCCTAACACAGAAAATATGGCATTGGGCGATTCACAACCACATTCGCCTAATAGCACAATTTATTCCAGGGATTCAGAACCAGTTGGCAGACAATCTCTCTTGAGATCACCAACAAACCCACGAATGGGAAATTCACCCCCAAATACTAAACAATTACTTTCAAATTTGGGGAACACCTCAAATAGATCTATTTGCAACAAAGGAAAACTCAAAATGCCAAAACTTCGCATCCAGATACCCACAAGATCAATCCCAAGGCAATGCTCTATGGATGAACTGGTCAGGGATCTTTGCATACGCTTTTCCCCCCCTCCCTCTCCTTCCATATGTAGTAAACAGGTTGAGTCAAAACAAACTCAAACTCATACTAATAGCACCAACATGGGCAAGGCAACCTTGGTACACGACACTACTAGACCTGTCAGTAGTACCTCATGTCAAACTACCCAACAAACCAGATCTGTTAACACAACACAAACAACAGATCAGACATCCAAATCCAGCATCCTTGAATCTAGCAATTTGGCTCCTGAAATCCTAGAATTCGGACACTTGCACCTCACACAAGAATGTATGGAGGTCATAAAACAAGCTAGGAAACCTACCACTAGACACTGCTACGCAAACAAGTGGAAAAGATTCGTGTATTACTGCCAGAATAATCAAATTCAGCCATTAACCGCATCTCCAAAAGATATAGTTGGATATTTACTACATTTGCAAAAATCAAATCTAGCTTTCTCTTCCATAAAAATACATCTCACCGCAATATCAGCTTACCTACAAATTACTCATTCAACTTCACTATTTAGAATAGCAGTCATTAAAGCGTTTATGGAAGGCTTAAAGAGAATCATACCACCAAGGACACCACCTGTTCCTTCATGGAACCTCAACATTGTCTTAACAAGACTCATGGGTCCACCTTTTGAGCCCATGCATTCTTGTGAAATGCAATACTTAACGTGGAAAGTTGCATTTTTGATTGCCATCACATCTCTAAGAAGAGTGAGCGAGATTCAAGCATTTACCATACAAGAACCATTTATTCAGATACATAAAAATAAAGTAGTTCTAAGAACAAATCCAAAATTTTTACCAAAGGTTATCTCACCGTTCCACTTAAATCAAACAGTAGAATTACCAGTGTTCTTCCCACAACCAGATTCTGTAGCTGAAAGAGCACTACATACATTAGACATCAAAAGAGCACTAATGTACTACATTGACAGAACAAAACTAATTAGAAAAACAAAACAACTATTTATTGCCTTTCAAAAACCTCATACAGGAAATCCAATTTCAAAACAAGGCATTGCTAGGTGGATAGTTAAGTGTATTCAATCCTGCTATCTTAAAGCAAAAAGAGAGCTGCCTATTACACCAAAGGCACACTCAACCAGAAAGAAAGGGGCTACCATGGCCTTTCTAGGAAATATTCCAATGAACGAAATATGTAAGGCAGCAACATGATCTACGCCTCATACATTTACCAAGCACTACTGTGTAGATGTGTTAACGGCACAACAAGCCACAGTAGGTCAGGCTGTACTAAGAACATTATTTCAAACTACTTCAACTCCTACAGGCTGAACCACCGCTTTTGGAGAGATAACTGCTTACTAGTTGGTGCACAGCATGTGTATCTGCAGCTACACATGCCATCGAACGGAAAATGTCACTTACCCAGTGTACATCTGTTCGTGGCATGAGTCGCTGCAGATTCACATGCGCCCACCCGCCTCCCCGGGAGCCTGTAGCCGTTTAGAAGTAGATCTTGAACATTTGTACATTTGTAAATATATTACTTTAACCTTTATTATGTACATACGTATTCATTCCATTGCATGGGCACTATTACTAATATACACAACTCCTACCTCACCCTCTGCGGGGAAAACAATCTAAGATGGAGTCGACGCCCATGTGCAATGGAATCGAAGTAGGAGGAGTCCCTCGGTCTCGTGACTCGAAAAGACTTCTTAGAAGAAAAACAACTTGTAACACTCCGAGCCAAACACCAGACGGCGGACTGTGCACAGCATGTGAATCTGCAGCGACTCATGCCACAAACAGATGTACACTGGGTAAGTGACATTTTCTATATCTATGTGTGTGTGTATGTGTGTATATATACATATATGTATATGTATGTGTGTATGTATATATATATATATATATATATCTCCCAAACATGAAAAGCCCAGGCACCAGTCCATGTTAAAATCCAAGCATTTAATAGTATTTCTGAGCAGCAGGACAAAAAATCCTGACGCGTTTCGGCAACAGCACGCCTTGTTCACTGGTAAGTAAGAGCAGGTGTGGGGGGGCGTGGCTTGGGGCCGATGGAGCTGCACGCATAGTGCGACGCTCCCGAGCCACGAGCCGGGCCCGATGCATAAATCCTGCCTTAATAATGACCGGAGGTCTTGAAAATTGAAGAGAGGTGATCGGAGGGCATCCGGCACAGGTGGGGACCAAGGCGCCCCTACTTTGAAGTGGATTTTGCCCAAAATTCGCCCTGACTGCTCCGCGGCTGCCGCAACCCTAAATGGCGGCCGCGGCGGTGCAGTGAACCCGTCACGGCTGCGGCCCTCGGCTGGGGGAGAGCAGCGGACCCGCAGTGGTGAGGACCCCCACGGCACCCATCGAAGTGCCCCAGGGGTGCGGGGCCCTTGGTCTCGGACTGCGAGAATAAGAATATGAAACGGAGCACTGGCGAACCTTGGGGAACGTAGCGAGGAGTAGATGAGGTGCGGAGCCCCTGAAACTTCGGGTGAGAGGGGGACGCCTCTGACGGATCAGATCCCCGGCTCCTATAAGGCCAGTGAGACTGTGAAGGCCGCCTGCTGAAGCGGGAGCTAATACCGGCACATTGAGGGGAAATGGGGACCTCGTTCTCATACGCCCGGAGATCCATGATATCCTGCACAACGGCTGCCCGGTTGGTGTGGGGGAACAGGGATACCGGAGCTGCACCCCCCCCCTTGTTTACCAGAACATTATGCGGATGTCGTTGAATGATGCCCTACCGGAGGTGAGATCTTAGCTCTGCTTTTCTGTATTGCTCTAACCGGCGACTAGCACACACATTACTGCGGGGGAACCCCCTCGTGGACGAGCTGCCCAAAACAGAGGATACCTCGCAGTGCTTTCCATGTGAGAGTGCTGGAACTGGGGAGAGGCGACACCCAGGTTGGACGACGTTGGCGAACAGTACCACCTTCTACTAATTTGAACGACCATCGCCTACCTGAGGTGAGTTGCTCACCTATTACAATGGTAAAACCCCAAAAACATGACAGGCCGTCAGCAGGGGATTCCTCACCCACTGAGAACCCACCCCCCCCCCCCAACACCCGCCAAGGGTTTACAGGCGGGACACGAGCAACAAGAAACAACTCTAGACACTGTGCTGATGGCCATTAAAGAATCTCCCGAAGCACTAGAACGCAAGATTGACAACCTTACCACAGACCTTTCCCTGTTACGAGATGACCACCGTAAACTAAAGGAAATAGTGGGTTCACATGAGAGTACGCTGACGGGGGGTTCAGCGGCACAAAAAACCTCGTCCTCTGAGATTAAGGACCTGGCCACCCGGCTGAAAACATTGGAGGCAAGGGCGGAAGATGCCGAGAACCGAGCCCGACGGAATAACATCAGACTGGTGGGGGTTCCGGAGGGGGCAGAGTCCATCGCAGCTAACATGGAAACGTTCTTGGAGCAATGGCTTAGAGATACGGTGGCCCCAGAGGGCTTCTCAGCGTTTTTTGCAGTGGCACGAGCCCACAGGGTCCCCGGCGGGCCCCCTCCACCGGGAGCCAGACCGCGGCCGATAATCGCCAGATTACTCCACCATAAAGATAGGGACTACATACTGTCGCAATCCCGCCAGCAAGGAGAGATTCAGTTGGATGGTCAAAAAGTCATGATATTCCCTGATTTTACAAGAGAGACACAATCACAGAGGGCATCGTACATTGCAGTAAAGGGCACCATGCGTGAGCATAGTATAAAGTATGCCATGCTCTTTCCGGGTTAACTAATAGGACCCACTTTTTCCTCACCCCTCAACTGGCGATGGATTGGCTAGAATCACTGAACATCCCCTGCAGAGCAGTCCGTAATCGACCATCTCGAACCCCCGGGAAGAAACGTAGTAGATCTCGGAAGAAGACCACAGAGGCGGCCCCGTCGAAACAGCAGTCACTTCAAGTGATGCGGGATGCAGTGGAAAAGGCAGCAGCGCTGAGTGGAGGAGACTTCCACACGCGTCGGACCCCGGATGCGACATCGGATGTCGAATCAAGCTGCGAACACTCCTCAGTGTCCTCTCGAGACACTCTTATCAGCTTGCCGCCAGTCACCCCGAGAACAGCGGATGAGCTTATATGACCTCACTGAGGTGATGGGCTGGCAAATGAACTAGAGTCTGTGGGTGATCTTCGCTTTGTTTGGGGGCCTTGCTCGGTCCCACCCATGACTATATGGCGATATGACCCTAGATGTCACTTCCTACCCGGCACATTCCATGTGGTAGGGCCCGGGGAATGGCCCGGAGCACTACCTCTTGGTCTCTGGTGCACCTCCTTCCAATAGGTTGATAATTAAGATTACTATGGTTGTAATGGTTGGGACGGGGAGAGTTGTAGGTACTGGTCCTGGGGAGAGGGAGTTGCGAAGGGGTTTTGATTTTGTTCTTGTTGTTATAAGGGTATATCACGCACAACTACTTTATGGCCTAGACAGTTCACACCTCAGGTCACTGATCTCGAAAGGTACATCCATTAGCTGTAATAGAGCGGCGTTTGCAGGCCGCCTCCACATGCCTCATTAAACTATGGCCACAGAATACAAGATAATCACATGGAATGTCAGGGGCCTAAATAACATGTCCAAAAGATACAAGGTCCACAATTTTCTTAAACGAAGGGGAGTGCACATAGCTATCTTGCAAGAAACCTATTTGTTAGAGCAGGAGGTTAAAGCCCTGAAAAAGCGCTGGAGGGGACAAATCTTCGCCACTGCCCACTCAGCGTTTGCAAGGGGAGTGTTGATATGGATCCGCCCGGGCGTCCCATTGCAGGTTCTCCATACCTTGATTGACACGGAAGGGAGATATGTAGTGATTTCTGGTAGATTGGACGGGAGGGAGGTAACCCTTGCGGGACTCTACGCCCCAAACCACGACCAAGGGAAATTTCTAGATCAATTATCATGGGTCATGAGTACGCTCCTCACCAGCACCACGCTAATAGGAGGGGACTTTAATTGTGTAATGGATGCCACAATGGACAGATCGCACCCACCATTGTTGCAATCCACAATCCATAAAACAGCATTGCACTTTCTGCAGTGGCAGAGACACTGGCAACTAACAGATTGCTGGCGCAAACTTAACCCCCTTAACAGAGAGTATTCTTTTTACTCAGCAGTCCACGATCTGCATGTACGACTGGACACCTTTTTGGCCTCTCTGGAAGTGCAATCTGCGGTGATGAAGGCCGAGTATCTTGGCCGCACCATCTCGGATCATAATCCCTTACTAATTTCTTTGACCTGGTGTGGCGAGAGACCTTTGATTCCCACTTGGCGCCTGTAGGAGGCTGGACTGGCTTGTAGTGAGTACCAAGGGGTACTTGCACCTTGCACCAGGCCCAGTTATCCCTTATTAGTGTATAGGGTGTCTAGCAGCTTAGGCTGATAGATAATGGTAGCTTAGCAGAGCAGCTTAGGCTGAACTAGGAGACGTGTGAAGCTACTACAGTACCACTTAGTGTCATATGCACAATACCATAAGAAAACACAATACACAGTTATACTAAAAATAAAGGTACTTTATTTTTATGACAATATGCCAAAGTATCTTAGAGTGTACCCTCAGTGAGAGGATAGGAAATATACACAAGATATATATACACAATAGCAAAAATATGCAGTATAGTCTTAGAAAACAGTGCAAACAATGTATAGTTACAATAGGATGCAATGGGGAAACATAGGGATAGGGGCAACACAAACCATATACTCCAAAAGTGGAATGTGAACCACGAATGGACCCCAAACCTATGTGACCTTGTAGAGGGTCGCTGGGACTATTAGAAAATAGTGAGAGTTAGAAAAATAACCCTCCCCAAGACCCTGAAAAGTGAGTGCAAAGTGCACCAAAGTTCCCCTAAGGACAAAATAGTCGTGTTAGAGGGAGAATGCAAGGAAAACACAAATCAGCAATGCAACAACGATGGATTCCTGTCTGAAGGTACCTGTGGAACAAGGGGACCAAGTCCAAAAGTCACAAGCAGCTCGGAGATGGGCAGATGCCCAAGAAATGCCAGCGGTTGGTGCAAAGAAGCTCTTACTAGGCTGAAGAACTGTGAATACTGCAGGAACGACAAGGGCTAGAGACTTCCCCTTTGGAGGATGGATCCCCCACGCCTTGGAGAGTCGTGCAGAAGTGTTTTCCCGCCGGATGGACGCCAACAAGCCTTGCTACACGCAAATCGTGCGTTTGGCGTTTTTGGACGCTGCTGGGGCCCAGGAGGGACCAGGAGGTCGCAAATTGGACCTGCAGAGAGAGGGGACGTCGAGCAAGACAAGGAGCCCTCACTGAAGCAGGTAGCACCCGGAGAAGTGCCAGAAACAGGCACTACGAGGATGCGTGAAACGGTGCTCGCCGAAGTTGCACAAAGGAGTCCCACGTCGCCGGAGACCAACTTAGAAAGTCGTGCAATGCAGGTTAGAGTGCCGTGGACCCAGGCTTGGCTGTGCACGAAGGATTTCCGCCGGAAGTGCACAGGGGCCGGAGAAGCTTGCAAAGTCGCGGTTCCCAGCAATGCAGCCCAGCGAGGTGAGGCAAGGACTTACCTCCACCAAACTTGGGCTGAAGAGTCACTGGACTGTGGGGGTCACTTGGACGGTGTCGCTGGATTCGAGGGACCTCGCTCGTCGTGCTGAGAGGAGACCCAAGGGACCGGAGATGCAGCTTTTTGGTGCCTGCGGTTGCAGGGGGAAGATTCCGTCGACCCACGGGAGATTTCTTCGGAGCTTCTGGTGCAGAGAGGAGGCAGGCTACCCCCACAGCATGCACAAGCAGGAAAACAGTCGAGAAGGCGGCAGGATCAGCGTTACAGAGTTGCAGTAGTCGTCTTTGCTACTATGTTGCAGGTTTGCAGGCTTCCAGCGCGGTCAGCGGTCGATTCCTTATCAGAAGGTGAAGAGGGAGATGCAGAGGAACTCGGCTGAGCTCATGCATTCGTTATCTAAAGTTTCCCCAGAGACAGAGACCCTAAATAGCCAGAAAAGAGGGTTTGGCTACCTAGGAGAGAGGAAAGGCTACTAACACCTGAAGGAGCCTATCACAAGGAGTCTCTGACGTCACCTGGTGGCACTGGCCACTCAGAGCAGTCCAGTGTGCCAGCAGCACCTCTGTTTCCAAGATGGCAGAGGTCTGGAGCACACTGGAGGAGCTCTGGACACCTCCCAGGGGAGGTGCAGGTCAGGGGAGTGGTCACTCCCCTTTCCTTTGTCCAGTTTCGCGCCAGAGCAGGGGCTAAGGGGTCCCTGAACCGGTGTAGACTGGCTTATGCAGAATTGGGCACCTCTGTGCCCAACAAAGCATTTCCAGAGGCTGGGGGAGGCTACTCCTCCCCTGCCTTCACACCATTTTCCAAAGGGAGAGGGTGTCACACCCTCTCTCAGAGGAAGTTCTTTGTTCTGCCATCCTGGGCCAGGCCTGGCTGGACCCCAGGAGGGCAGATGCCTGTCTGAGGGGTTGGCAGCAGCAGCAGCTGCAGAGAAACCCCAGGAAGGGCAGTCTGGCAGTACCAGGGTCTGTGCTACAGACCACTGGGATCATGGAATTGTACCAACAATGCCAGGATGGCATAGAGGGGGCAATTCCATGATCATAGACATGTTACATGGCCATATTCGGAGTTACCATGGTGAAGCTACATATAGGTAGTGACCTATATGTAGTGCACGCGTGTAATGGTGTCCCCGCACTCACAAAGTTCAGTGAATTGGCTCTGAACAATGTGGGGGCACCTTGGCTAGTGCCAGGGTGCCCACACACTAAGTAACTTTGCACCTAACCTTTACCAGGTAAAGGTTAGACATATAGGTGACTTATAAGTTACTTAAGTGCAGTGTAAAATGGCTGTGAAATAACGTGGACGTTATTTCACTCAGGCTGCAGTGGCAGGCCTGTGTAAGAATTGTCAGAGCTCCCTATGGGTGGCAAAAGAAATGCTGCAGCCCATAGGGATCTCCTGGAACCCCAATACCCTGGGTACCTCAGTACCATATACTAGGGAATTATAAGGGTGTTCCAGTAAGCCAATGTAAATTGGTAAAATTGGTCACTAGCCTGTTAGTGACAATTTGAAAGTAATGAGAGAGCATAACCACTGAGGTTCTGGTTAGCAGAGCCTCAGTGAGACAGTTAGGCACCACACAGGGAACATATACATGCACACCTATGAGCACTGGGGCCCTGTGTGACAGGGTCCCAGTGACACATACATATAGGCCACAAACCTATGAGCACTGGGGTCCTGACTAGCAGGATCCCAGTGACACATAACAACCATACTGAAAACATGGTGTTTTCACTATGAGCACTGAGGCCTGGCTATCAGGATCCCAGTGAGACAGTGAAAACAGTGACAAACACCCTGACATACACTCACAAACAGGCCAAAAGTGGGGGTAACAAGGCTAGAAAGAGGCTACCTTCTCACACAACCCCCCCCCAAACGAAGGACAATAAGGCTAACCTTGGCCAGTTGAGACTTTATTGTCTAAGTGGTGATAAGTAGAGAGTAGCTCTGCAATAGACTGGTTACTCCCTTTATCATCCACTATATGGTTACTTCCCTGTGGGGATGTAAACCACCCTGTTTGAAGTTTTTTAGCTAACCAACAATGTGAAGATGTATTTTCAGAGTTTCTATCAGTAAGTTTTAGTTTAGAGCAGTGGGAATTATCCACTGAACCTATTTGCAATGATGGAAATGCCAGACAGGGATGCTGTCTCAGTAAAGCCATAGCTGGGCAAAAACTTTGTCCATTTGGCTGGAAGAGGGAACAGGGATGCTGTTTCTCTTGAGTTGGAGCAGGGCAGGGATGCTGTCCTATGAGCTCCACACTAGGGCAGGGATGCTGTCCTAAGTGTTGTGAGGCAGTACAGGGTTTCTGCACTAAAGTTTCTCTGGGAGGGTTGGAGGGATGCTCCATGTTAACTAAAATGGTGTTCTTTTTGTCACCAATGTTAGTTATCCCACAGAGAGGTACTTCTACCTCAGGGAGTCCAGCTATGCCAGCTGATGATTCCCTTGGAACAGGTGCCACCCCAGGAGAGGTTTCTCCCACCACAGGAATGGTATCCTGAATGGTAGGGTGGTTAGGGGATACTGTGATACCCTTTTTACCTGTTGATGGAGAGGGATCCTGAGTTTTCAGGCCTTCTCTCCTTTGCTTTTTCATTTCAGTAGAAATGAGAGGGAACAATTCCTCAGGGATGCCCAGCATGGCTGCATGGGCATAAAACTCTACATCAGCCCAACCTGAGGCCTCTAGGTCATTACCTAAGAGACAGTCTACAGGTAAGCTAGGTGATACCACCACCTGCTTAGGCCCAGTAACTCCACCCCAACTAAACTGAATTATAGCTAAGGGAAGAAACTTAGTGGAGTTATGGACATCAATAATCTTATACTGTTGTCCAATGATGTGTTGTTCAGGAGGCACTAGGTTTTCAGTCACCAAAGTGAAACTGGCACCTGTGTCCCTGTAGGCCAAGGCCTCAACACCATTTATTGCAACTGTCTGCCTGTACTTATCCATTGTAAGGGGACAAGCAGCCAGTGTGGCAAGGCCAGTGCCACTAGGTGTGACAGAAACTGTCTTGGGACTGATTACATCAGTTTCCACTATGGACCCATAAGTGAACCCAACTACACCCTTTGCTTGACTGTTGCCAGCAGTCCCACCACTAGTACCACTACTGCTAGGGGCACTAGAGCTTGATGTATTAGTGGTGGTAGGCTCAGGGGGTTTACCTGGACAGGACTTATCCCCTGGCCTATGGCCTCTGTTTTTACACACAAAGCACCAAGGCTTTTTAATGTGTGCAGGTTGGGAAGAAGAGGAAGACTTTGTTTTATCCCCACCCTCTGAAGAGTGTTTAAGATTTGAAGTGGGATCTTTGGTTTTACCCTTATCCCCATGCTTATCTTGAGATTTTTCACCATCTTTCTTCTTATTGCCATCTTTGTCACCCCCTGTATGAACTTTTCTGTTCACTCTTGTTCTGACCCATTTGTCTGCCTTCTTTCCCAATTCTTGGGGAGAGGTCAGATCAGAGTCCACCAAGTACTGGTGCAACAAATCAGACACACAATTATTAAGAATATGCTCTCTCAGGATTAAGTTATACAGGCTGTCATAATCAGTAACTTTACTGCCATGTAACCACCCCTCCAAGGCCTTCACTGCCTGGTCAATGAAATCAACCCAGTCTTGTGAAGACTCCTTTTTGGTATCTCTGAACTTTATCCTGTACTGTTCAGTGGTTAAGCCATAACCATCCAGGAGTGCATTCTTAAGAACTTGGAAATTGTTAGCATCATTTTCTTTTACAGTAAGGAGCCTATCCCTACCTTTTCCAGTAAATGATAGCCATAGGATAGCAGCCCACTGCCTTTGAGGGACATCCTGTACAGCACAGGCCCTCTCAAGTGCAGCAAACCACTTGTTAATGTCATCCCCCTCCTTATAAGGGGGAACTATCTTGTGCAGATTCCTGGAATCATGCTCTTTTGCAGGATGACTATGGGGAATACTGCTGCTGCCACCATGGGTATCTAAACCCAACTTCTGTCTTTCCCTCTCTATTTCTAAAGACTGTCTATCCAAATCCAGCTGTTGCTTCTTGAGCTTCAGTCTGGTTTGCTCCACTCTCAATCTATTGAGCTCCCTTTCTAACAATCTGTCATCAGGGTGGGTGGGAGGGACATTTCTAGATACAGAGGTATGATGGGAATGAACAGAAGGAGACCTGTCCCTTACAGAGGGCACCCTAACAGCTTGGCTACCAGTATAATGTGAGAGCACACCATCAGTATGGTGTGATTCAACCTCTGTACCAACTATGCTAGACTGTCTAGTAATGGGCAGGCTGAGAAGTTTCTTTCCTGAACCTTTTCCTGGGGGAGTCCCTGGATCAGATTGAGAACCATTAGCTACTTTTTCTACAGATTGGGCACTTATGGCCTTATCCTGTACTCTAAGCATATTAATTAACAGTTCTAAGGAAGGATTCTTCCCTACACTCAAACCTCTCTCTATGCAGAGACTCCTTGCTCCTTTCCAGCTAAGGTGATCATATGCAAGTTTGGACAGTTCAACTTTTTGGCCTGTGCCAGACATTTTTAGAGAGAGTTAAAGTGATAGACAAAGAGAAAAAAGTTTTCAGAACTTTTTGGAAAGACAGAAAAAAACTTTTTAAACTTTTAAGAACTTTTTGAAAGTTTAGAAGTACTTTTCAGCACTTAGAAAAGAGTGAAAAGAGGAAATGCAAAACTTTTTGGCTATGTGTATATACACTGACCTTGTTTTGTATATTTTTCTCTTATGAAAAGTACAATGACAAGAGTGGTAAGTAGTCTCAAAGCACTTATCCCACCACTGCACAACCAATGTAGGAGGCTGGACTGGCTTGTAGTGAGTACCAAGGGGTACTTGCACCTTGCACCAGGCCCAGTTATCCCTTATTAGTGTATAGGGTGTCTAGCAGCTTAGGCTGATAGATAATGGTAGCTTAGCAGAGCAGCTTAGGCTGAACTAGGAGACGTGTGAAGCTACTACAGTACCACTTAGTGTCATATGCACAATACCATAAGAAAACACAATACACAGTTATACTAAAAATAAAGGTACTTTATTTTTATGACAATATGCCAAAGTATCTTAGAGTGTACCCTCAGTGAGAGGATAGGAAATATACACAAGATATATATACACAATAGCAAAAATATGCAGTATAGTCTTAGAAAACAGTGCAAACAATGTATAGTTACAATAGGATGCAATGGGGAAACATAGGGATAGGGGCAACACAAACCATATACTCCAAAAGTGGAATGTGAACCACGAATGGACCCCAAACCTATGTGACCTTGTAGAGGGTCGCTGGGACTATTAGAAAATAGTGAGAGTTAGAAAAATAACCCTCCCCAAGACCCTGAAAAGTGAGTGCAAAGTGCACCAAAGTTCCCCTAAGGACAAAATAGTCGTGTTAGAGGGAGAATGCAAGGAAAACACAAATCAGCAATGCAACAACGATGGATTCCTGTCTGAAGGTACCTGTGGAACAAGGGGACCAAGTCCAAAAGTCACAAGCAGCTCGGAGATGGGCAGATGCCCAAGAAATGCCAGCGGTTGGTGCAAAGAAGCTCTTACTAGGCTGAAGAACTGTGAATACTGCAGGAACGACAAGGGCTAGAGACTTCCCCTTTGGAGGATGGATCCCCCACGCCTTGGAGAGTCGTGCAGAAGTGTTTTCCCGCCGGATGGACGCCAACAAGCCTTGCTACACGCAAATCGTGCGTTTGGCGTTTTTGGACGCTGCTGGGGCCCAGGAGGGACCAGGAGGTCGCAAATTGGACCTGCAGAGAGAGGGGACGTCGAGCAAGACAAGGAGCCCTCACTGAAGCAGGTAGCACCCGGAGAAGTGCCAGAAACAGGCACTACGAGGATGCGTGAAACGGTGCTCGCCGAAGTTGCACAAAGGAGTCCCACGTCGCCGGAGACCAACTTAGAAAGTCGTGCAATGCAGGTTAGAGTGCCGTGGACCCAGGCTTGGCTGTGCACGAAGGATTTCCGCCGGAAGTGCACAGGGGCCGGAGAAGCTTGCAAAGTCGCGGTTCCCAGCAATGCAGCCCAGCGAGGTGAGGCAAGGACTTACCTCCACCAAACTTGGGCTGAAGAGTCACTGGACTGTGGGGGTCACTTGGACGGTGTCGCTGGATTCGAGGGACCTCGCTCGTCGTGCTGAGAGGAGACCCAAGGGACCGGAGATGCAGCTTTTTGGTGCCTGCGGTTGCAGGGGGAAGATTCCGTCGACCCACGGGAGATTTCTTCGGAGCTTCTGGTGCAGAGAGGAGGCAGGCTACCCCCACAGCATGCACAAGCAGGAAAACAGTCGAGAAGGCGGCAGGATCAGCGTTACAGAGTTGCAGTAGTCGTCTTTGCTACTATGTTGCAGGTTTGCAGGCTTCCAGCGCGGTCAGCGGTCGATTCCTTATCAGAAGGTGAAGAGGGAGATGCAGAGGAACTCGGCTGAGCTCATGCATTCGTTATCTAAAGTTTCCCCAGAGACAGAGACCCTAAATAGCCAGAAAAGAGGGTTTGGCTACCTAGGAGAGAGGAAAGGCTACTAACACCTGAAGGAGCCTATCACAAGGAGTCTCTGACGTCACCTGGTGGCACTGGCCACTCAGAGCAGTCCAGTGTGCCAGCAGCACCTCTGTTTCCAAGATGGCAGAGGTCTGGAGCACACTGGAGGAGCTCTGGACACCTCCCAGGGGAGGTGCAGGTCAGGGGAGTGGTCACTCCCCTTTCCTTTGTCCAGTTTCGCGCCAGAGCAGGGGCTAAGGGGTCCCTGAACCGGTGTAGACTGGCTTATGCAGAATTGGGCACCTCTGTGCCCAACAAAGCATTTCCAGAGGCTGGGGGAGGCTACTCCTCCCCTGCCTTCACACCATTTTCCAAAGGGAGAGGGTGTCACACCCTCTCTCAGAGGAAGTTCTTTGTTCTGCCATCCTGGGCCAGGCCTGGCTGGACCCCAGGAGGGCAGATGCCTGTCTGAGGGGTTGGCAGCAGCAGCAGCTGCAGAGAAACCCCAGGAAGGGCAGTCTGGCAGTACCAGGGTCTGTGCTACAGACCACTGGGATCATGGAATTGTACCAACAATGCCAGGATGGCATAGAGGGGGCAATTCCATGATCATAGACATGTTACATGGCCATATTCGGAGTTACCATGGTGAAGCTACATATAGGTAGTGACCTATATGTAGTGCACGCGTGTAATGGTGTCCCCGCACTCACAAAGTTCAGTGAATTGGCTCTGAACAATGTGGGGGCACCTTGGCTAGTGCCAGGGTGCCCACACACTAAGTAACTTTGCACCTAACCTTTACCAGGTAAAGGTTAGACATATAGGTGACTTATAAGTTACTTAAGTGCAGTGTAAAATGGCTGTGAAATAACGTGGACGTTATTTCACTCAGGCTGCAGTGGCAGGCCTGTGTAAGAATTGTCAGAGCTCCCTATGGGTGGCAAAAGAAATGCTGCAGCCCATAGGGATCTCCTGGAACCCCAATACCCTGGGTACCTCAGTACCATATACTAGGGAATTATAAGGGTGTTCCAGTAAGCCAATGTAAATTGGTAAAATTGGTCACTAGCCTGTTAGTGACAATTTGAAAGTAATGAGAGAGCATAACCACTGAGGTTCTGGTTAGCAGAGCCTCAGTGAGACAGTTAGGCACCACACAGGGAACATATACATGCACACCTATGAGCACTGGGGCCCTGTGTGACAGGGTCCCAGTGACACATACATATAGGCCACAAACCTATGAGCACTGGGGTCCTGACTAGCAGGATCCCAGTGACACATAACAACCATACTGAAAACATGGTGTTTTCACTATGAGCACTGAGGCCTGGCTATCAGGATCCCAGTGAGACAGTGAAAACAGTGACAAACACCCTGACATACACTCACAAACAGGCCAAAAGTGGGGGTAACAAGGCTAGAAAGAGGCTACCTTCTCACAGCGCCTAAGAGCCAAATCCCTTGAGGACGAAGCTTTTAAGGCTCTACTGAGTACGCATATCACTGATTTCTTTAGGAACAATGCTGAGACTGCTTCGTCTAGATCCATCGAATGGGAATCCTTTAAAACAGTGATTAGGGGATATTGTATTGGCACGACAGTAGGAGTACGTAAGGTGCTGGAGACTGAACTAGACGGTCTCGAGGATTCCCTTAGAGATCTCGAACGCAAACACCCGGCACAGCCCAACCTCTCAGCACAACTGGAAGAGACAAGGGCTGGAATAGCGGAAGCTTACTTTAGATTGTCTCGTTTTGATTATAAGCAATTTTTACAGAGGCAGCACGCGGAGGGTGATAAGGCGGGTGCCCTCCTGGCCTGGTTGGTTAAACCACCTCAGCAACAAACCATAGTGGTAGAGCTAGAGGTTACCCCGGGTACCAAAGTGTATGGACAGAAGGAGATTAATAGTACCTTTCTCGAATATTACTCAAAGCTATATGCCCCTCCCACTGCAGTACTGAGCGACGCTCAATTACAAGAACTGGGAAACCTCAACCTCCCGACATTGGGAGTGGAGGATAGAGTGGCCCTGGCGACTCCCATAGCACTTGCAGAAATCAAGACTGCAATTCAGAGTATGGCCAGGGGCAAGGTCCAGGGAGCAGATGGTCTCCCCCTGGAGTTTTACCTTATGTACCAGGATTTACTAGCTCCCCAACTCAGTATATTATATGCAGAGGCATGGAATAATAATAGCTTGCCTCCTTCCACTACGGAAGCTATAATGATTCCTCTGTTGAAACCCACCAAATTCCCAACGGACGTTCGATCATACCGCCCACTATCAATGTTGAACTTAGCCAGCACCCTGCTTAGTATTTTATAATCTAACAGACTTCTACCGCACATGTCCTTGTTGATCCATCAGGACCAATCAGGATTTATCCCACAGCGTAGCACTGCCCAAAATATTCGACGACTGATTTCACTCCTTCATGCCCTGCCTTCTGAGGCATCTAGAGCAGTGATCATCTCGATAGATGTCGAGAAGGCTTTTGATAGCCTGCGTTGGGACTACCTGGAGCGAGTCATGCTACAGCTGGGACTGGGGGAAGGTTTTGTTAAATGGACGAGGCTACTTTACACAAACCCCACGGCGCGAGTGCGCACAGGCCACACAATATCCCCCTCTTTTGCCATAGGTAGGGGCACTAGACAGGACTGCCCGCTGTCACCTTTACTCTTTGCCTTGGCGGTTGAACCTCTCGCCCAGTCGGCTAGATCGCAGAGGTTTTATGAAGGCATTACAATCAATGCTTGGACACATCATATTGCCCTATATGCGGATGACATGTTACTTTTTCTCCAGAACATAGAGGCCGGCTTGCCGGGAGCAATGACCATGTTGGATAGCTTTGGTGCTGCATCCGGGCTCCGGATTAATTGGGGGAAATCGTCCATTTTTCCGGCTGCCAGGGGCATCAAGGAGCCAACGGACAGTCGAGGCCTCCCGTGGTCCCCGTCCACATTCAGATACCTAGGGGTTAATATCTATCACTCCGCTGAAGAACTACTGGAGGGGAATATACAGAGCACGATTAGGAATATCAAAAACAGTATGACATTCTGGCAGACGCTTCCGTTGGCGATCACTGGGAGAGTTGCACTGATTAAGATGATAGTGCTGCCTAGAGTGTTATACTACTTCGCAACGATTCCACTCATAATACCGAGGGTAGTGTTCAAAGCAATCACGTCCTTGATTACAGGATTTATATGGGGACCCAGCAGACATAGGATCGCGTTGCGCACCCTCCAGAGCCCTACAGCGGAGGGTGGTATAGCCGTTCCCCACTTCGAATTATATTACTGGGCGAGCCAACTCCAATGGCTGGTGCGGTTTCTCAGAGCACCTCCAGTGGGGGAGGCCCTGAGGGCCCCTCTCTACTGCTCCTGAGATAGAATTCTGGGCATGTTACTAAACCCCAAAAATCAGAATAGGCCGCTGCCGGTAGAGTGGGAGGCATTACGTTACTGCTGGGAACAATACCTAAAGAGAACGCACATCAGAGCTCCATACTTGCCAGAAGCCCCCCTGACTTGCTTGAAGTCTGTCGCGGGAAAGTATGTGATAGGGGGGCATCGCCCGATTCATATCATTTCAGATTGACACCATAGGGGCTCTATATAATAATGGGAGACTATGTACCTATGCAGAACTACAAGAAAAGTTCCAGATCCCACCAGGGCTGTTCCTAACCTATAATGCGATTGTTAGAAATCTCCAAAAGCAATGGGGCACAGGGCTGGAGGAACCCCCCAGACATCTTACTTGTGACCAACTATGCACTATAGGGGACCAAGGGGGGATGATATCAGGGATATATACCTCTTTGCTAACCAGCACATGTCTTCCCTTAAGTAAACTTAAGACCAAATGGCAGGGGGAGTTGGGCGTTACGGTAGACGACGCACAGTGGTCCAGAATAACCTCACACATATACACAGTTTCCAGGAATGCCAGGTTTAAATTAATAAATGTATATGTCTTTCATAGGGCCTACTTAACCCCATATATGATATCAAAGATTTACGGTGTAGAGAATGCCAGTTGCCCTCGCTGTGCAGAACTGGCAGCGGAACTGTTACACATGCTCTGGAGTTGCCCGTTAGTTGGGGATTACTGGGCGGGGATATTTGGGGCGCTCTCCTCCTGCACGGGCAGAACATTACCCCGATCGGCCATCGTAGTGGCCTTAGGGGATTTCCCACGCCCCAGCAAGCATAAAATTACAAACCGGTTCATAGACCGGTTAAATAGACAGTCATGTGACTTCAATAACCAAACACCAACTCCAGCGCTCCAGCTCAGGAAGTTATTTCTATGGAACTACGCATTATGGGAGTTGGAGTTTGGTTATTGAAGTCACATGTCTGTCTATTTAAAAAGCACTGGCTCACTCACACCTGCTCTTACTTACCTGTGAACAAGGCATGCTGTTGCCGAAACGTGTCAGGACTTTTTGTCTTGCTGCTCAGAAATGCTATTAAATGCTTGGATTTTAACATGGACTGGTGCCTGGGCTTTTCGTGTTTGGGAGATATTTTCTGTGGGATGCTTCGCCCCAGTAACCCAGGCTGCCCTGCAGGGTCTGTGGCCCCTTACGGAGCAGGAGGTGACAAAGATATATAATATATATATATATATATAGATATAGATATATATATAGATATAGATATATATATAGATATAGATATATATATATATATATATATAGATATATATATTTGTGTATATGTGTGTGCATAATAAACCCATATATACTTCTTTATATTTCTTTGAATTGTCAATGATATTAGGGGTTTGAACCACCGTGGAGATACTCGGTTTATAAATCATAGCAGAATAGTCAAGCATTGGCAAAGCCAGTAGGTCTCACCCATGAGAGCTATTGGCTTTAGGAATGTTTTGTAGCCTTACTGTACCACAGATGCTTTGCAGTATGACTAAAACTAATTTATAAAACCGCAGTTTTTTTAAACATGCATTAACGCTGAATACATCATAGTCCTTTTTAGGTTGAGCCTAGACACCACATCCGCTCTCTCTGCGAGACATGCTGTGTTGAGTATACAGACTTTGACCATGCCCACTCTTGCCATTCGTTTTTTGTTGTGCTCGTCTTAAATGCTTAACTTTTATTGGTGCATTGTGCTAAATGTCTCTCCTTTGCGCACTAAGTTCCCGCCCAGGGAGCATTTACTAAGCGAACATTTATTTTGGCCATCACACTACGTCATGCTTCCTCCCGCGTATATACATATATTTTTTACATATGCCCTTTCTGGTAGAATGCAGCTAAACCTAGAAGCAATGATGTGAAACTTGCTTAGCCTTGTGTCTCTCTTTCCAGGGCACCTCCCTGCCAGCACTCACAACATCGCACACAGGGCACTGCTTCTTTCCTTTACAGGTGGCCAATAATCTTCTCAGGCTGCTCTGCTCGTTGAAATGTGAGGCAAGAATGCTTGCAAGACTTTTCACTCTGTTAAAATAAAAATAAAATACTTTTCCAGCCATATTTCCCAATTTCTGTTCACATGTTTACACAACGCAAGGTAGTGCAGTCATCTTCTCGTCTCTCCTCCAGGGCTTGTGATTTCTGATGTCAGTAGCCACCGTGACCACCAAAGCATGACAGGAAAAGATGAAATTATGAAACAGGGCTGACCAATTTATATGGCATGAAGTCCAGTTCTGAATTTACAATGCCAGTAGCTCTAACTCAAAAAAATGCGGACCTAATGCATTGCAAATGCTTATTATTTTTTAGCCATGCTGCACAGCAGCCACAACATGGCTGCAAATGTTTGCCAGAATCAGTATGCCCATGCTGTACAGCAGGAACAAAAGACAATGGCAGAGCCAAAAGTATTATGAGGTTCTTACTAAGGTAATAGCACTGCAAATTAGAACAACAGAACTTCAGAATGTGGTGGACTAACCCCATCCACACCATTAGGAGCTGTTGGCCCAATTCCTGGCAAGCTCACAATACCTCACCTGAACCCCTAAACTAACCAGGGTGGAAGGTGATTAAGGCAACCTAAACATGACACTCTGACTCCTCAAGGAAGTTGTAGAAACAGATCCTAAAGGAAGTCGTGGATTCAGATCTCACCCTTTTATTGTATTACTCATGCATGCTGAGGCGAAAACACAAAAGATATACGATCTGAGTTTTCAATTTATTTATTGAAACAAACATAATTGTGCATAAAATGAACGAGCTACCATAATTAGGCAGATGAAACAAAGCAAAGTGACCAGAAGAACATGATAAAGACCATGAAAAATTCAGCCATGGCAAATGAGGGTCTAGAAGTCCTAGAGGTTCTAGGGGGTCCTACCAAACCCTAAGACTATGCTGAGAGCATATCTGGTGTACCCTTCTGCCTGGCCTGATCTAATGGATTAGAACCTGCAGCCATTGTCAGGAGTCGGCTTGCGGTGTAGATGACAATCATCTTCGGAAGTTGGTAGATTAGCGCCAGCAGAGCTGCATGTCGTACCCAGCATTCGTCCCAAGACAGTTGTGGCAGGAATGACCTTTGTCCTTTTAGGTCAGTGCACTGTTTATATAATAAATCCATATTGTGTTGGAAGCACAACTCCAATGCAGTGCTGTGTATAGAAGTTATTTGTATTTGGGAATTTATAGAGCGTATTTTGACCAGAGGTATCAAAGTGCTATGGCAGTAATAATAGACTGCTGCTAATCCGGAAATCTAAAGCGAGAATAACCAAGTTTTTACTTGCTTACGAAAAGGCAGCAAAAGAGGAATATCTCTGATTTTAAGTGGAAGAGAATTCCATAGTTTCATAGCGGCTGTTGAAAATGAAGAAGCTGTCTCTGAACGAGCAACACAAGAATTGGGATATCATGTACAATGTTCCTAGCCTTGAACTCAAAGTACTGATTACATGTCGTGCAAAGGCAAATGAAACAAGTAACTCGTACCACATATCCCTAGGAAAATATGCAAGAAATGCGTGTAAATGTCATTGCTAAAAGCAGCACAGCTAAACAGTTATAAAGTATGGAATATAAAAGTAAACCAAAAACAGTGGTAACCAACTGGGGTCCAAACGGTCCTCACAACACTCCCTTTTCCAGATTTTAAAAACTATGCTATATAAAATGCTAAAGGATTAAAATGTTCATCCCAAAAAGCAGAGCAAACAAGCCATAAAAATGAGCCAATTAAAACAGAACAATTTGCTTGAAAACAAGGGCCACATTTCAAAAGTTATTGGATGCATCCATGATGTCATCCATATTGTTGGTGGTAATGGAATCTAGGGTGGCAGGGGTGTGGAATTTATTAAAATATCTACTTGTCCAGGGGACAGGTTGCTTCTCAAATCTACTTGTCCTGTAAAAAGATCTACTTGTCCCTTTGGTGCCATGTAGTGTGGCGACAAATTATGGCAGCAATCTCATTATGTAAGAGCTCTGATAATAGCCTCTCTGATTATGCCAGGGCTACTACCTTAGTAGGGCTTGAATACTTGCAGTTTCAATCCCTACTGTAGCAATTTCCTTATTTTTCCACCTTTCTGCAGATCTGCATACTGGGGCTGGAGGAAGCAGTAAGCAATAGTTCCAGGGCTGAAATGCCTTTGAGTCTGCAAACCTACTAACCTGCATGTTTTAAAGATTTTCACCAGCTTCTCTCTAATATTTTCCCATAATAAGAAAGGTTGGACATTTACTCCTGACAATGGCAGAATTAGAACTTCTTCCAGGGTTGGGAAGAAAGTGGCTGGAGGGAAAATGAACTTGCAAATGCTCAATAGATTTTCACATAAGCAAATCTACACATCGTATTTACCCATGCTAAAATACAGTTCACAAATATTTTATAGGGGTACGACATATACCATGGGTGCACTTTTGTGACTTTCTTTAAGAATTTGGGGCCACATGTCAGTAGGTTCAGATTTGCGACCCGCAAATTACGAGTCAGAGAGACTCGCAATTTGCGAGTCGCAAATCCGAATGTAGGATGGCACCATCTGTGATTCGCAAGGGCTTCGCAAATGCCCACCTCATGAATAATCATGAGGTGGGTTGCAATTTGCGACCCCCTTGCGAATGGCGGCCCTCACAGGGATGGTGGCCTGCTAGAGACAGCAGACCACCATGTCTGTGACTGCTTTTTAATAAAGCTGTTTTTTTTGTAATGCAGTCCGTTTTCCTTAAAGGAAAACGAGATGCATTACAGAAACGAAAAATGAAACGTTTTCGCTTCATTTTTTCAGAGCAGGCAGTGTTCCGCAGGACCACTGCCTGCTCTGAAAAAATGTTTACAGTGACATTCACAATGGGGAAGGGGTCCCATGGGGAACCCTTCCCTTTAGCGAAAGTGTTAGCACCCATTTGAAATGGGTGAAAACTGCGATTGGTTTGCGCCCGTGTTCGCGGTCACAAAACAATCCTACATTGCACTGCGAGTCGCAATTAGGAAGGGAACACCCCTTCCTAATTGCGAGTCGCAAACCCGTTTTGCGATTCGGTAACCAGGTTACCGAATGGCAAATCTGGGTTTGTGCATCGCAATGTGCTTTTTGCACGCCGCAAACAGCGAAAGTCGCTGTTTGCGACATGCAAAAAGCTACCTACATGTGGGTCTTGGTCCCTAATTAGGTCTGGTGTTAACAAAACATTTTGTTTTTATTAAACTTCTATTTCTCTCTCTTTCGGCTGGCTTTACTGTGAGCGATCGTATTCTGCTCTTCCACAAGGAGCAAATTGGCACACAAAGTAGTTTTGTTCAGTGTCAGGAACTACAGTGGCAATCATTGACGTAACAAAACTGGAGGGTGCCCCTTTGCAAAGAACATGGAGGAGCCCCGTCTCCAGACTCACTCAGGCCAGGTGCTGTGCTGAAGGGGCCCCCAGGAGGGCGGCTGCGGGGCCTTTGTTATGCCACTGGTGGCAATGTGTGCTTTTAGAGTTCAAAAACGTTTTTTTGTTTTTTATTTGCCAGTGTTTGTTACAGTGTTGAGGGCCTGATAGCTCCCACAACAATAAAGTGTTACAAAAGCCATGTCAAAACAAGACACGCATTGATGAAACTAAAAGACTTATAAAAATATGTCAGATCAGTTGGCTTTGTCAGTGTTTGTTTATTTTCATGCTTGCCATAATCGTGTTGAAAATGGTTACACTGATTTTCCATTAGAAATATTTTTGGGAAATACTAGCATGCACCAACACATTTTACTAAATGACACTTCATTTGCATCTAATCAGAGAGCATTCTGGGAGCATTATACTTAGCCTCATAGCCTAAACTTTTCAAACGTGTATACACGTTTTTCTTTTTTGTACTGGAACCAACATCAGTAGTGAAGTGTGACCTTAAAACATTTATTTACAGCACTCACCCTAATAATGAAGGATTTCAAATAATGAACCATAAATACAAGTTCGAACAGCATTATCTTTTGGAAACACATTACCTCAACTGCAGAGAGTTCCACTCTCTGTAAACAGGCAGCCAAAAGGTTTGTGCTGCAGAGGGTTGGGCCTACTTGCCCCAAGGACAAAGTAAACATAAAAACTTGTTGCCCTTGACCCCAAACCAGATGTCCCAGGCGTCGGGCAATAGGAATTCCACATCCCTGGGTGGATCCCACATCTGTAGACTACAGAACCGCCAGAGCCTCGGTGAGTAAGTCAAATGAACAGACATGATTGAGAGCCTCCACTGAGGAAGCAGCATCCTATGCAAAGCCCGCAGTGAGTGAGCCAGAAGAAAGTGATTGTGGAGCCATAGCATCCATATAAGATGGCCCATACAAGTAATCCCGAAGCAATTATAGTCTCATAGGACAACTCAGTAAATGAGCCCTTAAGGCGAACCGTAGCAGATTCTTGTCCGTAGATAATACCAATTGTGTTGCAAGACACACATCCAGTGCACACCCTAAAGGGCACCAAAGACAATGGACCACAGGCTGCACGCAGTAGAACCATACTAGGCGGAAAGACAAAGACCAGTTGTTATTTAGTTCCTCCAACAAAGTACACCCAAGTACTGTATCATTCACGGCACAGCCAGATGTTGTGGTAGTTCCATCAGCCTTTGGTTTTGGAATGGGACATCCATTGTGGAGCAGAAAAAAATGTAGCAAAATACCACCAATTAAGAAACATACAAGCGGTATGCCTCCAAATACACTTGAAAACAAGGAGTGTATAAAAGTTGGAATCACCCTGAAAGCAGTCTGGAATGTGCTGACAAAACCAGATCCAGTTGTTTAAAAATAAAAATGTGCAACACCCGTGGTGTTGAAAGCATTAAAAACCTGACTCGCAGGTTCACCGAAGTGCCTTAGAAAATTGGTGTTTAAAAGTGACTGTATTTTGGAGGACTACCTTGCAGCTTGCACTTTAAAGGCTTGACAGGCAGATGTAAGTGCCATGTGTTTCTGACACAATAGTGCTTTCATCCTCCTCAGCTTGTCGAAGCTAACATTAAAGGTAAGTATGGAAGGCCACAAACTTGCTACTCTAATCTCATGCGTTGGGGGTGGGGGTTAAGTATGTTAACGCTGCAGGTCACTGCTTGAGAAATAGAAACCACATAAGGGACACTTGCTTTCATCCTACAACAGCCTTGATCATTCAGTATCTATTAACTTCCATTCGAAAGTAACTGAAATCCTGGGGGAATTAAGGAGACTGAAACTCTATTAAAGTAGCATGCCAAATTGGCCAAGGAGGCATTACATACTCACTGCAATGTCACCTGTTTACAAATCATTGAGTGGCTTACAGAAGTTTCACAATCACTTCCACTGAGAAAGACTTCCTTTTCCTCACTCATACATTTGTAATCAAAAGATAATTCCCACACCTTGTGTACTTAACTCTGCCGAAAGCCTCAAATCTGCCTACTGGAAATTGTTTCAAACATAAGGTAAACTGAAACTTGGAAATGGCAGAGATCACTCCTTGTATTAGCCATATTGCTGATGGTGTGTCAGCCACTGTGAAAGGCAACTTTTCTATTTTAAGCATTGTGTATGTTGCATCCTTCTTTGCCATTATCTGTTGTTTGTGCGTTAGATTAAAAGGCAAGAACAACTCTTTTGAGTTCACGTGCTTCCAGGGCATGCGGTTTGATTTAGGAACTTGCAATGTCCAACTTAACTGCATTATAGATCTAAGTTGACTCTGTCCAAGCTGTAAAAAAATAACTATAATTTTGTATGATGTTAATTGCAGAAGACACAATGTTATTTAGAGTAGAAATATGAGTGGAAAATGTATTGATTCCTTTATCAACAACAGCCAATGCTTTCCCAAAATTAGGCTGATCTAGTTGCGTTGAAAGAGCAGCAGCTTCCATTTAAGAAACCTTCCAAATGTAATCGTATATGGCGTACAAAAATCATTTTTGAGCATGGTGATCTAGGACCTAACAAGAAGTCTTTCAAATCCATGTCATCAGAGCCAAAAGAGAGGTGCTCTTTTACAGCTGACAAAGTGCATTATTGGAACCATTGCTAACATAACTTCCCTACACTGTAAGTAGTGATGTGCTGTGTCTGGAGATATATATATAATATATATATATATTTTGGTCTGTGGGGAGTTTATAAAAAGTGCATGACAACCATTTGTGTCCACTGGCCACAATAACCACTCATTGGGACCTGAAAGTGTCAAATTGAACGTACCATTCTGAGCCAATTGAGAATTCTGCAATTGAAGGGGTACTGGGCACATTAATTTCATAAATTTTTGCTAGACCTAGGCAAGTTGTCTGTTGATTTGTGTCATTCTAAAAAATCATCTGACACACTTTAAATAAGGTATCTGTGCCCTGCGCTTGTCAATCTTTTGTTCCCCGGACTGATTTTGAATCAGTTGTTTCTCTCCAATATTCGTAGCCTTTAATGAGTAGTTGGGAAACAAATTAATCTAAGTCAACTAATTTAGGAGCGGTCGGCATATTTGTCCTTGCTTTTAGTGATGGTAATTTGAAATAGCAGTATACTAGATCTGGAGTATCATGCTTAGACAAATATGTGAATTTGTCTATGTATGTTTTAGAACTCTCTACTGGTGACATCGGACAATGTTCCCACTTTGCATAGTAAAAAAAATGTATGTGGAGTACTAGCTCTTTGTAGGTAAAGGTGTAATAATGATGGTAACAAAACATTTCACCATAATTGGCTGAGTTCGTTTACATATCTTCACTTTCAAACACAATATTATACTCAAGCTCAAAAATCATTGAAGAAACTTTTTTAACAACCCAGTCATCAGATACAACACCTGGTGTTACCACATCGTCCATTGCAACCTTAAAAACATATGGAATTCGAATAGTCTCTCTAGTACCAAAAATATCATATGGAACCTTATCCTAAACAATCTTCTCAAACAATAGGTCTCTCTGCACTTTATGGGAAGAAAAAGGAGGCTTCAATACCTCATCTACCAGTTCAATAGCAGAGCATTCAGGAACATAATGTCCCTTTATAAGCAAAAAGAAAACAGTCCTGAATACAGTCCACAAGAAGAGAGCAAACAAGGCAAGTATAATCCACAGCTAGGACCGTAGATGGATCAGATAAGTAGATAAGTGTGTTTAAGCCAGTGAAAAAGATTACATATCACGTGAAGAGAAGTGTGAGCAGAATCTGAAGAGAAGTCATCAATGTCCCCAAAATGCCCAGAAGCAGTCTGTGTGAAAACAGGAGCCTCAGCAGGTGAAAGAACTGGTTGACACCTCTAAAGGTGGTCCATCATGAACAACTCCATTGCTTTGAGAAGTAGTAGAGAAATTAACATTTTACGTCTGGTGTTTCTTGTATTTGTAGCAGAAACTAGAATCAATAGAAAATCATTCCCCGCCCTCCCCAACCTAGGGGAAACAATGTTGGTGGTGTTAAACGCTTGAAGAAGTATTTCCTGTTTAGTAGTGGAAGGGGATCGGGAACTACCGAGGAGTCCTGGAGGCCTACTTTATAGGATAGGCCACCTGATGCAATTTGACTTGATCAATGGAGACAAAGCGTTTGTCTTTACAAGCAGCAAGCGGTGGCAAGATGATAGTTCTGATATCTTGAATTCCAAGTACTGGCACCGCTGCACGGTATGATGGGCCTTATTCTTTCTTCACTGCAATCTTTTCTCAAGCTAGATCCCCCAACTTTTTGGATCCAGCCTGTAGATGCTGGTTTATCCCTTATTCCCTCCGTGGCAGCATGGGTGGTGGAATGCTCATCTCGGAAGTCTTGAAACTCCTGTAAGGCTGTGAGACTTCGATTTATGTCAAAAGGTGCTTCTGCTGCCACTGCATCAGGGCTATCAAGATCTGGGACATACATCTGGATTTCAAACAGGACCTCATATGGGGTGCGAGCACCAAGAGTTCTCTTACAGGGGATCCTCAACAAAGTCATAAACACTGAATACTCCTGCCCATGTCCGGGGACCCTGGAGCACATATAAACACACGTGTATATATGAAAAATTCTGAATGCTTGCCTCCATCAGATCTACCCCCAACTCCATCAGGGGGAGTAGATGTGCCCATCGATCTGCAGGGTGCCGGTTTTCACATCCCTGAGTGCAGAGAAACACCGGATATTCCTGCGCTTTAAAGTTGGATCCCACCACTACCAGTACAGGGTAGTACCCTTTAGTCTGAAGTCAGCCTGGCACGTTCTCCAAGTGTGTAGCGGTAGTAGCAGCACACCTGCGGAAGAAAAAGATCTTAATTTACACATACCTTGACGATTGGATACTGAAAAACAGCTCTCCAACATTACAAGGCAACATTACAAGACCACTTTGAAAACCTTCAAAATTCTGGGACATCAAGTCAATCCAGAGAAGTCCATACATACTCCAAAACAAAGACTCCATTATTTAGGAGCAACATTGGACACTAACCTCGCAAGAGTGTATCCTTCGGAGGCGAGACTATTATCAATAGTGCAGAAGTATCAAAACATTCTGCACACTCAACAGCCAGACATATAGCCTCAATCCTGGGTTACATGGCTTCCTGCATTGTTATAGTTCCAAATGCCAGACTCTACATGAGACCACTGCAAGAGAATCTAGAGGATCAATGGAGTCAGTTCGCAGAAAGTGGGAAGACAAATTGTCTCTATCACCAGCTCCAAGGAACACACTACTGTGGGGGACTCATTGACAGCATCTGTTAACAGGAGTCCTATTTCATTAGGACATTCCTTCTCAAACTCTTGTAATGGATGCATCTCTTCAGGGCTAGGGGGCTCACATGGGTTACCTCCAAACTCTGAGCTTGTGGTCGGACAAAGAGCAGCAATACCACATCAACTTGCTAGAGCTGTGGGCAGTTCATCTAGCCCTGAAGTCTTTTATCCATCCATACAAGACAACTCTCTTCTGGTCCAAATGGACAACACAACCACAATGTACAATCTGAACAAGCAGGGGGGCACTCAATCTCACCCCCTATCTCTGGAGGCAAAGACCATCTGGCATTGGCTAATAGCAAGGAGATTGTCAATCACAGCTATTCACCTCCCAGGAGCCCAGAACACACAAACGGTCTCTTGCAGCCAAAGCTTATCAAACGTGCATGACTGCGTTCTTCACAACAATATTGTAAAAAGCATTTCTCAAGAATGGGGGTATCCTCAGATAGACCTGTTTGTCGACAAAAAAGACAAAGGCATTCTGAAGCTTCAGATCCAGATTTTGCCTACCATGAACAAGGGGTAATGCCCTGTTGATAGACTGTTTAGAGAACTTTCTTTATGCCTTTTCACTCATTCCCCTGATTCCCACAATGATCAATAAGTTCTACAGAGCCAAGACCAGAATAATACTAGTAGCCCCAGAATGGCTCCGCCACTGGTGGTTCACGCATCTCTTCTATCTATCAGAAAAACCTCAGAGGAGGCTTCCGTGCAGACCAGATCTTCTCCACAAGCTAGAGCTTGACAGCATGGCTCCTGATTTCCTGCAGTATGGTCACCTAGGCCTTTCGCAGGAATGCATGGACGTCCTCAAGGAGTCTAAAAGACCTTCAACACTGTGTTCTTATTCATTCAAGTGGAAAAGGTTCTGCATGTGTTGTATCGAGAATGACTCCAATCCAATTCTAGGTCAGAAGGATGTCATACTACCATACCTCATTCACCTAGCAAAATCAGGTTTGCAGCTTTAATCGATTAAGGTCCATCTTGCAGCCATTACTGCTTATCATAAATCACCCTTTCAAGTATCATTCTTTACAATGCCTGTGGTTAAAGATTTTCTAGAGGGTTTAAAGAAAGGTTTTCCATCAGTTCATACACCTTCCCCTCCTTGGGAATTGAATGTGGCCCTATCTAAGCTCATGCCCCCCCCCCCCTTTCTTGAGCCTTTACACAAAGTTTCTTTACAACAGCTGACATGAAAGACCGCTTTTCTTGTTGCCATCACTTCAGCTCGCAGAATCAGCGAAATTCAGGCTCTCTGTGCTAAAGAAACCTACACAGTATTCCATGATAATAGGGTAGTAATGAGGACCCACCTTAATTTCCTCTCTAAAGTGGTATCTGATTTTTATATTAACCAGGCCATATCTCTTTCAAAGTTATTTCCTAAAGCATCTACACCAGCAGAAAGAACTTTGCATTCCTTAGATCTGAAAAGAGTACTAAAGTTTTTTTATCTTGATAAGACTAAAGATATCAGACAGTCTGATCATTTTTCTGTGAACTCTGGCCCCATAAAAACAGACATACCTACCTCAAAGCAAACCATTTCCAGGCGGCTAGTCTCATGTATTGTATTTGCCTTCCAGTTGGCTAATAAACATTTGACTGCCAGATCCAAAGCCCACTTTACAAGAGGCAAGGCGGCATCAACAGCCCTTCTGAAGAATGTTCCCATCTCCGAAATCTTCAAAGCTGCAACATGGAGATCAGTGCATACTTTTACAAGGCATTATTGTCTAAATTCAAATACTAAGACAGACACTCAAGTCTAGGATTATAGGTAAGTAACTTATCCATCTCCCAGGCAGATTATTTAAGGCTCTCTGGACTCCATAAAGGTGGTGGATCCAACTGCGACCTGAGCTTAATACTCTAGCTGTTAAGGATTGCTTCAAGTCTCTCTTTTACCTCTCCGCTATTGAATTTCCCTCAGGATGATGGAGACTAATAATGCAGCCACACCCAGGCTATCCATGTAATCACTGTATGCTTTAAATGCAAAAACAGGGCCCTGGAATACAGCTACTGCATATGACCCAATGAAGACTTGCAGATCTTTAATAACATTGAGAGTATTAGCCAATCGCTGTGGCCACACCTACAGAAATCTTGAGAAATGGTCTAGATAATACACACTGCAAGGGTTTGTTTGAAGCTAGGAGGGGTGCCTGTGGTAGGTGTTTAATGGGGAAGCCTTTATTTTGTTGGCAAATGTCACAGTTAAGGACATACTGCTTTGTCTGTTTATACAGACCATGCCACCAGTGGTGTTTTTGTAGCAAAGAAACTGTAGCCACCACACCACCTTGGCAGATGCTACCCCCACATGTGCTGCTTTCATTAATTCTAGCCTGCAGTCTTGGTTGAGGATCACCCCCCCTGGAATAGTTACATAAAGAATGTTTTGGGCACTTAAGTGGTAGGAATATTTTGCTGGATATGCTTTTGGTGAAGGTGAGCCATTAGCCGAAGCATTCACAGCAGCTGGTATTTCTTAATCCACCCTCGTATAGGCATGAGTAATTGCAGCTACAGTAGCAGTAATGACTGCAGATTTGACTGATCCATCAGCCAGTGAATTCCCTACAACTTGTATTAAAAAATGTTGGTGTCTCAAAGTATGTATTACATGAGCCTGTGGCAGAATATCTTTTAAGTTCTAACACTTTTCCCCAAAGAACTTTATGCTTAATAGTATTTCCTTTAGAGTCTCTGAACCCATTCAGGCTCCAGTAATGTAAGTTTTTGTTAAAGGACTGGACAAAGTGATACAAATCACACACTACAAGCGTGGGGAATTCAGGATACGTATGTTCCAGTGGCAGAACCAGAGCTCTTAGTTTAGCCACTTGTGCAGTGCAGTCCCCAAGAGACTGCGTGAAAGTTTGTTGAGGGTAGAACTCTCCATCCGTCTGTACTCCATAAACGGCTCTGCTACCTGCGGAGTATTGATGTTTGGAACAGCAGGTTGAGCTGGACTGTCAGTGTATATATAATGTATTTATACTGATCAAGAGGCAGAATGTTAGTGGGCCTGGGCTATTCCAGTTCATACTTTATTGAGTTTGTCTTTTAGGGTCAAAAACAGAATCTACATCAAGTGGCAGTCAAGGAAGTGGCAAAGCAAAACAAACGCTGTGGGATAGCGTAACTGGATGGACGGAATGCGGAACCAATCAAACATTCACCCCCAGTCACAGATCTGGGTTTAATCCATCCATTATTTTGCTCACCATGCCACCCCAGTTTGAACCCAGCCATATGCAAATCAGTCTTGACCCTGTTCCTCATGGGAACAGTCCAGCCCGAACTGCCAGGCCAGGTTCTCCCTGGACCAGAAACAAGCATCCTGGGACCGGTTTCGGGGTTTCACCCCTCATCAGCCAGGCTAGCTTGAATCCAGTGGCACAGTGAGCCCATTGTTTCTATCTAGGATGTAAGACTTTTGCATTTGGGATGTTACCCTTTGTGACAGCCTCTAAGGATGGAAGTGGAGAGACAATAGTGATGTGTTTTCATTAGGTCAATGGTCTTTCCTTAATGACAGCCATCTGAACTGTAGTCAGTATTTCTTTCATTGGACGCAAAATGCATTTGAATATAAATGTCATCTTTATTGTAAGTGATATGGTAAAAGACAATGGCACCAGGTATTATCCAGATGACCAAGTTTGTTTTCTTTACATGTGCGTACAAGAGTTTTGCTTCAAGCATGTCAGTCTGTGGTGATCTGAGTGTTTGTGTGTGTGTGTGCTGCTGTCCATTGTTTACTGGAAAAATCTAGGCTAATTAAATCATACAGTGGTTCTCTGCATTGTGCATAATCTGTTATAGAGGTTCTACCAAAATTGAAAAATTCTGAAAAAGATTGTAGTTTTATGATGGTGTTTGGTGGTTGCAGTTGAGCACATGTCTCAAGGAAGTGTAGTGCCAGGCTGTTTCCTTCATTTGATAACTCGTATTATAGAAACAGGAAACTGAGAAAGGTAATTTTTGTTTTCAAAAATTTTATTTTGTAGCCCTTTTCCGTAAATCCCAAAACTGTGCGATCTACTCTGGTTTAATGAGTGTTTAAATCATCATCTGTCAGTTAAATGTCACCTACATAAGACAATGCTTCTGGATCAATATCATGTAATATTGATGTTACATGGGTAGAGAACAGCCCTGAACTGTTATAGTCCTGAGGAAGTCGGCAGAAATGGCGCTGAGCATGGAAAAAGTGGTTAGATCCCTGTTTTCAGGCGCTGTGTTTTGGCAGAAAATTCAGTTGGAAATATCCATGCTTGTTTTATATTTTTTACAAACAATATTGTTCATTAATGCTGTACTGTGTGTGTTTTATATTGCAGATGTGCGTGTGTGGCTATTGAAATGTCTATGATCTAAGACTATTCTATAGGAGTGATTCGGCTTAGCTACTAGGTACAATGGGTTGTTCACAGGAAGTACATAGGGTTTAGTTACTTCCTGGTATTCAAATTGTGAGAGAAATTCTACCAGAGAAGCTTTTGCATCATGTTTTATTGGGCATTGGAGTTGTACTTGCGGACTGGACCTTATATGTACTACGTGATAAGACGAGTCCTTATCCCAGCTCGCATGGTTGTGGTATAGTGCAGGGGCTTGTACATGAGCCCAATCTGCATCGTATGCTTGTTTTACTTGCTCAGGAACTAACAGCGAGAAAGATGGTAAAATCACTTCTTCCCTTTGTGGGAGAGTTCTAACAAACTTCAGTGGACAATCTTTTTCAACCAAGAGACTGCGATAACTAAGTGTTAGTGTTTCCCAGAAAACTACATTAATTTTGCACTTTGTCCCCCACAATCTCTATGTTCAATTTATATACTTTGTCTGGAGGAGTGACTCTCCTATCTGGGGTTTTGACTTATATGTAGTCATTAGTTGCTCTCATATCCATAAACTCTTGAAGATTATGGAGAACTAGTTTGATCTCTGCTGCGCTGTCTAGCAGATCAATGCCCACGTCCTGGTCTGCAGTAATGTTCTACGTATGTGTGGCGTATTTAGCCGAAATACCCGCAACCTTCTTTGTTTTGAATTGGGGTTTTTATTGAGAAAGTTTCTCTTCCTTTTTTTACGATGATGTCACATGAGGGCTGAGTCCTTTTTTGGTTTCACGTATTCTTCTTGTTTGCACTCTGACAGCCCCACTTTTGCAGACTTTTTGTTGGATGAGCCCTTAGAGGAACGAGAAGGGCGTGTATCACTATACTGATACCTGTCAGGCTGTTTTAAATTATCATAGTTATGTAAATTATAAAAAAAAATCAGACCTCTCTGGCTGCGGAGATACTCCCTTTGATTTTATTTGTTGTTTGTCCCAGCGTTTTTAGATGAAATTTGTGCTTACTTGTTATTATCCTTTTCAGAATTACCTTTACACTGTAGCTTGTTTGGTCTGGCCCCTGGGTTATTGTGACTTATGAATGTATAGGTTTCGGCAATAATATTTGGTTACTCAGGCTCCTTATCTATTACTAGAACCACTGCTACTTCTCCTTTTACAATTACTAAAATAATTGATACCGTGGGAAAATATCCAATTAGTTTCATCCGCAAGTCCAAGGCAGAGACAGCCCTGTATTCATTTTGTATCTGTTTTAACAAGTCTGGTAAAACAGCAAAAGATAGTCCACCGGGGGTATGGTATATATTGCAGCAAAGACCGTGCCCCATGTGGTACAGTCATCAGTAGAGGGTATCATCCCAAGTGGCAGCACATTGTGAAAATTCTGTGTTTGTGTTGGGGTCCCATATGGGGAAACTTTTCTTCAAGCTTGTTTGTTTTTTGAGCAATCCAAAATGCAGTTTCCTCCCGTCTGATGGGTACCTTACCCATAATAGCATTAATAGTCACTAGGTTAATCCGAGGTGTAGCCAATTGTGGTTGAACAGATTGAGCAGCCCTCGCTGGGGCTGTGTTTAAGGTGCACATAACAAATTGTTTTAAGCGTCTGTGTAATCTAACTATATTATTATATAGTTGTTATAGATTGCCTGCTGCTAAATGTTACATGTTAGGATACAGTTTGTAGGCAGCTATTACTAGCCATGTGGCCTGTCATTACTGAGAGCACCCAATCTAACAGGTTCAACAATATGTGGTAGGGCGCCTTGGAACCAGTTTTCATGTTCCCGATATGTTAAAGGTATTTCTAATTATTGGTATGTTCTGTGGATGTATGAAATGTATTTGTAGTGGCATCAACTGCAGGAAAGGTGACCCATGAGTAAAAAAACTTCAGTTTTGTACGCATTGTGTGCCTCTACCACAAACATAACATCTCAACCCCTATTAGGTAGCCCATTTTAAAGTAAGTGTTGTGTGACAGCTTTTCTACAATTGACAAGAAAATTAACTGGATTTTCCATTTTGGTGAATGGAGTTCCGAGAAGAAAATACTAAAGTGGAGTATCCTCCTAGAGGTTCAAGCTTGAACAACCTACACACAAATATAGGTACTTCCTATACTGCTGAGGAGGATTTGATCCCTATCATCACAGACATCTCCACTTTAAGGTGTGTAGGGCACCTTGGGCACTCGAGAGAAAACTATGCAAGAGACCTGTTAAACAAAGGACCTGACCTAAATACATTGGTGGCACCATGTTATGAGGTTCCTTCCAAGGTAATACGACTGTGTTTTAGGCCAACAGAATTTCAGAATGGTGGTGACTAACTGCATCCACACTATCAGGAGCTGTTGGCCCAATTCCTGGCTAGCTCACAGTGCTGCACATGAACCCCTAAACCAACCGGCGTGGAAGCTGATTACTAAATCTAACACACTGACCCCTCAGGGAAGTGTGGATACAGATCCAACCCTTTCATTACATCACTCATCAATGCCCAGATGAAAACACAAAAAATATATGAACTGAGTTTTCAATATATTTATCGAAAACAAACGTAATCTTTTATAAAGCAAGTGAGCTGTCATAATTAGGCAGATGAAACAAAGCAAAGTGACCAGCATGATGAACATGGTAAAGACAATTAATAATCCAACCATGGCAAATGAGGCTCTAAAGGTTCTAGAGGCTCTAGGTGATTTACCTAACCCTAAGACTACGCTGAGAGCATAGTGGGTGTACACCTCTGCCTGGCCCGATGTAAGGGATTAGCCCCAGACCTGAAGACAGTGTCAGGAGCGTCCTGCGGTGTAGATGGCAATCCTCTCAGAATGCTGGTAGATTAGCGGCAGCAGTGCTTAATGTTGAATAAAGCATTCGTCCCAGGACCGTCGTGGCAGGAATGCCCTCTGTCCCTTCCGGTTCAGCGCACCTTTTATATAATTTATATGAGCTGTACTGTGTTGGAATTACAGCTCTGATGCAATGCTGTGTTTAGATGTTAGAAACTGTCTCCTGAAAGGACAACAACTAGGATATCCTGTTCGTTGTTCCTCGCCTTGAACAGAAAGTACTATTACATGTTGTGCAAAGGCAAACTGAACAAGCAACTTGTACCACATATTCCTAGAAAAATTATGCAAGAAATGTGTGTAAATGTCATTGCTAAAAGCAGGGCAGCTAAATGTTTTTATAAAATTCAAAATATAAAATAAAGCTAAAAACAGGGGGGACCAACTTGGGTCCAAAAGGTGCTCAAAACAGTAGTCTCATAGACCAGGCCTTTTGTCTGGGCCAATGCTTGTTAGGTCTTGACACAACACCCTTGTGATTCTGAGCAAGTCAGTTAATCTCACCATGCCTCAAAAAAGAAAAAGAAAATATGACTTTTGGCAAAAATCATATCACATAAAGAAAGCAGTTGCTCCCATTTTTTAGTGAAAATACATTTGAAAGCATATAACATCTGTTATCAAAATAAAAGCAGATATAAACTATTATCACAATGAACATCCGTTTCAAAGGAGAAAAGGGATTCTTTGAAGTGCATGTGGCATAATAAAACAGCTAAAAATGTCAAAGGGTTCAACAAGGACAACAGGAAAGAATAAAAATATAAATGTAGTATCTCAATCACAACGCGATCAGGTGAAGGATACCAGTTAAGCTGAAGCTATTAGTTCTTGGTCCATGCTCCAGCCGAAAGAAGAGGAAATGAAGCCAGCACACGCTGTCCAATTAGAAGGCTGCAAATAGGAGTTACAATGAAGCCAACAAATGTTAAGGAATGGGTGGGCTAAAGCCCCTTATTGTGTACAATATCCCAATGCAAGCATAAAAGTAGTACCTCAGACACAGTGCAAGCAACTGAAGAATAGAATTTGAGCTGATGCCATCAGTACTTGATCCATGCTTCAGCCGAAAGAAGAGGAATTGAAGCCAGCATGCGCTGTCGACATTAGAAGGAAACAAATAAAAGTGACAGTGAAGCCAACAAATGTTAAGGAATACAAGGGCTGCAAGCTCTTGTTGTAGACAGTATCTCTCGGAAGCGAGAGCACATGCAACAACAAAAAAATGGTTGCAGCTTTGGAATAGTCCATCTCGAAAATAGGGACACAATATCATGTAGGGTAACTGTACGAAAATGTTTTTATTTATCTGCTGCTGAGCAAAAAAAAACAACTGGTGACCCAATCCCAGCACAAATACTGGCCCGGGTGACTAATAAATGTCTCTGGTGCAGTGTGGTGTGCTTAACCTGCAAGTGACAGGTTGAAATCTTACAAGATCGCACATTAGGTTCTTGCAATCTCTTTGTTGGAGGTCAGATATTGTATTCATTCCTTATAAGAAAACTAAGTTGTGCACACGCTGCAGATATACCTGCAAGTAATGCATAAGGCATTCTAAAGGCTTTTCTGTAGGATAGCTAATATCATTAGGTGTGCGTATGTACCTCAGCAAAACATATGTTCACATTCTTTAATTCCATTATTATACCCAGGTTTTTGCCAACACGTGTTATGCTTGATAAACGCGCTTAAGGGCATACCATTGATTTTAACATCCATCAAAATCCACTTTTCTCGAAAGTGAACACAAAGTAAACATTAATTTTCTAGTTTAGATTTGATCCACCAAACAACCATTTTCTGTCATATGCCGATATGTTCTTATCCATACTGAAATTCGTACTGTCACCCCAGCAGCTACAGTGTGTGATTAGCTAAAACCTTAACTATTCTCGGACACACAGCTGTTTCTAACATTATATAGACCGTTTAAGTATTGTTAAAATCACAGTTCCTACGTACTTGATCTATTTTAAATGTCTTTATAGATTTCCAAATAACAAATTCAATCCATATATTAATTCATCAATGCTAGCTGATCTCTGTTCATTAGTCCTTATTTACTAGCAGTACTATTGATTCGAAATCGTTTCATTTCACATGTCAGTTTATAAGCTGTATGTTCTAACCCCGACAACCCATTAGCAACACTCTGCAAAACTACATATGTTTACTTCCTCTCTGCAATATGAAAATGCCAGTTTGTATCAAAAGTACTTTGCTTATAATTTTAGAATGCCTACGTCGTTCACGCCTACCTGAGGTTGGATCCTCTTTAAAACAATTATCGTTAGGCTTCTTTTTGCCCCTTATATGCATCTTAAATCTGACCTTTGCTTACAGGTAATGAAACTCCTGATGTCTCTTTACTGTCTGTGAAGTCTCAACTATTTTCAGTTTTAGATTTCAAGAGTTTACAGGAACCACCATGTATTTAAAAAAAAAAAAAAGGTTTGTGCATGAGCCAGGTGAATCTTTTTATCCTTTCTTGATTATAAACGGTAGCACTAGCACTGCGATTACTCTGTAAGGTCACATGATCTGTGGTTTATGCCCTATGACAGGTAACATAGGTATAGTTAATGATATGAACTATCCATGGGATATTTGAAAATGCTTTTGATGCAATATATTAAGCACATGGACCAGCTCCCTGATAGTGTCCTACTGGCCGTAAAGCACTTCAACGGCTTGTTGGAGATAGTAAGCGCTATATAAATACAATTTAAATTTAAACATGGAAGTATGAAATGCTGTAATTCAGAAAAAAAAATAACATAAATCTTGTTTTGTACTAAAAATCCTAAGGAGATCCCTCTACCGATTGTGATGCTTATTAAACGTCTAAACTGGACAATAGTGATTCTGATCTTTCCTGCTGGCTCCCATGTGTTTATAGTTAAAGTATTTCTGATCACTGCACTCAGACCTTATTCTCCTTTTTATTCATGTGTGGATATGAATCAGATATAACAATCCATATGGCCAGACCAGAAATGTTGTGTATTTCTTGACTGGCCAGAATTGGCTGTAATTAAAATAATTCTATCCACTTTGGTCTCATTCAGAACAGTAAACTGAATTGTGGGGTAGTAGCCTACGAGGAGTAATTACAGGAAAGATAAATACTTCACACTCAAACTTTCCCCCCAAACATATGTCACCAGGAAAAAAACTGACAGAATTATCTAGGTTTGACTCATCAGCATGAACAACACTGACATCATGTAATGCATCTTCCCAACTCATAATAGGTGGTATTTAATGGCATTTTTCATCCATACCTTATAAACACCCCCAGACTAATGGTAACATCATTTATAGAAAATCGTAATTACCATTTTTTCTGCAGATCTCGGAATAAGGGCCTTAATGTATGATGCCCGTCTTATGGTCGCATATCACAAGCAGATACAGTCCTATAGCCATCAGCAAGCCAAATGCTTATTCAGTATTATAAAAACAGACTTGCCTCTGTCAGCCTTCTGTTATTTCAGCAGTATCCTTGAACAAGCCAGATAGATGCCTTCCCCACGTCTAAAGATCGCTTAAGAGCAAAGAACACACCTGGCTAAAGATGGCTTAAAAGAAAAGCACAGTTTTTTCACAATGCGTTACGTAGTTATAATGTCAATTAAACCGCTATATAAGAATCTTTCAGTCTAGTGACACCATGACAACTCCGGGATAAGAATTGATTGGTTTTGATATATGAAAAGACATATCCATTGACATTCGTTATGTTGCACTAAAATCAGTTTGTTAAAAATAGAACACGTCTGTGGTCTCGTACAAAGAGTTATCAAAAACATTAGAAAAAGCAGAGATATGAGCCTAGTATTTGTTTTTTTGTTGTGTCAAAAATGCTTATTTAGCTGCTTGGATAACTGACCCTATTTAAGTTTGGTAAATGAGCTAGTATTTTTAATTGCACCAAGAGCCTGATACGGAAAACGTTTCGCTCACCTATGTATGGCTTAGGACTTGAGACGTCTGCAGGCAAATTCAACTTTATATTACAGTTTTCAGATTTGCTGATTTTCCCTACTGAAATTTTAATGGTGATTTGCTAATAGACCACTGCACTGTTACTGTTCCCTATATCGATCAGATGTGGAGCTGTGACAGTCTTTTGTTGTGCTTAGTTCTGTGTTTGATAATATTCAGTTTAATACAGACATGCAACCTCGGTGTTTTACTATTTGTACCGGTATGTTGTTTGCTAACCAACCTCTAAATCAATAAATAGTTAAGTTCTGCTCTCGTGTCCTAGTGAGGAGAGAAAACCCAGAAATTAAAGATGTGCCAAAAGTAACACCTTCTTGGACTCTTTACCCACTCACCTACTTGCTACCCCACACTTACCCACTCACCTACTTGCTACCCCACACAAATAGATCAGAGCTGAGGCTATTTCGATGGAACACCAGAGTAAAACAACACTGCATTTTAAAAGAAACACCATGCACAATTCTAAGTGTACTTGTCATTAGTAGAGCAGGAACGTAAATGTCACAACAAATGTTCTTAGATTCTCCCTAGCAGCTCTTGCAAATTCTAATGGTTACATTCCATTTGATGGAAATCAGTAGCAATATGGTCTGTGGATTTCATGTAGCATACAAATTGTGAACATAGAATCTACATTTACTTAAACCTTTATTTATTTGTTTGTTTGTTTGTTTGTTTCAGATACTGCCGGAAACGAGGCTGGGTCAAGTCTACCCTCATCATGTCCGTCCCACAGACCAGCACTTCCAAAGGGAAAGTGATGCTGAAGGAGTACAACGGCCGCAAGATTGAGACTGAGCACATTTTTAAATGGATAACAGCCCATGCTGCATCTCGGATCAAAACTATTCATAACTCTGAGCACTTAAAAAACGAGTGGAACAAAAGCGATCAGTATCGTGTAAAAATATACCTGTTTGCAAACCTTGGCCAACCGCCCGCCTTCTTTTCTGCACTAAGTGTTAAGTTTACTGGAAGAGTAGAGTTTATTTTCGTTAATGTTGAAAAATGGGACAACAAGAGTTACATGGAAGAGATTGGTGTGCACAGGACACCATCATACGTGCTGAGAACACCAGAAGGAGTCTACAATTATGGAAATAATACAGGTGAATTCATATCTCTTCGAGCAATGGATTCCTTTTTGCGCTCGGTACAACCAGAAGTGAATGATTTATTTGTCTTAAGTTTTGTGTTGGTTAACTTAATGGCATGGATGGACTTATTTATCACACAAGGAGCCACCATAAAGCGTTTTGTGGTGCTCATCAGCACTTTAGGTACATATAATTCCCTATTAGTAATTTCTTGGCTTCCTGTATTAGGGTTTTTGCAGCTACCGTACCTGGACAGCTTTTACGAGTACAGCTTAAAACTCCTGCGCTATTCAAATACAACCACCCTCGCTTCATGGGTGAGGGCTGACTGGATGTTCTATTCCTCGCACCCGGCCTTGTTCCTTAGTACCTACCTAGGTCATGGCTTGCTTATAGATTACTTTGAAAAAAAAAGAAGACGCAACAACAATAGCGATGAAGTTAATGCCAATAATTTGGAATGGTTGTCCAGTCTTTGGGATTGGTATACAAGTTATGTGTTCCACCCTATTGCTTCATTCCACCATGTTCCAATTGAGTCCGACTGGGATGAAGATCCAGATTTGTTTCTGGAACGGTTGGCATTCCCTGATCTGTGGCTTCATCCACTTATACCAACTGATTACATAAAGAACTTACCAACGTGGCATTTCCAATGTATGAATGATCAGTCGGAGGAGGAGATTTCAGAAGAGTCTCAGGAAAGCGACAGCGACTCCGAAGGTGAAAGCAGAGACACTGTTACCAGGGGCAAAGAAATGTCGATGGACGAATTGAGAACATCACACAAGTGCAGTGAGGAATTATGCACACTTAATCACATTTGCTCATGTGCCAAAAAATGTCTGAACAGTTCCCAGGAAACAGAAGAAAGGTTGTATGGGACGTACAACACTCAAGAGGACATGGAAGCTGATTGGTCAGCATGGCCTACTCATATGTTGCACTGCACCGAATGTGTTGTATGTCTTGAGAATTTTGAAAATGGATGTTTACTGATGGGCCTGCCTTGTGGCCATGTGTTTCATCAGAGTTGTATTATCATGTGGTTAGTTGGCGGAAGACATTGCTGCCCCGTTTGTCGGTGGGCATCATACAAAAAAAAGCAGCCATATGTACTGAATCAGCCAGTTTCTACCGAAATCCTGTCCTAGCGTTTTCTGTCGTCTACATGCAAGATTTGTGGAATCCTTTGCTCGTCCTTGAATGTTAGTCACTTGATGTTTTTGTGCTTTGAAGTTTAGCCTAAATGTTATTGCAGTGATCAAAAACTTACATTATGCTATCGTTAATGACTAAATCATTTGGTTGCCTTGATTGTCGAATTTGAATGCGTTTCGTTCGTATTGTAAAATAACTTCCTTTTCAGCATTTAAATATGTCTTTGCACTTTTTTTGTAAGTGCAAATGTATTGTACTGACAGAAAACTCAATCCCATCCAATGTTTACAGGTTAAAGAAAATAATAAATCATTGATTAATGTTTCCTACTTTAAAAGACTACTGTTTGCATACATCTGGAAAGGATGCTGGGGGACAGTAGTCATTGTCCAGAAACGGACATACTGAGTGAAGTTGGTAAGGAGGTTTGTGTATGCAAGGGTCATAGCTCAGGAACCCATTGTCTAGATGCTTATTAATTATTTGTTCTGTTTAACGATGCCCACTGGCGTTGGTGGGAACAAAGTGCCTTTGCAAAGAGAGAACTTTGTGGCCAGCATTTCTTGAGAAAGCCACCCGACCCGTTCATGGTACCACCTTTCTTTTCAAAGGATGGGGAAGCAATACCCTGCAAGTGAAATAAACAGGAGCAGGTGACTGGGTTTGGTAAAATAATCAAAAAGAACCTAAAGGACTGTTGCAAATTGAGATTATTTAACACTATGAAAGCAGGAATATAAAAAAAAATCATAAAAACCAAATGAATGTTGACCGCTGCAAAAGACTTCAACTGAATGTGTAGCATTTTCTTTGTTGCTTTTCATCACGTGAAATGTCAGGATGCACTCTGGAATATTTAAAGTATATTTTAGCTAGCTTCCTCAATGAACTTTTGAAACCATGTCCTTAGATTTTGAATTTCTTTTAACAAATTAGTGCATTCTGTGGGGTGTAGGCTGTATTTGATCGAATTGATTAGAACATCTGATTACATTGATTTTTACAGGAAATGGCCAGAACTGGATACAGTGTTCTTTGGTGGACATTGAGCAATCTGCAATTCTTACCAGTCTTTTGTTAGTGTAAGAAATTAATGTCCTGAATTGTAATACTACATTTGTATGATTATGGCAAAGGATGGAATGAGCGCTTAGAGACCACTGCATTGTTTTCAACAGATGATCATCCAAAGATGAGATTCAGTTAACATGCAGGCTAAAGTATTCCATCACTGAGTAAAAGTCAGTTTTCCAAGGAGACAGTGGGTGGATTGATTAGACATGGACGCCAAGGCTTTCCTCTACCTCTAAATCAATTTAGTCTGCAAAGGTCCTTAGTAGTAAGTAGACTTGACTACTGCATCAACACATCTGCCTTTATTTCCGTTGGTGAACTTCTCTGTCACTCGTGTGCCATCTGCTTTTTATGTGTTGTGTGGCAACTGTATTTTTGCCTGTACATTTGTTGTCTGGACGGATTTTCTTCTATATGTTTGTTTGTGGGCATGAGTACCTGGTTGTCCCTGGCTTGCGCTGACATCTCCCTCCTTTCCTACTCTAAGGCCTACTTTTTATCCCTACTTACGTGTGCCAGCCAGATGACTAGTGTTTGCTAACAAGTACTGCTCCATTTTAGGGAAGATCATTTCATTCACAATGCTCCTTCACCATACTCTCTCTCTCTCTCGTTTCTTCTTTTCCACTCTTCTATCACATCTGCGTTGTACATGCAACCAACATAACATGTGTCTCTGATGTTTGTTTGTAGGTGACTATATGTCAAGTGGTCTGTCTTTGTGTTAATCTGGTGGCCTGTTAAAACACGTGTTAGTGTGTTCTTTGTATGTATGGATGTCTGTAGGTATGTTGCGCTATGTGCAAATGGTATTTATGTGTCATCTTTGTTGCACCTTGTCTATTCATCTCATGCATTATGCAAGTCTAATCTGTCAACTTCACCAGTGCTTGTTCTTCTAGCATGCTGTGTACAGTTTGTTCTGCTTTGTTCTGTTTTTACATTTAAATGTTTTGTAGTTGGAGTAAATGATGATACTATGAGACATGAGATGCTGACCATCCAGATGGCTGGTCAAGGTTTCCAGCAGGTTTACGTTTTGATTGTATAGGATCATAGTTGGTGAAACCAGTTTTCTGATCAGATATTCTCTTTCCCATTTTGAACTTGTGTTTATTATCGTTACCTACTGGAGGGATCAGAAACAAATTCTATACTTGATAATACACAAGCTTTGTGTAGCTTTAACGTGCATAATTTGCGCGTTTTAGTTGGCATACCCCTTCCATGCACAAAAGTGCACCTTCACCAGTTTCCTTTTTCCAGAAGAATGGTGAGACTTGGAACTTGCCTTTCTTCTGCTCAGCAAATGCCTTACATGTGAATTAGTCTTTATATTCCTTGGTCTTTTTAAAATACTTGTGTACTGTTTTTACCCTTCTCTTTCAGCATAGCTAACTTATGCTTCAGTGCTCCATTTATGTTGTTCCATTAGCTGTTGGCAGATGATCAGTGTAACCTCAGGGTCTCTTGTTTTGGGAACAGTCATGCAGTGCATCAGTATGCAGTCTTTGTGGCCTGGCATAGCAAAATGGACCAGGCTCTGAACAGATATTGGATTTCATCACCAGAAGAATAGTCAGGAGGTGAGGACAGTGTCTCAACTACTGAGTGCAATCTCGTGTACCATCCCTGCTGGGGAGGTAGTTCTTGCAAGGAACCTCATTCTCATAAATGTAGGTGTCCCTTACTGACCCTATGCTGGTAGTTCAAGTAACCCCAGCAGAGAGGGTTCTTCAGACTCTGAGGTCTCACATTTTGGTCTGTCTAAGCAATCCTGGCTTGTCTGGGTAAAGCTTCTCTACACCACTATAGCCCTGAAGAGTTAATCAAGTTGCTCTTGGGCATATCTGCAGGCAAGCAAGTCTCCCATTCTGAATTTGGTTCTGTTCGCTTCTTAGGCTGTGTGAGGAACTGCCTCTTTTTGCATGTTCACTCCCACATTTTTGGGCTGATGCTGCTGGTTTTCAACTCAGAATGCACTGAGGTCTGCTCACCAGACCTCAGTGCCAGTGCTTTAACCCCATACAAAGTACATGTTGGATTGCATACACCCAAATGCCAAGGCTTGAATACTTATAAGTCCCTAGTATATGGTACTGAGGGTGCCCAGGGCATATAAGACAGTGTCCACTCAGTGCTGCAGCACTGTTTGTGCCACCCTTCGTGTGACAAAGTACAAAATGGCTCCCAGCCTGCCACTGCAGACTGGAATGGCAGTATTTTCCTGCCAGTTCAACTTTGCCATTCTAACCAATGGCAAAGTCACCTGTTGGACCTGTCAGCAGTTGGCATGGTTTCCCCTGACTTTTTGGCTTCCGACCTCCCGTGTGGAATTTCATTTTGCTGGTTTAAGGATTCTTGGTACTTTACCACTGCTAACCAGCACTAAAGTGCAAGTGTTCTCTGTCTAAATGTTATTGGTGATTAGTTTATCCACGATTGGCATATTTGATTTACTACTAAGTCCCTAGTGGCGTGCACTGTATGTGCCCAAGGCCTATAAATTAAATTCTACTGGTGGGCCTACAGCACTGATTGTTCCACCCACATGAGTAAGCCCTGTGAACATGTCTCAGGCCTGCTACTGCATTTTGGGTGCGTGCAGTTTTAACTGCCAGTTCAGCCAGGCAAGTGCACCAAATTGCCTGGCCCAAACCTTCCCCTTTACTACATGTAAGTCATCCCTAAGGTAGGCCCAAGGCAGCCCCATGGGCAGGGTGCAGTGTATTTAAAAGGTGGGACATGTACTGCTGTGTTTTACATGTCCTTATAGTGAAATACTGTTAAATTCTGTTTTCACTATTGCAAGGCCTATCTCTCCCATAGGGTAACCTTGAAATATCTTCCAAGTGTAATTTCCAATTGGGAGCAGATAGAAATATGGAGTTTAGGGTCTCTGAGCTCAGTTTTAAAATACATCTTTTGATTAAGTTGGTTTTTAAATTGTAATTTTGAGAATGCCACTTTTAGAAAGTGGGCATTTTCTTGCGTAACCATTCTGTGTGTCTGCCTGGCTGTGGATTACACATCTGGGTCAAGATGACAGTTGGGCTGTTTGAAAATTCACTCTAGATAGTCACACAAGCTGAGGTGTGCCCTGCATATCCTGATGGGTCTTCCTGGGGTAGAGTGGTGGGAGGAGCTAACACTCACCTGAATAGGGCCGTACCTGTCCCTACACAAAGCAGTCTCCAACCCCCTTGAGTGTGTCTGGGGCTAGGGCAGGAAAGACAGGGACTTATACACTACCAAGACTTTCCTTTGAAGTTTGCCTACTTCAAAGGCAGAAATTAGTATAAGTACTGGACCTCTGAGACTACAACGTTAGAATGTCCTCTGTCTAGAAGGATTCTATCAGAAAAAGAGCTAGATGCTGTACTGCCACTCTGCCTGTTGCTTTGCTGTGCTGGCCTGCTGCTTGTTGTTTCTGCCTGGAAGTGAAAGGACTGGACTTTGCTTTCTACATCCTGCTTTCAAAGGTTCTCCAAGGGCTTGGGCTAAGGGCTTGGGCTGAGCTTGCCTCCTGTAGAAGTCTCACACTTCAGACACTTCATCTTCCAGCACCTGGGCTCTTGCTGAGTGTCCTGACTTACCAAGTGCTGTCACATTCAGTTCCTGGGCCTTTGGGAGTGGGTTCTGGTGTAACCCAAGACGAATCAAGTGCACCAACTCCACAGTGACTTCAGAAAAGACATCGGGCTGTTTCCTGTGCCTGGAGCCGTGGTCCCTGCTGAGTGCAACGACTGCAACCTTCGGCGCAGGCACAACACCAATGAAGCACTTCCGAAGACCTGCCACAGTGTGAGCCCTGAGTGCTGTGTCACCTATGTCCATGATACCTGACTCCAACTCCTCTGCAGCACTTGTGACCTCATGGTGTGATCGTGACACTGCAAACTCGACGCCTTGCATCTTGACCTGTTGGATTCCTTGACCTCTGCTGGATCGTAAGGAACCAACGCCTCGCCACTGATCCTGCTTCACTTCCCCTGCAACTGGACGGAACTGACACCTCACCTTCCCTGCCTTGCAGTAAGGAACCGATGCCTCACCTCCTGGGTAGCGGTAAGGAACCAATGCCGGACCGACTCCAGTGGCGTATCACCGCCCCTACTCCATGCAGCGTCTTTGTTTCCTCATCATTTTCAAACGTACTGAACCTGGGGTGAGTGCGACTCCATGACTGGCCTACACTCCCTCACGAGTGGCATCATACTGTTGGGAATTACTCTGTCAAGACATTGTGATAGCCCCAGGTGGAGCTGTTGTGTTTGTAAGTGCTTTATTGTGATTCAGTCTTGAAAAATGTGTATTGTTGCTTGTTTAGAGAGAGAGAGAGAGAGAGAGAGAGAGAGAGAGAGAGAGAGAGAGAGAGAGAGGAGAGAGAGAGAGAGAGAGAGAGAGAGAGAGAGAGAGAGAGAGAGAGAGAGAGAGAGAGAGAGAGAGAGAGAGAGAGAGAGAGAGAGAGAGAGAGAGAGAGAGAGAGAGAGAGAGAGAGAGAGAGAGAGAGAGAGAGAGAGAGAGAGAGGAGAGAGAGAGAGAGAGAGAGAGAGAGAGAGAGAGAGAGAGAGAGAGAGAGAGAGAGAGAGAGAGAGAGAGAGAGAGAGAGAGAGAGAGAGAGAGAGAGAGAGAGAGAGAGAGAGAGAGAGAGAGAGAGAGAGAGAGAGAGAGAGGAGAGAGAGAGAGAGAGAGAGAGAGAGAGAGAGAGAGAGAGAGAGAGAGAGAGAGGAAAAAAAAAAAAAAAAAAAAAAAAAAAAAAAAAAAAAAAAAAAAGAAAGACTTTATACGTTGCCTCTAGATAAGCCTGACTGCTCGTGTGAAGCTACCAAGGGGATGAGCAAGGGTTAACTAAGCTGTATGACTCACTTACCCTGACTAGATGGCAGTGGTTTGCACCCTGTCTCTCTAGAGACCCCATTTCTAACACCACCCTTTCCCTCAACATTATGTATAAGTCTATCAAGTCAAAAGGCAGGTAGCTGTATTTTGTTAAGTAAGACATATGTTTTGCCATGTATCTTAACAGCCACACTTCTAAATTATTGGTTTGTTGTGGGTAAAGTTGGTAGCCCCAATTGGCTAACACAGTGTTAGCATTTTTTCCTCACACACAAACACCACACCACACCACACCCCTTCCTTTCTGACAACCTGGGGAGCCGTGTTAAGGACTTTCAGGCTCAGGAACAAAGGCAGTGCAACAGCAGTGAGGGGTCGTCTCCTCCGCTGCCAGGATTGCAACATGGGAGGGTTAGCCTAGAAGTGAGCTTCAAAGGGAGAGCAGGATGCCTTTTCTTCCTGTAGACAGCGTGGAGACTGGGCCAGAGAGGGGAAAACTCTCTCCCAAACCGGGTTCACCATGGGTGTGCAGCCCTCAGGTAGCCACACCTGGAGGGCAGGCAACCAAGCTCCTGATTACTGAGGAAGGGTTGTGCCATCTCGAAAGTTGCAAGAATGTGGCATTCTGGGCTAGCCAGATGCCACACATCACAAGAACTTAGCCACTAGGTAGGAGGAGACCCAGTAGCCCATTGGCTGGTAACCACGTGGTCCCCAGGGCACTATCCTGGGAAATACATAAATGGCACCGTTGTCTTCTTACCCTCAGATCACGCTGGGAATCATAGAGAGGACCAGAGAAGGACTGCCCAGCTGCCTCGCAAAGAGAGGCTGCATGCGCGGAAGGACTGTGCCTGCTGCACTTTTGGCTAGCAAAGATTGAACTGTGACTATGATTCCTGGGTTGTGAAAAAGTTGATTCCCGACGTCCAACAGCAGCAGTGACTCCAAGGGCCAGTCGGCTGAACTCCTGTCACCAGGTCCCAGGACACAACCGCTGAAGTTACCCTTGTCTCAAAGTTGGTTGCCACCGCAGATGTTTTGTTGCAACCAGTCGTCGGGCACCCAAGAGGACAAATCCAAGATAGTCAAAACCTGCACCAGTGACTACTGACCCCAGGACTCCTGTCCAAGACCAGATTTGTCATACCCAAGGGATACTAGTCCCAACCAAAGGATTTTGCTCCAACTGCAGTGCAGACTGACCAGTAGCCCAGCATCAGTTGGTCAGCTACTGCAGCGTAGAGGACTTCAAAGGACCACGACCCCTGTGGCCAAGTTTGCTGCACTTCACCCGTGGACCAAGGATTCTCCATAAAGGCACCCCCGTCAACTGCGGCACAAACGGAGCATTCTTAGGGCACCTTTTAGCCTGCATCCCTCAACATCAACATTGCCCTGTCGATGTCTATGGCGATCGTCCTGTAAAGTTTGGATCTTTCCTTAAAAATGCTCTGGTGGCTAGGTAACGGTCCAAAGTATTCTTTCCAGCCCTCTAGACCTCTGTCCCCTAACTCAGGCCGAAGTTGTCGGACTAACTTTCACAAACTTTTCAAAAGTTTCCAAACTTTTTGCTGGCCAATGCTGTTTGTGGTTGATATAAAAGTTATATATGACTTCTAAAATCTCTATCTACGGAATCCGCTGGTGGATTTTGATGCTTAAGCTCTCTAAAAATTCATAACAATCTAATCTATTTTTATAAATTAGTGTCTTGTTTCTTTTGTATCATGTGACTTTCTTATTCTGTTGTTTGGTGCTGTTAAATGCTTTACACATTGTCCCTTTGCTAAGCCTTACTGCTTGCAGCCACAGCTACCCAGGGTTGAGTTTAAGGTTAAGTAAATGTACCTGACTGGACCCAAACCAGTATTTGCAAGTGTACTGCCTGATGAGGCTTGCCAGCAGTATCATATAGTATGCCCAAATCCTCACAGGCTTGCATTAAGAGTCAAGCACAGTTCTTCTGGGGGTGGTCTCAATTTTAATCCTAGGCTAATCAGGTAGGTCCACCTGCTTACTCAGACTCCTCTGCCCCTACATGCGAGCCCAGGTTACACGCAGGTCGAAGGGAGAGTATAGGTCAGCAAGAAGCACCACAGGAGAAACACCTCCCACTGGTCACATCACCATTCTTCCTTCCAGAAAACACAACAAAAGCCAAAGCACAAAAAGCATCAGTCCCCTCACCTAACCACTTATTTCTCACTCTGAGGAGCCTCTCCTGGTAGTGGAGGTCTGTTTCCTCGGGATTAAGTTACCAGTTGACACTGCCCTTGGCTGCCCCTCCCCTGGATGTCAGAAAAATCGTAACAGAAACATTGTAACAGAAACATTTTATTTATCTCTCTGGAATACTTCCTTCCCTCCTCCACCCAGACGAGCCAAGAACTGAATCAAGAGTTAGAAAAACCGTTCCCCATCCCTTTTCATATCCAGCTGCAGGGTTTGCCTCCTACTTGGATGCCTGGAGTGTGAGTTTGAAGGCCAAAGAGATCAACAAACCACTTTCTTTTCCTGGTGTAGCTCCCATATACACCCTTTTTAACTCGCACCATCCCACTGCAGATCCTGGAGAACCCATGCAGCTCACCAAAACATGGAAGAAGCCCGAGCATCAGTACTCACTATCCCAATCTGCACTGAATTTTGGCCCGTCCTCTCCAATTGCCCAATTCTTTGTGGACGATTCCTCTGTGGACCAATATCTCTGTCCATCACGTTGTAAGAGGGCTTATCTGAGGAAACCAGACCTCAAATAAGATACTGATTTGCAGATTGGTACCAGTCATTATGAGGACCTGCATCACACTAAGTGTTACCAGGGCAATGCGTCTGAGGCTTTTTAAAACGCTTTTCATTGAGACATTGACACTATCTCCGGGAAGTGAGATATTTATGCCTTAGCATTGCCCCCCTTGATTTCACCCCTGAGTATAGAGCTGGTGGTGCTCAAGTAGGCTCAGGAGTTGTAAAGAGCGCCTCCCTCCGAGCTTTCAGCTCAAAGTTAGTGGACAGTAAATACTGAGACTGAGGGCAATCCATCAGTTAACCTGTGTGATGGTGGTGGCTTCCCCGAAGGCCTCCTGCTTAGAAAAGGAGGACATGAGTGTAACGATATACAACAAGAACATGTACCCGTCAAGTGGGATGTCTGTCAGACAAGCTCTCATCCTCATGGCCAGCTACAGGTTCTGTCTTGAGCCCAGCTTTGTTACGGTACAGCTGCTTGTTCCCTTACTATGTGCATGAAGACATTTTGGTGAACTTGGGCAAAGAGGTGGAAAACTGACGTTTCTGATGTCTGGGAACCTCATATGCTGCAGCTTCTACTGTGCAGCTGTGGCTTACGTCCTCAGACCTGAAAGCGGTGGTCCAGGAAAAAGAAAAAGTCACACGTTTCTCCAACTGTGGGGGAAAACCTGCTTGAGCCATCAATGGACAAGATCCTTCAGCAATACAAGATGGACATAATTGCTGCCAAATCGTTACGTTCTATCCAAGCAATATGCCAAGACCAGACCCTCCCAGTTGGGAAGGCTATTCATCCATTTTAATAAAGGAGGGAGTGCTTTCGCTTTAAGACCCTGACTAGAACCCTCTTCCTCATGACGCAGGAAGTCAGAGGTTGTACTTCAGAGGACAGAAGAAAAAGAGAAAACCATGTGCATGCTTGTTAATAAAGGAATTACTCTGAAGCAATGAAAATAGCTACTAAATTGCGGTTTCTCATGCTTAATTATTGCTTGTCAACAGTGGCTAATGCATTTTTCAATGTGGCAAATTAGAATAACCAACGGGACATAAAAACCTCAAAAGTTTGATTATTCAGCTACTCAATTGGTACCCATGAATGATAAGTAATCCCAATCGGATAGACTCAGTGCATCATCCTTCATAGGTAGGTCAAAGTAATTACAGTACTCTGAAGTACTCGCTCTTTCCTATCCCCTACCTGTCAGACCTGGTATAACAATTTTAAAAGTGAGTAAATCAGCTAAACATTACCACATTGCATATGCACTCAGGCGTGCATCAGACACATGTCCCCCTTCCCTGTCCATAGCCATACCTTCACCAAATCGCTTTCTCCCCTCCCCCAGCTGATGTGATTGGCTCCTGATTCTCTTGTCCGCCGCTATTTCGTATGCAGGGCCCAGACTCTGATGTTGCTTTTGCTTTTACTGGTGCTTTCTTCCCTACATAACCTTTCCTTTCAGCTTTAAGCCTTCTGTGTGTGTATGTGTTGTTCCATCCTGTTTACAAAAGCTAACTTGCATCACGATTGTTTCTCAAGTCATCCAGTACTGCCATCCATATTTAAGGTGTATCTGGAACTGCCTGGCTTGCGAGAGTACCAAACTTGCCTCCAGCTACGATAACAAGGTTAGTTGCATTGGCCTTATCCAAGTGGTGCCAGTACACCTAAATAAAATGAACGCACCAGGAACCCCTGGTACCTGACAACCTGTTTAATCAGACCCATTTATCAAGGACTAGGGAAAGGGCAACACGTGCAATTCAGAGACCAAACCATGCTTTGTGCTTAGATTGTATTGTGCAGCTGGGTGAAGCTTAGAAAGCTTACCTCACTGTTTGAGTGCAGAGGTTAAAAGCTGCGATGTCACCATAGGATGTAGCTAGTCTCTTTCTGATGGTTACTTCTAACTGCAGATTCCTTAGCTAGAGAACCCTGGCCAGGCTAGATCCAAAAACTGGCAATAGCTCCTGTGCTCTAACAAGTTTCACCATAGAGGTCTGTCCTGCCTCTGGATATGACAACAGAAAGCAGCTTAGAGGTGCCATTCCTGTATGCTGTTATTTGTTCCTCTTTATGTACTCAGACATGTTCAGGAGCTACACTTGTTCAGTTTTCACAGATTTTTTTTTAATTCTTGAAGATGTTGGGAATGTGAAAAGATATTGTCTCCAAGATGACACGTTTCAAGCCATGCCATGTCTGTCTGAAGCAGATGCGGTTGATGCACTCACTGCTTACCTCAAACCAAGCATAACTTCAAAGTGTGCAATAAGTGTTCGTTCATGCATCTGAAGGCCATCGGGGACAGAGAGACCAAGGTCTGAGTCATCGAACACAAGAAGCAAGGTTGGTCTGAGTCAGTGTCGCCTGCAGGTATGTCTAAGGTCAAGTTGAAGAAGTGCTGTTGAAGCCAGTGGTCCTAGGAGGATAGGGACTTGCAGTCCCTCACTCGTCACAGAGTGGTATGGGGGTCAGTGAGACTGCTGACTGCACCCCACTCTGCGGTGTCACGGATTGGCACTTGGCCCTGGATACTTCAGAAGCAATCTGTGACGCTTCCCCTTTTCAGAAAGGGGGGGTGAGGGGGAGTGGCTGCCGGCCTCGGGCACTTTTGCCAGGCTGAGGATATCACAGTGACTGGGAAATCGTCAGCTTGGCAAAGTTCAGTTGAGACAGATTTTCTAGCGCCTGGCTGCCTGACCTGACAAGAACAGTGCCTGTCAGGCTGACTTTTGCTCAGCTTGGCACTGTTCTCTGGAAAATGCTGAGGGTGTGTGGCCTCTTCACTTGTTTGGACTGGCCGCACTGGTAGAAGCTTCTGGACATCCAGTCAGTCCTGGTCCAGGGGAGATCATGTAGCTGGTGGTCATGACTCCTCAGCAGGTTGCAGCCTTCACGGAGGCCATGCTGTGGCTATTTAAGTTCAGCTACTTTTGGTGTACCTCTGGCCTCATGGACAGGCCAGTGTCTCCAGTTGGACTACCACCTGTGGAACCTTCCCAGGTACTGATTGTCCCTGGTCAGTCAGCTTCCCCCACTGGGATGAGCTTCTACTTTTGTACAGGACCCATCACCAGATCTTGTTTCGAATCCAGAGACCTCTTTGGCTAGAGCCCGACTGATGTTGAGGTACATGATTACTAAGGCAAATGCTGAAGACAAATTAGGGTTCTTCTCCAGTTCCCCTGCCATGAAAATATTATTGCCGGAGGAAAGGAAGACATTTGTAGCTCGAATTTGGGTGCTGTTCAAGATTTCCAACACGTTCCATGTGAACAGGATGATAAGGAGGAGACCGATAATTTTTCGAACCTCATTATACGGATGCTGGCCTATATGTGGATTTGCAAAATGCCTGTGGCTTGGGTACATCTCCAGAGTCATCCCTGGATTCGTCTTTACTAACACCTATAGACAAGGTGCTGGTTCAAAGGGCAGTGGGAGTCCTGGAATTGCGCCTTTCACTGAAGATACTAAGCCTAACTTCCTCATGGATATTTTGCAACTTGGACTGTCACATTTTCAACCTCCGATTTTCAACTGTACCCGGATTGGCTCAGTCCTGGCTGTGTATTCCAAGCGATTTTCAGCCCCAGTTATGAGTCATGCCATTGCCTGGAATCAAAGGCCGGCACCAAGTAATCAAAACTATTTCCAGCTTCAAAGTGGCTTGTAGTGCAGGCCTCCACAATCAAAGTGAACCTGAGCTCTTTTCCTACGTTTCCCCTGTACAGAGAATCAAATAGTATTGAAGCTATGGGCTGTGGCGTGATGCTGGCCTTGCCAAAGGACACACACACAACTATTTCCCTGAAACATTAAATGATGCGTGCCAAGAGGCTGTAGAGTATGTGTTACCTTCTAGCGTGGGCCCTATGATTCTGTTGTCCATGCTATTGACACCAGCATTCTCCTTGGATAAAATGCCTGGATGCATTATACTGGATGTCAGGACTGCTAGGCTTCTTCAATGGACGTGCGATTTGATGGTTTTAGGAATGTTGGCAAGAAGGCTGATATGGTCTTGGAGAAATTTAGGCGGTTGCCTGCTCGCTGGGGTTACTGTCCCATGATAACAATTCCCTCAACCATGCAGGAAGTTCAGTGGATACTCCAAGGGTGTCAAGTCACCTGTGAAAACTCACAGCTTATCTAGCAACCCATGTAGAGTTTTCAGTGGATGAGGTTAACAGCAGCAACATTCCAGTCCTCCTCAACATCTGGCATCATTGCAAACCTCTTTAGTTCACCCCCAGTTCCCTCAGTTTACTCTTAGATGACAGCAGATTATGCCTCAATTCTGAAAAACGAAGTAATGATGTTTCTCAACAGAGAGGTAAACCAACTGACACCAGATGCCGAGAAGAAGACTGGTGTGTGCTACCTGCAAAAATGTATTGTCCCCATGAAGGAAAGAGGTCTAAGGCAGATTCTAGACATTAGACTGATGTTTATTGACCCACAGAACGTTTATTTTCATGTGTCGGTTCTGCAGTCCCACAGGAATTATCTCCACTTTGCAGTGGGGGATGGAATACCTCTAATTCACTGTACTGTCCTTCAGATCTCCATTGGCCCCTTGTTCTTTACAAAGGTCATGTTGGCAGTTGCAGCACATGTTTGGAGGTCAAGGATATGTGTATTCAAAAAATATAACTAATGGCTGCTGAAAGTGGGCTCATCACAACTAGGCATAGACCAACTACTACTGCTGTCCAGTTTGGGGTTCTCCATCAGTAAGTCCATATGCCATCTCCTGGTGCATAGAATTCCTTTTATCTGGCAATTCTAGACCTAGTTTCTCTGAAGCCTTTTCTGCATTTACAACAAGTCTGGGACATTTTAGTGGTGCTCCTGATGTTTCAGGCGAGAGTGTGTGCTTGGGACATAATGGTTCTGAGGCTGATTGGCAACCTGTATCCTGCTGGTGCCTTATAACTGTTGGCCTATGCAGGCCCTCTATGGGATGTGTGACTGCTGTTGGCTCAGTACTAGGGGCGTCTTTCAGATCAAATTAGCTTCTCTGATGAGGATGCTCACGACCTTCGGTGCTTGATGATAAACACCAGTCTGATGTGTGGCAAACTCTTTTCCTTGCACCCTCCAAGCTCATTGTAGTGATGAAGATGTCATCCCTTGGCTCAGAAGGACACCTGGATGAGGTGGAGAACAGAGGTCTGTGGTCCCTGATGGAGTAGCGCCATTACATAAACCCATCCGGTTAGCCCTAAAGACTGTTCTTGCTTCCATCAGGGGTAGATACTGACAGACAACAAAAGACCCATGGGTTATTGTAAGAAGCATGGTGGGGTGGCCTCTCTAGAGTCTGAGACTTTGGGATGGCTGGCATTTCATGTAGTTTCACTGAAGGTCTCTGGCCTTCCTCAGCATCAGGGCAGGGAAACTCAGCAGGCATCATCTTGTCTATTAAACCTGGTTTCTGTAGCTGGAGTTGGCACACAGTATCTTCACCCAGTGATATGTGCTCTGGGTAGACCTATTTGCTACCCTTGACAATACTCATTGTCTGGCCTTTTGTATTCAGGAGTTTCCTCCTTGAGTTGCTAAAAAAAACGTGTTCGCCTTCAGTGAGCTCAGTCCTCCTATGTGTGTTTTCTCCTCTGCTGCTAATCCAGTGGAACGGAGCACAGCTGATTTTACTGGCCCCAGACTGGGCCAGGAGGGACTGGTGTTTGGCTTCCTCTGTGGGAGGATCGGGTATCCCAGCATCCAGGCAAGGTGCTGCTCCCAAACTTCCACAATCTACACCTAGATGCATGCAGATTGAGTAGAACAAACTGAGGGGTTTTGCGCTAGCCTGAGAGGTGGTTGATGTTGTTTTTGCTGCTTGCTGTCCTCCATCAAATCAGTTTTTTCTGGCTGCTAGTCTGGATTGGTCTCCTGATGGTGGGAGAAGCATGTTGACCCTCTACAGGCTAGGTTGTCTGATATACTTTTGGCTTGTTATCATTGGTTCAGGCATGCTTTGGCAAGAGTTACTTAACAGTCCTTTCAGCCTTCCTTCTTTTGCCTGATCAGCTCTCATTGTTTGACTTGTCCGTATATTTTTTTAAAGGGTTGACATATGTTTCCACCTGCCCCTTCATTATGATGGACTGGGACCTCAGTTTGGCTGCAACATTCTTTATACTTTTTTAATGGCAGCACGCTATACAAGGGTAGGTAAATTAACATTAATTCAGTCATTTCTGCTCCTTTTGAGCCTCTACATAGTTGTATTCTGAGACTCCTGAAGATTTTAGTTTTCTTTGTCATTGTGTTTGTGCACCTTCTCAGGAAGGTAGGCCTTGTTAGGTCAGCCTTTGTATACAACCTGTTTTTCTGACAAACTGGTTGGTATGATGCTTGTGTTGATGCTTTCTTATCAGATAATCAAGATAAGGCGCCTCTGCACGATCATAGACGGATCAAGAACATGAGGCAATGTACACCTACACATAACAGTTTGATAGTAAATAATCATCATAGTCAGTTACTTATGCCTTAAGTAAAGAAGGCCCAAGTCAAGTCAAGTTTAGAAGCCATGAAGGTTTATTAAATAATTAAAGTTCAATACAGAAGGCAAAAAACAAAAAGTTGGTCAGTAAGCATGGTGAATCAATATGAAGAATTGTTATAAGACTCAATGGAATGCAGCAAAGGGATCACACAAACGTACGTCTCTGAGTAAAATAATCTAAGTTCTACACAAGAGACGGACAAACATGGGTCAGCTTTCCAAAGACAGGGCAAACCAGACTTGGCTTACCTCCTTAATGAACCGCTTTTATAACTGAATACACAGTGAAAATCTCATTGTAAGCATAAGGTGATAGAATCACTTCACATATTCACAAATCAGAATACAAAATGTAATACATCATCCAGCACCATTCCCTGAAAGAATAATATAGCTCCTATTGACCTCGTTTAATTGGGTCTGTCTATACAAATACACTCAAAACAATGACTGCCTTATTTTATGTACAGGCCTGCAGTAGCACAGGCAGGAAAAGCCTTGAATGTAGGGCAAAGGCTTCCTTCAGAAATATATGAGAACAGCATGTCAGTACAGAATAGTTTATGGTCCAATTTTTGAGAGAAATGAAAACATACCATGGCTGCATTAGGATTCAAGATGGTGTTTAGGTCTAGTTAGGACCTAGTTTAGTGAAGCATAGGAAAATATGGTTTTGCAAAATGCATTATTTCATTTCAGTGGTAAAATGTTTATAAAGTGAGGGACAGACTTCTAATAAATTTAATCCTTTCTTGCGTGTATCTTTTCTCCTGAAAGTGGTGCCGCCTTTCAGTGTGGGACTGTCAGTCTCGCTTCCTGCGTGTATTCTTTCTCTGAAAAGTTGCGTCGCCTTCCCACGTGGGGCAGTCCATCATGCTGCCTACATTCTATTTATAGAGGAGTAGAGGTTACATTGTTTTGAGCCACAGTAAGTGCTTACTTTCTAAATTAATAGGACTAAGGAGCACCATGTGGGTGATCTTCTGTTTATTCCATTCGCTGGTGCAAATAAAAGACGAATTGTTCTCTGGATCAGACTGTGTCATGCCCTAGCCAAAGCCATGCTTCTGAGAGCGTTTAGGCTCATTTCACCGGATCAAAGCCTGCAATTACCGGTTTACCTTCACTTGTAATGTTTTTTTATTTTTTTATTTTTTACATCTATCAGGCAGTCACATGGGCATCTGCGTTGATTTACATGTGACCAGAGAAGGTGATTTTGTCCACTTGTTCCTGCATGACTTCATTACTTAAAGTTCTCTACCCAGACTTGCTTTCTTGGAGAGAGAATTGCTTTGGTATCGATTTTCAAGATGAGGAATCTGCAGTTTGATATGTCCATCAGAAGAAAACATCTTGCCTTTGGTAACACTCTTTTTTGATGGATACTCTGTCTCAATTCAGTTTCCTCATTCCGTGCCCATCCCCCCCCCCGTTTTGTGGGGTGGACTTCTGGTATAAACAACTTTACAAGTTTGTTGTTGCACTCTACCTGAAAAGATTCGTTGTTAGTTAGGCCCTGCGATCTTAGGTGTGGAATGAGAAGATTTTCATGAGCGTAAAAGGTAAATTCCGTGATGTATATATAACATATGTACTTGTCCAAATGATGGAATTCTTCAGAAATCTGCGTATGTTAAAACATCCCTTTGATTCTTTTGGTTTCATGCACTGAGGTGACAGATGTTTCCAGGGTTCTTAATATATAACTTCTCTGATAATGATTTTTCCAGGGTCCATGGGTTTTTTTGCGATCGGATTCTAATTGAGCTCTAATTTTGCTGTCTTTCCAGCAGTCTACATAGAGGGGTGGAAGTTGGTGGTATTTTAAATTTAGAGTTCACTGAGAGTCTGTGCACTCCCACAAACAAACATGTCTAAGGTTATTCACCAACGCTTCTCCAATCTCTTCCTGCACTATAAAAGGTTCGAAATTTACAGTGGAAAAGGCCAGAAGTGAAACTTTTTCCGACATGGGGAGGAAAGTGAGTGTAGAGAAAGAGAACTTGAAATCACTTGGCATATTTCCCCATGAATAAATATACTTGCTTGTCTGAAAGTGGTATTCAGAAGAGTTAGCTGGGAGTACAGTTTCTAGTCCTACATGAAAGTCATAAATGTGCAACAATCCAGGAACATATAGCTGAGGGTTGCTCCTTTGTGACTTCCTTTAAGAATTGGGGCTCTAATTTAGTTTCCTGATGCCCAAGATGGTTTTATATTTAGTCTCCAATAATATATTCATAATATTGATATGCATCATACACATTTTATTAAATGACAACTCCTAAAAATGGTATTCAAAAGTACACAATAGTTTTTTTTGAAGGTGCCAATGCAAACAATCACCATTTTTACTTTCAAGCTCCTCGTGCATTTGCATATACTCAGGAAGCATTTTGATAGCATTACAAGTTGCCTCAAATTGTTAAATATTGCAAACGTGCACACGTTTTTTCCACTGGAGCTACTATCAGTAATGCATACTGAATTCACAGCATTTCCTTAGAACATTTTTCTAATTGTAGAGGTATTTGCATTAGTTAATCCTGTATACAGGTATGAACAGCTTCTACATATGGATACCAATCTTGTTTTAATGGCAGACAGTCCTCTCTTAGCCAAAGAGTGGTACTATAAACTGGCAGCCAAAGGGTCTGTGATGCAGGGCATTTGTCCTACTTGTCCAGTGAACAAAATAAACATGACAAGTTGTTGCTCTTGACCCCAACCAGTATGCGTTGGGCTGTAGGAATTGCAGACACCTGGAATTCTCATACCTTACATCATGACCACAAGTTTGTTTCTCAAACTAAATGTTCAGAATGGTACATGATGGCGATTCACTGCCCTCTGTGCAAGAGAGATCAAAACATCTACCACATTTCAGCTTACAAAGTTGTGCAGCTCCAATGTCACCCATCTGAGACTTTGTCTCAACATATTTTCCAGGACAGAGATAACTCAGTCTTGGTTGGCAGCAACCCTGCAAACTGGACATACATAAATGAAGTGTAGATTTGAATGTGTATTGATTCTATTGAAATACAGACCCCTCATAAAGATAATACTTTAATGCTTTTAGTTATGCCATTTATGGATTCTAAAAATACACTGTATGTGAAATCCGGTCAGTCCATCAATAAATTTCCTTTATTCGTTTTCATTGGGAACCAAAAAAAGGAGCAAATATAAAACAAGTTAAATTGGTAAAACAAAATTATAAAACATATAGTCACATGAAATCAAAAATATGTTGTAAACTACTACATTGATAATCTCCCTTGTACCTTTTTTGAATTAGCTAAAAACACAATAACACATGAACAAGTTAATGGATAACAAAATAACTGTTTGAGGAGCGGAACTGGCCTACATTGATTCGTATGGCATCTGAGATAAATATCTAATCCTAGGGCTTTTCTAAAATTTACAAAAAACATGAAATACATAATGGTCTGTGTAAAAATAATAATAAGGACATGGCATCCTTTGTTGTGTGACAGCCTGTTAGAAATGGGGTCTTTGGTTGGCAGTCAGGTTACTCCCTGTTCCAGCAAGGACCCTCACAAAGAAGAAACACACCTGGTTAATCCCTACTCACCCCCTTGGTAGCTTGGCACGAGCAGAAAGACTTAATCCAGAAGCAATGTGTTAAGTATTTGTACCAACACACACAGTAATACAGTGAGAACACTACAAAATGGACACCACACCAGTTTAGAACAATAGGTAATATTTATCTAAATCAAACAAGACCAAAATGACAAAAATCCAATATACACAAGTTAAGATATGAGTTTTCAAAAGAATAAGAGTCTTACTCCATAGAAAACAATGGAAATGTTGCTTTTAAACAAAGTACCTGGTTTGCGTTAAAAATAAAGCCGCACTGGCGAGCGTGCGTCAATAAAGTCAGCGATGCATCGATTTCTCACTCGCAAGCGAGAGCGTGCATCGTTTTCTTCTCTAGTCGTGTATGTGCTGCGTCGTTTTTCTCTCCTGCAAGAGAGGGATGTGTCAATTTCCAGACGGGCAACTCGGATCTGCGCAGGCTTGCATTGACTTTTGATGCCCAGCGATGATGTGTGTGTGAAATCCGGCCGCACGGTGATGGAAAACCACGCTACGTGGGGTTTGCATCGTTAACAGCAGCCGCAAGTGGGTGTTGCATTGTTTCCCCAGCTGCGATGCATCAATCTCCCAGCCGCGATGCAGGTGGAGCATTGATTTTTGCCGCAAAGCGGGTGGCGTTGCGTTTTTCAGCCGCGATTCAGGTGATGCATCGAAAATTTCCTTGCACGTAGTTCTGTGCGTGGAATTCAGTCCTTGTTTTGCCAACTTCACCTCTAAAGGGCCCAGGGACTGGACAGGACACCACTTGGCAGGGTAGGAGTCTCAGCAGAGACTCCAGGTGCTGGCGGAGGACGTCTTTGATGGCCCTGAGACTTCAGGAATGCACAACACAGTCCAGTCTTTGTCCCCTTTCACGGGCAGAAGCAGCAACTGCAGGTTAGCCCAACAAAGCACAGTCACAGGCAGGGGCAGCACTTCTCCTCAGCTCTACAGCTCTTCTCCTTGGCAGAGGTTCCTCTTGATCCCAGGAGTAATCTAAACATCTGGGGTTCTGGGTCCACTACTTATACCTCTTTCTGCCTTTAAAATAGGCAAACTTTAAAGGAAAGTCTCTGTTGTTAACAAGATCCTGCCTTGCCCAGGCCAGGTCCCAGACACACACCAGGGGGCTGGAGATTGCATTGTGAGAGGGCAGGCACAGCCCATTCAGGTGTAAGTGACCACTCCTCCCTCCACTCTAGCTCAGATGGCCCATCAGGATATGCAGGCTACTCTCCAGCTCCCTTTGTCTCACTGTCTAGAGGGGATTCACAAACAGCCCTACTGTTAGTCTGACCCAGACAGGGAATCCACAAACGGGCAGAGTCACAGAATGGTTTAAGCAGGAAAATGCCCACTTTCTAAAAGTAGCATTTTCAAACTGACAATTTAAAAACCAACTTTACCAAAAGATGTATTTTTAAATTGAGTACAGAGACACCAAACTCCATTATTCTATCTGCTCCCAAAGGGAATCTGCACTTTAGTTATTTAAAGGCAGCCACCATGTTAACCTATGAGAAAAATAGGCCTTGCAACAGTGAAAAACGAATTTGGCAGTATTTCACCTGTTAGGACATGTAAAACACATCTGTATATGTCCCACCTTTAACATAAACTGCACCCTGCCCCTGGGGCTATCTAGGGCCTACCTTAGGGGAGCCTTAAAAGAGAAGGTTTGGGCCTGGCAAGTGGGAAAAATTGCCAGGTTGAACTGGCAGTTTATAACTGCACACACAGGCACTGCAGTGGCAGGTCTGAACCATGTTTACAGGGCTACTCAGGTGGGTGGCACAACCAGTGCTGCAGTCCCACTAGTAGCATTTGATTTACAGGACCTGGGCACCTCTAGTGCAGTTTACTAGGGACTTACTAATAAATCAAATATTACAATCGTGGAAAGCCAATTACACATACATTTTACACAGGAGCACTTGCACTTTAGCACTGGTCAGCAGTGGTAAAGTGCCCAGAGTACCAAAAACAGAGTCCAGCACACAGTCAAAGCATGGGAAGCAGAGGCAAAAAAGACAGGGGAGACCACGCCAAGGATGCCAGGTCCAGCACAGCCCATCCTTTAAGAAACAATAACAGATGATGGGCTAAGACCAATCTAGAATGGATTCACAGAAAATGTTCTCTAGTGTTAGTTACCAGGGAAAAATAGGGATCCATATAAACAGCTGTAGTAAGTATGGAATGACTCCTGACCATTTGTTTAGCAATCTCAAGCATTTCACATAGATTGTCAAAGTTATAAAAAGATCTCTTTACCCACATATTTTCCTTATTTTTTTTTTTACGGTTCTGGATTACTAAAAAGGTCTGCCCTGCCAGGTCAGCACTCAGACGTCCTATGACTCAGCAAAGTTGACCTTATATAGAATTTAGAGTTTAGACAATCTCTGATAATTTGTTTAAGATTGGCTACAGGGGTTGTCCATATGGATAACCAAATGGTTGAGGCATGTGTGGCTGTATATACACATGCTGTGAATATCCCTGCCATCTAGTGTAGGGCCTAGATGTGTGCAATTTGTTTTATTCAAATAAGCCTTTCGAGTCACAAGGTGCTGCGACTACTGGTCTTGGTGATAATGTGCATGGTCATCGACTCTATTGTTAGATTGTTTCTTTCCACTGTCTAGTTTGGATGCGTGCTACGGGTCGAAACCATCCCGGCGCTCTTTTCAGTTCACACAGTTCCTTTCCTCTGTTGGTATTGTACTTCGATTGCGTCTCCTTTAGTTTCCATCTCAGGTCAATGTTTGATTACTTCATGCATGCAGGGTCTGGGTCGACCACAGCCCCTCCTGGGCCTGACCCTTTGGGGCCTACTCTTGTATCTATGTCGCTTCTCTCCACCATGTCTCAGCCGTGATGGAACGGGCATCATTTTGGTATTGTCCTTTCTCCCATTTGAAATATCCTCAGACAGATCTCCATCAGGTCTGTAAACTGTGCTTGTCACCATAACACAGCAAGGCTGCCTGCAAGGCTTGCCACTCCTTCTGCTCCAAGAAGACTGTTCACAGTCGCTGCGCTCGTTGACTCAAGATGTCGCTTAGGGGCAGAGACAGCACACCAGACCGTTTCAAACCTGAAGATGACAAGGGGGAGCATCACCCACAACCGTTGGCTGCGAATGAAGAGGCTTTCTCCCCTGAAGAAAGTTTGGACTCTGATCTGGAGATCGAGGACCCTCTGGCCGCACAGTAGTCCATGAATACATCACTTCATCCCCCTCAACACGACCCTCAATCTGAGAATCCTTTACCCAAGGGGCACTCAGCCACTCTGGTGCACTGCATACAGGCGGCTTTCAGACCACCACTGCTTTCGGGCCATGGTTGGGACTGACAACCCCCTTTGGCCGACCCACCCAGCTTGGTGCTGAAAAAGTCTTTGAGACTTCAATGCCAGCTTCTCCGTCTCCCGCACCAAGCCCACCCTATGCGCTGAGCAGAACCTTGGTGTTGAAACGTAAAGCACCCTCGGAATCAAAGACTTTGAAATTGACCAGGAATCCCAACACCAACGCAGTCGAGCTGATTCTTCATAAGCTGCAGGAGGTGCTTGAGGCAGAAACACCTAGTGATTTATCCCCACACCACCAATGTCCTTACCCGTCCTTTGGACTCTACTGCTCCACCCTCAAAATGTCAGTTGTCCTTCGAGGAGGCCTCAGACATTCCAATCCTGGCAAAGCAATGCAAGAAAGTGGATAAGGCTACCAGTCCCTTACCCCAAGCACCACCATCCACTCTCTCTGTTCCTCAGCTTTTCCGTCTCCACCTGCTCCTCAAGGGGACCCCCTTCACATCACACTTCAGGGGTCTCCTCACTCTATCATGGGTGGGTGATGACATATTTGGCATTTCTCCACAGGGTTACCCATGGGACTCCTATGATGTAGACTCACTGGGGGACACAGACCGTGACCTTTACCCTGCCCAGCCCTCTCCTCCAGATGGTTCCACATCCTTTCAGGGATTCATTGTTAGAGCTGCCTCAGTCTCGGAATTCACCAGTAGGGGAACCCCCGCATAACATCCACGGGACTTCGAACCACCTTCTGCAACCTTACCACTGATTTCATCTTCTCAAAAGACTACATGTACCTGGTTGACCTTAACAACATAACTGACCAAACTCTGCCAACCTCCTTGACAGCCCGAACAACATCAGCCTCACCCAACTAGTACATGACCTCACACACATCGCAGGACACACACTCAACCTCATATTCACTTCCAGCTACTGCAAGTAATTCATCTATAGCACATAATCCACATGGACCAACCACTCAATCATCCACTTTATCATCATGACCCACCATGACCTCCTCTGACCCAACCTAACGCTGCCTATCCCAGCTGGAACAAGCCCTCAGAGCTCTCATGGACCAACACCCTCAACCTGCCCAAATTCCACAACAGTGTGTCCCAAGATGTTAGAAGCTTCAACACCTGGATCACTGACTGCACTGACATTGTTTCCTGCATCAAGAACAAGAAACACAGAAGATCAGTCAAGAAAGCCAGTTGGTACACAGAGCACCTCAAAACAACCAAGCGCCACTGCAAGCACCTCAAGAGAAGGTGGTGCAACAACAAAGACCTGACCGACATCTGTGTGAGACAAAAAAAAAAAAAGCCCTGCCATTCAAATCATTAACATTTATAAAGCGCGCTACTCACCCGTGCGGGTCTCAAGGCGCTAGGGGAAAAGGGGGGGTTATCGCTACTCGAACAGCCAGGTCTTTAGGAGTCTCCGGAAAGCGGAGTGGTCCTGGGTGGTCCTGAGACTGGTGGGGAGGGCGTTCCAGGTCTTGGCCGCCAGGAAGGAGAAAGATCTCCCACCCGCCGTGGAGCGGCGGATGCGAGGGACAGCAGCGAGTGCGAGGCCAGAGGAGCGGAGGAGGCGGGTGGGGACGTAGAAGCTGAGGCGTCTGTTGAGGTATTCCGGTCCCTTGTCGTGGAGGGCTTTGTGTGCGTGGGTGAGAAGTCGGAAGGTGATCCTTTTGCTGACTGGGAGCCAATGCAGGTGTCTCAGGTGTGCGGAGATGTGGCTGCTGCGGGGTACGTCGAGGATGAGGCGGGCCGAGGCGTTTTGAATGCGTTGCAGGCGATTTTGGAGTTTGGCTGTGGTCCCGGCGTAGAGGGTGTTGCCGTAGTCCAGGCGGCTCGTGACGAGGGCATGGGTCACGGTTTTTCTGGTGTCGGCGGGGATCCAGTGGAAGATCTTGCGGAGCATGCGGAGGGTGAGGAAGCAGGCGGAGGACACGGCGTTGACTTGCTTGGTCATGGTGAGAAGAGGGTCCAAGATGAAGCCGAGGTTGCGGGCGTGGTCTGTGGGGGTCGGTGCGGTGCCGAGGGCCGTGGGCCACCAGAAGTCGTCCCAGGCGGACGGGGTGTTGCCGAGGATGAGGACTTCCGTTTTTTCAGAGTTCAGCTTTAGGCGGCTGAGCCTCATCCAATCTGCGACGTCCTTCATATTGTAGGTTGGTCTTGGCGCTGGCGGGGTCCTTGGTGAGGGAGAGTATAAGTTGGGTGGCGTAGGAGGTGATGATGATGTCGTGCTTGCGTACGATGTTGGCGAGGGGGCTCATGTAGACATTGAAGAGTGTCGGGCTGAGTGATGAGCCTTGAGGTACGCTGCAGATGATCTCGTGGGTTCTGAGCGAAACGGAGGGAGGTAAACTCTTTGGGAACGGTTTGCGAGGAAGGAGGCGATCCAGTCCAGGGCCTGGCCTTGGATCCCGGTGGAGCGGAGGCGGGTGATTAGGGTGCGGTGACAGACGGTGTCGAAGGCAGCCGAGAGGTCGAGGAGAATGAGGGCGACTGTTTCACCGTTGTCCATCAGGGTTCTGATGTCGTCTGTGACTGAGATGAGGGCGGTTTCAGTGCTGTGGTTGGTTCGGAATCCGGTTTGTGAAGGGTCGAGCAGGTTGTTGTCTTCCAGGAAGGTGGTCAGCTGTTTGTTGACGGTCTTCTCTATTACCTTGGCTGGGAAAGGCAGAAGAGAGATGGGGCGGAAGTTTTTCAGGTCGCTCGGGTCAGCCGTAGGTTTCTTTATTAGGGCGTTGACTTCGGCGTGTTTCCAGCATTCGGGGAAGGTAGCAGAAGAAAAAGAAGAGTTGATGACGGTCTGGAGGTGCGGGGCGATGATGTCGTCGGCTTTGTTAAAGATGAAGTGCGGGCAGGGGTCCGAAGGGGCGCCGGAGTGGATAGAGTTCATGATGGATTTGGTTTCTTCCGTGTTGATGTGGGTCCAGTTGTTGAGGGTGATGGCAGGGGATGCGGGTTCAGTGGTGTTTGGTTGGGTCTGGTGTCCGAAGCTGTCGTGGAGGTCGCTGATCTTGTGATGGAAGAAAGTGGCGAGGGATTCGCACAAATCCTGTGAGGGTGTGACGGCGTTGGCGTTGGCGCTGGGGTTGGAGAACTCCTTGACGATGCTGAAGAGTTCTCTGCTGTTGTGGCTGTTTTTGTCCAGTCTGTCGGTGAAAAAGTTCCTTTTGGCAGCGCGGATCAGGTGGTGGTGTTCGCAGGTAGCGTTCTTGAGGGCGGTCATGTTGTCAGCGGTGTGGTCCTTGCGCCAGGCTTTCTCAAGGGCGCAACAAGTTTTCTTTGAGGGTGTCAGAGAACCAGAGAGGTTTTTTGGTGTTGGTCTGTCGATGCGTGCGTTTGAGGGGAGCAAGGTTGTCTGCGCAGTTGGAGATCCAGTTTGTGAGGTTGAGGGCTGCGTCGTTGGGGTCGGTGGTGAGGGTGGGTTGGTTGGCGGCGAGTGCGGAGAAGAGTTGCTCTTCAGGGATCTTGTTCCACTGTCGACGAGGGATGGGTTGAGTGCGGAGGTGGCGGGTCTCGCGTCGGAATGTGAAGTGGACGCAGCTGTGGTCGGTCCAGTGTAGGGCGGAGGTGTGGCTGAAGAAGACATGTTTGCTGGCGGAGAAGATAGGGTCGAGCGTGTGTCCGGCGATGTGGGTGGCGGTGTTCACCAGTTGTTTGAAGCTGAGGTTGTCGAGCAGGGTGGTGGTGTTGGGGTCGTTGTTTTGTTCCAGATGGAAGTTGAGGTCGCCTAGGAGGATGTAGTCCGGTGAGGCGAGGGCGTGCGGGGAGATGAAGTCGGCGATGGGGTCGCTGAAAGGGGCGCGTGGTCCGGGAGGACGGTAGACGAGGGATCCTCTGAGGGTGGTCCTCGGGTCGGTGCGAATCTGAAAATGCAGGTGTTCAGCGGCGAGAGGGGCGTCTTCGGTGGAGGTGGTGACGCTGATGGAGTCTTTGAAGACGATGGCGATACCTCCTCCTACTTGTTGGTGCGGTCTTTTCTGGAGATCTTGTAGCCTTCGGGGATGGCGGTGGCGATGTCTGGAGCAGAGGAGGCGTTCATCCAGGTCTCCTTGATGAAGGCGACGTCCGGTGCTGTGGAGTCCAGGAGGTCCCAGAGTTCAACGGCGTGTTTGTGGACGGAGCGAGCGTTGACTAGGATGCACTTGAGGTGGTTGATGGCGCGTGGGCTTGTGGTCGTGGTAGTTGCGTGGTGGAAGAAGCGTTTGCAGGAGTTGCAGGCGAAGGGTCCATGGGTGCGTTTGGGGTGAGCTTGGAAGCAGGTGTTGGAGCGTCCTGGGTTGAGGGCGTGGAGGGTGGTGGGGTCGTAGCGGATCAGCGGGGCTTGGGAGAGCTGGGGACCAGGGGTTGTGGCGCTGGGCGCGGGCCAGGCGCGGACGGGCGCAGACGGGCTTGCCTCTGGTGCGCCTCCCGCGCGCCCGCTGCGCAGTCGCGCAGCGGCCGCCATATGAGGTAGGAGGGGGGGGAAGGGTCAGCTGGGGGCGAATGGGAGCTGGGGGCGTGCAGGAGGTCGCGGCGGGAAAGCGTGAGGGAGGGGGGGACAGGTAGAGTGAGAAGAGCTGGTGGAGGGGGGTTTAAGGGTGGAGGGGGGTGAGTGTTAGGAGGTTTAGGAGATTAGGGAGAAAGATAGGAGTAGGGTTGTGAAGATAGGGGAGGGGGGGTTGTAGAGGTGGGTGAGGGTGAGAGGTAGAGTGAGGATAGGAAGATAGGTAATAGAGGGGGTGGCGGGAAGGGGGGGAGTGATAGAGAAATAGATAGAGAAAATAGATAGATAGAGAAATCGATAGATAGAGAAATAGATAGAGAGATAGGAAGATAGGAGGAGGTGGAGAGTGAGGGAGTTAGTGGGATAGAGAGATAGAGAGATAGGTAGATAGGAGGAGTGAGGGAGGTAGATAGTGAACGGGTTAGATAGGGGAGATAGAGAGGGGGATGCGAGTGAGGGAGGGGGATGAGGCAGGAGCAGGAGGGCAGGCGCGGGGAGAAGAAGACGGAGGAGGCAGAAGACCGGAAGAGCAGAAGACCGGAAGAGCAGAAGAACAGAAGACCGGAAGAACAGAAGAAAGGAAGACCGGAAGAACAGAAGAAAGGAAGACCGGAAGAACAGAAGAGCAGGAGACCAGAAGAACAGAAGAACACGGAAGAACACGGAAGAACACGGAAGAAGATACAGAAAACGAAGAACAGAAGGCAGAAGACCACAGAAGAAGATGAGGAAGAAGAGAGGCGACAGGAGAGGCTGAGAAGCACACAGAAGAAGAGAGAAGACGGGGAAAAGAAGAGTACAGAAGAAGATTACAGACGAGGAGCGATTAGGAAGAACAGAGAAGAAGAAAAGAAGCAGGAGCATGAGAGAGGGTGAGTAGCGCGGGGCAGAGCGAGGGGCTGGGAGGTGGGGGGTACTTACTGTGAGGTGGGTCTCAGGAACTCAGGAACCTGGAGGAGCGGCAGGGGGAGCGACCTACCCTTGGGTCAAGGGTCGCTACCACTGTCGCGCAGCGGCCGCCATATGAGGTAGGAGGGGGGGAGGGGTCAGCTGGGGGCGAATGGGAGCTGGGGGGCGGGGTCGTGCAGGAGGTCGCGTCGGGAAAGCGCGAGGGAGGGGGGGACAGGTAGAGTGAGAAGAGCTGGGGGAGGAGGGTTGAAGGGTGGAGGGGGGTGAGTGTTAGGAGGTTTAGGAGATTAGGGAGAAAGATAGGAGTAGGGTTGTGAAGATAGGGGAGGGGGGGTTGTAGAGGTGGGTGAGGGTGAGAGGTAGAGTGAGAGGATAGGAAGATAGGTAATAGAGGGGGTGGCGGGAAGGGGGGGAGTGATAGAGAAATAGATAGAGAAAATAGATAGAGAAATCGATAGATACAGAAAGAGATAGAGAGATAGGAAGATAGGAGGAGGTGGAGAGTGAGGGAGTTAGATAGTGGGATAGAGAGATAGAGAGATAGGTAGATAGGAGGAGTGAGGGAGGTAGATAGTGAACAGGTTGGATAGGGGAGATAGAGAGGGGGATGCGAGTGAGGGAGGGGGATGAGGCAGGAGGGCAGGCGCGGGGAGAAGAAGACGGAGGAGGCAGAAGAGCCGAAGGCAGAAGATAGAAGACAGAAGACCGGAAGAGCAGAAGATCAGAAGACCGGAAGAACAGAAGAAAGGAAGACCGGAAGAACAGAAGAGCAGGAGACCAGAAGAACAGAAGAACACAGAAGAACACAGAAGGAGATACAGAAAATGAAGAACAGAAGGCAGAAGACCACAGAAGAAGATGAGGAAGAAGAGAGGCGACAGGAGAGGCTGAGAAGCACACAGAAGAAGAGAGAAGACGGGGAAAAGAAGAGTACAGAAGAAGATTACAGACGAGGAGCGAGGAGGAAGAACAGAGAAGAAGAAAAGAAGCAGGAGCAGGAGAGAGGGTGAGTAGCGCGGGGCAGAGCGAGGGGCTGGGAGGTGGGGGGTACTTACTGTGAGGTGGGTCTCAGGAACTCAGGAACCTGGAGGAGCTGGAGGAGCTGCAGCGGCAGGGGGAGCGACCTAACCTTGAGCATCAAAACTAAACCAATAACATTAAGAAGCTCTTCTGCATAGGCAATGAATTCACCAACCCTGCAATGGCGACAAGCAACATCTCTTCCTCTCGGGACATGTGCGACAGCCTTGCAGATTTCTTCCACAACAAAATCGCCAAAATCCACAGAAACTTCGACCCCAACTGAAGCCTGTTAAAAGTGGGGTCTCTAGTTAACAGTGGTTTGCACCCTGTTCAAGTAGGGACCCTCATTCTAGTCAGGGTAAGGGAGCCACACAGCTAAGATAACCCCCCTGCTTACACCGTTGGTAGTTTGCCTCAAGCAGTCAGGCTAATCTCAGAGACAATTTGTAAAGTATTTGTATGTACACACAGTAACACAGTGAAAACACAACAAAAGTACTTCCCACCAGTTTAGTAAAATAACAATATTTATCTCAGTAAAACAAGACCAAAAATGACACAAATCCAACATACACAAGCAAAGATATCACTTTTAAAAGGTTACATGTAATTGTAGTTCCTTGAAATCAATGAAGTGCTTGACTGAGGCAAAGTACCAGAGATTTGTAAAAAAAAAAAAAAAAAAAAGACGATGCGGGCCGTAGGGGAGGTGATGTTTTAAAAGAGCCGGAGATGGGTCAGTTCTTTATTGTTGGAAGGGAGGTGATTTGTTGTTTCCTTTCTGCTAGTTAGGGTAGTTGATGCGTTCGTTCCTTACTGCCATGGGGGAGGTGATGCATTGTTTGCGACATGAAGCATCAGTTCCTTACTGCGGTTTGGTGTTGATAAAAGAAATGGCACCCAGGAACAATGTGTCGATGATGCTTCGAAAATCAAGCCACGATGCGTCAATCTCACAGCAATGAAGCAGGCACTTTGTCAGAGTCAGGGCGGTGTGTCACAGACTTTGGTGATGCGGTGCTCGAAACTCATGCAGTGGTGGTTCTTCTGACACACTGCGACTGAAAGCTGGGGCCTGTGTTGAAAACCGTGATTGATTCATCAAATGGGAACCACGCTCCAGTGAGGGTAGTGGTGATGCGTTGGTTTGGAATGATGCTGTGAGTCAATGCATGGATTTTCTTCTTGTACCACCAAAAACCTCCTTCAAGGGCCCAGAACTGGATTTAGCACCACATGACAGGACAGGGCCCTCAACAGAGGAGCCCAGGCACTGGCAGATGAAGTCTTTGATGTCCATAAAAATACTTAACAGGACGAAAGCTCAACTCAAGCCCTTGGAGAACCTTGGAGAGCAGGATTTAGAAAGCAAATTCCAGTCCTTTCACTCTCAGGTTAGAAGCAGCAGGCCAACACAACAAAGCAACAGACAGTGGCAGTCCCTCCTACAGCATCCAGCTCTTCTTTCTGGAAGAATGGCCTCAGTCCAGAAGTGTTCCAACTATGTGGGGTCAGAGGTCCAGTACTTATACCCCTTTCTGTCTTTGAGTAGCAAACTTCAAAGAAAAGACCCTGCCTTCCCCTGCCCTGGCCTCAGACACACCCGGGGGGGGGTTAGAGACTGCTTTGTGTGAGGACAGTCATAGCCCTGTTCAGGTGCAAGTGTCAACTCCTCCCACCACTCTAGCGCTGGAAGACCCATCAGGAAATGCAGAGCACAAATCTGCTTCCTTTGTATGACTGTCTACAGTGAATACACAAACAGCCCAACTGTCATCCTGACCCAGACGTGTATTCAGCAGACAGGCAGAGGGGGCACAATGGTTAAGCAAGAAAATGCCCATTTTCTAAAAGTGGCATTTTCAAACTTACAATTCAAAAACCAACATCATTAAAGTTGTATTTCTAAACTGTGAGTTCAGAGACCCTAAACGCCAAACCTCTATCTGCTCCCAATTAGAAATTACACTGAAAAGATATTTCAAGTCAATCCCCATGTTACCCTATGGGAGAGATAGGCCTTGCAATAGTGAAAAACAGATTTAGCAGTATTTCACTAACAGGACATGTAAAACACACTAGTACATATCCTACCTTTAAAATACACTGCACCCGACCCATAGGGCTGCCTTGGGCCTACTTTAGGGGTGTCTTACATATAGTAAAATGGAAGGGTTAGGCCTGGCAAGTGGGTGCACTTGCCAGGTCGAAATGGCAGTTTACAACTGCACACACAGACACTGCAATGACAGGCCTGAGACATGTTTGCAGGGCTACTCATGTGGGTTGCACAATCAGTGCTGCAGGACCACTAGTGATTTGATTTACAGGCCTTTGGCACACCTGGTTCACTATACTCGGTACTTACTAGTAAAGCAAACTTACTAGTAAATCAAATATGCCAATCCTAGATAAACCAATCACCACTACAATTTAGACAAAGAGCAAATGCACTTTAGCAGTGGTAAAGTGCCCAGAGTCCTAAAGCCAACAAAAAGGTCAGAAAAAATAGGAGGAAGGAGGCAAAAGTTTGAGGATAACCCTGCAAAACAGGCCAGCTCCAAAAAAAGCCTGAAGACTTTTCAACAGCCATACTTTCACAAACATGACCATGTACCCTTCGTCCTAAATGATGTAGATCTTTGTAACTGTAAATTACATGAGCTACCTCTGCTTTCATTGCTCATACATGCTGTATGATGGGTCCTTTTCAATAAAAAGAGTTTCAAAAAGAAAAAAAAGCCATGAACCAACAGCTTACCATCTACCTGGAACACAGTCACCTCCTGGACAATTCCCGATCCAGATTCTGCAACAACCACAGCACCCTGAAAGCCCTGAACGGGGCCACAGATGACATCTCGGCCCTTCTTGACAAAGGAAAGACAGCCATCCTTATCCTCCTAGGTCTCTCAGCAGCCTTCAATACCGTCTCCCACCAAGCGCTCATCGCCAGACTTCACAACATAGGCATCCAAGGAGCCGTCCTCAGATGAATTCCTTCTTTCCTTACCGACAGATCACAAGTCCACCTTCCGTCCTTCACCTCTGAACCCAGAACAATCATCTGGTGAATCCTTCAAGGCTCATCGTTCAGTCCCACCCTCTTCAAAAATCTACATGTCCCTCCTTGCCAACATAGTCAGATCCTATTGCCACAACATTATATCCTATGCCGACAACGGGTAACTCATCCTCTCACTCTCTGAAAACTCCACTGCTACCAGAACCACCTTCCACCAATACTTGAACAGAATATATAATTAGATGAGGAATGAATGCTTCAAGTTCATCCTGTGCATGTTACATCAGATTTTCAAATGGTTTCCCCAAAACACGTGATGCACCATCACCCAAATCCCTTCTCACCAGTCGACTGGACTACGGAAACACCCTGGGAATCAAGGCCACCTAGTTCAAAGACTACAGATCATCCAGAACGCCACAGCAAGACCACCTCAAAAAACTTCACTGGCTTCTGGTTCATAAGAGATACTGGTTCACGCTCCTCACCCACGTATTCAACGCCCTGCACAACTCCAGACCTGTCTACATTAACCACCACCTGAGATTCCACAAACCCTCAAGACACCTCTACTACTCCTCCCTCGTGCTGGCCTGTCCCATGCCCCTGCGTACAACGCAGCAAAACAGGAGCATTCTCCTTCTCCTATCTCACATTCAAAGCCCGGAATGGTCTCCCCCTGCACTTCAGGACCTCCTCTACTGTACAGGAGTTCTGAAGGATGCTGAAAACCTGGCTCTTCAACTAAGACCCTGGACCCTGCCATCGCCTGTTCACCTTCACTGGTGACAAGTCATGCTCTACAAGTTGACTGATTAATTGAATGACTGCCTCCATTCATAAGAAGTAACTCCACACTGAGCCCTTAGAGGAGGACTTCTTCAAAAGACTCTCCTCCACTCACTGCTTCACTCAGTATCCCCACATTCTCAAGGGCATGTTAGGTCGCACTCCTGACATTTTAGAGACTCTGTCAAAGCTGGGGTTTTAACACCTAGGGTGGATAAAAAAGATAAAGCATTCCCTTCTGACCCCATCAATATTCGTGGTCAGCTCCTGCCAGTCTCTCTGGTAATCACTAGTGCCCATAAGAGAGCCAACTCCAGGCCAGTGGGGACACCCCTCACCAGAGAAAGAAAGTAAATGTATAGATGCAGCAGAGAAAAAGATGGCCACGCAATCTGCCAACCACTGGCACGTAGCTAATTCGGTCAACGTTCTAGCATGATACAATCATGCCTACAGGAACGAAATGGAGGTGCCCCTCCAGTATCTCCCAGAAAAACATAAAAAGGGTACAAGAGGTAGTTCCTGAGGGTAAGCTGCTGTCTAACACCTCTATTTGTTGAAGGCAGGGGCAGGGGAGTAAATTTCAGTATGCTGATACAGAGACACAACCTGGCTCCTTATCTCTTGTTTTAAGCCAGAAGTTCACCAGAACCTGCTGAACAAGCCCTTTGATGGAGAGCATCTCTTTTATCCAGTAGTGGATCAAGCAAACTACGGAAAGAGCCAAAATGATGGGGCACTGCAAACACCTGCACCCCATGGCTCCTTTTGTCGCACCCCTTACCATGAAGGCTCAAAGATCACCTCCCCTGAAGCCTCCACATCCTATCTGCTCTCCAGGACCAGCAATCCTCCCCTAGGGGTTACTTAAGATGGTCGTATAGGGGCAAAGATTCCAGAGGCAGAGGCAAGGGTAGCTCCCCAAAAGAATATGCCCACCTCCAAACCCTGACACTGGTTGAGGGGTGCCTACAAGGCGTCTTTCCTACATGGGAAATAGTCATGTCAGACCAGTGGGTGTTGGTTTATAACATTCAAACATGTTTATTGTCCAAAGGTGGGCTCCATGCCTCCCAAAGGCTCCTCATGGAGGAGGTCGAAGCCCTACCCTCAAAGGGGCCATAGGGCTTGTCCCCCACCATCAGCAAGGCATGGGAGTGTACTCACTGTACTTCCTAATACATGAAAAAGGAGGATCCCTCAGACCCATTCTGGACCACAGGCCCCCAAACGAATACATCCTGTCAGAGCATTTTCATGTCATTTGTGGTCAGCGGAAGGCATTACCAATTCAAAGTGCCCCCCTTTGGGGTCACTACTGAGCCTCGGATATTCACTAAGTGCCTTGCAGTGATTGTTGCACACCTGTGGAGACAGGGCATCCATGTTTTCCCATATGTGGACGACTGACTTGTCAAAAGTGCCAACCCCCCAAAAGTGCTGGGAACACACACAGGTCATTATAGACCTGCTTCATCGCTTAGGGTTTACCAACAACGCCTCAAAATCCCACCTCCAACCCCTCCAGATCCAGCCCTACCTAGGGGCTATTCTCACCTTGGAGTTAGGCACAGCCTATCCAAATCCTGCCAGGATTCAGTCCTTTCAGATGCTGCTCCCTTTGTTTCAACCAAACCAACAACTCACAGAACAGTTATACACCTCCTAGGTTTGACGGCCTCCTGCATTGCCATAGTACCTCATGCCAGGCTTCACATGTGTTTGTTGCAAGAATGCTTAGCCCAACAGTGGTCTCCGGCAGAGGATCATTGGAATGGTTTATTGTTGATCAGCAGATGCACTCATCACTCTCTAACAGTGGTGGAACCACCAACAGCTTGTTTCAGGGGCGACCTTTCCTCAACCCCGTTCCACAGAGGGTTGTTGCAACGGATGCCTCCCTTAAGGGGTAAGGCGCACACTTAAAAGATCTGACTGCACAGGGTTAGTGGCTAATGAAGTGCCAGGGCCTCCACATCAGTTGAAGGCTTTCCTAACTCACGTGGCAGGCAAGATTCTTCTTGTCCAGTCGAACAATATGACAGCTATGTATTACCTTCAGTAAAAAAAGGAGGACATGCTCTCCACAGCTGTATATAATCTCCTTGCCACCCAAAAACCCTTACCACCCTAAAATCTAAAAATACCCTTACTATCCCAAAACACCCATATCCACCCTAAACACCCCATACCCACCCTAAAACCTAAAAATACTCTTAACACCCCCAAAACCCATACCAACCCTAAAAAACCCTTACCACCAAAAACCCATACCCACCCTAAAACCTAAAAATGCCCTTACCACCCAAAAACCCATAACCACCCTAAAACCTTAAAAATATCCTTACCACCCAAAAACCCATACCCACCCTAAATACGCCTTACCACCCAAAAACCCATACATACCCTAAAACCTTAAAATACCCTTACCACCCAAAAACCCATACCCACCCTAAACCTTAAAAAAACCTTAACACCCAAAAACCCATACCTACCCCAAAATGTAAAAATGCCCTTACCACCCAAAACCCCATGCTGACACTAAAACCTAAAAACCCCTATTTAACCCAAATATCCATATCAACCCTAAAACGTAAAAATGCCCTTACCTCCCAAAAACCCATGCCCAATCTAAAACCTAAAGACTCCTTACCACTCAAAAACCCATACCCACCCTAGAACTTAAAAATGACCTTACCGCCCAAAACCCATACCCACCCTAATACCTAGACCCCTTACCACCTAAAAACCCATTCCCACTCTAAAACCTAAAATGCCCTTAACACCCAAAAATCCATACCCAACCAAAAACTTAAAAACTCCTTACCACTCAATAACCAATATCCACTCTAAAACCCCCTTACCACCCTAAAACGCAAATCTACCCTAAAACCTAAAGAACTCTTACCACCCACAAACCTATACACACCATAAAACCTAAAAATGCCCTTAACACCCAAAAACCCCTTACCAGCCCAAAACCCATATCCACCCTAAAACCTAAAAATGCCCTTACCACCCAAAGGTATATTCATGGTAAAGGCATGCATGGTAAAGGCATTGCTCTATGCTCCATGATAACAGTCATGTGTGGTAATCATCATCATGATCTGTGGACTTCCTTCTGCCAGAATTTCCTTTCTTCTTTACGGTTGGTTTAAATCAATTTTATTATTTTCCAGAATAAACATCAAAACAAACAGGTCAGCATCTCTGAAGGGCTCGTCCAGTCCAAACTGGCCAAGCATAACTAAGCAGCAATACATATTGGCATCGAATGGAATAGACCCGTCTGCATCAAAGAAGTGTCCATGGACCTGCAGCCAGAATGCTGCCATACACTAAACATGGCCAGGGAGACCCGAGGTAAAGTTCAGGTTCCCAGTATTGGTGTCCACAGTGAAAAAAAGGATGTCAGCCTTGGGCGTCCCATGCCGCTAGGATCACCCTGGTGACTGGTAAGGAGTACAGTCCCGAAGTCCTTTGTTTCCGATGGAGCCACAGCACTTCCATAGGTAGTCTCTAGCTATTGCTCGATCTCCCAAGCACTAGTGCTTTTTGGACTCAGGGCAGCTCCACCCAAAAAGGAAGTATATCTGTGCTGTCTGATAATAACAAATGAGGTTAGGGTCTCTCATCCCTCCCTTTACAGCCAGGTGATATGTCTGGTTGCGGTTTTTACGTGGTTGTTTCCCCTCCCAGACGAAGTAGTTGAATACTGCCTGAGGTGATTTTAGTGCTCCCTCAGGGAGGGTCAAGGTTAGGGCCTGAAACAGAAAAAGGGCCTTGGGAAGCTGGGCCATTTTCAGGGCTTTTATACTCCCAAGCCAGCAAAGAAGATATTGTCTTCATTGGGCTAGGTCCACCTTGATTTGGTGGTGCAGGGCATGATAGTTGATAGTGGCAATCTGTATACCCAAATAGGAAATGGAGGAGTAAGTCCAAGGCAGGGGGTGTTGGGCAACCAACAGTCCTTGGGTGTGTGGGGCTGCAGACAAATTAAGAGCCTGTGACTTCTGGAGGTTGATGTGAAAGCCCAATGCTGTGTTAAGCTGCTCAAGCTCGGCAAGAAAAGGCAGCAAGGAACACAGAGCGTTGTTAAATGCAACCAGCACATCATCTGAGTATAGGCATATGGTGTAGACACCCCTCCTCCACATCCCCCCCCTCAAATTGCACCACAGTAATCCATGAGTCACCTCGGACCCTTTGGGCCAAAGGCTTCATATAAAGCATGAACAGCAGACCAGACATCCCTGCCTTGTCCTCCTGAGAATTGCGAAGTGAGTCAAGACAGTCCAGTTGACCCACACAGCTGCCTTAGGCTTGCTATAGCTGCTTAATATCCAGGTGTGGAATCTACTCCCGAAGCCAAAGTGGCTCAGGGTAATATACAAGTATGGACAGTGCACCCTGTCAATTGCTTTTTCAGCATCAATTGCCAGGAGCATGACCTCTCTAAGTGACCTCTTAGCCTTGTCCACAACGTGCAAAATTTGTTTAGTATTGTCTCCGCATTGTCTGTGGGGGGATGAACCCTGACTGGTTAGGATCTATCAATCCAGGTATGAGGGGTTTAAGGCTGGCTGCTAAACTGCTCGTAAAATATTTTACATCCACACTTAGAAGCAATTTACGGCAATATGAGCCACACTTGCGCATGTGTTTTCCAGGCTTAGGGATGACCGATATCGATGCCTCCAGCAGAGCTGGTGGAAGAGTGCCTGTGTCTGCAAATGAGTTGAATAGCAGGGTAAGGATAGGAGCAAGCACATGGCAGAAGGTTTTAAAAAAGAGGGCAAAAACACTGTCTGGTCCCGGGAACATGAGTAGCTTCATTTGAGCTATCGCAGCAAGGATCTCATGTAGTCGTATGGGTTTGTCAAGGGAGTCAGCCTGTTGTGGAGTGAGTCGGGGAGAATGGGTCCCTTGAAGGTGTGCAGCTGTGTCAGTGGGATGTAGGTCTTGAGCCTTGTAAAAGAACTTGTAAAAGTCCTGAAAGGTGTGCCGTATGTGACCTCAACACCACCTGACGTCAAAAGAGCACTAACCCTCTTGGCCTAGGGTTTAGGCCGAAGTCTATGGGCTAGGAGTCTACCACATCTGTAATCTCCTGTATAGAATGCACGATATAAGAGGAGCAAGGCATAATGGGCCCTATCCCTATCTAAACTGCACAGTTGAACCTGCGCAAACATGAGCTTCCGCCAAACCTCAATGCTCAGGTCCTCTTGTGAATAGCCTCCAGGTCATGCACCTGTACTTCCAACCTCCTCCGCTTCTCTTTGCGCAACTTGTCAGTGGCAGAGATAGCAAACTCTTCATTCAACAGCTTTTAACATCTCTCAGAGGGTAAAGATGGGTATTGCTGGTGTCATTGTGGGTCAAAAAGTCAGAGATAGCTCATGAGACTTTAGTAACTGTATCTGGCTGGTGAAATAGGGTATCTTGTAGCCTTCAGGGTCTGAGCACCTGGTGCAGGAGGTCGACCTGCAAGGTGATGGCCAGGGGGGCGTAATTAGATTGCCTTTGGTTCAATGACTATCTCTTTAAACTTCAGTAGCAGGTTGGGTGTGCCTAGGATCAGTACAATACATGCATATGTTTTGTGAACAGGTGATTAGTATGTGTAGCCGCTGGTGGGTGTGAGCTTTCCATCATAGGTGTCTGAGGCCTGCCCTCTTTTTGGAGAGAGTCCCCGCCTGGCCATAGTGTTGCCCAAGCAGTCAAGGTCATTGTGCATCACAAGGTTGCGATCCCCGCCCCCCAATCAGGATGGAGATGGCCTTGTTTGGGGATTCCAAGGTTTCCTTCACTGCACATTTCAGGAACAGCTCTATGTGGAAGCAATGGTGAGGGTGAGTCTTCCCAGCTGTACTCGATGTGCTAGCAGTCACCCTTGAATGTCAGGTATTTTGTTGCCAGTTGCCCCTCTAAAGGAATGCACACTGGATAGCCACCCTCCGCCGTCTTAGTTGGGTTGGAGGAAAAATATTGATGTAGGTAAGAGTGAGACTTCAAGCGGTGTCAGTCTCGGGACAGCAGATGAGTCTCCTGATGGAGACAAATGTCTCCTTGATTGTGTTCTAGAAAAGACAGGACTGCCTTGCACTTCACTGGATTATTTAAGCCCCGAACATTGAGACTGAGGATCTTCAGGTCAGTGTGGGTGAGGGTACGCGTGGGAGTGTGTGAATCGGTGCCCTTTGAACCGAGGCAGGGATTCAGAGTCAGGCCCAGATGGGTCAGTATGTGGAAAAGCAGGTGGGCTGGAGGGGGCCCAGCCCCAGGAAAAGCCATCGATGTTAGAGCGACTACTGCTACCTCAATAGTCCCCAACAAGAAAGTAAATGAAAACAGAACAAATGACAGGGCAAGCAAAGATCCACTGCAACCCCTAATGGAGACATGAACAGGTAAACAAAAGGAGAGTCAAACAGATACTTTCAGTTGATTCAGCAGATCCCCGGGTAACACTAGGGCAGGAGACGGAAACCTCCACATTCAATGCTATATTGTGGGGTCACCGGCTTCTCAGAATACCCCCTGCGCTGGCACTTTCCACAAGTCTTACCCATACAGCAAGAATCCCATTGGCAAAACTCGAGCAGAACCGGTCTTAGTGTGTGTCCTTCTTCTTCGGGTCCCCTGCTAAGCTGTCTAAGACCACTTGCCTCTCCAGGGCCATCACTGTAGGATCTGGACAGGAGCTCTTTGGCGATCATGTAACCCAATGTCATTGGTGTAGTTGTTACTTGCTGCTTGCAGGAGACCTGTGTGTGGAGACCTGCTTTGTGTCCTCAGGGTTGTTCAAACGTTGACGTGCCTCGTCACTCTTTTGAGTTGGCGCAACAAACCCTCCCAGCGCGAGATGAGGCAGAATGGGTGGCCCCAGTTGTACGAGATCCCTTTGTTACTGAGGAATTCTGTGGTAGGGCAGAAAGCTCTATGTTTCTGGAAGGTGAGAGCGAAAAGGTTGTGGTAGAGCGCAAGCTTGGTTCCCTGGAACAGGACTGGGTGAGAGTCTCTTGCTCAATGCAAGACAGTTTCTTTCAGTGGAAATCATGAAAGCAGGCAAGTATATCCAGTGGGTAACTCCCTCTAGCTCCCGAGCAGCCCACTCTGAGGAGCCAATCTAGTTGTTTGTTGGCCTCCTTCAATGAGTCCAGTATCTGACAGAATACAGCTGAGACGTACCCATTATGTCTGTGCCTTTTTGCTCCACTCAGTGCCCCCCAGATGCAGATATTATTCCTGCGGTGTGATTCGCAAGATCTTCCACGTGGGCTTGTAAGGTCGCCTGCTGCTCTTGCAGGTGAAAATCGTCCTGGCGCAAATGTTCCAGCTTCTTAACTCTCACTCTTGAGGCAAAAAGTGTTTCCATGAACAATCTCGTGAGTGGGGCTCTTTCTCACTGCCTTCTGTCACTGACTTGGGCCTCTGCATACATGGACCCTCGTCTGCCACAGGACCTGTAGTGTATTTGAGAATGTCTTTAAGGGAGCGAGCTGACACTAAGCCAAGCATTTGTCTCTGGGAAATAAATTATATCTGTGTTCTTCATGGGATGGCTCCTCAAGTATTAGAGCAGCAAAGGCACTGTGGGAGCTGGCCTTGCCGTTGTGCTCACTCAGAGATCTTCCAACAGGAAGCTTATGCCTGATTTGAAGTTGCATTGGAGATGTGAGCCCTGGACAGAAGAGGGGTTTGGGTGTTGAGGTAATGTGCCTTCCTTGGTTTGCTCATGGTTCATCAGTGCCCGCTGTGATGCCTTGCTCTCCTTCTAATCCCAAGCCACTATGCTGTTGCCTGGGCCCTACCACAGCTCCAGCCAAGCCTCCTGCCCGTCAGTACAAACGGGCACTCATGCGGATAAATTCAGTTGTAGGGGCTCGCTTGTTGTGTTTGCTGCCCTGTTGTACCAGTCCTAACTGCCTGCGCTCACCTCTGAATTGCCTGGACACCGCTCATGAGGAGCACGAAGCACCGTCCCGTCCCGCGCCGCAGCCCCAGTCCACCAACGCCAGCACCATCGGCTCCAGTGTCTTCACCAGGCATCCTTGCCTGCACCGTGGCCTGTGGACACCGCTCGTGAGGGTCACAAAGCACAGTCCCATCCTGCACCGCTGGCTTGGGCCTACAGACGACAGCGCTTCCGCAACGACGATGCCGCAGTCTGCACCTTGACCTGTGGACACCGCACATTGTACCGCCCCACTTCACACCGCAGCCCTGGTCTCACCGATGCCGCTGGATGCCGTCACCGAGCCGTTGCCTGCACCGTGACCTGTGGGCACCGCACGTTGCATCGTCCCACTTCGCACCACAGCACTGCCGCTATCCCCACCAGCGCACCTGATTTCATCAGCACGGAGTTCGATCCCCGAGGTGCGTGACTTCAAGGGCCCGATGACTCCTGCACCGACTCCGGAACTGACGCCAGCGACGCCGCTCTCCGGAGCTCACCGCGAGGATCACGAAGCCCTGCGAATCCAAGGTACTGTTTGTGGGTCTTTCCGACACCGCAGCTGGCCCGCGACGCCGAGGCCAGCCTGAACGTTTGGTTTTGTTGTTCACGACACCGTGACAGCCCCAGGTGGAGCTATCGACTTCAAGGAACTGTATTGTTAAGTACATCTTGCAGCATTCATATTTTTATTACTGTATTTTGGATTTTGTATCGTATTTGGTCTTGTTTTATATAGATAAATATTGCCTATTTTTCTAAAACTGGTGTGGTGTCCTTTTGTAGTGTTTTCACTTATTACTGTGTGGTATGTGCAAATGCTTTACACATTGCTTCTGAGATAAGCCTGACTGCTCGTGCCAAGCTACCAAGGGGGTGAGCAGGGGTTATCTGAGCGGGTATCTCCCTTATCCTGACTAGAGTGAGGGTCCCTACTTGGACAGGGTGCAAACCGACTGCCAACTATAGACCCCATTTCTAACATTGGTTGTCAGCAGTGAGGATAGGACTTGCATTTGCACTTGACCTACTGTGATTGGTGTACACTACTACCATATCGCAGACCATCACGTACCACATACAATTTTTTGGTTTTTGATTTCCTTCTCTTTGACCTATTTTTGATCTTGAGTTCAAGTGAACCCCAACAACATCATGTCTCAATCAAGAGCATCTTCAGTTGCATCCCAGGATTTGGTTTTTGAGGAGGATAGGTTGGAAACCTATTCCATGAAGGAACTGAAGGCAGTTTGTAAAAATCTCAAAGTTCAGATCAGAGGCCTCACCAAAAAGGAGGAGCTACAGAAGGCGCTGAGGGTCTGGGTAGCAGCCAGAACTGCCAGTGGGCAGTCTGAGGATCCAAATGGAGAGTCTACTGACACAAATTCTAGGGAAGATGTACTGAGGGTGCAGGAGCTGCCGGGGGGAGAGGTACCCCCTGCGCCAAGAAGTGGTGGATCAAAAGGATTGACTCCAGAGGAGCTGGAGGAGAGGAGAGAAGCCAGGAGGCACCAGATTGAGTTGGAGAGATTAAAAATGGAGTCTCAGAGGGAGCAGCGAGCCATGGAGGAAAGAAGATGCTTTTGGACCATGAGCTTAAAGTGAAAGAGCTGGATGTGAGGAGCAGGTCCAGCCAGGATGGTGGCAGCAATTCCTCAGTGCAGTCAGACAGAATTGTGCACATTCCTAAAAACGTAGGGAGAGAGTACAAGAAGGGAGATGACATACAGAGGTGGTTTCAGGGATATGAGGTGTCCATCCACATGAATGGGGTCCCTGAGAAGAATTGGGTAGCAGGATTGTGGAACCACTTCACAGAGGAGGGGAGGGACACTTTGCTAACTTTGGTAAGGGGTACAACCTCACCTACGCTGACATGAAGGAGGCCCTTCTCACTCGGTATGGTCTCACTCCTGACAAGTTCAGGGATCAGTTTAGGCAGAGTAAGAAAACTGAGTCCCAGACCTGGTTAGAGTGTGTAGATTCGTTTTGCAGAGCACTGGATGGTTGGGTGAATGGCAGTAATATGACAGATTTTCAGGGGCTGTACAACTTAATTGCGTGGGAGCACTTGTCTAGTCTGTGTTTTGCAGAGCTGCGCCAGCACTTGACTGATAGCAGGCTGACTGACCACAGGAAGCTTGCTATGGAGGCGGACCGCTCGGTGAGTACCAGAGTCCACAAAAAGGTATATGGGGGAGATTCTGTCAAAGGTGGACAGCAGAGTGGGGGGGGACAAGGGTAAACAAAAGGAGTCTTCCAAAGGGCCCCAATCTAGTAACCCGGGAAGGAAATACCACCCCCCAGGAGATCAGAAACCATGGGCCTCTGCAGGAAAGTCTGCAGAGGCAGGGCACCGTAAGTGCTTTGCTTGTGACCAGGAGGGTCACATGAAGGGAGATCCCAAGTGTCCCAAGTGGACACCACCACCCAGCGGTGGGCAGACCAAGGGGTTGGCCAGTGTAGCGCTTGGGGAGGAGGTGGTCCCAGGGGGGTGTCGGGATCCCACAGAAATGACCCTTGTCTCACTAGGGGGCGGTGAGATGGTCCAGAAAATCCTAATGCCTGATAACACTAAAAAATACAGGTAGAGAGTGACCATCAATGGGCAGAGGGTAGAGGCTCTCAGAGATACTGGAGCCAGTGTGACCACGGTCCGGTGTCACCTGGTGTCTGAAGAGTACATAGTCCCTGGTGTATTCCACCAAGTAGTTGCAGTGGACAGCTCAGAGCGCCAATGTATGGTGGCGCAGATTCCCTTTGAGTGGGGAGGGGTCTCAGGTTCTTGGAGGGTAGCTGTGAGTCCCACCATGCCAGTTGACTGTCTGCTGGGCAACGACCTGGAGACTTCCGCCTGGAAGGAGGTGGAGCTCAGGTCGCACTTGGGGATGTTGGGGTTGCCAGAGTGGGCATGCGTGACCACTCGGTCCATGGCAGCCAATCAGGGTGATCAGACAGACCTGGAGCCTGAAACAGTGGCCCAGGTGACTGCCACAAGAAAGGGCAAGGGGCGTGGGAAACCCACCCCAGAAGTTCCCACGGTCTGGGAGGAGGCTGACCTCGAGGGGGAAGCCCCGTCACCTACAGGGGAACAAGTGGCTGAACTGGGAGACCTACCTGAGCTGACCCATTGGCAGCAAGAGGGGGGTCCCACCAGGGAGGAGTTCTGCACAGAGCAGAAGGTGTGCCCTACTCTCATGGGTCTTAGGCAGCAGGCCGAAGACCAGGCAGCTGGTGCTGAGCCCAAGGATCACCTGATATACAGCGAGCCTAAGGTTGCTGAGCCTGGGGCAGCCTTGTGCTGGTGGTACCCCAGCGCTTCCGAGCCTTCCTACTGGGTTTGGCTTATGATTTGCCTCTGGCAGGACATTTGGGGCAAGGCAAGACCTTTGACAGGCTTATCACCCACTTTCATTGGCCCTAATTGAGAAAACATTCTGATGCATTCTGCAAATCCTGTCAGACTTGCCAAGCAAGTGGCAAAGGTGGAGGGAAATGTAAGGCCCCCCTCCAACCCTTTCCTGTCGTGAGCACCCCTTTTGAGCGGGTGGGCATTGACATAGTGGGGCTTCTGGACACCAAGACAGCCCTAGGCAACAGGTTTATCCTGGTCTTGGTGGACCGTACCATCCGGTACCCGGAAGCTATCCCTCTGAAGACAGTGACAGCGCCCGTTGTGGTCAGGGCACTGATGGGGATCTTTACCCAAGAGGGTTTCCCCAAGGAAGTGGTATCTGTCCGGGGTACCAACTTTATGTCCATGTACATAAAAGCCATGTGGAAGGAATGTGGGGTGAACTACAAATTCACCACCCCTTACCACCCCCAAAGTAATGGGTTGGTTGAGAGATTCAACCGAACCCTGAAAGGCATGATTGGGGGTCTGTCAGACTCCATGAGGCGTAAGGGGGACGTCCTATTACCATGCCTTCTCTTTGCCTACCGGGAAGTACCACAGAAGGGGGTTGGCTTTAGCTCCTTTGAGCTGTTGTATGGGCACCCGGTCAGAGGACCTCTGAGTCTGGTGAAAGAGGGCTGGGAGCAAGCTCCTAGGAAGCCATCCCAGGATGTATTTAGTTACATGCTGGCCTTCCGGAACCAGAGCACCCGCTTCAGGAAGCTCGCACAAGAGAACCTTGAGGCAAGCCAGGAGGACATGAAACGCTGGTACGACCAGAATACCACTCTGGTTGAGTTTCAGCGTGGCCAAAAAGTGTGGGTCATGGCCCCCGTAGAGCCTTGTGCTCTACAAGACAGGTGGTCAGGGCCATTTGAGGTGAAGGAGCGCAAGAGTGACGTCACCTACTTGGTGGACTTGAGGACTCCTAGGAACCCTGTAGGAAGTTGGCTCTGTATACACTATTTCAAAGTAAGAAATAGTGTGCACAGAGTCCAAGGGTTCCCCTTAGCGGTAAGATAGTGGCAAAAAGAGATAATTCTAATGCTCTATTTTGTGGTAGTGTGGTCGACCAGTAGGCTTATCAGAGGGTAGTGTTAAGCATTTGTTGTACACGCACAGGCAATAAATGAGGAACACACACTCAAAGACTGATTCCAGGCCAATAGGTTTTTATATTGAAAAATATATTTTCTTAGTTTATTTTAAGAACCACAGACGTAATACTTCAAATGAAAGGTATTTCACTCAGGTATTCTAGGAACTTTGAATAATCACAATAGCATGTACAGTTTTGACAAAAATGGCAATAAGCTATTTTAAAAGTGGACACTGCAAAAATCAACAGTTCCTGGGGGAGGTAAGTAAATGTTAAGTTCACAGGAAAGTAAAACACTTACAGGGTTCAAAGTTGGGTCCAAGGTAGCCCATCGTTTGGGGTTCAAGGCAACCCCAAAGTTACCACACCAGCAGCTCAGGGCCGGTCAGGTGCAGAGGTCAAAGTGGTGCCCAAAACACATAGGCTTCAATGGAAATAGAGGTGCCCCGATTCCAGTCTACGAGCAGGTAAGTACCCGCGTCCACGGAGGGCAGACCAGGGGGGTTTTGTAGGGCACCGGGGGGGACACAAGCAGGGACAGAAAGTACACCCTCAGCGGCACAGGGGCGGCCGGGTGCAGAGTGCAAACAGGCGTCGGGTTTCTGATAGGAATCAATGGGGAGACCCGGGGGTCTCTTTAACAATGCAGGCAGGCACAGGGGGGCTCCTCGGGGTAGCCACCACCTGGGCTAGGCAGAGGGTCGCCTGGGGGTCGCTCCTGCACTGGAGTTCGGTTCCTTCGGGTCTTGAGGGCTGCGGGTGCAGTGCTGGTTCCAGGCGAGGTTCCTTGTTACAGGCAGTCACGGTCAGGGTGAGCCTCTGGATTTCCTCTGCAGGCGTCGCAATGGGGGATCAGGGGGGTCAAATCTGGCTACTCATGGGCTCGCAGTCGCCGAGGAGTCCTCCCTGTGGTGTTAGTTTTCCGCAGGTCGAGCCGGGGGCGTTGGGTGCAGAGTGGAAAGTCTTGCGCTTCTGGCGGGAAACGTGTGGTCTTTAAAAGTTGCTTCTTTGTTGCAGAAAGTTGCAGTTTGTTTAACAGGGCCGCTGTTCTTGGAAGCTTCTTGGTCCTTTAGATGCAGGGTAGTCCTCTGAGGCTTCAGAGGTCGCTGGACCCTGTTAGATGCAACGCTGTTGCAGTTTTCTTCAAAGTAGGGAGACAGGCCGGTGGGGCTGGGGCCAAATCAGTTGTTGTCTCCGTCTTCACTGCAGGGCTTCAGGTCAGCAGTCCTTCTTCTTTAGCTTGCAGGAATCTATCTTCCTCGGTTCTGGGGTGCCCCTAAATTCTGAATTTAGGGGTGTGTTTAGGTCTGGGAGGGCAGTAGCCAATGGCTACTGTCCTTGAGGGTGGCTACACCCTCTTTGTGCCTCCTCCCTGTGGGGAGGGGGGCACATCCCTAATCCTATTGGGGGAATCCTCCAAAATCAAGATGGAGGATTTCTAAAGGCAGGGGTCACCTCAGCTCAGGACACCTTAGGGGCTGGCCTGACTGGTGGGTGACTCCTCCTTGTTTTTCTCATTATCTCCCCTGGACTTGCTGCCAAAAGTGGGGGCTGTGTCCAGGGGGCGGGCATCTCCACTAGCTGGAGTGCCCTGGGGCATTGTAACACGAAGCCTGAGCCTTTGAGGCTCACTGCTAGGTGTTACAGTTCCTGCAGGGGGGAGGTGTGAAGCACCTCCACCCAGAGCAGGCTTTTGTTTCTGTCCTCAGAGAGCACAAAGGCCCTCACCACATGGGGTCAGAAACTCGTCTCTCAGCAGCAGGCTGGTACAGACCAGTCAGTCCTGCACTGAGCAATTGGGTAAAATACAGGGGTCATCTCTAAGATGCCCTCTGTGTGCATTTTTTTAATAAATCCAACACTGGCATCAGTGTGGGTTTATTATTCTGAGAAGTTTGATACCAAACTTCCCAGTATTCAGTGTAGCCATTATGGAGCTGTGGAGTTCGTTTTTGACAAACTCCCAGACCATATACTTAATATGGCCACACTGTACTTACAATGTCTAAGAATAGACTTAGACACTGTAGGGGCATATTGCTCAAGCAGCTATGCCCTCACCTGTGGTATAGTGCACCCTGCCCTAGGGCTGTAAGGCCTGCTAGAGGGGTGACTTACCTATGCCACAGGCAGTATTTTGTGTGCATGGCACCCTGAGGGGGATGCCATGTCGACTTTGCCTTTTTCTCCCCACTAACACACACAATCTGCAATGGCAGTGTGCATGTGTTAGGTGAGGGGTCCCTTAGGGTGGCAAAATATATGCTGCAGCCCTTAGGAACCTTCCCTGGTCGCATGGCCCTTGGTACCACTGGTACCTTTTACAAGGGACTTATCTGTGTGCCAGGGGTGTGCCAATTGTGGAAACAATAGTACATTTTAGGTGAAAGCACACTGGTGCTGGGGCCTGGTTAGCAGGGTCCCGGTGCACTTCTCAGTCAAGTCAGCATCAGTATCAGGCAAAAAGTGGGGGGTAACTGCAACAGGGAGCCATTTCCTTACAAACCCCTTGAGGGTTCTACATGTGAACCGTCTCAAACCTCACTTTGAGAGGTCCAAGTTAACCATGCTCCTGGCAACAGATGATGGGACAGAAGAGGAGAGTGAACCTCTCCCTGACCTCCTGTCTAGCAAGGAGCAGGATGGGTCAGTAGAAGGCGTGGTCCTCTCCCCTTCTCTGACTCTAGAACAGCAGAGTGAGTGTCGCCAGTTACTGGAACACTTTGCCACTCTGTTCTCACTCACTCCAGGGATCACCCATCTATGCATGCACGATGTGGACACCGGGGACAGCCTGTCTGTGAAAAACAAGGTTTACAGGTTGGCTGACAGAGTGAAGGCCAGCATCAAGGAGGTGGTTTCCAAGATGTTGGCTCTAGGGGTGATTGAGCGCTCCAGGAGCCCTTGGTCCAGTCCAGTGGTTCTGGTACCCAAGCCTGCTGCACCTGGTGCCACACCAGAACTTCGGTTCTGTGTGGACTACCGGGGGCTCAATACCGTCACCAAAACAGACGCCCACCCCATCCCCAGAGCGGATGAGCTCATAGATTGGTTGGGGGCAGCCAAGTTACTCAGCACGTTTGATTTAACGTCTGGGTACTGGCAGATTGCCTTAACTGAAGGGGCCAAGGAGAGGTCAGCGTTCTCAACACCAGAGGGGCACTTCCAGTTCCGTGTCATGCCCTTCGGGTTGAAGAACGCCCCTGCCACCTTCCAGAGGTTGGTCAATCAGGTCCTGGCAGGGCCTGAAAACTTCAGTGCCGCTTACCTTGACGACATTGCTGTTTTCAGCTCCAGTTGGGAGGACCAACTGCACCACCTCTGGGAAGTGTTGAAGGCACTGCAAGCCGCAGGCCTCACTATCAAAGCCAGTAAGTGCCAGATAGGGCAGGGGTCCGTGGTGTACTTAGGACACCAGGTAGGGAGTGGCCGGGTGGCACCCCTACAACCCTAAATTGATGACATTCGGGCTTGGGCACCCCCCAAGACCCAGACAGAGGTGAGAGCCTTCTTAGGCCTCACCGGGTACTACAGGAGATTTGTCAAGGGATATGGCACCATTGTTGCCCCTTGACAGAGCTGACTTCTAAGAAGCAGCCTAGACAGGTGATCTGGACTAAGGCGTGCCAGGCCGTGTTTAACACCCTGAAGGAAGCCATGTGCACGGCGCCCATGCTACTGGCCCCTGACTTCTCCAAGGAGTTTGTGGTACAGACCGATGCTTCTAACGAAGAGGGCCTAGACCAGCCTGTAGTCTTCCTTAGCAGGAGACTACTCCCCAGGGAACAGAGGTGGAGTGCAATTGAAAGGGAAGCTTTTGCCGTGGTCTGGGCAGTGAAGAAGCTAAGACCCTACTTGTTTGGGTCTCACTTCTGGATTCAGACCGACCACAGGCCCCTCAGATGGTTAATGCAGATGAGGGGTGAGAACCCAAAACTGTTGAGGTGGTCTATTTCCCTACAGGGGATGGACTTTATGGTGGAACACTGCCCTGGCACAGAACACGCCAACGCTGATGGCCTGTCCAGGTTCTTCCTCCTTAGTGACTCCCCAGGGTTGGGTAGTTCCCCCTACTCTCAGCTGGAGGGGACATGTGTTAGACCTGGCAGCTTTTTGGCGTGTCTCCCATGTCTTTTTGCCTTCTGACCTCCTGGTTTTGGACTCTGTTTTTGCTGGTTTATTGTCTCTGCGCAGTTTACCACTGCTAATCAGTGCTAAAGTGCAAGTGCTCCCCATATAAATTGTACTGTGGATTGGTTTATCCATAATTGGCATATTTGATTTACTGGTAAGTCCCTAGTAATGTGCACTAGAGGTGCCCAGGGCCTGTAAATCAAATGCTACTAGTGGGCCTGCAGCACTGGGTGTGCCACCCACATAAGTAGCTCTGTAATCATGTCTCAGACCTGCCACGGCAGTGTCTGTGGTGCAGTTTTGACTGTAACTTCGACTTGGCAAGTGTACCCACTTGCCAGGCCTAGACCTTCCTTTTTCTTACATGTAAGGCACCCCTAAGGTAGGCCCTAGGTAGCCCCAGGGCAGGGTGCAGTGTATGGTTAAGGTAGGACATATAGTAATGTGTTTTATATGTCCTGACAGTGAAATATTGCTGAATTCGTTTTTCACTGTTGCAAGGCCTGTCCCTCTCATAGGTTAACATGGGGGCTACCTTAAATCTGATTAAAGTGTAGATTCCCTTTGGGAGCGGATGGACATGTGGAGTTTGGGGTCTCTGAGCTCACAATTAAAAAAAACATATTTTAGTAAAGTTGATTTTAAGATTGTGCGTTTGAAAATGCCACTTTTAGAAAGTAGGAATTTTCTTGCTTAATCCATTCTGTGACTCTGCCTGTTTGTGGATTCCCTGTCTGGGTCAGTTTGACAGTTGGGCTGTTCACACCTCTCCTCTAGACAGTGACACAAAGGGGGCTGGGGTGTAGCCTGCATATCTTGATTAGCCATCTGTGCTGGAGGGGAGGGGAGGAGTGGTCACTCACACCTGAAAGGACTGTGCCTGCCCTCATACAATGCCGTCTCCGACCCCCTGGTGAGTGTCTGGGGCCTGGTCTGGACAAGTGTGATGCTATTAATTGTGTTTGACCAATGACTTTGTGTTTCACCGCTGCGCATATTAGTTGCTCAATGTTCACCAGTAGCACATTATGGGGGTGATTCTGATTCTGGCGGGCGCGGAGGCCGCCCGCCAGAATTCCGCCCCCATTATACCGCTCCGCGGTCAAAAGACCGCCCGCCAGCCCAGGGAAAAACTCCCTTCCCACGAGGATGCCGGCTCGTAATCGAGCCGGCGGAGTGGGAAGGTGCGACGGGTGCAGTGGCACCCGTCGCGTATTTCAGTGTCTGCAAGGCAGACACTGAAATACTTTGCGGGGCCCTCTTACGGGGGCCCCTGCCGTGCCCATGCCATGGGCACGGCAGGGGCCCCCAGGGGCCCCGCGACCCCCCCTACCGCCATCCTGTTCATGGCGGCTTTCCCGCCATGAACAGGATGGCGGAAGGGGGGGTCAGAATCCTCATGGCGGCGGAGCGCACTCCGCCGCCATGAAGGATTCCCCCGAGCAGCGGTAAGTCGGCGGGAGCCCGCCGACTTGCCGCTTCTGACCGCGGCTGAACCGCCGCGGTCAGAATGCTCGTGGGAGCACCGCCAGCCTGTTGGCGGTGCTCCCGTGGTCGGTGGCCCTGGTGGCCACCGGCCGCCAGGGTCAGAATGACCCCCTATATGTTTTGTTCACTTTAGCCGCCTATTGGCTTTGACATTGCATTAGCCATTACATTCTGTATTCTGCCTATTGGCTTTGACATGCTGTATTCAGTTTAGCTGCCTATTGGCTTTGACATGATATTAGACACTACATTCTGTATTCAGCTTAGCTTCCTATTGGCTTTGACATGATATTAGACATCACATTTTGTATTCAGTTCAGCTGCCTATTGGCTTTGACATGACATTAGACATTATATTTGATATTTAGGTTAGCTGCCTATTGGCTTTGACATGACATTAGACATTACATTTGATATTTAGGTTAGCTGCCTATTGGCTTTAACGTGGAGTTAGACATTGCAGTTGAAACATCGCAGATGTCTGTATTCTTCCAAGCTGTGTTTTTCCACAAGATGAACCAAGCTGTTTTCTTCACACCAGACTAGACCTGATAAGAGAGAGTACATTTGGTGTTTTCCTTTCTGCTCAGCCTTGGGAATAGGAGAAGTCTAGGAGATCTGGCCAGTCTCCAAAGGCTTGCGTAGTTTTCCCGAGTCTGAGAGGAGGGGGCACGCTTTTGTAAGGATGACTCTGGGCTACAGTGAGTTAGATTCGAATCTGCTTGACTTCAGGCTGGAGCTAGACGTCAGTTGCCAGTCTCCCGTTTGGGTAGATTATCTCTTTCTCGCAGTTGACCGGAGTCATCAACTTGCAGACCCCAGAAAGATGAAGCTGAATATTTAGGCCCTGCCGCCTTGCCCATACGGTGATGAATTTGACTTTTATGCTTTGCTTTGAATATATTATATATTTGCTGTGTACATTGCAACTGAGAAGTACTGTGATATATTTTGCTTTCATTGCTGCGACTACTTTTACTCTTTTAAACGTGTGCTTGAAATCTACTAATTCGTCTCTCAAGAACTTGTGGGTGGGGAAGAATTAACAACAATCAAGGTCTTCTTTGAACTCAGAAGTGCATTCCAGAGATGTTCTGTAAGCTCTGATATGAGATATGTAGGAAAGCAGAACACCAAGGAAGGATCTTGCAAACACTTGAGACTTTGCTTTGAAGTTTGCCAACTTCAAAGGCAGAACTGGGTACAAGAAGAAGACCCAAAACCCCAGATTTTTAGAATCTTTTGGGAATCAAGAGGAACCTCTGTCCAGGAGAAGAGCTGAAGGAGGAGTACTGTCCCTTTGCTGTGTTACTTTGCTGGTCTTGCCTGCAGTTGCTGCTTCTGCCTGAAAAGAGTGCAAAGGGTGAACTTTGCTGTGTGTCCTTGTAAAGAAATGGCTCCCTGTTGCAGTTACCCCCCACTTTTTGCCTGATACTGATGCTGACTTGACTGAGAAGTGTGCTGGGACCCTGCTAACCAGGCCCCAGCACCAGTGTTCTTTCACCTAAAATGTACCATTGATCCCACAATTGGCACACCCTGGCATCCAGATAAGTCCCTTGTAACTGGTACCTCTGGTACCAAGGGCCCTGATGCCAGGGAAGGTCTCTAAGGGCTGCAGCATGTATTATGCCACCCTAGAGACCCCTCACTCAGCACAGACACACTGCTTACAAGCCTGTGTGTGCTAGTGAGAACAAAATGAGTAAGTCGACATGGCACTCCCCTCAGGGTGCCATGCCAGGCTCTCACTGCCTATGCAGTATAGGTAAGACACCCCTCTAGCAGGCCTTACAGCCCTAAGGCAGGGTGCACTATACCATAGGTGAGGGTACCAGTGCATGAGCACTGTGCCCCTACAGTGTCTAAGCAAAACCTTAGACATTGTAAGTGCAGGGTAGCCATAAGAGTATATGGTCTGGGAGTCTGTTTTACACGAACTCCACAGCACCATAATGGCTACACTGAAAACTGGGAAGTTTGGTATCAAACTTCTCAGCACAATAAATGCACACTGATGCCAGTGTACATTTTATTGTAAAATACACCACAGAGGGCACCTTAGAGGTGCCCCCTGAAACTTAACCAACTATCTGTGTAGGCTGACTGGTTCCAGCAGCCTGCCACACTAGAGACATGTTGCTGGCCCCATGGAGAGAGTACCTTTGTCACTCTGAGGCCAGTAACAAAGCCTGCACTGGGTGGAGATGCTAACACCTCCCCCAGGCAGGAGCTGTAACACCTGGCGGTGAGCCTCAAAGGCTCACCCCTTTGTCACAGCCCAGCAGGGCACTCCAGCTTAGTGGAGTTGCCCGCCCCCTCCGGCCACGGCCCCCACTTTTGGCGGCAAGGCTGGAGGGAACAAAGAAAGCAACAAGGAGGAGTCACTGGCCAGTCAGGACAGCCCCTAAGGTGTCCTGAGCTGAGGTGACTCTAACTTTTAGAAATCCTCCATCTTGCAGATGGAGGATTCCCCCAATAGGATTAGGGATGTGACCCCCTCCCCTTGGGAGGAGGCACAAAGAGGGTGTACCCACCCTCAGGGCTAGTAGCCATTGGCTACTAACCCCCCAGACCTAAACACGCCCTTAAATTTAGTATTTAAGGGCTCTCCCTGAACCTAGAAATTAGATTCCTGCAACAACAAGAAGAAGGACTGCCTAGCTGAAAACCCCTGCAGAGGAAGACCAGAAGACAACAACTGCCTTGGCTCCAGAAACTCACCGGCCTGTCTCCTGCCTTCCAAAGAACTCTGCTCCAGCGACGCCTTCCAAAGGGACCAGCGACCTCTGAATCCTCTGAGGACTGCCCGGCTTCGACGACGACAAGAAACTCCCGAGGACAGCGGACCTGCTCCAAAAAGACTGCAACTTTGTTTCGAGAAGCAGCTTTAAAGAACCCTGCAACTCCCCGCAAGAAGCGTGAGACTTGCAACACTGCACCCGGCGACCCCGACTCGGCTGGTGGAGAACCAACACCTCAGGGAGGACCCCCGGACTACTCTACGACTGTGATTACCAAAACCTGTCCCCCCTGAGTCCCCACAGCGTCGCCTGCAGAGGGAATCCCGAGGCTTCTCCTGACCGCGACTCTCTGAAACCTAAGTCCCGACGCCTGGAAAAGACCCTGCACCCGCAGCCCCCAGGACCTGAAGGACCGGACTTTCAGTGCAGAAGTGACCCCCAGGAGTCCCTCTCCCTTGCCCAAGTGGAGGTTTCCCCGAGGATGCCCCCCCTTGCCTGCCTGCAGCGCTGAAGAGATCCCTTGATCTCTCATTGACTTACATTGCGAACCCGACGCTTGTTCTAACACTGCACCCGGCCGCTCCCGCGCCGCTGAGGGTGAAATTTCTGTGTGGGCTTGTGTCCCCCCCGGTGCCCTACAAAACCCCCCTGGTCTGCCCTCCGAAGACGCGGGTACTTACCTGCAAGCAGACCAGAACCGGGGCACCCCCTTCTCTCCATTCTAGCCTATGCGTTTTGGGCACCACTTTGAACTCTGCACCTGACCGGCCCTGAGCTGCTGGTGTGGTAACTTTGGGGTTGCTCTGAACCCCCAACGGTGGGCTACCTTGGACCAAGAACTGAACCCTGTAAGTGTCTTACTTACCTGGTAAAACTAACAAAAACTTACCTCCCCCAGGAACTGTGAAAATTGCACTGTGTCCACTTTTGAAATAGCTATTTGTGAATAACTTGAAAAGTATACATGCAATTGAAATGATTCAAAGTTCCTAATGTACTTACCTGCAATACCTTTCAAACAAGATATTACATGTTAAATTTGAACCTGTGGTTCTTAAAATAAACTAAGAAAAGATATTTTTCTAAACAAAACCTATTGGCTGGATTTGTCTCTGAGTGTGTGTACCTCATTTATTGTCTATGTGTATGTACAACAAATGCTTAACACTACTCCTTGGATAAGCCTACTGCTCGACCACACTACCACAAAATAGAGCATTAGTATTATCTATTTTTACCACTATTTTACCTCTAAGGGGAACCCTTGGACTCTGTGCATGCTATTCCTTACTTTGAAATAGCACATACAGAGACAACTTCCTACATTGGTGGATCAGCGGTGGGGTACAAGACTTTGCATTTGCTGGACTACTCAGCCAATACCTGATCACACGACAAATTCCAAAAATTGTCATTAGAAATTGATTTTTGCAATTTGAAAAGTTTTCTAAATTCTTTAAAGTCCTGCTAGGGCCTTGTGTTAGTCCCGGTTAGCATTTCTTTCAGAGTTTAAAAGTTTGTAAAAGTTTGAATTAGACTCTAGAACCAGTTTTAGTTTCTTAAAAAGTATTCCAACTTTTAGAAGCATAATGTCTAGCACAGATGTGAATGTGGTGGAACTCGACACCACACCTTACCTCCATCTCCAGATGAGAGAGCTAAGGTCACTCTGTAACATAAGAAAAATAACAATGGGCTCCAGACCTACCAAAGCACAGCTCCAGGAGCTGTTGGCAGAGTATGATAGAGCCAACCCCTCTGTGGATAACACAGAGGAGGATGATAGTGAACTGGAGGAAGAATCCCCTCCACCAGTCCTATCTAGGGAGAACAGGGCTTCTCAAGCCCTGACTCCAAAAATAATAGTCAGAGATGCTGGCTCCCTCACAGGAGGGTCCAACCTCTCTGAAATCACTGAGGATAACTCCAGTGAAGAGGACATCCAGTTAGCCAGGATGGCCAAAAGATTGGCTTTGGAAAAACAGATCCTAGCCATAGAAAGGGAAAGACAAGAGATGGGCCTAGGACCCATCAATGGTGGCAGCAACATAACTAGGGTCAGAGATTCTCCTGACATGTTGAAAATCCCCAAAGGGATTGTAACTAAATTTGAAGATGGTGATGACATCACCAAATGGTTCACAGCTTTTGAGAGGGCTTGTGTAACCAGAAAAGTGAACAAATCTCACTGGGGTGCTCTCCTTTGGGAAATGTTCACAGGAAAGTGTAGGGATAGACTCCTCACACTCTCTAAAAAAGATGCAGAATCTTATGACCTCATGAAGGGTACCCTGATTGAGGGCTTTGGATTCTCCACTGAGGAGTATAGGATTAGATTCAGGGGGGCTCAAAAATCCTCGAGCCAGACCTGGGTTGATTATGTTGACTACTCAGTGAAAACACTGGATGGTTGGGTAACTGGAAATGAAGTGTATGACTATGTTGGGCTTTATAATTTGTTTATGAAAGAACACATTTTAAGTAACTGCTTCAATGAAAAGTTGCATCAGTATCTGGTAGACCTAGGTCCAATTTCTCCCCAAGAATTGGGAAAGAAGGCAGACCACTGGGTCAAGACTAGGGTAACCAAAACTTCCACTGGGGGTGACCAAAAGAAAGGGGTTACAAAGCCTCCCCAGGAGAAAGTGGGTGACACTAGAAACAAAGAAAAAGAGTCCCCTGTAGGCCCCCAAAAACCAGACCAGGTGGGTGGGCCCAGAGACACAACCCAAAACAAAGGTGGGTACCAGGGTAAGAGCTGGGATGCCACTAAGGCATGGTGCCATAACTGTAAACAGACAGGGCACCACACCAAGGACACTTCTTGTCCCAAAAGCAAACCCCCTAGCAAAATCCCAGGGGTAACCAGTGTAGCCATTGGAGATGACTCCTCAGATGAGGAGGTCTTCATAGCCTTCAACTGGAAAAAGGGCCCAACAGGTGAGTTGGAGATTCCAGAGGGAAGTAGACACTTCCACCACCTACAGGTGAATGGAATCCCAGCCACTGCCCTGAGAGACACTTGTGCCAGTCACACTATTGTGCATGACAGGCTGGTGCTCTCAAACCAGTACATCCCAGGTGAGATGGCCAGAGTAAGAGTTAGCCCAGACAGGGTCACTAATAGGGCTGTGGCTCTTGTGCCCATAGAAGTGGGTGGAACTTTTAGCTGGAGAAGGGTGGTAGTCAGTACAGACCTCCCCCTTGATTGTCTCCTTGGAAATGACTACCCAGAGGTTAGTCAGAGCCTAAGAAAAGAACTGGTCCAGGACCAGGCCTCTCCCAAGGATTCTGGAGTGCCTACCTCTGCAGTAAATGCAAGTAGGCCCCAGAAGAAAAAGAAAAGGAAACAGAGTAGGAAAGGTGGACAACCTTTAGCCAAGGTTCCAGCAAGCCAAGGAGATTCTGCTCCAGTCGGGGAGAACTCCAAAAGTGGCTCTGATAAAATCCAACCTGACCCACAAGAAGTCCTGGCTAGTCAGGCAACTGTTAAGCCTGAGTGGGTGGCTCCTCAGCTAACAGAAGAAAGAGTGGAAGAAGGGTGTTTACTACAAGATGTGGTAACCCCCCACTCTAATACAGCAGACAGGCACCCTGAACCCAAAGAAGCCTGTAACTTAGCCCCTTCCCTTGTAGGTGAAGAGCTAAAGGTGTGGTTCTGGGCACTGACAGCTGTCAGTGGCCTCTGCTGGGTGTTAGCCTTTATGGCTGCACTATCCTTGGCATGGTGGTCTGACCCCATGCCAAATAACAAGTTAGGCCCCCTGACCCTGTTGGTCATGGTGGGGTTACTCCAGCTCTGGGTAACCTCTTTGGGTAAGCTAGGGGTGACCCTGGCTAAGATAAGATTAGCAGAGGTGGATACCTCTGACCTCAAAATAGAGAGAATGGGTAAAGACATAAAAAGCACAGACAAGAGGCAGTTCAGACTAGGTCCTATCACTGTGGAAGTGGGTCAGTTCCCCAGAGGGAATGACCTGAACAGGAGGATGTAAGGCAGAGTAGGCCCTGCAACAAACCAGCCATTTCCTCTACTCTTCCTCGCCTGACAGACTAGGAAGACTCTTCCAGCTTTGGCTGAATCTCCTGGCCTGTGGGCTGGGGGGGGCTTGTGTAAAGAAATGGCTCCCTGTTGCAGTTACCCCCCACTTTTTGCCTGATACTGATGCTGACTTGACTGAGAAGTGTGCTGGGACCCTGCTAACCAGGCCCCAGCACCAGTGTTCTTTCACCTAAAATGTACCATTGATCCCACAATTGGCACACCCTGGCATCCAGATAAGTCCCTTGTAACTGGTACCTCTGGTACCAAGGGCCCTGATGCCAGGGAAGGTCTCTAAGGGCTGCAGCATGTATTATGCCACCCTAGAGACCCCTCACTCAGCACAGACACACTGCTTACAAGCCTGTGTGTGCTAGTGAGAACAAAATGAGTAAGTCGACATGGCACTCCCCTCAGGGTGCCATGCCAGCCTCTCACTGCCTATGCAGTATAGGTAAGACACCCCTCTAGCAGGCCTTACAGCCCTAAGGCAGGGTGCACTATACCATAGGTGAGGGTACCAGTGCATGAGCACTGTGCCCCTACAGTGTCTAAGCAAAACCTTAGACATTGTAAGTGCAGGGTAGCCATAAGAGTATATGGTCTGGGAGTCTGTTTTACACGAACTCCACAGCACCATAATGGCTACACTGAAAACTGCTAAGTTTGGTATCAAACTTCTCAGCACAATAAATGCACACTGATGCCAGTGTACATTTTATTGTAAAATACACCACAGAGGGCACCTTAGAGGTGCCCCCTGAAACTTAACCAACTATCTGTGTAGGCTGACTGGTTCCAGCAGCCTGCCACACTAGAGACATGTTGCTGGCCCCATGGAGAGAGTGCCTTTGTCACTCTGAGGCCAGTAACAAAGCCTGCACTGGGTGGAGATGCTAACACCTCCCCCAGGCAGGAGCTGTAACACCTGGCGGTGAGCCTCAAAGGCTCACCCCTTTGTCACAGCCCAGCAGGGCACTCCAGCTTAGTGGAGTTGCCCGCCCCCTCCGGCCACGGCCCCCACTTTTGGCGGCAAGGCTGGAGGGAACAAAGAAAGCAACAAGGAGGAGTCACTGGCCAGTCAGGACAGCCCCTAAGGTGTCCTGAGCTGAGGTGACTCTAACTTTTAGAAATCCTCCATCTTGCAGATGGAGGATTCCCCCAATAGGATTAGGGATGTGACCCCCTCCCCTTGGGAGGAGGCACAAAGAGGGTGTACCCACCCTCAGGGCTAGTAGCCATTGGCTACTAACCCCCCAGACCTAAACACGCCCTTAAATTTAGTATTTAAGGGCTCTCCCTGAACCTAGAAATTAGATTCCTGCAACAACAAGAAGAAGGACTGCCTAGCTGAAAACCCCTGCAGAGGAAGACCAGAAGACAACAACTGCCTTGGCTCCAGAAACTCACCGGCCTGTCTCCTGCCTTCCAAAGAACTCTGCTCCAGCGACGCCTTCCAAAGGGACCAGCGACCTCTGAATCCTCTGAGGACTGCCCGGCTTCGACGACGACAAGAAACTCCCGAGGACAGCGGACCTGCTCCAAAAAGACTGCAACTTTGTTTCGAGAAGCAGCTTTAAAGAACCCTGCAACTCCCCGCAAGAAGCGTGAGACTTGCAACACTGCACCCGGCGACCCCGACTCGGCTGGTGGAGAACCAACACCTCAGGGAGGACCCCCGGACTACTCTACGACTGTGATTACCAAAACCTGTCCCCCCTGAGTCCCCACAGCGCCGCCTGCAGAGGGAATCCCGAGGCTTCTCCTGACCGCGACTCTCTGAAACCTAAGTCCCGACGCCTGGAAAAGACCCTGCACCCGCAGCCCCCAGGACCTGAAGGACCGGACTTTCAGTGCAGAAGTGACCCCCAGGAGTCCCTCTCCCTTGCCCAAGTGGAGGTTTCCCCGAGGAAGCCCCCCCTTGCCTGCCTGCAGCGCTGAAGAGATCCCTTGATCTCTCATTGACTTACATTGCGAACCCGACGCTTGTTCTAACACTGCACCCGGCCGCTCCCGCGCCGCTGAGGGTGAAATTTCTGTGTGGGCTTGTGTCCCCCCCGGTGCCCTACAAAACCCCCCTGGTCTGCCCTCCGAAGACGCGGGTACTTACCTGCAAGCAGACCGGAACCGGGGCACCCCCTTCTCTCCATTCTAGCCTATGCGTTTTGGGCACCACTTTGAACTCTGCACCTGACCGGCCCTGAGCTGCTGGTGTGGTAACTTTGGGGTTGCTCTGAACCCCCAACGGTGGGATACCTTGGACCAAGAACTGAACCCTGTAAGTGTCTTACTTACCTGGTAAAACTAACAAAAACTTACCTCCCCCAGGAACTGTGAAAATTGCACTGTGTCCACTTTTGAAATAGCTATTTGTGAATAACTTGAAAAGTATACATGCAATTGAAATGATTCAAAGTTCCTAATGTACTTACCTGCAATACCTTTCAAACAAGATATTACATGTTAAATTTGAACCTGTGGTTCATAAAATAAACTAAGAAAAGATATTTTTCTAAACAAAACCTATTGGCTGGATTTGTCTCTGAGTGTGTGTACCTCATTTATTGTCTATGTGTATGTACAACAAATGCTTAACACTACTCCTTGGATAAGCCTACTGCTCGACCACACTACCACAAAATAGAGCATTAGTATTATCTATTTTTACCACTATTTTACCTCTAAGGGGAACCCTTGGACTCTGTGCATGCTATTCCTTACTTTGAAATAGCACATACAGAGCCAACTTCCTACAGTCCTGCTTGAGAAAATTCTCCAAGGGCTTGGAGTAGAGCTTGCCTCCTTTTGGAAGTCTCTGGGACACCAAAGACTTCAGTTTCCTCGACCTTCAGCACTGGGAACTGTGTGTTTTGTGCTGTCCAAGAAGAGAAACCACCGCGATTCTGCCAACGACGCCGCTGGCCTGCACCGTGACCTGCTGACGCTGCACGGATTTGCATTGCCCCGCTTCGCACCGCGACCCTGGTCTCACCGACGCCGTCATCGGACGACTTCACCGAGCCACTGCTCAAACGGAGACCTGTGGGCCCCGCACTCCAGCGTCACCTGCTCACACCGCAGCCTGGGCATCACCGAAGACGTCGCTCCTGCTGACACCGGCGCCGCTGCCTGCACAGTGGCCTGTGGACACCGCACGTGAGGAGCACGAAGCACCGTCCTGTGCCACAGCCCCGGTCCACCGACGCCAGCACCATCGGCTCCAGTGTCGTCACCAGGCATCCTTGCCTGCACCGTGGCCTGTGGACACCGCTCGTGAGGGTCACGAAGCACTGTTCCGTCCCGCACCGCTGGCTTGGGCCTACAGACGACAGCGCTTCCGCAACGACGACGCCACTGCCTGCACTGTGACCTGTGGACACCGCACATTGTACCGCCCCGCTTCACACCGCAGCCCTGGTCTCACCAACGCCGCTGGACATCGTCACCGAGCCGTTGCCTGCACCGTGACCTGTGGGCACCGCACGTCGCATCGTCCCGCTTCGCACCGCAGCCCCGACGCCATCCCCACCAGCGCACCTGATTTCATTAGCCCGGAGCTCGTTCTCCAAGGTGCGTAACTTCAAGGGCCGACGACTCCTGCACCGACTCCAGAACCGACGCCAGCGACGCCGCTCTCCGGAGCTCACCGCGAGGATCACGACACCCTGCGAACCCAAGGTACTGTTTGTGGGTCTTCACGACAACGCAGCTGGCCTGCGACGCCGAGGCCAGGCTGAACTTTCGGTTTTGTTGTTCACGACACCGTGATAGCCCCAGGTGGAGTTATCGACTTCACGGAACTGTATTGTTAAGTACATCTTGCAGCATTCATATTTTTATTACTGTATGTTGGATTTTTTATTGTATTTGGTCTTGTTTTATATAGATAAATATTGGCTATTTTTCTAAAACTGGTGTGGTGTCCTTTTGTAGTGTTTTCATTTATTACTGTGTGTTATGTGCAAATGCTTTACACATTACTTCTGAGATAAGCCTGACTGCTCATGCCAAGCTACCAAGGGGGTGAGCAGGGGTTATCTGAGCGGGTATCTCCCTTATCTTGACTAGAGTGAGGGTCCCTACTTGGACAGGGTGCAAACCGACTGCCAACTAGAGACCCCATTTCTAACATGTATTTTTAAATCGTGCGTTTAGAGACCCCCAACTCCATATCACTATCTGCTCCCAGTGGGAAAATGATCTTGAAAAGGTGTTTAAAGGCAGTGCCCATGTTAACCTATGAGGGAGATAGGCTTTGCAATAGTGAAAACTGAATTTGGCAGTATTTCCCTGACAGGACATGTAAAACACATCAACACATATCCTACCTTTAATATACATTGCACCCTGCCCATGGGGCTACATAGGGCCTACCTTAGGGGTGACTTACATGTATAAAAAGGGATGGTTTGGGTCTGGCAAGCGGGTATACTTTCCAGGTCAAATTGGCAGTTTAAAGCTGCACACACAGACACTACAGTGCCATGTCTGAGCCATGTTTACAGGGCTACTCATGTGGGTGGCACAATCAGTGCTGTAGACCCACCAGTAGCATTTGATTTACAGGCCCTGGGCACCTCTAGTGCACTTTACTGGGGACGTACTAGTAAATCAAATATGCCAATCATGGAAAAGCCAATTACACATACAGTTTACATAGAGAGCACTTGCACATTGGCATTGGTCAGCAGTGGTAAAGTGTCTAGAGTACAAAAAAACTGCAAAAACAAAGTCCAGCACACAGTCACAACATAGGAAGCAGAGGCAAGAAGACAGGGGAGACTATGCCAAGGATGCCAGGTCTAACAGAACTGTTTCATGATTAAGTTTCAAAAGCGAAATATACCAGATTTTACTGCTTTCCCCAATATTTGTACCAGCCTGGACTAAAGATTATAGGCCTTGCTGGTAAAGAAAAACGTCCAGGTGGCAACCCTAAATATACTAGGGGTCGTGGGATGCTTTACTGATGTGCACCATGAGAAACCTCTGAACCTAGGGATTGGATCCAAGCTCCCTGTGTCGACTGCTCCCATGCTTGATCTCTGGTTCCCCTAAGCTTGGCAGAGAATGAATCCAAAGACAGCTTCTACACTCCTAATGTCTTCATCACAGTTGAGACAGGAATCATACATGAGAACACAAGCCTAGTTATGGCACACAGTGCTTACATTTTTAGCACTCCTGATGTTTCACTTCTTACACGTGGTATTAATCTCATAAATTATGGTTGGAATAATGGCAACATACGTAATGCTTTGCTCTACTCGTTATTAAAATGTGACTCAAGTCCAACACATTGCCCTTTGGAAGGTCACAGATAAGAACGACAAAAACATGAAAGTATCACAATTAACTAAACTGAAAATGTGTCAGCACTTAAGCCAAGGAGGTGCACTTTCCCTCCTTGTTTGTTGCATCAATAGCATGCAACATTGCCCAGTGGCATGCATCACAGGTTAGACGAACACAGGTCGTTAGTCATTCCCACAGTGGCACCACATTGTCACACAATTCTGAGAGCTCCTTTGAGTTCTGCACCATTTGTTCACTATGTTCCATTATGACTAAAAAGTTATGTTAAGAATTGCCATTGTTCCTCCCATTCTTCCCCAACCCCTGTGCTTCACTTACCTTGGTACCTTCCACTGGAGTGCATTTAGGATGTTGTGTTTTTTGTCAGTAGAACACTGCTGACATGGGGGGGGCTACTTACTGATGCGCTCAGGAGGCCGATGCCAACCAGGAAGAACACGGTTCTGGCCACACCTTCTGGAGGGCGTATATTTCAGGCTGCGTGGGATTAGAAGGCCTGATTAATGTCTCTCCTAAATGCACACCCTCAGCCACATTATTTTTGCTGGCTGACATTACAAGGGCATGGGTTCCCCATGCTTGCTGGGGTGCGTACCTTTCGCCATGTCAGCTTTTCTGGCTGAGGCATTTTTAGTGAGAGAAACCCAAAGGTGTATCCATTTCAAGGTAAAAGCTCGCCCCAGGGCAGCCTTCTTCTTTCAGCAGCTTATGTTAAAAATAAATCTCGATTCATGAAAGGCTGTCTAAAACTGTTGAGCACACGTTTTCTTTCTACGCTGACAGGCACGGATCTTCTGTGGTTGTCGAGCATATGTTTTCTTCACACGCTGACAGGCACAGCTTTTGTGTTCTTAATCTGCCTGTCTGTACACATCTGAAGTCTATACACGCTGACAGGCACAGCGACAAGCATATATATTCTATTAGTAGCGGATACACTCACTACCAAGTGCTTTTTCCTTCTTAAGCATTATATTTATAAAATTCTATTTGCGAAGAAACTGCCAAAAGCCATCAAGCATATATTTTCTCTTCACACACTGACAGGCACAGCTTTTCTGTTCTTGATCTGCTTGTCTCTATACAATTAAATACCATTGTATACAAACAAGGACAGTGACTAGCATGATGGTTCCTTTGCCCTTTATTAGTTGTTTTGACTAGTTGCCCGTTATTGTACTACAGTACATTGCATAAATGTTGGACTCAGTTATTTCAATTCACAATTAACCATACTCGATTGAGATACCTGTTTTAAGTTGTGCTCAGTATTTTTCATCCAGTTAATCTATCAAACTTACATATTGCCCCAGGTTGGCTGCCTGTATTATTAACTTTGGAAAAACATTGTACTAATGCACTGCATAAATACTTGCTCAATAATTCTTTCAAGGTTGTTGACCACTGTTACAACATATTTTGTGGTATAAATTTTAAGCACTTTATCATTCTTCTGATTGTATTTCCAAAATCTACTATACATCATGGCCGGAGTCAACATCAATCAACCTCCTCCTTTCTTAAATGAAGTAGGAGATCCTGATCTACTTTGGGAAAAGTTGGATAAAAATACTTGAATCCTATTTAATTGCTATCAGAGGGGAAAAGCTTAGTTCTGTAAGAAAACAACAAATACTGCTGCACAGTATAGGCATACAGGCCAGAAAAGTATATTAAGATCTTCTGGAACAATCAGAAGAAGGAAGAGGTGAAGGGGAAGAAAATGTATATGAAATAACCATGAAAAAATTAGAGAACTATTTAAAGGAAAAAAATCAATGTTGTTCTAGACTGACATACATTTTTCCGCGTGGTACAAGGAAAGGAAGGAAAAGTTGCATACTACATTGTGTTATTGAGAGGTGGTCTGTCTGCTACTTGTGAGGTCAACTCACAGACTCTCTAATAAGGGGAGCAACTTGTAAGGTGCACCAACAATCCAAAAGTCCAAGAAAAATTATTAGCGCTAAATCTCAATCTTCAGGAAACTACTTATATAGCACGAGGAACTGAACACATGCATAAATTAAATGAAGGTACACAAGAATGAAGAAGTAAGTAAGGCCTTCAAAGATGTCAATAAATTAAATGACACAGAAGAAGTCTGCAAAGTAAGGAACCTACAAAACAAAAAACCTACTAACGTCATCAACAAAACTGACAAGTTGAAATGTTATAGATGCGGGATGACAAACCATCTAGCCAATATTGCCAAATGTCCTGCAAGATCTATTTTGTGCAGAAAATGCAACAAAAGGGAGCACTTTGCCAAAGTATGCCGAGATAACAAAACTAAAGAAGAAGAAGTAGTAAAATGTATCAAAGATAATTGTGTGTTTCAAGGAAATATCTTTAGAGCTAAAGGAAGCGTAGAGTGCCCTACCTGATACATTACTTTAGATAATGTAACCTTCAATGTTTTGCCGAATCATGTTCTTCCTATACCTTCATTGGCAGCCAAACCTTCAAGGAAAAATTCAAAGGGAGAAGTTAGAACATAGACCCTGCAGACATCAAACCTGGTGGATACAACAAAGACCCCATTCCCCTTATAGTGATGATTAAGATGCGTATATCGTTCAAAGACAGAAACACAGTAGGCAACATATGCCTAACAGAAAAAAACATAACTCCAAGGACATCAAGCTGTGTGTGGATCTTTGTAGCCTTAATACCAACATTTGGGTAGACAGGCACCCCCTTCCTAAGATAAATGAAATATTGAGTCTAATACACAGTGCTAAATATTTCAGTGTATTCGATTTGTCCACAGACTATCACCAAGTAGCCTTACATGAGGAATCTTGGCCATTAACATCCTTCACTACACCATTTGGAGCATACCAGTATTGCAGGATGCCTTTCGGACTAGCATCGGATCCTGCTGTTTTTCAGCGTGTTATGCAGCACATCCTGAAAGATCTTCAAAATGTTCTGTGCTTTTGGGACAACATCCTAATTTATGGAGCATCCGAGGAAGAACAAAATGAGAAACTGAGACGAGTTCTCAATAAACTCAAATTAGCAGTCTGAAAATAAAAGGGAAAAAATGCAATATCGGCATAACTGCAGTCCCCTTGTCCAATAAACAAAGAAGAATTAAAATAATTCTTAGGTCGCATTGAATACTTATCTAAATTTGTTAAAAACTTTTCAGATACGTTACATCCACTACACCTTTTCTTTAAAAAGGGGTTGTGTATAACTGGAATGACGCACACCAGAGAGCTTTTGAAAATATAAAAGAAGCTATTGTGAAAGCACTCAACATAGGCAAATTTGATGTAAGCTGCAAGACTATCATAACAACAGATGCAAGCAACAAGGGCCAAAAAGCGACGTTGTCCTACATCAAGAATGGTTAAGAAAATATAATTGTATTTGCATCAAGACAACTTAAAGGATCTAAACTAAATTACTCTGTTGTAGAGAAGAAAGCTCTACCTTGTTTTTGGGGAGTAACGCATTTTAAGTTTTACCTGTGAGGAATACCTTTTTTTTTTTTTTTTTTTTTTTACTAATAACAGATCACAAATCATTGATATCTGTGTTGTCAAAAAGCTATTGGGAACATCAACCCTCCCGTTTCCAAATGAATACTAAGACTACAGAATTTCAATTTCGAAACCAGGTACATGCCAGGTAGAAAGAATTGTATGGTAAGCTGCCTGTCTAGAATACCAATAGTCAAACACATCCCACATCCCAAAGTATTGATGAGACTACTGTATTCATACGTACAATCTTAAAAGAAGATTGGAACAAAGCATACCAAGAAGATAGCACCCTCTGAGCTGTGATGAAAAACATTACCAATTGTTGGCCCAAAAAATGCAGAACATTACAAGAAGAATTACAACCATTTTGGAATGTGAGAACTGAACTGTTCTTTCAAAGAGAATAAGTATTACAAAACAACAGGATAATATTACCAGAGAACATCAGAGAGCAAATCATAGACATAGCTCATGAAGGGCACACTGGAAGAAATCTAACAAAAAAAAAAATAAGAGCAGAATACTGGTTTCCTAAAATGGATTCAATGGTAGAGAACAAAGTAAAAGACTGCTACGTATGCAATAGAAGCGATAAGACCAGAAGAACACAGAAATCTTCCCTATCCCCCATAAGTGTCCCCTCTAAGTCATGGGAGAAACTAGGACTTGACATCATTGGGCCAATGAATATTTCTGGTAGGGTTCAAAAGTATATGGTTGTGTTGGTTGGCTGCAATTCACAGTAGATCACCACCAAATTTACCAACAACATCAACATGGATTCCTTAATAGAATTCCTAACAGACTCTTTCGCTCAAGAAGGAATCCTCAACAGTATTGTAACTAATAATGGGGTACAATTTATGTCAATGACCATGAGCACTTTTCTCAACAATATGTCCATTAGTCATATAAAAACACCTCTTTGCAGTCCTAAATCTAATGGCCTGCTTGAAAGAGTTAATAAAATGATCAAAGAATCTATCCAATTGGCTCATGCTAACGGCAAACCAATATACAAGAACCTTAGAGACATAATATGGTCATACCACATTTCCCCAAATTCCGTAACAGGGGTTTCTCCACTTACTGCCCTAAGAGGAAGGGAAACCCGGATCCAAACTCACTCCTAATTGGTTAAATGGTGGTTGCTCTGTATGAATTTACAGCAACAAAATGGCAGAAAAGATTCAAACTCACCAAAAACAATACAAATCCTGGAATGACAGGAAATGGGGAACTAAAGAGAAAAAATTGAAGTCGGGTCAGTGGGTGGTGGTGTGAACTCCATCTAAGAGTCACGATTCATTCACTAAATTGTCACAACCTTGTAGGATTGCCAAAATCAAACACAACAATGTCCTGTTAGAAAATGAGAAATTGTAGCGTATGGACAGGATAGCCTTAAGTCATGAAATTCCTCATGATGAATTCAAAACTCAACAAAACCAAAATTGTGACAATAACACATTTACAAGTCCCAGAAGAAGCAATAGAATCTCCAAAAATCAAAGTTGGTGGAAAGATTATATGTAAAATTCAAATAGAACGGTATGTGAAGAATCCCCAGTATATTTTTAGCCTCACGTTAAGCTTAGCATAAAATGCATTCTCTCTCATTTTTCAATTTTAAATATTGACAGTTCCTCATATTATTATTCTTTATCAATGTCATTTATCTATAGTGTTTATGTTATAAGTTTTTGCTTTGAAGGGAGATGTGTTAAGAATTATCATTGTTCCTCCCATTCTTCCCAGTCTACCCCCCCTGCGCTTCACTTACCTTGGTACCTTCCACTGGAGTGCAGTTAAATGTGATTTCTGTCAGTAGAATAACTGTGGTGAGTCTGGAGACACTGATAATACCTTGATTTCTACTTATAAATAAAAGACATTTATTTTATATATTTTACCTCACATCATCTTTACTTCAAGTTATTGCACAGGGGTTAGGGAGAGGTCTTGGTTATCATGGTTATGTGGAGAAGCCTGTGCTTGTGCACTTGCTGAGAGATGGGCTGTCCTTGCCCTCAGCAGACTTGTGTAATTTTAAATTTAGTAATAGCACTAGCCATTTAGTAACAGCACCAGCCAGCAGCACTGCCCCGAAAGTAGGACACATACAGCCAGCCCCCGGTACTGACCCTAAAGTGAATGCTGAGGCAATACAAGCTGAGATGTATTAGCAGCGACTTCAAATAAAGCACTTACAGATTTCATGCAGCGGAGGTGTAGAGGTGGGTCAGCCAAACTTGACAGAGATGAGCTAAGAGCTTAAGCACGAACCAAGCTATGAAAATGGCATGTAAATCACGTAACAACATCATGTAAAAATATGATAAAGCCTACTGAAAATTTAAAAAAGTGTATATCTTTAACATGTGGAAGCATTTCACCTTAATACACCAGAATAGAGCACTGCACTGAGAGTTATTTATTTTCAAACAAATTACTGGTATTTTTTTTTTCTTTGAAAGATGGGAACCTCACTTCAGGGCTGGCACACCTGTTTAAATACAATTTCTAGAACTGTACATTTTGATATTGAACTAATTTTATGTACATTACTTCTTGGTTTTGCTTTGATAAAGTGCCCCTCAAAGTGTCAGACATAGGCAATGGAATGCCACTCAAAAGCAGGTTGTGACTGTTGTATATTACATACTCAAGTTATAGTGTTCATGATGTTGCCATGACAATTAGAATGGGGGAAATGGAATGTAGATGGGCGAAGTGACAGTTGCTGAAGACTGTTCTCTGAGCTGGCTGTATACTCATGTTACTAAATAAAGATGTAACGTTGGGAGCTGTACTTAGTGATCTTTGGATGAAGAGAACGTATTAGTGGCGACGAGGATGGGATCTATGGTTGACAGCCGGCTTGGAGTACGGTGTGGAGGAACAGAGAAGGCATCTGCGTGGCAACAGTGGTTTTGACTAGGAAAACGATTTGTGGAACAGTGTGGAGGCGTTGTCTACATTGGGGAAGAAATTTTAGGAATACGCAGCATTATTGCGGTGTGTGAGGTGAAGACGCACGTTTATTTCAGAAAGGTGCACAAGTCAATTAAGGCGTGTGAAAAGCGCCGGGAGCGTTTCAACGTTCAGCATAGACCGCGTTTGTCCCGTGTGCTGAACAGCAATACTTCGTGTTTGACGCCGTGAAACCGCCTGAAGTACACGGCACTCACACAATCGATTTAGCGGAAATCAAAGCAACCGCCGTTGCTACCAAATCTCAACACTCCGTGTTGACACAGTGAAACTGACAAAGGCGTCAGTAATTGCTACCGATGTAAGCACAAGTCAATTAAGGCGTGTGAAAAGCGCCGGGAGCGTGGGTGCGGAGTGGCACACAACGTCGCTGTTGGATCCATGGAGGGGCACATTGTTGGATCCGAAAAGGAATAAAATAAACTTGAATGTACACACTGGGCGCGTGTACAGAAAAGACTTGGCACTCACTTGTTGGTGAGGAGAAGAACGCCGTGAAAGGTTTAAAAACTCGAGCGTGTCGCTGAGAGAGTTTAGATGACTCATTCCTGGTGTTCTGTTGGTGTCGACATTAGCATCCTATGCCGATAAACAAATTGAAAGTGAAGAAGGACTACGGTTCAGTGTGCCATAAAAAAGGAAAAAAAGACTTATTCATGTAAAGTGTTGAGGGTGTTGATATTGTTGTTAGTTGTTATTTTTGTGGTGATTTGTTGTAAGATAACATAAAATAATTCACTTATACATATATACATATTCACACACATATTTAAAAAAAAATTCACATGATGTGGAAAGATTTGTGAATTTTTTTTTAAATATGTGTGTGAATATGTATATATGTATAAGTGAATTATTTTATGTTATCTTACAAATCACCACAAAAATAACAACTAACAACAAAATCAACAACTAATACGTTCTCTTCATCCAAAGATCACTAAGTACAGCTCCCAACGTTACATCTTTATTTAGTAACATGAGTATACAGCCAGCTCAGAGAACAGTCTTCAGCAACTGTCACTTCGCCCATCTACATTCCATTTCCCCCATTCTAATTGTCATGGCAACATCATGAACACTATAACTTGAGTATGTAATATACAACATATCTCCCTTATTAACAACATAAAACACAACGGTATTCAAAATGATACATTAACTATTTACATGTCATATTAATACAGTGTTCAATTCATTCTCTATATCTTCCTGGAATTTTCCTTTGACGACTGCTCCTCCGTAACATTATTCCTTCATGACTTTTTCTTTTATTTTCCATAACATCTTTGCCTACATTTGTTTGTTTTGTTATTAATTCATGATCATTTTTTATAAACTTATCTGTTTCTAAATCGTTACATTTCACAACATTCCTTAGATTCCATTTCTTTCCATCATCCAGAATCACGGAATATTTCATTACCTTCCGAATTTTCTTAGGATTTGACCATTTAGATTCACCCTTCTTATAGTCCTGGAATCTTCTAACTTTTACTACATCACCTACGTTCCAATGTAAATTTCTATTATGTTCTTTTCCCTTTGAACAATATTTTTGTTGTTTCATTTTAACACCCTTTCTCATGCATTCTTCATCCACTCTCACTATCTTGTCCTTATTCATCCAAGCTGGAACAGCTATGGTGCAAGCCTTCCTACCCCTCAACAAGACAAACGGAGTTTCACCAGTCAAAGAATGTGGAGTTGTACGATAATTCCACACCATTTTCTTCATTTCCTCCTTCCAATCCAATCTGCATTTCATAGCCAACTGTATATTTTCCCCCAAAACTCTGTTAAACCTCTCAACAAGACCATTCTCACGTGGATGATATACAGCTGTTTTTCTGTGTGAAATTCCACACTGTTCTAAAAATTCCTCAAATTCTCTTGCTAGAAACTGTGGACCATTATCAGAAACCAAAATCTCCGGATATCCTTCTCTCCTGAACACTTCTTTACAAAACTCTATGATTACTTTTGTCTTTACTTCCCTGACAAAAGTAACTTCTGGCCATTTGGAATAGTAGTCCATCAGCACCACAGCATACCTACTCTCACTACCTAATATATCAAAAGGTCCACATACATCTATACCCAATCTCTGCCATGGATATTCAGGAAAATCCATAGCTGTTATCGGCGTATTAACTGGACTATGAGACTTATCACTATGTGCACATGCAACACATTCCCTCACAAATCTTTCCACATCATGATCTAAACCAGGCCACCAAAAGTCCAATCGAACTTTGCGTTTCATAGCAGACATTCCACCATGACCCTCATGAAGCGCAGTTAATACTCTATGCCGTAATGATTTCGGCACTAATAACCGATCACCACGTCTTAAAATTCCATCAATGCATGACAATTCTGCCCAAATAGACTTATAATTATGAATCTCAACTGATTCATCCCATTCCCACTTCCAACGTTTTGGCAACAAATTTATTAACTTCTGACAAATTTCATCCTCCCCTATTGCAAGTCTCCATTCTTGTTCTGATATTGCTTTGAGACTTGCACATATGATATCTGCCACTAAAAAATCGTCTTCCTCCACATGGTTCATTCCATCTACTGGACATCGAGATAAAAAATCTGCAGTGACATTTTTTATTCCAGGAATGTATTTTGTAATGAAAGTATACTCCTGTAATCTGAATAACCATTTTGCAATGCGTGGAGTAGCTCTTCCTGCACCTTTCGTTGTAAAAACATCAATTAATGGCTTGTGGTCAGTCCAAAGTTCAAAGTCAACACCCCATACAAAATTTCTAAAATGTTGAATACCCCACCAACATGCCATAGTTTCCTTCTCAATAGTTGAGTAATTTAATTCAGCACTTTTTAACGTCCTTGAAGCAAATGCAATTATTCTTTCACGGCCATACTTATTCTTCTGCATAAGAACAGCACCTAGACCATACATACTTGCATCAGTTGCAATAATTAGTTTGTCACCTGGCTTATATGGTGCTAAGGCTACAGCATTTATAATACAATCCTTTATATTCTTAAAGTCTTTTCCACTTTCTGTTGACCATACAAACTTACAACCCTTCTTCATCAATTCTCTCAAGGGTTTAACTCTATCCGCAAAATGGTCCACAAACTTTGAATAATATTCAGCCAAACCTAGAAAAGATCGTAACTGATCCTTATCCTGTGGATCTGGAGCCATTTCGATAGCCTCCATTAATTTATGTTTGGGTTTTATACCTTGTTCCGACAATGTATGACCTAAGTATTCCACTTCTCGAATAGCAAATTTGCATTTATTCAATTCAACAGTTACACCAGCTTTATCTAGAATGCATAACACATCATATAAAATTCTGTCGTGGTCCTGTTTGTCAACACCCCAAACCAATATGTCATCCTGAAAAAATCTTACTTGCTTTACACTACCCAACAATTTTTCCATCACCCGCTGAAAAACAGCTGAGGCCGATGCCAAACCGAATGGCATTCTTTTAAAACGAAATGCACCTTCTGGCGTAACAAATGATGTCAAATGACGAGAATCTTTATGTAATATAATTTGATGGTAAGCATTTGACAGGTCAATTGTTGAAAAATATCTCCCTTCAGACACACCTGATAACAATTCTGCAATATTTGGTAAAGGATGGCGATCAATCCATATGCACTTGTTTAAATCCCTCAAGTCCACACACATCCTTATCTTTCCGTTCGGCTTCCGTACTAAAACAATTGGACTTAACCAATCAGATGCTTCAATAGGTTCAATTACATCGAGTTTACATAATCTCTCTAATTCCTCCTTTAAAGGACCTCGCAAAACCAACGGTACACTTCTAACTTTGTGAGCTATTGGAGTAATATTTTCCTTCAATATAATTTTGTGTACAAATTTTTTTAAACAACCCAACTTTGTACTAAATAATGTTGGAAATTTCTGTGCCCATGAGGTTGTACTATCAGAAGCTGTTAATAATACCTGATCCTCCCTATTAGGATCTAATGTGATATTTAAAGCACGTTGATCTCTCCATCCTAACAACAACTTTCCTTTATCAACAACATAAACCATACATTTAGCACTTCTTTCCTTGAATGATATTTTGGTTTCAAAACATCCAATTATCGGTATCTTACCTCCACCATAACCTTCAGGTTGAATGCGTGTCTCTTGTAACTCCATGCCCCCCAAGTCATACCATACATCCTTACTAACTAGTGTATAAGGAGAACAAGAATCCGCCCACATACATATTTCCTTCCCGCCTATCTTTACAACACACTTTGGAGGATGATATTCTGTATCATAAGATTCTAGTTTTAAAACTTCTTCACCATCCTGAACCATCAATACTTCAACCTCATCCTCCGAATTTGACTTTTCTTCCTCATACATCTTATTAATCTTTCCTTGGTCAGTTACACAATTCACATTAGTAATATTCCCTTCGCTTCTACAAACTTTAGCAATATGACCTATTCTCTTGCATTTGTAACATTTCATTTTTATTGCAGGACAATTTCTAGCTGACGCTACATGTTTTATACTCCCACAACGATAACACGTTCTTTTACAATTCTCATTCATTGTTAAGTTTCTTTTTTCTTCTCCCTTGAATCTATTACTAGAACTCAACTCTCTTATTTTACAAACATTGTCACGATTATGTAATTCCTTTACATACTTAAATGTATTTTCTACTCTTTTAGCCACAATAATAGTTTTTTCTAATGTAGGTTCTTTCATCCCTAATAATTTTTCTTGAATTTTGACATTGCTCGTTCTGTTAATTAATTGGTCACGAATAATTTCATCTTGCAGACCTTTAAATTTACACGTAATGGCTAAATTACGTAAGGCAGCCACAAATTGATCAATGGATTCATCAACACCTTGTGTACGAGAATAAAATTTGTGTCTTTCCACAACTACACTTACTTTTCTACCGAAATGTTCTTCCAAAGCTCCTATCACCACATCATATTCATCAAGTGCCTCCTCTTCCATATCTGAATTCTCAATATTGCTTTGATCTGCACCACTAATACCCGGTAATGTTTTTAAAACTTTTCTGCCTTCAACACCCAAATTGTGTTTCAATATGGCCACTTTCCTTCTAGCCGTGAAAGCATACCCATCCATTGCCTCTAGATAAGTTTCAAATGCTTCACGCCAATCTTCCCATTGCATAATTGGATTCCCCGGGCCTTCCAAAAATGTAGGTGGTGGTAAAATCGATTGCATTTTTTTTTTTTTTTTTTTTTAGTGTAAATGTGTAGATATGTGAATTTTTTTTTAAATATGTGTGTGAATATGTATTTATGTATAAGTGAATTATTTTATGTTATCTTACAACAAATCACCACAAAAATAACAACTAACAACAATATCAACACCCTCAACACTTTACATGAATAAGTCTTTTTTTCCTTTTTTATGGCACACTGAACCGTAGTCCTTCTTCACTTTCAATTTGTTTATCGGCATAGGATGCTAATGTCGACACCAACAGAACACCAGGAATGAGTCATCTAAACTCTCTCAGCGACACGCTCGAGTTTTTAAACCTTTCACGGCGTTCTTCTCCTCACCAACAAGTGAGTGCCAAGTCTTTTCTGTACACGCGCCCAGTGTGTACATTCAAGTTTATTTTATTCCTTTTCGGATCCAACAATGTGCCCCTCCATGGATCCAACAGCGACGTTGTGTGCCACTCCGCACCCACGCTCCCGGCGCTTTTCACACGCCTTAATTGACTTGTGCTTACATCGGTAGCAATTACTGACGCCTTTGTCAGTTTCACTGTGTCAACACGGAGTGTTGAGATTTGGTAGCAACGGCGGTTGCTTTGATTTCCGCTAAATCGATCGTGTGAGTGCCGTGTACTTCAGGCGGTTTCACGGCGTCAAACACGAAGTATTGCTGTTCAGCACACGGGACAAACGCGGTCTATGCTGAACGTTGAAACGCTCCCGGCGCTTTTCACACGCCTTAATTGACTTGTGCACCTTTCTGAAATAAACGTGCGTCTTCACCTCACACACCGCAATAATGCTGCGTATTCCTAAAATTTCTTCCCCAATGTAGACAACGCCTCCACACTGTTCCACAAATCGTTTTCCTAGTCAAAACCACTGTTGCCACGCAGATGCCTTCTCTGTTCCTCCACACCGTACTCCAAGCCGGCTGTCAACCATAGATCCCATCCTCGTCGCCACTAATACGTTCTCATCACCTTCAGGTAATGGCATATAAAATAATGCACAGCTTAAATGAAAACAAAAATGCAAGTTAAGATAATCAGTGGGAAATGTCAAATAGACTTATAATTATGAATCTCAACTGATTCATCCCATTCCCACTTCCAACGTTTTGGCAACAAATTTATTAACTTCTGACAAATTTCATCCTCCCCTATTGCAAGTCTCCATTCTTTTTCTGATATTGCTTTGAGACTTGCACATATGATATCTGCCACTAAAAAATCGTCTTCCTCCACATGGTTCATTCCATCTACTGGACATCGAGATAAAAAATCTGCAGTGACATTTTTTATTCCAGGAATGTATTTTGTAATGAAAGTATACTCCTGTAATCTGAATAACCATTTTGCAATGCGTGGAGTAGCTCTTCCTGCACCTTTCGTTGTAAAAACATCAATTAATGGCTTGTGGTCAGTCCAAAGTTCAAAGTCAACACCCCATACAAAATTTCTAAAATGTTGAATACCCCACCAACATGCCATAGTTTCCTTCTCAATAGTTGAGTAATTTAATTCAGCACTTTTTAACGTCCTTGAAGCAAATGCAATTATTCTTTCACGGCCATACTTATTCTTCTGCATAAGAACAGCACCTAGACCATACATACTTGCATCAGTTGCAATAATTAGTTTGTCACCTGGCTTATATGGTGCTAAGGCTACAGCATTTATAATACAATCCTTTATATTCTTAAAGGCTTTTCCACTTTCTGTTGACCATACACACTTACAAACCTTCTTCATCAATTCTCTCACGGGTTTAACTCTATCCGCAAAATGGTCCACAAACTTTGAATAATATTCAGCCAAACCTAGAAAAGATCGTAACTGATCCTTATCCTGTGGATCTGGAGCCATTTCGATAGCCTCCATTAATTTATGTTTGGGTTTTATACCTTGTTCCGACAATGTATGACCTAAGTATTCCACTTCTCGAATAGCAAATTTGCATTTATTCAATTCAACAGTTACACCAGCTTTATCTAGAATGCATAACACATCATATAAAATTCTGTCGTGGTCCTGTTTGTCAACACCCCAAACCAATATGTCATCCTGAAAAAATCTTACTTGCTTTACACTACCCAACAATTTTTCCATCACCCGCTGAAAAACAGCTGAGGCCGATGCCAAACCGAATGGCATTCTTTTAAAACGAAATGCACCTTCTGGCGTAACAAATGATGTCAAATGACGAGAATCTTTATGTAATATAATTTGATGGTAAGCATTTGACAGGTCAATTGTTGAAAAATATCTCCCTTCAGACACACCTGATAACAATTCTGCAATATTTGGTAAAGGATGGCGATCAATCCATATGCACTTGTTTAAATCCCTCAAGTCCACACACATCCTTATCTTTCCGTTCGGCTTCCGTACTAAAACAATTGGACTTAACCAATCAGATGCTTCAATAGGTTCAATTACATCGAGTTTACATAATCTCTCTAATTCCTCCTTTAAAGGACCTCGCAAAACCAACGGTACACTTCTAACTTTGTGAGCTATTGGAGTAATATTTTCCTTCAATATAATTTTGTGTACAAATTTTTTTAAACAACCCAACTTTGTACTAAATAATGTTGGAAATTTCTGTGCCCATGAGGTTGTACTATCAGAAGCTGTTAATAATACCTGATCCTCCCTATTAGGATCTAATGTGATATTTAAAGCACGTTGATCTCTCCATCCTAACAACAACTTTCCTTTATCAACAACATAAACCATACATTTAGCACTTCTTTCCTTGAATGATATTTTGGTTTCAAAACATCCAATTATCGGTATCTTACCTCCACCATAACCTTCAGGTTGAATGCGTGTCTCTTGTAACTCCATGCCGGAATCAGTTGAGATTCATAATTATAAGTCTATTTGGGCAGAATTGTCATGCATTGATGGAATTTTAAGACGTGGTGATCGGTTATTAGTGCCGAAATCATTACGGCATAGAGTATTAACTGCGCTTCATGAGGGTCATGGTGGAATGTCTGCTATGAAACTCAAAGTTCGATTGGACTTTTGGTGGCCTGGTTTAGATCATGATGTGGAAAGATTTGTGAGGGAATGTGTTGCATGTGCACATAGTGATAAGTCTCATAGTCCAGTTAATACGCCGATAACAGCTATGGATTTTCCTGAATATCCATGGCAGAGATTGGGTATAGATGTATGTGGACCTTTTGATATATTAGGTAGTGAGAGTAGGTATGCTGTGGTGCTGATGGACTACTATTCCAAATGGCCAGAAGTTACTTTTGTCAGGGAAGTAAAGACAAAAGTAATCATAGAGTTTTGTAAAGAAGTGTTCAGGAGAGAAGGATATCCGGAGATTTTGGTTTCTGATAATGGTCCACAGTTTCTAGCAAGAGAATTTGAGGAATTTTTAGAACAGTGTGGAATTTCACACAGAAAAACAGCTGTATATCATCCACGTGAGAATGGTCTTGTTGAGAGGTTTAACAGAGTTTTGGGGGAAAATATACAGTTGGCTATGAAATGCAGATTGGATTGGAAGGAGGAAATGAAGAAAATGGTGTGGAATTATCGTACAACTCCACATTCTTTGACTGGTGAAACTCCGTTTGTCTTGTTGAGGGGTAGGAAGGCTTGCACCATAGCTGTTCCAGCTTGGATGAATAAGGACAAGATAGTGAGAGTGGATGAAGAATGCATGAGAAAGGGTGTTAAAATGAAACAACAAAAATATTGCTCAAAGGGAAAAGAACATAATAGAAATTTACATTGGAACGTAGGTGATGTAGTAAAAGTTAGAAGATTCCAGGACTATAAGAAGGGTGAATCTAAATGGTCAAATCCTAAGAAAATTCGGAAGGTAATGAAATATTCCGTGATTCTGGATGATGGAAAGAAATGGAATCTAAGGAATGTTGTGAAATGTAACGATTTAGAAACAGATAAGTTTATAAAAAATGATCATGAATTAATAACAAAACAAACAAATGTAGGCAAAGATGTTATGGAAAATAAAAGAAAAAGTCATGAAGGAATAATGTTACGGAGGAGCAGTCGTCAAAGGAAAATTCCAGGAAGATATAGAGAATGAATTGAACACTGTATTAATATGACATGTAAATAGTTAATGTATCATTTTGAATACCGTTGTGTTTTATGTTGTTAATAAGGGAGATATGTTGTATATTACATACTCAAGTTATAGTGTTCATGATGTTGCCATGACAATTAGAATGGGGGAAATGGAATGTAGATGGGCGAAGTGACAGTTGCTGAAGACTGTTCTCTGAGCTGGCTGTATACTCATGTTACTAAATAAAGATGTAACGTTGGGAGCTGTACTTAGTGATCTTTGGATGAAGAGAACGTATTAGTGACCATGGACTTAAGCAATCGGAAAACTTGGCTGTTATAAGCAGTAGTCGAAGTGGGGGGAATCTGAGGGAAAAGACGTGCTCATACTTTTTTATCTCCTAAACTACTTTTTGTGAAAAGGCAACTGTCTTGGAACGGTTAATTCTAATAGATGAAATGCTTCAGCTGAAATGTAGGTCAGGGAGTCTCCCGTGCTGTGAAACCAAGGGAGGAGTGGACAGCTAAACAAGCCATCTTGTCAAGATGCCTGTGCTCTGAAAGAAATGTAGATGTGCGTAACTGCAAATGTAAAGGCTGCTTGGAAAATGATATTGGCTTGAATTGATGGAATCACTTGAAGTTCCTGATGACACAGATTTATTCTTTTTGAGTAGTATTCACACATTCCAACATTTTGGAAAGTGTATTTTCCCCATTGACTTATATTAAAGCAGACCAATTTCAGGAGGGAGCAGTGAAAATAAAGCCATTTTTGGCTTCAGAAATCCGGAGTCTCCCAACTTAATCGGGTCTATTAGGATGTATGGTGGTATTGCAAGGAAGATACCAGTTGAACTAGAAACTGTGTGCTTTTAATACAAGTTTAAAGTAATGATTTACATATTCATAGTGCTTTCTGTCACAGACTGGGATTTTGTAGCACTAAACATACACAACTCCCTATTCTCCACTGCAACCAGGATTTAATTATCTGGCTCTAGTTACACACACACAGACGTTTGCAGTTCATTAACTCATATAGGTTTTATAATATACAATTGTGCATTTCCCACTGATTATCTTAACTTGCATTTTTGTTTTCATTTAAGCTGTGCATTATTTTATATGCCATTACCTGAAGGTGAAAGACAAAAAAAAATACTGAATAGTTTAATTTTTCAGTCATGTCTTTGAGCCCGCCCCCACTGCGGGCAGCAGCATCATACTTCTCGTACTATGTTCTTTTAAATTAATGCACTTCGGCCGCTAGCTATAAGCATCTGTTTTCCCCACGGTACAGACAACAACAATAAAGTTAGTCACTAGCGCATGCTGAACCGCGAGGAAGAGTTTGAAGGACAAAATCTGAAATCAGACGGCCATCTTACAAAGGTTAAGTTTTAATTGAGTGGAAAACGAGCAGTCTCATTTCTCTTAAATTACTGAAAAGTAAGAGAAGCCTGCTTGCATTTGCACATTTTGGAACGTTAATTTCAACTAGGAGCAAAGTGACTAATTTTCATATTAACAACAGAAACGCAGTACACATATTACTCTTTTCAGAATAGCTATAATTAACACATCACGGTTTTCAGAATATGTTTTTTTAATAAAGATTTTTTTTTCTCCCAAAGGACCGTCTGCTTGACAGACATTGAGCATGATTTTAGACTTAGTCCGTCTTCTTTTTCCATAGAAAGATGAGCTCACGGGATACAATGGATCAAAAGAGGAAGCCATATTGAAACGTAACCGCTACTACCCACTAACACATCCCTTCGATATTATTAACATAAGACTGAAAAATTAATTCCAGTTTATTAAATTCTTTTATACCACAGTATTCCAGTATAACGCGTGATTTGTTTAGGTGACGTACTTAATTTTTATAACAGTAGCACGCCTATATACATATGGGACTTTTCATAGTTTCTTCTAAAACATGCGGAGTGCCATCCTGTATTTTTCAAATACTGAGTAACCACGGCATGTCTGTTCTACCTCGCGGGAGTTAACCCGTTTCATGATGGCTGACGCCGGTGCCTTTAAGGTGTGTGCTGGCCCGCCCCCGATGGATCCATAGCGGAAGTGTAAAGTAGGGTGAAACTGGTGGTTTCACTCAGCCCCAGGAAGGTGTTTGTTGTATTTTGAGGAGGTTTAAACACCTTGGTGTCACTGCCATGGGGCTGTTTGGGAAAACGCAGGATCGCCCCCCCAAGGAAATGGTATGTCCTTCAGCCTCTTCTTCTCTCTCTGTAAGGTGTGGTACAGGGGCTTGGAGAGGGTGTTTAGAGGATGGAACAGGTTGTTGTGATTGAGTTATTACGTCACTGCTGGCATGTTGCTGCATATGACGCATGACTGAGAGCGCTACCTCATAATTAATCAACTTCCTAGACAGGGTATCTAACAGCAGGGGTCAGACGTGCCCCACATACACGATTTGCATGTTTCTTAATGTTAAAGTCGTTTTTTTCTTCAAAAAGAAGCTGTTCTTGCTTTTTTAAAAATAGCATACCTGCACAAAAAAGGCTACATCCTGATCTCTTTGAAATGTATATACAACTCCCCGTTGCCAGAAATTCAAAACATTGGTTTAGCTTTGAGTTGACTCCTCGAGCCTTTTCCTGGTGTATATACAATAGTACATTGTGTAATTACGGTGATGATCCTGCCTGTCACCAGTTCCAAAACATTTCGTCTAAGTTCACTCATCTGCGGTTTGAGTGGTAGGGGTCAGAAATACTGAAAACGGATGGCCACGAAATTTTCTCTGTTGGTAAGTTTTGTTCGAGTGGGGATACTTGTGTTGTGCGTTAGACTTATGACTTAAGAGTGTCCAGGAGAGCAAAAGCAGCTGACAAAACAAAAATTGCCCAACAGACAGCTGGCATGGTAGGAAGTGAACAGCAACATTTTCAACTGCTTATGGATTGAAACTTTCTTCTGAATTGTGCCTATTGATTTTGGGCCGAAAGTTGTCTGAGTGAGGATTTATGGACAGATGTATAGCTTTTTCTAGTGCCTAATGAAGGATTTTTTTTTTTAAATACTAGAGAGGCAAGTATTCTGCTTCTCTAATCTTGCTTTGATTTTGGAAGCAGCAATAAAGAACAACTATAAACTTCTTTCCCAATTTTTTTTAAAGAAAAACAAGCCATTGGGAAGACATCAGTAGTACTAAAAGGAACACTGATCAACATTGAGGGATTCATACAATACCTATCATGACTGCAGTCTATCTCCTCTCCTTGAGCAAGAAGGCAAACTAAGTATTATGTAGTAACAGTAGAATGGGAAAAGCTATAGAAATAGGTAATAATAAGGTAAAAAGTTATTTAGAAAAGTCTGTAAATATTCCTGGAATCTGGACATCTGCAGTATATTGCAGCGTCCTAATGATCGTTCGTACAGGTGCTTCTTGAATAGTAAATAAAAATTCAATTGAAATAATCTAAAAACGTCTTATCAAACAGAATTTCTTTGATTGGTTGGCACTGAAATGCGTGACAAAGAGAAAATAATTCAAAGTGGTGGGATAATACTTGCCTCTGTGTCTTTAATAAAACGTATACTATTTTTCATGAAACACTTGGAAATTGTATTTTTTTGTGGCAAGGCTGCTAATGTTATGCTATTTTTAAAGTATGTTTACTAACAATCAGGTAGGTGTAGCTGTGGGTTGGCTGTAGAATTTACGAAATGTATTAGTATTGACCCAATCTGCTGATCGGAGAATGTCCTCTAAACGTGAACCTGCCCAAAAGGCTTTGGATGCCATTGCTCCAGAGAGGAATGGGCTTCGAAAATGGAAGTGTCAATACTATCCATGGACATTATCCATTTAATCTGTCTAGGCAAGTGGGAGAAGATGCTGATTTGTGAGGTACTCTGAAGGAAATGAGGAGTTAGCATTCAGAGAACGTTGTGAGAGGACTGATGGTTTTCTCATAGACATTTAAACAATTACCCACACATAATTTAGGTTTGTTTGGGGAAATAAGGATCGAAAACAGAAACACAATTTTTCTTTGTTCATTTTGTAACATCAAAACACTCATTCAGGTGTAAAATGTCTAGTCAAAATGTCCAATGCGCTTACATTGGAAAGACGTTTTATGGAAACTAAACACAACAACATGGTAAACTTTGCTGAAATCCTCTTAAGTGATAATGAAATGTCTTCTGACAAACATGTTAAGCACCAAATTAACATCCTGCAGTTGACTGTACTTTATAAGAGAAGGATTATAAAATATTACCCCCTTTAAAATGCTGCATACAAGAGGATAGTCTCCAGTTGGATTAAAAAGAACTGCTTGTCCAATGAGTTTTACCATCATTAGCTTTTGAAGCCAGGAAGTTCACAATTAAGATGACATCAACTGAAAAGTGGTCAACAGACTTTCCCAACCATCAGCTTGACCAAACAGCTCCTGATAATCTGTATGCTTTAGTGGTTCCAGGGCCCGAGATTTTCAGATATATTCTGCAACTTCTGACAAAATGCCTATAGTGGACCAGAAATCTTCCAAGAATTTAGGGTCAGAGTTATGTTCAATATAACTTCATGCATGTGGCCCTGAGAATTGAGAAGTAGCCTGGGAAAAATAGTTTTGAAGATTGGAAATTCTACTGCCAGTTCCAACAAACTTGGGCACTGCCAAAAGAGAGCTATCCGTATTAAGGATGCTTTCGGGCATCTGACTTGAGCTAACACTCTGTTAATCATAATAAATTGAGGAAATGGGTAATACTAGTCCTGGTACAAAGTGTCCATTACCAATACTAACTGATCTTGTCTCCAACTGAAGAAGCACTGAAGGCGAGAGTTCAGATGTGAGGCAAAGAGACCTATTGGAAAAGGAACCCATTTGTGACAAATCTGTTTGAATATGGAAAGATGAAGTGTCTAATTGCTTGATTCTTGGAGATGCCATGAGTACTAATCTGCCTTATGTTGAGGCATCCAGGAAGGTATTCGCCCCTGACAGACAGATTGTGATGAAGGCAGAACTCCCAAAAACCTTTTATGTCAGTTCTGCTAAAGAACTGGATGATCTTCCCCTCCTAGATGATTTGTGTTTGACTGTTGCCAGATTGTTCATATGCAGGAGACTAGAACAACTTATATTTTTTAACAAAGCTTCGAATTGCAAAGGATCCCACAAGCATCAATAAACAATTTATGTGTATGTTAGACTCGTCTTGTCACCATGTACCTCCAGTCAAGAACTGAACACCTCGGGCACCCCAACCTGCAGACTTGCATCTGACTCTGATGCTAGATCTAGGGCAGAAGCAAAAACTGTTCTGCTGTTCCAGGCATTTTAGTCCCACCACTGAAGCTCTAGTTGAGAATCCTGATGTAGAGCTATTATGTCAAAGTAAGCAAACACTTGCAGATGGGGCGGATTTTCAATCTTTGAAGGTCTCAATAATAAAGAGGTCCTGGAAAAAGAGCTTGTATCTTAGAGAAGAAATGCAATTCTTGCTAAAGTTCTCAGGGAAATGGATAAGATCTGGGGAATTTGAAAAATTCAAATTTTATATGCTTGACTTTGGACAGGAGGAGATGTAGAGTGGAAGTATCTGAATTTATTAGAAAACCCAAAAACTTAATTCGTCTTGAGGGATTCAAAATGAATTTTTCCGGATAGAGAATAAAGCCCAAATCTTGAAGATGAGATAAGTGTTTGCTTCTGTAGAGTTTATATGTCCTGGACCTAAATAAAATACTGTCTAGATAAATAGACAAACGAATATCCTGATATGTGAGGACTGCAACTTCTAGTTACATGATTTTTGTGAAACTCCAAGGTGCTGATGATAATCTGAACGGAGGGTATGAAAATAGGTATGTTTGATTGTTTCATTGAAATTAAAGGTATTTTCTGAAGAGGGATAAACCAGGATCGTTAGTTTTGATTCCCGGAGGTTTATACGGACCAACCTTTCCCCACATAAGGGGAAATTCTTATAAGAATTGTAGTCTACATTTTGCAATGATGGTTTACTATGAACTGATTGAAATGTCTTAGGTTTATAACTATATGTATCTTTTTTTTTTTAACTGAAAAATAGTACTCTGGAAACCGGATGGATGAAGGTTAGTTTCTTGTATTGTTTTTTGTAGAATAAATTGAACTTCTTTATATACTAAAGAGCCTAAGTCTTGTGAAAAGGTTAGGGAGTAACTCTTGAAAGGCAGTAGCATAAAGGTTGATGGAATAATGCTAAACTGTAAACAGCACCCAAGGGTCTGCGGTAATAGTTTGTCCTTTTGAGGGAAACTTTTTTTTAAACCACCCTCTACAATACTTAGGACAGAAATTTGACTTACCAGTTTGAGTGGTTCTTTGTGCAAGTGGGCCACAAGATCTAAACTTTCTACCTATCTGTGGGAAGAACTTGGGCATAAAGTCTTGAGTGTAAAAGATGGAGCCTCTATAATTTTGAAATCTGGAATAGCACCCGACAAAGAGATGCCTTCCCTTTTTTTTTTTTTTCGTAAACACATTTTTATTGACGTTTTCAGTCATTAAACGATCATACAGTCATAGTGAAGTACAACATTTTCCGGTGCAATAGCTTAGCCTATTCAACTCTTGTTAAGTATACTATTGAGCTGGGTCTTTAAAAACTTGCTATCATCCCCCCACCTCTCCCCAAGTGAGTCGAGATTCGTGTTGCAGGATGAACATTGTGCGATGAAGTCATGTGTGCGCCACCATCCCTTGTAGGAGACAGCATCAAGGGCCTGCCCAGTATGGATGCCTGCTGTCAGGTGTGATGTGGTCCGGTTTTATTAGTTCGCCTCTTATTCAGGAGTCCGGGCAATCGGGTCACCTTCTTCCGTGGCTTCCATTACCATGTCCCTTTCCCTTGCTACTTCTAGAGATCCCATCCCTCTTTTGGCCTCCCTGAGAAGGGCATCCCCCTCACATTTAGCCCATTTTTCTAATTCCCTTTTCCATTGAGTTATCTTTGGGCCTGTCAGGTTTTTCCAAGTCATGGCAATCTCCCTCTTGGCCAAGACATAGGCCAGGTCCTGGGATCTGCTAGTGACCTTTGTTTTAGACATGTGTGGGAACAATCCAAGTAAGCAATGGCCCATTGTACAGGGAATCACCTTGTCCACTGCTCTTGCCACTGTCTGGGTCACCTGTCCCCAGAATGTCCCTAGTGTTGGGCAATCCCAAAACATGTGCTTGAATTCTGCACAGAGAATCCCACACCTAGGGCATTTTGTTCCGTCTGTGCTGAAATGCCTCTTAATCTGACCGGGGGTTAGATAAGCTTGATGCAGCACATAAAGGTTAATAAGCTTGAATCTGGCATTTCTAGTTGGCCTGGGGGAGCCCTCCAGTATTTGCTCCCACGCCTTGTCAGGGATAGTGGCGCCCAGATCTTTCCATTTTAGTCTAAGTTGAGCCAACGGGAGAGTCTTATCCAACCATATTCTGCCATATAAATTTGTGACCGCTTTTATCTTACCCGTTGAGGTCGTCAGATAGGTACAAGTTGTCTGTATTGGGGGCTCCACCAATCCCGCTCGCCAATGACCCCAAATACCGACAGTGACTGAGCCGTAGAGCAAAAAGTGGCCCCCGGTAGATCAAACTCTGCTCTGAGGTCCACGAATGTTGTAATTGTCCTGTCCCTAAACAGGGTACCCACTGTTTGTACCCCTGCTGCATCCCAGGTTTGGAGCCCCTCCCAGTTACCCCTATGCGGTAGCGCCAATATGGACAGCAGGAGAAGGTTTGGGGAGCAGGGGGTCTTTATCTTAGTTTTGGATAAGGAGCTTGTCTAGCATTGAATCATGGATTTCAATTCAGGAGAGTCCCCCACCCTGTTGCATCTGATCCCCAATAGCACCTCCACTAATCATGTTAGCGAAGGGGTGAATGGCTTCACTGAAGCCTCGGAATCCTGTCTGCTTGCTATCCATTGTGTGAGCCACTGAATCTGTGCCGCCAAAAAGTAGGCCTCAAAGTCAGGGACAGCCAACCCTCCATCCGTGGATTACCTTTGAAGTTTGGCCAATGCCACTCTCCTCCGCCCACTGCCTCACAGGAATGATATGACTAGTGTTTCCAGTTCCCTTAAGGTGGCCCGAGTATCCATATCGGTAATACTGTAAAATAATATAATAGCCTAGGCAGGACTATCATTTTAATAAGTACCACCCTACCCGCTACAGACAATGGACTGCAAGGCTCTCACTACATTTCCCTCGAGGATTTCTTGTGAGTCGTGATACATCCTAACCCCTAGGTAAGAGAGACAGCGCGGTTCCCATATTACAGTATTCACCTCATGAGGGGGGGGGGGTCTCAGCAGGACCTTGTCCCAATTTACTCCAAGTCCTGAAAGAGTACTGAACCTGGGGAGCATCAGCTTGGCCCCCGGCAGGTCTCTATGCATATTCCCCAGAATAATCAGCAGGTCATCGGCATATAGGGCTATGCGATGGGTTCCTCTGTCTGCTCTTATTCCCTGGCCTCCTTCTCCCCCTCGAGCTGCGGCTGCCAATGGCTCCATTGCTATTGCAAACAGCAATGGAGACAGGGGCCAACCCTGTCTAGTGCCCTGCTCCACTGTGTAGCTTTCTAATATTATCCGACCGGTGCAAACTCTGGCTGTGGTATATAGTAGCCGCACCTATGCAATATATTCAGACCCGAAGCCCAACCTGGCCATCACGGTGTAAAGGAAGCCCCATTCAAGGCTATCAAAAGCCGTCTCAATATCTACAGCAAGTACACCCACCATCTTGTCGTCGTTGGAGGGGTCCCTCATTGCTGCCAATAATCGGCGTATGTTATCCGCTGTTTCGCCCCAGGACAAAGCCTGCCTGGTCTGGGTGTATCAGATTTGGCATGTAAGGGAGGAGTCTCGTCACCAAGATCTTACAAAGAATCTTGTAGTCCAAATTCAGCATGGACAATGAACTGTACGCGCTGCATTCTGTTGCATTTTTACCAGGTTTTAGTAGGGGTACCACAACCGGCTCTTGCTGTCGCCGGCAATATTCCCCGTTCTCTGGCGGACACATAGAGGTATTCAAGCCGTGGGGCCAGCAGTTCTACGTATATGGCATAGAACTCAACCGGAAAGCCATCTTTCCCTGGTGTCCCCCCCCCCCCTTCCTTGATGGCCCCCTGATTTCTTGTTGAGTAATGGCCCCTCCCAATTGCTCTGCTGTGTCAGGAGTAAGTGTAGCGAGTGGCATCTGGACCAACTATGCCTCTGTGGTTTCTCTATCATACTGGGCGGTACTTTCATATAGCCGCTCATGAAAGGCTAGGAAATGTACATTAATTTCTTCCTGTCCATAGAGGCTATCCCCTATGTCCATTTTCATTTCCAGAATGATTGAGCCTCTCTGAGTCGGCGATGCCACCCACGCCAGCATGCGGCCCGCCTTGTTCGCCTCCCCGTGTGCCCTTGCTATGTAATTCCTATAGTTGAAGCAGCGAAGACGTTCAACGCACTCCGCTACTTTTTCTTTTTGCTCTAATATTTTATTCTGGTGGTTTGGATTCTTCAATCTTCTCATTTCTGCCTCTCCTTTTGTTCTCTGCCATAGTGGTGTCTCTAAGTAGCGTTCTACGCACCCCTACCAAACCCACTGTGCACCTCCCCCTCAGCACTACTTTAAAGGCATCCCATTCTATCAAAGGATTGCTGGTTGTGGCCTTGTTTTCCCAAAAAAATTGAGCAATATGTTGTTTCACCTCCCCCTGATATTGTGCATACTCTTAACGATTCTGGTTTTAATTTCCATGTGGGAATACGAGGGAGGAGCAGGACCCACTTTAGTGATAGCACTAGTGGATTATGGTCTGAGATAGTGCGAGCCAGGTATTCAGCGTTGTGTATATGAGAGAACACATCTGGTGTACACAGGAATGAGTCCAGTCGAACATGTAATTCATGTATATAGGTGAAATAAGAGTAATCTCTGGTGTCAGGGTACAGTCTTCACCAAGCATCAACCAGGCCCCAATGTGATTGCGAGGATGTGAATTGCTGTGCCGCTCTAGTGGTGCAGAGGGGGGTGGGAGCGGTCTTTAAAGGGGTCCGCCACACAATTAAAATCTCCTCCCAATACTAGTAGGTGTTGTAGGAATGGGGCCAGGCGGCCTGAAAGCTGTGCAAAGAATGTGCCCTGTTCCGCGTTGGGTGCATAAACATTAATCATTGCCAGCTCCCTGTCCTTCAATCTCCCCCGATTTGCTACAAATCGCCCCTCCGGGTCAATGAGACTATCCAGCAATTGGAATGGGACCCCGCGCGTATTCATATCAGGGTCCATCTGGCATAGGCATAGTAGACTTGGCCCCTCCATCGTTTCTGTATAGCCTTCCCCCCTGCTTGCGTTGTGTGTTTCATGAAGGATTGCCACCTGGACCCCTCTCCTCTGTAAGTATGAAAATACCTTATACCTTTTGACCATCGTGTGCATACCCCTCCATGAAATGAATTTATATAAGTCCAATGTAGCCATACCACTGTTCTGCCCACAGCTGCTTCTGTGTCCATCCCATCTCCATCGACAACTGCAGCCGTATTCTCCCGCACCACATCTTTAGATACAAAATTACCAAACTCTGTGACTCACATTGCCCTATAAACCTAACCCAACAAGTAACTTCCCAACTCCCCTTCCCCAGGACAAAGGGCTTTTGTCTCTCATCCAAACCTCAACAATTACCTCAACTTTCTATCAAATCTGGGGGCGGTCCCTTAGAGGAGTCTGCCATGTTGCCCGTCTCCCCGTCTTATATTCGTGATTGTGTTGTTGGGCTTGGCCTCCCTCCTGCAGGGTCCGTCATCTCTGGTTGTCCTTTCAACTTTTCATGACAGGAGGATGATACCCAGGCGAGTCTTGGAGGCCGCCTGGTGCCGACCCAGGTCCTCAAGGATAAATTCAGAGATGAGCGAATTAGATGATGCAGTCCGATGTCCCTGGAATCACTTCCAGTCCTGTCTCTTCTGATGTGCACGTTATATCTGCGTCTTGATCTGATCCTGAATGCTCCATCATGCCCCAGCCCACCACCTGGGGGGAGCCAGGGTCTGGTCCACTCAGAGAGGCCACTTTCTCCCTCAGCTTTTGGCGTTCCCTTTGCACATCTTTGTTGGAAGGAGCCGTCAATTTGTGGGCCATGCTATGTCGGGATCTCTTTTGGTGCTGTGGTTGCGGGTCTTCCATGAGATGGTTCTCTCCTGGTGGGGACTGAGTGTCTATCCACTGCCGTACTTCTTCCGGTGTGGTAAAAAACTGTGCGTCCCCCTTGGCCATCACCCTCAGTTTTGCTGGGAATATCATTTCATACTGTATCCCCATTTGCTGCAGTTTTTGTTAAGCGTCTCGAAAAGTACTTCCCGCGAAAAATCTGGGAAAATACGGACTGTGTTATTGTCTATTGTACAGTGGCCTTTCCTCCTGGCTTGGCTCAGCAAATAGTCGCTGTCCTATATAATGCAGCAAACAATCTATAACCGGCCTTGGCGGGTGGCACACTAGAACCCTATGCACTCTCTTGAGTGCGTAGATGGGAGAGAGTCCGTCCTCCGCCATCTACCGTTTATGCTAGCGCTCCAGAAACTCCACCATGTTATTCTTTTCAATGCGTTCTGGTAAGCCGATCATGTGGATATTGTTTTGTCTGGAACGATTTTCAGCATCCTCCACTCGTAGTTTCAGGTCACAAATTTGCTTCTCCATCTTGATCATATTCTTTGTTGTGTCACTAATCTTTGACAGGATCTCTTTGACTTGTTTTTCTGTTATAGACACTTTTTCGGCCAAGAGCCGGTGGTCGTCCCTGACTATAGTTAAGTCTGTGGCCAGTGCATCAATTTTCCCTTCTAATACTTCAGGAGAGGCTGCTATGGCTTGTAAAATGTCCTGAAGGATGCTGTCCCCGCTCCTCTCCACGGGGCAGGTGTTCTTGGTTCCCCGTGGTCCCAACATGGCGGTTACAGTAATGTCGTCTGTCACCTCTGCATGTTTCTTGTGGTCTACTTTTCCCATATCTGGGTCTCTGTTGTCCCGTGACGTCCTTTTCGATACTGGTGGCCAGGTCCGGTCGCCTGGGGGGACGAAGGTAAGGAAGTAACGGGCTCCTCTCCCGCTAGTGATTCTCCAGGCCCTTAAGATCCTAGAGGCTTCCTGGCCACTTCCCCACTTGTCTTGTGGGCTATGAAGTCATCCTTCTTAGGCGTGGTGTGGGATCCGCGTCATCCCACCTGCCCCTTCTCCCCCTGTGACTGCACTGTGGCGGGCTCGCGATTTTGCAATGATCCCCTTTTATTTTTGGCACTTAAGTTTTTACTGCACTGTTATTTCTCCCAGTGTGGGGTACCTCGAGTGCAGCGAGCCCCCTCCGGTGGACTGTTTCTGTGGTTTGCTACAGTAGGGGACTATTGGGCTCACCTCGGCTCACCACTCCTTCTCCTGGACAATGTACTGGTCAGAGCCCAGTGTCCTCCACTCCTAGGCCCCGTCCGTCTTCCTGGGCTTCCTGCGGCCCTCGCAGCTCTGGTGAAGCCAGGCAGTCCTCGTGCTGGGGGCTCTCTTGTTATGCAGCATCCGAAGCACCGTCAGAGATCACCCCAACTCTCTGCTCCTCTCAGTGCCACGTACTGACTTTGTGCCCGGCCCCTTACCCATAGGGCTGGTCGCTGTTCCCCAGGATCGCTGCTGCCGCCAGGGCCTGCCCCCGCGGAGCGCCTCTGTTCTCTGTCGCTGCAGGGAGGCGTAGAGCCCGTCCCTTCTCCTCGCACTCTGCAGCCTCCGCCAGTCCAAGCTGTCTTTCACCTCTACCACTCCCTGCGTGCTCTCACCGGTGTTTCGTGGGTGGTACGCGGTCTCAGGCTGCAGTGCACGCAGCAGGGACAGTTATTCTGGCTTCGGGGGTCTCGCCCGCCATCTTGGTCTCCTTGAAGCCCTCGCCGTCCAGGGCTGAAGGATTACAGGCGGGAGCCTCACCGAGAGACTTCTTCTGCCATCGGCGTTTGGCCACGCCCCCAAAGCGATCCCTTCCTTTGCTGGCCCTGGCAAAAACATGTTTTCCAAAGACTGTCCTGAGAGGTTGCTGTGCTTTGATTAAATAAGCAAACCTAGTGACATAATTGCTGGATTCTATTAAGAATGAGTCTCCAAAGAGAATTCCATGTGCCCTGATTCTGGCATCCACAGTTGCTAGGTTTGGTTTTAGAAGGAGATCTTTCCTTCTTTTATGGGCCAAAGTGGCATTGCCATTTCACAAAAGGCAAATTGTTTGCTGAGTCCACATAGATAATTCTTGTGCATCCGTAAAATAATTGTCTAGCTTGGCTTCTTCTGCCAGGTCTACAATATGGACTAATGGTCCAATCATGTCTAATATCTTGTCCTGCCAATTTGAGCAGGCTTTGTCTTCTACTTCTTGGGTTTTTGCTGAATTTAGAATATAAAATTAACATGGTTGGGTCTATAATAGGAGTTTCTTTGATATTGCTCTGGAAAGGAGGCTAAGGGGATTCTGGTTTTAATTTGTATCTAGTTTGTTTGTCCAGAGCCAAACTTAATCTACTTGATATTTAATTGCCTACATGGTCTGTAGGAAGCCATTCCATGGAATAAGGTTGATATATTAACTTCGGTCGTTTGACTACAATACAATTTTAAACTTTAAATCTCACAATTTTAGAGAAATAGTTTAATCTTTTTACTTGATGGACCAAACCAGGAATCCCAGTAATCACAGTGATTAGTGAAGGCATCAGCATCATCAGAGTCTTACCAACACTGACAAGGGTGTACTAGAATGTTACGTCACCTTGACCCTACACCCACCGGTACTACTTTGTGGGCCAGAACTTGAGAAATACTACGATATACACATTTTGCAGCAGTTGTGTTGCGCGTGAAAATGTAACTATGACAAGTTGTGGTAAAAAGCCTCAATAAAAAGAGTTTCAAGTAAATCAGAGTCTTGGCAATAACTGTCGTAATCTGTATCATGTAAGTCGTGGCCTATATTTTGGGGTAAGACATGTTTGTTATTAGCAGTAGAAGTACCCTCCTTATCAGGAGACATAGAAGGGGCACATTCATTCATTTGGTTGGAAAACCCAAGCACTATTTTCAAACCACCAGAAGATGAATTCTATTTAGCATACTCATCTTTGTTAGGAGTAATATTGGTAGTTGCATGTGTTTTTAGGTTTAGTTAATTTAGTTGAGATATTTTGGGCTTTGGTACATTCTGCGGGGGAAAGCAAAAAGTGCAAAGAATTTCTGTCAATCAAATTTTGCTTCATTACTATATATACATATTTCATAGATGACAGCACAATCTGGTGTACTGATGACTGAATAAAAAGTTAAAATGTTTCCTAAATTGTGACTTTATCCATCATTGCAATAAAAAATAAAAGGCTGAAGAAAATTTAGTATTCATGGTGAAAAATGTGTAGATAATATTTACAGTTATAATACAATATTGTAATAAATTATTAAATTGTAATGTGGAATTATTTCAAAACTGTTAAAGTACTTATTTGATAAAAGCCTCCCTCTTAAGTGCTACTGTTTGAGCCCAGCTTTGAGCTTTGGGGGCAATATTTTTTTTAGATGTTGTAGGGTTTCCCTGGGGGCCATTTTGGCCCCCAAGGAAACCATACAACAACTAAAAAAAATAGATCTATATATAGATCTATATATATAGATATATCTATGTACATGGATATATCTATAGATATATCTATGTAGATATATATATATATATATATAGAGATAGATCTATATATATCAATCAATCAAAGAGATTTATAAAGCGCGCTACTCACCCGTGAGGGTCTCAAGGCGCTGGGGACGGGGGGGGTACGGGGGGAGGGAAAGGGGCTGGGAGGTTCACAGTTCGAAAAGCCAGGTTTTGAGGCCCTTCCTGAAAAGAAGTAGGTTTTGGGTCTTGCGAAGGTGGGTTGGGAGGGCGTTCCAGGTTTTGGGTGCAAGGAAGGAGAAGGATCTGCCCCCAGTGGTGGTGTGATTGATGCGGGGGACAGAGGCGAGAGAGAGGTCAGCTGAGCGGAGGTTTCGTGTGGGGGTGTGGAAGGTGACTCTCGTTGAGGTAGGCTGGGCCTGTGTTGTGGAGTGATTTGTGTGCGAGGATGAGGATCTTGAAGGTGATCCTTTTGTCAATGGGGAGCCAGTGGAGGGATTTGAGGTGTGGAGAGATGTGTTCATGTCGGGGGAGGTCGAGGATGAGTCGTGCTGCTGAGTTCTGGATGCGTGTAGTTTGCGCTTGAGTTTTAGAGTGGTGCCGGCGTAGAGGGCGTTTCCGTAATCAAGTCTGCTGCTGATGAGTGCGTGAGTGACAGTTTTTCTAGTCTCTGTGGGGATCCATTTGAATGTTTTTTTCAGTGTACAGAGTGTGTTAAAGCATGAGGAGGTGAGAGCGTTGATTTGTTGGGCCATCGAGAGGGAGGAGTCTAGGATGATGCCGAGGTTGCGTGCGTGGTTGGCGGGGTGGGTACAGGGCCTAGCGTGGTGGGCCACCATGAGGGGTCCCAGGTGTTTTTGTGTGGGCCAAAGAGGATTATTTCGGTTTTGCTTGGGTTGAGTTTCAGGTGGTTGGCTGTGATATATATATATATATATATATATATATATATATATATATATATATATATATATATATATATATATATATATATATATATATATATATATATATATATATTTCACTTTTTTCAATATGTGTGTGGTTTCCCTGGGGGGAAAAGGGTCAGACTTGTCTAGTGGCAGTTTTAGTGCCATAAAGAAGCGCAGAAGGTTTATATGCCTAGTGCAAAGAGCAAATCTGTATTTTATATAAATAGCTGAGTACATTAGTAAAGTCAGCCATTACCTGCGCTATAATACCAATGAAATGTATGTGCGGGGTGGAGGGCGGCTATGGAGAGATGAAGGGCACTTTTGCTGGGTGGTAATGAGGGAATCCGAGGAGGAGGGAGTGGGAGCACCAATAATGATTGTTGGACTGGGCGCAGGAGTTGCTAAAGACTGTGACGAATGGTATGTGACAAGGTGTTTTTTGAGTGTCTTGAAAGAACGTGCTGATTGAGGGAAGAAGCGCAGGTAAGGTGGCCTCTACTGTTGCACGTATCTCACACACACCATTGATTTTGTGACTGTCTACGTAGGCTAGTGTTTTAGAGCAACAGTTTAGCCAATAGCAGAGATGGCATCTTGATGGATGACTGCTGCCTGCACTTGGGTTATAGAGGACCGTTCTGACATAGGATCAGAGACTGAGACATCAGATACTGAGACAGCATCTGAGGGATAGGACAATGGCGCAGACTCTGGGAGTGATTTTTCAGTCGGAGGAGTCCCATTCGATAACTCCTCTTCCAGTACATTATGAGGGAGGTGATGAGGACAGTCCTGCTGTCCCTTCGCAAGCTGTTTGTGCAACTGGGTAATAGTGGGTTAGCCCTACCCAGAGAGCAGGTGAATGCGGCGGCAAGCAGAGAGAGAGAGAGAGAGAGAGAGAGAGTGCTCTCTTGGGAGCTCCCCAATTCAGTTCAGCCCCAAATTCCACCACCCAAATCGTATTGTGGAGACATCAAAATTATCTATGGCAAAACAAACTGGTTTTGTAAGGCAGGCACCTGTGTTTTTGGTCCTGGGTTCGGCGGCCATATAGAGAAACACACTAAACCCAAACATTTCTGGAAACTAGACATTCGGGGGAGTCCACAGAGGTGTGACTTGTGTGGACTCCCCAAAGTTTTCTTACCCAGAATACCCTGCAAAGCTGAAATGTTGAATAAAAACTCTATTTTTCTCGCATTTCTGTCACACAAACTACAGGAATATGCTGGGATCCACAAAATTCCTGCCACCCAGTGACTCCTCACCTGTCCTGATAAAAACACTACCCCACTTGAGTGCCTACACCTAGTGCCTGCGTCAGGAATGGATCACCCCAGGGTCAACAGCTGCCTCATGTAAGGACCAACATTGACCGTTGTGTGATCTATTCCTGTCGCGGGCACCAGGCCTACCCACACAAGTGAGGTATCATTTTTATCGGGAGACTTGGGGGAACGCTGGGTGGAAGGAAATTTGTGGCTCCTCTCAGATTCCAGAACTTTCTGTCACCGAAATGTGAGGAAAACGTGTTATTTTAGCCACATTTTGAGGTTTGCAAAGGATTCTGGGTAACAGAACCTGGTCAGAGCCCCACAAGTCACCCCATCTTGGATTTCCCTAGGTCTCTAGTTTTAAAAAATGCACAGGTTTGGTAGGTTTCCCTAGGTGCCGGCTGAGCTAGAGGCCAAAATCTACAGGCAGGCACTTTGCAAAAAACAGCTGTGTTTTCTGTCAAAAAATGGGATGTGTCCATGTTGTGTTTTGGGGCATTTCCTGTCGCGGGCGCTAGGCCTACCCACACAAGTGAGGTATCATTTTTATCGGGAGACTTGGGGGAACATAGAATAGCAAAACAAGTGTTATTGCCCCTTATCTTTCTCTACATGTTTTCCTTCCAAATATAAGAGAGTGTGTAAAAAAGACGTCTATTTGAGAAATGCCCTGCAATTCACATGCTAGTATGGGCACCCCGGAATTCAGAGATGTGCAAATAACCACTGCTCCTCAAAACCTTATCTTGGGCCCATTTTGGAAATGCAAAGGTTTTCTTGATACCTATTTTTCACCCTTCATATTTCAGCAAATGAATTGCTGTATACCCAGTATAGAATGAAAACCAACTGCAGGGTGCAGCTCATTTATTGGCTCTGGGTACCTAGGGTTCTTGATGAACCTTCAAGCCCTTTATATCCCCGCAACCAGAAGAGTCCAGCAGACAAAACGGTATATTGCTTTCAGAAATCTGACATCGCAGGAAAAAGTTACAGAGTAAAACATAAAGAAAAATGGCTGTTGTTTTCAGCTCAATTTCAATATTTTTTTATTTCAGCTGTTATTTTCTGTAGGAAAACCTTGTAGGATCTACACAAATGACCCCTTGCTGAATTCAGAATTTTGTCTAGTTTTCAGAAATGTTTAGCTTTCCGGGATCCAGCATTGGTTTCACACCCATTCCTGTCACTAACTGGAAGGAGGCTGAAAGCACCAAAAATAGTAAAAATGGGGTATGTCCCAGTAAAATGCCAAATTTGTGTTGAAAAATTTGGTTTTCTGATTCAAGTCTGCCCGTTCCTGAAAGGTGGGAAGATAGTGATTTCAGCACCAGAAACCCTTTGTTGATGGCATTTTCAGGGAAAAAACCACAAGCCTTCTTCGGCAGCCCTTTTTCCCCATTTGTTTGGAAAAAACGAAATTTTCACTGTATTTTGGCTATTTTCTTGGTCTTCTCCAGAGGAAACCACAAACTCTGGGTACCATTAGAATCCCTAGGATGTTGGAAAAAAAGGACGCAAATTTGGCGTGGATAGCTTATGTGGACAAAAAGTTATGAAGGCCTAAGCGCGAACTACCCCAAATAGCCAAAAAAGGGCTCAGCACTGGCGGGGGAAAAGGCCCAGCAGCTAAGATGTTGAGGGAGGGGGAAAGAAACTTTAGAAAGGAACTCAGTAAAGCTTTATAGAATAACCCTTGACTGTGTTCAGCACCCAAGGATTGGAAATGATCGATCGCCATTTGTTGAGGAAACATTGTAAATGACCCCCTACAATATATAGGCAAGAAGGAAGACTTACTTGTTGGGTTTACGTTCCTGTACCTTTTTTGACCGCAGCCACAGTAACCTCTACCTTTTTGAGGGTAGAATTCAGGTCAGATGTCTTGGTAGTTGGAATTGAAGGAGCCTCTGCATCCTTAGAAATAGCTGAATAAGTGTGCACTTACAAACAAAAAGCAATTTGTGTCCACATGGACAATTCTGCGGCATCAGTAGAGGTATTATCCAATCTGGCAGTCTCTGCTATATCCAGAATACAAGAAAGGGGACCTACGATGTCTAACATTTGATCCTGACACGTTGACCAGGCTTTATCCATTGCCGTGGATCTTTTCCATATTTTGAAACAAAAGTAAGCATGTTGGGATCAATAGTAATAGTAAAAGTAGTCTGAGAAGATAACAAAGGTCTGGCACATTTGGACTTTAGCTTGGCTCTGGTCTGTTTCTCTAAGGGTAAACGGAGCTGGCTGAAATATATTCCCCCACATGATCAAACGGGAGCCATGATTACAATTGAATATCTACTGGCAGAGAGTTCCAGAGTTTACTGGCGAGGAATGAAAATCTTTCCCCTCCCCCCGTTTGTTTTGTTAACCTTAGGTAAAAGTACCAGTTTACTGTCTGGAGACCTTAAATTGTGCTGTGGTGGGTACCATTTAAACATGTTTTGTAGATACTGAGGTCCAATGCCATGCATAGCTCCATGGATAATACACAAGGCCTTAAACTTAATTGTAGTAGATTTTATCAGAAATGGAACTAAACTTAGGGACTTTAAAACGCAGCGGGCGGCTGCATTTTGTAGAGATAGTAGCTTAACTTGAGACTGCTTGTTCAAGCCCAGATACAAAGAATTACAATAAGGAATCTGATAGTATAAGGGCCACCACCACTGTCTTTTGCATATCTCAGGGGACAAAAGGAAAGATCCTTTTCAATAACTTAATTAGATAAAAGCAAGATGAGGTAATGGAATTGATTTGGTAAGAGAAGACCAATTGATCATCAGATACCACCCCCAAATCTCTGGCTTTGCTGACGGGAAGCGGACCCAGATTTTGTGACCACCAAGAAATATTCCAAACATCCAACTTATTTCCGCACAATAGTACCACCGTTTTCTCAGAATTCAATTTCATACAGTTGTCCCTCATCCACATTGAGACCTCTCTTAGGCAACTATTAAAATTAGTAGCCATCCTGCCAGCCTCAGGATGAGGACGCAACTATCTGAGTGTCATCTGCATAAGAGATAATTGAGAAGCCATATGATTTATCAGGCTTCATAAGAGCGGTAATGTAGATGTTTAACATGTGTGGGCAACAGGGAAGATCTCTGAGGAACCCCACAAGGGAGGGTGAAGGGCTTGGACTTAAAGCCATCCATCTCAACTCTCTCTTCCCGACTAAGAGAGGAAGGAGCTGAGAATTGCAAGTGCTGTTCCCCCTAATCCCGATATCCCCCAGCCAGTTGATCAAAACAAGTGATTTACCATGTCAAATGCGGCTAATAGGTCTAAAAGGACCAACGCTGCCTTGACACCCTTATCTACCAACTGAAGGATTTCCTCTGTTACACAGAGTAGCGCTGACTCTGCACAATGTTTTAAGATGGAAGCTGGGCTGGGTCAAGAACAGCATGTCAGTCCAAATAAGTCATAAGGACTTTCTCTTGTATTTTGGCTGGAAGAGGTAGACTAGAAAAAGGCGGGTCATTTTTCACTGTCATAGGGTCAGATGAAGGTTTGTTTTTTAATTAAATATGGGCAGAATTGATGTATTTTTCTAGTCTGTGGGGAAGTAGCCTACATTCAGTAGGTTATTTAAGAGTTTTGTCAAATGTACTGCTTAAATGGTGGACACCGTGTGTAGCACATATGATGGATATGGGTCTGCAGGAGAACCCGACTTGGTTGTTTCCAGCAGTTGAATGATTTTATCCACCGTTAAAATTCGAAAATTGTGTAAACCCCCGATGTTTCTGGTTTCCTTATTGCTACTGTAAGATTTATCTAACATAGAGCTGGTAGGGATACTAGAATAAGTTGCAACTGAGCGAGCTACAAATGACTCGAACACACAATTGACTTTGAACTGTAAGAACTCCACTATTTCGTGACAGAAATCTTGGTCAGAGTGAATACTTTATTTTGGTCAGCACTAGAGAAACACATAATAGTTTTAAATAATTCAGCTGTGGAGTTTTTAGCAGAATTTATCTTCTCTGTATAATATTTTGACTTTTCCCTTATGATTGCCACTTTATACTCATCACAGGCTGATTTTATAAGACAGTCTAGCTATACTATCATACTATTTCCACCACTTACACTCCAGATCTTGACAGATTTGTTTCATTTTCTTAAGTTCCAAAGAGTACGAAGGAGCAGTGGGGCGGGGCGATTCCTATAACTTTTGTTCTTTTTAGCTAGAGCAAGCGGGGTAACAGCTGCTTCGGTCCAGTAGTGATAATTCTCTGCAACACTTCCACCTACACTGTCTGTTAAAGGGATGTCCTTCAGTAAGGCCAGTTCAAGCTTAGATGTATCTATCTTCTGCCAGGGTCTCATTCTCAGCAGTTTATCAGTCCCTGTGGGACTTAAGTTAGAGACTGCACCTGTTAGACTAAAGGACACAGCCTTATGATCCATCCATACCAAAGGCAAAACCTTCTCAAATGTAAGATATGGGTTATTAGTAAAAATAGCATCCAAGATGTGATTAGCCTTATGGGTGGGCTCCTTGAACACTTGTGTTAAGGCAAAATGACTGCAACAATCAACCAAATAAAAGGTTTCCCTAGTCTCTGTGAGGTCCAAATTAAAATTAAGATCCCCCAGCACTGTAAAATGATATTGTTTCATACATGAGTCCAGCAGGCTTTGCAGTGTATTGATAAAATTAATTCTAAGGCCAGGTGATTAATATATCAATACACCCTTAAAAACACTTTACTATTTAATTGTAATGTAAACCACGAGGCTTCTCCTTCAGTATCAATGATCAGAGTAAAGCTCATTTTCAAATTGCTCTGATAAATTATCACACCCCCCAGCCCGTTTTCCTGTTGTGTCTAGTCTGTAGAGATCATAGCCAACTGGTATAGCTATTTTTAAATCCGGCTCTGAGGCTTCCCCCAGCCACGTTTCAGTAAGAAGCGCCACATCTGGAGCATGGCTTTCCATTAGTTGAGCAAACTCATAGCAATGTCTACCTAAGGATCTGGTTTTAATAGCATACAGGCTAAATATCCATTTTTGTGCTTTTTTGACGGGATAGATAAGGTCCCTTGGGTCTCAGTGTTCTGAAAGTCAGGATTTAGCATTGAGTTTGTACAAAGGTTACAGCCAGGCCAATTGAACTGGCTAAGCTGGGAGACGCAGTTGAGGACAGAACAACTAGTAGACTTAGCAGGTTTTCCTAGATCCAGAAGTGCATTCCTAGAGAACACCACCCACTCTGATCAGCCAGGGGTCCCGGCACCAGGCGCAGTCCGGGCACGGATGGGTGCAAACAAGCTTGCCATTGGCGTGCCTTTGGCGCGACAGTGGCGCATCCACTATGCGTACGGGCTTCCTGGCCCACGAAGTAGCCCACCATAGAGGGCATGACTGCGTAATAAACCAATGGGGCAAAGGAAAGCACTAACAGGCTCCCCTGCCGGTAAGTACTACTTGTAAAGTAAAAAGGAACACAAGCATAACTGAATAAAACTGGGAAATTCCTCCCAGAAATGCAGCAAAGTTTAAAAGCGGATGGCAGGCATCTTCCAGTTTGGCCACAACAGTGTGCCCGTACAAGGAAAGCACAATCACCAGTGGTACATGCAGAAGCAAAGAGAATCCCAAGTTTGGGATGCGTGTATGTGCTCCCAGGCCCACTAAGTAGCCCGTCATAGAGGATTACAATTTTGCTATTTTTATTTTTGATATTTTCACTCTTGTTTGTATTTTGCTGTTTTAGTGTTATTCCCCCTCATTCGTAGGAGACCTTGGAGGAGCATTATCCTCAAAACCATATGAGGAAACCTCACAATAGCACAATAATTTGTTTTAAAATTGCTGTTTGTTCTGATTTAGCTGATGGTTGCATCGCTATGGCTTTGCACTTTCTGGCTTCCCCCGCAGATTGGGCTAACATAGTTTGAGACATTAAATTAATTACAGTATTTTCAAAATTCTTTGTAATCTGATTCATCGGTGAGGAAACAGCTTGAGGATTGAATAAAACCATTAAAGTTATTCCGGAAATCTTCCCTGTCATCATCATTATCATCAAAGAAAGAGAAAATGCCCAGATCCATTATAGGAGAAAAGGAAAAAACGAAGTTACTGTCTGAAGAGGCAGACATTTAAATGTGGGTGCTAATGGGTTAACAAAACCTAGGCAAAGTTAAAGAGAAATTAATAATACCTATCTTAACTGTGACCAGCAAGAAAAGAGGACTGTTTGCAGTCAAGATAGATATTATAGGGGTTCCTGGGCCCTCATTAGTCATAACTAGTCCTACTTTTTTTTTTTTAACACTTTTATTTTGCATTTTAACAGGTTACCGGACCCATACCATATGTCATGTTAAAGGTATTGTGTACCTTACAATATGAGTTACAGAGTTTACACTTACAAAATACAATGACCGCTGTTACACTAATTCCCCATGTCACGATAACATATAAAGACATAAAAAAATATGTTACAGCCCCCTCTCATTGTGGAAAAGAGTTTGAGGCCTTCATTCTGGGTGTAGAACCCCTGGAGAGGTGCTCTCTGTGTCTGGCGGGGACATAAGGTAAATGCCTGCTGCTCGCAATGTTCTGGACATCGTCAGATTGATTGAGCCCACCTGCCCTCTGTCTCTGTTTGTAGGTGTTGAATGGGCGCCATGTTGTGTTGAATTTGGCTAGCTTTCTCCGCATCATTGCTGTCAGTTTCTTCATGGCATAAATCAACCAAACCCTCCCCCACCAAATGTTCAGAGATGGGAGATTAAACACCCCTGGTGGTGGTTGTGGGAAAAATCCTATCCGCCCAGGATCTCCCAGTAGGGCCAAGAGAGGACTGAGAGGCAAATAAATGTTAGTGACAAGTGACAGTGTGTATCATGTGAAAGACCTCATTCCACAACGACTGGACATGAGGGCAGGACCACCAGGTATGGAGGAAGGTTCCCCGTTCATCACACCCCCTCCAGCACAAGTCTGAGCCCCCAAACATCTTGAAGAGCCTAATGAGGGTTAGGTATCACAGTGTTAATATCTCATAGGCGTTCTCTTTGTACTGGACGCAGACTGATGATTTAGAGGCTTCCTGTCAAGTGGCATCTATTCCGGGATATGCTCATTGAGCTCTCTCCCATTGTTTGAGGTACGTGTGCTTTTGAAGGGGGGGAGTAAGGTGTACAATATGTTGATATAGCAACGAAATGTCTTTATGGCGGGTGTTAGTGAGGTATAATGCTTCAATAAGAGACTCTTCACGTTACGTAGCCATGCAGGGTGGGGGTCTGCCAGCCCAGTGAAGCGCCTGGCTGAGTTTGTTTGAGTATCTCGGTGAATGCATATTTCTCTACAAAGTCTTCCCGTAACATCAAGTCCCCTTCGGTATAGAAGTCCCGTATGGAGGGTGACTTGTCCGGAGTCCAACAAAAGGATCTGGGATTAGTCAAACCTGCCGTAAAATCTGGGTTGTGTGTGATAGAGGTGAGCGGAAAGGGTTATAGCAGGAAAGTTTGCTTCCTCCTCACCTCTCCCCAATAGGCCAGACACCTGGACATCAGTGATGATGAGGGAGGCCCTGCCAAGGCAGACGTGGGAAGCCATCTAGTCCTAATGTTTGCTTCCCACTGGCTTATTGTTTTTAAGCCTGATGGGATTTGTGGTTCATTGAACGTTCTTGACTGCAGCTGTATTAAATAAAGCAAGATTATAGAAGCATAATTGGAGCTTCCAGTCTTGCCATAAAATTATCTTTTTCAGGTCTACTTCTGAATTTGCTTATTGACTTTGTCTTTCAGCCACACGTGACATAAATGTCAAAAGAACGTTGCTGGCAGTGCTTAATTTGAGCTGGTTGGTATGTTTCCTCGCTAGACATTGACCTAGAGCAAGAGAGGAAAAAAACAAACACAGGGGAAAGAAGGATGAAGAGAAAGATTGAAAACCATCACATAGGGAGAAAGCAGGAGTGAGAAAGGGGCGGGGATTGTCTGATAGCGGATTAAAGAGGCATGAGTTGGATTCAAGACTATGCAGCCTCTGTACTTGGCATGCCTACATTTAATAAGACCAGCTGCGGGCTTCTCATCAGAGCCTCGGGCACCAGCACCTATTTATTTCATAAATTAAACACTAGTTGTGGGTGCTCTCACGAAACTAAGACCGTAGAACAGACTTCAAGTAGGCAATTGTATACTGTCTGCCAGTTTCTTCTAACCAGCATGTCTTCCATTGGCCAGTTCAGCTGGAGTTTATTTCCTCTCGTTCATTATAACATGCATTTTACCAGTTGTTCCTCTTCGGGTGTATTTTTTAATGTACTGTGAAGGATTCTGACTGTTGTCTTGTTGCCTTTGTCATCCAGGATTCCCTCTCCACCCTTCTTTATGGACAGGGTAGAAGAGAACCCTCATTTTGGTATTATTGCCTTCTTATTATTGTAATTTGAATTAAGGTGTTTCCTCCTCTGGTCTTAGAGGTTTATCTACAGATTATTGTTGCCATTACTGTAATCTTAGCACTGATTCAATGATGGGAATACGTTTTATTCCTAACTTGCTGCATACTAAAACAAAGTTGTTCAGTGTTCACCCACCAGAAGTTAAGCAGGGGAGTCTATGATGCTGGAATCAGTCTACCCAATATACGTAAATACTATTGGGCCACTCGGTTAACAGTAGTCAATGATTGGGTCTTTACACCCTGGGAGGAACCAGCTTTACGACTGGACAGACTTGCATGGGGACCACTCTGTAGAACCAAACCAGCTCACACCCTCCCCGTCCACACTAGAACAGTCACCCAAATATGGAGGGAAGCCACCACCCTCCTGGGCTGGAACGGCCGTCTAATGCAGAGGACCCCTCTATTGACCAGCGACCTATCATTGGCGTTTGTCAGACTACAGGGCTGCTTTGCCCAATGGAAACTCATAGGCATTACCAAGTTGGGAGCCATATGGAAGGGAGGCGCATTACTGAACCTGACCAAACTGACAAAACAATCCCAACTAGCCCCCACACAAAGTTATAAGTATACCCAACTCAAACATGCTCTTGCCTCTCACATACCCAAGAATACAACCATCAACAAGTCCTCACCATTAGAGGGCCATGTCCTGTCAGAACAACGGTGCAAAAAAAGCCATTTCCTTGATATGTAAAAAGCTGTTGCATAATGCCCCAGATGCTATGCGAACCCTTAGAGCCAAATGGGAATCAGATGTGAGGTAATTTGACGAAGATGATTGGAAGGAGACCCGGGGGGCACCTAGAGACATCACAATCAAGTCCGGGTTCAGGCTGATCCAGCTATGCATACAACACCGCTCCTGCTTCTTCCACATGACTCTACATGCCATAGGTAGATGCCCAACGGCAGCTTGCTTGAGGGTATCTGGGGAGTAGGGGACATTCCTTCATGGAGTTGTCCTCGAATAAAACGGTACTGCGCGTCCATAAGGGACACGATGCAAACAGTAACAGGATACGCTGTGTTGGCCTCAGTCAAATGCTGCATATTCAATATTTGGGGAGATCTCGATATAGTAAGCTGTGGTTGTCCCTTAGCTGCGGAGTAGCAAAGAGAAACATTCCCAGAAATGGAGTGGCAGAACCACCAAATGTACAGGACTGGCAGCATGATATGGACTGGTGCATGCTCACTGAAAAAACAATCTACTTAAGCAGGGGATGCCCCAAGAAATGGGAGAAAGTGTGATCTTCTTGGAAGGCCCATAGAAAGGGCAGAAATGAAAGGGATGATGCCAACAATGTGCATGAATAGCTTCTGGGTTGGGGGCCTTGTGTCATTGCCTATACAGTACCACAGATGTGTCATACTTGCCGACATCTAGGACCGTTACATATCATGCTGATCTATGCCTGCTACATTTTATTAATGTTTGTTTGCACTATTCCCTAACCAGGAATTTCAATAAAAAGATTTATAAAAAAAAGAAAAAGTTGTTCACTTCTAGTCGTAGAACAACGGCTTGTTATAAAGCCCAGCACAGTTTCCAGTTATTCTGCTTTTATGACTTTAGACTTTATTTCCTTTGATTATGCCAGAACGTTAGACCCAATCACCCAACTCGTAATAGCAGGGGAAAAACCATTGAACTTTTCTGTTCTGCTAGATCTAATGCCCCAGAGTTGTTGCCTTAATCAGATTTGGTTAAAAACCTGCTGTGAACCTCATGTTGCGAAGATGTTCATCTATAGGTTGTAGCCTTTATTGGTTCTTATTTTTATATTACCTGGTCATTTGATGCAGTATGTCATAAGGGATCATATTGCATGTGTTTCTTGAATCTGCTTGAAGCATTTGATCTCTTTCCTCTGCTTACTCATGCACTCGTATTGATTATTTATGGCCCTGTGATGTGTTTAAATACAGCCCCTACTTACTGTATCCTCTTTTCTTTGAATTGTAAATCTAGGCCTACAAAGGTTCAGAGTTGTTCCTGTTTCTTGAAGTGGATGTGTTTCTCCATTTCCTCTTTTCACCAATATTTTTGATGTAGCCTTTTAGAGTTCTCTGGCTTCTACATGTCTTTGGTCACTGGCGAATTTCTTTTTATTCTTTAAAGTCAATATTGTTATAATAGTGTTTTCTCGTTTGTGTAGGATTTATTGTATCCAGTGTCTCTTGAGAGTTACACTTAATACATTAGCTGATGAGTTGTGGCTATTTTTAGTTTCTAAAAGAAAAGTGTGGCAACCTCTACTGCTATCTCAGGAACCTGTTTAATGTGAATTATTTTCTAGTCATGAAACATATGAGTGACTGTTGGTTCGTATCGTTTCATAGGATGCCAGGTCCTGAAATGTGTAGTTTTCTTCATAGTAGTCTGATGTCGAGCGAACTGTTATGGAGAAACTTACAGTCTCTTGATGCTGAACACTACCGAATTGCAGGGTTATTGGTCATACTCACACAGTCACAAGCAGAGAATACACGTGGACATATAAAAAACATTACCCAGCCTGCATCAGTAGAAATTGAGTCATTCTTCAATTGTTTGTTACTAATTAGGTACACTAGGACGCCATGATAATTAGGAAAGAGTTCGTTCACCCAATAGCCATTCCATTTCATTTGTCCTGGTGAATGCACATGACCCTGTGTGGACAGTGTAACTTGAGCGGGAACATCTTAACCAGGAATTTATATGAGGAGTTGCAAATGGCACTCTTCTGACATTGTTTTGGCAGGGAAAACACAAGTGCAATTTTGGCAAGGATACAGGAGGTGTCATTTGGAGTAATGTAGATGAACAGAGACTACAAAAGCTAGAGGATACACTGTATGGTGGATTATTACACTGAGTGGATTTAGGAATAGTTGTTAAGATAAATATACCCTTGACCATTCTAACTCCATATTCTACTTGGCATCCTTTGAATCACCACACATTTAGTTACTGTCCAGTCCTACAAGGAGCATTTTCAGTGATTAAGCATTCTAAACATTGGATGTTCGGTCCTAACATCCTATGAAAATATATGTCGCACCATTCACTCACATCTCTCATCCCAGATAGGAGGCTACTTTGATAGGGCTAGAGGTGGAGAGAGGCACACAGTTCTATTAGTAGCGTTGACTTGAGAGTGTGCGCTGCAGTCTCTTTAAGTTTCTTTCTCACTCCTTTTTGTTTGGGCCTTTTCATTTTTTTATCGCGCACTATATGAAATATAAACCATTGCAAGCAAGTAAAACGTTTCTAGGGGGCTTCAAGTAGCTTTCCTCCAAGCAATGTTGAAAAATACTGCCTAGCTATATGGTTTATTTTATCATAATAGGTATCTATTATGTATACTCTGGGAGCAAGTTTGACGGGGAAGGCAATCGTTGGAAACTGAAAGCAGTCCACAAACAGTCAAGTTCTTTTACGGTCATGAGACTTTTACCTTTGTCGTCGCACTCACTCGGAGATACTGTTCACTCCATTGTCATTTCTAAACTTGCCATCCCCCCTGATTGGACATTACTGAAAAAGGCTTTCATGTCCTTTTCTTCGGACATTCTAATATTTTTAGAAAATTGCTGATACTAGGAGCCATTATAGCTTAGTTTTATTTGATGCGTTTTGTTTCACAAGGGACTGAGTGATTTCCTCCTCTTGTGGAGATGAAGAGATAAACTTACATTAGGGTGAGAATATGATAGGAGCCCACCTCATATGCATATGCTCCAGGTCTTGGAAAATTTCCAGGATTTTGTTCATTGTAGAACCTATTCTTCTGTCTATGTTCAATTCCTTAAACAATGAATCTTTTTCTTTTTTCCTGATAGAATTCCTACCATTCTTGTGGTGCATCATATTTTTAAGAAGGAACAAGACCATTAGGGTGGGTGTCTGGCAAACCTAAGGCTTTGGATCTTCTCTTCAGTCACCCAGTTTGCCCAGCTCTAGAAACAGAGGTCTGGTTCAAACATCCAGGTCCCATCTTGCAATAACCAGCAAGACCAAATATCTTGGCGAACTGCACCTTATGGGCCATGGTCGGGCTGGTTTGACTATAATTTCACCCTTTTGTGATTGCACATGCAAAATAAAAAATATTTCTAAACTTATTGGAGTGCAACTTAATAATCACACAGAGTATTATTAGGCATTGGCCGAAGCCTTTCTTTCTCATTGTGTGATGTCTGGAAATCCTTACTTCTGCTTCCCCCAAGCCACTTAGCTTCAGCCTCTGTATATAAAGCTTTCATAAAAGCTCAATGAGACACAGTGCACAAGATGCTGAGTAAAGATCATGCAAATTGATTTACAGATTGTAGTACCCTGGATGTTGGCAGGAGATTAGATGTCTGACTATTCAAATTGGAGGAGACAATTCTGTTCTTTAGTACAAACCCATAAGCTAAAGACCAGGGGTGGGGAATTTAATAAAATCTCTACTTGTCAATGGGACAGGTTGCTTCTAAAATCTACTTGTCCTGTAAAAAAGTCTACTTGTCCCTTTGGTGCCATATAGTGTGGCGACAAATTATGGCAGCAATCTCATTACGTAAGAGCTCTGATAATAGCCTCTCTGATTATGCCAGGGCTACTACTATCGTAGGGCTTGAATACTTGCATTTTCAATCCCTACTATAGCAATTTCCTTATTTTCACCATTCCGCAGATCTACATACTGGGGCTTGAGGAAGCAGTAGGCAATAGTTCCAGAGCTGGAATGCCTTTCAGTCTTCAAACCTGCTCACTTGCATGTTCTAAGGATTTTCACCAGCTCTTCTCAAATCTTTTCCATGATGAAAAATGTTGGAAATTTACTCCTGACAATGGCAGAAGTAGAAGTTCTTCCAGGGCTAGGAAAAAAGTTGCTGGAGCGATAGTCAGCTTTTAAATGCTCAATAGATCTTCCCATGAGCAAATCCACACATGCATATTTGCTTGTGCTAAAATCGGGTATATATATATATATATGTTCGATGGCATGTGTAGCTGCAGATACACATGCTGTGCACAGTCCGCCGTCTGGTGTTGGGCTCTGAGTGTTACAAGTTGTTTTTCTTCGAAGAAGTCTTTTCGAGTCACGAGACCGAGGGACTCCTCACCTTTCGGTTCCATTGCGCATGGGCGTCGACTCCATCTTAGATTGTTTTTTTTCCGCCATCGGGTTCGGACGTGTTCCTTTTCGCTCCGTGTTTCGGGTTGGAAAGTTAGTTAGAATCTCGGAAAAAAACGTCGGTATTGTTGCGTTCGGTATCGGGTTAGTTAGAACAAATCGACACCGAATTTTGAAGAGCTCCGGTGGCCCTTCGGGGTAATTTCGATCCCCCGTCGGGGCCTGGTCGGCCCGACCGCGTGCGACTTCAAGACTGATGGAACGGACCCCGTTCCGATTCTGTCCAAAATGCCATAACAAATATCCGTATACGGATCAGCATTTGGTCTGTAACTTGTGCTTGTCCCCCGAGCACAAGGAGGATACGTGTGAGGCCTGTCGAGCGTTTCGGTCCCGGAAGACGCTGAGAGACCGAAGAGCCAGAAGACTACAAATGGCGTCCACGCCCACAGGTCCACATCGGTTCGAGGAGGAAGAAGAAGAAACTTTCTCCATCCACGAGTCGGATTCCGAAGAACTCGACGCCGAAGAAACGTCAACCGTGAGTAAGACGTCGAAAATTAGGACTCACGAAAAGTCCACAAAAGCCCAGGGGACGCCACCGCCGACAGGCCATGGCTTAACCCAAAAACAAGGTGACCGAGCCAAGGCACCGAAAATGGGCATGCTGGTGTCGAAGTCATCCGACTCCGGTCGTGATACCGCCACACAATACCCTATCCGCAACCCATAGCCAGTACCAAAGTCTTCCCATGCTCCCAGGAATGCTAAGACATTCGAAACAAATATTTCAGGATCCAGTTAAAGGCAGCGCCATAACTCCAAGGGTGGAGAAAAAATACAAGCCACCACCCACAGATCCTATATATATTACAACACAACTGACACCGGACTCAGTAGTTGTGGGGGCAGCTCGTAAGAGAGCCAACTCTCATACCCCAGGCGACACACCACCTCCGGACAAAGAGAGCCGCAAGTTTGATGCTGCGGGTAAAAGGGTTGCAGCACAAGCAGCAAATCAGTGGCGTATTGCCAACTCTCAGGCACTTTTGGCAAGATACGACAGGGCTCATTGGGATGAAATGCAACATTTCATCGAACACTTACCCAAGGAGTTCCAAAAAAGAGCGCAACAAGTGGTGGAAGAGGGGCAAAGTATCTCCAACAATCAGATACGGTCTTCCATGGATGCAGCAGACACAGCTGCAAGGACAATAAACACCGCAGTCACAATAAGAAGGCACGCATGGCTACGCACTTCTGGGTTCAAACCGGAAATCCAACAGGCTGTGCTCAATATGCCGTTTAATGAACAGCAATTGTTTGGGCCGGAGGTAGACACTGCCATTGAGAAACTCAAAAAGGACACCGATACAGCCAAAGCCATGGGCGCACTCTACTCCCCGCAGAGCAGAGGCACATTTAGGAAAACACCTTTTAGGGGAGGGTTTCGAGGTCAACCCACAGAAGCCACAACCTCTCAAACAAGACCTACCTACCAGGGGCAATATCAGAGGGGAGGTTTTCGCGGACAATTTAGAGGGGGCCAATTCCCCAAAAATAGAGGAAAATTTCAAGGCGCCAAAACCCCTCAAAATAAGCAGTGACTCACAAGTCACACACCCCCATCACATAACACCTGTGGGGGGAAGACTAAGCCAGTTTTACAAACTTTGGGAGGAAATAACAACAGATACTTGGGTACTAGCAATTATCCAGCATGGTTATTGCATAGAATTTCACCAATTCCCTCCAAACGTCCCACCGAAAACACACAAGATGTCAAAACAACATATAGATCTTCTAGGACTAGAAGTTCAAGCACTGCTACAAAAGGACGCAATAGAATTAGTACCAATTCAACAAAAGAACACAGGAGTTTACTCACTGTACTTTCTAATACCCAAAAAGGACAAAACTCTGAGACCAATACTAGATCTCAGAACACTAAACACCTACATAAAATCAGACCACTTTCACATGGTCACGCTACAAGACGTAATCCCACTGCTCAAACAGCAAGACTACATGACAACATTAGATCTAAAGGATGCGTATTTCCATATACCAATACATCCTTCACACAGGAAATACCTAAGGTTTGTATTTCAAGGAATACATTACCAATTCAAAGTGTTACCATTCGGAATAACAACTGCGCCAAGAGTTTTTAGAAAATGCCTGGCAGTAGTAGCTGCGCATATCAGAAGGCAGCAAATACATGTGTTCCCGTACTTAGACGACTTGTTAATCAAAACCAACACGCTAAAACAGTGCTCACAGCACACAAAATATGTCATACAAACCCTTCACAGACTAGGGTTCTCCATCAACTACGCAAAGTCACATCTTTTACCGTGTCAAACGCAGCAATACTTAGGAGCGACAATCAACACAGTAAAAGGGATTGCCACTCCAAGTCCACAACGGGTTCAAACCTTTCACAAAGTAATACAGGTCATGTATCCAACACAAAAGATACAAGTCAGAATGGTAATGAAACTACTAGGCATGATGTCTTCATGCATAGCCATTGTCCCAAACGCAAGGTTACACATGCGGCCCTTACAACAGTGCCTAGCATCACAATGGTCACAAGCACAGGGTCAACTTCTAGATCTGGTGTTGATAGACCGCCAAACATACATCTCGCTTCTATGGTGGAACAGTACAAATTTAAACCAAGGGCGGCCTTTCCAAGACCCAGTGCCACAATACGTCATAACAACAGATGCTTCCATGACAGGGTGGGGAGCACACCTCAATCAACACAGCATCCAAGAACAATGGGACATACATCAGAGACAGTTTCACATAAATCACTTGGAAATGTTAGCAGTATTTCTAGCGCTGAAAGCATTTCAACCCATAATAACCCAGAAATACATTCTTGTCAAAACAGACAACATGACAACAATGTATTATCTAAACAAACAAGGAGGGACACACTCGACACAGTTGTGCCTCCTAACACAGAAAATATGGCATTGGGCGATTCACAACCACATTCGCCTAATAGCACAATTTATTCCAGGGATTCAGAACCAGTTGGCAGACAATCTCTCTCGAGATCACCAACAAACCCACGAATGGGAAATTCACCCCCAAATACTAAACAATTACTTTCAAATTTGGGGGACACCTCAAATAGATCTATTTGCAACAAAGGAAAACTCAAAATGCCAAAACTTTGCATCCAGGTACCCACAAGATCAATCCCAAGGGAATGCTCTATGGATGAACTGGTCAGGGATCTTTGCATACGCTTTTCCCCCTCTCCCTCTCCTTCCATATGTAGTAAACAGGTTGAGTCAAAACAAACTCAAACTCATACTAATAGCACCAACATGGGCAAGGCAACCTTGGTACACAACACTACTAGACCTGTCAGTAGTACCTCATGTCAAACTACCCAACAAACCAGATCTGTTGACACAACACAAACAACAGATCAGACATCCAAATCCAGCATCTTTGAATCTAGCAATTTGGCTCCTGAAATCCTAGAATTCGGACACTTGCACCTCACACAAGAATGTATGGAGGTCATAAAACAAGCTAGAAAACCTACCACTAGACACTGCTATGCTAACAAGTGGAAAAGATTCGTGTATTACTGCCAGAATAATCAAATTCAGCCATTACACGCATCTCCAAAAGATATAGTAGGATATTTACTACATTTGCAAAAATCAAATCTAGCCTTCTCTTCCATAAAGATACATCTCACAGCAATATCAGCTTACCTGCAAATTACTCATTCAACTTCACTATTTAAAATACCAGTCATTAAAGCGTTTATGGAAGGCTTAAAAAGGATCATACCACCAAGAACACCACCTGTTCCTTCATGGAACCTCAACATTGTCTTAACAAGACTCATGGGTCCACCTTTCGAGCCCATGCATTCTTGTGAAATGCAATACTTAACGTGGAAAGTTGCATTTTTGATTGCCATCACATCTCTAAGAAGAGTGAGCGAGATTCAGGCATTTACCATACAAGAACCATTTATTCAGATACATAAAAATAAAGTGGTTCTAAGAACAAATCCTAAATTTTTACCAAAGGTTGTCTCACCGTTCCACTTAAATCAAACGGTAGAATTACCAGTGTTCTTCCCACAACCAGATTCTGTAGCTGAAAGAGCACTACATACATTAGACATCAAGAGAGCACTAATGTACTACATTGACAGAACAAAACTAATTAGAAAAACAAAACAACTATTTATTGCCTTTCAAAAACCTCATACAGGAAATCCAATTTCAAAACAAGGCATTGCCAGGTGGATAGTTAAGTGTATTCAAACCTGCTATCTTAAAGCAAAGAGAGAGCTGCCTATTACACCAAAGGCACACTCAACCAGAAAGAAAGGTGCTACCATGGCCTTTCTAGGAAATATTCCAATGAACGAAATATGTAAGGCAGCAACATGGTCTACGCCTCATACATTTACCAAGCACTACTGTGTAGATGTGTTAACTGCACAACAAGCCACAGTAGGTCAGGCTGTACTAAGAACATTATTTCAAACTACTTCAACTCCTACAGGCTGAACCACTGCTTTTGGGGAGATAACTGCTTACTAGTCTATGCACAGCATGTGTATCTGCAGCTGCACATGCCATCGAACGGAAAATGTCACTTCCCCAGTGTACATCTGTTCGTGGCATGAGTCGCTGCAGATTCACATGCGCCCACCCGCCTCCCCGGGAGCCTGTAGCCGTTTAGAAGTAGATCTTGAACAATTGTACATTTGTAAATATATTACTTTAACCTTTATTATGTACATATGTATTCATTCCATTGCATGGGCACTATGACTAACATACACAACTCCTACCTCACCCTCTGCGGGGAAAACAATCTAAGATGGAGTCGACGCCCATGCGCAATGGAACCGAAAGGGGAGGAGTCCCTCGGTCTCGTGACTCGAAAAGACTTCTTCGAAGAAAAACAACTTGTAACACTCCGAGCCCAACACCAGACGGCGGACTGTGCACAGCATGTGAATCTGCAGCGACTCATGCCACGAACAGATGTAAGTGACATTTTCCATATATATATATATATTCAGTATTTTCTAGGAGTATGATTTCCTGGTCTAATTCAAGTTCTTGTGAATTCATGGAAGTCACTAATTCAAAGACCTATACCATGGGTGCACTTTTGTGACTTTCTATAAGAACTGGGTCACTAATTAGGTCTGGCATTAATATTTTGTTTTTATTAAACTTCTGTTTATCTTTCGGCTGGCTTTAATGTGAGTAATTGCATTCTGCTCCTCCTCCAGGAGCATATTGGCACACAAAGTAGTTTTGTTCAGTGCCAGGAACTACTGTGGCTATCGGTTGTGTAACGAAACTGGAGTGGGGCCCCCTGCAAAGCTCCTGGATGGCCACCTCCTCCAGACTCACTCAGGACAGGTGCTGTGCTGAGTGGCATCCCTGGTGGAGGGGGGGGTGCTGCGGGGCCTTTGCTACGCCACTGGTAGCAATGTGTGCTTTTTGAGACCAAAACCCTTTTTTTTTTTTTTTTTTTTTTGCCAGTGTTTGTAACAATGGTGAAGGCCTGGCAGCTCCCACAACAATAAAGTGTTACAAAAGCCATGTCAAAACAAGATATGTATTGACGAAAACCAAAAGACTCACAAAAAATGTCAGATTGCTTGGATTTGACAGTGCTTGTTAAATTAACGCTTTCCATAATCTTGTTGAAAATGGTTACACTGATTTTCCATTAGGAATATGTTTTGGAAATACTGGCATGCATCAACACATTTTACTGAATGACGCCTCCAAGAAATAGCACCTAAAATTTAATTGTAGCGAAGCGTTTTTTTTCCTGCATGCATTTTTTTCTGAATATTTTATTTTGAAAGCAAAGAATCATCACTCTGGTTTACAAGTTTCTGCAAACATTTGCATCTAAACAGAGCGCATTCTGGGAGCATTATACTTAGCCTGATATTGTTAAACTTTTCAAATGTGTGTACACTTTTTTTTTTTTTTAATAACTGGAACCACTGTCGGAAGTGCAGTGTGACCTTAAAACATTTATTTGCAGCGCTTACCCTAATAATGAAGACTTTTCATTAATGAACCATAAATACAAGTTTGAATAGCATTCACATATGGACACACATTACCTCAACTGCAGACAGTTCACTTCTCTGTAAACTAGCAGCCAAAGGGTTTGTGCTGCAAGGGGTTGGGCCTACTTGTCCCAAGGGCAAAATAAAAATGAAAACGTGTTGCCCTTGAACCCAAACAATATGTCCCTGGTGTGGAGTGATAGGAATTCCACACCCCTGTTAAAACGTCTGTTCATGTATCTGTAGGAAGCTGGTCTGCTTGCAAAACCCACCTACTTTTGGCGTGTTTTTTAATGCAACTTTGACTGGAGTGCACTGGGTTCCTGCTAACAAGGTTTCTCAGTGCTAATGTTCCTTTCCCAAAACAAGACACCTGGTCGCTTGATCCCCAAGTGGCCAGGCCCTTTAGCACCTCTGTATGTCCCTAGTAAATGGTACTTCTGGTACCTAGGGCCTAGCTACTAAAGAGAGTCCCTAAGAACTGTAGCATAATTTGTGCCACTCTGAGGGACCCAGCATCAAACTCATGCAGACTGCCACTGCAGGCTGTGTGACAAGATGCTCCAAAAAGTGAAAACACGAAATGGCCCACATTTGTGTGCTATGTCCCCTAACTGTAGCTGTAATATTTGTAAGTCACCCCTACAGCAGGCGTTCCAGCCCTGAGGCAGGATGCATTATTTTACAGGTGAGCACATACATGCATGAGGAAATATGCCCGTACTATATCTTTGTCGATTCGTAGACATAGGAAGTGAACAGGAAGCCATTTTAAATGAATGTGCTGGACACTGGCCAACACGAGTTCCCCAGCTACATGATGGCTTCATTGAAAATAGGGATGTTTGGTATCAGACATCAAGTATTAATAAACCCTCACTGATTCCAGTGATAGATTTATTAATACATGCACCCAGAAGGCACCTTAGAGGTGCCCCCTGAAAACCTACCAACTGCTGGTGGGCCAGCCTGCCACCAACAGACAAAGTTCTGACCTCCAAGGATGAGAACCTTTGCTCTCTGGAGGTCAGAAACAAAGCCTGCTTTGGCGGGTGTGTTGCACACCCCTCCCAACAGGATGACCTGCAAATCTACATTCCGAGGCAGGAAGCTTCAAAAGAGCCCACTGGCTTTGGTATGGAGATCTGGCTTTCCTCAGAAGGAGATGCCAGCCCATCTGCCCCTGGGCCCATTTGGCACCTGGACAGGCAGGAAACTTAGCTATGCAGAAAACGTGTTGCACTGCAAGGCTGGACTTGCCTCTAGGGTGACCAGCATGGAGTGAACAAAACATTAGGAACTCTGCCATCTCGAGTGTGAATTAGGAATTCTGGGACAGGGTGATGCCCACTCCACAAAGGAAGTGGTCATGTAGGGGGTGTAGTTACCCCAAGAATAAGTAGCCCATTAGTAACCAAAGAAAGAACTGTGAGGACCAGGACCGCCAAAACCTCACGCCGGACATCAACTTGGTTCCCAGCCCCTCCAGAGACAAAGCCCACCTTAAGTTTGCCCTCTGTAGAATTCCTGATGGCGTTTGCAGCCTCTTTCTTCAGACCTCCTCTTCATTTCAATCACCTCTGGTGACGGAGACCTGGTGGTCCACTGCACCTGGTCGCCCTGGACCAAGGAGAAAAGGACCACTGGTGTCGCTACGTCCCCCAGGCTTGTGAGACCCAAGCCCACGTGTTGGTTGGGTTGGCACAACTGAAGCTTCTTTCTGTGGGCCTCCTCCACCGCAACCGCCATCGGTGATGGAAACCCGATTGTCCAAACCACCTTAGCACCCGGCTGCCCTGGATCAAGGAGAACAAGACTAGTGGTGTCCCTATGTCCCAGAGCATCACAAGAACTGAACCTCCTCTTTGGTTCACCCGGCCTGGACTGTCAGTTCACCCCTGCAGCATCTTTGGGACTGGGCTGATCCCTGTTGACTTGCACGGAGCACCCAACACTGAACTGCACCACTGTACCCGGCTGTCCCAGTGCTGACCGAGGTGACCTGTTGGTGTGGTCTGGGACCCTGCCCTGTACTCACCTTAAGTCCAGAAGATTAGTCCTGTATGTTGCCGTGAAGTACCTATTTGCCATGTATGTCTTTCTCTCCCATAGAGTAACATTGCAGCTACAGAAAAATACACTATTGATTTTTGAAAACTCTAAAAATTCCTCTCTCAAAGTACTCAACTGATTCCGGTGGTCTTGTTATTTTTATAAATTGGTGTTCGATTTCTTTATTGAGTGCGTGTCTCATTTACTGCTTGTGTGTGTGCCTTACTTCAGCACACCCTCCTGATATGCCTAACTGCTCGCCCACGCTACCACAAAAAAGAGCAGTTGTGGTGTCATTTGTGGCTCTGTAATTCCTCAGGGGTTTGCTTGAACTCTTTACAAAGTGTACCTCTTTTTGGTCTACTATGGAAAAAGCTAGATGTCTACAGTATCATGTTAGGTAAATAAGATTCGTGTAGCAAACAGTCTTCCATTAGTATAGCATTGTATTAATGTAGTCTGTTTGGGAGATCATTTCTACGCAGTCGGAGGTTTCCATCACTGACTGTATGCATAAATGTAAATACGTTGCCTTCTTTACTTCCAGGTTAACGAGTGGTCACTCAAGGTCCGAAAAGAAATGAGAGTAATTGACAGACAGATAAGAGGTGAGATATTTCTTTTTTTTCTGGTTGGAACACCTGCCATAAATTGAGACACCTTTGTTTAAACAATATTGATTCTGTGCATTTAATTGAATTAAATAAATAAAATCCTTGCTGTAAACTGAATCTTAATTCTCGCCGCCATGCCCGGTGAATGCACGTTTTCAAGTGTACCTCGCAAAATTAATATCAAACTTATAACGTTTTGGAATTCCTGCATGAATGCTTTCTCATGCTGTAACCTAAATGTGCTCTAGGATTTGAGTAATAAAGAAGCAACACAAAAATACAAGCAATTGTAGCCTTCAAAAGTAGGCTGAGTATTTATCCAAAAAAGGCAAACAATATGAATATAATTTTTCTCTTTTTGAGGGGAGCTGCTTGATATAAAGCAGAAGCGCTCTCCAAAGAAGACATTTTGCTGTTACTTTTCAACCGTAATATACATTGAGTGGGACCCCGATTGGAGAAACCAGGATCCAGTACAGGTGGGTGGCATCTAGTTGGGACAACATCAGTAGCTACATTAGTAGTTATTTCTTAAAATATTTCCATGTACATTTTGAGGCACAGAAATAAACACCAACAGTAGGGACTATGAGTCCTAGAGACACCAAGGAGACCCATAGGGAAGCAGAATGGGCTTCACTTTCATCGCATTACGTAGTGATTGCCCCCTCCCTGATGCGCAGAATGCTCTGTGACCGACAGGGGAGACTGAGGCCCAGAGACTCCAAGGGGACCCACAGAGCCCACAAGGAAGAATAAGCGGGCTGTACTTGAATCACTACACTCAGCTCTTGCCTGCTCCCTGCTATGTGGGATGCATGCCTGGGCAAAGACCGGGTCAAGAGTTGGCCTGTCTTCGCCCGTCATCAGCCGAAAGAGGCCGGGCTGGGCCACCCCTCTTGGCACCTGTTCTAACCTCAGTGGTGAGCTGTTATCTATTTTGATTGGTTGGGACAATACCTGAAACTTTAGTTACATTATTTCACAAGTGGTTCCATCTGATTGAATGTCCTGACTTATCTGCACCTTTTAATTAGTCTGCAGTATCTCTCTTGGGGGAGACATGTGGAGGGTCATGGGGAAAAGAAGGTTGCCTGGGGGCATGGATAATGAGAAAGCAAATGCCCCCATAGCACCATGCTTGACACAAAGCAGGACACTCAAGAGTTGGACCTCACAGACTTTTATCCTTGGACCTTGGGGAACGTCAAAGCACCTCCTCTTTGGGGCAGACAGACCATCAGCGATGCACTGGGATTTGTGATCTCCGGCCATAAACAGTCCACCATTTAAGGAAATCAAGCCTGAGGCCCTTTTGTCATCCAGAGATGACCCCAATGATTCCGTTGTTTCTCATGTTAGTGAGAGTGGCCCTCTGCTAAAAGGCAACAACAACCTAAGTGCACCTGCGGATCCAAACCTCGCGCACAGAGGTGTCTAGAAAAGAACTCTAAGGTCATTGTGCAGCAGCCCGGGCCCGCTCAGCCATCTGCCAAGGAAAACGGGATGCATTTAAAAAAAAAAATTAAAAAAAAAGTTTTCTTTTCATTTTGTCCATGTGGCCACTGCCTGCTGCTGTGAATGGGTTACCACCAATTTGAAACTGGTGTAACTGCAATTGTTTTGCGACCGCAATTGCGGTCACAAATCAATCGTACATGCCACTGCAACTCGCAATTAGGAAGGGACACCCTTGGAACGCCCCTTCCTAATTGCGAGTCGCAATCCCTATTTTACGAGTTGGTATGTGCATGCTTGCCTGCAAAATAGGGATGGTACATTAGGAAAGGCCATTTTGCAGTCTCAAAAAGCGAAATTCGCCTTTTGCGACCGCAACATTGTGTCGTACTTCGGGCCCTTGGTCCTTAGAGCAAATTGTGTGGGATGGTTTGAAAGCTTTTCTGTCTCTGCCGCAGTTTCACCTGGGCAGCGAGCATGGGGAGGTCTAGCCATTATGATTTGCATTTCCAAGTTTTTAAGTTTGTCCCAATTGTCTGTAATCCTAGGATCCAAACTTTGTGGATTGTTTTACCTACTATGTTTAGGGCCAGATGTATGTAGGGACTGGTTTGCGGTTACCAAATAGCAGATTTTTGCGATTCGCCATTTGATAATCGCAAACACCCATGTGCTAATGTGTGTTTCACACATTGTGCGAGTCCCAGTGGGTTGTAAATAGACCTACTTCATTAATATTGATTTGGTAGTTTTGCTTTGGAAATCGTTAAAATTACAGGGATGGTGGCTTGCTGGGGGTTTTTCCAAAATGCATTCCGTTTTCCTTAAAGGAAAACAGGGTGCGTTTCAAAATAAAAATGAAAAGTGTTCGATAGCATGTGTGGCTGTAGATACACATGCTCTGTATTCTCCTACCATCTACTGTTGGGTCTGGAGTGGTGCAAGTTGTTTTTCTTCCAAGAAGTGTTCTGAGTCACAGGATTGAGTGACTCCTGCTCTCGGTGATAGTACGCATGGGCATCAGCGCCTTTGTTAGATTGTTTTTTCTCAAGCGTCCGGTTCAGACGTGTGTGTCTTCACTCTGACTCGCTCCAGTTCAACATTTTTCATCTATCTTTCTCTCTTTTGACAGTATTGTTTCTGCTCTCACTTTTCCATGTTAGCACTCGCTTCAAATTGTCGATCCGGGCACAGACCGCGTGACCTTCGGGGAGTCCCTTGCCCTACTCGGGCCTACCATACCACGCCTCATGAACGGATATGCCAATCTGAAGGAACGGACTCCATTCAGTTTCTTCCCTGGCTGACATGACACGCTAAATTTCACCACACTGGTCAACGTCTGGTGTGTAACGTCTTCCTCTCCCGCGATCATCAAGAGGCCGCCTGCAGGTCATTCTGATCGAAGAAAACTCTGAGGGACTGAAGGGCACGTCAATTGGAAATGGCGCACAAGACTCCGGATGACACCCCAGACATCTTTGGGGAGGAACATGCACATGAGGAACCTGCACAGGAAGAGGAGACCCTTTCCATCCAGGGCTCCTTCGACTCTACGTCCAGTCTGACATAGAGAGCCACAAGATCACCTCGGCTGAACCTGCGAGTACCGTGGCCCTTCCTGCCCCACCCCAAGGCTCTTAAGAGGCCCCTTCTAGAGGTTGCCGGTCCGCCACTGCCACCAGGCCATCGACGGAACCGAAAAACTGCTTCCGCTGCCCCACTTTCCGGCTCGGCACCGAAAACATCAGCCAAGACCAACCCATCTTCTTTGGCTTCGACCTCCTTCACGTTAGACCGAGAGCTCGTTCTCTGTCTCGATCCGTGCCTCGGCTCCAAACTGAACGCCTACAGCCTCCACTTCGGTGCCAACAAAATTGCACCTACAGAAATCTTTGGTGCCAAAACACAGGAAGCTAAAATCATCGGACTTCAGAGACTCCAGCCAGTCTTCTGCTACCCCTTCTCCTGTGGAGCCTATATTGGAGATCATGGACGCTCGCCAGCACCACCTTCAAATTCAGAAGGGTGCAGGACGCATTATTGCGTCACCTCCTTTACATTTGAAGAGGAGGCTTTCCTTTCAGGAAGCTTTGGACACTCCTCCACCTCAGAAGAAAAAAACCAAGGACAAGGCCACCAAGCCCACCTCCTAGGCCTTCTCCAGCAGCTGTCCCCCCACCACCTCCTCCACCTTTCCCACTTTCTCCACCTCCCTCATCTCCTGATTCTCCCTCCTCACCTATACCAGGAGATTACACTCCTCAGGGATCCCCTTTATTTACTGGGGCAGATTGGGTGGGCCACATCATGACCCACATCCCTGGGACACTTCTGATCCTGACCACTTCCTTCTAATGACCCAGACCTCTAGCCCTCATGCCCCTCACCACGAGAGCACGAGCAGCTGCATTCCATAGTGTAGAGTTACATAAGGACCCTATCGAGCAGGACTTCTGTTCAGTACACTTACCTCTACACACAGGGATCTTCAGTTCCTCGCAGCATGCTTCGTCACGCTGACAAAATCTTTAAGGACCCTGTCCTCTCTAGGGTTATCACCCCTAGAGTTGACAAAAAATATAAACCAGCTCCCTCTGACCCAATATATATTAGATCGCAGGTCCCTCCTGACTCAGTTGTTGCTACCACAGCACAGAAACATGCCAAGCGTCAGGCCACTGGGGACTCCCCTCCCCAAGAAGGAGAATAAGAAAATTGTTACTGCGGGCAAAAGAGTTGTTGCGCAAGCAGCCAGCCATTGGCGTATCGCCAACTCGCAAGCATTGTTGGAAAGATACGACCGAGCTCACTGGAATGAAATGCAGGAGCTTCAGGAGAATCATACTTACACAGACAGGATCCTTATGCAACTGTTGGGGATGATGGTTTTTTTGCATTGCCATTGTTCCCCATGCCAGACTACACATGCGTCCCCTACAGCAGTGTCTTCCTCAGTGGTCTCAGTCACAGAGTCACTTGGAAGATCTAGTGTTGTTAGACCGCATACTCACCCTTCTCTGCAATGGTGGAACACCACCAACCTGTTGAAAAGGTCACCTTTTCTGGATTCTGTGCCACAGAATATTCTTGCCACAGATGCATCACTGACTGGTTGAGGCGCTCACCTGCAAGACCTCACAGAACAGGACCTCTGTAATCTCAGTCACTAATCCCTACACATCAATTACCTCGAGCTCCAGGCAGTGTTTCTAGCCCTGGAAGCATTTCTTCACTATGTATCTCACAAGGTTGTCGTAGTCTGCACGGACAACATGACAGCTGTGTATTATCTGCAGAAACGGGGTGGGACACAGTCATACTAATTGTCACAGCTCTCTCAGACAATATGGAAGAGGGCTGTTTACCCACAAAGAAAGGATCCACAAGGTGTTGGATTAAATCGCCCACAGATTAATTCAAAATCACTTAAGGAATGAAAGCCATAAGGAAAATAGAAGTCGCCATTTAGTAGCGTCAGATTGATAATTACAAAGAAACATATAGTAAATTTGAATAAGATTTGTGGCATTTCATCAGGAAGGCATCTTCGCCGAAATGTGTGTTGAGTAATAAAGTCACAACGAAATTGTAGAGACTTTCCAGTGGAAGCACAATTTAGTCACTGAATAGAGGGAAATTGTGTTTAGATATACAGAAGGAAAGTGTATTGCCAACAACTAATCTACAGCGAAATTGGAGAGATTATATGCCTCAAAAAGAGCTAAGCTAATAGTCGTAAAGACATTATGTATGCACATAATTATTGTGAGCATAAAGTATTGATGGGTACAGTACATTGAGTGCAACAGGGTAAGTGTGCAGTTTATTTCTATTTAAATGTTTAGTTAAGGTTTTAAAAAATGTAGTGACGTATGTTTTTAGAATGTGAGGTTGGAATGGAGAGAATTGTGTGTGTGTGTATGTTGTGAGTATAGTGGCTGTTGTGGATAAAAACTTTTTATTAAGATTAGTTTGTATATAATGTCTCAAGATAGGATGGAATTGTACAGATGAATATATTGTATAATGAATATGAATAGATAATAAAATGTATATAATTTTTCAACTTTTACGGTAGCCATTCAGCTTTTCATATAGGAGCATTGATGGAGTGCCTTTAAAAATCTTTGGGGTTGCCTGGGGTTATTCTTAGATTTTGGTTGTTTGTTTTCCCTGGCCCAGGACCCATATCCATAACAGAGAACCCTCATTTTTTACTTGATAGCTACATGGTCTACACCACACACATTCCCAAAACACTACTGTATGGATGTGCTAGCACTTTAGAAAGCCAATGTAGGTCAGGCTGTACTATGAACACTTTTCCAGTCAACTCCAACTCCCATAGGCTAGCCATGTGTAGAGCATATGTACTACAGCTACATATGCCATTGAATGGAAAATGTTACTTACCCAGTAAGCATGTGTTTATTGGCATGTAGTGCTATAGATTCACATGTGCACTCCCTCCTCCCTGGATGCCTGTGGCAGTTACAGTTCCATTATATTTGTAATTATTTGTTCATTTGTCGTTACATTTGCATGGACATCTCTTTATGCTTTTCTTACACTACTTTCTAACCCGCCTGTGGGAAAACAATTTAACAAAGGAGTTGATGCCCATATGCACTAACACTGGGTGAAGGAGTCACTCGATCCTGTGACTCTGAACACTTCTTCGAATTAAAACAACTTTCACCACTCTGGACCCAACATTAGATGGCAGGAGCATGCAGAGCATATGAATCTACAGCACTACATGCCACGAACAGATGCTTACTGGGTAAGTAACATTTTCCTTTCTTTTAATTTTTTAAGAGTAGGCAGTGGTCCGTAGGTATGTTTTGCAACTGCATTTCGGTTGCAAAACGTTCACACATACCACCATGATTCGGTAATAGATTACTGAATCACAAATAGGGCTTGGTCACAAACTGCACAGTTCTGAAAATTGGACTGTTAGCAACCTCAAAAAAGCTTGGTACATCTGGCCCTTAGGTTTTTTTTTTTTTTTTTTTGTTAATTTTTCTAACTCAGTATTTAATATAGGATGCAGGATAGATACCTTATTTCAGGCGCTATCAGCCTTACAACTAAGGTCCTTAAGCCTTTTTAACAATTTTTATGTGGTCATTGGTGGTAATTTTTAATGTTAAGTTGGGCACTAACTCCACAATTTATGATCCCTTTTTCGACAACTGACAAGTTAATATGGTACCCAAATATCTGGTCACAGGGGTTTGAAGTTGTTTAATGCCTTATGTAACTTTAGTCTAGTCAATATGGTGAAAATCATGGGAGATCTGTATAAACAGCCTTCTACTTTTGTTGGCTGAGGCCAAGGTTTAATCATATACTATATCTTTATGTCGAAGAACCTGGAACTGTTTGCCCACTCAGGGAGGGTGATTGAAACTCACAACCCTATTGAGCTTGTTTTTAATTTACCTGACTGTGCCCAATCCCTTGTTCCCCCTGGAGTAACCAGCCTGTCCCAGAAGGTTAATGGGCTTAGGTTAAGTTGAAAGGAAATCCGTATTCCTACCCTGCTGAACTCACTTGTTGGGTTTATCATGATGTACAAGTTCATAATTTGCTAGTCATTAACCCTTCGCCTTCTAACCATTTGGATGCTTTCTAGGATTTGAATCAGCCTGCAAGGAACATCATATTAGGTCGCTCAGGGGGCCATTAAATCAGGGTGGTTTGACAAGGATTGTAGAATCGCTAATCGAAGACTGTGTGAAACCCTGAGTACTAAGCCCAGGAATCAGAAGAATATTGCAGAAGCAAGGCTAGTTTACAAACAGCCAATCAAAAATGGGAAACTAGCGATGAAGGAGGAAACGTGGCAATGCCTAATACATACATATAAAGTCAGGGATGCAAGGGGATTTTGGGCAATTGTAAATGAGAGGAATGTATCTCCCTCTATAAAAGAGGGATTAGGATCTAACATTAGTCCAGATAAATGGTTAGAACACTTTACATGGATTTATTCATATAGAAATAGCTTTATGACCACCCATGTAGAAGGTGTCCCACAGATGTCCTTGGAGATCAGATTTTAGCTAGATGAGGCTACTGCTGCTATATTAGCCAGCCCGTCAAACAAGGCACCGGACCTAGATGGGGTGTCTATGGACCTTTATAAGGAGAACATCTGGCTGTGCGTCCTTGTAATTACTTATGTTTTAAATTTTACAGCTTCTCTAGCCATTCCTACCTCTTGGCAGACTGTTGCTATTCTGCCCATGTTCAAGAAAGGCATCCATTGCTATAGGCTGATATCATTGCTGAATTGTGTGGTTAAGCTTGTGGTGCGCATTATACTGTACAGAATTAAGGACTGGGTTGAGAAAATTAGCCCTCTTTGCCCTGTACAATATGATGTTGGGAAGTCTTGGGGACCTTGGAACAGTGTTTCAATTTGCACATCATGATAGGGAAGTACATGATTGCAAAGAAAGGCCTGTTCTATCTAGCTTTTATGGACCTTATCAGTGCATTTGATCGTGTCAACTTCTCCAAGTTGTGGAGCAGTTTAACTGACCTTCTCCTGCCCTTACGGTTGGTGAATTTTCTTCTCGCTTTGCACGATGGGGTCAGTGCCTCTGTAAGATATGGCATTGGGGACAAATGCACTGAACGTCTGGGCCTGTCGCTGGGAGTACACCAGGGCTACATTTTGGCCCTCATTTTATTCCTTTTGGACATTAATGGCTCAAACTAGTTTTTTGTTATACAGGGGAAGGTTGTGCCCAAGGTGAAATCGACTTTTATCCCTCCCTAACTTATGCCTATGATGCGGTACTGCTTTCCCGCACACCAAACGGTCTTGGGGGCCTCCATGATGCTTTAGCTGCAGTAATGGATGATTTAGATTTAGAAACTAACATGCCAAGACCCATTATATGGTTTTTGAGAGCAGAACTGCAAAGCCAGGTCATTTTCAATTAAAGGGAAAATGCCACACGGGTTAGAGAGTTCCCCTACCTGGAGATCACCTTTCATTCACAGAATAGCTGGTTACCCTGACTTGTAAACCAATGTTTGGCAGTGTGGGCAGTAAGCCTATACTGCCTTTGCTGTATGTCTATAAACTCAAGTGTCTTCCTGTTTTGACCAGTGGGGCCGCCATTTGGGGGGGTACTGTGACTGCTTGAAGTTGCAGCAGAAGGAGAATCGTGTTTGCAGGAGACTGCTAGGCGTAGGCCAGATAGTCTCCATTTTTCCTCCATAAGGAATTGAATTTATCTTATGTGGAAGAAATATAAAACTCACCCCCACTCCTCTTATGAGTGGCAGTTTGGAGTAATCATCATACCTCACTCAATCATGATATCAGATTGTTTTGACTGTGATTATGGCCATAAGATCCCATGGTTGGGCTATATAAAGAGCACCACTGAGCCGTTGGGCAGGCCAGACTTGTACCGTTCTCCCCTTATGATGGGTAAGGATGAATTTGCTAGAGTTAAATAATTATTTATGAGGTCTGCCTCTGCCATTAGAGAGTGCAGGTTATCAGATAAATCGGACCTGGGAGATTATCTTGTAGTTAAAATAAATGATGGACTTGAGCCTTATCTCCCCCTTGTGAGAAATCCCTGGAAACAGTCCCTTTTAACTAAGTTTCATCAGGCTCGATCAGAAGTTATCTTTGCTTACCGATAGGCCAGTATGATCCGAAAAGTATATCAGTTTGCCCCTGCGATAATACTTCTTTGAAGACGCTAGAACACTTTACCTTTTTCTGTAGTTACTAGGTGCCTTTCCGACGCATCTATTTAATGCCTGTTCTTAAAACTCATGGTGTTCATCAATACAGACCAGCATCTTATTTTCTTCGTATGATGTCTGAGTTGACCTTCTGTTATTCTGTTGGAGGTTTTTCAAACGGTGCTCTGTGCTAGCGTTACACAGCAAATCGTTTAGACTTCTTCTAAGCCTTCTTAAATTTCTTATTGTCATTTGCTATGTCCAGAAGTATTTTTAGGTAGTTGGGACAGGCAATGATTACACCTTGTTATGTTTTTTTTTATCTTGTCTAATTTAAATTGACGTGTTACCTGTGAATTGGACCTTGGCTGATGTTGTTATGATTATTTTACTGTTGCTCTTTTATGATAATATTTAATACTCAAAGGATTTGGTATGAACAGAATTAGCACATGCCCTCTTGTCTTTAAATATATGTTGATTAGGGCGTTTAAGGGTAAGGACATAGCCATATAATTGCTGACATTGTATTCCAACAAAATGCATTTAGACTGTGTTATTATGGACCCACGAACCCTGAACCATGTACCTGGATATGAACTCAGTTCAATGACTTTGCAAACTAAACTCTAATATACGCTGTTGCTTTGCTTTGCTTATTTCACTGACAAAATGTATTTTGGTGCATACTGTTAGATGCCCATGAAGATATGCTTGAATTGTATACACTTGTGACTTAAAATGCACAAAGAAACTGTGTGTTCTGTACTGTGATTTAAAAACATCCAGCAGCTGTGCACACAATAGTGTACTGTGATATAAAAGGCTTACCTCAAATTTTTTAAACCTTTCTGTGCAACATATAAAAATGTAATCTTTAATTCACACTGCTGTTTTGTACATTGTATGCTGTACTGTGATACAAAACGTACACAACAGCTGGTGTGCACTTGCATACTGTGGTATGTAGTGCACACAAGACCAGCGTATGCTGCTCTGTGATTTCCGTTACTACTCCAGTTGCCACATCTTTCAATTGTAACTTTATTTTTTTACCAGATATTCAAAGGGAAGAGGAAAAAGTAAAGCGGTCGATCAAGGATGCAGCAAAAAAGGGCCAAAAAGATGTGTGTGTCATTCTTGCAAAAGAAATGATTCGATCAAAGAAGGCTGTGAGCAAATTATACGCATCAAAAGCACACATGAACTCTGTCCTTATGGGCATGAAGAATCAATTGGGTAAGGTTGCTGTGAGTATTTCTCACCTCTTAAGAAATGTCAACATGAAGGTCTTGAGTCTAAATAAGTCCTTCTACCATTATGGATAAGCATGTTGGGAGATAAACTGTATGCACCAAATTTGAAAGCTTGATTTTAAGGATTTGATTGTCGAATCATCATGGCTGCAATGTACAATGGTTGATGGTCATCAATTGGTGCAAGTCTACACATCTGGCTCATCTTCCTCCAACTCAGCACCAGCATATCAAGGACACTACTGATAGTCTGCGATGCCTTCAAAATCACAGTCCCAACCTCCTAGTTCACTTGGACTTCTCAGCTGCCTTCCATTTTGTAGTCCACCATGCTTTTGTAACTGGCCTCACCCCTGTGTGTGTATCTCTAGGTCAGTAGTACAGTGGTTCCCCCTGAGGCAGCTATTTGGCATTTGTGGGACAGTGTTAGGTTACTGAATAGTACTGTGTGGCTTTCTATGGTCATTTACCACTAGTGTCCCATGGTCAAAATACTGGTTCACTCCAAATTGGATAGCCAAGGTACTTCGTTGAGGCACTTCACTATCTCATGGTATCATAGGGGAACAGTCAGTGGTTACTCCAGGGAATGAAGGCGGTTAAACATTGTGATTCACTATTATACAATAAACAACACTGACCATAATCAATTGTTCAGTAAGTGCTTCATTGTCCAAGAAGAAAAGATCTTTAGTAAGTAAATTGTTAATTCAAATTTAATAAATCCGCCTCCAAATAGAAACAGCACACATCAAAATAGAATGAGCTAGATATGACCCCAAATATATTTATAGCTCCTCTGTATTATGTGCTTTTGTAAATTAAAGTTTGCCCTTGGGCCAGTGTTTTATGTGAGAAGTTGATGGCTTAATATACAAACAGTGCTTTACAAGAAAAACAGATTCTATCCCATAGATAGAAAAAGGCTAGTTCGAAAAATACACAACCCTTACAGTCATGTTTAGCTGTACCCTTTAATGTCCAAGTGACGGTGTCCATTTACTAGTTTGGTTGTTGACACAGGCCAGTTAAATTGTGTCAAATCACCCAATTAAGGGTTTTACTCATCCATTTTCTTTTATTCGGGGAGACGTTAGAAAAATAGTGAGTCACTTCTAGTATATGATAGCAGGGGGCTTCCATAGCAGCCAAAGGTTATACCAGTGGTTACTTGCTTCTGATGCATATAGGATTAGCCTTGACCATAGCTTTAACTGGCACCATCTCTTGGACCCAGGCAATCTCTTCCAAGCAACAGAAGCAGACTCCATGCTGGGAGAGTGAAGACTGGCAGTCTCTGAGACATTCAAAGGCAGACGGGTTGAGGATGACGCAGACTCTTCCTTCTCCTTCTTTTATGCTGCAGCATCTTAACCCAGGTGTCCTCTTGCTTTCCCCATGGGGCATTGGGCTGGGGCGAATCACCCTGTGGCCTCTGGGCAATCTCGGTTAGTCAAGCTGGCTTTCTTAAAAAGATTGAAGGCTTCCCCAATACTGAAGCAGCATCTTAGTGTGGTTGACAGATTTTGCAGGCTGTACTGCCAAGTATCCACAGTGAGTTTTTGTCTGATTTTCACAGGTGCAAGCTATATTCTTCTCTCTCTGGAGGCTCCCGCTTCCCCTTGTGGGGAAGTGAAATGGGCCCAACACAGAAAACGGGGGATGGTTGAGTTTCAGCGCGGCAGGGAGTGTCCTTTGAAATCTCTCCCATCCACCAGATAAACAGGTTTGTGGCAGGGCGACTATAAGTGAAGGCTAGAATGTCCTATATGGGCATCGCCAGCTTAAAGCAAAGAACTTTCATTTTGTGTGCCCCATGTAGGGTTTAATGTGCACTAGAACATACCATTTCATTTGAAAGCCACACATTCCCATATAAAACATGTCATCTCTTGTACGTCTTAGGCATGGGGAGGGCAAAGGACCCTAGATATGAGGGCTGAACAAACGTTTTATTAGGGAGAGCTGGTCAGCAGCTTTCCTACTGTGCCCTTTTACCAGAGTCAGGCTGACACTGATATGCTGAGGTGAGCTCGTGATAGCCCCTTTCACTCAGAATGATGGTACAGTTTGGGTGTTCCCTTGGTGTTTGGGTACGGCTTGGATGGTGATCAAAAAGGTAATTTGGAGTTCTTCCAGTGGATGTAGCTGATTGTCAATCTCACTAGAGGAAAAGCACAGCGCTGTCCCGAGCCACATTGCAATTGGGCGTTCGTGAACTTTTAGAAATGGACTCATCTACATCACTCCACCCCCTGCTTGTCCCCTACAGTGTCCACAGAACTGTTGCTGTGCCTTTGTGTGTTTTGTTTACCTTCCTGCTACTGTGTGGCTATGTAGCTCAGATGCAAAGTGGACAATTAACAACTCTATGGACCCAAAATTAACTGCTTGTTTCCTGAGATGTTCCACAAAACAATTGCAGGTTGTGATGACTATTGGTGCAGTTAGATAAGTGTAGCATGTATAGGATCTTTAGCAAAACCCTATATAATGCATCTTTAAATGAAACTAGTTACTAAAGCTACCCAATTTAAAGTTGCTCTCGTACACAGCATTAAAAAGGCATACACTTTTGGTGAGTCAAGTGAGGTAAGTCCCTATTAATATCTGTCCCACAAGAGTACTAAAATCATTCAGAATATGCGTTGCCTTTGGCGCGAGGTCACTGGATTGCTCATGTATATAAGAAGATCATTGTATAGGGAGATCTTATTTCCACCCCAGTCGCACATCTGAAGCCTGTGGTACTAGAATCTGATTTCAGATGTCTTGCCCCACAGCTCGACTGCTTAGGGAAAAAGAAGGGGAGTTGAAGGGTATTCCTACCTGATGCTCAAGTAAACAGGAATGGGCTCAGATAGGCTATTGTTTATTCATGTCTTGGCTACTGGTTCTGTACATTACAATTTTTTTTTATAAACACATTTTTATTGTTTTATTAGCAGAATAACAGGTCACATTGGTTGTCTCGAAAATAAAACACTCATCACCTCCCATGATCAATATGACATTGAACGCATCATACAAGGGAATAACAGTCATAAAGACAGTATGGTTACAACGGCTCAGCATCCATTCTCGCAGTCCCCAACCATTTACTCCAAATCTTTGCATGCTTAGCCGGACCACCCCGTGTCTCGAACACCGTTTTTTCTTGTTGAGCACAGCATTCTACTCCCCGCCTCCACTTCGACAATGTCTGAGGCCCGGGCGCTCTCCGGTGGGCCACAATATCTCTTTTGGCCACCACTTTGACAGTGCCAAGTAGTGCTCTATATGCCCAGAGCCTCTCAACCCATCATCAACCCCTAATAGGATTGAAAGCGGGACGAGGACCAGTGATAGGCCCAACAGCGTTAAAAGCTCGGCCAACACCGCCTCCCTGTAGCGTGCTATTACGGGGCATAACCATACCAAATGAAAGAAATCAGCTGCTGTGCAAGAGCAGCAGCCACATGTGAGGCTAGCTAGAAGTCCTTACTGGTGCACATTGTAAGTAGTATGTCAGCACTGTGAGAATTCTGTAGGAGATCATAAGGACTTGAGGTGCCATCAATGCGCCTCTCCAATCCTCATCATCCAGAGGTCCAAGCTAGACTTCCCAGCCATGCAGTAGATCTGGGAGACCCCTCTCTTACCCAGGCCCCCCACCCCCATCATCACTTTAGCCTCCATGGGGTTGAACTCAGGCATGGAAGTTCTAGAAGAAATGTGTACTCGCAATCCATGGCGCAGCGGCAGGAATTTATGAAATTGTGTGTTTGATAATACATATGTCTGCTGGCGTTCCTGGAAGGAGGTCATGGGTATCCCTGTCCACACATCTCCCAAAAGCGTAATGCCAATGGCGTCCCACTGAGAGAATCCCTCTAGCGCCGCCACCTCCCTCAACCACATGCCTTGCCACAGGGATGTGTGTTGGGTGATCTTTTTCCACCATCCTGTATGCGTTGTGAAGCTCTCCACCCACAAAACACTAGTCTTGTCACTTCCGAAAGTGTTGTGGGAATGTAAACTCCAAAATGAGTGAGAACCCCAATGAGGTGAGCTCCTGCCTTGAAGTGGACCCCCCCCCCCTCAAGCCAGTTATTAATGACCAAGATGTGGGATGCTAGGTAGTATAAATACAAGTTGGCCATGCCTAAGCCCCCATCGTATGGTCAGTATATTACCAATTAACATGGGCCAAAAACAGTTGCCAATTTTCTTTTTTTTTTTTAGTGAAGCAAAAAAAATAGTCCCTGTTTAAGTTATAGAATGTTTTTCCTCAATATGTGTGTGGGTATAGCATTTATACAGCATGAACCAACGCAGAAAGCACAGGAGTGCTGTACATGTTCAAAGGCAAGCTTAAAGTGAACACATAGTGGGTAAGGAAGCAGAGTTGTGCGTGGTAAATGCATTGTGATTTAGTGTTCTTTAAAGAAATGAGTCTTCAACACTTTCTTAAATTGAAACATAATTTGGCCAGCCCTGATGGGGACAGGGATGTTGTTCCAACTTATGGGTGCATAAATGGAAAAAGCCTTTGTCTTGTGTAAGAAGATGGATTATTATTTGAGGTAGGTGACTACCCGCATCAACCAATAATCACAACTCTTGTCAGGGTGAAAGCTCAAAGTCACTAATTTAACCTGAGCTCAGTCCCCTGATAGCTATAGCATTGAGTAGATCGGCTAAATTTAGGGAAATGTGTAAAGCATTTGTGCAGTACTAAAACAGTAATAAAGTTTAAAATGAAAAACAATCAAAGTCCCAAATCGAGTTGGGAAAAAGAGTGCAACATTTATGCCTGGCATGAGTTAGTGGGTAGGAATGACTCCTGGTCGTGGTCTAACAAATGGAGTAAAAGTTTCAGGGGCCAACCCTCAAAAAGTTAGGTTTTTTCAAGATGACTGAAGTGTCTGGCCACATTCAACTTGGACCCTCGGAGGGGTGAGGGGGGGGAGAGAGGATGTTCGGTTGTGTGTTCGTTCGTTCTGTGGTAATCCTGGTGTACCCCCACATTTAACACTAAAATCAAGTTTGGGGCAGCCACTGTAGCAGCAATAAACCCAGAGACAGTTGTTTGATAAAACAAAAGTGGGATTTCCAGCAGCCAGAAAGTGCAATACACAAGTATTGTTTGGCATCCTATTTCCCTTGCTCTCAAGTGCACCATTGGTGTTAAATGTAAAACCCCGAGATAGACTTCTGGTGGGATTCAGCTGGTGTTCAAGATGGTGCGGGCTGGCAAGAGGAAGTCATTGAAGTTCCTTCAGGGTCAGATTGATGTGATCATATTTCATCAAGCCCTGGATGAGACTTGCTACGATGTACAGGATGCCCCCAAAGGGTTGCCAGTGTGGAATCTGGGATGGCAAGGAGTAGGGCATGACCACCATCCAAAAGAAAGAGTACATGGGCTTGAACAGCAGTTCTGAAGTCACTTGGGAAGAGATGGTTTGACTTTGTTTAGAAGAGAGAGGTGTTACCAGGCTGTTGTTGTTGTTTTTTGACAATGTGTTTCTTGAGGGAGAGGCTGGTGTACAAAGTGAAGCCAAGTTATTTGGCTTTCGGTGAGAGTTGGGTTTTGAAGCTGTTGAAGTTCATATAATTGAGTGAGGTTTGTTCTGTATCTTGTTGTTTTGTTCTTGGCTGATAATAAGAATTGTGTCTTAGTTGGGTTGAGCTTCACGTAGGCACTGGGCATCCAGGTCTGGATGATGTGCAATGTTTGAGGCATCAGACGTTTGAAGCAGATGAGACTTGCAAGTACAGCTGTGTATCATCGGCATATTGGTGAATCCTGATGGTGTTATCTGTGAGGAGAGCACCAAGCAGCTTCATGTAAAGGTTGAAGATGACAGGAGGCTGTATGGAACCCTGCAGGATTCCACAGGTGAAGGGGATCTTTTGTACCCTGGAGGTACCTATATGAACAAAATGATATCTGTTGTAAAGGTAGGAAGAGAATCAATCTGTACTATCACTGTGGAATATGGGATCCGTCATGAAAGGCCAGGGCAGAGTAAGTGATCTAATGTGCTTGGTCCCCCGGTGTTGCATAAAGCCACTTTGGTCTGTGTGTATCACAATTCCAGTTACTTCTGTGCTAAAATGTTGGTAACTATTTTAATTTTGATGTTTAGCAATAAGATTGGTCTGTCTATACCATTCACAGTGAGTTGTGTCCAGTCCGGAATTGGCTATCGCCACTATTGCTGCCTCTCAGGTGCCCAGTGGCAATACTCCCTTTTTTCTCACCTCCTTATACAGAGACATGAGGTGTGTGGCAAGCAGAGAGGTGTTGGCTTCATACAGGGAGTGCAGAATTATTAGGCAAGTTGTATTTTTGAGGATTAATTTTATTATTGAACAACAACCATGTTCTCAATGAACCCAAAAAACTCATTAATATCAAAGCTGAATATTTTTGGAAGTAGTTTTTAGTTTGTTTTTAGTTTTAGCTATGTTAGGGGGATATCTGTGTGTGCAGGTGACTATTACTGTGCATAATTATTAGGCAACTTCACAAAAAAATATATACCCATTTCAATTATTTATTATTACCAGTGAAACCAATATAACATCTCAACATTCACAAATATACATTTCTGACATTCAAAAACAAAACAAAAACAAATCAGTGACCAATATAGCCACCTTTCTTTGCAAGGACACTCAAAAGCCTGCCATCCATGGATTCTGTCAGTGTTTTGATCTGTTCACCATCAACATTGCGTGCAGCAGCAACCACAGCCTCCCAGACACTGTTCAGAGAGGTGTACTGTTTTCTCTCCTTGTAAATCTCACATTTGATGATGGACCACAGGTTCTCAATGGGGTTCAGATCAGGTGAACAAGGAGGCCATGTCATTAGATTTCCTTCTTTTATACCCTTTCTTGCCAGCCACGCTGTGGAGTACTTGGACGCGTGTGATGGAGCATTGTCCTGCATGAAAATCATGTTTTTCTTGAAGGATGCAGACTTCTTCCTGTACCACTGCTTGAAGAAGGTGTCTTCCAGGAACTGGCAGTAGGACTGGGAGTTGAGCTTGACTCCATCCTCAACCCGAAAAGGCCCCACAAGCTCATCTTTGACGATACCAGCCCAAACCGTACTCCACCTCCACCTTGCTGGTGTCTGAGTCGGACTGGAGCTCTCTGCCCTTTACCAATCCAGCCACGGGCCCATCCATCTGGCCCATCAAGACTCACTCTCATTTCATCAGTCCATAAAACCTTAGAAAAATCAGTCTTGAGATATTTCTTGGCCCAGTCTTGACGTTTCAGCTTGTGTGTCTTGTTCAGTGGTGGTCGTCTTTCAGCCTTTCTTACCTTGGCCATGTCTCTGAGTATTGCACACCTTGTGCTTTTGGGCACTCCAGTGATGTTGCAGCTCTGAAATATGGCCAAACTGGTGGCAAGTGGCATCGTGGCAGCTGCACGCTTGACTTTTCTCAGTTCATGGGCAGTTATTTTGAGCCTTGGTTTTTCCACACGCTTCTTGCGACCCTGTTGACTATTTTGAATGAAACGCTTGATTGTTCGATGATCACGCTTCAGACGCTTTGCAATTTTAAGAGTGCTGCATCCCTCTGCAAGATATCTCACTATTTTTGACTTTTCTGAGCCTGTCAAGTCCTTCTTTTGACCCATTTTGCCAAAGGAAAGGAAGTTGCCTAATAATTATGCACACCTGATATAGGGTGTTGATGTCATTAGACCACACCCCTTCTCATTACAGAGATGCACATCACCTAATATGCTTAATTGGTAGTAGGCTTTCGAGCCTATACAGCTTGGAGTAAGACAACATGCATAAAGAGGATGATGTGGTCAAAATACTCATTTGCCTAATAATTCTGCACTCCCTGTAGAATTCAATTGGAATTCCATTTGGGCCAGGTGTCTCCCGTGAATCCATCTGTTCTATGGTATCAATGATTTCACCAGTAATAATTTCCTGGTTGAGACTTTGCACCTCTTGCTCTGCCAGCTCAGGGGTAGGCAGGGCAGTCACAAAGTTACCTAACACTTCACTCTTCTCAGACAATGCAGTGCTATAGCGGTAATGGTAGTAACAAACAATCTCTCTAGCTGTATCCATTGGATTTGTAACCTCTCCCATCAGCTGTCCTTATTTGTGTTATGGTTCATTGTTGGTCTGTTTTCATCCTGCAATAAATGACCTGAATTATCCACCTGGTTTTAAACTTCCCTGGCAGCCAAGGCTTGCTGTCTGAGCCTTTGTCATCCTCAGCTGGTGGAGGTACATAGTAGACATGTCAAACTCGTATCTAGGGAGATCCATAGCATCCATAATTTATTGCACTATCCCATTATAACAGTCTTATATGCCTCCAGAAATATATCCAGGGATGCCCAACAGTCCTTCTTAAATTCAAAATATTGGGTTACTTCTGTCCTTAACAATTGTCTGAAATTTTCATCACACAACCATGGCACATTTAAGCACCATGTCGAGGTGCCATGTCCATCTATTAACATAATAATGGGAGCATGGTCCAAGACCCCCCAGCTTGCATTTGTGTCTCTGAGACCCGGGATAGGTCCATGGAAGAGACAAATAGGTAGTCTATCTGGGAGAATGACTTTTGTGTTGCGTGTCTTTTCTCTCATCAGGATGAGATGTTTGTGCCAAAGATTATTTAAACCATATGCCTCCAAAAAGGATGCAAGGTGATCACCCCATAATGTTTCTTTGCGTATGTGCTATGTTTATCAAGATTCTGATGTGTAACCCAATTAAAATCACATCAAATATGTATCGGACCCATTAAGGCCTTTACCAGCACTAATCCCATTTCTCTCAAGGAACTGATAACTGTGGTATGCCAATGTACATCCTTATAGCATGCTTGTTATCATGAGGCATCACACTCTCCATACCTCCCGCCACCACTCGGTCAATCCATGATTTAGTAATTGTAAAAGTGAATTGCTTTTTAAATAATATTGCAACTACTCATGATCCTGGTGTAAAATTAGCAGCAGGTAAGTCTCCTGCATCAGCAAAATATCGAGATTATGTTGCTTCGCAGTTTGCAACACTGCAGTCCTTTTTGTTTTTACTGTGTGAGCCTGCAATATTGTGGAGCATTTGTCCCAAGGAAACTGATAACTGCATTGTGACTCTCCTCTGCTCTCACCCTACACTTCTAAACTGAAGCATCTGTCATGCAAACTTGGTAGAAATGTCTTCTGGTCCTGGACCCTATTATTTTTGTCTGTTTCCTGTGTCCTCCCAAAAATAACAGCCCCAAAACAAATATGAAGGTGAAAGCATATAGGAGTGCTACATGTGCCCAAGCTTAAGTCAAGCAGAAGGCTCTCTGAAAGCCACCGGCCCCCTATCTTCTACTGGTCGAATATATTTCACGTATACAAGCTTGTCCCTGGGGATTGTCCAACCAGCCCGTATCCCCGTGGTCCACTTATCTCTGTCCTTTCAAGGGGCACTTCTTCATTATGATGTCTTTGTCAGACCCACTTGCGTATTCTGGTCCATAACCGTGACAACATGGTTGGGGCTATGTCATTCGCAACTAAATGACCCTTCTTCATTATCTTGTGAGCTGTCAGAGTCTGACGTCTCCCTCCTGTCCACACCCCACTAAATGCGCAAGTCCTGTTTTTTTATTTTTCCTTCTCAGCTGGAACCCATGTCTACAGGAAAGCCTATGTTCCTTAGATCTGCCTTCTACAGCAGTTTTGAATTGCGTTTGTCCAGTCTCTTGTCCCTTTCTGAATCCTGCCGACCTCTCTTTGAGCCATGTCCACACAACATCCCCTTATCAGGAACACCTTAACGCTGCTTTAGTTTAGGAAACCGTTGAAGACTCACCTCTTTAGAGAGCACTACATCACAATTCACTTACTGTCCACAACCCAGCTATCTTTCCTATCACTTGTTGACTTTATGCTTACATTTGACCCTGTACAGCATTCTGCTGCCATTTGTCTAGGTTTGCACTATAGAAATACCATATACCTAGATACATACATACAGATTGTCTGCTTCATTTCTTTGTGCCCTCTTTGGGAACCCAATGTAGTGCAAGTTGTTTTATCTGGACTGGCCTTCCTCAACCTCTGCTCTTCTTGTGACGTTTAGATCTGAAGTTCTCTCTTAGATACCAGAGACTCACTGCTACATTTCAAAGATCTTTCTCAGTAATGATATGCTACTTCTCACTTCCCAATCTTTGTTTATAAGGCATCCCTCAACACTTGTATTGCCAGCAGAATTAGATTTATTAGACGGGAAGGACTAGGCTGTTGTGCACCCTTTCTTGAGTGTTAGTGAAGTCTATGCATCTGACCTGCAGTCATCACCTTTGTATATTTGCCCATATTTACTTGTTTCATTGGTACGATTGGTTTATCCTTTGCCATGAATGGTTGTATGCACATGCTTAGTAATATCACAGGTGCTGATATCCAGTCTTGCAATCACCTCTCCATCACTAAGCATAGTCGTAGAGCATCAGCAGAGAAGGTCTTCACACAGGGCAACAAGTGAGACACATCACCACTGTCCGTTAGCACTACTCCAGAGACCACATCCACCCGGCACATCCGAACCACCAGAGTCATAGGTTCGCCTCCCGACAGCAGTTTACCCCACAGCTCAGCTCCAAAGTCAATGTGATTAGTCAACATTACCAGCAAAATGCCATGAACAGTGACTTTTTAACCTCAAAATAGAATTTAGACCTTGTCATAACCTGTCTATCTTTTCATGAAGAGAGACGTATTGGTTGGGCCGCCTCTAAGGAACTTTACCCTGCCAGTGTTCTTCCTTGCTTACGTCAGTTTGCCCCGCCGGCCTGCTTAGCTCAGCGGTCAAACCAGGCTTACCATTGGCAGCACGAGCAGCCAGGTGCCTTGCAACTTCCTGCTCTCAGGCTCCCAGAAGACCCAGCTGCAGTCGGCTCACTGTCTGTCAGCTGTGTGTATACTTGGACCCAGAGAGGATCTGTATTAACAGCTACTAAGGCTTTTTGTACCTGTTTGTCTGTCCATATTGTCCATACCAGGCACCTTTGACAGCACTTACCCTATGGGCACCTTGACTGCATTCACATGAGCTCTCGTGGTAGTTATCAAGACCTTCCATTTCACTCTTGCCACTGCAACTGCAACACAGCCTGCAACTTCATATTCATCTGCTCTCATGTTCGAACGCCAATTGCTTCGACCTGTATAGTCATTGGTCCAATTCCTCTTCTATGGACACCCAATCACACCCCAGATCAAGTTGAGGGAGGCGGCTAGTTCGGCAGAGTCCCCAAATATTCCAGTCGTATGTGATCAGTAGAACTCTATAAATCAGGATATTAGGACTCCATGACACATGAACGTAGTTCTGCAGAGATGCATCTGCAATGTTAACTGCCTTGGCCAGCATTGACTTGGAGTCTGATTTAGGGTTTGTCGAACAGGTTACTCGTAATACACTCATAACATTCGGTACTCCAGTCAAATAGTTTTGAACGTGGCTAAGCAGACTTGCAAACGTTTTCTTCATCTTATCACTTAGCATAAAAATCTCAATCTATTTATTAGAAATGGATCGAAAGAATTAAATTTAGCACAATGTAAGTCCCATTGTCCACTTTCTTCTGATTGAAATAACTAAACACTTGCATTAAATGTGTTTGAACACATTCTGAAATTGTATAGTGTCACCCAGTCTTAGGATGGAAACTGCATCCTACTATCGTGCTGCAGGATAGTTTGTAAATATAACTTGCTAAACCTTGTCTGTGGATATACTGTTTAATAATATTGATTCCAGTTTCACCAAATCAGTGAAAGAACACAAAAAACCTATGATTATGTTATGTAAAACAAAACTTAACTGATCCAGACAGCGGTATTCTGAGCTATTGCCATCAGTTAAAAACATTTAATTTTTTCATGTAGAAGCCCTATCTGTTAGTTACAGTACTACAATGATTTTCCTTTCTGTTTCAAAAGGCAGTGACACATTTGCTTAACTGTAAAATATGTAAACCTGGCTCATTGTACTTTACTAATATATAGTTCCATCATAGTAATGGAGAAAAATTACATTGAATAATATTGCGGAATGTGAATGTACCCTTATCTGAGGTGAAGTTCCTATGGTAATTATAAATCAAAATTCATCACTCTAATTTCTTTCAGTCAGTATGTGTGGACATTATATTTACTAGAAATGTTGTAGCAGTAGATAATGAGTTTGGTGAAACATTTTTGCCCTGTGGAACCAATCTGGACCTTAAGATGTCAAGGAATTCTCTCTTCAACATTGAGCACTGCTTTCTTGGTTTTAGTATTTTGTATCTCATGAAATTACAAATCGAGGACTATAGCAGAGTAATTTATCAAGAAGGTTAATACTGACCCTTGAGACGATAAACCATTACAAAAGTTTCTCTGTCAGATGTGATTTACCGCATGGAACCTGCCGCGAGGGACAGATAGCATTAACTGACAGTTTCCTCTCCTCATCAGTGTACTGGAAAATCTAATCTACTGGAGATGCACTGGAGATTTACTTTGTGTGCTGTCTGGCTGCATTTAGCAATATGGGACAATCCTTCAGGATATGGTGTTGAGGTCAAGCCTTGATCTTTTGAAGCTAGTGAGGTAAGGAACTAACCTGGTCGTATTATAGCTACACATGCACACCAGTATACATACCAAGTCCAGTTACTTTTACAGCAGTTAGTAATAAGAATATTTGCTACATGCATCTGAAACTTTCAAAATAGGCTGGATAGCTCATAAGATGTGAAAAAAGTAGTAACTTCATCAAAATACATTCTCTTCTGACCACTCCTTAGATTTTAGCAGATGAGCACCATGCTAAATTTAAAAGATGTCAGTCTTGTTTGAGTCACTTCATGTATAAAGTCCCGAGAGCCACTGTCAGAGGTAAAAATGTACTTCCTGTTACATATGGAGCCTCCAAAGTCGTAATATACATACAGTACACATCTCTAAAAAAGATTATATATAGGTCTTATTTTGTAAACATTTCACAAGACCAAGACGACATGAATCATAATTACGGTGCATATTCTACCAATACTGAAATAGCACTTGTTATCCCTAATCATACAGAGTAAAAATGTCATAACTCATAAATACGGTGCACACTTATGCTGTCACTCAAAAATTACTGATTGTCCTCAGCAATGTAGAGCAAAATGATACATCTCTAGAATTGTGTTATGCAGAAGCTACAACAGTTTAGAAACAAGAAGGTATATGAGTCATTATATTAGTGTAGCTGATATAACCTTGGTTGGGGAAACCACATGAGGCACTATGGATCACCAAGCATCCTCACAAAAACGTAGGAAATAGTGTGATTGCACTTCTGTTAGGCCTTAAACGGTAATTGTTGGTGGGTTCCTTCAGCAATGAGCCTGCTACATAGAATGTAAAGGCACTAGTGCTCCTATTAAAATAAAAAGTGAAAATTTACTGTTGGTTCTAATGACAATCCCTCGTCATTCTCCAGGGCTCTACCACTTGCTACCCCGCAGAGCCAGGAACTAAACAAGTGCCCCCAAGGTAGGTCTCAGAAGGGGGGACGGCCCACACGCTGCCAACTTTGGCGGGGAGAACTCGCTGGGTCCCCTGCATGTAGAATCAGCAGATGGGGGGGTTGCCTGCGAACACACGGTGCAGCTGCCCACAAAGCTGTACCTTGTCTGCTTAGCGCGGTCTCTGCTTCCCTGGGGACCCAGTCACTCTATTCCCTTGCAGCGGGAGCCAGACCATAAAGGGGAGGGTCTCCATTCACATTAAGGCCACAATCCCTACTTTCCGCATTTTCCATGGCGGAGGGGCTGGCCAAGGCGGTTCTATGATAGCCGGCTTTGTCCGGGGCAGGGGTGTGGTCCTCAGCACAGCGGGCTGAGAGCCTCCATCTGGCACTTTTCTCCTCCACGCTGCACGTCGCAGACCCCACACTGGGGGACCCGTAGTGGCAGTCCACACGTCGCGCTCTCTTGGATGCCCGGGAGAAGTGCATCTTCCCACACTGGACACAGCTACAGGTTGCAGGCTTCCTGAGGTGAATAGCTGGCAAACGTTATATAGGGGACAGCCCAGTAACGCGTAGCACATCCTTTGAAGATGGTAAAATCTCTCATTATGCACTGTGAGAGAGAACAAAGCACTTACTGCATGCTAGTTCCTGTAAAAGCACAGGGCAGGCAACCAGGCCCCTAGGAGAACACTGGAGGGGCAGGGGTACTAGAGGAGCAGTAGGCCAGCTCACCAAAGCGAGTAGTGGTAGTTCTTCCTGGCAGTCCAGCACCACCAGCAGAGTCCAGGTCAGAGAGCAGCTGGCATCAGTTCAACATACAGAAAAGCGATCCAGGAATCCTTTATGCCACCCAGCAGCTCCAGGTAGCAGGGAAACCACAGAACAGTCCAGATGAGTCCCTTGGGCAGTCCAGCAGTCCTTCCTGCAGAGGACTGGCCCCAGTCCCAAAAGTGCTTTAGAATCATGGGGCAAGAGCCCCTGTGCATATACTCCAGGGCCCAGCTTCTAGAAGGTGGGAGAAGTATCTAGTCAGATCTGACCAGTTGTAAGAATTTCCCTTCTCCCTTATTCTGGCTCCAGACATCAGTAGGAGGTAAACAGTCCTTTTTTGTGAGGGCAGGACACAGCATATTCAAGTTTAAAGTGTGAATGATCCTCCCTCTCTCCCAGCCCAGGAAGACCATCAGTATGTAGATGCATGCAGATATAACTGTGTCACACCTAACCCTCCCTGAGGGGTGACTGTCTGGAGAGTATGCATAAAGTGGAGCTGTCACTCTGCCCCAGACATGGATTGGAGTCTGATTGCAAAGCACCAGAGAAATGCCCACTTTCTAAAAGTGGCATTTCTAAAATAGTAATGTTAAATCCACCTACACCAGTAAGCAGGATTTCTTACTACTGTTCCAAACATACAAAACATGCCCACACTACTCCTCACAGATCCAAAATTACCACTTAGACATATATAAGGGAATTCCCTACACAAACCTTTGAGAGGAGCAACACTTGCAGCAGTGAAAAACGAAATAGGCTATTTGTCAATACTAGGACATGTAACACATAAAAATGTATGCCCTACCTTTTACATATACTGCACCCTGCCTATAGGGCTATCTAGTGCCTACATTAGGGGTGACTTAGGTGTAGTAAAAAGGGAGTTTAGGCCTTGGCAAGTAGTTTGACTCGTCAAGTCAATGTGGCAGTAAACTGCACATGCAGGCGCTGCAGTGGCAGTCTTGAGACAGGTTTAAAGACTACTTCTGTGGGTGGTGCAAAATGTGCTACAGACCCTATAGTAGCATTTAATTTACAGGCACTGGGTATATGGTATACCAACTTACAAGGGACTTACAGGTAAATTAAATAAGCCAAACAGGTGTAAACCAATTATGCCAAGTTTTGAGGAGAGAGCACAGGCACTTTAGCACTGATTAGCATTGGTAAAGTGCCCAGAATTCTGAAGCCAACAAAAAGAGGGTCAGAAAAATAGGAGGAGAAAAGGCAAAAACATTGAGGATAACCCTGCAGAGAGGGCCATTTCCAACGGCTTTCTGTTAAATTATTTACTTGATATCATTCCATTGGTTTATTTTTTATTTTTTTTGTCCAATGTTGGTGAAATTTTCTCTTTTAAAAATCTGTCTCTGAAAAACTAGAGTGGATACTGGGAGAGGAACGGGGACGTAGAGTAATATCTTGACTGCACAAGGTGTTAAAAACAGGCCATTAACTACATTTTCAAAAGGACAGTGACCTAATAGTCCCATCAACAGATAGGGATTGGGAAACTCATGTGCAGAAGTGCAACACGTAATGTCGTCACATGTGTCTTGCGGCTTCTAGACTGCAAAAGATATACCCTAAAAGACTGTCAGACCACCAAAAACGCAGAGCTCTTGGAGCAAATTTTTCCACACATGGTGTGTAACTGTGGGGTGATGGTAGAATACTGGAGTGAGATGGTGACTTCCCTTTGGCGAACTGCAGGAGTAATTATAGATGTAAAAATGAAACACTCTCTATTGAGTCTCATACTGAACCCCATAAATCGTAAGATTCAGCGTAAATATGCAGCATTGGGATTGCTGCTTGCAAAATGCCATATAGCCATTGGGTAGATATCCTCAAGACCTCTACTAAGAGGTAACAAACAACAAGAGTAGTAATGGCGCTTATAATATCCCAATATAATAAACAAATAGTGTGCTTCCACCCCTGGGGTCCCACTGCCACAAGACCCCGTTAATAACTCCAAGTAACACTAAGCACACTGCAAAAGGGAGCACTCAAAGAGTCATAAAGACACTCTAAAATTCTTAATCACAAATTATCAGAGTCCAATAAGCATCCAAATACATGTCAATTCTCTATTCAGTCAATTATAATCACGTGAGCCATTGTATGATATATAGTTCTTTTTTTATTTTTTATTTCTCAGCTCAACCAACACGTTTCGTCCAACCAACAGGACTTCCTCAGGGATCTTAATATCGGTAGCCTACTCGAAATCCCCACTTCTCAAGTACCGACAAATCAATATCATGCAAAATCGAATTCTTTTATGTTGAGCACCATCAAGTATACCGCAACATCAGCTGTGAGCAAAAGCCTTATGTTATTACGAATTTTAGGGTGTCTTTATGACTCTGAGTAGTCCCCTTTGCAGTGTGCTTCTCCACAGAGAGCTAATTGGGAGAAAGTCCTGAAAGTGGACAATCACAGATGAAACACATATGAAGAAGGTTAGCAGAGACGAGAACATGGAAGATGCTATACAAACGTGGGCAGATATGACTAATTCAATAGTTGACACTTTGTAGGAAGACACTAAATAAGCAAATACCATAATTATACTTGGGATGTGATGCATAGAGATGCAGCGGGGCAAGAGCTGGCGTTGTTGTCAGTATGGGGCACAATAACACTGTGATGGAGTATGTTGAGCTGAATGTCTTTTCTCTAAGAAAAGTGAATTAGATAATGCTGTCTTCTGATGCCATGGAAGAAACATTTAATGTTTTGATACCAGCATCAGAAGACAGCTGATACCTTGGCAGATTTTTTATGACCAAATTATATCAATCAAAAACCTAAAATATAGTTACAAAATCTGTTTCTGAATATAGGCCCAAACATTAAGCAAACATAATTAGGTTCCTTAGCATCTTGCTTCCATGCAATGCCAGAGCTACTGACTTTGTCCGAGACTCCAATTTTTGAAAATAATGCCTTATCCTTCATTTTGTCACAGCTTGAGTTCCTGCACCTATGCTGTTAGATTAGAAGGGCTGCTGATTTTTAGGTCGGTGCTTTCTTTTAAAGGCACAAGTATAGGCAACCATTTTCAGTTTCTATTAGTTTGCTCCCACGTGGAGCACAGCTCAACAGACCACCACAGGCTACATGAACTATGACTATTTTTACATAGGATTCAGACCTGTCATTTTTGCTTTGATCCGTTGTATTACATCACTGAGCTGTTGCCCATATATTTTAAATAAATGACTTTTGATGCTCAATTCTTGTGTAGACCTCATAGCACACCACATATTTAAGCTATGCAGAAAATACCTAGGATCATCTATGTGGCCCAAACGGCAAACCTTTACCTCGGCAATACACTTACGAATATATTTCTAATTGAGTTGGCATTTTATGATTTTATTTATGTGGCAAATGTTTCATCTTAGTAGGCTATGCTTAAAGGATCAGGAGACAGACATTATGAATTAATGCACTGTATACGGTGAACCGTGTTGGGGATTTCGGTTCTGGACTCATAAGTACAGATATGAAGGTTCATGGCAGGGGCAGTAGTTTCTGAATCAGATTTATTCTGTGGAACTTCTTTTGATAACGAGGATGGTCATTTCAATTTTTTCCCTAACAAAAAAGCTCCTAAACGTTTATTTGCCCTTGAAACACCCTATGGCACGTGCTAGGGAGCTTAGCGCTGATTGCTTGAGTTCACTGGCTCGGTGTACATTTTCTCATCATTCTATTCCATTCTTGAGAGCTTGATGCCATTGGTCTGAAGCTTCAGTGTGAAGTATTTTTTCTCCACTGCAGTGGTCAGTGTGGAGCATTCTAACATTATCAATTCTTTTTTTTGTTTTTACAGCAGTGGGACTGATAGTGGATAAAATAACATTATTTTTTTGCTGTCAGTAGAGGGCATTTCGACCTTACACAAGAATAACCTATGACCAGCAGTTTATGGATTATTTCATGACAAGCAGACAACCATTGAACCTGAGCAATGTGATCAAATTGTCCGGGGTATGTCTAGTTGGAAAAGCCTGCAGATCTCCGTAGACTTATTCTTGAGCTTGAGCCTTTGCATTTCTTTTCCTGAATTACTTTGTAGACCAGGTTTGTTCAACAAGTAGTTTGTGAGTTACTGGTAGCTCTCCAGCCACCCTTGAGTAGCTCTCCTGTGTGCAGTCCATCCTAATAAATACAAAACGTTTGCTTGTTTGAATTAATATGTGTACCAAAACGGTAAAAAGTCTGTTTGAGTTGTAAATGCGTTTATTTTCTTTACACACAAGCCTGATGTTTGCGGAAAAATGGTTGCATTGCCAAACTATATTTAAAAGTTGATATTTGAGCAATAAATCATGCAGTGATGGGGAGACAAATTACTATTGTTACTACCTGGCATCCACACCAGTAACTTGAGAAGAATCTTGCTCTTTTCTGCCTGAGAACCATCTCCAACTGCTCACCAGATGAAAGCAAGAGATTGTGGATTCCATCATTATAAGAAAAACATGGAGAAGGATAGGGCACACCACCACAAGGGCAAGACTCCCATCACAAGAGCAGCTCCCAGTGGACCCTAGAAAGCAAATGGAATTGAGGCAGCCTGAAGAACACCTGGAGGCAAATTGTAGAAACAAAAATTAAGACCCTGAACCACAGCTGGGGCACCGTACGGTAACTTGCCCAAACAGACAGAAGTGGTGGCCCATTGTTGCTGCCCTACATGCCAACTGGCATAACAGCCAGTAAGTAAGTAGCGAGTACTACTTGGCAACCAGGGGCACTGCCCCTAGGACTGTTATTTATTGCCCACATAGAGTTATTCCACATTGACAAAGCCTTTTCTACATTACTGCTGGCACCATCCCCGATGATTGGCTATGATGGCCCCTAATGTAATCTTATCTGAAGTGGCCACTGTTAGAACCCTAACAATATTAGTAGTTTTCAATGATTTTTATTGAATATACATAGCTCTTATCGAAGAAAAGGTTGAAGACTGCTGGTGTAGATATTAACATGGCTACCCAGCTAAAAACCTCTCCAGCACCCAACACGAGGTTGTTATGAGATGTTTGCCCTGTTAAGGGGCGAGTTTACCCACTGAATGATTGCTGGCCATTTGTTATGGTCTGGGATAAATTCAGTGAAGGAGGTACTTCCAGTGGGTCAGTAAAAACCATCTGTCTGTTTTTAATCCCTCTATTCTAGTGGGTCATCCTGTTTCAAATTTGGTAGGCTATGAGAAGCTTCAAGCAAGCATTTTTTTCTTTACGTTGTAGCAGATAGGCAATCTACTACCATCCCCATCATTATGTAGGTAACAAACATTGCTACCTTCATTCTGAGGTCTGACTGAGGTAAGTGGGATAAGTTCCTACGATTTCTAGCAGGACACATGCAAACAGAGACTACTACATCCTTTGAGGAAGAATGTAGTGATGTCTACAGCAATAACAGGAGGGCTAGCCCAAATCTAATAGTTGTGGCATTTATACATGTCACAGCTATTGTGAAACTGAGGAGATACTTGACTGGACGTGATGTTTTCAGCATTGTTCTTCTTTGATATGGTTGTTGCTCTCGTGGGGATGCAAAAGATGAAGTTGGATTTTGAAACTGACAAACCCATTTGGTATTTTTCCACTGTATGCCGTTAGCTAGACCACTTGTGGGGAGTTCTTTTTCACATCGGCTCTGGCCTGCATCTGCCTAGGTTCTGGAGGTTCGAGTAAGCAACCTCCTTTAAGTACTATTGCTTATCGGTGATGTTAGTAGGTAATTTCGGCCTCTGCCAAGATTGAGAAGCGATCAGAATGACTGAAAAAACAGCTACTGCCTGGCATTTCTAACAAAATGGCCCGATATGCCATCAGCAAAGCAGAAGTTGAGAAAATACCACCCTGACCAATGCTGGAGCCTCAGCCAATCAGAAGGCCTCCAGTTTGAAACCTTTAAATACCTTTAAAATCAATCTATCTCCTGTCTGCTAGCTCAGTAGAAGCTAGAGAGTCACAACAGAGGCCCTCGCGGTATCTGCTCACATCACCCTGTGCCTGTAATGCAGACCTAGCCTTGTCTAGTGGAGCATTCCTTAACATCGTCAACCCCTCCCTTCCTCAAGGGGTGTTGCAATATGATGTGAATGTCGGCCAGATCATATCCTTCCTGAAGTACCCCGACTAGGGAAGTGGACTAATGCAAGGCGCTATAAAGGTAGAGGGGTGGTAGGATTGAGAGGTGGAAGTGGGTGAGGGTGTGCAAACCCCCCTCCCTTAAAAAGCATAAAAAGAAGAAGGAATTTAACTTGGTTAGTTTTGTCATCATGATGAAGTCCTTTTTAAAGAAGTATTTTTCAAGAAAGGGTAATACGAAAATAGTTTGTACCACTTTTAGTCAGGTATGTTTTCCATATAACCTCCCAAGAATCCGCCCTTTTTGGGCAAAATCACAAATTCTGCTTTCCAGCAGCATTTCGACATCCGTCATCTCCACGGCTGCCAGTCTGGTTCCTGAACTCCCTACAGCACTGAGACAATCACCAAACTGGTGCTAGAGGCAGCCATTTTACTACGGACAAAAATGATCCCTGTCTCCTGTATCTCTTTGCAGACTTAGAAACTGTCGACTGCCCCACCCTTGTCAGCACCCTCTCATTTGATTGGGATTCCCCGGCACTGTCTTTCCCTGGTTTCTTCTTTGCTCCAATCAACCCCAACCTGTTCAGATGGGTACTTCAAGGCTAAGAAACTCCCTGCCACTTGCAGACGGCCCCAGGGCTCCCTTCAGTCCTCCATCATCACTCCGTAGGTGAACCTCCCCTTTGGCACCCCACACTCTGGCAGTAACATTAAAGTTCACCAATATGCAACTGACACTCAACTCCATGTACAAGTCTTCTCAGTTATTGATATTTATCTATCCTGGCTCCACTTGATCCATTCCTGAAGGGCTTCAACTCCCAAATGGCCTCAAATGGAAAATCACGGAACTTTACCCTCATTGTGAACCTCCCCTTAAGCAACACTTCAGAAACCCTATGGGTGATTAGCCGCGCTTTACAAGTCCTTGATTGATTGATTGATTGATTGAAAGCAAACAAACTGCAAGGTACATGTGCCCTCTGCTGAAAAACCGAAGCATTTCTTCTGTCATTGCGATTTTTCCATTCAGACCTTCCTGTTCTCACATCAGATATATGCAATGCTCTGCTTTAAAGCCCCCCTGACACCACTCTGGCCCTCACAACATTATAGAACACCTCCCCAAAGGCCTAAAATATTTCAAGCACATCATCCCAACCCTAATAGAGCTTCAGTGGTACCACCAACTAGCTACATCGTGTACGTTGACACCAGAATATTCTTATGAGTCGGAGAAAGTGTCCATCTCTGGTATTATGGCAGCAGGCATATAGCCAGACTGGAGACAAAAAACAGCAAATAGAATAAAACAGACCTTCTCCATGTATAGCCCCAGAGTCTATAGCAGCTCACCTGTCAATATCCAAACCATTCCAACCCTGCTTCAGTTCAGGAAAGAATTGAAGTCTTTCTTCTTTAACTAACATTACATCTCAGCGCTATGAAACTACCATCCCCGCGCCCCAGCATCCCTTTTACATGGTACAGTGCTCTGCTGCTCCTTGCTAGGCCAGAGGTGTATGCAATGTATGTTCCTACATACATAAACATACAATATCAGATTTTACTCGTATAGTAAGAAATTAATGTAAAGCTGGTGAATACCTGTTCTTAGTTTCTTGGATTGTATCATAGTGTTGCTCGCTATTCATTGAAGGGACAGTAACTTAAATTTCATCACCGTCTGCTGGGTTTCCATAATGTGTTTTAGTTTGAATCTTCAATCGACTGTGGCTGATTCTCCCAGATGTAAAGTAGCTGCAGTTGTTTTCTTCATGTGTTCCTGTCCTGCAGGTTTTCCAAGCTGCTGTCTGGCCTTCTGTGTACAACTTAGGGTCTCATTGTGTGAACTCTGATCGCGGGCTCAGGTGGCAGACATAGATTTCAATCCAAAGGAATCTCTTAGTTACCAAACTACTTTTCTGTGTTCTGATCTGTATCCGCCCTGTTATCTGCAGTTTAACAATGCTACGCTGGGAAAAGCCAGGACGACTAATAGAATGATGGTACACGGTCCAGTACTCTCTTGTCAGATGTCCGTTGTGATTAGTGATTTTCCTTAAGGTTTTATACTTTCATTTCTGTCCTCTTGTTTTTTGTATTGTTGGCATGTATTACTTGCAACCTTGGATATAAATTTCCTGGCATTGTTGCGATTTATAAATGAACTAAAATCTACATCCTATTGTTTTTGCAGAGAATCAGTCTAATCTCGCGTATCTTCTTTTAGGTTTAAGTAGCAGCCCAGTTACTGTCTTATTTTATTGTATAACCCAAGAAAACTATAGCAATTGACCCACTGTGGATTTTTGTAGTACAAAGTGGGTTGCAAAAATGTATTTTGCTTAGAGATCCCCTTCTAATGTTGCAGGATAATTGAGGATCATTGATTCCCCTTGTGTGTGCTTTAATTACTAATCTCGTTTTGTGTAGCTGTGACCACAGAGAATTGTCCTTCATAATCATACTATAGTAATATATTACAAGTTTGTTAACTTGGTGCTTTGCATTTTTGACTGTTAGCATATTGTCATTACATTTGTTATGCTCTGTATAATTTCAGCTGTTCTAAGAGTGGCAGGTTCACTACAGAAGAGCACAGAGGTCATGAAGGCTATGCAGAACCTGGTCAAAATCCCTGAAATCCAAGCTACCATGAGGGAACTGTCTAAGGAAATGATGAAGGTGAGTGTGAAGTGATCCTTCAGTTAGTCAGAGCATTCCATTCATTTCTGTTTAAACTCTTGTGTCCTCTTGGGTGGAAAAAGCGAAATAAGTACATGAGCATTCTCAGACAATCCTCATCATAGTAATCTTTGTCAGTTCTGTTTAAGGCTGCTGTGGGTTGCCCAGTTAGAGCATCTTTCTGTTCTGCTTTTTTTAAAGTAATCTTTTACTCCCCCTGCCACTTCCGGTGTACATCAAATTAATTCTTCAAATGTACTACTTTCCTAATTTTTTCTTCACTTTCTCATGGTTCTGATGAGCATCACCTTCATGCAGGAGAGAAAAAGGAGTTAAATGTTATTTCAGATCGACATTCTCGTCAGTGTAACATTGACCGTAGACTAATTACATGCCACCTGGCTTTCGATCAAAGGTTGCATAGTTGACTCTTTGATATGGCTTCTGGTAGCACTACTGTTGTTGCGCTGGATAAGTTGTTCAAATAACTTGGAGGCCAAAGCAACACAAGATTTTACATCACCATTCCCATTAGAGGTGTAGGTGGAGTATCTTCCCGATAGGAATTGAGTATACACGATACCTTATTAAATGTACTGTACGAAATATGGTAGTCAATCTTGTAACACTTTTCCCTTTTTAGTGTCCATCCTTTTGCATCCCTTCTCTTGGTGTTCACACTGTAACACCTTCTCAAGACTGTGTTGGCTTGTCCTCTTTTTCCAGACTTGGAGGATGTCCTGGCTATAGGCCATGCGACCAGAATGCTCCTTAAACAGCAAAGAGATTAAATGTGCAATTGGAGCTGAGTCTCTTGCCCTTCTAGTGGCTCTTCATGTTTGTGCCATTTAGCTTCCCACACGGAAGACCTTTTATTTAATTCCTTTTGATTATATATTTTTCTAAACATGCACAGTCCTCAATGCTTTATTATCATTGGGCCATCATAAAATAGTTCATTTACTTATGCGTTTGACTTCCACCCCTGCTTTTTACTAACAGCTTGAGATGAGATCTGATGTGTGAATCCGTGTTCCTTCATGCTGACCAGGATTGTCTGCATTGCCTACAACCCAAGTACTCCGTGGCCTCACTAATCATTCTTCGACATCCTCAATCTCTCAAGAAGATACTTCTCTGGTGGCCCTCTATCTTCAGACATATACTCTTGTAAATGGGAGCTAAACAACCCTGCAGTAGGGATCCTCCCACAGAAGACTCAATATGGGCACTTTTTTGCAAAGCAGATAGCTATGAGTTTCACTACCCTGAGGGACATGTTATGTTACAAAGAGTGCCAACACCTTAGTCTTCCCTCCCCCTCTATAGTTTCAGTCATCTACACACATATGAGATCCTGAATGCTCCATAATTCTAATGATTCTCTACTGATGTAATTTATTCTGGACTTGTCTGGTTACATCTGGTGGATGAACCCCCCACTTTTGCTCCCAACATGGAACAATCTGCGAAGGGACCTAGTGTGCCTCCCTTTCCATCTCTTATTGAGCTCATCAATCTGGTTTCCAAAGCTTATTGAAACCAAATTGTGATATTTTACAAGCAGTTAGGAGTGTAGGAAATACTCCTTTTCTGCATAGTCACCCCATATTTTTTACATTTTTCTGGACCATATGTTTTTGCTGGTGTTAGACCTCTGTACACTTTAACCATGCTAAAAAGTGGTGAAGGGCCTGTGCCTCCATTTTAAACATGGTCGAATTGGCTTACTCCTAACTGATATTTTTAATTTGCGTATGGTAGAAAATATATCCCCTGCCTATATGTGAAATTTCTGATAGAGACTTTTAACCGCAGAATCCTCGCCTTCTAAATTTTCCCAGGCGCCTAACTGGATCGGAAACCTTCATAGCAATTGCCTTGTGCATCTACAAGTGGCATCCTGGGCTCTGGATCAGGTCTGTCCCAGCAGACATGACGTTAAGGCCACTATATGAGTGCCACCTCTACGCACTGATGTAGTTCCTTTCTTTCTTCACCTGCCGAAGCAAATTTGTAGCTTCTGGAATCGTGTCACATTCTGACAGGCATATTCCCTCAAAATGATCTTATGTGTGCAGATAATGTAACTTCCCAAAACTACATATTTTAATCCATTTTGTGACTGTAACAGACAATCGGATGTCGGTAACAGACACCCATGACGTCTGCCTATGGTGCTTTAGCTTCAGACACAACTGTGCGTTGTGCCCTTGCAGTGCTAAGATGAACAAAAAGGTCATCCACAGCCATGAGGCTAAACTTGACCGAACCTTGTCATTCCAAAAAGTGCTCAGGGTCAAACTTGCAGTGCTCATGGTAGATGTCAAGGATGCTGGTTCGCTCATTTCCCAAGGCGGCTCCCATGAATGTTCTTCATCAAGGTCACAGAGAAGTCCAAGAAGTCACACAAAAAACATAAAAAAATCCAAGCATGGGTCTCCCTCATTCCACCACTTCCAGGAACCTCTGCTCCGCGGCCTCACTCCCCCTATGCCACACCAATCCCAATGCTAGTCCTGCTTCAGCCTTTTTGCATACAGAGATTGATGCCACAAGAACTACATAAGCTTAAGGTAGTCACAGAGGAGATCTTTGGTGCTGCACCGGATCCCTCTGGAGTGCCTCTGGGCCCACAGATCTGAGGGGGGCTCCCATTGGCAAATCTGTCCTCTAGGCCAACTGTGCCCCTCAACCTCACGCAAGGGGTTCATATCTCCTTTCACCTCCCTGGCTGGAGGAGCACCCTGTCTGAAATGGATACTTCCCACCCTTTCTTTCCTACCTGTCAGATATGTCACTCACACCATAACACCTCCAAAAGGACCACTTGTCCATACTCGGCTAGAGAAGTTCAGGCTCTCTTTGCCAAGGGAGCAATACAGAAAGTGCCCAGCTCAGAAATCGGGACTGGTTACTTTGGGGTGCAGAAGAAAGACTGAGGCCTCTGTCTCATCCTGCACCTTCGCACTATGAACTTCTTCCTCTGGAACGACAATTTCAAAGTGCTCACCTTCGCCCAAAGTCTGCCTGCCCTGGACCCACGAGACTGAATGGTAACTCAGGACTAGTAGGACATGTATTTTCACATCCCTGTCCCACAGTTTTACCGATGTTACCTGCAGGCGGTATCAGGTGGGCTATGAGCACTTTCAGTGCTACCACTTGGCCTTACCAGTTCACCTCGAGTGCTCACAAAGGTGATGGTCGCATCCCATTCCTCAGGCCTACACCTTGGGAGGTGCTGCTTCGAGTATCTATTCACAAGGTGAGCTATCTGGGGTTAGAAATCACTATCAGAAGAACAATTTGCTTACTTACAGTAATGCCTTTTCTAGTAGAGACTATCTAACCGCAGATTCCTTCCTGACCCACCTTCTTTCCCTTTTTTTGGTTTGAATCATATAGTCCATTAATAACTTTGCAACTTAAAGTTTGCACACTGCCATAAACTGATTTCAGTGGCTTTGCGTCCATCAGCGCAGACTGAGACCAGGACTAAACTGACGTCAGCATGCATGGTGGCATAATTTTTAGCCAGCTTCATGTCTGGGGTGGAATGATCCCGTTGCAGGGCCGCACAACACCACCTAGCGACATGTGAGAGAATTGTTATGAAAGTTTCCGGATCCAGCCTGGCGTCTAAGGAAATTCACATCGTGAGGAATCTGCAGCTGGTGGCTTCACCAGAAAAGGCATTACAGAAGGTAAGTAACTTGTTTGTAACTTGTGGACTGCAGCATATATTGTGCCTTCCACTATAATGGCAGTGCAGACATAGTTTCAGGGCTACCAGTGTTGCCTGATTATAGCAGTGTAAAAACTGCACTTCTCCCGGTCAAAATAAAGCCTTTTGACAGGTCAGAGACTTCCTTTTAAATATTAATATGTCAGGCAAAGTGCGTGTTATTTATAAGTAGGACATGTAGAAACCCAAAAGCTATTTTTCCACTGTAGCCCTCCTAGCTATCCTATGTAGAAAACTAGAGTAAAGATTAAAATCCTACTACTGTATCTTGGGAATGGGACTAACTAGAAAAATAATTAAACTATTTTTACTTGTTATTAAATATCCAATCCAATGGTGAAGTCGAACTTTTAGTAAATATTAAGGAATTTTTCCCTTTCCCTACCTGAAGTTCTTGGAGGCTAAATTTACATTTTCTCTCCCACTTTGGCGAGCCAGTAATTAGTATTTGAATCGGTGTGAAGTGCTTCCCAGAGGCAAAAAAATAGACTGACCTGGATGAGCAGAGATAACTCCTCTGCACTTGACAGAATATGCAGGTTTGGACTCTGAGCATCATTTTTAGCATTACTATCAAATCCTGCTTGATAGGTCTGCTGGATTTTACATATAATATCGGAGTGCACTAAGTAGGAAGGGAAACAGGATGTTCCTACTGTCTGGTTGCTGGAAAGCCTGCTTTTGTGCTTCCAGACATCTGTCTCTGGGTTTATTATGGGTACAGTGACTGCCCCAAACTGGATTTAAATGTTGAGTGTGGGAGGACATTAGGATTACCATAGTACACTTCGCACACACACACTCCCAGCCCTCCGAGCCCAAGTTGAGTTTGGCTGAAGACTTCCACAATCCTGAAAATGCCAGAAGTGGGTAAGGCTGACCCCAGGAATTTTTATCCCATTGGTTAGGGCACACCCTGGAGTAATAATCCCTGACTAGCGTGTACCAGACATAAAGGTGGACCCTCCAGGCACAACCTTCAGAGCTTACCTGGACCTCAGGAAGAACAGAATACCATCTATCTGTGACCTAAGAGAAGCCGTAAAGGACTAGACCTGCTCCCTCTTGTACCTACAACAAAGAAGTGGACTCCCAGGGTCATAGGGCTGACCTCCTGGTAAATCTACAGGGACACAACAAGCTACAAGTGGCCTTTTCCTGCAACTACCCTGCTGAGCAGTGGGAACTGCACCTGGACTAGACCCTACAGTTTGGCCTCTGACGGATACCCTGGGAGTCTCTATGTTCCTCACTGTGCTCCATTGTGGTGGGCGCAAAATTGCTCCTAGGTTCCAGTCTTCTCCGACCATTCCTTGGTGCTATTAGTACTTAAAGTTTTAAAACTTCATATCTCTGGTTCCCTTTATTGGGTTTTTGTCATTTTGGTGTAATACTGATTATTATTTTTCACTGTATTCTTCTAGTTTGGTTTGTAATTTTTATTGTTTTGCATTTCGACATTATTACTGTTTTGGTACTGCATAAATACTGTTCACAGTGCCCTAAGTTAAGCCTGTGTGTGCTTTGTCCCATAGCTATCAGGGGGTTGAGTTCTGGTTAATTTAGTAACTTTAAGGGTTCACCCTGACGAGTTGCGATTATTCTTTCAAATGGGTAGTCACTCCCCAATTAACAATCCAGTTTCTTAGAAGGTAGTCTGCTAAAGTCTAGTATTAGGTTATACTATTGTCCTTTGTCTGGAATAGCAATCTTGATTTGTTCTCTTAATTTTTTTTCTTGAGGTATGTTTTGCATATGCGTTGATTCCTGAAATTAACATGTCTGTGACTGTGGCGTACAGCACTTCTGTAAATGTTTTTCCTTTCACATCTCTGGTTAAGCTTCCCTTTGAGGAATTCTCTTTCGTTCACGTTGGAGACTTCTTCAGTTGTAGGATGTTAATTTTATTCTTTTCAATTTTTGCTCATCATCTTTTTGATAGCCCATCACCAGTAATATTAAACGTGACATTGGAGGCAGTGTTCCTACATAATGTGTTTAGATTGTCATGGACTCGCAGTCTAGTTCGTTACAAGCTCTTTGCATGTTGGGAGTCTCACACATATATATTTTGTTATAAGGACAAGCTAGTCCTCTGCACCCATTCTTCTTCCCTTATAAAGGTTTTCAGAGTTTCACAATAATCGGAAGTAGTGCGCTTCTTTTTATTCCTGATCCCTCTTGGTATATGTAGGTGCTTCTGTTTGTTATTTTAACACCCTGGTTTAACCAGGGAGTCATATTTCCCCTTACTTGCACCTTCTAATCTTCAGTGGATCTCCCAGTCCTCTGGTAAATCTGCTATTCCACATGGAAGCTCTGCTGTCCCTGATAACACCTTTACAATTTCTGGATAGCTCTATCCGGCCTTCAGCCCTGCATTGAGTTAAGCTGAATCTGCCATCTTTTGCATGCACCTCCTACAGACCCATAGAAAGTCATTGGCATCATACTTGCATGGTTCCGGTTCTGCAGTGGGAGCTCCCTGAATGGCTCAGTCTGCAAGATGTCGTTAAGCCCCCTTAGCTTTGGCTGCTGGCCAGAAAAGCTTATATATTCCTTTTTGTTTTTGCTAAAATAATATAGTGAAAGCTTAATGTATTTTATTTTAAAGTTTTAGAGATGGACTTGGTTCACTGTTTCTTTAAAATACAAATACCAGGTTACAAAAGTTGTGAAACAAGCCTCCACACCTGATCATCTTACTAAAGATGTGTTAAAAATAAGTTAGCAATGCTTTTCTTGTATCCAGAAATAAAGGTACTCTGCCCTCTCAAGTTCCCTACTGGCTGGCATGTGCCCATACCGGTACATACCCATCACTTTTAGGGTGTTGCACTGAAGTAAACAAAAACTGACGGGCCTCGATCAGGGCAATACTGGTCATGGTTTGCTTGTGTTCTGGTTCTGGCAGGACCAGGACTGGCAGTTCTGGCTGAACTGTTTCGAATACTGATTTGCATATGGATTGGTCCAAACTGAGGTGGCATAGTAGGCAAAAGAACAATGGGCTTGCGTGCTACCCCGAGTGATTGTCAGGGGTTAGGCTTATTGCAAGCATCCCACCCATGACCTTTAGTGTTTTTTTTTTTGTTGTTATTAAGAAAAGATGCAGCTTTCAGCCGGGAAGCTCTAGACTACTTATTTTTATTGAAGCGTGCATAGGAATTTGCAGTTGTCCCCTGCCTATGCAGTGGATTCCATTGCCAACCAATTGTGAAAGAGAGAGATCAAGACAAATTGTTAGGGGATAAGTTGTCATTTTGAGTACAGAAAAACAAATCAGTTCTCTGAAGTGTGAGAGTGAGCAATAATCATGCATTCCGGGTGGTTGCAGAAGATAGACTTCTTAAGCTTGCACCTTTTACTATTTGAGGTTATGCTGAATCAGCAAGTAATTTCCTACGAAGTTATACCTGTCCACTTTAGAGCCTAGAGGTAGTTATCTGTGGGCATTTTATTAGTAATAGGCCCATGTGGAGATCTTTTGCAAGAAATCTCTTTATAGCAACTAAAATAGTCCACCCTGAAGGACTGTGATCACCAGAGACACTATGGTGTGCTTTGATCAGATTCTTTGTATCCTGAAAGCAGTTTACAACTTGCAGAAGGGTGTGCTGTACATCTGTCCTTTGATCTGCTGTCAATATGGCAGAACATTGATTCCTACGAGCTCTGGTGTTGAAAACATGTACAGTTTCTTGTGAGAAAGGAATCCCACACCTGGCTGCCTTCCTGAGAGAATCCCAGGTCTACATGACCTGGGAGCATCATTCCGTGTGAAACCCTTGTTAACTTGGGCTTGCTCACATCATGAGAAACCAAATGAGTTGCCAAACTTTCACCGTAGTAGGTGTTCATCTTGAGCTCAATGGTGTTCTGGTTGTGCCAGGAAGGCAGCTACTGTTTATTTTTTTGAGCCTTTTGCACCGTGCGGTCTAAGCTGGTTGAGCACAATCTGTCTCTGGATGGACACCTAAAGTAATTTTCATCCTCAACCAGATTGCATGATTCCCTCAATGACATGGGGCAAGGAAAAGGTTTTGATTCTGGCTTGGTCATCATAGTATCATAGAGCTTCATGTAGTCATCCCGCTGTAACAAAGGTGGGTGAACATTTATTGGCATTGGCCAGCGGTTTTGTATTCTGAAAGAAAAGGTTGGGCATAGGCTTAGACTCTATGCAAGCAACATCCCTACTCCTCCACTCCCAACTTTTGTCTAACCGGGGCTGCATATTATTTCCCATTTTCACATAATGGAAGTTAGACCTCAGTTTTAGCCTTGCACCAATGGAAAATCTGGTGCAATATTATACCTTCAGATACACTAAACAGGTATAAGCTTTAAAGGTGGTTTAAGAGCCTCCTTAGCAGAAGCGAGAAAGTCATGAGCTAGTGAAATTGTGGCCACTGTAAAATAGATTGGCATACCAGTGGAAGAAAGTTGCTTAAAGTGGCATGGCACCTTCAATAGACCCTTGCACTCATGATGGGTCAAGTATATTAAGCACTTTTTGCTGCTTAGTCAATTTTCTGAAAGTTTTCCGGCCAAGGCTTTCAACAGTTGGCGAGTGAACCTTTGCAAAATATTGGTTGTTTGCTTTGTCAACAAGAGCTACAGAATCTAGGTTAGCAAAGTTTTTAATTGTGTAGGGCACACTGAAGTTTAGGAAAACAGCAAGATATATGTAAGGTTACAACTACTTTATATTGTGATTTGAGGTTAGATGACATTTGTAAAAAATGTATATATTGTGTTAAAATGCTTTGGAAACTAGAAACTCAGTGGACAATGGCATTTTTAGCACTTCTTCGCAAATAGCTATTACCAGAGTCCTATCCTCCACGGATTTTGTTTTGCAGTGTATTAAATGTATACAAACTAATGTTGTAATTGCCAGATTGTCTAGAGCACCATTTTGTATTTTATTCAGGCGGGTATAATAGAAGAAATGTTGGAAGATACTTTTGAAAGCATGGACGACCAAGAGGACATGGAAGAGGCAGCAGAAATGGAAATTGACAAAATATTGTTCGATATCACTGCAGGTAAAAGTGCCATTCCTTTTAGCGAACAAGTTCTACCACGTTCCATGTTTTATGAGTGCTAAATTGTTTGTAGAAGAACAGTTTGAGAGGGATCTCAAGAGCAGCACATGATTTGATATATTTAATTAGAAATCCTGACATTCCATTTAAACAGGAAAGTATCGAAATGCTGAAATGACATTTTAATCATTTATGTATGGTTTTAATAAGTGTGGCTCAATTTTCAGTTTGCGGTAATGATCCTTAGGTTGTTCCGTTTTGCTTTTTTATTGGCCTTGCTAGTCCAGTAGTAGCAAACCATAAAATACAATTTCATCCAGGTGACATTGTGAAACATGTATTTGTTTTCCATATTTTAAGGGGCTTGGGAATGGTTTTCCTGCGAGAAGGGAGGAGGTGCTAGGTAGTGAATTAAGCTAAAGTATAATTCTGTTGGTGGTCGATCCAGCCATGTGTCATAGAAATGCCCACTACCTGTAAATTAAAAAATAAAATAAAAAATGTATCCAGTAAAATTGTCATTAAACACGTCTTTGAAGCCAACAAAGATAAATCCAGGCCACGGGAAGCGTGGTTCTGCAAAGTCTGAACAACTTTCTGCCCAACAGGAGTGGAGGCTTCTCTTGTGAGTCTTGGACCTTTTGTGTCTCTTTGCTAGGATCTTTACTTGTTGGCTGATTTTTTTAACATGTACCTGATGCTATTGCTGCTGCTGACGTTTATCATCAGCATAGCTATAGAAGTATTGAGAAGATAGGGCAGCTGAGGTCGTTGAAGTCTGAGTAGACTAAGAAATTTGCCAAGCCCGCTATAAGCACCCAAATATATTCTACAGTTAGTACTGGTTAGTAGATCTGGAATCGCAACAGGACTTTCAGGGTTGAATTGTCGATCATACGAGATTAGGGAGTTTGGTTATTCTTACTACAGTGCATTAAAGTCAAGAATGTAACTAAGGTCATACTTCAAGCACACAAGAAGGCAGCTGTAACTGTAGAAGCTACTTACATTGACCAGTTGGTGAACCAGTCAAATTACTAAGGCAGCTGGAGCAACTTTAGTAAGTTCAGTGCACACTGCCAACATCTGTAGTATTTTACAGGTGCTAACTTCTGCCCAGATCAACTCAACACTTCATCCTTCACAGTTTGGTAAATTGAATAACAGTGACACCTGTCATTTACAGTGTTTAGAAACAAGAGAAGTGCAGTATGTGCACTGTATAAGCAGGCCATGGGTCCTCTGTCTCTGGCATTATATTGTGACTGGATAGACAATCCATTCTTTTTTATGCATGCTTTTTTTTAAACAAACACATTTTGATAAGTTCATAAACTGTCCTGACCTGAGCAGGGAAGAAGTACACCAACTTTGGATGTAGAAAAGCCTCTGGCTAGTGTTGTTTTCAAAGGGCAATCTAACAGTGAAATACATGTTTAAGCCTAGCACTGGTGTAATAGGCTTAACAAGAAGTTATTGTAAGAGCTCCACGCCTACTTGCAAGTAAATAAAACATTTATATTGCATATATGCTAGCAAGGCATTGTTAGGCAGTACTTGTAAAGTAATTTTAGGCCGGTTACATGTGAAGTATCTCACAAATAGAATGAATTTTGCTGAAACTGCATCGTTCTATATTTGATTACAACACACTGAAAGAGGACTGGAGTTGACCATACATCGTTTCCATGTTTACCTTGGATTGTAAACAAATGATTTCATTGATTCCAGGGCTCAGATAAACCCTTGTGGCAGGACTCTTGTCTTGCAAGTAGCTGGGGAGGCCATACTTGGTGACTCGGACAGAGGAGACCTGTAAATGTGACTCGCCTGTACAGAGAGGCAATGAAGCATGTGCCTATCACAAGATCTCTTGTTGTAGGCATAGACGTTGGCGTTTTGTGTGTGTTGCAAGGTTCTAAGGCTTCTTATGGGGATGCCCAGGTAGGGGCTTGTAACACAAACGCAGCAAGAGTTTACTGCAGCATCGACTATGGTGAAGGTTTGTAGGATAAGATAAGCTAAAAATAAATATTTTGAGACGTGGTTTGCTTCGGGATTTAAGTGAAAACTTTAGGATAAATCCATGTGTCTTTTTGTTTTCTTAAGCCGGTTGGATCGTTCTCCCCAACGGGTTTGGTATGGAGTTCCAGATTAGCAGTCATTAAAAAAAATAAAGATTCCATATTTTATGCACTGCGCTGCAGACTGAGTTAAAGAGTGATCTAGTGTTTTGATTTGTAGTATTTACATCTTGGCAGGAGGCTATACTAGAGATGCTCTTTTATGTCTTTTGATGTAGGAAACTGAGAAATGCACAAGGTGATGTATGGATTACTTCAGTTAATCTCAGCCACTGGTCATTAGGTGCTGCATCCCAATCGGTTTTTCACTGTGACACTACACCAGTTGATAAACCATTTGTTCAGCAGTCTTAGCTCTGGAAGAAATGTTAATGCTAGTTTACTGTAATCATTGTATGTGGTGAATCAGCTGTCCTTGTTCTGTCCTTCTGGATCTCTCTGCTGCTCTGAACATTCTCGACTAAAGATGGTGCTTGACAACTTTGCTACGGTAGATAAGGTGTAGCAACACAAGCTATCTAGGTGACTGGTAAGATTATTGCACCTGGAGGCTCACATATGGAGTTCTGCATCATGGATCCACTTTGTCATTTGCTAATGACATTAGAGACCATTGAATGCTGCTGGACCAGCTCTTCACTCACTGGCAATGCATGTTGCCTGGCAGGAGTCCCTCCTACAAAATCAAACTAAAGAGGTGAAGCTTGGGGGCTATTTGTCTGCCTTCAGCACGCTCAGATGGTAGCTCTTCTGGAAGACCCTCTCACCAGTTTCCTCCAACATCTACTTTTAGCACTCAAATCAGGCGCAGATACAACTTGACAAATTCAGTTTTGGCTGTCATAGATATAGCAATAGAAAGGAAAGTAGAATAATATCACAAACTGCATTAAAGACATTCCCGATTGAACATGGGCTAGCTATGTAGTCATTAACAGTTTTAAAACAGGAATCCTCAGTGTTGGGCATACAAACACAATTGTTATACCGTTGTCTGAGACAGTCTTTACTATAAAGAACCTCCGAATCATCTGGAACACCATCCCTAAGCAAATAAAAATAGTTACCAAACACGTTAATTACCAAATCAGCTTCCAAAAACCTCAAAAGCCCTCCCCGGCCGTACACTTTAAACACTCCCTCACCAGGAATCTGGTGATTTCAGTCCTTGATTTCTGGTGTTCATGGGTGGTCCTAGCAACCTCTTCAAAAAACAACAACTGTGAGCTGCGCAATGGATCTTTAATATCAATCCAACAATTCACCCTTCCGTTTCTACCACCACTTTATTCGGTCAGAAAAAGGATCACACTCTAAACTCCTATCTCAGCCCACTGAGCAGTCCATACATACAGCACCTCAGAAAATCCTAGATTATCCCCTGCTTGCACCCTGTGCATGCCACCATTCAAGAAACTGAAACCAGTCAGAAGATGCTTCTTCATTCAAGACTCGTGACCTTGGAATAAGCTACATGACCATTGCACCAACACATTAACCCATCTCTCCTTGAGAGTGTACTGAAGACTTAATCCTTTTGACCTGCCTCCAGCTAAGCTTTCTGTCTTGTGCTATATATGGCCCTGTTGCCAGGCCGTTTGCCCCAGACATTTCCAGATTATTCAAAATGTATGCAGATATGCAGGTATAGAGAAGAGCTTTCTGGCTTAGCTTGAAGGTGGCCAAAACTGTGTCCTAGCTCTAGATAGGTGATCATTTTTTAAGCAGCAACTGGAAATCTGCTGTTTCTGAAGTGGAATGAGAAATTTCCTAGCTATCGTGAAGGAAAGTTTCATTTCTATTAAGGACACGGAGGCAAAGATTATGTAGTTCTTTCTTCACTTTTTATTAATAGCAGGTTCAAAGTTCAACACGGAAAAAACATAGAACCACAACTCCCATGAGACCATCGTCATGGCAACCACAGTCCAATGAACATCATTAACACCGACGGTATAAATGCCTAACAAAACGTCATCTGCCCTCGACTTCACTGCGAAGAGACGTCCAAGTTTCATGTGGCTGTCGCCTCCGGACCTAAGACAAATCGTACAGAATATCAGATCATGTAAAATAAACGTGAGCATTACAGCCGAAGTCAAAACATGAAGCAATCAAGAAAATAAGCCATACCAAATAGGATGCACAGATGTAGATGAGAACATGAATAGTTTGCTTTCAAACCAGGAGAAAAAAAAACCTGCAAAGCCCATATCGGCACATGCCGAGAACGTTCTCAGAAAACATAGTAAAATATACCACCTTGGAAACGAGATCCAACCAGTCCTCTTCGGGTGGGGAGGAACATATCAAGTGCCGGGTGGGATAATCCTTGCCTCAGTGTCCTTAATAGAATTGAAACTTTCCTTCACGTTAGCTAGGAAATTTCTCATTCTATAACAGGACCGGAGGCGAGGATTATGCAAGTTCAAAGCTTACTTACCACCAATGAGGTCGCCTCATGTATCTGTTTAAAATAGAATCTTTTGAAAACCAATCCGCAGCGTTCATGATGTCCTCCAGCCTACCCCCTACCTGTACGGCCTTAGAAGCCATAGCACCCCTAGTCGAGTGCGCACCAAAAACCTGAACGTCCACCCCAGCCTCCGCTAGGATCCATCTGATCCATCTAGCGATGGTGGGCGAGGACACCGCTCTAAACGGTTTCTTCAGGGAAATGAGTAGCTGGCATTCCCCCGGAGGGCGGAGGGGAGCAGACATCTCGTACGCCTTCAGGCACCGAACCACGCACAACTTAGGGGCGAACGGTAAAGCCGGATATGACACCGATCTGGTATTACATTTAGTCCTATGGGAGATCGTAAAGGTTACTCCCTCAGGAGAAAACACTCTGGCCGAGACGTCCAGAGCTCGAACATCCGACACCCTCTTACAGGAAATGAGGCATAACAGCTTTTCTAATTTAGCTCATAACGCTTTACAAGACAGAAAAGAATTGTCCTGCCAAGAAGATAACAACCGCAAAAAGAGGTTGACAGCCCAAAGTTCTGAATATCTGGGTTGAGGTGGACGGGCAAGACGAATGCCCTTGAGCAGTTTGCACACCCACGGGTGAGCTCCCACTGGGTGGCCCTCTATGGGAGGATGACCCGTCAAAATCACTGATCTAAAAGAATTCACTGTGCAGTACGACAGACCAGAGGCGGCCATTTCGGCCAGAAAATTTAGCACATCTGTAATGTGGGCCCCCACGGGATCGGTATGCCTGTCCAAACACCAGCGAGACCAGGCAGATTTGTATCGCTTACCCGTCCCTGGCGCCCAGGCTTGAGAGATGAAGGCTTGAGCGTCTTGTGAAAGTCGGCAATCGAGCCAGCGATCCCTGAAATCCTCCAGGCTGCCAGCTGCAGATGACCCTGCAACACCATCGGATGGCGCTGGCCCATGGAATCTCGAAGGATTGCTGGATAAGAAGGAAGGCGAATAGGAAGATCGCACGACAGTTCCAGAAGGGTCGGGAACCACGCCTGAGAGCGCCAAAGGGGAGTTACCAGAATAATCGTGGCCTGCTGATGACGCACTTGAGACAGAACTCTCGGAATCAACAAAAACGGGGGAAAAGCATACCCCAGGAACTGACTCCAGGTCTGCTGAAAAGCATCCACGGCCTCCGCCCCCGGGTCGGGACGCCAACTGAAATAGCGCGGAAGCTGCGCATTCCACCGGGATGCAAAGAGGTCCACTGCGCAAGGGCCCCAATACGACATGAGAGCCTGAAAAAACATCGGATCCAGCTGCCAGTCGCTGGAATCCGTCTGTGGTAAATAATTTATTTTACCTTATCTTATTTCATAATTTTCTAGTAATAGGTAAATGAGGAAGGAGACCGAGTCCGGGACGTGGAGTATAATCAAGGTTTATTTCAATAACTCGAGTTAAGGGAGAGCTCCCTCACCAAGCGGGTTAGGGAGTGATCTGCTCAACATTGCGCAGCTTGCAGCTTTTATACATTTCTTGCACAACACAAGCGAATAGCAATAATTCTGTAATTTTCCATCAAGCAAACTTTAGAAAAACACTTCTATGTGCGTCAGTGGAAATACGTAAAAATAGCATGCAGACAGAGAAATGTCAAAGCTGGGGTGTAGAATAGAGTGCGAGGCAAAAAGAAAAAAATAACAGGTGTAACTGTGTTCCAACCACAGGTTGTTCCGTCGAAGCGACCTTTTTCTCTCAGCAACGGCAGAATCGGCTTAACCACAGCTACGTGGGCGGCTCTCAGGTGTGACCTTTTTCTCTCAGCAACGGCAGAATCGGCTTAACCACAGCTACGTGGGCGGCTCACATCCTGCCCAAAGCGTATCATGCAAGGCAGTTTATCTCCAGCTGCACTCTCCAGAGTGTTAACAATAAGGTTTGTCAAGACATTCTCAAAATGGGTGCTTACTCTCAAAATGGATGCCTAGATGTCAAGGTACAGTGATTGCATGAGGGTGCGATATTTTACTTTTCCACATTCCCTCCTTGCACCAGAGTGCAATCACGGTCCTCTACCGGCAATTGAAGTAGATCCTGGCACTTTCCTCCTCCTGAGTATGTCTTCTAGGAGTGCACAGGGTAATACACAATCCGCAGAGCGGTGGACCACATTGTATGCAAAGACAACACCCCATAAGTACTGCGAATATTATCCCGACTATGGACAGTAACTTCCAGCCCCAGGAGGATACCAACCCCCAAAACCATCCTGACCAGGTCCAGGTGCCTGGTTCCTGGTGTAATCCTGATGCTATTTTGTGTAATTTAGAAATAGCTTTATAGACTGAGGGGGCGTTATCGGGAATGAAAATGCAACAGCTCGACCCGATAATTTTACAGGCCCCACCCTTCTCCGCTAGTATGACGTCGAGAACAAGACGATTCTGGAGCGCTACCATTCTAATAGCGGATTGTTCCTGAGTCAAGTTCCCCAAAGCGGCTATAGTCTGATTCACAACTGCCTCTACTGTTCGAGTAAGTCTACGTATAAGCTTACTGTTCTGCACTGGTCCGATGAAGAAGAAAAAACCTCTATTAAAATCAGTATATTGTTCCGCAGCAGTTTCAGTTTGATCTATTCCGGATGTATCTATATACCTCTTGTACCTCCCTGCACTAATTCGATGATCCTTGTGGTACGTCGAAGAGGCAAGGAAAACAGGTGGCAATAAGAAGGATATATAACATCTCCCCCCCCCCAGTTGTAGGGAAGACGGACATAGGCAGACTGGCCGCAAATGAAATAGGTATGTCTGGTGGTCTGAAATGAGGACCGACCATGATCCGTAAATTTCACAGTAGAATTGCATTCACTGTATCCTACAGAGATAGTGCCAGTCTTCTGGATGCACAAGTGTCCTTTTACTTTGAAAACGGATATGGTTATTGGCCCTCCCTCTCCTTGAGACCTGGACCTTTTCAGCTTAAAAGTCAAGTCATCCTGTCGGTATTCTTCTCTTTCGAATACCGTTCCATTAGCCTGTGGTAACCCTTCCTCATCAGGATAACAGACCGTTTGAAGGACAGCGTTTAGATTACCCCAGGGCCAGCCCTTTTGATCTGTTGGCATCTCAGACCTGTTGTAAGCTGTGATCAGGGCAAACCAGGCCTCGCATGAGCCGTTATATGAGAATGGAAATGGTGTTAATGGCATTCCCCCTTCATCTTGGTGAGGGGGAATCCGTCCACATATCCAGCAATTAGTGGTATTAACCACTTGATGTGAGTAGTGTAATAGCTTCACAAAGGTGTTGTTCTGCATAGCTACTCTATGTGCCAACTCATGAGGTGGAAGATCGTGATGTGTGTGTTCTTGAGTGTCATTAAGTGGTGTCTGAACTCGTTTGCTTGGAGGAAAAACCACATACAGTATCCAACTCACACATGCTATTGCTGCCAACAAAAACATTAATATCAATACAAAAATATTTTTTACAGTACATATTCTTCTCTTATATTTGTCCCTTAATCTCTTTTGTTCCATCCTTGTTTCTGTCACAAGCCTTGCCATTAGGCGTATCTCCCTTGAGCCCCTGCCGTTTCACCAACAAGAGGAGCTTGTTTGGACTTAAGTGACCTGGGCTCGGGAAGAAGACCTAAGTTTCGACTTGTATAACTGTTGGGGACTTTCTTCTGTGGGTAATGTCAATTGTTCGGAATGTTTTGGAATCAGGTGAGGCAAGGTGTCCTCTGCCCCTTCTTTAGAAAAGTATTTCTTACAGTGGCTGGCGTGTAACCAGCCCTTCCGTCCTTCGACTTTCACGGCTGTTCGGGTAACCAGTAGAACAAGCTTGGGTTCCTTCCACCTGGGCTCAAGAGGCGTCGCGCGATCAAAATTCCGGATGAGGACCCAGTCTCCCGGTCTGATCTGGTGTTCTTTGGGTTCGGTATTATCAGGAAATGCAGCTGCAACCTGTGAACGACAAGATTGAAGTGCAGACATCAAAGAAGCCAGATAATCTGTCAACACAGGTAGTTCAATGTCTGTTATAGCCTTAGCTCGCGGTGTCCCCCATATGTTAGGTGGTCTACCAAAAACTATCTCATAGGGAGCTAGTCCAGTCCTGGAATGGGGAACCATTCTCATGTAGAACAATGCTACAGGTAAAGCTGTTATCCAATCAACTTTCTTATCGGCACAAATTTTCGCCAATTTGTTTTTTAGTGTTTGGTTGTGTCGCTCGACTAAACCAGCTGCTTGTGGGTGGCGTACGCAGTGGAATTTCCACTGGTATCCCAGCAAGAGCGAAATTTTCTTCATTAATTCAGATGAGAATGGTTGGCCATTGTCAGAGTATATGACTCGAGGTAGACCAAACCTAGGAAAGTATTCCTTAATCAATTGTTTGGCAGTGGTGTTGGCAGTATAATCAGGTACGGGGTAGGCTTCTGTCCACCTTGTTAATGTACATACTACTACAAGGACATACTTGTATCCTCTGCATCTTTCCATTTGTATATAGTCCATTTGTATGACCTCAAAAGGATGTTCTGGAGGATGAAATCCTCCTGAGCCTACTGTCACACCCTTCCCGATGTTGTACTGGCAACATATCATGCATGTTTGGACCTTGTTTTTGGCTGCGGCTCTAAGGTGTTTATTGTCCCATATAGATCTTGTTACATCTAGCATAGCCTTTTCTCCTAAATGGGCTGGCCCATGTATTGTTTCTATAATGATCTGTACCATGGCGTCCGGTAGATACCAGACTGCTTTGTGTGGCACCATCCATCCCTGGTCTGTCAAGATCCCTCCCTCCTTTTTCCATTTTTCTTTTTCTTCTTTTGTAGCATGACTCTGTATGTCTAGTATATCAATAGCGGTATCTCTGGTAGTTTGTGTATGTCCTATAAATGCAAGGTCATGGGGTGACCCTTTTTCTACGTCTTTCTGCGTCATTTCCTGAGCTGTTTGGTCTGCTAAGGCATTTCCTATAGCGACATCGTCTGTTCCCTTTGAATGTGCTTTGCATTTAATTACAGCTATTTGTTCGGGCAAGTGTATGTCGTCCAATAACTGTGTTATGAGGTCTGCATGTTGTATTTTTGATCCATGGGATGTCATGAAGCCTCTTTCTCTCCATAGCGTTCCGAAATTGTGTACTACCCCAAAGGCATACTGTGAGTCGGTGTAAATGTTTATCTTTTTTCTCTTCCCTATGTGACAAGCTCTACTCAAGGCTATTAATTCTGCAGCCTGCGCCGAGAGAATTGGTATTTGTCGACATTCTAGTACCTGTGTTTTTGTGGTGACTGCATAGGCTGCTTTCAGTTCCCCTTTTTCATTTCTTTTACATGAGCCATCCACATATATATTTTGTTCCGCCTCTTTTAGAGGAATATCTCTTAGGTCTGATCTTGGTTTTGTCACTTGTTCAATCACTTCTATACAATCATGTACTCCGTCTATCTCTTCAGGAAGAGGTAAGAGTGTCGCTGGATTCAGGGTGTTACATCTAAGTATTTGAATGTGGGGTTGGAACAGTGTCAGTTCATACCCTGTCAATCTGGCTATGGTCAAATGTTGAGTCTGTGTTCTTTTGAGTAGTAGTTCCACTGCATGAGGAACCCTTACTACTAGTGGGTGTCCTAATACTATGGTGTCACTTTGTCTGATAGCTTGGGCTGTCGCTGCTACAGCTTTCAGGCATGCAGGAAGGGCTTGCGCTACTGGATCCAGAGTGGATGAAAAATATCCGCACGGCCTTTGTTTGCCTGCTTGTTCCTGTGTAAGAACTGACAAAGCAGTCCCATTTTTCTCAGTAACAAATAATGTAAAATCTTTGTGGTAATCGGGGGTAGCTAATACAGGAGCCTGACACCTTGCTTGTTTCAACGTTTGGAATGCGTGTGTATGTTCCTCTGTCCAGGGAAGTTGGGGTGTTGCACTTGCTTCCAATGTTGTGAGGTGTACAAGTGGTTTGGATATTAAAGCAAACTGAGGGATCCATTGTATGCAGTAGGATGTTAATCCTATGAATTCACGTACTTGTTTCTGTGTTTTTGGTTGGGGTATATTTAGTACCAACTGTATTCTTTCTTGTGTTAGTTGTCTACCCTCCTTCGACAGCAAGTGCCCTAAGTAGGCCACTTGCTGTTGACAAAACTGTAACTTGTTTGGTGACACCTTATGACCATTTTCAGCAAGAAACGTTAATACAATTAACGAGGCTTGTACACATGACTGTTCAGAGCGAGCCGTGATGAGTAGATCATCAACGTATTGCAGGAGTGCAGTATTTTGAGGCATTTGTATAGTGTCTAATTGTCTTTTTAATGCCTGACTGTAGATGCTCGGGCTGTCAGTGAAGCCTTGAGGAGCTCGCGTAAACCGGAAGCTCCTTCCGGACAGTGAGAACCCGTACAAATACTGGCTATCTTCATGTATGGGTACGCTGAAGAACGCATTCTTGAGGTCGATGACGGTGAAATAAGATGCCTCGCAATCAATAGTAGTTAAAAGTGTGGAGATATCTGGTACAACAGGATGTTGGGACACCACACACTTATTGAGTTCTCGTAGATCAACTACCAGTCTATAACTGGGATTTTCACCCTGTTGGACTTTTTTTGCTACTGGTAATACAGGGGAATTAACTGTGTTTGAAGGTACTTCTATCACTACCCCTGCTTTGATGAGATCTTCTATGATGGAAATGAGATCCCTCTCAGCTTGCGGAGGTATTTTATACTGGCGTAATCGTGGTAGTATGGCTCCATCTTTCAATATAATTTTGTGAGGCGCAATAGTCATTCGCCCAACCGAGGTGGAGCTGGTGGCCCACAATTCGGGGGGAAGCTGTGCAAGTCGAGGATCCAACTCTCTAACGGTATAGTGGCCTTTAAAATCTCGTAAGAAAAGGCGTACGTCCTGGGGGGAGCATACTATAATAGCTCCCAATTCTTTCAGTTGTTTAATGCCTAGCAAATTTTCGGGGCAAGTATCTGTTAAAAGAAGATCAGTGGTCGTGGTGAGGGGGCCGACTTGTAAAGGTAAGGGCTCTGAAGTATTACTAGTAATGGGCTGACCTGAAAAACCTAGGGAAACATTTTTGTTTCCTGACAGTGGTGCTTGAGGCAGTTCATTGTGATCAATTGTTGTTTTGCTTGCCCCGGTATCCAATAAAAACTTATTTTCTTGTCCCAGGAGGTGAACGTCCACATATGGACCAGTCTGGTCCACAGGTATAGGGATAAGGGGCAATTTATCCTCTTCCCTCCCTGGGCAACTTCAGAAGAAACTGGGAAAATCGGCATACCCATTATCCTCTCCATTCATGTACATCTGTGCGCTCTGTTTTATTTCTTTATCCTGGCTCTTGGGAACTCTTCCCTCTGTTTTGTATTGTTCCCGAGGAACATGGGGTCTAGATAATGTTTTACCTGTGGCCAAATTGTGTTTCAGAACGGGGCATGTTACATTCCCTTGCAAGTCTTTGACATAATGTCCTTGTTTCTTACAGTAATTACAAACACCCTTGGAGGTAGTTGTTGTCTTTTGTTGTTGTGGCGGCGGGCCTGTTCTGGGCATTACAGTCTGTGCGACTAAAGCTCTTATCTTAGTTTCTTTCAGTCTCGTCTTTTCACGCTCTTCTTCCTCCCTCAGTCTATTTTGATGATATTGTAATATTCGTAAAACTTGGGAAGGAGTCTGAGCCTGCCAGGAACTTTCAACTCTTTGAACCCTTTCCTTTAATTTAGGCAAGCTATTTTCTACCAATTTGGACACAAACAGGTGGGGGTAGGAGTCACTATTTGGTTTAAGACCGCTATTGATAGCGAAACATTCCTCTAATCGGGAATAATAATCCCCAGTATCCTCACCAGGTTTTTGCTTACAAGCCGAAATGGCGTCCCAATCCTCTTTTTTAGTAGTGAGGAGTTGGGGTAATACTTTGAGAATAAGACCTGGCAACGCCTTTATATCCTGGTGTATATCTCCCCCCGGTGCGCGATCACTTTCACGTGTTTCAAGAGTTGCCCAATTTAATTCAACAGCATCAACTACCCAGTTTTTCTCTCTCAATTTTTCATAAATTCCCGAGGGCAACAAATGTTTCAACATGATTGTCATATCTGCTAATGTGTATGTTCCCATCGTAAGGACATCCGCGAGTTCTTTAAAGAATCCTGCAGGATCCTTAGAATGGGATGGAACCATTTCCTTCATTTTCATAATTTCCATTTTAGTAAGGGGAGTATACACAAAAACCCTTTGTAAGGCATTTCCACCATCTATTCGTGGGTGTACCTCTCTAAGAGGAAAATGACGAAGTGTGTCTTTCTGTTGTAAATCATGGTGTCGTGACCGAAGAAGTGTTCGTGTTACTTCGTCATGATACTCCTGTCTAGCCTCAAGGAATATGTTAAAAAACAGAGTTGGGTCTTGTACGAATGTTAAGGACGTGCACTTAGACAATAAATCTTCGAGGGCCTTTTGATGGGGTCTAATTATTTTATTTAGCGTCATCAAGTGTTGGGTCATATATATACTGGCCAATCTACGTTGCGTAAGTGGGAGATTAGAAAATAACTGGGCAATGACATCTGGATTGTATATTTTTGGTTGTGAGGTCCACAGGGTGGTGGTACGAGCTAATTCCTGCTCCTCAACTGTTAAGGGAGGTTCCTGATCAAGGAACCATTCTAAGGCTTCCTCTGTTTCCTCATATAACTCTTCACTCGTTGGGACCTCGGGAAAAAAGGAAACAGTTGTGGGGGTAAATTTTTCTCCTTTTCCGAGGTCCCCACGAAGTGGACATTGCTTAGTAGGTCGTGAGGGACCCTCTTTGAATTTATGTTGTTGTTGTATCATAAGGCCCAATAAGGTACCTACTGCTCTATCTATCTCATCCTCTACCTCTTCGGTATTTTTATTAAGTTCATTAATAATGTCTGCTAATTTTGTAGGAATTTTCAAACCATTTGCCTGGAAGTATCGTGCAAAGAGAAGTGTCATGAAAGCATATATGTGCATTTTTTGTCTCTTATTTTACCCCTTCATAACTTCTGTATATGCGGTGGGATCTCCACCTCGTAACATATATTCAATCATACTGTCAATGGTACTGTGTACTGCAGGCATTTTTTCTATTTTAGTCCAACTATCAACTAACTGTTTTCCTTGTTCATCCAAAGCGGGATATCTTTTATATAATGGATCATGGGGACACTGCACTTTATCCTCCCCGCCCGCTGCTTCGTCCCCTCCCGCTGTCTCTACCAGAGAAAGACGTCGGGTGTGTTCTGAAAGGTTGTCAATTATAGCTGGGGGAAGTGTTACCGCTTGACCAGGTCCAGGATGGATGGGCCGCATATCAGAATACGGGGGTGGTACGTCCAATAAGTCTATGAGGGGTGCTTCTTCAAAATCTATAGGAGCGCTGGGAAGGAGACCATGTTTCGATTTAACCTGACCAGCAACCTCACATTTAGGTAACACCGGATACAGACCGCTCATATTTCCTTGTTTTTTTCTAATTATTTGGTCAAGAACTGTTTCCTTTCCTATCTGCAATAATTCGTCTGACTTCGCTTTTTCTGACATTTTCTGCGCTTTTTCGACTTTATTCTGAGCTTTCTCCTGTCTCCTATGGGCTTCTTTCCTCCACCATTCCACAGAATCTAATTGAGCCTGTCTCGCTTTCCTTTTGAACAACTGTTCCTCTACCTTAAGGACACTTTCTATATCGAAAGTCCCGCTGATGGGCCACCGATATTTTTCTTCCAACTTCTCAGTATATTCCACCCATAAGTCCAAAAAGACTATTGCCGACATGCCATGTTTATTATACATAAATCTAGCTGGCGTGTCCTTAGGTGGAAGAACCACCTCTTTTTCTAAAAACTTTTTATCCTTAGATTTAGTCTTAAATTTGGCAAACGACATTTTGTTACTAAATCTATACTTTTACCGTTTCCTTAATTGGAAAACGTCTTGATACTATTCAGTAATACTCACCGAACAGCAAATCCAGAATTTTCGATCGAATCCAGACGCTGCGCGTGTCAGGGGTCTCAGACGTCTCGGACTCCTCGGTTCCTCGATGTCGGGCTCGGTTATGGACCTCCCGCGTCTCTCACCGCCTCATATGTATGCCGGTCTCAGTCAATCCCCCGCATCTCCGAAGGAATTCGGTGGGAAATCCCCACCGGGTGCACCTGAAGTCCGTCAAGAGAGGAAACAGGGGAAAACACCGCGGCCGGCAAAAACCGGCGCGTGTAGAGAAGGGAAGGTCCCTGTTCGGGCGCCAGAAATGTGGTAAATAATTTATTTTACCTTATCTTATTTCATAATTTTCTAGTAATAGGTAAATGAGGAAGGAGACAGAGTCCGGGACGTGGAGTATAATCAAGGTTTATTTCAATAACTCGAGTTAAGGGAGAGCTCCCTCACCAAGCGGGTTAGGGAGTGATCTGCTCAACATTGCGCAGCTTGCAGCTTTTATACATTTCTTGCACAACACAAGCGAATAGCAATAATTCTGTAATTTTCCATCAAGCAAACTTTAGAAAAACACTTCTATGTGCGTCAGTGGAAATACGTAAAAATAGCATGCAGACAGAGAAATGTCAAAGCTGGGGTGTAGAATAGAGTGCGAGGGAAAAAAATAACAGGTGTAACTGTGTTCCAACCACAGGTTGTTCCGTCGAAGCGACCTTTTTCTCTCAGCAACGGCAGAATCGGCTTAACCACAGCTACGTGGGCGGCTCTCAGGTGTGACCTTTTTCTCTCAGCAACGGCAGAATCGGCTTAACCACAGCTACGTGGGCGGCTCACATCCTGCCCAAAGCGTATCATGCAAGGCAGTTTATCTCCAGCTGCACTCTCCAGAGTGTTAACAATAAGGTTTGTCAAGACATTCTCAAAATGGGTGCTTACTCTCAAAATGGATGCCTAGATGTCAAGGTACAGTGATTGCATGAGGGTGCGATATTTTACTTTTCCACACGTCAGAGACCTGGAATTCCAGTCCGCTGTGGCATTCTGGATGCCTGGGAGATATTCCGCTGAGACCGATCTTTGGTGATCCAGACAAAAATGTCAGAAATCTTTCGCTAGTTCCGCCAGAGCCCGAGACCTGGTGCCCCCCAGGCGGTTGATGTATTGAACCTCCGATACATTGTCCATCCGTAGGAGTACAACACAAGAGACCCTGTCCCGAGTCAGGGACTTGATCGCGAACGAACCCGCTAGGAGTTCCAAGCAATTGATATGCAGGTTGAGTTCCTTGCAAACTGGCATCCGACTCTATGACCAGATCGGGAGAAGAACCGAAGATGGCCCTGCCGTTCCAAGCCTCCATGTGGTCTAGCCACCATTGTATCTCCGTCCTGGCCTCCGAGTTGAGAGCGACTCTTTCGGAGTAAGTCAACCCCGACGAAGATGATGCGCTTTGAGGCGTTGGAGAGCCCTGTAGTGAAGTGGGCCTGGAAAAATGGCCTGAATCGATGAGGACAGTAAACCCACTACTCTGGCCAGTTGGCGGAGTGAGATTTTGTCCCTCCTCAATACAATCCTCAGTTCCTTCTTGATTTTCGTAATCTTCTGGAACGGAAGGCTCCGAGTGGCCGCCAGGGAGTCTATTAGGAAACTCAAAAATGTCATTGACTGGGATGGGATCAGATCGGACTTCTGGAAATTGATCACGAACCCCAGATCCTGCAACAAGGCAATAGTCATGTTCGCATTGGATATGAGATGAGTCCTGGACTGATCCATCAAAAGGATATCGTCCAGATAAATAATGAGGCGGAGACCCCGCGACCGGAGGAATTCCACCACTGGCTTGAGTAGCTTGGTAAAGCACCCAGGGGCCAAAGAGAGTCCGAAAGGGAGAGAAGTGACCTCGAAAATCTGTTGCTGCCATTGAAATTGCAGGAACCTGCGGTGAGGAGGGAAAATGGGGACCGCGAGGTACGCGTCCTTGAGATCTAGATGAACCATCCAGTCTCCCTGGAGTAAGATGTCCTGCAGGTGGTGAATAACCCCAATTTTGAAGTGGCGGTAGACCACCCACTCGTTGAAAGAACGAAGATTGATCACGGGTCGGAAACCTTTTGTCTTTCTTTTCGACAAGGAAAAGATTGCTGACGAAGCCCCGTGGATGGAGTAACGCAGGGCAAATAGCTCCTTTTAGTAACAACTCTTGAACCTCTGCGTCTATGAGGTTGGAGTCTGACTCTGAAAACATCATAGGTCTGGGGATCACTTCCTGCACCGGGGTCCCCCAGAACTCTATGTGGAAGCCTGAGACTGTTTGTAAGACCCATGCGTCTGAGGTAAGGCGCTCCCAGTTGCGTTTGAACAAACAAAGTCGCCCCCCCAGATCTCGAGGGAAAAAAGGGGTAATCCTTACCCGAGGTTCCTCCTGGGGCATTGGCTGCTGCGCGGGCTCCTCTGCCGGCTTTGCTTCTTCCTTTACCCCTGTTGGGGAAGAATGTCCCTTGGCGTCCGTCTCGCCAACCGAACTGTCGGACATTGGTTTCAGGGCCTTGGAGGAATTGGCGGGCGGAAGAGCGACCCCTTCCTCGTCCGGCCCCTCCAAAAACCTTCCCCGGGAAGATCTTATTTATTGAAGATTGAGCCTTATCAAGGGCCGAAAAAGTGGCCACGAACTACCCGAGCTCCTTGACGAAAGGGTCTCCAAAAAGATGACTCTGCGCCACCGCCCCTGCCTCCGAAGTTGACAGTTCCCCCAACTTGGGATCAATCTTGATAAGCAGGGAGCGGCGCCTCTCTGCTGATATAGCGCAGTTGGCATTGCCGAGAAGGCATAAAGCCCTCTGAGCCCAGCCTGCCACAACATCCGTCTGGAGGTGTGTATTTGACATTTTGGCCCGCTCGGCCAATTGAATTATTTGTGTCAGAGGCCCCACGACGTCCAAGAGCTTATCCTGGCACGCCCGCCAAGACCTATCGATCCCTTTCTTAGGGTCTTTCACGTACTTTCCGAAGAAGGTACACATTTTAGGGTCTATGTCAGGAGTAGAGGCCACTCTGTCAGGGAGAGTAGGGCAGGGGCACTCTGCCCTGAGGCACGCCCGAATCTCCTTATCCAAAGGTTGGCGAAGTTTACCCGCCACATAGTCTGCCACTTTCGGGTCCGGATGCCATTCAGACGAGCGGGGGTGGTAGATCCCCTCTGGCTCGAACATGTCGGAGTCCGACTCCCCCGGATCCCGAGATTCCGGGATAGAGGCCCCCGGGCGCCAAGGACAACCGGATTCCACCTCCTCCACCGAGGAGGAGTCCCCGTCAGAGTCCTCCACCATGCCCGCTGAAGACCCCACCAGGAGGTCTGATTTGGAGTGCCATTGGTCACCAGTAACCCCGGGCAAAGAGCCCTCCCGGTAGGGTAAACGCAAGTGAGTGCGAGCACTCTTACCGTGCAGCGCTGGAAAAACATCCGATTCCCCGAGGGGATCTGCTGCCCGCTTGTGTGATTTCCTGGGGGAAGCCCCTTGGGCGACCCCCGTCACCCCCGTCATGCCTGGCCCCTTTGAGACTTGTTCGGCCAATTGTGTCATGCTCTCCTTAAAAGGAGCGAGAGCCTGCGCAATGGCCTGAGATAGTACAACATCCACCCCAGGGGGAAGGATGCGTAGCGAAGGGGTCTCTGAGGACATGAGGGGAAATGAGTCAGAATCTTGGGCAGATTGCATAATGAGACAGTGGCAGAGACAGGAAAAAGTAAGTATGCACCCTAACCTTCAGGGGAAGCCCCCTCACACTCCTGTCGGAAATGAGGAAAGAGTTTAGTCCACAGAACAAGCAGGGAAAAAATCCCTGTATGTCTGTGGAGCGAGAGCGTCCTTCCCGCTCTGGGTCTAAACAACCCGAAGGTGTCGCGTGAGGGGGGGGAAAAAAGGATGTTAGGACAGTATAAAAAACTGCTAAGCTGCCCCACGCGTTGAAAAAATACAGCGCCGAGCGTGAAATGAAAATCGGGACGTGCGCCCTCTAGAGGGCCCGACAAGTCACCGCAGTGTGAAAGCGCTCGGGCTGAACAAAGCCTACCGCGCGTAGCAACAACGTTGCTACAACTAGACCTGAAATTGAAGGAATCAATATCAATGACGTGCGCGGTCAAAATATAAAATACACACACTACGTTTAAAAAAATAGCACAAAGGCAGGAAAGGCACTTATCTGCACCGTCGAGCAGTGAAGAAAGAGGGCAGATGACGTTTTGTTAGGCATTTATACCGTCGGTGTTAATGATGTTCATTGGACTGTGGTTGCCATGACGATGGTCTCATGGGAGTTGTGGTTCTATGTTTTTTCCGTGTTGAACTTTGAACCTGCTATTAATAAAAAGTGAAGAAAGAACTGCATAATCCTCGCCTCCGGTCCTGTTATAGAATTATTAAAGATGTGTCTGAAATCCATACTTTCCACTGGACATTGCTGTGATTAATAACTCACAATATTATTCTAAACTTCCATGATTAATTAGTCATGATCAGTCCGTACAAGAATGTACCTCTGTGACTCAAGCAACTATTGTGGCTAACCTTGAATATGAGCTCCATTCTCCATAGTAAAGATGCCTGAATTGTAACAAATTCCACAGAGCATATACACATTACTTGAGTGCTAAGCCAGATCCCTGTAAAATAGTCCCCTGTTTTTAACATCCCCACTTGGAAAACAGCTACCACCACCAGATGTTAGAAAAATAAATTACTAAACTGCCTACACAAATGGATGAAGGCACCTTTTCAACTGAATGTGTTGAAAAAATTAACCTGCTCGCTATGCATCTCACTCATTTTCATCTACTTTCGAATTGGGAATTGGAATGTCTTTGTTTCAGTGTTGGGCATTGGGGTGTACTACAAAGCTAGTGGGGGCGGGGGAGTTTCTGTCCATTCTTCCTCCTAAAACTTGTGAAATGAAATGGCACAGGAATAGAAGACAGCTTCCACTATAAACTAAAACACAGAAGGAGCAATCTATACAAAGACCTCATCCCTTGAGGCATTCTTCAGTACCTAAACAGGACTTGTGCGTTGTCAGCGTACCCACAGTAAATGCTATTTTGGCCACTGTATGTTTTTTTTCAATTTGAACAGTGTTGTTGCAGTAAGCAAACTTCTCAATATCACATACATCAATCACTTTTTGTTGTACTGCTCCTAAATCAAGTGCCTCACGTCACTCAACAACCAAGTATTACATCACGTATGGGTTATCTATTACAGTTGTATTTATAGTGACTGTAGGAAGTTGGCTCTGTATGTGCTATTTCAAAGTAAGGAATAGCATGCACAGAGTCCAAGGGTTCCCCTTAGAGGTAAAATAGTGGTAAAAATAGATAATACTAATGCTCTATTTCGTGGTAGTGTGGTCGAGCAGTAGGCTTATCCAAGGAGTAGTGTTAAGCATTTGTTGTACATACACATAGACAATAAATGAGGTACACACACTCAGAGACAAATCCAGCCAATAGGTTTTTATGTAGAAAAATATCTTTTCTTAGTTTATTTTAAGAACCACAGGTTCAAATTCTACATGTAATATCTCATTCGAAAGGTATTGCAGGTAAGTACTTTAGGAACTTCAAATCATCAAAATTGCATGTATACTTTTCAAGTTATTGACAAATAGCTGTTTTAAAAGTGGACACTTAGTGCAATTTTCACAGTTCCTAGGGGAGGTAAGTATTTGTTAGGTTAACCAGGTAAGTAAGACACTTACAGGGCTTAGTTCTTGGTCCAAGGTAGCCCACCGTTGGGGGTTCAGAGCAACCCCAAAGTCACCACACCAGCAGCTCAGGGCCGGTCAGGTGCAGAGTTCAAAGTGGTGCCCAAAACGCATAGGCTAGAATGGAGAGAAGGGGGTGCCCCGGTTCCGGTCTGCTTGCAGGTAAGTACCCGCGTCTTCGGAGGGCAGACCAGGGGGGTTTTGTAGGGCACCGGGGGGGACACGAGTCCACACAGAAATTTCACCCTCAGCGGCGCGGGGGCGGCCGGGTGCAGTGTAGAAACAAGCGTCGGGTTCGCAATGTTAGTCTATGAGAGATCTCGGGATCTCTTCAGCGCTGCAGGCAGGCAAGGGGGGGATTCCTCGGGGAAACCTCCACTTGGGCAAGGGAGAGGGACTCCTGGGGGTCACTTCTCCAGTGAAAGTTCGGTCCTTCAGGTCCTGGGGGCTGCGGGTGCAGGGTCTCTCCCAGGCGTCGGGACTTAGGATTCAAAGAGTCGCGGTCAGGGGAAGCCTCGGGATTCCCTCTGCAGGCGGCGCTGTGGGGGCTCAGGGGGGACAGGTTTTGTTACTCACAGTATCAGAGTAGTCCTGGGGTCCCTCCTGAGGTGTTGGATCTCCACCAGCCGAGTCGGGGTCGCCGGGTGCAGTGTTGCAAGTCTCACGCTTCTTGCGGGGAACTTGCAGGGTTCTTTCAAAGCTGCTGGAAACAAAGTTGCAGCCTTTCTTGGAGCAGGTCCGCTGTCCTCGGGAGTTTCTTGTCTTTTCGAAGCAGGGGCAGTCCTCAGAGGATGTCGAGGTCGCTGGTCCCTTTGGAAGGCGTCGCTGGAGCAGGATCTTTGGAAGGCAGGAGACAGGCCGGTGAGTTTCTGGAGCCAAGGCAGTTGTCGTCTTCTGGTCTTCCTCTGCAGGGGTTTTCAGCTAGGCAGTCCTTCTTCTTGTAGTTGCAGGAATCTAATTTCTTAGGTTCAGGGGAGCCCTTAAATACTAAATTTAAGGGCGTGTTTAGGTCTGGGGGGTTAGTAGCCAATGGCTACTAGCCCTGAGGGTGGGTACACCCTCTTTGTGCCTCCTCCCAAGGGGAGGGGGTCACATCCCTAATCCTATTGGGGGAATCCTCCATCTGCAAGATGGAGGATTTCTAAAAGTCAGAGTCACCTCAGCTCAGGACACCTTAGGGGCTGTCCTGACTGGCCAGTGACTCCTCCTTGTTTTTCTCATTATCTCTCCTGGACTTGCCGCCAAAAGTGGGGGCTGGGTCCAGGAGGCGGGCATCTCCACTAGCTGGAGTGTCCTGCTGGGTTGGCACAAAGGAGGTGAGCCTTTGAGGCTCACCGCCAGGTGTGACAATTCCTGCCTGGGGGAGGTGTTAGCATCTCCACCCAGTGCAGGCTTTGTTACTGGCCTTAGAGTGACAAAGGCACTCTCCCCATGGGGCCAGCAACATGTCTCGGTTTGTGGCAGGCTGCTAAAACTAGTCAGCCTACACAGATAGTCGGTTAAGTTTCAGGGGGCACCTCTAAGGTGCCCTCTGGGGTGTATTTTACAATAAAATGTACACTGGCATCAGTGTGCATTTATTGTGCTGAGAAGTTTGATACCAAGCTTCCCAGTTTTCAGTGTAGCCATTATGGTGCTGTGGAGTTCGTGTTTGACAGACTCCCAGACCATATACTCTTATGGCTACCCTGCACTTACAATGTCTAAGGTTTTGTTTAGACACTGTAGGGGTACCATGCTCATGCACTGGTACCCTCACCTATGGTATAGTGCACCCTGCCTTAGGGCTGTAAGGCCTGCTAGAGGGGTGTCTTACCTATACTGCATAGGCAGTGAGAGGCTGGCATGGCACCCTGAGGGGAGTGCCATGTCGACTTACTCATTTTGTTCTCACTAGCACACACAGGCTTGTAAGCAGTGTGTCTGTGCTGAGTGAGGGGTCTCTAGGGTGGCATAAGACATGCTGCAGCCCTTAGAGACCTTCCTTGGCATCAGGGCCCTTGGTACTAGAAGTACCAGTTACAAGGGACTTATCTGAGTGCCAGGGTGTGCCAATTGTGGATACAATGGTACATTTTAGGTGAAGGAACACTGGTGCTGGGGCCTGGTTAGCAGGGTCCCAGCACTCTTCTCAGTCAAGTCAGCATCAGTATCAGGCAAAAAGTGGGGGGTAACTGCAACAGGGAGCCATTTCTTTACACAAGCCCCCCCCAGCCCACAGGCCAGGAGACTCAGCCCAAGCTGGGAGAGTCTTCCTAGTCTGTCAGGCGAGGAAGAGTAGGAGAAATAGGCTGGTTAGTTGCAGGGCCTACTCTGCCTTACATCCTTCTGTTCAGGTCATTCCCTTTGGGGAACTGACCTACTTCCACAGTGATAGGACCTAGTCTGAATTGCCTCTTGTCTGCCTCTTCAATGTCTCCACCCATTCTTTCTGTTTTGGTCTTAGAGGTATCCACCTCTGCTAACCTTATCTTGGCCAGGGTTACCCCTAGCTTACCCAGAGAGGTTACCCAGAGCTGGAGTAACCCCACCATGACCAATAGGGTCAGGGGGCCTAACTTGCTATTTGGCATGGGGTCAGACCACCATGCTAAGGATAGTGCAGCCATAAAGGCTAACACCCAGCAGAGGCCACTGACAGCTGTCAGTGCCCAGAACCACACCTTTAGCTCTTCACCTAAAAGGGAAGGGGCTAAGTTACAGGCCTCTTTGGGTTCAGGTTGCCTGTCTGCTGTATTAGAGTGGGGGGTTACCACATCTTGTAGTAAACACCCTTCTTCCACTCTTTCTTCTGTTAGCTGAGGAGCCACCCACTCAGGTTTAACAGTTGCCTGACTAGCCAGGACTTCTTGTGGGTCAGGTTGGACTTTATCAGGGCCATTTTTGGAGTTCTCCCCTACTGGAGCAGAATCTCCTTGGCTTGCTGTAACCTTGGCTAAAGGTTGTCCACCCTTCCTACTCTGTTTTCTTTTCTTCTTCTTCTGGGGCCTGCTGGCATTTACTGCAGAGGCAGGACTTCCAGAATCCTTGGGAGAGGACTGGCACTGGACCAGTTCCTCTCTTGAGCTCTGACTAACCTCTGGGTAGTCATTTCCAAGGAGACAATCAAGGGGGAGGTCTGTACTGACTACTACCCTTCTCCAGCTAAGAGTGCCACCCACTTCTATGGGCACTAAAGCCACAGGCCTCTTAGTGACCCTGTCTAGGCTAACTCTTACCCTGGCAGTCTCACCTGGGATGTACTGGTTTGAGAGCACCAGCCTGTCATGCACAATAGTGTGACTGGCACAAGTGTCTCTCAGGGCAGTGGTTGGGATTCCATTCACCAGTAGGTGGTGGAAGTGTCTACTTCCCTCTGGAATCTCCAACTCACCTGTTGGGCCCTGTTTCCAGTTGAAGGCTAGGAAGACCTCCTCATCTGAGGAGTCATCTCCCATGGCTACACTGGTTACCCCAGGAATTTTGTTCTGGGGTTTGTTTTTGGGACAAGAAGTGTCCTTGGTGTGGTGCCCAGACTGTTTACAGTTGTGGCACCAGGCCTTAGTGGCATCCCAGTTCTTACCCTGGTACCCACCTTTGTTTTGGGTTGTGTCTTGGGGCCCACCCACCTGTTCTGGTTTTTGGGGGCCTACAGAGGACTCTTTTTCTTTGTTTCTAGTGTCACCCACTTTCTCCTGGGGAGTTTTTGTAACCCCTTTCTTTTGGTCACCCCCAGTGGAAGTTTTGGTTACCCTAGTCTTGACCCAGTGGTCTGCCTTCTTTCCCAATTCTTGGGGAGAAATTGGACCTAGGTCTACCAGATACTGATGCAACTTTTCATTGAAGCAGTTACTTAAAATGTGTTCTTTCATAAACAAATTATAAAGCCCAACATAGTCACACACTTCATTTCCAGTTAACCAACCATCTAGTGTTTTTACTGAGTAGTCTACAAAATCAACCCAGGTCTGGCTCGAGGATTTTTGAGCCCCCCTGAATCTAATTCTATACTCCTCAGTGGAGAATCCAAAGCCCTCAATCAGGGTACCCTTCATGAGGTCATAAGATTCTGCATCTTTTCCAGAGAGTGTGAGGAGTCTATCCCTACACTTTCCAGTGAACATTTCCCAAAGGAGAGCACCCCAGTGAGATCTGTTTACTTTTCTGGTTACACAAGCCCTCTCAAAAGCTGTGAACCATTTGGTGATGTCATCACCATCTTCATATTTTGTTACAATCCCTTTGGGGATTTTTAGGATGTCAGGAGAATCTCTGACCCTATTTAAGTTGCTGCCACCATCGATGGGACCTAGGCCCATCTCTTTTCTTTCCCTCTCTATGGCTAGGATCTGTCTTTCCAAAGCCAATCTTTTGGCCATCCTGGCTAACTGGATGTCCTCTTCACTGGGGCTATCCTCAGTGATTTCAGAGGTGTTGGTCTCTCCTGTGAGGGAACCAGCATCTCTGACTATTATTTTTGGAGTCAGGGTTTGAGGGACCCTGTTCTCCCTAGATAGGACTGGTAGGGGGGAATTTTCCTCCAAGTCACTATCCTCTTCCTCTGAGTTGCCACCCTCAGAGGGGTTGGCCTTTTCAAACTCTGCCAAAAGCTCCTGGAGTTGTATTTTGGTAGGTTTGGGGCCCATTGTTATTTTCTTTATTTTACAGAGTGACCTTAGCTCCCTCATCTTAAGATGGAGGTAAGGTGTGGTGTCGAGTTCCACCACAGTCACATCTGTGCTAGACATTTTGCTTCTAAAAGTTGGAATACTTTTTAAGAATCTACAACTGGTTCTAGAATCTAATTCAAACTTTTACAAACTTTTAAACTCTAAAAGAAATGCTAAACAGGATCTAACACAAGGCCCTAGCAGGTCTTTTAAGAATTTAGAAAACTTTTCAAATTGCAAAAATCAATTTCTAATGACAATTTTGGAATTTGTCGTGTGATCAGGTATTGGCTGAGTAGTCCAGCAAATGCAAAGTCTTGTACCCCACCGCTGATCCACCAATGTAGGAAGTTGGCTCTGTATGTGCTATTTCAAAGTAAGGAATAGCATGCACAGAGTCCAAGGGTTCCCCTTAGAGGTAAAATAGTGGTAAAAATAGATAATACTAATGCTCTATTTCGTGGTAGTGTGGTCGAGCAGTAGGCTTATCCAAGGAGTAGTGTTAAGCATTTGTTGTACATACACATAGACAATAAATGAGGTACACACACTCAGAGACAAATCCAGCCAATAGGTTTTTATGTAGAAAAATATCTTTTCTTAGTTTATTTTAAGAACCACAGGTTCAAATTCTACATGTAATATCTCATTCGAAAGGTATTGCAGGTAAGTACTTTAGGAACTTCAAATCATCAAAATTGCATGTATACTTTTCAAGTTATTGACAAATAGCTGTTTTAAAAGTGGACACTTAGTGCAATTTTCACAGTTCCTAGGGGAGGTAAGTATTTGTTAGGTTAACCAGGTAAGTAAGACACTTACAGGGCTTAGTTCTTGGTCCAAGGTAGCCCACCGTTGGGGGTTCAGAGCAACCCCAAAGTCACCACACCAGCAGCTCAGGGCCGGTCAGGTGCAGAGTTCAAAGTGGTGCCCAAAACGCATAGGCTAGAATGGAGAGAAGGGGGTGCCCCGGTTCCGGTCTGCTTGCAGGTAAGTACCCGCGTCTTCGGAGGGCAGACCAGGGGGGTTTTGTAGGGCACCGGGGGGGACACGAGTCCACACAGAAATTTCACCCTCAGCGGCGCGGGGGCGGCCGGGTGCAGTGTAGAAACAAGCGTCGGGTTCGCAATGTTAGTCTATGAGAGATCTCGGGATCTCTTCAGCGCTGCAGGCAGGCAAGGGGGGGATTCCTCGGGGAAACCTCCACTTGGGCAAGGGAGAGGGACTCCTGGGGGTCACTTCTCCAGTGAAAGTTCGGTCCTTCAGGTCCTGGGGGCTGCGGGTGCAGGGTCTCTCCCAGGCGTCGGGACTTAGGATTCAAAGAGTCGCGGTCAGGGGAAGCCTCGGGATTCCCTCTGCAGGCGGCGCTGTGGGGGCTCAGGGGGGACAGGTTTTGTTACTCACAGTATCAGAGTAGTCCTGGGGTCCCTCCTGAGGTGTTGGATCTCCACCAGCCGAGTCGGGGTCGCCGGGTGCAGTGTTGCAAGTCTCACGCTTCTTGCGGGGAACTTGCAGGGTTCTTTCAAAGCTGCTGGAAACAAAGTTGCAGCCTTTCTTGGAGCAGGTCCGCTGTCCTCGGGAGTTTCTTGTCTTTTCGAAGCAGGGGCAGTCCTCAGAGGATGTCGAGGTCGCTGGTCCCTTTGGAAGGCGTCGCTGGAGCAGGATCTTTGGAAGGCAGGAGACAGGCCGGTGAGTTTCTGGAGCCAAGGCAGTTGTCGTCTTCTGGTCTTCCTCTGCAGGGGTTTTCAGCTAGGCAGTCCTTCTTCTTGTAGTTGCAGGAATCTAATTTCTTAGGTTCAGGGGAGCCCTTAAATACTAAATTTAAGGGCGTGTTTAGGTCTGGGGGGTTAGTAGCCAATGGCTACTAGCCCTGAGGGTGGGTACACCCTCTTTGTGCCTCCTCCCAAGGGGAGGGGGTCACATCCCTAATCCTATTGGGGGAATCCTCCATCTGCAAGATGGAGGATTTCTAAAAGTCAGAGTCACCTCAGCTCAGGACACCTTAGGGGCTGTCCTGACTGGCCAGTGACTCCTCCTTGTTTTTCTCATTATCTCTCCTGGACTTGCCGCCAAAAGTGGGGGCTGGGTCCAGGAGGCGGGCATCTCCACTAGCTGGAGTGTCCTGCTGGGTTGGCACAAAGGAGGTGAGCCTTTGAGGCTCACCGCCAGGTGTGACAATTCCTGCCTGGGGGAGGTGTTAGCATCTCCACCCAGTGCAGGCTTTGTTACTGGCCTTAGAGTGACAAAGGCACTCTCCCCATGGGGCCAGCAACATGTCTCGGTTTGTGGCAGGCTGCTAAAACTAGTCAGCCTACACAGATAGTCGGTTAAGTTTCAGGGGGCACCTCTAAGGTGCCCTCTGGGGTGTATTTTACAATAAAATGTACACTGGCATCAGTGTGCATTTATTGTGCTGAGAAGTTTGATACCAAGCTTCCCAGTTTTCAGTGTAGCCATTATGGTGCTGTGGAGTTCGTGTTTGACAGACTCCCAGACCATATACTCTTATGGCTACCCTGCACTTACAATGTCTAAGGTTTTGTTTAGACACTGTAGGGGTACCATGCTCATGCACTGGTACCCTCACCTATGGTATAGTGCACCCTGCCTTAGGGCTGTAAGGCCTGCTAGAGGGGTGTCTTACCTATACTGCATAGGCAGTGAGAGGCTGGCATGGCACCCTGAGGGGAGTGCCATGTCGACTTACTCATTTTGTTCTCACTAGCACACACAGGCTTGTAAGCAGTGTGTCTGTGCTGAGTGAGGGGTCTCTAGGGTGGCATAAGACATGCTGCAGCCCTTAGAGACCTTCCTTGGCATCAGGGCCCTTGGTACTAGAAGTACCAGTTACAAGGGACTTATCTGAGTGCCAGGGTGTGCCAATTGTGGATACAATGGTACATTTTAGGTGAAGGAACACTGGTGCTGGGGCCTGGTTAGCAGGGTCCCAGCACTCTTCTCAGTCAAGTCAGCATCAGTATCAGGCAAAAAGTGGGGGGTAACTGCAACAGGGAGCCATTTCTTTACAGTGACGATTAATAATCACATTCCACTCTACATCATTAGTTTATGCCCCCTGAGCCTGCATGTGGAAAAGTATTCAAAGTAACTCTGTATTCAGATGGAGATTTTAGCCAGAAACATTAGGCTTGGGTTGTTTAGTGTACCTGTTTGGTCTCTTTGTGTACTATTGAAATCTATATGGCTTTCCCAGAACATTTCGGGCTATTTATGGGTGTAGAATCTGCACGGATATCTCTTTGCAGCCTAAAGTTATAATTACAAATGTGGAAATGTTTTTATTTTTTTGCCAGATGTGTTCAATATTAAGTGACATTTCTCAAATGGGCAAACTCAAATCGTGTAACGCTAACCAAGGAAAGATTACGCTGAATGACTGGTGTCAGGCAATACCAAATGCCTACGAGTTTTCTTAGTGGAATGTAGTTTGCACACACAGTTCTGTTATATTAGCATGGATCACCAAATTGTGGCAGAATCACTGTTTATGGTACAATGTTCATTTCATGATATAAAATCCAGGAATAAGACTAGGAAAGTATACAAACTTTTAATTCTAATTTTGAACGACCTCAAGAGTCCCTTAGTACAAGTTTGACCTTCCTTGCCCTTACTGGCTGGCTGGTAGAACATGCGGACAGATTTCTAGCAATTAGTTTCTAAAATGTGGTAATCCCCTTCAGTTCCACTCACAAAGAAAAATATACTTGCCCTGGCTTGAACCCTAACTTTGTTCCTCTGGGCATGGGTGTCCCAGGCATGTATCAGTTTTCTATACAGAATGCAGCCACACGTCCCTTTGGCCATATTCCTATGTACTCACGTGCCTCTGCTCAGCTAAGGGACCTCCAGTGGCTGTCTGTGGTGCAGCACATTCAATTCAATTTGAGCACTTTGCTTTGTCTATACAGCACTTTCACAATCGGGACCTCATTATCTGAGGCACTTGGCGACTCCCTACTGTCCTTCTAGATCCTTAAGGTCTGCTAGTTATAGAATGGTTCGGGTACCACGGATTTGCAGCACCAGACAGGGAGGGCAGGGTGTTCCTTTAGATATTTGGCACCAAAACTATGGAAATCCCTCTAACTCTACCCCCTCCTTAATCCCGAAAAAAATACTATTCGGCAACATCTGAACACAACACTGTTTTAATGGGCAGAGTTTGAGTTGTGAAGCTGATTTGCTTTCTAACCTACCACTCTAGGAAACCATATTTGGGTAGCCGTGCGCTATTTAAATCTCTAAAAAAAAGCAATAAATAGAAAACTAGGTTCAGGGTGCTAACAGGTGATAAACTGGGTGCAGTGCATTTTGGACCTCTAACCATTTTTAGAAATCACCTGCACGTGTAATGCCGATGTAGGCTACCTGCTCTTAAGTTGCTCCTTTGTGCTGTATGTAAAATTAGAACCATATGTTTTTAACATGTACACATCTTAAGGATTCTTTCTGTTGGTGACAAACCTCTCGAACGCTGATTTCCTGGCAAGGAGATCTCAATGAATGTGACTTTTATCAGATATTTAGGAATTTATTTTCCCAAACATGGTAATTTCATCCAGACTTCATCCAGTATTCCTACCAGTGGACCGATATATGTTTGTGTGCCCCACCAACGAGTGAGGTGCTGTTTGGATTTTTCCTAGGCCACTTGGAGGTGTATGTCTTAAAGGTTGCTACCCAACCTAAAGCTTTACCCCCAGACCATGCTCAATCAGTCTAAAAGTTAGGAATGTCTGAGACCCTGCAACAAAGATGGCCATTAAGTCAAGTACGTTGATTCATAACAGCAACTAAAATTACTTAATTCCCATGAAATGTGCAGGAGGCTTCTTGTGTGTCATCAAGAACGTGAATAGCTTGGAGGAGGGCGATGATCTAATGATTAACTACTCCTTCTGCAAGTTTGGCCACAAAAGATTGCGATGAGATTGGCAGTAGTTACTAAAGACCAAAGTGACCACTTCTTCAGTAGAGGAGTAACTAGTATTTGTTTCCAAAAAGTTGGAACCGTAGCCTGCTAAAAAGAGCAGTTAATGAGGTGCTAGAGTAGTGGCCACCAAATGGAAAATTTGGGTTAGGCATGAACCTAACAGAGTTCCTAATTTGATAGAAATTCGTAGATGAGGTCAGTAGAGTAGCCTGATAAGTAGAAAATTACTCTAAAGATATATTTGCAGGATCTGTAAGAGTGAAACTGTTACAATTAGATTACATCTTTAAAATGAAGAAAGTGATTCACACTCATTAAGTGAAGGCGTATCGGACTGGCAGGCAGAAGGATTAGTGAATTTGTTGATAATCCGAAGCACCTTGTTCGAGGAGTTGTTAGTTGCAGTTATCCAGGCTAAATGGAAGCACAGATGGGCTCTCTTTACTTTTTATGTTCGTCGGGAGCAGCTTCTTGCTAATGTTTTAGAAGCTCTCTTGAGATCAGCCATGGAGTCTGAATGTAATGATGTAATGGAGAAGAAGACAGAGAGCGAAGGCATCTGCATTTTCTAAACAAGGCTGAACACATCCGGGTGTTAAAGTTACTGACTGAATTTTCAACGTTGAAACGAAATTAATCAAGATGGAAGAAAAGGGATTCTGTATTCTTATTCTTAAATGAGCGTTTGCAGCTGACTCATGGCAGAGCTGAAACTACTGATTTAAGACCAGATAATATATGGTGAAAAGGATGCCACTGTGATCAGACCACATCATAGGAGAGTATGAAGGAAGATCAGGAAGATCAACAAGGTGAAGATCAGGTCAATTTGTCATCGTGAATGGGTAGAATGAACGACCCATTGGTTAAGCCCTGTGATTCGAGCAAGTCCAGAAATAATTGAGTTATTGTTTATTCTAGGTTGTCTACCTGGATGTTAAAGTCACTGAGAACTTAGGAGTTTTGAAGATTTGCTGGTTAAAGGAGTAGGAAAGTTGGCAATTTTAAGGCAAAAACTTTGGCCAATCCTAAGGGTCAATAAAAACTCTTGAATACATAGTAGATTCATCTGGAGATACAGAGAAGGAGAGACATTCGGCTTCATTAAAAGAGATTGTACTCGACAGGGATCGATGTAAATAATCTCAGAGTTGCCAGATCACTTCCTGATTTTACTGCATGGTCTGCATGTTCGATATTTTTTTGTTTTAGCTACAGCTAGATCTGGCATGTATGACTCTCTTATCCAAGCTTAAGTTAGGAACGAGCATTGGCAAGGCCAGGTGGTCTTGTTTTTAATGAGTCAACACATCCAGCGTTAGCGCATTAGAGCAAGACACACAGGAGGGAGCCTGCAGGAACAGACAGATAGGTCTGTAGTTGAAAACATGCCTCTCCTACAGTTCATACTATGTTAAATCTGTCCAGCGTTTCCATAGTATGTTGCAGAACAGACCTGATAGCTTGCAAAGACAGCAGCAAAACTGCATTTAGTAAAATATTTTGCCACCACCCATCTAAGTACCCCCTGGTAATTAATTGGGACTGCATTTCTTTCCATTGTTCTTTTGCCCACAATGCCTCCTCAGACAGGAACCATTTATAGGCAATCATCCTTGGCCCTGATCAAATGGGAACTGCCCAGCCCAGCCCTCTTGTACACAAGCAAACCCAGGCTGTTTTCTTCCTATTTGTTCCTCTTCAGTATAACATGAGCCACATGGCTCTGTGAGTAAAGGACCACATCATTGCATACCCGTCACACTTAAGGTGTCACACTGAAGAAAGCAAAATAACTGGTGGGTGAAATTCTTGAGTTAATCCTAGACACTGGTAATCACTCAGGAGGCTATATCTGAGGGCATCATTTGTTTGCCCACCATGCCACCTCAGACACCAACCAGCCATATTGTAATCAGTCTTGGTCTGGTCATCCCCAAACCGGTTTGGCTTACTTGAGTCTCTTCACTAGGGTGTCGCTTGAGTTCTATGGCACAGTGAACATGGGACCCATGTCATCAGTGACTGAGATTAATTACAGCATTCTCCTATCACTTTGTTTTGTTTTCCACTGTGGTAAAACTCTGCAGGCAGCCCATCCGATCGACTCAGAGGTCTTGCTACTTGCAATGTTCATAATGGCAGATCGCGGCTCTCATCTCAGCTAGAGCTGGGCCTCCAGTGTCTACTTTTGTTCTGATTATAGTTTTGGCAATCCTGCTGCGGGCAGATGGTCCCATAGTTGATCTCTGTGCATGGGGGGGTGGGGGCGGGGATGACTTGACGTACAAGTGGATCTAATATTTTATGAAAATATTAATTTTATTATGTGAATGGACTACCGTCCCATCCTCCTTCTATAATGCTGTAATGAGAAGCAGTTGAGTGTCCTCTCTTCCCACCAAGCAGGTAGATGACCCGCTTTGTTACTCTGGTAGTTTGATCAAGTTATCTACTCGTAATATTTGAGGAGATGTAAACTCTTTAGAAATGTTGTATAAGTAGCCACGCATCTTGTCTCTTATTTTTTAGCATTTGATTTGAAAATCCGCCCTACTTTCGAGACTTTGTAGCTCATTTTCAGTTTGGATCAACTCTCAGCCAAGCGCCTTTTGCACTGCGGTTCAATTAATTTAATCAAGGACAGTTATGGGGTCACAAATATGAAATTGGCATCAAAACGTTACAGGAACTGCATGGCTCTCTGACCAGGCCATCTATTGCCTGGGTCCTGCGGCATTGTTCAGGATGTAGCACTCTTTTGAGAAGCCACCGACCCAGCCACCGCAAATTTGAGCACCAGTCAAAATGTCATGGTACAAAAAATATACTCTTTATTCCTGTAATGCACTACTACTCACTGGACAAGCAAGGTAGCACCACTGCAAGTAGGGCTTGGTGCACTTGGCCCAGCTGCACCTTCTAATGGCGTTGCTGCTTCTCCACTGCCATCTCCTCCTAGCGTCACCTGTAGCACTCCAAACTGTGGCGGCGGCTGATATCCGGATCATATCAGCCTGCAGCAGATCTCGCCCGCCCATTCAGTCTCCACGCTTGCCACGAGCAGGATAGAAAACGAGATGGGACAAACTACGCAAAATTTCAACCTGTTGCAGCAGGGGGCTGACTAAGCCTACAGCAAATCCTGCAGTAGATATCACCCAACCACCATTGTTTTTGCAAGCATAGGGGCACCCACAACCGGGCACAGGATATGATTGTTATTCCAGCATTGGTGAAGCACACTCCAGGATCCTAGACACCCTCTCCATGTAAGCGGGTCTTAGTTAACTGTGCCCTGTCCCAGGCCTCTTCTGCATCTGAGTGATGTGTGTCCTAGATACTGAAGTATCAAGCCAGTTTAACCATTCTTGGCTTGGGGGTGTTGAGCGCTTTTCCATTGATCGGCTAGAGGAATCATGGGGTGACATTGGAGAATGGCTAACATCTCTCCAGCTGCACTGGGCACTGGATCCATGCTGGCCCTTCCTCCTTGTTGGTCTTGGATCTTCCATTGATCTCTGCAGCCTAATGCCCAGTCTCCCGAGAGTAAATGTGGTCAAGGGCTAGAAATGTCCCTGTAGAGGCTGGCCACCTCTGTGGCCCACATACCCCCAAGCGACCCACAAACCCACTGTGGGCCATCAGACACTCAGGTTGATATAGTTGATCTTTTATGTGCTGCCCAAGAGCTCAGTCCCATGGAGCCACGGCCATATCTGCCAACAGCCACTTTCCGGAGAGTACTGATGCACTGCAATCGCCACTGGTCCTTAGTCACCTGTCATGTCACCTGGTGAGCTGTCCAATTGCTTCTAAAAGCTTTGCCATACTAGAGCCCCTTAAGGCAATCTTTTCGAGTGAGCAGCCCATCCTGGAGTTGCAGTAGGCTTCATCTTGTGCGCTTGACCCAACTTGTATTGCATCCTTCACCCCCATCCCCATTCCCATTGAGTGCCCTTCCACACTGTTATACTATAGAAGCACCGGAGGGAGCATGCAGGGATCACAGCACCCAGTGCACAGTCTCACAAGTGATTGATGTTAGAGTGGAAGTGTAACCCCCAAAGCAGTTAACCTACTTCATGGGCTATTGATTTTACTTTCATTGGAAGTCTGTGTTCCAGATCTAGAAAAGCTGTATATAATGCACACATACTTGTATCAAAGGATGATTGAGCCTGGCAGTCCTGCATCTGACCTTGTGCTGTAGACACTGTTAGCGCTGAGGCATTGGTAGGCATCCAGTTGTTAGCGCTACAAGTCACATTACCTGGAGTCCTAGAACTGGGTGATAACCACCGCTGTAGTCCTTCCTGAATTCAAGCTATTGTTAAGCGCATGCCTTTAGCTTGTGCAATTTTCTGTTAAAATTCTGATTGATGCTTCTCCTATTCTTCGTAAATGATCATCCATTTTACCTCTGCCACTTTTAATCGCTTTAGAAGTAAATGGTAAATGCCTTACATTCGTCTAAAAACTCGATGCTAGGTATTGCCATATTTAATGCAGTCTGTTCTGTTTATTTCCAGGGGCCTTGGGTAAAGCTCCCAACAAGGTCACAGATGCACTCCCAGAAGTGGAACCGGAGGGGGCTGCTGCTATATCCGAAGATGAGGAAGACATCGAAGCCATGCAGTCCCGATTAGCTGCCCTGCGGAGCTAAGCAAGGGGTTGTGACCTGCCTGTACAGTGCTCGATTTGTTTTGCTTTTTGCAACAGAGTGGTAACTCTAAATATTAACCTTGCAAACGTTTTTTTGGAGTTACATATATTTTTTTGTCTAATGATATTTCATTATATTCGATTTTTTTCTGTTGGTTTGCTTTCTAAAATGGCAACTGTGTTGCTTTGCAAGATTGTAAATCACATATTCAAGAATACGTTCTGGATCGCCACTGTAAAATGCTGGTGTAGTAGCTATGCAATATGGTACCCCAACTGGAAGTTAGAAGTGGTGTCTACCCCTAACAGAAGCACCAGATCCCGAAACCAGATTCAGACTAGTTTACCAAAAAATGAAATGTGACCCACGAAAATTGATGCCACATTCTAATGCCTCTTCCACTGACTATAACCACATAACGGGTTTAGTTTTGCTGAACAGTTTTCTTTTTTTTCGCTTTTTAGCCTGTCGCCATACCAACATTTTTCACATTAGATATATCGTAGGAGCAAGTGTACTGGTCTTGGAAAATTACGTGAGACAACTTCTATTTTTAAACCTCGCACTCTTAATTATTTGTCTGTGGCTGGGATTATGTTTCCAAAAGCAGGGCAAGGATTTAGATTTTTGGAACATAACACACACTTAATTTTTTTTTTAAAACTCTTATTTTGTATTGCCTGGTTTCTGGGTTCTCCACAGTAAATATTGGAGGAAGCTGGTCGTATTTATTTTTCTAGCAAGATCTTATTACATGCACCTTTACCGTTGCCTAAAGTATGTGCAGATTTTTGCTGAAAAAAGACATTCACATTATTTAAAAAAAATGTTCTTAAGTCAAGTAAATATTTTCAAAACGTGCCCATTTAAACCTTCCCTGGAACTCCCTTTATGCTGGATGCCTTGTGTATATTGTCCTTGACTACACTACAACGGATTTTAAATAAAGTTGTGATTTAAATACATGTCTGTTTGCTCTGTTTTACTCTGAGAATGCAAAGTGTCCCAAGGAGGGCTGTTTTTAAAAGAAGTGAAATGAACCCTGTTCATCTTGCTGCCTAACTTAGTTCGTTAACTTTCCATCTATGAAATTAAAATGGTTTTCCCAAGTAGAAGTGTAATAGTTATTACACGGTTGGCTCTCACTGAAGACACTTTTCTGTTTTTTTCAAATTTTCTATACTAAAATCCTCCTTCATTGTCCTAAAAATAAGAGTGGCAAACTAATGTGTATGTGTTTAAGATGATGCTTGGAAAGGGCTAAAGTGTAATTGCAGGGAACAGTATCTGTGGAAGGGGATGGGGGATAAAGGACTGAAATTGACGGTAATGCCAGAACTCTAATCATACGCTCAACACAGCCCAAATATGCAGCTACTGGCTATTACGTTTTTCAGTAGCATATGTTACCTACCTGCCTGTTATACAATTATGGCTCACCGTGCTCCGCCCCAGAGTATGATCAATATGTCTAATGTCCTTATCTGCTTTTAGATGACTAGGATGCCCGGGTATTTTGATCCTCCAGCTCCCACTAAAATTAGATCATTTATATTCTGCATTTTCTTGCCTTACTTCCCATTGACTTAAATTTGGCTCCAAGCTTTGATTAAAGGCATTGCTGATTATTTTTTGTTGTATTGACAATTTAGGATCAAAAGGCTTAGCATGGCATAGTGTTTTTATAATGCAAATTATGACATCTACCTGGTGGAACAGAAAGTATTGTCCCCAGACGGGCAGCTGGTGTCTCACAGATGCTTCAAGAGGACCCTGCTTCATGGACCGCGTGCTGTCTGACAAAACGGTGTTCACAGTGTGCACATCTGGCCTTGTAAGCTGTCAACTAATAAACATCCTGTAGCCTAAACTAAGCTGTTACCAGCAACCCTTGAAACTGCACCTATTGATCTCCCCCACACCTCAGCCCTTCCTTTCTAAGTCATGTCCCTCTTACTAGCTCTGAGAAGCCACATTCGTAATGTGTGAGTTTTTCCACAGTCCCCTACAAGCACTAAGGCACACATTGTTTGGGTTAGGAGCTGAACCCTTCCCCTTCTTGTTTCTTGTATTATTGGACCCACACAGTCTTGGTCTAATAAAGAACTAGAATGATAACCTCTGTGACAGTTTATCTCTACAATGGCACTCTGCTGCTGTTCTAAACAGATTTAATACCCTTTACTTTCGTATGCACAAGGTTCAGATGTATCAAAATGTGGTCTCTTGTCTGGCGACCACCACTTAATTCGGATTCAGGCCCCACCACAGTACTAAGATCGCCATCTTTGCCACCACGGACGACATCCACATGATCATGGACAGGAGACACCACGCCCCTTATCCTACTGGATCTTTCTACAGCCTCCTGCACAGTCTCCCACCCCATCCTTATCCAACGACTACACAAAGCCAGCAACTAATATCCTACACTTAGATGGATTTGCTTCTTCCTGACAGGAACACACCTAATTAGGTAGGCTAGTTCGCTTCACCTTGGATGCCATCAACCTCATCTGCGGAGTTCCAAAAGTAATCTTTGGCAAAGACACTTCGCTCTGGGATTCCACTTGTTGGCCTGCCGCACCCCTCCTGGCAATGTGAAAGCTATTGACTTTGCCCGTGTTTAACATATGAATTGTTATTTCTAATATAGTATTTCTAATAGTCAACCTATATTGTCTTTAATTTACTCTAATTAAATTATTCAAATACAGTCGGCATGTATCTGCCATATATGCTCATTTTAAATGGCTCTCCATTGCAAGTAAATATATTTTAGCTGTAGCACTATTAGTAATATTATACCTCAGTCATGATTATAAAAATTGTATATATGCATTAGAATATTTAATATATCTATTATATATGGTTATAACCTCACTCCATAGCTGTTCCTCAAATTTGGAACTACTCACAAATAAAGTATCATACACAAAATGACAATGACAAAATGGCAATATTCACGAAAATTCCATGAGGCCATATGAAAACAAAACTCAAAAGGAAGTTGATCCAACAAATCTACTATTTCGTTGCACATAGAATTTGTCCATCATTTTATTTATATATATGTTCGATGGCATGTGTAGCTGCAGATACACATGCTGTGCACTGTTCCTGCGTTCCTGCCATCTAGTGTTGGGCTCTGAGTGTTACAAGTTGTTTTTCTTCGAAGAAGTCTTTTTGAGTCACGGGATCGAGTGACTCCTCCCTTTCGGCTCCATTGCGCATGGGCATCGACTCCATCTTAGATTGTTTTCTTTCCACCATCGGGTTCAGACGTGTTCCTCTTCGCTCCGTGATTCGAATCGGGAAAGTATTAAAATCATCGAAAATCCGTCAGTATTATTGCGTTTGGGAACGATCTTCTATCGATACATCGGCACCGACGAGACAACCGCTTCGGCGGCCCTTTGAGACTTCCGCGCCCAGCTGAGGCTTGGTCGGCCCGACCACACCCGTCGTCGAAGCCTCATGGACCGGACCCCCTTCCGTTTCTGTCCGACGTGCCACGCCAAGTATCCTTATACAGACCAGCAACAGCGGGCCAAAAAGTGAGTACGTCTGCCCTGACCCAACCCCAAAGTCAGCCCAAAAAGTAAAAGGCCTCGGGGACGCCACTGTGCCGAAGTCTTCCGACTCGAGTCGAGAAACCGGCATCGAAAAAAGTCAACATCGACTGGTCGAAACCACCAAGCCTCGAAAGAGCCTTTCGAAGCCGAGGCCAACCATGAATGAAACGAATGATATCATTCAGCATCTGCCGAAAGAATATCAGAAACGGGCTCAACAGGTGGTTGAGGAAGGACAAGCCATCTCCAACAACCAGATCTGTTCGGCGCTGGACTCCACTGACACCGCCGCAAGAACTGTAAACACGGCAGTCACAATCAGGAGGCATGCTTGGCTACGAAGTTCAGGATTCAAACCTGAAATACAGCAGGCAGTATTAAACATGCCGTTTAACCAGCAGCAACTAACCATGCTAAGGAGGCATTTCCTTACACTTTCCCTTACGATTTCACAGATGTGGGTCCCACTGTGTGACATCTGCTTTGTTTCCTCATGGACTAGAGCTGTGTGACATAGGTATGTTGACATTACAATTGAAAGAGCATTTTTTCACTGTAATTGCTAATACACTATTTCGAAATCACAGACTGACTCCAGATTGTTTTGTGCTTCAAGGGTGTTTATTGAAGTGCTCAATATTGGAGGGGGTTGTCAAATGGTGAGGGGGGATGGTGGAGGAATGTCCATGGCAGAGTCTAGTCTATTAGTCTCACAGGTGCATTGCCCAAATGGGCATAGGAAGTGGAGCTGGGGCAGTTTGAGGATGGACAGGGTGACAAAGTGGGACAGAAAGATGACATTCAGGGTGGTCTCATTTCTTGGCGGGGGTCCTGGCATCGTTCTCTATCTTTGTCCTGGATCTCAGGGACTGTTTGTGGGGTGGTTCTCCCTCTGCAGGGGGTGGGGTGCTGGTCCTGTGACGGGGCGTCCTGTCCACTAGCACTGGCGGAGGTGGTGGGCATGCTATTGTCAGGGGCCCCTTGTTGTGCCACAGTGTCCCTCCTAGTGTTGAGTACTTCCTTCAGCACCCCTACGATGGTGCCCAGGGTGGAATTGATGGTTCTGAGTTCCTCCCTGAAGCCCAAATGAACGAGTTACTTACCTTCGGTAACGACTTTTCTGGTGGATACATTAGCTACCTGTGGATTCCTCACCTAATGAATACTCCCATGGCGCCAGCATTCAACGGAAATCTTCTTCCTAGTCTCTGCACGTCGACGAGGACGTCACTCTAGCCCACGCGACGCCGTCTGACGTCATACAGGCAATAAGAGGTCCTCGCCGACGTGCTGACGTCAGTACCAACATTTTTTACGTGCATGAGAACAACAACCCAATGCAATGAAAAGAGCAAGGCAACATCCCATAACACTGTAAAATACACAACATTGCAATAAAATGGCTGTAGATTTAATATAACTCTTTTTTTTTTTTTTGTTTACCAACAAATATATGCAAATCATGTATATACACAAAGATATATACATATATATATACATATAAATATATACAAGTATCCATATATACAACATCTATTGCAACCTTGAAGACCAAGAGGAGCGCACTCAAGGATTACTTGGTAAGACCAGAAAGGCAACGGGGAGGCGGGTGGGACCGTGAGGAATCCACAGGTAGCTAATGTATCCACCAGAAAAGTCGTTACCGAAGGTAAGTAACTCGTTCTTCTGATGGATACAACTACCTGTGGATTCCTCACCTAATGAATAGAGTCCCAAAGCAGTACCACTCCCGGTGGTGGGTGCCGAAATGGTCAAACCAAGAAATCCTGCAGCACTGACCGTGCAAAATGGCCGTCCCTTCTGACCTCAGAGTCCAAACAGTAATGTTTCGCAAAAGTGTGAAGGGACGACCAAGTTGCGGCCTTGCAGATGTCGACCACAGGAACACCCCTGGCCAAGGCCGAAGTGGCCGACTTAGCTCTGGTGGAATGAGCTCTAATGCCATCAGGAGGATCCTTCTTTGCCAAAGAGTAACAGATTTTAATGCAAAGAACAACCCACCTGGAGAGTGTTCTCTTGTGGACTGCCTTTCCTCTCCTCTTGCCCACGTATCCGATGAACAGCTGATCCTCCAGCCTGAAGTCCTTCGTTCTATCAATGTAGAAGCTTAACGCCCTCTTTGGGTCCAATCGATGTAGTCTCTCTTCCTCCTTTGAAGGATGAGGCGGAGGATAGAACGTGGACAAAGTAATTGTCTGGGCCAAATGGAAGGGTGAAACAACCTTCGGGAGGAAAGCAGCCTTGGTCCTCAACACCATCTTATCCCCATAAAAAGTTGTATAAGGGGGTTTTACCGATAAGGCTTGCAACTCACTCACTCTCCTTGCAGATGTTATAGCCACCAGGAAGACTGCTTTAATAACCAAATACCTTAAGGGGCAAGAATGCATAGGCTCAAAAGGGGACCCCATAAGGAAAGTGAGGACCAAGGACAAATCCCATTGAGGCATAACGAATGGTTTTGGAGGATATTTATTTAGAAGACCTTTCAAGAATCTGAGAACAATAGGGGATTTAAATAACGATGGTTGATCTGGAAGACAAATGAAGGCTGACAGGGCAGACAAATAACCTTTAATGGTAGCCACTGCACAACCTTTCTGCGCTAGAGACCGAGCAAAAGACAAAACATCTGACAGATGAGCATGTAAGGGATCAATCTGTCTCTCTCCACACCACATAACAAATTTAGACCACCTATTAGCGTAGATAGATTTAGTGGAGTGTCGCCTGGCCGCTAATATAACATCCACTACATCAGGCGGGAGAGAGAAGGAACTCAGGTTGCCCCGTTCAATCTCCAGGCATGTAGGTGTAGACTCTGGAGGTTGGGGTGTAAAACCTGCCCCTGCGACTGCGAGAGGAGGTCTGCCCTGAGAGGGAGACGGAGCGGAGGGCACAGCGAGAGTTGGAGAAGGTCGGAGTACCACACCCTCCTTGGCCAATCCGGAGCTATTAAGATGACTTGGGCCCGGTCTTGGCGAATCTTCCTCAACACTCGAGGAATCAAGGGTATGGGGGGAAACGCGTAAAGCAACTGGTCGCACCAGGTTATCAGAAACGCGTCCCCCAATGCTCCCTGCACCGGATACTGGAGGCTGCAGAATAACGGACAATGCGCGTTCTCCCGAGTGGCAAACAGATCTATCCGAGGAAACCCCCACATCTGGAAGATTAAACGGACTTGATCTGGATGGAGACGCCACTTGTGGTCGGCCGAGAATTGGCGACTGAGACTGTCCGCACGTACATTCAAGACCCCGGCCAAATGATTTGCTACCAAGCAAATCTGATGGTCCTTTGCCCAGGACCATAGTCGAAGAGCTTCTCTGCAGAGAAGGTACGACCCTACTCCTCCCTGTTTGTTTATGTACCACATCGTGGTAGTATTGTCCGTCAGGACCTGTACCGACTGACCACGAAGGGAAGGGAGGAAGGCCTTGAGAGCCAGACGTACAGCCCGTAACTCTAACAGATTGATATGAAACATCTGTTCCTCTGGAGACCAAAGTCCTTTGATCTCCAGATACCCCAGATGAGCTCCCCACCCTAGAGTGGAAGCATCCGTTATGACCGTGGCCACTGGTGGCGACTGCGCGAACGGCTTTCCTTGCGAAAGATTGTTGCTCGCAATCCACCACTTCAAGTCCACAGCAGCATCTCTGGAGATCTTGACCGCACCTTCTAGATCTCCCTTGTGTTGAGACCACTGAAGAGCCCTCATGTGCCAGCGAGCATGCGTGACCAACAGTATGCAGGAGGCAAACAGACCGAGCAGACGAAGGACCTTGAGGACTGGAACTACCGCTCCATTTCGAAACATTGGAACCAATTCCTGAATATCTTGAACCCGCTGAGGCGGAGGAAAGGCTCGATTCAATGTTGTATCCAGTACTGCCCCTATGAACAGGAGGCGCTGAGAGGGCTCCAGGTGAGATTTGGGCACGTTCACTGAAAAGCCCAGGTCGAACAACAACTGGGTTGTTGACTGCAGATGATACGACACAAGCTCCGGGGACTTGGCTTTGATCAACCAGTCGTCCAAGTAAGGGAATACTGCTATCCCCTTCCTTCTGAGCTCTGCCGCAATCACTGACATCACCTTCGTGAAGACTCGAGGTGCTGAAGTAAGACCAAACGGGAGGACCGCAAACTGATAGTGCTGCGACCCTACCACAAACCGGAGATACTTCCTGTGCGACTTGAGTATCTGGATATGAAAATAAGCATCCTGCAAGTCGACAGACACCATCCAATCTTCTTTGTTCAACGCCAAAAGCACCTGTGCTAGGGTCAGCATCTTGAACTTTTCCTGATTGAGGAACCAATTCAAGATCCTCAGATCCAGGATCAGTCTCAACCGACTATCTTTCTTGGGAATCAGGAAGTACCTTGAGTAACAACCTTGACCCCTTTCCTGCTCTGGAACCAACTCCACCGCGCCCTTTGAAAGGAGGACTTGAACCTCCTGTTCTAGCAACAGGAGGTGTTCTTCTGAACAATAAGATGGGCGGGGCGGGAGGGGGGGCGGAAACTCCCGAAAGGGAAGGGTGTAGCCTTTCTCCACAATACTGATAACCCAAGTGTCCGTTGTAATAGTCTCCCACTTGTGGAGAAAATGCTGTAATCTTCCCCCTACAGGAGAGGAGTGAGTGGGAAATGGTGGAAGCCTAAGGCTGCTTTCCCTGCTGCACCCCTCCAGAGGACGAGGAAGAGGCAGAGTGCTGCTGAGAGGCTCCTCTGGTGCGGGCCCTACCTCTCCCTCTAAATGATCTATAGGGGTGAGAAGAGGCGGGTTGCTGGAATTTCCCCCGAAAGGAAGAGGAGGAAGAGCCACGTCCAAATCCACGAAACCTCCTGAAAAATCTGGAGGAGGTAGAAGAAGGGGCTTGTAGTCCTAATGATTTGGCTGTGGCCCTGCTTTCTTTGAACCTCTCCAGGGCCGAATCCGCCTTGGCCCCAAACAGTTTATCCCCATCAAACGGGAGGTCCAACAGGGTCGACTGCACGTCCGCAGAGAACCCTGAGTTGCGAAGCCAAGCCTGTCTCCTCGCAACCACAGCCGTGCCCATCGCCCTAGCCACTGAGTCAGTCGTATCCATTCCAGATTGGATAACCTGGGTTGCAGCAGCCTGGGCATCGGAGACGATATTCAAAAGCCCTTGGGGAAGCTCCGTATGTGAAGATGTTATTTCGTCCATAAGAGCATAGATGTACCTCCCCAAGATACATGACGCGTTGGTGGACTTCAACGCCATGCTGCAGGATGAGAATATTTTCTTGGACTGTGAGTCCAACTTCTTGGAGTCTCTATCCCCCGGCACCGTCGGAAAAGATCCAGGGGCAGATCTAGAAGAACAGGAGGCCTGGACCACCAAGCTCTCCGGCGTAGGGTGTCTGGACAGAAAGCCAGGGTCAGATGGTGCAGCCCGATACCTCCTGGCCACAGCCCTATGAACAGCCAAGGAAGATACCGGCTTCTTCCACACCTCCAACACCGGATCAAGCAAAGCCTCATTGAATGGTAAAAGAGGCTCCGCTGCAGTAGAGGCCGGATGCAGGATCTCAGTCAACAAATTCTGCTTCGCCTCCGCTACCGGCAAAGGCAATTCAAGAAAGTTAGCTGCCTTTCTTACCACAGCGTGAAAAGTGGCTGCCTCCTCAGTATACTCCCCTGGAGATGACAAGTCCCACTCAGGGGAAGTATCCAGCCCACTAGCTGTATCCAGTCCATGAAGACCCTCGCCAGAATCCTCTATCTCTCCTTCCTCCAAGACCCGTTGGTATTCCTGCTCCTCTAAGAGACGGAGAGCACGCCTCCTAGAATGTAGCCTCTCTTCAATACGCGGTGTCGACATGGCATCCGCCGAATTCGAGGAACGACGCCGATCGCCGGATCCATCCGACGCCATGTCCGGCGCCACAGGCAGCTTCGACGCCGCGGTAGGAGCCGGATGCAGAGAGGCGCGTCTCTGCCTCCGATGGTCCTGTCGGAGTCACTGGTCGAAACCCCGAAGTCGACGGGATGGAAACCTCCGGGGCCGAAACCTCTGGGGCCACCGGAGCGGACCCCGGAGTCGACACCGGCGCCGAGCCCACATTCCCTAAGGGGAGAAAGGGCATGAAGGGTGCTGGCCGTAGCAGCGCCGGAGCACCCAAGGTGAAAGCCAACGGCCCCGAAGGACCAGTTGGAGCACCTCCTGGAGCCATCTGCTGAAAGATGGTATACATCGCATTCAAAAATGCGGTATTATCGGCTCCAGGGGCAGGAAAATCCGGATACTGGGGTGCCTGGATCGAAGGCGACCCCGACGCCAGCCTCGACGTCTGCGACGCCGGAGAGAACACCTGAGGCTGCGTCACTTCAATCACTGAAGATGTCTGCCCAGGCGAAGTCGGCGAAGCCGGAGAAGGCAACGGCGTCGATGGATGTGGAGTGACTGTGGGACTGACCTCCCAAGTCTTACGACGCCGAGCCGAAGGCGACCTCGATCGAGACCTCTGGCTGGAATGGCGCCGTGAATCCCTACGACGCCGGGAATCTCGATGACGCCGATGAGTCTTCGGCGAGGAGGACTTCCTATGATGCTTCTTCTCCTTCCTCTTCGACTTCGCCATGAAGAGTTTAGCCTCTCGCTCTTTTAGGGCCTTGGGATTCATGTGTTGGCATGAATCACATGTTGCGACGTCGTGGTCGGAGCTTAAGCACCATAAACAGTCCGAGTGTGGGTCCGTAACGGACATCTTGCCCCCACACTCCCGACAGGGCTTGAAACCTGACTTCCTCTGAGACATAGTAACTCTCAGATAAAAATCACGCAGCAGAAAAACACACTGTAACTTCGAAAGCAACAGTAGCTCCCTCGAAGATAACCGTTTCGAATGCACGGAAAAAAGGGAACTGACGTCGGCACGTCGGCGAGGACCTCTTATTGCCTGTATGACGTCAGACGGCGTCGCGTGGGCTAGATTGACGTCCTCGTCGACGTGCAGAGACTAGGAAGAAGATTTCCGTCGAATGCTGGCGCCATGGGAGTATTCATTAGGTGAGGAATCCACAGGTAGTTGTATCCATCAGAAACTGTTCCTCCTGCATTCGCTGGGTCTCCTGAAACTTGGCCAGTACCGTTGCCATCGTCTCCTGGGAGTGGTGGTAGGCTCCCATGATGGAGGAGAGGGCCTCTTGGAGAGTTGATTCCCTTGGCCTGTCCTCCCCCTGTCGCACAGCAGCCCTCCCAGTTCCCCTGTGTTCCTGGGCCTCCGTCCCCTGGACCATGTGCCCGCTACCACTTCCCCCAGGTCCCTGTTGTTGTTGGGGTGGTGGGTTAGCCTGGGTTCCCTGTAGTGGTGGACACACTGCTGCTTGACGTGTCCTGGGGACAGAAGTATGGGCCATCTGGCTGGGTGGGTGCTGTGCTGTTGTTTCCAGAGGGGGGAAGCTCTGTGGTGCCCTGTGACTGTGTGAGGGGAACCGACTGTCCAGAGGTCCCCGATGGGCCGGGCTGGTCATCTAGATCCAGTTGGACAGAGCTGATGTCATCACTGTGGGCCTCTTCTGTTGGTGGTGTGGACATGTGTGGACCCTCCTGTCCGGTGACTTTGGGTAGGTGTCCTGCAGGGGTATAAAAGGATGTTTATTACATCTGTGTGTGCTATGGTGTTCAATAGGTGGGTGACTGTGTACCCCAGTGCTTGCATTCCTGTGTGGGAGCTTGTGTGATGTTGGTTTAGGGGGGTGTATGGGTATGTGCAGTGGTCATGCTTTGGTGATGGGTGTCCATGATTTGTTGTTGCATGCAGGGCTTGGTGTTAGGATGTGTGGTTTGTGATATTGGGACATTTGTGAGGAGTTGGAGTGATGGGGGTGAGGGTGAGGGTGGGGGTATGTGATAGCATGCAAGTAGGGTGGGGGATGTAATAGTTAAGAATTGACTTACCAGAGCCCATTTATCCATCTACTCCTGCGAGGCCCTCAGGATGCAGAATCGCCAAGACTTGCTCCTCCCATGTTGTTAGTTGTGGGGGAGGAGATGGGGGTCCGTCGCCAGTCCGCTGAACCGAAAGGTGGTGTCTTGAGACCACGGAACGCACCTTCCCTCATAGGTCGTTCCACCTCTTCCTGATGTCATCCCGATTTCTTGGGTGCTGTCCCACTGCGTTGACCCTGTCCACTATTCTTCGCCATAGCTCCATCTTCCTAGCTATGGAGGTGTGCTGCATCTGTGATCCGAATAGCTGTGGCTCTACCCGGACGATTTCCTCCACCATGACCCTGAGCTCCTCCTCAGAGAACCTGGGGTGTCTTTGCCGTGCCATGGGGTGGTGTGGGTGATGTGTGGGGTGGTGTGTGTGGTGATAAGTGGGGTGATATTTAGTGGTGTGTTGTGTGAGGTGCGTGGAAGTTCTATGGGTGATGGTATTTTGTGCCTGTGGATGCTTGGTAGTTGTTTGTGGTGTCTATCTCTGGTCTTCTCTCTGTAATTGTGGTCGTAGGGGTTTGTGGGTGTGTGTTTTATATTGGATAGGGTGTGTGGGAGTGGTGTGTGTATGTGTGTCAGGTGTGTGTATTTTGAATTGTCCAATGAGGCTGTGTTTTGTAAAAGTGTGAGTATTTTGAGCGCAGCAGTGTGTACCGCCAATGGAATACCACGGTTCAAAGACCGCCGCGTGGATTCGTGTGTCGTGATAGTGTGGGCGTATTTCTGTTGGCGTGATGGTGGAGGATTTGTTTTCGCCAGTTTATCACTGACCTTTGGTGTGGCGGACTTGTGTGGGTGTCTGAATTTTGTCGGATTCTGTGCTGTGGCGGATTTCCGCTGCCGCGGCGGTGTGTTGGCGGTCTTCTGTACGGCAGTAAGTGGCTTTTACCGCCAATGTTGTAATGACCGCCACAGTAACTTATCATACATGAAAGGAACCACACAGTGATGCACAAATAAAGGTACTTTATTATAGTAACACTGAAGTAGAATACTATAGGCAATCCCCCCTCTCTGGAGGTAAGTACACACTAAATATACACAGGTAAGTACTAAGGATTAGCATAAAAAATTATAAATAGCAAGTAATAGCAAGGGCCCAATGGGGGACCAAACCATATGATAAAATAGTGGAATGCAGGAATGGGTCCCCCACCAGAGGATGTGGAGTAGTTAGCCAAGGGCTGGGAGAGTATGGAACCCCAAGAGGTGAGTATCTAGAAGATCCCCAGCGACCACAAGAGCAGAGGTAAGTTACCTGGTCATCCCATAGGCTAACATGGGGACTTAGGATTGTAACAATGCAAGAACAGGACCAGGCCTGGGTGAACCCAATGATGGATTCCAGATGAAGAGGACCTGTAAAAGAAGGGGACAAAGTCCAGTCCATGGAGGAATGTCCAGTTGGGGCAGGAGGCAATGCCCACCCTTCTGTGGTTGAAGATCCTGGACGGCAGTGACAGGTGAAGGTCAGCTGCGGAGTCCAGGAGCTGCAGAGGAGTCCCTGAAGTCACCTAGGAGCTGTCCCTCGACGGTCGCTTGATTGCAGATGGGTCAGTGGTATGAAGGAACACCAACAAGTATAAGCAAATGCAAGTTGGAGCTGCTGAAGAACTTGCAGGGCTTGAGAGGACCAGCAAGGTCCTGGGGACTCGACCCTTGGAGGGGAGCCTGGAGTGACCCTCAGAAGACAGGAGAGCCAGTACAAGCAGTCAGAGCCCCCACCAGCAACCCACTGGCAGCAGGCACAGTGATTTGCATTGATGCCCAGGAAGCACACCTGAAGAGGAGACTGTCCTTGCAGAGGTAGAGTGCTAGGGGCTGGGGCTACATGGAGCCTGAAGATCCCTTGGAGCAGGAGTCAACAAGCTTTGGTTGCTGCAACAGTCGGGGGGACACAGTGATTCTGCCCTGGAGGAAGAGGCAAGGGCTCACCATCTCTCAAGTTGGACAGAAGTCAAAAAGACCCCTCAGGGCCACCAGCTGTTTTGGAGAATCTTCGCAGCTCCAGAGGACAGCAGATCTCAGCAGCTGGACGTCATTGCCTTAGGTACCTGCAGATGCAGGGTAGTGACTCCTTCACTCCAAGGGAGATTCCTTCTTGCTGCTTTGGTGCAGCTGAAGTCTTGCCGAACCTCAGAGGATGCACAGCTGTGGAAATGTTGCAAAGCGCTAGCAGAACCCGCAGAAACAATGTTGCAGGGCGAGGTTGTCTCTGTATTGCAGTCTTGTTCGGTTCCTGTGAAGTCCAGCAGCAGTTCCGGTGGCCAGGAGCAGAAGAGGTCAGTGCATCGGAGTCCTGGTGGAGTCTTGCATGCCAAATCTGGGGACCCACCCTCAAGGAAGTCCTTAAATAGCCCAGAAAAGGGGTATGGTCACTTTGCAAGGTGACCACCTATCAGAGAGAGTCACTGACATCATCTGCCTAACCTGACTACTCAGATGCTCCCAAGGGCCTCTGCTCATCTTGGTTCCAAGATGGCAGAATCAAGTGGCCACATTGAGGCGCTCTGGGCACCACCTTGGGGTGGTGATGGGCAAGGGAGTGGTCACACCCCTTTCTCTTGTGTAGTTTCGCTCCAGAGCAGGGACTGGGGATCCCTCGACTGGTGCAAACCGGATTATTCAAGGAGGGCACCAAATGTTCCCTTCACAGCAAGCCTGTGGGGAGGGGAGTCTACCCCTCCCCAGCCTTGTAACACCTATTTCCATGTGAGAGGAAGTTCCACCCCTCTCCCACAGGACGTCCTTTGTTCTTCCTTCCCCTGCTTGAACTGGTCAAGCAGCAGGAGGGCAGAACCCTGAATGGGAGGCTGCAGCATGCTGGGCTGCTTGCAGATCCTGGAAAACTGGTAGGAGCAATACTGGGGGTCCTCTAAGAAGCCCCCAGAGTGCATGTAATCATGCCACCAATACTGGCATCAGTATTGGGGTTTGATTCTGACATGGTTGATACCAAACATGCCTAGGTTCGGAGTTACCATTATGTAGCTGGACCATAGGTGGTGACCTATGGCCAGTATATACCAAAAACAGTTTCCCCCCACCAAGGAATGGGAGTTGGGTAGTTTATAGCTGGTTTGTTTATTATGGGGAACCTCAGTCACACACTGCTGTGACAAGTTACTTGAAAATTATGTTGTTTGCTGGCTACTGGAAGCTGGGCACTGCTCTATAGTTGGTGATGTCCGAGATGGGGTCGGTTACCAGGCTGGCGACTGACAAGCCTTGGCAGCAACAAAAGTAGCCTGTCATTACTTCATTGGCTGTAGGTCGTCTGGGATGGAATAGCAGCTGAAAACTTGGCGGGAGCCTCACTACCACTCCTGGGGTGCAGGTAACCAACTTTCCTTGGGCTCGCTCACAAGGGGCCCAACAGGTTGCACTTCTTGGGACTTCAGCATGACGATTCTTCTGCAGGTCGAGTCCTGGCCCTTGGCAGTGGTATAAAGTGCTGTTCCAGGCCAAAATCCCTGCATCTACACTGTTGTGCCATTTCCATCCTCACCAACTCACACCTGCTACGGAGAGGGTTGAGTGCCCGCATCACACTGCACAGCTGACTGCGCAAAGCATTGTCTCCCTTTCAGATGCATTCCCGAATTTGCGTGGCCAACGTATCACCTACATCTTCGGGATCGATGCCAATGTATCACCTCCTTTGCTCCTCGCATCTTGTTCTTGAAGTGAAAGCAACTCCGAACCAAGGTTCTGTTTCAGCGGACCAAGGCTGGTCCCTGTATATGATGTGCTCTCCATTGCGGTCAGCCTACCATTTTTGAATTTGACCTGGTTTAGCGCAACCATATAGACCCAGCTGGCGCTTCTAAGCACTATATTTCAGTTCATTCTTTAAAAATTCATATTTTTACTTCTATTTATTGGATTTTTGTCACTTTAGTCTTGTTTTGTTCATTAACTTAAGATGTATTTTTTTAACCAGGTGTGGTATCTTTTTGTGTGCTATTTACACTGTTTTACTGTTTGAAGTGTTCTACAAATACTTTACACATTGCGTCCTAAGTTAAGCATGACTACTCTGTGCTAAGCTACCAGGGGGTGCACACAGTGTCATTTAGAGTGAATTTGTGATTTACCAAGACTAGGATTATGGTTCCAGCTTGGACAGGAGGCATACTTCTGCCAACCAGAACCCATGTTCTAACACATGCAAACCCTGGCTTTGTGTATTTGTTTTGCATTGTCTGTGTCTGTTGCCCTTTCAGTCAGTGTTATGTGGTCCGTGCTTAGCATACTCACATTTTGTACCACCAAGTCTGTCTTGGTTTCCATTGACCATCTTGTGCCAAGGATAGCTTGTCATATATCTTATCAAAAGTATCTGCAGAGGGGTGTGGTTTGGGCTCATGGTCTGCTACAGGTGGTCTTGTATTTTTCTTGTTTCTCTTTTTGGTAGTCTTTTGTTCCTAGCCCTTCCTGTTTCCCCGTGTCTGCCCTAGTTAGGACTCATCAGCCAGGAATAGCTTGGTTCCTGCGAAAGGCTATACCTGGTTGATGAGTCCTAATTAGGGTGAAACCGGTCCTAGGTTTCTTATGTTCTTGTTCAGGGAGGACCTGGACTGGTAGTTCGGGCTGGACTGTTCCCACGGGAGCAGTGTCAAGACTGATTTGCATATGTCAGGAACTAAACTGAGGTGTCATGGTGTGCAAAATAACAGTGGAATGGGATACAGCACTGAGTAATTACCAGTGGCTGAGAATAATTCAAGCATTCCATCCATCACTTTTTTGTATACTTTAGTGTGTTGCCCTAAGTGGGATGGACATGCCCAGATGTGAGTCCTGTGCACACTTTGTCACTGGAACCAAACTATACCTGGCTGTTGAACCCTAACTAGAATGGAACCAATGCTAGGTTGCTTGTGTTCCAGTTCAGGAAGGAACTGGACTGGCAGTTAGGGCTGGACTGTTACCATTGTATTCTACTCTAACAGGACCTATAAAAAGCATGGCTACCCACACAAGGCTTCCCAATGCAAAAACAAGCCAGAACCAGAAGAAGCAGAAAAGCAATTTACAAGTTCACACATAAAGCCACATCTTGAGACCTTTCCTAAATGTTAACTCATCTGCAAACTTCCCCAGAGTGAGAGGCAGCTTTTTCCATAACTTGGACAACAAAAATGAAAAGGAACAACCCCAGCTCTGCTTTTGTGAACTACAAAATGAGATGTAGCAGATCTCAAAGATCTTCCTCGACTGTAATGTTCAGGGATGTGGAATTCCTATCGCCCGACGCCCGGGACATCTAGTTTGGGGTCAAGGGCAACAAGTTTTTATGTTTACTTTGTCCTTGGGACAAGTAGGCCCAACCCCCTGCAGCACAAACCCTTTGGCTGCCTGTTTACAGAGAGTGGAACTCTCTGCAGTTGAGGTAATGTGTTTCCAAAAGATAAAGCTGTTCGAACTTGTATTTATGGTTCATTATTTGAAAGCGTTCATTATTAGGGTGAGTGCTGTAAATAAATGTTTTAAGGTCACACTTCACTACTGACGTTGGTTCCAGTACAAAAAAAAACAAAAACGTGTACACACGTTTGAAAAGTTTAGACTAAGAGGCTAAGTATAATGCTCCCAGAATGCTCTCTGGTTATATGCAAATTGTCATTTAGTAAAATGTGCTGATGCATGCTAGTATTTCCCAAAAAATTTCTAATGGAAAATCAGTGTAACCATTTTCAACACGATTATGGGAAGCATGAAAAACAAACACTGACAAAGCCAACTGATCTGACATATTTTTATAAGTCTTTTAGTTTCATCAATGCGTGTCTTGTTTTGACATGGCTTTTGTAATACTTTATTGTTGTGGGAGCTACCAGGCCCTCAACATTGTAACAAACACTGGCAAAACCCCCTAAAAGGTTTTTGAACTCTAAAAGCACACGTTGCCACCAGCGGCATAACAAAGGCCCGCAGCCGACCTCCAGGGGGCCCCTTCAGCACAGCACCTGCCCTGAGTGAGTCTGGAGAGGGGGCTCCTCCATGTTCTTTGCAAAGGGGCACCCTCCAGTTTCGTTACGTCACTGATTGCCACTGTAGTTCCCGACACTGAACAAAACTACTTTGTGTGGCAATATGCTCCTTGTGGAAGAGCAGAATGCGATCACTCACAGTAAAGCCAGCCGAAAGAGAGAGAAATAGAAGTTTAATAAAAACAAAATGTCTTCGTTAACACCAGACCTAATTAGGGACCAAGACCCACATGTAGGTAGCTTTTTGCATGTCACAAACAGCGACTTTCGCTGTTTGCGACGTGCAAAAAGCACATTGCGATGCACAAGCCCAGTTTTGCGATTCAGTTACCTGGTTACCGAATCACAAAACGGGTTTGCGACTCGCAATTAGTAAGGGGTGTTCCCTTCCTAATTGCGACTCGCAGTGCAATGTAGGATTGTTTTGTGACCGCGAACTCGGGCGCAAACCAATCGCAGTTTGCACCCATTTCAAATGGGTGCTAACACTTTCGCAAAAGGGAAGGGATCCCCATGGGACCACTTCCCCATTGTGAATGTCACTGCAAACATTTTCTCAGAGCAGGCAGTGGTCCTGCGGACCACTGCCCGCTCTGAAAAAATGAAACAAAAACGTTTCATTTTTCGTTTTTGTTGTGTATCTCGTTTTCCTTTAAAGAAAACGGGCTGCATTACAAAAAAACTGCTTTATTGAAAAGCAGTCACAGACATGGTGGTCTGCTGTCTCCAGCAGGCCACCACTCGCGAAGGGGTCGCAAATTGCGACCCACCTCATGATTATTCATGAGGTGGGCATTTGCGAAGCCCTTGCGAATCACAGATGGTGTCAAGGACACCATCCTACATTCGGATTTGCGACTCGCAATTTGCAGGTCACAAATCTGAACCTACCTACATGTGGCCCCAAATTCTTTAAGAAAGTCACAAAAGTGCACCCATGGTATATGTCGTACCCCTGTAAAATATTTGTGAACTGTATTTTAGCATGGGTTAAATACGATGTGTAGATTTGCTCATGTGAAAATCTATTGAGCATTTGCAAGTTCATTTTCCCTCTAACCACTTTCTTCCCAACCCTGGAAGAAGTTCTAATTCTGCCATTTGCAGGAGTAAATGTCCAACCTTTCTTATTATGGGAAAATTTTAGAGAGAAGCTGGTAAAAATCTTTAAAACATGCAGGTTAGTAGGTTTGCAGACTCAAAGGCATTCCAGCCCTGGAACTATTGCTTACTGCTTCCTCCAGCCCCAGTATGCAGATCTGCAGAAAGGTGGCAAAATAAGGAAATTGCTACAGTAGGGATTGAAACTGCAAGTATTCAAGCCCTACTATGGTAGTAGCCCTGGCATAATCAGAGAGGCTATTAATTGCGGCCATAATTTGTCGCCACACTACATGGCACCAAAGGGACATGTAGATCTTTTTACAGGACAAGTAGATTTGAGAAGCAACCTGTCCCCTGGACAAGTAGATATTTTAATAAATTCCACACCCCTGAATGTTGAACATGACTCTTTGCATAGATTCTGGTAAAAATTCCAGAACCATTCTGATCGACCTCAAAGTGCCAAAGTGACCAGTGGCTAGTTTATTTACTTGACTTTCAAATGACAATTTGTTATCTTACCACATTCCCAGATTTCCAACCACGGACTTGGGCTGGGGGTGAGGGATTCTGGCCAACAGTAAGGGGGACAATAATTAGGATTATTTCCAGTTATCATCACCTATGTTGTATCGCCATTAAGTTTTAGACAGCAAGACGCCATCTATTTGGTCACTGTGGTAAGACAAGATTTAGTAGCCCTGCCTTGGAGTGTGATTCTGGGGCCAGGGAAATAACAATCTGGGTACCATCTGCATATAAAACCAATGCAAGGCCAAATTATTCAACAATATTTGCCAGAGGATGGTTGTACACACTAAAGAATGTGATGCCCAAGGAGAACCATTGAGGCACTCCACACTTAAGAGGCAGGGGCTGTGAGTAAAAAGGTTTATCCCACACCTGAAAGCTCTGGTCTTCTAAAAAGGAGGCCAACCACTTCCAAGCCAAATGTGTAACTCCTGAATTGTGCACACTCATTAAAAAGATTGTGTGGGACAGTGTACCGAACGTGCCCTAAGATCCAACAGGATCAGAACTGCTGAACCGCTTTGGTCCAAGGTCATAATAAGATCCTCTACTATTGCTAAACTGCAGACTCTGTACTATGTCCTTTTCTCCAAAAACGCCAATAGTTGTTTATTAACATGCATCTCCAGGATCTTTTCCAAACCTGGAAGCATGGAAATTGGCCCGTAATTTTCTGTAAGTAAAGGATCTAAAGACGTTTTGGCTTTACTACTGCATGAGTCTAGGTTTTGGAAACCTGCCCTTTGGCCATAGAGTGATTCAAGATCTCATTTATAACTAGAATGATGAGTCCAACTGACCGCTGAAGAATGAAAGGAGGGGCAGGTTCCAATGGAGAACCAGATTTTACCCTGGTCATTAGAGCCACTAGCTCATCCTCATCTCGTGAACCAAAGCACAAAGCAGTTCTTTGAAGACTATTTCCTGAATCTCAAGTTCGTCTGTAGAAGGCCAAAGTTCCTATCCTAAAAAAGATACATATATGTCCGAGTTTTTTTTTTTAAACAAGCTTGCTAGGCCATTAGCGCAGCCGTTGCAACAGGGGCCTTCCAGCAGGGTTAATGAATACTTCTTTTACTGAATGGGCAGAACTATAATTTTTTATGCAAAGTAATATGCCTGAGTTCGTCTTATAGAAAGATACTCTTTAATTGCATTCCTATATTCCTTTTTGCTACTTGCATCATAAGATTTCTTCATTTCTTTCTAATCTTTTGCAATTCCTTTTTAGTTCTCTCAGCTGGGAGTCAAACCAAGGCGCCGGCCCCTTATGTTTAGAACGTAGTCTTCTTTAGAGGAATCACTCTGATCTAACGCTGAGATAATCCAGTCCCAGTCTATTACATCCAATTTAGACCCGTGTTGTTTCACAAAAGGGGCCTCATTTACAAGAACTGACACATTGCTGCATTGCGGGTGCGATGCCTCAAAAACAATTACGATGCATAAAAATAGCTTACGATGCCATGGATGCGCTGTATTTACAATACAGGACACCATAGCGCAAGGACCCAGGGATGCATCACTCATGTGGCGGGTTCTAGTGCCTGCACCAAAACAAATCAAACCAAGGTCAAGGAGGGTCCCTTTGTGAGGACTAACATTGATGTTAGTTTGATCCGTTCCTGTTAAGGGCACTATACCCAGCCACACAAATGGGGAAGCATTTTTATTGGGACAAAAGAGGAAACACTGAGTAGTAGGAATTTTGTGGTTTTCGTCTGATTGTGGAGGAATATGGCACAGAAATGCAAGTAAAATGTCTGATTTTAGTCACATTTTAAGGTGTGCAGGCTATTGTGGGTAAGAAAACGTGTTAGGAACCACAAGAGGCACACCACCCTGTACTCCCCTGGGTGTCTAGTTCACAAAAATATCTAGAGCTGATAGATTTTCCCTAGAGACAACGTACACTCTGGCAGAGAAAGACAGAAAAGAAAAATATTACTGCACAAGCATCTATTTCTCAAGTACACATATATACTAGTTGGACTTGGCACAAGGGTGAGTGAAAGGTTCAAAATATAAAATGTTATTAACAAGCAATTTCATAAAAATGAAATACCCTGTTAATAACTGAAAGGTCAAAAACGGAACCAATGATACAGTTCGTGAGCTGTAAATCTGGAGCAAGGCATCAACCACTTTACAGGCCATTCACACACACAAGACCATTCACACTGCCAGCCACAGGCCCAGCACATTACAACACTCACATTAATGGATAACGTAGAAACAATGTACACCCTGGCATTGAAAGATGGAAAAGACAAATACCATGTAAGGAAATGCCTCCTTGGCATGGTTACCCCCTGACTTTTTTCCTTTGCTGATGCCAAGTTATGATTTGAAAGTGTGCTGAGGCCTGCTAACCAGGCCCCAGCACCAGTGTTCTTTCCCTAACCTGTACCTTTGTTTCCACAATTGGCACACCCTGGCATCCAGGTAAGTCCCTTGTAACTGGTACCCCTGGTACCAAGGGCCCTGATGCCAGGGAAGGTCTCTAAGGGCTGCAGCATATCTTATGCCACCCTGGGGACCCCCTCACTCAGCACAGACACACTGCTTGCCAGCTTGTGTGTGCTGGTGGGGAGAAAATGACTAAGTCGACATGGCACTCCCCTCAGGGTGCCATGCCAACCTCACACTGCCTATGGCATAGGTACGTCACCCCTCTAGTAGGCCTTACAGCCCTAAGGCAGACTGCACTATACCATAGGTGAGGGCATAAGTGAATGAGCACTATGCCCCTACAGTGTCTAAGCAAAACCTTAGACATTGTAAGTGCAGGGTAGCCATAAGAGTATATGGTCTGGGAGTTTGTCATGCACGAACTCCACAGCACCATAATGGCTACACTGAAAACTGGGAAGTTTGGTATCAAACTCCTCAGCACAATAAATGCACACTGATGCCAGTGTACATTTTATTGTGAAATACACCCCAGAGGGCATCTTAGAGATGCCCCCTGAAACCATACCCGACTTCCAGGGTGGGCTGTCTAGTTTTAGTAGCCTGCCACACACCAGACATGTTGCTGGCCACATGGGGAGAGTGCCTTTGTCACTCTGTGGCTAGTAACAAAGCCTGTACTGGGTGGAGGTGCTTCTCACCTCCCTCTGCAGGCACTGTAACACCTGGCGGTGAGCCTCAAAGGGTCACCCCCTTTGTTACAGTACCCCAGGGCACTCCAGCTAGTGGAGTTGCCCGCCCCCTCCGGCCACAGCCCCACTTTTGGCGGGAAGGCCGGAGGAGATAATGAGAAAAACAAGGAGGAGTCACTGGCCAGTCAGGACAGCCCCTAAGGTGTCCTGAGCTGAGGTGACTGACTGTTAGAAATCCTCCATCTTGCAGATGGAGGATTCCCCCAATAGGATTAGGGATGTGCCCCCCTCCCCTCAGGGAGGAGGCACAAAGAGGGTATAGCCACCCTCAAGGCTAGTAGCCATTGGTTACTAACCTCCCAGACCTAAACACACCCCTAAATTGAGTATTTAGGGGCTCCCAGAACCTAGGAAAACAGATTCCTGCAACCTAAGACGAAGAAGGACTGCTGAGCTGAAAATCTTGCAGAGAAGATGGAGACACCAACTACTTTGGCCCCAGCTCTACCGGCCTGTCTCCCCACTTCAAGAAAAACTGCAACAGCGAAGCGTTACACAGGGTCCAGCGACCTCTGAAGCCTCAGAGGACTACCCTGCATCTAAAAGGACCAAGGAACTCCCGAGGACAGCGGCTCTGCTCCAAAGAAGAAACATATTTGCAACAAAGAAGCAACTTTGAAACAACACATGTTTCCCGCCGGAAGCGTGAGACTTTGCACTCTGCACCCGACGCCCCCGGCTCGACTTGTGGAGAACCAACACTACAGGGAGGACTCCCCGGTGACTGCGAGCCCGTGAGTAGCCAGAGTTGACCCCCCTGAGCCCCCACAGCGACGCCTGCAGAGGGAATCCAGAGGCTCCCCCTGAGCGCGACTGCCTGCTTCTAAGAACCCGACGCCTGGTAAGGACACTGCACCCGCAGCCCCCAGGACCTGAAGGATCCGACCTCCAGTGCAGGAGCGACCCCCAGGTGGCCCTCTCCCTTGCCCAGGTGGTGGCTACCCCGAGGAGCCCCCCCTTGCCTGCCTGCTTCGCTGAAGAGACCCCTGGGTCTCCCATTGAACTACATTGCAAACCCGACGCCTGTTTGCACTCTGCACCCGGCCGCCCCCGTGCCGCCGAGGGTGTACTTTTTGTGCTGACTTGTGTGTCCCCCCGGTGCCCTACAAAACCCCCCTGGTCTGCCCTCCGAAGATGTGGGTACTTACCTGCTGGCAGACTGGAACCGGGGCACCCCCTTCTCCATTGAAGCCTATGTGTTTTGGGCACCACTTTGACCTCTGCACCTGACCGGCCCTGAGCTGCTGGTTGGTAACTTTGGGGTTGCCCTGAACCCCCAATGGTGGGCTACCTTGGACCCAACTTTGAACCCTGTAGGTGGTTTACTTACCTGCAAAACTAACAAACACTTACCTCCCCCAGGAACTGTTGAAAATTGCAGTGTCCAGTTTTAAAATAGCTTATTGCCATTTGTGTGAAAATTGTATATGCTATTTTGCTAATTCAAAGTTCCTAAAGTTCCTAAGTGAAATACCTTTCATTTAAAGTATTGTTTGTAAATCTTGAACCTGTGGTTCTTAAAATAAACTAAGCAAAGATATTTTTCTATATAAAAACCTATTGGCCTGGAATTGTCTTTGAGTGTGTGTTCCTCATTTATTGCCTGTGTGTGTACAACAAATGCTTAACACTACCCTCTGATAAGCCTACTGATCAACCACACTACCACAAAATAGAGCATTAGAATTATCTCTTTTTGCCACTATCTTACCTCTAAGGGGAACCCTTGGACTCTGTGCATGCTATTTCTTACTTTGAAATAGTACATACAGAGCCAACTTCCTACATTGGTGGATCAGCGGTGGGGTACAAGACTTTGCATATGCTGGACTACTCAGCCAATACCTGATCACACGACTAAATTCCAAAAATTGTCATTAGAAACTGATTTTTGAAATTTGAGCTATTTTTCTAAATTTTTAAAAGTCCTGCTAGGGCCTTGTGTTAGTCCCTGTTAGCATTTCATTTAGAGTTTACAAGTTTTGTAAAAGTTTGAATTAAGTTCTAGAGATAGTTTTAGATTCTTAAAAAGTATTCCAACTGTTAGAAACATAATTTCTAATGCAGAAGAGATTGTGATGGAACTCAACTTCACCCCTTACCTGCATCTTAGGATGTCAGAGTTAAGGACTCTCTGCAAAATCAAAAAGATTAAAACTGGTTCAAACCCTACCAAAGTACAGCTCCAGGAGCTTTTGGCAGAGTTTGCTAAAAACAGCCCCTCTGATGATGGCCTCACAGAGGGGGACACTAGTGAGTTGGAGGAACTCCCACCTCCAGTCCTAGATAGGGAGACCAGGGTTTCTCTAACCCTGACTCCACATGTGATAGTCAGAGATGCTGCGTCTCTCACAGGAGAGTCCAGCAACTCTGGAAGCATTGAGGACAGCCTCAATGAAGATGACCTCCAGTTAGCCAGGATGGTCAAAATATTGGCTTTGGAAAGACAGATCCTAGCCATAGAAAGGGAAAGACAAGAGATGGGCCTAGGCCCCATCAATGGTGGCAGCAACATAAATAGGGTCAGAGATTCCCCTGACATGTTGAAAATCCCAAAAGGGATTGTAACTAAATATGAAGATGGTGATGACATCACCAAATGGTTCACAGCTTTTGATAGAGCTTGTGCAACCAGAAAAGTAAACAGATCTCACTGGGTGCTCTCCTTTGGGAAATGTTCATTGGAAAGTGTAGGGATAGACTCCTCACACTCTCTGGAAAAGATGCAGAATCCTATGACCTCATGAAGGCTACCCTGATTGAGGGCTTTGGATTCTCCACTGAGGAGTATAGAATTAGATTCAGGGGGGCTCAAAAATCCTCGAGCCAGACCTGGGTTGATTTTGTAGACTACTCAGTAAAAACACTGGATGGTTGGATTCAAGGCATTGGTGTAAATGATTCTGATGGGCTGTACAATTGATTTGTGAAAGAACACCTATTAAGTAATTGTTTCAATGATGAACTGCATCAGCATCTGGTAGACCTAGGACCAATTTCTCCCCAAGAATTGGGAAAGAAGGCGGACCACTGGGTCAAGACTAGGGTGACCAAGACTTCCACAGGGGGTGACCAAAAGAAAGGGGCCACAAAGACTCCCCAGGGGAAGAGTGTTGAGACATCCAAGGGAAAAAGTAAAGAGTCTTCTATAAGGCCCCAAAAACCTGCTCTGGAGGGAGGGTCCAGAGCCTCTTCACAATCCAATTTTGGGTACAAGGGTAAAAACTTTAATCCCAAAAAGGCCTGGTGTCGTAGCTGTAATCAGCAAGGACACCAACCTGGAGATGAGGCCTGTCCCAAGAAAGGTTCCACTTCTAACTCTACTCCAGCTAGCACTGGAATGGCCAGTCTCCAAGTGGGATCAACAGTGTTCCCAGAGCAAATCAGGGTTCACACTGAAGCTACATTAGTCTCTGAGGGTGGGGTGGATTTAGCCACACTGGCTGCCTTGGCCCCCTAATATGCAAAAATACAGGCAGCAACTCTTAATTAATGGGACAAGTGTAGAAGGCCTGAGGGATACAGGTGCCAGTGTCACCATGGTGACAGAGAAACTGGTTTTCCCTGGTCAATACCTGGCTGGACAAACTTATCCAGTCACCAACGCTGACACTCAGACTAAAGTACATCCCATGGCTATGGTAACTTTAGAGTGGGGAGGGGTCAATGGCCTGAAACAGGTGGTGGTCTCCTCAAATATCCCTGTAGACTGTTTGCTTGGAAATGACCTGGAGTCCTCAGCATGGGCTGAGGTAGAACTCAAAGCCCATGCAGCCATGCTGGGTATCCCTGAACTGGTGTGTGTCAAGACAAGGGCACAGTGCAAGGCTCAGGGTGAAAAAGTGGTGTTGGAGCCTGGAAAAAGGGCCCAACCCTCCAAGAGAAAAGGAAAGAAGACTGGGGAACCAGTGTCAACACAACAAGAGAAAGAGAACCTCTCTTCCCTGGAAGAGGTTCTGCCCTCTGAGGGAACTGAGCCCATGGAGTTAGAACTGTAAAGAAATGGCTCCCTGTTGCAGTTACCCCCCACTTTTTGCCTGATACTGATGCTGACTTGACTGAGAAGTGTGCTGGGACCCTGCTAACCAGGCCCCAGCACCAGTGTTCTTTCACCTAAAATGTACCATTGTTTCCACAATTGGCACAACCCTGGCACCCAGGTAAGTCCCTTTTAACTGGTACCCCTGGTACCAAGGGCCCTGATGCCAGGGAAGGTCTCTAAGGGCTGCAGCATGTCTTATGCCACCCTAGGGACCCCTCACTCAGCACAGACACACTGCTTGCCAGCTTGTGTGTGCTGGTGGGGAGAAAATGACTAAGTCGACATGGCACTCCCCTCAGGGTGCCATGCCAACCTCACACTGCCTGTGGCATAGGTAAGTCACCCCTAAAGCAGGCCTTACAGCCCTAAGGCAGGGTGCACTATACCACAGGTGAGGGCATAGGTGCATGAGCACTATGCCCCTACAGTGTCTAAGCAAAACCTTAGACATTGTAAGTGCAGGGTAGCCATAAGAGTATATGGTCTGGGAGTCTGTCAAAAACAAACTCCACAGCGCCATAATGGCTACACTGAACACTGGGAAGTTTGGTATCAAACTTCTCAGAATAATAAACCCACACTGATGCCAGTGTTGATTTATTAAAAAATGCACACAGAGGGCATCTTAGAGATACCCCCTGTATTTTACCCAATTGTTCAGTGCAGGACTGACTGGTCTGGGCCAGCCTGCTGCTGAGAGACGAGTTTCTGACCCCATGTGGTGAAGGCCTTTGTGCTCTCTGAGGACAGACACAAAAGCCTGCTCTGGGTGGAGGTGCTTCACACCTCCCCCCTGCAGGAACTGTAACACCTAGCAGTGAGCCTCAAAGGCTCAGGCTTCGTGTTACAATGCCCCAGGGCACTCTAGCTAGCAGAGATGCCCGCCCCCTGGACACAGCCCCCACTTTTGGCGGCAAGTCCAGGGGAGATAATGAGAAAAACAAAGAGGAGTCACCCACCAGTCAGGACAGCCCCTAAGGTGTCCTGAGCTGAGGTGACCCCTGCCTTTAGAAATCCTCCATCTTGATTTTGGAGGATTCCCTCAATAGGAATAGGGATGTGCCCCCCTCCCCTCAGGGAGGAGGCACAAAGAGGGTGTAGCCACCCTCAAGGACAGTAGCCATTGGCTACTGCCCTCCCAGACCTAAACACACCCCTAAATTCAGTATTTAGGGGCTCCCCAGAACCTAGGAAATCAGATTCCTGCAACCTAAAAAGAAGAGGACTGCTGAACTGAAAAACCTGCAGAGAAGACGGAGACACCAACTGCTTTGGCCCCAGCTCTACCGGCCTGTCTCCCCACTTCTAAAGACACTGCTCCAGCGACGCGTTCCCAGGGTCCAGAAACCTCTGAAGCCTCAGAGGACTACCCTGCATCTAGAAGGACCAAGAACTCCTGAGGACAGCGGCTCTGTTCACCAAAGACTGCAACTTTGCAACAAAGAAGCAACTTTGAAACAACACACGTTTCCCGCCGGAAGCGTGAGACTTTGCACTCTGCACCCGACGCCCCCGGCTCAACTTGTGGAGAACAAACACTACAGGGAGGACTCCCCGGCGACTACAAGACCGTGAGTAGACAGAGTTGACCCCCCTGAGCCCGCACAGTGACGCCTGCAGAGGGAATCCAGAGGCTCCCCCTGACCGCAACTGCCTGCTTCTAAGAACCCGATGCCTGGTAAGGACACTGCACCTGCAGCCCCCAGGACCTGAAGGATCCGACCTCCAGTGCAGGAGCGACCCCCAGGTGGCCCTCTCCCTTGCCTAGGTGGTGGCTACTCACCCCAGGAGCCCCCCCCTTGCCTGCCTGCTTCGCTAAAGAGACCCCTGGGTCTCCCATTGAACTACATTGCAAACCCGACGCCTGTTTGCACTCTGCACCCGGCCGCCCCCGTGCCGCTGAGGGTGTACTTTTTGTGCTGACTTGTGTCTCCCCCCGGTACCCTACAAAACCCCCTGGTCTGCCCTCCGAAGACGCGGGTACTTACCTGCTGGCAGACTGGAACCGGGGCACCCCCTTCTCCATTGAAGCCTATGTGCTTTGGGCACCACTTTGACCTCTGCACCTGACCGGCCCTGAGCTGCTGGTGTGGTAACTTTGGGGTTGCCCTGAACCCCCAACGGTGGGCTACCTTGGACCCAACTTTGAACCCTGTAGGTGGTTTACTTACCTGCAAAACTAACAAACACTTACCTCCCCCAGGAACTGTTGAAAATTGCAGTGTCCAGTTTTAAAATAGCTTATTGCCATTTGTGTGAAAACTGTATATGCTATTTTGCTAATTCAAAGTTCCTAAAGTTCCTAAGTGAAATACCTTCCATTTAAAGTATTGTTTGTAAATCTTGAACCTGTGGTTCTTAAAATAAACTAAGAAAATATATTTTTCTATATAAAAACCTATTGGCCTGGAATTGTCTTTGAGTGTGTGTTCCTCATTTATTGCCTGTGTGTGTACAACAAATTCTTAACACTATCCTCTGATAAGCCTACTGCTCGACCACACTACCACAAAATAGAGCATTAGAATTATCTCTTTTTGCCACTATCTTACCTCTAATGGGAACCCTTGGACTCTGTGCATACTATTCCTTACTTTGAAATAGTGCATACAGAGCCAACTTCCTACATATCACAACTATCTGTTCCTCAAGTACACTCATATACTGATTGGATTTGGCACGAGGGTGTGTGAAAGGTACAAAATGTAAACTATTATTAACAACAGATTTCACAAAAATGAGATACACTGTTAATAATTGAAAGGTCAAAAAACTGAACCAATGACTCTCAGGTCGTGAGCTGTAAAGCTGTGGTAAGGCACTGTGAGCACATCTGTCCTTATTTGGTCTTTTTTATAAATCTACAAGAGGACGCGTTAGAGGTTCGATGGACCTTTTGACTATGCTTAGAGTGATTCTACCATAAGTCTCAAATACAACACAATTTCTCTAACAACATCAATAAACAACGTCAAATACCTTTAGAGTCAGAAATCGTCACTCACCATGACCTATTAGACCATGAATAACCACATCTTTATGTAAAGTTAGAATTTTTATTCCTCCCATATTAACAATGCTAATGTTACGTAAATTAGTCTCAAAATCAAATCGTATACATACAAGAACAACACTGGTTGACCAAATATTCTAAAGAATCTCAATTTAACTAGTGCGTTGAGCACTATACATTCGAGAGTCACAGTACAAATTAAAAGTAAGAACAATTGTGCAATAGAAACAGCATACATCTAGGTTCAGCAACTGAGCAACATCAATCATCTGTTAATAGCAACCTGTTAACATATCAGGATTTTCCTTACTAACCTGATTAGAATAGCATGTTTGGGCTTCATGCAAAACGATTTAGTCAACATAAATTTGGAAAACATCTAGCGATGGCTCCATCAAAATAGGTGTGGGTACCTGGAAACAACAGACAAACTTACAACAAGAACAATAGTATTTTGTTATACCTCTCCTCATGTGGATCAGCAAGCTACGATTATCTTCATCAGTTGGACATCAGTTCGGTCAGCATCAGCAACGGGCATTGAAAGGGAATGTTCAGAAATGGGGACTGTAAGCTATCCGAACCATTTAAGAAACAATATCTAAGGGATCAGCATTCAGCATCAGAAGTCTTAGCAATAAAATTAAAGATAGAACCCTCTACGGAGGAAATCAAAGTAGGAATGAGCTCACTTCTCTCTGTGCAGTCGGGCTAAGTTAAAACTGTCCAAAGAACTTTCCACGTTTCCATTGGTCAAAGAATCGTATGTTTACAATTAGACCAATAAGGATCCATTCCCAAATCTAAGATATAACTAAACTGTCTTTCACATGGTGATGATTGGCTTCTCTTCTCCTGTTCCCACCATCTGTAGTACAAATCTTTATTCGACTTTCACCAAGTCATCTGGCTCGTCAGGTAACATTTTTGTATCCATCCGTACTCCAGTCAGTGCGTTCATTGTTAGCTCCTGGGAACATCGCTGTCTCACGCATCAAGCTATACATTGTATCGTCTACTAGTACAAGATCTTCTAGTAAGCAGTTCTCATGAGAAAGTGGAAGACATCTGCTAACGTTCGGTCAACTCAGTGAAAAACAATACAATAATTGATTCTCTAGCCATACATTTCCCACAATTTTATTAGAACAATACAATTTAATATGAGGCTGTGCAAAACTAGGCCCAGACCTCGCTAACTTAAGGCTTATAGTTAATAAAGCAAATACATGATACAAAATCATTAATATAACATGTTACTACAATAACCTAAACATTGGTACTTCAATTAATATTAATAAGCATTTAATAATGACACTTTGTGGTTAATGGCGGCCACTCAAGTGGGCACATTTTCCATGTTGCAAATTATTTTGTATGTTAGTCCAATTCTATGCAGATTCATAATCCAAAGTACATAAAAATAATTAGTAACAAATCCAGCGTTCACAATCCCTCCTCTGATGACTCAATATGTCATCACACTTTAAATCACCCAAATTTTGTTCATCTAAAATTTGTCCTCCTTGGAACTTTTATTTCTTCTTTCCCTTTTCGAATTCTCTCCAAACAGTTTTTCCATTTTAATTTCTTCCCTCCTCTGATCATTCTTCAGTTTCCTCATTTTAATTACATGATACAATTTACATATTCCCCATGCTCCAATTATGCAAATTACAATCATCAATATTCCTTGTATTATTGTCAATATTATCCTTTTCCCTAGGTTGCCAAGCCAATTTCCCACGGAAGCAAAACCTTTGCCACCATTTCCCCAAACTCCTGGTTCTTTCAGTTCTTTCAAATCAGCGCTATCATTAATCAAATTGTTAATAAGGCTTCTAATTTCTTTACTATTGTTAGGTATATATGCGCAACAAAGTTGCGAGTTCAGCATTGTATAAACTACGCCCTCCTTTGCTAAAAGAATGTCTAACGCAAGGCGGTTCTAAAGAGTCATAGATCTTACTGCACCCTTTTCTGTATCCATTAGGACCATAGCTCCTGAAAAATTTGCCAGCATGTTATCCACAATAGTAGACAACTTTCTAATTTTCAAGGAACTTAGAATAACTCCCACTGAAGGAATCATTGTTCCAAATATGTCTCCAACTATGCCAGAATATGAGTCTCGCGTTTGTCTAACATGATGTAATTCAGTCATTTTAGGTATCTTACTCAAGTTCTCAAGTTAAAATATATTTGGGGAAACTATCCTCAAATAAAATGTGCCATACCATCCTCTAGGAAGACGGCTATACGCATTTGGTCTGCAGATGTAATAAACTCCTGGAATTGCTTGTTCTTGTCCATTCAACATGAACTTCCATTTACTCTGAAACAAAAACACATGCCTATATTCACTCATTCCCACAAACAACTTATCAGTTCTAGATTTAGGCCTATATACACACAGCTTTCCTACATATTGTGCATCTAAAGCTAACCTCCCTTGTGCCTTTATGTCACTAAATGCATGATCATTTTTAAATGTCCTTTTCTCTAAGCCTTTCTCTAATCTCTCCTTTAATGCTTTTCTTCTATCATCTGTCTGATCTAAGAAAATGTAGGTTCAAAGAATCCTCTCACTAATTCTATATTATTATCCTTAGCTACTCTACTCAGATACTTAATTATAGGGACAAACGAAAAGACCACATTGTGGTTTGAGTAAAAGTATTGAATGTAACCCTGGTTATAGAATCTGGTTAGTAGTGGACTACAACTTATTTCATAAGTAAGGGGCAAACTATGGTAAGTAACTCCTTCTTCCACTGATTAAGGAATCTGCATGCATACATAACAATCTCTTGCATCCATCATCTCAACATACACAATAAGCGAAAGAAAACATTAGAAGAAAGTTCTCCTTCGGTACTATCTACATGCAAATATTTCTTGTCTATGCTAAACCTATCCACTTCTGTGAGTGCAGTAGTTGTCTCTAAAGCTGAGGTATGGTTGGCCACAATCTTGTCAAGAAGAGACATACTTAGAATCAATACCAAGCACCCAATCACGCACACAATCGCCAAACCAATACCTATTTATTAGAGCACCTATTCTTCCCACCCTGTTGACTAAGATTACTCATGATCTGTAAAGAATCAGAAAATAGAAGATAAATTATAACTGTGCAGCAAAAACAAAAATCTTCACTCTTCTTTAGCAGTTATTTACAGCTTTCAGTCTTTCTTCTAGGATCCTTTGTCAAAAATAGGTAGTTTGACAAAATCGGTTTAGCAGCTTGTCAAATCAGGTTAACAAATGTCTTTTCCAGTTACTTTCAACAGTCTCTCTCTTGCACTTTTCTCTGATTTACAGTTTTCAAAGTTCAGTTCATTGATCTCCTTTACGTGCCGAAATATTGACCTGGAATGTCTTGATCAAAACAGAAAGACAAAAATTCACTCTGCCACTCACTTGTCACAGCATACGCCCATTCAGGACCTGCGTACCTTCGATTTGCAATTCTCTTTCTTTTCAATCTTCGATCTACATTTGACTCTCCATCACTCAAATCTTCTCTCCTTGTTGTGTCTACTTCTTCCTCAATTGTTGTCACTGTGAATACTTCTTTTCTCTTTGCTTGTGACTTCGGCCACTTATCGCCTTTCAGTGGACCTTTCGTCAATGCTCTTTTCAATGCTGGATTTGCAACTTCTTTTTGTTCCTCAGGATTTTCTCTTGATGTACCTGCAGCTGGTTCAGGAGGAGTCTGGTTACTTTGGCTTTAATCCGCCTCAACTCCTTCCCCCTTGAGGACTGTTGTTTGCTCTGTTTTCCTTTTAAGACCGTCTGCATCTAGGAGAGCCCTCCTCTGACTAGACTGTCCTGCTGCTTCAGGTGAGGTTGGTTCGCTGTCACTCTCCTGTATTTCTCACATGAGTGTTTTTATTGGTTTCAGTTTGCTCATATTCAGTCTCTGATTCTCCTTCTCCCCTCTCCAATTCTCGAGTTGGTTTGGATATTGGTACTCTCAGCAACCCCTCTTCATTGTCCAACAGACACAGTACTTTCTGAATATGGCTGGTATGGATCCAGTTCAGAACTCCAGCACACTTCACAGCTGTAGTAGTAATCAATACTACTTGGTAAGGGCTTTTTCACCGAGGCTCCAAACACGTCTCCATCATGTGCTTTCTGATCACAACCCAATCTCCTGCTCTCAGGTTGTGGCTTTGATCTTGAGACGGTTGCAGTGTGGTAGCTTCCACCTGATGAGAGAAAGAGCAAACCACATCAGCCAGACCTTTGCAGTAGTCCAACACCATATCATCTGTCATGTTCACAAGAGCATTGGCAGGAACCGCTGGCAACCTCATTGCTCTGCCCATGAGGATTTCATGCTGCGACAGTCCTGTTTTCCTGCCGGGTGCGTTTCTCATAGTCCTCAGAACTAACGGCAGTGCGTCAGGCCATTTCAGATTCATGGACCCACACATTTTCACTATTCTCAATCTGGGGGCCCAGCACATTACAATTCTCACATCAGCAGATAGCGCCATTAAATGGCCCATGACTTTCATACACTCACATGACTGACACAGCAATCACACCAGTTCGTGGCTGACAGAGTGTTTGGAATGGCGTTTGGCTAGCAGTGTGTGTAGTGACCAGCAGCAAGTCACTACTCACACATCGCCATCCAAGCATCAGTACGCGCACACCACCAACCAGGCACTTGACCACACACACGGCCAGCCAAACACCAGTCGATACACACCGCCAGCCAAGCGCCAGTTCAGAGACACCGCCAGCTAAGCACCAGTCAATGCACACTGCCAGTCAAGCACCAGTTTATGCACACTGCCAGTCAAGCGCCAGTTCATGTACACTGCCAGCCAAGCGCCAGTTCATGCACACCGCCAGCCAAGCGCCAGTTCATGCACACCGCCAGCCAAGCGCCAGTTCATGCACACCGCCAGCCAAGCGCCAGTTCATGCACACTGCAAGCCAAGCGCCAGTCCATGCACACCGCCAGCCAAGCACCAGTCCACGCATACAACCATTACATTTTTTTTTAACAAAAAAGAAAACACAAACCAATTGGAAGTAGATGTATAACTACAAACACAACAGCTCTAACTAATTACATCACACTAATGCTACCTCTGAAATCTGAACAAAAAACATAAAATGATACAGGCCAGTCAGTTCACTTTAACACTCACGGTTACTTCCAATATTTCTGTTGCATATGGTGCAATTTAAAACAGGCAGGCACACATAGTACAGGATTAGGGCACTTGGGGCAGAAGATATGACTCTCCTTCCGCACGCCTCTTCAAACACAGACTCTACATCTCTTACAGGGATAGTTTTTTGGGGCATGGGAGGAATGTAATTAGAAAAGTGGCGATCTTTCAATCTAGCCACATCCTCCACCATTCTAACTCTAGGAAAGCTTGCCTGTTCTACTAGACCAAGGCTGCCTATCACAGCTCAAACTGAACAAATGTCATCTTTGAATTTGGACATCAATCCTTGAATACAACAAAAGCATTGAAGGTAAATAAATGGAACAAATGGGTAGCCAACGTCTTATACCAAATGGAAGCCTTACTAACAACGGTGTAAGGTTCCAACCTCTGATCTACTCCATCTACACCACCCATGTGCTTATTGTAGTCTAAAATGCACACAAGTTTGCGCGCTTCAGCAACCTGACTCCAAACAGTCACAGGTGAAGTATTTTCATCATGAATGGTTGGCAGCATGTGGCTAACTCTCCTGTCTGCAAACTGCACAGCTAGAAGTTCATCACTATGCAAGGCACTACACTGTCCCCTCTGACGTTTTTTACATAGAAGCTCTTTAGGGTAATCTTTATGGTTAGGGCAGGTTGTGCCTTAAGCAACATTTTTCACTTTGAGCAATTCCCTGAACAACTGCACACTAGTGTAGATGTTATCTACGTATAAATTGTGACCTTTTTTAAAAAGTCCTTTACCAAGTTCCCACACAATGTTCTCACTAACGCCAAAAGTGGACAGGCAACCAGAACAGTCAATAGAACAATCCCTACCAGTGTACATCCTGAAATTATAGGCATATCCAGTAGTACTCTCAGACAGCATATACATCTTAATTCCATAATGTGTCCTCTTGCTAGAAATGTACTGCCTAAAAACAAAACGGCCCTTAAACAGGACCAAAGACTCATCAACAGCTATTTCTTTCCCTGGAACAGAGATCTATGAAAATTGATCTACAAAGTGATCAAGGACAGGCCGAATCTTAAAAAGATGGTCATAATCAGAGCGATATAGCCCTTGCCATCAAGGTAATATGAAGCCAGTGATGGCTTCCTTATCAAGTCACGCAACAAAGTTAAACTCAAGAACTTTTTCAACTCATCCAGATTTGTGGGAGTCCACCGAGTAGTTCTAGAGTAGGGTTTTAGTCTGGCACTGTTGTCCCTCAAATACTGTCCAGCATACAAATTAGTCTGGTCAACAATCTCATTCAAAAATACATTGTCCAAAAGCAACTGGAAGAAAATTGTAGGCAAAAAGTTTTCAGTATTCACTCTACACTCTGGGACACCAGTAAAGTTAGGCAACACCGGCTGCACCATGTTTGCTGCAACCCAGAGTTCAGCACTTCTTTCTGAAAGCAAGAGGCTGCAATCCAGAAGCCTCTTGCTGCACTATCTGCACATCAGCATCCTCCTCTAAAAGAGGCACTTCCTCCACACTGAGATTGGCTTCATTATCAGAGGATTCCTCTTGGACAGAAAATTGACTGCCAAAATCTTGGACTTCCTCCTCTGCCTCAGATGCAGAGTCATTCTCATAATCATAGTCAGAGGAAGAATCAAAAAGCACATCAAGAACCTGCTAAACTGTAATCCTGCCGCTAGCCATAATCCTTACTAATAAAAGTAACACAACAAATACGTGAACAATAACCAGGACTGTATGAAATAAGTAATAAAGAGTGGCTTTATCAAACAGAAAGTAAACTACAGGCATATAGTAATCATGAAGGAAAAGTCAATCAATACAAAGCACACAAAAACCTATATACTCAAACAGGATACCACTCACTTGCCAGAGAGCGTTAGACTCAGGTTCACCTGCGCCTTCTCTCCACAGACACAGCAAGCACCAACATTATTGCACTAGAAAGGAAAAACAAAAGAAAATTAACCACATGACAGCACAAAACACATTGTGCACAAATCGAAGGAGTAGTTCATACACAATAAAACAGAAGCTAAATATGCTACTATTATTACACCATTTACAAAAGTGCATTCATGCAGGGCAATTAAACGGTACAAAATTTTTTTTCTTACCAAACACATGCAACTACACAAACTGCAGATCTACCAGTGCCCAAACCGCAAGCAGGTGTCACAGCAAAGGAAATCAAAAGCTTTGCACTAGAATAAAAAGGAGAAATAAAACATTATGATCACAAATGTAAATGATGACAAGAAATAAAACAGTTAACATGATAAAAGACTATGAAGTCTGCCTATCACCATCCAAATGCCAGCCACACATATCACCAGCAAGAAGCCACTCAATACACACCATCAGCCAGATGCCAGTTAACACACAAAAGAAAAAATTCCCAGTTAGTTCAAACACACTGCCAGGCAAGTACCAGTCCACACCCTTCCCCCCGCCCCAGGCAAGTGCCAGTCCACACACACCGCCCGGCAAGTACCAGTCTACACACACCTCCAGCCAAACCGTAGTCCACACACCACCGGGTGCAGTGTGCAAACAGGGCGTCAGGTTCTCAATAGAACTCTATGGAGGGACGTCGTGGGGGTGCAGAGAGGTCAACCCAGGGTGGACACATCGTCTGAGTCGCCTGTGGATCCCCTCTGGCTAGTTGGTACACTTTTAGTGAAAGAACCCTGGTGCTGGGGCCTTGTTAGCAGGGTCCCAGCATACTCTCAGTCAAGTCAGCATCAATATCAGGCAAAAAGTGTGGGGGTGGGTGACTGCAACAAGGACCATTTTCCTACAGCCTGCAAACATAAGATACAATAACAATTTCCTCAAAGTGGAGACGTAAAATATAAGAGGTATTCAAAAGTGGTGAACTCATGCTGGAGAGTGTGGTCACATGTGAAGCTATAAAATATATCAGTACTGGAGAACTACAGTGTACAAGTAAGTAAGGCATATTACTTACCTTAAGAGCATCTTTTCATACCATGTAGTGCTGTGGGTTCACATGCTTTGCTTACTCCTGCCATCTGAATGTTGGGCTCTGACGTATGCAAGTTGGTTTTCTTTGAAGAAATCCTTAGAGTCACATGGTATATGGTGACTCCTTTGGTAATACCATGGGCACTGGGTCCATTGTTAGGTTGTGTTACGCACAGCAGGTGAGCAGGACGATGTAGTGTAAAGTAGAAAGCATAATGACTTTGGAAAAGGTAAGAAATTTAGATGGAAGAAAAAAAACATGCTTTGCATACTCCTGCCATCTAAAAATTGGGCTTCGACATTTGCAATGTTTGTTTTTCAAGTAGTCTTTTGAGTCACATTGTACATGGTGACTCCTCCTTTGTTTGATAATACCAAGGGCACTGGCTCCATTGTTAGGTTGTGTTACGCACAGCGGGTCAGCAGGACGATGGAGCGTAAAGTAGAAAGCATAGTGACATTGCAAAAGGTAAGAAATTTAGACTGAAGAAAAAACCTTTGTGTGTGCAACAACGAAGGCTTCCCAGGAGGTGGAGGGTGCATGTGAATCTAAAGTATTACATGCTATGAATAGATGCTTACTGTAGGAGGCTGGCCTGGCTTGTAGTGGGTACCAAGGGATACTTACACTCTGTACCAGGTCCAGTTATCCCTTATTAGTGTAGAAGAGGTGCTTCTAGCAGCTTAGGCTGATAGAAGGTAGCTATAGCAGAGCAGCTTAGGCTGAACTAGGAGACATGCAAAGCTCCTACTATACCACTGGTGTCATATGCACAATATCATAAGAAAACACAATACACAGATATACTAAAAATAAAGGTACTTTATTTTCATGACAATATGCCAAAAGTATCTCAGTGAGTACCCTCAGTATGAGGATGCCAAATACACACAAGATATATGTACACAATACCCAAAATATGCAGTAATAGCAAAAGGAAGTAATGCAAGCAATGTAAAGTTACAGTAGATTGCAATAGGAGCACATAGGTATAGGGGCAACACAAACCATATACTCCAAAAGTGGAATGCGACCCACGAATGGACCCCAAACCTATGTGAGCTTGTAGAGGGTCGCTGGGACTGTAAGAAAACAGTGAGGGTTAGAAAAATAGCCCACCCCAAGACCCTGAAAAGTAGGTGTAAAGTGCACCTATAACCCCCAGAGAGCACAGGAGTCGTGATAGGGGAATTCTGCAAGGAAGACCAACACCAGCAAAGCAACCAAAGTGGATTTCCGGACGAGAGTACGTGTGGAACAAGGGGACCAAGTCCAAGAGTCGTGACAATGTCGAGAGAGGGCAGATGCCCAGGAAATGCCAGCTGAGGGTGCAAAGAAGCTGCCACCAGATGGTAGAAGCTGTGGATTCTGCAAGAACGAAGAGGGCTAGAAATGTCCCCTTTGGAGGATGGATATCCCACGTCGTGAAGAAGCTTGCAGAGGTATTCCCACGCAGAAAGACTGAAAACAAGCCTTGCTAGCTGCAAGGGTCGCGGTTAGGGTTTTTGGATGCTGCTATAGCCCAGGAGGGACCAGGATGTCGCCACTTGGATGAGGAGACTGAGGGGGCGCCCAGCAAGTCAGGGTGCCCTCACAGAAGCAGACAGCACCCGCAGAAGTACCGGAACAGGCACTTAGAAGAGGAGTGAACCGGAGCTCACCCGAAGACACAAAAGGGAGTCCCACGATGCCGGAGGACAACTCAGAAGGTTGTGCACTGCAGGTTAGAGTGTCGGGGACCCAGGCTTGGCTGTGCACGAAGGAAATCCTGGAAGAGTGCACAGGAGCCGGAGCAGCTGCAATTCACGCGGTACCCAGCAATGCAGTCTAGCGTGGGGAGGCAAGGACTTACCTCCACCAAACTTGGACTGAAGAGTCACTGGACTGTGGGGGTCACTTGGACAGAGTTGCTGAGTTCCAGGGACCACGCTCGTCGTGCTGAGAGGGGACCCAGAGGACCGGTGATGCAGTCTTTTGTTGCCTGTGGTTGCAGGGGGAAGATTCCGTCGACCCACGGGAGATTTCTTCAGAGCTCCTGGTTCAAGAAGGAGGCAGGCTACCCCCAGAGCATGCACCACCAGGAAAACAGTTGAGAAGGTGGCAGGATCAGTGATACAAAGTTGCAGTAGTCATCTTTGCTACTTTGTAGCGGTTTTGCAGGAGTCCTGAGCAGTCAGCGGTCGATCCTTTGGCAGAAGGTGAAGAGAGAGATGCAGAGGAACTCTGATGAGCACTTGCATTCGTTATCTAAAGAATTCCCCAAATCAGAGACCCTAAATAGCCAGAAAAGGAGGTTTGGCTACCTAGGAAGGAGGATAGGCTAGCAACACAGGTAAGAGCCTATCAGAAGGAGTCTCTGACGCCACCTGCTGGCACTGGCCACTCAGAGCAGTCCAGTGTGCCAGCAGCACCTCTGTTTCCAAGATGGCAGAGGTCTGGAGCACACTGGAGGAGCTCTGGGCACCTCTCCTGGGAGATGCAGGTCAGGGGAGTGGTCACTCCCCTTTCCTTTGTCCAGTTTCGCGCCAGAGCAGGGCTGGGGGATCCCTGAACCGGTGTAGACTGGCTTATGCAGAGATGGGCACCATCTGTGCCCATTAAAGCATTTCCAGAGGGTGGGGGAGGCTACTCCTCCCCAGCCCTGACACCTTTTTCCAAAGGGAAAGGGTGTAACACCCTCTCTCTGAGGAAGTCCTTTGTTCTGCCTTCCTGGGCCAGGCCTGGCTGGACCCCAGGAGGGCAGAAACCTGTCTGAGGGGTTGGCAGCAGCAGCAGCTGCAGTGAAACCCCGGGAAAGGCAGTTTGGCAGTACCCGGGTCTGTGCTAGAGACTCAGGGGATCATGGAATTGTCTCCCCAATGCCAGAATGGCATTGGGGTGACAATTCCATGATCTTAGACATGTTACATGGCCATGTTCGGAGTTACCATTGTGACGCTATACATAGGTAGTGACCTATGTATAATGCACGCGTGTAATGGTGTCCCCGCACTCACAAAGTCCGGGGAATTTGCCCTGAACAATGTTGGGGCACCTTGGCTAGTGCCAGGGTACCCACACACTAAGTAACTTAGCACCCAACCTTCACCAGGTGAAGGTTAGACATATAGGTGACTTACAAGTTACTTAAGTGCAGTGGTAAATGGCTGTGAAATAAACGTGGACGTTATTTCACTCAGGCTGCAGTGGCAGGCCTGTGTAAGAATTGTCAGAGCTCCCTATGGGTGGCAAAAGAAATGCTGCAGCCTATAGAGATCTCCTGGAACCCCAATACCCTGGGTACCTCAGTACCATATACTAGGGAATTATAAGGGTGTTCCAGTATGCCAATGTGAATTGGTGAAATTGGTCACTAGCCTGTTAGTGACAATTTGGAAAGCAGAGAGAGCATAACCACTGAGGTTCTGGTTAGCAGAGCCTCAGTGAGACAGTTAGTCATCACACAGGGAACACATACAGGGCACACTTATGAGCACTGGGGCCCTGGCTGGCAGGGTCCCAGTGACACATACACTAAAACAACATATATACAGTGAAATATGAGGGTAACATGCCAGGCAAGATGGTACTTTCCCACACTTACAAGGTAAGTAACATATTGCGTTCGGACCTTGTGTGGCTGTAGACATGCATAATCTGCATAGCCTGTATAACAGTACTCTCTAAGTGGTGGCTAGTCAAAGATTGTTGGGGAAGACTGAGAGAGTTTTTAAATCAGCTTGACCAACTTGTGCTTCTTGATGTGCTAAGACATCCACACACTTGTGATTCGTAAAAGAGCTTGGAGTAGACCAGGTAGCTACTTTGCAGGTGTCAGGTTTTGGTATGTTACCTGAGAACGCCATACAAGTGCCCTTCTTGCGAGTGGAATGTTGCCTGGGCAGGACAGGCAGATGTCTTTTAGATAGCAAGCCTGTATGCTCTTGACAAGCCATCAAGCTATGCCCGCCTTCGAGAGGCAGAACCATTGTGTGGTTTGAAAAAGGCAACAAATAGTTGCAGAGTTTTGCAAAGGACTTTGCTTTATTAGTATAATAAATTAGGGCAAGCTTAGCAACAAAAGTATGAAGTGCACTCTTTGCTATAGTCTGGTTGTGGGAAGAGCACTGGAAGCTCTGTGGTTTGGTTGAGACCGGATGGAGATACCACCGACCCCAAGCCTATCAAGTACACTCAAAAGCTTATCACTGAAAATTGCACTCAGCCTCTTTGAATGTTCACTTTTTAATGTTTAGTCATAAACAAACTACTATCTGGTATGACCGCATTTTAATAATTTAGCTTATGGGTTGTATTTTGCTGATTTTAGCACTTCACACTCTGAAAGATTTTATAAAGTCTAATTTTAAAACCTCGGGGTGCTCGCCGTGCATTCTGAATCTTAGAAATAATTTTCTTGGCAGCATTAATACGTTTCCTGTTTGTAGTAGGTGGTCTTGTATCGACGTCTTCGCCCATGTGATTTGTACATAAAATTTGTTCTGGTTTTTATTAATTAAACAATAAATATTGACTGACTGGAGATACCACCTTTGGGAGGAATTTTGGATTGGTTCTAAGGAAATCCTGTCCTCCAGAGTGAGGGCCTGCAACTCACTAACACGTTGTAAGGATGTGATAGCAACAAGGAATGGCAGCTTCCAGGAGAGGTACTGCAAGGCGCATGAAGGTAAAGTTTAGAATGGAGGGCCTATGAATCTGGTAAGAACCATTTAAGGTTCCAAACTGTGGCAGGTGGTAATTGAGGAGGTATAATACATTCTAGATCCTCCATGAAGGCCTTGACTACAGGTATCTTAAGCAAGGCAGTGTTCTCTGCTCTACATGTAAGTGGCTATAGCAGCCAGGAGCAGTCATATGGATGTAGAGCAGAGACCTGATTCTTGCAAGTAAAGAAAGTAACAAATGATGTCTTGCGCTGAAGGCTTAAGCGGATCTATATATTTATGGATGCAGTAGTGCACAAACCTTTTCCATTTCATGGCAAAGGAGGGCCCACACAGTGGGTTTTTATGTCTTTTTAAGGATACACATGCATGCTGAGGAAGGCTGAGGTAGCCAAATTCTAATTTATTTATTTATTTATTTAATATCGCTCACAAATGACCCAGACAGGGGTATCTCGGTGCAGCAGCCAACAACAACAGACAGAGCGCAAAAGGCTAGGTAAGACAGAGTGTTTTTTAAGTTTCTTAAATTTACTGTACTCTGTACAGGTGCAGACATTAAATGGCAACTTATTTCAATAGGTGGGGGCAGATAGGAAAAGGCTCTACGACCACACCTAGAGCAGATACCAAGTAGGGCTATGTTAATGGAACGCAAATTCCTAATCGGACAATAGCCTGTAAGTTTCAAATGCAAATAGTTTGGGCTTTTCCCCCGCTAAGGCTTTATAGTTTAGGCAACAGATTTTAAATAGAATTATTTTCCAAACCGATAGCCAATGTAATGATATTAGAAGTGGCACCAAAACAGTGCACGGAAGAAGATTACAAATAAGCTGTGCAGCAGTAAGCCCTCAGGAGTCTGATCGCTTGACTAACCTTGGTGGTGGTTAAGAATTACGGTTGCCTAGTCCATGTGGAAGCCACCAAGATGAGAGTGAGAGAGGTTTGCTGCAGCTTCAGGACCACATACGGAAAGAGTGGGAGAGGCAGAAAAGAGTAGGCAAATATCACTGTCTAGTTCATCCATAGTGCATTGCCCAAGGATTTTGGGTGTGGGAACCTTGAGGTGAAGCGCATTTTGCGTTATAGGCAGTAGCAAACAAATAGACTAATGCTTACTGTAGGAAAGTACTCTCTTTCTGGCATGGTTACCCCCACTTTTTGCCTGTGTTCAGTATGTTTTGACTGTGTTCACTGGGATCCTGACAACCAGGACCCCAGTGACTATGCTCTCTCTCCCTTCAAACTTGGTTGCTTGGACCCCCACCTTCACATTTGGCATACTGGTGCCCCCATGCAAGTCCCTAGTATATGGTACCCTGCACCATGTATTATGCCACCCATGGGGAGCCCATGCAAAGTGTATCTGCAGGCCTGCCATTGCAGCCTGTGTGAAAGGGTGCATGCACCCTTTTTCACTATAGGCCACTGCACCAGGTCATTGTAAGTCACCCCAATGGTAGGCCCAGAGTGCTGGGTGCAGGTACCTGTGTGTGAGGGCACCCCTGCATGAGCAGAGGTGCCCCTACAAACTCCAGCTCCATTTTCATGGACTTCTTGAGTGCAGGACGCCTTTTTACGTTTGTACTGGACATAGGTCACATAATGGTAACTCCGAACCTAGGCATGTTTGGTATCAAACAGGTCAGAATCATACCCCAATACTGTTGGCAGTACTGTAAGTATGATTCCATGCACTCTGGGAGCTCCTTAGAGCATTCCTCCTATCAACTTTCTGGGGTTTTCCAGGCAGCCCAAGCTGCTGTCACCCCTCAGATGGGTTCTGCCCTCCTGCTGCTTGATCAGCTCAAGCCCAAGAATGCAGAACAAAGTATTTTCTCTGGAATAGGGGGGCAACACCCTGTCCCTTTGGAAACAGTTGTTACATGGCTTGGAACGGGTAGCCTCCCCAAGCCACTGGTATGCCTAAAAGGGCACAGTTGGTGCCCTCCTTGCATAACCAGTCTGCACCGGTTTGGGGACCTCCAGTCCATGCTCTGGCACACAACTGGACAATGGAAAGGGGGGTGACCACTCCCCTGTCCATCACCACCCCAGTGGTGGTGCCCAGAGCTCCTCCAGAGGGTTCCTTGATTCTGCCATCTTAAATGCAAGGTGGGCAGAGGACTCTGGGAGCATATGAGTGGCCAGGTCAGGCAGGTGATGTCGGAGCCCCCTCCTGATAGGTGGGCACTTGGTTAGGTGACCAATCCCCCTTCCAGGGCTATTTAAGGTCTCGCTCTTGAGTGGGTCCTCAGATTCGGCTTGCAAGATTCCAGCAGGATTCCTCTGAAACCACTACTTTGACTTCTGGCCACTGGAACTGCAACTGTACCCTCTAGGAATCGACAATCCGCATCCACGACGAAGGCTGTGCTTGCAACATTGCTTCCATGGCTCCTTCCAGCTTCTGCAAAATTTCCCCGGCAGTGCATCCTCTGAGGATGGCAAGTCTTCAGTCTGCACAAGAAGGAAGAAGGAAGAAGGAAGAAGGAATCTTCCTTGGAGTGAAGGAGTTACTCCCCTGCATCCGCAAGCACCAACTGCAATGACGACCGGCTGTGTGGATCTTGTCTTCTCCTGAGCTGCATGGATCCTGCATCACAGGTGGTGGTCTTGAGTAGTCCCCTTGGTCCTCTCTGCCAGCTGTCCAACTTTGGTGAAGGTAAGCCCTTGTCTTCCCTCGCAGGACAGTACCCCCAAGCACCACATCTCTTGCAGCTACCAAGGCTTGTTGACATCTCCTCCAAGGGATCTTCAGGCTCCGTTTAGCCTCGGCCCCCAGCACTCTTCCCTGTGATGCACAGCCCTCTGCCTACTTCTCCTGCTGTGTGGGACTCCTCTTCAGTTGTGCTGCATGGGCTCCTCTGCGACTCCTGGGTCCTCTTCCAGTGGGTCTCCTGTGGACTTTCTGCCTTGCTGAGGGTCCCCTGAGCCTCTACCCCCATGGGTTGAGTCCTCCTTGACCTTGCTGGTCCTGGCAGCTCCACTTTCTGTCTACCGCGCCTCTTGCCTTTGCCAAGGCTTGTTGGTGGCTTTTCCATGCCACAGACAGACTGCAATCTTTCATCCGGAGTGGGACGTCGACTGCATCCTCCAGGAACTCTTCACTGGCTCCAGGGCTGCATTGCTGACCGTCTTTGTCCTATTGTCGACCAACTCTTGCAACCACAGACAGGTGGGTAGTGGCTCCTGCCACCATCGGACACTCCTGCAACTTCTGGATTTTGTCTCCTTCTTTTTCAGGTCTTCCTCTTCAGGAATCCACTGCTGGTTTCTTGCAGTTGTGTCTTTGTCTTGCATTATCTTCATTTTCAGTTCTTTTGGTAGTTTGAGGAAAATCCTGTAATTTACTCCTTTCTTCCTGGTCGCTAGGGGGCACTGTAGTACTTACCTTTGGGGTTTCCCAGTTCTTCCAGCTCCCCTCTACAGATTCCACTTATCTAGGTGGGGGTCCTGCATTCGCATTCCATTTTTTTAGTATATGGTTCAGGCTTCCCCTAGGGTCTCTATTGTCTAATGCTTTGACACTGTTGTAGATATCTAGGGCCATATTTATACTTTTTGACGCAAAACTGCGCTAACGCAGTTTTGCGTCAAAAAAATAGGCGCCGGCTAATGCCATTCTGAAGCGCCATGTGGGCGCTGTATTTAATCAATGACGTTAGCCGGCGTTAGCCGCCGGCGCTGCCTGGTGTGCGTGGAAAAAAACGACATACACCAGGCAGCGCCGGCGTAGGGGGATATGGGGCTTGGGCGTCAAAAAATGGGGCAAGTCAGGTTGAGGCAAATTTTTCGCCTCAACCCGATTTGCGCCATTTTTTTCGACTCCCAACCCCCATAGAAATGACTCCTGTCTTAGCAAAGACAGGAGTCATGCCCCCTTGCCCAATGGCCATGCCCAGGGGACTTCTGGGCATGGTCATTGGGCATAGTGGCATGTAGGGGGGCACAAATCAGGCCCCCCTATGCCACAAAAAAAAAAAAAAAAATTACTTACCTGAACTTACCTTAATGTCCCTGGGATGGGTCCCTCCAGCCTTGGGTGTCCTCCTGGGGTGGGCAAGGGTGACAGGGGGTGTCCCTGGGGGCATGGGAGGGCACCTCTGGGCTCCTTCAGAGCCCACAGGTCCCTTAACGCCTGCCTTTTCCAGGCGCTAAAAAACGGCGCAAAAGTGGCCGTACGTCATTTTTTTGGACCCGCCCACTCCCGGGCGTGAATTTTGCCCGGGAGTGTAAATACGGCGCACATGCCTCGGAGTCAATTTTTTAGATGTGAACGCCTACCTTGCATATCATTAACGCAAAGTAGGTGTCCACGCTAAAAAATGACGCAAACTCCATGGACTTTGGCGCTAGACGCGTCTAACGCCAAAGTATAAATATGGAGTTAGTTTTGCGTCGGAATTGCGTAAAAAAAAACGACGCAATTCCGGCGCAAACGGAGTATAAATATGCCCCCTAGTGTGTTACTTACCTCCTATTGGAGGGTTGCCTCTCTAGTACATTTTGGTAATTGTGTCACTAAAAGTACCTTTATTTTTGTAACACTGAGGGGCATATTTATACTCTGTTTGCGCCGAATTTTGGAAAAAATAATTATGCAAATTCGGCGCAAACCTAACACCATATTAATACTGTGACACCCGACCCTGCGAACGTCAAAAGTCAGCAGTGTGCGTCATTTTCTGGATGCGGGAAACCGCCTTGCGTTAATGACATGCAAGGTAGACGTTCCCGTCCAAAAAATGACTTTAAGGCCTGTGCGCCTTATTTATACTCTGCGCCATTTGGCCTTAAAAAATGGCGCCCACTCTGATTTGTGCCATTTTTGAATGCCTGGGTGAGGGCAGGCGTTAAGGGACCTGCCGGCTCAATTCCATGGTCTCTGACCATGGAAGCAGTCCACAGGTGCCCTTCCCTGCACCCAGGGACACTCCATGCCACCCTCGTCCACCCCTAGAGGACACCCATAGATGGGGTGGACCCATCCCAGGTAAGTAGAGGTAAGTATATATTTTTATTTTTTTTAAAGTAGAATAGGGGGGCCTAACTTTGGCCCACCTAAATGCCACTGTGCCCAGTGGCCATGCCCAGGGGACATAAGTCCCCTAGGCATGGCCATTGGGCAGAGGGGCATGACTCCTGTCTTTCCTAAGACACAAGTCATTTCAATGGGGGTTGTGCATCAAAAAATGGCGCAAGTCCAGTTAGAGCCATGATTTTTGACTCTAACCTGACTTGCACCATTTTTTGACGCACAACCCCCATTCTTCCCTACGCCAGCGCTGCCCGGTTAGAATCATTTTTTTTACTCTAACCAGCCCACAGCGCCAGCTAACGCCAATCCATACATAAGGCGCCCGTCTGGTGCATTGGAATGGCGTTAGCTGGCGGTATATCTTTTGATGCAAACCAGCACTGGCTTGCGTCAAAAAGTATAAATATGTCCCTGAGTGTTTTCTTTCATGTGTGTCAGTGCCGTGTGACTACAGTGGTATTGCATAAGCTTTGCATGTCTCCTAGATAAGCCTTGGCTACTCATCCACAGCTACCTCTAGACAGCCTGGATTCTAGACACTGCCTACACTACACTAATAGGGGATACCTCTTAGTTTCAGGGATGTAGTTTTTCTACCGCCCATGTACTGACTGGTATGGATGGAGCCTCAAGATGTGGGTGCCTGTAGATCCCCCATTGCCTTGACTGTATTTGTGTCTTTTTTTTTAACTTTCTCTGGCATCTGATCCACCTGTGGTCCGAACAGACGTTTGCCATCAAATGGCAGGTTTAGCAGATGCTGCTGGACTTCTGGCTTGAAGCCAGAGACGTGGAGTCCAGCATGACAGTGAACCAAGATGTTGGTGTTAATGCCCATGGCTGCAGGGTCAGCTGCATCAAGAGAACAGCGGATTGTTGTGTTGGAAATTGTTTTGTCTTCAGCCATGAATTCTGACTACGTCCTTTATGTTGGTCCGGGAGGTGTCTGAGTAGCTTCTCCATTTCACCTCAGTGTGCCCTGTCGTATCTGGCAAGTGGGCCCACCGAGTTGGTGATTCGCCAGTGTGTGGCCGACTATCATTCTTTTTCCCTTCCAGTCAAATCTTTTTACTCTTGTCCAGAGGGACATCGACTGCGCCAAGTGGAAAGTTCCCTGTACCTTGGATGTTAGTTCACTTGCGTGTTGTGTGAACTACCAAGGAGTCAGTTGGAACATGCCCGTGTATGACCAGCGTTTCATTAGTCGAAGCTTTCAAAAAATGTTCTACTCTCGGCATGACGACTCAAGCCTTGACTGGTCCTAGGAAAGTCTTGGGCGCAGTATTGAGCATCCCCTTTTTGTATGGGGAGAAGTTGGAGGGTATGCTGTGTTTTAGAGGATTTCGACCTAGAAGAAATCACCTTCCTGGGCGATGTGGCTGTCTAGTTTATGGTAAGTAGCTGCTCTATGGATGACTTTGTGATAGCAGGTGGCATCATCCAGCAGAAATGGCTTTCCCGGATAAATACAAGAGTCTGTGTCATCTGGGGCACCCACGTCGAATTAATCCATCAGTCCTGGGTCATAAGGAGCATCATAAGGTTCACCTCGGCACATAGAGCTATTTTCCCCCTACCCACTGGAAAAATGTGGCGAGGCTAGTGGGGGTGGCACATATGGTAGTGGAGGTGGTCGAGGAGGGATGGCCATTCCTTGTGGGTTTTTTTTAACCTTGGGGAAAGTTTAGGCTCGAGGGCGATCTGCTCTTCTAAGGAAAGCTTCTGTTTCTTTGAAAGTGTCATGTGGCTTGGTGGCAATTTTTCCCATCTGTGGATGGATAAAGAGCCTCTGTTGCAGAGCATCAAGCTTGTATTGAAGATGATGGACAATGGGTTGCTCAGAGTCTTTGGAGTTGGTTATCGACTGCGCCAAGTGGATGTTTACACTGAGTGAAGCTTTGTTGCGGTCTGTTTCGGTTCTGTACTCTGCTTTGGCCCCAGTTGATCTTTTGGTGCTGTAGTGGAAGGGCCAAAGACACTGAGGAAGGCTGCATTTTGTGTGGAGCTTTTGTGGCCGTAGAAGGGAGTGTTGTCTGCTTCGAGAGCTTCTGTCTGTGCCGACCATAGCCTGAAGGCAGTGGCAGACCTGCAGGGAGCTTTCAGTCTCTCTGGCCGAGACCCACCCCAGAGAGGTGCAGTGCTCTGCAGGAGCACGTGCCATTTGTGCAGCCACTGGAAGCCATTGGAAGGCTATACTCACGGTGAGCATCTTGGAATCTGGATTCACTTCACATTCAAAATGGTCAGGTGAACAGAGTTGTGGTCTGAATTGTAGAGGTTGTGTCCAGAGGGTCTGGCCTACTCCTGTTCAACATCATGCTCCTCGAAGACGTCGGTTGTTGTAGTCTTCACATCTCTGCATCCTCCAGTGGGCAGCGCCAGTATTGAAGGGTATTCTTTGACCTGAAGGGGAGGCAGGCCTGGCACGTGCTCTCATTGTGCTCAGGTGAGAGGCAGAGATTACGGACCTGACAGTGGTCAGTCCAGGGTAACCTGGAATGAAAATGGCAGCAGTACTGGAAGGGCTTCCTTTTCATCGCTGTCCCAGCATTGTCAAGGAGAAGATAGATGAGATGGGAGACCGAGGCCCCAGTTGAAGGCATTTAAGCTGGGTGACCGTCGGCAGTGATGGAGTAGGATCAACTGAAGGTTGTCTGGTTGCAACCAGACAGAAAGTCGAAGAGGCCTGAAGAAAGGTGCTTTTAGGCGCCGGACATGGAGCCTGAACTATATAGACCTGAACCTGATGTAAGAAAGTAAAAAAAAAAAAATCCAATAGAGCTGGTGCCCATGCACATTACCAACCAAAGGAGTCACTATACCTTGTGACTTGAAAGACGTCTTGTTCCAAAACAACTTGCAAACGTCGGAGCCTAACACTAGATGGCAAGAGTATGCAGAGCATGTGTATCTACAGCCACACAGGTAACAACTCTTTTTTTCTCTCCAGTATTTAATCTTCCATAGATTCTCATGATTGAATCTGAATAGCAAGCAGTTATCAAATGAACAGAACACTTAGGTGGAAAATCAGAAGCAGACATTATAGAAAAAGGAAATAAAGACGACAAAAGAGGAGCTCCCCTCTCTTAAATAGATATCAAAGGACTGCTTGACCCACTGCTGCATACTTTTTAACTGTTGAATCCATACAGTAATGCCTGATAAATGTATGCCTGTTAGTCCATGTGGAAGCTCTGCAAATGCTGGGTGAGCATACTCCAGCAAACAGGGCTCTAGTGTGCTCTAACTTTTCCTTAGAGCCCATCCAGCTTTGTACCTGCAATACACTATAGCAACAGAAACCCATCATACCACACTGTCCCAACAGTGTGTGTCTCTTCTGTACCAGCCAGAGGATACTAGAAGTAGGTCAGTTTTTCAGAACATTTTAGTTCTGTCAATATAAACCTTAAGTCATTGTCAAACATTGAGTATCGAGCACTTGTTCTGCAGTGTTGGACCGGGCCCTTTCTACAGGGCCATCCCCCAAACTTTTTGCCTTCTATTCCTAATTTTCCTGAACCTTTTTGGCTGACGTTATGACTCCGGTCACTTTATCACTCCTAATCAGTGCTAAAGTGCAAGAGCTCTCCCTCGTAAACTTGGCATGATTGGCTTATACCTGATTGGCACATTTAATTTACCTGCAAGTCCCTTGTACAGTGGTATCCCTATACCCAGGGCCTGTAAATTAAATGCTACTAGTGGGCCTACCTTGCAGCTGGTGCCACCACAGATGTAGCTTTTCAAACCTGTCTCAGGCCTGCTAGCTCAGGACCTGTGTACGCAGTTTACTGCCACAGGGACCTGGCATCTAAATTTACTTGCCAGGACCAGAACTCACCTTTTACTACATGTAAGTCACCCTTAAGGTAGGCCCTAGCTAGTCCTATGGGCCAGGTGCTATGTATTTAGAAGGCAGGACACGTGCCTGGTAGCGTGGCCTGTCCTGGTACTAACAAACAGCCTATTTGGTTTCTCACTTTGCCCTCAACATCCTAGCGTAAGGACAGCGCTCCTGGGCTGAAGCAGAAGCATCTGGAGAGGGCTTTCCTTTCCTGCCCTAGCGCCTACAGAGCTCCTCCTTTTATTTATGTAGCGCCTGGGGAGCGCTTGCCTCTAGTGCCAAAGAGGGAATCACCACCACGACTGGGGCCTGCTGCATTCTTGAAGCGCCTCCGAAAACGCTACATTGGGTGCCCCCAGGGTGCGAGAAAACAGAAATCCTATCGGTGCCCCCGGGGCACCAGCCAGCACCTTTTATGGTGCCGTAAACTCCGGGATATAAGCCGCCCCCTCACCGCGTCGCCAAGAGACGAGGAGACAGTGGAGCACTGGTGCGGCCCGCGAAGGGCAGGCGAGAACCCCGGCCTCCAAGGTGAGGAGGCTGCAGGACACTTTCGTAGCCCATGAAGGGCAGAAGAGGACCCTGGCTGCCAAGCTGGCCAGGGAGAGAGGCACCGTAGCCCCAGGCATCGACCAGGCCAGGTATGTGTGCCGGGGGAAGTGATCCCACACCACAGAGGGCCCTGGATGCCTGGAACGGAGTGGCGAGCCGCCTCTCTCCCCTTTGGTTGTCCTCTCACTCCTCTGGCCCTAAGTTACCTGGCTGCTGTCCTCTGGGGGTAATCAGCATGTCTCAGGGACTGCTTTCCTTGTAGGGGAAAGGTGGACTTAGCATTTGGATTTTAGGGAAACGCTTCCCCATCTATGCATTCATGCTGATATTGTATATTGACCCGCATCCAGGATGATATCTTTGCAATTCTAATATGTTTATCAGGACATGTGCATTAGCGAGGGTGCAGCCATGATGATGCGATTATGGTGATGTCCTTATGCATTTCTGGTGATATGTGCTTTTACCCTGATATGTGCATTCTTCTACTCATATTTACCGGACTACTGCTTATGTTGCAGAATAATCAGTAACTTGTGTGTTTTATGTGATACTGCTGGTTTTTGTAGGGTAATAGTACTGTGTAATGTTCTGACAACTGCTTGGGTAGCCAGGTAATTACCGACATGTGTTGGGTCTAGCGATGTTGTGTACAATACAGTTTCCTTTGTACTGTATTTAGTGCATCACGTCTGTTGTGTGTTGTAGAAAAGCTTTACACATTGCCTCCGGGTTAGGCCTGACTGCTCGTGCCAAACTACCAAGGGGGTGAGCAGGGGTTATCTTGGAAGTGTAACTCTCTTGCCCCGACTAGAGTGGGTAGGTTCTGCCTGGTTTAGGTGCATACCCTAGTCAACCAGAAACCCCATTTCTAACATGCAGCATTAATAGTATTCTAAACGACTTGGGGACTACTACTTCATTTAGACAAATCTTGTGGAACTTATATAATAAAGCAAGGGTTCATCCTTAATAGGACTGTCATTACAGAACTGCATGCAAGTTTCATTAATAGTAAAAACTTGGATCTCACCAATTATTCTTCCAAGGGATGTTAAGGCCAAAAGTAAATCTGTTTTCTCAGACATGTTTTGGAGACCAGTTTTATGTACGGGTTCGAACAAGAGTTTAATCAGTTGAGATAGGACTGTGTTCAATTACCATGAGACTGGTGCTTTTTTTCCAGTGGATACATCCTGAAAGGCCCTTGAACTCAGTCTACAAGACCAGAGCAACAGTTGACTTGATGATCTTCTAAATCATTAAATTGCTGGTAGGCGGTCCTTGGCAGAAGTATGAGAAAGGCCTGATCATACTAGGGGTAAGAAGAGCCGCAAGATTTATTCAGGTAATGAAGAAGAGAAGGTAAATGTTCTGAGAGCACCATGTACAAAAACAAGTCTATTTTGCCTTGTCATGTGGTGTTTGTCATTCCAGCTCTGGCTTTTGCAAAGATTTCCTGTAAGCTTCTGAAATACGTAAGAGATGGAACTCCTTATATTCAGGAGCCAAGCCAATAAATTGAGAGATTTCCACTTGGAGCAGAATAAGCTGCAGTTCTAATAGAAGTGGCAGCGATGTGTACCAATATTGTCTGCACAATGCTGGGCTATGAGAATAATGAAACGTGGTTCGCTTTTCATTTTAACAATCTTGGAAGCACTGGGGAAAAGCATAAGCAAAGATTTCTGTCCAAGCTATCTGGAAGGCATTGCTTTCTCCATGACCCCTTCCGAGAGTATGTGCTGGCATTGAAGTGGCATTCTCAATTGAGATGTTGCAAACAAGTCTAGGTTTTGATTATACCAGGTTAGAAAGATGTCCGTAAGCAGTCATTGCTTCACTTACCACTTGTTAAACGAGTTTCTGCCTATTATTTTCTTATTCCAGGTACCTGTTCAGAGTAATCTGGGGAAGAATCCCTTTCCATGTTTTTTGAGCGTCCTTGGAAAGCGGACAGAACCTTGTCCCTCCTTGCTTATTCAAGTAGTACTTGCTGGTTGTGTTGCCTGTGCAAACTAGCGCAGATGAACAGTGTATTCTGGGGAGAAAATATTGGAGTCCCAGGACACTGTCCTCCAATCTAAAAGGTTGTTATATAGTTGGATTTCCTGCAATGACCATCTTGTGTTGACTTTTAAATCCTGTGGATAAACTCTTCAGCGTTTTAGAGATGCATCTGTGGTCATCACAAATTGAGGTGGTGTGATCAGTAATGTGAGTCCCGATGAGATATTGTTCTCCTGCATCCGTCATGGTTTTGCAGCTCTCGTTCTGGTGGTGAGCTGTATAATGTGCTTGAAAGATCCTCAAAAAGAGACTTCTAGGCACAGATTCCTTAACCTTAGAATATCCCCAGGCATTAGACTGAATCTTGATTATTTTCAGGCCGTTCCCTGTGTGCCAGAAGTGATATGTGCAGTACCTGTAGGAAGCTGGCCTGGTGTGTGGAGAGCACCTAGGGTGTTATTACCTTATACCAGGTCCAGGATTCGCCTATTAGTGAGGTGTAGTCAGTGTCTAGGAAGCCAGGCTCTCTAGAGGTTGCTGTGGATGAGCAGCCAAGACTTATCTAGGAGACATGCAAAACATATGCAATACCACTATAGTCACACAGCACTTACACACATGAAAGAACCACATAGTGTTACAAAAATAAAGGAACTTTATTATGGTAACACAAATACCAAAATACTATATAGGCAACACCCCAACTGGAGGTAAGTAAACACTATTATATACACATTAGGAGTCGGTGATTAGCATAAAAGGCAATAGAAAACAGTGAAATCAGTAAGTACTAAAGGCCCTGAGGGGGGGGACCAAACCATATACTAAGAAAGTGGAATGCGAAAGTCAGGCCCCCACCCAAGGAAGTGGAATAGGTTGAGGGGAGGTGGAGGAACTAGGAACCCCAAAAGGTAAGTACCAGAGTGCCACCCCCGCAACCAGGAGAAGAGAGGTAAGTACCTGGTTATCCCCACACCCACCAAAAGGACTTCAGAAGGATTTTGTAAGCCCCAGACAAGACTGCAAGAATCCAAAGGTGAATCCTGGTAGAGGAAGACCTGTGAAAGAAGGGGACCAAATCCAGTTCACGTTGGAGTCTTCGGTGGTGGCAGGAGCTACTACCCACCTGACGGTGGATGCAGGACATGTGATGGACAGGGGAGTGGTTACTCCCCTTTCAATTGTCCAGTTTTGCACCAGAGCAGGGACCGGGGGTCCCTGGACTGGTGCAAACCAGTTTATGCAAACAGGTGACCAAAAGTGCCCTTCAAATCATACCAGTGGCTTGGGGAGGCTATCCTTCCCAAGCCATGTAACACCTATTTCCAAAAGGAGAGGGTGTTGTCTCCCTCTCCCAAAGGAAATCCTTTGTTCTGCTTTCTTGGGCTTGAGCTGGTCAAGCAGCAGGAGGGCAGAAACCTGTCTGTAGGATGGCAGCAACATGCTGGGAAAAGCCTGCAAACTGGTAGGAGCAAAGCTAGGGGTCCTCTAAGGAGTGCATGGAATCATACAACCAATACTGCAAACAGTATTGCGGTAGGATTCCGACATGTTTGATACCAAACATGCCCAAGTTCGGCGTTACCATTATGTAGCTGGACCGGTGTCCAGTACAAGGGTAAAATGGCTTCCCCGCACGTACAAAGTCCAGGAAAATGGAGCTGGAGTTTGTAAGGGCACCTCTGCTCATGCAGGGGTGCTCTCACACACAGGTACCTGCACCCTGCCCTCTGGGCTAGGAGGGCCTACCATAGGGGTGACTTACAGTTATCTGGGACAGTGACCTGAAGTGAAAGGGTGCATGCACCTTTCCATGCAGGCTGCAATGGCAGGCCTGCAGATGCATTTTTTTATGTAATTTTTTTTTACATGGGCTACCTTGGACGGCATAATATATGCTGCAGCCCAGAAGTATGTTTAATGTGGGGTGTGTAAAGACCCAAACAACAACATTTGGAGGGAGAAAGCACAGTCACTGAGATCCTGGTTAGCAGGATTCCAGTGAACACATTCGAAACACTAACAGCAAGCACTTCAGTGCAGACTAGGTGCATGCTTCCTTGAGCACAGTCAGTGCCTTATTTGTTTGATAGGCCTGGAGAGCAATACGAATGGGAGGGGTCTATGGACAGTTAGGGTTACCAGCTCCCAGATGAAGAACAGGACAACTGGTACGAGGAAGTGGCGGAGGCCAGTGGGTTACGCACCTCACCTGACATTGGCCTGGTCTCTCCTCCTACCTTGGAGGAGGGAGCCTCTTTTGCAAATGGTGGTGCATAGGGCGGCTGAAGTCTTCAACTGCCAGTTACCCACAGTAGTAGTCAAGACGAGCGTCTTGGCAGAGGTGCTTCAGCCAGAGGTTTCCCTGTCTGAGCTCCTCCTCCCCTTCAATGAAGCCTTTACAGAGCTAATGTTAAAAGGACCACTGCCTGCTGCCTTTGGTCTGCTCCTGGGGACCTCAGTCACCTTACCCAGCACCCCACCCTGGAGAGCTTGGTAGTCCAAGCCTTCACACCCAGGATCAATCCAGGCCCATTTCCTACCACGCCACCAGATAGGGAATCCAAGAGGCTGGATAACTTTGGCAGAATGTTCTCTCTGGCCAGACTAGCACTGTGGTCGGTGTGCCTATAGGGCAGTTATTCTCATAAGATATTGGACTCTTGCGCAAGTGATGCCTATGGTCTCGGAGGTGGCCCGAGCCATACTCACCCAGGCTATTGCTGACGGGAGAAATGCTTTCAAGTTTACCATAAGGTGTAGGCTCCACACAACGACTTGCTGGGCAGAGCGATTTAATCATCAGTTGCTTTGTGACGCTATGCCTGGCTGAGAATTACTGGCTTTTCGGGGTATGTCCAGGCTTCCCTCATAGTCATGCCCTTTGATGGCTCTTGCCGTTTTGGAGAGAAAGCAGATTCAGTGCTGGAGCTACAGCTAGGTTATTGGGCTTGTTTATAGCCCCTCACCAACCTGAATTTGCCTTTCATGGCAATGGAAGGGGTCTCCAGCCGCGCTCTTTCCCTCCCAGCCACCAGGCTGAGGTCACAGGTCCCATAGATAATGTTGAACATGCAGCCAGTGGTCAATTCATTTCACCATATCCCACTGCTCTCCCTGCCACCAGCAACGACTGCCTCCATGCCTCTATAGTTTGCCCTGCAACCATCATGGGCACCCCGTTAGAGGCAGGAATTGCCATCAACTGCCCCGCTGGCAGTCAGTGACATCATACCGTTGGGTCCTGCAGAACTTACAATCAGCTGACTGAGGTCCATGTCTCCTTGCCCAGTCAAGAAGTGCAGGCTCTCTTGGCCAAGGAAGCCATAGAGAGGGTGTCTATCAGAAGGCAGTTGTGGTTGTTATTCCCACTACTTTTTGGTGCCAAAGAAGAATGGAGGACTGTGTCCTATCTGAGACTAGTGCTTCTCAATTTCTTCCTGAAAAAGGAGAAATTCAAGATGCTCGCTCAAGTCCTGTCTGCCCTGGACCTGGAAGACTGGATGGAAGCATTGTACTTGTAGGATGCATATTTCCACATCCCCACCCTGCCTGCCCCCTAAAGTTACCTGCAATTCTCAGTAGACCAAGAGGACTTCCAGTTTGTCCTGCTCCCTTTCGGCCTTACCAGCTCCCCTCAGTGTTCACGAAAAGTGATGGTGGTGGATGCAGCTTATCTGCCGAGGTAGGAGTTCCAGTCTTCCCCTACCTCGACAATAGGCTGTTAGAAGTCAGGTTTGCCCCAGGCAGTCATCTCCCAATTTCAGACTACTGCAAACCTCCAGCACTCGCTGGGGTTCACTATCAATGTGCCGAAGTCACACAGGACTCCCACTCAGGCGCTCCCAATCATCAGAGTCCTTCTGGACACATTGCAGTTTCGGGCCTATCCTCCTGAGGTGTGAGTCCAGGATATTCAGGATATGATTCAAAAGTCTTAGCCTCTGAAGCGCAACAGCCGCAGTCAGTGAGACTGACTAAAGCTGTTGGCCTTCATAACCTCTTGCTGGTTACTCATGCCCATTGGCCTATGCGGGCTCTGCAGTGGGACCTCAAGTCCCAGAGGGCACAGCATCAAGGCAAACTCTGCAACATGGTCCAGATCTCAGAGGGAACTGCAAAATATGTACAGTGGTGGCTAACAAACCACAGTTGAGTCAGTGGCAGACCCCTCTCCTTTTCCCAACAGGAGCAGACTGGTGAAAAATACATTACTCCTGGGCTGGAGAGGACAACTGGGGAGAGGTGGGGGGATCAGGTGACTCTGATGTGGAGCTCGAACTTTGCTGGCAGACCAACTTTTTGGTGTTCTGGGTGATTTGCTTGGCATTGAAAGAGTTTCTTCTTTCAACCAAGGGAAGACTGGTGCAGGTGTTCACGGACAAGACCACTGCCCTGTTGAACTGCGATAAACAGGATAGGATGGGGTTGTGGACCCTTTGTCAAGAGACCCTGCATCTCTGGACATGGTTGGAATGTCAGTATATTTCCCTGGTTGTCCAACACCTGGAGGGCTAACTCAGGCATTTTCAGCTGAGTTTGTCTGCTCTGGTGCTAACAGCTTACAAATGGTGTCTATCTGGTGGTGGTGCAAGGTCTCTTTCAGCAGTGGGGAGGCCCTTGGATAGATCTGTTCGCCACTGCTGAGAACGTGCAATGACAGCAGTTGTTCGGAGACGCTTTTCGTCTTGAGTGGGGTGCCAGCCTCCTCTGCACGCCTTTCTGCCAATACCCCTCCTGCACAGAGATAAAGAGGATCAGGAACAACCGGGCACCAAACTCATTCTTGTGGCTTTAGATTGGGTATCTTGAGCTGCTAAGCATGACCATCAGTCCTCCAGTCAAGTTGGGAGGCTCCTCTGTCGCAGCAACAGGGGAGGGTTCTGCACCTGAACCTGCACATCCTCCACCTTCATATATTGAGATTGGGAGGCAACAGCTAACGGCTTTCGACCCCCCTCCCAAAGTATGTAATGTTACTCTGGCAGCCAGGCATCCCTCCACCAAGACAGTATACACCTGTCGTTGGGACAAGTCTGTGTAATGGTGTGCTTCCCAATACATTGACCCCGATTGTAGGAAGTTGGCTCTGTATATACTATTTCAAAGTAAGAAATAGTGTGCACAGCGTCCAAGGGTTCTTCTTAGAGGTAAGATAGTGGCAAAAAGAGATCATTCTAATGCACTATTTTGTGGTAGTGTGGTCGAGCAGTAGGCTTATAAGAGGGTAGTGTTAAGCATTTGTTGTACACACACAGGCAATAAATGAGGAACACACACGCAAAGACAATTCCAGGCCAATAGGTTTTTATATAGAAAAATATATTTTCTTAGTTTATTTTTAAGAACCACAGGTTCAAGATTTACAGACAATACTTTAAATGAAAGGTATTTCACTTAGGAACTTTAGTAACTTTGAATTAGCAAAATAGCATATACAGTTTTCACACAAATGGCAATAAGCTATTTTAAAACTAGACACTTAGTGCAATTGTCAACAGTTCCTGGGGGAGGTAAGTGTTTGTTAGATTTGCAGGTAAGTAAATCACCTACAGGGTTCAAAGTTGGGTCCAAGGCAGCCCACCGTTGAGGGTTCAGAGCAACCCCAAAGTTACCACACCAGCAGCTCAGGGCCGGTCAGGTGCAGAGGTCAAAGTGGTGCCCAAAACTCATAGGCTTCAATGGAGAAGGGGGTGCCCCGGTTCCAGTCTGCCAGCAGGTAAGTACCCGCGTCTTCTGAGGGCAGACCAGGGGGGTTTTGTAGGGCACCGGGGGGGACACAAGTCACCACAAAAAGTACACCCTCAGCAGCACGGGGGCGGGCGGGTGCAGTGTGCAAACAGGCGTCAGGTTTGCAATGTAGTCCAATGGGAGACCTAGGGGTCTCTTCAGCGATGCAGGCAGGCAAGGGGGGGGGGGGGGCACCTCCTCGGGGTAGCCACCACCTGGGGGTCGCTCCTGCACTGGAGGTCGGATCCCTCAGGTCCTGGGGGCTGCGGGTGCAGTGTCCTTACCAGGCGTCGGGTCTTTGAAGCAGGCAGTCGCGGTCAGGGGGAGCCTCTGGATTCCCTCTGCAGGCGTCGCTGTGGGAGCTCAGGGGGGGTCAACTCTGGCTACTCACGGGCTCGCAGTCGCCAGGGAGTCCTCCCTGTAGTGTTTGTTCTCCACAAATCGAGCCGGGTGCGTCGGGTGCAGAGTGCAAAATCTCACGTGTGTTCTTTCAAAGTTGCTTCTTTGTTGCAAAGATGCTTCTTTCTTGGAGCAGAGCCGCTGTCCTCGGGTGTTCTTGGTCCTTTTAGATGCAGGGTAGTCCTCTGAGGCTTCAGAGGTCGCTGGACCCTGTGGAACGCGTCGCTGGAGCAGTTCTTTTGAAGTGGGGAGACAGGCCGATAGAGCTGGGGCCAAAGCAGTTGGTGTCTCCGTCTTCTCTGCAGGTTTTTCAGCTCAGCAGTCCTTCTTCGTCTTTGCTTGCAGGAATCTAATTACCTAGGTTCTGGGAGCCACTAAATACTTGATTTAGGGGTGTGTTTAGGTCTGGGGGTTAGTAGCTAATGGCTACTAGCCCTGAGGGTGGCTACACCCTCTTTGTGCCTCCTCCCTGAGGGAAAGGGGGCACATCCCTAACCCTATTGGGGGAATCCTCCATCTGCAAGATGGAGGATTTCTTAAAGTCAGAGTCACCTCAGCTCAGGACACCTTAGGGGCTGTCCTGACTGGCCAGTAACTCCTCCTTGTTTTTCTCATTATCTCCTCCGGCCTTGCCGCCAAAAGTGGGGCCGTGGCCGGAGGGGCGGGCAACTCCACTAGCTGGAGTGCCCTGGGGTGCTGTAACAAAGGGGGTGAGCCTTTGAGGCCCACTGCCAGGTGTTACAGTTCCTGCAGAGGGAGGTGAGAAGCACCTCCACCCAGTACAGGCTTTGTTACTAGCCACAGAGTGACAAAGGCACTCTCCCCATGTGGCCAGCAACATGTCTGGGGTGTGGCAGGCTGCTAGAACTAGTCAGCCCACACTGATAGTCAGGTATGGTTTCAGGGGGCATCTCTAAGATGCCCTATGGGGTGTATTTTACAATAAACTGCACACTGGCATCAGTGTGCATTTATTGTGCTGAGAAGTTTGATACCAAACTTCCCAGTTTTCAGTGTAGCCATTATGGTGCTGTGGAGTTCGTTCATGACAGACTCCCAGACCATATACTCTTATGGCTACCCTGCACTTACAATGCCTAAGGTTTTGCTAAGACACTGTAGGGGCATAGTGCTCATGCACTTATGCCCTCACCTATGGTATAGTGCACCCTGCCTTAGGGCTGTAAGGCCTGCTAGAGGGGTGACTTATCTATACCTATAGGCAGTGTGAGGTTGGCATGGCACCCTAAGGGGAGTGCCATGTCGACTTAGTCATTTTCTCCCCACCAGCACACACAAGATGGCAAGCAGTGTGTGTGCTGAGTGAGGGGTCCCCAGGGTGGCATAAGACATGCTGCAGCCCTTAGAGACCTTCCCTGGCATCAGGACCCTTGGTACCAGTTACAAGGGACTTACCTGGATGCCAGGGTGTGCCTATTGTGGAAACAAAAGTACAGGTTAGGGAAAGAACACTGGTGCTGGGGCCTGGTTAGCAGGCCTCAGCACACTTTCAAATCATAACTTGGCATCAGCAAAGGCAAAAAGTCAGGGGGTAACCATGCCAAGGAGGCATTTCATTACAGGTTGGCATTCAGGGAGCATCTGTAAGATGCCCTCTGGGTGTACGTTACAATAAATTGCATACCAAACTTTGATACCAAACTTCCAAGATTTCAGTGTAGCCATTATGGGACTGTGGAGTTCGTGTTTGACAAGCTCCCAAACCATATACTCTTATGGCTACCCTGCACTTACAATGTCTAAGGTTTTGCTTAGACACTGTAGGGGCATAGTGCTCATGCACATATGCCCTCACCTGTGGTATAGTGCACCCTGCCTTAGGGCTGTAAGGCCTGCTAGAGGGATAATTTACCTATGCCACAGGCAGTGTGAGGTTGACATGGCACTCTGAGGGGAGTGCCATGTCGACTTAGTCATTTTCTCCCCACCAGCATACCCAAGCTGTGAGGCAGTGTGCCTGTCCTGAGTGAGGAGTCCCCAGGGTAGCATAAGACATCCTGCAGCCCTTAGAGACCTTCCCTGGCATCAGGGCCCTTGGTACCAGTTACAAGGGACTTACCCGAGTGCCAGGGTTGTGCCAATTGTGGAGACAAAGGTACAGTTTAGGGAAAGAACACGGTTGCTGGGGCCTGGTTAGCAGGGTCCCAGCACACTTTCAATCAAAACTTAGCATCAGCAAGAGCAAAATGTTAGGGGGTAACCATGCCAAGGAGGCATTTCCTTACACCCATTCTGCACGTTCATCTACGGTTCTATTGTTTGCATTGCCTTTGGCTCAGTAAAGTTCTGCTTTGGGCACAGATAAGGGAAAGCTCTTTCCCATCTCAGCATTTTTGTAGTTGCAGCATCAGCCTTTTTTGATTGAGTAACCTTTTGTGACTAGGTTCCTTAAAGGCCTGCAGCATATGTTTCTCCCTACACCATCATGTCTCAGTAGGACCTCAACCTGGTCCTCACCTTTCTTGTGTGCACCATGGAAGCCTCTACTAAATTGCCTCTTAGGCTCTGGACAATAAAAACTGCCTTTTTACTTGCCATAACATCAGCCAGGACAGTCAGCAAATTACATGCGCTCTTAACGCACCCTTCTTATACCACCTTCTGTCAAATAAGCTGGTTCTCCAGACACATGGCTCTTTCCTTCCGAAGCTTGTAACTCTCTTCTATGTAAGCCAAAACATCACTGCGCCTACTTTCTTTACTACACCCCATCCCTCCAAGGAGGAGGAGACACTTCACCATCTGGTCCCAAAAGGTGAGTAGGAGAGTTGTTGTTGTACCTTGACTACACAAAAGAATTCTGGGTTTGACGATCAACTTTTCGTGGGCTATGTAGTAGGAGAAGAAAAAAAGAAAAAAGGAAGGCAGTGCAGAAAAGGTCCATCTTGCGATTAATTGTTCTATGCATTAAGCTCTGCTGTGCATGGGGCAACAAAATACCCCTCCCCCTGCCCTCTGAGGGCTTACAAACTCACTCCAAAAGAGCTCAGGCTACAACCACTGAGTTTGCGCATCATACTCCTGGACATGTCAGGAAGCCGTGTGGACCTAACTGCACATGTTCACAAAGAACTACTGCCTGGACACTCTTGTTTGTCGTGATGGGCACTTTGCCCATTCTGTCCCGTAGGACTTTCTCATTTATCTTTGCAGTCCCACCTCCGGGGAAGTATTGCTTGAGTATCTATTCAAAAGGTGAGGAACTTGCATCTTGAAGTCTCTATCATTTCAGCAAATAATGCCTTATCTGTTAGAGAGACCACCTAGCCGCAGATTCCATACTGATCCCGTCCTCCCCTCTCTGCAAACAGATTACAGTGTAAGGGACCCCATTCTCAGGCTTTCCCTATCATCAGAGCTCTTCTGGAGACAGTGCAGTTTCGGGCCTACCCTCCTGAATTTCAAGTCCAGGATATTAAGGATATGATTAAAAAGGTTTTAGCCTCTGAAGCCCAACAGCTGCAGTCAGTGAGACTGTTGGGCTTCGTAACCTTTTGCTGGTTACTCATGCTCATTGGCCTATGCGGGCTCTGCAGTGGGACCTCAAGTCCCAGAGGGCACAGCAACATATGGTCCAGATCTCAGAGAGAAGTACAAAAGATCTGCAGTGGTGGCTACCAAACCGCAATTGTGTCAGAGCTCATTGTAGCTCCACGCTCTTGGCATGGGAAAGTCACAAAAGTAATTTAAGTCAGCGCACTGAGGTGGTATATGAATAAGTTACTTACCTGTAAATCCTAGTTCTCTTCCAGGGGTATCCTCAAAGTCATAAACACTGAATATTCCCGCTCACGTGCGGGGACCCCGGAGCACATACAAACATATGTATGAAATATCTATGAAAAATAACAGTTATGTAGAGAATTTCAATACAAACAATACATACATGTGCAACAGTCAATGCAGCCTATTTAGAGAAGCAGGCTAAAAATGCTTTATTTCTTGGAGTTGTTTTTTTTTATTATAACAAATTGAAAACTTAAATTAAAGGTAAAAACTTTCTGCAGTCAAATAGAAGACAGAAAATGTAAGCACTCTATTTTATAAGAGAAAAAAACGACATTGAAAATAAAGGAGCATTATTAGCCAATAGGATGCATGCAGGTCAACACAGCAGAACTAAAAATTTTGCACCGTGCCTTTTAAGACCCATAGCACCTCCAGTATCCAACCATGCCTCAGGGGTGAGAGTGAGGTGACAGTTGGTTCACAGTTAGGTCAGTACTTTTTTTTTCGGTGGATAGGAGAAATAGAATAGACCAGCAAGTAGTGTTGCACTTCTAAAAATCTCTTCCGGGGAGGAGGGTGGGTTGTTAATGACTTTGATGCGGATACCCCTGGAAGAGAACTAGGATTTACAGGTAACTAACTTATCCTGCTCTTCCAGGGGATCCTCATCAATAGTCAAACACTGAATAGATCAGCAAGCCCATCCTAAACTCCTGCAGACGGAACAATAGAAGTGCAGGAAAAAAACATATGCTATGCAAATAAAATTCTTAGATAAGCCTGACCCACTTGAGTGTGTTTTGGCATCTGAATCTATACAGTAGTGCCTGGTAAAAGTATGGACAGATCTCCATGTGGCAGCTTTGCAAATCTTGCAGCTGGATACATTCTTAAGAAGGGCTGCAGTCACCACTTTCCCGTGCAGTGAGCCTTAGGTTTAGCTGATAATTGCTTGTTAGCCAATTGGTAAGCAGTCAGAATACACAAAACTATCCATCAATAAATAGTTTGTTTTGAAGCAGCTTTCCCTGTCCTCATATGTCCATAGTTAACAAGACTGTCCGATTGTAGGAAAGTACCATCTTGCCTGGCATGTTACCCCCATTTTCACTGTATGTATGTATGTATGTTTTAGCCCCTGTGTCACTAGGATCCTGCTAGACAGGACCCCAGTGCTCATAGTATGTGCCCTGTATGTGTTCCCTGTGTGGTGCCTAACTATCACTGAGGCTCTGCTAACCAGAACCTCAGTGTTTATGCTCTCTCTGCTTTCTAAATTTGTCACTACAGGCTAGTGACTAAATTTACCAATTCTCACTGGTACACCCATATAATTCCCATGTATATGGGTACCCAGGGTATTGGGGTTCCAGGAGATCCCGATGGGCTGCAGCATTTCTTTTGCCACCCATAGGGAGCTCGGACAATTCTTAAACAGGCCTGCCACTGCAGCCCGAGAGAAATAACGCCCACGTTATTTCACAGCCATTTTTCACTGCACATAAGTAAATTATAAGTCAACTATATGTCTAACCTTCACCTGAAGGTTGGGTGCCAAGTTACTTAGTGTATGGGCACCCAGGCACTAGAACTTTGTGAGTGCGGGGACACCATTACACATGTGCACTACCTATGTATAGCGTCACAATGGTAACTCCGAACATGGCCATGTAACATGTCTAGGATCATGGAATTGTCACCCCAATACCATTCTGGTATTGGGGGGACAATTCCATGATCCCCCAGGTCTCAAGCACAGAACCCGGGTGCCTCCAAACTGCCTTTCCGGGGTTTCCAGTGCAGCTGCTGCCAACCCCTCAGACAGGATTCTGCCCTCCTGGGGGTCCAGGCAGCCCTGGCCCAGGAAGGCAGAACAAAGGATTTCCTCTGAGAGAGGGTGTTTCACCCTCTCCCTTTGGAAATAGGTGTGAAGGGCTGGGGAGGAGTAGCCTCCCCCAGCCTCTGGAAATGCTTTGATGGACACAGATGGTGCCCATCTCTGCATAAGCCAGTCTACACCGGTTCAGGGATTCCCCCAGCCCTGCTCTGGCGCAAAACTGGACAAAGGAAAGGGGAGTGACCACTCCCCTGACCAGTACCTCCCAGGGGAGGTGCCCAGAGGTCCTCCAGTGTGTCCCAGACCTCTGCCATCTTGGAAACAGAGGTGTTGGGGGCACACTGGACTGCTCTGAGTGGCCAGTGCCAGCAGGTGATGTCAGAGACACCCTCTGATAGGCTCTGACCTCTCTTGGTAGCCAATCCTCCTTTTCTGGCTATTTAGGGTCTCTCCTCTGGGGAATTCTTCAGATAACGAATGCAACAGCACACCAGAGTTCCTTTGCACTTCCCTCTTCAACTTCTGCCAAGGATCGACCGCTGACTGCTCCAGGACGCCTGCAAAACCGCAACAAAGTAGCAAGACGACTACCAGCAATATTGTAGCTAACTGCCGGCTTTCTCAACTGTTTCCTGGTGGTGCATGCTCTGGGGGGACGCCTGCCTTCACCCTGCACTGGAATCCAAGAAGAAATCTCCTGTGGGTCGACAGAATCTTTCCCCTGCTAACGCAGGCACCAAAAGACTGCATCACCGGTCCTCTGGGTCCCCTCTATCCAAGTGACTCCCACAGTCCAGTGATCCTTCACTCCAAGTTTGGTGGAGGTAAGTCCCCACACTAGGCTGCAAACCTGTGTACCTCATGATTTGAGGTGCTCCGGCTTCTGTGCACTCCTCCAAGGATTCCTTCGTGCACAGCCTAGCCTGGGTCCCCAGCACTCCATCCTGCAGTGCTCAACCCTCTGAGTTGGACTCCGACGTCGTGGGACCCTCCTTTGTGACTGAGCCAGCTCCGGTTCACAAATCTTATAAGAGCCTGTTTGGGTACTTCTGCGGGTGCTGCCTGCTTCTGTGGGGGCTCTCTGAGTTGCTGAGCGCCCCCTCGGTCTCCCCCTCCAAGGGGCGACATCCTGGTCCTTCCTGGTCCCCAGCAGCACCCAAAAACCTCTAGAGCAACCCTTGCAGCTAGCAAGGCTTGTTTGCGGTATTTCTGCGTGAGAACACTTCTGCAACCTTCAGCACGCAGTGGGACATCTTCCATCCAAAGGAGAAGTTCCTAGCTCTCTTCATTGTTGCAGAATCCTAAGCTTCTTCCATCTGGAGGCAGCTTCCTTGCACCTTCTTCCGGGGTTTCCTGGGCTCCTGTCCCCCCTGGACACTATCGCAACTCTTGGACATGGTCCCCTTGCCTTGCAGGTCCTCAGGTCCAGGAATCCATCTTCAGTGCTTTGCTGGTGTTTGTGGTTCTTGCAGAATCCCCCTATCACGACTATTGTGTCCTATTGGGGTAGTAGGTGTACTTTACTCCTACTTTTCAGTGTCTTGGGGTGGGGTATCTTGGACACCCTGACTGTTTTCTTACAGTCCCAGCGACCCTCTACAAGCTCCCATAGGTCTTGGGTCCATTTGTGATTCGCATTCCACTTTTGGAGTATATGGTTTGTGTTGCCCCTAGACCTATGTTCACCTATTGCATCCTATTGTAATTCTACACTGTTTGCATTACTTTTCTTACCCGTTTGGGGTTTGTGTACATATTACTTACCTTCTAACTGAGGGTACTCACTGAGATACTTGGGGCATATTGTCATAAAAATAAAGTACATTTATTTTTAGTAACTATGTATTGTGTTTTCTTATGATATTGTGCTATATAAGTGGTATAGTAGGAGCTTTGCATGCCTCCTAGTTCAGCCTAAGCTTTGCCATAGCTACCTTTTATCAGCCCAAGCTGCTAGAAACACCTCTATTCTACTAATAAGGGATACCTGGATCTGGCACAGAGTGTAAGTACCACAAGGTACCCACTATAAGCCAGACCAGCCTCCTACACCGATTGACTTAGTCTTATCAAGGTACAATTTGAGCACCCTCTTAAGGTCCAGGGAGTGCAAGGCTTTCTCCGCCGGAGTAACAGGTTTAGGGAAAAACGTTGGAAGAGATATCGCCTGGTTAATGTGGAAGTCCAACATCACCTTAGGCAAGAACAATGGATGTGTTCTCAGAACCACCCTGGTATTGTGAAAAACCGTTAAGGGTTCCCTCGAACATAGAGGTTCTCCTGTGTTAACCTGCATGCAGCCTATTGGCTAAGAATGCTCCATTGTTTTTTCAATGTAGTTTTTTCTTTTTTTCTCTGATGTTACTGCTGCTTATTTCCCTAGGCCCAGTTATGGGGCTTTGGTAAATATTATTTCTCTTATTGTAATTTTGAAAAGGACTATTAAAAAAAAAAAAAAAAACTCCATAGAAATAAAGCATTTTAGCCTGTTCATGATTATAGTCTGCATTGCTGTTTTACACATGTATATATGAGTTTAGTATGAAAATTTGTCTACTAAAAATGCTATATATATTTTTCGTGCATATTTCATACTTTATATGTGTGTATTTTATATATGCTCCGGGGTCCACACACAAGGGCGGGAATATTCAATGTTTATGACTATTGATGAGGATCCCCTGGAAGAGAACTCTATTTCTTCTTAATCCTACTACATCTGAGGCAAGACTCAACAGCAGGTTTGTCCTCCTGGCTCTTATGGATTTTCTTTGAAAGCACTTCAGAACAGGCTTTCTGAAGGGAGATCTCTTTTCTGGGTCTTTTTAAGACATCTGAAAACGACCTCACCTTCGCCTCCAGAGGATGGATCCTTTTTTGCCTATATTTTCTGGAGCCAAAGTGAACAGCCCTTTTTGTCTTTGCACAAAACAAGTATGACAGTACTTACAATCCTCTGCCTTGTGCTTTGCGTGGAGCAAGTAAAGGCAGGCATTGTGTGTGAGGGTCATCAGAGTGGAGCCTAAGCTTGCCACAAGGCCTAAAAAGACTTTCCCTTAAGAGGTTTCTGACAATTTAGTCTCCTAATTAACACCCCAGAGATGTTACACTAAAGGTGTTGGCAGTCAAGGTTGGGGTACCATCCACTTCTGATAAAGATAAAATGGAGTAGAGTTCAGGGACACTCATTTCACTGCAACATGCAGGCAAAAATCTGAAGAGGAGGAAGGGGCGGGAATGGGATAGGGGGGTTTGAGGAGAAGAGTGCTTCCTGATTGGTTGGAGTTTGGTTCTTCCCTAATTACGTAATTTGGTTAACAAGGTGTAAAGAAATGGCTCCCTGTTGCAGTTACCCCCCACTTTTTGCCGGATACTGATGCTGACTTGACTGAGAAGTGTGCTGGGACCCTGCTAACCAGGCCCCAGCACCAGTGTTCTTTCACCTAAAATGTACCATTGTCTCCACAATTGGCACAACCCTGGCACCCAGGTAAGTCCCTTGTAACTGGTACCCCTGGTACCAAGGGCCCTGATGCCAGGGAAGGTCTCTAAGGGCTGCAGCATGACTTATGCCACCCTAGGGACCCCTCACTCAGCACAGACACACTGCTTGCCAGCTTGTGTGTACTGGTGGGGAGAAAATCACTAAGTCGACATGGCACTCCCCTCAGGGTGCCATGCCAGCCTCACACTGCCTATGGTATAGGTAAGTCACCCCTCTAACAGGCCTTACAGCCCTAAGGCAGGGTGCACTATACCACAGGTGAGGGCATAGGTGCATGAGCACTATGCCCCTACAGTGTCTAAGCAAAACCTTAGACATTGTAAGTGCAGGGTAGCCATAAGAGTATATGGTCTGGGAGTCTGTCAAAAACGAACTCCACAGCTCCATAATGGCTACACTGAATACTGGGAAGTTTAGTATCAAACTTCTCAGAATAATAAACCCACACTGATGCCAGTGTTGGATTTATTAAAAAATGCACACAGAGGGCATCTTAGAGATGCCCCCTGTATTTTACCCAATTGTTCAGTGCAGGACTGACTGGTCTCTGCCAGCCTGCTGCTGAGAGACGAGTTTCTGACCCCATGCGGTGAGAGCCTTTGTGCTCTGAGGACAGAAACAAAGCCTGCTCTGGGTGGAGGTGCTTCACACCTCCCCCTGCAGGAACTCTAACACCTAGCAGTGAGCTTCAAAGGCTCAAGCTTCGTGTTACAATGCCCCAGGGCACTCCAGCTAGTGGAGATGCCCACCCCCTGGACCCAGCCCCCACTTTTGGCGGTAAGTCCAGGAGAGATAATGAGAAAAACAAGGAGTCGTCACTGGCCAGTCAGGACAGCCCCTAAGGTGTCCTGAGCTGAAGTGACTAACTTTCAGAAATCCTCCATCTTGCAGATGGAGGATTCCCCCAATAGGGATAGGAATATGACCCCCTCCCCTTGGGAGGAGGCACAAAGAGGGTGTACCCACCCTCAGGGCTAGTAGCCATTGGCTACTAACCCCCCAGACCTAAACACGCCCTTAAATTTAGTATTTAAGGGCTCCCCTGAACCTAAGAATTTAGATTCCTGCAACTAACAAGAAGAAGAGGACTGCTGAGCTGAAAGACCCCTGCAGAGGAAGAAAAGAAGACACCAACTGCTTTGGCCCCAGACTTACCGGCCTGTCTCCTACCTTCCAAAGAAACCTGCTCCAGCGACGCTTTCCAAGGGACCAGCGACCTCTGAATCCTCTGAGGACTGCCCCGCTTCAAGAAAGACAAGAAACTCCCGAGGACAGCGGCACTGCTCCAAAAGAACTGCAACTTTGTTTCAAGGAGCAGATTTAAAGACCCCTGCAAGAAGCGTGAGACTTGCAACACTGCACCCGGCGACCCCGACTCGACTGGTGGAGAACCAACACCTCAGGGAGGACCCTCCGGCGACTCCAAGACCGTGAGTAACCAAAGTTGTCCCCCCTGAGCCCCCACAGCGACGCCTGCAGAGGGAATCCCGAGGCTCCCCCTGACTGCGACTGCCTGAACTCCATTTCCCGACGGCTGGAAAAGACCCTGCACCCGCAGCCCCCAGCACCTAAAGGAACGGAACTCCTGTGCAGGAGTGACCCCCAGGAGGCCCTCTCCCTTGCCCAGGTGGTGGCTACCCAGAGGAGCCCCCCCCTTGCCTGCCTGCACCGCTGAAGAGACCCCTTGGTCTCCCATTGAAATCAACAGAGAACCCGACGTTTGTTTGCACACTGCACCCGGCCGCCCCCGCGCTGCTGAGGGTGTACTTTCTGTGTGGACTTGTGTCCCCCCCCCGGTGCCCTACGAAACCCCCCTGGTCTGCCCTCCGAAGACGCGGGTACTTACCTGCTGGCAGAGTGGAACCGGGGCACCCCCTTCTCTCCATTGAAGCCTATGTGTTTTGGGCACCTCTTTGACCTCTGCACCTGACCGGCCCTGAGCTGCTGGTGTGGTAACTTTGGGGTTGCTCTGAACCCCCAACGGTGGGCTACCTTGGACCCAAAAACTGAGACCTGTAAGTGACTTACTTACCTGTGAAAACTAACAATACTTTACCTCCCCCAAGAACTGTGAAAATTGCACTAAGTGTCCACTTTTAAAACAGCTTATTGTGTTTTATGTAAAAAGTATAAATGCTACTATAATGATTCAAAGTTCCTAAAGTACTTACCTGCAATACCTTTCAAATGAGATATTACATGTAGAATTTGAACCTGTGGTTCTTAAAATAAACTAAGAAATGAAAATGTCACTTACCCAGTGTACATCTGTTCGTGGCATTAGTCGCTGCAGATTCACATGTTTGGCACAGTCCGCTGCCTGGTGTTGGGCTCGGAGTATTACAAGTTGTTTTTCTTCGAATAAGTCTTTTTGGTCACGGGACCGAAGGACTCCTCCCTCTTCGGCTCCATTGCGCATGGGCGTCGACTCCATCTTAGATTGTTTTCCCCGCAGAGGGTGAGGATGGAGTTGTTTGGTATAAATAGTGCCCATGCAATGGAGTGAATATGTATGTACGTTAAGAGTTTATAATAATTATTTACAAATGTTCAGATGTTTAAGATTTATGATCTACTTCTAAACGGCTACAGGCTTCCCGGGGAGGTGGGAGGGTACATGTGAATCTGCAGCGACTAATGCCACGAACAGATGTACACTGGGTAAGTGACATTTTCAGTTTGATGGCATATGTTGCTGCAGATACACATGTTTGGCATAGACTATAAAGCAGTTACCTCCCCTAAAAGCGGTGGTTTAGCCTGTAGGAGTTGAAGTAGTTTGGAATAATGTTCTTAGTACAGCTTGGCCCACTGTAGCTTGTTGTGCATTTAGTACGTCTACACAGTAGTGTTTAGTAAACGTATGAGGCGTAGACCAGGTTGCAGCCTTACATATTTCGCTCATAGGAATGTTTCCTAGAAAGGCCATTGTAGCACCTTTCTTTCTGGTTGAGTGTGCCTTTGGTGTAATAGGCAATTCTCTTTTGGCTTTAAGATAGCATGTTTGAATACATCTGACTATCCATCTAGCAATGCCTTGTTTAGAGATTGGATTTCCTATGTGTGGTTTTTGAAAAGCTATGAACAGTTGTTTTGTTTTCCTGATTAGCTTTGTTCTGTCAATGTAATACATTAGTGCTCTTTTGATGTCTAATGTATGTAGTGCCCTTTCAGCCACAGAATTTGGTTGTGGGAAGAACACTGGCAATTCTACTGTTTGATTTAAATGGAATGGTGAGATTACCTTTGGCAGAAATTTTGGATTTGTTCTTAGAACTATTTTATTGTTGTGTATTTGAATAAATGGTTCTTGTATGGTAAATGCCTGTATTTCACTTACTCTTCTGAGGGATGTGATTGCAATGAGAAATGCGACCTTCCAGGTTAGATATTGCATTTCACAGGAATGCATGGGTTCGAAAGGTGGACCCATGAGTCTTGTTAAGACGATGTTAAGATTCCATGAAGGAACTGGTGGTGTTCTTGGTGGTATAATTCTTTTTAGCCCTTCCATGAATGCTTTAATAACTGGTATTCTAAATAGAGACGATGAATGAGTAGTTTGTAGGTAAGCAGATATTGCTGCGAGGTGTATTTTTATAGATGAAAAAGCGAGATTTGCTTTTTGCAAATGTAGTAAGTATCCTACTATGTCTTTAGTAGAGGCATGTAATGGTTGTATTTGATTGGCATGGCAGTAGTAAACAAATCTTTTCCACTTAGATGCATAGCAGTGTCTAGTGGAAGGTTTTCTAGCTTGTTTTATGACCTCCATGCATTCTTGTGTGAGGTCTAAGTGTCCGAATTCTAGGATTTCAGGAGCCAAATTGCCAGATTCAATGATGCTGGGTTTGGATGCCTGATCTGTTGTTTGTGTTGTGTTAACAGATCTGGCCTGTTGGGTAGTTTGACATGCGGTACTAGTGAAAAGTCTAGTAGAGTTGTATACCAAGGTTGTCTTGCCCATGTGGGTGCTATCAGTATGAGTTTGAGTTGGTTTGGACTCAACTTGTTTACTAGATATGGAAGGAGAGGGAGAGGGGGAAAAGCGTACGCAAATATCCCTGACCAACTCATCCATAGAGCATTGCCTTGTGATTCGCGGTGTGGGTACCTGGATGCGAAGTTTTGGCATTTTGAGTTTTGTTTTGTTGCGAACAAATCTATCTGGGGTGTTCCCCAAATTTGAAAGTACTTGTTCAGAACTTGGGGGTGAATTTCCCATTCGTGGACTTGTTGGTGGTCTCGCGAAAGGTAGTCTGCTAGTTGGTTTTGTATTCCTGGAATAAATTGTGCTATTAGGCGAATGTTGTTGTGAATCGCCCACTGCCAAATTTTTTGTGTTAGGAGGCACAATTGTGTTGTGTGTTCCTCCTTGTTTGTTTAAATAATACATTGTTGTCATGTTGTCTGTTTTGACAAGAATGTATTTGTGCGTTATTATGGGTTGGAAGGCTCTTAATGCTAGAAATACTGCTAACAGTTCTAGGTAATTGATATGAAATTTTGTTCCGTGTATATCCCATTGTCCTTGAATGCTGTGGTGATTGAGGTGTGCTCCCCACCCTGTCATGGAAGCATCTGTTGTTATAACGTATTGAGGCACTGGGTCCTGAAATGTCCGCCCTTTGTTTAAATTTTTGCTGTTCCACCATAGAAGCGAGAGGTATGTTTGGCGGTCTACCAACACCAGATCTTGAAGTTGACCCTGTGCCTGTGACCATTGTGATGCTAGACACTGTTGTAAGGGTCGCATGTGTAGTCTTGCGTTTGGGACAATGGCTATGCATGATGACATCATGCCTAGAAGTTTTAGCACAAATTTTGCTTGTATCTTTTGGTTTGGAAACATAGCACTTATTACCTTGTGGAATGCCTGCACTCTTTGTGGACTTGGAGTGGCAATTCCTTTTGAAGTGTTGATGGTTGCTCCTAGATATTGTTGTGTTTGACACGGTTCTAGGTGTGATTTTGTATAGTTGATGGAAAACCCCAGTTTGTGAAGGGTTTGTATGACAAATGTGGTGTCGTTTGCGCATTTTTTTACTGTGTTGGTCTTGATTAGCCAATCGTCTAGGTAAGGGAACACATGTATCTGTTGTCTCCTGATGTGTGCTGCTACTACTGCTAGACATTTTGTGAACACTCTTGGTGCAGTTGTTATTCCGAATGGCAACACCTTGAATTGGTAATGTATTCCTTTGAATACGAACCGTAGGTACTTTCTGTGAGAAGGGTGTATTGGTATATGAAAGTACGCATCCTTTAGGTCTAATGTGGTCATGTAATCTTGCTGTTTGAGCAGTGGAATGATGTCTTGTAGTGTGACCATGTGAAAATGGTCCGATATGATGTAGGTATTTAGTGTCCTGAGATCTAATATTGGTCTTAATGTTTTGTCTTTTTTTGGAATTAGAAAGTACAGGGAGTAAACTCCTGTGTTTTTTTGTTGTACTGGTACTAACTCTATTGCATCCTTTTGCAGTAGTGCTTGAACTTCTAGTCCTAAAAGTTCTAAATGTTGTGGTGACATTTTGCGTGTTTTGGGGGGGATGTTTGGTGGGAAGTTGTGGAATTCTATGCAATAGCCATGTTGGATTATTGCTAATACCCAATTGTCTGTTGTAATCTGTTGCCAAGATTGGTAGAATTGGCTTAGTCTTCCCCCCACTGGTGTTGAGTGAAGGGGTTGCGTGACTTGAAAGTCACTGTTTAGGTGGAGGTGTTTTTGGAGTCTGGAATCTTCCCCTACTCCTTGGGAATTGACCCCCCCTATATCCTCTGAAACCTCCCCTTTGGAAGGAACCCTGATATGGTGTGGTTCTTGTTTGTTGGCTGGTGGTGTCTGTGGGTTGGCCACGAAACCCCCCTCTAAATGGAGTTTTTCTGAAAGAGCCTCTGCTCTGCGGGGAGTAGAGTGCGCCCATGGCCTTGGCCGTGTCCTTTTTAAGTTTTTCAATGGCTGTATCCACTTCAGGGCCAAAAAGTTGTTTTTCGTTGAAGGGCATATTAAGGACAGCCTGCTGGATTTCAGGTTTGAAGCCTGAAGTGCGGAGCCAAGCGTGTCTCCTTATGGTGACAGCAGTGTTGACTGTTCTTGCTGCAGTATCGGCTGCGTCCAGTGAAGAGCGGATTTGATTGTTTGAGATCGTTTGTCCCTCTTCAACTATTTGCTGCGCCCTTTTTTGGTATTCTTGGGGAAGATGGTCTACGAGAAGTTGCATCTCATCCCAGTGAGCGCGGTCATATCTGGCCAGCAGCGCTTGAGAATTTGCGATGCGCCACTGGTTGGCTGCCTGTGATGCTACTCTTTTCCCTGCCGCATCAAATTTTCTGCTTTCTTTGTCCGGAGGTGGGGCGTCACCAGATGTATGGGAATTTGCTCTTTTGCGAGCTGCCCCTACTACTACGGAGTCAGGTGGTAACTGCGAAGTAATAAACACTGGATCTGTGGGTGGTGGTTTGTATTTTTTATCCACCCTTGGGGTGATGGCTCTTGATTTTACGGGCTCTTCAAAAATTTGTTTTGCGTGCCGTAACATCCCCGGTAGCATTGGGAGACATTGATATTGGCTATGTGTAGCCGAGAGGGTGTTAAATAAAAAATCATCCTCTATAGGATCTGAATGCAGTTGGACATTGTGGAATTCTGCAGCCCTAGCCACCAGTTGTGAGTATGAGGTACTGTCCTCTGGCGGTGACGGCTTTGTGGGGTATGAATCTGGATCATTGTCCGGCACTGGGGTGTCGTATAGGTCCCAAGCGTCTTGATCCTGATCATCTTGACTTATGGTAGTTTGCGCTGGTGAGTGCATTTGTGGCGGTGTTTGTGCCGGCGATGCCTGTTGTAGTGGAGAGGGCGGAGGCGTGACTTTTTTTGACCACTTTGGCTTGTGGTTGTGCGTCATCCTTGAGGAGACTGATCCTTCTTTTCCTCATTATTGGGGGAAGGGTTGATATCTTCCCTGTGTCTTGCTGGATGTACAGTCTCTTTTGTGTGTAGTCTGATTCTACACTTTGGAGCTCTTGTCCAAATCTGTGCATCTGGCCACTTATTCCTTGTTCCTCTGAGTAGGATGAAGGTGTGGTATTTTTCGGCGCCGAGAGAGAATCTTTTTTCGGTTTCGGCACAGACAGAATTTTTGTTCCTTTCGGCATGGATTCTCGGTGCCAATGTTTTTCGGTGCCGGTATCTTGTCTTTGTCTCTCGGAGCCGCTTTCTCGGCTCCGAGGTTGCTCCATGGCGGTCCCTCGACCGGAGTCGGGAGTCTTGGCTATGGGCGTGCCCTTTTTCGGCGCCTTCGACGGGTCGCCTGTTTTATGGGTCGAGCCATGGCCTGTTGGCAGTGGCGTCCCCTGGGCTTTCGTTTTGTCGATGGTTTTACTTTTCGACGTCTTACTCACAGTTTGTTGCTGTTGTTCGACGTCGGAGTCTCCGGATTCTGATTCCGGAACCGAGAAGGTTTCCTCTTCGTCGTCGAAACGTTGTTTTGTCGGCGTGGACGCCATTTGTAGACGCCTGGCTCTTCGGTCCCGGAGTGTTTTTCTGGACCGGAAGGCTTGACAGGCCTCACAGGTATCCTCCTTGTGCTCGGGGGACAAGCACAAGTTACAGACCAAGTGCTGATCTGTATAAGGATACTTACTGTGACATTTTGGGCAGAAACGGAACGGGGTCCGTTCCATCGGCTTCGATGTAGCACGCGGTCGGGCCGACCAGGCCCCGATGGGGGAATCGAAGCTACCCCAAAGTCTTCCGATGATCGGTGTCGATGTACCTAACTATCCCGATACCGAACGGAACAATACCGACGCTTTCTTCCGAGATTCTGACTAACTTTCCGAACCGAAACACGGAGCGAAAAGGAATACGTCCGAACCCGACAGCGGAAAAAAACAATCTAAGATGGAGTCGACGCCCATGCGCAATGGAGCCGAAGAGGGAGGAGTCCTTCGGTCCCGTGACCAAAAAGACTTCTTCGAAGAAAAACAACTTGTAATACTCCGAGCCCAACACCAGGCAGCGGACTGTGCCAAACATGTGTATCTGCAGCAACATATGCCATCGAACATATATTTTTCTATAACAAAACCTATTGGCTGGATTTGTCTCGGAGTGTGTGTGTTCTTCATTTATTGCCTGTGTGTATGTACAACAAATGCTTAACACTACTCCTTTGATAAGCCTACTGCTCGACCACACTACCACAAAATAGAGCATTAGTATTATCTCTTTTTGCCACTATCTTACCTCTAAGGGGAACCCTTGGACTCTGTGCATGCTATTCCTTACTTTGAAATAGCACATACAGAGCCAACTTCCTACACAAGGTCACTGTTCTGGGATTAGAAAGGTTATGCATTCCTTTATACTGCTTTTTAGGTTTACTGTGGGACTCCCACCTCTACAACAGGGAGGAATCAAGCATGTGAATCTATGAAAGATTTGACACTGGAGAATTATGAATATTTTCCAAAGGGACCAGAAAGTATGGTTTATCCATTGCTTTATACCATTTTCTCAAGCACTGGCACTGCTCACACACTAGTAAGCATTAAAAAAAGTACAAAAACAGCAGCTGAAGTTGATGCATTTCTATTCCATAACCGAAAAACATAAAAAACTATTTAACAAGTGGAAATTATTCAGTTAATTAAATAGACAATTTACCATTGACAAATCAATTCATTCCTATATACAGAACATTAGGGTAATACTTCATATTCAAACCCCAAATGTAAAATTAGGAACCTGCCTATTTACATTTTATTTATCTCCGGGGGAAGAAGAAAAAAATACAAACAAAAAAAAAAAAGCTTATTACTGGTTTAGTATCTGTACAAATCGGTCTCACAAAACTCCCATCTCCACCAGTTTCGCATATCTGCCCCAAAAAAGTACAAAAAAAAAAAAGTAGCAACATATCAAAAGATATCCTTTGTTTCATTTTTACAGCATATCATTTTAGAATCAGTTTAAATGTACATACTTAAAAATGCCACACGAGGTATTTTGTTTTGTACAGTCTAAAGAGCATTTTGGTATTCAAGTGTAGCGGGGAAAAATTATTACATTTTCTGATGTGTACATACTTTGTAAACAGTCTAATATACACTAGTTCAGAAGTCAAAGTTCCACAGTACTTTTCAAACAAAAATGAGGTAAAGCTCAAGTTCATATATTCGGCCTTTTGTAAGAAACAGCTGCCAATAAAAGACCAGTTCTCCAGTACTTTAAACCTTCTTGTCCTTACGGCTTGCCAAGGTTGGATTCATTTGCTTTTAATATTGCAACAGCATCTTTGGCAGCATGATATATAACATTCTTCACCTAAGGAGAAAATACAAAAATCCCAAATTATATACTGATTAGCTATCCAATTTGCACCAGTCACAAAACTTATTCAGTATGCATCAACATGACCACTTCAACTAAGTTATCTACAGGGAGTGCAGAATTATTAGGCAAATGAGTATTTTGACCACATCATCCTCTTTATGCATGTTGTCTTACTCCAAGCTGTATAGGCTCGAAAGCCTACTACCAATTAAGCATATTAGGTGATGTGCATCTCTGTAATGAGAAGGGGTGTGGTCTAATGACATCAACACCCTATATCAGGTGTGCATAATTATTAGGCAACTTCCTTTCCTTTGGCAAAATGGGTCAAAAGAAGGACTTGACAGGCTCAGAAAAGTCAAAAATAGTGAGATATCTTGCAGAGGGATGCAGCACTCTTAAAATTGCAAAGCTTCTGAAGCGTGATCATCGAACAATCAAGCGTTTCATTCAAAATAGTCAACAGGGTCGCAAGAAGCGTGTGGAAAAACCAAGGCGCAAAATAACTGCCCATGAACTGAGAAAAGTCAAGCGTGCAGCTGCCACGATGCCACTTGCCACCAGTTTGGCCATATTTCAGAGCTGCAACATCACTGGAGTGCCCAAAAGCACAAGGTGTGCAATACTCAGAGACATGGCCAAGGTAAGAAAGGCTGAAAGACGACCACCACTGAACAAGACACACAAGCTGAAACGTCAAGACTGGGCCAAGAAATATCTCAAGACTGATTTTTCTAAGGTTTTATGGACTGATGAAATGAGAGTGAGTCTTGATGGGCCAGATGGATGGGCCCGTGGCTGGATTGGTAAAGGGCAGAGAGCTCCAGTCCGACTCAGACGCCAGCAAGGTGGAGGTGGAGTACTGGTTTGGGCTGGTATCATCAAAGATGAGCTTGTGGGGCCTTTTCGGGTTGAGGATGGAGTCAAGCTCAACTCCCAGTCCTACTGCCAGTTCCTGGAAGACACCTTCTTCAAGCAGTGGTACAGGAAGAAGTCTGCATCCTTCAAGAAAAACATGATTTTCATGCAGGGCAATGCTCCATCACACGCGTCCAAGTACTCCACAGCGTGGCTGGCAAGAAAGGGTATAAAAGAAGGAAATCTAATGACATGGCCTCCTTGTTCACCTGATCTGAACCCCATTGAGAACCTGTGGTCCATCATCAAATGTGAGATTTACAAGGAGGGAAAACAGTACACCTCTCTGAACAGTGTCTGGGAGGCTGTGGTTGCTGCTGCACGCAATGTTGATGGTGAACAGATCAAAACACTGACAGAATCCATGGATGGCAGGCTTTTGAGTGTCCTTGCAAAGGAAGGTGGCTATATTGGTCACTGATTTGTTTTTGTTTTGTTTTTGAATGTCAGAAATGTATATTTGTGAATGTTGAGATGTTATATTGGTTTCACTGGTAATAATAAATAATTGAAATGGGTATATATTTGTTTTTTGTTAAGTTGCCTAATAATTATGCACAGTAATAGTCACCTGCACACACAGATATCCCCCTAACATAGCTAAAACTAAAAACAAACTAAAAACTACTTCCAAAAATATTCAGCTTTGATATTAATGAGTTTTTTGGGTTCATTGAGAACATGGTTGTTGTTCAATAATAAAATTAATCCTCAAAAATACAACTTGCCTAATAATTCTGCACTCCCTGTAGGCAGGGCGGGACACACAAAAGTGATTGTGAGATGTGCAAAACTAAATCATTAATAAACTCGGAACAATGGACTTAAGGCCGTATAATGCCAGCAATGTTCTACTCCTCCACAGGGGTACGTCTGGGAGACTACTAATAGATTCACGATGCATACCCTTTAGAGGTATCCTAGATGTTTACACACCTTAAGGTTGGTTGTGGCAAAGTTATATTTCATGCATTAGCTCACCACGTATGCTTTCATGCATAGTCACTAACAGTTCAACTTGATAGAAAGTCTTACCTGCAGTTTATCCTCATGGTTTGTGTGTGTATGAGACAGGTATCTGAATTCCTGAGTAAGCCAGAAGCAGTGCTTAACATGCTCAGGAGAAACAAAATCTTCAGCTACTTTTATACAGCTATACAAGTTATGTACCTGTCAAAACAAACGTTTTAAGTTAGTATGCATGGAATACCGACCACTTAAAAGGTGCAGCACTTAGGGTGGAATAAGCAACATTACTCGGCCTTACTTGATGTGGAGCACCTGCTGGTATGAAAACTGCATCTCCCAAAAACTGCACAATCGCCCAGCCTTGTACACCATACTCCTGGTAAAGCCGTTTCCTTAATGGCCGGTCCATATACCAACTCTGATCATGGATCGGATCATGATCCAGAGGGTTTTCTTGGCCTTGTTCTTCAGATATCTGACACACAATAGAAGTGTTTAAAGCATACAAAACCTATGCACTTTGTTCACCTTTATTAGTTCTGTTCATAAATAGTTACTAAATTTAAAGCTCTAGATTCTGATTTTTGTAAACATCACACAAACTTATGACTAAGATGCTGCATCAGCTAAACAATTAAAATAATTAATCTGCCTACAATATACTACATTACATTCCGGACCTATTGCCACATAGGACTCCTATAATCAAACAGTTCCTGAAAACTCTTCTTTGTGCCACCACCTTAGAAGAAAAAGGTTACTTACCTAGTAAGCATCTGTTTATGGCATGTAGTGGAGTAGATTCACATGCTTAATCTAGTTTTACCATCTAGTGTTGGGCTTGGATGGGTGCAAGTTTTTCTTTGCAGAAAGTCTTTCAAATCACGAGGTAGTGTGATCCTTTGCTTGCTAGTAATGCGCACATGGTCATAGACTCCATTGTTCGATTGTTTTCCTGCATGGCAGGTGAGGATGGAATGTGAAGCGAAGCAAAGCAAAGCATAGTATAGTAGAAGGAGATGTCCATGCAATAGGAGTGTGTTATAAATAGTCAAAGTAGCTAACAAACAGGTATCTGGGGAGGAGTGTGGGCGCATGTGAATCTACAGTACAACATGCCACAAATAAATGCTTGCTGGGTAAGTAACATTTTCTGTTCAAAGCATGTGCGGCTGTGGATACCCAGAATGTAAAGCAGTCCTCGTCCGCAATCGGCGGCTAGCCTGTTGGACACAGTTGTTTGAAATAGTGTATGTAGAACTGCTGCTCCCACAATTGCTTGTTGATGAGCCAACACATCTACACTGTAGGTGTACCCGCCCTGAGCTGCTGGTGTGGTAACTTTGGGGTTGCTCTGAACCCCCCCCCCCCCCCCAACGGTGGGCTACCTTGGACCCAAACTTGAACCCCGTAGGTTGTTAGTTTTTGCAGGTAAGTAAACCAACACTTACCTCCCCCAGGAACTGTTGAAAATTGCACTAATTGTCTAGTTTTAAAATAGCTATATGTCATTTATGTGAAGATGTGCTTGTTTTGTAGGGCACCTGGGGGGGGGGGGGGGGGGGGGGGGGCTGCGGGTGCAGGGTCTTTACCAGGCGTCGGGTTCTTTGAAGCAGGCAGTTGTGGTCAGGGGGAGCCTCTGGATTCCCTCTGCAGGCATCACTGTGGGGGTTCAGGGGGTCAACTCTGGCTACTCACGGGCTTGCAGTCGCCGGGGAGTCCTCCCTGTAGTGTTGTTTCTCCACAGGTCGAGCCGGGGGCGTTGGGTGCAGAGTGGAAAGTCTCAAGCTTCCGGCGGGAAACGTGGAGTCCTTTTAAAGTTATTTCTTTGTTGCAAGTTTTGGTTTCTTTGGAACAGGGCCGCTGTCCTCGGGAGTTCTTGATCCTTTTAGATGCAGGGTAGTCCTCTGAGGCTTCAGAGGTCGCTGGCCCCTGGGGAACACATCGCTGCTGCAGTTTTTCTTGAAGTGGGGACGGGCATCTCCACTAGCTGGAGTGCCCTGGGGTGCTGTAACAAAGGGGGTGAGCCTTTGAGGCTCACCGCCAGGTGTTCCAGTTCCTGCAGGGGGAGGTGAGAAGCACCTCCACCCAGTACAGGCTTTGTTAGTAGCCACAGAGTGACAAAGGCACTCTCCCCATGTGGCCAGCAACATGTCTGGTGTGTGGCAGGCTGGCAAAACTAGTCAGCCCACACTGGAAGTCGGGTATGTTTTCAGGGGGCATCTCTAAGATGCCCTCTGGGGTGTATTTCACAATAAAATGTTTACTGGCATCAGTGTGCATTTATTGTGCTGAGAAGTTTGATACCAAACTTCCCAGTTTTCAGTGTAGCCATTATGGTGCTGTGGAGTTCGTGCATGACAGACTCCCAGACCATATACTCTTATGGCTACCCTGCACTTACAATGTCTAAGGTTTTGCTTAGACACTGTAGGGGCATAGTGCTCATGCACCTATGCCCTCACCTATGGTATAGTGCACCCTGCCTTAGGGCTGTAAGGCCTGCTAGAGGGGTGACTTATCTATGCCATAGGCAGTGTGAGGTTGGCATGGCACCCTGAGGGGAGTGCCATGTCGACTTAGTCATTTTCTCCCCACCAGCACACACAAGCTGGCAAGCAGTGTGTCTGCGCTGAGCGAGGGGGTCTCCAGGGTGGCATAAGCCATGCTGCAGCCCTTAGAGACCTTCCCTGGCATCAGGGCCCTTGGTACCAGAGGTACCAGTTACAAGGGACTTACCTGGATGCCAGGGTGTGCCAATTGAGGAAACAGAGGTACAGGCTAGGGAAAGAACACTGGTGCTGGGGTCTGGTTAGCAGGCCTCAGCACACTTTCAAATCATAACTTGGCATCAGCAAAGGCAAAAAGTCAGGGGGTAACCATGCCAAGGAGGCATTTCCTTACAGTAGGTCTGCAAGCCTCTAAGAATGCCCACACACTTGTAGGACTTCAGGAGCCTGGTCGCAAGGTTGAGGGACCTGGGGTTGGATTTCTCCACTGCTCTGCGTGAGTAGGTCCTGCCTGTTTGGCAGTAATTCATGGGAGAAGTACTGACAGTTATAGGAATATGGTGAACCATGGTTGCTGTGCCCATGCGGGAGCCACCAGAATGAGGGTGAGAAATGACTGCGTCAGTTGACGGGTCGCAAACGTCAGCAGTGGGAGGTAAAAAAAAAAAGCTAAAGCAAATATCCCGGACCGACTAATCCATAGTGCGTTACTCTTAGACTGCGGGTGTAGGAACCTGGAAGCGGAGTTTAAGCATTTGGCGTTTTCTGCTGTGGTGAAGAGGTCTGTCTATTTGTGGTTTTCCATAACAGGTGAATGCTGTATCAGAGACCCCCACCTCTAAATGGTGTGGGCTAAATGAGAAACCTGAAGGGACCTGGTGCCCCCTTGCTTTTGGAGTTAATACGTGGCTGTCATATTGTCCATCCTGATTAGGACTACCTTGCCAATGAGGTGAGGAAGGAAGGCTTTCAGTGCTTGGTGAACAGCTAGTTACTCTAGGTGACTGATGCGGAGAAGTCCGACTGCGTGTCAGTGACCCTGAACAGTTATATCTTGCGAATGTGCTCCCGATCCTATGAGGGAGGTGTCCTTTTTTAATGGTTCTCTATGGAACTGGGCTCAGGAAAGGTTGTCCTTTCAAAAGGTTGGTGGTGATCCACTGCTGCAGAGCGGGGCAAGCTTGACAGCCGACCAACACAAAATCATCTCATTGACCCTCTGCTTGAGTTCATTGGTGCGCCAAGCATTCCTGCAACAGACGCGTGTTGAGTCTAGCATGAGGTATTATGGCTATACATTAAGCCATCTTATCGAGGAGACTTATGACTGTCCTCACGGTTATCTGTTGAAAGTGGGGGAATGAGTGCCTGGAAAGATTGTATCCTGGCAGTATTTGGGTAAGCTATTCCCAGTTCCAAGTTGAGAAATGCTCCTAGGTAAGGTTGCCAGGTGAATAGGAATGTGAAAGTAGGCATCCCTGAGGTATAGTGTGGCCATGAAGGTGTCTTGTTGTAACAACGGAATGACATACTGATGAGTGACCATGTGAAAGTGCTTCTAAGAAAATTTATTTGTTTAGGGGTCTTAGATCCACAAATACAGGGAGTGCAGAATTATTAGGCAAGTTGTATTTTTGAGGATTAATTTTATTATTGAACAACAACCATGTTCTCAATGAACCCAAAAAACTCATTAATATCAAAGCTGAATATTTTTGGAAGTAGTTTTTAGTTTGTTTTTAGTTTTAGCTATGTTAGGGGGATATCTGTGTGTGCAGGTGACTATTACTGTGCATAATTATTAGGCAACTTAACAAAAAAAAATAGATACCCATTTCAATTATTTATTATTACCAGTGAAACCAATAGAACATCTCAACATTCACAAATATACATTTCTGACATTCAAAAACAAAACAAACAAATCAGTGACCAATATAGCCACCTTTCTTTGCAAGGACACTCAAAAGCCTGCCATCCATGGATTCTGTCAGTGTTTTGATCTGTTCACCATCAACATTGCGTGTAGCAGCAAACACAGCCTCCCAGACACTGTTCAGAGAGGTGTACTGTTTTCCCTCCTTGTAAATCTCACATTTGATGATGGACCACAGGTTCTCAATGGGGTTCAGATCAGGTGAACAAGGAGGCCATGTCATTAGATTTCCTTCTTTTATACCCTTTCTTGCCAGCCACGCTGTGGAGTACTTGGACGCGTGTGATGGAGCATTGTCCTGCATGAAAACCATGTTTTTCTTGAAGGATGCAGACTTCTTCCTGTACCACTGCTTGAAGAAGGTGTCTTCCAGGAACTGGCAGTAGGACTGGGAGTTGAGCTTGACTCCATCCTCAACCCGAAAAGGCCCCACAAGCTCATCTTTGATGATACCAGCCCAAACCGTACTCCACCTCCACCTTGCTGGTGTCTGAGTCGGACTGGAGCTCTCTGCCCTTTACCAATCCAGCCACGGGCCCATCCATCTGGCCCATCAAGACTCACTCTCATTTCATCAGTCCATAAAACCTTAGAAAAATCAGACTTGAGATATTTCTTGGCCCAGTCTTGACGTTTCAGCTTGTGTTGTTCAGTGGTGGTCGTCTTTCAGCCTTTCTTACCTTGGCCATGTCTCTGAGTATTGCACACCTTGTGCTTTTGGGCACTCCAGTGATGTTGCAGCTCTGAAATATGGCCAAACTGGTGGCAAGTGGCATCGTGGCAGCTGCACGCTTGACTTTTCTCAGTTCATGGGCAGTTATTTTGCGCCTTGGTTTTTCCACACGCTTCTTGCGACCCTGTTGACTATTTTGAATGAAACGCTTGATTGTTCGATGATCACGCTTCAGAAGCTTTGCAATTTTAAGAGTGCTGCATCCCTCTGCAAGATATCTCACTATTTTTGACTTTTCTGAGCCTGTCAAGTCCTTCTTTTGACCCATTTTGCCAAGGGAAAGGAAGTTGCCTAATAATTATGCACACCTGATATAGGGTGTTGATGTCATTAGACCACACCCCTTCTCATTACAGAGATGCACATCACCTAATATGCTTAATTGGTAGTAGGCTTTCGAGCCTATACAGCTTGGAGTAAGACAACATGCATAAAGAGGATGATGTGGTCAAAATACTCATTTGCCTAATAATTCTGCACTCCCTGTAGTCTCAGGGACCTGTACTTTTTGTGAATGAGAGTACAGTGAATAGACTTCTGTGCCCTGTTGGTGAAGTGGAACTAGTTATATACTTCCTTTTTTGAGGAGTGCCTGTACTTTTTCCATGAGCAACTGCTGATGTTGGGTGGATTTTGTGTCTGCAGGGTGGAATGATGGGAGGGGTGGAAGTGAGCTCCAGACAATCATTTTGGATAATATCCAACAACCACTGGTGAAAGGCAATGTTCTGCCAGGCGGAAAAGAACACTTGTAGTTGACCCCAAACAGGTGTGGTTGAGGGGAATGACTGGAAAGTCAGAGGTTTGGGGTTGTGGCAGGTGGCTTTGTAAATCCACCTTTGCTTTTACCTTTGGAATGCTTACCCCTGTATGAGCCTCTAGTATCCCCTAAGCGAGGTGGTTTGGGTCTGAGGTCTTTGGTATGAATTAGATGTCTCAGGATAGGTGGTCTTGGGAGCCTCCATGGTAAGAGGAGTGGCTAAAGGAATTGTGGCGAGATGGTGTCTGTAACGCTGCCACAGCATTAGCCGTTTCATTATCTCTTGATCTTTTCAAGGAGGGAGTCACTTGATGACCATAAAGTGTTCTCTATTAAGTAGGTGGGCCAAGAGGTTTCACTGGACCTCAGGGTTAAACCCTGAGACCCAGAAAAACACTAGAATTTATCCCTCTAGTTGGAGTATCTGCAGCGTTGAGGGCACAGCAGACGGCTATGTTACTTACCCAGTAAACATCTGTCCATGCCATGTAGTGCTGCAGATTCACATGCTTTGCATATGTCCGCCATCTAGTGTTGGGCTCAGAGTGTTACAAGTTGTTTTTCTTCAAAGAAGGTTTTCAAGTCACAAGATCAAGTGAATCATCCCGGTAACATTGGCAGGCTTTGGTACGATGCATGCGTGGTAGCTAGAGTGTTAAATAGGAAGTCATCTTCCACTGGTTTGGAGTGCATTGTCACATTGTGAAATGTTGCTGCTCTGGCCAGTACTTGCATATAGGACGTACTGTCCTCTGGCGGTGAAGGTTTTGTTGGGTAGCACTCTGGACTGTTGTCCAAAACTGGTGGGTCGTATAGATCCCAGGGGGTCTATATTGTCTTGAGTCATCCCAGTATGTGTGGGTGACTGTGCTATTGGTGTACCCACTGGTGACAACTGTGGTGACTGAAGTGGGGACGCCTGTGGTGAGAAATGTAGGGGTGGGGACTTTTCTCTAACCACCTTGGCTTTTGGTTGCATCTCAGTCTTATGAAAAGCCAGCTTTCTTTTTAATTTGAGCGGAGGGATGGTTTGTATCTTCCCTGTGTCTTTCTGCATTTGTAGCCTCAGCTGAGTTTGGTCACGCTCTTCCAAATCCAGTTCCTGCCCGAATCTGTACCTTTCCTTGAGCTGTAGAGAAAGCCCTTGTTCTTCCGTGTAGGAAGTCCTTTTTGGCGCCGAAGCAGTTTTTTTCGGTACCGAAATTACCATCAAAATTGTCTTTTTCGGTTCCGATAGGCTCTTTCGAGGTTTGCTCGATGCCAAATTTTTTCGGTGCCGGTTTCTCGACCTGAGTCGGAAGTCTTCGGCAATATTTTGGCCTTTTTCGGTGCCGATGTTACTTGGTCACCTTCCTTTCTGTGGGTCGAGCCATGGCCTTCTGGCAGTGGCGTCCCCGAGGCCTTCTGTTTTTTGCTCGGACCTTGGGTGTGGGATGGGGCAGGTGTACTCACTTTTTGCACCGCCAAAGGTTGATCCCCGTCGGATTCTTCGGAGTCTGAACCTTGAATGGATATCCGCATCTTTTCTTCTTAGACGTCGAGATGCTGTGTCTGCTTCGACACCATCTGTAATCGTCTTGCGTCGTTCCCTTAAGGTCTTTTTGGATCAAAATGCTCGGCAGGCCTCAAGTATCCTCTCTGTGTTCAGGCGATAAACACAGGTTACATACCCAATGCTGGTCTGTCTAAGGATACTTGGCGTGACACTTCGGACAGAAACGGAAGGGGGTCCGGTCCATTAGTCTTCGACAGGTGTGGTCGGGCCGACCAGGCCTTGGTCAAAGGCGGAAGCCCCTAGGGTCCGCCGAAGCGGTCTTGTTGTCGGTGCCGATGTGATGATACTAAACCGGTCCCAAACGTAAACAATACCTACATATTTCGATGATTTTCTACGTTTCCAGATTCGAATTACGGAGCGAGAGGACCAAGTCCGTACCCAATGGCGGAAAGAAAACAATCTAAGATGGAGTCGACGCCCATGCGCAATGGAGCCAAAAGGGAGGAGTCACTCGGTCCTGTGACTCGAAAAGACTTCTTCGAAGAAAAACTGTAAGGAAATGCCTCCTTGGCATGGTTACCCCCTGACTTTTTGCCTTTGCTGATGCCAAGTTATGATTTGAAAGAGTGCTGAGGCCTGCTAACCAGGCCCCAGCACCAGTGTTCTTTCCCTAACCTGTACCTTTGTTTCCACAATTGGCACACCCTGGCATCCAGGTAAGTCCCTTGTAACTGGTACCCCTGGTACCAAGGGCCCTGATGCCAGGAAAGGTCTCTAAGGGCTGCAGCATGTCTTATGCCACCCTAGGGACCACTCACTCAGCACAGACACACTGCTTGCCAGCTTGTGTGAGCTGGTGGGGAGAAAATGACTAAGTCGACATGGCACTCCCCTCAGGGTTCCATGCCAACCTCACACTGCCTATGGCATAGATAAGTCGCCCATCTAGCAGGCCTTACAGCACTAAGGCAGGGTGCACTATACCATAGGTGAGGGCATAGGTGCATGAGCACTATGCCCCTACAGTGTCTAAGCAAAACCTTACATTGTAAGTGCAGGGTAGCCATAAGAGTATATGTGTATGACAGACACCCAGACCAAACTCCACAGCACCATAATGGCTACACTGAAAACTGGGAAGTTTGGTATCAAACTTCTCAGCACAATAAATGCACACTGATGCCAGTGTACATTTTATTGTGAAATACACCCCAGAGGGCATCTTAGAGATGCCCCCTGAAAACATACCCGACTTCCAGTGTGGGCTGACTAGTTTTACCAGCCTGCCACACACCAGACATGTTGCTGGCCACATGGGGAGAGTGCCTTTGTCACTCTGTGGCTAGTAACAAAGCCTGTACTGGGTGGAGGTGCTTCTCACCTCCCCCTGCAGGAACTGTAACACCTGGCGGTGAGCCTCAAAGGCTCACCTCCTTTGTTACAGCACCCCAGGGCACTCCAGCTAGTGGAGATGCCCGCCCCTTCCGGCCACTGCCCCAATTTTGGCAGCAAGGCCGAAGGAGATCATGAGAAAAACAAGGAGTCACTGGCCAGTCAGGACGGTCCCTAAGGTGTCCTGAGCTGAGGTGACTGACTTTCAGAAACCCTCCATCTTGCAGATGGAGGATTCCCCCCCAATAGTATTAGGGATGTGCCCCCCTCCCCTCAGGGAGGAGGCACAAAGAGGGTGTAGCCACCCTCAGGGCTAGTAGCCATTGGCTACTAACCCCCCCAGACCTAAACACCCCCCTAAATGTATAGTATTTAGGGGCTCCCAGAACCTAGCAAGATAGATTCCTGCAACCTAAGACGGAGAAGGACTGCTGACCTGAAAGCCCTGCAGAGAAGATGGAGACACCAACTGCTTTGGCCCCATCTCTACCGGCCTGTCTCCCCACTTCAAGAAAAACTGCAACAGCGACGTGTTCCACAGGGTCCAGCGACCTCTGAAGCCTCAGAGGACTACACTGCAACTAAATGGACCAAGAACTCCTGAGGACAGCGGCTCTGCTCCAAAGAAGAAACATCTTTGCAACAAAGAAGCAACTTTTAAAGACAACACGTTTCCTGCCGGAAGCATGAGACTTTGCACTCTGCACCCAACGCCCCCGGCTCGACCTGCGGAGAAACCCTACAGGGAGGACTCCCTGGCGACTGCGACCCTGTGAGTAGCCAGAGTTGACCCCCCTGAGCTCCCCAGCGACGCCTGCAGAGGGAATCCAGCGGCTCCCCCTGACCGCGACTGCTTGCTTCTAAGAACCAGACACCTAGTAAGGACACTGCACCCGCAGCCCCCAGGACCTGAAGGATCCAACCTCCAGTGCAGAAGCGACCCCCAGGTGGCCCTCTCTCCCTTGACCAGGTGGTGGCTACCCAGAGGAGCCCCCCCCCCCCTTGCCTGCCTGCTTCACTGAAGAGACCCCTGGGTCTCCCATTGAACTCCATTGCAAACCCAACGCCTGTTTGCACTCTGCACCCGGCCGCTGAGGGTGTACTTTTTGTGCTGACTTGTGTCTCCCCCCCCCCCGTATATGCTATTTTGTTAATTCAAAGTTCATAAAGTACCTAAGTGAAATACCTTTCATTTAAAGTATTACTTGTAAATCTTGAACCTGTGGTTCTTAAAATAAACTAACAAAATATATTTTTCTATACAAAAACCTATTGGCCTGGAATTGTCTCTGAGTGTGTGTTCCTCATTTATTGCCTGTGTGTGTACAACAAATGCTTAACACTACCCTCTGATAAGCCTACTGCTCGACCACACTAACACAAAATAGAGCATTAAAATTCTCTTTGCATGCTATTTCTTACTTTGAAATAGTACATACAGAGCCAACTTCCTACAAAAACAACTTGTAACACTCCGAGCCCAACACTAGATGGCAGGAACAGTGCACAGCATGTGTATCTCTAGCTGCACATGCCATCTAACATATATATATATATATATAGATGCAAAATGTCACTTACCCAGTGTACATCTGTTCATGGCATGTTCTGCTGCAGATTCACATGCTCGGAGTGTTACAAGTTGTTTTTCTTCAAAGAAGTGTTTGAGTCACGGGATCGAGTGACGACGACTCTTCGGCTCCATTGTGCATGGGCATTGAATCCATGTTCATTATTTTCTTTCCGCCATCGTGTTCAGACGTGTTTCTTTTCGCTCTGGTAGCTCGAGTCGGATAAGTTCTAAAACTCTTGAATTCTCGTCGGTATGGTTTCGATCGCGTATCATCTCCCATTGACACTTCGGTACCATTGGATCTAACATCTCGCCTTTCGGGGCACCCGCGCCCAACTCGGGCCGACCGCATGGGAGCCTCATGGACTGGACCCTATTTTGCTTTTGTCCTCGGTGCTATGCCAAATTTCCGTATACAGACCAACATCTTGTCTGTAATCTCGGTCTCTCTCCAGACCATCGAGAGGATAGTTGTGAGGCCTGCAGATCCTTCCGTTCGAAGAAGACTGAGACAGAAGAGCACGAAGGTTGGAAATGGTGTCGAAAAGCACTGAACGTCTCGATGTAGAGGAAGAGGAGATCATGCACACCACAGTCTCCGTCCAAGGGTCCGATTCCGAGCAGGAGTCTGAAGATGACAGACCGGTCACGGCAAACTCAGACTTCAGGAGCTAAATCACCAGATTGAGAGCATTTGGGTTTGGGTGCCTTATTTGTCCCTTGTTTTGTGTTAAGTCTGGTCTGTTTGGGACTTTGGAATGAGGTCGTACAGAGATCTAGAAGTGTTGTGTACCAATGCTGACGTACCCACGTTGCTGCTACGAGTATCATGGTGAGTGATGTTGGACGTAGTTTGCTGACCAGAAAGGGAAGAAGTGGGAGCGGGGGAAAAGCATAAGCAAATATCCCTGATCAACTGATCCATACAGCATTGCCCTATGATAGGGGATGTGAGTGCCTGGATGTGAAGTTTTGGCATTTTGCGTTTCGCTTGTTGCGAATAAGTCTGGTGTCCCCCACTTTTGAAAGTACTTTTGAAGTACTTGGGGGTGAATCTCCCATTCGGGAGTTTGATGGCGATTCCTGCTTAGGAGATCTGCCAGCTGATTGTCTATCCCTGGAATGTATTGTTCTAACAGATGAATGCGATTGTGAATTACCCATTTCCATATTGTTTCGGTTAGTAGGGACAGTTGAGATGAATGCGTCCCGCCCAGTTTGTTGAGGTAATACATGGTTGTCATGATGTCTGTTTTTATTAGAACAGTCTTCTGTTTGAGAAGCGGTTGAAATGCTTTTATGGCAAGAAATACAGCTAATAATTCTAGGTGGTTTATGTGAAACTGTTTCTGCTAGGCATCCCATTCCCCTTGAATGGTAGGATTGTTGAGATGAGCTCCCCAACCTATCATGGATGCGTCTGTTGTGATTGTCTGAGGCACATGGTCTTGAAATGACCAGCCCTTCATTAGATTGCTGAGATTCCACCACTGAAGAGACATATGTGTTTGCCGGTCCATCAACACTAGATCTTAAAGTTGACCGTGAGCTTGAGACCATTGCTGTGAGAGGCACTGTTGTAAGGGTCTCAGGTTTAGTCTTGCATGTGGAACTATAGCTATGCAAGATGCCATCATCCCTAGAATTTTCATTATGAATATTACAGCATAATGTTGATTTGGCTGTATTTGTGGTATGAGATTTTGGAAAGCTTGTATCCTCTGTGTATCTGGATAGGCTAGGGCTTTTGAATATCTAGAATAGCACCTAGGTAAGGTTGTACTTGTGCTGGTTGAAGGTGTGATTTTAAATAATTGAATTAACTATTCCAGATAACATTGGGAGACACTGGTATCGAATGAGTGGAAGACAGTGTTAAATAGAAAATCTTCTTCCAGGGGTTCAGAATGATTAAGCACCCCATGATAAGCCGCTGCCCTAGGGACTACCCGAGTGTAGGCAGTAGTGTCTTCTGGTGGTGAAGGTTTTGAGGGGTAGATGTCAGGATCATTATCTGGAATGGGATCAGGGTCATAGAGATCCCATGGGTCCACTGTATTTCCATGCAGATATACTGAGTGTGTCGGAGAAGGCAGTGGTGGTGGACTATTGGGAGGTGAAAAAAGTTGTGGAGAGAGGAGGAGAAGTAGGGAGAGGTGCTGGTTTCTCCTTTTGTTTCTGCACTTTTGCTGGTGGTTGAGCAGAATTTAACTCCTCTTGAAAGAGCAGCTTTCTTTTAGTCTTTCAAGGAGGTGCAGTGAGGATTCGGACAGTATCCTGATGTATATGGATTCTCGATTGTCTTTCATCCATAACCTCCAATATAGGCTCAATCTCAGTCTCTTCTTCGGAAGCTTTGTGAGATTCTTGCATGGGCTTTGATATTTGCTTTAATTTTCTCGAAAATCCTTATTCCTCTGTGTATGAGGATTTTTTCGGCTCCGAAGTTTGGGTCTTTTTCGGTCCCAAAAAAGAAGTCGGTTGTTTGCTGCAGTCTGAGGTAAAGTTTTAGCCGACTTGCTCGACTCCGAATTGGAAGGAGAAGTGGCCTTCTATAGCTCTGATCCGGAAGGTCAGTTGCCTACAGTCTTTTTTCAGGCCGAACCATGGCCTTCCGGCAGTGGCGTACCCAAGGCCTTCGTTTTTTTTTATTTTTTTATATAGGGATGTCTCGGATGGAGACTGCTGTCTGTGCCTGCTTTTCCTCCAAGACGTCGAGATGTTCAGTGCTCTTAGATGCCATTTCTATTGTTCGGGCCCCGCAATCTCTTAAGGTCTTCTTTGACGGATCGACAGGCTTTGCAGTCTTCCTCTCGATGGTCTGGAGAAAGGCACAAATTACAAACCAAGTGTTGGCCTGTATATGGGTACTTTGCGTGGCACCGAGGGCAGAATCGGAATGGAGTCTGATCCATCAGGCTTTCCACATGGTAGGCCTGAGTCGGGCGCACGCATCCTGAAGGGCAAAAATTAGATTCAGACAGTACTACCAGTTGGAATCTAGATGGAAACACGATCGAAACAATACCGACGAATAACTCGTGTAGGAAGTTGGCTCTGTATGTGCTATTTCAAAGTAAGGAATAGCATGCACAGAGTCCAAGGGTTCCCCTTAGAGGTAAAATAGTGGTAAAAATAGATAATACTAATGCTCTATTTTGTGGTAGTGTGGTCGAGCAGTAGGCTTATCCAAGGAGTAGTGTTAAGCATTTGTTGTACATACACATAGACAATAAATGAGGTACCCACACTCAGAGACAAATCCAGCCAATAGGTTTTTGTATAGAAAAATATCTTTTCTTAGTTTATTTTAAGAACCACAGGTTCAAATTCTACATGTAATATCTCATTCGAAAGGTATTGCAGGTAAGTACTTTAAGAACTTCAAATCATCAAAATTGCATGTATACTTTTCAAGTTATTCACAAATAGCTGTTTTAAAAGTGGACACTTAGTGCAATTTTCACAGTTCCTAGGGGAGGTAAGTATTTGTTAGGTTAACCAGGTAAGTAAGACACTTACAGGGCTTAGTTCTTGGTCCAAGGTAGCCCACCGTTGGGGGTTCAGAGCGACCCCAAAGTCACCACACCAGCAGCTCAGGGCCGGTCAGGTGCAGAGTTCAAAGTGGTGCCCAAAACACATAGGCTAGAATGGAGAGAAGGGGGTGCCCCGGTTCCGGTCTGCTTGCAGCTAAGTACCCGCGTCTTCGGAGGGCAGACCAGGGGGGTTTTGTAGGGCACCGGGGGGGACACAAGTCCACACAGAAATTTCACCCTCAGCAGCGCGGGGGCGGCCGGGTGCAGTGTCGAAACAAGCGTCGGGTTCGCAATGTTAGTCTATGAGAGATCTCGGGATCTCTTCAGCGCTGCAGGCAGGCAAGGGGGGGGGTTCCTCGGGGAAACCTCCACTTGGGCAAGGGAGAGGGACTCCTGGGGGTCACTTCTCCAGTGAAAGTCCGGTCCTTCAGGTCCTGGGGGCTGCGGGTGCAGGGTCTCTCCCAGGCGTCGGGACTTTGGATTCAGAGAGTCGCGGTCAGGGGAAGCCTCGGGATTCCCTCTGCAGGCGGCGCTGTGGGGGCTCAGGGGGGACAGGTTTTGGTACTCACAGTATCAGAGTAGTCCTGGGGTCCCTCCTGAGGTGTCGGGTCTCCACCAGCCGAGTCGGGGTCGCCGGGTGCAGTGTTACAAGTCTCACGCTTCTTGCGGGGAGCTTGCAGGGTTCTTTAAAGCTGCTGGAAACAAAGTTGCAGCCTTTCTTGGAGCAGGTCCGCTGTCCTCGGGAGTTTGTCTTTTCGAAGCAGGGGCAGTCCTCAGAGGATGTCGAGGTCGCTGGTCCCTTCGGAAGGCGTCGCTGGAGCAGGATCTTTGGAAGGCAGGAGACAGGCCGGTGAGTTTCTGGAGCCAAGGCAGTTGTCGTCTTCTGGTCTTCCGCTGCAGGGGTTTTCAGCTGGGCAGTCCTTCTTCTTGTAGTTGCAGGAATCTAATTTTCTAGGGTTCAGGGTAGCCCTTAAATACTAAATTTAAGGGTGTGTTTAGGTCTGGGGGGTTAGTAGCCAATGGCTACTAGCCCTGAGGGTGGGTACACCCTTTTTGTGCCTCCTCCCAAGGGGAGGGGGTCACAATCCTAACCCTATTGGGGGAATCCTCCATCTGCAAGATGGAGGATTTCTAAAAGTTAGAGTCACCTCAGCTCAGGACACCTTAGGGGCTGTCCTGACTGGCCAGTGACTCCTCCTTGTTTTTCTCATTATTTTCTCCGGCCTTGCCGCCAAAAGTGGGGCCTGGCCGGAGGGGGCGGGCAACTCCACTAGCTGGAGTGTCCTGCTGGGTTGGCACAAAGGAGGTGAGCCTTTGAGGCTCACCGCCAGGTGTGACAATTCCTGCCTGGGGGAGGTGTTAGCATCTCCACCCAGTGCAGGCTTTGTTACTGGCCTCAGAGTGACAAAGGCACTCTCCCCATGGGGCCAGCAACATGTCTCGGTTTGTGGCAGGCTGCTAAAACTAGTCAGCCTACACAGATAGTCGGTTAAGTTTCAGGGGGCACCTCTAAGGTGCCCTCTGGGGTGTATTTTACAATAAAATGTACACTGGCATCAGTGTGCATTTATTGTGCTGAGAAGTTTGATACCAAACTTCCCAGTTTTCAGTGTAGCCATTATGGTGCTGTGGAGTTCGTGTTTGACAAACTCCCAGACCATATACTCTTATGGCTACCCTGCACTTACAATGTCTAAGGTTTTGTTTAGACACTGTAGGGGTACCATGCTCATGCACTGGTACCCTCACCTATGGTATAGTGCACCCTGCCTTAGGGCTGTAAGGCCTGCTAGAGGGGTGGCTTACCTATACTGCATAGGCAGTGAGAGGCTGGCATGGCACCCTGAGGGGAGTGCCATGTCGACTTACTCGTTTTGTCCTCACTAGCACACACAAGCTGGCAAGCAGTGTGTCTGTGCTGAGTGAGAGGTCTCCAGGGTGGCATAAGACATGCTGCAGCCCTTAGAGACCTTCCTTGGCATCAGGGCCCTTGGTACTAGAAGTACCAGTTACAAGGGACTTATCTGGATGCCAGGGTCTGCCAATTGTGGATACAAAAGTACAGGTTAGGGAAAGAACACTGGTGCTGGGGCCTGGTTAGCAGGCCTCAGCACACTTTCAATTTTAAACATAGCATCAGCAAAGGCAAAAAGTCAGGGGGCAACCATGCCAAGGAGGCATTTCCTTACACAACCCCCCCCCAAACGAAAGAGGATGAGACTAACCTTTCCCAAGAGAGTCTTCATTTTCTAAGTGGAAGAACCTGGAAAGGCCATCTGCATTGGCATGGGCAGTCCCAGGTCTGTGTTCCACTATAAAGTCCATTCCCTGTAGGGAGATGGACCACCTCAACAGTTTAGGATTTTCACCTTTCATTTGCATCAGCCATTTGAGAGGTCTGTGGTCAGTTTGAACTAGGAAGTGAGTCCCAAAGAGGTATGGTCTCAGCTTCTTCAGGGACCAAACCACAGCAAAGGCCTCCCTCTCAATGGCACTCCAACGCTGCTCCCTGGGGAGTAACCTCCTGCTAATGAAAGCAACAGGCTGGTCAAGGCCATCATCATTTGTTTGGGACAAAACTGCCCCTATCCCATGTTCAGAGGCATCAGTCTGCACAATGAACTGCTTAGAATAATCTGGAGCTTTTAGAACTGGTGCTGAGCACATTGCTTGTTTCAGGGTGTCAAAGGCCTGTTGGCATTCCACAGTCCAGTTCACTTTCTTGGGCATTTTCTTGGAGGTGAGTTCAGTGAGGGCTGTCACAATGGATCCATATCCCTTCACAAACCTCCTGTAATACCCAGTCAAGCCAAGGAATGCCCTGACTTGAGTCTGGGTTTTTGGAGCTACCCAGTCCAGAATAGTCTGGATCTTGGGTTGGAGTGGCTGAACTTGGCCTCCACCTACAAGGTGGCCCAAGTAAACCACAGTTCCCTGCCCTATCTGGCATTTGGATGCCTTGATAGAGAGGCCTGCAGATTGCAGAGCCTTCAAAACCTTCCTCAGGTGGACCAGGTGATCCTGCCAGGTGGAGCTAAAGACAGCAATATCATCAAGATAAGCTGTGCTAAAGGACTCCAAGCCAGCAAGGACTTGATTCACCAACCTTTGGAAGGTGGCAGGGGCATTCTTTAAACCAAAGGGCATAACAGTAAACTGATAATGCCCATCAGGTGGGGAGAATGCGGTCTTTTCTTTTGCTCCAGGTGCCATTTTTATTTGCCAGTACCCTGCGGTCAAGTCAAAGGTACTTAGAAATTTGGCAGCACCTAATTTATCAATGAGCTCATCAGCTCTTGGAATTGGATGGGCATCTGTCTTGGTGACAGAATTGAGCCCTCTGTAGTCCACACAAAACCTCATCTCTTTCTTTCCATCTTTGGTGTGAGGTTTGGGGACTAAGACCACTGGGCTAGCCCAGGGGCTGTCAGAGCGCTCAATTACTCCCAATTCCAGCATCTTGTGGACTTCCACCTTGATGCTTTCCTTAACATGGTCAGATTGTCTAAAGATTTTGTTCTTGACAGGCATGCTGTCTCCTGTGTCCACATCATGGGTACACAGGTGTGTCTGACCAGGGGTTAAGGAGAAGAGTTCAGGAAACTGTTGTAGGACTCTCCTACAATCAGCTTGCTGTTGGCCAGAGAGGGTGTCTGAGTAGATCACTCCATCTACTGTGCCATCTTTTGGGTCTGATGACAGAAGATCAGGGAGAGGTTCACTCTCTGCCTCCTGATCCTCATCTGTTACCATCAACAGATTGACATCAGCCCTGTCGTGGAAGAGCTTAAGGCGGTTTACATGGATCACCCTCTTGGGGCTCCTGCTTGTGCCCAGGTCCACCAGGTAGGTGACCTGACTCTTCCTTTCTAGCACTGGGTAAGGGCCACTCCATTTGTCCTGGAGTGCCCTGGGAGCCACAGGCTCCAGAACCCAGACTTTCTGCCCTGGTTGGAACTCAACCAGTGCAGCCTTTTGGTCATACCAAAACTTCTGGAGCTGTTGGCTGGCCTCAAGGTTTTTGGTTGCCTTTTCCATGTACTCTGCCATTCTAGAGCGAAGGCCAAGTACATAGTCCACTATGTCCTGTTTAGGCTCATGGAGAGGTCTCTCCCAGCCTTCTTTAACAAGGGCAAGTGGTCCCCTTACAGGATGACCAAACAGAAGTTCAAAGGGTGAGAATCCTACTCCCTTCTGTGGCACCTCTCTGTAAGCGAAAAGCAGACATGGCAAGAGGACATCCCATCTCCTTTTGAGTTTTTCTGGGAGCCCCATGATCATGCCCTTTAATGTCTTGTTGAATCTCTCAACTAAGCCATTAGTTTGTGGATGGTATGGTGTAGTGAATTTATAAGTCACCCCACACTCATTCCACATGTGCTTTAGGTATGCGGACATGAAGTTGGTACCTCTGTCAGACACCACCTCCTTAGGGAAACCCACTCTGGTAAAGATACCAATGAGGGCCTTGGCTACTGCAGGGGCAGTAGTCGACCTAAGGGGAATAGCTTCAGGATACCTGGTAGCATGATCCACTACTACCAGGATATACATATTTCCTGAGGCTGTGGGAGGTTCTAGTGGAACAACTATGTCCACACCCACTCTTTCAAAGGGCACCCCCACCACTGGAAGTGGAATGAGGGGGGCCTTTGGATGCCCACCTGTCTTACCACTGGCTTGACAGGTGGGGCAGGAGAGGCAAAACTCCTTAACCATGTTGGACATATTGGGCCAGTAGAAGTGGTTGACTAACCTCTCCCACGTCTTGGTTTGTCCCAAATGTCCAGCAAGGGGAATGTCATGGGCCAATGTTAGGATGAACTTCCTGAACAGCTGAGGCACTACCACTCTCCTAGTGGCACCAGGTTTGGGGTCTCTGGCCTCAGTGTACAGGAGTCCATCTTCCCAATAGACCCTATGCGTTCCATTTTTCTTGCCTTTGGACTCTTCAGCAGCTTGCTGCCTAAGGCCTTCAAGAGAGGGACAGGTTTCTTGTCCCCTACACAGCTCCTCCCTTGAGGGTCCCCCTGGGCCTAAGAGCTCAACCTGATAAGGTTCAAGCTCCAAAGGCTCAGTTCCCTCAGAGGGCAGAACTTCTTCCTGAGAAGAGAGGTTCCCTTTCTTTTGCTGTGTTGCAGTTGGTTTCCCAACTGACTTTCCTGTTCTCTTGGTAGGCTGGGCCATTCTTCCAGACTCCAGCTCTACTTGTTCACCCTGCGCCTTGCACTGTGCTCTTGTTTTCACACACACCAGTTCAGGGATACCCAGCATTGCTGCATGGGTTTTTAGTTCTACCTCAGCCCATGCTGAGGACTCCAGGTCATTTCCAAGCAGACAGTCCACTGGGATATTTGAGGAGACCACCACCTGTTTCAGGCCATTGACCCCTCCCCATTCTAAAGTAACCATTGCCATGGGATGTACTTTTCTCTGATTGTCAGCGTTGGTGACTGTGTAAGTTTTTCCAGTCAGGTATTGGCCAGGGGAAACCAGTTTCTCTGTCACCATGGTGACACTGGCACCTGTATCCCTCAGGCCCTCTATTCTAGTCCCATTAATTAAGAGTTGCTGTCTGTATTTTTGCATGTTAGGCGGCCAGACAGCTAGTGTGGCTAAATCCACCCCACCCTCAGAAACTAGAGTAGCTTCAGTGTGGACCCTGATTTGCTCTGGGCACACTGTTGATCCCACTTGGAGACTAGCCATACCAGTGTTACCTGGATGGGAGTTTGGAGTGGAATCTTTCTTGGGACAGGCCTTGTCTCCAGTTTGGTGTCCATGCTGTTTACAGCTATGACACCAGGCCTTTTTGGGATCAAAGTTTTTACCCTTGTACCCATTGTTTTGTGAAGAGGCTCTGGGCCCACCCTCCTGTGCAGGTTTTTGGGGGCCTGTAGAAGACTCTTTACTATTTTTAGTTTTGGTTGTCTCATCACTCTTCCCCTGGGGAGTCTTTGTGACCCCTTTCTTTTGGTCACCCCCTGTTGAAGTCTTGGACACCCTTGTCTTGACCCAATGGTCCGCCTTCTTTCCCAATTCTTGGGGAGAAATTGGTCCTAGGTCTACCAGATGCTGATGCAGTTTATCATTGAAACAATTACTTAACAGGTGTTCTTTCACAAATAAATTGTACAGCCCATCATAATTACTTACACCACTGCCTTGAATCCAACCATCTAGTGTTTTCACTGAGTAGTCAACAAAGTCAACCCAGGTCTGGCTCGAGGATTTTTGAGCCCCCCTGAACCTAATCCTGTACTCCTCAGTGGAGAATCCAAAGCCCTCAATCAGGGTACCCTTCATGAGGTCATAAGATTCTGCATCTGGTCCAGAGAGTGTGAGGAGTCTATCCCTACACTTTCCTGTGAACATTTCCCAAAGGAGAGCACCCCAGTGAGATCTGTTCACTTTTCTGGTTACACAAGCCCTCTCAAAAGCTGTGAACCATTTGGTGATGTCATCACCATCTTCATATTTAGTTACAATCCCTTTAGGGATTTTCAACATGTCAGGAGAATCTCTGACCCTATTTATGTTGCTGCCACCATTGATGGGTCCTAGGCCCATCTCTTGTCTTTCCCGCTCTATGGCTAGGATCTGTCTTTCCAAAGCCAACCTTTTGGCCATCCTGGCTAACTGGATGTCCTCTTCACTGGGGCTATCCTCAGTGATTTCAGAGGTGTTGGTCTCTCCTGTGAGGGAACCAGCATCTCTGACTATTATTTTTGGAGTCAGGGTTTGAGGGACCCTGTTCTCCTTAGATAGGACTGGTAGGGGGGAATTGTCCTCCAAGTCACTATCCTCTTCCTCTGAGTTGCCACCCTCAGAGGGGTTGGCCTTTTCAAACTCTGCCAAAAGCTCCTGGAGCTGTATTTTGGTAGGTTTTGGGCCCATTGTTATTTTCTTTATTTTACAGAGTGACCTTAGCTCCCTCATCTTAAGATGGAGGTAAGGTGTGGTGTCGAGTTCCACCACAGTCACATCTGTGCTAGACATTTTGCTTCTAAAAGTTGGAATACTTTTTAAGAATCTACAACTGGTTCTAGAATCTAATTCAAACTTTTACAAACTTTTAAACTCTAAAAGAAATGCTAAACAGGGACTTAACACACAAGGCCCTAGCAGGACTTTTAAGAATTTAGAAAACTTTTCAAATTGCAAAAATCAATTTCTAATGACAATTTTGGAATTTGTCGTGTGATCAGGTATTGGCTGAGTAGTCCAGCAAATGCAAAGTCTTGTACCCCACCGCTGATCCACCAATGTAGGAAGTTGGCTCTGTATGTGCTATTTCAAAGTAAGGAATAGCATGCACAGAGTCCAAGGGTTCCCCTTAGAGGTAAAATAGTGGTAAAAATAGATAATACTAATGCTCTATTTTGTGGTAGTGTGGTCGAGCAGTAGGCTTATCCAAGGAGTAGTGTTAAGCATTTGTTGTACATACACATAGACAATAAATGAGGTACCCACACTCAGAGACAAATCCAGCCAATAGGTTTTTGTATAGAAAAATATCTTTTCTTAGTTTATTTTAAGAACCACAGGTTCAAATTCTACATGTAATATCTCATTCGAAAGGTATTGCAGGTAAGTACTTTAAGAACTTCAAATCATCAAAATTGCATGTATACTTTTCAAGTTATTCACAAATAGCTGTTTTAAAAGTGGACACTTAGTGCAATTTTCACAGTTCCTAGGGGAGGTAAGTATTTGTTAGGTTAACCAGGTAAGTAAGACACTTACAGGGCTTAGTTCTTGGTCCAAGGTAGCCCACCGTTGGGGGTTCAGAGCGACCCCAAAGTCACCACACCAGCAGCTCAGGGCCGGTCAGGTGCAGAGTTCAAAGTGGTGCCCAAAACACATAGGCTAGAATGGAGAGAAGGGGGTGCCCCGGTTCCGGTCTGCTTGCAGGTAAGTACCCACGTCTTCGGAGGGCAGACCAGGGGGGTTTTGTAGGGCACCGGGGGGGACACAAGTCCACACAGAAATTTCACCCTCAGCAGCGCGGGGGCGGCCGGGTGCAGTGTCGAAACAAGCGTCGGGTTCGCAATGTTAGTCTATGAGAGATCTCGGGATCTCTTCAGCGCTGCAGGCAGGCAAGGGGGGGGTTCCTCGGGGAAACCTCCACTTGGGCAAGGGAGAGGGACTCCTGGGGGTCACTTCTCCAGTGAAAGTCCGGTCCTTCAGGTCGTGGGGGCTGCGGGTGCAGGGTCTCTCCCAGGCGTCGGGACTTTGGATTCAGAGAGTCGCGGTCAGGGGAAGCCTCGGGATTCCCTCTGCAGGTGGCGCTGTGGGGGCTCAGGGGGGACAGGTTTTGGTACTCACAGTATCAGAGTAGTCCTGGGGTCCCTCCTGAGGTGTCGGGTCTCCACCAGCCGAGTCGGGGTCGCCGGGTGCAGTGTTACAAGTCTCACGCTTCTTGCGGGGAGCTTGCAGGGTTCTTTAAAGCTGCTGGAAACAAAGTTGCAGCCTTTCTTGGAGCAGGTCCGCTGTCCTCGGGAGTTTCTTGTCTTTTCGAAGCAGGGGCAGTCCTCAGAGGATGTCGAGGTCGCTGGTCCCTTCGGAAGGCGTCGCTGGAGCAGGATCTTTGGAAGGCAGGAGACAGGCCGGTGAGTTTCTGGAGCCAAGGCAGTTGTCGTCTTCTGGTCTTCCGCTGCAGGGGTTTTCAGCTGGGCAGTCCTTCTTCTTGTAGTTGCAGGAATCTAATTTTCTAGGGTTCAGGGTAGCCCTTAAATACTCAATTTAAGGGTGTGTTTAGGTCTGGGGGGTTAGTAGCCAATGGCTACTAGCCCTGAGGGTGGGTACACCCTTTTTGTGCCTCCTCCCAAGGGGAGGGGGTCACAATCCTAACCCTATTGGGGGAATCCTCCATCTGCAAGATGGAGGATTTCTAAAAGTTAGAGTCACCTCAGCTCAGGACACCTTAGGGGCTGTCCTGACTGGCCAGTGACTCCTCCTTGTTTTTCTCATTATTTTCTCCGGCCTTGCCGCCAAAAGTGGGGCCTGGCCGGAGGGGGCGGGCAACTCCACTAGCTGGAGTGTCCTGCTGGGTTGGCACAAAGGAGGTGAGCCTTTGAGGCTCACCGCCAGGTGTGACAATTCCTGCCTGGGGGAGGTGTTAGCATCTCCACCCAGTGCAGGCTTTGTTACTGGCCTCAGAGTGACAAAGGCACTCTCCCCATGGGGCCAGCAACATGTCTCGGTTTGTGGCAGGCTGCTAAAACTAGTCAGCCTACACAGATAGTCGGTTAAGTTTCAGGGGGCACCTCTAAGGTGCCCTCTGGGGTGTATTTTACAATAAAATGTACACTGGCATCAGTGTGCATTTATTGTGCTGAGAAGTTTGATACCAAACTTCCCAGTTTTCAGTGTAGCCATTATGGTGCTGTGGAGTTCGTGTTTGACAAACTCCCAGACCATATACTCTTATGGCTACCCTGCACTTACAATGTCTAAGGTTTTGTTTAGACACTGTAGGGGTACCATGCTCATGCACTGGTACCCTCACCTATGGTATAGTGCACCCTGCCTTAGGGCTGTAAGGCCTGCTAGAGGGGTGGCTTACCTATACTGCATAGGCAGTGAGAGGCTGGCATGGCACCCTGAGGGGAGTGCCATGTCGACTTACTCGTTTTGTCCTCACTAGCACACACAAGCTGGCAAGCAGTGTGTCTGTGCTGAGTGAGAGGTCTCCAGGGTGGCATAAGACATGCTGCAGCCCTTAGAGACCTTCCTTGGCATCAGGGCCCTTGGTACTAGAAGTACCAGTTACAAGGGACTTATCTGGATGCCAGGGTCTGCCAATTGTGGATACAAAAGTACAGGTTAGGGAAAGAACACTGGTGCTGGGGCCTGGTTAGCAGGCCTCAGCACACTTTCAATTGTAAACATAGCATCAGCAAAGGCAAAAAGTCAGGGGGCAACCATGCCAAGGAGGCATTTCCTTACAACTCGTTTTTCTGAATCGAAATCTCGGAGCGAGAGGAAACCCGCCCGAACCCAACAGCGGAAAGAAAAACTATGGAGTCGATGCCCATGCACACTGTAACCGAGACGAGGAGTCACTCGATCCCGTGACTCCGACAAGACTTCCTCGAAAAAAAACAACTTGTAACACTCTGAGCCCAACACTAGATGTCGGAAGAGATGTGCATAGCATGTATATCTGCAGCTACACATGCCAAACACAAATACTTTTTTTTTCTTTTTTTAAAATTGTGCCTATCATTGTGTAGAGGAGAGGGTTTTGAAGAAAAACAAAAAAACAAAATTATCCTCTTTGTGCAATATGGAAGGTGGCTGCCCTGCCTATTAAGTCATGATAGGTTGAGGCATTATCAGGGGGAGAGAGTTTAGAAGAATACAGATCAGGGTCTGTATAAGCTGGTGCGTCTGTATCATAGGTGTCTCAAGGATCGTCTTATGGTGGAAAAGTGAAAGTGTCCTCATCATCATCACTCTTTGTATAGGAGTGTAATGAACCCTCTGGAAAACATGGTGCAAGGTCAACAGGTGAAGTAGGTGGCGAGGGTGAACGGTGCGCAGCCGCTGTTGGGGGACAGGCTGCTGTGCACACTGATGTGCACAGGGCTTGTGGCTTTGTCCATCTTCCTGTGCTTGGGTGGAGGTGGAGCATCCAAGTCCTCATCAAAAGAAAACTGTCTCTTGGATGGGTGGGCACTAGTAAGTGGAGGTTTGGCAATGAAGCATCAAGTATTGGGGTGGATCATAATGTGCTTCTGTCTAGAGTAACTTTCCTCCTGTAGTCTGAAGCATAGGTTCAACAGGCCCGACCCCATGAGCTGCTTTGTTAGGTGTAAATGTTTTTGGCGCAGACGGTTTCTGTGCCGGTGTTTTCAGTGACAAAGTAGCAGCTTTGAGAGGTGGCATTGAGTGGTGTTTCAATGGCAAGTAGTTCGGCTTTGAAGGCAGTGTGTGCTTGGAGGCAGGAGAGGTGGGCTTCTAAGCATGCAGACGAGCATGCTTGGTACTTGGTACTGAGCTGGGGCTGGGTGTATCTGAAACCGATGGTCAGCGATAACCATGGCCTGAAAACAGTGGTGGCCTAGTGATAACTTTGGGTCTGATGTCAAGGTACAGGGGGCACAGTACTCATGGCTGGCTGAGCTGAAGGGAGATCGTGCATCTCGATCTGAGCTATGGTTGGGGGAGAAGGGCCCGTCATCTGCTGCCAATGCTTCTGCCTTTATCTCTTCTTGAAGGTTCTTGGGTCCGAAGTTTCATTGACACTCCTGTGGGATATCTCGAGATGTTGACCATGATGATCACGAAGAGTCTTCTTGGACCTAAATGAGTGGTAGGCCTCATTGTGCTTAGGAGAGAGGCACAGGTTACATATTTTTGGCATGACACAAAGGACAAAATTGAAAAGGGGAGTGGACATTGTATGTGTTTGGGGAGATGGGAGACGTCAAAGATGGAAGCTGCGAGTCGCCCCGGGGAAAAGAGAGAACGAGAAAGAAATAAAGAAAGAGAACTGTAATCAAACTAATACAGACAGAGAATAGGTATAAATGAGTAAAGTATGTGACTGTTGGTCCACGGCAGAAGCAGACACGTCTCAACCAGACAGAGGAAGACAACAATCAAACAATGGAGTTGATTATGCGCATTACTAGCAAGAGGAGTCACACTACCTTTTGAAGAAAAAGGACTTGCACACATCCGAGCTCAACACTAAATGGTAGGATTATGATAAGCATGTGTATCTACAGCCACACATGCCTTGAACATTAGTTTAGCTTTAACTTCTTCTCCAGAGCTGGTATCTTTCACAAATTCAAATGCTTGAATCATTCCACACTGAGAATGAAAGGGACCAGTCATCCTTCAATCAGGCCAACTAAAATCTGCAATATCAACCACAAGGACCTAGACAAGTGCACTAAAAATTTTACATAAACAGAACTAAAAATATCCACTTGCTGGTTCAGCTTCTTGTCTCCTCTGGCAATCCAGGGAAAGGCAACACTGTTCGGGCAGGTCACTGACCACTGGCTCCCAAGTACACATTTCTTTGACAAAATAAAGCAAACTGCCCTCTTGGTGAACAAATGAAGGGATGTTCCAATCAGAGGCATGTCAACAACAGCTGCACTCAATGAATGAAAGCCTTTATAAGTTACATGCCAAGCAGCTATATGAAAGAGCAGGCATGTGTTTTCACCAACCATTACAGCCTATACTTGAATGCAGCAGCAGATTCTTCAGTGGGCCAATTAGGCGTATGGAGCCTGCTTCACAAAAGGTGAGCAGATTTAATGCTTTTTGTTTAGCTACATATTCTGCTTGCTGTTCTATTCAAGCATGTGACTATATGTAAGAGCTAATGCTGGCTATGAAAGTAGTTACCTGCAACTTCAGTTCTCCAGTGTTGCCATCTTTCATAGATTACTGTGTCATCCTTAATACTCCTTGGTCAGCAAACTCACTAAATACTCTTACTATTCTTCATATGTGAGTTATGAATTCTGAGCTATGGCAGCCTTTAGGGCTAAGTAGAATGCTCACCTCTTGAACATCACTGACAAAAATAAGTACAAAAAAAAAGAACACACACATTAACACTCAAGACATCATGCACATGTTATATGTTAACAAAACTAATGCCCATGTCTACCTAGGGTTTCATACTAACCCTATAAGCAGTAATGGGGGGGGGGGGGGGCGGGGTCCATGTGTGCAGATGAGCACCAAGGACTACAGAAACACATATGCCTGAATAACCAATTTTTTTTTTTTCTGAAAATGTACTCAGATGTTGCACGAAGTTGGAGCGGGACTGTTGCACAAGGTTGGCAGTGTCCACTTGTTCTTGCTTGAGTAAAACTAGGTGTCCTGATAAGTTTTACCGAAATACAGTGTAAACACAAGGAGGATCATAGCACATAATAGGATGAATTATGAATGCTGTTGGTGACATTCAAGGCATTACAAATTAAGACATCAGCACTTCAAATGAACACTGATTGATTTTGGGTCAGTGAAGTGGTTTCATCAAGAGTGTCATTTATATGTTTTGTAGACTAACCCAACAAGTTACTTACCACTGACAACTTCTTTCTGGATGATACTCTAACCGCAGACTCAACTTGCAAATAATCCTTGGGAATCAAACTGTGCAGATCTCAGAGTTGGACTCTTTAGCAAGAGCCAGAAGAGTCCATTCCACAGAATGAGGTGGAGGGTTGGTCAGTGATGAATTCACCAGAAAGAGCACTACCGAAGGTAAGTAATTTGTTCTTCTGATGGATACTTGTAACTTCACCATGTGAATAGACATAAAAGCAGTACCTCCCCAGGTGGTTGATCTGGAAAATGGCTCAGCCCTCCAAGGACGTACAGGCGAAGTGCCTCTCCTGCCAGGCTTAGCTATCTAAATAAAAGTAGTTAGTCAGAATGTGAACTGACACCCATGTCGCAGCTTGGCAGTTGTTTCATACTGGCACTTTGGCTAGTAGCTTTTGCTATGGTGGAATGAGGCCAAAAGCTGTTCTGGAGCTTGTTTCTTGGCCAGAACAATCACACAGAACAATCAGATGGTGCATTTCTGCATTACTCTTCCCTTCTTCGCCCCAAAGAAAACCCACAAAGAAGATCAGCTAGATCTTAGTGAGGTTGATGAAGAAACTGAACACACTCTCCTGGTCTACGAGATGGAGTCTCTTCTTCGTTGAATGGGTGGGGAGGAGCGAAGAACTTCTGCAGGGTAATGGATTACCCAATGTGGAAAGGTGTCAAACTTTGGAAGGAACTCTGCCTTGGTCCTGCACACCACTTTTTTCTAGAAGACGGTTGTGTATGGTTGCTGGACGGATAGCACTTGCAGTAACACAAACTACCATGACTGCCATTTAAAAGGAACTTTTTTTTTTTCCAAGTAAGCAAACTGCATTGGCTCATAATGGTTCACATCAAAGTTCGAACTAGACTGAAGTCCCACAGGGGCATCAAAGTTTTGACAGAAACGTATGGACCCGACCTTTCAAAATTTCTACCACAACGGGTGACTTAAATGTGGCGGACCAGGCAACCATAGAAAATGCAATAAGGCCAACATTTAACCTTTAACTGTTGCCACAGTGAGGGCTTGCTGCGCTAGAAATGAGGAGAAAAGCAGAACATCTGGAAACTGGGCATGTAAGGGATGGATGTGCTGAGAACGTTATAAACAACTTCTCCCAGCGTCTTGCATCAATAGCATTAGTAGAGAGATGCCTAGCTGCCTAAAATCACATTCACAGCTTAAGAAGGAAGAACAAAGCAAGTCACCTGTCACCACTTATTGTCCAAGCAAGGAGGTGTAAGTTGTGCAGATTCAGGTGTAGAACACTTCAGTTGCAACAGGTGGTCCTCCCAAAGAAGTAGCAGAGCCAGCTGACAAAATGCTCACGGCCACAGGTTCTGGGTACCACACTCTACTGGCCAAATCTGGAACCACTAGGATGACTTGGGACCGGATGCTCCGGATCTTCAGAACTTTGGGCAGGAGAGGTAGAGGAAGGTAGGCATACAGGAGTCCTGTGCACCAATCCGGACTTACTGAGCTGGGTGGAAGACCCGAAACAGCACTGTGTCCAGAATGGCTGAAATTATGGGGGAGTCTCTATGAGTTGATGGAAAATACAAAAGATGTCAACAGGTTGGCTGTTGTCTGGAGGTGACTGGCATGGTTTGAAGCAAGGGGCCTTCAGTAACCAGTTGTTGAGGTATAGGAAAACTGGTATTCCCAGTTTATGAACATGGGCAACCACCGCTACCACTTCTGTGAACACCTGAGGGGCACTGGAGAGGCAGATGGGGAGCAATCAAGAAGTGAAAGTACTTTTGGCCGACTTGTGGCTTCTTGAAGGTCAGAGGACAGAGATCTTTCAAAGGAAAAAGTCCTCCTCCATCATCCTTTGGAACTAGAAAAGAGTAGCAACCAGTCCAGATGCTGGCACTCTATGGTTCCCTTCTCCAACAAAGCTTGAACTTTTTGGCAGAGAATGGACAAGTATTCCTCCAGAAGCTATAGTATTATTAAGGAATGCTTGGTGGAAGGGGTAGTGTAGCCATGCTTGACAATTTGAAGCACCTATCAGCCCAATGTGATGTCTTGCCACCCCGTAGAGTTAAAAACTTACCTGACTTCCGACCGGGTGACAGTTTGACAGTTAGCCACTGAAGACAAACTGTAGGAAGTTGGCTCTGTATGTACTATTTCAAAGTAAGAAATAGTGTGCACAGAGTCCAAGGGTTCCCCTTAGAGGTAAGATAGTGGCAAAAAGAGATAATTCTAATGCTCTATTTTGTGGTAGTGTGGTTGAGCCGTAGGCTTATCAGAGGATAGTGTTAAGCATTTGTTGTACACACACAGGCAATAAATGAGTAACACACACTCCGACTATTCCAGGCCAAACGTTTTTTTTATAGAAAATATATTTTCTTAGTTTATTTTAAGAACCACAGGGGGCACAAGTCAGCACAGAAAGTACACCCTCAGCAGCACGGAGGCAGCAAGGTGCAGTGTGCCAACAGGCGTCGGGTTCGCAATAGGATTTAATGGGAGACCAAGGGGTCTCTTCAGCGATGCAGGCAAGTAAGGGGGGGGGCTCCTCGGGGTAGCCACCACCTGGGCAAGGGAGAGGGCCACCTGGGGGTCACTCCTGCACTGGAGGTCGGTTCCTTCAGGTCCTGGGGGCTGTGGATGCAGTGTCTTTACCAGGCATCGGGTCTTTGAAGCAGGCAGTCGCGGTCAGGGGGAGCCTCGGGATTCCCTCTGCAGGCGTTGTTGTGGGGGCTCAGGGGGGTCAACTCCGGCTATTCACGGTCTCGTAGTCGCCAGGGAGTCCTCCCTGTGGTGTTTGTTCTCCACAAGTCGAGCCGAGGGCGTCGGGTGCAGAGTGCAAAGTCGCACGCTTCTGGCGGGAAACGTGTGTTGTTTCAAAGTTGCTTCTTTGTTGCAAAGTTGCAGTCTTTGTGGAGCAGAGCTGCTGTCCTTGGGAGTTCTTGGTCCCTCTAGATGCAGGGTAGTCCTCTGAGGCTTCAGAGGTTGCTGGACCCTGTGGAACGTGTCGCTGGAGCAGTGTCTTTAGAAGTGGGGAGACAGGCCGATGGAGCTGGGGCCAAAGCAGTTGGTGTCTCCGTCTTCTCTGCAGGTTTTTCAGCTCAGCAGTCCTTCTTCGTCTTAGGTTGCAGGAATCTCTTGCTGTGTTCTGGGAGCCCCTAAATACTCAATTTAAGTGTGTGTTTAGGTCTGGGGGGGGGGGGGGGGGGGGGGGGGGGGGGGTTAGTAGCCAATGGCTACTAGCCCGGAGGATGGCTACACCCTGTTTATGCCTTCTCCCTGAGGCGAGGGGGGCACATCCCTAATCCTATTGGGGGAATCCTCTATCTGCAAGATGGAGGATTTCTAAAAGTCAGAGTCACCTCAGCTCAGGACACCTTAGGGGCTGTCCTGACTGGCCAGTGACGACTCCTTGTTTTTCTCATTATCTCCTCCGGCCTTGAGCCCAAAAGTGGGGCCGTGGCCGGAGGGGCGGGGCAACTCCACTAGCTGGAGTGCCCTGGGGTGCTGTAACAAAGGGTGTGAGCCTCTGAGGCTCACCGCCAGGTGTTACAGTTCCTGCAGGGGGAGGTGAGAAGCACCTCCACCCAGTACAGGCTTTGTTACTAGCCACAGAGTGACAAAGGCACTGTCCCCATGTGGCCAGCAACATGTCTGGTGTGTAGCAGGCTGCTAAAACTAGTCAGCCCACACTGGTAGTCGGGTATGGTTTCAGGGGGCATCTCTAAGATGCACTCTGGGTGTATTTCACAATAAAATGTACACTGGCATCAGTGTGCATTTATTGTGCTGAGAAGTTTGATACCAAACTTCACAGTTTTCAGTGTAGCCATTATGGTGCTGAGGACTTCGTGCATGACAGACTCCCAGACCATATACTCTTATGGCTACCCTGCACTTACAATGTCTAGGGTTTTGCTTAGACACTGTAGACGCATAGTGCTCATGCACCTATGCCCTCACCTATGGTATAGTGCACCCTGCCTTAGGGCTGTAAGGCCTGCTAGAGGGGTGACTTATCTATGCCATAGGCAGTGTGAAGTTGGCATGGCACCCTGAGTGGAGTGCCATGTCGACCTAGTAATTTTCTCCCCACCAGCACACACAAGCTGGCAAGCAGTGTGTCTGTGCTGAGTGAGGGGTCCCCAGGGTGGCATAATGAAAATGTCACTTACCCAGTGTGTAGGAAGTTGGCTCTGTATGTGCTATTTCAAAGTAAGGAATAGCATGCACAGAGTCCAAGGGTTCCCCTTAGAGGTAAAATAGTGGTAAAAATAGATAATACTAATGCTCTATTTTGTGGTAGTGTGGTCGAGCAGTAGGCTTATCCAAGGAGTAGTGTTAAGCATTTGTTGTACATACACATAGACAATAAATGAGGTACCCACACTCAGAGACAAATCCAGCCAATAGGTTTTTGTATAGAAAAATATCTTTTCTTAGTTTATTTTAAGAACCACAGGTTCAAATTCTACATGTAATATCTCATTCGAAAGGTATTGCAGGTAAGTACTTTAAGAACTTCAAATCATCAAAATTGCATGTATACTTTTCAAGTTATTCACAAATAGCTGTTTTAAAAGTGGACACTTAGTGCAATTTTCACAGTTCCTAGGGGAGGTAAGTATTTGTTAGGTTAACCAGGTAAGTAAGACACTTACAGGGCTTAGTTCTTGGTCCAAGGTAGCCCACCGTTGGGGGTTCAGAGCGACCGCAAAGTCACCACACCAGCAGCTCAGGGCCGGTCAGGTGCAGAGTTCAAAGTGGTGCCCAAAACACATAGGCTAGAATGGAGAGAAGGGGGTGCCCCGGTTCCGGTCTGCTTGCAGGTAAGTACCCGCGTCTTCGGAGGGCAGACCAGGGGGGTTTTGTAGGGCACCGGGGGGGGACACAAGTCCACACAGAAATTTCACCCTCAGCAGCGCGGGGGCGGCCGGGTGCAGTGTCGAAACAAGCGTCGGGTTCGCAATGTTAGTCTATGAGAGATCTCGGGATCTCTTCAGCGCTGCAGGCAGGCAAGGGGGGGGTTCCTCGGGGAAACCTCCACTTGGGCAAGGGAGAGGGACTCCTGGGGGTCACTTCTCCAGTGAAAGTCCGGTCCTTCAGGTCCTGGGGGCTGCGGGTGCAGGGTCTCTCCCAGGCGTCGGGACTTTGGATTCAGAGAGTCGCGGTCAGGGGAAGCCTCGGGATTCCCTCTGCAGGCGGCGCTGTGGGGGCTCAGGGGGGACAGGTTTTGGTACTCACAGTATCAGAGTAGTCCTGGGGTCCCTCCTGAGGTGTCGGGTCTCCACCAGCCGAGTCGGGGTCGCCGGGTGCAGTGTTACAAGTCTCACGCTTCTTGCGGGGAGCTTGCAGGGTTCTTTAAAGCTGCTGGAAACAAAGTTGCAGCCTTTCTTGGAGCAGGTCCGCTGTCCTCGGGAGTTTCTTGTCTTTTCGAAGCAGGGGCAGTCCTCAGAGGATGTCGAGGTCGCTGGTCCCTTCGGAAGGCGTCGCTGGAGCAGGATCTTTGGAAGGCAGGAGACAGGCCGGTGAGTTTCTGGAGCCAAGGCAGTTGTCGTCTTCTGGTCTTCCGCTGCAGGGGTTTTTAGCTGGGCAGTCCTTCTTCTTGTAGTTGCAGGAATCTAATTTTCTAGGGTTCAGGGTAGCCCTTAAATACTAAATTTAAGGGCGTGTTTAGGTCTGGGGGGTTAGTAGCCAATGGCTACTAGCCCTGAGGGTGGGTACACCCTCTTTGTGCCTCCTCCCAAGGGGAGGGGGTCACAATCCTAACCCTATTGGGGGAATCCTCCATCTGCAAGATGGAGGATTTCTAAAAGTTAGAGTCACTTCAGCTCAGGACACCTTAGGGGCTGTCCTGACTGGTCAGTGACTCCTCCTTGTTTTTCTCATTATTTTCTCCGGCCTTGCCGCCAAAAGTGGGGCCTGGCCGGAGGGGGCGGGCAACTCCACTAGCTGGAGTGTCCTGCTGGGTTGGCACAAAGGAGGTGAGCCTTTGAGGCTCACCGCCAGGTGTGACAATTCCTGCCTGGGGGAGGTGTTAGCATCTCCACCCAGTGCAGGCTTTGTTACTGGCCTCAGAGTGACAAAGGCACTCTCCCCATGGGGCCAGCAACATGTCTCGGTTCGTGGCAGGCTGCTAAAACTAGTCAGCCTACACAGATAGTCGGTTAAGTTTCAGGGGGCACCTCTAAGGTGCCCTCTGGGGTGTATTTTACAATAAAATGTACACTGGCATCAGTGTGCATTTATTGTGCTGAGAAGTTTGATACCAAACTTCCCAGTTTTCAGTGTAGCCATTATGGTGCTGTGGAGTTCGTGTTTGACAGACTCCCAGACCATATACTCTTATGGCTACCCTGCACTTACAATGTCTAAGGTTTTGTTTAGACACTGTAGGGGTACCATGCTCATGCACTGGTACCCTCACCTATGGTATAGTGCACCCTGCCTTAGGGCTGTAAGGCCTGCTAGAGGGGTGTCTTACCTATACTGCATAGGCAGTGAGAGGCTGGCATGGCACCCTGAGGGGAGTGCCATGTCGACTTACTCATTTTGTTCTCACTAGCACACACAGGCTTGTAAGCAGTGTGTCTGTGCTGAGTGAGGGGTCTCTAGGGTGGCATAAGACATGCTGCAGCCCTTAGAGACCTTCCTTGGCATCAGGGCCCTTGGTACTAGAAGTACCAGTTACAAGGGACTTATCTGAATGCCAGGGTGTGCCAATTGTGGATACAATGGTACATTTTAGGTGAAGGAACACTGGTGCTGGGGCCTGGTTAGCAGGGTCCCAGCACACTTCTCAGTCAAGTCAGCATCAGTATCAGGCAAAAAGTGGGGGGTAACTGCAACAGGGAGCCATTTCTTTACACAGTGTACATCTGTTCGTGGCATCAGTCGCAGTAGATTCGCATGTTCTGCAATAGCTCGCCATCTGGTGTTGGGCCGGAGTGTTACAAGTTGTTTTTCTTCGAAGAAGTCTTTCGAGTCACGGGACCGAGTGACTCCTCCTTTTGTGTCCATTGCGCATGGGCGTCGACTCTATCCTCGATTGTTTTTCCCCGCAGAGGGTGAGGTAGGAGTTGTATTGTAGTAATAGTGCCCATGCAATGGAGTGACTAAGTATGCACCTATTTAAGGTTGAGATGATACATATATAAATAATTGAAGGTAACTTCCAAACTGCTACAGGCTCCCGGGGAGGCTGGTGGGCACATGCGAATCTACTGCGACTGATGCCACGAACAGATGTACACTGGGTAAGTGACATTTTCAGTTCGATGGCATCTGTCGCTGTAGATACGCATGTTCTGCATAGACTAGTAAGCAGTTATTTCCCCAAAAGCGGTGGATCAGCCTGTAGGAGTGGAAGTAGTCTGAAATAATGTTCTTAATACAGCTTGACCTACTGTGGCTTGTTGTGCGGATAACACGTCTACACAGTAGTGCTTGGTGAATGTGTGAGGCGTAGACCATGTGGCTGCCTTACATATTTCTTGCATTGGGATGTTTCCTAGAAAGGCCATGGTAGCACCTTTCTTTCTGGTTGAGTGTGCCCTTGGTGTAATGGGCAGCTGTCGTTTAGCTTTAAGGTAGCAGATTTGGATGCATTTAACTATCCATCTGGCTATACCTTGTTTTGAAATTGGGTTTCCTGCATGAGGTTTTTGAAATGCAATAAAGAGTTGTTTAGTCTTTCTGATGTTTTTTGTTCTGTCAATGTAATACATCAATGCTCTTTTGACATCTAATGTATGTAGCGCCCTTTCAGCTACGGTATCTGGCTGTGGAAAGAACACTGGAAGTTCCACTGTTTGATTTAGATGGAACGGTGAAATAACCTTTGGCAAAAATGTAGGATTGGTCCTTAAGACGACTTTATTTTTGTGTAGTTGTATAAAAGGTTCCTGTATTGTAAACGCCTGAATCTCGCTTACTCTTCTTAGGGAAGTAATGGCGATGAGAAATGCCACCTTCCAGGTTAGGAACTGTATGTCGCAGGAGTGCATGGGTTCAAAAGGTGGACCCATAAGTCTAGTTAGGACAACATTTAGGTTCCATGAAGGAACAGGTAGTGTTCTTGGTGGTATAATTCTCCTAAGGCCCTCCATGAATGCTTTAATGACTGGTATCTTATATAGGGAAGTTGAATAGGTAGTCTGCAGGTATGCAGAAATTGCTGCAAGGTGTATTTTAATGGAAGAGAAAGCTAGGTTAGATTTTTGTAAGTGAAGCAAGTAACCCACTACATGTTCTGGAGTTGTGTGTAATGGTTGTATTTGATTAATATGGCAGTAGCAAACAAACCTCTTCCATTTACTTGCATAACAGTGCCTGGTGGATGGCCTTCTGGCCTGTTTTATGACTTCCATACATTCTTGGGTAAGTTGTAAGTGCCCGAATTCTAGGATTTCAGGAGCCAGATTGCTAGATTCAGCGATGCTGGATCTGGGTGTCTGATCTTTTGGTTGTGCTGTGTCAACAGATCTGGCCTGTTGGGCAATTTGATGCAGGGTACCACTGATAGGTCTAGCAGCGTTGTGTACCAGGGTTGCCTTGCCCAAGTTGGTGCTATCAATATGAGTTTGAGTTTGCTTTGACTGAGTTTGTTTACCAGGTAAGGAAGGAGAGGGAGAGGAGGAAAAGCGTAAGCAAATATCCCTGACCAGTTCATCCATAGGGCATTTCCTTGGGATTGTTTGTGTGGGTATCTGGATGCGAAGTTTTGGCATTTTGCGTTCTCCCTTGTCGCAAACAAGTCTATCTGAGGTGTTCCCCAGAGTTTGAAATAAGTGTTCAGAATTTGGAGGTGAATTTCCCATTCGTGGACCTGTTGATGATCTCGAGAGAGATTGTCTGCGAGTTGATTTTGGATCCCTGGTATAAACTGTGCTATTAGGCGAATTTGGTTGTGAATTGCCCAATGCCAAATTTTTTGTGCTAGCAGGCTTAACTGCGTGGAGTGCGTCCCCCCCTGCTTGTTTAGATAATACATTGTTGTCATGTTGTCTGTTTTGACGAGAATGTATTTGTGAACTATTATTGGTTGGAAGGCTTTTAGTGCTTGAAAAACTGCTAGAAGTTCTAGGTGATTGATATGCAGTTTTGTTTGATGTACGTTCCATTGTCCTTGTATGCTGTGTTGATCGAGGTGTGCTCCCCACCCTGTCATGGAAGCATCTGTTGTTATTACATATTGTGGCACTGGGTCTTGGAAAGGCCGCCCCTTGTTTAAATTTATGTTGTTCCACCAGAGAAGCGAGAGGTAAGTTTGGCGGTCTATTAACACCAGATCTAGAAGGTGACCCTGTGCTTGAGACCACTGTGATGCTAGGCATTGTTGTAAGGGCCTCATGTGCAGTCTTGCGTTTGGGACAATGGCTATGCATGAAGACATCATGCCTAGGAGTTGTAATACCATCTTTGCCTGTATCTTTTGTGTTGGATACATGCGTTGTATGATGGTGTTGAAATTTAGAATTCTTTGTGGACTTGGAGTGGCTACTCCCTTTGATGTGTCTATTATGGCTCCTAGGTATTGTTGTACCTTGCGCAGCAGAATGTTGGATTTTGTAAAGTTGACGGTGAACCCGAGTTTGAAGAGGGTTTGTATGATCTGATTTGTGTGATTTGAGCACTGTATGAACGAATGGGCCTTGATTAGCCAGTCGTCCAAATATGGGAACACATGTATTTGCTGCCTTCTTATGTGTGCAGCGACTACCGCTAGACATTTGGTAAAGACTCTTGGTGCGGTTGTTAATCCGAAAGGCAGTACCTTGAATTGGTAATGTATTCCTTTGAATACAAACCTTAGGTATTTCCTGTGCGATGGGTGTATTGGTATATGGAAATAAGCATCCTTGAGGTCTAAAGTTGCCATGTAGTCGTGTAGTTTTAGCAATGGCAATACTTCTTGTAGTGTGACCATGTGGAAGTGGTCTGATTTGATGAAAGTGTTCACTACTCTGAGGTCTAGGATTGGTCTCAGTGTTTTGTCCTTCTTTGGTATCAGAAAGTACAGTGAGTAAACTCCTGTGTTTATTTGTGTGTTTGGCACTAATTCGATTGCATTCTTTTGCAATAGTGCCTGCACTTCTATCTCCAGGAGATTGGAATGGTGTGTTGTTAGATTTTGTGCTTTTGGTGGTATGTTTGGAGGGAATTGTAGAAATTCTATGCAATAACCATGTTGGATAATTGCTAGAACCCAAGTGTCTGTAGTGATTTTCTCCCATGCTTTGTAATAATGACCTATTCTTCCCCCCACTGGTGTTGTGTGGAGGGGGTGAGTGACATGTGAGTCACTGTTTAGTAGTAGGGGTTTTGGGGCTTTGAAATCTCCCTCTATTTCTAGGGAATTGCCCTCCTCTATATTGTCCCCGAAAACCTCCTCTATACTGTCCCTGCTAACTGGACGGTGTGGCTTGTGAGGTGCTGGCTTGTGTGCTTTGACCCCGAAACCCCCCTCGAAAGGGCGTTTTACGGAATGTGCTGTAATTCCCTCTGCTCTGCGGGGAGTAGAGTGCGCCCATGGCTTTGGCAGTGTCTGTATCTTTTTTGAGTTTCTCAATCGCTGTGTCCACTTCTGGACCGAACAGTTCTTTTTCATTAAAAGGCATATTGAGAACTGCTTGTTGAATCTCTGGTTTAAATCCAGACGTTCGGAGCCATGCATGCCTTCTGATAGTTACAGATTGTAAGGAAATGCCTCCTTGGCATGGTTGCCCCCTGACTTTTTGCCTTTGCTGATGCTATGTTTACAATTGAAAGTGTGCTGAGGCCTGCTAACCAGGCCCCAGCACCAGTGTTCTTTCCCTAACCTGTACTTTTGTATCCACAATTGGCAGACCCTGGCATCCAGATAAGTCCCTTGTAACTGGTACTTCTAGTACCAAGGGCCCTGATGCCAAGGAAGGTCTCTAAGGGATGCAGCATGTCTTATGCCACCCTGGAGACCTCTCACTCAGCACAGACACACTGCTTGCCAGCTTGTGTGTGCTAGTGAGGACAAAACGAGTAAGTCGACATGGCACTCCCCTCAGGGTGCCATGCCAGCCTCTCACTGCCTATGCAGTATAGGTAAGCCACCCCTCTAGCAGGCCTTACAGCCCTAAGGCAGGGTGCACTATACCATAGGTGAGGGTACCAGTGCATGAGCATGGTACCCCTACAGTGTCTAAACAAAACCTTAGACATTGTAAGTGCAGGGTAGCCATAAGAGTATATGGTCTGGGAGTCTGTCAAACACGAACTCCACAGCACCATAATGGCTACACTGAAAACTGGGAAGTTTGGTATCAAACTTCTCAGCACAATAAATGCACACTGATGCCAGTGTACATTTTATTGTAAAATACACCCCAGAGGGCACCTTAGAGGTGCCCCCTGAAACTTAACCGACTGTCTGTGTAGGCTGACTAGTTCCAGCAGCCTGCCACACCAGAGACATGTTGCTGGCCCCATGGGGAGAGTGCCTTTGTCACTCTGAGGCCAGTAACAAAGCCTGCACTGGGTGGAGATGCTAACACCTCCCCCAGGCAGGAGCTGTGACACCTGGCGGTGAGCCTCAAAGGCTCACCCCTTTGTCACAGCCCAGCAGGGCACTCCAGCTTAGTGGAGTTGCCCGCCCCCTCCGGCCACGGCCCCCACTTTGGCGGCAAGGCTGGAGGGAACAAAGAAAGCAACAAGGAGGAGTCACTGGCCAGTCAGGACAGCCCCTAAGGTGTCCTGAGCTGAGGTGACTCTGACTTTTAGAAATCCTCCATCTTGCAGATGGAGGATTCCCCCAATAGGGTTAGGATTGTGACCCCCTCCCCTTGGGAGGAGGCACAAAGAGGGTGTACCCACCCTCAGGGCTAGTAGCCATTGGCTACTAACCCCCCAGACCTAAACACGCCCTTAAATTTAGTATTTAAGGGCTACCCTGAACCCTAGAAAATTAGATTCCTGCAACTACAAGAAGAAGGACTGCCTAGCTGAAAAACCCCTGCAGAGGAAGACCAGAAGACGACAACTGCCTTGGCTCCAGAAACTCACCGGCCTGTCTCCTGCCTTCCAAAGATCCTGCTCCAGCGACGCCTTCCAAAGGGACCAGCGACCTCGACATCCTCTGAGGACTGCCCCTGCTTCGAAAAGACAAGAAACTCCCGAGGACAGCGGACCTGCTCCAAGAAAAGCTGCAACTTTGTTTCCAGCAGCTTTAAAGAACCCTGCAAGCTCCCCGCAAAAAGCGTGAGACTTGCAACACTGCACCCGGCGACCCCGACTCGGCTGGTGGAGATCCGACGCCTCAGGAGGGACCCCAGGACTACTCTGATACTGTGAGTACCAAAACCTGTCCCCCCTGAGCCCCCACAGCGCCGCCTGCAGAGGGAATCCCGAGGCTTCCCCTGACCGCGACTCTCTGAATCCTAAGTCCCGACACCTGGGAGAGACCCTGCACCCGCAGCCCCCAGGACCTGAAGGACCGGACTTTCACTGGAGAAGTGACCCCCAGGAGTCCCTCTCCCTTGCCCAAGCGGAGGTTTCCCCGAGGAATCCCCCCCCTTGCCTGCCTGCAGCGCTGAAGAGATCCCGAGATCTCCCATTGACTTCCATTACAAACCCGACGCTTGTTTCTACACTGCACCCGGCCGCCCCCGCGCTGCTGAGGGTGAAATTTCTGTGTGGGCTTGTGTCCCCCCCGGTGTCCTACAAAACCCCCCTGGTCTGCCCTCCGAAAACGCGGGTACTTACCTGCAAGCAGACCGGAACCGGGGCACCCCCTTCTCTCCATTCTAGCCTATGTGTTTTGGGCACCACTTTGAACTCTGCACCTGACCGGCCCTGAGCTGCTGGTGTGGTGACTTTGGGGTTGCTCTGAACCCCCAACGGTGGGCTACTTTGGACCAAGAACTAAGCCCTGTAAGTGTCTTACTTACCTGGTTAATCTAACAAATACTTACCTCCCCTAGGAACTGTGAAAATTGCACTAAGTGTCCACTTTTAAAACAGCTATTTGTCAATAACTTGAAAAGTATACATGCAATTTTGATGATTTGAAGTTCCTAAAGTACTTACCTGCAATACCTTTCGAATGAGATATTACATGTAGAATTTGAACCTGTGGTTCTTAAAATAAACTAAGAAAAGATATTTTTCTATATAAAAAAAAACCTATTGGCTGGATTTGTCTCTGAGTGTGTGTACTTCATTTATTGTCTATGTGTATGTACAACAAATGCTTAACACTACTCCTTGGATAAGCCTACTGCTCGACCACACTACCACAAAATAGAGCATTAGTATTATCTATTTTTACCACTATTTTACCTCTAAGGGGAACCCTTGGACTCTGTGCATGCTATTCCTTACTTTGAAATAGCACATACAGAGCCAACTTCCTACACAGATGTATTAATTGTCCGTGCAGCTGTATCTGCAGCGTCCATGGAGGAGCGTATCTGGTTGTTGGAGATGGTCTGTCCCTCTTCAACCACTTGTTTTGCCCTATTTTGTAAGTCCTTGGGCAGATGTTCAATGAGATGTTGCATCTCGTCCCAGTGGGCTCTGTCATAGCGCGCAAGTAGTGCCTGGGAGTTCGCGATGCGCCACTGGTTTGCAGCTTGTGCTGCGACTCTTACCAGCTGCATCGAACTTGCGGCTTTCTTTATCTGGGGGTGGTGCATCTCCAGATGTGAGAGAGTTGGCCCTTTTCCTAGCTGCTCCTACAACAACAGAGTCTGGTGGCAGCTGTGTAGTGATGAAAACCGGGTCCGTAGGAGGCGGCTTATACTTTTTTTCCACCCTTGGTGTGATTGCCCTACTTTTGACCGGCTCCTTAAAGATGTCTTTTGCGTGCCGGAGCATACCAGGGAGCATAGGCAGGCTTTGGTTTGAGCTGTGGGTGGAGGAGAGTGTGTTGAATAAGAAATCATCCTCGACCTGTTCTGAGTGGAGGCTTACGTGGTGAAATTGTGCTGCTCTAGCCACCACTTGAGAGTACGCGGTGCTGTCTCCTGGTGGAGATGGCTTTGTAGGGTATGCCTCCGGACTGTTATCTGACACTGGGGCGTCATATAGGTCCCATGCGTCCTGATCTTGGTCACCCTGGCTCATGGTGGTGTGAGCTGGGGAGTGTGATGGAGTTTGTGCTGGTGAAACGTTAATCACGGGCGGAGGAGAGGGTGGTGGTGTAACTCTTTTCACCACTTTTGGTTGTGGTGTTTGTTCCGTCTGGAACTCCAACCTTCTCTTTCTCCTAATGGGGGGAAGGGTGCTTATTTTTCCTGTCCCCTGCTGAATGAAGATACGCTTTTGCGTATGGTCCACATCAGTTGCTTGTAGCTCTTCCTCAAACCTATGCTTCTGCATTTGGGAGGTTAGCGAGTGCTCTTCTGTATAAGAGCCTGAAGCTGGGTCGCTTGCAGTCTGTTTCGGCATCGAAACTTTGTCTGCGTGTTTTTTCGGCTCCGAGGTGACTTTTTTCCTTTTCGGGGCCGAAACCTCTCGGCGTCGATCTGTTTCGGTGCCGCTGTCTCGGCGTCGAGCCGTGTCCACACCGGCATCTCGGTGTCGAGGCTTGTCTCCAGCACTTTCTCGGTCCCGAGAAGGCTGCGTGCCGGTGTCTCGACCGGAGTCGGACGATCTCGGCACTGTTTGGGCCTTTTTCGGTGCCGACGGTCGGTCACCGATTTTATGGGTCGAGCCATGGCCTGGTGGCAGTGGCGTCCCCTGGGCCTTGTAAATGTTCCTTTGAGTGGATTTCGACGTCTTACTCACGGTTTGTGTATCGTCGAATCCTTCGGAGTCTGAGTCTTGGATCGAGAAGGTACCTTCCTCTTCTTGTTCCTCGAACTCCCGTTGGGCTGTCGGAGCGGACGCCATCTGAAGTCTTCTGGCTCGACGGTCTCGGAGTTTTTTTCGGGACCGGAACGCACGACAGGCCTCGCAGGTGTCTTCGCTGTGCTCAGGTGACAGGCACAGGTTGCAGACCAAGTGTTGGTCTGTGTAGGGGTATTTATTGTGGCATTTGGGGCAGAAACGGAACGGGGTCCGTTCCATCGGCGTTCTTCAGCACGCGGTCGGGCCGACCAGGCCCCGACGGAGGATCGAAAAAACTACCCCGAAGGGCACCGGAGCTCTCCGATCTTCGAAGCGGTGTGGAATCTAAGTACGCCGATCCCGAACGCAACAATACCGACGAAAATCTTCCGAAATTAGCTAATTTTCCGTTCCGAAACTCGGAGCGACAGGAACTCGTCCGAACCCGATGGCGGAAAAAAAACAATCGAGGATAGAGTCGACGCCCATGCGCAATGGACACAAAAGGAGGAGTCACTCGGTCCCGTGACTCGAAAGACTTCTTCGAAGAAAAACAACTTGTAACACTCCGGCCCAACACCAGATGGCGAGCTATTGCAGAACATGCGTATCTACAGCGACAGATGCCATCGAACGACATGCTACAGCCCTTAGAGACCTTCCCTGGCATCAGGGCCCTTGGTACCAGGGGTACCAGTTACAAGGGACTTACCCACGATGCCAGGATGTGCCAATTGTGGAGACAAAGGTACAGGTTAGGGAAAGAACACTGGTGCAGGGACCTGGTTAGCAGGCCTCAGCACACTTTCAAATCATAACTTGGCATCAGCAAAGGCAAAAAGTCAGGGGGTAACCATGCCAAGGAGGCATTTCTTACACCAGGGCAGACCAAATTTACATCAGCTGCAGGTTTAGACAACCATGAAGACACAATGTGGTTGGTTAAGCACCACCTTCTGAAGCTACTAACACTTGCACTGTATTCAAATACACACATTAATGTTATCCCTCTGTAGTCTAACTTCAATATTTATGGAAGCCAGAGACCCACTTGGCCATTGTTGTTCGTATTTACTCATTACCTTCCTTACTGGCTGCAAAGTAGTTCCTCCAAGATCTCATATACAACTTATTTTAACTTCTAGAAGTCCTAAATCCATACAGATTGAAGTCAAAAGCTCTATCATGAACCCAAAAACACTCAATTTTACATGAAGTCACAGGATGCTCAGCTGACGTACACTATTCTTATTCACTTACATGTCAGAGAGCCTTCAGATAAAAAAACATGTTTTCTTCATCATGTGATGCAATCTCCCATCTGACTGGCATGATTGTAATCCTCACCTTTTTAAGGAACTTCCTGATCTTCTCTGTATCCTTAGCCGCATAAATATGCCACAGAGCTCCAGGCTTCTCTTTATTTTCCACATAACGCTTTACCGTCAGTTCATCTGCATCACCATCATATACTGTTTTAAGCACTTCTGTGTGATTGGAAAACAAAAATCAGTATTGTGCTAGTAAAAAAAAAAAAAAAAAAAAAAAAAAAAAAAAAAAAAAAAAAAAACACAACACATCCTGTGGTGCTTAGTCAACTAAAGTACTAGAATCTGCTATAAAAAAAAAAAAAAGTCCAACATCTCCCCCCCCAACTGCTCTACACCCATCTCACAGAACCACTTCTGCAGTGAAAGTCAACTGCTTAATCAGGAGAAGCTCTGCTTGCCATTGTTGGATGCAGAAGCTGAAACTGTCTAAAACAGCACCAAGAATGAGTAGGGAGCGTGGACATTTCCCTAGCCCACCGGTTTGAAGAACACAATTTTGAACTCCTGTAAAACAAGAAAGATAAGCAGAAAGCCGGATCCACAAATTATGTGAGCGTACAGGTGGTGGCGTGTACATTTGCCACATGGGAGCAATATTTTGGGGAAGGGGGACCCCTAAAAACTGAGGAATCTGCATTTAGAAGTATCAGTGATGATGGCTCTCCTTGGCGCTGTAGAGTCAATGGTAAAGTATTGGATCTACCTCAGGTGTTCACAAGGAGTTAGTGAGTTACTGTAGGAAAGTCCCTCTTTCTGGCATGGTTACCCACACATTTTGCCTGTTGTCAGTGTGCTTAGACTTTTCACTGGGATCCTGCTAACCAGGACCCCAGTGTGTAGGAAGTTGGCTCTGTATTGAAAATGTCACTTACCCAGTGTACATCTGTTCGTGGCATCAGTCGCAGTAGATTCGCATGTTTTGCAATAGCTCGCCATCTGGTGTTGGGCCGGAGTGTTACAAGTTGTTTTTCTTCGAAGAAGTCTTTCGAGTCACGGGACCGAGTGACTCCTCCTTTTGTCTCCATTGCGCATGGGCGTCAACTCCATCTTCGATTGTTTTTCCCCGCAGAGGGTGAGGTAGGAGTTGAATTGTAGTAATAGTGCCCATGCAATGGAGTGACTAAGTATGCACCTATTTAAGGTTGAGATGATACATATACAAATAGTTGAAGGTAACTTCCAAACTGCTACAGGCTCCCGGGGAGGCGGGTGGGCACATGCGAATCTACTGCGACTGATGCCACGAACAGATGTACACTGGGTAAGTGACATTTTCAGTTCGATGGCATCTGTCGCTGTAGATACGCATGTTTTGCATAGACTAGTAAGCAGTTATCTCCCCAAAAGCGGTGGATCAGCCTGTAGGAGTGGAAGTAGTCTGAAATAATGTTCTTAATACGGCTTGACCTACTGTGGCTTGTTGTGCGGATAACACGTCTACACAGTAGTGCTTGGTGAATGTGTGAGGTGTAGACCATGTGGCTGCCTTACATATTTCTTGCATTGGGATGTTTCCTAGAAAGGCCATGGTAGCACCTTTCTTTCTGGTTGAGTGTGCCCTTGGTGTAATGGGCAGCTGTCGTTTAGCTTTAAGGTAGCAGATTTGGATGCATTTAACTATCCATATGGCTATACCTTGTTTTGATATTGGGTTTCCTGCATGAGGTTTTTGAAATGCAATAAATAGTTGTTTAGTCTTTCTGATGTTCTTTGTTCTGTCAATGTAATACATCAATGCTCTTTTGACATCTAATGTATGTAGTGCCCTTTCAGCTACGGTATCTGGCTGTGGAAAGAACACTGGAAGTTCCACTGTTTGATTTAGATGGAACGGTGAAATAACCTTTGGCAAAAATTTAGGATTGGTCCTTAGGACGACCTTATTCTTGTGTAGTTGTATAAAAGGTTCCTGTATTGTAAACGCCTGAATCTCGCTTACTCTTCTTAGGGAAGTAATGGCGATGAGAAATGCCACCTTCCAGGTTAGGAACTGTATTTCGCAGGAGTGCATGGGTTCAAAAGGTGGACCCATAAGTCTAGTTAGGACAACATTTAGGTTCCATGAAGGAACAGGTGGTGTTCTTGGTGGTATAATTCTCCTAAGGCCCTCCATGAATGCTTTAATGACTGGTATCTTATATAGGGAAGTTGAATAGGTAGTCTGCAGGTATGCAGATATTGCTGCAAGGTGTACTTTAATGGAAGAGAAATCCAGGTTAGATTTTTGTAAGTGAAGCAAGTAACCCACTACATGTTCTGGAGTTGTGTGTAATGGTTGTATTTGATTAATATGGCAGTAGCAAACAAACCTCTTCCATTTACTTGCATAGCAGTGCCTGGTGGATGGCCTTCTGGCTTGTTTTATGACTTCCATACATTCTTGGGTAAGTTGTAAGTGCCCGAATTCTAGGATTTCAGGAGCCAGATTGCTAGATTCAGCGATGCTGGATCTGGGTGTCTGATCTTTTGGTTGTGTTGTGTCAACAGATCTGGCCTGTTGGGCAATTTGATGCAGGGTACTACTGATAGGTCTAGCAGCGTTGTGTACCAGGGTTGCCTTGCCCAAGTTGGTGCTATTAATATGAGTTTGAGTTTGTTTTGACTGAGTTTGTTTACCAGGTAAGGAAGGAGAGGGAGAGGAGGAAAAGCATAAGCAAATATCCCTGACCAGTTCATCCATAGGGCATTGCCTTGGGACTGTTTGTGTGGGTATCTGGATGCGAAGTTTTGGCATTTTGTGTTCTCCTTTGTCGCAAACAAGTCTATCTGAGGTGTTCCCCAGAGTTTGAAATAAGTGTTCAGAATTTGGGGGTGAATTTCCCATTCGTGGACCTGTTGGTGATCTCGAGAGAGATTGTCTGCGAGTTGATTTTGGATCCCTGGTATAAATTGTGCTATTAGGCGAATTTGGTTGTGAATTGCCCAACGCCAAATCTTTTGTGCTAGCAGGCTTAACTGTGTGGAGTGCGTCCCCCCTTGCTTGTTTAGATAATACATTGTTGTCATGTTGTCTGTTTTGACGAGAATGTATTTGTGAACTATTATTGGTTGGAAAGCTTTTAGTGCTTGAAAAACTGCTAGAAGTTCTAGGTGATTTATATGCAGTTTTGTTTGATGTACGTTCCATTGTCCTTGTATGCTGTGTTGATCGAGGTGTGCTCCCCCACCCTGTCATGGAAGCATCTGTTGTTATTACGTATTGTGGCACTGGGTCTTGGAAAGGCCGCCCTTTGTTTAAATTTATGTTGTTCCACCACAGAAGCGAGAGGTAAGTTTGGCGGTCTATTAACACCAGATCTAGAAGGTGACCCTGTGCTTGTGACCATTGTGATGCTAGGCACTGTTGTAAGGGCCTCATGTGCAGTCTTGCGTTTGGGACAATGGCTATGCATGAAGACATCATGCCTAGGAGTTGTAGTACCATCTTTGCTTGTATCCTTTGTGTTGGATACATGCTTTGTATGATGGTGTTGAAATTTTGAATTCTTTGTGGACTTGGAGTGGCTACTCCTTTTGATGTGTCTATTATGGCTCCTAGGTATTGTTGTACCTTGCGCGGCAGAATTTTGGATTTTGTGAAGTTGACGGTGAACCCTAGTTTGAAGAGGGTTTGTATGGTGTGATTTGAGCACTCTATTAACGAATGGGCCTTGATTAGCCAGTCGTCTAGATATGGGAACACATGTATTTGCTGCCTTCTTATGTGTGCAGCGACTACCGCTAGACATTTGGTAAAGACTCTTGGTGCGGTTGTTAATCCGAAAGGCAGTACCTTGAATTGGTAATGTATTCCCTTGAATACAAACCTTAGGTATTTCCTGTGCGATGGGTGTATTGGTATATGGAAATAAGCATCCTTGAGGTCTAAAGTTGCCATGTAGTCGTGTAGTTTTAGCAATGGCAATACTTCTTGTAGTGTGACCATGTGAAAGTGGTCTGATTTGATGAAAGTGTTCACTACTCTGAGGTCTAGGATTGGTCTCAGCGTTTTGTCCTTCTTTGGAATCAGAAAGTACAGTGAGTAAACTCCTGTGTTTATTTGTGTGTTTGGCACTAATTCGATTGCATTCTTTTGCAATAGTGCCTGCACTTCTATCTCCAGGAGATTGGAATGATGTTTTGCCAAATTTTGTGCTTTTGGTGGTATGTTTGGAGGGAATTGTAGAAATTCTATGCAATAACCATGTTGGATAATTGCTAGAACCCAAGTGTCTGTAGTGATTTCCTCCCATGCTTTGTAATAATGACTTATTCTTCCCCCCACTGGTGTTGTGTGGAGGGGGTGAGTGACATGTGAGTCACTGTTTAGTAGTAGGGGTTTTGGGGCTCTGAAATCTTCCTCTATTCCTAGGGAATTGCCCTCCTCTATATTGTCCCCGAAAACCTCCTCTATACTGTCCCTGGTAACTGGACGGTGTTGCTTGTGAGGTGCTGGCTTGTGTGCTCGGACCCCGAAACCCCCCTCTAAAGGGTGTTTTACGGAATGTGCTGTAATTCCCTCTGCTCTGCGGGGAGTAGAGTGCGCCCATGGCTTTGGCAGTGTCCGTATCTTTTTTGAGTTTCTCAATCGCTGTGTCCACTTCTGGACCGAACAGTTCTTTTTCGTTAAAAGGCATATTGAGAACTGCTTGTTGAATCTCTGGTTTAAATCCAGACGTTCGGAGCCATGCATGCCTTCTGATAGTTACAGATGTATTAATTGTCCGTGCAGCTGTATCTGCAGCGTCCATGGAGGAGCAGATCTGGTTGTTGGAAATGGTCTGTCCCTCCTCAACCACTTGTTTTGCCCTATTTTGTAAGTCCTTGGGCAGATGTTCAATGAGATGTTGCATCTCGTCCCAATGGGCTCTGTCATAGCGCGCAAGTAGTGCCTGGGAGTTCGCGATGCGCCACTGGTTTGCAGCTTGTGCTGCGACTCTCTTACCAGCTGCATCGAACTTGCGGCTTTCTTTATCTGGGGGTGGTGCATCTCCAGATGTGTGGGAGTTGGCCCTTTTCCTAGCTGCTCCTACAACGACAGAGTCTGGTGGCAGCTGTGTAGTGATGAAAACCGGGTCTGTAGGAGGCGCCTTATACTTTTTTTCCACCCTTGGTGTGATTGCCCTACTTTTGACCGGCTCCTTAAAGATTTCTTTTGCGTGCCGGAGCATACCAGGGAGCATAGGCAGGCTTTGGTATGAGCTGTGGGTGGAGGAGAGTGTGTTGAATAAAAAATCATCCTCGACCTGTTCTGAGTGGAGGCTTACGTTGTGAAATTGTGCTGCTCTAGCCACCACTTGAGAATACGCGGTGCTGTCCTCTGGTGGAGATGGCTTCGTAGGGTATGCCTCCGGACTGTTATCTGACACTGGGGCGTCGTATAGGTCCCATGCGTCTTGATCTTGGTCACCCTGACTTATGGTGGTGTGAGCTGGGGAGTGTGATGGAGTTTGTGCTGGTGAGACGTTAATCACGGGCGGAGGAGAGGGTGGTGGGGTAACTCTTTTCACCACTTTTGGTTGTGGTGTCTGTTCAGTTTGGAACTCCAACCTTCTCTTTCTTCTAATAGGGGGAAGGGTGCTTATTTTTCCTGTCCCCTGCTGTATGAAAATATGCTTTTGCGTATGGTCCACATCAGTTGATTGTAGCTCTTCCTCAAACCTATGCTTTTGCATTTGGGAGGTTAGCGAGTGCTCTTCTGTACAAGAGCCTGAAGCTGGGTCGGTTGCAGTTTGTTTCGGGACCGAAACCCTGTCTGCGTCCTTTTTCGCCTCCGAGGTGACTTTTTTCATTTTCGGGGCCGAAACCTGTCGGCGCCGATCTTCTTCGGGGCCGCTGTTTCGGCGTCGAGCCGTGTCTACACCGGCATCTCGGTGTCGAGGCTTGTCTCCAGCACTTTCTCGGTCCCGAGAAGGCTGCGTGCCGGTGTCTCGACCGGAGTCGGACTATCTCGGCACTGTTTGGGCCTTTTTCGGTGCAGACGGTCGGTCACCGAATTTATGGGTGGAGCCATGGCCTGGTGGCAGTGCCGTCCCCTGGGCCTTGTAAATCTTCCTCGGAGTGGTTTTCGACGTCTTACTCACGGTTTGTGTATCGTCGAATCCTTCGGAGTCTGAGTCTTGGATCGAGAAGGTACCTTCCTCTTCTTGTTCCTCGAACTCTCGGTGGGCTGTCGGCGCGGACGCCATCTGAAGTCTTCTGGCTCGACGGTCTCGGAGTGTTTTTCGGGACCGGAACGCACGACAGGCCTCGCAGGTGTCTTCACTGTGCTCAGGTGACAGGCACAGGTTACAGACCAAGTGTTGGTCTGTATAGGGGTATTTATTGTGGCATTTGGGGCAGAAACGGAACGGGGTCCGTCCCATCGGCGTTCTCCAGCACGCGGTCGGCCCGACCAGGCCCCGATGGGGGATCGAAAAAACTACCCCCGAAGGGCACCGGAGCTCTTCGATCCTTCGACGCGGTGTTGAATCTAACTACGCCGATCCCGAACGCAACAATACCGACGAAAACCTTCCGAAATTAGCTATCTTTCCGTTCCGAAACTCGGAGCGACAGGAACACGTCCGAACCAGATGGCGGAAAAAAAACAATCGAAGATGGAGTCGACGCCCATGCGCAATGGAGACAAAAGGAGGAGTCACTCGGTCCCGTGACTCGAAAGACTTCTTCGAAGAAAAACAACTTGTAACACTCCGGCCCAACACCAGATGGCGAGCTATTGCAAAACATGCGTGTAAGGAAATGCCTCCTTGGCATGGTTGCCCCCTGACTTTTTGCCTTTGCTGATGCTATGTTTACAATTGAAAGTGTGCTGAGGCCTGCTAACCAGGCCCCAGCACCAGTGTTCTTTCCCTAACCTGTACTTTTGTATCCACAATTGGCAGACCCTGGCATCCAGATAAGTCCCTTGTAACTGGTACTTCTAGTACCAAGGGCCCTGATGCCAAGGAAGGTCTCTAAGGGCTGCAGCATGTCTTATGCCACCCTGGAGACCTCTCACTCAGCACAGACACACTGCTTGCCAGCTTGTATGTGCTAGTGAGGACAAAGCGAGTAAGTCGACATGGCACTCCCCTCAGGGTGCCATGCCAGCCTCTCACTGCCTATGCAGTATAGGTAAGACACCCCTCTAGCAGGCCTTACAGCCCTAAGGCAGGTTGCACTATACCATAGGTGAGGGTACCAGTGCATGAGCATGGTACCCCTACAGTGTCTAAACAAAACCTTAGACATTGTAAGTGCAGGGTAGCCATAAGAGTATATGGTCTGGGAGTCTGTCAAACACGAACTCCACAGCACCATAATGGCTACACTGAAAACTGGGAAGTTTGGTATCAAACTTCTCAGCACAATAAATGCACACTGATGCCAGTGTACATTTTATTGTAAAATACACCCCAGAGGGCACCTTAGAGGTGCCCCCTGAAACCTATCCGACTATCTGTGTAGGCTGACTGGTTCCAGCAGCCTGCCACACTAGAGACATGTTGCTGGCCCCATGGGGAGAGTGCCTTTGTCACTCTGAGGCCAGTAACAAAGCCTGCACTGGGTGGAGATGCTAACACCTCCCCCAGGCAGGAGCTGTAACACCTGGCGGTGAGCCTCAAAGGCTCACCCCTTTGTCACAGCCCAGCAGGGCACTCCAGCTTAGTGGAGTTGCCCGCCCCCTCCGGCCACAGCTCCCACTTTTGGCGGCAAGGCTGGAGGGAACAAAGAAAGCAACAAGGAGGAGTCACTGGCCAGTCAGGACAGCCCCTAAGGTGTCCTGAGCTGAGGTGACTCTGACTTTTAGAAATCCTCCATCTTGCAGATGGAGGATTCCCCCAATAGGGTTAGGATTGTGACCCCCTCCCCTTGGGAGGTGGCACAAAGAGGGTGTACCCACCCTCAGGGCTAGTAGCCATTGGCTACTAACCCCCCAGACCTAAACACGCCTGTAGGAAGTTGGCTCTGTATGCACTATTTCAAAGTAAGGAATAGTATGCACAGAGTCCAAGGGTTCCCCTTAGAGGTAAGATAGTGGCAAAAAGAGATAATACTAATGCTCTATTTTTGTGGTAGTGTGGTCGAGCAGTAGGCTTATCCAAGGAGTAGTGTTAAGCATTTGTTGTACATCCACATAGACAATAAATGAGGTACACACACTCAGAGACAAATCCAGCCAATAGGTTTTTATATAGAAAAATATCTTTTCTTAGTTTATTTTAAGAACCACAGGTTCAAATTCTACATGTAATATCTCATTCGAAAGGTATTGCAGGTAAGTACTTTAGGAACTTCAAATCATCAAAATTGCATGTATACTTTTCAAGTTATTGACAAATAGCTGTTTTAAAAGTGGACACTTAGTGCAATTTTCACAGTTCCTAGGGGAGGTAAGTATTTCTTAGGTTAACCAGGTAAGTAAGACACTTACAGGGCTTAGTTCTTGGTCCAAGGTAGCCCACCGTTGGGGGTTCAGAGCAACCCCAAAGTCACCACACCAGCAGCTCAGGGCCGGTCAGGTGCAGAGTTCAAAGTGGTGCCCAAAACACATAGGCTAGAATTGAGAGAAGGGGGTGCCCCGGTTCCGGTCTGCTTGCAGGTAAGTACCCGCGTCTTCGGAGGGCAGACCAGGGGGGTTTTGTAGGGCACCGGGGGGGACACAAGTCCACACAGAAATTTCACCCTCAGCAGCGCGGGGGCGGCCGGGTGCAGTGTAGAAACAAGCGTCGGGTTTTCAATGTTAGTCTATGAGAGATCTCGGGATCTCTTCAGCGCTGCAGGCAGGCAAGGGGGGGATTCCTCGGGGAAACCTCCACTTGGGCAAGGGAGAGGGACTCCTGGGGGTCACTTCTCCAGTGAAAGTCCGGTCCTTCAGGTCCTGGGGGCTGCGGGTGCAGGGTCTCTCCCAGGCGTCGGGACTTTAGGTTCAAAGAGTCGCGGTCAGGGGAAGCCTCGGGATTCCCTCTGCAGGCGGCGCTGTGGGGGCTCAGGGGGGACAGGTTTTGGTACTCACAGTATCAGAGTAGTCCTGGGGTCCCTCCTGAGGTGTTGGATCGCCACCAGCCGAGTCGGGGTCGCCGGGTGCAGTGTTGCAAGTCTCACGCTTCTTGCGGGGAGCTTGCAGGGATCTTTAAAGCTGCTGGAAACAAAGTTGCAGCTTTTCTTGGAGCAGGTCCGCTGTCCTCGGGAGTTTCTTGTCTTTTCGAAGCAGGGGCAGTCCTCAGAGGATGTCGAGGTCGCTGGTCCCTTTGGAAGGCGTCGCTGGAGCAGGATCTTTGGAAGGCAGGAGACAGGCCGGTGAGTTTCTGGAGCCAAGGCAGTTGTCGTCTTCTGGTCTTCCTCTGCAGGGGTTTTCAGCTAGGCAGTCCTTCTTCTTGTAGTTGCAGGAATCTAATTTTCTAGGGTTCAGGGTAGCCCTTAAATACTAAATTTAAGGGCGTGTTTAGGTCTGGGGGGTTAGTAGCCAATGGCTACTAGCCCTGAGGGTGGGTACACCCTCTTTGTGCCTCCTCCCAAGGGGAGGGGGTCACAATCCTAACCCTATTGGGGGAATCCTCCATCTGCAAGATGGAGGATTTCTAAAAGTCAGAGTCACCTCAGCTCAGGACACCTTAGGGGCTGTCCTGACTGGCCAGTGACTCCTCCTTGTTGCTTTCTTTGTTCCCTCCAGCCTTGCCGCCAAAAGTGGGGGCCGTGGCCGGAGGGGGCGGGCAACTCCACTAAGCTGGAGTGCCCTGCTGGGCTGTGACAAAGGGGTGAGCCTTTGAGGCTCACCGCCAGGTGTTACAGCTCCTGCCTGGGGGAGGTGTTAGCATCTCCACCCAGTGCAGGCTTTGTTACTGGCCTCAGAGTGACAAAGGCACTCTCCCCATGGGGCCAGCAACATGTCTCTAGTGTGGCAGGCTGCTGGAACCAGTCAGCCTACACAGATAGTCGGATAGGTTTCAGGGGGAACCTCTAAGGTGCCCTCTGGGGTGTATTTTACAATAAAATGTACACTGGCATCAGTGTGCATTTATTGTGCTGAGAAGTTTGATACCAAACTTCCCAGTTTTCAGTGTAGCCATTATGGGGCTGTGGAGTTCGTGTTTGACAGACTCCCAGACCATATACTCTTATGGCTACCCTGCACTTACAATGTCTAAGGTTTTGTTTAGACACTGTAGGGGTACCATGCTCATGCACTGGTACCCTCACCTATGGTATAGTGCACCCTGCCTTAGGGCTGTAAGGCCTGCTAGAGGGGTGTCTTACCTATACTGCATAGGCAGTGAGAGGCTGGCATGGCACCCTGAGGGGAGTGCCATGTCGACTTACTCGTTTTGTCCTCACTAGCACACACAAGCTGGCAAGCAGTGTGTCTGTGCTGAGTGAGAGGTCTCCAGGGTGGCATAAGACATGCTGCAGCCCTTAGAGACCTTCCTTGGCATCAGGGCCCTTGGTACTAGAAGTACCAGTTACAAGGGACTTATCTGGATGCCAGGGTCTGCCAATTGTGGATACAAAAGTACAGGTTAGGGAAAGAACACTGGTGCTGGGGCCTGGTTAGCAGGCCTCAGCACACTTTCAATTGTAAACATAGCATCAGCAAAGGCAAAAAGTCAGGGGGCAACCATGCCAAGGAGGCATTTCCTTACAACGCCCTTAAATTTAGTATTTAAGGGCTACCCTGAACCCTAGAAGATGAGATTCCTGCAACTACAAGAAGAAGGACTGCCTAGCTGAAAACCCCTGCAGAGGAAGACCAGAAGACGACAACTGCCTTGGCTCCAGAAACTCACCGGCCTGTCTCCTGCCTTCCAAAGATCCTGCTCCAGCGACGCCTTCCAAAGGGACCAGCGACCTCGACATCCTCTGAGGACTGCCCCTGCTTCGAAAAGACAAGAAACTCCCGAGGACAGCGGACCTGCTCCAAGAAAAGCTGCAACTTTGTTTCCAGCAGCTTTTAAAGAACCCTGCAAGCTCCCCGCAAGAGGCGTGAGACTTGCAACACTGCACCCGGCGACCCCGACTCGGCTGGTGGCGATCCAACACCTCAGGAGGGACCCCAGGACTATTCTGATACTGTGAGTACCAAAACCTGTCCCCCCTGAGCCCCCACAGCGCCGCCTGCAGAGGGAATCCCGAGGCTTCCCCTGACCGCGACTCTTGGAATCCCAAGTCCCGACACCTGGGAGAGACCCTGCACCCGCAGCCCCCAGGACCTGAAGGACCGGACTTTCACTGGAGAAGTGACCCCCAGGAGTCCCTCTCCCTTGCCCAAGTGGAGGTTTCCCCGAGGAACCCCCCCCTTGCCTGCCTGCAGCGCTGAAGAGATCCCTAGATCTCCCATTGACTTCCATTACAAACCCGACGCTTGTTTCTACACTGCACCCGGCCGCCCCCGCGCTGCTGAGGGTGAAATTTCTGTGTGGGCTTGTGTCCCCCCCGGTGCCCTACAAAACCCCCCTGGTCTGCCCTCCGAAGACGCGGGTACTTACCTGCAAGCAGACCGGAACCGGGGCACCCCCTTCTCTCCATTCTAGCCTATGTGTTTTGGGCACCACTTTGAACTCTGCACCTGACCGGCCCTGAGCTGCTGGTGTGGTGACTTTGGGGTTGCTCTGAACCCCCAACGGTGGGCTACCTTGGACCAAGAACTAAGCCCTGTAAGTGTCTTACTTACCTGGTTAACCTAACAAATACTTACCTCCCCTAGGAACTGTGAAAATTGCACTGTGTCCACTTTTAAAACAGCTATTTGTGAATAACTTGAAAAGTATACATGCAATTTTGATGATTTGAAGTTCCTAAAGTACTTACCTGCAATACCTTTCGAATGAGATATTACATGTAGAATTTGAACCTGTGGTTCTTAAAATAAACTAAGAAAAGATATTTTTCTATATAAAAACCTATTGGCTGGATTTGTCTCTGAGTGTGTGTACCTCATTTATTGTCTGTGTGTATGTACAACAAATGCTTAACACTACTCCTTGGATAAGCCTACTGCTCGACCACACTACCACAAAATAGAGCATTAGTATTATCTATTTTTACCACTATTTTACCTCTAAGGGGAACCCTTGGACTCTGTGCATGCTATTCCTTACTTTGAAATAGCACATACAGAGCCAACTTCCTACAATGCGTATCTACAGCGACAGATGCCATCGAACCTTTCATTTAAAGTATTTAGTTTATTTTAAGAACCACAGGTTCAAGATTTACAAAGAAAATATATTTTTCTATATAAAAACCCATTGGCCTGGAATTGTCTTTGAGTTTGTGTTCCTCATTTATTGCCTGTGTGTGTACAACAAATGCTTAACACTACCCTCTGATAAGCCTACTGCTCGACCACACTACCTCAAAATAGAGCATTAGAATTCTCTTTTTGCCACTATCTTACCTCTAAGGGCAACCCTTGGACTCTGTGCATGATATTTCTTACTTTGAAATAGTACATACAGAGCCAACTTCCTACACCTGGGGAGTAACCTCCTGCTAATGAAAGCAACAGGCTGGTCAAGGCCATCATCATTTGTTTGGGACAAAACTGCCCCTATCCCATGTTCAGAGGCATAAGTCTGCACAATGAACTGCTTGGAGTAATCTGGAGCTTTGAGAACTGGTGCTGTGCACATTATTTGTTTCAGGGTGTCAAAGGCCTGTTGGCATTCTACAGTCCAGTTTACCTTCTTGGAGGTAAGTTCTGTGAGGGCTGTCACAATGGATCCATATCCCTTCACAAACCTCCTGTAGTACCCAGTCAAGCCAAGGAATGCCCTGACTTAAGTCTGTGTTTTTGGAGCTGCCCAGTCCAGAATAGTCTGGATCTTGGGCTGGAGTGGCTGAACTTGGCCTCCACCTACAAGGTGTCCCCAGTAAACCACAGTTCCCTGCCCTGTCTGACATTTGGATGCCTTGATAGAGAGGCCTGCTGCTTGCAGGGCCTTCAAAACCTCCTTCAGGTTGAACAGGTGATCATGCCAGCTGGAGCTAAAGACAGCAATATCGTCAAGATAAGCTGCACTAAAGGACTCCAAGCCAGCAAGGACTTGATTTACCAACCTTTGGAAGGTGGCAGGGGCATTCTTTAAACCAAAGGGCATAACAGTAAACTGATAATGCCCATCAGGTGTGGAGAATGTGGTCTTTTCTTTAGCTCCTGGTGCTATTTTGATTTGCCAGTACCCTGCTGTCAAGTCAAAGGTACTTAAGTATCTGGCAGCACCTAGTTTGTCTATCAATTCATCTGCCCTTGGAATGGGATGGGCATCTGTCTTGGTGACAGAATTAAGTCCTCTGTAGACCACACAGAGCCTAATCTCTCTCTTTCCATCTTTGGTGTGAGGTTTGGGGACTAAGACCACTGGGCTAGCCCAGGGACTGTCAGAGTGCTCAATGACTCCCAATTCCAGCATCTTGTGGACTTCCACTTTGATGCTTTCCTTAACTTGGTCAGACTGTCTGAAAAGTTTGTTTTTGACAGGCATGCTGTCTCCTGTGTCCACATCATGGATACACAGGTGTGTCTGACCAGGGGTTAGGGAAAAGAGCTCAGCAAACTGTTGCAGGACCTCCCTACAGTCAGATTGCAGTTGGCCAGGGAGGGTGTCTGAATAGATCGCTCCATCAACTGAGCCATCATTAGGGTCTGTGGAGAGGAGATCAGGAAGAGGTTCACTCTCAGCTTCCTGGTCCTCATCTGTTACCATCAACAGATTCACATCTGCCCTGTCATGGAAGAGTTTGAGGTTCACATGGATCACCCTTTTGAGGGTTCTGCTAGTGCTAGGTCTACCAGGTAGGTGACCTGACTCTTCCTTTGTAGCACTGGGTAAGGGCCACTCCATCTGTCCTGAAGTGCCCTGGGAACCACAGGCTCAAGAACCCAGACTTTCTGCCCTGGCTGAAACTCAACCATAGCAGCCTTTTGGTCATACCACATCTTCTGGAGTTGTTGGCTGGCCTTAAGGTTTTTACTTGCCTTTTCCATGTACTCTGCCATTCTTGAACGTAGGCCTAGTACATAGTCCACTATATCTTGTTTAGGCTCATGAAGAGGTCTCTCCCAGCCTTTTACAAGAGCTAGTGGTCCCCTTACAGGATGGCCAAACAGAAGTTCAAAGGGGGAAAACCCTACTCCCTTCTGAGGCACCTCTCTGTAGGCGAAAAGCAGACATGGCAAGAGGACATCCCATCTCCTTTTGAGTTTTTCAGGGAGCCCCATGATCATGCCTTTCAATGTCTTGTTAAATCTTTCTACAAGACCATTGGTTTGTAGATGGTATGGTGTGGTGTGGTGAATTTGTAAGTCACCCCACACTCATTCCACATATGCTTCAGGTATGCTGACAAAGTCGGTACCTCTGTCAGACACCACCTCCTTAGGAAATCCCACTCTGGTAAAAATACCAATGAGTGCTTTGGCTACTGCAGGGGCAGTAGTCGACCTAAGGGGAATTGCTTCAGGGTATCTAGTAGCATGATCCACTACTACTAGTATGTATTGGTTCCCGGAGGCTGTGGGAGGTTCAAGTGGACCCACTATGTCCACACCCACTCTTTCAAAGGGGACCCCCACCACTGGAAGTGGAATGAGGGGGGCCTTTGTGTGTCCACCTGTCTTACCACTGGCTTGACAGGTGGCACAGGAGACACAAAACTCCTTGACCTTCTGGGACATGTTGGGCCAATAGAAGTGGTTGACTAATCTCTCCCACGTCTCGGTTTGTCCCAAATGCCCAGCAAGAGGAATATCATGAGCTAAGGTTAGAATGAACTCCCTAAACTCCTGAGGCACTACCACTCTCCTAGTGGCACCAGGTTTGGGATCTCTTGCCTCAGTGTAAAGGAGTCCATCTTCCCAATAGACTGTGTTCCTGTTATTTTTCCTTTGGACTCTTCAGCAGCTTGCTGCCTAAGGCCTTCAAGAGAGGGACATGTTTCTTGCCCCTTACAGAACTGTTCCCTTGAGGGTCCCCCTAGGCCTAGAAGCTCAACCTGATAAGGTTCTAACTCCATGGGCTCAGTTCCCTCAGAGGGCAGAACTTCTTCCTGGGAAGAGAGGTTCTCTTTTTCTTGTTGTGTTGAAGCTGGTTCCCCAGTCTTCTTTCCTTTTCTCTTGGAGGGTTGGACCCTTTTTTCAGGCTCCAACACCACTTTTTCACCCTGAGCCTTGCACTGTGCCCTTGTCTTGACACACCAGTTCAGGGATACCCAGCATGGCTGCATGGGGTTCAAGTTCTACCTCAGCCCATGCTGAGGACTCCAGGTCATTTCCAAGCAAACAGTCTACAGGGATATTTGAGGAGACCACCACCTGTTTCAGGCCATTGACCCCTCCCCACTCTAAAGTTACCATAGCCATGGGATGTACTTTAGTCTGATTGTCAGCGTTGGTGACTGGATAAGTTTGTCCAGCCAGGTATTGACCAGGGGAAACCAGTTTCTCTGTCACCATGGTGACACTGGCACCTGTATCCCTCAGGCCTTCTACACTTTGCCAATTAATTAAGAGTTGATGCCTGTATTTTTGCATATTAGGGGGCCAGGCAGCCAGTGTGGCTAAATCCACCCCACCCTCAGAGACTAATGTAGCTTCAGTGTGAACCCTGATTTGCTCTGGGTACACTGTTGATCCCACTTGGAGACTGGCCATTCCAGTGTTAGCTGGAGTAGAGTTAGAAGTGGAACCTTTCTTGGGACAGGCCTTGTCTCCAGTTTGGTGTCCTTGCTGATTACAGCTACGACACCAGGCCTTTTTGGGATCAAAGTTTTTACCCTTGTACCCAAAATTGGATTGTGAAGAGACTCTGGGCCCTCCCTCCTGAGCAGGTTTTTGGGGCCCTATAGAAGACTCTTTACTATTTTTCCCTTTGGATTTCTCAACACTCTTCCCCTGGGGAGGTTTTGTGACCCCTTTCTTTTGGTCACCCCCTGTGGTAGTCTTGGTCACCCTAGTCTAGACCCAATGGTCCGCCTTCTTTCCCAATTCTTGGGGAGAAATTTGTCCTAGGTCTACCAGATGCTGATGCAGGTTATCATTGAAACAATTACTTAACAGGTGTTTTTTCACAAATAAATTGTACAGCCCATCAATCATTTACACCACTGCCATGAATCCAACCATCCAGTGTTTTCACTGAGTAGTATACAAAATCAACCCAGGTCTGACTCGAGGATTTTTGAGCCCCCCCTGAACCTAATTCTATACTCCTCCGTGGAGAATCCAAAGCCCTCAATCAGGGTAGCCTTCATGAGGTAATAGGATTCTGCATCTTTTCCAGAGTGTGAGGAGTCTATCCCTACACTTTCCAGTGAACATTTCCCAAAGGAGAGCACCCCAGTGAGATCTGTTTACTTTTCTGGTTGCACAAGCCCTCTCAAAAGCTGTGAACCATTTGGTGGTGTCATCACCATCTTCATATTTAGTTACAATCCCTTTTGGGATTTTCAACATGTCAGGAGAATCTCTGACTCTATTTATGTTGCTGCCACCATTGATGGGACCTAGGCCCATCTCTTGTCTTTCCCTTTCTATGGCTAGGATCTGTCTTTCCAAAGCCAATCTTTTGACCATCCTGGCTAACTGGAGGTCATCTTCATTGAGGCTGCCCTCAATGCTTCCAGAGTTGCTGGACTCTCCTGTGAGAGAAGCAGCATCTCTGACTATCACTTGTGGAGACAAGGTATGAGGGACCCTGTTCTCCCTAACTAGGAGTTGGGGGTGGGAAATCCTCCACATCACTAGCTTCCCCCTCTGGGAAGGTATCCTCAGAGGGGTTGTTCTTAGCAAACGCTGCTAAAAGCTCCTGGAGCTCTACTTTGGTAGGGTTTGAACCAGTTTTAATCTTTTTGATTTTGCAGAGAGACCTTAACTCTGACATCCTAAGATGCAGGTAAGGGGTGAGGTTGAGTTCCATCACAATCTCTTCTGCAGCAGACATCATGTTTCTAAAAGCTAGAATACTTTTTAAGAATCTAAAACTATCTCTAGAACTTAATCCAAACTTTAACAAAACTGTTAAACTCTAAAAGAAATGCTAACAGGGACTAACACAAGGCCCTAGCAGGACTTTTAAGAATTTCGAAAAATAGCTCAAATTGCAAAAATCAATTTCTAATGACAATTTTTGGAATTTGTCGTGTGATCAGGTATTGGCTGAGTAGTCCAGCAAATGCAAAGTCTTGTACCCCACCTCTGATCCACCAATGTAGGAAGTTGGCTCTGTATGTACTATTTCAAAGTAAGAAATAGCATGCACAGAGTCCAAGGGTTCCTCTTAGAGGTAAGATAGTGGGAAAAAGAGAATTCAAAGCTCTATTTTGTGGTAGTGTGGTCTAGCAGTAGGCTTATCAGAGGGTAGTGTTAAGCATTTGCTGTACACACAGGCAATAAATGAGGAACACACAGTCAAAGACAATTCCAGGCCAATAGGTTTTTATATAGAAAATGAAAATGTCACTTACCCAGTGTACATCTGTTCGTGGCATCAGTCGCAGTAGATTCGCATGTTCTGCAATAGCTCGCCATCTGGTGTTGGGCCGGAGTGTTACAAGTTGTTTTTCTTCGAAGAAGTCTTTCGAGTCACGGGACCGAGTGACTCCTCCTTTTGTCTCCATTGCGCATGGGCGTCGACTCCATCTTCGATTGTTTTTCCCCGCAGAGGGTGAGGTAGGAGTTGAATTGTAGTAATAGTGCCCATGCAATGGAGTGACTAAGTATGCACCTATTTAAGGTTGAGATGATACATATATAAATAATTGAAGGTAACTTCCAAACTGCTACAGGCTCCCGGGGAGGCGGGTGGGCACATGCGAATCTACTGCGACTGATGCCACGAACAGATGTACACTGGGTAAGTGACATTTTCAGTTCGATGGCATCTGTCGCTGTAGATACGCATGTTCTGCATAGACTAGTAAGCAGTTATTTCCCCAAAAGCGGTGGATCAGCCTGTAGGAGTGGAAGTAGTTTGAAATAATGTCCTTAATACGGCTTGACCTACTGTGGCTTGTTGTGCGGATAACACGTCTACACAGTAGTACTTGGTGAATGTGTGAGGCGTAGACCATGTGGCTGCCTTACATATTTCTTGCATTGGGATGTTTCCTAGAAAGGCCATGGTAGCACCTTTCTTTCTGGTTGAGTGTGCCCTTGGTGTAATGGGCAGCTGTCGTTTAGCTTTAAGGTAGCAGATTTGGATGCATTTAACTATCCATCTGGCTATACCTTGTTTTGAAATTGGGTTTCCTGCATGAGGTTTTTGAAATGCAATAAATAGCTGTTTAGTTTTCCTGATGCTCTTTGTTCTGTCAATGTAATACATTAATGCTCTTTTGACATCTAAAGTATGTAGTGCCCTCTCAGCTACGGAATCTGGCTGTGGGAAGAACACTGGAAGTTCCACTGTTTGATTTAGATGGAACGGTGAAATTACTTTTGGTAGAAATTTAGGATTAGTCCTTAGGACGACCTTATTTTTGTGTAGTTGTATAAAAGGTTCTTGTATTGTAAACGCCTGAATCTCGCTTACTCTTCTTAGAGAGGTAATGGCGATGAGAAATGCAACCTTCCATGTTAGGAACTGTATTTCGCAGGAGTGCATGGGTTCAAAAGGTGGACCCATAAGTCTAGTTAAGACAACATTTAGGTTCCATGAAGGAACAGGTGGTGTTCTTGGTGGAATAATTCTTTTAAGGCCCTCCATGAATGCTTTAATGACTGGTATCCTATATAGGGAAGTTGAATAGGTAGGCTGCAGGTATGCAGATATTGCTGCAAGGTGTATTTTAATGGAAGAGAAAGCTAGGTTAGATTTTTGTAAGTGAAGCAAGTAACCCACTACATGTTTTGGGATTGCGTGTATTGGTTGGATTTGATTAATATGCCAGTAGCAAACAAACCTCTTCCATTTACTGGCATAGCAGTGCCTGGTGGATGGCCTTCTGGCTTGCTTTATGACTTCCATACATTCCTGGGTAAGTTGTAAGTGTCCGAATTCTAGGATTTCAGGAGCCAGATTGCTAGATTCAGCGATGCTGGATCTGGGTGTCCGATCGTTTGGTTGTGTTGTGTTAACAGATCCGGCCTGTTGGGCAGTTTGATGTGGGGTACTACTGATAGGTCTAGCAGTGTTGTGTACCAGGGTTGCCTTGCCCAAGTTGGTGCTATTAATATGAGTTTGAGTTTGTTTTGACTGAGTTTGTTTACCAGATAAGGAAGGAGAGGGAGAGGAGGAAAAGCGTAGGCAAATATCCCTGACCAGTTGATCCATAGGGCATTGCCGTGGGACTGCCTGTGTGGGTATCTGGATGCGAAGTTTTGGCATTTTGCGTTCTCTTTTGTCGCAAACAAGTCTATTTGAGGTGTTCCCCAGAGCGTGAAGTAAGTGTTCAGAATTTGGGGGTGAATTTCCCATTCGTGGACCTGTTGGTGATCTCGAGAGAGATTGTCTGCGAGTTGATTCTGAATTCCTGTGATAAATTGTGCTATTAGGCGAATTTGGTTGTGAATTGCCTAACGCCATATCTTTTGTGCCAGCAGGCTCAATTGCGTTGAGTGCGTTCCCCCTTGTTTGTTTAGATAATACATTGTTGTCATGTCTGTTTTGACGAGAATGTATTTGTGAACTATTATTGGTTGAAAAGCCTTTAGTGCTTGAAAAACTGCTAGTAGTTCTAGGTGATTTATATGCAGTTTTGTTTGATGTACGTTCCATTGTCCTTGTATGCTGTGTTGATCGAGGTGTGCTCCCTACCCTGTCATGGAAGCATCTGTTGTTATTACGTATTGTGGCACTGGGTCTTGGAAAGGCCGCCCTTTGTTTAAATTTATATCGTTCCACCATAGAAGCGAGAGGTAAGTTTGGCGGTCTATTAACACCAGATCTGTAAGGTGACCCTGTGCTTGTGACCACTGTGATGCTAGGCACTGTTGTAAGGGCCTCATGTGCAGTCTTGCGTTTGGGACAATGGCTATGCATGAAGACATCATGCCTAGGAGTTGTAATATCATCTTTGCTTGTATCTTTTGTGTTGGATACATGCGTTGTATGATGTTGTTGAAATTTTGAATTCTTTGTGGACTTGGAGTGGCTACTCCTATTGTTGTGTTTATTATGGCTCCTAGGTATTGTTGTACCTTGCGCGGCAGAATGTTTGATTTTGCGAAGTTGACTGTGAACCCTAGTTTGTAGAGGGTTTGTATGATTTGATTTGTGTGGTGTGAGCACGTTATTAACGAATGGGTCTTGATTAGCCAGTCGTCTAGATACGGGAATACATGTATTTGCTGCCTTCTGATGTGTGCAGCGACTACTGCTAGACATTTGGTAAAGACTCTTGGTGCGGTTGTTAAACCGAAAGGCAGTACCTTGAATTGGTAGTGTATTCCGTTGAATACAAACCTTAGGTATTTCCTGTGCGATGGATGTATTGGTATATGGAAATACGAGTCTTTGAGGTCTAATGTTGTCATGTAGTCGTGTAGTTTCAGCAATGGTAACACTTCTTGTAGTGTGACCATGTGAAAGTGGTCTGATTTGATGTATGTGTTTAGTATTCTTAGGTCTAGGATTGGTCTTAGCGTTTTGTCCTTCTTTGGTATTAAGAAGTACAGTGAATAAACTCCTGTGTTTATTTGTGTGTTTGGTACTAAGTCGATTGCGTTCTTTTGCAATAGTGCTTGAACTTCTATCTCCAGGAGCTCGGAATGATGTTTTGATAAATGTTGTGCTCTTGGTGGTATGTTTGGAGGGAATTGTAGAAATTCTATGCAATAACCATTTTGGATAATTGCTAGAACCCAAGTGTCTGTAGTGATTTCCTCCCATGCTTTGTAATAATGACCTATTCTTCCCCCCACTGGTGTTGTGTGGAGGGGGTGAGTGACATGTGAGTCACTGCTTAGTTGTAGGGGTTTTGGGGCTTTGAAATTTTCCCCTATTCCTAGGGAATTGCCCTCCTCTATATTGGCCCCGAAAGCCTCCCCTGTACTGTCCCTGGTAACTGGATGGTGTTGCCTGTGAGGTGCTGGCTTGTGTGGCCTGACCCCGAAACCCCCCTCTAAAGGGTGTTTTGCGGAAGGTGCTGTAATTTCCTCTGCTCTGCGGGGAGTAGAGTGCGCCCATGGCTTTAGCAGTGTCCGTGTCCTTTTTAAAGTTTCTCAATCGCCGTGTCCACTTCTGGACCGAACAGTTCTTTTTCGTTGAATGGCATATTGAGAACTGCCTGCTGAATCTCTGGTTTAAATCCAGACGTTCGTAGCCATGCACGCCTTCTGATGGTCACAGATGTATTTATTGTTCTTGCAGCTGTGTCTGCTGCGTCCATGGAGGAGCGTATCTGGTTGTTTGAAATGTTCTGTCCTTCTTCAACCACTTGCTTTGCCCTCTTTTGTAGGTCTTTGGGTAGATGTTCAATGAGATGTTGCATCTCATCCCAATGGGCTCTGTCATAGCGCGCAAGAAGTGCCTGTGAGTTAGCGATGCGCCACTGGTTTGCAGCTTGTGCTGCGACTCTCTTTCCAGCTGCATCGAACTTGCGGCTTTCCTTATCTGGGGGTGGTGCGTCCCCAGATGTGTGGGAGTTGGCCCTTTTCCTAGCTGCTCCTACAACGACAGAATCTGGTGGCAGCTGCGAAGTTATGAAAATTGGGTCTGTAGGAGGCGCTTTATACTTTTTTTCCACCCTTGGTGTGATTGCCCTACTTTTGACCGGCTCCTTAAAGATGTCTTTTGCGTGCCGAAGCATACCAGGAAGCATAGGCAGGCTTTGGTAGGAGCTGTGGGTGGCAGAGAGGGTGTTGAATAGAAAGTCATCCTCGACTTGTTCTGAGTGGAGGCTTACATTGTGGAATTGTGCTGCTCTAGCCACCACCTGAGAATATGCAGTACTGTCCTCTGGTGGTGATGGCTTTGTAGGGTATGCCTCCGGACTGTTATCGGACACAGGGGCGTCGTATAAGTTCCATGCGTCCTGATCCTGGTCACCTTGGCTCATGGTGGTGTGAGCCGGGGAATGTGATGGAGTTTGTGCTGGCGAGACGTGAATTATAGGTGGAGGAGAGGGTGGCGGAGTAACCCTTTTCACCATTTTTGTTTGTGGTGTTTGGTCAGTTTGAAATTCCAGTCTTCTTTCTCCTAACAGGGGGAAGGGTGCTTATCTTTCCTGTCCCCTGCTGTATAAAAATACGTTTCTGCGTATGGTCTACATCGGTGGATTGCAGGTCTTCCTCAAACCTATGCTTTCGCATTTGGGAGGTCATTGATTGCTCTTCGGTATAAGAGCCTGAAACTGGGTCGGTTGCAGGTTGTTTCGGCACCGAAACCCTGTCTGCATCTTTTTTCGGCTCCGAGGTGGCTTTTTTCTTTTTCGGAGTCGAAACATCTCGGCGTCGATCTTCATCGGTGCCGCTGTCTCGGCGTCGAGCCGTGTCTACACCGCTATCTCGGTGTCGATGTATGTCTCCAGCACTGTCTCGGTCCAGAGAAGGCTGCGTGCCGGTGTCTCGACCGGAGTCAGACGGTCTCGGCACTGATTGGGCCTTTTTCGGTGCCGACGGTCGGTCACCGAATTTATGGGTGGAGCCATGGCCTGGTGGCAGTGGCGTCCCCTGGGCCTTGACAATCTTCTTATGAGTGCTTTTCGACGTCTTACTCACGGTTCGTGGATCGTCGAATTCCTCGGAGTCCGATTCGTGTATCGAAAAGGTTTCTTCCTCTTCCTGTACCTCGAACTCTCGGTACGCTGTCATCGTGGACGCCATTTGAAGTCTTCTTGCTCGACGGTCTCGGAGTGTTTTTCGGGACCGGAACGCCCGACAGGCCTCGCAAGTGTCTTCACTGTGCTCAGGTGATAGGCACAGGTTACAGACCAAGTGTTGGTCTGAATAGGGGTATTTTTTGTGGCATTTGGGACAGAAACGGAACGGGGTCCGTTCCATCGGCGTTCTTCTACACACGGTCGGGCCGAGCAGGCCCCGACGGGGATCGAAAACTTCCCCGAAGGGCTCCGGAGCTCTTCGATCTTCGATGCGGTGTTGATTCTGACTACGCCGATCCCGAACGCAACAATACCGACGAAAATCTTCCGAAATTTAGCTGTTTTTCCGTTCCGAAACTCTGAGCGACAGGAACACGTCCGAACCCGATGGCGGAAAAAAAAAACAATCGAAGATGGAGTCGATGCCCATGTGCAATGGAGACAAAAGGAGGAGTCACTCGGTCCCGTGACTCGAAAGACTTCTTCGAAGAAAAACAACTTGTAACACTCCGACCCAACACCAGATGGCGAGCTACGCAAAACATGCGTATCTACAGCGACAGATGCCATCGAACATAGGTGTTACAAGGCTAGGGAGAGATGGCCTCCCCACGCCACTGGCTTACTTTGAAGGCCGCATTTGGTGCCCTCTTTGGGTATTCTGGTTTGCACCAGTCCATGGACCCCCTATCCCTACTCTGGCACTAACTGCACAAAGGTAAGGGAAGTGACCACTCCCCTGTCCATCACCACCCAGGAGTGGTGCCCAGAGCTCCTCTACTTGGTCACTTAACTCCGCCATCTTAACCAAGATGGGCAAAGGCACTTGGGAGAATCGGACTGGTCAGGTCAGGCAGATGACGTCAGTGACCCCCTCTGATAGGTGGTCACCTTTCTAAGTGCCCAAGCCCCTTTTAGGCTATTTAGTTAATACTTTGAGGTGGGTCCCCAGATTTGGCATGCAAAACTCCAACAGGACTCCTCTGCAACAACCTCTTCTGCTCCTGGCTATTGGAACCTCTGCTGGACTCTAGAGGAACTGAACAAGATAGCAACACCGAGATGACCTCTCCATGCAACATTGTTTCTGTGGCTCCTGTTCAGCCACTTGCACCATTTCCACGGCTGGGTATCCTCTGGGGTCGGCAACACTTCAGCTGCACCAAAGAATCAAGAAGGAATCTCCCGTAGAGAGACTGAGTCACTCCCCTGCATCTGCAGGCACCTACAGCCAATGACGTCCGGCTCCTGAGATCTGCTGTCCTCGGGACCTGCGAAGATTCTCCAGCACAGGTGGTGGTCTGAGGGGTCCTCTGGGTCATAACTTCCTTTTGTACAACTTGGGAGATGGCGAGTCCTTACCTCTTCCTCCAGGAGAGAACCCCTGTTGACTGTTGTGTAGCCATTTTGGTCATAGCTACATGCATGTTATTTTAGCAAACTAGGCCTGCTGCTGTGCACTTTACCATAGATATATTTTATTGAACTTTGTTAATTATTATTTATTTTAATAGCCACATTTGCGGTCTCGTTTCTCTCCATCTAGCTGTTCTTTGCTTAGGCCAGCACTGTTCTTAAACAAGAACTCTGTGCTTCTCTAAAGGCTACAGTAAGATAGATTGCCAGTAAACGTGGTAAACGTTTGGTCTTTGGTATTCATAGAAACACACACATCCTTACATAGGGACATTTTCTCACAGCATCACTTTTTTTATTATAAAAACACTTCCCTGTCCCATACACGTTAGAGGGAGATTCCAGTCCGATGACTACGACTGTATGCTGATTGCTGAACGCTTCGCTACAGCTGCTTATGCAGACTTCAGGCCTTTGCTCAGGTATGGGGGATGATGTCTTCCCAGGGGAACCTGAAGGGCAGAACTAGAGCTTAACATGCTGTACTCTATTATAGCCTAGGTAGGAATTAGTCTATTGACTCTCGTGACAATATGGTAGCCTTATTTCTATGCTTTACTGTCCTTGCCACAATTTCAATCTTGTCGAGCTTTATCGTCCTGGTTATTGCAGTACATGCTTTGTCTAAGATGGAGTCGCTTCATTAAAACCTTACTGAAACATACTGCCTCTGCTGGTCATTGTATATGTGACAATAACGTAACTGAGAGAAACGGATGAGATCTGAGTAACCACGATTTCCTTGAGGAGGCAATTGTGTCATGCGCTTGGCTGCTTAATCATCCCTGCTCTTGGGTAGAGATGAGGCACTGCTAGTTAGCCGGAGCAAAACCCAGATTAGGACGACAGGTGTCACCTGTAGTGGGTTAAGACTGTATCCCACAACGCAGGCGATTCTGCCGCTCAAATCCAGTAGTCTCATTAGAATGAGAGCCTACGCAACAGGACCACAACTGTTGCAGCAACCAAGGCTTGTTGACTCCTGCTCTGAGGGATATTCAGGCACCAAGTAGCCCAGCCCCCAGCACTCTACCCTCTGGAATGGCAGTCTCCTCTGACGCTCCAGCAATGTGGGACTTCAAGTGTGCTTCCCGGTCCTCACTGCAACCTACTGTGCTTGCTACTAGTGGGCTGCACGTAGGGGCTCCAACTGCTTCTGCTGGCTCTCCTGTCTTCTGAGAGTCAGCCCGGACTCCCCTTCAAGGGTTGAGTCCCAAGGACCTTATTGGTCCTCTTCAGCTTCCCAGCTGCATTTGCTTGTGCTTGGTGGGGGCGGTCCTCCTGACCAATGACCCGTCTGCAATCCGGCGACCGGTGAGGGGACTGCACCTAGGTGACTTCAGAGACTCCGGGACTCCACACCTGGACTTCATCCACCACTGTCAACCCAGATTTTCACCCACAGAACGTTGGCCATTGCCTCCTGCCCCACCTGGACACTCTTGCGTAGATTGGACTCTGCCCCCTTCATTTGCAGGTCCTCTTATTCCAGAATCCACCATTGGGTTCCACTGACTTGGTCCTGTACTTGCAATATTCCATTTACGAGTCTCCATGTTAGTCTATGAAATGTCCATGCAACTTCTCTCTGCTCTCCTGGTCACTGTGGTCTTCTAGATACTCACCTCTTGGGGTCCCACTCTCTCCCAGCCCTTGGCTAACTATTCTATGTCCTCTTGGGGAGGACCCATTCGCTCATTCCTCTTGTCCATAGGGCCCTTGCTATTTTGTGCTACTTCCCAATACTTACCTGTGTATATTGTGTGTACTTACCTCCAGAGTAGGGGGTATGCTTTTATTTTTGCAACACTATGTGGTTCCTTTCATATGTGATAAGTTACTGTGTGACTACTGTGGTATTGCAAGTGCTTCACACTCCTAGGTAAGTCTTGGCTGCTCACCACAGTTACCACTAGAGAGCCCTGGCTACTTAGACACTAACACTATCTAATAAGGGTTGCCTGGACCCAGTATAAGGTGCAACACCATAGGTGTGGGGATCCATGGTAGTCTTAAAACACCACACACACACTTGTTCAGTAGCACATCCAATCTGAACTTCAGCCAGTGAGGTGGAAGTGCTAGAGACCACCATAGTTCAGATTTGATAGCACAAGCTTGAGAAGAGTGAACAATAAATGAGCCTGTGACTGGGGAGACAGTATAAATCGCAAGTGAATGTATGAAAGCTATCAACACTGAGATAAAAGGTAAGTAACTAAGTTCATCATTGTTTTATTTTATTTTAATCCTAGTCTGTGGAACAGAGTGATGCAGGCTGTTGTAGAACCCTGTGGCTTTTCCCTAGATTGAGCCTCGACAAGCCAGTTGTTCAAGTATGGGTACACTTAGTGGCCCAGTCTAAGAAATGCAGCAACTGGCACTAGGCATTTGGTAAATATCTGGAGGTGCTGAATCCAGATCAAAAGGAAGTGCCTTGAACTGATTTCCCTGCCACCATTGAGCAGAGGCATTCCTGTGTGTTCGGTGCATAGGTATATCTTGATGAACCGGGGGTGGGTGGGTGGGGGGGGGCGGGGGGGGGAAGGATCAGATAATCTCACTGTAATTGTCCCCCGGATCATCAGAAGGACTTCTTATGGCATAACCATGTGAAAACCTGTTCAGTTCTGAGGCCTAGAATCCATCTGCATGGTCCAGCTTTCTTCCCTATTTAAAAAAATGTGGAGGAAAATTCCTGGGTTCGCTGGGATCTCAGACCAACTACCACTCCCTTGAGAAGGAGGAAGAGAATTTGCTGTTGTAGCTCAAGTGAAGATGATTTTCTTTCTTTGGTAAACAAATAGATGGGTGCAACAGATTGTACACTTAGAAGTCCATAACATCTGACAGATGTTTCTACAGAATGTGTCCTATGTGGGGGCAAAAATGGAAATCTCTCCCCCATGCCCGACAGCATGCAAGACTCTGGTAGCTCAGCAGCGGGAAGTCAAGCTCTGTCTGAGCAAATTTGAGAGGTGCTCCTCTACTATCCAGATGATCCGCTATACCTTGCTTTTGGTTCCGGTTGGTTGTGTATCCCTGGTCGTATCCAGTTTTTCGTGGGTGGTAATATGGTCAGTCTTGACCTCTATACTGAATGTAGGTGCAAAAGCATTTGCAGATTTGATGTTCTTGCCACTGAACTAACTCTCCAGAACAAGTTATCAATTCAACTGCCAACTCTGTCCAAAGAGGCTAATAATGGCGTAGTCAGTTTCTTCTATCTGCGTTAAGTTGCTGACATAAGTCTGGCTGTGTGACCCCATAAGGCAGGCAATGAATCAGAGGCCCTGCATTACTTCTCTAGACATGAAAGCACTGCCTGAATCATAACCAGTGTTCGCATTGATTTTAGGCCTCAACAACAGAAGTAGACCAGTATGGGTATGATTTGCTTAGCTGTTCCTTAAAAATCATAAAGCATTGCTGTTCCACTAAAGCCATTGGGTGACTGAAGTTTCGTTGCTCTCTCCACTAGAGCGTGAAATCATGCCATGTCATCCAGAGAAGAATCTGGTTGGATGGGCGATTTATCACATTCCCTAGGTAAGATGTAGTCATCCCGTTTTGGAACACCCCAGTCAACTCCTTGTGGTTGTTCACCTTCTTCCTCCATATCTGAATACAAAGAATCCAAAGAGTCTTCATCTTCCATGTGTTTAGGAATTGGCAGGACCAGTTGTTGTATGACAACTCTTGGAGGTATGTTCACTGGAGGCAGTGGTTACAGGAGGCATAGGTCGCGACCAAGCACGCAAACAAAAGGTGAATGGTGGTTGCAGTGTAGGCTGCAAAAGAAGTAATCTCTGCAACAAATTATATACTTGTCAAAGTTGACAAAAATGCAACAGGCACCACTGGCATGACCACTGGTTGCCTACCATAACGAGGAGGTTGCCCATTACGAAGGCCTGTGGTGGATACATAGTCCTGAAAATGTTCCACTCAATTTCATCTAGGGCTTTGACGTTCCATTCAGTTGAGTAGGACTGTAGGCAGTTTCAAAGGAGTCTTGGACGCAGAGGTCTACCTCCAATTTGCAGTCACCACTGTGGGCAAAAGGTAGTTTGCGCAGAAAAATGTATTAATAGTGATTTTGGCATTACTCCTGGATTTGTCGACATACCCACCAGTAGGGTAATTACTGGTGGTGTCAGACGGTGCAAATAGGAACAATTCTTGTAGAAGTAGCCAACAATGATTGGGTTATGGTCACCGACTAGGCTTTCCTCATGGTTGCTAAAGAGAACCCCGCTGACTATTGCTTTTCTGCCATCCAGAGGATGGCAGAGGATGTATAGCTTGTATTGCGGCCCAAGTACAAAAGAGCACACTTCATATTCACTGCCTGAAGTTCTTATTGTTTGTTTCAAATGAGGTAGATCTGCTACTAAATTGCACTTTTATTTTTATTTTTTTAGGCCTATGGTCATTTTAACACCTCGGTTTGCTGCTGTTTGGGGTTACCGGGGATTACCAGCCTGACAATGGAGAATGATGAATGATTCAAGCATGTTAATATACGGAAGATCCAACTCTGGAGAATCTGGGTCTGTTTACTCCACAAGCAGTGAGTCCAAAGTGCCAATTAAATGTAGCTTCCGAGCTAGTAGATAATCATATTCAGGTTTCAGCAATTTAAGGGGTAATGCTGTTGAACAAGAGCTTGTAGCAGAGTTCCCAACAAAACCACACCTTAAATTCGGCAAAGAAATCCTTACAGACTGGAACAGGGGTCCATCACAAGTCAGGTACTTTTAGGGTGCCAAATGACAATCCTTTGGAGTCACACAGCAAACCATTTCTATTAGGTACAAAAGCTGAAGTACAATGGTAACCAAAAACTTGATGCAATCGCATCTCAAAACTAGCCATCACTCAAGATTGTCATTTGGCAGGGGAACCCACAGGGTTGACCGATATCAAATGGAATTTAGTGTCAGGATTTAGCATTATAACCCTGAGAGATGTAATCTAAAGAATCTCAAACAGCTAGAGAAGCTAAAAATGCAGCCAACAGGAACCAGCCTTAAGGTTTGAAGAAAAATGTGTGCTGTATGGGGCTCGATGATGACAAATGCACCGGTCCCAGGGTAGGCAGGGACCTAGTGCAGGTTCACCATAGATGTTGGGAAAAACACATTAATCTCTAGGAATGTTTTGTCATATTGGTAACTGTGCCAAGCTGTGCAACAAATCTCACGGGTCTAAAGCAACCCTCTCACAAGGCTATCTACACACAAAACTACTGTTTGCTGGACTGTACAGGTCTACCCTTCAGCCAGGGGCCTTTCTTCCTCACTGAGCAATCAGTACGATTTCTCGCTGCATGGCTGTAGGAAGTTGGCTCTGTATGTGCTATTTCAAAGTAAGGAATAGCATGCACAGAGTCCAAGGGTTCCCCTTAGAGGTAAGCTAGTGGCAAAAAGAGATAATACTAATGCTCTATTTTGTGGTAGTGTGGTCGAGCAGTAGGCTTATCAAAGGAGTAGTGTTAAGCATTTGTTGTACATACATACAGGCAATAAATGAGGAACACACACTCAGAGACAATTCCAAGCCAATAGGTTTTTGTATAGTGTAGGAAGTTGGCTCTGTATGTGCTATTTCAAAGTAAGGAATAGCATGCACAGAGTCCAAGGGTTCCCCTTAGAGGTAAAATAGTGGTAAAAATAGATAATACTAATGCTCTATTTTGTGGTAGTGTGGTCGAGCAGTAGGCTTATCCAAGGAGTAGTGTTAAGCATTTGTTGTACATACCCATAGACAATAAATGAAGTACACACACTCAGAGACAAATCCAGCCAATAGGTTTTTATATAGAAAAATATCTTTTCTTAGTTTATTTTAAGAACCACAGGTTCAAATTCTACATGTAATATCTCATTCGAAAGGTATTGCAGGTAAGTACTTTAGGAACTTCAAATCATCAAAATTGCATGTATACTTTTCAAGTTATTCACAAATAGCTGTTTTAAAAGTGGACACTTAGTGCAATTTTCACAGTTCCTAGGGGAGGTAAGTATTTGTTAGGTTAACCAGGTAAGTAAGACACTTACAGGGCTTAGTTCTTGGTCCAAGGTAGCCCACCGTTGGGGGTTCAGAGCAACCCCAAAGTCACCACACCAGCAGCTCAGGGCCGGTCAGGTGCAGAGTTCAAAGTGGTGCCCAAAACACATAGGCTAGAATGGAGAGAAGGGGGTGCCCCGGTTCCGGTCTGCTTGCAGGTAAGTACCCGCGTCTTCGGAGGGCAGACCAGGGGGGTTTTGTAGGGCACCGGGGGGGACACAAGTCCACACAGAAATTTCACCCTCAGCAGCGCGGGGGCGGCCGGGTGCAGTGTAGGAACAGGCGTCGGGTTCGCAATGTTAGTCTATGAGAGATCTCGGGATCTCTTCAGCGCTGCAGGCAGGCAAGGGGGGGATTCCTCGGGGAAACCTCCACTTGGGCAAGGGCGAGGGACTCCTGGGGGTCACTTCTCCAGTGAAAGTCCGGTCCTTCAGGTCCTGGGGGCTGCGGGTGCAGGGTCTCTCCCAGGCGTCGGGACTTTAGGTTCAAAGAGTCGCGGTCAGGGGAAGCCTCGGGATTCCCTCTGCAGGCGGCGCTGTGGGGGCTCAGGGGGGACAGGTTTTGGTACTCACAGTATCAGAGTAGTCCTGGGGTCCCTCCTGAGGTGTTGGATCGCCACCAGCCGAGTCGGGGTCGCCGGGTGCAGTGTTGCAAGTCTCACGCTTCTTGCGGGGAGCTTGCAGGGTTCTTTAAAGCTGCTGGAAACAAAGTTGCAGCTTTTCTTGGAGCAGGTCGGCTGTCCTCGGGAGTTTCTTGTCTTTTCGAAGCAGGGGCAGTCCTCAGAGGATGTCGAGGTCGCTGGTCCCTTTGGAAGGCGTCGCTGGAGCAGGATCTTTGGAAGGCAGGAGACAGGCCGGTGAGTTTCTGGAGCCAAGGCAGTTGTCGTCTTCTGGTCTTCCTCTGCAGGGGTTTTCAGCTAGGCAGTCCTTCTTCTTGTAGTTGCAGGAATCTAATTTTCTAGGGTTCAGGGTAGCCCTTAAATACTAAATTTAAGGGCGTGTTTAGGTCTGGGGGGTTAGTAGCCAATGGCTACTAGCCCTGAGGGTGGGTACACCCTCTTTGTGCCTCCTCCCAAGGGGAGGGGGTCACAATCCTAACCCTATTGGGGGAATCCTCCATCTGCAAGATGGAGGATTTCTAAAAGTTAGAGTCACCTCAGTTCAGGACACCTTAGGGGCTGTCCTGACTGGCCAGTGACTCCTCCTTGTTTTTCTCATTATTTTCTCCGGCCTTGCCGCCAAAAGTGGGGCCTGGCCGGAGGGGGCGGGCAACTCCACTAGCTGGAGTGTCCTGCTGGGTTGGCACAAAGGAGGTGAGCCTTTGAGGCTCACCGCCAGGTGTGACAATTCCTGCCTGGGGGAGGTGTTAGCATCTCCACCCAGTGCAGGCTTTGTTACTGGCCTCAGAGTGACAAAGGCACTCTCCCCATGGGGCCAGCAACATGTCTCGGTTTGTGGCAGGCTGCTAAAACTAGTCAGCCTACACAGATAGTCGGTTAAGTTTCAGGGGGCACCTCTAAGGTGCCCTCTGGGGTGTATTTTACAATAAAATGTACACTGGCATCAGTGTGCATTTATTGTGCTGAGAAGTTTGATACCAAACTTCCCAGTTTTCAGGGTAGCCATTATGGTGCTGTGGAGTTCGTGTTTGACAAACTCCCAGACCATATACTCTTATGGCTACCCTGCACTTACAATGTCTAAGGTTTTGTTTAGACACTGTAGGGGTACCATGCTCATGCACTGGTACCCTCACCTATGGTATAGTGCACCCTGCCTTAGGGCTGTAAGGCCTGCTAGAGGGGTGTCTTACCTATACTGCATAGGCAGTGAGAGGCTGGCATGGCACCCTGAGGGGAGTGCCATGTCGACTTACTCGTTTTGTCCTCACTAGCACACACAAGCTGGCAAGCAGTGTGTCTGTGCTGAGTGAGAGGTCTCCAGGGTGGCATAAGACATGCTGCAGCCCTTAGAGACCTTCCTTGGCATCAGGGCCCTTGGTACTAGAAGTACCAGTTACAAGGGACTTATCTGGATGCCAGGGTCTACCAATTGTGGATACAAAAGTACAGGTTAGGGAAAGAACACTGGTGCTGGGGCCTGGTTAGCAGGCCTCAGCACACTTTCAATTGTAAACATAGCATCAGCAAAGGCAAAAAGTCAGGGGGCAACCATGCCAAGGAGGCATTTCCTTACATATAGAAAAATATCTTTTCTTAGTTTATTTTAAGAACCACAGGTTCAAATTCTACATGTAATATCTCATTTGAAAGGTATTGCAGGTAAGTACTCTAGGATCTTTGAATAATCACAATAGCATATATACTTTTTACATAAAACACATTTAGCTGTTTTAAAAGTGGACACAGTGCAATTTTCACAGTTCCTGGGGGAGGTAAAGTAATGTTAGTTCTTGCAGGTAAGTAAACCACCTACGGGGTTCAAATTGGGGTCCAAGGTAGCCCACCATTGGGGGTTCAGAGCAACCCCAAAGTTACCACACCAGCAGCTCAGGGCCGGTCAGGTGCAGAGATCAAAGAGGTGCCCAAAACACATAGGCTTCAATGGAGGTAAGGGGGTGCCCCGGTTCCAGTCTGCCAGCAGGTAAGTACCCGCGTCTTCGGAGGGCAGACCAGGGGGGTTTTGTAGGGCACCGGGGGGGGGACGGGGGGGGGGGGGGGGGACACAAGTCAGCACAAAAAGTACACCCTCAGCAGCGCGTGGGCGGCCAGGTGCAGTGTGCAAACACGCGTCGGGTTTCCAATTGTTTTCAATGAGAGACCAAGGGGTCTCTTCAGCGGTGCAGGCAGGCAAGGGGGGGCTCCTCGGGGTAGCCACCACCTGGGCAAGGGAGAGGGCCTCCTGGGGGTCACTCCTGCACTGGAGTTCCGATCCTTCAGGTCCTGGGGGCTGCAGGTGCAGGGTCTTTTCCAGGCGTCGGGATTTCAGAGTCAGGCAGTCGCGGTCAGGGGGAGCCTCGGGATTCCCTCTGCAGGCGTCGCTGTGGGGGCTCAGGGGGGACAACTTTGGTTACTCACAGTCTCGGAGTCGCCTGGGGGTCCTCCCTGTAGCGTTGTTTCTTCACCAGTCAAGTCGGGGTCGCCGGGTGCAGTGTTGCAAGTCTCACGCTTCTTGCGGGGATTGCAGGGGTCTTTAAATCTGCTCCTCTGGATACAAAGTTGCAGTCTTTGTTGAACAGGGCCGCTGTTCTCGGGAGTTTCTTGGTCTTTTAGAAGCAGGGCAGTCCTCTGAGGATTCAGGGGTCGCTGGTCCTGGGGAAAGAGTCGCTGGAGCAGTTTTCTTCTGAAGGCAGGAGACCGGCTGGTAGGGCTGGGGCCAAAGCAGTTGGTGTCTTCTTTCTTCTTCTGCAGGGGTTTTTCAGCTCAGCAGTCTTCTTCTGTAAGTTGCAGGAATCTGAGTTCCTAGATTCTGGGGAGCCCCCAAATACTGAATTTAGGGGTGTGTTTAGGTCTGGGAGGGCAGTAGCCAATGGCTACTGTCCTTGAGAGTGGCTACACCCTCTTTGTGCCTCCTCCATGAGGGGAGGGGGGCACATCCCTATTGGGGGAATCCTTCTTCTACAAGATGGAGGATTTCTAAAAGTCAGAGTCACCTCAGCTCAGGACACCTTAGGGGCTGTCCTGACTGGCCAGTGACTCCTCCTTGTTTTTCTCATTATCTCTCCTGGACTTGCCGCCAAAAGTGGGGGCTGGGTTCAGGGGGCGGGCATCTCCACTAGCTGGAGTGCCCTGGGGCATTGTAACACGAAGCTTGAGCCTTTGAAGCTCACTGCTAGGTGTTACAGTTCCTGCAGGGGGGAGGTGTGAAGCACCTCCACCCAGAGCAGGCTTTGTTTCTGTCCTCAGAGAGCACAAAGGCTCTCACCGCATGGGGTCAGAAACTCGTCTCTCAGCAGCAGGCTGGCACAGACCAGTCAGTCCTGCACTGAACAATTGGGTAAAATACAGGGGGCATCTTTAAGATGCCCTCTGTGTGCATTTATTAATAAATCCAACACTGGCATCAGTGTGGGTTTATTATTCTGAGAAGTTTGGTACCAAACTTCCCAGTATTCAGTGTAGCCATTATGGAGCTGTGGAGTTCGTTTTTGACAGACTCCCAGCCCATATACTCTTATGGCTACCCTGCACTTACAATGTCTATGGTTTTGCTTAGACACTGTAGGGGCATAGTGCTCATGCACCTATGCCCTCACCTGTGGTATAGTGCACCCTGCCTTAGGGCTGTAAGGCCTGCTAGAGGGGTGATTTACCTATGCCGCAGGCAGTGTGAGGTTGGCATGGCACCCTGAGGGGAGTGCCATGTCGACTTACTCGTTTTCTCCCCACCAGAACACACAAGCTGGCAAGCAGTGGGTCTGTGCTGAGTGAGGGGTCCCTAGGGTGTCATAAGACATGCTGCAGCCCTTAGAGACCTTCCCTGGCATCAGGGCCCTTGGTACCAGGGGTACCAGTTACAAGGGACTTACCTAGGTGCCAGGGTTGTGCCAATTGTGGAAACAATGGTACATTTTAGGTGAAAGAACACTGGTGCTGGGGCCTGGTTAGCAGGGTCCCAGCACACTTCACAGTCAAGTCAGCATCAGTATCAGGCAAAAAGTGGGGGGTAACTGCAACAGGGAGCCATTTCTTTACAATGGCCATGTCACAACAGTAAAGAATGAGCAGAGTTTGCTCCTGTGCCTTAATGATGGATAAGAGCACAAGCATACACAAAATCCAGTGTCAGCTAGAACCTAAATCAAGGATGTCACATTCACAATGGACACAGTAGGCCTGCAGGGAAAACGCCCACTAGGGGAGCAAAGAGATAAGAAAAATAATATATCCACAGCAAAAACTGCTGCAGAGTGGATTGTCAGGGCAATAGCTACCCTCATCCATGGTTGAAGCAGGTGTGTGTAGGAAGTTGGCTCTGTATATACTATTTCAAAGTAAGAAATAGTGTGCACAGAGTCCAAGGGTTCGCCTTAGAGGTAAGACAGTGGCAAAAGTAGATAATTCTAATGCTCTATTTTGTGTGAGTGTGGTCGAGCAGAAGGCTTATCAGAGGGTAGTGTTAAGCATTTGTTTTACACACACAGGCAATAAGGAACACACACTCAGAGACAATTCCAGGCCAATAGGTTTTTATATAGAAAAATATATTTTCTTAGTTTATTTTAAGAACCACAGGTTCAAGATATACAAACAATACTTTAAATGAAAGGTATTTCACTCAGGTATTGTAGGAACTTTGAATAATCACAATAGCATGTACAGTTTTGACAAAAATGGCAATAAGCTATTTTAAAAGTGGACAGTGCAAAAATCAACAGTTCCTGGGGGAGGTAAGTAAATGTTGAGTTCACAGGTAAGTTCAACACTTACAGGGTTCAAAGTTGGGTCCAACGTAACCCACCGTTGGGGGTTCAAGGCAACCCCAAAGTAACCACATCAGCAGCTCAGGGCCGGTCAGGTGCAGAGGTCAAAGTGGTGCCCAAAACATAGGCTTCAATGGAAATAGGGGTGCCCCGGTTCCAGTCTGCCAGCAGGTAAGTACCCGCGTCTTTAGGGGGCAGACCAAGGGGGTTTTGTAGGAGACCAGGGGGCACACAAGCAGGCACAGAAAGTACACCCTCAGTGGCCCAGGGGCGGCCGGGTGCAAAGTGCAAACAGGTGTCGGGTTTCTAATAGGAATCAATGGGGAGACCAAGGGGGTCTCTTCAACGATGCAGGCAGGCACAGAGGGGGCTCCTCGGGGTAGCCACTACCTGGGCTAGGCAGAGGGTCGCCTGTCTGCACTCGAGTTCGGTTCCTTCAGGTCCTGGAGGCTGCGGGTGCAGTGTGGTTTCCAGGCGTCTGGTTCCTTGAAGCAGGCAGTCGCGGTCAGGGGGAGCCTCTGGATTTCCTCTGCAGGAGTTGCTGTGGGGGCTCAACTCTGGCTACTCACAGGCTTGCAGTCGCCGGGAAGTCCTCCCTGAGGTGTTTGTTTTTGGCAGGTCGAGCCGGGGGTGTCGGGTGCAGAGGGGAACGTCTCACGCTTCCGGCGGGAAACGTGGAGTCTTTAAAGTTGCTTCTTTGTTGCAGAAAGTTGCAGTTTGTTTAACAAGGCCACTGTTCTCGGGAGCTTCTTGGTCCTTTAGATGCAGGGCAGTCCTCTGAGGCTTCAGAGGTCACTGGTCCCTTTTGGATGCGTCGCTGTTTTCGTCGAAGTAAGGAGAGAGGCCGGTGGGGCTGGGGCCAAATCAGTTGTCTCAGGCTTCACTGCAGGGCTTCAGGTCAGCAGTCCTTTAGGTTGCAGGAATCTCTCTTCCTCGGTTCTGGGAGCCCCTAAATACTCAATTTAGGGGTGTGATTAGGTCTGGGAGGGCAGTGGCCAATGGCTACTGGCCCTGAGGGTGGCTATACCCTCTTTGTGCCTCCTCCCTGAGGGGAGGGGGGGGGCACATCCCTAATCCTATTGGGGGAATCCTCCATCTGCAAGATGGAGGATTTCTCAAGGCAGGGGTCACCTCAGCTTCAGGACACCTTAGGGGTTGTCCTGACTGGCCAGTGACTCCTTGTTTTTCTCATTATCCCCTCCGGCCTTGCTGCCAAAAGTGGGGCCGTGGCCGGAGAGGATGCCCTGTGGCGCTGTAACAAGGGGGTGAGCCTTTGAGGCTCACAGCCAGTTTTACAGTTCGTGCAGGGGGAGGTGAGAAGCACCTCCACCCAGTACAGGCTTTGTTCCTGGCCAAAGAGTGAAAAAAGCACTCTACCCATGTGGCCAGCAACATGTCTAGAGTGTGGCAGGCTGGCAAAAACTAGTCAGCCTACACTGGAAGTTGGGTATGTTTTCAGGGGGCATCTCTAAGATGCCCTCTGGGTGTATTTTTACAGTAAAGTGCACACTGGCATCAGTGTGCATTTATTGTGCTGAGAAGTTTGATACCAAACTTCCCAGTTTTCGGTGTAGCCATTATAGTGCTGTGGAGTTTGTGTTTGACAGACTCCCAGACCATATACTTTTATGGCTACCCTGCACTTACAATGTCTAAGGTTTTGCTTAGACACTGTAGGGGCATAGTGCTCATGCACCTATGCCCTCACCTGTGGTATAGTGCACCCTGCCTTAGGGCTGTAAGGCCTACTAGAGGGGTGACTTACCTATGCCACAGGCAGTGTGAGGTTGGCATGGCACTCTGAGGGGAGTGCCATGTCGACTTAGTCATTGTTTCCCCACCAGCACACAAGCTGGCAAGCAGTGTGTATGTGCTGAGTGAGGGGTCCCTAGGGTGGCATAAGACATGCTGCAGCCCTTAGAGACCTTCCCTGGCATCAGGGCCCTTGGTACCAGGGGTACCAGTTACAAGGGACTTACCTGGGTGCCAGGGTTGTGCCAATTGTGGAGACAAAGGTACAGTTTAGGGAAAGAACACTGGTGGTGGGGCCTGGTTAGCAGGGTCCCAGCACACTTTTAAATCATAACTTAGCATCAGCAAAGGCAAAAAGTCAGGGGGTAACCATGCCAAGGAGGCATTTCCTTACAATGCGTTTATCTGCTTTCGGCACAACTAGGTTCCACTATTTAGTTACTCAATGAAGTTGCAACACTCCAAGTTGACTTGAAGTTCACAGGAGAAATCACAATATAACAAAAAATTGACTAAAATTGACAAAAATCCTAAAACAAGGATTTTTTTCAGGGCAGGGGCGGCACAGCTTTTCCAAGTAGTGGACAGGAACTTTGCTGCAATAGTAGTTAAAAGTACAAATGCTTGGTCGGGAGGGGAAATGTAGCTAGGCCTGCTTTCAGCACACAAAACAACTCTAGAGTTTATGGAGTTTGGAGTTTATGGAGCACTACAAGAGGACTTGGATGTTGTGTCTTAAGGAAAAGGGATCTTTCCAGCAGAGACTAAACATTTGGGGGAAACATTTTTTCTCCCAAAACTGTGGAGTAAGCTTGGCTGAAACATCAGAGCACCTTGTATGGGGTGTGAAAAGTGAAACAATGGCTGGTTTTGCTACTAGACAAGTCAGACAGTACACAAGTGCCAGTGATATGAATTTTCTTCCACTATTTAGGCAATCAAGTATAAACCTGCACTCAAATAATGAGGCGTCCTTACTGGTGACGGAGGAGGGGAGAGAACTAGAGTACACCATTATTAAGTCTAATGCCTGTATGACTCGCCCGCTCTAGTCTAGAGTTCTACGACATGTCCGGGACTATAAACTAATCATGACATGAAAATCAAGGTTGGAAGAATGTAGAATTATATTAATGAATCACCTCTAATCACTCCAGTTAATTATTAATTTAAGATACACAGTAAATCTCCTTTTGTTGCTGAATACTCATCTTAGATGAAAGTTTGATACATCAATATGGCAGCATGCATCATGTATTTTATTAACCTTGCTTTAAATAACACTTGCAATAAATGGAATTGCACAGGCACAAACGGTCACAAATTATCTTTTCTGGAAACAGATAGCATGCATTGTTCACATTAGTGTGCAGAACCATTTTCACAATGCATAATACCTGCAGAACAATGGATATATGGTGGCATTTCAAAAGCCACTTCGATCCAAGATGCACTTACATAGCTCCAACGGCAGACCTTGGGTTCTATTTCTTAGCTGTTTAATTGTGTCACATAGCTTTCTTAGCCAATTTTAAACAGTGTTTTTTTTTTGTTTTTTTAATCCGACTAACCTTGCTCTTGGTCAGGTTCACCATCGGGAATGCCCACATACACCATCACATTTGCTGCATCAGACACATCCAAATGTAGATTTGTTGTTCCAAATTTCCTGTCCTCTTGCGTTATCAAACCTGTTGGAGGAATTTGTAGATTTACAAACCTCTTATTTTTAAGTCCGCTTACCACACAAACAAGTATCTTTAAAAATTACTCTATGGAAGACTGAGACAAACTAAATATTTTGAAATACTTTGTTTCCCGAATATTTTGGTAGGCTTCTAAATGCATGACAGGCAAATACTTCAAGCATTTGTGAATCGTAAGTGCTACTTTAAGTTATGAATTAACAAGAATCTAACTGAAGTTATTAGCCATTTGAATTTTAATATCGAGGAAATAATAGAAACAGGAAGTGTGTGTTGGATGAGTTTATTTTTAGCTGTTCAAACCACAGCTACTCCTGTCTCTATATTTAAGACGCAGTGGAGGGAAAAAAAATATTTTTAAAAATCAATATCTTGTAAAGTCTATCTGTGGACGTACAAACATATGTCCGACAGTTTAAGGGCTGCAATCTTGTTTAAGAACAAAAAAAAAAAAAATGCAGCATCACGCAACCGGAGCTGTAGAAGTACTCAATCTGCTCACTATAAGGTTGCAGCCAGAAGGTTGCAAGCTCTGCCACAAGCTAGCTGTCAATCGCACTGCATGTAATATCTTTTACACAACCCTTGTTTGATACAAATCAGTGAATCTTTCGGTTGCATGTACCTCTGAGAAATGATCAAATTTTTAATAAAAATGCACTTGGTTTGTTTCTCACCATAGGCATTATACATCTTGGGTCCCAAATCCGGTCGTACAAAGTAGTCTGGAAGCCTGGAAGCAAGGTTCAGTTTGCCATCTCTTTTAGTATATTCCGGCAAGGGTATGTTGTTCATTAGGTCATCAAACCTAAACACAAAATGCAATCAATCTCTGAACAAAGAGCACCAAAGCACAGCCTAGTTCTCAAAATGAGAAAGACAAAAGGATTTAAAAAAAATTGTTGACCCGCTTTAGTATAAGAACATACGGAAGCAGTTATATTTTTGCATTTATTCCCTATAAGGTTAAGCCCATCTTATTGCTATTTTCAAGCTTTAAGAGTATCCACAAAGATAGTGTTCCAACTTTTCTGCCATTTTCAACAAACTAAAATGTAGCAGAATACATAACCTCCAACAGAAGCTTCAATACCATAGAACGATGGAATGAAATGCATTTTAATCTTTTTTCATACAGCAAGTGTGGAGCAGCCTAAAACTGCCCAATTAAAGTAGGCTTACAGCGGAAAACCTGCCTTGAGACAAGAGTTATTTGAAGCCATGTTCAAAGAATGTATAGAGCTCTGCTGACACTGTGACTTAAGGGTTAGTGATGTCAAACGAGAATTGGTAAAGCAAATTTCTTGCATTGGCTTTCAGCCTTTGTCCATCGAATGCTGTAACGACTTTTGTAAAACTATTTCTCCTCCAGGGGAATCCTCAAAGTCATAAGCACGGATTACTCCTGTCCATGTGCGGGGACCCCGGAGCATATATTAAACTTATAGTATACATGTATGTATATGGGAGGGGGGGGGGGGGGGGGTGGATCTTCAAAGAAAGTGGACCAAGTACAGTCCATGATGGTGACCGGCTGTGGCAGATGCCACTACCCACCCTTCTGTGGATGCAGGAACAGGTCGACAGTCAAAGAAAGTCAGCACTGCAGGCCAGGAGCAGAAGAGGGGTTCCAGAAGTCATGTAAGTGATGTTCCACGTTGGCGGTCGTGATGCAGTCGGCAGTTTTGCCGAAAGAACACAAACAAGCATTGGCGAATGCAAGAGTCTGAGAAGGTTTTGAAAGGCTGACTAGGACCAGCCAAGGAGGGGAGTCCGAGGTGACCCTCAGCATATGGGAGAGTCACACGAAGAGAAGGCAGCCCTCACAGATGACCCACGGGCAGCAGGCACAGGAGTCGCAGTGAGGCCCACTCAGCACACCTGAAGAGGAGTCCCATGTCACTGGAGCAGCAGGCAGGAGAGACTGCTTTGCAGGAAGGAGTGCTCGGGCCAGGGCTAAACGGAGCCTCAAGATCCCTTGTGGGAGGAACAAACAAGCCTTGGTAGCTGCAAGGGTTGCAGTGCACAGGGGTACTGTCCTGCAAGGAAAGGCAAGGGCTTACAGTCTCCAAAGTTGGACAGTTGGCAGAGAGGACCAAGGGGACTACTTCAAACCACCACATGTGATGCAGGGTCCATGCAGCTCGAGGAGAGAAGATCCACGCAGCTGGTGCCTGCAGATGCAGGGGAGTGACTCCTTCACTCCAAGTTAAATTCCTTCTTACTTCTTGTGCAGGCTAAAGACTCGTCTTCCTCAGAGGATGCACATCCAGGGAAATGGTTCAGTTGCTGGAAGGAGCCTGAGATACACTGTTGCAAGGCAGTCTTGTCGCTGGAGTTGCAGATTGTTGGTTCTAGGAGGGGCTAGTTGCAGTTCTGGTGGCCAGCAGATGAAGTAAACAATGCAGAGGAGTCCTGCTGGAATCTTGCACGCCAAATCTCAGGACCAACCCATAGGGAGACCCTAAACAGCCCATGAAGGGGGACAGGCCAAATAGCAGGGTGACCACCTATCAGGAGGGGGCTGTGACGTCACCTGCCCGACCTCGCCACTCAGATGCTCCCAGGGGCCTCTTCCCACCTTAGATTCAAGATGCCAGAAACAAGTAGCCACCTAGAGGAGCTCTGGGCACCAATCCTGGGGTGCTGATGGACAGGGGAGTGGTTACTCTCCCTTCCATTGGCCAGTTTTGTGCCAGAGCAGGAACTGGGGGTCCCTGGACTGGTGCAAACCCGATTATGCAAGGAGGGCACCAAATGTGCCCTTCAAGGCATACCGGTGGCTTGGGGAGGCTACCCCTCCCAAGCCATTTAATACCTATTTCCAAGGGAGCGGGTGTTACCTCCCTCTCCCACAGGAAATCCTTTGTTCTGCCTTCCTCTGCTAGGGCTGGTCAGAGCGTAGCAGCAGCGCGGGCAGCCTGGAAAACCCCAGATGGCTAGTAGGAGCAATACTGGGGGTCCTCTAAGGAGCCCCCAGAGTGCATGGAATCTTACATCATATACTGGCAACAGTACTGGGGTGTGATTCAGACATCATGGATACCAAACATGCCCAGGTCAGAACTTACCATTATGTAGCTGGACACAGGTATTGACCTGTGTCCAGTACACAAGTAAACTGTCTTCCCCGCACTTACGAAGTCCAGTGTAATATAGCTAGAGTTCCTAGGGGCAACTCTGCTCATGCAGGGGGTGCCTTCACACAGATACCTGCACCCTGCGCTAGGAGGGCCTACCATAAGTGTGACCAGTGACCTGGTGCAGTGACCTGTAGTGAAATGGTGCATCCACATGGTGAAGGCTGCAATGACAGGCAGACACATTTTGCACGGTGTAGGAAGTTGGCTCTGTATGCACTATTTCAAAGTAAGGAATAGTATGCACAGAGTCCAAGGGTTCCCCTTAGAGGTAAGATAGTGGCAATAAGAGATAATACGAATGCTCTATTTTGTGGTAGTGTGGTCGAGCAGTAGGCTTATCAAAGGAGTAGTGTTAAGCATTTGTTGTACACACACAGGCAATAAATGACCACTTTTGGCGGCAAGTCCAGGAGAGATAATGAGAAAAACAAGGAGTCGTCACTGGCCAGTCAGGACAGCCCATAAGGCAACCTGAGCCGAAGTGACTCTGACTTTTAGAAATCCTCCATCTTGATTTTGGAGGATTCCCCCAATAGGGATGTGTCCCGCCTCCCCTCAGGGAGGAGGCACAAAGAGGGTGTTGCCACTCTCAAGGACAGTAGCCATTGGTTACTGCCCTCCCAGACCTCAACACACCCCTAAATCGAGTATTTAGGGGCTCCCAGAACCAAGCAAGATAGATTCCTGCAACCTAAGAAGAAGAGGACTGCTAAGCTGAAAAACCCTGCAGAGAAGACGGAGACACCAACTGCTTTGGCCCCAGCTCTACCGGCCTGTCTCCCCACTTCTAAAGACACTGCTCCAGCGACGCTTTCCCCAGGGACCAGCGACCCCTGAATCCTCAGAGGACTGCCCTGCTCTAGAAGGACCAAGAAACTCCCGAGGACAGCGGCTCTGTTCATCCAAGACTGCAACTTTGTTTCAAAGGAGCAACTTTAAAACAACCTGCATTTCCCGCCGGAAGCGTGAGACTTGCTACTCTGCACCCGACGCCCATGGCTCGACGTGGAGAACAAACACTTCAGGGAGGATTCCGCGGCGACTGCGAGACCGTGAGTAGCCAGAGTTGTCCCCCCTGAGCCCCCACAGCGACGCCTGCAGAGGGAATCCCGAGGCTCCCGCTGACCGCGACTGCCTGACTCCCCGATCCCGCCGCCTGGTAAAGACTCTGCACCCGCAGCCCCCAGGACCTGAAAGATCGGAACTCCAGTGCAGGAGTGACCCCCAGGAGGCCCCCTCCCTTGCCCAGGTGGTGGCTACCCCGAGGAGCCCACCCCCTTGCCTGCATCGCTGAAGAGACCCCTTGGTCTCCCATTGATTTTCATTGGAAACCAGACGTGTGTTTGCACACTGCACCCGGCCGCCCCCGTGCTGCTGAGGGTGTACTTTCTGTGCTAACTTGTGTCCCCCACCGGTGCCCTACAAAACCCCCCTGGTCTGACCTCCGAAGACGCGGGTACTTACCTGCTGGCAGACTGGAACCGGGGCACCCCCTTCTCCATTGAAGCCTATGCGTTTTGGGCACCACTTTGACCTCTGCACCTGACCAGCCCTGAGCTGCTGGGGTGGTAACTTTGGGGTTGCTCTGAACCCCCAACGGTGGGCTACTTTGGACCCAAACTTGAACCCCATAGGTGGTTTACTTACCTGCAAGAACTAACAAACTCTTACTCCCCCTAGGAATTGTGAAAATTGCACTGTGTCTAGTTTTAAAATAGCTATATGTGATTTATTTGAAAAGTATATATGCTATTGTGATTATTCAACGTTCCTAAAGTACCTACCTGCAATACCTTTCATTTGAAGTATTACATGTAAAATTTGAACCTGTGGTTCTTAAAATAAACTAAGAAAATATATTTTTCTATACAAAAACCTATTGGCCTGGAATTGTCTTTGAGTGTGTGTTCCTCATTTATTGCCTGTGTGTGTACAACAAATGCTTAACACTACTCCTTTGATAAGCCTACTGCTCGACCACACTACCACAAAATAGAGCATTAGTATTATCTCTTTTTGCCGCTATCTTACCTCTAAGGGGAACCCTTGGACTCTGTGCATACTATTCCTTACTTTGAAATAGTGCATACAGAGCCAACTTCCTACACATATGTACAAATATTAAAACTATAGGCTTCCGGGGAGGGTGCATTCCGTTCAATGGCATGTGTAGCTGATGAAACACATGCTATGCATAGACTACAAAGCAGTTAGTCCTCCCAAAAAAAAAAAAAGCAGTGGCTAGCCTGTAGGAGTTAAAGTTGTTTTAAATAATGTTCTTAAGACAACCTGGCCTACAATAGCCTGTTGTGAGAAAACATCAACACAATAGTGTTTTGTAAAAGTATGAGGAGTTGACTATGTTGCCGCTTTACATATATCAGCCATTGGTATGTGTAAGGAAATGCCTCCTTGGCATGGTTGCCCCCTGACTTTTTGCCTTTGCTGATGCTATGTTTACAATTGAAAGTGTGCTGAGGCCTGCTAACCAGGCCCCAGCACCAGTGTTCTTTCCCTAACCTGTACTTTTGTATCCACAATTGGCAGACCCTGGCATCCAGATAAGTCCCTTGTAACTGGTACTTCTAGTACCAAGGGCCCTGATGCCAAGGAAGGTCTCTAAGGGATGCAGCATGTCTTATGCCACCCTGGAGACCTCTCACTCAGCACAGACACACTGCTTGCCAGCTTGTGTGTGCTAGTGAGGACAAAACGAGTAAGTCGACATGGCACTCCCCTCAGGGTGCCATGCCAGCCTCTCACTGCCTATGCAGTATAGGTAAGACACCCCTCTAGCAGGCCTTACAGCCCTAAGGCAGGGTGCACTATACCATAGGTGAGGGTACCAGTGCATGAGCATGGTACCCCTACAGTGTCTAAACAAAACCTTAGACATTGTAAGTGCAGGGTAGCCATAAGAGTATATGGTCTGGGAGTCTGTCAAACACGAACTCCACAGCACCATAATGGCTACACTGAAAACTGGGAAGTTTGGTATCAAACTTCTCAGCACAATAAATGCACACTGATCCCAGTGTACATTTTATTGTAAAATACACCACAGAGGGCACCTTAGAGGTGCCCCCTGAAACTTAACCGACTGTCTGTGTAGGCTGACTAGTTCCAGCAGCCTGCCACACCAGAGACATGTTGCTGGCCCCATGGGGAGAGTGCCTTTGTCACTCTGAGGCCAGTAACAAAGCCTGCACTGGGTGGAGATGCTAACACCTCCCCCAGGCAGGAGCTGTGACACCTGGCGGTGAGCCTCAAAGGCTCACCCCTTTGTCACAGCCCAGCAGGGCACTCCAGCTTAGTGGAGTTGCCCGCCCCCTCCGGCCACGGCCCCCACTTTTGGCGGCAAGGCTGGAGGGAACAAAGAAAGCAACAAGGAGGAGTCACTGGCCAGTCAGGACAGCCCCTAAGGTGTCCTGAGCTGAGGTGACTGACTTTTAGAAATCCTCCATCTTGCAGATGGAGGATTCCCCCAATAGGGTTAGGATTGTGACCCCCTCCCCTTGGGAGGAGGCACAAAGAGGGTGTACCCACCCTCAGGGCTAGTAGCCATTGGCTACTAACCCCCCAGACCTAAACACGCCCTTAAATTTAGTATTTAAGGGCTACCCTGAACCCTAGAAAATTAGATTCCTGCAACTACAAGAAGAAGGACTGCCCAGCTGAAAACCCCTGCAGCGGAAGACCAGAAGACGACAACTGCCTTGGCTCCAGAAACTCACCGGCCTGTCTCCTGCCTTCCAAAGATCCTGCTCCAGCGACGCCTTCCAAAGGGACCAGCGACCTCGACATCCTCTGAGGACTGCCCCTGCTTCGAAAAGACAAGAAACTCCCGAGGACAGCGGACCTGCTCCAAGAAAAGCTGCAACTTTGTTTCCAGCAGCTTTAAAGAACCCTGCAAGCTCCCCGCAAGAAGCGTGAGACTTGCAACACTGCACCCGGCGACCCCGACTCGGCTGGTGGAGATCCGACGCCTCAGGAGGGACCCCAGGACTACTCTGATACTGTGAGTACCAAAACCTGTCCCCCCTGAGCCCCCACAGCGCCGCCTGCAGAGGGAATCCCGAGGCTTCCCCTGACCGCGACTCTCTGAAACCTAAGTCCCGACACCTGGGAGAGACCCTGCACCCGCAGCCCCCAGGACCTGAAGGACCGGACTTTCACTGGAGAAGTGACCCCCAGGAGTCCCTCTCCCTTGCCCAAGTGGAGGTTTCCCCGAGGAACCCCCCCCTTGCCTGCCTGCAGCGCTGAAGAGATCCCGAGATCTCTCATAGACTAACATTGCGAACCCGACGCTTGTTTCGACACTGCACCCGGCCGCCCCGCGCTGCTGAGGGTGAAATTTCTGTGTGGACTTGTGTCCCCCCCGGTGCCCTACAAAACCCCCCTGGTCTGCCCTCCGAAGACGCGGGTACTTACCTGCAAGCAGACCGGAACCGGGGCACCCCCTTCTCTCCATTCTAGCCTATGTGTTTTGGGCACCACTTTGAACTCTGCACCTGACCGGCCCTGAGCTGCTGGTGTGGTGACTTTGGGGTTGCTCTGAACCCCCAACGGTGGGCTGCCTTGGACCAAGAACTGAACCCTGTAAGTGTCTTACTTACCTGGTAAAACTAACAAATACTTACCTCCCCTAGGAACTGTGAAAACTGCACTAAGTGTCCACTTTTAAAACAGCTATTTGTCAATAACTTGTAAAGTATACATGCAATTTTTATGATTTGAAGTTCCTAAAGTACTTACCTGCATTACCTTTCGAACAAGATATTACCTGTAGAATTTGAACCTGTGGTTCTTAAAATAAACTAAGAAAAGATATTTTTCTATAACAAAACCTATTGGCTGGATTTGTCTCTGAGTGTGTGTACCTCATTTATTGTCTTGTGTATGTACAACAAATGCTTAACACTACTCCTTGGATAAGCCTACTGCTCGACCACACTACCACAAAATAGAGCATTAGTATTATCTATTTTTACCACTATTTTACCTCTAAGGGGAACCCTTGGACTCTGTGCATGCTATTCCTTACTTTGAAATAGCACATACAGAGCCAACTTCCTACATTGGTGGATCAGCGGTGGGGTACAAGACTTTGCATTTGCTGGACTACTCAGCCAATACCTGATCACACGACAAATTCCAAAATTGTCATTAGAAATTGATTTTTGCAATTTGAAAAGTTTTCTAAATTCTTAAAAGACCTGCTAGGGCCTTGTGTTAGATCCTGTTTAGCATTTCTTTTAGAGTTTAAAAGTTTGTTAAAAGTTTGAATTAGATTCTAGAACCAGTTTTAGTTTCTTAAAAAGTATTCCAACTTTTAGAAGCATAATGTCTAGCACAGATGTGAATGTGGTGGAACTCGACACCACACCTTACCTCCATCTACAGATGAGAGAGCTAAGGTCACTCTGTAAACTAAAGAAAATAGCAATGGGCCCCAAACCTACCAAAGTACAGCTCCAGGAGCTTTTGGCAGAGTTTGAAAAGGCCAACCCCTCTGAGGATGGCAACTCAGAGGATGAAGATAGTGACTTGGAGGGAAATTCCCCCCCTCCAGTCCTACTTAGGGAGAGCAGGGCTTCTCAAGCCCTGACTCCACAAATAATAGTCAGAGATGCTGGTTCCCTCACAGGAGGGACCAACAACTCTGAAATCACTGAGGATAACTCCAGTGAAGAGGACATCCAGTTAGCCAGGATGGCCAAAAGATTGGCTTTGGAAAGACAGATCCTAGCCATAGAGAGGGAAAGACAAGAGATGGGCCTAGGACCCATCAATGGTGGCAGCAACATAAATAGGGTCAGAGATTCTCCTGACATGTTGAAAATCCCCAAAGGGATTGTAACTAAATATGAAGATGGTGATGACATCACCAAATGGTTCACAGCTTTTGAGAGGGCTTGTGTAACCAGAAAAGTGAACAGATCTCACTGGGGTGCTCTCCTTTGGGAAATGTTCACAGGAAAGTGTAGGGATAGACTCCTCACACTCTCTGGACAAGATGCAGAATCTTATGACCTCATGAAGGGTACCCTGATTGAGGGCTTTGGATTCTCCACTGAGGAGTACAGGATTAGGTTCAGGGGGGCTCAAAAATCCTCGAGCCAGACCTGGGTTGACTTTGTTGACTACTCAGTGAAAACACTAGATGGTTGGATTCAAGGCAGTGGTGTAAGTAATTATGATGGGCTGTACAATTTATTTGTGAAAGAACACCTGTTAAGTAATTGTTTCAATGATACACTGCATCAGCATCTGGTAGACCTAGGACCAATTTCTCCCCAAGAATTGGGAAAGAAGGCGGACCATTGGGTCAAGACAAGGGTGTCCAAGACTTCAACAGGGGGTGACCAAAAGAAAGGGGTCACAAAGACTCCCCAACAGAAGGGTGATGAGACAACCAAAACTAAAAATAGTAAAGAGTCTTCTACAGGCCCCCAAAAACCTGCACAGGAGGGTGGGCCCAGAGCCTCTTCACAAAACAATGGGTACAAGGGTAAAAACTTTGATCCCAAAAAGGCCTGGTGTCATAGCTGTAAACAGCATGGACACCAAACTGGAGACAAGGCCTGTCCCAAGAAAGGTTCCACTCCAAACTCCCATCCAGGTAACACTGGTATGGCTAGTCTCCAAGTGGGATCAACAGTGTGCCCAGAGCAAATCAGGGTCCACACTGAAGCTACTCTAGTTTCTGAGGGTGGGGTGGATTTAGCCACACTAGCTGTCTGGCCGCCTAACATGCAAAAATACAGACAGCAACTCTTAATTAATGGGACTAGAATAGAGGGCCTGAGGGATACAGGTGCCAGTGTCACCATGGTGACAGAGAAACTGGTTTCCCCTGGCCAATACCTGACTGGAAAAACTTACACAGTCACCAACGCTGACAATCAGAGAAAAGTACATCCCATGGCAATGGTTACTTTAGAATGGGGAGGGGTCAATGGCCTGAAACAGGTGGTGGTCTCCTCAAATATCCCAGTGGACTGTCTGCTTGGAAATGACCTGGAGTCCTCAGCATGGGCTGAGGTAGAGCTAAAAACCCATGCAGCAATGCTGGGTATCCCTGAACTGGTGTGTGTGAAAACAAGAGCACAATGCAAGGCACAGGGTGAAAAAGTAGGGCTGGAGTCTGGAAAAATGGCCCCGCCTACCAAGAGAACAGGAAAGTCAGTTGGGAAACCAACTGCAACACAGCAAAAGAAAGGGAACCTCTCTTCTCAGGAAGAAGTTCTGCCCTCTGAGGGAACTGAGCCTTTGGAGCTTGAACCTTATCAGGTTGAGCTCTTAGGCCCAGGGGGACCCTCAAGGGAAGAGCTGTGTAAGGGACAAGAAACCTGTCCCTCTCTTGAAGGCCTTAGGCAGCAAGCTGCTGAAGAGTCCAAAGGCAAGAAAAATGGAACACATAGGGTCTATTGGGAAGATGGGCTCCTGTACACTGAGGCCAGAGACCCCAAACCTGGTGCCACTAGGAGAGTGGTAGTGCCTCAGCTGTTCAGAGAGTTCATCCTAACATTGGCCCATGACATTCCCCTTGCTGGACATTTGGGACAAACCAAGACGTGGGAGAGGTTAGTCAACCACTTCTACTGGCCCAATATGTCCAACATGGTTAAGGAGTTTTGCCTCTCCTGCCCCACCTGTCAAGCCAGTGGTAAGACAGGTGGGCATCCAAAGGCCCCCCTCATTCCACTTCCAGTGGTGGGGGTGCCCTTTGAAAGAGTGGGTGTGGACATAGTTGGTCCACTGGAACCTCCCACAGCCTCAGGAAATATGTATATCCTGGTAGTAGTGGATCATGCTACCAGGTATCCTGAAGCTATTCCCCTTAGGTCGACTACTGCCCCTGCAGTAGCCAAGGCCCTCATTGGTATCTTTACCAGAGTGGGTTTCCCTAAGGAGGTGGTGTCTGACAGAGGTACCAACTTCATGTCAGCATACCTAAAGCACATGTGGAATGAGTGTGGAGTGACTTATAAATTCACTACACCTTACCATCCACAAACTAATGGCTTAGTTGAGAGATTCAACAAGACATTAAAAGGCATGATCATGGGGCTCCCAGAAAAACTCAAAAGGAGATGGGATGTCCTCTTGCCATGTCTGCTTTTCGCTTACAGAGAGGTGCCACAGAAGGGAGTAGGATTCTCACCCTTTGAACTTCTGTTTGGTCATCCTGTAAGGGGACCACTTGCCCTTGTTAAAGAAGGCTGGGAGAGACCTCTCCATGAGCCTAAACAGGACATAGTGGACTATGTACTTGGCCTTCGCTCTAGAATGGCAGAGTACATGGAAAAGGCAACCAAAAACCTTGAGGCCAGCCAACAACTCCAGAAGTTTTGGTATGACCAAAAGGCTGCACTGGTTGAGTTCCAACCAGGGCAGAAAGTCTGGGTTCTGGAGCCTGTGGCTCCCAGGGCACTCCAGGACAAATGGAGTGGCCCTTACCCAGTACTAGAAAGGAAGAGTCAGGTCACCTACCTGGTGGACCTGGGCACAAGCAGGAGCCCCAAGAGGGTGATCCATGTGAACCGCCTTAAGCTCTTCCATGACAGGGCTGATGTGAATCTGTTGATGGTAACAGATGAGGATCAGGAGGCAGAGAGTGAACCTCTCCCTGATCTTCTATCATCAGACCCAAAAGATGGCACAGTAGATGGAGTGATCTACTCAGACACCCTCTCTGGCCAACAGCAAGCTGATTGTAGGAGAGTCCTACAACAGTTTCCTGAGCTTTTCTCCCTAACCCCTGGTCAGACACACCTGTGTACCCATGATGTGGACACAGGAGACAGCATGCCTGTCAAGAACAAAATCTTCAGACAGTCTGACCATGTTAAGGAAAGCATCAAGGTGGAAGTCCACAAGATGCTGGAATTGGGAGTGATTGAGCGCTCTGACAGCCCCTGGGCTAGCCCAGTGGTCTTAGTCCCCAAACCTCACACCAAAGATGGAAAGAAAGAGATGAGGTTTTGTGTGGACTACAGAGGGCTCAATTCTGTCACCAAGACAGATGCCCATCCAATTCCAAGAGCTGATGAGCTCATTGATAAATTAGGTGCTGCCAAATTTCTAAGTACCTTTGACTTGACAGCAGGGTACTGGCAAATAAAAATGGCACCTGGAGCAAAAGAAAAGACAGCATTCTCCACACCTGATGGGCATTATCAGTTTACTGTTATGCCCTTTGGTTTAAAGAATGCCCCTGCCACCTTCCAAAGGTTGGTGAATCAAGTCCTTGCTGGCTTGGAGTCCTTTAGCACAGCTTATCTTGATGATATTGCTGTCTTTAGCTCCACCTGGCAGGATCACCTGGTCCACCTGAGGAAGGTTTTGAAGGCTCTGCAATCTGCAGGCCTCTCTATCAAGGCATCCAAATGCCAGATAGGGCAGGGAACTGTGGTTTACTTGGGCCACCTTGTAGGTGGAGGCCAAGTTCAGCCACTCCAACCCAAGATCCAGACCATTCTGGACTGGGTAGCTCCAAAAACCCAGACTCAAGTCAGGGCATTCCTTGGCTTGACTGGGTACTACAGGAGGTTTGTGAAGGGATATGGATCCATTGTGACAGCCCTCACTGAGCTCACCTCCAAGAAAATGCCCAAGAAAGTGAACTGGACTGTGGACTGCCAACAGGCCTTTGACACCCTGAAACAAGCAATGTGCTCAGCACCAGTTCTCAAAGCTCCAGATTATTCTAAGCAGTTCATTGTGCAGACTGATGCCTCTGAACATGGGATAGGGGCAGTTTTGTCCCAAACAAATGATGATGGCCTTGACCAGCCTGTTGCTTTCATTAGCAGGAGGTTACTCCCCAGGGAGCAGCGTTGGAGTGCCATTGAGAGGGAGGCCTTTGCTGTGGTTTGGTCCCTGAAGAAGCTGAGACCATACCTCTTTGGGACTCACTTCCTAGTTCAAACTGACCACAGACCTCTCAAATGGCTGATGCAAATGAAAGGTGAAAATCCTAAACTGTTGAGGTGGTCCATCTCCCTACAGGGAATGGACTTTATAGTGGAACACAGACCTGGGACTGCCCATGCCAATGCAGATGGCCTTTCCAGGTTCTTCCACTTAGAAAATGAAGACTCTCTTGGGAAAGGTTAGTCTCATCCTCTTTCGTTTGGGGGGGGGGTTGTGTAAGGAAATGCCTCCTTGGCATGGTTGCCCCCTGACTTTTTGCCTTTGCTGATGCTATGTTTACAATTGAAAGTGTGCTGAGGCCTGCTAACCAGGCCCCAGCACCAGTGTTCTTTCCCTAACCTGTACTTTTGTATCCACAATTGGCAGACCCTGGCATCCAGATAAGTCCCTTGTAACTGGTACTTCTAGTACCAAGGGCCCTGATGCCAAGGAAGGTCTCTAAGGGATGCAGCATGTCTTATGCCACCCTGGAGACCTCTCACTCAGCACAGACACACTGCTTGCCAGCTTGTGTGTGCTAGTGAGGACAAAACGAGTAAGTCGACATGGCACTCCCCTCAGGGTGCCATGCCAGCCTCTCACTGCCTATGCAGTATAGGTAAGACACCCCTCTAGCAGGCCTTACAGCCCTAAGGCAGGGTGCACTATACCATAGGTGAGGGTACCAGTGCATGAGCATGGTACCCCTACAGTGTCTAAACAAAACCTTAGACATTGTAAGTGCAGGGTAGCCATAAGAGTATATGGTCTGGGAGTCTGTCAAACACGAACTCCACAGCACCATAATGGCTACACTGAAAACTGGGAAGTTTGGTATCAAACTTCTCAGCACAATAAATGCACACTGATCCCAGTGTACATTTTATTGTAAAATACACCACAGAGGGCACCTTAGAGGTGCCCCCTGAAACTTAACCGACTGTCTGTGTAGGCTGACTAGTTCCAGCAGCCTGCCACACCAGAGACATGTTGCTGGCCCCATGGGGAGAGTGCCTTTGTCACTCTGAGGCCAGTAACAAAGCCTGCACTGGGTGGAGATGCTAACACCTCCCCCAGGCAGGAGCTGTGACACCTGGCGGTGAGCCTCAAAGGCTCACCCCTTTGTCACAGCCCAGCAGGGCACTCCAGCTTAGTGGAGTTGCCCGCCCCCTCCGGCCACGGCCCCCACTTTTGGCGGCAAGGCTGGAGGGAACAAAGAAAGCAACAAGGAGGAGTCACTGGCCAGTCAGGACAGCCCCTAAGGTGTCCTGAGCTGAGGTGACTCTGACTTTTAGAAATCCTCCATCTTGCAGATGGAGGATTCCCCCAATAGGGTTAGGATTGTGACCCCCTCCCCTTGGGAGGAGGCACAAAGAGGGTGTACCCACCCTCAGGGCTAGTAGCCATTGGCTACTAACCCCCCAGACCTAAACACGCCCTTAAATTTAGTATTTAAGGGCTACCCTGAACCCTAGAAAATTAGATTCCTGCAACTACAAGAAGAAGGACTGCCCAGCTGAAAACCCCTGCAGCGGAAGACCAGAAGACGACAACTGCCTTGGCTCCAGAAACTCACCGGCCTGTCTCCTGCCTTCCAAAGATCCTGCTCCAGCGACGCCTTCCAAAGGGACCAGCGACCTCGACATCCTCTGAGGACTGCCCCTGCTTCGAAAAGACAAGAAACTCCCGAGGACAGCGGACCTGCTCCAAGAAAAGCTGCAACTTTGTTTCCAGCAGCTTTAAAGAACCCTGCAAGCTCCCCGCAAGAAGCGTGAGACTTGCAACACTGCACCCGGCGACCCCGACTCGGCTGGTGGAGATCCGACGCCTCAGGAGGGACCCCAGGACTACTCTGATACTGTGAGTACCAAAACCTGTCCCCCCTGAGCCCCCACAGCGCCGCCTGCAGAGGGAATCCCGAGGCTTCCCCTGACCGCGACTCTCTGAAACCTAAGTCCCGACACCTGGGAGAGACCCTGCACCCGCAGCCCCCAGGACCTGAAGGACCGGACTTTCACTGGAGAAGTGACCCCCAGGAGTCCCTCTCCCTTGCCCAAGTGGAGGTTTCCCCGAGGAATCCCCCCCTTGCCTGCCTGCAGCGCGGAAGAGATCCCGAGATCTCTCATAGACTAACATTGCGAACCCGACGCTTGTTTCTACACTGCACCCGGCCGCCCCCGCGCCGCTGAGGGTGAAATTTCTGTGTGGACTTGTGTCCCCCCCGGTGCCCTACAAAACCCCCCTGGTCTGCCCTCCGAAGACGCGGGTACTTACCTGCAAGCAGACCGGAACCGGGGCACCCCCTTCTCTCCATTCTAGCCTATGTGTTTTGGGCACCACTTTGAACTCTGCACCTGACCGGCCCTGAGCTGCTGGTGTGGTGACTTTGGGGTTGCTCTGAACCCCCAACGGTGGGCTGCCTTGGACCAAGAACTGAACCCTGTAAGTGTCTTACTTACCTTGTAAAACTAACAAATACTTACCTCCCCTAGGAACTGTGAAAATTGCACTAAGTGTCCACTTTTAAAACAGCTATTTGTCAATAACTTGTAAAGTATACATGCAATTTTTATGATTTGAAGTTCCTAAAGTACTTACCTGCAATACCTTTCGAACAAGATATTACCTGTAGAATTTGAACCTGTGGTTCTTAAAATAAACTAAGAAAATATATTTTTCTATAACAAAACCTATTGGCTGGATTTGTCTCTGAGTGTGTGTACCTCATTTATTGTCTTGTGTATGTACAACAAATGCTTAACACTTCTCCTTGGATAAGCCTACTGCTCGACCACACTACCACAAAATAGAGCATTAGTATTATCTATTTTTACCACTATTTTACCTCTAAGGGGAACCCTTGGACTCTGTGCATGCTATTCCTTACTTTGAAATAGCACATACAGAGCCAACTTCCTACAGTATGTTTCCTAAAAATGCCATTGATGCACCTTTCTTTCTTGTAGAATGTGCTCTAGGAGTGATTAAAAGTTGTCTCTTTACTTTGATGTAGCATGTTTGTATGCATCTAACAATCCATTTTGCTAAGCCTTGTTTAGATATAGGATTACCTTTATGTGGCTGTTGAAAGGCAACAAAAAGTTGTTTTGTTTTCCTAAAAACTTTAGTTCTGTCTATGTAGTACATAAGAGCTCTTTAGAGATCTAGAGTATGAGGAGCTCTTTCTGCCACAGAGTCTGGCTGTGGAAAGAAGACTGCCAATTCCACTGTTTGATTGATGTGAAAAGGAGATACTACTTTGGGTAGAAGTTTTGGATTTGTCCCAAGTACAACTATGTTTGTGTACTTGGAAGAAAGGTTCCTCAAGGGTGAACACCTGTATTTCACTAACTCTTAGTAAATAAGTAATAGCTACAAGGAAGGCAAATTTCCAGGTTAAAAACTGAATTTGACAAGAATGCATGGGTTCAAAAAGTGGGCCCATGAGTCTGGTAAGTACGATATTTAAATTTCAGGAAGGAACAGGTGATGTTCTAGGTGGAATAATACGTTTTAATCCTTCTATGAAGGCTTTAATCACAGGAACTCTAAAGAGAAGTGTGATGAATATTTTGTAAATACGCAGATATTGCAGTGAGGTGGATTTTGATGGATGAGAAAGCTTAATTTGATTTTTGCAAATGAAGTAAGTAGCATACAATATCTTGTATAGATGCTGTAAGTGGACCAGTGTTTTTTGATTGACAGTAGTAGACAAATATTTTCTATTTGTTAGCATTACAGTCTAGAAGTAGGTTTGCTTGCCTGCTTGCTTAATCACTTCCATACAGTCTGATGGAAGTTATAGGTAACCAAACTGACTTCAGGAGCCAAATTGCTAAATTGACAGCATTGGGGTTTGGGTGGCTGATTTGACCTTTGTTTTGTTTTAACACATCTGGTCTGTTTGGGAGTTTGGATTGAGGTACTACAGACAGGTCTAGGAGTGTTGTGTACCAATGTTGACATGCTTATGTTGGGGCTATGAGTATCCTGGTCAGAGATGTCGGACATAGTTTGCGGACCAGAAAGGGAAGGAACGGGGGGGGGTGGCAGAGGTTGGGTTTAAGCAAATATCCCAGACCAATTGATCCAGAGAGCATTGCCCTTGGATAGGGGATGTGGGTGTCTGGATGCGAAGTTTTGGCATTTTGCGTTTGCTTGTTGCAAATAGGTCTATTTCTGGTGTTCCCCACTTTTGAAAGTACTTTAGAGTAAATATCCCATCGTGAGTTTGTTGGTGATTCCTGCTTAGGAGATTTGCTAACTGATTGTCTATTCCTGGAATGTATTCTGCTAATAGATGATTGTGAATTGCCCATTTCCATATTGTCTGGGCTAGTAGAGGTAAAGGTCTCCTGTTTAGTCTTGTGTGTGGAACTATGGCTATGCAAGATGCCATCATCCCTAGAATTTTCATGATAAATTTTACAGTGTATTGTTGATTTGGTTGTATATGCGGGATGAGGTTCTGGAAAGCCCATATCCTTTGTGTAATTGGATATGCTAGGGCTTTAAGTATTTAGAATAGCACCGAGGTAAGATTGTACCTGTGCTAGTTGAAGGTGTGAATTCTGATCATTTAGAGTGAACCCTAGTGTATGCAGGGTTTCTATTACATAATGAGTGTATTGTTGGCATTGTGTAAAATTGCTTGATTTTATTAGCCAATTGTCTGGATATGGAAAGACGTAAATGTGTTGTCTTAAGTAGGCTGCTAGTACTGCTAGACATACTGTGAACACTCTTGGAGCTGTTATGGCGAACAGCAAAACTTTGAACTGGTAATGTTTTCCTGCTATGACGAACCAGAGGTATTTTCTGTGAGCTGGGTGGATGGGTATATGGAAATACGCATCTTTGAGGTCTAGAACAGTCATTTAATCTTGTTTTTGTAGTAGTGGAATGACATCCTGCAGAGTTACTGTGTGAAGATGTTCTGAAAGGATGTATAGATCGAGAGGCCTGAGGTCTAGGATAGGCCTTAGAGTGCCATCTTTTTTGGGAATGAGGAAGTATAGTGAGTATACTCCTGTTCCTTGTTGAGAATGTGGGACCAATTCTATTGCTTGTTTTAATAGTAGGGATTGTACCTCTTGTTGCAACAAAATGTTGTGTTCTGGGGACAATTTGTGGTACCATGGCGGAATGTTTGGAAAGGTGGAAATTAATTCTAGGCCAAAGCCATTGCAGATAATTGATAATACCCAATTGTCTGTGGTGATATTTTGCCAGAGAGTGGAATTGCTGTAGTCTTCCCCCCACAGGAGATGTGTGGTGTGGAAAGGAAGTCACTGCTTGGATGGTGTAGTGGCTTGCTTTGAGACTTGGAACTTGCCTCGGTTTCTGAAATATTGTCTTCTGTAGGACCCTCTAAATCCCCCTCTGTGATATTGTGTTTGTTGTCCCTCATTTGCCTGGGAGGTAGAAGCTTCAGAGGATTGTGGTTTAAATCCTCCTCTAAACTGTGGTCTGTAAAAGAAGCCTCTTTATGGTGTGGTTTATAATGCCCCCATCGCCTTTGCAGTATCCGAGTCTTTTCTCCGTTTTTCTATAGTGGTGTCCACTTCATGCCCGAAGATTAAATAAAATAAATAATAATAATCAAAAGGCATGTTAAGTACTGCCTGTTGAATTTCTGGTTTAAAACCAGAAAGCGTAGCCATGCATGCTTTCTAATTGTAATGGCAGTATTGACACTCCTTGCAGCTGTATCAGCAGCATCGAGGGCAGACCGTGTCTGATTATTACTTATAGCCTGTCCCTCTTCTACAACCTGTATGAATTATTGCATCTCATCCCAATGGGCTCTATCATATCTGGCAAGAAGTGCTTGCGAATTTGCAATTCGCCATTGGGTAGCCGCTTGCGTGACTACTCTCTTGCCAGCAGCAAACTTTCTACTTTCTTTACCAGGAGGAGCGTCTCCTGATGACTGGCTGTTAGCTCTTTTTCTGGCCGCACTGACTTCTACTGAGTCCGGAGGAACCTGATTTGTGATGTAGTCTTGGTCCGTAGGGGCAGGTTTATATTGTTTGTCAATTCTAGGGGTAATCACTCTAGCTTTGACAGGCTCACAAAAAAAAAAAAAAAGTGGTCAGCATGTCTGACCATTCCAGGCAACATTGGGAGACACTGGTATCTGGAGTGAGTGGAAGACAGTGTTGAATAAAATAAATCTTCCTCCATGGGTTCAGAGTGCACTCAGACAATTCCAGGCCAGTAGGTTTTTATATTGAAAAATATATTTTCTTAGTTTATTTTAAGAACCACAGGGTCAAGATTTACAAACAATCCTTTAAATGAAAGGTATTTCACTCAGGTATCTTAGGAACTTTGAATCACCACAATAGCATGTACAGTTTTGGCCAAAATGGCAATAAGCGATTTTAAAATTGGACACAGTGCAAACATCAACAGTTCGTGGGGGAGGTAAGTATTTGTTAGTTTCTCAGGTAAGTACAACACTTACAGGGTTCAAAGTTGGGTCCAAGGTAGCCCACCGTGAGGGGTTCTGGGCAACCCCAAAGTTACCACACAAGCAGCTCAGGGTCGGTCAGGTGCAGAGGTCAAAGCGATGCCCAAAACGCATAGGCTTCAATGGAAATCGGGGCGGCCGGGTCCAGTCTGCCAGCAGGTAAGTACCCGTGACTTCGGAGGGTAGACCAGGGGGGTTTTGTAGGGCGGGGGGGGACAAGCAGGCACAGAAAGTACACCCTCAGCGGCACAGGGGCGGCCAGGAGAAATGTGCAAACAGGTGTCTGGTTTGCAATAGGATTCAATGTGGAGACCCAGGGGTCTCTTCAGCGATGCAGGCAGGCAAAGGGGGGGCTCCTCGGGGTAGCCACCACCTAGGCTAGGAAGAGGGCCACGGAAGGGGGAAAGGGGGGGGGGGGGGGGGGGGGGGGGGCACGCCTGCACTGGAGTTCAGTTGCTGGGGGCTGCGTGTGCAGTGTCTTTACCAGGAGTTGGGTTCCTTGAAGCAGTCAGAGGGAGCCTCTGGATTCCCTCTGCAGGAGTCACTGTGGGGGCTCGGGGTGTCAACTCTGGCTACTCATGGGCTCGCAGTCGCCGGGGAGTCCTCCCTGTAGTGTTGTTTCTATACTCGCATGATGATTGTAAGGAAATGCCTCCTTGTCATGGTTACTGTAGGAAGTTGGCTCTGTATGTGCTATTTCAAAGTAAGGAATAGCATGCACAGAGTCCAAGGGTTCCCCTTAGAGGTAAGACAGTGGCAAAAAGAGATAATGCTAATGCTCTATTTTGTGGTAGTGTGGTCGAGCAGTAGGCTTATCAAAGGAGTAGTGTTAAGCATTTGTTGTACATACACACAGGCAATAAATGAGGAACACACACTCAGAGACAAATCCAGGCCAATAGGTTTTTGTATAGAAAATGAAAATGTCACTTACCCAGTGTACATCTGTTCGTGGCATTAGTCACTGCAGATTCACATGTTGAGCACAGTCCGCTGCCTGGTGTTGGGCTCGGAGTATTACAAGTTGTTTTTCTTCGAAGAAGTCTTTTTTGGTCACGGGACCGAAGGACTCCTCCCTCTTCGGCTCCATTGCGCATGGGCGTCGACTCCATCTTAGATTGTTTTCCCCGCAGAGGGTGAGGCTGGAGTTGTTTGCTATAAATAGTGCCCATGCAATGCAGTGAATACGTATGTACATAAAAAGTTTATAATAATTATTTACAAATGTACAAATGTTTAAGATTTAAGATTTACTTCTAAACGGCTACAGGCTTCCCGGGGAGGCGGGAGGGCACATGTGAATCTGCAGCGACTAATGCCACGAACAGATGTACACTGGGTAAGTGACCTTTTCAGTTCGATGGCATATGTTGCTGCAGATACACATGTTGAGCATAGACTATAAAGCAGTTACCTCCCCTAAAAGCGGTGGTTTAGCCTGTAGGAGTTGAAGTAGTTTGGAATAATGTTCTTAGTACAGCTTGGCCCACTGTAGCTTGTTGTGCATTTAGTACATCTACACAGTAGTGTTTAGTAAATGTATGAGGCGTAGACGAGGTTGCAGCCTTACATATTTCGCTCATAGGAATGTTTCCTAGAAAGGCCATTGTAGCACCTTTCTTTCTGGTTGAGTGTGCCTTTGGTGTAATAGGCAATTCTCTCTTGGCTTTAAGATAGCATGTTTGAATACATCTGACTATCCATCTAGCAATGCCTTGTTTAGAGATTGGATTTCCTATGTGTGGTTTTTGAAAAGCTATGAACAGTTGTTTTGTTTTCCTGATTAACTTTGTTCTGTCAATGTAGTACATTAGTGCTCTTTTGATGTCTAATGTATGTAGTGCCCTTTCAGCCACGGAATCTGGCTGTGGGAAGAACACTGGTAATTCTACTGTTTGATTTAAATGGAATGGTGAGATTACTTTTGGTAGAAATTTTGGATTTGTTCTTAGAACTATTTTATTTTTGTGTATTTGAATAAATGGTTCTTGTATGGTAAATGCCTGTATTTCACTTACTCTTCTGAGGGATGTGATTGCAATGAGAAATGCAACTTTCCACGTTAAATATTGCATTTCACAGGAATGCATGGGTTCAAAAGGTGGACCCATGAGTCTTGTTAAGACGATGTTAAGGTTCCATGAAGGAACTGGTGGTGTTCTTGGTGGTATAATTCTTTTTAGCCCTTCCATGAATGCTTTAATAACTGGTATTCTAAATAGAGATGATGAATGAGTAGTTTGTATGTAAGCAGATATTGCTGCGAGGTGTATTTTTATAGATGAAAAAGCGAGGGTTGCTTTTTGCAAATGTAGTAAGTATCCCACTATGTCCTTTGTAGAGGCATGCAATGGTTGGATTTGATTGGTATGGCAGTAGCAAACAAATCTTTTCCACTTAGATGCATAGCAGTGTCTAGTGGAAGACTTTCTAGCTTGTTTTATGACCTCCATACATTCTTGTGTGAGGTCTAAGTGTCCGAATTCTAGGATTTCAGGAGCCAAATTGCTAGATTCAATGATGCTGGGTTTGGATGCCTGATCTGTTTGTGTTGTGTTAACAGATCTGGGGGGTGATTCTAATTCTGGCGGGCGGCGGAGGCCGCCCGCCAGAATTCCGCCCCCATAATACCGCTCCGCGGTCAGAAGACCGCGGAGGGTATTATGAGTTTTTCCCTGGGCTGGCGGGCGGTCTCCAAAAGACCGCCCGCCAGCCCAGGGAAAAACTCCCTTCCCACGAGGATGCCGGCTCGTAATCGAGCCGGCGGAGTGGGAAGGTGCGACGGGTGCAGTAGCACCCGTCGCGTATTTCAGTGTCTGCAAGGCAGACACTGAAATACCTTGCGGGGCCCTCTTACGGGGGCCCCTGCCGTGCCCATGCCATTGGCATGGGCACGGCAGGGGCCCCCAGGGGCCCCGCGGCACCCCCTACCGCCATCCTGTTCCTGGCGGGCGAACCGCCAGGAACAGGATGGCGGTAGGGGGTGTCAGAATCCCCCATGGCGGCGCAGCAAGCTGCGCCGCCATGGGGGATTCTAAGGGCAGCGGTAAACCGGCGGGAGACCGCCGGTTTACCCTTTCTGACCGCGGCCAAAGCGCCGCGGTCAGAATGCCCTGCGGGGCACCGCCGGCCTGTCGGCGGTACTCCCGCCGACCCTCGCGGGTTAGAATCAGGGCCCTGGTCTGTTGGGTAGTTTGACATGCGGTACTAGTGAAAGGTCTAGTAGAGTTGTATACCAAGGTTGTCTTGCCCATGTGGGTGCTATCAGTATGAGTTTGAGTTGGTTTTGACTCAATTTGTTTACTAGATATGGAAGGAGAGGGAGAGGGGGAAAAGCGTATGCAAATATCCCTGACCAACTCATCCATAGAGCATTGCCTTGTGATTCGCGGTGTGGGTACCTGGATGCGAAGTTTTGGCATTTTGCGTTTTCTTTTGTTGCGAACAAATCTATCTGGGGTGTTCCCCAAATTTGAAAGTAATTGTTCAGAACTTGGGGGTGAATTTCCCATTCGTGGACTTGTTGGTGATTGTAGGAAGTTGGCTCCGTATGTGCTATTTCAAAGTAAGGAATAGCATGCACAGAGTCCAAGGGTTCCCCTTAGAGGTAAGATAGTGGCAAAAAGAGATAATACTAATGCTCTATTTTGTGGTAGTGTGGTCGAGCAGTAGGCTTATCCAAGGAGTAGTGTTAAGCATTTGTTGTACATACACATAGGCAATAAATGAGGTACACACACTCAGACAAATCCAGCCAATAGGTTTTTGTATAGAAAAATCTCTTTTCTTAGTTTATTTTAAGAACCACAGGTTCAAATTCTACATGTAATCTCATTCGAAAGGTATTGCAGGTAAGTACTTTAGGAACTTCAAATCATCAAAATTGCATGTATACTTTTCAAGTTATTCACAAATAGCTGTTTTAAAAGTGGACACTTAGTGCAATTTTCACAGTTCCTAGGGGAGGTAAGTATTTGTTAGGTTAACCAGGTAAGTAAGACACTTACAGGGCTTAGGTCTTGGTCCAAGGTAGCCCACCGTTGGGGGTTCAGAGCAACCCCAAAGTCACCACACCAGCAGCTCAGGGCCGGTCAGGTGCAGAGTTCAAAGTGGTGCCCAAAACACATAGGCTAGAATGGAGAGAAGGGGGTGCCCCGGTTCCGGTCTGCTTGCAGGTAAGTACCCGCGTCTTCGGAGGGCAGACCAGAGGGGTTTTGTAGGGCACCGGGGGGGACACAAGCCCACACAGAAATTTCACCCTCAGCAGCGCGGGGGCGGCCGGGTGCAGTGTAGAAACAAGCGTCGGGTTTGTAATGGAAGTCAATGGGAGATCTAGGGATCTCTTCAGCGCTGCAGGCAGGCAAGGGGGGGGTTCCTCGGGGAAACCTCCACTTGGTCAAGGGCGAGGGACTCCTGGGGGTCACTCCTCCAGTGAAAGTCCGGTCCTTCAGGTCCTGGGGGCTGCGGGTGCAGGGTCTCTCCCAGGTGTCGGGACTTAGGATTCAAAGAGTCGCGGTCAGGGGAAGCCTCGGGATTCCCTCTGCAGGCGGCGCTGTGGGGGCTCAGGGGGGACAGGTTTTTGTACTCACAGTCTTAGAGTAGTCCTGGGGTCCCTCCTGAGGTGTTGGATCGCCACCAGCCGAGTCGGGGTCGCCGGGTGCAGTGTTACAAGTCTCACGCTTCTTGCGGGGAGCTTGCAGGGTTCTTTAAAGCTGCTGGAAACAAAGTTGCAGCTTTTCTTGGAGCAGGTCCGCTGTCCTCGGGAGTTTGTCTTTTCGAAGCAGGGGCAGTCCTCAGAGGATGTCGAGGTCGCTGGTCCCTTTGGAAGGCGTCGCTGGAGCAGGATCTTTGGAAGGCAGGAGACAGGCCGGTGAGTTTCTGGAGCCAAGGCAGTTGTCGTCTTCTGGTCTTCCGCTGCAGGGGTTTTCAGCTAGGCAGTCCTTCTTCTTGTAGTTGCAGGAATCTAATTTTCTAGGGTTCAGGGTAGCCCTTAAATACTAAATTTAAGGGCGTGTTTAGGTCTGGGGGGTTAGTAGCCAATGGCTACTAGCCCTGAGGGTGGGTACACCCTCTTTGTGCCTCCTCCCAAGGGGAGGGGGTCACAATCCTAACCCTATTGGGGGAATCCTCCATCTGCAAGATGGAGGATTTCTAAAAGTCAGAGTCACCTCAGCTCAGGACACCTTAGGGGCTGTCCTGACTGGCCAGTGACTCCTCCCTGTTTTTCTCATTATTTTCTCCGGCCTTGCCGCCAAAAGTGGGGCCTGGCCGGAGGGGGCGGGCAACTCCACTAGCTGGAGTGTCCTGCTGGGTTGGCACAAAGGAGGTGAGCCTTTGAGGCTCACCGCCAGGTGTGACAATTCCTGCCTGGGGGAGGTGTTAGCATCTCCACCCAGTGCAGGCTTTGTTACTGGCCTCAGAGTGACAAAGGCACTCTCCCCATGGGGCCAGCAACATGTCTCGGTTTGTGGCAGGCTGCTAAAACTAGTCAGCCTACACAGATAGTCGGTTAAGTTTCAGGGGGCACCTCTAAGGTGCCCTCTGGGGTGTATTTTGCAATAAAATGTACACTGGCATCAGTGTGCATTTATTGTGCTGAGAAGTTTGATACCAAACTTCCCAGTTTTCAGTGTAGCCATTATGGTGCTGTGGAGTTCGTGTTTGACAAACTCCCAGACCATATACTCTTATGGCTACCCTGCACTTACAATGCCTAAGGTTTTGTTTAGACACTGTAGGGGTACCATGCTCATGCACTGGTACCCTCACCTATGGTATAGTGCACCCTGCCTTAGGGCTGTAAGGCCTGCTAGAGGGGTGTCTTACCTATACTGCATAGGCAGTGAGAGGCTGGCATGGCACCCTGAGGGGAGTGCCATGTCGACTTACTCGCTTTGTCCTCACTAGCACATACAAGCTGGCAAGCAGAGTGTCTGTGCTGAGTGAGAGGTCTCCAGGGTGGCATAAGACATGCTGCAGCCCTTAGAGACCTTCCTTGGCATCAGGGCCCTTGGTACTAGAAGTACCAGTTACAAGGGACTTATCTGGATGCCAGGGTCTGCCAATTGTGGATACAAAAGTACAGGTTAGGGAAAGAACACTGGTGCTGGGGCCTGGTTAGCAGGCCTCAGCACACTTTCAATTGTAAACATAGCATCAGCAAAGGCAAAAAGTCAGGGGGCAACCATGCCAAGGAGGCATTTCCTTACAGTGATCTTGCGAAAGGTTGTCTGCTAGTTGGTTTTGGATCCCTGGAATAAATTGTGCTATTAGGCGAATGTGGTTGTGAATCGCCCACTGCCATATTTTTTGTGTTAGGAGACACAATTGTGTTGAGTGTGTTCCTCCTTGTTTGTTTAAATAATACATTGTTGTCATGTTGTCTGTTTTGACAAGAATGTATTTGTGTGTTATTATGGGTTGAAAGGCTTTTAACGCTAGAAATACTGCTAACAGTTCTAGGTAATTTATATGAAATTTTGTTTGGTGTACGTCCCATTGTCCTTGAATGCTGTGGTGATTGAGGTGTGCTCCCCACCCTGTCATGGAAGCATCTGTTATAACGTATTGAGGCACTGGGTCCTGAAATGTCCGCCCTTTGTTTAAATTGTTTCTGTTCCACCATAGAAGCGAGAGGTATGTTTGGCGGTCTACCAACACCAGATCTAGAAGTTGACCCTGTGCTTGTGACCATTGTGATGCTAGGCACTGTTGTAAGGGTCGCATGTGTAGTCTTGCGTTTGGGACAATGGCTATGCATGATGACATCATGCCTAGAAGTTTTAGCACAAACTTTGCTTGTATCTTTTGGTTTGGAAACATAGCACTTATTACCTTGTGGAATGCTTGAACTCTTTGAGGACTTGGAGTGGCAATTCCTTTTGATGTGTTGATGGTTGCCCCTAGATATTGTTGTGTCTGACACGGTTCGAGGTGTGACTTTGTATAGTTGATGGAGAAACCCAGTTTGTGAAGGGTTTGTATGACATATGTGGTGTTGTTTGTGCACTTTCTTACTGTGTTGGTCTTGATTAGCCAATCGTCTAGGTAAGGAAACACATGTATTTGTTGTCTCCTGATATGTGCTGCTACTACTGCTAGACATTTTGTGAATACTCTTGGTGCAGTTGTTATTCCGAATGGCAACACCTTGAATTGGTAATGTATTCCTTTGAATACGAACCTTAGGTACTTTCTGTGAGAAGGATGTATCGGTATATGAAAGTACGCATCTTTTAGGTCTAATGTGGTCATGTAATCTTGCTGTTTGAGCAGTGGAATGATGTCTTGTAGTGTGACCATGTGAAAGTGGTCCGATATGATGTAGGTATTTAGTGTCCTGAGATCTAATATTGGTCTTAATGTTTTGTCTTTTTTTGGAATTAGAACGTACAGGGAGTAAACTCCTGTGTTTTTTTGTTGTACTGGTACTAATTCTATTGCATCCTTTTGCAGTAGTGCTTGAACTTCTAGTCCTAAAAGTTCTAAATGTTGTAGTGACATTTTGCGTGTTTTTGGAGGGATGTTTGGTGGGAATTTGTGGAATTCTATGCAATAGCCATGTTGGATTATTGCTAGTACCCAATTGTCTGTTGTAATCTGCTGCCAAGATTGGTAGAATTGGCTTAGTCTTCCCCCCACTGGTGTTGAGTGAAGGGGTTGTGTGACTTGAAAGTCACTGTTTAGGTGGAGTTTGGAATTTTCCCCTACTCCTTGGGAATTGGCCCCCTCTATATCCCCTGAAACCTCCCCTTTGGAATGAACCCTGATAGGGTGTGGTTCTTGTTTGTTGGCTGGTGGTGTCTGTGGGTTGGCCACGAAACCCCCCTCTAAATGGAGTTTTTCTAAAAGAGCCTCTGCTCTGCGGGGAGTAGAGTGCGCCCATGGCTTTGGCCGTGTCTGTGTCCTTTTTAAGTTTTTCAATGGCTGTGTCCACTTCAAGGCCAAAAAGTTGTTTTTCGTTGAAGGGCATATTAAGGACAGCCTGCTGGATTTCAGGTTTGAACCCTGAAGTGCGGAGCCATGCGTGTCTCCTTATGGTGACAGCAGTGTTGACTGTTCTTGCTGCAGTATCGGCTGCGTCCATTGAAGAGCGGATTTGATTGTTCGAGATCGTTTGTCCCTCTTCAACTATTTGCTGCGCCCTTTTTTGGTATTCCTGGGTGTAAGGAAATGCCTCCTTGGCATGGTTGCCCCCTGACTTTTTGCCTTTGCTGATGCTATGTTTACAATTGAAAGTGTGCTGAGGCCTGCTAACCAGGCCCCAGCACCAGTGTTCTTTCCCTAACCTGTACTTTTGTATCCACAATTGGCAGACCCTGGCATCCAGATAAGTCCCTTGTAACTGGTACTTCTACTACCAAGGGCCCTGATGCCAAGGAAGGTCTCTAAGGGCTGCAGCATGTCTTATGCCACCCTGGAGACCTCTCACTCAGCACAGACACTCTGCTTGCCAGCTTGTATGTGCTAGTGAGGACAAAGCGAGTAAGTCGACATGGCACTCCCCTCAGGGTGCCATGCCAGCCTCTCACTGCCTATGCAGTATAGGTAAGACACCCCTCTAGCAGGCCTTACAGCCCTAAGGCAGGGTGCACTATACCATAGGTGAGGGTGCCAGTGCATGAGCATGGTACCCCTACAGTGTCTAAACAAAACCTTAGACATTGTAAGTGCAGGGTAGCCATAAGAGTATATGGTCTGGGAGTCTGTCAAACACGAACTCCACAGCACCATAATGGCTACACTGAAAACTGGGAAGTTTGGTATCAAACTTCTCAGCACAATAAATGCACACTGATGCCAGTGTACATTTTATTGCAAAATACACCCCAGAGGGCACCTTAGAGGTGCCCCCTGAAACTTAACCGACTGTCTGTGTAGGCTGACTAGTTCCAGCAGCCTGCCACACCAGAGACATGTTGCTGGCCCCATGGGGAGAGTGCCTTTGTCACTCTGAGGCCAGTAACAAAGCCTGCACTGGGTGGAGATGCTAACACCTCCCCCAGGCAGGAGCTGTGACACCTGGCGGTGAGCCTCAAAGGCTCACCCCTTTGTCACAGCCCAGCAGGGCACTCCAGCTTAGTGGAGTTGCCCGCCCCCTCCGGCCACGGCCCCCACTTTTGGCGGCAAGGCTGGAGGGAACAAAGAAAGCAACAAGGAGGAGTCACTGGCCAGTCAGGACAGCCCCTAAGGTGTCCTGAGCTGAGGTGACTAACTTTTAGAAATCCGCCATCTTGCAGATGGAGGATTCCCCCAATAGGGTTAGGATTGTGACCCCCCTCCCCTTGGGAGGAGGCACAAAGAGGGTGTACCCACCCTCAGGGCTAGTAGCCATTGGCTACTAACCCCCCAGACCTAAACACGCCCTTAAATTTAGTATTTAAGGGCTACCCTGAACCCTAGAAAATTAGATTCCTGCAACTACAAGAAGGACTGCCTAGCTGAAAACCCCTGCAGCGGAAGACCAGAAGACGACAACTGCCTTGGCTCCAGAAACTCACCGGCCTGTCTCCTGCCTTCCAAAGATCCTGCTCCAGCGACGCCTTCCAAAGGGACCAGCGACCTCGACATCCTCTGAGGACTGCCCCTACTTCGAAAAGACAAGAAACTCCCGAGGACAGCGGACCTGCTCCAAGAAAAGCTGCAACTTTGTTTCCAGCAGCTTTAAAGAACCCTGCAAGCTCCCCGCAAGAAGCGTGAGACTTGCAACACTGCACCCGGCGACCCCGACTCAGCGGGTGGAGATCCGACACCTCAGGAGGGACCCCAGGACTACTCTGATACTGTGAGTACCAAAACCTGTCCCCCCTGAGCCCCCACAGCGCCGCCTGCAGAGGGAATCCCGAGGCTTCCCCTGACCGCGACTCTTTGAACCTAAAGTCCCGACGCCTGGGAGAGACCCTGCACCCGCAGCCCCCAGGACCTGAAGGACCGGACTTTCACTGGAGAAGTGACCCCCAGGAGTCCCTCTCCCTTGTCCAAGTGGAGGTTTCCCCGAGGAATCCCCCCCTTGCCTGCCTGCAGCGCTGAAGAGATCCCGAGATCTCTCATAGACTAACATTGCGAACCCGACGCTTGTTTCTACACTGCACCCGGCCGCCCCCGCGCCGCTGAGGGTGAAATTTCTGTGTGGACTTGTGTCCCCCCCGGTGCCCTACAAAACCCCCCTGGTCTGCCCTCCGAAGACGCGGGTACTTACCTGCAAGCAGACCGGAACCGGGGCACCCCCTTCTCTCCATTCTAGCCTATGCGTTTTGGGCACCACTTTGAACTCTGCACCTGACCGGCCCTGGGCTGCTGGTGTGGTGACTTTGGGGTTGCTCTGAACCCCCAACGGTGGGCTACCTTGGACCAAGAACTAAGCCCTGTAAGTGTCTTACTTACCCGGTTAACCTAACAAATACTTACCTCCCCTAGGAACTGTGAAAATTGCACTAAGTGTCCACTTTTAAAACAGCTACTTGTGAATAACTTGAAGTATACATGCAATTTTGATGATTTGAAGTTCCTAAAGTACTTACCTGTAATACCTTTCGAATGAGATATTACATGTAGAATTTGAACCTGTGGTTCTTAAAATAAACTAAGAAAAGATATTTTTCTATACAAAAACCTATTGGCTGGATTTGTCTCTGAGTGTGTGTACCTCATTTATTGTCTATGTGTATGTACAACAAATGCTTAACACTACTCCTTGGATAAGCCTACTGCTCGACCACACTACCACAAAATAGAGCATTAGTATTATCTATTTTTACCACTATTTTACCTCTAAGGGGAACCCTTGGACTCTGTGCATGCTATTCCTTACTTTGAAATAGCACATACAGAGCCAACTTCCTACACTGGGGAAGATGGTCTATGAGAAGTTGCATCTCATCCCAGTGTGCGCGGTCATATCGGGCTAGCAGCGCTTGAGAATTTGTGATGCGCCATTGGTTGGCTGCCTGTGATGCGACTCTTTTTCCTGCCGCATCAAATTTTCGGCTTTCTTTGTCCGGAGGTGGGGCGTCGCCAGATGTATGGGAATTTGCTCTTTTGCGAGCTGCCCCTACTACTACGGAGTCAGGTGGTAACTGCGAAGTAATAAACACTGGGTCTGTGGGTGGTGATTTATATTTCTTATCCACCCTTGGGGTGATGGCTCTTGATTTTATGGGCTCTTCAAAAATTTGTTTTGCGTGCCGTAACATCCCTGGTAGCATTGGGAGACATTGATATTGGCTATGTGTAGCCGAGAGGGTGTTAAATAAAAAATCATCCTCTATAGGATCGGAATGCAGTTGGACATTGTGGAATTCTGCTGCCCTAGCCACCAGTTGCGAGTATGAGGTACTGTCCTCTGGCGGTGACGGCTTTGTGGGGTATGAATCGGGATCATTGTCCGGCACTGGGGTGTCGTATAAGTCCCAAGCGTCTTGATCCTGATTATCTTGACTTATAGTAGTTTGCGCAGTTGAGTGCATTTGTGGCGGAGTTTGTGCCGGCGATGCCTGTTGTGGTGGAGAGGGCGGAGGCGTGACTTTTTTAACCACTTTGGCTTGTGGTTGTGCGTCATCCTTGAGAAATCCGATCCTTCTTTTTCTCATTATTGGGGGAAGGGTTGATATCTTCCCTGTGTCTTGTTGGATGTACAGTCTCTTTTGTGTGTAGTCTGATTCTACACTTTGGAGCTCTTGCCCAAATCTGTGCATCTGGCCACTTATTCCTTGTTCCTCTGTGTAGGAAGGAGGTGTGGAACTTTTCGGCGCCGAGAGAGAATCTTTTTTCGGCTTCGGTACCGACTGAATTTTTGTGGCTTTCGGCAGTGTGTCTCGGTGCCGATGTTTTTCGGTGCCAGCATCTTGTTTTTGCTTCTCGGAGCCGCTATCTCGGCTCCGAGGTTGCTCCATGGCGGTCCCTCGACCGGAGTCGGGTGTCTTCGCTATGGGCGTGCCCTTTTTCGGCACCTTCGACGGGTCGCCGGTTTTATGGGTCGAGCCATGGCCTGTTGGCAGTGGCGTCCCCTGGGCTTTTGTTTTTTCGATGGTCTTTATTTTCGACGTCTTACTCACTGTTTGTTGTTGTTGTTCGACGTCGGAGTCTCCGGATTCTGAGTCCAGAACCGAGAATGTTTCCTCTTCGTCGTCGAAACGTTGTTTTGTCGGCGTGGACGCCATTTGTAGACGCCTGGCTCTTCGGTCCCGGAGTGTTTTTCTGGACCGGAAGGCTCGACAGGCCTCACAGGTATCCTCCTTGTGCTCGGGGGACAAGCACAAGTTACAGACCAAGTGCTGATCTGTATAAGGATACTTACTGTGACATTTTGGGCAGAAACGGAACGGGGTCCGTTCCATCGGCTTCGGCGTCACACGCGGTCGGGCCGACCAGGCCCCGATGGGGGATCGAAGCTACCCCAAAGTCTTCCGATGATCGGTGTCGATGTACCTAACTATCCCGATACCGAACGGAACAATACCGACGCTTTCTTCCGAGATTCTGACTAACTTTCCGAACCGAAACACAGAGCGAAAAGGAACACGTCCGAACCCGACAGCGGAAAAAAACAATCTAAGATGGAGTCGACGCCCATGCGCAATGGAGCCGAAGAGGGAGGAGTCCTTCGGTCCCGTGACCAAAAAAGACTTCTTCGAAGAAAAACAACTTGTAATACTCCGAGCCCAACACCAGGCAGCGGACTGTGCTCAACATGTGTATCTGCAGCAACATATGCCATCGAACATATATTTTCTTAGTTTATTTTAAGAACCACCTGTAAGGAAATGCCTCCTTGGCATGGTTGCCCCCTGACTTTTTGCCTTTGCTGATGCTATGTTTACAATTGAAAGTGTGCTGAGGCCTGCTAACCAGGCCCCAGCACCAGTGTTCTTTCCCTAACCTGTACTTTTGTATCCACAATTGGCAGACCCTGGCATCCAGATAAGTCCCTTGTAACTGGTACTTCTAGTACCAAGGGCCCTGATGCCAAGGAAGGTCTCTAAGGGCTGCAGCATGTCTTATGCCACCCTGGAGACCTCTCACTCAGCACAGACACACTGCTTGCCAGCTTGTGTGTGCTAGTGAGGACAAAACGAGTAAGTCGACATGGCACTCCCCTCAGCGTGCCATGTCAGCCTCTCACTGCCTATGCAGTATAGGTAAGCCACCCCTCTAGCAGGCCTTACAGCCCTAAGGCAGGGTGCACTATACCATAGGTGAGGGTACCAGTGCATGAGCATGGTACCCCTACAGTGTCTAAACAAAACCTTAGACATTGTAAGTACAGGGTAGCCATAAGAGTATATGGTCTGGGAGTCTGTCAAGCACGAACTCCACAGCACCATAATGGCTACACTGAAAACTGGGAAGTTTGGTATCAAACTTCTCAGCACAATAAATGCACACTGATGCCAGTGTACATTTTATTGTAAAATACACCACAGAGGGCACCTTAGAGGTGCCCCCTGAAACTTAACCGACTGTCTGTGTAGGCGGACTAGTTCTAGCAGCCTGCCACAAACCGAGACATGTTGCTGGCCCCATGGGGAGAGTGCCTTTGTCACTCTGAGGCCAGTAACAAAGCCTGCACTGGGTGGAGATGCTAACACCTCCCCCAGGCAGGAATTGTCACACCTGGCGGTGAGCCTCAAAGGCTCACCTCCTTTGTGCCAACCCAGCAGGACACTCCAGCTAGTGGAGTTGCCCGCCCCCTCCGGCCAGGCCCCCACTTTTGGCGGCAAGGCCGGAGAAGATAATGAGAAAAACAAGGAGGAGTCACTGGCCAGTCAGGGCAGCCCCTAAGGTGTCCTGAGCTGAAGTGACTCTAACTTTTAGAAATCCTCCATCTTGCAGATGGAGGATTCCCCCAATAGGGTTAGGATTGTGACCCCCTCCCCTTGGGAGGAGGCACAAAGAGGGTGTACCCACCCTCAGGGCTAGTAGCCATTGGCTACTAACCCCCCAGACCTAAAACACGCCCTTAAATTTAGTATTTAAGGGCTACCCTGAACCCTAGAAAATTAGATTCCTGCAACTACAAGAAGAAGGACTGCCTAGCTGAAAAACCCCTGCAGAGGAAGACCAGAAGACGACAACTGCCTTGGCTCCAGAAACTCACCGGCCTGTCTCCTGCCTTCCAAAGATCCTGCTCCAGCGACGCCTTCCAAAGGGACCAGCGACCTCGACATCCTCTGAGGACTGCCCCTGCTTCGAAAAGACAAGAAACTCCCGAGGACAGCGGACCTGCTCCAAGAAAAGCTGCAACTTTGTTTCCAGCAGCTTTAAAGAACCCTGCAAGCTCCCCGCAAGAAGCGTGAGACTTGCAACACTGCACCCGGCGACCCCGACTCGGCTGGTGGAGACCCGACACCTCAGGAGGGACCCCAGGACTACTCTGATACTGTGAGTACCAAAACCTGTCCCCCCTGAGCCCCCACAGCGCCGCCTGCAGAGGGAATCCCGAGGCTTCCCCTGACCGCGACTCTTTGAACCTAAAGTCCCGACGCCTGGGAGAGACCCTGCACCCGCAGCCCCCAGGACCTGAAGGACCGGACTTTCACTGGAGAAGTGACCCCCAGGAGTCCCTCTCCCTTGCCCAAGTGGAGGTTTCCCCGAGGAATCCCCCCCTTGCCTGCCTGCAGCGCTGAAGAGATCCCGAGATCTCTCATAGACTAACATTGCGAACCCGACGCCTGTTCCTACACTGCACCCGGCCGCCCCCGCGCTGCTGAGGGTGAAATTTCTGTGTGGACTTGTGTCCCCCCCGGTGCCCTACAAAGCCCCCCTGGTCTGCCCTCCGAAGACGCGGGTACTTACCTGCAAGCAGACCGGAACCGGGGCACCCCCTTCTCTCCATTCTAGCCTATGTGTTTTGGGCACCACTTTGAACTCTGCACCTGACCGGCCCTGAGCTGCTGGTGTGGTGACTTTGGGGTTGCTCTGAACCCCCAACGGTGGGCTACCTTGGACCAAGAACTGAACCCTGTAAGTGTCTTACTTACCTGGTAAAACTAACAAATACTTACCTCCCCTAGGAACTGTGAAAATTGCACTAAGTGTCCACTTTTAAAACAGCTATTTGTGAATAACTTGAAAAGTATACATGCAATTTTGATGATTTGAAGTTCCTAAAGTACTTACCTGCAATACCTTTCGAATGAGATATTACATGTAGAATTTGAACCTGTGGTTCTTAAAATAAACTAAGAAAAGATATTTTTCTATATAAAAACCTATTGACTGGATTTGTCTCTGAGTGTGTGTACCTCATTTATTGTCTATGTGTATGTACAACAAATGCTTAACACTACTCCTTGGATAAGCCTACTGCTCGACCACACTACCACAAAATAGAGCATTAGTATTATCTATTTTTACCACTATTTTACCTCTAAGGGGAACCCTTGGACTCTGTGCATGCTATTCCTTACTTTGAAATAGCACATACAGAGCCAACTTCCTACACCACCGGTTCAAATTCTACATGTAATATCTCATTTGAAAGGTATTGCAGGTAAGTACTTTAGGAACTTTGAATAATCACAATAGCATATATACTTTTTACATAAAACACATATAGCTATTTTAAAAGTGGACACTTAGTGCAATTTTCAACAGTTCCTGGGGGAGGTAAGTTATTGTTAGTTCTTGCAGGTAAGTAAACCACCTACGGGGTTCAAATTGGGGTCCAAGGTAGCCCACCGTTGGGGGTTCAGAGCAACCCCAAAGTCACCACACCAGCAGCTCAGGGCCGGTCAGGTGCAGAGTTCAAAGTGGTGCCCAAAACACAGACTTCAATGGAGAAGGGGGTGCCCCGGTTCCAGTCTGCCAGCAGGTAAGTACCCGCGTCTTCGGAGGGCAGACCAGGGGGGTTTTGTAGGGCACTGGGGGGGACAAGTCCACACAAAAAGTACACCCTCAGCAACACGGGGGCAGCCGGGTGCAGTGTGCAAACACGCGTTGGGTTTTCAATAGGTTTCAATGGGAGACCAAGGGGTCTCTCCAGCGATGCAGGCAGGCAAAGGGGGGGGGGGGGGGCTCCTCGGGGTAGCCACCACCTGGGCAAGGGAGAGGGCCTCCTGGGGGTCACTCCTGCACTGGAGTTCCGATCCTTCAGGTCCTGGGGGCTGCGGGTGCAGGGTCTTTTCCAGGCGTCGGGATTTTAGAGTCAGGCAGTCGTGGTCAGGGGGAGCCTCGGGATTCCCTCTGCAGGCGTCGCTGTGGGGGTCAGGGGGGACAACTTTGGTTACTCACAGTCTCGGAGTCGCCTGGGGGTCCTCCCTGTAGCGTTGTTTTTCCACCAGTCGAGTCGGGGTCGCCGGGTGCAGTGTTGCAAGTCTCACGCTTCTTGCGGGGATTGCAGGGGTCTTTAAATCTGCTCCTCTGGAAACAAAGTTGCAGTCTTTGTTGAACAGGGCCGCTGTTCTCGGGAGTTTCTTGGCCTTTTGGAAGCAGGGCAGTCCACTGAGGATTCAGAGGTCGCTGGAGCAGTTTTCTTCTGAAGGAGGGAGACAGGGAGACAGGCCGGTAGGGCTGGGGCCAAAGCAGTTGGTGTCTCAGTCTTCTCTGCAAGGGTTTTTCAGCTCAGCAGTCCTCTTCTTCGTAAGTTGCAGGAATCCGAGTTCCTTGGTTCTGGGGAGCCCCTAAATACTGAATTTAGGGGTGTGTTTAGGTCTGGGAGGGCAATAGCCAATGGCTACTGTCCTTGAGGGTGGCTACACCCTCTTTGTGCCTCCTCCCTGAGGGGAGGGGGGCACATTCCTATCCCTATTGGGGGAATCCTCCATCTGCAAGATGGAGGATTTCTAAAAGTCAGAGTCACCTCAGCTCAGGGCACCTTAGCGGCTGTCCTAACTGGCCAGTGACGACTCCTCGTTTTTCTCATTATCTCTCCTGGACTTGCCGCCAAAAGTGGGGGCTGTGTCCAGGGGGCGGGAATCTCCACTAGCTGGAGTGCCCTGGAGCATTGTAACACGAAGCCTGAGCCTTTGAGGCTCACTGCTAGGTGTTACAGTTCCTGCAAGGGGGGGGGGGGGAAGGTGTGAAGCATCTCCACCCAGAGCAGGCTTTTGTTTCTGTCCCCAGAGAGCACAAAGGCCCTCACCACATGGTCAGAAACTCGTCTCTCAGCAGCAGGCTGGCAGAGACCAGTCAGTCCTGCACTGAACAATTGGGTAAAATACAGGGGGCATCTCTAAGATGAACCCTGTGTGCATTTTTTAATAAATCCAACACTGGCATTAGTGTGGGTTTATTATTCTGAGAAGTTTGATACTAAACTTCCCAGTATTCAGTGTAGCCATTATGGAACTGTGGAGTTCGTTTTTGACAGACTCCCAGACCATATACTCTTATGGCTACCCTGCACTTACAAGGTCTAAGGTTTTGCTTAGACACTGTAGGGACATAGTGCTCATGCACCTATGCCCTCACCTGTGGTATAGTGAACCCTGCCTTAGGGCTGTAAGGCCTGCTAGAGGGGTGACTTACCTATGCCACAGGCATTGTGAGGTTGGCATGGCACCCTGAGGGGAGTGCCATGTCGACTTAGTCATTTTCTTCCCACCAGCACACACAAGCTGGCAGCAGTGTGTCTGTGCTGAGTGAGGGGTCCCTAGGGTGGCATAAGACATGCTGCAGCCCTTAGAGACCTTCCCGGGCATTAGGGCCCTTGGTACATGGGGTACCAGTTACAAGGGACTTACCTGGATGCCAGGGTTGTGCCAATTGTGGAGACAATGGTACATTTTAGGTGAAAGAACACTGGTGCTGGGGCCTGGTTAGCAGGGTCCCAGCACACTTCTCAGTCAAGTCAGCATCAGTATCAGGCAAAAAGTGGGGGGTAACTGCAACATGGAGCCATTTCTTTACAGTTACCCCCTGACTTTTTGCCTTTGCTGATGCCAAGTTATGATTTGAAAGTGTGCTGAGGCATGCTAACCAGGCCCCAGCACCAGTGTTCTTTCCCTAACCTGTACTTTTGTTTTCACAATTGGCACACCCTGGCATCCAGGTAAGTCCCTTGTAACTGGTACCCCTGGTACCAAGGGCCCTGATGCCAGGGAAGGTCTCTAAGGGCTGCAGCATGTCTTATGCCACCCTGGGGACCCCTCACTCAGCAAAGACACACTGCTTGCCAGCTTGTGTGTGCTGGTGGGGAGAAAATGACTGTCGACATGGCACTCCCCTCAGGGTGCCATGCCAACCTCACACTGCCTATGAAGTATAGATAAGTCACCCCTCTAGCAGGCCTTACAGACCAGTACAGGCTTTGTTACTAGCCAGAGTGACAAAGGCACTCTCCCCATGTGGCCAGCAACATGTCTGGTGTGTGGCAGGCTGGCAAAACTAGTCAGCCCACACTGGAAGTCGGGTATGTTTTCAGGGGGCATCTCTAAGATGCCCTCTGGGTGTATTTTTACAGTAAAATGTACACTGGCATCAGTGTGCATTTAGTGTGCTGAGAAATTTTATACCAAACTTCAGTTTTCAGTGTAGCCATTATGGTGCTGTGGAGTTCGTGCATGACAGACTCCCAGACCATATACTCTTATGGCTACCCTGCACTTACAATGTCTAAGGTTTTGCTTAGAAACTGTAGGGGCATAGTGCTCATGCACTTATGCCCTCACCTATGGTATAGTGCACCCTGCCGTTAGGGTTGTAAGGCCTGCTAGAGGGGTGACTTATCTATACCTATAGGCAGTGTGAGGTTGGCATGGCACCCTGAGGGAAGTGCCATGTCGACAGTCATTTTCTCCCCACCAGCACACACAAGCTGGCAAGCAGTGTGTCTGTGCTGAGTGAGGGGTCCCCAGGGTGGCATAAGACATGCTGCAGCCCTTAGAGACCTTCCATGGCATCAGGGCCCTTGGTACCAGTTACAAGGGACTTACCTGGATGCCAGGGTGTGCCAATTGTGGAGACAAAGGTACAGTTTAGGGAAAGAACATTGGTGCTGGGGCCTGGTTAGCAGGCCTCAGCACACTTTCAAATCATAACTTGGCATCAGCAAAGGCAAAAAGTCAGGGGGGTAACCATGCCAAGGAGGCATTTCCTTACAATCTCCATGCGAGTATAGTGAGTGTGTTGGAGAAGGCAATGGTGGTGAGCTATTGTGAGGAGGTGAAAAAGAGCTGTGGAGAAGTAGGGAGAGATGCTGGTTTCTCCGGTTTCTGAACCTTTGCTGGTGGTTGAGCAGAGTCTAATTCCTCTTGAAAGGCCAGCTTTCTTTAGTCTTTAAAGGAGGTGCAGTCAGAATTCTACCAGTCTCTTTATTTATATAGATTCTTGATTGTCTTTCATCCATAACCTCCAACATTGGCTCAGTCTCTTCTTCCGAAGCATTGTGAGATTCTTGCATCAGCTTCGAGATTTAAGTTTACTCGAAAGTCCTTGTTCCTCTGTGTATGAGGCTATTTTCGGTTCCGAAGTTTGAATCTTTTTCGGTCTCGCAAATGAAGTCGCCTTTTTCGGTGCCGAGCATGAAGATCGGTCGCCGACAGTCTTTTTTCGGGCCGATCCGTGGCCTTCCGGCAGTGGTGCACCCAAGGCCTTCCGATTGTTTTTTATATATGGGCAGACGTACTCACGTGCTGGCTAGCAGTGATGAGTCTATCATCTTCCGATTCTTGCTCGGAGTCGGTGTCTGCACCTGCTCTTCCTCCATGACGTTGAGATGTTCAGTGCTTTTCGACACCATTTCTAGTCTTTGGGCCCTGGGATATCTCAAGGTCTTCTTCGATCTAAACTATCGACAGGCTTTGCAATCTTCTTCTCGATGGTCCGGAGAAAAGCACAAATTAAAACCAGATGTTCGTCTGTATATGGGAAATTTGCGTGGCACCAAGGGTAGAATCGAAATGGAGTCCGACCCATCAGGCTTTCCACGCGGTAGGCTTGAACAGACCTGTCGGGCGCATGCACCCCAAATGGCAACAATTTGATTCCGACAGTACTACCAGTTCGATGCTAGATAGAAACGCGATCCAAACAATACCAACGGATTAAATAGGTTTTCTAAGGTTTTTCCGATTCGAAATCTCGGAGCGAGAGGAAACCCGCCCGAACCAGACAGTGGAAAGAAAACAATCTAACTATGGAGTCAATGCCCATGCGCACTGTAACAGAGAGGAGTCGTCACTCGATCCCGTGACTCCGAAAAGACTTCTTTGAAGAACAACAACTTTTAACACTCCAAGCCCAACACTAGATGTTGGGAGAGCTATGTGTATCTGCAGCTACACATGTCATCGAACATATATAAGTACTACATACAATTTTTATACATACATATATACTGTTTATCATATATATATGTGATGGGGTCCCCGCACATGGTCGGGAGTATTCAGTGCTTATGACTGAGTATTCCCCTGAAGAAGAACCAGGATTACAGGCAAGTAACTTATCCTTTTATAGTAGGCCTGGCTGAAAGCTTCTAATAGTATATATAACATATAATTTTAGTGAAATGAAAGGGCTTGAACCTAAAAAGAACGAACAGTTTGATATTGAAAATGTCACTTACCCAGTGTACATCTGTTCGTGGCATCAGTCGCAGTAGATTCGCATGTTCTGCAATAGCTCGCCATCTGGTGTTGGGCCGGAGTGTTACAAGTTGTTTTTCTTCGAAGAAGTCTTTCGAGTCACGGGACCGAGTGACTCCTCCTTTTGTCTCCATTGCGCATGGGCGTCGACTCCATCTTCGATTGTTTTTCCCCGCAGAGGGTGAGGTAGGAGTTGAATTGTAGTAATAGTGCCCATGCAATGGAGTGACTAAGTATGCACCTATTTAAGGTTGAGATGATACATATATAAATAATTGAAGGTAACTTCCAAACTGCTACAGGCTCCCGGGGAGGCGGGTGGGCACATGCGAATCTACTGCGACTGATGCCACGAACAGATGTACACTGGGTAAGTGACTGTAAGGAAATGCCTCCTTGGCATGGTTGCCCCCTGACTTTTTGCCTTTGCTGATGCTATGTTTACAATTGAAAGTGTGCTGAGGCCTGCTAACCAGGCCCCAGCACCAGTGTTCTTTCCCTAACCTGTACTTTTGTATCCACAATTGGCAGACCCTGGCATCCAGATAAGTCCCTTGTAACTGGTACTTCTAGTACCAAGGGCCCTGATGCCAAGGAAGGTCTCTAAGGGCTGCAGCATGTCTTATGCCACCCTGGAGACCTCTCACTCAGCACAGACACACTGCTTGCCAGCTTGTGTGTGCTAGTGAGGACAAAACGAGTAAGTCGACATGGCACTCCCCTCAGGGTGCCATGCCAGCCTCTCACTGCCTATGCAGTATAGGTAAGACACCCCTCTAGCAGGCCTTACAGCCCTAAGGCAGGGTGCACTATACCATAGGTGAGGGTACCAGTGCATGAGCATGGTACCCCTACAGTGTCTAAACAAAACCTTAGACATTGTAAGTGCAGGGTAGCCATAAGAGTATATGGTCTGGGAGTTTGTCAAACACGAACTCCACAGCACCATAATGGCTACACTGAAAACTGGGAAGTTTGGTATCAAACTTCTCAGCACAATAAATGCACACTGATGCCAGTGTACATTTTATTGTAAAATACACCACAGAGGGCACCTTAGAGGTGCCCCCTGAAACTTAACCGACTATCTGTGTAGGCTGACTAGTTTTAGCAGCCTGCCACAAACCGAGACATGTTGCTGGCCCCATGGGGAGAGTGCCTTTGTCACTCTGAGGCCAGTAACAAAGCCTGCACTGGGTGGAGATGCTAACACCTCTCCCAGGCAGGAGTTGTCACACCTGGCGGTGAGCCTCAAAGGCTCACCTCCTTTGTGCCAACCCAGCAGGACACTCCAGCTAGTGGAGTTGCCCGCCCCCTCCGGCCGGGCCCCACTTTTGGCGGCAAGGCCGGAGAAAATAATGAGAAAAACAAGGAGGAGTCACTGGCCAGTCAGGACAGCCCCTAAGGTGTCCTGAGCTGAAGTGACTAACTTTTAGAAATCCTCCATCTTGCAGATGGAGGATTCCCCCAATAGGGTTAGGATTGTGACCCCCTCCCCTTGGGAGGAGGCACAAAGAGGGTGTACCCACCCTCAGGGCTAGTAGCCATTGGCTACTAACCCCCCAGACCTAAACACGCCCTTAAATTTAGTATTTAAGGGCTACCCTGAACCCTAGAAAATTAGATTCCTGCAACTACAAGAAGAAGGACTGCCTAGCTGAAAAACCCCTGCAGAGGAAGACCAGAAGACGACAACTGCCTTGGCTCCAGAAACTCACCGGCCTGTCTCCTGCCTTCCAAAGATCCTGCTCCAGCGACGCCTTCCAAAGGGACCAGCGACCTCGACATCCTCTGAGGACTGCCCCTGCTTCGAAAAGACAAGAAACTCCCGAGGACAGCGGACCTGCTCCAAGAAAAGCTGCAACTTTGTTTCCAGCAGCTTTAAAGAACCCTGCAAGCTCCCCGCAAGAAGCGTGAGACTTGCAACACTGCACCCGGCGACCCCGACTCGGCTGGTGGCGATCCAACACCTCAGGAGGGACCCCAGGACTACTCTGATACTGTGAGTACCAAAACCTGTCCCCCCTGAGCCCCCACAGCGCCGCCTGCAGAGGGAATCCCGAGGCTTCCCCTGACCGCGACTCTTTGAACCTAAAGTCCCGACGCCTGGGAGAGACCCTGCACCCGCAGCCCCCAGGACCTGAAGGACCGGACTTTCACTGGAGAAGTGACCCCCAGGAGTCCCTCTCCCTTGCCCAAGTGGAGGTTTCCCCGAGGAATCCCCCCCTTGCCTGCCTGCAGCGCTGAAGAGATCCCGAGATCTCTCATAGACTAACATTGAAAACCCGACGCTTGTTTCTACACTGCACCCGGCCGCCCCCGCGCCGCTGAGGGTGAAATTTCTGTGTGGACTTGTGTCCCCCCCGGTGCCCTACAAAACCCCCCTGGTCTGCCCTCCGAAGACGCGGGTACTTACCTGCAAGCAGACCGGAACCGGGGCACCCCCTTCTCTCCATTCTAGCCTATGTGTTTTGGGCACCACTTTGAACTCTGCACCTGACCGGCCCTGAACTGCTGGTGTGGTGACTTTGGGGTTGCTCTGAACCCCCAACGGTGGGCTACCTTGGACCAAGAACTAAGCCCTGTAAGTGCCTTACTTACCTGGTTAACCTAACAAATACTTACCTCCCCTAGGAACTGTGAAAATTGCACTAAGTGTCCACTTTTAAAACAGCTATTTATGAATAACTTGAAAAGTATACATGCAATTTTGATGATTTGAAGTTCCTAAAGTACTTACCTGCAATACCTTTCGAATGAGATATTACATGTAGAATTTGAACCTGTGGTTCTTAAAATAAACTAAGAAAAGATATTTTTCTATATAAAAACCTATTGGCTGGATTTGTCTCTGAGTGTGTGTACCTCATTTATTGTCTATGTGTATGTACAACAAATGCTTAACACTACTCCTTGGATAAGCCTACTGCTCGACCACACTACCACAAAATAGAGCATTAGTATTATCTATTTTTACCACTATTTTACCTCTAAGGGGAACCCTTGGACTCTGTGCATGCTATTCCTTACTTTGAAATAGCACATACAGAGCCAACTTCCTACAGTGACATTTTCAGTTCGATGGCATCTGTCGCTGTAGATACGCATGTTCTGCATAGACTAGTAAGCAGTTATTTCCCCAAAAGCGGTGGATCAGCCTGTAGGAGTGGAAGTAGTTTGAAATAATGTCCTTAATACGGCTTGACCTACTGTGGCTTGTTGTGCGGATAACACGTCTACACAGTAGTGCTTGGTGAATGTGTGAGGCGTAGACCATGTGGCTGCCTTACATATTTCTTGCATTGGGATGTTTCCTAGAAAGGCCATGGTAGCACCTTTCTTTCTGGTTGAGTGTGCCCTTGGTGTAATGGGCAGCTGTCGTTTAGCTTTAAGGTAGCAGATTTGGATGCATTTAACTATCCATCTGGCTATACCTTGTTTTGAAATTGGGTTTCCTGCATGAGGTTTTTGAAATGCAATAAAGAGTTGTTTAGTCTTTCTGATGTTCTTTGTTCTGTCAATGTAATACATCAATGCTCTTTTGACATCTAATGTATGTAGTGCCCTTTCAGCTACGGTATCTGGCTGTGGAAAGAACACTGGAAGTTCCACTGTTTGATTTAGATGGAACGGTGAAATAACCTTTGGCAAAAATTTAGGATTGGTCCTTAGGACGACTTTATTTTTGTGTAGTTGTATAAAAGGTTCCTGTATAGTGAACGCCTGAATCTCGCTTACTCTTCTCAGGGAAGTAATGGCGATGAGAAATGCCACCTTCCAGGTTAGGAACTGTATGTCGCAGGAGTGCATGGGTTCAAAAGGTGGACCCATAAGTCTAGTTAGGACAACATTTAGGTTTCATGAAGGAACAGGTAGTGTTCTTGGTGGTATAATTCTCCTAAGGCCCTCCATGAATGCTTTAATGACTGGTATTCTATATAGGGAAGTTGAATAGGTAGTCTGCAGGTATGCAGATATTGCTGCAAGGTGAATCTTAATGGAAGAGAAAGCTAGGTTAGATTTTTGTAAGTGAAGCAAGTAACCCACTACATGTTCTGGAGTTGTGTGTAATGGTTGTATTTGATTAATATGGCAGTAGCAAACAAACCTCTTCCATTTACTTGCATAGCAGTGCCTGGTGGATGGCCTTCTTGCTTGTTTTATGACTTCCATACATTCTTGGGTAAGTTGTAAGTGCCCGAATTCTAGGATTTCAGGAGCCAGATTGCTAGATTCAGCGATGCTGGATCTGGGTGTCTGATCTTTTGGTTGTGCTGTGTCAACAGATCTGGCCTGTTGGGCAATTTGATGCAGGGTACCACTGATAGGTCTAGCAGCGTTGTGTACCAGGGTTGCCTTGCCCAAGTTGGTGCTATCAATATGAGTTTGAGTTTGCTTTGACTGAGTTTGTTTACCAGGTAAGGAAGGAGAGGGAGAGGAGGAAAAGCGTAAGCAAATATCCCTGACCAGTTCATCCATAGGGCATTGCCTTGGGATTGTTTGTGTGGGTACCTGGATGCGAAGTTTTGGCATTTTGCGTTCTCCCTTGTCGCAAACAAGTCTATCTGAGGTGTTCCCCAGAGTTTGAAATAAGTGTTCAGAATTTGGGGGTGAATTTCCCATTCGTGGACCTGTTGGTGATCTCGAGAGAGATTGTCTGAGAGTTGATTTTGTATCCCTGGTATAAACTGTGCAATTAGGCGAATTTGGTTGTGAATTGCCCAATGCCAAATTTTTTGTGCTAGCAGGCTTAACTGCGTGGAGTGCGTCCCTCCCTGCTTGTTTAGATAATACATTGTTGTCATGTTGTCTGTTTTGACGAGAATGTATTTGTGAACTATTATTGGTTGGAAAGCTTTTAGTGCTTGAAAAACTGCTAGAAGTTCTAGGTGATTGATATGCAGTTTTGTTTGATGTACGTTCCATTGTCCTTGTATGCTGTGTTGATCGAGGTGTGCTCCCCACCCTGTCTTGGAAGCATCTGTTGTTATTACGTATTGTGGCACTGGGTCTTGGAAAGGCCGCCCCTTGTTTAAATTTATGTTGTTCCACCACAGAAGCGAGAGGTAAGTTTGGCGGTCTATTAACACCAGATCTAGAAGGTGACCCTGTGCTTGAGACCACTGTGATGCTAGGCATTGTTGTAAGGGCCTCATGTGCAGTCTTGCGTTTGGGACAATGGCTATGCATGATGACATCATGCCTAGGAGTTGTAATACCATCTTTGCCTGTATCTTTTGTGTTGGATACATGCGTTGTATGATGGTGTTGAAATTTTGAATTCTTTGTGGACTTGGAGTGGCTACTCCCTTTGATGTGTCTATTATGGCTCCCAGGTATTGTTGTACCTTGCGTGGCAGAATTTTGGATTTTGTGAAATTGACGGTGAACCCGAGTTTGAAGAGGGTTTGTATGATCTGATTTGTGTGATTTGAGCACTGTATGAACGAATGGGCCTTGATTAGCCAGTCATCCAAATATGGGAACACATGTATTTGCTGCCTTCTTATGTGTGCAGCGACTACCGCTAGACATTTGGTAAAGACTCTTGGTGCGGTTGTTAATCCGAAAGGCAGTACCTTGAATTGATAATGTATTCCTTTGAATACAAACCTTAGGTATTTCCTGTGCGATGGGTGTATTGGTATATGGAAATAAGCATCCTTGAGGTCTAAAGTTGCCATGTAGTCGTGCAGTTTTAGCAATGGCAATACTTCTTGTAGTGTGACCATGTGGAAGTGGTCTGATTTGATGAAAGTGTTCACTACTCTGAGGTCTAGGATTGGTCTCAGCGTTTTGTCCTTCTTTGGTATCAGAAAGTACAGTGAGTAAACTCCTGTGTTTATTTGTGTGTTTGGCACTAATTCGATTGCATTCTTTTGCAATAGTGCCTGCACTTCTATCTCCAGGAGATTGGAATGGTGTGTTGTTAAATTTTGTGCTTTTGGTGGTATGTTTGGAGGGAATTGTAGAAATTCTATGCAATAACCATGTTGGATAATTGCTAGAACCCAAGTGTCTGTAGTGATTTCCTCCCATGCTTTGTAATAATGACCTATTCTTCCCCCCACTGGTGTTGTGTGGAGGGGGTAAGTGACATGTGAGTCATTGTTGTGTAGTAGGGGTTTTGGGGCTTTGAAATCTCCCTCTATTTCTAGGGAATTGCCCTCCTCTATATTGTCCCCGAAAACCTCCTCTATACTGTCCCTGGTAAGTGGACGGTGTTGCTTGTGAGGTGCTGGCTTGTGTGCTTTGACCCCGAAACCCCCCTCGAAAGGGCGTTTTACGGAATGTGCTGTAATTCCCTCTGCTCTGCGGGGAGTAGAGTGCGCCCATGGCTTTGGCAGTGTCCGTATCTTTTTTGAGTTTCTCAATCGCTGTGTCCACTTCTGGACCGAACAGTTCTTTTTCATTAAAAGGCATATTGAGAACTGCTTGTTGAATCTCTGGTTTAAATCCAGACGTTCGGAGCCATGCATGCCTTCTGATAGTTACAGATGTATTAATTGTCCGTGCAGCTGTATCTGCAGCGTCCATGGAGGAACGTATCTGGTTGTTGGAGATGGTCTGTCCCTCCTCAACCACTTGTTTTGCCCTATTTTGGAAGTCTTTGGGCAGATGTTCGATGAGATGTTGCATCTCGTCCCAGTGGGCTCTGTCATAGCGCGCAAGTAGTGCCTGGGAGTTCGCGATGCGCCACTGGTTTGCAGCTTGTGCTGCGACTCTCTTACCAGCTGCATCAAACTTGCGGCTTTCTTTATCTGGGGGTGGTGCATCTCCAGATGTGTGAGAGTTGGCCCTTTTCCTAGCTGCTCCTACAACAACAGAGTCTGGTGGCAGCTGTGTTGTGATGAAAACCGGGTCCGTAGGAGGCGGCTTATACTTTTTTTCCACCCTTGGTGTGATTGCCCTACTTTTGACTGGGTCCTTAAATATGTCTTTAGCGTGCCGGAGCATACCAGGGAGCATAGGCAGGCTTTGGTATGAGCTGTGGGTGGAGGAGAGTGTGTTGAACAAGAAATCATCCTCGACCTGTTCTGAGTGGAGGCTTACGTTGTGAAATTGTGCTGCTCTAGCCACCACCTGAGAGTACGCGGTGCTGTCTTCTGGTGGAGATGGTTTTGTAGGGTATGCCTCCGGGCTGTTATCTGACACTGGGGCGTCGTATAGGTCCCATGCGTCCTGATCTTGGTCACCCTGGCTCATGGTGGTGTGAGCTGGGGAGTGTGATGGCGTTTGTGCTGGTGAAACGTTAATTACGGGCGGAGGAGAGGGTGGTGGTGTAACTCTTTTCACCACTTTTGGTTGTGGTGCTTGTTCCGTCTGGAACTCCAACCTTCTCTTTCTCCTAATGGGGGGAAGGGTGCTTATTTTTCCTGTCCCCTGCTGAATGAAGATACGCTTTTGCGTATGGTCCACATCAGTTGCTTGTAGCTCTTCCTCAAACCTATGCTTTTGCATTTGGGAGGTTAGCGAGTGCTCTTCTGTATAAGAGCCTGAAGCTGGGTCGCTTGCAGTTTGTTTCGGCATCGAAACTTTGTCTGCGTGTTTTTTCGGCTCCGAGGTGACTTTTTTCCTTTTCGGGGCCGAAACCTCTCGGCGTCGATCTGTTTCGGTGCCGCTGTCTCGGCGTCGAGCCGTGTCCACACCGGCATCTCGGTGTCGAGGCTTGTCTCCAGCACTTTCTCGGTCCCGAGAAGGCTGCGTGCCTGTGTCTCGACCGGAGTCGGACGATCTCGGCACTGTTTGGGCCTTTTTCGGTGCCGAAGGTCGGTCACCGAATTTATGGGTCGAGCCATGGCCTGGTGGCAGTGGCGTCCCCTGGGCCTTGTAAATGTTTCTTTGTGTGGTTTTCGACGTCTTACTCACGGTTTGTGTATCGTCGAATCCTTCGGAGTCTGAGTCTTGGATCGAGAAGGTACCTTCCTCTTCTTGTTCCTCGAACTCCCGTTGGGCTGTCGGTGCGGACGCCATTTGAAGTCTTCTGGCTCGACGGTCTCGGAGTGTTTTTCGGGACCGGAACGCACGACAGGCCTCGCAGGTGTCTTCGCTGTGCTCAGGTGACAGGCACAGGTTGCAGACCAAGTGTTGGTCTGTGTAGGGGTATTTATTGTGGCATTTGGGGCAGAAACGGAACGGGGTCCGTTCCATCGGCGTTCTTCAGCACGCGGTCGGGCCGACCAGGCCCCGACGGAGGATCGAAAAACTACCCCGAAGGGCACCGGAGCTCTTCGATCTTCGATGCGGTGTGGAATCTAAGTACGCCGATCCCGAACGCAACAATACCGACGAAAATCTTCCGAAATTAACTAATTTTTTCCGTTCCGAAACTCGGAGCGACAGGAACACGTCCGAACCCGATGGCGGAAAAAAAACAATCGAAGATGGAGTCGACGCCCATGCGCAATGGAGACAAAAGGAGGAGTCACTCGGTCCCGTGACTCGAAAGACTTCTTCGAAGAAAAACAACTTGTAACACTCCGGCCCAACACCAGATGGCGAGCTATTGCAGAACATGCGTATCTACAGCGACAGATGCCATCGAACATATATATATATATTTTTTTTTAATTAACATAGCCCATCTACAACAATCCAGGGCTAGGTGATTTACTAAGGTGCACGCCTTGCCACAGAGCTGAAAGCTGAAAGGGGTTATGATTAAAATACACTTGCAAGGCACTGCTACTTTTGGAATGAGACACAGCCAAAGTTATCCAGGTAGAAACAGACCCCTATTAGCAGGTAGGGCCTCCCATGTACAAATCTAAAAGATTGAAGAAAAGGAGTACAAGTGGAGGCCCTATTGCAGATTGTATGGTAAGTGAACTCAAACTAAACAAGCGTTTGGCCTCATCAAGTGTACATTGTATCCAAAACAAATGAATAAACACTAAATTGAGGTGGCCCAGCAGTTCAGACATACTAGACCTGGCACAGCTGCGCACATGTGGCCAAGTAAAAGGACATCACTCAGTGCAAGACAGCCATTGGATGTTGCGGAAGACAACCAATGAATGAAGCAGTCTCACCCATATGGAAGTTGAGGAAGAGCGTGGTGATGTTTAAAAAAAAAAAAAAACATCAACTAGTGATGAAATCAAGGCTAGCATGAAAAACTACAGATGTCTCCAGGTCACACTTAACTAGCTAAGTTAGTGTCTCCAGGGAAAGAGGCCCTTTCTAAACTTTGCCAGCGCAAAGTACCTTTATACAGCTGTGACGTTACAAAGACTGCCTCATGTAGCTAACACCATTACGACCACCAATGGGGCAGATCGGGACAAATTTTCCCAGCCTCAACAAAGAACCATCTTCTAGCTGGCAACGGTGGTGAAGGAGAATGAGAAAGAGGAGGGGAAAGAGAAAGGGGTGAGGGGGACCTAATATCTCATTTCCAAAGCAAGCGAATGCCTTCTTGAAGTTTTACCTTGATGGCATCATGTCTCTGAAATCTTCACCAGGAGGCCAATCTTTAAGCTTTAACACCATAGGATCTCCTTCTTTAGATTTAAGACGACCTAAAGTAAACAAATGAAATGTTAAGCCTAGCTGGCCAAAACACAAGCTTTGTAAACTAAAGACAATCAGTGGCAGTTCCTTTTAACGGGCAATGCCCTACTTTTCTGCCCCATTTATTTTCTATTATGCCAAACATGAACAATATATTATTCCATTTTTATTTTTTTTATATCAAAAAGGAAAAAAGCCATCCTCTTTCAGGAGCAGCAAGTGCCTGTCTGGTGGCTCAGGTGCACAAAGACACCTGCACTAGCCTTCAGAACGGCTGGAGAAGTCGGATCCCTGCTATTGGGGCCCTAGGATGCTTCTGTGCCTCCACCATTCATGACATGCTAAGCGTCACAGCTAGAGGTAGAGGTAGACCTGGGCAGCGCAGGCTTAATCCCTGCAGTGCACTCGCTACACAACAAGCAACCTATCAACCCACCATTTACCAACTCGTCATAGGATTGGGAAAGGGTGGTATGAAAGGGAAAAGACTGAAACCTGATCACTGCAACTACACAGGTTTGAGGTTTCAGTTTCATAATCGAGGTCAGGAAGCAGAAAGGAGCAAAAGTCCCAACAGAACCTGCACAAAAAAAAAGAAAAAAAAAAAAAACTTGTGCATGCATACGAGTAAGAGTGTATTGTTTAGGGGTACGAGGGGGTGCAGGAGAAAGCGTGTGCATGTGGGAATGTGTGAGTAAAAGAGGAAGAATCAGTGGAGGGAGTCACGTGAGTAAGACTGAGGACAGGAAGAATGGGTGTGATAAGAATTAATGCTATTGAGGGTGGGGGTGGGATATGACCGGTAGTGTAACCAAGTGTTACTGTGTGTAACAGGGGTGTGGAATTTATTAAAATATCTACTTGTCCAGGGGACAGGTTGCTTCTCAAATCTACTTGTCCTGTAAAAAGATCTACTTGTCCCTTTGGTGCCATGTAGTGTGGCGACAAATTATGGCCGCAATTAATAGCCTCTCTGATTATGCCAGGGCTACTACCATAGTAGTGCTTGAATACTTGCAGTTTCAATCCCTACTGTAGCAATTTCCTTATTTTGCCACCTTTCTGCAGATCTGCATACTGGGGCTGGAGGAAGCAGTAAGCAATAGTTCCAGGGCTGGAATGCCTTTGAGTCTGCAAACCTACTAACCTGCATGTTTTAAAGATTTTTACCAGCTTCTCTCTAAAATTTTCCCATAATAAGAAAGGTTGGACATTTACTCCTGCAAATGGCAGAATTAGAACTTCTTCCAGGGTTGGGAAGAAAGTGGTTAGAGGGAAAATGAACTTGCAAATGCTCAATAGATTTTCACATGAGCAAATCTACACATCGTATTTAACCCATGCTAAAATACAGTTCACAAATATTTTACAGGGGTACGACATATACCATGGGTGCACTTTTGTGACTTTCTTAAAGAATTTGGGGCCACATGTAGGTAGGTTCAGATTTGTGACCTGCAAATTGCGAGTCGCAAATCCGAATGTAGGATGGTGTCCTTGACACCATCTGTGATTCGCAAGGGCTTCGCAAATGCCCACCTCATGAATAATCATGAGATGGGTCGCAATTTGCGACCCCTTCGCGAGTGGTGGCCTGCTGGAGACAGCAGACCACCATGTCTGTGACTGCTTTTCAATAAAGCAGTTTTTTTGTAATGCAGCCCGTTTTCTTTAAAGGAAAACGAGATACACAACAAAAACGAAAAATGAAACGTTTTAGTTTCATTTTTTCAGAGCGGGCAGTGGTCCGCAGGACCACTGCCTGCTCTGAGAAAATGTTTGCAGTGACATTCACAATGGGGAAGTGGTCCCATGGGGATCCCTTCCCTTTTGCGAAAGTGTTAGCACCCATTTGAAATGGGTGCAAACTGCGATTGGTTTGCGCCCGCGTTCGCGGTCACAAAACAATCCTACATTGCACTGCGAGTCGCAATTAGGAAGGGAACACCCCTTACTAATTGCGAGTCGCAAACCCGTTTTGTGATTCGGTAACCAGGTAACAATCGCAAAACTGGGCTTGTGCATCGCAATGTGCTTTTTGCACGTCGCAAACAGCGAAAGTCGCTGTTTGCGACATGCAAAAAGCTACCTACATGTGGGTCTTGGTCCCTAATTAGGTCTGGTGTTAACGAAGACATTTTGTTTTTATTAAACTTCTATTTCTCTCTCTTTCGGCTGGCTTTACTGTGAGTGATCGCATTCTGCTCTTCCACAAGGAGCATATTGCCACACAAAGTAGTTTTGTTCAGTGTCGGGAACTACAGTGGCAATCAGTGACGTAACGAAACTGGAGGGTGCCCCTTTGCAAAGAACATGGAGGAGCCCCCTCTCCAGACTCACTCAGGGCAGGTGCTGTGCTGAAGGGGCCCCCTGGAGGTCGGCTGCGGGCCTTTGTTATGCCGCTGGTGGCAACGTGTGCTTTTAGAGTTCAAAAACCTTTTAGAGGGTTTTGCCAGTGTTTGTTACAATGTTGAGGGCCTGGTAGCTCCCACAACAATAAAGTATTACAAAAGCCATGTCAAAACAAGACACGCATTGATGAAACTAAAAGACTTATAAAAATATGTCAGATCAGTTGGCTTTGTCAGTGTTTGTTTTTCATGCTTCCCATAATCGTGTTGAAAATGGTTACACTGATTTTCCATTAGAAATTTTTTGGGAAATACTAGCATGCATCAGCACATTTTACTAAATGACAATTTGCATATAACCAGAGAGCATTCTGGGAGCATTATACTTAGCCTCTTAGTCTAAACTTTTCAAACGTGTGTACACGTTTTTTTTTTTTTTTTGTACTGGAACCAACGTCAGTAGTGAAGTGTGACCTTAAAACATTTATTTACAGCACTCACCCTAATAATGAACGCTTTCAAATAATGAACCATAAATACAAGTTCGAACAGCTTTATCTTTTGGAAACACATTACCTCAACTGCAGAGAGTTCCACTCTCTGTAAACAGGCAGCCAAAGGGTTTGTGCTGCAGGGGGTTGGGCCTACTTGTCCCAAGGACAAAGTAAACATAAAAACTTGTTGCCCTTGACCCCAAACCAGATGTCTCGGGCGATAGGAATTCCACATCCCTGGTGTAAGATTGAGCAAGTCTGAGTCAGAACGAGACAAAGTGAGAATCAGGGACACTGGCTTTGTCACGGAATTGAGTGTGAATTATTGATTCATTCAGTCTCGCCTAGTCTCAGAGGGAGATTGAGAATGAGTGAGACCAAGTTAGTGAGTCAGAGAATTATCGAGTTACAGAATGAGTCAGAATTAGTAGGACTAAAAGGAGTCAGAGTGAGACTGAGAGGGGCTAGAGTGAGATTGACAGACTGAGCTACTGAGAATGAGTAAGAGTCCATGAATGAGTTGGTATTAGAATGAAAAATTGAGTGAGCGAGCCCAAACCACTGTGAAGTCTGGTTATCTCACTGGAATTAGAGACAAAGTACACGCCACCACTTAAGTCACCAGCCACTTCGACTACATACTCTAAAACTGCGATCAATCCTTAAAGAACTAATTACAAACTTCAGTTATAAAGCACACTTCAACCAACACAAACAATGATCCAATACCAGGCATTGGAGGGCCAGTGAATTGTCCAGGTTACATGCAAAATAACAAAAGCCTAGACGTTGCTCACTAAGCTATTTCATGGTGACTCGAGATCCCAGATTCTTAAACAGAAATTGAAACTGACTAATTCCACAAATCAGAAGCAAACAATTATACTTTCCAGAAATTGCACCCGAGATCGAATTTCTGACTGAGGGCACTGAGCTAATATGGCAGATCTGCAGCTTTAAGTTTACTTTTAGTACAGCAAATTTGTAGCCATGCAAAACAAAATACACCCACAACCTTTGACATTTTGCTGAACGTTATGTTACAATCTTCTTACAAACAATGGAGATGGAACTCCAATCTGCACCCATAGGGATATTAATCCATTGTAGGTAAGTTGACTATTTGATAGTGGACAAGTATCCACCTCAAAGAACAAGGCCACCACCTGCTGGATGTCACCAATTAAACATGAGCTCAATCCCTAGTAAAGTGACACAAAGCCGTCAGGCTTAGCTCAAAAACAACTTTCATAGTATTTAACGCATAAACTGTAGAAAAAGCCATACAAAACACAAAATTCAATCAGACACTATTGATCTGGCCGTCAGATATGTTTTCCCACAGGTCTAACTGAAGCCCTTGGGGGGAAAAAATAAAAATCATAAAAAATTCCATACTTTCCCCACAGGAGTACACTTCTTTAACATTCATACTTTGGAGGCATTGACTAATTGGGTGTTATTTAACTACTTTTATCAGTGTTTTTCCTGGATATGTGAGAAGAATAAAAGTTTAATTCGAAACCTACAAAAAACTAAATAGAATGCTTGCATACATAGCAGGTCTTGCACGAACAACTGCCAAGGAGTACTCAGTGTGGAAGTCTGTTACCAGAACCATAACTATCTTGGTCACCACACTTCCTTGGAATGTACAATCAAATCATTTCATTCTCAAAGAATAAATTATTTCAGCTTACGTGAAATATCTTCAAATCCTTCCCAGAACTCTCCCACAAAGGCTCCTGTGATAATGGCATTGGTCCTGCAGTTCACAAGATCAACTTCCTGATCTCCAAACTCACGGCAGAAGGATTCAGGGTTCCAGAGATCCGCATTCAATTTGTGATGCACCCCAGACACCATCACAGGCTAGACAGTAGTAAAATAAAAAATTTAAAAAATAAAATAAAAAAAGAGAAGAACAGTGGAGTATGTTACCATGTCAAGGTAGGCATTCACTTGAAAAAAAAGGTAAGAAAAGGAATGTGTTTCGTACCCTGTAAGCATCTGTTTGTGACATGTACAGCTGTAGAGTGACTACTCCTTTCGGTGATAATGTTCATCGACTCCACTGCTGAATTGTTCTACCGCAAGCAGGTGCAAAAGGAGTGTAGAGAATGTGTAAGTAATGCCATGCTAATGGCGTTGCAACTGTTTGGAAAAGAGTACGAAGCACTGCCTGACCGACACTAGCTTTCTGTCATGCTAAAACATCCACACAATGTTTGGTGAAGGTGTGTGGAATGGACCATATAGCTGCCTTAATGTGTCAGCTATGAGAATATTTCCTAAAAAGGACATGGTTGCTCCTCTTTTCCGTCGAGTAGTGTGTGCTCTGGAAGGAACAAGTAACAGTCTTTTAGCCTTACATAGCAAGTTTGAACGCATTTTGCTATCCACCTGGCTATGCCTGATTTGGATATAGGGTTGCCTCTGTGAGGTGGTGAAAAGGCGACAAAAAAAGTCACTTAGACTTTCTAAAAGTTTTAGTTCTATCGATGTAGACCATAAGTGCTCTTTTAATATCTAATGTATGAAATGCCCTTTCCGCAACAGTCTGTTGGGGGGAGGGGGGGAACCACTTGGTCTTTATGTATTTGGAAGAAGTGTTCTTTTAAGGTTAGAGCCTGGAGCTCACTAACATGTTTAAGTGAAGTAATGGAGACTACAAATGGAACTGAAGGCATGAGTGTAGAGGTTCAAATGGGGGACCCATGAGTCTTGTAAGTATGATTACAAGATTCCAGGAAGGTGCTGGGGGAACCCTTGGTGGAACATCATTTTGGAGATAAGCACCTATTGCAGCTGTAAGCATATGAAAGTGAACACTAATCTAGCCTTTTGTAAGTGAAGTAGGTGGTAGGCTGTAGGAAGTTGGCTCTGTATGTGCTATTTCAAAGTAAGGAATAGCATGCACAGAGTCCAAGGGTTCCCCTTAGAGGTAAAATAGTGGTAAAAATAGATAATACTAATGCTCTATTTTGTGGTAGTGTGGTCGAGCAGTAGGCTTATCCAAGGAGTAGTGTTAAGCATTTGTTGTACATACACATAGGCAATAAATGAGGTACACACACTCAGAGACAAATCCAGCCAATAGGTTTTGTTATAGAAAAATATCTTTTCTTAGTTTATTTTAAGAACCACAGGTTCAAATTCTACATGTAATATCTCATTCGAAAGGTATTGCAAGTAAGTACTTTAGGAACTTCAAATCATCAAAATTGCATGTATACTTTTCAAGTTATTCACAAATAGCTGTTTTAAAAGTGGACACTTAGTGCAATTTTCACAGTTCCTAGGGGAGGTAAGTATTTGTTAGGTTAACCAGGTAAGTAAGACACTTACAGGGCTTAGTTCTTGGTCCAAGGTAGCCCACCGTTGGGGGTTCAGAGCAACCCCAAAGTCACCACACCAGCAGCTCAGGGCCGGTCAGGTGCAGAGTTCAAAGTGGTGCCCAAAACACATAGGCTAGAATGGAGAGAAGGGGGTGCCCCGGTTCCGGTCTGCTTGCAGGTAAGTACCCGCGTCTTCGGAGGGCAGACCAGGGGGGTTTTGTAGGGCACCGGGGGGGACACAAGTCCACACAGAAATTTCACCCTCAGCAGCGCGGGGGCGGCCGGGTGCAGTGTCGAAACAGGCGTCGGGTTCGCAATGTTAGTCTATGAGAGATCTCGGGATCTCTTCAGCGCTGCAGGCAGGCAAGGGGGGGGTTCCTCGGGGAAACCTCCACTTGGGCAAGGGAGAGGGACTCCTGGGGGTCACTTCTCCAGTGAAAGTCCGGTCCTTCAGGTCCTGGGGGCTGCGGGTGCAGGGTCTCTCCCAGGCGTCGGGACTTTGGATTCAAAGAGTCGCGGTCAGGGGAAGCCTCGGGATTCCCTCTGCAGGCGGCGCTGTGGGGGCAGGTTTTGGTACTCACAGTATCAGAGTAGTCCTGGGGTCCCTCCTGAGGTGTCGGGTCTCCACCAGCCGAGTCGGGGTCGCCGGGTGCAGTGTTGCAAGTCTCACGCTTCTTGCGGGGAGCTTGCAGGGTTCTTTAAAGCTGCTGGAAACAAAGTTGCAGCCTTTCTTGGAGCAGGTCCGCTGTCCTCGGGAGTTTCTTGTCTTTTCGAAGCAGGGGCAGTCCTCAGAGGATGTCGAGGTCGCTGGTCCCTTCGGAAGGCGTCGCTGGAGCAGGATCTTTGGAAGGCAGGAGACAGGCCGGTGAGTTTCTGGAGCCAAGGCAGTTGTCGTCCTCTGGTCTTCCGCTGCAGGGGTTTTCAGCTGGGCAGTCCTTCTTCTTGTAGTTGCAGGAATCTAATTTTCTAGGGTTCAGGGTAGCCCTTAAATACTAAATTTAAGGGCGTGTTTAGGTCTGGGGGGTTAGTAGCCAATGGCTACTAGCCCTGAGGGTGGGTACACCCTTTTTGTGCCTCCTCCCAAGGGGAGGGGGTCACAATCCTAACCCTATTGGGGGAATCCTCCATCTGCAAGATGGAGGATTTCTAAAAGTTAGAGTCACCTCAGCTCAGGACACCTTAGGGGCTGTCCTGACTGGCCAGTGACTCCTCCTTGTTTTTCTCATTATTTTCTCCGGCCTTGCCGCCAAAAGTGGGGCCTGGCCGGAGGGGGCGGGCAACTCCACTAGCTGGAGTGTCCTGCTGGGTTGGCACAAAGGAGGTGAGCCTTTGAGGCTCACCGCCAGGTGTGACAATTCCTGCCTGGGGGAGGTGTTAGCATCTCCACCCAGTGCAGGCTTTGTTACTGGCCTCAGAGTGACAAAGTGTAGGAAGTTGGCTCTGTATGTGCTATTTCAAAGTAAGGAATAGCATGCACCGAGTCCAAGGGTTCCCCTTAGAGGTAAGATAGTGGCAAAAAGAGATAATACTAATGCTCTATTTTGTGGTAGTGTGGTCGAGCAGTAGGCTTATCCAAGGAGTACTGTTAAGCATTTGTTGTACATACACATAGACAATAAATGAGGTACACACACTCAGAGACAAATCCAGCCAATAGGTTTTTGTATAGAAAAATATCTTTTCTTAGTTTATTTTAAGAACCACAGGTTCAAATTCTACATGTAATATCTCATTCGAAAGGTATTGCAGGTAAGTACTTTAGGAACTTCAAATCATCAAAATTGCATGTATACTTTTCAAGTTATTCACAAATAGCTGTTTTAAAAGTGGACACTTAGTGCAATTTTCACAGTTCCTAGGGGAGGTAAGTATTTGTTAGGTTAACCAGGTAAGTAAGACACTTACAGGGCTTAGTTCTTGATCCAAGGTAGCCCACCGTTGGGGGTTCAGAGCAACCCCAAAGTCACCACACCAGCAGCTCAGGGCCGGTCAGGTGCAGAGTTCAAAGTGGTGCCCAAAACACATAGGCTAGAATGGAGAGAAGGGGGTGCCCCGGTTCCGGTCTGCTTGCAGGTAAGTACCCGCGTCTTCGGAGGGCAGACCAGGGGGGTTTCGTAGGGCACCGGGGGGGACACAAGTCCACACAGAAATTTCACCCTCAGCAGCGCGGGGGCGGCCGGGTGCAGTGTAGAAACAGGCGTCGGGTTTGCAATGTTAGTCTATGAGAGATCTCGGGATCTCTTCAGCGCTGCAGGCAGGCAAGGGGGGGATTCCTCGGGGAAACCTCCACTTGGGCAAGGGAGAGGGACTCCTGGGGGTCACTTCTCCAGTGAAAGTCCGGTCCTTCAGGTCCTGGGGGCTGCGGGTGCAGGGTCTCTCCCAGGCGTCGGGACTTTGGATTCAAAGAGTCGCGGTCAGGGGAAGCCTCGGGATTCCCTCTGCAGGCGGCGCGGTGGGGGCTCAGGGGGGACAGGTTTTGGTACTCACAGTCTTAGAGTAGTCCTGGGGTCCCTCCTGAGGTGTTGGATCGCCACCAGCCGAGTCGGGGTCGCCGGGTGCAGTGTTGCAAGTCTCACGCTTCTTGCGGGGAGCTTGCAGGGTTCTTTAAAGCTGCTGGAAACAAAGTTGCAGCTTTTCTTGGAGCAGGTCCGCTGTCCTCGGGAGTTTCTTGTCTTTTCGAAGCAGGGGCAGTCCTCAGAGGATGTCGAGGTCGCTGGTCCCTTTGGAAGGCGTCGCTGGAGCAGGATCTTTGGAAGGCAGGAGACAGGCCGGTGAGTTTCTGGAGCCAAGGCAGTTGTCGTCTTCTGGTCTTCCTCTGCAGGGGTTTTCAGCTAGGCAGTCCTTCTTCTTGTAGTTGCAGGAATCTAATTTTCTAGGGTTCAGGGTAGCCCTTAAATACTAAATTTAAGGGCGTGTTTAGGTCTGGGGGGTTAGTAGCCAATGGCTACTAGCCCTGAGGGTGGGTACACCCTCTTTGTGCCTCCTCCCAAGGGGAGGGGGTCACAATCCTAACCCTATTGGGGGAATCCTCCATCTGCAAGATGGAGGATTTCTAAAAGTCAGAGTCACCTCAGCTCAGGACACCTTAGGGGCTGTCCTGACTGGCCAGTGACTCCTCCTTGTAGCTTTCTTTGTTCCCTCCAGCCTTGCCGCCAAAAGTGGGGGCCGTGGCCGGAGGGGGCGGGCAACTCCACTAAGCTGGAGTGCCCTGCTGGGCTGTGACAAAGGGGTGAGCCTTTGAGGCTCACCGCCAGGTGTCACAGCTCCTGCCTGGGGGAGGTGTTAGCATCTCCACCCAGTGCAGGCTTTGTTACTGGCCTCAGAGTGACAAAGGCACTCTCCCCATGGGGCCAGCAACATGTCTCTGGTGTGGCAGGCTGCTGGAACTAGTCAGCCTACACAGACAGTCGGTTAAGTTTCAGGGGGCACCTCTAAGGTGCCCTCTGGGGTGTGTTTTGCAATAAAATGTACACTGGCATCAGTGTGCATTTATTGTGCTGAGAAGTTTGATACCAAACTTCCCAGTTTTCAGTGTAGCCATTATGGTGCTGTGGAGTTCGTGTTTGACAGACTCCCAGACCATATACTCTTATGGCTACCCTGCACTTACAATGTCTAAGGTTTTGTTTAGACACTGTAGGGGTACCATGCTCATGCACTGGTACCCTCACCTATGGTATAGTGCACCCTGCCTTAGGGCTGTAAGGCCTGCTAGAGGGGTGTCTTACCTATACTGCATAGGCAGTGAGAGGCTGGCATGGCACCCTGAGGGGAGTGCCATGTCGACTTACTCATTTTGTTCTCACTAGCACACACAGGCTTGTAAGCAGTGTGTCTGTGCTGAGTGAGGGGTCTCTAGGGTGGCATAAGACATGCTGCAGCCCTTAGAGACCTTCCTTGGCATCAGGGCCCTTGGTACTAGAAGTACCAGTTACCAGGGACTTATCTGAATGCCAGGGTGTGCCAATTGTGGATACAATGGTACATTTTAGGTGAAGGAACACTGGTGCTGGGGCCTGGTTAGCAGGGTCCCAGCACTCTTCTCAGTCAAGTCAGCATCAGTATCAGGCAAAAAGTGGGGGGTAACTGCAACAGGGAGCCATTTCTTTACACAAAGGCACTCTCCCCATGGGGCCAGCAACATGTCTCGGTTTGTGGCAGGCTGCTAAAACTAGTCAGCCTACACAGATAGTCGGTTAAGTTTCAGGGGGCACCTCTAAGGTGCCCTCTGGGGTGTATTTTACAATAAAATGTACACTGGCATCAGTGTGCATTTATTGTGCTGAGAAGTTTGATACCAAACTTCCCAGTTTTCAGTGTAGCCATTATGGTGCTGTGGAGTTCGTGTTTGACAAACTCCCAGACCATATACTCTTATGGCTACCCTGCACTTACAATGTCTAAGGTTTTGTTTAGACACTGTAGGGGTACCATGCTCATGCACTGGTACCCTCACCTATGGTATAGTGCACCCTGCCTTAGGGCTGTAAGGCCTGCTAGAGGGGTGGCTTACCTATACTGCATAGGCAGTGAGAGGCTGGCATGGCACCCTGAGGGGAGTGCCATGTCGACTTACTCGTTTTGTCCTCACTAGCACACACAAGCTGGCAAGCAGTGTGTCTGTGCTGAGTGAGAGGTCTCCAGGGTGGCATAAGACATGCTGCAGCCCTTAGAGACCTTCCTTGGCATCAGGGCCCTTGGTACTAGAAGTACCAGTTACAAGGGACTTATCTGGATGCCAGGGTCTGCCAATTGTGGATACAAAAGTACAGGTTAGGGAAAGAACACTGGTGCTGGGGCCTGGTTAGCAGGCCTCAGCACACTTTCAATTGTAAACATAGCATCAGCAAAGGCAAAAAGTCAGGGGGCAACCATGCCAAGGAGGCATTTCCTTACATAGGCCATATCTTGCACGTGTGTTTTGAAAGTACATTTTTTCCGAGTGGTAGTAGCAAACAAAAAGTTTCCATATTGCTGCACAGTAGGCCCTAGTGGTGGGTCTACATGCTTCCTTGAGAAAGTCCCTACATTCTGGTGGTTAGTTAAGGAAACCTAACTCTATATTCTCAGGAGCCAAATTGCCATGTAAAGTGTTTTGGGGATCAGGGTGCCTGATTTGCCTGTGGTTCTGAGTAATAGTCTGGCCTGTATGGGGCCTTCTTGTATGGAACCACAGTGAGGTCTAGAAGTGCTGTGGAGAGATCTGCCTAAGCTTTTGAACTAGAAATGGAGGGAGGAGGAGGAAAAGCGTAGACAAATATCCCTGATCAACTCATCCATAGTGCATTGCAGTTGGATAGTGGGTGTGGAAAACTTGAGAAGTTTGGACATTTTGTGTTCCCTGCAGGAACTGTAACACCTGGCGGTGATCCTCAAAGGCTCACCCCCGATTTGTTACAGCACCACAGGGCATTCCAGCTAGTGGAGTTGCCCGCCCCCTCCGGCCATGGCCCCACTTTTGGCGGCAAGACCAGAGGAGATAATGAGAAAAACAAGGAGGAGTCACTGACCAGTCAGGACAGCCCCTAAGGCAACCTGAGCTGAAGTGACTGACTTTTAGGAATCCTCCATCTTGCAGATGGAGGATCCCCCCAATAGGGATAGGAATGTGACCCCCTCCCCTTGGGAGGAGGCACAAAGAGGGTGTAGCCACCCTCAGGGCTAGTAGCCATTGGCTACTGCCCTCCCTGACCTAAACACACCCCTAAATTCTGTATTTAGGGGCTCCCCTGAACCTAGGAACTCAGATTCCTGCAACCTAAGAAGAAGAGGACTGCTAAGCTGAAAACCCCTGCAGAGAAGACGGAGACACCAACTGCTTTGGCCCCAGCTCTACCGGCCTATCTCCCCACTTCTAAAAGACACTGCTCCAGCAACGCTTTCCCCAGGACCAGCGACCTCTGAATCCTCAGAGGACTGCCCTGCTCTAGAAGGACCAAGAAACTCCCGAGGACAGCGGCCCTGTTCACCCAAGACTGCAACTTTGTTTCCAAAGAAGCAACTTCAAGACAACTGCGTTTCCCACCGGAAGCGTGAGACTTGCTACTCTGCACCCGACGCCCCCGGCTCGACTTGTGGAGAAAACACTTCAGAGAGGACTCCCCGGCGACTCCAAGACTGAGTAACCAGAGTTGCCCCCCCTGAGCCCCCACAGCGACGCCTGCAGAGGGAATCCCGAGGCTCCCCCTGACCGCAACTGCCTGACTCCCAGATCCAGACGCCTGGTAAAGACTCTGCAACCGCAGCCCCCAGGACCTGAAAGATCAGAACTCCAGTGCAGGAGTAAGCCCCAGGAGGCCCTCTCCCTTGCCCAGGTGGTGGCTACCCCGAGGAGCCCCCCCTTGCCTGCCTCGCTGAAGAGACCCCTTGGTCTCCCATTGATTTCCATTGGAAACCCGACGTGTGTTTGCACACTGCACCCGGCCGCCCCTGCGCTGCTGAGGGTGTACTTTCTGTGTGGACTTGTGTCCCCCCCAGTGCCCTATAAAACCCCCCTGGTCTGCCCTCCGAAGACGCGGGTACTTACCTGCTGGGAGACTGGAACCGGGGCACCCCCTTCTCCATTGAAGCCTATGCGTTTTGGGCACCACTTTGAACTCTGCACCTGACCGGCCCGAGCTGCTGGTGTGGTAACTTGGGGGTTGCTCTGAACCCCCAACGGTGGGCTACCTTGGACCCAAACTTGAACCCCGTAGGTGGTTTACTTACCTACAAAAACTAACAAATACTTACCTCCCCCAGGAACTGTTGAAAATTGCACTGTCTAGTTTTAAAATAGCTATATGTGATTTATTTGAAAAGTATATATGCTATTGTGATTATTCAAAGTTCCTAAAGTACTTACCTGCAATACCTTTCATTTGAAGTATTACATGTAAAATTTGAACCTGTGGTTCTTAAAATAAACTAAGAAAATATATTTTTCTATACAAAAACCTATTGGCCTGGAATGGTCTTGGAGTGTGTGTTCCTCATTTATTGCTTGTGTGTACAACAAATGCTTAACACTACTACTTTGATAAGCCTACTGCTCGACCACACTACCACAAAATAGAGCATTAGTATTATCTCTTTTTGCCACTATCTTACCTCTAAGGGGAACCCTTGGACTCTGTGCATACTATTCCTTACTTTGAAATAGTGCATACAGAGCCAACTTCCTACAGTCCCGCAGTAACCTAGGTGATGAAGTCCCCTGGAGAGCAGGTGTCTAAAGCGCTCCTATGGCTTTAGCGGTCTCAGTGTCTATCTTAATTTTTATTTTATTTCTTAAGTAGGGACTGAACAAGTGTTTAGAGTCAAAAGCCATGTTAAAGACACACATCCTGGGCCAGGTGTGATGTCTAAGGAGAATACTTGAGTTTATTCCCCTTGCTGAGGGTCTGCCGCATCTAACGCACACCATATGGAGGTGTTGTGAGATGGTTTGTCCCTTCAAAACAAACTGCTGGCTGCGTTTTCTACATTCCTCTAGAGATACTGATGGAGTTTTTCTATTTTGCCCCAGTCGGTGCGATCACAGAATGCTAGGAGAGCTTGGGAACTGGCAATAAGCCAGTGGTTAGCAGCCTGGTTGCAACCCTTGTCCCCCTGCAGTGTCCATACTTTTGCTCTTCTTGTCTGGCGGCAGTGTCCCTCCAGTGGTTTGGGAGTTGGCTCTTTTGCGTGCGGTGGTGGCAACTAGAGTCTGGTGGTAGCTGTCACCTGATGAAAATAGGGTCAGATGGTGCACGTTTATACTTTGTCTACCCAAGGTGTCGCAACCCTAGCTCCAATTAATAGGGTCTTTAAAAATCCTTTAAAACTGGTAGATACTGTGTGGCCCTGTGTGTAGTGGACAGTATAAAAAAGGAAGACATCCTCTAATGGCTTTTTCTGTAACTTCACATTATGAAAGGCTGTGGCCCTAGCAGTACTCCCCCCACCCACCCACTGAGTGTTGACCTATGTGTGAGTACTTCATGTGGCAATGAGGGCAAAACCAAGGGCGTGCATTTCATTACCAGTGGAGCATTGTTGGGAAAACTGATATGGACGTCAAAAGAAGGCCCTGAAGGGCTTTGGTCGAACCAGTGTGATTTTCCGTCAAAGCGTAGATGTAAGCAACGCTAACGGTAATAATACTAACAAAGCAAATAACAAAAAGACCAAACGTCGAACAGTAACTGAGTAGAAACACAGAGCTAAGGCACACATGTCCGAACCGGACGGCAGAGAGAAAACAATGTAACAATGGAGTTTATGCCCATGCGTATTATCACCAAGAGGAGGAGTCACTCAACTTTGTGACTTCAAAGACTTCTTCAAAGAAAAACAACTTGCACAACTCCGGACCCAACACTAGGCGGCACGAGCATCAGTATTTATAGCCACACATGCCATAGAACATGCTACTTACCCTGTAACCATCTGTTCATAGCTTATACTACTGTAGATTCACTTTCTGGACCTTAATGCCCTACAGTTGGGCATTGGGATATTGTGTGTCCTCTCCAGCCAACAATGAACCACTGTACAAGCTACGAGCAGATGTAACGTAGCATGTGTTGCAATGGCACGCTCTGCATAAACTGTAAAGTAGTTCCTCTGCAAAGGGATGGCTAGGGAGCAGATGTTGCATATATTTGAAACTTTGTTTTTAAAACGGTTTGGCCAACTAAATCCTCAGGGTGAGCTTGAATGTTCAAATAGTAATGTATGGGAAACCCATGTGTAGCATGGGCCCTGTACCATCTTTACATGTCTGTCATGGGACTTTTTACTCGGAAGGTTACCTTCTTTCACATGGAATGTGCTTGAGATTACACATAATGTACATTTAGCATCAGTATAGCATGTTTATATAAACCCAACAATCCATCTGGCAATAGCACCAGATAGGTTGACCTTAATGAAGTTATTGACCGATGGATTTTTGGGTGTATACAAACACGCATGCTAAGGCTAAATGTCAATTTTCGTAGGTGAAAGTACTTTTGAGGCACTTGGAAATTAGTCTAGCATTTGTGGACTTGTTAATGCATCATGTTAAATATGTCCGCAAAGCTGTGGTCCTCCCCCATTAGATGCTCTACAAGGAACTGAATGTATTTTTGAATGGCCCAATGTCAAAACCTTTGGGCTAGAGTTAACAGTTAGTACAAATGAAACCACCCCCCCCCCCCCCAAAAAAAACACCACAACTTCTGTATATTATCATTGCAGTCGTGCAGTCTTTTTTTATGAGGATTGTTTACACTCAAATGACCCTGTAAGATTCCGATTGCTAAGCTGATTGCCATGAGTTTTGGACAAAGGATGTGGCAGCTCCGTAAGAAGGGATTGGTGACCGATGACTTGACGACAGAAGCCCCCCACTGGAGCCACCTCTACCCTTGCCTCTGGAGAAGTACTTTGCTACCAATGTGTCCTCAAAAGACTTCTGCTGGGGGTAGATTTGCTTCAGAGTAGCGAGTGACTTCAGACCTCCTTCTCACCTGCTGTTTGAGGAAGGCAGAGAAAGGTGTTAGGATCTGTTGTGCATCCATGGCTTTGTCAGTATGCCTCCTTTTTAAAATTTTTAGTATCAAATCGAACTCCTGCCCATTAGCCACCCTCTGTCTAAGAGAACAATGAGGGAGTGTTTTACCTCTGGTCTAAAGCATAAAGCTCTTAGTCAGGTATTGCATCGGCTAAGTAGGATGCTGCTTTTGATCTCCTCAGAGGCAGTGTTAGCAGAGTGAACTCAAGGTGTGTTTTAAAGATGACCGGATCTTCCCAGACCAATTTTTAGGGGAGAGCGCAAAGCTCTCCGTTCCCTGATGTAATCTCTTTGGGCTTCTAACCATGCCTATGTCACGTCAGTCCCTTACATTGGTTCATGGGCTTGCCTTTTAAAATCTGCTTGCTTTCATTACTGTAAGGCATGCATACGTCATGCCTTTTCCGGTGTTTAGCCCTCCTCAAGCGCACTGACCAACTACTGGAAACATGCGAAGCTCCATGTTTTCCGTATGGTTTCTGGACTACTTATTCCCTTTATTTCACAGCGCAATCTGATGGTGAAGTATTTGTCCTGCTGCATTGTGGGCCAAGTATACATCTTCCGCAAGGGGAAGACTTAATGAGTTAGGCTTCCACAACACGTGGCATGTGTCAGCTAACCTCTGACTGGCAAATTTTGGTGACATGAAAAAGTATGGAAGTTTAAACTACGATTTACCTGTCCTTGCTTCCAACACTCCCGAAACACGTTCCAGTTGTTCTTATGGGTGGGGTCCTGTAAGCACAGTAGCCGGTTGTCACACAGCCAGTAGTGAGGAGTATCGAATCCCATTAGGCTTGACTGTATTGTTAATCCTTCAGGCTTCTTTGCTACTTCTGCGACTGTTTTGTTCTGCACTAGAGAGGCAAAGATGTCATCAAGTATTTTTGGCGTGCTCTTAAGGCCATTATCCACCTAGATTAAAAAGAACAAATCTGTAAGAGAAGACAACACAAACACGGACTTGTACATTACAGATATGTAAAACACTAAACTGCGATGCTACCTTTCACCTGATTGGCATTTCCCACCACCTGAGAAAATTGTTTTTCAAAAAAGACCTCCTTCTCTACATAACCCACTGCTTCATCTTTGAAGGGTCAACATTCAGTGCACAGAAACCAATATATTCACAAATATAAAGTAATACATACAACAGAGAATTTAAACCAGACAAACTATGCTCACCTTGGCACCGCTGGAGTTCAGAAGATTTCGCAGAAAGCCAGAACCATTGCTGGGGACAGGACTCAGAATGGAATTATTAAACGTATTTAGTGTTGATGCTGGTTTAGTCAAACTGGAGAAAGATGGGTAGGCTTTGCTTTCCATTTTCGATGTAGAAGATTGTAGTTTTTCTGTTTTTGACACAAATAGAGATTGTTGGTTAAACTAGATACTGTCTCAACCAAATCAGAAGGTAATTTAAAATGTAGTCCTAAACTACATGCAATTGCAAACCCCTGGAAATTACCCTCCCAACAGACCCAATGAAGAGTATACTAAGCAAGTACCCACGTGCCAAGCACCATGCTGCCCTGGACTAGTGTCCAAGGCTGGGTTCTGTACTTAATAAAAAGGTACCTCTTATAGGACTTCTAATGTGTAAGGCAAGTTTTAAAAGCACTCACTTCTAGCCAAAACTTCAATAAAGTGCAATGCAATAAGCCTGTAAGCTCATCACAGGATGCGGATATATATATATCTAGGGCAATTTAATCTAGAACCCAAAATCACTTTTTTTTTCTTATGTAAATAACTATTTAATTTCCACGTTCAATCTGTCAACTAGGATACTGGATAGCGTTTCTCACAAAAAATAAAGGGCTAAGCAAAGCAGGCTTAATAAACACATCCTCCCCCCCCCCCCCCCCCCCCAAAGTACATACATCCCTGACATTTAAAAGTTTAGAATGAGCCTATGGTTTTTAGTATCTTCTACATTTTTCCTGATCAAATACCTTTGTTTTCCTTGTTTGTATTTCCATTTGTTAAATCTGCCAGCCAGCTTAGAGGACTAGAGTTGAAGAGTGACGCTGGTTTACTTCCAACAGCGGTTTTTAAGGAAGATGCACAGCTAGAAGCTACTGAATCTTGAGAAGCACATATCACAGTTTGGGGAGCCATTAGTGGAGGTGGGGTGGTGGACTTTTCAGATACAACTTCCTATTAAAACAGGCAAAATACAAACTTGTCATGATTATTCCTCACGGACACATTGAAACCACATTGCCTGCTGAACTATAGGACCTACACGAGTTTCAGGGCAAAATGTGCATAGCCCATAAAGTGTGTGTGGGGGGGGCACTAAATATACAGTACGTTGGCTCAACTGAACCATTATATAAATATGTGAAATAGCAACAGGTACACCTTTCAGCAGTACAATGATTTGACACCATTTGTTTACATTTTAGTACTACAATGGATAGGCTTCATGTAGCATCAGCAGAGGAACCATAAGAGGGGTGATCATGTGATGTTCATCAGAACGGCGAAACTGCATTGAGGAAGCAAAAAACGTAATATATTTTCCAGTGAACATGCATATTTAATGGGGAATTGCCTTGACACTAACCGCTAGCCACATGGCCACTTTCAACAATTGCTGTAGTGCATTTGTCCAATCGTTCGAGGCATAGGAAGTTCACACAAATTAAATGCTTTCACCTTTGGTACTTTTATTACACACCTTGCCAGAATACAGTAAAAAGTGGAAAACGTTGGCTCAACTGAACCATTATATAAATATGTGAAATAGCAACAGGTACACCTTTCAGCAGTACAATGATTTGACACCATTTGTTTACATTTTAGTACTACAATGGATAGGCTTCATGTAGCATCAGCAGAGGAACCATAAGAGGGGTGATCATGTGATGTTCATCAGAACGGCGAAACTGCATTGAGGAAGCAAAAAACGTAATATATTTTCCAGTGAACATGCATATTTAATGGGGAATTGCCTTGACACTAACCGCTAGCCACATGGCCACTTTCAACAATTGCTGTAGTGCATTTGTCCAATCGTTCGAGGCATAGGAAGTTCACACAAATTAAATGCTTTCACCTTTGGTACTTTTATTACACACCTTGCCAGAATACAGTAAAAAGTGGAAAACACATCTGCAGCAAAATACGATAGCAGTGGAAAATGTGATTCTCAAAGGTCACGGAACAATGCATGCAAGATATACGGATTGGCCCAACCAAGCTCTTCGACATTTAAGCAACTTTATCATGAAATTTCCTATTCTAAAATTGCAATGGTGCATCAAGTAGCACTAAGTTCATTGCTGAAAGGAAAAAAAAAAGCATCAAAATTGCACAATACCTCTTTCACTTCATCTTTTGGAGCAGTCTTTAGGATTTTGGGGTGTCTATTTGAGCAAGGACAATTCGATTTGATTCCCCACTTGCCTCGGACAGAGTGCACAACATCTCCAACATCAAAAAGAGCTAAAGGCAGGAAGATTTAGAATAAAAAAAAATAATAATAAAATTACTTTAGACCACAAAGTACACTTTAAAAAAAAATATAGACTGTCTAGTGCAAAAGGCATCTAGTGCCCTTTGCACATTTATTCCAGTTAGTAGGCCATGTCACTGACGCAAATTAGTTTATCAGCATTGTAGGGCAACTAAACTGATGGCAACAAGCAGCATATTCTGCAACTAGATGTTGTTCTTGCGTGCTTTCAATAAAAGTTTTTTAGTTACAAGAAATATGTGGTGTATAATATAAACAGATGTACCTGTTCCAGGAACAATTTGCGTTGGCATCAGGTTCTCTGGCTCGTGTAACTGGCCCTTCACACATTTCAGCCAGGCAAAAGTCTCAATTTCACTTTCTACAAATAAATATTCACTGGTTAGATAGTGACGTAATTCAGCAGATTCATAGTGGGCTCCATTCCAAATTTAATCTGCACAAGACATCCTTAATTTATAGTCCTGCAACTAAACTGCTGAGTTAAGCATTTGGCTTTCTTTGGAAAATGTAAGCTTGCTTACCTGGGTGAAAAGTTTTCTTCTTTAACTTGTAACAGTCCACACACACTCCGAACCCACACTTGGGGCACACCCAATGCAGATTAAAAATGGTGGTGTCACAAACATCGCACATTTCACGCACACCTCGGACAGCACGTTTCCAAACTACTTGCTCTGAAATGAAGAAAAAAAAAAAAGCAAAGAGGGAATGAGAAAGGAAAATGTTACTTTGGAAAACTAACCTACAAAAAGCAAAGCACAGAAAACATCAAATATCCTTTGTGTACCAGCGACTCCACCTTGCCTCTCATTACCCAGGCGTGGAAACATCAAAACCCACATCTAAAAAGTTTATGTATACATTTCAGCACCCCATTAACAAACAGATCGCACTAGGTTGCATGATAGACAGTTACACTGTGACAAGAGGCCGACTGACTCAAATTCATGTTTTTGAGGTCAAGCGCGCAAAGCGCTCTTTTCTTGATGTAATCTCTGTGGGATTTTATCTACGCCCACGTCACGCCCATCAGTTTGGTTGGTTCGTGGGCTTGCCCTTTAAAATTGGCTTGATTTAATTTGTGAAAGGCATGCATACGTCATGCCTCTTCCGGTGTTTAGCCCACCTCGAGCACACCAGCCAACTATTGAAAACATGCAAGGCTCCAAGTTTTTGGTATGGTTTCTGGACTACTTTTTCTCTTTTAGTTGGCAGCATTCTCTCGCGGGGCAGCAGTTGAGCGATTTGCATGACATCGACCACGTTACATGGATAATTGCACTTTTCCTAATACGTTTCACTGCGAGTTAACTTCTCTTTCCTTTTGTGTATATGCTTTGTGCTCATGGCAGCCGTCTGCTCGCTTATGTAATGAAAATGTCACTTACCCAGTGTACATCTGTTCGTGGCATTGGTCGCTGCAGATTCACATGTTGTGCATAGTCCGCCATCTGGTGTTGGGTCGGAGTGTTACAAGTTGTTTTTCTTCGAAGAAGTCTTTCGAGTCACGAGACCGAGGGACTCCTCCTCTTTGCTTCCATTGCGCATGGGCGTCGGCTCCATCTTAGATTGTTTTCCCCGCAGAGGGTGAGGTAGGAGTTGTGTGTGTTAGTAATAGTGCCCATGCAATGGAATGAATAAGTATGTACAAATTAAGGTTAAGTAATATATATATATATACAAATGTACAAATGTTGAAGATAACTTCCAACGGCTACAGGCTCCCGGGGAGGCGGGTGGGCACATGTGAATCTGCAGCGACCAATGCCACGAACAGATGTACACTGGGTAAGTGACATTTTCAGTTTGATGGCATCTGTTGCTGCAGATACACATGTTGTGCATAGACTAGTAAGCAGTTATCTCCCCAAAAGCGGTGGCTCAGCCTGTAGGAGTGGAAGTAGTCTGAAACAAAGTTCTCAGTACGGCTTGACCTACTGTGGCCTGTTGTGCGGATAGCACGTCTACACAGTAGTGTTTAGTAAATGTGTGAGGCGTGGACCATGTGGCTGCCTTACATATTTCGTGCATTGGAATATTTCCTAGGAATGCCATGGTAGCGCCTTTTTTTCTGGTTGAGTGTGCCCTTGGTGTAATGGGCAGTTGTCTCTTTGCTTTAAGATAGCAGGTTTGGGTGCACTTAACTATCCATCTGGCTATACCTTGTTTTGATATTGGGTTTCCTGTATGAGGTTTTTGAAATGCAATAAACAGTTGTTTTGTTTTCCTAACCTCCTTTGTTCTGTCGATGTAGTACATTAGTGCTCTTTTGACATCTAATGTATGTAGTGCCCTTTCAGCTACTGAGTCTGGCTGTGGGAAGAACACTGGTAACTCTACCGTTTGATTTAAGTGGAACAGTGAAATAACCTTTGGTAGGAATTTAGGATTGGTTCTTAGTACAACCTTATTTTTGTGTATTTGGATAAAAGGTTCTTGTATTGTAAATGCCTGAATTTCACTTACTCTTCTTAGAGATGTGATGGCAATGAGAAATGCAACTTTCCAGGTTAAGAATTGTATTTCGCAAGAATGCATGGGTTCAAAAGGTGGTCCCATGAGTCTTGTCAAGACGATGTTAAGGTTCCATGAAGGAACAGGTGGTGTTCTTGGTGGTATTATTCTTCTTAGTCCTTCCATAAATGCTTTAATGACGGGTATCCTAAACAGTGAAGCTGAATGGGTAATCTGCAGGTATGCAGATATTGCTGCAAGGTGTATTTTAATGGAAGAGAAGGCTAGATTTGACTTTTGTAAGTGTAGTAAGTATCCCACTACATCTTTTAGGGATGCGTGTAATGGATGAACTTGATTATTATGGCAGTAGCAAACAAACCTTTTCCATTTGCTTGCATAGCAGTGTCTAGTGGATGGTCTTCTAGCTTGTTTTATGACTTCCATACATTCTTGAGTGAGGTTTAAATGTCCGAATTCTAGGATTTCAGGAGCCAGATTGCTAGATTGAGCGATGCTGGGTTTGGATGCCTGATCTGCTGTTTGTGTTGTGTTAACAGATCTGGCCTGTTGGGTAACTTGACATGTGGTACTACTGACAGGTCTAGTAGTGTTGTGTACCAAGGTTGTCTTGCCCATGTTGGTGCTATTAATATGAGTTTGAGTTTGTTTTGACTCAATTTGTTTACTAGATATGGAAGGAGAGGGAGAGGGGGGAAAGCGTATGCAAATTTCCCTGACCAGTTCATCCATAGGGCATTGCCTTGAGACTGTCTGTGTGGGTACCTGGATGCGAAGTTTTGGCATTTTGCGTTCTCCTTTGTTGCAAATAGGTCTATTTGCGGTGTACCCCAAATTTTGAAGTAAGTGTTTAGGATTTGGGGGTGAATCTCCCATTCGTGGACTTGTTGGTGATCTCGAGAGAGATTGTCTGCTAGTTGATTTTGGATCCCTGGAATAAACTGTGCTATTAGGCGAATGTGGTTGTGAATTGCCCATTGCCATATCTTTTGTGCTAGGAGACATAGCTGTGTCGAGTGTGTTCCCCCTTGCTTGTTTAGGTAATACATTGTTGTCATGTTGTCTGTTTTGACAAGAACGTATTTGTGGGTTATGATGGGTTGAAATGCTTTTAGCGCCAGGAATACTGCTAGTAATTCGAGGTGATTTATATGCAGTTTTGTTTGATGTACATCCCATTGTCCTTGGATGCTGTGGTGATCGAGGTGTGCTCCCCACCCTGTCATGGAAGCATCTGTTGTTATTACGTATTGTGGCACTGGGTCTTGGAACAGCCGCCCTTTGTTTAAATTTGTACTGTTCCACCATAGAAGCGAGATGTATGTTTGGCGGTCTATCAACACCAGATCTAGAAGGTGACCCTGTGCATGCGACCATTGTGATGCTAGGCACTGTTGTAGGGGCCTCATGTACAGTCTTGCGTTTGGGACAATGGCTATGCATGAGGACATCATGCCTAGGAGTTTTAAAACCACTTTTGCCTGTATTTTTAGTGTTGGATACATGGCCTGTATGACCTTGTGAAAATTTTGAACCCTTTGTGGACTCGGAGTGGCTAATCCTTTTGTTGTGTTGATTACCGCTCCTAAGTAGTGCTGTATTTTGCACGGCACAATGTGTGATTTTGTGTAGTTGAGGGAGAACCCGAGTTTGTAGAGGGTTTGTATGACATACTCTGTGTGTTGTGAACACTTTGTTAGCGAGTTGGTCTTGATTAGCCAATCGTCTAGATACGGGAATACGTGTATTTGCTGCCTTCTGATGTGTGCGGCTACTACTGCTAGGCATTTGGTAAATACTCTTGGTGCGGTTGTTATACCGAACGGTAAGACTTTGAATTGATAGTTGTAGGAAGTTGGCTCTGTATGTGCTATTTCAAAGTAAGGAATAGCATGCACAGAGTCCAAGGGTTCCCCTTAGACGTAAAATAGTGGTAAAAAGAGATAATACTAATGCTCTATTTTGTGGTAGTGTGGTCGAGCAGTAGGCTTATCCGAGGAGTAGTGTTAAGCATTTGTTGTACATACACACAGACAATAAATGAGGTACACACACAGAGACAAATCCAGCCAATAGGTTTTGTTATAGAAAAATATCTTTTCTTAGTTTATTTTAAGAACCACAGGTTCAAATTTTACATGTAATATCTTGTTTGAAAGGTATTGCAGGTAAGTACTCTAGGAACTTTGAATCATTACTTTAGCATGTATACTTTTCACATAAAACACAATAAGCTGTTTTAAAAGTGGACACTGTGCAATTTTCACAGTTCCTGGGGAGGTAAGTTATTGTTAGTTTTCACAGGTAAGTAAGTCACTTACAGTTCTCAGTTTTTGGTCCAAGGTAGCCCACCGTTGGGGGTTCAGAGCAACCCCAAAGTTATCGCACCAGCAGCTCAGGGCCGGTCAGGTGCAAAGGTCAAAGAGGTGCCCAAAACACATAGGCTATAATGGAGAGAAGGGGGTGCCCCGGTTCCAGTCTGCCTGCAGGTAAGTACCGGCGTCTTCGGAGGGCAGACCAGGGGGGTTTTGTAGGGCACCGGGGGGGACACAAAGTAGCACAGAAAGTACACCCTCAGCAGCGCGGGGGCAGCCGGGTGCAGTGTGCAAACACGCGTCGGGTTTCCTTCAGGTTTCAATGGGAGACCAAGGGGTCTCTTCAGCGATGCAGGCAGGCAAGGGGGGGGGCTCCTCGGGGTAGCCACCACCTGGGCAAGGGAGAGGGCCTCCTGGGGGTCACTCCTGCACAGAAGTTCCGTTTCTTTAGGGGCTGCGGGTGCAGGGTCTTTTCCAGCCGTCGGGAAATGGAGTTCAGACAGTCGCGGTCAGGGGGAGCCTGGGGATTCCCTCTGCAGGCGTCGCTGTGGGGGATCAGGGGGGACAACTTTGGTTACTCACAGTCGTAGAGTCGCCGGAGGGTCCTCCCTGAGTTGGTTGTTCTCCACCAGTCGAGTCGGGGTCGCCGGGTGCAGTGTTGCAAGTCTCACGCTTCTTGCGGGGAATTGCAGGGGTCTTTAATTCTGCTCCTTGTAACAAAGTTGCAGTTCTTTTGGAGCAGTGCCGCTGTCCTCGGGAGTTTGTCTTTTTCGAAGCAGGGCAGTCCTCAGAGGATTCAGAGGTCGCTGGTCCCTTGGAAAGCGTCGCTGGAGCAGGTTCTTTGGAAGGCAGGAGACAGGCCGGTAAGTCTGGGGCCAAGGCAGTTGGTGTCTTCTGGTCTTCCTCTGCAGGGGTTTGTCAGCTCGGCAGTCCTTCTTGTAGTTGCAGGAATCTAACTCTTTAGGTTCAGGGAAGCCCTTAAATACTAAATTTAAGGGCGTGTTTAGGTCTGGGGGGTTAGTAGCCAATGGCTACCAGCCCTGAGAGTGGGTACACCCTCTTTGTGCCTCCTCCCAAGGGGAGGGGGTCACATCCCTAATCCTATTGGGGGAATCCTCCATCTGCAAGATGGAGGATTTCTAAAAGTTAGAGTCACCTCAGCTCAGGACACCTTAGGGGCTGTCCTGACTGGCCAGTGACTCCTCCTTGTTGTTCTCATTATTTTCTCCGGCCTTGCCGCCAAAAGTGGGGGCCGGGGCCGGAGGGGGCGGGCAACTCCACTAGCTGGAGTGTCCTGCGGGGCTGTGACAAAGGGGTGAGCCTTTGAGGCTCACCGCCAGGTGTGACAGCTCCTGCCTGGGGGAGGTGTTAGCATCTCCACCCAGTGCAGGCTTTGTTACTGGCCTCAGAGTGACAAAGGCACTCTCCCCATGGGGCCAGCAACATGGCTCTAGTGTGGCAGGCTGCTGGAACCAGTCAGCCTACACAGATCAATTGGGTAAAATACAGGGGGTATCTCTAAGATGCCCTCTGTGTGCATTTTTTAATAAATCCAACACTGGCATCAGTGTGGGTTTATTATTCTGAGAAGTTTGATACTAAACTTCCCAGTATTCAGTGTAGCCATTATGGAGCTGTGGAGTTCGTTTTTGACAGACTCCCAGCCCATATACTCTTATGGCTACCCTGCACTTACAATGTCTAAGGTTTTGCTTAGACACTGTAGGGGCATAGTGCTCATGCACATATGCCCTCACCTGTGGTATAGTGCACCCTGCCTTAGGGCTGCAAGGCCTACTAGAGGGGTGACTTAGCTATGCCACAGGCAGTGTGAGGTTGGCATGGCACCCTGAGGGGAGTGCCATGTCGACTTAGTCATTTTCTTCCCACCAGCACACACAAGCTGGCAAGCAATGTGTCTGTGCTGAGTGAGGGGTCCCTAGGGTGGCATAAGACATGCTGCAGCCCTTAGAGACCTTCCCTGGCATCAGGGCCCTTGGTACCAGGGGTACCAGTTACAAGGGACTTACCTAGGTGCCAGGGTTGTGCCAATTGTGGAAACAATGGTACATTTTAGGTGAAAGAACACTGGTGCTGGGGCCTGGTTAGCAGGGTCCCAGCACACTTCTCAGTCAAGTCAGCATCAGTATCAGGCAAAAAGTGGGGGTGTAACTGCAACAGGGAGCCATTTCTTTACAATAGTGTATTCCCTTGAATACAAACCTTAGGTATTTCCTGTGCGAAGGATGTATCGGTATGTGGAAATACGCGTCTTTGAGATCTAAGGTTGTCATGTAATCTTGTTGCTTTAGCAGTGGTAACACTTCCTGTAGCGTGACCATGTGAAAGTGGTCTGATTTGATGTAGGTGTTTAGTATTCTGAGATCTAAGATTGGCCTCAGTGTTTTGTCCTTTTTGGGTATTAGAAAGTACAGTGAATAGACTCCTGTGTTTATTTCTGTACATGGTACCAGATCTATTGCTTCTTTTTGCAGTAGTGCTTGAACTTCTATTTCTAGGAGGTCTAAATGCTGTTTTGAAATTTTTTGTGTTTTTGGTGGGATATTTGGAGGGATCTGTAGAAATTCTATGCAATAACCATGTTGGATAATTGCTAAGACCCAAGTGTCTGTTGTTATATCCACCCACGATTGATAAAACTGACTTAGTCTTCCCCCCACTGGTGTTATGTGGAGGGGTTGAGTGACTTGTAAGTCACCGTTTGGTTGTTGGGGTTTTGGGGCTTTGAAATTTCCCCCGGTTTCTCGGGAATTGTCCTCCTCTGTACTGGCCCCGAAAACCTCCCCTTTGGTACTGTCCCTGGTAGGTAGACGGTGTTGATTGTGAGGTGCTGGCTTGTGTGGCCTGACCCCGAAACCCCCCTCTGAAGGTTGTTTTACGGAAGGTGCCGAAAGTGCCTCTGCTCTGCGGGGAGTAGAGCGCGCCCATGGCCTTGGCTGTGTCAGTGTCCTTTTTCAGCTTCTCAATCGCCGTGTCAACCTCTGGTCCGAACAATTGTTGTTCGTTGAACGGCATATTGAGTACTGCTTGCTGTATTTCTGGCTTAAAGCCAGATGTGCGTAACCATGCGTGCCTTCTGATGGTTACTGCAGTGTTTATTGTTCTTGCATCTGTGTCCGCTGCATCCATAGAGGAGCGTATTTGGTTATTGGAGATGTTTTGTCCCTCCTCAACCACTTGTTTTGCCCGCTTTTGAAATTCTTTGGGTAGATGCTCGATGAGATGCTGCATCTCGTCCCAATGGGCTCTGTCATAACGCGCTAGGAGCGCCTGAGAGTTTGCGATGCGCCACTGGCTTGCAGCTTGTACAGCGACTCTTTTCCCAGCTGCGTCGAATTTTCGGCTTTCCTTATCCGGGGGTGGTGCATCGCCCGATGTGTGTGAATTGGCTCTTTTGCGAGCTGCTCCTACCACGACTGAGTCTGGTGGCAGTTGAGAGGTGATAAAAGCAGGGTCTGTGGGAGGTGCTTTATATTTTTTCTCTACCCTTGGAGTGATCGCTCTACTCTTGACAGGGTCTTTGAAGATTTGCTTTGAGTGCCTTAGCATTCCTGGAAGCATAGGCAGGCTTTGGTAGTTGCTATGGGTGGAGGAGAGGGTGTTAAAAAGGAAGTCATCCTCGACAGGTTCTGTGTGTAACGACACGTTGTGGAATTCTGCTGCCCTAGCTACCACCTGCGCATACGCTGTGCTGTCCTCGGGTGGTGAGGGCTTGGTAGGGTATGACTCTGGGCTATTGTCTGACACTGGTGCGTCGTATAGGTCCCAAGCATCTTGGTCATCTTGGCTCATGGTGGTGTGAGCCGGTGAATGTGACGGAGTTTGTGCCGGTGATATCTGAGTTACAGGTGGAGGAGAGGGTGGCGGAGTTGCTTTCTTTGCCACCTTTGCTTGTGGTGTCAGTTGTTCAGTTTGGAACTCTAGTCTCCTTTTTCTCTTGATTGGTGGGAGAGTGCTAATCTTCCCTGTTCCACTCTGGATGAAGATCCTCTTTTGTGTATGGTCTACATCAGTAGTCTGTAACTCCTCTTCAAACCTGTGTTTACGCATTTGAGAGGACAATGATTGTTCCTCTGAATATGAGCCGGTAGTGGGTTCGGTTGCTGGTTGTTTTGGCACCGAAACTGTCTTTTTTTGTTTTCGGCTCCGAGGCGAATCTCTTCTTTTTCGGAGTCGAGCCTTCTCGGCGTCGATCATCCTCGGTGCCGCTGTCTCTGCGTCGAGCAGCGTCGGCTCCGCCTTCTCGGCATCGATCTCTTTCGGCAACACTTTCTCGGTCCCGAGAATGTTGCGTGCCTGTGTCTCGACCCGAGTCGGACGATCTGGGCACCAGTTCGGCCTTTTTCGGTGCCGATGGACGGTCACCTTTATGGGTTGAGCCATGGCCAGTTGGCAGTGGCGTCCCCTGGGCCTGGTCTGTTTTCTTGTGCTGTGTGCTTTTCGACGTCTTACACAGTTTCCTCGACGTCGAATTCATCCGAGTCCGTTTCATGGATGGAGAAGGCTTCCTCCTCTTCTCCTTGTTCCTCGAACTCTCGGTGTTCTGTCGGCGTGGACGCCATCTGTAGTCTTCTGGCTCGACGGTCACGGAGCGTTTTTCGGGACCGGAACGCACGACAGGCCTCACAAGTTTCTTCTTTGTGCTCAGGTGACAGGCACAAGTTACAGACCAAATGTTGGTCCGTATATGGATATTTATTGTGGCATTTAGGACAGAATCGGAACGGGGTCCGTTCCATCGGTGTCAATGTTACACGCGGTCGGGCCGACCAGGCCCCGACGGGGGATCGAAATTACCCCGAAGGGCTACCGGAGCTCTTCACGATTCGGTGTCGATTCCAACTATCCCGAGCGAAACAATACCGACGTCATTTTTCGAAGTTTTGACTATCTTTCCGTCCCGAAACCCGGAGCGAAAAGGAACACGTCCGAACCCGAGGGCAGAAAAAAAACAATCTAAGATGGAGCCGACGCCCATGCGCAATGGAAGCAAAGAGGAGGAGTCCCTCGGTCTCATGACTCGAAAGACTTCTTCGAAGAAAAACAACTTGTAACACTCCGACCCAACACCAGATGGCGGACTATGCACAACATGTGTATCTGCAGCAACAGATGCCATCGAACAACTGTTTTACTTTTAATTTTCAGTTTATGTGGCAAGAAACGTCCGCATACAAGTTTACAATGCCAATACCTTTAACTCGAGCAAAATGCAAGACCCATTGCATTACTAATGCTTTTTTTTTTTTTTTTTAAATCACCACAACTGGTTCAAGGGCAGCAGAAAAGCTGCTGCAGTTATCAGGAGGCACCCTGGACAGGCCTTCCCTCTCCATAACACAATTAAACAAGACTCTCGCGTTAACTTGTGCGGTTTGTCAAAAGATGTCCCTCACTGCAACCCTGCTTAAACAGCATACATGGCGCAGGAATGTACGTAAATCAAAAACTTTCAGTCAGTAACCAACTCACCACAGCCCTGAACAGATGCAAGCACACGTCTCAAAGGTCAAGTAAACGTAACATTTCCTCCAGGCCATTAGCACTGGGGCAACGGATACTATAGAACAAAGTTCAGCCTTACTGTGTGGCGGTATTGAAGTCATGACCTCCTTCTCGGATATCACCAGCTGACAGATGTGGTCTCCAATATTAGCAAGAATGTATTTTGCTGTTTCCAAATCTAAGCCAACAACATTTTTTGCCAAAGGGAGCCACAAGCCGATAGCCTCAGAATCGTATTTGTTGGGCGTCATGAACCCATCTTCACGCAGCAATTCATTCTTATTAAACTGCAATCTGCAAAAAGGTAATGCGCAGGTAAACATTTATTCAATTCTAGACAATTTAACATGAGCAAATTAATTAGCACTTAAAAACAAATTACTCAACCTCGCACTTTCTATGCTGTTACACACCATTACTTTCACTGAAACACCTTAACTAGCGCACACTCCCCATTCAAATGCTATTGGCGATGCGCGACGAAAACAGCCTTGTTTTTAATGCTTAGCCAATAACTAAGCATTAAAACGTTTAATCAATGTTTTTTTTTTTTTAAAGAAAATAAAGCACGTAGGGTGCTGGAAAAGCAGGCCTAGGGGGCAGTACAGTTCTGAAATGTTGGTGTGGGGATGTGCAGGTCCCTTGCATGGACTGTCAACTCTGAATTAAGCGCTGCAGTGCACTGCCAGGAGTAAATTAAGGTATTTTAGACCATTCCATTCAGATTCTATTGGGATTCGTGTACCATAAACATACACGTGGTCCCATTTAACAGAGAAATACGCCCCAAAACCCTCACAGCACAAAATACAATTCTAATACCCTAAGAAGAGCTATGTGGCCAAGGACATGGTTTTTCCGCTACATAAACTACCTACCTTCTGAAGTGAAAGAACCGACAGAAAACTGCAGAATCCTTCATCTCGTTGGTGCGTCCAAATCGGTCTAGACGGCATTCCCGGCACTTATGGAGGTGAGGTGCAACATCATTGCACGAGCCGTCTTGCACAAACGATGCCCCGCTTTCCTGCAACCTTCTAACTTTCCCAGCGTCACTTAAGACAGACTTGTGAACAGTTACTGTGGAGTTAATGAAAACAAAACTAAAGATTCTGACAAGAAAAAAGCTCCGGGCTAAAAATTTTACTGCGAAAACGAACAACTGACTCCGCAGGACGTGAAGGTAAATGGTCACGGGCTACAAAGTAGAAACTCTACACTCATCCATCAGTGCACACAAGAAAGGTAGCACAATGCTATTCATTATGATGTTGGTAAGAACAAGGTAGAAAAGGCAGCCCGTCGTAAGTACATTCCATCAGAACAGATGACCGGCCAAATAAACCAAGGGCCCCTCATAAGGGAAAGGAAGGCCATGTCAGCACCAGCTCAAACAAGTACTGGCAAAGCCAATCATTCTACGTTTGATATGGTAACTCATGCAATGTAGGCACATTATGGTGAGAATGCAGGAATGGGCCAGCAGGAAAGAAACGGGGGTTGGAGGGGAAATATGGGGGGTGGGGGCGGCAAATAGTTGTTTAGTCAGTCATACAGTTCAAAGCAAGCACTCGAGTGGAGGTGTAATAGTCAGATGAAGCCATTAACATTAGGATAAACTTAAAAACAATCAGGCTGGTAAAGAACATAGTTGAAGGAGGCAGGCTCATAGCCCACTATGCATACTGTAGGCAAAAGAAAGGTGTGGCAGCTGTCAAAATCCCAGATCTAAAATAAAGTACCCAAGAATGCCTAAAAACAGACAGCATAGCCGTGCAGGAGTACAGAACCCTAAGTCGGAAGGGCCGAAGGAAAGAAAGGCAATTACAGCTAAAGCCACAGGCACCTGAGCGATGAAAGCAAGCTGCTAAAGCTGGTTCAGCACAGCTTGAAGAAAGCAGTAATGTAGGCATTACAGAAAAGCTTGTCTAGAAAACTGCTTTAAGACTCCTACCTTTCTCTTTACAAATTGGCCGCCTTACAGAATTTGCACAAATCCACCCCACACCCCCAAACAAAAGACTTAGTATAATTCGAAACGCTGACCTCTTCTTGAATTTCCAATAAAACCAGCAGCCTTGTCCGCCTTTGCTGCTAATTTCTCAAGGTAAACTTTCCTTCTGTACAGGTCTTCAAAATGATGCTTATGGTCGTAGTCTGGTTTGATTTTTCGCACTGGTGAGCCTTCTTCATCTTCTGATGGGGAATCCAGTAATTTTGGCAGTTCTGGACTTTTACTAGGTGGTGGTACAGTTTTGGGAATCTCCTTCTGAAACACCAGCGGTGTAGAAAAGCTGTCTTTCACTGTTGTCGTTTCAAAGCCGTTACTGAAAGTATCTGTTTTAATGAAGGATTCAAATAGATTTTTTGGCTTGTTACGTTTCTCGTTATTCATTCTGTCAGTCCAAGAGAGAAAACTTGGAGCGAGGGGCTGCGTACTGAAGCTTGTTGGAAATTCTGCTGGACATTTAGACTCCCCAATTTCACTTGTACCAAAAGGTTTCGGCAAAAAGGCATTATTGCAAAAAATATTAGCATCACTTTGGGCATTGGTTGAAAAATTAAAGCCAAAAGGTCTTTCTTGTGACGGATTTGTATTGAAAAGCCTAAACCATTAAAGAAAAGCACATTAGTTTGGAGGTAAAACAGACAAATTTGCGATTTTCATAAAGTTAATTCTGGAAAAAGCCAATTCTCTACTCCTGTCAAGAAAACTGAATATACAATATTGGCAAAAACAGAATAAAGAAAAATCTATGTTTTCAGCCCACCTTTCCAAAATGAGTGCTTTCCAAGCATGTCTAAAATTCACAGGAACATGTATCTGGACATGAATACCAGTTCCGAGATTAACACTATATATATGAAAAATGTCACTTACCCAGTGTACATCTGTTCATGGCATGTTCTGCTGCAGATTCACATGCTGTGCATACATCTGCCATCTAGTGTTGGGCTCGGAGTGTTACAAGTTGTTTTTCTTCAAAGAAGTGTTTGAAGTCACAGGATCGAGTGACGACTCTTCAGCTCCATTGCACATGGGCATCGACTCCATCTTAGATTGTTTTCCCGCAGAGGGTAAGTGTAAGGAAATTTTCCTCATTTATTGCCTGTGTGTGTACAACAAATGCTTAACACTACTCCTTTGATAAGCCTACTGCTAGACCACACTACCACAAAATAGAGCATTAGTATTATCTCTTTTTGCCACTATCTTACCTCTAAGGGGAACCCTTGGACTCTGTGCATACTATTCCTTACTTTGAAATAGTGCATACAGAGCCAACTTTCTACAGTAAGGTAGGAGTGAGAGTATAATATACACACACACACATATATGTACAAGTATTTGTTCAACTTAAACGGCTACAGGTTTCCGGGGAGGAGGGAGGGTGCATGTGAATCTGCAGTGGAACATGCCACGAATAGATGTACACTGGGTAAGTGACATTTTCCGTTCAATGGCATGTGTAGCTGCAGATACACATGCTGTGCATAGACTAAAAAGCTGTTCCTCCCATAAAAGCAGTGGTTAGCCTGTAGGAGTTGAAGTTGTTTGAATTAATGTTCTTAGTACAGCTTGACCTACTGTGGCTTGCTGCGCTGCTAAAACATCTACACAATAATGTTTAGTAAATGTATGTGGTGTTGACCAAGTAGCTGCTTTACATTTTTCAGCCATTGGTACATTTCCTAAGAAGGCCATTGTAGCCCCTTTTTTCCTTGTGGAATGTGCTTTAGTTGCAACTAAGAGTTGTCTTTTAGCTTTAAGGTAACATGTTTGGGTGCATTTTACTATCCATCTTGCTAAACCTTGTTTTGAAATGTGGTTACCAGTATGAGGTTTTTGAAAGGAGACAAATAACTGTTTAGTTTTCCTGAATGATTTTCTTCTATCTATGTAATACATTAGAGCTCTTTTAATATCTAATGTATGCAGGGCTCTCTCTGCCACAGAATCTGGCTGTGGGAAGAAGACTGGTAGTTCTACTGTTTGTTTGATATGAAAAGGTGATACTACTTTAGGAAGAAATTTAGGGTTAGTTCGTAGTACGACTTTATGTACTTGTATGAACAGTTCTTCAATGGTGAAAGCTTGAATTTCACTAACGCTTCGCAATTATGTAATTGAGACTAGGAAGGTGACTTTCCATGTTACGAACTGTATTTGACATGAGTGCATAGGTTCAAATGGTGGGCCCATAAGTCGCGTAAGCACCATGTTTAGATTCCATGAAGGCACTGGAGGTGTTCTAGGTGGGATGATGAGTTTTAACCCTTCCATGAAGGCTTTGATAACAGGAACTCTAAATAAAGAGCTGTGCTGTATATTTTGCAAATATGCGGAAATTGCAGTGAGATGTATTTTTAAGGTAAGAAAAAGCTAGATTTGATTTTTGCAAATAGCATACAATATCTTGTATTGATGCTGAAAGAGGGGCAATTTGTTTAGATTGACAGTAGTATACAAATCTTACATTTGTTGGCATAGCACTGTCGGGTAGTGGGTTTTCTTGCTTGCTTAATTACTTCCATACATTCCGTTGGTAGTTGTAGATACCCAAATTCTAAGACCTCAGGAGCCAAATTGCTAGATTGTGTTGGAATTTGGATGTGTGATCTGCCCTTTGTTTTGTGTCAACGGATCTGGTCTGTTTGGGAGTTTGGAGTGTGGTACTTCTGACTGGTCTAATAGTGTTGTGTTCCACGGTTGTCGTGCCCACGTTGGCGCAATGAGTATCAGACAGCGTGTTTTGACACAGTTTGTTGACTAGAAATGGAATGAGTGGGAGAGGAGAAAAGGCGTAAGCAAATATCCCTGACTAATTGATCCATAGAGCATTGCCCTTGGATAGGGGATGTGGGTATCTGGATGCAAAGTTTTGGCATTTTGCGTTTTCACTGGTGGCGAACAGATCTATGTCCGGTCTTCCCCATTGATGAAAGTATTTTTAAAGTATTTGAGGGTGAATCTCCCACTAATGTGTTTGTTGATAATTTCTGCTGAGAACACCTGCCAAGAATATCTCCCAATTGGTTGTATATCCCTGGAATGTATAGTGCTACCAGGTGAATTTGGTTGTGGATTGCCCATTTCCAAATATTTTGGGCTAGGAGGGAGAGTTGGACAAATGTGTCCCTCCTTGTTTGTTTAGGTAATACCTGGTTGTCATATTGTCTGTTTTGATAAGGATATTCTTCTGAGTGAGAAGACTCTGAAAAGCTTTGAGTGCTAGGAAGACAGCTAACAACTCTAAGTGATTTATGTGTAGCTGTTTGTGTTCGGCATTCCATTGTCCTTGGCTGTTGCGATTGATGAGGTGAGCTCCCCAGCCAATCCTTGATGCATCTGTTGCAAGTATGGTCTGAGGCACAGGGTGTTGAAATGGCCACCCCTTGTTTAGGTTTGTGGAATTCCACCACTGAAGGGACATGTATGTTTGGCGGTCTATAAACACTTGATCCTGAAGTTGACCCTGTGCCTGTGACCATTGTTGTGCAAGGCACTGTTGCAAGGGCTGCATATTTAGTCTTGCATGTGGAACAATGGCAATACAGGATGCCATCATGCCCAATACTTTAATCACGAATTTGACAGTGTATCATTGTCCTGTTTGTAATTGTGCCAATATATTGTGAAATACTTGTATTCTTGGCAGATTTGGGCTTGCAAGCACTTTGAGTATTTAGTATCGTCCCTAAATACTGTTGAATTTGCGCAGGTTGTAGTTGTGACTTTTGGCAGTTTATGGAGAACCCTAGGGTGTGCAGGGTTTGTATTACATAATGTGCATGGTTTTGACACTGTGTATGACTGTTTGATTTTATTAGCCAATCAGCTAGATATGGAAAGACATGAATGTGTTGTCTTCTTAGGTAGGCTGAGACTACTGCCAGGCATTTCGTGAATGTCTGGGAGCTGTTATTCCGAAGGGTAACACTTTGAACTGATAATGCTTTCTTTAAATTACAAACATGAGATTTTCTGTGCGCTGGATGGATGGGTATGTGAAAATATGCATTTTTGAGGTCTAATGTTGCAATGAAATCGTGTTGTTGAAGTAATGGGATCACATCCTGTAGTGTCACCATGTGAAAGTGTTCTGACAGGATGTAAAGATTGAGGGTTCTGAGATCTAAAGGTCCCGTCCTTTTTGGGAATAAGGAAATACAGTGAGTAAACTCCTGTCCCTATTTGATTTTGTGGAACCGCTTCTATTGCTTGTTTGAGTAATAGAGATTTGACTTCTTGCAACAGAGTGATATGGTCTGTGGACAGCTTGTGTGGTTTTGGTGGAATATTTGGTGGCGTTTGTGCCAATTCTATGCAATAGCCATTGCAGATAATTTATAATACCCAGCAGTCTGTGGTAATGCCTAGCCAATTGTTGTGGAACTTTTGCACTCTTCCCACCACAGGTGAGGTGTGAATTGGGAACTGCTTAGTTTGTTGTGAGGCTTGTTTTGAGGTTTGATATTTTCCCCTGCCTCTGGGGTACTGGCCCCTATAAGTGCTTTTGAAACCACCTCGTTGGTATTGAGGTTGGTAGGCAGACTTTGGCTGTGAGGTGGCTGGCTCGGCAGTTTGGGCTCTAAATCCACCTCTATATTGGGGTTTACGAAAGGATCCCCCGTATTGTGTGGTTGTAGGAAGTTGGCTCTGTATGCACTATTTCAAAGTAAGGAATAGTATGCACAGAGTCCAAGGGTTCCCCTTAGAGGTAAGATAGTGGCAAAAAGAGATAATACCAATGCTCTATTTTGTGGTAGTGTGGTCGAGCAGTAGGCTTATCCAAGGAGTAGTGTTAAGCATTTGTTGTACATACACATTGACAATAAATGAGGTACACACACTCAGAGACAAATCCAGCCAATAGGTTTTTGTATAGAAAAATATCTTTTCTTAGTTTATTTTAAGAACCACAGGTTCAAATTCTACATGTAATATCTCATTCGAAAGGTATTGCAGGTAAGTACTTTAGGAACTTCAAATCATCATAATTGCATGTATACTTTTCAAGTTATTCACAAATAGCTGTTTTAAAAGTGGACACTTAGTGCAATTTTCACAGTTCCTAGGGGAGGTAAGTATTTGTTAGGTTAACCAGGTAAGTAAGACACTTACAGGGCTTAGTTCTTGGTCCAAGGTAGCCCACCGTTGGGGGTTCAGAGCGACCCCAAAGTCACCACACCAGCAGCTCAGGGCCGGTAAGGTGCAGAGTTCAAAGTGGTGCCCAAAACACATAGGCTAGAATGGAGAGAAGGGGGTGCCCCGGTTCCGGTCTGCTTGCAGGTAAGTACCCGCGTCTTCGGAGGGCAGACCAGGGGGGTTTTGTAGGGCACCGGGGGGGACACAAGTCCACACAGAAATTTCACCCTCAGCAGCGCGGGGCGGCCGGGTGCAGTGTCGAAACAAGCGTCGGGTTCGCAATGTTAGTCTATGAGAGATCTCGGGATCTCTTCAGCGCTGCAGGCAGGCAAGGGGGGGGTTCCTCGGGGAAACCTCCACTTGGGCAAGGGAGAGGGACTCCTGGGGGTCACTTCTCCAGTGAAAGTCCGGTCCTTCAGGTCCTGGGGGCTGCGGGTGCAGGGTCTCTCCCAGGCGTCGGGACTTTGGATTCAAAGAGTCGCGGTCAGGGGAAGCCTCGGGATTCCCTCTGCAGGCGGCGCTGTGGGGGCTCAGGGGGGACAGGTTTTGGTACTCACAGTATCAGAGTAGTCCTGGGGTCCCTCCTGAGGTGTCGGGTCTCCACCAGCCGAGTCGGGGTCGCCGGGTGCAGTGTTGCAAGTCTCACGCTTCTTGCGGGGAGCTTGCAGGGTTCTTTAAAGCTGCTGGAAACAAAGTTGCAGCCTTTCTTGGAGCAGGTCCGCTGTCCTCGGGAGTTTCTTGTCTTTTCGAAGCAGGGGCAGTCCTCAGAGGATGTCGAGGTCGCTGGTCCCTTCGGAAGGCGTCGCTGGAGCAGGATCTTGGGAAGGCAGGAGACAGGCCGGTGAGTTTCTGGAGCCAAGGCAGTTGTCGTCTTCTGGTCTTCCGCTGCAGGGGTTTTCAGCTGGGCAGTCCTTCTTCTTGTAGTTGCAGGAATCTAATTTTCTAGGGTTCAGGGTAGCCCTTAAATACTAAATTTAAGGGCGTGTTTAGGTCTGGGGGGTTAGTAGCCAATGGCTACTAGCCCTGAGGGTGGGTACACCCTCTTTGTGCCTCCTCCCAAGGGGAGGGGGTCACAATCCTAACCCTATTGGGGGAATCCTCCATCTGCAAGATGGAGGATTTCTAAAAGTTAGAGTCACTTCAGCTCAGGACACCTTAGGGGCTGTCCTGACTGGCCAGTGACTCCTCCTTGTTTTTCTCATTATTTTCTCCGGCCTTGCCGCCAAAAGTGGGGCCTGGCCGGAGGGGGCGGGCAACTCCACTAGCTGGAGTGTCCTGCTGGGTTGGCACAAAGGAGGTGAGCCTTTGAGGCTCACCGCCAGGTGTGACAATTCCTGCCTGGGAGAGGTGTTAGCATCTCCACCCAGTGCAGGCTTTGTTACTGGCCTCAGAGTGACAAAGGCACTCTCCCCATGGGGCCAGCAACATGTCTCGGTTTGTGGCAGGCTGCTAAAACTAGTCAGCCTACACAGATAGTCGGTTAAGTTTCAGGGGGCACCTCTAAGGTGCCCTCTGTGGTGTATTTTACAATAAAATGTACACTGGCATCAGTGTGCATTTATTGTGCTGAGAAGTTTGATACCAAACTTCCCAGTTTTCAGTGTAGCCATTATGGTGCTGTGGAGTTCGTGTTTGACAAACTCCCAGACCATATACTCTTATGGCTACCCTGCACTTACAATGTCTAAGGTTTTGTTTAGACACTGTAGGGGTACCATGCTCATGCACTGGTACCCTCACCTATGGTATAGTGCACCCTGCCTTAGGGCTGTAAGGCCTGCTAGAGGGGTGGCTTACCTATACTGCATAGGCAGTGAGAGGCTGGCATGGCACCCTGAGGGGAGTGCCATGTCGACTTACTCGTTTTGTCCTCACTAGCACACACAAGCTGGCAAGCAGTGTGTCTGTGCTGAGTGAGAGGTCTCCAGGGTGGCATAAGACATGCTGCAGCCCTTAGAGACCTTCCTTGGCATCAGGGCCCTTGGTACTAGAAGTACCAGTTACAAGGGACTTATCTGGATGCCAGGGTCTGCCAATTGTGGATACAAAAGTACAGGTTAGGGAAAGAACACTGGTGCTGGGGCCTGGTTAGCAGGCCTCAGCACACTTTCAATTGTAAACATAGCATCAGCAAAGGCAAAAAGTCAGGGGGCAACCATGCCAAGGAGGCATTTCCTTACACAACCCCCCCCCAAACGAAAGAGGATGAGACTAACCTTTCCCAAGAGAGTCTTCATTTTCTAAGTGGAAGAACCTGGAAAGGCCATCTGCATTGGCATGGGCAGTCCCAGGTCTGTGTTCCACTATAAAGTCCATTCCCTGTAGGGAGATGGACCACCTCAACAGTTTAGGATTTTCACCTTTCATTTGCATCAGCCATTTGAGAGGTCTGTGGTCAGTTTGAACTAGGAAGTGAGTCCCAAAGAGGTATGGTCTCAGCTTCTTCAGGGACCAAACCACAGCAAAGGCCTCCCTCTCAATGGCACTCCAACGCTGCTCCCTGGGGAGTAACCTCCTGCTAATGAAAGCAACAGGCTGGTCAAGGCCATCATCATTTGTTTGGGACAAAACTGCCCCTATCCCATGTTCAGAGGCATCAGTCTGCACAATGAACTGCTTAGAATAATCTGGAGCTTTGAGAACTGGTGCTGAGCACATTGCCTGTTTCAGGGTGTCAAAGGCCTGTTGGCATTCCACAGTCCAGTTTACTTTCTTGGGCATTTTCTTGGAGGTGAGTTCAGTGAGGGCTGTCACAATGGATCCATATCCCTTCACAAACCTCCTGTAATACCCAGTCAAGCCAAGGAATGCCCTGACTTGAGTCTGGGTTTTTGGAGCTACCCAGTCCAGAATAGTCTGGATCTTGGGTTGGAGTGGCTGAACTTGGCCTCCACCTACAAGGTGTCCCAAGTAAACCACAGTTCCCTGCCCTATCTGGCATTTGGATGCCTTGATAGAGAGGCCTGCAGATTGCAGAGCCTTCAAAACCTTCCTCAGGTGGACCAGGTGATCCTGCCAGGTGGAGCTAAAGACAGCAATATCATCAAGATAAGCTGTGCTAAAGGACTCCAAGCCAGCAAGGACTTGATTCACCAACCTTTGGAAGGTGGCAGGGGCATTCTTTAAACCAAAGGGCATAACAGTAAACTGATAATGCCCATCAGGTGTGGAGAATGCTGTCTTTTCTTTTGCTCCAGGTGCCATTTTTATTTGCCAGTACCCTGCTGTCAAGTCAAAGGTACTTAGAAATTTGGCAGCACCTAATTTGTCTATGAGCTCATCAGCTCTTGGAATTGGATGAGCATCTGTCTTGGTGACAGAATTGAGCCCTCTGTAGTCCACACAAAACCTCATCTCTTTCTTTCCATCTTTGGTGTGAGGTTTGGGGACTAAGACCACTGGGCTAGCCCAGGGGCTGTCAGAGCGCTCAATTACTCCCAATTCCAGCATCTTGTGGACTTCCACCTTGATGCTTTCTTTGACATGGTCAGATTGTCTAAAGATTTTGTTCTTGACAGGCATGCTGTCTCCTGTGTCCACATCATGGGTACACAGGTGTGTCTGACCAGGGGTCAAGGAGAAGAGTTCAGGAAACTGTTGTAGGACTCTCCTACAATCAGCTTGCTGTTGGCCAGAGAGGGTGTCTGAGTAGATCACTCCATCTACTGTGCCATCTTTTGGGTCTGATGACAGAAGGTCAGGGAGAGGTTCACTCTCTGCCTCCTGATCCTCATCTGTTACCATCAACAGATTCACATCAGCCCTGTCATGGAAGAGCTTAAGGCGGTTCACATGGATCACCCTCTTGGGGCTCCTGCTTGTGCCCAGGTCCACCAGGTAGGTGACCTGACTCTTCCTTTCTAGTACTGGGTAAGGGCCACTCCATTTGTCCTGGAGTGCCCTGGGAGCCACAGGCTCCAGAACCCAGACTTTCTGCCCTGGTTGGAACTCAACTAGTGCAGCCTTTTGGTCATACCAAAACTTCTGGAGCTGTTGGCTGGCCTCAAGGTTTTTGGTTGCCTTTTCCATGTACTCTGCCATTCTAGAGCGAAGGCCAAGTACATAGTCCACTATGTCCTGTTTAGGCTCATGGAGAGGTCTCTCCCAGCCTTCTTTAACAAGGGCAAGTGGTCCCCTTACAGGATGACCAAACAAAAGTTCAAAGGGTGAGAATCCTACTCCCTTCTGTGGCACCTCTCTGTAAGCGAAAAGCAGACATGGCAAGAGGACATCCCATCTCCTTTTGAGCTTTTCTGGGAGCCCCATGATCATGCCTTTTAATGTCTTGTTGAATCTCTCAACCAAGCCATTAGTTTGTGGATGGTATGGTGTAGTGAATTTATAAGTCACTCCACACTCATTCCACATGTGCTTTAGGTATGCTGACATGAAGTTGGTACCTCTGTCAGACACCACCTCCTTAGGGAAACCCACTCTGGTAAAGATACCAATGAGGGCCTTGGCTACTGCAGGGGCAGTAGTCGACCTAAGGGGAATAGCTTCAGGATACCTGGTAGCATGATCCACTACTACCAGGATATACATATTTCCTGAGGCTGTGGGAGGTTCTAGTGGACCAACTATGTCCACACCCACTCTTTCAAAGGGAACCCCCACCACTGGAAGTGGAATGAGGGGGGCCTTTGGATGCCCACCTGTCTTACCACTGGCTTGACAGGTGGGGCAGGAGAGGCAAAACTCCTTAACCATGTTGGACATATTGGGCCAGTAGAAGTGGTTGACTAACCTCTCCCACGTCTTGGTTTGTCCCAAATGTCCAGCAAGGGGAATGTCATGGGCCAATGTTAGGATGAACTCTCTGAACAACTGAGGCACTACCACTCTCCTAGTGGCACCAGGTTTGGGGTCTCTGGCCTCAGTGTACAGGAGTCCATCTTCCCAATAGACCCTATGCGTTCCATTTTTCTTGCCTTTGGACTCTTCAGCAGCTTGCTGCCTAAGGCCTTCAAGAGAGGGACAGGTTTCTTGTCCCTTACACAGCTCCTCCCTTGAGGGTCCCCCTGGGCCTAAGAGCTCAACCTGGTAAGGTTCAAGCTCCAAAGGCTCAGTTCCCTCAGAGGGCAGAACTTCTTCCTGAGAAGAGAGGTTCCCTTTCTTTTGCTGTGTTGCAGTTGGTTTCCCAACTGACTTTCCTTTCCTCTTGGTAGGCTGGGCCATTCTTCCAGACTCCAGCTCTACTTGTTCACCCTGTGCCTTGCACTGTGCTCTTGTTTTCACACACACCAGTTCAGGGATACCCAGCATTGCTGCATGGGTTTTTAGTTCTACCTCAGCCCATGCTGAGGACTCCAGGTCATTTCCAAGCAGACAGTCCACTGGGATATTTGAGGAGACCACCACCTGTTTCAGGCCATTGACCCCTCCCCATTCTAAAGTAACCATTGCCATGGGATGTACTTTTTTCTGATTGTCAGCGTTGGTGACTGTGTAAGTTTTTCCAGTCAGGTATTGGCCAGGGGAAACCAGTTTTTCTGTCACCATGGTGACACTGGCACCTGTATCCCTCAGGCCCTCTATTCTAGTCCCATTAATTAAGAGTTGCTGTCTGTATTTTTGCATGTTAGGCGGCCAGACAGCTAGTGTGGCTAAATCCACCCCACCCTCAGAAACTAGAGTAGCTTCAGTGTGGACCCTGATTTGCTCTGGGCACACTGTTGATCCCACTTGGAGACTAGCCATACCAGTGTTACCTGGATGGGAGTTTGGAGTGGAACCTTTCTTGGGACAGGCCTTGTCTCCAGTTTGGTGTCCATGCTGTTTACAGCTATGACACCAGGCCTTTTTGGGATCAAAGTTTTTACCCTTGTACCCATTGTTTTGTGAAGAGGCTCTGGGCCCACCCTCCTGTGCAGGTTTTTGGGGGCCTGTAGAAGACTCTTTACTATTTTTAGTTTTGGTTGTCTCATCACCCTTCCCCTGGGGAGTCTTTGTGACCCCTTTCTTTTGGTCACCCCCTGTTGAAGTCTTGGACACCCTTGTCTTGACCCAATGGTCCGCCTTCTTTCCCAATTCTTGGGGAGAAATTGGTCCTAGGTCTACCAGATGCTGATGCAGTTTATCATTGAAACAATTACTTAACAGGTGTTCTTTCACAAATAAATTGTACAGCCCATCATAATTATTTACACCACTGCCTTGAATCCAACCATCTAGTGTTTTCACTGAGTAGTCTACAAAGTCAACCCAGGTCTGGCTCGAGGACTTTTGAGCCCCCATGAATCTAATGCTGTACTCCTCAGTGGAGAATCCAAAGCCCTCAATCAGGGTACCCTTCATGAGGTCATAAGATTCTGCATCTTTTCCAGAGAGTGTGAGGAGTCTATCCCTACACTTTCCAGTGAACATTTCCCAAAGGAGAGCACCCCAGTGAGATCTGTTCACTTTTCTGGTTACACAAGCCCTCTCAAAAGCTGTGAACCACTTGGTGATGTCATCACCATCTTCAAATTTTGTCACAATCCCTTTGGGGATTTTTAACATGTCAGGAGAATCTCTGACCCTATTTATATTGCTGCCACCATTGATGGGTCCTAGGCCCATCTCTTGTCTTTCCCTTTCTATGGCTAGGATCTGTCTTTCCAAAGCCAATCTTTTGGCCATCCTGGCTAACTGGATGTCCTCTTCACTGGGGCTATCCTCAGTGATTTCAGAGGTGTTGGTCTCTCCTGTGAGGGAACCAGCATCTCCGACTATTATTTTTGGAGTCAGGGTTTGAGGGACCCTGTTCTCCCTAGATAGGATTGGTAGGGGGGAATTGTCCTCCAAGTCACTATCCTCTTCCTCTGAGTTGCCACCCTCAGAGGGGTTGGCCTTTTCAAACTCTGCCAAAAGCTCCTGGAGCTGTATTTTGGTAGGTTTGGGGCCCATTGTTATTTTCTTTATTTTACAGAGTGACCTTAGCTCCCTCATCTTAAGATGGAGGTAAGGTGTGGTGTCGAGTTCCACCACAGTCACATCTGTGCTAGACATTTTGCTTCTAAAAGTTGGAATACTTTTTAAGAATCTACAACTGGTTCTAGAATCTAATTCAAACTTTTAAACTCTAAAAGAAATGCTAAACAGGATCTAACACAAGGCCCTAGCAGGTCTTTTAAGAATTTAGAAAACTTTTCAAATTGCAAAAATGAATTTCTAATGACAATTTTGGAATTTGTCGTGTGATCAGGTATTGGCTGAGTAGTCCAGCAAATGCAAAGTCTTGTACCCCACCGCTGATCCACCAATGTAGGAAGTTGGCTCTGTATGCACTATTTCAAAGTAAGGAATAGTATGCACAGAGTCCAAGGGTTCCCCTTAGAGGTAAGATAGTGGCAAAAAGAGATAATACCAATGCTCTATTTTGTGGTAGTGTGGTCGAGCAGTAGGCTTATCCAAGGAGTAGTGTTAAGCATTTGTTGTACATACACATAGACAATAAATGAGGTACACACACTCAGAGACAAATCCAGCCAATAGGTTTTTGTATAGAAAAATATCTTTTCTTAGTTTATTTTAAGAACCACAGGTTCAAATTCTACATGTAATATCTCATTCGAAAGGTATTGCAGGTAAGTACTTTAGGAACTTCAAATCATCAAAATTGCATGTATACTTTTCAAGTTATTCACAAATAGCTGTTTTAAAAGTGGACACTTAGTGCAATTTTCACAGTTCCTAGGGGAGGTAAGTATTTGTTAGGTTAACCAGGTAAGTAAGACACTTACAGGGCTTAGTTCTTGGTCCAAGGTAGCCCACCGTTGGGGGTTCAGAGCGACCCCAAAGTCACCACACCAGCAGCTCAGGGCCGGTCAGGTGCAGAGTTCAAAGTGGTGCCCAAAACACATAGGCTAGAATGGAGAGAAGGGGGTGCCCCGGTTCCGGTCTGCTTGCAGGTAAGTACCCGCGTCTTCGGAGGGCAGACCAGGGGGGTTTTGTAGGGCACCGGGGGGGGACACAAGTCCACACAGAAATTTCACCCTCAGCAGCGCGGGGGCGGCCGGGTGCAGTGTCGAAACAAGCGTCGGGTTCGCAATGTTAGTCTATGAGAGATCTCGGGATCTCTTCAGCGCTGCAGGCAGGCAAGGGGGGGGTTCCTCGGGGAAACCTCCACTTGGGCAAGGGAGAGGGACTCCTGGGGGTCACTTCTCCAGTGAAAGTCCGGTCCTTCAGGTCCTGGGGGCTGCGGGTGCAGGGTCTCTCCCAGGCGTCGGGACTTTGGATTCAAAGAGTCGCGGTCAGGGGAAGCCTCGGGATTCCCTCTGCAGGCGGCGCTGTGGGGGCTCAGGGGGGACAGGTTTTGGTACTCACAGTATCAGAGTAGTCCTGGGGTCCCTCCTGAGGTGTCGGGTCTCCACCAGCCGAGTCGGGGTCGCCGGGTGCAGTGTTGCAAGTCTCACGCTTCTTGCGGGGAGCTTGCAGGGTTCTTTAAAGCTGCTGGAAACAAAGTTGCAGCCTTTCTTGGAGCAGGTCCGCTGTCCTCGGGAGTTTCTTGTCTTTTCGAAGCAGGGGCAGTCCTCAGAGGATGTCGAGGTCGCTGGTCCCTTCGGAAGGCGTCGCTGGAGCAGGATCTTGGGAAGGCAGGAGACAGGCCGGTGAGTTTCTGGAGCCAAGGCAGTTGTCGTCTTCTGGTCTTCCGCTGCAGGGGTTTTCAGCTGGGCAGTCCTTCTTCTTGTAGTTGCAGGAATCTAATTTTCTAGGGTTCAGGGTAGCCCTTAAATACTAAATTTAAGGGCGTGTTTAGGTCTGGGGGGTTAGTAGCCAATGGCTACTAGCCCTGAGGGTGGGTACACCCTCTTTGTGCCTCCTCCCAAGGGGAGGGGGTCACAATCCTAACCCTATTGGGGGAATCCTCCATCTGCAAGATGGAGGATTTCTAAAAGTTAGAGTCACTTCAGCTCAGGACACCTTAGGGGCTGTCCTGACTGGCCAGTGACTCCTCCTTGTTTTTCTCATTATTTTCTCCGGCCTTGCCGCCAAAAGTGGGGCCTGGCCGGAGGGGGCGGGCAACTCCACTAGCTGGAGTGTCCTGCTGGGTTGGCACAAAGGAGGTGAGCCTTTGAGGCTCACCGCCAGGTGTGACAATTCCTGCCTGGGAGAGGTGTTAGCATCTCCACCCAGTGCAGGCTTTGTTACTGGCCTCAGAGTGACAAAGGCACTCTCCCCATGGGGCCAGCAACATGTCTCGGTTTGTGGCAGGCTGCTAAAACTAGTCAGCCTACACAGATAGTCGGTTAAGTTTCAGGGGGCACCTCTAAGGTGCCCTCTGTGGTGTATTTTACAATAAAATGTACACTGGCATCAGTGTGCATTTATTGTGCTGAGAAGTTTGATACCAAACTTCCCAGTTTTCAGTGTAGCCATTATGGTGCTGTGGAGTTCGTGTTTGACAAACTCCCAGACCATATACTCTTATGGCTACCCTGCACTTACAATGTCTAAGGTTTTGTTTAGACACTGTAGGGGTACCATGCTCATGCACTGGTACCCTCACCTATGGTATAGTGCACCCTGCCTTAGGGCTGTAAGGCCTGCTAGAGGGGTGTCTTACCTATACTGCATAGGCAGTGAGAGGCTGGCATGGCACCCTGAGGGGAGTGCCATGTCGACTTACTCGTTTTGTCCTCACTAGCACACACAAGCTGGCAAGCAGTGTGTCTGTGCTGAGTGAGAGGTCTCCAGGGTGGCATAAGACATGCTGCAGCCCTTAGAGACCTTCCTTGGCATCAGGGCCCTTGGTACTAGAAGTACCAGTTACAAGGGACTTATCTGGATGCCAGGGTCTGCCAATTGTGGATACAAAAGTACAGGTTAGGGAAAGAACACTGGTGCTGGGGCCTGGTTAGCAGGCCTCAGCACACTTTCAATTGTAAACATAGCATCAGCAAAGGCAAAAAGTCAGGGGGCAACCATGCCAAGGAGGCATTTCCTTACAGTGGTATACAGTGCACCCATGGCTTTTGCGGTGTCTGAATCCTTTTTCATCTTTTCAATTGCAGTATCAACCTTTGGACCGAAAAAGTTGTTTTTGGTTGAACGGCATATTGAGCACTGCCTGTTGGATTTCAGGCTTGAACCCTGAAGACCTAAGCCATGCATGTTTCCTTATGGTTACAGCAGTGGTGATGGTTCTGCTGCTGTATCTGCAGAGTCTAGGGCTGACCTGATCTGATTATTAGTGATGGCTTGCCCTTGCTCTCTGTGTTGCGCCCTTTTTTTTGCTGATCCTTGAGGAGATGTTGGATTAGGTCTTTCATCTCTTCCCAGTGGGTCCTGTCATATCTAGCCAACAATGCTTGAGAGTTGGCTATTATCCACTGGTTGAGAAGCCACCCTTTTCCCCGCAGCGTCAAACTTCTTACTCTCCTTGTCTGGTGGAAGTGCATCACCTGACTGCGAACTTGCAGCGCTTACACTACCTTGTCGGGAGGTAACTGTTGGGTAATATAGACAGGATCGGAAAGAGGTGGCTTATATTTTTTCTCCACCCTAGGAGTGATTATCCTTGCTTTTACTGGCTCCTTGAATATATGGTCAGCATGTTTTAGCATGCCGGGGAGCATAGGAAGCGACTGATATGTTGCATGCGTAGAGGAGAGTGTATTAAATAGGAAATCATCCTCTAATGGCTCAGTATGCATGGCAACATTGTGATACGATGCCGCCCTAGCTATGACTTGAGTGTAGCCTGTACTATCCTCTGGTGGTGAAGGCTTAGAGGGATAGCAATCTGGGTTGTCTGGGATGGGGTTTGGATCATAAAGATCCCATGGATCCACATTGTCCTGCTGCAAATCAAGTGAGTGCGATCGTGACTGCATAGGTGTAGGACTGGTAGGCGGAGAGATTTGTAAATGTGGAGAGTGAGGAGGAGAAAATTGAGGAGATGGAGGTTTTTCCTTTGTTCTTGGCACTTTAGCTGGATGCTGTGTAGTGTCTAATTCCTCTTGAAAGGCTAGTTTCTTCTTTGGTTTTGGAGGAGGTGTGGTTAAAATTCTGCCAGTCTCTTTATGGATGGGAATCCTAACTTGCCTTTCATCAATTGTCTCTATTTGTGAGTCCTCCTAAATAGCTTTGTGGGTTTATTTAAGTACTTGTGAAAGTGCATGCTCTTCAGTATAAATAGGCTTTTTCGGCTACGAAGCTGGTTTTTTCTGTATCGAAAAAAAGTCAGGGTTGAGGATGGCCTCGGCTCCGAAAACAACTTTCGAGTGCCCTTTTTCGGTGCCGAAGTTGTGGGTTGGTCCCCGAAGGTCTTTTTTCAGGTTGAGCCATGGCCTTCAGGCAGTGGTGTCCCCAAGGCCTTATGTTGTGGCTTGGCTGAGACAGGGGCAGGTGTACTCACGTGCTGTCCTGCCGTGACCGGTCTGTCCTTTTCGGATTCCTGGTAGGAGTTGGATCCTCGAACGGAGACAGCAGTCTGCATGATCTCCTCCTCTTCGACGTTGAGATGGTCGGTGCTTCTGGATGCCATCTCGAGCCTCCGTGCTCTTCTGTTTCGGAGCGTTTTCTTGGATCCAAAGGATCTGCAGGCCTCACAATTTTCTTCCCGATGGTCTGGGGAAAGGCAGAGATTACATACAAGATGTTGGTCCGTATAAGGGAATTTAGCGTGGCACAGAGGACAGAATCGGAATGGATTCCGGTCCATGAGGCTTCCACGCGGTTGGCCCGACGAGGCGCGGGCGCCCCGAAGGGCAAGTAAAGATGTTTGATACGACGGTACTTAAGTGTCGATGGAAGGTAGAACGCGATCGAAACAATACCGACGAGAAATAAAGTGTTTTGAAGCTTTTCCGACTCAAACTATCAAAAACGAAGGGCAACACGTCCGAACCCGATGGCGGAAAGAAAACAATCTAACATGGAGTCGATGCCCATGCGCAATGGAGCCGGAGGAGGAGGAGTCACTCGATCCCATGACTCAAAAACACTTCTTCGAAGAAAAAAACTTGCAACACTCCAAGCCCAACATTAGATGGCAGACGTATGCACAGCATGTGTATCTGCAGCTACACATGCCATCAAACACACACACACACATATATATATATATATACACACACATATATACATACATATATATATACATATATATATACATATATACATATATATATACATATATATATATATATATATATATATATATATATGGAAAATGTCACTTACCCAGTGCACATCCCGCCATCTAGTGTTGGGCTCCGAGTGTTACAAGTTGTTTTTCTTCGAAGAAGTCTTTTCGAGTCACGAAATCGAGGGACTCCTCCCCTTTCGGCTCCATTGCGCATGGGCGTCGACTCCATCTTAGATTGTGTATATAGTAATAGTGCCCATGCAATGGAGTAAATATGTATGTACATAATGTGGTTAAAAGTGATATATTTACAAATGTTCAAGAATAATATTTCTCAACTTAAAACGGCTACAGGCTCCCGGGGAGGCGGGAGGGCGCATGTGAATCTGCAGCGTCTCATGCCACGAACAGATGTACACTGGGTAAGTGACATTTTCCGTTCGATGGCATGTGTAGCTGCAGATACACATGCTGTGCATAGAATAGTAAGCAGTAATCTCCCCAAAAGCGGTGGTTCAGCCTGTAGGAGTTGAAGTTGTTTGAAATAAAGTCCGTAGTACTGCTTGTCCTACTGTGGCTTGCTATGTTAACACATCCACGCAGTAATGTTTCGTAAATGTATGAGGCGTAGACCATGTGGCTGCCTTACAGATTTCAGTCATTGGTATGTTTCCTAGAAAGGCCATGGTAGCACCTTTCTTTCTAGTTGAGTGTGCCTTTTGTGTAATAGGCAGTTCTTTTTTTGCTTTTATATAACAGGTTTGAATACATTTAACTATCCATCTGGCAATGCCTTGTTTGGATATTGGATTTCCTGTGTGAGGTTTTTGGAAAGCAATGAACAATTGTTTTGCGAATTTGTTTTGTTTTATCAATGTAGTACATTAGTGCCCTCTTGATGTCTAATGTACGTAATGCTCTCTCAGCTACAGAATCTGGTTCTGGAAAGAACACTGGGAGTTCCACTGTTTGATTTAAGTGGAACGGTGAAATGACTTTAGGTAAGAACTTAGGATTTGTTCGTAGAACTACTTTATGCTTGTGTATTTGAATAAAGGGTTCTTGTATGGTAAAGGCTTGTATTTCACTTACTCTTCTTAGAGATGTGATGGCTATTAGAAATACTACTTTCTATGTTAAGTATTGTATCTCACATGAGTGCATGGGTTCAAAAGGTGGACCCATGAGTCGCGTTAAGACAATGTTGAGGTTCCACGAATGAACTGGTGGTGCTCTTGGTGGGATAATTCTTTTTAGACCCTCCATAAATGCTTTTATGACTGGGATTCTGAATAATGAAGTTGAGTGCGTAATTTGCAGATAAGCTGAAATTGCCGTAAGATGTATTTTAATGGAAGAGAAAGCTAGTTTAGATTTCTGCAAATGTAGTAAGTATCCTATCTCTTTTGCAGATGCGTGTAAAGGTTGAATTTGATTATTATGGCAGTAATAAACAAATCTTTTCCACTTATTTGCATAACAGTGTCTAATGGTAGGTTTTCTAGCCTGTTTTATGACCTCCATACATTCCCGTGTGAGGTCTAAGTGCCCGAATTCTAGGATTTCAGGAGCCAAATTGCTAGATTCAGCGATGCTGGATTTGGATGTCTGATCTGTTGTTTGTGTTGTGTTAACAGATCTGGTCTGTTTGGCAGTTTGATATGAGGTACTACTGAAAGGTCTAGTAGTGTTGTGTACCAAGGTTGCCTTGCCCATGTTGGTGCTATTAGTATGAGTTTGAGTTTGTTTTGACTCAACTTGTTTACTAGATATGGAAGAAGTGGGAGAGGGGGAAAAGCGTACGCAAATATCCCTGACCAGTTCATCCATAGTGCATTGCCCTGAGACTGATGTGGGTACCTGGATGCGAAGTTTTGGCATTTTGAGTTTTCTTTTGTTGCAAATAGATCTATTTGTCGCGTTCCCCACATTCTGAAGTAAGTGTTCAGTATTTGGGGGTGAATTTCCCATTCGTGGATCTGTTGGTGATCCAGAGAGAGATTGTCTGCTAACTGATTCTGAATCCCTGGAATAAATTGTGCTATTAGGCGAATGTGGTTGTGAATTGCCCAATGCCATATTTTTTGTGTTAGGAGACACAACTGTGTCGAGTGTGTTCCTCCCTGTTTGTTTAGGTAATACATTGTTGTCATGTTGTCTGTCTTGACAAGAGTGTATTTGTGGGTTATTATGGGTTGAAATGCTTTCAGAGCTAGAAACACCGCTAACAGTTCTAAGTGGTTTATATGAAACTGTTTTTGCTGAATGTCCCATTGTCCTTGGATGCTGTGCTGATTGAGGTGTGCTCCCCACCCTGTCATGGATGCATCTGTCGTTATTACGCATTGTGGCACTGGGTCTTGAAAAGGCCGCCCTTGGTTTAAATTTATACTGTTCCACCATTGAAGCGAAATGTATGTTTGGCGGTCTATCAACACCAGATCTAGAAGTTGACCCTGTGCTTGTGACCAATGTGATGCTAGGCACTGTTGTAAGGGCCGCATGTGCAACCTTGCGTTTGGGACAATGGCTATGCATGAGGACATCATGCCTAGGAGTTTCATTACTAATTTGACCTGTATCTTTTGGTTTGGATACATGGCTTGTATTACATTTTGGAATGTGTGGACTCTGTGGGCTTGGAGTGGCAATTCCTTTTACTGTGTTGATTGTTGCTCCTAGGTATTGCTGTGTTTGACACGGCAGAAGGTGTGACTGAGTAATTGATTTGAGAAACCTAGTTTGTGTAGGGTTTCTATGACGTAATTTGTGTGTCGTGAACACTGTTTTTGAATGTTGGTTTTGATTAACCAATCGTCTAGGTACGGGAACACATGTATTTGCTGCCTTCTGATATGTGCAGCTACTACTGCTAGACATTTTGTAAAAACTCTTGGCGCAGTTGTTATTCCGAATGGCAACACTTTGAATTGGTAATGTACCCCTTGGAATACAAACCTTAGGTACTTTCTGTGTGAAGGATGTATTGGTATATGGAAATATGCATCCTTTAGATCCAGTGTTGTCATGTAGTCTTGTTGTTTGAGCAGTGGGATTATACTTCTTGTAATGTAACCATGTGAAAGTGGTCTGATTTGATGTATGTATTTAATATTCTGAGATCTAGTATAGGTCTTAGAGTTTTGTCTTTTTTGGGTATTAAAAAGTACAGTGAGTAAACTCCTGTGTTTAGTTCTTGTTTTGGTACTAATTCTATTGCCTCTTTTTGGAGCAATGCTTGAACTTCTAATCCTAGAAGATTTATATGTTGTTTCGACATACTGTGTGTTTTCGGTGGGACTGTTGGAAGGAATTCTCGAAATTCTATGCAATAACCATACTGGATAATTGCTAGTACCCAAGTATCTGTTGTTATCTCCTCCCAATGTTTGTAAAATTGGCTTAATCTTCCCCCCACAGGTGTTATGTGATGGGGATGGGTGACTTGTGAGTCACTGCTTATTTTGAGGACTTTTGGGGCTTTGGAATTTTCCTCTACCTCTTTGGAATTGTCCCCCTCTATATTGCCCCCGAAAACTTCCCCGCTGATATTGGCTTTGGTAAGTGGGCCTCATTTGTGATGTTGTGGTTTCTGTAGGTTGTCCTCGAAACCCTCCCCTAAAAGGTGTTTTGCGAAAGGTGCCTCTGCTCTGCGGGGAGTAGAGTGCGCCCATGGCTTTTGCCGTATCAGTGTCCTTCTTGAGTTTCTCAATAGCAGTGTCGACTTCCGGCCCAAACAACTGCTGTTCATTAAATGGCATATTTAGCACGGCTTGTTGAATTTACGGCTTGAAACCTGACGTGCGGAGCCATGCGTGCCTTCTTATTGTTATTGCAGTATTTACTGTCCTTGCAGCCGTATCTGCTGCATCCATTGAAGACCGTGTCTGATTATTAGAGATACTTTGTCCTTCTTCCACCACTTGTTGTGCTCTTTTTTGGAACTCCTTGGGTAAGTGTTCTATTAAATGTTGCATCTCATCCCAGTGAGCTCTGTCATATCTTGCCAAAAGCGCTTGTGAATTGGCAATGCGCCATTGGTTTGCTGCTTGTGCTGCAACCCTTTTGCCCGCAGCATCAAATTTGCGACTCTCTTTGTCTGGAGGTGGTGCGTCTCCCGAGGTATGAGAGTTTGCTCTCTTACGAGCTGCCCCGACAACTACTGAGTCTGGAGTTAACTGCGTTGTAATATAAACAGGATCTGTTGGCGGTGGCTTGTACTTTTTCTCCACTCTTGGAGTTATGGCTCGGCCTTTAACAGGATCCTGAAAGATTTGTTTAGAATGTTTTAGCATTCCTGGGAGCATAGGTAGTCTTTGGTACTGGCTATGAGTGGAGGTTAGCGTGTTAAACAAGAAGTCATCCTCAATTGGTTCTGAATGCAAGGTGACGTTATGGAAAGCAGCTGCCCTTGCGATCACCTGTGTGTAAGATGTACTGTCCTCAGGAGGGGACGGCCTGGTAGGGTACGAGTCTGGGCTGTTGTCCGATACTGTAGCATCGTAAAGGTCTCATGCATCGGGATCATCTTGACTCATGGCAGTATGAGTTGGGGAGTGCATCAGTGGAGGAGTTGCTACTGGTGATGTGTGCACTGATGGTGGTGAAGGTGGTGGAGTTGTTTTCTTTGCCACCTTTGCCTGTGGCTCCTTGTCCTTTTCGTGAAAGGCAAGTTTTCTTTTTATTTTAATTGGAGGAAGAGTGGTTATCTTCCCTGTGTCTTGATGAATGTGGAGCCTCCTTGGAGTATAGTCTGGCTCTACAGCTTGAAGTTCCTCTCCAAATCTCTGTTTTTTCATTTAGGAGGCCAATCCTTGTTCCTCTGTATAGGAACCTGTTTTCGGCTCCGAGGCTGGCTGTTTCGGAACCAAAACTTTTTCGGAGATCTTTTTAGGCTCCGAAGAAACCTTTGTAATTTTCGGCGTGGTGGTGTCTCTATGCCGAATTTGTTCAGTGCCGCTGTGACGGTGCCGAAATTTCTCAGAGCCGATGTCTCGGGTCCGAGATTGCTGTGTGGCGGTATCTCGACCAGAGTCGGATGACTTCGACACCAGCGTGCCCTTTTTCGGTGCCTTGGCTCGGTCACCGCTTGTTTGGGTTAAGCCATGGCCTGTTGGCGGTGGCGTCCCCTGGGCTTTTGTTGACTTCTCGTGAGTCTTATGTTTCGACGTCTTACTCACGGTTTTCGGCGTTTCTTCGGCCTCGAGCTCTTCCGAGTCCGACTCTTGGATAGAGAAAGCTTCCTCTTCTTCCTCGAAACGCTCTTGTTCTGTCGGCGTCAACGCCATCTGCAGTCTTCTGGCTCTTCGGTCTCTTAACGTCTTTCTGGACCGAAACGCTCGACAGGCCTCACAAGTATCTTCCTTGTGCTCTGGGGACAAGCACAAGTTACAGACCAGATGCTGATCCGTATACGGATACTTGTTATGGCATTTTGGACAGAAGCGGAATGGGGTCCGTTCCATCAGCCTTGAATTCACACGTGGCCGGGCCGACCAGGCCCCGACGGGGGATCGAAAAAACCCCGAAGGGACACCGGAACTCTTCTAAATTCGGTGTCGATCTGTTGTAACTAATCAGATACCGAACGCAAACAATACCCACGTTTTTTCCGAGATTCTAACTAACTTTCCGACCCGAAACACGGAGCGAAAAGGAACACGTCTGAACCCGATGGCAGAAAAAAAACAATCTAAGATGGAGTCGACGCCCATGCGCAATGGAGTCGAAATGGGAGGAGTCCCTCGGTCTCGTGACTCGAAAAGACTTCTTCGAAGAAAAACAACTTGTAACACTCAGAGCCCAACACCAGATGGCGGGATGTGCACAGCATGTGTATCTGCAGCTACACATGCCATCGAACACACATACATACACACATACACACACACACACACACACACACACACACACACACACACACATACATACATACCTACACACACAGGAAGTTGGCTCTGTATATACTATTTCAAAGTAAGAAATAGTGTGCACAGAGTCGAGGGGTTCCCCTTAGAGGTAAGATAGTGGCAAAAGTAGATAATTCCAATGCTCTATTTTGTGGTAGTGTGGTCGAGCAGTAGGCTTATCAGAGGGTAGTGTTAAGCATTTGTTGTACACACACAGGCAATAAATGAGGAATACACACTCAAAGACTTACTCTAGGCCAATAGGTTTTTATATTGAAAAATATCTTTTCTTAGTTTATTTTAAGAACCACAGGTTCAAGATTTACATCAAACACTTTAAATGTAAGGTGTAAGGAAATGCCTCCTTGGCATGGTTACCCCCTGACTTTTTGCCTTTGCTGATGCTATGTTTTGAATTGAAAGTGTGCGGAGGTCTGCTAACCAGGCCCTAGCACCAGTGTTCTTTCCCTAACATGTACCTTTGTTTCCACAATTGGCACACCCTGGCATCCAGGTAAGTCCCTTGTAACTGGTACTTCCGGTACCAAGGGCCCTGATGCCAGGGAAGGTTTCTAAGGGCTGCAGCATGTCTTATGCCACCCTGGGGACCCCCTCACTCAGCACAGACACACTGCTTACCAGCTTGTGTGTGCTGGTAGGGATAAAATCACTAAGTCGACATGGCACTCCCCTCAGGGTGCCATGCCAACCTCACACTGCCTATGCAGTACAGATAAGTCACCCCTCTAGAAGGCCTTACAGCCCTAAGGCAGGGTGCACTATACCATAGGTGAGGGCATAAGTGCATGAGCACTGTGCCCCTACAGTGTCTAAGCAAAACCTTAGACATTGTAAGTGCAGGGTAGCCATAAGAGTATATGGTCTGGGAGTCTCATGCACGAACTCCACAGCACCATAATGGCTACACTGAAAACTGGGAAGTTTGGTGTAAAGAAATGGCTCCCTGTTGCAGTTACCCCCCACTTTTTGCCTGATACTGATGCTGACTTGACTGAGAAGTGTGCTGGGACCCTGCTAACCAGGCCCCAGCAACAGTGTTCTTTCACCTAAAATGTACCATTGTTTCCACAATTGGCACAACCCTGGCACCTAGGTAAGTCCCTTGTAACTGGTACCCCTGGTACCAAGGGCCCTGATGCCAGGGAAGGTCTCTAAGGGCTGTAGCATGTCTTATGCCACCCTAGGGACCCCTCACTCAGCACAGACACACTGCTTGCCAGCTTGTGTGTGCTGGTAGGGATAAAATGACTAAGTCGACATGGCACTCCCCTCAGGGTGCCATGCCAACCTCCCACTGCCTGTGGCATAGGTAAGTCACCCCTCTAGTAGGCCTTACAGCCCTAAGGCAGGGTGCACTATACCACAGGTGAGGGCATATGTGCATGAGCACTATGCCCCTACAGTGTCTAAGCAAAACCTTAGACATTGTAAGTGCAGGGTAGCCATAAGAGTATATGGGCTGGGAGTCTGTCAAAAACTAACTCCACAGCTCCATAATGGCTACACTGAATACTGGGAAGTTTAGTATCAAACTTCTCAGAATAATAAACCCACACTGATGCCAGTGTTGGATTTATTAAAAAATGCACACAGAGGGCATCTTAGAGATACCCCCTGTACTTTACCCAATTGTTCAGTGCAGGACTGACTGGTCTGTGCCAGCCTGCTGCTGAGAGACGAGTGTCTGACATCATACGGTGAGAGCCTTTGTGCTCTCTGAGGACAGAAACAAAGCCTGCTCTGGGTGGAGGTGCTTCACACCTCCCCCCTGCAGGAACTGTAACACCTAGCAGTGAGCTTCAAAGGCTCAAGCTTCGTGTTACAATGCCCCAGGGCACTCCAGCTAGTGGAGATGCCCGCCTCCTGGACCCAGCCCCCACTTTTGGCGGCAAGTCCAGGAGAGATAATGAGAAAAACAAGGAGGAGTCACTGGCCAGTCAGGACAGCCCCTAAGGTGTCCTGAGCTGAGGTGACTCTGACTTTTAGAAATCCTCCATCTTGTAGAAGGAGGATTCCCCCAATAGGATTAGGGATGTGACCCCCTCCCCTTGGGAGGAGGCACATCGAGGGTGTACCCACCCTCCGGGCTAGTAGCCATTGGCTACTAACCCCCCAGACCTAAACACGCCCTTAAATTTAGTATTTAAGGGCTTCCCTGAACCTAAAGATTTAGATTCCTGCAACAAGAAGGACTGCCCAGCTAAAAACCCCTGCAGAGGAAGACCAGAAGACAACAACTGCCTTGGCTCCAGAAACTCACCGGCCTGTCTCCTGCCTTCCAAAGAACTCTGCTCCAGCGATGCCTTCCAAAGGGACCAGCGACCTCTGAATCCTCCGAGGACTGCCCTGCTTCGACAACGACAAGAAACTCCCGAGGACAGCGGACCTGCTCCAAAAAGACTGCAACTTTGTTTCAAGAAGCAGCTTTAAAGAACCCTGCAACTCCCCGCAAGAAGCGTGAGACTTGCAACACTGCACCCGGCGACCCCGACTCGGCTGGTGGAGAACCAACACCTCAGGGAGGACCCCCGGACTACTCTACGACTGTGAGTACCAAAACCTGTCCCCCCTGAGCCCCCACAGTGCCGCCTGCAGAAGGAATCCCGAGGCTTCCCCTGACCGCGACTCTCTGAAACCTAAGTCCCGACGCCTGGAAAAGACCCTGCACCCGCAGCCCCCAGGACCTGAAGGACCGGACTTTCACTGCAGACGTGACCCCCAGGAGTCCCTCTCCCTTGCCCAAGTGGAGGTTTCCCCGAGGAAGCCCCCCCTTGCCTGCCTGCAGCGCTGAAGAGATCCCTTGATCTCTCATTGACTTCCATTGCGAACCCGACGCTTGTTCTAACACTGCACCCGGCCGCCCCCACGCCGCTGAGGGTGAAATTTCTGTGTGGGCTTGTGTCCCCCCCCCGGTGCCCTACAAAACCCCCCTGGTCTGCCCTCCGAAGACGCGGGTACTTACCTGCAAGCAGACCGGAACCGGGACACCCCCTTCTCTCCATTATAGCCTATGCGTTTTGGGCACCACTTTGAACTCTGCACCTGACCGGCCCTGAGCTGCTGGTGTGGTAACTTTGGGGTTGCTCTGAACCCCCAACGGTGGGCTACCTTGGACCAAGAACTGAACCCTGTAAGTGTCTTACTTACCTGGTAAAACTAACAAAAACTTACCTCCCCTAGGAACTGTGAAAATTGCACTAAGTGTCCACTTTTAAAACCGCTATTTGTGAATAACTTGAAAAGTATACATGCAATTGAAATGATTCAAAGTTCCTAATGTACTTACCTGCAATACCTTTCAAACAAGATATTACATGTTAAATTTGAACCTGTGGTTCTTAAAATAAACTAAGAAAATATATTTTTCTATACAAAACCTATTGGCTGGATTTGTCTCTGAGTGTGTGTACCTCATTTATTGTCTATGTGTATGTACAACAAATGCTTAACACTACTCCTTGGATAAGCCTACTGCTCGACCACACTACCACAAAATAGAGCATTAGTATTATCTCTTTTTACCACTATTTTACCTCTAAGGGGAACCCTTGGACTCTGTGCATGCTATTCCTTACTTTGAAATAGCACATACAGAGCCAACTTCCTACATTTGGTATCAAACTTCTCAGCACAATAAAAGCACACCGATGCCAGTGCACATTTTATTGTAACATACAACCCAGAGGGCACCTTAGAGGTGTGTAAGGAAATGCCTCCTTGGCATGGTTACCCCCTGACTTTTTGCCTTTGCTGATGCTATGTTTTGAATTGAAAGTGTGCTGAGGCCTGCTAACCAGGCCCCAGCACCAGTGTTCTTTCCCTAACCTGTACTTTTGTATCCACAATTGGCACACCCTGGCATCCAGGTAAGTCCCTTGTAACTGGTACCTCTGGTACCAAGGGCCCTGATGCCAGGGAAGGTCTCTAAGGGCTGCAGCATGTCTTATGCCACCCTGGAGACCCCTCACTCAGCACAGACACACTGCTTACCAGCTTGTGTGTGCTAGTGAGAACAAAATGAGTAAGTCGACATGGCACTCCCCTCAGGGTGCCATGCCAGCCTCTCACTGCCTATGCAGTATAGGTAAGATACCCCTCTAGCAAGCCTTACAGCCCTAAGGCAGGGTGCACTATACCATAGGTGAGGGCACCAGTGCATGAGCACTGTGCCCCTACAGTGTCTAAGCCAAACCTTAGACATTGTAAGTGCAGGGTATCCATAAGAGTATATGGTCTGGGAGTCTGTCAAACACGAACTCCACAGCACCATAATGGCTACACTGAAAACTGGGAAGTTTGGTATCAAACTTCTCAGCACAATAAATGCACACTGATGCCAGTGTACATTTTATTGTGAAATACACCCCAGAGGGCACCTTAGAGGTGCCCCCTGAAACCTTAACCGACTATCTGTGTAGGCTGACTGGTTCCAGCAGCCTGCCACAACCGAGACATGTTGCTGGCCCCATGGGGAGAGTGCCTTTGACACTCTGAGGCCAGTAACAAAGCCTGCACTGGGTGGAGATGCTAACACCTCCCCCAGGCAGGAGCTGTCACACCTGGCGGTGAGCCTCAAAGGCTCACCCCTTTGTGCCAGCACCGCAGGACACTCCAGCTAGTGGAGTTGCCCGCCCCCTCCGGCCACGGCCCCCACTTTTGGCAGCAAGGCCGGAGAAAATAATGAGAACAACAAGGAGGAGTCACTGGCCAGTCACGACAGCCCCTAAGGTGTCCTGAGCTGAAGTGACTAACTTTTAGAAATCCTCCATCTTGCAGATGGAGGATTCCCCCAATAGGATTAGGGATGTGACCTCCCCCCTCCCCTTGGGAGGAGGCACAAAGAGGGTGTACTCACCCTCAGGGCTAGTAGCCATAGGCTACTAACCCCCCAGACCTAAACACGCCCTTAAATTTAGTATTTAAGGGCTCCCCTGAACCTAGAAAAACAGATTCCTGCAACTAACAAGAAGAAGGACTGCTGAGCTGACAAACCCCTGCAGAGGAAGAACAGAAGACACCAACTGCCTTGGCCCCAGACTTACCGGCCTGTCTCCTGCCTTCCAAAGAAACCTGCTCCAGCGACGCTTTCCAAGGGACCAGCGACCTCTGAATCCTCTGAGGACTGCCCTGCTTCGAAAAAGACAAGAAACTCCCGAGGACAGCGGCACTGCTCCAAAAGAACTGCAACTTTGTTACAAGCAGCAGATTTAAAGACCCCTGCAACTCCCCGCAAGAAGCGTGAGACTTGCAACACTGCACCCGGCGACCCCGACTCGACTGGTGGAGAACAACCAACTCAGGGAGGACCCTCCGGCGACTCTACGACTGTGAGTAACCAAAGTTGTCCCCCCTGAGCCCCCACAGCGACGCCTGCAGAGGGAATCCCCAGGCTCCCCCTGACCGCGACTGTCTGAACTCCATTTCCCCGACGGCTGGAAAAGACCCTGCACCCGCAGCCCCCAGCACCTAAAGAAACGGAACTTCTGTGCAGGAGTGACCCCCAGGAGGCCCTCTCCCTTGCCCAGGTGGTGGCTACCCCGAGGAGCCCCCCCCTTGCCTGCCTGCGACGCTGAAGAGACCCCTTGGTCTCCCATTGACTTCCATTGAAAACCCAACGCGTGTTTGCACACTGCACCCGGCCGCCCCCGCGCTGCTGAGGGTGTACTTTTTGTGCTGACTTGTGTCCCCCCCCCCCCCCGGTGCCCTACAAAACCCCCCTATTCTGCCCTCTGAAGACGCGGGTACTTACCTGCTGGCAGACTGGAACCGGGGCACCCCCTTCTCTCCATTATAGCCTATGCGTTTTGGGCACCTCTTTGACCTTTGCACCTGACAGGCCCGGAGCTGCTGGTGTGATAACTTTGGGGTTGCTCTGAACCCCCAACGGTGGGCTACCTTGGACCCAAACCTGAGACTTGTAAGTGATTTACTTACCTGACAAAACTAACAAAAACTTACCTCCCCCAGGAACTGTGAAAATAGCACTAAGTGTCCACTTTTAAAACAGCTTATTGTGTTTTATGTGAAAAGTATACATGCTAAAGTAATGATTCAAAGTTCCTAGAGTACTTACCTGCAATACCTTTCAAATGAGAGATTACCTGTAAAATTTGAACCTGTGGTTCTTAAAATAAACTAAGAAAAGATATTTTTCTATAACAAAACCTATTGGCTGGATTTGTCTCGGAGTGTGTGTACCTCATTTATTGTCTATGTGTATGTACAACAAATGCTTAACACTACTCCTTTGATAAGCCTACTGCTCGACCACACTACCACAAAATAGAGCATTAGTATTATCTCTTTTTGCCACTATCTTACCTCTAAGGGGAACCCTTGGACTCTGTGCATGCTATTCCTTACTTTGAAATAGCACATACAGAGCCAACTTCCTACAAGGTGCTCTCTGAAACCTTAACCGACAACCCGTGTAGGCTGACTAGTTTTAGCAGCCTGCCACACACCAGACATGTTGCTGGCCACATGGGGAGAGTGCCTTTGTCACTCTGGCTAGTAACAAAGCCTGTACTGGGTGGAGGTGCTTCTCACCTCCACCTGCAGGAACTGTAACACCTGGCGGTGAGCCTCAAAGGCTCACCCCCTTTGTTACAGCACCCCAGGGCACTCCAGCTAGTGGAGTTGCCAGCCCCCTCCGGCCACAGCCCCACTTTTGGCGGCAAGGCCGGAGGAGATAATGAGAAAAACAAGGAGTCACTGGCCAGTCAGGACAGCCCCTAAGGTGTCCTGAGCTGAGGTGACTGACTTTTAGAAATCCTCCATCTTGCAGATGGAGGATTCCCCCCAATAGGGATAGGGATGTGCCCCCCTCCCCTCAAGGAGGAGACACAAAGAGGGTGTGGCCACCCTCGGTGCTAGTAGCCATTGGCTACTAACCCCCCAGACCTAAACACACCCCTAAGTCGAGTATTTAGGGGCTCCCAGAACACAGCAAGATAGACTCCTGCAACCTAAGAAGAAGAGGACTGCTGAGCTGAAAAACCTGCAGAGAAGACGGACACCAACTGCTTTGGCCCCAGCTCTACCGGCTTGTCTTCCCACTTCTAAAGACACTGCCCCAGCGACGCGTTCCCAGGGTCCAGCAACCTCTGAAGCCTCAGAGGACTACCCTGCATCTAGAAGGACCAAGAACTCCGAGGACAGCGGCTCTGTTCCACATAGACTGCAACTTTGCAACAAAGAAGCAACTTTGAACCAACAATCGTTTCCCGCCGGAAGCTTGAGACTTTGCACTCTGCACCCGACGCCCCCGGCTCGACTTGTGGAGAACAAACACCACAGGGAGGACTCCCCGGCGACTACGAGACCGTGAGTAGCCAGAGTTGACCCCCCCCCCAGAGTCCCCACAGCGACGCCTGCAGAGGGAATCCAGAGGCTCCCCCTGACCGCGACTGCCTGCTTCAAAGACCCGACGCCTGGTAAAGACACTGCACCCGCAGCCCCCAGGACCTAAAGGATCCGACCTCCTGTGCAGGAGCGACCCCCAAGTGGCCCTCTCCCTTGCCCAGGTAGTGGCTACCCTGAGGAGCCCCCCCCCCCCTTGTCTGCCTGCATTGCTGAAGAGACCCCTTGGTCTCCCATTGATTCCTATTGCGAACCAGACGCCTGTTTGCACTCTGCACCCAGCCGCCCCCGTGCCGCTGAGGGTGTACTTTCTGTGCTGACTTGTGTCACTCCCGGTGCCCTACAAAACCCCCCCTGGTCTGCCCTCCGAAGACACGGGTACTTACCTGCTGGCAGACTGGAACCGGGGCACCCCCTTCTCCGTTGAAGCCTATGTGTTTCGGGCACCACTTTGACCTCTGCACCTGACTGGCCCTGAGCTGCTGGTGTGGTAACTTTGGGGTTGCTCTGAACCCCCAACGGTGGGCTACTTTGGACCCAAACTTGAACCCCGTAAGTGGTTTACTTACCTGCAAAACTAACAAAACACTTACCTCCCCCAGGAACTGTTGAAAATTGCACAGTGCCTAGTTTTAAAATAGCTATATGTCATTTGTGTGAAAACTGTATATGCTATTTTGCTAATTCAAAGTTCCTGAAGTTCCTAAGTGAAATACCTTTCATTTAAAGCATTACTTGTAAAATATTGAACCTGTGGCTCTTAAAATAAACTAAGAAAATATATTTTTCCATACAAAAACCTACTGGCCTGGAATTGTCTGAGTGTGTGTTCCTCATTTATTGCCTGTGTGTACAACAAATGCTTAACACTACCCTCTGATAAGCCTTCTGCTCGACCACAGTGCCACAAAATAGAGCATTAGAATTATCTCTTTTTGCCACTATCTTACCTCTAAGGGGAACCCTTGGACTCTGTGCATACTATTCCTTACTTTGAAATAGTGCATACAGAGCCAACTTCCTACATAAGGTACTTCACTTAGGTACTTTAGGAACTTTGAATGAAACAATATGTACAGTCTTTGTAAAAATGGCAATAAGCTATTTTCAAAGTGGACACAGTGCAAAAATCAACCGCTCCTGGAGGAGGTAAGTAAAACACTTAGAAGTCTCAGTTCTGGGGCATAGGCCGCCCACCGTTGAGGGTTCAAGGCAACCCCAAAGTTACCACACCAGCAGCTCAAGGCCGGTCAGGTGCAGAGGTCAAAGAGGTCCCCAAAACACATAGGCACCTATGGAGAACCGGGCAGACCAGCCGGGTGCAGTGTGCAAAGCAGGCGTCGGGTTTTAGGTAGGAAACAATGGAGGGACCTGGGGGTCATTCTAGCGGTGCAGGGGCTTCTCAGGACAGCCAACACCTGGGCTAGGCAGAGGGTCACTCTTGCGCTGAGGTTCGGTTCCTTTAGGTTCTGGGGGCTGCGGGTGCAGTGCTGGTTCCAGGCAGACGCGGTCAGAGGGAGCCTCTGGATTCTCTCTGCAGGAGTCGCTGTGGGGGTCCAGGGGTGTTCTCTGGCTACTCACGGGCTCGCAGTCGCCGGGGAGTCCTCCCTGTGGTGTTGGTTTTCTGCAGGTCGAGCCGGGGGCGTCGGGTGCAGAGTCACGCTTCCTGCGGGAAACGTGAAGTCCTTGGAAGTTGCTTCTTTGTTGCAAAGAAGTTGCAGATTTTGAACATGGCCACAGTTCATGGGAGTTTCTTGGTCCTGTAGTCCAGAGCAGTCCTCCGAGGCTTCAGAGGTCGCTGGTCCCGGTTGGATGCGTCGCTGGTGCAGGTTTTCGAAGTTGGAGACAGGCTGGTAGGGCTGGGGCCAAAGCAGTTGTCTTCCTCCTTCTTTGCAGGCTTGTAGGTCAGCAGTCCTCGTTTCTTCAGGTTGCAGGAATCTGATTTCCGGGGAGCCCCTAAATACTGAATTTAGGGGTGTGTTTAGGTCTGGAGGGCAGTAGCCAATGGTTACTGTCCTTGAGGGTGGCTACACCCTCTTTGTGCCTCCTCCCTATGGGGAGGGGGGCACATCCCTAATCCTATTGGGGGAATCCTGCAAACTCAAGATAGAGGATTTCTCAAGGCAGGGGTCACCTCAGCTCAGGACACCTTAGGGGCTGTCCTGACTGGCGGGTGACTCCTTGTTTTTCTCATTGTCTCCTCCAGCATTGCCGCCAAAAGTGGAAGCAGTGGCCGGAGGGGCAGGCATCTCCACTAGCTGGGATGCCCTGGGGCATTGTAACAAAAGGGGTGAGGCTTTGGGGCTCACCGCCAGGTGTTACAGTTCCTGCAGAGGGAGGGGAGAAGCACCTCCACCCAGTACAGGCTTTGTTCCTGGCCACAGAGTGACAAAGGAACTCTCCCCATGTGGCCAGCAACATGTCTGGTGTGTGGCAGGCTGGCAGAAACTGGTCAGCCTACACTAGAAGTTGGGTAGATATTCAGGGGGTATCTCTAAGATGCCCTCTGGGTGTATGTTACAATAAATTGCACACTGGCATCAGTGTGCATTTATTGTGTTGAGAAGTTTGATACCAAACTTCCCAGTTTTCAGTGTAGCCATTATGGAACTGTGGAGTTCGTGTTTGACAAACTCCCAGACCATATACTCTTATGGCTACCCTGCACTTACAATGTCTAAGGTTTTGCTTAGGCACTGTAGGGGTATAGTGCTCATGCACCTATGCCCTCAACTATGGTGTAGTGCACCCTGCCTTAGGGTTGCAAGGCCTGCTAGAGGGGTGACTTACCTACGCCACAGGCAGCGTGAGGTTGGCATGGCACTCTGAGGGGAGTGCCATGTCGACTTTGTCATTTTCTCCCCACCAGCACACACAAGCTGTGAAGCAGTGTGCATGTGCTGAGTGAGGGGTCCCCAGGGTGGCGTAAGACATGCTGCAGCCCTGAGAGACCTTCCCTGGCATCAGGGCCATTGGTACCAGGGGTACAAGTTACAAGGGACTTACCTGAGTGCCAGGGTTGTGCCCGTTGTGGAGACAAAGGTAGCTTCGGGAAAGAACACTGGTGTTGGGGCATGGTTAGTAGGGTCCCAGCACACTTTCAAATTGTAGGAAGTTGGCTCTGTATGTGCGATTTCAAAGTAAGGAATAGCATGCACAGAGTCCAAGGGTTCCCCTTAGAGGTAAAATAGTGGTAAAAAGAGATAATACTAATGCTCTATTTTGTGGTAGTGTGGTCGAGCAGTAGGCTTATCCAAGGAGTAGTGTTAAGCATTTGTTGTACATACACAGACAATAAATGAGGTACACACACTCAGAGACAAATCCAGCCAATAGGTTTTGTTATAGAAAAATATATTTTCTTAGTTTATTTTAAGAACCACAGGTTCAAGTTTAACATGTAATATCTTGTTTGAAAGGTATTGCAGGTAAGTACATTAGGAACTTTGAATCATTTCAATTGCATGTATACTTTTCCAGTTATTGACAAATAGCTATTTTAAAAGTGGACACTTAGTGCAATTTTCACAGTTCCTGGGGGAGGTAAGTTGTTGTTAGTTTTACCAGGTAAGTAAGACACTTACAGGGTTCAGTTCTTGGTCCAAGGTAGCCCACCGTTGGGGGTTCAGAGCAACCCCAAAGTCACCACACCAGCAGCTCAGGGCCGGTCAGGTGCAGAGTTCAAAGTGGTGCCCAAAACGCATAGGCTTCAATGGAGAGAAGGGGGTGCCCCGGTTCCAGTCTGCCAGCAGGCAAGTACCCGCGTCTTCGGAGGGCAGACCAGGGGGGTTTTGTAGGGCACCGGGGGGGGGGGGGACACAAGCCCACACAGAAATTTCACCCTCAGCGGCACGGGGGCGGCCGGGTGCAGTGTTAGAACAAGCGTCGGGTTCGCAATGGAAGTCAATGAGAGATCAAGGGATCTCTTCAGCGCTGCAGGCAGGCAAGGGGGGGGGCTTCCTCGGGGAAACCTCCACTTGGGCAAGGGAGAGGGACTCCTGGAGGTCACTTCTGCAGTGAAAGTCCGGTCCTTCAGGTCCTGGGGGCTGCGGGTGCAGGGTCTTTTCCAGGCGTCGGGACTTAGGTTTCAGAGAGTCGCGGTCAGGGGAAGCCTCGGGATTCCCTCTGCAGGCGGCGCTGTGGGGGCTCAGGGGGGACAGGTTTTGGTACTCACAGTCGTAGAGTAGTCCGGGGGTCCTCCCTGAGGTGTTGGTTCTCCACCAGCCGAGTCGGGGTCGCCGGGTGCAGTGTTGCAAGTCTCACGCTTCTTGCGGGGAGATTGCAGGGTTCTTTAAAGCTGCTCCTTTGGATAAAGTTGCAGTCTTTTTGGAGCAGGTCCGCTGTCCTCGGGAGTTTCTTGTCGTCGTCGAAGCAGGGCAGTCCTCAGGGGATTCAGAGGTCGCTGGTCCCTTTGGAAGGCGTCGCTGGAGCAGAGTTCTTTGGAAGGCAGGAGACAGGCCGGTGAGTTTCTGGAGCCAAGGCAGTTGTTGTCTTCTGGTCTTCCTCTGCAGGGGTTTTCAGCTAGGCAGTCCTTCTTCTTGTTGTTGCAGGAATCTAATTTCTAGGTTCAGGGAGAGCCCTTAAATACTAAATTTAAGGGCGTGTTTAGGTCTGGGGGGTTAGTAGCCAATGGCTACTAGCCCTGAGGGTGAGTACACCCTCTTTGTGCCTCCTCCCAAGGGGAGGGGGTCACATCCCTAATCCTATTGGGGGAATCCTCCATCTGCAAGATGGAGGATTTCTAAAAGTTAGAGTCACTTCAGCTCAGGACACCTTAGGGGCTGTCCTGACTGGCCAGTGACTCCTCCTTGTTGTTCTCATTATCTCTCCTGGACTTGCCGCCAAAAGTGGGGGCTGGGTCCAGGAGGCGGGCATCTCCACTAGCTGGAGTGCCCTGGGGCATTGTAACACGAAGCTTGAGCCTTTGAAGCTCACTGCTAGGTGTTACAGTTCCTGCAGGGGGGAGGTGTGAAGCACCTCCACCCAGAGCAGGCTTTGTTTCTGTCCTCAGAGAGCACAAAGGCTCTCACCGCATGAGGTCAGACACTCGTCTCTCAGCAGCAGGCTGGCACAGACCAGTCAGTCCTGCACTGAACAATTGGGTAAAATACAGGGGGTATCTCTAAGATGCCCTCTGTGTGCATTTTTTAATAAATCCAACACTGGCATCAGTGTTGGTTTATTATTCTGAGAAGTTTGATACTAAACTTCCCAGTATTCAGTGTAGCCATTATGGAGCTGTGGAGTTCGTTTTTGACAGACTCCCAGACCATATACTCTTATGGCTACCCTGCACTTACAAGGTCTAAGGTTTTGCTTAGACACTGTAGGGACATAGTGCTCATGCACCTATGCCCTCACCTGTGGTATAGTGAACCCTGCCTTAGGGCTGTAAGGCCTGCTAGAGGGGTGACTTACCTATGCCACAGGCATTGTGAGGTTGGCATGGCACCCTGAGGGGAGTGCCATGTCGACTTAGTCATTTTCTTCCCACCAGCACACACAAGCTGGCAGCAGTGTGTCTGTGCTGAGTGAGGGGTCCCTAGGGTGGCATAAGACATGCTGCAGCCCTTAGAGACCTTCCCGGGCATTAGGGCCCTTGGTACATGGGGTACCAGTTACAAGGGACTTACCTGGATGCCAGGGTTGTGCCAATTGTGGAGACAATGGTACATTTTAGGTGAAAGAACACTGGTGCTGGGGCCTGGTTAGCAGGGTCCCAGCACACTTCTCAGTCAAGTCAGCATCAGTATCAGGCAAAAAGTGGGGGGGTAACTGCAACAGGGAGCCATTTCTTTACACAAATCATAACTTAGCATCAGCAAAGGCAAAAAGTTAGGGGGTAAACATGCCAAGGAGGCCTTTCCTTACAGTACAAACATACACAGAAGGGGCAACTAAAGAGCCGTTTCTTTTCCCATTTCACCCACAAGTGACAGTGAAAGAAACTGCTCTGAACATATTGATAACACCATGTAAGTTGAAGTGCCCCAGTGACTGACCAACTGAACCTTGTACGAGGGCTGCCCTAATTCCATAAGCCTGGACAGAGTTTTATGCAGGTTAAAAAAAACAAAAAAAAATAAAAAAATACACAATTGCCAAGCTAAACTGGGTTGATAGAAAGTAGGAATTGCATACTGTGTGAAAAATGTGACCGCCATTGAAGCAGAGCCTGTCAAACTTACCCAAAAGGAGATGGGGCGCTGAAACTTGGAGGAGAATTTGCTGGTGGGGGTGTATCTTGTTTCCGGTCTTTACTTGCAGGAGTTGCAGCTGTGCATCCTAACAGTGCTTCACCAAACACCGGAACATGCTGTGCAGGTTGTAGAATTGGAGGGGCCTGATGGGCACAATATTTATAGTATCAAGAGCAACCTAAGAAATATCAATAGCGCTAACTGAATAGGCAACTCAGATGGCAAACTATACAATGCAACTTACACACTGGCAATCTATGTAACACTATGTATTAGCAACTGTCACAATATTGATAAAGGGGCTTTCCAGTTAACGGTGTCACAACAGACCTCAAAGCTTCAGTAGACACCAAACACTCTAGAATGCTCAACGTTGATAAGGATTAGTTACTTACCTGTAAATCCTAGTTCTCTTCCAGGGGTATCCTCATCAAAGTCATAAACATTGAATATTCCCGCCCCTGTGCGGGGACCCCGGAGCATATATATATAAAATACATACATATTATCATGTGTAAAACAGCAATGCAGGCTATAATCATAAATAGGCTAAAATGCTTTATTTCTATGCAAGTTTTTTTTTTTTTTTTTTTTTTTAATATTATATTATAAAATCACAATAGATCATAAATATCTACCTAAGCCCCAAAAACTGGACTTAGGGAAGTAAACAGCAGTAAATAGCAGAGAAAAATAGAAAAAAACCACATTGAAAAACAATGAAGCATTCTTAGCCAATAGGCTGCATGCAGGTTAACACAGGAGAACCATAAAAAAACTTTGGCACCGTGCCTTTAAGACCCTGAGCACCTCCAGTATCCCACCATGCCTCAGGGGTGAAGGGAAGGTGACAGTTGGTTCACAGTTAGGTCAGTACTTTTTTACGGTGACAATCTGTGTAACTGATCAGAAAGATAATCTGTCCTGCACTTCTAGGAGACTTAAGTCCGGGGAGGAGGGTGGGTTGTTTATGACTTTGATGAGGATACCCCTGGAAGAGAACTAGGATTTACAGGTAAGTAACTAATCCTTCTCTTCCAGGGGATCCTCATCAATAGTCATAAACATTGAATAGATTAGCAAGCCCATCCCTAAACTCTGCGGACTGTCCGAAAGAAGTGCAGGAAAGAATACATATTCATGCAAATAGATTTCTAAGAGAGGCCTGCCCCACCTGGGCATCCGCTCTTGCATCCGAGTCTAAACAGTAATGCTTAGTAAAGGTATGCACAGACTTCCATGTAGCAGCCTTACAAATCTCGGAAATTGGTACATTGTTAAGGAGGGCAGCAGTAGCCGCTTTTCCCCTTGTGGAATGCGCTTTTGGCCTAGCCAGTAATTGCTTATTAGCCAGTTGGTAAGTGTTAACAATACAAGACACAATCCATCTTGATATAGTTCGTTTAGACGCTGCCTCTCCTGTTCTTAAATGACCATAATTCAGAAACAAATGGTTAGAATGTCTAATCGGTTTTGTTTTGTCCAAATAGAATTTCAGCACTCTTTTTAAGTCTAAAGAATGCAATGCTTTCTCAGCCGGAGTCTCCGGATTGGGAAAGAAAGTCGGTAAAGATATAGTCTGATTGATATGGAATTCTGACACCACCTTCGGAAGGAAAGATGGGTGAGTTCGCAGAACCACTCTATTATCGTGAAAAACCGTGTACGGTTCTCTACAAGACAGAGCCTGAATTTCGCTGACCCTCCTCGCTGAAGTAATGGCCACCAAAAAAGCCGTCTTCCACGTAAGGTGCTGTAAAGAGGCCTTGTGGATAGGTTCAAAGGGAGGGCCCATAAGTTTTGACAGGACTACATTCAGTTCCCATGGAGGAGAAGGTCTCCGAATGGGAGGAAAAACCTTTTTCAAGCCTTCTAAAAAATCCTTGACTACAGGTATCGTAAAGAAGGATTCCTGAGAAGGCGACTTACGATACGCTGTAATTGCAGATAAATGAACCTTAATAGAAGATACCTGCAGACCAGACTTCGCCAGATGAAGTAAATAGGATAGTATGACGTCCTCCTGAGCTCGTATGGGATTTATACCTTGTTGAGAGCACCAGATGTAAAATCTCTTCCACTTAAAAGCGTAAGAACGCCGCGTGGAATATCGTTTTGACTCTTTCAAGATGCTCATGCACTCCTGTGAGAGCCCTAGGTGCCCATACTGTAGGAATTCAGGAGCCATGCTGTCAAGCTCAGAGAGGGAAGGTTGGGATGTAGGATTCTGCCTTCCATCCTGCTCAGGAGATCCGGTCTGCACGGCAACCTCCTGTGAGGTCTTTCCGATAAGTTGAGTAGGTCCGTGTACCAGAATTGGCGGGGCCATTGTGGCGCTATCAGAATCATTCTGGTTCTGGATTTGTAAAATTTGTTGATTACGGCCGGTATGAGGGGAATCGGTGGAAAGGCGTAGAGAAATGTCCCTGACCAGTTGATCAACAGGGCATTCCCTTGAGATCCCGGACGGCAGAACCTGGACGCGAAGTCTGGGCATTTTTTGTTTGTTTCGTCTGCAAAGAGATCCAACTGAGGTCGACCCCATTGACCGAAGATGTCCTCGACGACTTCGTCGTGTAGCACCCAGTCGTGCGCGTCTTCCAGATGTCTGCTCAGGAAATCTGCCTCTACGTTTTGCTGACCTGGCAGGTGTACCGCTGTGATAGACATTCCCCTGGCCAGGAGCCAATGCCATATCGTTTGGGATTCTCGAGACAGAGGTAGTGATCTTGTTCCCCCCTGTTTGTTCAGGTAATACATTGTGGTTGTATTGTCTGTCTGAACTAGGATAGATTTCCCCTGAACCAATGGAGAGAAAGATTTGAGAGCCAGATGGACTGCTCTGAGTTCCAGTAGATTTATGTGATAGTTCTTTTCCTTGTCGGACCACAGACCCTGAGCTTGGAAGGAACCCAGATGAGCACCCCAACCCTGAAGAGACGCATCCGTCACCAGAGTGTCGACTGGAATTGTCTGGTGAAACGGAGAACCTATCGACAGGTGTGGTCTGTGCATCCACCATTGTAGTGATTGAAAAGCCACTGTTGGTAGTCGAACTCTGTCCTCCCAGTGACCAGTCTTTTGGCTCCAATTGTTCTCTAATGCCTCCTGAAGGGGCCTCATGCGTAGCCTGGCATTCGGGACAATGAAGATGCATGAAGCCATGGAGCCCAGAAGCGATGTCACCTGACGAGCTGTAGGTGCATCGGCTGTTAATAGATGTTGACACTTCCTGTGGATTGATAAAAGTCGTTCCTCCGAAGGATACACTCTTTGGAGCTCTGTGTTTAGTATCGCTCCCAGGTAGCGGAGGTTTTGTGTTGGAATCAAGGTTGACTTGTCGTGGTTGATTTGAAGACCTAGAGACTCGAAAGTTCTTAGAACGATATCTCGATGTTTTCTCGCCTGATCCGGAGATGAGGCCTTCACTAGCCAGTCGTCCAGGTAGGGATAGACGAATATTTTTTGTCTTCGAAGGTGTGCCGCTACCACTGCTACACATTTTGAAAAGACTCGGGGTGCAGACTTCAGGCCGAATGGAAGGACTCTGAATTGGTAGTGCTGTGACGCTATCTGGAAACGTAAAAATTTCCGATGTTTGGTTGCTATTGGGATGTGAAAATATGCATCCTGTAGATCGATGGAGCACATCCAGTCTCCCTGATGCAGTTGCGGGACAATCTGGTGAAGGGCTAGCATCCTGAACTTTTGTTTTCTTATGTACTTGTTCAGGAGCCGTAAGTCCAGAATTGGTCTGAAGAGGCCCTGTTGACCTTTTTTCGCCACCAGAAAGTAACGGGAGTACACCCCTTTTCCTTTTTGTGCCGGAGGAACCTTTTCTACAGCTTTCTTTTGTAGGAGTGCGAGAACTTCCTTGCGTAGCAGGCTGAGATGAGAAGGAAAACACCTTGCTGGCGGCAAGTGTGGAGGAGGTTTTTTGAAAAGGAGAGAATAGCCATGTTCGACAATATTGAGCACCCATTTGTCTTTTGTGATTGAGTGCCACTCGCGAAGATGATGCGTAACACTTCCCCCCACCGGAGTGGTGCACAGTGCTGAGGGAAGCAATGCCTCATTGCTTTGATGGCGTCTTTGCTGTAGACTGTTGAGGTCTACTTGACCCTCTGTCTCTTGTGGGTCTACGTGCCTGAAACAGGGGACGTCCCTGTCGTTGTTGTGGCCTTTGAGACCAGTGAGGGGTTTGAACCCTCTGCTGGAATGGTCGTCTGTCATACGGCCTGTACCTCCGCCTGAAGTCTTTTTTACGTTCCAGGCCCACTGCCCTCATCGTGTCGACTTCCGTTTTCATTCGGGCCATCTCTTCATCCGCGTGGGTACCGAACAACGAACTCCCGCTGAATGGGAGGTTCAAAATGCGCTGCTGTGCTTCCTGCTTCAGACCCGTGAGCCGTAGCCAGGAAGACCTCCTAGCGCAGATTCCGTGCGCATACCCATGCGCAGCCAAATCCGCCCCGTCCGCCGCCGCGCTGATGACCTGGTTAGATACTAGGCCCCCTTCCTGCAAGATTTCCTGGAAGTCCTGTCTATCTTCCCTGGGCAACTTTTCTGTAAATCTGTGGAGTGAGTCCCACAGAGAGCGGTCATATCTGCCCAGAAGTGCTGAGGCGCTGGAGACCTTCATAGCAGATGCCGCCGTACCGCACATCTTTCTCCCCAGAGAGTCTAGGTGTCTGCTCTCCTTATCCGGGGGGACTGTGGAAGATGATGCCACAGAGTGTGTTTTTCTGGCTGCGGCTAAGATCACAGAGTCCGGTGGCGGATCCTTCCGCAGGAATAAAGGATCTTGTTCCGGAGCTTTGTATTTCTTTTGAATCCTAGCCGGGGCAGACTTGAGAGTGGCTGGAGACAGAAAAGTGTCCATAGTCGGTTGCAGCAAACCCGGTACTAGTGGCAGCAGTTTTCTCGAGACTGATCTGTGTTGTAGGGTCTCAAAGATAACTGAGGATGAGGTGGCCGGCTCTGGTACCTCAATATTTAGCTTCTGCGCTCCCCTTAGAAGAACCTCATTAAAAGTGGTGATATCATCCACCGGGGAAATCCTAGCAGGTGGAGAATCTGTGAGTGTGGGGGAGTAGCGCCCCACAGACGATCCTGAAGAAGACCAAGAAGGTGATCTTCTGCGTGGTGTTCGTGACCTGGTTCTCCTTCGGGAACGGGACCTGCTCCGAGAGGCTGTAGCAGAGTGTGCAGGTCTTGTGGTCGGCTGACGAGAAGCAGAACGAGCCCGTCCTGCTCTAGCTGTAGGCGATGGCGTTCTCGGTAATGAGGCAGTAGGAGAATACATCCTCGAGTATTGTGAATCCGGGGATGCTGTGATGGGAGAAACATGCCCCGATGCTCTGGAATGGGATGATGCACTCCTTATAGAGACCACCGGTGAGGGAGCTTTGTCCGCTGGCTCCACTGCCTGTGACACCGCTGAAGGTTGTGTCGACGTCGATTGTATCCTCGACGTCGAAGGTTGCGCTGGCTGGTCTGCTCTCGACGTCGAATGTCCTGACGTCGGAGGTCTTGCCGTCGAGTGTCTTGACGCCGATCGCCTATCACGGGACCTGGACCTACTCGCCGTCGTGTGTCTCGACGTTGAGTGGCGAGTGGTCGACGGCGGATGTTCATGCCGTCGAGGTGTTTTTGGTGTTGTGTCCTTCGACGCCAAGGGGTGAGACGTTCTCAACGGCGAACGGGAGCGCCGGAGATGACTCGACGCCGAACGGCGGCCTGCCGTCGACGGAGATGTACCCCTGTGTCCATGCTTCGACGTTTTGTCCCTCGACGTCGGTCTGGTCGCCGTCGACGGCGATCTATGCCGGTGAGACGGTGGTGCCGATGACGTCGATGGAGAACAAACAGGTACAATCCTACCTGTCGACGTCGAACGGGCCATTCCTTCTGCTGTAGGTCTGGGAAGTGAAGAGGATGTTGACTTTTTCCTCTCCTGAAGCCCATGTAGCCTGATCTTCTCTCTGTCTTTGAGAGTCCTCCTTGACATGTTCTTACAATACTTGCAGGTGTCAGGACAGTGACTCTGTGGCAGGCAGACAATACACAGAGAGTGTGGGTCTGACTGGGCTTTCTTCTTCCCACAAGAGGGACATTTTACAAAAAGAGAAGGCATTTTTCTGTCAGAAAAAACCTTCCTAGCTCAGACAAAGATATTACTTGTCGAGTGAAAAGTGAAAAACGCTTTTTTAAAGAATTTTTCTGAGGAAAACTCAGAAAAACTGAGAGCTCAATGCTCCAGGATCCTCTCAGAAGAAGCCGGAAAAAAGAACTGACCTAACTGTGAACCAACTGTCACCTTCCCTTCACCCCTGAGGCATGGTGGGATACTGGAGGTGCTCAGGGTCTTAAAGGCACGGTGCCAAAGTTTTTATGGTTCTCCTGTGTTAACCTGCATGCAGCCTATTGGCTAAGAATGCTTCATTGTTTTTCAATGTGGTTTTTTTCTATTTTTCTCTGCTATTTACTGCTGTTTACTTCCCTAAGTCCAGTTTTTGGGGCTTAGGTAGATATTTATGATCTATTGTGATTTTATAATATAATATTAAAAAAAAAAAAAAAAAAAAAAAATACTTGCATAGAAATAAAGCATTTTAGCCTATTTATGATTATAGCCTGCATTGCTGTTTTACACATGATAATATGTATGTATTTTATATATATATGCTCCGGGGTCCCCGCACAGGGGCGGGAATATTCAATGTTTATGACTATTGATGAGGATCCCCTGGAAGAGAAATGTAAGAGTTGCAGTACTGGGCAAAGAAGACCACGTGGTGTTAGGAAAATTAACCTGAATGGAAGCTGGTGCCTTAAGACATAAGAAGCAGTGGAATGCAGCAAGCTGTATAGTAAGATTTGTGTAAGTCGCTTTAGTTATGTCATGTCTGATCCAGTTGTGTGCAGCTAGTGGACTGTTCAAAGATAGGAGAGGATGATAAAGGCAGCCCAAAAGCAAACAATGATCAAGTTCATCAACCATTGATTTGTTAATTCGCCAGGAAGCCCAGTAGCACACTCAGTTTATAGTTTTTCAAATTTATATCGTGCAAACCACCACAATGCATTCAGTTCAACAGTATTATTTTGTCTCTGTTTACTGTATGTATGTCTCTAAGTGAATCAGTGTGCTGGAATGAGGTGTGGAGATGGTTCCCTGGCATATTGGTGGCCACACTAAGTTGCCACCCCTGGTTTTACACCGGCAAAGTACATGGCCATACCCAACATGTCAGCCTTGACATAAGCAACCCATGGCATATTACACTGTGTCTATACCAGACAGAGGCCCTGGCACTACTCTTTGCATATTACTGGTGTAACTTGGGCACTCTAGGTGTTAGGATAGTCACACCATACCTGTCAACCCATCTCACACTGTGGGTATAGCTGGATTTAAGTTAACAGCCAGCATACTGCATCTGTGCTCCATGCAGGAGGACAAATACAAAGGAGGAAGGCTACAGCAACTGACCAATTACAAACTAAGCAAATGAATGACAATGAAGTCAACTAATGGTGAGCAATAGGCTGTTTTTAAGTCCACTAATAGAAAACAAAAGGTCTTGCAAAGACAGTGCATGCGCTGCAAAAGCAGGCCTAATTAAGGAGAACTCTGAAATTACATGTGCTGCCTTTTAAAACACACATTAAGAACTTTGCTTCGAATCTACAGGTAATATAGTACAGTATCACATATCCGCCTGTGACGACAGTGCTCCAACTCTGGCCAGACAGGCCCCACCCCACCAGTCCAAATAAATATTCAACTGCCTTGTCATACGATCCTTTGTACTATACATTATACACCATTATTATCTAAAGAATAACCTTTTGCACGAATATAGAGCATTCTTGAATAAATCTGCAGTCTATTTATTGAAAATACAGTATTGACGGTCACGTTTTGCTGTAGCCAATTAGAACGTACAGCTTTTGCGGCACCAATTGCAATGCCTTATCCGCGTTTCAGTTGAACTAAGCATTCTTAGCAACCCTCCATAAACCATCATCAGCAATTTGAACCTACTCCCTTTCACCCCTCCATTTTTCCGCAGTCTCCCAGTACTGCTGGAGTCAGCTGGCACACCTTTGGTAACTCTTAATCACTTCAAACACAGCATTAGTATTGAGCAATTTGGAGGACCTTCTTTACTAAGAAAAGGATTTTGATGCATTTTAATTGGACAATTCAGTTATAGCAACGAGTAGAAACATGAAGCACAAACGTTTCACTTTCAGTACGAGCATATGCATGAAATCCAAGCATCTGTGGCACAGGAATGTGTCTGTTAATCAGAGTGCACAAAGTGTTCTTGTGTTAGGAAACCAATATTACTTTTACCTCATCATGGCCAGAAAAGTGCAAAATAAAGCGGATTTCTAGCTCCTGCATAACAGTTTAATGAGATGCTTCACAGGCCCAGAACACTACAAAGATCACCCCTGCACCTAACAGTACTCCAGGTGTAAACAAGATATCCTTGCGATGTTTTAAAATGCCTTACACAAAACGTCTTGAATCACAGATTGGTGAAAAGGATATCAGTTGAGAAAACATGACAAAGCACTAGGTCATGTGCTACCAGCCATTTGATAGGAAGCAGAGATGACTCACCAGCAGATGGGCAGAGGACAGTAACTCTTTAAAGACATCCAGTGTGGTCTTCTGCAGGGGAGGCAGTCCTGTTGATTTCGGCTGTTCTGTTACAGGTGAACTTTTCTCCTCTTTTCTTATATTGTTTTCAACATCGCTAGCCTCCATACCCTGCAATAATCACACGATTAACCTAGATGATAGAAAAGCTTAGACGTGTAGCCACACACACAAGCATTTTACTGGCCTACCTCGGATTCCAATCGCTTTTGTTTAATCTCAGCCGTCACTTCACTTTCAGATTTTCTTTTCAAAGTGGGAGGTTTCTTAGATTTACCTGTAACATTTAGAACAGGACACATTCTATGTGTTTATACTGAACTAACATTTATAGCAAAAAACCTTCTTCTGAAGCATACGTCATTCTCGAGTAAATTGCAGAAACCTGAATCTGAATTTGGTAAACACTGAATGAATGACTTTAGGTCTCCCAATCCAGTTTGATTTATTTAGGGACACACAAAAAAGAAAAAAAAAAAAATGGCAAAAGTAGTTATATTCCATGACACACTGAACAATCTGTGCGGCTTAAACTGTATAAATATATGGAGACACATTCAGGGTCTACCACAATCCAGTGACACTTTATATTTCAACATCTTCACCAATGGCTGATTTAGACATGATGGTAACTCTAGCAGTAAATCAGCGTGCAGCAAAGGGGGCACTTCATCACAAAGAGCAGAAACGGGCCACATACACATCTCCACAAAGACCTTGGCAGCTGTGCCGTCACCCTTTGAGCAATGCAGGAAATTGAAAACCTCAATGTTAATTTAAGTTTCTCCTAAAAACAAACCATTAATGCTTTAAAAATGGACCTGCCGCACATATGTCTAATGAAATTACATTTAAGTTCTTATTCTAACCTGGTAATTAAATCACAATGTTAAGGTCATAATGTCTGCAGCAGAAGCCAGAGAAAACAGAAGAAACAGAGCACCTACCACAATTGTCAGGGCCATCGTGTATGATTTCAACATGAATTAGTGCAGGATCAACAATTTTTAATCCTGGAACCTGGGAGGGAAAAAAAAAACCAGTAGTTTTACACCACATAGTAAATAAGCCTTAACATATACATTAAATAAGGAATCGGGTAACAAGCCATACTACAATAAAGAACTGGACTCCTAGTATCACCAAGTATGGGAAAACATGTTTTCAAATACACTGAATTGCTACTGCATCACAAAACCTGCTCAGGAACAATAATTCCTACTACATCTACCCAGCGCGTTGTGAGATTTTGAAAATTACCTTCAATTGATCATTAAACAACAAATGTGCCTTTAATGTTGATTTCTCATCCCTCAGTCTTCCTTGATGGAGCTGCTGGGAGGGGTGAATGAGGTGCAGACTACAGTGCGGCGTCTGGTTGGCATGATGTTGTTGTTAGCTAAGCGCAGGGTGGCAATCTGTTGGGGACGGGCCCGGTCTCCCCAGATATCGGATTGGCTGCGAGATGCCGCTTTTTGCCAGGAACAATTAACAAATTATTGGGAGTTGACTCTGGTTGGCTCCAGGCCGCGACATATGGGCACCGCTTCGATCCTATCTTGAATCTGTGTCTGTCTGAAGAACCTGCTGTGGATGGGTATGCTGAGATGATGAGTGCTGTTTACAATGGGATAAGGATGTACAGAATGGTTGCGGAGAATTGTGCTTGCTCCTCCCGGCCTTCACTCCCTCTTTCTTTTTGAAGTTTCTGCTTCCTCTTTTCCCTTTTTATTTTTTTCTGCCACATCTGTTTGGTCCTGCCCTTGGACTCTATCCGCTGGGTCCCTCCGGCAGGGGCATACTACTACATGGACATTTGGCAATGTTTTTTGGTCTCCCTCTGCCTGATTCATAAGAGTTGCTGAGACGTGGCGAGTTGGAGAGCCGAAGATAGACTAAAGTAGCTGACTGATTTATTATTGTAAGACCAAGGTGGCATTTCACTTTATGTTGTTTACATAAAACCATAAATAAATAAATAAAAAAATAACACCTCAGCTCACCTTTTTTTCAGCTCTCAGTTGTTTCACTGCTAACGTTGTGCCATAAAATACAAATGTCACCAGCCTACAGACAGCGTTAACTGATTGGTTTCCTCATGCACAAAACCACCCATAGTCCATGACAATCCAAGCAAGGTTACTCAAATACTTCATAGAGACCTCAAGTAAGAGCTGGGCTAAAAGACAAACATAATTCACAAAATGGTACTCAAACCAAAACGCACCACAGGCATAATGAAAAATCAAAACCCAGGCTTGATTCTGAAATCACAGGTGTCCCTCTCAAATACTCTGGTTCAACCTTCGAGCTCAATTTAATTAAGCAGACCACGAGCTCACACAGTAAAGGGAAATGGTTTTAAAGATAGAGAAGCAGCATTACATGATTTTAATTAACTTATATTCATTCCCATCTATATCAATGAACGCTGACAGGGCTTCAAAACAGGAAATGAAAAAGTATGGCACGGATGATAGCTAGGAATAATAATAATAATAAATTAATAATAATAATAATCACCCTAAGCATTACTCAGAAGAGTCTGCTCGGAATCTATGGCAAAAACGTCTGCGGCACAAAAGGAGGCATATGCAAAGGGGAAGCTAAGTTAATGACTAGATGCCTCTAAAAAAAAAAACACTGATGCTTCTTCAGATTCGGTGGTAGTGGCCAGAGACTCCTAGAAAGAGGAGGACCAAGCTATCCTGATTTAGGTTTAAACTTATCAATACTGATGAAACCCAGCAAACGAGAAAACAGCCCTCATCAGTGTAAACATATGAACACTGAAACACCCATACAACCACAAACTAAAATGCCATTCAAAGAAAGGAAAGACTAATTTTTATTTCTTTCCAAAGGGGACAGCACAATATAACTTTGTTGTACAGGGTAGTAGCAAGCAAATATGGTCTATAATTTTTCTGCTCGAGTTTTGTTGCTTAGGCTGGTCACTAAAATACTGGGTCTTCCTTTTCTCTAGGTTTTTGTGCTTGAATTAAAAGCATGATTTAGAAGCATGTATTATGCCTGACCTAATCAGGTTATACACTGTAGAGAATCTGGAAGGAAAATGTTAGTTACCCAGTGAGTGAGTGTTTGTGGCATATAGAGCTGTAGATTCACATGCTCTGCATACTCCTGCCATCTAGTGTTGTGTCCGGATTGTTGCAAGTTTTTCTTCAAAGCAGTATTTTTGAATCACAGAATCGACTGACTCCTCTGTGATATTATTGCATATGAGCATTGACTGTTAGATTGTTTTCCCACCGACGGATAATGAAAGGATTGTACAAGAAGAATAGAGAAAGAGTACATCCACGCAAATGTAACTACATATGTACAAATATATACAAGTATAAAGTAACTGAAACAGCCACAGACGTCCAGGGAGGACTGAGGGCACATGTGAATCTACAGCAGTAGATTTGGGCCTGGAGCACACCAACGCGACGGAGTCATATGACGGTGACTAAGAATGCCACTTTCTAATAAAGATCCTGAAGATGCCATGAATTAAGTGGTTCAAAAGGAGGGCCCATGAGCCTGATAAGCACAATATTGAGGTTCCGGGATGGTGCATTAGGCACTCTGGGTGGAATAACCCTTTTAGGGCCTTCTAGGAAAGCTTTGATTACAGATTCTGAACAAGGAAGTACGTTGTCTGTCCTGTGGCTCTGCAGCTATAGCTGCGAGTCTAAGTGAATGGAAATGTCAGGTAAGTTTGCTTTCTGCAAGTGGAACAAAAACAATGTTGTGGACAGTAGTTTTAATGGGATTAAAATGTTTGGGTTGGCTGTAGCATACAAAACGTTTCCAATTTGCAGCATAACACTCTAGTTGTGGATCTATGAGCTTCCCTGAGAATGTCCATACATTCATCAGGAAACCCCTATGGCAGGTCCTCCTAGCCAAAAGGCCCAGGTGCAAGTACCTGTGTGTGACGGCACCCTGCATGAGCAGAGGAGCCCCTACAAACTCCAGCTCAATTTTCCTGGACTTCTTAAGTGCGATGTACTGGCCACTGTACTGTGTCCAGCTACATAATGGTGACTCTGAACCTGGGCATGTTTGGGATCAAACATGTCAGAATCATCCCCCAATATTGTTGCCAGTATTGGTTGTCCGATTCCATGCACTCCAAGGCCTCCTTAGAGGACCAGCAGCATTGCTTTTATCAGTTGTCTGGGGTTTTCCAAGCAGACCGCAGTGCTGCCACCCTCCAGACAGGTTTGAGCCCTCCTGTTGCATAGCCTGCTCATGCAGAGGAAAGCAGAACAAAGGATTTCCCTTGGGAGAGGGAGGCAACACCCTCCCTCTTTGGAAATAGGTGTTACATGGCTTGGGGGGGTAGCCTCCCCAAGCCACCAGTATGCTTTGAAGGGCACATTTGGTGCCCTCTTTGCATAATGAAAATGTCACTTACCCAGTGTACATCTGTTCGTGGCATTGGTCGCTGCAGATTCACATGTTGTGCATAGTCCGCCATCTGGTGTTGGGTCGGAGTGTTACAAGTTGTTTTTCTTCGAAGAAGTCTTTCGAGTCACGAGACCGAGGGACTCCTCCTCTTTGCTTCCATTGCGCATGGGCTCCATCTTAGATTGTTTTCCCCGCAGAGGGTGAGGTAGGAGTTGTGTGTGTTAGTAATAGTGCCCATGCAATGGAATGAATAAGTATGTACAAATTAAGGTTAAGTAATATATATATATATATATATATATATATATATATATATATATATATATATATATATATATATATATATATATATATATATATATATATATATATATATATATATATAGGAAGTTGGCTCTGTATGTGCTATTTCAAAGTAAGGAATAGCATGCACAGAGTCCAAGGGTTCCCCTTAGAGGTAAAATAGTGGTAAAAATAGATAATACTAATGCTGTATTTTGTGGTAGTGTGGTCGAGCAGTAGGCTTATCCAAGGAGTAGTGTTAAGCATTTGTTGTACATACACATAGACAATAAATGAGCTACACACACTCAGACAAATCCAGCCAATAGGTTTTGTTATAGAAAAATATATTTTCTTAGTTTATTTTAAGAACCACAGGTTCAAATTTAACATGTAATATCTTGTTTGAAAGGTATTGCAGGTAAGTACATTAGGAACTTTGAATCATTTCAATTGCATGTATACTTTTCAAGTTATTCACAAATAGCTATTTTAAAAGTGGACACTTAGTGCAATTTTCCCAGTTCCTGGGGGAGGTAAGTTTTTGTTAGTTTTACCAGGTAAGTAAGACACTTACAGGGTTCAGTTCTTGGTCCAAGGTAGCCCACCGTTGGGGGTTCAGAGCAACCCCAAAGTTACCACACCAGCAGCTCAGGGCCGGTCAGGTGCAGAGTTCAAAGTGGTGCCCAAAACGCATAGGCTTCAATGGAGAGAAGGGGGTGCCCCGGTTCCAGTCTGCCAGCAGGTAAGTACCCGCGTCTTCGGAGGGCAGACCAGGGGGGTTTTGTAGGGCACCGGGGGGGGGACACAAGCCCACACAGAAATTTCACCCTCAGCGGCGCGGGGGCGGCCGGGTGCAGTGTTAGAACAAGCGTCGGGTTCGCAATGGAAGTCAATGAGAGATCAAGGGATCTCTTCAGCGCTGCAGGCAGGCAAGGGGGGGGCTTCCTCGGGGAAACCTCCACTTGGGCAAGGGAGAGGGACTCCTGGGGGTCACTTCTGCAGTGAAAGTCCGGTCCTTCAGGTCCTGGGGGCTGCGGGTGCAGGGTCTTTTCCAGGCGTCGAGACTTAGGTTTCAGAGAGTCGCGGTCAGGGGAAGCCTCGGGATTCCCTCTGCAGGCGGCGCTGTGGGGGCTCAGGGGGGACAGGTTTTGGTACTCACAGTCGTAGAGTAGTCCGGGGGTCCTCCCTGAGGTGTTGGTTCTCCACCAGCCGAGTCGGGGTCGCCGGGTGCAGTGTTGCAAGTCTCACGCTTCTTGCGGGGAGATTGCAGGGTTCTTTAAAGCTGCTCCTTTGGATAAAGTTGCAGTCTTTTTGGAGCAGGTCCGCTGTCCTCGGGAGTTTCTTGTCGTCGTCGAAGCAGGGCAGTCCTCAGAGGATTCAGAGGTCGCTGGTCCCTTTGGAAGGCGTCGCTGGAGCAGAGTTCTTTGGAAGGCAGGAGACAGGCCGGTGAGTTTCTGGAGCCAAGGCAGTTGTTGTCTTCTGGTCTTCCTCTGCAGGGGTTTTCAGCTAGGCAGTCCTTCTTGTTGTTGCAGGAATCTAGTTTCTAGGTTCAGGGAGAGCCCTTAAATACTAAATTTAAGGGCGTGTTTAGGTCTGGGGGGTTAGTAGCCAATGGCTACTAGCCCTGAGGGTGGGTACACCCTCTTTGTGCCTCCTCCCAAGGGGAGGGGGGCACATCCCTAATCCTATTGGGGGAATCCTCCATCTGCAAGATGGAGGATTTCTAAAAGTTAGTCACTTCAGCTCAGGACACCTTAGGGGCTGTCCTGACTGGTCAGTGACTCCTCCTTGTTGCTTTCTTTGTTTCCTCCAGCCTTGCCGCCAAAAGTGGGGGCCGTGGCCGGAGGGGGCAGGCAACTCCACTAAGCTGGAGTGCCCTGCTGTGCTGTGACAAAGGGGTGAGCCTTTGAGGCACACCGCCAGGTGTTACAGCTCCTGCCTGGGGGAGGTGTTAGCATCTCCACCCAGTGCAGGCTTTGTTACTGGCCTCAGAGTGACAAAGGCACTCTCCCCATGGGGCCAGCAACATGTCTCTAGTGTGGCAGGCTGCTGGAACCAGTCAGCCTACACAGATAGTCGGTTAAGTTTCAGGGAGCACCTCTAAGGTGCCCTCTGTGGTGTATTTTACAATAAAATGTACACTGGCATCAGTGTGCATTTATTGTGCTGAGAAGTTTGATACCAAACTTCCCAGTTTTCAGTGTAGCCATTATGGTGCTGTGGAGTTCGTGTTTGACAGACTCCCAGACCATATACTCTTATGGCTACCCTGCACTTACAATGTCTAAGGTTTTGCTTAGACACTGTAGGGGCACAGTGCTCATGCACTGGTACCCTCACCTATGGTATAGTGCACCCTGCCTTAGGGCTGTAAGGCCTGCTAGAGGGGTGTCGTCTTACCTATACTGCATAGGCAGTGAGAGGCTGGCATGGCACCCTGAGGGGAGTGCCATGTCGACTTACTCGTTTTGTTCTCACTAGCACACACAAGCTGGTAAGCAGTGTGTCTGTGCTGAGTGAGGGGTCTCCAGGGTGGCATAACACATGCTGCAGCCCTTAGAGACCTTCCCTGGCATCAGGGCCCTCGGTACCAGAGGTACCAGTTACAAGGGACTTATCTGGATGCCAGGGAGTGCCAATTGTGGAATCAATGGTACATTTTAGGTGAAAGAACACTGGTGCTGGGGCCTGGTTAGCAGGGTCCCAGCACACTTCTCAGTCAAGTCAGCATCAGTATCAGGCAAAAAGTGGGGGGTAACTGCAACAGGGAGCCATTTCTTTACAATATACAAATGTACAAATGTTGAAGATAACTTCCAACGGCTACAGGCTCCCGGGGAGGCGGGTGGGCACATGTGAATCTGCAGCGACCAATGCCACGAACAGATGTACACTGGGTAAGTGACATTTTCAGTTTGATGGCATCTGTTGCTGCAGATACACATGTTGTGCATAGACTAGTAAGCAGTTATCTCCCCAAAAGCGGTGGCTCAGCCTGTAGGAGTGGAAGTAGTCTGAAACAAAGTTCTCAGTACGGCTTGACCTACTGTGGCCTGTTGTGCGGATAGCACGTCTACACAGTAGTGTTTAGTAAATGTGTGAGGAGTGGACCATGTGGCTGCCTTACATATTTCATGCATTGGAATATTTCCTAGGAATGCCATGGTAGCGCCTTTTTTTCTGGTTGAGTGTGCCCTTGGTGTAATGGGCAGTTGTCTCTTTGCTTTAAGATAGCAGGTTTGGATGCACTTAACTATCCATCTGGCTATACCTTGTTTTGATATTGGGTTTCCTGTATGAGGTTTTTGAAATGCAATAAACAGTTGTTTTGTTTTCCTAACCTCCTTTGTTCTGTCGATGTAGTACATTAGTGCTCTTTTGACATCTAATGTATGTAGTGCCCTTTCAGCTACTGAGTCTGGCTGTGGGAAGAACACTGGTAACTCTACCGTTTGATTTAAGTGGAACAGTGAAATAACCTTTGGTAGGAATTTAGGATTGGTTCTTAGTACAACCTTATTTTTGTGTATTTGGATAAAAGGTTCTTGTATTGTAAATGCCTGAATTTCACTTACTCTTCTTAGAGATGTGATGGCAATGAGAAATGCAACTTTCCAGGTTAAGAATTGTATTTCGCAAGAATGCATGGGTTCAAAAGGTGGTCCCATGAGTCTTGTCAAGACGATGTTAAGGTTCCATGAAGGAACAGGTGGTGTTCTTGGTGGTATTATTCTTCTTAGGCCTTCCATAAATGCTTTAATGACGGGTATCCTAAACAGTGAAGCTGAAAGGGTAATCTGCAGGTATGCAGATATTGCTGCAAGGTGTATTTTAATGGAAGAGAAGGCTAGATTTGACTTTTGTAAGTGTAGTAAGTATCCCACTACATCTTTTGGAGATGCGTGTAATGGATGAACTTGATTATTATGGCAGTAGCAAACAAACCTTTTCCATTTGCTTGCATAGCAGTGTCTAGTGGATGGTTGTAAAGAAATGGCTCCCTGTTGCAGTTACCCCCCAACTTTTTGCCTGATACTGATGCTGACTTGACTGAGAAGTGTGCTGGGACCCTGCTAACCAGTGTGCTGGGACCCTGCTAACCAGGCCCCAGCAACAGTGTTCTTTCACCTAAAATGTACCATTGTTTCCACAATTGGCACAACCCTGGCACCTAGGTAAGTCCCTTGTAACTGGTACCCCTGGTACCAAGGGCCCTGATGCCAGGGAAGGTCTCCAAGGGCTGCAGCATGTCTTATGCCACCCTAGGGACCCCTCACTCAGCACAGACACACTGCTTGCCAGCTTGTGTGTGCTGGTGGGGAGAAAATGACAAAGTCGACATGGCACTCCCCTCAGGGTGCCATGCCAACCTCACACTGCCTGTGGCATAGGTAATTCACCCCTCTAGCAGGCCTTACAGCCCTAAGGCAGGGTGCACTATACCCAGGTGAGGGCATATGTGCATGAGCACTATGCCCCTACAGTGTCTAAGCAAAACCTTAGACATTGTAAGTGCAGGGTAGCCATAAGAGTATATGGGCTGGGAGTCTGTCAAACACAAACTCCACAGCTCCATAATGGCTACACTGAAAACTGGGAAGTTTGGTATCAAACTTCTCAGAATAATAAACCCACACTGATGCCAGTGTTGGATTTATTAAAAAATGCACACAGAGGGCATCTTAGAGATACCCCCTGTATTTTACCCAATTGTTCAGTGCAGGACTGACTGGTCTGTGCCAGCCTGCTGCTGGGAGACGAGTTTCTGACCCCATGTGGTGAGAGCCTTTGTGCTCTCTGAGGACAGAAACAAAGCCTGCTCTGGGTGGAGGTGCTTCACACCTCCCCCCTGCAGGAACTGTAACATCTAGCAGTGAGCTTCAAAGGCTCAGGCTTCGTGTTACAATGCCCCAGGGCACTCCAGCTAGTGGAGATGCCCGCCCCCTGGACACAGCCCCCACTTTTGGCGGCAAGTCCAGGACAGATAATGAGAAAAACAAGGAGGAGTCACTGGCCACTCAGGACAGCCCCTAAGGTGTCCTGAGCTGAAGTGACTCTGACTTTTAGAAATCCTCCATCTTGCAGATGGAGGATTCCCCCAATAGGGATAGGAATGTGACCCCCTCCCCTTGGGAGGAGGCACAAAGAGGGTGTACCCACCCTCAGGGCTAGTAGCCATTGGCTACTAACCCCCCCAGACCTAAACACGCCCTTAAATTTAGTATTTAAGGGCTCCCCTGAACCAAAGAATTTAGATTCCTGAAACTACAAGTGGAGGACTGCTGAGCTGAAAAACCCCTGCAGAGGAAGAACAGAAGACACCAACTGCCTTGGCCCCAGACTTACCGGCCTGTCTCCTGCCTTCCAAAGAAACCTGCTCCAGCGACGCTTTCCAAGGGACCAGCGACCTCTGAATCCTCGGAGGACTGCCCTGCTTCAAGAAAGACAAGAAACTCCTGAGGACAGCGGCACTGCTCCAAAAGAACTGCAACTTTGTTACAGAGGAGCAGATTTAAAGACCCCTGCAAATCCCCGCGAGAAGCGTGAGACTTGCAACACTGCACCCGGCGACCCCGACTCGACTGGTGGAGAACCAACACCTCAGGGAGGACCCTCCGGCGACTCCAAGACTGTGAGTAACCAAAGTTTTCCCCCCTGAGCCCCCACAGCGACGCCTGCAGAGGGAATCCCGAGGCTCCCCCTGACCGCGACTGCCTGAACTCTATTTCCCGACGGCTGGAAAAGACCCTGCACCCGCAGCCCCCAGCACCTGAAGGAACGGAACTCCTGTGCAGGAGTGACCCCCAGGAGGCCCTCTCCCTTGCCCAGGTGGTGGCTTCCCCGAGGAGGTCCCCCCCCTTGCCTGCCTGCACCGCTGAAGAGACCCCTTGGTCTCCCATTGAAATCAACAGAGAACCCGACGCTTGTTTGCACACTGCACCCGGCCGCCCCCGCGCTGCTGAGGGTGTACTTTCTGTGTGGACTTGTGTCCCCCCCGGTGCCCTACAAAACCCCCCTGGTCTGCCCTCCGAAGACGCGGGTACTTACCTGCTGGCAGACTGGAACCGGGGCACCCCCTTCTCTTCATTGAAGACTATGTGTTTTGGGCACCTCTTTGACCTCTGCACCTGACCGGCCCTGAGCTGCTGGTGTGGTGACTTTGGGGTTGCTCTGAACCCCCAACGGTGGGCTACCTTGGACCCAAAAACTGAGACCTGTAAGTGACTTACTTACCCGTTAAAAATAACAATACTTTACCTCCCCCAGGAACTGTGAAAATTGCACTGTGTCCACTTTTAAAACAGCTATTTGTGTTTTATGTAAAAAGTATAAATGCTAATGTAATGATTCAAAGTTCCTAAAGTACTTACCTGCAATACCTTTCAAATGAGATATTACATGTAGAATTTGAACCTGTGGTTCTTAAAATAAACTAAGAATGAAAATGTCACTTACCCAGTGTACATCTGTTCGTGGCATCAGTCGCTGAGATTCACATGGTCTGCATAGCTCGCCATCTGGTGTTGGGTCGGAGTGTTACAAGTTGTTTTTCTTCGAAGAAGTGTTTTCGAGTCACTGGACCGAGTGGCTCCTCCTTCTGTGCTCATTGCGCATGGGCGTCGACTCCATCTTCGATTGTTTTCCCCGCAGAGGGTGAGGTAGGAGTTGTACTATAGTAATAGTGCCCGCGCAATGAAATGTGTAAGTATGTACCTATTAAAGGTTTAAATAATATATATATGTAGGAAGTTGGCTCTGTATGTGCTATTTCAAAGTAAGGAATAGCATGCACAGAGTCCAAGGGTTCCCCTTAGAGGTAAAATAGTGGTAAAAATAGATAATACTAATGCTCTATTTTGTGGTAGTGTGGTCGAGCAGTAGGCTTATCCAAGGAGTAGTGTTAAGCATTTGTTGTACATACACATAGACAATAAATGAGGTACACACACTCAGAGACAAATCCAGCCAATAGGTTTTGTTATAGAAAAATATATTTTCTTAGTTTATTTTAAGAACCACAGGTTCAAATTTAACATGTAATATCTTGTTTGAAAGGTATTGCAGGTAAGTACATTAGGAACTTTGAATCATTTCAATTGCATGTATACTTTTCCAGTTATTGACAAATAGCTATTTTAAAAGTGGACACAGTGCAATTTTCACAGTTCCTGGGGGAGGTAAGTTGTTGTTAGTTTTACCAGGTAAGTAAGACACTTACAGGGTTCAGTTCTTGGTCCAAGGTAGCCCACCGTTGGGGGTTCAGAGCAACCCCAAAGTCACCACACCAGCAGCTCAGGGCCGGTCAGGTGCAGAGTTCAAAGTGGTGCCCAAAACGCATAGGCTTCAATGGAGAGAAGGGGGTGCCCCGGTTCCAGTCTGCCAGCAGGTAAGTACCCGCGTCTTCGGAGGGCAGACCAGGGGGGTTTTGTAGGGCACCGGGGGGGGGGACACAAGCCCACACAGAAATTTCACCCTCAGCGGCGCGGGGGCGGCCGGGTGCAGTGTTAGAACAAGCGTCGGGTTCGCAATGGAAGTCAATGAGAGATCAAGGGATCTCTTCAGCGCTGCAGGCAGGCAAGGGGGGGCTTCCTCGGGGAAACCTCCACTTGGGCAAGGGAGAGAGACTCCTGGGGGTCACTTCTGCAGTGAAAGTCCGGTCCTTCAGGTCCTGGGGGCTGCGGGTGCAGGGTCTTTTCCAGGCGTCGGGACTTGGGTTTCAGAGAGTCGCGGTCAGGGGAAGCCTCGGGATTCCCTCTGCAGGCGGCGCTGTGGGGGCTCAGGGGGGACAGGTTTTGGTACTCACAGTCGTAGAGTAGTCCGGGGGTCCTCCCTGAGGTGTTGGTTCTCCACCAGCCGAGTCGGGGTCGCCGGGTGCAGTGTTGCAAGTCTCACGCTTCTTGCGGGGAGATTGCAGGGTTCTTTAAAGCTGCTCCTTTGGATAAAGTTGCAGTCTTTTTGGAGCAGGTCCGCTGTCCTCAGGAGTTTCTTGTCGTCGAAGCAGGGCAGTCCTCAGAGGATGCAGAGGTCGCTGGTCCCTTTGGAAGGCGTCGCTGGAGCAGAGTTCTTTGGAAGGCAGGAGACAGGCCGGTGAGTTTCTGGAGCCAAGGCAGTTGTTGTCTTCTGGTCTTCCTCTGCAGGGGTTTTCAGCTAGGCAGTCCTTCTTGTTGTTGCAGGAATCTAAATTCTTAGGTTCAGGGAAGCCCTTAAATACTAAGTTTAAGGGCGTGTTTAGGTCTGGGGGGTTAGTAGCCAATGGCTACTAGCCCTGAGGGTGGGTACACCCTCTTTGTGCCTCCTCCCGAGGGGAGGGGGTCACAATCCTAACCCTATTGGGGGAATCCTCCATCTGCAAGATGGAGGATTTCTAAAAGTTAGAGTCACCTCAGCTCAGGACACCTTAGGGGCTGTCCTGACTGGCCAGTGACTCCTCCTTGTTGCTTTCTTTGTTCCCTCCAGCCTTGCCGCCAAAAGTGGGGGCTGTGGCCAGAGGGGGCGGGCAACTCCACTAAGCTGGAGTGCCCTGCTGTGCTGTGACAAAGGGGTGAGCCTTTGAGGCTCACCGCCAGGTGTTACAGCTCCTGCCTGGGGGAGGTGTTAGCATCTCCACCCAGTGCAGGCTTTGTTACTGGCCTCAGAGTGACAAAGGCACTCTCCCCATGGGGCCAGCAACATGTCTCTAGTGTGGCAGGCTGCTGGAACCAGTCAGCCTACACAGATAGTCGGTTAAGTTTCAGGGGGCACCTCTAAGGTGCCCTCTGTGGTGTATTTTACAATAAAATGTACACTGGCATTAGTGTGCATTTATTGTGCTGAGAAGTTTGATACCAAACTTCTCAGTTTTCAGTGTAGCCATTATGGTGCTGTGGAGTTCGTGTAAAACAGACTCCCAGACCATATACTCTTATGGCTACCCTGCACTTACAATGTCTAAGGTTTTGCTTAGACACTGTAGGGGCACAGTGCTCATGCACTGGTACCCTCACCTATGGTATAGTGCACCCTGCCTTAGGGCTGTAAGGCCTGCTAGAGGGGTGTCTTACCTATACTGCATAGGCAGTGAGAGGCTGGCATGGCACCCTGAGGGGAGTGCCATGTCGACTTACTCATTTTGTTCTCACTAGTACACACAAGCTGGTAATCAGTGTGTCTGTGCTGAGTGAGGGGTCTCTAGGGTGGCATAATACATGCTGCAGCCCTTAGAGACCTTCCCTGGCATCAGGGCCCTTGGTACCAGAGGTACCAGTTACAAGGGACTTATCTGGATGCCAGGATGTGCCAATTGTGGAATCAAAAGTACAGGTTAGGGAAAGAACACTGGTGCTGGGGCCTGGTTAGCAGGCCTCAGCACACTTTCAATTGTAAACATAGCATCAGCAAAGGCAAAAAGTCAGGGGGCAACCATGCCAAGGAGGCATTTCCTTACAATATACAAATGTACAAAATTGAAGGTAACTTCTGAACTGCTACAGGCTTCCGGGGAGGTGGGTGGGCCCATGTGAATCTCAGCGACTGATGCCACGAACAGATGTACAACTGGGTAAGTGACATTTTCAGTTCGATGGCATCTGTCGCTGTAGATACACATGGTCTGCATAGACTAGTAAGCAGTTATTTCCCCATAAGCGGTGGTTTAGCCTGTAGGAGTAGAAGTTGTCTGAAATAGAGTTCTTAATACAGCTTGACCTACTGCAGCTTGTTGTGCGGATAGCACAACACCCGCCCCCTCCGCTCCGCTGGCCTCGCACTTGCTGCCGTCCCTCGCACCCGCCGCTCCACGGCGGGTGGGAGATCTTTCTCCTTCCTGGCGGCCAAGACCTGGAACTCCCTCCCCACCAGCCTCAGGACCACCCAGGACCACTCCGCTTTCCGGAGACTCCTAAAGACTTGGCTGTTCGAGCAGCGATAACCCCCCCTTTCCCCCCTAGCGCCTTGAGACCCGCACGGGTGAGTAGCGCGCTTTATAAATGTTAATGATTTGATTTGATTTGATTTGATAGCACATCTATACAGTAGTGTTTGGTGAATGTGTGAGGCGTAGACCATGTGGCTGCCTTACATATTTCATGCATTGGGATGTTTCCTAAAAAGGCCATTGAAGCACCTTTTTTCCTTGTTGAATGTGCCCTGGGAGTAATGGGCAGTTGTCTTTTTGCTTTAAGGTAGCAGATTTGGATGCATTTAACAATCCATCTGGCTATACCTGGTTTTGATATTGGGTTACCTGCATGAGGTTTTTGGAATGCAATAAATAGCTGTTTAGTCTTTCTGATGTTCTTTGTTCTGTCAATGTAGTACATTAATGCTCTTTTGACATCTAATGTATGTAGTGCTCTTTCAGCCACAGAATCTGGCTGTGGGAAAAAAACTGGTAGTTCTACCATTTGATTTAGATGGAACGGTGAAATAACTTTTGGTAAAAATTTTGGATTAGGTCGTAGGACGACCTTATTTTTATGTATTTGTATAAAAGGTTCCTGTGTTGTGAACGCTTGAATTTCACTTACTCTTCTCAGAGATGTAATGGCGATGAGAAAGGCAACTTTCCAGGTTAGGAATTGTATTCCGCAAGAGTGCATGGGTTCGAAAGGTGGGCCCATGAGTCTTGTTAGGACCACGTTTAGGTTCCATGAAGGAACAGGTGGTGTTCTTGGTGGTATAATTCTTTTAAGACCTTCTATGAATGCTTTGATGACTGGTATCCTATACAAGGAAGTTGAATAGGTAGTCTGCAGGTATGCAGATATTGCTGCAAGGTGTATTTTAATAGAAGAGAAGGCTAGCTTTGCTTTTTGTAAATGGAGCAAGTAATTTACTATATGTTTTGGAGTTGCGTGTAGTGGTTGTATCTGATTATGATGGCAGTAACAAACAAATCTTTTCCACTTACTTGCGTAGCAGTGTCTAGTGGATGGCCTTCTGGCCTGCTTTATGACCTCCATACACTCTTGGCTAAGTTGTAAGTGTCCGAATTCTAGGAATTCAGGAGCCAGATTGCTAGATTCAGCGATGCTGGATCTGGGTGTCTGATCTGTTGGTTGTGTTGCGTTAACAGATCTTGTTTGTTCGGCAGTTTGATGTGCGGTACTACAGAAAGATCTAGCAGTGTTGTGTACCAGGGTTGTCTTGCCCACGTTGGTGCTATTAAAATGAGTTTGAGTTTGTTTTGACTCAATTTGTTTACTAGATAAGGGAGGAGAGGGAGAGGAGGAAAAGCGTAAGCAAATATTCCTGACCAGTTCATCCATAGGGCATTGCCTTGGGATTGCTTGTGTGGGTATCTGGACGCGAAGTTTTGGCATTTTGCGTTCTCTTTTGTTGCAAATAAGTCTATTTGAGGTGTTCCCCAGAGTGTGAAGTAGGTGTTCAGAATTTGTGGGTGGATTTCCCATTCGTGGACTTGCTGGTGATCTCGAGAGAGATTGTCTGCCAGTTGATTCTGGATCCCTGGAATAAACTGTGCTATGAGGCGAATTTGATGGTGGATTGCCCACTTCCATATGTTTTGAGCTAATAAGCTTAACTGCGTTGAATGTGTTCCTCCTTGTTTGTTTAGATAATACATCGTTGTCATGTTGTCTGTTTTGACAAGGATGTATTTGTGGGTTATGATTGGTTGGAAAGCTTTTAGTGCTTGAAAAACTGCTAATAATTCTAGATGATTTATATGCAGTTTTGTTTGATGTATGTTCCATTGTCCTCTTATGTTGTGTTGATTGAGATGTGCTCCCCACCCTGTCATGGAAGCATCTGTTGTTATTACGTACTGTGGCACTGGGTCTTGGAAAGGCCGCCCTTTGTTTAAATTTATACTGTTCCACCATAGAAGCGAGAGGTAAGTTTGGCGGTCTATTAACACCAGATCTAGAAGGTGACCCTGTGCTTGAGACCACTGTGAGGCTAGGCACTGTTGTAAGGGCCTCATGTGCAGTCTTGCGTTTGGGACAATGGCTATGCATGAGGACATCATGCCTAGGAGCTGTAGTATTGTTCTTGCTTGTATTGTTTGATTTGGAGACATGTGTTGAATGACTCTGTTGAAATTGTGAATTCTTTGTGGAGTTGGCGTTGCTACTCCTTTTGTCGTGTCTATTATGGCTCCTAGATATTGCTGTACTTTGCTTGGCTGAACGTTGGATTTTGCAAAGTTGACGGTGAACCCTAGTTTGTAGAGGGTTTGTATGACTTGATTTGTGTGGTTTGAGCATTGTGTGAGCGAACTGGTTTTGATTAGCCAGTCGTCTAGATACGGGAATACATGTATTTGCTGCCTTCTGATGTGTGCAGCGACTACTGCTAGGCATTTTGTGAATACCCTTGGAGCGGTTGTTAAACCGAAAGGCAATACTTTGAATTGGTAATGTATTCCTTTGAATACAAACCTTAGATATTTTCTGTGTGATTGATGTATTGGTATATGGAAATATGCGTCTTTGAGGTCTAGGGTTGTCATGTAGTTGTGTTTTTTGAGCAATGGTAACACTTCTTGTAGTGTGACCATGTGAAAGTGGTCTGATTTGATGAATGTGTTTACTACTCTGAGGTCTAGAATTGGTCTCAGTGTTTTGTCCTTTTTTGGTATCAAGAAGTACAGTGAATAAACTCCTGTGTTTGTGTGCTTGGTACTAATTCTATTGCATTTTTTTGCAGTAGTGCTTGAACTTCTATCTCTAGAAGCTGTGAATGGTGTTTTGATAAATTTTGTGATTTTGGTGGTATGTCTGGAGGGAATTGCAGGAATTCTATGCAATAACCATGTTGGATAATTGCTAGAACCCATGTGTCTGTAGTTATTTCCTCCCATGCTTCGTAATATTGACCTATCCTTCCCCCCACTGGTGTTGTGTGGGGGGGGGTGAGTGACGTGCGAGTCACTGCTTGTTGGTAGTGGTTTTGGGGCTTTGAAATCTTCCTCTATTCCTAGGGAATTGCCCTCCTCTATACTGGCCCCGAAAACCTCCCCTGTACTGTCCCTGGTAGGTGGACGGTGCGGACTGTGAGGTACTGGCTTGTGTGGCCTGACCCCGAAACCCTCCTCTAAAAGGTGTTTTGCGGAAGGTGGTATAAGATCCTCTGCTCTGCGGGGAGTAGAGTGCGCCCATGGCCTTGGCAGTGTCAGTGTCCTTTTTGAGCTTTTCTATGGCTGTGTCGACCTCCAGACCGAACAGAAGTTTTTCGTTTACTGGCATGTTAAGTACTGCCTGCTGAATTTCTGGCTTGAATCCAGACGTTCTGAGCCATGCGTGCCTACGGATGGTAACCGACGTATTAATGGTCCTTGCGGCTGTGTCTGCTGCATCCATAGAGGAGCGTATTTGATTGTTGGAAATGTTTTGACCCTCTTCAACAACCTGTTTTGCTCTTTTTTGTAGATCTCTTGGGAGATGTTCAATGAGATGCTGCATCTCATCCCAGTGGGCTCTGTCGTATCGCGCTAGCAGCGCTTGTGAGTTTGCGATGCGCCACTGGTTTGCTGCCTGGACAGCGACCCTCTTCCCGGCTGCATCAAACTTTCTGCTTTCTTTATCTGGGGGAGGTGCATCCCCAGAAGTGTGTGAATTTGCCCGTTTTCTGGCAGCCCCTACCACCACAGAATCTGGTGGCAGCTGAGAGGTGATGAATACAGGGTCCGTAGGAGGCGCCTTATACTTTTTGTCCACTCTAGGCGTTACTGCCCTACTTTTAACTGGCTCCTTGAAGATCTCCTTTGCATGGCGTAGCATGCCTGGGAGCATAGGCAGGCTTTGGTAGGAGCTGTGGGTGGAGGAGAGGGTGTTAAATAAAAAGTCATCCTCTACTTGTTCAGAGTGTAGTTCCACATTATGGAACTGAGCTGCTCTAGCCACCACTTGTGAATAGGCTGTGCTGTCCTCAGGTGGTGATGGCCTAGTTGGGTATGTGTCTGGGCTGTTATCAGACACTGGTGCATCGTACAAGTCCCACGCGTCATGATCTTGGTCGTCGTGGCTCATGGCGGTGTGAGCTGGCGAATGTGACGGGGTGTAAGTTGGCGAAGCCGGAGTTACAGGTGGAGGCGAGGGAGGAGGTGTTACCGTCTTTGCTGTTTGTTGCTGAGGAGCCTCTCGTGCTACAAACTGAAGTGTTCTCTTTCTTTTGACAGGTGGAAGGGTACTGATCTTCCCTGTCGCCTGCTGAATAAAGATACGCTTTTGCGTGTGATCCACTTCAGTGGATTGCAGTTCCTGTTCGAATCTGTGTCTTTTCATTTGTGAAGACATAGAAAGTTCTTCAGTATAGGAGCCTGAAACTGGGTCTGTTGGTGCTTTTTTCGGCTCCGAAAACCCTGTTGTTTGTTTTTTCGGCTCAGAGGCAACCTTCCTCTTCTTTTGTGCCGAAAAATCTTGGCCTCTATGGTCTTCGGCGCCACTGTCTCGGCGTCGATCCGTGTCGACACCGAACTCTCGGTGTCGATGCTTCTCTTTAGCACTCTCTCGGTCCCGAGGAGGCTGCGTGCCGGTGTCTCGACCGGAGTCGGACGATCTCGACACTGAATGGGCCTTTTTCGGTGCCGATTGTTGGTCACCGTGAAGTTGGGTTGAGCCATGGCCGGTTGGCAGTGGCATCCCCTGGGCCTTTTTGCCTTTTTTAATTTCTGATCTCGACGTCTTACTCACAGTTTTTGTCTTGTCGAGTTCGTCGGAGTCTGAATCCTGGATGGAAAAGGATTCCTCCTGTTCCTCTTCTGTCTCGAACTGTCGATGCTCCTTTGGCGTGGACGCCATCTGCAGTCTTCTCGCTCGACGGTCGCGCAGAGTTTTTCAGGACCGGAACGCCCGACAGGCCTCACAGGATTCTTCGCTGTGCTCGGGTGACAGGCACAGGTTACAGACCGAGTGTTGGTCCGTATAGGGATATTTGTTGTGGCATTCAGGGCAGAATCGAAACTGGGTCTGTTCCATCGGCGTTGTTCTCCACGCGGTCGGGCCGACTAGGCCCCGACGGTGTGCCGAAATCTACCCCGAAGGGCACCGAAGCGCTTCGATGTTCAATGCGTTGTTGTATGTGTTTATCTCGAACCGGATCGCAACGATACCGTCGAAAATCTTCCGTTTTCAGCTATCTTTCCGTTCCGAAACTCGGAGCGACAGGAACACGTCCGAACCCGATGGCGGAAAGAAAACAATCGAAGATGGAGTCGACGCCCATGCGCAATGAGCACAGAAGGAGGAGCCACTCGGTCCAGTGACTCGAAAACACTTCTTCGAAGAAAAACAACTTGTAACACTCCGACCCAACACCAGATGGCGAGCTATGCAGACCATGTGTATCTACAGCGACAGATGCCATCGAACAATATATTTTTCTATAACAAAACCTATTGGCCTGGATTTGTCTCTGAGTGTGTGTTCCTCATTTATTGCCTGTGTGTATGTACAACAAATGCTTAACACTACTCCTTTGATAAGCCTACTGCTCGACCACACTACCACAAAATAGAGCATTAGTATTATCTCTTTTTGCCACTATCTTACCTCTAAGGGGAACCCTTGGACTCTGTGCATGCTATTCGTTACTTTGAAATAGCACATACAGAGCCAACTTCCTACATTGGTGGATCAGCGGTGGGGTACAAGACTTTGCATTTGCTGGACTACTCAGCCAATACCTGATCACACGACAAATTCCAAAAATTGTCATTAGAAATTGATTTTTACAATTTGAAATTTTTCTAAATTCTTAAAAGTCCTGCTAGGGCCTTGTGTTAGTCCCTGTTTAGCATTTCCTTTTAGAGTTTAAAAGTTTTGTGAAAGTTTGAATTAGATTCTAGAACTAGTTTTAGATTCTTAAAAAGTATTCCAACTTTTAGAAGCATAATGTCTAGTACAGATGTGAATGTGGTGGAACTCGACACCACACCTTACCTCCATCTTAAGATGAGGGAGCTAAGGTCACTCTGTAAAATAAAGAAAATAACAATGGGCCCCAGACCTTCCAAACTACAGCTCCAGGAGCTGTTGGCAGAGTTTAAAAAGGCCAACCCCTCTGAGGATGGCAACACAGAGGATGAAGATAGTGACTTGGAGGAAAATTCCCCCCTACCAGTCCTAACTAGGGAGAACAGGGCCTCTCAAGCCCTGTCTCCAAACATAATAGTCAGAGATGCTGGTTCCCTCACAGGAGGGTCCAACCTCTCTGAAATCACCGAGGATAACTCCAGTGAAGAGGACATCCAGCTAGCCAGGATGGCCAAAAGATTGGCTTTGGAAAGACAGATCCTAGCCATAGAAAGGGAAAGACAAGAGATGGGCCTAGGACCCATCAATGGTGGCAGCAACATAAATAGGGTCAGAGATTCTCCTGACGTTGAAAATCCCTAAAGGGATTGTAACTAAATATGAAGATGGTGATGACATCACCAAATGGTTCACAGCTTTTGAGAGGGCTTGTGCAACCAGAAAAGTAAACAGATCTCACTGGGGTGCTCTCCTTTGGGAAATGTTCACTGGAAAGTGTAGGGATAGACTCCTCACACTCTCTGGAAAAGATGCAGAATCTTATGACCTCATGAAGGGAACCCTGATTGAGGGCTTTGGATTCTCCACTGAGGAGTATAGAATTAGATTCAGGGGGGCTCAAAAATCCTCGAGCCAGACCTGGGTTGATTTTGTAGACTACTCAGTGAAAACACTGGATGGTTGGGTAACTGGAAATGAAGTGCATGACTATGTTGGGCTTTATAATTTGTTTATGAAAGAACACATTTTAAGTAACTGCTTCAATGAAAAGTTGCATCAGTATCTGGTAGACCTAGGTCCTATTTCTCCCCAAGAATTGGGAAAGAAGGCAGACCACTGGGTCAAGACTAGGGTAACCAAAACTTCCACTGGGGGTGACCAAAATAAAGGGGTTACAAAGCCTCCCCAGGAGAAAGTGGGTGACACTAGAAACAAAGAAAAAGAGTCCTCTGTAGGCCCCCAAAAACCAGAACAGGTGGGTGGGCCCCAAGACACAACCCAAAACAAAGGTGGGTACCAGGGTAAGAACTGGGATGCCACTAAGGCATGGTGCCACAACTGTAGACAGACAGGGCACCAGACCAAGGACACTTCTTGTCCCAAAAACAAACCCCCTAGCAAAATCCCAGGGGTGACCAGTGTAGCCATTGGATATGACTCCTCAGATGAGGAGGTCTTCATAGCCTTCAACTGGAAAAAGGGCCCAACAGGTGAGTTGGAGATTCCGGAGGGAAGTAGACACTTCCACCACCTACTGGTGAATGGAATCCCAGCCACTGCCCTGAGAGACACTTGTGCCAGTCACACTATTGTGCATGACAGGCTGGCGTTCTCAAACCAGTACATCCCAGGTGAGATAGCCAGAGTAAGAGTTAGCCCAGACAGGGTCACTGATAGGCCTGTGGCTTTTGTGCCCATAGAAGTGGGTGGGACTTTTAGCTGGAGAAGGGTGGTAGTCAGTACAGACCTCCCCCTTGATTGTCTCCTTGGAAATGACTACCCAGAGGTTAGTCAGAGCCCAAGAGAGGAACTGGTCCAGTGCCAGTCCTCTCCCAAGGATTCTGGAGGTGCTGCCTCTGCAGTAACTGCAAGTAGGCCCCAGAAGAAAAAGAAAAGAAAACAGTGTAGGAAGGGTGGACAGCCTTTAGCCAAGGTTCCAGTAAGCCAAGGAGATTCTGCTCCAGTAGGGGAGAACTCCAAAAGTGGCACTGGTAACGTCCAACCTGACCCACAAGAAGTCCTGGCTAGTCAGGCAACTGTTAAGCCTGTGTGGGTGGCTCCTCAGCTAACAGAAGAAAGAGTGGAAGAAGGGTGTTTACTACGAGATGTAGTAACCCCCCACTCTAATACAGCAGATAGGCACCCTGAACCCAAAGAAGCCTGTAACTTAGCCCCTTTCCTTGTAGGTGAAGAGCTAAAGGTGTGGTTCTGGGCACGGACAGCTGTCAGTGGCCTCTGCTGGGTGTTAGCCTTTATGGCTGCACTATCCTTGGGATGGTGGTCTGACCCCATGCCAAATAGCAAGTTAGGCCCCCTGACCCTGTTGGTCATGGTGGGGTTACTCCAGCTCTGGGTAACCTCTTTGGGTAAGCTAGGGGTGACCCTGGCTAAGATAAGATTAGCAGAGGTGGATACCTCTAAGCCCAAAATAGAGAGAATGGGTGAAGACATAAAAAGCACAGACAAGAGGCAGTTCAGACTAGGTCCTATCACTGTGGAAGTGGGTCAGTTCCCCAGGGGGAATGACCTAAACAGGAGGATGTAAGGCAGAGTAGGCCCTGCAACAAACCAGCCTATTTCCTCTACTCTTCCTCGCCTGACAGACTAGGAAGACTCTCCCAGCTTTGGCTGAGTCTCCTGGCCTGTGGGCTGGGGGGGGGGGGGGGGGGGGGGGCTTGTGTAAAGAAATGGCTCCCAGTTGCAGTTACCCCCCACTTTTTGCCTGATACTGATGCTGACTTGACTGAGAAGTGTGCTGGGACCCTGCTAACCAGGCCCCAGCACCAGTGTTCTTTCACCTAAAATGTACCATTGTTTCCACAATTGGCACAACCCTGGCACCTAGGTAAGTCCCTTGTAACTGGTACCCCTGGTACCAAGGGCCCTGATGCCAGGGAAGGTCTCTAAGGGCTGCAGCATGTCTTATGCCACCCTAGGGACCCCTCACTCAGCACAGACACACTGCTTGCCAGCTTGTGTGTGCTGGTGGGGAGAAAACGACTAAGTCGACATGGCACTCCCCTCAGGGTGCCATGCCAACCTCACACTGCCTGTGGCATAGGTAATTCACCCCTCTAGCAGGCCTTACAGCCCTAAGGCAGGGTGCACTATACCCAGGTGAGGGCATATGTGCATGAGCACTATGCCCCTACAGTGTCTAAGCAAAACCTTAGACATTGTAAGTACAGGGTAGCCATAAGAGTATATGGGCTGGGAGTCTGTCAAAAACGAACTCCACAGCTCCATAATGGCTACACTGAAAACTGGGAAGTTTGGTATCAAACTTCTCAGAATAATAAACCCACACTGATGCCAGTGTTGGATTTATTAAAAAATGCACTGTAGGAAGTTGGCTCTGTATGTGCTATTTCAAAGTAAGGAATAGCATGCACAGAGTCCAAGGGTTCCCCTTAGAGGTAAGATAGTGGCAAAAAGAGAATACTAATGCTCTATTTTGTGGTAGTGTGGTCGAGCAGTAGGCTTATCAAAGGAGTAGTGTTAAGCATTTGTTGTACATACACACAGACAATAAATGAGGAACACACACTCAGAGACAAATCCAGCCAATAGGTTTTGTTATAGAAAAATCTCTTTTCTTAGTTTATTTTAAGAACCACAGGTTCAAATTTTACATGTAATATCTCATTTGAAAGGTATTGCAGGTAAGTACTCTAGGAACTTTGAATCATTACTTTAGCATGTATACTTTTTACATAAAACACAATAAGCTGTTTTAAAAGTGGACACTTAGTGCAATTTTCACAGTTCCTGGGGGAGGTAAGTTTTTGTTAGTTTTGTCAGGTAAGTAAATCACTTACAAGTCTCAGGTTTGGGTCCAAGGTAGCCCACCGTTGGGGGTTCAGAGCAGCCCCAAAGTTATCACACCAGCAGCTCAGGGCCGGTCAGGTGCAAAGGTCAAAGAGGTGCCCAAAACACATAGGCTTCAATGGAGAGAAGGGGGTGCCCCGGTTCCAGTCTGCCAGCAGGTAAGTACCCGCGTCTTCGGAGGGCAGACCAGGGGGGTTTTGTAGGGCACCGGGGGGGGGGGGGGGGGACACAAGTCAGCACAAAAAGTACACCCTCAGCAGCGCGGGGGTGGCCGGGTGCAGTGTGCAAACACGCGTCGGGTTTTCAATGGAAGTCAATGAGAGATCAAGGGATCTCTTCAGCGTCGCAGGCAGGCAAGGGGGGGGCTCCTCGGGGTAGCCACCACCTGGGCAAGGGAGAGGGCCTCCTGGGGGTCACTCCTGCACAGAAGTTCCGTTTCTTTAGGGGCTGGGGGCTGCGGGTGCAGGGTCTTTCCCAGCCGTCGGGAAATGGAGTTCAGACAGTCGCGGTCAGGGGGAGCCTGGGGATTCCCTCTGCAGGCGTCGCTGTGGGGGCTCAGGGGACAACTTTGGTTACTCACAGTCGTAGAGTCGCCGGAGGGTCCTCCCTGAGTTGGTTGTTCTCCACCAGTCGAGTCGGGGTCGCCGGGTGCAGTGTTGCAAGTCTCACGCTTCTTGCGGGGAGTTGCAGGGGTCTTTAAATCTGCTCCTTGTAACAAAGTTGCAGTTCTTTTGGAGCAGTGCCGCTGTCCTCGGGAGTTTCTTGTCTTTTTCGAAGCAGGGCAGTCCTCAGAGGATTCAGAGGTCGCTGGTCCCTTGGAAAGCGTCGCTGGAGCAGGTTTCTTTGGAAGGCAGGAGACAGGCCGGTAAGTCTGGGGCCAAGGCAGTTGGTGTCTTCTGTTCTTCCTCTGCAGGGGTTTGTCAGCTCAGCAGTCCTTCTTGTTAGTTGCAGGAATCTAAATTCTTAGGTTCAGGGGAGCCCTTAAATACTAAATTTAAGGGCGTGTTTAGGTCTGGGGGGTTAGTAGCCAATGGCTACTAGCCCTGAGGGTGGGTACACCCTCTTTGTGCCTCCTCCCAAGGGGAGGGGGGCACATCCCTAATCCTATTGGGGGAATCCTCCATCTGCAAGATGGAGGATTTCTAAAAGTCAGAGTCACCTCAGCTCAGGACACCTTAGGGGCTGTCCTGACTGGCCAGTGACTCCTCCTTGTTTTTCTCATTATCTCTCCTGGATTTGCCGCCAAAAGTGGGGGCTGTGTCCAGGGGGCGGGCATCTCCACTAGCTGGAGTGCCCTGGGGCATTGTAACACGAAGCTTGAGCCTTTGAAGCTCACTGCTAGGTGTTACAGTTCCTGCAGGGGGGAGGTGTGAAGCACCTCCACCCAGAGCAGGCTTTGTTTCTGTCCTCAGAGAGCACAAAGGCTCTCACCGCATGAGGTCAGAAACTTGTCTCTCAGTAGCAGGCTTGCACAGACCAGTCAGTCCTGCACTGAACAATTGGGTAAAATACAGGGGGTATCTCTAAGATGCCCTCTGTGTGCATTTTTTTTAATAAATCCAACACTGGCATCAGTGTGGGTTTATTATTCTGAGAAGTTTGATATTAAACTTCCCAGTATTCAGTGTAGCCATTATGGAGCTGTGGAGCTCGTTTTTGACAGACTCCCAGCCCATATACTCTTATGGCTACCCTGCACTTACAATGTCTAAGGTTTTGCTTAGACACTGTAGGGGCATAGTGCTCATGCACATATGCCCTCACCTGTGGTATAGTGCACCCTGCCTTAGGGCTGTAAGGCCTACTAGAGGGGTGACTTACCTATGCCACAGGCAGTGGGAGGTTGGCATGGCACCCTGAGGGGAGTGCCATGTCGACTTAGTCATTTTCTCCCCACCAGCACACACAAGCTGGCAAGCAGTGTGTCTGTGCTGAGTGAGGGGTCCCTAGGGTGGCATAAGACATGCTGCAGCCCTTAGAGACCTTCCCTGGCATCAGGGCCCTTGGTACCAGGGGTACCAGTTACAAGGGACTTACCTGGGTGCCAGGGTTGTGCCAATTGTGGAGACAATGGTACATTTTAGGTGAAAGAACACTGGTGCTGGGGCCTGGTTAGCAGGGTCCCAGCACACTTCTCAGTCAAGTCAGCATCAGTATCAGGCAAAAAGTGGGGGGTAACTGCAACAGGGAGCCATTTCTTTACATGCACACAGAGGGCATCTTAGAGATACCCCCTGTATTTTACCCAATTGTTCAGTGCAGGACTGACTGGTCTGTGCCAGCCTGCTGCTGAGAGACGAGTTTCTGACCCCATGCAGTGAGAGCCTTTGTGCTCTCTGAGGACAGAAACAAAGCCTGCTCTGGGTGGAGGTGCTTCACACCTCCCCCCTGCAGGAACTGTAACACCTAGCAGTGAGCTTCAAAGGCTCAAGCTTCGTGTTACAATGCCCCAGGGCACTCCAGCTAGTGGAGATGCCCGCCCCCTGGACACAGCCCCCACTTTTGGCGGCAAGTCCAGGAGAGATAATGAGAAAAACAAGGAGGAGTCACTGGCCAGTCAGGACAGCCCCTAAGGTGTCCTGAGCTGAAGTGACTGACTTTTAGAAATCCTCCATCTTGCAGATGGAGGATTCCCCCAATAGGGATAGGAATGTGACCCCCTCCCCTTGGTAGGAGGCACAAAGAGGGTGTACCCACCCTCAGGGCTAGTAGCCATTGGCTACTAACCCCCCCAGACCTAAACACGCCCTTAAATTTAGTATTTAAGGGCTCCCCTGAACCTAAGAATTTAGATTCCTGAAACTACAAGAAGAGGAGTGCTGAGCTGAAAAACCCCTGCAGAGGAAGAACAGAAGACACCAACTGCCTTGGCCCCAGACTTACCGGCCTGTCTCCTGCCTTCCAAAGAAACCTGCTCCAGCGACGCTTTCCAAGGGACCAGCGACCTCTGAATCCTCTGAGGACTGCCCTGCTTCAAGAAAGACAAGAAACTCCCGAGGACAGCGGCACTGCTCCAAAAGAACTGCAACTTTGTTACAGAGGAGCAGATTTAAAGACCCCTGCAAATCCCCGCAAGAAGCGTGAGACTTGCAACACTGCACCCGGCGACCCCGACTCGACTGGTGGAGAACCAACACCTCAGGGAGGACCCTCCGGCGACTCAAAGACTGTGAGTAACCAAAGTTTTCCCCCCTGAGCCCCCACAGCGACGCCTGCAGAGGGAATCCCGAGGCTCCCCCTGACCGCGACTGCCTGAACTCTATTTCCCGACGGCTGGAAAAGACCCTGCACCCGCAGCCCCCAGCACCTGAAGGAACGGAACTCCTGTGCAGGAGTGACCCCCAGGAGGCCCTCTCCCTTGCCCAGGTGGTGGCTTCCCCGAGGAGGTCCCCCCCCTTGCCTGCCTGCACCGCTGAAGAGACCCCTTGGTCTCCCATTGAAATCAGAGAACCCGACGCTTGTTTGCACACTGCACCCGGCCGCCCCCGCGCTGCTGAGGGTGTACTTTCTGTGTGGACTTGTGTCCCCCCCGGTGCCCTACAAAACCCCCCTGGTCTGCCCTCCGAAGACGCAGGTACTTACCTGCTGGCAGACTGGAACCGGGGCACCCCCTTCTCTCAATTGAAGCCTATGTGTTTTGGGCACCTCTTTGACCTCTACACCTGCCTACCTCTACACCTACCTCTGAGTTGCTGGTGTGGTGACTTTGGGGTTGCTCTGAACCCCCAACGATGGGCTACCTTGGACCAAAAACTGAGACCTGTAAGTGACTTACTTACCCGTTAAAAACAACAATACTTTACCTCCCCCAGGAACTGTGAAAATTGCACTGTGTCCACTTTTGAAACAGCTATTTGTGTTTTATGTAAAAAGTATAAATGCTAATGTAATGATTCAAAGTTCCTAAAGTACTTACCTGCAATACCTTTCAAATGAGATATTAAATGTAGAATTTGAACCTGTGGTTCTTAAAATAAACTAAGAAAAGATATTTTTCTATAACAAAACCTATTGGCTGGATTTGTCTCCGAGTGTGTGTTCCTCATTTATTGCCAGTGTGTATGTACAACAAATGCTTAACACTACTCCTTTGATAAGCCTACTGCTCGACCACACTACCACAAAATAGAGCATTAGTATTATCTCTTTTTGCCACTATCTTACCTCTAAGGGGAACCCTTGGACTCTGTGCATGCTATTCCTTACTTTGAAATAGCACATACAGAGCCAACTTCCTACAATGGTCTTCTAGCTTGTTTTATGACTTCCATACATTCTTGAGTGAGGTTTAAATGTCCGAATTCTAGGATTTCAGGAGCCAGATTGCTAGATTGAGCAATGCTGGGTTTGGATGCCTGATCTGCTGTTTGTGTTGTGTTAACAGATCTGGCCTGTTGGGTAACTTGACGTGTGGTACTACTGACAGGTCTAGTAGTGTTGTGTACCAAAGTTGTCTTGCCCATGTTGGTGCTATTAATATGAGTTTGAGTTTGTTTCGACTCAATTTGTTTACTAGATATGGAAGGAGAGGGAGAGGGGGGAAAAGCGTATGCAAATTTCCCTGACCAGTTCATCCATAGGGCATTGCCTTGAGACTGTCTGTGTGGGTACCTGGATGCGAAGTTTTGGCATTTTGCGTTCTCCTTTGTTGCAAATAGGTCTATTTGCGGTGTACCCCAAATTTTGAAGTAAGTGTTTAGGATTTGGGGGTGAATCTCCCATTCGTGGACTTGTTGGTGATCTCGAGAGAGATTGTCTGCTAGTTGATTTTGGATCCCTGGAATAAACTGTGCTATTAGGCGAATGTGGTTGTGAATTGCCCATTGCCATATCTTTTGTGCTAGGAGACATAGCTGTGTCGAGTGTGTTCCCCCTTGCTTGTTTAGGTAATACATTGTTGTCATGTTGTCTGTTTTGACAAGAACGTATTTGTGGGTTATGATGGGTTGAAATGCTTTTAGCGCCAGGAATACTGCTAGTAATTTGAGGTGATTTATATGCAGTTTTGTTTGATGTACGTCCCATTGTGCTTGGATGCTGTGGTGATCGAGGTGTGCTCCCCACCCTGTCATGGAAGCATCTGTTGTTATTACGTATTGTGGCACTGGGTCTTGGAACGGCCGCCCTTTGTTTAAATTTGTACTGTTCCACCATAGAAGCGAGATGTATGTTTGGCGGTCTATCAACACCAGATCTAGAAGGTGACCCTGTGCATGTGACCATTGTGATGCTAGGCACTGTTGTAGGGGCCTCATGTGCAGTCTTGCGTTTGGGACAATGGCTATGCATGAGGACATCATGCCTAGGAGTTTTAAAACCACTTTTGCCTGTATTTTTAGTGTTGGATACATGGCCTGTATGACCTTGTAAAAATTTTGAACCCTTTGTGGACTCGGAGTGGCTAATCCTTTTGTTGTGTTGATTACCGCTCCTAAGTAGTGCTGTATTTTGCACGGCACAATGTGTGATTTTGTGTAGTTGAGGGAGAACCCGAGTTTGTAGAGGGTTTGTATGACATACTCTGTGTGTTGTGAACACTTTGTTAGCGAGTTGGTCTTGATTAGCCAATCGTCTAGATACGGGAATACGTGTATTTGCTGCCTTCTGATGTGTGCGGCTACTACTGCTAGGCATTTGGTAAATACTCTTGGTGCGGTTGTTATACCGAACGGTAAGACTTTGAATTGATAGTGTATTCCCTGGAATACAAACCTTAGGTATTTCCTGTGCGAAGGATGTATCGGTATGTGGAAATACGCGTCTTTGAGATCTAAGGTTGTCATGTAATCTTGTTGCTTTAGCAGTGGTAACACTTCCTGTAGCGTGACCATGTGAAAGTGGTCTGATTTGATGTAGGTGTTTAGTATTCTGAGATCTAAGATTGGCCTCAGTGTTTTGTCCTTTTTGGGTATTAGAAAGTACAGTGAATAGACTCCTGTGTTTATTTCTGTACATGGTACCAGATCTATTGCTTCTTTTTGAAGTAGTGCTTGAACTTCTATTTCTAGGAGGTCTAAATGCCGTTTTGACATTTTTTGTGTTTTTGGTGGGATATTTGGAGGGATCTGTAGAAATTCTATGCAATAACCATGTTGGATAATTGCTAAGACCCAAGTGTCTGTTGTTATATCCACCCACGATTGATAAAACTGACTTAGTCTTCCCCCCACTGGTGTTATGTGGAGGGGTTGAGTGACTTGTAAGTCACCGTTTGGTTGTTGGGGTTTTGGGGCTTTGAAATTTCCCCCGGTTTCTCGGGAATTGTCCTCCTCTGTACTGGCCCCGAAAACCTCCCCTTTGGTACTGTCCCTGGTAGGTAGACGGTGTTGATTGTGAGGTGCTGGCTTGTGTGGCCTGACCCCGAAACCCCCCTCTGAAGGTTGTTTTACGGAAGGTGCCGAAAGTGCCTCTGCTCTGCGGGGAGTAGAGCGCGCCCATGGCCTTGGCTGTGTCAGTGTCCTTTTTCAGCTTCTCAATCGCCGTGTCAACCTCTGGTCCGAACAATTGTTGTTCGTTGAACGGCATATTGAGTACTGCTTGCTGTATTTCTGGCTTAAAGCCAGATGTGCGTAACCATGCGTGCCTTCTGATGGTTACTGCAGTGTTTATTGTTCTTGCAGCTGTGTCCGCTGCATCCATAGAGGAGCGTATTTGGTTATTGGAGATGTTTTGTCCCTCCTCAACCACTTGTTTTGCCCGCTTTTGAAATTCTTTGGGTAGATGCTCGATGAGATGCTGCATCTCGTCCCAATGGGCTCTGTCATAACGCGCTAGGAGCGCCGGAGAGTTTGCGATGCGCCACTGGCTTGCAGCTTGTACAGCGACTCTTTTCCCAGCTGCGTCGAATTTTCGGCTTTCCTTATCCGGGGGTGGTGCATCGCCCGATGTGTGTGAATTGGCTCTTTTGCGAGCTGCTCCTACCACGACTGAGTCTGGTGGCAGTTGAGAGGTGATAAAAGCAGGGTCTGTGGGAGGTGCTTTATATTTTTTCTCTACCCTTGGAGTGATCGCTCTACTCTTGACAGGGTCTTTGAAGATTTGCTTCGCGTGCCTTAGCATTCCTGGAAGCATAGGCAGGCTTTGGTAGTTGCTATGGGTGGAGGAGAGGGTGTTAAAAAGGAAGTCATCCTCGACAGGTTCTGTGTGTAACGACACGTTGTGGAATTCTGCTGCCCTAGCTACCACCTGCGCATACGCTGTGCTGTCCTCGGGTGGTGAGGGCTTGGTAGGGTATGACTCTGGGCTATTGTCTGACACTGGTGCGTCGTATAGGTCCCAAGCATCTTGGTCATCTTGGCTCATGGTGGTGTGAGCCGGTGAATGTGACGGAGTTTGTGCCGGTGATATCTGAGTTACAGGTGGAGGAGAGGGTGGCGGAGTTGCTTTCTTTGCCACCTTTGCTTGTGGTGTCAGTTGTTCAGTTTGGAACTCTAGTCTCCTTTTTCTCTTGATTGGTGGGAGAGTGCTAATCTTCCCTGTTCCACTCTGGATGAAGATCCTCTTTTGTGTATGGTCTACATCAGTAGTCTGTAACTCCTCTTCAAACCTGTGTTTACGCATTTGAGAGGACAATGATTGTTCCTCTGAATATGAGCCGGTAGTGGGTTCGGTTGCTGGTTGTTTTGGCACCGAAACTGTCTTTTTTTGTTTTCGGCTCCGAGGCGAATCTCTTCTTTTTCGGAGTCGAGCCTTCTCGGCGTCGATCATCCTCGGTGCCGCTGTCTCTGCGTCGAGCAGCGTCGGCTCCGCCTTCTCGGCATCGATCTCTTTCGGCAACACTTTCTCGGTCCCGAGAATGTTGCGTGCCTGTGTCTCGACCCGAGTCGGACGATCTGGGCACCAGTTCGGCCTTTTTCGGTGCCGATGGACGGTCACCTTTATGGGTTGAGCCATGGCCAGTTGGCAGTGGCGTCCCCTGGGCCTGGTCTGTTTTCTTGTGCTGTGTGCTTTTCGACGTCTTACACAGTTTCCTCGACGTCGAATTCATCCGAGTCCGTTTCATGGATGGAGAAGGCTTCCTCCTCTTCTCCTTGTTCCTCGAACTCTCGGTGTTCTGTCGGCGTGGACGCCATCTGTAGTCTTCTGGCTCGACGGTCACGGAGCGTTTTTCGGGACCGGAACGCACGACAGGCCTCACAAGTTTCTTCTTTGTGCTCGGGTGACAGGCACAAGTTACAGACCAAATGTTGGTCCGTATATGGATATTTATTGTGGCATTTAGGACAGAATCGGAACGGGGTCCGTTCCATCGGTGTCGATGTTACACGCGTTCGGGCCGACCAGGCCCAGACGGGGGATCGAAATTACCCCGAAGGGCTACCGGAGCTCTTCACGATTCAGTGTCGATTCTAACTATCCCGATCCCGAGCGAAACAATACCGACGTAATTTTTCGAAGTTTTGACTATCTTTCCGTCCCGAAACCCGGAGCGAAAAGGAACATGTCCGAACCCGAGGGCGGAAAAAAAACAATCTAAGATGGAGCCAACGCCCATGCGCAATGGAAGCAAAGAGGAGGAGTCCCTCGGTCTTGTGACTCGAAAGACTTCTTCGAAGAAAAACAACTTGTAACACTCCGACCCAACACCAGATGGCGGACTATGCACAACATGTGTATCTGCAGCAACAGATGCCATCGAACACTGGTTTACACGAGCCCAGGGACTCTGGGTCCCTGCTCTGGCGCAAAACTGGACAATGGAAAGGGGGAGTAACCTCTCCCCTTTCATCACCACCCCAGGGGTGGTGCCCAGAGCTCCTCCAGGTGGCCACTTGATTCTGCCATCTTGAATTCAGGGGGGGGGGGGGGGGGGGGGTCCTGGGAGCTTCAGAGTGGCTAGATCAAGCAGGTGCCGTCACTGCCCCCTCCTGATATGTGGCCACCCTGCTACGTGACCAATCTCCCTTCCTAGGTTATTTAGTGTCTCTCTCTCCAGGGTGGGTCTCCAGATTCGACGTGCAAGATTCCAGCAGAACTCTTCGGCATCATTTACTTCATCTTTTGGCCACCAGGATCGCAACTGGACCCTCCAGGAACCAACAATCTGCAACTCAAGCGATGATTCCGCTTTGCAACACTGTTTCCCCAGCTCCTTCCAGCAACTGCAACATTTCCATGGCTGTGCATCCTCTGAGGGCGACGAAACTTCAGCCTGCACAAGAAGCAAGACGAAATCTTCCCTGGAGTGAAGGAGTCATTCCCCTGCATCCACAGGAACCAACTGCAACAGCATCCGGCTGCGTGGTTCTTCTCTCCTACAGAACTGTGTGGATCCTGCAACACAGGTGGTGGTGGTCTGCAGTGGTTCCATCGGACCTCACTACCAGCTGTCCAACATCAGACAGTGAGCCCTTGCCTCTCCTTGAGGGACAGTACCCCCTGTGCACGAAGACTCTTGCAGCTACCACAGCTTGTTTGTTCCTCCTCCAAGGGACCTCTCCGGCTCCATGTAGCCTTGATCTCCAGCACTCTTCTCTGCAAAGCAGTCTCCTGCCTGCTGCTCCAGTGAGGTGGGACTCCTTTCCAGGTGTGCTGAGTGGCCCTCACTGGGACTCCTGTGCCTCCCTGCTGCCTGTGGGGGCTGCCTCCTAGTCTTCCAACTCTCCTCACTGCTGAAGTTCACCTGGCACTCACCTCCTTGAGTCCCCCCCCCCCCCCGGCCCCCCCCGACCTTGCTGGTCCAAGTCAGCTCTGCAACTCTTCATCTGCGACTTTTACCTTTGCCAAGGCTTGTCAGTGGTTCTCCAACACCACTGGCTGACTGCAACTCTTCTTCTGTCACGAGACATCGCCTGCATCACTTCTTGGACTCTTCTCCTGCTCCAGAGCTTAACAGCTGACTGTCTCCACCATCGACCAGGTCCTGTATCTCCAGAAGGGTAGGTAGTGGCTCTGGCCCCAACCGGACTCTCCAACTCGAACTGGACTTAGTCCCCCTTTTTCCCAGGTCTCCTTCCGTCAGGATACATCTTTGGTTTCTTCCGGTCTTATACAGTCCTTTTCCAAATCCTTGGGGAAAAAAAACAGGTACTTACCTATTTTCTCCTGATCGCTGGGAGCACTCTGGTACTTGCCTTTTAGGGTTCCTAGTTCCTCCATCCAGCTCCCCTCTATGGATTCCACTTCCTTGGGTGGGGGGACTGCCTTTCACATTTCACTTACTATGGTTTGGTCTCCCCCCCCCCCCCCCCCCCCGGGCCTTCACTATTTTCAATTGTTTTCTATTTGCTATTGCTTTCTATGCTAGTCATCAACTTCTAATGTGTCGGTAATAGTGTGTTTACTCGCCTCCTAGTGAAGTATAGCCTATACAGTATTTTATTATTTGTGTTAACATACAGTGCCTTTATTTTTGTAACACTGCGTGGGTCTTTCGTGTGTATAATTGCTGTGTGACTGTAGTGGTATTGCATAAATTCTGCATGTCTCCTAGATAAGTCTTGGCTGCCCATCCACAGCTACCTCTAGAGAGAGCCCTGGCTTCCGAGACACTGTCTCCACCTCACTAATGGGGGATACCTGGGCCTGGTATAAGGTGATAACACCATAGGTGTTCACCACACACCAGGCCTGCTTCCTACAGGAGAGAGGCACAAATTACACATCAGATGTTGGTCTGTGTGTGGGAATTTAGAGAGGCTTCGAGGACAGAAACAAAACTGCATCCATTCCATCATTTCGGCATATTCTACGGTGCAGTGTGGTGAGGTAGGCCCAAAACTGACGTTGTTACCCTCCAGAGGGCACATGGTCGGTTCCTGGACGAAAATTGGAGACTGACTCAAGAATGGAAATACGTGATCAAGAAACAATCCAGTCAAAACGAAGATGAAAGGAAACACTTCTGATCGGAGTGAGTCAAAAGACAGAGCGAAGGCACTCAATCTAACAAAGGAGTCAATGCCCATACGCATTATCACTAAGGAGTCACTCGATTCTGTGACTTAAACATGCTTCTTCGAAGAAAATCAACTTGCAACACTTGACAGAACACTAGATGGCCGGAGTATGCAGTTGATCTTTTGGCTAGTTTGTACTATCATATTTACATGGACAGGAGTAAAGACCTTTGATACATCAGCCTCCTTTTCTACAAGTAAGATCTGTTAGCAGGTCACATGCCAAACAGCCGAGGATTTAAACATTCAATACAAGGTATAATATCTGGTACCTGTGGAAAGACTGCTGCAACCATACACGTGATAGAGGTGAAAACATGACCTAAGACTTTCTACATATCGAAAAAAACAAAAAAAGTCTGTAGCTGCAAGGTTCCCTATTGTAGTGTGTGATACCTACAGTTATTCTTGGCTTCTTACCGACCAGTACATTTCAAGTCCCAAAATATGTGATGTATGTTAATAGGTCAAAACCTATTTAAAGTGAGACATTTGTCATGGGGACACTTGGTAGATATGAATTTCCACAAAGCAGCAGCAACATCTCAGAACTGTCAGGGAAACTGCACAAAAGCAGTGGTAAGCATGCATAAAGCATCAAGTTTTAGGTGCTTTAGAATGGAGGGACACATTAATTAGGTGGAATTCAAATTATTGTAAGTTGCTGTGCCCAGGGTAGAACAACCTTACCATGTCATAATATACATTAAAGAGTAGGTGAATGCTCCAAACTATGTCCACAAAGTTGTTTCTTGAAACATCTGAGTATGTGTAAAGAAATGGCTCCCTGTTACATTACCCCCACTTTTTGCCTGATACTGATTCTGACTTGACTGAGAAGTGGGCTGGGACCCTGCTAACCAGGCCCCAGCACCTGTGTTCTTTCACCTAAAATGTAATTTTGTATCCACAATTGGCACACCCTGGCATCCAGATAAGTCCCTTGTAACTGGTACCTCTGGTACCAAGGGCCCTGATGCCAGGGAAGGTCTCTAAGGGCTGCAGCATGACTTATGCCACCCTGGAGACCCCTCACTCAGCACAGACACACTGCTTGCCAGCTTGTGTGTGCTGGTGAGAACAAAATGAGTAAGTCGACATGGCACTTCCCTCAGGGTGCCATGCCAGCCTCTCACTGCCTATGCAAGTATAGATAAGTCACCCCTCTAGCAGGCCTTACAGCCCTAAGGCAGGGTGCACTATACCATAGGTGAGGGCACCAGTGCATGAGCACTGTGCCCCTACAGTGTCTAAGCCAAACCTTAGACATTGTAAGTGCAGGGTAGCCATAAGAGTATATGGTCTGGGAGTTTGTCAAACACGAACTCCACAGCACCATAATGGCTACACTGAAAACTGAGAAGTTTGGTATCAAACTTCTCAGCACAATAAATGCACACTGATGCCAGTGTACATTTTATTGTGAAACACACCCCGGAGGGCACCTTAGAGGTGCCCCCTGAAACTGTATCCAACTATCTGTGTAGGCTGACTGGTTCCAGCAGCCTGCCACACTAGAGACATGTTGCTGGCCCCATGGGGAGAGTGCCTTTGTCACTCTGAGGCCAGTAACAAAGCCTGCACTGGGTGGAGATGCTAACACCTCCCCCAGGCAGGAGCTGTAACACCTGGCGGTGAGCCTCAAAGGCTCACCCCTTTGTGCCAGCACCGCAGGACACTCCAGCTAGTGGAGTTGCCCGCCCCCTCCGGCCACGGCCCCCACTTTTGGCGGCAAGGCCGGAGAAAATAATGAGAACAACAAGGAGGAGTCACTGGCCAGTCAGGACAGCCCCTAAGGTGTCCTGAGCTGAAGTGGCTCTAACTTTTAGAAATCCTCCATCTTGCAGATGGAGGATTCCCCCAATAGGATTAGGGATGTGACCCCCTCCCCTTGGGAGGAGGCACAAAGAGGGTGTACTCACCCTCAGGGCTAGTAGCCATTGGCTACTAACCCCCCAGACCTAAACACGCCCTTAAATTTAGTATTTAAGGGCTTCCCTGAACCCAAGAATTTAGATTCCTGAAACTACAAGAAGAAGAGGACTGCTGAGCTGAAAAACCCCTGCAGAGGAAGAACAGAAGACACCAACTGCTTTGGCCCCAGACTTACCGGCCTGTCTCCTGCCTTCCAAAGAAACCTGCTCCAGCGACGCTTTCCAAGGGACCAGCGACCTCTGAATCCTCTGAGGACTGCCCTGCTTCAAGAAAGACAAACTCCTGAGGACAGCAGCACTGTTCCAAAAGAACTGCAACTTTGTTTCAAGGAGCAGATTTAAAGACCCCTGCAACTCCCTGCAAGAAGCGTGAGACTTGCAACAATGCACCCGGCGACCCCGACTCGACTGGTGGAGAACCAACACCTCAGGGAGGACCCTCCGGCGACTCCAAGACTATGAGTAACCAAAGTTGTCCCCCCTGAGCCCCCACAGCGACGCCTGCAGAGGGAATCCCGAGGCTCCCCCTGACCGCGACTGCCTGAACTCCATTTCCCGACGGCTGGAAAAGACCCTGCACCCGCAGCCCCCAGCACCTAAAGGAACGGAACTCCTGTGCAGGAGTGACCCCCAGGAGGCCCTCTCTTAAAATAAACTAAGAAAATATATTTTTCTATAACAAAACCTATTGGCTGGATTTGTCTCTGAGTGTGTGTTCCTCATTTATTGCCTGTGTGTATGTACAACAAATGCTCAACACTACTCCTTTGTTAAGTCTACTGCTCGACCACACTACCACAAAATAGAGCATTAGTATTATCTCTTTTTGCCACTATCTTACCTCTAAGGGGAACCCTTGGACTCTGTGCATGCTATTCCTTACTTTGAAATAGCACATACAGAGCCAACTTCCTACAGTATGGCATTATTATTTTTTTAAACTACCAATAGTCCTGTAAACCAGAGTCCTGACAGAGTAGGTGTGAGAAGATGTCAGAGAGGGTAATAAGATAAGGCCAAGACCAGTCTATTGAACACACTGCCAATGGGAACACTACCTACACTGGTAAATCAACTGTGTGCCTTATAACAATCACTGCAAAAAACAACATGATGTGTAAGCACTGGAAAAATAAATTTGTCTATTTTGCAACTGAGGCAGTGGAGTAAACACTGATAGGCACCCGTTTCAAAAGATTTGAAACACACTGAGAAAATATCAGCGAAATCCACAAAAAACAAACACTTCAAACCAGACAGCCTAGATATAGCACTTTGATAACAACAGGAGATGCTCTATCAAGCGTATTAAGAGTATATCCAGGCTATCAATTAAACCTAACATGAAACAGATAGATGATCATAATTATAAAAGACCTCACTCATTTAAATGGTGAAAAATGGTGGTCATGTACACTTGTACTTATGTAAACCACTTAGCCCTACAATAGTACAATGCAAGTTCAGGATCAAAGCAAGTAATGTCTCCAACAGGTAACTTGGAACCCCTCCTCCCCCCTCCCCCCTCCATGGCAGCTCGCCAATACACTGAAGTAGCTTTCTGAAGCGCAGCCTTGAACAATACAGAAGTCTGAGTCCTTCTTGTTTCAAAGGTGGTACTGCTATACGCCTCTATAACCTTAAGAGTGGCTGCCAGCCAAATCCGAGTCAAAACTACATGCTTACACACGACAGCATGCTGTAGCTGCAACATGACCACATCCCCACTAATAATTTAGCAACACAAAGATCGATAATTCCGCAAGTAATAGTAATAGGTGGTGTTTTTGTACAGGAGAAATCACAAGCTAACATTTGTGAACCATTTATGAAACAGATTTAAGGAAAAAGATTTTGATTGAGATATACTGATTCGGAATGTGAATATGATAGAAATAAACTGTATTTAGAAAAACCGATATCTTAAAACCAACTGATTAAAAACCCAAAAGACATTTCAAGCTGCTCTTAGAATGATAGTTTAAATTTGTAGCGGTCAGCTTTTCCTTTGCAACAGTGGGCATTTTCAGCTGTGGCCATTATTGCATCAGTCATGTGGAAGCATTTTAAGCGAATGAGACTTTGATGCTGCTGTAAGCAACTGTCTTACACATTAGGGCGACTAGTGTTATTAAAATATTCGAGTTTAAGATCATCCAGCTTAAATATTGGATCCAGAATATAGATTGCCACATCATGAAAGTAAGTTTATAGGCAAGTTTAATTTGATTTACATTATTAAATGATCTCCTATTTACCTTAAAGATATATGCATCTTCAAGGTACGCAAATGTGGAGTTAACAGTAAAGGCATACTTGCCATTATATAATATTTTCATTATATTAGGTAATATTCTGTTTTGCATGTCGATATTGTGACATACATCTGAGTGGTCACTATTAGTAATCCCCCAAGGTGTGATCACTATTGTGATAGTATTTTACGTGATTGCTAAAGCAACAATGGTTCAAGCCATTAGTAAGTCTGGACTATTTTCATGAATTAGATGTAGTTCTCATCATAGAAAAGGTTGGCACCCCTGTACTAAGGCATTCAGATTAGCAAAAGTGCAATACATGCTCACATTGTATTTGTTATCAGTAGCTATAGTTACCTGATCACAGCTGACTTCAAGAATCTTTGAGCTAGAATCACAATTAACAACTCTTGCTGTGAACCACTGTGTTGAAGGGTCCAAACTGTAGACTCGAATTTCCGAGCCAATTAAGCTTCTGGTGCCTTAAATGAAACAAAAAAAAGCAAATTTGGGGAACCTTAGCTTTATGAGAATAAAAGCAATGAAGTCCTCAATTAAGTGAATTACTGATAATCATAACGCTTTGTGCAATTAGTTTCAACTGGGGTTTTCCCATTATTAAAAAAGAAACTGTTCGAAAAAAGAAAACAATTGTTAATTGTTAATGAATAACTCTGACGCAGTAATGAATATTCTCTGGCATCCTGAACTAGTGGCAATGTCGCTGAAGGATTTGTTGATCCCTTGCGCCCAAAAGGAGACACTTTCACCATTTCCCCTGGCTTCCAATGCCCATCTGAGATTAACTATCTGCACTACAGTTCTATGGGACACCATCGCCCCCAGTCTAGTAACGGATTCCAATTAGCAAGCGGCACGGTTCCTATTTATGCAGCTACAGTTTCAAACCTTCATAATTTCGGACATGCTGCTGATGAGGTCTACAAATATTATGGCTGTGTGGTATTACTTGGCATGTGTCCCGGAAATGAAGTGGTCACCTTGAAAAGCCAGTTCTTAAATGGTTTACAAAACAATGACATACAAATCTTACACTTCCCGATGAGCTGCTGTTCCAGAGGGGACAGGCTTGCACAGAAATGCAGCACGTTCTAATTATATGAAACGGAGGTGCTGCGTGGAGCAAGCTATTTCACGAAAGAATCCTCTAGAAAAAGGGCATGTAAGATTGGTCCTTCAGGACAGGCAGTCCTGGTAATCTACCGGGTTAGTTCCGACAAGCACTTTACATTCAGCTATTTACTCTGCTAGTAGCCAGTGAAGAATGCGAAGCATCAGCAAGTTGACCTCAGGCGCGTGTTTGTCACTATTCCAGTAGCTGTATACTAGAGCCTCTACAGCAACATTAGAAATCATTTAGGATGGCCAAAGCACAGCCATGCTTGTATTGTCAGCTATGGCGGGCACTACCTCAGACCTTTCCTGCAGGCCTTGCCAACCCCGAACCTCGGGTGCAGAGCCAGAGGGAAGGCCCGGATCGCCTGTAAGTTTAGTTGTCTATGTGTTTACTGAAGGAGTACAGGACAAGATGCAGCCATTGCTGGCATGCATTACAGAGAGAGGGTGTGCTGCAGCTTGCGTTCAGGACCTTGAGATGCAACCGATGCGGGAACAGGTCCCCTCTCTCGAGCAACACAACATGGGTGTGGGGGGGGGGGGAGGGGGGAAATGGGATACACACAAGAGCAGTAGCACTGGAAGAAGGGTAATCACAAGGACAGAGATCAGCACTACAAAGGACACAGGTGAGACAGAACAGCGCAGCAGTCTAGAGCAATATGGAAGACGAGCAGGAGGAAGAAGCACACGAGACAACTGGAATCCACGAGCACTCAGTGGTGCTGGAACAAGTTTCGGAGTGGGGGTGGTGCCAATAATGTTACATCACAGTTGTACTGGGGACTGTGAAAAATCCAAGCCTTACAAAAACAAGTGGAGCAAATGAGCGCTGCCCATCCAGCAGTAGAGTGATATGGGCGCAGTATGTGTTCGGTGGTGCATTTTAGAGTACACTGTTGGTAATATTTCACTTAAGTATGTGTGGTGACGCATTTCCTTTTACAGCCAGCACATTTTCTATTGAAAGGTCCAATTAGCATAGACATACATTTTACAGACAAAAATAAACAGCGCACAAATGATGCGAGGAAAACCATTTTCAGCTAATAGTTATCATTTGTGCATCACCAAGTAAAGTGATCATTTGTTTTGATACCTTGAAAATATTTGTTTCCACCACACGTTAGAATAAAAAAATAATTTAAAAAAGGTATCTAATTTGTGCTGTCCCCACTGCAAAAAAAAAAAAAAAAAATGACGTAATATTTGTACACTTCATTTGCAGGTATTTAAACGTTGTGTTAGAAACAAATGACACTGCTTTTCTTTTCACACTTCCTGCACCACAACAAGTGCACAGTTTGTTCACTTTAGAAAATCTTTTCACTTTGCAGACAAAGAAAGAAACGTACACACCAATATTCCTTTTAGAAGAACAAGCATTAATTTGTCAGAACACATATCCTCACATTAAACTAGTCTTTGAACACACTGCAAAGTAGTAAATGATTATTTAAAGCAATCTTTACTGGTCAATCACTTTCAGAATTCCAGCATCGTAATTTTGGGGGTCCAGCAGCACTTCCCACACTCTTACTTCTAGCATCTACGCATGTTCTTTTGTAAAATGTTTAAGCAAACAGAAAGAAATAGTCCCCCTTAAACTGAGCAGTGGAAGAGTAAAGAGGGTGAGATCAACAAGATGGGAAAGGCAAACCATCAAAGAATAAGTAAACGAGTGACAAAGCCAATGGACAGTAAGCATTGTGCGGGCTTTAAACTCAGGTAAGATTTTGTTGAGGACAAAATGTGTTTTTCAAACATTCAGCTATGCGGTCTGCTAATACCATCTTAAAAAGGAGAAGGTGATATCCCAATCAAAACTTACCTTGAAACAAGTGGCTTTCATCTAAACTTTTATTAAGTAAGTCTTGAATTTCTTCGTTCACATTTCGATTATCCAGTAGGGAATGCTTCAAACTGGACACATCCTATATGAAACAAATAGTTCCATGAAATTCACTCGTTCGGGAATAGCAAGACATAAATTGAAAAAAAATAAGCTTTGTATCACTTAACCTGTGGATCTAGGTTACTAGACGAGTACTTGCAACGCATATAGCCACCTGCTAGCCCTCAAAAACTGCACATTAATATTCCAAAACAAGCCAACCTAAGATGTGAAAACTGGGCAATCCCTCTCTGAGGAATAGCCCTATCAACAAAAAATCTACAAACGTCAGGATGCAATGCAAACTCACATTCTATTTTAGAAATTACTGTGATCTCCATTTCATACTAAACCTGAACGCTGTTCATGTAACTATGCAAGACATGCTGTAAATTAGACGTATCTAATATAGTTTCAGGGAGGCAAACTACACAAATTTTTAGAACAACCACCGACTACATAACCTATTTAGATTAACTGTATCTGGCCTTCCTGGACCAAAGCTGTCTACTTCTGTTGTAAAAGTAGATGATGAAGAAATATTTACACCATCGTATGAGCTGGAAATGACAGAAGTAGGTTTGCAATTGGCCTTTTTATGTGAGAATCTCGAAGTAAATTAGCATGCTTCCCGAAATGTCGCACTGTAAAACATTTGCTGCCTAGCTAACTGGTACGGTCACCAAGGGAGAAAATGAACGGGTGATTCTTAGATTACAAAATCCATGCATTATTCCAAAAATAAAACGGATTATACATGACATTTGCCTGAAGAAGAAAAAAAAAAAAAAAAAATGTACTTTACAGTAATTTCTGGGATGAAGCCAGAGATGTGGAAATCTCCATCATGAGTGTCTCCTAATCAAGTTCAAGGACGAAGTTAATTAGGACGCAGAAACAACCTACTTACTTTGCTGTGGCTACACAATATAAAACGTGTTAAAATATTAAAATTCCAGCGTATTTAAGCGCAGAATAATTACCTGCAGAGGTTTCAAAAGGTTGTCAGACAGAAATGCTCTCCCATCTTCCCCAAGAAACTGAACTGCTGTAATAGATCCCAATCCAACATTGTCCACCAAGCTTTTGTATTTCTGGTGTACAGGAAAAAAAAGTTGCATTAGACTACTAATAGCCATTAAATTATTTCAGTGACTGCCAAACAATTTACATCCACACACCACTCATCAGAACCAAAAACTGCAATGGAAACCACTAAAAAGGAAAAGTAGTATGAAGAAAAGAAAAAAACAAATGACGCCATAATCCGCAAAAAGTACGAGAATCAAACTTTATTCATCCTTTTGACTGCTTAGCTTCTGCATACAGAATTTTAGAAAATACAATGGAAAAATTAAGCTCTATACAATTTACTTAGTGCGTTTTGATATCACTTCTCCATTAGCATAACTTTTAGATGTTTTTGGTTCTTATCAGTTTATCATAGTGATCTGAAACCTGGTCCTCAAGGACATATTTCTATAATTAACGATAAGCAAGATTTTCATGGGGTCCCAAAAGCTATGGAGAATGTGGTTAACAAAGTGCACAGCTGATATAATATTACTGGGCGAACGGGTTACCTAAAGACCCCCTGCTGGAAAATGTATTTCATGAATTATGCCAGCAGGGCTGTTTAGGCCTTATAAGCATTCATATTAATATATCTTTTCTGGCAGATAGACCACGGTTAAGTGGGCCTGTTTTTTCCTTCTCAAAAAACAACTCTCCTGTATATTTCTAAGGGCTGCAGGGTCTTTCCACTGTACATCTACCAACTTTGTGTAGTCTTAGAGGTTTTTACAGCTGTGACTGCTATGCATATGCTGATACTTTTGTTAAAATGTGATCACAGATTCACTAATTCTATTGGTGCAGAGAAAGGTCTTCTCGGATGACCAAAAGCTTTTTAAACTTAATAGCAAAAAGATAGGTTCCCGTACAAATGGAGATGAAATCACTGAACCCAGAATACTGGCCTATTTGGGAGTCCCTATCAGCTCTACCAGTTATGAAGCAAAAATAAAAATATATACATATATATATTTTTTAAAAAATATTATATTCTATATCTATCTCTATATCTCTATATAAATAATCCAACCTTGCATCCTGGGGATAGCATTGCCATGTTGTTGCTGCATGCATCTTTACCCTATACTCATTACAACAACATGGGCTGGTGTTATGTTCTAATGTTCTGCTTAATATTCTAGGGGCGACTGTTCTGGTGGCAGCATTCGGATTACAGCAGTTACACTTTGAGAAGACGAGCCATCGGAGAGGCGGGGTCAATGTTGTGCACAGTCTACTCAAATAATCATTTACTTTTCTACCCCTACACTTAATTCGTGTTGACTTCACAACATTTTGGCGATGATGAACCTCGCCTCAAGGACAGCACCTGTATGACGCTGCATTTCTAGGATGTCTACATTCAGGCAAGTGAAATTAATATTGTGCGATTTATGCACACTTTCAGACTGCCACTTCGTGATGATCATTAAAATGCTCGGCTCGATTACGGATTGCTTGCACTAGAGTTTAAAGACACTAACTGCCTCCTCAGTTTTAACTTTGAACAGCCTTCCACGCGCTCCAGCATTTGGTTGTTGGGGGGCATGTACATCCTTTTCAAGTGCGCTGTCCCAAACCTATCCAGACGTCTAATCCACCTTTGTAAGAACCCATTTTGTATTGCTCCTTTTCATTAAAGACATTTAGTTTGAGTGCCCTCTCTGAACGCACTACCTATTGCATATGTTATCTTATATATTTGTTTAAAAAGCCTGGTTCCACCACAGGCTCGCAGCTGGTTTCTTTCCCTGGCTGGGGAATACTCATTATAATCATGTGGTAAAAATAACTAACTGACCTCGGCTGTTGTATTTTGGGGAGGGAAAGGTTGATATCTATATCTTTGAACCACAAAATCCTTTGAAGGGTTCTCAGAATGTGAGAAGTCAGACAGCTGCAGAAGGGAGTCGAGGACAAAGCAGGGACGGGAACCGGTGTGTGTGGACACTGATTTCCCTCCTTAAAATTCCTGTATGACGTATATCATTATTTACTTACTTTCTGTATCCTTTGATGTAGGAGTATAAATATCACTGTTTAACGCACCATGTAAGCACACTTTACTTTGGGCTGGGGATGCCAGTTGTAAATCTGTCCTCTTTGCTGTAGCAAAATAAATAGACCTTGGTCATTGATTTTTCACTCCGACTCGCCGTGTCTAAACTCCTTTGTAAATGCATTTGTAAGTATTTTTGGAACATGCTTTACACCTTAAATAGAGCATGCTGTTCACATTTGAGAGCCATATTTTGGGACAAAGTTAATTTTTATTAGCCTGTCTTCGGCAATGGGCACGCCTCATTCAATGTTATGCATACGGTCTTCAATGCGGTTGAAATTTACTTTCAGCATGTTAAGGTATTTGCTTTCTCTCGGTGACAGGCACACCCTTGTTCTACAGTCATCTAGTTATTCAGTGCTGCATGCTGGAATTGCAACTGGTTTTGAAATTTGGCATTTTGGAAAAACAAAAACGCTGGGAAAATAACTGAAGCATTTTCGGTCATCTTATAAGTGAAAAGTGCTCACATTTCATTTTAAATGCAATTCCTTTTCATTACTGTACCAGCGAAAGACTCACTATGTGATTGTAAGGAAATGCCTTGTTGGCATGGTTACCCCCTGACTTTTTGCCTTTGCTGATGCCAAGTTATGATTTTAAGTGTGCTGAGGCCTGCTAACCAGGCCCCAGCACCAGTGTTCTTTCCCTAAACTGTACCTTTGTCTCCACAATTGGCACACCCTGGCATCCAGCTAAGTCCCTTGTAACTGGTGCACCTGGTACCAAGGGCCCTGATGCCAGGGAAGGTCTCTAAGGGCTGCAGCATGTCTTATGCCGCCCTAGGGACCCCTCACTCAGCACAGACATACTGCTTGCCAGCTTGTGTGTGCTGGTGGGGAGAAAAATGACTAAGTCGACATGGCACTCCCCTCAGAGTGCCATGCCAACCTCACACTGCCTATGGCATAGATAAGTCACCCCTCTAGCAGGCCTTACAGCCCTAAGGCAGGGTGCACTATACTACAGGTGAGGGCATAGGTGCATGAGCACTATGCCCCTACAGTGTCTAAGCAAAACCATAGACATTGTAAGTGCAGGGTAGCCATAAGAGTATATGGTCTGGGAGTCTGTCATGAACGAACTCCACAGCACCATAATGGCTACACTGAAAACTGGGAAGTTTAGTATCAAACTTCTCAGCACAATAAATGCACACTGATGCCAGTGTACATTTTATTGAGAATTACACCCAGAGGGCATCCCTGAAAACATACCCAACTCCCAGTGTGGGCTGACTAGTTTTTGCCAGCCTGCCACACACCAGACATGTTGCTGGCCACATGGGGAGAGTGCCTTTGTCACTCTGTGGCTAATAAAACCTGTACTGGGTGGAGGTGCTTCTCACCTCCCCCAGCAGGAACTGTAACACCTGGCGGTGAGCCTCAAAGGCTCACCCCCTTTGTTACAGCGCCACAGGGTATCCCAGCTAGTGGAGATGCCCGCCCCTCCTGCCACGGCCCCACTTTTGGCAGCAAGGCCGGAGGAGATAATGAGAAAAACAAGGAGTCGTCACTGGCCAGTCAGGACAGCCCCTAAAGTGTCCTGAGTTGAGGTGACTGACTTTTAGAAATCCTCCATCTTGCAGATGGAGGATTCCCCCAATAGGATTAGGGATGTGCCCCCCTCCCCTCAGGGAGGAGGCACAAAGAGGGTGTAGCCACCCTCAGGGCTAGTAGCCATTGGCTACTAACCCCCCAGACCTAAACACACCCCTAAATGGAGTATTTAGGGGCTCCCAGAACCCAGCAAGATCGATTCCTGCAACCTGAAGACGAAGGAGGACTGCGGACCTGAAGCCCTGCAGAGAAGACGGAGACACCAACTGCTTTGGCCCCAGTCCTACCGGCCTGTCTCCCAACTTCAAGAAAAACTGCAACAGCGACGCATCCCCCAGGGTCCAGCAACCTCTGAAGCCTCAGAGGACTAACCTGCATCTAAAAGGACCAAGAAACTCCTGAGGACAGCGGCCCTGTTCCAAAGAAACTGCAACTCTGCAACAAACAAGCAACTTTTAAAGACCACACGTTTCCCGCCGGAAGCGCAAGACTTTCCACGCTGCACCTGACGCCCCCGGCTCGACCTGCGGAAAACTTACTTTACAGGGAGGACTCCCCGGCGACTGCGAGCCCTTGAGTAGCCAGAGTTGACCCCCCTGAGCCCCCACAGCGATGCCTGCAGAGGGAATCCAGAGGCTCCCCCCTGACCGCGACTGCCTGCTTCAAGGAACCGGATGCCTGGTAAAGACACTGCACCCGCAGCCTCCAGGACCTGAAGGAACCGAACTCCAGTGCAGGAGCGACCCCCAGGTGGCCCTCTTCCTAACCCAGGTGGTGGCTACCCCGAGGAGTCCCCCCCCCTTTGCCGGCATGGCTGAAGAGACCCCTGGGTCTCCCATTGAAACCTATTGCAAACCTGACGCCCGTTTGCACACTGCACCCGGCCGCTCTTGTGCCGCTGAGGGTGTACTTTTAGTGCCTGCTTGTGTCCCCCCCGGTGCCCTACAAAACCCCCCTGGTCTGCCCTCCGAAGTCGCGGGTACTTACCTGCTGGCAGACTGGAACCGGGGCACCCCTATTTCCATTGAAGCCTATGTGTTTTGGGCACCACTTTGACCTCTGCACCTGACCGGCCCTGAGCTGCTGGTGCGGTAACTTTGGGGTTGCCTTAAACCCCCAACTGTAGGCTAACTTGGACCCAACTTTGAACCCTGTAAGTGCTATACTTACCTGTGAAACTAACAAATACTAACCTCCCCCAGGAACTGTTGATTTTTGCACTAAAAGTGTCCAATTTTAAAATAGCTTATTGCTATTTTTGCCAAAACTGTACATGCTATTGTGATGATTCAAAGTTCCTAAAATACATGAGTAAAATACCTTTCATTTAAAGTATTGTTTGTAAATCTTGAACCTGTGGTTCTTAAAATAAACTAAGAAAATATATTTTTCTATATAAAAACCTATTGGCCTGGAATCGTCTTTGAGTGTGTGTTCCTCACTTATTGCCTGTGTGTGTGTACAACAAATGCTTAACACTACCCTCTGATAAGCCTACTGCTCGACCACACTACCACAAAATAGAGCATTAGTATTATCTCTTTTTGCCACTATCTTACCTCTGAGGGGAACCCTTGGACTCCGTGCATGTTATTTCTTACTTTGAAATAGTACATACAGAGCCAACTTCCTACAGTAATACTCTGTCTGCAAGCGACAGTCATGCTAAAACAGCACTTTATTATTCAGCCACATCTTATTAAAAAAGCAAAATGTCAACAGTTCCCCACAGTTAACAGCAAAATATAAGTGTCCGAAATATGAGTGACTGCAATGGTTAACAAATGTTGAAAGCTATCTTATAGCCATTGATGGTGATAGATTGGATTCAAGGAGGAAGCTAGCTTTATTATACAAAACTGTTTCACCACAGAAGGTTAACTAAACTACACCTTTTGCCCACGGCTGTTCATCCTCCCAACACAGAGTGGGACACTTTTTGGTTGAAATACTTAATTTCAGCGGTGTGCCCTAAAAGCATGCATAACAAAAAAAAAAAAAAAACATACAAAACAATACATTCATTAATAATTATAGATGTATATATTATTAACATAAAAACAGTAAAAACGAAATTCTCATAAAAGACAAAGACTAATCAATCTCTAGTCTTCCAAGGTGCTCCATTTCTTATATACTGTAAGGAAATGCCTCCTTGGCATGGTTACCCCCTGACTTTTTGCCTTTGCTGATGCTAAGTTTTGATTTGAAAGTGTGCGGAGGCCTGCTAACCAGGCCCCAGCACCAGTGTTCTTTCCCTAACCTGTACTTTTGTTTCTACAATTGGCACACCCTGGCATCCAGGTAAGTCTTTTGTAACTGGTACCAAGGGCCCGGATGCCAGGGAAGGTCTCTAAGGGATGCAGAATATCTTATGCCACCCTGGGGGCCCCTCACTCAGCACAGACACACTGCTTGTCAGCTTGTGTGTGCTGGTGAGGACAAAACGAGTAAGTCGACATGGCACTCCCCTCAGGGTGCCATGCCAACCTCACACTGCCTATGCAGTATAGATAAGTCACCCCTCTAGCAGGCCTAACAGCCCTAAGGCAGGGTGCCCTATACTATAGGTGAGGGCACAAGTGCATGAGCACTGTGCCCCTACAGTGTCTAAGCAAAACCTTAGACATTGTAAGTGCAGGGTAGCCATAAGAGTATATGGTCTGGGAGTCTGTCATGCACGAACTCCACAGCACCATAATGGCTACACTGAAAACTGGGAAGTTTGGTATCAAACTTCTCAGCACAATAAATGCACACTGATGCCAGTGTACATTTTATTGTAACATACACCCCAGAGGGCACCTTAGAGGTGCCCCCTGAAACCTTAACCGACTATCTGTGTAGGCTGACTAGTTCTAGCAGCCTGCCACACACCAGACATGTTGCTGGCCACATGGGGAGAGTGCCTTTGTCACTCTGTGGCTAGTAACAAAGCCTGTACTGGGTGGAGATGCTTATCACCTCCCCCTGCAGGAACTGCAACACCTGGCGGTGAGCCTCAAAGGCTCACCCCCTTTGTTACAGCACCCCAGGGCACTCCAGCTAGTGGAGTTGCCCGCCCCCTCCGGCCACGGCCCCACTGGCAGGCAAGGCAGGAGGAGATAATGAGAAACACAAGGAGTCGTCACTGGCCAGTCTCTGACTTTTAGAAATCCTCCATCTTGCAGATGGAGGATTCCCCCAATAGGGATAGGAATGTGCCCCCCTCCCCTCGGGAGGAGGCACAAAAAGGGTGTACCCACCCTCAGGGCTAGTAGCCATTGGCTACTAACCCCCCAGACCTAAACACGCCCTTAAATTTAGTATTTAAGGGCTCCCCAGAACCTAGGAACTCAGATTCCTGCAACCTAAGAAGAGGACGTCTGAACTGAAAACCTGCAGAGAAGACGGAGACACAAACTGCTTTAGCCCCAGCCCTACCGGCCTGTCTCCCCACTTCTAAAGACACTGCTCCAGCGACGCTCTCCCCAGGGACCAGCGACCTCTGAAGCCTCAGAGGACTCCCCTGCATCTAGAAGGACCACGAACTACCGAGGACAGCGGCTCTGTTCACCAACGACTGCAACTTTGTAATAAAGGAGCAACTTTAAAACAACTTGCGTTTCCTGCCTGAAGCGTGAGATTTGCCACTCTGCACCCGATGCCCCCGGCTCAACTTGTGGAGAACAAACACTTCAGGGAGGACTCCCCGGCGACTACGAGACCGTGAGTAGCCAGAGTTGCCCCCCCCCCGAGCCCCCACAGCAACGCCTGCAGAGGGAATCCCGAGGCTCCCCCTGACCGCGACTGCCTGCTTCTCAGATCCCGACACCTGGTAGGGACACTGCACCCGCAGCCCCCAGGACCTGAAGGATCCTACCTCCAGTGCAGGAGCGACCCCCAGGTGGCCCTCTCCCTTGCACAGGTGGTGGCTACCCAGAGGAGCCCCCGTGCCTGCATCGCTGAAGAGACCCCTTGGTCTCCCACACTGCACCCGGCCGCCCCCGTGCCGCTGAGGGTGTACTTTCTGTGTGGACTTGTGTCCCCCCCGGTGCCCTACAAAACCCCCCCTGGTCTGCCCTCCGAAGACGCGGGTACTTACCTGCTGGCAGACTGGAACCGGGGCACCCCCTTCTCCATTGAAGCCTATGCGTTTTGGGCACCACTTTGACCTCTGCACCTGACCGCCCCGGAGCTGTTGTTGTGGTAACTTTGGGGTTGCTCTGAACCCCAACGGTGGGCTACCTTGGACCCAAACTTGAACCCCGTAGGTGGTTTACTTACCTGCAAAAACTAACAAACTCTTACTCCCCCCAGGAACTGTTGAAAATTGCACTGTCTAGTTTTAAAATAGCTATATGTGATTTATGTGAAAACTGTATATGCTATTTTAAAGTACCTACCTGCAATACCTTTCATTTGAAGTATTACATGTAAATCTTGAACCTGTGGTTCTTAAAATAAACTAAGAAAATATATTTTTCTATACAAAAACCTATTGGCCTGGAATTGTCTCGGAGTGTGTGTTCCTCATTTATTGCTTGTGTGTATGTACAACAAATGCTTAACACTACTCCTTTGATAAGCCTACTGCTCGACCACACTACCACAAAATAGAGCATTATCTCTTTTTGCCACTATCTTACCTCTAAGGGGAACCCTTGGACTCTGTGCATACTATTCCTTACTTTGAAATAGTGCATACAGAGCCAACTTCCTACATATACCCTATATTGCTTGTCACAATATATTACTACAGCCATCTCGGTGAAGGTTTTGTTAGCTCCAGATGATCAGCTCACAAATCCTTAAAACCTTTTCAGCAATTAAAAACACCAGTTTAAAACATGTATGCTCCTCCTACACTACCACCAAAGCTCATGCAGAGCATGGCTTCTATGTTAGCTATAGAACTAGCTCACTTCCTCGTAAAGTGGCAGTGCAACAACGAGCCTAACAAAGGCCTTACTTTACCAGGGTCCTTAAACTTCATGTGAAATAATTCCTCCAGCCCCCCTCACATGCCCCCGCCCGAGCCCTATCTCTTCTGATCCACACACCCAGGAGAAAACGGCTGATGGGCTAGACTAAAGTCTTGTCTGTACTTGTCTTAAACAGGCGCATCGTCACTCGATAATCCCCAACCCCCAGGGATAAGCAAACTGGCCCAAGCCACAGCACAATAACAATATGATTGACAGTTTCAGGCTTAGATTTACATAGGGGGGCATAAGACAGATGGCCCAACTCCTCACCACGAACTACAGAAAGCGTTTAAGGGCAAGCAGCCGTATCTAAATCGCAGATACAAAATTTTTCCCTTGGTGGCGTAACATAGTCCAGGAAATCTTCAAATTTGGGCACAACTTTGAATTCCAGATACGTTTCTGTGAGATGACCCATGTTAGCCCTATACTGTTGGGGCTCCCTAATATACTGCCAGTAACAACCTTAACTACCCGTTTGTCTTCACTGCGGATTTGGTCCGCCTATTCCCAAAGTGCCTCAAGCTTCAACTTTTTAAACCACGCGAAGACAAACCTCTGCCAAGGGACTTTCAGAGCTAGGTACGGCCTTACCAAGTGTCTTAGACATGCCCTATACGTGGTCAACTCAGGAGACCAAACCCGTACCCAAGAGAGTAGGGGTTTTAGCTGTATTTGATCAATCACCCGATTAATACCCATATCATATCTCAAGGGTATAAGTGGGGTACTAGATGGTACTGCCGCTAGCACCCTAATAAAATTGTTTTCAGCTATCTCTATCCTATGTGAGTTAGCATACCCCCATATTTCTGCTTCGTAGGTTGCTGCGTTGAAGGTCTTAGCTCAATAAGCCTCATCAGCTGATGAGTGCTTGTGTCTCTAAAGAATCGAAGAATGGCGTTCAGTCCATGTGCTAGTGTTAGGGAACTTTTTACTACTTCGGTGCCCCATTTTAATTTTGGGGACAAGGTGATACCTAGATAATCAAATTCTGACACCCTTTCAAGGTTGGAATCAACCACGTTTATGCTCCTCGTTCGGGCTGCAGAATTTTCAAAGACCATAAACTTGGTTCCTGCCTCTTCCCATTACCTGCCCCCCTCTTTTTTAAGAAGGGATGGAGCGTTGGGCTGCCCCCGGGATCCTACCACAGCTTAAGCGATTATCATTCTTTTCAGGATCTGGCTGTGTCCTCTTCTCTCTCGTTACTAACTCATCGCCTGTATTATTTGTGGGAGCTAAATCCAGGGCTTCAAATTCAAGTGGGATCAAAGTCCTGCCTTTGAGCCCGATCTGGCTTGTCCACATCCCCTTGAATCCCAACTATCACAGGGCATCACCTCACTAATACCTCCCCTCCCAACCAGCTATTAGAAGCTCCTATTAATGAGGCCCACAGCACCCCCAGTAACAGGGCATGTAGGGAGGATACAAAAAGCCAACGCTCTGCCAGCTCAATTTCATTATCGACCAGCAAGCACCAACCAGAGGCTCAAGCACTTCTCTCCTAGCAAACTTCCCACTGCTCATGAGATTACAAATAAGGATCGAATAAGTGGGCCCAGCCCAGCCCCTTCTGTGGCCCCCAACAGCCGGAAGCGGAGATCATTCAGTGCACGTCCAGTCGCTGCAGGAGGCGGTATGCAGCTTCCCCCACCGCCTGGACTGCCGCAGGATATAGTGCACCCCCATCGATTTGCCAAGTTCTTAATGATGGATGTTAAAGGGGTGGCCCAGCCCAGTCTCCTTCTGGCTCCAACGGGCCCACCCTTGGACCTGGCACGTCCTGCGCCGCGTTGTCCCCCTGGCACTTTATAGCACTGCAGGCGAGGCGATTAGGGGCAGCTGGTGCAGTGAAATTGCCACCTCCTGAGGCCTAGAGCGGTCTGGGACTCCTAGTTCCCCTTCCAATGTTCAGCACGGGACACATATAGAAGCTGTCAATAGGCTTTAAAAAAAAAATTACAAAAAAAAAAAAGTCACTTAAAAATGATACCAATATAATTGTAGAAAGGCATAGATATATATTTTTTTTTTTTTAAAGTTAACTAAAACTTAATGTGAAATCACTGATACTTTTCTGGCTGAACTGAAAATATTTGTCTCAACATGCAAGTTAGATGGTAACCTGGACAATTATTTCAGAGGTCAATTGCTATGACAGAATCCAGGAGAAACTTTTGTGGTGTTGCAACCCAAATCTCCATCAGACCTTTGAAATAGACAGAGGAATTGAGAGATCTTTATAAGTGTCACAGGAGTTAAACAGAAGCAAGGACCAGTCATCTATTTAACAAGTAAATGCAATCACAACTAAGCTGAATGCTCAAAATGCAGCAAACAAAGACCTGGGACAAGTTGGAATCTAGTAGTAATTCTAATACACTTTTCAGATGTGGTTCCGATAATCACCCTACTAATGGCACAAACTGCCTTGCTGTTAACAAAACCCGTTTAAAGTGTAATAAAGTTGGACACTTTGCAAGAATGTTCAAAAGATGGGGCTTGTTGAAAAAGATTAGTTTTAGGGGAACTGTGATTTTGCGGATGATTTAGATGACAAGAGTGGTGCCAATCAGAAGGACCCAAAAAGAGGGGACAACGTTTGTGATGTGCATATAGGTAAAACCTAGTCAGAAGTCAAAATAGGTTCTGGGTCACCTTTCACTATCATCACTGACTAATTATATTTGGCAGAATAGGGTTCAGTCTGTCACCCCCAGACATAAGCAGCACTGCACTGCTCTAATGAGTTACTTTATAAACAACTTTTATTCTGGAACGACAAGGTATCACTACAAAAATGTATAAAGCGGAAAAAAAGGGTATACCTTAGGGTGGAAAGATCAATGAGCTATTGGCACAGAGTTGAGACGAGGCACTGACCACCCCATTTCTTTGGCTGAACCCATCATGATGGTACAATCTGTAGCTTGTGTTAAAGAATGACGGTGTACCGGTAGTGCACAAAGTGAGGAATGTTCCGTTAAGTGTGAGAAGCCAGTTGAAAGTACATCTAGACAAGCTACGATCCAAAAAATGAATTGAACATGTTGATTCATCTGAATGGGGCTCCCCCATTGTTGTTGCCAAAAAAGAAAGGTGAAATGAGGTTCTGAATAGACTTCAGGTCCCGTAATAAAAAACGGATCTAAGGACCGCATATCACCAGATTGCGTATACAGACCAAATCAATAACTGTCATCAATACCCCTTTTGGGTGTTCAGGTATTTCAACATACTTTTCAGTTTAGAACTAGCCTTACAGAAATTAATGTTTGTTGTCTCCAAAAAGTGTAAACAAGTCTTGGCTTGTCAGGGTGACATCTTGGTATTTATAAGTAATGAAGAATAACATTTGAAGGTTTTAAATTAGGTGTTAAGTACTTTAGAAAAAATAAAATGTTTCATGGTACCAGTAGTCGAATATCTTGGCCATGTGCTATCTAAAACTGGCATTAAAATCAAAATCAGAACTTGCTGAAGTGATCAAGCAGAGTCCTGAACCCACTGACAAGGACCAATTGAGGTTCTTCTTAGGCATATGTGAATATTATGTGAAGTTCATGGAAAATGTTGCTTTACAAACTGAGCCCCTCAAAACGTATGCATAAAGGGGCGGAGTACGTTTCGGGTGCTGATAAACGGGAAGCTTTTGATGGGTTAAAGTGTAGGATTGTTGATTACCCTGTTCTCTATCTCCTTTCAGGGAGAATGTGAGATACACTGACAGTAGATGCAAGTGGCATCGGGTTGGGGTGGTGCTTTCAGATAGTGACAGGTGTGTGGAATTTAATAAAAATATCTACTTGTCCATGGACAGTTTGCTTCATAAACCTACTTGTCCTGAGAAAAAAAAAAATCTATTTGTCCCTTTGGTCACATGTAGTGTGGCAACAAATTATGGTACAAATCTCATTATGTAAGAGCTCTGATCACAGCCTCTCCCATTATGCCAGGGCTAATAATGCAGTAGGGCTTGAATGCTGCTAATTCCTTATGTTGCCCCCTTACTGCAGATCTACATACTACGGCTAGAGGTAGTGGTAAGCAATAGCTCCAGGGCTGGGATGCCCTTCTGAGTCTAAGCAAACCTATTACCTTGCATGTTGTAAGAGTTTCTGCCTGCTATTCTCTAATCTTTTCCCAAACTCAGAGGTTGGAAATTTACTTCTTCCAGGGACGGGGAAAAATTGCTGGAGGGGAAAAAAGTGAACTTGTAAACGCTCAACAGATTTTTGCATGAGCAAATCCACACATGCATACTTGCTTGTGCTAAAATACAGCTCACAAGTATTTCCTAGTAGTATGATATCCTGATCTACTTCTGTAAATTCTTGTGAACTCCTGAAATACGTAAATCTGCATTAATACAAAGACATATACCATGGGTCCTCTTTTGTGACTTTAATAATTGGGCCCCTGATTAGGTCTGACGTTAACCAAGACCTTTTGTTTTTTTATTAAAGTTCTATGCCTCTCTCTGTCCATCTGTTGGCTAGCTTCACTGCGAGTGATAATCTGCTCTTTCACAAGGAGCATATCTGCATACAAAGCAGATTATTCTGTGTCAGGAACTACTGTGGCAATGTGTGCTTTTTGAGACCAAAAATATTTTGTTACATTGGTGAGGGCCTGGCAGAGCCCACAACAATGAAGAGCTACAAAAAAGCCATGTCAACACGATACACACTGGGGTTCAGCCTTTTGGTTTAGTCAATGTTGGACCTATTGGCTTTGTCAAAACTTCTTTATTTTTGTATTTACCATAATCTTATTGAAACAGGTTACACCAATTTTCCATTATGAATATTTTTTGGAAATATTAGCATGCATTAAACACATTTACTAAATGATTCTTTAAAGAAAGGGCACCTAAAATCTCACTCTAATTATTCAGAACATGTTTCCACAGTTGCATTTTTTGTGAACATTGTATTTTGGAAATGCTTGCTTTCAAGCTTCTGCAGATATTTGCATATAATCAGAGAGCATTCTGGGCCCATTATGTTTTCTCATATTGGTAAACTTTGTAAATGTGCCCACATTTTTAACTTGGCCTACTGTCAGTAGTGCGGGTCAAGGTTACAACATTTAGACCGGTCGCCTTAACAGTAAAGGCTTTGCATTAAAGGATCATTGACACATGAACACAAATATTACCTTAACTGCTAACTGCCTTCCATGCTCCATAATGTGGCACTGTAATGGGGCATCCAAAGGGTTTATGCTGCAGGGTTTAGGCCTACTTGTCTCAAGGGAAAAATAAACTCAAAAACTTGTTTTCCTTGACCCCCCAACAATATCTCCTGGGCGTCGGGCTATAGGAATTACACCCCCCCCCCCCCCCACCCTGAATAAATAGCAAAAAACGTAATGTGGGCTTTGCTTCCAAGAGGCTGTCGTTGGCAGAGCGCAATTACAGGACAACTGAACTTGAGGCAGTAGCATGCGAAATAGCGATGAGGCATTTTGCTACATACCTTTGTGGGAGCTAGTTGTCCCTGGTCACTGACCACAAACCTAGTAATTTTGCTGAGAAGAATTTAAACAAAGCTAGTCCTAGTTTAGTGAAATTGCTTGCAAGGATGTAAGAGTTCAATTTTAATGTTAAGCACATATCAGGAACCAAAAACTCAAGGGCAGGTTTTCATTCTAGATGCCCAGTCAAGGAGGAGACGACTGATGAGGGTGAAAGTATTGTTGGAAAGATGAATGGAATTGTGGCAACTGAAAAAAAAAGAAATTCAAAAAATAAAACACACAACATCTTTCAGGAATGGGATGAATGTTCTGTGAAAGAGTTTTCTAACAAAATTGATAAGATTCATTGTGGAAGGGTAGCCACGTGAAAGACATGCTAGTGAGTACGGGCCCTTTTTTTAGGTTGAGCGCGCAAGTTCTCTGGCCTGTTGTAATCTATCTGTGGGCTTTTACCACGCCCACTGCACGCCCATCACGATCACTCGTTTATAGCCTTGCATTTCAAAAATCCTGTGTTATCATGGTAAATACTTTACAATTGTCCCTTCTTGGGGCAGTTTTGTTACCATCTTGGCCACTGACCTGTTACAAGGGTAATTGCACGTCTGCCCATACGTTTGACAGCAAGTGAACTTTTTCCTTGTGTCTCTCTCCTTCACGCTCATGGCATCCGCAACGCTTTGAATCGGCTTACTTATGTCAACTGTTTTACTTTTCATTTTCAAGTTATGTGACAAGAAAAGTCCAGTTAGGCATTTACAACACTAATAGCTTTAACTCGAGCAAACGCAGGTTAAGGATGAACAATCCACTGAGGGAGATCCGGTTATGTGAGGAAACATGATGATTCCCCCCCCCCCCCCCCCCCCCCCCAAGTGCCCTAAGGATTTGTTTGGTGACTTTAGCACACCAAGGTCACTGGAGGCCTAGGATGGATAGTGAAATTCAGTTTTGGGTAAGTAAGTGCAGGAGCTGTAGCCAATCTGATAAATCTCAGCCCATTTACAAGACCTTTATGTTGTGCTGAATTTTCCCAATGGCCCATGGGAAAACCTAGGCATGGATTTTGTGTGTCCTAGGTTTGATTTGCCATTAAATAGAAGATATGCTTTAGCAGTTATGCACTTTAATAGGTAGAGTGTAAATTACTATTCTATTTTTTTTTTTAAACAACATAAAGGCTGTTATTGATTTTCTTTCTTATTTAGAAGGGAAGGTTTTTCACGGGTATTGGTCACTGACAATGGTGTGCAACTTAAATCAAAACATGATGCAGGCATTTGTTAGGAACCATGTGATTAAACATATGTCAGTGACTGTTTACAGTCCCCAAGGCAATGGAATGGTAGAAAGGGTTAAGAGCATTCAAGTGGCTCTGGGAGGGATGGTTCGAATTTTGTTCAGGACAGACTATGATGTTACAAGAAGAACACCCCCCCATTACTTGACCGTGGTTTCCCAGTTCGTATTATGAGGTAGGCAATCTTCTTGTGACTTGTCCCCAACATGGATTTTTTTTTAGGTGGGGGGGGGGGGGGGGGGGGTAGAGAAAAAAAGAAACCTGAAAGGGATCCCTGGCAGTGTAGAAGGACGAAACAAGCTGATATGACAACAGAAAAGTAGGGTGATTTAGTCAAAATCATAAGGTCCCACAGACAAAAGAGCAATGACTCAAAGTACTTTCCAGCTACACATGCGGTGAAAGTCTCCAATCATGCCATTCTGGTCGAAAATGGCAAGTGATTGAACAAAAGAAATGTGTCTTTGATTAAGAAGTTACATGAGGAGGGTAGTGAAGAGATGCCTGCAGAGTGACAGAGCCATGAATGAATGGTGGCGGCACGGGGTGAGTGTGTTGGATAGTGCTGATGGGAGTGAAATTGCCAGAAAGTCATTAGGGGGGGGAAAGCGGTGTTGTGGAGATTCTAATAAGAGTCAGATGGAGGGATCGTCAAGTTCAGATGCATGGCCAGCAGGGCAGTTCTTTAACATTCCTCGGGGATGGTACGAATACCTCCTCCTCAACTTTTTGTAGGAGGAAAAGCAGCAGAAGGAAGTCCGATCCTCCGAAACATTTGCAAGACTACATGTTGAACTAATAATTTTGTTGCAGCTTTGTTGGGCGTTTTACACTTTTAGTTCTGTTTTCTTTAATGGGATTCCATATTTTGAATCCCATTGTGCATAATACTACACTAGTTTTAAAAGTCCTGTTTTTAATTTTTCATTTTTTCCAGTACGTTTTCCTGCAAACCGTTGTTCCATTGGCTTATACTTCATTTGTTATACAGTTATGCCTTGAGAAGGTGGGTCAATGGAAGCACTGTGTCGATGTTGTGTGCTGTCTCTCAAAGATTTATTTACTTTTCTACATCTGCACTTGTTTTGTGTTGAGTACACAACAGCCAGGGCCGCCAGAATTGTAAAGAAATTGAAAACATTACCATTATATCTCAGCAGCCAGAGAGTCTTCCAAAGCTGACAGTAAGAGGGTTGATCTTAAAGTAAATTGACTGGAATGAAGAGCACACTACAAATCCTCACATTTCTTACACATCTTATGACCCCCTTCCCTCCTATTCTCCTGGTAGGAACCTCAAGCAAGCAACTCGCTTCTACCCAAGTCTCTCATTTTAAGAGACAAAGAGCAGGAGTAAGATTGTTATAGGTGCACGGCCACAAGTCCTGGAATGAACAGCCCACTAATAATTAGTCTATTCATAATTTCCAAGCCCGCAAGAGGGCAGTACTAACCATTCTTCAAACTCAAGATTGTTTTTCAGACACAGCCCTTTAACTGCTACAATGTACTTCTTTTACTTGTTATGTCGCCTTTCTCATATTACTTCTGCTCCTATCTAGCCCTCCTCTTTCTTATCTAATCCTTCCATGCTTCTAGCAGAAACATGCTTTGGTGAATGAGTGCTTATAAATATATTTATTCATGCTTAATTGCAGACAGCATTGGAACTAATAGGATCTAAACTTTGCAGTTGTGGAACCTCTATTAAAGAAATGTTCAGTTTGGTCCTGAAGATCTAACCAACTATCATCCTATCCCTCCCTTGCATTTTCTTACAGAGCAGCTTGAAAGAGCAGTCTCGCGCGTTCTCAGCTCTCACCAAAAACAATGAATTAAGACCATGTGACAGTACTGACTAAGTGATGGCTATTCTAGACAGTTTGTGTAGGAATGCACATGAGAACACACTAACTGCTGCTAGAATTTTCTACACCCTTCCAAAGCATACATTAGACCCTAACTGATTCAAGGATCATTGCTATTGAAGGCTAGGCATGGGAATAGAATTATTTTTAAGAGGTCTTTTTGAGAAAAAAAAATATATAGATATACGGGGAACATTCATCAACGCGCACCCCCCCCCCCCCCCCAATAAGCGGTAGAGTTCATTGGGTATCAACACTGTCTTCTATTTAACCTACATGCCACCCTTGGCAATGTTAATTGCGCCCCCCCCATGCGACTGACACCACAAACCATACTAAAAGCTTTGAAGGATCCTGAAGCCATGGCCCTCCTACTTTCTAACTGTCTGGCCCAGGTTAATTGTTGGAAGAGCATCACCTCAAACCCAATGTAAATAAAATCAAGTCCCCCCACCCAAAAAAAAAAAAAAAAAAAAAAAAAAAAAAAAAACACATGCACAACACACAACAGCCTAACAAAAACTATACTACATTCTGGGATTTGTCTTTTGGACACAGATCACTTGGTCCCAAGCCAGTACCAAACCTGTGTGTAAAAAGTATTGGGAGTAAAAATGGGTTTTCAATCTCTCACTGGTGGAATGTAGAAAAGTGCCTCTTTTGGCCTGCCGCTAACAGCCTGTGTGCCATGTCCCCTAAACACTGCATGCAATATTTGCAAGTCACCCCCTCTAGCAGGCCTGCCAGCCCTACGGCAGAGTGCATAATATTACATGGGAAGGCATAGATGCATGAGCATTATGCCCCAGCTATATCTTTGTCGATTCTCAGACATAGTAAGTGACCAGGGAAACCATTTTAAATGCATGTGCTGGACACAGGTCACTAGGAGTTTCCCGGCTACATGATGGCTTCTCTGAATATAGGGATGTTTGATATCAAACATCTCAGATTCATAAATCCTTCATCCATTCCAGTTTCTGATTTATTAATAACTGCACTCAGAGAGCACCTTAGAGGTACCCCTTGAAAACCTACCAGCTACTAGTGTGGCCCAGACCAGTTCAGCCACCTTACACACACTCCCCCCACCCAGTGAGTCAGCACTCTTGAAGGCCAGACAAAAGCCTGCACTGGGCAGGGGTGTTGGCACCTCACTAAGGCAGAATGGTCATTCCAGGACGGAGAGCTTCAAAGGCCTAGCTGCCTTTGTAATGCGCCCCAGGTCTCTCCAGATGGTGGAGATGACTGAACTTACCCAACCTCCCCAACCCCACTTATTGCTGCAGAGCAGGCAGGAAAGTTCTGCAGATAAGGAGGTGAGCCCAATTCATGCCAGTCCCCACCCCTAAGGTGGATGAGCTGAAGTGGACACCACCTTTTAAATACTTCCATCTTTGTAAGGAATTAGACCACCAGGGTTAGGGTTACACCCACTTCCTAGTGGAAGAGGTCATAAAAAGGGTGCTCAGCCCATTGGCTACCACCTGGCACTCCCTGTGACACCCCTAAATGGAGCATTTAGGTGCCATCCCTAAACTCTATCCTGATACTCTACGAAGAAAAGGACAGTCTTGCACTTGCAGAAGAGGAAAAGAAGAAGCAGTTGACTTAGGCTTGGTGCTATCTGCTGACCCCCCCCCCCCCCAAAAAAAAAATATATATATATATATATATATATATATATATATATATATAAAAATAATTTGTGAATATGTAGTATGGTCTAAATAACAATAATACTGTCAATCCATCAAGTTAACATGTCTAGTGAACTGGTGCGTCCTAAATGAATTTGTCAACCATGATGCTTCAAACTAGTACAATAGACGTGTGGGAAAGATATGACAAGATGGCGCCCACGGAAGAACGAGATTGTGATTGATTTTCCAATCGAGGTATGACCAGTAATATTTGTGAATATGGAGTATGGTCTATATAACAATAATACTGTCAATCCATTAAGTTCACATGTCCAGTGAACTGGTGCGCACTAAATGAACTCATTAACCATGATGCTCCTATTTAGCATAATATACGCGAGGGAAAAATATGATAAAATGGCGCCCATGAAAGAATGAGGTTGTGTTTGATTTTTTTTGTCCGTCATCGCTTTTTAAGTACTGGGTGTGTATATTTCACGAAGAGGTGCACGTAAAGTGATTGTGTGAGCAAGGCCGTCGGCACGGACGAAACGTGTCACGAAGGAGAATAAAATCTTTCCTGGATTACTGTATCCATTCCTGAGTGGGTGCCTTATTCTTTCTTGGATACAACACCCACACACACACACAAAAAAGTATTATCGTTCTAAATTGGTCTTGGATTTATTCTTTAAGTGCATCTCATTTATTGCCTTAGAGTACAACAAATGCTTAGCACTACCTTCTGATAAGCCTAACTGCTCACCCACACTACCATAAATTAGATCATTAGTCGATTTACTTTTGCCTCTGCAAACTAGTTAGGGATCCGCCCGACTCTGCATAGTATAATTCTTTTAAGTGCACCACAGAAAGCCAGTTTTGTACATCAAAGACATTAGGTCTGTGGCAAATTCCTGTTTATTTCAGAAACAAATATCAAAAGGCTATTACTCCTCTTTATTTTTCAAAATGTAGTGCAGATTATCAATGCATGTATTTGCACCAGATTAGGCAACTGTAGAGCAAGCTACCTACATCTTGCAGAAAACCTACTTCAGAAATTGCACAGAATACACAATGATGACGGAAGACTGGCCTGGAGTTTAAAGGCAAAAGATCAAGACACACAAACTTAGATCTCCTTACAAGCCCCATTGTTTTCAAATCTTTAAAATTCAATCCATTAAAAAAACTATTCTGCAATGTAAACTGACTATATGCACAGTTTCCAGCGTTATCAAATGCTATGCTCCCCAAGACCTATAATAAATCACTTATGTATAACAGGCAGCTGATCTCTCTCTCAGTAGCCAGTGTGAAAAGTTGGAAAACCCCCCTTCCGGAACACCTTAACACCTTCTTAGATTAAGGATGGGGGCTGAAGACTTGGTTCTTCCTGAAAAGCATCTAGCTGTTTTCAGTTAGATGTGTAGGATAACTAAAGAATGACAAAGTGGTATGCACTTGTTTATGTGTTGAGGCTAGTGCCAAAATAACACTGGAGGGGTTATAGCTGTGCTTTATAAATTAAATAAACGTTGAAAAGGGACATGTTCAGACTTTTTTTTCCCCCTCCCAATGTAAGAACGTATTCAATTCTAGTGTTTGAAAGCTATTTAAATGTAACTGCACTTTCTTAATGTGCAGTTTTAAGAAACATGAACTCCACTTTCTTCTTACTCTGGTAGTAGTTCAAATGCTGCCATCGTGTCACTGTAAGTTATTCTCCTTTTTTTCTCCCACAAACAGCATAGAAGTTTTTCAGTTGCTTTTGCAGCGATACCCTTCAACAATCGTCGCCCCCCCCCCCCCCCCAAAAAAAATACAACAGCTTTGATATCCAAACACATTACATTAAGTCTTCTCAACGTAAATGCACATGCAGGAAACAAGAACTAGTCTTCTAGTCTGATTTTTCATTCAGCTACACCATTTTTCAGTATATCGATTGTATTGTAAACCTCCAGGAGTAACATGCTGCTTTCCTTTCCCTTATTAGTAACTTCTTCAAACTTTCCATTAAAATGCAGATAAAAATATAACGTTATTCACTGTTGCTATTAATTTTACGACCAGGATGCTTTAGCTTTTATGTCATAGGCATTACAAAGGATCTACTCGTTTATGTTTGCTTTGACCTTAGTCCTTTGCAACTGTCCTTTGTGTACAATAGATGATACAATCAATTTGCAGTTGAGTGAATATATTCACACACACACACCACTTTTTACAGGTCTGAGAAATCCAAAAACATTAATATCACTGATCTAGGGGTTAAGCTAGGGGCCTACTGACACTTCCATTTGATCAAGGGTATGGAACACATTTCCCTTCGTTAACTAACATGGCTAAGTAGCCGATTTGTTTTAAAGCTCTTCAGTCATGCGAGATACAAAGGCATATTTTCCACACTGTCTCATGGTTTGCGACAGTTCACAAGGTCTCTCATACACACACAGCAACAATTCAGCTAGAGCTTAAAAAAAATATATATATTTATATATTTTATTTTGATTGGGATATTTCATGATCACAAAACTGCTTTGTTAAGCTTTAGTCTAAGAATGAAAGATAGGCCATCAAAAAGTTTCTACACTGTCTATAATACATAAACAAGTCAGCAGTTATGCGTAAAGTGAAAAAATAAAGGTTTTCTTAAATCGCTTACCATTGCAGGCCACTGAACACTTTCCTTATAGCTGCCTGCGGCTTTTCTCTCTGCCATCACCAAATTATGCTCCATTAGGAACACCTGAAGGCTTGCATCATAAAGCTCAATCCATTTTCTCTCTTGCCATAAACCTCCATCAGGTTCCACACATAACTAGGAAAAATGAAATAATGAACAGTAAACTTCATTATCAAACCACAAAGAGCTAACTGTGTGTAGTTAACAAAAGCAGTGAATGCTACAGTTATTTGACTAAATATTACAATAATGTTATTTCTGTTGTGATATGTTCCTAGCCGGATTCTTAACCTGAGGAGCTTTTCAATAACCAATCTAGAGATATATTGCCTTCAAACTGTAGACAGCTGTCTGAGAAGGGTACAGCAGATGCCTGCCTTGCTCGATTATCAGCAAGGCCACCAATGACTACCGACACAATCCTTCACATCATTTTCTTTTGCATTATTTTAATTATTAACCATAATCTGGTAGGCTTCTTTCCATGGCAGGTGCAGACTCACATACAAAAGATACTGAAACTTTATATTGAATGAATACAGAAAGTTCAACCGAACCCTTTGTGCAATCTCAAATATCAACGTTTCTAAAACTACTTTTCTGTGAAAAATGCATTTCATTTAACAATCTGCTGCTGGACAGTACTATCAACAAAACAAGCTTTTGTTATCAATAGTTTTAGAGTATTACAATACTGTCTCTTTGTCCTTATTCCTAGAGAGAATATGTTTTCGGAACAAAGACACCCAAGGTCTACACCAGATACAGAGAAATGCCTCTTCACTTGCCCATGAAGCAAGAACAAGCCTGTTCCTGTATTCCTGGAAATGCGTTCTTGCCTCCTGATGATCGTTTTTAACATATTTCAGAAAACTTCATCCTTTCCCTATAGGGAAAGACCATTTTCTAGGAGGAGGACACGCTGCACAACATTGATGAACTGGGGGCCATCTAGTATGGAATTAAACTGCAGCTCCCCAGAACCACAATAATGGTATGCAACAGAACAAAGATATCTGTAAATATTGCTTAAAAACCCTTAGGGTTTCTTCAGAGCCAAAGTTATACCAGGTAACAGGCTTTGAAACGCCTACAGGCACTCCTCTATTGCTTTCAATTTACATAAAATAGACTAAGGAACGGACAGTAGAAGTATAACACTGTATAGACTATAGAAGCCATGCAAACTGATACCCAGGCTCAAAGGCTAACCTGCACAACATACTAAATCAGCAACAGATGAGTTCTTACTGCGGGTGATGGTATATTTACTAATTTACATCCTGAACCATCAAGGGTAAGGAGGCTGTGACTTTTTTAATCATTCAAAAGAAAGAAAAAAAGTCTCCCTAGATCAGACAAGTCCATCGTCCACGTTTTTAGAACAGCCACTGCAAACATAACGTTAAAATACTAATCTTGGGAGGCTATTGATAAAAAATGTTCACACAGATGAAGCTTCAGGAATCTACAATGGACACTCCTGTCCTAGATCTTATTTAGAGGTTAGAATAGTTCCAGAACTGGGTACTGCCAGTGCTGGTGAATAAAGGAGCACTCAAGATATCAGCATAGCAATAAGTTACGTAACAGCAGTAACTGAGATACAGCATTCCATTAATATTGCAGTGGGGAAAATAAAAACAACTTTAATGGATATTACAGCCGAATACAGATGAGGACTATGGAATGAAATTAAAACACAAAATACCCTAATTGCATGTCAAAATGATGGGGGTTGGAAGGGCAATCAAAAATGTTCTATTGTGCGAAACCATCTGCAGGGGGGCACCAAATGCTACCTATAGACTTAACTTGGAAAAGTCATTCTGAGAAATTTGGGAGGTCAAACTCTAGCACTGACTCCCGTGCATAACAGTACATTTCAAGTCTATAAATTCTACCAGTTCACACCTTCCTCTTGCAACAAAAGATATCTGGCCAACTCTGGTGCACAGACCTATCCAAACCCCATAATGACCAGAGGGTCAATTCAGGAGAATCCCCAAAAATGTTGGCATTTGTTGTAATTGAACATTTCTCAGTTGTCTGAACTCAGTCAGTGACCTCTGAAGACCAAAATGAATATTGCTCACATTTTAGCACACATACATATCCCTCTAATAGGCAACGGAAGAAAACCAGACATGACCAGGGGCCAGAGAGAGTCTAAGAAAGACTCCGTGATCATATTATTTAGGGACTACTAATACTCCTCATTCTGGCTTTGGTCACACCGTTTAAGAAGAATGCATGATATCAGAGTAACTGCTAGACTTGCACCAGAACTTATGATTGAACAGGTATGAAAATACACTCCAGTCCTCTTACTTGCGAGTTTCCAAAATACCTGATCTAATTTTACTACCATGTGTTCATAGATGGCTCAAAGTAAATGTCTTCCTAAATGTCCAACTCCAAGACAAACAAGATACACCATCCATGATCACTAAGCAATTCAATGTCCCTTAAATATTAATGATTGTTTGAAACGCCGTGCTGGGTATCTAATCATCATGAGCATTTGTGGTTTTACAGGCGGGATTTAAAGAAGCAATCTGATTTCACTTCACAAAGTGAAGCTCCACCATGTGGTGGTTTCTCTGATTCGTTTTCTTGGCTTACAAAAGCTCAACAGTATTCATTTGAAATTCGTTTGGTGCCTAAGAAATGCAGGCATCAACCGATAGCTACCGTGAGGCTGTAGATCCGCAATGCTGTTGATTCTAATCATCAGGATTGAATTCATCAAGGTGCAGTACCCCTTTCCCCCCGCCATGTGCAGGGGAGCTCCAACTACTCAAAGTAGCTGGTTGGGCCCTCGTGGCTCTGTTTACTCTGACGCCAGATTACGTCACGACAGACAAATACAGTCAGCCAATCCAATGAATAAAGCACTATCCTGGCCCTCCTCTGGCCGGGGCTAACCTCAACTTGACAGCCTTTGCCTCCCCAATAGACGGGTGTAGCCGAATGCTGACACCCCCACCCTTCCCGGGGACCTTAAACCCTACTCTGTGCACTACCTCTGCGGTACGTACACATTCCTGACTGGAAAACACTGGTAGAGCTAATGTGACAACAATAAAACTAGCTTGAAAAAACAACCAGGAAGCACTCCAATTCTGATGGGCACTGAGTTAAGTCCCAGACGCGAGGGTATGTGTCTATGCAGCTCTTATTCCCACCGGAGACCACTGTCTACTCCAGGAGCAAGTTTTGCCACAAGACTACACTGCAAGAGCCATTATGTCTGACACGGAGAAGACAGTATCGTAAAGTGACAGGAAATAACCCTGAGGTGTAAAAGTCTTGCAGTGTCACAGTGCACTTATGAAGCACTTTTGAGTTAAGACGTGGCTTAGAATAACAGCAGCGGGGCGCTTAGATGGGCCATATGTCCCAAGCGATCAGCAGTAAGTACTAGTGGAAGACACCAGCAAGGGCAAAGTGCCAAAGAGATACGTGCAAAACGGCACGCACTGGGGAGTAGCCAAACCCAGCAGGCAGAGGTCTCGCATCCGGAGGGTCACCCACCGACAAAGAAAAAGCACCAAAATGGCGTCATGTTTGTTGACACCCCTGCCTGCACAGCAGATGGGGGGGAGGCAACCTGCCAAGGAGACAGTCTCATGCAGGGGTACAAAAGAAAATCAGCAAGAGGAAGAATTTCACACAGAGACTGCCAAGTGAGCGGCAGCGGAGGGAGCCCAGAACCTGCACAGGGCACGGCGGACCCTGTAATAAGGCTCTGGCCTCCACCACCCCCCCCCCCCCCCCCCCCCCCGCCAGGGGCGGGAGGGAAGGGGGTCGAGGGCGATGCAGCGACTGCTGTGTTCGGACCGCTGACAGGACTGGAAAACACACCACTGGGGCGGATCAGATGATTCACCGGACCGGGAAGTGCTGAGGACAAGACCAAGACTGACATGCCCGGAGCTGCCCCTAAAAGTACGCGAGTCCCCCAACTCACCTCACGTACAACCCGAGCTAAAGCCCCTCACCCGTAAGCCGCGCCCAACGGCCCCCAAGCCCAGTGGGCGACACAGAGGTGCCCAGCGAGCGGCTTCCCCATACTCACCCGAAGACCCGGCTCACTCAGCTCCTTGTGGGACGCCGCTCGGATAGTACCGGACTCCCAGGGCCAGCTGGCGATCTGCCCCAGCTGCAGTATCCTCTCGGAGGAAGCGCTGAGGTACCGCTGCCCCACCAAGAGGCAGGCGGCGCCCTCATTCAGGACCATGGCGGACGGGAAGACCCGTCAGCGCCCACAAAGCTCCTACTACCGGCTCAGCCCACGAGCGAGTTTCTAGGCAGCGCCGTCAGACCCGGTGCTCCTGTCGCTACCAGCCCATCGCCTCCAGTGTAGCCCTCCGGTTCCTTATCCCGCACACCACAAGGCCTCGGCTCCGCACGCTCCACGGTGTACTATTCGCAGCCACTGAATCACCTCTGAGGCTACGAACAGCAGCAACACACACGGGCGCGTGCCGTCACGCCCAGCCCTGCTGCGATAGGTTCAAAAAGGAGAATAGGCGCATCTCCAGCCAACTGGATTGGACTTGTCAGGTGACAATCGAGGCTCTCCACGCCCCTCGATGGAATCACTCCGTGCAGGCGGCGACCCACACTGGGTTCTGTATTCTTCCGCCTGACCAGGCTACCTGAATGTATCGCTTTCGAGAAACAGTGACGTCGCGGTGGAGAAGGAGTCCCCTATCGAAAGGCAGTGTTTTTATTTCTTAAATTGCCCAAACTCAGCAGGCGAGTGTGCCCCTCGCCCGTTTGGTGTTATCTGTAGGCTGCTGCCACGCGCCAATACGGCAGTTGCAAGATAAGGTGTACGGCTTGCTCAAGCGGACTGATTCTATGCCTTTGCTGACTGTGTTATCCGCCCGCTGGTACGTGCAGTTCGAAGCATAAGCTCAGAGTCCGCACCGCGCTGGGGCGGGCCTTGGGGCTAATGTGCCGCGGTGGAGGCGGAGCTCTTTGTTTTTACGGAAACGAGGCGGATAGGGACAGATTTCGCCGCCATTTTGTTGCCAGTAGACCTTTGGCCAAAGAATAAAATGGAAGACCACTTGGAACAATGACTTGGTCTGGTATTTGTTGACATTTTTGCCAGATACATCTACCACTGGTTTTGCAATTAACTGAACATCATAAAGGAAAGACAAGCTGGTCCTTGATGGTTGTGGAAGAAGACTCACATATATTCCAATGTATTTTTAACCAAATGGTATTTTTTTTATAGTTTTTTGTGTAATTTAAGGCGATGTTACAGTAATTAGGTGAAAGCTATTTATTTAAAATTAAGTAAGGATGAGGATAGTGTAAAAACAAGCTGAATTATCTAATTTATATTTATTTTAATTCGGAAATGTTTTCAATAAAGGGTAGGGATAGTATTAATGCAATAAAAAGTGTTTAAAATACATGTCTATAATAAAATATAATGTTTGCAATAGTTGTAGGCTTATAGTTAAGTTATTAATATAATTATGTACGTATAATATATTTATAAATATAAGATAATACATAATGTAAATATGTGTAACATGTATTACCATATAAGAATAAGAAAAAAGTCAGTTAATATAATTTCATTTAAATTATTTAAATTGAATATATATTATAGTCTTAACTTAGAATTCGTATTATAATGTAGTCGCCACATATTTCATCAAATAGAGAGAATTTTGCACAGAATGAACATTCCATTATTATTATAACATTCATTAATTTAAAGTTAGGACAAGTGTTAGGATAAGGCAAACTATTATTTTAAGAAATTATAAAATTAAATGTAATACATTTTAGTATTAGCGTAAGGGTTCACTTTAGTCAAATTTAATGTAATTAAACCTAGGATCAAGGAATATGTGATAATTATTTTACATTTTAGGGTTAGAGATAGGCAGCAGGGAAGGTAGGGAAAAGTAAAGAGTACAAAGTGAAGGCCATGTCTGCGTTTATTATATATATATATATATATATATATATATATATATATATATATATATATATATATATATATATATATATATATTTGTGTGCTGTATGCCAATTTAGGGCATAAAAACAAACATCAATAAAACCTTTTCTAGAAATTAAGAATACATTTTTAGAAATATCTATTGGTTGAATATTTACTTTGGCCCCTAAATGAAACTTTCTCATCTAATAATAATTTAGTTTTGTCCTCCCAAGCTTTAGAAACATTTCCCAGTTTATGGCATAAAAGAATGCTTTCATATTTAATTATGTACACTATCATCTCTGAACTCAACAAGTATGCAACCTCCTCATAATAAGGTGCACAAGGTTCTATGTGCGTTTTTGCATAACATGCAAAATATAATTTATAAACTAATGAAAAATCAGTAGATCCACATAGTGGACAGTGTATAGTTTCTTTATTGCTGCTTTGGCGATTCACAATCCAGTTTAGTGGTCCAGTTTATCCACTTGCAATTTTAGCATCTGTCTTCATATATCTTTAGATAAGCTTTTTTAAGATTAAAAAAAACCATGGAGTTCCTGCCATTTCTGGCAAGGAAATATATTCATATATATTCCGCTATTCACATATGGCATAATCAGCACTAAAAGTAATATTTTTCAGAATTTTTTAATCTTCTTTCTCCAAAAGTTATGGCACTATGTTGGATCTCACCTTTAGACAATTTTAGGTGACTCATAATGCTCAGAATATTTAGAACCCACTGGGAGTGCATACTGGTTTCAATATGTTTTTTTAAATTAGTAGGTGATTCAATCATTTAAGATTCTTTTATAAAATGTGTGTACTATGTTAACAACGCCCAATTCAACAGTTCCTTGTGGTAGTCCAACTCATTTCTTCCATATCCTCATTTTGGCACCCCTTCTATCTCTTTATCCCAATATCTTACTGTCAAAAACGAACAAACCTTGATTTTTTGACTCATACACTTGTTTTAAAACTTCGGTTTATTAGTGAGGCAATTTCAAATCCAATTTTGCAAGGACACCAGCTCCAATTTTTGCGCAACTTATTATAGAATCCACATGAACTTCATAAAATAAATGGCTTGTAAAATTACTCCTAAATAAGGGTAGGAATTTACAATTTCTAATTTGCATGAATTCAGTCTCCAATTTAAAAATATCTTTCCTTTTTCAAAACACCATTATTTTGGTTTTATCTTTATTAATTTTTTTTCTAAATATTTGCACAATAATTATCAAATGTATCTATTGCCTTTTCCAATCCAGTAACAGTAGGATTAAACAATGTAATATCATCGGCATAAAAAGAATCCAGACATATTTGTTTGCTAGTGTAGGAGGAAAAAATATAAACTTTTTGTAGTAGTTCCGGAGCATCATCACTGTAAATGGAAAATAATAGTGGGCGAAAGTACAGCCCAGCCTTAGCTAATATGGAATCTCTAATCTTCTCAGATGCTGCTCAGTTTTAACCTAATTGAACTGGTATCCAGGAATATGTATGTCATTTTTTAATCAGATTTAGCAATCACAGTGGTGTGCCAATGTCAACATTTTCTTTCAGAGTGTTTCTGTCTATAGAATCAAATGCTGTAGACAAGGTGATACATGGTACACATAGAGAAACTCCCTTATCATATATATATATTTCATTCTATAGTCTCAAAGTAAGGAACCCATCTGTCATGGAGTGATTTGCTCTGGGTTCAGTTGGATTCTTCTGTAATATTTCATCAGTTTCCACCCATTTTTCCAGGGGCTGTATTATGCATAGTGCTTCATGGGCACAACGGGTGTGTGCAGCCCTGGGGCACTATAGTATTACAGAAGGAGCCCCAGAAACTTATGCAGCCCCTTCTGTGATACTTATAGCATAGATGCAAGCACTACCAGGCCCATGTATCTTAGTAGGTGTCTTGCATATATTTGTCCAATAATGGAATTAACCAGTAATATTCGTGGTAACTTCTATACCCTTTTTTTAAATAAATAGACTCTGTAATACGTCAGTTTTATGATTCAGCAATACCATTATTTTTCATTACAACGTTAATTATTGGCTATATATGGGAGAACCATATGTGCTGATCTTGGTTTAATTTATCTGCATAGCATCTGTCTGGCCCCCAAGTTTGAGATGGTTTGGTTGCTAGTATATAATCTTCCAGTTCCTTAATTATTAGCAGATTAGGGCTCACATTAATAGATTGTCCAGCTGTTGTATTTATTTCTTCATTTAATACGCTTCCCAATATTATCACCATATTAGTTAGTAGATAGCCTTCTTTCCTATTAAGTCTATACTCCTTGATAATATAGTTTATCCATGCCTTTTCTTCACTGGTGTAGCCATCAAACCCCTTTCTTTTTCTAATTGATTTCCTGAACAGTTCCCAAAAGTGACTGGTCTTTTTCTCTTTTGATAGGGTTATAACTTTCGTCCAAAGTATTTTTTTGTGCATGTTGTATTCTTAGCATCATCTTTTTAAGTTGTTTCTAATTTTGCTGTAAGAATATATTCATAGTATTTTTAGGCAATTTAAGTAGGCTGTCATTTGTTTATTTTAATTTTTCCTGGCTTTCTGTTTTACAGTATCCTCTTTCTCTTGAAAGCTCTTCCCGTTCAATTGATTACTTAATAGATGAATTATCATATATTTTGTAAAGATATTATAATGATTCACACGTTTTTTTCTGAAAGAATTTTTTTTTTCTCAGTAAAACTATCTTATCAGGACCCCCAAAAAATATGTCAAGATGAACAATAAATCTGGTTATTATTTCTGTTCTCCATATCTGTTCCACTGATTCATAAATTATTTCTTTTTCCATCTCGATCCATAGATACTAACAATGATCTGTTATCACTACCGAAATTCTCAGCTGCTGTAAAGTCAATTATCAGATTATAAAATTTAGCTGTAATTATTACACATTTACTCATGGAGTTAATCGCTCCGTTATTGATTGTTCAGGTTGATCTCTTTGGCTCATTCCATGTATTATGATAAAATTGAGCCTTCTGCACAAAGCTTGTTACTTTTCACCTTCTTGAGAACTTGTGCAGGAATATCCATGGAGTCTTCATTATTTTTGAAGTACAAATCCTCATAATTTATTTGAAGAATCTTGGTGTTAAAATCTTGCAGTATTATCATTGGGTAATGCAGATATTTTTCCTCAATCTCTTTAGTTAATAACGCTATTGATGTTACCAAAATATCTTTTTTTTCTGCCTGGAGAAATAGTGACATTAATGATTATAATCCCTTTTGGTTTACGTTTACAACACAGTTACAGTAAAGTATTATAGTTTGAAAATGTGCATGATTGCAGCAGATTAATTTTATGATTACTTTTATCAAAACACATTATAAAATCATTAGTCCTACCGATGTATGACCAAAGGTCACCTTTTTTGGCTTTTACAGAATAAGAGGTGTAATTAATAAATTCCGATTCTTCCCGCACAAAAGTTTCCTGTGACGTTCAATAATGTTTTTAATACTGTTTTTATGTCTTTGAATCCTTGCAATATTCCAAGAGGCCAACGTCCATTTACTAATGTTAAGATCTGTATGGTTTCAACATAGTTGTTTCTGGGATAATTGCCACTGTCACCCAATTTCAGTAATACATTTCAGTATTTTCTTTTTGTTCTACTCAGATACATCTGTCTGATCTTGACTTTGTAATGGTAATTTTATAATCTAATATTGTTTTTGTAAAGTTTACTTGTTTTTCCTCCCTTAACATTGTTTATTGTCTGAAACTATTATAATCTGCATCTCTTACTTTCTATTTGAACAACATCAATATCAAGGTCCTTTATATAATCTACAACTGATAGAGCTTCATCCACTGCATCATTAGCACACAAAGGACTCTCCCTTTATGTAAGAATTGATGGCCAACCCAGTCTTTGAGATATTACGTTATTTCAATATTATGCACTATTATATAACATAACCTCAGATAAGAGTGAATATTTATTAGAACACTTGAACAATTAATATACTCTCTAAGATTCTCATTAGGAAAAATATCCTTAAATTAAAAAACACCTTTTCTTGAAGGCAAGTGCCACATTAGCACATTATTGTTCTTAATCATTTTATCATTTCGAATTTTAGTACTATTTGTTTCCATATTTTAATTCTTTCTATTACTTTTAGGACTAACACTATTCTTCCAGTTCAGATCAACAGTTTGGATATTATGCTCTCAGTTTTCTTCTGTTTATATTGACAAAGCTATTGTTTTACTGAATATAAGCCTACTCTTCTACCTTTCAAAATGTGTAACATCTTGATACTTCCAAACCACTCTTTTAGGGGAAAAACATTTTGCTGCCAGAGTTAGGCATTTTTACTATGTCATCCATCCGTGTGTTAGCTCTGATGTACATTCTGACAACCTCTTTGCTTGTGATTCTTTTTTTTTAAAATAATATTCTTATTAACGGTTTATGCCTTAATATATTTCTTAAAATCCGGCTGTTTTATAGCATTATTTAAGTGTGCATTACCAGGGCATGTATTCATCTCTAAAGATTTTATATGTATTTTATTTCAATTTTCCTCATTCTCATTATTCACCTTATTGTCATTCTTATCTTTTGAACTTCTTCAGTTTGCATACAGATATCATTTCTCTCCAACAATCCCTGCTGGGTCACTAGTGTTTTTAAAATCAGTCTTAACAGATCATTATTATGATGAGAGTCTTACTCAAAATTTCAACCGGTCTTAGTTTAGATTATGCGACTGCATTCCCGGTCGCAAAACAGTCATACATGGCCCTGCAATTTGCTATTAGGAAGGGATTCCTTGGCAGCCCCTTCCTAATAGCGAGTCGTGAACCCTAGTTTACAGGTTGCTGACTCGCAAAATAGGGATTGTACATGGCAAGAAGCCTTTTACCTGTGGCCCGATGGACCGTTTGCAACCAGTAAACGAGCTTCATGCATCTGGCCCATAACGCACATTGTGTTGCTTGAATTGTAAAAAATGCAATTTTTGTCATGAATGATGGGTATTTATTACATTTTTGAAAAAAAAATAATGTAATTATGTTATTTAGATAATATAACAGAAAACTAGATTGCAATTACAAAGCTGCCTACTTGGGCAGGATACTTATATTTATAATTGTGGAGTATCAAAATTGCGAAGTACTGAGTAAATGAGATTGATGTTGGGAACATTTAGATTATTGATTTGCCTTCACACTGGCATGTTAGTCATTATTCATAATGAAGTTATAGTTTTATATTACTGTTGACACGCATTATCCTACTGGCTTTAGTCCTGATCTCAGATATGTACCAAACATGCCTTATGATACTATTGATGCCAGTCATGAGAATATTATAGGTGGATTTAAAAAGCTTTGTAGGCGACCAAGTGTTAAGAAATACAATCTGACTTGGAGTCAACATAAAGCATTGGAAAATCTTCAGGAAGCTACTGAGGTGATCATATGGCCTACGGATAAGGTGGGGACTGTTGTGATTCTCCCTAAAAAAATGTAGCTAACAGAAGGGTGGCTTCATGTGGAAGATCGCTCATATAATGCTTTCATAAATTAACAGTCTCCTTTATCAATCACACATACCTGGATCATCTAGCTGAATGGTTTATTAGAATGAGACAAATTTATATCCCTTAAATGTGAACATCCTACGTTACCATTCTATACCTCCTTAGGAAGATACATGAAGACCCAACAAATCCCCCTGGTTGACATATTGTGTCATCTACAGGGAGCCTGCTCGAGAACACCTCTAGATAATTTTTTTCTGAGGCCATTTATTACATCCTTACCTTTGTGTATTCAGGATACTAAGGACTTTCTATCTAGGATTACTAGTATGACATGGGAGACAGATATTTTACTTACAGCTCTTGATGTTTGAAGTCTTTACACCAGCATCCCTCACACTTTAGGCTTAGAGACCTGTAGACACTTTTTGAAAGCACAATCTATATAATTCTTCATGCATACTTGAAGGACCTGACTAACTTGCACTGCTCCTTGGCCAATCGGCTGAGACCTCTTTTGCTGGTAGTAAGAAAACGGGGGAAAACCACAGATAGATCATTGAGATGGTTCTCTAGTTCTTGCCGGCAGGCCAAATTACAGCTGTTGGGAGCGTTACAGAAAGGCAGTAGTCGGGAGATAAGAGCAGCAAGGTCTTCCTATAAAATAGTGTTGAAAAGTGCCAAAAAAGAGTGGGAAATTAAAGAATTGAATGCCCTGGTAGGTGCCCTTCAAGAGGGGAATACAAAATTGTTCTGGAAATTGGTGGTAGGAAAGGAACATCCTCAAAAAACGGAGAGTTATCCAACAATTTCGCCAGCAATTTGGGTGTCACATTTTGAAAATCTTTATAGGGGGGATTCGAACAACTGTGCCAGTGAACACCTACTTACACCTGAAGGGCTTTGTAATCCCCATACTCTATCTCTTGGGAAAGTTAACCCGGTAAGCTTTGATCTGGGTTTTTTCTCCTTGAAAGAAACTACTCTGGCTCTTCAAACATTACGTAAAGGAAAGGCCCCTGGCCCCGACGGTGTCCTAGGCGACTTGTACTTATCTCGACCTAGAATCTGGTCTTTGTATTTAAACACACTTAGCAATGCGATCCTGAGGGGTGGCGAGCTCACCTCTACATGGCGAGGAGCAACAATAGTCCCCATTTACAAAAAGGGAGACAGGGAATCACCAGCTAATTTTAGACAAATAAGTTTAATCGATCTGAGCCAAAAGGTATTTTGAAAGCAGGTATTGACCAGACTGCAGACATGGATAGGGGATATCCAGGTCCTCTCTGAATTTTCAAACAGGATTCAGGAAAGGAGTTAGTACAATAGATCAGGTATTTAGATTTAATCTCCTTTGCTGGAAATACCTGAACCTAAAAAAAGACCATCTGTATGTAGCTTTTATTGATTTAAAGAGTGCCTTCGATCTAGTCCCAAGCGACTTGCTGTGGAATGGCCTGGAGTCTTACAATATTAACAGCGAATAAAACAGCTCCACGAGGAAACTTATGCCCAGGTCCGATGGTTACAGGGTGGTAACTTGACAGAAGCTATACCCATTGCAAAAGGGGTCAGGCGAGGTTGTGTACTAGCCCCTACCCTCTTCAGCCTCTTTATTAACAGTGCAGTAGATCAGCTGATGAGATGTAATCACGATGCACCTAAGTTAGTAGGAGCACCGGTCCCTATTTTAATGTTTGCGGACAACACTTTACCGATCTCAAGAACTCCAATGGGTCTCCAAAACGAATTGGATGCTTTATCTGTGTTCTGTGAGAAAGGGGGCCTTTAAATAAACCCAGATAAGTCAAAATTTATGGTTTTTAACTCACATAAGAAATTCAGGGGGAAATGACCATAGGCGGCCAACTGATAGAACGAGTCAGCCAGTTCGATTACCGGGGGATCAGATTAGCGGATGACCAACAATGGTCAGCACAAATTGAAAAGAGTGCCTCTGTCCTTCGGCAGAGGTCAGCAGTGATAGGGAAGAAAATTAAAAACTCTTTAGAGGGGGAAATCTCACCGGCTATCACTGTATATAAGGCTGCAGCAGTGGCAGCCTCAACCTATGGTGCCGAGCTTTGGGGCCACTGTAACTCCAGGAGTCTGACATTGGTTGAAAACCGATTCACACGTAATTTGTTGCGCTTGCCGAGGAGTACACCTCTTATCCCCCTTAGATTTGATCTAGCGCTTAATGAGATCCGTAACTAAATCGCTTTGAAACCACTTTTGTATTGGGTGCGCCTCTGGTCATCTGACCATTTGGTATCCTTCCAAGTAGCCACTGCAGAGTTACTAACTCTCGAGGGTGCAATGTAAATTCCTTGGTTTAAATGCGTTAGAGATATGTGCCAAAGTATTAAAATGGAGGAGGTAAGAAGAGATCCCCGCAGCTTAACCAAGGAAGTGAAGCCACGTATAAAGCAATGCTATTGGGAGATGGTTCTGATGCAGATTTGGTCCAAACAGGGGCAAAGCAGTAGGACAATACCGTTTCTAGATCACAAATGTTCCCCAAAGTTCGAAACCTATATGGACAATGTAAAACCTCCTTACATTAAAAGCCTTTTAATTAAATTTAGATTAGGGACTTTGCCGTTAAAGACGCTTGCCACGAGTTGGAGCAAGTACGACAGCAATTTGAGTTTCTGTCATTTTTTCCCCATGCAACCTGAGACCCTTGCACATTTTGTATTTTTTTGCCCTAGATACTTGGTCCCTAGGAAAAAGTGGATTATCCCTTTATGTAGATCTCTTGAGATAAGAAATTATAAGGCATCTCTTTGCATATTGATAAGTGACACAAGTGATAAGGTAGTCTTTGCAGTCGTGAGGTATCTCAAATGTGCATGGGTAAGATCAAGAGAATACCTCTCTGACTGATTTGCAAATATGCAAAGACACCTGGTCAAATGCAGATTAATTTAAGGGACCTAAGCATAAAGGCTACAACTGAGTAATTCTATTGAGTGTTTTAATGGGCTTTTATTCAATGTATATATATTTATATTAGTCTAACTTTTTAGAGTGGGGCAGGGATATTTATTGTACTGTATGGCACTTTTTTCTACCTGATTTTCAATGACCATTGTGTGAATATATTATATTATTCTTATACGGATGCTTTTATGGCTTCTAGTCGAAATAAAGAAAATATTTTACTTTTACTGCATACTGATGGAGATGTTAGAATACTGCTTACTTAATTTTTTTTCAATAATAAGATCTATCGTCAATTGAAAGGCACAGCAATGGAGGAGTGTTTTGCCCCCAGTTTTGCTAACTTGTATATGGGCTGGTGGGAGGAACAAGTCCTTGGAGATATGGATGATTTTGAAAATGTTATTCTGTGGACACGATTCATAGATGCTGCATGTCTTAAATGGAAGGGTCCTGAATGTGACAGCAAAATTGTTATTGAAAAATTATACATAAATAAGTCGAATCTCTTCTTCACAAGTACTATAAATAACCACAAGATGAAATTCTTAGATATCGCTGTCTTTGTAGATGAAGATAAATTATCTAGTAGACTTTTTAGAAAGTCCATGGATGGTAATACTTTATTACATACCAAGAGCAGTCACCCTCAAAATTTAAATCATAGGATAGCCTATGGGGAACTTTTGAGGGCCTGGTTGAATTGTAGTACAGAAGAGGGCTATCTTCAGGAACAAATGGTTATGATACAAACATTGATTTAAAAAAAGTGGTTACTCTGAAGGTACACTTAACACTGCAGTGCAATGAGTTCTTATGATAAAAAGGGATGTGCTTTTATCTGTTACAAAGTCAAAAAAATGTTAAAAGATCAAGAAAGTGATCAAGAATGGTTTATCACTACATATGGAAATGAAGCAGGTGAAGTCAAACAGGTCATACATAAACATTGGGAATTGCTCCAGACAGATAATGTACTCCAGAGTGTTATCACAGACCGGCCAGGTCTGACCTTTAGGAGAAGCAGTTCTCTGTTCGATTAACATAGACCCAACCTGATGACAAGTGAATGAACATTCGAGTAATCAGGCCCCAATGAGTTTCTGCACTTGTTGAAAGTGCAAAGCATGTAAAATGAGAACTAATGTGTTCAGTCCCATTTGAGACTAACAGAAGCATACAAAAATTAATGAAATGTAATATCAATTTTGTGGTCTTACAAGAAGAGATATGTCAATGGCAAAACCCATCCACTCACAAAACTAGTATTGCAGTATGTGTGTGCTATTAAGAATGTAGATCCACATTATCTGGTAGCAAGGACTTTTTCAGAAAAACATAACAGTGATAGAGATCTCTTAACGTTTTTTGGGATTCACTGTATAACTCCTGTGACTGGATGGTGATAACGAGTTGCTCCTTAGACGTCTTGAATTTTATGACACGACCGGAGGCTCCTATTATGCGTTTCTTTTCTTGCTTTATTAAACAGCAGCAAGTGAAGAAAAACTACAAATTCCATAGGTGAAGAGAAATGAGCCAATGGGAAACGATTTGTAGTCCATTTTAACAAGAACCAATAAACACCAATGTATGCCATTATGGCGTAACTTGACTGTGAACAGCCAAGTTCAGTACTTTTTCATTATAATGACGTTTTTAATGTACTGTTAATGTGTTTTTCTTTATAAAACGAGGCGCGCTTCGCGCGTCGCTCGAGTTCTGTTGTGTACAGTTTGTTTTGTGCAGCCGGCAAGTTGCCACATACGTTTATTCTTTTTCCTCAAAGCCTTCCCAGTTCGCGCTGGACTCGCGCACTCCGCTTTCTGTAACGGCTCCAACTGTTCCTAACGCGTCAGACCGGCATTTCTCGGTCTGCGCGTCAGAAACGAGGAGCCTCGGTGTACCTTACCTCCTCCTGAGACGCTCCGGAGCCCTTTGCCTCTTCAGTTCCTGTTCGGGATGGCAGTAAGATTACAAAATACATGCCCAGGGGTGGGGCACTTTCATTCCCTTGCAGAAAGATTAACCCTTTCCATCCTTGCTTGCCTCTAGCCTGTTTTTGGTGATTTTTTGGTTTTTCCATTCCGGTCACCATGGAATCCAACAGGTTTGACCCTGAGGAAGTTTCTGCTATAAAGCAGGATATTAACGTGTTTATACAGAATTCTCTCCAACAGGCAGTGAACAGTTCCATTAACAAATTATCCAAAAACCTGGAATCGGCAGTTTAAAAAATGCTGAATCAAACCAAATCTACCCAGTCTGCAGGGGAATGCAGACAGCGCCTTTCTCCCGTTTCTCAAACAAAAGGTAATAAAAAATTGGCACTAAAGATTCATGAGGTTCCCTCACCCATGGCAGAGTACGCGGTTCCTCAAAAGGCTCCGTCTAAGGAGAATAAAAATCCAGATAATTTAAATTTTTCTCAGAAATGAAAATCCAAAACCAAGCATATTATTCCCCCTTTGGTGATTTCGTCCATACAGGACACTGATGATTTGCCTGACGCAAGCTCAGTTGTTGACCCCTCTGACCAGGATGATCTCTGTTCTTCTCCTGCAGCAAAAAAATCCAAATTTTCCTCCGAACCCTCTAACCTAAACCCTAAACCTCTTCTAGACTGCGAGGGTTTACCGATGTTTGATCCCTCCTTTATTTTTCACCCCAATTCTACCGAATAGTTTCCAGCTGCTCATGTGGGTGACTATGTGTCCGCCAAGCTTTTCAGTCCCCTGGATAAACAAACAAGGGCCTAGCTCAAATCTGAGTGTCCATGTCCTTCTCTTGCATACAAGTCTTCAGTCACACCTTCCATCGATCAACCCATCCTAACATTCTTCACTAAATTCGGCAAAGATCCCCGGAAAGGCATTGACAAAGCCTGGTCCTCCTGCCAGGACAAGTTGCTGGATGTCATCGGTCCCCTCACCCACATTTTTGACATTGCCGAGTCTGCCAGGATCGATGGTTCCCTTATTGATCCTGAAGAACTCTCACTATGGGTTCAGAGGTCGGTCTGTCTTCTCGGAAATGCAAATGCTGCCCTTTCTCAAGAAAGGCGGAAAGGTCTCCTACTTAAATTAGACCCAAAACTCGTCAACTTGGCGACGATCCAACCCCAGGTAAAAACAGAGGGTCTACTGTTTGGCGACAGCTTTATCAAAGAACTATGCAAATACGTAGCCACCTTCACCTCCTTAGATAAGGCTCAACAGTATTTAAAGAAAATGTTTAATCAGCGGGTTTTCGCCAGGGCTGGCAGAGGCAGGAGCCGCTTTGCCAGCCCTCTTACTACTACAATCAAGGCTCCTGCGGCGCTTATAACTCAGCCTACCAGGATTTCAGACCACAGTTTTACCCACAAAGGGTCAGAGGCTTCCGCTCCAGAGGTTACAGGAACCCCAGGAATATCAATCAATCAGGTAAATCAATCCTTTTCCCAGTTTCCCGTTGGCGGTCGTATTTGTCATTTTCTCCCAAATTGGTTATCAATCACCTCAGACCCATGGGTTCTAAACACAGTTCAAGGATATATGATAGAGTTTTATTCAACTCTGGTTCAAGTCCTTCTGCCTCCTCTTCCACATTTTTCTACAGACATGTCTGCTCTCATTTCTTCGGAGGTCCAGTCTCTTCTGCAAAAACAAGCAATTGCGGTCACTCGTCTCGATCCTTCCGGTTTTACCAGCTCTATTTTCCTAGTCCAAAAGAAGAACAAAAAAATGCGACTGGTCATCAATCTCAAATTTTGTCAACCAGTTTGTTGTTTACCGCCACTTCAAGATGGAAACTATCCTCCATCTCTGGATGGTTCGTCTAGATTTACAAGACGCGTATCTAGTCGTCCCAATTCACCCAGAACACAGGAAGTTCCTCCAATTCCAGTGGCTAGACCAAGCATTTCATTTTACGTCTCTACCTTTCGGTCTCTCATCGGCTCCATAGTGTTTCACCAAGCTATTGAAGCCAGTGGTGGCTCACCTCAGGGCTCAGGGAGTAAGACTTCTTATTTATCTGGACGACATTCTTCTGATGAGTCAATCTCCGCAATTGCTTCTAGCTCACCTCAACCTAACCAGTTCACTTCTTTCGGACTTGGGTTTCATCATCAACAAAGAGAAGTCCCTTCTTTGCCCTACCCAAATTATAGAATTCTTAGGTTTCCAAATCAGTTCTCTTTCAGCTACCCTGCTTCTTCCTTCCGCAAAGATAAAATCTATAAAGTCAGAGATTCTTCAGATTTCACGTCTTCCTTTCATTTCTCTAAGAACACTCACCCGCGTAGTCAGTCTTCTTCCCTCTTCCATACAGGCCATATTCCCAGGTCCCTTACAATACCGGGCCCTTCAGCATCTAAAAATTCACCATTTGCACAGAGGCCTTTCATATGCAGACACCATTCCGCTAGATCACGATTCTAGCACAGAATTGCAATGGTGGATAGACCATTTAGATGCCTGGAACAGAAGAGCTATCTTTCCATCAGCCCCAGATCTTGTATTAGAATCAGATGAAAGTCTGACAGGCTGGGGAGCCCGCTGTGGTCCAATCTCGACTTGGGGTACATGGTCATTACAGGAGTCCAGATTGCATATCAATTGTTTAGAGATGCTTGCGGGCTCCTTTGCAATCAGAAGCCTTGCAAAGGACAAGGTTTGTTGTGCTATCCTTCTCAGGATGGACAACATTTCAGCAGTCCGTTATATAAATCATCTTTGAGGCACAAGATCCAAACCACTAGCAGTGTTAGCAAAGGGATTTTGGGAGTTCTGCCTTGCAAACCAAATTTCGGTTCATGCAGAGTATCTTCCAGGAACCCTCAACTCCATCGCCGATTGGCACTCTCGTCATCACCGCGATTCAAGCGATTGGAAACTCCATCCGGAGATCTTTCAATTTCTACAGCACAAATGGGACCCCTTGTCCATCGATCTATTCGCATCTCGCCTAAATTGCCAACTTCCTCTATTTTACAGTTGGCGTCCAGATCCTTTGGCTATGGCCTCAGATGCATTTCTTCAAGATTGGTCCAAGTTTCTCTCTTATGCTTCCCCCCTTTCGCTATGATCAGCAGGGTGTTAGTGCAAATTCGACGTCAACATGCCACTCTAATCATAATTACTTCTTTTTGGCAATCCCAGATTTGGTTTCTAACTCTTCTGGAACTTGCCATAGATTGTCCTTTCCTTATTTCTCCTTTTGGACCCCCTTCAACGTCCTCACTTTCTTGTCTAGGACAAGCTTCTTTATCTTTCAGCATGGAAAATTTCGGCAATTCCCGATCTTTCCCTCTCATTTCGGCGCAAGCTGCGGAATATATCAGACAGGCCTGGGCTCCAGGGACAAGAAAGGCCTACAAGTCAGCCTGGGCTTTATGGCACAGCTGGTGTTTGGGAAAACACATTGATTCCCTTTCAGCAGATGTCACCTTTATCGTGAACTTCCTTGCCGCCGAAGCTAGCAAGGGCAAAGCTTTTCGTACTATTAATCTGTACAGATCAGCCATCTCCTCTAGTCATCAATTCGTCAATGGAAAACCCGTGGGTGAACACCCACTTATTTGTCGCCTGTTAAAGGGAGTAACGTTTTCTAATCCACCTTTACCTAATTATAAGTTTTTATGGATGTTAATATAGTGTTAAAGTTCCTTCTTGCATGGCCTGATAATTCTTCTCTTACTTTGAAAATGTTATCTGCGAAACTCACCATGCTTTTATGTCTCATTTCTATTAAGCGTATTTCTGATGTTAAAGCTTTGGATATTTCTTCTAGGCAATTTACTCCTTCTGGTGTACTATTTATTATATCTTGCAGAACTAAAACAAATTTGCATTCTGTTTTTTATCCATATTTCCCGGACCAACCCAAATTATGTGTTGCACAATGTTTGAAAGTTTATGAGCAGATGACAGCTCATTTAAGAACGTCCTCAACTCCACAACTCCTTATTTCTTTCAGGAGACCTTATCGGCCTGTGTCCTCGGCTACTTTAGCCCACTGGATTAAATGGGTAATGTCTTTGGCCGGCATTGACACCTCCAGATTTGGAGCTCACTCTTCCAGAGGTGCTATGGCATCTAAAGCCTTCTAGATGGGTTCCCGCCTTGAGGACATTCTTAGATCTGCTGATTGGTCTAACGATAATGTGTTTAGGATTTTTTCTGTAAACCTGTTGAAAATATCCCTATCAATGTCATTAATTTGCTTTAAACTCGCATAATAAGAGCCTCCAGTCTTGTCATAAAATGTAGATTTTCCTAGTTTTAATGACGGAAAGTCTTAATTTTATTAAAGAAACGGAGGCGAGTATTATCCCACCGCTATTATCAGTAACGGCTGTTTGTTTTCTGTTTCTCTCATCCCTTCAGTTTCAACATCGGCTGTTTAACCTGCCTCCTAAGAAGTTATCTCAATCTTCGGATGCTCCAGCATTGTTTACTCATCCTCCTTCTTCACTCCTTGGTTTGCCAGACAACCAGTGTGCTTCTCTTCATCTACAATGTCCTGGACTAATGAACTTTTGTTCTGAATTATTATCCTTTTATTATGGCAGTCCTTATTCTAGCTTCTATATTTCCTTTATTTCATTCTAACTGAATCTAACGTGCAAGAAAAGAGGGCTGTTCGCAGTCAAGTTACGTCATAATGGCATTCATTGGTGTTTATTGGTTCTTGTTAAAATGGACTACAAATCATTTCCCATTGGCTCGTTTCTCTTCACCTATGGGATTTGTAGTTTTTCTTCACTTGCTGCTGTTTAATAAAGCAAGAAAAGAAACGCATGATACTCGCTTCCGTGTCTTTAATAGACTTTCCGTCATTAAAACTAGGAAAATCTACATTTATATACATTGTTTTACTGGAAACCAAGGTACCAAATGGGTTGAATAATGAGGAAGAACCTAAAGTCCACCTAGGTACACAGAGATACCAACTGATGGACTTGCTTCCGCTTTGCTCTCTGTCAGTCTGTAGAAGTTTGTGAAGCTGCACAGTTTTAAAAAAGGTAGATGCTGTTTTCTCTAATAAGACTTTTTTCTTAATAATGTTCTTTTAATAACTGTTGTAGGAAGTTGGCTCTGTATATACTATCTCAAAGTGAGAGATAGTGTGCACAGACTCCAAGGATTCCCCTTAGAGGTTGATAGTGGCAAAATTAGATAATACTAATGCTCCCATTTTTTGGTAGTGTGGTCGAGCAGTAGATTTATCAGAGGGTAGTGTTAAGCATTTGTTGTACTCACCCAGGCAATAAATGAGGAACACACACTCAGTGACTTAACTCCAGGCCAATAGGTTTTTATATAGAAAAATACATTTTCTTAATTTATTTTTAGACCCACAAGATTCAAATTTTAGGTAAGTACATAAATTGCAAGGTACTTCACACAGGTAAGTATAGAACTTTGATTTAAAACAGTAGTATACACAGTTTTGGTTAAAATGGCAAATAGCTATTTTAAAAGTGGACACAGTGCAAAAATCAACAGTTCCTGGGGGAGGTAAGTAACTGTTAGTTTCTCAGGTAAGTAAAGAACTTACACAGTCTCCTGGGCATAGGCAGCCCACTGTTGGGGGTTCAAGGAAACCCCAAAGCCACAGCACCAGCAACACAGGGCCGGTCAGGTGCAGAGATCAAAGGAAGGCCCAAAGCACATAGGCATCTATGGAGAACAGGGGTGCTCCGGTTCCAGTACCTGTGTCCTCGGGGAGCGGACGGGGGGGTTTTGTAGAGCACTGGGGGACACACATGCAAGCACATAAAACACACCCTCAGCGGCACAGGGGCGGCCTGGTGCAGTGGGCAAAGTAGGTGTTGGATTAGTTGTTGAAAACAATGGAGGGACCCGGGGGTCACTCTGGAGATGGAGGCAGGGCACGGGGGGCTTTTCGGGCCAGCCACCGACTGGGCTAGGGTGAGGGCCGCCTACTGGTCACTCCTGCACTGGTAGGTGGTTCCTCTCGGGCCTGGGGTCTTGCGGGTGCAGTGCTTGGTCCAGGCGTTGGGTTCCTTTGGTACCAGACAGGCACGGTCAGGGGGAGTCTCTGGATCCTCTCTGCAGGCGTCGCTGTGGGGATGCAGGGAGGTCGACTCAGGGAGTCCACGTCGTTGGAGTCTCCTGGGAGTCCTCTCTGCAGTGTTGGTTTCTCCAAACTCGAGCCGGGGGCGTCAGGTGCAGAGTGTGAAGACTCACGCTTCTGGCGGGAAGTTAGAGTCTCTTTAAAGTTGGTTTCTTGTTGCTGTTTTGTAGTTGTTTCTGGACAGAGCCGCTGTCCTCGGGAGGTTCTTGGTCCTTTAGGTGCAGGTCAGTCCACTGAGTCTTCAGAGGTCGCTGGTCCTGCTGGGTGTGTCACTGTGCAGGTTCTTTGAGTCTGGAGAAAGGCCGGTAGGGCTGGGGCCAAGTCAGTTGTCATCTCCGTCGTCTCTGCGGGGCTTTCAGGTCAGCAGTCCTTCTTGTTGTAGGTTTCAGGAATCTGATTTCCTTGGTTCAGAGTTGCCCGTAAATACTGAATGTTATGGGTGTGTTTAGGTCTGGGGGCCAGTAGCCAATGGCTACTATTCTGGAGGGTGGCTACACCCTCTTTGTGCCTCCTCCCTGAGGGGAGGGGGTCACATCCCTATTCCTATTGGGGAATCCTCCAAAACCAAGATGGAGGACTTCTAAAGGCATGGGTCATCTCTGCTCAAGATACCTTAGGGGCTGTCCTGACTGGTGGGTGACTCCTCCTTGTTTTTCTCATTATCTCCGGTGGACTTGCCGCCAAAAGTGGGGGCTGTGTCCGAAGGGGCGGGCATCTCTACTAGCTGGGATGCCCTGGGGTGCTGTAACAACAGGCATGAGCCTTTGAGGCTCACCCCCAGGTGTTACAGTTCCTGCAGGCGGAGGTGAGAAGCACCTCCACCCAGTGCAGGCTTTGTTCCTGGCCACAGAGTGACAAAGGCACTCACCCCATGTGGCCAGAAGCTTGTCTGGTTGTGGCAGGCTGACAGGAACTGGTCAACCTAACACTAGGAATTGGACTGGTATACAGGGGGCATCTCTAAGATGCCCTCTGTGTGCATTTTTCAATAAATCTCACACTAGCATCAGTGTGGATTTATTGTGCTGAGAAGTTTGATACCAAACTTCCCAGATTTCAGTGTAACCATTAGGGAACTGTGGAGTTCGTAATTGACAGACTCCCAGACCATATACTTTTTATGGCTACCCTGCACTTACAATATCTAAGGTTTGGCTTAGACACTGTAGGGGCATAGGGCTCATGCAACTATGCCCTCACCTGTGGTATAGTGCAACCTGCTAGAAGGGTGACTTATTTATGCCACAGGCAGTGGGTTGAGGGCATGGCACTCTGAGGGAGTGCCATGTCGACTTAGTCATTTTCTCCCAACCAGTACGCACAAGCTGTGAGGCAGTGTGCATGTGCTGAGTGAGGGGTCCCCAGGGTGGCATAATATATGCTGCAGCCCTTAGAGACCTTCCCTGCCCACAGGGCCCTTGGTACCAAGGGTACCAGTTACAAGGGACTTTTCTGTGTACCAGGGCTGTGCCAATTGTGGGAACAAAGGTACAGTTTAGGGAAAGAACACTGGTCCTGGGGCCTGGTTAGCAGGGTCCCAGCACACTTTCAGTCATAACTGGTATCAACATAAAGCAAAAGGTTAGGGGGTAACCATGCCAAGGGAGGCATTTCCCTACAGCTGTGTATATTTTCTTGTAGGTCTGAGGGACATATAGTGAACTACAAGCTTTCCTAGAATAAGATTTCAAGTTTGTTCTTCTTTAATCTTTTGCTATACCTTATTTTTCTTCTTTACCACTACTTTGTATTCCTCTCGATTCTCGATTGATCGCTCTGATATTTGGACTAGGCAATTAATGCTCATTGGTTGCTTGGATTGTGAATGTTGACGACTTGCGCATGAATGTCGAGTACTTGTAAGTTTTTGAGGAAGAATATTTTTTCTTGTTAGATAATTGTTATTTAGATAACATAACAGACAATTATGTCACAATCGCCAAGTTGCCCACTTGGGCAGGATACTTATATTTATAATTGTGGCATATTGAAGTACTGTGTTAGTTAGATTAATATCAGGAACATTGATTATGAATATGAAGGACTATGATAATGAGGTTTTCAGACAATTGAATAACACTTCCAATTATGCTCAGATGGATACGAATCCCAGAATGTGCATCACTAATCTTGTTAATAATTGTAATTGTATTTATATAGCGCTTACTACCCCTGATGAGGCATCAAAGTGCTTTTCGGCGAGTAGCACTCTATTCCAGAACCCAAGAGGAATTAGTAATGAACTAAAAACTTGGCATGAGAGTGAACTATTGACGTATAAATAATGCATGTATCTGAAAGTTAACAAATCAATACACCCATATTTATACATCATTCCTAAGACACATACAGGAGGACCCTTCTCTCCAGCAAAACCAATTATTGTGGGTATAGGGTGATCAACAGAGAGGAGTTTACTGTTCATTGAATTTTTTTTAATGACCATATGTATTTATATTACAACCTTTTATTAGGGACACAAAACGTACTGAATCGTTTAAGTGGTGGTACATGGGTGGAAGGGATGCTTTCTGTTACTTTGGATGTTGTCTCCCTCTATACTAATATATTACATGACTATGGTATACAGGCTGTGGTATAAGAGACCATTGAACTATTATTATCAGATATACGTATGATACTGTATATGCTACGTTTGATCTTGGAGAATAATGTATTCACATATAATGGCCAATGGTATTGTCAAACCTGTGCGACTGCCATGGGCTCCAGATTTGCCCCCTCTTTTGCTAACCTTTTTTGGGGCTGGTTTGGGGGGAGATTTTTAGATGTTATCCTGATGATTTGGACTGGATCTATAGATGATTTGCTTGAATTTGTTTTATCTCTGAATTTAAATTCATATAATATGAACTTAAGAATCCGTATAGTATGAGCTTTGCGTTGAACTATAGTGGTGCAAGTATTCCATTTTTAGATGTTGAGCTATAAGTTAGCAATAAGACACTCCAGAGTTGTGTGTTTAGAAAAGAAACATTTTACAGTTCAGTACTGCTAGCACCTAGTGCACAACATAAGAATCAAATGATGGCTATTCCATTTGGAGAAATGGTACGAGCTAGAAGAAGGTGCAGCCTGGTTAGGGAATTTGTGACAGATGTCCATGATATTATTGACAGGTTTTTGGCCATTCGGACCAAAGGCTTGAAACCGAGGAGGTAAGAAACTTTGAGGGAGAAAAATAAACACAAATTGAACACTAAAGAGAAACTTTCTCACACCTACGGGAGGGAAGCTAGCAGACTTAGTACGATTCTTAATAGATACTGGCACCTTTTGAGGAAAGATAGTGTGAGTAGTAATTACATTTTGTCACACCCTAGTATTATATTTCATAAAGGATGTACACTTAGGAATATGATTAGCCCCAGTTGCGCAGGCCCTCAAGACATTGTGCTGTGGTGGTCTGCAGTGACAAATAGCTTCCATAAATGTGATCCCTGTCCAATTTACATATTAGCAAAACATAATGTGACTTCCTTTAGCAATAACAAGAGTTCACCTTTTAAAATAAGAAATAATACTAATCATGGAACCAAATTTGGAGTACATGTTCTGTGTTGGCAGCACTATAAGACTTTTAGGGAAAGAATTTCAGAACACTTTAGAGCGGTCAAACAAGTGATCCAAAATACCCAGTTGCACTACATAATTTCGAGTAAAAATCGCAGAATGTTCATCGTAATTCTTAGCAGTGTTGATGGAAGCAAGAGGAGGTAACAGAGAGCTACAATTGAGACGAAAAGAAGCATTGTAAATCATGAGACTCTAAGCAGTAGAAGAAGGTCTCAATATAGATAATAAACTACATTGCTTTTTAGGTGATCCATAATGCAATTGTAACCTGAGTATGTTTTGGTATTAAACAATTGCAATTGTTGTTGGGATTCATTTGAATTGATTGTTAATTTGATATAATTTCTTATATATTGTCTGACTCATTGAAATTGAATTATCAATATTTGTGAGTGACACCACCATAAATCTTACACCATCAAAATGAGACTACGACAAAATATTTTACAATACACTATAGTAAGTACTGACACAACTTATATTAGTATGTGCATATAAATGAATTAATGTAATTGTAGAATAATGCCATACTATTGGTCAGTTTTTTCAAGAAATATTTTGGAATATATGTAGATAAAATAACTATAATATACCCATACCTGAATTGCTGTATTTAGATACTTGAATGATGCTGTCATTGACCATTTATAGATTTCAAGCATTTTAACATAAGATTATCTTTAGATTCTTTAAAACATTGGTTGCTGTGTGACCGCAGCTTAGTTTGTCTTTTGTGTATATTTTGGTCTTTCGTTATGAATGGAATACTAAGTTAAGGAAACAATTCCTTTTATTATGATGTGAGAAGTTTAATATAAATAAGATACCATGGAAAAAACTTTTTTCAGTAATATACTAACTAATGGTAGATGACCACTGCTTAGTGTGTCTTTTGTGTATAATTTGATTTTGGGTTTTATGTTATGAATGAAACAGTCTGATATAAGAATGTCTGATGCCTGTATGCAAATTCAATAAATAACACCTAATACAATGGAGATAGAAGCATATTTGGATGGAGAGTGTGGTTCACATGACTACAAAAGGTGAAATGTAGCTCTTACACAGAGTTTTTCAAATATGTATTTTTAGAGTTTATTTATTTTAGTCAATTGTGGATAAATAGTTGACAACATTAATTCCTTTTTCAAAAGTAATTCAGTAAGTTTCAACTAAGGTACAGCAACCTGGAAATTACAAGATGGCCACTGTTGAGCGTGTATTCTGATTTGACTTGTGGCTTTACACCAAAAATTTAATTATTTTGGGGGTTAAATCTGGTTATAATATTAAAGTAATATTTTCTGATGATTGTACACATAGTTAATATGGTATTATTTAATAGCACTATAGGCACTGTAGGAACAAGTCAATGGTTGATGTCACCGTAAAAGACGGAATATTAGCCATTAATGTAGCTGTTACCTTTTATACTCAGTAATGCTTTGCCAATTCAGATGATGTTGAAGTAAGAAATCACCTTCTTTCTTATTAGTGGAGTTAAAAGTGACACTGAGATTGAAATATTCCTCTCCCTAATATAGAGTATAAAACAGCACCAGAATGGCACTGATTTAAAAGACTACGATGGAATGCGGAGTACTCTCTCGTATGGTAATTTTTTTGCTTGCGGCTTGTAATTTTTTTTAGATAAATCTGTGTTCGAATCCAAGATAACTTCCAAGCTACTTATTGCATAAATCTGTGTCTGAACCCTTGGTGACGTGTCATGTTTTATTATCTTCTTTTAGGCACAATACTTTCATGTTACAGATTTACCTGTCATCACAAACTCGTAAGAACAATCAAATAATTGGTGTTTTGTTTTATGGTTTGGTTACCAGTTATGAGCTTTTTTTCTTAAATTATTTCTTTAGTGTTATTTTGTGTGACTTTCTGGTTTAGAAATATAACTCGTACCCTTCATTAACATCACAGTACTTTATTTACTGTGTTTTTTGGACTGGGTTCACAAACGTTTGTGGTCAGTGCTTGAAATGGGAAAAAGAAGTGAACTAGAGTACCTGCTTGTTTCTGAGAAATGCTGGTATGCTCCAATTAAAAGCATCATGTTTTTCTTGAGGAGTGCGGGTGCTGTCACTCTCAAAATAAAAAAGTGCTAGTACTCAGTACCGGAATGGACCGGCCCATTAAAAAGCACTGTTTGTGGTGATATATACTAAAATCGATTGATGACTAACGTTAGCATGGCGACTGAAAAAAAGGAGTTGAGATAAAATGATCTATATAGGTGCTGTTCTTGTTTGCAGTGGTCACTTTGTGAAGTGCGCTATTTGAGACATATAGGCGCATATGATAATTCTCAGGTGAGACTTTAATTTGGTACAGTACACACTTCACACATGGTGTAGTTGCTAAAGTCTTTTACACTTTTATTTAGATAGTGGACTTGTTTGAGTGTGCCATATCATAGATGTGTCACACAGTTGGCTATATTTTTTATTTATGTTAATACTATCTTATTTGCTATGGACTATAAATTCTATTTATTTTAAGGGAGACACTTTTCTTGCCTGTCCCTGATTATCACAAACTTCACACTGTATCAGAGACTACCTGTCATTGGGTACACAGTGGAGGCATGTAGTCTAAATAATATTATGAATGTAATATAATGTACTATATTTCTATCCCTGACAAAGTCACGTTAGTTGCACCCGTTCAAAGACAAAATACATGTTGTAGGATGATCTGTTAATGCTGAGCTTGGATTTGAATAAATGAATGAGAAGACAATATACAATGGAATGGATTTTAATCATTGTCGGAGTGCTCAAGAATATTTTTTATGTCCATGGACATTGGCCCTCATTACAATATTGGCAGTAAATCCCGCTTACCGCCGTGCAGAAAAACGCCAACACACCGCAGCAGCGGAATTCCGCTACAGCTATTACGACCCACAGGCCGGAATCCGCCAAAATCCAGCACCTGTTCGGTATAAGTCAATAAGGACGCTCAATGAAGGACCACACGCCAATTATAAATACAATTTAGCTTAATTGCAAGTAAATGTAGGCATTTAGCACATTAACAATAGTAGAATAAGAATAGCAATGAAAAGCATCTATTTATATATAAGTACACTACAAAGAGCATCTATGCATATATATATATAAGCAAAGAGTTCATTGACAGATATAAGTTTATACCAATATGCATCACTATGATTTTCAGGAAGCAGAATATAAATGAGTTGAATACTTCAGATAAGCTTTGATTTACTGCACACCAAAATGCATGTTTCAATTACTGCAGCAGGCTCCCACTATGATGTTCAGAAGGCAAAATATAAAAACTGAATACTTCAGATAAGCTTTGATTTACTGCACACCAAAATGCATGTTTCAGTTACTATAGCAGGTTCATACTACGAGGTTTAGAAAGAAAAATATAAACGAGCTGAATACTTCAGGTTATAAACACAGTGCAAGCATAAATAATCAGTCATAATCATAGAGCAGAGAAACCAAGGCCTTTCATCCCTGTGTGGAAATTAACTTAGTCCACGAAATGCTGGGAAGCCCTCTACCGCCTGCTTGGACCTCTCTCCCCCTCAAGCATCACGGTCAGCAAAACAGGGAGACAGCGCTGGGCCATGGCAGCTTTCACAACTCCATCTGCGAGCTTCAAATCCCTCACCCACACTTCAGTGCTTAAATAACTCGAAGCTTGGATTCTATCTCATTCTGGCATTTTCTAGCCATGTTATCAGTACTTGGCTGCTCTGCCCTTCTCCAGCCTTTGTTTTCATTCCATCTTCTCCCTGTACTCTCGTTCTCAAGGTTGAGACAGAGTCTTCTACACAAACAAGCTTGAAAATAATATCATGAACTTTTCCACGTTGTTTGGGGGGGTAGGGGGTTTCAGCAGACATCACACTCATCTACACTGCTCAAGCTAATTAACCCTTCGCGTCACAGTGTCTTCTGCACCTTTCCCTATACTGATCACCCACACAAGTCCGCCACACCAAAGGTCAGTGATAAACTGGCGAAAACAAAACCAACACCGTCATGCCAACGTCCACACTATCACAACCCACTAATCCAAACGGCGGTTTTTCAACCGTGGTATTCCATTGGCGGTACACACCGCCACGCTTAAAATACACACACATATACAAAACACAACTACATTGGACAATTCGAAATACACACACCTGATACACATACACACACCACTCCCACACACTCAATACAATATAAAACACACACCCACATCACCCACAAACCAGTACGACAAGAATTGAGAAAGAAGCCCAGAGAGAGAGAGACACCACCATCAACAATACTAGCAGTCACAGGCACACAACACCATCACTCACACAACATCCACGCACCTCAGACAACACACACAAACACATCCCTTCACACATCACAACACACACCACCTGTCACATCACCCACACCACACCATGGCACTGCAAAGACACCCCAGGTTCTCTGAGGAGGAGCTCAGGGTCATGATGGAGGAAATCGTCCGGGTAGAGTCACAGCTATTCGGATCACAGGTGCAGCACACCTCCATAGCTAGGAAGATGGAGCTATGGCGCAGAATCGTAGACAGGGTCAACACAGTGGGACAGCATCCAAGAACACGGAATGACATCAGGAAGAGGTGGAACAACCTACGGGGGAAGGTGCGTTCTGTGGTCTCAAGACACCAGATTGCAGTTCAGAGGACTGGCGGCGGACCCCCACCTCCTCCCCCACAACTAACAACATGGGAGGAGCAGGTCTTGGCTATACTGCTTCCTGAGGGCCTCGCAGGAGTAGCAGGAGGAATGGACTCCGGTAAGTCAACTCTTAACTATTAAATCCCCCACCCTCCCTGACGGCGGTAGGTTGATGGGTCTGCCTGCCAACCTCGTAATGTGCCAAAAGCTGCAGCGAGCCGACAGCCAGCCTCGTATTAGGCCCTAAGTGCGTGTGCACCTAAGTCACCCGGCTGCCATTTTTTATTGTGTATAACATTGCTTTAACCTTTTGTTTTTTTTCAGTGAATTTCTAAGTTTAAAAAAAAAAAAAAAAAGATATTTTAATCACACCTAACCAAAATTTATTTTAACCTGTGTTTTTTCATTGAATTTTTAGGGTTTTTTAAACGCAAAGTAATACTTAGTTAGCATGCGTAAATGAAATCCCTCACACAGTAAATTCAGAGTCATCCAATTCTGACTTATCAGAAGATGCATTTGGTAAAGGCAATCGTGATAAGCAGTCATGAAAATGTCTGCCGCCTTGAATGTACTTCCTTTGCATGTCATAGTCTTGAAGTCTGTATAATAGGCAGACTAATCTGGCAGATGATTTACCAAGACCATTATCAGATGTTAAGTACACCAGAGGTTTGTGATCAGTAAATACGGTAAAAGACTTGCCCCATACATATGCTTTGAATTTATGCACGACCTAAACACAGGCCAACACCTCACACTCTGTTGTGCTGTATTTGGTTACTGCATCAGAAAGAGATCTAGAGGCAATAGCTACAGTCACCTCTTTACCAACAGAGTACTAGCGAAAAACAGCACCCACACCTTTTAAACTTGCATCATCTGAAATGAAGCTCCCATTATTAGAATCATAAAGCTTTAAAGCAGAAGCATTGATCACTAATATTTTTGTACTTTCAAACGATTTGTTGACTTCCTGAGTCCAATTAAATGTAACTCTTTATTGTTTTTAGAAACTGTTTCATGGGTTGGACAATACATCCGTACCCAGGACTAAATCAAGCATAGTAGTCACAAAGGCATAAGAATTACCATAATGTGACTTTATCATAAGGACGTGGCATATTTTGTATATCCTCTAAATTGCTGAATTTAGGTTTAAAACCTTCTTCGGATGTTGTGTCCCCCAAATATTGAACCTCTTGCACCATAAGTTTACATTTTTCTGGCCTCACGGTTATGCCTCTATTAAAGACTTTTTCTAGCAAGGTCAAATGCACATCTTTGTCCTTTGTGAAAATCAAGATATAGGCGGTCATTCTGACCGCGGCGGGCGGCGGTCGCCGCCCGCCATGCGGTCACCGCCAAATGGCCGCTCCGCGGTCAGAAGACCGCGGATGCCATTCTGGCCTTCCCGCTGGGCCGGCGGGCGACCGCCGGCCCAGCGGGAAAGCCCCTGCAACATAGAAGCCGGCTCCAAATGGAGCCGGCGGTGTTGCAGGGGTGCGACGGGTGCAGTAGCACCCGTCGCGATTTTCACTGTCTGCAAAGCAGACAGTGAAAATCCTGCTGGGGCCCTGTTAGGGGGCCCCACGACACCCGTTCCCGCCATCGCCAGAAACAGGCTGGCGGGAAGGGGGTCAGAATCCCCATGGCGGCGATGGAGGATTCTCCGGGCCAGGGGAAATCCGGCGGGAAACCACCGGATCCCCTTTTCTGACCGTGGCTTTACCGCCGCGGTCAGAATGGCCCTGGAAGCACCGCCAGCCTGTTGGCGGTGCTTCCGTGGTCCCCGGCCCTGGCGGTCATGGACCGCCAGGGTCGGAATGACCCCCATTGTCTTGAAAAGCCTGCACACAATTTAAGTCTCCAAATAATGTGTCCATCATTCTTTGGAAGACACAGGCGGCTGAGGCCAATCCGAAAGGTAATCTTAAACTTTCGAAGGCACCATGTGGTGTGACAAAAGTGGTAAGATCTTGCAATTCTTTACTTAGGGCAATCTGATGAGAAGCTGCGTGAAGGTCTATGGTTGAGAAGTATTTAGCTTCACCAACATTTGCTAACATCTCTTGTATGTGTGGCAAAGGAAGACAATCAACAACTATATTTTGGTTTAAAGAGCTCAAGTCCACAAATAACCTAAGGTAACCAGACTTTTTCTTAGTTAAAGCTACTGGGGAAACTCATTCAGAAGATTCAGTCGGTATGATCACCCCTTCATCATATAAGTTATTTTCGAGTTCACTGTGAGTACTCAAAGGTACATGTTGAACTTTATGCCTTACTGGACATGCACCCCTTTTAAATCTAATGCAATATTCAAAACCTAAAACATTACCTATTTCATTCTTGAATAATTCAGGAAATATTTTCTCAAAACATCATCTAGTGTATCAATATTCAATATGGGCATCTTCCCCAAAGAAATAGGTTCCTTATGTCTAGCAAGGTCTTTCCAACCCACAATGCCTCGCCCTCTTATTGCTATTTAATTTTTGGTTCTGGTACATCTACCCAGTCATTTTAAATTTCATCGAAAAATCCTAAGACCTCCATGTCACATTCTCCAAACGCCTTGGAATTTAAATCAGGTTTCTGCAAATTGCAATCTGTCGTCCACCACTAGAAGAATGTTGCATCTGCTAAAATAGTTATTGGATCACCTGAATCCGCCATAACTAGTACTTGCCTTCCATCAATACTTGCATAAGTTAAAGGCCCTTTAATCTTCTCAATGCCATTGCTAACATGTAATGCAAGAAGCACATTTTCAAACTCCTTTGCACACTCATCTGCTTCACTCATCTCAATGTTACTTATTTTGATTTTGTTTGCATTACTTCTTTGCATTTGCATGCCACTTTTACATATAGATTGGAAATGTCCTATTCTCTTGCATGCATTACATCTTTTGCTCACTGCTTGGCAAGTTGGCGAATTAATTAAATGTGCGTGTGATCCACAACAGAAACATATAATTTGCCCCTTTCTCTTTGACTTAACATTCATGGCACACATAGCACTCTCATCTCTTATGCATGTAGCCGGGGCAGTCCCTCATTACTTGCCAAGGCATGTGAAGAAACTATGAAACGCTCAATATTTTTAGCTACATCAATAACCTCTATTAATGTAGGATTGCGACAAGTCAATAACCTCTCCTGAGCTCTCTTATGAAAGCAATTGAAAACAAACTGGTTGGTTATGTGTGTTAGTATGTATGTGTGTGTGTATATATATATATATATATATATGAAAAAAGAAAGATTGTCCTGAGTAGCGTGAAGCGGCGTACTTGTTTTCTCTTCGGTGGTGCTGGTTTCCGGCAGGACGACTGTGTTTTATGAAAATAATTCTCTTTCTGTTTAGAAAGAAAAAAACGCACTCCATCGTTGTGCCTTATTTGATTAACTTTATTCCATTAGTGAGATTGCGGCAAAGCAAAAACAGGAATCCCCTGACGCGTTTCGGTCACACCGGACCTTGTTCACAGGTATCATATTGCTTTGCCGCAATCTCACTAATGGAATAAAGTTAATCAAATAAGGCACAACGACGGAGTGCGTTTTTTTCTTTCTAAACAGAAAGAGAATTATTTTTATATATATATATATATATATATATATATATATATATATATGCACACAAACACACACAAAAACTCACATATGGAAGCTAAAACATGCAACACTGACTCTTCACTTCCTAGTTTTCTTTTAAACAAATTATGTAATACAGTAGTACACTTGTCTCTTGAGTAGTGCCTGCACATTCTCTCTTTTGCCTCTTCATAAACATTCCATTGAGTGTTTTCACCAGGCACTGTACTACATTGCTGTTAGTAGCCATGTCAACACATGATGTAAATAAAGAAAATAAATCTGCAAAAACAAGGGCATAAATACTGTAGATGAAGAGCGATGGTCCGAAGAAAGTGTCACAAATAATCTCAAATGCTTAGAAGTTAGTTAAGAAAATTTCTAACAGGTGTGCGAATCACCAAAGATGCTTCACACCATCTGCAAGTGCGATGATAAAAGAACTCAGCAATGATAAAAGAATTCAAACCAAATTTTCTTCTCTTTTAGTATGACATATAACTGTCACACATCACAAATTACATGCCATGCTCGGAGCGGTGTGTCAGGAAGTGTCTGTGAAACTATTGAAACTGACAATCACTTTGCTCTGTCAAGGGAACACACACAAATATGGCCGCTTGGGTATATCGTCATACAGAGTGTCGTACACATGATGCTACGCATAAGAGATGTCATCTGGAATGAAGCTAGACACTGGCAGACGTGCATGCGCTTTTCCTCTGAGTCCTGCAGAGTAAAGTAGAATGCACGTCACAAGAGTAGGTGGAATGCAATGGACAGAACTCCCCGCTCTCCGTCCACAAGATAAGTTCCAAGGAATGACAAAATTAGTGACGACAAACACAAAAGTCTTGAGTGTTGAGATTCAACACATAAGGCAACGGTTTACCTTGCAGTTGACAGTCCACTTCTAATGGAGTTTCGCAACACCCAAAGCTGACGAAAAGCATCCACCTCAAAATATCGATCACCTCAGCAGGGAGGCAAACCTGAATCCTTGGATATTCTTTTCTCTGATAACTGCTGTAAAGTCAGTGGAATGGATCTCAGAGATGATCCCAACAGAGATGAAGGGCCTCATTACGATTTTGGCGTTCTTTTGGGAAGACTCCAGAGGTGACAGACATCAAAAGACTGTCAAGTTGGCGGTCATACGACTGCCGTATTACGATTCACACTGTGAACACCCCCAAAAACCAACCAAATTTCTGAAATTGCCAGGACACTGGAGAACGAAAAAGAGGTGGTCCCACCACCGGCAATGCCAGCCCGACAAAATTCCTCCCATCAAATTATGATCCACAAATCACAACAGCGGTTCTTCCATAGCAGAAAAACATTGCCAGTGCAAACCGTGACGGTCTCTCCACAGTGGATTAACACCCCTCACTTGACACACATTCACACACCCAACACACCTACTCACTGCACCATATAACACCCCTACACATCCCTCAATCCCTTGCATCCAGAAGGACATTCACATTGCCCGATTACCCAAACCCATTCGTTTTTGCCTCTCTACACTATAGGCACACACACACACACACATTTCACTCAGCACTCACCCAACAGCAGCACAACCTTCACAATACACACATCACTAGCAGTCACAATCCACCTTAACCGTCACCCGCTCTCATCACAACACCTGCAACTCACCTTTTACCAAACACTGCACCTTTTCACTCACAGCACCCCCACACGCCGTCTTCCCAACCACAACCTTGTCCCCACAAAAACACACATTTCACTGATGTAGATTTGTGGGTCATTGTGGATGAAATTGTAAGGGTAAAGCCACACCTGTTCAGAGCACAGGTCCAACAAACCTCTATTGCCAGGAAAATGAAAAAGATAGTCGACATGGTGAATTCTGTAGGCAGTTATCCACGCACAAGGAATGACATCAGGAAGAGGTGGAACGACCTACGGGGGAATGTATGTTCCATGGCATCCGGGTACCAGCTAGCCGTTCTAAAGACTGGTGGTGGGCCTCCACCTCCTCCTCCTACTTTCACAGCATGGAAGGAGAAGGTCTTGAACATCCTGGATCCTGAGGGCCTCACAGGAATGTCTGGGGGAGTGGAGTCTGGTAAGTACCCACAACATACACGTGACACTATTGTCTTGTCCTGCATGCACCCTCACCTCCTAAACCCACCCCATTTGATTTTTCACCCACTACACCACTGTCCCAATCACCTAATACCCTTCTCTGGCATGCCACTTGTCCACTGCACTCATCTGGCCCCACAGCCCTTGGAAGTGGCAAGGGCACTAGTGGATAATCATATCACTACAACTCCCAGAGTACAACATCCCATTGTTTATGAAAACTTGGAAAGTACATGAAATATCACGTCATGCATGTTTAACTTATTCATTATGAACACCGTCTTGATTGTACTTGTGTGGAACAGTAAATGCAATGACATAATTGCAATGGCTCACCCACACTAGCATCCCAAGCAAAACACAGCTATAGCTGAGTGCCCATTTCATAGGGCCACATATTAAAGATCCCTAGCTATAAATAGACTCACCTGGGTTGGAAAGTTAGCTTCCTGAGTCGATGCACATGCAGTACATCCAGATACAGGGCAATGTCCATTGCTTACTCACATACTGTGTTCCTCCAAGGCCATCTATCCTGCCAGGCAGTTCACTAGGTAACATAGGTGAACGATCATGTATATAATCAGACAAAATCAGATGACATCAGCAGTACTATCACTAACAACCTAGTCTAACAACTCTTGACATGGTGTATGGAAATCAAGTCACAGAGTTGCATGTGCTACTAAGGTATACTGCGCAGCAGCTGTCTGTCATTGCTGGGGATCATGTTACACTACTTTCTGCATCTCACACCCATTCTAACCTGAACTCTGTGCCTCACTCCCTCCACAGGTAACCTTGCTCTAGCCACCATGGGAGACTGTCACTCCCCCTCTGGATGAAGGCCCTAGTGAGGACAACACCCTTGGATGTCTGGACTCTGACGAAGAATCTGGCCCATCTGGGACCCCTGGTCAGTCCACAACTCTCAGCCTCACCCTGCCTACATCAAGTCCTCCCAGCTCTGTTACTTCGACATGGCAACCATTCACCCCCAAACCTGTGTCCCAAGGACTGTTCAGTCTATTGTGTGCCCCACAGTGCAGCTACCTGAGTCTCACCTTGCCACCCCTGACAATGATGGACCTGCAGCCATTGGGAATCGGCACACTGTGTCAGGAGCACAGGCATGTGGGGGCAGGGTGTGTGGGAGGGAAGCTGTGGCCGGAGGATGGGGCCTCAAAGGTACTCCACTGACCAGGAAACCATCTCCCAAGTTTTGGGAGCCTACCAAATTTCCCAAGGCATGATCGGCAAAGTCATCAGCATGTTGGGGGAAATCCAAACGCTGCAGAGGGACCACCACCAGGAAGTCATGGGGCAGTGGCGAAAACAGAATGGCTTCCAATTCCATTGCAGGGGTGCTGAGGGACATGAATACCACCCTGAGTAGTTTTTGTACCCGACATCTAGCCCCTTCCACTAGCACTGTTACATCAGCCCCTTCCACATCTGCTGCTGCCAGTGGAATGGAGGCCCTACAAGGGGGAGGGCATGCTTCAGACATCCCTCCCTCTGTAGCTGAAGAACCCCCCTGCAAATGTGGTCGTCCACCCAGACATCCAGCAGGAACAGATGTCAAAACCAAACCCACTGCCAGGAAGTGAACCTCTCCTGATTTGTTCCCCTTGTGTGCCACATCTACAGTCTATTGACTATTCTGAAACCAGACTGCATTTTCCCATGGTACAAGGACATAGGACTTGTGTTTCCAACTTGCGTAGCAGCTACCCTGATGATTTCATCCACCATGACTTCAACCATCACTTTTTTGTTTTCATTTATTCTCTTTAGAGTCACAGATATTCCTTTGATATGCACAATAAATCTCACTGTAACACAGTTCTTGTGTATGTGCCATTTATCATCCATGTGCACTAGTAAAGCATACCAACTCTGGTTTTAAAATGTCTCTCTGTATTGTACACCCATTGTTATGGACAGCAAACGGGGCTCTATCAGCAGGAGACTCAATTCAACAGAATTGTGACAGGGCAGATACCAAAAAAGTAGGAATCTACATCTACACACATGTATAGGTAGATTTGCAAACATCACATAGAGGTTGAGTGAGAGTAGCTACTGGATGTTCCCTAAGGTAACACACAATGCTAAATACGATACAGAACTTAGGGTCATGGTAATCTACCGTCAGGAGGCACATTGATAGGTCCTCTGTATCACCTGGTAAAGTCTCATCACATATTCATACCAAAGCTTCAAATACTCATATCCCATGGTATATACAAAGATGACTACTGAAGTACCCAGTCCTGAAATCTTACTCTTATATTGTTCCCATACCTGTATGCTTGACACTTACCTTTGTCAGTCCGCAGTGACATGCACATTGGTCTGCAAAGTAGGAACACACAGACAGCTAGAGGTTCAAGCTAGCGTACAAACTGCTGTTGATGGGAGAAGCTATGTTATTACATTTATTCATGAGACAGATACATCTCTTTACACAAAATAGACCATTTGACAAGCACCTATACCCAACATGTGAATTGTATAGGAAAACACTTTAGCACCCCAGTGTCCTGACGGTATAACAATCTCGGTTACCCCCGACTTACACAACACTATTATTACCTGGATTCAGTCATGTCCACTTCTCATGTCTTTTAACAAATCCCATCTGCTTCTGACACTCTCTTTCATCTGCCAAGGTAGCAGAGCCAAACAGGATCTAGGCAAATCTGTGAGTGAAGGGGAAAAGGGATAGGACATAGCAGAATACATACCTCACATCAAAGAAGTCTTGTCCATGGGTGTAACTTTGCATCTGCCTTTACAATACATTGTACAGTAGACCACTCTGTCTTGTACAGAATACAGACTTTCCGGCTGCATTCTCAAATCACTTATAGCCATTGGACCCCACCACACCCCCACAGATGATGCAAGAAAGGAGGTGACATGCTAGCCATCAATTTCTGGTTGCACAATTACATCACAACAATAGGTGAACTACACATACCTATTAGTCAGTTGAAGTACTGATTGATGAGGTTTGCCCCCATAGTTTCCTGCTTCTTCTTTCTCTGGCTCTTCATCACTTGGCATATCTGCATTTCCATCCACAAGTCCTGCAGCGTCCCCCACAACTGGTATAAATGGTTTCTGATGTCTAAGGGCAAGGTTGTGGCGCATGCAGCAGGCAACTATTATTTGCCTTAGCTTGTTGGGTGTTTAGAGGAGGGCTTCTCCTGATAAGTCCAGTCACCAAAATCTTACCTTCAGATGCCCAAAGATCAGCTCAACTACACACATTCTCCTCCCGTGAACCTCATTGTAGCAAACTTCCCCTGGTGTAGTTGGGTGCCTCACTGGTGTCAACAGCCAAGGACAGTTTGCATAGCCAGAGTCACCTGAGAACAAAATGGTTGAAGAACACATACATATATGTGGGACATGCAACATTGTAATGGCAGGAGTAATACATTGCAAACACACATGACAATTCTAACTTACCAACCAGCCAGGCCCTCTCTGTGTAGAGTCGTGCCATTAGCAGTGGGAAATTGCTGTCCCACAAGATGAAGGAATCATGGACTGATCCAGGATATTTGGCAGTGACTTGTGAAATGTATAGGTCTGCCAGACACATCAGTTGAACGTTGATGGAGTGGTAGTTTTTTCGGTTCCTAAACACCTATTTATTAGCACTGGGGGAACCAAAGCTACATGTATGCTATCTATGGCTCCTACTACATGTGGAATGTGTCCCATAGCATAAAAGTCTGCCTTCAAATAGAACAAATCTGCACGATGTGGGAACCTGATGTAGCTGTCTAGGTGTTTCAACAATGAACACAGTACATCCCTCAAAACCATACTAAACATGGGCTGAGAAATCCCTGCATTTAGAGCCACTGTATTCTGTAAGGAGCCAGTGGCCAGGAAGTGTAGCACTGACAGGACTTGAATGATGGGAATCTCCGATTGGCAGGCATCAGATCTGGCTCCAACTCTTTACATAGATCCATGTTAGTACGATGATTCAGACAATATGTCTGTATGCAATGTCTTTCTTCCATTGTGTGCAGGTCAACTAGTGGACGATACACTTGTGGTTGTCTTCCCCTCCTCATGGGAGGGTAACTATGTGAAAAGAGGAAAACATGGTATATGACATGCAGCATGTACACATCAAGTACAGTTAATCAACTTACACAAAACAGCTGTCGAGGATGCCTACTACTTCTGACATATACAGTACAGCACATAGCTATGCATCTGATTACACCCTCCTTGGTGCACATTCCCTCAACCAACTATGGGAAAACCCTTCCCAATTCATCTGTCACTGAATAGGTATGGAAGACCAATCGTTTGCACATGTCTCTATTGTAGGACATTATCAACATTATCGACAGACAAAGGAACCTTAGAGTAGTTGTACATTGCTATGGCCACATGTCCTCGAATAATACACCATTTATGGCATACATGCACAAGAAGTCTCCTTAACATGAGTGCAGTACTTACAGATGTACTGCACAATATGGGGTATAGTTAATGGCGCAGATTATAAAACACTTCCATACATGAAATGTGCTTAAAATGGCAGCCACCTGACCTACTGTACTGGACATGTGGAAGTGACCTAAGTCTGCCTGCGTAAGTCGTCATGGAGGTAGGTGGTCACAACCACTGCGTTAATTGACATTGGAACACATTGCTGCCTTTGGTGGACTTGGGCCAATGGCAATGTCCGCCGGCAGTGACGGTCATGTACGTTGTGGACGTGACTGCCATCTTCTGCAGTATTGCTCACTTGGCTCCTGACACTGATGCCAGCAAGACCTTCACGACCTGAGCTGCTGTGTACTGCCTATGGGAGCTATCATGCCACGTCCTGTAGGTGATAGGTCTCTAGCCTTCATCCCGGAAGAGCTTAATAAGCTTGTGGAGGAGGACCTACCCTTGTATGGACAGCTATATGGAGCACCAGAGGTGGTGACTCCAATGTAATGCCAATGTGTGATAGTTGTGGTGTAAGAAGGTGTACCTTTAATGTAAACTAGTGAAGGTGTTGATGCATGCAGATGTCATATTGGGAAGGAGTGTAAGATGAGAGGATGGGGAATGTTTGCCTAATTGCTGTTACTGAAGTGTTATGTCCACTACTATTCGTATGGTTCATGTGGACATGACTTTCTTCTTTTGTCTTTGTCATCCATGCAGGTCAATGCCCATTAGAAGAAGGGAATTTGGCGTGCCATCACCAAGCAAGTGTGGACCCTGGGGGTCAACATCTGACAGAGCACTCACTGTAGGAAGCTGTTGAAGGACCTGAGACGCTGGGCCCGGAAGACTGCAGAAGCCCAGCTGGGGATGTCCTCCCAACAAGGGAGGGTGCCCGTTGGACCTTGACCCCATTAATGACCTGCATTTTGGCAGTGACCTACCCTCAGGTGGATGGGTGTTTGAGGGCAGCACAGCAGCCACAAGGGGGTAAGTAGTGGCGGTACCCATGTACTTGCCTCTGGCAGTTAAGTGTATGATGTCAAAGTATTGCAGCTGTGACAGTGTGTTAAGTGTTACAGGTGAAGTGTCTCCTAGGAAGACATGGTACTACAGTTGCCAACATATAAACACAGATGTGGCCATTATATTGTGTTTGTGGACTTGTTAATCAACTATGTCAACCATAAAGTATGACTGCATGTGAAGATACACATGTGACTGTGTCATATGTATGACTCGACTCAGCCATATATATTTTTTACCTCCTGTGTCATCCTTCCCACCTTGTGTCCCCCAGTCCGTTCACCCAGTGGGTGAGTTTGTAGCTCAGCGGTGTCTGAACACTCCTATTTCACTGACTCTACTGTATGAGCAACATGGGGTCTGGCAGATGAGTTACAGGGCCAAGTAATCCAGTGTCCTGAATCCTGAAATAGTTGGAGACTTCATGTGAGGCTGTCATCCAAGTCAGGCTTTCGTAAAGGGCAACTTAGTACTGTCCCTATAAGGTCTGAGGAGGTGACCCCATTGTCATGTCATAATCATACAATGGGAAATGTGTAATTTGATAAGGCTGGTTATCCTACTATGTTGAACTCATTGTCTATATTACCTTCACATTTCATGGTATGGCTTTGACATCTGTACAAATTACTTATATCCCAATGTCTTTGTTGTAGAGAAGGCAAGTGGCTAGACTGCTTACCCCTTAGCCCATGTGTATTGTCCTTACAAGATAGGCCAATGCCATACCTATATGAGTGCTACATATGCCATTTGCTGCCTGTAAAGAAATGGCTCCCTGTTGCAGTTACCCCCCACTTTTTGCCTGATACTGATGCTGACTTGACTGAGAAGTGTGCTGGGACCCTGCTAACCAGGCCCCAGCACCAGTGTTCCTTCACCTAAAATGTACCATTGTATCCACAATTGGCACACCCTGGCATTCAGATAAGTCCCTTGTAACTGGTACTTCTAGTACCAAGGGCCCTGATGCCAAGGAAGGTCTCTAAGGGCTGCAGCATGTCTTATGCCACCCTGGAGACCTCTCACTCAGCACAGACACCCTGCTTGCCAGCTTGTGTGTGCTAGTGAGGACAAAACGAGTAAGTCGACATGGCACTCCCCTCAGGGTGCCATGCCAGCCTCTCACTGCCTATGCAGTATAGGTAAGACACCCCTCTAGCAGGCCTTACAGCCCTAAGGCAGGGTGCACTATACCATAGGTGAGGGTACCAGTGCATGAGCATGGTACCCCTACAGTGTCTAAACAAAACCTTAGACATTGTAAGTGCAGGGTAGCCATAAGAGTATATGGTCTGGGAGTTTGTCAAACACGAACTCCACAGCACCATAATGGCTACACTGAAAACTGGGAAGTTTGGTATCAAACTTCTCAGCACAATAAATGCACACTGATGCCAGTGTACATTTTATTGTAAAATACACCACAGAGGGCACCTTAGAGGTGCCCCCTGAAACTTAACCGACTATCTGTGTAGGCTGACTAGTTTTAGCAGCCTGCCACAAACCGAGACATGTTGCTGGCCCCATGGGGAGAGTGCCTTTGTCACTCTGAGGCCAGTAACAAAGCCTGCACTGGGTGGAGATGCCAACACCTCCCCCAGGCAGGAATTGTCACACCTGGCGGTGAGCCTCAAAGGCTCACCTCCTTTGTGCCAACCCAGCAGGACACTCCAGCTAGTGGAGTTGCCCGCCCCCTCCGGCCAGGCCCCACTTTTGGCGGCAAGGCCGGAGAAGATAATGAGAAAAACAAGGAGGAGTCACTGACCAGTCAGGACAGCCCCTAAGGTGTCCTGAGCTGAAGTGACTCTAACTTTTAGAAATCCTCCATCTTGCAGATGGAGGATTCCCCCAATAGGGTTAGGATTGTGACCCCCTCCCCTTGGGAGGAGGCACAAAGAGGGTGTACCCACCCTCAGGGCTAGTAGCCATTGGCTACTAACCCCCCAGACCTAAACACGCCCTTAAATTTAGTATTTAAGGGCTACCCTGAACCCTAGAAAATTAGATTCCTGCAACAAGAAGAAGGACTGCCCAGCTGAAAACCCCTGCAGCGGAAGACCCGAAGACGACAACTGCCTTGGCTCCAGAAACTCACCGGCCTGTCTCCTGCCTTCCAAAGATCCTGCTCCAGCGACGCCTTCCGAAGGGACCAGCGACCTCGACATCCTCTGAGGACTGCCCCTGCTTCGAAAAGACAAGAAACTCCCGAGGACAGCGGACCTGCTCCAAGAAAAGCTGCAACTTTGTTTCCAGCAACTTTAAAGATCCCTGCAAGCTCCCCGCAAGAAGCGTGAGACTTGCAACACTGCACCCGGCGACCCCGACTCGACTGGTGGCGATCCAACACCTCAGGAGGGACCCCAGGACTACTCTGATACTGTGAGTACCAAAACCTGTCCCCCCTGAGCCCCCGCAGCGCCGCCTGCAGAGGGAATCCCGAGGCTTCCCCTGACCGCGACTCTTTTGAACCTAAAGTCCCGACACCTGGGAGAGACCCTGCACCCGCAGCCCCCAGGACCTGAAGGACCGGACTTTCACTGGAGAAGTGACCCCCAGGAGTCCCTCTCCCTTGCCCAAGTGGAGGTTTCCCCGAGGAACCCCCCCCTTGCCTGCCTGCAGCGCTGAAGAGATCCAGAGATCTCTCATAGACTAACATTGCAAACCCGACGCTTGTTTTTACACTGCACCCGGCCGCCCCCGCGCCGCTGAGGGTGAAATTTCTGTGTGGACTTGTGTCCCCCCCGGTGCCCTACAAAACCCCCCTGGTCTGCCCTCCGAAGACGCGGGTACTTACCTGCAAGCAGACCGGAACCGGGGCACCCCCTTCTCTCCATTCTAGCCTATGTGTTTTGGGCACCACTTTGGACTCTGCACCTGACCGGCCCTGAGCTGCTGGTGTGGTGACTTTGGGGTTGCTCTGAACCCCCAACGGTGGGCTACCTTGGACCAAGAACTGAGCCCTGTAAGTGTCTTACTTACCTGGTTAATCTAACAAATACTTACCTCCCCTAGGAACTGTGAAAATTGCACTGTGTCCACTTTTAAAACAGCTATTTGTCAATAACTTGAAAAGTATACATGCAATTTTGATGATTTGAAGTTCCTAAAGTACTTACCTGCAATACCTTTCGAATGAGATATTACATGTAGAATTTGAACCTGTGGTTCTTAAAATAAACTAAGAAAAGATATTTTTCTATATAAAAACCTATTGGCTGGATTTGTCTCTGAGTGTGTGTACCTCATTTATTGTTTTGTGTATGTGCAACAAATGCTTAACACTACTCCTTGGATAAGCCTACTGCTCGACCACACTACCACAAAATAGAGCATTAGTATTATCTATTTTTACCACTATTTTACCTCTAAGGGGAACCCTTGGACTCTGTGCCTGCTATTCCTTACTTTGAAATAGCACATACAGAGCCAACTTCCTACATTGGTGGATCAGCGGTGGGGTACAAGACTTTGCATTTGCTGGACTACTCAGCCAATACCTGATCACACGACAAATTCCAAAATTGTCATTAGAAATTGATTTTTGCAATTTGAAAAGTTTTCTAAATTCTTAAAAGTCCTGCTAGGGCCTTGTGTGTTAAGTCCCTGTTTAGCATTTCTTTTAGAGTTTAAAAGTTTGTAAAAGTTTGAATTAGATTCTAGAACCAGTTGTAGATTCTTAAAAAGTATTCCAACTTTTAGAAGCAAAATGTCTAGCACAGATGTGACTGTGGTGGAACTCGACACCACACCTTACCTCCATCTTAAGATGAGGGAGCTAAGGTCACTCTGTAAAATAAAGAAAATAACAATGGGCCCCAAACCTACCAAAATACAGCTCCAGGAGCTTTTGGCAGAGTTTGAAAAGGCCAACCCCTCTGAGGGTGGCAACTCAGAGGAAGAGGATAGTGACTTGGAGGAAAATTCACCCCTACCAGTCCTATCTAGGGAGGACAGGGTCCCTCAAACCCTGACTCCTAAAATAATAGTCAGAGATGCTGGTTCCCTCACAGGAGAGACCAACACCTCTGAAATCACTGAGGATAGCCCCAGTGAAGAGGACATCCAGTTAGCCAGGATGGCCAAAAGATTGGCTTTGGAAAAACAGATCCTAGCCATAGAGAGGGAAAGAAAAGAGATGGGCCTAGGTCCCATCAATGGTGGCAGCAACTTAAATAGGGTCAGAGATTCTCCTGACATCCTAAAAATCCCCAAAGGGATTGTAACAAAATATGAAGATGGTGATGACATCACCAAATGGTTCACAGCTTTTGAGAGGGCTTGTGTAACCAGAAAAGTGAACAGATCTCACTGGGGTGCTCTCCTTTGGGAAATGTTCACTGGAAAGTGTAGGGATAGACTCCTCACACTCTCTGGAAAAGATGCAGAATCTTATGACCTCATGAAGGGTACCCTGATTGAGGGCTTTGGATTCTCCACTGAGGAGTATAGAATTAGATTCAGGGGGGCTCAAAAATCCTCGAGCCAGACCTGGGTTGATTTTGTAGACTACTCAGTAAAAACACTGGATGGTTGGTTAACTGGAAATGAAGTGTGTGACTATGTTGGGCTTTATAATTTGTTTATGAAAGAACACATTTTAAGTAACTGCTTCAATGAAAAGTTGCATCAGTATCTGGTAGACCTAGGTCCAATTTCTCCCCAAGAATTGGGAAAGAAGGCAGACAACTGGGTCAAGACTAGGGTAACCAAAACTTCCACTGGGGGTGACCAAAAGAAAGGGGTTACAAAAACTCCCCAGGAGAAAGTGGGTGACCCTAGAAACAAAGAAAAAGAGTCCTCTGTAGGCCCCCAAAAACCAGAACAGGTGGGTGGGCCCCAAGACACAACCCAAAACAAAGGTGGGTACCAGGGTAAGAACTGGGATGCCACTAAGGCCTGGTGCCACAACTGTAAACAGTCTGGGCACCACACCAAGGACACTTCTTGTCCCAAAAACAAACCCCAGAATAAAATTCCAGGGGTAACCAGTGTAGCCATGGGAGATGACTCCTCAGATGAGGAGGTCTTCCTAGCCTTCAACTGGAAACAGGGCCCAACAGGTGAGTTGGAGATTCCAGAGGGAAGTAGACACTTCCACCACCTACTGGTGAATGGAATCCCAACCACTGCCCTGAGAGACACTTGTGCCAGTCACACTATTGTGCATGACAGGCTGGTGCTCTCAAACCAGTACATCCCAGGTGAGACTGCCAGGGTAAGAGTTAGCCTAGACAGGGTCACTAAGAGGCCTGTGGCTTTAGTGCCCATAGAAGTGGGTGGCACTCTTAGCTGGAGAAGGGTAGTAGTCAGTACAGACCTCCCCCTTGATTGTCTCCTTGGAAATGACTACCCAGAGGTTAGTCAGAGCCTAAGAGAAGAACTGGTCCAGGGCCAGTCCTCTCCCAAGGATTCTGGAGTGCCTGCCTCTGCAGTAAATGCAAGTAGGCCCCAGAGGAAAAAGAAAAGGAAACAGAGTAGGAAAGGTGGACAACCTTTAGCCAAGGTTCCAGCAAGCCAAGGAGATTCTGCTCCAGTAGGGGAGAACTCCAAAAATGGCTCTGATAAAGTCCAACCTGACCCACAAGAAGTCCTGGCTAGTCAGACAACTGTTAAGCCTGAGTGGGTGGCTCCTCAGCTAACAGAAGAAAGAGTGGAAGAAGGGTGTTTACTACAAGATGTGGTAACCCCCCACTCTAATACAGCAGACAGGCACCCTGAACCCAAAGAAGCCTGTAACTTAGCCCTTTCCCTTGTAGGTGAAGAGCTAAAGGTGTGGTTCTGGGCACTGACAGCTGTCAGTGGCCTCTGCTGGGTGTTAGCCTTTATGGCTGCACTATCCTTGGCATGGTGGTCTGACCCCATGCCAAATAACAAGTTAGGCCCCCTGACCCTGTTGGTCATGGTGGGGTTACTCCAGCTCTGGGTAACCTCTTTGGGTAAGCTAGGGGTGACCCTGGCTAAGATAAGATTAGCAGAGGTGGATACCTCTGACCTCAAAATAGAGAGAATGGGTGAAGACATAAAAAGCACAGACAAGAGGCAGTTCAGACTAGGTCCTATCACTGTGGAAGTGGGTCAGTTCCCCAGAGGGAATGACCTGAACAGGAGGATGTAAGGCAGAGTAGGCCCTGCAACAAACCAGCCATTTCCTCTACTCTTCCTCGCCTGACAGACTAGGAAGACTCTTCCAGCGTTGGCTGAGTCTCCTGGCCTGTGGGCTGGGGGGGGCTTGTGTAAAGAAATGGCTCCCTGTTGCAGTTACCCCCCACTTTTTGCCTGATACTGATGCTGACTTGACTGAGAAGTGTGCTGGGACCCTGCTAACCAGGCCCCAGCACCAGTGTTCCTTCACCTAAAATGTACCATTGTATCCACAATTGGCACACCCTGGCATTCAGATAAGTCCCTTGTAACTGGTACTTCTAGTACCAAGGGCCCTGATGCCAAGGAAGGTCTCTAAGGGCTGCAGCATGTCTTATGCCACCCTGGAGACCTCTCACTCAGCACAGACACCCTGCTTGCCAGCTTGTGTGTGCTAGTGAGGACAAAACGAGTAAGTCGACATGGCACTCCCCTCAGGGTGCCATGCCAGCCTCTCACTGCCTATGCAGTATAGGTAAGACACCCCTCTAGCAGGCCTTACAGCCCTAAGGCAGGGTGCACTATACCATAGGTGAGGGTACCAGTGCATGAGCATGGTACCCCTACAGTGTCTAAACAAAACCTTAGACATTGTAAGTGCAGGGTAGCCATAAGAGTATATGGTCTGGGAGTTTGTCGAACACGAACTCCACAGCACCATAATGGCTACACTGAAAACTGGGAAGTTTGGTATCAAACTTCTCAGCACAATAAATGCACACTGATGCCAGTGTACATTTTATTGTAAAATACACCACAGAGGGCACCTTAGAGGTGCCCCCTGAAACTTAACCGACTATCTGTGTAGGCTGACTAGTTTTAGCAGCCTGCCACAAACCGAGACATGTTGCTGGCCCCATGGGGAGAGTGCCTTTGTCACTCTGAGGCCAGTAACAAAGCCTGCACTGGGTGGAGATGCTAACACCTCCCCCAGGCAGGAATTGTCACACCTGGCGGTGAGCCTCAAAGGCTCACCTCCTTTGTGCCAACCCAGCAGGACACTCCAGCTAGTGGAGTTGCCCGCCCCCTCCGGCCAGGCCCCACTTTTGGCGGCAAGGCCGGAGAAGATAATGAGAAAAACAAGGAGGAGTCACTGACCAGTCAGGACAGCCCCTAAGGTGTCCTGAGCTGAAGTGACTCTAACTTTTAGAAATCCTCCATCTTGCAGATGGAGGATTCCCCCAATAGGGTTAGGATTGTGACCCCCTCCCCTTGGGAGGAGGCACAAAGAGGGTGTACCCACCCTCAGGGCTAGTAGCCATTGGCTACTAACCCCCCAGACCTAAACACGCCCTTAAATTTAGTATTTAAGGGCTACCCTGAACCCTAGAAAATTAGATTCCTGCAACAAGAAGAAGGACTGCCCAGCTGAAAACCCCTGCAGCGGAAGACCCGAAGACGACAACTGCCTTGGCTCCAGAAACTCACCGGCCTGTCTCCTGCCTTCCAAAGATCCTGCTCCAGCGACGCCTTCCGAAGGGACCAGCGACCTCGACATCCTCTGAGGACTGCCCCTGCTTCGAAAAGACAAGAAACTCCCGAGGACAGCGGACCTGCTCCAAGAAAAGCTGCAACTTTGTTTCCAGCAACTTTAAAGATCCCTGCAAGCTCCCCGCAAGAAGCGTGAGACTTGCAACACTGCACCCGGCGACCCCGACTCGACTGGTGGCGATCCAACACCTCAGGAGGGACCCCAGGACTACTCTGATACTGTGAGTACCAAAACCTGTCCCCCCTGAGCCCCCGCAGCGCCGCCTGCAGAGGGAATCCCGAGGCTTCCCCTGACCGCGACTCTTTTGAACCTAAAGTCCCGACACCTGGGAGAGACCCTGCACCCGCAGCCCCCAGGACCTGAAGGACCGGACTTTCACTGGAGAAGTGACCCCCAGGAGTCCCTCTCCCTTGCCCAAGTGGAGGTTTCCCCGAGGAACCCCCCCCTTGCCTGCCTGCAGCGCTGAAGAGATCCCGAGATCTCTCATAGACTAACATTGCAAACCCGACGCTTGTTTTTACACTGCACCCGGCCGCCCCCGCGCCGCTGAGGGTGAAATTTCTGTGTGGACTTGTGTCCCCCCCGGTGCCCTACAAAACCCCCCTGGTCTGCCCTCCGAAGACGCGGGTACTTACCTGCAGGCAGACCGGAACCGGGGCACCCCCTTCTCTCCATTCTAGCCTATGTGTTTTGGGCACCACTTTGGACTCTGCACCTGACCGGCCCTGAGCTGCTGGTGTGGTGACTTTGGGGTTGCTCTGAACCCCCAACGGTGGGCTACCTTGGACCAAGAACTGAGCCCTGTAAGTGTCTTACTTACCTGGTTAATCTAACAAATACTTACCTCCCCTAGGAACTGTGAAAATTGCACTAAGTGTCCACTTTTAAAACAGCTATTTGTCAATAACTTGAAAAGTATACATGCAATTTTGATGATTTGAAGTTCCTAAAGTACTTACCTGCAATACCTTTCGAATGAGATATTACATGTAGAATTTGAACCTGTGGTTCTTAAAATAAACTAAGAAAAGATATTTTTCTATATAAAAACCTATTGGCTGGATTTGTCTCTGAGTGTGTGTACCTCATTTATTGTTTTGTGTATGTGCAACAAATGCTTAACACTACTCCTTGGATAAGCCTACTGCTCGACCACACTACCACAAAATAGAGCATTAGTATTATCTATTTTTACCACTATTTTACCTCTAAGGGGAACCCTTGGACTCTGTGCCTGCTATTCCTTACTTTGAAATAGCACATACAGAGCCAACTTCCTACACTGCCTACATCACGTCAAATGATACTATGTGGCTTAATAGATATTTAAGGCTATTGTTTCCCAGACTTACCTTAGCTGATCTGAGGCGATTTGGACAGGTATATTTATGTCTCATTTCATTTTTGCCTGACTTAATGGTGTTATCACATACAGGCACCTCTGCCCCTGCCTGCCCTGCTGCCCTCAGTTAGGAGGCTGTTGACCTCCTGAGGTCGATCTTTGTGGGTCAGTCGACCATTGTGAATGCCATCCAGGGACTGGCAACTAAAGTCCAACAGAGTAATGCGTTTTACGGTGCACTTGCTGGCCTACAGAGATCCTTTCAGGCTCTGGCCTCCACACTGACAGCAGCCAGTCACCCTTTGTCTTACGAACCCCCTCCAACTTTCTCTTCTCAATCCCAAGCCCCCCTTCTCAACCTAGTCAGTGCACACAGACAGACAAGCATGCATCCACCTCAACATCCAAGGGTAGTTCAGACAAACACCAGCAATACAAGACACCACACCGGCATGCACACAAGCAACATCCACCTACGGACACAGCAACAGTCACAACCTGCCCTAACACCCCCACCACCCCGTGCATCACAGAAAGTACACCAGACACACCTGCAGACACCACAGCAACATTCACAGATCCAGCCACTACATCTGTCTTACGCACAGACAACATGGCAGCAGCCCCTCGGACATCAACCCCAGTCACCACATTTGCAGACACCACAGCCACAGACACAGACATGAGTACATGCAGCACATCCACCATAACTGCAGTCACCGCCCCAACAGTCACCCACCCACCACGGCATCCCTCAGCACCTCCAACCCCCTCCTTCCAAGACACATAAAAGCTTTCCTTTCAGAGTTGCCCTTTTCCCTACTCCTCTCCCACAATACCCCTAAATGTGCTGTGTCCCTCCCCAAGTCTGGCCCTTCCACCTCCAAAACCTCCCTCCCCCTGCCAAAAAGTCCACCCCTTCTAAGAGTACCCATCCTTCCCCAAGCCTAGACGTAAACCCCGCCTCCCAAGGTCAATCTCAACGGTACCAATCCTAAGTCAAACCCCCTCTCCATCACACCTCCCAAATCTCTTAGGTGCCTGCCTGCCCCCTTGATGCCCCTATCTGTGGAGGTTACATGGAATAGTGTACTATTTCTCTTTACACGTTCAGGTCTTGGGAGACCGTACACTGGACCATAATTCTCCCAGTCCCTCTCTTTTTTGAGAGGTTACATGGCAGTCAGGGGTCAAGTTGGGGGCACACATACGTGCACTGTGCGCATGCTACACTTTAGTTGTGGACGGGCCTATGACCTTTGAGTTTTAAAAAACTATTTATGGTTAGTATATTTTAACCAACATGTTGTTGGTTCACAGCTTCAATCTTTGTCAAGCATTTCTTTGCCTAGTATGGGGTTGTTCCTGGCTGACATTAGTTGTGTGTCTGTGTGTGTGTGTGTGTGTGATGCTTGGGTATATGTGTTGTTTAGGCAGTATGTGAGGTTGTGTGCAGTACATTTGTCCCCCAGTGATGGGTGTGGTGTGTGATGGGCATGTGTATGTTGGGGACCTGTTGTTGTGATGGTATTGAGTGGTGTTTGTGTTGACATCTGTTTGTTGCAGTGTTGTGTGCCTTTGTGTGCGTGAGCGTATGTGGTGAATGGTATGTCAGATAAGTTGTGATGTGTGTTTGTGGGGTATGTCGACGGCTGCGTTGCATGGTTGTGTGATAGTGTGTGTGCGTTCCCTCTTGGTGGTATGTTGTGTTGTATGTGTGATTTGTCAATGGGTAGTGTATATTGTGGATGCTTGTCAATGCTTTGATGGTTTTACAGTTGTGGTGTTGTTGTGTAGTTTGGTGGTGTTGTGTGTGGGTGTGCCGGTGCTGTGTTTCTGAGGGTAGTTGTGTGTTGTTGGCTTGTGTACTGTGCATGTGCGGGCATGTATGTGGCTGTGTGAGTGTGCATGTCATTGTGAGGTTATGTATCTGTGTCGCCCTCGCCACCCATTACCGATTGCATTTTGTGTGTGCGTACGTACTTAGACATTTTACAACACTGTGTGTACTTACGGTTGCTGTTGTCGCAGATTCTGAAGTCGTTGGGCGAGCAGGCGCAGCAGGAAGACGTGTAGTTCCGGACGGGTATGGCTTCTTGGAGTTGAGTGTCAAGCCTTGGCGGTGTGCTGCATCGTAATCTGTCCGGCCGAAACATGTTCTCCTCCGGCCTGCAGGTCGCTACCATTGTCTGTGGCGGCCTGACCGCAGTGGCGGTGCTGGCGGTGGTATGGCTGTATTCCTTAGGGAATACCGGCATGGTCATAATTTGGCGATCTTCTCCGCCTGCCGGTTAGCAATACGACTGCCACCACCAACATGGCAGACCTCAGACCGCCAGGTTCTTAATGAGGCCCAAAGACTTTTTAACAATATTTAGAACATTGGAAGTTGGCAGCTCCATTGAAAACAATGGAGTGCTGCGGGCTTTTACTGGCCGGTAAAAGCCCGCAGCCAACATTCCAATGGGCTTTGTTCACAGCAGCAGCTGTGAACAAAGCCTCACGGAGCCCGAGGGGATTCTAATCCCCTCGGACTCCGTGAGCAATTTGTTTTTTTTAAGAGAACATTCTGCCCTGAGTGGCAGAATGTTCTAATAGCCTTAGAACCCGCCATAGCGGGCTCTACCGGCTATTAAAGGCCCTTTCCCTTGTTAAATGCCCTCGCCTTCGGCTCGGGCATTTAACTCGGGAGCGGGCCTTTAATAGCCGGTAGAGCCCGCTACGGCGGGTTCTAAGGCTATAATGTGGTAGGGTAAAAGAATAGTCAAAGGCAGAGTGTAGTCTTCAAGATGATTTATTGTAGTTCCATAAATAAAGCCCACGCTGAAAGAGTAGAAGCACAGGGTTCCAACCTGGAAGGAAGCAGGAAAATGTCTGTCAGAGATCGAGCTCTCACCAACATTCCCCTTCTAGAATGTACAGATGTAAAATACAAAAAATGCATCCAGAATAAAATGACATGCAAATTACAGTGTAAGAATACATTACCTTTCCAGCCCCATAATACAAATGAGCCTTGTTAGGCCCTGGGGACCCCATCCCCCAGGGACACCTATTTAAATAAAGGGGAGATGGCAATGCACCTCCCCCCAGAGCAATTATTGGCCCTGGGCCCACCATTCCCTGGGGACACTTATTTACATTTGACAAATGCTCACAAAACCTTCCAAAAAAGGTCTCATCCACTGCAGCTCCTTCTTGAAATGTTTCAGGGTGATTCGTCAAGCAGTGGCATCGAAAAAATGGTCTCAAAACACATTTTCCCCATGCAGTTTTTCATAGGACAATTGATCAGCGCTACATAAAAATCAGATGAACGGAATTATATCATATTTGGCAGTAAGCTAGGTTATTACCCGGAAAGCATATTTGTGTAATTTGGTGTAAATCCATTCAGTAGTTTTTGAGAAATTAAGGCTCAAAATGTATTTATATTTCAGGCCATCAAGATCTAAAAGATTAGGTCTGATTGCCTGCTGCCAACATTAACAAAGATGTTGCAGCAGCCTTTTTACGACTCTGACCCCCTGTATTGAAAAATTTGTATGTTTGACCACTGACTTTGTGTTGCACCACTTTGCATATTAGTTGTTCAGTGTTCCCCAGTTGCAGATTACATTTTGTATTCAGTTTAGCTACCTATTGGCTTTATTGTGGCGTTACACATTGCAGTTGAGCTGTGTTTTTCCACATTGTAAACTGAGCTTGTTTTTTGTATTTCTTTCTCACCGAACATGAACAGTTAGTCAGTCAACATGATAAGAAAGTACAGTGCAGGGAACGGTGCGGCCTTGGGAGGAGAGCTTTGAGAATTTGGCCAGTTTTCAATGTTTTTCTTCCAACTCTGACCTACAGTAGCCAGCATGTTTGAATATTTCTCTTTCATGGGAGGGTTTTTCCAGAAAGCCCCTTTGGATCTTTAAAGGAATAAAAAAGGTGGCCATGCTCAGTAGCGAGGGAATTTCCAAGACCTCAGTCAGGATTGGACATCAAGGGCCAGATGTAGCAAGGGTTTTGCGACTCGCAAACGGCCAAAAACGCCGTTTGCGAGTCGCAAAAGCCTCACCGGAATGCAGAAATGCATTTTGCGAGTCGGCTCCGACTCGCAAAATGCATTTCCAACTCGCAAATAGGAAGGGGTGTTCCCTTCCTATTTGCGACTCGCGGTCGCAAATGGAGTCGCAGTTACCATCCACTTCAAGTGGATGGTAACCCACTCGCAAATTGGAAGGGGTCCCCATGGGACCCCTTCCAGTTTGTGACTGGACCCAAAAATATTTTTTCAGGGCAGGGAGTGGTCCAAGGGACCACTCCCTGCCCTGAAAAAATACCGAAACTAAAGGTTTCGTTTTTTTTTTTAAGTGCAGCTCGTTTTCCTTTAAGGAAAACGGGCTACACTTAAAAAAAAAAAAACTGCTTTATTTAAAGCAGTCACGAACACGGAGGTCTGCTGACTACAGCAGGCCTCCATGTTTGCGAGTGCCTCTACTCGCTATGGGGCCGCAATTTGCGACCCACCTCATGAATATTCATGAGGTGGGTCATTGCGACCCCATAGCGAGTCGCAGTCGGTGTCTGAGACACCGTACTGCATTCCAAATTGCGAGTTGCAATTTGCGAGTCGCAGGGACTCGCAAATTGCAAGTCGCAATTTGGAAGATTGCTACATCTGGCCCCAAATGCTTTACACTTGTCCCGTGAGGGTGGATATATTTTTCTCGCAGTTGAACAGGGTCATCTTCTTGCTGGCATGAGAAAGATGAAGAGCTTGGCAGGTGATGAATTTTTACTTTATTCTTTGTTTTGTAATTATGCTATATTATAATCACATATATTTGCTGTGTACATTGCAGTTGAGAATCATTTTGATATATATGAAATAATAATAAATGTCTTCTTTGAACTGAGAAGTGCATTCCAGAGACTTTTGTCTGCGCTGTCATTAGTGAAAGCAAAACACCCCCATGTCCTGAAAAATATACAAAAAACATATAAGTGCTGGGTAGAGATACACTGACCCCCAAGGCCAGAGGAACACACTATGGGGGTCATTACAACATTGGCGGTAAAAGCCGCTTACCGCCGTGCAGAAGACCGCCAATACACCGCGGCGGCGGCGGGAGACCGCCACAGCTATTATGACACACATCACGGATTCCGCCGAAATTCAGACACCCACACAAGTCCGCCACACCAAAGGTCAGCGATAAATATGCAGAAACAAATCCTCCACCTCCACGCCAACAGAAACACGCCCATGCTATTACGACCCACGAATCCACGCGCCGGTCTTTCAACCGCGGGATTCCATTGGCGGTACACACCGCCACGCTCGAAATACACACACACCTCCAAAACACCGCCACATTGGACAATTCCAAATACACACACCTGATACACATACACACACCACTCCCACACACCCAACACAATATAAAACACACACCCACATCATCCACAAACCCCTACGACCACAAATTAGAGACGAAGGCCAGAGAGAGACAGCACAGAATAGATAACAACATCACACAGAGGCACACTACACCATCACCTACACAACATCCACGCACAAAACACCACATACCACTACACTCACCACACTCATCAACACATACACCACCCCACACATCACACACACCACCCCATGTCATGCCAAAGACACCCCCGCTTCTCCGAGGAGGAGCTCAGGGTCATGGTCGAGGAAATCATCAGGGTAGAGCCACAGCTATTTGGCTCACAGGTACAGTACACATCCATAGCCAAGAAGATGTAGCTATGGCAAAGAATAGTCGACAGGGTCAAAGCTGTGGGACAGCACCCAAGAAATAGGGAGGACATCAGGAAGAGGTGGAACGACCTACGGGGGAAGGTGCGTTCCACGGTATCCAGGCAGCACATCGCGGTACAGCGGACTGGCGGCGGACCCCCACCTCGTCCCCCACAACTAACAACATGGGAGGAGCAAGTCTTGTCCATCCTGCATCCTGAGAGCCTCGCAGGAGTCGTTGGAGGAACGGACACTGGTAAGTCAAATCTTCACTATCATATCCCCCACCCTACCTGCATGCTATCACACACCCCCACCCTCACACCCTCCCCTATCACCCTAACTCCTCACTAATCTACCCATAACACCAGGCACCCATCCCAACCCCAAGACCTGCATGACACAACTAAGCATGGACACCCATCACTAAAGCATGCCCACTGCACATACCCACAACACCCCCCAAACATCACCACACAAGCCCCCACACAGGAATGCCTGCACTGGGGTTCACGCACACCCAACCATTGCACACCATGAAACACACACATGCAATAATCATGTACTTATACCCCCGCAGGAACCCGAAGGAACATCACCACACCAGAGGGTCCAGACAACACCACTCCACCCCCAGAAGAGGCCCACAGTGACAACAGCAGCTCTGCTCTACTGGATCTTGATGACCAGCCCGGACCATCGTGGGCCTCAGGACAGTCGGTTCCCATTGCCCAGCCACAGCCCAACACCAAGCTTACACCCTCTGGTAACCCCAGCACAGCACCCACCCAGCGGGCCCATACCTCCCTACCCAGGACACGTCAATCAGCGGTGTGTCCACCACTACAGGGCACAGAGGCTAACCCACCACCCCAACAACAACAGGGACCTGGGGGCAGTGGTAGTGGGCACATGGTCCAGGGGACAGAGGCACAGGAACACCGGGGAACTGGGAGGGCTGCTGTGCGACAGAGGGAGGACAGGCCAAGGGAACCTACTCTCAACAAGGCCCTATCCTCCATCATGGGAGCATACCACCACTCCCAGGAGACGATGGCAACGGTCCTGGAAAAGTTGCAGGAGACCCTGCGTCTGCAGGAGGAGCAGTATTTGGGGTTCAGGGAGGAGCTCAGGACCATCGGCTCCGCCCTGGGCACCATCGTAGGGGTGCTGACGGACATTCAAAAGACCTTGAGGGACACCGTGGCACTCCAAGGGGCCCCTGACACTAGCCAGGACGATGAAATGCCCACCACCTCCGCCGGCGCTAGTGGACAGGACGCCCCGCCACAGGACCAACACACCAGCACCCCACCCCCTGCAGACGGACAACCACCACGAAAGCGGGCCCTGAGATCCAGGAACAGGACAGAGCAAGATGGCAAGACACCCGCCAGGAAATAAGACCACCCTGATTGTCCCCCCACTGTCCCACTTTGTTACCCTGTCCAGCTTGGAACTGCCCCAGCTCCACTTCCAATGGCCAGATGTGCAATGTACCTGTGAGACTAATAGACTGGACTCTGCCATGGACATTCTTCCACCATGACCTCTCCCCATTTCACAACCCCCCTACATTTTTATGCACTTCAATAAACACCCTTGAAACCTCAATAATATTGGAGTCAGTCAATGATTGTGAACTTTGTATTGTCAATTACAGTGTTAAAAAAGGTTACCCATTGGAAGGTCAACATACCAATGTCACACATCACAAGCCTTTCAAGGGTGCAAGCTGTTGACACGTAGGTTACCACATTACTGAAACTGAAATGGAAGGGGACAACTCAGTTACCAAATAGGGAGTGAAATGTAGGTACAGGATAGAGGTAGACGTGTGAAATGTAATATAATGTGAAACATGAAATTGTACTCACCTGTGTCTCATTGAAAATATTGCTGTATGAGTGACTCCCTGTTGTCGTTTTCATCTTCATCAGCTTCATCCTCATCACTGTCCACAGGCTCCACAGGCTCAACCGCTGCAACAACACCGTCATCTGGATCATCCTCCTGCAGAAAAGGCACCTGGTGTCGCAATGCCAAGTTATGGAGCATGGAGCAGGCGATGATGATGTCGCACACCTTCTTCGGTGAGTAGAATAGGGACCCACCTGTCATATGGAGGCACGTGAACCTGGCCTTCAGGAGGCTGAAGGTCCGCTCGATCACCCTCCTAGTCCGCCCATGGGCCTCATTGTACCGTTCCTCTGCCCTGGTCCTGGGATTCCTCACTGGGGTCAGTAGCCAGGACAGGTTGGGGTAACCAGAGTCCCCCAATAGCCATACACGGTGCCTCTGGAGTTCACCCATCATATCAGGGATGCTGCTATTCAGCAGGATGTAGGCGTCATGCACTGAGCCAGGGAACATTGCATTTACCTGCAAGATGTACTGGTCTGCCAAACAGACCATCTGGACATTCATGGAATGATAACTCTTCCGGTTCCTGTACACCTGTTCATTCCTGCGGGGGGACCAGAGCTACATGGGTCCCATCAATGGCACCTATGACGTTGGGGATATGTCCAAGGGCATAGAAGTCACCTTTCACTGTAGGCAAATCCTCCACCTCAGGGAAAATGATGTATCTCCTTACGTGTTTCAGCAGGGCAGACAACACTCAGGACAACACGTTGGAAAACATAGGCTGGGACATCCCTGATGCCATGGCCACTGTTGTCTGAAAAGACCCACTTGCAAGGAAATGGAGCACTGACAGCACCTGCACGTCAGGGGGGATTCCAGTCGGATGGCGGATTGGGGACATCAGGTCTGCCTCCAACTGGCTACATAGTTCCTGGATTGTGGCACGGTCAAACCGGTAGGTCACAATGACATGTCGCTCTTCCATTGTCAACAGGTCCACCAGCGGTCGGTACACCGGCGGATTCCGCCATCTTCCAATATGTCCCAACTGACGGTGCCTAAGAAGGACAACAGCGAAGAAACTGTCAGCATTCCTCCAGGTATGTACCCACAGTCACACACAAGACTACAACAGACAATTAACCCATCCGGGAAAGGTTTTGAGTGTAGGCCTCGGTATGTGTGATGCAGTAGTAATTGAAGCCATGTGGGCCCCTGAAATGGCGGCTGCCTGACCTCTAAACTGGGACATTGGAATTGTGGGGTAACTGCGCTGGTGTTGGACACCGTCGCGGTAGGCGGTCGTAGAGCGCGGCGCAATGCTGCATTGGTTAACATTGGACCCTATGGGTCCCAGGAGCCAATGAACAGGTGCACTGGTGGTGATGATGCGCACCGCCGCGGACGTCACCACCATTTTCTATCTGTTCAATCACTAGATACCTGACCTTCGACAGGAGAGGACCTACACTGCTAGTGCTGCTGTGACCTCGGTCTGGAAGCGACGATGGCTGCTGCGTCTGGGGAAAGGGTCCCTGCCTTCACTGCACAGGAGTTGGAGAAACTTGTGGATGGGGTCCTCCCCCAGTATACGCTACTAAACGGTCCTCCAGACCAACAGGTTAGTACACAGGGAGCATGTTGTATGGGCTAGGCCTGGGTGGACAGGGCTGGGTGGATGAGGGAAGGGGGCAGAGTACATAGAACACTCATGCATGGGGATGAATGGGCCACAGGGATAGAGTTGGGAGGGGGCCAATTACAACGACGGTGCTGTAGGTAATGACTGTTCCTCTTTCCTTGTGCATGTCATGTAGGTCAGCGCCCACCAGAAGAGGGACATTTGGTGTGCCATCGCCAAGGAAGTCCGGACCCTGGGGGCCCACCAGAGACGGGGCACCCACTGCCGGAAGAGATGGGAGGACATTCGCCGCTGCAGCAAGAAGACGGCGGAGGCTCAGCTGGGGATGGCCTGCCAACGTGGGAGGGGTGCCCGTCGCACCATGACCCCCCTGATGTTCCGGATCCTGGCGGTGGCCTACCCGGAGTTGGATGGGCGCTTAAGGACATCACAGCAGACACAAAGGGGTGAGTACAACCTCATCCTGTGGACTTTGCGTGCAGTGGAGCTGTCTGGGTGGGGGTGGTGGGCTGCGGGTGTCCCTAGGCCAGGGCGAGTTAGGTAGGCAAGGCCCCTCCGTTATGTAGGCCATGTGGCACTCTACCCCAGCTCAAAAAAATGGCAAATTGATGTATAGTTGCCCCTTTGCCATCCATGTGGGCAGATTTCTACCATTGCCATGTAGGCCATATCCCAGAAATTGCATGTGCAGAGGGCAGGAGCACGGCGTAATGCAGCGGGCTGCTGCGTTTGTCTTGTCCGCCAATGGTAGCGGTATGGCATGCACTAAAACTCTCTTTCTTCTGTCTCCACCCTTTTTCTGCTCTCCCTGTCCTTCTGTACATCAGCATCAACAGGCGGAGGTACAGTGGCACCGGGGCATGAGGGAGCTGCATCCCACATGGCCATGGAGGGCCACACCACAGACTCTGAATTCACCAGTGGGACGGAGGGCGAGGGGAGCTTCACGTCGGCCACAGGATCACCAAACAGCAACACGGACTCGTCCGCCGATGGGAGCTCCCCTGTGGTGGCGGCACCATCTGTGCGCCCCACTTCTACAGGGACAGCCGCCACCTCCCCTACCAGCACCGCCCTCCCAGCAGCCCCTCAGCGTTCGCCCCGTGCCCGCTCACCCAGGAGGGTGGGCATCACCTTCACCTCAGGCCCTGCCCCAGTCACCCCAGCTGCCCTCAGTGAGGAGGCCATTGACCTCCTCAGGTCACTCACTGTTGGGCAGTCTACCATTGTGAATGCCATCCAGGGTGTAGAACGAGAGTTGAAACACGGTAATGCATTCCTGGAAGGCATTCATTCTGGTCAGGCTGTCCTTCAGCGAACCCTGCAATCTCTGGCGTCAGCACTGATGGCAGCCATTGTCCCTGTGTCCAGCCTCCCCCCTCCAACTTCCTCCACCCAGACCCAATCTCCTGTACCCCAGCCCATCCCAAGCACACCTACAGACCAGCATGCACACAAGTCAACACACACAAGTAGCTCAAGCAAACATAGGCACCACACACACCACAGGCACTCACACAAGCATCAGACCCACACAGCAACATCCACTGTCTCCACTGTGTCCCCCTCCTCCTCTTCCCCCTCCTCCCTCCCAGTCTCGTCTACACACACACCTGCATGCACCACATCTACAGGCACTAGGACTCGCACCAGGACACCCAGCACCACAAGCCGCTCACCTGCACTCACCACCTCCACTGCCATTTACACGTCCCCTGTGTCCTCTCCCAGTGTGTCTGTGATGCCCCCTCCCAAAGTACACAAACGCCGGCAATCACTCACCCAACATCCATCCACCTCACGACAGCCTCCAGTACCTGCACCTGCACCCAAAACAGCTAAAGTGACACCTCCTACAACCACCTCCTCTTCCTCCACTCCCAGAGCCCCTCCAGCTACCCATCCCAGTGTACGTCAGAAACTGTTGCTATGTCAAATTGACCTTTTTGCCCCCACCCCCCCCCCCTCCAATTCATCAGTCCCGTCGTAGCGCCTCAGCCAAAAAGCCTCCAGTACCAGCAGTGCGTGTACCAGGTTTTTGGAGTGCCCCGTCCACCAGGGCAGGCAGTAGGACCCGGAGCCAAGGCACTGTCAGCCCACCCCCTGTAAAGGCTCCGAAACTGGAGAGTGGACGACAGGACCGTGTCAAGACTCCTGGTGGGACAAACAGTGAAATGGGATCCAAGGCGATTGGTGAGTCATCTGTAACTCAAAAGAAGGTGGGGAAGGTCCCAATGAAGTCTCCCCAACCTGTTGTGAGTGTCACGGCGGAGAAGTGCGCCATCATTTCCGGCGGTCCAGACACAACCGCCAGCACCGTCGTTACTGGTCAGGAGACCACCGCCAGAGTCATAGCCCAGGAGGGCTCAAATATCGTCACTGGTCAGGAGACCACCGCCAGAGTCACAGCCCAGGAGGGCTCAAGTATCGTCACTGGTCAGGAGACCACCGCCAGAGTAATAGCCCAGGAGGGCCCAAGTATCGTTACTGGTCAGGAGACCACCGCCACCGCCGGAGTCACAGCCCAGGAGGGCTCAAGTATTGTAACTGGTCAGGAGACCACCGCCAGAGTCATAGCCCAGGAGGGCTCAAGTATCGTAACTGGTCCAGAGACTACCGCCAGAGTCATAGCCCAGGAGGGCCCAAGTATCGTTACTGGTCAGGAGACCACCGCTAGAGTCACAGCCCATGAGGGTCCAGAATCCCACAGCCCCGCTGGGCAAGGATGGAACGTCATGCCACACACCAACGTCCAGTGTGGAGTTCGTCATGCCACACACCAATGTCCAGTATGGAGTTCGTCATGCCACACACCAATGTCCAGTGTGGAGTTCGTCATGCCACACACCAATGTCCAGTGTGGAGTTCGTCAAGCCACACACCAATGTCCAGTATGGAGTTCGTCATGCCACACACCAATGTCCAGTGTGGAGATCGTAATGCCACACACCAATATCCGTACCAGAACCGCCATGGCAAAGCACCGCTGAACAGGGCAAAGACCGCCATGGTGAAGACCGCTGAACAGGGCAAAGACCGCCATGGTGAAGACCGCTGAACAGGGCAAAGACCACCATGGTGAAGACCACTGAACAGGGCAAAGACCGCCATGGCTAAGCACCGCTGAACAAGGCCAAGACTGCCATGGTGAAGACCGCTGAACAGGGCAAAGACCGCCATGGTGAAGACCGCAGAACAGGGCAAAGACCGCCATGGCTAAGCACCGCTGAACAGGGCAAAGACCGCCATGGTGAAGACCGCTGAACAGGGCAAAGACCCTGTGGGTATGAATAGACCGGCACATCAGGCATCGTTCTCCCATGTGCAGCTGGGACTGTGACAGGACATGTACTTTCACGGGGAGACTCATCCAGTCTGGGCACCAGTCCCACCCAGTACCAGTAGAGAACTGCATCTACTTGCGAAGATGTGTCTTTGCACTCCCCAGGATGTAACAGTGGGCAAGCCACCCACTGTAGAGACTTGAGAGACTGTGGCTTTGCACTCCCCAGGATGGCACAGTGGGCAACCCACCCACTGAAGTGACTTGAGAGACTGTGGCTTTGCACTCCCCAGGATAAAGCAGTGGGCAAACAACCCACTGGAGAGACTTGAGAGACTGTGGCTTTGCACTCCCCAGGATAAAGCAGTGGGCAAACCACCCACTGTAGAGACTTGAGAGACTGTGGCTTTGCACTCCCCAAGATACATCAATGGGCATGGAGCCCCATCGTGGATCTGGCTTCGCATTCATCTGGCTGAGGTGCCCCCCCTTCCCTTCCCCCTGAGGTGCCTATATTGTTTCTATCTGATGCCCCGGCAGTGTTCTCTCGGATTTTGGTCAGGTATCTATTGTGGGCATCGCCCATGCATTTTTGGACTGTTGGTGCACGGACATTGTTGTGTACATCTCTGCACTACTTCTTGTATTGTACATTTATTTTTGACAGATTTCGTGATCTATATATCCGTATATTTTTTAATGAGTAGTATATTGGCACAATACAAAGTTTGACCGCTATTCACTTTGTCTTTGCATTCTTCCGGGGGGATTGTGGGTTGTTACTGTGATTTTTGTGAATGCATTGGTGTGTATGTTGTAATATGCGAGGGTGGGGGTGGGGGTGTTTGGTGTGTGTCCCCGTAACCCCGTGTCGTAGGTGCTGTACTCACCGGTATGTTCTGCGCCTACGTCGCTGTTGGTCGTAGATGAGCAGGAATACAAGCGCAGGTAAGATTTGTAGTTCGGCCTCCATGGTGTCCTCGTTCCTCGTGGGATGTATTGAGGTGAGCGTTTTCCCATAGCACAAGCTGTTTCCGGCGTGTTTTTATCCACGGTGAATCCGCCCTGGAAAAGGTGGCGGATTGGTGTGTTGTGATAGTGTGGGCGGTACATTGTCTTCTGCCTGTCTGTTGGCGGTGACCGCCGCGCTGTTTGATTGTACCGCCTTGGCGGGCGATGTGTTAAAGTGGCTGTCTTAGTTGGCGGTTTCCGCCAGGGTCGTAATTCACTTTTGTTGTCCGCCGGCCTGTTTGCGGTATTACCGCAGCTTTAACACCGTCTGCCAGGGTTGTAATGACCACCTATGTCACCAAACAGGGCTTTTTTAAAACAGTACTGCAGCAGTGGAACAAGGTGGGCCAGGGCCCGGCTGGTTGGTGCATTATAATGTCAAAAGAGTGATGGGGGTGCCCCTCAGCCCCTGGTTCCCCTCACAGAGCCATTAAACAGCTCAGGGACACCATCCCACATAAATTATTTTTTAAGAGTAGCGGGTTAGCAGCCCCCTCCCTAACCTAATGAATGGCACTGGGGACCTGATCCCCAGGGCCGCAGTTAGGTGGATGACAGCCTCTGGATGGTAAGGAATGTGCTGATGAATTGTTTCACATACTTTACTGCATTTAAGGAGATGAGGGGTGAGAAGTAAAACAGAGCCTCAGCAGTCCACGGTCATCTAGGTTTGTCCATCCTGACCACACCCCCTAGAAAGGAGTTAGACCTATCTATCTAAAACATGCCTCCCTATAGGAGAGAGTGAAATGTCTAGGCTATGGGCATTACACAGCCTGACTCCTTTACAAAGGTTATAAACATGGTCGACAGCTGAATGAGTTGTTTAAAACTGACACTGACAGGCATGAACTAACTGCTTTACATGGGATAGATGATGAAATCTACTAGGAGCAATAAAATATGAACACACTTTTCTTAGATTATTAATCTCACAGTTACTCTGCTGCCCAGTAGCAAGTGCTATAAAATTAGAATCCTAGTTAAGGGCGGTTTCCCTTCTAGAGCTCACTTCAGCCCAGAAGAACAGTTAGAAGCCCCCACAAACCTCCATTAACCATGCAAACATTTTGATCACAATTAAACTAATGGCCAGATGCTGGATTACAGCCTCTGATGGCCTACAAGCAGACCTTTATACATCATATGAATGCCTTTAAGATCCCTGTCTTCCTAAGTTCCACACGCCTGACAGGTATTCATTGGACAAGGTATCCTATTACACTTTGCCTATGTTGAATCTAGATTACAACATGTTAAGTAAAGTATGAGAGTGACTACCTGCTGACACCTACTACTTTCAGTATTGGGTCAAATGGTACTAGCCAATGTGGTGTAGAGGGTTGAGTCGAGGAAGTTACTGCTAACAGTAACTGAAGGCTGCCTTGGGCCCCCATATCTGGAACTATTCTTCATGGTGGCTGTGCTGCAGTGGCAGAGAGTGGGCAGGTCAATATGCTAGGCATTCAATATGAGAGAGGACTGGGCTGAATCTGCCACTGTAGCTGCTGCAGCATCCTGTCATAGTGACAGCTAACTACCTCAGAGCTGTCAAGCTGGACATGTTATGGGTGGTGCACAACCAGTGAGATTCATCTGAAGCTGGGGTCTCAGGAGGATGGACCACAGCAAAGCCCTTGCTGTTAAGTCTGTTATTGTGGGTTGTAGTTGGCTCCTATCAATAGGAGCTGCCAAGCCTTTTAGCCTAAGATGCAGCAAAGTAGCTGTATATACGGGGAGCACACTAGGGCGTTTGTTGTGCGGTGACAGAAGCAAAAACTGACCACCTTTTGAGCATCTCCTTTTGCTACTGCCATAGCATTCTCTTTTTGGTACTGAGTAAGAATATGCTGTGTTGAAGCCTAACATGCCTAGCTGCACAGCAGACACCTCCGAGCACATCATTCCATGGAGGCTATGTAGTGTTAAAGTGCTTGGAGTGTATTTGGAAATGTGAGAGGGTGAAACAAAATCGCAGCACAAACAATCATCAGTGAAGCAGTCAGTTTGTAAACCTGCCTAGAAAGGCCCAGTCATGTGCACGATGAAACAAATTCACATATATATTATATTTTAAGAGTCATGGTTAATAAATACTATAATTCCTGTCCTACAATGAGTAAAGTCAATCTTCAAGTTCCTTTCACATCCAAATACAGAGTAAAATCTAGAAAATGGTGGAAATTGTAGGCTGGCCATGGTGTTTACTCCCTTGAATGCTGAGCGCCCACAGTCAGTACTAGCAATAATTGATCAGTCAAAGAATAAGGAGGAGACTGTAAATTGAAAAGTTAGGAGAAAGGGAAAGGGCAAGGAAGGTAGGAATTCAACATCACCTCTGAATTCTACTGATTCTGCTGTCCTGGATCACACTTCTATTAGTGGGATGGGGGTGTCACAACTGCTAAAATAAGATGCCATACAAGTCATTAGTGACTCGCAAATTTAGCTAGACATGGATCTTGCAGCACGGGAAACATCCTTTTTTACGACATTTTTTTTCCGAAAGTCGTGGTTAACGAAAGCGCAACACCCCTTTTTTTAACCACAACTCCGTTTTTTTGTGCCTTAACTACGTATGTTCTGAACAACAAACATGCGTGGTTAAGGTACAAAGAAGGGAGTTGTCGAAGGTAAGTGGTGGGTTTAGGTTTTGGGGAGGGGGTGGGGGGTCAGGGGGTTTTAGGGTTTGGGGTGGGGTTGGGGGGGTGGGGCGTTTTTGGTTTTGGGGAGTGGGTGGGGGGTCAAGGGGTTTTGGGTTTTAGGTTTTAGGGTGGGGTTGGGGGGTGGGGCGTTTTTGGTTTTGGGGAGTGGGTGGGGGGTCAGGGGGTTTTAGGTTTTAGGGTGGGGTTGGGGGGGTGGGGCGTTTTTGGTTTTGGGGAGTGGGTGGGGGGTCAGGGGGTTTTAGGTTTTGGGGTGGGGTTGGGGGTTGGGGCGTTTTTGGTTTTGGGGAGTGGGTGGGGGGTTTTAGGTTTTAGGGTGGGGTTGGGGGGGTGGGGCGTTTTTGGTTTTGGGGAGTGGGTGGAGGGTCAGGGGGTTTTAGGTTTTGGGGTGGGGTTGGGGGGTGGGGCGTTTTTGGTTTTGGGGAGTGGGTGGGGGGTCAGGGGGTTTTAGGTTTTAGGGTGGGGTTCGGGGGGTGGGGCGTTTTTGGTTTTGGGGAGTGGGTGGGGGGTCAGGGGGTTTTAGGTTTTGGGGTGGGGTGTTTTTGGTTTTGGGGAGTGGGTGGGGGGTCAGGGGGTTTTAGGTTTTAGAGTGGGGTTGGGGGGGTGGGGCGTTTTTGGTTTTGGGGAGTGGGTGGGGGGTCAGGGGGTTTTAGGTTTTAGGGTGGGGTTGGGGGTGGGGCGTTTTTGTTTTTGGGGAGTGGGTGGGGGGTCAGGGGGTTTTAGGTTTTGGGGTGGGGTTGGGGGGGTGGGGTGAATGGTGCCTATTGCTAATGATTTTATCAGGAATGCCTTTACAACGAAATATTGTTGTTAAGGCATTTGTGGTAAAATCATTAGTAGTAGCAACGAGGTCGGTGTTCCGACCTCGTTGTTAAGGCAGTAGTTGTTTTTGAAGTCGTTGTTTCGTCATACAATCTTGCAGCACAGCCTACAGTTTCTAGGGGTATGAGCCCTCCCCTGCCGACCAGCCAGTCACAAGCAGAAACCATCAGTAGTGATAAATCTTTGAGGAACATGTACACAAGGCAAAACCACAGGCTCACTGCTTACTCAAACTGAGGATCTGATTCTTCCATCTCACCTTACTTATGTTTCTAATATGGGTTTACAGACATCTGAAGATCTGGTAATCCTCTTTTTGCATAGTGGTAGCAGAGAAAAGAACACAAAGAGACAGGTAAATAAGATTAAGAACCAGACAAGGTGCAACAAACAAATCGTATGATACCGACCATACTGAAACAATCACTAAACCTCACTAGGAAGCCTGAAACTGATGTTTGAACAGAATGGCAGCCTTGCTTCCCTTCTCTTGTACACCCTGCACAAACAAATGATTCTGCAAGATCTTCAGGACTAGTGATGGGGCAGCATTGCCATTCTCACTGAAAACTGAAAGCTCAAATGTGGGCACAAGGATGTTGCAAAGAATGTCGCATGCATCTGCTTTACCCTTCCGCCCTAAACTAAGGGAGGACTTTGAAAACCTTATACAAATGAAACAATGCATGTTCTAGTGGATCGAAATCTTAGGGCTCAAATCAGTGATTTAGGTAATATTGTCATTATTAACATCCCCAAATCTTCAAGCAGCAAACCCTGGAAGGCTTTTTGAAACAGGGTCCACTGATAGCTAAGGGACATGTTTGGCCCAGAGCCAGTATGGTCAGGACCTGAAGACCTTACATCACAGAATGGTGCAAAAGCAATTGTATCAATATTGGTTGTGGAAGAGGGAATGTACCTATGGAGAAATAGAAACCTGAGGAGAGAGTCTTCTACACTAAAACACATTATAGGTCCTACTTCCACCTGTTCTCCAGTCCTTATAATTAAATACAAGATAAATTCAACTCAAGGTGTTAAACTGGTATGTTAACAGGCTTTTAGAGGGGGAGTTAGAGGGGGGAGTGCTCAGTAATGTTAAAAGACTCACCCCTGTGATTCTTTCTTTAGTAAACCCATTAACAAGATATGAAGTGCCCTTTTCTTGGTGGACATGGATGTAGTAGGATCTTTCATACCAGCTTTGCCAGAGGGGCAGTGATTCTCTTGCACAAAAGGCTACCAATGGTAATTACAAAGTCCCATATATATTCTCAGGGCAGATGCGTGCTCCTTGAGGGGGTTCTGTACGGCAGACCATGGGTACTGGGCAGCATATACACACCCATGGTATTGATTACTATCACAGTACAACTATTGTCTGACGTTTTGCTCTGGGTTTGGCCAGACACCCTTATTTCGAGTGGAAATTTTAATGCTATCATAGACAGATCATTGAACACAACTGTGGCCACCATCAGCCAGAACCCTGGCTCTTAAAAGATGGGCGGTTTCCCTGGGGCAAGAAGACATGTGGTGCAGGTTGAACCCCATGAAACAACATTTACTCATTGTTCCTCCTCAAACAAGTCACTTCAGACTCAGCTACTTCTTCATGCCGGCTGACTCTGCCCATGGGTACGGGTACATATGTCCTTACCCAAGGTCTATCACACCATGCACCAGTAGAGGTACAGCTGGGGGCTTCTTCGCCAGGGTCGGTGGTATTTGGCGGCTCAATGCATGGTGGCTCAGGGACGAGTCACTTCTTGGACTCCTCCGAGTGACCATAGGTTACAACTTGGACTTAAATCAGAATTCTATTGAGTCCCTGGTGTGTCAAGGGAGGCCTTTAAAACAGTGGTCCACATTAGAAAGTATGCCACAGTACACACAGAGGAATGGGAAAGGGAACCATTATGTTGGAGACACAGATCCTCAATCTTGAGAGATCCATAGGGTTGTCCTCACCCCTTACTTGAAAGCAACACTTGGAAGAGCTCTGTGAAATGCTGAAATGTGAATTCCTTGATATAGCCAGTAATGCAGAGCACCTGGTCCAATACCAATTTTACGAGCAAAGCAACAAGGTAAGGAAATTGATTTATTGGCTGTACCAGAGGCAGGAGGGCCCATGCGTAATCCCTACTTTACAGACACCAGATGGTCGGCAAACCTATGAATCCGCAGAGATTGCAGACCTTTTCAAATTACTACCACACTCTCTGCAGTTGTAGACTTTTCCTCTGCCAAAATTATCCCACCAGATATCAGAGGACCTATTCATACACTCAATCTCTGGTGTTCAACACAGCAGTAACTTAGATGCTCGCCTAGCACCAGAGGAACTTCAAGCAGCTATTCTTGCCTCACCCTCTGCAAACCCCCAGGGCCAAACAGATTTCCCTTTTGAGTTCTACAACGAGTTCTCCTCTATTGCACCACACCTGCTGAGCCTCTTCAAGGAAGCCAACAGCAGCAGCTCCTTGCCAACTGATTTCAGGATTGCTACAATCACTACCATACCTAAGTCAGGCAACCTCGAACTCTGCTCCTCAAATAGATCTATTTCACTTCTAAATGTGAATGCAAGCTCCAGGTCAAAATGATGGCAACCAGCCTTGCCAGAGTTATGAAATTGCTGGATCACGAAGACCAAAACGGTTTAATGCTCAGCAGAGGCATGCATCACTGTCTGTGCAGACTCCAGGTCGCACTCTCACAGCTCGATGGCCTGCGAAGTTCATCGGCCCTGCTTTTAGTCGACTACAAAAAGTTGTGTGACACTGTTCATTGGCCTTTTCCCTTCTAAATACTCTGCCAGAAGAATTTCTGCCCCAGATTCCTAACCCTGGTTGGGCCCTTATGACTCTCCCTGTGTGAGGGTGGATGGTAATGAGACAGTTCCATCCTCCTCCCCATTCATAGGGTTGCTCCCTTTCACCTCTCCTTTTTGCCTTAGGGATGAGCCACTGGCAATTTGGATCAGGATGGATGCTCAGCTCCAGGGCTTCCGTTGGGCAGGCGACCACAAGGGTAGGTTGACATTGTACTCTGATGATATGTTATTATACCCCCCAATCCCTCAGATGACTCAGCCCTGCCTGACCAAAAAGCTCAATATATTTGGAGATGCTGTAAAGTAACGATCATGTAGAGTAGATACAAGTTACTTTATTCTATGTTGAAACACCATTACACGAGCAGGACATGAAGCATCCTGTCTTTGTCCATCTTCGCCAATGACTGCCCTCCAGTTTCCAATTCCAGCAGGAATCTGGAACACTTAGAGGGATAATTCCACCAAAATGTGAGTCTATATTACCCATTTACTTTACACACAAACTCTGACATCCAGTTAGGTCTAGCACAAGGTTTTCTGTTGCATCCACCCTTTATCCGTCTACTACACTCAACATTGCTACCTGAAAGATTGTTGCTCTTAATTCCTCCTCCATTTCAGTCGCATTGCCACTCACCATTTCATCCTTTGCTTCCATCACAACTTTTCAACTTGTGTTTATCACCCTTTTAGGAACACCATCAAAATCTTGGTCTTCCATGACAGTGTCAAATAAGAGATCCTCACCATTCAACTCAAAATTCCTTTCATATAAAGTGCTCTCCCCTTTCAAAACAGCAATTCTTCAGAGATTCCAAACATTACCATTGCTAAGAAGGGCTGCATTATGCAATACCTTTGTCACCTGCAATGGTGCAGAAAATTGACATTCCCCCTTTCTTACCTTCCATGATAATTTAACCTTCACCCTCATTCACTTGCGCATGGCTACACCTTCTGACCCCTTTTTACGATCAAACCTTTTTATTCTTCAGATACCTACTAATAATCTTTTTCCTCACTTCTTCCACAGAAACATCAACAGCAGTTGCCTGTAGCAACCAATCAGGATTACACCCAGTTCTCGCCCTCCTTCCTCGCATAACTTCAAAAGGAAACACTTCCAGTGCATAATGGATGGTGGTCCTATACATCCACACAGTTTATTGAACATGAATTTCCCAGTCTTCACCTTCCTTCACAGACAACTGTATGGCATTCTTCAAAACTCTGTTAAATCTTTGATCACGCCATTTCCACTGGGATTATATAATGAAGCAGTCTTATGTTTCACCCTAATTTTCTCAAAGTATCTTTTCGCCATATTGGACATAAATTGTACTCCATTGCCACTAATATTCTGTACATGTAGGCCTTTGTCCACAAATACTATATCAATGACCTTTAGAACTTCTACTGAATCTATTTTTTTTACCACTTTGATCACAGGCCACCTCGAGAATATATATGTCATAGAAATTATATATTTAGGTGAAGTACCAGTAAGACCCATGATGCCAATGGGAACGGTATACCAAGGTCTTTCAGGAAGAATTGGCTCACACAAATTGGGCCTCAATGTTCTTAACGCTTTATCAGAATTAGGGCACAACATACAATTTGTCACCAATCTTTCAACACACATATCTATACCTGGCCACCCATACCATTTCTTTGCTCTCTGTTTGGTTTTTACAATGCCACAATAACCATCATGACACAATTCTATAATTTTATCTGTTAGCGTGGATGGAGGAATGGGTCTGTCACCTCTTAGTACAGAACAACTAACAATTCATTTCTGATTTCCCAAAAATACGTCAGCTCCCTGAGAACCAATATTTTCTTTGCCATCCGTGTTGCACCACTTTAATGAGGTTTTGAAATGCTACATCTTTGGAGTATTCTATTTCCCATTCCTCTTCTTCGATCCTTGGTGCACTATGATCATGAATCAAAACAATTTGTAAGTCATTCCATTCATCCTTATCACACTCCTGTATGCCCACTGGCAAAAAGTCAGCCACCACACTGCTTTTCCCTGGTACATATTCCACAGTATATATGAAGTCTTGTTACCTCATCGACATGCATGCTATACATGCAGAAGCATTAAACAACCCTTCTTTCATCAAAAGTTTAACCAAGGGTTTGTGATCACTGCATACTCTGCTGTGTTTGCCCCAAGCAGAGGATCGAAAATGTTCCAGGGCCCACACACATGTGCGAGTTTCTTTCTCAATCACCGAGAATTTATTTTCCACCAGTCACAACACATGTGAAGCGTCTGAAATTATAATCTCCTTGCCCTCCCATGAGCGTGAGAAAGAATACCTCCCAACCCTTTGTTACTAGCACCTAGAGTGATCGCATTAGTAATTTCTGGATCAAAGCATTTCAATACTGGGGCTTCTTTTATCGCTTCATTTATATCCACAAATTCATCCGTCCACACAAATTTCACCTTGTTTTTCGACAGTTGCCTTATGTTGATCACCCTGTTACAAAACTCCTTCACAAACCTAGAATAAAACTCCAGCAGGCACAGGAATGATCTCACTTCATCTTTGAAGGATGTGGAGCACTCTGGATAGCCTTACTCCAACGTTGGTTTAGTAGCCACTCCTTCACCAGATAAAGCATGACCCAAATAAGGCACAGCTTTCACCTCAAACTTACATTTGGAATACTCAACAATTACCCCTTTTCTTCTAGAAATTCCAATACCTCCTACAGTACTTTGTCATGCCAGTACTTTGTTGTGCTCTTGCCTATCCTGAAATCCTGAAAACACCTTACTTTCACAATTTTCCCAAATAATTGGAGCATGAGCCTTTGGAAAATGGCTGCCGCAGACGTCAGCCCAAATGGCATCTCCTTTTACTGGAAGCATCATGTTGGTGTGATAAGAGCTGTGTACTTCTTACTTTTTTTTCTTCAGCTGTATCTGATGGTATGCAGTTGACAGGTCAACGGTGGAAAGCTATTGAGCATCTTTTATCAAAGATGTTAGAAATGTGGTTTGCATCCTGCTAAAGTAGGGACCCTCACTCTAGTTAGGGAAAGGGAGCCACACAGCTAAAATAATCCCTGCTCACCCCCTTTGTTGCTTGGCATGAGCAGTCAGGCTTACCTCAGAGGCAGTGTGTAAAGTATTTGTACACATACACACACACACACATAATAACATAGTGAAAACCCTACAAAAGCACTCCACACCAGTTTAGAAAAATAGCCAATATGTATCTGAATAAAACAAGAACAACACAAATCCAACATACACAAGCAAAGATACATTTAAAAAAAAGATTAAATCTCAGTAGACCTCTTAGAAACACAATAGCTCCAACTAGGGCTATCACAACATCATTGACAGAGTTGTTCCCAACAGTCCCACACTACTCACCTGCGAGTGCGGGCCGGTGACGGAGTCCCATGGACGCCAGCCAGAGTACCTTTGAAAACGATGAAGAAACAAAGATGTTGCACGGAGTCAGGGAGGCGAGGCGTCACTGGAGCCGGTGCAGTGTTAGTTCCTTACTGGTACCGGAGAGGTGGGGCATCAGTTCCCTACTGCGAGGCAGCGGAGGTGAGCTGTCTGTTCCTTACCGTTGCAGGGGAGGTAATGTGGTGTTGATAGTAAGGTGTCGGTTCCTAACAATCGGGATAAATTAATCCAGCCGGTCAAGACTCAAGGCATTGACTTGTGTCACGATCACTCCACAGGACCACAGGTACTGAGTCGGATGTCTGTGACGTTGGGGACACGGCACTCAGGACTCACGCTGTGGCGGAAACCCTGGAGAAAGGGCTATTTCCAACAGAAGATGACATCTCTGAAATTGTTGGCTTGTTGGCAGGGGAAATTTATCCACCACTATGCTGTTGTTCACATGACTCAGGTCAATGCACAACCTGATTTTGCCATTACTGTGTCTTGCCTCCACAACAGCAGAATTCCACTCAGAGGACTCAGTAGGTTATATTATGTCAGCCTTGACCAGTTTCTCTAACTTCTTTTCCACCTATCCTCTGAGCAGTTTGGGACTATTACATGCTGGGTGTCGTTATAGGCAAGCGTCAGTCTTCGGACGTGCTACAGAGGCGTCGGGCCTGCGGTGTTGGCCATTGCACTCAGCGAGGACCATTGCTGCAGTGCAGCAGTGGCGCAGAGTCGGATAGCGGTGCCGGTTCCAAAGTCGCTCTGCAGTCGATGTACTTGGTTTCTTCTTGGTTAAACCAGAACTCACTCCCAAGGGCCCAGCAACTGGATTTGGCACTGCTTGGTGAGTCAGGACTCTCAGCAAGAGAGCCCAGTTGTTGGCAGTTGAAGTCCTTGATGTCCCTGTGACCTCTAACAGGAGGCAAGCTCAATCTGAACTCTTGGAGAACCTTTGGAAGCAGGATGTAGAAAGCAAAGTCCAGGCCTTTCACTCCCTCTTCAGAAGCAGCAATCAGCAGACCAGCACAACAAAGCAACAGGCAGTCCCTCCTACAGCATCTAGCTCTTCTTCCTGGCAGAATGACTTCAGTCCAAAAAGGTTTTAAAGTTGTGGTCTCAAAGGTCCAATACCTATACTCTTTTCTGCCTTTGAAGTAGGTAAACTTCAAAAGAAAGTCTTTGTAGTGCACAGGACCCTGCCTTTGCTGCCCTAGCCCCAGACACACTCCAGGGAGTTGGAGACTGCTTCGTGTAAGGACAGGAATAACCCTATTCAGGTGCATGTGTCAGCTTCTTCCGCTGCTTTAGCCCGGAATGACCCATCAGGATATGCAGGGCACACCTCAGCTGCCTTTGTGTGACTTTCTAGAGTGAATTCACAAACAGCCCAACTGTCATCCTGACCCACACGTGTATTCCACAGCCAGGAAGAGGCACAGCATGGTTAAACAAGAAAATGCCTACTTTCTAAAAGTGGCATTTTCAAACTTACAATTAGAAAACTAACTTCACCAAAATATGTATTTTTAAACTGTGAGTTGAAAGACCCCAAACTCCAAATCTCTATCTGCTCCCAATGGAAAGTTACAATTAAAAGATATTTAAAGGCAATCCCCATGTTACCCTATGGGAGAGATAGTTCTTGCAACAATGAAAACCAAATTTAGCAGTATTTCACTATCAGGATATATCAAACACACTAGAACATGTCCTATCTTTTAAGTAAACTGTAGTGGAGAAGTGTGGCTCAATGGTTAGAGCGGCAGACCCTGATGCAGAAATCTGGCCTGGGACCAGGGTTCAATTCCCACCTTGGCGGGTCTTGGGCTCAATTTCCTCGGACCTGATAATTCTCGCATTGGTGCCTAATCTAATTCATGGGTCCCACTCTGTAACTCTGGGCAATAGCTTGCTTAATCTCCCCAACAGCGCTGGGATGCCTGGCTTCACCTTGGAGGTTGCCCAGGAGTGGGCACCTCGCAGGGAAAAGCCAGGAGGGGTTCCACAGCGGTATGCGTACAGCACCTTGAGACCCTAACAGGTGAGTAGTGCGCTATACAAGTACGAAGTTTTTACAGTTTTTTACTCCGCCCATCGGGCTGCCTTGGGCCTACTTTAGGGGTGACTTGCCTGTAGTAAAAGGGAAGGTTTTAGGGTGACCAGACGTCCTGGATTTGCCCGGACAATCATAGTTTTCCGATAACTGTCCCAGTGTCCTAACAGTTGTTACAAAAATAGGCAAATGTCCTGGTTTTGGGAAAGAGTTGGGTGAGCACCCACATTCATCACTGTGCCCTGAAGGCTCACATTCATACCTGCCCTCTCATGACACCGCAGACAGAGCTTTGTCTAAAAGACTCAGTTGCCCTCCTGCCTGACTTAATTCAGGCAGCACAGCAGGATTTAATGGGGGGCGTATCAACCCCTGCAGAGCCTATCACCTGAGGCCAGAATAATAAAGCTCCCATTGCAACACACTGTAGCATGGCCCAGGGCGTTTTTAATTTTCATGCTACAGAGGTGTGTGTTTCTGTAGCATGAAAATGAAAGGCTTCCTTGGCCGTGCTGTGGTGTGTTCCACATGGCTGTCTAAAAATGAAAAATAAAGAAATATGTGCCCTTGCCAGGTCGAACTGGCAGTTCAAACTGCACACACAGACACTGCAGTGGCAGTTCTGCAACATGTTTACAGGGCTACTCCTGTGGGTGGCACAATTAGTGCTGCAGCAGGCCCACTAGTAGCATTTGATTTACAGGCTTTGGGCACACATGGTGCACTATACTAGGGGCTTACTAGTAAATCAGATATGCCAATCATGGATAAACCAATCACTAATACCATTTAGACAGAGAGCACTTGCACTTTAGCACTGGCCATCAGTGGTAAAGTGCCCAGAGTCCTAAAGCCAGCAAAAACTAGATTCAGCACAGGATCTAAAACAGCAGGTCAGAAGCCAAATACACAGGGGAAACCCTGTAGAAAGGGCTATTTCCAACAATAGATAATTGTTGGCAGGGGAAATGTATCCACTACTATGCTATTGTTCACATGACGCAGGTCAATGCACAACCTGATTTTGTCATTCTGCGTCTTGCCACCACAACTGGAGAAATCCACTCGAGTACTCAATAGGTTCTATTATGTCAGCATTGATCAGTTTCTCTAACTCCTTTTCCACCTCTCCTCTGAGCAATATGGGAATATGACATGCTTTGTGTAGCTTGAGGCAAGCCTCAGTCCTTAAAACAATGCAATGCTCAGAATCCTTAAGAAATCCTATTTCTCTGCTGAAGACTCTGGGAAATGTCCTCAACCTATTAGAACCAATGGTTTCACTCTGATTCACTATCATAACTGGCTCAGGGCTATTAGGATCCAGATAAAGTGCAAATCACCCTGATCTCTTCATCCTAACAACGAGGGACCCTTCCTGGCAATATACTGTTTCCCTACAGATTCTCTATTCTTGAACCAGAATACCAAGGTTCTGGAACCAACCATGTCTATCTTTTTTCCTGAAAAGCCTTCTGGGTTTATATTGGCTTTCAATAACCTGTCTCCAAATTTCTTTGTGAACTTTGTGTTCCACACATCTTCATTGACGATAATGTAAATTTGCATACATCTGTACATCAACTCCCCCAATTGTCATCAAACAAATTGGTTTCTTTTTGACTCCTCCCAATTTCTTGTTAATGTTCAAAAGGAATTGACAATCTTGTACTACATTTCCTTCTGCACAATGCATACCTTTGTCAACATTGTTTCCTTTGCACTCATCTTCACTGGAAGTCCCTTCATCCACACACTGTACTTTTAAATCTTTCTTTTTCTTGCACACCTTGGCAAAATGCCCAGTTACCCCACATGTTGAGCACTTTTGTTTGGCCGCAGGACAAGATTTACTAGAGGCTAAATGTGATCCACTATCACAACAATAACATCTAAGCCCACCCTTCTTGCGATCAAACACCTTACTACTCTCTTTCTTATGCTTATTTATACTTTTGCTTTTGATTTTACTAATCACCTCCTCCCGGAGTTCCTTTAACTCTGCTTTCAAAGCCTTAGCCCTGCAGCTGGATAACTCTGCATTCCGCATTATGGCTAAAATGTCTTTGAAGTCAGCATTCCTATTAATCCATAATCTCTCCTGAATAGCCAGATCATATGAGACTGCTGGATTTGGGCAGCAGCACCACAGGATTGTGGGAAACTGAGTCCAATCCCACACGGTATGACAACTGTTGGCCTAACCCTTCCGGCCAGCTAGCAGTATCTCACCAGCACCTGAAAGTGGTGATGATTTGTGGCAGCCATACACATGACATTCTGGTTTCTTGTGGTGGAACAGATCTTATCCTGTCTCTCAGTTACATTCGTCTAACACATGCAAAGACAAACAGAAGCCGGACTTGGTTGAATGTATTTTATTGAATCAACTGTGTACTAGATATAATAGCATGCACTGCAATGATTAGGTTAATGAAACATAATAATAACAGAATGGTGACAAAGAAAGTGAAACACAAAAAAGTCCCACCATAGTGTCACAGTGCTAGGTATAGGAGTTCCTACCTACGCCGCTAACGTACTATATTAGAGCACAGCAGTGTTAGCCCTAATCCGCCCTTCAGGATGCCTGGGAAGACCCCATCTCCCATACCTGAATATGGTAATAGCTAAGAGGGCTGTTGGTCTACCAGGAGTCCTCTCCCATGTAGGTGGAAAAGACGTCAAGTCTCAGTAGACAGCTGCAATAAAGCAACAGCATGCGGTGGCTGTTTCTGGCTGGAAGTTCCGTCTAACGTATCAGTGGCAGAGAGATGTTTTATAATAAAACAACTGGTGTTCTAAGAAAACTGCCTTAATGTAGGAAAACACGTATGTTTCCATGAAGTTGCAGGAAATGTGATGTTCTGCTTTGTACATACAACATTAATGTGTACAGCCTTGAGCAAGCACAGAGTAAAGATGTTGTGTTTAGAAATGAAAACAGTTTCCAGGCCAAAAATGTAAAAGATAAAAGAAATAAAACAATAAATGCAGAATGAAGCTTTGTGCTCAGAAAATAAAATGAATTACTATTAGGCTTATGGGCACAAGCTGGAGGCCTATGGCTAAAATAACATGCCCATAAAATGCGCCTAAAATAACCTCCCAACAGATCTGTAATAAGTTGTACCTGTAAATGATCAAACTTGCAATCCCCTGCTAATTGTTTAAGAGCAGCGACATATTCATCAATTGTCTCATGAATTCTTGCTTTTTCTGAAAACAATAGTACATTACTATATTACTAAAATTGACACTTTGGGGTTGAAATGGTTGTCAAAATCTTTCAAGGCATCTACAGATACTTTGACATACCCACCCCTTTACCTTTTATCATTTGCTCATAGACCTTCAACCGCTCCGGTCCAACAGAATGCAAGAAATGTTTTGTTTTACGTTCTGGTTTAATTTTACCCTCCTCATCAATAGTTTCCAAAAAGTTAGGGAAGTGCGACCTCCACTCACTCATTTCATGCATCGATTCCCTCCTGCAGGCCAAAATGCTTGTGGGGGTTGAAGTAAAAAATGTCTGTGTTGCCATAGTTCACTGTGAAATGGAAAGATAACCCTTCCTCAAAATAGATTGGAATATGTTCAAAAGAAGACCCCCTGCAGTGTCCTTGCGTCACCCTAGAAGAGGGACTAGTCCACTGCCTTTAAGTGATGAAAATGCGAAATACCAATAGCCACAAACAAAAAAGACAGAATAACTGCTCCCAAAACAATCAAAACTGCTCGTTTAACTTACAACGATGATGTTATCAATCCAAATACGCAAATTTAAAAGACTGGAAATCCTCTTTTAGCGATTATGTAGCTTTTCCTATTGAGATGTGCAAATATTAGTTGAAAATGTGGACTTACCCTGCGAGAGCTCCCGGCCGTCCTCAGACTCGGAGCACAGTGCATCACCCTCATTAGAGCTGAAAACCTCGACTCCGCCGCGGTCATTAACATGACTCATGAATTAGGAACCAGCACACTGCACCATTAACGGGCTCGAAAGAGGCCGCGTGCCATTAACGAGAGCCAGCTGCCCGTAAGAGGCCGCGTGCCTGCTCCCCGCCCAGCGCGCCTTTGCTTTGCCTCTAACAGCAATGGAAAGTTGTGTTGCCTTGCGTGGTAGTTTTCACAAACAGTTTCGCACTGCACATATGAATACGAGAAATCCGAACGCATTTGTGAGGTACCAACTTTTCAGCAGATTTACCAATGGAATTTAGAAATACATTACATCTCAGACTCCCTCCCCACCTCTATTCTCTTGACTTCTCCTCCATCTTGAAAAAAGCATGGTCTTCCAAGTATCCTTGTATATCCTCTTCACTTGTAAACAACTTGGAATCTTGAGCGACAGTGTAATCCACCACTGACACGCGGTGTGCAGGAAGGGCTCATATTCTGCTGTTCCTGCTTATGATATTGGTATGCATGGGACAGTGACCGGCAAATTCACTGCTACTTTACTCCATTAAGAAGCAGCAGACCTAGAATTTACATCGAAGATCTGATAAGCCCATATGCAAGAGAATTAGTTCAGAAACACTCTCTTATCGAATGTCCTAGGCAGAAAAACACCTAATGAAACAGTGCATCTATGCTAAATAAATACGCGCAAGTACGTAATATGGTTGTGTGCCCTCAGGTTGGCTTGTCCACGACAGCGAGGCAGCAGGCACACGCGCACATTATTGACTCCCCAACACAGGCACAGAACAACAAAAGGCGTCTTCACACTCACCAAAGGATGGTAGTACATATACTGCCATATTTTGAAATGTGCAGGCCCTCCACCCCCTCATCACATGTTGACGTTCCTCACTTTAAGCGCACATCCAGGTTAGAATAGGCATGCTTGTTTGCAAAACTGTAAGAAGAGAAATAAACAGTTCATGGACAAAATAAACACATACATTCTCACCCCAAAATACACACACACACACAAACACACACACGAGTTAGCTTAATTGTGCTGCCTTGTGGATGGGTATCTCTTAGAAAGGAAACAGACGCACAGACAGCACAAATAAGCACACACAGGCACACCTGGATGTACAAACTCACCCATATGGCACACTTAAAAAGGTAGAGACACATGGATGCACATACATGTACAATCAGACTGGGTTTGTACCCCCAAACCTATACGTCAACAAGACTAAAAAAACTCAACTTGCTGCTCAGGATGCAATCAGGCCCGCCTTTGTAGTGGAGACTCACTCTTGTTGACGCAAAACACCACATCATCATCGATGCGAACTTTAAAAAATACTTTCTTGTTTAAAGTCCTCTCGCCTCAGGAATATATTAACTGGTGCAGGAAAAGGACGCACAACCGCAGACCCTTGGACATTGGAAAAGGCACATAGCCTGAGCAAGCAATGCCATCCTCCATAATAAATAAGCCTGGTTCTAAGGAGTTGGAAGAATCCTTTCTGCAAACTGCAGCACGTTACCTCTGGTGTGCCCAGGAGAACACAATGTTGGTTAAAGGTGGACGCCAGGAATGAATTATCACATTCAAAAGATCTTTTCTCCCTATGTAGAAAACCCTGCTCTTCCAGCTGAAAGCAGTTACTTAGTCCAATCTTTAAAATATTTCGGATAAAGACTCTTTATTATTACAAAAAAATGTAACTTGCACTGCCTTCAGCCTTAACACCAGAGTTCTTAGTCGTGGTTCATTATAAACCATGTTAATGATGAACCATGACTGACAGCTTTGGCGTTAAACTTAAAGGCATGCTGGTCAGTGGTTGGTTGCCCCACCAAATAGTTGGGGTACCAGCCGCCACTGTCTGTCATCACAGCTCTCTGGATTCAGGCAGGACGTTAGGGTTGTAGTGTCGTGGGTGCTGTCGGCTGTAAATATTCCAACTAACTGGAGGGGTTGAAGGTTGCTGAAGGCATAATCCTGCATTCTGGTGGACCGTAGAGCCGGTGGATTTGCTAGGCTGTGGTATACCTCCAAGGCCATGAGGATGATGGATGCTCCAGTGTCTATAAGAACTGGAACAGATTGCCCATGCACTGCCACCTGTCATGTGGGCAGCCAGCGATGAATGTTTTCTTTGGGATCGATTGCTCTCACAATGTGGACCACCCCTTGGTCATCATCTTCCGTGTGACTGTCCGAGGGTGTTGTGGGAAGAGTGGTGACAACCTTGATGGATTTCTTTGAGACGGGTGACTCAGGCCTGGGTGTAGAGTGACATACTTTGGAAAAATGGTTTATTTCGCTCATGCGCTGCAAGTCTTTCCTTGGGCAGGGCAGTCAACAGAATGGAGAAGGGTGCCACTGCACCATCTACAGAATTTGCCTTCGGGTTTTGATTTAGGGCGCTCTGCCTCTGGTTTAGTCGCTTCTTTGCGAATGGCGTTGATAGGCTTGTTGTTGATGGAAGTGGTTGGTGCAGGCTCCATGTGCACTGCTTGTGCTTTTGCCAGCTCCTTGGACCACCCCAGGGAGGGAATGTCCATCATGCTCATGTTCATGTTCAGTTATTGAAGGATGTGCTCGCGGAGCTTGGAGGATGCACAGTCTTGAATGAACTGAGTGAGCCCTTATTTTGTCCTCTTCGTCAGGTAGCGTGCAAGTACTAGCTAGCTCTTGGAGGCGACTGTAAATTACGTTGACTTATTAATACCACAAAATAGAGCATTAGAATGATCTAATTTTGCCACTATCTTACCTCTAAGGGGAACCCTTGGACTCTGTGCACACTATTTCTTACTTTGAAATAGTATATACAGAGCCAACTTCCTACAACTACTTTATGCTCAAACACAGGAGAACAATAAAACATAATTCACAGCCTTATATTATCACAGTCAAGGTTTTTTTATGCAAAAGAATGTCTGCGGATGTCCAATGTCTATTTGTCTTTTGTTTTGCACAGTGCAGACAATCTCGGGTAATTCAATGCACCCTTTGTACCACCATGTGCACTACCCCCTTTAACTTTTTCTTACCATAGAAGACTCTTCACAAAACTTAGCATGCTGAAACTTAGCTGATTAAGTAGACCGCCACGTTTTGTGCAAATCCACCCACCCAGTCAAAAGTAAGTTGATTATTTATGTGCCACCTCTAAAATACTATACCTTGGGCCAGATGTAGCAAGGGATTTGCGACTCGCAAACGGCCAAAAACGCCGTTTGCGAGTCGCAAAAGCCTCACCGGAATGCAGAAATGCATTTTGCGAGTCGGCTCCGACTCGCAAAATGCATTTCCGACTCGCAAATAGGAAGGGGTGTTCCCTTCCTATTTGCGACTCGCAGTGGGATGCAATTCCATTTGCGACCGCGTACGCGGTCGCAAATGGAGTCGCAGTTACCATCCACTTCAAGTGGATGGTAACCCACTCGCAAATTGGAAGGGGTCCCCACGGGACCCCTTCCACTTTGTGAATGGACCCAAAAATATTTTTTCAGGGCAGGGAGTGGTCCAAGGGACCACTCCCTGCCCTGAAAAAATACCGAAACTAAAGGTTTCGTTTTTTTTTTTAAGTGCAGCTCGTTTTCCTTTAAGGAAAACAGGCTACACTTAAAAAAAAAAAAAACTGCTTTATTGAAAGCAGTCACGAACACGGAGGTCTGCTGACTACAGCAGGCCTCCATGTTTGCGAGTGCCTATACTCGCTATGGGGCCGCAATTTGCGACCCACCTCATGAATATTCATGAGGTGGGTCATTGCGACCCCATAGCGAGTCGCAGTCGGTGTCTGAGACACCGTACTGCATTCCAAATTGCGAGTTGCAATTTGCGAGTCGCTGGGACTCGCAAATCGCAAGTCGCTATTTGGAAGATTGCAACATCTGGCCCCTTATTCTTTCTATACAAACCAAACTTAAACTACTCAAATATGAGAAATTCTAAAGTCATACTTATACCTTTAATGTATAATTTGTGCAACACTTTCAAATCATTATAATTCCATATACCGTGTATTGAACTTGGAAGCCATAGTATAATAACTATAACTTGCCCCTTCTACATGCACTGTTTATACGGTTTCATATTACGTCACTTATACCATCTGAAATCTTGGCTTTTACAACACTTATAACATCACAAATCACATAATTTGAGAGAATGACTACCTGAATATCTGAGCTTGCCAAATCTCTTCAGGTTTGATGCAAGATATCATGACGTGGAGGCGTTAAGAGATTATTAATGATAGAGGGTATTTCTTATAAAGCTCTGGCTTCCATAGGAAGTCATTGGAAAGTTAGTAGTGTCAGTGAAATATGATCCAGTCTTTTGGTACCAAAATCAAATTGCACTGTGTAGCATAGTGCTTTCAAGGGAGCAAGATGCACTTGTGTTCAGTAGAGAGCTGCGGTAGTCAATCTATGAGAGTACTCATGATTGTAAAATAGTCTTCAGATCTTGTTCTAGGACGAAACAACAAACCTCCCAAAACAAACATAATTGAAAATGAAAATTTCTGGCCATTGTGTGATTTTTGTCTCAAGAATGAGTCTATTGTCTACATTAACAAAGAAGGATTTGGTGCAAGTCAATAATGAAAGCTTTAAAGTCAAATGCTTAACTGAGTAATTCCAGGATCGATCTAGTAGTAGTGGTGGTGGTTGTGCGGGGAATTCGATTAGGACAATCTCAGGTTTTCTGTTGATTACATTCAAAATGATGAACAGCCATCAAGTCTTTTTTTATTTTTAAAATAATTTACTTTTTATTCAAGCAACAAAAGTGCACAAACTCACACCAATAAACATTAACACTTTGGAACAGGAGAGCAGAAACACGGTGTCAGCATGTACAACATTCACAGGTTTTAACTGAGGTGCAGTCAGGTAGGCAGCAATTAATCATCAGAATACAGCATGGTGTAGAACACCTAGCATTAGGGCTGGCCTGGAGAGGCCGCATTGCCATCATCCATTGGTTCAAAGTTATAATACTTAATCAATCTGCCCATTATCTTATGAAACTTATGCTGGCACCCTCTACTTGTATATGTAACATTCTCAGCCGCCATGTATAGGTCCTTTTACGCCCTCCTCTCCTGTAGAGATGGTGTCTCGGGGCATCCCAGCGTTTTGCTTCGTCCCTCTTTGCCACCACCAGATCCATGTTACTTAAAAGAAGCTTGGGATGTCTACATCCGTAGGTATGCCGAGAAGCACATACTTTGGTTCAAGTGGGTGGCACACCCCTAGTGTTTTACCCAGTCCTTCCAGTATAGTTCAGCAGGATATTTGGTTGAGCAGTTTCAAATTGTATGAAAGAAGGACCCTCTATCTCTCCTACATCGCAGGCAGTCAGGGGAATCCACCCTCCCAATCGTGTGTAATCGGACACGATCATCGAAATCCGGTGAAGAATCTTAAACTGAATAAGTCATAGCCTCGATTTAATAGCCACCTCCCTAGGGTGCATTAATGCTGCCTCCCAGTCCATGTCATCCAGTTCCCCCACTTCACTTTCCCATTGTCGCCTCAGTTTCTTTAGGGAGTCAGGGAGATTATTATTGATCGTTTTATATGTATAGGAGACCGCTTCCCCTCTTTTTCTCCCATGAGCAGCCTACCCTCCTAAGGTGCTTATTCAAGTATATTAGAAACTTCCAGGCCCTCTATACTCCATGCATGACTAATTTGAATATATTTGACCTATTGTGTGCTTTGTAATTGGTAGTTGTGTTGAAGGGGGTTGAAGACTGTTAGGCTACTGTGTTCAAGGAGATCCCCAATTTTAGATATACCTATGAAGTCCCAAGTTCTAAATCCCCTCAGTTTCCCAAGTTCCTTAAATCTCACTCCTTTCCAGAGTGGGGTCTCTTGGGTGATTCTGTTTGCCTATCCTATACACTTGCTAGCCCATATCCACAAAATCATAATTACCTGAGTTGTCGGTAGTAGTCTTCTCACCCCAATCCCCCCACAGAGGTAATACAAGTAGGACCGGGAGTGAAATTGTGTCCTTTCTAACGCTTACGTAGGATGATCACAAGTTGTGTAACTCCAATCATTGATGACTACTAGATAACCTGTCCAATAGTAAGCTCTGATATCCAAGAGGGAGATTCCACTGCTGTATTGGTTTCGTTGCAGTGTGGCTGTGCTACCCTGATAATGCAGAGTGCATCATTGGCTAACTGGTGCATTGTGGTTTCTGTGCTGAAACCTTGACCAAACTCTAGTGTGCATTCATCAAAGGGGTCACAAAAGTTGTGTGGGTTGTGTAGAAACACAGCTCGCAAAAACCTGTACCCCCGCCATGAATAGTCTTGTCATTAATGATGTCTTTTCAAATGTTGATCAATTAATTTATAGAAGAAGTCATGACTGATGCAACGTGGGATAATTATCTGTGCATGGCAAGGGCACAAGTTATAGTTACTAGAGGCTACAACTGGTGAATGTCAGTGTTATTTTGAGTTTAAAACGTTACATCGTCGCTGAAATTTTCTTCTAACTATATTACTTTAACATTTATTTTTTCTGTGAATTTCTAGTTTTTTTACACATAAAGTAATATTTTATTACCATATGAAAAGCCTACCCCCTGCCACGCACAGCCAAGAGCCCTGCAACCAATTACCGACAGTCTGCCAAACCCCCTGCCAGGCACGGTCATGCGCAGCATGGGATTGGTCACAGGGCCTGGTGTGCGAGCAGCCAACCCTACGCCACACACATCATTCTGGCATGCACAGCCTGTGGTTGGTCCTGTCCGTACTCAAGTAGACTTACTGACTTTGTCAAAAGGTCTTAACACTAAGAACAAGTGATCCTATTGGCTTTATCAAGGGGTCAGCATACTAGTATATATAAAGCAGATATTATCTTTCTCCAAAATCACCAATATTTATAATCTAATTCACATTTCTGTAATTCTCAAATGCAATGTTTATTTATTGATTATCACAAAAATATTTATTAATGTTTTAATTAAAAAAACACATCGGTGACTCTTTCTTTTTGCATAGCTTTTATTACTACATTTTGTGGGTGACAAATGTTACAATAAATAATCAGCGTGGCTAAGGCGTCAAGATGGCGGTCGCACTTTTGTAGTGCTCCGGACCTCTCCGTCATCCGCCTCTAGCTGGGATCGAAATCCGCCCTCATCGGCGGCACCTTCCTGCTTGGGGGGGCCTGCTGCTCCCCCAGGGAAGAACAACAGAACCGATCAAGCCTTTCGGCCCGGCTGTGAGACGCCGATCGCTCTTGGCCGCCTGCACCCAAGATGGTGGACGGCAAGTGAGCGCCGAGGTGCGGGCCGTGGAAAGGGCCTCGGGGCGACGCAGAGCGTGAGACTCATCGGCTCGCCGTGCCACGGCCAAATAGCTCAGCAGAGGTTGCGGGGGCGCTGCTGGGAGGGCCACATGCAGCGAGGGCCGGCCAGGATCGAGGCTCCAGGCACCGGGAGCTGTGGTGGAGCACGGTCCAATGGCTCGGGTGAGCAGAGGGGGCAGGGGCGAGGTGGTGAATAGGGGGGCCATGTTGGTACCAAGAAAGAAGGTCCCCTTTCCTTAATCCCCCCTTCCCTCGTTGGACTGAAATGCCAGGCCCTCCCTGGATGACCACGGAGGGAGCGGTGCAGCGGCGGGCTTTGAGGAGCAAGGGATAGCTCACTGGGGCGCTCCTCTGCCCTCCCGGAGGCCTTTCCCCCCCTCCTTCTCTCCCCTCTGCCGGAATCGCAACCTAGTGGGAGGTTGGTCTGAGGGGCTTGGAGGTCGGGGCTTTGGGGTTCAGCAACACTGGGGAGGTGCGATGTGGACTGCCAGTGGGGCCTGTGGATGATCTTTGTGAATGGTCGGCTGCGGATGACGAGGGATGTGACCCACGGGCGATCATAATCGCCTGGACTCTGGAAACTATCCTGCTGATCTGAGTTGGAGGCCCTGGTCTCGGGTGTGGCAACCTAGCTGGACCTCGCTGTTTGATTTAAACATGGAATCATACACTGTGCCACGGCTGGGCAAACCATCATGGGCAAGGACAAACCGGTGCGGCAGGTGGCGGCGCAAATGCGCATAGATCAATTTACTACAGGCACAAGTGGGACTCGGGCGGTGGATTGTGCCACAGGTGGAGGTGGAGATCTGCCGGGGATGTCCGGTGACCTGGCAACGATTCTCCAAGCTATCCAAACATCCCAAACAGCTGTGGAGTCTAAGATTGGGGAAGTTAGGGTGGGTGTAGCTCTGGTCCGGCAAGACCTCCGCAACGCCACAGCTCGAATCACAGAAGCGGAATCGAGGATATCCACAGTGGAAGATGATGTGACTGCCCTCAAGGCACAGGTCTCCGCGTTGAAACCTCGCACGTCGGAACTCTACCGGAGAGATGCCAAGAATAGGTCCAGGCGCAACAATCCTTCGTATGGTAGGCCTTCCAGAGACTACAGCGACACCATCTCTGGTCACCTTTTTAGAGGAGTGGTTCCGCTCCTGGATGCCGGTGGACCGGCTTACGCCATGGTTCGCGATTGAGCGAGCCCACAGCGAAACTCTGTATAGTCCATGGAAACAAAACTCACTTCTTTGAACAGCTGGCCGCGGCATGGAATTGGCTAACAGAGGAAGTCCCTCTTGGTTCACACAGCGAAAGACAAAGATCGATAGGAGAAGGAGCGCAGCTGAGCTATCAGCAGAGGCGGCTGCCTGGCCAGCGCTGCCGCATGCGCTCCAGGCTGCGCAAGACACACCGAAGCTCACGCTCGAATTCCCCCTTGGAGATCCCAAACATGGAAACAAGGATCAATGGTGGGTCTTGGGGGAGTCGAGGGGAGTCCAGAACTATCGGGAACGCTACGGGCCCGATCAGGGTCCCCGGATGACTCAAACCTGTCTTGCAGTCGTAGTCCGGTGCTGTAACTCTATAAGAAGATGGATAAATCTGGGACGGTGCAAATTGACTGGATGAGGAACAATACTATTTATGATTAATTACCATTTACTGTGTTTTCTTTCTTGATCCGACGATAAGGAGGTGTCCACCACTTCTCACTCAGTTAATGGTATACCTCACTAGGGGCCAGATGTAGCAAAGTCCGAATTTGCGATTCGGAAATTGAGAGTCGGTGCGACTCGCAATTTCCGAATCGCAAATTCGGATGCAGAACGGTGTCTCAGACACCGTCTGCGACTCGCTATGGGGTCGCAAAGACCCACCTCATTAATATTAATGAGGTGGGTCGCAAATTGCGGCCCCATAGCGAGTATAGGCACTCGCTAACATGAAGGCCTGCTGTAGTCAGCAGGCCTCCATGTTAGCGACCTGCTTTTAAATAAAGCAGTTTTTTTTTTTTTTAAATATAGCCCGTTTTCCCTAAGGGAAAACGAGCTGCATTTCAAAAAAATCCGAAACCTTTTGTTTCGGTTTTTTCAGGGCAGGGAGTGGTACCTTGGACCACTCCCTGCCCTGAAAAAATATTTTTGGGTGCAATCACAAACTGGAAGGGGTCCCATGGGGACCCCTTCCAATTTGCGATTGTGTTACCATCCACTTGAAGTGGATGGTAACTGCGATGCCATTTGCGACCGCATATGCGGTCGCAAATGGTATTGCATACCATTGCGAGTCGCAAATAGGAAGGGAACACCCCTTCCTATTTGCGAGTCGCACATGCATATTGCGAGTCGGTAACGACTCGCAATATGCATTTGTGCATTGCAAACCCACGTTTGCGAGTCGCAAACGGCGATTTTCGCCGTTTGCGACTCGCAAAAGGGTTGCTACATCTGGCCCTAAGTTCGAGAGTGAGGTGATTTATATGGGCGACAGATGCTTCTGGGGGAAGTATGAGGTGGGGTGGGATGGGCTTTGGGGGACTGGGAATTTTGGGCCTTGTTTTAAGGTATTTGTTATTGCTTCTTACTATGGTGGTATGTTCATGTTGGTTAGCAAGTGCACAGGACAGGAGATTCATTGAGCCAATTGACAAAGTAGGGGCACTCATTCTGCTGCGAAGGGGGCAAAATAGGGCGGGGACCCCAGGCCAAGAAACAGCGCATTCCGATAACTGTTATGGGACACTTTAAAAAACAACCATTCCTATGAGTCCGACACAAGTTATCTCATGGAACGTTAATGGTTTTTTAGACAAAATTAAGCGCACTGCAGTGTTTACCTTTATACACTGATACCGACCTGATGTGCTCCTTTTGCAGGAGACACACCTTTCGGGTGATCATTGCCCCTGCTTAGCCTGTAGAGGTTTTGATAAAGTGTACCATGCAGGGTTTACGCGCGGATCGCGGGGCAATATTACTGCACCGTTCATTTCCCATAACGAAAATCCAGGTATGGAAAGACTGGCAGGGATGCTACGTGGCCATCACTGGGAAGGTAGAGGGTGTCACGGTTAATATGGTCAGTGTCTGCGCCCCTTCTGCGATAGTGCGAGGGACCCTCAAGGATCTAACCAAACTACTCCTAGACCTGCCTCCAGGACTTACTATGATGGGTGGGGACTTTAACACAGCCCCAGACCCTGCCATGGATGTGTCCGGTCCGCTCTCAACTTACAGGCATACAATGGCAGCGGGAATCACTGGGTGGCTTTCTGCTGCGGGGCTTTGCGATGTTTGGCAGGTGTGGCATCCAAGACGGCAGCAGTTCACCCATACATCGGTGGCTCACGCCACGCAATCTAGAATTGACCTGGTCCTATTGCCAAGCACAGACTGCAACTGCCTCTCCCATATTGAGATCCTAGCTAGAGGAATTACTGACCACGCCCCCCTTAGGTTCACCGTGGGCCCTGCCCAGTCATTGACCCATCCTATGTGGCAACTGAATGCGTGGTATCTGCAGGACAGGGCTTACGCTGAGCAGTTACGACAGGCACATTGCGAGTACTTTGCACTGAACGAGGGGTCTGTGGCTTCTCCGGGAACTTTGTGGGCGGCGAGTAAGGCGGTACTACGAGGAGCGGATAGAGGCCTGATACGAAATCAGGAGTGCTCGTGAGCTAAAAATATTGAGCGGCTGGAGGAACGGGCGATGTGTTTAGAGAATGGATATGAAGCGAGATCCAGTGAAAGGGTAGCGCGACAACTCCTATTAGTCCGCAAGGAAATCCGAGATCAATCTCTAGAGGCTGCAAAGCACCTGTGGAGGGCTACTACTGCAAGGATATATGGCTGGGGGGACAAGACTGGAAATTGCTTTACTGGCTGGTATCTCACCACTGGTCCTCTAGGATCGTCCCCGAAATCTATGATGGGGAAGGGGGCTGTGTCGCAGGTCACCTAGAAATAGCTGACGCTACTATCAGACATTGTATCGGGCGTCAACATTGACTGAGCCAGGTTGGGCCTGCCTGCTGCTGGAGGAGGTTCCCCTTCCGCAATTGCCGGCAGCGGAGGTGCAGATCCTGGATGAACCTATTAATGCAGAGGAAGTCGGGCAGCTATATCTGCACTGAAAATGGGGAGAACTCCTGATGGTTTCCCCTTGGAGTATTATAAAGCGTTCAGGGAAGATCTGGTGCTGCACTTGTTAGCACTTTTTACGGAGGTGGAGCAAAAAGGGTCGTTCCCGGGAGAGCTGGACGTCGCCACCATTATGGTGCTTCCTAAAACCCAGCCCCCTTCGCTACAAAGTGCAGATTATAGGCCGATTTCGTTGACTAATAATGAGGTTAATATCTATGCCACTATTTTCGCGGCCCGTCTTAAGAGGGTTCTGCCACAGTTGGTACACCCCCACCAGTGTGGGTTTATGGCGACTCGTAGCACTTGACATTGCATCCGCCGACTGCATGTGGGTTTGGCCGAGCGCCACCGACTACCCCGAGGCCTTGCTCTTCTATTTATAGATTTTGAAAAGGCCTTTGTTTCAGTGGACTGGGGATTTCTCTTTTTAGTGCTCCAGCGGGCAGGTTTTGGACGAGGTTTCGCCGCCTGCTCTGAGCGTTGTATACTAACCCCTCAGCATGTGTGCAGGTCAATGGGGCCCTGTCCTCGGTTTATGGAAATTCATCGGAGCACGGGGCAGGGATGCCCCTTGTCCCCCCTTCTATTTGCCCTATTTATTGAACCACTAGCTCAGATGGTTAGGACTGATTCAATATATCGCGGCTGGAGATGGGGGCTCTCCCGGGAAGACAGGATAGCTCTATATGCCGAAGACGTCCTGTTGTACATGGAGGAACCCAGTATGTCGGGACCACAAAGTCTTCACCTTTTACGACGCTATGAGCAAGCGTCAGGACTTAAAATGAACCCTACCAAATCGGTGTTGGTCCCCCTGGCAAGTTCACATGACTGTTTTGATTGGCAGGGCATGATACCCTTACGCAGGCTCAGCTTTAAATATCTAGGTATTTGGGTGACCCTTCTACCTGAGTTGACTTGGGCCAGGAATCTGTCCCCGCCCTCGACGCGTATCAAGACGGACTTGCAGAGGTGGCTGTTAAATGTGATGGTCGTGTGGCCCTGTACAAGATGTTGGTCTTGCCAAGGCTTCTATATGTATTTCAGAATTTTCCCCTCCCGATCTCACGCTCCTGGTTCAGAGCTTTAGAGAGTGCCACCATGCTGTTTCTTTGGAAGGGGGCTAGGCACCGAGTGGCGACACAACACTGCCGAAGAGGAATATATGACGGGGGCCTGGGTGCCTCTGATCCTTATCTATATTGTCTGGCGACCCAGCTATTGGTGATTCATGATTGTTTCACAGGGCTGGGCAGACCCGGCCTTTCAGGTAGAGTTGGAGATTCTGGGTTTTCCGCTTAGTCTTGACGTACTGTACGGCGCACCCCTCCCTCGGGACATGAAAGTGATAGCTAAAGTGGTTTTCTTGGCGTGGCATGCATGCAGCTGTCACCCGCCAGACCCCGTTATGGAGGGGGAAATGGTTGAGTGCGACGGCGGCGTTGGTGGGGTTTGTGGAGTGGGATTTGTTGGTTATTTCATTGGTTGGGGTTGTGTGGAGGGGAGATGTATTGAAATAATTTCAGGAACTACAGGCAGACTTTCAACTAACTCAGACGCAGTGTTTTAGAAACCTCCAGCTTCGGCATGCTCTGGGAGAGCCCTTGCCGGCCGCAGGCCCCCTGCCAGAGTTCAGCCCTCTCGAGGCCAAGTTACTCATGGGGAATCTAGGAGGGAACAGCCCAGATATATAAAATGTTAGTTAACAATGCCCCGGGAGATTTGGACTCACCAGAGCCAAGTGGGAATCATGGGTGGGGGCCTTGGAAGAAGCAGAATGGATGGAGACTTTGATGGCGCCAAGGGTGCTGGCAGTGTCAGTGAGACTTCACGCAGTGCAATTCTACTATTTACACACAGAATATCTAACACCAATCAGGCTACAACAGGCTGCTCTACTGCTCAATATACACAATGTGCAGTGGAGCCAGAGGATTTTTTCTATATGGTTTGGTCTTGTCCAGTGCTGCAGGTATATTGGGGCAAAGTAGTCCATGAACTGAGTGAGGTGCTGGGGCAGGAGATGCAGATGTCCGCAAAACTAGTTTTTTGGGGGGTGATGGAGGAAATGGGAGGAGCGCAAGTGAAACATACCCTTGCAGGTGCGGCCCTGCAGTTCGCGAAGAGAGACATTGCAGCTTCTTGGAACTCCTCAACAGGTTCGTCATTCCAAAAGTGGAGAAGGGGAGTGGATTGGTGCACAATCCAAGAAAAACTGGTGTATGAATCTAGGGGTTGGCCTCGAAAACATGAGAAGGTATGGGGGCGGTGGCTGGGATCGCTGCCATAGGCCAGGGTGGGGTTGTGATTCTTAATATGATGTCAATAATTGGAACGACGTTGGTCTCCTGGATTGCCTTACTGTTAATGACTAATGATGCTCTGAAAGTGGATCTTACTGTACTATCTGTGCCTACTGTATTGCACTTCTTCTTTAAAAACAAATAAAAATTGGTTTATATAAAAAAAAAAAATCAGAGGCACATTGTTTTTTTAAGAAAATAAAACTATTATATTGTCTGAGACTTCCATTGTCAGCCCAGAAAATGCAATCAGAAAAACAGCCATGAAAGAGTCTTGCACCCCAGCTGAAGTGCCTATAGCTCCAGCTAGTAGTGCTCTAAAAATATGGTAAGTCCTCCTGAGATCATGGATGACCCAGGAAACGCACTGTTTTTTAATGTTGCTGGGGGTAGCTGGACTCTCTGTAGCCCGCCTACAACAAAATTAACAAAAGGCTTTGTGGTGCCCTTCCTGTTGTGATTCCCTCACCTTTATCTGCTTCTTGTATTGTGTGCAATAAACTACCATTGGGTTGTTGGCTTTATCATGCTCATTTGGGGTAGTTATGTTAAGGTGTAATGGTTATAGTTATTTTGCCAAAGCGTGTTGCCTTTGTAGATTGAAAAGTATGTACACAATGTTTTTACCAAGGCTTGTATACCCAGTGTTGCTTGATTTTATCAAGGCTTGTTCACTCAAACTCCACAAGGTTCTTTGGAGCATCAACTGGGTTAATTAGAAACACCTGAGCCCCTGCACGTTGTTGGACAGCTGTCTTCTCTGATTGTTAGGCAGCACTCCTGTTTTCAAGAGTCATGTGCTAATCATGACTCCTCACTCATGACTCGTGTTTCAAGAGCCATGTGCTAATCATGACTAATGACTCATTCCTGCACAAACTATAAAAAGCCTCACAGGTATTAGTCAGGGCTTGGCTTTGTTTTGGTTTTTCTTGTAGCTGACATTGAGAGTCTGCTCCTGGGAATTCTCTGCAAAGCTTCTGTATCATTGCTGGGCAACAAGAGAGAAAACAACTTCTTCATCCTCTGCAGGCTGGCAGCTGTTTACATAAGCTAAGTGGAGGAAGCGCGCTCTGTTGAGTGATTTTTTTTTATAGATTAAGAACCTCGGTGTGTAACTAAATTATTTTTTTTTCAAGAAAGAACAAAAGTTTTGAGGTTGATTAAGACAGAGCACGAAACTCTTAAAGTGTTGACATTTATTTTGCATCTGTACCCTGCCTTCATGATTAATTCTAAAATCGGAAAAGACATCAGCACGCAAAGCGAGTGTTGTGAGATGAACAACCTTCATATGTGTGTGACTTTGCTAATTACATGTGTGTCACTTGGTATGATAGTGATCCTCATTTTGCAGGAATTCTTTTAGTATTGTCTAAAATTGATATTAGCGATTCCTCAAAAACAGAAATAGCAGGTTTTCACTTGACTGTGTAAATCAGTGTACGTTTATTCCTTTTTGGAAAGAGTTTTTGTTGTGTGTTCATGTGCTATAAGTTTTCAGTGTGAACAAGTACACCAGGAGTGATTACTCTAAGCAGTGTGAGACAAAAAGAAGATCCAGGCAATGATGGTGCATTCCTGTAAGCCCTATTGAGTGGAGAGGAAGTGCGAGGAACGTGTTGCGTGACAAGTGATTAGCTGAGATGACTGTGTGCATAAATACTGTACAAGAGTGCCCTCAACACATCACTCACCCCTGTCCTTTCCCTTATAACCCTGGACACTCAACAAGTAACACTAAAAGCATCGGGAGTCCGGCTGGACCAAGCAGCAGAGACAATGTCTTTCTTCTCTCTCTCATACCCAGTCCCCCCACCCTTTGAGGGACACTTGCCGGGACTCTGGTATTACGTCAGCAGTGCCGAGAGGTGTCCTGGAAGGACAGGAGAAACAGTCATCACCCCTTCAGACAACCTGCCTTTCAGGTGAGTGGTCAAGCTCTTACACTTCCAAACAAGCCCAAAATGCTTGGCATTACGGGGTGCTCTTTCAAAGGAGCACTGAATAATACATAAGTGGCTCCTGTTGCTCATTTATTATTCCTTTTGGTGCCCTAGTACCCACCCGTGACACCCTTTAAAAAATTTATTGAAGGGGGGAGGTGTGCCCCCCTTCTCTGAGCCTTGCAAGCCTGCTGGATCCCATCTCACAGGAATCTGTTTTTTATATTAAGGGAGGGTGGCTTGGACCCTCCCTCCCTGAGCCTTTTCAGGCCCAGGACCCCATCCCCTGGGCCTGTAGGTTTTTTATAAAGGTGAATGGAGGTTGGGGCCCCCCCTTTTGCTGGTACTAAGGGTCCAGGAGACCCCATCTCTGTTGGGTCCTTCATTTTTAATAAAGAGAGGGAATGCCCCTCCTTGAGCACTAAGGGACCCCAGGAATCCCATTCCCTGCAGTCTTACGTGAGCACCTGGATCCATCCACAGCACACTATACTGGGTGAATCGGGGGGAGCCCCAGGCCCCAAGCGGTCCTGCCAACTCCCCGGATGAAGCCATTCTGGGTGCTGCAGGCGCAGTCATTGCTCCCACCCGCAGGAGCAGTTATTTTTTGCTTGCTCCCATCAGGTGGGCGCAATCTTAGTTTCCCTGCCTACAAGAGCATGGGGATGCACAAAAAAGTCTCCTCCCATCCGGCAAGAACATTTTCAAAGGTTTCGCTAGATGGGAGTAGACAAGTTTATCTGCTCGCACTCTTGCGGGCTGGGAAATGGTATCCCAGGGACACCACAGTAGAGCCGGCCCTGTGGGATGGGATGCCCAAGGCCTTTATAAGCTCTGGGAGGGTCTGTGTGGCCCCTTCCAGTATAATTATGCCAACTCTGGTGACTGGGGTCGCTGGTGCCTTTACAGGCTTGTGGAGGGGCCACACGCATGCACCTCTCCTTTCCTTTTTAAGCATCCTTATTTCCATAGGGTATAATCTATGTTGACATAACTATAACTACCCTGTGGCAACCAGCACTGGGTAATATGTAGGGTAGTTATAGTTAGGTCAGTGTTTCCATAGGAAATGCCTTTTTAATAACTTTGGCGCCGTTTGACGAATCTCCACAAACTTCTAGAAAGCTTCACCTTTTTGCCTAGTTTGCGCATGGAAAGTTTTGGTGTAATCCTTTAAGTGGGGGACGAGAAAATAGGGGTGCCAAAATCCCCACGCATTTACCTTAGACTTTTTTAGGCAGCACTATCACAAAACTGCTGAACTAAATTACACCAGGAAGCTAGCTCTTGGTCCACAAAGCGTGCTTTTTGTTATTTGGTGTAAATCTGTTCTGTAGTGTTTGAGATATTAGGGTTAAATAATAATTGTATACCTGGACAGTTGGGTTAGAGGAAATCTCGCAAGAGGAGTCTTTTTTTTACCCTTTTTTACACATAGGCCATTGTGCTCCCATGGGAGCAAGGCTCTGCTTGGCTGTGGTGCAGCGGAGAATTGGCTGCCACCCTTGAGTCACAATATTGATCTACATGTGACTATAACGTAAACGTAATGTGTGAACTAATAGTAAACTAATGTAAAGTGGTGCACTCAAAGGCACTAATGAAGTGCATTCACTGTAGTGATAAAGGGAAAACATACTGCGTGGCATAATCATATTAATTGAAATGTAATAATTTATCATAACTTTATAACCATCTGTTTTGCTTTCACTAATGACCGAGCTGGCAAAAATCTCTGAAATGAACTTCTTAGTTTAAAAAATACATTTATTATTACTTCACCACGAGGTTCCTGAGAGAGGAGATTAGTAGGTTGGAGGCACACGTTTAAAAATAGTCACAGCAATGAAAGGAGAATATATCAAAGTGATTCTCAACTGCAATGTACACAGCAAACATATGTGATTATATTATAGCATAACTGCCAAGCAAAGAATAAAGTCAAAATTCATCACCGTATGGCCTATCACTGCTCTTCATCTTTCTCATGCCAGCAAGTTGATGACCCCTGTTCAACTGCGAGAAAGAGATTTTCCACCATCACGGGACAGGTCAGGCAGTTGACGTCCACTCCTGACTGAAGTCTTGGAAAATTCCCCCTCACTGCTGCCCAGGGACACCTTTTATACATTAAATAATTGAATATTCAAGTTGGAAGAAACAACGTCAAAAATTGGCACGTTTTCAAGGCTGTCTCTCCCAAGGCCGAGTCCTTCCCTGCACTAAAGAAAAACACAAAATATGGGCTTCCTTATCATGCTATCATGTTCGGTAAGAAAAATACAAAAAACACAAGCTTAGTTTACCATGTGGAAAAACACAGCTCATCTGCAATGTCTCAATTGCAATGTCTAACGCCACAATAAAGCCAATAGGCAGCTAAACTGATTACAAAATGTAATGTCTAACGCCACGATAAAGCCAATAGGCAGCTAAACTGAATACAAAATGTAATGGGCAACTGGTGAACATTGAACAACTAATATGCACAGTGGTGAAACACAAAGTCAGTGGTCAAACATACTTAATTTCATTACACCATCTTCACGTTGTTTGAGAGTATTTATCTTTAAACAATAGCAGTTTATGTAACGTGTGAACTAATGGAGTTAATTAACATTGAGAAATGTAGTTTCTCATATTCAATTACATTTGTTAAGATTCTATTTTGTTCTTTGTATTAACTGTAACATGAAGCTTAAATGAGCAAATGTAATTGACATTATACAGAAGCTATATTGACAGAAGTTATATTGACAGAAGCTAACTGCACAGTACAACATGAATTAAATGTGCAATTGAAATATTGCTTTAGCATGACTCTACAGGGCTTGAATTTCTTTAATGTGAAAAACTGTTTTCTACTAACGTCTTATTTCAGTACAGGTATTTTTCCATGAAATGGTAGTTTGGAAATAGATGTACTATTAGTTTGCACATAGAGAGCCTAAGAAGACAACCTTGGGGAAGGTACATGGAGAGATCGAGAATGTGAAGACTGCTTCTATTCATACATGTTGCAAATTATGTACAGGCCACCTTCCCAGGACTGTTTTGGGAGCGTATAGTATTGTTTTGAGTTACCCCATGGGGCAAGAGAAGAAGAATGAAGGATGTGATGGTGTGATTTAGTGGGTGTTACCTGGTCAAGATGTGCAGTGTTAACTAGGACTTTCAGTAATTGTAAGGCAGATTCTCTTGGACTTTGAGAGGTACAGACCTATGACTTTTCCCACTTTTGCCCCATGCTTTCCTGAGTGTGGCTCGCTCAGGCTTACACTTGATTCTCTAAGAAGATTCTTCACCAAGCTTCTGAAATGCTGACACCTTCCCTTTTTACTTCCTTTTTGCCCTCCCTGGTTAATTTCATTTAGCCCTAGATGACAGTTTTCCAAATTATTTTTGTCGTGTTTGCTTTTTACCTTCTTCCCTTCTTACTTTAGTTAGACTACACTTCGCATTGGTTCAAGTGCTTTCGTAGAATTCCTGTTCGCCCATAGCTAATTTAGTTGAATTACTTTAATTTGCACTAATGTGTAAACGATTTGACCAATGCTTGTTTTCAGACCATCGGAACAATTTCCTAATATTTTGCATACAGTGACTGAATTTCTTGTTTGCCTTATGCTAATCCGTTTAAATTACTTTACGCACTACGTTTATCCTGTTGGTATTCTGTATCTTTAGAGTATATTTTTGCTTGCATTGACCTGAGTGTTAATTTATAATAAAACCCTGTAACTTTATTTCCTACTTGAGTCCTCATTCTGTGGCCAAATTAGTTGCCCTGTTTAATTAATGTTGATTGATTTTTTTGATTCCCTAATGAATCTCTTTGCACAGATCCAAAGGCTCCTCGGCCTCGAATTATAGCATACAAAATGCTCCAGCAGGTGCCTGCAACATGAGGAAAAATGCTGGAAACAGTTCCCCTGTCCTGAGGTTATTTAAAAATAATAATTTCAGGGGGCAGGGTATGGATATCCTAGTCCCTGTGGGGGGACATGGGGCCAAAATATATTTAAAACAATAAAGTTGCAATCCTGCTGGATTCCCATGGTATTGCGAGTAATTAAAAAAAAAAAAACACCAGTTGGAGTCTGAATTTCTATAATAGTTAGAGAAAGGAGCATGTGGTTCCGCTCACTGAGCTAGAGATCGGACCCAGGATCCCATCCCTCGTGGCCAAATTAAACAAAAAGGGTGGGGGTGCGCAGCCCACCTCCTTGAGCCTGAATTGGACTCCGGGATCCCCATTCCCCAGGGTCAGAGTTTTTACTTTTATGGGAGGAGAGCACGTGACCACCCTCACGGCCAGCTCTTTACCTGTGTCATGGAGAGGTCAGTCCTGGGATAGAATGTTTTTTTTTTTTGGCGGGAGCTTTGAACATGCTCCCGTTGGGTGGGAGCTCACTTTTCTTTCCCTGCCCGTGCTCTTACTGGCAGGGATATTCTGATTGCTCCTGTCCAATGGGAGCAAGTAGAAGCAGTTGCTTCGTCCAGATGTTCCCCCCACCCTAATACACATTTCTTTGGCCAGGGGGATGGGGTCCCTGGGGACCCTACTTGCTTGAATAAGGGGCTGTGTGCCCCCTACTCTAATAAAATATTTTTCAGCCCCAGGAGAATGGGGTCGCCTGGGCCATTAGTGGCTTGGGGGTGGGGGCCTGCACACTCTTTCCTCTTTATGAAGAAAGAAGGCCCCATGCCCCATGAATGGGACCCTGGGGCCTAAATGGGCTTGGGGATGAAGGCTATGTGCCCTCTTCCTCTAACATTAAGAATTTTGGACCAGAAGATGGACTCCCATGGGCTCTTAGAGACTCAGGAAAGGGGGCTACACAAGCCCCCTTAATTAAATAAAATGGCCCGAGCGATGGGTTTGATGGGGCCCTAAAGGCTTGCGGAGGGAGCTATGCATCTCGGCAGGGTGGTGGCTTCTTGGGAGGGGCCCGGCTTTGTGGCCAACCCCTCGCCCAGCATAGCCAAAGGCCGTGTGCAGTGGAGAGTTGGCTTTACATATGGTAATAAAATATTACTTTATTTTTTTTAAAAACCCTAGAAAAATCACTCAGAAAACAAAAGGGTAAAGTGATGCTATAGTTAGGTGAAGTTAGTGCCAACGTAGCATTGTAAACTCAAAAAACACTGGCATTGACCAACTCTAGTAACTATAACTTCTGCCCTAAGGTAACTATAACTCGCGCCCTCCCCATGCACAGCTAATGACCCCACATAGAACATCATTAATAATATCACTGCAACATTTCCAACGACCTAATTGATGAGAAAACTGTGCATGGAGGGGGCAAACACTTTCATGGGGTGGAAGGCAAGTTTAACAGGGGAGGGGGCCTGGAGGCCAATCCCCTGGGTTATGATGACAGAAGTGCCCAGGGGACGTCATCCCCTACCCATTAGAATGCAGGCAGGGACTGTAAACCTTATTCCCTTCCTGCAGTAACTCGGGTAAGGAACACAACTTTGCTACTGCCCAGGTGGGAGCACAGAAAATAGCCATGCGGGTTGGAGCAATTAAATGGAGCTGGCTCCTGCTGTCACCCAGGATGGTTGCTGACTCGGGAGCCAGCAGGGGTCTTGGGCCTCGCTCCATAGGTGGGCACCATGGCCCCCACAGTAATATAATGGCTAGCTTCCACCGGCACCCACTATGAGTGCCGGGTGGGCAGCTCGGCAGACGCCACGGGTGCCTGGGACACCCCTGTGGCCCAAAACTTTTAAAAACAGTGAAAAAAGTGTGGGTGCCTCAGGCCTTTCCAGACAGTGGTAACTACCTCCTATATTACATCGCCCATTGTATGCTCTCTGACATCATTGATAACTCACTCCAGCATCTGAAATGACATAATTGATGAGAAAACTGCATGGCAGTGGGACGAGCTATAATTACTTTTTGGCACAAGTAAGAGATACTTATTTAAAGCAGTTCGTTTTAACTGACATTTTCACTTAACGATAATGTCCCTTTAACATTTGTTTTTACAGTGAATATGTGTGTGTGTGTGCATGTGTGTTTGTTTGTGGGTGTGCGTGTGTGTGCAGGTGTATGTGTATATTATATTATACAGTAACTCTCACCATTTTTTACTTATAGTTAGATCAGAGTTTCCATCAGAAGAGTGTTTTTATTTCGCTGACAACTTTGGATCATCCACTTCAGCGCCTCCCTGGAAAGCTTAGGGGGGATTCTCTAGCCCTCAAAATACTTTTTTTCTGCAATTTCCCTTAGCAATTTTAAGAAGCGTTGTAGAAAAAACAGTCTAAAAGATGTTTTTTCGATTTGGTGTAAATCCATTAAGGCTTTTTGAGAAATTAAGGTTGTACAGTTAGTAATATCTGGACGGTTGTTCCCAAAAGACCAAAACCCTATTAGATGATGTCATAACGCCTGTATGACATCATCAATAATGTCATCAAGGATGTCATTTGACGCTTAGGAGGGGAGTTGTGAGGAGATACCTGCTTCCACACAATACCAACTGACTTACTGGGCAACAATTGTAGTTTCCTAGGCCACAGCAGATATGTCCTGCTGGTGCATGCAGAATTTTCCATGGGATTCAGAGGGGTGGGAATCCTGGCCAACAGATCACTTCTGCTGGAGGCCATTAAGAAATGAGTCAGTGAGAATGGGTGCCAGGCGGAGATACATGAGAGATGTAATGGGAAAGATCTGGTGGTAGGCTCCTGGTATTTTCTGCCAGGCCTGCAAACTGGGGTTTTGGAGCACCTAAGGTCCTGGATAATGAGTCCCCCAGACACACTGATGATCACTGGCAGAGACCTCAACTTGACACTGCAGGGATACCTTGATAGGGTGATGAGGTCTGGAGAGAAGCCAAGGACGGATATGCCACAGGCCACCTTTGTGGAGGCCATGAGGCTGGTAGACCTCTGGCGTGAGGCTCACCTGGGACAACACCAATATTCATTGCGGCCAACTCCATGGGAACCTTGTCCTGACTGGACTATCTCCTGGGTGCCTGGGCACCAGATAGGCAGGTTTAGCCACACAGATTTTCTCTTTTGAGGGATATCGGACCACTCGCCTCTGAACACGGTGGTTCAGATGGGTATACCAGGACTAAGTGGGACATTGCAGCTTGATGCCTGGAAGTTGACAGACAGAGATACCAGGGAAATTATTACCACTGCTACTGATTGGTACTTCGTGGAATATAATGGGTCCTTCCAGATCTGAACTGTGGCCACTCCTTCAGGTGGGAGAATCAGGGCTTTCGTTACCTTGAAACTTTCATAACACCTGATTGGGACACTTTATGCCAGCAAAATGTACTGAAGGCCTTAGAGCAGTGGTTACCAACCTGTGGTCTGGGGACCCCTGGGGGTCCACGAAGCCTCCTCAGAGGGTCCACGACTGCTTAAAAAAATTCAATAATATTATCAGATTACATCCCCAGCTTTCAGTAATGACTCAGTGGGGGGGGGGGGCTTCCAGTATTCCAATAATTATTCAGTGGGGGTCCCCGGGTTCCAGTAATGATAAAGTGGGGGTCCATAGACGTCAAAAGGTTGGGAACCACTGCCCTAGAGGCATATCGGTGCGATGTGGAAAGGTGGAAGAGACTCCTTCTCTCCTTGATGGGTCAACTGGCCCTTTATACAACGATTTATCTGCCCAGATTTTTATGTTTTGCAAAATACCCCCTTTCCAGTCCCAGATAATTTTTTTAAACTGTGGACAAGAACACAATGAATGCTGTTGTGGGATGGAGGGGTTCCCCGAATTGCCTTGTCACTTCTGACTCGAAGCCCTGCAGATGGAGGTATCTCCCTTCCAAATCTCCAGCTTTACTACTGGGCCAGACAGCTGGTGGTGGTAAATGACTTGGCCTTCTCGATGCAGCACAAACCCTACCTGATGGCGGACAGAACTGGAATGGCCCTGGCGTGTCTTGTATGAAGATTATATGGGGTCAAGGGACTACCTTCCCTGCCTTTTCCTACAGAGTTGGTGGTAAAGATATAGAAAAGGCTGACCTGGAAGCTTGGGTTGCGGGACAAACTGACACTGGAGTCTCCCCTGTGTGGCTCCGACCTTCTAAGTGGATTGCAAGTGGTGGAGGGCTACAAACAGTGGGACCTGCTTGGCATATCCAAGCTTGGGGGTGTCTGGAAAGAAGGGGTAGTGATCTCAGTTGCCGACCTTCAGGCGGAATACGTGCTGGCAGGAACCCAAATCCTGAGGTATCAGCAGATGACGTTCATTTTAGGAATGTGCGAAGCCCTCCAAGAGGGAACAGAGGAGGAATCTTTGTTAGAATATAGAGTGCTGGGCTCCCCTTGACAGTTGTCCCAAATGTACTCTACACTGCTGCATAATAGTGTCCTGACAATTGATTCACTGCATGAGAAATGGGAAGGGGACATGGGTAGGTTTATAGACAGTGAGTGGGTGATGGCATGCAGACACCCGGGAGAAGTGGCGACCAGGAGAGGGTTCCAAGTGATCCAGCTGAAACTCGTTCATAGGACGTATTATACACAGACATGACTGTTCCAAATGGGAAGAATGATTGACGATTGCTGTCTTCAGGGAAGCTGGATAAGTGGCATTCATTCGATCTGATTCATACGATCAGGGAGTGCTGAGAGGACTTAGCTTATTGGGAACAAATAGGCAAGAGACTGTCAGACATTTTGGATTGTGTAGTACAGCTTACTCTCCAATTCATCTCCTTAGGCCTGTGGGGGTAACAATCCATGGATCATTACGCGCTGTTTTTCAGCAATGTGGCCTTCATGGTGGCACATAGAGATCTCCTTAAAACTGAGGGGTGAGGTCAATGCCAACTATGCTTGAGTGGGACGAAGGAATGAACTGGTGAATGAAGGCAGAAAGGTTGGTGTACCGTGCAAGGGGGTTCCCGCGTGAATTTGAAAGAATATGGGGTCCATTGATTGAGGCGCGAGGTGTGATCGGTCGAGTTCTAGAGGAGGAAGAAGGCGATAAGGTGTAGGAGCAGATAAGGCCTCAAATGGAGCTAAGGTTCCTACGAGGCAGCTAAACGTTCTATAGTATACACCGTGGAGGGCGGTCAAGTCTGGAACTATTGTGGAGAACTGAATTTTAGTAGATGTGTGTTTGATCACATGCTTTCTACATTTGGTGCGTTGTTTGATTGCCCTTTTCTGTCAAAAATTCAATAAAAATAATAATTAAAAATTAAGTATTTTAGATGTCATCAGTGATGTCATAAATGATGTAATTTAACCTGCCATTAGAGATGTAATATGGGAGGTTATAAACAATGCACGGCAGGGACGTAGGTTATAGTCAGCTCAGTAAACTATAACTGGTGAATGTTAGTGTTTTATGTTTTAAAAGAATAGTTTTAATATTATTAGAAGGCCTAACTATAACATCACTTTAACCCTTGGTATTTGCAGTGAATTTCTTTGTTTTTTTTAAATGTAAAGTTAGATGTTATTACCGCGAGAGCTGTTTTCCCTTTCATTCGCTTTAAATGTGTTAGAAATTGAACATACACTGACACACCCTGGGGGTGAATGTTTGATTTGTTCTGCATTTCGTCCATCAACTGTTGTTTTTGCATTAGCCTGTCTGCACACCATTCTCCATCCTGAAGTGATGTTGTAACATACCATGTGACGAATGGTGTAACTGTTTTGTTCTAAATAAAAAGGTGGGAGCTTTACACTGATAAATCATGAATGTTCCCAGAGACTTCTCTCTCACGGTGTCCCTAAACAAGGACATTCTAACTATCCCAGGCTATCGTTTGTAGGCTGTATGAACTATAATGCTGGAATAAACAGTGAGAAGGACTACATCCAATGTAATAGTGTTATGGGGGAACCATGGATGTATTCTGTAGTAAAATGTTTCTTCTTGCTTGTTCCTCATTGAGGCATATTTTTAGTATCATGTACTTGCATAGTAATGTATGAAAACCATTGTCTCAAGTCCTATAAAATGACTCCATTTCTTCTGCACCCTGGAACCACCTATCCCCCACTCTTTTGTGGCAAATCTATGCAGGATTTTTGATAGAACTTTAGTAAGTTCTTTATACTTTATACTTATTTCCTTTGCTGCTAAACTTTTTGAAGGTGCCTTTTCTGTGTTTTGCCCATTAATCCTATATAAACCTTTGAAATGTTGACTTGTGTTTGTCACTCTTTGTGAGAATATAACACTTCTGATTATTGAAAGTGATTTCATTTGTACTAGCGAAGAGACCAGTCAGGTAGCACCAACGCCTTTAGGGGCTACACCTCTCCCAGTCAAAGCCCGTGGTGTACTTTGGCATGGTTACCAAAGACTGGTTTGCGCCGACATTACCATCCTCAACTATAACGCAAGTTGAGCCATTGTTTTTTTCAATTAATTTCTAAGTTAAAAAAAAAAAAGTAAAGTAAGATCTTATTACTATACTGTGGTGATATCACTGAAAGGGCATGGAACGCAGTGGCATCAATAGAATGTGTGATGTGGGGGTGCTCCATGTCCTTCCCTGACTGTGCCCCTTTTGAAAGGGATATACTCTCTGTACTTCTGCAGTAAATGAAGTTCTTAGTATCCTGCTTTATAACATGTGTTGTTTAGAGTACTATTTGCTTCATTTAAAGAACTTTTATTTAATAGGTTGTAAAGATTTTGTAAGATGTTTTTTAGAGTACAATTTGTTTACATTTAAAGAAGGGAAAAGTATGGTGATGTCACTGGAAGAGCGTGGAATGCAGTGACATCAATAGAATGTGTGATGTGGGTGTGTTCTATGCTGTTCCCTGACAGTTATTCTCTGTGCCCCTTCTGTAACGGACGTACTCTCTATACTTCTACAAGAAATTAAGGGCCAGATGTAGCAAAGGTTTTTCCCCATTCTGTGTCTATGGGAAAAAGTGTTTGTACATATGGCCCTAAGTTCTTAGTATCGTGCAGTATATGATGTCTTTACACATACCTAACTAAAAGGTCGTTTTAGCCTTTTTTTCAGTGTATTTGTTTTTGTTATCATATTCACCTAACTCCCTCACTGAATATACCTTTTGAGCATGTACCGAAAGAGGTTGGAAGCAGGGCCTGTGCCCAACCCCGGCGGAATTGAATATAATATATTTTTGAACCTTTGTTTTTTCAGATTGTGTGTGTGTGTGTGTGTATATACACACACAGGTATATTTTTTATAGGATTAGAAATAATACTTAACATCTAAGCCGCGATGTAAAGAGAATTAGCATGTGATTAACGCAATGTAATCTACAGCGATATAATTACATGTGATGTAACGACACATTCAAAGTCCTACCTTTTGGTAATGTTGAAAAAAAGTGCAAATACAATTCTGGTTCATTTTAGTACACCACCAGTGAAATAAATCATCTGTCTAATATAGGAATAAGCAGTTTCCCGAATGTATGCAAGAGTGCTTATTGATACATTGTCTTAATTTCCAACCCGTGGTTGTTGAGCCTGCAGAGGGCACGGTCAGTTGAATGTTTGTTGCTGAACCATGCAATGATCCCTAAAAGACCAACTTAGCCAACCATTCTTCTGAAGTACCTTTAAATTGGGTAATAGCAATACCTTTTATTTACAGCACTAAGAAACGGCAGAAGTATGGTATGACACACTGTGTATAACATAGAATTATACATGGCTAACCATGAATAACGGGGATGTTTTTCATTTAGGGGTTCTGAGAGACATGAACTAGCCAATTTTAGTGACACTAACATTGTCTATGGTGTCACTTAGATACTTGAGGGGAATAACATCCCCGTTGTTCACTTTTCACCCATCTATAATTTTTTATGTATGCCCCAAAGCCCCCAAAATCATCTGCCCATCCTTTAAACTGCTTCACAATGGCAAAGGAACAATGGGAAAGCCATACATAACATGGCATCCCCTTCCTGCCACAAACATGAAAAAGTGCCTGGCATCCTGTCTTCCATCACCCCCTGTATTTACCCCCCACACCTTCCCAGATTGATGAAAATACCTGGAGTCCTGCCACCTACCTATACCAGGCTCTCCAATGCATTCTCTTCCCACAAATATTTAAAATTCGGGCAGGTGGCGGTGGCTGAGGCGGTGTCTGCCGCAGGAGATGCTCCCGTTGCTGCCCGTGGTGCAGGTGTCTGTAGTAGTGGAGGGAGACACCAGACCATCTCCGGCAGCCTCGGACGGCTGATCACTGGGGAGGATGCTGGTGACCGACGTTGTAGCAGCGGCTGTGCAGGTGGCGGTGCAGGTGGCGGTCGTTGCGGCGGTGCTGATCGTAGTACAGGTTGCTGGCCTGTCTGGGGAAATTGTAGTCACCAGCCCCTCACCAGGTGGCTTCGTGCCCTGAGGTAACTTGGCCTTGCTCGTGTGTCCCTTCCCCACCTTGGTAGTCGCTGCTGGGACCTTGGCACTGTCCTTTTTGGGTTTGGATGAGGCCTTGCTGGGTGGGGGGTACGACTTTCCCCTGCTGCATGCCGGCCCCTTCTTAACCTTGGCAGGTGGCAGAATCGCGTGGTCCTTCCCATCTGTAGGTGGCACACTGGCAGCTCTGATGGGTGCCCCCTTCGATCCTACCGGACTTGCAGGGACCACAGCGGATGCCGATTTGGTGGCTGAGGTGCTGGCCTGGGATCTAGACATCCTGGCCCTAGGGGAAGGATGGGGGGGTGGTGTAGGGAAGTGGTTAATGTTAGCTAGGAAAAGTTTTTTTGACACACTGGGATGGGAAGATGGAGGGGGTGTGGGAGTGGAGGAAGAGGTAGTGGTTGTAGGACGTGTACGTCTGCTGAGTTTGGGTGAAGGTGCATGGGCTGGAGGCTGTTGTGAGGTGGATGGCTGTTGAGTGGGTGTGTGCCTGCGTTTGTGTACTTTGGGAGGAGACAGACACACTGGGAGAGAACACAGGGGACGTGTGAATGGTTGTGGGGGTGGTGATTGCTCGTGAGCAGTGTGTTGTGATGGGCCTGCTGGTGATGGAGGCAGTGGCTGATGATGTAGTGCATGCAGGTGTGAGTGTAGACGATACTGGGAGGGAGGTGGAGGACGAGGAGGAGGGAGACACAGTGGAGGCAGTGGATATTGGTATGTGTGCATGGGGATGGTGCTTGTGTGAGTGCCTGTGTGATGATGTGTGGTGCTTATGTTTTCTTGAGCCACTTTTGTGGTTTGATGTGTGTGCATGCTGGTCTGAAGGTGTGCTTGGCATAGGTTGAGGTAGAGGGGATAGGGCCGGGGTAGTGGAAGTTGGAGGGGGGAGGCTGGACACAGGGACAATGGCTGCCATCAGTGCTGAGGCCAGAGCCTGAAATGCTCTCTGTTGGGCCGCCACGCCAGAATGAATGCCCTCCAGGTATGCATTTGTTTGTTGCAAATGCCTCTCAACACCCTGGATGGCATTCAGAATGGTTGACTGCCCAACAGTGAGGGATCTCAGGAGGTCAATAGCCTCCTCACTGAGGGCTGCAGGGCTGACTGGGGCAGGGCTTGAGGTGCCTGGGGCGAAGGAGATGCCCACCCTGCTGGATGAGCGGGCATGGGAAACACGCTGAGGGGCTGCTGGGAGGCCGGTGCTGGTAGGGGGGTGGCGGCTGTACCTGTTGTTGGGGTGGGCACAGCGGTGTCTGCCACCGCCAGGAAGCTTCCATCGGAGGAGGAGTCGCTGTCACTGGTATCCCCTCCTGTTCCCGTCATGGAGCTCCCCTCGCCCTCCGTCCCACTGGTGCCTTCACGCTCCGTGGTTTCACCCTCATGGGCCATGTGGGATGCAGCTCCCTCCATCGCCGGTGCCTCTGCTCCTCCGCCAGATGAGGCTAATGCACACAAGGACAGGGTGACAAAACAAGAAGGGGAGAAAGACAGAGGACACACATGGTCAATGCCAGCAACACCACTACCATTGGAGGACACAACACACACTGAGCTGCCCTATGCACTAGCCTTGGCCAACCACTCACTAAGGTAGTCACCAACCCATGGGGTACAATGTCTAACGCCAGCACCTGCACACCTGACACCCACAGCACCCTTCCCTTTAGTAGTTCCCCACTTGTACCATTGGGCTAGGGGTGCCCTGGCATGATCACCCTGGCCTAGGGGCACCCACAGCCCACATCCCCAAGCCGTCTAGTCTCCTCCTTAGGCTACAACTGCTGAGGCAGATGATGAGATGGCGGCATCCTACGGTGTACAGAACCCTGGTGGACCTTTCGACAATGTAGAACAGACAGACTTGATCGTGCCACAATCCAAGAACTGTGTGCCCAATTGGAGCCAGACCTGATGGCAGTTATCCGCCAGCCCACAGGTATACCCCCTCTAGTGCAGGTCCTGTCAGTGCTCCATTTCCTGGCAAGTGGCTCCTTCCAAACTACAGTGGCCATGGCATCAGGGATGTCTCAGCCAATGTTCTCAAACGTGTTGAGCAGGGTGCTGTCTGCCCTCCTGAAACTTTTGCGCAGCTACATCGTGTTCCCCCAGGTGGAGGATTTGGCCACAGTGAAAGCGGACTTCTATGCCCTGGGGCATACCCCCAACCTCATTTGTGCCAATGATGGTACACATGTGGCATTTGTCCCCCCGCAGAAATGAACAGGTGTACAGGAATAGGAAAAGCTACTATTCGATGAATGTGCAAATGGTGTGTTTGGCGGACCAGTTCATCTCCCATGTGAATGCCAAGTATCCTGGCTCTGTGCATGACGCCTATATTGTGCGCAATAGCAGCATCCCTTATGTGATGGGCCAACTCCAGAGGCACCGGGTGTGGCTAATAGGTGAGCCCAAGGTCCCCACAAAGTATGAGTAGGTGTCTGGGTATGGGGTTGTCCCTAAGGGTTAGTGTGTGTCTCACATTTGTCCCTCGATATTTGCAGGTGATTCTGGTTACCCCAACCTCTCATGGCTACTGACCCCAGTGAGGAATCCCAGGACAAGGGCAGAGGAACGTTACAATGAGGCACATGGGCGAACTAGGTGGATTATTGAGAGGACATTTGGCCTCATGAAAGCCGGATTCCGGTGCCTCCATCTGTACTACTCACCCAAGAAGCTGTGCCAGATCATCATGGCATGCTGTATGTTGCACAGCCTGGCATTGAGACGCCAGGTGCCTTTTCTGCTGGAGGATGAAGAGGATGAACCTGGTGATGGTCTTGTGGCAGCGGTGGAGCCTATGGACAGTGAGGAAGAGGAGGCAGAGGAAGAAGATGTTGACAACAGAACAAAACATTATTCTGCAGTACTACCAGTGACACACAGGTAAGAGACTGTAACTCCTCTTCACATTTCAGTATACTTTAGGACATTGTTCATGGCAGCCTCTTACCCTCTGTCTATGGACACTGACTGTTCCTTTTTTCAGATCTGTGCACCCCATTCTAGCTTCTGCAAAGTGTACTGCTGCCCAACAACTGTCATACATTGGCATGTGTAAATGAACATAAACCTTGCTATGCTTTGATAATGTAGTAATACATTTGTGAATCATCAGACTGACTCCAGATTGGTCTTTGTTTCAAGGCTGTTTATTGAAGGTGCTAATAAGTATGGGGGTAAGTGCAAGGAGCTGGGGTGATGGTGGAGGAAGGTCCAGGGTAGAGTCCAGTCTCTTAGTATCACAGGTGCATTATCCAATGGGGCATAGGAAGGGGAGTAATGGAAGTTCAAGGTGGACAGGGTAACAGAGTGGGACAGAAGGGTGACAATCAGGAGGGTCCTATTTCCTGGCAGGGGTCTTGGCAATGTTCTCTGACTTCTGCCTGGATCTCAGGGACCAGTTGTGGGGTGATTCTCCTTCTGCAGGGGGTGGGGAGCTGGTGGCCTGTTGGTCCTGTGGTGGGACCTCCTGTCCACTAGCGCTGGCGGAGGTAGAAGGCCATTGGGTTGGCTAGTGTCAGGGGCCCTTTGTTGTGCCACTGCCTCCCTCATGGTCTTGCCCATATCAGCCAGCACCCCTGCAATGGTGACCAGGATGCTGTAGATTTTTGTGAGGTCATCCCTGATCCCCATGTACTGTTCCTCCTGCAGCCGCTGGGTCTCCTGAAACTTGACCAGTACCGTGCCTGTGGTCTCCTGGGAATGGTGGTATGCTCCCATGATGTTTGAGAGTGCCTCGTGGAGGGTCGGTTCCCTGGGCCTGTCCTCCCAACTTCCCTGTTGTCCTGCGCCTCTGTCCCCTGAACCGTGTGCCCACTGCCACAGACCCCAGGTCCCTGCTCGTCCTGGGTTTGTGGGGTTGCCTGGGGTCCCTGTAGTGGTGGACACACTGCTGATTTTCATGTCCTGGGGACAGTGGCATGGGCCTGCTGGGTGGGTGCTGTGCTGGTGTTTCCTGAGGGGGCAGGCTCTGTGGTGGGTTGGGACTGTGGCAGGGGAACCGACTGTCCAGAGGTCCCAGATGGGCCAGGTTGGTCATCATGATCCAGGCGTGCAGAGCTGCTGTCATCAATGTGGGCCTCTTCTGTAGGGGAACTGGATGTAGCTGGCACCTCCTGTCCGGTGACGTTGGGTAGGGGTCCTGTTGCGATGTAATGCATTGTTATTGTATCTGTGTGTGCCATCTTGTGCAATAGGTGTGTTTCCCTTCTGGATTTGTGCTTTCCCTGTCACCTTGGCCTTGTGTGATTGCTGGTTGTGTGGGCTTGGTGGGTCTCTCTACTGGGCATGCTGAGGTGATGGGTGTCCATGCAGGTCTGTGATGGGTGTCCATGCATTGTTGTTGCATGCAGGGCTTGGGATGTGTGGGTTGTGATGGTGGGTTTGGATGTGAGGCGATTGAGTGATAGGAGTGAGGGTACGGGTGGGGGTATGTGATAGCATGCAGGTAGGGTGGGGGGGATAAAGTAGTAAAGATTTGCCTTACCAGAGTCCAGTCCTCCTGCTACTCCTGCGAAGCCCTCAGGGTGCATAATCGCCAAGACTTGCTCCTCCCATGTTGTTAGTTGTGGGGGTCCACCGCCAGTCCTCTCTACTGCTATCTGGTGTCTTGATACCACGGAACGCACCTTTCCCCGTAGGTCATTCCACCTCTTCCTGATGTCATACCTTGTTCTTGGATGCTGTCCCAAGCCAACAACCCTGTCCACGACTCTCCGCCATAGCTCCATCTTCCTTGCAATGGAGGTCTGCGGCACCTGTGATCCGAATAGCTGTGGCTCCTCCACCATTACCCTTAGCTCCTCCTCAGAAAACCTGGGGTGTCTTTGAGGTGCCATGATGTGGTGGGAGTGATATGTGTGTGGTGATGTGTAGGATGATGTGTTGGGATGTATACTGTGATGTGTGTGGATGGTGTATGGGTGATGGTGTTGTGTGCCTCTGAGTGAGTGTGTGCTGTTTGCTTGTCTCTCTGTGTTTGGTCTCTTTTGTGTTGTTGTAAGGGTTTGTGGGTATTGTGGGTGTGTGTTTTATAGTGTTGTGGGTGTGGTGTGTGTATGTGTATCATGTGTGTGTATTGTGAATTGTCCAATGTGGTTGTGGTTTGTAAGTGTGTGTGTATTTTGTGCGCGGCGGTGTGTACCGCCAGTGGTTTTCCACAGTTGAAAGACCGCTGCGTTGATTCGTGGGTCGTGATACTGTGGGCGTATTCCTGTTGGCGTGACGGTGTGGGTTTTGCTTTTGCCAGTTTATCACTGACCTTTGGTGTGGCGGACTTGTGTGGGTGTCTGTTTTGTGGCGGTATTCTCAGTGTGGGTCATAATACCCGTGGCGGATTACTGCTGCGGTCACGGTCTGTCGGCGGCCGTCAGCACGGCGGTAGGCGCCATTTACCGTCAGGGTTGTAATGAGGGCCTTAGTCTATTAATAACCGACCTAACAAGAATATGCTTGATAAGAAGGAGATTAAGGTAAAGTCCAGAAGAACTTTAACATACTTAGGAACTCCCCAAGTGTCCAGAATGGGTCCCAACATGTCCACACCCAAATTCCCCCAGGGATTCTCAGGGCACCAAGTCTCCCCAAGCAAAGGTCAGAAAACAGTCAGGGCTTTATCCGCATTGGCACACAAAACATATACTTTCACAAACCTCTCAACGTCAGCATCAACTCTAGGCCAACAATACGAGGATTTCATTCTCCTTTTAGACTTTACTATTCCTAAGTGGCCCTGGTGTGATTTTCAGGATTCTTTCCCTAAGACTTGTTGGAGGTATAACGTTATCACCTCTGAGGAGGAATCCATCCTAATTTAATGACAACTCATGCTTGAGCTCCCAAAATTTCTTGCACTCGTCAGGTTAGTTTGTTTTTACCAGGCCAGCCCACAGTGACGTATTCCCTCACTGCCTTCAAGGTGTCATCCTCATTGTAAGAAGCCTTCGAGTCCTTACCTTTTATTACATCTTCCTTAGGATGTCAGGGCTACACTGTACTCATCCCATTCATCTCCGCAATATTCATCCAGAGGTAAGGGCGAGCAGCTCAAATAATCTGCCAACTTGTTCCTGTAACCCAGCAAATATTCCACCTCATACGGTCTAGAAGTCTCAATGTCATCTTGGCATATGAGGCGTAGGTTTAACCACCCCACTAGAACTCAAGACTTCTCACAAGAGGTTTGTGATCAGTGCATAAAGTAAACCTCACTCTCCATCAATATTATCTGAACTTTTCCATGGCACTAACAATAGCCAAAATGTATATAGGTATTATAGAAATGTCTTCCCAGCTGGTGATAAGGAATGAGATCTGTATGCCACTGTGCTCTCCAAACGTCCACTTGAGTTTTGCGTCAAAGCAGCACCCATACCCTTGCCACTAGCATCAGTGGACAATGCTACGTTCAAAAATATCAAACCCAATCAAGGGAACTGCTGTACAAATGCTGTTTTATGATTTCAAAGTCATTACTCAACTCACTATTTCACACAGACTCCTGCCTTTCCTTCAGCAACTGCTGAAATCCATGTGTCTTCATCCCAAAATTCAGAACAAACTTGGAATAAAATTCCCCTAACCCTAGGAAGGATCTGACCTCTTCCTTTGAAGCTGGGGCGGATGCTGATCGAATTCACAATGTCTCTTTGAGGTGAAATGCCTTCCCTTGCCGCTTCATGCTCTTAATAAGTCATAGATCTAATAGCAAATTTCCATTTCCTTAATTCAGCTGTCAAACCATTAGTTGCTAGTCTCTACATGACTAGCTTCAGTTTGCAATCATGTTCGCTTGTGCCTGCCCATAATGAGTATATCATCTTGAAAATGGGTCACTCCATCATGATCAATGAACATTTTGTGTATTAAACATAAACACCGAAACACAGCAGCCGCCAATGCCAGTCCAAACGTCATGTGTACAAACCTCCTAGCATCCAAATAAGTTATGTTAAATCTCCGCTGGAATGGGCAGCAGAGTCTGATGTTGGGCAGACGTTAGGTCTGTCTTGTAGAACCACTCAACACCCTTGGATTTTCCTAAATGCTCCTAGATCCTGGGCATTGGAAATGTATCCACCGTAATTTTTTTATTCAACTCCCTGAAAGACACACATAACCATATTTGTCCATTATGTTTTCGCGCAACTGCCATGGGTGTCAATCACTCAGTGCTTTCAGCGGGCTCAACTTTACCATTCCTTTTTCATTTATCCAACTCCACCATTACAGCGTCTCTGACCTTCAACTGAATATTCCTCCCCTTGTGACACACAAGTACAGCTTCTTTTTTCGCCACAATTTTGTGCATAAATCCAGTAAATGTGCCCATCTTTACCAAAAACACTCCCGGGAACTACCTTTGTAACTCTTCCTCTATAGACACTTAAAGGTCCCACAATAGCAACACTTGGTCCTCACTATTGGAATCTAGTGTCATATAGTGTGATGCCAAAAGCCCCCTTGTCCAACCATCCTAAAGCAGAGGGTCCCTTCTCTGTCACGCACAGCTTCCCTTGGGATTGCCTACCTCTGAATTAAAAAACTAAACTACTGACCTTTAACCCACCATGGGAATCATTTCACCCATAAAAGTAATGTGATGGACATCAATATAGACAGATGATCACCCATACCTCCTGCAAACTTATCATTCAAAACTTCATGTTGTATAATGGTGTACAGCAAACTTGAGTCAGCCACAATTTGTATTTCCACGCCTCCAATTTTCATTCTACAAGGTAGTTTTTTCTTCACTATACCATCAATTCCCAAAATCGTGTTCTCAATACTCAAAATACTGTCTTCACTCATTCCCAATATATTGATCCAATCCTTGATCATCCATCACACATTTCACCGTAGAGCTGCCATTCTCTTTTCTGCAGACTTTGGAAAAATGCCCTACGATTCCACAACAAGAACATTTAGATTTTGATGCTGATGCCCTTGCCATATGGCCCTTATTACTACACCCCATACTTTTGGACTCCAGTATGTGTTAATTACAAAACATATTTTCAATTATGGTTGGCTTTCCGCGTGATTTTAGTACATTATTCTTACGTAGTTTGGAAATTTGCATTCAGGTATGGCTGCAACCATTCTTCCTCAGTTTGCGCAAATCGTACCCTTTTTACAAAACCCAGGTAAACCACCTATGTTGGGGAAATAATGGTTTCGCAGTTTTGAAAACCATGTTGTGGTCATTGATGCAAAGAAACTTGACCCTAAAAGGAAAATGGCACTACTGTTCAGCCATCTTGGGTATGAAGGTCAGCAGGTTTTCGATATTTTGCCTGTGGTAGATGATCCTCCAGATTACGATGTCCGCCCAGGACGCAGCCAGAATGGTAACGACTCTGACAGTAACCTCAACGTGCCAGAAGCCAGAACTCCAGCCAAAGTCATACATAAACATTACTTCTTATCCTAACAATCCCTGTGCATCTTGTGGCACAACACTAGACTCACAGGTGATTCAAATAAGGATAAAACATATTCATATGTATACAACATCATTTTGACTTTGAGAAAGCATGAACATCATTAGCCTAATTCAGATAGTCACTGACCCAAAGCACATTGTAGGACACACGCTAGATAGACCTCTTCTTCACAGCCAGCAACAGAGTCAAATGCAGCCACCACCATGCTCACCTGGTCAGACTACACTATCGTTCACTTCACCTTCACTATGGCACCCAGCCTCGCCATCAGACTGGCATCGCAGCTGGAGAAAATTATCCTTAAGCCAGTGGAGCGACACCCTAAACTCTCCCCTCCCAACATTATATCGGATGTTGAACAGGCCGTCGAAAACTTCACCACCTGGATCTCCAACAGCGCTGACAGAGCTGCCCCCCAGCAAAACTTCCAAACCAAACAACGGGTACACCCCTGAGCCGCAAAACACATCTGCAAGCAACTGGAAAGGAGATGGCACACCACTGATCCCACAGACTGAAGCACCTTCAAAACTCACTAAGCCAGTACCACAACCTCCTGAAAGACACCAGGAGGCACACCTTAGCCATCCACATCACAGCCAGCTCCGACCACAGTAAAGAACTCCTCAACATCGTCAAGGAGTTCTCCAACCCCTCCGCAACTGAAACAGCATCTTCTCCTCCCAGGACCTGTGCGACTTTCTTGCCGACTACTTCCATGGCAAGATATCTACCATTTACAGAATTTTATCAACATGTCCATCACTTCAGCCACCTACCCGGATGATTGGAAACACGTCAGAATCAAACCTCTGCTCAAGAAACCCTCCGCCGACCCAAACAAACAAATAAATTACCGTCCTATCTCCCTGCTCCCCAAGTGAACAAATGGGTGTCTAGTTGTAATACGTGTTTATTTTCAGATAAACACTGGAATGCATCAGAAACCAAACTACATGCTGTTTTCTTGCCTCATGATTTTGCTGGACCATTTGACCTGCCAAGTTGCAAGAGGTACATGGTTGTATTAATTGACTGTTTTTCATTGTGGTTCTATTTTGCTTTTGTAGCCTCTGCCCAAGACTCACCTGCTCCTTCTTCCTCTGGCTCTATATCACTTGCCATATCAGCATTTCCACCCACAGGTCGAGCTGCCTCCCCTTCATCTGCAATCAATGGTATCTGATGTCTCAGGGCTAGCTTGTGGAGCATGCCACAGGCAACGATTATTTGGCATACCTTTTGGGGCAAGTAGAGGAGGGCTCCTCCAGATAGGTCCAGGCACCTGAATCTTGCCTTCAGTAGCCCAAATTTGTGTTTGATTACACGCCTTGTCCTCCTGTGGGCCTCATTGTAACAGTCTTCCCCTGGCGTGGCTGGATACCTCACTGGTGTCAACAGCCAAGGGCAATTTGGATAGCCAGAATCACCTGTGTACACAATGGTCGTACAACTCAAATGTTGTATGTGGGACTGGCTAGATTGTGATGATAGGAGACATAATTGACAGACCCTCACTACAGTGCAAACTTACCAAGCAGCCAGGCCCTCTCAGTTTGTAGTCGTGCCATTAGATGTGGGACATTGCTGTTCCACATGATGTAGGAATCATGCACAGATCCTGGAAACTTAACTGTGACTTGTGAGATGTACTGGTCTGTCAGACACACCACCTGCACGTTGATTGGGTGATAGTTCTGCCTGTTCCTATACACCTGTTCATTGGCACTGGGAGGGACCAGGGCTACATGGGTGCCATCAATGGCTCCTACAACATGAGGAATGTGTCCCATATCATAAAAGTCTGCCTTCACATAGGTTAAATCTGCACATTGGGGGAAACTGATGTAGCTGTCCAGTTGTTTTAACAATGCACACAGTACATCCTTCAACACCAGAGTGACCATGGGCTGAGACATCCCTGCTGTTAAGGTGACAATATTCTGAAAGGACCCTGTGGCCAGAAAGTGTAACACTGACAAGACTTCAACGATGGGAGGAATGCCATACGGATTGAGAATGCCATCAGATCTGGCTCCAACTGAGTTCAAAGATCCATGATGGTATGACGATTCAGACAATATGGGCCTGATTCTAACTTTGGAGGACGGTGTTAAACCGTCCCAAAAGTGGCGGATATACCACCTACCGTATTACGAGTCCATTATATCCTATGGAACTCGTAATACGGTAGGTGGTATATCCGCCACTTTTGGGACGGTTTAACACCGTCCTCCAAAGTTAGAATCAGGCCCTATGTCTGGATGACATGTCTGTCCTCCGTGGTTTCCAGGTCTACTAGTGGACAGTACAGTGGTGGTTGTCTCACTCTCCTCATGGCAGCATTACCATGCAGAGAGAAGTGAATATTCTATGATTTATGCAGTATACACACATCATTTTCACATTGTATATTACCTGACACCGAACATCTGTAGGGGATGCATTGCAACGATACCAGCATCATTGCTGCACATTGGCTAACATGTAAATGGGTAAGTACATATGAAACTAATGTTTGTGTACATGTGTGTAAGATTTAGCTGCCCTGCACTATTCACACATATTCTTGTCACATACCAATATCTATCCGTGGCCTATGTATCTTAGAGTAGCTTTATACAGATCTCACCATATGTACTCCCTCATCACGCCATTTAGTAAATATGTGACCATTATGTTGCACATACATGATGGCACTACATACGTATATATGCTCTTTTGGTTGAATAGATGAATGACACAGAATAATAAATACATCCATTGATTAAATATGCCCAAAATGGCAGACATCTGACCTACTGTACTGGACAGTTGGAAGTAACCTAAGTCAGACGGCGGAAGTCGTCATGGCGGTAGGCGGTTGCAACCGCCGTGCAACATGCCATTGGGTAACATTGCTGCCTTTGGCGTCTTGGGCCAATAGCGATGACCTCCGGCGTTGACGGTCCTGTACGTAGCGACTGTGACTGCCATTTTTGCAGTATCGCTCACTTGACTCCTGACACTGTTGCAAGCAAGACGTGAACTGCTGTGTACTGCCTCTGGGAGCCATCATGCCACGTCCTGCAGGCGATAGGGCCCCTGCCTTCACCCTGGAAGAACTTGAGAGGCTGGTGGAGGAGGTCCTACCCCTGTATAAACAGCTACCGGGGGCACCAGAGGAGCAGGTGAGTCCTATGCCTTAGCCATGTGTGATAGATGTTGTTTGTGACGTTGCATCGGGCATGTGCACTCGTGTCAGTGTGGATGCATGCTGATGGCATGATGTGTAGGCGTGTGTGCTGAGAGGATGGGTATGTGTGCCAACTTACTGTGACTTTTGTGCACTGATCACTCCAATTGGTATGGTGCCAGTGTACATTACTTCCTCCTTTTGTCTGTGTCATCCATGCAGGTGAATGTCCATCAGAAGAAGGGGATCTGGTGTGCCATCGCCAAGCAAGTGTGGACGCTTGGGGTCCATAGCCGGCAGAGCACCCATTGCAGAAAGCGGTGTGAGGACCTGAGATGCTTGGCCTGGAAGACCGCGGATACCCAGCTAAGGATGTCCTCCCAACGAGGGAGGGGTGCCCATAGGACCCTGACCCCCCCCAATGGCCCGCATTTTGCCGGTGGCCTACCCTGAGGTAAATAGGCATTTGAGGGTAGCACAGCAGTCACAAGGGGGTAAGTACTTACAAAACCCATGCACTTTGCTCTGATATTTTGGTGCTTGCCGTCACACTTTAGCAGCTGTGACAAAGTAGGAGGTGTTATATGTATGCTGACTACAGGGTTTACATAGTAGTCTAATTGCCTGACTAAGCGATGGAGATCTGGGCCTACGCTAGCGCATGTGTACGTTTTAGTCACCGGTGTCAAGGCACATCTATGTCTGCATGTGGAGATGTTCAATTGACAGTGCCACATGTGTGACTCCACCCAGCCATATATAAATGTATGTAGGCTGCTGTACCAGACTACCTGTCCAGTATTTCCTGGTCCATAAATCAGAATATATGAATATGTGGCTCTGTGGTGGCAGATCGCTCCCATCTATGTACAACATCTGTATTTGCTACAGAGTGCCTGATATATGTGGTACAGGGCCTAGTTACCCTTTGTCCTGGTACAGGTATTGACTCCATCTGAATCTGGCATCTCATTCAGTCAACAGGTATGGGCAGAATTGGACTGTACATATGTGTGCTGCTTGTGGTGCTGTCCCCATTGTCCCTTCAAATGCATACTATGGGGTATGTAAAGGTTGTAACTAAAGGGAATCCAACTATGTGTGTCTGATATTGTGTATTTGGGCGTATCATGCATTTCCATGCCTTGGAAATGTAGGTGAATCACTATTTTCTCAATGCCTTTGTTTCAGAGGAGGTAAGTGATTGGGCAGTCCTACCCTTAGACAGAGTGCAATGTCCATGCAATATGTGCCAATGGCCTGCCAATACTAGTGCAACAAATGGTCTCCACCGCTCTGAAGGTGGCTGCCATCGTCCGTGGCGGCCTGACTGGACTGTCACTGCCGGTGGTGGATTGGCTGTATTCTGTTGGGAAGACGGCCATGTAATTTCTTTTGCTGTGATCCTGTAGGACGCCTGTGGGGTTGTGGCAAAAACAAACAAAACAATTGTGGGCCCCATCCCTGAGCCTTTAATGGCCCCAGGGACCCTGCCCCTCTGGGCTGGCTCATCAGAAACCAAGCTACATACTGTTTTCCTGCCCTGATGGTCCAGTGGTTAAAAAGTAGTTTCCCTACCCTGTTTTCTCCTGCCTTGTGAGAGCATTTTTAAATCTCCCTCCAAACGGGAGCAAACACTAAGGGCCTGATTTAGATATTGGTGGAGGTGTTACACCGTCACAACGGTGATGGGTATCACGTCCGCTGAAATCGAAATCCCATCCCACCGGCTGGGAGCAGACTTGTGATCTGTTTCCCTGTCCGCATTGTTGCAGGCAGGGAACAGAACAACAGATTACTCCCCTCCAGAGGGAGCAGCATAAATAGCTGCTTACTCCATGCAGGAGCAATGCCTGCTCTTGTACCATGCAGGGAGCCGGCTTAGGACATGGAGCTCCCTGCGGCCCCCAACGTTGGTGAGTGCCCCGGGTGGGCACCAGGGCACTGACCTATTTAAAATGGAGGCCCCCGAGGATGGGGTCCCTGGGTCCAAACTAGGCTCAGGAGTGGGGCCTCGGGGTCCTCCCTCTGCTTTAAAAAAAAATAAACTGCCCCGGGAGATGGGGTGCCCAGGAACTGAGAAGGCTCAGGTGGGGGTGCTGCAGCCCCCTTCCATTTTCATTATATTTGGCCCCCGGGATGGGGTCCAGGGGGTCTAATAAGGCTCTGGAATAGGGGGTCATGCAGCCCTCTCCCATTTTAAATAAGGTGCGGCCTCAGGCGATGTGGGCCCCAGGGCCTAAGAAGGTTCAGGGAGGGGGCTGCATGTCTCTTTCCCATTTCTGTTAAATTTGGCACGAGGGGCTGGGCTCCCGGAGACCCAATATGGCTCAAGGAGGGGCTGCATACCCCTCCTATTTTTAATTGCTTCACCTTTTTTTATTAAATGTGGCCACAGGGTCTGGGTTCCCGGGTCCCATGCCCCCTCCCCTTTTTTATTCAATTTGGCCACAAGGACTGGGGTCCCTGGGCCTAAATAAGGCTCCGGAAGGGGGACGTATGTCCCCTCCCATTTTTAATTGCCTCCCCTTTTTTTAGTGAATTTGGCCACTGAGGCTAGGTTCCTGGGGCCCAATAAGGCTTGGGAAGGGAGCCACATGCCCCCTCCCATTTTAAATTGCCCTCTCCTTTTTTGTTAAATTTGGCCACAGGGACCGGGGTCCTCGGGCCCAATAAAACTCGGGAAGAGGGCCACATGCCCCTCCCATTTTTAATTGACTTTGGCTCCAGGGAATAGGGTCCCAGGGCCTGATAAGGCTTGGGGAGGAGGGCCATGCAGCCCCTCTTCTTTTATACAAACAAAGACCTTAGGATGTGGTCCCCGGGGCCTATTAAGGCTCAAGGAGGGGCCATGCAGGCCCCCTCTTTTTTATTGATTTGGTCCCGGGATGGATCCCCAGGGGATGGATTTCCAAGGCCTAATAAAGCTCAGGGAGGGAAGCTGCACCCCCCTCCTCTTAGTTTTCAGCCGTGGGAGATAGGGTCCCTGAGACCCAAGAAGGCATGGGGAGGGGACCTTGCAACCCTCCTCTCCTTTTTATTGTATTTGGCCTCGGGGATGTGGTCCCCAGGGCTTATTAAGGCTCGTAAGTGGGGCTGCGTGCCCTTCTCGCCTGTTTAATTGTATTTTACCCCAGGGGATAGGGGCTCCAGGGCCTTTTAAGGCTTGGGGAGGGAGGCCACATGGCCCCCCTCTCCTTTTTATTGGAACTGGTCCCAGGGGATGGAGTTCCAGGAGTCACACCCCCTCCCCTTAACTTATATGTTTTGGCCCCAGGGAATGCGGTTCCTGAAACTTCAGGGCCAACTCTATGCTGTGCATGCCAGAGGCTGTGAGTGGTGTGGGTGGTTGGCAGCCTGATGGAGTTTTGCCTTAGGCCAGGCCAAGCCCTGTGACCAAGTCCCGCTACACACAGCCAAAGGCTGTGTGCAGCGTGGGGTTGCCTGCCTGCAGGGAGTTTGAAGCAGGGCCTAGCTTCAACACAGATCCTGTGGATAACCCGACGCCATGCATGACCAAATGCCGTTCACAGTATGCGGTTGGGTGCCGCTGGGTGGCTGCCTCTAGGCAGTGGCCAATTACACGCCATGTGTGATGAAAGGCCATGCACAGTGTGGCGTTGGCTGCCTCTGGATGGGTTGGCGACATGACCTGGTCACAAGCCAAGCCCTGTGGCCAACCCCCTGCTAAACATGGCCAAAAGCCATGCACAGCATGGGGTTGGCTGCCTGTGGGGGGGTTTGCTGCACGGTCTGGCCACAGGATCGCATGGCCAAAGAAAGTGCATGGCAGGGTGTTGGCTTTATGTGTGGTATGAAATTATTACTTTATGTTAAAAACAACCTAGAAATTCACTGAAAAAAACAAAGGTTAAAGTAACATTATAGTTAGGTGTGATAAAAAGATCTGTTTGTGTTTAAATAAAAAAAAACTTAGAAATTTACTGAACAAAATGAAGGTTAAAGTAACCTTGTAGTTAGGTGACTATGTCAGAGACAACATTAACATTTTGAACAAAAAAAACCTACGAAATTCACCAGTTATAGTTATCAGAGCTAACTATAACTTGTGACCCCGCCATAAGGTTCATGTTGGTACCAAGCGTGCACACCCAGCAGCATGGGGGCAGCTGGGTGCCAAGGTCGGAGTCGGAGTCGGTGCCCAATGTTAGTCAGTGGGGACTGGGGGGGTGTCCACTAAAGATGCGCTGCTTCCAGGTAAGTACAGGCGGTGTCAGAGGTTGGTCTCCAGGGGTTGAGGCAAGCACTGGGGGAAGCACCAAACTCACACGCTCAGTGGCACAATGTCGGGCAGGTGCAGAGTGGCATAACAGCGTTGGGCGCCCAGTGCTATCCATTGGAGATGGGGGTATCTGCTCCAGCGCTGCTTACAGGTGAGTAGAGCAGAGTTAGGGGTCGATCTCCTGGGGTTAAAGCAAGGTAACTAACTCGTGCCCTAAGGTAACCCTCACCATGCACTGTTCTTTCATAACATCATTACATCATTGATAATGTCAATATACTATTTGCAGTAAAATGTTTGATGAAAAAAATGTGTATGGCGGGGCGCGAGTTAAAGTTACCTTAGGGCACGAGTTACAGTTACTTGAGATAACTCTAACTATAACAGGTGAATTTCTATGGTTTGGTAAGCTTAAATATGAGCCTAACTATGACATCCATGTAACCTTTGTTTTTTTAGATGAATATATATTTTTGAGTAGGTGTAAATCCTTTCAGTAGTTTTTGAGAAACTAAGGTTCAATAATATTTATTTATCTGGATGGTTCGGTTCGCTAAGAGGCTGGCTAGGGTGGCAGATGTATGTCTCCCTGTCCCTTAGCAATGCTCCAGGGCCAGGGGGATGGGATCCCTGGGGCTGAAATTGGCCTGGGACGGGAGGCCACCCACACCTGTCCACCTAAATATGAGTAATTATAGCCCAAGGACATGGCCACCCGTGGGGGGTTTAAAAACACAAGTGCGGGAGAACGTGCTTTTTTTTTTTTTTTAAATGTGCAGCAGATTTGCAGATCGTCCGAGAATTAGCTGAAACATTTTTTTTTTAAATCAAAGGTTTACTGGCTCCACGTGGGTCCCTCTGGGAGCCCACCGCCAGGCCTAGAGGGTCAGGGTCTGAACCCTTGTGTCTTTTGTGTGTGTTTTTTTAAGGACTCTGGACTGAGTCCTAAGATGGCTACCACCAATTCCTGGTTGAAGTGGTGGCAGCCAATCAGATCTCGGTTTGAGATCTCTCGGATCTGTGGACCCTCCGCTTCTATAGATATACATGGCAGGGTTTGCCAGAACGTTATCTGAGTTCTAATGGAGGTCACCGCCTGCTTGAGATTGCCATCATGTAGGTCATCATCTGCATGAAATATGTAGATGCCAAGATAATGGAATGTTCTAGGCTGCCAGGGGGTAGGCTCCCGGACAAGCAGAGGCCTGGATCAGGCATGTGAGGGACGAAAGGAAAAAGACATGATCTCGCCCAGTTGACTCGCAGTCCAGAGAGTGCGGCAAAGTTTTGTAGGATACCCGTAATGTCAGCTAGGATGTTCTCAATATCTCTGAAATATAATAGGAGTTCATCCGCGTATAAAGACACAGTGTGGGAGCCATCTCACAATGGGATGCCCCAGGCTACCCCCCTCTGGTGAAGTTTGACCGCTAAGGGTTCCGTGGTGAGTGAGAATAGCAACGGAGAGGTGGGACACCCTGTCAGGTCCCTCTGCCTACCTCAGTGGGGTCAGAGATGTTTACACCGATTTTCTGTGGTTGAGTATATAGCAGTCTCGCCAGGTGCAAGAAGCGGGGGCCAAGTCCGAATCGCTGCAATGCCTCATCTAAGGAGAGATTCTCATGATCATATAAGTCCCTGATTCTTTTGCATCCTGCCTTCTGCTATTCAGTGTACGCTTCACCTGTCTTGTTTGGTGGAAAGCCTGGATTATCTATAATGGGTCTTAGTGGTGACGAAATCGAAGAAAGCCCCTTCGTATTTGCCACTTTGTGCCAAGCAGTGTTGCCCTGGTAACCAGAGACCACACAACCTACTTTTCCAAAGAAGTCAAACGAATTTCCAGATATGCTTCCTCACTACCAACTGGTCTATGAAGCACCAGTGGTTTATGGACTACCTTCTGTTCTATTTTACAAAAAAGCGTAGTTGGGCAGCATACCAGTAGTTGATTGATTTGGGTATGCTCACTTCGCCCCTTTCAGGAGGTAGATAAGCATATTTCCTTGCTATTCAGGGCCTCCTGCTTTCACAAATGAAGCTTTCAAATAGCTTTTGTATTTTATTGGTTTTACTTTTGAAGGATGCCAGAGGGAGGGCCTGTACCACGTATAGTATTCTCGGAAGATGGATTATCTTGAGAGTCAGCCTGCCTAGTGCCAACATCCAGCCCATTTGCCAGGATTCCAAGTGTTTCTGGACCAAGCTCATAACGTCTGAGCAGTTTATAGTGGCTGTTTTATCTAGAGAAGGAGACATTTTGACAACCAGGTATTGTATGAGTTCCTCAGTCCGGTTCAGTGTGAAATTAGCTTAGATTTAATTCTGCTGCTCAATAAGCGTGAACACATTTAGTAATTGTTATTTTTGTTGCACATTTATTTCAAAATACAAAACTGAACCAAAGAGGATGAGCTCTGCAAGTAAGTGGGGAAAACACTGCAGGGGTCTGAGAGCATTTACTGTTCCTCATCTGTAGATAATGCTATCTCGTGGAACCGGGATCCATTTCTCAGACTGTTTGGGGTCTATCTTCCATAGGTTCCATGTATAGGAGCAGAGACGGGGCAATTCTTCTCCTTTCTCACCTCGAATGATTCCAAAACCACCCTGATAACTGTAATTCTAGCTTCAGGCTGTGTACAGTCACAAGGGACCCTTATCTTAAATTTGGGTGCATGCCTAATTAATCTAGAATTCTTTTCAGACATAACCAGTGCACTCCTCAAACAGTAAGGCTTCTTTATGTTATCCAAGATCTGTAGTATTCCTTTTGCTTTGTCCTCACATCCTATCTCCAGTATAAAGCTGGTTTGATCTGGGTTGATTGGGCCCTGCATATGTTGTCCCAGACTTTTTGCAAGTGCTTTGTATCAATGTACAATGGTGAATTTGGGTTTGCCTGAAAGGCATTTAACAGGGTCTTTCCCTGGCTTTCGAGTCATGGTTATCACTCCTTCTCTCATCAAGTCTTTTGAGTTTCTGAAAGTGAGTGAAAGAGGCGTGGGAATACCGGGGCTAGAGAGTGGCAAAATGTTCTATAGAACATTGTGGTAAAGACCTACAGCTTTAATAATTTGTAATCTTGTAATTCCTGAGATCACCTCTTCTGTGGATGTATCATTGTCCACCATAACTACCTAGTGCTGTAGCAGGGTTGGTGTGGTAGCATTACCAAGGTGTGAGTCTGTTATCTTTCCTGGGGCATCTTCAGCAGCATAGAAATCCATGTAAAATTCTTTGGATGCTCGGACTACACTATTCTCTGCTCTAACTGTGTCCCTTTTGAGTCTGTGCCTTTTATGACCCTGTCTTTTCTCTAAGTTTGCAAGCTAGTTGCCACCCTACTTTGTTTCCACCCATGTAATATTTCTAGCATGTGAGATGTAGCGCATATTCTGCTTAGTCCATATCTAAGCGCAGTCACTGATCTCCACAAGGCATGCCCTGGTCTGTTTATGCAATCCCTCCAATTCTTTCACTTGTTTTTCCAGGTCCACTCTTTTCTCCTTCCTATCTTTATTAATTTTTCACACAATGGCTATAACAGCCCCCCTGCCTGATCGCTTTAAATATGCGCTAAAGGGTAGCTATGTTAAGGCCTTTGAGGCCTTAATTTCTTGAAGGAAGCGATGGATAACTTCCAGCATTACCACTTTGGGATGCTCAGTGTGAGGGACAGTCTTTGGCCAGGCCCTGTAGCCAACCCCCAAAAGGCACCCAACTGCACACAGCCTTCGTCTCCCTCACCAGGTCCCAGACCGCTTTTGGCCCCCATCCCAATGGGCCTAGTGCATGTTTTAGGGGAGGGGCATGGGGTCCCCCTCCCCAGGTCACTTATGGCCTGGGACCCTAACCCCCGAGGACCAGCAGCATATTTGAGGGGGAGGGGGATTGCGGCCTCTCTCGGGCTGAGTTCAGCCAAGAGGACCCCATTCCTGCAGTCTGGCCAAAAATGCAAAGGTATGACATGTGGCCCCTCCTCCCTGGGCCGATTTCAGCCCAGGGGACCCCATCCCCTGAGGCCCAGCCAACAAATGGTGGGTGCACTGGTGCACACCCAGGGCACCCACCACTCTATCGTTGAGGGCTGCTGGGGGAGCTCCAAGGCTCCTGCGCCCAAAGCTGGCTTCCCGCATCCAGCGGGAGCTGGCATTGCTCCTGCCAACAAGGAGCAGCTAAAACATGGTGTTCCCTGCGGGCAGGAGCAATCTGTAGACAGGGAAATAGATCTGAAATATGCTCCTAGCGGGCAGGAGCATTTTTCATGCTCCTACCTCCTGGTAATGGACTTTGGGGGTCATTCCGACCCCGGCGGGCGGTGGGCGCCGCCCGCCGGGCGGAAACCGCCCAAACACCGCCCCGCGGTCAAATGACCGCGGGGAGCATTCCAACTTTCCCACTGGGCCGGCGGGCGATCTTCAAAAGATCGCCCGCTGGCACAGCGGGAAAGCCCCAGCAAAGATGAAGCCGGCTCCGAATGGAGCCGGTGGATTTGCTGGGGTGCGATGGGTGCAGTTGCACCCGTCGCGATTTTCAGTGTCTGCCAAGCAGACACTGAAAATCTTAATGGGGCCCTGTTAGGGGGCCCCACGACACCCGTTCCCGCCAGCCTCTTCCTGGCGGTGTAAACCGCCAGGAAGAGGCTGGCGGGAAGGGGGTCGGAATCCCCATGGCGCCGCTGCATGCAGCGCCGCCATGGAGGATTCCCTGGGGCAGGGGAAAACCGGCGGGAAACCACCGGTTCCCCTTTTCTGACCGTGGCTTTACCGCCGCGGTCAGAATTGCCCCGGAAGCACCGCCAGCCTGTTGGCGGTGCTTCCTCTGCCCTCTGCCCTGGCGGTTTGAAACCGCCAGGGTCAGAATGAGGGCCTTTATGTTTGCTCCCACTTGACAAGAGATTTAAATTTCTCCTGCCAAGCGATAACAAACATAGGTTTTTCTGCCAACACTAAGCTGGCAGGGAAACTCTTATGTCCCAGGGGTGAGCACCCCAGAACATAGCCTAAGTCAGCCCTGGGGGACGGGGTCCCCAGAGCCATTAATGGCTCAGGGAAGTGGGCCGCATGACCCACCTCCCCTATGCAGATGTGGGAGGGCTCCGGGGATGGGGTCCCCGGGCTGAAATCTGCCCAGGGAGAAGCCAGGCTCCAGAAGATGGGTCCAGAGGGGCCAAAATCAGCCCTGGGTGGCGGATGTATGTACCCCTGTCCCATAGCAATGCTCCAGGGCCAGGGGGATGGGATCCCTGGGGCTGAAATTGGCCTAGGATGGGAGGTCACCCACACCTGTCCCCCAAAATATAAATAATTATAGCCCAAGGACATGGCCACTCCGGGGGGTGGGGGGTTTAAAAGAAGAAAAAAAAACAAGTGCAGCAGATTTGCAGATCGTCTGAGAATTTGCTGAAACATTTTTTTAAGAAGAAAAGTTTACTGACCTCTCTTGGGTCCCTCTGGGACCCCACCGCCAGGCCTAGAGGGCCAGGGTCTGACCCCTTGTGTCTTCTGTGTGTTTTTTTTAGGACTCTGGACTGAGCCCTAAGATGGCTGCCAGCAATTCCTGGTTGAAGTGGTGGCAGCCAATCAGATCTCTGTTTGAGATCTCTCGGCTCCGTGGACCCTCTGCTTCTCTAGATATACATATATAATGTTTCTTTAATTACTCCAAAACTACTGAAAAGATTTACACCAGATTACAAAAAGCAGTTTTTGTGGACCACGATTTAGCTTTTTGCCAAATTTGGTGTAATTCTGTTCAGCGGTTCGGGCTGTAGTTGTGTCTAAAATCCCTATGGAAAACTGCATGGGGAAAAGGGTTTGGGGTCCCCGCTTTTTGTCGGCCCCCACTTGACAAATCACCCCAAAGCTTTTCAGACACAGCTGAAGTGATTGGCACACTAGTAAAATTTTGTGAAGATTCATCAAACAGCACCAAAGTTATTAGCAAAACAAAAAACGCTTGTCCTATGAAAACTAGGTCCTAAGTATAACTTCCTACTGGCAACAGCCAGTGGGTAATATATATGTCGCCATCTCCTGCCCTCCTGGATCCCAACAGCACCTCTAATCTAAGGAAAGATTCTAATTTTTTTGTTTTGGTTGAATCTTTTTATTGTTTTAGTTTTAAATTCAAGATTACAGTACAACACATGATGACATAGAGAACATATGCATTACAAGCAGCTTCGTCATATAACTGCATTTCAAGGTGGAGATTCAGCATAACTGGAGTGCAATAACAGTGCAATTACAACAACAGGTGACAACTTGGAGTCCGTTTCGAGTGCCCCTACCCCAATCCCCCACCCCAAGTCCCAGCAAATCTCATGCATACATTTCCGCTGGCCTATGGGAGGTCCGCCTAGCCCCCCCAATCAGGCCGTTCCCCACAAGCTGGAACGAAGGCAGTGCACACGTGCTTCAGCGAGTGCGGTAATCAGCCCCTATGTATGGACATGGCATCCAGTGGTCGGCATTGCATCATTGGCTGCAGTGGTGCCCAAATTTGTCGGCTGCCCCGCCTCCCTCACTTTATCAAGCATCTCATCCCAGCTAAAGGCCAAGGGATACTTCCGGAGGCCCAGGTTGTCCTCTCTTTGCAGCACCCCTCCCTCCGTCTCCACCCACACCACAAAGGAGTTCTCCCATGCCGCTAATGGGGGTGGGACCATGCCCTTCCAGCCCCTGGTGATGAGATGCATAGCGGTCAGGAGCCCAAGGTCAAGAAATCTTGATGAGGCTTTATGCTTCTTGGCCCTGGGGTATAACCCCAGGAGGCAAGCCTCCCATGTGGACAAAAGTGGGCGCGACGTGCAATCCGACAATTGCACCGCAACGCCACACCAGTAGGCACTAAGAGAGGGACAGGACCAAAGCACATGGAGCAATCCGCTCCCGCCAGTGCACAGCGGGTGCATGTGGCATTTAACTGCTGATAGTATTTGCTTAGGGTGGCCGGTGTGGAATAGGCCCTGTGAAGAATGTAAAACTGGATGAGACGGAACCTAGAGTTACAGGGGATGTTAGTATGGCTAGACAGCACAGCAGCCCATGTCGTGTCGGAACAAGGCCCAGTCAAATCTGCCTCCCATCTGGCACGCAGCGCAATGCAATTATGAGCCGTGTGTGAGCGGAGGGCATCAGCGAGCCATCTAACTAGGTGTCTACCTTGCCCCATGATGTGCATGTATTGTAGTAGTAGGTGTATTGGTGGTTTGATTGTTATGTCCCCCCCAGTATCTCTTCAATGTCGCTATCAGGGAGCTATGCAACAAGAATTGTCCTGTGGGTAGACCTGTCTCTGCCACCAGCGTAGTAAATGGGATGAGCGTGCCCTCCTCATATAGATCGCTCAATGTATGGATCTCTCCCACGCGCCACCAGAGTCTCAGCTCAGTGCTGCTAGTGTATTGCAAGCCACGTGATATGCTAGTAGCGCCACAGTAGGTGCATAAGGGGTGTTTAAGCGCGTGAGGTACAGGCTTCTATGGTAACATCAGTGCCCTACACCCAGCAAGGTTGCCTCAGGCTGCTTTGATTTTGTAAGGGGGTGGAAGAGGTATAAAATTTCAGGCATTGTCCATTGTGCTTTAGTCGCCGTGTCCGCCAATTGACTGCCACATAGCCACCGGGCCAACCATTGAAGATGGAAGGCCTGGTAATACTCCTCCATGTTCTGAACTGCTAGGCCTCCCCTGTCCAGGGGCAAGTACATCTTACTCAGTGCTACTCTACAGTGGCCCTTACCCCAAAGGGATTCTCTGATTCTAGTCTCCAGCTCCCGAAAGAATTTAGCCGGAACATAATAGGGTAAATTAGAGAAATAATAGAGCAGCCGGGGGAGAACTACCATTTTTAGGAGGATAATTCTTCCCATCACCAAGAGGAACAGGGTTTGCCAGAACGTCATCTGAGTTCTAATGGAGGTCACCGCCCGCTTGAGATTGCCATCATGTAGGTCATCATCTGCATGAAATACGTTGATGCCAAGATAATGGAATGTTCTAGGCTGCCAGGGGGTAGGCACCCCGGACAAGCAGAGGCCTGGATCAGGCATGTCAGGGGCGAAAGGAAAAAGACATGACTTCGCCCAGTTGACTCACAGTCCAGAAAGTGTGACAAAGTTTTGTAGGATACCCATAATGTCAGCTGGGATGTTCTCAATATCTCTGAAGTATAATAGGAGTTCATCCACGTATAAAGACACAATGTGGGAGCCATCTCCCAATGGGATGCCCCAGGCTACCCCCCTCCGGCAAAGTTCGACCGCTAAGGGTTCCATGGCGAGTGAGAATAGCAACGGAGAGATGGGACACCCTGTCGGGTCCCTCTGCCTACCTCAATGGGGTCAGAGATGTTTACACCGATTTTCTGTTGTTGAGTATATAGCAGTGTCGCCAGGTGCAAGAAGCGGGGGCCAAGTCCGAAGCGCCGCAGTGCCTCATCTAAGGAGAGATTCTCATGATCATATAAGTCCCTGATTCTTTTGCATCCTGCCTTCTGCTATTCAGTGTACGCTTCACCTGTCTTGTTTGGTGGAAAGCCTGGATTATCTATAATGGGTCTTAGTGGTGACGAAATGAAAGAAAGCCCCTTTGTATTTGCCACTTTGTGCCAAGCAGTGTTGCCCTGGTAACCAGAGACCACACAACCTACTTTTCCAAGGCAGCCAAACGAATTTCCAGATATGCTTCCTCACTACCAACTGGCCTATGAAGCACCAGTGGTTTATGGACTACCTTCTGTTCTATTTTACAAAAAAGAGTAGTTGGGCAGCATACCAGTAGTTGATTGATTTGGGTATGCTCACTTAGCCCATTTCAGGAGGTAGAAAAGCATTTTTCCTTGCTATTCAGGGCCTCCTGCATTCACAAATGAAGCTTTCAAATAGCTTTTGTATTTTATTGGTTTTACTTTTGGAGGGTGCCAGGGCGAGGGCCTGTACCACGTATAGTATTCTCGGAAGATGGATTATCTTGAGAGTCAGCCTGCCTAGTGCCAACATCCAGCCCATTTGCCAGGATTTCAAGTGTTTCTGGACCAAGCTCATAACATCTGAGTGATTTATAGTGGCTATTTTATCTAGAGAGGGAGACATTTTGACACCCAGGTATTGTATGTGATTCTCAGTCTGGGTCAGTGTGAAATTAGGTTAGATTTCATTCTGCTGCTCAATAAGCGTGAACACATTTAGGAATTGTTATTTTTTTGCACATTTATTTCAAAACACAAAACTGAACTAAAGAGGTTCAGCTCTGAAAATAAGTGGGGAAATCATCGCAGGGGTCTGAGGGCATTTACTGTCCCTCATCTGTAGATAATGCATTTCTCAGACGGTTTGGGGTCTATCTTCCATAGGTTCCATGTATAGGAGCAGAGACGGGGCAACTCTTCTCCTTTTCCACCTCGAATGAGTCCAAAACCACCTTGTTAACTGTAGTTCTAGCTTCAGGCTGTGTACAGTCACAAGGGGCCCTTATCTTTAATTTGGGTACATGCCTAGTTTATCCCGAATTATTTTCAGAAATAACCAGTACACTCATCAAACAGTAAGGCTGCTTTATGTTATCCAAGATCTGCAGTATTCCTTTTGCTTTGTCCTCACATCCTATCTCCAGTGTGAAGCTGGTTGGATCTGGGTTGATTTGGCCCTGAATATGTTGTCCCAGACTTTTTGCAGGTGTTTCGTATCAATGTCAATGTACAATGGTGGAATGGATTTTCCTGAAAGGCATTTAACAGGGTCTTTCCTTGACTTTCGAGTCATGGTTATCACTCCTTCTCTCATCGATTCTTCCAGTTTCTGCAAATGAGTGAAAGGGGCGTCGTAATACCGGAGCTAGAGAGTGGCAAAATGTTCTATAGTACAGTAGGGTAAAGACCTACAGTTTTAATAATTTGTAATCTTGTAATTCCTGAGATCACCTCTTCTGTGGAAGGACCAGTGTCCACTATACCTACCTGGTGCTGTAGCAGGGTTGGTGTGGTAGCATTACCAAGGTGTGAGTCTGTTATCTTTCCTGGGGCATCTTCAGCAGCATAGAAGTCCCTGTAAACTTCTTTGGATGCTCGGACTACACTCTTCTCTGCTCTAACTGTGCCCCTTTTGAGTCTGTGCCTTTTATGACCCTGTCTTTGTCTATCCTCTAAGTTTGCAAGCTAGTTGCCACCCTACTTTGTTTCCCCCTATGTAATATTTCTCGCATGTGAGATGCAGCGCATATTCTGCTTTGTCCATATCTAAGCGCCGTCACTGATCCCCACGAGGCATGCCTGGTCTGTTTGTGCAATCCCTCCAATTCTTTCACTTGTTTTTCCAAGTTCACTTTCTTCTCCTTCCTATCTTTATTAATCTTTCACACAATTGCTATAACAGCCCCCCTGCCTGATCGCTTTAAATCACTTTGTGATGTTTAGTTCGGATATACTATCGTTTAATCTGCTGTTATTAAAGGAACTGCATGACTTGGGGATGCTCAGTGTGAGGGAAAGTGGTGCTTATATCTCTACTCTTATTGTCTTTCTGAGTATTTGTGTGGTGCAGAAGAAACACTCTAATCTAGCCTATGTCTGGTGTGAGCTTGAGACGAATGTGTAATCCTTAAAACTGGGATGTGAGAAGCACCAGATAGCTATCATGACCATCTTTTTCAACCATGCCAGGCCCTCCTGTAATAGAGCTCCTATTTGGCCTATCCTCTGTATCAATCTATTTAGTATTCAATACTTGATAATACTGATGTCTCCCCCCACAATTATGTCTCTCTCTAGGGTGTGTAGGAGCTATGCCAGCATACCACTGATGAATTTATCTTGCCCTTCCCTTGGTTATATATTGTGTCAATATTGAATGTGTATCCATTTAAGTTTATCTTCAGTGCTAGGGCTCTCCTCACCTCACTTAACATACGTTTCATCCTATTTGAACGATACGGCTAGAAAAATAGGCATTCTTTCCATTTTATGGTAGCTTGACGAGAAATATTGCTGTTTTGATTGGACCGGATTAAAATCCTTCCTAGTGAGGTGTGTCTCTTGGAGCAAATAAATGTTACTTTCAGAGGCCTTCAGCATATTCAGCAGTGCCAGTTTATTTGCTGGGGCGCTTAGACACAACTTTTAAACTCAATATTTTAAGCATGTTTGCTGGATTAAGGTCAAGCAAATCATCAGGGGGTGTCTGATACTGTGTGTTGATGTAGGCCTTCTGCGTTCATGAGTGTGGTAGAGAATGACTGTCTCTTCCTATGTGGACCTGGGGCTCGGGGACTGAGGACATCCTACCATCTAATTTTAGAACTAAATAACTTTCTTTAACCCAGCGCCATCGCTAGCTAGGAAAAACCTGATGTGATAATTTGTTCAATTTTTTCCTCTCTCCCATGTATACAATCGTCACCCTCCCGGAGTGTACCTATATATCATACCTCATGCCACCCCGTTTGGTACAAATCTAACTTTGGCAAAGCCATGATCCTACCCCATGGTGGGTGACACACCTCACTGGGAAGGATTTTAATCCGGTCCAATCAAAAAGGCACTATTTCTCGTCAGGCTACATGTTCCTGCTTCAGTCTTCCATGAGTACAATCCAGAAGTGTCCTGCTCAGTTAACCGCTCTTTGTTTCACGACCATCTGTGTTCACCTGAAGCTTGCCAATTGCAACTTACATTTTCATTTGCTGCAGGTTTAATGGCACTCTTCCTTAAGCCCACTTTGGTGCATCTTCTTTGTCTGCGGCCCATGACGGAGCTTCAGCTAGCTACTGAGGTAGATGCTTTTGCCTCTTATTCCCTCTCTGTGCACTCATTGAAGCCTAAAATGCATTGTGCTTCAACAAGAGAGCACACATGCTGGAATTTGCCGTCCCACGTGACAGTGACTCTGAATAGGTTCCTCCGCCTGTATCTAGTTTCTGTCTCTCTTAGGAAGCTGGTCAGAGCAGGGGCCTTTCTGCAGTGTGATTAGTGACAGGTCTTGATACAGCCATTGTGTTGCGCCTTTACAGTGTATCGTGTGTGCCTCTCATGCTGCTGTAAAAATGTTCTCTCTTTTTCTGTAGTGGTGGACACATGTCAAGATATCCAAGGCAGGTTCTGAAGCTTTGGTGGTCCAACCTACCTGGTGTGTTCCATCCAATTGTATCTCCGTTTCTTGTGGGTCCATCTGGATCTGTTCAAACAGTGCCTCACATATGCCTCACTGTCTCCTTTCTTGGCGTCTTGTTGAGCTTCATGTATCCTAATGCCTGACCTTTGGGACCTGTTTTCAAGGTTTTGAAGATGGCATTGCAGGTCTATGTTTCTGCTCCTTCAGACCAATGATCTCTTGTTGGACAGCTTCAGGCTTCTCTTAACCAGTGCCACTGGTGTCTCATTGTGAGGAGATACATTGCCCTAGTTCAGTCACGTCATGCTTTACTTCTCTAACTTCCTTCTCCACTTCCTCTTAGTGCCACACTATTGTCTCTGGGCTTGCGAGACAGGCCTTCCATAAAGGAGCGGGTAATACAGACCTCAATATATTCCTGCCCTGATTGCTCTTGGACAAGAACCTTCATTTATGCTCAGCTTTGTTGAGGTGCTCGACTTTCTCTATTGAACTCTTGGACAGCATTTCCTTTAGTGTAGTGTCCCTCTTAGTTTTGCTGGGCAAGACTAATTTTGTATAATGTGCCCCTGAAAGCCACTTCTCAAAGGTGTGCCCAGCACTAGCCTTTGCACCATCATTGCCAGCTTGAGGATTCAGTCTAAGGGTGTGATTTAGATCTTGTTGTTACTGCAAAGCCGTGTCGGCGGCGGGCCCAAGAAGACTGTCAAGTCAGCGGTGTTCTGCCTGCTCTATTTAGATGTATTGCAGCTGAGCCAAAGACCGCCACAACGGAGTGCTTTTCCTAGCCGTCAGCCAGGCGGGTTCTTACCAGCCGTATTTAGATGTTACAGTTGGAAAGGCGGTGTACTGGTGGTGGTTTTCTAACGGAGGGAGGACATCACTGGACTCAATGGACATCAGACAATGTCCGTGGCAATGGAGTAGAGTTAAGTCACACACACACACACACACAAACACGCTCTACCCTTCACATATGCGGCCCCCTGCATCACACACAACACAACCAACACAACTACACACAACGAACACACATGCACAACTTCACACATCACAACATCGACCGCCACACAACAACACTCACCTGAATTCTGCGCACAGCAACAAAACACACAATACAGCATACACAACAACATCCACTCCATATGCAAGTGGCACACATACTGGAACAACCACATCACCCACTCCAGCTCCCTCCACCTCAACCAGCCAATCGCATTGCACACACACATACACGTTGTGGCTCACACACAACTGGAAGCACAACATGACAGGTCCCCTTGCAATGTGCATACATCGGCACAGTTGACAAGTGTGAATGTACCATTATTGTGGCACCTGCATTCATTTGGCAATAAATACTTGCACCATAATGACAGTTGTGTATGTGTATTGATATGTGTTGTGTTCCAGTGTGTCCCCGTCCATGTCTGACCAACCTGTGTCCCCGACATATGCATGTTACAGTATTTAAAAAAATGAGTGTGACAAGATTATGTCTGCAGTGGTCGAGCCCATGTGCAGTGACCCCCCCCCCCAACATATGCAGCCAATGCGAGTTGTCTACCTTTGTGTCCAGCGAGGTGGGGTGGGTAGTGTTTTCTCTGGGGTCCCGTGGCAGCAGTGGCAGAGGGTCCTGTCCAGTCGTGCTCAGTTGGAAACTGAAGTGGAGTCAGGAAAAAAGATGAGTTTTCACCAGATTTAACCCCAATCCGCCAAGTAAGAAGTGGGTGTCGGACTGACACGTTTTGCTTGGCGCTACGGCACTTCCAAATCCGCTTGGCGGTAAGTGTGGCTGGAGTCCTTCCGTCAGCCACTCTTTCCTATGGTGCCACTGCAGTGGATGGAACTCCTCGGCGGAGCCGGCGGGACTCAGTGGATTCTCGTCTATGGGATCGCCAACATCCAAATAGGGTGGGTGGACAGTCATGGCAGCTGACGAGTTTTTAGTCAGAAAACCAACGGCAGGACCGTTACCATCAACATCTCAATCAGGCCCTGAGTAATTTGGCATGACTGTCTTCTATTCCACCAAAGCGATGCCACAGAAAGTCCCTTTCAAATGCTGGTATGGGGTCTTTGGGGGTAAACAGCACAGTCTGCGGCTTCTTCCGGAGCCAGCACTGCTCCACATGGGTTGAATCCTCAGAATGCGCTCCACTCGAGCTTTCTAACTTCTCCACTTTTTCTTTGGTACCTGTTGTGCTAGAATGCTGGAGAGCTCTGGGGATACCATAAGCTTAGTGGTGGCACCTCTCCCCTTATAGCGGATTGTCTCACTATCTATCTGGTACTCCTTGCTTCTCCAGGGGTGATTTCTGCTTCAAAGGTATATCTCAGTCTAGTACTCAAATTTTAGGGTTTACGCGGCTGCCAGTTTGTGTGCACCATGTGCCTGACTTCGGCTGCCCAGCTCTCTTGAATATTAAGAATGGCACTGCAATGTAAATTGCTTGTTACCTTCAGGGTGATATACACTTTGTTGTCGCTGTGATGCCTCTGTCAGATCAAAACCAGAACACAATTTTTTGAGTGGTGCACACTCCATGAGCGCTGCCAGCTACCTTGCATCAGTGGTCCACATCACAGCAGTAATATGCATTAGTCACGCGTTCAAGGAGCTCCTCAACTCAGTCGGGATCATGAGGGGCTCCCCAGTTGTAGGAATAATTGTTCATAAACTTGGGGCCTGATTTAAATCTTGATGAGAGTTCCATTGTCTCGCTGAGGCGGCAGTCTCAAGTACTTCGTCAAGCCGAAGGAGTTAGGATCACTGTATTTAGATGTATTTCGGCTGAACCACTGACCTCCTCAACGGAATGAACTTCCTCGCCATCAGGCTGTCAGCTTCCTGCCGACCATATTTAGATGTTACAGTTCTGCAGGCATTGTTCTAGTGGTGCATTTGTGATGGAGGGAGACTGTCACGGGAGGTAAAGTACATTGTATAATGACAGTGGCAATGGAAAGGATGCTAGTAACACACACCCTATGTACTGTATCCATATGTGTCCACCTGCTTTGCACTCTACACAACACACTACATACACATCATGATCCTTTACCATTCCACAATGACACAACATTTACATGCACAAAACACACAATGTCATGCAGCCTAAACACAGCATATACACACTTTTGACACTACACCCACATACAACAGAACTATAACTACCAACATAATGACACACTCATCTACACAAACACACTTACACAAAAGCAATCCTACACACATCACAACAACCACACCCAAACAACCACACTCACCTGAATCTTGCACAGAACAAAACATCACACACCCAAACATAAACTACAAACACCAGACCCACATGCAAGTAGCACATATACAGGCACAACCACATCACTCACTCCAGCTCCCTTTGCCTCAACCAGCCAATCCACTCTCACCCCTCCCAAGTAAACGCTTTGAGGTGCCAGATATGTGCCTAACAGATGCCCATTTATTAGGAGGATACCCTTGGACTATAGGCAGGAGACAAGTGAAAGGCAACAGAGCCTGGGGAAATTGTACCATCCAAACATTGTTCACTGTCACATATTAGTTACGTTGCTAAAATAATATACATGAGAGTAGGAGTACATGTCTGATTTGAGCCCATCTTCCACACAGTGTGTCACACATTGTGTGTTGCAGTACAATTCATTGTGGCATTGGAATGGATTTTTGTCTAGTGAGACATATGTACTGATTCACATTCACAACTGGAAGTACAATATTTCACTTACAAGTCCCATTGCAAAGGGCACATATGGACATAGTTTACTATTGTGATGGTATTTTTATTTTTGTGCAAGCATCCATTTGGTAATGAATACTTACACCAAAATAAAAATTGTGTATGTCATCGATTTATTTTTTATACAGGTGTGGCTCCATTAAAGTCTGACACAGATGTTTTACAGACATATGCATGTCACAAGTTGTTTTTTACAATATTGATGTGACATGTATGTTAATGCTCTGGTTCCGAGCTAATGTTAAGTGACAAAACAATGTTCACTAACTATATGGAATGCTTACCTTCGAATTTCGCGACAACAGTGGCTGGAATCCTACTGCCTGCCACTATACCCAATTGTGCTGTTGATGCGGGTGGACATTTCTGGGGGAGTCGGTTGAACTCTGTGGTCTTTCGTCTATGGGACTGCCAGCATCTAAATACAGTGGGCGGACAGCCAAGGCGAAAGGTGAGGAATCTGACAGAAAACTAACAGCCGGACCGAATCTGTCAACATCTAAATCAGGCACATAGTCCTCCTGGCGCATCAGGGTATCCGGCCCCATTTCAGTTCTTTGTAGTGGACATCAAGCCACGCTATTATCAAGCACCATTGTCATTGGCTCCCTCGAAAAATAAGCCGGGTGTCTTTTCTGAAAATTGGGGAATGGACCTAAGAGATTTTACTCTAATGCTGCCGCAATCTTAACGATGCCCCCAGCACTGCAAATTAGTAGGAACTTGAAGTGTTACACAATTGTGTACATCAATTGGAAATGTACACATTTGTTCTTTACAATTACATTTCACATGTATCCACATATTTTATGCAAAGGAAAATTGGGTGATTTCTTCAGAATGGCATGATTTTCGGTCATGTGGTGAGGCTAGGATTAAACTTGGGTCACCAGATTCAAAGGAGGCCACTTAACCACTAGCATTTAAGTCTTTAATATCAAATTCAGCATTTCTCAGTTACTGACTAATTTAAATGCACAATTCAAATGCATTCAATTACTATATATGTGAAATATTTCAGAAAATTAAAAAGTGCAGCAAGTTAGTGCTACCTAAACATTTAACATTTGTTTTGAATGAGCCACAGTTTTGTATTTTCTCTGTTAGTGCACTGTTTCTTGTAAAAAAAAAAATACACGTCCTTATCTATTTTGTGATATTTCAGTTAACCAAACTATATTATGTCAGTTTTTAAATTGTTCATAATTAATTATTTTGAAGGAAATCTTTTTTAATAGGTTTCTTTCAAAGAGCTCAATTGGGGAAGAGTAAGTTTTAAGGCTGCACACAGCGGGGCTTTTGTCACTATTGCAGGCAGCGCGGTGGGCACTCAGGGATATTTGAGAGCAAAGCCTGGTCTCTGCCCGAAGACCCTGTGCAGTAGGGTTGGCCACGCCCGAAAGCAGAAAGAGTTGGTGCTCATGGAGGCTTAGATGCAAGGCTTGGCCAGAAGGCCATGCCCTGCAACCAACCCCAACTTCTCATGGCCTAAGACTGGGCACAGCGAGACAACAAGGTCTGCAAGATCCCCCCTCTATGGTTTGGGCCGCAGTCACCCCAAATCTCCCAGGTACACAGAAAAGTGACCTAGGAGGCTTTTTCGTTTATTTTAAGCTCTCTTGATGGTGTTTGTTTTGGGGCTTTTGCATGTGGTGATCTTTGTTGTTGAGTCCTAAGAGTGCTTTGCAACATTAGTTAAAATAGAAAAAAGCTTCATTCACATTGTGTTCGAACCATGTAGAGCTTTATTGATGCAGACATAGAGAACAATGATTAATTGCTTTTATTAGTGAATGGTTTTGGAAGGTGATGCTATTCTCAGAGTCTTCAATGTTGTTTTCAATGAGTAGTACTAGCATAGTTCTGGTTTATGATTGTAATGACATCCTGAAAAAGTCAGTATATCTGATTTTAATACTTGCCATCCATTATATATTGTGATCAATATATGTGGGGGGGGGGTATTGTGGGTTTAATGATCTGTACTTACTGGGGAATCAGCTTCCAGAGGTTATCACCTTTTGTATTTCCGCCTGCCAGCATGGTTATATTTGTGAATTATTGCATAGTATTGAGTAAAGTGTGCATAATGAATTATGTTTACTTTTTATAAGTAAAATATGTAGCTGGGCAATGTATGATTGAATGTTGTTTGCTGCATGCCTAAGGACTGTCATACCACGCAGTGGCAGGTCAGGGGCGGGGCCTGGCTGGCTGGCATTCAGGCCCTACGGCCAACCCCAGCTGCACAAAGTGAGTTGCGCGGACACAGGCAGTTTAGTGGCCCTTCAGCCCCCCCACTATACAAGGTCAAAGGCCATGCACAGTGTGGTTTGGGCAGAAACGTGGTTGGACACTGAGCTGATTGAAAATTGAGTAAATCATAAAACAACCTCTGAAAATCACTTGCAAAAACCACAGATAAAAAATGAGTTCTGCCTCAAATTAGTCAAATCACTGAAATTCGCCAGTTGTGGTTAGCAAGACACGCAACACACTCCATAACTTGCTCCACCAGCAATGCTCAAAAAAGCAATTTGGCAATGATGCAGAAACAAACAAAATAGCAATTAAAAAACAACATGGCTGATGGTGTACGTTAAGGCGTGTGTTGCATGTGTTGCTAACCATAACTGGTGAATTTCATTGGTTTGATACGTTTTAGGAAGAGCCATAACTAACTTTTTAACTGTGCTTTTTCAGTGAAGTATGCATATATTTAGGTAAACCTTCTTATTGATTTTTTGTCAGTGGTTTTAAAGCTTGGCAGTGCTGATTTAATGTGCAAGATACCTAGATTCCCTAAACAAATTAAAAAAAGTTATACCCAGCATTTCATTTATTTTTTTTGCTGGTAGAAGAAAAAGGCTTTCAACGTGACAGTGATGCTCTTAGAACATTAAATAAACATCTGACCAGCTCACCCTTGCAGGCCCAGCCTTGAAAACGTCAGCAAAAAGTTGTCTTGTTAGACCTACTCTATAGTCTCAATGTACTACAATGGAAGAGCACATTTTAGAATGAATTTCATTTCCTTACAATGTGCTTTGGATTAGATGTTTATTTTATAATAGACAATGATGCATCAAATGCATTTGACATATTATCACATTATTTCCAACAAAAGCACACATTTCTCAAAACATTGACACAACACATCCGCAGTCTTAGGCAACCAATGAATACTAAATAGGTGAGACTCAAATTCTCTAAACGTTTATAAATAGTATTAAAATCAATTAATAAATTATGTGATATAAAAAATACATAAATAGTAAAGAATAATATGGTCCTATATTACCATCTCAGGGTTTGAGTGACATTTATAAACTATTTAAACCTTGTTGTTTGTAAATGTCACCTGAATCCTTCAATGGCAATATAGGCACATATGAAACAGTTACCCATAACATATTCTCTTTATTAGACAGTGGTCGTCGCCACTTTATAGTTATAGTTTGCACCTAGTTACCATAGCATGACAGCAGCGTTCGGTTTGGTCGGAGCACCCAGCCAGGGTGCTCCAATGCAGCGTGGGAGTCTCTGCCTGCTCTCTACAGCCCGGCAACACAGTGCCGGGTTGGAGAGAGCCTAGTGCGCATGTGTGTTTGGCCGGCCTGAGACGGCCGGCCAAACATAACATGCGCACTGAGGGAAAGCCACAGCCCGTCGCCCGCCCCTTTTACAATAAAAAGATAATAAACATAGTTTATTATCTTTTTATTGTAATAGTTGGCAGCTGCTGCTGATGGTGGGGTGGGGCGTGACACTCCTCCGCCTTAGCGGAGGAGCCGAGTCTGCAGCCGCCTCACTCCCACAACAGTGAGAGGGTCCCATGAGACCCATGGGTGCACACTCTCTGATAGGCTGGCCATAATCTGAACAAAAGTGTTCCGGCCACATTACAGAACTCAGAGACTCTGATCCCTTGCCCTCAAAATAAAAATTCAGTACGGTATAAATAAGGTATGGGGGGGCAGGCTAAAGGTACTCTCACTCCCTGGATCTTATGGAGACATCCCAGAAGGACCCACCCTAGGGTTACAAAAAAAGAAAAGCTTTATGTTCAGGTGCTGTGATCTGCAGAAGTCCTGTGGGAGTCAGCGCTGGCCCTTAGCCTCCCACGTGAGTCCCACAGGCACCAGCGCAGCCCCCTGACTCCCTCAAGATTCCTGCAGGATCAGGAAAACAATTTTAAAAAATGGGTTGATGTCCACTGGGGAGGGGGGCGTTGGCTGTCCAATAGGCCATATGTGGTGGGTGTTGGCTGGCCCTGGGGAGTTGGTCGCAGGGCCTGCCTTCAGGCTAAGCCCTAAGGACAAACCCTGCTGTGCAGGAGTTTGCCATCCGTGGGTGGTGGTCGGGGGGGGGTGTGGGTCATGGCCACAGGCCAAGTCTTGCGGCGAACCACACAATGTGCACAGCACTTGCCCATACACGGCTGGGTTTTGGCAGGTAACATGGGGACTGAGTGCAGGGCCTGGCTGCAGACCAGCCCCTGCGGCCAACCCCACACTGAGCACGGCAAAAGGCTATGCACAGTGGGGGTTGGCAAAGTTAGGTATGGTAATGATATGGTATGGTAATAAATATGGTAATAAAATCTTACTTTACATTAAAAAAAAGCTAGAAAATCTCTGAAAAAAGTAAGGTTAGAGTGACACTGTATTTAGCTGTGGAAATAATATCTTTACCTTTAAAAACCCCCAGAAATACATTGAGAAAAACAATGATTAAAGTGGCATTATAGTTAGATTTAATTTTCAGTTACATCTTAATTATTTTAACTAAACAAATACTGAAGTTCACCAGTCATAGTTAGTTGTTCAAGTAACTATAACTTGATAGTTTATATGAATTGCACCGGGAAGGTGGTGGTCCTCGGGATGCGGGAGGCCGCGCAGCCACCCATAAATTATTTAAATTGTCATACGGAAGTGGCGGTCCTCGGTGCTGCGGAGGGGGGTGTGCAGCCCCCCCTGCATTTATTTAACGTTCTTTGCCCCAGGTAAGTGGTGGTCACCGGGATGTGGGTGGAGTAAAGCATATGAACTCTCCTGGAGTGCAATGCTACAATTGTTTTCAATTGTTTATATATATATATATATAGAGAGAGAGAGAGAGTGAGAGAGAGACAGACATGTATTCACTGACAAAGCTAAAGTTTCAAGTAACATTATACTTATGCATGGTAATAATATCTTATTTTATGTTTAAAAAAAACAAACTAGAAATTCACTGAAAAAAACTAAATGTTAAAGTGTTGTTACAGTTAGGCCTTGTAATAGTATAAAAACTATGGTTTTGAACAAAACAACACTGGTTATAGTTTACTGAGCTATTACTCGTGCCCCGCCATGCACTGCTTATGACCTCACATATTGCAACACCCATGACATGATTACATCATTCACGATATTTCAAATTACATCTTTGTTGACATTACTGGTGTCATCATACAATCGCTGTAACACTGTTCTGTATGGTTTTGGCCCTGAAAAATGTCAACCCACTAGAGGTGTTGACAGTTTTCTATCCAGCTTAATGGGATTAGCCATGTAAATACTTCACACGACCTAGATTTTAAGTGAAGTGGTTACTGTTATACAACCATTTCACTTAAAATTGAAGTCATAACAAGCTCATTGCTCACCTTTGCCTGGCTTTGTTATCACTCATATTTGCTTGTTTTTTTATTTGATTTGTATTTGATTTGCCAACTTCAAAGACAGAAAAGGGTATAAGTAGTAGACCCAGAACCCCAGAGATTTAGAATCTTTCTGGAATCAAGAGGAACCTCTGCCCAGGAGAAGAGCTGAAGAGCTGGAGGAGGAGTACTGTCCCTTTGCTGTGTTGCTTTGCTGGACTGACCTGCAGTTGCTGCTTCTGCCTGAAAAGAGTGCAAAGGATGAACTTTGCTGTGTGTCCTGCTTATGACAGTTCTCCAAGGGCTTGGAGTAGAGCTTGCTTCCTGTTGGCACTCTCAGGGACACCAAAGACTTCAGTTTCCTCGACCTGCAGCACTGGGAACTGTGTGTTTTGTGCTGTTCCAGAGGAGAAACCACCCCGCCCCCGCCAACGAAGCCGCTGGCCTGCACCGTGACCTGCCACCGCCGCACGGAGCTGCACTGCCCCGCTTCGCACCGCGACCCTGGTCTCACTGACGCTGTCATCAGATGACTTCACCGAGCCGCTGCTCGCACCGCAACCTGTGGGTGTCGTACTCCGACATCGCCTGCTCACACCGCAGCCTGGGCATCCCTGATGACGTCGCTCCTGCTGACACCGGTGCCGCAGCCTGCACCGTGGCCTGTGGACACTGCTCATGAGGTACACAAAGCACTGTCCCATCCCGCACCGCTTCCCTGGTCCACCTACGCCAGCATCATCGACTCCAGTGTCCTCACCAGGCATTCTGCTTGCACCATGGCCTGTGGACACCACTTGTGAGGTTCATGAAGCACTGTCCCACCCCGCACCGCTAGCTTGGGCCTACCCACGACAACACTTCAGCAACAATGACGCTGCTGCCTGCACCGTCACCTGGTGACCCCGCACGTCGCACCATCCCACTTCACACTGCAGCTTTGGTCTCACCGACTCTGCTGGATGACGTCACCGACCCGCTGCCGGCACCGTAACTTGTGGGCACCACATGTTGCATCATCCCACTGCGCACTGCAGCCCCGACACCAGCCACGCTAGCGCTCCTGACTTCATCAGCCCGGAGTTCGATCCGCAGTGTGTATGACTTCAAGGGCCTGATGACTCCTGCCCCGACTCCGGAACTGATAGCGCGACGCCAGCAACGTCACTCTCTGGAGCTCACCGTGAGGATCACAACACCCTGCAACTCCAAAGGTACTATTTGCGGGTCTTCCCGACACCGTAGCTGGCCCGCGATGCTGAAGCTGGCCTGAACTGGTGGTTTAGTTGATGCCGTGTTACCCCCAGATGGAGCTTTCGACTTCAAGGAACTGTATTTTTGAGTAAATCTTGCATAATTCCTATTTTTAATTACTGTATGTTGGATTTTTATTGTATTTGGTCTTGTTTTATATATATAAATATTGGCTATTTTTCTAAAACTGGTGTGGGGTCCCATTGTAGTGTTTTCATTTATTACTGTGTGTTATCTGAAAATGCTTTACACATTGCTTCTGAGATAAGCCTGACTGCTCATGCCAAGCTACCAAGAGGGTGAGCAGGGATTATCTGAGCGGGTACCTCCATTTTCCTGACTAGAGTGACAGGGTACAAACCAACTGCTAACTACAGACTCCATTTCTAACATTGGTTGTCAGTGGTAAGGATAGGACTTGCATTTGCACTTGACCTACAGTGATTGGTGTACACTACTACCATATCGCAGATCATTACGTGACCACATACTGTTTTTTCCTTTTTGCTCTACGGTGTCCTCCTTGATATATTGTTGATACTGGACTCTGGTTAGGGGTTGCACCTATGAGGCCTTGGCAGAATGGAAATCAATTTCTGGCACCCATTCATCTATACAATAAGGGAGCTAAAAGTATTCTGCAAGGAAAGGGGACTGGCTGTAAAGAAGAGGCCCAGAAGGGAGGATCTTGAATCAGCCCTGTTTTGTTATGAGTTGAAACGCTGGCAGGCAACACTACCAGATAATTCTGAGGAGGAGGACTACTCTGAGGAGGAGGGCAGTTGACCTGAAAGGGAACCAGAGAGTGAAGGATGGCTCCTAGCTCAGGAGCAGTGGATAATAGAGCTGGATGAACAGCTTGAGAGAGCTGAGGCTGAGAGACCCTTAGCCAAGGAAAAAGGAATGTCTGTAGCTCATGAACTGAAGCTGTGAAGAGCTGAAGCTGGTAGCCATGAGGGCTGAGTCCAGTTCAGATGGTGGCAGCAAAAATCCAGTCCAGTCCAGTGCTGAAGAAGTGCACATGCCCAGAGACTTGGTGCCCGACCTGAAGGAGGGGGCTAGCACACACCAGGAGTTTCCAGGGGATGAGGTAGCTCCAGTAGTGCATAGGGTCCCTGAGGTGGATTGGGGAACTGGCATGGCGAGTCATATTCCTAGTGGTGGGAGGTACATTCTACTGGCTCTAGGTGAGAGTGACAGGGGGAGGGCTTCCCCCCCAGGTAGAGGTCCTGGTTGTGGAGTGTGGAGACACCCCAGAAGAGTGTGGGTTGAGTGACAGGGACGGTCAGATGCTGTCTCACCAGTCTCAGATGGGTGATATGGGGTACGTGTTCAAGGCTGAATCAATGGATGGTTGGGTGAAGGGTGGTGTGGTTAACACGTGAGGGGCTATGTGACGTGATCGCTGGAGAGCAAATGTCCAGCCCTTTTTTTCCAGAGCTATGCCAACACCAGGTGGAGTGTAAGTTCTCTGACCCCAGGAACTTGCACTGGAGGCAGACCTCTGGATGAGTACCAGAGGGTCAGAAGAGGCATTTGGCGGTGCTCCTGAAGGGAGTGGTCTAGGTATTTCCTAACCAGGTGAGGTGGGAAAGGATTGCGGTATCCCAGGTAGGCCCCAATGTAGTGGGGTGGGTGAGGCATCCCATGTCCAGTCTCAGAGGGGGGGGCGTGGCTAGAGGCCGATGGAGCAGCATGCATAAAGCGTAGCTCCCAGCAGTCACCGACCAATGCACAATAATCCTGAGGCGCGAGGGTGCCGGGACAGAAACGCAACAAGGGAGGCACTGTGAGATCCGATAACATAGTTCGGGTCCTCCGCTCAAGAACCGGGAGAGGAGATGAACTGAAATAACTGAAAGGAAATACATACCGAGGCCAGGAGACGCTCTCGACCGCGGGGGAGGCGGCTGACCGCGCTCCTCCTCTGGGGACGAGCTGCCTGCGGCGCGAAGTACAGAGCGAAAGATTAGATTAGTAAATTAGAGCGCCCGAACCGGACCCTCAGAAACAATGCAGGAAATAAAAGGGTGAAAATCAGCAAATCGGAATCGAAGGGGGGCACCCTTGGGCAGACCAAATTTCAAACAGCTACAGGAAAGATCAGCATACAAAGGGACGGCAAAAGCAGAAAAGGCTAACAAAGGTCAGAACAAACAAGTAAAAACAAAAAAGGGGGTGCCAAACTCCGGGGGAGAAGAGGAGGAGGAGGAAGATAATAAAATAAATAGCAAAGGGAAGAAGGGAAAACAACAAGAGGAGATGAAACTGGAGAACAAGGATAACAACTAACTAAACACAAACAACTCCATGACTATGGGCAAGCCAAAAAAAAGAGAAAGCCCAGGAGATGAGGCAGGCCCACAAAGAGAAGACACACACAGAGAAACAGAAGGGAGCACTACATTATACACCCTGTTACAAGCGATCCAGGCATCCAGAGAAGCTCTAGAGAACCAAATTGACACATTATCTTCTGACCTAACCCTCCTCAGAGACGACCACAGAAAACTAGCCAACAGAGTGACAGTAAACGAGAAAACAATAGCACAACTTACGCCTGAAAACAAAACTCTTACTAAAACAGGATACAACTACTCGAAACACGAGCTGAGGATGCCGAAAACAGGGCGCGAAGAAGCAACCTAAGACTGGTGGGCGTCCCGGAGAGATCGGAACAGGATGCACCAGACATGGAATCCTACTTGGAGCAATGGATACGCAAGAAAATAGCACCAGAGGGCCTATCGCAATTTTTCGCAATCGAGAGAGCCCACAGAGTACCAGCAAGACCCCCTCCCCCCGGAGCCAGACCACACCCGATAGTAGCGAAACTCCTGCATTTTAAAGACCGAGATCTCATTCTATCACAAGCACGACGAAAGGGAGAAATTACCATAGGGGGACAAAAGGTAATGATCTTCCCGGACTTCACCAGGGACACCCAAAGATTAAGAGCCACCTTCCTGGAGGTCAAACGCTGCCTGAGAGAAAAAGGCATCAAATACGCCATGGTGTTTCCAGCAAAACTAAAGATTTTCACAGATAACAACACACTCTTTTTCACAACTCCACAACAAGTGCAGGAATGGATGGAGGACTTAAGCCCAACAGAGAAACACAGCACAACAGAAAACAACAGGAAAAGATGAGGGCCAACACGGAAGAAAGAAAGATACGCTGCGGACATAGCCCCGCCACCGTCACAGACACTTAAAGAAAAACAGGACGCAGTGAGAGCCGTGGCGGCCCTGGGACTTGGGGAGACTGCATCTGCATCCCCACAAATATCTGAACCCTTCTCAGAGCAGGAACAAGATTCGAGACCAGATGAAATATCCTGCTCCTCGCAAGATACAACTGAAGGCCTTCCTAGGGTCACCCCAAGATCATCGGATGAGATCATCTGAGGGTTAACTGGATAAAAAACTGCATGAAGAACAGACGAGAAACGAACAGAGGGTAAGCAATAACAGAAGACTAGATATAAGTGACATGGACAAGGCAGCCCAGACCAGAAAAACAATAAAGGAGAAACGAAGCAACGGCAAGGCTCCATGACCGAACGATTAACCCACAAGTAAAGAGCAACAAAAATAAACGAGGCTTAGGAGCTTAAAGGGCTCTACTACGCAACAAGACAGACATGCGTTTGTACGGGGCCTAAGGGCTTGGCACACGGTACTAGACCAGTCCCCCGCACACACGAAGATTGTTAAATTGGGGAAAGTTTGGACGGGGACAGTTGGGAAACCGGTCCTGGGGCTAGGGGTTTGCTAAAAAGATAAGTTAACAAGTTAAAATATGGGGCAAAGACCAGGGGGAACAGACTCACACATCAGGCAAGTTAGACAGGACTCTGGGGCGCAGTCACTCGGGAAGCGGAGAGGTAGGCATAAATGCGACACAGATCTCTACATAAAAGATGACCACAGACAGATCACTAAATTGCAAGATACTTACCTGGACCGTTAGGGGTCTAAACAGCCCAGGGAAAAGATATAAAGTGTACAATCAGATTAAACAGCGAGGAGTACAAATAGCGATTCTACAGGAGACTCACCTGATAGGGAAGGAGGTAATAGCACTGTCAAAAAGATGGAGAGGACAAATATATGCCACAGAATACTCAGCATACGCAAGAGGGGTCCTGATTTGGATACGCCCAGGCACCCCCTTCCAAAAAATAGATGCACAGATAGATGGAGGTGGGCACTTTGTGATGGTGAGGGGGCGTCTTGATGGAAGGAACATCACATTGGCGGGTATTTATGCCCCAAATCAGGATCAAAACACATTTCTACAGGGGATGTCCCGTAAATGGGGAACTCACCTCACCCAAACAATACTAATAGGTGACTTTAATTGCATAGCAAACACGGCACTAGACAAATCACACCCGCCGCTAGAAACCTCCCCTATTCGGGGGACAGCCAGAGGCTTTGCAGGCTGGCAGTCGAACTGGGGTCTGATAGACTCCTGGAGACCCTCCACCCGATGGAAAGAGATTACTCTTTCTATTCACCAGTGCATGATTTACATGTCTGACTAGACGCAATCCTGACTTCCCCAGATATAAATTGTACAATACACAGAGCGGAATACTTGTCCCGCACAATATCAGACCACAACCCACTGTTACTTACACTAGACTGGCGAAGAGACCACCCTCCCATACCGGACTGGCGATTAAATGTAGAGGCATTGGGGGATAGTGCATACCAGCACACAATCCGAGAAGCAATTAAGGAGTACTTTACACACAATGCAGGCTCGACCCCCATCCGGGAACAAAAATGGGAGGCTTTCAAGGTTACAATCAGGGGTCAGTGCATGGCAGGAATATACGGGGTTAAGAAATCGATAGAAGGGGAACTGGAAAAACAAGAAAAAGCCCTAAGATTAATGGAACGTAACAGACCAGATAACCCTAGCTTGTCTCCTAGCATAACCAAGACTAAAAACGAAATAGCGAATACCCTTGAAAGACTCCGGAAGTTTGATTATAAAAAATACACCAACAGGCAACATAGGGAGGGGGACAAGGCGGGAGCATTGCTGTCCTGGCTGGCTTCCCCACCTAGACAACAGTCGCTGATGATGGAGATAATGAGCCAAGAAGGCGAGAGACTATATGGTCAGAAGGAGATTAACTCCAGCTTTGCCGACTACTGCAAAGAACTATACGCCTCCCCCACTACACCCCTGGAGCCAGACCGGTTGGTAGGCCTGGAGAATATCGGGACTAAGGGCCAGATATAGGTAGGTTTCCTTTTGCGAGGTGCAAATTGCGAGTCCCAGCGACTCGCAATTTGCACCTCACAAAAAGAAATGCAGAAAGGTGTCTCAGACACCTTCTGCGACTTGCTATGGGGTCGCAAAGACCCACCTCATAAATATTTATGAGGTGGGTCGCAGTTTGCGACCCCATAGCGAGTCTAGGCACTCACGGGGATGGTGGCCTGCTGGAGACAGCAGACCACCATGTCTGTGACTGCTTTTCAATTAAGTCGTTTTTTTTTTTCTCTTTGCAGCCCGTTTTCCTTAAAGGAAAACGAGCTGTAAAAAGAAAAAATACCGAAACCTTTTTGTTTAGTTTTTTTTCGGAAAAATATTTTTTTTGCATTCACAAAGGGGAAGGGGTCCCATGGGGACCCCTTCCTGTTTGCGCATGAGTTACCATCCACTTCAAGTGGATGGTAACTGCGAGTTGATTTGTGACCGCTTTCGTAGTCACAAATCAACTCTACATCGCGGTGCGACTCGCAAATAGGTAGGGAACACCCCTTCCTATTTGCGAGTCTGAAACACATTTTGCGAGTCGATACCGACTCGCAAAATGTGTTTCAGCATCGCGTAAGGGCTTTTGCGCCTCGCAAACGGTGTTTTTCGCCGTTTGCGAGGCGCAAAAGTCTTCTCACATCTGGCCCTAAAACACTAGGAGAAGAAGAACAACAAACACTAGGGGGAGAGATAACAGCACAGGAGGTGACAGTGGCAGTGGAGGCAATGGCGAGAGGAAAGGTCCCGGGGGCAGATGGGCTTCCGGCAGAATTTTATAAGGAATATGCCGACATACTAGCACAAAAGCTCAGTGAAATGTACAAGGAGGCACTTAAGAGGGGCACTCTACCTAGAACCACGAGTGAAGCCATAGTAATTCCACTGCCGAAGCCAAATTGCCCACCCACTGACGTGCGATCATACCGCCCGCTCTCCATGCTGAACATGGATTATAAAATATTGAGTAGTATCCTTGCAACTAGGCTGATGCCACATATGGAAAAATTGATTCACCCCGATCAGACAGGCTTCATCCCAAAGCGTAATACAGCCATAAACATTAGAAGACTGATAGAAATAATGCATTCAGGTGTGGCAGACCTTGCCACAGCAGCGGTACTGGTGGTGGATCTAGAGAAAGCGTTCGATACCCTTAGATGGGATTACCTGCAGGTAGCAATGAAAGGGATAGGACTAGGCCCCGAATTCATGAGGTGGGCTAATCTGCTATACTCCTCACCCACAGCAAGGATACGTACAGGGCGAACTATTTCGGACTCCTATAACGTGGGAAGAGGCACCAGGCAGGGATGCTCACTATCTCCACTGCTATTTGCCATTGCAGTAGAACCACTAGCACAGAGGGCCAGAACAGATGAACACTACGAAGGGATAAACATAAGGGACAAAACACACCAAATAGCACTATACGCAGATGATATGATATTATTCCTAAAAAATCCTCATAGGGACCTCCCCAGAGTCATAGCCCTGCTAAATTGGTTCGGAGACATATCGGGCCTCCGTATCAGCTGGCAGAAATCATTATTATTCCCACTACAGAAGGGGATGCCCCAGATTACAACAGTCCAGAATCTGGGATGGTCGCCAACAATGTTCCGATACCTGGGGTCAATATCTATCATGAACTAAAAGATCTATTAGATGGAAATGTCCATTCTGCCATACGCCAACTAAAAGCAACAACCCAATTCTGGCAAACATTGCCCTGATTAAAATGGTGGCATTGCCAAGGCTATTATACATACCGGTACTAATACCCCGGTCGACTTTCAAAGAGAGTAACTCCAACCTCACTAGTTTTATCTGGGGGACGGGACGCCACAGACTGGCACTGCATAAGCTCCAACGTCCCACAAGAGAGGGAGGACTGGCAGCCCCAGACATGGAACTATACTACCTGGCAGGTCAGTTACAGTGGCTGGCCAAGGAATGGCATGAAGTAACATCCACAGAAATCGGGGACCCTGAGAAGGAAAGAGTAGCAACAATCCTCACAGAGATATTATTAGCACAGGGAGGAAAGAAAAAAACTAAGACACACGAACATCAGGTCATGGAAGCGTGTTGGAAACGTGCTTTACAGCGCACTCGAACAAGAACCCCATACAGTCCGGAGCTCCCCCTGAAATATCTGACCCTACTTCCAGGTGGGAACCATATAAAAGGGATTCAAAAACTAGAAACCCATGGGATCACAATGATAGGAGAGCAATTCAAGGACGGAGAACTCATGACATAAGCGGACTTAATAACAATATACAGAGCACCCCCCGGGTTGTTCCTCACACACAGATCCCTGATAGCACTAATACAGAGACACTGGAAACGGGGCTTACAAGAACCACCCACACACACAGGATGGCACACTATTTGCACGATAGGGGGAGATAAAAAGGTGGTTTCAAAGATATATCGAGTGTTGCAAACAGACACGCTCCAGCCGCTACAGACTCTTAGAACCCTGTGGCAAACTGGCATTGGGGAAAATATAGATGAGGAACGATTGGGAAATATCACAACCCAGATATACAAGGTATCCAGGAATGCAAGGTTTAAACTGATAAACATCTACATATATCATAGAGCGTATCTTAGTCCTGCGAAAATAGCAGCAATATACGATAACACAAACAGTGCATGCCCTAGATGTGCGGAAAATGGAGCTGATATGCAACACATGTTATGGTCTTGCAGTGAGTTGAAGCAATACTGGGAAAATGTAATGGAGGACACCAAGAAAATTACAGGCAGAAACCTGGCAGCTACACCAGCAGTTGTGTTGCTTGGAAACTTTATCAGACCACATTCCAAAAAAATGACCAGTAAATTAATCGACTTAGCATTGATTCTTGCAAAGAGAGAAATCACGATGCGATGGTAGGATCCTAGGGGTCCAAGAGTGCTTAACTGGAAGGACACACTAATGAAATGGACTGAGGCAGAGGGAGAAGCATTACGCCAAGAGCTGGCCAAAGGAATGGGGAGTGAAGAGGGAATACAACAATGGGACACATTATTTGACCGCCTGAAACATCCGACCACAGGAACAAACAGTATCAGAAGACAAACTGAACTCAGAACACAATGATATTGCAAACCGCCTCAGCGAATAGAACTATGATGGATACTTCTGTCCGGTCTCAGAGGAGAGGGAATGGGGGTGGGGTGAGTCCCAGAGTGCTTGAAACCCAGCCCCAGGTCCTGTAAGGTTCCATGAGTAAACTCCAGGAAGGGAGCCTAGCCTGTACCGTAGGGCCATCTGCCCAGGGAGACCCCATTGTGTCAGGAGAATTTGGGGAGGGGAGCTGTAGCCAGCGTCCCACCAGTTCTGGTGTCCGGCAGTACCACTCCAAGTGAGGGGGCGTAGAAGTCCAGACAGAGGGTTGAGAGGGGGTTGCGGGACCCAGTGGAGAACCTGGGGGCTCAGCTCTGAGGTCAGAGCACCCCAGGAATTACCTTTGTGATACCATTTCTGGGCTGGGGTGGATCCAGGCTCTGCCAGGTGGGCATAGGTCGGGGGACCAGCGCAAGCCAGACTCTCATGTGGCCCTTAGGGAAAGTGTTTTCCTTGTGGTGGGTAGGTGTGCTCCCCAGGAAGTCCTGACTTGCCAGGCAGTGGTCCAGTCTGAGGGTGATGATTCTGGGATGGTCGGGTTTAGAGGGTAGGCTCTGACCTCATGGGGTGTAGATGTGCTCCCCGGAAGTCCTAGCTTGCCAGACAATGGTCCAGCTTGAGGGTACAGACCCTAAGCTGGAGGATCAGGTGCAGGGTATAAACCCTGACCTGATGGGGGGTGGGGCGATTTGTCCAATTATCCCCCCCGGTGTGACTTCTAGGGTTACTCGCCATGGTGGGGAGGCGAATCCTGGGAGTAGTGGCAGGGGAGGGAGAGACTCACTCCTGACCCCAGTTCAATTCAAGGGTACAGACCCTGGATTGAATGGCCAGGTTCAGGGTGTCCCCCCTGACCTGGAGGGTGGGGCTACTGCTAACAGTGCCCCTACCATGTTGGATTCCGAGGAGGTCACTCCTACTGGGGGGGTGCAGGTCCCTAGAAAGGAGGGCAGAGGGAGAGAAGCCTCACCTCTGACCCTGGTCCAACCTGAGGGTACAGACCCCAGGTTGGAAGACCAGTTGCAGGTTAACATCCCTGCTCCGGTGGGAGCATTGTGAAGGACTTCTTCCTTAAGCACCCTGACAAGCATGGATTCTGGTGGGGGGAGGGTCACTCCTAGTGGGAGGGTGGTACCGGGCCCCAGAAGGAAAGGAAGTGGGAGGGAAGCATCGCCCCTGGCCCTAATCCCACCTGGAAGACCAGTTGCAGGTTAACATCCCTGCACTGGTGGGAGGATTGTGCAGAACTGCTTCCACAAGCAGCCTGACAATTCTGGACTCCGGGGATGCGCTTCTAGGGGGAGGGTACAGAGCCCCAGAGGGGAGAACCAGTGTTAGGCAGTCATCCCTGACCTGGCAAAAGGGAGAGTGGTAGAAGGGTGCCAGGCACCTGGGGCTACTGCCTCCCGCTCTCCACAGTCACAGTGGTTGGAGAGCCTTGAAAGGCCTGGGGCCTGCCTCTCATCCCTGACAGCTGTCAGTGGCCACTGTGACTTGCTATCCTGGTGGACAGAGTTGCCCCTAGGGGGGTAGAGGGGGACAGGAGTCACACCCTGGGGGTGGAGTGGGCTACACCATTGTGTTGGCCCTGGTGGTACTGTCTGCCCCCTGGGATACATCTGTGAGCAAAGTAAGGTTGGGTGCTGCACAGATGGTATCCGCAGGTGAGGAGAGGGGTTCCCCATGGGTTAGCCTAGTGGCCCCTGAGAGTATGGACAGAAGGATCCAACTGGAGTCAGGAAGGTGTAGAACTGGAACATGCCCCTGCTGTTGTGGGCCAGGGTCCCTGTTCCATTGCCCTAATCAGGGAAGTCCATCATGGTATTGATTGGTCTCCCCTGGCTTTGGGCTCACAGAGGGTTGTGTTGCACCTTGCCTTTTTTGCAGGGTCATCCCCCGTCTTTTTGCCACTTTCCTCCTAATTTTTCTGACCAGTTTCTTTTTGCTTTAGGACTCGGAGCACTTTACCACTGCTAATCAGTGCTAAAGTGATTATGCCCTTTTTGTAAATTGTATTGTCTGTTGGTTTATTCCTGAATGGCATATTTTATTTACTAGTAAGCCCCTAGTAAAATGCACTAGAGGTGCCTAGGGCATGTAAATCAAATGCTACTAGTGGGCCTTCAGCACTGGTTGTGTCACCCACATTAGTAGCCCTGTAAACATGGCTCAGACCTGCCACTACAGTGTCTGTGTGTGGAGTTTTAAAGTGCCAATTCGACCTGGCAGGTGTGCCCACTTGCCAGGCCCAAACCTTCCCTTCTCGTTCATGTAAGTCACCCCTAAGGTAGGCCCTAGGTAGCCCCATGGGCAGGGTGCAGTGTATTTAAAAGGTAGGGCATGTACTGGTGTGTTTTACATGTCCTAACAGTGAAATACTGCCAAATTTGATTTTCACTGGTTAACATGGGGGCTGCCTATAAATAACTTTAAAGCGCAGATTCCCTCTGAGGGCAGATATAAATGTGGAGTTTAGGGTCTAGTAGGCATTTTCTTGCTTAAACCATTCTGTGACTCTGCCTGTTTGTGGATTCCCCGTCTGGGTCAATTTGACAGTTGGGCTGTTTACACCTCTCCTCTAGACAGTGACAGAAAGGGAGCTGGGGTGTAGCCTGCATATCCTGAAGAGCCATCTGTTCTTAGAGGGAGGGGAGTAGTTGTCACTCACACCTCAAATGGCTATGTCTGCCCTCACACAATGCAGTCTCCAACCCCCTGGTGTGTGTCTGGGCCCTGGCCTGGACAAGGAAGGATCTTGCAAACATGTGAGACTTTGCTTTGAAGTTTGCCAACTTCAAAGGCAGAAAGGGGTATAAGTAGTAGACCCAAAACCCCAGACTTTTAGAATCTTTCTGGAGTCAAGAGGAACCTCTGCCCAGGAGAAGAACTGGAGGAGTAGTACTGTCCCTTTGCTTTGTTGCTTTGCTGGAATGACCTGCAGTTGCTGCTTCTGCCTGAAAAGAGTGCAAAGGGTGAACTTTGCTGTGTGTCCTGCTTGAGAGAGTTCTCCAAGGGCTTGGAGTAGAGCTTACCTCCTGTTGGAAGTCTCAGGGACACCAAAGACTTCAGTTTCCTCGACCTGCAGCACTGGGAACTGTGTGTTTTGTGCTGTTCCAGAGGAGAAACCACTGCGCCGCAGCCAACGAAGCCGCTAGCCAGCACAGTGACCTGCCAACGCCACACGGAGCCACACTGCCCACGACCCTGGTCTCTCCGACGACTTCACCGGACGACTTCACCGAGCTGCTGCTCGCACCGTGACCTGTGGGCCCCGCACTCCGGCATTGCCTGCTCACACCGCAGCCTGGGCATCCTCGACGCTGCTGCTCCTGCTAACACTGGCACCGCTGCCTACACTGTGGCCTGTGGACACCGCTCGTGAGGTACACAAAGTCCACCGACTCCAGCATAATCGACTCCAGTGTCGTCACCAGGCATTCTGCCTGCACCGTGGACTGTGGACACCGCTTGTGAGGGGTCACAAAGCACTGTCCCGTCCTGCACCGCACCGCTGGCTTGGGCCTACCGACGACAGCGCTTCAGCAATGGCGATGCTGTGGCATACTACGTGACCTGGTGACACCACACATAGCACTGCCCCGCTTCACACCGCAGTCCTGGTCTCATCCACGCCGCTGGACACCATCACCGAGCTGCTGCCTGCACCATGACTTGTGGGCACCACGTGTTGCATCGTCCTGCTTCATACCGCAGCCCCAATCCCATCCACGCCAGCGCTCCTGACGTCATCAGCCCAGAGTTCGATCCGCAAAGCGTGTGACTTTAAGGACCCGACAACTCCTGCACCGACTCCAGAAATGACACAGCAACGCCGCTCTCCGGAGCTCACTATGAGGATCATGACACCCTGCAATTCCAAAGGGACTGTTTGCGGGTCTTCCCGACACCGTAGCTGACCCACGACGCTGCAGCCTGCCTGAACTGTTGGTTTTGTTGATCACGATGCTGTGATAGCCCCAGGTGGAGCTATCGACTTCAAGGAACTGTATTTTTTAGAACATCTTGTAGAATTCATATTTTTATTACTGTATGTTGGATTTTTATCGTATTTGGTCTTCTTTTATATAGATAAATATTGGCTATTTTTCTAAAACTGGTGTGGTGTCCTTTTGTAGTGTTTTAATTTATTACTGCGTGTTATGTGCAAATGCTTTACACATTGCTTCTGAGATAAGCCTGACTGCTCGTGCCAAGCTACCAAGGCAGTGAGCAGGGGTTATCTGAGTGGGTATCTCCTTTATCCTGACTAGAGTGAAGGTCCCTACTTGGACAGAGTACAAACCGACTGCCAACTAGAAACCCCATTTCTAACATACAGCATCTGACATATGATGCCGGGACATGTTTACACACTTCAAATTAAGAGTTTCAATTTCCTGAGTCAGGTGTGGCATCTACCTTCTAAATAAAATGGTGGCTGTCTCATGCCATATGTGTGCGAATGCCTGGTGGTACATGTGTGCATACTTCATTATGCTGGCCCACCATAGCACCATATGTATTCAGGAATGTATTACGACACATTTGAGCATAAAACTCATTGCACATTTTTTTATTTTTTTATTGAAAAGCATTTCTTCTTGCTGATGCTGAACAGCCAATACAGTGAAAAGACAAGATCTGTTGGATTTGCCAATGCTTGTTTTATTTGAGTGCTTTCCTGATCTTTAAGCTTACTTTATGCAGGATCATACTATATAAAATATCATATAACATATTGTACAACTGCTGAAGCTGACCTTTCATTGAAACCGTGACAAATGTGTCTTTTGAACGACACAGTCTAACAGACACCTTATAGTAAATTTCTCCTTTACAGTGTTTCATTGTCATTTTCTGAATCTACTGGGCTTTTAAGCGCTTTTTTTCTCGGGTTTTGGGTATGCAGTCATAACAGATAAAACTCAATCATATAAAATACAAATACAGAAAATTAATTTTCAGAAAAAATAGAATTGAAAAAATGTAGCGAAACAACTTTTTAAGACTACTTTCCCGAGAAAAAATAAACTTGGAAAAATATGGAAAGAACGGGATGCTAATATTTCAAATGTCAAGTATGACATGCACGCCTCACTCAAAGAAAAAAAGCTTAATTTACAATAATAAATCACAATTTGACTGTTATTTATTTTCTGATCTTGTATCTCTGGACATCTCCTGTATAGCAAAGGGATCTTGTTTTTGGTTAACTATATAATTTTTCATGTTATTATCAGTATCTGGGCTTGGCCACAGGGGTCCATGTCAACAGTAGGGACACCGTTTCTGGCATTTGTTCATTTGATTTCGTTTGTTCTATGTTATTTTTGCACAATTTATTTTGAGAGTCCATCCATGGTTTGCATTTACTTGAAATACTTTATTTATATGGCCATTAGGTGGCAGTATGTACAATGCTTTGCCTCGTTGTCACCCGTTTCCGTTTTATAGTCAATTATCCCTTTCTTTGTATTTTAGGATTTAATTTTTGGGATGAAGTCTTTTTCAATATTAATGACATTTTTAAGCTTTTAACGTTTAGTGTTTTACTTTGAATATTCATTTATTTAGCTATTATACGTTAGGTACAGAAAAAAGTGAAACCAAAACACCCTGCACCTTGATATTCCTAGGAACGGAATGTCAACAAAAATAGATACCTGCAACTTTGAAAAGACAGGACCTATGTCCAGTTCTCCAGCTGACACCGCCATCCACAAGCTAGCATACATCCTACACAAACAAATGATTGTTAACCACAAGGCGACCTACTACTTAGAACTCTGCATTTCCCTTCAGAATACAAACCCTTTAGGGGTCATTACGAGTTCGGCGGACGGTTTTAACTGCTGAACTTCCGATGGGGAGGTTGTGCTACCTCTCTGCCGGCCCCATTAAGAGTAAGAGTTTCCTACCAGCCTATCGGAAAACAGGCTACAGGATTGTCTCTGGCTCGTAATCGAGCCAGCAGCAATGCTGTAGCCTACAGGGTGCACCCTTGCAATGTTCACTGTCTGCACGCAGACAGTGAACATTGTGTTGGTGCTGGGCAGGGGGGAGCCTGCACTACTCATGCCAAGTGCATGGGCAGCGCAGCCCCCCCCCCTCCCGGGGGCACCCTGCACCTGTTCTACTGCCATGAAAAGGCTGGCGGAGAACGAGGTCGTAATCCCTGGTGGATTAGGATATCCGCCACCTGCAGACCACCAGGATCCAAGATCCTAGTGGAGCTGGCAGTTCGGACCGCCAGGGTTTTAATGTGGCAGTTGGACCGTCGCATTGGCAGCGGTCCAGACTGCCACCGCAAGTGTGGCGGTTTATGGACTGCCACACTCATAATGAGCCCCATTGTCTTTAATGATTATTTAAAAAATAGACACAGTCAAAATCAACATTGGCAACCCCGCCCCATGCATTAAAACTTCATGAACCCCTGATATAGTTACATTGACTCTATTAAGATGAAATAATACAACCCTTGACCACCATCCTACACCCTCCTAAATCAGGCTCCCATGAAGAATGCCTCATTCTTTCTCTTATTCTGAAATCCCTGGCTTTGCATCCATTTTGGTCATCATGTTTTCTAATATGTATCCTACAGGCATTAGTGAAACCTGGTTAAATGTGGCCACTCCTTGAAAATCAAACTTCTTCCTAGATGAGCCCTTCAATTGCCACCTCAGTGCACATCTTCTCTTCCTTGTGAAAAGGATCACTTCCCTCACTAGTTTGGAATCCAGAACGCTTGCAAAGAGCGCACTCATCAACTGGATTTGGCTACACATTGACTGAAATTCCGAACTGCCTCCGTTTGCGTCTCAGATTTGTTCCATTTTTTATGCAATTCAGAAAAAAAACCTTGACTTACCTCTTCAAAATCTCACTATCCTTCCAGTTCTTATCTCTTCCATCCCACACCATACTCCACTGTGATGCAGGGTTTATGATCCATAGTGTTTTTGTATACACTTACTGTCTTCTGACACTAACAATGTTTTTTGGGGTAAATAGCTTTAACGTATAGTTACATAATCGCTGGCAACATAATGTGAAGACCAGGAAAGTACTTTGTAACTGCTATCAACATAGAAGCCAAAGGTAAAACATTTGCATCATGTAGCATCCGTTCCTGCCTCTTGGAATACACGCTTAAAAGTTCCCTTATATATACCTGAGCTATTATCAGCCTCAGTGATACAAATGGCAAGATATCCACTAAGCTCGTGCTCAGACATATTGAGTCATGGATGAAAGAAAATTACATTCTCACCCTCATTCAGGAAGGATGGAGGAAAATCCTGTCACAGTTGACCAAATCTTTAACTTGTTTCACTTAGACAAAAAATATTCACTTTGGAAACAGATACCTTAACTTCTAGCCTTCTCTGACTTCCCCTTGGACTTTGACATGGTTGGCAGGAACCTCCTTTGGGAAAAGCCAGTCATCCTCCAAATGAAGCAATCACAGTTGAAAATCATGGTAAACCTGTATTCCAGCATAGAGGTACAAGTGATTGTCCGAATGCGCAGAGAAAGGAGCAACACATTTTCAACCATCTGAGAGGTGGAACAGTCGTGTATGTATGTAAGTGAACTATTTGTCAAGCACACGGCTACTTAAAAGGTTCTCCTGATGCTCAGGGCAGTACTGAGTCGAAAAGGACCACAGAACCAGTGTTTAAGAGGAAGAACATTTCGATTTTACAGTTTTCCGAAAAGAGAGAAGTTTGTCACAAGATCAGAGATGTACCAGAAGTGAATTCCAGGTTTCAGAAGCAATGGCCGAGAAGGCACCACCACCTGTTCACGACTTTCAGGAGGAGGAATGCCAATAAGCATAAGGGCAGAGAAAGCAAGGAGTGGTAGAATTTATCTTGTAAGTAAGCTGGACCATGCTTACAAAATGCACATTATCTTGAAATTACTTGTAGGGTCAAAAGTAGCTGATGGAATTTCCTCAGCGTTGCAGCCCCCGAGGTGCATTTGTGCAGCTGTAATATTGGATGAGCTGTGGTATTTTGAATGAGCTGTAGGTGCTGCAGAATGGAAGCAGGGGAGCAAAAGAAGAGGGAGTCACAGTAATCAATTCTGCTTAAGACAGAAGCTTGGACCTGCAGCTAATGGTAGAGGAAGGAATAAATTGAAGAATCTTCCGAAGAGGTTCAAATGAAGAAAACAGTTTGATGAGAATCTGCTAACATGACTGGAAAGAGAAAGCTTATGATCTAACTCAATTCTAGGGTTACAAATACAAGTAACTGTGGGCTGGGGAAACCATGTTCAGAAGGCTAAAACCAGAAGGAAGAGATGTGGGACCATTATTGCCTAAGATAAGAAGGATCTTGATGTCTGCTGGCTCCCCTAATGTTGAACAGCACTACTCAAAGCCACGTGAGGAGTGAAAATAACACTACTACTTTATGCAACCAATTCAGTATTATTGGCTCAGACACAGAACACCCTTCAAGCACAACCAAGCGCTATAGAACAGCACTGCATAGAGAACAATTTAAAATAAATCCTTTAAAGTCAAGTGTAATAACATGAGGCCTAAGACCAAGATGACACCTAGCAAAGCCAATTCTCTTAGGATGACAGCTAACCGATGAAAACCTTCACCTGTCTGGGCTAATCATCGTGGAGACTATCAGCTGGAAACATCATGTGAAAGAGGTGTCATTGAAGCTGAGAGAATGGTAAGGAGAATCCTACTTTTCACTACTCAGCTGAGAATACTCATTCATGCTAACCTAAACCAAATTCCCTAGGCTAAAGCTGGAAGTACCATATGCTACAGGGCTGAGAACTGGTGTTGCACTAAGCATACAACCCCAATTGGAAGACTCAAATGCCACTTTTGGAAAATTGCTGTGGGGCTCCCTCACTGTACCACCACTGGTGCCACAGGAGCTGATCTAGGCAACACGTCAATTCAGAAAACAGAAGCTAATGTGCCTTTTTTCTAGGCAATCAGGAGGAAATTCAGTGAGGCTAATCGCCTGATTGTCAAATTGAAGAAAGAAGAATGTTTTCTTCACTAAAAGGCAAGGGTATGAAAAACCTACAAAAAGAGTTGGCGAGTCTCAGCCTAAAGGATGGCCTGGGCCATTCTCCTGAACAGAGTCCAAGTAGGCAGCAATGCAAACTCTCCTAAATCTGCACTTCAGTGAGAGAGACCATACTGCTTTGACATGCAAAAATAGAACATTCTGGCCAGAGATCTACACCAGAGAAATACACTCTATTCCTTAAATCAAGCAAACAATAGCTGCAGAACAGACAATACTTTTTTCCTGCCATGCTGCAACAACATGCCAGTAAACAAGATTCTTATAGGAAGTGTACAGCTAAGATCACCACAGTTTTTTGCTGCAGTTCTGGAATTGAACCACTGAGGCATTTTTAGGTCAAGCACGCAAGCGCTTCTGACCTGTTAGTATTGTGGCCTTTTAACTACGCCCACCGCACGTCCATTACTTTCACTCGTTCCTGGGCTTGCCTTTCATAACTCCTTTGTTATCATCGGTAAATGCTTTCCGTTTGTCCTGCCCTGGGGCGGTTTGGTTAACACCTCGGACAACGACCCTGTTACATGGATAATTGCTCGATTGCCGATACGTTTGACTGTGAGCGAACTTCTTTTTCCTTCTGTGTTGCTTCCTTCGCGCTCATGGCGGCCATGGCACTTTGAATGGGCTCACTTATGTCAGAATTTTTAATAGAACAGAATATCGATTCCAAACAGAATATTGACAGCTAGGTAAGTCTTAGTTTTCTATACCTACCGTGACATATATGTACCTAAGCAGTACATATACCTTCAAGGTACGTAGAAGTGGAGCTAGGATTAGTAAACCTAGACCTCCCTATAATAATTTACCGTTTGCTATTGCCCTTGATAGTCTGTCCTCAATATTCTTATACCACAAGATTGTCCTCAATGTTCGTACATCACAATGTTCTGGGGATCGATATTCAATAGTGCAATCTCTATATTTTATAATAAAAAGCGATTCATGCCAAAATAACAACTCGCAGGACAGTAGGTGGGAACATCCCACAAGTCCTCCTATAACAGCATCCTCGAATGAGCTCTAGAGGATGGTAAGGCGTCTGGAGATCAAAAGATGTATGCTTGTTTGTGTGTTTTGAGGCACAAGGAGATTTAAGTGATTTGCCAAGAATCGGAGGATATTGAGTCGACACCGGTACTCAAATCTGTTTCCCCAGTTCCAAAGTCGGCAGCTCTGGCCATAACCCTTTCTTTCACCTCCAAGCCACCACATTGGTGGCTCTTCCCTCACTGATTGGGGTACATTTTATCCTTTCTTTATGTGTCTTATCACTAATAGCAATGCTAGCAAAATCAGTCAAAAGTTTTTAAAATGTCAAAGCATTTTCCTCCAAACCAGTGGCCGCTGGTCAAGTGTCTGTTTTATTAAAAGTGAAATTAAGATTGAACAACTCCTTTAAGAATGATGGCTCAAAAATATGTTATCCAGAATGTCCCCCCACCTGGAGTTTTAGTGATAATATCTCCAGGTGTATCATTGAAAGGGCGTGGAAAAATGCCTCCTTTTATTCAGGTGTGATTGGTGCTTGTCACTGGATTCTGTCTATGAAGAATGTGCCAGTCAGGCTTTAAAAATGAGCTTCAATCACTGCTCAAAGAGTAACAAATATATAAATCTACTCATGTGACACTCTACAACCCGTAAAAGATCCTCTTTCAGGAATTACGATGATCTGCTCAATTTCCATTGTCTGTTGTGTGAGTGCCTTGGGCAGTGTGAGTTCACACGCGAGACTGCGGGTGAGCGAGAGGTGAATGTGAGTGACTGTATGCAGAGGGTGAGCCTGCGGTCCTTATTGACCAGTTTGAGTGCATGATATTAACTTGGTCAGGCAGGAAACCGATTTGGTGATCAACGTGGGACCAGGTCTGGCTCTAGAAAAACCAGCTCCAGGAACATGGAGTGATTCTAGGTTTCTATTTCAGATGCCACTCGAGGTGTGAGAAGCGCCTAGCCCGTTGAAGTTAGCCAGAAGAATGTATGTTTTTTATAGCTTTTATTTTAATTTTCATTCATGAATTTTGCACAACTAAAATAAACTTTGAAGACCACAGATCATTCATTCCCACAGAAGATTGCATGTTTATAGATTGAGGGGGCTGTTGAGTTATGGAATTATAGCAAATGTTATATGAACTACCGAGTTCAAAAATAGCCTATATAGGAGTGATATAGGCTCCTAACATTTCATACAGTTAAGTGAAAATTAGTCAACTAAAGTACGAAAAGATTTTCAGCCACAGCTTTCATTATAAGACAATACAAATACCGCTTGTACCCATTAAAATCAAATTAAGTACCGCATAGAGAGTCTTAGCATCGACCTCGTGACTCATGCCTGTTTGTTCATCCTCCCCTTCTACATCACCCGTCCGTGACCAATGCACTTGATGTTTATCGGCTCTTAAAGCGACTCCTACAGAGAGCTAGGCTAAGTCCCATTCAAGTTTATTTGCCTCTGACAAGCAAACCTTCCCCGCGGCAAGCGAACACAACTACTGCCAAGAAATGCTCACAGCACTTTAACCATCACATGTGTACACGTGCCTTTCCCTTTGAATGTTAAGACATTCTTCATGAGAAACAGGTGTAAGTCTGTCAGTCTTCGGGCTTGTGATTTATGTTTATATTTGTGCATTTTGTATCTCAATCTCAGTCTCGCACACTGTTTTCATTGGATTACTCCAAAGACACGTCAAGTTCGTATATTTCCGCAGTTGAAACGCATCAATCATCCATTACATACAAAAAGTAGGTTTCTTTAGTGCTTCTCTAACAAAAGTTGCAACCCCGCGTAAAACCTCCACACCTTTCCTTTTCCATGAAAATAGAAATGTTTCCCATCTATCCAACATTCTAAATTTTAAAAGCATAGGTCTAAGATATCACCTTCTAATCTCCGCATAATGTTGGCAAAGCATGAGGCAACGCACCAGGGCTTCAACACCTCTCAAAAAACAAGTTCCATGGCTGATACTGCTCTGGTACCTTTCCATCAGACATTTATTATTCATTATTTCACTTATTAGTGGATAGAATTAGCCGAGAAGGCTGCGTGCCATGGTTCCACTCAGTTGGTTAAGTGGTTTCGCCATTGTCAACCGATAAGGTGTCTAACTGTGCCTAAGAGTGGATTAGTGCCTTTATCTGACAATTTGACAATTGCAAATTGAGTATCAGAGCAGTGATTGCGTATGGACATGAATGGCTAGCCTGAGAGACAGATCATTACAATCAAGCACATTCTATGCCACCCAGATATTAGTACAGCACCAACGACACAATAAAACACCCTAGCACAGAACCCAAGCCAGGCTGAGATGGAATAAGGCAGTGCGGTCTTGATTTGTTTTGCAAAAACACATAAATTGAGCTACTTTTTGATATTTTCTGGAGCATTATCACGGGATTGGCCAGCTGTGATGAAGAAATATGTTGCCCTAGCTCTAACATTTATAAATATATGCACTCCTAAGAAACCTTTGATTTTGAAATGCAGGTGTCCTGACTTCGTCGTTTTCCTCCACATCTCTGTGTCCTTCAAGATTGCAGATTAGCCTCGCCAAAATAGTACTCGACTCCTGGAAAGCCTCATCCACACAAATAGAGTGGGCAATAAGATGTCTGGCAAAACCTCACTCTGGGTAGGACACCAGGTTGCTGCCCTGAACAGCTTCAGGAAATGGCACCACCTTGGTATTTTGGCTCTGAGTAACACTGCAGCGTGTAACAGAATTTAATCCTTCGAGGAAAATTGTGAGAAATATGAAGTCCTTCTGCTACTTACCATTGAGACATGACACAATACGATATCTTGTGATCACAGAGGAAACACTTGCCTTCAGCCCACTAGAGGCCAAACTCACTACCACCAAAGGACAAATATCCACTTTATACAGATTCCTCATCACAAACACTACAGAACCTTCTGTAAAGATTAGCGTGGGAGACAGATCTAGGCACTTAAAGAACGAGGAGTGGATGGATATTTGTATAGCATCCAGTGAACCCACAATATCTACTAGATATCGCTTGATAGAATTTATATATTTGCTCAGGATTTACTGTACAACATTTGTGGTGGATGCAGCATAGCCCCAATGCGGCATGCCTTCGATGGGAGATGAAGGAATTTCACAAATACATTCCATATCTGCAGAACTTTTTGCTCTTTCTGAGAATATAATACAAACTGTCTTGGGTTGCCCAATTGACTTAAATCCAAAAAATGCCTTTAATAAATATTACGGAGGTTAAGAGTTTTTAACATACTAAAAAGACCCTGTTCACTCCAGGACAGGTCCTCTGAAAAAGAGACAGACCCTAAAACTTGAGGAATCCAACCGAATCCAGAATTTCGAAATGGAAGGAAAGTGTATGCACCTGTATTCTAGAACTAGCTATAAATCAACGTACCCCCCACACGCCCACAAGTAAAGAAAGATATGGGAAAAATGGTTGCAATACCAAGAACCAATAGGGAGCCAGATGGAAAAAGAAACTAATCATCAAACTATGATCCACGAAATATAACTTTCAACAGTTCTGTAATTAGATTTGCGAATTGAACGTCAATGATATATGTAAATATGTGCACATCTGGGGAGATGTCTCTGTCTTACTGCAGGTGGATGATTACAGTCATTGCCATGTTTATGGTATTACACATTGAAAATGCAAATACCAATATTGATAAAAATGACTTTTGATTACCCATACTTTGTTTTTTACCTTTAGCAGGATCTTCTATGCCATAGCTGGCTGCTTTGCTTTGAGATGCTAACTTCCAACATTTTAATGCTAATTTATAAGATTTGAGGTCTATTACACATTCCTTAAAATATTCTAGGGTGGAGTTAGCCTTCCAGCGTCAGTAAAACATCTACTGCCCTTAGGGAGCAAAGAAAGGTAAAGGACTCATGGCAGGTCTCCACTCACTTGGGCATTTCTGGCACTGTCCCCAGATGGTTTACATTTTCCTCACAAAAAGAAATATTATGTCCCAATGGACGCCTCAGAATCCAACTTCCAGTGGAATGAGAAGTTTCTCGCAGACCCATCCTCATTGTTAAACCTCTAGATGGAGCCTATAGCGATGCTTCTTGCCAATCGAGGTATCACCTTCAGCAATATACAGACGGCATGCAACTGTACCTATGGTTTCCTCTAAAAATGGGATACAATGTCTAGGACATTGACCACTCTTTATTCAGTTCTACATGTCTACCATCTGCCTAAAAATAAATCCTACCAGAACATAATCTATACTCATCAACGGTGGCAAGCTACCATCTACATTTATAAATTGATTGAATGAGGTGCAACTACTTGACTTAATCGCCTCTTTCTCTACTACTGCCAGAATGATCAATTCTTCTCTGTATCACCACCCTAAATCTGGCCATTACCAGCTGGAGTCCCCAGAATGTGGAATAATATGTACATCCATCAGTTCTTCTCTTTATCACCATCCTAAATCTTAGCATTACCAGTTAGAGTCCCCAGAATGTGGAATAATATGTACATCCAGGAACACTGGGTTCCTTACTGCCACTGCCAGCAAGGGGCAGTGTGACCAGGGCCACCACACCAGACTTAAACCTCTGGTGGGGCGGGCAGGGTGAAGTGGGGTGGGGGGTGAGTACTGCATTTTAAAATGTCTTATGGGGTTAAACGGACCTCCAGCAGAGTTTCGTGTATGTCCTGCAATATTCAGGAGATGATAAAAATGTCAAGATAACTATGGTGATTAATGTATCTGCCAGAAAGATCTGCATTTTGACTAGTAGCAGTTTTGAGTGATTGTAAAGAGCTGCAGGGGATTAATGTGCTGGCTGTAAAGTTCAATATGTAACATGCAGATCGCATAATTTTGAATAGTTGCAGTTTTGACTCATCATAAAGTAGTGCGTAGGGTTCATGTGCCAACTGCACAGCACAACGTGTAACATGCAGATCACAGAAGTGTATTTTATGTTGATAGCTCACTACTTTTGTCACCGAGATCCTCTTGTGCTTAGCAGGTAGAACATGTCAACATACCCGCTGGTAGTTTTATTGGGTGCAGAAATGCACCTGTTAAAACTAGCCCCCAATTTTCCTGCACCTGTTAATTTTGGGTGCTGAGACATTGGCACATTCAGAATCCATTCGGGACACTGCTCTGGTCAGTTCGTAATGAGGGCCTGTATTAGTAATTCAGTCCAGTTATCGTGGTACTACGTCGGCTTACTCCACAAGTTTAAATGCTCCTTCTCTTCCCCATCATCCATACAACTGTACAAGTCTTCCTTCCCGCATTGACGTGGCTAATTGACTGCTTAATGGCCTACCTGACTCTGCAACCATCCCACACAACGCTGACTGCTGTGCAAAAAGTGAAAACAAGAAAACAAGCCTTTTACTTGTTTGGTTCCCCGATCTAGAATGACCTCCGCACTATTTAAGGTTAGTACTATCTCTTACCGTCAGAAAATAACTCATGCCCTACTCTTCTCACTGCATCTCCTTCCAGCTGTTTAGTCTCCTTCAACTCTGTAATGTAAATCTTGTAAATGTTGTACTTTCTATAAAAACGTACATTTAACAATACATAACCTTATAACATCTGTAAATTCTGATATCTGTTAATTATGTACAATAATGTAAGTGGCTAGTCTATAGGCATTGGGTACATTGGACTATCCTTAAGGGCAGTGGGCCCCCTTCCCACCATTTTGCAAGCATGAAGACTGTCTGTCAGGCTGAGCAAAGGCCATCCGGACAGACACTCTTCACGTTAAGGTCAGGCAGCCAGGCGCTGTACAAGCCCTAAATGTGCAAATGCCTGGCTGCCTGAGCCCTGTGAATGTGACATCCTCAGCCCAGCAAAGTGCTTGGAGGTCCATCCCCCATGACAAGGGGGCTCGTCACTGATAGACTTGGAGCCGACCTCTTCAGTTTTAAGCCCTGAAGAGCCGAGGGTCAACTGGCCATCAGTGACGATTGTCACAGAGTGGGGTGGGGTCAGCAACTCTCATTGACCTCATCCAACTCTCTGACAAGTAAGACACTGCTGCCTCCTCTCAATGGCTGATCCATAACAAGGACTGCCAATGTGAGGAGGTGGCAATCCCAGTCATCCAGAAACCATGGAGGCGTCTCTCTTGCCACCCAAGATTACTGCTGCGGCCTAGTACTTTTTAAAAAATGTTTGATACGTGCGTGCTTGTGTGTATGTATGAATAAATATGTACTGGTGCTGTGAATGGGTCTGTACCAGTGTATGTGGTTGTGAATGGTGGGTATATGTATGGGTGTCAGTGACTGTGCATGTAGATGAGTTACTGTGAGTATGTGTGTGTGCGCGTGTGAGGCCCACCTGTCAAATTCCCAAGCGCCAGAGCTCCTGTGAAATGCATACTGTGATAGGTGCGTCTTTGTCTCTGTAGAATGCTTCAGTGCACCAGAAACAACTAAACAAATAACCCTTAACTAAAAATATAAAAATGTAAAATGCAAAAAGACTATCCTCTAACGAACATATAGAAGATGTTTTGGTAACTTTTCGATGTGGAAGAAAGGCTAGTCTTATTAAATAAATCTACCCTGCAGGCCTAAATATAATTTATGGTGTGATAAGTGCTAAGCAGTGGCACAAATTCACCCTTAGTACAATTGTGTTTGAAAGACTTTTAAAGAATGTCATGTCAAAACTAATGAATGAATCTATTTACCTTAGAAATCACTTGGGGCCTGATTACAACTTTGGAGGAGGTGTTAATCCGTCCCAAAAGTGACGGTAAAGTGATGGATATACCACCAGCCGTATTACGAGTTCCATAGGATATAATGGACTCGTAATAAGGCTGGTGGTATATACGTCACTTTACCGTCACTTTTGGGACGGATTAACACCTCCTCCAAAGTTGTAATCAGGCCCTTGGTGTGTTAAAACTGGTTGCTTTTGATATAATTAGCATGACCATATTCTCCCTCCTCCTTCGAGAAATGATCACATGTCGACTTAAGACTTCTGTAATTAATTGTAGTTATCGTTGGGTGAAGTTATTTATCTAGAAAATGAGCTATCTCAATACATTTGATTGTTTTATGGCTTTTTAAAAAACATTTTATTATTTTCAAATGTTACATAACAACACACATAATAAAACAGCAAGGTCTACTTCTCACGCCAGATATCTTTTTTTGCTTGATATCTATATTTATGCAGCGTTAATTAATATAAATGTGGCTCAATAATACCTGTTATTTAGAGCAACTGTAATAATTCACACATTTATTACTACAGGGCAAAGGTCACATTTGAGTTTATTGTCACAGTATAGCAAACGTGACATGCTATCATCGCCTTTTACTGCCTCAAAGATTGCATGTAACAATTACAATACAACTTTCCTAATAGTCACATAGCTATTCAGCGTTATTTAACTTTAGTGCACAAATGTAACCACTTGCCTCCTGGTTTTGGTTAAATGCCATTTCTTAGGGCAACTACACATGAAACAAATACAGTGGCATAAATCATATATGCATATTAAACAAATGCAATGGCATAAACTATATATGCAGATGAAACAAATGCAGTGGTATAAACCATATATGCAGATGAAACACATGCAATGGCATAAACTATATATGCAGATGAAACAAATGCAGTTGCATAACCCATTTATGCAGATGAAATAACTGCATTGGCATAAACCATATATGCAGATGAAACACATGCAATGGCATAAACTATATATGCAAATTAAACAAATGCATTGGCATAAACCATATATGCGGATGAAACAAATGCAGTGGCATAAACCATATATGCAGATTAAACACATGCAATGGCATAAACCATATATGCATATTAAACAAATGCTATGGCATAAACCATATATGCAGATTAAACAAATGCAGTGGTATAAACCATATATGCAGATGAAACACATGCAATGGCATAAACTATATATGCAGATTAAACAAATGCATTGGCATAAACCATATATGCAGATGAAACAAATGCAGTGGCATAAACCATATATGCAGATGAAACAAATGCAGTGGCATAAACTATATACGCAGATGAAACAAATACAATGGCATAAACCATTTATGCAGATGAAACAAATGCAATGGCATAAACCATTTATGCAGATAAAACAAATGCAGTGGCATAAACCACATATGCAGATGAAACACATGCAATGGCATAAACTATATATGCAGATTAAACAAATGCAATGGCATAAACCATATATACAGATGAAACAAATGCAGTGGCATAAACCATATATGCAGATGAAACAAATGCAATGGCATAAACCATATATGCAGATGAAACACATGCAATTGCAGTGGCATAAAACATATATGCAGATGAAACAAATGCAATGGCATAAACCATATATGCAGGGTATAATATATTTATTGCTATTGTTGAAGGAGGAAACGGTTATTATGGCTCACTTGAGGCTTCACTTCTTGTGAGTCATGGTCCCTCCTGACCCTCGACAACAATAATAAATGCAATGGTACACTCTGTGCATTTGCATATATAAAATGTTCCAATTTATCCGCATAAATAATAATTTCATGGTGACTATCCCAGAAAACGACACCATTATTTCCATAACCAAACACAATAAAGGTATGCATGATTATTCCTCACTATAGGCACCACTACACTAAGGCAACACCCGTGTAGCAATTTCATTTAGCTGACATTTCCGAGAGAGGGGTGGCTGTGTGCTGGCCTATACGGCAAATATGGAATAACAAATTCTAAGCAAGATTTTTAGTAGGATTGCGCGCACCGGATTTAATGGACACTTCTCAAGGATGCCCATGGCATATCTTCTGTCCCCACAGGTGAGGGTCCCATCTCTGATTTACACTTCCCAGTTGTTTGGTGGAGATAATCACCAGTGTATTACATTGTTTGGTGGAGTTAATCACCAGTGTATTACATTGTTTGGTGGAGTTAATCACCAGTGTATTTCATTGTTTGGTGGAGTTTATCAGTTGTATTACAAGTTAAGGCTATATATCCTTTATTCAGATTCTCTTCCAGGAGCCTGCCTTATAGGAGGCTACCTTTCAGAGGTGCTTTGTCACTGGACAGTGTTGTCCAAAGCATGCTTAAGTTAAAATATCTAAAAAACTGAATGCATCCAATTCAATGTCCGTTTGTATTTGTTCATATAGTTTGACCCCAAACATTACCCAGCTTAGAGATACCTATGACATCGCATTTCCTAACCCCTTTGAAGGTATTCAGGTCTGACACTTCCTGGCCCATCAAGGTGTCTTCTGAGTCAGCCTGTGTTTCTACTCTGTTTTCCTACTGACTTTAACCCAACTCTCAATTAACATTTCTGTAGCTATTGGTAATGCAGACAGACATTTAGCTGACTTATTATATTTCTTAACATAACAGACATTTGGTTATTTATGCTCCTTGGGAAATTGCTCAGTTCGTTCAAATCTCACTGTTCACATCTGTTGTGACTTGCACGTCGATGATGAGTTCTATTCCTGGTATCCAAGGTCATTATATCCATCCTTCCAATGTCATTGTATAGAGTAGCATTACGTTGAACTAAGTAACCTCTGTTAATTGCATCACTTGGAGATGGCGAACCTGCAGCTTATTAGAATCATGATTCACAGAATCAATAGCAGGGGTCTTTCCTGCTGCCAGATAGGACTTACAAAGGTAGACAGTCCACCTTCAGGCAGATACAGTGGAACTGTGTGTGTGGAAATGGGACCGTGGGTGTTCCAGGGATTCTCAGTCTAAAATACATACAAAGCCATATAGCTCTGAACATTCACTAACAGTTTTGAGGGTGAGGCACTAGAGCACCTGTTGTTATTAGTCATCCTGGAAATGTATGTGCTCACCACACCTTTTGAGATTCACCAAAAATGTGTAAATCAGTTCCAGGCCCTGCATCAACCCGTTCATCTTGGCGTCCAAACCCAGGTCATCCGCTATGCCCAGCAGGAGTTGGCCCTTTTCCCATCTTCACAAGCAGATGTCTAACCTCTATTTAGCATGGCACCTGCCTGTGGACAGCAAGGGCTGGTCAATGCTAGGTTCTACACCCAAGCACCCATGTTGATGACCACACCGAACGGCAATGTGCAGCAAGGGTTGACTGCTACTGCACACATTTTGGTTGGCCAACCTCCCCAACTTCTTATGTCAGAGGCTGTGCTCAGCAGGTGTTGGCCACACCTGTTATCCCACCCTGCACTCTACCTAATTAACAGATGTTCTACCACACTGAGCACAGCCTTCAGCCTGCTGCAGGGATTGGCTGAAGGGCATGAACTGCTGCCAGGCCATGAACCGGCTACCCATGCAAAAGTCCAAATTGTGGATAGAATGGCTTTTGTGGAAACCTAACTCAAATGTCTTGATTGCAGGTCACGTGTATCAAGCATCAACAGCACGACCTATACCAAGTCTCACAAACTGTGCAAATGTTCAACCCCTGCTATTTCTGAAGAAAAGAAAGCCAGTTTAACAAACACATTTGAAAGCTACAGGTGCATTACCATTGTCTAAAGGGTGAAGGTAGGATTACCCTCAATGCAGGTGTGACCCATATCAAAATATCTTTACCAGCCCAACAACTTTGTCATTAAGAAATAAGGACAATCTCACGTTACCGAAATGTACTCCGTGGATCTCTAAGAACCGTGGCCTAATAATAGGGATTTCGAGATCAGGTATGTGCAGCATCGTGTAAAGAAGAAGAACAAACACTGTGTATCAGGTTCTAGAGAGTTAAAGTGGCTGTGCTTGGGGGTCAGGTAAGGTTGAGAACTTCTTCCTCATTGATAAAATCTGACATCACTGCCATCTACCTCCAGAAAAGAGGGCACGCACTTCAGCTGTGGGTGTGCTTGTACTGCACATTAGATAGATTGATAAGATGGATAGATTGGATATATAGGATAGATAGATAGATAGATAGATAGATAGATAGATAGATAGATAGATAGATAGATAGATAGATAGATAGATAGATAGATAGATGGATAGATAGATAGATAGATAGATAGATAGATAGATAGATAGATGGATAGTTAGATTAGATGTATAGATAGACAAACAGACACTGGGTCACAATCGTGGTGTTTGGGGGTTGTTTGCCATTGGTGTCCTTGGGTCCATCATGTAATGGCTTTGCAAACTGGTCTAAGTGCATCCTTCCCACAGATGACTTTCGCCGTAGCGAAGGCAAGCAGTTAAAGATTTCCCAGGTAGTATGAAGGCAGAGACTTGGAACTCGAACAGTCAAACATCAGGCACTATAAATCCCTGCCCAGAACAGAGCTTGTCTTTTATAAAACAAAGTATTTATCATATGAAAAGGAAATACTGTACAGTTAGATTGGAGCGACAGTAACATGGTTTACAGTTTTACCTAAGGGTTCTTAGTCAAGCATTACACCTTCTATAAAAGCCGCTTCTACTCCAGGGTGCTCCAATACTATCTAATATCAGAGCTATGAATAGAGTCAAAGATTGGGCACAGGGTTTAGTTCACTAGGCGGTTCGTACATTGGCAGGTTGTTGAGCAGCTAAAAAGATTGGAGCCAAATAGGTCACACTAGCAAAATATTAATGTCTCAGCAGCAGGAATATTTATGTTTGCGTATTCAACACAGAAAAGGTTAACTTCTTGACAGCAGGACGGTCTTTGAGGGGTCACGGCACAGTTTTGCATTCTTTCAAGCCCATGCCTTGTGTTACCTACTCAGCCAAGGTGCAGCTGCTGTGGCACCGGTGGGGCATTGTGTGGATCACAATGTCGGCTTCTTCTCCGTCATCACAAGAACGGGGGGGGGGGCTCACAGCTCTCTTGGGCTGCTAAGGTGAGCATCACAGCAGGCCTGATCAGTGAGTGCTCGTCTTTGGCAGTGTTGGCCTTGGACTGTGGGGCAGGCCTTCCACTTTGACAGCAATGATGTCTGTTCGACCATAGATGGTAAACTCACTCTACTCTAGGACCACAGAAGTGATCGACAAGGTTGGCATGATTGGAGGTCCTCGTCTTCGGCAGTTGCGGTCTCTGGGCAGAGGGGTAGGAATTACGCTTCAGGGGTGAGAACTGCTCTAGGGGGGGATACGAAGTTCGTCATACAGCAGCACAAGTCCTTCGCTGTAGGGGTGCCAGACAGCACACTGTTGCAGTGGCTTAAGTTTCTTCCTGCAGTTCACCACGCGACCTGCATTCTGGGAGATAGGACGGCTCGGGTCAGTACCAACTTTGCTCCCAATGGCAGTCGGCTTCTTCTTGGTGCTCCAAATGCAGAGAACATGGCTGGGCTTCTCCTCCACGACAGTCTAATTGCCTGTAGCACTAGGTACTCTCTTCCGTGTCTGAGTAGGCAGGCAGACAGGCAGGCTTCTAGTCTTTAGGAGGATCCACAGCTTCTCCAGCAAGTTGTGCAGATTTCAGGTGATGTCCCCGTTCTGGGAGACTGGCTGCCTCGTAGACACCAGCCCTGGTCTCACAGCAGTTCTTTGAGTACTCACTACAGCACTTCCTTCCTTGTCAGGAGGAACTTGGAATTTGAACAAGGAGGGGGTGTTTTGGGTCAGACCTTTTGACTCACTTTCCAGAAAAGGATCGTGGAGTCACTGTCTAAGGTTTTGCAACCGGTTTGAAGTGGGTCCCTCTTAAATGTTGTTTTCAAGTGGTAGTGAAGACACAGCCTTTGTGAAAGGTGAGAGCAGGTAGTGGTGATGCTGGCTCCAAGCATGAGTATCCAAAACATGGATACAATAAAGTGTTAAGACTATACACCTGGGGGGCATGGCCTGGTGTCTGCCAAGATGGGCGCACACTAAGGACCCTCCGAGGAGCTTAAAACTATAAACCTGCCTTCCGTCCCAAAATCCGCATGCATCTGCTTTAAAAGTGCGCAGCCAGATAGGCCGGGTGTCTGACAGGTCCTGGGATGCCTCTGGAGATCACATCAGCCCTGGTCCGGAAGATTGAGGGCCAGGGCGCCTAGGCCATGAAGTAGACCGCAAGCTCTGGACCAATTCTGCAGCCGCAAAAGAGCTGGGGACTCAGCAGCGGTGTGGTGATTCGGCAGAGGCGGAGCCCCAGTAGCTTTTAAAACCCTGGTGCCAGCTGCCTGCATCATCATCACCACCTCGGTTGCCCAGCGGCGAGGGTAATTCAACGGCCCAACACCCATTCTTGAGCAGGCCTGCCAGCTCCAGCAGTGGGCTGCAGCTGACAGGAGCTCACTGTTACAGGCCACATCACTCCTGAGATGAGGGGAGGGGAGCTGCGCCAGAGAGCTGTGTGGCTTTGGAGTTACTCTGCTGTTGCTGGGGGGGCTCCTGGTCGAAGAGTCTGCAGGGAGGCCAGGTGCTTGGGCCCCGCACTCAGGGGCCCGAAGACAAGGTGCAAAGAGGTGAGGCTCACAGAGGGTGAGCTGGGCACCACTGCGGAGGCTGAGATTCCGTGTCTGGTGAATGATGGGACAGAGGTGAAGCATGATTACTGCCTGGGGGGCATGTACAAGGGACTCATGGGCCCATCTCTAGGCTGGACTTCAGTGTGCCAACTGTCACCTGCATTAGCTGGCCCTGTGGCTGTGGAGACTTGACTGTGCGGGCCTGACTTTGGGACACGAAAGACTAGGGGCTACCCTCCACGGTGAGTGGGATGGCCCTACTTTCCCACGCAATATGGAGAGCTGTCTTACCATCAGGGGGCCAAAACTAGCAGGCCCCAGTTGGACCTGCCCACACCTCATCCCGGTAGGGGCCGGAAATTCCTTACAGATCCCTGACTCACGCAGGGCTGTGTAGTTGTTCTTCATCAGAAACCTGGAGGAGTGAGTGGGGCCTGGGAGTGCAGCATGGCGCAGTGCTAGGGCTTGGGTAAATGTGGAGACTTTATTGTTCCTAGATGCCCTGCACTGCTCATCTGTATGCCACTGGACACTTGCACTATGGTTTTAAAGGTGAAACCCGCCCTCTTTTTGGCCATCTTGTCCTGTGACAATGGTGAAACCCAAGGGACAAATGCAAATTGAGTCCAACAAGATGGACATGTAGGCTGTTACCAAACAACTTATGAAAACTGAAGGGTGCGGGACCGAGGCGCCGGGATGGCAGAGCCCTCTGTTGGTGCCATCACGGCAGCAATCTGCGACCTTAAGAGTTCTCTCAAACCTAAGCTAGACTCTGTGACTGGGACATCAGTCTTCTGTGGGCTGACTTCAAGAAGATGACAGAGAAGGTCACAGCAGCAGAATCATACATCAACTTGTTACAATCCACATCCAAAAAGCTGAAGGAACAAGTCCACTACCTCATGAAGCAACCTACGATCATAGCGGCCAAACTGGAAGACCAGAAAGGCAGGGTGCAAGAAATAACTTTAGAGTGGCTGGGGTTCCTGAGCAGAAGGAGGGTCCCAGTGTGGACCTTTTCCTCGAAGATCTAATTGTCAACACCCTCTGCTCCAAGCGCCTTTCGAGTTCTTCTCCTTAGGGCGGGTGCATAGGGCACTGATACTGCCGCCGAAGCCTGGGGGCCCCTCTGAGGACAATCATAGATAGGATTTTCAGGATCATGATTTTATCCTTCAGGTAGCTTGCTCGCATCATGACCTGCCCTATGACAACGCCACAATACATATTTTCCCAAATTTCACACTGCAGGTTTAGAGCCAACACCGCAGCTTTGATGAGGCCAGGAAGATTTCCTGTGCAAAAGAACTTAAATACATTACGCTATTTCCTGCCCTGTTGAGGGTAGTGGTGGAGGGTAAATCATGAGAGAGCGTGGGACTGGGTCGAGGGCTGGCACACCCCTGAACGACGATCTATCCGCGATGCAAGAAAGGACGCTCCATGGGCCATCAGGAAGGCGATCCATCAGTGCAACCCCAGGAACCTACTGCAGAAGACAATTTGGCAGAGGTTTAACTGCTGCTTGATGAACACACAAGATATGCCCCACCCCGGGGCCTGATCCGGTAACTGTGAGAGCGGTGTTTGGTTGGGGGGGTTCCAATGATCATGGTGTCTAAACTCTGGCACCCCAAGTAAAAGTGTAAGACAACAGAATGCATGCTCTGATCTCTCCTAAAGGCAAGGAGAAGTAATGCTGCCAAATGCTTCATGCACTACAGATGTAAGAAAATGTGGTTGCAACAAGTGGTTATGTACAATGTATACTGTACTTGGGTTTGTCTTGGTGACGGCAGTTAACCTTTATCTGACTTTATGTTAACATTGGGACGACAGGCACTCTGCAAGTTGGGGTGTGTGTGCATGCTCCTACTAAGCAGGATGGGGGATAGTTTTGTGGGGACTTCAGTTTTGCCATATTTTTATGGTTTTGCATAGTTTATCGCGTTCTTGCTTAGCGGCAATGTATCTCCAAGTTGGGGGATTTAGATCATTTAGAAGGGGGGGTGACACTCTGGCATTTGTACATAAAAGATGGGATTGCCACTGCATGACACATCATGGGGCCCCGTTCTGACTCTGAGTTGAAGGTCATGACATGGAACGTCAATGGCCTAAGTAACAAAATCAAATGCATCGTTGTTTCACAGTATATCCATAGACATGCCGCAGAACTTGTTCTCTTGCAGGAAACCTACTTGAAAGGGAATCGCAATACGGCATTGGAACATACGGGATACTCCATGTTGGTGCATGCAGGTTTCACCTCCAAATCTAGGAGTACAGGCATTCTAGCCAAATCATCTGTGCCCTACACACCAGGTGGAGCATGGACAGACCCACCAGACAGGTTTGTGGCGCAGACCAGTAGCTGGGAGGGCTCTACACTTAACCTTTGCACAGTTGGTGTGCCGACGAGGTTACATGCAGAAACATTTCCAGCACTTAGTGAGTCACTGCTCGAAATGCCAACTGCACTCTGATATTCAGGGGGTGGAGACATAAATGACATTATGGACCTGGAGAGGGATAGGTTATCTGGTGTGCTGGGGGGAAAGAGCCCTGGTACTCTAAGGGCTTTTGTGGTGGAGATGGGATTAGTAGACCTGTGGTATGAGCACAACCCGACTGCCAGGCGCTTTATATATTTTTCGGCAATGCATAGTAGTTTTTCTCCTTTGGATTGAATATTTACCCTCCATATACATGCTGGTCAGTTCCAAAAGGCATTGCACCTAGCACGCTGTGTCTCTGATCGTTCCCCAGTTGAGGTGTGGATTGTGAGTCCCAGAAGAGACTTGACGTTACGCCCTAGGATAGACCCCTGGCACCTTAAAGATAGAAACTTTCAAGACTAAATACGTGAATGAACAGTCCAGTACTTACAGGAAAATGAAGGGACAGTCGCCTCACCTTGCACCTTGTTTTTGAGGCGGTATTGCGCGGGCATGCTCAGGACTTGATAAGGGGTTTGAGAAAAGAATGGCTTATCCAATGTGAGATACTGGAAAGAGAAATTGTTTCACTGGAATCGGAAACATTGAGGTGAGGGATGTTGAATCATAGCCAGTGTCATAGGTTCCAGCAACAGGATCTGGGCGATCTAGCAGAGAACAAAGCTTAAGCACATGCGTTAGCTAAACAATGACGCCTGTACGACATTGGTGATAAGGCCAGTACGCTCATAGTCTGGCTTGAAAGGAGGGAGAGGGGATGGAACTGGGTAGTAGAACTTCAGGAAGCTGAGGGGGTAACACACAATACAAGGAAGCCATAGGGGAAGCTCTTAACACATACTATGAACAGACGTATTCATCTACGACTGCCCATTTGGGTGCCGACTGCGCTGACCTCCTTAGGGATGTCTCTCTCTGGGTCCTCTCCAGTGAAGTGAAGGACGCACTAGAACAAGACCCTAATGGCAGAAGAGGTGGGAAGGGCAATCAGAGAGTTGCAATCTGGAAAGGCGGCTGGGCCTAACGACCTACCCATAAAAGTATATATATGTGTGGCTGACAAAACTGCAAAACATATACGAGATATGTTTCAGGCGGCTAGAAAGGAGGGGATCATCTCCCTACATCAGAGATTGGCTACCATTATCGTAATTCTCAAAAAAGATAAGCCGGCGGCTCCCCGCAGTTCCGAGCGGCTTATATCTCTCCTAAATGTGGAGGTCAGGTTATTGGCAAAGGCCCTGGTTAATAAACTGAAAAAAGTAATAACCACGGTGGTCCACCCAGCCCAATCTGGGTTTATGGTACACAGGAGTACTACACTGAATTTGAGGCACCTGTCTTGCAAATGACTGGGACTCCCAGTCAGAAGAATGCTGTTTTGCTCTCCCTAGATGAGAGGATGGCCTTTTATAGCAATGAATTGTCATACCTGTTCACAGTCCTTACTAGGATAGGCTTCAGATCCCAGTTCTGTAACTGGATTAACTTGTGTATCAGGACCCTCTAGCGAGGGTGAAAGTAAATGGTGTGCTGTCCCATTCCTTCGCCCTTCACAAGGGCACAAGCCAGGGCTGCAGCGCGTCCCCAGGTATTTTTGCTTTGGCACTAGAGCCATCAGCTGCTTGGATTCAACAAGATCCTCTTATATGGGGAATCAAAGAGGGAGGAAACTGAGAGGAATGAATCCCCCTATATGCTGATGAGATTCTACGTGACCTCACGTCACAGTGGACTGAATATTCCATATCTTTCAGCTATTTGGGAGACAAGTCTCTTATCTTACCCCTTGCGGGGGTGGCTGTGGACTACTGCCACGATGCATTGTCCCGGTGGTGACGGACAGGTTCCAGGGGTTTATAGAGAGGAACCTGCTTCCTTAGTTGGAGTGCCTTGGCAATGATGTTGTGCACTGGCGGGCTCTTCCAGTGTCCCTGATGGGGCAGGACGTCCTTTTCAAAGTGATGGCCCTCCCCCACCTTTTGTATGCCATCCAAAATACCCTTTATAAGGTACCACCCGAATTCTTTTGTAAGATCGACAGTGAGCAGCGTAACCTCCTGTAGGATGGGGCAGTTCGCATATCTCCCTAATTAAGTTCCAGCTGGGAGTGTTTGAAGGTGGACAGGCAGTTCCAAACATACGCACCTATTACTTGGCAGCACAATTGATCACAATTAAGGACTAGGGTTTCGCAGATATGGACGACTTGGCTTGCCAAGTCGACAGAGAAGGCATGGGGAGCTGAGGTTACACTTCAATCCTGTATATTAGGAAATGGGAGGGTCAACTATCGATGCACACTCAATCGGTGGTGAGGGTATGGAGAGAGGCCACCAAATTTCTGAGATGGGAGGGCAAGCTCACAAATATGACCCCACTGTGGGATCATGACCAGCTAAAAGAAGTCGGAAACATACAGGGCTTTCGCAAATGGGGGCTGATAGACATCGAGCACCTTGGGGGCATCTGGAGAGGAGGAATACTAATGACCTTTGAGGATCTGGAGAGAGATTATGAGATGGGGAATCTGAGTGATTTAAACATATGTAATTAATACATGCACTAAGAAGCCACGTGCTGGAGGAAGAGCATCTACTGAGTCGTCCCTGTTGGAGGATCGGCTTCTCTTAGACCCCATGCCAGACAAGCCATCTCCCTGACATATTGAAAACTAATGAACAATTCCTCTGACCCTGTGCAGTCGCTGTGAGACGCATGGGAGGGTGACATAGGACTTTAGAAGATGATGACTTGGTGGAAGCAGTCCAGAGTCCCAGAGAGGTTGCAATATGAGCTTGCTTCTGCTTAATACAGCTCAGGATACTACACAGATCGTACTATTCTAGAGCACTTCTGCACCGTCTGGGGCGATATGATTCTGATCTGTGTGCCAGGGGATGTGGCATGGTGGGGTCCTTTGTTCTATATCCTCTGGGACTGTCCTATAATCCAGCAGCACTGGAAAGGGGTAGTGCAAATTATGGCCCAAGGTACGGGTCTCACTGTACCATTAGAGGCCAGGTGGCAAGTGCTTCATATAACAGGAGAGGAAGTGTGGCCCAGATATCAGAAGATCTGGTTGATGTAGGCAGCCGGGGTAGCTAAGAGGAATATAGCGAAAGCATGTGGAGCGAGCAGGCCCCTGAGGGTTCAAGATTGGAAAAATGATTTGGATTGGTGCCAGTGAGCGGAACAAGTGATATATCAAAGTCGGGGCTGCCCAAAAGAATACGAGAAAGTATGGAATTAATGGAACACTTACAGGGAAACATAATTGACTACCGTGGGGTGGCTAGGGGTTATTTATAAATTTAGAGTGTGTTTAATGCAGATTGCCTTTGTGCTGGATCAGAAATGCAATTCTACGTTTAATATTATTGTCTGTCACAAGTTTTGATGTTACCAAATCATGTACACTACACAATTATTAAATACAAAGATAAAAAAAAAAAAAAGACTGAATTGAACTAGGAACTGTGCCAGCTGCTTTGGATTGCAGGCACCTCACGTAGTGCACTAGTTGCAGAAGGGTGTGTATGAGGGAGGACTTGCGGTCCCAAACGTGCTGCAGTACCAGTGGGCCTCCCAACTGGTTGTAGTGAATGCATGGATTCATGAGGACACAGAGGAACCTGCATACCCGGTAGACAGAATGGTCATGGCCCTGGTGGCTGCTTGTCTCCTCTGTACCGGGGGACATGAGAACAAACGTTGCCCTTCCACACTCAAGCGGCAGTACAAGCATGGAGGGAAGCTGCCAGGTATTTGGGTTGCGAGGGTAAACTGATGGAGGTTACCCTACTGTAGAGTAGCGAAATGCTAAAAGAGGTGGGGCGACTGCAAGCTTCTCAACATGGGCGCAGATTGGCATTGAGAAACTTGGGGGTGTCTGGAAGGACCAGGCATACATTACATTTGAAACCCTACAAAGCAGAATTTGAATTGTACGATACCGAAAGATTTAGGTACCTACAGTTGGGACATGTGCTTTGCTGCCATATAGTGGAGGGAGAAAAGTTGCTAACGCCGGCCTCACTGGAAGACCGGGTGCTGTCAGACCCCCTAACCAAAAGGGCAGTTTCCATTATGCCCCAGACCAGCTGGGAAAACTGGGGGCAGCATGGGATCCAGATTTAGGGCTGATGGACGATGAGGACTGGAGTGAAGCTATACAGAGTCCTAGGGATATAGCAATCCGAACCTGCTTCAGACTGGTACAACTTAAAATCCTACACAGGGGATACTATTCTGGGACTTTGTTGCATCATATAGGGAAAGCGAGTACCTCAATGTGTGTTAGAGAATGTGGGCAGGAAAGTTATTTTATCCATACACTGTGGGGATACCTCAAAATCCAAGAATACTGGAGAAGATAACTGATATAGTGAATCGGGTCACGGGCCTGGTGGTTCCTCTAGATGCCCAATGGTTTTTACTGAATGTCACTGGCAAGGTGCAATGGCCCAGGTCCCAGAAGATTTGATTAGCACTAGCTACGTGTGGTGTGACCCCCACCATCCCGCAATTTACCTAAGACTTCAGCGGAGAGATCTGCGGAACAAAATGAAACAAAAATCAGAGGAAACATCAACCCTGAACCCGGATGTTATTTTTCAGAACGAGGCCAGCTCTAAGGAAGACCAGGAAGAAGAAAAGAGAGGATGGACAGAGAGCAGTAAAGACAGGGAGGAGCGAAGGGGGTGGTCCACAGAAGGTGGAGAAGAAGGAGAAGCCTAAGACGCCAGGAGAGAGGAGCAAGAATGAAAAATTGGTGAGACAGAAGAAGGTAAAGGAGGAACCGGAAACCAAGGAAGGAAAGAGCGAGGGTGAGAAGAAGACGAAGGAAGGGCAGAGCGAGGACGAAATGCAGACGAGAGGAGAGTGATGCCATGACAAGAAGCAGACAGCCAGAGCAGAGAGGAGGAAGAACATGAGTAGCAAGAAGTATGGTTTGAAGCAGAGCCCAGGGACTCCGCTGAGGAAGCCAAGGCGCCCGCCACGCCTCTGGAGAATTGTGGCAGTCGTGGTGAGTGACCCGGGCTGGAAATGGGAAAAAGGGTGGGGGCATGAAACCAAGAGAGAACTATCTTAACAACAGATAAAGAACAGCCAAGGGGGCAGAAAGACGACGGCCAGCCTCAATTTAATTTGGTACATTTTTCCCTCAATATGAGTGTATAGACTGAAATCTCTCTAGTGAAAAAAAGCAATCCGCAAAGTTTACCCACCTTACGAATACTTTGTTAAGGTGGGCAGGTGAGCGAACAGTCCTTTATTTGCCAAGGTTCTTTGAGGGATGTCACAAGCACTTCTTCTACTATGTGAGTTTTTTCCCACTCCCATCTGTTGTAGAAGGCTATAATCCCTTCAGATCACTAAGGTATTCACTTCTGGTGTCTTGGTGAAAGGGAAATACCCATAATCTTTCTTGGTGTAAAGGAAGGGAAGATGTTTCTCTGAAACCAAAGAACACACCTCCCAATCGATCTACAAAGACACAACCTCCTGCTAGAAAAACGGACTTTGTACCAATAGAAATCCCTGCTTGTCCCCGATCTGGTCCCTCAGGACCTCAGTGTTACCATTGTGGAGGATGGGGGCACATAGCTGGGGTGTGTCCCCAAAAGGAGGAACCTATGGACATTGGTCTGGCAAAAGACAAAAAAACACATACTATACAACTGGAAGTAAGAAACCAAGGTATTACTGTACTATGAAAGTCAACTGGACTCCGGTCTCTGTTCTCTTGGATACGGGGTGTAGACAAAGTGTCATGCGACCACAAAGGGTACCACAATCAGTTATTCAGGCCCAGGGGGAATTTACCATTCAGTGTGTTCATGGGGACAAAAATAAATACCTCACTACAACCATCAATCTGCAACTTAAAACCACATGATTCCTTTTTCGAGTGGGGTTGATACCCGGCCTTTCTGAGCCCTTCATAATAGGATCAAACCAACCTGACCTGGATGATCTAGTACAGCGAGCTAAGGAGGAAGAAAGAGAATGGTTAAACAACGCACCTTTTTTTCCAAGAAGATATTCTAGAGAACCCAAGCCCAAAGACCAAGAAGAGTAGAAGAAGAGAAGAAAATTATAGATTTTCTAAGGGATTTCCAGTGTATCGAGAAGACTTCATGTGGGAGGCTGACAGAAATTTCAGAGCTGCACAAAGTAGAAGAAGACCCAAAAGGGGTTTGTCCATATTTCTTTATTCAGGATGGGTTGTTGTATAGGAAAGGAGGGCCTCTCCAGCCAAAACAACTATTGATTCCCTCACCTTTCACAGAGAAGGTACTTTATCTGGCTCACACTCCCTTACATGGCAGACATTTTGGGATAAAAAAGACAAGGAAAACCATAATGGAAAAATTCTATTGGCCCGGTATCTATAGTCAAGTATAAACATATTGTAGAGAATGTCCTGTGTGCCAGCTTCACAATCGTAGCACTCCACAAAAGGCTTCCTTAAATTCTTTACCTCTAATAGAAGAACCTTTCTCACGAATAGGGATGGATATTATATGTCCACTAGTCCCTTCACGTAATGGGTGCAAATATGTCCTTGTAATACTTGACTATGTCACTCGTTATCCCAAGGCTTTTCCCTCACGGCATCCAAATACACAGGGGGTGGCCAGAGAAGTGATAGAACTCTTTGCAAGAGTGAGATTTCCACGGGAAATCATCACAGATCAGGGTGCTCCTTTTACCTCCCGGCTAATGAAACAGAAAAGTCAGCAATTAGTAGTAAAACAAATCCACACCTCCGCATACCACACACAAATGGATGGTTTAGTGGAAAGGTATAACTCCACACTCAAAATCTTGGGAACCAATGTTACCCCTTACTCTTTTTTCAATAGGATGTCATGACCAAAGCAGTATGGGGTTTTCTCCATTTGAACTCCTTTTTGGACACAAGCCTTCAACCTTTTTAGACATGGCTGAGGAGGGGTGGAAGAAAGAGAAGGACGATACCACACCCCTACTGGAGTATGTAGTGGCCTTAAAAACCTGTCTAAGCCAGTTACAAGAAATAACTACTGTAAATTTGAAGGAAACCCAAGAGAAGCAGAAAACCTTGTACAGCAAAGGGACAAAATTAAGAGAGTTTTTTGGTATGGGATCAAGTCTTATTAATTGTTCCCTACATCAGAAAACAAATTGCTTGGGAGGTGGCAGGTTCCCTTCACCATTCTGGAGAAGGTAACTCCGGTTACCTACAGAGTAGAAATAAAGAGTGAAAAAAAAGAATCCCAGGCTTATGATGTCAACTTGGTAAAAAAAATGGAAAGGCACTCTTCCTGTGTTGACTAATGCGGTACTAGCCAATCCCCCTCTTTTCACAGAATACTTCGACCCAGACCTAGACCCAAGACATCAAAATGAGTTAGAAGAAGCCATACGGCCTTTTGGGAAAACATTTTCTACGACTCCCGGGAGAACCCATCTCATAGAACATGCTATCCTGACTAACCCACGGGAAAAAGTAAGGCTAAAGCTATACAGAATTCCTGAAGCACATAGAACAGAAGTAGACCAAGAAATCCAAAATATGTTACAAATGGGGGTAGTAGAACCCTCCAGGAGTGAATGGAATTCTCCTAACGAATTGGTACCAAAACCTGATGGTTCCACCCTTTTTTGTATTGATTTTAGAGAAATTAATAAAATATCGAAATTTTATTTATATCCCATCCCGCACATAGATGAAATGATAGAAAAATTGGGGGAAGCTCAATATACTAGTACCCTGGATCTTTGTAAAGGATGTTGGCAGGTCCCCCTCAGACACAAAGACAAAGAAAATAAGTCTTCTCCACCCCAAGGGCCCTATACCACTTCACAGCCCTTCCCTTTGGCCTTCATGTGGCTCCTGCTATCTTCGAATGCCTCATAAATATTGAATGAATGAATTTCCTTTATTTCGATTATAAAAAATAATCATAAAAGTACAAAGCATTACACATTACATAATTCATGTGATAAACAATCAGACATGTTAAAAACCATAAAATGTTAAAAGGAAACATAGCCATATCACAACCACAGGTTCTTAAATAGAGATCATTTATTCATGAATATTATTTTATAACCTCACAAGTCATAACCAGCTGCATATATCGATGACATTGTGATATATAGTCCTTCCTGGGAAAAACATTTAGTACAATTAAAAGCAGTCTTGACAGCTCTGAACCCAGCCAGATTAAAAGTAAACCCAAGAAAGAGTCTGCTGGTGGCCTGAAAGGTTAAGTACCTGGGCTGCGTATTAGGAAAGGGAATGATCCAACCGCAAAAAGAGAAAATAGAAGCTATAATGCAAATACCTTTTCCTAAGGCACGTAAAGAACTCAAAGCATTGTTGGGATTGGTTGGATACTATAGAAGATTCATTCCAAATTTCACCTTTGTGGCAGCCCCTTAACGGATTTGTTAAAGAAAGGCAAAGAGAAAGATCTAATGCTGAAACACCCAGAACCTGCGGTGCTGCCATGCTTTCTAAACCTTACAACATAGCCTTGCATCAGAACCTATCCTCCGCAGTCCAGACTTTTCACAACCCTTTATACTCCAGACAAACGCTTCAGGAGTAGGTATAGGAGCTGTTCTCTCCCAGAAAAGACCAACAAGGGGAATGAAAACCCATATTATATATGAGTCTAAAACTATTTCCCCGAGAGGTGGGGTACTGATTGTAGAAAAGGAAGCTCTTGCAATCAAGTGGGCCCTAGAAGCACTGAAATATTATCTGGAAGGAGGGGAGTTTGTCTTATATACGGCTCATGCCCCTCTAGAATGGATGGCCAGAAACAAAGACAATAATCCGAGAATACAGAGATGGTTCTTAGCTTTACAGCCATTTTGTTTTACTACCCTCCATAGAAAAGGAAAAGACCAAGGCAATGCTGACTATCTATCCCGATACTCCATGTTCTCTTTTCTTCCAAGGAGAAGAAAGTAGGGGAAGAGGTATGTGGTGTGATCGCCACCCATCCTAAACACTTACCTGAGACATCCACGGAAGGATCCATGGCACCAAATCTGCTAAACAAAACAAAGCAAAAATCAGAGGAAACATCAACCCTGACCTCGGATATTATTTTTCAGAATAAGGCCAGCTCTAAGGAAGCCCTGTAGGAAGAAAAGAGAGGACAGACAGAGAGCAAGAAAGACAGGAAGGAGCAAAGGGGGTGGCACGCAGAAGGTGGAGAAGAAGGAGAAGCCGAAGATGCAAGGAGAGAGGAGCAAGAAGAAAAAACTGGAGAGACAGAAGAAGGTAAAGGAGGAACTGAAAGCCAAGGAAGGAAAGAGCGAGGACGAGAAGAAGATGAAGGAAGAGCAGAGCAAGGACAAAAAGCAGACGAGAGGAGAGTGATGCCAGGACAAGAAGCAGACAGCCAGAGCAGAGCGGCGGAAGGAGTGAGAAGAGTGATTCGAAGCAGAGTCCTGGGACTCTGCTGCAGAAGCCAACGCACCTGCCACGGTTCGTGGCACTTGTGGTGAGTGACCTGGGCTGGAAAAGATAAAAGGGGTCGGTGCATGAAAACAAGAGAGCACTATTTTAACGAGGTATTTTGTGCACCATACGGATAAAGAACAGCAAGGTGGGGGGAAGAGGGCTGCCGGCCTCAATTTAATTTGGTAAATTTTTCCCTCCGTATGAATTTGTAGACTGAAATCTCTCCAGGGAAGAGAAACACTTCACAAACTTTACCCACCTTGAGAATAGTTTGTTAAGGTGGGCAGGTGAGCGCACTGTCCTTTATTTGTCAAGGTTCTTTGAGGGATGTCCTGAGCACCTCTTCTACTACGTGAGATTTTCTTCCCACTCCCATCTGTTGTACAAGACTATAGGATCATTTCAACTCACTAAGATATTCACTTCTGGTGTCTTGGTAAAAGGGGAATGCCCATAATCTTTCCTGGTATATTTACCACAGGATTTTTTTTTCTTTTCTCTTGCGGTTCACTTTGACAAGACTCCGGGCGGTAGTCACCACTCCTGGCCTGCACCGGTGCACCTAAAAGGGAGGAAGAAAGAAGAGAAAGACTAGAACTTCAAGGATCAGAACAAATCCAGCAGCTTACATCCCTGTCACTACCAGTATCCCTTCGAAGAAAATCCTGCAGTATACTTGTCCATTATCTTTGCACAACTTGAAAGAAATAAAAACTGCCACACTTTCACACTATATGAAGCCTCTGAAACCTTATTTCCGACCCGGTCTCCCAAACTGCGATAGTGGCTAAGCATAAATATAGCTAGACAGTGGGGCTCCTCCCAGCTACCACCGGGTAGTAACCGACTAGGAAACGGACCTGGACTGGTGTCAAAGGGCTGAACATGCCATATACCTTAGTAGGAGTTGTCCACGTAAGTGGGAGAAAGTATGGGGGGATGGAACTCCTACTACGGATTGACTGGGAGATACTGGCAACCAGTCCCTGACAGCTGAGGAATCTAGGGGAAGTATAGAATGTATAAAACTACAGATCACAGAACATGTTATATAATGTTGTCCTGCAGACTTGCACCAGAACTATTTCTTGTAATGTGAGAAATAATGTCTCGTGTGATAACGTGTATACTTGCTATTGAGCATTTTTTAATAAAACGAGTATTAAAAAAAAGACTATGCACCTGGCTGTCATCAAACATTTCAAGGTACCATTCAGGGGCAGACAAAAGGGCAGGCCCTGCCTAGCAACTCACTCACCCTTAACAACAGGATCTGCTGATCCACCCCTTCCCCTAACACCCATCAAATGACAATGCTTATGAAAGTATATTCAGCAATCTCTTGCTAAAAGAACCTCAAAGAAATTCCAAGCATAGCTATGTCTCCATCCTCCCACATTTCTTTGTCTGGGTCTCCACCTTCCAGCCACACAAATGCAGGCAATTCACTATTACTACCTGGGAGAGCTGTATCCACCCTCCATCTTGTGCACTGATAAACCAGGGGCAATGTAAAAAGGATCCCACTTGTTTAAGCAATCAGACTTGCATTTCCCATGGAATCTAGCTACCATATGTGTACGAAACATCCATCATGCAAGCACTTATGCAGCACACACATGGAATGTTAGCTCAGGGGTTTGCATGTGACATGGAAGTGAAACTTTACACAAGTGATGTGGTTAAGACACACTCCTCTCTGGCACAGAAAAAAGGGTATTCTGAAGATTATTTATTCAGATAAATTGTTAAACTGCCAACACCCTCATTTATGTCAACATCCAAGACAGAACAGTAATCCAATGCCAACTGGGTGTGTCCCTCAAGGTTACAGAACAGGTTCTAGACCTTGGCAATACCATGGACAAGCCTAAACCCCAGCTAACACACTAGAGTAACTTGTTAGTGGTGTCAGCAAAAAGTCAGGATCCCACTTTCGCATGCAGTTGGGTAACTGGAGGCAGAGGTACATGCCTGTATACCATGCAGAAGACATTTGCTCTTTTGTTGAATTAAAAAGCGAGACAAGAATCTTCAGTTCTGTGAATGAAGCAACCCAGGCCATCTTCTCTGCTCACCAGAAGACAGGCAGACCATTTGCAGTGGTCTTACTAAGTCCCTCAGTTGCTCTGTTTGCTAGGGGTTACGAGGGACTGAACTAGACAGAACCACGTTCCTCCTCCACCGGTAGGGAAGGTTTGCATTTTTATGTTGCTCTGCATGTTATATCTCTGCATTTTGTTTGCAAACTGCATATCACAAGTTCTGTTCTTTATTGTTGAGCCATATGCCCGGGACCCTTAATAGGGTGAGTAATAGCTGGCTATACATTCCTGGGGATACCATGGCCTGTTACCAAACATGGAAAGCATAGCGGTCACAGTAGCATTTGCAGTTAAAGACTTACTGAAGCTTGACACTCATTGTGAAGGATATGATGTGTTAAAAGTGGTGCTTTTGAGGTCTGTGCTGTGCGAGTGGATGTGATCATCCCCTATGCTTTTTATGTGCCAGTACAGCCAGTGTGCTGCATCAATTTGTGAGGGAGTGGCCACAACCTGCAAGTACCACTCTCCCACAGACCAGATAGAGCACTGGACAGTGGGTCTAGACCCATCCATCAGACCAGCCACCAGGCCATCACCTGCTCCAAAAGAAGACCATCAATCAAGTAATGACGAGTTTCCCTAGAGGCCTCCACTATCTGTATAAAAAAGTGAAACCCTGTGTGATCTTGGTGTGTGCAGACCATAGACAAACTGGTCATAAGATAGCCACAGTGGAAAGGTGCACCTATTGCAATTTGTGGTACCTAGTCCTTGTACATCCGAATGGTAGCATGAAACCTGATCCTGACACTGATGGAAGTGTCCCAACTTTACTGCTGCCTCACCACAATATAATGCTGGTGAAACCTATGGGACATCCTTAAGTCCACAGAGACCCTAGTGCCCATGGCAGCAGGCAGTGAGAGGCAGAGGGGCTGTGAACTCTGTGATTTGAGTCTATAGACCGAGCTGGAAGATGTCGGCGGTCCAAATTGTGGCACAAAGAGGGGGAAGAGTGCCGTTGCTCCCCTCTATGTAACTAAAATACTAGCTACCAAATTGAGATATCTGCATGAAAGTGAGTCCAGAGGGGTTTACAATTTCCCTGGGCACTGAGTCGGTCCACAGTGAGGTGCAACACCTCAGGGTGAACTGGGTGCAGGAGGGGCTTAAATAGTCATTTTTGGTTCTGCTAACTGGCAGCATTATTTTGTTAGAACATCTCTGAGATCCTCAGAAGACCTTTCAGATCACTAAGATCACAACCAAACTGTAGCATGATAGCCTTGTTGTGAACAAGAACCCCCCAGGATGGTGCGTGAGAACTTGGGTGGGTCCGGTGAGACACATCACATCAAAATTAAGCTTATTGGTGGAACATGGACATGCAAGCCTTTTTCTAAGTGCAACTGAAGTCCGCTGATTGACTGTGCATTATCATAAGAGCTGTGACTCTGATTTACCTTCTGTTGTACCAACATCTCCACTACCAATCCAGATCCCTGTTTTCCCAGGTTGTTTGTCCATCATGGTGTTGAACACGGTTGCTTGCTTTGAAAATCAACCAGGTCTCTGAGCAGGTATTAGTAGGACCACCATCTTTGTTTGGATCAAAAATCAAACTTTGGTCTGGCTTTTGCCTTGGCAGGCTCTGGGCAGAAAACAAACAAAAGTCAATTTCCCTTGCTTACTTTTATTTCCCTGGAAATGTTCTTGGATTTGGATTGCACCACTGAATATCGAAACTGAAAATATCCACACCACAATATTGAAGGCCACAATACCATGATGACATTGACCTTGTGTAAAACACAATAAAATTGAAACATAACAATATCATACATAATAATATATAGCGCGAATATAGAGGATACAAATATATCAGAAAGTCAGTCGTGCTCACATAGGGTCATCATCCAGACTTTCTAAAGCATTTTGACCGGAACAGCCTTGAACACGTACAGCAACTATCCTGTCTCATTACGGTTAATGACTTATGTGTGTACACAATAAACAAAAAAGAAGTACCGTCTCAAGGATAGAGTGTGCCATTTTAGCGGTGTACAGATGTACCCATTCTTATTGACATCATGTGTATTGCTGCATATGGGGGAGGAGCCAAAATGGCGGCCGAGACGGACGCCTAAAATGTGAGCTCCGACTCGGGCTCACGGAAAATATCCTGTTGGGTGCTCCCGGAGCGGTGTGCGATGTCCCAAAATACAGCAAACCTGCCCGTGGGGTTGGCGTCCCACTGATGAGCCGAGAGGAGCTGCGGATGAAGATGCGGCGGAAGGGGCCGGATGAGGGCCTTGTGTGAGCCGGCGGCCGAGACCTAAAGTAAACCCCGGGAGCTGCGGAGGCGAGGACGGCGCTGGAGTTTAGCCGCTGGCCCAACAGAGAGACGCCTGAGGTAAGAGGGGCGGACCGGTGGGGGACTGCAGCGGGGGGAGCCGGAATCGCTTACGGCCTCTCCCCCTTCTCCCCCTCCCCCCCTTGCTCGGAGGGTGGCGGTCGCCGCATTTCCCCCCGCTTTCCCCCTTTTGGCGGGGCATCTCTATCCGGACGTGGAGTGGACAGGGAGCGGATCGCGCACCGAGGCCTGGAGGAGCGCGCTGCTCCCATGCGTTTTGGCCGCCTGCCGAGGGTAGCGGCTGGGGCAGAGGAGGTGACTCAGACGCGGCGCGTGCCTAGGAGGAGCCGCGCCGCATCGGCAAATACATGCCTCGGCCCAGCGGTGACGACCACAAGCCTGAGTGACTATAAACCATATACTGCCCACAACAGAGTTCCGTAAAACAGGGGTAACAGCCCCAGAGGATTTAATGAGGAGGCTGGGAGAGCAGGGGAGCCGGAGTCCCCCCCATCCGTCTTCCTTTCTCTTCACCATCTCTTTCCGGCCCCCCCGTCCCTGCCAGCGGTCAAGTTTACACGAAAGAACAGTGCAAGGGCTGCGTCGGCTGGGGAAAACCCAGAGTGCCCAAAACATTATCTCACTGGCAGTGGCTGAATAACCCGGGGGAAGTAACATGCTCCGGACTCAGAACATTTAATTATTTGGTGCAGCAATAACCCCACGCCACTACTGCTCAGCGCGCTCAAGGGGGATCGCGGTCGGGCTGCGCCACGTTGAGGAACCGGGCACCGGGAGGCGGGTGCGTGCCATCAGTGAAATTCAACGCCCAAGCAATGCACAGCCACGACGCCCCGTACTACGAAGGTGGACCATCAGAAACACATCATGGCTGGGAAATCTAAATCCGCGAAAAGTCAAGAACGAAATACACCTGGGTCGGCACCGAGCGATCAACAGCTAATACCAACCTTACAGCCGTTGGAAAGCACACTCCAATTTGAAAAAGTGCTGCAGGCGATCATGGACACTAAATCCTCCTTAGAAAACAGAATAGACACAGTATCATAAGACTTGAATCTACTTAGAGTGGACCACCGCAACCTAGCGGAGAGAGTGAAGTCAGCGGAAGATGTGTTAAACGAGTTGAATACTATGGCCTCAGATAATCAAAAAAAATTCAACGACTGGATGCGGAGGTGAAGATCCTATGGCAACGTGCTGAAGAAGCAGAAGGCAGATCCCGGCGCAACAATGTACGCTTTCTAGGATTCCCTGAGAAACTAGCAGATCAGAGTACGGAAATATTCTTGGAGCAATGGCTAATCAAAGAAGTGCTAAATGGGGCACCATTGAAGTTCTTCTCTGTGGAAAGGTTACACAGAGTTCCGGGGAGGCCGCCGGCTCCAGGCCAACCGCCTAGACCACTGATAGCAAGATTCTTAAACTACAGAGACCGCAATATAATATTACAGCAGTTCCGTAGCAAAGGCCCATTAAGACATGAGGACTCAGTTGTTCATGCCTATCCAGACTTTACCCAAGAGGTATAGAGATAACGTTACTCCTATGCAAAAACCAAACAACGCCTCTGCGAGCACAATATTAAATACGCCCTACTGTTCCCTGCTAAATTAAGAGTGGCAACAGATGATCGTACTCACATATTCACCTCCCCAGAAGACGCCTGGACGTGGCTGCACGCCAAAGGCCTCGCACAACCCCAAGATGGCTCGGACGAGGGAGAGGAATGGCTTACCTCTTTATCGTGGAAGCGCACCAAGAAACGATCCAAGGGACAACCCACTGAAAAACAGGCAGCAGAAGAAAAAGCAAAGGTATTGAAAGAAACGCCCCTGCACACACAAAATTCCTTTGAGACACTACGGGCGGTTCCTACAGACAACACAGATTCCGACTCGGTTAGCTCAGACTCCACGATTACAGAGGTGTTCAAGGGCCCGAAGCTCACCCCCAGATCTGTGGATGCACTGTAAATGTAAGCTGCCAGCCCACTACTTCACCCGAACTGAGCGACATCTCGAGGGGAAGCAAAGGACAACTGCGAGGGAAAGCACACGGAGGATATAGCTGCCACTTATGAGTGTCTTTTGAACAATTTATCTTTTTACTGAGAACATTGATTAATGACATTGGGCACGCGGCCCGGGGGAGGCCAACACTCCGGGAGCGCCCATACGTATACACAGACTATGGGGGTCATTATGACCCTGGCGGTATTTGGACGCCAGGGCCAAAACGACGGGAGCACCGCCAACAGGCTGGCAGTGCCTCCTGGCGTATTTTGACCGCGGCGGTAGCGCCGCGTTCGCACCATCGGGGCCGGCAGTATACCGCCATTTTAGCCTCGGCAGTGATAATCCGCCAAGGCAGCGCTGCCCTGGGGATTATGACGCCCCTACCGCCAGCCTGTTTCTGGTGGTTTGCACCGCCAGGAAGAGGCTGGCGGAAAGGGAACTCAGGGGGCCCCTGGGGGCCCCTGCACTGCCCATGCACTTGGCATGGGCAGTGCAGGGGCCCCCAGGCAGAGCCCCGTCGCGCATTTCACTGCCCGAATTTCGGGCAGTGAAATGCGTGACGGGTGCTACTGCACCCGCTGCACATCAGCATTGCCGCCGGCTCAATTACGAGCCGGCGGCAATGTTGATGTGACTTTTCCGCTGGGCCAGCGGACGGTAACTGTCAAAATAGGGAGCCAGCAATACCACCAGCAATGGCGGTATTCTGGCGCCCGCAACCTCGGCGGTCTGCCATGCAGACCGCCGAGGTTGTAATGACCCCCTATGTCTGTGGAAGGATGTGAGCCCCGTAAAAGAGCCACATCCGGTTGTCAAAATAGCTCCCCTACAGGTATTCACATGGATACAGGTTTTCTTAAGTAGCAGTGTGTTGTGTAGTTTAGCACGAGTTCACAGTTGTGCAAGGGAAATAGTTGGGGTGGGAGGAGGGGTGGAGACAGTTAAGTTGTATATTATAGGTCAAGTCAGAACACAAGTAACATTGCTGCGGCTGATAGCTTTAATCATATATCTGGTGGAGTTGGTGTGGACCCGGACGGGTATTGAAATCTTGAGCGAGTCACATGTAGATACACCACATAATGCTACATGGCTCAAAATTTAAATATTAACACACATCAATATGAAATAGCCACGTGGAATGTGAGGGGACTGGGTGCACCAAGCAAAAGATCTCGGGTATATGCCCGCCTCAGACGTCAGGGAGTACATATTGCCATTCTACAAGAAACACACCTACTGGAGTCTGACTTACAGGAGATACGTGGGAAATGGGGAGGTCAGATTATAGGCACAACATACTCAGCTTTTGCTAGATGAGTTTTGGTGTGGATAGCAGGTGGCGTCCCATATATCCAATCCTCGCTAAGGATAGACCAAGGGGGCAGATACTTGGTAATAGAGGGGCAATTAGACGGGAGACAATTATCGATAATCGGGATCTATGCCCCCAACAGTGCGATAGCTGAGTTCCTGGGCACACTTAATCCAGCATTACTGGTAAACCCTGAAGCCCCAGCTATCTGGGGTGGTGACTTTAGTAGCACACCGAATGTAGTGTTGGACAGGTCAAATACACACCTGAGAGGATCAACAAATAGAAGCGCCAAGAGCCCTTTGCTGACATGGGTGGGTGACATGAGACTTTATGATTTATGGCGCATGAAACATCCACAACAAAGGGAATACTCATTCTACTCAATACCCCACAAAGTACACACTAGAATAGATATAATATGGGGAACCCTTGACATATGCGCACTGATTAAAAGGACAGAATACCTGGCCAAGACGCTGTCGGATCAGTCGCCGCTTAGGTTAACACTGAATTGGGGCAGAAGATGCTCAGAAATCCCCACCTGGCGATTGCAGGTGGAAGCTCTCCAGGACCAGGTATTCGTAGAAGGACTGAACACAACAGTAGTGAGACAGCATTGGGAAATTAATAAGGACTCCACAGACACAAGAGCAGTAGAGTGGGACGCGCATAAGGCTGTAGTCAGAGGACATTGCATCTCAATCACCTTGGGAGTGAGATGCACTCTCCACGCGAAGGTCAGCAAATTGGAAAAGGAGCTGAGAGTATTGGAAATTGCAGTGGCACGTAATGAGACACCCTACACAGTGTTAAAAGAGTCGCATACAAAATATCCTGAAGCGGATTCTCGTCTCCGCCGACATGATCACAAACGGAGGGAGACAGATCGGGTAGGCTGCTGGCGTGGCTCCTCTGCGAGAACCGCCAGCAGTCCCCCATAGGGGCTGTAAGGCTAGACGGAGGCCAAATGGCCACCACGCATGAGGATATTAATGGGGCGTTTAAGGAATATTACACAAACCTATACACCAAACGCACAGTATGCACGGCCCAACAACTCGAATCCTTTCTTGCAGGATCACTCTTAGCGCAACTGTCGCAGGCAGATAGGGAGATGCTGGAGGCTCCTCTGAGAATGGGGGAACTGGACTTAGCCCTAGCACAGATGCCTAGTAACAAAGCGCCAGGGATAGATAGCCTCCCAATAGAATCCTACTCCACTTATTTGAAACATTTAAAGCCTCACCTGCTGAAAGTATTTGAGGAGGCATGGACCTGTAAGCTATTGCCTCCAACGCAGAGAGAGGCAATGATAGTGGTTCTTCCTAAGCAAGGCCATGATCCCACAGACGTTAAATCTTATAGACCACTCTGGCTTCTAAATCTCGATTGTAAAGTCCTAGGTAAAATACTGGCTAACAGGATAGCTCCCTTTATACACACCTTGATACATGATGACCAAAACGGATTCATTCCAAAACGTAATACTTTTTTAAACATCCGTAGATTGTTGAGTGTCATGGGAGATACCCCCCGGATGCACATGACGAGGTGGTACTATCACTAGACATTGAGAAGGCATTTGATACGCTAGGGTGGGACTTTTTGTTTGCCACTATGCAGAGTATGGGAATTGGCCCTAACTACATACAATGGGTACAGACACTGTACTCCAGGCCACAAGCCAGGGTGAAAATGGGAGGGGTTATTTCCGATAGCTTCCAGATCACTAGAGGCACTAAGCAGGGATGCCCCCTTTCTCCCTTATTGTTTGCTATAGCGATGGAACCATTAGCGACTCGAATACGTGCAATGAAAGATAGATGGGGAATTATCAAGAACGGGCTGCACCACGTTATATCATTGTATGCAGATGATGCCCTAATACACGTGCGGAAAGGAAGCGAGGTGATACCCTCCGTAATCTCACTCTTGACTGAATATGGGGAGATATCAGGCTTGGTGGTAAACTGGGAAAAGTCATGTGTGTTTCCACTAACAATCTGGTCCCCGACAAGAATAGAAACTGCCCCCACAGGACACCTGAATTGGTGTTTTGATACATTCAAATATCTGGGGGTCCATATTTACCACAGAACCAAGGATCTTAGAGATGGTAACCTGGGGCGAGCACTAGGCTCCATGAAGGGGTCGCTGTGTTTCTGGAGTAAATTGACATTAACACCTCTGGGCAGAGTGGCGGTGGCGAACATGTTACTGCCCTGGCTGTTGTACTACTTCGTGGCATTGCCAGTCAGGGTCCCCAAGAGCTTCTTCTGGGATTTTAACGCAGTCCTACTGCAGCTCATATGGGAAGGGGACAGAGCCCGCGTTGCACTCACCACACTGCAGCGCCCAATTGACGAGGGAGGTCTGGGCGCCCCTAACTTCGAACTTTACTACGCTGCTGCACAGTTACAGTGGATACTGAACTGGATACAAAGACCCACACGGGCAGAATCCACATGGGTGTTGATGCGATTACAGGGAGAACCATTGCTCACAGGGCTAACAAATAAAATAGTGAAAGGGGCATCTGAGAATCTGTTAATGGCAGTGGCACATGCATGTTGAAAGAGATACATACAAAAAGGACACAGGGTGTGCCCCTACTCGCCGCTCATTACCCTGGGATTGATTCCTGGCTGGGCTAACGCGGCTAGGATGCACTCACTCACGACCTGGACGGAGGCGGGCATACTGATGATAGGAGACTGCTTTGAAGAGGGGAGACTAATGACATTTGAATCCATACAAGCCCTCACAGCAGTGAGTCCAGGGCAATTTATAGCTTATTATGCTATATGTCACTCGATTAAAAAGACATGGGCGGCCGGGGACCAAGAACCGGAGATCTCCCACACACTACATCATATGCTGCAATATGATAATCAAACAAAAGTAGTAACAAACTTATACAAAATTCTGAATTAATTCCCTTAACCTAATCTGGAGAATGTAAGAGATAGATGGAATACAGTACTGCCAAACCCGATACCACAAGAGGACTGGCCGAAAGTTCTAAACCACACTCGGGGGGTATCGAGAAATCCTAGATTTCGCTACACACAATTCAACTACACACATCAAACATATCTACCACCAGCTAGGATTAAATGTATGTTCCCTGGATCGGACCCAGCCTGTCCTCGATGTAATGCCCCATTGGCACACTTCTATCACATGGTTTGGGAGTGTGCCCAGGTGCATAAGGAGTGGAGTGGAGTGGTAGAAGAAGTTTCAGGACTGACGGGTCTTGTATTTGCACTCAACCCTAAACCCTGTCTGTTGGGGTTGAGACCGAGAAAAAAGAAACATAGGCACCTACATAAGTTTGCAGACCTAGCGTACGTGATGTACAAAAGATTGATAGCTATGAATTGGAAAGCGCCCAGAGCACCAGATTTGAAAACTTGGCATGCCCTGACATTGCATTGGGCCCATACAGAATACCAGGTACTACGAAAATTAGCAGGAGAGGGCCAATCACACCCAGGAAGTGAAGCCTGGGAAACATTAGTAACAAAACTAGAGGCTAAGAATGATGAGAGACCACCATGAATTGGACAAAGATACAGCATGAGTGAGTAGTTTAATGATACCCGACCACTTCTAACATAACAACGAAAACTGGTCGAGCCACATCATATTGACTGAAAGGGCACTCATACCCACACCTTCAAACTCCAGCTCTCAACAGCGGTAAACACGTGATCAGCAAATAATGACAATATGAACAATAAGTACAACCACAAGACACACCAAACATAGACATCAGTCCGGCATCCCCCACACCACAAAACAAAGCATGTAACAGAAGGGAATAATGTAATCAAGTAGCTAAATGAGCGGCAACCAAATATCACACTGCAAGACCCAACAACCAGACCCAGCAGACAAATACATTGAGTGTTACAACAAGACCTAAGTTATGTTTATGTCGTTTTTGTTTGAATCTAAATCTTATATCAGACTAACCAAATCCTACCAATGTAAATACAAATAAGGGTAACCAGTTATGTAATGAAAATTCAATAAAATATTTTTTTTTAAATGTGTATTGCTGCATATGAAATGACAACCGTAGTCTGGATCCCTACACTAACAAGCACTACGATCCCAATAATCACACAAACTGAGGTAGAAACATCAAATCAGATCTCTACTCCACTTAATGGCATTTGACCAATTTACATCCAACCTTCTGATGTTCTTAACAATCTGTTTTAAAGGATTGTCCCACTTTGTTAGTTGAACAATAGAATGCAGCCTGTGCATGTACACTATTAATCACCTGTATTCCCACCAGGTGTGCTGTGCCCCACAGAGTCATGGTTAACCTGAGTAAAACATTTTCTCAGTCTTGACAACCAGTCTTATGAATTACAAACTAATATATGTATTACTGTGTACCTACTGCAACCTTGAAAACGCCCCAGGCCTGCATAGAGGGTGAACGCACATCTCGACTCTACACTACAAGATGTTAATTAGAATAACAGAAAGATAATTAAGTAGCTTTACTCTCTTTTAAACAGTATTTGTGCCTTTGTATAAATGTCTTATGTTTAAAGTTATATCCCTGCAAAGCTTTCTTGTTCCCCAATTTCAGACATCCCGTCGCTCTTACAATTTAAACTTCTTCATTATTTCTTTTGATAATAACTGGGCTGATGTTTTAGTTTTCAGTCTTTTTAGTTTTGGTGGGACTTCACTACCTATTGTTCCAGACAAATTAACAGGATATTGAGCTGCAAGCTCCTTTAAATCTTATTTATGGTGAATAACTCGTGGGAGAGCGTAGCTTATATATTCTATATTAACATGAAATGTATATGAATTAATGAATAATAATGTCGTATAGAAAATGTATTAATGTATTTTGCTAAAAAGTGCGCTTGAAATGTGCCCGTGCCCACAGGGAGTGGCCTCAAATGTATATGGGAACTAATGAAACTGACTAATAATGATAAAATGTTATATTAGGATATGATTTTGCACTAATATTAAAAGGTTATATGTTAAAGTTTTGCTAATAAATCATTAGGCATTAGTTAGCATGAGTCGAGGCCTAGCTGCCCGGTTTCATATTAGATGTGTTTTCCTAACGTGCAGTGTGCTGACTTGCTGAAGGACATGAACTCTTGTTTTTCCAAACTAGAAGATGAATGTAACTGTAGTAGATCCGTTCTCATGAAATTCAACTGGCTTACTGAACCATTCTTCCTGAATGCAACAGTGTAGACTACTTGCAGGTACAAGGTCGCCTGAACCGGTACAGACAATGGAACCACTGACTAAAGATGCAAAGAAGACCACAAGAGTATGAAATCATACCGGACATTCTACCCGCTGAAGACGTCAATCATATGGACCAATAAACTACGTGAGAACCGTTATGGGGTGACAAATTCAATGATGTAATTGAAACTCTACTGGAGGGAGATAGTGGGGTACTGACCCCAACCAATTAACTTTTAGGGGACTGTACAACAAAAAAGGGATAAAAACCCTTGACACAAGGAAGTGGAGGAGAGAATAGGAGACTAGGAGAGTTAGTTAGGGAGATGCTGATGCGATTTGCTATGACCCAGACACTTTGTCACTCTGCATAGAGACTTTGCTGTTTGGTTCTTAAAACCATTCTTGCCTTATAATTGCCCGTTTACATTTTACCTCCTTATGAGGGAAGTGCCCCCTTTTACCCGATTGCTGAATTCCTGATGGCGAATCAACTGATGTCCTGAGGACGAAGACTGAACCTGAGTGCTGACCCAATACGGAGGGTAACTATATTACAATGAAATTGTAATTGTCTCTTTGCTTTTCCTTTCTACGTACCAATTGCTTCTTTTGACAGAGACCCTAGTTAGATGTTTTCCAAATTGGTGTTACTAAATTGTTTGCATGAAGCCCAACATGCCAATGCTGATTCGAGGTTAGATGAGGGGTTCACTAAACTGACGCAAATAGACAAATGACTAAATCTCTGCTTTGTTGAATAACGTGATGATGATACTCTGCTGAGGATAACCTATGTTGACGCCGTGCTATGTTCTAATATTTGTGATTCTTGCTTTGATGAAATCTTATCAGATTTGCCATATTGTGACTATGCTAATGTGTTTCTTGGTTTTGAGACTAATAAACTTGATAGTAGAATTGTAATCAATAGGGAATAAACTTTAAATAATAGTACTAAACTGGTGTGGTTATTCATGACTGCAAGGTCATGGTAGTTTCAGAGTTTTATTAAATGTCTTTGACTAATTTGAATTGTCGTATAACTGTGAACCTTACTTGAAATTATTGACATATTGATTCTTCATGTGTCTTCAATCAGGGTCAAAAGATTCATTGGCCTAAAACGAGTCCCAAAGTGAGTAAATTAGTCATAAAGGGACGCGTTAACAGTTCTGGTAGCAGAGCGACGGTTTAGGCCCTTTGGAGCCCTAGAACGAAGGACCATTGTTCAAAAGTATTTTTCGAGATAATGCAAATTGGAGGTATGATGCGTTTCTAAATTTCCCCATGACTTTCCCAGAATCTCGGAGCTCACCTAAGTGAGTTGGATATGTTCTTGGCGTTTTAGCATGTGTGGTGTAGAATTTGCACTTGCTCAGCTTATGCATATTGCAGGTGATTTGTGAAGTTTGTGTGGATTTAGTCAGGTAATGTTGTTTTAGTAGGAGTGGGTGTACTCCGCAGTATGAGAGTAGGGAAGTCGGCAATCTTTATGTGAGTGTGGTGCTTTGTGCTCAAAATTATCCACGTGGTTGTTGGTGATGTACGGACCCTTTGTGGTCTAAGGCTCCGGAGTATATTGACAAGTGTAGGAGACACTTGGGTTTATGTTGTAATTTGTGCGGTTTAATAGGTCAATCGGGCGTGGTTGACAAGTCGAGTTTGAGTCAAATTGTGTGAGTGAAACCTTCACTGGAGATTTGGCAAGTTCTAAAGTGCACTAGAACGAACCATTGACAAGTCGAGAGTAGGATTTGCGGGTCGAATTCTACTTGCGAGTGTGGGAGCTGAGAAGGAGAGAGTAGCGGCCGAGGCTTCAAGTGAAATCTCTGTAAAGTTCTGAAGCAATTGTGTTACCCTTCCTGTAGTAAACCGGCAAATTTGGGTTTTTGTTGTTAAAGGTGCTCGCAATATATTGCATTCGTTTTGTGTGGGGAGGACAAGCTGCAAGACTTTGTCAGCCGCAGTGTGTGTGAGTGTGACGTCAGTGGTGCCGCGCTGTGATTAGTCAGTTGCCAAGAGGGGTCGCGCACGGATTGGCAGCCATCCGTGAGAGGCAATAGGTTGAGAAAGGTGGGTGAAGAGCATTCTGGGAATTAAAGTCACTTCCTGATTAGATTCTAAACAAAATAAAAGACGCAAAAATTAAGTTTTTCAAGGCTCTAAAGAGTGCTTTGAGGGGAGATGTATATATTAAAGCGAGTGTGGGGGAGCCTACACCGCCCGAGGGTACTCCAGCTTATATCGTAATGGAAGAGAAGGGAGTCGCGCCATCTCTTTGTATAAAACAGTGGTGCAAATTGACAGTAAAGGAGGGATGCTTAGCGTTCCCGGAATACGGAACGTTTAATACCTGAATTTTGGAGAACTTGCGAATTATGTTAAGTGTGCAAAAACCGCCTCCGAGACCAGCTCAGTATGAGGCATTAGCAATCTGGGATTTGATGGCCATACGACAGAGACAGCAGAAATTTGAGAGGAGAATGAAAAGAGCAGAAAAGACTTTAGCCGAGGCTAGATGGGATAATGAGAGCAGGATGTGGAGAAGGGGAGTAGTTGACGGACTTAAAATGTTTCCGGCAATAACACAAGAAGACGAGACACAGGGAAAGAAGGCTACTTGTAAGACAGACAAGGGCTCTAGTAAGCCAAAGGAAACTCAGAGATCTTGGGCAGACGCAGATGATTCAGACGATGAAGAGCTTCTTAATCAGTTGTTACATGATCGCCCGCCACCGTATGTCATAAATGATAACGTACAGAGTACTAGTGCGGGTTCTGAAGACCTGGCACAAAATAAGGGCGTCTCAAGTACAATACAGACAAGTGATACAGTTTTGATACAAAATGGTGTCAGTGTAGCCACTGCGCCAGACCCACTGATACAGTTGCAGCCGCCACAGATTCAAAGGATTTATCCTGACGTTCCAGTATTAGAAACAAATACGAGTCTGATGGTGCCACCTGATCCGATATATACGAGATCAAAGTTAGTGCAGATTAAGCCAACTCCGCAATTGCTGCCCCAGCCGCAGCAACAGCTGGTTCCGAGTTACACTTCAGGTGCAGGACCGCAGTCAGTAGCTACAGCACCAATGATGAATCAAGCTATGGGAGTTAATGCTCCACAGGGTTCAGGACTTGGACAGTCACCAGCTGCTATACCATTGCCAATTACTGTTGGTCCACCAGTACCGCTGTATGCGCAAGGTAAGCCTGGCGTATGCGATCAGGGAGTAATGACCCAAGAGGCGATAAGAGGAGGGTTAACAGGAACTTTCAAAGGATTGACACAGGCAGCAGAAGGATCTAGGTCTTTGTTAGACTTTAGTCCAATAGGGGTCCCTTTGGAGACAATGAGGCAAGCAGGGTTGGGAATGCTAACCCCACAGGTAATGAGTACAAATACGACACAGACACCAATGGTCCAGTCTGGAAACATCTTGTTGCAGGGCTTAACAGTGCAACAATTGAACAAGTGGTTAGACAAACTCAACACTCCGCAGACTACTGCAGTGACCGCAGAGAGGTCAGAAAGGGAAGAATACCTGAATTCTGTGAGACTGGGTGTAGAAGCTATGGAACTAGTGAAAGGAACAATGGGGGTGAACAGACTAGAGTGATATACGGAAGTACAATTGAGGTATCTGTGCCCCAAAATAACTAGAGAAGTAAGCAAGGTGTATCAGAGGTTGGCAAACCTGGCGGATAAATACAACATAGACACTGAGATTACTAAACATCTGAAAAGAAGCTACAGATTAGACTTCGAACCTAAAGATTTCAAACACATGAGGTCTACCGGAATGAAAGCACACCTCAAAGAAATACTGCAGAGTGCTCAAATTTGGGGAGCCTTAGAGAAATGGGAAGGCAGATGGACAAAGAAAAGAGATAAAGAGAAAGGTGATGGTCCGAAACCAAAGCAGGCTAAAGCCGCACCGGACAAGGGGACAATAAAAATGTTACCAATGAGAGAAACAGCCGGAGGGGTGCTAGTCCATGTACCCTGGTCTAGGGGTGACATCCTGTCATTCACAAATGACTACCCCAGGCTGAGGGAGAAGCCAATAGAGTGGTACCAGCAGACGGACAGGTTTGTGAAGCTTGCAAAATGTCTCTGCGAGGACTTGAATACTCTGTTTGAGATTATAGTTCCACCTGACTTATGGCTTGAGTGCTAGAGGGGCGTAGACTGGCCGACAGAGAAGCCGGCAAGGGATAAAGTTACTGGAGCACCGTCTGAAGAGGTGATGAAGTATTATCATAAAGTGATTGAGTTTTTGAAACAGAAAGTGTCGCCGAAAGTGACTGATTGGCAGAAAATCGATCGAACATCACAAGAGGCCAAAGAGTCGATTCATGCTTATTATGAGAGATTGTTGAAAGTGTTCAAACATTACAGTGGCACTGAGGTCATAGAGCCAAAAGACATGAATCATCTTGTGTTCAGGTTTATTGAAGGGTTAAGACCAAAGATTAGCCAGATGATTAAGAATCATTTGATCTGTTGGCAAGCAAAGCCGATTGATGAGGTGTTGCAATATGCTAAATACTGTAGTGACGAAATTGAGTTGAAGCAGAGAAAGTTGAAAGAGAAGGTGATGGTGATGCAGATTAAGGCAGCACAAGCAGGGATGCAGGGAAATGGAATACAGCAGGTGGTACAGCAGCAACCGCAGGGGAATGGAGTGTTTCAGGCACAGCCAAGAGGTCGAGGACGAGGCGGTTTTGTGAACGGTGGTCCAGACTTGATACTGTTGTGGTTCAAAATGATGTGCAGGGGATGAAAAAGGTGTCACCATGTCACGTGAGCGGGGGCGTGGGGCATTGGAAGCAGGAATGCCCAATGGTGGTGCAGGATGGTGTTGTTCAACAAAGCAATGATGTTGGTACCTTTCAGAATGTGAGCGGGCCAAAAATGAGAGGGCAAAATCAGAACTTCCAGAATAACATGGTACAGATGCAGGGGTTACAGCCCATGCAGCAGATGCAATTGCCGCGTGTCCAACCAGCACAAATGCAGCAGGCACAACAGCAGATTCCCATGGCACCTAGAGAGCAAGTGCAGATACCATTAGCTCCAATGGGACAGCAACAGGTGATGCTTTCTCAACAGGTCACAGGTCAAACAATGAGTCAAAATAACACAGTACAGCAGTTCCCATTGCGTGGTGAGGATGGAATAAACGATGAATGGTCGAATGATTGTTCAGACAGTGAGGAGTGCAGGCTTGCAGCGTCCCTAGAAGTAGATCAGAGGGGACCCTATTTAGAGGGGAAGGTGATGGGTCATAAGGTTTCATTCCTAGTTGATACAGGAGCTGCACGCTCTACAGTCAGAAGTGCAGAGGTTCCGAAATTACCACTTTCGGGGCGTACCATAAGGGTAGTAGGAGTAGCAAATCAGTTCCTGACAAATCCAATTACAGATCCGGTCCAAGTTGAGATTGGCAACTTCCAGGGATTACACAAATTTGTAGTCTGTGATTCTAGTCTCGTATCCCTACTGGCAAGAGACTTACTGTGCAAAACAAGGTGTTTGATTACCTGTTCCATGAAGGGATTGAGGTGCAGACAAACAGTGAGGATGAAGGGGACGATGGTCAGTTTCTAGAGTTAGAGACGGAGATCGCTAATGAGGAATACCCCTTGATAACCCTATTCCCAATGCTTACAGTGAATGACTTGCCAACTGATTTGCAGGGAACAGTGACAGAGAAAGTGTGGGACCTGACAGGAAAGGAAGTGGGACTAATAAAAGGAGTAGAACCGGTTAAAGTAGAGGTGAAGCCAAATGCTGTGTTTCCTCAGGTACCGCAGTACCACATGGCACAAGATGTCCTCATCCAAGTAGCACAAATAATTGCAGACTTTGTGAAGCAAGGGGTCTGAAAGAAGTGCTGAGTAGCCCGTGTAATTCACCAATAATGGGCCTGAAAAAGCCTTGTGGGAAAGTTCGAATTGTGCAAGACTTGAGGAAAATAAATGAGATTGTGGTAAAATGTTGCCCCATAGTGCCAAATCCAGCTATGATCATGTTTCAGGTTCCGTGTGATGCAGAGTGGTTCACGGTTGTGGACCTGTCTCAAGCATTCTTTTTGGTGCCTCTTTATGAGGATAGCCAATTTCTCTTCAGTTTCAAATTCCTGGATAAGGTGTACAGTTGGTGCAGAATTCCTCAAGGGTTTTCTGAGTGACCTTCCATCTTCAATCAGATATTGAAGAAGGATTTGGAATCATTAGAACTGCCTTTCAGTTCAACTCTAGTGCAGTACATTGATGACTTGTTAATTGCATCCAGGACAAAAGATGACTGCAGGTACGACACAATTGCCTTACTGAACCATTTGTGAAAGAACGGACATAAAGTGTCCCCAAAGAAGCTGCAATAATGTCAGAGAGAGGTGAAGTACTTAGGTCACCTGATTGAGAAAGGGTCAATAAAAATATCCAAAGAGAGAGTGACGGCCATACTGCAGATGAATCCCCCGACAACAAAAAGAGATGTTAGGATGTTTTTGGGAATGGTGGGCTACTGTCGTCAGTGGATTCCCAACTTCTCGATCATTTCTAAGCCCTTGACAGTCAAGGAAGTTCAGGATGGCCCGGGTGCTATAACCATGTCTGAGAAAGAGATGAAGGCATTCATGGAGTTGAGGGAAAGCATGTGCAGGGCACCAGCTTTAGGTATGCCTGATTACACTAAGCCTTTTGTACTGTTTTGTCATGAACGTGATGGTTGTTCTTTGTCTGTCCTGATACAGTTCCATGGAGGTGCAAACCGCCCAGTAGCATATTTTTCAGCTACTTTGGACCCAGTCGCAGCAGCCTTACTGGGTTGTTTGTGTGCAGTTGCAGCAGTTGGTCAAAACCTCACACATTGTGAAGGAATAGTGATGGGACATCATTTAACAGTAATGGTCCCCCATTCAGTTGAAATTATGTTAACTAGAACCAAGACGCAGCACATGACGAATGACCGCCTTACTAAATACGAGACAATTATACTGGAGTCTCCTAATGTATCCCTTAAGAGATGTACTGTATTGAACCCGGCAACTTTACTTCTTATTGATATACAGGCATTGATGATGCTGAGGAGGGAAACATCCTGAACAACTAGGTCTAAACCACTACTTGCCTGAACCACTACTGCTAAACAACTAAAACGTCTCTACAACTAAGTACTGAACAACTACTGTCTAAACAACAATTGTGCCTGAATAACAATTGCCTGAACAACTAATTTTAAGGTAAGGTTTTCCTTTTGGTTTTTATGGTTTATTAGTTGTTTAGAATATATATATATATTAGTTGTTCAGGCAATTGTTATTCAGACACAATAGTTGTTCAGACAGTAGTTGTTCAGTACTTAGTTGTAGAGACTTTTTAGTTGTTTAGCAGTAGTGGTTTAGGCTATAGTTGTTTAGGACCTAGTTGTTCTGTCACATATTCTGCTGAGGAAGTAGAACATGATTGTCTTGAGGTAACAGATCTGTCCACCAAACCAAGGCCTGATATTAAAGATACTCAACTGGAAGAAAATGATTACATTATCTTTGTTGATGGTTCATGCTTGAGAGACTCAGTAGGAGTACTGAGAGCTGGATATGCCGTGTGTAATCACTAGTATTTTAGAAGCATCCAGGCTCGAAAGAGTGTACTCTGCTCAAGTGGCTGAATTAATTGCTCTTACTAGGGCATGCCACGCAGCTGAAAACCTGAAAGTCACTATCTATACTGACAGCAGATACGGATTTGGAATTGTACATGATTTTGGCCAGTTATGGTCACAGAGAGGTTTCATGACCTCTTCTGGTTCTCCAGTGAAAAATGGCGAAAAGATTAAGGATTTGTTGCACGCGATTCAGTTACCTCTTGAAATTGCCGTGGTGAAATGCAATGCTCATGTTAAGTCACAAGACTTTGGGGGTTATTACAACCCTGGAGGACGGTGTTAAAGGTGCGGTAATACCGCAAACAGGCCGGCGGACAAAAAAAGGGAATTATGACCGTGGCGGAAACCGCCAACATAGACAGCCACTTTAACACACCGCCCGCCACGGCGGTACAGACAAGCAGCGCGGCGGCCACCGCCAACAGACAGGCGGAAGACAATGTTCCGCCCACAGTATCACAACCCACCAATCCGCCACCTTTTCCGGGGCGGATTCACTGTGGATAAAAACACGGCGGAAACAGCTTTTGCAATATAGAAAACGCTCACCTCAACACACTCCACGAGGAAGGAGGACACCATGGAGCAGGAATTACAAATACTCCCTGCCCTTGTCTTCCTGCTCATCTACGAACACCAGCAACAGCGGCGCCGAAGACAACGGTAAGTACTGCACCTACAACATAGGGGAGGCAAAAGTCAGGGGGACACACACGCAACACCCCCACCCCCGCACATTACAACACACACACCAATGCATTTCCAAACATCACAGTAACAACCCACAACCCCCCCGGAAGAATGCAAAGACAAAAGGAAATCACTCCAAACATTGTAATATATCAAAATACAGTTCCAAATATATACAGATATATTTACACATTCAAAATAATATACATTACGAGAAGTAGTGCAGGTATGCACATATCAATGTCCGTGCACCACTGGTCCAAAAATGCATGGGCGAGGCCCACAATAGATACCTGTCCACAAACGGAGAGAACACTGCAGGGGCATCAGATAGAAATACAACAGACACCTCAGGGGGAAGGGAAGGGGGGGGGGCACCTCAGCCGGATTACAGCACCACGCCAGATCCACGACGGGGCTCCATGCCCATTGATGTATCCTGGGGAGTGCAAAGCCACAGTCTCTCAAGTCTCTACAGTGGGTGGTTTGCCCACTGTTACATCCTGGGGAGTGCAAAGCCACAGTCTCTCAAGTGGATAACAGTCTCCACTGGTTCTGGAGGGGGACTGGTGCCCAGAGTGCTTCATCCTGTTAAGGACAGACGGAGGGAGAATGGTGCCCAGACTGCATCAGGCTCCCTGTGACGGTTCCTGTTCCGTCACTGTCCCAGCTGCACATGGGATAACAATGCTTGATGTGGCGGTGTTTTCTTTGTTCAGCGGTGCTGTGCCCTGTTCAGCGGTGCTTTACCCTGTTCAGCGGTCTTCACCATGGCGGTCTTTTCCTTGGGCAGCGGTGCTTTGCCATGGCGGTCTCTGACCTGTTCAGCGGTGCTTTGCCCTGTTCAGCGGTGCTTTGCCATGGCAGTCTCTGACCTGTTCAGCGATGCTTTTCCCTGTTCAGCGGTGCTTTGCCATGGCGGTCTCTGACCTGTTCAGCGGTGCTTTGCCCTGTTCAGCGGTCTTTACCATGGCGGTCTTTTCCTTGGGCAGCGGTGCTTTGCCATGGCGGTCTCTGACCTGTTCAGTGGTGCTTTGCCCTGTTCAGCGGTCTTCACCATGGCGGTCTTTTCCTTAGGCAGCGGTGCTTTGCCATGGCGGTCTCTGACCTGTGCATTGGTGTGTGGCATGATGCTCCCTCAATGCCCAGCAGGGCTGTGGCTGCCAGGGCCCTCCTGGGCACTGACTCCGGCGGTGGTCTCCTGACCAGTGATGATACTGCTGCCCTCCTGGGCACTGACTCTGGCGGTGGTCTCCTGGCCAGTGACGATACTGCTGCCCTCCTGGGCAATGACTCCGGCAGTTGTCTCCTGACCAGTGACGATACTGCTGCCCTCCTGGGCACTGACTCCGGCGGTGGTCTCCTGACGAGTGACGATACTGCTGCCCTCCTGGGCACTGACTCCGGCGGTGGTCTCCTGACCAGTGACGATACTGCTGCCCTCCTGGGCACTGACTCTGGCGGTGGTCTCCTGACCAGTGACGACAGTGCTGGCGGTGGCGTCCCGGCCGCCGGGGAGGATGGCGCCCTTCTCCACCGTGCTGCTCTTACCAGACTTCTTCTGGCCCCTCACCACCTTTGGAGGAGTCACAGCTGACTCTGCAATCCTCCTGGGACCCTTGTGAGCAGTTTTGCCGCCAGGAGTCTTCACCCTGTCCCGTCGGCCACTTTCCAATTTGAGGTGCTTCACAGGGGGTGGACTGGCAGTGCTTTGGCTCCGTGTCACACTGGCTGCCCTGGTGGCCAGTGCACTCCACACACCTTGAACACGCACCACAGGTCCTGCTGTTTTTTTGGCTGAGGTGATACTACGGGACTTATGAATTGGAGGGGTGGGGGTGGTGGCAAAGAGGTCAACGTTGCTGAGGAAGAGTTGCTGACGAAGACTGGGATGGGTAGCTGGAGGGGGTCTGGGAGTGGAGGAAGAGGAGGTGGTTGTAGGAGGTGTAACTTTAGGTGTTTTGGGTGCAGGTGCAGGTACTGGAGGCTGTCATGAGGTGGATGGATGTTGGGTTTGTGGGTGCCCGCATTTGTGTACTTTGTGCGGGGGCGTCACAGACACACTGGGAGTGGACACAGGGGACGTGTAAATGGTAGTGGGGGTAGTGAGTGCAGGTGAGCGGGGTGTGGTGCTGGGTGTTCTGGTGCGAGTCCTAGTGCCTGTAGATGTAGTGCATGCAGGTGAGAGTGTAGACAACACTGGGAGGGAGGAAGGAGACGACGAGGAGGGGGACACAGTGGAGCCAGTGGATGTTGCTGTGTCTGTATGTGGGTGATGCTTGCGTGAGTGCCTGTGGGTTGTGTGGTGCCTATGTTTGCCTGAGCTACTTCTGTGTGTTGAGGTGTATGCATGCTTGTTTGATGGTATGCTTGGGATAGGCTGGGGTACAGGGGATTGGGTCTGGGTGGAGGAAGTTGGAGGGGGGAGGCTAGACACAGGGACAATGGCTGCCATCAGTGCTGAGGCCAGATTGCAGGGTTCGATGATGGGCAGCCTGACCAGAATGAATGCCCTCCAGGAATGCATTAGTGTGTTGCAACTCCCTTTCTACACCCTGGATGGCATTCACAATGGTAGACTGCCCAACAGTGAGTGACCTGAGGAGGTCAATGGCCTCCTCACTGAGGGCAGCAGGGGTGACAGGGGCAGGGGCTGAGGTGCCTGGGGCGAAGGTGATGTCCACCCTCCTGGGTGAGCGGGCACGGGGCGAACGCTGAGGGGCTGCTGGGAGGGCGGTGCTGGTAGGGGAGGTGGCGGCTGTACCTGTAGAAGTGTGGGGCACAGATGGTGCCGCCACCACAAGGGAGCTCCCATCGGCGGACGAGTCTCCGGTGCCACTGTACCTCCGCCTGATGATGCTGATGCACAAAAGAACAGGGAGAGCAGAAAAAGGGGGGGGGGGGGGGAGAGAAGAAAGACAGGTTGAGTGCATGGCTTACCGCTACCGTTGGCGGACAATACAGACACAGCAGCCCCCTGCACTATGCCGTGCTCTTCACCACTACAGATGCAATTCCTGGGATCTGGCCTACATGGCTATGAGTGTCATCTGCACACATGGATGCCACAGGGGCATGTATACCTGTACTTGGCCCTCTACTGAGGTGGGGTGGAGTGGCAGATGGCCTGCATTACAGAGGGGCCTAGCCTACGTAAGTCGCCCTGGCCTAGGGAAACACACATCCCTCCTCCCCCACTCAGACCCCTCCACTGCGCGCAAAGTCCCCAGAATGAGAGTGTACTCACCCCCTTGTGTCTGCTGTGATGCCCTCAAGCGCCCATCCAACTCCGGGTAGGCCACCGCCAGGATCCTGAACATCGGGGGGGTCATGGGGTGACGGGCACCCCTCCCACGTTGGGAGGCCATCCCCAGCTGAGCCTCCGCCGTCTTCTTGCTCCAGCGGCGAATGTCCTCCCATCTTTTACGGCAGTGAGTGCCCCGTCTCTGGTGGACCCCCAGGGTCCGGACGTCCTTGGCGATGGCATGCCAAATGTCCTTCTTCTGGTGGGCGCTGACCTACATGACATGCACAGGGGAAGAAGAGAAGTCATTACCAACTGCCCCGTCGATGTGAGTGGCCCCCATCCCTACCCTTGCCATGTGGCACATGCATTCACAGTCCTTCATGTTCCCTGAACTGTTCCCCCTTCCTTCTTACAACCAGCCCTCTCCACCCAGGCATAGCCCATACAACGGGCTCCCTGTGTACTTGCCTGTTGGTCTGGAGGACCATAGAGTAGCGTGTACTGGGGGAGGACCCCGTCCACGAGCTTCTTCAACTCCTGAGCAGTGAAGGCAGGGGCCCTTTCCCCAGACGCAGCAGCCATTGTCTCTTCCAGACCGAGGTCACAGCAGCACTTGCAGTGTAGGTCCTCTCCTGTAGAAGATCAGGTATCGTGTGATTGAACAGATAGAAAATGGCAGTCACGTCCGCGGCGGTGCGTATCATCACCGCCGGCGCACTTCATCATTGGCTCCTGGGACCCATAGGGTCCAATGTTAACCAATGCAGCATTGCACCGCGGTCTACGACCGCCTACCGCGACGGTGTACAACGCCAGCGCAGATACCTCACATCCCATTGTCCCAGTTTAGAGGTCAGGCAGCCGCCATTTCAGGAGCCCACATGGCTTCCTTTACTACTGCGTCACACATACCTAGGCCTACACTCAACACACATACAGGAAGAGTTTTGTGTTTGGTGTTGTGTTCTGTGTATCTGTGGGTACATACCTGGAAATTTGTTGACTCTGTGGTCGCTGTTGTCCTTCCTAGGCACCGTCAGCTTGGACATGTGAGAAGATGGCGGAATCCTCCGGTGTACCGACCGCTGGTGGACTTGTTGACAATGGAGGAGCAACATTTAATCATCACCTACAGGTTTGACCGTGCCACTATCCAGGAACTGTGTACCCAGTTGGAGCCAGACCTGATGTCACCAATCCGCCATCCCACTGGAATCCCCCCTGACATGCAGGTGCTGTCAGTGCTCCATTTCCTTGCAAGTGGGTCTTTGCAGACAACAGTGGCCATGGCATCAGGGATGTCCCAACCTATGTTTTCCAACGTGTTGTCCAGAGTGTTGTCTGCCCTGCTGAAACACGTAAGGAGCTACATCATTTTCCCTCAGGTGGAGGATTTGCATACAGTTAAAGGTGACTTCTATGCTCTTGGACATATCCCCAACGTCATAGGTGCTATTAATGGGACCCATGTAGCTCTGGTCCCCCCCCACAGGAGTGAACAGGTGTACAGGAACCGGAAGAGTTATCATTCTGTGAATGTACAGATGGTATGTTTGGCAGACCAGTACATCTCCCAGGTAAATGCTATGTTGCCTGGCTCTGTGCATGACGCCTACATCCTGCGGAATAGCAGTATCCCGTATGTGATGGGTCAACTCCAGAGGCACCGTGTGTGGCTATTAGGGGACTCTGGTTACCCCAACCTGTCCTGGCTATTGACCCCAGTGAGGAATCCCAGGGCAGAGGAACGCTACAATGAGGCCCATGGGCGGACTAGGAGGGTGATCGAACGCACCTTCGGCCTCCTGAAGGCCAGGTTCAGGTGCCTCCATATGACAGGTGGTTCCCTATTCTACTCACCAAGGAAGGTGTGCCAGATCATCATCGCCTGCTCGATGCTTCACAATCTTGCTTTGCAACGCCAGGTGCCTTTTCTGCAGGAGGATGGTCCAGATGGCGGTGTTGTGGCAGCTGTGGAGCCTGTGGACAGTGATGAGGAGGAAGCTGAGGAAGAAGACATAGATAACAGGGAGTCAGTCATACAGCAATATTTCCAGTGACACACAGGTGAGAACATTTCTTTTTTACCATTACATTCACTTTCACACTTCTACCTCTATCATGTCTGTCATTCCATAGCACTATTTGGTCACTGAGTTGTACCTTTCCATTACGGTTTCACAGGTGTGGTTACCAACGTGTGTCATCTGCTTGCATCCTTCAAGGACTTGTGATGTGTGACATAGGTATGTTGGCTTTACAATAGAAAACGGATTTTGACACTGTCATTGATAATACAAATTTACCAAATAACAGACTGACTCCAGATTGTTTTGTGGTTCAAGGGTGTTTATTTAAGTGCTCAAAAATGGAGGGGGGTTGTAAAATGGTGATGGGGGACTGTGGAGGAATGTCCATGGCAGAGTCCAGTAAACTGTAAACTTTGCACTTGTATAGCACACTACTCACCCATTAGGGTCTCAAGGCGCTGTACACATACCACTATGGAACCCCTCCTGGCTTTTCCCTGTGAGGTGCTCACTCCTGGGCACCCCCAGGGTGAAGCCAGGCATCCAAGCGCTGTTGGGGCTGTTGTGGAGATTAAGCAAGCTATTGCCCAGAGTTACAGAGTGGGACCCATTAATTAGATTAGGCACCTAGGCGAGAATTATCTGGTCCAAGGGAATTGAGCCCAAGACCTGCTGAGGTGGGACTTGAACCCTGGTCCTGAGCCAGATCTCTGCTTCAGGGTCTGCTGCTCTAACCATTGTGCCACATTTCTCGACTCTACTTCTTCAGTCCAGTCTATTGGTCACACAGGTGCACTGCCCATATGGGCATAGGAAGTGGAGCTAGGGCAGTTAAAGTACGGACAGGGTAACAAAGTGAGACAGTGGGATGACAATCAGGGTGGTCTCATTTCCTGGCGGGGGTCTTGCCATCTTGCTCTGTCCTGTTCCTGGATCTCAGGAACCGCTTGCGTGGTGGTTGTCCGTCTGCAGGGGGTGGGGTGCTGGTGTGGTGGTCCTGTGGCGGGGCGTCCTGTCCACTGGCGCCGGCGGAGGTGGTGGGCAGTTCATCGTCCATGCTAGTGTCAGGGGCCCCTTGGAGTGCCACGGTGTCCCTCATGGTCTTTTGTATGTCCTTCAGCACCCCTACGATGGTGCCCAGGGCAGAGCTGATGGTTCTGAGTTCCTCCCTGAACCCCAAATACTGCTCCTCCTGCAGGCGCTGGGTCTCCTGAAACTTGGCCAGTACCGTCGCCATCGTCTCCTGGGAGTGGTGGTATGTTCCCATGATGGAGGAGAGGGCCTCGTGGAGAGTGGGTTCCCTTGGCCTGTCCGCCCCCTGTCGCACAGCAGCCCTCCCAGTTCCCCTGTGTTCCTGTGCCTCCGTCCCCTGGACCGTGTGCCCACTACCACTGCCCCCAGGTCCCTGTTGTTGTTGGGGTGGTGGGTTACCCTGGGTTCCCTGTAGTGGTAGACACACCGCTAATTGACGTGTCCTGGGTACGGAGGTATGGGCCCGCTGGGTGGGTGCTGTGCTGGTGTTACCAGAGGGTGGAAGGTCAGTGTTGGGCTGTGCCTGCGCAAGGGGAACCGACTGTCCCGAGGCCCACGATGGTCCGGGCTGGTCATCAGGATCCAGTAGGGCAGAGCTGCTGTCGTCACTGTGGGCCTCTTCTGTGGGTGGAGTGGATATGTCTGGACCCTCTGGTGTGGTGACGTTCCTTAGTGGTCCTGCAGGGATATGAGAGCATGATTATTGCATGTGTGTGTGTGTAATGGTGTGCAATGGGTGGGTGTGCGTGTACCCCAGTGCAAGCATTCCTGTGTGTGGGTTTGTGTGATGATGGTTGGGGGGTTGTTCTGGATATGTGCAGTGAGCATGCTTTGGTGAGGGGTGACCATGCTTAGTTGTGTCATGCAGGGCTTGGTGTTGGGATGAGTGGTTTGTGTTATTAGTACATTAGTGAGGATTTGGGGCGATACGGGAGGGTGTGAGGGTGGGGGTGTGTGATAGCATGCAGGTAGGGTGGGGGATATGATAGTTAAGATTTGACTTACCAGTGTCCATTCCTCCACCGACTCCTCCGAGGCCCTCTGGATGCATGATGGTCAAGACTTGCTCCTCCCATGTTGTTAGTTGTGGGGGAGGAGGTGGGGGTCCGCCGCCAGTCCGCTGTACCGCGATGTTGTGCCTGGAGACCACAGAACGCACCTTCCCCCGTAGGTCGTTCCACCTCTTCCTGATGTCCTCCCGATTTCTTGGATGCTGTCCCACAGCGTTGACCCTGTCCACGATTCTGCGCCATAGCTCCATCTTCCTGGCTATGGAGGTGTGCTGCACCTGTGAGCCAAATAGCTGTGGCTCTACCCGTAGGATTTCCTCAACCATGACCCTGAGCTCCTCCTCGGAAAACCGGGGGTGTCTTTGGCGTGACATGGGGTGGTGTGGGTGATGTGTGGGGTGGTGTAAGTGTTGATGTGTGTGGTGATGTGTAGTGGTGTGTGGTGTTTTGTGTGTGGAATGTTGTATGGGTGATGGTGTTGTGTGCCTCTGTGTGGTGGGGTTCTCAATTGCTGTGCTCTCTGTCTCTCTGGCCTTCGTTCATGTATTATGGTCGTAGGGGTTTGTGGGTGACGTGTGTGTGTGTTTTATATTGTGTTGGGTGTGTGGGAGTGGTGTTTGTATGTGTGTCAGGTGTGTGTATTTGGAATTGTCCAATGTGGCGGTGTTTTGGAGATGTGTGTATATTTTGAGCGCGGCGGTGTGTACCGCCAATGGAATACCGCAGTTGAAAGACCACCGCGGTTGAAAGACCACCGCGTGGATGCGTGTGTCGTGATAGCATGGGCGTGTTTCTGTTGGCGTGACGGTGGAGGAATTGTTTTCGCCAGTTTAACACTGACCTTTGGTGTGGCGGAGTTGTGTGGGTGTCTGAATATCGGCGGATTCCAAGATGTGTGTCATAATAGCTGTGGCGGTATTCCGCGGCCGCGGCGGTGTTTTGGCGGTAAGCAGCTTTTACCGCCAATGTTGTAATGACCCCCTTTGTGTCAATGGGAAATGGATATGCAGATCAAGTCGCAAGGTTTTGTGCATTGAACTGTATATCGTTTCGAGATCAGTGGGAATTGTTACTTGAAACTGAAAATGAAACATGCTTGAACTTTGCATTAAGGGTGGTTGACACATTAGATGATCTAAAATCACTGCAGGGACGTGCTAGCAAAGAGGAGAAACTTCCTGGCAGAGATTGCAATGTGTACAGGGGTCTGATGACTTATGCGTTTCATAAGAGGGGAAAATGGTTTTGCCAAACAGTCTTTTGTCGCAATTTGCAAGGTTTTACCATGGTCAATCACATGTTGGGAGAGACGCAATGATCAGGTTGTTCAAAATCGATTGGTTCAATCCAAAATTCAGATAAGCTGCAGAGGTTATCTGTCACAGGTGCATCATCTGTCAGCAGATGAAGGTAGGGAAAGGGACTGTGGTGAATATGAGCCACGTTGGGAGAGCTGGAGGTCTGTTTAGCAGGATGCAGATGGATTTTATTGAGATGCCTGTGTGTGGAGGTCTGAGGTACGTGTTGGTGATTGTGTGCATTTTCAGTCACTGGATTGAAGCTTACCCTACACTTAGGAATGACAGTCTCACAGTAGCAAAGCTGCTGCTTAGGGAGTTGATACCACGTTGCGGATTCCCCATCTCTTTAGAATCAGACAGGGGCAGACACTTCGACAATGAGGTGATTAAGCTCTTGTGTGCCGCATTAAACATTGAGCAAAAGCTGCATTGTAGCTATCGCCCTGAAGCATCAGGACTAGTGGAGCAGATGAATGGTACCTTGAAGTCGAGAATGGCAAAAATGTGCGCAGCTACCAATTTGAAGTGGCCAGATGTATTTGCCCTTAGTACTGATGTCAATGAGGAATACACCTGACAAGGAAACAGGACTGTCTCCTCGTGAAATTCTCATGGGCCGAGCTATGCAATTGCCCGCAGTACCTGCAAATGCTCTTGTGAATATCACGGATGATATGGTGTTGGACTACTGCAAGGGTCTGGCTGACGTGGAACCGATGCAGAGAGAGGTTCCCCCAGAAGCAGATGGATACGGGTTTGAAATTGAGCCCATAACTGACCCTGAAGGTGAAGGGAGCGAGGCAGAAGGAAGTCGAGGCGTTCTGACTCCTCCTGAGCCGCTTGCAGGTCCATCAAGAGAAAACACCATAGCACAAGAGGAGGGCGCTGTTCAACGTACTGAAAGGCCAGACAGAAAGAAAACACTTAAAGGAGATAATTGGCCAGAGCCACAAGCTGCAGGAGAGAAAGTGATCACTAATGAAACAATAGAGGAAGAAGTTGACACAACCAGGAAAGAAGATCTTAGTGAAGGAGAGTTGCAGGGTGAATGCAAACTGAAAAGAAAGAGAGTTGCAAACAGAAGGTACACAGGTCCAGAATGGGCATATGCCACATCAGCTGAATGGCAACAAGAATTCTTGGCATTCTGTTTTGATCGAGAGGTTCCAGGTCAAAACTACGGCACCTGAATTCAACCTTAGAAAGAGACTGTGTTAAATTGAAATTTAAAATTAAAAGCTGAAAAGCTGAGAAAGGAAACTGATAAATCACCGGATGTGACACTGTTAACCTGAATTGACTCTGAAAAACTGATTATAACAAGCTGCTAACCTGATTTGACAATGGGGTCCTGGAGTGGGTGCTTCACTATAAATACTCGCAGAGAAAGAGAGAGACTTTGCACAGAAAAAAAGAGCTTTATATCGTCCTCAAGTTGATTGTTTGCTTTGCATTATTCTGCTACCTGATTCTTTACAGATCATGAGTTACAATAGAGATAATAGTAATAAGGGTAGGATGTGTGGTTGGTTGAGTGCTATTCTGGGTATTGCGTGTGCAATAATATTTATAGGTGTCATTGTGGGAATGCCATTGGTGGATAAGAAAGTGACTAACAATGCTTCAAATATTGAGACTGCTACACTAACACCATGGGAGAAGTTTTAGCAGGATGCAAAATACTTGCATGAGGGAACTAATCTGAAAGGGGAACTATCTACTAATGTCTTCTATCGCTTGCTGAATGAGTAAGTTGACACAATGGATGCGAAGAATTGTTATGTGTTCACGAAGATTCCTTCATCAGTACAAGAAGGGGTTACTTATCATAGTCTGCCATTAACCTATGGGATAAGCTATAGTTTGCTGTTAACAAGATTCTATGATCAAGAACATGTTCAATACTTCTATTCTAACTTAGATGTAGTGTTTTACTTTGTGCCCGTGATTGAGTTTCTAAATAAATTAGCTAAAGAACACAGCATAAAATTATTTAGGGGTTTCTTTGAGCCGACACTGACATTTGGGACAGCTTATGCGCACCACAATAATCTAACCTGCCTGCTAACACCTGTAGAAAAGAGCTTCTTAGACCACACTGATGATAGACGGAAAGCATTAAAGGAAAGGCTAGAAAAGGGATTAGAAAAACGCACACTTGCAAATGATTATGCCTATACTGCGATAAAGACACAGGGTAAATTAGCTATAGACGCACTGCATGTAGGTAGGCTTTGTATATATAGTCCAAAATCTGAGCTTGATACTTTGTTTGTGGGAACGAGTGAATGCAGGCATGTGTTTTTGTTTCAGAGTAAGTGGACATTCATGTTAAATGGACAGGATCCAGCGATCCCTGGGATCTATTATATATGTGGGCTTAATGCTTATTACCGTCTTCCAAAGGGATGGTATGGGACATGTTATTTGGGAATAGTTTTCCCAAAGATCTACCAGATTGATGACTTAAAACAAATTCCTAAAACGTCTGAATTACAACATACTAGACAAAAGCAAGAGACAGCGGCTGCTGTCGTTGGTGACATATTTGGAGCTATAATTCCTTCAGTAGGGGTTATCTTAAACTCCATAAAGATTCGAAAGTTGTCTACTATTGTGGATAACATGCTGACAAACTTCACAGGGGCTATACTCCTGATGGATACTGAACTTGCTGTGGAAAGAGCTATGACTCTTCAAAACCGGCTTGCTTTAGACATTCTTTTAGCAAAGAGTGGCGGAGTCTGTAAAATGCTTTATGAGCGCCATTGTTGTGCATTCATTCCAGATAACAGTAAAAAGATTAGAGGTATGCTTACTAACTTAACAAGAGATAGTACAGATTTGAAGGAGCTGAAGGAACCTGGAGTTTGGGAAAAGGTTGGGAAAGGAATTACCAAAGTAGGGAATTGGTTTAGTAGTATTTGGAATGGGGTTCTTGCAAACATGTTAGGGGGTCTATTGATTGTCCTGATTTGTCTACTGGGACTATGGTTGTCATGCAAAATTAATAAAATAATTAAAAGAGATTTGGCAAAACGTAATAAAAGAAAAGAAGAAAAAGAAGAAATGTTCAAGGAAATTTAGGAAAGATCCCATAGGAAGGAAGAAATTTAGATGCGCAACTTAAAGAAAATGAGAGGTTGTGAAGAGAAAAGTTTTGTGTGATGACAAGTGTCATCAGAGGAGGTACTGGGAGAGCGTAGCTTATATATTCTATATTAACATGAAATGTATATGAACTAATGCATAATAATGTTGTATAGAAAATGTATTATTAGTAATTGCTAAAACGTGCGCTTGAAATGTGCCCACAGGGAGTGGCCGTCAATGTATACGGGAACTAATGAAACTGACTAATAATGATAAAATGTTATATTAGGATATGATTTTGCACTAATATTAAAAGGTTATATGTTAAAGTTTTGCTAATAAATCATTAGGCCTTAGTTAGCATGAGTCGAGGCCTAGCTGCCCGGTTTCATATTAGATGTGTTTTCCTAACGTGCAGTGTGCTGACTTGCTGAAGGACAAGAACTCTTGTTTTTCCAAACTAGATTATGAATGTAACTGTAGTAGATCCGTTCTCATGAAATTCAACTGGCTTACTGAACCATTCTTGCTGAATGCAACAGTGTAGACTACTTGCAGGTACAAGGTCTCCTGAACCGGTACAGACAATGGAACCACTGACTAAAGATGCAAAGAAGACCACGAGAGTATGAAATCATACCGGACATTTTACCCGCTGAAGACGTCAATCATAAGGACCAATAAACTACGTGAGAACCGTTATGGGGTGACAAATTCAATGAAGTAATTGAAACTCTATTGGAGGGAGATAGTGGGGTACTGACCCCAACCAATTAACTTTTAGGGGACTGTAAAACGAAAAAGGGATAAAAACCCTTGACACAAGGAAGTGAAGGAGAGAATAGGAGACTGGGAGAGTTAGTTAGGGAGATGCTGATGCGATTTGCTGTGACCCAGACACTTTTTCACTCTGCATAGAGACTTTGCTGTTTGCTTCTTAAAACCATTCTTGCCTTATAATTGCCCGTGTACACTTTACCTCCTTATGAGGGAAGTGCCCCCTTTTACCTGATTGCTGAGTTCCTGATGGCGAATCAACTGATGTCCTGAGGACGAAGACTGAACCTGAGTGCTGACCCAATACGGAGGGTAACTATATTACAATGAAATTGTAATTGTCTGTTTGCTTTTCCTTTCTAGGTACCAACTGCTTCTTTTGACAGAGATCCTAGTTAGATGTTTTCCAAATTGGTGTTACTAAATTGTTTGCATGAAGCCCAACATGCCAATGCTGATTCGAGGTTAGATGAGGGGTTCACTAAACTGACGCAAATAGACAAATGACTTAATCTATGCTTTGTTGAATAACGTGATGATGATACTCTGCTAAGGATAACCTATGTTTACGCCGTGCTATGCTCTAATATTCATGATTCTTGCTTTGATGAAATCTTATCAGAGTTGCCATATTGTGACCATGCTAATGTGTTTCTTGGTTTTGAGACTAATAAACTTGCTAGTAGAATTGTAATCAATAGGGAATAAACTTTAAATAATAGTACTAAACTGGTGTGGTTATTCATGACTGCAAGGTCATGGTAGTTTCAGAGTTTTATTAAATGTCCTTGACTAATTTGAATTGTCGTATTACTGTGAACCTTAATGACGTTATTGACATATTGATTGACATGCTGATTAGTTATCTCGTCCCAAGGTGTCTTCAATCAGGGTCAAAAGATTAATTGGCCTAAAACGAGTCCCAAAGTGAGTAAATTAGTCATAAAGGGACGCCTTAACACTTGTAAGGAGGAGGAGATTTTATATTCCTAACTGTCAGTATTTGTATTTGTACATCTCTGACCCATCGTTTTGGTCTTCTAGGTTGAACGTTGGTGCTGGTTTTGCAAGATACAACAAAGAAAGAAATTAGGAAGAGATCAGAGCGATCAATAGGTATTGAATACTCTGTATTAACCATTTGGGCAGGTGCACTATTGAGATCTAGAATGGAGTCATTCATGTATGGAACCACAACACATCTAGATGACTGCCATTGTTGCTTAGAAATGCATTTCTGTGAATTCTGGTGTAATGACCATGTCTGCCATATGCACTTGAAATTCATCAGTCTACCAAGTCTCTATAAAAAATAGGAGGTCATGATTATACGATGTAATCAGGTTTGTAGTCCCCATTTTATTCTCCAGACCGAAGGAAGAGCATTTGGTGCTTTGTACAATCCTAATCTGGCTCACCAGTTTCTATCTAGAATAAATCTATATGGATCTAAAATATTCCTTAATTGCTTTAATATAGAAACTGTTTATTAATTACATATGCCTGATTTGGACTGGCTATGGCAAAACACTGATGAGTTTTTTGTATGGGTGAAAAATCAAGTGATGGTTTTATGATCAAGATGATGCAGTCTAAAGTATATTGTTTTATAACTTGTCCATTCTGAAGGTACATTTTATACAAGTCTGCACCATACCCAGATGTAACACAACTTCCTTTTGAGTTATGAGAGTCATAACCCTTGCCATCAGAAGAATAACCTTCCATTTGGTCAGTTCCCTACACAAAGAGGTAATAGCGCTTGTATGAATGACTACTTCAGTGAACCTGATATATTGTGCACCAAGGTGGAAGACCGTTACACCCCAGAAATGGACCTGGGAATATGGTAGGAGCACACTTCTTTTGTAAAAGAAAAGAATGAGGATTGCAAATTAGTTTTTGTGATGACCTTCAGGACCAAGAGTAATGACATAACAACTCAAATTGAGAATATAGAATCTATTTAATGCCAGTCCTTTATATTGGTAAACCTATGTCTGTGTTACAAAGAGAGAAGAATCTGTGTTGAGATGGAAAGCATTGTGGTACACTAAAAGTGTAGTGTCAGGATTCTGTTAAGACAGATGTCAACGAGTGAAGATACAGATGGAATACGGTCCACTGACCCAGGAGGAGTGATGTACAGAAGCTATGACACCTATGCCCAACTACATTCTCTCAGTTAAATGTTCAAGGAGCCCTGTCCCAAAAGAACAGAGAGGGAAAGAGAGGAAAATAGGTATGTGTTGAGCTTCATGCGCTGGAGCAGCAGTTCAGCTCTTTCTGTCTCGGATGGGCCTCTGACTCCACACTTGGTCACCTTTGGAAGATGCATCTCTTCCAACTTATTCTTGCTCAACTTTCTGCATCTTTAAGTCAGACTATCAGAACATTCACAATTGCTCTAAGTACTAGACCTGCACAATATATAGCTCAGGCATCTCCGAAGAGTACCTGGTGAGCTACTGGTACCTCTCCAGCTATCTTTAAGTAGCTCTCCTATGTCCAGCCCAGCCTACTAAATTCAAAATGTTTGCTTGGTTGAGTTAATATATGTATACCAAAATTGCAAAGTCTGCATTCCACTAAAACATGTCCGTCTTTTCAGAACCCATAAACTGATGTTTGGAGAAAAATGGTTAAATCTCAAAATACAAATAAAACTTAATAATAGCATTACCTTGGTACCAGGGGCATTCAAGCTATAGCTAATATGTATTATGTATGTAAAGGCATTCAAAACTAACATAGCCTGTTTTACATTACTGCTGACTACTCTGCCTGATGTACTGCACTGAGGTGATCATAGCAAGTAATCTTGTATGGGGTGGCTACTAATATAATCTTGTCTGATGTGGTCACCATTACAACACTAATAGTACTAGTAGCTCTGGATGATGTTCATTAATCAGAAGTAGCTATTTTGCAGAAAAGATTGGAGACTCCTGAGGTATCTCTGTTTCTACATTAATTTTTAAGCGCACTTTTGAATATAGTCCTCACATATTTGAGGTAGGTTCATGTCTCTTTCAATGTCCTGATTTTTTGTAAATTCCAGAGCTTTCCAATCTTGTTAACGCACAAAATCACCCCTCAGTTTCTGTGGTTTTATCTTGCACTGTCTGTATCTTAAAGAGTGGTAGTTCTAATGCCTAAATCACAACTTGATATCTTGGTGTGTTTACTAGGCTGGGAGTTCAGTTCTGGGTTTCTGCGAGGTTTTTGGGAAGTTCTTGATTATTCGAATCTTTTAGTTTGTAGCACAGGCTGTCCAATAAGAGTCTTTACTTGTCTTTTTCCTGTCTTTCATGTTGAGTCGGAAAAGGAGACGTTGAAGATAGGGGAAATGTTCCAGAATGTTCCAGGTTGTTCTGGCAAGTGAAGTGATTTCTCTCAGTGTTCATACTGGAGTTCAGTGTGGCTCAGATAGCGCTGTTGGCAACACGTGATTAATTTCATGCTGATCATGCAGTACCGTACACATTGTATAGTTCAGGTTCAGGTTTATTGATATTGCTCACTTACTTAAAACAATTGCAAATGTACCAACATTAACAAGATACAATTTAAAAATGGATCCAACGCCAGTTAGAACACTGCAGCAGTGTACAATTTCGACTGTGGCACGTTTTAGTAAAATCTAATAAGAACATCAATCACTCAGTTAGAATGAATATACATCCTTAAAGTGCTTGGTGGGTAGATCTACAGTGCTTAACCATCCTTCAGCAGCAGTAGATACGTTGGAAAATGGGTCTGCCCGCTGGATTAACCACAAGAACGTCAGTCACAACATATAAGGTGCATAAGAGTCCTTAAAGTGCATACTAGGCAGAATTACAATGCTGGACCGTGCACTGCAGCGGTAGATGCAATAATATCTATAAACACCCCAAAATTAAAATTTTACAAGGTCCTTAGGGGTGCAGAGCACTTTGAGGGAGCGAAATGCCGCCCATGACCCAAATTAGTATTGAAGTTATACCACCCGTTTAGTTATGCATTACTAAAAAGTGCTATGTGCAGCTGAAAAAGTCAGTAATAAGCTTTTGGGTATACTTGGTTGGATTAGGAACTGTGGATCGTGGACAGAGGAGTGCTCTGAGTTTGTTAGTGTATTTGCCGCACCTTGCCAGAGATTTTGTGTCAAGTTTAAGAAAGGCATATCGAAGACACATATTTATACTCGGTCTGCGCTGAATTAGCATAATTTTTTTTACGCTAATTCAGCGCAAACCTAACTCCATATTTATACTTTGGCGCTAGACACGTCTAGTGCGAAAGTTATGGAGTTAACGTTGTTTTCTGGACGTGAAAACCTACCTTGCGTCAGAAAAATGCAAGGTAGGCGTTCCCGTCCAGAAAAGGACGATATGGCCTTAGTGCCATATTTATCCCCATGCTAAAATCCAGCACGGAGAATGGGGGTCTTAAATAATGGCGCTAAGTTAGCTTAGCACCATTATTTAACGCCTGGGTATGGGCAGGCGTAAGGAGACCTCTAGGCATATTTCCATTGTCAGAGACCATGGAAAGTGTCCACAGGTGCCCTTCCCTGGCCCCAGGGACATCCCCACCCACACCAGAGGGACAACCCAGGATGGGGGACCCATCCCAGGTAAGTCCTTGTAAGTGTTTTAATGTTTTTATTTTTCCCAGCACAGGGGCCCTGACTTGGGGCCCTCTGCATGGCGCTGGCCCCAATAACCTGTCCCCTGGCCATGGCCATTGGGGTGGTGGGCATGGCTCCTGTCTTTACTAAGGCAGGAGCCATGTCCATGGGGGTTGTGTGCCAGGAAATGGCGGTACACTGCTTAGAGGCAATTTTTCTGCCTCTAAACAGTGTAGCGCCATAATTCGGGGCACAAGCCCCGGTTTCCCCTACGCCTCACCCGCACTGTTATCATCTTTTCCAAGGACGCTAACAGGGTATTAGCACCTGCTAGTGCCATTCCATAAATATGGCGCCCAGCCAGCGTCTTGGAACGGGGGTAGCCGGCACTATACTTTTTCATGCAAAACTGCGCTAACACAGTTTTGCTTGAAAAAGTATAAATCTGGCCCTCAGTGAGGTGTAGTAGCACAGACGATGGAGCCAGTACTCGTTCCTGAAGTCACACAGCCTGCAGGCCGCCTTCTTCCCCCTTCTTCCTCAGCGAGGGCCAAGCTGAGTTGAAATCTGCCACGGGTAGACCTAACAGTCGCAAATACATAATGTCTCTGCGTGTGCAGCAGTTGATGGCCTCTAAGAGGTATGGCTGAGATCTTCCAACCAAATAGGAAGAATTCAGTAGGAGCAAGATATCTGAGGTCTGCAGGGAAGCAGGGTCTCGCTAAAATGACACCAAGAGTGCTTGCTTGTTGATTACCTTTTTCCATGTTAAACAAGTAACAGTATCAAGAGCTAAGACTGCTGCTTAGATTGCATTGCCTTCTGCATATGCTGCTGCCAAGTGTTCCCAGGCCTCTCAAGTGCATCTTTCAAACAGACCTTCAGTGGATTTTCAGGTGCTTTCAGTATGCAAATGTAGTAATTTAAGATATCTGACTCACAGGCTAGCCACTGGCTTGTCAGTCCAAATTCCAAATGTACTCTGGATCCGCACAGGTATCTTGGTAATTGAAATACCTTCTTGTATCCTATAATCTGCAGATGCTCCAGACAGTTTGAGCAGTCCCTGGCTATGCCTAATTCCCACAGTGGAGTGCCGGGAGGATACAGGCCTTTATGACTTTGAGGATTGGTGCGGCAGAGGCACTTTAAAATTCTTGTTGAAGCAAGTGAGACCGTGCATTATGGCTGCTGCTTTCTATTTTTAAAACCCTATGTGGACTAGGGGTTTGGATGCCCCAGTAAACCAGACCCCCAAATAGTTCTATTTCTGTGCTGTTTTAATTGTCTTGGTCCCTATACACATGTCAGAAGTTTATTTTTCTTGTAACGCCCGAATATTATGACTTTAGTCTTGTCTTCATTTACCTTGAGTAAGTTCATTTCATTATGGGTATGGAGACTGCTCAAGTTTGCTGTAGACCCGTAAGATCCATAATGAGGATATCGTCAGCATACTGGAGTATATGAGGAATCGTATAGTCTAATCATGGTTGACACCAGGCTACTGTTCACTAGGGCTCTTCCCAAATCTGCTTTATAGATTAAAAAGCAGAGGGGCAAGGACGCAACCCTTCTTCAGACCAACCTGGGTAGCGATTTTGGGAGTGATAGTCTGTCTTTGGCCCGGCATTTACACGAACCCATGTATCTGAATAGAGAGAAGCTATCGCCCGTAAGAGAGTTGGGGGAATGCCCCACATGCTTCATTTCCTCCATAGTGTGGGTCAATCAACTATGTTGAATACAGCACTATAATCAATGAAACAGCAAAATAGGGGAAGGTGTTTTCTTTGGGCTACTTGCTGGCTCAGCACAGCAAGAGACATAGGCCCTCATTACAACATTGTCGGTAAAAGCCGCCTACCGCCGTGCAGAAGACCGCCAATACACCGCCGCCGCCGCGGTATTCCGCCACAGCTATTATGACACACATCTTGGAATCCGCCGAAATTCAGACACCCACACAAGACCGCCACACCAAAGGTCAGTGATAAACTGGCGGAAACAAATCCTCTACCTCCACGGCAACAGAAACACACCGATGCTATTACGACACACGAATCCACGCGGCGGTCTTTCAACCGCGGTATTCCATTGGCGGTACACACCGCCGCGCTCAAAAGACACACACATCTCCAAAACACCGCCACATTGGACAATTCAAAATACACACACCTGATACACATACAAACACTACTCCCACACACCCAACACAATATAAAACACACACCCACATCACCCACAAACCCCTACGACAAAAAATACACGAACGAAGGACAGAGAGAAAGCACAGAATAGACAACCCCACTACACAGAGGCACACAACATCCACGCACAAAACACCACACACCACTACACTCACCACAACCATCACCACATACACCACCCCACACATCACCCACACCACCCCATGTCACGCCAAAGACACCCCCGCTTCTCCAAGGAGGGGCTAAGGGTCATGGTGGAGGAAATCGTACGGGTAGAGACACAGCTATTTGGCTCACAGGTACAGCACACATCAATAGCCAGGAAGATGGAGTTATGGCGCAGAATAGTGGACAGGGTGAACGGCGTGGGACAGCACCCAAGAAATAGGGAGGACATCAGGAAAAGGTGGAACGACCTACGGGGAAAGGTGCGTTCAACGGTCTCCAGGCACAACATCGCTGTACAGCGGACTGGCGGCGGACCCCCACCTCCTCCCCCACAACCAACAACATGGGAGGAGCAAGTCTTGACCATCTTGCATCCTGAGGGCCTCGCAGGAGTCGGTGGAGGATGGGACACTGGTAAGTCAAATCTTAACTATCATATCCCCACCCTACCTGCATGCTATCACACACTCCCACCCTCACCCCCTCCCCTATCACTACAACTCCTCACTAATGTACCCATGACACAAACCACCCATCCCAACACCAAGCCCTGCATGACACAACTAAGCATGGTCACCCCTCACTAAAGCATGCCCACTGCACATACCCAGAACAACCCCCCAACCATCACCACACAAACCCACACACAGGAATGCTTGCAATGGGGTACACAAACACCCACCCATTGCACACCATGACACACATACATGCAATAATCTAGCTCTTATGCCCCTGCAGGAACCTGAAGGACCGTCACCACACCAGAGGGTCCAGACAACACCACTCCACCCCCAGAAGAGGCCCACAGTGACGAGAGCAACTCTGCCCTCCTGGATCCTGATGACCAGCCCAGACCATCGTGGGCCTCGGGACAGTCGGTTCCCCTTGCACAGGCACAGCCCAACACTGACCTTCCACCCTCTGGTAACACCAGCACAGCACCCACCCAGCGGGCCCATACCTCCGTACCCAGGACAGGTCAATCAGCGGTGTGTCCACCACTACAGGGCACCCAGGGTAACCCACCACCCCAACAACAACAGGGACCTGGGGGCAGTAGTAGTGGGCACACGGTCCAGGGGACGGAGGCACAGGAACACAGGAGAACTGGGAGGGCTGCTGTGCGACAGGGGGCGGACAGGCCAAGGGAACCCACTCTCCACGAGGCCCTATCCTCCATCATGGGAGCATACCACCACTCCCAGGAGACGATGGCTACGGTCCTGGACAAGTTGCAGGAGACCCTGCGCCTGCAGGACGAACTGTATTTGGGGTTCAGGGAGGAGCTCAGGACCATCAGCTCCGCCCTGGGCACCATCGTAGGGGTGCTGAAGGACATGCAGAAGACCTTGAGGGACACCGTGGCACTCCAAGGGGCCCCTGACACTAGCCAGGATGATGAACTGCCCACCACCTCCGCCGGCGCTAGTGGACAGGACGCCCCGCCACAGGACCACCCCCTGCAGATGGACAACCACCATGCAAGCGGTCCCTGAGATCCAAGAACAGGACAGAGCAAGATGGCAAGACCCCCGCCAGGAAATGAGACCACCCTGATTATCCTCCCACTGTCCCACTTTGTTACCCTGTCCATACTTAAACTGCACCAGCTCCACTTCCTATGCCCAGATGGGCAGTGCACCTGTGAGACTAATAGACTGGACTCTGCCATGGACATTCCTCCGCCATCACCCATCCTCATTTTACAACCCCCTCCCATTTCTGAGCACTTCAATAAACACCCTTGAAACACAAAAATATCTGGAGTCAGTCTGTGATTTAGTAAATATGTATTATCAATGACAGTGTCATAATGGGTTTACCTTTGTAAGGCTAACATACCTATGTCACACATCACAAGCCCTTGAAGGATGCAAGCAGTTGACACGTAGGTAACCACACCTGTGAAACCGTAATGGAAGGGTACAACTCAACTACCAAATAGTGATTTAAATCGAGAAACAGGATAGAGGTAGACGTGTGAAAGTAAATGTAATGCTAAAAATGAAAATGTTCTCACCTGTGTCTCACTGGAAATATTGCTGTATGACTGACTCCCTGTTGTCGTTGTCTTCTTCCTCAGCTTCATCCTCAGCACTGTCCACAGGCTCCACAGACTCCACAGCTGCTACAATACCGTCATCTGGATCATCCTCCTGCAGAAAAGGCACCTGGCGTCGCAAAGCCAAATTATGGAGCATGGAGCAGGCGATGATGATGTCGCACACCTTCTTCGGTGAGTAGAATAGGGATCCACCTGTCATATGGAGGCACCTGAACCTGGCCTTTAGGAGGCCGAAGGTGCGTTCGATCACCCTCCTAGTCCGCCCATGGGCCTCATTGTACCGTTCCTCTGCCCTGGTCCTGGGATTCCTCACTGGGGTCAATAGCCAGGAAAGGTTGGGGTAACCAGAGTCCCCCAATAGCCATACAAGGTGCCTCTGGAGTTGACCCATCATATCAGGGATGCTGCTATTCTGCAGGATGTAGGCGTCATGCACTGAGCCAGGGAACATAGCATTTACCTGGGAGATGTACTGGTCTGCCAAACAGACCATCTGGACATTCATGGAATGATAACTCTTCCTGTTCCTGTACACCTGTTCACTCCTGTGGGGGGGGAACCAGAGCTACATGGGTCCCATCAATGGCACCTATGACGTTGGGGATATGTCCAAGGTCATAGAAGTCACCTTTCACTGTAGGCAAATCCTTCACCTGAGGGAAAATGATGTATCTCCTTACGTGTTTCAGCAGGGCAGACAACACTCTGGACAACACGTTGGAAAACATAGGCTGGGACACCCCTGATGCCATGGCCACTGTTGTCTGAAAAGACCCACTTGCAAGGAAATGGAGCACTGACAGCACCTGCACGTCAGGGGGGATTCCAGTCGGATGGCGGATTGGTGACATCAGGTCTGGCTCCAACTGGGTACATAGTTCCTGGCTAGTGGCACGGTCAAACCGGTAGGTTAAGATGACATGTCTCTCTTCCATTGTCAACAGGTCCACCAGCGGTCGGTACACCGGAGGATTCCGCCATCTTCTCATATGTCCCAGCTGATGGTGCCTAGGAAGGACAACAGCGAAGAACCAGTCATTATTCCTCCAGGTATGTACCCACAGTTACACACAAGACTACACCACTCACAAAACGCTTCCTGTATGTGTGCTGAGTGTAGTCCCAGCTATGTGTGACGCAGTAGTAAATGAAGCCATGTAGGCCCCTGAAATGGCGGCTGCCTGACCTCTAAACTGGGACAATCGGATTGTGGGGTAACTGCGCTGGCGTTGCAAACCGTCGCGGTAGGCGGTCGTAGACCGCGGCGCAATGCTGCATTGGTTAACATTGGACCCTATGGGTCCCAGGAGCCAATGAACAGGTGCGCCGGCGGTGATGATGCACACCGCCGCGGACGTCACCGCCGTGGACGTCACCGCCATTTTCTATCTGTTCAATCACTAGATACCTGACTTTCGACAGGAGAGGACCTACACTGCAAGTGCTGCTGTGACCTCGGTCTGGAAGCGACGATGGCTGCTACGTCTGGGGAAAGGGCCCCTGCCTTCACTGCACAGGAGTTGGAGAAACTGGTAGACGGGGTCCTCCCCCAGTACACGCTACTCTACGGTCCTCCAGACCAACAGGTTAGTACACAGGGAGCACGTTGTATGGGCTAGGCCTGGGAGGAGAGGGCTGGATGTAAGATGGAAGGGTGCAGAGTTCATAGAACACCAATGCATGTGAATGAATGGGCCAAATGGCCAGAGTAGGGAGGGGGCCACTCACAACGACGGCGCAGTTGGTAATGACTGTTCCTCTTCCCTTGTGCATGTTAAGTAGGTCAGCGCCCACCAGAAGAGGGACATTTGGCGTGCCATCGCCAAGGACGTCCGGACCCTGGGGGCCCACCAGAGACGGGGCACCCACTGCCGTAAGAGATGGGAGGACATTCGCCGCTGCAGCAAGAAGACGGCGGAGGCTCAGCTGGGGATGGCCTCCCAACGTGGGAGGGGTGCCCGTCGCACCATGACCCCCCTGATGTTCCGGATCCTGGCGGTGGCCTACCCGGAGTTGGACGGGCGCTTGAGGGCATCACAGCAGACCCAAGGGGGTGAGTACAACCTCATTCTGCGGACTTTGCGTGCAGTGGAGGTGTCTGGGTGGGGGAGGTGGGCTGTGGGTGTCCCTAGGCCAGGGCGAGTTAGGTAGGCAATGCCCCTCCATAATGTAGGCCATGTGGCACTCTACCATACCTCAGCAGAGTGCCAAGTCGTGGTATAGTTGCCCCTGTGGCATCCATGTGCGCAGATGTCCACCAATGACATATAGGCCATATCCCAGAAATTGCATGTGCAGAGGGCAGGAGCACGGCGTAATGCAGGGGGCTGCTGCGTTTGTCCTTTCCGCCAACGGTAGCGGTATGCCATGCACTAAAACTCTCTTTCTTCTGTCTCCCCCCCTTTTTCTGCTCTCCCTGTCCTTTTGTACATCAACAGGTGGAGGTACAGTGGCACCGGAGCACGAGGGAGCTGCATCCCACATGGCCATGGAGGGCCACACCACGGACTCTGAATGCACCAGTGGGACGGAGGGCGAGGGGAGCTTCACGTCGGCCACCGGATCACCAAGCAGCAACACGGACTCGTTCTCCGATGGGGGCTCCCTTGTGGTGGCGGCACCATCTGTGCCCCCCACCTCTACAGGTACAGCCGCCACCTCCCCTACCAGCCCTGCCCTCCCAGCAGCCCCTCAGCGTTCGCCCCATGCCCGCTCACCCAGGAGGGTGGGCATCACCTTCGCCCCAGGCACCTCAGGCTCTGCCCCAGTCACCCCTGCTGCCCTCAGTGAGGAGGCCATTGACCTCCTCAGGTCACTCACTGTTGGGCAGTGTACCATTGTGAATGCCATCCAGGGTGTAGAACAAGAGTTGCAACACGGTAATGCATTCCTGGAGGGCATTCATTCTGGTCAGGCTGTCCTTCAGCGAAACCTGCAATCTCTGGCCTCAGCACTGATGGCAGCCCTTGTCCCTGTGTCTAGCCTCCCCCTCCAACCTCCTCCACCCAGACCCAATCCCCTGTACCCCAGCCCATCCCAAGCACACCTACAGACCAGCATGCACACCAGTCAACACACACACGTAGCTCAAGCAAACATAGGCACCACACACACCACAGGCACTCACGCAAGCCTCACCCACGTACAGACACAGCAACATCCACTGCCTCCACTGTGTCCCCCTCCTCCTCTTCTCCCTCCTCCCTCCCAGTCTCGTCTACACACACACCTGCATGCACCACATCTACAGGCACCATGAATCGCACCAGGACACCCAGCACCACAAGCCGCTCACCTGCACTCACCACCTCCACTGCCATTTTCACGTCCCCTGTGTCCTCTCCCAGTGTGTCTGTGACGCCCCCTCCCAAAGTACACAAAAGCCGGCAATCACTCACCCAACATCTATCCACCTCACGACAGCCTCCAGTACCTGCACCTGCACCCGAAACACCTAAAGCGACACCTCCTACAACCACAACCTCTTCCTCCACTCCCAGACCCCCTCCAGCTACCCATCCCAGTGTTCGTCAGAAACTGTCCCTCTGTAAAGTTGACCTTTTTGCCCCCACCCACCCCCTCCAATTCATCAGTCCCGTCGTAGCGCCTCAGCCAAAAAGCCTCCAATACCAGTGGTGCCTGTTCAAGGTTTGTGGAGTGCACCGCCCACCAGGGCAGGCAGTAGGACCTGGAGCCAAGGCATTGGCAGCCCACCCCCTGTAAAGGCTCTTAAATTGGAGAGTGGACGACGGGATCGTGTTAAGACTCCTGGTGGGAAAACAACTGACATGGGTTCCAAGGGGATTGGAGAGTCAGCTGTGACTCCACCAAAGGTGGTGAAGGGCCAGAGGAAGTCTGCCCAGCCTGTTGTAAGTGTCACAGCGGAGAAGTGCGCCATCATTTCCAGCGGTCGAGACACAACCGCCAGCACCAGCGTCACTGGTCCAGAGACCACCGCCAGAGTCATTGCCCAGGAGGGCCCAAGTATCGTCACTGGTCAGGAGACCACCGCCAGAGTCACAGCCCAGGAGGGCCCAAGTATCGTCACTGGTCCAGAGACCACCGCCAGAGTCACAGCCCAGGAGGGCCGAAGTATCGTCACTGGTCCAGAGACCACCGCCAGAGTCACAGCCCAGGAGGGCCCAAGTATCGTCACTGGTCAGGAGACCACCGCCAGAGTCAAAGCACAGGAGGGCCCAAGTATCATCACTGGTCAGGAGACCACCGCCAGAGTCACAGCCCTGGAGGGCCCAAGTATCGTCACTGGTCCAGAGACCACCGCCAGAGTCACAGCCCAGGAGGGCCCAAGTATCATCACTGGTCAGGAGACCACCGCCACCGCCGGAGTCAGTGCCCAGGAGGGCCCCGGCTGCCACACCCCGCTGGGCAATGATGGAACATCATGCCACACACCAATGTCCGTATCAGAACCGCCATGTCAAAGCACCGCTGAACAATCCTGAACCGCCATGTCAAAGCACCGCTGAACAGGGCAAAGACCGCCATGTCAAAGCACCGCTGAACAGGGCAAAGACCGCCATGGTGAAGACCGCTGAATAATCCTGAACTGCCATGGCAAAGCACCGCTGAACAGGGCAAAGACCGCCATGGCAAAGCACCGCTGAACAATCCTGAACCGCCATGGCAAAGCACCGCTGAACAATCCTGAACCGCCATGGCAAAGCACCGCTGAACAATCCTGAACCGCCATGGCAAAGCAACGCTGAACAGGGCAAAGACCGCCATGGCAAAGCACCGCTGAACCGGGCAAAGACCGCCATGGTGAAGACTGCTGAACAATCCTGAACCGCCATGGCAAAGCACCGCTGAACAATCCTGAACCGCCATGGCAAAGCACAGCTGAACAGGGCAAAGACCGCCATGTCAAAGCACCGCTGAACAGGGCAAAGACCGCCATGATGAAGACTGCTGAACAATCCTGAACCGCCATGGCAAAGCACCGCTGAACAGGGCAAAGACCGCCATGGCAAAGCACCGCTGAACAATCCTGAACCGCCATGGCAAAGCACCGCTGAACAATCCTGAACCGCCATGGCAAAGCACCGCTGAACAGGGCAAAGACCGCCATGTCAAAGCACCGCTGAACAGGGCAAAGACCGCCATGGTGAAGACCGCTGAACAATCCTGAACCGCCATGGCAAAGCACCGCTGAACAGGGCAAAGACCGCCATGTCAAAGCACCGCTGAACAGGGCAAAGACCACCATGGTGAAGACCGCTGAACAATCCTGAACCGCCATGGCAAAGCACCGCTGAACAGGGCAAAGACCGCCATGTCAAAGCACCGCTGAACAGGGCAAAGACCGCCATGGTGAATACCGCTGAACAATCCTGAACTGCCATGGCAAAGCACCGCTGAACAGGGCAAGCACCGGGTAGGAATGAATGGACCACCACATCAGGCATCCTTATCCCATGTGCAGCTAGGATAGTGACAGGACACGACCTTTCACGGGGAGACTCATCCAGTCTGGGCACCAGTCCCCCCCAGTACCAGTAGAGACCTGCATCAACTTGAGAGACTGTGGCTTTGCACTCCCCAGGATGGCACAGTGGGCAAACCCACCCACTTGTGAGACTTGAGAGACTGTGGCTTTGCACTCCCCAGGATGGCACAGTGGGCAAACCCACCCACTTGTGAGACTTGAGAGACTGTGGCTTTGCACTCCCCAGGATTGAACAGTGGGCAAACCCACCCACTTGTGAGACTTGATAGACTGTGGCTTTGCACTCCCCAGGATTGAACAGTGGGCAACCCACCCACTGTAGAGACTTGAGAGACTGTGGCTTTGCATTCCCCAGGATGGCACAGTGGGCAAGCCACCCACTGTAGAGACTTGAGAGACTGTGGCTTTGCACTCCCCAGGATACATCAATGGGCATGGAGCCCCGTCGTGGATCTGGCTTTGCAGTCATCCGGCTGAGGTGCCCCCCCTTCCCTTCCCCCTGAGGTGCCTGTAGTATTTCTATCTGATGCCCCGGCAGTGTTCTCTCCGATTGTGGTCAGGTATCGTTTGTGGGCCTCGCCCATGCATTTTTGGACTGATGGTGCACGGACATTGTTATGTACATATCTGCACTACTTCTAGTATTGTATATGATTATGACTGATTTTCACATATATATCTGTATATTTTTGTATGACATGTATATTGGCACATTACAATGTTTGACCGATTTTCGCTTTGTGTTTTCATTCTTCCGGGGGGATTGTGGGTTATTACTGTGATTTTTTGTGAATGCATTGGTGGGTATGTTGTAATATGCGAGGGTGGGGGTGTTTGGTGGGTGTCCCCCTAACTTTTGCCTCCCCCTCCCCCGTGTCGTAGGTGCAGTACTCACCGTTGTCTTCGGCGCCTACGTAGCTGTTGGTCGTAGAGGAGCAGAAACACAAGCGCAGGGAGTATTTGGAGTTCCGGCTCCATGGAGTCCTCCTTCCTCGTGGGATATGTTCAGGTGAGCGTTTTCCCGTAGCAAAAGCTGTTTCCGCCGTGTTTTTATCCACAGTGAATCCGCCCCGGAAAAGGTGGCGGATTGGCGGGTTGCAAAACTGTGGGCGGTACATTGTCTTCCGCCTGTCTGTTGGCAGTGACCTCTGCGCTGCTTGTCTGTACCGCCGTGGCGGGCGGTGTGTTAAAGTGGCTGTCTTTGTTGGCGGTTTCCGCCAGGGTCATAATTCCCTTTTTTTGTCCGCCGGCCTGTTTGCGGTATTTCCGCAGCTTTAACACCGTCCGCCAGGGTTGTAATGACCTCCATGGTGTTATTGATGGTTGATGCTGCTGCCCGGAAGCCTGTCTTAAAGAATGGAAGTTTGCCATTGTCCAGAACCCAGGCTTCTAGGTGCTGAAGTAATAGCTGTGCGTAAGCTTTTGACTCTGGGTCTAACAGGGCTATTAGTCGATGATTAGATGGCTTTGTTGGATCACCTTTTTGAAGATTGGGCACAGTATCAAACCCTTCCATGCTTCTGGAATTTAGGCAGTAAAAAAAGCTTGGTTGAAAAGAGGGGTTAGCAGCTTGGCTCAGTCCTCCGTTGTATAAAACCAACAACTTAGAACATGATCATCATTTACAACCAATAACATAAACCCTGTTTTAGCCTACTACAGTCTTACTACCATCTGTTGCCTTCTCCGTGACTGGACCAAAAGGGTCAAAATGCTTCCTATGGAGATGAATGGGAATGAGGCTTTCTGTTTGGGCAGTTTGTTGGAGACTGTTAGAGCATACAATTTAGTAATGCTTTTAGTGATCCAGATATCAGCTGAAGGTTTCATGTTAAAAGCTTAATGTGGAGAAAAGCTGCACTGACACGTATTTTAAAAGTACTAACATTTTTATTGGTGGCGGACACCATTGTGCCTACCAGAATTGACAATGTGTCAACAAGAGAAAAATAATGTTGAAGTATATTTTAAACATTACAGTAGCTGCTAGTAGTCAAACGAATTAATTAATTTGTTTATTGTGTGATTTATTAGTGATTTATTAGTATAAAGTTATGTGCACAGAAAATAAATGCACCTCTCTGTCATACCAAATCTGACGCTTTAACCAAGACTGTAAATATTAATGAAATGTTTTTAAATATTCTGATGATATTTTAGTAATGCTAAATTTATAAGTTTGCATATTATGTGTGTTTTATTAATAACAATATTAATGCATTATATTTCCTGTATTAGCATAACTAGGTCTGAAGACTTTCTATTTGCAGTCAGGTAAAAGTGATGAATCATTTCTTTCCCTGTAACATGAATTTTTCCATTAGGTTGTTTTTCTGAACAGGAAAGGGTCCAATTGTTTAAATCTCAAAAGTTGTTTCTAAGTGACCTTGATTCTGGAACGTTTAGCCTGTGTGCTAAATGTGAAATAAAATAGTTCCTTTCAACACGAACAGTCACATGGGAAGCAGGTGGGTCCAATGTGTAGCCTGGGAAGAATTCTTCTCATTGCAGAGTGCTAGAAAAGTGTTATAGACTATTGAATTTACACGGAAGGAGGAGATGACATCAGGCCAAACCTGAGAAAACGTAGCCATGTTGCAAAATTGATTTGTGCTGAGACACTGATTGGATAATGCCCCTTTGGGGTGATGTGGAACCACTTTACTGTTGAATCAGAGACATTTGTGAACTTTACTGTAGGGATGGACTTCGTACTTTTCAGTTAGTTCTCCTCTAGGTGTCCCTTGGATGTCTTCTGATGGTTTCCCTGTGCAGCTCGTGTTCTGCACTTATCCTGATGGTGAGTCTAACTGACTTTGCATGATCTACATGCTTTGCTGACAAAGTTCTCTTGAACACTGTCTCTAGGTGCATTATATTTTCATGCTAATGTTATGTTTCCCCTGGACTGTTTTATCTAATACAAGCGAGCATGCTGGCACCTGTCTATTTTATTTTTCTAGTTAGGTTCTTTTAGCCATGCATGTCCTAATTTGGTTCGTTATAGGGATAACCAATGTCCAACCCTGATTAATAAAACTCTGTTTAATTTGATTTGTCAAATGTCAACTCAGTCTGATTTGAGACATGTTTCTATTGGTCAAATAACATTAATGATATGTGTTATTCTGCTTGAATGTTTATTGGTTTTGATGTTGAGTAGATTAAATTTGTTTCACCGCTTTGGGCAACCAGTGGTGTTCATTTATCTTTACAATTTGATTCTGCGCACAACTTACGTAACTTTAGCTTTGTAGACGTGAAATAAAGCCTTGAAACTTTTACTGGTTGGAGTTTTTCTTCTGTGGCTACGTTGAATTGATTGTGTATGGTTAACCACACTCTTCACTGGGTCCAAAGGTCCATCAACCTCAGTGAAGCATTTCTGATTCCTGTGAAGGATAATGAAAAACGTGTTAACAAGATCATGGGAATATAGGGTGTTGTCACATTTAGCCATTCTGTCACCTGTTCCACCACTTGTGCCACTACCAACAGCAAAACTTTCAAAAATTTGAATGGACATTACAATGCCATTCTAATTTGAGTGATAATTACTGTCTATTCCAATAAATTGCCTTGTAAGAAAATCTATACAGGTAAAACTATAAAAGAGGTTAAAGTTCACATTTTGCAACATCAATAAAAGATCAGATGCTAAGTGCAAATGGAGTACTACATAAAAATGCAACACTCGTTAAGTAATATGCAGTGGTTAGAGATTGCCTCAGCTAATGTCTGAATATTATATCATATCGATACTGATACAAAATATTCCTACAATGAAAATGAATGGCTCATCAAAATGGATTCTGAAACCCTGTATTCAACAATTGTGTAGAGCGGAATATAATGGCAGTAAAATGAGCTAGATGATATATATGTATAATATATATATATATATATATATATATACATATATATATATATACATATATATACATATGTATATATATATATATATATATATATATATATATATATACATATATGATACAGGGTGTACATACCGGAAGATCTGTTCACTCTGTGGACTTACTTCCTGAACCCATATGGGATGTTTCATCTCTCTTATCACTACCTTGTCTAGACTATGTGCCTGCCTCTTTGGCATAAGCAATCGGGATCAGATAAATGGCGACTTGTGTACTGGCAAAACAGTAATGAATATGTGGTGGGAGCAGTAGCTTCTTACATGGTCTCCGGTAAGCCAGCCTTTTCGTCTGGTAGCTGTTTGGTAATGGTAGGCCTTCACGTTTTTCAAATTTAATATCTATTTTCAGGCTTATAAGGTTAATGAAAAATTATTTCAGTTGCTAGGGAACATAGAAAATTCTCTCTACCAGATGGCTACTACTTTTCTATTTTCCATGACTTGTCACATATCCTTGGGGTTATCTTTATTGTGAGTGGAAGGTGATACTCTAATGTTGCCTAGATGTCAGACCTGACATCTCAATGGTTGTGGTGGTCTCCATCCCCTAGCCTTGCTGAGCCAGAGGTTTTCTTCAGGTCAAGAGGGTGGGAGGGTAGAGGGGAGGACGTGGCTGAGGAAGATGGGGGGTAGAGAGGAAGAGGGACGGGAGGAGAGGGGAGGGAGTCGAGGAGGAGGGGTGTGAGAAGTTAAAGAAAAAAAAGAGAGTGCATGCATGTCTTATGCTTGAGAAATTAGACAAGAGCAACAGAGGGTCTAAAACGGGAGATGGTTAACATCAAATCATGGAATATAAATATTTTAAAAGGGGGAAAGAGGAGAACCAGATATTTTTGGAAGCTTGCCATCTAAAACCAGATATCTTGGTCCTTCAAGAAACGCAAAAAAGAGGCAGATATTTGCTAGATATCTAAATGTGGTCAAGGCTATATCACAGCTAGAATATACAATCTGGTTAATGCCACGTTGATGTTCAGATCACCATGGAGTCTCTACTATTATTTTTAATAAGTCTCTTAGAGCCTCACGACCTAAAGTAGATCGCGAGGGTATGTGGGCTCGAGTCGAAATAATCAACAAAGCAATAGTCATTTTGTCCTGGTAAATATATATGCACCTAATAACCAGGATCCCCGTTTCTGACGTCTGAATTGAGTGATGTTAATCTATCCATTATTACTATGGGTGATTTTAACTGTACTCTGAATGTAGCGCGTGACCCGAATAACACTTCCCACATAGCTCAATTTGGTAGGATTAGAACATGTATTTTAGACATGATGGCTAACTTGAATCTGCTTGATATATTGGGAAAGCAAATCTCGGACCTTCTGAATTATACTTATGTTTCTAGGCCTCATAGGGAATATTCTCGTATTGATTTCTGTCTGACTAGTGCCTCAATCTCTTCGAACTGTAAGGCTAAGATTCTACATTTACTCCACTCGGACCATTCTGCTATTGAACTAAAATGGGTAGACAACTGCTGTATTAATACCAACCCATGCAGATCTTTCTTCCCCAAGTATATACTAGATTGCTCTAAATATATTCAGTATTTACGCTTATTCATGCAGAAATGTCTTGTGACTAATGAAGGATCAACTCGTCCCTTTGTGATCTGGGATACCCTAAAAGCTTACATTAGGGACATTTCTCAGTCATTCATTACTCAGATCTCTAGAGCAGACAACAAAGAAGAGAAAGCTATTAGGGTCCAGGGGCCAGATGTATCAAAGGTTTTTACCCACTGTATGTCTATGGGAAAATGTGTTCATATATATGGCCCCAAATGAATAACTTAAACCAATTACACATGGCTCAGGTTTCAGCCTGTGCAGCGGCCGCTCAAGCAACATACTTACAAATTACGGGTTGCAAGGCCACACCGCTGCCCTAATACCGGCTCATATAAACAAAAAAGCCTACCAAATGTGAGCCATGAATTACGAAATGGGAGAGAAATCAGGGACACTGTTGGCCTGCTTGAGCCGGGCTGACAGGCCAAGAAATGTGATTAAACAAATTCAAGATGCCACAGGAAAAGTTTGTACTCATCACTCTGATATCTCTTCTATCTTTATGACCTATTATTCTAAGCTGTACCAGGAGGAGTTGGGGTGAAGCACTTGTGATATTAAGGACTACCTGGCCCCGTTAGATCTATCTAAACAAGCTAAAAGAGATAAGGATATGCTGGGTGGTAAATTCACAGCGAATAAGCTCAGACAGGTTATCACTAGCTTACCACCAGGAAAAGTGCCAAGACTGAACTGTATATAAAGAATATAAAATCCTAGCACCTATAATCATTCCACATCTCTTGGAAGTGCTAAAAGGAATTTGAAATACCGGTGGGGTTCAATCCTTCTGGAGTCAAGCTATCATTACGATTTTTTTTTTTAAACGACAAAGATCCAACAGAGTGTATCTCATACTAGCAGATTTCACTTCTCAATGCTGATCTTAAAATATTTACCGAGCTTCTAGCTATTGGGGTTAATAAGGCCATCTTTCAGCTTGTATCGCCCAAACAACATGGCTTCATTCCGGGGAGGGAGACGACCTCTCACATCAACTTTATTACTGCACTAATAGAACATACTGACCCTCTCCAGGAACTGCTTAGCATTATTTTACTTGATTCTGAGAAAGCATTTGATCACGTTTTCCTGGAAGTTCCTTTAGGGATTACTTGCCCAATTCAACTTCAGCCCCAGTATTATCAATATGGTTAAGACTATCTGTAAGGTCCCAAGAGCTCAGGTTAGCATAAATGAGGAAGTAACACTTTTTATTCTTATCTCGCATGGCACTCGACAAGGGTGTTTGCTTTCTCCTGCTCTCTATGCTCTATATATGGAGCCATACATTAGGTTTTTTCGTGGAAGCATCCATAGTAATCCATACTTGTTGCTTGCTTGTCCTTTGGCAGTATATGCAGATGACGTACTAATATTCTCACAATGCTTGGAGCCAAAGAATCAATGTGTTGAACATTTAGTCAGATTTTGGCCAAGTTTCAAATGCCCATAAAACACAACTTCTTCTTGTAGGCAGAGCAAGTAGGCATTATTTTGGCCCCCACTGCTAAGCAATGGTGTGAATATAACTATACTGCAGCTGCGGCAGATTAGGCTGCTATTGAATAAATGGATGCATCTACCTATCTCCCTAATTGGGTGAATCAACCTAATTAAGATGACTATTCTTCCCAAGATTACGTATCTTTTTTGCACACTATAGCCCTCATTTCGGCTTTCCAAACCCATACCCACCAGACAACCGCCAGTGCTGGCAGTCAGCAGTCCGCCATATTACAAGTGCTGCCATGCAGCCATCATTTGTTCTGGTGGTCGGCAGTGCAGAGGCTGTTCCCTCCCTGGCACTGCCACACCAGCAGGACTCCACCCACCGTATTACGAGACGTAATACGGCTCGGCGGTGTCCTGCTGGCGTTGTGGTGGCGGAGAGGGAAGTCCGCCAAGACCCATCCCCTCCCGGACGTCCTTCTCGACTCAGAAGGTAACTGGGCGTCTGAAAGGGAACTGGGAGGGAGTCTGTGTGTTTTGGTGTGTGTCTGCCAAGCGGGGGTGATGAATGCATGTGTGTATGTGAATGAATGTGAATGAGTGTGTGCGTGTATGTGTGTATGGGGGTGTCTGAGTGGATGCATGCTAGTGAGTGGGGGTGTCTGAGTGGATGCATGAGTGTGCTGCATGTCTGTGTATGTGAATGCATGCGTGCATGAAGGGGGGGTTTGTGAGTGTGTGGATGGGTGGGGGGATGTGTGCATGTGTGGGGACATATGTGTATGTGTGTGCCAGCGACAAGAATGGAGATTCGTGTCACCGGGTGCGTGACCACCAGGGTTTTCATGGCGGGATGACCCTCACGGAAAGCTTGGTGGTGTGCAACCTTGTAATCCACACAGCGGTCTGAGGCCTGCCACCGGATTGGAGGAGCGACCGCACGGGCTGGACAGGCGGAGTTGTGGAGGTTTGGCTTCAGCCAAACCTCCGCAACTCGTAATATGGTGGTCTTCACTGCAGGCTCTGACGCGGTGAGACCGCCATGGCAAGGCTGTCAGTCTCCTGACCACCAGACTCGTAATGAGGGCCTATGGTGGTCATTACAACCCTGGCGGTCGGTTTTAAAGTGGCGGTAAGACCGCCAACAGGCCGGCGAAAAAAAAAATGGAATTACAACCGTGGGGGAAACCGCCAACATAGACAGCCACTTTAACACTCCGACCGCCGCGGCGGTACAAACAAACAGCACGGCGGTCACCGCCAACAGACAGGCGGAGGACAATGTACCGCCCACAGTATCACAACCTACCAATCCGCCACCTTTTCCGGGGCGGATTCACCGTGAACAAAAACACGGCAGAAACAGGACTTCGAAGGGAAAACGCTCACCTCTACACACCCCACGAGCAACCAGGATGCCATGGAACCAGAGCTGCAAATTTTCCCTGCCCTTATCTTCTTGCTCCTCTACCAGGAGCACAAACGCCGGCGGCCAAGACCACGGTGAGTACTGCACCTACGACACAGGTGAGGGGGGAGGGAAAAGAGAGTGACGTACACACACAACACGCAACACCCCCACCCGCACCCTCACCCACTACAACACACACTAATACTAATCACAGTTACACCCCCCAAACCCCCCCCGGAAGAATGCAAAGACAAAAGGAAATGAGTGTAACCATTGTAATATATAAAATCCAGTACGCAAAAATATATATACACTATTAACAAATATATACACCAAGAATAGTAGTCCAGGTATTGCTCCATTAAAGTCCATGGAACACTGGGCCCACACGGCAGTACCCGAACATGACGGAGAGAACACTGCAGGGGCATCAGATAGCAATAAAACAGGCACCTCAGGGGTAAGGGAAAGGGGGGGGACCTCAGCCGGTTGAGTGCACGACGCCAAATCCATGAGGGGGCCCCATGCCCACTGTTCAATCCTGGGGAGTGCCAAGCCACAGTCTCGCAAGTCTCTACAATGAGTGGGTTGCCCACTGTTCAATCCTGGGGAGTGCAAAGCCACAGTCTCTCAAGTCTCTACAGTGGGGGGGAGTGCAAAGCCACAGTCTCTCAAGTCTCTACAGTGGGTGGGTTGTCCACTGTTCAATCCTGGGGAGTGCAAAGCCACAGTCTCTCAAGTCTCTACAGTGGGTGGGTTGCCCACTCTTCAATCCTGGGGAGTGTAAAGCCAACGTCTCTCAAGTGGATAACAGTCTCCACTGGTTCTGGAGGGGGCTTTGTGCCCAGAGTGCCTCATCCTGCCAAGGACTGAGGTAGTGGATGCCTTTCTCCACTGGTTCTGGAGGGGGCTTTGTGCCCAGAGTGCTTCATCCTGCCAAGGACTGAGGTAGTGGATGCCTTTCTCCACTGGTTCTGGAGGGGGCTTTGTTCCCAGAGTGCTTCATCCTGCTCGTGGCGGACACAGTAGCGTCAGTGCCCTTGGCGCTCATGGGCCAGCGGTGTTTGTGGCGGCGGTGTCCTGTTCAGCGGTGCTTGTGGCGGCGGTGTCCTTGGCAGCGGTGCTTGTGGCGGCGGGGTCCTTGGCAGCGACCTTTCTGGCCCAGCGGTGCTGGTGCTGGACGGTCCTGTCTGGCCCAGCGATGCTGGTGCTGGCAGTCCTTTCTGGCCCAGCGGGGCTGATGGCGGTCCTTTCTGGCCCAGAGGTGCTGGTGCTGGCGGTCTTTTCTGGCCCAGCGGGGCTGATGGCGGTCCTGTCTGGCCCAGCGGTGCTGGTGCTGGCCGTCCTTTCTGGCCCAGCGGGGCTGATGGCGGTCCTTTCTGGCCCAGCGGTGCTGGTGGTCCTTTCTGGCCCAGCGGAGCTGATGGCGGTCCTGTCTGGCCCAGAGGTGCTGGTGCTGGCGGTCCTTTCTGGCCCAGCAGTGCTGGTGCTGGCGGTCCCTTCTGGCCCAGCTGGGCTGATGGCGGTCCTGTTTGGCCCAGCGGTGTTGGTGATGGCGGTCCTTTCTGGCCCAGCGAGGCTGATGGCGGTCCTGTCTGGCCCAGCGGTGCTGGTGCTGGTGGTCCTTTCTGGCCCAGCGGTGCTGATGGCGGTCTTGTCTGGCCCAGCGGGGCTGATGGCGGTGGCCTCCTGGGCAGCGGGGCTGATGGCAGTGGCCTCCTGGGCAGCGGGGATGATGGCGGTGGCCTCCTGGGCAGCGAGGCTGATAGCGGTCTTCTCCGCCGTGCTGCTCTTCCCAGACTTGCTGAGTTTCTTGTGCCCCTTCCCCACCTTGGAAGGTGTCGCAGCTGACTCCACACTCCCACCTGTGCCCCTGGGAGCGGCTTTAGTGGCTGGAGTCTTCCCTCTCTCCCGCCGGGCACTGGCCAACTTTTGATGTTTGACAGGTGGGGGACTGTCCGTGCTGTGGCTCCTTGCCACACTGGCTGCCCTGCTGCCTGGTGTACTCCAGAATCCGTTGACTACTGGCACCACTGGTCCCGGAGAGGTTGTGGCTGAGGTGCTAGGTTGGGACCTGGAGAGTCGGGCCCTAGGATACTGACGGGGTGGGGGAGGTGAGGGAAAGAGGTCAAAGGTGGACAGGAAAAGTTTCTTGGGAACACTGGGATGGGTAGCTGGAGGGGGTTTGGGAGTGGAGGAAGAGGTTGTGGTTGTAGGAGGTGTTCGTTTGGTGACTTTGGGTGAAGGTGCATGCGCTGGAGGCTGTCGTGAGGTGGATGGCTGTTGGGTGTCTGCCTGCGTTTGTGTATCTTGGGAGGGGGCGTCACAGACACACTGGGAGAGGACACAGGGGACGTGTGAATGGTAGTGGGGGTGATGACTGCACGTGAGCGGGGTGTGGTGGTGTGTGTGCTGGTGATGGAAGTAGTGGCTGTAGATGTAGTGCATGCAGGTGTAAGTAGAGACGAGACTGGGAGGGAGGAGGGAGACGAGGAGGAGGGGGACACAGTGGAGGCAGTGGATGTTGGTGTGTCTGCATGTGTGTGATGCTTGGGTGAGTGCCTGTGGGATGTGTGGTGCTAATGTTTGCCAGCGCTTCCCTTGTGTGTTGAAGTGTGTGCATGCTGGTCTGATGGTGTGCTTGGGGTAGGCTGAGGTACAGGGGTGTGGGTCTGGGTGGAGGTAGTTGGAGGGGGAGGCTAGAGACAGGAACAATAGCTGCCATCAGTGCTGAGGCCAGAGTCTGAAAAGCTCGCTGAAGGGCTGCCTGACTAGAATGAATGCCCTCCAGGAATGCATTTGTTTGTTGCAACTGCCTCTCTACACCCTGGATGGCATTCAAAATGGTAGACTGCCCAACAGTGAGGGACCTGAGGTGGTCAATGGCCTCCTCACTGAGGGCAGCAGGGGTGACAGGGGCAGGGGCTGAGGTGCCTGGGGCGAAGGTGATGCCTACCGTCCTGGGTGAGCGGGCACGGGGCAAAGGCTGAGGGGCTGCTGGGAGGGCGGTGCTGGTAGGGGGGGTGGCGGCTGTACCTGTAGATGCATGGGGCACAGATGTGGCCGCCACCACAAGGGAGTTCCCATCAGACGACGAGTCCGTATCACTGTTCTCAGCTCCTGTCCCCGCCGTGGAGCTCCCCTCGCCCTCCGCCCCACTGGTGAATTCCGAGTCTGTAGTTTCGCCCTCCAGGGCCATGTGGGATGCAGCTCCCTCCTGCTCCGGTGCCACTGCTCCTCCGCCTGATTATGCTAATGCACACAAGAACAGGGAGACCACAGAAATGGGGGACGGGACAGAAGAAAGACATGTTGAATGCATGCATTACCGCTACCGTTGACGGACACGACAGACACAGAAGCCCCCTGCATTACGCCGCGCCCTTGGGGTCCACTGTTGAATCCCTGGGACATGGCCTACAAGGCTATGGCCGACATCTGCACACATTGATGTCACAGGAGCCTGACTAGGCGTAGTTGGCACTGTACACAGGTGGGGTGGGGTGCCAAAGGGTCTGCCAGAAGAAGGGGACTTAACTAGCACACTCGCCCTGGCCTAGGGAAACCCACAGCCCACCTCCCCCACCCAGACACCTCCACTGCGCGCTGAATCAGCTGAATGGGAGTGTACTCACCCCCTTGTGGCTGCTGTGATGCCCTCAAGCGCCCATCCAACTCCGGGTACGCCACCGCCAGGATCCTGAACATCAGGGGGGTCATGGTGCGACGGGCACCCCTCCCACGTTGGGAGGCCATCCCCAGCTGGGCCTCCACGGTCTTCTTGCTCCAGCGGTGAAAGTCCTCCCATCTCTTACGGCAGTGGGTGCTCCATCTGTGATAGACTCCCAGGGACCGGACGTCCTTGGCGATGGCACACCAAACATCCTTCTTCTGGCGGGCGCTGACCTACAGGAATTGTACAGGGGAAAAAGAAAAGTTATTACCAACTGCACCGTCACAGTCATTGGCCCCCATCCCTACCCTTGCCATGTGGGACATGCACTCACCGTCGTTTCATGCACGCCTCAATCTCCCCCACCCATCTTTCATCCACCCCACTCCACACAGGCATGGCCCATACAGCATGCTCCCAGTGTACTTACCTGTTTGTCTGGAGGACCGTAGAGTAGCGTGTACTGGGGGAGGACCCCATCCACAAGTTTCTCCAACTCCTCCGATGTGAAGGCAGGGGCCCTTTCCCCAGACGCACGAGCCATTGTCTCTTCCAGACTGAGGTCACAGCAGCACTTGCAGTGTAGGTCCTCTCCTGTCGAAGATCAGGTATCGAGTGATTGAACAGATAGGAAATGGCGGTCACGTCCGTGGCGGTGCGTACTGTCACCGCCGGCGTACATCGTCATTGGCTCCTGGGACCCATAGGGTCCAATGTTAACCAATGCAGAATTGTGCTGCGGTCTTCGACCACCTACCGTGTACAACGCCAGCGCAGTTACCTCACATCCCAGTGTCCCACTTTACAGGTCAGGCAGCCGCCATTTCAGGGGCCCACATGGCTTTATTTTTAACTGCGTCACACATACCTAGGCCTTGCCTCAACACTCATACATGCAAATTTCGAATTATGATTCGTGTTTTGTGTAAGCTGTGTGTGCGTACCTCTGAGTTGGTTGACTCTGTGCTCGCTGTTGTCCTTCATAGGCACCGTCTGCTGGGACATGTGAGGAGATGGCGGCATCCTCCGGTGTACAGACCGCTGGTGGACCTATCGACAATGGAGGAAAGACACGTAATCATCACATACAGGCTAGATCGTGCCACAATCCTGGAACTGTGTGCCCAGTTGGAGCCAGACCTGATGTCAGCTATCCGCCATTCCACAGGAATCCCCCCTCTAGTGCAGGTGCTGTCAGTACTCCATTTCCTTGCAAGTGGGTCATTTCAAACAACAGTGGCCATAGCATCAGGGATGTCCCAGCCTATGTTTTCCAACGTGTTGTCCAGAGTGTTGTCTGCCCTGCTGAAACACATGCGGAGCTACATCGTTTTCCCTCAGGTGGAGGATTTGCCTGCAGTGAAAGGTGAATTTTATGCCCTGGGACATATCCCCAACATCACAGGTGCCATTGATGGGACACATGTGGCTTTGGTACCCCCCGCAGGAGTGAACAGGTGTACAGAAACCGTAAGAGTTACCATTCCATGAATGTGCAGATGGTGTGTTTGCCCGCCACATCTCCCATGTGAATGCCAAATTCCCTGGCTGGGTGCATGACGCTTACATCCTGTGGGATAGCTGCATCCCTTATGTGATGGGTCAACTCCAGAGGCACCGTGTGTGGCTATTAGGTGAGCACCTGGAAGCAGGTCAGTGGGAATGTTTGTGTGGGTGTGGGGATATCCCTACAGGTTAGTGTGTGTCTAACAGTTGTCCCTCGCCATTTGCAGGTGACTCTGGTTACCCCAACCTGTCATGGCTACTGACCCCAGTGAGGAATCCCAGGACAAGGGCAGACAGAGGAACGCTACAACGAGGCCCATGGGCAAACTCGGCGGATTATAGAGCGGACCTTCGGCCTCCTGAAGGCCAGGTTCACATGTCTCAATATGACAGGTGGATCCCTATTCTACTCACCAAAGAAGGTGTGCCAGATCATCGTGGCCTGCTGTATGCTTCACAACTTGGCTTTGCGATGACAGGTGCCTTTTCTGCAGGAGGATGGTCCAGATGGAGGTGTTGTGGCAGCTGTGGAGCCTGTGGACAGTGAAGACGAGGAAGCAGAAGAAGAGGACATCGACAACAGGAACTCTGTGATCCTGCAATACTTCCAGTGAGACACAGGTAAGAATACAAACCTGCCTACTACATGTACTTTAACACTACTACCTCTCTACTGTCTGTCGTTTTCACCCAGTGTAACGTCACTGAGTTGTCACTTTCCCTTACGATTTCACAGATGTGGGTCACACTGTGTGACATCTGCTTTGTTTCCTCATGGACTAGAGCTGTGTGACATAGGTATGTTGGCATTACCATTGAAAGAACATTTTGACACTGTAATTGCTAATACACTAATTCAAAATCACAGACAGACTCCAGATTGTTTTGTGCTTTAAGGGTGTTTATTTAAGTGCTCAATATTGGAGGGTGCTGTAAAATGGTGAGGGGTGATGGTGGAGGAATGTCCATGGCAGAGTCCAGTCTATTAGTCTCACAGGTGCATTGTCCAAATGGGCATAGGAAGTGGAGCTGGGGCATTTTGAGGATGGACAGGGTGACAAGGTGGTACAGAAGGATGACAATCAGGGCAGTCTTATTTCTTGGCGGGGGTCTTGGCATCGTTCACTGTCTTTGTCCTGGATCTCAGGGACCGCTTGCGGGGTGATTCTCCCTCTGCAGGGGGTGGGGTGGTGGTGTGGTGGTCCTGTGGCGGTACCTCCTGTCCACTAGCGCCGGCGGAGGTGGTGGGCAGTTCATCGTCCAGGCTAGTGTCACGGGCCCCTTGTTGTGCCACAGTGTCCCTCCTGGTGTTGAGGACTTCCTTCAGCACCCCTACGATGGTGCCCAGGGTGGAATTGATGGATCTGAGTTCCTCCCTGAGGCCCAAATACTGTTCCTCCTGCAGCCGCTGGGTCTCCTGAAACTTGGCCAGTACCGTTGCCATCGTCTCCTGGGAATGGTGGTAGGCTCCCATGATGTTGGAGAGGGCCTCGTGGAGAGTGGGTTCCCTGGGCCTGTCCTCCCCCTGTCGCACAGCAGCACTCCCAGTTCCCCTGTGTTCCTGGGCCTCTGTCCCCTGGACCGTGTGCCCACTGCCACTGCCCCCAGGTCCCTGTTGTTGTTGGGGTGGTGGGTTAGCCTGGGTTCCCTGTAGTGGTGGACACACTGCTGATTGACGTGTCCTGGGGACAGAGGTATGGGCCCGCTGGGTGGGTGCTGTGCTGGTGTTTCCAGAGGCGGGAAGCTCTGTGGTGGCCTGTGCCAGTGTGAGGGGAACCGACTGTCCTGAGGTCCCAGATGGGCCGGGCTGGTCATCTAGATCCAGTTGGACAGAGCTGCTGTCATCACTGTGGGCCTCTTCTGTTGGTGGTATGGACATGTGTGGACCCTCCTGTCCGGTGACATTGGGTAGGTGTCCTGCAGGGGTATAAAAGGATGTTTACTGCATCTGTGTGTGCCATAGTGTGCAATGGGTGGGTGACCGTGTACCCCAGTGCTTGCATCCCTGTGTGGGACCTCGTGTGATGGTGTTTTAGGGGGGTATATGGTTATGTGCAGTGGCCATGCATTGGTGATAGGTGTCCATGCTTTGTTGTTGCATGCAGGGCTTGGTGTTGGGATGTGTGATTTGTGATATTGGGACATTTGTGAGGAGTTGGAGTGATGGGGGTGAGGGCGAGGGTGGGGGTATGTGATAGCATGCAGGTAGGGTGGGGGATGCAATAGTTAAGAATTGACTTACCAGAGTCCATTCCTCCATCTACTCCTGCAAGGCCCTCAGGATGCAGAGTCGCCAAGACTTGCTCCTCCCATGTTGTTAGTTGTGGGGGAGGAAGTGGGGGTCCGCCGCCAGTCCGCTGAACCGCAAGGTGGTGTCTTGATACCACAGAACGCACCTTCCCCCGTAGGTCGTTCCACCCCTTCCTGATGTCATCCCTATTTCTTGGGTGCTGTCCCACTGCGTTGACCCTGTCCACTATTCTTCGCCATAGCTCCATCTTCCTGGCTATGGAGGTGTGCTGCACCTGTGCCCCTAATAGCTGTGGCTCTACCCGGACGATTTCCTCCACCATGACCCTGAGCTCCTCCTCAGAGAACCTGGGGTGTCTTTGCCGTGCCATGGGGTGGTGTGGGTGATGTGTGGGGTGGTGTGTGTTGTGATAAGTGGGGTGATATTTAGTGGTGTGTTGTGTGAGGTGCGTGGAACTTATGTGGGTGATGGTATTGTGTGCCTGTGGATGCTTGATAGTAGTTTGTAGTGTCTCTCTCTGGCCTTCTTTCTGTATTTTGGTCGTAGGGGTTTGTGGGTGATGTGGGTGTGTGTTTTATATTGTATTGGGTGTGTGGGAGTGGTGTGTGTATGTGTATCAGGTGTGTGTATTTCAATTTGTCCAATGTAGTTGTGTTTTGTAAATGTGTGTGTATTTTGAGCGCGGCGGTGTCTACCGCCAATGCAATACCACGGTTGAAAGACCGCTGCGTGGATTCGTGGGTCGTGATAGTGTGGGCGTATTTCTGTTGGCGTGACGGTGGAGGTTTTGTTTTCGCCAGTTTACCACTGACCTTTGGTGTGGCGGACTTCTGTGGGTGTCTCAATTTTGGCTGATTCCGAGCAGTGGGTCGTAATTGCTGTGGCGGAATTCCGCGGCCACAGCGGTGTGTTGGCGGTCTTCTGCACGGCGGTAAGCGGCTTTTACCGCCAATGTTGTAATGAGGGCCTATGTCTTTACGTTCCACATAGGTACTTCAAAATGTTAGATTCAATAGTCTCAATATTTATATGGAAGGGGAAGAAAGAGCAGTGATCTCTAAGAGGTTTTAAACTCTCAATAACCGAAGTTGGATGGACACTTATGGATTGGTATTTTTATTAATGTGATAGCATGACCAATAGTATCCGTATGTTGTATAAGTCCTATTCTGAGACTTGGCTCCCTGCCATTTCCATTGCAAAGGATGCTAAATCTAGTTGCATTAAATTTCAAAGCAGAGAATTTTTCAAAAACCTTAGACTCAAGACCACATCAGCTTTTGAAAAGATCTAGAGCAATATGAGGAGGTCTCTGAAAAGTCTGTCTTTTCATACCTTTACACCAGTGTTAAACAATCCAGACTTACTCGACTGCTTCACCTCCTCTTACTTTGGCCCCTGGGGAAACTCGGGAATTAACGTGTTAAGTGATTTGATGGACGTGTTCGCCATTGCAAAACATTCTCAGATCTACAGACAGAATGTGCGATAAATTGCTTGCACCTTGCTATTGAGCAGGGACACTAGCATTACAATTCCGCTGACCCAGCCTGATATTACATGACTGATTTTTGGTAAACAGCAATATAGCATTTCTTAAAAGTATAATTGTTGTATTCAGTCTCTTCCTAATGATTTGGAAATATGGGCTTATAAATGGACTCATTGCTTTGGTGAGGAGGTCACGGAGCAGGAACTCTAGGCCTATTCTACGACAATTCTGCAAGGTTATTACTCCTACTAGCAAGGTTATTACTCCTACTAGACTGAGAGACCAGATCTATCATACATTTATATCAGCCCCTCCAAACAGAGCAAATGGTATAATAGATCATACAGTTGCCCGCGTTGCTCAGCCGGAGCGGACCATAATTTTTACATGTTCGTTACTTTTCCAAAACTTATATCATTCTGGTTCTTGGTCAGGCAGCAAATATTTCTTGTACAACTTTCTTGAGGGATATATACTCCAAACATAATGCTGCTGAGTATAGGTACTACTGACTGGGTGTTTTATGCCCTTTCTCTTGCTAGGTTCAGCATTGCGAGGAACTAGAAATCTTCTAAATGAACAATACGTCTTATGGAAGGAATACCAGCTGAGTCCCCCAAAGAATGGAATTTTGCATTTCGGGAAGAATTCACATTCTGTAGGATTATCTGAGACTTTACATCCTGTTGGGTCATGCGGTCTGCTGGTGTGGTTACGTCTAAACTGAAATAAATTAGTCAGATATATTCCTGTCAGAATTTTTCGTAAATCCCTAGCTCGGAGGCACAAAGCACAGACCGATCAGGAGGCTGTACAGTCAACTTCAGGGACTGTGTGTGAAGGACACCACAAGAGCCAATCACTAATTTGGAGCAGTGAGTTTTAAGTGATATTCATGAACATATGTAACTTTAGAATTGCAATACTAACTCATAAACAGTTATGGACATAATAACATACTGGTGATGCAACCGCTCTCTGAAATAGCAGACTAAAAACGTCATTCCACAAATGTGATCTCTTGGGGAAAATGGAACCCTTGCTCTTAATACTTTCAAGTGATGACAACTTGAAGACTATTTGGGTTCTAAGCTGTTATCTAAATGGGTGAGTGATTGCTGGAGGGGGAATCAAGTCTTATTTGTGTACAGTCTCCTGTTGTGCCAACCGTAATTATGTCACTGTATCTTTATACAGAAAACTAGTCGCACGGATATTGGGACTTCAGGTTGAGGTGTGTGCCCGCTATGTTATTGAGCCCCAGGAAGTTGTCTTTCTTCCCATCCTTTCCATTCCTTAACCCCCTGATCCCCTTGGGCACAAACTGCTGGTGCTCATAAATACTGTGTGTCAAGGATTGTTCCTAAGAGGTGGTGTCATGAGAGAATACTTTGTATGCGGATAGCCTGGGACAGTTAAAGTATCCTTGATATGCAGCACAGAGGGCTCTGGGAACAGTTTTCAGTTTATTAGGATGACTCTTGCAATTCTATAAGTGGGTCAAAAAAAAAACCAAAGATACATGATCTTGATGATGTTGGTGCAAGATGGAGGACATTGTAAACACAACTCGACCATAAGCCCAAATTGTGATGCATTTGAAGTGAAAGGAGATCAGCTCCCATACAATCTACCCCTCTCTGTCATTACTGCGGGGTAAAATCTGCTTCACTGTCAATGTAATGTTAATGAATTTGTGATTTTGGCTTCAGTTTGAGACAGATCCCTCTGGGTAGACTTAGCAGAGGTATGAGTTTGCACTATGTTATTGCAGGTCAAATACCATCCTTATCTTATCCGATCACAAATCTTGTAGCAGAGGATGGTTCCCACTTAGGTGTAAATACTTAGAATTTGCTCCACAATCCATCTGAATTTGTCCCAGCCCAAGCCCCTGAGTTTCCAATGGTCCAGTTTGGAGAAGTGGTGGTGTTCCAGCGTTCCTGGGTGGTTGCTGAGTCCTAGGAGTATGAGTATAGTAAGGTTATGCATCTTTAAGAGTGTTATCAAGCGCTGCAGTGTTTGTGAGCTTTGATGAGTTAGTGTGTTGGGTGTTATGATGTTCATTTTGAGTCTAGGATAGCTTTGTATTGCTGTTAGACTTGTGATGCTGGTTCATATATTCCACTTGTGCTTATGAAGATAAATGCGCTTGCTGTAAGAGTTGAAGTTTGATTATTGGACTCGCCGTAGTCTAAGATCCCCCACACCTTGAGATAGGGACTTGTAACTTCTATTGTTCGATTGTGCTAATGGAGATTGGTGGTTGGTTAATCCTTTTGCACAGAGGAGTAGACCAGAGTAGTCTGGGTGATTTCCTGCTGATCGAGATTTCACTTTACATGTGGTATAATATCCTCCTATTGTTACCCCCTGATTCTTTTAGAGGGATTTTGTACCTTGGATTTTCCTTAGTGGAGCAGACAAGAGTTTTGTTTTATTTTATTTTTGGTTTTCTTCATTTGCAATTTAAAGCTGAAATCGCTGCTGAGAGAGAGTTGCTGTGAGGTGCTCTGAGTTATTTTATGCTGGTATTGGTCGGTTAGTGTGTGTGCCACACTGGGATGTGGTAGATACACCATAGAGTGTTGCGCTGTGAATAGACACCTCAGTGGTTTCATGCCGAGATTGGAAGCAAGTGTTGTTGCATATTGTTCTGTGATTTGCTGAGGACCACCAGTTATTTCAATTGACATTTAGTTGAATAATATTGTGTCAAAGTATAAAAAACGAAGACATTTTTCAGAAAATTAAGGGCTTCATCTAGAGATGATGCAATAATACCAGTCCGTGAAGACGAATGAAGCCCCTCCCGAGGGTATGTCTGCTCAATACATATCAGGAGCATCAGATCTGGGAGCGAGACCCCGAATGGGAGCAATTCCCTTTGTGAGTGTAGTGACTGTAGAGGTTAATAGCCCTTAGCCTCATTCATCAGAGACTTACACTACTTTGAGAGCAATAGATGTCTTAAGGATGAAGGTAGAGTTAGAAGAAATAATTAAAGGAACTCTTGTTGTAGGGTTCATAGATAGGTACAATGAAGCAGAGCCTTTGTATTTGTGTAAAGGAGCTGCTCAACACGCTCGTATAACACTTGTGGATCTTGACAATATAGCTACAGAGTTTGGGATTGACCTCTCTAAAAGTATAACCCTTGAAAAAATCTAGAATGTTCATGACAGAAGACACTCCTAATAACAGGCAAATTCTTGGGTTAAAGGTGCAGTTGAAGAAATTAATCAGTAACGAGGAAAGATGACAAAGGGGAGGCAGAAGCAACTGAGGGTAGGAGTGTTGCTAAGGTCAAGGCTTATCCCCTGATGGTAGTACATAGAGGAACTTGTGTGTATGTGCCTTGGAGTCGTGGTGATCTTTTTACATGTACAAATCAATTAGATGGTTGAAAGAAAGTCCTGATCAATGGTGTCATGCACTCACCTGGTTCCAACCACAGGGATGATGCTGGACCTCCAATTCCTTCTGGGGCTGCACATTGTAACAAGTAACAACTGTCTGGTTCCACCGACAGCCCCTGGGGGAAAAGAGGCTGGGGTGAAACAAGAAAAAAAAGAACCCACGTTACTGCAGTGACTGCTTGGCTGCCTCATACACCGCCCAGAATGTTGGAAGTCCCTGGACCTCGATATCTTCTATGCAGAAGCAATAAACTACAAAACTACAAAAAACAATGTTACCTACTATTTCCTACCTTCAAACCATTATTTACACTTCTGGTAAACTTACAGGCATCATCATACACATTACATGAAAGGGAGAACAGCAACCAATTCAAGAATATTTGAAGAACTTCCAGAACTCCGGAACATACAGGATTTCTAAGTCTGAACGAATACAACTATAGATTCTGGGAACTTATTCCAAGGTGGCTGATACAACGTGTCAAGAGCACAATGACTAACTTTCAGTTTGTATTTGAAGAGATCAGAGAGCTACAACAAGAGTTCAAAGCGCTGGGCCTCGGGGGAGGGCTAAATACTTCAACAAATGTTCAGAATCTAAAACAGGATCACATCTTCAAGGAAGAAAGTCTTGAAGTATAACAAGTCTGCGGTTTAGTGAATACTAATCTGAGAGTTAAGTACTTAGCCTCAACAACACAGGAACTGGAATTCAAAACAACAGGAAACACAGTGCAAGAAGCGGAGTTGTAACTCATGAAGGAAAACACTGGAAGCGTTGCATACCCCAGAATCAAGGAGTCATCAGAAGAGCTTGTAAGACAAAAGCGCTGGAAACTTCTGGTGAATCAGGAGACGATCCCAGGGTAGAGACGTGCATAGGATTGGAACACTGGAAGGTGACTGCAAGAACAATGCTGGTGCACATCGGGAACAGATTTGAGGCCAAGTGCTGATGCAGATTCAAGGAGGGCATTTATACAGGAATCCAGGAGTGTTCTACAAGGACACATGGCCCATGTGGAGGCATGGAATATTCCAATGAACCTGAGGAGGGGGGAAATATACGTGTTGCATAATAGGGAAAATAGGCCTACCCAGTAGCAGGTGCAAACAAAAATTGACATATGACCATTACAACTGAAACCAAGTGCATGATGGTACAACGTAGTGTTCTTCAGATGAAACATGTTTACTCTAACTGGGCATGTGATATCTGCAGAGGCATACTGGATGAAGCTTGCATAACAACATAATAGGAGGGTCAATGGTTCAGACTTCAGCAGGAGGGGAGAATCATAGAGAGAGCATGGGCCTGATAGGCGCCACTAGGGAAACAAGCATGACTGGGATTATTCAGGTTAGGGAGGTGCCACAAAGGAAGGTTGGCATGGGCCTAGCTGGTAAATCCCACCGCACATAGGGCGCAAGATGGAGTTGTGACAAATGACACACTCAAGTTAACAGATTTGTGGAAATTTGAAAAGTACTTTGGGAAGATCTGAATACATGACATTGTTGTTCATAGTGATTTGTGGGCTGATTATTAGGTGGCTGCACAATGGCCAGCTGCAGAGCCACCACTCCATCTCTACTTGTTATGGAGAAGTACCTCCAGATGCTTAACTTTTCAAAAACTAAGGTTTCCCAGAAAGAGAATGACTTGTTGAAAATATTGAGGACTACCCAAGAATCTAACGAGTAAGTGCAGGCTTACTACGAATAAATCCTGCGAAGTTTTTAGTCATCATAGCGGTGTTGAAGATCTTGAAAATGTTGTGTTCCATTTCATTCTTGCTTTGCGTCTGGAGATTAGTTCAGATATACAGCAGAATGTGATCTGATAGCCATCAAAGCTGTTAGATGAAACCCTGAGTTATACAATGCATTGTAGTGATGATTTGGAAACCAGACAGAAGAAAATTAAGGAGAAATTAATGTTGGCTGAGACCAAATTAACCCAGAAAGGATTTCAGAATGGTTAGTTCCCAGCAAATTCCGGTTATGTTGCTAAAGGTGGAAATGGAATGCAAAGAGTTGGATACCAAGGTGGTGGTCAGAAGATGCAAGGTGGGAATGGTGTCCCATTTGGTGGAGGACGATGGATACCTGATGACCCAAATTCGGAAACAGGCGTAACCATGTTAAATAAGGCAACACCATGTCATTATTGTAAAACATTGGGACATTGGAAATGCGAGTGCCATTCAAACTGAAACCAAGTACAGTTTGATGGCCAGGGGCCTTATATGAATGTTATGCCAGTTCAGAATTTGCTAATGTAAAGACCCCCGTTAATCCTTTATGTGGCCCAAGACCCCTTGATACAACATAACTTGAATATCCAGAGGTTTAATGCGAATGCAAATGCCCGAGTTCCACAGAACCCCTTCTGGAGTCCAGAAACTTTCCAACAGTTCCCAGTCTTTGACATTTTTGAATATCTAGGGTCTGATCAATCACAATAAGGGTGCCTGAGTGAGAAGAATAACTGAGTACTTGGCACAACCTTAGAGGTAGACCAGAGTGGTCCATATGTGAAAGGAGAGGTGAATGGTCATCCTGTGTCCTTTCTGATTGACACTTGTGCTACACGTTCTACTGTATATGCAGTGAAAGTCCCAAACCACCCCTCTCTGCAAAACAAATCCTAATTGAAGGCATTTCTAATAAGAACATGATTAATCCTGTTTCAACTATGGTCCCTTTAAGGAAGACCATCAGTTTGTAGTCTGGGATTCAAGTCCTGTGAGCCTTCTAGGAAGAGATCTTTTGTGCAACCTCAACAGTGTGATTTATTGTACCCAAAAGGCATTGAGCTTCAATCCCATGATGAAGATACAGATTTGAAACTGAGCACTCAGAAACATGTTGTTAGGTTAGTCCTCATTTTGGCAAAGGAGGACTTGCCACCCAACTTAAAGAATTCTGTGAAGGATGAAGTCAGGAAGTATAATGGCAAAGACATTGGCTTGATTAAAGATGTTGAACCTGTAAAAATAACTCTCAAACAGGATGTTGAATTTCTTTGTCTGCCTCAGTAAAACTTCTCACCAGAGGCAGTGGCTGGAATTACCCCTGTAATTGAATCCATGTTAGAGCAAGGCATTATAAAACAGATCCTAGGAAGGCCCAGATAATGGGAATACAGAAAGCGAACAAAAAGTGGTGGGTCATTCAAGACCTGCAAAAGATTAATAATATTATTTCCTCATGTTGTCTTGCAGTACTGAATCCAGTTGTAATATTGTTCCAAATCCCTTCTGGTGCCAAGTGGTACAGAGCAATCGATTTGTGCCAAGCATTTTTTTTATTCCATTGCATGAAGACAGCAAGTTTCTCTTTGCTTTCCAGTTCGGAAGCAGAGTACTGGCATGGTGGCATGGTGTTGAGGTCCTCAACGGTATACAGAAGCGCCTCGATCCTTAACCAGATCTTGAAAAAGAATTTTGAGACACTGAAGTTGCAGTGTAACTCCATTCTGATCCAACAAATCGACAACATGTTGCTGGCGTCAACAGTGCAAGAAGCATGCAGGCAACATACCATAGCACCTTTGATTCAACTAGCCAAAAATAGGCATGAGATGTCCCCAGTCCAGTTGGAGTACTGTCAGAAAGAAGTTCTATATCTAGGACATCACATTAAAAAAGGAGCAAGAAAAGTGTCTCAGAAGAGAATTTCTGTTATATTGCAGATTAACTTTCCCAGAACATAAAGAGAAGTCAAGATATTTCTGGGAATGGTGGGCTACTGTTGTCAGTGGATTCCCAAATGTTCCCTAGTGGCCAAGACTCTACAGAGGTTTACACACAAGGATGTGTCAGATCCACTACCATAGGACAAAAGCTGTGAACAAGCTAACCTCGAGCGAAGAGATAGTCTCTGTTGTGCCCCGGCTCTAGAAATGACAAACTATTAGAAGCCTCTCACTCTTTACTGTTCTGAGAGGGACGGGTGCTCCCTATCAGTACTGACTGAGATGCATGGAACCTTGAAATGCCCCTTCGCCTATTTTTCAGCCACTCTTGACCCAGTAGCCACAGAGTTACCAGCTTGCCTAAAAGTGGATGACAGCATTCAACAGTATGAAGGCATTGACTCTTACAGTCAAGGTGTCTCACTCTGTGGAGATCTTACTTATCTGCATTCGAACCCAACACATGACCATCAGTAGGTTGGCCAAGTATTAGCAGGAAATTGGTATGCTAACGATATTGCACTTTTGGGTCTTGAGTCTTCAATGGGGAATTTTCAAATGAATCGTAACATGACACTTCCTTTGGCTTGTTCCTTCCTGTTGCTAATCTGTGGAAAGAGGTGAAGAGCTTGCAGGAAGAAACACCAGAGTGTGAACAGGAGAGGTGGGGTAGAGAAGGGTGTCCTAGGAATGTGATGAAATCTAGGTTTCTGCAGATGGTCAACCTGTATTGCCTGATTCATTGTTACATCCCATGGCATATCATTTACATGGTGCTATACACTTAGGTTGAGGCTCTGTGGTTTGTCTCATTTGCACATTTTGGCTCAAAACCAGGTTTTCGTGTAATTGCAGCTGAGTTGTGTCATAGGTGTGTTACATACCAACAGTTGAATGTATGTAGGTGAACCCAAGTACTCCCAAGTCACATAGAAAGATCAGGTGGTCCCATTAGCCATATGCAGGTCGATTTTGTTGAGATGCATGTCTGTAATGGGTTTCGTTACATCTTGGTGGTGGTTTGTCTTTTCTCCCATTGGGTGAAGACTTACCCTACCAGAAGGAATGACAGTCTTACTATGTCCAAATTTTGGGATCCTGCTTTCTTTTGAATCAGATCATGGCAGCCACTTCAAGAATGAGATGATGAAACTTTTGTGTGCAGCTTTGCAGGTGGACCAAAGGTTTCACTGCAGTTACCGCCCTGAGGCTTCTGGTGTTGTGGAACAAGTTAATGTGACATTGAAATCCTGACTTTCTAGTGTGTGTATGCATGTCTCTGAAATCGCCTGATGCCCTTTCATTGGTATTGATGAATTTGAGATATACAAGACTGTCCCCTATGATATTCTCATGGGTATGGCCCTGAGGCCTGAGGCTCTCTGCTGTGCTTGTGACTGCACTTGTAAATATGACAGAGGATATGGTTCTTGACCACTGCAAAAGCTGGGCTGATGTCGTACCTTCTGTCTCTCGTAAGGCTGAATTGGAGACTCCACTCCCAAGGTAGGAGCAGTGCCATGACTTCAGTCCTGGTAACTGGGTATTTGTGAAGAAGCATGTGAGTAAGTTGTGCCTGGATTCTAGATGGCATGGGCCCTTCCAACTAACATTGGTCACCAACACTACTGTTAAATGTAGAGGCATACCTAACTCGGAGAGTGACACAAGCTGGAAAAGAAGTGGTGACAGCTACTACTTATGTGCAAAGGCTGAACTCAATTCAACCAAAGAGCTCAGAAGGAGAAGACGAGGAGTGTGCTCAAGTGTCTCAAAGTCAGCCTGAGATAGTTGTAGGGCCTGTGGTGAACAAGTCACGAGTAGCCACAGTGACCGAAACCAAAGGAGCTGTGAGTGCAGAGACTGAGCTCACAGAAGGTATAAGCAGTTTGACCAGAAGCGGGCCAAAAAATGAATAATGGCCAAAGAGAGACAGAGGTTTTCTGTGGCTGACAAACGTATTCCGGATATCATCAATGAGGAGACAGAGATCAGTGAGCAAAGTGACAATGACGGTGAACAGCCAGCAGTCAGAAGATCAATGAGAAAACAGGCGCCTACTCAAAGGTATTCAGCTCCTCAATGGATACACGTGGTTGATGACCGACAGACTGATTTTGAGAAACCTCCTTGAATAACGCTTCCTCATTTAACTGATTCCGTATTTTTGATTAAACTGAAGTCAACTGTCATTTTTTGAACTACTGACCTTCAGAATTTAACTTTGTAATGGCTCCAGATTGACGTTGGGATAGGTTCTGACTTTGAAGCAACTGAACCTGAAATTCAGTTTGAAGAAGTCATAAGTTTTGCTGAAGATTGCACAAGTAGAAGTTATCAAACAATTGTTTGTCTATATTCGATTGATTGATATTTTTCTTTTTCAGATTCATGAGAAACCTTGTTAACCATTTTATCAAATAAGCTTAGAGCAATAGTGATCACTGTATTAATCAGTTCTGTTACCCTAATAAAAAGCTTGCTAATAAGTTTGAGTTCTACGTCAGAGTAAGGTACCGCGACAGTTAAGCCTACCCCTACCTCTTTAGCAAAGCAACCTAGTTTAGGGCAGAACTTTTTGCACAAAGATAGTTCTGAGAGAAATGTTACTACTAATGTATTTTACAATTGTTGACATGAGTATACTTGGGTCATCTATGCAAAGAATTGCTACGTATGCACCCATCTCCCTTCATCTATGGTGAATCGAATGGCTTATCATCATGTTCCACTCATGTATAGCATTACCTGCACTGGAATTTTGAGCTTATTATAGCATCAAGGTCGATCTGACTGTTATTTCTCAAATTATAATGTGGTCTTCTCAGAAGTGCCAATGTATAAACATTTGATTTCCTCACACTAATGTTCAGTCTATGGAAACTGTTTGGCATTGCTTCAAACTGCTAACTAAACTTGACACTTCTTGAGCGCACAGACAAAATGTCACCTGTAAGTTCAGTCAGTTTAAAAACGACTTTATTGATGATTTAGAAGACAGAAGGGAAGTGATTAAAACGAAGGCAAAGGAAGCAGAAAACTCAAAGCAAGTTTCTAATAAGGAGGTGGAAAGTTATAGAGACGGGGAGGTACCACCGAGGCTGTGTTGAGATTGGGAAAACATGGAAAGTTATGTTTTATGAGGAAAATTGGGTTAATCCAGTTGGTTGACGATGGGGAGAAGTCAATGCCCACATAGATTTGAACTCTCAGATATTTCTGAGTTTGTATTTGCTGGAAACAGTGGTCTCATTCCTAATGTTTTTTACATTTGTGGAAAGTATGCTTATTTTAAGGTTCCTTCAAGTTGGTATGAGAGCTGCTATTTAGGTATAGTATTTCCTAAGGTGTTCCACAGAGAGAAAATGGGAAAGCAGGAAATTGCACTTCTTGGGAGAGTTAAGCATAGTGCTTCGCAAATGGTGAGGGATATCTTTGGAGTTATGATTCCCTCTGTACGTGTAGCTTTGGATGATGTAAAGATTGCAAAGCTGTATACTTTTTGGATAAATGTGCAGCCACACATCGGGTGTACTTCTGGCTGCTAACACCTATTAGTTGCTACTAGTGCAATGGCTCTCCAAAATAGTCTTGCTTTAGGTATTTTACTCACAAAGAATAGCAGCATTTGCAAAAAGCTAAGCATTCAACAATGCTGCACGTATGTGCCATACAAGAGCAACGATGTTATCAAGTATGTAAAGAGTAATACAGAGGTGTCAAAGGATTTGAAGGAATTGAAAGGAACCACTACTTGGGAAGCCATTGGAAAGTGATTCTCTGCTGTAGACAAATAGTTTAGTGAACCTATATTGAGACCTGTATTGAGAGCAGCTATATGGAGTCCTATATTGATTATTGCATTTTGTATAATTTGTTTTTTGGTGGTAAAGGGATTTAAATTGATGAAAAGAGGGTAAAGTTCGGGAGAGAGGTGAAAGGAAATCAGCTGATGAGCTGAAGAAGCTGGAGGTGTTTAGACGTAAGCAGCAATGGATAATTAACAGTTTGTGAAAGTGTCATGAATGAAAATTGGGGTATTTTATATCATGGCTCCCACAGCCATCAGAGGGGGGTATTGATGACATAGTGTTATCTCAATTTATTTGAGCTTAAATAATAAGTTAACCTGAAACCCACATAACCACTGCTTATGTGATTTATACATGATTTACATCTGATTACATATCATGCCACATATTGTTTTCCATACTGTTTTATATTTAGGTTTATCATAATTAATCATATATTTGATTACCTTTAGTTAGCTAATGTGCTTTTAAAGTTGACTGACATGAGTGGGCCTAGGTGCCTCACTCCATCTTTTCATATTTCTGCTTGCTGTGCATAATACTTTTCTGTTTCAGATACCGGAGTCACTGTGCACTCATTTAAAATGTTTTCTTCGCTAGCTTACATTTTGAAGGCCCTAGAGTATCAGTTGGTTGGTTTGGATAGTGACTTCAAAATTTTCAGTGGATGAAAAACTGAGGAGGTAAATACCCTTTTGTGAGATATTGTGAAGGTTGCATTGGGAGAAGTTGACATTGTATTATCCCTGAGAAGGAGGCCGCATATTGTAGGGGGAGAACAATGGGTTTTGATCCTACTCTCTGGGAACCTGAAGATTGTATCATTTGGACGAAATCTCATGTTTTAATTGAGTAAAGCTTGTTAGTTAGATCACTTGCCCCTGCCCACCTTTGCAGGCAGGCATCCTTCTCTTCTCCTGAGACCAATGCTCCTCATTTTTCTGCTCATAGAGATACTCTCAAGAGCAAGTACTTTCCTTCACATTCTAATTGGGGCCTTCATATGATATGTTTGGATTTTGTATAGGCTGGCACCTGCTGCTCCTGAATTTCCCCGACTTCCCTACAACTTCAATTTTAAATTAGGGAGTTTCCCTTATGTAAACGAATCTTCGTCTTGCTTTGCCTATTCATAATTCATAATTCAGCATTCATAATGCAATATTTGCATAGCTAATTGAACTGCTTGGATTATAGTCATTATGCTGCATTCAGGTGATTACCGATTTCATCTAATTGATTTGATTGGAGATTGTAACTTTACTAATCTGTTAATAAACTTTCATGCTTTTGCAATCTACTCCTCACTGTTGTTGCTGTGGGGCAAAATCTGCTTCACTGTCAATACGATGCTAATTAATTTTTGTTATTTTAGCCTCAGTTCGAGACAAAGTCTGTCAGAGTGGACTTAGAGAAGTTAGGAGTTTGCGCCACCTTAGCACAGTGCAAATACCATCCTTATCTTACCCGCTATCACGGGTGTAATGGACTTGCAGCACAGTGTCTTTGGCATGCACTGTGGTGAGACGCCACAAAGGGAACTGGAAAAGCCAAGTAGCAGCACCAGAAAACGCTGTGATAGCCGCGGTTCTGATTGGCTGGTGGAACACGATTACATCACAAGAGCCAGAGTTCTGGGAAGCAGGCCCTTATTTTATTACCAGTTAGAAGGATCCTTCTGATTGGTCAATCCTTGTTCTAATAATGTATAAGCATCTTGTCCCATAAGTGAGAATGCCATACTGGGAGGTTTACTGGCATCGGGAGGATTGATTTTTATTCTAGTCCTATATTTTAGAATTGGATATTTGGAGAGCAGTGGCAATAATTACATTCTGGAAAATCAATGCGAGAAGATGAGAGCGCCCCGTTAGGTGCAGCGGGGAAGCAGGGTAACATTCTATACTGGGTGAAATCTCCCTCCTGCGGGGTGGAGGCATCTTTGGCTGTCGGCCTTGGCACCGGGCCCTGCAAGTGCATCGGCGGCCCGTCCCTCCCTCCCCGGGGCAGCCCAGTCAGCACCGCCTGGGCGGTGGTCTGCTGCCAGCAGCAGCCCTTTATTGACAGCTAGCGGCTCCTGTTCTCTACCCTCCTCCTCTCCTCCGGCTCGTGCGCCGCAGATCACACAGCCCCGCCCGGGGGGAGCCGAGCCCTGCACCCTGAGCAGCAGTAGCAGCCCGGGTGCAGCCAAGGAGAGGAGCCTCGTGTCCCAATCCCGGCGCATCCCTTTCAGCAGCCAGCTGCCGGGACCTGACGCCTGCGCCCACGGGGGTGGCTGATGGCTGAGCCCCCGACCCCTTCCTGCTGGAGGTAGCCGGTCGAGAAGGAGGACGGGAGACCCTCGCCAAGCGGAAGACAGCAGCCCCGGCGGCGCGCACCTTTAGCCATGGTGTCATGGATCATCTCCAGGCTGGTGGTGTGAGTATACCTGGGGTCACCGAGGGGCGCCCCTCCTCCCTCCCCCCGGCGCACACTCCCCATGCGCCTCTCAGTGCCAGCCTAAATATAGCGGGCCATGGATACGGGCGGGTGGGCGGCGGGGCAGGCTGGTGGGTGCATCAGCGCACACATTGCGCCCCACCACAGAGAGCGGCGCTGGACGGGCATGGGGGCGCGCATCCTTCACGGGCGCGGAGAGGACCGGCCCCCGCAGGCAGAACCACCACCTCGGGGCCTTCTCCTTCCATTTCACCTTGTGCACAGTATAACGGGGGGGGGGGGGGGGGAGGAGTGCATCTGTATAGGGGCCCCCGTAATCGGAATCATACTCCACCACCGTCGCCCGCCAGAGGGCGCTGATGGCAGGACCCAGAATGCCTTTATTTTGTAGTTTAGGGAGTCATTTTTCTCATATTTGGCGTAGGCAACATCGAAATATTATTGTTGGCCATTTTTAATTCAAGCAAGTGTAAATTAAAGCAGCGCCTCTGAATCATTCATGTAAATTAACCTTAAGCAGCATGGGTCAGCAGGGCGTTGGAAAACGTGCCTTGTGCGCTCTCTCCATAATATACCAAGCTTACATAAAACTACATATGGACAAACCTCTGGATCGATATACGCATACAAGTATGGCCCACAGAAACACTGTGCTAAAAAAAAATCAACGGTAAACATTGCTTTGGGACGGGATAACAGTTCTGTGTTTTTTTTTTGCTAGGGCTGATAATAATTCGGGCTACTTGTTACATGATAAACGCTTTCCTCCGGGTGCACCAGACCCCCCAGCAAGCTATTTGGTAGTCAGCTCGTGTCCCTGGTGAATAGCTCTGCACATCTGTCACACGTCATGCGCAGACTGCGAGCCTTTCATTGGTATTTTCCCCCTTTTGCTAAAGGCCTTGCCCTTTCCTTTGTTTGGAGCGGCGGAATGTACCACCACATTAAAGAGGTGGCACCGGCTCCCGCACATTCCGTTGCTGTACTGAGGCAATAAAAAAAGTGGGTGCCATTTACGTCTTTTATTTTCTCAAGGGAGGGGTGGCAGGTGTGCAGATTTTTGGCCAACCCACATGGGCCCCTTGACTCTGCAGTGGTGCCTTCTGACAGACCACTGGCGTCTGCAGCTTTTGGCACATATTGCTACGTTTTCACATTTTCTAAGAATAAAACTGTGTGAAATGTAAAAAATGATTCACAAGGGCCTTAGTTTCGCGGTTACTTTTTTAGAGGTGCGTTCTCTCTGCCGTTTGTTGCTTGGAGTGAATTAACACCAGGGAGCTTCTGCCGCACCCGTCTGCCCACTGGCAGCGTCGCCGCGCCGCTGTTTGCTCCTCTGCAGAAAGACTGTGATTTGTAACATATTTTTCAATTATTTGCAGTTATGTGCAATCCTAATGTTCTTCCAGTTGCCCAGTAGCAAATGTATTCCTCTAGATGAAGTTGCGCCTTATGTGATTCTAGATCTTGCATTGTACTCTTCCAAAAGAACAAAATAAAGGGATTTTCTTTGTCTAAATACGGCTAACACCTATAGAATGTTCACTGGGCGAACAATTGGTGCCCTCAGAAGGTGGCATTATGGGTACTTCCTTGTGTAACAACTTGTGGCTAAAAGTTGGAGACCCTAGGGTGGGGCGATCTTCTGGGTTTTAGAGTATTTTACTGCATTTAGATAGAATGTGATAGGATCAGGCATCCGCTTTGGCATCTGAAGGGTATTTCTTGCTGTTTACTATTTTTTTTCTCTCTTTTCTTATTTTAATATTTTGTAACGATTTTAGTTAATCATGCAATAAAGATTCATTCATTCACTGGGCCCGCTTAAAGACCTTAAGTCAATTAACAATAAACAGTTATCTCCAGGATGTTATTAAAAAAATAGGAATTTCATACATAGAGTTGCAGCAGATGACCAGAAGCGCATATATTGCAACAGAGGCCAGTAGAAACCATTTGTAACTTGCCAGCTGGAATTGCTGCCAGCGTTTCCTATTCAACTGGCTGCGACTTGCAGAGTTTATGACTTCAACAGCACACATTACATTCAGCAGAAATTATGGTACACAGCCAGGATCTTATTTCAAAATGCAAAGACGGCCAGGAGCACGTGACGTAGAAAGAATATCAATTCATATAGTTTTAATTTTTGCCTAGAAGCGTCATTTATTTGGCATTTTGAGTTTCCAGTGTATTTATGTGATGAACGAGTTGGAAATGTGTCTTCGGAAAATCCCCACTAATGACAAATTCAGAAATTGAGTTCCTGCAAATATGCAGACAGCCAGCTTCTGTTTAGTATTCCACTTCTCATTTTCAAAATATACATTTATTTTCTGCAAAAACACATGACAGTGTAAATAAACTTAATTACTTCAAATATGTTTGATTAGCTTTGTTTTTTTATTGCAAGTCCACTCGCTTCACACCGATCCCACGTGTTCTCACCAGCTAGGTCACAGCGGTGCATTCGTGTCGCTCCTCAGACATGTAGTCATGGGTGGGCCTGGGCAGAAGACACTGTGAAGGACGAAATATAATTCCATCTCTTTCTGCTGAGTCACACTGTTGGAGCAGTTGGCAGCACTGCAGGCCACAACATCTCTCCGCAAACACACCCTATATGTGGCTAGCGTTGGCTGTCAAACAACCCTAATTTTTTTACCCTCATGTATCAAGCATGCCCTACGAGGGTTGGATCCATTACACATTTCCAGGATAACCACAATGTAAATAATTTGCATTTATATTAATCCAATGCACATTTCTTATATGTGGATGTCTTGGAAATCCAGATTCCATCAGACCATGATGAAAGAATGTCACTGATACAAGGGATGTTCATCTTCTTTGGTTAATATAAGGTGTGTAAGGTGGCGCAACCTCTTCCTGGGCTGCCCCGCTCCTGTTAGGCTTCTGTGCCGAAACTGAAGGATTTCAAATAGAATAATAATATGTGATGCGTGTGAGCATGGCAAGGCCTCTTGGTACGTAGAATAATATCTGATGCGTGAGAGTATGGCAAGGCCTCTTGGTACCTAGAATAATATCTGATGCATGAGTATGGCAAGGCTTCTTGGTGCCTAGAATAATATCTGATGCGTGTGAGTATGGCAAGGCCTCTTGGTGCCTAGAATGATATCTGATGCGTGTGAGTATGGCAAGGCCTCTTGGTGCCTAGAATCATATCTGATGCGTGTGCTATTGCAAGGCCTCTTGGTACCTAGAATAATATCTGATGCGTGTGAGCATGGCAAGACCTCTTGGTACCTAGTAAAAAATCCAATGCATGAGTATGGCAAGGCCTTTTGGTGCCTAGAATAATATCTGATGCATGAGTATAGCAAGGCCTCTTGGTACCTAGAATAATATCTGATGCGTGTGAGCATGGCAAGGCCTCTGGTACCTAGAATAATATCTGATGCATGAGTATGGCAAGGCTTCTTGGCGCCTAGAATAATATCTGATGCGTGTGAGTATGGCAAGGCCTCTTGGTGCCTAGAATAATATCTGATGCATGAGTATGGCAAGGCTTCTTGGTGCCTAGAATAATATCAGATGCGTGTGAGTATGGCAAGGCCTCTTGGTGCCTAGAATAATATCTGATGCATGAGTATTGCAAGGCCTCTTGGCGCCTAGAATAATATCTGATGCGTGTGAGTGTGGCAAGGCCTCTTGGTGCCTAGAATAATATCTGATGCGGGTGAGTATGGCAAGGCCTTTTGGTGCCTAGAATTATATCAGATGCGTGTGATTACCCTTCCATCAGACCCTGCCCCAGCACTGCAGGCACCACAGATAGTGATATTGCGCCCCTTTTTTAACGATCACAGATGCTTTGTGTGTGCACAGAACCACAGGACAGGCCAGGAGAAGTGCTAAAGCTGGATCCGAACCTAGTGGTGGCCTTACCTGCACCCCAGTGAATAGTACAGTGGAGGAAATTCTGCTTGTGGACTTTCCTTCGGATTTAGCACTTTCTTCACAAATCACAGGTTTTTCCCCTGCTACCTACTCTTTATTACACCATGTATTATTTTTATATTCAAACACGTCCTTTAGATGCTAGTGCCTTCCCTTGTTTATATGAAGAGTCTTTATATGAGCCGTTTGGGGTAATGTGGATTAGGCAAATGCACAAGATCACTTGTTGTGTATGTGGCAGAGGAACGGTGTGTCGATTGCTACTTTGCTCTCTTAAGTTAGCAACAAACACCTGGGTGGCATGTTATCCTGTCGTGAGAGCAAAGACAGCTTTGTGGACTGAGATCAGTCATTAATGATACAGAAGGCTGGGGAATGGGAAAAGTAGGTAGACCTTGTGGTCCAAATGGGCTTTTAATTCCTACTTCTCCGTGCGGCGCCATCTTATATCATGTTATCGTGGTAGAGAGCAAAGACAGACCTCAACCCGAGCACAGTGTTGGTGCTGCTGCATGTAGAACAGTGCACTCAATAAATGAGCAACTGTATCTGTATTTCTGTAACATTTGAACCCGTGAGAGCTATAATAGACTTACATGGGCATTTAGACCTGTGCCTTGGTCTAAGCCGGCATACAAACAGTATCTAAGCCTGTTTTCACACTAGCGCCTGTTTGGAGTTCAGTGCACGTTGTGCTCAAGCATAAGTGTGCCTGACCAAATTGCACCAGGTATTCCTTGGTGGTGTTGTTAATCTGCTGGGTGCAAATGAATAAAAGGCAAATGCCATTTGCACCAGTATGTAAAACACTCTTTGTAACAGGGTGTTTTTGAACCTTTATTTACTGGTTATATCTAAGTGACCCAGACACTAAAGTTTATGCTGTTGCAGAAGGCAAAGAAATTAACATGCTCAGTGGTCCAGCAAATTCTTAGTCCGAAAAATGAGTACAGTTAAAACATACACAGTTCATAATTGTTACGCTAACACTGTACATTATAGAAAGGCAAACCTGTTAGTTTTGTCAATGCTTGTTTGTGGCGGATCAGTTAACCCTGGTGAAGAGTTTTTCTAAGAGACCAAATTCTGGTAGTATGATGTACGATTAATACTAGCAGAAGATTGAGGCATATACATTGTGCCAGAAAAAACATGATTTTGTAGCGCAGTGCAGAATAAGGTGTGGCTGGTTAGATTAAGGTGCCATGAAACTAGCTGAAATGGAACAAGGGATCATGGCATTTCATCCTCTTTTAATGAAATGAAATGGGCCAGGATTCTGTGGGTCCCCATCCAGTGCTGTGGTCCTGTAAGCTGCGAATGAGCAGTGCTTGGGCTGGTGGTGTCCTGAGACAGCCTGGAGGATGCTCCTCCAGCTTCAGGCTCTCTGGCAGTGGCAACATCTGGAGTGTATCCCCCCACGCTAAGTGCTCACACTCTTCTGTAGTTTTGTATTGTTCTAGTTTAATTAAACAGCATTTGTAGCCTTTTGTGGGCCTTGTTGTATTTGTAGGTCTGGAGCCAGCTAGCCTGAGCTGTCTGGAAGATCTCACGTCATCAATTCTTTAAAAAGTGCAATAAAAAGAAAACAGAATGAGAGTGGGTTTGGAGTTAACACGCATCAGCCATTCGCTTTCATAACTATGTCTTGCTTTTCCAATGCTTGAATGGACTGTTCATCAGGCCCGCGGTATTTCAGTGATGGTTACACTGTTTCATTTGTGTTCCCCTTTGGTTTTGGTAATGGGGCATCAAGTAGTTCTTTTATTAGTTGCAGATGCAACATGCAGGCCTTTCATATCATATCAAAATTATAATTGCTGATTTGTGGCTTTTTTGATTCCTAAGTGTGTGCTGTTTAAATACTTTTGCCTGTGTAAATACACCGTGCTATTCACAAATCACCCTTGGGTCTTGAACTGTTTTATTTTTCTGTCATGATAACATGTTATTAGCATTTTCTATTAACAATATCAAGACATGCACGCACATAAGCTTTCTGAAAAGACGCAACGAAAATACTGTCTCTTTGCAAAAGAATATACTGTGCAATATTGTGCTGTGAATGTCTTTTAAGTTCACGACAGCATAAACTTCATCTTCTGACTCCTTTTCGTAAGAATTTCTTAGAGGGTACATTGTAACTGCTAATGCAGTCTGTCCAGCGGGGCGCTACTTCTAGCTTCCGTATTGCTGCACGCCAAGATGTTGCTGCATTACAGGATTTTTGTTTCTAGCACTGCTAGGGGCAACTCACACAAAGGGCACGATTTATATGTTGGCGGAAGGATACTTTGTTGCAACGGTGGTGGAGTACTCATGCCGCGAACATAATGGTCCATCTGCCAAATTTAGAAGTTGGCGGACCATAGGTTGGCAATTGCTGAGTTGACTACGTCTTCACCGTGGCCAAACTTCTGTGATGGTCTGACATAGTAAGGACCATTGGAGAATTAGCTATATGTCCGCCTGCCCAATTTAGATGGGCGCGCATATAGCCGTTTTTACTGCTGTCACCTTCAGGAAAACCCTGGCAGTAAGGGTAAGTAAAAACATAAAAATGCCCCCCTCACCGTGGGAGATGACTCCTATGGTGAGGGATGGATTTTTTTTATTTTTTTTTATTTTAAAAAACAAAATTACACTTTGGGGTTTTGTTTTTGAAAAAAAAAAAAAAATCTTTCCAACTTGGCCGTATGGCTCTTTCATGTTTGATGGAGCCATTCATCAAAGTTACAATGCATTTACAGGAACTGCCTTGACAGTGGTTCCTGTGACTGCTAGAAATGTCTGTCAGACCGACTAACATTTCTTAGTTTGGCTTTCGGGACATCCGCCAGGGCAACAGAGTAAATTACTCAGTCACCCTGGCAGAGGACATTCCAACCACCTATATTTAAATCAGGCCCAAAATCACCCAAACATTACCAAACACTATACTTACAAAATGTTAGACCTATTGGGGTTGCCAATGCTTGTTTAAAATATAGACTGCTGTGTACAGTAGATTGCCTTATGGGTTGGGTGTTGGCGTTACTGTGCAATCAAAAGTCAGAGTTAAGTGTTAATGTTTGAGCAATAAGCACTGAGAGACGAAGATTTGCTTTTTCGGTCTTGACACCTCATGCGCTGTCTGTGCAAGACATATTGTTATCTTACAGTGGACTAAGAGCCTGCCCATTTAATACCATTGGTTGGCTTTGTGGTCGTTCTCATTTGCCTAGCTATTATTTATTAGTTGTGTGGGTTTTCCTTCCACTTCTTGTGTTTGTCCCATCCCTAGAGCATGGACGAATTACTCCTACTGCTCGTTTTTTCAGGTGCTCCTGTTTCTGTTTTTTGTGTGCTTGTGCTTCATATTAACCCTTGCATAGCTTTCTTGCCCGTGTGCTTTCTGCACGCCAGCTACATGTTGCTCTGTTTTTTAACCCTTATGAATCCCGGGACTTGCTCCACCATGTTGCTTTTTACCCAACTTCGCCCCTGCTTTGCTTCTGTCCGTGTTGCTTCACCCGCCTGATTTAAAAATCTTTCCCACCCACACCCCCATGTTGTTTCCACTCCGCATCCCCCATGTTCGTTCTGCACCCAACTGAGCCTCCTACATTGCTGCCTGCCACCCACTCTGAAAAAAAGTTGGATCAGTAACTAAAATGAAACAAAAAGCAACTATGCCATTTTGTTAGTGCGCCCATCTGTGGTGAAGGCGGCTACAAAATGAGAACTCAGTTAGGTGTGGCATTAGGGTATTAGTAAAGATTTTAAAGACGGTACTGGTGAAGCCATCAGGACCAGGTTTTATGCACCTTTATGGACTTAATAGCTGAATGGACCTTGGAAGATGAAATGGGGGCTGCAAGTGCCTACCACTTATCCGGAGGCAAGCCTGGAAGGGTTAGTGGGTTTAAGTAAGCGGTTTGTTACCTTTGAAGCAGGGGGTTGGAAGTGTAAAGAGAGGAGTAGAAATATCTGTCTATATTTGTTTTCTCTTGGGGTAAGAAGGAGTGCAGGATCCATCTCCTAGAGAGACGCGTCTATAGGCCCAAGTTTAGGGTGTGTGTGTGATAGTGAAATGACTACTTGAAGTACCTTAGTCTCAGTTTATGAATACATCCGGTAGACATGGGAGAAGAGCGTGTATTCTTAAAATGCAGCACGGTGCTTGCCCCCTGCGTGACACAACCCTAGATCATTGAGCATGCTCTCATAGGTTTTAGAGTAGGCCCCTCAGTGCAACACCGATGAGCCTGATCTATCTGTTTGTGCATCATTCTCCAGGTTAAAGTCCCTCATCAGCACCATGTCACACTCCGCAAAGCCAACTAGGGTATCAAGGAAGAAGGTCATAAAGATGCACTGGCCCAGGTTGGGAGCAAGTACAGTAGTAAACGTTATGCGAATACCATTGATGTGACCAGAAACCATGAAATTCTGTCCCACTTTGACATTCCTTCAGCCAATGGGGATTCAGTTAAGGGATCTGTGGCAAAATAGGGCAGTACCATTGTGCTTTGTATGAGCTGATGAGCTATGAGGTATATGCTTAAGGCAAAATTCATCCTGATGCTGGAGGTGTGCCTCTTGCATAGCTATCACGTCATAACTCCGCTCCCTACTCTTCCCTTAACGCAAGATTGCCAAAGCTGAGCCCTTTTATTAGGGGGGTTTAGACCCTTAACATTCAGTAACATTATTTTAATGATTGAAAGTTCTCTCTAGCTCCTTGCTCCACCCAGGGATGCATGACCGAGCCTGCGCTTCATGATGCAGTGCAGTATGAGAATGAAACCGCTAGCAATGATACCGTTAACACTTATTGGGCCAGATGTAGCAAAGGTTTTTACCCATTCTGTGTCTATGGGAAAAAGTGTTCGTACATATGGCCCATTTACCCTCCCCCTCTAAACAACATTAATGGTAGGGGCTTAAACCAACACTCCACAGTGATCACTTTAATCAGAGGAGAGCCAATGTGGGACTGAACGTTGCAGGCCACCCTTGTACGGGGGTGTATGGCATCGCAGAGGGTTCCCAGGGCCTCCTCCTTGGCTCTCAACTGTAGCAGAGGGAAGGGAACTAAACAAGAAAAAGAGCAGGTGATACAAACATCCTCTCTGCCTCCTCCCCCCATGTGTATCTGGCATTTTGGGCATGGAGTGAGTGCTCAGTCGGGCATGCCCACGAATAGTCTCACCTCATCATTCCCACATTAATGATTCACATTTCAAATTCACTATATCTCATCCCAGCCGACACGACCACAGTGGGCATCCATCATTGCAGTGCTTTTAGTGAGTCTATGAGAAATCCTGATTTGCTTTGGTCCACAGCCTGTGATGTATCCACTGCATTTTAGAAATAGTGTATTGCCCCTCCCAAGGCATCTCCAGTCTCCTCTCTCCCTAGTACCTTGGCGGGGCTGAATGCCTGTTTATGTTTCTCCAGTTGAATGCTCAGGATCTGTGCCTCTCTGGTCCTGTCTGTGTCATGGTCTTCCCTGATTTTGTATTCAAAAGAGATGCCAAAGGAGTACATCCATCGATCAGGACATGGTCGTTTCTCGGTGTTAAGTCAGAATTGTTGACTGCTCAGTAGTGTAGCAGGGGCAATATCTTGGTACGATGAGCAGCTGAAAGTTTGAACCGATATTGAGTCTTCGCCCCCTGAGGCTCATAAAACCCTCTCCTGATCTTTGAAGCTATGGAATATAGCGAAGATGTCCCTCAGACCTTGAGCATCCTTGTGCCTCTGGTGGCCAATTTGGTGGGCTGTCTCCAGCTTGACTTCCAGATTGTCATTTCCAAGTAGTTAGAAGAAGAGTCCTACTATGAAGGAATCTAGGTCTTCCTCAATCACCACACACATCTCACACCATTGGGCCCAGCAGAAGAGTGCTCCCAAACATAATGTCCAGAGAGGGGACAGTCCCTCCATTCCCCACCAAGCTCTTTCACCTCTGAATTCCTGCAACACCGAACTCAGCAGTGCTCTTCACATGACGTCCCTCTACAAACCCCACTCTGGTCTCCAGCATGTGCCATGGAGCACCCTCACCAGAGCTGTGCTCAAAGCTGCTGGGGTAGACAGGTTGAGATGTTCACAATCGAAGCTGGTGCTATATTTGAGAGTGCCTGGATCTGTGCAGACTAGGTCCATCTCTCGTTGGAGTGAGACAAGCGCATGGGGAGCTTGAACAGGTTCTCTTGTTCTCCCACCTCTGTAGATCTCTCACTTACCAGCCAGATCCTTTGGGAGACAGGATGGTCCGGGGATGAAGGTCAATTGATGTAAGGCACTCATGAACTCTGGCACATTATTTTAGGCTTACGTCAAAGCCATTCCTCCCTAACGATCTGCTTTTTAAAGAAGACCCTCTCCCACACTCCATTGATCATCGTTAAGTGACCCCATAGAAGCAAAGAAAAAGTCATAAAATCTGAAAATTTACAACTATCTAGCGAGTTGCAACAATTATGAAATTATGCCTGAAAGTCCTTTTTAGATGTAATTATTTAAATAAACTAGAGGCTCTGTATCATTTGTAAAATGTTCAGATAGCCCTGGCTTTTCAGCCAGCAGCATTTTGGCAATTGTCAGCCCCTACATATAATAGAAAACACATAACCGCAAGTGCCAGAATGGGAAGCCCAAGTGGCTGAAAGCCAGAAGTGGGCAAAGCAGTCACATATGACTTAGGACCACTCACACCACTTGGAAGCTGAGTCTGTGCACGTGAGTACTTCAATTTACAATGTACATCACAGAATTAGGCATAATGGCGCCTGTCACGAGTTGCCCAGAGCGGTATCCTTTGGGGGATCCCTCTCTGGGCAACTCTGAGTGGTTCTGTATCACCGGACATGTAATTACCAGGTGTGGAAACACTAGTCCGTGTTTACGGGGTGGATCTGCACCGGAAAAATCTGATAGGAAGAGAAAGAAGAAGAAAGAGTGACAATACAAGATAACAGTGAGAGCGTCAACAGTTTGTTGATTCCTGGTATTAAATCTTGTACAGATCATATTGGGTATTGAATGTTTTGACGCACATGCAAGGGGTTCCATGTTTCAATCTACAGTAGGCCCTTTTATCTTAAGGTGGCCCTGTTTTGAGATCCTGGCTTTGAGTAGGGATGTGCATGGGAGATGCACTTTATCGGTGAGGCGGATGGACAAGCAGTGCAGCAGCCAGTCCCACCAAGCAGAAAGCCAAGGTGCAATGGACCAATGTGAAGTGAAAGAAAATGGCATATTGCTTACGTTCCCAATAATCCCTTATATATTTAGCATGAATTCTGTCATTGAGTGAAGTGCCTTGTCATATAGGGTATCCAAGATGTTTGCTATCTTGAAGGTAATCTGTGGAGCCGGACAAAGACATGGCAGATCAAATGGACCTTGTAGGTTGATGTACTTTGACCTTAACTTTTTCAAATCAGATATTAAGTACGTTTGGTTCACGTATATTAGCAGCATCATTTATAGCCAGGAGATAAACAGGAGTTGCAGAACCATCCCGATACACATAAAATCATCTGGTATTAGGTGTGTTATGGGTGAGAATGGGGGCATAATAAACAGTTTTTGCACCTTCTTTGTCCACATTATTACCACTTGCACACTGCTTTACATCAGCTATAAAGTGCTCATGTTTTCTACGCAGTGGTTCCCAATCTTTTGACTCCTGAGGACCCCCCACTGAATTACTACTGGAAGCCGGGGACCCCCAAGCAATTTGTATGATTTAAATTTCAAACATTAAAATACAAACATAAAATGCTATGAATACACAAACAAGTGCACATGTAACAAATACTCAAAGTACAAAAGTTTTTATTATTTTATATTGAACAAATATGCGAAAATCAAAAAATGTTCATGGGAAGGTTGGTGCTCCATCTCGGCGACTAACTTCCAATGTTTGGTTTTATTTTGGAAAGTTGAATCCTCAGGTCAGATTTTACATTTCCCAAGCGATTTCTGTACTTATTTTTTAGGTACATAAGACCTGAGAAAACTTTTTCACATAAATATGTGGTGGGAAAAAGGAAAGTGACTCTCATCTCTCCATAGCCCCTCTGTTATATGTATTTCATTTGTTTTACCGCACCTCTCATATCAGTGTAGGGTGTCGGAGCACCTTACATCACACATATACAGAGACAATGAATCAAACCTGTGGAAATCAGTGTATAGAAAATGTTACACAAGGCAAAGGGTGCATGGTTCATATGTCATCCATAGTCGTAGGTATTTTTTAAGAGTGCTTGGTCTGTAGAAGCACAAACTCGGGCTTCAGAAAATAACACAGTGGTTAGCATTGACTTTAATAATAAGAATTTATTTCTACCCAAACAGACCTATATTTAACAGCATCAGGATAATCAAAGACTGGGAAAAAACATTACTTTCTAACTTGTACCATGCAGTTTGCATGCAGCTATTTTATTCAGTTCATAGCTCACTGTGCTAGATTACGATTGTAACTTTTTTTTGATAACCAATTTTATTAATTTTTCAACATAGAGTAATAAAACATTACATGGTATTTCTTCCCTTATATACCCGACCTCCCCAGTCCTTCGAGTTACATTTAGCATATGTGTACCACCTACACAGTGTCTTCTGCAGTTAATCCACCTCATCAGGTCATTGATCATCAGTCCATTTAGACCAAACTTTGTCATGTTTCTGGGGACATCTCCGTACCTCGTACCTCGTAAACAGGCCTCTCCATCTAGGCGCACCAGTCCACTTCCCGTCTCCACTGTGCTACAGAGGGAGGATTACTCGCCAACCAGGATTTTTCAGTGTCCCTTTTTGCTACCTTCAGTTTCGTGCCCATCAAATGTTTGTCTGCCCAGCTGCCCCCACTCCCTCCATCACTCCCAATAAAACCATGATCGGAGACAACTCCAGAGTCTGCCCCACCACCATAGCTAGCGTTGACACTATCTGCTGCCACTACTGCACATTAAGGGGACACGACCACACCATGTGAAAGAAGTCTGCCAGGGACCCTCCACATCGCCCGCACGATGCATACGGTCTTGGGTGAGTTACACACAGTGCAGGTAGTATAATTGAACAAGCCTCAATTTGGTTGATATGACTAGCACTCGTTGCGCCATTAAGGCGTCCCTCCAGTCCTCCTCGAATGGCCCTACCCAAGTCTCCCATTTAGTTGTCAGGGAATGAAGGGTCGCCATGGCATTCAGCACAATTGAACAGTAAATTTGGGAGGTCCCTCCCCTACCCAGCGCCCCCAATAGGACTTTTGGTTCCATGGGTTCGAATTCTGAAATTACATAGCTTCAGGTACATGGAATCTCAATGCATGCCTGAACTGCAAGTACTTGTGAAATTGTGTTTGTGACATCTTGTATTCCTGTTGGAGCTCCTGAAAGGACTGAATATGGTTCCAAACCCATACATTGCCCAGCACAGTTATGCCAATTGCGTCCCATGTAGAGAAGCCCTCCAGAGTGCTCACCTCCCTCAGCCAGGTCCCTCCCCATAGCAGGGTTTGGAGTGTTAGTTTCTTCCACCACCCTGTGTGACGCTGCACCTCTCTCCACCCCCTAAATACCATCCTTGTTACCTCCGGAATGTCTTGCATGATTGGGTCTCCGTACATGAGGCCTATAATGCGGGATAGCCCCAGATCACCAATTTCCAGCCTGTAGGCCGGGTCTGCCCACCCCCCTATGAGCCACTCATGGAGCACTAGAACCTTGGTCGCCAAGTGGTAGTAATATATATTAGACTTTCCCAGTCCCCCTTTGTATGTGCTTTGTTGAGAAATGTTCCTGCTGAGGCGCCTTCTCTTGTCCTGCCAAAGGAAGGCAGTCGTCATCATATCTATCTCCCGGAACCACTTGGCTGGTAACTGTATAGGAAGATTTTGCAGCATATAAAGAAAGCCTGGCAACACCAGCATTTTAAATAGGGCAATACGTCCCAAGACATTGAGGGGCAGTGAGTACCACTTTATCAAGTCTGCCTTAACTCTTTGAACGATTGGTATGACATTAAGTGCCCATGTTATGGAGGGTTTCAGTGCTATTTTAAGTCCCAGGTACCTAAAACTAAGCCGCCTTATGGGCAGCTCTGTCTGCCAGTCTGTTGCTTCCCGACCTCCAGTCAACGGAACCAGCAGTGATTTCTTTGGGTTGAGGATCAATCCAGATGCTTCTAACAATTTCAGAAGATAAAGGCTTCTAGGCCCACTTTCTGGCAGGTTGGATAAGTACAGCAGCACATCATCCGCATACAGTGCCACTCGATCTTCCACCTACCACGGCCAGCACAAGCCCTATATCAGTGGGTCAACTCAGAACATGTATGCCAATGGTTCGATGGCCATTGCAAAAAGAAGAGGTGACAGCGGGTAACCCTGTCTCGTCCCCCTGCTTACCGAAACACCTCGGAAATTGTTCCGTTAACCAGAACCCTGTAAGTTGGGTGGCAATAGAGTAAGCCTACCATGCATTGGGACCTGTCACCCAATCCTGCGTTAACAAGTACTTAACTGAAGTACCCCCAGTCAACAGTATTGAACGCCTTTTTGAAGTCCACCAGCATCAGTGCCAGATGGCTCGGAAGGACGTGTCTGTGGGCCAATGCAATATTCAGCCACCTAATACAGTGCCTTGGGCTATGCTTGGGCATAAACCCACACTGATCTGGGTGTATTACGTACCCGAGAACCCTCCGCAAGCAGGCTGCTAATATTGTTGCAAATATCTTCAGCTCCTCATTAATCAATGATATCGACCTATAATCTGCACAAGACAAGAAAGGGGGCTTTGTCTTGGTGAGAACCTCTATAGTGGCCTGATCTAGCTCATCTGGGAAAGTTCCCACCTTCACAGTCTCCTCATATAGGTCAAGCAACCGGGGCCCCAAAAGCTCTTTGTACCTGGGGTAGAATTCTGTGGGGTAACCATCTGGCCCCGGGGTTTTCCTTGCCTTTACTGCTGGAATGGCCTCTCCTATCTCGTCTAGTGAAATAAGGTCATCTGGTGCTTATCTCTCTCGGTCAGGAATTCTTGGCAAGGTCAGCTCATCCAATAGTGGTCTATCAATTCCTACCTGAGGCCTAGGAGTCGCAGCGTATAGCGTTGCATAATATTGATAAAATTAGGTCTTTATTTCAACCAGGGTGACACATGACTTTCCTGATACATCAGTCACTTCTGGGGCAACCTGTCCCTCCATACGTTTTGTGGCCAACCAGTATAGTAATTTACTATTCTTATCTCCCCAACCATAGACCCTTGCCTGTGAAGCACGCCATATTTGCTTCGCTGCTTCCAGCGAGTGTGCTCTTATTGCGTCCCACACCAGATCCAACATGAGTACGTCCCCCCGGTCCCTCTTTTGCCACAGACCTCTCTAGTTGAAGTGCCTTGGCCTCTAGATGGTCAATGTGGGCCTGCTTGTCCCTCTCCTGGGCACAAAGAAGGCTTTTAGCTCAGCCTCTGATCATGGCCTTCCCTGCTTCCCATAGCATTGCCTTGGTGTGCACCGTTCCTTCGTTCAGCTCAAAGTATTGGACAATCTCCTTCTTTTTTCTGTGAATACTCCCCATTCTGCAGCAGCCAGGCATTAACAACGATTGTAACTTATGAACTGCACAATACCAAAAGAATCTCTGTGACAAAAGCAATAATCCACTGAGCTATGAACATAACATACTGTTCTCTAGTATGCATGGTGCACGTTCTTTGCAGAAGGCACATTAACCATCTGTGCTACCTTAGATGAGTCAAAACTGTCATTAGACAAAGCTCCCATCTTTCTTCTGCATGTACTTTAATCACCAGAGTTATCTTGACACTTTTATTGTTGCCAAAAACTGCTGGGTATACAAGGAACTTTGCAGTGCTTTTAAAACAGCTGCACAAATGAAGTTAAAAATAAAAAAACACTTGTGTTTCTGTTGAGAGGGCCCTGCTGGAGAATTAATATCCTGCAAGCCTGGGGCCTTGGGCTGCCTGAATGCTGTTCAGCCTCAAATCAACAGGAGGCACAGCTCTTCTGCATTCGGGTGATCCTTGGCCAGAAGTGGAGAGGGAACAGGGGTATCAAAATGCTCTGGGCTCAAAGAAACTTACACAAAAGGGGACACCAGCACTGCCATTCGAGTGCGACTCGAAGCCAGATAATAAAATAAGACCAGTCACCCTTCAGCTTGCACCTAGAGCTGAATGGTGATTGGCCAGATTTTATTTTAGTCCTGCTGCTGCAGCTCTGTCATTTGCAGCTCTTGTGTGCTGTGTGGGTGCATGGACAATTCCATATCCAGCAGCAGATCCCAGTGCCTTGAGTTATGAGAGAAGGCTTTGGAAGGTACTTGAGATCTGCAGACGCCCCTGGGAATATGTCATGGACCCCTGGGTGTCCGCTGAACACAGGTTGAGAACCCCTGTTCTATAGTATGGCATTTTAGAAGCCCTGTTTTCTGTGGTTTGAACTTGAATTTTGTATGTGCCTCCCAGTCTTGTATTTAATGTAGGCAGTGTTTGTGGTGTATAATGTGTGTGTGGAGTGTATTATTAAATACATTTGTTTGTCATCAAAGTATTGGTGCTAAGTGAAGTTTTGGGATGCCATTAAATCTTTTGTAGATTGTAGTTATATATTGAGAAAATTAGAGGCAATTTTGGATTATGGTGAACACTAAAGAGTATTAGAGATTATCTTTAATTCTAATCATTTGCGAAGCCAAACCTGCGCAGAATATTATCAATGTTGCAGATCTGATAAGACAAGTAGACAAGCACCGACGTTATCTTTGATGTGGAAGCCATCATCTAGTACTTTAACCCCATAACTGCAACTTCTGCGGAAATCCTCAGAATTCAGCAAGGGGTAATTTGTGTAGATTGGCCATTGATTTTCCAAAGAAGCTACCCACAGAAATCAAAAACCAATAAAATGAAACAGGAAAAAATAGAAGTAGATGACTGTGTTTTCAAAGCCAATAAAATATTTTTATCTGGATCTGTTTTTGCTGTGATGGCCGTTTTACAAAAGTAATAGACCTTTATGTGCTTCAGACCCTTCTTGTCACAACATAGCTGCCTGATTTTGAGGTTACTTATTTGTGACATTTCCACGGTTTCGGTGGGTTTATGTGTGACATTCCAATTCTTTATGTATGACACTTTGAGTGATACTTTCTCACTTTTAGAGGGCAGCAGTAATGCCCTGCTAGTGATATGAGTTCCACAAATTAGCAGATGCTGGCTGTGCAACGCTTCTGAAGTGTTCACGCAAGGACAGCTGTAGCACCTTAAGCAATATACAAAAGCCTTGGTGCCAGTACTATAGTCCACTTCCGAGGACTATACCAGTTTTTAAATGCCCTGAACCCAAGTTAGAGGCACAAGCAGCAGGTAAGGGCCTATACCAAGGGAGAGGGTCTTTAACAACTGATATAGCCCGAGGCAGAAGGGCTATGAGGCTAGTAGAACATTTCACTCCCTAAGGGTAGAATGTTCTAAATTAAAAAGGAAGAAACATGAAGACAAACATTAAAATGTTGGAGCTCTAATCTTCTACTATCCATTAGAACATTGGAAGTTGGCAGCTCCATTGAAAACAATGGAGTGCTGCGGGCTTTTACTGGCCGGTAAAAGCCCGCAGCGCCAACATTCCAATGGGCTTTGTTCACAGCAGCAGCGGTGAACAAAGCCTCACGGAGCCCGAGGGGATTCTAATCCCCTCGGGCTCCGTGAGCAATTTGTTATTTTTAAGAGAACATTCTGCCCTGAGTGGCAGAATGTTCTAATAGCCTTAGAACCCGCCGTAGCGGGCTCTACCGGCTATTAAAGGCCCTTTCCCTTGTTAAATGCCCTCGCCTTCGGCTCGGGCATTTAACTCGGGAGCGGGCCTTTAATAGCCGGTAGAGCCCGCTACGGCGGGTTCTAAGGCTATATTATAAACCTGGAGATACTCCATTGTCTTCAATGGAGCTCGCAACATTCCAATGTTCTAATATAGCTCATTAAGCTTATATGTTAAACCAGATATATTCTTGAAGCAGGCTGTGAAACCACAGTATTAGCATCTGTCAAAGGCAGCACATCACCACCAGTGAGCCCCGTGCTACATCCAAATAATTGCTATCTGATGTATCATGGACAGAAAGCACAGGGAAATTCGAACATTAAACAGCACAGGGGCCACCTGTATCCACTCCAATCCAAAGTCAGTGAGAGTCAGAAGTAAAAGTGCCTTAGAATCATATTATGATGTGGATGTCATAGGTGTGGGGTAGACACATGATATGTGTGACAAATCTTGCCTGGCTGCATTTTTGAATTTTGGGCCTTTTAGGCCTACTTTTTAGGTTGCAGCCTTCCAGACAGCAGAGCTGTCTGGTTTGCAAAAGACATCTTGGGGATTTGGAGAAAGTTAATCTAGGAATGCATTCTGGCCATTGATTACCATTGGCTTTGCAATTTGTAACTCACGTTTTCTGGCTTTGTATTTGTTGACTTTATTTGCTTTAGGCTCTCTAGGTTCAGTTTGTCCCTCCTGTTGCCTAGACTGTGTTTCCTGCTCCTTCCACAAGCTCCCTTTCTGTAAACAGGCCTTTAATCTTTAACTCATCTTGTCACATTTGCTGTGCTTTCAAAGGCCGAGGTCAAATGTCAAGCTCTGTCTTCTGAGGGCAAGTGTTTACTTTTTTTTCTCTAAATTCAAAGTGAGAGGTTTTATGTGACAATCTCGCTGGATACTAAGGGTAGGAAAGATGTTTTTTCTAGCACACACCAACATTTAAATGAACTGTGTAAGTATTTCAGAATATATCAATTAGTAACACAAATGAAGCACAATTTTTGTTTTTTCTGAAATGTGTTGGAAACAAATACTTTAATATGATCAAAGCAAATCTTTACACTAGGTGATTCGATTTCCACACATTTTCGTTTGTGCTGTGTATAGTTTTATTATTAGAACTGTATGTCTGTGCAAATGTAATGGTCATTTATTTCAATTGAAAATGTGCTGTACGTAATGGTAGTGCGCTACCATATGATGCATATTCCACTCTATGCCCCTCCACTCTACTCTACACCACTCCACTCTGTTCTGCACCACTCCACTTTACACCATGCGCCTGCACCCTAATCCACTGCATTCTAATCCACTGCACTCTATGCCACTTCACACTACGCCTCCCTGATCTACCCGGTACCACTCTACTCCATGTCCATGCACTCTTCGCCACTGTACACCACTGCACTCTGGTCTGCACCGCTCCACTTTACACCATGTGACTGCACTTTAATCCACTGCACTCTATGCCACTTCTCTCCTGCAGGGTGCCTTCTATAGGGGCTGGCCCGGCCATGATTTCTCTTCCTGATAAAACTGAGCCTCTCTAATCTACCCTGTACCACTCTACTCTATGTCCAGGCACTCTTCGCTACTCTAATCTACACCACTACACTCTTTGCCACTGCTCTCTACACCACTCCAGCCTAATCTGCACAGCTTCGCTCTATGCCACTGTACTTTGCGCCACTCTGCAACACTGCACTCTACACCACTGCACTCTATGCCAATATATTCTACTCCAATGCAGTTTACTCTATAAAATTCAACTCTTTGCCACTTCACTCTACACCAGTCCACTGTACGCCACTCTAATCTACTCTGCAACATTGCATTCTATGCCACTGCACTCTACAGCACTTTACTCTATGCCATCCCACTCTATGCCACTCTAGGCAAGTGCACTCTACCCTGCACCACTCTGCTCTATGCCACTTCACAGTACTCTGAAACAATCTACTCTATGCCACTACACTCTACTTCAGTCAGCGTTACTCCGCTCTATGCCACTGCACTCTGCTCTTAACTACTGCACTATACACCAATGTACTGTAACAACTGCACTCTGTCACTGGATTTTATGCCACTGCAGTCTACTCTGCATCACAGTACTCTACACCAGTGCTCTCTATGCCATCCTACTCCACTGCATTCTGACACTCTACTCTGCAACACTGCATTCTCCACCACTGAACTCTAAGCCACTCTACTCTGACTACTCCACTCAGTGCCACTGCACCCTATGGCACTATACTCTACTCTGCACCACTCTATGCTACTCTACTCTGCGCCACTCTATGCCACTGTACTGTAATCCACTTGACTCTACTCTGCACTCTACGGCACTGCACTCTGTGCCACTCTGCAACACTGCACTTTATGCCACCGCACACTATGCCAATATACTCTACTCCAGTGCAGTTTACCCTGTAACATTGATCTCAGTGCCCTTGCACTCTCCTCCAATCTACTGTACACCACTCTCATCTACTCTGCACCACTGCATTCTATGCCACTGCACTCTACACCACTTTACTCTATGCCATCCCACTCTATGCCACTCTGAGCCACTGTACTCTACCTTGCACCACTCTGCTCTATGCCACTTCACTGTACTCTGAAACAATCTACTTTATGCCACTGCCCTCTCTACGGGACTCTACCCCACTCTGCAACTCTGCTCTGTGCCACTGCACTCTGCACCATTCAAATCTTAACTACTGCACTCTACGCCAGTGTACTGTAACAACTGCACTCCTATGCCACTGCACTCTACTCTGCATCACTGTACTCTACACCATTGCTCTCTATGCCACTCTACTCCACTGCACTCTGATACTCCACTCTGTAACACTGCATTCTCTACCACTGAACTCTGTGCCACTCTGCACTAATTCACTCTATCCCACTGCACTGTATGCCCCTGCACTCTACTCTGCACCACTCTATGCTGCTCTGCCTCTACTCTGCACCACTCTATGCCACTGCACTCTATGCCACGTCACCTTACTCTGCACTGTATGCCACTCCATTCTATGCCACTTGATTCTACTCTGCACCACTGCCAACTTGCATCACTCACTCTACTCTACAGCACTGCATTCTGCGCCATTCCACTCTGCACCACTCCACTCTGTGCCCCTCTACTCTGCCGAACCATGCTAGTCTGCTACTCCACTCTGTGCCACACTGTTCTGCACCACTGCACTCTAATATACACCACTCTAATCTATGCCACTGCATTCTATGGCACTGTATTGTATGCCACTGAATTCAATGCCACTGCAGTCAATGCCACTACATTCTACACCACTATACTTTGCAACACTCTACGCCAGTGTACGCTACACCAGTCCACTCTACTCTATGCCACTCCAGTGTATTCTACTCTAAGCAACTCCACACTATGCCACTCCAGTACACGAGTCTCTGTGCCACTCTATAACACTCTTCTCCACTCTTCTCCATTTCACACTATGACACTCCATGTGACTCTCTTCTATGCCACTAACTTTTACCCTTGCTGAACAGCAGCCAGACTGGTCTACAACACAGCTAAAACACATTGGCAAAGCCAATAGCTATTGCATAGGTGAGACCTTTTGGCTTTGCCAATGCTTGTTTTCTCTCCACTTTCACACTGGCAGTCTAGCCGCTCCAGCTCACAGACATTGGGCTTGATTGGGAAAGAAAGGATTCTTCCTCTCTTAACTTTTCTCTCCTGCAGGGTGCCTTCTATAAGGGGCTGGCCCGGCCATGATTTCTCTTCCTGATAAAACTGAGCCAGTCGTATCCATGGCAACATCACCTTTCCCTCATTCTGAGTCTTTGCCTTGAGCACTAAACAGCTGCCTCAAACGATGCACCATAGAGCTGGTATTTATTTTTAGATGACCACGCTGATAGCGCCTCTACAGTCCAGGAGGAGTTGAAAGAGGATCTCTAGTTGGTGTGACATTGCATTTTAGTGCAGAAATGCAGAATCAAGCACTGAAAAGCGTTAATTTAATCTGAGATGTGTGGCACTTAACACAGCTACCATAGGCATATATAGGGGTTCATTACGACCCCGCAGTTGGCGGTAATATGGAGGAAAGTACTGCCAACGGCTCGCCAATGTACCATACCAACCGTCACTGCGGTAATGGCCGCCGGGCTGGAGACATCAATCTCCAGCCCGGCGGCCGTCTCTGTATCGCCTGCGGGATTATGACCCCGCCTACCGCCATGGTTTTCGTGGCTTCCTTACCGCCACGAAAACCATGGCGGTAGGCACTATCAGTGACAGGGAATCCCTTCCCTGTCACTGATTGGGGACTTCCCCGATCCCCTCACCCTCCACGGGTTCTCCCTCCACCCCCTTCCTCTCCAGACCCCCCCTTCATACACTCCCCTCCCTTCACACACACACACCCATTGCCACATTCATCCTCGCATGCATACATCCATTCACACACACATCCACACACACTTACATACATACATGCAGACATGCATTCACACAATTCAACATACACGCACTCACACCCCCAAACATGCACACACATACAACAAGCAACACACACCTGCATACACGCACAACATACACACACACAACACCCCTCCACCCCCAACCCCTGTCGGAGCATCCACTTACCTGTGTCTAGGGGGTCCTCTGGCAGGAGAAGGGACGGGGCACTGCTGCTAGCAGCAGCGTCCTCCAGCAGAACACCACCAGGCCGTATTAATTCTCATAATATGGCCGGCAGCAGTCTACTGGCGTGGCGCTGCTGCTGGCAGCAGCACCACCTTACCGCCGTCCGCCGACATGGCCACAGCCGGAGTTCCACCATCCTTCCAGTGGAAATCCAGCTGGGGTCATATTATGGCAGACGGCTGGTAGGTGCGGAAACAGTCTTTTGGCGGCCGTCGCCACAGCGGTAGGCGGTTTTTACCACCAAGGTCCAAATAAGAGCCGTAGTGTTTGTTTTTTGTCCAAAAACCTGTGTTACCAAGCAGCTGAACTGAAGCTTATAATGATTTTTAACTTTGTACAAACCATGCATAAATTCATGTGGTAAAAGCTAATGAATAAAAAATGGGTATGAAGAAGCCTATGCATTTTTAAATGTGCTCAAGATACTGAATTAAAGAGTGGTTACTTGTACAACTCTGATATTGGGGGTGACGCATACCATTATTTGATTCTGAAGGCATTTTCCAAAACGTCTTTCCTGCGCACTGGCTTACATTTGGAAGCCAAAAATGGAGATTAATGCAGTTGATAATATCAAATTCTGGGTTCCCACACCTCAGTAGATAAAACAGTACCACCCTTGTGTGGCTGGGTTTGTTGCCAGAGACAGGAAAGATCCTGAAATGCAACATGTAGACATCAAGAATTCTCCTTGACATGCCGTTCCTACCTCATATTTCTTTGGTTAAAAAAATTCCTGGTGTTTTGTGGGCTTTTTGTCCCAGGGGCAAAATGGGGGAACTCCCCCCAGTCTGTCCCCAAGGTGGGCACCTTTTTGACCCTTTAGGTGTGGTGTCAGGTCCGATAGATGGGTAGGCAGCACAAACCCATATTTTTTACTTGTAAAAAAAAAACCTTGTTGTATAATTGACTTATTGCCCCACTCCCCTGTGCAGGGGGCATCTTAGGAGTAGAGCCCCTCTTTGAGCCTGTTGAGGGCTTTAATGGTGGGGTGCCCTGCCTGATGCTTGGGCAGACCTCTCCATCCCAATTACACCCCCAGGGTGGAAGTGGGGAGGAGGGGTCCAGAATTTTCTTGTAAAAAATTGTTAGGGGGGAGCACTTGTCCTTGCCCGGGGTGGGGGCACTCGTAAAAATGATCCGTGGTACCTAGTGTGCTTTCTGCCTCACTAAGAGGCAGATTGTGGGTAAACCCCTAATCTGCCACCTCAGAGAGGGTAGAAAGACTGTTGTGGTCCTCATGGGAGGGGCACAGCCCGAAGCAAATGCTGTATGCCCCCAATCACTTTTTTTTAAAAACAATATTCCCTGCTACTTTAGGGGCAATTTGGTTCTCCCCCCCCCCCCACACACACACACACATTTTTAGGCTGGGAGTGCTTGCTCATGCCCAACGGTTGGGGTCCACTCTCCCCAAAACAATCCTTGGTGCCTTGTGGGTGGATCCCTGCTTGGGAATCGATCTCCTGCAGCATTCCCCAAAAAGGGATCCTCTAGAGAGAAGACCCTCGGGAAAGGGCACATTGCTTGCTTTTGTGTCGTATTTGTCCTGCTTTGATCGGTTTTTGAGGGGCTGGGATATGCCCCCAAGCGCCGATCAGTCAAAGCAGTCAAAGCCGACTGCGTTCACTTTCATTACGTTCACAGTAGCAAAAAACCTTGTTCCTTCGCGTCCTGAGTCTATTTTACTTAAAGACAGTTTTACGCACAATGTGGAGGACAAGGCGTTCAACTCCTCTACATTATTGAGATAATTCATGCAGAGGATGTGGACCTCTTGTCCTCCACATGAAGGTATTTAAGATGGCGAGGAGATGATTTTCAGCCAATGAGGAGGAAGGATTTTACTAGATGATTTGACTTGCTTAGTAGGAAGTGTAAAAAAACAGTAATCTTACTGAGGTGCTTACATATTGAGGATCCAAATAGTTTTTTAACTGAGCGTCAGCCCCTTTAAAGGACATAGGCTGCTTTAAAAAAATAATATTTCTCGTTTAGGAAATGCAACTAGAGGGATGGAGACCTCTGTCCCTGCAATACAATCACAAGGGTCGCAAATTGCAGCCTTCCTTCTTGAAAGTTTTTTGTTTTTTTGTGACTCATTGAGAATAAACAATCTGGGATCCGACCTATTAGTACATATGTTTCATTGCAGATTACATTTCGAAAACCAGTTGGTGTGCAAACTGCCTTTGGCTTGTTTGCGAATGAAAATAGTACATCAGCCCTACATCCTTGAACCGTTCTTGAAAGGCATACCTTAGTGTATTAAATACCAGAATGAAAAGCAAATCCTGAAAACTAGTGCTTTGAAACTGTGCTTTCGCCTACAAGCTTATTGGCGTTACGTTTATTTTTTAATCACAAAGTGAAATGGTTTGCACTTTGAAGTTATTATTTTTTAATACATAATTGATTTTTAATGCTCTGTAGTACCTTTGAAGTATTTGGGGTAGGTCATCCAATACGTGCTTTTTTGGATGTCTAAGTGTCAGATAAGTAGTTGCTTACCCTCGTCTGTGACATGATTGGCCCTATTAATGTGTCCTGTGCATATAAAATATGTATGTGTTTCTAAGAGCAATTTAAAAAGTCCTGCTTTTTACAATGTTTATATCAGTAGGCGGAAGAAGTGCCAAAAATAAGCAACAATACTAAAATAGTATTCTGTGAAGAATTGCGACCCTTAAATGTGCAATCCATACATTAGAAACTGCATATTTGTTTTGTGCATTTTTGTTTCAAGCACCAACATTTTCATGATACTATGTTGTTAAAGTCCCATCAGGAAAGCTTGCATTTATCTTAATATTACCAGGAAAATAGATTGACATTTAGCCAAGACTTATTTCTATCCTTCTGCTAACGCTCTGGTTCTGTGGCAGTCCTGTCTCAGAAGTGTTTTCGAACTTTGGTACACATTTTGTCTTTAGGCTACTAGCTGAGGATTTGGAAATAGCAATACCATTCCGTCACAGTTGCTAGTAGCCTGATGTTACAGGAGGATCACTCCACTGCTGAGACCCGCCTCCGTTTTGAGGCCAACTCTCATTGACTCGGTTTGGTTTGACTCGACAGGTGATGCAGAAAAGAGGGGGTCCTAAGGCTTCTCTACGTCTCAGTGACTGCTAGAAGACAGAAGTAATTAGACCCTTTTTCACAGTCCCTTAACACGGTTTAACTCTGCCGTGCACACCCGAAGGCTGTGCGCTGCGGGTGGTTGGGTGTCTATGGGGGATGGTTGCAGGTCCTTGCCACAGGCCACGACCTGCGGCCAACCCCCGTCACACACAACCGAAGGTTGTGCGTGGTGTGGGGTTGGGTGTTTCTGGGGGTTTGGCCACAGGGCCTGACCACAGGCCAGGACCTGCGTGGCAGGAGTTGGGTTAACATAAATTGATCAAATATTACCTAACATTTAAAAAAAAAAAAAAATCACTGGAAAAAACAAAGGTTACAGGGACGTTATAGTTAGGAAATAGAATTTAAAAAAAACTTATAAATTCACTGAAAAAACTAAAGGTGTCCTAAGGTAACTATAACTCCCACCCTCGCCATGCACTGCTAATCAACCCTCGTATTGCATTGATCATGAAATCTTCTATGACATCATTGATAATATCATCACACCATTTGCAATAAAATTGTTGATGAGAAAACCACTGGGGGTGGTATTATTGCCATAAGCTCAACTTGCAATACATGTTATATACGTCACTGTTATTAATCCTTCCTGCCTTGATAAACAATTTCACACTTACCAAGATATCTCCAAGTTTTCTGGCCTTGTTGCAAAGACAGAACCTCGGTTATCAAACATGTCCCCTATGACCTTCCACAGCACACAACAGTCAAACTTTTCACCCTCAGGAAAAAAAATCAAAATGTATCCTTTCTGAAACCTCCCCACACTGTTTCCTCCTAATCAGGAACTTGGAGGGATTATTTTCACAAAACCATGCTATAAACGTATTTCATGTATTTATTCATTCTTTCATTGATGCATACGTCAGACACTGCAGCATAGCACATTTGGAAAAGTATAAGTGCTGGTGCCCAGAGTTGTGCTCAGAAGCCCTCACCCAGTGCAGTCGAAAGAGAGGGGTGCCGAGTACCAAGGCCATGTAGTCTTCATTCCACCTCATGCCTCTTTAAACCACTACCAGATCCTCCCTGTCCCTTTATCTTTCAGGTTCCTTTTCATCCTTGCATTGCTTCTTTGTTGCTCTTTTACCATGTTTCTCTTCCTCCAACTTTCTACCTTTTCTGTTTTTCTCTCTCGTGATCAGGATCTCAGTCTAAAGAGTTAAAAGTAAGTGCAGGTCCCCAAAAATGAATACCAGTGCACCCCCCCCCCATCCACCCCCACCACCACCAGCAAACAACGACTCCAGTATTGGTGTGGATGTTTTAGATGTGATTATATAGTGTAGGAATTACACAAATACAAAATGTAAAAGACTGATGGAAACATCTGACCTTATTAAAGCTTTAGTAATTATAATTATTTTCACTCATAATATCAGTAAAGTAAGAGTGGTAAGATGTAGACTATTTTTAGCAGTGTGTGCTGGGAAGGTAAAGTTTGAGTTGTAGAATCACGGTGGGATAACAGAAGGAAGCGGCACTGAGGTGGACAACTCAAGACAAACACCATCCTCTCATAAGTTCTGAAGAACACCTGAGCATCATTCCACTGAGGTCCATGCTCTGGGTCCACTCAGACAGAACATTTAAACAAGATCTGCAACCGTGCTCATCAACAGCCTCCTCGTGGACTCTTTTTTTAAACTTATCTTTATTCAATGATCGTACAGCATATCACAGCCAAACTGGCATATACAGTGGAGGTGTATAAAGTACATGATAGTATAATTCAGTGTGACCATCCAGTTATAGCAGATGTATAGCACAATAATCCATTAGTGTGAATTTATGGGCCTCATAGGACCCGCTGGAGGGTCTTGTCCACTTGTGCCATTCTTGCGTCTAGCATGTCGTGCTCACAAGTGTGCGGTCATGTGGTGTCAGTAGCCTTAAGATCAGTAATATTACCATGAAACGCTACAACGTTTCAATCAATCACATAAACAGGTAATGATTAACAATTGTGGCAGCGGCAAGACAGTGTGTGTTTATCTACCTTCTCCTCCCCATGTATGAAGGGGCAATGTGTGGGATCATGGAGGTGAACATCTGCCAATAGTCGTATCTAGTTTCCCGCAGTGGGGGAAATTCCGGTGGCGAGCATTATGTGCCCTCCGGGGGATTGGAGCCGCACCAATCCAATACATTTGGGCTCTCTTCGGTCCCTGGTTGCATGGGGCTTCCTTGTAATTTGTGGGGATTAATATACTATCGGGGAGGCGATGTGGGGGGCAGGATGTGGATGTCGCCTCGTGGACTCGTAAGTCTCCCATCCATACCTATTTTGAGTTGTGTGACTGCACCATAAACATGACTAATGCAGATAAATCTCTGAGCTCCAATGATGTCATGTGTGCATGATCTAAACACAATCATTTGGGAGATCTCAGAGCTGGAGCAGTGATCTCATCATTGAGGCCAATTCCAGCCTTTTAAGTCTTGGACCAATGCAATTACTTCTAACCATTCTTGAATAATTCATGTCTTTGTTGGAGACAACTCGCATTCTGCACAATACAAAAATTCATGTTGTAGGAGAAAGAACCTTCTCTGCCCCTTGGGAGTTTGTTTATAATTTTGAGACAATCCACATAATAATTCTGATTTCAATATTGTTTCCCTTCTCATGACCAATGCTCAACACCCTACAGGATTTAGTTGTTCCCCCTTTGTGAACAGCCGTAGGATTGCTCAAATATACACCATCAAAGAGAGGTAAAGCCCCACTCGAGATTCTTTGAGTAATCCAAATCAAAGGTTATTGCATTGTTTTTTCGCTTCCAAACGTTCAAGAAAAAAAGTCACTTTTGTATCCTTCAGTAAAAGTAAAATCCAAAATAATGGCTCAAGAAGAAAGGAAAAGAAATAGCCAACACGTGTTTCGCCCCCTCTGGCATTATAAGCCGGGGCTTTCTCAAGACTAGAAGACAAAGGAAAAGCCTATTAATAGTGTTGGTGAAAAAGTAATGGTGAAAAATACCGATAGAAGTTCTAAAATCACCGAAGTGTGAATAAAACCGCAGAATTTTCTACGAAAAAAGTCACCTATGTTGTGCGATAGATAAAACCGATATAAGGACGTTTATGAGAAATTTCAAAAATCACTTTGATAATAGTGAGATATCAGGTACCTAAAATCCCGAAGAGAAAATAGAAGGAGGAAGAAAAGGAAAAGGAAAAGAAAAGAACCAGTGCATGAAAGCATAATGCCAGTGAAAACATTTAGTAATACACCTAAATTAGACAAAAATGAATCTTAAAAAAAGTCATACATTAATTATATGAATTAGTTACATTATATAGCTACTGTATGGCATTTGTTAGAGCATAGTCAATTTTTTAAAAAATTTATAATGTTTTTATTTTATTTTATTTTTTTAGTCATATTGCTCTTATTAATCATGATAATGTAATTAATTAAACATACAGGTTGAGTTTAAGCCATAAAGTTCATCACGATATTCTTTAGAGTTCATTTGTCGCAAATACTACCTCATTAACATTGCGGGAAGTTAGTTAATTGAAGAAATCCACTAGAACTAAAACTAAGAAACGGAGTCTCCGTATGTAAAGGAGACCGCTCCTTACCTTGAAGGTTCTATTTTTATCTTTGTCAAAAACGCCAATTCTCATCGGCGAGAAACCATACAATAACCGGGACCGGCGCGTTAAGCGTCGTGCTCCCAGTAAGCAGGGATTATATCGACTAGGAGAATCCTAGCGTCGTTCTGTTTCCGGATGGAAACAGACGACGGACTCGTTGTTATTATAATCATTAGAAGAAAAGGGGAAGAAAATGGCCGCCATTTTGACACTTTGCATATGGTCAAACGAAACAGTTATAAAAATACTTATTATAAAAACTAAGAGTTTGCTCATCATTATTATGTCAACATATATAACAGGCATACCTGAAGATACATAAAAGTAAGAAAATTAAGACAAAATTAGAGAACGAAAAGAGAAATGTAAGACAAGGAAAAAGGAAAGAAAATCGGACTGGTTCAAAAACTCAATCAGATTCTTATATAAGAGAGTCTAAATAGGGACTAATAATATAGATATGAAAGAAATGTGGTTTATAAAGATAATAACAGCGAAAAGAAGAGCATTTTGTCTGGAACAGTATTATCTCATATATTAACACTAGAAGGCATTTGCCTAACAAGTGCAAATACTGATAGTTTTAGCAAGGAACTAAAATGAAACAATATAAAAAATGTGAAACCAAGAAGCAGCCATTTTTCTACAGTAGCCAGAAGTGCCATTCATAGTCTTAGTTGAGGCCTTTGTTAACTGTATCGTATTTAATAATAAGGCGACTTTCTTCTTGACGGAGTCGTAATGCCCTATTACCGCCTCGCGGGGAGAGTGAAATACGTAGTAGACCACTAAAAGTAAAGGTACATTGTTGTGAATGACAGTTATTAAAGTGTTCAACCAGTGGTGCTTGAATGTCAGATTTTTGTATATTCCGAAAATGTTCCTGGATTCGAGTTTTGAGTGGCCGAATCGTACTGCCAATGTAGGTTAGATTGCAAGGACACCAGATGGCATAAATAACATAAGTGCTAGCACAGTTAATAAAGTCAGAGATCTGATGAGTGTGATTGTTGATATTGACTGTTGTGGATTTGGAACGACCCAATTTGCATACAGAACATTTGCTGCAAGTGAAGAAGCCTTTTGGTTTAGAGGGTAGGAAAGTCGTAGAAGTTCTTGTTTGGAGAAAAGAGGGGCTCAAATAGCCTTCTGTATGATGGTCGGTGCCACCAAAATGCATCTTTAGAGACACACTGGTTCTGTCACAAAATGTTTCATCAGTTCTGGCCCCAGCGTGTCTCATACATATGACCTTAATAACACAGGGGGGAGTAGTTGGCTTGCCAGTGCCTTTACGTCATGCATTGAGTATTAAACCCTTATGTAAATTTGATGAGCATTAGCTGCCTCATTAGAGGGATAGGATGGATGGCAAATACAGCAGGACTATCTTTCTCATGTAGATGTTCATTTACTCTGAGGTGCCCCAGAACTACAGTGCTGTGTTTGTCAAGAGATTTCCCTTTCAATAAAAAAATGAAACGTGTACAGAACACATTAGCCCTGCAGTGATTCCCAGTCAACTGCTTCAGTACCACTGGGGCAATGTTCTTGGAGGGAAACTTGACGTTTGGATCCATGCTGCTGTTTGGGTGTTTTTTTAATAAAACTTTATATTAATTGGTAATGCTGTTGATTATATTTTTACTTTAAGAAATTTTAGAAGTCTATAAATTAAGGTGAGTTTTAAATTTGTATTCTGATTAGGTCTATTGCTTATTGTTAACTCTTGTTTGCACTCTTGGGAAAAATAATGATAATTTTTTACACTTCTACACTTGCTCCTGAGCACTTGAAGTGGGTGGGGCCCAGATAATGGCAGCTGTTTCGCGTGGCCCTCCACTCCTGCTCTCAGATCTAGTTGCTGCTGTATGTGTGTTCAATCATTCTTTACGCTGCTTAAACCCCAGCTGTGCGTGGCGCTCTTTACTGTTTTTATAAAACCTTTTGTAAGTTGGTGCTGCTATTATTATTTTTTGTGGTTGTTAGCTATTGTTGATCCTTCTCCCTTTGCTTACACAGTCTTGGGAAAAATGCTAAGTGGCCTCCACATTGATTAAAATGTAAGAAAAACATAAAGTCTCAGGTGCCTCTCTCAGGACCCAGCGTGGCTCCCCCACGAGGCTCCACGGTACTCACACTGGAGCTGCTGTGTAAGCCTCCATCCTGTGGTTCTGTTGGGCCATGCAAGCTTTCTCAGAGAAGTGTGCATGGTGGCCATCTGGGACACACACAGCAGTAGGGGCCGTGGTGGGCCGTGCTGCACCCATCATGGTCTGGCGGCAGCAGTGTTTTCCCCTTCCTCTTTAAAAAATGTGGATAGGGGTCCTCCTTTAAAAAAATGAATCTGTCCCAGAGGATGGCGTCCCCGGGGTCTTTAGAAGATTTAGGGTGGATGGCGGCATGCTCCCCAAAAAAATAATATAAGGATTATCCCAAAGGAATAGGGTCACGGGGGTTCTCAGGTGTATGAGGGGCCTTATGCTCCACTCCACAAAAAATAAACATCGGCCCTAGGAGATGGGGCCCCCAGGTCGTTGTGTAGTTCGTGGGGAAAGAGGAGACGCACGCCCCACCCTATTAAAAACAAGCATTGGCAAAACCAATAGGTTTCCCTTTACGAAAGATCTATTGACTGTCAATGTTTTCTAGACCATATTGCACAGCAGCAGCACGAGCTGCTGTGCAGCAGGGCTTAAAGTAAAGAAAAATAGGTGCTATGATGCAGTCAGTGCTGGACGTGTCATAATGCTTTTTTTTATAAGCTTTAAGTCACTACGTATCAAAACGCAAACAAATACAAGAAAATATACATTTTCAAACTCGAAAGCCAATACTGTATTTGCTACCCTAGCAATAAATCAATGGCCCAAGCCAATCACTAGTAAGGTGTGATGCAACCCCCCCATCCATTAGCCAGCATTGATGTATGTATGCAGTAGGTAGTGAGGATGTTAAATGGGGTAACTTGTAGCAGTGCATGGCCAGACATGCCCAAGGGGTTAGCTGGTTGTGCACTTTCTTGTCTAGGCGTTCCAGAAAATCCGAACGACATTAGATTCTTTGCATGTGGAACCCTGATGGAACATCTTTGCATCTCCAATCACTGGTATGTACTTGGCTGAGAGGGTCATTGATAACACCTTACACCTTTATCTCATCCAAGTTCCACAAACGAATGGATGGTTAACCATTTATGCTGGTAAGATGGCTCAGTAAGTTAAATGCTCACTCCTGTACACAGAATGAAGCAGTAGAGAGCCATTCCTAGAGGGAGGGCCATCAAACCGATCGCCAAAGGTTCCCTGTTAGGAAGCCGATGAGCGCAGTGCATTATTAAAATTTTGCGCATCCAGTGTCAACTAGGAAACAGAATATGCAAAAAAGGGTGCCTTGATTGCATACTGTCACATTTAAAGGATATAAACAGCATCATTATGTTCACCCTGTCTAATCCTACAGTCTGCATTTAAAGTAAATACGTAATTGTAATTGTATTTATATAGCGCTTACTACCCTGAAGTGCTTTTCGGCGAGTAGCACGCTACTCCGGAACCCAACAGTATTAATATTAGTATGAATGAATTTGAGCAGAGGATACGTGAGTTTGTTAGTTGGATTGGCTAAAGTAATGGAGGGGAAGAGGAGGTACATTTTTGCTGACAAAATGAGAAAAAGCTTATTAGATCACAGCTGTGAAAATCAAATGTAAGTTAATATGAAAAAGGTGTGAATGTGTCGTTTCTGTCAATTGCCATCCTGCTTGGTCTGCGCTTTGCAACCCAGATCAGTTGTGTAATAAAACAGCCTCACAGCATAAAATGCCTTCTTAAAAGCATAGAGTGCATTTTACTGTATCATTCATCGAACCCCACTGGAAATCAAAACCTATGGCTGGCCCAGCTTTCGCACTGCTAAACGGGATTGGTACTTTTTGGTTTGGTGGTGGTCACCAGCTTGGTTGATTTATCTGTCAGCTTTATTGTCCCTCCCCTACACACTGAGGCCGGCTCACTGGGTTCCCATTCCCCATCCCTGCTGCAGACGGGGGACATTAAAGCTGGAGGGGGATTCAAATACAGTTAATTGGTGGACACCACATGGTATTAATATACGGAGATGTCAGCGCCAGGAAAGCAGTCACCAGTAGATGAGACTAAATACAGAAAAAGTTGCATAGTGTGCCAAGCACCACTCTTGTGTCAAAGTGATAAAAGGTGCTATGGTGCAGACATCATTTTCTGTTTGCTAACACATCTAAATCACCTGAGGAGTGGGGGCAAATAAATAACAGACAGCGGGAGGAGGGCATTGGTGTCCGATGAAGCAATGCTAAGGAGCTGCGCAGGGAGTGTGGAGTTAGAAGCAACAACAGACAGCAGGGGCGTAGGTGGTGGAGAGATTGTACAGTGCCTTGCACTCTTATAGAGGGCACTGCACAAAGTTTAAAAAAAAAGAGAACCTGGAGCAGCGTGTGGCCAGTGGAAGGGCACTGACTGGAAACAGGAAGCTGTGATAGGTCCGAGCTCCACGGCAGGGACCAAAGCCCCAGGAACAATGCAGAAGAAGGTAAGTATCCAGCAGGAGACTAGACCAATATGAAGCAAGTGACATGGAAGCGTGAAGGCCAATCAGTGGTAAGTATTGGTAAGTAATGAGCTGGCTCTAAACCCATTTTCAATTGAGCTTTTTTTCAAATTGAAACAATAGCATTCACTGACAGCGCGTGAGCACTGTAGCTGACACCTAAAAGTTTTAAAAAAAGAGAACCTGGAGCAGCGTGTGGCCAGTGGAAGGGCACTGACTGGAAACAGGAAGCTGTGATAGGTCCAAGCTCCACGGCAGGGACCAAAGCCCCAGGAACAATGCAGAAGAAGGTAAGTATCCAGCAGGAGACGTGACCAATATGAAGCAAGTGACATGGAAGCGTGAAGGCCAATCAGTGGTAAGTATTGGTAAGTAATGAGCTGGCTCTAAGCCCATTTTCAATTGAGCTTTTTTTCAAATTGAAACAATAGCATTCACTGACAGCGCGTGAGCACTGTAGCTGACACCCAAAAGGGGGTTGGCCCTGGGTGATGTATTCCGTGGGGCCATGAAATGGCTTCAGGAGTGGGGCTGCATGCATCCTCCATAACTTAAAGAAACAAACAAACAGTGAATGTGAAATGAGCAGAGTATCCGCTCATTTCACATTCACTGCTCTAGCTCGGGAAGGTCCCATAATGCCCTGCAAGTGCTTTTAAAAAAATATTTGGGGGATTTTCGCCATACCCTTATAAGGGGCAGGGGTACAGGGAGTGCAGCAGTCCCCGAGCTATATTTAAAAAAAACAGTATGTGTCCATGTCAGGAGAGCTCACAATATGTCCTACCTAGAGATTTATGCGCTTCAGTTGGACTACCAGTGACCTCTTGTGATTGGTTCTATGGCTGGAGTCTGTGGACTGAAAAATATCATAAAATAGAATCAAATACATGTTAATGTTTTTTTTTATAAAAATACTTTATTGGAAATATTTTATGACAGTCACGTTTACTAGACATTGCTATGTGTAGATTTATAAAATATACATTTGATTATGATTATTGGGGACTTTTTGACAAAGACAAGTGGTCTGCTCTATACATTTTGATGTGCTGACCCCCTTCATAAAGTCAATAGGCATGCTTTTTATATTTTGGTCCTCTGATCCTTTGACAAAGTCAGTAGGTCTGTTGTATTTAAAATGATACCCTTTATATTGTCAAAAAGAACAGATGGTGGACGTAATGAAGCACAATGCACAAATTCACCCCCAGTCCAAGGTCTGGGTTTAATCCATTGTTTTTTTTGCTCATCACGCCATCCCGTTTTGACCCAGCCATATGCAAATAAGTCTTGACCCTGCTCCCCATGGGAGCAGATCAGTCCGAACTGCCAGGCCAGGACCTTCCTCGACTGGAAACAAGCATTTGGGAACTGGTTTTGGGGTATCATCTCTCATCAGTCAGGCTAGCTTGAATCCAATGGCACAATGAGCATGGGACCCACGTCTGGGCATACCCGTCTGTAGGAAGCTGGCTCTGTATATACCATATCAAAGTGAGATATAGTGTGCACTGAGTCCAGGGGTTCCCCAGAGGTTTGACAGAAGCAAAAATAGATAATACTAATGCTCTATTTGTGGTAGAGTGGTCGAGCAGTTAGTCTTGTCAGAGGGTAGTGTTAAGCATTTGTTGTACACACACAAGCAATAGAAGAAACAGACACTCAATGACTTAACTCCAGACCAACAGGATTTTATATAGAAAAATATATTTTTGTTACTTTATTTCTAGGACCACAAGATTCAGTTCAGAAGTAAATACTGTTGCAGGTAAGTACTTAACATAGACCTCAATGTAACTTTGTTTCACTTTAGTCAAGTAAACAGTTTTTAAGAATACAGAGAATATCTATTTTAAAAGTGGACACTGCATTTTCTGAACAGTTACTGGAGGAAGAAAATAAAGCACAGTTTTAGAGGTAAGTACATGACTTACAGTTCCAGTCTCTGGGTTGTAGGTAGTCCACCGTTGGGGTTTCAAGTTAACCCCAAACACCCACCACCAACAACACGGGACCGGTCGGGTGCAGAGGTCAAAGTTGAGCAATTTCAATGTGGGCTCCTATGGAGACGGAGGGGATACTCGGAATTCTGTATACCAGCAGGTGGGTACCCACGGCTCAGAGGGCAGACCGGAGGGATTAGAAGAGCACTGGAGGGGCCACAAGTAGGCACCAAACACACACCCTCAGTGGCATAGGGGCGGCCGGGTGCAGGGTGCAAACAGGACATCAGGCTTCCAATGCTGGTCTATGAGGGGCCCCCGAGGGTCACTCAGAGGCTGCAGGCGAGGTCCGTGGAGGGTTTCTCGGGCACACCACCGGTCAGACAGGGAAGATGGCCGCCTGTTGATCGTTGCTGCACCAGGTGTCGGTTTCTCCAAGACCTAGGTGCTGCGGTGCAGTGGGTCCTTTGGCATCGGATATTTTGGGGGGGTCCTCGGGATTCCCTCTGTCGTTGCTTAGGGGTCAACCCAGGGTGAGCACTTGCTCGGAATCGCCTGGGGACCCTCTCTGGCTGGGTGGACCGCTTGGACTCGGGCTGTGGGCATCGGGTGCAGAGTGGTCAGGACTCACACTTCTGGAGTGAGTTGGCAGTCAGAAGAGGTTTCTTCTTTTTTTCTTCTTTGGACGGGGCCGCTGTCCACAGGAGTTCTTGATCCTTTGTGATGCGGGCAGTCCTCTGGAGGTTTTTCAGAGAACGCTGTACCTGCAGAACACGTCGCCTTTCTTCTGCAGGTTCTTTGAAGCAGGAGACAGGCCGGTAGGGCTGGGACCAAGTCAGTTGTTGTCTCCTTTCCTTTTCTGCTGGGGTTTCAGCTAAGCAGTCCTTCTTCTTTAGGGATGTTATAGGGGTCGGAGGGCAATACCCAATGGCTACTGTCCCTGAGGGTGGCTACACCCTCCTTGTATCCACTCCCTTTGGGGAGGGGTGCACATTCCTATCCCTATTGGTCCCTGTCCTCGAAACCAAGATGGAGGATTCTGCAGGGAGGGAGTCACTTCAGCTCTGGACACCTTAGGGGTGGTCCCAGCTGAAGTGGTCACTCCTCCTTGTTTTTCTTAAGTTTCCCGCCGAACTAGCCACTAAAAGTAGGGGCTTGTCTGGGGGGTGGGCATCTCCACTAGCTGGAGTGCTCTGGGGCACTGTAACACAAGGCCTGAGTCTTTGAGGCTCACTGCCAGGAGGTACAGATCCTGCGGGGGTGTGAAGCACCTCTACCCAGAGCAGGCTTTGTTTCTGGCCTCAGAGGGTACAAAGGCCCTCACCCCAGGTGGTCAGAAACTTGTCTGTTATTGGCAGGCTGGCATAGACCAGTCAGTCCTACACTAGAGGATTGGGTAAAATACAGGGGGCATCTCTAAGATGCCCTCTGTGTGCATTTTTAAAATAAATCCAACACTGGCATCGGTGTGGGTTTATTGTGCTGAGAAATTTGATACCAAACTTCCCTGTATTCATTGTAGCCATTATGGAACTTTGGAGTTCCTTTTGACAAACTCCCAGACCATATACTTAATATGGTCACACTGCACTTGCAGTGTCTAAGACTGGACTTAGACACTGTAGGGGCATATTGCTCATGCAGTTATGCCCTCACCTGTGGTATAGTGCACCCTGCCTTTGGGCTGAAAGGCCTGCTAGAGTGGTGACTTACCTATGCCACACGCAGTGTTTTGTTGGTATGGCACCCTGAGGGGGATGCCATGTCGACTTTGCCTTTTTCTCCCCACCAACACACACAGTCTGCAATGGCCTTGTGCATGTGTTAGGTGAGGGGTCCCTTGGGGTGGCACAACACATGCTGCAGCCCTTAGGGACATTCCCTAGCCACAGAGCCCTTGGTAATACTGGTACCTTTTATCAGGGACTCATCTGTGTGCCATAGGTGCGCCAATTGTGAAAACAATGATACATTTTTAGTGAAAGAACACTGGTGCTGGGGCCTAGTTAGCAGGACCCCAGCACACTTTCAGTCAAGTTAACATCAATATCAGGCAAAAAGTGGGGGGGGAGGGGGCGACTGCAACAAGTGCCAGTTTCCTACACCTTCTCACTTAGGGCGACAAAAGCAAAAATAACAGATGATGGACGGATTGGAGAACAATGCAAACTTTCACCCCCAGTCACAGATCTGGGTTTTATCCATTGTTTATTTTTTGCTCACCACGCAACCCCAATTTGAAAACAATGATACATTTTTAGTGAAAGAGCACTGGTGCTGGGGCCTAGTTAGCAGGACCCCAGCACACTCTCAGTCAAGTTAACATCAATATCAGGCAAAAAGTGGGGGGGGAGGGGGCGACTGCAACAAGTGCTAGTTTCCTACACCTTTCACTTAGGGCGACAAAAGCAAAAATAACAGATGATGGACGGATTGGTGAACGATGCAAACTTTCACCCCCAGTCACAGATCTGGGTTTTATCCATTGTTTATTTGTTGCTCACCATGCAACCCCAATTTGGACCCAGCCGTATGCAAGTCAGTCTTTCCTCTGCTCCCCTTGGGAACAGTCCAGTCCAAAGTGCCAGACCAAGTTCTTCCTCGACCAGAACCAAGCGTCCTGGGACCGGTTTCAGGGTATCACACCTCATCAGCCAGGCAAGATTGAATCCAGTGGCACAGTGAGCAGAGGACCCATGTCTGGGCATACTCTTCCCACTTAGGGTGACAAACGCAAAAAGAACAAATGATAGACGGAATGCTGAACAATGCAAATATTTCTCCCCAGTCACAGATCTCAGTTATATCCATTGTTTTTTTTTTGTTCACTATGCCACCCCAATATGGACCCAGCCATATGCAAATCAGTTTTGCCCGTGCTCCCCGTGGGAACAGTCCACCCGAACTGCCACGCAAGGTTTTCCCTGGATCGGAAATGTGCATTATGGGATGGGTTTCGGGATATCACCCACATCAGCCAGGCTAGCTTGAATCCAGTGGTGCAGTGGGCACCGGTCCCACTTCTGGGCATACCCTTCCAACTTAGGGCGACAAAAGCAAAAAGAAAAGATGATGGGCGGAATGCTGAGCAATTCAAACATTCACCCCCAGTCACGGATCTGGACTTAATCCATTGTTTTAATTGCTCACCATGCCACCGCAGTTTGGAGCCAGCCGTATGCAAATCAGGAAGCTTGTTTCCAGTCCAGAGAGGATCTGGCCTGGCAGTTTGGGCTGGACTGTTGGGGAGCAAGGTCAAGACTAATTTGCGTATGGCTGGGTCCACACAGAGGTGGTGTGGTGAACACAAAAACTATGTATTAAGCCCACATCTGTGACTGAGGCTGAATGTTTGGATTGTTCAGCATTCCGTCCATCATCTGTTCTTTTCACTCTTTCTAGTGTTACATCACATGGTCGGCTATACGCACAGGCCAGACCCTGCACCCAACTCCACGCTGTGCACAGCTATGTTATAGTTACTTTAAGGCATGAGTTATAGTTACTTGATATAACTATAACTGGTGAATTTCAGTGGTTTTATATATATATAAAATAGTAAACCAAAATGACTGAGCTCACACTAGGGAAAAAGAAAAATGTGATATATTCCCAATCACATAAGACTCGTTTCGTCCTCCCGAGCCTTGATCCCATGATTTAGTGATAGACGATGATTTAGATATAGTCCTTGGAAATGCAAGGCCCTGATTGGCTGGCTGCAATCTGACAGAAAAGTTGCCGCCGCCATTTTGTTTGTCCCATCCGCTTGGGGGGTTGGTACAAAAACACTGCAAAAACACATAAGGGGTCAGAAAACACATAGCACATATAACATAAACATATAACACAGGGGGGTCCTCATGGTCAAAGAATTGCCCAATTTTTTTGTATGCGATCTGCGGGGCTCAGCATGGCCCAGATGTCTAAATCTGTGGTGGAACAGCAAATCTAGAAAAATTTGGAAAAAAAAAACACTGCATCCAACCCATGCCATGCCCAGCTTGGGTGTGGGTGCATGCGGGATGGTAGACAGCAGGGCCTGGCCGTATGCCAGGCCATGCAGCCAATCCCCGCTGTGCACAGCCAAAGGCTGTTCGCGGCACTAGTTATATTCACATGCGTGTTAAAAAAACATGTAAATTCACTGAAAAAAACAAAGGTCATTATAGTAACGCTGACTTTTTACCCATACTAAACCATAGAAATTCAGCAGTTATAGTTATACTTATAGTTATACTTATCTGAAGAAACTATAACTTGTGTCAGAAAGTAACTTTGGAGCAACGAGTGATAGTTTCTTCACATAAGTATAACTATAAGTATAACTATAACTGCTGAATTTCTGTGGTTTTGTATGGATAAAACGTCAACTTATCTATAACATCCATGTAACTTTTGGTTATTTAGTGCTTAATTTGAGCCGGTGATTGCCGATAGGGAACAACGGCGTCCATTATTTTTGTTACAGGCAGCTATTATTTCCTCATTGGACATTATGAAGAAGAAGAGATGGAAAAACAAACAAAGCGGAAAGCTGGAGGATGTAAAAAAGTATTAAAATGAGAGACCAGGGAATGTCTGATCAGGGGGGTGGTTACACCTCCCATAATGAATGTATTTTCTGGTAAATAGTTGAGTCCAGGTGCTTTCAGTCGGGTATGGTGAGTTGTCTTGTTAGATTGCACAAGGAATGTTTCCATAAACACAGATGAAAACACACACCTTCTCTTTCTCTCTCTGTTTTAAAAGTCTTCAAAAATATTGGTTATTTTACAAAATATTCTGTTTTCTCTCACTTCATGTCCCTACCAATCCGCATTTGTCTCCATTTCCACTGCCCCTTTAGCCCCTCTCATGCACCCTGCCTGTCGTATAATGTATTTCAGCATTATAAGCCACTGTGATTGTTGGAAAATCTGAACCTCACTCCCCCCCCAATCTTACTAACCAAGCTACGCCCCTGTGTCTTATAGTGGATGAAAGAGGCCCAGGGTGGATTCAAGGCTACACAGCCTTGGTATTGAGTGATTTTCATTGTGCTTTGTTTAAATGTGTTCTAGCAGGCGCGGCTCCTCCGCTGTGGCAGCAGCAGCTGTAAACCTTTAACAATAAAACGGTAATAAACTATGTTTATTATCGTTTTATTGTTCAAGAGGCGGGCCATAGGGTGTGACAGAGACGGAGAGGGAGTGCTCATCACTCCCCTCAGTGCTCATGTGTGTTTGGCTGGCCATCTCGGGCAGGCCAAACACACATGCGCAGACAGAGGCTCCCAGTCTGCCTCAGAGCGACAAGCCAGGGCACTCTGGCCAATCCAAACGCTGCTCTCATGCTACCCGCAGCATGAAAGCAGCGTTTGGATTGGCCACAGGGCAGGCTGGGAGCCTGTGCCTGCAGTGGTGGCTGAATGGCGGCGCGGTGCAGCGGCGGCGGGGAATCAGGTGTTTTTTTTGTTTTTTTTTCTCTTAATGCCCAACCCCTGCCACACACTGCCCGCCACTTTTTCACGCCTCAAGCTGCTCCTAGTTAGGGTCACCACCCGTCCGTAATTTCACGGACTGCCCTTAATTTAGTCCTACCGTCCATTGTCTGTGATGAAAGGCTTAACGGATGGCATTCTTCCGTAATTTTAGCCTTTCAGCTAAATAACAAATGCAATTAGAACAATTCATTTTCTTCAGGTGGATTCAAAGGCAGGGAGTGTCCTGTGCTTTGATCCCGAGGGAGGGGCAGACAGATAAGAAACAGGCCATCTTGCCAGGGAGTCTCCTTCCCTAAAGAAATGCAAATGTGCGCAGCTGGTAAATCTGAAAATGTAAAGGGACTTGTATTGACTTTGTCACTTAAGCTGTCTGTTGGCAAAAATATTTACTTTCGGAGAGGTACTGTAAGGGTGTTCCAAGCTGAGTAGTGGAATGTGTGGTTTTAATGGACAGTTATAAAAATGTTTGCACTAGGTATAATCTGTATGTTATTGAAATCTGCATTTTAGAAGTGCTTTTTTTTATTTAACCTAAATGTTTTTGCGCATTTTGTGGCAGCCTACATTATGCTGTGTGTAAAGCATTTTTAAAATAAGGACTTACACATTTACAGTGCTTTCAGGGACCTCGGTACCTCACAGTACTAACAAACATTGCCAAAGCCAATAGGTCTCTTCTACGCAAGAGCTATTGGTTTTGCCACTGTGTTTTAGCCATGTAATACACCAGAGTGGCTGCTTTTCAAAATGGCTAAAAGTAAGTGGCATAGAGGAAAGTGGCACGGAGTGGCACAGAGGGGAATGGTGAAGAGCGGAGTAGAGTGTTGTAGAATGGAGTGGCAGAGAGTGTTGTGTTTAGGAGTGGCATACTGTCGAGTCGCGTAGAGTGGCATATAGTGGAGTGGTATGCAGTAGCGTTGACTGGTGTAGAGTGCATTGGTGTAGAGTGTTCCAGAATATAGTGGTGTAGAGTGAAGTGGCATAGAATGCAGCACCATAGAATTCAGCGACGTACAATGCAGTCATAGGATGCAGAGGCACAGATTACAGTGGTGCATAGAAGAGTGGTGCAGAGTAGAGTGGCAGAGTGCAGTGGCATAGAGTAGAGTGGCATACAACAGAGTGGCAGAGTGTGCAGTAATCTAGTGTGGTGTATAGTGAAGTGGCGTATAGTACAGAGTAGATTTGACCAACATAGAGTGCAGTGGTGTAAAGTGGTGCAGAATAAAGTAACATAGTGTGGTGTAGAGTAGATTATAGTGCTATAGAGTACAGTAGCATAGTGGAGTGATGCAGAGTAGAGTGGCATAGAGTGCAGTGGCACAGAGTACAGTGGCGTAGAGTGTATTGGCATATAATGCAGTAGTGCAGAGTAGACTGGTGTAGAGTACAGTGGCAGAGGGTGGAGTGTTCCAGAGTAGAGTGTTAGATTGCAGTTGTGTAGAGTGGAGTAGAATGGCAGTGAGAGCAGTGATACAGAGTACAGTGGTGTTGAGTAGAGTGCAGTGACATACAGTGCATCTGTTTAGAGTGCACTGGCGTAGAGTGCAGTGCTTTAGAGTACAGTGGCATAGAGTGGAGTGGGGCAGAGTAGAGTGGCAAAGAGAGCAGTAGTGTAGAGTGGTGTACAGTGCAGTGATGTAGAATTCAGAGTAGACTCGAGTTACAAAGAGTGCAGTGGCATCGAGTGGTGCAGAGTAGAATAGTGTAGAGGGGTGCAGAGTAGAGTATAGTGCTGTAGAATGCAGTGGCCTAGAATGGAGTTTTGCAGAGTAGAGTGGCATAGAGTGTTTTGGTGCAGAATGCAGTAGTACAGAGTTGAGTGGTGGAGAGTGCAGTGTTGCAGAGTAGACTGTCAGAGTGCAGTGGTGTATAGTGAGTAGAGTGGCAAAGAGAACAGTGGAGTAGAATACAGTGGTGCAGAGTAGAGTGCAGTCATGTTTAGGGCAGTTGTTTAGAGTGCACTGGCATAGAGTACATTGAAGTAGAGTGCAGTGAGGCAGGGTGGCGTAGAGTGCAGTAGCATAGAGTAGCTTCTTTCAGAGTATAATGCAGTGGCATAGAGTGGAGAGGTGCAGGGTAGGGTGCAGTGGTGCAGAGTGCAGTGGTGCAGAGTGCAGTGGCATAAAGTAGATTTTTTCACAGTAGAGTGAAGTGGATAGGTGCAGGATAGAGTGTAATGGCATAGAGTAGAGTGGCGTAGAGTCCCGTGGCATAGAGTGCAGTGGTGCAGAGTACCTTGGAGTGATGTACACTATATCAGTGTACAGTGCAGGGGCATAGAGTTGAGTGTTACAAAATAAAGTGCATTAGCATGGAGTGTATTGGCATAGAGTGCAGTGGCGTACAGTGCAGTGTTGCAGAGTGGCATAGAGTGGAGTTGTGCAGAGTAGATTGGTGTGGCCTAGACTAGAGTGGTGTAGCGTGCAGAGGCGCAGAGCGCAGTGGTATAGAGAGGAGTAAAGTGCATTGGCATTGAGTAGAGTGGTACAGAGTAGAATAGAGAGGTATGGTGTGAAGTGGCAGAGAGTGCAGTGGCCTAGAGTGGAGTGGTTCAAAGTGGAGTAGAGTGCAGTGTTCCAGAGTGCAGTGGCAGGGAGTGGTATAAACTCGATTGGTGCAGAGTGGGGTGCAGTGGTATGGAGTGGTGCAGAGTAGAGTAGAGTATGTATGGTGTGGTAGCACACTGCCATTACAGACAGCACATTTTTGATGGAAATGACCATTACATTTGCACAGATATACGTTTTTTCTAATAAAAATATGCAGTGCACAGACGATGAGTGGATATTGCATCACCTAGTGTAATGACTGTTTTATTCAATACAGTTCAGAATTAACAAAAATATGCTTTATTTGTTCCTAATGCAGATATATTCTGAAATCCTTGCACAGTTCATTTAAATGTTGTTGTGTCCTAGAAAAAACTATTTCCTACCCCCAGTATCCAGCAAGATTGTCACATAAATCCTCTCACTTTGAAGTCAGAAAAAGAAAAGTAAACACCAACCTCCCACGACAGAGGTTGACATTTTCCCTTGTTCTTTGAATGCACAGCAAATGTGGTGAGATGAGAATAAGATTTACGGGCCTGTTTACAGAAAGGGAGCACTCTGAAGGATACTGTAAATAACATTTTGGCAAGGGAAGGGACAGATTGAAGTTGGACAGCCTAAAATAAATAAAGCCAGCAAATTGAAAGCAACGCAATGTGAGTTACAAACGACAAAGCCAATGGCAAGCAATAGGTGGAATACATTCCCAGGGAAGCTCTATGACTGTACTTAAAGTGGCAGCCACAGGATACTTTGTGGGGAAAGTACAGTATTTTAGCCCAGTCCGTAACTGGCGGAGGTTTGGCCACATCACTCTCCGAGGTAGTATGACAAGAAGCCCAGTGGTGGTCTCTATGTTGCAGGAAAGGTCTGTACACCCATCGTGTCAGTTTGCCACCAGTCCCTATGGTGTAGAGCTTCTGGCACACCTCATGTAGGCTTAGTGCTACGTGGCAGACATGAAATAGGGCATTTAATGATTGTTTAAGGTGTTTGTAAGTAAGGAGTTGACCCGGGTGAAGATGGTAGTCTGCTCAAGGGCTTGTAAATCTAGTAGCTCACCATCCAGAAACAAACCCCCCAATTTTAAGACGCCTGCATCATCCAACTGACAGAGTTTCTCTGAGCGCAGCCTTCCTGTGTGAGTGGGAAGGCCTAGCAAAGCTAGTGCAGGAGGACAGGGTTTCTTTGTGTCAGTGAGTTTACAGGTCCTAGCAATGCAAGATAGAGCTGTGCAGGATAACCCCGGATGGTGAATGGTCAGTAGGAAACAATGAGTAGTGCAGTAAGCCCTCCTTAAAGTCTTTACGGACAAACCCCATCTCATGCAGGGGGCAGGCAGAAAGACAGTGAGTCACCCGTTGGACCTGTGCAGCTAAGTAATAGCATGTTTAAGTTGGGAAGGCCTAATCCACCCGCAGTCACAAGTAGCTTTAGAGTGGAAAGAGCTACCTGATGGCACGCCAGCAACCAAATCTGATGTGTGGCGCGTCTGAAGAAGGAATGAGGGATGAGCAGGGAAAGGTTTGCAAAATAATACAATTGGTGTAGCACACCATCACGTGGCCCACTACAGAAAGCAGAAGAGAAGACTAAAAAGCAAACTGGGCTTGGAGGGACCATGACGCTCTGAAGAGATTTTCAATCTTGGAAATCAGTGGGGAAATGGTAGATATTAATCCCTAGGTATCAAAGGGTAACTGGTTCCCAGATCAATCTAAGGTCTAATTGTATATAAAGGGAAAAACAAAACAGTACCATATGTTAAAGAAACATTAACTACATTTTATAATCTTTCTCACAGTCTTATCTTTTGATTGTGTAATTTACATCATACATATTTTGAAGATTGTATGTGTACTTTGACACTTAGGGATAAGCCAGATCACTGTTTTGGCTTTTGCTTAATTGTAAAACCGTTTTCAGACATGGACAGAGTGGGCAATTGCCTTGCAAACCTTGCAACGGGCCAATATGGTGAGGTGTTAGGTTAGTACCAGGATAAGGATTACAGCTGCTCTCAGTGGCGTGGTCTGTCTTCGGTTTCTGCCATTCACCTTTTCACAGTTGCATGCATTTTTGTGAGTATGGTTATTTTTATAGTCTGAAACGCGCTCGTACGTCCTCCGAATTGTGGCACAATGCTGAGTGTATTCTCCACCCTCCCAGGGTGGCAGAGAAAATGTATGCTCTGATAACTCTCTTCAGCACAGCCAGCTCTCAGGGCCCGCTGTGGTGCCTGCCAGCTCGTGGCACGGATGCCCTGCCCTAAGAGACAATCGGATTGTCTGGATTACAGGGCGTTAAATGGCCTGCATCCGATCTCCAGCCGCACGGCTCTGTGTGCAGAGATTAAATGCTCCACATAACAAACCCATTTACTGTCTCTGCTCCGGGCGAGCAGTCACTTAAAAAGCGCTGCTGCGAATTAAAGTCATCACAAAGGGCTGATTCTCGCTGGACCAGACCCGATGCAAACATGCGTGTTGGGTACCACCCTGAAGGTTTCACTTCCTGACTCTCTGTCATGTCTCTCTCCTCGAACCCACACACTCTAAACATCCATTCGTGATACATTTATTTGGAAAGTTGCTTGCCAATATTGCAAACGGCTAATTATCTAGAAAAATCAAATATTAGTATTTATTTTACAAAAACATAGCCACCTACTTTTATTCTGCCGCCAAATGGATAAATTCAAACATACTGCCGCTGGCACAAAACAAATTCATGCATCGTGTGCTGCCATTAAGGGGCACGTGGTGAAATCAGGGGCCCGGTCATGAACATGTACTCTCGCGCAGGGTAAGGCCTTGCGCCTGTTTTTATGCAATTGCACTTTCTAAAGCACAGGCTTTTAATTCGGAAATTCTCCAGGTTAATCCATTCGATGCAGACAATGCAGCTTGCAAACAGTGAGCTGTGGCTCTGAGCTGTGTTGACTCCAGCAATCACTAACTTAGAAAAATTCTGAGAAAATAAATGATTGCCATAAAATAATAGTGAGGGCCGCAGTGGTGGCCTGTTTGCAGGCAGGGAGCTGTTTGGCCGCATCTGCACCTGTTCTGGTGTGTCCTTCTGGGTCTTTTCTGCCCACCCATGCGCAGGATGCTGGGAATGATTCGCCCTCATCTGTGGAGGCCTGTTCATTCGTGTGCTCCACACACAGCGTGGCTTGTCCCATGGACCGTATCAGCCAGTAGCAACCACATCTGCCGTTTGCATCCTTTTCTTCTCAGTGGCTGTGGGGTGAGTGATCAAGTGGGTCATGGAAGGAGGTGTGAATGTGGCCTAATGTCCGGGGCAGTAGCCGCAGACTGTTAAGGCTTCCTAGTACACCCGGATTCCCACAAGAGCGTTAAGGCGCCTGTGCAGTTACTTTCTTTGTGCCAATGCTGCAGGCCCCGGGCTAGTGATGTCATGGGCCCTGCATCTGTAGCATTGGGTATCCGACTGCCCCGTTTCTCAGTTGTTGCCATGGCAGCCGCGTACACGTGCTAGACGTGCCACACCTCCGCTGGCTTCAGTGACTCCGCCTGGCCTCTGCTGCGCCTGTCTGTGGGACCGCGAGGTTATGTGGGCACGTGAGGTTATGTGGGCACGTGAGGTAGGGCTAGTGTCACCAGCCGCGTCATCTGTGCTATGCGCTGTCGGCTGTGGATGGAAGTTATAGCCACAAGCGCTGGGTGTATTGTGCAGCGGCACACTGTGGTGCTAGGAGGCGTGTGTCTGCTCACAGGACACGGTTACGCTGGCAAAATCTTTGCGTTTTTGCAGAAATTGGCTGCAGTAAGGCTTACGCCTGGAGACTGCCTGTAGCATTTCAAGAAGCAAATTTGGCATCATGTCCTTACTGCATGCTGAGACTGGTGCGTGCGTTGAGGTTGAAGTATTTGAGGGGCACCTGTGGGGTTTCTTGATGACAGCGACTGTGTGCCATCATCATATTCATTTTTATTTTATTCTACCCTTTGTGAAGCGTGAAAACACCCACGGGTGTCCCGGAGCTGAGATGAGCTGCCGGAGCTGCAGTACAGCACAGATTTACGGAGTAAACAGCCTTGTTTTCAGGTGTTTCCTGAAGACAGACAGTTTAATCTGGCCTCACGAATGTAGGGGAAGGGAATTCTACCTAAAAGGTACCTGAAAAGGATTTCCGCCCTTGATCGATTTCCTTGAACTTTGGGATTTGTAGCAGAAAACCAGAATGCAGAATTTATGAAGAAGGATTGTAGGAAAACAACTGAGAGATGTACGCAGGTCCAAGACCACGGAGAGACTAGAAGCAAACACATCGGAGCAGATTTAAGGAAAGTGGCGCTGCACGCTCCCCCCTGAGCGCCCCCCCTACCGCCACCATGTGTGCTCCGTATCTATGATACCGCGCAACATGGCGCAGTGTAGGGGGTGAAACCATCAACATTTTTTACGCTATTGATGTACTGTTCAGGTTTAGACCTAAAATTTTGGCACTAACCCTGAACAGTACATAGGGGCCCATAGTAAGAAATGGTGTTCCCCCTTTTAACGCTTGCTCTGAGCAGGCGTTAAAAGTGCCGAAAAAAAATGACGCAAAGAAAATTCCTTAAGCCATTTTTTCGGCTCCCTTAATGGGGGAATGCCCCTTTGCATACATTATGCCTGGTGCATGCATAATGTAGCACAACGGGTTACAAAGTGGCGCAATGCATGCATTGTGCCACTTTGTATATCTGGCGTGGGAAAGAGGCCACCTTAGCGCCGCATTAGTGTAAAAAAGATGACGCTAAAGCGGTGCTAAAGTGGCGCTAGGCCATCTTAATTCAGGGCCAGAGTCTTTCAGAGATGAAATGCTTCTTCACTGCCAACCAGTGGAGCGAATACGGACGATCAGGGATGTGAGCAGAACAGGTGAAGTGAAGTAATCAAACTGCCCAGTTCTGCACCAACTGAAGTCCTTGAAGTTGATCATTAGAAAGGCCTGTTTAGAAAGTGTTGCCGTAGTCTAACCTAGAGCACATCAGTGCTTGAATGATTGAAAAATGAGCTGATGTAGGAATGTAAGGCACATTTTTTCTGAGAATCTTCACTTGACACAAGCAGAATGCCATGACCTAATCCATCTTTGGGGAAAGTGAGGGCATCATCAAAGATGAATCCAAGGTTCCTGACTGCTCCATGGTGATGGGAACCCCAGTGGAGTTGTTGAAGATCCTCGGTGCTTCCTGCATTTGGTGTAATCTCCATTAGAACGCGATGCAGCATGCCACCTTAGGCTTAAGGGCATTGTTGACTTGCCATACAACTTTGTAGACATGTGGGAGTGTAGATCGAATTTTGTATCCGATTACTTTGTGGGGCTCATTGGCGTTGCAGATTGGTCTCCTCAGTCATTGTGTTATATTTCTATCTTAGTTATGATGTCAGGAGTGATGAGTTATTGGAGACTTCCTGTTGTATCTGAACTTGGATGCTATACCTGATATGGGTGGGTCTGCGGGGTGTACCAAGAAGAGCTGCTTTCAGTGAGTCTGAGGACTTCTACCAGGTTTCTACATTGATCAGTACATGGATTGTGGTTTCTATGTGTTGGTGGTGGACTTGATGATATCAACAGTGCTTTTGTTGCGAGTGCGCACAGTCCAAATGTGTGTTGTTAGACTTTTCATCCTTGGCGTGGTCTCCCTTAACTTTTTGCCTCTGTTCCCCAGGTTGTTGATGTGTGCTGGACTCTGATTTTGCTGTTTTTGTTACTCTGGGCACTTTACCACTGCTAACCAGTGCTAAAGTGCAAGTGCTCCTGTTTAAATTGTATGTAAGTGGTTCATCCATGATTGGCATATTTGAATTACTAGTAAGTCCCTAGTAATGTGCACTAGAGGTGCCAGGGCCTGTAAATCAAATGCTACTAGTGGGCCTGCAGCACTAGTTGTGCCACCCACATAAGTAGCTCTGTAATCATGTCTCAGACCTGCCCCTGCAGTGTCTGTATGTGTATCTTTACACTGTAAATTCGACTTGGCAAGTGTACCCACTTGCCAGGCCTAAACCTTCCCTTTCCTTACATGTAAGGCACCCCTAAGGTAGGCCCTAGGTAGCCCCAAGGGCAGGGTGCAGTGTATGGATAAGGTAGGACATATAGTAATGTGGTTTATATGTCCTGACAGTGAAATACTGCCAATTTCGTTTTCACTGTTGCAAGGTCTGTCTCTCTCTCATAGGATAAAATGGGGGCTACCTTTAAATATGATTAAAGTGTAGATTCCCCTAGAGAGTAGATGGACATGTGGAGTTTGGGATCCCTGAACTCACAATTTAAAAATACATCTTTTAGTAAAGTTGATTTTAAGATTGTGCGTTTGGAAATGCCACTTTTAGAAAGTGAGCATTTTCTTGCTTAAACCATTCTGTGACTCTGCCTGGTTTGTGGATTCCCTGTCTGGGTCAGTTTGACAGTTGGGTTGTTTTTCACCTCACACCAGACAGTGACACAAAGGGAGCTGGGGTGTGATCTGCATTTCCTGATTAGCCATCTCTGCTAGGAGGGAGGGGTGGAGTGGTCACTCTCATCTGAAAGGACTGTGCCTGCCTCTGACAATGCTGTCTCCAGCCCCCTGGTGTGTGTCTGAGGCCTTGCCTGGGCAAGGCAGGATTTCACAAGAAGGTGTGAGTCCCCTTTGAAGAAAGGTGACTTCAAAGACTAAAATGGGTATAAGAAGGGCACCCAAACTTACAAACTTCAGAAACACTTCTGGAATCAAGAGGAACCTCTGCCTGGAGAAGAGCTGATCGCTGAGGAACAAGTGCTGCCCTGCCTGTGACTGTGCTTTGAGGAGCTTTCCTGTAGTGCTGCTTCTGCCAGAGTAAGAGGGCAAAGACTGGACTTTGTGTGCCTTCCATCTTGAAGAAGAAATCTCCAAGGGCTTGATGTAGAGCTTGCCTCCTGTTGTTGAAGTCTCAGGGATAGCAAAGACTTCTTCCTGCCAGCACCTGGAGTCTCTGGAGAGACCCCTACTCTGCTCTGTGGTGCCCTTCCAGTTCCTGGGACCCTGAAAGGAGAGGCTGGCAGCCTAAGGACAAAAATACACGCACCGAGCACCGTGCGGGGAAAAGATCGACGCGAATCCGATCGCGGCTGAGAAAACGACGCGACGCCGGTTCCACAGCTGAGAAACGACGCCGCAGGAAACGCGACCGAAAAACCGACGCCCGGAGCAGGAGAAACGACGCGCAGCATCGCTGACGGAGGCTGAGAGATCGCACCCTGCGCCGCGGGACTTTCGGATCGTCGTGTGGCTGGCTTTTTCAACGCGCACCGCCGTGCCGAGTTGTTTTCGACGCACACAGCCGTGCAGGGTTACTTTCGACGCACACCGCCCGTGCGGGGTTATTTTTGACGCAAACCAGGTACATTTTCACGCTAGCAGCGCTAGTGTGGTGTTACAACTACCTAAAGACTCTTTTTATTTTAAAACCTTTAAAAAAATCATAACTTGACTTGTGTATGTTGGATTTTTGTCGTTTTGGTCTTGTTTTGTCTAGATAAATATTTCCTATTTTTCTAAACTGGTGTTGTGTCATTTTGTAGTGTTTTCATTAAGTTACTGTGTGTGTTGGTACAAATACTTTACGCCCAGCACTCTAAGGTTAAGCCTACTGCTCTGCCAAGCTACCAAGGGGGTAAGCAGGGGTTAGCTGAGGGTGATTCTCTTTTATCCTAACTAGAGTGAGGGTCCTTGCTTGAACAGGGGGTAACCTGACTGTCAACCAGAGACCCCATTTCTAACATGTGTGCTTTGTATATTTGTTTCATGTTTTAGCTTTGTTTATTAGTTTTTATCAGAACAACGCACCTTTATGTATGGTGGAATTTTGCATAATTTGACACTTTCTTCATGCTGTGTTTAGTTTTTGATAAATGTGTAAGGCATGCTTTTGTGTTTCGTAGATTTTACAGCCTTTCAGGTATTGGTGGATTTCAGGAGAGATTTGATTGCTCTGTTGCATTATTCACTTTTGTGAGTGGGTGTGGTCATGAAAGATTGATTGTAAACTTAATTTCCTGATGGTTTTGGCAAATAACTTGTAATCTAGTGCTCAAGGGCTGTTTCCGCAATGGCAAAAAATACATGATGTGACTTTATATAAGAAGGCGACCCTATGCTTGCTATTTTTGGTCTCGAACCTTTGCCTAATAAGACACTATATTTATGATACATAAATACATATATGAGAGCAAATCTTCGATTAGAGACGGATTGGGAAGGTTTGATTATGTTTCTGTCCTGCATAATTCATTGATTTCTCAAAATCTCATAAACAGCTAGCTGTTTCCGGGTTCCCCAGGCACAACACCTACCTTTTGATGGCCGAAGCAGCAAATGTGGGTGTCACACTGCATAGGAAGCAGTTGTGTTGGTAGGAAAGAGCGCTGGGCCTCCTGTAAAGGAAGAGCTTTACTTTGACAAGACTAATATCATGACAAGATGCAAGTGTCTGTAGAGGCTGTTTGAAGGTTAGAGTGTCCTTAAATATTGTCTGACATACATATATCGTCCTAAATGTCGTTTAAAGAAATCCCTCCATTGAGTGTAAATGTTTTATTAGGAACTCATGTGGGGAGATACTTTTGTAAACTATGTTTAGGATACAATATTTTCGTTAGGCAATATATACTTATGGTAAAGACGTAATGTGACTTATAATTATGTGTTAACAACAAAGTATCTAAATTACAAATGTTTTGGTGCACATAAGTGGAACTTAAGTCTCCAAAAAACATATGAGGTTTGTAATTTCAATTTATGGGTAAGAGAATGATGCTTTGTGGCATTTTCTGAGCAGTAATCAGCACATATTTTGTGGGAGGTCTGCCAGTACGGTGGATTTCTCACCATCATAAATAAGTTCATGGTCAGGGATGGAGAAGACAGCCTTACTTAGGGGTGGGGGCGTGCATGAAGCAGTGGATGCTCACAAGCTTAGAAGAGTGTGGATATTAGCAAACATATCCCTGGGCGTCTTCAACCATGGAAGCACATGTAAAACTGGTGCTCTCAATGGCAGCAGAAATGGTCTTCCTTGTTGGTGAAGGAAAGATTGATTCTATGCTTATTTTTCATGGGACTGTACATCAGGGGGGTATAACAGAAAAAATGTTCTCACTGTAGAGAAAAATATAAATTCCAAGAAAAAAATTATTTTCACTATGCATATCTCATTCATTAAATCTTTATAAATTAGTCAGTGTAATCCTTTAGAGTTTGTGGATAAACAAACTACGTGAATCTAAGCAACTAGTAGCACAAGTTGGAGGAGTGTAAATTTAAAGCTAGTTAGGCGCTCTTATATAAACAACTCATGATGTCTTCATGAGTCTCTTGAATGAAGTGATATCAGTTTGTAGAAAGATGTAAAGGTGAATATCCATGTTTTGTACTGATTCACACTGTGGGTTCACTGGCTGTAAGCACTCTGAAGTTTGTCAGACAGGGGAACTGAAGCAGAGGTAGCCTGGCACAGGATCACTCACTCTTCAGTGAACTGGGTGAACTAGAACTGAGCCTAAGGTGTATTGTTTCTTACTGGCTACCACCGAGACCACCACACAACATCCGCTCGGGCTCATGAAGCTTCAGGACGTCTGGTCTGACATTTCAGGCATTGCGATAATTTAGCCAAAACCTTGCTGGCGTGAGACTGAGAACATTAGAGCTTGGCCAGGGAAGTCATCCTTCCAAAGTCGGAGGTTCACTCACACTGAGTGAGACTTGATGTGTCAGTTCGACTTGGAGACATTATTAAAAGGCGTGTGCTGTTTGACATACCCCTCAACTCCTTAAACTGGACGAAATTATTGGTGGAAAATTCGTGTACTGTGCTAAATGGATATTTTTTTCCACAAATGACAAAAAAACAAAAACATTGGGGAGCTGGGTTTCTTTTGCAAAAGGTGTGTCTCCACGACCCTCCGCCGACATCCACATTTCAGCGTGCCTGAAAGGCAGAAAGGTTGTTATTCCCAGAGAAAACACAATGCGTGGCAACTCTCTCATCAATGAAAATTATTTACAAATGTTCAACAATACATAATCCAAATTACACAAAGGTTTGGAACAGCAAGTTAGACATTAAACCCACCATAGTGTTATCAAAATGGCTTCATCATATACAAAAAACGAAGTTGAATAACAATCGAAGATTACAATAAAATATATTGAATTCATTTTTAATGTTTAGATACAGTTGTTTGCAGATAAATGACAAATTCTCTGCCTGAATTAATATTTTGATACAATTATTGCAGATTGGTGAAAAAATCCTCTGCCAACACGTGTTTCGTCAGGGAAGTCTCCTTTTAAAATCCCAAACGACTTCTTCAGGGCTATAATTCATAAACACAAAACAACAAATAATAAGAACAAAAATGCTCCAAAATAATCACTTCAAATGTGATAGGGGAACCCAGAACCACCAGTGTCTCTGCCATAGCCAAAGCCAGAATAGTAAGTGCAGAAGGAAATATGTGATGCATGCACCACGCTACAGTGATTTTGTCCAAGTGCTCATCTAGCAAAAACCCATAACGGTGATATGCTAGTTCTCAATCAATAGGTATCAAATGTGACCCCTCAAAGCCTCCAGTCTCCAGAAATAAATCTCCCTACGCGCTGCCAAAAAAACAAACTTCCTACTGAAATGTAGGAAGGAAGGAAAAACCGAAACTCAAACAACTACCTTTTAATTGGACCAATCTCCGAAATTTCATGTAAGCCAGCTGTTATTTGCAACAGCGGTCATGGGTAATGCAATCTAATATCAAGAACAAAAAAGGAAGAGATGGAAAAAGGCCAAACGACCTGTTAAAATTTGTCTGCCTCCAAATATGCCATAAAAACTCCCAATGAATTATCATCACATTGAAAATTACAATCAAAGCACAAGAAGGATACCTTCGTCCAAAATCAATAGGAGATAAAGTAAATCCGTCTGTTTGATTTAGCTGAAACGAAGTCAGAGAAAAAAAAAAAAAGGGGAGTCTAAATAACACGTAAATAACGTGCTGTCACTCACTAATGACATACACAGTCACTCAAGAGAAACGATATAGCCCACGTTTCAGAAACTTACCTTTAAAGTAAAGACGATGCCGTAAGTATGGCCGTATGCATGGCGTTATCGGTACGGGACAGCCACAACGCGAGTGCGCGTCTCCTCGTTAGTCGGTGATCAAACCAGGAAGTAAATACACTTCCGGGACCAGCGTCACAACGAAGAAACCGCGAAATAAAAAAAGGACTAATCCGAAGCCAGTGAAAGAGCAATTGTCAACTACATGAAGGACGGAAGAAGGGGTTAAATATTCAACACGTCCAACGAACCTAATTAGACACTATGGGGCAACGTGAAGCGGTGGAGTCTCCTCAATTCACATGAATTCACAACACCAGAAGTTAGTAAACACCACTAGAATCTTGAAAACACGATCTTGTATTAGGTGAGCAGGTGAGGGACCACGATTACGCTGGAACATGGAACCCATAAATCAGTTGTCAATGAGAGCTGGAAGAAGTTTAAATGTCTTGATAAGTAATTATAAGAGAATGCAGATCTAGACGTCCACATAGAGAACTAAGCGTATTTGAAAGTGGCCGATTGGAGAATTTTGGCTCATGGTTAACAGATAAAAATCCATCCTAGGTGTGGAATGAATTTGCATGCCACTAGAAATGTAACAGGACAAAATACAAATATCAAAACACCAAAGTACTGTTGAGCATGCAACAATCAATGTTACACAATTCACACTTGTATTGAATAAGAAACTTTACAATCAATAATAGAATTGCACGACATCAAAAAACACCATTTAGTGATAGTACTATTTAGTGAGAGCAGAACATGTCAATCCCCCAAAAAGAACTCTAATTCCCTGTCAGAATTAAGGCCTAATTCGACGGCCCTAAGTCTCATGATCCAGAGAGCTTCTTTCCTACGCAATGCTAATTCTCTGTTGCCACCTCTCGGATCCTTAGGGATATGTTCTATTCCAAAAAATACAAAGCTTCTATGTGTAGTTTGTGAAACACAATCGGCCATATGTGCTACCAAGGGATATCTCACATCGTTGTTCTTGAGTGCTCGAAAGTGTTCTCCAATTCTGATTTTGAGTTGCCGTATTGTACTTCTTACGTAAATCTTAAGACATTTACAACGTATAATATAAACTACATGAGTAGTATTGCAATTAATCAATGTATTGATATTGAATTGTTTGCCACCCTCACAAAATTCACTAATGTTGTGGCATGCCCAACGGCATACCCCACAGCAACCACACTTGAAAAAAACAGTCAGTTTTGTGGAAAGCCATGTTTTGTTAGTGGGGCTGGTGGAGAAACTAGGGCATAAAATACTCTTTAAATTCCTGCCCCGCCTGTAAGTAGTTGAAACTCTAACAGGTAATAAATCTCTTGTTGACTCATCCTGTAGCAACATGTTTCAATGTTTCCTCATGAATCTCTCAAGGATCAAAGATGCATCATTATAATCAGTTATGAATCTTATCCTATTTGAGCCGTCTGCAACCAGTTGGCGTTCTTTGGTTTTCAAGATGTCGCCTCTTGTGAGAAGTAATGCTCTAGATTGTGCTCTCTTAATCAACTTCTTCGAGTAACCACGTGTAACAAATCTTTTACCCATATCTTCTATCTGGTGCCGGAAATCCTCATCTCGGCTACAATTGCGCCTTGCTCTCACCATTTCCGCAAAAGGAATGGAAGCTATTTTGTGTCTAGGATGTGAGCTGCTAGCATGTAAGATGGAGTTACAACCTGTTGTCTTACGAAAAAGTTTACTCTGGATTTTGCCCTCCGCAACAAAAATCTCCACATCCAAAAATTCAATGCTAACTGCACTAAACTGATATGTGAATTTGACATTCATGGTATTAGAGTTTAAAAAACTACAGAATTCAACTAATTTTTGTTCTCCACCAGTCCATAGTAAAAAACAATCATCTATGTAGCATCCCCAGAACAGGATATAAGTTTGCCATTGAGCAGATAAAGGGCCCCATACCCAATTGTGTTCAAACCATCCCATGAAAAGATTTGCATAGGAGGGGGAGAACTTTGAACCCATGGCTACACCTTGCTTTTGTAGGAACCAAACATTGTTAAATAGGAAATAGTTGTTGATAAGAATAATATTCGTCATTTCAAGTAGCATCTCCGTGTGTGCCCAGAGACTGGCTGATCTTTTATTGAGGAAGAACCTAACGGCTTCTTGTCCTAACTCATGATTAATACATGTGTATAAGGAGACCACATCTAATGTCACTAATAGCATATTGTCTTCCCATTCAACATCATTCAATAAACTCAGAATATGTGTGGTATATTTTATAAATGAGGGTAGATTATAAACTATGGGTTGCAGAAAGCAGTCCACAAATTCTGAAAGTCTTTCTGTAGGACCTAGAATACCTGACACAATTGGTCTACCAGGTGGGAAAGGCAGGCCCTTATGTACCTTGGGTAAAGTGTACAGGCATGGATATCTAGGTTGATCTACTTTCCAATACAGGTACTCATCCCTATTAAGTAATCCTTTGTCCACCCAGGCACGTAGCTTGCTGTTGATTTTATGGGCCAGCCTGTGAATTGGATTACCCTGAATTGCCTCATAGCATGTTATGTCCTGCAATTGTGAAGAAATCTCATTATCATAATCACTCCTATTCATGAGAACCACATTCCCTCCTTTATCTGCCTGTTTGATAATAATATCCTTTTCTTGTTTGAGTGCTTTGAGTGCGTCTAGTTCTTCTGAATTTAAATTGATAACACTATGGTGGGTTTAATGTCTAACTTGCTGTTCCAAACCTTTGTGTAATTTGGATTATGTATTGTTGAACATTTGTAAATAATTTTCATTGATGAGAGAGTTGCCACGCATTGTGTTTTCTCTGTGTACTTGGTCTTTGACCTTGAGGGATTGGGTGTTTCCCTTGTGTTGGCACCTTTCATTTTTTAACACTAACTGGCTCGATAGAGGATCCCGAGCGCCCACTTAACCCTAATTTAACACCCCTTTCTGTTAGTATAGGTTGTTATTCCGAATCTGCACTCACGAGGGGACTTTAAATGCCACCTGGACTCCATGAATAATTTTGCCTCCACTTCCAGGCACAAGGTCTCTTCTGACCTCTCCATCAGCATTTCAGCTTCTCTGGGGGCGCAGGCCAGGGTGCTACTTCCTAAACAGCACCCAAGACTTCTGAGTTATGTTTATTAATTATCAGAAGATTCTTATAGGTACTCCTCATTCAATCAGGAGTTCTAAATTGATTTTCAAAGCAATGGTGACTTATAGCTCACCAAATGGAGCCGTAGACTCAGTCACTGTTGGCAATCCTGCATGCCCAGCATCAGCTACTGAATACATGCAGGAAGCCTCTACTACCTTCAATGCCACAAACATTATTATATCTGTGATATTGTGCTACTTTTTGATGCTTCTAAAATACTGCATATCTGCAAATATGTATACAATTGTGCCCTCTCGAGCACAACCGAGATCACAGGGATGGCTTCCTCCCAAATGAGCACGTTGGCACTCTTGGGAAAATGTGTTTTGTAACATGAGATGTCACGCTGTGCCAGCTGCAGGGAAGCTATTTTTAAATGGCTACAGGGATGGTGTTTATTTTTTTTTCAATTTTGTATCTGTAATGCCAATATAAAAAGAAACAGCTGTGAATGCAGATTAAAAGGAGAATAATACTGACTTGTTTTATTACATACAACTTAATGATGCATCTGTGGTTGTTAAGTGTTATAAATAACTGCAGTTACCCTCACTCTATTGGACAGCACAGACCTTTCCATCCTCAGGAGGGCGGAAATCTGAAATGGGTCTGCAGGTCACATGAAGATCTCAGCAGCAAATGTTACACTCACTGAGCTATCTTGCCTGTGAGAAAGTGGATTATTAGTTGGCGTTGATGGTAGTCCACCGCAAGTAATCCGGTCACTGTTCTTGTTAGGCCCAATAAATGTTTAATTTGCTAAAACTTGAGCTCAACCCCTGGTGGCTATGGCACAAAGCAGGCAGGCTTAACTTAAGGAAAGGTGTGAAGCATTTATAAGTTTCAAATCAGTTAGGAAGTCAAGAACACAATACAATAACATTTTCACTCCAGTTTACAAAATTAGAGAATGTTTTAATGAACAAAATGACACCAAAACGACAACAATCCATAAAGGGAACTGGATATATGATTTTTTAAAGTTTGAATTAAAGTTTAGCACCAAAATGCACAAAGCAACAACCGTGGGCAACTGGCTGTACCATACCGGGACATGGGTGAGGTTTAAGGTTGACCACGATGGACAGCAGGTCAGATACGAGGCCCAGGAAGGTTTGGGTCAAAGAGTTGCCTTCGGACTTAGAAATGTTTCTCGAGAAAAGGTGCTCGTCGACGAGTTGACGGCAGTGCAAGCTGCATGCTGGATCTGAGTCAGGGTTCAATGACAGTGGGTTGCTGAAAAGGAGAGTCCCAGTGCAGTGGTTGATGAAGGCGGAAATGCAACAAACAGGCGTCTCTGCCCAGGGAGTTCTCAATGTTGACCGACTTCGGCTCTGTGTTGCTCTGAGTGAAACCTTCTATGTTGGACTTAGAAGCTTTTGTGGCAATCAGATCTCCTTCAGCGGGGCAGACCAGCAAGTTCGATCCGAACAGCGATTCAACGTTGACGGTTGCAGCTTGATGGCAGTCTCGATCTCCCGACGGTTCTTCAGAAGAAAAGTTAGAACAAAAAGTTTCTAAGTCCCAGCTTTTCCAGTTTGGGCAGGAAGAATACACCATACCAGAATACCAGCCAAGGATTCCAGGTCCTCAGGAACAGCACTTGGGGGTCAGGATGCACCCCAGCAGAAGCCACTAGCAGGGCCCATGGTAGGTTGAAACTGGTCAGCAGACTTCTTCAGAAAAGTGGGCTCACTGCAGCTTTTGCATCTTCGTAGCATAATAGGTCAGCCAGCTGACCCTTGGAGTCCACCTATTGGTGAAAGTGAGAGCAGGACCAACCCTTGGGGTTCTCCCCATTGGTCACATCAGCATGTGCAGTCCTTCTCTGTCTCCCAGAGGTCCAGCAGTGTTATGAGGAGAGTACTGTGGGTGCCACATGTATGCCCAGTGCTAGGTGTGAAGGAAACTTCTGGGCACTCCCTAACCAAAGGCAAATATTTACCAGGGGTGACCCAACTTACCATTTCAGCACTTCCTGCGTGTTTACTGTAAACTATCCCATAGTGCCCCTCTCTACCTAAAGCCAAGATGGCAGAACCTTCCTTGTGCCCTACATACCTTTGTAGCACTTCCTGTGAGTTTCCCACAGTGCCCCCTCTACTTAAAATGTAGATAGCAGAACCTTTCCTCCCTTATACAGAGTTAATTTGCCCACCTTAGCGGTGTGGCCAGGGAAATGAGCAAACCCTCCCTTCTGGGCACTCAAAACCAGTTTTAGGGGAACTCCTCTCCCAGCGGGGTGGTGCCTGGTTGGCTATCAGGACACTAGAGGGGGAAGACCTAGATGTGAGCTACATCTGCCAGTTACATGGTTGGCATCCTGTGAAGTTCCAGGGCACAGCATAGATTGGTGTCCTGCCAGGGAAAAGTCAACTCCTCTCCCTTTGACTCTGCTCTAGAAGACGCACCTAATCAAGAACCATTCAGCTCCTAAATGATACTGAACACTGGCAGAAAGGCTCATTTGTCTCAAGTGAAAGTGTCATTTTCAAAATAATAATACTAAATTGGACTTGACCCTTAAGTTGGATTTCACATGACTATTTGAATGAGTCTTTTAATCATTTTTCTAGCTACTCTCAGCCCAAAGCTAAGGATTGTAAGCTGTTATAATGCAACTCAGTGCTTTACTATGGCAGAGTCAGCCATACCACTGAGAAAAACAACTTTAGAGATGTTTCACTGCCATGACAGGTAAAACATAAAAGACACATGTCCTACTATTCAAATAGCACGCACCCTACTCTATGGACATTTAGGGCCTGTCTATGAGGGGTGACATAGGAAGGTTAAGGCCTGGCACAAGGTTTATTTTGCCAGGCCAAATTGGCAGTTTTAAAACTGCACACCGAGGCTGTGGTGGCAGGCCTGGGGACTTGCTTTTCATTGTCACTTTATTGGTGGCACAATTTGTGCTGCAATCCAATATGATGTTTACCTTACAGACCCTGGGTGCACTTTTATACCATAGACTAGGGAGTTATTGATAGGTTGCGTATGCCAATGAGGAGTATAGCCAATTTCTTCATATTTAAAGAGTCAGAGCACATGCACTGGAGCCTGGTAGCCGAGTCCCAGTGCACAGAGTAAAAAAAAAAAACAGCATCATCAGTTACAATAAAATGAGAATGACCATACAAAAAGAGGCATTTTCTTAATTTACCTTTGGAGGTAGTACACAACATGGTTAACATCTGGAGTAATGCCTGGCCTGTGGCATTTTTGCCTCATCAGAGGGCGGTACCAGTCATCAACAGGTCTGGGCTAATAACTCAGTTCAGCTCCTATCAACATTTTCTATAGCTAGCCCCAAAGTGCACTGAGCATGCGGGAATGGCAAGACAGTCAATCATCTCAAGCATGACTGGTGCAGGTGGATGGGAATGTTCACCTGTATGGGATACAGTTATTAATTTTACAGCACATTTTCAGAAACACACTGCCTTAAAATCCATAGGTTTTACAAGAAGTTTGGAAGCAAAGCCCATGAAATATTCCAATACATCCTGGTCCAGCCCACTGATCAGTGGCAATATGTCATTGCAGACTGTTTACGTGCCTTGGAGAAAACTGTGTACTGCTCCCTCAGTGCTGTTTACAGCACAAACCAACCCTGAAGCAGTCCTCTCTCTATACTCCCCAAAATAACAGCAGTTTTTTTCCTGTACTGCATGGCCATTCTAGCTATGGCAGGCAGCACTTTAAAAAAAAAAGCTAATTGAGTTTTTAAGTGTTTGTTTCAATCAGAAATCATTTGCCACGACTTCCGCCTCTCCCTTTAATATGTCACCCCTGCTCCTTTCAGTTTTCCCTTACGAATATATGCTATGAGTAGGACTCTTAGCGTGTCCAAAGGTCATGCCCTGCGCCCCAGAGACTGCAGAACAAGGTCAAAGGTCACACCATCCTTGCTCCCTGAGCAAGAGGACAGGGTTCATGGTGTGGCCAAATGCCACACTGTGCATTTAGGGCCAGATGTAGCAAGGAAAACGTTTGCGACTTGCAAATTGCGAGTCATACCGACTCGCAAATTGCAACTTGCAAAAGTGCATGCAGAAAGGTGTCTCAGACACCTTCTGCGACTCGCTATGGAGTCGCAAAGACCCACCTCATGAATATTTATGAGGTGGGTCGCAAATTGTGACCCCATAGCGAGTCCCTGCACTCACAGGGATGGTGGCCTGCTGGAGACAGCAGACCTCCATGTCTGTGACTGCTTTTTTTAATAAAGCAGTTTTTTTCTTCTTTTTGCAGCCCGTTTTCCTTAAAGGAAAACGAGTTGCAAAAAGAAAAACTTCCGAAACCATTTGGTTTTGGTTTTTTCAACATTCACAAAGGGGAAGGGGTCCCATGGGGACCCCTTCCCTTTTGCGAATGAGTTACCACCCACTTCAAGTGGGTGGTAACTGCGAGTTGGTTTGCGATCGCATTCGCGGTCACAAAGCAACTCAGCATGTCGATGCGGTCGCAAATAGGAAGGGAACACCCCTTCCTATTTGCGAGTCGGAATCACATTTTGCGAGTCGGTACCGACTCGCAAAATGTGACTCTGCATCGCGATGGCCGTTTTGCATGTCGCAAACTGCGTTTTTCGCAGTTTGCGACATGCAAACCGGTTGCTACATCTGGCCCTTAGAGCCTTATGGCCATGCCCTGCAGTACGAGGTGGGTTAGGGGAACTGATAGCGTGACGTTATTGAAAGCCCTACAGTGTGTCCAGAACCTGCTGCACATGAATGAAGACGTTGCCCAGTGTTCTCTGTCGGAAACAGGCTGTCCCTGCATGTGGTCAATTTCCATGACTTGTGTGCTCCTAGAGGCTACTTGTCATTGCTGAAGGCTGTGTCCTACAGGCTATATGGACAGGAACACTGGGCATATGATGTGGCCAAAAGAGTGCCCACTAGCGGGCTCTAAGTGCAAAAGACCTGGGCATAGGGCATTTTAATATGCCACACCCTCTGTGCAGAGTTAGCTGACCATGCCCTGGGACTCTTTGAGTGGGAGAATTGCTTCTGGTAATTGTCAGCTGTCACATCCTCCACCCCCAGTTTTCCGGGTTTACCCTAGATAACTACCAGTACAATATGTTTGGATTCCAGCTAGTGGCTAGTGACGTAGTTCTAGCGTGGGGCTTGTGTCCAGTTGTAATGTAAGTGAGGTTGTAGTTTCCTGTCAATGTCTGGTGCCCTCAAGTTTAATGATAGTGAGGTCTGGGGGTTCTAGGTTGCGGCTAATATCTGAGGCACTTCGTTTTTTAATGGATGCACATAGGTTTAATGCAGATGGAATTGTTGCTTGTGTCTATTGTCTGGTGCAGTCAGCTCTTATCAAAGTGGGTTCAAGCTTGCAGCTAGTGCCCATTGCAGTTAGACTCAATGGAGGGGCCTAGTTTGCAGTTAATTTCAGACACCAAAAGGTGTAATGAAAATTGAGTTTTACCTTGCAACTAGTGTCCAATGCCCTCAAACGTGATAGACATGGGCTTCCACTCTGTGGAAATTGTCCAGCTCCATGAGATTTAATGGATAAACTAGCTTATGGCTATTGTCTCAAGTTTCATGCATGTAGGAAAAAAGGTCTAGCTTGCAGCTAATGTCTGATACTCTCACGTTTATTGGAAGAGGGGCTCTACCTTACACCTAACGTCTGGTGCCCAAAAGACCAATTGGCAATGGAGTTCTCGCTTGTGTCTCATGTCTGGTACTATCAGGTTTAATCAAAGTGTGGTTCTATTTATTGTGTCACGTTTAATTGGGGTGGGGTTCTAACTTGTGGCTGGTCCGGTGCTCCCAAGTTTAATGGAAGCGCGTGTCCAGCTTGTGGCTAGTGTTGTATGCCCTCACATTTAATAGAAGTGAGTTTCTTCCTTGTGTTTAGAGCCTGTACCTGTAGTGTTGACGGCGGAAGTGGTCAACACCAGGAGGAGGAAGCAGGAGAGGGGGGTTTAGAGCCCGACCCCTCCGAAATAGGTGCAAGGTGGTTTGCACCATTGGCGGGAGGGGGAGAGCATAAAAGGGGTATGGGAAGAGCGGGAAAGTCAGTGACGTGACGGAGTATGAGGAAGAATAAAGCAAAGTTAAAAAACACGCGACTCAGTGTGTTTCATTTGAATAGGCCGCGCACTAGCCGACCAGCGCGACGCTACATTTGGCGACGAAGGTACTCAAGATCCCCGTGTGCCACGGCATGAAGAAGAGTCTTTAGCCTGCGCCCAGGCTCTCAAAAAAAAAAAGAGAAGGAAGAGCGATCGACGCACGAACTCACCGGAGCGCAATACCTCGTCCAGCTGAGCCTCGCCGTCCGCGAGGCCATCAGAAACTGACACGGACGTGTCAGCACGGCGCGGCTGCGTTCCAGCTCCGACGCCGGCGGCCGACCGGAGGAGGTCGCACCCTGCGCCCAGGGAGGCCGCGCGCGCGCCTGTTAAAAGGAACGCCCACCGACAGGCCCCCAGAGTGAAATCGGACGCCGGAGAACGCCAGGTGAGACGCCCGGAGCGCGTTAGGAACGCTCAAGCACTCCGCTGCGCAACTCTGCAACCGAGTCCTCTGCGCAAGTGTCCGTGAGCCCCACCAGCAATGTAAAGCCCAGACGCCCGCTGCGCCACTCTGCACTGGAAAAAAAAAAAACCAAAAAGGGAATAAGTAAATAAAACGGACAGCCGCTCGGCACAAAAAAAAAAAAAAAAAGGGGAATAAGTTAATAAAACGGACAGCAATAACGTTTAGAGACAAAACCACAGAAAGAAAGTAAACAAAAAGAGAATCAGAGCACTATTTTTCTCTTTCCCCGGTGTTCCCTGTATTTTTTTCCACTGGCGGTGCACAAAGGACACTGGTGCATAAGCAAAAAGAAGAAGCACAAAGCGCACAACACTCCTTGCGACACCCCTATAACCAACATGGCCGGAATACCGCCCCTAGAGCCCTTCCAAGTCACAGGTGCACCCCCCACCCAAGCAGCAAAATGGAAGGTCTGGGTGGAACGCCTAGAAACGTACTTTGAAGCTCTGGGCATACAAGCAGAGAGGAAAAGACCACTCCTTCTCCATATAGGGGGAGCAGACATACACAAAATTTTCAAGACCGTCACTGAGGCCAGACCTTGCACATACGACACCCTAAAGGCGGCAATCACAGCGCATTTCGAACCATATGCAAATGCAGACTATGAAAGATTCCTCCTGCGCCAGGCTCGACAAATAACCGATGAGTCAGTTGATGTGTTCTACACCAGACTCAAAGAACTAGCGAGCACCTGCACACTACCCGATGAAGACGACGAGGTCAGAGCACAGTTCATCCAGGGGTGCTCGTCATCAAAACTCCGAGAACGCATACTACAACAGCCAAATATGACTATGAAGGACATACTAACGTTAGGGCGGTCACAAGAGCTTGCGCGGGCCCGCGCAGCACATATGGAACAACCATCGACAGCCCAACCGAAGGCCGAAACTGCAAACGCAGTAACAAAGGAGTCCACGCGACGCAAAGACACCTACAAAGGAAAACCCACAAGCAGAAAGTGCAAATGGTGCGGAGGACCAGCACCACACCAAACAACTTGTCCAGCGTGGGGGAAAATGTGCAGTGCTTGCGGAAAGATGAACCACTTCGCCAAAGTGTGCAGGTCAACTCCAAAACAGTCGACTGTAGCCCCCAAGACCACGGTCAAAATGGTGAACACCACCTGGGACCCCGATTCAGAGAGCGACACCGACAACGAATCTCACGTGGTGCACATTATACACACCATAAAAGGCCGGCGACTCCCCACTTGCAAAGTAAAAATCCAAGGCACACAAGTGTCAGCGTTGGTAGACACCGGGGCATCAATAAACTTAATGGCCACAGATGTGTACGACGCCCTACCTAAACCATTGCCACCACTAAGACCCACAAACGTCCAAGTGTTCGCTTTCGGGCACAGCCAACCTTTACAAATAGCAGGGATTTTCACCACCGAGGTCAGCCATGACGACACCACAAAACCCACAAAAATATATGTATCCAAGGACGGAACAGGTTTTCTACTAGGCTGCCAGACTGCCCAGGACCTCGAACTGGTCCATTTTGCTTTCAGCATACACGCACATGCGTTACTCCAGCTCACACAAGAGTTCAAGACTCTTTTTGACGGTATCGGATGCCCCAGAGGGCCCCCCCTACGGCTACACATAGATGAGTCGGTCACACCTACAGCGCTCAGACACCGCCGAGTCGCTTTCCACCTCCGCCCCAAAGTGGAACAGGAGCTCCACATGCTGGAGCAAGCAGGGATCATCGAAAGGGTCACTGGGCCCACACCGTGGGTATCCCCGATCGTAGTGGCAAAGAAGCCTAAACAACCTGACGCGGTCAGAATTTGCGTGGACATGCGAATACCAAACCTTGCAATAAAGAGAGAGCGCCACCTTACACCCACAATCGACGATATCCTGAGCGAATTGACAGGGTCTTGTTGGTTCTCGAAGATGGATCTCCGATCAGGATACCACCAGATCATGCTACACCCCGAATCGAGGCCCATCACCACCTTCTCCACACACAACGGCCTATGGCGCTACAAAAGACTGAATTTTGGTATCTCCAGTGCCGCAGAAATATTCCAGCAGGTGATCAAAGACGTCCTACATGACCTCCCAGGAGTACTGAACGTCAGCGACGACATTTTAGTTCACGCCCCGACTATCGGAGAACACATGAAACGACTGCGAGCTGTCTTCGCAAGACTTCAAACAAAAGGTTTGACGCTCCACAGAGACAAATGTGAATTCCTCAAGGAAGAAATCTCCTTTTTCGGATATCGATTCTCAAAACAAGGAGTCGGGCCCGATCCGCAGAAGGTCAAAGACATCCAGGACGCCCCAGCACCAACAACAGTCACAGGAATAAGAAGCTTCTTGGGAATGGTCACGTATTGCGGGAGGTTCATTAAGAATTTGTCCGACATCACGGGGCCCCTAAGGAAGCTCACACAGTCCGCCCAACCGTGGGTATGGGAGAACGAGCAAGAGACCGCATTCCAGGCCACCAAAGATGCACTCTCAGCAGACACCACCCTAGCATTCTTCGACCCTCGACGACAATCACAGCTTGTAGTAGACGCAAGCCCCACGGGGCTAGGGGCTGTACTGGGTCAGAAGCAAGATTGTGGTGGGTGGGCCCCTATCGCCTTTGCAAGCCGCACGCTCACACCCACGGAGCAAAGATATTCCCAAATCGAAAGAGAAGCCATCGCCATCCACTGGGGTTGCCGACACTTCCACCTGTACCTTTGTGGAAATTCATTCTCAGTAGTGACAGACCACAAACCTCTACTTCCGCTGTTCAAAGGGTCATCATCCAAGCCACCCCCTAGAATTGAAAAGTGGATCCTGCAATTACAAGAATACGACTTCACACTCACATATCAGCCCGGCACAAAGAACCCAGCGGATTTCCTCTCCAGGCACGCACGCCCAGCCACTTCAAAGGAAATCGAGGAAGCCAAAGACACAGAAGAATATGTGAGACTGGTAGTAGAAAGAGCACGGCCAGCACCCATACCACTCAAGGAGGTAGTGGAGGCAACCAAACGGGATGAGTGCCTGCAGCTAGCAATAGCGGCAACCCGCACTGGAGAATGGAGACCCCTTCAAAGGCCGGACTCATTCCGCACGCAGCAGGCCCAAGCTTGCCTGCATGCACTATTCAACGTGCGCCAAGAACTGTCTGTAAGCAAGGAAGGCTGTCTACTCAGAGGATTCCGCCTAGTTATTCCAACTAGCCTCACCGACAGAGTAGTGTCTTTGGCACACGAAGCACACCAAGGGGTTGTCAAATCCAAAAGCCGCATCAGGAACAAAGTCTGGTTCCCAGGCCTGGACAGACTAGTGGAAGACACAGTCCAGAGGTGCATGGCCTGCCAAGCCAGTGGCAACCCCGACCCCCCCGCACCCGTCATAACGGAACAAGACCCGACGGCACCATGGGAACGAGTGAGCGCCGATTTTGGCCACCTGCCAGACGGGTCGCACATGCTCATTATGATAGACGATTTCTCACGGTATCCAGAGGTTGAAGTGGTAAAGTCAACGTCAGCACAAGCAGTCATTCCCAAAGTAGAGAAGCTCATGGCCACTCACGGGTTCTTCGGCGAAATCCGCACAGACAACGGACCCCCGTTCAACAGCAGCGAGTGGGAACAGTTCCTAGAGTCCACAAACACAAAACACAGACGCATCGCCCCGCAGTGGCCACAAGCAAACGGCGAGGTGGAGAGGTTCGTGAGAACCCTCAATAAGGTAATCCGCATAGCAGTGGCGGAAGCTAGAGACATTGAAAGAGCGATCTACGTGTTCCTAAGGGAGTACAGAGTAACACCACATGCCACCACAGGAGTCACGCCCAGCCGGCTCTGTTTCGGCAGAACAGTAGTAGACGCCATCCCGCACCACCCGTCCTGGGCAGTAAACACACCGCCACCCAGTAAATCAGCAACCAGGAGGAGTGCCGCAAATAGGTATGCATCCCGGAAAAGAGGGGCCAAGCATACAAGGATGCAAGTAGGAGACACGGTGTTAGTGAAAGACCGCCACCCGGGTAGCAAATTCCGACTACCTTTCGAAGTCAAACCGTGGACGGTGATCACAGTAAAAGGCACAATGGTGACGGCCCAGAGAGGCCAAGAAAAAGTAACCAGGAATGTGGGTTTCTTCAAGAGGCTAATCCCACAAACATCCAGCGGAGAGGGCATGAGCTACGCAGAGACAAGAGCCGAATCAGACACAGAGCTAAATGACTGGAGTCTCACACAAGATGAACCAGGACACAGCCAGGGGCAATCAAGAGACCGACCAACATCGGAACAAAGGGAAGCACAGGCGGCAGAATCAGAAACGTCTGGACCGAACAGAGAAGGAGCACGAACATCAGGGCGGTCGGGAGCAGAGAGATACTCACTACGGCACAACCCTGGGCCTTCACGACGGTATGCAGACTTCGCATGCGACTGATCCGTCCTGCATGCTGATCGGTGGACGTTGAGCTATCCCAGCTACCCAGTTCAGTTTTGTTTGACGTTTTAATCTACACCTTTCCCCTGTTGGGGAGGGATGTAGTGTTGACGGCGGAAGTGGTCAACACCAGGAGGAGGAAGCAGGAGAGGGGGGTTTAGAGCCCGACCCCTCCGAAATAGGTGCAAGGTGGTTTGCACCATTGGCGGGAGGGGGAGAGCATAAAAGGGGTATGGGAAGAGCGGGAAAGTCAGTGACGTGACGGAGTATGAGGAAGAATAAAGCAAAGTTAAAACACACGCGACTCAGTGTGTTTCATTTGAATAGGCCGCGCACTAGCCGACCAGCGCGACGCTACAGTACCCTCGGGTAAAAGGCTATGTGGTGCCAGCCTGTAGTTCGTATCCAGCGCCCCCACGTTTAATAGAAGTGGGGGTTGCACCTTGCGGCTAGTGCCCTGGGCCATAAGCATCAAAGGAAACGATGCTTGTGGTTGGTGCCCGGTGCTCTTAGGTTTAGTAGAAGTGGGGTTCTGCCTGGCAGATAGTCCGTGTGCCCTCAGGCTTACAAGAAGTGCGGTTCTAGCCTGTGGCCCGTGTCCGGCACCCTCACGTTTAATGGCGGTAGACATCTTGGCGGCTCCCAGCGCCTGCAGCTCTGAGGGCGGGGATGGTGGAAGATGAGAAAGAAAACGGGTCCGTGTCGGAGGACATAGAAGAGAAAAGGGGTGAATAAAACAAGGGATTACTTTCCCAATGCGATCAGGTGTCACATCCTCATTTCCAGCGCACAAACGTATTTTATTTAGCACAGCTGAGGGTGGCGCGTTTATCCCCATTGTGCGGGCAGTTTCAGAAGTTCACGATGATTTGTGAAGTTGGTTTACATTTCCTTGAGCTCCGCAGGGCGCGGCGGGGAAACTGGAACCGGGACGCCCTGCACGTGGCCCGTTAAGATAAAAGCAGAAAATGTTGTGACGGAGCGCCCTTCATAAACCTGTCTCAAAGGCGTTTAACCATTTCATTACATTTAACGCGAAGTTATTGAAATGCACCTGCGAATTTCACCGGAAGTGACGCGGACCCGTATGAAATATAAGGAGTGTTCGATGATCGATCCCGCTGCCCTTACCCGTCGGGACTGAGCCTCACTTCTGACTGGAAAGCGCCATCAGTGACACTGTTCGTTTGGTAGCAGGTGTAGGTAGGCAACCCATCACCCAAGGGCTCTGGTGTGTCTCGGAGCCAAGCCATGACATTGTTCGACACTCAATGAATACAGCTAAAATCACGTAGAGGGAGAACAGAAAGTCCCACAACTATCAGGACACGTGCATTTCGGTGCAAGACCTCCTCGCCCATCTTCCCCGAACCAGTACATGAGGAACCATCTACTCCTGGCAAATGTAATCCCTGTCCAAAAGTGGCCTAACGGAACTCTAGGGGCCTCCCTGCAAAGTAGATGAAGGGACCCCCCCTCTGGACTTTTCAGGAGCTCTCAGACCTCGATATTGTGCTGAAGGGTCCCCCTGGAGCTCGGCCCCCATCCCCCGCACCGCGGGTCCCTTGTTACGCCACTGCTATCCTGCTCGAAATACATCCGGCAACGTGGCCGCCATTACCCAGATGCCATTACAAAGGGGAAGTAGACACACCAAACATCCTGGGGGACCCAGCAAACTACAGAAAAAAATAACCACATATAATCAACACCCAAGGGATGGGAGGGTGGGAATATAAGGACTGTATCGGGGAAGACTTGGACTCGGAGTAATGAAGATTACTGGTAAGTAACCGGAGCATTACACACCAAAATCCATTTTAGTGACAAACTAAGTTATGGCAGGTGCTATTTATTTTACAAAATAATGCACCACGCGGCTCTGTTATTTGTCATGTGCAGTAAGTTGCTCACCTAACGGCAGGATAGTCATAAAGAGGCCCTTAGTGTCCTAACAAAACTGTTTACCAAGGGTTACACTGCCACTGGCTCTGCTGTGTAATTGTCCCATCTAATCCAGATCATGCTTTCCTATTGCAAATTCATTCCAGTAAAATAATTTCCAACAGAATAATGTCAGCGTACTAAGAATCTAGACACAAATATACACTTTTGTTCAAGATACACACATTACAATAAAATATTTTTAAAATATTAGATAATCTCACTGCATTGGCATCTGTTCACAGTAATAGTTTTCAAACATGCCCTCTCCCCACTCTCAGAGCCCTGACAAACCATCAAAAGTGCCCCAGGGGATTATCTACTGTTCACATGTGGACTGTACTATGGCCAATATTCTGGAATGGGGAGCGACAAGATTGAGTTGTTCATAGCACATCCTGAACTGAATGTCTTCAAGGTGGTCTCAGATTTGACACTCAGTGAAAAGGAGGCACAGTCATTTGCCTTGGACCCCGTGGTTTGGTCAAATGAGAAACTCAGGTCTCTTGGTAACACAATATCAATTTCAGCCACTTGATAGGTATGTTCCTCCTCTGGTTTATCATGAAAGATCAATTATTTTATAACCGAAACTATGCTAAAAAAAAAGACCAGTATCATATGTTAATTCAGTCTAACAAAAAATATTTCTAAAATATCCAAATGGTTGTGTGAAAAAAAAACACAAAGTAAGAGGTTGAAACTATTGTAATGTTACTATAACTGCCTTCTAACTTACATTTAAGCAAGCACCAACCACACCAAGGAATTGTTCATTATCGTCAGAGAATTCTCCTGCCCTTCTACCACAGAGAGCACCATCCACCTCTTCCAAGCCCTCTGCGACACGCTCTCGGACTACTTTTACCACAGGATTGCCGACATCTACAGCAACTTTGAACCCCAGCCGACCTTGACTGCCCCCGGTCCCCAACTCACACCCTACTGCCCCAGTGGATCTCCGGATGGAAACGGCTCTCCACCGAAGACACAATCGCCATCATGACCTCCATCCACTCCGGATCACCCGCTGACTCCTTCCACACCGGTTCTACAACCTAGCAAAAGAAGTAATTGGAGCCACCCTCACGGAAATCCTCAACTCCTCCATCTCCGGAGCCACTGTCTCCGACGCCTGGAAACACGCCGAGGTCCAGCACCTCCTGAAGAAGCCCTCCGCTGACCCCCAACAAGCTCAAGAACCACCGCCCTATCTCTCCTCCCTTTTCTTGCCAAAGTCTTAAAAAAGGCCATCATCCATCAGCTCATGGACTTACTCGAAGACAATAACTTGCTCAAGCCTTGCCAATCTAGTGCCCGGCCCAACCACAGCACCGGGACTGCCCTGATTGCAGCAACTGACAATGTCAGACACTTCCTCGACCTAGGAGGTACAGCGGCCCTCATCCTCCTTGACCTATCAGCAGCCTTCAGAACTGTCCTCCACCACACCCTGTCCTCCACCAGACCCCACAGCATTGGCTTCCAAGACAATGCCCTCAACTGGATCACCTCCTTCCTTTCTGGCCGAATGCAGAGGACCCCCCTCCCACCCTTCGCCTCCACACCCAAAGACATTATCTGCGGTGTTCCCTGAGGCTCCTCCCTCAGCTCCACCCTCTTCAACACCTACATGACTTCACTAACCAACATCGCACGTACCTACGGCCTTAAAATCATCTCCAACGCCAACAACATCCAGCTTGTCCTCAACCTCCCCAGAAGAACCATCATCTCTCCATCTCAGGACCCTCCACTGGCTTCCGGTCCAGCAAAGATGCCACTTCAAGCTCCTCACTCACACCTGCAAGGTTCTCCATGACACCAGACCGGCCTCCATCAACAAATGCAGCACATTCCACCAACCAGCTCGACTCCGCTGACCTCACCCTGGCAGCCGCCCCCACATCTGTCAGGAACGCCTCGGAGGTTGCTCCTTCTCACACCTTGCCGCCAAGTCCTAGAACAACCTCCCCCTCCTCCAGCGCACCCCCCCTTCCTGGAAGACTTCATGAGAGAGCTCAAGACATGGCTATTCGACCACCATCACCAGCCGGCCAAGGCTCGCAGTCTTCCCCCAGTGCCGGGAGACCCCCCCCAAGGGTGACAAGCAGCACTGTACAAACACTGTTGATTGATTGACTTACAAAACACGTAGTGGGCAGGAAGCGCCTCCATAAAGGGAAGTACATTGATTAGCAAAACAATTAATACTGACTGTCTGCAGAGTTTACACTTAAGTTACAGTTATTCAGTGGAACGCATGGGGAATTTCAGGTCAGGTTGTCTTCAGATATACACAGTAAATAAGCACTTTTTAATATTTCATACTCTGAGCTGTCGGCATCTAATGTTTTTTTGTCATTTAAAAATGCACAACGAAGGAACAAAGGCAGTGCCTAGGATGCTTGGCTCAGGTCTATTTTAACTCATGTACTCCACAGGACAAGACCTGAGCTACAGTCTGACATGGCTAGGCATGAACTTTGGTTGGCTTTCTCACCTTTAGTGGCAGACCTCGCCCTGATGTGTCAGGAACCAAATATTGGCTAGTAAATATACATAATTATCTGTTTCAGGCATTTTCTGTAACTCTAACATGGGACCTTGCAGCAATACAGCACCTTAAAACACTGAACTAAATGTAAAACTATAAACAAATGCATCCAGCCAGAGAAACATTAGCAGCATCACAAAGCTTTTTATATTTGTAATTCCTAGGTCTAGAAACGTGTAATTCTATGCATGTGTACTGTGAGTCACAAAATATGAAATATACATAAATCATTGTAAGTCTAATAAAAGTATGCACAGAATCCACAACTCATGTACATCATGCATGCGTGTTCACACAGACACACACGGACAGGGGCAGAGACGTTTATAAAAAGATGAAATCCACACAGCTGTAAGTTAGTGAGTATTCTAAAACATTGTGCAATGTATTTCACACACTTCTCCGCAAATCTAAACTATGCCAGAATAGGGCTGACAACACCATTTTTTAAAATGCCAACTGGGTGGAAGTATATTTTCCGGTGAAAGTATATTTTTTCTGTATTTGGAGTCAAAATGGAATTCAGAAGCTACTTGCATTTAAACGCCATACCACTAGAATTATTTTCCTGATTGCATGTATGAAATTGGGTTACTGGTTGAGGGGAATGAAACCCTACTCAAGTGGGAACCACAAACCTTATAAGGTTGAAGTCACAAGCAGATCCTAAATTAACCTGTGCTCAACCCTCGGGAAGCTTGGCACGGAGCAGTCAGGCTTAATTCAGAGGCAATGTGTAAAGTATTTGTGCAACACTTCAAACAGTAACAAAGTGAAAGCACACCACAGAAAGGATCCCACACCAGGTTGGAAAAAAAGAGTAAATTTTAATAAATAAAACAGAGTCCTTGCGCTGGAAGGATCTCCACAGCAGAGACAATGCGTCAGTTCTGCTCTAGGTTGTGCCACGCAGCAGAGGGGATACGTTGGTTCTACTGGTTCTACAAATGGGCTGGCAAGTTACCTTCAGGCCCTCTTCCAAGGGTCCAGGACTGAGGTGGCACCACTTTCCAAAATAGGACTCTCAGTTGCAGAGTCTGGGTACTGGTTACAAGAGACTAGCCATTGAAGTCACTCTGGTGGTCCTGGGTTCAGGTTACATGTCCACTCTTTCCCACCCAGGCAACACAGCAGCAAGTCAGCACAGCAGGCAGCAGTCCTTCAGGGCATCAGTACAGCAGAATAGCAGTCCTTTCAGCAGCACATCTGTCCTTCCTGGCAGATTCTTCCACAGGTCCAGAAGTGTGAAAGGTTGGTGTTTGAGGTGCTATATTTATACGTGGCACCTCATTTGAAGTTGGAGAAACTTTAAGAGGTTTCCCTATGAAGTGCACTGGTTTCCTGCCTCCCTTCCAGAATAACTACAGGGAGTATGCATTTATTTGTGGGAAGGCAGGACACAGCCTATTCAGGTGTAAGTGGGGCTATGCCTAACTAAACCCTCCCATCCTGCCAGTGATGGCCCTTCCAGGCACACCTAAGATCTCTGTTGTGTGTGGTTGTCTAGGAGGCATACACAAAGACCACTGACTAATGCCAACTGCACCCAGTCATGTGACCCAGAGACAGGCTGCAAGCACTAAATGGCTAAGGCGGGAAAATGCAAACTTTCTTTATGTGCCTTTTTCAAAATTATAATGGAAAATCCAACTTTACTATTAAAGAGGATTTTTAATTACGATTCAAATGACTCAAATTATGAACAGTTACCTGTTCCCATTTGGAAGTTCCCCTTTATTAAATGTAATAGAGTAACTTCAGTGTTATCCTGTGGGAGAGGTAAGTCTTACACTAGTCAAAAGCAAATTTAAGAGATTTTTACAGTCAGGACATATAAAACTTAAAAATACATGTCTTGTTTTTTATTTCACTACACCATGCCCTCTGGCGTGTTCAGAGCCTAAAGTAGGGGTGACTTGCAGGTATTAAAAAGGAAGGTTTGGGTCTGACAGAAGGTCTGTTTTGCTAGGTTGAAATGTCAGTTTAAAACTGCACACAATGGCTGTAATGGCAGACGAGTTTGAAGGGCTACTTAATTGGGTGGCACAATAAGTGCTGCAGACCTACTAGTCATATTTAGTTTACCAATCCTGGGTACATGTAGTACCACTTAACTGTGGACTTATAAGTGCTTATAAGTAAACTAAATACGACAATAAGGGTCAAGCCAGTGTTCACACTGATCTGTGTTCATACCAGCTAACTTCCTGCTCAGGTTCAAGGTATCTGGAGGTCTGTCAGACACTGTTTTCTCCTACACATCCCTGACAGGGCAGGAGAGACATGAAACATGATGACAGCTGTGCCATGCCATGCCTTTACAGACTTGCCATCACTTATATTATTTCAGATGACAGACCCCCAAAAGTGGTAGTCCATTTTCGGATATATCATAACTAATGCCCCCATGCCCTGGGGAGTTTCTACCAGCGAATACATGATCAATCAATTCGGATTTGTATAGTGCAGCTAATCACCTGTGAAGGTATCCAAGTGCTGGGAGTACTACTGCAGTGGAATCAGATGCACAGCCAGGTCCTTAGTTCTTTTCTAAATTCCAGCAGAGAGGGTGAGGTCCGTAGGTGAAGTGGGAGTTTGTTCCAGGTCATTCCAGCGAGGTAGGAGAAGAAGTGTCCCCCACTTTTGCAGCACCGGATGCAGGGGGAGTTGGCGAGGCAGAGGGATGTGTAGTGCAGTAGTCTAGAGGGACGGTGGAAGTTCAGTCGATGGTTGATGTAAGCTGGTCCCTGGTTGTGCAGGGCTTTGAAGGTGTGGATCAACATCATGAACTGGTGTCTCTTCAGAATGGGTAGCCAGTGGAGCTTCTTGAGTTGGGGGGGGCGATGTGGGTCTGCCTAGGATGAGATAGGCTGCTGAGTTCTGTATTGTTTGCAGTCTCTTGAGGAGGTGCAAGAAGACTCCTGTGTAGAGTGAGTTGCCATAGTCCAGTCAACTGGTTACAAGGGCTTGTGTAACGTCTGTCTAGTGTTGATGGGGAGGCACTTGAAGATCTTACGGAGCATGCGAAGGATGAAGAAGCATGCAGACAAGACTGAATTGATCAGGGTGATGCTGAGGTTGCGAGCATGGTCGGTTGTGTGGGTGACGGATCTAGCTTGGGAGGCCACCAGGCATTGTTTCATGGAGAGGTGTTGTTCTCGAATATCAGCAGTTCTGTCTTGTCTGTGTTGAGTTGTAGGCAGTTGTCTCTCATCCAGTCGGTGAGGCTCGACATGCACCTGCGGAAGTTTGTTAGCGTAGCGGTGGGGTCTTCTGACAGCAACAGGATGAGCTGGGTATTGGCGGCATAGACTATGATGTTCTGTCCATGCGATCTGACGAAGTTGGCCAAAGGAGTCATGTAGGTATTGAACAGAGTAGGGCTGAGGGACACCGCAAATGGTGTTCATGGGTTCCGAGGTGAAGGGGGAGAAGTAGATTCTTTAGTTTTTTCCAGTGAGGAAGAGGCAATCCACTTGAGGGAATCTCCTTAGATTCCAATGCAGAGAAGCCTTTTGATTAGAGTGTGGTGCGATACTGGGTTTAACATGTGCACCGAAGGTGTTCCTCGTTTGTAGGGGCAAGAAGGTTGAGGGTGTAGGTGGGTTGGGGTTCGAAGTTTTTGTTAACGGTGGAGATCTTGTCATGGAAGAAGTCCGCCACAACGTTTCTGAACGTTTTCTGTCTCTGCCTACCATGGATGACGTGGTGGACCCAGACACCAGAGACACCAATAGAAATGTCAGGTGTGGAGTTGACGGAAATGGGCATGTCTGGTGAAATTTCCACTTGTTTAGAAATGGTTTTCCGGATGACGAATATCTGAAAGGGTTCTACCATCTGAAAAACCACATTGCTGTGCACTGTGTATGAGACGGTGGAGGCGAGAGGAGGCAGGCAAGAAATCTTCCAAATATTGATGAATGTCCTATTACCCCAAATGAGGTATCTGACTCGTGCCACAATGTGTAAGCTGTTTAGCAAGGTGTTTTTTGGGACATTTCCATATTTCCTTTAATGTAGTACCTGCCTGGAGGACTGCTGCAGTGCTGCCATTATTTATGTTGATGCTATTTTTATTTTTGTGCATAATAAAATATAAAAATATTTCAATTTTAGCAGCAACAATTTCACTACTATTTCATATTAAATGGGCATTAACAAGAACCATTCAATATGCAATTTAATAATGGATTGATTGTGGGGAGAGGATAAATATGATGACTAACTGAAAGCACAACAATCTTCACCTAATACATCCCTTAAGTTGCATCAGGTTAGATATTTATTTTGTAAACGAAGTGTCCAGATCTAGAAACAGTAGCTCTTGATGGTAATCTAGTATGCACATTTCTACTCTATTGTAATACTGTGGCATAGCTTGAGTGCTGCATCGCCCCATTTTTTATATTATAGTGTGAAATTGTGAAACCAGTTAGATGAAGTTGTTTTTCCTTTTCTGTTTATTTAGTTTTTGAAAACATTATTGTAGCTTTGTGGAATGTTAACGGGCTAAGGAGTGGCGGGCCAGGGAGGGGCTTCTTGGAATTAAGTCGAGGAAGCTGCAGTTATATCAGTATCTTAAAAATGGGCCTTATTTAGAGTCCAAATGATTAACACTAACTGGGAACAAGGAAGCTATTTTTTCACAAATATTAGTAACTCATGGCATGGCAAAATTAAGCGCACAGAGGGATAACACTGATGAAAGTGATCCGCTGCCAAAATTTAAAGACATGGCACAAAATAACTATCGAAATATCTACAGAAAAATATAGTGAACGTAAATAATAGGTGACAGGCCTTGGAGGTTCTACTGTTTGAGGAGAAAAAGAGTTCAAACTACTCTTAAATCCATTTTTAGACAAGACCTCTATCAGTAATGACCCAGGGTAAAGTCAACAGAGATTTGTTTACAAATATTTCTGCGGAGAACGTGAACTGAGAAAAATCCACCAGTTGTGAAGGTGTATCCCCAGCTGTAAATGTGGACACGGCCTGGAGAACGGAGTTCTCCCCAGGGCTTGGCCAATGAAGATGTGGTGGGCACTCCTAAAGTTCTAACTTTTGTTTGTATTCTCAAACATCTGCAAAGCTTTTCCCACACAGCACTTCTAAGCATACACACATAAACAGAGTAGGTGGCAGAGATACACTAAGTGGGAGAAAGTACCTTTTTCACCCCATTTTTAAGAGGGCCTATGTGGCACGAAAAACAGGTGAAATAATTTATAATTTGTGTGAATGCTCAGTTTCTCTAGTATTAATCCTATGGATTGTCTGCTGTCCACAGGAGTAGGAGGCATGTCATACGCTCTGAATCCATTAAAATTGTAGACTACTATAGTGTACATGTGTCACCTTTGGGGACACATATCTGCAATGCGGAAATGCACGTCAACTCATGGGACGTTTACGATTTTCTCAGTGAAATGTTCCCCGAGAAAGAATTAACTCTTTGTTTGCCTGAGTGCAGTGGGATTTTGAGATTTTGAACAGTAGTTGTGTATGTTTTTGCAGTCAGTCTCATCTGGCAGCACTTGTGTCAAAATGTAAAAATCCCAGAGCAAGTGTGAAGGAGCGTGCGCAATCTTGCACACTTGTGCTCAGACTGACAGTGGAGTGGCCAAGCTGCACTGAGTTCTCTGAGTGTGACTTCTATCACAGGCGTGGATGTTTTGTCGTGAAGTTTCATGTGTGTTCAGGGGCGGCTCCTCTGTGAGAGCGTTGCCCCGCTGAAAAATAGCCCTCAGAGCTGAAAAATATAATGTTAACTTATGTTAATAAAGTTTATTTATTACCATTTTATTTTTCAGCACCCCGTTCTGAACCGAGTGTCAGGACGTGGCAGGGCAATAGCTGCTGACTGGCAGTAGCAGGGAGCGCTACACTTTATTTTAAAGTGTGCATGTCCCTTTGCCCCCCCCCAAGGCAAAGCACAGGCCTCCAGTGTGAGGCCACTCCCTCCAGTCCTGACGCGGCTCTCATGCTGTATAACAGAATGAGAGCAGTGCCAGGATTGGTTAGTGTAGTTTCCTGGTTTGACGTTCGAGGAGAGAGGAGTATGCTGTGAGGACAGCTTGAAGGTAAGTGTATTTTTAAAAAACATATATTATTGTACCCCCACCTCACCACTGTAAATGCAACCCAGCTGCCACTGTTCATGTTCCCAGGCATAGGCATGTGAAGCCATTTAATGGAAGAAAACATTTTTGCCCCTGAATTAGGCTTGCCCAAGAAAATAATTTCCACGATCCTGCCTGAATTGCAACCATATACTGTGATTTCTATCATCACAAGTTACTGTAACAGGATGCTTTTTCTAACATGTTGATATACATATTGTTATATCCGCTACTTTACTGCTGTGACATAGCGCCAGTGGGTAACAAAACATGTTAACCACTATTGCTACATCATAAAGAAATTCCAGACTGCTGTGGTTAGGCTCTTTGAGAGCACATCAGAGCAGTGGAGGAGAGCAAACTACTAGAGTGGAGGGAAGGTAAGTACAGTGGTGGGGATGGGTGGCAGGAGGCCGTGTATTTTGTATTTATTTATTTTTAAATGGGACAGGGAGGAGATGCCTTGTTATATATATGACTCCCTATTACTTCTCTGCCTCGGTGCAGCAGTTGCAAGCAGGAGCAGGTGACTTTGGGCACCATGCGTAGCATAAAATTATAGATGGATTACAAGTGAATTGTGCCTCATTCGGCGGTCCCCAGTATACACACCAGGAACTGTGAGACCAGGAATTATCAATACCATGGACATTGACAGCCTTGGGTTGTGTATTCGCTGGAGATGACAAGGGGGACCTCAAGGACCCTTTTAAAATGAGGAATCCCGATTGCCCCCTTAAAAATGAGGATTTACCTGGGTAATCTCTAATTACGATCCCATTTGCAATGGCAATTCCTAGTCTGTTTTTTGGAATTTCATCCTGAAATTTTGTCTGCTTTCAGCAGCATAAATCCCATGGTGAAACATCACAAGTCTTCTGACTTACCATGGCATTTGTAATCCCCAAGCAAAGGTAACTCCCATTACTTCTACATTGGGGGTACTTGGGTCCTTGATAGGCCTTAGTGTGCATGGGCCCATGGCCTATTACAAGGTCCACGTGTGCCTGCATTCCTAAACTTGACATGCTTTTGAAAATAACTCTGTTGCATTTAATTTTTGCGCCTGTAAACTACCTCCCCCTGTTACCATGGACCATTTTGTTTTCAAAACCACATATCAGAGGAATGGATTCAGTTAAATTAGCTAGACTTTATTAAATCATATTCTCGCCCATATAACTACCTCCTAAGTGTCTTTTTCAGATGGGGGCACGATTGTCACAGAAAAAATGAAAGTATTGTGCAAAGATCGTGTGATTTAATCAGACGTTAAATCACCTATTAGCAAAAAAACAGGCGTTTCAGAATCAAGGTGACAGTAAAGTTCCCATTTGTTGTATATAAATGTGCCTGTGCTGTGTTTAATATTGCTGTGCCGTGCCTGGACAGCATTGCCTTAAGATGTGTGCGTGGACTCCCCAAACCTTGCAGCTGCAGGGCTAGGAGTTTCCTCCTCTGTTTGGGGAGCATTGTGGATGGGCTCTCAATTGCTTAAGGGTTTTGTAGAAGGACTCTCTTCTGAGCTCATTTTGAGCAGGCTTCTTGTGGAAGAACTCTGATGCACTGATTCAGGGGCGGCTCCTCCTCTATGGCGGAGGAGCCCCCCTCCAAGCTGCAGCTGCAAACCTTAACAAGCATTTGCAATGCAATGGGTCTCTCATTTCTCCGAGTTAGAGCTATTAGCAGTTGTAAACTCCCAACCGGACTTTTCTTGCCACATTAAATGGAAAAAAAGGAGTGCGATCGCGCTGCTATAGTTCACTCGTAGTGAAACCTATCGGCAAAAGTGCAATTATCTACGTAACCGGCAATTAACTATGTAACAGGGTTGATGTCATAGAAAGTGCTCGACTTCTGCCAAGCGAGATCGCGCTGCGAAAAAAAGATAAAAAGTAGTCCACAAACCGGATGGAAAACAGCGAGCCTCACATGTTTTCAGTACTTGGTCGCTGCGCTCGAGGAGGGCTAACCACAGGAAAAGGCATGATGTATGCGTGCCTTCCACTAATGAAAGAAAGCAGAATTTAGCAGGCAAGCCCACAAACCAATGAAAGACACTGACGTGACATGGATGAGGCTCCGAGCCCTTTTCTAACTACTAAAGCGTCTTGCAAGCAAAACGCATGCGCATACGACGCAGGCTCGACCCTAAAAATAAAACGATAATAAGCTATGTTTGTTATCCATGGGACCATGGGGTGACGAGCACATCTTGAAATTGGGACTTTCAGCGGAAGCTGGTCCGAAGCCGAGATGGCCTTCATCGAAAGGTAACCCTAGCAACCAGTGCTGCAAAGGTGATTGCGATCCGTGCTCATTCAACACATAATCCGATGTTCGCAAACATTATTTTTTTAAACGATGCGCATAATGTTGACAATCATCAACATTCAATCAATCAATCAGGAATTTGTAAAGCACACTACTCACCCATGAGGGTCTCAAGGCGCTGATTAATAGAAACATAAAAAGGGGGCCAGTTCCCAATCCTTAACATATATGGGACAGGCTAGTCTTTTTGGTGTGGTACCCTAAGAGAAAATGTTTTAAGCAATTTCCACAAAACATTGCATCAAAAAAAAATTCCACGGGGGCTTCTTGTATTCATGAACGAGCTTTTGTTTTGAAATGGACTTTCAGTACGTACCCTGAAGGTGTGCAGAAAGCTGTGGAAAAGCGCTGTATTAAAAAGCCGGGTCAGCTGAGCCCCATTAGTCATCGCTGAAGTGCTTAAGTACGTTGACAATGCGTTTGACGAGTCAGGGGAAAAGCAGCGCGCTGACGTAATCCAGTTTACCAGGCGAGAACAAAAAGACGTACCAGAAACTCAAGCGCAATGCGAATCCAACGGGGTTTTTTGTTATGCCTCACTCCTTGCACTTCGAGTCACCAAGACCCCAGGGAGAGTGGAAGTGACTCCTCGCACCCTTTGACCCCGGAAGACATTGACTGCTGTTCTAATGGTAAGTAAATCGATGTAGTGCATTGCCTAAGACCACACGAGCATCTAAGCACAACCTTAGTAAATAAGCCGCGCGCCAGTGGTATTTGAGCACCGAAAGATAGCATCATTCACCATCTGCCTCAGAGCTGTTCAATAATAAACATGTTCAGTTGAGGGATTGCAGAGATGAGCATCACCTTCCACGAACTGTAGCCAAACGGATCAATTCGTTCCAGTGTCTACAGATTCAATTTATGGCTGCTATTCTGGCACCTAAAATCAGGTACTGTAATGATGACAATCTGACTTGTTTTTAAGTGAACCCATTCTCTCCAGCAGGCAAAGCATCCAAACTGGTAACCTTACAGCATGAATGCCTTTCTTGGGGGCTTGGGTTACATAGCCAGTGAGCAGGTCTGGTCTCAGTTCTCAGTTCTCCCACCACAAGATGCTTGTTCGAGTAGAATGCGCAGCCTCTTGCCATGTTTCAGTGCTGTGTCTAGCATCAGCCATATGATATGTACTTTCCCAGTACAAACTCCAAGGCATAGGCCAACTCCGAATGTTCCTACACACTGGATGTGGACTGTGCACTGCAGCACCCATACAATACGTCTTTTTTGGAGGAATGAGTACATTTCCCCTTATTTGTGTCGCCTTCAAGTAGTCATTATTATTGTACCCTAAACCCAATCTGGCTGTCATAGCAGAGTGGGCCAGAGTGTGCATGAAAACCTGTGGGTATTTGTGCTGATCTGCCCCGGTAACACCCCCTTGACGCGTAGCTGTGTGAAGCGGTTTTGGTTGTGTAAACCTTTCAAGCGCAGAACACCTTTTCTGCTGGATAGTAAATGGCATGCACTGCTTTACGGTGCTTTTTATTGTGTTAGTGTTGGTGCAAATCTTAGTAAATCTGGACCCTACTGTTATATTATAGTCATTATGTTAGTTGTTTCTTCTACTATCCCTCCCTGCTACCCTCTTGCCAAGAAAGTGCTTCAAAATATCCTCTAATATACACTAGCCTTACAGAATTACTTTTTTTCAAACATTTTTAATTTGTTCTAAAGTAGACAATGATCAGACTTATCTTTGAAAATTACAAAGTGATATGAACATTTCATGGTTTCAGAGGATTTAAGTATATCCTGGATAACAAATCCCCAACAAATACCTAATCCCATCCCCAAGTTTAAAGACTCCCACTTTGTCTATGCATCAGAAGATGATGTGGGGGTTGAGAACTTTACACTGATGCTTGAGTTTTCAAGTGTAGTGGGTCTACATGTTGTGCTTCCTCTGTATCTTGCATCTCTTTTCATATATGTTACCAATGTAGCCCACATTGTTTAAATTTGGCTATATGGTCATGGATTATAGCAGTCAGGTTTTCATTTGCACATACTGCCCAAGTTTCTGCCCACCAAACATGAAGTGGGGGAGTAAGCTCCTATTTCTAAAGCTGGGTCAATGACAACCTTGCCACCAGGAGCAAATGTGTAAGACGTTTCCAACATAGCATGGAGATCGGTTATATAGAGTCATCTCCAAGACCCCCCAGTATAAGTATGGTTGGATCTATGGCAAGGTGGACCCCTTTAATTCCTTTCACGTTGGTAGGGATCTCTAACCAATAATCTTGGATTTTAGGACATTTCCACTACTTATGAATCTTATCTTCCTGGTCTCTAATAGTTCAGAACTTCCATACATTGCCTTGAGGCGGACTGGAGTGAGCTACCATAGAGTTAGGATTTCATATGCATTCTCCATATGTTGGACACATATGGATCATTTTGTTGTCTGACCCAAATTCTGGTCCAGGCTTCTTCTGGGACAGTGGCATCAAGGTCTCTGTTCCAGCTACCAGTATGTTTTGGGAGTTTGGCTGTATGTTGTGTGGTTCATAGCTATATACAATAAGGATGCCACCTTCCTCCATGACCTGTTATAAAAAAAAACTTTTTCCAAAGTGGCCTTTTCCCTATTCGTCTTGTTTTACACTTCCCTATCAGTTGCCTAATGCAATAGTTGTGTCAATCTGAATTCTTCATTGACATTGAGATTAAATTGGTTACTACACTACCCTGTCCAGTGGGTTCCCAGCTTCACATAAACCACCTGATATTGCTTAGATCCTATTATTCTGTTGTTGGAATACGTTATCCAAGGAGGGAAATTTGGATTGAATCGAATTGGAATCATGGGAGAAGTGAAGGTATTTGTGTTTTTATTCCGGGTCAGTGTTTCCTAGTGACCCAACCAAATGCCGGTGAAGCTGAGCATAACGGAAATGCTCGGCCTGTGTTTCTGGTGCAGCCATAGAAGGTTATTCAGTGTGAATTATTTTTTTCTTTTAAAAATGGCGTCTAGCTTTTATCTAACTCACCTCGAACCATGATGTGATAGAGTTAGTTTTCTCTTTTGTTTATTTCTTTTTATTATACCAATAAGGGCGATACATAGAGACATCAAAACTTATTTAACCACCACATTAAGTCCGATTGCTGCCCCCTTTTTGACACGCTTTATCAATATTAAATATTTACTCCGTTAATTCACACCATTTCACACTATTCCCACGGAGCAAAGCCAGAGGGATAGAAACAGTTCAGGGAGGACACTGCAAACGATCAAAAAAAAAAAAAAAGATTTTAATTTCATACAGTTTTGCTGAAAATCCTCCAAATATCTCCTCCCCCTACAGCGGTCCCCGCTAACCCGTGTATGCTTTTGGAACAGCAGTTTTTCACAGTCCCTGGTAAATTTATATAATGACATTCATCTTTCTTAATTGGAACTGGCTGTTCCTGTATCACTTGGAGCCCCCTGGCACCACATCCAGATGGAACCTTCCACCGCTGATTTTCACTACAAAGCTTCAGCGACCCTGTGCAGGCTGTGTTTTCTTTTACCCTGCAGTTTTCTGGCCTTAACCATATACTGCAGGGCTGCGATGCCTCGCAGAGGGTGGGTGTGCCTGAGTTTGAAGTACAGGAACACTGATGCGCTTTTTATTACCCTTTGTTTAAGATGGTACTTTTTGAGGGCCGAATCCACGTCAGCGTTCACCTGGCTGTCATCAGACCTCCAGTCCTCATAGGTGTGCCTCTGCACCAGCAGGGCCAGTGACCTGGGGAGGGATTGCTTCACTCTGGTAGGATAAGGGCGTCTTCCATGCATATATGAGATATGTAGTGTCTTGGGGAGGGCACATGTACTGAATACATGGCTCAAGTTCCATATATATGATACACCACTCTATATCATGGTTTCTAATTTCCCCCACTTTGGTCGCTGTTCCGATGTCTGAGTACAGAAACCTCCTTTTGCGCAGTACGAAATCCATTAGTATTTACTACCATTCTTCCGCTGCCACCAGGAAGTACCTGAAGACTTCATTACTCCTGCCAGATCGCTGCAATAAGCAGCAACACCCCTGTATGGCTTCCTGCCTCTCATGTAGGCTGGTTGACCAAGAGGTTCTGTATTCACAGACCACACCGGGGTGTTTTGTCACCATTCACAGTGTGTGACAGTAAGAGTTTGTTCTCTGAGCAGCAAGGGACCAAGCTTGTCTATGGCAGATGGCCATGACAGCCTTTTTTTTTTATGATATCCATTACAATTTGTCTGTTGTGTTTTTTGTTACCTGGGAAATACATAGTTCCCTGGCAGTTCCGTCCTCGGGGTTTGCACCTGTAAATTATGAATCCCAAGGTTGCAAGAGAAAGACAATTTGCTCCAGGAGCTGCTCCAAAGCTAAACTACACTGGAGAAACTCACAGGTCCAGAAAACACTACCATCAACAATTTACTTTTACATCTAACCCCAATCGTGTATATTGCAAAATTGTTTACATCCCATCATCCCGAGCACTAAGACGCACCGTGGAGAAGCTATTATCCCTTTACAAATTCATTCATTCATTAATTTGTTCATTCATATATACCAGCTGTTAGCTTGGATCATGCCCATATTTGAATATGAGCGTCCGAGGAATAGAAAAAAACTATTCCCACATTTAAGGTTAAATAATAAGCTAGCCCTTTTCTCACAGTGGTGAAAAATTACATGGTTTTAGTAAGAAATTGTTATATAAAATTTGTTTGCTGGGTTTGCAGTTTAACCAAACATCAGATATCTGTTGGCTAACCCCTTTCAAAATGTGCCGACTCTACTGTTGTACATTTTATCATATCCCTCAGCCATTCCCAGCATGTAGGCTGGTCTCTCCTAATCCATTGTATTGCTTATAATATCTAGTACAGAAGCACTGCTTGTGATATGAACCAACATGTTACCTTGTTCCACCATTTGGTGGAAAATCATCTTAGTCCACATAACTTTGAATCAAGGTCAATCAATCACTGCTCCTTTAAGTGTGACAATTTGGCCTTCTCACAGGCTCTAATCTGTGAAATAATTTGGGGTTTATGTAACCTCTTTATAATATCCAGCAGTGATTAAGGTCTTCTTCTCATCTCCTTCCCTTTCACTGCAGCGTGCTTCACTAGCACTGTTATTAAATTCATCAAGATATTTTTGTATTTCAGTGATTCTTTTGCAAATCCTTCATATCGATCAATGTCTTCAGTCTCAGAGATTGTAGCGGGATACCAATTTACTATTTTTTTCACATGCCACTCAATTTTTTTCCATACGTCAGATATTAGCAATTTCTCAAATTGAGTGTTTGCCGTGGCCCAGCTAAACTCTAAATGTATCTCTGTTTATTTATTTGGGGTTGTTGGAAATCTGTCTTTCTCAAACCATTCTTGTATTTTGATACACCATCTTCCTTCGCATTCTGTGTGATCTGCCTCCATTAACTATCCCTTAATCAGCAGATAAGATGAGTTTAACACCCAGGGTTAAAGGTGCCTTGACAAAATCTTCTATGTCTCTTACTGAGTATCCTAGAGGCAGTGTGTGGATGTGCAGGGTGTCACAGACTAGGCTGCTGTTAGTATGAATGTTTGCAACATCTGTTGGTCTCAACAGGCAGCCTATTTTTTTGGAATAGTTGTTGGTAGAAGAAGTGGGCCTATATTGTTTCTCTTTGGTCTTTTTTTGGAAAATGTGCACCGATGTGCTATTTTCAGTTACTTTTTTTTAATCTCTTCGTGGTTCTATGGAAGCAACTCAAGTAAAAAGGAAGGGGCGTCTGTCACAAGTCCTCCAGCATTTGTGCACGGCCGCTACCAACTGTCCTATTACTCTTTCTATACCTCTCTTTCTCCCTGTATGACCTCCCCTATAAGGGTTCAAGTATCTAAAATGACAACCCCCAACAACTCATCCTCTCTATAGAGTTTTGATATTGGTTCTTCGATTCTGAAGACCCTGCCTGAGCTCACTTCCGTGATAGCCGCAGACGATGCAGACCTTTACTCTCCAGCTGGCTGTGGAAATGGTACCCTACTCAAATCCCCAAATTCTAACTGTTTTAGATGGAAAGGAATAGTCTCTGTAAAAGATCTGAGCTCTGTGGCTGTATTGTGCTCTTTTTAATCCACTCCTTAGAACAATATTCTTAATTCCTCATTTTAAGATTATATTGCACACTCAACCATGAAGAGTGACATTGTTCCTCCTGTATTAAAGAAACCTTCATTGGTCCCCATGGGTCAATGTATTTTTTTTACTTAAGTGCCAGATTTCAGTTGTAGCGAAAGTGTCTGAGAAAGTGACCGATTTGTGACAGACCGATCATGTTGATTCCTCTAGCAGCCACAACCCATGTCAGGGTACGTTTTAACTCGCTAGATGAAATAATTTCTGGTCATTGTCCTAGATGTCTTCATTGATTACAGCCACGGGTGTTTGAATCTTTAGTCTTCGTTCTGCACATCTCTCATTCTGTCATGGTAAAGTGCCTAGCCCTAGCATGGACTTCACAAAACTGGTTTCTCTCCTTTAAGGTGGACCGGCCCCAGCATCTTTCTGACCTTGCTCTGCACCCTAAGGGGTACTGCTGGTCTGTGCTATTTTCCAGAACTTCAGCCTCAGAAAAGTTTTCCATTTCTATCCCTATACTGAAGAAAACATGATTCCGCTGCGGTCTGTTCATGACTTGATAAATGCCAACAAAACAAGGGTATTGGGTGCCACTGTGAATGAGGAAAGCAGCCACACCTTCAGCTCGGTTCAGTCCACCAGTGACCATTACTCTAATAAAAAAATATGTTTTAAACTAGACAGCAGTGGGATAGTGGTAGTAGTGTCTTGCTGTTATCAAATATTCTTTAAAAATGTTTTTCTGTTTTTTTCCATCTAACTCCTTTGGCCAGTGTACTCAATTCAGCCCAGGAAGTCTGTGGGAACACTCTTCCCCTGGGCCTTGGTTTGCACAGATGCTTACAGTCCACATGATTCAGAATACAACTTTACATCTGGTTTATAATATTAGAAAATATGACCATGTCACAGGTGTATGAGGAAGGTGTCAAATTCTCGGTGTCACACACACAGACTTTTACCAATTTTGTTCCCTTTACCCCATGCAAGTCCTTAAGGTATATTATCCATCACATACACTATGTTAAGCAATCAATCTTCTATTTTTTGGTTCCGTATGTAGGTGGTCGAATTTTCACAATTTTTTGTCACCTCGGTTTTGAAAGTGTCTTCAAGCTGATATCTGAACTCGTGACTATCACCTGTGTTTAGAAAGGCATCCAAGACCTTTGTATTTGCACCTAGATGCTTGGAAATGCCAGACAGATCTATTCATCTGTCCCATGTTTGTGAGCGTTCACAAACATTCTTCTTCGAGACCTCCAGAAAAGGGATCATTTTATTGGTAGTGCTGAAAATGCCTGTAAAATTAGATATATTTTTTATCTTGCACAGGGTGCCCATAGGCAAACAAAAAAAATGTTATAGCAAAAAAAATTCCCATTGAACAAAAATAGGGCAAAACTACATTTTTTAGAAACGTTTGCTAACTTGCCTACCTTACACATGCAAAATACCCACAATACGAATATTCTGCGCATGTATCGATAAGGTAAACTGGCGTACAATCAAAGTGAATGCTGTGTTTTCAACATTGTCAAAAGTTCCTGTCATACACACTGAAAAGTCCATAGATCAGTAAACCTGTTGTAAACCTCTACAGTCCCCGAGCACGCCACACAACGAGACGTTTATGACATTCACTGTGGCCAGGGCCTTTGTGCTTTGTTGCAGCTGTGAGGGCACCATCTAGCCGGGGTCTTGTGTCTGCTTGATGGATGGCGCAGTCATCCTTCTGTGGTGGACAAGCGAGGCCTCCAAATTAAGCCTGTGGCTCAGCGAGTTAATGCTCTTCCAGCGAAATGCAGTGATCTGAAAATCACAAGTTTTAACCCATCAGGATATCCCCTTCAGAGGTCAGTAAACTGAGTAAAGTATATTGTGACAACTCCTCCTCCTATCACAGCGCTTAGAAACAGAAAACGTGTGGCATGGCGTACTATGGAAGAAAAGTATTATGGCTAATAATACTTGTCATAACAGTAATTAATAATAATAAACTTTCAAAATAATGAACGCCCCTCCCTTTATTTCCCTTTAAATATACACGTATTGTGAACCCGATGTGTTGTCCTGATCCGTCTGGTCTCGTCCTGTTTCTGAGTTCATGAACAGGCTGTAGTTGGAAGGTTTATTTACAGTGAAGCATCAGTGACCCCGGCTTGACCTTGTTTTGGAGTGCCCCTTTGAACGGGGTCGCCTGACTTTGACACCCGTCTGTTTCCGGGTTGATGCTCTCCCTCGCGGCCGTTCCTATCTGGCTTTGAGGCCGGTGCATCTGTCGGCGTGCAGGCCCCTGGACCCTCTTCTGCCATTGTTCTCGGGGTGCAGGAGTTTCCCCTTCCCTCCTCGGCCGCACTCTGCTTCCTGGCACTTTCCTCTACTCACTGCTTCTGTTTTGCTGTTTCTCGTTTTCCTACCTTTCTTTTTAAGCCTCTTGGTGCCTCCGTATGCTACAGTTATTATAGGTATATGATAGTATTCCGGGGGTGGGGGGTCGGGGGATCGAGATGACAGCCCTCTAGCCCCCCAAAGCCCCCATCACTGCTGTTGTACGCGCCGGGGGCTGCAGAGTAAAACCAGACGCTGCACCGCGCTCCACGTGGAAACCTGTTCAGGTTCCCATCACTGCAGAGCAGTGCTTGAGAGAACGCCGGAGCCCGCACGTCTGCTTACAATGTTTAACGCTTACGTTTTATGTATGTGATCATATATGTAGATGTAGTTAGAGATGCACAGACAAGTCAGATTTAAACATCTAATAGGGGGTCCCGCCAGTTTTATCACCTGCCTGATGGGTGCCCCTCGAAAATTCACTTCCAGAGAGGCCACTAATATTCCTGCACTTTTAAATTCTCTACCTCTCCTGAAAGCCCGAAGCTGGACGCTGGTTCGCGCTGCTTGTTCAGCCTCATGTGTTCCAACGCATTGGTCGCCTCCTAAGATTACATTTGTTCAGGTTTTCTAAATAAGATTTTCTGTAAACTCCTCTGAATCCATTTATAGCATTGCAAGTCGGCCTCTGTTTGCTTTAACAATTACCTGGGAATCATTAGGAAAGCTCTGTGTGCATCTGCTGTGTTAAGTTTACATTTCAAAGGCATGATTAATACCAGCTTTTGCAGATTTTCCCAATTTTGACAGGTCATGAAATAAAAACACTGGCATGCCATGGCAACCCTATTTCTGCCACAGCAAGAATACACGAAGGTTGTTGTTGAAAGGATAGTATGACACTGCTAAATTACAGGAACTATCGCCTGACCTCACACCGCTCCTGGCACACCCAGTACTCCACCCAGGTTTGTACTACCCCACGGCCCCCTTCTCTGGCAAAGCTAGGGATTCATCCACTCACTATTTCAGTAAGAGTTGCCATCAGTTATTGCTGGATGCATACCATGAGTGACTTGCAGAAGTGGCTCTCCATCGTTCTGGTATTTTGTAGTAATTACCTCATCAGGAGCCAGATGTATCAAGGGGTTTTACCCATTCTGTGTCTATGGAAAAATGTTTTAGTACATCTGGCCCCAGGTCCCCTGGGAAGCCAGATCTAGCTTTTCCTGGGAAGTGGAATGTTGGCAAAATGGAAACAGCAAGTCAATGCCCTTGTCCATGGGGGCCATGGGCCAACTTTTACACTACACCCTTGGTGGCAACGTGTTGTTCAGCTCGCCTTTGGAGTGGGTACATGGGAAACATCCCCCCAATTCTGCTGCCTTAGTGGAGCTGAATTTAGCCTACGGGGGGTAGGAAGACACTGTGCTGGGCATTTGGAAAAGTTCTCCTCTAACATTCTGCCTTTAAATAAATCCTTAATGAAGTGCCCCCTCCTAGAACTATTTATGCTGGGGGCCTCTCTTCCTGCTGGAGCGAAATGCCCTGGTGTGGGGTAGAACCTATCATGGACAAATGGCAAGTGTTGTGGCCGATTCAGCTTCTGTGATTTTGTTTCAGTGTAACTCAGACCTTCTTGAAATAGGCTTTAGTGACCGCCGAATTAGAGTTTTGGCTCTTTCCTCTTGGAAGTTGTTAGGGTAAACGCTTTAGTGCTGAGCTCAGTGCTTAATTTGTGCTTGTTGTTTCCGGTGCGGAGCACCGGCACTTATTTTTTAGGGCCGGCGCTTATTCTTCTGCCTCAGGCATTTGCTGCGAGCAAAAGACACACATGGGAAAGACGAGGAAGAGAAAAACAAAAAAGCGTCACAATGGGAGAAAGCAGAAAGCAGTAAAAGTGAGCTGAAGGGACAGGGAGTGGCTTTAAATGGATTGACGAGGCCCGAGACGGCTTCAGGATTAGATTGCCTCAGTATTCCGTGTTCCCATATGTAATTGCAGCCGCCGCATGTTTAATAGGAGGGCTTTGGGCATCGGAACGTTTTTATTTACAAATTAAGCACTGGCTGAGCTCATGATTTTTGTCTTCTCTTGGATCTCTTGTATCGGTCTAGCTAATTTTCAGGAACATGCACTTACTTTGAAGGGCTTTGGTTTCCCTCTTACAGAGGGAATTTCAATAGCTGACTTTTTGTAAACTATGATAAATTTTTTTAAGTCATTGTAATTGTCGATGCTTACTGCATTCATTTGTGGCTCTAATGTGAGTTATGTTATCTCAGTAATAATGTCTAATCTGTTAAACCCATTCCGAAATTGCTGAATTTATTGTCCGAAAATGTAGCCCCGTACCACACCATGCACTTTTCCCGAGAAGCGAAGTAGCACACACTCTGAGTTTTTCTATGTGGAAGGAGGGATACCCAGAGGTATCGGAGTTTGCACGCCAGACTTTCCTTCTTTCTAACCAACTTTTCCTACGTACATTTGACCACGCTTTTCCTGGAGAAATCTACATTGGTAAAAGTCTTGGATGTGGGCCAATTTCAGACATCTTATAATGCCAAAAACTCTATTTGTTCTTGAATCTGCATTACAGGGTCACTCAGAACAGGGCACCACATTCTTAGTTTTAAAGCAGACATTCAAGGCATAGATTTGTTTATTGTAGTCGGGACCCTCAAATGTGTTGGGTGGTGGTTTGCTGCTTACAGTAATAACTATGTTTTGCAGATATTCTTTGCTCTTATGAATTTCACTTAAAAAAAAAATCATTCTCCACCCGAGAGGTCTAGGCAGGAATTGGTGCATGAATGTATGAATATAGAAGCACATTCTTGATAGAGCACTAGATAGAGCAGCAGTCTACACAGTGCTCCACACTTCTTTTCTGTCAGTGATAGGTACATCCCTCAGCTGTGACTCAAGAGATTATTGTAGTGCAAAAAAGAAGCAGGCCATATCACATTTCTTTCGAGACTCTGGCCACTGAGTCTGTGGTATGGATTTGGGGCTCAGACGTGTACGAGATGATTGTATAATCAGGAGCATGTGACCTCAGTTGGTCTGTGATGTCAACAAAATCTAATGACACCCTGTGGATTTTGTGGTGTGGAACTGACTCAGCCCCTCCGTGAAACATGGAAACATCTTCCCCGTTGTGACAACAGTGTCTCCTTCGGCACATATATTTTTTTCTACTTGAGTGCAACTCTGTAAGTGTGAAGGGAATGCCCAGACATGAATCCCATGCCCACTGTGCCACTGGAAGCACGCTGCACCTGGCTGAGGAGCCCAAACCAAGGTGAAACCAGTCTTGGGTTTCTTCGGTACCGATTTAGGGAGGACCTGGCCCGGCAGTTTGTGCTGGACTATTCCTGTTGGAGCAGTTTCAAGTCTGATTTGCATATGGCTGGGTCCAAACTGAGGTGGCATGGTGTGCAAAATAACAGTAAGCAGGGATGTGGCCTGAGTAATTACCAGTGGCCGAAATTAATTCAAGCATTCAATCTATCACTTTTTTGTAGACCTCATTGCAACGCCTTAACTCTGAAGGCTATGCCCAGAAGTTGGTCCTGTGCTCACTGTCCCACTAGAACCAAGTTACACCCAACTGTAGAGCTCCAGTTAGGGCAAAACTGGTCTTGGGTTGCTTGTATTCCAGTTCAAGGAGGACATGGCCTGGCTATTTGAGTTGGACGATTCCTATTGGAGCAGAGTCAAGGGTTTTATGCATATGGCTGTGTTAAAACTGAGGCATCATGGCATGCAAATAACGATGGACTGCTATGCGACTCCAAGCAATTCCCAGTGCCTGAGATTAATTCAAGCATTCCCCCTGACGGCATATAGGGCAAGAAAGACAGATAACCGACATAGCTAGCAGGGTAGCAAAGGTATTGGGTAGAGGCTGACAGAGAACAAAGTGGGCAAGAAGCCGGGTAGTGAGTGAAATGGGTAAGTGAAGCAGGCAAGCAGATGTGAGAGTAAATGGTAATGGGGAGAAGATAGTAACAGGAGAGGAATAATAAATTATGATGCAGAGCATGGTAAGTGTTTGACCTGACAGCCTTAGGGCGGTCATCGCCCAACTTTTTGCCTGCCTCCCTCAATTTTTCTGACCCTGCTTTTGCTGGTTTTAGGATTCTGTGCACTTTACCACTGCTGTCCAGTGCTAACATGCATATGCTCTCTCCCCTAAACATGGTAACATTGGTTCCTACCCAAATGGCATATTTAATTTACCTGTAAGTACCTAGTAAAGTGCACTACATGTACCCAGGGCCTGTAAATTTAATGTTACTCGTGGGCCTGCAGCACTGATTGTGCCACTCACATAAGTAGCCCTTTACCATGTCTCAGGCCTGAAATAGAGCTGAAGTGGTTAGCGTGAACTATGGCCCAGTGATAGATAAACTCATGTTCCAAATAGAACACTGGATTACACTCCCCCTTTCAATGACTGGTATGATAGTCATTATCAAAATGGTGGTCCTCCCTGGTTTTTTATATTTGTTCTTAAACATTCCAATTCCGCTGTATAAGTATTGATACGCTTTGCAGCCTACTCACGCGACTTGAGTGGGCTGGCAGACCCCACCCCCCCGGGTGCCTTAGGACACACTGACTCTCCAGTATGAGCGGGGTGGATTTTCACTTCCTGATTTCCGACTCTACTATTTAGTAGCCCAGGCACACTTTGCTTACTTCTGGTACCATCCAGATGCACGGCTGCAATTCCTTAAATCTGATCGTACACAGGACCTCCCCCATTCTCTCTCTGTGCTCTTGCCGCAAGGCCTCCCCCAGACCCCAGCTGAAATCCAGACAATTACGCCATTACCTGGGCTACAATATGCTGTACTCCCCACACCTCTCAATTTTGGCGAACCCATGTGTAGGAAGTTGGCTCTGTATGTGCTATTTCAAAGTAAGGAATAGCATGCACAGAGTCCAAGGGTTCCCCTTAGAGGTAAAATAGTGGTAAAAAGAGATAATACTAATGCTCTATTTTGTGGTAGTGTGGTCGAGCAGTAGGCTTATCCAAGGAGTAGTGTTAAGCATTTGTTGCACATACACAAGACAATAAATGAGGTACACACACTCAGAGACAAATCCAGCCAATAGGTTTTTATATAGAAAAATATCTTTTCTTAGTTTATTTTAAGAACCACAGGTTCAAATTCTACATGTAATATCTCATTCGAAAGGTATTGCAGGTAAGTACTTTAGGAACTTCAAATCATCAAAATTGCATGTATACTTTTCAAGTTATTGACAAATAGCTGTTTTAAAAGTGGACACTTAGTGCAATTTTCACAGTTCCTAGGGGAGGTAAGTTTTGATTAGTTTTACCAGGTAAGTAAGACACTTACAGGGTTCAGTTCTTGGTCCAAGGTAGCCCACCGTTGGGGGTTCAGAGCAACCCCAAAGTCACCACACCAGTAGCTCAGGGCCGGTCAGGTGCAGAGTCCAAAGTGGTGCCCAAAACACATAGGCTAGAATGGAGAGAAGGGGGTGCCCCGGTTCCGGTCTGCTTGCAGGTAAGTACCCGCGTCTTCGGAGGGCAGACCAGGGGGGTTTTGTAGGGCACCGGGGGGGACACAAGTCCACACAGAAATTTCACCCTCAGCGGCGCGGGGGCGGCCGGGTGCAGTGTAGAAACAAGCGTCGGGTTCGCAATGTTAGTCTATGAGAGATCTCGGGATCTCTTCAGCGCTGCAGGCAGGCAAGGGGGGGATTCCTCGGGGAAACCTCCACTTGGGCAAGGGAGAGGGACTCCTGGGGGTCACTTCTCCAGTGAAAGTCCGGTCCTTCAGGTCCTGGGGGCTGCGGGTGCAGGGTCTCTCCCAGGCGTCGGGACTTTAGATTCACAGAGTCGCGGTCAGGGGAAGCCTCGGGATTCCCTCTGCAGGCGGCGCTGTGGGGGCTCAGGGGGGACAGGTTTTGGTACTCACAGTATCAGAGTAGTCCTGGGGTCCCTCCTGAGGTGTTGGATCGCCACCAGTCGAGTCGGGGTCGCCGGGTGCAGTGTTGCAAGTCTCACGCTTCTTGCGGGGAGCTTGCAGGGATCTTTAAAGTTGCTGAAAACAAAGTTGCAGCTTTTCTTGGAGCAGGTCCGCTGTCCTCGGGAGTTCCTTGTCTTTTCGAAGCAGGGGCAGTCCTCAGAGGATGTCGAGGTCGCTGGTCCCTTCGGAAGGCGTCGCTGGAGCAGGATCTTTGGAAGGCAGGAGACAGGCCGGTGAGTTTCTGGAGCCAAGGCAGTTGTCGTCTTCTGGTCTTCCGCTGCAGGGGTTTTCAGCTGGGCAGTCCTTCTTCTTGTTGCAGGAATCTAATTTTCTAGGGTTCAGGGTAGCCCTTAAATACTAAATTTAAGGGCGTGTTTAGGTCTGGGGGGTTAGTAGCCAATGGCTACTAGCCCTGAGGGTGGGTACACCCTCTTTGTGCCTCCTCCCAAGGGGAGGGGGTCACAATCCTAACCCTATTGGGGGAATCCTCCATCTGCAAGATGGAGGATTTCTAAAAGTTAGAGTCACCTCAGCTCAGGACACCTTAGGGGCTGTCCTGACTGGCCAGTGACTCCTCCTTGTTATTCTCATTATTTTCTCCGGCCTTGCCGCCAAAAGTGGGGCCTGGCCGGAGGGGGCGGGCAACTCCACTAGCTGGAGTGTCCTGCTGGGTTGGCACAAAGGAGGTGAGCCTTTGAGGCTCACCGCCAGGTGTGACAATTCCTGCCTGGGAGAGGTGTTAGCATCCCCACCCAGTGCAGGCTTTGTTACTGGCCTCAGAGTGACAAAGGCACTCTCCCCATGGGGCCAGCAACATGTCTCGGTTTGTGGCAGGCTGCTAAAACTAGTCAGCCTACACAGATAGTCGGTTAAGTTTCAGGGGGCACCTCTAAGGTGCCCTCTGTGGTGTATTTTACAATAAAATGTACACTGGCATCAGTGTGCATTTATTGTGCTGAGAAGTTTGATACCAAACTTCCCAGTTTTCAGTGTAGCCATTATGGTGCTGTGGAGTTCGTGTTTGACAGACTCCCAGACCATATACTCTTATGGCTACCCTGCACTTACAATGTCTAAGGTTTTGTTTAGACACTGTAGGGGTACCATGCTCATGCACTGGTACCCTCACCTATGGTATAGTGCACCCTGCCTTAGGGCTGTAAGGCCTGCTAGAGGGGTGTCTTACCTATACTGCATAGGCAGTGAGAGGCTGGCCTGGCACCCTGAGGGGAGTGCCATGTCGACTTACTCGTTTTGTCCTCACTAGCACACACAAGCTGGCAAGCAGTGTGTCTGTGCTGAGTGAGAGGTCTCCAGGGTGGCATAAGACATGCTGCATCCCTTAGAGACCTTCCTTGGCATCAGGGCCCTTGGTACTAGAAGTACCAGTTACAAGGGACTTATCTGGATGCCAGGGTCTGCCAATTGTGGATACAAAAGTACAGGTTAGGGAAAGAACACTGGTGCTGGGGCCTGGTTAGCAGGCCTCAGCACACTTTCAATTGTAAACATAGCATCAGCAAAGGCAAAAAGTCAGGGGGCAACCATGCCAAGGAGGCATTTCCTTACACAACCCCCCCCCAAACGAAAGAGGATGAGACTAACCTTTCCCAAGAGAGTCTTCATTTTCTAAGTGGAAGAACCTGGAAAGGCCATCTGCATTGGCATGGGCAGTCCCAGGTCTGTGTTCCACTATAAAGTCCATTCCCTGTAGGGAGATGGACCACCTCAACAGTTTAGGATTTTCACCTTTCATTTGCATCAGCCATTTGAGAGGTCTGTGGTCAGTTTGAACTAGGAAGTGAGTCCCAAAGAGGTATGGTCTCAGCTTCTTCAGGGACCAAACCACAGCAAAGGCCTCCCTCTCAATGGCACTCCAACGCTGCTCCCTGGGGAGTAACCTCCTGCTAATGAAAGCAACAGGCTGGTCAAGGCCATCATCATTTGTTTGGGACAAAACTGCCCCTATCCCATGTTCAGAGGCATCAGTCTGCACAATGAACTGCTTAGAATAATCTGGAGCTTTGAGAACTGGTGCTGAGCACATTGCCTGTTTCAGGGTGTCAAAGGCCTGTTGGCAGTCCACAGTCCAGTTCACTTTCTTGGGCATTTTCTTGGAGGTGAGCTCAGTGAGGGCTGTCACAATGGATCCATATCCCTTCACAAACCTCCTGTAGTACCCAGTCAAGCCAAGGAATGCCCTGACTTGAGTCTGGGTTTTTGGAGCTACCCAGTCCAGAATAGTCTGGATCTTGGGTTGGAGTGGCTGAACTTGGCCTCCACCTACAAGGTGTCCCAAGTAAACCACAGTTCCCTGCCCTATCTGGCATTTGGATGCCTTGATAGAGAGGCCTGCAGACTGCAGAGCCTTCAAAACCTTCCTCAGGTGGACCAGGTGATCCTGCCAGGTGGAGCTAAAGACAGCAATATCATCAAGATAAGCTGTGCTAAAGGACTCCAAGCCAGCAAGGACTTGATTCACCAACCTTTGGAAGGTGGCAGGGGCATTCTTTAAACCAAAGGGCATAACAGTAAACTGATAATGCCCATCAGGTGTGGAGAATGCTGTCTTTTCTTTTGCTCCAGGTGCCATTTTTATTTGCCAGTACCCTGCTGTCAAGTCAAAGGTACTTAGAAATTTGGCAGCACCTAATTTATCAATGAGCTCATCAGCTCTTGGAATTGGATGAGCATCTGTCTTGGTGACAGAATTGAGCCCTCTGTAGTCCACACAAAACCTCATCTCTTTCTTTCCATCTGTGGTGTGAGGTTTGGGGACTAAGACCACTGGGCTAGCCCAGGGGCTGTCAGAGCGCTCAATGACTCCCAATTCCAGCATCTTGTGGACTTCCACCTTGATGCTTTCCTTAACATGGTCAGACTGTCTAAAGATTTTGTTCTTGACAGGCATGCTGTCTCCTGTGTCCACATCATGGGTACACAGGTGTGTCTGACCAGGGGTTAAGGAGAAGAGTTCAGGAAACTGTTGTAGGACTCTCCTACAATCAGCTTGCTGTTGGCCAGAGAGGGTGTCTGAGTAGATCACTCCATCTACTGTACCATCTTTTGGGTCTGATGACAGAAGATCAGGGAGAGGTTCACTCTCTGCCTCCTGATCCTCATCTGTTACCATCAACAGATTGACATCAGCCCTGTCGTGGAAGAGCTTAAGGCGGTTTACATGGATCACCCTTTTGGGGCTCCTGCTTGTGCCCAGGTCCACCAAGTAGGTGACCTGACTCTTCCTCTCTAGTACTGGGTAAGGGCCACTCCATTTGTCCTGGAGTGCCCTGGGAGCCACAGGCTCCAGAACCCAGACTTTCTGCCCTGGTTGGAACTCAACCAGTGCAGCCTTTTGGTCATACCAAAACTTCTGGAGCTGTTGGCTGGCCTCAAGGTTTTTGGTTGCCTTTTCCATGTACTCTGCCATTCTAGAGCGAAGGCCAAGTACATAGTCCACTATGTCCTGTTTAGGCTCATGGAGAGGTCTCTCCCAGCCTTCTTTAACAAGGGCAAGTGGTCCCCTTACAGGATGACCAAACAGAAGTTCAAAGGGTGAGAACCCTACTCCCTTCTGTGGTACTTCCCTGTAAGCGAAAAGCAGACATGGCAGGAGGACATCCCATCTCCTTTTGAGTTTTTCTGGGAGCCCCATGATCATGCCCTTTAATGTCTTGTTGAATCTCTCAACCAAGCCATTAGTTTGTGGATGGTATGGTGTAGTGAATTTATAAGTCACTCCACACTCATTCCACATGTGCTTTAGGTATGCTGACATGAAGTTGGTACCTCTGTCAGACACCACCTCCTTAGGGAAACCCACTCTGGTAAAGATACCAATGAGGGCCTTGGCTACTGCAGGGGCAGTAGTCGACCTAAGGGGAATAGCTTCAGGATACCTGGTAGCATGATCCACTACTACCAGGATATACATATTTCCTGAGGCTGTGGGAGGTTCCAGTGGACCAACTATGTCCACACCCACTCTTTCAAAGGGCACCCCCACCACTGGAAGTGGAATGAGGGGGGCCTTTGGATGCCCACCTGTCTTACCACTGGCTTGACAGGTGGGGCAGGAGAGGCAAAACTCCTTAACCATGTTGGACATATTGGGCCAGTAGAAGTGGTTGACTAACCTCTCCCACGTCTTGGTTTGTCCCAAATGTCCAGCAAGGGGAATGTCATGGGCCAATGTTAGGATGAACTCTCTGAACAGCTGAGGCACTACCACTCTCCTAGTGGCACCAGGTTTGGGGTCTCTGGCCTCAGTGTACAGGAGCCCATCTTCCCAATAGACCCTATGTGTTCCATTTTTCTTGCCTTTGGACTCTTCAGCAGCTTGCTGCCTAAGGCCTTCAAGAGAGGGACAGGTTTCTTGTCCCTTACACAGCTCTTCCCTTGAGGGTCCCCCTGGGCCTAAGAGCTCAACCTGATAAGGTTCAAGCTCCAAAGGCTCAGTTCCCTCAGAGGGCAGAACTTCTTCCTGAGAAGAGAGGTTCCCTTTCTTTGGCTGTGTTGCAGTTGGTTTCCCAACTGACTTTCCTGTTCTCTTGGTAGGCTGGGCCATTTTTCCAGACTCCAGCTCTACTTTTTCACCCTGTGCCTTGCATTGTGCTCTTGTTTTCACACACACCAGTTCAGGGATACCCAGCATTGCTGCATGGGTTTTTAGCTCTACCTCAGCCCATGCTGAGGACTCCAGGTCATTTCCAAGCAGACAGTCCACTGGGATATTTGAGGAGACCACCACCTGTTTCAGGCCATTGACCCCTCCCCATTCTAAAGTAACCATTGCCATGGGATGTACTTTTCTCTGATTGTCAGCGTTGGTGACTGTGTAAGTTTTTCCAGTCAGGTATTGGCCAGGGGAAACCAGTTTCTCTGTCACCATGGTGACACTGGCACCTGTATCCCTCAGGCCCTCTATTCTAGTCCCATTAATTAAGAGTTGCTGTCTGTATTTTTGCATGTTAGGCGGCCAGACAGCTAGTGTGGCTAAATCCACCCCACCCTCAGAAACTAGAGTAGCTTCAGTGTGGACCCTGATTTGCTCTGGGCACACTGTTGATCCCACTTGGAGACTAGCCATACCAGTGTTACCTGGATGGGAGTTTGGAGTGGAACCTTTCTTGGGACAGGCCTTGTCTCCAGTTTGGTGTCCATGCTGTTTACAGCTATGACACCAGGCCTTTTTGGGATCAAAGTTTTTACCCTTGTACCCATTGTTTTGTGAAGAGGCTCTGGGCCCACCCTCCTGTGCAGGTTTTTGGGGGCCTGTAGAAGACTCTTTACTATTTTTAGTTTTGGTTGTCTCATCACCCTTCTGCTGGGGAGTCTTTGTGACCCCTTTCTTTTGGTCACCCCCTGTTGAAGTCTTGGACACCCTTGTCTTGACCCAATGGTCCGCCTTCTTTCCCAATTCTTGGGGAGAAATTGGTCCTAGGTCTACCAGATGCTGATGCAGTTTATCATTGAAACAATTACTTAACAGGTGTTCTTTCACAAATAAATTGTACAGCCCATCATAATTACTTACACCACTGCCTTGAATCCAACCATCTAGTGTTTTCACTGAGTAGTCAACAAAGTCAACCCAGGTCTGGCTCGAGGATTTTTGAGCCCCCCTGAACCTAATCCTGTACTCCTCAGTGGAGAATCCAAAGCCCTCAATCAGGGTACCCTTCATGAGGTCATAAGATTCTGCATCTTGTCCAGAGAGTGTGAGGAGTCTATCCCTACACTTTCCTGTGAACATTTCCCAAAGGAGAGCACCCCAGTGAGATCTGTTCACTTTTCTGGTTACACAAGCCCTCTCAAAAGCTGTGAACCATTTGGTGATGTCATCACCATCTTCATATTTAGTTACAATCCCTTTGGGGATTTTCAACATGTCAGGAGAATCTCTGACCCTATTTATGTTGCTGCCACCATTGATGGGTCCTAGGCCCATCTCTTGTCTTTCCCTCTCTATGGCTAGGATCTGTCTTTCCAAAGCCAATCTTTTGGCCATCCTGGCTAACTGGATGTCCTCTTCACTGGAGTTATCCTCAGTGATTTCAGAGTTGTTGGTCCCTCCTGTGAGGGAACCAGCATCTCTGACTATTATTTGTGGAGTCAGGGCTTGAGAAGCCCTGCTCTCCCTAAGTAGGACTGGAGGGGGGGAATTTCCCTCCAAGTCACTATCTTCCTCCTCTGAGTTGCCATCCTCAGAGGGGTTGGCCTTTTCAAACTCTGCCAAAAGCTCCTGGAGCTGTACTTTGGTAGGTTTGGGGCCCATTGCTATTTTCTTTAGTTTACAGAGTGACCTTAGCTCTCTCATCTGTAGATGGAGGTAAGGTGTGGTGTCGAGTTCCACCACATTCACATCTGTGCTAGACATTATGCTTCTAAAAGTTGGAATACTTTTTAAGAAACTAAAACTGGTTCTAGAATCTAATTCAAACTTTTAACAAACTTTTAAACTCTAAAAGAAATGCTAAACAGGATCTAACACAAGGCCCTAGCAGGTCTTTTAAGAATTTAGAAAACTTTTCAAATTGCAAAAATCGATTTCTAATGACAATTTTGGAATTTGTCGTGTGATCAGGTATTGGCTGAGTAGTCCAGCAAATGCAAAGTCTTGTACCCCACCGCTGATCCACCAATGTAGGAAGTTGGCTCTGTATGTGCTATTTCAAAGTAAGGAATAGCATGCACAGAGTCCAAGGGTTCCCCTTAGAGGTAAAATAGTGGTAAAAAGAGATAATACTAATGCTCTATTTTGTGGTAGTGTGGTCGAGCAGTAGGCTTATCCAAGGAGTAGTGTTAAGCATTTGTTGCACATACACAAGACAATAAATGAGGTACACACACTCAGAGACAAATCCAGCCAATAGGTTTTTATATAGAAAAATATCTTTTCTTAGTTTATTTTAAGAACCACAGGTTCAAATTCTACATGTAATATCTCATTCGAAAGGTATTGCAGGTAAGTACTTTAGGAACTTCAAATCATCAAAATTGCATGTATACTTTTCAAGTTATTGACAAATAGCTGTTTTAAAAGTGGACACTTAGTGCAATTTTCACAGTTCCTAGGGGAGGTAAGTTTTGATTAGTTTTACCAGGTAAGTAAGACACTTACAGGGTTCAGTTCTTGGTCCAAGGTAGCCCACCGTTGGGGGTTCAGAGCAACCCCAAAGTCACCACACCAGTAGCTCAGGGCCGGTCAGGTGCAGAGTCCAAAGTGGTGCCCAAAACACATAGGCTAGAATGGAGAGAAGGGGGTGCCCCGGTTCCGGTCTGCTTGCAGGTAAGTACCCGCGTCTTCGGAGGGCAGACCAGGGGGGTTTTGTAGGGCACCGGGGGGGACACAAGTCCACACAGAAATTTCACCCTCAGCGGCGCGGGGGCGGCCGGGTGCAGTGTAGAAACAAGCGTCGGGTTCGCAATGTTAGTCTATGAGAGATCTCGGGATCTCTTCAGCGCTGCAGGCAGGCAAGGGGGGGATTCCTCGGGGAAACCTCCACTTGGGCAAGGGAGAGGGACTCCTGGGGGTCACTTCTCCAGTGAAAGTCCGGTCCTTCAGGTCCTGGGGGCTGCGGGTGCAGGGTCTCTCCCAGGCGTCGGGACTTTAGATTCACAGAGTCGCGGTCAGGGGAAGCCTCGGGATTCCCTCTGCAGGCGGCGCTGTGGGGGCTCAGGGGGGACAGGTTTTGGTACTCACAGTATCAGAGTAGTCCTGGGGTCCCTCCTGAGGTGTTGGATCGCCACCAGTCGAGTCGGGGTCGCCGGGTGCAGTGTTGCAAGTCTCACGCTTCTTGCGGGGAGCTTGCAGGGATCTTTAAAGTTGCTGAAAACAAAGTTGCAGCTTTTCTTGGAGCAGGTCCGCTGTCCTCGGGAGTTCCTTGTCTTTTCGAAGCAGGGGCAGTCCTCAGAGGATGTCGAGGTCGCTGGTCCCTTCGGAAGGCGTCGCTGGAGCAGGATCTTTGGAAGGCAGGAGACAGGCCGGTGAGTTTCTGGAGCCAAGGCAGTTGTCGTCTTCTGGTCTTCCGCTGCAGGGGTTTTCAGCTGGGCAGTCCTTCTTCTTGTTGCAGGAATCTAATTTTCTAGGGTTCAGGGTAGCCCTTAAATACTAAATTTAAGGGCGTGTTTAGGTCTGGGGGGTTAGTAGCCAATGGCTACTAGCCCTGAGGGTGGGTACACCCTCTTTGTGCCTCCTCCCAAGGGGAGGGGGTCACAATCCTAACCCTATTGGGGGAATCCTCCATCTGCAAGATGGAGGATTTCTAAAAGTTAGAGTCACCTCAGCTCAGGACACCTTAGGGGCTGTCCTGACTGGCCAGTGACTCCTCCTTGTTATTCTCATTATTTTCTCCGGCCTTGCCGCCAAAAGTGGGGCCTGGCCGGAGGGGGCGGGCAACTCCACTAGCTGGAGTGTCCTGCTGGGTTGGCACAAAGGAGGTGAGCCTTTGAGGCTCACCGCCAGGTGTGACAATTCCTGCCTGGGAGAGGTGTTAGCATCCCCACCCAGTGCAGGCTTTGTTACTGGCCTCAGAGTGACAAAGGCACTCTCCCCATGGGGCCAGCAACATGTCTCGGTTTGTGGCAGGCTGCTAAAACTAGTCAGCCTACACAGATAGTCGGTTAAGTTTCAGGGGGCACCTCTAAGGTGCCCTCTGTGGTGTATTTTACAATAAAATGTACACTGGCATCAGTGTGCATTTATTGTGCTGAGAAGTTTGATACCAAACTTCCCAGTTTTCAGTGTAGCCATTATGGTGCTGTGGAGTTCGTGTTTGACAGACTCCCAGACCATATACTCTTATGGCTACCCTGCACTTACAATGTCTAAGGTTTTGTTTAGACACTGTAGGGGTACCATGCTCATGCACTGGTACCCTCACCTATGGTATAGTGCACCCTGCCTTAGGGCTGTAAGGCCTGCTAGAGGGGTGTCTTACCTATACTGCATAGGCAGTGAGAGGCTGGCCTGGCACCCTGAGGGGAGTGCCATGTCGACTTACTCGTTTTGTCCTCACTAGCACACACAAGCTGGCAAGCAGTGTGTCTGTGCTGAGTGAGAGGTCTCCAGGGTGGCATAAGACATGCTGCATCCCTTAGAGACCTTCCTTGGCATCAGGGCCCTTGGTACTAGAAGTACCAGTTACAAGGGACTTATCTGGATGCCAGGGTCTGCCAATTGTGGATACAAAAGTACAGGTTAGGGAAAGAACACTGGTGCTGGGGCCTGGTTAGCAGGCCTCAGCACACTTTCAATTGTAAACATAGCATCAGCAAAGGCAAAAAGTCAGGGGGCAACCATGCCAAGGAGGCATTTCCTTACACCATGGCTCCCACTTACATTGGAGCGGCTTACTCAGAAGGTACTGACCTCCTGCCATTTACCCACGATATGTGACCTTTTCAAAGAGGCCACGCTGAAAATGGTCACAATGCTAAATGAAGGACACACTACAACATATTTAGATACCTTTATCTTACATCGACTGCACAGCACCTTATGCACTACACTGTCTACCTACCCACTTGAACCTACCAACTTCCCCTCACTATCATTACTTACAGCAGCCCAAGACAACACACACCTGATATCTCGACTTTACCGAGCTTCTCTTCACCTAAAATGTGTAGGTGTGCAGAACTCTAGATCTGCATGGGAACGGGACTTGGGGCATTCTTTATCAGATTAGCAGTGGTACTATTGCTGTGCACAGACCAAATTTATCTTCAACAACCAGAGGCACAAACTGCTGCATTACAAATATCTCCACCGCACCTACATGACACCACTACAACTTGCCAAACTCGACCCATCCCGACTGCATACCTGTCCAAAATGTTTGGTGGTGAATGCTGACTTTGCTCATTTACCTGGAACTGCCCCCCAATCCCCACCTTCTGCATACAATTCTTGCATAAATGATAGAGCATCCACTCACTCCTAATCCATTGCTCGCTGTGCTGGGCTGTGTTCAGCCATTACCTCAGTCATCTCAGCGCTTTGCCGCAATGGCCTTCCTTTTTGCTAAAAGACAGATCACGCTCAGATGGGGTAGTAATATCATCCCCAACATGGCTGCGGGACCTGTCCTTTTGTGATACCACTAGTGGCACCTTTGTGGCTTTACAGCCTCTGACTTCCCGACCTAGGGACATATGACAACCACTTCGTAATTACCTATCAACCCTACCCTACCAACAAACGGAGGACTCGAGCGACACGAATTCAACTCATCATGCAACCTTCGAGACCCTTCAACTAGGCGGTACACTTGCGGACAGTGCTACTGAGGGGTCAGAGGCTAGTACATGAGATGTTCTCAATCTTTCTAATGGATGAGCCACACTTTCTATTGATGTCCTACACAGACGTTCCACCCCTTCTGTCATGTTACCTTCCATTCACTACTCAATAGGTATGGAATTATGGCTATGTAATGTCAGAAATCGACCACAGTGATACTTCTACTATGACAACTGTGATGGTGCACATGTTTGTAATGTTTGTTTTTTGATGACAAAGCAAAAACCAAAATAAAGTTTACCCAAAAAAAAACATGTCTCAGGCCTGCCATTGCAAGGCCTGTATGTGCAGTTTTGCTGCCACTTCGACTTGGCATTTAAAACTACTTGCCAAGCCTTAAACTGCCTTTTTTCTATGTGTAAGTCACCCCTGAGGTAGGTCCTAGGTAACCCATAGGGCAGGGTGCAGTGTAGACCAAAGGCAGGAAATATACCTATCTGTTTCATATGTCCTAGTAGTGGAAAACTCCTAAATTCATTTTCCACTGCTGTGAGGCCTGCTCCTTTTATAGGCTAACATTAGGGCTACCCTCATATACTTTTAAGTGGTAGATTCTCATCTGCAAGGAGTAGTCCTGCCATGTTTGGTATTGCCAGAATGGTAATAGAAAATCCTACTTACCGGTGAAGTTGCTATTTTAGAAATGCCACTTTTAGAAAGTAGGCATTTCTCTGTACTTACTGCCATCTGTGCCTTACAGTCTTGTCTCCAATCCACGTCTGCTCTGTGCTGGTTGACAGCTCCCCTTGTGCATTCCACCCAGACAACCATAAACACAGGGCACTCGGTCACATCTGCATTCATTTGCATACTGAATGGGTTTCCCTGGGCAGGAAGGGTGGGAGGGGCTCTCTCTTACACTTCAAAGGCCAATGGCCTGCCCTCACACAAAGGACTGATAACCCCCCACAGGGATCCTGGCAGACAGGACTGGGCTGAAAGGGGAACTGGTGCACTTCAAAACCACTCTTTAAAGTTTCTCCCACTTCAAAGGCATTTTAGGGCATATAAACTGTATCTCTGAACCCACCAAATTAGACACTTCCGGACCTACACCTAGACTCTGTCATAGAGACTGCCTGGCTGTCCAAAGGACTCATCTGGACTGCTTTGCAGAAGGACTGCTTTCCTGCTTCTTGTCCTGCTGCCTGGTCCTCCTGATTCTGCTGGAAGGACTCTGCTTTCCTTCCAAAGTGCTCTCCAAGGGCTTGGATTGAGCTTGCCTCCTGTTTTTGAAGTCTCAGGGCCAACAAAGACTTCACCTCTTCAAGAAATCCTTGTGCATTGGAAAATCGATGCAACGCCTGCAGAAATCGACGCAGCGACTGCATTGCAGCTGGAAAATCGCCGACCAGAACGATGCAGCGCCAGCTTCGCAGCCCGAAATGTGATGCAGCGCCTGCCTTGTGGCTGAAATTTCACTGTATCACCAACCGGATCAACGCAGCACCTGCTCCTCCTCCCAGCGCGTCAAGGATTTTCAACGCATCGTCCCTGGGCACCAAAATACATACCCCCGCATCGCAGTCGGGAACCAAGGCTGTTCTCCTGGAAATCGACGCATCACCTCGCAGCGTGGAAAGAAACGACGCATCGTTTGTACCGGGCAAGAAAAATCGATGCAACACCTTAATTTTCCACGCATCTCTTCCTCTGCGGTACCCGTGCATCGTATTTTTGATGCATCCTAGGTACTGTGTGTTACAAAGATACAACCACTGTTTCTTAAGAACTGGAACTCTTTTAAATCTTTTAAAAGTGATATTTCAACTTGTACTGATTGGATTTTTGTCATTTTTACCTTATTTTATTTAGATAAATATTATCTATGTTTCTAAACCTGTGTGGTGTATTTTTGTGGTGTTTTCACTGTGTTACTTTATGAGTTATTGCACAAATACTTTACACATTGTCTTCTAAGTTAAGCCTGCCAGCTCTGTGCCAAGCTACGAGAGGGTGAGCACATGATAATTTGGGTTGTGTTGTGACTTACCCTGACTAGGATCGTGGTTCCTACTTGGGCAGGGGTGTATACCTCTGCCAACTAGAGACCCCATTTCTAACAGTAAGAAAGTGAGCCCAATAGAATCAGAGAACTGCCAGGTGGAAGGAAAGGAGAATAGCACTAATGTAATGTATGGGAAGATCGGAGGGACAAGGAATCATGATAGGTAGAGGGTCAGCAGGCGGGAGGGTCACAGCAATGATGTGTAACAGGGCAGGCAAGGATAAGCATCTAGAAACAGTGATGTACAGGGTAGTAGGCAAGGCAAATTAACAAAATTCTGTAATGGCTTCTTTTCCGGACAGTCCTGTGCCAGATGCCCAGTATGGTGGCCTTGACTTATTAGTTGCAATATTATCACAGGTGTTGTGTAAAGAACTCTTCTCCTGCCCTGCTTCTTTCTCCTTGCCCCCCTCCTCAGCGCTCACTATCATCACCCCTGTTAATCCCTGGTATACACTCCCAAATTAAAAATGAGATGTTCTTTGATCTGTTCAGAGTGAGTTGAAGTGTATTTTAAGTATATTTAATAGTAAAAGTCATATTTATTGTCTATGTGACCTTAGCAACAAGATCAGAGCAGTTCATCAATTGGATATTTTTCGATATTTTTCGATATTTTTCAGTATTTTTTTTGTTTTCCTCTATTAAACTGTTTTAGATGTTTCTCCAGCAGTCAGTCATTTAATACTGTAGGGGACACAATATTGTGGGAAACAGTGTAATTGACAAAAATATTGTGTCAAAAATATTGTTTACCACAAAATCGTGTTTGAACAATAATATTGTCTGATAGCATACAAAATATTTGCTTTTCTAAAATATATATATATATATATATTATATAAAGGTTACAGGGACCTTATAGTTAGGATCTGAATTTACTCGCTCAAAACCATACAAATTCAGTAGTTATAGTTATGGTTAACTCATGTAACTATAACTTGTGCCCTAAGGTAACTATAACTTGGACCCCCACCATGTACAGTTTTCTGCTAAATAATTTTACTGCAAATTTTGCATTGCTATTACCAATGATGTTATCAGAGATGTCATGGGTGATGTAATATGTGTTTTTTTAGCAGTGCATGGTGAGGGCGCGAGTTATAGTTACCTTAAGGCACGAGTTATAGTTACTTGATCTAACTATAACTATTACTATACGTTAATTGCGACCACCACCGTGCACGGCCAGAGGCCTTGTATCCAACCAGCTATAACCACCCCACCCCTTGCTGCACACGGCCGAAGGCCAGGCCAGACCTGCCATCTTTAACAAAAACCACACCGTGTGAGGAGGGGCGGGGACTAGTGCCGAGAAGCACTTGAGGCACTTTTCCCCCCAACCTGGCCCAAGTCATTTTGAGGTTGCAACACCTATGATTTGATAAATCACAGGGTTTGCTACTATTGAATGTTTTGGAAATGTACTTATCCCATTTTGCGAATCGGTAAGTGCTTACCAAAACCCAAAATGAGTTTAGAAATGCCTGTTGAATCGCAATTTGAAAGGAGTGTGTTTAGCGCAACCCTTCAAATTATGATTTGCAATGCTGTGTATCAATGGTTTGCAACCTTGGCACCCCTTCTCCATTGTGAATGTAAAAAAAAAAGTTTGCAAGTGGTCAGTGGTCCAGAGTACTGCTAGCAACTCATAAACAACATTTTTTTTTAAGTATTTTTTTTCCTGCATGCAAATCTGTTTCCGTTAAGGAAGGGGGTTGCATTTAAAGAAATACTTTATTTAAATGCTATCAGAGATGGGATCAGCACACTAGCATCCTTATGATGGCATCGAATCAGAGTGAGTCAAAATTTGTGAACTTCCTCATGAATATTGATGAGGTAGGTTGAACTGCAACCCACTCCAAATGGTGATTTTGCAAACAGTGTTGTTGCTGCTTGGGTTGGTTAACAAAATCACATTGGATTTGCAGAAAAGTTGGTATGATCACTTTCTGTGATACAATTTTTGTACATCTGACCCATACTTAATTCTTTATGTCTCCTAAACTTTGAAGTGTGCTATTATAGCATTGTAGATAGAGGCGCCCGTGGAAGGTTGCTGTAAAGGAAATGAGCAAAAAGTTGACGATACAGGACAAAATACATTTTCAGATGTGATAACCTAATCTAAATCGTCCAATTTCAATATATTACATAGAAAATAAACTGTCTGCTTTTATATGTTTAGACTACAATGTAGCTCTTTCTACTTTGAGGTGTGTACATTGTCAAGTGCTATGTTTGTTCAGTACAGCATAGGAAAGTATGTTTTTGTTATTTTGTTCCAAAACGTTACTTATTATTTATATTTAAAATTATTTATTTCCCACCCAAAAATAGAAAGAACAGTGCTTAATGTCTATGTTGTTGTAGGATCCCTTGTGAGTTTTTGTGGACAGAACTCCCCACTCCACCCTTTGGGTGGCGTGATTTATGTGACATGATTTATGTAGCATGTAAATATCTGGCAAAGAATAGCCTGCGAGCCAAGGTCAAACAATGCACTCTCAGAACAGGGAGTGACTTTCTATGATCATTGAAAATCGGTTTCTCCGCCGCTGTCAAAAACACAAGAAAATATACTATCTCTACCCAGAGGCCAGAGAAAACAGTTTGCATCTCTGAAGCAGCGTCCCCCAGCACCAAGGGCTTCTCTATCTCACTCTCCAGGCTCCCTGCGGACCACCCCACAAGCTGCCGCGTTATTAATAAAACATGGCGCTTCCTTGACCTGGGGTTAATGCACCGGGAGTTAGCACGCTACTGGGAGCAAACGTTTGCTTCACGTCGCTCGCAAAATGTGCGCTTTAACGATTTCCTAACCCATGCGTAAAGAATTATCCAGTCCTGGTTTGTTAGTTTCTTTATTTATTTTTGCATACTGGGGCCTGTAGTCCTAATTGTATTAAGGAATTAAAAATGACAATACATCTCAGAATGCGTCGCTAAAAACTCGCGCATGGGCCTGGGAAACATTTGAGCTCTGCACAACGTGACGCCCATTTCAGCTTTGTGATCTGTGTCTTGGCCCTCTACGTGCCCTGCGGTCTATGCAATATATTACCTGCTTTGTGGCGCCCGTTTTCTGCACAAACATGCCTGATCATGGTGCACTCTGAAAGCTGAGTGTGCACAAGTTGTTTACACGACCCGCGTTCTTTTTTCAACACGGCGACTTCTACGGTGGATTTATGTCTATTTTTGCAAAGAGGTGCACGCTGCCCCCAGTTTTTGGAACTTTTATGGTTCTGGCTAGGAAGGCTGGACCCAATGTAGATTTCCAGAATAACCACGGACAGTGCCAGTGGGTACCATTTAGATTTTTCTGCATGTAAATGGGGTTGCCAGCTGACCGGTTTTCTACCGGCACCACCGACCTGTACAAAATAAGCAAACTAACCATACGCCTGCATGTTTAGCCCTTATCCGCGTGGAATTAAAACAGCAGCTGAAAATAGAAAACACTTTAATAAGTGTTCTAGAGCTGCGTCAATGATTCATGACTGATTAATCATAGTAAACAATGACAGAAAAGCGGTGTTACAGGCGAGTGCTGAGGTGAGACACCTCCCGGCAGTGGCTTGTGATAATTTATTACAGCTGCCCGCGTGCGTCACGCCGCACGCGCAGGCGTCTCACGCGCGCACTTTCTTCCTGCCTTTTCTCAGGGAGAGCACGTGCGATGACGGGAAGGTGACAGATGGTAGAAAGTTCTGTCTTCATATGGTTTCACGGGACTGAAAAAACTAAAACGCTCCAATTGAAAGATGTCTTCAGCAGTGACTGCTTTATTTTTTTTTCGCGGGCTGCACCACTTGCACCTAGTGAAGTTGAACAGAAGCCTCTATGTTATTACCTGTAAACAACTACAAAACAAATCAACACTAGTCCGGACCACTGGAATTATGCGCCACATTGTGTGTCAGTGGTGACTAATTTATGCTCCAAGCAAATGCAGATTTTGCGCCGTAACGCAGTGTAATCTGTGGCATTATTATTTCACAATTTTTCAGTTTATAGCATTATTATTGCCTGGGGAAATTTTTCACTTCATTACTCTGAGTTTAACATAAGACTGACTATATGAGTAAGGTCATATAAGGTGACCGTTTAACCTTTACAAAGGGTCTGCCACTGCGGGGCACAGTCGTTCTGTTTAAACTAGAAACAAATGTATTGCTGAAATCTGGAAATTTTGATGCACATGGTGGATTATGTGGGAAGTGTAGAAAATTCATAACTCTGTCGAAAATAACCATGTTGCAGGGCTGTATTGCTACATTGCCCTGGTTATAGACATCGTTCTACGTTGTTCAAATGATAAAACAACCCTACTGAATTCTCCCGCGTTTATCTCACCTTGATGCATCCAAAACCCCTCCTGCTGCTATGATCTCCCCAACCCCTTCCATAGACTCCTCCCTCCTCCATCTATCCTTTACTCATCCCAAGCCTCATCCCATTACTATAAACTCCAAATTAACACTTCTGGATTCTTCCGTCCTCTATCCCTTCATTACTCTAGTCAATCCAACTAACAAGCTTGCATATCCTCTGCTCATATTAACTCATACTAATATTACTACTGTACTCCTATTTCCTTCTACTAATCCACCACTAATTCCTCTTGGGTTCCGGAGTAACGTGCTACTCACTGAAAAGTGATTCGACACCCCATCAGGGGTAGTAAGCGCTGTATAAATACAATTACAACTACACATAGCTGCTTTGTCATCGGGCCAGTATGCAGTAAATATACTTTTCCTGCTCCACAATAACTTTTTAATTACACCCCTTTTTGTCTCTCCACTCAATTTCTCTACTAATAGCTGTTTAGAGAGAATATGTATTACATATGTATGTGATATGTATAGCTCAAACTGAAGTAAAAACCTGAAGTGTTGTATACCATAGGGCTGTTCATTGGCTGTCGCAGAAGAAGGGGAAATAAAGGCAAAGGAACGTGGACACTGCATCATGGGTGGAGGGTTACAGTGGAGATGAGGACTGGTGTTATGACTAAGGCAAAGAAATGACCAGGAGGACTTCATGGTGTGTTTAAGGGGCGGGGTGGCACGTGGCGGGGGGGATTAATAACAACAACAAAAAATTTGAATCGCCGCCGCCACCACTGTGTCGCTCCTCTGCTTTCACTGCAGCTACAGGCACAGGCTCCCAGCCTGCCCTGCGGCCAATCTGAATGTTGTTGTCTTGACAGCAGTGTTCGGATTGGCCGGAGCGCCAACCCAGGGCGTTCCATGGCAGAGTGGGAGTCTCTGCCTGCTGACTCCAACCCGGCAACACGGTGCCTGGTTGGAGAGCCTAGTGCGCATGTGTGTTTGGCCAGCCTGAGACGCTATGCACTCCCCCTCCGTACTCGTCACAGACCGTGGCCCTGCCCCGTTTACAATAAAACGATAATAAACATAGTTTATTATCGTTTTATTGTAAAAGTTTGGCAGCTGCTGCTCCTGGTGGGGGATGGTGGCGACGCTCCTCCGCCCTATCGGAGGAGCCGTGCCTGGAAATGACACAGCTGACAGCCTGACATACAATATTTTGATTGTCCACAGCTGGGGGTACTTTATCTCATCTATAACTCCTCACAGGACGGACAACATATCTGCTTCTGAGTGACACAACTCATTACTCTGAAGTTTCACCCTCCTCTCAGTCCTACATATTCTTCTGTGTGACAAGAACTTTGTAAAATAAAGCTACTTCGTAATGCGATCACATATCATTGCCTTCTAAGTGCAAGATAATGTAATCTGGTGTGCAGAACAAGCCAAGTCATCCTCAAAGATTGTTTTTAATGCATTGAAAACATTTTGGAAAGACATCATGGAAGCACATTAAAAGAGCTTTGTCTGACTTATCTGCTTATTCTCTTTCAGGCTGATATTCGGCACTCTGTACCCTGCGTATTATTCCTACAAAGCTGTGAAGTCAAAAGACATTAAGGAATATGTAAGTAATACACGTTTGTTATTTTTGTTTTTTTGCAGATCTGTTATGTTTAAAGATTGTAAGAAGCATGCTTTATTGCACTGTCTATGCAAATCTTTTCAAGTATCTCGTTCACTGAGGCCTGCTCGACTTGAAGTTTTATTTAACTTCTCCAGTTCTAACTTTCCTGGCAGTTTCTTGGATTACGTGTTGCATTATAGCTACAGAACACTGTAAAGCTACAGTGCATGTGATGAATGCATAGAAACGTAGGGCCTGAGACTCTAATGTTTTTACCATCTAAGGGCCAGATGTACGAAAGGATTTTACCCATTCTGTGTCTATGGGAAGAAGCTTTCGACCATATGGCCCTAAGTGAGATGCAGACTGCAAACCCAAGACAGTCCCCCGCAGGCTTTGTCATGCCAGCCCCTTATTGCGTAGACTGGTGAAGAACAGTGAGTGAACAAGACTAAACTGCAGGGTGGGCTTGGTGAGGGTCTCCAAAGAAAAGTTTTTCTAATGTAGGACAGAATACTGCATTTTGCTAACTAAACAGTTGTAGCGTCTAATTGTACAGCATTGTACTGCTTGTGTGGCAGAGGGTGTTTGTTACATGGTCGGTGATTCTGTCAGTGGGAGTGGTTGACCAAGTCTTTGCTGATGTCATGTTATCACTTGGTCTGGGCTGGTGTTGATGGGTGTGGTTCACTCAGTTTGCTTGGTGTGTGGGAAATGTTTCCAGTCGGTGGTGGTGTCAGGGAGGGGAAGCTTACTGTCTCTCTGCTGGTGTGGGAGACAAGGGTCTCACTCGGTCAGTGCTGGTATCAATGGGAGTGGGTCACTCAGTTTGCTTGATGTGTGGGAGATAGGTCTCACTCATGTGTGCTGGTGTCCAGTAGAGGGGGCTCACTCAGTTTGTGCTGGTTTTAGGTAGAGGGAGCTCACTCAGTCTGTGCTGTCGTCTGAAGGACTGGTTTAATCTGTGCTGGAGTTTTGAAAGGTGTCTCACTCAGTCTGTGCTGTCGTCTGAAGGACTGGTTTAATCTGTGCTGGAGTTTTGAAAGGTGTCTCACTCAGTCTGTGCTGGTGTCAGGGAGTGGGAGCTCACTCAGTCAGTGCCAGTGGTGGTGGCTGACCCATGCTCTGCTGATGTCAAACGTTTGCAAGTACATTTGCACACATGCTCCTATGTCTAATGCCTTTGCTGTGACAATTCAAAATGTATTTCCAGGAGTCTGCAACTGTCAAACCTTTCCAGACGCACTTTTGGAAATCTTTCTGAAAGCTTTAGAAAAAGGAAATGTGTTCTAAATTTCGGAGGAAGCTCAATAGGAATAAACGTTCATTTTTTTTTGTTTTGTTCTGTAAAATCTAAATCGTGACTGGTGTAATTTTGCATCGTGAAAGTACTCCCACAACTGTAAAAAAATCTGACAGTATCATGGAAAGATACTCATTCTCATCGCTAGGAATAGGGGCAAGATTGTGAGTACCTCTGGGCAGGGCCTCCTGCAAAAGGTGAGCACTCACAAAAGTTATTTAGTGGGCATATTGGTGTTGAAATACCTCTTGCAGGCAGTTCCATGCCCTGGAAGCAGAAATACATTTGCTTCTGTCAAATGCCAGTACGTGCGTTTCAGGTGTGATAGGGGAGGCGGTGCCTACTGGAAGTGTGGAGCGGTGGTTGGTCTTTACGAAAAAGGTTTCCAGTGGAGAAAGAAAATAACAGCTTAATATGCAAAGCACAAATGCTGCATTTTTACGCATGCTAAATTTAACTGTGTGGAAATTTGCATGCGTAAATCCAGCCCCATTAGAGTGTTCTGGGGAACCTATGCTGGAATACTGAGCAAATGGCTTTTAGACATAGGATATCGAGCAGAGGAAGCGCCCGCCAGCCATATCTAGAGTACCAGTGAGATGTACTTGGTCTCCAGCTCTGTCTACCGTCTTCCACTTTGGTTGCTGTCTTCTGCCTGTTTGACACTGCCATTCCCATGCCTTTTGTAATAGTTAATAGTTCTGGCACCCACTATACCTTCTAGAAAGTGGTCCTACTTTTATCAAAAATAGTTTTGTTTTTATTACAAGTGCACCATTAAATTCCAATATATATGCTTCTTCTCCAAAATCTCCACCTGGTTTGATGTTCTCCTCTTACTTCTTCCATACTTGTTCTTTATTTTGTATCTGAGGCGCCAGCCACCTGAACTAAAATAGTCACATTAAACTGGATGAAAACTTTTCATTTGGGATCAGTGCATTTTGCCAGCCCAAGACTCTCATTCCAGTATTTTGGAATCTAGAATCTCCATTCCACTTTCAGTGGTAGATTTATTTTTTCTTGTCACATTTTAAATTTCTTAATGACATTGGCTCCAATTCACTGAGTAGTCCCACCTTATAACTAAGGCCGCTTACCAAATAGGATGTCAGACATACTTGTCATAGCAAACATTTGCAATATTCTTGTAAAGTGATTTGGGTACAAGATGAGCCTGGCGCACATCCCAGAAGCTGATACACAACCAGCATGCAACTCTATAAAATAATAAATCTATTGATCTGGGAAATAATTCAGATACCATCAGGTAAGGAGATTTAATTACATTTTCAACCAGATTCTAAAGCCTTCTGTCTCTACGGACAATTATAATCGCAGAATCCAAGTGTGGAAGTTAATAAGGTATATGATTACAGCCAACATGTGTTCCGTGACACAGTCACATATTTGAGGCTACTGAAATACAGAAGAAATGCTTAGGCAAACGATCCCCATCATAATTCTAACCCAGTTCGGAGAGCCATTCAAATGGATGCGAATAGTGGTACCGCCGCTGGAGGTATGCTGTAAGATCACGTTTTCTTTGGTCTTCTGAATGACGTTTGATTCCATTATTATGGGATACTTTATCCTCTCTCGGGATATGTTTACTGCGTGATCTTAAACACAATCATGTTATTGTTTGAGGTTGCTGAATTCCCTTGTCAGTGCTTGTTGATGGTTGAAGGATACCATTGTTTGCAATCACTTGAATGACTTTCCTAACTAGTTTAGAATTATGATGATGATCGGTTCATCATCATAGTAAAACTTATTTGGTCTTAGAAGGACCATAAAACTACATAATAAAAACAAGCAATTCCAATGCAATAGGTCTCGCATTTGCTTGAGTTAAAGCTATTGGCATTGTAAATTCATAACTGGACTTTTCTTGCCACATAAATTGGTCAACCCTGCCTCATAATTTCGTCTTTTCCTGCCATATAATTGGTGGCCTTGCGTATAACTAAAGCACTTCTATTTATCTTCTTCCTCTATCTGCAGCAAAAATGAGAATGTTGCCATTTAGCATCTTAATTTAAATCTGGCATGCTAATTCCAATGGAATACCACCTTCACCACCCCACCTTCAGCGTTGCTGGCTGGCTAGCACAATTCCCCCCAAAAAGACGCAAATCAGACACGAGGAGAAATAAACCAGAAGGGACACCCAAACCTATCAAGAGTGTTCAAACCGTCATAGTGTATGTAGGAGGCTGGCCTGGCTTGTAGTGGGTACCAAGGGGTACTTACCCTCTGTACCAGGTCCAGTTATCCCTTATTAGTGTAGAAGAGGTGTTTCTAGCAGCTTAGGCTGATAGAAGGTAGCTATAGCAGAGCAGCTTAGGCTGAACTAGGAGACATGCAAAGCTCCTACTATACCACTGGTGTCAAATGCGCAATATCATAAGAAAACACAATACACAGATATACTAAAAATAAAGGTACTTTATTTTTATGACAATATGCCAAAAGTATCTCAGTGAGTACCCTCAGTATGAGGATGCCAAATATACACAAGATATATGTACACAATACCAAAAATATGCAGTAATAGCAAAAGGAAGTAATGCAAGCAGTGTAAAGTTACAATAGATTGCAATAGGAGCACATAGGTATAGGGGCAACACAAACCATATACTCCAAAAGTGGAATGCGAACCACAAATGGACCCCAAACCTATGTGAGCTTGTAGAGGGTCGCTGGGACTGTAAGAAAACAGTGACGGTTAGAAAAATAGCCCACCCCAAGACCCTGTAAGGTAGGTGTAAAGTGCACCTACAACCCACAGAGAGCACAGAAGTCGTGATAGGGGGATTCTGCAAGGAAAACCAACACCAGCAAAGCAACAACAGTGGATTTCCGGACCTGAGTACCTGTAAGACAAGGAGACCAAGTCCAAGAGTCGCGACAGTGTCGAGAGTGGGCAGATGCCCAGGAAATGCCAGCTGAGGGTGCAAAGGAGCTGTCAACGGATGGAAGAAGCTTGGTGTTTTGCAAGAACGAAGAGGACTAGGAACTTCCCCTTTGGAGGATGGATGTCCCACGTCGTGAAGAAGCTTGCAGAGGTGTTCCCACGCAGAAAGACCGCAAACAAGCCTTGCTAGCTGCAAGGGTCGCGGTTAGGGTTTTTGGATGCTGCTGTGGCCCAGGAGGGACCAGGATGTCGCCACTTGGATGAGGAGACAGAGGGGGCACCCAGCAAGTCAGGGAGCCCTCACAGAAGCAGGCAGCTCCTGCAGAAGTACCGGAACAGGCACTTAGAAGAGGAGTGAACCGGAGTCCACCCGAAGTCAGAAAAAGGAGTCCCACGACTCCGGAGGACAACTCAGAAGGTTGTGCACTGCAGGTTAGAGTGTTGGGGACCCAGGCTTGGCTGTGCACGAAGAAAATCCTGGAAGAGTGCACAGGAGCCGGAGCAGCTGCAAATCACGCGGTACCCAGCAATGCAGTCTAGCGTGGGGAGGCAAGGACTTACCTCCACCAAACTTGGACTGTAGAGTCACTGGACTGTGGGAGTCACTTGGACAGAGTTGCTGAGTTCCAGGGACCACGCTGGTCATGCTGAGAGGGGACCCAGAGGACCGGTGATACAGTCTTTTGTTGCCTGCGGTTGCAGGGGGAAGATTCCGTCGACCCACGGGAGATTTCTCCAGAGCTCCTGGTGCAAGAAGGAGGCAGGCTACCCCCAGAGCATACACCACCAGGAAACAGGCGAGAAAGCCGGCAGGATGAAACAATACAAAGATGCAGTAGTCGTCTTTGCTACTTTGTTGCGGTTTTGCAGGCATCCTGAGCAGTCAGTGGTCGATCCTTTGGCAGAAGGTGAAGAGGGAGATGCAGAGGAACTCTGGTGAGCTCTTGCATTCGGTATCTGAAGAATTCCCCAAAGCAGAGACCCTAAATAGCCAGAAAAGGAGGTTTGGCTATCTAGGAAGGAGGATAGGCTAGTAAGAAAGGTAAGAGCCTATCAGAAGGAGTCTCTGACGTCACCTGATGGCACTGGCCACTCAGAGCAGTCCAGTGTGCCAGCAAAACCTCTGTTTCCAAGATGGCAGAGGTCTGGGGCACACTGGAGGAGCTCTAGGCACCTCCCCTGGGAGGTGCAGGTCAGGGGAGTGGTCACTCCCCTTTCCTTTGTCCAGTTTCGTGCCAGAGCAGGGCTGGGGGATCCCTAAACCGGTGTAGACTGGCTTATGCAGAGATGGGCAGCATCTGTGCCCATCAAAGCATTTCCAGAGGCTGGGGGAGGCTACTCCCCCCAGCCTTCACACCTATTTCCAGAGGGAGAGGGTGTCACACCCTCTCTCAGAGGAAATCCTTTGTTCTGCCTTCCTGGGCCAGGGCTGCCTGGACCCCAGGGGGGCAGAAACCTGTCTGAGGGGTTGGCAGCAGCAGCAGCTGCAGTGGAGACCCCGGAAAGGCAGTTTGGCAGTACCCGGGTTCTGTGCTAGAGTCCCGGGGGATCATGGAATTGTCTCCCCAATGCCAGAATGGCATAGGGGTGACAATTCCATGATCTTAGACATGTTACATGGCCATGTTCGGAGTTACCATTGTGATGCTATACATGGGTAGTAACCTATGTATAGTGCACACGTGTAATGGTGTCCCCGCACTCACAAAGTCCGGGGAATTTGCCCTGAACGATGTGGGGGCACCTTGGCTAGTGCCAGGGTGCCCACACACTAAGTAACTTTGCACCCAACCTTCACCAGTTGAAGGTTAGACATATAGGTGACTTATAAGTTATTTAATTGCAGTGGTAAATGGCTGTGAAATAACGTGGACGTTATTTCACTCAGGCTGCACTGGCAGGCCTGTGTAAGAATTGTCAGATCTCTCTATGGGTGGCAAAAGAAATGCTGCAGCCCATAGGGATCTCCTGGAACCCCAATACCCTGGGTACCTCAGTACCATATATTAGGGAATTATAAGGGTGTTCCAGTATGCCAATGTGAATTGGTGAAATTGGTCACTCGCCTGTTTGTGACAATTTGTAAAGCAGAGAGAGCATAACCACTGAGGTTCTGGTTAGCAGAGCCTCAGTGAGACAGTTAGGCATCACACAGGGAACACATACATATAGGCCACAAACCTATGAGCACTGGGGACCTGGCTAGCAGGGTCCCAGTGACACATAACAAACATACTGACAACATAGGGTTTTCACTATGAGCACTGGGCCCTGGCTAGCAGGATCCCAGTGAGACAGTGAAAACACCCTGACATATACTCACAAACAGGCCAAAAGTGGGGGTAACAAGGCTAGAAAGAGGCTACTTTCTCACAGTGTAATAAGGATGTTAAGTTGGCCTGATTTGTGGTCATAATTGTAATAAGGAGAAATTATTAAAACATATTCAATTATTATATAAACTTTTATCAGAAATAAACTTTTGGCACTAGACTGTAATGCTCAAAACAGCCCCTAGAGGGTAACAAAAATATGATAACAAAAATATAATTTGTAAGAAACATGGTCATGCAACCATATTGTTAGCCCCTAGAGGGATAACCCCATGAAAACACAGGAGAAAGCAATACAGTGTAACCATAAACTTAGCCCCTATAGGGCATTTTTAGGGCTAGCAGGCCTACTGCAATTATATTACAAACTAGGCCTTTAAAACAAAACTTCTCCAAGTTGTAAATGAAAAGTTGTAGCCACGAGAAAGCTTAAAAGAGAATGTATGGTGGGAGGAGTTATTATTTTGGGGTTTTCACTAACCTATCGTGGGGACCCAGACATGATGTGGATAGAAAAACCATTTTGAAGGTGGTCTCATTGTCCTAGGACCACCACAGGCTGAGTTATGAACAAAAATGTTTAGTAAAAGTAATGCCCTGCAAAACATTATGGGCCAAGTTTTCGTGCCGGAAATATTATAGTATGTTAACTGCAATGCTCAGAACAGCCCCTAGAGAACACCACAATAAAAATAGCATGTGGAAGAAACATGGTCATATAACCATACAGTCAGCCCTTAGAGAGCTTAGCCACATGAACAAAAGAATGGGAGCAAGTAATGCAGTGTAACCATATATTTAGCCCCTACAGGGCATAGTGCATTACACATTTGTATGGCTAGCAGGACTATTGCAATGATATTACAGGGAGTGCAGAATTATTAGGCAAGTTGTATTTTTGAGGATTAATTTTATTATTGAACAACAACCATGTTCTCAATGAACCCAAAAAACTCATTAATATCAAAACTGAATATTTTTGGAAGTAGTTTTTAGTTTGTTTTTAGTTTTAGCTATGTTAGGGGGATATCTGTGTGTGCAGGTGACTATCACTGTGCATAATTATTAGGCAACTTAACAAAATAAAATATATACCCATTTCAATTATTTATCATTACCAGTGAAACCAATATAACATCTCAACATTCACAAATATACATTTCTGACATTCAAAAACAAAACAAAAACAAATCAGTGACCAATATAGCCACCTATCTTTGCAAGGACACTCAAAAGCCTGCCATCCATGGATTCTGTCAGTGTTTTGATCTGTTCACCATCAACATTGTGTGCAGCAGCAACCACAGCCTCCCAGACACTGTTCAGAGAGGTGTACTGTTTTCCCTCCTTGTAAATCTCACATTTGATGATGGACCACAGGTTCTCAATGGGGTTCAGATCAGGTGAACAAGGAGGCCATGTCATTAGATTTCCTTCTTTTATACCCTTTCTTGCCAGCCACGCTGTGGAGTACTTGGACGCGTGTGATGGAGCATTGTCCTGCATGAAAATCATGTTTTTCTTGAAGGATGCAGACTTCTTCCTGTACCACTGCTTGAAGAAGGTGTCTTCCAGGAACTGGCAGTAGGACTGGGAGTTGAGCTTGACTCCATCCTCAACCCGAAAAGGCCCCACAAGCTCATCTTTGATGATACCAGCCCAAACCAGTACTCCACCTCCACCTTGCTGGCGTATGAGTCGGACTGGAGCTCTCTGCCCTTTACCAATCCAGCCACGGGCCCATCCATCTGACCCATCAAGACTCACTCTCATTTCATCAGTCCATAAAACCTTAGAAAAATCAGTCTTGAGATATTTCTTGGCCCAGTCTTGACGTTTCAGCTTGTGTCTCTTGTTCAGTGGTGGTCGTCTTTCAGCCTTTCTTACCTTGGCCATGTCTCTGAGTATTGCACACCTTGTGCTTTTGGGCACTCCAGTGATGTTGCAGCTCTGAAATATGGCCAAACTGGTGGCAAGTGGCATTGTGGCAGCTGCACGCTCGACTTTTCTCAGTTCATGGGCAGTTAATTTGCGCCTTGTTTTTTCCACACGCTTCTTGCGACCCTGTTGACTATTTTGAATGAAACGCTTGATTGTTCGATGATCACGCTTCAGAAGCTTTGCAATTTTAAGAGTGCTGCATCCCTCTGCAAGATATCTCACTATTTTTGACTTTTCTGAGCCTGTCAAGTCCTTCTTTTGACCCATTTTGCCAAAGGAAAGGAAGTTGCCTAATAATTATGCACACCTGATATAGGGTGTTGATGTCATTAGACCACACCCCTTCTCATTACAGAGATGCACATCACCTAATATGCTTAATTGGTAGTAGGCTTTCGAGCCTATACAGCTTGGAGTAAGACAACATGCATAAAGAGGATGATGTGGTCAAAATACTCATTTGCCTAATAATTCTGCACTCCCTGTATGTGTTTGATGAATGCTTGTTTCTGTATTTTTTGTGTATTGTTTTGTGTTTGAAATCATCAACAATGTATTGACTCAATGGGGGCTCCCCAGATTCAAATACTGATTCAGCGGGGTTCCCCGTGTTCCAGTAATGATAGTGTGGGGGTCCACTGAAGTCAAAAGGTTGGGAACCACTGCACAAGAGGTCATAGTGCATTACATATATTCGGGGGGTGGGGGTAGCAGGCCTATAACAATGATATTACAAGCAAAGCCCTTAAAGCACAAGCAACTCCTAGCTGTAAAACAAAGGTTCTAGCCACGAGAGAGCTTAAACACACACTGAATGGTGGGAGGGTTTTTTATTTTGGGGTCCCCACTAACCTAATGTGGGGACCCAATGATGATGTAGTCGGAAAGAGAGAGCATGTTGTTGTGAACGATAGGAAGGGCGAAGAAACGCAGCCAGGAGGGTCAACTAAAGCAGTTACAGTTGCAAAAGTCCATCAGTAAGCGACTTTGAGTAAGAACTTTTCCCATGACAATGGCCCCCCACACTTAAGCCAGGGCCTAAATCAAAGGGACGCACAGACGTGCTCTCCATGGTAAAAGATTGTGGACCCAAAGCTTCAAAAAATTGCATCCACGTTGGTAATTTGGTGAGATAACCCCCAAAATTCAGTCAGTGCCGGATGCCGATTTTGATAAGTGCTTGGAGAAACTGGCTGCTGAATGTAGTCTAAACAACCTAACTCTGTTTTGTACGCCTAATATGTTGGCTGGGCGGGAAACGGTGATGCATAAGGAACCTATCAGGGATCCCCTGGCCTACCCTGTTTGTCTAAAGAAGGCCTGTTACCGCCACTTACTATGCTCTCTACTTATATACTCAGGCCCGTGAACCAGGGGAACATGCCAGATCTGCCTGTTACACCTACCGAGTTAGAGTCAGCAAGGTCGTCTGGTCAACAGAGTGGCCCCAGAGCTAACATGCCTTACAAGCTGACAAAGGGAGGGGAATGAGTGTTACAAGCTCCAAAGATGGACTTGTTTCCTCACAAGTTATTCTTGACCTTCCACCCGCTTCGTCTCCCGATGTAGTGGTCCTGACTGGGATCCCTATGTTGGAACATGGGGGCAGGGAAGATTACTCCAGTCTGAGAAATGAGGTTACCCACTGGTTATCGCAGCTGGGTGGTGAATGGCGGACTCAGCTAAACAGGCTCATTATGGCACGGAGGGTGGAGTGGGTTGGCCCAGTGCCCAAAACAAACTAGGGGGACTGTGTTATTATAATTGTTAACTGACCAAGTGCTGTCAAAATGGACTGGAACCTAGCAAGAATGTCTACTCATAAGACTAACATCCAGGCTTATCCATAGGTTACTTTTATCATTCACTGGTAGTTCAACCCCATTTATGGGCTAGTGATTGTAGTATGGACCCTGGATATGGAGACCCGAGGAGACATGTTAATAGTGATTTTGCCATATCCACTCATAATCAGTTTGAGGTTTTGGAGGCAGACTCAATAGACTGACTGTACAGCCCTAACTATGGCTGTTTGATAGCAGGAGAACGAGCAATGAGGTAAAGGTTTGTGGTGCGCCAGCTCAGCTGACCGAAATGGGGGCCTCGCAGATTGGAGTTTACATCATCTTAGAGGAGGATCGTACCCCCATTTTCTTCGACACCCCTGAGGATCCTATGAATATAGGGGACACTAATACTGGTCAGCCTGTGCCATATGATAGTGAAGGGAAATGGACCGAGATGCCTGCTATCGAAGAGTTAGAGCAGTTAGCTGACAGAGTGGCCACACAGAATGGAGTACCCATTATTATGGAGGTGGGTCACCCACTTAGATTGCTTGATACCCTTGTTGATCACACAAGCAAAGGGATTACTGACGGCCCATGCTAGCCTCCTAGAATGTATCAGGCATAAATGATAAAAGAAACTACCCTGATTGGCTGTTATATCAAAGATAGTTTGCCATAATATATTTACAGGAGACATGGGATGTAGAAGGCTCTTTTTTCGTGGAAGGGTCTAAATCATACCCCAACCTCACTTTGCCCTCATCTAGGGGACATCCAAAGGGCGATTTGCTGATTTTGGTTTCTGTTTCTTTGGGCTGCAGATTTAAGGGGTTGGCATCAAGCGCTGCAAATACTTAGGCACTGGCAGCTCTCTTGCAGATGGCAACCTGGTTCTAATTAATTTTTACAATGCAACCACAGGCCCCACATTTTGTGAAACTCCTTCTACTCTTAGGGAATAAATGTTTTACATTGAAACTTGTAACAACACCGGAGCTGGATTTATTTAGCAGGGGAAGTTATTATACACCCATGGTCACAGTCTTTTACCTTATGTTTTCATGTGAGTTATGATTATTGTGTCCATATGGAACATACTCATGTTGGCTCTTTCTTAAATCATCTCCTCGTTTAATTTAACCTGGAGTTTGTAATGACCAACCAGTTTCAATACCCAGACGGACGTTTCTCCGTATATTTACTGGGAGGGGCCAATTCTCTACACTTGATTACACCTTTGTTTCAGCCTTCTTGTGGAAATGTATGAAACATTTCTGAATAAATGCCTCTGGGAACACTCATCACAACTGCATTCATATTAATATCGCAGAACTACTCATTCGGGCCACAGTTCGGGGTAGGTCTTTCTATGGAGGTGGTGTAGCGACCGACCAGGGCAGAAGATTAAGGTGGTCAAAGGCAATCCCAGATGATTTTTTAAGCTCCCTTGTGGTGATTAAATGGGGAGAATTTGAAACCTGATTGCAAGGGTTTTGTTCAGATATTGCCTTCCTAAATGCATATTCAGAGATTGGCAAGGAAATTAAGTCAAAATGATCACTCCCCTTTCGAAAAGTAGTAATCCACAGTGGTTTAATAAGGATTGATTGAGAGACCACAAAGTTAGTAAATGCCCTTAGAGTCACGCCTAACAATCGCAGCCTAATATCTAGTCGTCGAATTGCATACAAGAAGGTGCTAGACACGAGAAAGAGGGCACTTAGAGAGGAAGCTTGGGAAGACCTGTTTGAGGCTTCTTCTAGGGCTTACAGTTGTAAATCCTGGGAGGTAGTTAATCACCCACTATTTAATGATAAAGGGGATTTTCCTCAGATATGGATAGATTGTATTGAGGGCATTTACATTGCCACGCTCAGTGAGGGTCAATGTGAGTCTACCCCATTATCTACCCACCACTGTAATCTAACCTTTACTGTTGAGGAGGTTCAAGCAGCCATAGGGCAAATGACTACGCATAAGGCTCCTGGTCCCGATGGGATTCCTGTAGATCTATTTAAGGTTACATCTGAACTGTGGGCGCTGATCTTAACCCAAATGTGTAACCTGGCTATCCGACCGGGCCTTCCAGATTCATGGTCACAGTTGATCATTATCCCTGTGTATAACAAGGGCCCTAGAGATCTGCTTAGTTGCCATAGGCCTACCTGCTTGATAGACTCTGTTGTCAAGGTAATGGGTAGAGTCATCCTGGAAAGGACGATGTCATGGAAAGAGGATGGTTCCATTCTTTCAGACCTGCAATTTGGGTTTCGCTTGAGCCTTGGCACATGTGACCAGTGCTTAAATCTTTTCCTGTTAAATACATTGTGGTGATGCCTGGGTCCCTGTTCATCGCATTTATGGGCTTGTCTTCTGACGCTGACAGGGTGTACAGGTCCAAACTATGGCCCATGTTGTTAGATCTGGGAATGCACACAGAGATTGTGTCCTTTGTTTGTGAGCAGCACAGGGACTTGACAGCAGTTGTCCAGTATTATGTAGACTGGTCTTGTACTAGTACCTTCTCTTTGGAGCATGGTGTGAGACATGGATGCATATTGGCTCCATTTCTGTTAACTTTTTATGTGAACAATCTAAGGGCTAGGTTATGTGAGTCGGTAATCGTTTGATTCCCGCACTGTTATACGCAGATGAAACTGTTCTGCTTGAGATGACTGCTCTAGGTATCCAAACACTGCTTGATGGCATTGTCACCTACATGAATAATCTGGATCTAGCGAAAAACCACAGCAAATCCCAGGTGATGGTTCTGGGTCCAAGGGGAACTAAGTCTAGATCTTATCTGGTCCAGGGCCATACGTTAACCAAGGTTCAAACTTTCACATATTTATGTGTGGAGTTTGATCACCGTTCATCATGGGTCCAAATTTAAAAGATTGTCCCTGACTTGTTCCATTGGGGCCATCCTCTCCTTTTCTACTAGAATTGGTAGTAAACCACTGGGTGCACTGACCAAAATATATCAAGCCAAATTGGTCTTTGCAGCCATGTATGGCAGTGATGTGTGGGTTTATATAAATACCTCAGAATCTACAGAACAGTTTCTGTAGACGCCTGTTGGCATTCCTGCCATCTACCCCTGCATATATGGTTCATAAGAAGCTGGGTTTGCCCTACCTCTCGAACCTTGGTGCATTGCACCCTTTGCATCTGGGCATGTCCTGAGAGCCACCTTAATAGGGAGATAATCATCGACTGTATGCAACTTCATGGGTGGAGGTCTATTAAATGGTTAGTGTATATAAGGGACACCTTTGCTAAGCTAGGTAGAGTAACTCTGAAAGACTGATCTGGGAATATTGTGAATGCAGATATCCCTTGGACACAGATTTGTTTTACTATGGCGCCAGGCTATGAGAGAGGGCCAAGAGCTTGAGAAATCTATGATGTACGCCCATGTGCAGATTTTAACAAGGTCTGTCATTGAGCCCTATTTACTCAATCTACAAAACGGTCACCATTGATTCTCCTCACAAGATTTCAGTTTAACCAAATACATTTGTTTCTGGCCTTACGCCGGACAATCAAGGGGAATAGGCAGATTGGTGTCTGTACATGTGACCATTTTTCTTCCCAGGATCTTGTTCGTTTTATGTTTCTGTTTATGAAATTGCTGAATTTTGTTCAGGTTAAGCCTGTCCTTAGATTTCTTCAGCTACTTTCAGATGTTTGAGTAATAAATGCAGTAGCCTGTTTCCTGACTGCCCCTTTGTGGTTAAGAAAATAGCATGATGATGAAAACGGTCATGAATCTTTTTGATCCTGGGCTCAGCTCTTAAATGCACCTTTGGTTGTGGCTAAGTAGCTAGTGGTCCAACTTAATATAATGGTTCCGGTTGTGCAAGACGTTTTGTATCATTGCATATCACCCACTTAGTGTATACTCTGATTGTGCTTTGTAGGGTTAGACTGACTCTACAAACTTTGCCTTTTAATGATGTCTTGTTTTACTATTATCTATTTACTGCACTTCTAATGAGTCATGTTAGGCAAGCCAAAATACCTTGCACTTTAATGATGTTTTGTCCCAGATTGTAACACAGTTTTTAAGGGGCATAGATTATATTGTCGCCCTTCCCATTGTCAGTAGAGCTTGCTACATCAAAACAAAGTGGAGACATTGTATCCGAGTCCAAGGCAACAGGGTGACAACCCAGTTTTTCCTTCACCATGCATATTTCCTTGTTAATTGCCTCCACTGCTGTTGTAAAAAAAAAAAGGATCGAAGACTTAGAGTTACTGTTTGTGACCGTGTCTTTGGAGGGAGGTGCGAACACTGGTGCTCTGGGTTCTACAGAAATGTGTTTGCTCTTACCCATTCCGCAGCAAAACAGATTGCAACTGTCAGATGAAAGAGGGCTGGTCCAGCCTGGCCTCTGTTGGAACAAGATAAGCACCTCAGTAGCAGGGAAGAGCTTTAAAGTGCAATATGCCTCTCCTCATCCTGGTTGTGTTGGCTGCTGACGTAGTCCCACCCCACCAGCAGCTGTGGCAAAGTCAGGGAGCAAGGGCTAAGTCTGGTTCGTCTAATGCCGCGGTAGCAGGGAAGCGATTTAACGGGCAGTATGCCCCTCCTCTTGGCTGTGTTGGTTGCGGGGGAACAAAGTCCCACCCCAGCAGCAGCAGTGGCAGATTCAGGGAGCAAGGGCAAGGTCTGGATCATTTGCTTAAGCATTTCTTCTGTATTTCAGTAGCCCTGAAGAAGAGACTGTGTTGTGAAACAGATATTGGCTTTAATCATACATCTTAACAAATTTCATACTTGGATTATGTGATTATACGTTTCCATAGAGACAGAAGGCTTTATAATTTGTTTGAAAACTGGAATAAATCTCCTTGTCTGATGACCTATGGATCAACTGTGATGGACACTGAATTATTTTCCCAGTTCAACAGGTTTATTGTTTGTGATATTCTGCTTGACTCTAAGCCATTCAAAACATTGTCCAAACAAAATACAGAACTGAGAACCGGATATTTTTGAGGACGTGCAATCTCCATTTCACAGGTTAACATTACCAGTGCTATTTTAATATCAACGCCTTACAATATAAATGCTTTAAAACTATTTGGGTGTGCCTGAGTCACAGAAGGAGCTACCTTCTAGTTTGAATATTTTGTATCTGGCTTACTCTTCTTATTTGGAAATAAAGGCCACTCCATTCTAATATCAAGCGCCCTCACTGTCTATTGAGTTTAATGTAAGTGGTTACTGTGTCACAGTGTATTCGAGTTCCGAACCTACTTCCACCTCCTGAAGTAAGGAGTAGGTCTCACATTTGCTTGAGATAGAGCTATTGGCACTGTAAATTCATAACTGGACCTTTCTTGCCACATAAATTAGTCAACCCTACTGTAAATGGGCGTCTGTCGCTGCGGTTACGAATGGTAGCCCCGGGCTGACGGAGTCGTTCCCCGGGGCTACCTACAAAAGAATAGCTGACCCGGAAGAGCTCGCTGACCCAAATATCCGGGGCGCGACAGCGACGATAAAGGAAAAAGAGAAATCAGAGGGGGTGTGCCCCGATGCATCCGGAGAAGAACCGTGGGAGAAGACGGAGACGGAGCGGAAAGCAGGGCGAGGAGCGAAGGAAAGAACAGAGTCCCGAGAGGCGAACGCCGGCGAGAACAGGAACGACGGGAAGAGCGACCCTGACACAGGGGGAAGCCTGGAGAAGGGTTAGGAGATCCCAACAGAGACACTGAGGAGAACCGAACAACGCCGCCATGTCCCCGGAGGGGCGTGGCTCACACAGGTACGATCGTACCTCAGATTTAAGTTCCTGCCCGAGTGGATAAAGGGTGGGAGCGAGCGAGAGGGAGCCGGGAAGGGGTGGGTAAAAGGGATTAAAGAAGGTGAAACTTTTCTTTAATTACTCCCCCCCTCTGAGATCTAACCGCACAAAAGGGGGTGGTGAAGGGAACCACCCTCCTATACAAAAGAGAGAGCGAGAGAGACTCTTGTACACGGGGAAAAAGGGTGATTCACTATAAATTTATTCCTTTCACACCCTGGCACACCTACCCTACCACACCTTTACTAACCCTTACAACCCTTCAAACCTCAACACATACACTTACCTGTTTTTCCCATTCTTTTCTTTGGGAAATCGGCCAACAACCTCTGGGGACGAGCTCCTGTTTCATCCGACGACCATCACGATGGGATCCTGACCACGGAGTAGAAAGTCCTAGAGGAAATAAAAGCCCTATCATTCTCTTCCCGGGGAAAAAGAAGAAGACAAGAACAAAGACATTTCCATTAAAATTATCCCAAATAAAAGAAAATTGTGAAACCCAGGTTGCTGCCTACAGAGTCATTTACACATCCAACCCTATACAGAGTGGGAACCCACTACACCTACCTTATAATTTTGTCTTTTCCTGCCATATAATTCAGGTGACCCTGCATATAACTAAAGATCGTTAATTTACCTGCTTCCTCTATCTGCAGCAAAAAATGAAAATGTTGCAATTTAGCATCCTAATTTAAATCTGCCATGCTAATTCCAATACAATACCACTTTCACCACCCCACCATCAGAGTTGCTGGTTAGCTAACACATTTCCCCCCCAAAAGACACAAGACAGCCACAGAGGTGAAATAAACTAGAAGGGACACCCAAACATACCAAGGGTGTCAAACAGTCATAGTGTAATAAGGATGTTAAGTTGACCTCAATTGTGGTCATAATTGTAATAAAGAGAGATTATTAAAGCATATACAATTATCATTGATACCTTTATCAGAAATGAAACTTTTGGCATTAGACTGTAATGCTCAAAACAGCCCCTAGAGGGCAGCATAACAAAAATATCATTTGTAAGAAACATGATCATGTAACCATATTGCTAGCCCTTAGAGAGCATAACCCACTGAAAAACAAAACGATGTAGACAGAAAGAGCACATTGTGGTCAATGTTTTGAAGGTGGTCCCATTGTCCCAGGACCACCAGAGGCTGAATTATGAGCAATAATGTTTTGTAAAAGTAATGCCCACGAATATTTTAATATGTTGATATGACTGTAATGCTTAGAACAGCCCCTAGAGGACACCACAATGAACAAAGCATTTGTAAAAGCAACATGGTTATGTAACTAGATAGTGAGCCCCTAGAGGGCATTACCACACAAAAAGAAAATATCAATAAATAATGCAGAGCAACCATATATATAACTCCTAGAGAGAAGAGTGCATTACACATTGTAAGGGGTAACAGGCCTATAGCAATGATATAACAAACAAGGCTCTTAAAACACAAGCTATTCCCAACTGGAGAACAAAGTTTCCAGCCATGAGAGTACTGCTGATAATGTCCGCGCTGTTGTGCCTGTTGGCGCTGTGAGTGCCATGACCGACATGCAGCACGAAGCGGAAAGACAAAAAAAATAGTTCACCCATGCTGAAGTATATTGGCAATCGTGCAGTAATCCATGTAACAGGGGCAGTCTGCAAGGCGTGACAAAAACCGCCTTAAGGAGGGACAAACATAAAGCATTTACCAGTGATATCAAGTGATTTTTGAGAGGCAAGCCCACAAACAAGTGAAACTGATGAACATGGGGTGGGTGTGGTTAAAAGCAGCTGTGGCCACAACAAATCTCAAAAGTAGGGGCAGCCGGAGGGGGGGAAGAGAGGAGGGGGGAGAGGGGGGGGGGGGGAATTAAAAAAAAAAAAAAAAAAAAAGTACTCTTTCCCGCCGTCTCCTGCCACGTTGCTCCTCTGCTCTTCTTCTGGTGTTCACACATTCACTGGGACACCAGCACAGGCTCTCCAGCAATCCTGGCACTGCTTTCATGCTAAACCTAGCACGAAAGCAGCGTCAGGATTGGTCTGAGCAGCTTGGACTGCCGCTTAGACACTGCATCGGAGTCTGTGCAGTTTTGCCAGCCCGGCTGTGTAGCCCTGCCAGACTGGGGCAATCTAAGTGCGCATGTGTGTTTGGTCGGCCTGAGATAGCCGGCCAAACACACATGCGCACTTAGGTGCACTCTCTCCTCCTCTCCCTCCCCATTCTCTCCTCCTGTGGAACAACCCGCCCCTCCCTTCACATGTTCCTGGCTGAGCCAGCAGCTGAAAGATAAAACAATAATGAAATATTGTTTTATCTTTCAGCTCCTGACTTAGCCAGGGGGGCGATGCTCCTTCGCCATTGCGAAGGAGCGGTCCCTGGTTAAAAGCCCACAATACTTACAACATGTCAAAGCGCTTGCATGCTTGACCTAAAAACAAGTGTAGCAAATGTGCTGTTCAGCAGAAAAGTGGTGAGGGTGTGGTATGTAGCTGGTGGTGCACTTTGGAGCACTAGTGAGTACTGTCATTTACAGATAGCACATTTTCTATTGAAATAGCCACCAACCTTGCATAGACATACAGTTTTACTGGTAAAACTATGTATCACATAAAAGATAATGTGTGGAAATCTGGTTTCAGTGAATACCATTTGCACATCACCATGCAAAGTGTTGTGATTTGTTTTAATCCTACTAAACTCTTTGTTTCCATCACACTTTAGAATTACAAAAAGCGCTTCATTTGTGCTTTCCTATGTGCTGATATAATTTGAAATATGTGCATAGTTCATTTCCTGATATTTAAATATATGTTAGAAAAAAATTGCATCCTACAGTCTTTCTATTCGTTTCCTGTACCCCAGCAGAATTGGCAGCTAGATCACTTTTACAATATCTGCTCACCTTGCAGACAAAGAAATAAAAGTACACACCGGTTCCTAAATAACCAGCAATTTGTTAGAAAGGTGATATTTCACCTTTGTTTCTGAACATGCAGCAAATGTGGCTAGATAATCACATAATTTAAAGGCGTCTTTATTGCTCATTCTCCTTCTAAACTACAGCATGATTATTTCTTGGGGTGCCTTAGCACTACTATGCTCTTCTCCCTCACCCTCCAGCATCTGTTTATCCTTGTCTGATGCACACTGTTAGACCTGCCAGCACTTGCCGTGGTTCCCCCTGTCTTTTTGGCGTCTGAGCTCCTGTTTTTCATCCTGTGCTGAATTTCGTCTTTGCTGGCTTTAGGACTCTGGGCATTTTATCACTGCTGACCAGTGCTAAAGTGAAATTACTCTCTGTCTTAATGGTATTAGTGATTGGTTTATCCATGATTAGCATATTTGAGTTGCTAGCAAGTCCCTAGTATAGTGCATCATGGGTGCCCAGGGCCTGTAAATCAAATGCTGCTAGTTGACCTGCTGCACTGATTGTGCCACCCACAGGAGTAGCCCTGTAAACATGTCTCAGACCTGCCACTGCAGTGTCTGTGTGAGCAGTATTGGACTGCCAGTTCAACCTGGCAAGTGCACCCACTTGCCAGGCCCAAACCTTCCATTTTACTACATGTAAGTCACCCCTAAGGTAGGCCCAAGGCAGCCCCATGGGCAGTGTGCAGTGCATTTAAAAGGTAGTGAATGTACAGTTGTGTTTTACATGTCCTGATAGTGAAATACTACCAAATTCGGTTTTCTCTGTTGCACGGCCTATCTCTCTCATAGGGTGACGTGGGGATTGCCTTGAAATATCTTTCAACTGTAATTTCCCATTGGGAGCAGATAGACATATGGAGATCTGTGAACTAACAATTTAAAAACACATCTTTTGGTGAAGTTGTTTTTAAATTGCAAGTTTGAAAATGCCACTTTTAGAAAGTTGGCATTTTCTTGCTTAACCATTCTGTGCCTCTGTCTAGCTGTGGAAAACACGTCAAGGTCGGGATGACAGTTGGGCTGTTTGTGAATACACTCTAGACAGTAGCACAATGGGAGCTGAGGTGTGCCTCGCATATCTTGATGGGTCTTCCTGGGTTTGATTGGTGGGAGGAGCTAGCACTTTCACCTGAATAGGGCTGTGCCTGTCCTTGCACAAAGCACTATCCAACCACCTGCAGTGTGGCTAGGGCCAAAGTAGAAAAGGCAGGGTCTTGTGCACTACAAAGAATTTCAATTTAAGTTTTCCTACTTCAAAGGCAGAAATGGGTATAAGTACTGGACCTCTGACCCCACCAAGTTAGAACACTTCTGGACTGAGGACATTGTGCCAGGAAGAAGAGCTGGATGCCGCAGGAGGGACTGCCACTCTGCCTGTTGCTCTGTTGTGTTGGCCTGCATCTTCTGTCCTCGGAGTGAAAGGACTGGACTTTGCTTTCTACGTCCTGCTTTTCAAGGCTCTCCAAGGGCTTGAACTGAACTTGCCTCCTGTTAGAATTCTCAGGAACATCTCAGGATATCTGCCAGTGCCTGGACTCTTCTGCTAAGAGTCCTGACTTTCCAAGTGGTGCCAACTCTAATCTCTGGGCCATTGGAAGTGTAAGCTGGTGACCTGAAGAAGAAAATCCACGCACTGACGCGCTGTGGCAGAAAAATTGATACAGTGCCTGTCGCGCTGCTAAAGAATCGACGTAGCGCCTGTCTCACAGCTGCAGAATTGACGCAGGGCCTGCTTCACCATGGCTCCATGAACACAGCATGTCTGGATTTTCCATACAACGTCCCCAGGGTGTCAATTTCTCATCGACCTCACACCGCAGTAAGGAACCCGAGGCTGCGTGTCTGGAAATCAGTGCATCACCTTTACTGCGAGGAAGGAATCGACTCATTACCTCCCCCACCAGTAAAGAACCTTTGCATAGCCTCTCCTGCGAGGAAAGAATCAGCGCATCACCTCCTCTGCGCAGTAAGGAACAAACAAATTGCTTTGCTTTTCGATGCCTCAACTCCCCTGCGGCCCACATCACCTTTGTTTTTAACGCATCCCAGGTACTTTGTGCTAAAAAGATACAATCATTGATTCCAATAGATTAAGACTCATTTCCACTTTTCAAAAGTGATATCTCAGATAAACATTGGCTATTTTTCTAAACTGGTTGGAGAAAGTTTGTGGTGTTTTCACTGTGTTATTGTGTGTGTGCAAATACTTTACATATTGCCTCTGAGATAAGCCTGACTGCTCGTGCCAAGCTTCCAAGGGGCTGAGCAGGGTGTTGTCTTCGCTGTGTGACTCCTTTACCCTGACTAGAGTGAGGGTCCCTACTTGGGCAGGGTCAAACCACTGCCAACTAGAGACCCCATTTCTAACACACACTTGTGCAGAGTTGTGTTGCTTTGTAGCTAGGTTCATGTTTTAGAAATTCCAAATACATGCATCTGTAAACAAAGGAAGAACTTGCACGCAATAGGTGAAAGCGTGGAAGAAAGGAGTGACTGTGTGCTGAGAGCACTTACAGGTCTGGCTGATGCTTGCTTCATATGTGAGTCAAGTATGAAGTAAACACTTTATTGTCCAATTATGACTTTTTTGAGACGCAGACGGCCTAATTCACAAAGCCATTTGTACACATAAATCTTAATTACGAGCGCAGATCCCTGGGTTTGCACTTGCATGGCATTCACAAAGGATATCTTGCACGCACATCATTTGGCTTGCACAGAATGTCATTGCATGCTTCCGCTTGTGTTTTATTCACTGGAAGTAAATCCCATGCAGGTCACGGGGGAGTGGGCGTTTCAGGGCGTGTTCAGCCTTGGAAGTGTACGAACGCCCAAACTCATCAGGTTGTGTCCTTTGACAACCCTCCATACGATCCTTTCCCACTTTGAAAGTAATGATAGGTCTCCTTATGCCAAGGGCTGGAGTAAATTCTTTTCTTGAGCAATGAGACGAAAACAGCACTCTCCAAGTCTTACTCAGGTGTAAGGGAAAGGATGTCTCCACAAGAAAATAATATTTTTTCTCTGTGGGAAGCAAAATATAAAAAAATCTTCCCTAACGAGAAATTCGACTGCTTCTACAGTCCCGCACAAGTGTAGTAACAACGCCAAAAAAGTCCCGCGTCCTTCCCAGTAGTGCACATGGAAAGCAGCGACTGATGCGCTTTACCGGTGTACTTCTAGAAACTTGTGAAAAAGTCACACGGCTGCACCCTTGTGTAGGAGCACTTCTGCAGGTACACATTCACAACGTTACTGCCAATGAATTGCACATTGCCTCACTGTCTCAGATAATAAACTGAACATACCTGAAATGTATTTTAATGAACACCTGCCACAGGCGAGAAAGTTGGTCAGTTGTCTATTTTCAGTTCCCCTTTGCTGTAGTCACGGGTATCAGTGTAAAGAATGAGAACAACCGACTGACAGTCACAGGCAGGTTTCAGCCTGTCTCCAGGGAAGTGCAGTGCTTTAAATTCATTGATTTGACACTAGGCACGCCTAGGCTTCACCCCTCCCTTCCAGACCATGAGGTTTACCACTGGGAAACAGAGCCAATTTCTCATACTTCATCTTTGGGATGGAAAAGGATACCCCATGCTTATTTGTATTCTCCGTGCGCCAAACTCAATAATGTTTCATTTTCTGAAACTCCTTCACTAGAGTTCCAAGACAAATAGCTTCCTTTCATTGAAATAACATATTCTTTTAAACGAAATACCTTTTTTTTTTAAAAACTTGTGTAATCCTGCAGGAAAGCTGGCAGATCGTAAAATCTGTTTTTCATTATGGGATGTCTGCCAAGTCATAGACGTTAGAAAATTCCATGGTGCCTCAAACAGGTGATCTTGTTTGAGAATAGAGATGGATTGTATATTAAAAAAGAGCCAGTAATTGTTCAGAGAAGGAAACAAAGTCTCCACGTGGTGGTAGCAAGTCTGATTATTGTGTTACAGCTCAGAATATTGAACTATAAAAGGACATTGGCTAAGTTATTGAGCATCAATCCTGTATCTCAAATATGCCTACCTCCTGGCAGTTTCTTTGGATTGATGCTGACTAACAGCGTATCACGATTAAAGGCCTAATTTCGAGTTTGGCAGAAACTATTTTGATATCCCGTCCAACGTACTACAAGTGATATGGCATTTGTAATGCGGCGGGTGGGATGTCCATCACATTTGTGAAGAAGTATCCCATCTATCAAACTCTAAATTAGGCCTTAAGTCACCTATGAGACAGTATGCTTCGTCATAACAAATTGCTGTACGTTTGGTTATCACTGTGCCCACAACGGTACTTAATGCAAAGCACTCAGTTAGACTGAACTCCAAACACACATAGCATAGCATGACATAGCATAACATAAGGTAACATAACATATGCACATTGGGCTCACTCAATTTGCTTTTCTGACCGAAGTCTACTTCGGAGAAACAGATCAAGAAGTTGTCTGAGACAGGATGTGAGACATAACAGACACCACCTGAGTGACTGCAGCCAATGGTCCTTCCCACAGCGCCAAGAAAGCCATTGTGCTAAAGCTTGAACTTTCATGCACTATGTAGAGTGCAGGAGATAAAATAAAAACAACCCTTATAGTCTGCTCTTCAGCCACACCTCAGCAAAAATATCCCTTTTGCTCTACTTTACAGACATGCTGAGCAACACAGCAAGGGGAATGTGTAGAAGGTAAATGAGGGGAGTAACACAGCAAGGGAAACGTGTAAAAGGGGGGAGCAACACAAGGAAAACACATGCACTATCATGGAGGTCTTATAGAAAAGGATAAAAATGGTTCCCTAAATTTGAATAGTGGAAGGATATTCAGCTAATCAAAGGGATCGTAAATAGGCAGTGCTCCAAAGAAGAAGCAAAACAAGAAGAAGAACGCAGCCAAAGAAGTGAGCAAATGAGAGTGACAATGAAGCTAACGAATAGTAAGCAGTGGGGGGACTGTAAGCCCACTGAAGGTTCACAATAGGTCTTTCTCAGCCAGACAGCCGCCTGCTCTGTCTGGTAAGCAAGAACTAATGAAAGTGAACATGTTTTGGAGGAGGGTTAAGTAGAGGAGTAGTCTTTCACCTCTTTTAAATACCACTTTAACAATTTCGTACAATGGCTCCCCTACCCTATCAGGTACAGAAATCCTTGTTTTATCTATTAGAATCAACCTCCATATCTCATTCATGTATGGCCTAGTCTATATACCCCCTTTTCCTCTCAAATTGTATTCCTGCATTCTATGTACTGGTCTGTTCTTGGCTACTGAGCAATAATAAGCTCTTACACATAATATTTTTATCTTCAGCTCGAGGACTCCTGGGATAAAGTGTTGTGTTTTCCATCACATTCACCCAGTCCTCAGTATTGAGATCCTGAAGACTGTTCCACATGCCAAGCATCACACATTGGATGCTGTGTTAAGCTTGTCTGTCTGATTATTGTTTTATGAATGCATTCCAGTCACTAGTTGTGACCATTATGTGATCTGTGTCAAGGGTATGAGGGGTGCTGCAAAAACTCCCATAGTTGGTGAGCAGGTGGTATTTGCCAGACCTTGAAAGAATTTGAATCAGGAAATATGGCTATCAGAACATCTGTCAATTTCCTTGCCCATGTTAAATGATGATCTTGATCAAAACTATAAATCAAAACTCTAAGTTCCACTCTGGATAAAGTCCTCCCTATTAAAATGATAAAATACAAGAGGAAATGTACCTCTGCTTCGTGGTCCAACTTCCACCTACAGTCCTTGAAGAAGAACTTTAAAAATTGGGAACGAAGATAGAGGAAAAACTATACCCTGTAGGATAAAGATCAGTACAAAAAACTGTTGAAGAATTATGTCACAAAAACTCAGGGCAGAAAAGGCCAGCATCAAATTTTAGGATCAACAAATCATATGAGAGAAGTGCTTAAACTGTATAAACAGAAGACCTGCTCAGAGTCCATGAGTAATAACATTGAGTCATCACAAGAACTATGTCACAACTTATCTGACTCTTTTGTTTAAAAAATCAATAAGTTGGTCAACTCCCTCCCTCATCCCTCCGGTAAAAGCAACCAATTAGCATTTACACCCCATGCTGCGTCTTGGACTCCCTTCACTCCTGTACGACATACTTCAGATGGCAAATCTTCTGACCTTGATACTCTCATCTTCTCGCTGGATGTATGTCCTGTGTAACCACTATAGAACCACTATAGAAAGTCAGTGACGCTGTTGTCCCTTACCTGACTGATCTTTGCAACTCCCCTCTCTCAGTCAGCTTGGTGCCCAAGAAATGGAAGAGGGTCCTAATTTCTCCTCTTTTAAAGAAGCTATCTCTTGATCAAAAGATAACGGCTAACTATTGCCCTTTTTCACAGCTGATTTTATTCCTCGAAACTAAACATATCCTTCATATAGTTCATTCTGGGTTTCACAAAGGACTCTCTCTTGAGACCGTATTAGTTAAGAGTACTCGCATGCCTAGAATACTCAACTGATTATTTGACTAGAAAAAGTCACTCAGGAGAATGTCCGGAGTTTTAAGAACTTGCCTTGTGGAGATTGTCAGCTGGATGGCGGACAATTCTTTGGTTGTTAACAAGACAAATCTGAGATTCTGCTCTTTCGTCTTGTCTCTTTCTTGTCACAAGAATGGTGGACAGACTCGTTTGGTGTTCGGCCTTAGCCATCAGATCAGCCCTGGAATTTGGGGGTCTGGATAGACTCCGATTTGCCCTTTAGAGAGCTCATTAGCACCACATGGAGAACAGGATTTATGCTCCTGAGTACCATCAGGAACATCCTACCTTTCATTCTGGCCTTAGCAAGGGAGGACATGGCACAAGCCTTGATTTTATTGAGCACTGACTATACCAGCTATTTTTTGTAGTTCTCCTTGTGTATCTTTTGCATAAACTTCAATTGTTGCAAAATGCGGCACCTATAAACTGGTGTGGAGTAATTTTGTGGTGTTTTCACTGTGTTACTGTGTCTGTGCAAATACTTTAGTCTAAAGAGAGCCTCTCTCATCTCAAAGGAGCTGGTGAGTCCTAGTTCGAAAGATATGTCAATTTAAAGCACTATGCCCATGCCACAAAAATCTCCGTAAGTGATTTCTGCTCTTCAATCTTGCCCCTTTTTTACTTGTACCGTCAAACATGCAGCCTAAGATCAGGCAAGGCCCCCAAGTTGTCATCCCTAAGCACAGAAAGTCCAGAATGAATGGCTGTTCTGTAACAGTGGTGACCGCAAAAGCCTGGTATTATCTTCCACTGTCTCTGCATCCCCAACCCAGTCCTATGTCCTTTAAGAAAGCTCTCAAGATCGTCCTGTTTACAAATAACATCCAAGCCCATAGTCTGGTTACCAACAACTTTGAGTTTCTCGCGCCTTCCTGGACATTGGAGGGAGACACTTCAGCTTCTCTTGAGCTCCTTTCTACTGTGACTTTACCACTCTAGTTCCAGGGAAATTAATTCCTGAAGTAGTTGTTAGACACTTGTACAAATCCCACTATCAGTCAGTCACTTTGCAAAGATCCTTTAGGATTTAAAGTACAGGGTTGGCTTTTCATCAAGGGATTACCCTTGCAGAGAGTAATATAACATGGCCTGATTATTTTTGTCTCACAGGGCTGCAGTGCGGCATCGAACTCTTGTGTTGCCTTTTGATGGGTAGGGTGCCATCATATCTAGGGCTTTAGGCATGACCTGACTCGTGCTTGTTTGATTCCAGAGCCGCAGGGAGTACAACATGGTCTAGGTATTCAAACCCATACTCAAAATTTGCCTTAAGAGAAAGGTCTGCGATTTGTGATTTGAAGAAACAGCTTTGCTTTCCTGTCATTCATATGGTCAACTTCCAGACCGGATGTTTAGTTCTAGTTCAGTGAGCTCACAGGTGAACAAACAATTCAGACTCCTCTTTTACCTGACCCTCGATATACCTTTATCTATCACCATAGAGTTTACCTGACTGACCTTTGTAAATGCATCATTGTCTTATAGTCTTAAACTTGTTTGGAAATTACTTCTGCTTCTGGAAGCAGCATTTGTTAAGAGTAGATGTGAGGGTACCACCTGCAGCCCCAGGGATTGCTATCTGCAGGCTTCCTTAACCTCTTAAGTGCGGGCGTCGGCCACTGGCCGACGCCCACACACCCTCCCTGGTGCGGGTCACGACCAGTGGCCGACACCAGGAAGGGCATTAATAAATCCTCGGGTGCGTTGCACCCGAGGATTCCCCCCCCCCCCCCCCCCCCCCCGGGAGACACGTAAGCTACCGTGTCTCCCCCCGCCCCCCACCCGCCCCTTTGTGACGTCAGCGCGCCGCGAGGCACGCTGACGTTGCAAAAGTGTTTTCCCCATGAAAGCAGGAAGCAGCCTTGCTGCCGCTTCCTGCTTTCATGGGGAAAACGGCCTTTTACACGTTCGGGAAGGCCTCGTAAGAAAGGGGAGAGTCTCCCCTTTCTTACGAGGCCTTCCTGAAAGTGTTTCCTGGCCCCCGATCGCAGCACAGCTGCGATCGGGGGGGTCAGGAAACATTTTGAAAAGGCCTCGTAAGAAAGGGGAGACTCTCCCCTTTCTTACGAGGCCTTCTGAAACTGTTTCTGGCCCCCGATCGCAGCTGTGCTGCGATCGGGGGCCAGAAACAGTTTCAGAAGGCCTCGTAAGAAAGGGGAGACTCTCCCCTTTCTTACGAGGCCTTCTGAAACGGTTTCCTGGCCCCCGATCGCAGCACAGCTGCGATCGGGGGCCAGGAAACCCCACTAGACACCAGGGATTTCACTTTTGGGGGGCGGCCCCCCCCCCGGAAAACGGGCCGCCCCCCCGGCATAATTTTCATCAAAAAAAAAAAAGGTAGGTGCCCCCTGGGGATTTTTTTTTTTTCCCCCAAAAAAATAAAATACAAATAATGAAATGACAGGGGGTCGCCCGTGGGCAGGGTGACCCCCTGTGGGGGCAATTTTTTTTTTAGATGTTGTAGCGTTTCCCTGGGGGCCATTTTGGCCCCCAAGGAAACCATACAACAACTAAAAAAATATATATGCATATATCTATATATATATATATCTATGTAGATAGATATATCTAGGTACATGGATATATCTATAGATATATCTATGTAGATATATATTTATATATATTTATATATATATATAGGTAGATCTGTATCAAAGAGATTTATAAAGCGCGCTACTCACCTGTGAGGGTCTCAAGGCGCTGGGGGGGGGACGGGGGGAGGGAAAGGGGCTAGGAGGTTCACTGTTCAAAAAGCCAGGTTTTGAGGCCTTCCTGAAAAGAAGTAGGTTTTGGGTCTTGCGAATGTGGGTTGTGAGTGCGTTCCATGTTTTGGGTGCAATGTAGGAGAAGGATCTGCCCCCGGTGGTGGTGTGTTTGATGCGGGGGACAGAGGCGAGAGAGAGGTCAGCTGAACGGACGTTTCGTGTGGGGGTGTGGAAGGTGACTCTCGTTGAGGTAGGCAGGGCCTGTGTTGTGGAGTGATTTGTGTGTGAGGATGAGGATCTTGAAGGTGATCCTTTTGTCAATGGGGAGCCAGTGGAGGGATTTGAGGTGTGGAGAGATGTGTTCGTGTCGGTGGAGGTCGAGGATGAGTCGTGCTGCTGAGTTCTGGATGCGTGTAGTTTGCACTTGAGTTTTAGAGTGGTGCCGGCGTAGAGGGCGTTTCTGTAATCAAGCCTGCTGCTGATAAGTGCGTGAGTGACAGTTTTTCTGGTCTCTGTGGGGATCCATTTGAATGTTTTTCAGTATACGGAGTTTGTTGAAGCATGAGGAGGTAAGAGCGTTGATTTGTTGGGTCATAGAGAGGGAGGAGTCTAGGATGATGCTGAGGTTGCGTGCGTAGTTGGCGGGGGTGGGTGCAGGGCCTAGCGTGGTGGGCCACCATGGGGGGTCCCAGGTTTTTTTGGTGAGGGCCAAAGAGGATTATTTCGGTTTTGCTTGAGTTGAGTTTCAGGTGGTTGGCTGTCATATATACATCACTTTTGTCAATATGTGTGTGGTTTCCCTGGGGGGAAAAGGGTCCGACTTGTCTAGTGGCAGTTTTAGTGCCATAAAGAAGCGCAGAAGGTTTATATGCCTACTGCAAAGAGCACATCTGTATTTTATGTAAATAGCTTAGTACATTAGTAAAGTCTATGGAGAGATGAAGGGCACTTTTGCTGGGTGGTAATGAGGGAATCCGAGGAGGAGGGAGTGGGAGCACCAATAATGATTGTTGGACTGGGCGCAGGAGGTGCTAAAGACTGTGACGAATGGTATGTGACAAGGTGTTTTTTGAGTGTCTTGAAAGTACGTGCTGATTGAGGGAAGAAGCGCAGGTAAGGTGGCCTCTACTGTTGCACGTATCTCACACACACCATCGATTTTGTGACTGTCTACGTAGGCTAGTGTTTTAGAGCAACAGTTTAGCCAATAGCAGAGATGGCATCTTGATGGATGACTGCTGCCTGCACTCGGGTTATAGAGGACCGCTCTGACATAGGATCAGAGACTGAGACATCAGATACTGAGACAGCATCTGAGGGATAGGACAATGGCGCAGACTCTGGGAGTGATTTTTCAGTCAGAGGAGTCCCATTCGAAAACTCCTCTTCCAGTACATTATGAGGGAGGTGATGAGGACAGTCCTGCTGTCCCTTCGCAAGCTGTTCATGCAACTGGGTAATAGTGGGTTAGGCCAACCCAGAGAGCAGGTGAATGCGGCGGCAAGCAGAGAGAGAGTGCTCTCTTGGGAGCTCACCAATTTAGTTCAGCCCCAAATTCCACCACCCAAATCATATTGTGGAGACATCAAAATTGTCTATGGCAAAACAAACTGGTTTTGTAAGGCAGGCACCTGTGTTTTTGGTCCTGGATTCGGCGGCCATATAGAGAAACACACTAAACCCAAACATTTCTGGAAACTAGACATTCGGGGGAGTCCACAGAGGTGTGACTTGTGTGGATTCCCCAAAGTTTTCTTACCCAGAATACCCTGCAAAGCTGAAATGTTGAAAAAAAACTCTATTTTTCTCGCATTTCTGTCACACAAACTACAGGAATATGCTGGGATCCACAACATTCCTACCACCCAGTGACTCCTCACCTGTCCTGATAAAAACACTACCCCACTTGAGTGCCTACACCTAGTGCCTGTGTCAGGAATGGATCACCCCAGGGTCAACAGCTGCCTCACGTAAGGACCAACATTGACCGTTGTGTGATCTATTCCTGTCGCAGGCACCAGGCCTAACCACACAAGTGAGGTATCACATTTATCGGGAGACTTGGGGGAACGCTGGGTGGAAGGAAATTTGTGGCTCCTCTCAGATTCCAGAACTTTCTGTCACCGAAATGTGAGGAAAACGTGGTATTTTTGCCACATTTTGAGGTTTGCAAAGGATTCTGGGTAACAGAACCTGGTCCGAGCCCCACAAGTCACCTCATCTTGGATTCCCCTGGGTTTCTAGTTTTCAAAAATGTGCTGGTTTGCTAGGTTTCCCCAGGTGCCGGCTGAGCTAGAGGCCAAAATCCACAGGTAGGCACTGTTTTCTATGAAAAAATGTGATGTGTCCACGTTCTGTTTTGGGGCATTTCCTGTCGCGGGCGCTAGGCCTACCCACACAAGTGAGGTATCATTTTTATCGGGAGACTTGGGGGAACACCGGGTGGAAGGAAATTTGTGGCTCCTCTCAGATTCCAGAACTTTCTGTCACCGAAATGTGAGGAAAACTTGTTTTTTTAGCCACTTTTTGAGGTTTGCAAAGGATTCTGGGTAACAGAACCTGGTCCGAGCCCCGCGAGTCACCCCTCCTTGGATTGCCCTAGGTCTCTAGTTTTCAGAAATGCACAGGTTTGGTAGGTTTCCCTAGGTGCCGGCTGAGCTAGAGGCCAAAATCTACAGGTAGGCACTTCTCAAAAAACACCTCTGTTTTATTCCAAAAATTTGGATGTGTCCACGTTGCGCTTTGGGGCGTTTCCTGTCGCGGGCGCTAGGTCTACCCACACAAGTGAGGTATCATTTTTATCGGGAGACTTGGGGGAATGCCAGGTGGAAGGAAATTTGTGGCTCCTCTCAGATTCCAGAACTTTCTGTCACCGAAATGTGAGGAAAACTTGTTTTTTTAGCCACTTTTTGAGGTTTGCAAAGGATTCTGGGTAACAGAACCTGGTCCGAGCCCCGCAAGTCACCCCTCCTTGGATTCCCCTAGGTCTCTAGTTTTCAGAAATGCACAGGTTTGGTAGGTTTCCCTATGTGCCGGCTGAGCTAGAGGCCAAAATCTACAGGTAGGCACTTTGGAAAAAACAGCTGTGTTTTCTATAAAAAAAATAGGATTTGTCCATGTTGTGTTTTGGGGCATTTCCTGTCGCGGGCACTAGGCCTACCCACACAAGTGAGGTATCATTTTTATCGGGAGACTTGGGGGAACGTCGGGTGGAAGAAAATTTGTGGCTCCTCTCAGATTCCAGAACTTTCTGTCACCGAAATGTGAGGAAAACTTGTTTTTTTTAGCCACTTTTTGAGGTTTGCAAAGGATTCTGGGTAACAGAACCTGGTCCGAGCCCCGCGAGTCACCCCTCCTTGGATTGCCCTAGGTCTCTAGTTTTCAGAAATGCACAGGTTTGGTAGGTTTCCCTAGGTGCCGGCTGAGCTAGAGGCCAAAATCTACAGGTAGCCACTTCTCAAAAAACACCTCTGTTTTCTTCCAAAAATTTGGATGTGTCCACGTTGCGCTTTGGGGCGTTTCCTGTCGCGGGCGCTAGGCCTACCCACACAAGTGAGGTATCATTTTTATCGGGAGACTTGGGGGAACGCCGGGTGGAAGGAAATTTGTGGCTCCTCTCAGATTCCAGAACTTTCTGTCACCGAAATGTGAGGAAAACTTGTTTTTTTAGCCACTTTTTGAGGTTTGCAAAGGATTCTGGGTAACAGAACCTGGTCCGAGCCCCGCGAGTCACCCCTCCTTGGATTGCCCTAGGTCTCTAGTTTTCAGAAATGTACAGGTTTGGTAGGTTTCCCTAGGTGCCGGCTGAGCTAGAGGCCAAAATCTACAGGTAGGCACTTCTCAAAAAACACCTCTGTTTTCTTCCAAAAATTTGGATGTGTCCACGTTGCGCTTTGGGGCGTTTCCTGTCGCGGGCGCTAGGCCTACCCACACAAGTGAGGTATCATTTTTATCGGGAGACTTGGGGGAATGCCAGGTGGAAGGAAATTTGTGGCTCCTCTCAGATTCCAGAACTTTCTGTCACCGAAATGTGAGGAAAACTTGATTTTTTAGCCACTTTTTGAGGTTTGCAAAGGATTCTGGGTAACAGAACCTGGTCCGAGCCCCGCAAGTCACCCCTCCTTGGATTCCCCTAGGTCTCTAGTTTTCAGAAATGCACAGGTTTGGTAGGTTTCCCTATGTGCCGGCTGAGCTAGAGGCCAAAATCTACAGGTAGGCACTTTGGAAAAAACAGCTGTGTTTTCTATAAAAAAAATAGGATGTGTCCATGTTGTGTTTTGGGGCATTTCCTGTCGTGGGCACTAGGCCTACCCACACAAGTGAGGTATCATTTTTATCGGGAGACTTGGGGGAACACAGAATAGCAAAACAAGTGTTATTGCCCCTTATCTTTCTCTACATTTTTTCCTTCCAAATATAAGAGAGTGTGTAAAAAAGACGTCTATTTGAGAAATGCCCTGCAATTCACATGCTAGTATGGGCACCTCGGAATTCAGCGATGTGCAAATAACCACTGCTCCTCAAAACCTTATCTTGATCCCATTTTGGAAATGCAAAGGTTTTCTTGATACCTCTTTTTCACTCTTCATATTTCAGCAAATGAATTGCTGTATACCCAGTATAGAATGAAAACCAACTGCAGGGTGCAGCTCATTTATTGGCTCTGGGTACCTAGGGTTCTTGATGAACCTACAAGCCCTTTATATCCCCGCAACCAGAAGAGTCCAGCAGACAAAACGGTATATTGCTTTCAGAAATCTGACATCGCAGGAAAAAGTTACAGAGTAAAACATAAAGAAAAATGGCTGTTGTTTTCAGTTCAATTTCAATATTTTTTTATTTCAGCTGTTATTTTCTGTAGGAAAACCTTGTAGGATCTACACAAATGACCCCTTGCTGAATTCAGAATTTTGTCTAGTTTTCAGAAATGTTTAGCATTCCGGGATCCAGCATTGGTTTCACACCCATTCCTGTCACTAACTGGAAGGAGGCTGAAAGCACCAAATATAGTAGAAATGGGGTATGTCCCAGTAAAATGCCAAATTTGTGTTGAAAAATTTGGTTTTCTGATTCAAGTCTGCCCGTTCCTGAAAGGTGGGAAGATAGTGATTTCAGCACCAGAAACCCTTTGTTGATGGCATTTTCAGGGAAAAAAACACAAGCCTTCTTCGGCAGCCCTTTTTTCCCATTTTTTTGGAAAAAACTAAATTTTCACTGTATTTTGGCTATTTTCTTGGTCTCCTCCAGGGGAAACCACCAACTCTGGGTACCATTAGAATCCCTAGGATGTTGGAAAAAAAGGAAGCAAATTTGGCGTGGTTAGCTTATGTGGACAAAAAGTTATGAAGCCCTAAGCGCGAACTACCCCAAATAGCCAAAAAAGGGCTCAGCACTGGGGGGGGAAAGGCCCAGCAGCTAAGGGGTGAGTCTTACTGTGTCTTCCTGCTCCAATATGGCCAGTTCTTAAGATTCCTGCTGTCTTACTGTTTCTTCCCTTCTCCAGTAGAGTCTTCTGCTACAGTACATAAGAGCAAATGAGAGAAGATATAAACCATGATCATAGCAGCCTCTTCCCGCCACAGGTGGAAGCCCCTAAGCCCCTAAGCCCAAGTAAGAAAATCACTTATGCCCACTACACTGGTTATCATCTCCAGTACTATTCCAAGTAGGCAGCATTTATTTGACACACATATCTAACTACCTTGTGAAGCATAGGTGTAAGGTTACAGTCTGGGTCGTGAACATATAGCAAGGTATCGCCAGCGTAAGCTTAAATTGTCAGAGTGTAACTGGGGAAGCAAATGCCTCTATGACTGTGATACTCCCGCAGGGCGCATGCCAGTGGCTCTGATACCAAGGCATACAGGAGGTGTGATGGCGGGCATCTCTGCCTGGTACCCCTGGTAATGTCTATGGGATCCTAGATTGTACCATTAACCCTCACATGTGCCGTTTGACTGGTATATATGGCTTATACTAGTTGAATAAACACTTCCCCCACTCCAGTGTGTTGCAGCACTGCTAGCATGCAGCCCCATTCTACAGAAATGAAGGCCTTCTGAGCATCAAGGAAGACCGCTGCTGCCCGTATTTCAGGGTCCACCTGCTGGAAGGCACTAAATAAGGTTCTGAGGTTCATCGTGAGACTATGCCCAGGAATGAATCACGCCTGTTTCGATCTCACCATTCTGGGCATGAGGGGTGCTAATCTATTTGCTAGGATTTTGGCGCACAGCTTAGTGTCCGCATTAAGTAGTGAAAGGGGTCTATATGATGACCATTGTTGCAGGGGTTTACCAGGCTTGAATAGGGTGATAATCATGGCATCTCTCATGGATTGTGGCATTTATGCATCACTAGCCACTCACCTAATAGAGTTTGTAAGTGTGGTATTAGTATCTATTGGTAGGCCTTGTAGAATGCCACTGTAAGCCCATCAGAGCCTGGGGCCTTCCCATTCCACATATCTTTAAAAGCCCTGCGTATCTCTGTCTGCGTTTGTCAGCCAGGACATGGCAATGGGCTCCAGATAGTCTCTAATGCCAGACTCATCGCGTGTTACTTTGATGTGAATAGGTCTGCATAGTAATGTCTGAATCTATTCACAACGCTCGACGATCACTACTCAGTTGCCCCTCTGGGGTTTGTATCTACATGATGACACCTAGTTCTCTGTTGGGCTTTAACAGTGTTGCCAGTGCGGAGCTAGGGAGTTTGCCCCCTCCGTAGGAGCGGGCTACTGCATATTTGCCTAAGTGTCACAGTTCACTGTGCACCATGTCGTGAAATTCGGGTATTTTCTCTTTGATCTGATTCAGCAGCTGACTGTCTGCTGTAGCTATGTGCTCCCTCTCCAGTGTGGCTATCTCCTTTTCCAACTGGGCTAGTCTGTCTTGTATAGATTTCAAGACAGCTGCATGTTTGGCAATGGCTACACCTCTGATGTATGCTTTAAAAGTCTCCCACACCATACTAAATTTGGAAACCGTTCCTATGTTCGTGTGAAAGAATTCTTCTATGCCCTGCGCTTCTGAACACTGCGTCTAGTAAAGAGTAAGGTAAGAAGTGCCACGTAAAGGGGGCCGACCCGCACCTTCGAGTTTCAAGTGCGAGAAGGACCAGGGAATGGTCGGAATACGTCCTGGGAAATGGGGTGCAATTATGTATTTGTGTTACTAGTCTTCTGGACGCCTACCAGTAATCAATACGTGTATGTATGTTACATGCCGCCGAGTAGTGTGTATAGCTTCCTTCTGTGGGATACTTGTGTCTCCATATGTCAACCAGACCTGTGTTAGCCACGATCAAGGACACCGTGCATGCTGCAGCTGAAGGGCGTCTAGGCGGCCCAGGTGAGCGGTCTACTGGCAGGTTCAAAACACAATTGAAGACTCCACCCCAAATTTGTGCAGATCGGACCCCATCCAGTCAGTGTTGTGCATAAGTCATAATAAAACTGTGGGCTATCGTAGTTGGGCCCATAGCGCCTACAAGCAGAAACGTTAAATCATGTTAACTGCATCGCACAACTGTGTATCTCCCACCTTGATCTTTTACAAGTTCCTGGATGTGGACCCTGAGGCTTTTGTAGCCCAAATCAGCACCCCTCGTGAGTGCGAGGTGTACCCAGCGGCCACAAAGTGGCCATGTAGCCTACCCAAGGTTACAAGTGTGTTATTTGGAGCTAAGTGTGTTTCTTGAAGTATTGCTACGTCCACGTTGTGTCGCTTGAGATATGCAGTGCCTTTCCTCACTTTCTATGGGCATTAAGACTCCTAACGTTCCATGTTCGTAACATCATAGGCATGTAGGGGAGTGGGCCGTCAGGCCCCGTATTTTCCTTCATCATGTGTCACTGTCCATGACGTGTAGTTGGAATACCACAAGTCCCCCTTGTGCAATTGATAGTCGTGTTGAACAAAGAAAGACAGCAATAACAATCAAATCCACCCTACCATTCTACCCTCTTCCCACGACAGGCCATTCCCCTACTCGCATGTCATAATGTGCATATACCACCCTTTCCCCACCATTTCCCCTCCCAATGAGAACGTCTCCCAGATATTGTGGCGCACACATGGGGCCAGATGCCAGCTAGTGAATTCCATTGCATCCCATGAGTTGTGTAGTAAAGCTCTCTCTGGCCCCTGTATATCGTGTCTAGCACAGTATGCTAATGCGTAACACTGAGTGCGTGGCCTGCTTACAATCTTCACTATTCTTTCAAATGAGGTGTGGAGACCTTAAAGGCCCCCAATGCGCAGGACTCTGCCCATGCTCAGCCTTCTGTCCCCCTTTATTACTACCATAGTGACCCCTCACGTGGCTGTCAATGTTGCATCGTACATATGAAATATCAGAGCAAACATTTTATAGAGAATCATCAGACGAGCTGACCGACCACCCCTTTCACTAGGGAGTCGAAGATGGCGAATTACGGTGTTCACCAGTCGCCACTCTGCAGTTCAAAAATTGCTGCAGTTGTTTATGATCGCTGAAGAGTAGTGGATTGCGGTCAACCACCACTCAGAGCCTAGTTGGATAGAACATGCAGTATTCTAAGATAAGTTCCTGAGGTTGGCGCTTAGCAGGTAAAAATAATCTCTTGACTTCCTGGACATCTTGGGTGAAATTGGGATATAGGGAGATATCTGAGCCCTCATGCTTAAAGGTCCTGAATTTTGCGTGCCTTCTTCAGGGCTGCATCCCGGTCCCTATAGTTTAATAGTCTTGCTATTACAGGGCGGGGGGCGCCTCACTCAACTGTGGCTGAGGAGTCAGCAAGCGGTGCGCTCATTCTACCACAAAAATATCAGAGAAGGTTTCACGTCCCAGCGGTGTGATTAGGGGTTGTTTATTGTAGCGTTCCATATAAGGTCTCTTTGTCCACGAAACGTGCGTCCATTGTCAATTGGCACAGGATCGTCAGTAAAGGACTGCCAACTGGCACAAACTTATCTAAGGATCATATAACATCTAAAATATGTGGATCTTACAACTCAGACAAGGATGAGGTTTAACGGACATCAAGACTTATAAAAACGAGCGGATTATTGAGGAAGAAAAAGTGATTCGTGAGATCACTTAGAGGATACAATTATAGCTATTTCAAATTATGTCTCTCGATGAAATCAGTAAAGGATGAAGAGAGATGACACTTAATATATGTTGGGTTGTTTAGTATGACTTGAGCGCGATGAAATCAACACTGGGTTGTTTAGTATTAATTGAGTTCATTTTCTGAATTCTATTTTTTGACAAAAAAAATTTGATATGAACTATTCTAATGATTGTCATAATGGTGTTTATGTGATGTTCGTAATTTATATTTAGTTTCTCAGTATATATCGTCTGTTCTGTCCATAGCTATTGTGTTGTGTCCATAACCATTGTTATAGCTTCTCAGTATATATCATCTGTTCTGTCTATAGCTATTGCGTTCTGTTCATAGTCATTGTCACATGTATTTATATTTATTTTTATTAGTTTCACTTGAAAGTCCGTTTAGGGTGAGATATATAGTTTACACATTAGTCTGTATGAATGCTGGAGTGAGTGATTGTTTTCTGATATTAGCCAAATAAGGAGATTGTTGTTTTAATTTATGTACAATACATTTCTATATCTTAATTTACATTGAAATGCTTTAAGAGTCATATATAGTTCCCAAAGTATCTTATATGAATTTACATGAATCTAGACAAGATATATATATATATTCATATTAAGTAAATTTGGAGAGACGAACTAGTATTGATTACTAGTATTGACTACTACTAATATTAACTAGTATTGACTACTCTAGATTGGTTTTCCCTGGTTGTTCTCTCCTCATATGTTCAGGGACCCTTTACTTACTTCTTTATGACACCCTCTCCATTGTGGCACGTCAGAGGTTGAGCCGGAATCGAGAGATGCTGGAGAGTTCAGATCCTGGCTCATCCCTCTGAATGATGAATTGAGCTGGCTATGAGTAGTCACCACTGTGAAGGACACATTTTGTATTTATTCTGGTCATGCACTGCATTTTTTCAAGCACGTTTACCTTTTGTGACTGTGACCATGTATAAAATGTTCCTTTTTGCGATATGCACCCATGCGGATTCCCCCCCCAAAAAAAGCTTTACCTTTCTGACTCATATTGTATAGTGGCTCAAACCAGTATTTGCTGCTTGACGCAGCTGAAACATACTCCAAATGCCATCATCTTTGCACTTTAGACAAAGTTGAGCTGAAAGACCCTTTGCTTTGTTTCCTTGTTCTACATCTTGCGGGTAGTCAGTTGTGGGGTTCATCTGGTACTATATTAAGTCCCAGGCAGGATCAGCATCTTCGTTTCTTAAACGGGTTGATGCTTCAGATGCCCAAGAACCTATTGACTGTTATTGTAGAGAGTTCTGCGTAGAGTTGGAACATAAATACTGTAACTCCATAAACCAGGCCCATAATTTAGATGCATGCCCCTCACTTACCAGATATGTTCAGACAATAGTAAATACCATGTTATTTCTTGAAAAATATATTTCTCTTATAAACCTTTAATCGTTGGCCAATGGAGTAATAACCACAATGCATGTGCAGTGTTTTCCCATTGAAGAATAGGCAGAGGCGTTGCAATTGCCTGATAATGTTACTAATAACGGAAATGATTTAGTAACCATTTTATCGACCTCAGGATGATAAGTTAAACTTGCTAGAACGAAACTCTGTCTGAGATGTCTCATGTCCTAAAGGTAAAGTTGTATTCAGTTGTGCTGTAGATGCATGTTCTTAGAATTAGAATTGTAAGTTGAGTCAGTTCCTGTCCACCCATCTCATTAGCTCACATGGTAATCATTTGCCCCAGACTGGAAAACATTGAGCATAGTTTCAGAGTACTTTAACTGTTATGAGTGGTTTATCGTTTATTCAGACACCACATATGCCTGTTCCCATAGTACCAATGATGGCACCATATACAGTACTCGTGTATAGAAAAATCTATATTTAAGAAAACATTTTCATCAAGCAAAAAAGTGAGAGGTGTAATCGTTTCCTCTGTAGAACAGTGAGCTTGTTGTCTTGGCAGGAAAGACCTTTGCATCCTGTTTGTTGAAAGGAAAGTCACTTACCTGTAACAGCAATTTTGCGCCCTGTGGCTTATATGCTCTGCAGTGGTTCTCACGGAGATATCCACTCACCCAAGAGTTTTCACAAGTGCTACTGATATATATCAGTGGCTCCCAACCTGTGGTCCGGGGACCCCTAGGGGTCCGTGAAGCCTCCTAAGGGGGTCCGTGACTGCTTAGAAAATTAAATAATAATAACAGATTAGGTCCCCAGCTTTCAGTAATGACTCAGTGGGGGGTCCACAGATTCCAATAATGATTCAGTGGGGGTCCTCGGGTTCTAGTAATGATAAAGTGGGGGTCCACAGAAGTCAAAAGGTTGGGAACCACTGATATATATGCTTCCAAACTTGAGCTGATGCCAGGAAACAATCTGAAGATGGTGCCCCCAATGTGTGGCATAGTGTAGTGAATGTCCCCATGAGCCATAGCGGCTCTGTCTACACCCTAGAAGACTTTAGCCATGTAAACATGAAGTGGTTCCAAATCAATCCTCTATTCTGGACTGTAATAAAGAGTATTTAAATCTAGAAAAGGTTTCACAGCAAATCCAGGTGTGAGTAGAATACCAGTTGTTGAAATGTTCTAACCAGGGGTAAGTGACCCCAGGGGTACTTGGTACAAAGACATGTTTGTTATATTCCTGTCTTCTTTCTTTCCTTAGGTAAAATGGATGATGTACTGGATTATATTTGCACTTTTTACTACAGTGGAAACATTCACAGACCTTTTCCTGTGCTGGTGAGTATTGAATGGCTAGTTACCTGGCGTTAAGCAGATTTATAAGAATAGCGCCTAGAGCCAGGGCTCACAGGGACAGTAACATATTCGTCCGTGAAGACACCAGCTTGTAGATTTTGCCAGATTAATTTTAGAAGTATCTTTCCACTGTGGCTTAGTAACAAACCTCTCAAGATGGCGGAGGACACTGGAGCACCTCAGCTTAATAACATTATAGGAGAATCTACTTGCAAGCAACCTGAATTTTAGTATCAGCAAGAGGCAATAAGCCAGTATGAGAGAGATAGGTCGATTTAGGATTCAAATGTGAAATGAACAAAATGACATTACTACTTGAGGCATCCTTCTCGCTGTGATTTATTTCTGGCAGGCACACGAGGCCAGGCACGTGCGCGCTCACTAGTTACCTTGGCAGATCCGTTCCTGCCGGCATAGCAGGATCAGAGGACCCTCAATCAGTCTGTCTTCTAAGCTAGCACGTATGCTCTTTCTCCAAGCTTCCTTAACTAAATATTTTCATGTCTCTAGAACTCGAAGGCCACCGCCCTCATTCCCTCTTCGCCCAGCTCTGTTACACGCCTTTTGCACCAAATCTCGCATAGCACAGTGGCCCCCTCAACACTGCCCGCTTTACCTTTCTCTGCACCCTCCTTAGACTGAGCCCCCTAGGAATATATCTAACATGAATGTTTTTAATTCTATTCCTTCACTTTTCACAGAAGTGTGTTGCACATTTTTGTACTGCGCATGCCCCTCCCATGCTTGTGCACTCTTTGTGTTGTTACACTAAAACCTGCATGAAATGAATACATGGATGTAATCCAGACCAGAGCTCTCGTGGTGCATGTGTTGCTCCACACACTGTAATTGTTGCAAGAGTGCATGCTTCTATAAATGACGTCACGCACAATCCCTGCACATGGAACCTCAGCACACCTTCCCCAGGAGCTTCTTCGTGTTCCCTTTGCCTGGGCCATGCTACCTCCGTGGCTTGTTCCTGCCCTTAGGACCATTGCTTGCCCTATTAATGAATGTGTTTTGGAAAACACTGGACACAGAATATAGAACATCCTATTTTTTTCCTTGCAGAATTGGTTTCTTGGTGTAGGGCTGCCTTTGCAATTTTTCTTCTGGCAGGGAAACAGAAAGCACATTCTTTTATTTCCTGATGTGGGGCAGAGGGTGTGCTTCTGGCTGCACAATGCATCTGAGAATGGATTATGGTACTGCATGCTTCTGGACACTTCAGAGGGACCTCTAGTGATGAGATGAGGTACTGCACAGTTTCTGCTGGCTTCAGATGGACATCTAGTATTGAGCTGAAGTAACCTTTTTGCTAACTGCAGAGGGACTTGGAGTACCTTCCTGTGGGCCTGCCCACTATCTGCTAGCTGCAGAGAGGCCCATAGTAACGTTCTGTGGCTCTGCGTTCTTGAGAATTGCCTCTCGTCACTTCGGAGGAACATCTGTAATGCCTTAAGGTACAGAACCCCTTTGGAACTTTAGTATCAACCTGCATTACTGCACTTTTTCTGATGATTTTCGTGGGAACTCTAGGTATAACCTGAGGTACTGCACCAGGCCCACTGATTTGAGAAGGAGTGTTCGCCGCTGCTAACGACCTGATGTCCTGCATCCTTTCCACTGACTTCAGAAGGACATCTAGTAATGACCTGTAGTGCTGCACACGTGTGAAGCTGACAGCGTTAGGAAGAAGAAGCAGGGAAAATCCATGTAGGGTAAGAATAGGGAAGGGGTATAGTGACATCAGCATAAACACCTATGTACCTTACATATATAATGGATTATTGGTGGCAAGTATGGTGTTTTGCTGCTTTGTTTTTAAATTAAACGGGATAGTATTACTAAGTGATATAAATATGAGTATGTTCTGAGCATTGATGAGTAATGGATAAAAACTCAACGTGCAGTAATGCTTAGTGAGTGATGGTGCGTATCTGGACATGCACTTGGATTAATGGGTGATGTTACAAAATGAAAAGTGCAACTAGTCCTTTCAAATAATGGTGCAAATCTGAACAAGTATTCTAGATGAATAATGGTGCAAATTTGAACATGTGCTGAGGATTACTGAGTACTGGGGCAGATTTAAACATGCTGTAAGGATTACCTAGTAATGGGGCAAGTCTGAACTAGCAGTTACGCCAACCACTGTCCCTGCCAGCACTGCCAAATGCTAGTACCAGTCCAGTAGCCATTAAGCTCCTACAAGTGTGACAGTATGGACTATTCCAGATCACCCACAGCAGTAAAAATGGCCTAGATGCGCTGGTATGGCCAGGAGAGATTTCCAAAGAGATGTCAACTAGGATTCAAGGCAGCCAAAGCAAAGTCCCAAATTTGGAATTAGACATTCTGCAAGGTGCACACACAAATTGGTAAGATCTTAAAGGACTCCAAACAGGAGAGGAGATGTGGGCTTATCACATCTGATGAGCTCAAAGCTGCTTGGTGTGATGCTCCTGGACAGATGAGCATCACTATAAGGGCCTTCCCTAGTGTATTTTGTCTATTTCCTGAGGTCATACTGCCAGATGTATAAACTTGGCTATCAGGGTGCTGCACGATTTGAACCAGGGCTGGGCTCACTGAGCTATCAAATAGTAAAATCAGGTCTGGGTTTCAGAATATCCGATAAGCATTAAATCTCCATAAATCATCATATGTAAATTAGTCTCATTTGTATTTATTATAGAACTCCAAGGAACCTTCTTAGATTTTATTATTTAGCGGCTTGTTGAGAACAGTTCTAGTTTGGCCCACAACTCGCATTAGAATAAGTTAAATACTGTAAGTATGTGGGCAGTGCAAAAAAGAAAATGGGGAAAAGACAAATACACAAAAAAATCTCAGTTTGGAATATATTCTAAAACCGAGAGAAAATCCAGAATAAAATGAGAAAAAAATGTTTGTATGATAAAGGAAGTGCACAAAATGTCAAGGGCATTGCGCATATCTAACCTTCCCACACTCCAGGCAATTGCCAAGGCAAAATTATTTAAACACTTTTGAACAACCCCAAGAGAGGAGGAGGAGTACTAAGAAGAGAAGAGTAGAGCTGGAGACAAAGTAAGATTAGTGGTGTGAAACCAGAGATGAGTTTCTCTTTTTCCAGTGTTTCTTCGTAGACAGTATGGGGGTCATTCTGACCCTGGCGGTCATCGACCGCCAGGGTCGACGACCACGGAAGCACCTCCAACAGGCTGGCGGTGCTTCCTTTGCTATTCCGACCGCGGCTGTAAAGCCGCGGTCGCCCAGCCGGGTCCGGCGGTTTCCCGCCGGATTTCCCCCGGCTGGAAGAATCAGCGCCACCATGGGGATTCCGACCCCCTTCCCGCCAGCCTGTTTCTGGCGGTTTTCACCGCCGGAAACAGGATGGCGGGAACGGGTGTCGTGGGGCCCCTGGGGGCCCCTGCACTGCCCATGCCACTGGCATGGGCAGTGCAGGGGCCCCCTAACAGGGCACCAGCAGGATTTTCACTGTCTGCTTTGCAGACAGTGAAAATCGGGACGGGTGCAACTGCACCCGTCGCACCCCTGCAACACCGCTGGCTCCATTCGGAGCCGGCTTCAATGTTGCAGGGCCTTTCCCGCTGGGCCGGCGGGCGCTCTTTTGGCGGTCGCCCGCCGGCCCAGCGGGAAAGTCGAAATGGCCCCCGTGGTCTTTTGACCGCGGAGCGGTCTTTTGACGGGGGAAGTTTGGCGGGCGGCAACTGCCGCCCGCCAAACTCGGAATGACCCCCTTTGTCCGATCAAAGAAGGCCTGAAGGAGGAGACATGATTTACATCTATTGATTCTTCTATCTTGTATCTCAGGCACTGTCTCTCTCCAGCATTAATAATATTAACAACACCAGTTTCAATGGAATATCGTATAGATAGTTTGATGATGAAGAGCAGAGCCCTTGTCCCCTTCATTATGGTTGATGTCACAGGATTTAAGGTTTTACATCTCCTTGCTAGCAGATGTACAGCACTGCAGTTGGGTGGTATTTAAAAGTGAATCATTCCTCTCGTGTATACACAGGACAAAAATATGAATGGCCAAACAAATTACAATTAGCTTCATTGGTGTTATTGTAAGTTAGTAACCAAACTTGGTTTAGGATGACCGTGAAAAAAATATTAGGCCCTACTGATTGTGTGTTAATTTCTCTCAACATGGGCAAATCTTCATTACGCTGTAGTGTTACCCAAACAGTTTAGGTTATAGGGCTCTGTGCTTCAGACTGCCTTCTTTAGGAGAAAGAAGTAGACCGACTACATCCTTCACTTTTTCTTACTGCAGGAAACTATTTGAACTACCAAATCCACGCCCTTGCTGGATTCCAGAGTAAAGACATCAACTAGAGAGGCAAGTCTTTGATAAAAGCAAGACTCCTAACATACCCACTCAATACAAGAATAACCACATTTTTGGTAGTTGGCTGGCCCCCGTACACATTGACCAACTTCAGCCCCAGACATCAGCCACTGGGGATTTACAACAAATTGCCCATGCAACTGAAGAGGCTAGTTGGGTGAGACTTCATCTTGGTGCGGGTCACATTTTAGGTAAGTCCTTGTAGAGCTTTTAAACAGAGGACATCAGGGAGACGATGCATGGAGATCTTTTAATCTCACGAGTAGAGACCACACATTTTTTCACCAATGCATTCCAGGTTTTATGGGATATGTTATTTTCTAGTTTCACAAAACATTTTCAACAACACATTGGATTGTAAACAGGGCATAATGGCTTTGTCTGATTATGCTGTTGTGTGCTGATATTTTGTGATAAATGTAGACTGTAAAGTCAGAGAGGTGAAGACAGTGGCCTGGCTATCAATGATGCAGCTGCTGAAATGCCACCAGGGTCCAAGGGTGTGAGGGCCCACTGCACCTGCTTTATAGCTGTGTGTTTTTGAACTACCAAACCAAGAATTGGAAACCAATTTTCTTGCCTTTTATTAAGGCCCATGGCACACTTGCTGTGTCTATAGGTGAAGAATTTGTTTTTTATGGGTCAGGAACGCAGGGCAAGAACGGTGCCAGGATTTAGTGTATGCTAGGCAAAATTGCAGTTCGCTTTTAGCATTCTGCATACGTTGAAAAAAATAATTTGGGGCATTTATTATCAGTAATTTGGTACCACCACTAGTGGGAGCCCTAAATCTGCGGCTGTTTTCCCTCACCATTCAGAAGCGCCCGCTCTGGATCATGTTTATAAAGAACTGAGGCAATATTTGGAAACTAATAAAGGATATTAATAGAGAGCACTGAGACGTTGTGGGGATCTGTGAAAGCTCATGTACAAACTAGGTTGGAAAGTTGTGTTCTGACAAGTAAAAGTGAGCAAGATGCAGAGTAGAAACTGATATAATTGCAAGTTTGACCGATTGTAAAACCCTTTCTTAGCACATAGCAAGGTGCTTAACTAGATGTACTGATTAGAAAAACTATGGGTACTGTGTGTGGTGTTCTCCGCGCGCTGAGAGCACTGTGTCTCGAAATAATAAGAAATTCTGAGAAGCTGGTGAAAAAAATTTCAAGCTTTTGCCAAAATGTTTCAAGAGAATGGGCTCCTCATACACGGTCTGCAGGGCCCTCAACAGAAGCAGCAACAAAATGGAGCTTTCAAATGGGAAAATGTGCTTGTAGATTATTACAGTATAAATGGGGGGAGGCTCAAGGGCCTGAAGCAGACATTTCTAGTCAAGATTTTTATTGGAAGAGACAGTTTTTGTGGATGCTGAGACTAGCGAAGTGAAGAACGAGACCTCGATTAAATCTGGCAAATAGGCGAAGAAGCACTTGAGTTAGATGGCTTTCTAGGAGAGTTTTCTAAAGTGTGCTTTTCCACGTCCCTCTCACTCTGATGGATTTCTGTTGAAAAAGCAATATCTACATTGTCTTTTTCTATTCTGTTAATTCTTTTTTCCTCTTTGCTGGATTATTTACGGCTCACTCACCAGGTTATTCTGGTAATCACGTTGAAGAGTTTAGCAGCACTGCAACGATTTCAGTATACCACCACTAACCAGCTTCTACGAGCACCAGGACAATACATTTGTGCACATTGTTAACACACTATGGGCCAGATATAAGAAACGTAGTGCTGCAACCAGTGCAGCGCCACTTTTCTTGCGCCCCTCAGCGCCCCCCTAACGTCACCATATGTGCGCCGTATCTAAGATATGGCACACCATGGTTACGGAACTAGCGCCAACATTTTTTATGCTAGTTCGGAGCTTTGCGGGATTAGGATAAAAAATGGTGATGCTAATCCTGCAAAGCCCATTGGGGCCCAGAGTAAACAATGGCGTGCCTCCTGTTAACGCCTGCTCTGAGCAGACGTTAAAAGTGCCGGAAACAATGATGCAAAGAAATCTCTTAGATTTCTGTACGCCATTTTTTCACCCTCCCCCACAAACGGGGGAACACCCCCTTGTATATATTATGTCTGGTGCAGGCATAATGTAGTGCAAAGGGTTTCAAAGTGACGCAATGCATGCATTGCGCCCTTTTGTAAATTGGTGCAGAGATTTTGGCCTTGTTGGACCACATTAGCGTAAAAAAAAGACGCTAATGTGGCGCAAGGGGGCGCTGGGGGCTTTTAAATCTGCCCCTATGTATACAGACAGTACAATAAAAACCCACAAGACAAGCAATAGAACTCACACCAGATGAGGACACATGGTAGGCAAAATAAAAACGCAAATTAAAACCACTCATAAACATGCCATCGCCTATGGCATCAATTCTCAAGATTTCTTAAGGATTCTGAACACGAGATCCCTAAATGTAGTTTGAGACCTATCTAATCAACATAATAAATTACCCCTATTTTCCAAGTACCCTGTCATGTCTCACAACAGACTAACTTTGTTATCAATACAGAGCAAAACACTGGTCTCTGCCCCCAAAGTTAGCCAAAAATCATAAGCTATTGATTTCCACCCACTCCACCACCCGCGCCACTTGCCCCTTTAAATGTACTGCCCCCTATTAGACCCCTCTATACAGAAGCAATTGATGTGATAAATGCGTAGACTAATCTCCCTTCAGTTCTACCTGTTTAAAGCAATATTCCACACGCATCTTTGCATACCTAATGAGGACACAATCAGATAGGAATTTTCCCAGTGCATATTACCCCTTCTGCATGAGAGTTCACCGACTGCACCTTTGCCAAACATGTATTATCCAGTGTCTCACAAATACACCGCCTTGCAAATCACGGTCTTTCTCAGAATTGCACCCTGATTAATCCTGATTTGAAATCAGTTTTGGACTAATATACATGAATCTGAAAACTGAGTGTCAAACTAGAAAACCTAACAATCTTGCATTTCTGTATCAAGATTTATGACATTTGAAAACATGATTTTATTGTTCGTTTTCTTTGAGGACTATGCACGTTTGAGTTTGTTTGTGCAGTACTGTGTTTGCGTGTGTGGTTGGGAGGACTAGTAGCAAGGCTGAAAGACCATGCAATCAATTAGACTGAGGTTTAATCTTGGTGGCCTACAATATTAGAGTAAGGTCATTCAGATGTTTTCTGTTCAATAAACTGCATAGGGCGCACCTCACCCCACACAAGGTAGGACAGATATATCCAAGAGCTTTCATGACCTACCCAAGGTGTAAGAATCGGGAAGCCAAACAGCATATGCTGGGGTGCTGCCCGGTGCTGAGGGATTATTGGCAGGCACTGGTAGATATTGTAGACTGCACCTTGGAGAGGGAAGGCATCAGGAACATTGAGGCTAGCCTTCTAGGAATTAACACACGGCCCAAGGAAAATAAAGTAACTGAGAATTTAGTGGACCTATTGTTGTTGGCTAAAAGGGCTATTACGGTGAAATGGAAGGCAGCCACGCCTACCACATCTGATAACAGGAAAGGGAGGTGTTATACTGGGTGGACATATCTGTAGAGAAGAAGCACCTCGCCGCCAAAACCTGGAACTCCCTCCCCGTCAACCTACATCTGACCCAGGACCTCCTGACCTTCAGGAAGCGTCTGAAGACCTGGCTGTTCGAGCAGTAGCACCCCCTCCCTCAACCCTCCAGCGCCTTGAGACCCTACCGGGTGAGTAGCGCACCTAACAAATGATTGATTGAGTGATTGATTGAATGAAAGGTCCTGCGTAAAAAAATGATTGCAGGGTTTTGGAGGGAGCTAATCCAAAAGTACAAACAGGTACTGATGATAGGCCACCTTGAGTCATTGAAAATACAGTTCACAGAGAATACAAAATTGCAGGTTAAGTCAGTGTCTTGAGCAGAACAGTTCTATTGGAAATATACCCATGGACAACTTAACTGTATGTAAAGACCTACCTGCATGGAGCCGGAAACAACTCAATATGGCCTGAAGCCTCTGGGATGAAAGGGGACACTACCCACTAAGATGGGTTCGATAGGAAAGGTCAGGCAAGGCCCGCAGGACAATATGACCTTGCTGGACAGTCCGCAGCATTACTCACCAGGGGGAAGGGTGGGGGAAAGAGGGTGGAAGGGGATGGTGGTTTTGGCATACATAATAAGATGTTAGTTAAACCACTGACCATACTGCACTGACTGCAAGGAAGAACATGAGCTGTCCCCGTTAATCTGCACTTTTGCTGAATAGAACAATGAACATGCTAATAAAAGATGTTTAAAAAAAGCTTCCTTGGCGGTAAAAACAAAAAAAAAGAAACACCAGTGAGCTGAGTGAATAGCGCTGTTGGTTAGGAATGAGCTTTTTTCATTTCGGGGAAATTGTCATTTCAGGAGAGATGTAGAAAGGCCTGGTGGTGAACTACAATTACAGCATCAATGCTAAACGCTCCTCTTACAAGGTCTTGTTTCTCCGCAGGTTTCCGTTCTATTATGAGCTGAAGATAGCGTTCGTAGCCTGGCTGCTGTCTCCGTACACAAAGGGCTCCAGCCTGCTCTATAGGAAATTCGTGCATCCGACGCTGTCTTCAAAGGAGAAGGTGCAGTATCCAATGACCCCGCTTTATTGTGCTGTGAGCATCCTCACGCGGTTCCTTGTCTGACCTGAATACCCCGGCCGGTGCTCAGCAGCATCCCTGGGTCGCTGGAACAGCAGCTTCACTACATTTGCAGCACCAAGCCCTACTTCACCTCCAGTCTTGAGTGTAGGAATGGTAAAGCATTGTTCTTGCTTCATGGGTCGCGGCGTACCCACAGGAATGCCTTGTAGGTGCCCGGGTACACCCGACAGTCGTTTCAAGATGTCATTGTCAGGAAGCTAATGCTGTGATCCGGTTCTGAAACCCTGCACTCCATTAGCTCTTGTAAGATACACATGGCCTTCAGTGAAGCTTTCTGCATTCCTGTGTTTCACTGTAGTATTACTGAACGTTCAAGAGCAGTGGTTCCCAACTTTTTGACTTCTGTGGACCCCCACTTTATCAATACTGGAACCCGGGCACCCCCCACTGAGTCATTACTGAAAGCTGAGGACCTAATCTGTTAAAATGATTACATTTGCCAAGTAGTCGCGGACCCCCATGGGTCCCTGGACCACAGGTTGGGAACCACTGTTCTAAAGGGCATTACCATGAGATAATTTCTTGCTGCTAGTGTTTTATGTCTTGACCCATATACAGGGCGAGGTGCACTTACCCTCAGTGACAATGTGCCTTAGACCATTCTGAGGCTTAATTTAAAAGGGAAGCCATCGTCCTGTGCGTTTCTGCATAATGTAGTTATTAAGCAAGGCCTGTAGGCAGGCATTAATATTTTGTGAAAAGTATGATTTTATTGACAGTTATACCTCTTTCTGAGCAATAATATTACCCACCATAGCCTAAGCATTCAGAACATGCTCTGCTAACAAAGCATATAGAAAAGTAGCTTTTGTAGGGAGAAGTTGAGGTACATATAGATATTCATTGTCTCACTTAAATGGTATGTTTAATTTGTCAATGGATCTTTTTGAAGACATTTTATATTTAGCTGTACTGAGTGTGCAGTCATTTTAGCCAAATTGTTTCATGTTCTTTTAGAATATTTATGTGAACTTCCGAATTTTGTTTTAGATTTCAGATGACATCAGGCTTTTATTTTTTCTTCAACCTGTTTGTATTTTAAATGTAGATTACTTCGTATCTCATAACTTTATGTTCTGTTTGCGACAGGAGATTGATGACTGTCTCGTCCAAGCAAAAGATCGAAGTTACGATGCCCTGGTGCACTTTGGGAAGCGAGGTTTGAATGTCGCTGCCACGGCGGCGGTGACTGCAGCCGCAAAGGTAACCCTGCATGCCTCGCCATGGCTGTACCCTTTGTCAAAATAAAGTTCAGCACCAGACTTCCCTTTCACCCCTGAACCTATTGTTTGTCATTGTTGTGCAATTTTGAGTATACTGTGCAGTTTTTTCTGCTAAAAGTCTCAATTGTTCATCCAAACAGATGGGAAAATAATTTTCTGTTATAGGGCGATTTCTTCAGTAACCAGTACTTTCTACGATACAAGTAAGATGGGGCGTTCTATGGTGCGGTAACTGCTCATAATTCACAAAAATACACACTTACAACACACCTGAGAACAGTCTAGTTTACTTATGTCATCAATGTGAGATTGGCAGGTGACATCGCTGCCAATGTAGGCAAAGCCCTCGCCCACGCCCACCCAGCAGCAACCTCTCATCAAATCTAGAGAAAGCACTGGTATGGCAGTGAACATTCTACCAAAATGTCATCAACAAACCCTAGTGACGGCTAGATATGGTGTCATGGTGGGCGCTCTGCATCTGGGGTTTGTTTGATGCAAAACACTAAATGGCACTGACATGTAGGGAATTTTCTCCATGTGCAGGGGCAACATTGATCATCTTTCTTACATAGGCCCGCTTGGAAGTCCAGGGCAGGAAAAAAATACTTCTGAAGACACACACTAAATAAGGTTGGCCTTCCCATGCATCTAGCTAGTACCCCTGTGCCTAAGAGGCCACCAGGTCATTGGTGTCCAATGGTAGAGCCAGCAGCACCTCCATATTCGGAAATCTAGCATTTCCCCGCCTCTCAATGGGTGTTTGCTGGGGCAGGAGGCCTGCTGATTTATGAGGGGGCTCATGGTCCTCCAAACCCTAGATGAAAGCCTTAATTATTTTATATCTGCAGCCCCTGGCAATAATGGATCTTATTTCACACAGCAAAATGTTGAAAAGTTGAACATTTTCTACGTATATGTTTAAAGCACATACACAAAATTTCACAGATTCACAGAGAATCCTAGGAGTAACTTTACAAATCTGCGTCGTTCATAAATTTCCTTTACTACTTCTATGTATAACATTACACAGTTTCAACAAAAGCGGGAACATTTTGCAGTGCAGATATGATGCAAAATTTCAATTGCGCATCATTTTTGTCTCCACACGAAAAACATTTTTTAGACAGAAACAACTTGTCCTGCACTGGAAATAAAGATGCGGGATAGTTCCCTTCCAGTTTCTACCCTGAAAACACACTTACTCCTACCTCGGACAGGACAACATCTGCATGTTCTTCTACGGTTGGAAAATACCTTCAAGTAGAAGGTGGCTGCCCATATCCCTACGAGTTTGTGGGTATTCACCTACTGTTGCAGGTGGCCCACTCAGAAACTCCAAACCCAAACTTCCGAATGTGGTAATTCAGCCACAGTACTAGAATTTACGCACTCATTACTGAAAAGTGATATTAGGAAGTTGCTTGTTAGTCATTCCATGCCATAAAGGAGAACTTTTCTGCACGTCACAGGATGCCATGCAGCCCTTTGTATGGTATGATATGCTTTCTTGTCGCTGTTCGTTCAGTGCTTGTCTGGCGAGAGAGTCCTCTTGGAGCTATAAGAGGTTTGCATTCTTGCATGTATTTAGGCTGTGTGAATTGTGTGTTGCTCCAAGTATCTGATCTATTTTGATGATCTTTCTTACTCCAAGGAATGAGACTTCTTGCTTGCAGCATTAATATGGTGACATCGGCCTCTCTTCTCAGTCTCACTAGATAATTGGGCCCGTCCTTAATTTGTGCCGGTGGTTGCGGGTGGTGAGCACCGTTTTCATTTTAGCACCAGGACTAATTTCTGTTTTTAAGAAATATGTTAGATTTTCCTTTTTGAAATGTAGCATTGAACAATATTTCCTTGCTATAGGCATCAGATTGTCCATGCACACATATCAGGTTGCAAAATATAGGAAAGCAGCGACGAAGGGAAAGGTAAAGGCTGTGTCGTTCTAAAAAAATAAAATAAACAAGTTAAAAAAGCAGGAAGGATTAAGGTAGTTGTAAAGATTTAAGAGATCATGGGGTTAAAGGTAAAGAATTAAATTATAAGTAGTAAAGGAATATCCTCCTGTAAATATGTTTTTTAAACCAGGAATTTTGAGAATAACCTTTCCGAATGTTTTTTTCAAAATCATTTTTTTTAAATCTGATATTAAGGTATTGAGATTAATCTTGGAGTGATTAATGACTTAAAAAAGATACCTTGGCCCTAATTTAGCGTTTGGTGAAGAGGGTACTCCATCACAAACGTAATGGTGTACTCTGTCCACCAAACCCTCAGTCCCAGTCATGAGTTGGACAGACTGTCAACTTTCCGAGGGCCATGCCCCTACTGGCAAAACTGTCACAAAAGTTACTCTGACGGCACAATGGAGTTGGGTCAGTCTGAGTAGGGCATCAGTTCGCCTGCCATGTTTAGAGTGGACGGTTTGATGTCCTATTTTCTTGCCTGTGACTGTCAGGGAAAGCCTAAATTATGGCCTCCACACTGTGGGAGAAAACTAGTTTTACATTTTTCAGAAAAAAACTCCAGCTTTGTGAGTTTGTGTCTGAAAAACAAAAACGTTTGGTGCACAACCGTCTAAAGCATGGAGGATGCATTGGTGGCTGAGTGAAAGCCAGTGTCGGACGGTAAATTTAGGAGGGAGGGGGTCGGGACACATATGCACACTCACTCACTCACTCACTCATTCATTCATTCACACACACACACACACACACATCCATTCACAGCACTCATTCTCAAATATTGCAAACATACACACACACACCAAACATTAATTTAAAAAAACACACACACTTAGCTTCACCTCTGCCTCCGAGATCCCAGGAGGTTTGAGACTGCTGCCTTCCCTCATTGGCTGATCCTAGGTCAGCCAATGAGGGAAGGCAGCAGTCCCAACTTCTCCACAGAGTGGGATGGGGTCAGTGAGACTGCTGACCCCACCCAACTCTGTGACAAGGTGTCCCTGATTGACACTCACCCTGGGCGCTTCAGAGCTTAAACCTGAAGCTCCCAGGTCAGAGTCAATGGGTGACGCTTCCCCTCATCAAAGAGGGGGAGGGCCTCGAGGCACCTTTGCTGAGCTGAGGAGGTCACGCCCATAGGAGCTGTCACCTCTTCAGCCCAGCAAAGTTCAGCTCAGGCAGCCAGAAGCCTGGGCAAACCGCGCATGTCTAGCTCCTGGATGCCTGACCTGAAGATGAAGAGTGTCTGTCAGGCTGACCTTTGCTGGGCCTGACGGACACTGTTTTTTAGGGGCAAAGGGTGGGGGGCGTGGCCCCTCCGCCTCAACGGATGGTCCGCGGCTGGTGAAAGCAAAGTCCATCGAAGGGCTAGCATGATCTCTAGATATGGCAGACAGGAGTCCGACTACTGTGATGGAGGTAATGACCTCCGCTACAGTGCCGTATGGCAGCCCGCTGTCCATATCTCAAGTCAGGCACTTAGTAACCTTATCAGCAGTTGAAGCAGAAACAATGGCTGTTAGTCAGTTATTATGATATAAGTTGATAGAAGAGGTGGGCACAACAAGAAGCCAGAAAGAAATTAGTTAATAAAAAATAATACTTCGAATGTGCACATTTGAGAAGGTTTGTATCGAGTTTGTGTCAAAACTCTAATGCGTAGCTACACGTCTTTATTTTGGGAGAATTGTGCAGTATAATAGAACAGCTCTGCTCTGTTGACCTTTTAGACTATCTGTAGGAAGTTGGCTCTGTATGTGCTATTTCAAAGTAAGGAATAGCATGCACAGAGTCCAAGGGTTCCCCTTAGAGGTAAAATAGTGGTAAAAATAGATAATACTAATGCTCTATTTTGTGGTAGTGTGGTCGAGCAGTAGGCTTATCCAAGGAGTAGTGTTAAGCATTTGTTGTACATACACATAGACAATAAATGAGGTACACACACTCAGAGACAAATCCAGCCAATAGGTTTTGTATAGAAAAATATATTTTCTTAGTTTATTTTAAGAACCACAGGTTCAAATTCTACATGTAATATCTTGTTTGAAAGGTATTGCAGGTAAGTACATTAGGAACTTTGAATCATCTCAATTGCATGTATACTTTTCAAGTTATTGACAAATAGCTACTTTAAAAGTGGACACAGTGCAATTTTCACAGTTCCTGGGGGAGGTAAGTTTTTGTTAGTTTTACCAGGTAAGTAAGACACTTACAGGGTTCAGTTCTTGGTCCAAGGTAGCCCACCGTTGGGGGTTCAGAGCAACCCCAAAGTTACCACACCAGCAGCTCAGGGCCGGTCAGGTGCAGAGTTCAAAGTGGTGCCCAAAACGCATAGGCTATAATGGAGAGAAGGGGGTGCCCCGGTTCCGGTCTGCTTGCAGGTAAGTACCCGCGTCTTCGGAGGGCAGACCAGGGGGGTTTTGTAGGGCACCGGGGGGGACACAAGTCCACACAGAAATTTCACCCTCAGCGGCGCGGGGGCGGCCGGGTGCAGTGTAGAAACAAGCGTCGGGTTCGCAATGTTAGTCTATGAGAGATCTCGGGATCTCTTCAGCGCTGCAGGCAGGCAAGGGGGGGGTTCCTCGGGGAAACCTCCACTTGGGCAAGGGAGAGGGACTCCTGGGGGTCACTTCTCCAGTGAAAGTCCGGTCCTTCAGGTCCTGGGGGCTGCGGGTGCAGGGTCTCTCCCAGGCGTCGGGACTTAGGATTCAAAGAGTCGCGGTCAGGGGAAGCCTCGGGATTCCCTCTGCAGGCGGCGCTGTGGGGGCTCAGGGGGGACAGGTTTTGGTACTCACAGTCTTAGAGTAGTCCTGGGGTCCCTCCTGAGGTGTTGGATCTCCACCAGCCGAGTCGGGGTCGCCGGGTGCAGTGTTGCAAGTCTCACGCTTCTTGCGGGGAGCTTGCAGGGTTCTTTCAAAGCTGCTGGAAACAAAGTTGCAGCCTTTCTTGGAGCAGGTCCGCTGTCCTCGGGAGTTTCTTGTCTTTTCGAAGCAGGGGCAGTCCTCAGAGGATGTCGAGGTCGCTGGTCCCTTTGGAAGGCGTCGCTGGAGCAGGATCTTTGGAAGGCAGGAGACAGGCCGGTGAGTTTCTGGAGCCAAGGCAGTTGTCGTCTTCTGGTCTTCCTCTGCAGGGGTTTTCAGCTAGGCAGTCCTTCTTCTTGTAGTTGCAGGAATCTAATTTTCTAGGGTTCAGGGTAGCCCTTAAATACTAGATTTAAGGGCGTGTTTAGGTCTGGGGGGTTAGTAGCCAATGGCTACTAGCCCTGAGGGTGGGTACACCCTCTTTGTGCCTCCTCCCAAGGGGAGGGGGTCACAATCCTAACCCTATTGGGGGAATCCTCCATCTGCAAGATGGAGGATTTCTAAAAGTCAGAGTCACCTCAGCTCAGGACACCTTAGGGGCTGTCCTGACTGGTCAGTGACTCCTCCTTGTTGCTTTCTTTGTTCCCTCCAGCCTTGCCGCCAAAAGTGGGGGCCGTGGCCGGAGGGGGCGGGCAACTCCACTAAGCTGGAGTGCCCTGCTGGGCTGTGACAAAGGGGTGAGCCTTTGAGGCTCACCGCCAGGTGTTACAGCTCCTGCCTGGGGGAGGTGTTAGCATCTCCACCCAGTGCAGGCTTTGTTACTGGCCTCAGAGTGACAAAGGCACTCTCCCCATGGGGCCAGCAACATGTCTCTAGTGTGGCAGGCTGCTGGAACTAGTCAGCCTACACAGACAGTCGGTTAAGTTTCAGGGGGCACCTCTAAGGTGCCCTCTGGGGTGTATTTTGCAATAAAATGTACACTGGCATCAGTGTGCATTTATTGTGCTGAGAAGTTTGATACCAAACTTCCCAGTTTTCAGTGTAGCCATTATGGTGCTGTGGAGTTCGTGTTTGACAAACTCCCAGACCATATACTCTTATGGCTACCCTGCACTTACAATGTCTAAGGTTTTGTTTAGACACTGTAGGGGTACCATGCTCATGCACTGGTACCCTCACCTATGGTATAGTGCACCCTGCCTTAGGGCTGTAAGGCCTGCTAGAGGGGTGTCTTACCTATACTGCATAGGCAGTGAGAGGCTGGCATGGCACCCTGAGGGGAGTGCCATGTCGACTTACTCGTTTTGTCCTCACTAGCACACACAAGCTGGCAAGCAGTGTGTCTGTGCTGAGTGAGAGGTCTCCAGGGTGGCATAAGACATGCTGCAGCCCTTAGAGACCTTCCTTGGCATCAGGGCCCTTGGTACTAGAAGTACCAGTTACAAGGGACTTATCTGGATGCCAGGGTCTGCCAATTGTGGATACAAAGGTACATTTTAGGTGAAGGAACACTGGTGCTGGGGCCTGGTTAGCAGTGTCCCAGCACACTTCTCAGTCAAGTCAGCATCAGTATCAGGCAAAAAGTGGGGGGTAACTGCAACAGGGAGCCATTTCTTTACACAAGCCCCCCCCAGCCCACAGGCCAGGAGACTCAGCCAACGCTGGAAGAGTCTTCCTAGTCTGTCAGGCGAGGAAGAGTAGAGGAAATGGCTGGTTTGTTGCAGGGCCTACTCTGCCTTACATCCTCCTGTTCAGGTCATTCCCTCTGGGGAACTGACCCACTTCCACAGTGATAGGACCTAGTCTGAACTGCCTCTTGTCTGTGCTTTTTATGTCTTCACCCATTCTCTCTATTTTGAGGTCAGAGGTATCCACCTCTGCTAATCTTATCTTAGCCAAGGTCACCCCTAGCTTACCCAAAGAGGTTACCCAGAGCTGGAGTAACCCCACCATGACCAACAGGGTCAGGGGGCCTAACTTGTTATTTGGCATGGGGTCAGACCACCATGCCAAGGATAGTGCAGCCATAAAGGCTAACACCCAGCAGAGGCCACTGACAGCTGTCAGTGCCCAGAACCACACCTTTAGCTCTTCACCTAAAAGGGAAGGGGCTAAGTTACAGGCTTCTTTGGGTTCAGGTTGCCTGTCTGCTGTATTGGAGTGGGGGGTTACCACATCTTGTAGTGAACACCCTTCTTCCACTCTTTCTTCTGTTAGCTGAGGAGCCACCCACTCAGGTTTAACAGTTGCCTGACTAGCCAGGACTTCTTGTGGGTCAGGTTGGACTTTATCAGGGCCATTTTTGGAGTTCTCCCCTACTGGAGCAGAATCTCCCTGGCTTGCTGTAACCTTGGCTAAAGGTTGTCCACCCTTCCTACTCTGTTTTCTTTTCTTCTTCTTCTGGGGCCTGCTTGCATTTACTGCAGAGGCAGGACTTCCAGAAACCTTGGGAGAGGACTGGCACTGGACCAGTTCCTCTCTTGAGCTCTGACTAACCTCTGGGTAGTCATTTCCAAGGAGACAATCAAGGGGGAGGTCTGTACTGACTACTACCCTTCTCCAGCTAAGAGTGCCACCCACTTCTATGGGCACTAAAGCCACAGGCCTCTTAGTGACCCTGTCTAGGCTAACTCTTACCCTGGCAGTCTCACCTGGGATGTACTGGTTCGAGAGCACCAGCCTGTCATGCACAATAGTGTGACTGGCACAAGTGTCTCTCAGGGCAGTGGTTGGGATTCCATTCACCAGTAGGTGGTGGAAGTGTCTACTTCCCTCTGGAATCTCCAACTCGCCTGTTGGGCCCTGTTTCCAGTTGAAGGCTATGAAGACCTCCTCATCTGAGGAGTCATCTCCCATGGCTACACTGGTTACCCCTGGAATTTTGTTCTGGGGTTTGTTTTTGGGACAAGAAGTGTCCTTGGTGTGGTGCCCAGACTGTTTACAGTTGTGGCACCATGCCTTAGTGGCATCCCAGTTCTTACCCTGGTACCCACCTTTGTTTTGGGTTGTGTCTTGGGGCCCACCCACCTGTTCTGGTTTTTGGGGGCCTACAGAGGACTCTTTTTCTTTGTTTCTAGTGTCACCCACTTTCTCCTGGGGAGTTTTTGTAACCCCTTTCTTTTGGTCACCCCCAGTGGAAGTTTTGGTTACCCTAGTCTTGACCCAGTGGTCTGCCTTCTTTCCCAATTCTTGGGGAGAAATTGGACCTAGGTCTACCAGATACTGATGCAACTTTTCATTGAAGCAGTTACTTAAAATGTGTTCTTTCATAAACAAATTATAAAGCCCAACATAGTTACACACTTCATTTCCAGTTAACCAACCATCTAGTGTTTTTACTGAGTAGTCTACAAAATCAACCCAGGTCTGACTCGAGGATTTTTGAGCCCCCCTGAATCTAATTCTATACTCCTCAGTGGAGAATCCAAAGCCCTCAATCAGGGTACCCTTCATGAGGTCATAAGATTCTGCATCTTTTCCAGAGAGTGTGAGGAGTCTATCCCTACACTTTCCAGTGAACATTTCCCAAAGGAGAGCACCCCAGTGAGATCTGTTTACTTTTCTGGTTACACAAGCCCTCTCAAAAGCTGTGAACCATTTGGTGATGTCATCACCATCTTCATATTTTGTTACAATCCCTTTGGGGATTTTTAGGATGTCAGGAGAATCTCTGACCCTATTTAAGTTGCTGCCACCATCGATGGGACCTAGGCCCATCTCTTTTCTTTCCCTTTCTATGGCTAGGAGCTGCTTTTCCAAAGCCAATCTTTTGACCATCCTGGCTAACAGGGGGTCATCTTCACTGGAGTTATCCTCAGTGATTTCAGAGGTGTTGGTCTCTCCTGTGAGGGAACCAGCATCTCTGACTATTATTTTTGGAGTCAGGGTTTGAGGGACCCTGTTCTCCCTAGATAGGACTGGTAGGGGGGAATTTTCCTCCAAGTCACTATCCTCTTCCTCTGAGTTGCCACCCTCAGAGGGGTTGGCCTTTTCAAACTCTGCCAAAAGCTCCTGGAGCTGTATTTTGGTAGGTTTGGGGCCCATTGTTATTTTCTTTATTTTACAGAGTGACCTTAGCTCCCTCATCTTAAGATGGAGGTAAGGTGTGGTGTCGAGTTCCACCACAGTCACATCTGTGCTAGACATTTTGCTTCTAAAAGTTGGAATACTTTTTAAGAATCTACAACTGGTTCTAGAATCTAATTCAAACTTTTACAAACTTTTAAACTCTAAAAGAAATGCTAAACAGGATCTAACACAAGGCCCTAGCAGGTCTTTTAAGAATTTAGAAAACTTTTCAAATTGCAAAAATCAATTTCTAATGACAATTTTGGAATTTGTCGTGTGATCAGGTATTGGCTGAGTAGTCCAGCAAATGCAAAGTCTTGTACCCCACCGCTGATCCACCAATGTAGGAAGTTGGCTCTGTATGTGCTATTTCAAAGTAAGGAATAGCATGCACAGAGTCCAAGGGTTCCCCTTAGAGGTAAAATAGTGGTAAAAATAGATAATACTAATGCTCTATTTTGTGGTAGTGTGGTCGAGCAGTAGGCTTATCCAAGGAGTAGTGTTAAGCATTTGTTGTACATACACATAGACAATAAATGAGGTACACACACTCAGAGACAAATCCAGCCAATAGGTTTTGTATAGAAAAATATATTTTCTTAGTTTATTTTAAGAACCACAGGTTCAAATTCTACATGTAATATCTTGTTTGAAAGGTATTGCAGGTAAGTACATTAGGAACTTTGAATCATCTCAATTGCATGTATACTTTTCAAGTTATTGACAAATAGCTACTTTAAAAGTGGACACAGTGCAATTTTCACAGTTCCTGGGGGAGGTAAGTTTTTGTTAGTTTTACCAGGTAAGTAAGACACTTACAGGGTTCAGTTCTTGGTCCAAGGTAGCCCACCGTTGGGGGTTCAGAGCAACCCCAAAGTTACCACACCAGCAGCTCAGGGCCGGTCAGGTGCAGAGTTCAAAGTGGTGCCCAAAACGCATAGGCTATAATGGAGAGAAGGGGGTGCCCCGGTTCCGGTCTGCTTGCAGGTAAGTACCCGCGTCTTCGGAGGGCAGACCAGGGGGGTTTTGTAGGGCACCGGGGGGGACACAAGTCCACACAGAAATTTCACCCTCAGCGGCGCGGGGGCGGCCGGGTGCAGTGTAGAAACAAGCGTCGGGTTCGCAATGTTAGTCTATGAGAGATCTCGGGATCTCTTCAGCGCTGCAGGCAGGCAAGGGGGGGGTTCCTCGGGGAAACCTCCACTTGGGCAAGGGAGAGGGACTCCTGGGGGTCACTTCTCCAGTGAAAGTCCGGTCCTTCAGGTCCTGGGGGCTGCGGGTGCAGGGTCTCTCCCAGGCGTCGGGACTTAGGATTCAAAGAGTCGCGGTCAGGGGAAGCCTCGGGATTCCCTCTGCAGGCGGCGCTGTGGGGGCTCAGGGGGGACAGGTTTTGGTACTCACAGTCTTAGAGTAGTCCTGGGGTCCCTCCTGAGGTGTTGGATCTCCACCAGCCGAGTCGGGGTCGCCGGGTGCAGTGTTGCAAGTCTCACGCTTCTTGCGGGGAGCTTGCAGGGTTCTTTCAAAGCTGCTGGAAACAAAGTTGCAGCCTTTCTTGGAGCAGGTCCGCTGTCCTCGGGAGTTTCTTGTCTTTTCGAAGCAGGGGCAGTCCTCAGAGGATGTCGAGGTCGCTGGTCCCTTTGGAAGGCGTCGCTGGAGCAGGATCTTTGGAAGGCAGGAGACAGGCCGGTGAGTTTCTGGAGCCAAGGCAGTTGTCGTCTTCTGGTCTTCCTCTGCAGGGGTTTTCAGCTAGGCAGTCCTTCTTCTTGTAGTTGCAGGAATCTAATTTTCTAGGGTTCAGGGTAGCCCTTAAATACTAGATTTAAGGGCGTGTTTAGGTCTGGGGGGTTAGTAGCCAATGGCTACTAGCCCTGAGGGTGGGTACACCCTCTTTGTGCCTCCTCCCAAGGGGAGGGGGTCACAATCCTAACCCTATTGGGGGAATCCTCCATCTGCAAGATGGAGGATTTCTAAAAGTCAGAGTCACCTCAGCTCAGGACACCTTAGGGGCTGTCCTGACTGGTCAGTGACTCCTCCTTGTTGCTTTCTTTGTTCCCTCCAGCCTTGCCGCCAAAAGTGGGGGCCGTGGCCGGAGGGGGCGGGCAACTCCACTAAGCTGGAGAGCCCTGCTGGGCTGTGACAAAGGGGTGAGCCTTTGAGGCTCACCGCCAGGTGTTACAGCTCCTGCCTGGGGGAGGTGTTAGCATCTCCACCCAGTGCAGGCTTTGTTACTGGCCTCAGAGTGACAAAGGCACTCTCCCCATGGGGCCAGCAACATGTCTCTAGTGTGGCAGGCTGCTGGAACTAGTCAGCCTACACAGACAGTCGGTTAAGTTTCAGGGGGCACCTCTAAGGTGCCCTCTGGGGTGTATTTTGCAATAAAATGTACACTGGCATCAGTGTGCATTTATTGTGCTGAGAAGTTTGATACCAAACTTCCCAGTTTTCAGTGTAGCCATTATGGTGCTGTGGAGTTCGTGTTTGACAAACTCCCAGACCATATACTCTTATGGCTACCCTGCACTTACAATGTCTAAGGTTTTGTTTAGACACTGTAGGGGTACCATGCTCATGCACTGGTACCCTCACCTATGGTATAGTGCACCCTGCCTTAGGGCTGTAAGGCCTGCTAGAGGGGTGTCTTACCTATACTGCATAGGCAGTGAGAGGCTGGCATGGCACCCTGAGGGGAGTGCCATGTCGACTTACTCGTTTTGTCCTCACTAGCACACACAAGCTGGCAAGCAGTGTGTCTGTGCTGAGTGAGAGGTCTCCAGGGTGGCATAAGACATGCTGCAGCCCTTAGAGACCTTCCTTGGCATCAGGGCCCTTGGTACTAGAAGTACCAGTTACAAGGGACTTATCTGGATGCCAGGGTCTGCCAATTGTGGATACAAAGGTACATTTTAGGTGAAGGAACACTGGTGCTGGGGCCTGGTTAGCAGTGTCCCAGCACACTTCTCAGTCAAGTCAGCATCAGTATCAGGCAAAAAGTGGGGGGTAACTGCAACAGGGAGCCATTTCTTTACACTATCCCTATATCTATTTAGAATGAACATGTAAAGAAATGTATTTACTACTCCATTGTAGAAGTGGTGTGTTGAATAAATTCAGCATGGCTGCCACTGCTGTCCACATCACAAAATCACCCATGGTTGCCTGTCGTCTGTCTTTGTTGCCTCAATAGGTGTCTCAAGGCTTTTATATGGTTTTCTACTTGGACCTCACAGAAGGGAAGGTAACACCATGAATGTGCAGACTAACGTCAAATTAACAGCACTGCGTTGAAAGAATGTCAACGACCATGCTGTGTGTCTCAAAACTATTAGATGAATTTTGCCTGTAACATTTCAGCATCCCAAAACCTCTAAACTAAGGGCACCCTCAAAAGATCCTGGAGGGCCAGGTCCATGCCAGATTTTAACTGTAAAGCAATGGTCAAATAAACAATTCAATTTCCATTTAGATACTTGGGCATAAACCTCCACCTTGATGTGATTCAGGAACATCAAATGGATTTTTATGCCTAGTAGTCAGAGAATGTGTCCCCACCACGCTGCATGAAGGGTGGGGATATGTACAACTCAAAACACAACTGTAAACGTACTACTAGTAACCTGACAGTAATCACATGTGGACGTACATACATACAGCAAACACCATGGCTCTGTCCTCTTCCCTTTGTGCTTGCAGCCAGACATCAGCTGCAGTTGCGTCATTGTGTGGCAGACGTGTGTGTGCGTGTGCGCACGTGTGTGTTTTTGGGACTTGCAATAGGTTATGAAGTGTCTTTGAGCGTGTATATGCGGAGTACTGTCAGATGTGAAGTTAGACCTTTTTTAAGTCTGTTAGTATTATTCATTTGTAATTTGCTAAGTATATGCCTGCATACACCTGACCATTTTTAAATTAATTTTGTTTCTTTTCTAATATTTTTACTAAATTTAAAATATAAGCATCTTTAATGTTGAAATATGACAGTTTGTTCTTTTATTTATTTACTTTTTTAGGTGTAGGTGTTTGATATGGTAGTGTTATTCCCTCGCTCCAGTGGTTGAGCATGATTCCCTTACAGTATCTGTGGGTGGTTTTGCATGGTATGTGACTTACTACAAGGCTTAGCTGCAGAAGATTTGTAAAACACAAATGAGTACTGTAGCCCTGCCTTATTTGAAGGAAACATTTTTATCTCTTAAAGAGAAAGGACCTGGGCAGGGACTTTTACAAACCCCATTCTCAATTTGCGACCCAACCGATGTACTGATTAGTCTGTTTGCAAAAACCAGATTCATAGTGAGCCTCAATTCGACCTAACTGATGAATATTAACAAGGTAGTGTGCAAATTGCGGCCCACTATGTATGAATCACTGTCATCACAGAGATGGTGGCCTGCTGAGGTCAGAAGACCACCATGTTTGTGATTGCTCTTAAATAAAGCATTCGTTTCCTTTAAGATCCCTTTTCCTTAAAGGAAAATAGGACTTGTTAAAAATAAAATAAAAGATTAACTGACATTTTTAAAGAAACGTTTTCTCAACATTCATAAAGGTGAATGGCTCCTTTGTGTCCCCTTGCTGTTTGTGAATGCCTTACCACTAACTTTCAGTGGTTGGTAATACAATAAAGTTTTGCAAGCAGATTTTAGTTGCGAAACATTAAAACATAGCATTCTGATTTGCCATTTGGAAGGGACGCCGTAAACACCCCCCTTGCAAATACCATTTGTTATGTATTTGCAAAACCAAATGTGATTTGGTAACATGTTACCAAATCACAGTTTGGGTTTTGAACATACCAAAATGCCTTTTTTCTACGAATCTGCCACTTGCAACCATAAAAAGCCTTTATACATCTGGCACTTCACTTAGAGCACTAATTTAATGTTTTCTTCTGTACTATCATCCTTAGGTATTTGTAAAAAGGGCGCAAATCCCTCACCCACAATAAATGGCATGCTTCATTAAAGGGGTTTGCCCCCACCAGCAACAAAAGTTGCAAGGTGGGCCCTCCCCTAGCTCTATTTGTTTCTTTTGGTTGGTTGGAGAGGAATTAATTTGTGATGTGTTCCCTGACTAAGGTAAATGTTCTAACTTAGTGGGGGATACTAAAGAGTTAAAATTGTGTAATGGTTGGCTTAGTAGTCACCCTCTCACAAGATTAAAATAATAGACTCTGGGCAAGAATCTTATAGTCTTATGGCATCTGACATGTTTCTGCCTGTTCTGAGTGTGCCTGAGGTCAGGACAAAGTGACCCTGGCCACCATCCCTGTGTCACTGTCCTCCTCTGGAAAACTAGTCTCATGTGAAAGGAATGAGAGAAGGAAAACTGTCTATTTCCACAGTAAACAGGACTGTGAGTGCTGATTCACCTGTAGAAAACATGGTACAGAAAATGAAAGAGATATAATGTTAGACATATCTGTGGGGATAAACAAACACATATTGTGGTGCAACACAGTGTGAGTGCACACACTATATAACCATCCTTATCGGTTCACAACATACATTAACACACATGGGCATTAAATAGTGCAGAGGTATATGACACAGATTTCACTAAACCAAATGAGAATCAGTCATTCTTTGTTCCCATGAGGACATTAGAGGTGCGTCTATGATTGCCAATAACGTTAATGAGCCTTTATGACTACAGTCTCTGTAAGTAATCTGCTCATACTGCTCAAACTCTTAACTGTGGAAAGTATCTGTAAATTTGCCCTCCCCTGTTTGCTTATATTGCTCCCGGAGGCGGACAAGTAGAAGCTCTGTGAACTATTTAATGACAATAATGCAGCATCAGGGAGATCAAACTGGTACCAGACATCCTCTTGCTGAGGAGCGCATCTGTGTCTGACTTCATCTCATTGTAATGAGCATGCTGTCATAGCATGTTCATGGGAAATATAGTCTTTGTCAGGTTGATAAAATAATGTCATGGCGAGGCCCTTTACAAATGTAATAGTTTGTCTTTACATTACATCAAATTAGTTTGTCCTACATTGTTTAAGTGTGTGAAGGATGTCAATAAATGTGTCTTTTATTCACTGCTTCGATAGTGAAGTCATAGATGTTATGCCATAGGTATTTACTGAAACCTGTGTATCTGGCACCTGATGTCATCGGTTTGAGGGGGGCCTGTGTGGATGACATCCTCACACTGTAATGAGTGTACTGGTATAGCGTATTCACGGAAAGTGTAGTCTGAGTCACTTAGGAAAATAACATCCTATACAACCCCTGAATTAAAAAGCTTGTCTGTTATCTTAAGTCAAAAGTAGTGTAAGTGTCTGAACACCGCTTCTCTAGTGGGTCCATTTTTTTATCTTGTTCTAGAGAGGCTAATCTTCAGACTATTTGCGAGAAAGTGATGCATTAGTTGAGATGGATTGGTGTCCACCTAAAGTCACTATCTCATTAGTTCCAGTCAGGGGTTTTAGTAATTTAAACCTGAAGCTACTGCATAGACGAGACAGGTTTAACTTAACAAAAATGTTTAAGCATTTAGTACAAAAACAGTTAAAAAGTTGAAAAGATAACACAATAACCATCCCAGTCCAATTTAGAAATAGAGAGAAAAAAGTAATAAGTAAATTGACATCAAAACAACAGAAATCCAATGAGGGGAAGTCGAGATATGAATATGGAAATAGTTAACTGGAAAAAGCACCAAGAAAAGATAAATCGTCCATGATATTCAGTTTTTGCAGTAGACCAAGGTGCGGTTTCAGGCCGACGGCAAGGGAGCCAAGGTCAAATACACCAAGTTGATTGGTCCCGGTGAAAGTCTGGAAATGGAAAAGCTTGAAAAAGTTTCTTAAGTCCCACTGATCTAGAAGAAAAGTTTTCAAAAGTTTCCATACATTAATCTACTGCCCAAACAACCACAGTACACTTCTAAGGTCCCCAGACCCTCAAGGAAGGCACTTAGAGATCACCGGGTGCCAGGCAGAGACTAACAGCAGGGTCCAGTCCAGGTCCAGTTGCTACTGGTCCACTGAGCACTTTAAGAAAAATGCCTTTTATAGCGTGTTATGTCCCTGTAGCCACACAGGAGGTCAGCCAACTGACCCTTGAAGTCCATTTCTTTGTCCTGGGTACATGTGGGATCAGGTCCAGCACTTAGTGTCTTCTTCACATGTCTCAAACAGCAGATGTGGTTCATCTATCTTCTGCTCTTCTATAGATCCAGATGGTGATCTGAAGAGGTGCCTTGGAGTGCCACATGTATGCCTGGCATTAACTAGTGGGTGGGGGTGACTTCTGCGCACTTCCTAACCAATGGGGTAAAGTTACTGGGGACAACACTGCCCACTTTTTCAGTAGTTCCTGTTTGCTCTACCGCAAACACTCTTAAATTGCCATATGGCAGAGCAAAGCAGTGATGTTCGAAGTCTTCAGCCACATTAAACTTTGACTTTTAAGGCTGATGCTGTGTAAGGGAGTAGAAATTTATCACCAATTTCCACCCACAACTAACATTAAAATGCAGTTTGAAGCAGGCCCTGTACCCACAACAAATCATGAGACAGCGTTCTGGTAAGACATGGTCGTCAGCGCTAGACTGGGATACACAAGAATTGTCCTGCCATCATTTTGCTTCCTTTAAAGCAGAGCAGAGTGTTACATGTGGCTCAAGCAAACATCCCAGGCAGGATTTGACATTATGATGCCAACAGAATGGCAGCACCCCCGCCCCTTCTGCTGATCTCTGCTTATTCATGCTCCTGAGAGGACTTTCATACCTTGTTCTCACCTTGTTCAAGCCAAGGAGTTGCTGGAGAGTCAATAGAAATTAGCGTGCAGGAACTCCAAGCAGGGAGAAGATAACTTTTTTAAAGTTACTTTTCATTAGTATTTATTAGAAATCTATTTTCACCATTAAACTGAACTATTAGGCGTTTAATTATTTTTCCAGCTGGCCCGTTCCCAAGATGCAGTATTAGAACTTGAATCTGTACTCTGATTTTCAACCCAGGACAGCCAGGCCTGCCACAGAGAAGTAGCATTTAGAGCCTTATGACTGTAGTAACATGGTAACATTAATTTTCTAAATGTGTCACTTTTACATTAACTGTACCGTACCATGTGTGCTACCATGCCTACATATTTAAAAGGGATGTTATTACTTGTTGGAAATGTCTCTTTTAACAGGTCGCACTGCAGGTTTAAACTGCAGCAGACAGGCTAAAATGGTAGGTCAGATACAATGTTTCTCTTGTCAAACCAGTGGTTGGCACAATAAGTGCTGCAGTCCACAGGTGACTTTTAACCATATATCATATGTACTATGGCTTTATAGGAGAGTTGAATATGCGCTTAGGGATTAGTTGATTTCTACAGGGAGTCAGAGCACATTCACTGGGCACTGGACAGGAGGCACTGGACAGGAGGGCCTCAATGTACAGAGTGTAAAAACCAGCAATACAATTAGGCAAATAAATGTAAGTGACTAAAAGAAATAGACATTTTCTCACAATATTTGAATCCAGTCACTACTCAATTGTTTAATGACCTCTCCCACACTACCCTACTAGGGAAAACCGTTTACCTTAGTGAGGAAACATATCATCCATCTGTCCATCAAACCAAAACAAGCAAAAAGAGCTCTCGGAGAGAATATCTTGCCAGTTTTGTTGCTAGTGAGAAGCAAATGCTTACCATGAAGCACACTACTTATTGTGGGGGAGGAGTTCACACCCTTTTTTTTTAAACAAAAAACAAGGATGGTAGTACAGAAAAAGCACTGAATAAGTACTATGAGTACCTTCTGTTTAAGAGATAAAATTAGGGCATGGTTACTGTGCTAAACATGTGTTTTTCATAGTAGTTTGGGGAAATAAACTGAATAACCAATCCTTTACCATATCTCTCTCACACTTTTTTGGGTCGCAGTAGAGTAGAATTGAACCTGTTTGGGCTGTAGTAATACAGTAGGATATGTGGTGTAACCTTTGTGAATTGCAACTGGCTTACCCTTTTCTAGATGTTTTTTGTTTTTGTATGCCTCTCCCTTTCTTTATTTTTTCATTTTTCCTCTCAATGTGTATGATATACTGCCCATTTTCCACACACTCCTCCTTGCCACTGTAACGTTTACACATAAAAAGTAGGACTGTCTGCTCGGAGTTCTACTTACTTTTGGCAGCCTTTGAGATTTGCATTTATTAGTAGGCGTACTGGTGCTCATACCTATAAATGTGTGTGTATATATACATATATATATGGATATTGGAAATTTTGGCATGGAGCAGGGCCTCCTGGATTTGCTTTGCACATTGGTTTCACTTACCACCCCCCCAATATTACCATACAGTTGTTGTATTTTTGTAATGCTCGGACTAGGAAAAATATTTAACATGGCTAGTGTTTTTTCGTTTTTTGACTCTATTGATCGCTGGTGTTTTTCTGATTGGTACTAAATGTGTTCTGTGTTGATGTTGTGTTTGTGGCTCTAAACACCTAGGGCCAGATGTACCAAAGGGTTTTATCCATTCTGTGTCTATGGGAAAATGTGTTTGTACATATGGCCCCTAGTGTATTGTATTGTTCTGTAGCATTTGTATAGTGCTTACAACCTCTAAGTGGGGTGTTGAAGCTATAACCCACATGAATAGCAAGCTACACTGTATGGGGTGTGTGAGTGAAAAGGTGTTTTTCTTGTTGGGGGCCTTTTTGGGAAGTCTTTGCATGTTTTCATGAATTGCGTTCCGAAAACTTGTAAAACACAATAGTGGAGGTCGAAAAGAACCATAACTAAGAAAGTACCCTCATGTTAATTTTACATCATGTGTGACCATGAGAGTGACGTCAGCGACAATAAGACACCAGCATTGAAAATAGTAATCAGTGGCACCTGAATGGCCAGGGACACAGCAGATACTGATATTCGAAGGGTTCTGTAACATCCTGTCAAGTTTACATAAATATAAGTTTGTTCACTTCCAGGACACCATCTTTTTTTGTACCAGGGTGGGTATTGTCCAGCCCCTGGAGTGGACTGGGAGGGTGGAAGAACACCAGATAATTTATTGTTGGATTTGGGGTGGGGAAGAGGGAACAGTACTACTGAGAGTAGTGGGCGAGGATGGCAGGTGAGAGTAGTGTGCGAGGATGACAGTTGAGAGTGGTGGGCGAGGATGGCAGGTGAGAGTTGTGTGCGAGGATGGCAGGTGAGAGTTGTGTGCGAGGATGGCAGGTGAGAGTAGTGGGCGAGGATGGCAGGTGAGAGTAGTGGGCGAGGATGGCAGGTGAGAGTTGTGTGCGAGGATGGCAGGTGAGAGTTGTGTGCGAGGATGGCAGGTGAGAGTAGTGTGCGAGGATGGCAGGTGAGAGTAGTGGGCGAGGATGGCAGGTGAGAGTTGTGTGCGAGGATGGCAGATGAGAGTAGTGTGCGAGGATGGCAGGTGAGAGTAGTGTGCGAGGATGGCAGGAAACGAGTATTATTTGTATTTGGGTGGGGAGGAGTAGGACGTTGTGGAAGGATGCTATTTTTTATGTTTGGGTTGAGGAAAGGGAGAGATTACCAGAGGGCGGTGGGTGGCAGGACTAACAGGACCTTTAATTTGTGGTGTACGACACTTTGTAGGAAGGCTGAGACAGGTGATTCCATGTTATGTTTGGCTCCTGCAAAACTCTTCTACCCTGGTCTGCTGATCTATATAATTATTGGTGGGATAGGAATTTCACAGAATATAGTTGTTGAAGGGTAGTAGTCAGTAATTTTGAGTTTCCACCTTAGGATGCCAAATGGCAAAATAGATAACTCCAGCTTCTCTCTTGTTGTCTGTTTGATTTCACTTGGAACCCTGAGAAGTAAACGACTTTAGTATTGACAGCTACCCATCTGTAATCTTTATATTTTCCCTTGCGTGGAATGTTCTTATTCGACAATACCTAGGAGTGTGCCAATGCGGAGAGTACAGATGCCAGATGGGTTTTAGTAGAGTGGATGACCTATCCAGTTCTTCCTCAGATCATTGGAGATCGATAATGTAGTGATAAAGCCCTGGTGAAGAGACCTATGCAGCGTCATGGGCCATTCACCTGGTTGGTTCTTGATAATAGCTAGACTTATGCGCCTGACAGCTCCACTGTGAACAACACACAAGTTTATTGTTACCTGAAGCTTAGACATTCCCTGGACACTTACAAGCAAGACCTCTGGGATATTCCAGAGTTCATCCCGCTTGAAGCTAAACTGACTATAGAAACCATTGTGGGGAAAAGAATATTCCAAATTTATGAATCACTGACAATTAATATCCACTTAATATCTACGACCCTCTAGGAAACCTCAGAGAGAAATGGGAAAGGAATGTAGGGTATCTGGAAGATGCTGAGTGGGTCAAGGCGAAGTTGACAAAATCACATGATGGACACTTAATTACATTGTCCCCTCTGACCTTCGGTCAAAACTGAAACTAAGATCACAGTGTGCAGAGGTCACTTAGGGACCACGAGCATGGGGGTGCATGTGCTTTGCAGCATCCACAAGGGGATGCTGGTCCCTCCCATTGAGAATGGAGCCCACAGACCATAGGAGAGTATAGTCTAGTAATCAAAGTGCAGTAAGACCACACCTGGTTGTGTTGATGAAGTCAACAATTGCACCATTTCAGTGTGTTTGTGTTAACAAGAGCCGTTTAGTTATGGACGCATGCAAATGATCACAGATTTGGTAACAGATTTGGGATCATTAACACTGGTGCAGTATGGCACCCAATTACAATTATTGCTGGCTGGAAAAATGGAGCACAGGATGGATTTTGGTGCTTACTGCAACAAAATCTGCATGTATTGTTACTTACCAGGCATTTTCCCCCAGTAAATTTCAGCAAGTTTTTCCTGCCACATGTCGCAGTTTATTGGGCTGACTGAAATCACAGCCCATGAGGAAAGTGAATCCACAAATAGTGCAATCTGCAAACTAGTTTGCTCACACTAAAGCCAAAGTGGGTAAACAAACCTCAGAGATCTTTTCTGATGAGTAGAAGATGGCTGCATTGTCTTCCTTCACTATAGTTCACTTTAAGTCAGCCTTTGTGGGATTTCTGAATTCCAGACTTGGTACCCCAAACGATGTTGGACTGCCGGTGATAAAATCTCTAAGAGAGCTCTGGATGTGCAAATGAAGGCATTTAATTATTTTCCTGACATGTTGCATCTCTTCCTTTAGCCATCATATAGACTTATCTGGGACCCCTGGTCCTATTTGAAGCAAATACTTAGATAAATTTATGTGCATGGTCGTTTTATGAATCTACTTGTTTTGGTTACGGACATTTTTGCAATTTTTTATTCACATTTTAATAGGGTTTGTTTCTTGGCTACCTGCCGTATATGGCAGGTCTGCACCGCTTGTTAGCGTCAACCTTGGGTTGGTCTTTACATGTTCAGCACTTGTTCTCTGGGCCCGCCTTCGCTTTAGCATTACTTGCCAGCTCTTCAGCTCCCTGGGCAAATGTGCCATATAGCCCTAGGTGTAGCCAGATGCCTGGACAAGTCTCCTTACTTAGTGCTGGTGAATAGAAAGAGGGATTGAGCACAGCTCACCGCACCAGAGGCATCCCTTGCTATGCATGGCTGATTTTGACTGACCAGTTCCTAGGAACCCATATAATGAGCAGGAAAAACATTGGGGGTCATTCTGAGTCTGGCGGGCGGCGGAGGCCGCCCGCCAGACTTCCCCCCTCCAAAATACCGCTCCGCGGTCGAAAGACCGCTGAGGGTATTTTGGCTTTTGCACTGGGCTGGCGGGCGACCGCCAAAAGGCCGTCCGCCAGCCCAGTGCAAAAAACCCTTCCCACGAGGACGCCGGCTCAGAATTGAGCCGGCGGAGTGGGAAGGTGCGACGGGAGCAGTTGCACCCGTCGCGAATTTCAGTGTCTGCAAAGCAGACACTGAAATTCTTTTTGGGGCCCTCTTACGGGGGCCCCTGCAGTGTCCATGCCATTGGCATGGGCACTGCAGGGGCCCCCAAGGGCCCCGCGACTCCCCATACCGCCATCCTGTTCCTGGCGGGAGAACCGCCAGGAACAGGATGGCGGTATGGGGTGTCAGAATCCGGTTTTCCCTTTCTGTCCGCGTCCAAACCGCCGCGGTCAGAATGCCCTGCGGCCAGCCTGTTGGCGGTGCTCCCGCCGGGTCAGAATCACCCCCATTGATTGTGAAATTTCAAGGAGGTTGGACGATCTGGTTTCTGGGATAAAGCAGTACTATTTGAATAAGACTGTATGGTACATTCATCCGTATCAGTAGAGAACTTAAATACAAATGTAAACACTGTAGATTAGTGACTCATTTTGATACTATGATTACATTATTAAGGAATCTCAATATTCCTTACTCAATAATCAGGGCCCTCACCTTATAAGGCGCAGCTGAGTAGATCCGTAAAGCCAACAACTTCAAAGCCTGATTATCAAGAACACAACAGAATAGACCCACCAACAGCCAAACATGAATATTTATATAGGAGCCACGAAAAGCAAGACCCGTCTGTCGACGACACTACTGACTAGGCCCATTAACAGCAAAACCCAAGATCAGAACCAAATAGTTCCACCAGGAGAACACCTGACCATTAAAAACACATCAGCACAAAAAGACAGAAGCAATAACATAAACCTGCCAAAACCCTGCTAAACAAAACCTGCCTATACAGCCTTCATCACCCTCAGCCATTACATGTGTAGTCTTTGCTAGTGTTTCTTGGTGTTTTCTGATGTTGCTGAATGTAGAGTGTGATATCTGCTGAACTTGGAACAACAGCACCACCTGACCACAGATCAGGCTGTAAATCTGTGTGGTGCCTTTAGCCAGGAGGTTTATTTGAATTTACATTTAGGTGCCATCTAGACAAAAAAAATGAAGTGCTTATTTTTGTACTGAAAAGTCTTTCTGTTTTTGAGACCAGTTTAAGATGGTCTGTGCTAAGTAAGGTTCATAATGTACTTTGGATCTGTTAAGAATGCTACTCGGCCTCGTGCAGAAAAATTAGATTTTAAAAAGAAAATTCTGAAAGAAAACATATAAAGGGAGATTCGGAATGCAAAAAGTTGAATGGCTGTGTATTTTTTAAAACACTTTAAATTATTAAACTAATTGAGCTGTTATCTTTGTTTGTAAATGCTTTGTAAGTTTTTAAGAAGTGTTTCACTCATCTGTAAAAATGCAGTGTCACCTCCCAATAAAATTAGGCTACTTCCGAAGTATTGACCCATTGTGGGAAACATTTTGAAAAGATGATTTCTCATTGGAATACTGAACCAATATCTATTTTGAAAAAGGGTGACGCTATTTAAAATGTTTGCCATTACAAAAATCTCATACATTCTCCAAAATATTTCTGACAAATTCCTGGTTAGATTCCCCAATAATCTTACTTGTATGGCTACGTCATTCCTATGGCATAACAGAGACCCAAGAATCAGTAGGGCCAAAGGCTTTAAATTACCTTTTGATGGGGGACCGGGAACGTCAGTAAAATAGAGCTTCACTTTTGGTAGTAGCAAGCAATTGATATTTGAAACAAGGTCTTACCTGGCATACCACAGTTAGAGATGGGTCTGAGCTGAAAAAATATACAACATTTTTTATAATATAGAGGACTGAAGAGAGTGCCCCCAGCCACCAGAACAGTGATTACCACCCGTAGGGACGTGTTAGTGGGCAAAAGGATGATACAAAAGGCTCATGGTGCTAACACCCTTTAGGATGGGATCTGTCTTGCAGTGTTTGCCTTGGAGGGGTTCACTAGGTGGGACTCTCTTCGAATTATCTGCTGGTGACATAGCCACCGCCAGCATCGTGGAGAGGAGACCTCCGCGCAGCTGGCTGTCTCCCACCGGGCCATTACAAGCATTCCACTGGGCTGACTGGCGGAAACCTCCAAAATCAGAGGTTTCCACTGGTCAGCCCAGTTGAAACAGTGTGGCGGCATTTGCCTCGGCTGCTCATGGCTGTCGCACAGAGGATGCTCCCAGCACTCTCGGAATACACATTGTCTGCTGTAGCAGACAGTGTGCACTCTGAGGGTGTCGGACAGGGGGCCCTTGCACTGCCCACGACATGGTCATGGGCAGTGCAGGGGGCCCCCTGTGGCCCCCAGCACTGGCTTTTTGCCATCCTTTTCATGGCGGGATCTCCGCCATTAAAAGGCTGGCAGAAAGAGGACTCCTGATCAACACGACGGCGTTGACCTGCAGTGCAGCAGTGGCTCGCCATAACTCTGCACGCTGCCACCCCGTCTAGAACTATGTTCCTGGCTGTGGAAGCGGTCTCCTGGCGGTCCGACTGCCAGGGTCGTAATTTAGCACTCGGATCGCCAGGAGTGTAACGGTCAGACCGCCACTGCGAGTCTGGCGGTCTTTAGACCGCCAGACTCGTAATGTGGCTCTAAGTCTTTTGCAGCTTTGCAGGAAGAAATTTGTTGATTGTAAACAACATTTTACAAGTGCCCGCAATGCAGACATGCTCTGTTAATATCTAATGTTGACAATATACCCAAATGCAGTCCTTGGTAGGCCAAGAATACCATTGAACCCATCCTAGACAAGACGATATCCAGATTATATAAAACCCTGGTAATCTGTACCCCAGAGACATTTTCAAAACTTCGAAGCAACTCAGTGGTAGATGTGAGCTAGATGGATGCTAATGAATGGCAGATAGTTCGGATCGCACCCAGAGAGACTGATTTAGTGGTGTGCTATAGGCTTATTCAGTTTAAATTCCACAGAATTTACTACACCAAACAGAAACTGGAGGGTGGGTAAAGATCAATTCCCTCCATACGTATGATGTCAAGAGGAAATTGGTGATGTTTTTCCCTCCACCTGGTTGTGCCGGGTACTCTAAACATACAGTAGAGATGTGGGGAAACCCTATCCCTGTGCAATATTACTTTACTCTTGTCCTGAAAATAGTATCAATAGATATACAAAAAGGCATTTGTGAGTCTGGGGCTGGTTACTGATAAGAGATAAAAGAGATATCTTATAACCTAGTGACTGTGGCCCCAGACGTTGCTGAATGGAAGGTGGGTATGAATCACTGTAGAGTTGTGAAACAACTAATGAAAGGACTACAAGCTTGTCCTGATAAACACGATCATATATGGGGCTCCTTGAAACTGCAAGTAATGATGATACCCCTACTATTGAAAAAGCTTAATTAATGCCCTGGCCAACTGTATATGTCGTGATGGGTTTTTGACTGCTGATCTCAGTTTTATCTATCTTTGAATCTTCTTTAAAAAAAAATAGATAACCTTTATTTAAAAAAAGTCTGTAGTAATGCTTTACTTTATGTTGAAAATAAAGAGATGTATTATTGTAACAAGATGACAGATTCAATAAATTATTTGCAGCTGATATCAGGGTGTGCCCTGCAATTCATAAATGAAGCAGCTGATCCTTGCCCATTCCAATGTGGATAAATTGAGAACTGTTAAATTGATCAATGGTGACACCTAATGTTTATTACAGCCTTATAGGCTGCTGCTGAGGGCTATACCGGTTGTGACAGGCCAGAACCTGAGTCATAGGCCCGAGACACAAGCAAGGGCTTGTAGCGAGGATGAGGACCTTTCACAACTGCTAACGCGTTTTTCTCATCCGGAGCAGGATTTGAAAACGCTTCCCTGAGGTCAATGGGATCTTTGGGCCCAGTGAAGAATGCGCCAAACATACACAAGCAATTTAAAATCCAGCAACAAATTTAAACACCATGACCCCTTTGGGCACGGAAGAAAACTCCAATTGATAAAAAGTTTCAAAGCTTTGTTTTATAACCACGAAGTCACATAAGTAGTGCGCAAAATCAAATTGTAGGGGTAAATAGACACTATAGGTTGACCAAATCCACTAAACAAGTTTAATCTACTCAACATCAACACCATTAGACATTCAAGAAGAAAAATGTATATTAATAATGGCACAATTTGAGAAACAGAAATACCCTTTAAATTAGACTGTGAATGCAGTAGTGAAATCAGATTACAAAGATTTAGAAAGCAGTATTTGAACATGTTATCCTTACTTCTAGCCAAATTAGGACAAGCATGTGTGGGAAAGGACTATCTCATGCAGGCAAAAGTTAAAAAGAAAGACAAAACTAAGTTGGGAAATCATTTATCTTGGTCTGTATTAGACTAACTAGAAAAATAAAATAGGCAGGTGTCAGCATGCTAACTTCTACTAAAGCAACACAGGTCAGGGGAAATTAAGATTTGCATTTGATTATACCTCTCCTAGGGTCAGCATTCAATTCAGTTTCGTCATCAAAGTATGTAGATCATCAGCAAAGTCAGTAAGAAGCACCGTCAGGGGGAAAAGTGCAGAACACAAGCTGCGCAGCGAAATCAGGAAACATCCAAGAGGAAAGTTTACAGAACAAGATTCTAGAAGGGCTCTGACTGAGATTTACTAAGTCCATCCCTGATTAGAATTACTCCAAACAGTTTGATTGGTCAGTTCAGTGAGTCCACATCATGCAACGCGGGCAATGTCCAATGAGAATTTTTGTACAAATCGAGTTTGTAACATGGCAGTATGTTCTCAGGTTGGGTGAGAAGCTGTCTCTCCTTTCCGTGTGAATCCTATAGTTTAACAATTTTGTACATCACTTGTTGCAATCCATATTATTTCCCATGGTGTAGGACGATTTCAACAGTTCACATGAGAACATTTCTGTTAAACAGTAGCAACTGCTTTAGTTTTTAGTCTCCAGGTCTCAGTGTACTAGAATCAAGGTAATTGGGGAACAAATCTTATACATTGAAAAATAGGACTCTTTACTATGCATGAGAAACAACCAAATGGAAAAATTCATGTTAGGGTAAAATAAATGATTCATCGCTGTTACATGACTGCAAATATGAGAATCTTCAGGCCTAATTATGCTAACACAAGAAATATAATGCATTAATATTGTTACATAATATGCACTTATAAGTTCAGCATTAATAATATATCATCAGAATATGTAAAAACATTTCATTAATAATTGCAATCTTTGTTAAAGCATCACAGTAAGTATGACAGAGAAGTGCATTTATTCTTCTGCACACACAACTTTACACTAGTAAATCATAAATCGTATAACTAAAATTAGTTTCACTACTAACAGTTTCTCTAATGTATAAATATACTTCATCATTATTTTGCGTCTTGTTAGCACATTGTCAATTCTTGTAGGTACAATGTCCAACACAATAATAAAAACAAGCACTTTTAAAATACTTCCCAATATAGCCTTTTCCCTTTGTTAGGCTTTTAAACGTAAATATGTGTCTCCGAATGCTTACGTCTTGGTCACTAAAAGCATTACTAAATTTTAGGCTCCAACAGTCCCTTCACTGGCGGCATTCTGTGCCGTCACAAAAAAAAAAAGGACACTCTCATTTCAATGAGACAACTCAAAGCCTTGTGGTCTGACAACATATTGGCCTTGGCCTACTGAAACTCTCAATTCTCTTCAGGTTCTTGTAATAAGCACTTCTCATTCTATCCATTTCAATCTCTTCCCTCCTCTGTTTGCTCTTAGTTCTTTGTGCCTTCCAAAATCTGTATAACTTGTAAAATCCAAGTGCGACTATAGAGCACAAAGTCTCAATAAACAAAGGTCTCAGACTCAGCCTTACTATTCCCTTATCCTGGTCTCCAAACCATGATCCAATGCTTGAAAATCATTTCCCTGTTTCCTCCCAGACACTTGTCTCTATTAAGTCTTTCAGGTAATTTTTCAAATTTGTCAAGTTAGAGATAAATTCCTTATCTCCTTACTATTGTTCAGTATAAACATGCAACAATGTTGCACCTGTAAAACTGTACAGACTCTTGTCTTCCTTTGCCAATAAGATGTCTAACGCAAGCCGATTTCACAAAATTATTGATCTCACAGCAACCATCTCTGTATCCATTAACAACATTGCTCTAGCATAATTAGTAGACATCTTGTCCACAATTGTTGACAACTTTCTAAACTTGATATCATTCACGATCACACCAACTGATGGAATAATGGCACCAAATATGCCACTGTAATGTCTGCTGTACTATTTCCTCTCTTTACTCTGGACTTCGGTTTCTCCTTCCAGACTGGATTGTCAACATTTTCACTTGGTAGATTTTCAGGAAAACGACCCCTAAATAACAAGTACCATACCAGCTTTTCGCAGTTTGTAGTAAGAATTTTTCCCACAGATAAAACAAACACCTGATATGGCAGGGACCTGTCCTTTCAACATAAAATCCCATAACACTCCTAAACAAAAACATATGTCTACATTTACTAGTCACTACAAATGTTGTGTCAGTCTTTGACTGCGGCCTATATATAGATAACTCCCCTACATGTTGCCAGTCTAAAACTAAGGGTCCTTCTGGATCACCACCTGCAAGATGGTGGTAACCCTTTGCTAATTCTGTAAATCTACTTTCATTGCTTTTCTCCTGTCATCCACTTGATTAATGAACTCCTTCTCAACTTGTGTGAGAATGCAGATAAATTGTTCTTGTGTGCGTATGCAGTTCCAAATGTTAGGGTCGGTTCAAAGAAACCTCCCACAATGTCAATGTTTTTCACTTTAACAATACTACTCAGATGCTGATTAATAGGCATAAAAGGAATCACAAAATTTAAATTAGAATAGAAATATTGTTTATACTCTTGGTGATACAATCGAGTTAGTAAAATACTGCAAGAAATACCATAATTTAGTGGCAAGCTGTGATATGTGACTCCTTCCTGCACTGATGAAGGGACTCTGTGCAAACATAACAACCACGCACATCCATAGTTTCAATGTATTTATTCATTAACTTGTAGTATACATTTGAAGACAAATCTCTTCTTGAGTTGTCAAGATGAAGCAATCTCTCATCTTCATGCAAGAGATCTCCTTTTGTATGTGACTGTTCCAGCACTGGTGTAATTGTGCTTTCAACTTTGTCTTTCACAAACACACCCAAACCAGCAGCTAATAAGATGCTCACAATCACACACACTATCACTAATCTAATACACACGTACTTACATTTGCTCTATTTACCTTGATCCGGGCTCATGGCTTGTCTAGAGTCAGACCAAGATATCAAATTTAAAAATCCAAAATCAAAAACTAAAATCCAAAATGCAAAATCAAAAAATGTAAAAGCAGCTTTAAATTATTCACAGTGTCTCTGTTTTTTTCTTTTTTCTTTTGAGTGACTAAAGGAAAAAACAAAATAAAAAAATACCTCACAGTCGTTTTGTACTTATTTACAACGTTCTTGATCTTCTAGAAACTTCATCAAGTTTTCTCTATTTGCCATTGTTCAAATCACTACTGGAAGCACAAATGTCTCTAGTAATAAACATCTGGCAATCACTTATCAGCACTTCCAGCAAATAATGTCTCTGCTCATCAAGTGGCAAATACATTTTAAAGTTCAGTTCCAAAGCAATTTCAAGTTCCAAAATATTCAGTTGAATCCGAATTGTCAACATAAAAAGCAATGAACTCTTTTGCTCGTTCATTAGCAGTGAAGTGAGTCTATTCAGGTGCTGAGTACCTGCGACTTGGCATTTTTTTCTTTTTAATGTCCTTGCCACACAATGTTAACTGTCACTTTGATCAGATTCGTCACTTCAGCTATATTTGGAGGCACATCTATTCTGGATCTGGACTTTTTGTTGGCCACTGTTCTTCAATCACAATCCTCATTTCAGGCACAGCTGGATTTTCAATGTTCATTTAGCTGGCAGAAGTCAACTGATTCTGGCTTGACCTTCCTGCACCTTCGATTGCTTTTGACACACTCAGATTTTCATCAGTCAGTGCATGTTCTGCGACAGCCACTTGTCCAGTCCTCACAATTTGGCTAACCTGGACCCCTTCACTCACCAATTCTGACCCTAGAGGAACAGCACTATATTTTCAAGAGGAGTTGGAAATTTGCTCGTATGGCTTGCATGAACCCAATTCGAAAGACCAGCACACTTCACAGCTGTTGTGGTGACCATGATAACCTGGGATGGCCCTTTCCAGTGCTGCTCTAAGCATGTCTTTCTACACCAGAACCCAATTTCCTGGACTCAAGTCGTGACACTGTTCTTGTGCTGGATGAACAGTTGCTTCTTCAAGCTGGCGAGACAAAGAGTGAACCACATCAGCTAGTCCTTTGCAATAATCCAGCACTAAGTTATCTGAAATGTTCACAAGTGCATGTGCAGCCACTGCTGGTAGCCTTATAGCACTCCCCATAAGACTTTCGTGAGGGGACAATTCTGTATTTCTGTTGGATGTGCTACGCATACTCATCGGAACAATTGGCAATGCATCCAGCCGTTTCAACTTTGTAGATGCACACACTTTAGCCTGTTGAGACTTTAAAGTTACATTCATCTGCTCAACCAATCCAGAGGCCTCTGGTCCTTAACTACGGTGCAATCTCGCATTTTCACAATATTCTCCTCATATTTTCTAAAATCCTCAATTAAAGGTTCTGTAATATTGAAAAGTCAATGAACCTTCTTTATTAGTGATCTGACACCACTGTTTAACCCAAATGCATGCTGAAACTCCTCTTGCCTCTGCCAACTCATATGCTGGTGTTCGTTAGGGTGCTGTCTGTTCACCCACGATAGCTGGAAAAAACACATCTCGTCTTAGTGCACTTCTTAGAGCTTTGAAAAATTTCATTTTTGCAGTAATTCTCAATCAATAATATGAGTTTTGACAAAATCAGGAAATAAATTCAATCCTACAGTTCTTTTCGCAAGCTGTTCTCAACTAATGGCAACGCAGTACTGTCTACCAATACGTATGCAGCTTTCACATTAGCCGAACTGTCCCAGCGAGGTACAACTGATGTTACACTCGCTTCACTCAGCAGCTGCAATTGCTTTGCAATTGTCTCTTACACAATTACTCACACATACACTGTAGTAAAGTGCCCTTGTTGGCATGGTTACCCCCCCCCCCCACACACTTTCTGCCTGATATTGAGGCCAACCTGACTGAAAGTGTGCTGGGATCCTGCTAACAAGGCCCCAGCACCAGTGTTCTTTCCCAAAAACTGTACCATTGTTTCCACAATAGGCACAACCCTAGCACACAGTTAAGTCCCTTGTAAAAGGTACCAGTGGTACCAAGGGCCCTGTGGCCAGGGAAGGTCCCCAAGGGCTGCAGCATGTATTAGGCCACCCTGGGGGACCCCTCACCAAGCACATGCACACTGCCTTTGCAGCTTGTGTGTGCTGATGGGGATAAAAAGCCAAATTTAACAAGGCACCCCTCTGAGGGTGCAATGCCAACTAACCACTGCCTGTGGCATAGGTAAGTCACCCCTCTAGCAGGCCTTACAGCCCTAAGGCAGGGTGCTCTATACCACATGTGAGAGCATAGCTGCATGAGCAATATGCCCCTACAGTGTCTAAGTCCATTCTTAGACATTGTAAGTGCAGTGTGGCTATACTGAGTATATGGCCTGGGAGTTTGTCATTATGACCTCCACAGCTCCATGATGGCTTCACTGAATACTGGGAAGTTTGGTATTAAACTCCTCAGCACAATAAACCCACACTTATGCCAGTGTGGGATTTATTGAACAATGCACCCAGAGGGCATCTTAGAGATGCCCCCTGTATGTTAGCCAAACTGCTAGTGCAGGACTGACCAGTCTGTGCCAGCCTGCCACTTTCAGACGAGTTTCTGACCACATGGGGTGAGAGCCTTTGTGATCTCTGTGGTCAGAAACAAAGCCTGTCCTGGGTGGAGGTACTTCACACCTTCCCCCTACAAGAACTGTAACACCTGGTGGTGTGCCTCAAAGGCACAGGTCTCTTGTTACAGTACCTCAGGGCACTACAGCTAGTGGAGTTGCCCGCCCCCCGGACAAAGCCCCACTTTTGGTGGGAAGTCAGTGGGAAAATTAGGGAAAGCAGGGAGGAATGATCACCTCAGCTGGGACCACCCCTAAGGTTTCCAGAGCTGAGGTGACCCCTCCTTGCAAAATCCTCCATCTTAGTTTGGAAGACAGGGACCAAGAGCGTTAGGTCTGTGTCCCCCTCCCCAAAGGGAGGGAACACAGGAAGGATGTAGCGACCCTCAGGGACTGTAGCTATTGGCTACTGCCTTCTGACCCCTGTAACGCCCCTAAATCCAGGATTTAAGGGCTCCCCTGAACCCAGTACGTGAGATTCCTGGTGACCTCACAAGAAGAAAGAAGAAAAAAGAAGGACCGCTAAGCTGAAACCCCAGCAGAGAAGACTGAAGATGCAAACTGACTTGGTCAAAATCCTACCGGACTGTCTCCAGCTTCAAAAGCCCTGCAAAAAGAAAGTGATGCATCCTGCAGTACCAGCGACCTCTGAAAAGCCTCCAGAGGATTGCCTGCATCCCAGAGGACCAAGAACTCCAGTGGACAGCGGCCCTGTCCAAGAAGAAACTCCATCTAAGGACTCCAGAACCACCCCGGATTCGCAAGTCCTGTCCACTCAGCACCCGACGCCCACGGCCTGTTTCCAGGTGGCCCAACCGACTAGAGCTGGTCCCCAGGCAATTCTGAGCAAGTGCCCACCCTGGGATTACCCCTCCTGCCCAACATGATGGCCCCTGCAGCCTGAATCCGGAGGACCTCCAACCGTGACACAGAACACGACGAAGATACCCGTCGCCAAAAGGTACACTGCACCCGCAGCCCCCTGGCCTTGGGGAATCTGTACTCCAGTGCAGCAACATCCAGCAGATGGCCCTCCTCCTTGTCCAGCCTGTGGTTTTCCAGAACCAACCCCCTCGACCCAGCCTGCAGCATCTATGTGACCCCAGGGGCCCCCCTAAATGAAAGCATTGGGAGCCCTGCGCTGTGTTTGCACCCTGCACCCGGCCGCCCCTGCGCTGCTGAGGGTGTGTGTTTGGTGCTAACTTGTGTCCCCCGGTGCTCCTCTAAACACCCCAGGTCTGCCCTCCGAAGACGCTGGTACTTACCTGCAGGCAAGCCTGATTCCGAGTGCCACCAGTCTCCATAGGAGCCCATGTTAAATTTGCGTCATCTTTTACCTCTGCACCCGACTGGCCCGTGTTGCTGGTGGTGGGTGTTTGAGGCGAACTTGAACCCCGACCAGTGGACTTCCTAAACCCCAGGGGACTGGAACTGTAAGTCTTGTAATTACCTCAAAATCATACTAACTTTTCTTCCCCCAGGAACTGTTTCTGAAAATTGCACTGTTAACTTTTAAAACAGATTATTGCCATTTATTCAAAAACTGTATAATTTGCCAATTCTAACCAAAGTGGTATTGATACACCTGTTGAATACTTATTTATTCATGTACTTACCCACAACTTGAGTCTTGTGGTTCTAGAAATAAAGTAACAAAATATATTTTTGCTATATACAAACCATTGAGCACTCTGACGGTCCCTAGCCCAGGGGTCTTAGACCCCAAACCTCATTCCAAAGATGGCAAGAGAAAAATTAGGTTCTGTGTGGACTATAGGGGTCTCAACTCTGTCACCAAGACAGATGCTCACCCTATACCAAGAGCAGACAAATTCATTGACAAATTAGGTGCAACCAAATTCCTTAGTACCTTTGACTTAACTGCAGGGTACTGGCAAATTAGGATGGCACCTGGAGCAAAAGAAAAGACAGCATACTCTGCACCTTATGGGCTTTATCAGTTTACTGTTATGCCCTTTGGCTTAAAGAATGCCACTGCCACCTTCCAAAGGTTGGTGAATCAAGTCCTTGCTTGAAATCCCTTAGTGCAGCATATCTAGAAGATATTGCTGTCTTTAGCTCCTTCTGGCAGGATCACCTGATTCATCTGGGGGAGGTTTTGCAGGCCTTGCAATCAGCAGGCCTCACTGCCACTATTAAGGCATCCAACTGCCAGACAGGGCAGGGCACTGTTATATACTTGGGCCACCTTGTAGGTGGAGGCCAAGTGCAACCTTTACAGCCAAAGATCCAGACAATTCTAGACTGGGAAGCTCTAAAACCCCAGACTCAAGTCAGGGCATTCCTTGGCTTGACTGGTTCCTACAGGAGGTTTAAGAAGGGGTATGGGTCCATTGTGACTCCCCTCACAGAATTGGCCTCAAAGCAAATGCCCAGAAAAGTAAACTGGACTCTTGACTGTCAAAAGACCTTTGACACCTTGAAGGAGGCAGTGTGCTCAGCACCAGTTCTCAAAGCTCCAGATTATTCTAAGCTGTTCATTGTGCAGACAGATGCCTCTGAACATAGGATAGGGTCAGTCCTGTCCCAAAACAATGATGATGGCCATGACCAGCCTGTTGCGTTCATTAGCAGGAGGTAACTCCCCGGGGAGCAGCGTTGGAGTGCCATTGAGAGGGAGGCGTTTGCTGTGGTTTGGTCACTGAAAAAGCTGAGACCATACTAGTTTGGTACTCACTTTATTGTATACACTGACCACAGACCTCTCAGATGGCTAATGCAAATGAAAGGTGAGAGCCCAAAAGTTTTGAGGTGGTCCATCTCCCTACAGGGAATGGATTTTCAGTGGAACACAGACCTGGGAGTGCCCATGCCAATGCAGATGGCTTTTCCAGGTGCTTCCACTTAGATAATGAAGACTCTCTTGGGAAAAGTAAGTCTCATCCTCTTTCATTTGGGAGGGGGTTGTGTAGGAAAGTGCCCTTGTTGGCATGGTTACCCCCCACCACCACTTTTTGCCTGATATTGATGCCAACGTGAATGAGAGTGTGCTGGGATCCTGCTAACCAGGCCCCAGCACCTGTGTTCTTTCCCCAAAACTGTACAATTGCTTCCACAATAGGCACACCCCTGACACACAGTTAAGTCCCTTGTAAAAGGTACCCATCATACCAAGGGCCCTGTGGCCAGGGAAGGTCCCCAAAGGCTGCAGCATGTACTATGCCATCCTGAGGGGCCCCTCACAAAGCACATGCACGGTGCCTTTGCAGATTGTGTGTCATGGTGGGGAGAAAAAGGCAAAGTCAACATGGCACCTCTCAGGGTGCCATGCCAACCAACCATTGCCTGTGGCATAGGTACGTCACCCCATTAGCAGGCCTTACAGCCCTAAGGCAGGATGCTCTATAACACAGGTGAGGACATAGCTGCATGAGCAATATGCTCCTACAGTGTCTAAGTCCAATCTTAGATGCTCTAAGTGCAGTGTGGCCATATTGAGTATATGGTCTGGGAGTGTGTCATTACGAACTCCACAGTTCCATAATGGCTTCACTGAATACTGGGAAGTTTGGTATCAAACTTCTCAGCACAATAAACCCACACTTATGCCAGTGTGGGGTATATTGAAAAATGCACCCAGGCGGCATCTTAGAGATGCCCCCTGTATGTTAGCCAAACTGCTAGTGCAGGACTGACCAGCCTGTGCCAGCCTGCCACTTTCAGACAAGTTTCTGACCACATGGGGTGAGAGCCAGAAACAAAGCCTGTCCTGGGTGGAGGTGCTTCACACCTCCCCGACAGGAACGGTAACACCTGGTGGTGGGCCTCAAAGGCTCAGGCCTCTTGTTACAGTGCCCCAGGGCACTCCAGCTCGTGGATTTTCCCGCCCCTGGACAAAGCCCCACTTTTGGCTGCAAGTCCGGCAGGAAAATTAGGGAAAGCAGGGAGGAGTGACTACCTCAGCCGGGACAACCCCTAAGGTGTCCAGAGCTGAGCTGACCCCCTCCTTGCAAAATCCTCCATCTTGGTTTGGAGGACAGGGACCAATAGAGTTAGGTCTGTGTCCCCCTCCCAAAACGAAGTGGACACATGAAGGGTGTAGCCACCCTCAGGGACAGTAGCCATTGGCCACTACCCTCTGACCCCTGTAACGCCCCTAAATCCAGGATTTAAGGGCTCCCCTGAACCCACTTCATCAGATTTCTGGCGACCTCACAAGAAAAAATAAGGACCGCTAAAGATGCAAAATGACTTGACTCCAGCCCTCCCGGCCTGTCTCCAGCCTCAAAAGCCCTGCAAAAAGAAAGTGACACATCCTGCAGGACCAGCAACCTCTGAAAAGCCTCCAGAGGACTGCGTGCATCACAGAGGACCAAGACCTCCCGTGGACAGTGGTCCTGTCCAAGAAGAAACTTCATCTAGGAACTCCAGTGCCGCCCCGGATCTGCTAGTCCTTTCCACTCTGCACCCGACACACATGGCCTGTGTCCAGGTGGCCCAACTGACTAAAGCATGTCCCCAGGCGATTCTGAGTAAGTGCCCACCCTGGGTCGACCCTGTCTGTCCAACAGGACGATGCCTCTAGCCTGAATACGGAGGACCCCCCTGACTGCGACAGAACCGGACGAAGATACCCGTTGCCAAAATCTACTCTGCACCCGCAGCCCCCTGACCTTCTGGAATCCAAACTCTGGTGCAGCATTGTCCAGTAGGCAGCCCTCTTCCTTGTCCTGGTCCAGCCTGTGGACTTCCTAAACCCCTGAAGACTGGAACTGTAAGTCTTGTATTTACCTCAAAATTGTACTAACTTTTCTTCCCCGCAGGAACTGTTTCTGAAAATTGCACTGTCAACTTTTAAAACAGATTATTGCCATTTATTTAAAAATTGTCTAACTTGCCAATTCTAACCAAAGTGGTATTGATACACATGCTGAATACTTATTTATTCATGTACTTACCTGCAGCTTGAATCTTTTGGTTCTAGAAATAAATTAACAAAAGATATTTTTGCTATATGAAAACCATTGGCCTGGAGTTAGTCATTGGGTGTGTGCTTTCTTTATTCTCTTTGTGAGTACAACACATGCTTTGCACTACCCTCTGATAAGCCTAACTGCTTAACCACACTTCCACAAAAGAGAGCATTAGTAGTATCTATCTAGCCTCTAATAAGCCTCTGGGGAACCCCTGGACTCTGTGCACACTATATCTCAATTTGATATTGTATATACAGAGCCAGCTTCCTACATACACTAAATGCAAAATATTGTGAGCACTAATAAAAATCAAAAACCTGTCTGCTCACTATGGGTATGAACTCAAACTCTTTGAAGCTGTACAGGCTACACTTCCGACTGTGGCGTCCACAATTATATGAATGAAACTTGACCAGAAAATCTCACCCTGGTTGATACAGATCCTCCATGTGTACTCAGAATTCACATAATACCAACCAACAACTCACACTCACTCAAGGAAAACTACTGGTACTGCCAATGGCGCCTCATGACAAATACCTCACTGCAGGTAATATATTAACCAGGTGTCTCCATACACTTTTGCGTTACTCCGGAGTCTTAGGCCTCGACGGACCCGTCAACAACAACAAGAACCGCAGGCATTTTTTAGCACAAAGTGCCACAATCACTCCGAGTACGACAACTCTGCAAACACCTCACAACATTACACTTCACTGCAATTTGTAGCAAAAAGCACCGCAAGCGCAAATCCCTATGTATACGTGCACCATTCACTTGTAACACGATGCTGGAATTTCATCAATGTCTCAACTAGCCATAGAACAACTTAACAATGTGATTTCACAAATGTGGAACATAACCACCGCTCTACTAGCAAATTTGTCACCTTTAACACAATTCAAAAATATATGTTTCCCCTCCTCTTGGGACGGATCTCTCAATCTGTTGCCAGATCTGTCACTCTTAACATTCCACAAATATGTGGTGCCCCTCCATGTGAGACTAAACCCTCACTCTGCTACCAGATTCTGTTAACGTGTTTTTCTCATCCGTCACAGGATTCGAAAACACTTCCCCGAGGTTGATGGGATCTTTGGACCCAGTGAAGAGTGTGGTAACCACACGCAATCAATTTCAAATCCAACAACAAATGTAAACACCATGTCCCATTTGGCTAGGGAAGAAAACTCCAATCAATAAAAAGTTTCAAAGCTTTATTTTACAACACAAAGCCAAAGTCACGTAAATAGTGTGCAAAATCAGATTGTAAAGGTAAATAAACACCATGCATTGACCAAATCTACGAAACAAGTTTAGTCTACTTAACATCAACACCATTAGACATTCAAGAAGAATAATGCATAGTAATAATGGCACAATTTGAGAAACAGAAATACTCTTTAAATCAGACTGTGAATGCATTAATCAAATCGGATTACAAAGATTTAGAAATCAGTATTTGGACAAGTTATCCTTACTTCTAGCTAAATTAGGACAGGCATGTGTGGGAACGGGCTAACATATGTGGGCAAGAGTCAAAAAGAAAGACAAAAATAATTTGGGAAATCATCTATGTTGGGCTATATTAGACTAACTTGAAAAATAAAATAGACAGGTGTCAGCATGCTAACTTCTTCTAAAGAAACGCAGATCAGGGGAAAATAACATTTGCATTAGAATATAGCTCACCTATGGTCAGCATTCCATTCAGTTTCAGCAGCGAAGTATGTAGATCATCAGCAAAGTCTGTTAGAAGCACCATCAGGGGGAAAAGTGCAGAACACGAGCTGCACAGGGAAATCAGGAAACATCCAAGGGGCACGTTTACAGAACAAGATTCTAGAAGGGCGCTGACTGAAATTTACTAAGTTCATCCCTGATTAGAATTACTTCAAACAGTTTGATTGGTCAGTTTAATGAGTCCACATCATGCAACAGGGGCAATGTCCAATGAGAATTTTTGTACAAATCAAGTTTGTATCATTAGAAATACTCCAAACAGTTTGATTGGTCAGTTTGACAAGTCCACATCACACAAAGGGGCAATGTCCAATGAAATTTTTGTACAAATCAAGTTTGTAACTTGACAGTAAGTTCTCAGGTTTAGTGAGACGTCGTCTCTCCCTTCTGTGTGAATCCAATAGTTTAACAATTTTGTACATTACTTGTTGCAATTCATATCCTTTCCCATGGTGTAGGACAATTTCACCAGTTCACATGAGAAAAATTCTGTTGAACAGTAGCAACTGCTTTAGCTTTCAGTCTCCAGGTCTCAGTGTACCAGTATCAAGGTCATTAGGAAACAAATCTTTTACATTGAACAATAGGACTCTTTATTATCCATGAGAAACAGCCTCATGGAAACAATAATTTTAGGGGAGAAGAAATGGTTCATGACTTTTACATGACTGCAAATATGAAATCTTAAGGCCTAGTTATGGTAACACGAGAAATATAATGCATTAATATTGTTATTAATAAAACACACATAATATCCAAACTTATAAGTTCAGCATTAATAATATATAATCAGAATATGTAAAAACATTTCATTAATAATTGCAATCTTTGTTAAAGCAACACAATAAGTATGACAGAGAAGTGCACTTATTTTTATGCGCACACAACTTTATACTAATACATCATATTAAACATTATAAATCAAATTCGTTTCACTACTAACAGTTACTCTAATGTATAAAATATACATCATCATTATTTTAAGTCTTGTTAGCCCATTGTCAGTTCTGGTAGGTAGAATGTCTATCACATTTATTAACGCAAGCACTTTTAAAATATGTGGCAGTGCAGCTTTTTCTCTATGTTAGGCTGTTAGACATGAATACAAATGTCACCTAATGCTGACGGCGGGGGTACTAAAAATATTATTCAATGTTACGTGCAAACACAACCGGTATAGCCCAAGACCTCCACAGTTCATATGGTGGACCCGGACAGCAATGGGGGTGGCATTGCGTATGCCGTGGGGGGTCCTGGTGGTGTTGCCATTGAGAACTCAGTATTCTACTACACTCTAAGTGAGATGGAAGAGAAGGGTGTTCATTACATCTGCCTATTTTTGACAGATGTCCAGTAACCATCTTCCTCTGAATGGTCCTCTAGGTTTGAGGCACAGCCTGCTCACTGAATTCATGATCATTTAAGCAGCTTGAATACAGATTAATTTGCCTGATTTTTACTCTTCGCAAATGTAAAATGGCAGAACAATATACTCCATTCTTTATTAAACGAGCAGCAAAATTGACCTAAAATAAATTTGCCTCACATGTCATTTGCCCCAGTGCCAACTGCTGTATATTATAGGGTCCTTTGTGTTACAGTGTCTGATATGGCACCCCTAATATTACCTAATACCAAAGAGGACATCCAGTGGAGAGAAAAGCAGATCTATTTGTTCCACATCTCTATCAGTTACCAGCAATAGACCTATTTATCTAATGATGTCAGCTGGGGTTTTGAGATCTAGTATGACATCATTCATCGAGTAACCTTTTTAATGTAAAATAGCGACTAGTGGTCTGCACCTGCGCGTTCAAGATCACATGGGGCACATTTTTTTCAAAAGCAGCGCTGCTAACAAAAGGCCTTATGTTCCAGGAAGCCTCGGGCATCTTCCTGTGTCCTCTACAAGCGAGGCCCGCTATTGTTCCCTCTATCTCAAGACGTCTCTGTTCCCGGCAGCAGCCTCCGCACACAGGCTGACATTGTACTCAGGTCGATCCACTTCATCATACTGAGTGCTTGGCGCTCGCTGCCGCATAATTACAAGAATGCATCGACCTGAGTTTTTGCTACAATTAGCTGGTTTGATCCAGGACTGGATCATTTTGGCTAGCTCAGTGAGGAAAGTTAAATTAGTATAAAATAAGGCTCATCATAATTTGTCAAAGCAAAATTCTGGGATTAAGCTTCTGTAAATTTCATGTGTGTTTTTTTTTGTTTTTTAATGGTGTAAACTTTTTGAGCGACAAAGTTTGTAATGCTTACAAAAAGACATTTAGGAGAATAAATTCCCCACAAATATTTGGGGTAGGGGGGCTTCCAAAACCCTACTTTTAGTATGACAGTTTTCCTTGTAGTAACAGTTATAAAGGAAAATTGTCGTATAGAAAGCTTCTTTTTTCAGCAAACTCCACCGAAGATGAAGATGCGCAAAGTTTAAAAACTTCACATCGTAACGAATTGCAAATGTTGATAACTCCACACAGCTTCACCAGTGGAATTTTAATTCCACGCACCACTACTTAAGTGTACTAACTCTGCAGCAGCTTCATTTAAACTGGTTTTAGGGTGAGTTTGAAAAAAGAAAATATATCGCATGGCATTTTTTGATAAAACCTTTTTTTTGTGTGCCAGGGTCAAGGGGCTCTTTCGGAGAGACTCAGGAGCTTCAGCATGCAGGATCTGTCGACCATTGGAGGGGATGGCCCCGCGCCCACTCCAGTTACAGTCAGGACGAACAGCAAGCAGAGCAAGCCCAAGACCGTGAGAAGTGCACCGCAGGGCACTGACAGCCCAGGTAGGTACCATCTTGAACTCCTCTAACCTAACCGCTTCCATAGTGTGTCAAGCATGCCTCATCCTTATCTCATTCCACAGTGTAGAGGAGGATGTATATAACTGTGGGCGACCAAGACAAGTCTGAGATGTTTCAGAAACAATGAGTTCCTCAAGTAGCCTAAATACAAGAATATCCAGTTTTCGTCCAAGAGGGGCGGATCCATGCCTTAACTTCAGGCAGTGCTTAATTTGAGCCAGTAGTTTCCGGTGCTCGGCACCGGCACTTAATTGTCAGCCCCGGCACTTAAGAAAGTCTGCCACGTGGTGGCACAATTTGTTTAAATTAGAGATGAGCACAACAACAGTTCTTTATTAATTAATTATATATTAGGAATAACTAATAACTTGTGCCAAAGTCATTCTTTTAACTTTGGGAGCCCGGAATTGCCAGAATTGTCACACTGGCAGGAGTCTGGCAGTCATTTGTTGTGTTGTCACTGTAACTGGCAGCACTGACAGGCAATGGGCGGTACAAGCAGAAGTGGCCTCCTGAATAGGCCCCTGGCACTTATTTTTTTATTATTTTACAAAGTAAGCACTGCTTTCCGGATAACAACCACCTGATTCAGTGATTGCTATTTAATGAATGACTGAATGAAAAATCTTATCAACAACAGTAGACAATAGTAAATTATAATATATTACAAATTGACATGTAAATTCACTGTATGTGAATGTATTCCACATGAATAAATTAAATCCTGCATGGATCCGGTCCAGTAGACGAGTACTGCATGCTGTGGCTTTAGATTATCATGCCAGTGATGTCATGTCAGTCATTTCGATGCCACATATCCTTTATGTGCTGTGTCACCTTGCTAGATCTGTAAGGCCCATCCACATGCTGGTACCAAAATATAGTAAAATATGTGTCGATGTGTGTGCACATATGCTAGAAATAATTGTCCTGATATGCAAATTAAGTGAAGGTTGATTGAACATTTCTTCGGTGATGCGAACTGATATAAAAAGGAATGTTAAGATTAGTTTTAACAACAGCATTTAATGTGTTTCTAGTAGGATGCGAAGCTGTGATCTTTATTTGAATGTTCTGCATTGCCTCTTTCTCCATGTGTGAGTTTAAATAGCAAATGCTTCTACTGCACACAAGCTCCTCAAAACCTGTGCCCAGGGGGTGGTGGTTTTTTTTGTGACCTAGAATCCTTGGCACTCCTTTAGAGAGGATCGAAAGATTTGCTGTAATAGTATTAATTGGTGACACAGGTACTGCACCCGAACATTGTGGTATTAGCACAAGTTTAGCTTGCCAGTTTAGCGGGAGAGCATGCAGAAACTGTGTTTCTAATTACTTTTCACAGTGTTTTGGTGCAGTTGGTACCAGAGGATTGGTGGTGCGATGTGTGTGTGTGTGTTCTGTATATTTTGCTTCACCTACGAAACCTCCAACACTATTTGTTTATGGCAAAAATACTTTTTGTGGTTATTTAGCCAGGTCATTAATTGTATACTATTTTTGCTCGTGTCTGGTGCCTATAATGAGGGAATATTTTCCCCAAACTGAGAATGAACCTAGGAATAATTTATTTAGTTTTTTAGATAGTTCCAACTTGCCATCTCATCGCTGCTTCAGATCACTTACAATCATTCTAGGCGTGCTGTAATAGAAAAAACACAACCACATTGAAGAAATACAGAGTGGCTGGATGTGAGAAAGTAGCCTCTTTCTAGCCTTGTTACCCCCCACTTTTGGCCTGTTTGTGAGTGTATGTCAGGGTGTTTTCACTGTCTCACTGGGATCCTGCCAGCCAGGGCCCAGTGCTCATAGTGAAAGCCCTATGTGTTCAGTATGTTTGTTATGTGTCACTGGGACCCTGCTAGTCAGGACCCCAGTGCTCATAAGTTTGTGGCCTATATGTATGTGTTCCCTGTGTGGTGCCTAACTGTCTCACTGAGGCTCTGCTAATCAGAACCTCAGTGGTTATGCTCTCTCATTTCTTTCAAATTGTCACTGACAGGCTAGTGACCAATTTTACAAATTTACATTGGCTTACTGGAACACCCTTATAATTCCCTAGTATATGGTACTGAGGTACCCAGGGTATTGGGGTTCCAGGAGATCCCTATGGGCTGCAGCATTTCTTTTGCCACCCATAGGGAGCTCTGACAATTCTTACACAGGCCTGCCACTGCAGCCTGAGTGAAATAACGTCCACGTTATTTCACAGCCATTTTACACTGCACTTAAGTAACTTATAAGTCACCTATATGTCTAACCTTTACCTGGTAAAGGTTAGGTGCAAAGTTACTTAGTGTGAGGGCACCCTGGCACTAGCCAAGGTGACCCCACATTGTTCAGAGCCAATTCCCTGAACTTTGTGAGTGCGGGGACACCATTACACGCGTGCACTACATATAGGTCACTACCTATATGTAGCTTCACAATGGTAACTCCGAATATGGCCATGTAACATGTCTATGATCATGGAATTGCCCCCTCTATACCATTCTGGCATAGTTGGCACAATCCCATGATCCCAGTGGTCTGTAGCACAGACCCTGGTACTGCCAAACTGCCCTTCCTGGGGTTTCACTGCAGCTGCTGCTGCTGCCAGCCCCTCAGACAGGCAGCTGCCCTCCTGGGGTCCAGCCAGGCCTGGCCCAGGATGGCAGAACAAAGGACTTCCTCTGAGAGAGGGTGTTACACCCTCTCCCTTTGGAAAATGGTGTGAAGGCAGGGGAGGAGTAGCCTCCCCCAGCCTCTGGAAATGCTTTGTTGGGCACAGATGTGCCCAATTCTGCATAAGCCAGTCTACACCGGTTCAGGGACCCCTTAGCCCTGCTCTGGCGCGAAACTGGACAAAGGAAAGGGGAGTGAACACTCCCCTGACCTGTACCTCCCCTGGGAGGTGCCCAGAGCTCCTCCAGTGTGCTCCAGACCTCTGCCATCTTGGAAACAGAGGTGCTGCTGGCACACTGGACTGCTCTGAGTGGCCAGTGCCACCAGGTGACGTCAGAGACTCCTTGTGATAGGCTCCTTCAGGTGTTGCTAGCCTATCCTCTCTCCTAGGTAGCCAAACCCTCTTTTCTGGCTATTTAGGGTCTCTGTCTCTTGGGATTCCTTAGATAACGAATGCAAGAGCTCATCCGAGTTCCTCTGCATCTCTCTCTTCACCTTCTGCCAAGGAATCGATTGCTGACCGCGCTGGAAGCCTGCAAACCTGCAACATAGTAGCAAAGACGACTACTGCAACTCTGTAACGCTGATCCTGCCGCCTTCTCGACTGTTTTCCTGGTGGTGCATGCTGTGGGGGTAGTCTGCCTCCTCTTTGCACTAGAAGCTCCGAAGAAATCTCCCGTGGGTCGACGGAATCTTCCCCCTGCAACCGCAGGCACCAAAAAGCTGCATTACCGGTCCCTTGGGTCTCCTCTCAGCACGACGAGCGAGGTCCCTCGAATCCAGCAACTCTGTCCAAGTGACTCCCACAGTCCAGTGACTCTTCAGTCCAAGTTTGGTGGAGGTAAGTCCTTGCCTCACCTCGCTGGGCTGCATTGCTGGGAACCGCGACTTTTGCAGCTACTCCGGCCCCTGTGCACTTCCGGCGTTAATCCTTTGTGCACAGCCAAGGCTGGGTCCACGGCACTCTAACCTGCATTGCACGACTTTCTAAGTTGGTCTCCGGCGACGTGGGACTTCTTTGTGTAACTTCGGGTGAGCACCGTTTCACGCATCCTCGTAGTGCCTGTTTCTGGCACTTCTCCGGGTGCTACCTGCTGCTAAGAGGGCTCCTTGTCTTGCTCGACGTCCCCTCTACCTCCTGGTCCAATTTGCGACCTCTTGGTCCCTCCTGGGCAGCAGCAGCAGCGTCCAAAAACGCTAACCGCACGATTTGCAGCTAGCAAGGCTTGTTGGCGTTCTTTCGGCGGGAAAACACTTCTGCACGACTCTACAAGGCGAGAGGGATCCGTCCTCCAAAGGGGAAGTCTCTAGCCCTTTGCGTTCCTGCAGAAACCGCCGCTTCTTCAGTCCAGTTGAAGCTTCTTTGCACCCGCAGCTGGCATTTCCTGGGCATCTGCCCATCTCCGACTTGCTTGTGACTTTTGGACTTGGTCCCCTTGTTCCACAGGTACCCCAGATTGGAAATCCAGCGTTGTTGCATTGTTGGTTTGTGTCTTTCCTGCCTTATTCCCCTATCACGACTTCTTTGTCCTTTGGGGAACTTTAGTGCACTTTGCACTCACTTTTCAGGGTCTTGGGGAGGGTTATTTTTCTAACTCTCACTATTTTCTAATAGTCCCAGCAACCCTCTACAAGGTCACATAGGTTTGGGGTCCATTCGTGGTTCACATTCCACTTTTGGAGTATATGGTTTGTGTTGCCCCTATCCCTATGTGTCCCCATTGCATCCTATTGTAACTATACATTGTTTGCACTGTTTTCTAAGACTATACTGCATATTTTTGCTATTGTGTATATATATCTTGTGTATATTTCCTATCCTCTCACTGAGGGTACACTCTGAGATACTTTGGCATATTGTCATAAAAATAAAGTACTTTTATTTTTAGTATAACTGTGTATTGTGTTTTCTTATGATATTGTGCATATGACACTAAGTGGTTCTGTAGTAGCTTCACACGTCTCCTAGTTCAGCCTAAGCTGCTCTGCTAAGCTACCATTATCTATCAGCCTAAGCTGCTAGACACCCTATACACTAATAAGGGATAACTGGGCCTGGTGCAAGGTGCAAGTACCCCTTGGTACTCACTACAAGCCAGTCTAGCCTCCTACATTGGTTGTGCAGCGGTGGGATAAGTGCTTTGAGACTACTTACCACTCTTGTCATTGTACTTTTCATAAGAGAAAAATATACAAAATAAGTTCAGTGTATATACACATTGCCAAAAAGTTTTGCATTTCCTCTTTTCACTCTTTTCTAAGTGCTGAAAAGTACTTCTAACTTTCTAAAAAGTTCTAAAAAGTTTTAAAAGTTTTTTTTCTCTGTCTTTCTAAAAGCTCTGACAAACTTTTTTCTCTTTTTCTATCACTTTAACTCTCTCTAAAAAATGTCTGGCACAGGCCAAAATGTTGATCTGTCCAAACTTGCATATGACCACCTTAGCTGGAAAGGAGCAAGGAGTCTCTGTGTAGAGAGAGGTTTGAGTGTAGGGAAGAATCCTTCCTTGGAATTGTTACTTAACATGCTTAGAGAACAAGATAAGGCAAGAAGTGCCCCATCTGTTGAAAAAGTAGCTAATGGTTCCCAATCTGATCCAGGGACTCCCCCAGGAAAAGATTCAGGAAAGAAACTTCCTAGCCTGCCCATTACTAGACAGTCTAGCATAGTTGGTAATGATGTGGAGTCACACCATACAAATAGTGTTGTCTCACATCATAGCAAAAGCATTTATTCTCACCACAGTGGTACTGATGTTTCTGTTAGCCAAGCTATTAGGGTGCCCTCTGTAAGGGACAGGTCTCCTTCTGTCCATTCTCACCATACTTCTGTTTCAAGGCATGTCCCTCCCACCCACCCTGATGACAGATTGTTAGAAAGGGAGCTCAATAGATTGAGAGTGAAGCTCAAGAAGCAACAGCTGGATTTGGATAGACAGACTTTAGAAGTAGAGAAGGAGAGACAGAAACTGGGTTTAGAAACCCATGGTGGCAGCAGCAGTATTTCCCATAGTCATCCTGCAAAAGAGCATGATTCCAGGAATCTGCATAAGATAGTTCCCCCTTATAAGGAGGGGGATGACATTAACAAGTGGTTTGCTGCACTTGAGAGGGCCTGTGCTGTACAGGATGTCCCTCAAAGGCAGTGGGCTGCTATCCTATGGCTATCATTTAGTGGAAAAGGTAGGGATAGGCTCCTTACTGTAAAAGAAAATGAAGCTAATGATTACAAAGTTCTTAAGAATGCACTCCTGGATGGTTATGGCTTAACCACTGAACAATACAGGATAAAGTTCAGAGAGACCAAAAAGGAGTCTTCACAAGACTGGGTTGATTTCATTGACCATTCAGTGAAGGCCTTGGAGGGGTGGTTACATGGCAGTAAAGTTACTGATTATGACAGCCTGTATAACTTGATCCTGAGAGAGCATATTCTTAATAATTGTGTGTCTGATTTGTTGCACCAGTACCTGGTAGACTCTGATCTGACCTCTCCCCAAGAATTGGGAAAGAAGGCAGACAAATGGGTCAGAACAAGGGTGAACAGAAAAGTTCATACAGGGGGTGACAAAGAGAACACTAAGAAGAAAGATGGTGAAAAATCTCAAGATAAGCATGGGGACAAGGGTAAAACCAAAGATCCCACTTCAAATCTTAAACACTCTTCAGAGGGTGGGGATAAAACGAATTCTTCCTCTTCTTCTCAACCTGCACACATTAAAAAGCCTTGGTGCGTTGTGTGTAAAAACAGAGGCCATAGGCCAGGGGATAAGTCCTGTCCAGGTAAACCCCCTGAGCCTACCACCACTAATACATCAAGCTCTAGTGCCCCTAGCAGTAGTGGTACTAGTGGTGGGACTGCTGGCAACAGTCAAGCAAAGGGTGTAGTTGGGTTCACTTATGGGTCCATCATAGAAACTGGGTAGTCAGTCCCAAGACAGTTTCTGTCACACCTAGTGGCATTGGCCTTGCCACACTGGCTGCTTGTCCCCTTACAATGGATAAGTACAGGCAGACAGTTTCAATAAATGGTGTTGAGGCCTTGGCCTATAGGGACACAGGTGCCAGTATCACTTTGGTGACTGAAAACCTAGTGCACCCTGATCAACACATCATTGGACAACAGTATAAGATTATTGATGTCCATAACTCCACTAAGTTTCTTCCCTTAGCTATAATTCAGTTTAGTTGGGGTGGAGTTACTGGCCCTAAGCAGGTGGTGGTATCACCTAGCTTACCTGTAGACTGTCTCTTAGGTAATGACCTAGAGGCCTCAGGTTGGGCTGAGGTAGAGTTTTATGCCCATGCAGCCATGCTGGGCATCCCAGAGGAATTGTTCCCTCTCATTTCTACTGAAATGAAAAAGCAAAGGAGAGAAGGCCTGAAAACTCAGGATCCCTCTCCATCAACAGGTAAAAAGGGTATCACAGTATCCCCTAACCACCCTACCATTCAGGATACCATTCCTGTGGTGGGAGAAACCTCTCCTGGGGTGGCACCTGTTCCAAGGGAATCATCAGCTGGCAAAGCTGGACTCCCTGAGGTAGAAGTACCTCTCTGTGGGATAACTAACATTGGTGACAAAAAGAGCACCATTTTAGTTAACATGGAGCATCCCTCCAACCCTCCCAGAGAAACTTTAGTGCAGAAACTCTGCACTGCTTCACAACACTTAGGACAGCATCCCTGCCCTAGTTTGGAGCTCATAGGACAGCATCCCTGCCCTGCTTCAACTCAAGAGAAACAGCATCCCTGTTCTCTCTTCCAGCCATATGGACAAAGTTTTTGCCCAGCTATGGCTTTACTGAGACAGCATCCCTGTCTGGCATTTCCATCATTACAAATAGGTTCAGTGGATAATTCCCACTGCTCTAAACTAAAACTTACTGATAGAAACTCTGAAAATACATCTTCACATTGTTGCTTAGCTAAAAAACTTCAAACAGGGTGGTTTACATCCCCACAGGGAAGTAACCATATAGTGGATGATAAAGGGAGTAACCAGTCTATTGCAGAGCTACTCTCTACTTATCACCACTTAGACAATAAAGTCTCAACTGGCCAAGGTTAGCCTTATTGTCCTTCGTTTGGGGGGGGGGGTGTGTGAGAAAGTAGCCTCTTTCTAGCCTTGTTACCCCCACTTTTGGCCTGTTTGTGAGTGTATGTCAGGGTGTTTTCACTGTCTCACTGGGATCCTGCCAGCCAGGGCCCAGTGCTCATAGTGAAAACCCTATGTGTTCAGTATGTTTGTTATGTGTCACTGGGGCCCTGCTAGTCAGGACCCCAGTGCTCATAAGTTTGTGGCCTATATGTATGTGTTCCCTGTGTGGTGCCTAACTGTCTCACTGAGGCTCTGCTAATCAGAACCTCAGTGGTTATGCTCTCTCATTTCTTTCAAATTGTCACTGACAGGCTAGTGACCAATTTTACCAATTTACATTGGCTTACTGGAACACCCTTATAATTCCCTAGTATATGGTACTGAGGTACCCAGGGTATTGGGGTTCCAGGAGATCCCTATGGGCTGCAGCATTTCTTTTGCCACCCATAGGGAGCTCTGACAATTCTTACACAGGCCTGCCACTGCAGCCTGAGTGAAATAACGTCCACGTTATTTCACAGCCATTTTACACTGCACTTAAGTAACTTATAAGTCACCTATATGTCTAACCTTTACCTGGTAAAGGTTAGGTGCAAAGTTACTTAGTGTGAGGGCACCCTGGCACTAGCCAAGGTGACCCCACATTGTTCAGAGCCAATTCCCTGAACTTTGTGAGTGCGGGGACACCATTACACGCGTGCACTACATATAGGTCACTACCTATATGTAGCTTCACAATGGTAACTCCGAATATGGCCATGTAACATGTCTATGATCATGGAATTGCCCCCTCTATACCATCCTGGCATAGTTGGCACAATCCCATGATCCCAGTGGTCTGTAGCACAGACCCTGGTACTGCCAAACTGCCCTTCCTGGGGTTTCACTGCAGCTGCTGCTGCTGCCAGCCCCTCAGGCAGGCAGCTGCCCTCCTGGGGTCGAGCCAGGCCTGGCCCAGGATGGCAGAACAAAGGACTTCCTCTGAGAGAGGGTGTTACACCCTCTCCCTTTGGAAAATGGTGTGAAGGCAGGGGAGGAGTAGCCTCCCCCAGCCTCTGGAAATGCTTTGTTGGGCACAGATGTGCCCAATTCTGCATAAGCCAGTCTACACCGGTTCAGGGACCCCTTAGCCCTGCTCTGGCGCGAAACTGGACAAAGGAAAGGGGAGTGACCACTCCCCTGACCTGTACCTCCCCTGGGAGGTGCCCAGAGCTCCTCCAGTGTGCTCCAGACCTCTGCCATCTTGGAAACAGAGGTGCTGCTGGCCCACTGGACTGCTCTGAGTGGCCAGTGCCACCAGGTGACGTCAGAGACTCCTTGTGATAGGCTCCTTCAGGTGTTGCTAGCCTATCCTCTCTTCTAGGTAGCCAAACCCTCTTTTCTGGCTATTTAGGGTCTCTGTCTCTTGGGATTCCTTAGATAACGAATGCAAGAGCTCATCCGAGTTCCTCTGCATCTCTCTCTTCACCTTCTGCCAAGGAATCGACTGCTGACCGCGCTGGAAGCCTGCAAACCTGCAACATAGTAGCAAAGACGACTACTGCAACTCTGTAACGCTGATCCTGCCGCCTTCTCGACTGTTTTCCTGGTGGTGCATGCTGTGGGGGTAGTCTGCCTCCTCTCTGCACTAGAAGCTCCGAAGAAATCTCCCGTGGGTCGACGGAATCTTCCCCCTGCAACCGCAGGCACCAAAAAGCTGCATTACCGGTCCCTTGGGTCTCCTCTCAGCACGACGAGCGAGGTCCCTCGAATCCAGCAACTCTGTCCAAGTGACTCCCACAGTCCAGTGACTCTTCAGTCCAAGTTTGGTGGAGGTAAGTCCTTGCCTCACCTCGCTGGGCTGCATTGCTGGGAACCGCGACTTTTGCAGCTACTCCGGCCCCTGTGCACTACCGGCAGAAATCCTTTGTGCACAGCCAAGCCTGGGTCCACGGCACTCTAACCTGCATTGCACGACTTTCTAAGTTGGTCTCCGGCGACGTGGGACTCCTTTGTGTAACTTCGGGTGAGCACCGTTTCACGCATCCTCGTAGTGCCTGTTTCTGGCACTTCTCCGGGTGCTACCTGCTGCTAAGAGGGCTCCTTGTCTTGCTCGACGTCCCCTCTACCTCCTGGTCCAATTTGCGACCTCTTGGTCCCTCCTGGGCCGCAGCAGCGTCCAAAAACGCTAACCGCACGATTTGCAGCTAGCAAGGCTTGTTGGCGTTCTTTCGGCGGGAAAACACTTCTGCACGACTCTACAAGGCGAGAGGGATCCGTCCTCCAAAGGGGAAGTCTCTAGCCCTTTGCGTTCCTGCAGAAACCGCCGCTTCTTCAGTCCAGTCGAAGCTTCTTTGCACCCGCAGCTGGCATTTCCTGGGCATCTGCCCATCTCCGACTTGCTTGTGACTTTTGGACTTGGTCCCCTTGTTCCACAGGTACCCCAGATTGGAAATCCAGCGTTGTTGCATTGTTGGTTTGTGTCTTTCCTGCCTTATTCCCCTATCACGACTTCTTTGTCCTTTGGGGAACTTTAGTGCACTTTGCACTCACTTTTCAGGGTCTTGGGGAGGGTTATTTTTCTAACTCTCACTATTTTCTAATAGTCCCAGCGACCCTCTACAAGGTCACATAGGTTTGGGGTCCATTCGTGGTTCACATTCCACTTTTGGAGTATATGGTTTGTGTTGCCCCTATCCCTATGTGTCCCCATTGCATCCTATTGTAACTATACATTGTTTGCACTGTTTTCTAAGACTATACTGCATATTTTTGCTATTGTGTATATATATCTTGTGTATATTTCCTATCCTCTCACTGAGGGTACACTCTGAGATACTTTGGCATATTGTCATAAAAATAAAGTACCTTTATTTTTAGTATAACTGTGTATTGTGTTTTCTTATGATATTGTGCATATGACACTAAGTGGTTCTGTAGTAGCTTCACACGTCTCCTAGTTCAGCCTAAGCTGCTCTTCTAAGCTACCATTATCTATCAGCCTAAGCTGCTAGACACCCTATACACTAATAAGGGATAACTGGGCCTGGTGCAAGGTGCAAGTACCCCTTGGTACTCACTACAAGCCAGTCCAGCCTCCTACACTGGATCTACAGTGTACAGCAGCGTGCTGTGCTGAGGACGTGCATCCTGCCGAACTCTGAAACCCTTCCGGATTACCAGAATGCACTTGAAGTGAGTGATGGGAAAAGACACAACCAGACCTGCAGTCAGCTGACTGCTACACCTTTTCAGCACCTGTGGTTCCTTGACCCTCGTCCAAGCTGTCTCAGCTCTCGCTGGAGTGTGACAACTAGGCTTGTTGCGATTCTACACTTGACTGTCACATATGGTAGGGTGGCCAGACGTCCCGGTTTTTAGAGAACTGTCCCGCTGTCCCGACGCTTCTCCTAATTTTAAATAAATGTCCCGGTTTTGGGGACAAAGGTCATATTAATAAATAAATGTCCCGGTTTTTGGGACAAAGGTCAGATCATCTAGGGAAGCACAAGTTAAAGACGCCTTAAAAGTATGCAACAATTAAAGTAATTTATCTGTTACTGTAAGGCAACACAGTCCCCTGTCTGCTCCGAGCAGAGAGACGGAGTGGGGAGCAGGGAGAAGTGGGTGGGGGCAGAATGGGGGTGCAGGGTGGGAGGTGAAGCCGTAGCTAATTTTATATATGTAGTCTTGTTCGGGTGTGTGTGTGTGTGTGTGTGTGTGTGTGTGTGTGTGTGCGCACGCGCGCGCTCACACATTCACAAAGCTACACCAAAAAACGGGACATGCCAGATATAAAAGTGAGTAATGTCTTTAGTCCTTCTTTTATGTCTGACCTATCCCGGTTTTTGCTCCTCAAATCTGGTCACCCTAACGTATGGTGCATTTTTACACTTGTGATGGAAAATTCGCCTAGGATCAATAAGAGGTCGCCAGTTGGAACAGTGCAGCGTATTGTGCCCTGCTTGCAGTGTAAATCAGTGCCTACCTGTTTCTACTCCATGGATCAGCACTGGTGACTGGCTGCAGGTGCTAGGGCAGATGGGAAACCCACAGCAACATGGTTCAGTAGGACTGAGCATCATGAAACAGGGCGAAGGGCAGCGGAAGCGGTAACTCACACTTTTTGACTCCGTATGACCGACACCTTCTCCCGTCGTTATCTTCCTAACAGTGGCGGCCCGTCCTTTAGGGCGGAGGGGCCACACACCCCCACCCTTTGCCCCTCATGAAGAGTGTCTGTCAGGCTGAACAAAGGCCAGCCTGACAGACACTCTTCATGTTCAGGTCAGGCAGCCAGGAGTGAGCCATGTGCAATTTGCGCAGACTCCTGGCTGCCTGAGCTGAATTTTGCTGGGCTGAGGAGGTCACATCTCCTATGGGCGTGACCTCCTCAGCTCAGCAAAGGTGCCTCGAGGTCCTCCCCTGGGTGACGAGGAAAGCGTCACCCATTGACACTCGCCCTGGGCGCTTCAGGTTTAAGCCCTGAAGCGCCCAGGGCGAGTGTCAATCAGTGACACTTCCTCACAGAGTGGGGTGGGGTCAGCAGTCTCACTGACCCCATCCCACTCTATGACGAGGCTGGGATTGCTGCCTTCCCTCATTGGCTCACCTAACTGCTGCCTTCCCTCATTGGAAGGCAGCAGTCCCAACCCTCCTGGAACCTGGAGGCTGAAGGTAAGTGTGTGTGTGTGTGATGTTTTAAATTGAATGTTTGGTGCACGCGTGCATGTTTGAGTGTTATGAGTGTTGGTAATGGATGTGCGTGCGTGCGTGTGTGTGAAAGAATGTGTGTGTGTGATCTTTTAAAATGAATGTTTGCTGCATGCGTGCATGTTTGAATGTTATGAGTGTTAATGGCTGTGCGTGTGTGTGTGAAAGAATGAGTGTGTGTGATGTTGTAAAATGAATGTTTGGTGCGTGCGTGCATGTTTGAATGGTATGAGTGTTGTTGATGGATGTGCGTGCGTGTCTGTGTGTGAAAGAATGAGTGTGTGTGTGTGCGTGTGCGTGCTTCCCGCCCGCCCCCCTCCCTCCTAAAGCTGCCGGCCGCCACTGCTTTCTAAGAGTCTTATGTGACGCTGAGGGGCACACTGTGTCACAATGTCGTAGGCTGCCCCCGCCTCTGCGTCCCCTGCGCAATAAAGAAATGAACTGCGTCAGAGTATGGTAAGGCCAGGCCCTGTGAGGTGTGTATACATTAGGTTACCCTTCCTGTGTACTCCGCCGCCTCGCGCAGGGTGATTCTCACAAGCGGAAGGCCCTGAATGCTTTGGAGGCACCCCTGATACTAAAAATTGCTGCTTCTGGAGTGCTGCTTCTGTCCAGTCATTGTGAGGGGCTGCCCCGTTGTGCAGCTGTGTATATTCAAAATCCCAGAGGTGGGCGAGCCGCTGAAAGCTCGAGCGAGGCCTTATTCTGAAGCTTGGCTCTGACTCAGCTTGCGGGCCTGTTAGAACCTCGAGCCCATAACGAGCCTGCGCATTCGTGTGGCTTCTGTCTCGCCCCCTCAACCCAGTAGGTGGCTTTATGGCAAGAGGTGTCGACTTTGCAACTGGGCAAGTCACTTAATACCCCCATGCCTATAAACAATGAAGGTAACTTGTGCTCATGTAAAACACTCTAAATTTGCGCCGTATAAAAAATGCAGAGATATAAAAACAAATTCTTAACCCAATGAAAGACGAATAGATACCCATTTACTGGCAGATTTGCACAAAGGGAAACATGGATAAATCGCGGATTCTCTGCTTGAATTGTGTGATCTTGGCCAAATATTTTATTTCACCAAAACTCTCTTTTCTTCACCATCGCGTTTAAAAGCACTTTCAAATATGTGAGTTTAGAATACAAGTTGTACAAAATGATGTGTTTGATATAATAGACTATATTGTTGATGTCTAATAATCTGGCCAACCATAGGGTTTACCTGGCAACTGTCTTACTTCATAGTTCACTGTTGATGCATGTTAAAAATTATCACTTTTATTAATTACTTCTCAGTGCAGTGCTTTAATGTGACTTATTAATGTCAAAACTTCGACATGTAAAAGAAATGCACTTTTTTGAATTTGGAAGAGACTTTATCCTATTGTATGTGATGGTTACTATATGATTTACACAGCAAATATTTTCAGGGCCGAATTGAGGTCATCCTTGTTCAATAAACAGGGTTTATCTGCTCAAGCCCAAAGAAGAATAAAAGGTAAACCACACCTCACTGGTCCTTGGACCTAGCTCCTCCCCCTTTCTGTTGCTTTAGGATAGGTCACTGGACTACCAAGCAAACATCCCTGACAAGCAGGCTTGGTGAACCCCTAACCGGAAGAGGAGTGCGGGAAACCAGGACTGAAACCAGTAATGAGATTACTAGTAAGCAATCAGTTCATAAATTCAGTCAGACAAGATGTGGAAAGTGCTTTTGATGAGGTGTCACCAAGTGCCATGGACATGCTAGGTTACTCCGAGATATGTGTAGAGGAGAGATGTTTTGAGGTGATACGGCTGTGGACATATCAGTGCATGATCTGTAGGTGTACAGTAAAGTGCCAAACAGGGCAAGGAGGTGTCACAAAAGTCACCTGGGGTCAGAAGTTCACTAAGGTCACATGACGTCACAGAGGTCACGGGCGCCTTTATGTAGAATTCTTATTTGGCGTTCCCGGTGTTTCGTGTGACGTACAGTGGTCCCTGAAAGGCGTCTGGTTGTATATTTTTCCTGTCCTTTTATTCATCACGTCGTGCAGGACGTTGGCTCACGCACTGTTTTCTGCATGTTCCTCTCCACTGGGCGTGATGGAGTTTGAACAATGCGCTTTCAGTAAAAGGTGTCCCTGCAGAAAGGCCTGAGAGTTCTTCTTTTGTAAGAATAGAAAAGTACAGTACGTGGCTCTGTTAAGAAACAGGAACCAGGCAAATAATTGCGTACTGCAGAAAAACGGCCGGCGTTAAAACAAAATGTGGTAGGCAGTAGCTCCGTCTCTAGCTAGGATAGACATGTCAGAGCCCAGCGCTGTTTTCAGCACTTGTGGCAGGTCCAGCCTCGACCATACATCACGTCCTGTCGCAGCGATCCCAGGCTGCTCTGCGCTGGGAGTTGCCTGCCAGGGATGCTGGCCGCCTGCCTGGGCGCTTTTAGACATAAATGGTCTTGAAGAATGATACTGCGTCTCCATTGACTCATCCCAGTGAAAACGGGGGAAGGGGCTGATCTTCTCACGTGAGCAATCCTTCCCAAATAAGTTACCTCGTGTTGGGCGGGCATACCCATTCATTCTGTGCCTTCCGTCCCCGGCAGTGGCATTAGGCCCGGGTGAACTGGGCCTGGGCCCAGGGCGCCGACGCCCAGAGGAGCGCGGGGAGCTATTTGTATACACATCATGAGGCGGGCTCCGAAGATGAAGCCGCCGCAGGCTCTCTGCAGCTACCTCACGCCCCCACACCCCCCTTTAGCTTTAAATCTCCTCCACTCCCCCCCCCCCCCCCCCTTCCATTACCCATCCTCAATGCAACTCCATCTCCCCTGATTCGTTGATTTTGTGCTTGTCTGTGACCCTGCACAGCGTTCCGCTGATTCGCACTATGGAAGTACCATATACATACATATGCATACAAGTAGGTGTCAATACATGCGAGAAATGCTGTCCACTGTGCATCTGTCACAAAGGTAGCAACTTAAAGGCCATTGCCTTCCAGGTTGGTGCCCGGCGGGAGCTCACCCATAGGTCAGTCAGGTGAGATTGGGGTGGGAAGAACAGGGAGTAGGCTGACCCTGTCATGAGCAGTTGAGTGGAGTGTTTCAGCAGAAATGCCCTGGAGAAGGCAACAAAATATTTGGTTTCCTCCAAAGCGCTGTCCGGGCCAATTCCCGCCCAGTCTTTCTTGTGGGCACCAGCACGTGGTTCGTGTCCAGTCATTGCCCTATCGTGCAGTGGTTGGTGGTCACTGGCAGAATGAAGCAGATAGGAGTCCATGTGGAGATAGGTATCACCACAATGCATCGGTTGATGGGTGCCTGGTGAGATGGACTCGCCGGACAGGGCCTGCATCATCTCTGCGTGGTAGGGCGTTGGCAGTACGGTCATGAGGGCGGTGAAAAAAAGAGCACAGATGACAATGGGGAGGGGAAACTCTGATTTGTTACAGGCATTGGAGGCGCCCCAACAGAAGAGGAGACAGAAATTTAGACCCAGTCTACTTTCTTGGGCTGTTCTGACCTCCAGGGGGATTACCCCACCCCAGGGTGGAATATCATTTGCTGCTGGAACATCCCTCGGCCTGTCCATGGAATGTCCAAACAGGCACGTGACTGAACTCCCAGGAGCTGCTTTGAGCGATTCATTTTTGAGCTAATCTGAATGGCCTGAGTTTTCCATAGTCAAGGTGCCCTTAACGATGCGAGTTCTGCCCATTGTGAGCAGGGTAGACACAGGAAATATACATGTTGGGATGCAGGGGAAGCACATGGTGGCAGTGGAGTCATGGAGACATCTGATGGAAAGATGTGGCCACAGGGGAGACTGGGGAAAGCATATGGAGGAGCGATAGGGGGCTGAAGATGAGGGATGTTTGGGTTGATCACGAGAAGCCAAGAGGAGACACAGGAAGCTGACGTGGATATGGTGTGGCAAGAGGGAGACATGAGGATACGATGAGGAGCCATGCATGACGAAGGGGAAATGTAGGGTCTATGGTCCAACAGGGATGCATGGGGGGCTCACGAGGGAGCATGAGACAGATGTGGATGCTAACAGAAACATGGAAATTCTGTGGGATGAATAGAGGCCTTGCAGGGAGATACATGAGCTGAAGGGGCGATATGGGGAGGGTTAGGGAAAGACATGGGAAGGCTTGTGGGTGCTCTAGGGGACACAGTAGGACGAGGGAGCGAGGAGGATGAAATGGGTCATCCTAGGGAGACACGGGGGTCAGTGGGCATTACTAGGGAAGCCAGAGGGAGATATGGCGAGGGCAAGACACAAGAAGTCTGTAGCTGAGACAATGGTGACTGATATCGAGACATAGGAGCTGTCAGGAGACACTGTTAACGCACAGGGATCATGAAGGGAGAACCAGGGGCCAGGAGAAAAACATGTTGTTCAAATAAAGGGACATTGTGTGATGATATGAAGCCATGGCTGCAGAATGAAGCTGGGAGGTAAATCTAATTCATGAATGCAAAGTTTGGAACATGAGGTTTCAGAAGGCATGATTGGTACACGCCAATTAAAACTACTACATACGAATTATGTGATAACATTTGCTTAAATAATACTATAACTGTACGAATGTTTAGATTCCACGAAATCTTCTTGTGTGAACCTCTAATTAAAACATTCCAACATCTGAAATGGGTAGCCACCGCCAAACTTCTGTTTTACCTACCCCGCCCTGTCTCATATCAACCCATGGTTACGCAAAAGATCTCATGGTATATGCCCTCAAGCCATTACCTACCCGATCTCACTGCGTGGCGCTCTTCGCAGTCGCTGGCAGCATCCGCCAGAGCAGGGTCATCTTTCCAGGTGCACCAGTTCTGTTTTGCCCCAGAGATGCTGAACAAGTACTTCAGGGGCATGGAAGTCTGTTCCGTCTTTCGTCTGCTGTGTGCATACTTCTGGCACCAAAGCAGCTGGAGAAAAGTGACTCATGAACTGACCGAATGGGCCAGATCTGTACAGATTGAACCCAGAAACAAAGTGAGTACCGGGAACTTATGTGAACTCCAGTGAGTCTAGAAGATGAGTCTCCCCGTGTTAGAATCAGCATACACATATTTCAAGACTGCTTTGCTTCTGGGATGAACTCTCCCCATGAGTGGCTGTGATGCCAAGCGCTGTGTACTTTACTCTGAGGCGTGGCATACCTTGGGCACATCACGATCACCAGGGTTCAGCTTCTGTTGCTTGAACTTGCTGAATGGCACCATCCTGCCCTGGCAGTAGGAAGCAGAGCTAAACTGCGCTTCTGTAAGCTCATCCTCATTTACTGAGATCTAAACAAAAAACACAGCAGGCAGCAATGACGTGGTTCATGGTAATGATCGGTTTTGTGTGGCGCAGAACAGAGCAGGCAGCATTATCAGGACAAATGTGATGAAAATAATTTGTGTGTGCATAATTTCATGTAATTTTTCCTAAATTTTGTGATAAGAATTACACAATATTATGCAAATAGCTTGAATTGTGGTTTCCCTGTACCGTTAAGTTTTGTTCACAAGCAAGCATACCTTGTCAGATATTTTGTACCCAAACCAGTCTCCCACACGTGAAAACAAGCATTGGCGTAGCCAGTCGATCTCAGCTGCTAATGCTGAGGGAGCAATTTGATTTGCTTTGACAGTTCTTGAGCCCTGATTGCAAAGCCCATCCTCGTCTGAACCCCTGTGTGGCTGACTGTTAGTTCTGCATGGGGTGCGGTCTCTTGCCTTCAGCGACCCGCTCCCTGCACCTCCTTGCTGTCCAGATGGTCCGGTCTCCTTCCTACCCTGAAACCACCGGTCCAAGAAGCAGCAGTAGCAGCCCTGGAGGATCAGGAATCTGAAACTAAAACAGACACAACCCACATTACAAAATGCCCAAAACAAGCCCAAAACAACCTTAACTTCCCTTCAAAAAAGAAGTCCAAAACGAGCTAACATGCTACCAGAAGAAGCCAAGAGCCTTTGAACAGAAGGCCAAAACAGACCAAACTTACCAGGAAAGAAGGCCAAAGGTGTGACAGAAACCCCGCCTGCCATATTGTAACTGCCATAGGGTGTAATGCACTTCTAATAAGGAGCATGGGACGTGTATCACGATTGTGATGGAGTAACCCATCCAGCTAATTCTAACTCAGGCCTTTAGCCTGATGATCATCATCTTTGTCTCAGAGTCAAACATCTGAGACAAGGTTGACTGAATACCACAAGTGATAGATACCCTGCTGGGTTGAGTAGCTCATTGGACTAATGCATCCCCTCCACTGGTCACAGGTGTGAATCCTAGCGAGTACAGTCAGTCTTTCATCCTTCTGAGGTCTTATAATTAGTACCATTGAGCTGGGTAACCATAAACCTCTGTTATTTAGAGCCAATATACCACTAGAGGTGAACATGCACTTCACAATTGCACATGTTCTGTTAGGTTAAGTGATACAGAACACATGAAAGCAATGAAACTCTTGACTCAGTTGCAAGCTAATCAACTAAAGAGCACAGAAAGTGTGATGGAGACGGGAAACACATGCAAGACCTCGGAGAGACAGAGAAACATCTGCAATTCAGGGTGGACGACACGGGCCGTAGCTAGACAGAACAGCATTCCTATAGTGGGCCTTTCACAGAGATCCCCTGTATTAAATTGTTCTTTGAAGACTTGCTTGCAAAAGTTGTAGCGCCCAGAGGTCTCTCCTGGTTCTTCGAAATTGAATGAACTCACAATGGTAAGTTTTCATTGCTAAGTTAAAACTATTAGCCAACATAAGAGACGCTTTTTCTCCCGAGGCCACAACAGCCATAGAATACGTGACGACAAGAGGAGGGGCCCGGGTGCACACCAACAACAATCGACACACAGTGAGAAGCTGGATAGGCCCGAGGTCAGCCCTACTCTCGCTCCTGCATTGCTCTGCCACCAATACACCACTGTTACCTGTCGCTCTGTGCCCAGAACTGGACTTGTCTGTTCCTTTTGTTCTCATCTCCACCCTTACTATTTACGTGTAAAAATATTGTTCTCCGTGATCTATACCATGCTGGTACATTGTCACCGTTTGTCTCATGTTTTCCTTTGTTCTTTGTTGTAAAGCGCTCTGTCACCGGAAAGGGTCTTTTTCGCTCTATATAAAACTCTAAAAATAAAATAGAAATAAAATAAGTAAAGACTAAGAAGCAGAAATCTGTGTAACCTTGCAGAAGACGGACAGAGGCTAAATCCACAAGCCGAGAAACAAGAAGCAAGGCAGCAACTGCACCTTGGAGATGGCAGGAAACACTAGAGGCTGCACTGACTGGAACTGACTCAGAATCTGAGCAGTCACGTGACTGAGCGGCCACCGCTTTCCAAGGACGGTGGATGACATTATTTGAGGCCCTGGATCCAGTCTGACTCACGTAGTATCTTGTAACTAACAGATCTTGGTGACAGATATTGGTTACAAAAAGGATAATTGAAAATGGTGCTTTCCCCATAATGAAAGGTCTGTGCAACAGTGGTTGAAGGGGCCATGTGATCGTATGACGTAAGCTGCAGTCATGGAGCTTTTCTAACCCATTTAGCCACTGATCGTTGGCAGAAGTATTTGCAGCAGCCAATTGTTAAGCTGTTGCTTTATTTTTCTTTATTACGGGGAAGTAGGGCATCGGATTGCCCAGTTCTGGTGGTATTGGCAGCTGCGTTACTGCAAAATGGATCAAAGAGTCCTGTGTGGCACGAAAATGGGTCCGAGAGAGAGACCCTTCTAAAGGGTTGCATGAGCACTCTGACACAATAACGACAGCATAAGCTGAAAGGGGGGGGGGGGGGGGGGGGGCTGCAACACACAGAAACCTTACACTTGACTTTTCCATAAAAGCCCGGATGAAAAACAACACCTGAGGGACACTGTGTGCACCTTCGTGACGAGGAGTGTGGGGGTGTGGCTGAGCCTGCCAAACGCCAGAAGTGTCCTGCATGTTGACGACAGGAGGGTGCCCACATCGCGTTACTACAAATAATGCATTTACCTGGCACCAAGCACTGGAACTGCGGAAAAGATGGAGAGGCTTGATGTGTAGTGCAAGATATTCGTCTTAGGCAAGCGGGGATGCTGCTTGGGTAAGACCAGGTGTTCAGCTTTGTACTTTGTACTGTTCACCTGTTTCCAACTCACACACCCGGCTTGATGAGTTTCTAACAGTACCGCATGTTGTGGGACTGACCCTCAGTGCAGAATCCTGGTGTACGGTGGTCTTGGACACCTGTCCCCTGCTGGTCCCTCTGACATGGGGTGTCCTGCTATCTATGTTCCATCCCGGAGACCAAGCAGGGAATGCAAGCGGGAGGTTTCGGTGAAGACGAAACATAACCTTTAATTACTTTTCCAGAGGAGCTTTTGTACACATTTTGAGAATCCGTGCGCTGGTCTTCTCATCCTCTGCCCTCGCATGTGCGTTATTTGACCAAGTTCCAGATTTATTTGTCTGGTATCTCCTGTGCAGACCCATTCAAATGGGTTGACTCAGATTAGATTCTGCTCGGAGAAGTCGGGCTGCTCGCGGTACACGGGGCGCGTCAGGCACGCGCAGGCGCACTCTCCAGATTGGCATGGCCGGCTGTCCCCAGCTCACAGTGACATAGCCAGTGAAGATCCTCCCAACGGGAAAACTTCAGTCTTTCGGCTCCTGACTAGAGTCCCGCAACAGCGGGTCGTCCTCCTTGGCATTTTCTTGGTCCTCCGGGATTAGTCAGGGCAGATCTATTAGTGTGGCCTCACTCGATTCCAGAGCGACGCCCCAAAGTTTTTGGACCCGCAGGCTCTCCCGGCACACTTAGTTGCTGCAGTACCTTCCGGACACAATGTGGACTCCTCATGTGTAATCGCCCCACCACTGTCGCTTAGCACATGGGGTCGCTGCTTAGGCATTCACGAGACATGGCACGCTGGTCACACAACTACTTGAACAGTGGCCCCCCACTAGCACATGGGGTGACCGCAACACAGCTGTGTGAGTGCCACTTTTCCTCGGCACAGAGCTCAATATTGGCAGTCTATAGCGGCCCTCTTCTGACACATGGGGGTTACTGAAAATAGCCCTGCACATGAGGTATGGCCTGATCGGTGCAAAGCCAAATCCTCACACCTTGCACAGGGAGTCCTCACGGTAGGGCTCCACACTGGACCTTGCTCCCTCCAATGCTCTCTTCTTCCTCAAAGGGCACAATATTCTTGGCAAGCAGGCAGGTCCTGGTACTCCAGGCTCCAGGGCAGGTGGTCTGGTCCCCTCACCCAGCAGGGAGGCTAGCAGACCTTGGCCCCGAATGCTGGTCATAGGCAGAAGTCTTGCAGAGCTCCCTCTTCTCACACAGCCTGTCTGGATGCTTGGGGCATGACAAATGTTTAGGGACTCAACCTCCCCTTCTTATAGTCCTTTTTCCTGACACCAAATGTGATTTAGTGTATAAGTCATTGGAGTTTTATGTTGGGGTTCTGCTTCTTTTGAAGTGGACACTTCTCTATTTATTCTTTCCTCATGAAAGATGTTTGTCACCACAGGCATGACTCCGAAGCTGATTGATCCACAGTTCAATTCATGGCAGTGAATAGAGTTCATGCCTTGATGTCAGCCACATCAATATGAACATCAAAAGGGCAATTCCAGGATCCCAGTCATACTCTTTATGATCCCCTTATCAGCCACATTTCCTTTTCTCAGATGTGTTTAGGCCCATGCCTTATGATATATCACTGAATTAAAGAGCAACCTCTTGAAGTGCACAGGATGTCTCTTCCTTCCCTCTAGTGTTTGTCTTTTCCAGTTCACAGGAATGCAGCAGTCCACACATTTGTCTGGAGGGATTCCTCTCCTCCTCATGTTTTCACCGGGCAGGACTGGGCTTTTCTAACTGGATCCTAAGGTCCGCCATATGATGTACCACTGCAGGCACACTTACTTAGTGTACATTCAGAGAAAACATACTGTCCAGCAGTAGTACCTCCATGCATTGTACATGTACATATGTATTTAGTGCACACACTCAGTATGTGTTCAGTCTGTGTGCACTGTTTAGCACTGAAGCTTTTACTGTCTTTACCCAGGGTGTGTTATTTACAACACATGCACTGCCAGCACACACGCTCACCATGTGGGTACTGGATAACACTTCACCCTTCAGGTATTCGTCTTTACACAAGTACACATACACCCAGCATGTGCTCTCGTCACACACTGCACAGCACTACATCTTTCATGTCATGTATTCCTCACATGCTTACATACACTGAGCACATGCACTATTCTCAAATGTACTGCACAGTATTGCTCTATCCTGTACTGTAGCCTTTCCAGGCACATATGCAACCAGCATAGTCACTACTCCTGTGCTGTGCAGCACTCCACATCTACCTGATGTGGGCCAAGTGTGAGTTAAGCACACAGCAGTGAAACTTTTAAAAAGGGGAGTGCGCCTGTACGAATCATTCGAGTTACACAGGGTAAAAAGGTCCTGTTCACTACTAATGACCACTACACAATGTACTGCCACCACTGCGCTTGCACTGCTTAACTCCTGGTAAAGGCCGTAGCCTTCCATCACTATGAGGGTACTGCTTTGAGCACACCTCCTGGTCCAACAAGACCACAATCTGTAATCAAGGCCTGTGTCATAGCACACACACAAGATCCGTGTTCCCCTATGAATCAAAAACCAGCATTAGGGATCCAGAAGGCAGTACAGTTGGGTACTCAGGGTAGGTGATCACACCTTTAACATGCAGAGGAATTTTCTGCCCCAGTACACAATTAATGGTTACAAGGGCTGCAGTATTGTTTCAGTTTGCACAATCTAGTTCAATGTATCAAAATTTGAAAACCTTTGAACTAGAAGCAGTGCTGACTCATTCTATAGCAGGTGCATTGTATATATTTGTGTCAGAACAATGCAGTCTGATATTAACACTTGGCTCCTTTTCTAGTGTGTTTATGCTGCTCTGTGTGCAAAGTCCAACAAGGTGAGTCTGACGGATGATGGTAGTTTGCTTCCCTTTTAACAAACACTCACCTTTATTCCTCTTGGAATTCGATAGCCTGTTCCTATTAGCACCATTTAACCAGCTCAAACTGTGTGTTCCAAAATCCAAACAAATGTGTTTAGACTGCATGAAAAATGGCACTAGGTGTGCACCATTTTTGAACTTTCTGCATTGCTACTAGACTGTGGCTGGTGACCTGCTCTGTCTTGCCTGGCTTTGTAATAGCGTAGATGCATTTCCGATGTAGACATGCACACTACCCTTATGCTGAAGCACTTGAGATCAGTGCGTACAAAAGTAAGTTGTCTTCTTCTTGCAACTAGTGAGGAGCACTGCGTGTAAAGCTGTGATTAAAATATATTTCTAAAGATTTTCAGCAGAATATTTCTCAGTTTGTTTTTAGGTCAATAGACTTGGAAAATGAACTAGCTGCAAACATTAGTATTTATGAGGACTAATAGCAGCAGTGAGATTACTTCTATGAATACTGAATGATTGCCCAAAACAGATAAAGTGCACTGAATGCCGTTTACATAATCCAACTGGTTATAAACAGGTTTGGCTGGTTATGTGAAAATAACCTGGCTATTTGAGACAGGTAAAATGAATTTGTGTATTTAGTTAGGATTCATAAACTGACCATGTTTTGCATGTTTTCCATTTTATAGTGAGTTTGAAATGACATAATTCGATGAATATTGAAATATTTGGTTTGTGGGCAAACTCTTCTGCACATATTGTAGAATTCTTCATGGAAGGCAGGTTTATTGTTGGTTTTGTTCTTTTCTTATTCCTTGTTCTGTGATGATGGCCTCACTGTTCTCATTGTGTCATCATTCAAAGCATCTGCAGTAATAGATTTATTGCTGATTGCCCTTTAGCTCTAATCACACCACCAAAAGTGCTGAAAGAGGCTTTTATTCTAACACCGAGCTCCATGTTTTTCTAGTTTAAAGCTATTATAAATTTTACAAACCATATAGAGTCTGAATTACAAACAAGTCATAAATCCTTGTATATGTGACATACCACTAAACAATGCTGAATTGTGGGAGGTTGAAACTCCCAAATGTATGCAGGTGAAGCTCCAGCGTTGTGGATGTTCACCTTATTGACACTGGATTTGTCTGACAACTCCTGACATTCCACTGGAAACATTAAACTTGTAGTCATCCATGAGAGCCACATGACTGTGTAGGTCACTGAACTTTGTACAACTCCCGTGTGCATAGATGGAGACTCCGCATGCTGCATTTAGACACTTCTGGATTCGTAACTTAAACCTTGATGTTTTTTTAAACAATTTTTATTGGGAATTTATGCATTACAGCACTGGTAGATACAGCATTACAGAAGATAAGGCAAGGTATTTGACAGTCATAGTACATTTTCAGTAAAGATAATGAGTAACAATAGGATTCAATTGCTGGACAGTTGATACAGGGAAACAACAAACAGGGTCAGTGTTGGAAATGGCCCTTTTGCAGGGTTATCCCCCGACTATTTGCTTCTGACCTCCTGTTTTTGATCCTGTGCTGAATTTCATTTTTGCTGGCTTTAGGACTCTGGGCACTTTACCACCGCTGACCAGTGCTGAAGTGCAAGTGCTCTCTATCTAAATGGTATTGGTGATTGGTTTGTCCATGATTGGTATACATGATTTGCTAGTAAGTCCCTAGTATAGTGCACCGCGTGTGCCCAGGGTCTGTAAATCAAATGCTACTAGTGGGCCCACAGCTCTGATTGTGCCACACACAAGAGTAGCCCTGTAAACATGTCTCAGTCCTGCCACTGCAGTGTCTGGGTGTGCAGTTTTAAACTGCCAGTTCGACCTGGAGAGTGCACCCACTTGCCAGGCCCAAACCTTCCCTTATACTACATGTAAGTCACCCCAAAGGTAGGCTCAGGGCAACCCCATGGACAGGATGCTGTGTATTTAAAAGGTAGGACATGTACTGGCATAATTTACATGTCCTGATAGAGAAAAACTACTGCTAAATTCGATTTTCACTATTGCAGGGACTATCTCTCCCATAGGGTAACATGGGGATTGCCTTGAAATATCTTTTAAGTGTAATTTTCCATTGGGAGCAGATAGATTATGGATTTTGGGGTCTCTGTACTCACAATTTAAAAATACATCTTTTGGTGAAGAAGAATTATAAGTTTGACAATGCCACTTTTAGAAAGTAGGCATTTTCTTTCTTAACCATTCTGTGCCTCTGTCTGGCTGTGAAATACACGTCTGGGTCAAGATAACAGTTGGGCTGTTTGTGAATTCATTCTAGATGGTCACACAAAGGGAGCTGAGGTGTGCCCTGCATATTCTGATGGGTCTTCCTGGGCTGTAGTGGAGGAAGGAGCTGACACTTGTACCTGAGTAGGGCTGTGACTGTCCTTACACAAAGCAGTCTCCAACCCCTTGCAGCATGTCTGGGGCCAGGGCAGGAAAGGCAGGGACTTGTGCACTACAAAGACTTTCCTTTGAGGTTTGCCTACTTCAAAGGAAGAAATGAGTATAAGTATTGGACCTCCGAGACCACCACTTTAGGATCCTTCTGGACTGAGGACATTCTGCCAGGAAGAGGAGCCAGATGCTGTTGCTTTGCTATGCTGGCCTGCTGCTTGCTGCTTCTGTCTCGAGAGTGAAAGGACTAGACTTTGCTTTCTACATCCTGCTTCCAGATGTTCTCCAAGGGTTTGGACTGAGCTTGCCTCCTGTTATACATCTCAGGGACATCAAAGGCTTCATCTGCCAGCACCTGGGCTCTCTTGCTGGGAGTTCTGACTCACCAAGTCGTGCCAAATCCAGTTCCTGGGCCCTAGGGAGTGAGTTCTGGTGTATCCTAGAAGAAACCATGTACATCGACTCCAGAGTGACTTCAGGACTGGCGCTGCTGTCCGACTCCACACCGCTGCCTGCAGCAGATGAAACACTTGCGACCGACGCCACAGGCCCGATGCTGCCACAGCACCTCTGAACTCCTGCCACAATGTGAGTCCCGAGTGCCGTGTCACCGACATCCGTGACACCCGACTCTGTCACAGCGCCTTTGGCCCCATGGTGTGATCCTGACACCATGAAGTCTACGCATTGCATCTTGACCTGCTGGATTTGTTGACCCTGCAGGATCTTAAGGAACTGACGCCTCACCACCGACGCTACATCACCTCCTCTGCAACCGTAAGGAACCAACACCTCACCTCCCCTGCCTAGCAGTAAGGAACCGTGGCCTCAATTCCCCAGTAGTTGTAAGGAACCGACACCCAACCTGCTCTAGAGATGCCTCACTTCCCCAGCTCCGTGCAAAGTCTGTGTTTCCTTGCTTCTCAAAGGTACTGTGCCTGGGACCCGTGCGACTTCATGATTGGTCCGCACTCCCTGGCGAGTGGCATCGGACTGTTGGGAATGACTCCATCAAGACCCTGTGATAGCCCCAGTTGGAGCTATTGTGTTCCCAAGTGCTGCACTAAGATTTCACCTTTAAATAATTCATATCTTTGCTTGTGTATGTTGGATTGTTGTTGTTTAGGTCTTGTTTAACTCAACTCAGATAAATATTGACTATTTTTTAAACTGGTGTGGAGTTCTTTGTGGTGTTTTCACTGTGTTACTGTGTGTGTGTACAGATACTTTACACATTGCCTCTGACTGCTTGTGCCAAGCTCCCAAGAGGTGAGCAGATGTTATCTTAGATGTGTGATTCCCTTACCCTGACTAGAGTAGGTACAAACCACTGCCATCTGAAGACCACATTTCTAACAGAAATACATTTTACGTCACAAATGAAGGAATAGTGTATTGGCTCAGTTTGAGCAATAAGTAGTGTACTACAAAGCTGTCCCTGTCCACTGTGCGTAACACCACTGCCCATCAATGCTGAGTGAGCTGCTAGAGTGGGATGGGTTCAGGAGGAAGGGATATATGAAGCCCCCAGCAACTGACAGGGGGGGAGGCGAAAGCTGCGGACAGATGTGTAAGTGGGCTGTGAGTTGTGAGGAGCAGGTGGTGAGAGGGGCTGGGTGGGGCGTCCGGGAATCGGGCACCACTTCCTCTAATATGACTCATTCCCTTCTGGTGTAAGGGGAAGAAGGGTGCCGGGGAACCATCAGGAAGGATCCACTGAGTGTAAGGGGGTGCTTGCAGGGCCAAGCAGGGGTGAGATTAAGGGCCTTTTCTTTTTAGGCCATCAGTTGTTCAGGAGGCCAGTGTCGCGCCGCACCACGCGGCGCGATTCGAGCGTTCGGCACAAGCCGCGCGTTCGGCTCGGGCCGCGCTTCGCGTCTCTAAGACGCGGCGCGCCCCGAGCCTTTCTTGCACCCTGCGAGGCCCCAGGACTTCCTTGGGGCCTCGCGCTGCTCTCTCCCTCCGTCTTGCTGGGGTCTCCTGACCCCTCTTACCTGTTTGGGGCTCCTTTTTCTTCTTTTCTGTCCTTCTTCCTTTTTGGGTCTGTTTTCTTCCTCTGTCCTTTATGTCTTTTCCCCTTCCCAGGTTACCTCTGTCTTCCCAGCATTCCTCCTTCCCTATTCTCTATGGTTTCTGCTCCAGTCTATTCTATCTACTTTTCCCTATTCAAGATGGTGTCCTTTTTCTTCCTGTGGGTCACTTCCTGTTTTATGGTATTTAAGGGTGGTTTTTCTTTTCCTCTTTGCGCTGCAACACTCTCTGTTTCAGTTAGTGTCCTCGCTCCTGATTTCCTAGCCCTTGGCTCTGGATTTCGCCATTTCTGTGTTACGTCAGTTCCCTTGATTCCTGTTCCTCTGTTCTTGTTCCAGGAATCCCCTGCGAATCTTCTGGGAGGTTTTTCCTCTTCTTCTGAAGGTTTTTTTTCCCTCTGGCGCTACTTTCTCACGGTCACGGTCTGTCCTTGGCGTTTCCTCGCCTACAGCACCGTGGCTACCAGAAAGAGTCGCCCCTTTTTGGGCCAAAGTCGAACCCTCAAGATCCACGCCTCAAGATCTGCAAACTCCAGGCGCAAGCAGCACGTGAGTCGTGACAGATTGCAGCGCCTAACCATCCCAACGTCTTCTAACACCATGGAAGACACTGTGGTAGCTGCTGCGGATCCGGATCAAGCTCTGCTAACTACAATTCAGCAACAAGCTCAAGAATTACAGCAACTACGCAGTGAGAATGCTGCGCTGCGACATGCTTTGGCTTTCCGCAGTGGTGATGTCCCGACGCTCTCCGCCTCTACCCATCGTTTTTCGGGTGAACCAACCAAGCTGCGAGAGTTCCTTGACTCCTTGACAGTGTACTTCGCCTTCCGACCCACCCAATTCTCCCATGACAGAACAAAGGTGGGTTATCTCATCAGTGCCTTATCTGGTCCTGCCTTGGCCTGGGCAACCCCGATGGTATCATCTAACGATCCGGTATTGTCGGATTATTCCGCCTTTGTGAACCGCTTCAAGCTGGTGTTTAGTCGTCCGGGATTGGAGGCTTCAGCAGAAGAGGCCTTATGCGATATTCATCAAGGTTCACAAGATGTCCTTCAATACATTACACGCTTTCGTCAACTAGCGGCAGAGACCACCTGGGTGGAACGTACTTTGGTGACTTTGTTTCGTAGAGGACTCAAAGAAGAAATCAAAGACAAACTAGTACATTCCATCAGAGTGGAAGATCTTCGTGGCCTGATGGATCAAGCCCTCTCCATCGAGTATCGCCTTCAGGAACGGAGAGCAGAGAAGAGAAAGAGCAGAGGGTCTTTTCAACCAAGCACCTCACGAGTTTTTCCGCATCGTTCTGAGGAACCTCGCCCCCCTGTCAGAGACACCGAAGGAGAACCCATGCAGGTGGATACAACTCGAGGCCCTCTCTCCGCTAGCGAACGAGAAGATAGACGAAGGAAGGGTTTGTGTTTATACTGCGGTTCTGCCGGCCACATACTGCGTACCTGTCCAGTACGTCCATCAAGGCCATCGGGAAACGCCGCTTCCCGTCCTCTGTAAGAAGGGAGGGGACGGGATTAGCAGCTATACCTTCCATCAGTTCTTTCAACGACAATACCACATCCTTGTTCATTTTACCAGTAATGTTACAATTACCTGATGGCCGTCAAGAGAAGACTATGGCACTACTAGATTGTGGAGCTAGTGGCATTTATATGGATAAGAAGTGGGCCACCACTCAACAAGTTCCTATACAACCTAAGGAGATTCCAGAACAAGTACACACGGTGGATGGATCTTTGATATCATCGGGTCCAGTAGATACAACTACCCTGATGCTGAATCTACAGATCAGTAACCATCAGGAACACATCTCCTTTGATCTTATAACTTCCCCCAACCATACCATCATTCTTGGAATCCCGTGGTTCATCAGACATAATCCATATGTGAACTGGGCTACCCGGACGGTTTCCTTGTCTTCACAGTTCTGTCACGAGCACTGTTTTGCTTCAGACAAGTATTGGTCGCCTAAGAGGTCAATAATCACGGAGGGTACCACCGGTTCGACCATAAATACAGTCCAAGGAGTTCCTGAACACTATTTGGATTTTCAAGATGTCTTCCAAAAACCTTCCAAACCTGTGTTACCTCCACATCGAGATTACGATTGTGCTATTCCCTTGGAACCTGGCACTATCGTTCCTTTTGGCAGGATGTATTCCCTCACGGAAACTGAAAAGGAAGTACTAAAGGAGTATTTGGATGAAAATATTCAAAGTGGTCTTATTGTTCCATCGTCTTCTCCGGCCGGGGCTCCTCTCTTTTTCGTACCCAAGAAGACAAAGGACCTTCGCCCTTGCCTGGATTTTCGAGGCCTGAATAAAATAACTATTAAAGATCGTTATCCTTTGCCTCTCATAAGGGACATTTTAGAGGCAGTCAGAGGGGCCCAACGGTTTACCAAACTAGATCTACGGGGAGCCTATCACCTCTTACGCATTAAAGAAGGAGATGAGTGGAAAACGGCCTTTAGGACTCCATTTGGTCACTTTGAATACAGGGTAATGCCTTTCGGTCTTACTAATGCCCCGGCAATCTTTCAGAGATTTATGGACTCAGTATTCTCGGATCTCCTGAATCAGACAGTTGTAATCTATCTTGATGATATTCTTATTTATTCCAGAAATCCCGAACTCCATTCTTCCCATGTTAAACAAGTCCTTCAACGACTCCGGGCACATCAACTATTTTGCAAACCCGAAAAGTGTGAGTTTGACCAGACGGAAGTCAAATATCTAGGATATCATTTAAGTACCACCGGAGTAGCCATGGATCAAGAAAAGGTACAAGCTATCCTAGATTGGCCTTCTCCATCTTCTATTAAAGAAACACAATGCTTTCTAGGATTGGCGAACTTCTATCGGCAATTCATCGCAGACTTTTCAAAACAAACTAGCCATATAACTCACACTTTAAAGAAGGAAAATCTTATTAAAGGGTTTGTCTGGACTAAAGCTGCGGAAACAGCTTTTCAGGATTTAAAGAAGGCATTTACACAAGCTCCCATCTTAAGACATCCAGATACCAACAAACGATTTATTGTCGTCACCGATGCTTCTGAAAAAGCCATTGGTGCCGTTCTACTCCAACAACATGAGGATGATGGTCTTGAACATCCTGTTTTCTATTTGTCTCATATACTCTCTATTGCAGAACAACATTACTCAGTATTGGAAAGAGAATTGTTGGCTCTGAAAACAGCTTGTATTGAATGGAGGCAGTTTCTGATGGGTTCCAAGGAACCTTTTGAAGTGAGAACAGACCATCGAAACTTACAATGTTTACGAAATTTCGTATGCCAAAATAGTCGTCAAACTCGTTGGGCCTTCTTCTTCAGCCAGTATGATTTCTACATTACATATATTCCTGGCTCCCAAAACATTCTGGCTGATGCTCTGTCGCGTCGTTATCCAGATTGTACTCCTGTCCCAGCTCAACCCCTACTGGAACCTAGTAAGATCATTGGGGTAGCCCAGTCTTTTCTGGAGGAGGTACAACTGGAGTACCCCAATCTATCTGATGATGAAATAGAGAACTTAAGGCCTCTTTTACATAAGAGACAAGGATACTATTATTATCACGATCTGTTATTCATCCCCACTAACAGAGTGAGAGAAAAGGCATTACAAATGTGTCATGATTCACCGGTTGCTGGTCATAGAGGCATCAAGGCCACACAAGAACTGTTATCACGATTTTTCTGGTGGCCTACTTGGAAACAGGATATTGAAACATACGTTCAGGCTTGTCCCACATGCGCTCAAGTCAAGATTCCCCGAACCAGACCTGCGGGATTACTCCAGCCCTTGCCGGTTCCGCCAACTCCATGGCACACCATCTCTACCGATTTCATGTGTTCGTTACCACTCTCAGCAGGAAACCGGGTAATCATGGTCACTGTGGACTCTTTTACTAAGATGGCTCACTTCACTGCCTTGAAAAAGCTACCTACATCCCAAGAATTAAGCCAGATATTCATCAAACATATCTTCCGTCTTCATGGACTTCCTCATACTCTTATATCTGATAGAGGACCTCAGTACATTTCCCGGTTTTGGAGGTATTTTTGTAAGACACTAAACATCGATAGAGCTCTGTCATCGGGCTTCCATCCTCAGACCAATGGACAGACCGAGCGTCTGAACCAAGGCTTAGAACAATACCTTCGTTGTTTTTGCAACTCAACTCAAAGCAACTGGAACACTTATCTCCCTATCGCTGAATTCTCTTATAATAACTCAGTCCATAGTGCCTCCAAGACCACTCCTTTTTTCTGTTCTTATGGTTTTCATCCTACCTCTTTTCCTACTTCTTCTCTGTCTCCCACTCCCTTGTCCGCTATTACTCATTTTTCCAAACGTCTTCTACAAATCCATAGACTGATTCGTTCTAATCTCTTACACACCAAGAGATATATGAAGAAAGTAGCAGACAAGAAACGTAGGGCCACTCCGGACTACCATCCACAGGATAAAGTTTGGCTTTCTTCTAAATTCTTACCCTCACATCTTTCTCAGAACAAATTCACACCTCGCTATTACGGGCCTTTCCGTATTCTCCAGTTGCTTAATCCTGTCACTGTCCGTCTTCATTTGCCTCACACATGGAAGATTCATCCAGTCTTCCATGTCTCCCAACTCAAACCTTATGTACCAGATCCGTATTCCCGTCAGTTTTCCTGTCCTCCTCCTGTCTTAGTGGATGATGTTCCTGAATATGAGGTTCAGGAGATTTGTGACTCTCGTCTTTTTCACACCCGTCTGCAGTATCTGATTCATTGGAAGGGTTATCCTCTCAGTGAGTGTTCTTGGGAAGATGCATCTTCTGTTCATGCTCCTCTTCTGACTCAGCGCTTTCACCGTTTATTTCCTTTCAAACCAGGGCCTTCGGGAGGGGGGCCTACTGTCGCGCCGCACCGCGCGGCGCGAGCCGAGCGTTCGGCACAAGCCGCGCGTTCGGCTCGGGCCGCGCTTCGCGTCTCTAAGACGTGGCGCGCCCCGAGCCTTTCTTGCACCCTGCGAGGCCCCAGAACTTCCTTGGGGCCTCGCGCTGCTCTCTCCCTCCGTCTTGCTGGGGTCTCCTGACCCCTCTTACCTGTTTGGGGCTCCTTTTTCTTCTTTTCTGTCCTTCTTCCTTTTTGGGTCTGTTTTCTTCCTCTGTCCTTTATGTCTTTTCCCCTTCCCAGGTTACCTCTGTCTTCCCAGCATTCCTCCTTCCCTATTCTCTATGGTTTCTGCTCCAGTCTATTCTATCTACTTTTCCCTATTCAAGATGGTGTCCTTTTTCTTCCTGTGGGTCACTTCCTGTTTTATGGTATTTAAGGGTGGTTTTTCTTTTCCTCTTTGCGCTGCAACACTCTCTGTTTCAGTTAGTGTCCTCGCTCCTGATTTCCTAGCCCTTGGCTCTGGATTTCGCCATTTCTGTGTTACGTCAGTTCCCTTGATTCCTGTTCCTCTGTTCTTGTTCCAGGAATCCCCTGCGAATCTTCTGGGAGGTTTTTCCTCTTCTTCTGAAGGGGTTTTTTCCCTCTGGCGCTACTTTCTCACGGTCACGGTCTGTCCTTGGCGTTTCCTCGCCTACAGCACCGTGGCTACCAGAAAGAGTCGCCCCTTTTTGGGCCAAAGTCGAACCCTCAAGATCCACGCCTCAAGATCTGCAAACTCCAGGCGCAAGCAGCACGTGAGTCGTGACAGCCAGAGGGCAAGGAGGGCTAAGGATGTGGTATGGGGGAGAGATTCCTATCAGTGATCTACCGGAACTGGGTTAGCTTGGTGTCTAAGACTGCGGCTACAGGGCGTCTATGAAGTCGCTGAGCCTCCTCCCAGTGTAATGCAGACCTCTCTGCCTCTCCCTAGTGGAGAAGTGCCTGATGCCACCTGGAGAGAGTCAGAGGTTGTAAGGCCCGCCAGTGCATAGTTAGTAGGCGCTTGGCCAGCAGGAGGGCAAGGCTGGCAAAGCAGGCCTGCTCCTTATGGTTCTTTCTTCTGGGAAAAATACCTAGCACTGTGGCCTCCCTGGAGTTACATTTTGTTAGTTCTGTGATGGTGGTCAGTGAGGCATGTGTGGCTTTCCAGAAGCTGGGTCTGCTAGGGCAGGACCAGAGTATATGCTGGAGGTTGGCCTCCTGGGCATGTCATCTGGTGTGGGTGAGATAGGCGGTGGGGAACATGCGGTTGAGCCGGGAGGGCGTGATATAGGCCCTATGAAGGATCGTGTATTGAATATTTTTGAAGCGTGCATTCCTGGAGAGGACATGAGGACTCAAGTGCTGTAGACTATTTGGTGTTGTGTAGCGGTCTCGCCAGGTCCTCCTCTCACACCTGTCGAAGGTGTGTCAGTGGGGTCCTAATGTGCTTCCTGATAGTTTTGTAGAGCCATGTTATGAGGTGCTGCCCCTCACCCATGATGTATAATGTATCTATTGCCGCATGGGTAGGTGGTTCCTCTTCTCTCGCACCCCACAGTGACCTGAGTGTCCCTAGCAGCTGCCAATGAAGTAAGAACTGACCCAGAGGAACATCATAGTCCTGACAGATCGGTTTGAATGTGAGGATATGGGTGCACAAAAGAGGCCTCCTACCACTTCTATGAAACATTTGTACCATACTGACAGCTGGCCTGCAGTAAAAGGCCCTAAGGGTTCTGGTAGGCCCTGAAGGGGCATGTCATGGGAGTATTTGTTTTGTCAGCTGGATGACCATAGCTAGGCATTTCCGGGCGACCCACACATGTAGGGACCATGAACGATGCATTCTGATGGTAGGATGGAGGAGCTCACATGGGGTGTGTAGGGGATGGGAACCTTCCCCCATACTAGTCTCACAGAGATTCACGCCTGCCAGCCATCTGGAAACCTACTGGAGTTGCTCTGCGAGTTAATAAGTCTCGAAGGATGGCGCTCATAGGCCTTCCCTGCCCACCGGTAGTTGGAGCTTATTGAGAGCTACTTGTCACCTCCCACTATCCCACTGCAGGTCTCCCAGTACCCAATCCAGGTCTTGCAAGAACCGTCAGTTTGGAAATACTGGAACGTTGACAAAATAGTATTTTAGTAACAATTGGGGAAGGACAATCGTTTTGGAGAGTGCAGTCTGACCCGTTAGAGCAAGAAGTAGCCACTGCTAGAAGCACACCTGGTACTTAAAGGGCATGAAGGTCAGCTGCAGGTTATAGATGCAGTTGGGAATGGTATAAAGTGACCCCAAGGTAGTGGACAGCCGCCGTCGCCCATGCTGATGGTTCTCCACCTAGGTGAATGTTCTGCTGTGAGACATCACAATGGAATGGGAAGACGCACAATTTCCGCCAATTTACTTCAACACCACCCACTTCTTCAAAGTCACAGAAGGCCGCTGAGATCGAGGCCACATCGGTTGATGCGTCCTGAAGATACAACAGCACATTGTCTGCATACAGCAACACTGCGTGTATGGTCCCATCTAGAGGGATGCTCCATTGTCACTCCTCCAATTGGAGGCGATGTGCCAACAGCTCCATTCTGATAGCAAATAGGATTGGAGAGAGAGGGGGCACCCCTGTCATGCTCCACAGCCGATGGGGAAGAGGGGGTGGGATCAGGCAGCCCACATGCACCTGGGAAGTCGGGTTCATGTACAACAACTTCATGTATGCCAGTAGGTGTCTACCAAGTCCCACCTCCCTTAGGACGCCAAAAAGGTAATTCCAGGATGATGAGTCAAAGGCCTTCTCGAGGTCTAATATAAGGTGTGCCGCCATTGGGCAGTGCAGCGTGACGTGATCCATTATGTGGAAGAGTCACCTGAAGTTATTAGACGTGCTACGGCCCGGCAGGAATTCATTCTGATCTGGATGGACTAGAGGGTGTAGCACTTGTAGGTATTGTTCTGCAAGGACTTTGCCGAGTATTTTATAATTGGTGCCTAATATAGTGATGGGCCAGTAAGAGGAAAGGTGGGTAGGGGTGCTGTCGGGCTTCAGCAAGGAGACAAGAAGAGGCTCCTGGAGGGAGACTGTAAGCGTACCGGTGGGTGAGGGCCTCATTATAAATCTCCACTAGTCACGGGGTGAGATGGGAGGAGAACCAGTCGTAGTATTCTAATGGTAGGCCGTCCATCCCACGGGTCTTGTTACCGGTCAGGCCAGGTATCGCTTTGTTCACCTTGGCTAATGTGATCAGTTCATTGAGTTCATCTCGCTCTGAGGTGCTGATGGAGGGCAGTGAGATTGGTGCTAAGAAGCGCTGGATCACGCCCGGAGGTGGTGCGGGGGCGTCCTATACAGTATGACATAGTAAGAGCTGAAGGCCTGCAGTATGGCTACTTGGGACCGCAAGAGTGGGCTGGTGTCCTGTGCAATCTCTGTGATTGGAGGGGACTGTGTCTCCTGGCAGGATAGCCATGGTCGTAGGTGGCCGGGTTTGTCGCCCGTGACATGGGGTCAAGCTGTGGATGCTGTGAAATGTTAGCATCGGAGGCGCTCTATTAGGGAAGCATGGTGTGCCAGTGTGTGGCGTGCAGCCTCATCTAGGGCGGCGATTGTCCAGTGCTATCACTGCCTTGTCAACACTCTGTAGGGCTCTGGCCAGTTCTCTGTGGACCCGGGCTATGTTTTGCATGTAGCAACCCATGGTGACTACTTTGAAGGAGTCCCACTCAGTGTCTCGGGTTGTGGCAGTGGCATAATTGTCTTCATAGTGTCAGCAAATGTGGGCATGTTGAGTCTCTTGAAATACCGGGTCGTCCAGCGTACCTTTAGGTAGTCTCCATGTGGGAACTAGAGGGTGTGGTGCGCCCCATGTAATATCTGCTACATGGGCAGCATGGTTGGAAAGCACGTGTCGCAGGTACTCTGAGTGAGTATGTGTATTCAGATTTTATCACAGAACCTTTTTTTGCATAAGAATTTGCTCTTCATAGTGTTCTCTGTTGATTTCTTTTTTTACCACAAACATACTTTTAGTAAACGTTATTCCCGTATTTAGTTTATTTTCAAACTCCAGCTTTCTTGCAGTTTAAAAAAATTGAGACGTCAGAAAAAAAAGGGAATGGCAGGGAAAAAAGCTTTCACACACCTGTAGGTGCAGTAAGTGTTGCTCTGACATTTGCACCCACCAACAATGCAGTGTTACTGTGGAGCTCCTTCTTTAAGACATTTTGAGTTACTGGAAATAGGCTAAAGAGAGCAGATGTGAAATTATTACTGAAAACTATGCAGGCCCTGTGTGTGTCTTAAAGGGAGGCATGTTTTCATATGCTTTGGAAGCAGATGCTCTTTTGGAACATTTTATGAAGAGCGGTCTTGCTTGATTAAGATGTTCTTTTTGCTGCCTCTCTGCCACCCACACACCTGTCTGCTTTCAAAGAGACAGCATTCCATTTGAAAACAATGTTAACCACAACAAGGTGGTAATTATTGCAAGCTAAAATAGATGGCGGGGAAAGAAGATCTTGTTCTGGGAACTGTGGCCTGCGTGGTAGTTTATGTAGCAATGAGAATGGACAGTCCATAAATACATAGTCGGGGAAATACCGAAAACCATTGTCAGGCCTCAGGAAACAGGATTACTAGTAGAATGGCTGGTGCTACTTTAAGGCTATGGGAGATAGAAGTCTTATGTCACCACAAATGGACGTAAGATGACACCTGCTTGCTAGAAATAGCACAACAGTTTGCCTACTTGTTAGGGCCAGTACATGATTTTACCTATGGCTCTGGAAATTCCTGCCCCAGAGCTGTAAAACACAGCGCGGACTGTGTGTCTGATGCATAGGGAACAGAAGCGTAAAATAGCAAATGCATATCCTAATTAAATGTGCAAAGTGATCAGTGATGCTCATAGTTAGTATTGTAAATAAAGCACAGTAGAAGGCATGATCCATCGATTTTTACTATTGAACACACAACCAGGTTTCATGAAACCTTCTGCAGGGAGAAAGAGTTAGTTTTATTTTTTATGAGCAAGCTAGATAGGAATGGATCCAGCTAGGAGTAAGCTAAGTTATAGTTCTGCAGTGGATGTTAATTATATTTCTAGAGTGCCAGTGTTGTGCGACAGTGGTGCAGTAAGTAGTACAGGAAACCTTAGAACACCTTTCTGATGCATTTGGCTGTGCTGAGAGACAGTGTTTAAAAGCTTTCTGACTTTGCTTTTCCCTATTTATATAAAATAAATTTGAAAAGGATGAGCGCAGTCCCTATACACTCCAGAGTTCCAGTTGGCATTTAGGTCAAGTTCTTCTTCTGAATTGAAATGTGGCTGCAACTGGCATCAGCTGCACATTCTGCCAGCCTGTTGCCCAAGGACTGAGTGTCTTATTTTGACTTCAGCAGACGGAAAAACCTGTCCATTGAAGTCCCGATGGGTAGGTTACAGCCAGTGTGGCAGCATCCCCGAAGAGTCCAATTACGAGTTTCCCACTGGGTCAGCGGGCGGAAACACAGTTTCCACCCGCTGGCCCAGCAGGAAACGGCCTACAGTATTGTCTCCGGCTCATAAGAGAGCCGAGGGCAATGCTGTAGGGCGTAGGGTGCAACAGAACCAGTCGCAATGTTCACTGTCTGCAAAGCAGACAGTGAACATTGCGACAGGGCTGGCCAGGGGGTCCCCTGCACTGCCCATGCCAAATGCATGGGCAGTGGAGGGCCCCCCCTGGGGCACCCTGCACCTGTCTCTGCCAGCCTTTTCATGGCGGGGTTACCGCCATGAAACCTCTGGTGGGGAAGGTCGTAGTCGATGCTTGCAGTGCTGCCCTGACGGGATAGGACCGCCAGACCGTCATGTAGATTAAAACTGGCTGTCTGACCGCGGGCTACCGCCGCACTCATAATATCGCGCTCGGACCGCCAGGCTCGTAATGAGGCCATGAGTCTCTCTGTACACCTTGATTTGCTTCTTGAATCTATGATTGCATGTAGGCACTCAAAGCATCTCCTCTGCCCCGTCAGTGGAGAAGTGCAGCAGACAGCTGGAGAAATCGCCTGTTACAAAGAAGGGCAGACTAGACCACAAAATGCGAATGAATTAACACACTCCAGTGTTTTACAGCATCCTAAACCTTTTTGAGCACTTTTAAAATACCCACCTACTAGAATCCTTTTATTTATTTTTTAATATATCTTTGTTGGCAAATTAACCCCTTCTGTGCCCAGGACGTAATGGTTACGTCCTGAGGCACAGTGCTGCTGTGCCCAGGACGTAACCATTACGTCCTGTTAACAGAGCCCAGAGGGAGCGCTAGCGCTCCCTCTGTGGGGTTTCCCCCCACCCCCCCAAGTCAGGGATGGAAGGGGAAGCCCTTCCCCTCCCACCCTGACCCCCCCAACCCCCCCTGTGACGTCAGCGCGCGAGCACGCGCTGATTAGTCACAGGGTCTCCCCCAGAGAAATGCTTTGCATTTCTCTTTCAATCCCATTGGGGAGGCCCCGAGAGGCTTCAAAGGGAAGGAAATGTATTTCCTTCCCTTTGAAGTCTCTCACAGGGTTTCAAAAGCCGGATTGCTTGCAATCCGGTTTTTGAAACCCCACTAGACACCAGGGATTTTCTTTTTTTTCAATGAAACTGTCAAAAGGGAGTGACCCCTTGGGCAAGGGTCGCTCCCAGGGGGGGCATTTTTTTTAGGAAGGCCTTTTCTGCCCCCCCTGGGGGCAGATTGGCCTATTATTAGGCCGAACCTCTAGGCACCAGGGAGCTTTTTTTTTTTTTTGTGATGTTTTCTTTTTTTTTTAGGTGGGGAGCGATCCCTTAGGCAAGGGTCGCTCCCCTACGGGGCAATATATATTTAGGCCATTTCTGCCCCCCTTGGGGGCAGATTAGCCTATTTTGATGAGGCCAATCTGCCCCCAAGGGGGGCAGAAACCATTAGACACCAGGGAGTTTTTTTTTTTTGCGCAAATTTCACGCAACGGGAGCGACCCCTTGGGCAAGGGTCGCTCCCAGGGGGGGGCATTTTTTTGGGAAGGCCTTTTCTGCCCCCAGGGGGGCAGAAACCTCTAGGCACCGGGGATCATTTCTTTTTTTTTTTTCTTTTTGTTATGTTTTCTTTTTTTTTTAGGTGGGGAGCGACCCCTTAGGCAAGGGTCGCTCCCCTAGGGGGGCAAATTATATTTAGACCATTTCTGCCCCCCTTGGGGGCAGATTGGCCTATTTTGATGAGGCCAATCTGCCCCCAAGGGGGGCAGAAACCATTAGACACCAGGGAGTTTTTTTTTTTTGCGTGAATTTCACGCAAGGGGAGCGACCCCTTAGGCAAGGGTCGCTCCCTGGGGGGGGGGATTATTTTAGGCCATTTCTGCCCCCCTGGGGGGTAGATCAGCCTATTTTGATTCGGCTGATCTGCCCCCAAGGGGGGCAGAAACCACTAGGCACCAGGGATTTTTTTGTTTTTTTGTTTTACAGATGGGGAGCGACCCCTTGGACAAGGGTCGCTCCCCTGGAGGGGCAAAATGTATTTAGGCCATTTCTGCCCGCTTTGGGGGCAGATCGGCTGATTTTAGGTCAATCTGCCCCCAAGGGGGGCAGAAACCACTAGGCACCAGGGATCTTTTTTTGCGCCGTCACGCAAGGGGAGCGACCTTGTAGGCAAGGGTCGCTCCCCGGGGGGGGGTAGGGGGGGGGCAAAATTATTTTAGGCCATCTCTATCCCAGGGGGGGCAGAAACCTCTAGGCGCCAGGGCAATTTTTTTTTTTTTTTTTTTTTTTTAGAGATGGGGAGCGACCCATCAGACAAGGGTTGCTCCCCTGGGGGGCAAACTGTATTTAGAGCATTTCTGCCCCCCTTGGGGGCAGATTGGTCGATTTTAGGTCAATCTGCCCCCAAGGGGGCAGAAACCACTAGGCACCGGGGATTTGTTTTTTGGCGCCAATGTCGCGCAGGGGGAGCGACCCCGTAGGCAAGGGTCGCTCCGAGGGGGTGGGGGTTGGGGGGGCAAATTTATTTTAGGCCATTTCTGCCCCCCCTGGGGGCAGAAACCTCTTGTTGCCAGGGCAATGTTTTTTTTTTTTTTTTTTTTTTTTTTTTGTTTGTTTGTGTTTTTAGAGATGGGGAGCGACCCATCAGACAAGGGTCGCTCCCCTGGGGGGCAAACTGTATTTAGACCATTTCTGCCCCCCTTGGGGGCAGATTGGTCGATTTTAGGTCAATCTGCCCCAAGGGGGCAGAAACCACTAGGCACCGGGGATTTGTTTTTTGGCGGCAATGTCACGCAGGGGGAGCGACCCCGTAGGCCAGGGTCGCTCCTGGGCAGGGGGGGGTTTGGGGGGGTGGGGGGTCAAATTTATTTTAGGGCATTTCCCCCCCCTCCCTGGGGCCGGCTGAGCTAGAGGCCAAAATCCACAGGTAGGCACTTTGCAAAAAACACCTCTGTTTTCTGTGAAAAAATATGTTGTGTCCACGTTGTGTTTTGGGCCATTTCCTTTCGTGGGCGCTAGGCCTACCCACACAAGTGAGGTACCATTTTTATGGAGAGACTTAGGGGAACGCTGGGTGGAAGGAAATTTGTGGCTCCTCTCAGATTACAGAACTTTCTGTCACCGAAATGAGAGGAAAAAGTGTTTTTTGGCCAAATTTTGATGTTTGCAAAGGATTCTGGGTAACAGAACCTGGTCAGAGCCCCGCAAATCACCCCATCTTGGATTCCCCTAGGTCTCTAGTTTTCAAAAATGCGCTGGTTTGCTAGGTTTCCCCAGGTGCCGGCTGAGCTAGAGGCCAAAATCCACAGGTAGGCACTGTTTTCTATGAAAAAATGTGATGTGTCCACGTTGTGTTTTGGGCCGTTTCCTGTCGCGGGCGCTAGGCCTACCCACACAAGTGAGGTATCATTTTTATCGGGAGACGTGGGGGAACGCTGGGTGGAAGGAAATTTGTGGCTCCTCTCAGATTCCAGAACTTTCTGCCACAGAAATGTGAGGAACATGTGTTTTTTTAGCCAAATTTTGAGGTTTGCAAAGGATTCTGGGTAACAGAACCTGGTCCGAGCCACACAAGTCACCCCATCTTGGATTCCCCTAGGTCTCTAGTTTTCAGAAATGCACAGGTTTGGTAGGTTTCCCTAGGTGGCGGCTGAGCTACAGGCCAAACTCTACAGGTAGGCACTTTGCAAAAAACACCTCTGTTTTACTTCAAAAATTTGGCTGTGTCCACGTTGCGCTTTGGGGCGTTTCCTGTCGCGGGCGCTAGGCCTACCCACACAAGTGAGGTATCATTTTTATCGGGAGACGTGGGGGAACGCTGGGTGGAAGGAAATTTGTGGCTCCTCTCAGATTCCAGAACTTTCTGCCACAGAAATGTGAGGAACATGTGTTTTTTTAGCCAAATTTTGAGGTTTGCAATGGATTCTGGGTAACAGAACCTGGTCCGAGCCACACAAGTCACCCCATCTTGGATTCCCCTAGGTCTCTAGTTTTCAGAAATGCACAGGTTTGGTGGGTTTCCCTAGGTGGCGGCTGAGCTACAGGCCAAAATCTACAGGTAGGCACTTTGCAAAAAACACCTCTGTTTTCCTTCAAAAATTTGGCTGTGTCCACGTTGCGCTTTGGGGCGTTTCCTGTCGCGGGCGCTAGGCCTACCCACACAAGTGAGGTATCATTTTTATCGGGAGACGTGGGGGAACGCTGGGTGGAAGGAAATTTGTGGCTCCTCTCAGATTCCAGAACTTTCTGCCACAGAAATGTGAGGAACATGTGTTTTTTTAGCCAAATTTTGAGGTTTGCAAAGGATTCTGGGTAACAGAACCTGGTCCGAGCCACACAAGTCACCCCATCTTGGATTCCCCTAGGTCTCTAGTTTTCAGAAATGCACAGGTTTGGTACGTTTCCCTAGGTGGCGGCTGAGCTACAGGCCAAAATCTACAGGTAGGCACTTTGCAAAAAACACCTCTGTTTTCCTTCAAAAATTTGGCTGTGTCCACTTTGCGCTTTGGGGCGTTTCCTGTCGCGGGCGCTAGGCCTACCCCCACAAGTGAGGTATCATTTGTATCGGGAGACGTGGGGGAACGCTGGGTGGAAGGAAATTTGTGGCTCCTCTCAGATTCCAGAACTTTCTGCCACAGAAATGTGAGGAACATGTGTTTTTTTAGCCAAATTTTGAGGTTTGCAAAGGATTCTGGGTAACAGAACCTGGTCCGAGCCACACAAGTCACCCCATCTTGGATTCCCCTAGGTCTCTAGTTTTCAGAAATGCACAGGTTTGGTAGGTTTCCCTAGGTGGCGGCTGAGCTACAGGCCAAAATCTACAGGTAGGCACTTTGCAAAAAACAGCTCTGTTTTCTGTGATGTGTCCACGTTGTGTTTTGGGGCATATCCTGTCGCGGGCGCTAGGCCTACCCACACAAGTGAGGTATCATTTTTATCGGGAGACGTGGGGGAACGCTGGGTGGAAGGAAATTTGTGGCTCCTCTCAGATTCCAGAACTTTCTGCCACAGAAATGTGAGGAACATGTGTTTTTTTAGCCAAATTTTGAGGTTTGCAAAGGATTCTGGGTAACAGAACCTGGTCCGAGCCACACAAGTCACCCCATCTTGGATTCCCCTAGGTCTCTAGTTTTCAGAAATGCACAGGTTTGGTAGGTTTCCCTAGGTGGCGGCTGAGCTACAGGCCAAACTCTACAGGTAGGCACTTTGCAAAAAACACCTCTGTTTTACTTCAAAAATTTGGCTGTGTCCACGTTGCGCTTTGGGGCGTTTCCTGTCGCGGGCGCTAGGCCTACCCACACAAGTGAGGTATCATTTTTATCGGGAGACGTGGGGGAACGCTGGGTGGAAGGAAATTTGTGGCTCCTCTCAGATTCCAGAACTTTCTGCCACAGAAATGTGAGGAACATGTGTTTTTTTAGCCAAATTTTGAGGTTTGCAATGGATTCTGGGTAACAGAACCTGGTCCGAGCCACACAAGTCACCCCATCTTGGATTCCCCTAGGTCTCTAGTTTTCAGAAATGCACAGGTTTGGTGGGTTTCCCTAGGTGGCGGCTGAGCTACAGGCCAAAATCTACAGGTAGGCACTTTGCAAAAAACACCTCTGTTTTCCTTCAAAAATTTGGCTGTGTCCACGTTGCGCTTTGGGGCGTTTCCTGTCGCGGGCGCTAGGCCTACCCACACAAGTGAGGTATCATTTTTATCGGGAGACGTGGGGGAACGCTGGGTGGAAGGAAATTTGTGGCTCCTCTCAGATTCCAGAACTTTCTGCCACAGAAATGTGAGGAACATGTGTTTTTTTAGCCAAATTTTGAGGTTTGCAAAGGATTCTGGGTAACAGAACCTGGTCCGAGCCACACAAGTCACCCCATCTTGGATTCCCCTAGGTCTCTAGTTTTCAGAAATGCACAGGTTTGGTACGTTTCCCTAGGTGGCGGCTGAGCTACAGGCCAAAATCTACAGGTAGGCACTTTGCAAAAAACACCTCTGTTTTCCTTCAAAAATTTGGCTGTGTCCACTTTGCGCTTTGGGGCGTTTCCTGTCGCGGGCGCTAGGCCTACCCACACAAGTGAGGTATCATTTGTATCGGGAGACGTGGGGGAACGCTGGGTGGAAGGAAATTTGTGGCTCCTCTCAGATTCCAGAACTTTCTGCCACAGAAATGTGAGGAACATGTGTTTTTTTAGCCAAATTTTGAGGTTTGCAAAGGATTCTGGGTAACAGAACCTGGTCCGAGCCACACAAGTCACCCCATCTTGGATTCCCCTAGGTCACTAGTTTTCAGAAATGCACAGGTTTGGTAGGTTTCCCTAGGTGGCGGCTGAGCTACAGGCCAAAATCTACAGGTAGGCACTTTGCAAAAAACAGCTCTGTTTTCTGTGATGTGTCCACGTTGTGTTTTGGGGCATATCCTGTCGCGGGCGCTAGGCCTACCCACACAAGTGAGGTATCATTTTTATCGGGAGACTTGGGGGAACATAGAATAGCAAAACAAGTGTTATTGCCCCTTGTCTTTCTCTACATTTTTCCCTTCCAAATGTAAGACAGTGTGTAAAAAAGACGTCTATTTGAGAAATGCCGTGTAATTCACATGCTAGTATGGGCAAATAACCACTGCTTCTCAACACCTTATCTTTTGCCCATTTTGGAAATACAAAGGTTTTCTTGATAGCTATTTTTTACTCTTTATATTTCAGCAAATGAATTGCTGTATACCCGGCATAGAATGAAAACCCACTGTAGGGTGCAGGTCATTTATTGGCTCTGGGTACCTAGAGTTCTTGATGAACCTACAAGCCCTATATATCCCCGCAACCAGAAGAGTCCAGCAGACGTAACAGTATATTGCTTTCGAAAATCTGACATTGCAGGAAAAAGTTACAGAGTAAAACGTAGAGAAAAATTGATGTTTTTTTCACATCAATTTCAATATTTTTATTTTTCAGTTGTTATTTTCTGTAGGAAACCCTTGTAGGATCTACACAAATTACCCCTTGCTGAATTCAGAATTTTGCCTACTTTTCAGAAATGTTGCGGTTTCTGGGATCCAGCGTTGGTTTCATGCCCATTTCTGTCACTGACTGGAAGGAGGCTGAAAGCACAAAAAATCGTAAAAATGGGGTATGTCCCAGTAAAATGCCAAAATTGTGTTGAAAAATTGGGTTTTCTGATTCAAGTCTGCCTGTTCCTGAAAGCTGGGAAGCTGGTGATTGTAGCACCGCAAACCCTTTGTTGATGCCCTTTTCAGGGAAAAAACCACAAGCCTTCTTCTGCAGCCCATTTTTCCAATTTGTTTGAAAAAAACGAAATTTTCACTGTTTTTTGGCTAATTTCTTGGCCTCCTTCTGGGGAACCCACAAAGTCTGGGTACCTCTAGAATCCCTAGGATGTTGGAAAAAAAGGACGCAAATGTGGCGTGGGTAGCTTATGTGAACAAAAAGTTATGAGGGCCTAAGCGCAAACTGCTCCAAATAGCCAAAAAAAGGCTCGGCACAGGAGGGGGAAAAGGCCTGGCAGCGAAGTGGTTAAATCAGCTTTTCTTCCACAATGACCACATAAACAATATCCATGGTATCATCATTTAGAGGCGTATACATCATCAAACAGTCACACATTTGTTTCTGAAAGAGCAATTCCTTTGTTATTTGGCCCATTATCGCATTCTGTATCAAGGGTTCCCAATGAATGGCCAGTCCTCATGATACTGTTTTATCGAAGATATCTCTCGTCCAGGGTCTGTGAATTGGGGGTGTTCTGTCCGTCAGTGTGTGTCGCACGGATTATGTCTGTGTTAGGGGAAGTAGGCAGTAATAACACGTTGAACTAAAACCAATTAACTAAACTCTGTGGGTACCCTAAGATATTTGGCAGGGCATGTTTCCCTGTGACCATGAGCTATTTTGAGTGCAGGAGAAACGAAAGTAAAGGGAAGAGGGGAGTGAAGTGAATATACAAACAAACGAGGGGTAAAGGGTGAATAAAAAATTTTGAGTAGCGAAGGTGGGTATCTTGCAGCTATTGCTGGTAGTGGGGAGGGGGCCAAAAAACAAATATGTGGGGCACATATGTGGTCAAGTCTATGCCCATTTCAAATAGTGCTTGGTGTGTTTCATGCACTTGGTGATGCCGAAAAGACAATACTTTGGGTCGGTAGGGAGCGGCACGTCTAACACTGCCGATATATATACATTCCAGAACCTGCACCCATACCTGCGCCACTGGAGGGCATTCCCATACCAAATGGTAGAAGGATGCATCCCAGTGACCATAGCAGGGGAACCCCGCCACGACCTCTGGGATCCTCTTATATAACCGATGCAGCGTGAGGTAAGTATGATGCAAATAACTGAATTGGGTAAATTTCAGGCATGCATTACGGGAAATCCTCTTGACCTGTTTGAGTGCCATTTCCCACAGTTTGGGCAGCAATTCCAACCCCAGGCATGCATCCCAACGGTGCTTGCCAAGACCTGCGATGTCCGGGGTAGCAGCCTGCAATGCCGCATACAGCACTGTGACAGCACACCAACCTATTCCATGCATCAATATGTACTGTAGCCTATGATGTAGGACTGTGGCCTCCTACCCCACCCCACATTTCCCTAATTACTAACACTAAAGCGTTGTATGTCAAGAATTGACCCACTTCCACACCATTGTATTCCTGCTAATCTGGGAAGGAGCGAAGCCCCTCATCTGAGTACAGATCTCCTACACACATCACCCCTGCTTGTTGCCAATGGTTCTCATTGTGGGACTCCCATAGTTCTTTTGAGCCGGGCATGTTCTGGGGCGGCAATTGCGAGGCATAATGTGGCTTCTGGCATTTCCATTGGATGTACCTGCCCCAGCAGAGTTTAGCAGTCCGAGTCATTCTGCCCATTTTACGGGGTGCGCCTCCCACTGTCAGCTACTAATCAAGGAGCCCCATCCCTCTTAGCTCCTCCACAACCAATCTTCTCTCTCCCAGCCTGTCACCCGCCAGCCAGCGCATGGGCCATTGTAGTTGAACTCCTGCAAAATACAGCTCGAAGTTTTGGACCGCCAAGCGTCCACCCATCAAGGGCTGTTGAAGTGTTGTAATGGCAACTCTCTTTTTTGTTCCGCCCCAAACCAGATCAGATAGTAACCATCATAAATCGACAAAGAATTCCCTGGTGGGAACCACTGGATTTGTTGCAAAGAAATAGAGTACCCGCAGTAATATTAGCAGTTTAGCAATAGACTTGCAGCCCATAGGTGAAAGCAGCAGTTGCGTCCAAAATCTGAGGGAGCCCCACAGGGACAGCAGGTCCCTCCCGTGATTACCGTCTAGGAGGTCTTTGTCTGAGTGCTCCACATTCACATCTAGGTATCAGAATGTATTGTAGCACCAAGGCAATCGGATGGGTTCCACTGCCCCATCTCTGTTTCATCTTTCTTCCTTAGAGGAAGAACACCGGACTTACCCCAGTTCACCCAGAGTCACTTCATATCCCCAAAGCGGTCCAGGAGGTTGAAGAGATCTGACAGGCCATGCCTGTTGTCTCTCAAGTATACCAGGACGTCGTCCACGTATAATGACACCGTATGCCACACAGGGCCCATAGCCATGCCTCAGGCAGGGCCTTTTGCCCATAATAGGGTGGCCAGCAGCTCCATCACCAGCGTAATTATAACTGGTGAGAGGGAGCAACCTTGTCGCGTGCCCCTGCCCATGGGCAAATTGACGTAATATTTGATGTCCTATGCATACTCATGCCTTAGGTTTTGTGTATAGCAGTCGCACCCATCTGAGGAATTCAGACCCCATCCCCATTCCTCCCAAGACCAGCAGTAAGTATGACCACCCTAAGGTGTCAAAAGCTTTCTCTAAGTCTAGGGAAATTGCCACTGGCAGCTCCCCAGTTTTGGCAACTACATCCATAATGTGATTTAGTCTGCAGGTGTTAGCTGAAGTGGCTCTCTAGGAAATATATCCGCACTGGTCTGGCTGCACCAATGTTGGTACTGTTGGGAGCAAGCGATTTGCCAAGTCTTTGCTTAGGATTCTATAATCGATGTTTAGCATCAATAATGGCCGGTACGAGTTATTCTCTTGTGGGTCTCTGCCTGGCTTGGGTAACACTATAATAAGAGCCTCTGAAAGGGTTTCCGGTAGACAACCACTGTGGTGTGCATCCTTGTCCATTTCTAGTAGGTTGGGCACTAACGTGGCTTTAAAAGTTGTGTAACATTCCACAGGAAATCCTTCTGTACCTGGGACTTTGTTGCATGCCATTTGATGGATGACAGCCTGTATCTCTGTGGGCTGCAGTTGTTTTTCGAGTTCCTGTATCTGCAGGGGGTCCAACCAAGGGAGAGCCCCCTCAGCTATATATCTCCGCAGGTGGACCGTGTGGGGGTCAGGCAGAGGAGAGTAGAGCATTTCATAATATTGTGCAAAAACCTTGCAGATCTCCTCCTGGGTACTCACCACTCCTCCCATAGTATTTTGGATTGTCGTTATGATAATTCTGGGGATCTCCAATCGCAGCAAACATGCCAACCAGCGGCCTGGTTTGTCCTTGTCAGTATGCTGCCGCACCAGGGATGCCCTGTTATCTAATAGTTGCAAGCGTCACACCTCCCACCCGTGGCAGCCCCTCGGGTCTTTCAGGCCTGCCCACACCTCAGTCAAGGTCACCGCCTCCATCTCTACAGCTCTGAGCTGCGTCTTCAATGTCAGTAGGCTGCAAGTGAGGGAAATACACTTGCCCCAGGTAGTTTTGTTATACAATGCCCCCTCATGACCACTTTCATAGCGTCCCATTCAACACTCCTAGTTCTCGAGGAGTCCTCGTTCTCCTCAAAGTAATGTAGCAAATGCGCCCCAATTGTCTCTCTGTATCCAGCATCCAGCAAAGTCTCCACTTACCACCGCCAGGACAGGCTCGGTGCCCTGTCATCTCCCCAGTGCATGGACATCATGAGGAGGCTATGGTATGAGAGCGTTATGCCCAAATATTCTGAATGTCGGACTCTGGGCCATAGTTTTGCATTACAGAAGATATAATCCAGTCTTGTGTACTTGGTGGCCCGGTGTGTAGTATGAGTATTCTCTGTCTTCCAGGTGACCCAGCTGCCAGACATCGTAGAACTGTGTTGCTTCAGTCCAATGTCTAAAGTGCTTGGTCGCCTGCAGACCCTGTGTCCCAGATTGGGGGGGAATCAAATGATCAAGATCAGTATTGTGTACACAGTTGAAATTTCCTCGGGTTTGACAGAATGCGTATACAACAGTTGTGACCCCTTGCCTTCCTCCTCTGTCATGCCATCTGATCCCATCCCAGGGAATCTAACCAAACAAATCTTAACAAAAACATTAACACCCCCTTCCTTGGCTTGCACGCTAACAGGCATCGTACCAAAAAAAAAACAACAAGTCATGTGATGTCCTCTTAGTAGCAATACTGCAGCTTAGTCCATGCGGAATTCCGTGGAGGGTTGGGCCAAGCAATGAATAACAAACGGAAGGCCCGCAGATGCCAAAATTTGCCAGGGCCCACATCATGTTGCTCCTCTGGTGGATCTCCCCCCCATGTGGTGCCATCTTGCGCTATTCCTAGAAATGACGGTCATCTTCAGAGCGTGCCCTCCCCAGTCCTCACATCCAGTATGTATCAGCACACTTACAGCCCTTTTCAGCCATCTCTTTTTGCAGTGATTTCATGGAGGCCGTAGTAGTGTCATCGTCTGAAACCAGGGAGCCGAGGCCCTCCGCTGCACTGAGTCCAGATCCATGTCAGGCACCAGATCCTGGAGCCTATTGGTCCCATGCAGGGAGACCTCTGCCACCACCTTAGCCCTCTCTTCAGCTCCCTGTTTCTCTGAATGGGCATGAGTGCGGTCTGCGTTGGCGTTGACAGCGCCTGGGACTCCCATCCAACAAGCCCTACAATGCTGTTTTCAGCATCTCCCAGGTCTCTTACTCTTTTGGACTGTAACCAGTTCCAGGGTTCGTCGGGTGAAGTGAAAAAATAGGGCATACCATTGTCTAGTACACGTTATTTTGCAGGGAAGGGCAGAGCATACTTGAACCCTTGTATTTGCAGTTGTATTTTCACAACTCTGAATGTGTTACATTGCCTCCGGACCTTGACAATGTAGTGTGGTTATGCTGTTATGGTGTGGCCTTGGTGTTACTAAGGGCCTTTTGTCTGAAACAGCTGCAGTAGGAGATCTCTGTCTCTATAGTTGAGCAGCCATGCTATCACCGGGCATGGGGCAGCTCCAGGGGCTGGAGGACAACCCGGGATGCGATGGGCACCCTCAACCGAGAAGAACTTTGGTACCCAACCAGCCAGTAGCATTTGAGTGAGCCATTTTGCAGAAAGAGGTCTGTATTGGGGGCCTCTACCTTCTCAGGGAACCCCAGAAACGAACATTGTTGCGGCTTGACCACCCCTCTGCATCTCGTAGCTTGAGTTTGAGTTCGTAGCTTGAGTTCATGAACTTCTGCTTGTAGGGTCTTCAGTTGATCTTGTACCATCAACATGGTGGGGTGCAGCGATGTAATTGTTGAATCCGCCTCGTCCATTCTTTCCACCAGTTTCCGCTGGAGGCCTGTCTTTGCTTGCATAGCCCCTAGTTGAATTTCCATGCCCACTTTTGAGTCTTGAATGGCTTGGAGTACCTTATCAAACATGCATATGTGTTTTTGAGTGTAACTTCTAGCTGACAGATCGGGTCTGTCTGTGCTGGAGAGGCCGGCAGCATGGTTGCTATTGATTTATGCACGGGTGGGAACACAGATATCTTTGGTTTAACCATTTTCTGTCTTTGCACATTTTCTGTCTTTAACCATTTTCTGTCTTGCAGTGCTCCCTACCTTCAATGATCTGATGATAACGGACACAGGCACCCCAAAGCCACCCATCCTAGGGGAAGCAGGTGGATCAGTGATTCTGAATCCTCTCCAAGTTAAGGGACTCCCTTCTTCCCCCCTGATTGCTCTCTCCGCAAGATCTCAGCAGCCTAGCAGTGTTCAGCGAATAAGGAGGGGGTGACAACCCCAAAGGCACCCCATGGTGGTGCAGCGTCCCTCTTCATATGTCGCCCTCGTCGGCTAGATCCCCCCACTTCCTCTGCCTATGACTCTCCTTCCTCTCTTGTGAGAACACGGGTGCTCAGGGCCATCACCAGTCTCGGCCAGCAGCATATCAGCACCCTCTGTAAACACCTCTCACGGATGTGTAGCTGTCCACACCACTCCCACAGGCCAACCACCCCAGTGGGAGAGGTGATCCTCCATACAGTGTGCGTAGTACACCAGGTTAGTCTCTCTGGCGGGGGCCCAAGTTATCACTGCCCCCAGTGTTCCGGATGGGGCAAAAGAACGAACTGCCCCAGACGGTCCAGCTGTCAGCCAGCCTCCCCTATGCTGCTCTGAGACACAAGTAGCGGGTAACCCTCTGGAGCAGGAGAAAGGCAGCCGCCTTAATTACACCCTCTGTCCGGGGGTCAGTTTCTTCAGGGGCCCGGGCTGCATCCCCTCCGATTGTCTCCTGCCGCCCAAGGCTGCCCAGTATTCCCCAGCCTACCTCCGTGAGCCTGCCCGTGTCTCATTGGGGAGTCCAGTGCCACTCAGGCAATGCCGGCGAGGTAGTGGAGGTGCCATACCTTGCTTTCCTCACATGTAGTTACAGTGAGTCTCTCAGGTGGTTGAATGCGGCTTACTGCTGCTTCAGAGTAAGAAATAGGTAGCCTAATTGGGCCTACTGACATCAGGGCTTTACTCTTCGCGTGGTCACGGCCTGTTTTAGCCACCGCACACCAGCCGGGCCCCAGCAGTGTGTCCTCTCTCTATCAGACTGTTCCAACAAGGATGGAGAAGGGGCCCACATCCCTGCAGGACTCCAAAGGCAGTTCCTCTCACCTCTCCCACACCGCCAGGCGTCAGATTCCTGTCCCAGGGGAGCGAGGCTGGAAGACATCACTGCGCACTCCAATTCCAGCAGGTGGCTCACCTCCCATCACGCATGGATAAAAGCCGGCTCAAATGCCGCCACAGTCTTTCGGGCTGAACCACCCAGGCCGCACACCTCTTCCCCCCGCCTCACCGTGGGCCGTTGTCCAGCTTCGCTGCTGGGGCATGCTTATGTCTCCCTGCCTCGTCGCCAGATCTCACTGTTTGGCAGCTCCCTCCGCGGGCTTCAGCCCCACCCTGCAATCACGGGCTGTCCATCGCCACTCCGATCCTGATGGATTAATGGCGAAGGGTCTCTGATTCAGAGCGGAACCCTGCGCTGATGCGACTTAGCACAGCACCATCTTGACAACGCCTTGCTACTAGAATATTTTTATTATCCATTTTTGACTTTAGAAAGAGAATCTAAAGGCTTTTAAAACTGTTTACCTGGTAGCTACAACAATTTTAGTTTTAGTTGTTTTTACCGAACATTATCTTATTCTACAATCCTTATTTCATGATCAGGATATGTTATTTCTTGGGTAGAACATTTAGTCATGCTTCAGCCCTCTTTAGACCAGATTTTACCCATCATTTTAAAAAATAGGACTTCTGTGCAAAAAATTAAAAAAAACACTTGGCATGATGCTTTCACGATTACACCAAGTTTTAATCAAAAATTGTTGAAGAATTTGAATTATTGCAAGATAAAGTGTTTCCAACATTGAATTGAATCTTAAACAATGCCATTTAACATGTTAAAGAAGCTAAAGCATGAATAGACAGGCAGCAATAATATGTTTGCTCAACTATAACTTGTTCCCTTCACTTTGTACAGGTTATTACGCTTGTAGTGCGTTAGGCTGGTCATGCTGTATTTCAGTCATTTCACTGTTAGAAAAAGTTTGTAAACTGTGACTGGCAAAACATGACTAAGAATTTAAAATGTAGTGGCTTCTGACAAACAGTGGCACTGCTCAAAGACATAAATGTCTTGGGAGGTGATCAGACAGATAAGGGCCACATTTTCAGACTGTTCTCCCTAAAGGATAAACATCCCTTTACGTGGTAAAGATGATTTTGTGCCCTATGGATCACATAAAGATAATCTGATAACAAAGCAAGCATTGGCAAAGCCAATAGGTCTCATCTATGTGATAGCTATGGCTTTGCCAATGTGTTTTAGCTGTGTTATAAACCAGCGGGCTGCTGTTCAGTATGGATAAAAGTTAGTGGCATAGCGGAGAGTGGCATGGAGTGTAGTGGCATAAAGTGAAGTGTGTTGGGCTGTCATAGAGTGGAGTGAAGTAAAGTGTAGGGTGACCAGATTTTGAAATGTAAAAAAATGTTGACAGGTCAGACATAAAAGTAGGACTAAAGTCTTTAGTCTCACTTTTATATCTGGCCTGTCCTGTAAATGTGTGTGTATATATATATATATATATATATATGTGTGTGTATATATCCACATATATATGTGTGTGTATATATATATATACACACACACACACACACAGATAAGGGAGCAGGCAGCAGCAGACAGGCATAAACCAATAAATTACTTTTTCAAATATTTAAGTCTCTAGAGCTGCATGTGAAAGGAGAGCATTCCTTTCATTTCTGACTCGCAAGTTGACCTGATCTTTGTCCCAAACACCGGGACATTTGTTTACACATGTATTTACAATTAACAGAAATGTTCACAGTTTGACCTAATGTTTGCCCCAAAAACGGGACATTTATTAAAAATGAACAAAAGTATCAGGACACCAGGACAGTCCTCTGAAAACCGGGACTGTCCGGGGAAATCTGGGATGTCTGGTCTCTCTAGTAGAGTATCATAGGATAGTGGTGGTGTGGAGTAGAGTGTCATAGAGCAGAGTGTTGTGGAGTAGCGTGGAGTGGCGTACAAAGGCATAGAGTGGAGTGGCGTAAAGGGAAGTATAGTGGAGTGGGGTTGACTGTCATAGAGTGGGGTGGAGTACTCTGTCGTAGGATAGTAGTGGCGTGGAGTAGAATGACATAGAGCAGAGTTTTGTACAGTGGAGTGGCATAGAGTAGTGTGGACTGGCGTACAGTAGAGTGTCAGGGACTGAAATGGAGTAGAGTGGAGTGGCCTGGAGTGGAGTGGAGTAGAAGTAGAGTGAAGTGGAGTGGAGAGGACTGGGGTGGCGTAAAATGGAGTGGTGTAGAGAGGAGTGCCAAAGAGTGGAGTGGTGTAGAGTAGATTACAGTGGAGTGGCGTGGCGTGGCTTAGAGCCACGTAAAGTGTAGTGGAGTAGAGTGTTGTAGAACGCAGTGGTGTTGACTGGCGTGGTGCAGAGAGGAGTAGATATCTCGAGTCGTGTGCTGTACAGTGAACTAGAGTGTTGTAGAGCGTTGTAGAGTAGAGTGGCACAGAGTGGAGTGGTATAGAGTGTCATAGAGTAATGTGTCATAGAATTGAGTACAATGCAGTGTCGTTGAGTGGCGCAGAGTGGTGTAGCATGTAGTATAGTGGCACAGACTGGAGTGCAGTAGAGTGGTGTAGAGTAGAGTGGGACACAGTTAAGTGGCATAAAGTGGAGTGCAATAGAGTGGCACAGAGTTGAGGTGAGTGTTGTAGATTGGAGTGACTTACAGTGGCATAGAATGGTGTGGAATAGAGCGTTGTATAGTGGAGTATGAGTAGCGAAGTAGCGAACTACCATTTCCAACAACACAATTTCAATTGAACAGACCTTTACATTTCCAGACATGCAGTTTTTTTATACAACACCCAAACAATAACGTGTGGAAATCAGCATCACCTAGTGTGTTGATTTGGTTTGATTGTATTAAAATATTTGTTTCCACAACATGGAGAGTTACAAAAAATGTGCCTCATTTGCGCTTTGCTAATTCTGATATATTATGAAATATTTGTACAGTTTGTTTACTAAAATTTAAAATGTGTTGTGTTAGAAAAAAATAAACGTCATAAATCCTTTTTGTTTACATCCCTAGTACTCAGCAAGATTCTCACATAAATCCTCTCTTTGCAGTCAGACTAAGAAAAGTAAACTTCAAGCTCCCAGGAAGACAAAGCCTAACACTTGACCTCTGTCTTTGCACAAGATAAAAACAAAATCTAAAGGCCTGTTTATTGCTCATTCATCTCTGAACTCCAGCTTATTTATTTTCCCCTACTCCCAGCACCTATGTTAAATTGAGGAAGATGATTGTTTAAGTTATGCTTTTAGTAAAGCGCACTGACCAACAAGTTTGTAGACAGAACATTGTTCATCACAGGCATCTAACGAGTGATGTACTGCCAGGGTACATCAATCAAAGTAGAATCAGTAAAGCAGAAAGACAGGAAGCAGGAAACCTTTTCAAAGAAATACAGCATGTTTACTGCTATGAACTAGCATACAGGAGACAGCTGAAAACACATGTAGTGTCCAGAAGTGCCTCACGAAAAAGAAAAAAAACTTCCCAGAAAAAGCGAGCACTCGTGGAAGAATACAAAGAGCCAGTCAGAGAGGTGGTAAACAGTCTATGCTCCATGGAGGAACAAAGACATCCTGGACAGCATAAAACAAAGTCAGCAAATAGAAAGCAAGCAAACTTGAGTTACAAAACACCAAGCCAATGGTAAGCAATGGATGGAATGCATTCCTAATAAGGCTTTCAGCATGTCTCCAGTATGTCTTTACAACCAGACAGCTGTGCTGTCTGGTAGGCTTCAACCTAAAAACTGGTTGTGAGTTAAGGGGACATGGGCTACCTTTGTAGTGATTCATCTAATGAACAGTGGGATCAAATTGGAGAGATCAAAAGGGGGACTTACAAAATCATGCAGTGGAAAGAGGTCTAGTGCTCCCTGGTGGTACACAACGGACTGTATTAAGTGTGCTTCTCTGTATACCTAGCTAGTTTGCAAATAATACCCCCATTCAGATCCATTGTACTGTCTTGTAGCATCTCTCTTGTTGAAGACCAACATCACTTTCTAGGCACTTGAAAGTTTTTATTCCTCCTGAAGCACATGGATTGGTTATGGTAGTAGCCAGATCTATTAGTGCTGAATTTTGGAATCATGTGTGACCCATGGAGAGCTTGCTTCAGAATTGGCGCAGGGGCATGTGCGTCAGACGTACGGTTGTACTTGTAAACAAAGGAGTGTGAGACAGAATTGCAAGTAGTATACACAGACCAATCAGCGATTTCAGCCTAAGATTGTATAGGTTCTATTGTTTTGGATATGCCAGCCCTTTATTTCGTTTTAGAATTCTCACTGATTGTTGATGGACCTTAACCTCCTCAGGGGTGTGCTGCTGAACCTTCCTGTCTGTACTGAGAAGGAGCTCACACCTCTTTGACTTTTTTATTAAGAGGTGATTGCCAAACTTGGATCCAAACTTGATCTAAGGTTTCTAACTGGGTTGCATGATCTGTGTTTGGATTGTAAGAAGGTTGGTCCAGCTCATGGATCGCCCTGTGTACAATGCAAAGGGCTCTGAACAATATTCTTCTTGCTAGTGGAAACCAGTGCAGTACGTTGAGAGCGGAAGTCTTGTAGTCCAGTTTATTGAGGTATTACGTACATTTATCTCAGGACTATAATTCTGGAACTTCTGAATTTATAGTTGGCCATCTAGGATTATCAGAGAGTGGCCACAGCCTAGTCATATGAGGAAAGCTGGAGTGTGCCATGCATATGGAGTACATAATGGCAGACATTAGAGCAACATGATGCACAAACAGATCTAGTGGGCTGAACTGATTATGCATCTCTGAAGGCAGCAATGGTGTACATATCTAAGGTAATGCACATTCACTAGTCATCATTTATGTTTAGAAAGACTACTTCACAATAAGGAATATAATGCAATCAAATAATGGTAAATCAAAGAACGGTTCTACTATACATGAAACAATGCTGCGTGTAAACTGATTACCCATGAAGCTGTACTCTTACATACCATGTCTGTATGGGGTCACACATTAGTGCCCTTATTTTCGATACTTTTTACAACTATATCCCTTTATGTAGGTTGTTGTGATGTAAAGTAAACAAAAACCAAAAGAGAGTGAAACCCAACAATTCTAATTTCAAAGTCTCACAAAAAGAATATTTGGAGGCTCGCACCCGCCAGTTCTTGCCATTTCCAAAAATTGTTGGGTTTCGCTCGTTTTTGTGTTCATGTTGGGAAGTGGAGTGAACCTTCGAAGCTTTTCTCTCCCCTCTCCCGATGTTTCGAAGCGTTGCCTTCCATATAAATCTGGGATTAGGCGATGAAGTGCATATCTGTAATGATGTGGCAGCATATGGCGAAAAGGTAGAGTCAAGACACCCTAGCAAACATTAGATACAATTGAGATATTTCAACTTTTTAAGAATTTGCTCACTAATTGTTTCTCAAAACATTTAGTTCTTAACAGCCATTCTCTTTTTCTCTTTTCTTTGTAAATGTGGCGGCGTTCTGATGTAAGTGGTACACACCTGCATGTTTGTTTTAGATTTCTAGTGTGTCTGCACACACATATCCACTCACTACTCTAAACAGATTAACATGGCATCGGATATGGTTCCATCGACTAACCATGGAGTTGCTCCATTTTAGAGTGCCTGGAGTGTACCTCACATAACACTACAGTGTGCATCTTCTTGTGTTTCCAAAGGTGTTTCCTAACACAGCGTGTGGTGTGTGCAACCACTTTGTAAACACTAGTGTGTTGGTGTGGTGCTGTGAACTTCATTCAAGGCATGCATGCTAATATAGTTAAAGAATGGTACTGAATTATCTGTGTCCTTGGACTGTGGAATCTCAAACCAGTGCTGGGTAGCAGCTGGCCTACGAGCAGGAATCCAGGAAGCATAGAACCTGATAAATATTTTTTCATTTCACTGTTCCAGTGTCTCCCAGTGCAGCTGCATTGTGTATGCACCCTGCTTTTAAGCAGCAATCCTCTCATGTAGTCAGAACTTTAGTTACTTTTTTTTAGCATAAAATGTAACAAAGCCCACTTGTCAGGGATAGTCTGTTTTTGTGTTTGCTCCGCCCTTGCAGTATTTTGGTCTCACGGTGTTTTGATTGAATGAGTTCTGTCCTTACACCACTGATGTCAGGAAACTGTGTTTTTTGCTTGTACTGTAGAGTTTGACTTTTAGAACTTCATTGGAGTGGTGGGCACAGCCTCTTTCCTTTCGTGTGTAGGTTTCCCCACCCTACTAGCCTTTCTTATTGCCCCTTTCTCATTACTCATAGCTACCCTTACTCAGTGATGGTCATTGTCCCTCACTCAGTCTACCCACACTTCTCGCCCACATTGGTGAATGCCGCCTTGCTCGTACAAGGAAAAAGCTAAGAAATTGATCTTTAAAAGCAACCATAATAATTATTTTGTATGTACACTTGACTATGAGTATAAGAGTAACTTCTTCAGAAACACAGAAGAGATGAACTCTGAGCCTTGATAGTGACTTTCACCATCATAACCCAGCATCAGGGTATTTATTTAGGTCACAGAAAAGCAAACATCACTAGGCTTGTTAAAGTGAATAAGCAAATTCCAATGTTGAGCCCTTGGCCTCCCTGTGATCTGCCTGCTCAAAAATAAAAGCACACTCAGTCATTTCCCATTGTTCTTTACCACTTTCAATGAAAGGAGACATTCAAGGGCATCTGATCTCTTCAAAATTCTCTGGTATCATGAGATTGATGCTGGGAGTCCGTAGGCGTGGAAGTGACGGAAGCCTATGAGAGACCTGAGTGCATCGAAGGACCTCTAGTAATGACTTAAGGTACTGCAGCCTGGTAGAACCACTTGTGCCTGACTCAATGGACCTCTAATAACTGTTTAAAATATTAAAATACTGCAGCCTGCTAGAGCTAAGACCTGTCTCTCAAGCGCCCTCTAGCAACGGCTTGAGGTACTGCAGCCTGCTGTGTCGGACTCAGTGGAACGTTAGCAATGCCTTAGGGCGGTGGTTCCCAACCTGTGGTCCGGGGCCCCCTGGGGGTCCGCAAACCTTCCTCAGGGGGTCCACGACTGCTTGGAAAATTAATTAATATTAACAGATTAGGTCCCCGGCTTTCAGTAATGACTCAGTGGGGGGGCCCCAGATTCCAACAAAGATTTAGTGGGGGGTCCTGGGCTCCGGTAATGATAAAGTGGGGGTCCACAGAAGTCAAAAGGTTGGGAACCACTGCTTTAGGGTACCGTAGCATGCCATTATGTCAGTCAGACATCCCCTTCGGTAAAGATTCTAGCAGAATTACAACAAATACACTGCCTGGAAATGTGCTGTACACCAGCCAACATGAACCACTCTAGGATCACTGGCACGAGTAAGTGCGGAAAGTGTAAATCCAAAGAAGTAAATGTACAATCCTTAAATAGAATTGAGGGAATAATATACGTCAATGAATAAAAATGATGGTAGCATTTGAAAACAAACAATAAACGGAAAGTCCTCTAAATGACTTTTATTGGCTGAAACTGAACAGACACCACTCCAGAATCTACCTTGGAGTACAGAGCCAGAATTATTCCACACTGACATTCACAAGGTGCATGAAAAAGCTGAGAAGCAACAAAAAGCAACGTAAAACTAACAAACTAAACGTAAGACAAATGCTGACCAAGAAAAAATGCACAAACCTTCTCCCTATTGGTAATGACCAACTCATTACATTTATCATTTTGTTGCGTTACTCAGGCCCGTGTTCACCCTTCAGTCCCCAGCGCACACCTTCTGAACTTACCCTACAGAAAAACAGAAGTTTGATGGGTGGAATGTTTCATTTATTTCCAGCCACTGGTAATTTCTCAGGCCGTAACTCAGTCTATAATTATTTCACCCACTGTCCCCTCTGTTTAGAGACCAACCGTATGCAGTCCTGTTGCAGCGAAAACTGTCCAGCCCGAACTGTAAGACCAGGTCTCCTCTCCAAGGCAACATTGCCGACCAGTTCCAATTGGTTTCGGCCTCATCACTGAGCTGCAGCTTGAGTTCAGTGGCATTATCAGTAAGGGAACCATCACACTCAGGGGATCTCACTAACAAAAAATAGAAGTAATGGATGGAATGTTTCAACTAGTCGCATTGCTTTCCAGTCAATTATGGTTTTGTCTGCTCAGGCTCGCCAGACAGATCAACTGGGTGCCAGTCAGACGTGGTCCTCTTCCAGTCAGAACAGGGCAGTCAAATAGCCAGGACTGGTCCCCTCTACAGAGGGGAACACAATCACCATCAGACTGCTTTCAGCTTATGGAGACCTCATTAGTGAGATGTAGCTTGAGACAGTGGCTCATTACTCATGGTAGGCACACAGGTCTTCCACAGTCCACCCAGGAAAACCCCCTTCTAGTTCCCCTAAGCCAGGGGGGCTATCCAGTGTAGGGAATCCACAATCACCCCTAATCCCCTGTATTTCTCAGTGGGAGAGCTACCCTCCCCCAGTGATGCAACCTCCCAATAATGTAGTTCGGCTCACTGAGATTTGTGAACACTGCGGAAGGGGCACGCTGCATGGCCACTCTGTTCTGTGGAGAGCCTTCTTTTCATTTCACTACTTGGTCCTTGCTCCTGTGCTGTGAGATACATCTTACCCTGTGGACATCATTCCACACATGAAGACTGAGTGCTAAGAAGGGATACAGGAGGAATATGCATAATCAATCATTATTTGGTGCCTGTTTATAGACGGAGCCAGAGTTTACCCCTCAGTTTACTATGTAGAGTTCTCCTTTGCTTTATTTTTCATAAGTTCTAACTACAACATACTTGCAGGTGCACATTTATGTTAACACCTTTTCACAAAGGATAGACAGTAGAGACAGAGCTGTAAAGTATTGTCCCACCAAACTGTGGTATCCCTGAGTCTAATAAAACAGAGAATAACCACGTTGCATGGAACTGGTTTGGGCATCAGAAGCATGCTTTTATTTTGTCCCTCAACAAACATTGCCGCAGGAATTACTGATGTTTATTCCCTTTTGCCTTTGTCTCCAACATTTAGACTTTAAATGAACAATTTGAAGTGGCTGAGGTATATGGCGCCGAGTTGGAAGAATCGCGTGCCGCGGAGGGTGACGTGCAGGTGCTTGTAGTCTCAGGTGGCACCACTGGTGAGGGCATTCAACAGGCAGAGCAGGCGTCCAAGGCTAACCCTCCTGTAAAGACTCGGCCTCCCCTAGAGGTACTGAAATCCCAGGGAGGCGGCATCGAACTGTCTCTGAGTGAAAGCTCTCTCTGTCTGTTTTGTAATGTGTGAGCCTTGTCTCTAGCAGGGTTTCTCAGTCAGAGTTCCGTGGTCAGTGTGGAAGACTCGGAGATAATTTAAATCACATAGATATATTAAATACGCCGGCGTGGGTCTGACTATCTTGGACTCTTGGCATATATTATCATAGAAAGAAGATAACTGAAAACACTACACACAAACATACCTCAGGGCGACATCAGGAGATGAATATTGATAGTCGTGAGGCCTGATTTTTAGCCTAAGTTGCAGCGATGAAGCCCACCTTCTGCTCGGAGGGTTTGGAAGATCTCAGTCTGAGAAAATATTTAAAAAACGAGTGTATTTTCAAGCACCAATGTCACATAATACACTTAACCAATAAGCTCTGAAGTCACGTATTACATTTTACGTACTTTTATGGGGTGTCAAGTCGATGAAGCCTAAAGCTTCCACGGAGTTGGCCTCATTATTAAAATGTCAATAATTACCTCCACTGTCCCATGGCAGCATGTTTTCATGGATGCTCCCATATGCCATGGCTGCTCCCTTATGCAAAGAATTACCCCCAGCTTGTTAGTGCCAGCATTTTGCCATGAGTGTCCGATATTCCAAGAGTTACCTAGAATAGGTCGGCAGCAGACTTACAAGCGTAACACATTCACACACACACTCACTCATGTTCAGCAACATAGAATTACTCATTCTCACGCACTCCTATTCATTCTTACTCATGCTTCCTTATTGTCAGTCCCTCACATTGTCTCACACTCCCCATACTAATTTTCTCTCATTTATTCTTTATCATTCACCGCCACCCTCACTCACACTGACTTGCACTCAGTATTACTTTCACATTCTCACACTCATTCTCACTTATTCTCACCCACTCTGTCTCACTCAGTTGCAGTCACTATCATTCACTGCCTTTTCACTGACTTTGAGTCACACACACATATACACAGGCCCACACACTCACGCACACTCAAATACACACTCTGATGTGCAAGCATGCTCACATTTGCTTTTTTCCAGTTATCTTTAGATGCATGCACGCCTCCATTTCAAGTACTTAGCTGCTTGCCAGTCTTGCATGGACCCTCAGGGTATGTACACAGCTTGTTCCACCTCAAGCACTGAAAGTTGATACCTGCGTGGTGCACACCCAGTGTTGATGCATTGTGCAGATTCCAGCTAGCTTCCTATAGCCTCTTGCTTTGTCACCTGTCATTTCCCCATGTTGTCACAGGGGGAGGAGGGGCTTCAGTGAGGTTCCTTTACTAGTAACACTGCACAACACAAGTGGAGTGGCACTCAGGCTTGGGAGGCCCCAGACGCCAGTGACTTTACCAGCCACAGAAAACCACAGAAAGCCATCTTTATGTGCCTGCACTAGCAGTCGGACACATTGACTGCCTCACACTGCTGCTGAAGGTCCGATTTTGTTTTCTCATACTATTAGTGAACAAAAGGGTATTTTATTCACTATGAGTACAGAAATAAATAGAGGCTGACAAAAGAGATTCAAAGAGCCCCGAGATTCATAAAGGCGACCTGACACTTTCTCACGATTAACTACTGTAGGTGTGATGTGAAATTTTTCAAGGATGTGCACCATTGAGAGATATCAATAATTAGCAATGACATCATGTATGTTTCAATTTGACATGTGAATATGATCTCCTGATAGTAAGGTTAAATTTCATCAAATGGTGTTTAACTTGAAAAAGTACATGATCCCATTTCCTGTGATGTCCTGAAGGGACAATAGGCATGTGCTGCTACGTGACATGCTTCTAATGATGTCATCAGGGGGTTAATGCACATGCCCTGTCACCTCCTTGATTTTGGTGAAGTAGCCACTGGTGTATTCCAGTAGGGATGAGTTTCTAGATCAAGAAATGTGGATGTAACTATGTCTAAGGTCTTGAGTACCTCACTAGCATTCTTCTAAAGTGAAGAAGAAGCACTTTTCCATAGTACGCCTCTAGGTAGTGATTTAATTTCCCCTCTACATTAACATAGTCATTACCACTAGTGTGCCCAGCCATATGGCTTTGTATTTTGGCAAATCCTGAAAGAGTTGTGGTGGACGTTTCATTGTACGGTTACTGGTACTCCTGAGTCACATACTGTCCCCACTAGCACCATGAAGGCGTCTCACATTAATCTTGCTCTTCATACTACTTCACATTTTTTTATTTCTCTTTGCATGCACATACTCTATCCTCCTTCTTCTCTCACACTTTGTAGATGAGCCACACATTCATATTCCAATCTCTTCCAAGGCTCATGGTTCTTGGTTGTACTTATCCTTATTATAATGCATGTTGTGGCGACACAAATCAGAGTCTCTGTCACGCCGAACATGGGACATAGGCAAGCTTATGTAGCACATATGCAGATGCTCATTGCAGTTTTAAAGATAATACAAAGATGGAGATTGAGTTGAATCGCTCTAGGCATTGAGATGGCTAGACTTTGTGGGCTTTCTGGCCTTAATTTGCAATCACATTCTTTGTATCTGGCTTTTAGGTTGTAGACCGCCCCATATGTTTGACATTTCTGTATGTTTTTATTTTTTCTCCGTAGCCTTTGAAATACAAAATTCCTAGAAAAGTGTATGTTCATCAGAAGGTGACAGTTGTACTGTGTTTTGGATGATTTATAGAGCACACTACTACCCAGATGGTCTCTTGGCTCTTGGGGTATTGCAAATGGAAGCAAAGGATAGAGTGATGATGTGTACTATTAAATGAAAAGAAGGGGTTTTGACTTCTTTCCTGAATCAAATATGGGTAGAGGTATATCTTTATGCCCAAGGCAGAGAGTTCTAGAGAGTCGGGCCAGGACAGAAAAGAGCAACATCCAAAACCAGCTCTGCGAAACTGGGGAACAAAGAGCATTAGTTCCTAAGCAGAGTGTGTGTATCTGGACAGGCAAGAGATGATAAAACCATAAGGACCATAAAAGTAATGATAGACATATTGAAAGAACCAATGTGAAGGTTTCAGGATTTGGAGGTATTGATTAAAGCAGTTTGCCAGGTGGCATGCTGCCTGGTTCTCTATAGCTTGCAGTTGGTGGGACAGCAAAGAGTGTATGCCAAAGTAGGCACCTTTACAGTAGTTCAATCTGTCCCTTTGAACCAACATACTTGCAGCGTGGTGTCCACATAGGAGAGAAGAGATTGAAGAAGGTGAATCTTCCTCATGACAACACTACCCAAGGAGACTACAGAAGAAACCTAAATATGCACCTAAAGAGATGCATCAACTTTGATGCCAAGCATCTTCACATATTGAGGAGGATTGGTGCAAGGGCCGAAATCCGGAGGTCAAAAAGAGAGCTACCACAGAGTGGCAGGATCTCAGTCTTCCTGGTGTTTATTTTTAATTAATGGAGCTACATTTGAGAGCGCACTTTGGAAAGGCAGTATTGAAATGATAGATTATCAGGAAAGAATTGCGCCCAGCCTACAAAGGATTTGAGTGTTGTCGGCATGGCAATAAAAAATGGAATTTAAACAGACAAATGAGAGTAGCCAGATTTCAAGATTGAAAAGTAAAAAGAATAGATGAGAGAGCAGATCCTTGGGGCAGCCTACAGTAGTGTTTGTGTGAAGAAGAAAGAAAACATTTTGAGTACGTTCAAGAAACGAACAGAATCACTGAAAGACAGTGCCACCAATTCCAGCTACGATGAGTTTGAAGCATCATGTGGTCGACAGTATCAAAAGCCACAGAGAGATCTAATAAGACCAAGGCGGTGATACTGCTGTGGCAATGCCTCTGCGGACATCAGCTGCATGATGGAGATCTAGAAAGGAAATAACAGATTTTGTGCTTGTGAGGTCTGAAAACTGCTTAAGCGTCAACCATTTTTTACGATTCAAGAAAGATAAAGAAGTGACAAGCTACAAAGCCTTACAGGCTCTTTGCAATAGCTGGCCCAAGAGAAGTGGATGCAGTTGAGTGTTGGTGATGGACCAAGAGAGGGGTCTTCAAAAGTGGGAGAATAGTAGCAGCCTTAAAGGAGGCCAGGGCTTGGCCAGACCAGGATGTCTAACAAGGCAGGTCTCAAAATGTCTTAAGTCATAATAGTATGCAGAATTTGGAAGTGTGAAAGTGTATTTTTCCCCAAAAGTTTTAATAAAATAAGTAAATAAGCGTTTTTTTTTTTTTCTGTGAATAACACCTATGAAAGGATACATTTCTAATTCATATATCTTTTCTGCCTTCATAAATTGGCATCGTTATTTGATCACGTTGGTAACACTTGGTCAATTTCTTATTGCTGTTTAGCATTTTCCCACATTTCGGTGCCAATGAGAGTGAGAAAACCGGATTATTTACAGAGATTTAATCTAAAAAGAGATCAAGATTATTTTATGTATTTCTTATTTTATTGAAACATATAATATAAAATTAATCCTTTGTGGTTAAGCGTGAGAATATAATATAAAATCCCTCCTTTGTAGTTAAACGTAATTGCAAAATCATTCTTTCTTTGAGAATTGAACAATGATCATAAATGCAGAAATTAGTTGTACAAATTTTGGCATACTCACTCTCATTTTCAAAATATAATTGAGCATTTTCTATATAAAATGTATCCCACTACACAGGCTGTAACACTAGAGAGTATTTTATACAGTGTTACAACGCTATACATTAGATACATTTGGCTAGACAGTCCTCTTTTTATGATTATACATTAGCGTGTGATAATCTCAAATCATAGAAATGTATGACTATGATAGTTAATTGAACTATTGATAATGTGTGAAAGTGAATATTATCAATGTATTCTATGTGATCATTTATTCTTTGATTCACACAAAGTATCAATCTTATAAGTGATATGGGCATTCCGTTTTCTGTGTTCATGAGCAGTCCATCACACTTTGAAATTTTGTAGTAGAATTACGCTCTTGTTTGCTTTCATTATCATAATATGAGCGCATTACATCACATAATTATGAGGGTGAATTCAATGATATGCCCCTTCCAGAATATGTTTGGATCATGTACAGTATTTTGTCTGTCTCTATGTTCTCAGATGTATTTTTGAGAAGCAGATGAGCACACACACTAGGTTGACAAAGGCTTCTGTAGCTGAAACCCATGACCATTTTGTGAAATAAAGGGTGTTTGTATCCTGGAGTGTCAGCTTGTATCTTTTTATGGGAAAACCAATGTTGATTTATAATATGACTACAATTGCAGTACTATGGTGCAGATATCTATCTATATGTATGTATTAACTATAGGTGTGTGTGTATGTGTATATATATATATGTTCGATGGCATGTGTAGCTGCAGATACACATGCTGTGCACAGTCCGCCATCTGGTGTTGGGCTCGGAGTGTTACAAGTTGTTTTTCTTCGAAGAAGTCTTTTCGAGTCACGAGACCGAGGGACTCCTCCCATTTCGACTCCATTGCGCATGGGCGTCGACTCCATCTTAGATTGTTTTTTTTCCGCCATCAGGTTCGGACGTGTTCCTTTTCGCTCCGTGTTTCGGGTCGGAAAGTTAGTTAGAATCTCGGAAAAAATCGCCGGTATTGTTTGCGTTCGGTATCGGGTTAGTTAGAACAAATCGACACCGAATTTTGAAGAGCTCCGGTGGCCCTTCGGGGTTTTTTCGATCCCCCGTCGGGGCCTGGTCGGCCCGGCCACGTGCGACTTCAAGGCTGATGGAACGGACCCCATTCCGCTTCTGCCCAAAATGCCATAACAAGTATCCGTATACGGATCAACATCTGGTCTGTAACTTGTGCTTGTCCCCCGAGCACAAGGAGGATACTTGTGAAGCCTGTCGAGCGTTTCGGTCGAGGAAGACGCTGAGAGACCGAAGAGCCAGGAGACTACAAATGGCGTCCACGCCGACAGGTCAAGAACGTTTCGAGGAGGAAGAAGAAGCTTTCTCCATCCGCGAGTCGGATTCTGAAGAGCTCGACGCCGAAGAAACACACCAAACCGTGAGTAAGGCGTCGAAAATCAAGACTCACGAGAAGTCCACAAAAGCCCAGGGGACGCCACCGCCAACAGGCCATGGCTTAACCCGAAAACTAGGTGACCGATCCAAGGCACCGAAAAAGGGCATGCTGGTGTCGAAGTCATCCGACTCCGGTCGAGATACCGCCACACAGCAACCTCGGAGCCGAGACAGCGGCTCCGAGAAACTTCGGCACAGAGACTTCGGCACAGAGACAGCGGCACCGAAGAATTTTGGCACCAAGACACCACGCCGAAAACAAAGAAGGTTTCTTCGGAGCCTAAAAAGACTTCCGAAAAGGTTTCGGTTCCGAAACATCCAGCCTCGGAGCCGAAAACTAGTTCCTATACAGAGGAACAAGGATTAACCTCCCAATTACATAGATTTGGAGAGGAGCTTCAAGCGGTAGAGCCTGACTACACGCAAAGAAGGCTTCATATTCATGAGGACACAGGGAACCACTCTTCCCCCAATCAAAATAAAAAGGAAACTTGCCTTTCAACAAAAGGACAAGCAACCACAGGCAAAAGTGGCAAGAAAAACAACCCGCCACCGTCTCCACCACCATCAACCCATGCATCACCAGCAACAACTCCACCACTGATGCACTCACCAGCTCATACTACAATGAGTCAGGATGATCCCGATGCATGGGACCTTTATGATGCTCCAGTGTCTGACAACAGCCCAGACTCCTATCCCACAAAACCGTCACCACCTGAGGACAGTACATCCTACACACAGGTGGTCGCAAGGGCAGCCGAATTTCACAACGTCACCTTACATTCTGAACCAATTGAGGATGACTTTCTGTTTAACACCCTATCCTCCACCCATAGCCAGTACCAAAGCCTTCCCATGCTCCCAGGAATGCTAAAACATTCAAAGCAAATATTTCAGGATCCAGTTAAAGGCAGAGCCATAACTCCAAGGGTGGAGAAAAAGTACAAGCCACCGCCAACAGATCCAATCTATATTACAACACAACTAACACCAGACTCAGTAGTTGTCGGGGCAGCTCGTAAGAGAGCCAACTCTCATACCTCAGGAGACGCACCACCTCCAGACAAAGAGAGCCGCAAATTTGATGCTGCGGGAAAAAGGGTTGCAGCACAAGCAGCAAATCAATGGCGTATTGCCAATTCACAAGCACTTTTGGCAAGATACGACAGAGCTCATTGGGATGAAATGCAACATTTCATCGAACACTTACCCAAGGAGTTCCAAAAAAGAGCGCAACAGGTGGTAGAAGAGGGACAAAGTATCTCAAATAATCAGATACGGTCTTCCATGGATGCAGCAGATACAGCTGCAAGGACAATAAACACTGCAATCACGATACGAAGGCACGCATGGCTGCGCACTTCAGGGTTCAAGCCGGAAATCCAACAAGCTGTGCTCAATATGCCATTTAATGAACAGCAATTGTTTGGGCCGGAGGTTGACACTGCCATTGAGAAACTCAAAAAAGACACTGATACAGCCAAAGCCATGGGCGCACTCTACTCCCCGCAGAGCAGAGGCACATTTCGGAAAACACCTTTTAGGGGAGGGTTTCAAGGTCAACCCACAGAAACCACAACCTCACAAACAAGGCCTACTTACCAGGGTCAATATCAGAGGGGAGGTTTTCGGGGACAATATAGAGGGGGCCAATTCCCAAGAAATCGAGGAAAATTCCAAGGCCCCAAAACTCCTCAAAATAAACAGTGACTCACAAGTCACACAACCCCATCACATAACACCTGTGGGGGGAAGACTAAGCCAATTTTACAAACTTTGGGAGGAAATAACAACAGACACCTGGGTCTTAGCAATTATCCAGCATGGTTATTGCATAGAATTTCACCAATTCCCTCCAAACGTCCCACCGAAAACACACAATATCTCAAAACAACATATAGATCTTCTAGGACTAGAAGTTCAAGCATTGCTACAAAAGGACGCAATAGAATTAGTGCCAAATCTACAAAAAAACACAGGAGTTTACTCACTGTACTTTCTAATACCCAAAAAGGAAAAAACTCTGAGACCAATACTAGATCTCAGAACACTAAATACCTACATCAAATCAGACCACTTTCACATGGTCACGTTACAAGACGTAATCCCACTGCTCAAACAGCAAGATTACATGACAACATTAGACCTAAAAGATGCGTATTTCCATATACCAATACATCCTTCACACAGGAAATACCTAAGGTTCGTATTCCAAGGAATACATTACCAATTCAAAGTGTTGCCATTCGGAATAACAACTGCGCCAAGAGTTTTTACAAAATGCCTGGCAATAGTAGCTGCACATATCAGAAGGCAGCAAATACATGTGTTCTCGTACTTAGACGACTGGTTAATCAAAACCAACACGCTAAGACAATGTTCACAGCACACAAACTACGTCATACAGACCCTTCACAGGCTAGGTTTCTCGATCAACTACGCAAAGTCACACCTTTTGCCGTGTCAAACACAGCAATACTTAGGAGCGACAATCAACACAGCAAAAGGGATTGCCACTCCAAGTCCACAAAGGGTTCAAACATTTCACAAGGTAATACAGGCCATGTATCCAACACAAAAGATACAAGTCAAAATGGTAATGAAACTCCTAGGCATGATGTCTTCATGCATAGCCATTGTCCCAAACGCAAGATTGCACATGCGGCCCTTACAACAGTGCCTAGCATCACAATGGTCACAAGCACAGGGTCAACTTCTAGATCTGGTGTTGATAGACCGCCAAACATACATCTCGCTTCTATGGTGGAACAGTACAAATTTAAACCGAGGGCGGCCTTTCCAAGACCCAGTGCCACAATACGTCATAACGACGGATGCTTCCATGACAGGGTGGGGAGCACACCTCAATCAACACAGCATCCAAGGACAATGGGACATACATCAGAGGCAGTTTCACATAAATCACTTAGAACTGTTAGCAGTATTTCTAGCGCTGAAAGCATTTCAACCCATAATAACCCAAAAATACATTCTTGTCAAAACAGACAACATGACAACAATGTATTATCTAAACAAACAAGGAGGGACACACTCGACACAGTTGTGCCTCCTAACACAAAAAATATGGCATTGGGCGATTCACAACCACATTCGCCTAATAGCACAATTTATTCCAGGGATTCAGAACCAGTTGGCAGACAATCTCTCTCGAGATCACCAACAAACCCACGAATGGGAAATTCACCCCCAAATACTAAACAATTACTTTCAAATTTGGGGAACACCTCAAATAGATCTATTTGCAACAAAAGAAAACTCAAAATGCCAAAACTTCGCATCCAGGTACCCACAAGATCAATCCCAAGGCAATGCTCTATGGATGAACTGGTCAGGGATATTTGCGTACGCTTTTCCCCCTCTCCCTCTCCTTCCATATCTAGTAAACAGGTTGAGTCAAAACAAACTCAAACTCATACTAATAGCACCAACATGGGCAAGGCAACCTTGGTACACAACACTACTAGACCTTTCAGTAGTACCTCATGTCAAACTACCCAACAGACCAGATCTGTTAACACAACACAAACAACAGATCCGACATCCAAATCCAGCATCGTTGAATCTAGCAATTTGGCTCCTGAAATCCTAGAATTCGGGCACTTAGACCTCACACAGGAATGTATGGAGGTCATAAAACAAGCTAGAAAACCTACCACTAGACACTGCTATGCAAATAAGTGGAAAAGATTTGTTTATTACTGCCATAATAATCAAATTCAACCTTTACACGCATCTGCAAAAGAAATAGTAGGATACTTACTACATTTGCAAAAATCTAACCTAGCTTTCTCTTCCATCAAAATACATCTTACGGCAATTTCTGCTTACCTACAAATTACGCACTCAATTTCATTGTTTAGGATACCAGTCATAAAGGCGTTTATGGAAGGCCTAAAGAGAATTATACCACCAAGAACACCACCAGTTCCTTCATGGAACCTCAACATTGTCCTAACACGACTCATGGGTCCACCTTTTGAGCCCATGCACTCTTGTGAAATGCAATACTTAACGTGGAAAGTTACATTTTTAATTGCCATCACATCTCTAAGAAGAGTGAGTGAGATTCAAGCATTTACCATTCAAGAACCATTTATTCAAATACACAAAAATAAAGTTGTTCTACGGACCAATCCTAATTTTTTACCAAAAGTAATCTCATTGTTCCACCTGAATCAAACGGTAGAATTACCAGTGTTCTTCCCACAACCAGATTCGGTAGCCGAAAGAGCACTACATACATTAGACATCAAGAGAGCACTAATGTACTACATTGACAGAACAAAACTAATTCGAAAGACAAAACAATTATTTATCGCCTTTCAAAAACCTCATACAGGAAATCCAATTTCAAAACAAGGCATTGCTAGATGGATAGTTAAGTGCATTCAAACCTGCTATCTTAAAGCTAAAAGAGAACTGCCTATTACACCAAAGACACACTCAACCAGAAAGAAAGGTGCTACCATGGCCTTTCTAGGAAATATTCCAATGAACGAAATATGTAAGGCAGCAACATGGTCTACGCCTCATACATTTACCAAGCACTACTGTGTAGATGTGCTAACAGCACAACAGGCAACAGTAGGTCAAGCTGTATTAAGAACATTATTTCAAACTACTTCAACTCCTACAGGCTGAACCACCGCTTTTGGGGAGATATCTGCTTACTAGTCTATGCACAGCATGTGTATCTGCAGCTACACATGCCATCGAACGGAAAATGTCACTTACCCAGTGTACATCTGTTCGTGGCATTAGTCGCTGCAGACTCACATGCGCCCACCCGCCTCCCCGGGAGCCTGTAGCCGTTTAGAAGTAGATCTTAAACATTTGTAAATATATTACTTAAAACTTTATTATGTACATACGCATTCACTCCATTGCATGGGCACTATTACTAGCATACACAACTCCTACCTCACCCTCTGCGGGCAAAACAATCTAAGATGGAGTCGACGCCCATGCGCAATGGAGTCGAAATGGGTGGAGTCCCTCGGTCTCGTGACTCGAAAAGACTTCTTCGAAGAAAAACAACTTGTAACACTCCGAGCCCAACACCAGATGGCGGACTGTGCACAGCATGTGAATCTGCAGCGACTAATGCCACGAACAGATGTATACTGGGTAAGTGACATTTTCCATATATATATATATATAGAGAGAGAGATAGATATATATACTTATATATATATACAGGGAGTGCAGAATTATTAGGCAAATGAGTATTTTGACCACATCATCCTCTTTATGCATGTTGTCTTACTCCAAGCTGTATAGGCTCGAAAGCCTACTACCAATTAAGCATATTAGGTGATGTGCATCTCTGTAATGAGAAGGGGTGTGGTCTAATGACATCAACACCCTATATCAGGTGTGCATAATTATTAGGCAACTTCCTTTCCTTTGGCAAAATGGGTCAAAAGAAGGACTTGACAGGCTCAGAAAAGTCAAAAATAGTGAGATATCTTGCAGAGGGATGCAGCACTCTTAAAATTGCAAAGCTTCTGAAGCGTGATCATCGAACAATCAAGCGTTTCATTCAAAATAGTCAACAGGGTCGCAAGAAGCGTGTGGAAAAACCAAGGCGCAAAATAACTGCCCATGAACTGAGAAAAGTCAAGCGTGCAGCTGCCACGATGCCACTTGCCACCAGTTTGGCCATATTTCAGAGCTGCAACATCACTGGAGTGCCCAAAAGCACAAGGTGTGCAATACTCAGAGACATGGCCAAGGTAAGAAAGGCTGAAAGACGACCACCACTGAACAAGACACACAAGCTGAAACGTCAAGACTGGGCCAAGAAATATCTCAAGACTGATTTTTCTAAGGTTTTATGGACTGATGAAATGAGAGTGAGTCTTGATGGGCCAGATGGATGGGCCCGTGGCTGGATTGGTAAAGGGCAGAGAGCTCCAGTCCGACTCAGACGCCAGCAAGGTGGAGGTGGAGTACTGGTTTGGGCTGGTATCATCAAAGATGAGCTTGTGGGGCCTTTTCGGGTTGAGGGTGGAGTCAAGCTCAACTCCCAGTCTACTGCCAGTTCCTGGAAGACACCTTCTTCAAGCAGTGGTACAGGAAGAAGTCTGCATCCTTCAAGAAAAACATGATTTTCATGCAGGACAATGCTCCATCACACGCGTCCAAGTACTCCACAGCGTGGCTGGCAAGAAAGGGTATAAAAGAAGGAAATCTAATGACATGGCCTCCTTGTTCACCTGATCTGAACCCCATTGAGAACCTGTGGTCCATCATCAAATGTGAGATTTACAAGGAGGGAAAACAGTACACCTCTCTGAACAGTGTCTGGGAGGCTGTGGTTGCTGCTGCACGCAATGTTGATGGTGAACAGATCAAAACACTGACAGAATCCATGGATGGCAGGCTTTTGAGTGTCCTTGCAAAGACAGGTGGCTATATTGGTCACTGATTTGTTTTTGTTTTGTTTTTGAATGTCAGAAATGTATATTTGTGAATGTTGAGATGTTATATTGGTTTCACTGGTAATAATAAATAATTGAAATGGGTATATATTTTTTTTTGTTAAGTTGCCTAATAATTATGCACAGTAATAGTCACCTGCACACACAGATATCCCCCTAACATAGCTAAAACTAAAAACAAACTAAAAACTACTTCCAAATATATTCAGCTTTGATATTAATGAGTTTTTTGGGTTCATTGAGAACATGGTTGTTGTTCAATAATAAAATTAATCCTCAAAAATACAACTTGCCTAATAATTCTGCACTCCCTGTATATACACACACATACATGCATGTGTATATTATATGTTATAGTCCATGTTAGAAATTGGATTTCTGGGTAGCAGAGGTATGCACCCTTGTCCAAGCAGGAACCACAAGCCTAGTCAGGGTGAGTCGGTTACACACCATAAATTAACTGTGCTCATCCCTGGTAGCTTGGCACAGAGCAGGCAGGCTTAACTTTTGAGGCAATGTATAAAGTATATGTTCCACACTTCAAACAGTAAAACAGTGAAACCCCATACAAAAAGATACCACACTTGGTTAGAACAATAGAGCTTAATTTAATTAACGAAACAAGACCATAACAACAAAAGATCCAATAAGTACAAGTTGAGATATGAATTTTTAAAGAATATCTGCAAATATGTAGTGCTTAAAAGCATACTTCGCCGTCTGGGGTTATCTGGTCGTGTTTGACCAGGTTAAATCCAAAAGTTCAGGCTGACCATGAAGGCACGCAGGTTGGATACAGGAACCAACCTTGCCCCATTGAAAAAGTACCTTGTAAGGACAAGATCCATGGAGCAGGGATGCGATGCGTTGGTTCGAAGCCTTAGGATCCATAGGCGATGCGTCATCGCCAAGCCTCACACTCAGAAATGCATAGTCATCCAGCAGCCCTGGATGTAGGCGATGCATCATCGAGCCGCGCATTGGGAGATGCTTTATTTGTCGAGCAACGCAGCTGATAATGTGATGTCCTTGTCGACAGCGGCGGTGCATCAGAGTCAAGAGGAAATGCATCCGTTCCAACCGACGCATCGTCGGAGATTCTCAGGTTCTGGCTGTTGCAACACTTTATACCCACTTCCAAAGGCCCATGACTGGATTGGCAGCAGTCTGCAGGGCAAGGCTTGCAGCGAGCAAAGTCCAGGTGCTGTTGCAGGATGAAGTAGAGTCTTTGATGTCCCAGAGACTTCAGAACAGGAGGCAAGCCAGCAGGCCAGCAAGCCCCTGGAGTCACTTTGGTTCTGGGGAAGTAGAGATGCAGGTCCAGTCCTTCTCACTCCAAGGCAAGGAGGGCAGCAGGGCAGGCACAGCAGAGCAGTAGTCCAGCACAGTGACAGTCCTTTTCAGCAGCACATCAGTCCTTCTTCCTGGCAGAATGTCCTCAGTTCCAGAAGTGTACTGATTTGGTGGGGTCTGAAGTCCAGCCTTATAGCCAATGGTGCCTTCAAAGTGGGGGAGACTTCAAAGAGAGGCCTTTAAAGTGCACATAGTCCTTGCCCTTCCGGCCCTGACTCCAGACTCACTAAAGGGGGTTATGCAGCCCTTTGTGTGGGATGATGACGCAGCATATTCAGGTGTAAGTCTCAGCTCCTCCAGCCCATCCTGCCCAGGATGGGCTATCAGGATGGCCCATTAGTCACACCTAAGGTGCCTTTGTTTGTGGCTGTCTGGAGAGAATGCACAAAAGCCCAGCTATCACCCACCAAGGCGTGTATTCAGAGACAGGCAGGAGGCAAATGAGCAATAATCAATAAGAGACTTGACCAGCCTGTAGCCAATCATGTGGACCTCGTGGACCATTTGCCATCAGACTGAAAGATTTCCTGTGGAGCATGTCTTAGAGAAGAACCACTAGACTCAGGGAAGGCTTCTGGATGTACCGTTTAAAATCATTGCACCCAGATAGACTGAACATCACTAACAATACCACCTGATTATTGCATATCTTAAGAGATCTCAGGACTGCAGTGATTCTACATTTTAAATGGAATCTTCACTCATGATGGTTGTATTAAAAACCGGCAGTGTGGGGTGTGCAAACACTGAGAAAACAATCTTGTACTACCTTAAATACAGAATTCAGCACGCAATCTGTAAAGGATGATCTATAACTTTATAATGCCTTATTTGTAATGTCCAAATCAAAAGTATTCAGATAATCCATCATAGTTTTTAATTTATTCATTTGTCTTGATGATCTTTATCCATATAGAACTAGCCAACGCATTTCATCCTACTGGACTTCATCAGGGCTAAAAATATACAAGATATTCAATATGTTATTATACACCGTTCTCTACAATCATTAGTTGCTATATACACATCAAATCTAACATAATATTTATCCTATCATAATCAATCAAATCGATTATTGCATTGTTAATTATGAATCTGGAGGCATAGAATTCCTGATAAAACATCTGTTTTCTGTGCTTAATGATTCATTACCTTAGTTATATCTCATTATTGTTGTTCACTTTATGGGCATTATCCATCATAATTCTACTAATCAAATGTGGAAAGAAAACAATTCTTATCCACTAACCCTTATAATGACAGATTGTACGATAAAACTCCATATTTACAATCTTCTCACAATGACATCATAAATGTAATTACATGAATTATCTGATTCATTTACATGTAATAATGCCATATTCTTCAAAACTCATTTTTTTTATATTTTGCATAGTCATATATAGCACAAAGTCTTCCAACTGTTGTTAAATCTGTTTTTCAGATGTTATGAGCTCTACATAATCTCGCAAATGATTATTAAACTAATCTAAGAGCAGTGAAATACTGCTGCCTATTAATACCAAGTGTCGGGATGATAACATATCAAAATACAGAAAAACACCTGACATCGTATATTTTCATGTATTTTATGGCAGCCATGTTGAAAGAACGTTTATAATGCAAAAATCTCATCTATTCTGTCTTTTATGTATATTACTTTCTTACTTATGCACAAAAAAGTGTCTCAATCGTCTTGTGACTTAATATTCACTAGGACCATATGTTAATGGCATTTTTACACTCTGTAAAATTGAGAGTGTACGATCGCTATATTTATCTTTTATGTGCCACAGTAAGCCGGCGTGCATCCCCATATAGAAACGCACGTAAAGGCGAGCAGGCGGAAAGGACTAGGTCCGATAACAAACCGCTCAGATACAACCATACCTTTGAAAATAGGCGTCTTGTAATTGCACCCATGATACGATGTTCGTAGCAACTGTCAAATGGTAACCGGCTCATGCATCCCCACTAAAATAGCGTTCCGATCATTGTCCACAGCTGTGCACTTTTTTTGCCCGTTTCTAGTGACCTGTGTAAAAACGGCGGACATCTTAAAACATCTATTACAATAAGCGAGTGTATTTGCTTTCTTTATTACCAACATAGCCTAATTAATTCCATTGTTTAGTGTCGTAACCACACAGGTAAAAATACGGAAAAAGAACCTTTACCTGTATTTCACTCGATACTGTCTGTAAAATAGTGTCAACTGATGACTATCTGTTGTTTCACTATCAACCATCTCATGTTTTCGAAGGAAATATGGCGGCCATTTTGAAATATCAACTTAAAGAGCAAAACACATGTATATTGCTCACGTATATTATTAATTGGATAAATATTAATCCCAGACTGGGTTTTCTATATGGATACCAAATTCGTAGATGATTACCATATTGTCAATAGTGTATCTCCCATATGATGTCATCTAAATGTGATTATATGATATTCCTAATCACAATATTTTCCAAGCATTGTCACAATTTGCTCTCAAATATCTCTTCAATATTGAGGTAACTTATTTGGCAATAACCCATAAATGTGTTCATTATTTATGTTCCATAATACAGAGTATCGGATGTGATTATTAATTTCCAACTAAACATTCACATAGCTATTCTCCGGCCAAATATTACAATAAAGGCCTGGGACCTCATTGCCTCAATTACCTTAAACTATAGGAATGTGAACATGAACTAAAAAATATACAAGGAAAATTAAAAATTACTTGCTTTCTTGAACATATTGTTCAGATATAAATTTTTATTTAAATTCCCAAAAAATGATGGAATTCATTATTTATATTCAAGCCGTCTTGCACTGTGCGTAAGCGGCAAATCCACCGTGCCTCTGCTTGTCTAAGTGCAATTTCTCTATTACTTCCCCTTTCATGTTGCGGTACATGCTCTAGACCATGAAACCAGATTTGGGAGTCTCTGGGGTGAGCCAATCGTATGTGAGTGGCTACTGGATATTTTATGTCTTCATTTTTTATAGCCCTCACATGTTCCATTATTCTTTCTTTCAAATTCCGGATGCTACTTCCTATATATACTTTACCACAAGAACATCCTAGTGCGTACACCACATAAGTTGTATTACAATTTATTAAAGAATTGATGGCATGTTCCACCTGGGTATTATATTTAAATTTAAGAGTTTTATTAACTCCTAATCTACATATTGAACATCCTCCACATATAAAAAAACCTACTGGTTTCGGAGGCAACCAAGTGGTAAATTCCAGTTTATGCTGATCGTCTTTCACATAACTGGGGCAAAGAATGTTTTTCATATTATTTCCCTTACGATAAACTATTCTGGGTTTCTTAGGGATAATTCATTCTGGTAATCCAATTGAATCCAAAACATGCCAATTTTTCTTGAGTGCATTGTAAATATGATTGCTGTATAAGTTGTACTTAGTAATGAAACATATCTCTTGTCTTTTCTTTTTCTCTTTCTTTTTATTGTCTTCTCTTTTATCCTGATCTGCTTTTAATGTTGCTTTTCTATCTATTTTCATAATTTTGGTTCCAGCCCTTTTGGGAACACTCTCTTCATAACCTCTATTTCGAAATTCCAGCTCAATAGTCAATAATCGTTTCTCAAGCTGCTCTTGCTGGCTGCAATTTCGGCGGGCTCTCACCATTTCACCATATGGTATGGATTCTATGGTCTTCTTCGGGTGTGCACTTGTGGCATGTAATACACTATTGCATGCGGTGGATTTGACGAATACGTCACTGTGAATGACATTATTGTCTATATAGAGCTGTAAATCTAAATAGTCAATCCTTTGTTTATCATATTTCAAAGTTAATTTCACATTAAATCTGTTGTCGTTCAAGAAGGAGAAATATGCAAGGAGATCGGTAGTGCTTCCATTCCATATGATGAAGATGTCGTCAATATAGCGGCCAAAAGAAATGATGTTATTAATCCATTTATGTGCCGCTTGGCCCAAGGCATGCTTCACCTCAAACAGACCCATGAAAAGGTTTGCGTAAGACGGTGCAAACCTGGAGCCCATTGCTGTCCCTTGCTTTTGTAGGAACCCTTTTCCATTAAACAAAAACACATTATTATTAAGGACTAACTCTGCCATATCCAATAACGTGTGTGTGTTCAAGGAAGCCAGCGTTCCGCTTATACAAAAATAATTTTAATGCTTCCGTGCCACACTCAATTCTTATAACAGTGTATAAGCTCTCCACATCCATCGTTACAAACATAAGATCAGTACCAGTCCATGCAAAATACTCAAGTTTGTTTAATAGATCTTTACTATCCCTCAAGTTTGATGGCAAATTCTTCACATAGGGTTGCAGAAAACTGTCTAGGTATTCTGCCATGTGTTCAGTGGCAGATCCATTACTGGAAATAATGGGCCTCCCTGGTGGGAAATCGCCTGGCTTATGAATTTTAGGGAGAATGTATATGCATGGAAATCTGGGATAATCTACTTTCAAATATCTGTACTCTTCATCCACAAGCAGACATGATTCAAACCAAACCAGAAGCTTAGCATTAATCAATTGTTGTATGTTCGCCATTGGTTTAGCCTCCAATTGTTTATAGCAAGTACTATCAGATAATTGCCTCTCAATCTCTCTCAGATAATCAACCTTATCCATCAACACAACGTTGCCCCCCTTATCTGCTTCTCGAATAACTAGATCCTGATCATTCTTTAATCCCATGAGAGTGTCTTTTTATTTCATTGAGAGATAAAAATTATGAGGACGCTTATTGCTCTTGTAATGTCGACTCTCAATCTCATGTAGATCTCTAGTTACTCTTCGATTAAATTCGTCAATTGTATTATCTTGAATATTAGGTGGCATAAATTTGGAAGGCAATCTAAACCCACTAGATGTTTCTAAACTTTCTTGTATGTTGAGATCACTAGCAATCTGGATTATGTTTGTTCCCTCTTCTGTACAATCCAGAGAGGCAATCGTCTGTATGTCATTGAGATCTGCTATATAGAACTCCGAAACATTAGAACGACCGATAGTACACTGACTTATAGGGGGATGTTCAGAAAAGAATTTTTCTAATTTCAGATTTCCTACGAACTTGAATAAATCAATATGTAATTCAACAAAATCACATCTTTCACTGGGACAAAAATTGAAACCCTTACTTAATACTTGAATTTCATCCACATTAAGAATTCTAGAAGATATCTTGTACTACCTGTGGAAGGTGGAGCTGAAACGATGTAGTGGAAATATATGTTTGTTCTTTAGTGAGTCCATCTGTTTGAGTAACTTCTTTCTTCAATACCTGATTTCTTTATGATTCGTTGTATATTTGAGATTCAGATTTTTGCCCTGGCTGGCTGTTGTTTTCTTGTGATCCTTCATTTTCTAGTATAATGTGTATATGTGTGTTAATTTATCAAATTATCCTGTGGGGTGTTATTTTAATTTCCTGCCTCCATTGTTTTCTATGGGGGTCTGTTGCAGTAGCTGTGGTATGTGGTATATGACTTACTCCAAGACTAGGCTGGGGTACATTTAAGCATGTTTTGACACTTCTGGGGCTGTAGTACCTTTAGAAGTATATTTGGTGAATTGCAGTTGTCTTACTGCATTTTGGGTGTGTGTTTTGTACTAGCATACCCCTCCGGGCCTCCCTTAAATTTCCCTACATGCCTCCCAGATAGTAGTAATTATTCCCCATTTTACAAACACACCCCGGTCCATCCTACGTTTACTACAAAATCATATACCTGTTTGTGAGAAGATCTGTGCAGAGAATATAGGAGCAGTGGCGGTCTCTGGGCAAAGGTTTATAATTGCATTTTGTAGTACGTGTGTAGTACTACTGGAGAACTACTTACAAACTACAAATTGCTCTTTGTGAATTGGCCCAGAGTGAGTGAGTTCAATAATTTATATGACTGCTCTTATTGGAGGAAGAGCAAGGCTGATTTTCGTATGGCTGGCCTCTGCCTAGAGTGAAATTGTGGACAAATAAGAGGTATTAGAGTGTGTCTCTAAGTCATACCCAATGGTTGACATTAATTCAAGCGTTAATCCCATCACCTTCATTAAGCCCATCACCTTTTTATTTCTTCAGATGATCCAAGTGTGGAAGGTATGAGTAAACGTTGCCTCCGTGCTCATTGTGCCATAGGAATCAAGCCATACCTCACTGATGTCACAGAAACAGGCTGGAAATGGCCTGGGGTTGCTTCAGTTCACATCTAGAGCGGGCCTGACTGGCAGTTTAGGCCGGACTATTCTTGATATAGGAGGAGCAGTGCTGATTTCCATATAGCTGATCTCTGTCTGGAATGACCTGGTGGGCAAAAAAAAAACATGGACTGAATGCATCCACCCATCACTGTCCTCGCTTTTCTAAAGCAGGAACCACTGAGGACACCAACTATTAGTGCGGACACTAATTGGGCCCACCGTAATAGCCACAAATGGAGGTATGGTCTATCACATAGGCCAAAGATGGCTGTGCATGTTAAGAGTTTTGCTTTTCTCTAAGCATTACTTTCATCCAGTGCTCAATTTGAGCCAGTGGTGTCCGGTGGGGGGCACCGGCACTTATTTTTGAGGGCCGGCACTTATTTTCTGTATCCGGCATTTACTGCGAGAAAAAGACACACATGGGAAAGACGCAGGAAGAGAAGGACGGAAAAGCGTCACAAAGGGAGACCGCAGAAAGCTGCAAGAGTGAGCTGAAGGGGCAGGGAGTGGCTGTAAATGGATTGAATGGCTTTAGGATTACACCACCTCAGTATTTGGTGCTCCCACATTTAATTGCAGCAGCCACATGTTTCAAACGAGAGCTTTGGACACCAGTACGTTTTTATTTACAAATTAAGCACCGCTTTCATCTAGCCTGACATGAAGGATATGAGAATTTGTTGAATCTAGAAAGGATAGCCAGCAAACCACAGCGTGATATAGAGCCAGGAAAGGGGAAAGCTAGCAGAACCCTTCTACGAGACTGATTCTATTAGTTACCGTGGTTACATGAGCTAAAGAGTTCTAGTCCCAGTGCTGCACCTTGTGATGTTATTTATAAATTGCATGGATGCCGATAGTGCAGTTTTCTGGTGCTTATCCCTAAAACTACACGTTTCTATGGGCGAAGGTAAATAATGCACCTCAAGATTAATGCTTTAAGAAAATGTGCCTGGCAGTGCTTTAAATGGGCCAATGCTGTCCGGTACTGAGTACCGACACTTTTTTATTTTGAGAGAGAGAGTACCTGCACTTCTCAAGAAAAAAGTAATACTTTTCAATGGACAATACCGGCACTTCTCAGAACCGAGCAGGTACTTTGATACAGAGTACCTGACTTCTATTTTTCCATTCCAAGCACTGGTACCTGGTAAGCAAGTATTTGTCTAGCAGAGTGCTATTATTTACACGCCTAAAAAGTGTAGCCGTGTAGTAGTCTGCAATCATTTTCCAGATTACAGAGGTGCCCCGGGGTGTAGATTTGAGTATTTCAGAAGGGTCCACACAGTGGGTTCATATTTTTTGCTCTCGTAGTGTCAAGCAGGCAGTCACTCATTTGCATGGGGGTGTGGCTCCATGCAAATCAAGGAGTACCTTTCAGTGCCTTGAGACCCTACCGGGTAAGTAGTGCGCTTAAGAAACTATTTGATTGATTGATTGATTGACCCCTTGCATTCATGTCATATTTTCAAGGAGGGGAGGGCAGGTGCAAATTGGTACTCGGGAGGTGCACTAGCCGTGCACCTCCAAGGAAGTATTAGGTAGTTACCCAGACCCATTCACCTTGGACCTCCTTCCTCTATCCTCCTGGCCCACTTTAGGGAGCAGTTATGGGAAGGAGTCGTCACATGGTCTTCCCAAATACCCAGGCTGGTGCAGTCCCATACTGCGCCGCTCTGCAGGGGGAAGTCCCTACTCACAAAGGTCAGGCCAGTCCGCCTGCAGGGAAAGGCAGAAGGGCAGCCTGAGATCCCCTCATACTTAGCCTCTGTGCTTCTGAGAATGGATTATACAAGGTCAGGCAGCCGTGTACATAATCATCAGTATCCAAAAGATGTTGTCAAATGTTCATGTATGGGTTCTTTTTCTGGGTATGCGATAGCCCTGTGTTTTTTTATTCTCCTTGCATGGAGAGTAAATGCTCGATTTTATGATGCAAAATGACTCTTTGCTTTATCGCTGCTAGGATTTGATAAGTAATATTTGAATCCATAAATAGGATTGTTCTATCTCAGTCATGCTTCTAAAACGCCCAAGATCGCATTGCAGCAGGATATCTATTGTAATTAGATATCTGATGCTTTACTGTAAATGTTGTGGCTAGAGGGAGGCAGCAGGGCTAGCATCCCGTCTTGCAACTTGCAACAGAGCATGACATTCATAGGACTGCGCACGCGTGCACTCGCACGCACCCACGCACACACACACACACACGCACACACACACACACACGCACACACACACGCCAGCTCCTCAATGCTTCACACCCTGGCCATCTATAGTATGTTGTCAGCAATTCACCAGTGTAACCTGAGGTAATCCTGCTGTCTAAGACTCTCAGATGAGAGTAGCCCGGGAGATCTGGTATTAGAAGCCTGTGAGTTTTCTCTTCTTTCGGAGATGTGAGTTTTTAAGAGTGGTGTCACCTGCATGGCAGCTGTGGTGTTTAAAGCCAGACCCTGCATGTTTTGTGCGACCCAAATGTTAGCTCAGCTGTCTAAAGAAAACATCTGTAAGAACAGATTCACCTGTGAAATGGGTCTCTTTTGGAACTCTCAAGGCTGCATTCCTGAAAATGATGATAGCGCATCTATTTAAAAGCTAATTCCTCTTAGATTTGTGCAACTTGGGGGCAGTTACACTGTCTGAAGCTAATGCTTGTGAAGGCTGTGTCACCGGATGGGTATCTGTCCTTTGTGATGCCAGAACCTGTACGTTCTGTGCCTTCTGAGGGGTACTTTGTGCTTCACCAGAGTCTGTTCGTTCTGTGGCCTCTGAGGGATACTTCGTGGGATACCAGAGCATGTAAGTTCTGTCATCTCTGAGAGATACTTTGCGTGGTACCAAGTTCTGTGATATCTCAGGGATACTTTGTGCGATACCAGAGCCTGCATGTTCTGTGACATCTGAGGGATACTTTGTGTGATACCAAGTACTGTGATATCTCAGGGATACTTTGTGCGATACCAGAGCCTGTCTGTTCTGTGACATCTGAGGGATACTTCGTGAGATATCAGATCCTTTAAGTTCTGTGATCTCTGAGAGATACTTTGTGTGATACCAAATTCTGTGATATCTGAGGAATAGTTTCTGTGATACCAGAGAATGTAAGATCTGTGACCTCTGAGGGATACTTCGAGTGATATCCGAGCCTGTACGTTCTCTGACATCTGAGGGATATATCTACGATGCCAGAGCCTGTAAGAACTGTGGCCAATGAGGGGTACTCAAGTGATATCAGAGCCTCTAAGTTCTCTGACATCTGAGGGATACATCTGTGATGCCAGAGCCTGTAAGAACTGTGGCCTATGAGGGGTATGTCAAGTGATATCAGAGCCTCTAAGTTCTCTGACATCTGAGTCATACCCAAGGGGATACAGGGATACATAATGTGATCGTCTGAGGGATACATCCTGTGATGCCAGAGCCTGTAAGATATGTGATCCCTGAGGGTTCTTCATGTGATATCAGAGTCTATAAGTTCTGTGACTTCTTAGGGATACTTCGAGTGATACCAGAGCCTGGAAGTTGTGCGTCTTATGAGGGATATACTTCGAGTGATACCAGAGCCTGGAAGTTGTGCGTCTTATGAGGGATATACTTCGAGTGATACCAGAGCCTGGAAGTTGTGCGTCTTATGAGGGATATGCTTCGAGTGATACCAGAGCCTGGAAGTTGTGCGTCTTATGAGGGATATACTTCGAGTGATACCAGAGCCTGGAAGTTGTGCGTCTTATGAGGGATATACTTCGAGTGATAGCAGAGCCTGGAAGTTCTCTGACATCTGAGGGATACGTCTGTGATACTAGATCCTGTCCGCTCTGTGACTTCTGAGGGACTCTTCTGTTGTATAAAGCTGGAGCCTTGGTTCTGTGCAACTTGTGGGATAGTTGGACCGTGTTGTGCTCCACTGCGCTATATTTACCAGTCATTTGAAAATATGTAGCTATTGGCGAGATCCCACTTAACGTTTGTCTCTTTCTCTTAGCAGAACCATTTCCTTGATACGATGCTTTGATCAGAACCCTAAATTAATCTTCCAAAGTAGTCGTCAATCTAAGCACATTTAGCCACAATCTGCTTGCAAATGCAAACATTGCCATTATATTTGCCCCAGCACAAATGACAGTGTAGCGTTAGCTGGGCTTCTTTCAATTACACATTTTGTAACATTACACCATCAAACATATTTGCAGTACTTATATTAGCGTGGGGAGATATTGTGTTGTTTCCCCCATGATCTCACATATTCCAACCAGGTGCCAAAGCAAAACCCAAGTATTTAAGCTAATAGCCACGCATTACTCTTTTTAGTGTTTAGGTTAGAATAATGTTTTGTATTTGTTAAAACATTGTTTTAGCAAATAATTAATTCAAAAGATGAAACATTGAGCATATACAAATCATACTTCCAGTGCATGTCATAGGATGTTGCCTAACCTTTCCTTTGATTGCCTTGTGAATCTCTATATTAAAATTAAGCCAGAGGTGCACACGAGGGAACACATGAGGTGCTCTAGAAAGAACAGTATACTGTGTCTTTGAGACCAGAGTGTGATGGAGAAAGAGGCATGTATATTTAACAGCATACTGTATAGTTGACTTTAGCATATTTACTGTAAGTAGCACAGGAGGTAGTAAAGTGCACAGATTCCCCAATTTTGTGTTTAAGTGGCAGAGATGGGATCAGCATGTTATCCACTGGGCGAGATCTCTTCCGTGTTTGGGGTTCAGTGTCTGTTGACGTGAGCCCCTTAGGGCAGACCCCATTGCCAGGTGTCCTGGTTAGAAGGAAGTCTGTGTATCAGTCTTTTCCATGAATCCATACTATTTTTGTAGGTGGAGAAGGAGAAGCAAATCTCCACTTTGTTGTAGTACATCCCATTTTTTGCACTGCCTGTTTTTGAGTTGTAGTCCAGCTGTAGGTCCTGTGTAGGTAGTTAAAACCTATCAGATGGAGTCTGGCCGTGATTGCCACTCCTTGAGGGCTCATCAGCAAAACCTTTCATTTATTCTTTCTTGGAAACAGATTTAAAGTTTGGCAGTTGGTACCCTGAGTACAGTAAGTCTGCCACTTTAACGAACTACCTTCTGCCAGATTTAGAAATCACCTCTGGCATAGCGGTGATCATCGTACTTTGGATAGGAACCACATTAATGGCGGTTTCTAGCAAGGTGAAAAAACGTTTGGTGGATGGCCACTGTTGGTGACGTCACAAAATAAAATGATGGGTGGAGTGTTGAAACTTTTCAAACACTCACCCCCAGTCACAGATCTGGGTTTAATCCATTGTTATTTTGCTTGCCACGTCACCCCAGTTCAGACCCAGCTATATGCAAATCAGTCTTGACCCTGCTCCCAACAGGAGCAGTCCAGCCTGAACTGCCAAGCCAGGTCCTTCCTGGACAGGATTCAAGCATCCTGGGACCGGTTTCAGGGTATCACCCTTCATCAGCCAGGCTTGCTTGAATCAGTTGGTGCAACAAGCAAGGGACACACATCTGGGTATACCCTAGCCATACAGAAGAAAGGATATCACACCACCCACCCTAAATAAGGCAAGCAGTGTAATGCCTTTTTTCCAACAGCCCCTACTCAATCAGGCCATCAGAGGAAGTTTTCTGTCGAAAGAGCCAACAGGGACTCCTTTTTTGTTGAAGATGGTATTTATTTTGTAGTTGTTCCTCCACCCATCAGCAGCTTTTCTATTTACAAATTGCTCCCAGTTACCATATAGTAGAGGGCTAACTTGCTTGCATGAATAGACATTGGTTCACCACGATTTTATATATATATATATATCTATATAAGCTATACGGCGGCGACGCAGAAACGCGTTCTTTTCTTTTGTGCCAATAAACCCTGATGAATTACGATTCCCGCGGAGTGCTGTCCTTCTCTGTATCAATGGGATCAAGTGTGGATCTATATATATATATATATATATATATATATATAGATAGATATATATATATATACACACATTCACTGACTGAAAAAAACAAAGGTTTTAAATGTACAAAACAATAGAAATTCACCTGTTTTTTTTTTTTTAAGATCTCTTTTATTGCTTTATAATTACATGAACGCATACAAAAACAAATAACTTCCCATCTTTTTGTAACTCCCCCTCCCCCTCCCTCTCCCCTTTCACACTTCCCATCAATTATACAGAGGTATTTGTTCGGTTCACAAATGAATTACTTATTTGGTCTCTTGTACGATCTTCAACAGGAATGTCTTGAACAATTATACATGATCTGTTTATGGTAAATCTGCCTCTGCATCAGATTTAGAAGTGTCAGGTGTTCTAAAATTCTCCAGTATCATGTTCCAGTGCTGAGCATTGTCTCTAGTTCCTAGGCCCCTGAGTGTTTCCCTTAGTAATACTGTCCCTTCAGTTTCCGCCCACTTGATTAATGCATTTCTCCAACGATTTATCTGTGGTCCCTTCGGATCTTTCCAGTGTGAAGTTATTTCTCTCCTTGCAAGTATCAAAGCCAGGTCTATGAATCTGTTTGTGATTTTATGCTTGCTGGGGCGAGGGAAATCTCCCAAAACCGCCACCATGGCTGATCGGGATAATTTTCTGCCTGTGCAAGTGGAGAGTGCTTCAAATATCCCCATCCAGTAGTCCCCGATTAGTGGGCAACTCCAGAGCATGTGCAACAACCCTGCTGCTAGTTCTGCACATCGGGGGCAGCTGGCATTTTCTACACCATAAATCTTTGATATCATATAGGGGGTTAAGTAAGCTCTGTGATAAACATATATGTTTATTAATTTAAACCTGGCATTTCTGGAAACTGTATATATGTGTGTGGTTATTCTGGTCCACTGTGTGTCATCTATTGTAACATCCAGTTCCCCCTGCCATTTGGTCTTAAGTTTATTTAAGGGAAGACATATGCTGGTTAGTAGAGATGTATATATCCCTGAAATCAACTTCCCTTGGTCTCCTATAGTGCATATTTGGTCACAGGTGTTATGTCTTGGGGGCTCTTCTAGTCCTGTACCCCATTGTCTACGAAGAGTCCTAGCAATTGCGTTAAAGGTTAGGAACAGCCCTGGTGGTATCTGAAACCTTTCCTGCAGTTCTGCATAAGTGCACAGTTTCCTGTTATTATATAGAGCCCCTATGGTGTCGATCTGAAGTGCCATGAATTGGGTGATACCCCTTATTACATGATTACCTGTGACGGTTCCTATACAGATCAGGGGGGCCTCTGGCGAGTACGGTGTTCTAGTGTGTGTTCGTTTTAGGTATTGTTCCCAGCAGTGACGTGATGCTTCCCATTCTATCGGAAGTGTTTTATTCTGTTTCTTGGGGTTTAGTAGAATGCCCAGAATTCTATCACAGGGGCAGTGGAGAGGGGTTCTCAGTGCTTCCCCCACTGGGGGTGCTCTGATGAATCGCGCCAGCCATTGGAGTTGGCTAGCCCAATAGTATAATTCAAAGTCAGGAACAGCCAAACCACCCTCTGCTGTTGTTCTCTGGAGGGTGCGCAATGCTATCCTTTGTCTGTTGGTTCCCCATATAAATCCTGTATCAAGGACGAAATTGTTTTAAATACCACCCTCGGTATAATGAGTGGGATGGTTGCAAAATAATATAACATTCTAGGTAACACTATCATCTTAATCAGTGCAACTCTCCCAGTAACCGCTAGCGGGAGTGTCTGCCAGAATATCATGCTGTTTTTGATACTCCTAATTGTGCTCTGAATGTTCCCTTCTAGTAAATCCTCAGCGGAGTGATAGATATTGACCCCTAAATATTTGAATGTGGACGGGGACCACGGAAGACCCCGATTGTCCATTGGTTCTTCGATACCCATAGCAGCTGGAAAAATGGACGACTTCCCCCAGTTTATCCGGAGTCCAGATGCGGCTCCAAAGTTGTCTAACATTGTCATTGCTCTTGGTAGATCGGTCTCTGCGTTCCGGAGGAAGAGTAACATGTCATCCGCATAGAGAGCAATATGATGCGTCCAAGCATTGATTGTAATGCCTTCGTAGAACCTCTGGGACCTAGCTGATTGGGCGAGAGGTTCAACTGCCAATGCAAAAAGCAAAGGTGAAAGCGGGCATCCCTGTCTTGTACCCCTACCTATGGCAAAGGAAGGGGATATTGTACGGCCAGTGCGTACTCTCGCTGTGGGGTTTGTGTAGAGAAGCCTCGTCCATTTGACAAATCCTTCTCCTAGTCCTAGCTGCAGCATCACTCGTTCTAGGTAGTCCCATCGTAGGCTATCAAAAGCTTTCTCGACATCTATCGAGATGATTACTGCTCTATTTGCGTCAGGGGGTAGGGCATGAAGGAGTGAGATCAATCGACGGATATTTTGGGCAGTGCTTCTCCTTGGGATGAATCCCGATTGGTCCTGATGGATTAATGAGGACATATATGGTAAAAGTCTATTAGCTAGTACCCTGCTTAGTATTTTATAATCTAAGTTCAACATTGATAGTGGGCGGTATGATCGAACTTCTGTGGGGGGTTTGGTAGGTTTCAGAAGGAGAATCATTATTGCCTCTGTAGTGGAAGGAGGTAAGCTGTTGTTATTCCATGCCTCTGCATATAAGATGCTGAGCTGGGAGGTTAATGAGTCCTGATATGTAAGGTAGAACTCCAGAGGGAGACCATCTGCTCCCGGTACCTTGCCCCTTGCCATACTCTGGATTGCAGCCTTTATTTCTGTAAGTGATATGGGAGTCACCAGGGCTATTCTATCTTCCCCTTTCAATGCTGGGAGGTTGAGGTTCCCCAGATCTTGTAATTGAGCGTCGCTGAGTATTTCGGAGGGAGGCGCATACAGCTCTGAGTAATATTTAAGAAAGGTGTTATTGATCTCCTTCTGTCCATATACTTTTATACCCGGGGTGGTCTCCAACTCCACCACTATGGTTTGAAGTTGGGGCGGTTTGGCGAGCCATGCCAGTAGGGCGCCTGCTCTGTCGCCCTCTGTATGTTGCTTCTGCAAGAATTGTTTGTAATCGAAACATGACAATCTAGTGTTGGTTTCTATTATTCTAGTCCTTGTCTCTTCTAGTTGCGTTGAGAGGTCGGGTTGTGATGGGTGCTTATGTTCGAGTTCCCTAAGGGAGTTCTCGAGATCGGTTAGTTCTGTCTCTAGCACTTTCCGTACTCCCACAGTAGTGCTAATACAATATCCCCTGATCACTGTTTTAAAGGATTCCCATTCGACAGATCTGGATGAGGCAGTTCCAGCATTGTTCTCGAAGAATTCCGTAATCTGCGTGCCCAGTTGGGTTCTAAAAGCTTCGTCTTCAAGTGATTCTGCTCTCAGGCGCCAAGTGGGAATCAAAGGTCTTTCGTCGCACCAGGCCAAAGAGATCAATAAGGGATTATGATCTGAGATGGTGCGGCCAAGATACTCGGCCTTCGCCACCACAGATTGCACCTCTGGAGATGCCAGAACGGTGTCCAGTCGTACATGCAGGTCGTGAACTGCTGAATAAAAAGAGTATTCTCTATTGGGGGGATTAAGTTTGCGCCAACAATCCGTTAATTGCCAGTGTTTTTGCCACTGCTGGAAGTGCAGTGCTGTTTTATGAGTTACGGATTGTGACAATGGTGGGTGCGATCTATCCATTGCGGTATCCACTACACAATTAAAGTCTCCTCCTATTAATGTAGTGCTAGTGAGAAGTGTGCTCATGGTCAGTGATAATCTGTCTAGGAATTTTCCCTGTTCGTGATTTGGGGGGTATAGTCCCGCAAGAGTTATCTCTCTCCCGTCCAATCTACCAGATATTACTACTTATCTCCCCTCAGTGTCGATCAAGGTATGAAGAACCTGTAATGGAACGCCTGGTCTGATCCATATCAACACTCCCCTCGCAAATGCTGAGTGGTTAGTGGCGAATATTTGTCCCCTCCAGCGCTTTTTCAAGGCCTTGATCTCCTGCTCCAACAAGTGAGTTTCTTGTAAGATAGCTATGTGCACTCCCCTTCGTTTAAGAAAGCTGTGAACTTTGTACCTCTTGGACATGTTATTTAGGCCCCTGACATTCCATGTGATTATCTTGTATTCTGTGGTCATAATTTAGGGAGGGGTGTGGAGACGGTCCGCTAACACCGCTCTATTACTACTACTGGACAAACCTATTGAGTCTCGTAATCTAAGGTGTGAACCGTTTGGGCTGTGAGATAGATGTGCCTGATAAACCCTGAAGACAACACAACCAAAATCAAACCCCCTTTGTAACTCCCTCTCCCCAGGACCGGTACCTACAACTCTACCCGTCCAAACCATTACAACTATTGTAATCCTAATTATCAACCTATTGGAGGGAGTCGTGCCAGAGACCAAGAGGCAGCGTCCCGGACTCTCCCCCAGGCCCGATTATATGTAATGTGCCGGTTAAGAAATGACATCTAGGTCCTATAGCTCTATATTTACGGTTGGGCCTTATCAATGTCCCTAAACAGATTGAGATTCCCCCACAATTGTCTGCTCACTTGCCAACTTGTTCTTTTAGCGAGGTCAGATAATCTCGTCTGCCGTTCCTGGGGTGATCAAAGGCAAGCCGACGAGAGTGTCCTGGGAGGATATTGAGGACTGTTCGCAGTTTGAGTTAACGTCTGATGTAGCATCTGGGGTCCGGCGTATGTGGAAGTCTCCCCCGCTTAATGCTGCTGCTGTTTCCACCGCATCACGCATCTCCTGTTGTGATTGACGTTTCGATGGAGCCGCTTCTGTGGTCTTTTTCCGGGATCTGCTACGTTTCTTCCCGGGGTTTCGGAATGTCCGGTCGCGGGTTGCTCTGCAGTGGATGTTCAGCGATTCAAGCCATTCCATCGCCAGCTGAGGTGTGAGAAAAAAGTGGGTTCTGCTATCGTATTCCACTCGGAGTTTTGCCGGAAAGAGCATGGCATATTTTATACCATGCTCTCGCATGGTTCGTTTTACTGCGATGTAGGAAGCCCTTTGCGCCTGTGTTTCTCTCGTAAAGTCTGGGAATATCATAACCTTTTGGCCATCCAATTGAATCTCACCTAGCTGGCGGGATTGTGATAGTACGTAGTCTCTATCTTTGTGGTAGAGTAATCTAGCGATTATTGGCCGTGGCCTGACTCCTGGTGGGGGTGGTCCGCCAGGGATCCTGTGGGCACGTTCCACCGCAAAGAATGGTGAGAAGCCCTCTGATGCTATTGTGTCTCTGAGCCACTGTTCTAGGAATACTTCTATATTAGCTGCGGAGGCCTCCGCCCCCTCCGGAACCCCCACTAATCTGATGTTGTTCCGTCGGGCTCGGTTTTCTGCATCCTCTGCCCTTGCCTCCAATGTTTTCAGCCGGGTGGTCAGGTCTTTGATTTCTGAGGATGAGCCTTTGCGCTCCGCTAATACTCCTGTCAACGTGGTCTCGTGCAAACCCACCGTTTCTTTTAATTTACGGTGGTCGTCTCGCAAAAGGGAAAGATCTGTGGTGAGGTTATCGATTTTACGGTCAAGCGCTTCCCGGGAATCTTTAATAGCCAGTAGCACAGTGTCCAGAGTTGTTTCTTGTTGTTCGTGCCCCATTTTCGGGGGTGGATTCTCAGTGTGCGGGGAGTCCCCCGCTGGTGATTTATCTTGCTTTTTTGGTTTTACCATTGTAACAGGTCTCAGACGCTTCTCTTCACTTTTTGAGATCTTAGGTTGTTATTATGGCAGTATCTAAGCTTTGGGCCTGGATTGTGGCCCGAGGGCGCTGCCCTACACTGTATTCGCTGATGTTCCGTACTGTTGCTCTCGTCGTTAGTGGCAAAAGTGACTGAGTCCTTTGCACTCTTCAATGGATCGAGGACCGCGGCTGTAGCTGATTTCCTGCTCCGTCGCGGCCGCCATTTTATGTCGTGGCAGCCGCGAACTTGTCAGGGGAAGTTTTTTTGGGGGGCGATCTCTGCCCCAAAGTGGAGCGCCGCGGTTCCTGCTTGTGCTGTGTATTCTCCGATAGCTTCTCTACAATTTTTAAGACCTCCGGTCGTTATTATGGCAGGATTTAAGCTTCGGGCCTGGATTGTGGCTTGAGGGCACCACCTTACTCGCATTCGCTGATGTTCCGCTTCGTAATGTTGTTCTCGCCGTTGGAGGTGAAGGTGTCTGAGCCCCTTGTATTCCTCGATGGATGGCGTGAGGGTCCCCACCTTCACGAGACCCTCGTGTCCTCACAACCGAGGGCCGCGGCCGCGGCGAGCTGTCTGTTCTGTTGCGGCTGCCATTTTGGGTTGCGGCAGCCGCGAAGTTTTCGGGGGGAGCTTTCCGGGTGATATCTGCTCCAGGGTGGGGCGCCGCGGCTCCTACTTGTGCTGTATATTCTCCGATCACTTCTCTTCAATCCCCAAGATCTCCGGTCGTCACTATGGCAGGTTTTAAACTTCGGCCTGGATTGTGGTCCAGAGGCCCCACGCTATGCCGCTTTCGCTGATGTTCCACTTCATACTGTTGCTCTCGCCGTTTGTGGTGAAGGTGTCTGAGCCCCTCGTATCCTCCAACGAATGATGTGGGGGCCCTCACCTCCACGGGACCTTCGTACCTTCTCAGCCGCGGACTGCGGCTGCAGCGGGTTCACTGCTCTGTCGCGGCCACCATTTTAGGTCACAGCAGCCGCTGAGTTGTCGGGGGAGTTTTCTTGGTAAACTCTGCCCCAAAATGTATCGCCTCGGTCTCTACTTGTGCTGTATATTCTCCAATCACTTCTCTTCAACTTTTAAGACCTCCGGTCGTTATTATGGCAGGATTTAAGCTTCGGGCCTGGATTGTGGTCCGAGAGCGCCGCACTACGCGTGCAGCTCCATTGGTCCCAGGCCACGCCCCCAGAAATTCACCTGTTATTGTTAGAGCTATCTCAAATATCTCTTACTTGTGCCCTATAACTCACACCCCCGCCATGCACAATTTTTTTGTCAAAAATGTGACTGCAAGTATTACATTAATATTATCATGATGTTATCAAAGATGTCATGAGTGCCGTAATTTGTGGGGTAATTAGCAGTGCATGGTGAGGGCATGAGTTATAGCGCACAAGTTATAGTTATTTGAGATAACTCTGACTATCACCAGTGAATTTCTGTGGTTTTGTACGTTTAAAATGTGAACCTCACTATAACGTCCCTGTAACCTTTGTTTTTTAAAGTGAATTTCTATGTTTTAAAAAAATTCTATTTCCTAACTATAACGTTCCTGTAACCTTTGTTTTTTTCAGTGAATTTCTATATTTTTTTTAACGTAAAGTAATTTTCATTACTATATGGTAATCCAACCACAGGCGCTGCGCACAGCATTTGGTCATGCACAGCAGAAGTTGGCCGCACAGCCACCCTCCCCCGGTTGATTTTGGCCCTGGGGACCCCATCCCCCGGGGCCTAGTACAATTCCCCTGGCCGATTTCGGCCCAAGGACCCCATCCCCTGGGGCCTGGCCTTCTAAAATAAGTTTTTTGGGGGGAGGCGGACCACGCAGCCCCCCCTCCCTGGCTCATTTCAGCCCTCCTGAGACCCCATCCTCCAGGGCCCGGCCATCTGTGTTGGGTGCCACTGTGCCACCAGTCCCAGCTGTTCTCCCCACCTCCGGCGGGAGCCGGCATTGCTGTCACAGAGAGGGAGCTGCTAAATATGCAGCTCCCTCTCTGTGAGATTAATAGTGTTCTTTGTCTCCCTGTCCGCATTTCTGCAGGCAGGGAAACTGAGGAAACTTCCATTGCAGCATGTGAGAGCTGTTTGACACCCAGGAACATAGCAGGAGCTGGCCCGGGAGGTGGTGGTCCCCAGGACAATCTATGGCTCCTCGAAGGGGGGTGGGGGTGGAACGCATGGCCCTTTCCAATGCTAAGTTGCCCTGGGGGGTGCCCGGGGATACTTAATGGGGCCAGGGGTCCATGATGGACCCCCTTCTTTATTTAAATTCAGCCCCAGGAGGTGGTGATCCCCAGGGCTGGGAGGAGCTGAGCAGATCCCGTCTTCATTATTACTTAAACCCCGGGGAGGTGGCAGTCCCCGGGGCTAAAGAGAGGCCACACGCCCACCCCCTCATATACAATGTGAATTAAGCCCCGGGGAGGTGGCAGTTCCCGGGGCACGAGCGGGCCCAGTGGGCCCACCTGCATAATAATAATAAGCCCCGGGGAGGTGGTGGTCTCTGGGGCATAAAAATGCCCTAGGAGGAGGGCCCCATGTGCCCCCTCTTTTATTTTAACACGCACCTGGAACTTTTCCGACCTAGCGACATCATTCAAACAGGCAAGGGAGCCCGCACTTGTTTTTTAAAAATGTTTTTTGCAGATTCGTGACCCATCGCAAATTTGAAGGAAAAAAAAAAAATGTTTTGCCCTCGATGGGGTGGGGGGGGATGGAGATGGGGCACCAGAGCTAAGGGTTAAGGGTGTCCCTACCCTGGCCTCTTTTCTTATTTTTTGCCTTTTTTTCTGGCAGCCAATCAGATCTCAGCACGAGATTGGGAGGGTTTGCGGAGCCTTCACATCCCTATATATACAAATTTGTTTTTTCTTTAATATTTCAAAAACTACTTAACAGATTTACACCAAAGCTAGCTTTCTGCCACATTTGGTGTAAATCCATGTAGTGGTTCGCCACTATTTATGTTCAAAATCCCTATGGAAATTAACATGGAGAAAACACTTTTTGGGACCCCTTCTTTTTTTTGGCTCCCGCTTGACGGATCACCCCCCGAAACTTTCCAGACTGTAGATGATGTGAGTGTCGTATTTTTGGGGGAAAAGTTTGTGACGATTCATCAATCGATGCCAAAGATATAGGCAAGTAAAAAAACACTTTTTCTATAGAAGTTTTCTATAGAAACTAGGTTCTAACTATAACTACTTTGTGACGACACCCACTGTGTTCTGTGTTACACACACTCAAACAAGCAAAGGCTACAGGGACGTTATAGTTAGGTTCTTAATTTACTTGCACAAAACTACAGAAATTCAGCAGTTATAGTTAGTTAGTTATTTCAAGTAACTATAACTTGCACCCCCGCCATCCACAGTTTTTTCTTCAATAAGTTAACTGCTGATGTTTCATTGATATTTTATTGACGTTATAAAAGTTGTCATGAGTGCTGTTATATGTAGGGTAACTAGTAGTGTATGGCGAGGGCGCGAGTTATAGTTACATTAGGGCGCGATTTATAGTTACTTGAAATAACTATAACTGCTGAAGTTCTATGGTTTTGTGCAAGTAAATTCAGAACCTTACTAGACTGTCCCTGTAACCTTTGTTTTTTAAGTGAATTTCTATTGTTTTTTAAATTCTATTTCCTAATTAGAACATTCCTGTAGCCTTTGTTTTTTCCATGAACTTCTATGTTTTTTTAACATAAAGTAATTTAATTACTATATGTTAACCTAACCACTGCCACGCATGGCCTTCACCTGTGAGTGAGTGCATGAGTCTCTGAGTTGGTCTGTGGGTGGGTCTGCCAGTGGGTGCGTGAGTCTGTGAGTGAGCGTGTGAGTCTTAAGCGGGTCTGTGAGTGAGTGCGTGAGTCTCTGAGTGGATCTAGGGTGGTTGTGTGAGTCTCTGAGCGGGTGTATGAGTGCGTCAGGGTTTGAGTGGGTCTGTGATTGGGTGTATGAAGGTCTGAGTGGGTGTATGAGACTAAGTGGGTCTGTGAATGGGTGCATGAGTGTCTGAGAGCTTCTATGAGTGAATGATTTAGTGTATGAATAAATCTGTGAATGTTTTTGAAAAAAAAAGTATTTGCCAATATTCACAAATTTGTTGCGATGTTACACGGAGGAGCCGCACTGAGCATCTCGACGTATTAACCAATATCGCGCCTCGTGAAAAAAAAAACAACTATAAGGTCATAATTTCACCCTCAAAGATCCCTATATCACAGCCCTGGGGCCAGGGTATCTCCACCCGGACCCCTTATGCTACTTTTCATTTTATTTTTCAGCCCCAGGGACCGTGTCCCGTTACCTAAAATGGAGGCCGCAAATTTCTCGTCAGGTTGCGGCCAACCAATCACAGCATTCCTGTTGGCGCGTGCATTTGTGAATACGTTGCGATAGATGCACAAATCTCATGATGGAACCGTAGCACTAGATAGACACATTTATTTTCCCTTAAATATCTCGAAAACCACTGAACGGATTTACACCAAATAGCAAAAAAGCATAATCTGCGTACTGAAAGCTACTTTTCTGCCAAATTTGGTGTAATTCCATACAGCGGATCGGGCTGCAGTTGTGTTCAAAATTCCTATGGAAATTAACATGGAAAATGCACGGTTTTTAACCCCCATCCCTGTTTCTTCACCCCTGCTTGACAGATCACCCCGAAACATTCCGTGCGCAACAATATTCACTGATACACTTTAAAAAATATATTTCGTGAAGATTTATCAAACGGTGCCAAAGATATAGGCAAGTCAAAAAAATATTTTTCTATGGAAACATGGTCCTAACTATACCTACTGAAGACTGCCAGTAGGTTTTTATATATATATATATATATATATAAAATAATATATATATATATATATATTTCGCAGTTCTTCTAATACCGTGTAGAAGACAACAAATGGAAGTCCAAATATACTTTAATCAGCAATGCTTCCTCCCAGTACAATATATATACACGTGTGTGTGTGTGTATATATATATATATATATATATATATATATATATATATATATATATATATATATATATATATATAGCTTAATAGTACTTACAGATATGCAAATATGTAGTAGACCTAGGCTGCCATGGCACAGTGTTCTTTACATAGAAGTCAGTGCTACTGTAAGTGCTTCAGTGCCCCCATTAGAGCTTACGGATATTTCATGCGTTCAGTTTGCTACAGAGGAAAAATATTTGCCAGGATGCACAATGTGATCTTTTAAAATACTGTTTGTCGATTTACTGGGTCTTCAAACATAGTGTTTGCTTATTGAGTATTCATTCTTCTTCTCCCAAGTCCATTACAGTTATTCCATTATGGCATATCAACTGATCCATTCTACCAGGGCCTAGTGGCAGAATGATGAATATTGTGGAGAGTGTACATCCTTGTTGGTTGTCTCTCTGTAGGCAGTAATTCTCAAATATATGGCCATATACTTATCAGTGTGCATTTGTTCATTAAAAACTAGGACTACCTAAAACTTCATCCATCAGACACCCCTTTTGCTGTGGTCTAGACACAATCAACTATTAAGTATATCAGGGATATTGGGCAAGAGGTGCTGTTAGGACTTGTGTTGTGGATACTGGTGTGTCTTTTCTTCTTCATGTGTACTGCACTTATACAGCATGTCAGATTATGGGGGTCATTCTGACCAACGACCACGGAAGCACCGCCAACAGGCTGCCGGTGCTTCCTGGCCAATTCTGACCGCGGCGGTAAAGCCGCGGTCAGAAAAGGGAAACCGGCGGTTTCCCGCCGGTTTTCCCCTGGCCAAAGGAATCCTCCATGGCAGCGCTGCAAGCAGCGCCGCCATGGGGATTCTGACCCCCTTCCCGCCAGCCTGTTCCTGGCGGTTTACACCGCCAGGAAGAGGCTGGCGGGAACGGGTGTCGAGGGGCCCCTGGGGGCCCCTGCACTGCCCATGCCAATGGCATGGGCAGTGCAGGGGCCCCCTAACAGGTCCCCAGCAAGATTTTCAGTGTCTGCTTGGCAGACACTGAAAATCGCGACGGGTGCACCCGTCGCACCTCAGCAAATCCGCCGGCTCCATTCGGAGCCGGCTTCATCTTTGCTGGGGCTTTCCCGCTGGGCCGGCGGGCGATCTTTTGCAGATCGCCCGCCGGCCCAGCGGGAAAGTCGGAATGCCCCCCGCGGTCATCTGACCGCGGGGCGGTGTTTGGGCAGAATGACCCCCTATATGTCTTTTACCGCTTTAAAAAAAAAATCCAACCCCATACACTGAGTGTCAGGTCTTTTCCTGCTTGGATGTCTCCTGTCGTTTTTTTTTCATACTTGCTTTGTTGTGATTTTTGTTTATGACTTTGTTCTCCGTACTGGCGACAGTGCTTTCGGGGGCAAGGTTTCCCCGAATTTCTTCTGTTTACTTATTTCAATATCTGTTTGTAATCAATGTAGTTCTCACCAATGTTTGTTATCAATACTTTCACAAATCCCCCATGTGGGTTTTTAATACTTTAGTTCTTTATCCATTGTGCATAGTCATTCATGCATTTTTCTTCATTTGTCTCCCTATTCATAAGTTGCTTTTTTAGTCCATCCATAAACTGATTTGGAAACTATTATTTGTTATTAGTCTGTTTTCCTCCCTGGTTAGTTTTTTTAAAGCAAAATAATACCTTAATACGAGGGGTGGCAATGTTCTTCGGGTTATAGAAAAAGAATAAAAGAAGCAAATCTGTCCTGTCCTTTTCTATCAACGTCTCTATTTCTAAAACAAGGTCATAAGTGTATAGAGGGTTCAGATATTGCCGGCCTGTGAGGCACACAACTTTGATACATGACGAGATTACCTATAGCACTGTTAATATATGGCAAGGCCCTATATAATTGTGCATGTTGGTTATTAAGACCTTGGCATCACAGCGGCCATGACAGGGTCAGATACTGATGTAAATCTATGTGTGCAAATTACATGAGTGTCGGACTAAAAGAGTGTTCAACCAGTGTGTTCAATTTTGTTTCATCACGTAGGTTGTAGAGCAAACGTTTTTTGTGTGCTGCCACTTCATAGCAAATTAGTACACTATTCAGCAGGGGCAGCTCCTCCATTAGGGCAGAGGAGCATTGCCCCCTCGTCAGCAGCAGCAGCTGCAAACTTTTTACCAAAAACGATAATAAACTGTGTTTATTATTGTTTTTTTTTAAAAGGGGCGGGCCACAGGCTTTTACGAGCACTGAGGGAGAGTGCACGGCTGTCTCGGGCCAGCCAAACACACAGGCGCAGAAGGCTCTCTCCAGCCCAGCAACACTGTTGCCCGGCTGGAGAGAGCATGCACAGGCTCCCAGTCTGCCTGTGAGTGCTCTGGCTGGGCGCTCCCAGCCAATCCTGACGATGCTCTGAGCAGCGTCAGGATTGGCCGCAGGGCTGGCTGGGAGCCTGTGCCTGCAGCCAGCGGATGGAGTGGTGTGGTGGCGATAGAGGTAAGTGTTTTAAAAAAAAAAGTTCATTTAATTTGTATTTTCACCGCCTGCTACCTGACCCAACCCTTCTGCGAGCCGCGACTGCTAGGCAGGAAATGTGAGGTTTGTAAATCACGCGATTCCATAGCAGCAGCAAATGCAGCTCCTAATAAATGTAGCAGCTATTAGTGTCAACCCTGTTTGGAGAGAAAGTTTTACATTTTGCAGAGTAGGTACCTGGAAATCAGTGTCATGTAGCTTTTGCAGTCAATTTTAGAAACACCTTTATCTCCTATTTATTTTCTACTTTTACACGTTATATTACAGCTCTCTGAAGTTGGGTTTGGGCCTGCAAGTTTAAGCGGGAGAAGGTGAAAAAAAGAGAGTGCCTGTATGTGTTGTTATTTTGTATGTACATGAGTGCCACTGAGTATGTTGTTGTGTGTTTGCATGTTTTCTGGGTACTTTCACTTGTTAACAATTCCAGTGCTTTTCCTCTTATGATTATCTTGTAGGGCTTCCAATGTATGTTTTAGATTGGAAAAAACGTTTGCCTTGTTTGTACTGAAGTACTCTTTGTCATTATTTTCAGACAGTGTGTTACTTATGGGTCTCTCATTTGATATGACCACAGTCTCCACATGACCTGTAGCCTTCTTTTAAGTTCCATGAAGAGCAGAGACTGGTCTGATATATCTCATTGAAGCATTTTACATACTTATGGCATTCCACTTTTGGCAGGAGTAAGCTATTGCCAGGAATTTATGATAAAACTTTTGTATCTGCCTCAGCTGGAAAAATCTCAGTTTTTTCCCTACATCCGAGTCTCGGGCATCTTTTATTGATAGTCACTCTACTCATTGCCTCCAGGTATCTTTCATTAACAGTCACTCTACTAATGTTAATCACTTTGGGGGTGATTCAGGAGGAGCTCCTTGGCAATGACTTCAGAGTACCCTTCATGCCCAACCCATGGCCTGCTCTCCTGATTTAGAGGTGGGCGGACCGAAAGTATGCAACGATGAAGAATACTCCTTCTCTGTCACTCAGAATACAAGCCTTTGGAGGTTAGCTATCAAGGTGGTAGATCAGACGGCTTTTTTGCAGTCCATTACTGAGGGGCAGTAAAAAATATAAAATCTTGCACAACATAGGAGCAAACTCACTTGGTGTGAGGGTTGTTAATTTTTCATTTCCCGCTTTGGAATTTAGTTTTCGAAAAATAAAAAAACTGTGTAAAAGTTTGACGGGCAGCCATCCTGTTTGACAATGTCTGTGGCACATTGAACATTGACAATTAGGAAAGTACAACCATATGGCCAGATGAAGCAACAAATGGAACAAATGCAAATTTTCCTTATTGGTCGAATTAACAATGTGGTTTCAAGGAACTTGTGTGCAGTAGGAATTTGTAGTTTGCCTGGAGAGTGTGATAAGCCTCACTACTAATGAATAACAGAAGATTTGTGTTGAAGCTGATCTCACATACCTTGAGGAAGTTTATTAGAGGATGCTTACTGTCATTACTAAACAGCAAAATGCATACCTGGTACCGATGAAATATGCCAATCAAACAACGATAAACTGGCCATATGTATTCTTCACAGGTGAATTTTGGTGGGAAAGTGGAACACTTATTTCTGACAATTTAGTATTATGCTTAATGTTACATCTCAACCGGTAGAATCACGTTTCATCCTGGAAAAAAAAATATTAAATTACAAACTCTTGTAGTAAATTGTATCAGAACCATTCAAAAGATAATTGTGTATGGATGATATCCTTTAACACAAAGGCAGTCAGGCATTTTCATTGGGTATCATTAGTTACTGAGTTCTAGTTTGCAGATGGCCAGTCACTCAAGGAATATTTTTTAAGCATATCCCATTCCATTGTCATCTATCTGCTTAGCTTAAATTGTGCAGGCTAATATCATTTTAACAGAAAAACAACCACTCCCCACCTTCTCTCCATCTCTTACCTCTTTCCTCTCCCTCCCATGCTGGTCACGTAACACCCTTAGAGGCGGAGCTGAAAGTCGTTCAGCCGAAGAGTGCAACAGTAAAGAAACAGGAAGACTCAAGCAGGAGCAAAGGGGCCTTAAAAAAGCCACAGTAATAGATCATTAACCTATAGACTCCTGGTTAATGTGAGTATATTTACGTTTATTACATGAAGAAAGAGAGCCTTTTATCCAGTTTTACATTTGAGGAAGGATGTATACAGGAAGATGTATTCTTTGCAGAAACATGGTAAATGATTGCGGATGAAGGCTGTTTGATCAGTGTGTTCTTTCTGTTTTCTTACTAATCACAAAGGTATCAGTCTTTATTCTCCTAAAACCAGGTAACTCTTTAATATGGACAACTTAAATGATTGGGTGTCACGCCTAATAATGCAGTTTTACTCTCAGGCCACTTGCAATAGTCCTGTTAATATTAATGGAATATTACACCCAGATATAGTCTGAATGTTATGGCAAAATACAGGGAGTGCAGAATTATTAGGCAAATTGTATTTTTGAGGATTAATTTTATTATTGAACAACAACCATGTTCTCAATGAACCCAAAAAACTCATTAATATCAAAGCTGAATATTTTTGGAAGTAGTTTTTAGTTTGTTTTTAGTTTTAGCTATGTTAGGGGGATATCTGTGTGTGCAGGTGACTATTACTGTGCATAATTATTAGGCAACTTAACAAAAAACAAATATATACCCATTTCAATTATTTATTATTACCAGTGAAACCAATATAACATCTCAACATTCACAAATATACATTTCTGACATTCAAAAACAAAACAAAAACAAATCAGTGACCAATATAGCCACCTTTCTTTGCAAGGACACTCAAAAGCCTGCCATTCATGGATTCTGTCAGTGTTTTGATCTGTTCACCATCAACATTGCGTGCAGCAGCAACCACAGCCTCCCAGACACTGTTCAGAGAGGTGTACTGTTTTCCCTCCTTGTAAATCTCACATTTGATGATGGACCACAGGTTCTCAATGGGGTTCAGATCAGGTGAACAAGGAGGCCATGTCATTAGATTTCCTTCTTTTATACCCTTTCTTGCCAGCCACGCTGTGGAGTACTTGGACGCGTGTGATGGAGCATTGTCCTGCATGAGAATCATGTTTTTCTTGAAGGATGCAGACTTCTTCCTGTACCACTGCTTGAAGAAGGTGTCTTCCAGGAACTGGCAGTAGGACTGGGAGTTGAGCTTGACTCCATCCTCAACCCGAAAAGGCCCCACAAGCTCATCTTTGATGATACCAGCCCAAACCAGTACTCCACCTCCACCTTGCTGGCGTCTGAGTCGGACTGGAGCTCTCTGCCCTTTACCAATCCAGCCACGGGCCCATCCATCTGGCCCATCAAGACTCACTCTCATTTCATCAGTCCATAAAACCTTAGAAAAATCAGTCTTGAGATATTTCTCGGCCCAGTCTTGACGTTTCAGCTTGTGTGTCTTGTTCAGTGGTGATCGTCTTTCAGCCTTTCTTACCTTGGCCATGTCTCTGAGTATTGCACACCTTGTGCTTTTGGGCACTCCAGTGATGTTGCAGCTCTGAAATATGGCCAAACTGGTGGCAAGTGGCATCGTGGCAGCTGCACGCTTGACTTTTCTCAGTTCATGGGCAGTTATTTTGCGCCTTGGTTTTTCCACACGCTTCTTGCGACCCTGTTGACTATTTTGAATGAAACGCTTGATTGTTCGATGATCACGCTTCAGAAGCTTTGCAATTTTAAGAGTGCTGCATCCCTCTGCAAGATATCTCACTATTTTTGACTTTTCTGAGCCTGTCAAGTCCTTCTTTTGACCCATTTTGCCAAAGGAAAGGAAGTTGCCTAATAATTATGCACACCTGATATAGGGTGTTGATGTCATTAGACCACACCCCTTCTCATTACAGAGATGCACATCACCTAATATGCTTAATTGGTAGTAGGCTTTCGAGCCTATACAGCTTGGAGTAAGACAACATGCATAAAGAGGATGATGTGGTCAAAATACTCATTTGCCTAATAATTCTGCACTCCCTGTAGTATTTCTGGTATTCATTCATAGCCCTTAAATCTTACACTTGTTTAGTCTCGAGCACTGTGATTTCTGCCCTATTCCTTTTTGCATTATGCCATAGGGATTTAAGGTCATCTTTGAGGCTAGATGTGGTAAGGTTGTTCGTTCTCCATTATCAACCAGAATCAGTTAAGCATGTATGCAAAGGTAGAGCTGTGTCATTAAATAATTTAGGCAGGAGGCATTTCCATGGTGATGGAGGCAGCACTGAGAAAGATCTGGCTTCTTGTCTTTGTATCCAAAGAATGCTTAACTCGACCCATTGGGACATGACAGGTGATTGAAATTAGGCTAGATTAGTCAAAGGCCAAATTGCCAGAAAATATCAAAGGTATGGTTGCTGTGCTTTGTACAAGAATAGAAGAATTCTCACATTCAACTATGGAAAGTGATCTGCACATGAATCAAACATGCCCCATACTTCAATCCTAACGAATGGCCATGGTCCAGCATCACTGCAATCAACAGAAAATCAACATAAATGGATAAAAATGCATAAGCACTGAATCACATACTCAGATATGACAAATACACATGCCCAATGTAAGCAACACCAAAAGCACATGTAACACACCCGCTCATCAAAAACACCTACGAACAAGTAGAAAACACACACACCTACTGGAAAAACACCCACATTTTGTGGCTCACAATCTATACACTTCCACCATTGTTTGACTCAGACCAGGCAATCAGTCTCATCACACTTGCATGGTCAACAACTATAACCTCATCCACATCCAACTCTTCAGCATCCATACCCCACCAAGACAACTCATACTTATCAACGTAGATTCTACAGTTCTTTACACTCTCTACATCAGAGACTGTATCAGACAATGTAATCTGGATGCACTGTTTATTACAGAAACATGGTTAAGCATGTCCTTCACATACACCTTAGACATCCTCATCCCCTTTTCAGTCTGCCAGCTGCACTCACAAGAAAAGATCACCGTCAACCACAGTCTCACCATCAAACACAAGTACACAACCCTGCACTTTCAGCGATCCAGCACAACTCATGTCATTCGAGCTTCTGTCCTTCTACTTCCCCCATCAGCATCCCTGACAGCCATCCTTAACATCATTCACATATCAAATAGTCCCAACAATGTCCTCACAGAAGAAATCACAGACTTGAACACACATCCGACATTCTCCAGAGACTTCAGCCTTTCCTGAGGTTCATGCACTAAGATAATGACTTACTCTACACACCCCTCAACACTCTGAACATCAAGCAACACTTTGCCAGAATTACACATTGCAAACACAGAACTATATACTTCAACTGTCTCCCTCAGTTGAATGCAACCTACACCAACAACATTAAACAGATTGCCTTCAATTTCCCAGAGTTTCTCCCTCAATTGGACAGCCTTCAACTTCATCTCACTTACTGAACATGTCAAAATCCACAGCTCTCTCAAGGCCAACACTTACAAAGATTATGTTCTACCATACACTGTGGCAGCCCACCACAGGAATTTATTTACACCCCTCCTCAATGCCGCCAATGCCTCCCTCTGTCAAGGTATCTTCCCAGATGCTCTCCAAACAGGCCTTATCTCCAGCTGAAAAATCCCAGGCTTCAATCAAACGATCTTGCCAACTATCATGGCATCACCCACTTAACTTTCATCTGAAAAATGATTGAAGAACACTCCTTTTCAGTTACAAGATCAGATCAGCAAGAACTTCCAGGACTGTCAATCTAGTGAGAGACGTTCATTGTTGAGGAACAATGTGGGCTAAATGTATACATATAGAAAAGTATTTAAATGATGGCATCCACCATATTGCAGCATGATCTGAAGTCATATTGATGTTGGCTTTAGGTTGCCTGTTGATTATGTTTGAATTCATGTTTTCAGCTATCTATCTGGGTATTACAAACACAACTGTTCTGAAAAAAGATAAAAACTGATTTTGAGCCTCATTATGACTTTGGCGGTCCCACCACGGGAACGCAAAAGCTGCAAGGAGGACACCACCGCCATGGTAGTGACGTACTCCCCCGAGCATATTATAATGTTCCTGCTTGACCAGTGGAAACATTGCAGTATGCTTCCTGCTGGGCTGATCGGCGGGATCAGTGCTAGGATATTGGCCTCAGCTCCTTTAAGGGAGTCAAGGCCAGTATCCTAGCACTCCAGCAACCTCTGAATATGCATTGTCTTCAAAGCAGACAGTGCTCATTCCAACGTTGCTGTGCAGGGGGGTCCCTGGCACTGGCTTTCCACCACCCTTTTCATGGCAGGGTCCCCGCCATGAAAAGGCTGGTGGAAAGTGGTGTTGCAGTCAGCCAGGCAGTGTTCAGTTCAAGTGCCGCCATGGCAGGTTACAAGCCCAACCGCCGTCACCTGATTGGGATCTATGATCCTGGCGGGGACAGCCGTCTTTAGGCAGGTCCACCCACCTAAGTTGTAATTGGGCGGTCGGACCGCCTGGGGAGTGGCGTTCTGACCATCAATGGAAGTTTGGCCGTCCTTGGACCGCGACACTCGGAATGAGGCCATAAGTCTGTAGTTTAATGATGAGTGAGATGGTCATTGTTGAGGAACGATGTAGAATAAATGTATCTCTATGGAGAACCCTGTTTTTTATATATAATAAATGCACGAGGTTATGCAGCGTTAAACGAGCATCTCCTGTTTTTGTACTACCCTTTAAATTGTCAACAACATCCTAGTCACCAATAAGAATGAACCTGTCTCCTTGATCTTACTTTACTCAGCCACTCTACAGCTTTCTGTTGTCGTCCTCCAGGCAGTACTCCGCACCCTGGAAATATGACTGAACGTCTGTGACACAATGCCTGGAAATGCAGGCAATATATATTATAATGTGCTCAAGGGGCAGTTGGGTCAAAAAGTAATTGCTTACTTGTGAGGGACGGTTTGGGGTCACAGAGACTGTACGTGACTCATTGAAGGACAGACTAAGAATTTTTATTGTTTCAGAACAGATATCGGCAGATATGTAGATGAAAATCAGCAATGAATATTTTTCATTCAGCACCTGATTACTCTGTAACTGAACTGGGCTGTACACATAGGTGCACTTAAGGTTATATTCAGGGAGTCTGACCTGCAAAGACTAACCAATGGAAAAGCCAGCTTGCAAGTGTTTGAGGAGTAACAGTCCCTTGTTATTTTGCTGGGAACAATGAGGGCCACACATTGCGAGCATGCTGTTGATAGCGGTCACCCTATTCTCGGGCAGTGGGTGATGAGAGTCTCAGTTCAGGTCACAAGGCAGAACAGACTCTGGCAGTTGCATGTAGAGAAGGCCACCCATAGACCTGGCCTTCCAGAAATACAGGGAGTGAGCTGCCGCGACTGCGGGTGTGGTAAGGCTCAGAAGCTGCGCACACTCAACCATTGCTGGATGAAGTGATGTGTTGCACTGAATTCGGAGCATGAGAGCCTCACAAGGTTGTCAGTTACTTTCAGAAGTAATGCGCTGCACAAAGACTTGGGCATCCATGCTGGGCAATGCCTTCAGTCACTTAAAAAAGTGATTGTACAATGCATGGCTTTGGACACATGGCTCTCATCATCATCAATATCAAGAGGAAGGGTAACCCCAAATATTTTGAGAACCTGGGATGATACAGTCTATATAGGGGACAGTGGTTCACTGTAGAATCACTCCTAGAGAGGTTGTCTATGCTCTGTATGGAGACAAATAGAAGATATTTAGAGACATGTAGCAACCAAATTATAAACACAATAAATACGCCATCCCCAAATAAAACAATGATTTCAAACACATGGAGATCAGTCAAAGTTATAGTGTATAGTAGCGTATTTCCACAGTACAAAATAGTATTATATGTAGTATTATTAGCGTTTTTTGCAGTATTTTCAATTATTTTCAATTACTTAGAGAGTAAATACCTTCTATTGTTTTCTATTTAAAATATAGGGAACCTCTCATCATCATCAAGTACACAATGTGGCGATGTAGGTTTTAGGCATACAGGCTTCTCGCAGTCATCTGGTGCGGAACAGGTTACAGCAAGGCATGCTTCCTACAGATGGGCCTCTAACAGTCATCAGGCTCAGAACAGGTTGCAGTGATACAAGGTTCAGGGGGATAACAGGACATAGCATGCCAGTTTGAAGTATGCGCACAAGGGAGCGCATAAGTCATTTGAGCAGTGGTTCACAGCTGCTTCCCTCGGCAGACTCTACTTCCCCAGCTTTTGATGGCTAGACGCTTATGCTACACTTGGTCTGTGGCTGAAAATCCAGGTTCTGTCTGTACCGGGCAGTCTGACTCCCAGTTCAGTCAGCAGCGGCAACATAGTTTCTTCAGTAAACATGGATATGGTTGTTACCCTGACAACACAGGCAATTACTTGCCTTCCTGGTGTGCAGAGGTCCTTCCTTGGGTGACAAGAAGAACACTGCATATGCTGGAAGGAATTTATATCAATCCTGGAGACAGTTGGGTTTTGCAAAATTGCAGTCTGTTTCAAAGTTCAGATAATACATTTGCAGAACTAATCACAGTGAAGTTCATTCCTATTTTTGGTTGGCTTGAGCGACATGGCCACCATACGAAGGTACAACTGCTGCTTTCCTTTTGGTGGATTGCTGCTAGGCTGTTCTTCCTCGCAGCACACAGCACAGGATATTGGTGGAGGTCCAGTCTTTTTGTTGGGAAGGTGTCACAGACTAGGTTTGCAAGCCACATATTTGTCCAATAACACTTCTGTGGCCTGGTCACATCTTGATCTGGCAGAGCTAGTACAGTGACAGTCACTTGCTGTTCTTCCTATAAATGATGATTCAAAGCCATGCACTGCACTTCACTTTAGAAAGCATACAGGGAAATGGTAGACTAACTAGCAACTCCACTAGTTGGGGGGTAGGGATTGGGGATTTCCGGGGGAGGGGATGGGGCATCAATAAAGTACTACACATATTTACCAGGGAAAGCCAGCAGGCAGGTTTCCCTGTGGGGCACACGCAAAAAGGGCCTACAGCCACTACTGTAATTCATCTTCCACCAACTATTAGTAGTGACATGGTCTGGGCAAGTGGATGGTAGTCACCCACAGTAAGAGGAGCACCACTGTGGGTGGTCTTCAATATCCCAACAAAGCCCAACACTTTCTATGTGCAAAGGACACACCACAAGGCTTTATAGTGGTAAAAACTCAATAGAAAAAGAATCCCAATACAGGAAACAAATCTTCAATCGCTAATATTTTATTATTAAGTTCCGTGATGCTTTGTGTTCATACAGTTACACTGCAGCCAACCCGTTTTTCTCAGATGCATAAACTGAGTTTCAGGGCTGCAGAATGTAAAGATATAAATATATAGGTATAATAATATACATAACTAAACTGATTTAGTCCAGTTATCGTTATTGTGTGGCATAACTTCACATTACAAACTTTTTGCATAATACAGGCACTCATATACAACACAAGCAACTAAAATAGATACAATCAGGTATTTTGTCCATGATTAAATCTCATTTAAAAGAAAATGTTTCATTTTTATACACTTTAGTACACCACTACAATTGCTTGTGTCTGGAACTCTGTTGGTGAGAAACACACCATAATCAGGCAGAGCGGTTGTTAAGAGAGTTGTGAACCAGGTCTAAAATGGGGAGCATGGGGTCAAGTGGATATTATCCCCATAGCCTGAACATCCTAAGTAAGGTCCAGGAATTGATACCTAATACATGCTCTGAAAATGTTTATTTTCTTCTTTTTTTTCGAAATAAATCTGCATCCTCAGTTGAAGTTTGTGGCACGAAACTGAAGTCCAAACAAAATCAGAAACTTGAGTTTTGAACTTAAACATGGCATTAGCTAAAGCCAGATCTTTTTCCGAACCAAAAGCGGACACTTGGAAACATGAATTGCTTTGTGTGTCTAGTGCTCAATTGGATAAAGGTTGCACAGTTCGTTACTTGTGTAATACTGTGTGGAGCAAGCGGGATGTATTCTCACCTTATTAAATAAAGTGCTAAAAATGTAGAAAACTGAATTTCCTTCAGATGCGTTTACAAAATAAGGAATGGAACAAATAGGTTTTTCTCTAGCCTTAGAATGTGAAGGTGAATCTCAGTTTAAGGCAAAAGGAATTTGCACCATGCCTCCCCACAGATGCATCACATCTTTTTTCATGAATGTTTTCTCCTGCATAAAGATTCTTGGCTGAACACTACACTACACATATGAACTGATGTACAAACAAAAGATGACTGAGCAATAAATAGCAGTTTCGCAATCTGCTTTCTGTTATTTTGCCCTAGGCAAAAATATTCATGTTATGTAGATCGGGCGAAGTATGTTGGAGTCACTTCCTTTAATGTGGGCATCAAAAAATGTCTCAAGTGAAAATTTGCTCAACTGTTCCACCAGTTGAAAGTTTATGAAATCTGTCCCTGATAGTTTTCCTACGTGGTAGGAGAACGTGCTTCTTCTCAAAACCCTTGCATAGGCAGCACAAGGTTAGATATGTACATTTAAGTTGGTATAGCTGTGCAGTCCTTTAACAGATCACAGCATCATGTTTAGAGTAACCAGGCACTGCAATTGAAGATGATTCTGAGTTCTCTAGAGCTGTGATAGCCAACCAATACGCTACATTCTTATCCAGGAGCATTTGAAATGTGCAAAGTTGGATTGACTGTGTTAACACAGTTTAAAGAATCCCCAGTAACAAAACCTGCAATAAGTAGGTTTTGCTTTTTTTGCAGAAAGGCTAGTCAAGGTGATGATAAAAGTTTTAAAATCTTCCATACCCATATGTTTAGTTCCCTATAACAATTTTATGTTCTTTATGTAGTTAAAGTGAAAATAGATGTTAGAAAGATGTTATATAAATATACTTATATATACTATAATTCAGGAATTTAAAAAGAGGAAGCTTTGGCATGAAGTTAGGATCCTGTAGTCTGGGATTATTGTGTTCATAGTGATCATTAAAATCTGTTGTACAGCCGGAAGCATGAAAATAGGACTACATTGTGTGCTCTGAATATGTTGAATGATCCATCTATAAGGGACAGAGAAGCCACAAAGCAGAGGTATTTTCATTTCATTCAGGATTTGTTGTTTGTCAACCAATCTATGCAGAGGGTTTATGACTGCCCTCTCACTGCTGTGGGAAACCCATGCTTAAGAGCTGACTCTATTCTGCATGCAGTAAGCTTTCTTTAGTCAATAACCAACAGAGTACAAATATTGAAAAACCTATAGACCAAGAACCACAAATTGTGTTAGATTAACACAAGTAGTTCGAGCTGAGTTACCACTCGGACAGTGTTGGAGCCACAAGAATTATTTTTCCATGATGAATATTTGCAGGCAACAGTGGGATCTCAGTTTCTCATTACTCCTCTTACTTTGTTTCCCACAGGCCCCACCAAGGACTCTTAGACCTCGCTTCAGGACACAAGGTACCGCCACCTCCAAAAGTGAACCAATGTGAGCGTGGTGAGCCAATCAGCAGCAAGAGCCATGGAATGTCTCCTCACTGCCTTAAACAGACCTACTCACTCATTCCATCTTACACAACAATAAAGTGGATATATGCTGGGTGTGCAGAATGGCAACTATACACTCACTTCTACTTCTTGTTCTCCTACATGAGTCTGCAAATTACTGAACGCAAGCTACACACATGTTTATTTATGTACATATAACTATCCTTGTATGTTCATCCACCGCTGTACACAGAAAAAAACAAGCTGGGAAACATCTCCTCGACTTGTTCATTGTCTTGTGTCTGCTTATGAGTTACTTCATTACATTTCGGATATTTTGCCAATATACATTGCTAAGGTGATGTTCTACTCAGAGTTGCTACTCTCATTGGATTTAAACTGTGAATATAAATAGAAAACAGAAAAAAAAACAGAATAAAAATGGAAACCTTAAGGTACATTGACTACGCAAGTTGTTTAAGGAAATTTCCTAATGGCAACAAATTTTATGATGTGCAAATAGAATACTGCTCCAAGATAAGATGTGTCATTTGCGGGACGAGACGTTCAGGGTGGACATGTACAGAGGGAGCAGGAATCCAATCCAGTCAATGGGGAAAAGCAACAAAAACATAAATATTGGTAGTCAGCATATGTAATGCAATATCCCTGGTTAATGTCAGCTTTAGTGTAAAACATAATCACTCCGTTCATGAGAGTCACATGACGCTTGATGTGAAACTCAACCTCAAAGTGTCAGTCATTTTGTTGGCATACATTTCTGATTGTAATTCTGAATGTGGGAGAAGAAAAGGAGGAAGTGATTGAAATACAACTGATTGATGTATATGAAGAGGTTGACCATAGTGAGCTCCAAGCATGCAAGCCAAAAAACACTTAATGCCGTGATCTCATGCAGCGTCTGAACTCATCCAGTTGCAGCAGAGTAGCAAATCCACTTCTTTCACTTGAAACCAGTGGCAGTCATTTTGATGCATACTCTGTAAGCGTCAGCAGAAGCTATTGTGTACAGTCAGTGGAGTAGCTGTTACCAGATTGTTGCATGCTGTCAGAAAAAGGGGTTTATTTGATAGTAATGAAACCTGCCCTATTGATTATCTGAACTTGGCTGTTGTCACTCCATTGGCCTTTTTATCAAGAGACTTTGATGCAGACATTAAATAGAGAAGGAAATATAGAGAGACCATTCCACTGGTGTCCACTAAGTCTCCAACCATAACTGCTTTGTTGACATCAAGAATTTACTGCCATCAACAAAGAATGAGTACTGTGCCACATGTCGCTGCAGAATAAGACATGGTCAGTGAAAGGATGGGAGCGGTTGTCGGGCAGGCCCTAGGTTCCTTTCCCGCTACCTTAGTTATTAACCATTCAAAGGCGAGAAAACCTAGAGGGAAGATCAGATTCAGGGTTCAGTTTTTTGGGGGGAATGTGTGTACCTTTGGTATTATGGCTTTAGACTTGTTTACAGGGAGCTGTGTCATTGACGATATCCAGTAGAATGAGCTTAGGGCTCGAGACATCTGATCACTAAAATGGACCCCTGCTGAAGGCGTCTGTCGAACATTTTGATAGACCAGCCCATTTTAGAAGAGCTGCCATGATCTTCAAGCATATCCACTATACGTTCTGTACATGGCACATCACGCCATCTACAGCTCCTGCCCTAATTCCTCAAGGGCAATTTTTTGCTGTATGTTCCAACATGGGCGATCCCCTCTGTTTATCTTACTTGTTTCACATTTTCACTATCAGTATAAAGTGGGTGTCATTTCTGTCTGGTCAATTTTTGTTGTGGATAACGATCTGTGTTACCTTGCGTACAAAGTTCGACCAATCACACATTCAAAAACATCTGATAACTTGGCTGATATCTTCCATGCGATAGGCTAAATGCTGCACTGAAGCTTAAGAAATATTTTATATATGGGTAGTATCCAGGATTTGTAACATGCTGTCTTGTTTATCATCTCTTGCACTGAAAATTCATGAATGCACATACACATTCTTGCTTTTTGTTTTATCTATGAATCTCCTTGGTGAAACAATCCAAAGGGACCAATGTCCCAACATAGTAGCCCAAATCGAGATTAAACTGATGGCCAACTGCCTCACCCACTTCAAGTTACCAAAGCAATGACATTGGTGACATTTATTTAGCTGGAAAGGATGACATTCATTCTTGCAGTGGAACTTGGTTGAACTTAGCATAGGTCTGATTAATGTCTTAGGGCAGAGGTAAAAGCCAAAGCATAGACCTGTTCTAACTGCATAGGAAAAGGGACATTTACGTAAAAAACATTATGAGCTTATTATATGCTGCCGGTTGCGTTTTTATTTTAGTGTGAGAGAAGATTAAATTAATGTTAGCGGTCTCGTCAAGAATTTGAGATTCTATTAAGGACATGGAAGCGAGGGCTACGCTTCTATCTTTCCTGGGTAAAACACAATAAACACTTGAAAACCTTTAAACTACATATCCCACGAACTACAGTAGTCCAATGTTCCATCCAATTTTTGGGCCTCATCTCCCTATATATACTTTTGTAACGACAGTCCTTCCTCTTTGTTTTTACGAACATCATTGATAACGTACCAATAACCTGAGTCCAGCTGAACTTCTTGAAACACCAACATGTTCACCTCACAATGAATCCAAACTCAGCAGGCGAAGGGAACCCCGTCGGAACAATGAACAAATCATCGACCATTGGAATTTTGCTCAGACTCGCATGGATTTATTGACCTCTCCTGGTGAAAATAAAAATCTTTTAAGAACAGTATCGAAAGACAGAAAGTCATAACAATCTCAGGCAGGTAATTTCAAAATAGAAAACATGAATGAATCATTATATGTTAATCTACAATTATAGTCAATATGAAATTATAGGAAATAACTTGAACCCATATTTGTTCTTGCAGGTGTGGATAATCATTGCCTCAATGTCCTTAATAGAATCTAAAATTCTTGGGTCCATATTTATACTTTTTTAACGCCGCATTTGTGTTGTTTTTTTTATGCAAAATCGGTGCAAACTTCCAAAATACAATTGTATTTTGGAAGTTTGCGCTGCTTTTATGTACAAAAATTACGCAAATGCGGCGCTAAAAAAGTATAAATATGAGCCTTGGTGCGTCCGCTAGTTGTTCTATGTCAGGACCAGAGGCTTCACATTGTGCTAGTGTAAAACTGAGTCACCACCATCAATACCACATCCAAAATTGGTTTGTGATAGAACACTTTAAAAGTGGAATCAGAAGACCAATTAGCCGCGTCCATAATGTCTTCCAGTCGAAAGCCAGTAGAAAACAATTTAGAGGCCATGTCTCCAAGAGCAGAATGTGCTCCAAAAAGGGAGACATTAATTCCATCTTCTCCCAGCAACCATTTAACCCAACAGGCCAAAGTTGCAGATGAATCAGGGTGGAAAGAGGTCTGTAATGAAATAAGCAATTGACTTGCGGAATCTCTTTGAAATTCACAGGTACATGCTTCATAAGCTTTAAGACATCTAACCACACATAGTTTTTGATTATGAGGAAAAGATGGATAGCTGACGCCATGCGATACAGTCTTAGTGCACCTTAAGATAGTGAGTGAGACTCCAGACAGAGTAAATACTCTACCTGTTATATCCAGTGCTTTCACATCACAAACATGTCTACATGATATCAGGTATAGAAACGGCATCAGTTTTGCAGACAACTGCTTACAAGAGAGATCCTCATTTGCAGGCCAGGGTCTAAGAAATCGCAAAACCACATCAACATCCCATAATACAGAATAGTTGGGCTGAGGGAGGTCAACCCATCCTCATACCCCGAAGGAGTTTACAAACTAACAGATGTTCACCCACTGACTTGCCCTCTAGATGTGGATGTCCTGCTGAAATAGCTGAACTGTCCTGTATGCTTTGACTAGCCAGCTCTGATAAGAAATTCACAATCACATAAATTCCTGTTCCCAAGAAATCAACACTCCGTTCACCACACCAATGAACCCACTGGCGCCAGGTCGATTTGTATCGTTTATGAGTAGAGAGGGCACAAGACTGTGACAAGAAGAACATTGCATTCTCTGAAACGCCCGACACTTGCCAGTGGTACCAGAAAGTCTCCACGTCATGAGGGACAAGAGACCCTGAACAACCAACAGATGAGGAAGACCCATCAGGTCGGAGTGAAGATTGGGAAAGGTGTGGATCCAAACCGGTGGATCGCAAGATAATGACATTGCTACCAGATACCAAGACTGGACTTTTCAACAAGAGGTCACCAAGACTATTTCCGCTGCCTCCCGTTGCACCGAGAGAGCTCTCTCTGTATCATAGCGAAGGGAGGCAAGGCATAGAGGAGCCCCTTTGACCAAGGCTGGAGAATTGCATCGGAAGTTGCAGCAAGGAAAAATATTGAACGATGAGCATCAGGTGAGATACGAACAGATCTATCATGCACAGACCCCAACACAGATTCAGCAGCTGAAAAACGCGGGGATGAAGTCTCCAATCTATGGCATTGCATAGAAAGCAAGAGTTTCAGTCCTCTATCGCACTGGAGCGACCTGAAATGTACTCTGCTGTTACTGAGATTTGGTGTTTGAGACAATAATGGCAGAAATCCTTAACAATCTCGACTAGTAAGGATTTCGTCCCCCTCAAACAGTCTATGTGTATGTAAAGTACTGCTGAGACAGTGTCCATTCTTAGGAGAATGCAACAATTCACTTTGCGAGGAGAAAGGGAACGAATTGCGAAGGCTTCCACTAAAAGCTCGAGAAAGTTGATGTGGAAATGAAGCTCTTCCGGGATCCACCTGTTCCCCTCATCTTCACTGGGCCACAACAAGCCTCTCAGCCCCATCGGCTGGCATCTGATTCTGTGATCACCTCCTGAGTAAAATATCCACTTCCGAAGAGGCAAGATCTTCAGTCGTTGTAGAGCCTGGTAGTGAAGAGGTTCCAGGAATATGGCTTAAATGGGTGAAACCAAAAGATCTACCAGACGTTCCAAAATCCTCAACAATATAGTTGGAGAGGCAAGGGCCTCAACTCTTTCTTGATGGAAATCCGTTTCATCACCAGTACCTAAAGCTGAGCTCTGATCGAGTCTACTTGAAACCTAAAAATTCTAGACTCTGGGGTGGAGTTGTGATTGACGTCTCTGAGTTGATAACTAACCCCAGCTCTTGGAGTAATTGGACAGCCCAAGAGAGATGAAGAAGAAGCTGAGCCCCATGATAAGAATATTGTCTAGATAAATTATTTGTATAACATCTCTCTCCCTGAGATATTGAACAAATAGCCAAAGCAATTTGGTGAAACACCAAGGGGCTGATGAAAGGCCAAAGGGAAAGCAGTAAATTTGTACAATTGGTGGCACCAGCAAAACTGGAGGAAACTTCAATGCGGGGCAGAGATTGGGACTGTGAGATAGGCGTCTTTGAGGTTGAGACGTACCATTTAATCACCTTCCTGTAACAGGTCTCGGAGATATGTATGCCTTCCATTTTGAAATGGTGATACACAATCCAAGAATTGAAAAGATTGAGATTTAGAACCAAGTGGGAACCGCCACCCTTCTTCTGCATCAGAAAGATCGTGCTGGCAAACTGCTAGTACTGGGAGGATTCTCTTGAAAGGGAGGGGAGTAGAATTCCAGTCTAAACACCTGGCCTGTCTGCAACATCTAAGGGTTTTTGGTAATAGTCTCCCATTTGTGCAGGTGAAACTGTATCCCCCGCCCTCCCAAAAGAACCTCTGACAAGGGAATAATCGCTACCTGTATAAGTGGCATCAGAGGCATTGGTCCCTCCATATTAGTTACCTTGGTGGGCATGACCACGACCTTCCCTGTTATGAGTGGGGTAGAAATGGGAGGAGTTGTAGGAAGATCCTCTGCCCCTTTGTGAGAAGCCTCTCAAAGCCTGGTTGAATCCACGACCTGGTGCTTGGCCTCGAAAGCTCTCGGCCCTCACAAAAAGGTCACTGTTGAACACCTTTTTCATGGACGTTTGGGCCTTGTCTAGGGCTGACAAGGTGGCCACATATTTGCTGACAACCCTTACGAATTTATTGCCAAACAGTGAACAGTTTGCCAAGGAGCCCCCCCCCCCTCAGTAGAGACCAAGTCTGCAAGCTTTGGGTCAATTCGCAAAAGGAAAGACTTGCAGCGTTCTGTTGGCATCAGCAGTTAGCATTGCTTAGAAGATGTAGCGCTCACTGGGCTCATTAGAGAACCACCTCCGGATCCAACTGGTAGTTTGAATCTTTCACTTGACCGGCCAAATCAAGAATTTTTGTGAGGGGTCCAGAAAGGTCTAGGAGCTTATCTTGACAACCAGACCATGCTCAATCAAGCCCTTTTTGGGGGGTCTTTAGTACATTTTTAAATAAAAGTTGACATATAGTGGTCACATTCTGGCATGTCTGCAACCTTGCCCAAGAGGGAGGGCCGAGGGCACTTCGCATTCAGATCTCTTGCATAGTCCGTCCTGGACATAGTGCGCCACTTCTTTGCATGGGTCCCTTTCGGTGGAGTGTGGGTGGATGATATTCCCTGAGTCAAACTACAGGTTGCGATTACTTGGCCCTGGACTGTCTGTTGCAGTATGATGCATTTTGTGCTTTTGCTTTGCTGCTTGCTGTGCATCCCCTTGAGACTGTTCTGAGTCCGATGAGGGAAGGGATGACACAGAATATACATCTTGTGTCTGAGGGATTGGGGCTGAGAAGACCCCCAAAGGGCCTTGCAGATGTGAGCTCCCATACTCGTGGTCTCATAGTACTGAGGCAGCCATTTGAGCTAAGATGTATGCCGGGTGAAGCCCGAATCATTGGTCGAAGAATTCTGGGACAGAGCATCACCAGTGGGACCTCCCATTAATTCTTGCTTGCCATATCTGAGCAATGGTTGTCTTAATGGCCTGAGAGCCTTGATTGGAGCTCTGTTAACGGAATCCTGCACATGGTTACCCAGTGCCCCCAGCAAACTTTTCCATTTGGTGCTCATAGGGCAATTCCACCAGCTCCTGATATTGATATGAGATTATTCACAAGGATTGGAAGAGGCTCAGGTGGGGATAACAGCTCCAACTGCAGTTGTTTGAATTATCTGTCACAATAAAGAGTGGACAGTAATAACCGTCCTTGCCAGAATCCTTAGAGTGTGAAGGGAGCCACCTGTCAAATTACCTGGCAAGGCCCTGATCACATTTGTTCAACCCCATTGGACGTTTCTCGGGGACAGCTCTATTCTGTGCTCTTCCTGATGCGCGCAAAGCTGATTGTAGCTTTATAAAGCCCGGATTGGGTTGGTGCGAATGCACAAGACCATAATGCTAAGTAGACAAAGTCCTCGAGTTGAGCGGCGTGAGTCCGCCCATTCAGTCCCCACTCCCGCTACACTTCTGGCAGGAGGACTATTGTGATAACAGTATATATAGGCAGATGAAGCCTTATGATTGGATTGGACCACTAGGGTTCATGGGATTTGTAGTTTAAAGTTTGTCAAGTGTTTTTTGGCTGCTGTGTTTTACTCAGTAAATGAAGGGAAGCATAATCAGAAACCTCATGTTCTCACAGAATTTCCTAATTAATCATACATCTTTTCATAGCTCAGTTGTTGAAGTAAATATATGGACTGTTCACTGACAAAAAGGGAACACTTGCACAACATTTGAACCTATAATGGTTGCGAGTTTAGCAAGCAACCACTATGAATCTGGTAATCCAAAAAATGTATGCAAATCTGTTTGAGAGACCCTTGAACTAGAGAGTATTCATGCCAACGTTTAGAAGTTTTCTTTCTGGGGGATGTCTATGAAGTGCAGAGGTAACAAGCTCATTGTGAAGTCTTCCCTCCTTACAAAATTTGCCTGCACCAAATATTACTGTGGGGGAAAAATGCTTCATGGTAATTTGAGCGGTAAAAGCATTTTTGATGGAAAGAATTGTTCTTTCAAAACAATTTTATAGGACTCTTTAAGTGCTATTTTTACAGATTGTTTTCAACTTTAGAAAGCCAAGTTCACAAGTTTCACAGAGTTCTAATTCTGATTCAGCCTCGCATGAAAAAAGGTTTACTGGTTGCAGACTGCATTGCTGTTATGTCAGATTTACATCATGTTTCGTGCGAAAAAGAGTTCATTCCTAAATGTGTGTATGTAGATGCAAGACCTTGCCGGACATTGAAATCTCTTAACAGAAACTACTGCATGAGGTTGGCTAATTTAAGAAACGAGAGGACAAGGTTGCACTCAATTATGCCAAACTCTGCCGAAGAATTCAATTTCTCAGACATCCTACAGGCTGCAGCTGCCTGAAGCACTCCTTTGTGCTGTTGTACTGTAAAAATAATTATGGTTCTTTTTCTCCTCAAATGCTGAGATGCCTTACCTCTCAGTTAGTGAAGTTATTTACTCTGTCGCTGAGCTCTATGTTTGACAGAATTTGGCAAAAGCCTGTTTATTACTGCTGTAACTATAATTGTGTAATTGTATGTTGGTGCGTTTGTCAAAATGAAATGTGGATGCCTAAACATGTACACTTAGTGGGATACTGTTCTGTACACAAATGATTTTGATCTACTACTTTGACTCAATTTTATCTTAGATCAGACTGTTTACTAAACGGTGGTGGTTTACATTATGCCTGTAACTTTGGAATATTAGCAACGTGTCGATATTTCTTAGATCAGTGCCATGTATATAGTTTGATTCTCACAGTTACTTGGAATTTTATTTTGTTATTATAAAAAGCCAGGTACATATAGGTTCTGGAAACCATGTCTCAGCGCCAATGATCCCCCAGGAAATATTCCATAGCACATAATACATTAATCCTGTACATTTCTGTGATGAAATGTGTGATTAACTCCGGAATATTTGATTTCAGCATGGAAAAGAAGTTCCAGTAATCTTCAGTTTCGGTCTACTGTTCATTTTAGGTAGTCACCACCTTCTGTATCTACTGTAAAGGCGGGAGGGACTTCAGTGAATTATTAAAGAGCGTCGAACTCTTTGATCCTAAGCTGTCATCCACGCCTCATGGTGCACCACCTGACATAAGTCCCATCATCCTTCTCTCTTTACACCTAAAGTAGAAAGGTGCCACACTATCATCAACTAGAGAACATCCGATGGACGTATGGGCATGTTTGAATAATAAATACCCTCTTCTAGTAATTACTAATAGTTTAATAGGTAATTTCTTCATCTTCTTCATACTATTATTCCTGTAAGGTACAATTATTACATTTTTACCGTTGCAGTACCCATACGAGGTAGCACAATGATTCTGTCGTCTTCTCTGCTAATCTTGGCCCCTGGTCTTTTATGAGAATCCACATAAAAAATCAAGAAGCATCTGAAAGACCACTTTTGCACATCATTTGTACTGACTAAAGTGCCATTTAGAGTGTAGCTTATTGTCCAAACAGATGAATGGGCATAGGGGTAAACAGTTTGAAGAGTTACAGATTAATTGATGTGCAGGAGTGACAGAGCACCACCATGCACAATATGTATGCAAGTTGCATTTTAAAGGTGTTATTCGGATAAAAGACAACAGAGGAACTAACAAAGGAAGCAACAACTTCACTGACTCTTATGAGAAATGACTGCCAGCCAGGCCCCAACTTTAAAATTTGTCTCTCATAAGCCCATACAAAGTTGAGCAGAGAAAGCTTCAAACATAAAAAACTAAGAGTGGATATTAGAGTATGCTTAATATGTCCACAAATAAAAATAAATAAATTAGGATAATGTTGAGCTATTTTGCTCCGACTTTTCTTCCAGTTTTGTTGGAACATGGCCCAAATGAAGGCTCTTGTCTATGATTAGTGTCAGATGGATAATACAGGCTAATTGTATTTTATGTAACGAAATCTTGCAAATCATAAAGCTCCAAAATCATAACGTTCATTTGTGAAGTCCGTCCTCTTTGTCCATTTTTTCTTTAATGGTATTCACACCAGTTTGAGTTGCTTGCCTAAATATCCATGGGCCCTGAAGCCAACACTTGTCTCCTTCCAACCTTATCTGCTGACGTAAAGCAATAGTTTTGTTAGTGACATCATATTATGCTTTCCAAAGCATTTGTAGTGAACTAGACAAGTATTCTGAAACATTTTTTAAAACTTGCCTTAATGATCAAACCACCCTTGCAACCAAGAAAATTATCTTCAGGTCGGCAGTCAACCCTTGAGCAGGTTAACATAGAGGCACAATCTGCGTGTGAGTAGCTGTGGAGAAAGGAAGTTACAGAGAATATGATGTTCGACCTTTGCAGGGCAATATTTAAATGAAGAGCCACAAAGCTACCTTTGATCTGAAGGACTGTGTGCTATTTCTCATTAATAGCCTTATGATTTCTTTATTTAGTTAGAAGTATGATCTGTAAGCATGAGAACATGAAGCCCGTCCAACTAAGGAAAGTTATTTGCATGAACCAGTGGGCACTTTTAAATTATTTGAGTGACTGAAACATATATGTATATTACACCAGAAGTAATGGCAGCTGCTCATACTGAAATTAAGACGGCTGAGATTTTCTTGCTTGAGTACATTTTCCTCCCAAAAAAAAATACAGATTGAGTAGAGAAATTCTGCCAGCTGTTTGTGATGTAAAAGCATTTATTGACAAAACACCTGCGTAAAATCTGGTGGTGTTGCACCTTCTAATGCAAATCTTCAACTCCTAGTAATTTTAATTATTTTCTTAGCATACATATACACTTGTAGCTTTCTGAGATAAGCGATCGTGCACACCACAAATCACAGACGTTGAAGAAGAACGCAACTGGATCCAACATAGGATGACTGCTTACATGAGAAATATATATATAAAGGGATGGATATATATAAAGGCTTCACATCTCCCCTGAGGGCAAAGGCACAGCAGCAGTTCATGTAAAATCATTAATCAGGAAAAAAAATCTCAAAATTTTCACATTTCCCATAATCCAGTGGCAACATAATATGTCTGTGGAGTGGAAAGTTCAGAAAGCCTTCTTTGGGCCATATAGATCACAACATTATCCCTTATTAAAAAGGGAATCAAGTGATGAAGAGCATCTTGACTGAAGTTGTAAAACAGAGTGAAGGAACTGAGGGGATGTGCAAATCATACCCCTTATTCAGTACACCCAAAGCTGGTAGAGCTACTGATGATGGATGAAGAGCTAAATAGAGTGGACTCGATAAACATCCAAAATTGCATCTACTTCAAAAATTATTGCTTCATCAACAAACCATTGACAATCAAAACAGCATAAGAACCTATGTTACTTCCAAGCCAGAAGTAAAGCCTTTTTAATCTTCTAGAATGTAGAACAACTTTAATTCACACATTAAGCTTGACCATCAGTATTGTAGTTCAGAAAGTGCTGAAGAGATTTATTTACAATGAATAATTCCATTGATAAAGCGACTACCAACTCCCACTGCCAGCCTAGTCTTAATTTAGAAAAGTATCCTCCACCTGTCTCCTTATCTGATGGACGGGATCTTGGTTCTTCTCGCACCACCTCAGTTACGGCCCTACCTAATTTTGGGCTAAATTATTACTATTGCATATTGTTACATAGAATACCTATTGTATTTATTTTGACGATGCTAGTGGCTACATCCTTTTTAACAAGGGTAGCATTATCTAGAAAAGGTTAGCATAAAAGCCTCCTTGCTTTTATAGTTTTTTTCCAGAGTGCTTTTTAATAGCACCAGTAGCATAGAACTACTCCCAATGTTTCCCATAAATGGAGGAACAAATAAAAGGTTCAGGGGAACACAGTCAAGAAGAGTGTTTCAAAAGTATATAGAAAAAGGATATATTTGTCTTACAAAGAAATTTAAAGACTAACCCCATATCCATAGGGAATGGATAAAGCTATATGCAGTTGCAGAAATAAAATATAGTGGTACAAAATTATCATGTTAGCAGAAACTATATTGAAATAAATATGCACAGTTGTTAAACTTGAAGAATTCCAAAACAGATGTCCTGTGCCCCAGTTGTAAAATTATTCTTACAAATTGAACTTCTCTTGGAAGCCCAACAATGCAAACATTTGTGTCTACAACATCAAGCAGCAAAATGGAATAAATGAATAGGCAACTTCTTAGTTCAGGATTTTCCTGGCATTTTTAAAAAATAAGGTAACCTATGATGGTCAGTCAAAAACAGCTTACATTTATAAAACAATACACATTTCTTTATTGAGAATAGAAAGAGTAACATTTTTTTTTATTAATCCATGTATTAGCTAAAATATATCGTAGACTCATTGGCCAAAGTCAAAAAACGTCCTTGGAAAACCTGAACATGTCCCAATTCTACTTCAAGAAAAGGCATTCCAGAAAATATTTCTCGACGTTTGAGCAAGGAGTGGGCCTCTGTCTTGACTTTGAAAAGAAACAGAAAGTAAAGGATCTGTAGCTGAATCTAGTTTCCCTATTATAACCAGTGCAACCTACAAAAAAACGTTTATTTGAGAGAACTTGTATCAGCATTTTACAAATCAATATGAAAATCCTTCAATCACCAGTTTACCACAGATGCTTGCTCATGCTGTTAAAGATTGTTCACCTTAAAGAATGCCCACAAATATCACCTGAATATTGTCCCTTTTACCACTTTAAAATGATTAGGTACAAAGTGTTGTTGTTGATAATTTCCCTTTATAAATAGTTAATATACTCTGTAGTTCCTACATCAGTTTTCCCTAAATGTTGGTTACAGTAATTTAGGTTTTAGCGCTGTCATAGATGAATCTCATCTGTTCAAATGATGATGCTAGTTTGATCCATTTTTTCATGGACTAATTATGGCATAGTTGTCCACCACCTGAAGGGTATTTTTGAACTTTCAGGTTTTTCTTGCTATTTGTGAATTCTATCTACCCCTTTTCTAAGCTAAGAGTTATTATTGTTCTTAGCGGGTGGTTGGTAGAAGGCTACGCATAATCAACTTAACAAGATGTTTAATTAACAAGAAAGTTGGTTACTTATAGCAATCCCAGTTACTAAGTACCCTTTTGGAGGAGGGAATGTGTGAAAAAGGGTAGTTGCCCCAGAACTCATAAGATGTCACCCCCCTCGATCTTCAAAACAGTGATCTCTACATGACCCATCATTGAGAGAAAAGCTTTTCCCAAAAGCATCTGCATAGGGCTGGATTGAAGTTCCACACTAGTTCTAAACAATGCCAGTTCAAAAAATGAATATACATTTAACTACTTATTTTGACAATTACATTGGTTAAATGCATTGGATATTGCTCTGCAAATAATTGTTCCTGTTCATTTTAAGTACTGTTTGTGACTTTTCTTTTCTGTTTTTAATCAAATTACTTGTACTAGAAGACAGACAATTCTCAACATTCGCCATGTTTTCCTTTAAATATGCCTTTATGTCTCACATCACGGTCTCTTGATTGAAAGACCTTAACTTTTGGCTACAGAACATCTGCCTTCTCCTCAAATCTATATCTTTACAAAGGTAGCATTTTGTTTTTCTCCTTTGTACTGAGCCACAACCTCTGACTCATTTTTGTCAACCCATAAAACAATTACAAACGTTTGACAACATTGATCTAATAAAAAATCAGTGTTTTGAGTGCCATTTCAAAAGGCATAAATGGCCTTTTAGAGCCAAGTGGAGATCCAAATCATACCATTTCCTCAGTTGCCAGAACTTATGGAGTTCTCTGTTTGCCCCTCCTGCCAGTATTGAGCACCATTGATTGTAAAAGGCCATATATGTATGGTATGTAGTTCACAGATGATGTGTAAGGATCCACAGAATGCAAATTATCATAGAATACAGTACTTTAAAACTTGACATTTTGCTATTGTATCATATGAAATCTACATCTCACACAATGTCTTATTTAATTAAAATCATATTTTTGTCTGTTTAATGTATCTGGCAGGCCAGAGTACTTATTATTGCATTTCCGATGTTATTGTAAATTTTGGTTTTGTGATTACTTGCTCATTGTATATTGAAGACATATTCACTAAGTGCTGCATGTTTTGTTTTTTTCACAACAGCTGTACATATTGCTGATTATATGAATACAACTTCTGAATGAAATGAGTCCAGAGTAATTTATTACAGTCTTCTAATTCTATTTGTTTTGTAAGCTATTGGTTCTATAAGACTGTCTTTTTAAAGAAACAGCTTGAGTCATATTGCGTATAAACAAGTCATGCCCACGAACCAATAGATAGGTGGCACGTACAAGGCATACCTTTCAAGGATCAGACACAAAGATGCCGATGGGTTATTATACAACATTGGCAAGGTCTTTTTCTAATCTTGAACTAAAGATGGGAAGGAAACTGGCCACTAATGTAGAGACCTGGATTATCCTTTCTGCAAATATAGACCACAATGATTACTAAGCAAAAGAAATTGCATATTTTGAAAGTGTGCTCAAGAAGTGCCTGTAGGGATGTGATGCTTTTAATTGTTTAGAAGAAGTTGGCCAAAGCTGCCAGTCAGTAGCCAGAATAGTAAACCACTGAGCAGTCCCTTCTACAGGAAACACCTTCAAAGACAAAAGTTATCTTCACTGTGGATAGTCCTGACAACATAATCAGCCTGTCATGAAATCAACTAAAAACAACAAGTAGACAACAGAAGCAAGGGCCGATGTTGAAAATCAGAAATATAAAGCCCCTTTTTAGTCTTTATTCTGAAAGTAATTTGTAAAGCATTCATTCTATGCATTGAGCATGCTTTCCTCTAAACATTTGAGTCATAGCTAGGGCCTCTGCTGTCCCCAAAAGTGTTTGGTGTGTTTTGTACTGTGTGTAGCATGCATTACTTGTACATTGGTTTCAGAGAGAACATGCATTGGTGTTAGGGAAGTAAATACTGTGTGTCTGAACGAAATGGCATCTCCCTTTCAGATTCTATTCATCCTTCTATGAGGTAGTTGGAGTTACACTTGCTTCCTGCCAACCCAGTGCCTGCCTATTGCACCTGCTGGAACATTTTCATCCTTTGCAGGAATCTGTGCCCTTCGAGGTTAATGAATATTTGGACCCTGCAACAGAGTGTGGTAGAACCATTAACACAATTTCAATACAAACCAGTTAAATTACACACCATGACCAATGTGGCCATGGAAGAAAAGCTCCAATCAGGAATAGAGTTAAGGGATTTATCTCAATCTCAAAGTCATGTAGACAGTTTGCAAGATTAAGTTATAAAGATACACAATCACCAAGGGTTGCACAAGGTGACGAAGTAAGTTCAAGCGAACTAACATTCAAGAAGAATAATACATATCATCAGCAAAAATATCTGTGATAAAGAAATTAAGTGTTGCTCAAGATTTGCAATCATCCATTAATAATAATTTAGCTGGGCACAGAGAAACCCTTCAGATGGCCAAATCAAGGAAATACATGTGTGGGGCGGAACACATGCAGGCAAAAGACAAAAAGTACAAAAAGGTCAAAAATAATTTGTAAAAAGACAATCTCGGACTGCAAGTTACTAGCTAAAGTGGGCAAAAGATAAGTAAAAAGAGAAAGCATCAACATGTCAGAAGCTCAATCAAGAGTCCTCTGGAAGGGAATAGATGAAAAAGTCTCAAATGGACAAATGAGGAAGATATCTCTCAGAGGGGGCACAGCATTCACGAAAAGGGGGATCAGCAACTCATCTTTGAGTATCTGGATCTGTTGGGGATCTGACCAAAGTCCAACTGGTCATCGATATATCAAAATTCATAAGGCATGCTGATTTGCTTAAGATATCAGTCCAATTTACTTTAAAGGGGCATCACCCAATAGAAATTGATCACAAGATTCTGAACCAAAGAATTCACTAATCTTCCCAGGTCTGTCATGGGAACATCTTCCATGCGTGTGACTCCAGGCAAGTTTGAAACAATTGTATACAATGGCAGTCCATGTTCCATGATGTAACATACTCCAAGCCAGTATTTATACCTTTTCTCTATGCTCTCTGTCTAAACAGTAGGGGCCTTTTACCACAAGCTAGTCTCATGAGAACAAAATCTGAAAGCAAACTCACGTTAGGAAATTATTCGCATTTCCTACACAATCATGAAATGCAAGCAGGCCTCACTTAGGCGAACACAAGAGAATTACAGCAATACAATAAATTAATTTGTTTTAGAAAACACATTTATTATGCAAACTTATGAACTCAACATTAAAATACTTCATTAGTATGTGTGTTACATTCACTTTAAACAGGAAAACTTTGTTAATGCATTTGAGTAGATATAATAGGGATATGTATTTCATTTTTGCACACATTTTTAAATCATTAATCATTAGTCATTCAATATCGTTTCAATACATTCTTTTAGTCTAGAGTCTAAAGTGCATCATAATATCAGTTTAATCCTATTAACATTTGATTTAATTCAAATACCACTTATGTCAAACTCTGTAGTGTAAACGAATGCACATTAATAAAACTTGTCAGTGAAATTTCTACATTCAAACCATTAGTGCTTTGATTAACTTAAGGCATAACCTGTCACATTTTTCATTACTTTTGTGACATGAGGGATACTACTAAAGTCTAGGCTACATCGCACCTGAACTCCTACATGTCCCTTACTGTGTTGCTGTTTTCTGTCCATCAGTCCCTAAGATGTGTGTTGAGCCTGTGGTATCACAGAGAGCGATAACCTAAAGTCACGGATGACTTGATACCAGATGCTCCCCTTGCCCTCACTCTGTTTGCAAACAGTATGCATGATGTTCGCAGTTCTGATTAATAGATTTTGGTTGGCCTTGGCTTCACAACACTGCCCCAAAACAGATTAATGTCAGAAATTACACAAGGACACACCTGCCCAATGTACTCGTCCAGGAGTCATGATGCATTTGATAGTCATGATGGCTGGCAATTATGGTTCTTCAGGGAACGTAGAGAAGTGGGTTAGGGTAGAAGCTTCAGCAGGAAGTAGTGGAACTCACTGGAAAGCAGCCTTGTATCCCTGATCCCTATCTGACATATTAGTCCCCAAACTAAGATGGCAGCTCTCAAATGGAAGAGAGGAAAATGAAACAAGGAACATTTCCTAGTTCAAGTGAAGCACTAAGTTGAAGTGAATTTCTTTTTTGTACTTTGTATACAAAGGCATAATGTGAAGCAATATGTTGTCTTGAAATTATCTATGCTATTTTCTATCGCTGTTCTGGATCTATAATTTCCTATATTCTACACATGGGTATAGGATTTTTGTTTTAGGATATTGTCCTGCTATCTTTTTCTGCGTTACAATTTTTTCACCAAAAGCAACACATCTTGTTCTGGTCTGTTAAAACTATGTTAGGTTGTATTTTGTATTGTTTTAGTGTTGAGTCATATTGGATAGTAGCCAGAATGAATGGGGTATAAAAGTGCGTTGTTTACTGATGGGCTATTTGGGGAGTGTCTGACTGCATCCTGTTAAGGATCTGCTTAGAGTATTATCTAAATGGATGATTTTGATGAAGGACATTGCTGTTTTCATTTGCTTGCTTTGGTTCAGTTGGTGGTGACATATCAAGACATCTTTGTCTATTATATGATTTTTATGCTGTTCCATGTGTTGTGGGTGTGGCAGTGTTAAGTCAATTTCTTTATGTCTGATGTGTACAGTTGAGGTATCAAACGCTTGACTAACTACATAGCTTGGGGCTACGTTCTTCAAATGAAGTTGTCAGAGCTTGTTTCTAATATTGGTGAAGGGTAAGGTGTGACTATAACTTGATCTAGATGTAGCACTGATTGAACATTGTATGCCATGGCACCTTGTTGTTCACTTAATGGTGCTTGAAGGTGTGTCTAATGTGCAGTATTGTCCAGCTATTAGTGCCTATGGCTTGAACAAAGTGCACCATGTGCAGGTTGACTGTATGGCTTGGAGCTGTATTGTGTGCATAATGGTGCCAGGGGATGTATCTAATGTGTACTGTTGGTGTGAAATATGAGTGTAGCTTGATTTAGATGTGCTGTTGAGGTGGCGAATGTTAAGCCAACTATTTGATTTAGGGTTATGCTATGGACATGATGGAGTTGTGTGCAGTAGTTAGCCAACTAGATGTTTTAGAGCTGTGTTCTGCACTTGTTGGTTCCAGGAGTTTTGTCCAACGAGAAATGTTGGTGTGGCTTAGACGCATGCATGCTACAACCTACTTAGTGGAAGATATCTTGTGGAAGAGAAAGGCAAAGAGGAATCAATACAAGCCTCACAGACAAAGATTGCACAGCAGTCGTTTGGAAAGGCTCAGGCTGTTATTGGAAGGCATTGGTGAAATCCAGCATCAAGAATCAACCTGTCAGGCTTGCTGCTTAAGTCCACTAACCTATAGAAGTGTAAGAGGCCAGTAGCTCTTTATCTGTTCCTTTCACACGGATGTGACAGTGTTTTGGCACCACTTGTCATCCATGTAATTTACCATATGTCAGCTTGGCTTCATTTGGGTTTTGAATATCTGCTAGGTCTGACAAGGGGGGTCCAGAGAGGAGTTCAGAGAGTAGCAGGGACAGAATAGAAGGAGGACACGAAGATGGCTAGAGAGCCCACCTCAAGGAATACAAGATTTATCCCATGGGAAGAGGTGAAAGCTCATTTATAACTAATCTGCAACAAAACTACTGGTGATCATTGCAAGGGACTCAGTGGACTCAATGGAGTGATGTAGACAGTGCTAGGATTTGTTATTTCTCATATGCCAAGGCACCTCAACACCCTGAACCCTAGGTACTCATACCAGAAGCAGCTCTGACCCTAATGAAGAGTGCAAATCCTGCATCAGCCTGCAGTACCACACGAGTCTCTTTATGTCCCACTTCATATATCTGAATTATTTTTACTGTCAAAAGTTTTTGTTGTATTTTTATCAGAAACAATAGATGAAAAGTTAAACTAATCAAATTGTTGGTGGCCGCAGCCACCAAAGAACTAGTCCCCCTCAGCCACCCTCCCCAATTTCCCACCCCACACCAAGTTGTTTCTGCAGGTAAGAATACAGCATCTGATTTAAAGCTTGGCAGATGGATTACGGGTATCCGGTCCACCGTATTACAATGTCCATAGGGCATAATGAAACCGTAATGAGGTGGACGAGATATCCGTCACGGTCGTGACGGAGTAACCCCATCCACCAAACTCTAACTCAGGCCCATAGTGTAAGTGCATCAGTCTTCCAAGGCTATAGAGGAGCTGAGCCATAGTATGTGAATAACCAAACAAGACAAGGGCTTGCAATGTCAGGGGCTGGTACGGCCCTAAAGTTCGCAACAAGAAATAACTGTTTGCCACAATTTGAGAAAGTGTGGATTTATCATCAAGGCCAAAGGCCAGCATCTCATAACCCAAAAGGCGCCAGACTCTATGGCGCCAGATGTCATAAGTAGGCCTGACTGGTTTACCCCCACACGGAGAAGGTGTTTCCATCTGTCAATAGGAGACAGAGATCCGCCTGCTGGCCGTCGAGTGGACAGAGAAGAAATCCTCTGATGGCCTCCCAAGAAGAGCCAGCTCGGAGTGTTTGTCAAGGTTTGGACCTTGGATCTTGGAGATGGCATCAAATATTTTAGCCCAAACATTTCCCAAGAGAGGGCAGGACCACATGATATGCAAAAGGGTACCCGACACGGTATCCCCGTCAGCACAAATCTGGACAAGGATCAGTGGCGTGGAGTAAGGTGCCAGTGAGTAGTTTGTACAGTAGCGGGCAGCCGTCTGAGGCTGCAGGGGATGGGCTGAAGCTTCCCCCCACAACCACCAGCAGCAGCACCACCACTGCCACCACTGAGCAGCCGACACCACCGGCGGGCATTCTGTAGACCTGCCTCCATAGGCTGTTGTGCGGCCTGCCCACTCCAAATTCTGTGGGTATGACACCCAGCTGAGAGACTGTGACCTTGCACTCTCCATGATCTGCATCACAGGGCATGATGCTCCCTCCAGAACCAGGGGAGAAGCCATCCACTAAACCCATCCTCCCCAGGATGAAGATCACAGGGCACGATGCGCCCTCCAGAACCAGTGGAGAAGCCATCCACTAACCCCATCATCCCCAGGATGAAGATCACTGGGCACGATGCCCCCTCCAGAACCAGTGGGCAAGTCACCCACTTGAGAGACTGTGGCCTTGCGCTCCCCAGAACAGAGTAATGGGCATGTTGCTCCTTCCAGAGCATGTGGGCATGTCACCCACTTGAGAAACTGTGGCCTTGCACTCCCCAGGACAGAGTAATGGGCATGTTGCCCCCTCCAGGACCAGTGGTGTTGTTCCATCTGCCGGCTGAGGTGCTCCCTGAGGTGCCTGCCTATTTTCGATCTGATGCCCCTGCAGTGTTCTCTCTGTGTTGTTGCAGTAGTCAAGTGGGGCCTTGGACTTTGTAATGTGGCCCTGTGGCCCACGAACATTGAGGACTGGGCAGTGTCTCTTCATTTGTACATATGTATATACTTTTTGATTTGGATGCACGTATTACTATATTTATCTTATTACACTCACTTTGATCTATTGGTGTTGACCTTGCATTACTCTTGAGGGGTACGGGGTGAATATGTTTTATTACTGCATCTGCTTGTGTGTGTGGTGTTGGGGGTGGGGGTGTTGCGTGTGTGTGTGTCACTCTCTTTTTCCTCTCTCCCTTCCCTGTGTGCTAGGCGGCTGAACTCACCGTGGTCGTCTTCGCCGTCGTTGGTGTTCATGGTGGAGCAGGACATAGAACAGCATTGGGAATATGTGCAGCTCGGGCTCCATGGCAGTGTGGTTCTTCCCTGAGTCTCCACAGGTGAGTCGTTTCCCTTCTGGGCCGTGTTTCCGCCAGGCCTTTGATGCCGTTGGTACCGCCCCTTGAAAAGGTGGTGGTTTCCTGTCTCATATTACAGTGGGCGGAACATTGACTTCGGTCTGGCTGTAGGCAGCTACCGCCATGGTGCCTGTTGATTCCGCCCTGGCGGTCCGTGTGTTAAAGTGGCTGTCTGTCTGAGCTGTTTCCGCCATGGTCATAATATGGCGGTATTTACGAACAGCCTGTTGGTGGCATTACCGCCGCTTTATCACCGACCGCCAGGGTTGTAATGAGAGCATGACCGATGTGGTGGTGTTTTGTATGAGTGTGTGTATTTTGAGCACGGCGGTATGTACCGCCAATGGTTTACCACCATTGAATGTCTGCCATTGTGATTCGTGGGTCATAGTGTTGTGGGTGTAGTTCTGTTGGTGTAACGGTGTGGGTTTTGATACTGCCAGTTTATCACCCGGAGTGGAGGGTTCCTGGTAGCCCATTGGCTAGTGACCACATCATCCCCTAATGGCAGTTTATTAGAATAAATATGGCACCCCTGACACCCTGAACGTCAGATCACTACTAAAGTGAAAAAAACACCAAAGAAGGAACTGCCCTGCTGATCCCTGGACTTTACAACGAAAAGCTGCACCATTTGCTAGACTGCATCTGCTGCACCTTGGGCTAGCGAAGAAAGGACTGTGCCTGTGGCTCCTGGTTTGAGGGAAAGTCATTCTGAAGCCCCAAACTAAAGAAGTGACTCCAAGGGTCAGTTGGCTGACTCCCTGGAGCCAGCACCAGGGACATCAAAGCTGAAGTAGCCCATCCCTGCCAAGTAAGTGGCCACTTCTAGAAAATCACCACTGCCTGCTGCTGGGCACCCCAAGAAACTGACTCTCGATGGCCAAAAGCAGCGCCCCCTTGGGCCAGAACCCGAGAGTGTTGTCTATGTCCAGACTGGTCACCCAAAAGAAACACCAGCCACCACCAAAGGATACGACTGGAGCCTCTGTGACTGGAGACTGGTAGCCCAGCAGCAGCTAGGCTTCTACTGGCTCAAAGAGAACTGCGAGGAATGACGACCTCTGTAGCCAAAGTGACCCTAGGTATAACCAAAAGGAAACCCCTATCGACTGCACAGCACCTACAGCATCCTTGAGCAGCCCCCATCTCCTGCATACTGGGCATCAGGACCACTCCATTAAAGTCTATGGCGGCCATGGTGTAAAACTCAGAACTAGACAAGAGAGCACTTTAGTGACCAGGTGACTTCCAAATACACCATAGTGTACACCCACTGACCTTCTCCCTGCCAGATTTGGTCACCTTAGTCGGGCCAGAGTACCTGAACACAAGCTTTTCAAACTTTTCAAAAGTTTCCAAATTTTACAGTTACCAATGAGTGTTAGCGGTTGTGACTAAAAGAACTGAGATTTATGTTTTCTTTAAAAATCTATATCTTCGGAGCCCTCTAGTGGACTTTGCTCATCTTGGTCTCTAAGAATTCGTGAAAATCTCATAAATTGGTGTCAGATTTTCTTCTTGTTGTATGGCTCTTATTTTGTTGTTAGGTGCTTCTAAATACTTTACACTAAGTTCCTGTGTTTAAGTCTTGCTGCTCGAAGCCACAGCTACCCAGGGTAGAGCTAAAGGTTTCACAAACGATCCTTATTGGACCCAAGACAATTTCTGTGAGTGTATTACACGGTACAGTCCCACAACCATACTATATAATACAACCAAATCCTCACAAGGATGATAAAGCCTTGAAGGGGATGGACTGATCAATTTAGGCAGTTCTTGGTGTTTGACTGATGAGAAGACTAAAATACACATGAAGTAAAATCAAACAAGTAGTATTTGAAGCTTAGGTAGCTGGAAGTACAGTAGGTTATCAGAGGATGATCTCAGGTGCCTGCGTGGATGGTAGGGCGGAAAGAGTCTGGTCTGATCAGTGGATGCTCAGCCATGCACAGACACTCAGCATATCAGATTTGGGTTTCCCCTCAATAGATAGCTAAAACAGTGCTCAGAAGGCTGAGGTGATGTGATAAGTGACCACAAAGGAGCCTTTCTACTTGATGTTTTTCAACAATTTTATTTAACTTTTTACTTTGCGTCCACAGCTCAGCATTGTACACTGCATATGCTTCATTGGAAATTTGCATCTTGGAAATTTAGGACATGAGGAATGGCAATACATATGAGATCATTTTCATTGGACATGTTGTGGACCCCAATGTATTTATAGACAAGAGGGAAAGTGAGGCAAGGCTGAGCATATATAGGAATCCACATCACAAATCTAGGGGCAAATTTATGAAAAGTGGTGCATCATGTCTTTTTTGCCACTTTTCTTGGGCCCCATTGCGCCCCCCCTAACGTACTCCATATATCAAGTACTCAGAAAAAGAGGATAGGTCACATGAAGCTTATTAGCTTAAAACATCATACACTGTGGCTAGGCCCCTAATAAGTCTGTCTCTTTTATATGCATTTCAAACAGTAGCCAGACCTTTTTCAAAGCTGCATGCTACCATTATATATGGCAGCCAGCTTTTCTAGGAGATATATGTTGCAAATATTTCCCTATCAACGGCTGGTCAATTGAAGCTTTCAAACATGTGGAGTAGCTAACCTGGCAGTGAGTAACAGATGTACGACGCATTTGCTCATTGGGTTGGAGGATAGATACAATTGTCTTCAGGATCACCATATAACAAAATTGTGGGGCACAGTGGCAATGTTATTCCTGTGATAGCCTTTATGTGGGCCAGGATCTCTTTCTAGTAAGATTGTATCCCTCTACACACTCAGCACAACCCTTCCGCATTTGTCTTGAACCCTGAACAGCTCTTTCAGTCGGGTTGGGGCCAAGAACCACTGTGTCATTATTTTACAGGCATTTTTCTTATGCTGTGTGCATACAGATGACTTGGGAGCCATGATCTTCCTCCACGTATCATTAGCGATCTCAGTGTTCAAATCTTTTTCCCAGCCGAGCACAGGTTGTAAGTTAATAATGTGAGGATAAAATTATGGAATCCGTTTGCACCTTTGCTTGTTAATGAACATCAATTCTATGAGAGTTTTCTTACCCATCAGCTTCTTTCGCATGTTTTGTGTTCACCATACTCTGATATTTGGCATAGTTTATCTTAAAACCAGTTACTTCTAAGACGAGGACTAGTTCCTCAGGAAGAGCTCTACTCTTCATGGTCAGTTAGAAAGCAAAGTATATAATCTACAAACAATGCCAGTTTATATTATCATTGGCCCAGTGTCATTCCCCTGGTGTTGCGAATAATTTTCTGGATGAGGGACAAATCTGAGGTGGGGGGAGGGGGTATCCCTACCTCGTGCGTCTCACTGTTGGTGATAGTTCACATTTCACCTTAATCTTTACTCATAGGGTTATAAACTGATGTAGTCTATCCTTTAGTAAGTCCCCTCTGTCACAAAGGTCACCGGAATGTGACAGTTTATGTTTTATGTTAATCGTAGTTTTAATGGCTAAATGTTGAAAGCTGCACTGACGCATTTTAAATGTACATTTGCTTGTATTTCAGAGTTCGACTTAGGTGGTATTTGAATTAAATCATGTTAGAGGGATCAATCTTATGTTATTATGTAATTTAGACTTTAGACTAAGAGTACATATAAAAACAATATTGAATTTCCTAAGATTAGTAAATGATTAATGAGTTCAAAAATAAGTGCAAAGTGAGAGAAATGCAATTCTCTGTTGTGCGTAATGAAATTCAGTAACAAAGCTTTTTCGTTTGAAATGAAATGTACTCATTGAAATACATATTATTGAAATATTATGAATATTGAATTTATAATTTTGCATATTACATGTTTGACTAAATGTATTAGTAAAAAGCATTATTATGATTTTCTTGTGTTAGGTAAGTGAAGCCTGTTGAAGCTTGTAATTTGTGATTGTGTTATAAATGCTGATTCATTTCCTAAAGTGAACTTTCTTTTAGGTTATGTTCTCATGAGAAGCTTAGCTAGTTGGTAATATATTCTATTGTTTAAGTATAAAGAGAATGTAGCGTAGTGCCCTTGACAGAAGAACAGTGTGAAACATGGACTGGTATTGAATACAATTCTTTCAAACATGTGTGGAGTCACACAGATGGAAGATGTTCCCATGACAGACCTGGGAAAGAATTGGACAGTTTGAATTTGGAGTCATGCAATTAATTCCCATTGGATGATGCTCATTCTACGTCACATGAACTGATATCTTTGACGAATCAGAATGGTTTGTGAATTCTAAAATATCGATGGACATTTGACCTTTGGCCTTTGGAGCAGTCCCGAGCAGATGCTTGCAGCTCCTAGATACTGTCCTGATGTTCGCTGATCCTGACACTTTGCTGATGAAGATTCCCTGAATGCTATATCCCTTGAAGAGGTATTCCCCTCTCCACCATTTCCCCTTTGAAATGCACTTTTGGATTTACAAATCCTATTATTTTTTCTTTTTAAAAGACTCTTGACCGGGTTTCTGATTTGCTGACGTTTTTCTTTTTTTTTGTCAAACTTACTTAGTGACCTACAGTGTGAGATTATCTTTTTCCAAATTATGATTGTCCTTTTTATGCTTTCTGTATTTTGCCCGCATGTGTTTCTCCACACACATGTATTTCCCTGATTTGATTAGTTATAGGGTTGACCTGTGCCCAGCTAAAGTTTATTGACTGTGCTAATTTGAATTGATCAATGATTATTAACTCTGAGCAACGCATTACTTCAGTATCTCAATTATTTTTATTGATGTTATGCATTATTCTTCTTAAATACTTTGTTTTATTAATGTTAATTTGCCTGAATCTATTTTAACGCATTAGGCAACCCTTGGTGATTATGGGGGTCATTCTGACCCCCGGCGGTCCGACAGACCGGCGGTGCCCCGCAGGGCATTCTGACCACGGCGGTTCGGCCGCGGTCAGACTAGGGAAACCGCCGGTCTCCCGCCGGTTTTCCGCTGCTCTACAGAATCCTCCATGGCGGCGGAGCGCGCTCCGCCGCCATGGGGATTCTGACACCCCCTACCGCCATCCTGTTCCTGGCGGGTCTCCCGCCAGGAACAGGATGGCGGTAGGGGGTGCCGCGGGGCCCCTGGGGGCCCCTGCAGTGCCCATGCCAATGGCATGGGCACTGCAGGGGCCCCCGTAAGAGTGCCCCACTTTGTATTTCAGTGTCTGCTTTGCAGACACTGAAATACGCGACGGGTGCCACTGCACCCGTCGCACCTTCCCACTACGCCGGCTCAATTCTGAGCCGGCGTCCTCGTGGGAAGGTTGATTTGCCCTGGGCTGGCGGTGCAGGGCATTCTGACCACGGCGGTTCGGCCGCGGTCAGACTAGGGAAACCGCCGGTCTCCCGCCGGTTTTCCGCTGCTCTACAGAATCCTCCATGGCGGCGGAGCGCGCTCCGCCGCCATGGGGATTCTGACACCCCCTACCGCCATCCTGTTCCTGGCGGGTCTCCCGCCAGGAACAGGATGGCGGTAGGGGGTGCCGCGGGGCCCCTGGGGGCCCCTGCAGTGCCCATGCCAATGGCATGGGCACTGCAGGGGCCCCCGTAAGAGTGCCCCACTTTGTATTTCAGTGTCTGCTTTGCAGACACTGAAATACGCGACGGGTGCCACTGCACCCGTCGCACCTTCCCACTACGCCGGCTCAATTCTGAGCCGGCGTCCTCGTGGGAAGGTTGATTTGCCCTGGGCTGGCGGGCGGCCTTTTGGCAGTCGCCCGCCAGCCCAGGGCAAATCCCAAAATACCCTCCGCGGTCTTTCGACCGCGGAGCGGTATTTTGGTGGGGGAAGTCTGGCGGGCGGCCTCCGCCGCCCGCCGGACTTAGAATGACCCCCTATGTATCTTTATAACTTGGTTTGCACATTGGGTACATAACTTTGAGCTTGTGTTTGTAATACATTTTTAAACTCAATTCACTGATTGGAGTATTCCTTCCGTGGCCACATTGGTCATGGTTTTTAAATTGTTTGAGGTGATATTAAAATCCTGTTGATGGTTCTACCACACTACTTACTGGGTCCAAAGGTTCATCCACCTCAATGAGCAATGGTCCTGAGAAGGATGAAAATGCTACAACAGTTATGGTAGCAGAATGAAGGTTACATCACATAAGTCAGGGACCCATATATTTTTGTTTAGTGTTAGGGAGATAGGATTGTCCCCATGCGATTGCACAGTTTAAATATTGTTCACCCCAAATCTTGTCCCATGGTTCATTCCGAATATTGATGAAGTTCCAGCGTTGTGCCTACAAGTGATGGGTTTCATGAGTATAAATAGAGTTTTGCGCTTGTGATGCTTTTGTCTTGAAGATTGCTGTGAAGTGTGATGTTATGAAGTGTTTTGCGGGGTTGTCGTACTCAAATTTATTGTGGCGCTTTTGCTCAAAATTGTCAGCGGTTGTTGTTGATGGCTCCATTCCACGATAATGCACAAGTGTAGAAGCCACTTGGTTAATTTGTCTGCACTGAGGTGCTTGTCATGAGCATCGTTGACAGTGCCAATACTTTTCCTTGAGTGAGTGTGAGTTGTTGTTTGGTATTGGTGAATCGGATCTATATCAACCAGAGTGAAAATTGCTAGTCAACTTTCACTTGTTGTGTGATTGTGAAAACTACAGTCGGAGAAGTGTAAGTCCGTACAACTTTGAAGTGTTTGAATTCTTATCTGTAGTGTGCAGACAGGTTGTTGGTTTTTGTTAGCAATATTTTGCATTAGGTGAGAGTGAGCAATTGTGGGAAAGACAATTGTGAAGCCATTACAGCTGTTGAACAAATTGAGTGTGACTTGATATTGTGCCGCGCTGGTATAGTTGGAATGTTTCCAGCTATTTCAGAGGAAGGTGATGGGAGAACAAAACCAAACACTCAAAAGAAACAGACAGAAAAAGCAGGACAGACAACAGAAGCGGAGAGAAAAAAAAGAAAGTGAAGTATGACAGTGATTCAGATGATGAGTTCATAAATCAGTTATTGATGAATCATCCACCACCGTATCACTTAGTTGAGACAAGAAGTGAAGCAGTGCAGAATGTAGTCCTGAATGTGCCCACTGCTCCAGTTGCACAGATCCCGAATCAGATTGTTTCAGTTACACCTGTAAGCACAGAGACACAAGAGCCCATGGTTTATCCAATTCAGACTGTTAACACAGTTCAGCCCATTCGAAGCCCAGTTGTAAATCAAATTGTCCCAGATCCGAATGTGAATCAGATAGTGCTGACACCTAATGTGACTATGTCTGCCGAACTTTAATCGGAATCAGCCCATGCCTATGTTTACACCAGTGCAGACAATGTCAAATGTTACTCCCAAGTCAAACAGGGCAGACTTACAGTAGTGTTTAGACAGGACAGGGTGCAGGAATGCCAATTCCTCAGAATCAGACAAATCTTATGGGTCCTGATGCCCTAACAGTTCCCATGACTGTAGGTCCAGTTGTTCTCTTGTATACTTCAGACAATTCTGGAAGTAATGCCCATTCAATAAATGTCACTATGGTTCCTGAAACACCATTTACATAGGCTGGGATATCACGAATTGGTATGCAGAGATCTGTATATTCAAACAATTTCAGAGGTGGAGAGAACAGCTTCTCTTGTTCCACCTTCGACCCCTTCACGAATTGCAGAACCTAACCAGATGTTAAATCAGACAGGACAAGATCTTGATGCAAAGTTTCCTCAGGGAACCCCACCGTATCCCATGTTCATATTCCGAATGTACACTGCAGAACCCCACAAGGTGTACCCCAGAGAAATGAAATCAGTTTACAAGGTTTCATAGCACAGCAATCAACAGATTGGTTAAATAATTTGAGTCCACAAGGTGTAACACTATTTACAAATGGCATTGCTAGAACATTGAATCAATTGATTCTGGGAACATTGGACATAGCTCAATTGGAAACTTACACTGAAGATGAACTGTTGTTCATGTGTAAAGACGTTAATCATCGTGCAGTCCAGATTTATGAGAGATTAGCTGAATTAGCCGAGAAATATGTGGATTTAGAAAAATCAAAACCCTTGAAGAGAAGTTACAGATTAGAGTTCAATTCAGAAGACATAGTTAACATGAGATTGCCCAGAATGAAATTGCACATTAAGGAATTGATTAGATGCATACAGATATGGGAAACGTTAGATAAGTGGGAAGGCAGATGGGTAAAAAAAAAGAGAGCAGAAGAAAGCAAAGCCAAATGTTTCTCTTGCTGGAGCAAATCAAGCCGAGGGCAATGTAAAAATGATGCCAGTGAGAGAAATACCAGGTGGAAGTTATGTTCATGTACCTTGGAGTAGGAGTGATATACTGTCATTTACTGAATACCCAAGATTGAGAGAAAAGCCTGTGGAGTGATACAAGCATACGAAGAGATTCGTAAATGTTTCAAAATGCCTGTGGGAACAATTGAATACATTGTTTCACATTGTGGTTCCAACTTATTTGTGTACCGCGTGTGAGGTGCATGTTGGTTGGCCTGAATGTGAACCTCAAAGAGATCCAGTAACAGGTGCACCATCTGAAGAGGTAATGAAAACGTATTACAAGGTGATTGAGTTCCTGAAAATTAAAGAGTCCCTGAAAGATATTGATTGGCAGAAAAGTGACAGAACAGCCCAGGAGACAAAAGAATAATTTCATGCTTATTATGAGAGATTATTGCAAGCTTTCAAACAGCACAGTCGTACTAAGACTATAGAAGCTAAAGATATGGGTCATTTTGTGTTCAGATTTGTACAGGGATTGAGGCCAGACATAAGCGAGATGAATCCGCAGCACCTGATTTGTTGGCCGAATAAACCGATTGATGGGTAATGCAAAATACTGTAGTGATGAGATTGAGTTGAAATAGAAAAGCTGAAAGAAAAAGTCATGGCTATGCAATTGAAAGCTGTGCAGAAAGCAAATCAGACTCAGCAGATGATGGTGAACACTAGTGTGATGCAAGGAGTACAGCAGCAGGTCTTGAATTTTGTCCAGACTAGAGGTGGAGGACTTGGTGTACAGGTAGACAGAGTGGAGGTGTTCTTCATGCCCAAGTCTGTGAAGAAAATTAATCAGTGTCATGCTTGCAGAGATTTCGGTGATTGGTGACAGGAATGTCCATTTAATAATGTGAATGTTCAAGTGCAGAATGCTGCAGTTGCTCAGACTCAAGGTAAAAATCAGGTTCAAATTCAAAGAGTTCAAAGACCCCCAATTCAAAATGTGCATGTGTCCCTAGGACAACAGATGCAGGTACCACAAGCCCCGATGACACGGCAGCAGGTGATTGTTCCTCAGCAAAACATGAACCAAATGGCAAATGCAAACGTGAATCAGGTAGTATCACAATTTCCCTTAATTGATTTGAGTGATGAGGAATTCATGGAAACATTTCATATTGATAGTTCTGATTAAGACGACTGAGGAAGATGTGCCCTGTAAAATTGTAGAGCAGTACCCGAGTGTCACATTGTACCTAATGATGACACGTAATGATTTGTCAAAAGATTTGAAAGAAACTGTGACGCCTGAAGTGTGGGATTTTTCAAAAAAAGAAATAGTACTCATAAAAGAGGATCAAGATGGCCACTCTCTAGAGGGCTCTGCTGGCCGGACTTCCAATACACCATTAATCTGGCACATTCGGGGCTCTTATACATCAGCCCTCGACAGCAAACGGACATTCCACACTATCGACCCTGTCTGAGCCCCTGGAATCCCCCAACTTGTCTCCCATGAGGGCGTGCAGCGGTGGTGAGCGGAGGCCAAAATAGTCCTTGGCGCAGTCAGGCATGCAAGGTGAAGCTGCAAGGGGCATGCTGCCCCAGTCCGACGGACACCTGATCCGACATGGCTGGCCTGGCAGCTGCACACTGTACACAGCTGATCCCTTGCTCTAGAGGGGCCTGAGCGGCGGCCACTGGAAGACACTCAGTACCTGTCTGGGCCTGGAGGCCTTGGGGTGAGCCCGCATCCAGTTTCCACTGCGACCTATATGCTCTCCCGCAGGCTTTGTGGGGTCCGCCAGCCTGCAGTCTGTTATCCTGACTCTGGACCTGGTGGGTGAGTGGCCCACTTCTACTATCCTGCTGGGAGCAGCCCTGGGTGATTTGTTGGCCGTGTTGCTGCCTTGCTTGGTGGAAAATTTGTGCAGACTGTCATGGCCCTGGGTGTGGCCCGGACTATGTGAGACACCCTGTATACCCTGATATTGAAGGATGAGTTGGTCCGTTGCTCATTTATTAACCTCCTCACCTCAGTGACTTACTTTCTTGCTGTTATGTTTGCCTGGTCCCCTGCTGGCGATTGCCTTGCACGTGGCCTTGTGCCCCCTAACAAGGCTACTGCGGCCTGTGAGTCCCCGCAGCTCTGGGACATAAACCTTCCGGCTCACCGTGAGGCTATTTGCTCCCTGATTGCCCAACCTCGTAGTTCCGCGACTTTTCATTAGCACTGCATCACCCACCGTACCCACCAGGTGTGGAAGATATCCAGTTTATTAAGGCTGGCTCACAGACCTCGAAGGACTGCCTGCTACTCTCTGTACCCTGAATTGAGTAAATCATTGTTTTGACTGTACCTGTGCCAACCTATCCCATTGCCACTCCCTTTTTAATCTATCTGTAGTCCTGTGCGACATGGGGTCCTCTAGCTCTCCATGCTGTGGCAGATCTTTGGACGAGAAGCCCACAAACCTTCTTTGCTGGGTGCGAGGTGCCCTGCGCTTACCTGTGGCGTGCCAGAGTCACCTGGAGACTGTCTGTGGACATGGAAGCTGAGCATTCTCATGCTCCATGGCACACTACTCTTTCCATGGTGAGGCGGGGCTTCTCTAATCACTACACTGGGCTATGTCGCATTTCTCTGTGTGCCCACCTCCTGGGGTTAGGGCCAGTTTGCTCTGGACATCCATGCTATTCGTGTGGTGCATGACAAGCCCACTTCACAATTGAGTCCCCGTTGGCTGTTTACATCCTTCATCCACATCTAAACCATCACCATGGGAAAACACAATGCCAAACAATCCAAGCTCTCCTTCGAAAACAGATGCCTTACCTATAAGGCAGAGATGAACCAGAACTCGGAGACTACTACTGATTGCCCCGTGGATGATGGCCCCCAGGACCACAATCTCAGAGAGCTAGTCAGGGATGTCAAGTCGAGCCTGAAATCAATCAACACTAAACTGGATTTACTCATCAACCGTTTGGAACATGTCAAGCAACATCTTGATAAACATGAGACTAGGCTTGACCAATTGGAAAACTGTCTCTCTGATGCGGATGACCTTCAGGCAGACTCTAAGGAGCACCTGCTACGCATGAACCAGGTTATTGACCTCATCTAAACCAAAAATGAGGATTTAGATGCAAGATCTCGGTACAACAACCTCTGGATATCCTGGATTTCCCAATCTATCACAATCTATTGAATGGAGAACTTTGTTGAGATCCTGCTGAAGGACCTTTTCGGAGATGGCCTGTCCGCTGTCTCCATAGCAGAACGCAACCACCGCTCGCTTGGCTCCCGGCCCCCCCGGGCACGTCTCCTCCCACCATATTGGCCCATCTTTTGAATTATCGTGACTGAGATGCGGTCTTGCGCTTGGCAGGGAGCTCAGCGAGATCCAACTTTAGGGCAACACCATATCCTTCTACCCTGAGTTCACTCTGTCACTACAGGTGGCCCGCTGCGACTTCCTGCCTGCCAAGAAACTTATTCAAAAGGTGGACATATCCTATGCCCAAATGTACCCAGTCAAGCTGAGGGTCATCTTCGAAAGTAAGACTAATTTCTTCACAGATGCAAAATCTGCCATAAAGTTCACCAAGCATGCTGCCAAAAGATAGGCATTCTCCAAGAGGCTCGCCAAACGACACTGGAGACACATCTCAGCGACAATGACTGAACCATTGCTGTCTTAAGTCACTGTTGTCCTCCATGTCACCTGCACGTTTTGGAGTAGCTAGGTTCTTAACAGCTGTTATTCATCTGTTATATGCAGTGTGCTTCACATTCCCTCCAAATGCTGTAAAATAACTGCATACCCTGTGCTAACAATCATACAGTACTGATTTTGCCTTCGTCTCCTTGTCCTGCTAAGCCTTTAATCTGTCTTTGGGTAACCTTAGTTGGGAGGAGGGTGGGAGTGGACGACCCAACCTAGTTTCAGAGTTGGAGTGGGAGTGGGGTGGTTTGGGTCACGATGTACATAGCTCAATTGGAAACTTACACTGAAGATGAACTGTCGTTCATGTGTAAGACGTTAATCATCGTGCAGTACAGATTTATGAGAGATTAGCTGAATTAGCCGAGAAATATGTGGATTTAGAAAAATCAAAACCCTTGAAGAAAAGTTACAGATTAGAGTTCAATTCAGAAGACATAGTTAACATGAGATTGCCCAGAATGAAATTGCACATTAAGGAATTGATTAGATGCATACAGATATGGGAAACGTTAGATAAGTGGGAAGGCAGATGGGTAAAAAAAAAGAGAGCAGAAGAAAGCAAAGCCAAATGTTTCTCTTGCTGGAGCAAATCAAGCTGAGGGCAATGTAAAAATGATGCCAGTGAGAGAAATACCAGGTGGAAGTTATGTTCATGTACCTTGGAGTAGGAGTGATATACTGTCATTTACTGAATACCCAAGATTGAGAGAAAAGCCTGTGGAGTGATACAAGCATACAAAGAGATTCGTAAATGTTTCAAAATGCCTGTGGGAAGAATTGAATACATTGTTTCACATTGTGGTTCCAACTTATTTGTGTACTGCGTGTGAGGTGCATGTTGGTTGGCCTGAATGTGAACCTCAAAGAGATCCAGTAACAGGTGCACCATCTGAAGAGGTAATGAAAACGTATTACAAGGTGATTGAGTTCCTGAAAATGAAAGAGTCCCTGAAAGATATTGAGTGGCAGAAAAGTGACAGAACAGCCCAGGAGACAAAAGAATAATTTCATGCTTATTATGAGAGATTATTGCAAGCTTTCAAACAGCACAGTCGTACTAAGACTATAGAAGCTAAAGATATGGGTCATTTTGTGTTCAGATTTGTACAGGGATTGAGGCCAGACATAAGCGAGATGAATCAGCAGCACCTGATTTGTTGGCCGAATAAACCGATTGATGGGTAATGCAAAATACTGTAGTGATGAGATTGAGTTGAAATAGAAAAGCTGAAAGAAAAAGTCATGGCTATGCAATTGAAAGCTGTGCAGAAAGCCAATCAGACTCAGCAGATGATGGTGAACACTAGTGTGATGCAAGGAGTACAGCAGCAGGTCTTGAATTTTGTCCAGACTAGAGGTGGAGGACATGGTGTACAGGTAGACAGAGTGGAGGTGTTCTTCATGCCCAAGTCTGTGAAGAAAATTAATCAGTGTCATGCTTGCAGAGATTTCGGTGATTGGTGACAGGAATGTCCATTTAATAATGTGAATGTTCAAGTGCAGAATGCTGGAGTTGCTCAGACTCAAGGTAAGAATCAGGTTCAAATTCAAAGAATTCAAAGACCCCCAATTCAAAATGTGCATGTGTCCCTAGGACAACAGATGCAGGTACCACAAGCCCCGATGACACGGCAGCAGGTGATTGTTCCTCAGCAAAACATGAACCAAATGGCAAATGCAAACGTGAATCAGGTAGTATCACAATTTCCCTTAACTGATTTGAGTGATGAGGAATTCATGGAAACATTTCATAGTGATAGTTCTGATTAGGACGACTGAGGAAGATGTGCCCTGTAAAATTGTAGAGCAGTACCCGAGTGTCACATTGTACCTAATGATGACACGTAATGATTTGCCCAAAGATTTGAAAGAAACTGTGACGCCTGAAGTGTGGGATTTTTCAAAAAAAGAAATAGTACTCATAAAAGAGGAGCAAGATGGCCACTCTCTAGAGGGCTCTGCTGGCCGGACTTCCAATACACCATTAATCTGGCAAATTCGGGGCTATTATACATCAGCCCTCGACAGCAAATGGACATTCCACACTATCGACTCTGTCTGAGCCCCTGGAATCCCCCAACTCGTCTCCCATGGTGAGCGGAGGCCAAAATAGTCCTTGGCGCAGTCAGGCATGCAAGGTGAAGCTGCAAGGGGCATGCTGCCCCAGTCCGACGGACACCTGATCCGACATGGCTGGCCTGGCAGCTGCACACTGTACACAGCTGATCCCTTGCTCTAGAGGGGCCTGAGCGGCGGCCACTGGAAGACACTCAGTACCTGTCTGGGCCTGAAGGCCTTGGAGTGAGCCCGCATCCAGTTTCCACTGCGACCTATATGCTCTCTGTGAGAAAGTAGCCCCTTTCTAGCCTTGTTACCCCCACTTTTGGCCTGTTTGTGAGTGTATGCCAGGGTGTTTTTACTGTCTCACTGGGATCCTGCTAGCCAGGGCCCAGTGCTCATAGTGAAAACCCTATGTTTTCAGTATGTTTGTTATGTGTCACTGAGACCCTGCTAGTCAGGACCCCAGTGCTCATAAGTTTGTGGCCTATATGTATGTGTTCCCTGTGTGGTGCCTAACTGTCTCACTGAGGCTCTGCTAATCAGAACCTCAGTGGTTATGCTCTCTCATTTCTTTCCAAATTGTCACTAACAGGCTAGTGACCAATTTTACCAATTTACATTGGCTTACTGGAACACCCTTATAATTCCCTAGTATATGGTACTGAGGTACCCAGGGTATTGGGGTTCCAGGAGATCCCTATGGGCTGCAGCATTTCTTTTGCCACCCATAGGGAGCTCAGACAATTCTTACACAGGCCTGCCACTGCAGCCTGAGTGAAATAACGTCCACGTTATTTCACAGCCATTTTACACTGCACTTAAGTAACTTATAAGTCACCTATATGTCTAACCTTTACCTGGTAAAGGTTAGGTGCAAAGTTACTTAGTGTGAGGGCACCCTGGCACTAGTCAAGGTGCCCCCACATTGTTCAGAGCCAATTCCCTGAACTTTGTGAGTGCGGGGACACCATTACACGCGTGCACTACATATAGGTCACTACCTATATGTAGCTTCACAATGGTAACTCCGAATATGGCCATGTAACATGTCTAAGATCATGGAATTGCCCCCTCTATGCCATCCTGGCATTGTTGGCACAATTCGATGATCCCAGTGGTCTGTAGCACAGACCCTGGTACTGCCAAACTGCCTTTCCTGGGGTTTCACTGCAGCTGCTGCTGCTGCCAACCCCTCAGACCAGTTTCTGCCCTCCTGGGGTCAAGCCAGGCTTGTCCCAGGATGGCAGAACAAAGGACTTCTTCTGAGAGAGGGTGTTACACCCTCTCCCTTTGGAAAATGGTGTGAAGGCAGGGGAGGAGTAGCCTCCCCCAGCCTCTGGAAATGCTTTCATGGGCACTTTTGGTGCCCATTTCTGCATAAGCCAGTCTACACCGGTTCAGGGACCCCTTAGCCCTGCTCTGGCGCGAAACTGGACAAAGGAAAGGGGAGTGACCACTCCCCTGACCTGCACCTCCCTTGGGAGGTGTCCAGAGCTCCTCCAGTGTGCTCCAGACCTCTGCCATCTTGGAAACAGAGGTGCTGCTGGCACACTGGACTGCTCTGAGTGGCCAGTGCCACCAGGTGACGTCAGAGACTCCTTGTGATAGGCTCCTTCAGGTGTTGCTAGCCTATCCTCTCTCCTAAGTAGCCAAACCCTCTTTTCTGGCTATTTAGGGTCTCTGTCTCTGGGGAAACTTTAGATAACGAATGCAAGAGCTCATCCGAGTTCCTCTGCATCTCTCTCTTCACCTTCTGCCAAGGAATCGACTGCTGACCGCGCTGGAAGCCTGCAAACCTGCAACATAGTAGCAAAGACGACTACTGCAACTCTGTAACGCTGATCCTGCCGCCTTCTCGACTGTTTTCCTGGTGGTGCATGCTGTGGGGGTAGTCTGCCTCCTCTCTGCACTAGAAGCTCCGAAGAAATCTCCCGTGGGTCGACGGAATCTTCCCCCTGCAACCGCAGGCACCAAAAAGCTGCATTACCGGTCCCTTGGGTCTCCTCTCAGCACGACGAGCGAGGTCCCTCGAATCCAGCAACTCTGTCCAAGTGACTCCCACAGTCCAGTGACTCTTCAGTCCAAGTTTGGTGGAGGTAAGTCCTTGCCTCACCTCGCTGGGCTGCATTGCTGGGAACCGCGACTTTTGCAGCTACTCCGGCCCCTGTGCACTTCTGGCGGAAATCCTTCGTGCACAGCCAAGCCTGGGTCCACGGCACTCTAACCTGCATTGCACGACTTTCTAAGTTGGTCTCCGGCGACGTGGGACTCCTTTGTGTAACTTCGGGTGAGCACCGTTTCACGCATCCTCGTAGTGCCTGTTTCTGGCACTTCTCCGGGTGCTACCTGCTGCTGAGAGGGCTCCTTGTCTTGCTCGACGTCCCCTCTCTCTCCTGGTCCAATTTGTGACCTCCTGGTCCCTCCAGGGCCACAGCAGCGTCCAAAAACGCTAACCGCACGATTTGCAGCTAGCAAGGCTTGTTGGCGTTCTTTCGGTGGGAAAACACTTCTGCACGACTCTCCACGGCGAGAGGGATCCGTCCACCGAAGGGGAAGTCTCTAGCCCTTTTCGTTACTGCAGAAACCTCGGCTTCTTCTGTCCAGTAGAAGCTTCTTTGCACCCACAGCTGGCATTTCCTGGGCATATGCCCATCTCCGACTTGCTTGTGACTTTTGGACTTGGTCCCCTTGTTCCACAGGTACCCTAGATTGGAAATCCACAGTTGTTGCATTGTTGGTTTGTGTCTTTCCTGCATTATTCCTCTATCACGACTTCTTTGTCTTTTGGGGAACTTTAGTGCACTTTGCACTCACTTTTCAGGGTCTTGGGGAGGGCTAATTTTCTAACTCTCACTATTTTCTAATAGTCCCAGCGACCCTCTACAAGGTCACATAGGTTTGGGGTCCATTCGTGGTTCGCATTCCACTTTTGGAGTATATGGTTTGTGTTGCCCCTATCCCTATGTGTCCCCATTGCATCCTATTGTAACTATACATTGTTTGCACTGTTTTCTAAGACTATACTGCATATTTTTGCTATTGTGTATATATATCTTGTGTATATTTCCTATCCTCTCACTGAGGGTACACTCTAAGATACTTTGGCATATTGTCATAAAAATAAAGTACCTTTATTTTTAGTATAACTGTGTATTGTGTTTTCTTATGATATTGTGCAAGTGACACTTGTGGTACTGTAGTAGCTTCACACGTCTCCTAGTTCAGCCTGAGCTGCTCTGCTAAGCTACCATTATCTATCAGCCTAAGCTGCTAGACACCCTATACACTAATAAGGGATAACTGGGCCTGGTGCAAGGTGCAAGTACCCCTTGGTACTCACTACAAGCCAGTCCAGCCTCCTACATTGGTGGCAGCGGTGGGATTCGAACCCACGCCTCCGGAGAGACTGGAGCCTCAATCATCAGTTGGCAAAACTGTACTCCCTGAGGTAGAAGTACCTCTCTGTGGGATAACTAACATTGGTGAGAAAAAGAGCACCATTTTAGTTAACATGGAGCATCCCTCCAACCCTCCCAGAGAAACTTTAGTGCAGAAACCCTGCACTGCCTCACAACACTTAGGACAGCATCCCTGCCCTAGTGTGGAGCTCATAGGACAGCATCCCTGCCCTGCTCCAACTCAAGAGAAACAGCATCCCTGTTCTCTCTTCCAGCCATATGGACAAAGTTTTTGCCCAGCTATGGCTTTTCTGAGACAGCATCCCTGTCTGGCATTTCCATCATTACAAATAGGTTCAGTGGACAATTCCCACTGCTCTAAACTAAAACTTACTGATAGAAACTCTGAAAATACATCTTCACATTGTTGCTTAGCTAAAAAACTTCAAACAGGGTGGTTTACATCCCCACAGGGAAGTAACCATAGAGTGGATGATAAAGGGAGTAACCAGTCTATTGCAGAGCTACTCTCTACTTATCACCACTTAGACAATAAAGTCTCAACTGGCCAAGGTTAGCCTTATTGTCCTTCGTTTGGGGGGGGGGTTGTGTGAGAAAGTAGCCTCTTTCTAGCCTTGTTACCCCCACTTTTGGCCTGTTTGTGAGTGTATGCCAGGGTGTTTTTACTGTCTCACTGGGATCCTGCTAGCCAGGGCCCAGTGCTCATAGTGAAAACCCTATGTTTTCAGTATGTTTGTTATGTGTCACTGGGACCCTGCTAGTCATGACCCCAGTGCTCATAAGTTTGTGGCCTATATGTATGTGTTCCCTGTGTGGTGCCTAACTGTCTCACTGAGGCTCTGCTAATCAGAACCTCAGTGGTTATGCTCTCTCATTTCTTTCCAAATTGTCACTAACAGGCTAGTGACCAATTTTACCAATTTACATTGGCTTACTGGAACACCCTTATAATTCCCTAGTATATGGTACTGAGGTACCCAGGGTATTGGGGTTCCAGGAGATCCCTATGGGCTGCAGCATTTCTTTTGCCACCCATAGGGAGCTCTGACAATTCTTACACAGGCCTGCCACTGCAGCCTGAGTGAAATAACGTCCACGTTATTTCACAGCCATTTTACACTGCACTTAAGTAACTTATAAGTCACCTATATGTCTAACCTTTACCTGGTAAAGGTTAGGTGCAAAGTTACTTAGTGTGAGGGCACCCTGGCACTAGTCAAGGTGCCCCCACATTGTTCAGAGCCAATTCCCTGAACTTTGTGAGTGCGGGGACACCATTACACGCGTGCACTACATATAGGTCACTACCTATATGTAGCTTCACAATGGTAACTCCAAATATGGCCATGTAACATGTCTAAGATCATGGAATTGCCCCCTCTATGCCATCCTGGCATTGTTGGCACAATTCGATGATCCCAGTGGTCTGTAGCACAGACCCTGGTACTGCCAAACTGCCTTTCCTGGGGTTTCACTGCAGCTGCTGCTGCTGCCAACCCCTCAGACAGGTTTCTGCCCTCCTGGGGTCAAGCCAGGCTTGTCCCAGGATGGCAGAACAAAGGACTTCCTCTCAAAGAGGGTGTTACACCCTCTCCCTTTGGAAAATGGTGTGAAGGCAGGGGAGGAGTAGCCTCCCCCAGCCTCTGGAAATGCTTTCATGGGCACTTTTGGTGCCCATTTCTGCATAAGCCAGTCTACACCGGTTCAGGGACCCCTTAGCTCTGCTCTGGCGCGAAACTGGACAAAGGAAAGGGGAGTGACCACTCCCCTGACCTGCACCTCCCTTGGGAGGTGTCCAGAGCTCCTCCAGTGTGCTCCAGACCTCTGCCATCTTGGAAACAGAGGTGCTGCTGGCACACTGGACTGCTCTGAGTGGCCAGTGCCACCAGGTGACGTCAGAGACTCCTTGTGATAGGCTCCTTCAGGTGTTGCTAGCCTATCCTCTCTCCTAAGTAGCCAAACCCTCTTTTCTGGCTATTTAGGGTCTCTGTCTCTGGGGAAACTTTAGATAACGAATGCAAGAGCTCATCCGAGTTCCTCTGCATCTCTCTCTTCACCTTTTGCCAAGGAATCGACTGCTGACCGCGCTGGAAGCCTGCAAACCTGCAACATAGTAGCAAAGACGACTACTGCAACTCTGTAACGCTGATCCTGCCGCCTTCTCGACTGTTTTCCTGGTGGTGCATGCTGTGGGGGTAGTCTGCCTCCTCTCTGCACTAGAAGCTCCGAAGAAATCTCCAGTGGGTCGACTGAATCTTCCCCCTGCAACCGCAGGCACCAAAAAGCTGCATTACCGGTCCCTTGGGTCTCCTCTCAGGACGACGAGCGAGGTCCTTCGAATCCAGCAACTCTGTCCAAGTGACTCCCACAGTCCAGTGACTCTTCAGTCCAAGTTTGGTGGAGGTAAGTCCTTGCCTCACCTCGCTGGGCTGCATTGCTGGGAACCGCGACTTTTCCAGCTACTCCGGCCCCTGTGCACTTCCTGCGGAAATCCTTTGTGCACAGCCAAGCCTGGGTCCACGGCACTCTAACCTGCATTGCACGACTTTCTAAGTTGGTCTCCGGCGACGTGGGACTCCTTTGTGTAACTTCGGGTGAGCACCGTTTCATGCATCCTCGTAGTGCCTGTTTCTGGCACTTCTCCGGGTGCTACCTGCTGCTGAGAGGGCTCCTTGTCGCTCGACGTCCCCTCTCTCTCCTGGTCCAATTTGCGACCTCCTGGTCCCTCCAGGGCCACAGCAGCGTCCAAAAACGCTAACCGCACGATTTGCAGCTAGCAAGGCTTGTTGGCGTTCTTTCGGCGGGAAAACACTTCTGCACGACTCTCCACGGCGAGAGGGATCTGTCCACCAAAGGGGAAGTCTCTAGCCCTTTTCGTTACTGCAGAAACCTCGGCTTCTTCTGTCCAGTAGAAGCTTCTTTGCACCCACAGCTGGCATTTCCTGGGCATATGCCCATCTCCGACTTGCTTGTGACTTTTGGACTTGGTCCCCTTGTTCCACAGGTACCCTAGATTGGAAATCCACAGTTGTTGCATTGTTGGTTTGTGTCTTTCCTGCATTATTCCTCTATCACGACTTCTTTGTCTTTTGGGGAACTTTAGTGCACTTTGCACTCACTTTTCAGGGTCTTGGGGAGGGCTAATTTTCTAACTCTCACTATTTTCTAATAGTCCCAGCGACCCTCTACAAGGTCACATAGGTTTGGGGTCCATTCGTGGTTCGCATTCCACTTTTGGAGTATATGGTTTGTGTTGCCCCTATCCCTATGTGTCCCCATTGCATCCTATTGTAACTATACATTGTTTGCACTGTTTTCTAAGACTATACTGCATATTTTTGCTATTGTGTATATATATCTTGTGTATATTTCCTATCCTCTCACTGAGGGTACACTCTAAGATACTTTGGCATATTGTCATAAAAATAAAGTACCTTTATTTTTAGTATAACTGTGTATTGTGTTTTCTTATGATATTGTGCAAGTGACACTTGTGGTACTGTAGTAGCTTCACACGTCTCCTAGTTCAGCCTGAGCTGCTCTGCTAAGCTACCATTATCTATCAGCCTAAGCTGCTAGACACCCTATACACTAATAAGGGATAACTGGGCCTGGTGCAAGGTGCAAGTACCCCTTGGTACTCACTACAAGCCAGTCCAGCCTCCTACATTGGTGGCAGCGGTGGGATTCGAACCCACGCCTCCGGAGAGACTGGAGCCTCAAACATCAGTTGGCAAAACTGTACTCCCTGAGGTAGAAGTACCTCTCTGTGGGATAACTAACATTGGTGAGAAAAAGAGCACCATTTTAGTTAACATGGAGCATCCCTCCAACCCTCCCAGAGAAACTTTAGTGCAGAAAACCTGCACTGCCTCACAACACTTAGGACAGCATCCCTGCCCTAGTGTGGAGCTCATAGGACAGCATCCCTGCCCTGCTCCAACTCAAGAGAAACAGCATCCCTGTTCTCTCTTCCAGCCATATGGACAAAGTTTTTGCCCAGCTATGGCTTTTCTGAGACAGCATCCCTGTCTGGCATTTCCATCATTACAAATAGGTTCAGTGGACAATTCCCACTGCTCTACACTAAAACTTACTGATAGAAACTCTGAAAATACATCTTCACATTGTTGCTTAGCTAAAAAACTTCAAACAGGGTGGTTTACATCCCCACAGGGAAGTAACCATAGAGTGGATGATAAAGGGAGTAACCAGTCTATTGCAGAGCTACTCTCTACTTATCACCACTTAGACAATAAAGTCTCAACTGGCCAAGGTTAGCCTTATTGTCCTTCGTTTGGGGGGGGTTGTGTGAGAAAGTAGCCTCTTTCTAGCCTTGTTACCCCCACTTTTGGCCTGTTTGTGAGTGTATGCCAGGGAGTTTTTACTGTCTCACTGGGATCCTGCTAGCCAGGGCCCAGTGCTCATAGTGAAAACCCTATGTTTTCAGTATGTTTGCTATGTGTCACTGGGACCCTGCTAGTCAGGACCCCAGTGCTCATAAGTTTGTGGCCTATATGTATGTGTTCCCTGTGTGGTGCCTAACTGTCTCACTGAGGCTCTGCTAATCAGAACCTCAGTGGTTTTGCTCTCTCATTTCTTTCCAAATTGTCACTAACAGGCTAGTGACCAATTTTACCAATTTACATTGGCTTACTGGAACACCCTTCTAATTCCCTAGTATATGGTACTGAGGTACCCAGGGTATTGGGGTTCCAGGAGATCCCTATGGGCTGCAGCATTTCTTTTGCCACCCATAGGGAGCTCTGACAATTCTTACACAGGCCTGCCACTGCAGCCTGAGTGAAATAACGTCCACGTTATTTCACAGCCATTTTACACTGCACTTAAGTAACTTATAAGTCACCTATATGTCTAACCTTTACCTGGTAAAGGTTAGGTGCAAAGTTACTTAGTGTGAGGGCACCCTGGCACTAGTCAAGGTGCCCCCACATTGTTCAGAGCCAATTCCCTGAACTTTGTGAGTGCGGGGACACCATTACACGCGTGCACTACATATAGGTCACTACCTATATGTAGCTTCACAATGGTAACTCCGAATATGGCCATGTAACATGTCTAAGATCATGAAATTGCCCCCTCTATGCCATCCTGGCATAGTTGGCACAATCCCATGATCCCAGTGGTCTGTAGCACAGACCCTGGTACTGCCAAACTGCCCTTCCTGGGGTTTCACTGCAGCTGCTGCTGCTGCCAACCCCTCAGACAGGCATCTGCCCTCCTGGGGTCCAGCCAGGCCTGGCCCAGGATGGCAGGACAAAGGACTTCCTCTGAGAGAGGGTGTTACACCCTCTCCCTTTGGAAAATGGTGCGAAGGAGAAGGTAAGTGGGTGTCCAAAAGGCAGGGGAGGGTGACGGTGTGTGCGAGTGAATGTGTGTGTGCGTGTATGTGCGCGTGTATGGGGGTGTCTGTGTGGATGAATGTGAGTGAGTGGGGGTGTCTCTGTGGATTAATGTGGGCAAGTGGGGATGTCTGTGTTGATGAATGAGTGAGTGGGGGTGTCTGACTGCATGTATGAGTATGCTGAATGGGTGTGTATGTGAATGCATGCATGCGTGAAGGGGTGGAGGGGGTGTTTGTGAGTGGGTGGACGGGTGGCGGGGATGAGTGCATGTGTGGGGCATGTGTGCATGTGTGTGCCGGTCGACATGAATGGAGATTCCTGTCGCCGGGTGCATGACCGCGAGGGTTTTCGGGGTGGGGCGACCGCCATGGAACGCCTGGCGGTTTGCAGCTTTGTAATCCGGACGGCAAACTGAGGCCTGCCGCCGAGTTTGAGGTACTCACACCTGGCCGCAGCGGTGCGACCACACCGGCGGGCCAGGCGGGGTTGTGGAGGCTTGGTGACTGTCAAGCCTCACAACTCTTAATGTGATGGTCCTTACCACTGGCTCCGCAGCGGTAGGACCGCCCTGGCGAAACTGGCAGTCTCATGGCCGCCAGCCTCGTATTGGGGGCCTTAATATCTCACAAGTGCCCGTTTAACCCTTTATGAGCAAGTGATCCTTGCCTCTTTGAATGTTAATATCAAGAGATGTACAGTGTTAACTCCTGAAAATCTGAGGCCTAATCCTATTGAAAATGCAAGTGACCGTGAAGGTGAGGTTGAGCATGAGCGTCTCGATGTGATTGAATTGTGCACCAAACCAAGACCTGATATTCAAGATGTTCTCTTAGACGATAATGACTATGTCATGTTTGATGATGGCTCCTGTTTGAGAGATAAAGATGGTGTCCTGAGAGCAGGTTATGCAGTTTGCACAGTCTCAGGTGTGATAGAAGCCTCCTGGCTTCAAGGAGTCTTTTCAGTTCAAGTAGCCAAATTGGTTGCCCTTACCAGAGCATGCTATGATTCTGAACAGCTTAAAGTGACAATTTTCATGATAGCCAATATGGGTTTGATGTTGTTCATGATTTCGGACAGTTATGATCACAGAGAGGTTTTATGATCACATGTGAACAAATGAACATAGGGAAACATACAGTTGTTACACTAAGTCACATAGGTAGGTCAGGAGGACCCTTTAACAGAATGCAGTTGGGTTTTATTGAGCTGCCAGTATGCAATGGAGTGAGATATATTCTAGTTATTGTCTGTATTATCCCACTAGGATAAATGATAGTCTCACAGTAGCGAAGCTTATACTTAGAAAGTTGATACCAATGTTTTGTTCCCGACTTCTCAAGAATCAGACTGAGGAACTCATTTTAACAGTGAGGTCCTTAACATGTAGTGTGCAGCATTACAAGTTGAGCAAAGATTGCATTACAGTTACCATCCAGAAGCTTCTGGTCGGGTAGAGCAAATAAATGGAGTCCAGACTGGCAAAAGTATGTGCATTCACAACACTGAAATGGGCAGATACATTTCCTCTTGTTTTGATGAGTATGCACAGCACATCTGACAGGAAAACAGGATTGTCACCTCATTAAACAATCATGGGTACTATGAGATTGCCAACAGTGCCTGCAAATACACTTGTGAACAATACAGATGACTTGGCGCTGGATGATTGCATTAGGTCAGAGAGGCTACTGCACAGCTGCAGCAGGAACTATGTCATGACCTATGTCCTGGCGATTGGGTCATGCTTAAAAAGCATGTAAGGAAGACATGCTTGGAACTGCATTAGAAAGGACCTTACCCAAGTGGTTCTAGTGATGACAACAGCTGTGAAGTGCACTGGTAACCCGAACTGGGTACAAGCTAGCCACACTCATAAAATTCCAGGTCCCCTGGATGAAGAAGCACCTGTTCCTGAAGGGTTGGCTACAGTGAGTGCGAGGGATCAGGTTAGCCAAGCTGATTGATTTTGATTTTGAATTCTTATTTTTTTTGCCTGGAATTAGAGAGCTCATGGAGTCGAATAACAATTGGAGTAGTACGTATAAATACATATGTATAGGTTTAGCAGTAGTGAGAGTTATCATGAATATATGATTGCTGATAGGTTTGACTTTGCCCATCGCAAATGATTCAGATCAGATTACACCGACACTTGTTTCGAATTTAGCAAATCCCCTTGCAGACCAAAATTCACTACACACAGATGAGAAGTGTTTACACACTGATAGCTCTTAAGGTGATTTATCAGCAAATGTGTATCATACGTTGTTATATGAGTATGTTGAGACAATGGAAGTTAGAGACTGTTACGTGTGTACACAGCTGCCTTCATCAGTTAGTGAAGGGATTACATATCACAGTTTACCCCAACCTATTGAATTTATAAAAACAATACTGAATTTTGTGTGATTAGTAAATGACTAATGAGTTTAAAAATATGTGCAAAGTGAGAAAAATGCAATTCTCTGTTGTACTTAATGAAATGCAGTCCAAGATTATCTTTTTCCAAATTATTTTTGTCCTTTTTGTGCTTTTTTCTATTTTGCCCGCATGTGTTTTTCCCCACACATGTATTTCCCTGTTTTAATTAGTTATAGGTTTGACCTGTGCACAGCTAAAGATTATTGACTCTGCTAATTTGAATTGATCAATGATTGTTAATTCTGAGCAACGCATTATTTTATTGATGTTATGCAGTATTCTTCTTAAATGCTTAGTTTTATTAATGTTAGTTCACCTGAATCTATTTTGACACCTTAGGCAACCCTTTGTGATTGTGTATCTTTATAACTTGGTTTTGTGCATTGTCTACATGACTGTGAGCTTGTGTTTGTAATCCATTTTAAAATCTATCCCTTGATTGGGTTATTCCTTCTATCGTGTTTAAATTGTTTGGAGTGATATTACAATCCTGTTGATGGATCTACCACACTACTTACTGGTTACAAACATTCATCCACCTCAATGAGCATTGATTCCTGCAGAGGATAAAAATGCTACAACGAAGGTTAAATAGAATATATTTTGACACAATTGGTTCCGTCACCATTTTGGCCAGAACCTTTGATAGATAACTCCAATCACTGTCAAAGGTATACTCTGTATTTAGCAAAAGAGGTACATACATGTACCATATGTGTTCTTTCTTGTTTAGCTGCTTCAATCAAATTTCCAACTAGCCTCATGTCACTAGTATGGTGGTCTTTGAGAAAGCAGGACTGGCAGTTGAAAATTATGGGGGGCCACGAGGTGTGAACACGCAAAACTAGGGTATATGGAAATAATTGTACATTGCAGTTCAACTAGGCTACTGGCCTTCAGGATGTATTGGCTTTGTCTGCTTTAAGAATAGCTGCAGTATTTGACTCTAACATGGAATCCATTACTGAACCTGAGATTAAAGATATTTGTAAACCTTGGTCACAGGCTCAATCAAAAGCCAATCTAAGCCTTATTAAATGAAACTGAGAAGCCATTAAGGGCTGGGACCTTCTCATTTGGCTAACTTTTTATAGCTATTCTGACTTCCTCTGTCGTGAGTTGTGTCTTAATTGAACCTGATACACTTAGGGCCTCATTTACAAGCCCTATGCCCCACCGCTGCATCATTTTCTTTTTTGGCATAGCGGTGGCACTAGCAGTGCACTACACCGCTCCAGATTTACAAACTGACACATTGGGCCCAATGCGTCAGTTTGTAAAGCCCTTCATCAGATTATACCTGCTCCAGGTATAATGTATGCAGGGTAGGCATTCTTAGGTAAAAGCCACGCAAAACCGACGCAGTGAAATTTACAACATTTCACTGCGTCATTCTGTGACTTCACTGCATCAGAATTTTACTGCTTGCTCATAGCAGGTGTGAAATTGACGAAGGGCTTTTTCCAACGGGAGACTCCTCGCATTGCTGGACTTGCGTCATGTAACAACGTTACTCCAGCAATGCATATGTTTAGCGCCAACAGATGCATCAGAATTTCTGACCCATCTGTGAAAACGTGCGCCTTGAAGCTCTGCATTGCAAAGACAGCGCATCCATGGCGTTGTTAGAAGATCTTAGGGAAGTGCAAGAACTCTGATGCATCAATGCTGATGCGTCAGATTCTTGTAAATGAGGACCTTACTTTGCTCACTGGGAGAGAAACTAATTCCAATATGGATCTTTGTTATCAGAGTTAGGCCCATATTTATGCTCTGTTTGCACTGAATTAGCATCATTTGTCTACGCTAATTCAGCACAAACTTAACTCCATATTTATACTACCTTGCATCAATGAGATGCAAGGTAGGCGTTCCCGTGCAGAAAACGACGATATGGCCTTAGCGTCATATTTATCCCCTGTGCTAAAATCTAGCACGGGGGGATGAGGGCCTTAAATAATGGTGCTAAGCTTGCTTAGCGCCATTATTTAACGCCTGGGTCAGGGCAGGCGTTTGGGGACCTGTGGGCCTTTTTCCATGGTCAGAGACCATGGAAAGAGCCCAAAGGTGCCCTTCCCAGGCCCGAGGACACCCTCACCCACCCCACCCACACCAAGAAGACACCTAAGGATGGGGGGGACTCCATCCCAGGTAAGTAGAGGTGAGTATTTTTTTCTATTTTTTTTAAGTGCCATAGGAGGGCCTAACTTGGGCCCCCCTAAATAGCACTGTGCTTACTAAGACAGGAGTCATGCCCATGAGGTTTTAACGTAAAAAAATGATGCTAGTCTGGGTAGAGGCATTTTTTTGCCTGTGCTTGTCCTAGCATCGTCTTCTGACGCCAAACCCCCTGTTCCCCCTATGCCTCCCCCACCCAGCTAGCGTCCTTTTTTATGGCGCTAGCCGGGCCTTACCGCCGGCTAGCGTCATACCATAAATATGCCGCCTGGCTGGCGTCTTGGTATGGCGTTAGCCGGCTGTAAACTTTTTGACACTCAACTGCGCAGTTGAGCGTCAAAAAGTATTAATATGGGTCTTAATGTCATAAGAACAATAAAATAACAAATAGAATGAAAAATAGCTAGCATTTCAGTTGCATCACTACACTGGGTGCCTTTATCATTTAGTCAAACAGTTGCCAAGGATGCAATGTCACTGGAAACCAAAGTACTCTCTCCTTCTGTTCACAATTGTTTGACTACAGGGACATATCATCTCCACACGCCTAGGAGACAAAAGCCATGGACCCTTAGCAGCCCTAAGCACACAGCTGAAACATTTTGACAAAAAAGGATGCTAGAATCATATGCATGGGCATCATTGACTCTCTCTTTAACTTCATGAGGGTCACCCAAAATAAGAGTATGCTGGGGTAGCACCTTCGTATTTGTTTTCTCTCATTCATCCCAAAATAGAAATATCAATGTGGTCCTTCTATTGAAGTCAAGCCCATCCCAGTTTCTAGGGTACAAGAATGAGTCATGATAATGAAGCACGCCACCAATAGAGTGGGTGAGGGTCAAAAGAGAAGTGTATGTTATGCTATTAAGACTCCATCTCAGGCTAACTGATCATAGGCTTCATTGGAAAGAGAATGATTTTAACCAAGCCCCTCCTAACATCAACAATATTCTAAGCAACTCTGAATTATGCTCTTTGGAACAGGTGCAAGAATGCTATTGTGAGCCAAATCTGGAACCCCAGGGACCCTGGTCCCCCTAGGATAACTGCTAGTCTTACCAAGGTCATCACTCCATTGTAATGGAGCTTTTCAATCTCTCTCTAACTTCAGCCAAGATTCCAGCAATCTGGTAGTTTGCTCAAGTTTCAACCATTCTTAAGCCCCCGGCCAACCCAGAGATTCTTTCTATTGCCCTATTTCTCTGTTACCATTGCTTGCCAAAATTCTAGAAAGTTATCTTAGCTCCCAGTTGACATTCCTTCTTGAAGAACACAAAATTTTAGATAACTCACAGTCAAGGTTTAGAGCATCTCACAGTACGGAGATAGCGCTAGTGGCTGTGGCTGATACTATTAGACTATCCTTAGATGCTGGGACCCAGATTATCTGGTTCTTCTGGATTTGTTGGAGGCTTTTCATATGGTCTCTCATTCCATTCTTATCCACAGATTGTATGAGGCTGGCATATGCAACAGCGCATTGCTTTAGCTCAGGGATTTTCTTGACAACCGAACTCAAAATATTTGCCTAGGCTACTTTAGCTCCAAAACCATAAGAATCAATAGAGGAGTTCCACAGGGTTCCTGCCTGAGCCCTACATTATTTAATATCTACATGGTGCCTCTAGCACAGACAGTAAGAGCATGTGGATTTGAGATAGTATCTTTTGCAGATGATATGCAATTACTCATCTCCTTCGGGCACAATCCAAGTAAAGTTGATTCTCATTTTATGCACTGTGTGCGTGAAATCACAACATGGATGAAGAATAACTGTTTCTAACTAAATGGAGATAAAACAGAGATTGTGCTTTTTGGCAAGGCACAGGAAATCTGGTCAGCCAACTGGTGGCTGTCTGAGCTTGGCCTTGTTCCCAAATAGGTGGTAAAAAAATCTGAGGGTTAAAATTGACCAAATCCTTTCTATGAAATCCCAAGTTGATTCTACTTGCTGTACTTGCTATGCAACTCTTAAGGAAGACATTTCCATGGCTCCCTCCCAGATATAGAAAGACTCTAGTTCAGGGCATTATCTCCAGCCACCTTGATTATGGAAATGCACTTTTAGGAGCAGCCAATGACACCTTGCTATCAAAACTCCAAGACCTGCAGAACACAGCGGACTGGCTAATCCATAACCTGTCTTGCCGCACATCCACTGCTCCCATCTTAAGGGACCTCCACTGGTTGCCCATAAAGAAACATAGGGGGTTATTACAACTTTGGAGGAGGTGTTAATCCGTCCCAAAAGTGACGGTAAAGTGACGGATATACCACCAGCCGTATTACGAGTTCCATAGGATATAATGGACTCGTAATACGGCTGGTGGTATATCCGTCACTTTACCGGCACTTTTGGGACGGATTAACACCTCCTCCAAAATTGTAATAACCCCTTTAATCTTCAAGATATGCTCTCCTACTCAGAAGGCCTTGCCCACTTACTTGCATGCCAAACTTCATTTCTACCATCCCTCCCGGTTGTTGAGATCTACTCACATGGTCTACCTAAAAATACCTAAAATCAGCAAAGCTAGATACGGAGGCAGATCGTTTTCTTATCTGACTTTGTCTTATTGGAACAAACTGCCCATTCCTTATCGCTTCTGTGAGGATCATGCTAAATTTAAAAAGTTACAAAAAACATGGTTGTTCAGTGCCTCTCTCTAAGTTTCTCAATAATACTAACTTTTGCCTGCTGCACTAAGCACCGAGATGCTCCTACGGGAGTGAGTCAAGCTCGATAATAAGTTGCCAGAATCTAATCTAATGGCTGTGAAAATACCTTTGTTGTATATAGATTAGGCTGGAAGCCAGTATCCTTCTTTGATCCTCTCATTCCCCCTTTTCTTAATAAGAACATGCAGAATCACATCTCTTAGTAACAGGCACTTAATCAGCTAATTTGTGGTACGAAATTTATGAGATAGGTACATCGGAAAGCCATTACAGTCAATTTGAGTGTGGCATATAAAAATCAGAGATGATATAGTCCATCTAGGAGCAACACAGTGAAAACTACATCATGAAATGTTGACTTGTCCCCTTTAGAAAGAAGAATGCAATATGGCTGTTTCGCACATTGGGTGAACGACAAGATAACTGAACATAACTATTTAATTGGATGTCATTTGATCGTGTTTCTATTGTAATTCAACTGTAACACCTTAAAATGTTTAATGGTATTCTCCTGTGTAGTTCGTATGACAACTAGGCCATTAAAGGGGGTGTGGCCAAGCAAGATGGCCGATTAGTGTGTCTTGATGGAACTACCGACCCGAGGAACATAATCCTCCTGCATCCTACCCCAACTAAAGGTTTTGTGCCTATGTGATGGAGGGGAATGAGCACCTAGCCACACAGGGAGGAGACCGCCCCTTTGGGAGGCCTCTCCACTGCAAAAACAAGAAGCACTGGGCTCCTGAGTTGGGCCACCCTCTGATGCGGCCTGGTGAGGAGCGGGGCTCCTGAGGAGCAGAGTGGCCTGGAGACCGTGGAACCCACCGTTGGCGGCACTACACAGAGGTGGACACAGCTCCTACATGGGGGGACAGCTCCCCAAAAGATCTATAAAGCGGCTGATGTGCGTTGTTGAGGGGACATAGAGGCGTGGAGTTGGCTGAGGCAGTCACGCAAGATGGCAGCTCTGTGTCCAGAATAGCACTGCTATTTGAACTTGCGGCTCACTGCAACTGTTACTGGAGCATCCACCTGTACAAAAGGAGATCTGATCCCGGCCGAAAATCACATATGTGAGACAAGTCTGGGTGGGAACCTAGCTCTGACCATCAGATCCACTGCAGGGTGCAAGGTGGCGCAGCGTAAGCAGGCCTGAGCTCATATAATACAAGCAGAGGAAGCTGCATTGCGGGAGAGGTCGGCCTGCATTGACACTGTGCCATTTGGATATTGCTGCTGGAGTAAGATACATGTCGCTACAGCAGAGACAGCCATACGTGCACGCGGAAGTGGCGGGGAGCGGTTGCAATGCCGGAATATGTGTCCCGCAACACCTCAGTGATAATTGAACAATACTGCTTTGGCTGCAGGTCCCTCCTGCCCCCATTACTAACTCAGCATCTGCCTCTGGTAGAGCTGGCTACTGGACTCAAGGGGTGGGAACCCTGTGCTTGCTGTAGAGACGGGCCACAACTTGTAGTTAAAATGGCGCCCATAGGGAAGAAACATCACTCTGAGCGCTAGCACCCTGAAATGTGAACTATGATTGTTGGGCACTCTCCCTAGCACCTGAATTGCCGCACAGTGGAGGACAGTTTTACCGGCACTAGCGCTGGTCCCAGCGTGGAACTTGAGATGGAAAGCAGCCCAGGGCCTGAGTGGGGCCTGCTCCTGTTGGGACATCACTGTGGGCACACTGCTATCCATAGTGCGCCGATGAGAGTCAGGTTAATGGGGGACTGAGAATGAGGTACAAAGTGGACTTTGTACCTCGAGTTCGGCTGCAATTGCTGCCTGCTAGCTTAGGTGCCTCCCGGAGCTGGTATCAGACCTAAGCCCTCGGGAGTGCACACAAATAGCCTATCACTGCAACTGACACAGATTTGGGGGACTTCTGGGGCCTGGACGCACATGTGTGAACAAGGGTAAACACACTGAAAGCTGGTGCAACAAATAGCTGAGACACAAACCCTACATGAAGGCGAGACCTGGGGCTAGAGTTGTGAGTCTGGTTACTTTGAAGGTAACACCCTTCAGAGCTTGTAAGTGAAGTTAGAGTGAAGTAATAAACCTCGATACGACCAGCTCCAATTCAAGAGGTTTACTGAGTAATAACAAATTTCCAGGAAAAATCACCCCAGCAGCGCAGCGCAGTGCGACCTGTCGCTCCCCCAACACAACAGCCATCTCCAACTGATGCTCGGCTCACGTGTAGCGCCAGCCCACGCGGCAGAGAGCCAAACCTCAGAGGAATAGCCTCAAGCAAGGTTTTCCGCTCCATTGTGCGTGCAGAACAAAAGGCATGTTTCTGCACACTCAATGGAGTTTGAAATATTACATTTAGTTTTCCCTTTTTTTTAAAACAGAAAACATCAAACATTTTGCTTTACAACAATACACTGGTAACTAAATACACATGGTTTGCATGAAATAACGTCATATTCGTACCAAAACAATAATACTCGTTTAACAATACCTCAAAGGTTAGTTATGAGTTCTATGACTTTTCCTAACAGGCAAAGAGTTCGACCTTGTGTCTACCACCTCGCTGGGATTATGTAAACTGGAGGATTTCTTCATTTTAAGATTCCGCCCCACCTCAATTAGCGTGTCACCAGGTTGCACGACACTATCATCTGCTGAGACTTTCACCACTTTTCCCACGTTCCACCAAACACGTCCATTCACACGAACAGCATTATCACACACTTTATTAACCCTTAATAGTTCAGAGAACTTTAAGTCACCCTTCTTGACAAAGCTAGGCATTTTAACCCGTACCCAATCACCAATCGTGAATTGAATTTATTTCACACATCTATTCCTATCATAATATGTTTTTTGTTTAGCCTGAGCTTTCTCTATATTAGAACGAACCTTGAGGCCAATGTCTTCCCTACATGTAGCATGTTTCACAAATTTGGATAACCACACTGATCTAAAAAGAGTGGCAGGTTTCCTCCCTCTAAGAGCTTCAAAAGGAGACACCCCGGTGCTCAATTGGGGCATTGTTCTGTAGAACCAGAGCATACATTTCACAGCCACATCAACTACACACCCATTAGCCAAAGCCCATTGTACACATTCACCAACCACACGGTTAAAACGCTCAACCAAACCATTAGTTTGTGGTTGGTAAAGAGAACTCTTCAAGTGTTTGATAGCACATTCATTCAGAAAGCTCTCAACTTCAGTTGATACAAACTGCACTCCATTACCAGAGACAAGCTCCTTGGGAAAACCCCCTCCAAAAAAAATTCTTTAAGGAAAGACACCACTGGCTTAGAGTTAGCATCACCTACAAATCTCACATGAGGGCACTTGGAAAAGTAATAAACTATAACATAAGCATATCGTAATTTAGGTGAAAGTGAATGGAAAGGCCCTATCAGATCAATACCAATCTTTTCCCATGGACCCTATTGACACTCAATAGGTTGTAGGGGAGGCAAAGAGGTTTTCAGTGTTTTATCACTGGTAGAACAGATATGGCAACATTTGGCTAACAATTCAATGTCTTGGTCCATTTGGGGCCACCAACAGTATTCTCTCACCCTTTTCTTGGTGAGTGTGGAGCCCAGGTGACCTTTGTGTGCTTTTTCCAAAATAACAGGAGGCACAATTTTGTAATTCCTTAAAAGAATACCATCTTCAACAGATAGTTCATCTGATACCTTGAAATAAGGCTGAGCAGACAACTCCAAACTTTTCTCATGAGGCCAACCTTCCTCAACGTATGTCAAGACTCTAGCGAGTAACTGATCATTCGTAGATGCCTCTTTCCAATTCGCTTCAGAAATGGACCCAACACGTTCCAATTCAACTGCAGCAATAAAACAATTTTCATCTTGAATATCATCTTTTTCACCAATCTCTCCAGAAATTGGATTCCTAGAAAGATAATCTGCCCTCACATTTTTCCCCCCAGAAATGTGTACAACAGAAAAATCAAATTGCAACAACCTGGCCGCAAACCTTGTAATTCTTAGTGTGCTACCCTTGACGTTATTACAATTCAAAATAGTAACCAACGGTTTATGATCTGTTTGGAGTAAAAAATGTCCTCCCCACAGACAACATTTGAATTTTTCAATAGCCCACCAACAAGCTAACAATTCTTTTTCTATAACATAATAGTTTGCTTCATTCGGTCTAGGAACCCTTGACGCAAAGCCAATAGTATATTCCTGGTTTCCATCGATCTGCGTCAAGACAGCCCCAACGTCGAATTTGCTTGCATCAGCAGGTCAAACAACACTTTAAATTATGATCATAAGATCGTAGAACACTTACACTTCCCAACTTTTGTTTGATAGTGTTGAAAGCTTCCGCTCACTCAGCATCACACACAAAGTCTGCTTTTGTTTTCAGTACATTCGAAATGGGTCTTACTAACGTAGCAACATTTTCAATAAACCTGGAATAGAACTCACACAGTCCAAAAATGATTTGACCCCCACTTTGTCCAGAGGTGCCGGTGCTTCTACGATAGCTTCCACAAGGCCAGGTTTGGGATATACACCTTCAGCTGTCATGACATGCCCCAAGTATTCTATAGATTTTTGCAAAAACTGACATTTTTCTCTTTTCAATACCACACCCGCATTATCAAACACTTGCAAAACCTGTCTCAAAATCTCCCTGATGTTCCTGACAATCACAAGCATGAATTAACACGTCATCCTGAAAAACACATACTTTTTTTATGCCTTTAAGTAGAGTCGATATAATTCTTTGAAAAACTGATGCTGCCAATGCCAGACCAAACGGCATTCAGCAGTATTGGAAAGTCCCCCACGGAGAAACAAAGGCAGTTAATGTCGAGAATCAGGTGTCAATTCTACCTGGTGGTAAGCAGCGGCCAAATCAAGTTTAGTAAACAGTTTAGCTCCGGTTATGCAAGAAAACATCTCTCTGTTCTTTGGTAGCAGATGAGAGTCTACCCAAATTTCTCTGTTAAGTGCCCTCAAGTCAATGCACACTCTCAGTTCGCCATTTTTTCTTTCTTAGTCACTACCAAAGGGCTTCAACGGCTTCAACGGGTTCAATGATTCCCTTCATTCATAAACTCTCTAATTCTCTTTCCAATTCATCTCTGACACTAAATGGTACACCTCTCAATTTATGCTTGATAGGAATGGCATTGTCTTTGACGTTAGTTTTATGTTTAAGTCCTCTTATCTTGCCCAGTTCTCCAGAAAAATCTTTGGAGAATTCATTAAGCAAATCTTCTACATTAGAGGAATCCCTTATAGCAGTAACCTGGTCTCCGTGCCTCGCGCAATACCATACCAAACAACCCTTGGTGAAACCAACCTAAAATATTCAATCCTTTGACAGCCACGTAGACTTTCCCAAAAATCCGACGTCCTTTAAAAACTAGAACATTCTCAAAGAAACCCACTAACTCAATCCTCCTCCCTTCAAATGATACCGGTGATCCATCTGGAGGATCCAGTTCCTGTGTACCCCACTTTTGTTCAAATAACTCCTGTGTAATCATTGTGATCCTGTCACCTGAATCAGCTAACAATCCTAAGTGCTTATCACCTACTTGAACTAAAACGTACGGGTCAATACAGTGATCAGAATTACCACTTCTTATGTCATGTTCACCCACCGCCAGAATCATTTCCTGGATTTCACACATCAATTCATCCATTCTATCATCACTCTCATCAGCGACAACGTTGACATTGGAGTTATTACTTTTGACACTTTGACAAACTTTTGCAAAATGTCCAGTTCTGCCACAAGATCTACACTGCACACTCTTTGCAGGAAAACTCTTCCCTCCTTTCAGATGTGGTGGATAACGACACGGGAAACATATGTTTGTTTGAAAAAACTTTTTTTTTTTAACAGCACCAGCTCCTTTGCTGGACGAAGCATTATTCATTCTACGTCTGTCGTCTGCTCCTTGAATCACATTAATTTGTTCCACCTGTGGATGATCCAACTCTTTAACTCATTTAATCGCCGTTTCAATACTCTTGGCAATCCTAATAGAGTCCGTTAAAGATGGGTCACCCAGGGACAACAGGTTTTGTTTGATGGATTTATCCGAACATTGACAAATGAACTGATCACGTATTAATTGATCAGCAAAAGCTTCAAAACGACACTCTGCAGAAAGTTTCCTTAAGGCAGTTATGTAAGTATTCATGTCTTCTCCGTTTTTCTGTTCTCTCCTAAAAAACTTGTGCCTCGCTACGACCAAACTTAGTGGGGCATCAAATCTGGTGACTAATGTCTTGAGAGCTTCGTCATATTTGTCAAGCTCTTCGCCATCCTCCAATTGAATGTCAGGTAAATGTTTAAACACAGATCTTCCTTCGAATCCTAATGAATGCAACAACAAGCATTTTTTTCTTTCAGGTCTAAACCTTGATGCACCAATAGCGCCCAAATACGTTTCAAAGGCGTCATACCATTGTTCCATGGTATAGCTGGCTCACCAGGTTTTTCCAAGAATGGCGGCGGGGGTTAACAGACTGCATGACCGATTGAAAGAGTAAAAAACAATTGTCACTTAAAACTGCGCCAAAAGCAAAATTTTCAATGTCCTTTCTAATATAAGAATATCACATTAGGCACTTTCCAATAAAAAGCCCTTGAAACTATAGAAAGGAAACCTGTTTAAAGATGGCTGCCACTTTTCCTTAACCCACAAAGTCTTTTTTGGCCACACCTTCTGTTAAGATCCACAAGAAAAAAAAAACAGCAGAGAGCAATAAAGAGTTCCGTTTTGCCTCACCAGGTCGTCCAGAGACTCCTCGAGATTGAAGAGATTAATCAGCAGCCAGCAACAACAGCGCGTGGGCAAGAGTGAAGGTGTGCGCAATGGGGTGATAAAAAAAACAGCTTGTCGCCAAAAATGAAGTAATAAACCTGGATACGACCAGCTCCAATTCAAGAGCTTTATTGAGTAATAACAAACTCCCAGGAAAAATCACCCCAGCAGCGCAGTGCGGCCTGACGCTCCCCCAACACAGCAGCCATCTCCAACCTACGCTCGGCTCTCGCGTCGCTCCAGCCCGCGTGACAGAGAGCCGAACCTCAGAGGAATAGCCTTGAGCAAGGCTTTCCGCTGCATTGCGCGTGCAGAGCAAAAGGCATGTTTCTGCACACGCAATGGAGATTGAAATATTACATAGAGATTGGCACTATGCCCCCCTGGCAAACACTTGGCCTACTTGTCTTCCTTGTATTTTGAACCACTGAGAATACTTCACCATGGTAAAAAAGAAGCCACAGAAGGAGGCACAGTCCAACAAAATAGTACAATATACTGTACCTGGCCTTGGATCCAATAAGCTCGGACGAGGAGGGCAGGCGAGCCTGGAAAGGAGAGAACCACAACAGGGCACTGCTGAAATCCTAGAGGCCATAGAGAGCTCCCGAGTGGCATTAGAGACCAAAATGGATCTCATGGACATAAACCATTTGAGACTAGACCTTCGTAAAGTGGTTGAGAGGGTCATAAGCACAGAAGAGGAAGTTCCCACACTCTGTAAAAATGTCCAAGACCTGCAGGTGACAGTAGTGGGCCTGAACTGCAGTGGGACGCAAATGGAAGGTCGTATTTAAGATGCAGAAGGGCAAATTAGACATAATAATCTGCGCTTTCTTGGATTTCCTGAACAGGCAGAAGGCCCCTCCACAGAACTATTTTAGAAGATTCGATTACTGGCACCCTTAAACCCAATGTCTCTCTAAGTTCTTTTCTATAGAACGTGCCCGCCGAGCGTTGGGGCCTGAGCCGCGTCTGGGTGCACTGCCTAGGACGATCATAGCCCACATGTTCAACTATAGGGGCAGAGTCATAATTCTTCAACATGTACATGCTCACGTTTTCACAGTTGATATGACAGACACCTCTGGCATTGAGGGGCGGATGGTTTGAGGCCTGTCTCACAAAGTTGTGGGGTGTCAAAGGGAGAGGGCTCAGACTGTTGTAAAATATACAAGGCAGATGATGGTTTACTGAGGGAATGAAATGTGCACCACCAAGGAAGATATTGAATATGAATAATACTAAATAGTATTCCTGAGATAATGACTAATGTACTAGGTAAGATGCAGGGCCAAGACATATTATTGAGCAATGTGAATGGACTGGGAAGTAAAATTAAAGGAGTGGTGGTATTTGTGGCTTTTCAGATTCACAAACTGCATGTTATGATACTCCAAGAGACCCACCTTGTGGGAAACAGTTGTGAAAGAGGCAGAAATAGATGTACATTGGTGGCACATGCTGGGATTCACCACAGATTCAAGGGGAAGTGGGTATTTTTTTAAATGAATCAACACAATCAATCATAGACCATACTAGGATAGACCCCATGGGATACTATGCGGCAGTGCTAAGAAGGTTAAGAGAGACAAGATAGCATTTGTATTGATGTATATCCCACTGCCTCTGCAAATCAGCACCCTTGAGAAGATGGGCAGACTCTTTATACAAATCCCGGTGGATATATTAGTGTTAGGTGGAGATTTTAGCTTAGTCGTGAATGGGATAGAACCAGCCCAGACCATGAACCCAGATAAAGCAACTACCAAGCTGGGAAAATTTGTGTCAGCAATGGGCCTCATCATCCTTTGGAGGAAGCTGAATAGAGGAGTCAGGCAGCTCTCATTCGCTTCGGGGCACATTAAACACACTCTAGGCTAGAATAAATGTGCGCACCAACTTTGCAGTACCATAGTACATTCCCAGCAAGGTGGTTGTCAGATCATTCCCTACTGAAAATCACCATGTATCTCAAAAGGGCATCAGGGCACAGATTTTGAAGCTTAATCCTTGGGAGATAAAAAATAAGCAGCTGATGAAATCAATAATGCAGAGCACTACATAGTAACTGTAAGAAAATGTAGTTGACTCGGATGTGACAATATGAGAAACAAACAAAACGGCAGTGAGAGGAAAGGTCATTCATATCATAGGTAGTGGGAAAGAAGAGAAGAAAACCTGAAAGCAGCTTAAAGGTACAAGCAGACATACTGAATCTGGAGAGACAGGTGGCACAAGACCTATGGAGTTAGAATCAAGAGCAAAGAACTCAGGACAATATTGGAAAATAAAGCAAGGGCTATATATTTAACACAGCAAAAAAGACTCTATGTTGTAGGGAACACAATGGGCAAACTATTACTGTGGTTGCATAAACTTGAAGGGGGCAATAGATGGATCCGCACAGTGACAGACAAGAAACTTGAGAAGAGGACAGAAAACATAATATGAACTGAAATATTTGCTAGATACCTCAATGTGACGTGCAGCTTGTGAAAGGAGAGTTCTCCATCCTTGCTAGATGTGTTTGCACAGGACTTGCCTATCCCCTCACTAGCAACAACAGATACCAAAGACCTTGAGACAGACCTTCTTACTGAAGACAAGGGAAGATGGTGTCTTGCCTCCAGATCTGAGGGTAGCTACTGTGGTCAAGCTACTCAAAACCGGCAAGAATCCCAGTGAGTGCTCTTCATTTAGGACCATTTTTATACTACATATGAAAAAAGAGATATTGGCATGGGTACTCACACAACAGGCTATACTGGGTGGTAGGAAATCTTGTACATCCTGATCAGTCAGGCTTTATACAGACAAGATCAACAACAGACAACTTCAAGACAATTGCATAGTATGTTAGGTAGGCCATGTAGAGTGAAGGAACCAGTAGTGATCCTCTCGCTAGATGCAAAGTGCACCTTCACTTCTATAGAATCACCCGTTTTATTCGAAATACTCCAGAGAATGGGGAGCTTGGACTTTTTTCCAATGGGTCCAACTGCTTTATCAAATGCAACTGACAAGAGTCAGACTAATTGGGATGCTGTCAAGGACATTCCCGTTAAAGAGAAGGACAAGATAGAGATGCCCTCTATCACCAACTTTGTTTGCGCTGGTGAAGGAACCGCTAGGTTTTGCATAAGGGGAGAATTCCTAATAAGAGGATTTAGATGGATGAGAGGACTGCATGTTGTTGTATGCGGATGAATTGATTCTATGTTTGGACAACTGAAGCATGCACTGGCACTGTATTGAAAAGAAATGTAAAATGTACAATATGCAAAAAAAGCAATATCCCAAATATACAGAACACTAATTAACAATAATACTGCATACTGGGAAAACTCCAGGAACAGTGTGAGAAAGACATAGGCCATATTGATGACACAGACTGGGATAAGCCGTGCAGACACCAGCAGCGGCCCCTCTGCTACGACAGATGAGCGTCGCTCCACTGCTTTCACAATAAGGAAAAAGGAAAAATAAAATTATAATAACACAATGTGTATTGTTTTTCATCTGGAGCCAAGTTAGAGCGGGCAGGGCTGGAGGAGGAGTGGTATGTGCACCATATGTGCACGTCTGTTTGGCCGGCTGTGTTGGGCTGGCCAAACAGACATGCACACTTAGAATTTCTCCACCGGCTGTATTGCGGGAGGAGAAAGTGCACAGGGTCCCACTGTGTGCGAGCCAAACCACACCATTCACACCAATCACGACGCTGCTGTCATACTAGTGACATCAGTGTCGTGATTGGCTCAGGGGAGTGTGGGAGCCTGTGTGCTGCCCAGAAGAGGACGAGGCTGCTCAGGATGAGGATGGAAGAGAGACAAACCCACCTTTTTATTTTTTTTATACCCGCCCCGCCACCCCCGTTGAGTGGCAGCCGCAACTGACAGACACCCTAGAACTGTGGCAATAAGATTGGGAATCTGACTGGTACAATTAAGGATATTACATACATTATACTGAGCGAGACTGTAAATGAAGATATATGGCGAGTGATATTATATGTTTGAGAAACTGTGGTCAATTTTATTCATCATATTATCTGCCAATGCCCCAAAGTAACTGCAAGAGATTACCAAATGCATGGAGGAAATATAAGATTCAGACTTTAAATGCCCCTCTAGAAGAAACTGGGCACATGGAATGACAATATACCAAACAAATACCAAAATACAAAATTCTATGATGTAGGATTTATGGTGACAGAGAGGGATATAACCAGATAATGGGGATGGGCGATACCACTTAGGAATGGTGGAATAACCAAACTGGTGTATGATGGCTGAAAAATGTGGGTATGAGAATAGAGGAAGCTATTTTATAACTATCTGCAATCTCACTCATCTATTCCAGTCCATTTGCCCGCTTCCAGCTTTCCCATACTTTTCACAACTTTTTAGACAAGGTAAAGAACCAGATCACCTGCTAATTCACCGTCTCAGCTGGATTCGAGGACCTTACAGGATGAACACTTGGAGGCGGACATGTTTGTTTAGATGTATATGAGTGAAATCAACTCAAATGCAGTAGGATAATATTGCTCGGTGTAACTACATATGTGTAGTGAAAAAACAATAAAGTATTCACTATTGATAAAAAAGCAAAAAACATCGTATTTTAATCACATCTTTACTGCGATCTGGAAAATTATACTCCTCAATGCTCTTATTGAGTTCACAATTTTTCCTGGAAGTTTCAATTCACCGTGTGTGTATCTGATATGGGATGGATGGCTAACAGACAGGCTTATCAACTTGACCTCCAAGATTATGCAAAGCTCACTTTTTTCTAGAGAGAAGCATATAGTACAGCATTGATCAACGGTGCTTTTCTCATAACAACATTGGTCAAAGTTTCTATACTAACAGATCACAAAGGAAACAAAAATAAAATAAAAATATATAACTAATCAGTGGTTTGGGCTCTCGTTCTTGAGTCACTATGGGTCTTTTGTGCTACACGTCAATGTACAGAGCTTTGTAGATGGGGAGAAAGGGCTTGAGGGCAGGTGCACTATTGTGGCTGGGGGCAGTCTTCAGCAGTGACCCTCTGTCAGTGTCTTACAGATGTCTCTGTAGTTTTACCCAACCCTTGCTGACCACAGAACAAAGTACATACTGTAAAGAAAAGGAGCAGAAGATGATGACCTTACATAGTCAAGGCAAAGCTAGAGGTCTTTCTGGTGAGGTGAGGTTTGTCAATAGGGAGGTGAGACTAGGACAGGACTTTTGGGCAGGCAGTCCTTACAAAACAACCCTTCCACCCATTCATTTTAATTCTCCCCAGGTACACTGGTTTTCAGAAATTGAGGGAGGCAGACTGTTATACGATCTGTCATATAGTAATAGAAGGAAACATTGAGGGGCATATTTACAAGAAAGTGGCGCATCAATCAGCTATGATGCTCCACTTTTTTTGCGCCCCCGCACCCGCTAACATCACCATGGTAGTGCCATATTTACAATACGGCACACCATGGCACACATTAGCACAACAGTGTCAACATTTTAGATGCTATTGTGGCGCATTAGTTGACTAGCGCCAACAATTATGGCGCTAGTCCAGCAATGCGTGGGGAGGCCCATTGGAAACAACGGGAGCATCACTTTAACGCCTGCCTAATGACGGGAAAATGGCACAGTGAAATCTCATAAATTTCACTGCGCCATTTTTCTGGGCCTCCTAACAGGGGAACATTTACTGAATCGCAAAAAGGGATTGCGACTCGCAATTCGGAAGGGATGTTCCCTTCCTAATTGCGACTCGCTGTCCCATGTGTGATTGTTTTGTGACCGCAAATGCGGCTGCAAAACAATCGCAGTTAGCACCAGTGTGACCCATTCGCAAACGGGAAGGGGTCCAGAAGGGACCCCTTCCCCTTTGTGAATGTCAGTCAGAACATTTTTTCAGAGCTCTGAAAAAATGAAACGAAAACGTTTCATTTTTTGTTTTTGAAATGCATCTTGTTTTCCTTTAAGGAAAACGGGCTGCATTTACAAAAAGAAAAACTGCTTTATTTAAAAGCAGTCACAGACATGGTGGTCTGCTGTCTCCAGCAGGCCACCCTGTGAGGGCCGCCATTCACAAGGGCGTCGTAAATTGCGACCCACCTCATGAATAGTCATGAGGTAGGCATTTGCGACCTCCTTGCGAGTCGCAAATAGTGTTATTGACACTATACAACATTTGGTTTCGCGACCGAAGGTTGGTACATGTAGCCCTTAATTCCGTTTCAGCGAAGATATCCTAGAGATGGTTCTAAATAATGATAACAACTAAAAAATGTGAGTTTTAATGTTTCTTTTTAATTAGAGCACTCCCCTGTGGTTGCAGCACATCATCCTGGGACGCCACTTATAAGGTAATAACATCGTAGTCACTGCTGCGAAGGGACATATTGACTTAGGTGTCATGTGTGCCTTCACAGTCCATATTTGAAGACCTTGAAGATGGTCTAGCCCTTTACTGCACCCATCCTTGTTGGCTCTAGACTAAGGTTTCCCCTTTTTCTTGATTTCAAAATAATTTGTTGGTTATGAGGGTATATTGGGGTAATACCATACATGTTACATACGATGCTTACAGTATTTATAATGCTAGAATATTTACAGTGTTTGAATGTTTACAATGTTTGAATGTTTGGAAAGTTTGAATCACTGTTTGGTGTGACATTAGAAATACTGTTTAGTGCAAACCATTGATGGTTAAAACTTCATTACTGTAGTGAGAAAGTTGAGGAGCGGGGAGGGTTAAAGGGAAAAATAAGGGTTTGCCCATTTTCAATAAACACATTTGGAACAGCCAGGAGCTCGTACTTGTACAATATTTTATTGAACTCCTCTGTTTTCTTTTTTAGCGTGGCATTCTTTTTGCTTTATTTTTCAATCTGGAACAGATTAGTCAACTCCAAGATACCCTTGAAGGGTAAAAATACCCATTTATACCTATTTTCCAGTATTTGTACAGGTCCTCAAATGAAAATACTGTCAATGCTGGCAAAATGTCAGCTGCAACCCTAGTAAATCCACCCGACCATGCGAGTGCAGGGGTTCCCACTCAGGATTCGTGGACCAGGGTTCGGTTCAATATTGTAGAACTCTAGGCCTCGCCCTGGGGAAGGCCTTGGCTCTTGCTGAGTAGAGCATCATTCAGTCCCACTCATCTTGATGCCACCAAAGTGCCCATCCTCACTGCACTCTGCTACATGTAGTTTTCAAATGGGAACCTGCAGTGGTGCAAAGGGGTTTACCTCATTTACAAAGGGAACACCCCTTCTATGAGCTACAAAATGCTTTTTAAGGTCGAGCGCATACAATATTAAAGAAGGTGCCCTATCAATATTTCTGTGATATCAAAAGGCGCTAGAAGGGCCAAATGTTGCAAATTTCACCAAGTGGACTTTTGGGTATTTTTTTTTATTTAAAGTATATTATTCTTTAAACTTATAAAGCGCCGCTGTTAGCTGAAGAAGGCATCCTGGCACAGACCATCTTGAATGAATGAAATCAAAGAGGAACAACTGTGGGTAGAAGGATAAGTGTGTAAATCCATGTTTTGAGGGCTTTCGTGAGTGTTTGGAGCCTGCTAATGGCTCGAAGAGTAGGAGGCTGGCTGTTCCACTGTTGAGCAGCCTGTACCGAAAAGGCTTGGCCGCCTGCTCAAGCCTTGTTGAACTCAGAGGCCTTTGTTAGCATTGGTTGAGCATAGTGATCATCAGGGGATATAGGGTAGCAGTTTATCCTGAAGAAAGCAGGTCCAACTTGACGGAAAGCTCTTGGGCCATATATGAGCCTACTCAGAATGACACTTTGCTCTATTAGTGGGTGCAGCTGGCTGGGAAGCAGAGGTAAACATCTGCATAATATCCACATTAATGAAAAGAAGGAAGATGAGAGTTTGTTAACATCTCATGATCAAAGGATCGCTATCCATACGCAGTCTCAAATTCCGAACTGAAGGTGCCACCATCGGACCTGAGTTGTCCTCAGTAGGCCAAAAATCTGTTGGCACTAGGTGCACAGGTTTCCCTGTATAACAGCATTGACTTCAATGTGTCGAATAGAGAGCTCTGAAAATTTGGCCTTGCTGATGTGTTCATCTCCAGAGTCAAATGGCTCTATGAACCCCCCCGCAGCACAGGTCAATTGTGGGGGCCTTCTTTCTGATCCCTTATTGGTCTTCAGGGATACCCGTCAGGGTTGCCCTCTCTCCCCCCTACAATTTTTCTTGCGATAGAGCCGTCAGCGGTTTCCCTGTACCCATCGGACCAGATCATTGGTATCCCTATACCTGGATGCCCATCGACCCTGTATCTTTACGCAGATGACATTTTACTCACCCTATCAGCCTTACCCTCCTCCATCCCCGTGGTGCTGGAGACTATTGATGCTTTTGCGGCAATATCCGACTACAAAGTGAAATGGGGGAAGAGCAAGGCCTGACCACTGTCGCGGATCACCACAGGCGCCGCCATTGTCAGTTATCCATTCCAGTGGAAGAACTCCGCCTTAAGTATCTGGGCATCCTAGTTAACAGGGGCCTGGAGCGCATGGTGGCAGTTAATCTGGACCCAATTACTGAGAGAATGTGTTTGGACTTCGCGAAGTGGTCCCACCTGAATCTCTCTCTTTGGGGATGGACTCAAGCAGTGAAAATGGTTTCCCTCCCCCGAATCACGTATGTTTTGGGCATGCTTCCCCAATTAATACCCCTCTCAACCCTCCGTTACATAGACAAGGCAATTAAGGCCTTCATCTGGGATTCAGCTCGACCTCGCCTGGCAATTCAAAATGTTATTGCCCATAGATCAGCAGAGGGACTGGGTCTGCCTTCTGTGGAGCATTACTGTCTAGCCCTACATTTGGCAGAAATGGCGTAAATGCACCCCTGGGGTTCAAGGCCCCTTGTTATGGGTCGTAGTCAAACGCAGACTCCAGGCGGCCTCGTTGGGACTACCGGCCTTCTATCTTCCTGGCCCCACCACTGTCGGGTTCCCCACACCAGGCTGAAAGCCATGCACGCCACCTGGATATAGGCTCACAAGCTTTCTTTGGGCATGCGCATCTCCATGACAAAGCTCCCCTCTGGAACAATAGAGGTATCCAAATAGGGGGGGATAATTTATTTGGGCTCCTGGCACAGAGCTGGAACTTGAACTCTTACAAGCCTCATTTCCGGTGATGAACTCATGTCCTTTGAGATGCTATGGGATGAATTTGGCTTTTTGAATACTCACCAATGGCACTTGAAACAACTGCAACATTTCCTGCTGAACAAACTGGACCCCCTACCCTAGATCATCCCCAGTTTCCTGGTGCTCTATTACCTAAACACTCGGGTCAGTGTAAAGGCGGCCTGTCCGGATTCTACAATTTTCTGATTTGCTACCTCTACTCCCAGCCACAATTGACTTGCCTCAGGATGACCTGGCGGGCTCGCCTGCAGGTGGACTATGATGAGGAGAACTGGCCCAAACTCTTGGAGGCCCTGGAACATGAAATCCGGGATGCACGGATGAAGCTCAGCCTTTTTACAATCCTTCAGGGCTGGCACTGGACCTTGCATGACTTCAGGTTGCAGGGTTTCTCCCTCACTCTGCCTGGTGATGTAATTATGCATCCTGTTATATAGATTGTATTTTACTTGATTGTGCTATCATTCACCCCTTCTGCTGGACGGTAGTAGCGGTTGGCATGTAGGGAGAGTGGTGGGGCAGGTAAATGGTGGGGGGGAGTAGTAAAATAAATAAAAGAAAAAGCTACTTACGTTCCTAGCTTGCCGAATGACATCCTCCTCGCTATGGAGGACCTCACTTCTCGTATGTGTTCCAGTCTTCTCTACCCTAACCGATCCTGGCGCTGTTAACCAGCATGGAAGAAGCACTAGGATTGGAGGGAGCGGCCTCTCTCAGTGCTCTTATGAGCACTGGAGGCCGGTGCTTTCTCTAACCCACCTTTCGTAGACAGCTGGATGAGAGAGGTTTATAATGCGCATGTCTGGCTGGCCTTCGCAAGACGGCCAGCCAAAGGGACATGCGCACTTTAAGCATAAGTGCACAGCTCCCTGCTGCCACTCAGCAGCAATTGCCCCGCCCCATAATGACACTCTGTTCAGGACGGGTTGGTGAAAAATAAAATGGTAATAAATAAACTTTATAACCATTTTATTTTTCATCTCTGAGGCTTTTCTGGGGCATTTTGTAGAGGGGCGATGCTCCTTCGCTACAATGGAGCAGCCGCTCCTGCTGGACAGCAGTGGGATCTACGCTCTTGGAGTCTATGGGTTTGCTTCGCCTTTTCCAGACCCCCTAATTCTCCTCCATGACTTATCGGACCTTTCTGAGCTGGCAGACCATGCCCGACACTGCCCTTACAGCTGCCAAGATCTGTATTCTGCCACATTGGCATTGTTCACGACTGCAGTCGCATGAGGAATCGCTCGCGGAGATGGACAAGACCGCGTCCTGTGAAAGGGTCATTTACAATTTAATGGACAAAGCAGATATTTCTCTTCTCACGTGGTCCCCCTTTCTGCAGGATGCACCCCCTACCCCCAATTCACCATGACTCTTGATCCCACCTCCTCCCCCCACATTACTACAGTTCGGCTTCGCATGAACGACCCATCTCCCCGCCCTCTTCCCTGCTTTGTAGTTCCGCCTCCCCTCCCTTCTTTTCTTCCCTCCCTTCTTTTTTTCCATTCCTTCTTTTCTTTTCTTTTCTCTTTCTATAGCTTATTTTCTCACCCCTCTCCTTGTTTTCCCTTCGGTATGTATTAGTATTGTTTGGTATTGGTGCATGTATCACAATCAACATTTGCATCTCACTATGGGTTCATTCCGGACTTGCATGTCGCTGTATTTGCTGTTATTTTTTGGTACTTATGTCAATAAAATGATTGCTACACAAAAAAAGAACTTGCACGTAAACGTCCCACATATGTACATCGTTATCCACATTAAGTGTGCACGAGATCTTGAAATGATGTAATCCGCAATGTTGCACACGATGGCAGGCTGCATGACTTGGAACGCTAAATAACTTTTAAACTTTTGTTTAAAAAAACAACACATGACTTCCATTTAAATGTAAGTGAGCCGGCGCACAAGCAACTCGAAATGTTGTGCATAAAGTCATGGAATAAGGCCATGTTTCTTTATTTTACCCAGTTCTGTTCCGTAAACTTATTAAGGTGACATGAAGATTTGCCTGAAGGGTGTAATTTGATATGAAAAGATCAATTAAAATGTACATATCAGTAAAGGTGGTGGTGTGAGTGAAAAGTGGGTCTAAAAGTAGAGATGCCCCCAGATCGTTTTCTCTCGCATACTCATTGCATCTAAAACACAGAAAAACAGTGGCAACAATAGTGGTAGATTATGAAAACCTCAGATGATCAAGTGTTTGTAACAATCTGTTTGAAGCACACGCCATCTGATGTGTTTGCAACGGAGGATCCGGCATACGCAGGAGGTTGGTTGGCACCATTTTAATTGTCCTGATGAGTTTGCTTACATGATCGCCACCTTGTGGTCAAGAAGTGTACTACTACTGCAAGCAGCCAGAGGCGAGTTAAATTAAACTAGTTATATTATCAGACCTCAGGGGAGCGGGCAAAGTTTATATGGCATGGACACAAGCCTCCTCTATTACAGTCCAAACCAGGTGTAAACACTTCTGGTAAAGTGCTGAAGGCAAAGCTTGTGCAGTACATATTTGCACACACGTGCTGTCACAACATAAGCAGCTACTGTACAGGCTCTGCTTGCATACAGGCGCAGTAAGGGCGGGCGCAATGCATCTCTACACATTTGGACACAAGCACAGCGACCACAAGGTCCGTCATTAGCAGCGGACGCTTACCTTACACATAGAACAGGCAGCAGCAGTGGTTGAGCAACGGAAAGGATTTCCCTGTAAGCAGCGAGGAACTTTTCATGGACGTCTTTTAAGGGTCGTTGCGATCCCTGACACCGTTTTTGCGACCCCTGACCTCAGAGGTGGCAACATCACTGCCTGGAACACAAGGTCAACTCGTCCTCATGGAGTCGGTAGGAGCTCCACTTTCCTGGTTTTCTGTCATTTTTTTATTCAAAAGTAATGAATAATATTTTATTCACTATTAGTGTAATAAAAATTAAACAGATTAGCTGGAATTGACCCTATCTGGAAGCTGAGGTAAGTAATAAAAAATCATTTTAAATGTGTGTTGTGTTCATGCTTGTGAGTGAGTGTGTGTTTATATGAGAGAGCGAGTGTGTGAATGCGTGCATATTTGCACGCAGGCTCTTTAGCAGTGGGCCGCAGGAAAAAGGGTATGGGCCCGCTAGTGGCCCGCGGCCCGCGGCCCGCAGCCCGTATAATGATGACATCTCTTCTAGATGGTACCTCTTGCCAGGGAAAAGGGTTTCTTTCATCCGGTGATATCATGTCACAGAGTCACACCCAAGCAGGGCATAACTGGCACCCTCCTGGAATGTTGTTGGTTGCAGTGTAGGAATGCGGTGTGCATTTTCAGAAGCACAGTTCCGGGAGCACACTGGCAAGTCCAGTTCAAGACCCCAGTGCAATCTGTTCGCAGCTGTATGCACTCAGTTGGCTCAGATCCCCCCTTCACCATCCTGGTAATGGAAAGGCCCATCCCTGGGGCCGCCTTTCCTTAAACTGGCGGTTAACTAAGGGATTGCATGAAGGCTGTGGACGTCTGTCTGTCCGCAACGTAAGAGCAGTGTCACAACAGTAACTACAATGAGGCCATTTTTGCAGACACAGTTGCAGCAGGCAATCAGAAACAGCTCTCCTATCAAAATACTAGTGGTTTCAGGCTCCATTGGTACATCCCAGGAACAAACTAAACATTAGCACGAAGCCTATGCAGCCTGAAGCAAAACATAACCACAAAGAGGCACGAGCTGCATAGTAACGTCAACTCACCAAAAGGGATGGGGCAGCGGAAGTGACATCACACGCCATGTGACCTTTACGTTCACTTACACACACATTCTCACACATACATACAGGATCACACATACACACGCTCCCTCACATAAATGAGCTCTCACCTGCACACATGCACACGACATCCAGTTAAAAGAATTTGTTACTTGCCTCAGCTGCCAGGAAGGTCACATTCCATACCCCTAACTGGGCTCCATTTTTTATTATAATAGTGTAAGGAAATGCCTCCTTGGCATGGTTGCCCCCTGACTTTTTGCCTTTGCTGATGCTATGTTTACAATTGAAAGTGTGCTGAGGCCTGCTAACCAGGCCCCAGCACCAGTGTTCTTTCCCTAACCTGTACTTTTGTATCCACAATTGGCAGACCCTGGCATCCAGATAAGTCCCTTGTAACTGGTACTTCTAGTACCAAGGGCCCTGATGCCAAGGAAGGTCTCTAAGGGCTGCAGCATGTCTTATGCCACCCTGGAGACCTCTCACTCAGCACAGACACACTGCTTGCCAGCTTGTGTGTGCTAGTGAGGACAAAACGAGTAAGTCGACATGGCACTCCCCTCAGGGTGCCATGCCAGCCTCTCACTGCCTATGCAGTATAGGTAAGACACCCCTCTAGCAGGCCTTACAGCCCTAAGGCAGGGTGCACTATACCATAGGTGAGGGTACCAGTGCATGAGCATGGTACCCCTACAGTGTCTAAACAAAACATTAGACATTGTAAGTGCAGGGTAGCCATAAGAGTATATGGTCTGGGAGTCTGTCAAACACGAACTCCACAGCACCATAATGGCTACACTGAAAACTGGGAAGTTTGGTATCAAACTTCTCAGCACAATAAATGCACACTGATGCCAGTGTACATTTTATTGTAAAATACACCACAGAGGGCACCTTAGAGGTGCCCCCTGAAACCTATCCGACTATCTGTGTAGGCTGACTGGTTCCAGCAGCCTGCCACACTAGAGACATGTTGCTGGCCCCATGGGGAGAGTGCCTTTGTCACTCTGAGGCCAGTAACAAAGCCTGCACTGGGTGGAGATGCTAACACCTCCCCCAGGCAGGAGCTGTAACACCTGGCGGTGAGCCTCAAAGGCTCACCCCTTTGTCACAGCCCAGCAGGGCACTCCAGCTTAGTGGAGTTGCCCGCCCCCTCCGGCCACGGCCCCCACTTTTGGCGGCAAGGCTGGAGGGAACAAAGAAAGCAACAAGGAGGAGTCACTGGCCAGTCAGGACAGCCCCTAAGGTGTCCTGAGCTGAGGTGACTCTAACTTTTAGAAATCCTCCATCTTGCAGATGGAGGATTCCCCCAATAGGGTTAGGATTGTGACCCCCTCCCCTTGGGAGGAGGCACAAAGAGGGTGTACCCACCCTCAGGGCTAGTAGCCATTGGCTACTAACCCCCCAGACCTAAACACGCCCTTAAACTTAGTATTTAAGGGCTACCCTGAACCCTAGAAAATCAGATTCCTGCAACTACAAGAAGAAGGACTGCCTAGCTGAAAAACCCCTGCAGAGGAAGACCAGAAGACGACAACTGCCTTGGCTCCAGAAACTCACCGGCCTGTCTCCTGCCTTCCAAAGATCCTGCTCCAGCGACGCCTTCCAAAGGGACCAGCGACCTCGACATCCTCTGAGGACTGCCCCTGCTTCGAAAAGACAAGAAACTCCCGAGGACAGCGGACCTGCTCCAAGAAAAGCTGCAACTTTGTTTCCAGCAGCTTTAAAGAACCCTGCAAGCTCCCCGCAAGAAGCGTGAGACTTGCAACACTGCACCCGGCGACCCCGACCCGGCTGGTGGCAATCCAACACCTCAGGAGGGACCCCAGGACTACTCTGATACTGTGAGTACCAAAACCTGTCCCCCCTGAGCCCCCACAGCGCCGCCTGCAGAGGGAATCCCGAGGCTTCCCCTGACCGCGACTCTTTGAATCCAAAGTCCCGACGCCTGGGAGAGACCCTGCACCCGCAGCCCCCAGGACCTGAAGGACCGGACTTTCACTGGAGAAGTGACCCCCAGGAGTCCCTCTCCCTTGCCCAAGTGGAGGTTTCCCCGAGGAACCCCCCCCTTGCCTGCCTGCAGCGCTGAAGAGATCCCGAGATCTCTCATTGACTTCCATTACAAACCCGACGCTTGTTTCTACACTGCACCCGGCCGCCCCCGCGCTGCTGAGGGTGAAATTTCCGTGTGGACTTGTGTCCCCCCCGGTGCCCTACAAAACCCCCCTGGTCTGCCCTCCGAAGACGCGGGTACTTACCTGCAAGCAGACCGGAACCGGGGCACCCCCTTCTCTCCATTCTAGCCTATGCGTTTTGGGCACCACTTTGAACTCTGCACCTGACCGGCCCTGAGCTGCTGGTGTGGTAACTTTGGGGTTGCTCTGAACCCCCAACGGTGGGCTACCTTGGACCAAGAACTAAGCCCTGTAAGTGTCTTACTTACCTGGTTAACCTAACAAATACTTACCTCCCCTAGGAACTGTGAAAATTGCACTAAGTGTCCACTTTTAAAACAGCTATTTGTGAATAACTTGAAAAGTATACATGCAATTTTGATGATTTGAAGTTCCTAAAGTACTTACCTGCAATACCTTTCGAATGAGATATTACATGTAGAATTTGAACCTGTGGTTCTTAAAATAAACTAAGAAAAGATATTTTTCTATATAAAAACCTATTGGCTGGATTTGTCTCTGAGTGTGTGTACCTCATTTATTGTCTATGTGTATGTACAACAAATGCTTAACACTACTCCTTGGATAAGCCTACTGCTCGACCACACTACCACAAAATAGAGCATTGGTATTATCTCTTTTTGCCACTATCTTACCTCTAAGGGGAACCCTTGGACTCTGTGCATGCTATTCCTTACTTTGAAATAGCACATACAGAGCCAACTTCCTACAAATAGTTAATATCATTTTATACTATGAATGTAATAAAAATATTGAAAAAAACAAGGAAATTGGAGCCCCGGCCGATGTCCCCTGTGTCCGTGGCCCTTATTTTGTCACCTCTGCAGCCAGGGGTCGCAAATGCAGTGCCAGGGGTCGCAAGGGGCAAGCTGTGACCCCTGGCGACCCCTATATGACGTCCACCTTAACTCGAGCACTCGGCCCAACTCCAGTTTCTTGTGACCACACACACATTAATTGACAGACTCTATTTGAGAGTAAAGGCCGCAGTTTTATTTAACATTTAAAATCTTTGACTCGCTCGCAGGCAACCTATCTAGGATGATCCCTATATTTCTTGCGTGGTCTGTGGGTGTTGGTCCTAGCTCTGATGTCTTCCACCAGGTGGAGTCCTCTGGGGAAGCCTTGTTGCCAAATATTAGTACTTCCATCTCGTCTGAGTTGAGCTTTTGGGAGTTGGTTCACATCCAGTCTGCTACCATGGTCATGCAGTTGGTGAAGTTGGTCCAGGTGATGATTGTCTTGTCTGTCAGGGAGAGAATGATTTGGGGGTCATCGGAGTGGGAGATAACAGTGATGTCTTGTGTTCGGATGACATTGGGAACCGTTGTCATGTATATGTTGAAAAGGGAGGAGATGAAGGAAGATCTCTGCGGGACTCTGCATATCAGTTTCATGGTCTCTGATGTGAAGCGTGGTAGTCTTTGGGTTCTTCCTGTGAAGAAGGAACAGATTCATTTGAGAGCAGCTCTTGTATGCCAATCTTGTGGAGTTTTCTGAGGAGGGTGTTGCAGGAGACAGTGTTGAAGGCTGCAGAGAGGATGAGCAAGGTAAAGGCAGCTGTTTCTTTCCAGTCCAGGATGATTCGAATTTTGTCATTGGCCAGGATGAGTGCAATTTCTGTGCTGTGGTTCTTTTTAAGTCTTGACTGAGTGTTATCTAGAAGATGCTGAAGTTTGAGGTGAGTTTTGAGTTGCTTGTTGATGGTCTTCTCAATCACCGTGGCTGGATAGAGGAACAGGAAGATGGGTTTGAAGTTGTTCAGTTGATTCAGGATGGCTGCAGGCTTCTTGAGCAAGTCATTGATTTCTGCAAGTTTTCATTCATCTGAGAAAGTGGGGGATGTGATGGGGTGTTGATGATATGGGGCAGGCTGGTGCTGATTGGTGATGTTCCCAGGTTGTACATGTGGTTGGGGGATAGATCCATTGGCGCCCCTGAGTGGATGGTCCACATGATTGCTAATGTGTTGTTTCTGGTAAGGGTTGTTCATCAGTCAGGTGGCCGTCATGGTTGGTGGTGTGTAGGTTGGAGATAAGTTCTCGAGGGTTAGGTTGGCGTTAGAAGTTGCTGTAGATGTTTGAGATTTTGCTATAGAAGAAGTTGGATAGGTTGTCATAGAGTTGTTGGAAAGCAGCGATGTTGTTGACAGTGGCTGAGGGTGAGTGAAATTCTTGATGATCGATAAGATCTCCATGCAGCTGTTCACGCTTCCTTCATTTTGGTCCACTAGTGCTTTCTTTTTCTTGGTGTCATTTGTTTGCTGGTGATAGCGCCTGAGTGCATTCTTGTAAGTAGTTCTGCTAGTGATGTTGCGGCTGGCTCTCTACTTCCTTTCTAGTTGTTTACAATGTTGTTTGGTGTCTCAGAGGTCTTCTGTGTACCAGCTGGTTTGCTTGTTTGACCTACTATGCTTGTGGGGGTTGAAGAGTTCAAGGGAGTCTGCAGAATCCTTGATGCAGTTGCTGAAGATGTTGATGTCTTTGTTGAGGTTGTCTGTTTGGCTAGGTTGATCTCTGCAGATTTTACCACAGCTGAGGCTTGGAATGCTAATCCTGATAGGGGTGATGACTTGAGGTGAGTTGAATTGGAAGTGGATGAGAATGGTCAGTCCATGAAATCGGTGTGGTGGAGTTGTATTCACTGCTGTTGGTAGTGATGAAGATGGTGTCCAGTGTGAGTCCTGAGGTGTGTGCTGGTTCTGAGAAGAGCTGGGTGAGTACGGTGTTGCTCAAGCTTTTGAGGAGAGCTGTGGAGCAGGGGTTGTTTCAGTCTTCCAGGTGAAAGTTGAGGTCACTGAGGAGAATGTAGGCTCTGGAGACAATGATAATCAGAGCGACAAAATCGATGCTGAGGTTGGTAAAGGGGGCTTGTGTGCCGGGTGGTCGGTAACAGAGGGTCCTGCTCAAGGTGATGTTTTCGGACATTTGCAACTTGACGTGCAGGTGTTCCATGAATGGGTTGTCATTCCCTGTGTGTATTGTGAATTTGATGCATTCCTTGTAGAGCATAGTGAGTCCTCCTTCTGGTATGTAAAGGCGGTTCCGTTTAGTGAACTTGTAGCCCACTGAGATTCTGCTGGATCCATAGGCTGGCAGAGCACCCTAAGCCCACTTACAAGGATCCAGGACTGGGGTGGCACCACTTGGCAGGCTAAACTCACAGATGGCAGAGTCCAGGTGCAGATGCAAGGTTGTTGAAAGCCTGTTATGTCCCTGAGGCTTCAGATCAGAAAGCCAGCCAACTAGCCCTAGGAGTCACTCTGGATTCAAGATATGCGGGTCCAGCCCTTCTCACCTAGGCAGGAGTGCATCAGGCAGCAGTCTATCCAACAAAGCAGGAGTCCAGCAGAGAGGCAGTCCTTCAGTAGAACAGCAGTCGTTCTTCCTGGCAGAGTATCCACAGGTCCAGAAGTGTACTGTGGTGGTGGTGTCTGAGGTCCATCTTTTTATACCCTAGTGCCCTGGTTCTGGAAGGTGCGAGAAGCTTCTAGACAGTGGCTGTAAGGAAATGCCTCCTTGGCATGGTTACACCCTAACCTTTTGGCTTTGCTGATGCTAAGTTTTGATTGAAAGTGTGCTGGGACCCTGCTAACCAGGCCCCAGCACCAGTGTTCTTTCCCTAAACTGTACATTTGTTTCCACAATTGGCACAGCCCTGACACTCAGATAAGTTCCTTGTAACTGGTACCAAGGGCCCTGAAGCCAGGGAAGGTCTCTAAGGGCTGCAGCATGTCTTATGCCACACTGGGGACCCCTCACTCAGCACATGCGCACTGCCTCACAGCTTGTGTGTGCTGGTGGGGAGAAAATGACTAAGTCGACATGGCACTCCCCTCAGAGTGCCATGCCAACCCCACACTGCCTGTGGCATAGGTAAGTCACCCCTCTAGCAAGCCTTACAGCCCTAAGGCAGGGTGCACTATACCACAGGTGAGGGCATATGTGCATGAGCACTATACCCCTACAGTGTCTAGCAAAACCTTAGACATTGTAAGTGCAGGGTAGCCACAAGAGTATATGGTCTGGGAGTTTGTCAAATACGAACTCCACAGTTCCATAATGGCTACACTGAAATCTGGGAAGTTTGGTATCAAACGTCTCAGCACAATAAATGCACACTGATGCCAGTGTGCAATTTATTGTAACATACACCCAGAAGGCATCTTAGAGATGCCCTCAGAATACCAATCCGAATTCTAGTGTAAGCTGACCAGTTTCTGTCAGCCTGCCACACACCAGACATGTTGCTGGCCACATGGGGAGAGTGCCTTTGTCACTCTGTGGCCAGGAACAAAGCCTATACTGGGTGGAGGTGCTTCTCACCTCCCCCTGCAGGAACTGTAACACCTGGCGGTGAGCCTCAAAGGCTCACCCCTTTTGTTACAGCGCCCCAGGGCATCCCAGTTAGTGGAGATGCCCGCCCATCCGGCCACTGCCCCCACTTTTGGCGGCAAGGCTGGAGGAGATAATGAGAAAAACAAGGAGGAGTCACCCACCAGTCAGGACAGACCCTAAGGTGTCCTGAGCTGAGGTGACCCCTGCCTTTAGAAATCCTCCATCTTGAGTTTGGAGGATTCCCCCAATAGGATTAGGGATGTGCCCCCCTCCCCACGGGGAGGAGGCACAAAGAGGGTGTAGCCACCCTCAAGGACAGTAGCCATTGGCTGCTGCCCTCCCAGACCTAAACACCCCCCTAAATCTAGTATTTAGGGGCACTCCAGAACCTAGGAAATCAGATTCCTGCAACCTGAAGAAACAAGAAGGACTGCTGACCTACAAGCCTGCAGAGAAGACGGACGACCACAACTGCTTTGGCCCCAGCCCTACCGGCCTGTCTCCAACTTTGAAAACCTGCAACCAGTGACTCTTCTGACAGGGACCAGCAACCTCTGAAGTCTCAGAGGACTGCCCTGGACTAAAGGACCAAGAAACTCCTGTGAGCAGCAGCCCTGCTCAACACCAGCAACTTCTTTGCAACAAAGAAGCAACTTTCAAAGACTTCACGTTTCCCGCCGGAAGCGTGAGACTTCACACTCTGCACCCGACACCCCCGGCTCGAGATCCAGAGAATAAACGCCACAGGGAGGACTCCCCGGTGACTGCAAGCCTGTGAGTAGCCTGAGATGACCCCCTGAGCCCCCACAGAAATGCCTGCAGAGAGAATCCAGAGGCTCCCCCTGACCGCGACTGCCTGTAAACAAGGGACCCGATGCATGGAACCAGCACTGCACCCGCAGCCCCCAGGACCTGAAGGAACCGAACCTCAGCGCAGGATTGACCCCCAGGTGACCCTCTGCCTAGCCCAGGTGGTGGCTGTCTCAAGAAGCCCCCACTGTGCCTGCCTGCACCGCTAGAGTGACCCCCGGGTCCCTCCATTGAATCCTATTCAAAACCCGACGCCTGCTTTGCACACTGCACCTGGCCGCCCCTGTGCAGCTGAGGGTGTGTTTTGTGTGCCTACTTGTGTCCCCCCCCAGTGCTCTACAAAACCCCCCTGGTCTGCCCCCGAGGACGCAGGTACTTACCTGCTGGCAGACTGGAACCAGAGCACCCCTGTTCTCCATAGGCGCCTATGTGTTTTGGGCACCTCTTTGACCTCTGCACCTGACCGGCCCTGAGCTGGTGGTGTGGTAAATTTGGGGTTGCCTTGAACCCCCAATGGTGGGCTTCCTATGCCCAGGAACTGAGACTTGTAAGTGTCTTACTTACCTCACAAACTAATCTTTACTTACCTCCCCCAGGAACTGTTGATTTTTGCAGTGTCCACTTTGAAAATAGTTTATTGCCATTTTAACAAAGACTGTATATGATATTGCTTTTATTCAAAGTTCCTAAGTTACCTATGTGAAGTACCTTGCATTTTATGTGTTTATTTCAAATCTTGAACCTGTGGTTCTTAAAATAAACTAAGAAAATATATTTTTCTACATAAAAACCTATTGGCCTGGAGTAAGTCTTTGAGTGTGTGTTCTTCATTTATTGCCTGTGTGTGTACAACAAATGCTTAACACTACCCTCTGATAAGCCTACTGCTCAACCACACTACCACACAATTGAGCATTAGAATTATCAATTTTTTCCACTATCTTACCTCTAAGGGGAACCCTTGGACTCTGTGCACACTATCTCTTACTTTGAGATACTATATACAGAGCCAACTTCCTACAGTGGCTTTGAAGTGCATGGAATTTCCTGCCTCCCCTGCCCTGGCTTGAAGCTGGCTGGAGTGCCAATGCATGATTGTTAGGCCTTTTATGTAGAGACAAGTGTAAGTGGGGCTGTGCTCATCTTTGACACAGAACCAATGCATCTCCTCTGCTGTTTGGCACAATCCCGAGCAGAACCAATGCAGAACCAACACATCACTGCAGCTGCATGGATTGGCCCATGGTAAAGACTTGCATCGCTGCTGCAGCCCGGGACTGCAGCTGCACAATGCACCCTCAGTGCAGGCCCTCGCATCTGTTCTCGACGGCTGCCTCAATGATGACAATGGATTCTGCATTGAAGCCTCGCAGCTTCTCTGAACTGACACATTGTCCCAACTGTGCGATGCATCCTCGATCCATGTGCGATGCATCCCCGACACCAGACTTTGCCTTGCAAGCCCTTGTTAAAGGGATCCTCAAAGTCAACACAACAGGACCTTGCACCACAGCCTGCACGACATAGCTTTGATGCAGATCCACACATTGCTCCCCAAACCAGGATTTAAGGTGCTCTGTTCAGCGGGCCTAATTGGGTCCTTGACCTGACCGCACTCTATCATGGCTGGCCTGAACTTGTGACTTTGTCCCAGTCCAGCGTGACACGAGATCCACAGTTGGCGATTTACACCTTTTGGCGCTAATTATACTAAAAACTCTTACATTCAATATCTCTGGTTCTACTAAATGCATTTTTGTCATTTTGCTCATACTTTATTTATTAAATTGTGCTCTATTTTTTCTAACCTGGTGTGGGATCCTTTTTGTGTGGTGTTTTCACTGTTTAACTATTTGAAGTGTTACACAAATACTTTATACATTGCCGCTATTTTAAGCCTCACTACTCTGTGCCAAGCTACCAGGGGGCTCAGCACAGTTTAATTTGAGTTTTACTTGTGCTTTACCCTGATAAGGATTGTGGTTGCTGCTTGACAAAGGCTCACACCCAAGTCAGCTAACAACCCACTGGTGTTCAGCGATGAGGACTGGACTGTGCAGTGTCATACAGTGATTTGGTGTACACTACCAACCCATATCTAAGATCAATTTGGGTAAATTCTCCCTAATTGGCTATTTGATTTTTCAAAATGTTCTCTCCGTCTGTTGTATCTGAATCCACCTCTTCAAGCATGGAGTTTATGCTGGCAAACATGGAGTCCTACACTGTGGCTCAGCTCAAAGAGTTCTGTGAAAAGAGAGGACGTCCAACTAAGAGCATGACCAGGAAGGCAGATATGCAAAAGACACTAAGGGGGTCAATACAACCCCGGCGGTCGGCGATAATATGGCAGTAAGTACTGCCAACAGGCTGGCGGTACTTACCGCCATATTATGACATTGGCGGGTTGGCTGAAGCCAGCCCGCCAATGTACCACTCTGACGGCTACGGCAGTAACAGCCACTGGGCTGGAGATATTCAACTCCAGCCCGGCAGCCGTCACTGTTCCGCATGCATGATTATGACCCTGCCTACCGCCATGGTTTTCGTGGATTTCTTAACGCCAATTCCTTCCCTGTCACTGATAGGGGTCTCCCCCCCTTCCCCTCCAGTTAGCCCCCCCACCACCCCTACCTCTCCAAATCCCCCCACCCCCACTACATTCACGCCCCCCTTCACACACACACACATACACACACCCATTCCCACATGCATTCATGCATTTATACATCCATTCACACACATCCGCACACACTTTCATACATACACACAGACACGCATTCACATCACATAACATACACTCACTCACACCTCCATACATGCATACACACATTCAACACGCAACACACACCCGCATCCACACACAAACATTCACACCCCCCCCCACACACACACACACAACCCCCCCCCCACCCTCCTCCCCTGTCGGAGACCCGAATTACCTGTGTTCAGGGTTCCTCTGGCAGGAGACAAGACTGGGAGCTGCTGCCATCAGCAGCGCCTGCCAGCAGAACGCCGCCAGGCCAGCCATATTATGGGTCATAATACGGCTGGTGGCAGACTACTGGCGTGCTGCTGCTGGTGGCAGCAGCGCCACCTTACCGCAACCCGCGGGCATGGCCACAGCCGGATTTCCACCATTCTTCTGGCAGAAATCCGGCTGTGGTCATAATACGGCAGACAGCTGGTAGCCGCGGTGACAGTCTTTTGCCAGCTGCCGCCGCGGCAGTAGGCAGTTTTTACCGCTAGTGTCAAAATGAGGGCCAGGGTCTGGGTGGAAGTCCACCAGTCACTTGCTACAGCAACTGAAGGAGATGAGGAGATGGGCAGCCAAGGAAAGGAATTGGATCTTAGTCAAGAGGGCCAGCAGCCTACTGTAGGTGATGAGTTGACGCCTAAATTAGAGCTCCACGCCAGGACAGAGAGCAGTGTATCTTCCTGCAATCTATCCCTAGAGTAGCTGGTGGAGAGGAGGGGGGAGGAGATAGAGTTCAGGCTCAAGATGACCAGGCTTAGGATGGAGGAGAAAAAAACTGCCCATGGAGGAGAAACTAGCCTTAGAGCATTTGAGTCATGAAAGAAGCCTTAACGAGCTGGAACAGAAAGCCAGGCAGGCAGCAGCAGTGGTTGCAGCATACCTGCAGTGTCTGAAGGCACCAAAAAGGTCCACATCCCCAGGGATTTGGTGCTCAATTATGTGTGTGAGAGATGACATTGACAAGTGGATTTCTGCTTATGATGTAATCCTGAAGGTGCACAAGATCCGAGAAGAGCACTAGGGAGGTGGTTTGTGAAAACACATCCCTACAGTAGGGTGCGACACACTTCTTACTTTAGAGGCTGAGGACCAATTAGGTACACCCCCATTAAAGCCATCCTGATTGCTGACCCATGAGAAGTACCACCAAATCTTCAGGGACAGTCACAAGCTCCATAACCGGTCCTTGGTACATTTTGTTGACTACTCCAGTAAAGCATTGAATGGTATGGTGTAGGGCAGCAAAGTTGATGATTATGTTGAGTTTTACAATCTGATTTTAAGAGAGCATACATTCAGTGTTTGTTTTCCAGAGATGCACCAGCACCTAGTTGACAGCAGGCTGACTGACTCCAGGAAGCTTGCTGAGGAGGCAGACCTTTGGGCCAGCATCAGAGTGTCCATGGAGGTATCTGGGGAGTGGGGTGAACGTTCCCACAAGGGTGGTAAGGGGTCCCACCAGAAGGAGGAAGGAGAAAAACTTAAAAACAAGAAGTTCTAATTAAGGCCCCCAAAATAATTCACAAGAAAACAGTGATGAGCCTAAAAGAAATGGTTCTTTGACAAGCAGACATGGAGGTTTGTACCCCAGTGCACAGGGTGCTACAAGTAAGGGCACCCCAAGGGTGACTCCAAATGTTCCAAGAGGGCACCGGCCCCACTGGTGGGCAGACACCTGGGTTTGCGAGTGTAGTGCTTGGGGAGGAGGTAGTCACAGTTAGCTTTAGGAAGCAGACAGAGGTGACCCTAGTTCCCCTGGGGGACAAGCAGATGATGCCAAAATACCATATGTCTGCCAATACTTCTAAGTACAGGCAGTGGGTCACCATCAATGGGCAACGGGTGGAGGCTCTGGGAGACACAGAAGCCAGTATGTCTTCTGTAAGGTATCAGCTGGTGTCCTCAGAGTAGGTCCTCCCTAATACATTCCACCACATCATAGTCGCCGACAATCGTGGGAACCATCTACTGGTGGCTCTGGTTTGTCTATTGACCTAGAGTTCACTATCTGGAGGAAGGTAGAGCTCATGTCACACTTGGAGATGTTTGGATTGTCTGAATGGGTCTGCATAACCACAAGGTCCATGGCTGCCTGGGACAGAGTCAAGGGCTTCTGGAGCATGGAACAATAGCCCAGACAGCTGCCAAGAAGGAGAGAGGCAAGTGGTGTAGGAAACCAGCCCCCGACGTTCCCACAGTCAAGGCTGATGGGGCACCTGAGGATGATGCCCCCGAGCCAAACAGGGAGGGCACCATGGGTGACCTGCCAAAGCTTGCTGGTTGGCAAGTTGAGGGTTGGCCACTAGGGTGGAATGCTGCAAAGCATAGAAAGGGGGCCACACTCTAGAAGGCTTGTGGCAGAAAGCTGAGGCCCAGGCAGTAGGTGACACTTCGGGAAATGACCTCCTATATAGCGAGCCAAAGGCTCCTGGACCTTGGGCAGCCCATGTGCTGGTGCTCCCCCAGTGTTCTAAGACCTTTCTACTGGCATACCTCAGGTAGGACATATAGGGCAAGACAACACCTTTGCAAGGCCTGTTGCCCACTTCTATTGACCCTGGATGAAGACAGCCTCAAATGCATTCTGTAGATCCTGTTTTACCTACCAGGCCAGTGGAGAATAAGGGAAAAAGCTCAAGGCTTCCCTGGGCCCATTACCTGTTGTTGGCACTCCCTTTGGGAGGGCAGGCATTGACATTATCGGACCCCAAACAGCTCTAGTCAACAGGTTCATCCTGGTCTTGGGGGACCATGTCATCCACTACCCAGTAGCCATCCCTCTGAGGTTGGGGACTGCACCTATGGTGCCCAGGGCCCTGATGGGGATTTTTTACCCATCTGGGATTCCCCAAAGAGGTAGTGTCTGATCAGGGCACTAAATGTGTGTAAGCGTACATGAAGCCCATGTGGGATGAGTATGGGGTAACTTATAAGTACTCCACAAACTAACTCCCCCAAACCAACGGTCTTTTGGAAAGATTCAACAAGACCTTGAAGGGCATGATAATGGGCTTACCTGAGTTCATGAGGCGTAAGTGGGATGTCCTCTTCCCATGCCTTCTCTTTGCCTATAGGGAGGTGCCACAGAAGGGAATGGGGTTTAGCCCTTTGAACTCCTCTATAGCCACCCTGTTAGGGTACCTCTTCACCATGTGAGAGAGGGCTGGGCACAAGCTACCAGGAAGCCTCTTCAGGATGTGGTCACCTATATGCTGGCCATCTGCAGCCAGGTGCACAGCTTCTGAAAGAAGCTGAAAAGCAATCTTGAGGCCAGTCAAGAAGCTTTGATGCTCTGCTATGACCAGAAGGCCACTTTGGTAGAGTTTCAACCTGTCCAGAAGGTGTGGGTTATGGAACCTGTAGAGCCCAGAGGCCTTGAGGATCACTAGATAGGCTGAAGTCAGTTGAAGGAGCAGAAAGGGGAGTCACTTACTTGGTGGAGCTCCACACCACAAGAAACCCTTTAAGGGTGCTCCATGTGGACAACCTCAAACCGCACTTTGAGTGGTCCGAAGTAAACATGTTCTTGGTGACAGATAAAGGAGTGGAAGAGGAGTGTCACGGTGTAGGTACTCCTCAGACTCGGTGTGATGCAAACAAGGTCCACCTCCTGACACCACCAAGTCACTGATAAAAAAACCCACAGTGCATTGGAGTAATCAAGCGAGGGAAGGAAGGGGAAGGATCAGCAGGGACGGGATAACTGCAAAGAAAAATACACAGTGTTAATTATCACATTGTCTGTCTATTCTCATAAGGTCTCACTAAAACCAAAACGACCTGGACTGCCCATAACTCATAAGGGCAGAACTAGTCCAAAGCCTGACTATGTTCCATCAGCATCACCAATGGATGCCCCAAGCCACCTACGGCCACTAATAATCACCTAAGGGTCTCACCGCCCTTCCTCCTAAACAATACTACAGAACGTATAACGAAACGAACATGAGGAGAAAGAATAAGGTGAAGAAAATCTATTTTGTACTTCTTCCTATGATTCAGTTAACCCACTAAGCCTTTCGTTAATGTCACGTATATTTGAAGAAGTACTTCGTTCATATCTCAGTGAATGTTGACAAGAATTATTTGTCCCGGCTGTTTGGAATCCTGCAAACAGTAAATCTCATTCTGAATCGCCGCCAACAAAAAGCCAAAAGATTATGTCTCATAAGATCGCCGTTCCTTTATTATGGTATCTCAAAGGTAAAGTGCTCCAATTTATGACAGTCACCCCCAACCTGGCCGTAAGGAATGCAGGAATAAAGAAAGGCGATAGCCTCCGGCAAGTAGCAAGCTTGCCGCTTACCACCTTCTTAGTACTCGGAATTCGAAAGGAGGAGCAGCTCGGAACTCCTTCTACCGGTAAAAGGTCAGTTTCCAGGAGGGGGCCATGCTGAATCTCATTCCTCTTTTCGGGCCGCCGATGAATTCCCCCCTGGGGAACGCCGTCCGCTCCTACTTCGTTGAGGCTCCGACCTGCCTCATTAGCACAATTCCAGGGTGCGCCGACTTTTACGCGATCTCTACCGCGCTGGGCTTCATGGGAAGTGTAGTCCTTAATGACTACAATCTCCCGATCGGCCCTGTAGGCGCCGGCTAGCACCTGACAAGGAGAGCAAGTCTCTCCCTGACCTCCTGTTTTCCCAAGAGAATGATAGGTCAGTGGATAGTGTCAACATCTCTCCTAACATGACCAAGAGTCGCAGACTGACTGTCGCCAGTTACTGGGGTAGGTTGCCTCTCTGTTCTCCCTCACCCCTGGACTCACACACCCGTTGATGGCATGAACACAGGAGACAGTCCACCTGTTAAAAAATGATTTACAGGTTGTCAAACAAAGTGAGGGCTAGGATGAAGGAGGAAGTCTCTAACATGATGGTGTTAGGGGTGATTGAGCCCTCTAACTGTCATTGGTCTAGCCCTGTGCTGCTGGTACCCAAGGCTGCCCCACTGGGCACCCTTCCAGAACTTAGCTTCTGTATGGACTACCGGGGTCTCAATTCCATCATGAAGATTGAGCACACCCCATCCCCCAAGCTGATAAGCTCATAGACAGGCTGGGTGTTGCCAAATTTCTTCTCAGTACTTTTGATTTGACATAAGGGTACTGGCATATCATTCTGACTGAGGGGGCAACAGAGAGAAATAGAGGTCTGCATTCTCAACACCAGAGAAACACTACCAGTTTATAGTGCTGCCCTTGGGGTTAAAGAATGCCTCTGCCACTTTCAGAGGTTTGTCAACTGAGTCCTGGCTGGGAAGGAGGCATTCTGTGCCGCCTACCTGGATGATATAACTGTCTGCAGCTCCAGCAGGGAGGAACACCTGTACGACCTCCAGGAGGTGTTTCAAGCCCTGCCTGCAGCAGACAGGCCTCACTATCAAGGCCAGTAAGTGCCATATATGGCAGGATTCCATGGTTTATCTAGGCCACATGTTGGGAGGGGCGCAAGGTGCAACCTCTCCACCCAAAACACAGACTGAGATGAGGGCCTTCCTGGGCTTCACAGAACATCATGGGATATTTGTTAAGGGATATGGCACCATTGTTGGCCCCTTAACAAAGATGACTTCAAAGAAGCAGGCCAGACAGGTGATCTGGACAGAGACGTACCAGAAAGCCTTTGATACTTTCAAGGAGTCATGCGTACAACACCCATACTCAAGGCTCCTGACTTCTCTAAGGAGTTCAGAGTGGAGACAGCGGGCTTCAGAGCAGTGCATAGGAGCGGTCTTAGCACAGTTAAATGAGAAGGGCCTAGACCAACTGGTAGGCTTCATCAGCAGGGAGCTACTTCCACTGGAACAGAGGTAGAGAGCGATTAAAAGGGAGGCTTTTGCTGTGGTCTGAGAACTAAAAAAGTTGAGACCATAGTTGTTTGGGACTCACTTCTTGGTTCAGACGACCACAGGTCCCTCAGATAGCTCATGCAGGTGAGGAGTGAAAATCCCAAACTGCTGTGGTGGTCCATCTCCGTACAGGGAATGGACTTTACTATGGTGGAACACTATCCTGGGTCAGACCATGCCAATGCTAGTGGTCTATCCAGGTTCTTCTGCCTTAGTGATGAGGACTCCCAAGGGGTTGGGTAGTATTCCCCATTTTGAGCTGGGGGAACACATGGTAGACCTGCCAGGGTTAGGGTGGTCTTCAACCAAACATTTTTCTTCCTCCTCCATTATTACTGATCTTGTTTTCGCTGGTCTTAAGACTCTTAGCACTTTAACACTGCTAACCAGTTTTAAAGTGCATGTGCCCTCTTCTCTATACATGGTAAAAATGTCTTAGCCCCAATTGGCATATTTAATTTACTTATAAGTCCCTAATATAGTAGTACTATATGCAACCAGGGCCTATACATTAAATGCTACTAGTGGGCCTGCAGCACTGATTGTGCCACCCACTTAAGTAGCTCTTTAAACATGTCTCAGGCCTGCCATCGCACAACCTGTGTGTGCAGTTTAAACTGCCATGTCCACCTGGCAAAATAAACCTTTTGCCAGGCCCAAACCTTCCTTTTTAATACATGTCACCCCTAGGGTAGGCCCTGGTCAGCCCAGGGGGCAGGATGCAATGTATGTAAAAGGTAGGACAAGTACATTTAAGTTTCACAAGTCCTGGCAGTGAAAAACTGTTAAATCTGTTGTTTCCCTATTTCAAGGCCTATATCTCCCATGGGATAACATTGAAATTACCTTATTACATTTTATACGTGTAATTTCCAAATGGGAAGAGATTACTAGTTCATCTTTGGTGTCTTTCGGATTGCGGTGAGGAACTCTATTTTATAGCAAAGTTGGGCTTTAGATCTCAATTATAAAAATAAAATTTTTAGATAGTTGGCATGCTTCTGCCTTTGGTTCTTTTGTACCTATAGCCTGGCCTGGGTCACATGAATGGATGTAGCTGATGGACTTTGTGAAATTCTCACAGACAGTCATGCAATAGAAGGTTGGGTGTGCCTGTATGGGCCATCAGCTGGCAGGATGGTTGAAGCGGAGCTGAACACAGCCCCACTTACACTTGAATAGATTGTGTCCTGTCTCCACACAAAGGGCCTAATATCCATGCATTGTCACTTCAGCCAGCTTGGAGTCAGGGCAGGGGAGGCAAGAAATTCCATGTACTTCAAGCCACTGTTTAGAAGCTTCTCCCGTCTTATAGAACCAGGGCACGAGGGTATAAAATATGGACCTTAGACACCACCACTTCAGTACACTTCTGGACCTGTGGATACTCTGCCAAGAAGGACCCCTGTGCTGCTGAAGGACTGCCACTCTGCTGGACTGCACACTGCTGAACTCCTGCTTTGCTAGGCTGACCTGCTGCCTGCTGTCCTTCTGCCTAGCAGAGAAGGACTGGATCTGCATCTCTTGAACTCAGAATCCAGAGTGACTCCATGGGCTAGTTGGCTGGCCTCCTGATCTGAAGCCTCAGGGACATAACAGGCTTGCATCTGCACCTGGGCTCTGCTATCTGTGAGTCGAACCTGCCAAGGGGTGCCACCCCAGTCCTGAATCCTTGGAAGTGGGCCTAAGGTGCTCTGCCATCCTGCAGATCCAGCAGAACGGACTCATCCCATCTGCTGTGCAGCACAAACCTGAGCAGAACCGATGCATCGCTATTGCTGTATGGATTGGACCCTCTGCAAAAAATTGCATTGCCACCGCAACCTACATCGCCTTTGGACCCGCCACTGCGCAATGCTCATGAGTGTAGGCTGTTGCATCTCTCATCTATGGCCTCCTCGACAACACCGGATTCTTCATCACAGTCTCAAAGCGTCTCACAATATATCGTCCAACTGCGCGATGCATCCCGACTCCGTACTTTGTATCACAAGCCATTGTCAATGGGATCCTCAACGGCGACACAACAGGACCGTGCACCATAGCCTCGCAGCATCTCAGAACCGATATATCGCTTCAGCTGTGGGGGTCTGTGTATCGCTCCACAAACCAGGAATTAAAGTACTCTGTTCAGTGGGCCTAACTGAGTTTCTCTAGTTAGCCCGTGTCTCATCATGATCATCCTGAATGTATGACTTTGTCCCAGTCCAGCACAACCAGATATTCACAATTGGTGCTTTATGCCTTTTAGCACTACTTTTACTAAAAATATTAAAACTCTGGTTCTACTCATTAGATTTTTGTCTTTTCAGTCTTGTTTTATTTATTACATTTCGCTTTATTTTTCCGACCTGGTGTGGGATCCTTTTTGTGTGGTGTTTTTACAGTTTTACTGTTTGAAGTGTTGCACAAATATTTTACACATTGCTTCTGAGTCAAGACTGCTGTGTGCCAAGCTACCAGGGGGTTGAGCACAGGTTAATTTGGGGTTTGCTTGAGTCTTACCCTGAGCAGAATCGTGGTTGCTGCTTGACCAGAGCTCACATCCCAGTCAACCAACAACCCACTTTCTTACACCAGGTCTCTGTAATGAAGAGAATGTCAGCTGCTTCACATGCATGCGAGTGTCAGTTGACATGCGGATTTGCCCTGGTGTGTGGTGTGGGGTAGGAGTACAGGCACAGGTGCTTGTGTGGCATGTGTGTTGGGGGGTAGTTGAGGATGTTGGTAGTATTTGCATGGGGGTGTGGGTGGGTGACTGCTGGAGAATCAGCAGTGGGTAAAGTCTCCTTACAATAAGTGTTGTTCTTTGTCTGCTGAGCTTGTCTTGATTCATTCTGGATGTGCTGGAGAGACAGGATGGCCCTTATATGGGATGAGATTATTACTCTTAGACTTGTCTGCTGTTTAAGTCTTAGTCATGGCCTACTGCAACTCAAGATCCAAAGGTGACTCTTCTATTCGCTAGGGTGTAGCATGCGCTGCTACAGAATTGAACATGTTCACTAGTGGGTCTACAGGTCAGGATCTGATAATATGGGAGAACTGATTATTGCATGCTGGTAGGGCACCAAGTCTCTAGCCCTGGACTTTCATTTAACAAAACAGTACTTCCCAGAGTGAGTAGGGACTGATGAAAGGAAGCATGTTTTTCTGCCAATCTGAAGCAATCTGGCAATCTACGAAGTAACTATCTGCTCATGGTAAATGAACAAACTGACAGCTCAATGGGGAACCCTTAATGGAGGAGTTTAAAGGAAGATAACAGGATGCTGTACCCATTCTGCACAGCAGCTTGTCTCCTACCCTTGTCCACTGTGTGCAACCAAATATTTGAATGAATGCTACAGCCATGTGGTCGGAGTGGTCCTATCTTGGAATTTGAAGGTCAGTGCACAGATGAAAAACAGCCTCACTTTAAGACAGGCTATGTACGTGGTGATAAGTACAGTGGGGTTTCAGTATGGCCCTACAGTGAGTCAGCACCTTGATGTTTATTTTATCAGGATGATGACATAAATGTGCGTAGGGAGGCACTTTCTAAATTAAAATGTCTTCTGTATCAGCATAATCACCATATCGCCCAGAGAGAGACTTTGGGGGTTATTCTAACTTTGGAGGAGGTGTTAATCCGTCCCAAAAGTGACGGAAAAGTGACGGATTTACCACCAGCCGTATTACGAGTCCATTATATCCTATGGAACTCGTAATACGGCTGGTGGTATATCCGTCACTTTACCGTCACTTTTGGGACGGATTAACACTCCTCCAAAGTTAGAATAACCCCCTTTGTTTCTCTCTCGCTATCAAAAAAGGGAAGAGTGCGGCCATGGCCAGGTAATATGCTATGAGGAAGGGTTTTTGGAATAAAGAACACTACTAAAACTCACACTGGGTATTTAAAATCAGCAATCACACCTACTTTTATAAGGCTGAAAACGTCACATGGCAATGGAGATGCCCTTAAGGAGACATGGAACATTATGGAGTTAAACCTGGCAGAAACTGAATTGACAAGTATGAATTACATTTTTCAAACTCTTTGGGATCTTTTTTGCAGTTTCATATAGCGCAAACTCAACTTGAAGGTATTGGAGCTCTTTACATGAACACCAGTCACATTACACAAGGACACTTACATTTTTTCTCTTTTTAGGCAGAAATAAATTAAATGATTTGCCCAGAATCACAGGATGTTGACCCAACGCTGAGACTCAACCTTGATTCCCCAGCTTCAAAGTCAGTAGCTTTGTCTGTTACGCTACATCCTCTCCCCTTAAGGATCAAGAGGAACTCCACACCGAAGAGAGACTAACAAAAAATATAGTAGTCATAACCTCTTTCTGACATAGCAATATTATTGGTCACTGGCACCTGCAGTTATTAGAGATGAAGGTCAAAGCCTATTCTCAGATGTGCTCCTTAAATATCATGGATTTAGGAAACAATAAATTGACCCGCTCATTTTCAATCTGCAATATAGCTTGATTTCTCCAATTCACTTGTCTTGGAGAGTACGCTCAGAAATAACCTCATAGAACATCTTAATGGAAATCCCAGTTGATCAGTCGTAAATGGTTTCTACTGGATCCTGCAGTTGCCATACAGGATTTTGGACAACTACTGAACTATTAAGGGAAAAAAATAACTGTTGGCATCCAACAGTGTGTTATCATGCATACGTTTTCAACAAAAAGGAAATGGAACAAATATAGCACTGGTTTGGTCAAAGAAGAAACACCAAACCTGAGAAGAGTTACCCATTTCTATTACAAAATGGTCAGATGCTTACTTGAAGATCTTTGTGTTTGTTATCCGTGAGCAGGAGATACTGGAAGTTGGGTTTTCATGAAAAGGAAGACTAATAGGTCTGTGAACACTCTTAACTCAGTCTCCAGCCAGGCAGCCGTCACTGTCCCACCTGCTGGATAATGACCCCGCCTACCGCCATGGTTTTCGTGGCAATCTTACCACCACGAAAACCATGACGGTAGGCATCTATAAGATTCCACTGCGCCATTTTTCTTGTCATTTTTAATGCCTGCTCAGTGGAGGCATTAAATTGAGACACACCATTGTTTATAATGGGCCTCTATGTACTTTGCAGGATTAGCATCCAAATGTTTGGCGCTAATCCTGCAAAGTACCATAATAGTGTCAGAAATGATGACGCTATTGATCCTAATGTTCACAATGGTGTGCCATATCATTAATATGGCCCACATATGGTGGTGTTAGGGGGGCAAGAAAAGTGGCACTTCAAGTAATGAAGTGCCGCTTTTCTTAAGTCAGGACAATATACTGGTATTTGGAGGAAGCATTGCTGCTCACAATAACGCACTACGAGAAGTCCTAAATTCCATGTCTGAGGCTGGAATGACTTTGATAAAGGAGAAATGTAAATTGTTGGTGAAATAGGTCAAGGACTTGGGGTATCTTATTATTGGAGAAGGAGTTCAACCCAGGTTGAATTTGGTCAGTGCCATGATGAATGCAGTAGTACTGGATGATAAGGACAAGCTACATTCTTTTATGGGACTAGTGGAATACTATTTAACTTTTGTGAAGAATTCAGCATGCAAATCAGATCCCTTGAGAGAACTGTTGAGAACATAAAGGAAATTCTCCTGGTGTCAAAACCATCTAGCAGCATTTGATCAAATCAAAAACAACATTGCTAATGCTGGTATTTTGGCCCCATTCCAATTTGATTTGAAGACTGTTGCTACAGTAGATGCAAGTGCGATTGGAATTGATGCAGTTCTGACACAGATACATGGTGACACTGAGAAGACAGTGGTGTTCGCTTCTCGCTCTCTGACTAGTATGGAAAGGAACTACTCGGTTATTGAGCGAGAAGCGTTAGGTGCTGCATGGGCAATAACTGATTTTCGCACTTTCATTTGGGGTACCAGAATAATTCCTAGAACAGATCATAAACCCCTATTCAAGGTATTGGGGCCAAATGGCACAAGTAATTGCTCAGGGCATTTGATGAGGCTGGCAGTCAAGCTCCAAGACTGTGATTATGAAGAGTAATATATTCCAGGTCAAAAGAACAAAGTGGCTGACTGCCTATCGAGGTTAACAGATAAAACAAAAGATGAATGTGATTTGGACCATGAAGAAGTGGTAGCTAGTGTGGAGGATGCCGCACCAGGCTTTCAAGGATGTGTGTCCAGGAATGAGTAGATGTGTGGCATGGTAGGGGATTTAGGCCCTCATTATGACATTGGAGGTAAATTCCACTTACACTATGCTGACTGCCGCCAACATACTGCTGCCGTAGCAGATATCAGTTCACCATAATTTGACACACACACACCAATCCATCACTATTCAGCCACAGACACAAGTCTGCCACACCAAAGGTCAGTGATAAACTGGCGGTATCAAAACCCACACTGTTACGCCAACAAAAATCTCAGCAGGTTTGAAAGTACCTGGGCTAGAGTACTCGCGGTCATGGTGGCGTTCAGAGCCGGAACGCCGGCATATGGGCTTCTCAGATAAGGTTCATCAGAGATAAAGTTTTGCGGTACTTTCAAACCTGCTGAGATTTTTGTACGGACACCGGGTCATTTATATGAGGAATCCTAACGAGCGCAACCCGGGCAGTGTCGGTGTTTGTGCACGGATTTACATGGAAGATTTAGGGGGTCATTTTGACCTCGGCGGTCTTTTCCAAGACCGCTGAGGGACCGCCGCGTGGATGACCGGCAGTGGTGGCGGTTTGCCGCTCGGCCTATTATGACCGTTGGCAGCTCTCCATCCTTTTTCGGACGGAGAGCCGCCAACAGCCATACTGGCGGGAGGCGGGGAAGTGGAGATTGCTCCACCTCCACCGTCACGCCAACAGAACACCGCCCAGCGAATCACGTTCAGTGATTCGCCGTGGCGGTGTTCTGTTGACGGTGTGGTGTCGGCGGAGCTGCCCCCATGGCTCCCGCCCCCTCCCGGAGGATCGTCGGACCAGGTAAGTCGATCGTCCGTGAGGGGAGGGGGTGGGGGGATGTTATGTGTTGTGTGCGTGTGCGTGCATGGGGGTGTGCGTGTTTGTATGTAGAGTGGGTGTGTGAGTGCGTGTATGCTTGCGGGGGTGTTGTGTGTTTGGGAATGAGTGTGTGTATGTCTGTAGGTATGTCTGTATGGATGTGTCCGTGTATGTTTCAATGTGGGTGTGCGTGTCTGACTGTGTGTGTGGATGTTGGTATGTATGTCAGTGTGTGTGTGTGTGTATGTGTGTTGGTGGTGCCTGCATGCGTGTCGTGTGTGTATGAATGATGTTATGTTGGGGGTCGGGGTGGGGAGGGGGTTCCTGCCACCTTTGGGGTGTGGCAGGGGTGGTGAGGGGGTAGGGGCGGGAGTCGGGGTGGGGGGTGGGGGAGACCCCTATCAGTGCCAGGGAAGGAATTCCCTGGCACTGATAGTGCTTACCGCCATGGATTTCATGGCGGTACCAACCGCAGGTAATCCACTGCGGTAAGCCGGGTCAAAATACCGCCGGCAGTATAGTGACGGCCGCCGGGCTGGAGACCCAGGTCTCCAGCTCGGCGTTCGTCTCCGCCCTGGCGGGCGGAACGGAGAAGCGGCGGATGACCATGGCGGCAACGCCATGGTCATAATACAAAAAAAAGACCGCCATCCTGTTGGTGGTCTTACCGCCGCTTCTCTGCCTTCCGCCAGGGTCATAATGACCCCCTTAGTGTTTTTCCACAAGTATCTTTTGTTCGAGTCCTGAAGAAGTCGTTGGGATTATTTTCCCGTAACGAAACACGTGTTCGCTTGGCTGTGTTTAAAAAAAAAATTGGGTGAATCTTCGAAAAAATCCAGCTTTGGGATAATTTGTCCTACAATAAAACCACGGAAACTTGACCACATGTTTATGGACTGACTGCAATGCTTGAACCTTGATTATTTGATGACTTGATTGTACTATTGGGGAAATTTATTTGTTTTCACTGCAAATCGGTTGAGTGCCTCACGCAGGTATATATTGTTTCTTGTTTACTGGTGTAAACATTTTGAGGGATGGGTGTGGTCCCTTGTGAGGGCACCTTAGAGCTAATATGTGGCCTTTTTGTCCTTGAGTGCCTTTTCTTTCCCCATTAATGCACCCCTTTATTGAATACTATCACCCCCCTACCTGCGTGCCATCACATACCCCCACCCTCACTCCCATCACTCCACCACCTCACACACCCTCCGCCATCACATCTCACTCATCCCAATGCCAAGCCCTGCATACACCACCAATGCATGGACACCAGTCACAGACCTGCATGGACACTTATCACTAAAGCATGCACACTAGAGAGAACTAATCATCCCAGCATACACCAACGTACACAAGTGAAAGATGCCAGGGCAAGTACAAACAAAGAGGGCAACCCACTGATGCACAATATGTCACACACTCAACTCAACCTGGCCCATCAGGGACCTCTGGACAGCCGGTTACCCAGGCCCAGTCACACACCACCACAGAGCCTCCTCCATCTGGAAACACCACCACAGCTCCCACCCAGCGGACCCATACCTCTGTACACATCAATCAGCAATGTGTCCACTTCTACAGAGACCCCAGGGTATTCCTCATACCCAAGACAGTCAGGGATCTGGGGTCAGTGGCAGTGGCACACTGTTCAGGGCACAGAGGCAAAGGACAACAGGGAAACTGAGAGGACTGCTGTGCCCCAGAGGGAGGACAGGCCCAGGGAACCGACTCTCCAGGAGACACTCTCTGAGATCCTGGGAGCATACCAACATTCCCAGGATACGCTGGGCCAGATCCTGAACAACGTGCAGGAGAACAGGCGGCTGCAGGACGGACAGTACCAGGGTATCAGGGAGGACTTGCATGCCATTAACACCACCCTGGTCTCCATAGCAGGGGTTCTGGCAGACATGGCCAACATTATGAGGGAGGCAGTCTCACACCAGCGGGCCCCTGCCACTAGCCAGACATCTGAACAGCCTTCCACCTCCGCTGCTGCTAGTGGAAAGTAGGCCCCGCCACACGACCAACAGGCCACCAGCACCCCTCCCCCTGCAGAAGGAGAACAACCCTGCAAACGTTCCCTGCGATCCAGGCAGAAGCCAGAGACTATTGCCAAGACCCCCGCAAGGATATGAGACTCTTCTGATTGTCACCCATCTGTCCCACACAGTCACCCTGTCCACCTTGAACTGCCATTGCTCCCCTTCCTATGTCCCCTTGGACAATGTACCTGTGCTACAAATAGACTGGAACAAAATCCTGGACTTTCCTCCATCATCACCCGATCCCATTGCACTTCCCCCTCTTCTTCTTAGCACTTCAATAAACACACTTTGAAAAAATACGGAGTATGTCAAATGTTTTAAGCATGTATTCATTTAACTAGGTTCAAACATTGCAATCTAACTCTACAGTAATGTTGACATAGGAAAGACCTGTAGTTGGCTGCAGTGATCACACCAGGAGTGATAGCTGAGCACCAACATCTGCAAAATGAGTTGCCAAAGAGTAAAGTGAGTGGGCATATAAGTGGGAATTATATGGCCAGTGCCATAGATAAATAAAAAAATGACAATGAAATGTGAAGTACCACTGTCTTACTTGTGTGTCATAGGACATATTGTCGAATCACTGCAGTTCTGTTGTCCTCATCCTCTGCCTCCTCATCCTCACTGTCCACAGGGTCCACTGCTGCCATACGGTCATCTCCAGCCTCCTCCTCCTGCAGAAAATGCACATGGCGTCTCAAGGCAAGGTTGTGCAACATGCAGCATGCCACAATTATCTGGCAGACCTTCTTGGGTGAGTAGCACAGGGATCCACCTGTTAGATGACAGAACCGAAACCTGGCCTTCAGGAGGCCAAAGGTACGTTTGATAATCCTTCTTGTTCACCCATGTGCCTCATTGTAACGTTCTTCTGCCCTTGTCCTGGCATTGCTCACAGGGGTCAGTAGCCTTGATAGGTTGGGGTAACCTGAGTCACCTGCAAATATCGAGGGACAACATTTAGCCACACACTATCCGATATGGCCCACACCATACCCATACACCAACATCTACTGGGTGGGAACCAGGGCTCACCTATTAGCCACACCCAGTGCCTCTATAGTTGGGCCATTACATTTGGAATGCTGCTATTCCCCTGGATAAAGGCATCATGCACAGACCCTGGATACTTAGCGCTGACGTAGGAGATGTACTGGTCCGCCAAGCACACCATCTGCACATTCATGGAGTGAAAACTCTTTCGATTTCTGAACACCTGTTCATTTTGCCGGGGGGGGGAGGAGAAAAATGAAATTGGTGTTCCATCAATTACCCCAATTATGTTGGGGATATGTCCCATTGCATAGAAGCCAGCCTTCACTGTAGCCAAATCTTCAACCTGGGAGAAAACAATGTAGCTGCACATGTGTTTAATCAGGGCAGACAACAGTCTGGCCAGCACAATTGAGAACATTGGCTGTGACATTCTTGCTGCCAAGCCCACTGTCACTTGGAAAGAACCAGTTGCCAGGAAATGGAGCACTGATAGAACTTGCACAAGAGGGGGGATCCCAGTGGGGTGACGGATAGCAGATATCAGGTCAGGCTCCAGTTGGGCACACAGCTCCTTGATTGTAGCCCTGTCAAGTCTATAGGTGAGGATAATGTGCCTGTCCTCCTTTGTTGCCAAGTCTGTACACGGGGGTATGTCTCTATCTCCTATTCATCTGCAGTGGTAGCAATCTATGGGGCAAAAGAGTGAGGAGCCGGTCACAAACTGAACATTGTAGCCACAACAGTACAATGCATGATGTTAATTTGTAATGGGTAAGTGGGATGTGCCCTGTATGCCCTATTTTGAATTGTGACGCAGTTATTATCCAGGTCTTGCCCCCCCCCCCCGAAATGGTGTTCACCTGTCCTGTGTGGAGGGACAGGGGGAAGTGAGGTAATTCCACTGATGTTGTGCGCTGTTGTGGAAGGCGGTCATGAACCGCCGTGCAACTCCTCATTGGATAACATTGGGCCCTATGGGATACAGTGGCCAATGGTGATCTACGCCGGTGGTGATGGTATGCACCGCCGCGGACGTGACTGCCATTTTCTATCATATTCTTCACTTGCTACCTGACCTCCAACAGGAGAGGACCTACACTGCAAGTGCTGCTGTGGCCTGTGTCTGGAACCTACCATGGCTCATGTGACTGGGGAAAGGGCCCCTGCCTTCATCTCAGCGGAGTTGGAGCAGCTGGTGGATGGGGTCCTACCCCAGTACGGACTGCTGTATGGGCCTCCAGACCAACAGGTGAGTACACTGTGAGCACGATGCATGTGGCATGAATGCATGGAATGGTGTGTGTGAAGGCCTCGTGTAGGTGGGGTGGGTGGATGTTCCCTTGGCGGCATGCAGCTTGTGTGCTGGGCCATGTGTGTGCAAATGGCGATGTGAAGGGGTATGGTGGGCCATAAGTGTAACAGGCAGGACGGTCTTACTGATAACATTTCCTGTGTGTATTTCTCTGCAGGTCAGCGCCCATCAAAAGAAGGGTATTTGGCATGCCATCGCCAAGGACGTGCGGACCCTGGGGGGTCTACAGCAGGCGGAGCACCTACTGTCGGGAGCAGTAGGAGGACCTGAGACACTGGGAACGGAAGACCGCAGAGGCCCAGCTGGGGATGGCCTCCCAACAAGGAAGGGGTGCTCGTCGAACGCTGACCCCCCTCATGGCCTGCATACTGGCGGTGGCCTATCCTGAGCTGGATGGGCGCTTGAGGGCATCACAGCAGCCACAAGGGGGTGAGTACAGTGCCCATCATCACTATGTATGCCTGTTAGGGGGGTACCCGGGTGGGGGATGTGTGTTAGTGGGTGCCCCTAGGCCAGGGCTCACATTGCAGAGTAGGTCCCATGTTGAGCAGGGTTCTGAAGTGAAATTCCTGCTACCCAGCTTGTAGGCATCCACAACTGGTCAGGGCTGTGTGGGTGCAAGGTATGCTGCATTTGGCTGTATGTGCCCCTCCCCATGCCTTGGTGGCTAGCATTATCACAGGTAGTGCATTGCATAGTGTGTAGGGCTGTTCCCTGTGTGTGACGGTGGTGTGTACGCCAACGGTGGTGTTGGTGCAGCCAGTGACCAAGTGTATCCTTTGTCTCTTCCACCCCTTTTTGTTTTGTCATCCTGTCCTTATGTGCATTAGCATCATCTGACAGAGGAGCAGAGGCACCGGCGACAGAGAAAGCTGCATCCCACAGGACCCAGGAGGCAGAGTCCACCGACAGTGAGGGCACCAGTGGAACGGAGGGCAAAGGGAGCACCACGGCGGAGACTGGAGGGGACAGTTCCAACACAGATACCTCCTCTGATGAAAGCTCCCTGGTGGTGGCGGACACCTCTGTGACCACCCCAGCTACAGGTACACCCGCCACGCCGTACCAGCACTGGCCTCCTCTGTGATGGCAGCCATTGTCTCTGTTTCTACCGTCCCCCCTCCAACTTCCTCTTCCCAGTCCCATTCTCCTCAGCCCCAACTTATCCCAAGTACACAGGCAGACAAGCATGCACACAGGACAACACACAAGAGTGGCACAGGCAAACACAAGCACCACACATCATTCCACAGGCACTCACGCAAACACCATCCAGATGCAGACATACCAACATCCACTGCCTCCCCTGTGTCCCACTCCTCCACCTTCCTCCCAGTTGCATCTACACTCACACCTGCATGCACTACATCCTCATCCACTACCACCACAACTAGCAGAACACACACCTCACCTGCAGACACCTCTACAACAGCCATGCACACGTCCCCTGTATCCTCTCCCACTGTGTCTGCACCCCCCGGTACAAAAACGCAGGCACTCAGACACCCAACAGCCATCCACGTCACAGCAGCATCCAGCCCATGCACCTGCACCCAAACACAGCAGACAGACACCTCCTACAACCACTCCCTCTTCCTCCACTCCCAAACCTTCTCCTTCTTCCCACCCCAATGTCCCTAAGAAGCTTTTCCTCTCCACCATTGACCTCTTCCCTACCCCACCCCCCCGTCCTTCACATCTGGCCAGGGTGGCAAAAACCCAGGCAAGCACCTCAGCCACCCTTTCCACGGGCCAAGTAGTCTTCACACCCACTCATGGTGAGAAAGGATCCAGGCCACCATCCAGCCTCAAAGAAAGTGTGCCCAACCAAGCTGCTGCACGGAAGGGCAAGGAGCCTGCCCCAGCTGCTGCCCGGAAGGGCAAAGAGCCTGCCCCAGCTGCTGCCAAGAAGGGCAAAGAGCCTGCCCCAAGTGCTGCCAGAAAGGGCAAGGGGCCTGCGCCAGCAGGCAGGAAGGACAAGGGGCCTGGTGCAGGGACTCAGACGGAGCCTCCACCACCAACCATGGTTGTGCAGCCATCCGAGGCTGCAGGGGATGGGCAGGAGCATCCCCCCCACCACCAGCAGCAGCACCACCACTAGCAGTGGGCAGCTGTCCGAGGCTGCAGGTGATGGGCTGGAGCCTCCCCCCACCACCACCAGCAGCAGCAGCACCACTACCACCACTAAGCAGCCATCACCGCTGGCAGACGATATGTAGTCTTGCCTCCATGGGCTGCTGTGCGGCCTGCCCCCTGAAAATCCAGTGGGTATGACACCCAGCTGAGAGACTGTGACATTGCACTCACCAGGATCAAGAGCACAGGTCACAATGCCCTCTCCAGAACCAGTGGGTAAGAAACCCACCAACCCCAGCCTCTGCTGGATCAAGAGCACAGGGCACGATGCCCCCTCCAGAACCAGTGGGTAAGACACCAACCAACCCCAGCCTCCCCAGGATCAAGAGCATAGGGCACAATGCCCCCTCCAGAACCAGTGGGTAAGACACCCACCAACCCCAGCCTCCCCAGGATCAAGAGCACAGGGCACGATGCCCTCTCCAGAACCAGTGGGCAACTCACCCACTTGAGAGATTGTGGCCTTGCACTCCTCAGGACAAAGCACAGGGCATGTTGCCTCCCCCATAGCATGTGGGCAAGTCATCCACTTGATAGACTGTGGCCTTGCACTCCCCAGGACAGAGCACAGGGCATGTTGCCCCCTCCAGAGCATGTGGGTAAGTCACTTGCTTGAGAGACTGTGGCCTTGCACTCCCCAGGACAGAGCACAGGGCATGTTGGGCATTGGTGTTCATGATGGAGCATGACGTAGAATATCATCGGGGATATATGAAGTTCAGGCTCCAGGGCGGCGTGGTTCTTCCCTGTGTCTCCAAAGATAAGTCCTTTCCCTTCTGAGGTCGGTTTCCGCCAGGCTTTTGATGTCGTTGGTACTGCCCCGGAAAAGGTGGCGGTTTCCTGTCTCATAATACGGTGGGCGGAACATTGACTTCCGCCTGGCTGTAGGCGGCTACCACCGTGGTAGCTGTTGTTTCGGCCCTGGTGGTCAGTGTGGTAAAGTGGCTGTCTATCTGAATTCTCACAGACATGGTCATAATTTGGCGGGAGTTACCTCCAGCCTGTTGGCGATATTACCACTGCTTTATCAGCGACCGCCAGGGTTGTAATGAGGGCCTTAATTCTTAATGCAGTAGTGGAAATGCTCAAAGGTGGGGTAAGAAGGGAAAGTACTTTTCCTGATGCGGTGAAATCATATCATAAAGTTGTTGGAGAGTTGTCTTTGGTTGGGGATAGCCTCATTACGAGAAATGAAAAGTTTGTACCTCATGAAGCAGTCAGAAATAAAGTTATACAACTGAATCATGAGGGATATTTGGATCAAAGGTTCACACTCAAATGACTCTAGGAGAGATTTTGGTTGGCCTGTAGGGATGGTCAGGGGAAAGAATTAGTGGTTGACTGCAAGGTATATAAAGATTCAGAAAAAAAAGGTTGAGAGTGGGTCTGTGTAAGGAAATGCCTCCTTGGCATGGTTACACCCTAACTTTTTGCTTTTGCTGATGCTAAGTTATGATTTGAAAGTGTGCTGGGACCCTGCTAACCAGGCCCCAGCACCAGTGTTCTTTCCCTGAACTGTACCTTTGTCTCCACAATTGGCACAACCCTGGCACTCAGGAAAGTCCCTTGTAACTGGCACCCCTGGTACCAAGGGCCCTGATGCCAGGGAAGGTCTCTAAGGGCTGCAGCATGTCTGGTGCCACCCTGGGGACCCCTCACTCAGCACATGCACACTGCCTCTCAGCTTGTGTGTGCTGGTGGGGAGAAAATGAGAAAGTCGACATGGCACTCCCCTCAGGGTGCCATGCCAACCTCACACTGCCTGTGGCATAGGTAAGTCACCCCTCTAGCAGGCCTTACAGCCCTAAGACAGGGTGCCCTATACCTCAGGTGAGGGCATATGTGCATGAGCACTATGCCCCTACAGTGTCTAAGCAAAACCTTAGACATTGTAAGTGCAGGGTAGCCATAAGTGTATATGGTCTGGGAGTTTGTCAAACATGAACTCCACAGTTCCATAATGGCAACACTGAAAACTGGGAAGTTTGGTATCAAACTTCTCAGCACAATAAATGCACACTGATGCCAGTGTGCAATTTATTGTAACATACACCTAGAGGGCATCTTAGAGATGTCCCCTGAATACCTACCCCACTTCCAGTGTAGGCTGACCAGTTTCTGCCAGCCTGCCACACACCAGACATGTTGCTGGCCACATGGGGTGAGTGCCTTTGTCACTCTGTGGCCAGGAACAAAGCCTGTACTGGGTGGAGGTGCTTCTCACCTCCCCCCCTGCAGGAACTGTAACACCTGGCGGTGAGCCTCAAAGGCTCCCCCCTTTTGTTACAGCGCCCCAGGACATCCCAGCTAGTGGAGATGACCGCCCCTACCGCCACTGCCCCCAGTTTTGGCGGCAAGACTGGAGGAGATAATGAGAAAAACAAGGAGGAGTCAACCACCAGTCAGGACAGCTCCTAAGGTGTCCTGAGCTGAGGTGACCCCTGCCTTGAGAAATCCTCCATCTTGAGTTTGGAGGATTCCCCCAATAGGATTAGGGATGTGCCCCCCTCCCCACATGGAGGAGGCACAAAGAGAGTGTAGCCACCCTCAAGGACAGTAGCCATTGGCTACTGCCCTCCCAGACCTAAACACACCCCTAAATTCAGTATTTAGGGGCTCCCCAGATCCCAGGAAATCAGATTCCTGCAACCTGAAGAAACAAGAAGGACTGCTGACCTACAAGCCTGCAGAGAAGGAGAAAGACGACAACTGCTTTGGCCCCAGCCCTACCGGCCTGTCTCCAACTTTGAAAACCTGCTCCAGCGACGCATCCAACAGGGACTAGCGACCTCTGAAGCCTCAGAGGTCTGCCCTGGACTAAAGGACCGAGAATCTCCCATGAACAACGGCCCTGTTCAAAACCAGCTACTTCTTTGCAACAAAGAAGCAACTTTCAAAGACTGCGCATTTCCCGCCGGAAGCAGGGGACTTCACACTCTGCACCCGACTCCCCCGGCTCGAGATCCAGAGAACAAACACCTCAGGGAGGACTACCCGGTAACTGCGAGCCCGTCAGTAACCAGAGACGACCCCCCTGATCCCCCACAGCGACACTTGCAGAGAGAATCCAGAGGCTCCCCCTGACCGCGACTGCATGTAACAAGGGACCCGACGCCTGGAACCAACACTGCTCCCGCAGCACACAGGACATGAAGGAACCGAACTTCAATGCAGGAGTGACCCCCAGGTGACCCTCTGCCTAGCCCAGGTGGTGGCTGCCCCAAGGACCCCCCCCCGCGTGCCTGCCTGCACCACTAGAGTGACCCCAGGGTCCCTCCATTGTTTCCCACCTGAAACCTGACGCCTGCTTCGCACACTGCACCCGGCCGCCCCTGTGCCGCTGAGGGTGTATTTTGTGTGCCTACTCGTGTCCCCCCTAGTGCTCTACAAAACCCCCCTGTTCTGCCCCCTGAGGACGCAGGTACTTACCTGCTGGCAGATTGGAACCGGAGCACGCCCTGTTCTCCATAGGCGCCTATGTGTTTTGGGCACCTCTTTGCCCTCTGCACCTGACCGGCCCTGAGCTGCTGGTGTGGTAACTTTGGGGTTGCCTTGAACCCCCCAACAGTGGGCTGCCTATGCCCCAGAACGGAGACTTGGAAGTGTTTTACTTACCTCCTAATCTAACCTTTACTTACCTCCCCCAGGAACTGTTGATTTTTGCACTGTGTCCACTTTGAAAATAGCTTATTGCCATTTTTACAAAGACTGTACATGATATTGTTTTCATTCAAAGTTCCTAAAGTATCTAAGTGAAGTACCTTACATTTAAAGTGTTTGATGTAAATCTTGAACCTGTGTTTCTTAAAGTAAACTAAGAAAATATATTTTTCAATGTAAAAACCTATTGGCCTGGAGTAAGTCTTTGAGTGTGTGTTCCTCATTTATTGCCTGTGTGTACAACAAATGCTTAACACTACCCTCTGATAAGCCTACTGCTCGACCACACTACCATAAATTAGAGCATTAGAATTATCTACTTTTGCCACTATCTTACCTCTAAAGAGAACCCTTAGACTCTCTGCACACTATTTCTTACTTTGAAATAGTATATACAGAGCCAACTTCCTACAGTCTGAGTTTGGGTGTGACAGACAATGATCAACATGTGGTAGAAGCGAGTTTTGTTTGGGAAAAGGTATGCTTGAACTTCATTGGACTGTTCGAATTCCGTCCAGAACATGAAAAGTCTGCAGTAGTTTTGGTTGATGCCAACTCCAAATGGTTTGAAGTGGTTTTTATGAGATGTATAAATACAATGTCGACTATTACAGTGTTGGGAGAAATTTTCAGGAGGGAAGGGATACCATCTGAATTGATAATGGATAATGGCACACAACTCACTTCTGGTGAAATAAAAAAGTTTTTGCGTGACATTGGTTTTAAGCATGTATGTACCTCCTTGTACCTCCCAAGGAAATTGTCAAGCAGAGAGAATAAATTGCTTGATAAATGGGACTATGGAGTTGGCCAATAGAGCTGGTTCATATATTGAGAGTGTTGTGAAGGACATTGTGGGCACATCGCACAGCGGTCAATCTAGGCAAAGGCAAAACATCATTTGAAATTATGCGAGACAGGCAGCTAGTTCCTTCATGGTTGCGGGATGAATGCTTCAAGACACCCGTTGGAAACAAGTTGGTAGGGGAAGGAGAGATTAGAATCAATGTGGATGATTGGGTCCCTATACTTAACACCTCCCCTGTATAGTGCTGGACAGGTGCTGCCTATCAGCTCATCATGCACCCTAGCACATGGCTTAAGGGCTTGCAGTCGTCGTACACCCTCGGATTTGCACGCAGCTCACACTTGCAACCATCCAGGCTATTCAAGTAAAATCGACTATTGCTTGATTTCCTGGCACATGTGGGGTAATTTCGTCGATTTTAAGATTTTGGGGAGGGACGACAGCGATCATAATGCTCTTCACTGTTCTCTAAAAAAATCTATTTACCTATATGATGAGTGTCCCTGGCTCATTAAGCACAAGTATGGTCTCCGCAAACAACAAACATAGTATTAAATGGGGCAAAGTAGACGCTAACACATACACCAGAATTATTATGGATAAAGCCTTAAGGGAAGCAGTATTTGAGCTTGAACATCTTCCCTTAGCTTTGTCTATGGACAAATTATGGCAGTATAACATTGCAAAGATCAATGGGAAGCTGTTTAAAAAGTTAGGGGAGTGTTTTGTGTGTTGCTGTGGGTCTGGCCCGGCCCCATGAAAGGAGGAGCACACATGGTACAACAAAGCTTGTAGAGATAAGAAAGATGAGCTACGCCTTGCTTTGGTCTATGGCGATCCTAGTCAGATCTGTGTAATATGCCAAAAATACAAGCTAACTCAAATACAAGCACGAAAGGACTGTGCAAGATATGGGAGAACCTATGTAAAGCTTCCACCCATTTTGGAAGGTAGTAGCCAATTGTAATCATCATCCATCCAAATTTATGGCTGATTGCATTCCCCCAGGGGCATGGTTCTCCTACTTTTTGAACTTCTACAATCATGGACTGGTTAGTGACTACATATCTGATTTTAGGGTGGTTAACCTAGATCCTTCTTGGTAGCTAAGGTTGGTAATCAATGAGACTGTCTCTGCAATCAAAGCCATAGTAAGAGGTAAGGCACCAGGCCCTGACAGCATCCCAGGTGACTTCTTAGCAGAAATAAGAAAAAATAGTGGAGCACTCAAAATCTCTATAAATCATTCATGTACTAGTCAAACAAGACCATCTAGAAAGGGGCATTAGATCAAAGTATAAACAGAAAAAAAACGACATACATAATTAGAAAAAGAATCAATTGGGTGTCGATGTTATATGTATCATCAACAACTTTAATAATAAATTTACTATACATTCAAAATATAATGTCTGGAATGTCCTATCCATGACACCGTAAAAATACATAAAAAGCAATACCAAAATATGAATTCTTTCGATACTGCAAACATAATTCGTGTCCATTACTTTGAAGATCCGCTTAGTAGTTAAGCCCAAGAGTTAATTCTTTGTAAATCTTCAAACATTTAAGGTAATCTTCCACCCATGCAGTGTTATAGCCAAGAGTCCATTTGACAGTTGGGCCTTGATATTCAATCTTTATGAGTCTTCAACCACTCGAAGTGAGTCTCAGCCCATACAATGTTTTTGCCAACACGTGTGTCGTTCCGTTCTAGGACTTTATCAAGGTTGACAAAGATATTGATATCAAACAAGAAGAGAATATTTGATCATATATTGCACATGTCAATTGATTCAAAAACATTTCCAGTACCCAATTAGTATTTGATAGACTGCCAACTATACAAATTACCTGTTGATCAAATATTCTGTGAAATTATTTAGTACAAAATCACGTTGTCAAAGATATGTGACAGTGATTTCCATAGAGAAAGATACAATCCAACACCCAATGATTTAAAAAACAAATATATGAACAAGAAAACGCATAATGATCCCTTAGTGTATAGAACATGCTTTGCTATTATTAGTATCTGAAAGACAGAAAATCGAAAGCAAAAAGTACCGATAAAGTCCCATATGGTGAGATTTCTAAATGTACCTTATGTTTAATTCCTAATGGACACCAAATTTCCAATTTTGCGGAATCCAACTCTGTCAAATTAATGTTCAACATTATGTAAAGTATCTCACATTATTTTATGATAACTTTGTATCAACTTATAACACTTATGCCAGCTTAGTTGTTTATTGATCGCTTCTCAATAACCTAATTTGGCACATTGATGTCCACTATTTTCTCTCTGTTCAAAGTTTCCAAGTTGCAACAGTTTGCAACAATTCCTCGTATCTATCTCATAAATTGTATAGACTAATCCATTTTAAGAATCTGTTCAAAGAAGGTAACTCCGCTTCATAACTCTTCATTTCCATTATCCTTTAAGTTGTTATTATCTCCAACTATTAACTCTTCTAAAAATGACATCAACGGGGTACTGTGTACCTAATCAAGACCCAAGTCGATGGAAACAAAGAACTTTAAAAAACCTACTAATCCATCTATAGATGATGCTTCAGAGCGTTTCACTAACCTCAATTATTACTAACGAATGTTGAATTCAGAATACAGATGTGCTCACTCACTAATAGTAACCACATCATCAAGTGAGTCTTGATTCGTTTTGTGTCATGTAGTTACGTTAGCTAATTAATTACGAGAGTGTTACACAGGAAAAAGAACATCACTGCAAAGCAATACCTTCACATGATTATTTGTTTTTTTTCTTACCTCTCGCTAACGACTAGTCTAGCCCTCATCGGTGGCGGCAGCGGCATGTTACCGCACTTTAAAACATCTGTTAACCAATCCACACGTGAAATGTGAGCTATCACGTGAGGAATGCAATCCAGTCGATGTTTGCCATTAACGCGGCGGCCATCTTAGCAGACATGTCACGGTTTCGGGCCGGTCTGATCAGGACTCTGGTTGGGGCACCCCTTGTGGTCACAGTATATCCCAAAGAGGTAGTGTACTGGGGTAGAAGAGCAGCTAAAGGCATACACGGGAAAGGACAGCTATGGACAGGCACAGGAAACAGGAAAGTAAAAGCAGAGCAACCTTAGTGTGAACAAACAGGAAACAAATTACTAATGGACAAACACACTGGGGTTACCTCTAAGGTTGTACACAGGGTAGGGGTCAGAACTTCCCACAGCAACAGGGAATGTCAATGCCTCTGTGCAGATTGCTCTTACAGATAGTCACCCCGCAAGCCCCGTAGAAAGGAGGCAGCAGAAGTGATTCTGTCTCTGGACCATTAGAGCACAAACAAGAACTGTACTTACATACACAAGACAAGCCCTTGTGGGTCTAGCTGGAAACACAGTGGCAATTCCTGGAAAAACAGCAGTAGCACACTGTCACTGTTAGGCACTAAAGACTACATATATCACTAGACAAAGGATAGGGGCTGGAATTGCCTCCTGGAACCCAGGAGCCAACCCCAGAACAAAGGAAAATACTTATACACTGTTGAAGACTGATAGAACACTTACCAGACGCAAATACCCAAGAGGAAATGAAGACAGAAGGAACAAACTAGGAGGCAGGGGCAGGAACTGGGAACAGGCTCAAGCTGAAGCAAATGCAGGAATAGGACTGGAAAACAGAGCACAAGCTCTGGCTGGAACAAGCAGAAACAGGAATGGGAAACAGAGAGCAGACTCTGGCTGGAACAAGCAAGAACAGGACTGTAATACAGGGAGTAGGCTCTGGAAGAAACAAACAGGTACAAGGATAAGAGATAGGGAGCAGACTCTGGCTGGAACAACAGAAACAGGGCAGAGAAACAGGAAACAGGTTCAAGCTGAAACAGAACAGGAACAAGACAGGAACACCATCCGATAAAGGATCTGGAACAGAAAGGAATCGAACTCCAATGCACGACGAGGATCTTGAGGAAATAGCTGCAAAAAACCTCAGGTGGAATCATATGACTGGGCTGCACAGGAGAGGTCTCAGGTGTGTGTAGTTTCAGACACTCGTAAGTCCTGGAGGAGAGGATCCAGTGAAAAGGAGCAACTGGACTTCTCCCATAGAAAACAATGTATAACAGAATCCAGGCTTTCCTGACTACCAGGCTGTTCATTATGGAATTTGCAGTCCCAGGAAGCAAATGTAATTCAACAAAAGCATACCATAGCGAAAAGAGAAACAAACAAGAGCCAGCAAGGGACTCTAGATGAGTGTTCAAGGTGATTCCCAGGCTACCGACAGTCCCTTTAGAGCCCCCTCTAGAACTGGGACGACAGAGTTGTAACAAGACATCGATGGATGGACCTCATATCTTAATAAATTAGCTAACTGTATTCTCCAAGGGGCCTTGATCCCTAGCAGCTGGAAGGCAGCAAAATCGTTCCTATCCATATACAGGGAGCACAGAATCCCCTTTTAATTACAGGCCAGTTAGCCTGATCGTTGTTTCCCAAAAGGTATTCGTGAGGCAAATCCTAGGGATTTTGGAATGCTGGATCAAGGAGCATCAGGCCCTCTCTTCCCTGCAGGCGGGTTTTCGAAAAGGGGTTAGTACAACCAACCAAGTTTTTAGGGTTCTTACTGATATATTTAAAAATGGTTGTACTCCAATAAGCACACTTATACCTGGACTTTGTAGACCTAAAGACTGCATTTGACCTTGTCCCACATGGAAAGCTGTGGGAGGTCCTCAAAAATAAAGGGTCCCTCACAACTTCCTGGATGTTCTGGTTCGCCTTTATGAGAACACCTATGCCCAAGTGAGATGGGGAAGGGTTGCAGAACTTACTGGGCGGATACCTATTCACAATGGAGCACTCCAGGGATGTGTCCTCCCCCCAACCCTATTCTCACTATATTTAAATGATGTGGCGCAATTTGTAGATGATGCCCTGAATGATGCACCCTGTCTTGCTGGTTGTAAGATTCCCCTTTTATTATTTGCTGACAATACTCTTTTAATATTGAAAACCCCAAGTGGTCTTCAAGGTATAGCGGATAAGTTTGCGTTATTTTGCAGCGATGGAGGATTTGGTTATTAGTCACTCCAAGACCAAGTTCATGGCTACAAGCCCACATAAATCTGTAAGGATCCAGCCTATTTTGGAAGATAGACCATTAGACAGGGTAAGCGAGTTAATCTACCTGGGGAGTAGCCTTATTCTTACCCAGCACTCTACAGCCACTTTAAAACTTTTCCGGGCCTCTCAATCAAGAGAGATTTCTCCCGCCTTGGAGGTCTATCGAGCCAAGGCAGAGGATAGAACACTGTATGGGGCTGAAGTATGGGGCAATGCCAACTTGGCCCCGTGGGGGTGGCCGAGAATATATTCGTATGAGTCCTTACAATCCTTCCAACAAGCACCCCGCTGATTCCACCTAGGAGAGATTTGGGCCTTGAGCCAATTCTCCACAAGGAATAATTTGGACCACTGCTGTTTTGGTGGAGACTCAAATATTCTGCAGCCTTGGAGGACTATTATAGTGCCTTTCATGATGTAGTTGATTATGACAGGGTGGGTAACACCAAATGGCTCTCCCATACCAAAACATTGTTTTATAAGATTGGTTTCAGCGAATTGTGGTTCTCCTCTCCTAGTACCTGATAGAGGTAGCTATAGCAGAGCAGCTTAGGATGAACTAGGAGACATGCAAAGCTCATGCAATACCACTTATAGTCACACAGTACTTATACACAAGTAAAGACAAACTCAGTGTTAGCAAAAATAACGGTATTTATTTGGGTGACACAGTACCAAAAATATCTTAAAGACAATACTCCTTCGGCATCTTTCCAAGGCCTCCCTTAAAAAAGCTTTTGAGAATATATGCATGGGGAAGAAATTAGGAATCTTTCAGAGGGCTGTCTTGTTGCTAATTCCTTAAACTTCAAGCGTGTTAGGGCATTAGAGCTTTTTTTTTAGATAATATGGCTCTGTCAGCTGCCAAGAGTATATACCTAAAATTTAGTTATGGCACCCTTCCACTCTAGACGCACCAAGTTAAAGGAAATACCCATTGTTGTGGGAGATCTATATGCCCAACATGCCAGCAAGCAGAGGAATCCTTGGCTCATTTTTTATTTTTCTATGCCTCTTTTGCGAAATCATGGATATTCCTTTACACAAACAATTGGGCCGCAGACAATATCCGGATACTTTACGGCTGCAGCGCACAGACCCTAACAAGGCGACTATATGCGCAGTGTCCAGATATCTGTATTGGAACTGGTACATCAGATCCAAAGAGCTGGCTTGAAATCATGTATGTCTGTGAGTCTTGTCTCTGTCTAGTTACTTATGAAGATTTCAATTAAATAATCTTCGAAGACAGCCTAGGCATTCCAATTTACTGGCTCTTATATTTATTTTGTATTTTAATGACACGTGCATCACACTCATCATACGGGGCCAATTCGCCTTGTGATATCACATGATGTTTATGAATTATTCCATTATTTTTGTATTCTTGACTTAGGCCTATGACATAGTATTTTTAGCTTGTAGTTGTATTTATGTGTTCTTCGTGTGATGACAAACTAGTGAAATGTGATGGACTTGGTTGTCAAGTTTTTATGTTCTTCTATCTCTTTTTCTGTGGTTGAAAAAATACTGAATAAAGTAAATGATGATGATGATTGGGTCAAGTAAGACCTGGTAGAGTGGTTGTTGGGTTCCCTAAATTCAGGGGTCCCTACAGAGTGAAAGTTGTTGGTGGCAATTGGGTGAAGCTGGAGAATGATCAAACCTGGAACTTGAGAGAGTTGCTTTGTTCCAGAAGGAAGGGAGAGGTGTGGTGGATCCTTTAGAAGCAAGTGAGAGGTGTTCTGATTGGTTGATGATGAAAGATGCGGATATTCAGGAGAGTGCTGCACATGATGATGGTAATACATTGGGTCATGATGATGGAAATAATCACGCAGTCACGCATACAGTTCGCCCTCGCAGACCTCCAGGATGGTTGGGTGACTTTGTATGGGGGTGAATCTTTATGTGAAGTTTGTTGTTGTTCCCTTGTTTTGCCACCATGGAAGGTAAATGTTTTGTCTTGGTCGTATTTTATGGTAATGTTGAGTGTTGACTTTGATAGTTGAGTGCAGGGTTGGTGTGGTCTGTGTTTGTATTTTGTGTTGCTGCTATGGGTGTTTTGAAGGAAAGGGGACATGATATATTGTGGGCTTACAGTATTGAGGCATATGTATTTTATTTAAAGCAGCTTTGTAATGTAGCCTTGGAATGTTGGAGATTAAAGGGGATGGCATACGTAGGTTCTAGGGTGGCTGGAGTGGGGAAAGGGGTTACTGATGCCTGGTTGATACTCTGCTTTGTCTGCATGGTCGAGATTACGACATTGGCCATTCTCTGGAGGTTCCATTTACTACTTTTGTTTTTGGAGCTATTTTTCTTTGGGTTCAAGCACTCTATATGAGTGCTTGTGTTTTCAGTCTGTCTTCCATATCCCCTTTCATGCTTCTATTACATCCTTCCATCACCTTCCATGCTGCTTATTTTTAATTCCACCCCCCTACTCTACTCCATTACAATCTGCTCTTTCCTGCACCGCTCTACTCTATGCCACTGCACTCTATGCCACTCAGTGCCACTGTACCCTACTGTACTGCACTCTATGCCACTGCTCTCTGTGCCACTTCAGTCTACACCACTGCCCAACTCTACTGTATGCCACTGCACTTTACTCTGCATCACTCTACGCCACTCTACTCTACACAACTCTACTCTATGCCACTGCACTCTATGCCACTCTACTCAACACCACTTTAATCCATGTCATTGTCCTCTACACTGCACCACCCTACTGTGTGCCACTGCACTATACACCACTGTACTCTGCACCACTCCACACTTCATTCAACTCTGCGCCACTCAACTTGACTCTACACCACTGCACTCTACACTAGTGTATTCTATACCACTGCACTCTATGCCACCGCACTCCATTGTGTACCACTGTACTGTAGCCACCATCCTCTGTGCCACTGCACTCTATGCTGCTCTACTCTACACTACTCTATTCTACTCGACGCCACTGCACTGTGTCACTGCACTCTACTTTGTACCACTGTACTGTATGCCATCATACTCTGCGCCACTGCACTCTATGCCACTGCACTCTACGCCATTGCACTCTACACCGCTGCACCATACTCCACTCTATTCTACGCCTCTACAGTCTGCTATATCCTGCATTCATCTCACCCTGCTACTATGCTCTCCCTAACCCTTCCACATACTCTTCCCCCTCCACCCCCCTTTACTCATCCCAAGCCTTGGGTTGAGTAAATGAAGGATATACTCCCAATTAACACCTCTGGATTTATTTCCTCCTCCACCCCTCCATTACTCCAGTCTAACTAACAAACTCTCATATCCGCGGCTCAAATTAACTCATAATAATACTAAAACTGTACTCATTATTTAACGATACTAATCCATCACTAATTCTTGTTGGGTTCCGGAGTAGCGTGCTACTCATCGAAAAGCGCTTCGACGCCTCGTCAGGGGTAGTAAGCGCTATATAAATAAGATTACAATAACAATAACAATAACAATATGCCACTCTACTCTGTGCCATTACCCTCTTTGCCACTGCACTCTACTCTACGCCACTGCACTCTATGCCACTCTACTTTACACCACTCTACTCTATGCCACTGCACTCTACTCAGCACTGCTCTACTCTAGGCCACTGCACTCTGTGCCACTGTACTCTGCACCACTCCACACCACTGCACTTTACACCACTGCACCTTACTGTACACCACTCTACTCTACGCCACTGCACTCTATGCCACTGCAGTGTACCCTGCATCACTGTACTGTACTCCATCATACTCTGTGCCACTGCACTCTACACCACCCTACTCTGCAGCACTGCACTCTATGCCACTCTAGTCTACACTTCTCCATTCTATATCATTGCACCCTATAACTCTGCAGTCTATGTTATTCTACTCTGCACCACTCTGCTCTATGCCATGGCACTTTACACAACTACACTCTGCTCTGCACCACTCTACTCTATGCTGCTGCACTCTATGCCAATCTACTCTTTTCTGCACCACTCTGCACTACTGCACTCGATGCCTCTCCACCAATGCACTCTACGTCACTGCACTCTATGCTACTATAATCTACTTTGCACCACTCTATATGCCTCTAATCTACACCACTGCAATCAAGGCCACTGTGCTCTATGCCACTCTATGCTGCACCACAACACCACTGCACTCTACACCACTCTACTCTACACCACTGCACTCTATGCCACTCCTCTCTGCACCATTCTACTGTACACCACTGCGCTCTATGCCACTGCACTTTACGCCAGTCCACTATACACCACTGTACTCTATGCCACGCCACTCCCCGCCACTCCACTCTACTCCACGCCCTCCACTCCAGTGTATGCCACTCCACTCCACTGTACACTATTCTATACCACTCCACTCCACACAGTGTCACTCTATGCCATTCTACCCCATTTTACTCAATGCCTCTCTACGCCACTTCACTCTACGCTACTTCAGAGTACACCACTTCACGCTTCGCCACTTCACTCTGTCACTCTACTCGACACCACTCTACTCCAATCTACTCCATTCCACACCACTCTACTCCATGTCATTCTACTCCACTCCACTTTCTGCCTCTCTGCTCTACTATAGGCCACTCTACGCCAGTCAGTCTATTCCACTCTCTGCCACTTTACTCAGCTCTAATATATGCCACTCAACTCTACACCACTCCAATCCACTCAGTGCCACTCTATTCCCTTCTACACCACTTCACTCAATGCCTCTCTACACCACTTCACTCTACGTCACTTCAGTCTACATCCCTTCACATTGTGCCACTCTAGTCTTCGCCACTTCCCTCTATGTCAATCCCTCTATGTCAATCTACCCCACTCTACTCCACTCTACTCCCCTCCACACCACTCCACACCACACCACACCACTCTACTCCAAGTCACTCTATGCCACTCTATGCCACTTCACTTTCTGCCACTCTACTCTACTTTAGGCCACTCTACTCTAGGCCACTCATGCCAGTCAGTCTACTCCACTCTCTGCCACTCTACTCAGCTCTAATCTATGCCACTCAACTCTACACCACTCCAATCCACACAGTGCCACTCTATGCCATTCTACACCACTTCACTCAATGCCTCTCTACACCACTTCACTCTACGCCACTTCAGTCTACATCCCTTCACATTGTGCCACTCTAGTCTTCGCCACTTCCCTCTATGTCAATCTACCCCATTCTACTCCACTCCACACCATTCTACTCCAAGTCACTCTATGCCACTTCACTTTCTGCCACTCTACTGTACTCTAGGCCCCTCTACGCCAGTCAGTCTACTCCACTCCACTTTCTGCCACTCTATTCTACTTTAGGCAACTCTACGTCAGTCTACTCCACTCTCTGCCACACTACTCAACTCTGCTCTATGCCATGCCACTCTATCTCAAGCCACTCCACTCTATGCTGCTCTACTCCCCTCTATGCCACTTTACTCCACTCTACGCTCCACTCCACACTGCTGTACAACATGGCTAAAAGACATTGGCAAAGCCAACAGTTCTCACGTAGGCGAAACCTATTGGCTTTGCCAATGTTTGTTTTACTGTTGATTTCACTGATATTAAAACAAACATTGCCTGTAACAGGCTCAAATCCATGCAGCCTTGCATGCCTTGCAAAATACTTATAAAGAGTTTTTATAACTGTCCTGATTTGCAAGCATGGCGGGCCGTATTTATTTTGGTGCCCGGGCCTATTTTCTGTCCCAGTCCGACCCTGTTAGCCAGTAGAATTCCTTGATTTTTTTTCCATTAGGAATTTACCTGCCAATGCATAGAGCCCGACTCCTGAAACCATTTGTAACTGGTTATCTAGAATTTACACGAGGACGAATTGCTGTCAGACACAACGCTGTCCTAACCCCAGTCCTCAGATGGTGCCTCCTCTCTAATTCATGATGACAAATCCAAGGAATAAGTATACTTAGGAGCTGGGATGATAATGATGCAAATGCTTTGGAAAAGCAGATTTCCATATCCCTCTCAACAAATACGGTGCCACAATTATCATCATGTGATCTAGGGCCAGATGTAGGAAGGCATTAGCGCCTCACAAACAGCAAAAAACGTTATTTGCGAGGCGCTAATGCCCTCACGCGATGCTGAAACACATATTGCGAGTCGGTACCGAATCGCAAAATGTGTTTCAGACTCGCAAATAGGAAGGGGCGTTCCCTACCTATTTGCGAGTCGCACCGCGATGTAGGGTTGATTTGTGACCGCGAAAGCGGTCGCAAATCAACCCGCAGTTACCATCCACTTGAAGTGGATGGTAGCTCATTTGCAAACGGGAAGGGGTCCCCAGGGGACCCCTTCCCCTTTGTGACTGCTCACAACGATGTTTTTTCAGAGCAGGCAGTGGTCCTATGGACCACTGCCTACTCTGAAAAAAACCGAAACAAAAAGGTTTCGGTATTTTTTTCTATTTGCAGCTCGTTTTCCTTTAAGGAAAACGGGATGCAAAGAGAAAAAAAAAACTGCTTTATTGAAAAGCAGTCACGGACATGGTGGTCTGCTGTCTCCAGCAGGCCACCATCCCCGGGAGTGCCTAGACTCGAGTCGCAGAAGGTGTCTGAGACACCTTTCTTCATACCAATTTGCGAGTTGCAAATTGCGAGTCGGAAGGACTCGCAATTTGCAACTCGCAAATTGGTTTCTACCTACATCTGGCCCTTAAGCCCTTTAACACACATTCCACTTTCAGTGCCATGTACAAACCGGGGCCAGCCCTTCCCTGCTTTATTGTGCTTTCAGGGCCAAAGATGTTCAAAATGCCTAGAAAGCTGAAAAACTACCACCTCATTTGTGAAGGCTTAATTTTGAAAGATTTCAGATTCAGCTATAAAAATGTCTTATTCGCATTTATAAAGCAAGAATAGAAAACAAGGAACTTGCTGGAGGTGAGACACAATGGGGATGTTCAGCTCTGATGGGGCTGTAAGTGGGGGACGTGGAAACTGTTCAGATAAGCAGACTGTGCGAGGGGAGCAGATGGCGGCATGTGGAACATGGCGTACATTTGAAAGAGGATGCTGGAACCACTGCTGAATTATACATGCTGAATGATTGCATCTGAGAAGCATGTGTGTGCTTTGGAATAGATGGAACTCACTCAGAGCGCCACAGTAATGGCAATGATATCAGTGGAAAAATGAGGAAATTGTACCTCTGAGAGTTTTCTACTATTATTGCATCTGATGTGGCCCATGATTATGTACCATGATATGTAAGAAACAAAATCCAGGAACAAAAACAAAATAGCATCGCGAATTATAAAAAAAATATATATATAGATATGGATTTAATTATGTTTAGGCTATCAGGTGCCAGCGTATGCACTGAACTACTGCTCCAGAGACTGCAGCCTGGCACATGAGACCCTCTTGGGGTTTATCCATGCCCAGTGGTGGGCAGTGTTAAAGGTAGCAAGTCATGGATGGAAGGCCTCGGCAGGATAGGGAAGTTACACCACTTGTGATTGCGTCTTTTTGGGATGTTTACAGGGCTTAATTTGTACTTGTTGTTTCCGGTGCTGAGCACCGGCACTTATTCTTCTGCCTCAAGCATTTGCTGCGAGCAAAAGACACATATGAGAAAGACGGAGGAAGGAAAAAAAAAAACGTTGCAAAGGGAGAAAGTAGAAAGCTGCAAGAGTGAGCTGAAGGGGCAGGGAGTGGCTGTAAATGGATTGAAGAGGCCCGAGATGGCTTCAGGACTGCACCGCCTCAGTATTCTGTGTTCACGCATTTAATTGCAGCAGCCGCGTGTAAGAGGAGTGCTTTTGGCACCTGCACGTTTTTATTTACAAGTTAAGCACCTAATGTTTACCATGAGAAAGGGCACTCTTGGCTATTTTAGGCCAGGTAGGCAGATAGAGGAAGCCACATCTTATTTACACTCTACATTAATCCCTGTAACGGGGACCGTACGTCCGTGTTACACCGGTGTAGGAAGTTGGCTCTGTATGTGCTATTTCAAAGTAAGGAATAGCATGCACAGAGTCCAAGGGTTCCCCTTAGAGGTAAAATAGTGGTAAAAAGAGATAATACTAATGCTCTATTTTGTGGTAGTGTGGTCGAGCAGTAGGCTTATCCAAGGAGTAGTGTTAAGCATTTGTTGTACATACACATAGACAATAAATGAGGTACACACACTCAGAGACAAATCCAGCCAATAGGTTTTGTTATAGAAAAATATCTTTTCTTAGTTTATTTTAAGAACCACAGGTTCAAATTTTACATGTAATATCTCATTTGAAAGGTATTGCAGATAAGTACTCTAGGAACTTTGAATCATTACTTTAGCATGTATACTTTTTACACAAAACACAATAAGCTGTTTTAAAAGTGGACACTGCAATTTTCACAGTTCCTGGGGGAGGTAAGTTATTGTTAGTTTCAACAGGTAAGTAAGTCACTTACAGGTTTCAGTTTTTGGTCCAAGGTAGCCCACCGTTGGGGGTTCAGAGCAACCCCAAAGTTATCACACCAGCAGCTCGGGGCCGGTCAGGTGCAAAGGTCAAAGAGGTGCCCAAAACACATAGGCTTCAATGGAGAGAAGGGGGTGCCCCGGTTCCAGTCTGCCAGCAGGTAAGTACCCGCGTCTTCGGAGGGCAGACCAGGGGGGTTTTGTAGGGCACCGGGGGGGACACAAGTTAGCACAGAAAGTACACCCTCAGCAGCGCGGGGGCGGCCGGGTGCAGTGTGAAAACAAGCGTCGGGTTTCCTTCAGTTTTCAATGGGAGACCAAGGGGTCTCTTCAGCGATGCAGGCAGGCAATGGGGGGGCTCCTCGGGGTAGCCACCACCTGGGCAAGGGAGAGGGCCTCCTGGGGGTCACTCCTGCACAGAAGTTCTGTTTCTTTAGGGGCTGGGGGTGCAGGGTCTTTTCCAGCCGTCGGGAAATGGAGTTCAGACAGTCGCGGTCAGGGGGAGCCTGGGGATTCCCTTTGCAGGCGTCGCTGTGGGGGCTCAGGGGGGACAACTTTGGTTACTCACAGTCGTAGAGTCGCCGGAGGGTCCTCCCTGAGTTGGTTGTTCTCCACCAGTCGAGTCAGGGTCGCCGGGTGCAGTGTTGCAAGTCTCACGCTTCTTGCGGGGAGTTGCAGGGGTCTTTAAATCTGCTCCTTGAACCAAAGTTGCAGTTCTTGTGGAGCAGTGCCGCTGTCCTCGGGAGTTTCTTGTCTTCTTTGAAGCAGGGCAGTCCTCAGAGGATTCAGAGGTCGCTGGTCCCTTGGAAAGCGTCGCTGGAGCAGGTTTCTTTTGGAAGGCAGGAGACAGGCCGGTAAGTCTGGGGCCAAGGCAGTTGGTGTCTTCTGTTCTTCCTCTGCAGGGGTTTTTCAGCTCAGCAGTCCTTCTTCTTGTTAGTTGCAGGAATCTAAATTCTTAGGTTCAGGGGAGCCCTTAAATACTAAATTTAAGGGCGTGTTTAGGTCTGGGGGGTTAGTAGCCAATGGCTACTAGCCCTGAGGGTGGGTACACCCTCTTTGTGCCTCCTCCCAAGGGGAGGGGGTCACATTCCTATCCCTATTGGGGGAATCCTCCTTCTACAAGATGGAGGATTTCTAAAAGTCAGAGTCACCTCAGCTCAGGACACCTTAGGGGCTGTCCTGACTGGCCAGTGACTCCTCCTTGTTTTTCTCATTATCTCTCCTGGACTTGCCGCCAAAAGTGGGGGCTGGGTCCAGGAGGCGGGCATCTCCACTAGCTGGAGTGCCCTGGGGCATTGTAACACGAAGCTTGAGCCTTTGAAGCTCACTGCTAGGTGTTTCAGTTCCTGCAGGGGGGAGGTGTGAAGCACCTCCACCCAGAGCAGGCTTTGTTTCTGTCCTCAGAGAGCACAAAGGCTCTCACCGCACGAGGTCAGACACTCGTCTCTCAGCAGCAGGCTGGCACAGACCAGTCAGTCCTGCACTGAACAATTGGGTAAAATACAGGGGGTATCTCTAAGATGCCCTCTGTGTGCATTTTTTAATAAATCCAACACTGGCATCAGTGTGGGTTTATTATTCTGAGAAGTTTGATACTAAACTTCCCAGTATTCAGTGTAGCCATTATGGAGCTGTGGAGTTCGTTTTTGACAGACTCCCAGCCCATATACTCTTATGGCTACCCTGTACTTACAATGTCTAAGGTTTTGCTTAGACACTGTAGGGGCATAGTGCTCATGCACATATGCCCTCACCTGTGGTATAGTGCACCCTGCCTTAGGGCTGTAAGGCCTACTAGAGGGGTGACTTACCTATGCCACAGGCAGTGGGAGGTTGGCATGGCACCCTGAGGGGAGTGCCATGTCGACTTAGTCATTTTCTCCCCATCAGCACACACAAGCTGGCAAGCAGTGTGTCTGTGCTGAGTGAGGGGTCCCTAGGGTGGCATAAGACATGCTGCAGCCCTTAGAGACCTTCCCTGGCATCAGGGCCCTTGGTACCAGAGGTACCAGTTACAAGGGACGTACCTAGGTGCCAGGGTTGTGCCAATTGTGGAAACAATGGTACATTTTAGGTGAAAGAACACTGGTGCTGGGGCCTGGTTAGCAGGGTCCCAGCACACTTCTCAGTCAAGTCAGCATCAGTATCAGGCAAAATGTGGGGGGTAACTGCAACAGGGAGCCATTTCTTTACACAAGCCCCCCCCAGCCCACAGGCCAGGAGACTCAGCCAAAGCTGGGAGAGTCTTCCTAGTCTGTCAGGCGAGGAAGAGTAGAGGAAATAGGCTGGTTTGTTGCAGGGCCTACTCTGCCTTACATCCTCCTGTTCAGGTCATTCCCTCTGGGGAACTGACCCACTTCCACAGTGATAGGACCTAATCTGAATTGCCTCTTGTCTGTGCTTTTTATGTCTCCACCCATTCTCTCTATTTTGGGGTTAGAGGTATCCACCTCTGCTAATCTTATCTTAGCCAGGGTCACTCCTAGCTTACCCAAAGAGGTTACCCAAAGCTGGAGTAACCCCACCATGACCAACAGGGTCAGGGGGCCTAACTTGCTATTTGGCATGGGGTCTGACCACCATGCCAAGGATAGTGCAGCCATAAAGGCTAACACCCAGCAGAGGCCACTGACAGCTGTCAGTGCCCAGAACCACACCTTTAGCTCTTCACCTACAAGGGAAGGGGCTAAGTTACAGGCTTCTTTGGGTTCAGGGTGCCTGTCTGCTGTATTAGAGTGGGGGGTTACCACATCTTGTAGTAAACACCCTTCTTCCACTCTTTCTTCTGTTAGCTGAGGAGCCACCCACTCAGACTTAACAGTTGCCTGACTAGCCAGGACTTCTTGTGGGTCAGGTTGGACTTTAACAGTGCCATTTTTGGAGTTCTCCCCTACTGGAGCAGAATCTCCCTGGCTTGCTGGAACCTTGGCTAAAGGTTGTCCACCTTTCCTACTCTGTTTTCCTTTCTTTTTCTTCTGGGGCCTACTTGCAGTTACTGCAGGGGTAGCACCTCCAGAGTCCTTGGGAGAGGACTGGCACTGGACCAGTTCCTCTCTTGGGCTCTGACTAACCTCTGGGTAGTCATTTCCAAGGAGACAATCAAGGGGGAGGTCTGTACTGACTACCACCCTTCTCCAGCTAAAAGTCCCACCCACTTCTATGGGCACAAAAGCCACAGGCCTATCAGTGACCCTGTCTGGGCTAACTCTTACTCTGGCCATCTCACCTGGGATGTACTGGTTTGAGAACACCAGCCTGTCATGCACAATAGTGTGACTGGCACAAGTGTCTCTCAGGGCAGTGGCTGGGATTCCATTCACCAGTAGGTGGTGGAAGTGTCTACTTCCCTCTGGAATCTCCAACTCACCTGTTGGGCCCTTTTTCCAGTTGAAGGCTATGAAGACCTCCTCATCTGAGGAGTCATCCCCAATGGCTACACTGGTCACCCCTGGGATTTTGCTAGGGGGTTTGTTTTTGGGACAAGAAGTGTCCTTGGTGTGGTGCCCTGTCTGTTTACAGTTATGGCACCATGCCTTAGTGGCATCCCAGTTCTTACCCTGGTACCCACCTTTGTTTTGGGTTGTGTCTCGGGCCCACCCACCTGGTCTGGTTTTTGGGGGCCTACAGAGGACTCTTTTTCTTTGTTTCTAGTGTCACCCACTTTCTCCTGAGGAGGTTTTGTAACCCCTTTCTTTTGGTCACCCCCAGTGGAAGTTTTGGTTACCCTAGTCTTGACCCAGTGGTCTGCCTTCTTTCCCAATTCTTGGGGAGAAATTGGACCTAGGTCTACCAGATACTGATGCAACTTTTCATTGAAGCAGTTACTTAAAATGTGTTCTTTCATAAACAAATTATAAAGCCCAACATAGTCATGCACTTCATTTCCAGTTACCCAACCATCCAGTGTTTTCACTGAGTAGTCTACAAAATCAACCCAGGTCTGGCTCGAGGATTTTTGAGCCCCCCTGAATCTAATCCTTTACTCCTCAGTGGAGAATCCAAAGCCCTCAATCAGGGTACCCTTCATGAGGTCATAAGATTCTGCATCTTTTCCAGAGAGTGTGAGGAGTCTATCCCTACACTTTCCAGTGAACATTTCCCAAAGGAGAGCACCCCAGTGAGATCTGCTTACTTTTCTGGTTACACAAGCCCTCTCAAAAGCTGTGAACCATTTGGTGATGTCATCACCATCTTCATATTTAGTTACAATCCCTTTAGGGATTTTTAACATGTCAGGAGAATCTCTGACCCTAGTTATGTTGCTGCCACCATTGATGGGTCCTAGGCCCATCTCTTGTCTTTCCCTTTCTATGGCTAGGATCTGTCTTTCCAAAGCCAATCTTTTGGCCATCCTGGCTAACTGGATGTCCTCTTCACTGGAGTTATCCTCAGTGATTTCAGAGTTGTTGGTCCCTCCTGTGAGGGAACCAGCATCTCTGACTATTATGTTTGGAGACAGGGCTTGAGAGACCCTGTTCTCCCTAAATAGGACTGGTAGGGGGGAATTTAAATCCAAGTCACTATCTTCATCCTCTGTGTTGCCATCCTCAGAGGGGTTGGCCTTTTTAAACTCTGCCAACAGCTCCTGGAGCTGTAGTTTGGAAGGTCTGGGGCCCATTGTTATTTTCTTTATTTTACAGAGTGACCTTAGCTCCTTCATCTTAAGATGGAGGTAAGGTGTGGTGTCGAGTTCCACCACATTCACATCTGTACTAGACATTATGCTTCTAAAAGTTGGAATACTTTTTAAGAATCTAAAAACTAGTTCTAGAATCTAATTCAAACTTTTACCTAACTTTTAAACTCTAAAAGAAATGCTAACAGGGACTAACACAAGGCCCTAGCAGGACTTTAAAGAATTTAGAAAAATTTCAAATTGCAAAAATCAATTTCTAATGACAATTTTTGGAATTTGTCGTGTGATCAGGTATTGGCTGAGTAGTCCAGCAAATGCAAAGTCTTGTACCCCACCGCTGATCCACCAATGTAGGAAGTTGGCTCTGTATGTGCTATTTCAAAGTAAGGAATAGCATGCACAGAGTCCAAGGGTTCCCCTTAGAGGTAAAATAGTGGTAAAAAGAGATAATACTAATGCTCTATTTTGTGGTAGTGTGGTCGAGCAGTAGGCTTATCCAAGGAGTAGTGTTAAGCATTTGTTGTACATACACATAGACAATAAATGAGGTACACACACTCAGAGACAAATCCAGCCAATAGGTTTTGTTATAGAAAAATATATTTTCTTAGTTTATTTTAAGAACCACAGGTTCAAACTTTACATGTAATATCTCATTTGAAAGGTATTGCAGGTAAGTACTCTAGGAACTTTGAATCATTACTTTAGCATGTATACTTTTTACACAAAACACAATAAGCTGTTTTAAAAGTGGACACAGTGCAATTTTCACAGTTCCTGGGGGAGGTAAGTTATTGTTAGTTTCAACAGGTAAGTAAGTCACTTACAGGTTTCAGTTTTTGGTCCAAGGTAGCCCACCGTTGGGGGTTCAGAGCAACCCCAAAGTTATCACACCAGCAGCTCAGGGCCGGTCAGGTGCAAAGGTCAAAGAGGTGCCCAAAACACATAGGCTTCAATGGAGAGAAGGGGGTGCCCCGGTTCCAGTCTGCCAGCAGGTAAGTACCCGCGTCTTCGGAGGGCAGACCAGGGGGGTTTTGTAGGGCACCGGGGGGGACACAAGTTAGCACAGAAAGTACACCCTCAGCAGCGCGGGGGCGGCCGGGTGCAGTGTGAAAACAAGCGTCGGGTTTCCTTCAGTTTTCAATGGGAGACCAAGGGGTCTCTTCAGCGATGCAGGCAGGCAAGGGGGGGGCTCCTCGGGGTAGCCACCACCTGGGCAAGGGAGAGGGCCTCCTGGGGGTCACTCCTGCACAGAAGTTCTGTTTCTTTAGGGGCTGGGGGCTGCGGGTGCAGGGTCTTTTCCAGCCGTCGGGAAATGGAGTTCAGACAGTCGCGGTCAGGGGGAGCCTGGGGATTCCCTCTGCAGGCGTCGCTGTGGGGGCTCAGGGGGGACAACTTTGGTTACTCACAGTCGTAGAGTCGCCGGAGGGTCCTCCCTGAGTTGGTTGTTCTCCACCAGTCGAGTCGGGGTCGCCGGGTGCAGTGTTGCAAGTCTCACGCTTCTTGCGGGGAGTTGCAGGGGTCTTTAAATCTGCTCCTTGTAACAAAGTTGCAGTTCTTGTGGAGCAGTGCCGCTGTCCTCGGGAGTTTCTTGTCTTCTTTGAAGCAGGGCAGTCCTCAGAGGATTCAGAGGTCGCTGGTCCCTTGGAAAGCGTCGCTGGAGCAGGTTTCTTTTGGAAGGCAGGAGACAGGCCGGTAAGTCTGGGGCCAAGGCAGTTGGTGTCTTCTGTTCTTCCTCTGCAGGGGTTTTTCAGCTCAGCAGTCCTTCTTCTTGTTAGTTGCAGGAATCTAAATTCTTAGGTTCAGGGGAGCCCTTAAATACTAAATTTAAGGGCGTGTTTAGGTCTGGGGGGTTAGTAGCCAATGGCTACTAGCCCTGAGGGTGGGTACACCCTCTTTGTGCCTCCTCCCAAGGGGAGGGGGTCACATTCCTATCCCTATTGGGGGAATCCTCCTTCTACAAGATGGAGGATTTCTAAAAGTCAGAGTCACCTCAGCTCAGGACACCTTAGGGGCTGTCCTGACTGGCCAGTGACTCCTCCTTGTTTTTCTCATTATCTCTCCTGGACTTGCCGCCAAAAGTGGGGGCTGGGTCCAGGAGGCGGGCATCTCCACTAGCTGGAGTGCCCTGGGGCATTGTAACACGAAGCTTGAGCCTTTGAAGCTCACTGCTAGGTGTTACAGTTCCTGCAGGGGGGAGGTGTGAAGCACCTCCACCCAGAGCAGGCTTTGTTTCTGTCCTCAGAGAGCACAAAGGCTCTCACCGCACGAGGTCAGACACTCGTCTCTCAGCAGCAGGCTGACACAGACCAGTCAGTCCTGCACTGAACAATTGGGTAAAATACAGGGGGTATCTCTAAGATGCCCTCTGTGTGCATTTTTTAATAAATCCAACACTGGCATCAGTGTGGGTTTATTATTCTGAGAAGTTTGATACTAAACTTCCCAGTATTCAGTGTAGCCATTATGGAGCTGTGGAGTTCGTTTTTGACAGACTCCCAGCCCATATATTCTTATGGCTACCCTGTACTTACAATGTCTAAGGTTTTGCTTAGACACTGTAGGGGCATAGTGCTCATGCACATATGCCCTCACCTGTGGTATAGTGCACCCTGCCTTAGGGCTGTAAGGCCTACTAGAGGGGTGACTTACCTATGCCACAGGCAGTGGGAGGTTGGCATGGCACCCTAAGGGGAGTGCCATGTCGACTTAGTCATTTTCTCCCCATCAGCACACACAAGCTGGCAAGCAGTGTGTCTGTGCTGAGTGAGGGGTCCCTAGGGTGGCATAAGACATGCTGCAGCCCTTAGAGACCTTCCCTGGCATCAGGGCCCTTGGTACCAGAGGTACCAGTTACAAGGGACTTACCTAGGTGCCAGGGTTGTGCCAATTGTGGAAACAATGGTACATTTTAGGTGAAAGAACACTGGTGCTGGGGCCTGGTTAGCAGGGTCCCAGCACACTTCTCAGTCAAGTCAGCATCAGTATCAGGCAAAAAGTGGGGGGTAACTGCAACAGGGAGCCATTTCTTTACAACCGGGTGTTAGTTACCATGTGAAGTATGCACAACGAAAGGGAGGGGGTTCACAAACTTCATTTAGGGGCCGCCAGTGGTAACAGCTGCCCTTTGCCTCCACTGGTACTGCCTTTGCGACCCCTGGCCTCACAGGTGGCAAAAGGAACACAGAGTCAGCTCGTCCTCATGGACATTACTTGGGGCTCCACTCGCTTTGTTTTCTGTCAATTTTGTATTACACTAATAGTGACAAATATTGTATTATTCACTGTTAGAGTAATAAAAACTGAGTACAGTTAGCTGGAATATGCCCTTCCATGGCAGCTGAGGAAAGTAAAAATGCTTTTCAATGTATGTTGTGCACCTGCTCGCAGGTGAGTGTGTTTATGTGGGAGAGAGAGAGAGTGTATGTAAGTGTGAAATTGTGTGTTTGTGTAAGTGCGTGTGAGTAAAAGTAGAGATCAAAGGGCACGTGATGTCACTTCCGTTACCCCTGGCATTTTGGTGGATTGACGTCCATGAGGGCTTCCCTACCATCCTCCGTCTGACTACGGATTACAGCTCATGCTGAATTAGGCGTGCATGACAATTTGTAGTATCTATCATCGGGGGACATCACTTGTTTCGTCCTAAGTCCACTGGCCTAGCTGAAAGAATTAATCAAACTCTAGTGGAATTTGTTCTGTGCAGAGGTGTAGCCAGCATGGTGGGAGTGGGGCCAAACTATTTAAATGCTTTTAAACTCATTGGCATCGAATGTAAGGCAAACTGGTGAAATTGTGAGTGGGCTAGGTATTTAATATTAGTCACAACGTTTGCAGGATTTAAAGACAACTTCATAAAGAGTGCCATAAGGGTATTTAAGAAATGTAGTGGTAAATACTGGTTTAAAAACAGTGGTCAAATTTCAGCACTAGACTTTAATAGGGTCGACAGAAAGCAATTACTAATAGCTCCTAATGCAATTTGAAAAACACCTGAGAGGCACTTCCTAGAACATTTTGCAATTTTTCACCAGACAGTGGTAATGTACAGACTGATTCTTAGGCCACCAGGTGAAAATATATGGAGCACAAGATTTCAAACTCCTCACACACACATTCAAGGCACAACACAACTTAGGTCCCACATACCTGAGCAGTCAGACTTCCTTCTACTAACCACCCAGACACCTCCACTCCGCAGCACTCCTATTCGCACACATACTGCGCTTAAACAGAACCAAATCAGAAAAACAGGCGTTCTTTTACATTGCTCCTAAAGCATGAAGCGACCTCCCAATTCCACATCAGAGCCACCTCCTTCTCTCTTCTTGAATTCCACAAGAAGCTGAAGACCTGAATGTCCAACCAACCAATCATAGGCAGGGCTAGACACACACACCTGCTCAGTGCCCTCACTGGTGACAGTGCGCTTTTCAAATACGCATAACATCACAAAACAGCTGTTCAAGGTGCTAGCCCGAACAAAGGTGCTTGAGTAGATTTAGAAAGTACGAGTTTAACTCCTGCTCGAATTTAAAGGCATTTCCTTTGGTGCAAAGGTGGACTGGGGTTGCATTCCAGAGATGCGTTCGGAGAGTCACAAGCCCCCGCCCTGCTGATGCTGACAACACTATGAGAGAAGGGAGCATCTAGGCAGTATCATTGCTGGCACAGCATCTCTGAGATGCTACTTATGAAACCAGCTTAAGTGCATGCATTCTCAGGTTGCTCTGCTTTACATCCTGAAGTTGTTGTTGCAGCCAGCCCTGTAGATCTTGGTGCCATCTTGACAAAAAGTGAATCTTGTGGGGAATCGCTAAGTGTTGCATCATTGCCCAGGGCAGCGGAGTATAAGCCCACTCACAAACCTAAAAAGAAAGTCTCTCCTTAATGTGAACGTGCCAACATTTTCATCTATTCCTGTGCATGAAAGCCTTGACAGTAATGACTATAAACAGGCTCTAATCACCACATGTGGCAATACAAATGCCAAGATGCCAATGCGACTAGAGAGATGTTTGTGAAGTCATGGCTACCGTTTTTGGATGGTGCATCGGGCTGACAAACTGGCTTTTCCAGATTTGTTGCCATCCATGGAGTGCAGGTCTCCGCTGCAACAAATATGTCTGATACATTGTAACACAAACCTATCCTCTCAACTCTCAAGGTGAACAAGAAGAACACTGTAATGGCTGTTCTCGATTTCATCTGTACTTAGCCTTGGAGAAACCATAGTAGACTCAAGGTGATTCACAAAGGATGTCTTTGCACACATAACTTCAGGAAAGCACTTGATGATTGTGAGAGATGAATAGTACAGATTCAGCACCATTCATTCAACAAGATATTTTCGACATACGGATACCAGAGACCTTCAATTCAGACAAACTTTCCCCTTTAAAAGACAAAGAATGAGTGGACTTTCCACAATACACAGGGAGCTTCCACCATTTCAAAATAACACCACTGACACCTCAAGCCAATATCATTGTGGAACATTTTATGGCCAATTTAAAAAGACCATCAGACTGCCAAACTGATGTGACAACTCATCTTCCAAGTGCTCTGTTTGTCATAAGGCAATATTGTGTTATGCCACAACACCCCACAGGCAATTCCCCAGCATAGCTGTTCCTTGAGCCCTCATTACGAGTGGCCCAGTGTTTGCTGTGATATTTATCGTACCTGGAAAAAAATAATTCCTTAAGAGTGGAACTTTATTGAGTGCTATAAATAACACCTGTTAGGCATGTCTGACCTCCCATAATTTATCTGGTGAATATTATGGGGCTTCAATGTTTGCCGCAAAACCCATAATTCAAATGTGTATGGTAATAGAAGTTATAGCATACACTGAAAGTTAACAGACCAGTCAGAATGAGTACCTTGAAAGAAAGATTTGTTCCAAGATTTCTCAAAGCAACTAATAGTTCCAGTTTCCTTGAGAAACAATATAAAAAATCATGATGACAGCAAAGAAAAAAGAAAAAGCAGACAAAAAAAAGGACAATTAGCCAATGTGACTCGGTAGTGACCAATTCAAACTTCTCATGCACACATACAAAGTCCTGCACAAGACAGAACCAGAATACCTGAACACCTGCATACACTTTCACCAACCTATCAGACACCTACGCTCTGCCTCAGACTCACTCACACAACCTCCCCGCATCCTCAAAAGCGAAACTGGAGGTCGCTCATTCTCCTACATCACACTCAAGACCTGGAACTACCCCAATCAAGGCATCGGAGCCTCCTCCCCACTTCTACCTGAAGAGCTGAACACACTTTCACCAGCCCACCAGGCACCTGCGCTCTGCCTCACTCTCACTCGCACTCATTCCCTGCATCCACAAAAGCAAAAGTGGAATTCGCTCAATCTCCTACATTGCACCCAAGACAACAAACAACCCCTTTCAACACATCAGAGCCTCCTCCCCACGTCTTGAGTGCTGCAAAAAACTGAAGATTTGGTACTTAGCATAAGCACATTGAGGACCACCCACCCACACACATGCTCAAGTGCCTGAATACCCTCACGGGTGATCAGTGTTCTATACAAATCAACATAACATAACCAAGGAAAAAAGACTTACATAAGGATACTCCGCATTTTGACAAAAATCCTAACATAATGACCAATGTAAATGGGTTCTTGGTCGCTGCAAAGATACAAAGACATGTGGGGCGCGGGGTACACTGAAATTTTAGACACCCCAAAATTTGACCTCAGTCAGAATGCCCTCATTCACTGGATGGGAGATGGTGTTAAACGTCAATTTCATAGGGCAGTGTCTCCTTCCGTTAAGGCACCTCCCGATTAATCAAAAATCTGAAATACAATTAACTAAGCAAATGGGCCCACTAGATAACCGAGGTCTATAACAATAAAAGTTAAAGACTTTATTACAAAGTTCAGATGTGAATGATACTTTTCCAAGGAAAATAAAGATGAAACACTCCTTAGAAATCCCTTAGGTTGTTTATTAGGTGTCAGCAAGGACCCCTGACCGCAATGCCCACCAGCTGCCCAAGCTCCCTGGAATCCCATTCCCCACCACGTTCTACGTTCATAGTTTGTCAGGAGCAGTACAACAACGACACCAATACATAGAATAAATACATAGGAACATGTTTATGTGACATGCCACAAGACCTAACAGATACAAAGTCATTACCATGAAGGCTCTCAAATGAAACAGTAACACAGAGAAATGCAAAATCAGAAATGATGTCAAGTCCCAAGTGGGCAGCAAAATCGAGAGAATAAGGGACAGCATCCCTAGTAGAAAAAGAAAGTCTTCTGTCTCAACCCAAAAGCGAGGGTTCTCATACATTATTTTTGCATATGAAATTATACAAACTGCAGAGTCACGCTGATGTGAGCAAATGTATCATTTCATCAGTAAATCAGAGCACAGAAAAAATAACCATCATATTTTTAACACCTAAGCACTATCCCACTTCATGAATAATTGTTCTTGGCCCTTTATGTTAATGTCAACCAGAGATGCTAGAACAAAATCGATGCAAGAACAATATAACATGCTATATGAATGGATAGGGCACAGTGAACCAGCAGAAGGACCTGCAGGGTAAAGTAGCAGTTTGATACTGAGTTGGGAAAGTTCATCGAGATCAGCATGAACAATGACAGTGGAAATAAACAAGTACATCTCAGTTTGACTGTGTGCTTCGGATATTGCGAGGAGAGACGTGCACAGTTGGGGGTTGGGCCTTGAAGGACAAGCGTGACTTCTGTCTTAAACAAGATGGTGCCTATACCTAAATTGAGGCCTAGTCAACAAACTTTAGAAAAACACACTTCTACACATCACAGAGATTTTAGTTAAAAAGCAACAGTACAATGGAAGTGCATATATTTGTAATTAAATGAGAAAATACATTCTGCGTGTTCATAATAATGCACTAAAATATAAGCACATAAAAATCTTTAATACATGCACAAACCGGAAATGTGTCATTCTTTAGAATGCTGAACTGAGTGACCAGTGGTGTCAAATGTGAAAAGGGAAGCTAGTGATACGGATGACTCACTTGAAGAAGATGCTTTGAACAGGGCCTCTGTGTCTTACCTTACAGGCTCGCCTGCTCTGTTGTCTAACAGGCTTGCAGAATCACTAGCTTGCCAACACTGCAACGACAGGCATCCTGAGAGACTCGTTACAGTAATGGACCAGAACTTCCTGAGTCAGAGAAGGATGCACTGTCATCACTGACTGAGTGTCTGGAGAGTTCATCCACAGTCCAACGGGAACAGAATGTAATAATATCACAGGTTAACTTATTGCAGAAAAAGCAAACGAAGAAAGGCATTTGTACAATGCACAGAAAATAATTGTTGTCCAAAATGAGATGTGGCTCCCATCAAATTGGCTGGTATTATTATAAAGTAACACTCGAACAACTGCTGGTTCATTATCCTCTGCATCAAATCACCTGGGATGAGGCATTTCATCCTACCCCGCAGATTTGGGGCCTAAACAGGCTTGCTGACACGTTTATAAATGGGGCTATTAATTGGGGGGACACTGATTGAGGAGAGGTGTGTTGGTCTATGGCAGACATATTAACATATTCTCAACCCTGGACACTATGTAAGGCTAAATACGCGTCATTTCCAGGCGAGCCCAAGACCTGCCGGGCCTTAACGCTTGCTGTTATACTCACATCAAAAAAGCAGATTGTCACTAAGCTATACACTACAATGCAGATGGAGGCGCTGGTGACACTCCCCAGGATAAGGGTGGGCTGGGAGGCAGATCTGGGCTGTGCTATTCCTGATGAGGAAGAGCTGTTTTGCTGCACCCAGACATGGGCTTTAGCTCTCAATAGTCGGGTAAGACTGATATACTTTCAATTTTTGCGTGAAATCTACAGTAACTATTTAAACATAGTGAGGTACAAACTGTGCACTGACTGGCGATTTACAAGATGTAGAGCTCCAGATTCTGATTTTCTTCATTCAGCATGGAGTTCCCCCAAATTTGCAGATATTGGAGTAGGATATTCACCAGATTGTCAGAAATGGTTGACATTGTTATTTCCTCATCACCTGAACTTGAACTTTTAGTGTGTACTGTGCACATGCCGCAGCCGGTACGTTGCTTCATATCTATGCTCTACTGGCAGTGAAGAGGAGAGCAACCTGCGAATGGGGATGGAGAAGTCAAGTTATTCCTGGCTGATGAGTCATAATAAGGGTGAAACCAGCCCTGGGTTGCTTGTTTTCCTGTCCAGGGAGGACCTGGCCAGGCAGTTCGGGCTGAACTGTTCCAGTTGGAACAGGGTCAAGGCTGATTTGCATATGGTTGGGTCCAAACTGAAGTTGCTTGAGACAGTAGATGATTCATCCAACTTCTTAATTTAAGATCTGGTGAATCACCTTAGTCACCTCGCTTGCCTCTTACTGCTTCAGCCTCCCTCTCACATTCAATCTCCGCTTTACATTCCATCCCTGACAAGAAGCTCAACAGACACCCTGATCTAGCAAGTTCCATGGCTAATTCCACAGACAACATTCTGTGGGCTATAAGGAGCAAGTCAAGCAAATACTGTAGGCATTAAGTTAAGCAAAGCAAATACCACACCTATCCCACACTATACTCTTTCTGATACCTACACTCTTGAAAGTGTTATCCTTTTCCCCTTATAAAATACATGATTTTCATACATTTCCTTTTCATTCCCTCACCTCCTTTTCTATGTATATCTCATACCCTCCTCTCTCACTCTTCTGTGTCTCACTTTTTGCTTGCATGCCCCATGTTTCTCCATTCTCTAACATCCTGCTCCCTCCCACCTCTCACTTTTCTCTAGATCACCTCACATGCACTCTACTCTCTTCCTGGCCATTGTCTCACTATTCTCTCATGCAGGCGTTTCTCACAGCTTCTATTTGCAAATCTTGTAGTATCAACTGTTCATTCCCACCCAGGATCCTTCCCTCTGTCGCACACACTTCTCTTGCCATCCAGTTCTCAATGACACTCTCTTCTCACTGAAGGCTCCGCTTACACGCATGATTGCGTCTTTTAAGCCATGTTCCCACACAACCCCTGCTTGCTTGCCCTTGTTACACGTGTAACTTTCTTTGCACTGTGCCTTCTCCTTCCCATGGTCCTCTCTGTCTCATCTTCCGTTTCTCACATTCTTACTCACTCCACCTTACACAGATCCATACATGCAAGGATGGCTGAAGCTCTCACACCCAGATCGATCTGTAGGTTTAAGATACGTTTGCGGCAGGGTAAGAATAGACAACATTTTTATACATTCTCCCCTATCAATGATTGAAAAAATGAGAGATGCAGAGATAATCTAACATTCCATCTGTCTTCCTGAGCTTTTGAAATTGCTGAACTATAGTTTAAAGTGGATTAACATTAGAATGCATGTCTCTCAGGGCTGCCTTGCAAACTGTCATCCAAAGCACTCTGGCTTAAGGCAGGACCTGAAGATAATCCACCAATCTCCTCCCTGGGAAAACAGGCCTCTGAACTCAAATATAAATGTTCACCACTAAGACTTCAGCAGGGGACATGTGGGATTGGACACAGAAGGAAAGGAAGAAAGGCTGTGGCTCCTCTTCTATTGGCTTTAGGCAGTTCCTAACAAGGTATTGGTGTACAGCTCTCAACAGGAGGGTGGAATCCTAGAGAAAATAGAGAATGCTTGAGTATCTGATGATTCAGACTAGCCACATTGATCGTATGCTGTGTAGAAACGTACCCTGTGCAGTGGGTGTTAGCCACTGACAAACCCAAGCACAGGAGGCAGCAGAGTGTAAGCCAAGACAGAAATGCTAGTTGTTTTTGGAACCAACTGAGTCACAAGACTCACAAATAGGAAACAAAGAGGGAAGGCGAGAAAACAACAGAGGTATAGAAATACTAAAAGTGAATGAGCTGAGCGGAGCAGGCACATCCAAACACAAGGACTTGTGAGATATAAACTAATTTCCGCTGCAGCATAGCCCAAGTCTTGTTCTGATATTTTCAGTTCTGTGATATCTTACTATGTGAGATGGTATGAGTGGGTCCTTTCTTCTTGCTGCCTTGTCTAATTGCAGGCACCCTTACACTCGATGCCACTCCACGGCCTCCAGTCTTCTCCTGGTCATCTGGCTTCTGCTTCAACGTGACCCATCCTCGATCGCTACACTGAAGCAATCATGCACACAAAGACCAGTTCAAGATAAGTTTAACAACTGTAATCATACAAGGAGATTGCCACTATGAGAGGGAAATACAAGCACCTGCTCTTGAGTCAGAAATATTGAGGGTTGCCTGTTAACATTCCAAGGCCCATCAAAAAGGTTTATGTGAGAGAAAGGCTCCCGGCAGTGTAAACATGGACGCCATCGCTACACATTCACCCTCCATCAATAACAAACAAAGAGAGAGACCCCTAGATAATCTCATGTCAGTGCCACAAGTTGTTGTTTTATCTGGCTGGTGGACCACATACACAACTTGTTGTTTGAAATCAGTTAACTTCCTCAGCCTGTGGGTCATTCTGAAAGTATCAACACCGTGTTCTGCTATTCCTTGTTGCATGGGGCTGAATCCAGGGGTAATTAAGCCATCTTACAAGGGAAGTTTATATTTATGTCCTTTCTTTTATTTTTGCCTGCTATCATTTATTTTTTACTTGTAGAGTGCTACCGTGGACACTTTCAGTTTTTCATTGTCCTCTAACTTCAGCCATGACATCTGCTCATTACAATGAGGATAGAATGGTGTTGTTCTTTTGTGTTCTGTGTCATTGGTTTGTAAACACTTGAAATCCTTATTTCCATCAGCTTCAACTCCATCTATTTGCTTGTGTAATCGACATTTATTACAGCATAACATAAGTTGTGTGGTAATACACCCATGAGCCCTATGGAGTCCAGACCCACTAACCTTCATGTCTCTTCTGGTACTTTAAGGCCCATATTTATACTTTTTTAGCGCCGCATTTGTGTCATTTTATGACGCAAACTTACAAAATACAATTGTAGTCATGTAAAAGGTGCATGTTGTGAGCCGTTTATTTTTTTCTTCACATTCCGTGCAATGTTCTATCCAGTCCTCCACTGCGTGGCCTATGCTGGGCCATTAATACCTTTATTTAAGTCTTTCAATTAGTGTCCTTGTCAATCACTCTTGATATGTCAGTGTTAAGTTAGCATTATGAACTGGGAGATGCCACCCGCATGTCTCCTCCGAATATCCAACACTTTTGTGGAGAGTTATTCTTTGATCTCCCAAAAATGCTGTGGTGTGCTTTCTTTTCTTGTCTCTGAAATACAATCATGTTCTTTTATAAATGTCTACCTTATCTCATATCTTATTAATTCTTCTACCCATTCTTATTTTGTAGGTTATCCTTCACATATGCCTAGTTCTTCAACACTGGAGAAGACAGTTACTTGGTTTCTGTTCCTGAGCATATCACACTTGCATTTGGCAGTCTTGACAAACAGCCTACAAGCTGTTTATTTTCCATCTGGTGTGCTATTCCATCTTTGGCAGATACTCCTTCCTTCTAAATGCTAGTCTTGCATGTACTGGAGACACTTCATCCGTACCTCCTTGTTCTAACACTTTCAGCAGTGGTATGTGGTCAGACCTGAAATTGAATTCTCGACCCCCAAAATATGTTGTGAAATGTGTTCCAGCCCACACACAAGCTAGTGTTTCTTCATCACTAATTGCATATCTCCTGCTGTTGCAGTCAGAGTTCTTAATGCAAACACAGTTACTTCCTGTTTGTGTTATTCTTTTCACAATAATACTGCATCATATTGTTTCTATTTTGGTAGGGAATGGTTTTAAGATTCTCAGCTCCAGGAACTGTTTCTCTGTGTTCTGAAATGCAGTTGTTTTGCCTTTTATTCCATTTGACATTTTGGCTTTATTTCATTTGTTTCCTTAGTGGCTCTTTTATTGTACTGTAGTGACAAACAAACTTGGAATAATACTCTATTACTACCATAAAAGATTGACACACTGGCGATTCTCTTACTGTTTTTAACAAGTCTTGACTTAGCTTGATTTCCTCCCCTTAAACAGCTTGTCCCATGTATTCTATTTCCAGCAGGTTGCATTAACATTTTCTCTTTTTAGTGTGAGTCAATGTTTAACTTGTAAAAGAAAGAGTGCTTGTGCCCAGGGCTCTGCTCAGAAGCCCGCAGTCAGTGCAATAAAATGTTGGTGCGCTGAAAACCAGTGCCTCTAATCCGACTGTACAAGAGAAAAAAATATTTCACTCTCTTGAAAGCTTTACTCTGTCTGACCATCCTCCTATACCTCTATCAATCTATCCTCTATCTCCACTCTGACTTATCCCAAACCCATTCTACTACTGTGATCTCCAAAATAACCCTTCCCAGACTCTTCCCTCCTCCAACCCTCCTGGCTCTCCCCAAACCTCAGTGTACGACTATGATCTCCCAAACAACCCTACTACATTCTCCCTCATTTATCTCTATTTTGACTCTTCCCAAACCCCATTTTACTACTATGATCTCCCAATCCCTTTCTACAGACTCTTCCATCCACCACCTCTACTGTACCCATCCGAAATCTCAACTTACTACTATGATCTCCCTATTAACACTTCTCGATTCTTCCCTCCTCTATCCCTCCATTATTCTGTTCAAATCAACTAACAGACTCATATGTCCTCTACTCAAATTAACTCATACCTCCCTATAAATCTTCCGTACTCATATTTCCATATACTAATCCACCACTAATCCTTTAGGGTTCTAGAGTAGCCTGCTACTCACTGAAAAGCGCTTTGATGCCTCGTCAGGGATAGTAAGCACTATATAAGTACATTTACAATATCTTTAAAATTAACTGATGCCTCTTTAATCCACCATCAGACATTCCCTGCCCGTTTATCTCACTCTTAGGAGTTTCTACTTTCTTTCTTTGGGACAGTTTTTCTGTATTTTTCTTTCTTCTTCATTCTATTTTATGTGTTTTTCACTTTCTTGCTGTTGTAAATGTCTGGTGCAGCAACATTAGTGTTGTTAGACAGAAATGAGCACCAGTGGCCCCCAAGTACAAACACAGCTCATATTAAGCACTAGTGTGAGTGCTGCATTTAATACAGTTTATAGTACTTTGGCCATTGTATTATTCTTATACTCTTCGTCTTACCTATACATGGGGATGTTTCTGAAAGTATTGAGTATTTTTCTAAACTTTGAATATGTTGTGCATAAGTCACTGGAAAACTGGATATGCCATTGCCAATCAAATAGTGACCTTGAAAATTGATATATACCTTCAGATGCCACAAATGCTGTTGTTGAGTTTTGCTTTTGATTGAAGTTTAATCTGATGGTATGCTGATTGTAAGCCCAATTTGCTGAAGATTTTTGCTCTTTTTAAAGTCATCAGCATTTAGCTTATGTTAGGTAAGAGACAGCTATCTAGTTGAATATTCTTATTTACATTTCTCAAGTCTACACAGGAGCAAAGAGTTACATTTTTCATTGTTAGAAATGACCACAAATGAAAGCCATTTGATTACTTCAATTTGCTCAATTGTTTTATTACTCTTCATTTTTTGACATTTCTTTGACTCCCTCCGTGACTTCCATAGGAACTGGTTTGAGGTGATGCCCCTGAGTGCTCCTGAATTCACCCTGATCTTGTGCTTATACACTTTTAATCCTCCAACTTTGTTCTCAGAAAAGTCTGTTTTCCCAGTATGTTGATACTCTTGTCTATGAATAAAATCTGTTTTCCTACTCATGGCCTTATTTTATATGTTTTTGTGTAAAATGGTCTACAAATACCCAGAATCATCTCCCAGCATTGTGCCTTATCCATCAACTTTTGCATTGCCCTTGAATTCTTTAGTATAATCCCAAAGCCCCTCCCATCCCTTTAGTCCTCTCTGATGCATAGTATATTTAGAAATTCTGTTTTCTTCCTCTTATGCCGTACCATGTTTTTGAAATGTGCACTGCAAGTTTTTTGTGAAGCGGCCTTTTCTGTTGTATTTAATGCATCTACTATCTTGGGCTTAACATGCCCTGATGGTTGTGCACTAAGCATGCCTAAATCTGTAACAGAAGCAAAAAGAACAGATGATGGATGGAATGCTGAACAAATCAAACATTCATCCCCACTCACAGATCTGGGTTTAATCCATCATTTCATCATTATTTTGTTCAACATGCCACCCCAGTTTGGACCCAGCAATATGCAAATCAGTCTTGACCTTGCTCTCCATGGGAACAGTCCAGCCCGAACAGCCAGGACAGGTCGTCCCTGGACCAGAAACAAGCATCTTGGGACCGGTTTCAGGGTATCACCCCTCATCAGCCAGGCTAACTGGCGCAATGATCACAGGGTGAATGTTTAATGTGTTTAGCATTCCATCCATCTTCTGTTCTTTTTGCAAATCTGTGACAGATCCCTCTCTGTTTTATCATTGCCTTTTCTTTGTTCATAGTGAATATTCTTGTGCCTTTCCTTCTTTTTTTACATTCCCCTTCATAACTTATTTTCAATACATTTCTTTCTTTTTTTGTAATTTCCTTCTTTATGCTGAGTTCTCTCAAACACCTTGTTAATTATTCCTGTAATGTATCTATTGATATGGCTTTAGACATTGTTGCAAGTCTTTTTTTTCCTCCACTGTAAAATGAGTTGATTCTTTCTTAATTGATCAGTCATTTCACCAAAAATCACACCAACCTGGTAAATTCTTTCAACGTTGTCACAACCTGGTCTATCGTTTAATGCTTCTTTTGTGGTCTGGTGTAAATCTTTTGGCTCTTCATAGCCAAATTGCATATTTTGTATAGTGTTGATCTAGGGGTGCATGACTTCTGCAAAGACATCTGTGAATACATTTCCTGCAGCATCCATTCCCTTTTCTTGAAAGTCAAAATCTCTCTATCCCGTAGCTCCTAGACAAGCCATTAGCTAAGCCACCTTTGGCTACAACCCATACCATATAATGCTCCTACATAGTGGTAGGACATTTTACCCCAGTCATTACTTCATTGTGTGCTTTGCCTGGTGTTTGTAAAAATGAGTGGTGGATTGTTAACTGTATCCATGTTAAAGTTCAACAGTGGGGCAATGTGAATATCTTAGCCTCTCAGGTGATGGTAGCTGTATATTTCCCTAAACATTTTGTTTAATAAAAACAATATTTTTGTAGGATTTTCTTTTTTATATTTGGAAGCCCAATGTTCAACAGCCTGGAATCATTTTTTTAAACATTGCTATGTTTCAACTAGAGGTATTGACATAGAGGCCCTGCTAATGCGGTCTGAAAAAGAATCTTATGCAGATTTGCACAGATGCTGTCAAGATGAATCATGGATGTTTGGTTGTAAACAAGGAGAAAAATAAAGAGTTGGGGCAATGTAGAAACTGCTGGACTTTGTGTTGGTTGTTTGATTTTCTATGTAATGAGTAACTGTAACCAAGTAAGTAACTTTGCTAAACTCCAGCCAACCAATTTGAAGCCGTTTTGAATGTATGCGCTGAGTGCTGCACAACACCTGCCTTGGTTTTGCACCTGTTCAAAATGTTGCAGTCTTGTATAGGTGGATACTGTATGTGGTAGCAATCAGTGATTTAAATTGGCAGGTTCTGTCAAGTACTGAGCAATTGTAATTGTATTTATATAGCATTTACTACTGCTGACAAGGCGCTGAAGTGCTTTTTGGTGAGAAGCATGCTACTCCGGAACCCAAATGATTAGTGGTGGATTAGAATAGGGAAATATAAATTGTTAATTTGAGGAGTGGATATGGAAGTCTGTTAGTTTGATTGAAGCTGATAAAATAGGGCTAGAGGAGGGCAGAGTCCAGATAGTACTATTTGAGAGTTCATATTAGTTAGATAGGGTTTGGGATGAGTCAAAGCAGGAATAGAGGAGGGAAGAGTCTAGAAAGGGTGATTAGGGAGATCACTGTAATAACATGTGGTTTGGGGTATGTTAAGGAAGGATAGAGGAGAGGCGATCTAGAAAGGGTTACATGAGAGATCATAGTAGTAGAATGAGGTTTGGATGGTGTTCATAATGATGAAAACTGACCAATTCCTTATTCTCTGCATCGTGCAATGAAACATAAGAACTCAAAGGAATCACCAGTTGTTTACCAGCATTGAAATCCCATGAACATGCAAAAGGACCTGAACTGAAAATGTCATGCAGTGAGCTTCATAAAACATAAGGAGTCTGAATCATTTTTGTAGACCCCAGACCTGATAAGGCACCTTTTTCATAGAACACCAAGAAGCAAAGATTATGCTTAGATATCAACATCATAGAAATCGCTCTTAGCTCTGTGAGAAGATAGTTGCTGCAATTCCTAATTCACAGAACACCTGTCAAACCTTCAGAAAGACAGCACCAATGCACCATGAGCAAAACTATAATCGACATAGTAAGCCTCAAAAGAAAAGATAATATTGCAGGAAAAGCTTTTCTGTGAGAAGACTAGCCTCGAATCCCTATGCTTACACCAGGTGTTCCCCCACAGCAATCAGGCCGAACGTGGCAACACCTATGAAAGAGACAAAGAAAGGGTTAAGTCAAAAAAAAGAAAAATACCTACCTATCAGAAACCGGACCCATTTATCTTTAAGCTGGGAGGCAGGATCATCACTGAGGAGAGCCAATCGAAGCTGTTGAGCCGCCACAACTCTCCTGAGTGGGTGTAATGCTATCTATATTTAACCACCGCCTCCATCTTGGCCACTAACCCCATTTTGTGCTTAGCTTAACTTCAAATGCCGTCACATTGGTGGTGCAGGTATTTTTCTGCACACAGCTTGTTAACATGTTATTTGCCTTTTCTCACCAGGGAAGAGAACATAACATGGGGGAAGAATACAGATAAGAATGTACCAGGCTGAGAATGTTTATGGTAGAGCAGGGTACAGCTCGGTATTGGAAATAAACTGTGAGATCTGGCCAGTCTCTAGGGTGTTTTCTCAACACTGACCTGATACGACCAACGCGTGAATTTCACAACTTACTCAAAGGGAGGGGGGTTTCTAGAACCTTCCTCTTAAGTTTGTTTAAAGTATATAAGGTGGGAAAGCTTGACAGCTAAGAAAGAAGGAGCTCCTCTCCGGGAATGGAGGCATTGCCCAGACAGCAATCCCATCAGGGTTGTACTCTTTTGTCTCGGTTGTCCAGGGTTCCACAACCTGAAGTTGGCAGACAACGGATGATGTTGGAGTCAAGCCCCATGGCGATACATTTTTAATTCTTATTTCTAGCTTTGATGTGTGCATGCATAAATATATGTACTCACTATATATTTATTTATATATATATATATATATATATTCATTGTTGATGTATTGCAGGTTCTTTGGTATTCAATTGCTGTGATCATTTTAGCTGCACGTATGTTGCTGCATTTGAAATAAAAGCTCATGTTATTCTTTTAATTTATGTAACCTGCCCTGTAGCCTTAAAAAAATATATTACTCAGACTAAGAGTGCTGCTTTCTTTGCATTCCTTTTACTTTGTTCCCTCTGGGCCTGAAGCAGAGCAGAACAAATTGGTGTAGTAGGACAGTATGAGGGTGGATGGTTAAAAAGTGTAAGATTTAAATGTGAAAAATGTTGGGCAACCAGTCAAAAGCAGCTTCCCAGGCAGTTTCCCAGGTTGTACATAAGATTCCCAGGTGGGAGAAAGAACCTTATAATGTTCTTACGAACAAATGGTCTTCTGATGATGAATTATGTGAGAGCTGGGCCGACATCTTAGCAATGCTGAGCTAAAAATAAAAATAGATAAAAGCTCACGTTACTCGTTTCGTTTATGTAACCTGGGAAGTACCTTACTAAATTCATTACTCAGACTAAGAGTGCTGTATTTTTTGCATTGCTTTCACTTTGTTCCCTCTCAGTCTGAAGCAGAGCAGAACAGTGGGTGAGTCCCAAGAGGAAGGTGTGGGAGGAGGGTTTTGTTGGGTGGAGGGGAAAGTGTCAGGTGAAGGGTATCTTCTTTTTGTACACCACTTTACACTTAGCATACACGTGCACATTTGGAAAGCACAAGGGTTGTTTTTTTTGTCTTTGCTGACATTGGGGTTTTGGGTGCATCTCTTTTTATATAAAAGGAGTCTGTATCATCGGAAAGATTCAAGCCAGCCTCTCACTACTTACCAGGGAAGTGATAAGTTTGTATGGTCCCACTTACTCGCTCAACTACAAAGATTGATTACAGAAGAGGAGCGTAAGGATATAGCAGTCATACTTCCAAAGAGGACACAGCATCCTTAAAAGTCCAGAGGACAAATGCAGCACCATTGTTGGAATGAAAAATAGGAACTGCTACCACCAGTATTGTAAGACCACCTCCAGGAAAAGTGCACTTTTAATAATTTTAAAACTATTATTTACAGAAAATCTGTGAATGTTTGAATAATCTTAAGACTGAAAGAACCTAAAAATAAACCTAGTCCAGAACAGTTGTCGAATTTACTAAATTAGTACGTGGAGGCTATGAAACAACTGCAGGTATCTTGGATGCAGGGCCTACGATTTCAATGACCTTTAGCATGTTGAACCCATTGTCCTTTAAGCACTGTGAGAATAACCTAATTCTGTACAAGCGGTTGTGTCCCTATTCACGTGTCTTGCTCCCTATTAGACCTTCTGAATATTAGGAGGCAGATATGGGACAATGCCTAAAAACCTAATTAAGTACAGCAGATAGTTTTCGAAAATTATTATCTGAACAAAATTGATGTTATTAAATACAAAAGAGGGCCAGGGAGATTAGTGGTCCAGTGTACGGTATCCCAAGTAACCTGTTATATAGAAAAGTACACTGTTCCAAAAGACGACAAACCTATTTGGTGTATAGGAAAGCAAGGGTGAAGGGAGTCAGAGATACAATTGGTATCAGGAGAGCCCTCAAGCACCCACTAGGGTGACAAGTTTCATCATTGGGCTATCTCCTCGTCAGACCGGTGCTGCAATGTCTGGCGGACCACCCACAGATTGGGATGGTACTCATCCGAAGGCAATTTGCCAGGTGGAGGTCTGGAATGAAAACTGACTAAAAAGATAGTGAGAGATGTATGGGTGAAGGAGAGTGAGGATAAGATAAAATTGCCTCTGAGCCTAAAACATCACTTATTTAATGAATCAGAAGAAAGGTTCAGGCCAAGATTAAAATCATTCAGAGTCTTAGCGGGAATAATGTCCCCTTATACTCTATAAAAAAAGGAAGGGTAGTGTGCCTAATCCTGTCTATTTATGGTCAACATGTTTTGCGTCTTTTTGTGGTCAAAAAATTATCCAGTGATGCTTCGGCAGGACCCAGAAAACTACTTCTCCTGTTCAAAAAAATGTATATAGTTATGAAGTGCTGGAGTGTCACTTACAAAATGAAGATAATTTGTCAAAGTCAGTTGGTCAATCAGTCACCCTGCATAAAAATGGAAGACAAATGCAAGTTAGTGCCAACGTGCAAATAAGCACAAAATCGGTGCAATCACAGTACAACGAACCCCAAAGTGCCACATGTAAAAATAAAGCAAAAAAGGCTTACCATCCCATATTCGAGATAGAGCTCCCTAGGACTGTGCTAGCCACAACCAAGGAGGTACTACTACAAGAGAGAACAACATAGTGACAAACAACTGCACATCAATATGTATAAACTTAGCAGGTCATAGGGGAAGCGTCAAAAACATCAAATTGAAATGCTCACGACATTCATGAAACAAGGTTAGTAATGATAAGAAATCAAACAACAGTCAATAGGAATCAATAGCTTAAAAAACGTCATTCCTATATGGGTTAAATTAGGTGCAGGTACGTGGGCCCTGTACATAGAGGAGCACTTACTCACAAAGTAGCAAGGAGGAAAAAGCCAAGAAAACGAGATTAAATAAAAGGATATAAATAGCCCTTGTATGCACAGTCTGCAAACAGCTCACGTTCATCCTTCAATACAAAATGTAAGCAAAAAAGAATGGCAACCCAATGGAAAAGAGAGGGGAGAGGGGGCGAGCTTCAGAGCCCCCAAGCCTCCAGACGACTTACTTCTACCACCTCCATGGTCGCAGATTCACCTGCCCCGTGCTGCGCGCCTGTAGATGCTCAGGCGGCGTCTTCGGGCTCTTTTTATGTGGTAGACGCGTCTCCGACACGCGTCTCGATCCGGAAGCAACCGGCCGGTTGCTCCGGATCATAAAAATAAAAGAAGGACCATTGTTCTGGCCCGTCGGCCATCTTGGAAGGAGCTAGAGCGTACAAATACATTACACGAATAGTGCCACAACCCCGTAAAAGATCGTAGTATTCGTGTTTATATACAAAGTGTATAAACAGATATAAACGGGCATTAGAATGATGTGAGGGCACCTAATGTATTAAAAAGGCAGCCATCTTACCAAAGGTTGTTTTTTAGTCAGAAACAAGCAACTTTCCAGGATCAACTTGGAAAGGAACTGTATGAGATTCATATATAGTCACTCAACCAAGTGGGTGGCGTATATCTATACTAAAAATTGGATCACCAGCACATCCAAGTCCTAATACACAAAAAAACACGGAAAACTGTTTTTCCCACTGAGGAATCCAGTCTTGAGTCGTAGAAATAAACATGTGTTATCTGAGAACCCAGAATAGCAGAGAATCAAAAATGGATGGTGCACAAAAACAGGTTTTTTGAAACTGTAGACAGGTTCTAGAGTGTTAAAGAATTCCAAGGAATCTCATCATTTAGACCTTCACTATAGGTCTTGAGTCTGAACACCCATTGTTGTTCAATTTTAAACAAGAAGTTGGGATCATTAGCATTGTGTCTCGGCACCTGTAACACAATCCACCACATGTCATCAGGACCATGTTTAGCTTCTAGAAAGTTTGAGCTAAGTTTTGTTGCAATACGGGAGCACCTGATGTTGCTCCGGTGTTCATTGATACGTTGTTTAACCGGACGGGTTGTCATCCCAATGTATTTCAAATTACAAGGACAAGAAATCAAGTAAATACATTGGCGTGTGTTACAGTTGGTATGTTTGTTGAAATGCCAAGTACCGAAATGGTCAAGGTCCACTCTGTCAATGCGCTTAGTGAGAGGACAAACATTACAGGAGCCACATGGATAATGCCCAATGACCGGAGGTAGGTTCCATAGAGTAGTTTGTTTAACCGAGTCAGGATGTAAGCGAGGGCGTGTGTGGACAACTAAATCTCGTATATTAGGAGATCTTTTAAAAACAAACAGGGGCCTCGGGATCTGAATGCCGCCACTCTGTAAGATGTTCCAACGTTTAGTAATAAGTTTCTTAATAGAGTTCGACAGTGGGGTGAACGTGGAGACACATGTCAGACGATTACCCGGCTCTCTAAGAACAGGTGCCAATAGGGCATCTCTGTGATTGTTCCGAGCTCTTTTGTAAGCAGGATTAATGATATTTTTAGGATAGTGTTGATCAAGGAGTTTCTGTTTAAGATCAAGGGACTGGATGTCAAAGGCTTGGATGGAGCTGCAATTGCGACGTAACCTAAGGAACTGGCCAACAGGTAAGTTGTCACGCAGGGCCTTAGGGTGATGGCTATCATACAGAAGTAAACTGTTACGACCAGTACTTTTGTAAAAGGTGCTGGTGACAAGTTTGCCGTTATCTATTTTAATCACAAGATCCAGAAAGGAGATGTGTGTAGATGAAGAATGGGTGGTAAATCTCAAGAATGGGTCCAAAGTGTTGACCCACTGAATAAAGTTGTCTATATTTTCATATGAGCCACCACATAAAAAGAGCCCGAAGACGCCGCCTGAGCGTCTACAGGCGCGCAGCACGGGGCAGGTGAATCTGCGACCATGGAGGTGGTAGAAGTAAGTCGTCTGGAGGCTTGGGGGCTCTGAAGCTCGCCCCCCCTCCCCTCTCTTTTCCATTGGGTTGCCATCGTTTTTACTTACATTTTGTATTGAAGGATGAACGCAAGCTGTTTGCAGACTTTGCATACAAAGGCTATTTATAGCCTTTTATTTAATCTTGTTTTCTTGGCTTTTTCCTCCTTGCTACTTTGTGAGTAAGTCCTCCTCTATCTACAGGGCCCACGTACCTGCACCTAATTTAACCCATATAGGAATGAAGTTTTTTAAGCTATTGATTCCTATTGACTGTTGTCTGATTTCTTATCATTACTAACCTTGTTTCATGAATGTCGTGACCATTTCAATTTGATGTTTTTGGTGCTTCCCCTATGACCTGCTAAGTTTATACATATTGACGTGCAGTTGTTTGTCACTATGTTGTTCTCACTTGTAGTAGTACCTCCTTGGTTGTGGCTAGCGCAGTCCTAGGGAGCTCTATCTCGAATATGGGATGGTAAGCCTTTTTTGCTTTATTTTTACATGTGGCACTTTGGGGTTGGTTGTACTGTGATTGCACCGTTTTTGTGCTTATTTGCACATTGGCACTAACTTCCATTTGTCTTCCATTTTTATGCAGGGCGACTGATTGACCAACTCACTTTGACAAATTGTCTTCATTTTGTAAGTGACACTCCAGCACTTCATGACTATATACATTTCTTTGAACAGGAGAATGTCACGGTTTTCACTGGGCTTACCGTCGAAGTTGATGAGAGTTGGGGAACGACCCCGATTCTGGCAGGTTCTGCTCTGGCCGAGGTAGGGGTGACCCTTTCCGGTAGCCACGGTGCTGTTTGACAATAGCAAGCCACTACAGTCCGTGCCCTCCAGAAGGAGTCCCAGAGAAAAAACCCCAAAAGGGTAAAAAACCTCCAACAGGAACTCCCTGAAACAGAAGGAGGACACAAGGACGTTAGAACTGATGATCCGAGAGTACAGGAAAACTGGAGATGAAGACAGGTCAGGAATAACTGGATCCACAAGAGGAAACCAGCCGGAGCGTGACTACCACCAAAGGAGTGTTGCAACGCAATGAACAAGAAGCAGAATTCCCCTTATATACCCCTAAACAGGAAGTAGAAAACAGGAAGTAGAAACACCACCATCTTGGATTGGGGAAGAGGTTATAACAATGAATAAAGAACATGCGTCTAAACAAGGAGAAACAATGCATGCTGGGAAGAGGGGAAGTGAGCAGCATGCTGGGAAAGAGAAGGATAGGCATAAAAGGGAGTCATGTGCAAATATCCGGCTTTTGCTTGTGTGGCCGGTAAGAGGTAAAAAGGAGGGGTAATGGGAATCCCACTGTAATAAAAGTAGCACTAGCGCGCTAAGCGTGGCAAGTGCGGCGAGTGCCGAGACCCGATTCAGGTCTTTTGATCCTGCCGCGTCCTCCCCGGAATCTGCGGCCGCAGAAAAGGGAAGCGGCGAGTGCTGCGACCCTTGACTGGAGCTGTGGCTTCCCCTGCGGCCCGCTCGCGGGCCGCTGCAGCTGCAGAATGTTGCGCCGCCACGGCCCGCGTTCGCCGCCGTGGCGCAACAGTAGGTCCCCCCCTGAGGCCCCAGGTTTGTGAGGAAAAAGACAAAAAAAGCGACGGACCAAAAGAGGGGCATGAACTGAATGGGCATCTTCCCAAGAACATTCACTCATCGGGCAGCCTTTCCAGTGAATAAGATATTGGAGATGTCCATGGAAAAACCGAGAGTCACAGATTTCCTGCACCTCGTATTCAGGCACATTATCAATCAACAGAGGGGGAGGACAGGAGAACTGTCTGTGAAAAGGATCAGGGAGGTAAGGTTTGAGTTGAGAGACATGGAACACGGGATGTATCTTCCAAGTCTGGGGCAGGCGAAGACGCACATACACTGGATTAATCTTCTGAAGAATCAGGAATGGACCATAATAACGAGGTTTCAATTTGTTCTGAGTAAGTCGGAGAGGTAGAAATCTAGAGGAAAGCCAAACTTTATCATGCACCTGATAGTGAGGAGCCTCACAACGTTTTTTATCAGCCATCTTTTTCATGCGTGACTTGGTGGCCACAAGGTTTGAATGGATAACACGTTGGACACCCCGTAGCTATCGAACATAGGAGGAGATGGCAGGAAGATTGGAAGTATCTTTCAGGGGAGTTGGGAAGGCCTTAGGATGGAAACCGTAAGAGCCATAGAAAGGGGAGACTTTCGAGGCACTGTGTATTGAGTTGTTGTAGGAGAATTCCACAAGTGGCAAATAGGTAGACCAATTACTCTGTGTAGCATTGCAGAAAATACGTAAATATTGTTCGAGGCCTTGATTGAGTCGTTCCGTCTGCCCGTTAGTTTGAGGATGGAACCCTGATGATAAGGCCACTTCGATTCCCAAGGTTTTACAGAATTGTTTGCAGAAGCGGGAGATATATTGAGGACCCCTATCCGATATAATGACCTGAGGTAATCCATGGAGTCGAAAGATTTCTTGTGTAAAGATTTGAGCTAATTCTTTTGCCGTTGGTAACTTTCTTAAGGCCGTGAAGTGAGCCATTTTAGTGAAGGAGTCCACGGTTACCATAATTACTTGATTTCCCAATGAAGAGGATAAAGAGCACATGAAATCCGTGGATATAGTGTGCCATGGACCTGGGGGTACTGGTAGTGGGCGAATAGCTATATGTCATTTATGTGAAAACTGTATATGCTATTTTGCTAATTCAAAGTTCCTAAAGTTCCTAAGTGAAGTACCTTTCATGTAAAGCATTACTTGTAAATCTTGAACCTGTGGTTCTTAAAATAAACTAAGAAAAAATGTTTTTCTATACAAAAACCGATTGGCCTGGAATTGTTTCTGAGTGTGTGTTCCTCATGTATTGCCTGTGTGTGTACAACAAATGCTTAACACTACCCTCTGATAAGCCTACTGCTCGACCACACTACCACAAAATAGAGCATTAGAATTATCGCTTTTTGCCACTATCTTACCTCTAAGGGGAACCCTTGGACTCTGTGCATACTATTCCCTACTTTGAAATAGTGCATACAGAGCCAAATTCCTACACTCTTGATATGTCAGTGTTAAGTTAGCATTTTGAACTGGGAGATGCCACCCGCATGTCTCTTCCGAGTATCCAACACTTTTGTGGAGAGTTATTCTTTGATCTCCCAAAAATGTTGTGGTGTGCTTTCTTTTCTTGTCTCTGAAATACAGTCATGTTCTTTTATAAATGTCTACATTATCTCATATCTTAATAATTCTTCTACCCATTCTTCTTTTGTAGGTTATCCTTCACATATGCCTAGTTCTTCAACACTGGAGAAGACAGTTACATGGTTTCTGTTCCTGAGCATATCACACTTGCATTTGGCAGTCTTGACAAAAAGCCTACAAGCTGTTTATTTTCCATCTGGTGTGCTATTCCATCTTTTGCAGATACTCCTTCCTTCTAAATGCTAGTCTTGCATGTACTGGAGACACTTCATCCGTACCTCCTTGTTCTAACACTTTCAGCAGTGGTATGTGGTCAGACCTGAAATTGAATTCTCGACCCCCAAAATATGTTGTGAAATGTGTTCCAGCCCACACACAAGCTAGTGTTTCTTCATCACTAATTGCATATCTCCTGCTGTTGCAGTCAGAGTTCTTAATGCAAACACAGTTACTTCCTGTTTCTGCATCATATTGTTTCTATTTTGGTAGAGAATGGTTTTAAGATTCTCAACTCCAGGAACTGTTTCTCTGTGTTCTGAAATGCAGTTGTTTTGCCTTTTATTCCATTTGACATTTTGGCTTTATTTCATTTGTTTCCTTAGTGGCTCTTTTATTGTACTGTAGTGACAAACAAACTTGGAATAATACTCTATTACTACCATAAAAGATTGACACACTGGCGATTCTCTTACTGTTTTTAACAAGTCTTGACTTAGCTTGATTTCCTCCCCTTAAACAGCTTGTCCCATGTATTCTCTTTCCAGCAGGTTGCATTAACATTTTCTCTTTTTAGTGTGAGTCAATGTTTAACCTGTAAAAGAAAGAGTGCTTGTGCCCAGGGCTCTGCTCAGAAGCCCGCAGTCAGTGCAATAAAATGTTGGTGCGCTGAAAACCAATGCCTCTAATCCGACTGTACAAGAGAAAAAAATCTTTTACTCTCTCGAAAGCTTTACTCTGTCTGACCATCCTCCTATACCTCTATCAATCTATCCTCTATCTCCACTCTGACTTATCCCAAACCCATTCTACTACTGTGATCTCCAAAATAACCCTTCACAGACTCTTCCCTCCTCCAACCCTCCTGGCTCTCCCCAAACCTCAGTGTACGACTATGATCTCCCAAACAACCCTACTACATTCTCCCTCATTTATCTCTACTTTGACTCTTCCCAAACCCCATTTTACTACTATGATCTCCCAATCCCTTTCTACAGACTCTTCTATCCACCACCTCTCCTGTACTCATCCCAAATCTCAACTTACTACTATGATCTCCCTATTAACACTTCTCGATTCTTCCCTCCTCTATCCCTCCATTATTCTGTTCAAATCAACTAACAGACTCATATGTCCTCTACTCAAATTAACTCATACCTCCCTATAAATCTTCTGTACTCATATTTCCATATACTAATCCACCACTAACCCTTTGGGTTCTAGAGTAGCCTGCTACTCACTGAAAAGCGCTTTGATGCCTCGTCAGGGATAGTAAGCACTATATAAGTACATTTACAATATCCTTAAAATTAACTGATGCCTCTTTAATCCACCATCATACATTCCCTGCCCGTTTATCTCACTCCTAGGAGTTTCTACTTTCTTTCTTTGGGACAGTTTTTCTGTATTTTTCTTTCTTCTTCATTCTATTTTATGTGTTTTTCACTTTCTTGCTGTTGTAAATGTCTGGTGCAGCAACATTAGTGTTGTTAGACAAAAATGAGCACCAGTGGCCCCAACGAACAAACACAGCTCATATTAAGCACTAGTGTGAGTGCTGCATTTAATACAGTTTATAGTACTTTGGCCAATGTATTATTCTTCTACTCTTCGTCTTGTCTATACATGGGGATGTTTCTGAAAGTATTGAGTATTTTTCTAAACTTTGAATATGTTGTGCATAAGTCACTGGAAAACTGGACATGCCATTGCCAATAAAATAGTGACCTTGAAAATTGATATATACCTTCAGATGCCACAAATGCTGTTGTTGAGTTTTGCTTTTGATTGAAGTTTAATCTGATGGTATGCTGATTGTAAGCCCAACTTGCTGAAGGTTTTTGCTCTTTTTAAAGTCATCAGCATTTAGCTTATGTTAGGTAAGAGACAGCTATCTAGTTGAATAATCTTATTTACATTTCTCAAGTCTACACAGGAGCAAAGAGTTACATTTTTCATTGTTAGAAATGACCACAAATGAAAGCCATTTGATTACTTAAATTTGCTCAATTGTTTTATTACTCTTCATTTTTTGACATTTCTTTGACTCCCTCCGTGACTTCCATAGGAACTGGTTTGAGGTGATGCCCCTGAGTGCTCCTGAATTCACCCTGATCTTGTGCTCATACACTTTTAATCCTCCAACTTTGTTCTCAGAAAAGTCTGTTTTCCCAGTATGTTGATACTCTTGTCTATGAATAAAACCTGTTTTCCTACTCATGGCCTTATTTTATATGTTTTTGTGTAAAATGGTCTACAAATACCCAGAATCATCTCCCAGCATTGTGCCTTATCCATCAACTTTTGCATTGCCCTTGAATTCTTTAGTATAATCCCAAAGCCTCTCCCATCCCTTTAGTCCTCTCTGATGCATAGTATATTTTGAAATTCTGTTTTCTTCCTCTTATGCCGTACCATGTTTTTGAAATGTGCACTGCAAGTTTTTTGTGAAGCGGCCTCTTCTGTTGTATTTAATGCATCTACTATCTTGGGCTTGGCATGCCCTGTTGGTTGTGCACTAAGCATGCCTAAATCTGTAACAGAAGCAAAAAGAACAGATGATGGATGGAATGCTGAACAAATCAAACATTCATCCCCACTCACAGATCTGGGTTTAATCCATCATTTCATCATTATTTTGTTCAACATGCCACCCCAGTTTGGACCCAGCAATATGCAAATCAGTCTTGACCTTGCTCTCCATGGGAACAGTCCAGCCCGAACTGCCAGGACAGGTCGTCCCTGGACCAGAAACAAGCATCTTGGGACCAGTTTCAGGGTATCACCCCTCATCAGCCAGGCTAACTGGCGCAATGATCACAGGGTGAATGTTTAATGGGTTTAGCATTGCATCCATCTTCTGTCTTTTTGCAAATCTGTGACAGATCCCGTTCTCTGTTTTATCATTGCCTTTTCTTTCTTCATTGTGCATATTCTTGTGCCTTTCCTTCTTTTTTACATTCCCCTTCATAACTTATTTTCAATACATTTCTTTCTTTTTGTGTAATTTCCTTCTTTATGCTCAGTTCTCTCAAACACCTTGTTAATTATTCCTGTAATGTATCATTTGATATGGCTTTAGATATTGTTGCAAGTCTTTTTTTTCCTCCACTGTAAAATGAGTTGATTCTTCCTTAATTGATCAGTCATTTCACCAAAAATCACACCAACCTGGTAAATTCTTTCAACGTTGTCACAACCTGGTCTATCGTTTAATTCTTCTTTTGTGGTCTGGTGTAAATCTTTTGGCTCTTCATAGCCAAATTGCATATTTTGTATAGTGTTGATCTAGGGGTGCATGACTTCTGCAAAGACATCTGTGAATACATTTCCTGCAGCATCCATTCCCTTTTCTTGAAAGTCAAAATCTCTCTATCCCGTAGCTCCTACACAAGCCATTAGCTAAGCCACCTTTGGCTACAACCCATACCATATAATGCTCCTACATAGTGGTAGGACATTTTACCCCAGTCATTACTTCAAATGTGTGCTTTGCCTGGTGTTTGTAAAAATGAGTGGTGGATTGTTAACTGTATCCATGTTAAAGTTCAACAGTGGGGCAATGTGAATATCTTAGCCTCTGAGGTGATGGTAGCTGTATATTTCCCTAAACATTTTGTTTAATAAAAACAATATTGTTGTAGGATTTTCTTTTTTATATTTGGAAGCCCAATGTTCAACAGCCTTGAATCATTTTTTAAAACATTGCTATGTTTCAACTAGAGGTATTGACATAGAGGCCCTGCTAATGCGGTCTGAAAAAGAATCTTATGCAGATTTGCACAGATGCTGTCAAGATGAATCATGGATGTTTGGTTATAAACAAGGAGAAAAATAAAGAGTTGGGGCAATGTAGAAACTGCTGGACTTTTTGTTGGTTGTTTGATTTTCTATGTAATGAGTAACTGTAACCAAGTAAGTAACTTTGCTAAACTCCAGCTAACCAATTTGAAGCCGTTTTGAATGTATGCGCTGAGTGCTGCACAACACCTGCCTTGGTTTTGCACCTGTTCAAAATGTTGCAGTCTTGTATAGGTGGATAATGTATGTGGTAGCAATCAGTGATTTAAATTGGCAGGTTCTGTCAAGTACTGAATAATTGTAATTGTATTTATATAGCATTTAGTACTGCTGACAAGGCGCTGAAGTGCTTTTTGGTGAGAAGCATGCTACTCCGGAACCCAAATGATTAGTGGTGGTTTAGTATAGGGAAATATAAATTGTTAATTTGAGGAGTGGATATGGAAGTCTGTTCGTTTGATTGAATATGATAAAATAGGGCTAGAGGAGGGCAGAGTCCAGATAGTGTTATTTGAGAGTTCATATCAGTTAGATAGGGTTTGGGATGAGTCAAAGCAGGGATAGAGGAGGGAAGAGTCTAGAAAGGGTGATTAGGGAGATCACTGTAATAAAATGTGGTTTGGGGTGTGTTAAGGAAGGATAGAGGAGAGACGATCTGGAAAGGGTTACATGAGAGATCATAGTAGTAGAATGAGGTTTGGATGGTGTTCATAATGATGAAAACTGAACAATTCCTTATTCTCTGCATCGTGCAATGAAGCAAAAGAACTCAAAGGAATCACCAGTTGTTTACCAGCATTGAAATCCCATGAACATGCAAAAGGACCTGAACTGAAAATGTCATGCAGTGAGCTTCATAAAACATAAGGAGTCTGAATCATTTTTGTAGACCCCAGACCTGATAAGGCACCTTTTTCATAGAACACCAAGAAGCAAAGATTATGCTTAGATGTCGACATCATAGAAATCGCTCTTAGCTCTGTGAGAAGATAGTTGCTGCAATTCCTAATTCACAGAACAGCTGTCAAGCTTTCAGAAAGACAGCACCAATGCACCATGAGCAAAACTATAATCGGCATAGTAAGCCTCAAAAGAAAAGATAATATTGCAGGAAAAGCTTTTCTGTGAGAAGACTGGCCTCGAATCCCTATGCTTACACCAGGTGTTCCCCCACAGCAATCAGGCCGAACGTGGCAACACCTATGAAAGAGACAAAGAAAGGGTTAAGTCAAAAAAAAGAAAAATACCTACCTATCAGAAACCGGACCCATATATCTTTAAGCTGGGAGGCAGGATAATCACTGAGGAGAGCCAATCGAAGCTGTTGAGCCGCCGCAACTCTCCTGAGTGGGTGTAATGCTATCTATATTTAACCACCGCCTCCATCTTGGCCACTGACCCCTTTTTGTGCTTAGCTTAACTTCAAATGCTGTCACATTGGTGGCGCAGGTATTTTTCTGCGCACAGCTTGTTAACATGTTATTTGCCTTTTCTCACCAGGGAAGAGAACATAACATGGGGGAAGAATACAGATAAGAATGTACCAGGCTGAGAATGTTTATGGTAGAGTAGGGTACAGTTCGGTATTGGAAATAAACTGTGAGATCTGGCCAGTCTCTAGGGTGTTTTCTCAACACTGACCTGATACGACCAACGCGTGAATTTCACAACTTACTCAAAGGCAGGGGGGTTTCTAGAACCTTCCTCTTAAGTTTGTTTAAAGTATATAAGGTGGGAAAGCTTGACAGCTAAGAAAGAAGGAACTCCTCTCCGGGAATGGAGGCATTGCCCAGACAGTAATCCCATCAGGGTTGTACTCTTTTGTCTCGGTTGTCCAGGGTTCCACAACCTGAAGTTGGCAGACAACGGATGATGTTGGAGTCAAGCCCTATGGCGATACATTTTTAATTCTTATTTCTAGCTTTGATGTGTGCATGCATAAATATATGTACTCACTGTATAGTTATTTATATATATATATATATCTATTGTTGATGTATTGCAGGTTCTTTGGTATTCAATTGCTGTGATCATTTTAGCTGCACGTATGTTGCTGCATTTGAAATAAAAGCTCATGTTATTCTTTTCATTTATGTAACCTGCCCTGTAGCCTTAATACATTTATTACTCAGACTAAGAGTGCTGCATTCTTTGCATTCCTTTTACTTTGTTCCCTCTGGGCCTGAAGCAGAGCGGAACAAATTGGTGTAGTAGGACAGTATGAGGGTGGATGGTTAAAAAGTGTAAGATTTACAAAAATGTTTGGCAACAAGTCAAAAGCAGCTTCCCAGGCAGTTTCCCAGGTTGTACATAAAATTCCCAGGTGGGAGAAAGAACCTTATAATGTTCTTACGAACAAATGGTCTTCTGGTGATGGATTATGTGAGAGCTGGGCCGACATCTTAGCAATGCTGAGCTAAAAATACAAATAAATAAAAGCTCACGTTACTCGTTTCGTTTATGTAACCTGGGAAGTACCTTACTAAATTCATTACTCAGACTTAGATTGCTGTATTTTTTGCATTGCTTTCACTTTGTTCCCTCTCAGTCTGAAGCAGAGCAGAACAGTGGGTGAGTCCCAAAAGGAAGGTGTGGGAGGAGGGTTTTGTTGGGTGGAGGGGAAAGAGTGTCAGGTGAAGGGTATCTTCTTTTTGTACACCACTTTACACTTAGCATACACATGCACATTTGGAAAGCACAAGGGTTGTTTTTTTTTGTCTTTGCTGACATTGGGGTTTTGGGGTCATCTCTTTTTACATAAAAGGAGTCTGTATCATCGGAAAGACTCAAGCCAGCCTCTCACTACTTACCAGGGAAGTGATAAGTTTGTATGGTCCCACTTACTCGCTCAACTACAAAGATTGATTACAGAAGAGGAGCGTAAGGATATAGCAGTCATGCTTCCAAAGAGGACACAGCATCCTTAAAAGTCCAGAGGACAAATGCAGCACCATTGTTGGAATGAAAAATAGGAACTGCTACCACCAGTATTGTAAAACCACCTCCAGGAAAAGTGCACTTTTAATTATTTTAAAACTATTATTTACAGAAAATCTGTGAATGTTTGAATAATCTTAAGACTGAAAGAACCTAAAACTAAACCTAGTCCAGAACAGTTGCCGAATTTCCTAAATTAGTACGTGGAGGCTATGAAACAACTGCAGGTATCTTGGATGCAGGGCCTACGATTTCAATTACCTTTAGCATGTTGAACCCATTGTCCTTTAAGCACTGTGAGAATAACCTAATTCTGTACAAGGGGGTGTGTCCCTATGCACGTTTCTTGCTCCCTATTAGACCTTCTGAATATTAGGAGGCAGATATGGGACAATGCCTAAAAACCTAATTAAGTACAGCAGATAGTTTTCGAAAATTATTATCTGAACAAAATTGATGTTATTAAATACAAAAGAGGGACAGGGAGATTAGTGGTCCAGTGTACGGTCTCCCAAGTAACCTGTTATATAGAAAAGTACACTGTTCCAAAAGACGACAAACCTATTTGGTGTATAGGAAAGCAAGGACGAAGGGAGTCAGAGATACAATTGGTATCAGGAGAGCCCTCAAGCACCCACTGGGGTGACAAGTTTCATCATTGGGCTATCTCATCGTCAGACCGGTGCTGCAATGTCTGGCGGACCACCCACAGATTGGGATGGTACTCAACCGAAGGCAATTTGCCAGGTGGAGGTCTGGAATGAAAACTGACTAAAAAGATAGTGAGAGATGTATGGGTGAAGGAGAGTGAGGATAAGATAAAATTGGTTCTGAGCCTAAAACATCACTTATTTAATGAATCAGAAGAAAGGTTCAGGCCAAGATTAAAATCATTCAGAGTCTTAGCGGGAATAATGTCCCCTTATACTCTATAAAAAAAGGAAGGGTAGTGTGCCTAATCCTGTCTATTTATGGTCAACATGTTTTGCGTCTTTTTGTGGTCAAAAAATGATCCCGTGATGCTTCGGCAGGACCCAGAAAACTACTTCTCCTGTTCAAAAAAAGGTATATAGTCATGAAGTGCTGGAGTGTCACTTACAAAATGAAGACAATTTGTCAAAGTCAGTTGGTCAATCAGTCACCCTGCATAAAAATGGAAGACAAATGCAAGTTAGTGCCAACGTGCAAATAAGCACAAAATCGGTGCAATCACAGTACAACCAACCCGAAAGTGCCACATATAAAAATAAAGCAAAAAAGGCTTACCATCCCATATTCGAGATAGAGCTCCCTAGGACTGCGCTAGCCACAACCAAGGAGGTACTACTACAAGTGAGAACAACATAGTGACAAACAACTGCACGTCAATATGTAAATACTTAGCAGGTCATAGGGGAAGCGCCAAAAACATCAAATTGAAATGGTCACGACATTCATGAAACAAGGTAAGTAATGATAAGAAATCAAACAACAGTCAATAGGAATCAATAGCTTAAAAAACTTCATTCCTATATGGGTTAAATTAGGTGCAGGTACGTGGCCCTGTACATAGAGGAGAACTTACTCACAAAGTAGCAAGGAGGAAAAAGCCAAGAAAAGGAGATTAAATAAAAGGCTATAAATAGCCCTTGTATGCAAAGTCTGCAAACAGCTCGCGTTCATCCTACAATACAAAATGTAAGTAAAAACGATGGCAACCCAATGGAAAAGAGAGGGGAGGGGGGGCGTGCTTCAGAGCCCCCAAGCCTCCAGACGACTTACTTCTACCACCTCCATGGTCGCAGATTCACCTTCCCCATGCTGCGCGCCTGTAAATGCTCAGTCGGTGTCTTCGGGCTCTTTTTATGTGGTAGACGCGTCTTCTACACGCGTCTCGATCCGGAAGCAACCGGCCGGTTGCTCCGGATCATAGAAATAAAAGAAGGACCATTGTTCTGGCCTGTCGGCCATCTTGGAAGGAGCTAGAGCGTACAAATACATGACACGAATAGTGTCACAACCCCGTAAAAGATCGACAGGCTGGGATCAATATTAATTTGAGAGCTGAGCGAATTAGAGTATTCGTGTACATATACAAAGGGGCATATTTATACTCTGTTTGCACCAAATTAGTGTCATTTTTTTTTACTCTAATTCGGTGCAAAACTAACTCCATATTTATACTTTGGTGCTAGACCCCTCTAGCACCAAATTTATGGAGTTAAAGTCATTTTTTGAAAGTGGAGTCCTACTTTGCCTTAATGAGATTCAAGGTAGGCGTTCCCGTGCAAAAAATGACTCTATGGCCTTAACACCATATTTAGGGGCATATTTATACTCTGCGGCGTATTTATACTCTGTTTGCACCGAATTAGTGTCATTTTTTTTAACTCTAATTCGGTGCAAAAATAACTCCATATTTATACTTTGGTGCTAGACCCATCTAGCACCAAGGCCCTTATTTAAACTTTTTTTGCACTGCATTAACATCATTTTGTGACACAAAAGTGGCGCAAACTTACAAAATATTGGCCCTTATTTATACTTTTTGCTGCAAAACTGCACTAACTCAGTTTTGCACCAAAAAGTTGAGCACCGGCTTGCACCATTTCTGTGCACCAGCCGGGCACCATATTTATGGAATGGTGCAAGCCGGTGCAAAGGGTAGGCTAGAGTTTAAAAAAATGACTTTAGTCGGGTGGGGCTGGCAGTATAGAAGAAGAGGGTTTAGCACCAAAAAATGGCTTTAGGCAGGTTAGAGTAAAAATAAATGACTCTAACCAGATTAGCGTCATTTTATGGTGCTAAACCTATCATGCCACATGACTCGGCCCACCACCCCAGTGGCCAGCACAGAGGACAGGGGTCCCCTGGGCATGGCCATTGCACCCGGTGCCATATATGGGGGCCCATTTCAGGGCCCCCTATGGCACTTTCAAAAATAAAATGCACTTACCTGTACTTACCTGGGATGGGGTCCCCCATCCTCGCAGTCCCTCTAGTGTGGGTGGGGGTGCCCCTAGGGCCTAGGGAGGGCACCTCTGGGCTTATTCCATGGTGTTCCACCATGGAAATAGGGCCACAGGTCCCCTAAGACCTGCCAAGACCCAGGTCTTAAAAAATGGGGCAAAGCAAGCTTTGCCCCATTTTTTGACCCTTCCTCCCTCCTTTGCACCATTTTTACATGGGAGTATAAATATGGTGTTAAGGCCATAGAGTCATTTTTTTGCACGGGAACGCCTACCTTGCATCTCATTAAGGCAAGGTAGGTTTCCACTTCCAAAAAATGACTTTAACTCCATAAATTTGGTGCTAGACGGGTCTAGCACCAAAGTATAAATATGGAGTTAGTTTTGCACTGAATTAGAGTAAAAAAAAAATGACGCTAATTCATTGCAAACAGAGTATAAATACGCCCCTTAGCGTAAAAAAATGATGCTAATCTGGTCAGAATCATTTATTTTGACTCAAAACTGCCTAATGTAATTTTTTTTTTAAGCTAGCCTACCCTTTGCACCGGCTTGCACCATTCCATAAATATGGTGCCCAGCTGGTGCTAAAAAATGGTGCAAGCCGGTGCAAAACTTTTTGGGGCAAAACTGCCTTAGTGCAGTTTTGCACCAAAAAGTATAAATAAGGCCCAAAGTGTATAAACAGATATAAACAGGCATTAGAATGATGTGAGGGCACCTAATGTATTAAAAAGGCAGCCATCTTACCAAAGGTAGTTTTTAGTCAGAAACGAGCAACTTTCCAGGATCAACTTGGAAAGGAACTGTATGAGATCCATATATAGTCACTCAACCAAGTGGGTGGCGTATATCTATACTAAAAATTGGATCACCAGCACATCCAAGTCCTAATACACAAAAAAACACGGAAAACAGTTTTTCCCACTGGGTGAGGTTATTGAGGCATCCAGTCTTGAGTCGTAGAAATAAACATGTGTCATCTGAGAACCCAGAATAGCAGAGAACCAAAAATGGATGGTGCACAAAAACAGGTTTTTTGAAACTGTAGACAGGTTCTAGAGTGTTAAAGAATTCCAAGGAATCTCATCATTTAGACCTTCACTATAGGTCTTGAGTCTGAACACCCATCGTTGTTCAATTTTAAACAAGAAGTTGGGATCATTACCATTGTGTCTCGGCACCTGTAACACAATCCACCACATGTCATCAGGACCATGTTTAGCTTCTAGAAAGTGTGAGCTAAGTTTTGTTGCAATACGGGAGCACCTGATGTTGCTCCGGTGTTCATTGATACGTTGTTAAACCGGACGGGTTGTCATCCCAATGTATTTCAAATTACAAGGACAAGAAATCAAGTAAATACATTGGCGTGTGTTACAGTTGGTATGTTTGTTCAAATGCCAAGTACCGAAATGGTCAAGGTCCACTCTGTCAATGCGCTTAGTGAGAGGACAAACATTACAGGAGCCACACGGATAATGCCCAATGACCAGAGGTACGTTCCATTGAGTAGTTTGTTTAACCGAGTGAGGATGTAAGCGAGGGCGTGTGTGGACAACTAAATCTCGTATATTAGGAGATCTTTTAAAAACAAACAGGGGCCTCGGGATCTGAATGCCGCCACTCTGTAAGATGTTCTAACGTTTATTAATAAGTTTCTTAATAGAGTTGGACAGTGTGGTGAACGTGAAGACACATGTCAGACAATTACCCGGCTCTCTAAGAACAGGTGCCAATAGGGCATCTCTGTGATTGTTCTGAGCTCTTTTGTAAGCAGGATTAATGATATTTTTAGGATAGTGTTGATCAAGGAGTTTCTGTTTAAGTTGAAGGGACTGGATGTCAAAGGCTTGGATGGAGCTGCAATTGCGACGTAACCTAAGGAACTGGCCAACAGGTAAGTTGTCACGCAGGGCCTTAGGGTGATGACTATCATACAGAAGTAAACTGTTACGATCAGTACTTTTGTGAAAGGTGCTGGTGACAAGTTTGCCGTTATCTATTTTAATCACAAGATCCAGAAAGGAGATGTGTGTAGATGAAAAATGGGCGGGAAATCTCAAGAATGGGTCCAAAGTGTTGACCCACTAAATAAAGTTGTCTATATTTTCAGATGAGCCACCACATAAAAAGAGCCCGAAGACGCCGCCTGAGCGTCTACAGGCGTGCAGCACAGGGCAGGTGAATCTGCGACCATGGAGGTGGTAGAAGTAAGTCGTCTGGAGGCTTGGGGGCTCTGAAGCTCGCCCCCCCTCCCCTCTCTTTTCCATTAGGTTGCCATCGTTTTTACTTACATTTTGTATTGAAGGATGAACGCGAGCTGTTTGCAGACTTTGCATACAAGGGCTATTTATAGCCTTTTATTTAATCTCGTTTTCTTGGCTTTTTCCTCCTTGCTACTTTGTGAGTAAGTTCTCCTCTATGTACAGGGCCCACGTACCTGCACCTAATTTAACCCATATAGGAATGAAGTTTTTCAAGCTATTGATTCCTATTGACTGTTGTTTGATTTCTTATCATTACTAACCTTGTTTCATGAATGTCGTGACCATTTCAATTTGATGTTTTTGGCGCTTCCCCTATGACCTGCTAAGTCTATACATATTGACGTGCAGTTGTTTGTCACTATGTTGTTCTCACTTGTAGTAGTACCTCCTTGGTTGTGACTAGCGCAGTCCTAGGGAGCTCGCTCTCGAATATGGGATGGTAGGCCTTTTTTGCTTTATTTTTACATGTGGCACTTTGGGGTTGGTTGTACTGTGATTGCACCGTTTTTGTGCTTATTTGCACATTGGCACTAACTTGCATTTCTCCTCCATTGTTATGCAGGGCGACTGATTGTCCAACTGACTTTGACAAATTGTCTTCATTTTGTAAGTGACACTCCAGCACTTCATGACTATATACATTTTTTTGAACAGGAGAATGTAACGGTTTTCACTGGGCTTACCGTCGAAGTTGATGAGAGTTGGGGAATGACCCCGATTCCGGCAGGTTCTGCTCTGGCTGAGGTAGGGGCGACCCCTTCCGGTAGCCACAGTGCTGTTTGACAATAGCAAGCTACTGCAGTCCGTGCCCTCCAGAAGGAATCCCAGAGGAAAAACCCCAAAAGGGTAAAAAACCTCCAACAGGAACTCCCTGAAACAGAAGGAGAACACAAGGACGTTAGAACTGGTGATCCGAGAGTACAGGAAAACTGGAGACAAAGACAGGTCAGGAATAACTGGATCCACAAGAGGAAACCAGCCGGAGCGTGACTACCACCAAAGGAGTGTTGCAACGCAATGAACAAGAAGCGGAATTCCCCTCATATACCCCTAAACAGGAAGGTGAAAACAGGAAGTAGAAACACCACCATCTTGGATTGGGGAAGAGGTTATAACAATGAATAAAGAACATGCGTCTAAACAAAGAGAAACAATGCATGTTGGAAAGAGGGGAAGTGAGCAGCAGCTGGGAAAGAGAAGGATAGGCATAAAAGGGAGTCATGTGCAAATATCCGGCTTTTGCTTGTGTGGCCGGTAAGTGGTAAAAAGGAGGGGTAATGGGAATTTCACTGTAATAAAAATAGCACTAGCGCACTAAGCGTGGCAAATGCGGCGAGTGCCAAGACCTGATTCAGGTCTTTTGATCCTGCCGCGTCCTCCCCGGAATCCGCGGCCACAGAAAAGGGAAGCGGCGAGTGCCGCGACCATTGACTGGAGCCGCGGCTTCCCCTGCGGCCCGCCCGTGGGCCACTGCAGCTGCAGAATGTTGCGCCGCCGCGGCCCACGTTCGCGGCCATGGCGCAACAGTAGGCCCCCCGAGGTCCCAGGTTTGTGAGAAAAAAGCCAAAAAAAGCGACGGACCAAAAGAGGGGCATGAACTGAAGGGGCATCTTCCCCAGAACATTCACTCATCGGGTAGCCTTTCCAGTGAATAAGAGATTGGAGACGTCCATGGAAAAACCGAGAGTCAAAGATTTCCTCGACCTCGTATTCGGGCACATTATCAATCAACAGAGGGGGAGGACAGGAGAACTGTCTGTGAAAAGGATCAGGGAGGTAAGGTTTGAGTTGAGAGACATGGAACACGGGATGTATCTTCCAAGTCTGGGGCAGATGAAGACGCACAGACACTGGATTAATCTTCTGGAGAATCAGGAATGAACCATAATAACGAGGTTTAAATTTGTTCTGAGTAAGTCGGAGAGGTAGAAATCTAGAGGAAAGCCAAACTTTATCATGGACCTGATAGTGAGGAGCCTCACAACGTTTTTTATCAGCCATCTTTTTCATGCGTGACTTAGTGGCCACAAGGTTTGAATGGATAACACGTTGGACACCCCGTAGCTGTCGAACATAGGAGGAGATGGCAGGAAGATTGGAAGTATCTTTCAGGGGAGTTGGGAAGGCCTTAGGATGGAAACCATAAGCGCCATAGAAAGGGGAGACTTTCGAGGCACTGTGTATTGAGTTGTTGTAGGAGAATTCCGCAAGTGCCAAATAGGTAGACCAATTACTCTGTGTAGCATTGCAGAAACTACGTAAATATTGTTTGAGGCCTTGATTGAGTCGTTCCATCTGCCCGTTAGTTTGAGGATGGAACCCTGATGATAAGGCCACTTCGATTCCCAAGGTTTTACAGAATTGTTTCCAGAAGCGGGAGATATATTGAGGACCCCTATCCAATATAATGACCTGAGGTAATCCATGGAGTCGAAAGATTTCTTGTGTAAAGATTGGACCTAATTCTTTTGCCGTTGGTAACTTTCTTAAGGCCATGAAGTGAGCCATTTTAGTGAAGGAGTCTACAGTTACCATAATTACTTGATTTCCCATTGAAGAGGATAAAGAGCACATGAACTCTGTGGAGATAGTGTGCCATGGACCTGGGGGTACTGGTAGTGGGCGAAGTAATCCTACTGGTTTAGTACGGGGTGTCTTGGCTTGAGCACATATAGGACAGGATGATACATAATCTTCAGTATCTGTCTTGAGAGTTGGCCACCAGAAGGAGCGAAGCAGAAGTTCTTGAGTAGCTTTTATTCCTCGATGACCTGCGATGGGAGAATCATGGCACATTCGTAAGGCTTCAGTCGGTACTAGCTTAGTGAGTAAGAACAGGGCTTTATCATGGTAATAATACCCTTGACCTATATGAAGTTGCGGACGCAACTTATTCAGCTCTGTATCTTCTAGACGGGAATATTCGGACTTGACTTGGTCTAAAAAAGTCTGTACTAAACCAATGATCTTATTATTGTCAAATAGGTTCTGCACAGGAGAATCGCTACACTCAGGATAACGTTGAGACAAGGCATCCGCCAGGATGTTCTGAGAACCAGGAATGTATGTGATATAAAAGTCATACTGGCTGAAAAAGAAAGCCCATCGAGCCTGCCGGCTATTCTGACACTGGAAGTTTCTCAAGCATTGTAGATTTCTGTGGTCTGTCCGGGCTTCAAAGGGTTCTTTCGAGCCCATCAGGAAGTGTCTCCATTATGTGCACGTGTTTTTTAAGGCGAGTAATTCACGTTCTAGCACGGAATAGTTCCTCCCTGAATCGGATAAAATGTGTGACAGGTAGAACACAGGGTGCTCTAAATCATCATCGTCTTGTCTTTGCAGTAAGGCAGCCCCAATGGCTCTTTCTGAGGCGTCTGCGACAACAATTAATTGTTTGCTGGTGTCTGGGTGTCGTAGAATAGGAGCCTCAATAAAGGCTTTCTTTAAGTCTTGAATGGCTAATTCTGCGTCTTGTGTCCAACAAAAGCCCTTCTTTAGATGGTCTTTTTTAAGGGTTTGAGTAATGTAGCTGGTTCTCTGGGCAAAGTCTGCTATAAATTGTCAATAGAAATTGGCTAATCCCAAAAAACACTGAGGGGGTCATTACGACCTTGGCGGGCGGCTAGCGCCGCCCGCCAGGCTGTAACCGCCGTGCGGCCACACTCACGCGGCCCCCATTATAACATTCCCACCGGCCCAGCGGGGATGAGGCCGCAACATAGGAGCCGGCTCCTAATGGAGCTGGCGGTGTTGCGGCCGTGCAACGGGTGCAGTTGCACCCGTCGCGCTTTTTACTGTCTGCTATGCAGACAGTGAAAAGCTGGCCGGGGCCCTGTTAGGGGGCCCCTGCACTGCCCATGCCAGTGGCATGGGCAGTGCAGGGGCCTCCAGGGGCCCCAGGACACCCCTTACCGCCAGCCTCTTCCTGGCAGTGCAAACCGCCAGAAACAGGCTGGCGGTAGGGGTGTCATAATCCCCAGGGTAGCGCTGCTTGCACCACTGCCCTGGCGGATTATCACCGCCGGGGCTAAAACGGCGGGAAAACGCCGGCCCCGGCGGTGCGACCGCGGCGCTTCCGCTGCGGTCGTAATAGGGCTGGATGCACCGCCAGCCTGTTGGCGGTGCTTCCGTCCTATTAGCCCTGGCAGTCTCGGACCACCAGGGTCAAAATGACCACCTGAGTCTCTTTGATGGAAGAGGGAGATGGCCAATCCAATATAGCTTGCACCTTGTCTGAATCCATGGCGACCCCAGTTTGGTTAATGCAATATCCCAAGTATTTTACCTCTGTTCGATCAAACTCGCACTTTACGGGTTTGCAAAATAAATGGTGTTGTCTGAGTCTCTCTAGAACTTGGAGAACATGTTTAGAGTGTTGCTCTGGGTGGACAGAAAATATTAAAATGTCGTCGAGATAAACAACCACTGTTTGTTGTAGAAGGTCGGAAAAAATAGAGTCCATGAACCTTTGAAAAATGGAAGGGGCATTGGTGAGTCTGAATGGCATTACTCAATATTCGTAGTGACCGAAAGGTGTTCTAAAAGCGGTCTTCCACTCATCACCTTCTTTGATCCTTAAAAGATGGTATGCTCCTCTGAGATCCAACTTGGTGAATCTCTTTGCCCCTCTGACCGCTTCCAGGATGTCCTTAATAAGGGGTAACGGGTACCGATCCTTAATAGTGATCTTGTTTAATCCTCTGAAATCAATACAGGGACACAAATCTTTCGTCCTCTTAGGCACAAAGAAGAGATGAGCCCCTGCAGGTGAAGAGGAGGGAGCAATCAATCCGCTCTGTATGTTCTCATCAAGGTATTCCTTAACAATCTGCTTCTCAGGTTCTGTTAGGGAATACATTCGCCCAAAAGGAACCACTGTATCTGGTTCTAAAGGAATGGCGCAATCGAATTCTCTATGGGGTGGCAGTTCAGGTTTTTCTGGCTTCTGGAATACATCGGCATATTCTTGATAATGACTGGGTACTCCCTGTAGGACGTTAATAGAGCATCCCACCTTAGGGGGTGCTGCTAAGAAACCTTTTGGGGACCAATAATCTCCTGCTAGGTAGCAGTGGTGTTGGCAGAAGTGAGAAAGTGAGAGGATAAAGAAATAGTTCTTGTTTCCCAGTTGATGTAAGGGTTGTGCCGTGTGAGCAATGGAATTCCCAGGATCATGACGTGGTGTGGTGATGAAATTAAATCAAACGAAAGATTTTCTTGGTGTTTCCCAAACTGGAGACAGAAAGTAGGGGTGGTATACTGTACGGGTCCTGAGGCCAAGAGTGATCCATCCACCGTGTGGACTTGTTCTGGTACTTCCTTAGGTATTTGTGCTATCTGTCTTTGGCCCATGCTTCATCTAAATAGATGCCACTGGCTCCGCAGTCCAATAAAGCCAGGGTTCTTTCTTCCCGGCCATCAGTTAAGTGAAGGATAACTGGTAAAAGAAAAAGAGCAGTTCCTTCCTCCCTGGAAGAACAAATGGAAGGTATTTCACGATATCCCGTCCTTACCCTTCTCACTGAGGATGGGAGTTGGCGTTTCCCAAAGGCTTGGCTGGACGAACGGGCAGGTGCGAATTAGGTGACCAGCTGCACCACAATACAGACAAAGTCCCTTCCTTCGTCTGTGTTCTCTTTCACTAGCTGATAAAGGTCCTCGAGCCGTATCAATTTGCATCGGCTCTTCCTCGGTAGCCCCCTTAGGTTCAGGACGGACTTCTTCGGTACGATGAGGGAAGGTGCGAGACGTCACTGAGTGGGATGGCAAATGACTCTTCCTTTTCTCCATTCTTCGCTCATTCAACTGATATTCTATCGTCAGGGTCTGATCCATCAATCCTTTAAGGTTCTCTATTCTAGCAGAGTGCACCAGTTCATCCTTAATGTCCTCTCTGAGACCCCTGCGGAACAGTGTCACCAAGGTACGTTCCACCCAGGATGTTTCGCTGCTAATTGTCTGAAACAGGTGATGTATAGTAATACATCTTGATTTCCTTTTGGATATCGCAGAGAGCTTCTTCTGCTGAAGACTCGAGTCCAGGGCGCTCAAACATCTGTTTAAAGGTAGTGACAAAGTTGGAATAATTAGACAGGCAGGGGTCATTTCTTGTCACTAAAGGAGTGGCCCAAGCCAAGGCTGGCCCCGATAAAGCGCTAATTAAATACCCCACCTTGGTCTTGTCTTGCACAAATTGTGAGGGGGAAAAGCAAAATAAACCGTCAAGGCATCCAGGAATTCTCTCAATTTGTTAGGATCCCCGGAGAAACGAGGTGTAGTGGCAGATACTGAGGGGACATCAGTGGTCCTGGATGCAAAGGCTTGTCGATAGACGGTGTTTTCAGTACGTAGCTGTTGGAGTTCTTGAGCCTGTTGTTGTATAGTCATGAGCAGGGTTTGGCTGGTGGGTTCCGTATTTGCCACTGGATTATCCATGGTTCCGGACTGCAACTGGATTTTTGGCCGTTGCAATCTGTCACGGTTTTCACTGGGCTTACTGTCGAAGTTGATGAGAGTTGGGGAACGACCCCGATTCCTGCAGGTTCTGCTCTGGCCGAGGTAGGGGCGGCCCCTTCCGGTAGCCACGGTGCTGTTTGACAATAGCAAGCCACTACAGTCCGTGCCCTCCAGAAGGAGTCCCAGAGGAAAAACCCCAAAAGGGTAAAAACCTCCAACAGGAACTCCCTGAAACAGAAGGAGGACACAAGGACGTTAGAACTGATGATCCGAGAGTACAGGAAAACTGGTGACGAAGACAGGTCAGGAATAACTGGATCCACAGGAGGAAACCAGCCAGAGTGTGACTACCACCAAAGGAGTGTTGCAACGCAATGAACAAGAAGCAGAATTCCCCTTATATACCCCTAAACAGGAAGTAGAAAACAGGAAGTAGAAACACCAGTATCTTGGATTGGGGAAGAGGTTATAACAATGAATAAAGAACATGCGTCTAAACAAGGAAAAACAATGCATGCTGGAAAGAGGGGAAGTGAGCTGTCACGGTTTTCACTGGGCTTACCGTCGAAGTTGATGAGAGTTGGGGAACGACCCCGATTCCGGCAGGTTCTGCTCTGGCCGAGGCAGGGGTGACCCCTTCCGGTAGCCACGGTGTTGTTTGAGAATAGCAAGCCAGTACAGTCCGTGCCCTCCAGAAGGATTCCCAGAGGAAAAACCCCAAAAGGGTAAAAAACCTCCAACAGGAACTCCCTGAAACAGAAGGAGGACACAAGGATGTTAGAACTGATGATCCGAGAGTTCAGGAAAACTGGAGACGAAGATAGGTCAGGAATAACTGGATCCACAAGAGGAAACCAGCCGGAGCGTGACTACCACCAAAGGAGTGTTGCAACGCAATGAACAAGAAGCAGAATTCCCCTTATATACCCCTAAACAGGAAGTAGAAAACAGGAAGTAGAAACACCACCATCTTGGATTGGGGAAGAGGTTATAACAATGAATAAAGAATATGCGTCTAAACAAGGAGAAACAATGCATGCTGGGAAGAGGGGAAGTGAGCAGCATGCTGGGAAAGAGAAGGATAGGCATAAAAGGGAGTCATGTGCAAATATCCAGCTTGTGTGGCCGGTAAGTGGTAAAAAGGAGTGGTAATGGGAATCCCACTGTAATAAAAATAGCACTAGCACGCTAAGCGCGGCAAGTGCGGCGAGTGCCGAGACCCGGTTCGGGTCTTTTGATCCTGCCGCGTCCTTCCCGGAATCCGCGGCCGCAGAAAAGGGAAACGGCGAGTGCCGCAACCCTTGACTGGAGCCGCGGCTTCCCCTGCGGCCCGCCCACGTGCCGCTGCTGCTGCATAATGTTGCGCCGCCGCTGCCCACGTTTGCGGCCGTGGCGCAACAGAGAAGTAGTTTTCTGGGTCCTGACGAAGCGTCACAGGATCATTATTTGACCACAAAAAGACGCAAAACATGTTGACCATAAATAGACAGGATTAGGCACACTACCCTTCCTTTTTTATAGAGTATACCGGGACATTATTCCCGCTAAGACTCTGAATGATTTTAATCTTGGCCTGAACCTTTCTTCTGATTCATTAAATAAGTGATGTTTTAGGCTCAGAGACAATTTTATCTTATCCTCACTCTCCTTCACCCATACATCTCTCACTATCTTTTTAGTCAGTTTTCATTCCAGACCTCCACCTGGCAAATTGCCTTCGGTTGAGTACCATCCCAATCTGTGGGTGGTCCGCCAGACATTGCAGCACCGGTCTGACAAGGAGATAGCCCAATGATGAAACTTGTCACCCTAGTGGGTGCTTGAGGGCTCTCCTGATACCAATTGTATCTCTGACTCCCTTCGCCCTTGCTTCCCTATACACCAAATAGGTTTGTCGTCCTTTGGAACAGTGTACTTTTCTATATAACAAAATTGATGTTAGTCAATTACTACAGGTCATTGTGTCAGGAGCAGTGTAAGACCAACTTCCAATCAAGGTCAACTGGCTATGGCAACCTCCTGCTAATGATGCTGCTCCATTAGGGGCTAAAGATGTTTTTTCTGAATGCTGTTGTTTAAGAGTACCCAACTAATACCAACTTGAACAAGAATAATTTTACACCAAACTACGGGGAGCTCTTGTTAATTTCCTTGGTAGCTTAAAAGAGATTTCAGGTATAGTATAGTGAATGTTGCTAGGATCTCTCAAGAAGCAATAGAAGCTGCTTTTGCTTAAGGGATGTTGCCTAATGCCAGGAACAATTAAGAATATGTAATGGCTGGCAAAACAAAAATCTTTCTGAATTAATTTCTGTAGCAAACTATTTCTTGACAATGCAAGAGTGCAAGAAAGAATCTATTGAACTTTGTTGTAGAACCTTTATTTTGGTTTTCAGATAACAATAAGCAGCAGTCAGAGGCACACTGTATATAATACATGGCAGTTCGTGGTGTGAAGCGTCTCGCCACGCCACAACCACAACCGACACAAACCGCCTATGGTGTCCCCCGTTTTGTGGTACACCACAGGCAAGCGGCGTTCTTCTCCCCATCACCTCCCTTAATCGTCCCCTCCACCTGTGTTTGCGCCCTCATCTTCGCTAGCATCAGGGCTTTTACTGTATGTGGTTTCCATACCTGTATCAGAGTGGTGGAACGCATTGGATATTTCCCTCCAAGTCTGCAGATGTTCCTGCAGTTTATTATCTTGTCTTCTCCCTTTCATATGTGCCTCTTCAGCCAGCGCCCACTCCTGTACCCCCCTGTGACAGGACTCAACTGTGGTTGCTCTTTGTCCCATCCATGTGATAGCCACTCTATGCTGGGCTAACACTAAAGTCAGTTGTAAACATTTGTAGGCCCTTTTGCATCCTTTTGGTTTCGTCACATGGGCAAGTAGGCAGTGTAGTGGTGTGCTCTCCATACGTATATGCGTGGCCCTGATTAAGTCTGTCACCCGTGTTCCCAGACTGTATTAAACTTAACCTGTTATCGCTGCAAATACAATTCTTCCAACAGTAACTAGGAGGGACCAGGGAGGAAGGGGGAAACAGGGTGAGCACAGTGGGCAGTGAGATAGCTTTAGAACAGCCCAAGGGGCATTAATTGTTCTCTGCAAATCATGACTGCGATACACAAACAAGCAATGGCATAGCCAATAGGTCTCGCCTTTTGGCCCTAATAAGTGTTTAGACATGCAGCATATTATCCAAACACAGCAGCTATTTTTTAGGGGTGTTGGTAGTGTCTTTTGCTTTAGGCATGGAATGGCCAACTTCTAAGTTACACTGCTACTGAAACTGCAAATTAAGCTAAAAAATATATTGATGTAGAAAGCACCTAGCCGTGATGGACACTGGTGAACAGAAAGGGACATGAGACACTCTAGACATGCTAATTAGTTATAAGCGAGATAAAATAAAAATAGAACAGAGAGAACAAGAAGCACAAGTAAGGTAAAGAAAAATGTTAGAGGGAGCATACATAGATGACACACAGACAACAGCAGACAGACGATAGGCAGACAGTCAGACGACAGCAAATAGACAGACGGCATACAGATGACAGCAGACACACAGAAGCAGACAGACAACAGACAGATGACAGCAGACAGACAACAGCAGACAGACAGATGACAGCAGACAGACACGGACAGGCCGCAGACAGATGAAAGAGAGCAGTCAGACGACAGTAGACAGATGACAGCAGACAGACAGCAGATAGACAACAGCAGACAGATGATAACAGCAGAGAGGTGATGACAGCATACAGGTGACGACAGGAGACAGATGAGGACAGTAGACAGACAGTAGACAGACAGAAAATAGACTGAAGATAGTCGGACAACAGACAGACAGCAGATAGACCGACAGAAGACATAGAATAGGCAATAGGTCTTGCCTTTTGGCCCTTATAAGTGTTTAGGCATTCAGCATATTATCCAGAACACAGCAGCTATTTGTTTAGGTATGTTGCTGATGTCTCTTGCTTTAGGAATCGAATGGCCAACTTCTAAGTTACCCTGCTACTGAAACTGCAAGTTGAGTTAAAAAATATGATCTTGATGTAGAAAACACCTACACTGTGATGGATGCTGGTAAACAGAACGAGACATGAGACACTCTGGAAATGCTAGTTAGTAACAAGCGGGATGAAATGAAAATAGAACAGAGAGAGCAAGAAGCACAAATAAGGTAAAGAAAAATGTTAGAAGAAGCATACATAGATGACACACAGACAGACCAGAGCAGGCAGACTAACAGCAGACAGACGACAGCAGGCAGACCACAGCAGACAGATGACAGCAGACAACAGACAGCAGGCAGACAACAGCAGACAGACAACAGTATACAGACAGCAGACAGACATATAAAGGACAGACGGAAGACAGCAGACAGTCAGACAACAGTAGACAGTCAGGTGACAGACAGCAGACAGACAGACAACAACAGAAAGAGGACAGTAGACACAAGGCAATAGCAGAGAGTTGATGAGAGCAGACAGGCGATGGCAGCACTTGACAGCAAACAGATGGCAGTAGGCAGACAACAACAGACAGATGATGACAGACAGTAGACAGGGGGTAGACGGCAGACAAATGACAGACCTGCAGCAGACAGACTGACAGCATACACATGACAGCAGACTGACTGAAAGACAACAGCAGACAGGCGATAACAGCAGACAGGAGATGACAGCAAACAGATGACAGAAGACAGACAGCAGACAGCCAGATGACCGCATACTGGCAATGTCAGCAGTCAGGCAATGACAGCAGACAGCAGAAGGTTGACAGCAGACAGACAACAGAAGACAGGCAGCAGTCAGACAACAGCAGATGACAGAAGACAGATGACAGCAAACATGCAGCAGACAGACAGATGACAGACAGCAGACAGACTGATAGTAGACAGAAAGACAGCAGACAGATGACAGCAGACAGACGGCAGTACACAGACAGCTGACAACAGCAGACAGGTGATGACAGCAGACAGATGACAACAGCAGACAGGTGACGACAGCAGATAGACAGCATACAGACAGAGACAGACAACAGCCGATAGCAGTTAAGTAAGTGTAATAGCATGATGGGTCACATTAGAAAACAATTTGTATTTGACTGTAAACACGCTGGCTGCTAGGTGACGCCAGAACGCAATACATTTGCCACAAACTGGTCAATCAGATACATTAATGTGTATAAAACAAACTGCTATGTATTCATAAAAGGGAATGAATGAGTTAAAAGTATACCTGGTTTAACCCAAATATACTGTATTAATAAGAAGACGGGTTAAATTTCTGTCCAGACCTTTTTTTAAATAGTTTCTTTTCCGAGAGCGAGTGTTACTTATGGAGAGCATTTAAAAATTAAGTTGCTTAAAATAAGTGAGTTTCTGTTGCACTCACTTTAGATGTGGATTAAACTTGAGTATGCAGGATTGCCTATGTGGGATCTGGTAAATTTAGTCATGTTTTGGGGCGGGGGCTAAATTTTGATAGAGAGAGGAATGTTCTTGAGGTTGGGAGGGTGTCCAGTGGTGGCGGTGATTTGTGGAAAGGATGCTGTGTTTGTGGAACATATACATTGGGGATGGTAGTAATGCACCGGCGTCCAATACTGTAATAACATGTCTGAACATGTCTAGCCCTCTCTTGAGGGCTGCACTTGCATCTCTGGCCCCCGCCTTCTGGCATCTGTGTGGAAGTGAAGCAAGAATGTCCAAGGTTAGAGTATATTTAGACAAGTCAGGACAGAATCCTTTGCTTAGTGAAATTGTCAAAGTACTGGGAGAGGAGCAGAAAACTAAAACTAGAATAAAGTCATTAGTCATTCACAAGCCCATTGTCAATTATTTTTGCACTGAAGTAAAGCTGCAAAAATAGCCTGAGTCACTCAAAGTACGCAGGCTAATGCTGAATAGTCATACAATATTAGTGTATTTTGTTGAAACCATAATGGCTGCGGATGACAGGGTGTGCGAGTTTTTCAATAACCCTACAGCTTTTTCCTTCAGGTCCATCTGTCCTTTCATATTTACACAGACCCAAATCCTTTGGTGCTGTGCTGATACTGGATTGCATTGCACAGGCGTTCCCCACACAGCTGAAGCCACACGACAAAAGGCTGACATGCAGGGTTGTAAAGCACTTACTTCTGCTGCTCCCTAAGGCCGAGCTGAGTGGCAAAAGAAAACAATTGTGCATGAACGTAAGACAAATGGCGAGAAGTAAAAGCCTACCAGTTATAGGACCAGTCACCATGGGTGTGAGCAACACACCAAAAGGAGGGACAAATGAAAGCGATTGCCCACAGAAAATCAAGGATTTTGGAAGGGCACACAAAGTAACAAATTACAGGAGATGGGTGTGTCTCTGAGCCCACAGATGAGATACAGCATGTCTCGAAGAGGCAGCCTGTGCGCTGCCTAGGGGAGACTTAAAAATGGATGTATGTATGGTGTGTTATTAACAGAAAGTCAAAAAACTCAATTTCCCACACCCTGTTCTCTCTAGCAAATGTACGTGTTCCTCATCACATTACTGATTCCATCTCTTCAAGTCCATTCACAGATCAATTATATATAGAAAGGGAATTTGTGAAGAACAAGAACTAGGGATTCCCACTCTCAAACATTTCAACACCACCAAATGGTCCTGGTCACATGATTGGATAGTTCTGCATACCTATGTATACATTCGGCAGGTGAACAATTAAACTCCAGCACTGCTGTAAGGATCATGCACAGGGCAGGAGCAAGTCAGGAAAACCCCTTCAATTCTGCCTTGCGTCCTCTCTTTGATTTTTCCCAGCATTCCCAGCGCCAGAAGCCTGCAAGAAATCAGCAGGAAGAACGTAGAAAAATGTCCACTCTGTAATTCTCCCAAAATGCAGCACATCAGGAAGCCAGAAAATCAACATTAGCTGCACAACATTTAGAAAGGTAAGCAGCCAAAATGTTGGTGTTTTTGTTCCTGTGCCTTGCCTTCAATTGGAGCTGGAGCACAAGCTGCATATAGGCAGAAATAGTAAGAAAGAAGAGTTGCTGGTGGAACAGAGTCAGCTGAATTCAGGTTCCTATTGTACATGGAACAACCCTGCTGTCTATTAAATTAAACTCAAGACATATTTTTGCCTAGGGCCATACTATTTGGTGAAGCAGGAAGGACTAATCCCAGGTTTTCTGCTTTCACACTTAGTAATTCTGCTACTATGCTACTAGATGGGTGTGGTAAATTGGGGTATTGATTGGGGGAAGGGTGAAAACCCTTCTCAAGAAACAACCACAACTCTTGCCAGGGTGAACCACAAAAGTCACTAAATTAACCTATGCTTAACACTCTGGTAGCTTGGCACAAAAGCAGTCAAGCTTAACTTAAAGGCAATGTGTAAAGTATGTATGAAGCACACAAACTGTAATAAAGTGACAACACAAGAAAAATCCCAAACCAATTTAGAAAAATAGATTATAATTTGATAAACCATTTGAGACCAAAGAAGCAAAATTCCAATCAGTACGATCTGAGACATGCAATTTCAAGAATATAGGTAAGTATAGTGGTTTAAAGCACAAAGTGCCACTCCCGGTCATCTGGTCCTGCTAGACCCAGAGAAAGACATAAGTTCAGTTCGACCATGATGGAGCTTGTTATGTCCCCATAGCTCTGAAGAGCGGATCAGTTAACTGACCCTTGGAGTCACTTCAGGGAGCACGGAATGAAGGGAGCAGGTCCATTCTTCCTCCCCAGGTAGCAAGATAGTCCTCTGGCAGCAGTCCTTCTTCTGTAGTATCCACAGGTTCAGGAGTGCACTCAACAGTTGGTCTGAAGGACCAATGTTAATACCTGGTGCCAGCTTTGAAATGGGAGAAACTTCTAGACTCCCTGCCACATCTGGTTCTGGAACTTCCTTCCTTCCCCTGCCCTGGTCCCAGGATGTCAAGAGTCACAAAAGGCTAGTAAGAATGTGTGTGCTGATGCATCTCCTCTGAAGTGAAAGTGTGGTAGGTGATATCTCAGCCCTTCCATCTGGTCAGGGTGGCCCATCCTGCCAACCCCCCCTTTATGATACTGTCTGTGACAAATACACAAACACCAACTGCCAACTACACCTAGTCATATTACCCAGGGTACAGACTGCTGCTACCAAATGGTTAGGACAAGCAAATGGCAACTTTCTAGAAGTGGCATTTTCAGAATTGTGACTTAAAATCCGACTTTTCCATTAAAGAGGGTTTTATATTACAATTCTTTTGAGTCCAAACATGGCGTTTTGACCCATTCCCAAGCAAATGTTATCACTTAATAAATTGAAATGGGCAACCCAAGGTTATCCTATGGGAGAGGTAGTCCTTACATTAGTGAAAAAGACATTTAAGAGTTTTTCATTACCAGGATATGTAAAACCTAAAAGTACATGTCCAACTTTTTAAATACACTATACCCTGCCCTATAGGCTGTTTAGGGCTTCCCATAGAGGTATTTTATATGTCATTAAAAAGGAATGTTTAGGGGTGGCAAAAAGTTTATTTTGCCAGGTCGACAAGGGAGTTTACAACTGCACACAAACTACAATTGCAGGCCTGAGACATGTTTGGAAAGGTGACTTCAGTGGGTGCACAATAAGTGCTGCAGGCCTACTAGTAGCATTTAACTTACAGGCCTTGGGTATGTGTATTACCACTCTTCTAGGGACCTGCATGTAAATAAATGAGCCAAGTGGGTGTAAGGCAATTTTACCATGTTTATAAGACTGCACAAGAACTTTAGCAGTCATTAGCACTGGTAAAGTTAACAGTCTTAAACACCATCAACAACGATTCTCTTTTAATTATAAACTCATATTAGAAGGTTTCAGAAACTATATTGACAATATTGGGAATTAGATTACAGAACAAATGCAACCTGTTTTGAGGGTAACAAAACACTACCAGTGACTGCAAAAGAGGTTTCAGCACTATTAACTTGATAATGTCACTGTAGTGGGTTCTCGTTACGCCTAGGTATTATGGTTTTAAATGATTATGATTACACCAAGGACTGTCGTACGTGATATTTATTTAATCTCTTAAGCGCAAAGATATAAGTCTCTGTAGATACGTTTGTCTCTTGTGGTAATGTCCGAGGCTTCTTTGGTCTTTTGTCACGGGGAACATGATATGTGTTCTCCTCTTCTTTCAGGCATTCAGGGTTCTTCCCACTTTTTTAAGAGATTTATGTGAAAGATTTGAGTTCTTTTTGGATTTTCTGTTATCTCAATAGTATAGGTAACAGGAGTGATGGCTCCTAGAACCTTATAGGGTCCTTGCCACCGGGCCAGTAGCTTATTTTCTGAGCTAGGTAAAAGGACAAGAACTTTTTCTCCCTTATTTAAGGTACACATCTGAGCGTTTCTATCGTAGTAATGTTTTGTTTGGTTAGGGCCTTCTCTAGATTTTCTCTTACATCCTCCCATACCGACTGAAGTTGGGATTTTAGGTCACTGGTATAGTCTAAAAGGGATTTTTCTCCACTTTCCTCCTCTTCCCACATCTCAGCTGCCATATCAAGTAGGGTTCGGGTTGTCGGCCAAAGACCAGTTCAATGGACTATGCCCGGTAGAGGCTTGTTCATGTGTCCTAATCGCATAGAGAATGAGGGGTAATCTCTTATCCCAGTCTTTACCAGAATCTGATACTGATTTTTTTTAAAGCTTTTTTAGGGTGCGGTTGTACCTTTCTACCAGGCCGTCGGTTTGTGGGTAATATACTGCGGTTCTGAGGTGTTTAATATCTAGCAGTTGGCAGATCTGGGACATTAATTTTGGCATAAACTGGGTTCCTTGGTCAGTTAATATTTCTGTAGGAAAACCTATTCGAGAAAAAAACCTGATCATGGCGTTGGCTACACTCTTTGTGTTAATACTAGTGAGGGGAAGGGCCTCAGGATATCTGGTGGCGTAGTCAACCAAGAATAGTATATATTTATAACCCTTAGAAGAAGATATGAGGGGTCCTACTATGTCCATCCCTACTCTGGAAAAGGGTACCTCAATGATGGGTAGGGGTTGTAAGGGAACCTTTTTCCGAGGTCCTGGATCAATAAACTGACACATGGGGCATTGTTGGCAAAATTTCCGGATCTGTGAAAACACTCCTGGACAGTAAAATCTTCTCAACACATACTCTTCGTTTTTCCCCCTACCGTAGTGACCCCCTCCTGGCTGACTATGAGCTAAATGTAAGACCTGGAGCTGGTAAGGCTCTGGTACGAGCAACTGTTTCTTTTCCTGGTTATTAGGGTTTGTGATCCTATATAACAGGTTCTTATAAATGGAAAAAAGAGGGTCACTTGTCCCCAGGGTTTCTAGGTCGGGCAGCTCTCCAGACATCAAGGAGGGTAGGATCTTCCCTTTGACAAGAGCGAAAAGGAGGGAGACTAGTGAAAGTGGTGACTTCTGAAATTACCCTGGTTGGTTCAGTGTCTTTAGAAGCATATAGGGGGTCATTTCGACCTCGGCGGTCTTTTCACAAGAACGCCGAGGGACCGGCGTGCTGAAGACCGCCAATGGTGGCGGTTTTCCACTCGACGTATTATGACTGCTGGCAGCCCTCCGTTCTTTTCCGGACGGAAAGCCGCCAGCAGCCATACTGGCGGGCAGCAGGGAAGTGGAGGTTTCTCCACCTCCACCGCCACGTCAACAGAACACCGCCCACCGAATCACGTTCTGTGATTCGGCGTGGGGGTGTTCTGTTGACGGTGTGCTGGCGCCGGAGCAGCCCCCATGGATCCCGTCCCCTCCCGGAAGATCAACGGACAAGGTAAGTTGATCGTCCGTTAGGGGAGGGGGGTGGGGAGGTATTGTGTGATGTGTGGGTGCATGGGGGTGTGCGTGTGAGTATGTAGAGGGGGTGTGTGAGTGCGTGTATGCATGCGGGGTGTAGTGTGAATGGAAATGTGTGTGTGGCTCTCTGAATGTATGTCTGTATGGATGTGTGCGTGTATGTCTGAATGAGGGTTTACGTGTATGACTGTGTGTGTGTCTGTTGGCATGTTTGTTCATGTGTGTGCGGGAATGTGTGTTGGTGGTGTCTGCATGCGTGTCGGGTGTGTGTCTGTGTTGTGATGTTGGGGTAGGGGTGGAGAGGGGGGTGTTGGAGGGGGGTGGTGGAGACCCCTATCAGTGCCAGGGAAGGAATTTCATTGGGTGCATGGGGGTGTGCGTGTGAGTATGTAGAGGGGGTGTGTGAGTGCGTGTATGCATGCGGGGTGTAGTGTGAATGGAAATGTGTGTGTGTGTGTCTGAATGTATGTCTGTATGGATGTGTGCGTGTATGTCTGAATGAGGGTGTGCGTGTATGACTGTGTGTGTGTCTGTTGGCATGTTTGTTCGTGTGTGTGCGGGAATGTGTGTTGGTGGTGTCTGCATGCCTGTCGGGTGTGTGTCTGTGTTGTGATGTTGGGGTAGGGGTGGGGAGGGAGGTGCTGGAGGGGGGTGGCGGAGACCCCTATCAGTGCCAGGGAAGAAATTTCCTGGCACTGATAGTGCTTACCGCCATGGATTTCATGGCGGTTCTAAACCCCATGAGTGAGCTGGTGGTCTTGTGACGGCCGCCGGGCTGGAGACCCAAGTCTCCAGCCCAGCAGTCGTCTCCGCCATGGCGGTCTGATCAGAGAAGTGGCGGATGACCATGGCCGTAACCGCCATGGTCATAATTCCAAATTTTTTACCGCCAGCCTGTTGGCGGTAAAACCGCCACTTCTCCGTCAACCGCCAGGGTCGTAATGACCCCCATATTCTTTTGGTTTCCCTTTTCTTGTTCTCGCTCGGTTTATATCTTGTTGGGGTAGATGGTATAAATTTGGAAGCAAAAGGGGCATCTTTCCACCAGGGAACGCTTTCTTCTGTCTTTTGTGTACTATCTAAAAGAGCAGCAAAGTGTATATAATCGGTTCCAATTATAGTCTCTTCTACTAGACGGTCTACCACTCCCATTCTGACCTTGAATCCTCTCCCCTCCCACGTCAGCGAGACCCAGGTCATGGGATATTCCCGGGACTCTCCATGAATACAGCAGATAGCTACTGTGACCCCTGGAATGAGGGCGTTTTTATTGACCAAGTTGGTTCTGACAACTGACTGGCTACAGCCAGAATCGATTAGAGCTAGGGTTCTTCGTCAATTGATCAGTACCTCTTTTTTGTATTGTTTATCTTCATTTCCTATGTAATATACCCATCCCCGGGTAATGCCTTTCTCCATGGGCTCAGGTTTGTCGGTCTTGTGGGGACATACACGGGCAATATGCCCCCACTCCCTGCAACTTTGGATGGGTTAGGGGTCACGCGATGTGGTGTGGTTTTAAATTCCATGGAACGATGATAGGCACACGCTAACTCAATGGTGGTTGAAGTATCTGGGTTAGGATGTTGTTTAATCCAGTTGCGGGTGGAGGCAATTAGTATTTCCAGGTATTGTTCCAACAATATGGTTTCTATAATGTCACCACTTTAGGCCCAAGTCTTTTATTCGAAAATACAAAGCCTTGGGGTTTTCTGAAGGCCCCCATTTAGCCTTCTTGAATCGGAGCTGATAGTGTTCTGTGTCGAATCTTACCCGTTCTAATATGCTTTTCTTGATATCCTGATAGGGTGTTGTACCTCCCGGGTTCATGGCCTGGTAAGCCGCCTGGAGAGTACCGGTTAATAGAGGGGCTATGTATTGTCCCCATCTGTCCTGGGGCCAGGTGGCAGAGGTAGCAACCCTTTCAAAGTTGCTGGGTGGAAGGATGTTTGTGGCTCCCCTCAGATTCCAGAACTTTGCAGCACCAAAATGTGAGGAAAAAGTGTTTTTTTGCCAAATGTTGAGGTTTTTACAAAGGATTCTGGGTAACAGAACTCAGTGAGAGCCACACAAGTCACCCCAGTCTGAATTCCCCTACGTGTTTCGTTTTCCAAGTTGTATAGGTTTGCTAGGTTTCCCTAGGTGCCGGATAACCTTGAGGCAAAAATCCTCAGCTAGGCACTTTGCAAAAAACATGTCCGTTTTCTTTGAGAAATTGTGATGTGTTCATGTGTGTTTTGGGGGCATTTCCTGTCGCGGGCACTGCGCCTACCCACACAAGTGAAGTATCATTTTATCTGGAGACGGGGAATGCTGGGTGGAAGGAAATTTCTGTCTCTCCCTCATATTCCAGAACTTTCCATCACCGAAATGTGAGGAAAAAGTGTTTTTTTTTGCCAAATGGTGAGGCTTGCAAAGTATTCTGGGTAACAGAATTCAGTGAGAGCCCCACAAGTCACCCCATTCTGAATTCCTCTATGTGTCTAGTTTTTAAAAATGTATAGGTTTGCTAGGTTTCCCTAGGTGTTGGCTGAGCTAGAGGCCAAAATCCACAGCTAAGCACTTTTCAAAAAACATCAGATTTCAGCGTAAAAATGTGATGTGTCCATGTTGCGTTTTGGGGCACTTCCTGCTGCGGGCACCAGGCCTACCCACACAAGTGAGGTACCATTTTTATCGGGAGACTTGGGGGAACACAGAATAGAAGAACAAGTGTTATTGCCCCTTGTTTTTCTCTACATTTTTTCCTACAAATGTTAGACAGTATGTATGAATGAAGTCTATTTTAGAAATGCCCTGTAATTCACATGCTAGTATGCGGACCCTGGCATTCAGAGATGTGCAAATAACCACTGCTTCTCAACACCTTATCCTGTGCCATTTTGGAACTACAAAGTTGTCCTTGATACCTATTTTTTACTCTTTATATTTCACCAAATTAATTGCTGTATATCCAGTATATAATGAAAACCCATTGCAAGGTGCAGCTCCTTTATTGGCTCTGGGTACCTAGGGTTCTAGATGAACCTACAAGCCCTGTATATCCCCGCAACCAGGAGAGTCCAGTAGACATAACAATATATTGCTTTCAAAATTCTGCCATAGCTGGAAAAAGTTATAAGAAAACGTGGACAGAAATAGCTCTTTTCTCACCTCAATTTCATTTTTTATTTTTTTTGTATTTTAGCTGTTACTTTCTGTAGGAAAACCTTGAAGGATCTACACAAATGGCCCCTTCAGAATTTTGTCTTCTTTTCAGAACTGTTTATCTGTCCGGGATCCAGCATTGGTTTCACACCCATTTCTGTCAGTAACTGGAAGGAGGCCAAAAGTACAAAAAATAGTAAAAATTGGGTATGCCCCAGTAAAATCCCAAAATTGTGTTGAAAAATGTGGTTTTCAGATTCAAGTCTGCCTGTTCCTGAAAGCTGGGGAGATGGTGATTTTAGCACCACAAACTCTGTGTTGACGCCATTTTCAGGGAAAACAACACATCCTTTTTTCTGAAGCCCTTTTTTCAAATTTTTCTGAAAAATACGAAATTTTAGCTGTATTTTTGCTAATTTCTTGGTCTCCTCCAGGGAAACCCACAAGCTCTAGGTACCTTTAGAATTCTTAGGATGTTGGGAAAAAAAGGACGCAAATTTGGAGTGGATGGCTTATGTGGACAAAAGGCTATGAGGGCCTAAGCTTGAACTACATCAAATAGCCCAAAAAAAGGCTTGGCATCTGAGGGTGCAAAGGCGTGGCGGCGAAGGGGTTAAAGTATTGCCTCGCCAGTCGCAATTAGAGGAAGAACTACAGTGCCCATGTTGTACGTCACGTCCAAAATTCATCTGCGCGCGCCCTATACGGATTACCCCCCCCCCCCCAGATTTGAGTCATGGAAAGAGCAATACTATTAAAAGGTTTAGCAGTGTGGCGTCCATGCCTTAGAGACAGCTAGGACGGCGGCCATCTTGTAAATAGTTTGCCCCAAGCACATCAACGATAACGGCAAGAAAAGTTGCGTTTATTATTAGAACTCTCCAAATAGAGGAAAGTCTCTGTTATTTCATATTTGTGTAAAAATCCACCAGTAACTTTTAAAAATATTTAAAATTCGTTAATAAAAAAGTTCGTGCTTTCAGAATAAATAAACGAATTTGTTTTTATAGTGCGAGTAAAACTCATGTTGTGTAAACTAGACTCTCTCACTCTGAACTGTTTACTTTGTAAAAAAGCGCGATGCATCCGTGCGCCGAGGAGGGGCCTTGGCATTTTAGTCCTCTTTCTATGGTGAGAGCACTGACTCTGCCACCAGAGCGCCCTATGAGACTGCAGCTGGTGTGACCCACACGCACAGCACAGAAAGGCGCTGCCCTTCCTCGCCGCACTCACCAACACCACAAGGTTCTGCTCCGGTGATGCTTTATTAACTGCCGTCCAATAACTCTTTACATCCCTATAGAGATGCTGCGTGTGTGCCGCAAAGCAGGATCAGCGGCCCAGGTAAGAAGCCATGTGATAGATGAATGGGCTTGTTGAGTGAGAAGGAGCATGCTAGTTTTTCTTTTTGACCATGTTTGCTGGAATGACAGAAACGCACTAATTTTATATACAAGTCGGACGTTGGCGATAAAAGCCTCAGCCTTCTTGAAGTTCACCTCCTGTGTCCGCCTCCTGTCAGCGCGAGCCCCTGTCCGAAAGAACGTCTCCCCATGCCGATTGGATCATGCCCTGAATGACCCCCCAGCTTCGCCAATGAACGTGGCGGTGCAGTAAGAGGGGGCGGGTTGACCTGTATCTCATAGTTTGCGGTTGTACACACTTTAGAAAGGGGGCGCGTGCGGCAGTTTAAATTTGGCATCACTTATCTCCTCATCTTTCTGCCAAGTTAACTAACTTCAGTGAGCGCCTGGGAAGAGGGTCTTGCACGAAGTCAGACGCCTTGAGGGATACATTGTAGGGAAACAGCTAGCACTTTTTAACACCCTTGACTGGAAGGACGTGACCTTGTTAATTCAGTTCGCCCAGTGGCCGCGTCCCTCACTATCTAGAAGTTAACTGAACAGGAGGAAGGAATAGGGTGACAGGAGCACGGGATGTTTGATGTACCGTTTCAACTTGTACTTGAGCCAACTTGTTGATATTCCTGATACCAGTAGCCCACTTGTGAAGGACTCCCGCTTCGCATTACATCAGAATTAACCATCTGGTATTTAGCTGGATACTTGAAACAGTTTCTTTCCTAGTCCTCAAATTAGGAGCAGTTTTGCTTTTCTATGCTCGGGATTTCAGAATATTAGTGCTATAGGCCTTCGATGTGACGATGCTGTGCTGTACAATACTGCCCTATCCTAACTTTTTTAGACTCAGTTTCCTACTGTAGAATTATGAACTCCACAATGTAAATGTTTTTTTTTTTTTTTTATTCTTATTGTTTAACTTCTGAAGGTATGTTTACACCCAAACTCGTCTTATTTTTTTGAGTTCAAGTCGCGGGAATAGGAGGAATCCAGGAGTCACATATGTAGTCAATAACATATGGAAAAGGTTTGAGACACTAATTTCATGTAAAGATTTATTCAGTAGCCAACGTTAGCATTACAGAAGGCAAAAGGTTCGTTAATCAAACTTGGGGAAATAGCACAATCCAGTTGTAGGCAAAAGTATAATCAACACTTCGCTAAGTGTCTAGCAGACTGACATAAAAGCTGTCTCAATCAAAGTCCAGGCAAGGTTCTGCGACATCTGAGCGTCAGCCTTCGCTGCTCTGAAGCTGAAAGTAAAATAAATACAATCGAGTGTTCTAAAAAAAAAAAAAAGCACACAATTCCCATAGCAATCCGGACTGTTCGCCAAACAGAAAGCACACAATTGTAATAGCACAGTATTACGTAAATGTACTGCACTGAAATGTTAACTTACACAGCACCAATCACCATTGGATAAAGGTGCACATCATTTATTTTTGCAAAACATGAGAGAAGAAACAATGAACTGCTTTTACATATAAGTAACATGAATATGTTAATGGAGGCTGAACCGAGTGGCCATGCAATGTTGCAAAATCAGAACATCCTTTCACGGAAGTCATTGAAACATTTCTTACATGGAAGCAGACGCCATGGTTTGTAGATGAATTAAAATGATTTTCTGAAACTGAATGAAAACATGAAAGTGCAGGGTTTGTGCACATAAAACATGACTGTGCTATTGAGAATTTGAACATGCAGGGACTTGTGCACACAATTAATCCATTTTTTAATACGGCAGCCTTATGGCTGACCCCTACTCACGGAAAACCAAGCAACGCTTTCTAAGACTCGGGCTGGGTGAAGTTCCAGTGCTAGACGTCATGCCAAAATGGAAGAAAGAGCAGCAAGTAGGCTCTCAGGAGTGCCATCTAAGTCACCTGGCAGACAAAAACTTGGTGCACATAGTCTACATTTGCCCAGCTTTGGCTGCTGAAAGAAGACTTTTACTGAAAAAAGAATTAAATGGTTTAAGGATCAGATCCTGTAGACAAGCATTAATCAAAGCTTTTAACCCACGAAATACCATAATGAATATTAGGCTGGGTTCAATTTTTGGAAATGTTTTCACTCAAAATTTCTCTCTCCTGAAACAACCCTGTCATAGGGAGGGTGAAAATGGCAACAAAATCCTTTAACTCAGTATGAACACCTCAAGAATAGAAGGTTCTTAGGCAGCATTTCTGGGTGCTCAGCCAGTGCTGTAACGAAGTCGGGTACCAAACAATCGGATCTAAGTAGGGGTAAACTAAGTCTGTTGAATGTATGATGCCATTTTTTTCTTACGACTTTTACTGTACTACCAATGTTTTACTGCACCAATACCGTATTATAGGGTACTCAGCCAGCACTGCAACAAAGTCTTGTACTAACAATCGGATCCAAGCAGGGGTAAACCAAATCTGTAGAATGTATCATATCATTTCTATCTCACGACTTTTACTGTACTATAAATGTCTTACTGCACTAGTATTGTTTTGTTAAATTTTATGTGGAAGGAACTTTTTTTAATGGTTTTAATTAACTAATAAAATAAATTTTCATCATTGTTAATACTGCAGCCTGATGTGACCTTGTCTTGTGGGAGCTGATTTTCATGTTATTGGTCGGCTTTAATTGACAATAATATGAAAATCAGCTCCCACAGGAATGCAAATTCAAAAACGTCCTTTGAGCCTAATTTGCTGCAGTTGTCTGTTTTCACATACTGCCCTGTATGTTGCAGACAAGAAAGAATGGAGACATATTACTCGTACAAGCTTGTGCTTGTTTGCTGAATTCCAGAACAATTCACCCAGCACATAGCAGTAACGGGTTCAAGAGGAATTACGTGGTAAAATGGACTACAAAGAGATTTTGGGGAAGTTTTAACTGACAAGTTATGGAAATACAAAGGTTTTGTGCACCCTATTAAGTTCATGGATGGGGCTAGTCCTATGAGACAAAAGACGAGGAATGTTCAGTTGTTTTATAGGGGTGAACTGAGAGATCCTGAAAGATCTATGTAAGAAAATGCAATTGAACCTAGAGAATTTTTGACATTAGTGGCCCTCAGTGCTTGCGTGTAAAAGCTAAGGAAATCTGCCTCTTTGCCAACCTTCAGTCTCCGTAATGATATATGGGTAGATTTTCACCATTTACCCAACATGTACAACATTATTTCAACTGTGACAGTGGTAGCAGTATTCTCATCATTAAATTTGATGGGAAAAATCCAGTCCCCTAACTGTTTTTGCGAAATCAGAGGGGCTATTCCAATTTAAATACTTGCCCTTTGTTCTGAAGCACCTCTGCAGTCCAAAGCATAATGCGGGAGACTTTTGAGAGGTGTCAAAGGGCCAATTGCTTTTCAAGGTGATAGCCTTACAGTAGGATTTCAGGATGAAGAGGGCTCTCCAGGCTTTTCCCGATAAGGGACTGGCATTTAAACAAAGGCTGGTTATGTGAAATGCTTAGGTCACACAATTTCAAAGGTTGGTATTGAGCCCACAAACATCCACTTTAGTACCATTCTGGAAACTGCCAAACCATTGAGCAGCTCATGTTATTTGTTTTCCTCACAGAATTTTATGCAACGTTTGTTGAGAATTACTGTAAAATTGGATCTACTCAGTGTACTGCTTAAGAAAAGTGTAAATCATGATGGAAACATTTTAGAGTGCTTTTGATTCAATTAAGCATGACATTGTGTATGCCCCTTGCTTGAAATAGTTTGTTTTTGGTGGAAGGTGTATTTGTCCCTTGATATGAGTGGATGTGGTTTGGGTGCTACTTTGCAACAAAGTGATAGCCAGAAAAAGTTGGTAGGAGCACACTGATCTAAGTTCTACCAGAGGTTGAAAGGAATTACTATGATTGAAAGGTAGCTGCCAGCCTGCACTTGGGCAGAAAACGTTTCAGCATGTTTCTTAAGGGCATTACGTTTATTGTAAGGACTAACCATAATTTGCTATTGAAAATGCTTTTTGCTGGTGGAGGGAGGATAATGATGGCCATGCTTCAGAACTTCCAGTTTGTATTTGAACATGTAGCCTGGAAGAGTAATCATCAAGTAGGTTGTATGTCCCAACTACCTTTGCCTGAGAGGGTTGCAGAGAATGATAAGCAGGTGAGTGAGGTAATGTCCGTGTATTTGAGTTGGTCTTGGGAATCATTTATGGTAGGGCATGCAAAAGATATACAGGGGGTGATTGTATGAGGGTTTCAGTAAATTATCCTTTCTTAAGAGAGTTTGAGGGGTATCTAGAAGTTCAGTAGATGGATGAGAGGAATTTGGTTGGCAAAATCAAGCCTTTTGTCAGAATTCAAGGAGAGGTGTCTGGTCTTGTGGTGTGCTCTGGAGAGATAAGGCAGTTGTACCAAGTGTTTGGAGGGATGCCGCAATTTCCTAGTTTCATGAGGGGCTCATGGTGGTGGCTACAACCACGAGAGGGAGCAGCGTTCAACTTTGGTGGCGTGGCATAGATAGGAAAACAGACAAAGTAATGAGACATTGGGAACCTTTCAACAGTAATAATACATTGGCCAAATTGTGTGCTGTGCTTCCATGCCCAATTGCTCTCCCGGAGGGGCCTTGGTGGAAGCTGGGCATAGACATCTTAGAGATGTTCTGTGCTCCTACCAGAAAGAAAACCTATGCTGTGGTACTTGTGGATTATTGTTCTAAGTGACCCAAGGTGAAGCTGCTATAGATTGTGAGTAGTGGTGATGTCAGCTTTCTAGAAGATGTGTTCTGCGGGTGTTGTCTTCTTGAGTACCTTCCATCTGATAATGGCCCACAGCTAACGTACAAAATTCAGCATGTACTTGAAGAGATATACTCTTAAACATAAGAGGATAGCTATGAACCACCCTGCAGTAAATTGACAGAATGGTTTAACTGTGTTATCAAAGAATCTGTTCATTTGGTTATAAGTGGAGGCATTGAGTGGGTCAAAGGTTTAAAGGCCACATTACTTACCTATAAAATCACCCCAAATTCTGTCACAGGTTTTCCTCCATTTGAGCTGTTGAGATGCTGTAGGCATGACTCAAGGTTAGCTCCTTTATGGCTGAAAAATGAATTGGGAATTTCAGCTATACTGGGGAAAGTCTAGATGCACAATCTGACATACAACCTGACTTACTATTCATAACAGAATCATGGGTGGAAGATGACATGGCCCCAGTGAAGCCCTTCCTGTGGGCTATCAAACCATCACACAAAACCGTATAGGCAAGAGAGGAGGTGGACTAGCGATTTATATTCAAACAGGCAATACATCTCGGTAAAACAGACATTTCCATACAAGGTGGTGAAGCCCTCCTCACCAGATGCCACCCTACTCCAACTTCCTCCTGTAACTTTCTCCTCCTTTACAGACCTCCACCTAACAACTCAACATTCCCAGATGCTTTTCTAGATACAGTCTCAAACCTTATTACACTATACTCCAACCGATGCATTCTTGGGGACCTAAACATTTGGTTTGACAAACCCAGTATGCCCCATCCAAAAGCTATCACCACTGGCCTAGTCGCATTGAAAATACATTAGATTGTACACAATCCCACACACATCACTGGACACATCCTAGATGTCATTTTTGCTAAGCCTGAACTAGTTACCGTTCATAGCATCACACTACTCGCATGGTCAGACCACCACTTGATAACTTTCCGACACAAAACTCCACAAATCAACACACCCCACAACTACTTACATACATGCACCTATCGACCTTGGAGCAAACTCAATTTTGATGACATCGAAACGCAACTAACAGCCAACACAGATATAAATACAATTAATTCTGTTACAAAACTTTGAGTGGCTACAGGAAGCTTTTGATATCCTAATACCACTCAGAAAAACTAAACACAACAAAAGAAAACCAACACCTTGGAGAAACACAGAACCTAAAAAGATCAAGCAACAAATCAGAAAGTTGCAGCAGACCTGGCTCAAAACAAACAACAATCAAGACAAACTGCAACTACACAAACTTAACAGAATATACAAATCATCAATCAAAAAAGCTAAAAAAAAAAAAAAGGTACTCAGACAGAATTCAAAATGCTAAATCTACAACCAAGGAATTCTATAAAATTCTCAATGAATTTCGAAAACCTACATGCATGGAAGGAATTCATCCCACTACTCAAGATTTCACAAACAAACTGGCAACTCATTACACAACCAAGGCAGACACATTGGACTCCTATTTAAAACAGAAGAAAACCATCAGCACCAACCCCTTTCCTAAAATACCCTCTAAGAATAATCCAACCCAGCCTCTAGAGTCCTTCAAACAAATATCCCAAGGTGAACTTATGGATTTGGTCAAAGCAAGCAGGCCTTCCGGTTGCCCTTCTGGCCCTTGCCCACCACAAATCTTCAAGAACATTCTTTTATCTACTTCTGCTGCCACACCTGTAAGAAGAATCCTCAACAACTCTTTAACTACAGGAACGTTTCCCGTCGACCTGAAAAAGGCATACATATGACCGTAGTTAAAGAAAACACACCTAGATCTGCAGGACCCCAAGAACTACAGACCAATCACAAATGGACCTTTCCTGGGCAAACTGATAGAAAGAACAGCATTCGCCCAGATGTCACAATTCATTGAAGACAATGCTATACTTTCAGACTTCCAAACTGGATTCCGCCCAGGAAGAGGCACTGAGTCGGCACTCATAGCAATCTGGGATGATCTTAAAAACACAGTCAACCTCAATGGAGTTGCTGCACTACTTCTCTTGGACCTCTCGGCTGCCTTTTGATACGGTTGACCATGACACCCTAATTCAAAGACTCCATGAAGCCAGCATAGAAGGGACTGCTCTCGACTGGATTACATCCTATCTTCAAAAAAGATCTAATATAATCTATTCTCCCCCCCTTCTCATCCAAACCCTATCTCACAAAAGCAGGGGCCCCCCAAGGATCAATCATCTCACCTTTGCTTTTCAAAATCTACATACCATTACCAGAACTGATCAATGATTTTCATCTCACATGCTACAACTACAGTATGCAGATGACACAAATACTACTTAAATTAGAATGCCCCAAAAACATTGAAAACTCAGAAATCTTCAGTTGCCTTGGAGCCGTTGATCAGTGGATGACCTGGAGCCATCTCAAACTAAATGCCTCCAAAACAGAAATACTCATATGTGGTGACTGGAAAACTTATGACCCACTGTGCGCCTGGCCTGAAGATCTCGGACCACCTCCTCAATTATCCAAGGAAGTTAAAAACCTTGGACTCACAATGGATTCCAAGTTAACTATGAATGCCCAAGTGGACAAATCAGCACGAACAAGCTTCATCACCTTGAAGACTCTGACGCATCTCCACCCCCACCTCGGATTCCCACACAAGATGCAAGCTACTATCTCGCTTGTACTATCCAAACTGGATTATGCCAATGGCCTCTACCATGGATCATCTCTATCTAATATGAAAAAACTACAACGTATTCAGAACTCCGCAGCCAGGCTACTATTACATGTAAAGCCACAAGCCCACATCTCCCCTGCCTTGAGAGCACTACACTGGTTACCCGTTGCCAGAAGATGCACTTTCAAGCTGCTTTGTATCACCCACAAAGCTATACATGGAACAGGACCGCTTTTTATCAGAAACAAAATAACCAAATACATTAAACAAAGAAACCTCCGCTCAAGATTGGCACCCCGCCTTTGAACACCACCATACAAGAAAAAGACTATAGGTGGTACATCCTTCTCCGTTCAAGCAGCCAGACTATGGAATTCATTACCCCCAACTACAAGAGCCAAAGATAACTTTCTTGTCTTCAGAAAACTACTCGAGTTGTCTCTCCTTCATAACCACCATATTCAAACAACTATGGACTGCATATGCCTATGTTGATAAATATTTTTTTCTTATGTGTATATTCTAGTTATTTATAGTTCTTTAGAAAATATGTATCGCTACTATGTCATAACAATAAACTCCACACACACTCTTTAAACCTGTTTAAGTATATTTACTCATGGTTTAAATATGTATATGTACATGTATGTGTGCACATGTGGGAGTGTGTATGTGTATGTGTGTATATATATATAATCTCCCTCCAACACCAACAATTGATTAGTTGCACTCCAGGAGAGTTTTATTGCTTCTGTCCAAAAAAAGTAGGTAAACTGTGATCAAGACCGAGAGTTTGAAACGCGTTGGTGGTGTCTTTTTACACTTTTTGGATAGAAGCAATAAAACTCTCTTGGAGTGCAACAAATCAATTGTTTGGAAATTGTTGGTGTTGGAGATTGTGGAGGAATGGTCCTTTCCTCACGTTTGCACCCGTGAAATCTGCGCGCCACAAGGTAGACCTAACATGTTCATAGGTCATTGCATAACTCCTAGATAAGTTGTTATCCTAGATACTTATGAATCCATGCTCTCATCTTATATCACACTCAAATACCCATCACCATATGTCATGTCTCTTTCAATCTATCCTCCATTCCCACTCTGACTCATCCCAAATCCATTCTACTACTTTCATCTCCTAAATAACTCTGCCTAAGCTCTTCCCTCCGCTTCCTCATCTAACTCACCAAACCTCACTTTACTACCATGGTCTCCCAAACAACCCTACTAAATTCTCCCTCATTTATCCCACCCTGCTACTATGATCTCCCTAACCCGTTCCACAGACTCTTTCTTCCCTCCTCCATCTCCTTTACTCATCCCAAGCCTAAATCCTATTACCATATACTCCCAATTAACACTTCTGGATTCTTTCATCCTCCACCCCTCCATTTCTCCAGTCAATTTAACTAACAAACTCTCATATCCGCGGCTCAAATGAACTCCTAATAATACTAAAACTGTACTCCTATTTCCCTAAACTAATCCATCACTAATTCTTGTTGGGTTCCGGAGTAGCATGCTACTCGCCGGAAAGCACTTAGACGCCTCATCAGGGGTAGTAAGCGCTATATAAATACTATTACAATACAAGACAATCTACCAGGAGATACTGGATTGAGTAGACTGATGCGATGTAAGCAGTGGATGAAATTACAGTTAAAGTGGAGAAAAGGGGGTCTTTCTCTGGTAATGTGTTGAGCTCCTTAATGATGCTGCAAGAGGATGGAGCATCAGTGTAGAATCTCAGCGAAGTGTCTATGGAGACCATAAGTAGTATGTGGCATTTAGTGGTAATGAGGATGCTTCAACTAAGGTTTTCTTCGATTTTGGATATTGAAATATCAAAAGATCCTCCTTGGAGTATGGAGGAATGTGTACAGCCTGAGTCCTGTGTACAAGTGGATCCTAATGGACACTCCATTCCCTCTCAAGGGATGCATTTCAATGCTGATGGGCTGAGGTGAAGTATGCAGTTAAAAGAGAAGTGCCTGTAAAGTTTGAGGGGTATGGTGAATTGTAATTCTTGCTATGGTTGTCTCTTTGTTTTTCCTATATAGTTGGGGGTAGGGTTGTATCCCAGCTGCTTATGGAATGTCAATATATAATGTTTGTTATGATGCACTGGATCTTGAGAGTGTTAACATGAATTTGAGTAATTGGCATTGAAGGTTGGAGCTGTTGGAGAGAAGGTTGGGACATGCTAGTGCCTCTGTTTCTTTCCCTAAACTGTACTTATTTTCCAATAAAATCCCCCCCGTTATCAGCATATTCTTTAATACTCCTCGTCTTCTACAGACTGGATACTTAGTGTCAACATTCACAGTGATACAAACAGCTAACTAAGAAAGAGTTCTTACTGTAAATAGACCAGATTTGGGTTTTACACCAGAGATGATGATTGTGGAAGATTTGTGAATTGTTAAATAACATGTTTAATCATCACAAAGCACCTCTCATGATTCATCCTTGCACTCAAGAAAAAATATTTATTCAAAACGTTGTCTCCTACCAGTCCCACCCACAGCAAGTGGTGTACACCCTGCGTGAGGCTTTTTCGGTGTATTATGAAGTCCGTACTTACCAGGTAGAATCCTTAATTGGAAGTGTAAAGTTACTCCTGGTCTTCGAGGTTGTTAGGATCACACTCCAATTGAGGACCCAAGTCAGTTTCTGTGTATGCTTGGCTCTGAGGGAAGGAGGCAAGCAGTCATGGCTCACTTCATAAGACTGTAGTACTAGTTAACATATGCCCTATGACATAAGTCATGCATTATTACAAACAACCTAGTTTCCAATTGGAGCTATATCTTTTTTTTATTTATTTTTTTAACATGTCTTTATTGAATTTTCATAGTGTTGTTAGAACTATGTTGGTGAAGAATTGTGACTTCCTTTATGAAAAATGGATTCTGATTATAGTTTGACACTTGTAAATCCGTTTCCCTCTTCTCCCTTCCACTCCCCCACTTTTTTAATCCCAACAACTAGATCAGCCAGTACAGGTATCACAGTATTTCTCCCCCTAGTAGGTGGTCACGGGTATCCATGTGGGCAAGATCAGTCTTAGCGTTACACATCACAGATCAAGGGTGCAATTTAAATTCAGACAAACTCCTCAAAAGGCTTCCCTCACTCAGTAAGTGAGCAAGTTTAGGGATCTGGAGAAAATGTAAAAAGTTGTAGTTAGAGTTTAGTAGTGGGCTCTGTGTTGTTTCAAAGTCTTTGTATTGATCTGATATGATTATATTTATGTTTTGTCTGTCCATTGCCATGATATTCTATAACTGTAAATGTCAGTGTAAGCTAGGCGAAGGGTCCTTCTTTTTTCCAAAATGAAGACAGTCCAATTCATACAGCTGCAAATAATTCCAAAGCATTTGGCGGTCTGCCCTACTTTGATGCTCCTAGAGAGGCATGCATAGACTCAGTAGGAAAAACGGCAAATCTCAAGGATATCCCAATATTATTTGCATTACTGCTAGGATATTCACCTAGAATGGTTTTCTATAGGGACAGTTCCATCTGATCGGTTTTAAGCCTCCCACTAGGTCACACCTCTCCAACACTGCATGTATGTATGCAGGTAAAATGTATTTTCTGGGGGTTGAACCAGTTGTATACGGTTTTGTAATGGACTTCCATTCCCAGGATGCTGTGCATATGGTGTGCTATGTCATGCCATGTTGCCACTGGATCTCCTCCACCTCTGTGCCCAGGACTTTGTCCCACTCCTTTCTGTAGGTGCAAAGTGTTGGACGAGAGGTCTCTAAAATAGCGTAGAGATTGTCCCTTTCGAGTCCCCTTGCTGACGGTTTAAGTCTTGGGTAGCTGCAGCTTTCATTTCCAGATTAATTACCTAGTGACATATTGAGGGATAAGGAAAACATTTAATTTTAATTTTTATCCGATTGCGATACTCGCATGTTTCAAATGTCAGAATATTGTTTCCATGGAACATATCAGAAATTTCCAATTAACAAATGGGCCAGATTATACCTCGAGTGTAAAAGCAGGCTTGCTATCAGTGGGAATGCGTGGTTAGGGAAATGTCTGTTTCAGTCGCATCAGGGTTTCCCAGATTGCTAATATAGTATTTGTGGGAGTGCTAATGTAGGCATTGGGAGGCTGACCTGGTTGTTTGTATGTCATTGTGTACCAATATAGCTAAGACATGAAAGACATAGGATTCTAGGTAATATGTTAATTTTCATGGTGTTACTTCTGCCATCTATGATGAAATAGAGAGAGATGATTATTTTTGGAGGTCCTCATGTAGTGTTGAGTGGGTCATTGGCTTTGTATAGATTTGATGTTTTGGGAGTAATTAATACTTCTAGATATTTAATCAATCAAGTTACTCATCGAAAGGTGGTCTGTGATTTCAGCTCATTTAATGCATTAATGTGTTCAAAAGCATTGATTTCGCCAAGTTTTATCCTAAACCTTGCAAGTTTCTAAACAATAATAATTGGGATTGTAAATGCGGGATACAGACAGCAACAAATCACATGCAGCTAAGAATAACTTTTCTGCATTGCTGCTGCTTATGCGCCTGGTCCTTAGTAATTAAACTTACATGGGGAGGCATATAGGTCGCTGAACTTTTTGGATCGCATAGAATATCCTAATCATGTAGTGACTACTGACATCAATAATCAGCATAACTTACAATTACTATTTAACTGATAACATCTAAAAGCATCTATTCATGAATAATCCCAACTCGGTAAAGAGTTAAACAATTTTATTTCCCTATTGGTTACAATACTAAATCATCGAGTTAGATCAAACTTTATTCAGTCAGCTCAGAATTAATTCATTAATGGACATCATTAACATGATCTAATCAAAACTTAAGAAATCATATGCTCGAATGCTTTAACATAAGCCAATAAATGAATACACAGCATCAGTTGCAGAGTTCAGCAATTAGTTTGTCAGTCAATTGTCACTGTCTTCGTCACCCCTAGGAAGCCTACCTAACCAAGATTAGCATTAGCATGTGGGGCTTCATGCAAAACAATTTAGGAAAAACATGAATTTGGAAAACCTCTTTCTAAGTGAAAATCTACAAAACAGCGCAGTGGGTACCTAGAAGAAAAGGCACAAGTGAGTCAGTCACATTTTCATAGCTACCTATCCACAAGATGGATCAGCATCAGTCAGTCTTCGTCTTCAGGTCATCAATAGATCAGCATAGCATCAGGCTCTCAAGAGTATAAGCCCAATGACAGAATCTCGAACAGTGTCTTCTGACTTCACCAGTTCTCCCTCTCATCTCCTAAATTCTCCAGCATCTCGGATTTTAGTCCCTTGTCATGACTTTTTATTAGGGTCTCCCAGTCCATCCCCCTAATTACCAATTGGTCAGTCAGTCAGCAGATATGACCTTAACCTATAATATTTGTTCACCAAATCTATAAATTCTAATATTAGTCCTTTCACAAGACACGGATTGGTCCACTATACGCTGTCTTCATCATTCGGCTCTTCAGGTATCGAAATGTTGCATGTTCCTCTTCAGTCAGTGCTTCCATTGTTCAAGTCCTGGGAAGGTACGTTTAGCCTGCTCTACCCATAATTGTATCAAATTGTCTTCCTCTCCTGTCCGCCGGTACATTGCAGAAAATTCTAGCTAGGCAACTTTAACATCGGGTAGTTCAGGGTCAAGTCATGCATTTGCTTCTCTGCAGAGCGTTAGTGATTCAGCCCTTCTTGTGAGGCCTGGAAAAAGGATGGGCCTTATTCACGGCTAAGTTAACTCTACAAATCAATATAAAACATAGGTTATACAATTCAATATGACATATTACTACATTATTCTTTCACATTTTCATTACTTCACACATCTCGTAACTATTTTAGCATAACTTCGCATAAATGGCTGACAATCTCCATGGTTACAATTTCAAACTTGCACGTTATTTTCTCTACAATTAGTTTCTCTGTGAACTTTCCTTAAACACGTAATCACTCAGTTTCTAATTAGCATATTTGAGCCAGCACCGCCAATGCCCTTGATATTGTTGTCGTCTCTGATATGTTCCACAGATGGTTTGATGCTAAGGGCAAAATAGGTACCCCTTTGACAGGTATCCCTTCACAGTATGAAAAAGCGGAATAGTCTGCCATTTAGGGCCATCCTTGTGGTAAGCAAGTGCTGGCCTGCCATTGCCATGGTTCTAAATGTGAGTCCCAGTCTCGCTGAGAGTAACTGTATTGGCCCGAAACCGCTAGTCGACCCGGTCGAGGTCTTTTCTACATCGAATGCAATGAATATTGCTATATTATTTCTTTTTGGCATTGTCGATCAAGAGGCCTGTGCAGTGAATTTTTTCAAATCTGTCTGCCTTTAATGAATTCTGAGCGGTTGGATATATTAAATTGGCCAGAAGAGGTTCTATTTGGGTTGCAAACATTTTTGTATACACATTTGCGTCAATATTGAGAAGCGCTATTGTACTAATTTGAGGTACAAAGTTTAGGGTTTTTACCTGGTTTTGGATTGTCGATTGACAGCACTCCTAAGAGGGAGGTCACTTTGCCTTCCCTTGCAATTGAATTGAAAATGGAAGTCAAATGTGTTGCTAAAGAGTTAGCATAGGCCTTATAAAAGCATCCAATGAAGCAATGTATGTCTGAGTTCTTGTGCATCTTAAGAGATTTAATGGGTGCCATTTCTTTCAGGTTTGTGCATTGGGGACCTCCAGCACGTCTCTCTGTGCAGGAGACAAATGTGGAAGTAATACAACTAATATGTAGGGTGTTTTGTCATCCTCTCGGAGAGACTCTGGGGGGGGGGTATACGTTTTCATAGACACTCCATCGGCTTCCATTTTCTCCACTACTGAGGTGAAGGTCGTACCCAAATAGTTGTATGTCTCCTATACATCCATATCCCTGTTTTTGTAGCAACTGCTTCGCATATGTGGTCCTAGCTTTATATCTTTGGGCAACTTTGCTTTCATTAAAGGGTCAGTTCTGCTTTAATAAAAGACATTAGATTAAGGTTACCTTTTAGTGACATGATGGTGTGTAAGAGGTGCTTAGTATTGTTGGTTACCAGTTTGTAGTAAATTTTGGAATACATTTGGTGAAAAGGTGAGAAAAATATAAACTCTCCCTGTTGCTTTTTCCAGGGATCATGTAGACCCAAGTTCCTTTGCACCTTTTTATGTTTAAAAAAATATATATACATATATATTATTTTTAGCGAATGCACTTAAGTGGGATTTATTAGAGCCTGATCTTTCCCTGTTAATTTAAAGTCTTCTGCTACTGTCATTTCGCCCTCACCATTGTTCCTAGAGGTTATTAGAAAGTGGTCTTGTGCCCCATTCAAGTCCTACACAGTCACTATTGTGATTCGTATGTTTTGGATACAACCTGTCCCCATTTCATATCTCCCTTCTTTTTCACTGGCCATAAGGATGACACCCAGCGATTTATGAAAGAAGAGAGGTACACCATTATGTTGGGTTCATGCTGAGGGCTGGTGCGCTCTCTGGTATTGTTTGTGTTTCTGTGCAGCTCATCACATCTCCTTATGTTTGGCTTCTGGAGTGTTGTAATATATCTTTCCTATCCAATGGCCAGCAAATTTTTAATCTATTGCAGGGTGAATTTAGTCCACTTGCATTCAGTGAAACCATTTTACCCATCATAGAAGAATCAAGAGTGTTCCTTCACTTGTTATGTGGGATAAATGTTTTGTGATGTCCACTGTTTGCGCCTATACTCAGTGCTTACCACTGCCTCAGTTACTCAACATTGGTTCCACCGGTGACCAATATGCTCCTTCATCCTTCCTGTAACTTTACCCCCTACCATTGTAACAATCAAATGCATAACAATATTAAATGATTAAACAAATTTGATGAGGGGCTGAGTTCAGTACATAGGGTTTATCTGCACCATATGCTATTGTGTGCTTTTGTTGCTAACACAAGGGTGCAATATTAGGAACAGTTTTCTGGGACATTTGCAGAATCAGGCACCTTTGTAAGCTTCTTGAGTTTGCCCCTTAGTAGAGGGATGCTATGCTTCCTGGGACTGCTTTTTTTTTTTCTGCTCCAATGTCTGGCCTCATAGGCGCAGGGCTGTTTTCAGGTGAGTTCTGACAGCATACTCCTATGTTCTGCCACCAGTGCACAATACTGCAACCAGCTGGGTTGTTGAAGATCCAGTCACCTGTGCTGTGCTCCAAAGGAGTCTTGACACGCAGGGTTATGGCGGCTTAGTGCTCCTCCCTTCTGCTGGCACTCCCATAAAAGCTCGAAACACCAGAACCCACTTCTCCAATTCGGCAAGTGTACTTCAAGTCACAGTTTCCCATAATCCACCCTTGAATCTCTCTTGGGGGCTGTTGCACCTCATCACCCCTTATTCCTCTTTCAGGTGTTTAATCAGTTTCTTACGTCTGTTAGTATTTGGTTGGTGTCGGTCTCATACTTGTAGGCTCCATCTTGGTTTAGTAGCCCAGCCGAGACCTCTTAAGCCTGGTTTCTGTTGGTTTTATTGCGGCAACTCTGTGCAGCCCAAACAGGTACTTTATTATGTTCTGCTCTTCCTTATTTGATTCCATGAAGGATACGTTCTCCAGAGATAGTGGATGGTAGTTGCCGGAGTCTGGTGATAGTGGTTCCCACAGGAGCCCCATTGCAGGTCTTCGCAGCTTCGTGCCATAGCCATGCCCCCACAGGTATATCTTTAAAAAAAATCCTTTAATTACATATAGGGAACTTAAAATAAGTTGCACTAAAGAAATCCCTGCTGATTCGCTTTTACCACGTTGAAAGTGAGATTTGTAGGTAGGGATCACTTGCAAATCACAATATATCAGGAGTCCTTGAACCTGGAAAACCAACATCAATCAACAGGACACTACCCCAGGGCCTCAAACCACATGTTGGGGAAAGGAGGGAAGCACAACTACAGTTATTGAAAAGATTTTGATCATATGTCCCAATCAGTGGTAAAAAGGTCAGTGCCTCTGTTGTATCCTTGCAGGAAGAACAAAGTCACTATATTAAGTAGAGCGCAAGTTTATCTCTCTAGATCGTTAAAAAGCCAGCACAGGTGGGACTCCAAATTGACCTAAGGGTCTAGTTTGGAATACAAACTTTCCTAGCAGTTATGAAGGAAGGTTTTCAGTTCTATTACAAAAACAGCACGAGGATTATGGTTTCTTTTTGCTTTTATTAACTAAAATGAACAGCGGCCCTAATCACCATAAAATGGTTCATTTTCCAGGAATAATAGAAAAAATGTAGTTCATCACAACCAGAAGGAATCACCATAATAGTATTATTGTTCATTCACTTTCTTTCTGCAACTTAGCATTCTTGTCTTCCTCATTGTCACTCTTTTTATTCAGTACCTAAGAAACCATAATCTGAGTTACTGCTAGTCCTTTCGCTTATTTCGCCTTATAATTGTTCACAATATCATTATGTAAGAATTTATGTTACTAGATAAGTGGGGTGGAAGCCCCACTCATATTACACTGCTTGTCAGGGCGAACCATAAAGTCACTAAATTAACCTGTGCTTAACCCTCGGTAGTTTGGCACAACAGCATTCAGGCATAACTTGGAGGCAGTGTGTGAAGTATTTATGTAGCACACAAACAGAAATAAAGTAAAATACAACACAAGAAAAATCTTACACTAATTTAGGAAAGTGGAGTAGATTTAAATAAATAAAATGACACTAAAACAAATTAAATCCAATCAGTAGAACGGAAGTTGTGATTTTGAAGTTTTTAGTGAAATCTACTGCCTAAAAGATCAAATTGCCAACAGCAGGTATCTGGTTGTGCAAGACTGGGGCAAGGTCAAAAGTTAAGGCTGACAGTGACAGAGCCCGGGGTGGGTTGGGCCCAGTCCGAGCTTACCTCTGGGGGTAAAAGAAACTTCAAGAAAAAGTTCCAAAGAAGGTAGAGTCTCAGCTGGTAAGATGACAAGCTGTGTCCAAGACTACATTGTCAATGACTAGAAGCTGCTGGTCGAGGTCTTGGTGAAACCCTTGACTAAGATGGGGAAAAGCACCAGGCCAAGAAGGTTGTCTTAGTTGGTGGGGTGCTGGTCATCGTCGAGCCCGGTGAAGATTTCTACCTTTTGACATAGATTTTCTGGAGTTTGAGTTCTCCCAGTGGGATAAGGCTATAAGCTACTGCTGAAGAGGGCTCCATGAGGGCAGATACTGCTGCCGGGAGGTTCTACTGAAGATGATTTGCTGGTGCAGACAACAACATAGCGGAAGGTACCCCAAGGTTAGTCTAACCAGCAATGCATCCGAGGCAGATCGGCTGGTAGGTAGGTCCCAGTCTCCTCTCGGTTGTAAGCAGTTTTTGTTGAAAAATCTTCTACATCCCAGGTTTTTAATTCTGGTGGGGGGACACTCCAGCACCAAACCAAGGTTCTAGTAGCTAGGCGGGGCATCACTTAGGAGTTAAGACACACTCCAGCAGAGGCCAGCAGCAGTGTTCAAGCCCTCATGTCCCTATAGCTCACACAGAATGTCAGTCAGCTAGCCCTTGGAGTCTCTCTGTTGGTCTTGGGTTCAAGAAGCAGGTTCCGGTATTCCTTTTCAGACAGCAGGGTAACAGGGTAGGCCTTTCACCAGTAGGGCAGTGCTTCTGGTAGCAGGGCAGTCCTTTCTTTAACCCTTCCATAGGTCAGGAGTGTATTGAAGAGTGGTTCTGGGGGAACCAATATGTATACCTGATGCAAACATTTATCCGTGAGAGGACATCATGTCCTATCCCCACCTCTGGTTCTAGAAAATGTTTTCCTTCCCTTTTCAAGGCACCAGAATATCTGGGGTGACAAAAGCCTGGCACATGTTCCTTTCTGTGTGCAGGAGGCAAAGTGTAGGTGGGCATGGAACAGCTCAACCCCAGCCATCCTGACAGTATGGCCCATTCTGTCCACACCGAATCCCCTTTGTGTCACTATCTGGGAGGAATACACAATCTCCAACAGCAGGGCCATTCACAGTCGTGTGACAGAGGACTCTGGCAGAAGGCACAAATGGTTGAGACAAGAAAATGCCAACTTTCTAAAAGTGACATTTTCAGAATTGTGACTTAAAATTCAACTTTACTATTTGAGAGGATTATAAACTGCCAATCAATTGAGTCTAAACAGCATATCTCCATCTGCTTCCACTCCATAGTTAGCACTTATTAAATGTAATTAGGTAGCTCAGTGTTAGCCAATTTGAGCGATAGGTCATACAGTAGTGAAAACAACTTTAGAAGTTTTTCACTACCAGGGCATGTAAAACCGAAACCCACATATATCTTAATTCTTGTGTCTCTGCACTTTAATTGCAGATATTTTATCCATTACATCAGTGCACCATGTACTGAACTAGGTGATTGCACTTTAATTTTATCTGTGTGGGCTGTCTTTGAGTTTGCTTTGTTTTACCTTTTTGTTATGTATGCTTTTTTGTATTTTACGTTTGTGGTCTGTTTTAATATGACCAAATAAAGTTTATATTATTTGAAATTGCCATTCATTTGAGTTTAAACAGCATATCTCCACCTGCTCCCAATCCATAGTTGGCACTTATTAAATGTAATAAGATAGCCCAATGCTGGCCAGTTTGAGAGATAGGCATTACAGTAGTGGAAAAAGACTTTAGGAGTTTTTCAATACCAGGACATGTAAAATTTAAACCCATGTTTTGTGTTTCTAAATAACATTCACCCTGCCCTATAGGCTTCTAGGTCCTACCTTAGGGTTGACTTAGAAGTATTTAAAAAGGAAGGTTTAGTTCTGGGAAAATGTTTATTTTTCCATGTTGAATTGGCAATTTAAAACTGCACTACAGGCTGCAGTGGAAGGCCTGGGATGTTTAAAGGGCTTCTTAAGTGGGTGGCACAATGAGTGCTGCAGGCCCAGTAGTAACATTTAATTTACAGGCCCTGGGTCATGTAGTAATATATAATCGAGACATAAAAGTAAATTATAAGTGCCAATCAAGTGTTGGCCAATTTTTACCAAGCTTTAGGAGGAGTGCATAAGCACTTCAGCACTGGTTAGCAATAGTAAAATGCATAGAGTCATAAAGCCAACAAAAAATATTCAGCAAAACAGGAAGGGTTAAGGCAGAAAGTTTGGAAGTGACCATACAGAGAGGGCCATGTCCCACACACAGTCTAACAAAGCAAGTTATCATTACCATGATAGTATTGCAGAATATAGTACTCCCAGTAAAAGAATGTATACCTACACCAAACTCCATTGGGCTGAGTCCAAGACAGATATAAAATCTTTGTATCAGTTCATTGAGCTAATTCTTGACTGATAGCTAGCAATTTTTGTATTCTATGTTAGGACCAGAGGTGAGGTTTATGCTAGTTTAAAGCCTATTAGTTAAGATTGAAGCCATACCTTCTAGTGCTTTAATTGTTTGAAGTTTAGTCTGCCGCCTTCATGAGCTCATTGAGTTTTGCATCAAGTGAAAAATGCCTTGGATGTCATGTCACTTCTTAATGAATGTTCCCCAAATATGCAAGTGTCAATTCCAGCCTGAATCATCACCCACCTAATCAATCTGGCTGTGCGTGGAGATGATACCGCCTTAAAATACTTTTTTTTTGTTGAAATGACAATTCACAATTGTTTAGCACCTAAGGACTGATTTCTTCTGTCCCGGCTTCATATGCCTTTATGCATTTAATCATGAACAACTTAGGGGAGTCCCTTAGTTCAGGTTAAGAATTTGCTTTGGTATTAAATTTTGTTCTTCTAGGAAATAGAAAAAGTGGCTGAGGAGGGGGACTTTCTGCTTGAAAGGTCTAGAGCTTTAACATTAGATACTGTATGTATGCAATTAAACAAAGGAGCATTGCAAACTTATGTGTGGGACGCGCACAACGCTGCTGCCGCTGCCAAGGAGGAGGGGCTGATCCAGGGCCAGGAGCCCTTTAAGCTTAACCAACTGCGCTCCCGCTCGCGGGACGCGCCCGGGCAAAGCCCGGGCCAAGGGCGGGCCCGCCCTTGCCCGTCATTGCCAGGAAGAGGCAGGGCCCCCCCCCCCCCCGATATCTTTCTATAGATTTCGGATTAGGCAACCCATAGGCGTTTGGCTGCCTGAAGATATTGTGTGGCAGCCGTGATCGGAACCGAGCAGCAGGAGGAGGGCCAGCCACAGGAAACTCGCCGGGCCCCCCACTCTGAGCTCCACGGTTCAGGAGGACCCTGAGTAAACGGTACTCAAGTTGCTCTGGGGAAGCGCTTTGCTGGTGCCGGTGACGTTGGGGAGGAGGGCAGGAGCCCTTTAAATTGAATATCGCGCTCCTGCCTCGCCCGTTCTCACCAGGAAGAGACTGGGCTGGGCCCCTCCCTTTCGCTTTTTCTTCTTCTACTGGTGGCCTTGGCTTTATGGAGAGCTGCTGACTTAAGGAAAGCAGACTGAAATCTTCGCCAACTGTGACTTGGGTATTTAAATCTTATTTTATTTTTTCAACTTAGCCCGCCATTTGTACTCTGCTGACTTATATGTGCGCAAGGTGACAGCAAGGCCTACTGTGCTACAACTTCAGGGGGTTCTGTGTGGTAGAAGGCTGTGGCTGGACAATTTCTCCTTGAGACAGAGGATAGGTCCGGAGCATAACTCGGCTTTACTCCTCCCTAGTCTGGGGCATTGAGACTAACGCACCTCTCTTGGATAAAGGACTAGCCCGCCTCAATGGGAAAACGTAAAGGAGATAATGGGGGAAGGGAATTCATTCAGGTGGCTCCTCCTCCTAGGTTAATAACAAGCTACCTAACCTCAGTCATGGGCGCTATTGAGACAGAGATTGGGAGAGTATAAGCCACTCGAGTCATCTCTTGAGAAAGCAGGAAAGGGAGGGAGAGAGGGAAGGACTTTGCCTGCTATACCTTCATTAACCAAGACTAAGTAAGACAGGAAACCCTTGTGTAATAACAGAAATTGATCAAATAACCCCCACAACTCCAGGGAGTCCACCTCAAAAAAAAAAAAAAGTATGCAAGTAACTCCCAACCCCCCCCCCCTTATTGCAGTAACCCCCATAGATTTAGTTGGATCTCCAGCAGACAGGCACGACTTTGGAAAGCCCCTATTAGGCTCTAAGAAGAACAAGAAGAAATGTTTATCTAATCCTCAAAAAAAAAAACGACAGGGAAACAACTAAAAGATTGTAAAAATCCGGATCCAATCATAACTTGTTTCTCTCAGATTGAAGATCAACTTAGAGATATTAAAAAGCTGCGTTTGTCAGTTCTGGAGAGAGTGGCCACCCTCGAGCAGAGGGTTGAACTTATAATAAATATAAACCCTATACCATCGAGGGCAGAAACTCAGAACAATCGCAATCACTCTGTCCCACTTTGCTTACCAGCTCCGCCTATTCACCAGCACCAACACCAAAATTGTGGATTGACTCCTGCCCAGAATTCAACCCAAAAACCACTGAGTTTAGAGGCATTCCAGGATTCTATAAACCTACAGTCACAGCGGGGTATAACCAAAAGGGAAGGCTTAGCGGATCATGAGATAACAAGAACTCAAATAGCCTGCCTGAGGATTCCGTTGGCATGTGCCCCCTATATCTTAATTTTGGAAAATGTCCCAATATTAGAAAACACTCATCCCGAGTCCCATGTGTCACTGTTAAATAAAGTGACTCACTGGGTAGGAAAGCACTCGGGAGGGCGGGTAGATTTCCATGGGGACATTTTAACTGTAACAAGAGTTCCTTGGATTGGCCTATCTCCTAAAACATTACCTGGGGATTGTATCATAATAAACTTCAGGAGTCCCTGGACTGTTAATGCTTTGTACCACCATCTTTCGATTATGAGACCACCTGCAGGGCCTATAAGAGTACAACGCCTGACCAAGTTTATTCTTCCGACATTAAATCCATGTCACCTGGATCCAACTTGTTCTGGGAACCAGAATTTCAGTAACCCTGGTCCCTCTAACTCCCCTGATACCATCTTGACATTATCTAACAGGTATAAGCCTTTGACCTCACTAGAGCAGTTAGACTGACCATTAGTAATCGAGCCTTCTCTGCAAGGCCCTCCGAGAACAAATATATTGCCACAGTCCCTCTTACAATCCAAGGGTGCCCCCGATATACGTGATACACAGGGCATGACAGCTTTAGGGATTATCTCCTGGAACGTTGCAGGTTTAAAATCAAAAATTGGAAACCCTTACTGGATAAAATTTGTGACGGAAAATCTTTTTATCTGCTGCCAGGAGACCTGGCTCACAGAATCCCTGCATATCAATGGCTATACCACATATAGTGTTCCTGCAACTAAGGCCTCCACGGGTAGAGCTAAGGTCGGTCTGGTTACATTTCTATCTGTGGAGGCCGGAGGGATGGAAGCACGTGTTGTGGGTACATCTCCTCCTTTTTTTCTGGCTCTATCTTTGAAATTAGCAGAGCCATTCGATATACTACTGATCAACTATTATAACAATACTTTTGATAATTCTGATATAAGTGTGGTTCGTAGTTTGGAGATGTTAATACATAATGTAACAACTATTAGTAAAAAGGACCTAAGAATAGTCTGGGTTGGTGATTTTAATGCCCACCTGTGTGAGCCAGAGCTCTTGGACTGTTGTGGACTTTTGGACGAAAATGATAATCCCACTCAACATTTTAAACACTCCCCATATGGGAATGCTCTTAATTCTTTGATAACAGTAAACTCTCTTCTTTTTCCCATACCAGCTATTAGAGGGATACCAACATTTGTAAGGGGGGACACTCATACTGTTATTGATTATATCATTTATTCCAGAGAACTATCCTCTATTGCAGGACAATTGAGGGTGACTCCGACTTGTATTAGTGACCATAACCCCTTATCTATTGTGATTAACCTGGATTTGACGAGTGACTCAAGAAGAGGGAAGCGACATCCTGCTATGAAGCTCTCATCCCAAAAAGGACTCACAATTAAATGGGGAAAGATAAATAGTAATACCTTTTTTAAAGATCTGTTTCTGAATAAATGGTCAGATGTTATGACATCCCTGGATGAAGATAGGGCCCCCCATGAAATCGTCCATGCATTTTCCTCTTTGACAAAGTATATGGCGGAGAAATTACAGCCCTCTCGCACTAACAAAGCTCATGGCTCAAGATGGTTTAACCACGCATGTACCACATCCTTAAGTAAGTTAAAGAAAACAATCAATGTATCTCCTCAAGACCGACAAGCAATTAAGATTGCTAGGAAAAACTACAAAGAAGCACTTGCTAAAAGGAAAGTCGAACTAAGTGAATCTGCGTGGGAGGAACTGATGGTTGCAAGTAAAATTAAAGATACAACTGCATTTTGGCACGTGGTTAACTCTTTATTGTCGAATGACAAACATGAGACGTCCATCGATACTGTCATTCCAGCCAAGACTTGGGTGGACTATTTAAAAAAAACATTCGCCACAGAGACAAATGTTCAACCAGAAATGTTAAACTGTCTGAAGTTTGCAGGAAATGATCAGCTAAGTCTGGCTTTTAGTAATATTATAGGTGTGGATGAATTCAAACAAGCCATTCAAGATTGCCCCCCTGAGAAAGCCCCTGGCCCAGACAGAATTCCTTCCGATTTATATAAAGCACTCCCAGATTTCTGGGGACCACTGCTTACTAATGTCCTGAGATCGGCTGTGGCAGGCCCTCTATTAGATTCGTGGAAAGAGGCGATCATCGTCCCGATTTTTAAGAAGGGAGACAGGGCCGATCCTTTGTGTTATCGCCCAATTTCTTAATTGGATAGCTCAGTCAAAATTTTAGGTCGAGTGATCCTAAATAAGCTAGAAGAATGGGCGACTGAATCTCACTCCCTCTCAGAAATACAATTTGGTTTTCGCCCAGGTGTTGGCACAGTGGAACAAACTCTTAACTTGACTCTCATAGTCCAGAAATATACTAAGGTTAAAAGGGGCTGCATACAACTAGCATTCATGGATCTGTCCTGTGCCTTTGATACAGTCAATAGGGAGAAACTGTGGATGGTAATGCTGGATATGGGCGTGGATACAGATATAGTTATATTACTTAGTAAACTTCATGCCTGTACAAAGGCTCGGGTCCGCTATTCTCAGGAGGGATGCATGACAGAGAAATTTCCCTCACTAAAGGGGGTTAGACAGGGATGTGTCCTTGCCCCTTTTCTTTTTCTCTTGTACATAAACGGCCTAGAGAAATTTCTTTGCGAATCAGGGAAGGATTCTCCAGTTATCAATAATTCCCCAATCCCTGTACTTATGTATGCGGACGATGCTGTACTCATCTCAAGGACAGCAAATGGCCTCCAGATTTTATTAAATGCTTTTAATATTTTTATGGGGAACCTTGGTCTTAAAATAAATAGAACTAAGTCATTTGTGATGAAGACCGGACCCAAATTAGCAAAAATGAAAAAATGTGTTTTAGACGGGCATGAGATACTCAAGGTCCCACATTTTACGTATCTGGGGGTTCCTATTGATGTAGATTTTAATTGGAAATTTTTAGTTAATATACGTTCAATACAATTCCAAAAAGCCATAGAAGCAGTTTTTAGGTTCGCGAAAAGACTCCGACATTAAACCTGTTAAAGAAATGATGACTGTTTTCTCCTCTAAGTGTCTTTCTATTGCGACATTTGGAGCCGGGGTCTGGGGGTATGCGGAATGTACAGGACTTCAGACTATAGAAAACACATTTTTAAGAAGGCTATTAGCAGTCCCTCAATCCACTCCAGTAAAGTTCTGTCACAAAGAGGTAGGCTTGAGATACATATCTAGCTATATAAAACTTCATCCTGTAATATTGTGGGTTAAAATCTGGACTAAGTAAGAAGCGCATTTATGTAGAAAGGTGATACAGGACTGTCTCCTCTTGTCACGATCTCTGGATATACCCTGGCTTAAATATGTTTTCTCTCTTTCCTACCACTAGGATTAGGGGATTTTTTTCTTAAACCAGACACCCTAACAAGACAGGATATTAAGAAGGTTAAAGATATATTCTGGCAGAAAAATCAGGCCATGGAGTCAGCATCTGGTGTAATGAGATTATGGTCGAGGTATGAGACACAGCAATTTCAACCAAAGCTGTATCTGACCATTATTAATCATGAGCGACAAAGGTTTTTACTCACGAGGCTACGTCTAAATATTTTACATTACTTGGTAGCATTTCCAGTATGTGGAACCTGGTTTAAGAACCTTCCTCCTTGTCGCTGCGATGGAAAGACACCTCAGAGTGCGTTACATTTTATGCTTTTTTGCACTTTATATGTTGTTCCAAGAAAAAGGTTTTTACATCCGTTATTTTTGTGTAATAATATTAGAACTAGCCAGCTTGCTTATTCCCATTTACACGATCTGGGAAATATGGACACAATTCAGGCTGTATTAAATTTCATATATGCTGCTCATGGTATTCGGAAAATGTATTAATAACGTTTTTAGAAATTTTAATGACTGAGAAATTTGTATGTTTTATTTATTTGATGTCTTTTATGGTCTTTTTGCACCGAATAAAGTAAATGAATGAATGAATGTGTTAACTCTTTCATTGTAAGGAAGTTGTTGATTTGCCAGGAGGGAAACCCATTCAACACTTGGTTAACATTCCAAATAAGTGTTTTTTTCTTGTAGGAAGTTTTCAAAGACATACCACTCTTAGTAATCTGCATACCAGTGGGTGTTCCCTACTGTCGCACCAACACGTACATGACTGTCTGAAACGGGCAAGTGAAAAGCACTGACTGATTTGTTAGACTGACCTTCCGTGACAAGTTATGACAGAGTTCAGTACATGGACAAGGTTCAAGGCCCCCAGGGTCCAAATCCCATTCAACATAGCAATAAAGTGGTTGTCCCCAAGCCAATTTGTACCTTCTTTACTCTGCTGTCTGTAGGAAAGTACCCTCTTTTTTTTGGCATGGTTACCCCAACTTTTTGCCTGCTATCAATGTGCCTAGACTGTTTCCACTGTGAACGTGCTAACCAGGACCCCAGTGATTGTGCTGTCTCCCTCCAAAGCTCTTTACCCGGGACTTTTGTACACTCCACAGTTGGTATACTGGTGTCCCCCTTATAAGTCCCTATATGATACTTGGGTACGAAAGGGCACTTGGACACCAGGGGTCCCCCATGGGCTGCAGCAGGTATTATGCCACCCATGGGAGCCCATACAAAATGTGTCTGGAGACCCCCTCTTGCAGCCTGCATGAAAAAGATGCATGCACCCTTTCACCATGGGTCACTACAACAGGTCACTGTCAGTCACCCCTATGATATGCCCTCCTAGCCCAGAAGGCAGGGTGCAGGTCCCAGTGTGTGAGGGCACCCCTGCATGAACAGAGGTGCCCCTACAAACTCCAGTTCCATTCCGGTGGACTTCGTAAGTGCGGGGAAGCCATTTTACCAGTGTACTGGACACCAGTCACTCACTACATGTGCCTAACTACATAATGGTAACTCCAAACCTGGGCATGTTTGGTATCAAACATGTCGGACTCCTACCCCAATACTAATGCCAGTATTGGTTGTATGATTCCAAGCACTCTGGAGGCTCCTTAGAGGACCCCCCAGTATTGATCCTACCAGTCTTCTGGGGTTTTGAAAGCAGCCCAAGTTGCTGCAGCCCCTCAGACAGGTTTCTGCCTTCCTCCTGCTTGACGAGCTCAGGCAGGGAAATGGAGAACAAAGGATTTCCTGTGGGAGAGGGAGGCAGCACCCTCTCCTTTGGAAATCGGTGCTGCAAGGCTTGGGAGGGGTAGCCTCCTCGAGCCACCGATTTGCTCTGATGGACACATTTGGTGCCCTCCTTGCATAAATCTGTTTACACCAGCCCAAGGAACCCCGGTCCCTGCTCTGGCACGAAACTGGACAAAGGAAAGGGGAGTGACCACTCCCCTGTCCATCGCCACCCCGGAGTGGGGGGGGAGGCAGGGGGGTTTGGATGGAGTGCCCAGAGCTCCTCCAGGTGGCCACTTGATTCTGCCATCTTGAAACCAAGATGTGCAGAGGCCCCTGGACGCGTTTAAGTGGCCAGGTCAGGCAGGTGATGTCAGTGTACCCCCTCCCCCCCCTTCCCCACGGTCAACTTACCAAGTGACCAATCCCCCTGGTAGGGCTAATTAGGGACTCCCTTGTGGGTGGGTCCCAGACTCGGCGTGCTGGACTCCTCTGCATCATATCCTTCTGCTCCTGGCCACTGGAACTGCAACTGGACACTTCAGGAACCGACAAGCCTGCAACTTCCAAACACAACCTACCCTTGCAACATTGTTTTCCCGGCTCCTTCCAGCAACTGCAACATTTCCACAGCTGTGCATCCTCTGGGGTCGCCAAGACTTCAGCTGCACCAAGAAGCATGAAGGAATCTCTCTTGGAGTGAAGAAGTCACTCTCCGTCACCCTCTGACCCTTACATCAATGACGTGCGGCTCTGCTCTCCTCTGGAACTGCATGGATCCTGCAACACAGGTGGTGGTCTAGAGTCGTCCCCTTGGTCCTCTGTTTATTTGGGAGACGGTGAGCCCTTGCCTCTCCTTGCAGGAGAGTACCCCTGTGCACTGCAACTCTTGAAGCAACCAAGGCTTGTTGTCTCTTGCTCCAAGGGATCTTCAGGCTCCAAGTAGCCCCAACCTTCAGCACTTGCTCCTTGCAAGGACATTCTTCTCTCTGCTGCTCCAGCGATGTGGGACTCCTCTCTAAGTGTGCTGATTGGGTCGCACTGCAGCTTACACAGCCTGCTGCCGGTGGGTTGCCTGTGACTGCTTCTGCTGGCTCTCCTGACTGCTGAGGGTCAGCCCGGACTCCCCTCCAAGGGTGGAGCCCTCTGGACCTTGCTGGTCCTCTTCAGTCTTGCAACTCTTCTTTTCTTCTTCTTGCATTTGTCAAGGCTTGTTGGTGGTTCTCCTAAACCACTGACCATCTAGGACCCAGCGACTGATGTGGAACATCATCTTCGCCACTCCAAGGACATCTCTGCGGCTCCTTGGCTCCACAGCTAATCTTCTTCCCCCATCGACCCGGATCTTCATCCACAGAAGGGTGGGTAGTGACTCCTGCCCCGTCTGGCCACTCCATCGTGGACTGGACTCTGTTCCCTTCTTTTGCAGGCCCTCTTCTTCCAGAATCCACCTTTGGTTTCCTCTGGTCTGGTCCTGTTCTTGCACAATACATTTTCTAAGTCCTATTGTTAGTCCAGGTACTTACCTCTGCTCTCCTTGTTGCTGGGGGTCACTTAGGTACTCACCTCTTAGAGTCCTGAGTTCTTTCAGCTTCTCTCTAACTACTCCATATTCTTAGGCTGGGGACTTCACTTCGCATCCCACTATTTTAGTATATAGTTTGGTCCTCCCTTCAGGCCCTTTTTTTTTTTTTTTTTAAATTTTTTTTTTTTAACTTTATTAATTCTTGCCAATGCTTGTTGTTTCTTGTGGTAGTTCCTAATTAGTGCTGCGTTTGTGTGTGTGTGTGTGTGTGTGTGTGTGTATGTATAGGTATGATAGGCTACTGTGTACCTGCTGTGGTATTGCAAGTGTTTTGCACTCCTCCAGATCCGTCTTGGCTGCTCATCCACAGCTACCTCTAGAGAGCCCTGGCTTCCTAGACACTGTCTTCATTCATTAATATGGGTTGCCTGGACCTGGTATAAGGTGCCAACACCATAGTTGTCCACCACACACCAGGCCAACCTCCTACACTGTCTGTCCAGGCTTTCCTGATAAGCTCTTAAGCTCGATCAGAAAGGCCTGGAAACAGCTAACATTTTGTGTAGTCCTCCAAGACATCAGTGGAAACAAACCTTACAGTACTCATCAAAGGTATCCCCCCTTTGGATTTAACAGACTATTCTGAAGGTGAGGGAGAGGGCTCAATAAATCCCAAGAAAGTTCCATCAGAACTGGGAACCAAACTTGCGACTTCCATATCGGGGTGATGAGCACCACATCTGTCACCGGCTTTACCACCTCTGAAGCTAGTAGTGCAATCATGGGGAAAGGAGGAGCGATAGTTGGTCTTCAGTGACAAAAGTTGCAGAAAACAAGACCCAGTGCTGCTGAGTCCGGTTTCCGACTGTATTTCCTCTGAAGTTGAAGGTAGAGTCTGGAGGCAAACGGTCCGTGTGATTTCCATGAGCTACATTAACCCTCCGATGCATTGACCAGACGCTGGCCTCCAAGGTGTGATAGGATTGCCATTCTGCTGTTGCGTTCTTAGTTCTCAGCAAGTACTTTGTCGTGACTGCCACCTAGTTGTCCAGGTCCTTGGTCATCTTGTCAAGAAGAAGGGAACAGGTGCCTCCCTCCGAGATAGTGTCCATTCTGAGGAGGATAGTATTTCGGAAGCACTTTGCTAATCCCTTCATCCTGCTTTTGACAGCAAATGATTCCACCAGCAACTCCAGGTATTTTATGCATTGGCCTAGTTCCTCTTCCTTCTGACCATTGTTCTCATGTAGACCAGTCTCCACATCTGGTTCCCTAGCCTGATCTGCCTTCATCGGATTCTGTGATCAGGTTTGGTGAAGACAGAGAATTTGCTTTGTCATTTCCAGCTTGCATGTGGTTGAAGACAAGTGAATTTCTTCATGGCATTGCCAGAAAGCTCCACTAATCTGAATAACTTGGACCTCTCCTGAGACAAGCTACCTTCAGATGCCTGTTCACTCTGTAGTGTAATAGACGTGGAAATATGGCCTGAATGGAAGAGGCTAACCGCCTCAGATCCTAGTTTTGTTCAAAACATTGAATCTCCTTCATTATTGTTGAGGTTGGTACTTGAGGCTTGCTGAGACCGAATCCATATGAGCCCCAGAAATTGGATGGATTGCACGGGTTGGAATATAGATTTGTCCTGGGGTACCTCAAAACGTAGGCCCTTTGCATAGAGAGCGTCATACGAAGGTGCTCCATCAGGAAAATGTAATCCAGGTAAACAATTAACTTCATGCGGCTCTCCCTGAGGAACTCCATCACAGGTCTCGGGACCTTTTGTAAAGTACCATGGTACTGACCACAGGCTGAATGTTTGAGTCGGGAACTCATAAGTCCTTCCCCTTCATTGGAAGTGCAAGAACCTGTGGTGAGGATGAAAATCTGTATTGTAAGATAAGGTGTTTTTTAGGTCCAGCCAGACCATCCAATCACCTTATCTGATGATATTTCAGTGAAGGTGGATCCCTTCCATCTTGAAATGGCAAACTACCACCCACTCGTTGGCATCTTGGAGGTTTACTACTGGGCAGAAACCCTTGCCTTTTTTCTGGACCAGAAAGATGGTTGTGCTGAAGCCCATGGTATGTGGGGCTGTCTAAACTACAGCCCCTTCTGTACCAGTGCCTCAGCTTCCTGGTCTACGAGTTTGGATTGTTCCTGGTGACATCAGAGAGCCTAACTCTCTTGCTTCCTCCACCTTGTCTAGGATCTTTGTCAGGGGCCCTGTGACATCAGGATGCTTATCCTGGCAGGATTGCCCTGATCTGTCAATACCCTGTTTAGGGTTTTTGGCACATTTTGCTAGGAAAGTTGCCATCTTGGAATCAATTTGTGCCTTCACCACCACCTTATCCACTCAAGTAGGTGTTGGGCATTATGCCCTCAAACCAGTTCTAACCTCCTAATCCAATGGTTTTATAAGTCAGGTGGTGACTTAATGGGTGGCCTTGTCCTCAGGGGACCTGGTTTGATGGTCTTAGGCTCCCACGTATCTCGTGGTGCTTTATGGAGAAGATCCTTGCCCTCACTAGGTTGATCTTTAGGTGCGATGAGGGGTGGCAAGGACTACCCGCATCAAGCCCCTCATCTGTGTCCCTGGGAGATGGAAGACCCCCTTCCCTGTTTGGGGAGCATATGATGGGAATCATGCTGTCATAGTTGGTGAAAGAATCACTTGAGGAACCTTGAGGTCCTGCTTGGTTTCCGTTCTTGTATACTTTTGGACCCTCCCAGGAATGGTTCTTTGAGGCTGTGAAAGGTGTTTTCCGCATTCGGATCCTCTAGTTTTCGTTTGGCTTGGTGGGAATGTGGTTCTCCTGGATTCAAGGTCCACCTGTCCCAGGGGGTGCGACACGATCTTCCCTCCCAAGGAGGGGTTCAGACAGGGCTGCAGCCAGTCACTGCTTTCTTCCCAAAGGGTTCCAGGTCACTGATCACCTCTCGCTGAGTAGAGGCGTCTACCACCTCTGTAATTCCAAAATAAAATCCCCTTCTTCCTCTTCATATAAACTGGGGTCCCCTTGCTGCACGATGGGTATTTATTTATCATCAAATGGGTAAGTGTGGAGAGTACAGTAGGGGCAATAACACCTTACAATCCGCAGGTATGTTACTGTTGTGGTACAGTGAGGTGGGTAGGAGGGGGGAGTGTCCCTGGCTAGAGTACAACCCAAAAGCCTGTAATACGCTCCTTTGCCCTGCCTGAAAGGGGTGTTCACTTGGAGGCATTAACAACTTCAGCAGACCCACAGCGCTGAAAAGATGGGAGAGTGTGGTTCTAAAACGCACCGTAAAATAAATCGGTCACTAGAAACCTGAGGATTCAATCGCACCTCAACATTTTGTGATTATCTAGCAAGATGTAGGAATGGATGTTCTCAAGGGCCATCTGCTGGTTCGCTGTGGAAATGCAGTCTTAGAACACATATGCAGCCACATGTTCCCTACCAGAAAACATTGAACTAGGAGAAACATTAATTATAACACAGGATATTTTATACCATTATGACGATTCCTAATGATTGAGATGGACTGTAACGGCCAGATAATTTTTCAAATGTGTTTAAGGCTAATTGTGAAGGACAAAGAAAAGGTGCTAAAAACGTAGACCAACAGTTCGAATGATTTAAGAAAGCTCTTCTGACGATGAGGAAGGTTTACATAACAGTAATGATCAGACCGAGGTGATGCATTGCCAATTATTAAATGTTGAGGAAAGTTAAATCCATCCAGATGTGAAGTGATGATCGCTGGTGTGAGTGTTGAGATGTGGGCGGATTCTTGTTCGCCCTATACTATAATTGATGAGAGCACGTATTGTCAATTAACCAGTGTTGAGTTAGAAGATACTGATGCAGGTCCGGTGGGCTATTGTGGAACAGAGCTACCCATAGTTGTTTCAAGTCATCACTGCAGTTTGAAGGAAGCGTGGTTTCTGGGGAGGTGTATTTGGTGGAAAAATTGAGTTGAAAAAAAACAGCCATTGTGTCTGTTTTAATCTGTAACTTTCTCGAACTATGGCAGGAAGAGCGCACAAGCACTTTGACCTGTTGTAAGTATTGTGGGCTTTTAACCACGCCCACTGCACTCACATCACCTTTCCTCGTTCCTGGGCTTGCCTTTCAAAAATCCTTTATCATTGGTAAATGCTTTATGTCCCCCCCCCCCCCCCCAAGGGAGCAGTTTTGCTACCACCTTGCAGACTGCTCCTGTTACGTGGATAATTGCAGGATTGCCGTAGCTCTCCCTCTGAGATAGCTCTAATAAAATACATCACACTAATGCCAAACGTGAAGCTGAACAAAAAATGTAAAACTTTACAGACCAGGCAGTTCACTTTTACGCTCACTTTTGCTTCCCAAAAACTCTTTTGCATGTGGTACAATCTAAAACATGAGGGCGCACATAGCCCAGGTTTAGAAGGAGAGTTGGAGCAGTACATACTAGCATCCTTCCACGCACCTCTTCGCATACAGTGTCTACAGCCCCTACTGGGAAAGTCTTTTTTGGGCGTGGGAGAATGTGATCAGCAAACTGACGATCTTCCAATCTAGCTACATCCTCCACCACTCCGACTCTAGGAACACTTGCCTGTTCCACTGCAACAAGGCTGTGTATCAGAAACTGCTGAAACTGAACAAATGTCTTTTTTGACTCTGGAGAACAAACACTCCTGGAATAGAACAAAAGCATTAAAGGTTGCTAAGTTGAATAAATGGATAGCCAACGTCTTATACCAAATGTTAGCCTTATAGTGTATGTTTCCAACCTCTGGTCTACTATAGCTACACCACCCATGTGCTTATTATAGTCTAAAATACATACAGGTTTTCTCACTTGAGCCCAAATAGTCACGGGGAAGTACTTTCGTTATGGATGGTAGTCAGCATGTAGACATCTCTCATGTCTGCAAATTTCATATGTAGAAGTTTCACTATGCAAGGCACTGCTCTGTCCCCTCAAGTTTTCTTTTTTTTTTTTTTTTTTACACAAACAAGCTCTTTTAGGTAATCTTTACGGTTAGAGCGGATTGTACCAGTGCTTAATTTGAGCTGGTGGGGGGCACCAGCACTTATATTTGGGGGCCAGCACCTATTTTATGCCCAAGTTACTTTCAAAACAAACAGATCGGAAAGACAGAAAGAAATACAGCAAATCTGCCTTAAAGGGAGAAAGAAGGAACCAGCCAGCGCAAGAAAAAGGGATAGGGATTGCGTGGTAGCTTATTAAGCACCACCAGCCTTGATATTTGGCGTGCTGATGTTTAACTGCAAGAGCAGCCGAATTCTGAGCAGAGCTTCAGGCACCAGAACTATTTGATTCACAAATTAAGCACTGGATTGTACAACAAGCAGCAGTGTCCACTTTGACCAGTTCCCTGAACAGTTGCACACGAATATAGCTTATTGCGTAGAAGCGGTGACCTTTTGTTAAAAAAAAGTAATTAAAAAAAAAAGTCCTCTACCAAGTTTCCACACAGTTTTCTCACTAACTCCAAAAGTGGACGGACAACCAGGGGGGTCAGTACTGGAATCCTTATCAGTGTACACCCTGAACTCAACGACATCCAGTCTTACTCTGACAGCAGATACATCTTAGCTCCATAACGTGCCATCTAGGAACATAGGTCTCTGAAAAATGATCTACAAAGCGATCCAGGACAGGCCGAGTCTTAAAAAGACTGTCACAATTGGTATGATCTTGTGGGAATGCAGAAGCATTATCAACAAAATGCAGCATTCGAAGCAGAAGCAAATATTGATCAAGACTCATGGTTGCAGGAAATATATCCATTGCCATCAAGGTACTAGTAGACCAATATGAAGACCGTGACAACTTCTTTATCAAGCCCACCAAAAAAGTCGAACCCAAGAGCTTCTTCAACTCCTCAAAATTTGTGGGAGTCCACCGGTTAGGTCTAGAGTGGGGCTTAGGTCTGGCACTGTTGTCCCTCAAATACTGTTCATCATACACATTAGTCTGGTCAGCAGTCTCATCCAAAAATACTTCCTCAATAAACAACTGAAAGAAATGTATAGGCAAAAAGGTTTCAGGATTCACTCTACACCCTGCGACACCAATAAAGGCCGACAACGCCGGCTGCATCATGTCAGTAGCTATCCAGAGTTCAGCACTACCAATGTGAAGTCTTTCAGCCCCAGGCTGCAATCCAGATGCCTCTTGCTGCACCATCAGCTTATCAGTGTCACCCTCTAAACCAGGCACTTCCTTCGCACTGAGAGTGGCTTCATCATCCGATCACCATAGCATGTAGGGGACTGAGTCGATCTCCTACCGTCTAGTAGCTGTTGGCCTAACCCTTTCTGCTGGCTAGCAGCACCTCACCCAAACATAGAAGTAAACGTGATTTGTGGCAGCCTGACGCATGACATTCTGACTCCTCAGGGAAGTCACGGCAGAACAAGTCTCACACAAACACAGGCAGACAAAAAGATGAAGGACAGTTTTCACTATATTTATTGAAAAGCCTGCAATCGCTTGTAAAATATATGAGCTGTGATTATTAGAGAGATGAAACCTAGCATAACTAGAATTGTTACAGTGAGTGAAAAGGAGATAAACAATCCCAGCATATTGGAATAAACATATATGTATAATTCCTACCTACACTTTCTCGTTTCTACACACGAGCATCGCAGTGATAGCCTTTTTCTGCCTGTACTTGGTCCATGGAACGAACACCTGCCCCATACCTGAAAAGCAAGGGTCTGCCCGCAGTCTCCTCAGGTGGTTATAGAGACAGGGCTGAGTTCCGCAAAGTGGCAATGAAATGGCACAGCATAGGATGGCTCCTCTGACTGTAATGACCTCTCTAACCATCTTCGGCCTGTGTAATGTTTTTATAACAAAATGTGTTATGTTCTGAGAAACGGGCCTGACGTGATCATGTGTTGCACTCTTGGGGCGGTAATATTAGATAGATTATCATGTATCACCTTGAGCAGCTGTGGGCAGAGGTAAACAGTGAAATGTTGTGCAAAGAAAGTAATAACACTTTTGCAGAATAGCAGCTGATTAGAAAAAGAAAACATTCCTGCTAAAAATTCAGCTATTCTGAAATAAATTAAAATAAATAAATGAAATGAAGCACGTAACTAGGGAAAAGGACAACAGGCCTAAGCTAAAATCATGTGTCTAAGCAAGGCTTCAAAAGGAAACCACGACAGCAGCAGACATCATTAGTGATACCTCAGTGGTACTTAAGAATGCCATTTGGGTTAGTCTCTGCTTCTGCAGTTTTTGAGCGTGTGATGCAGAAAGTATTGGCTGTAATAGATTGATATTTTGATTTATTGAAAAGACAAGCAAGACCATGATTGTATTTTTGAATAAGTCTTGGAAAAACTCAGGGAGTTCAAATTGACTATTAGTATGGATAAGTGTAAATTGCTGTTTTGATGGTTGAATATCTACAAGATGTCATCAGCGTCGATTACATTAAACCTAAGTTAAAACGTTGGATGCCATTCAGTGTGCACCAACCCCGAGAAGTAAGGAACAATTCGAATAGTACGCAAAGTTTGTAAATCATTTTGTGGATATTACTAGGCCCATGAGATTACTTCTAAAGAATGGTGAAAAATATACCTGGTGTGGTGAATGTAGAGAATCATTCCTAACTATTAAGAAGTGCATAACCAAAGCTCCTCCTGAAGTTGTATAATCCGAAATACAAGTCAATCCTTAGTACTGATGCTAGTGCGTATGGTCTGGTTGAGGTGCTTCAGCAATTAAATCGGGCGAAGAAAGAGTCTTTGAATTTGTGTTAAGGACCTTGAGGGAAGATGAGCAAAGCTACTTTGTGTTTGAAAAAGGGCTGTAGCTTGTTAGTGGTATGGTCCAATATTTCAGGACTTGTTTGTGGGGGACAAAATTCGAGCTAAGGAGAGATCACAACCACTGTCTTATCTTTTTTCATCCATACCAGACTAACTACTGTTGCACGCTGCTGCCCTCTAAGGAGTACAAAAGGTGATTCACCTGTTACTGAATGTGGCGTATATCTAATTCCATTACCTGGGCCTCAGCTAAATGTTTTTTCAACAAATAAATGAGACAAAGCTACTCCCCATACAACCAAATGGTTGTTTAGGCTTCAATAATATACATTTACGATGAAATATGTTCCTGGTGTAAGGAATGTTAAAGCAGATTGGCTTTCAAGATAACCCACTGTGTCAACAGAGAAGGGAGATATGGAGGACCAAGATGTGGAAGAGTGAATATTGGCCACTATGGGGTTGTTCCATCAAGGAGCAATTACTGAGGATGAATGGAAGGGTGCAGTAACTTTACACAAAGGGTTAAAAAAGATGATCAACAACTTGAGCACATGAAGACAAGAATGGATGAATGCTGAATTGCTTGGAAAGTCTGAACAGGTATGAGCAGGGATGTAGAAAGTTATGTGAGGAATTGTAACAGCCTTGTGACTAGTGATAAGTCTTGTGTGGTCTGGGAATCACTCATAGTACTAATTAAGTGTCCTGAAGGTGCATTGAGAAAGCTTGTCATGGACATCTGTGGTCTGTTTGGTAATCCTGGATTAAGGGGTACGTTTGTCATTGTGTTGGGTGGCTTCTCTAAATGACCAGAAGTACATATCGTGGATGAAGGGAAGTGGGAAGTTGTGATTGCACTCTGCAGAGATGTATTTGCAAGAGAAGGCATTGCCACGGACAGTGGTCCGTAATTTGTTTCAGAGAAAATGTCAGATTTTCTTTTCAAGTTTCACAATATACAATAACAAAGGATTGTGTTGTATCATCCCAGAGAGAACGGAGTAGTTACGAGATTGAGTGAGGTTTTGAGGTAGTGTTTCCAATTGGCTGCTGAGAATGGCTTCAGCTGGAAAGATGATCCGTGAAACATGTTATGGAATTATAGATTAACGCCACACACAGTAATAAGTGAATCACTTTTTGTTCTCCTTAGAGGGAGGAATCCCTTGACAGCAGCTAGTCTGGTATGGATTGAAAAAGACAGTAGATGTGATGCAAATGTTTTGATTGGACGAGAGAAGGAGAAGCAAATGAAATATTGTCGAAGACACAGCAGTAAATTAAAACGTGCACATGCATTTAGGGAAAGGAGTGTATGTCAGAGTCAAATTGGGCACAACAGTGGGAAAGGTAGAATCAATATTTTCAAGTAAAAAGAAAATAACTTTTTTGGCAATACTGTAATTTTGGAAGGTAATTAAAAATGGAACATAAGGAGATTGGTTCCTTGTGATGGTGGGAAAGTACATAATGAAACTGGAGAGAGTGGAAAATATGATGAAGACAGCAAGAATGAAACCAGTCTTGTGTACGAATATACTTTTAGGATGCATCCCAATAGAAAAAAGGTAACTCCGGCAAGGTTAGAAGAAAGTTAAGTAAGAAAATGTATTGTAAGCATACCCATTTAGATTATTAAGATAATGTTTGTGATGATTTTTGTTTGTCTATGTATAACTTACAATGTAATTAGATTGTTCCCTAGTTTCTTTTCTTTGTATATGTATAACTAGGTTCTGAGTAGTTTTGATTTGTGTACTCATATATTGATTAGTAAGATGTATTAGGTTCTGTTGTATAGCTTTAATGATAGAATGTTGGGAAAGGGCTCCATGAGGGAAGGTCGAAGAAGGCTGGGGAGGCAGTTGAGCAGATCACATTATGGGGGGTCCTGTTGTACTTCTATACTTGGTGTGAAGACAATAAAATCTCACTTTTAAATGAGATCGGAGTGGCTTCTAAACTCATTTTGTTTCCTATGCTGGGGTACCTTGTACTCTGTTACGGTGACGACAGCTGCTGTTGACTTTGTGTAATAAAAGCAAAGAGAAAGATTAATCCTCTCCTCCTTGCACTGCCTCTTGTGAGTACTTGTTCTGAATTCTACTTAATCATACAGATATGTGTCGACAAATGTTATACCAAGTTTAACGAACTGAACAAAATAGAGGAATCCAGGAAATGGATTTCTGTGTGTAAAGGTAAAATTACTTGATTTCACGTGCCGCAGGCAATAACATCACTTTACTTCTTCTTATAGAACTTTATGAAAACCAGTTCATTTACATAGAGAAATGCTAAGAGGAATATAATATTGCTGGCTGATACATTTAAAACATCATTATATATATATATATATATATATATATATATTTTTTTTTTTTTTACTGTGCAAAATGTGTATCACATTTGTGGCAAAATTGAATGTATTTTACGAATACACATCACACTCACTTGTCACACAGCTGTTTTAGGACTTGGATTAATACATTTCCCTATTGCTTAAGATGCATGCAAACATTTTAACAAGATGGTTGTCACAGGTATTCCAGCTATAGCATAGAATTAGAAATGCTCTTTCCAATGTGTATAGGCTAAATCATAAAATGACTGCAGCAAAGCTTTACCACAAGGATGAACAGATGACAGCAGGGGTTTGGAATTCTTGTAGCTAGCCCAATGCCCAGGACATAATGTTTATGGTCAAGGACAACATGTTTTTAGGTTCGTTGTGTCATTGGGACAGGTAGACCCAACCCCTTGCAGCACAAACCCTTTGACAGGCAGATTACAGAACCACACTATGAATCGGGAAAGGGTGTTGTCTTCAGTTAAGGTAACACTTGTGTCCATTTGTTAATTCTGTTCAAACTTATATTTAAGTGTCAATAATGCAAACCTTTATTGTTAGGTGCGCCCTCTAAGGAAATGTAAGCTCAGGCTGCACTACTGACAGTGGTTCCAGTATGACAGTGTGCACACACTTTTGCAAGATTTAACAATATGAGGCTCCCAGAATGCTCTCTTAGATGCAGATATTTACAGAAGCTTGACAGCAAGATTAATGATTCCCTGCTTTCAATATGAATTGTTCACAAAACTACTAGGAAAAAAACCATTATGCTAAACTGAAATTTTACGTACCATTTCTTTGAAACATCATTTTGTAAAATGTGTTGATGAGTGATATTATTTCTAAAAAGTATTCATACTGGAAAATCAGTGTAACCAATTTTAACAAGAATGAAAGTAAACAGACATTGACAAAACCAATCGGTTCAACATTGGTGGTCAGCCTTTGGTTTTTTTCAATGCAAGTCTAGTTTTGACATTGTTTTTGTAAACCTCTATTGTTGTGGGAGTTGCTGGGTCCTCACCGTTATAAGAGACATTTACAAAAAAAACTTTGGGTTTCAGAAAGCACATACTGCCACAGTAGTTCCTGCCACTGAGCAAAACTACGTAGTGTGCCGATATGCTCTTTGTGAAAGAGCAGAGTGCTGTCACTGTCAATAGATATGGAAATGGAGAGATAGGAGTCTAGTTCTTAAAGATTGTCACAAACGTGCAACCCATGCTATATGTCCTTGCATTAGTGCAGATATACGGCTTGCATAAGTTCACAAAAATTAGCAGAAGTAGGCCACAAAATTGTGCTCCTCAAAAATATTTCTGAACTGCATTTTAGCACAAACATATGTAGATTTGCTCATGTGAAAATCTATTGAGCATTTGTTTTGAAAACCAAGTTTATTGATTTTAACAACATTAAAGACACACAACCAGTTCCACATGTCCACACAATAGGCACCTTGCCAGTATACAGACATGAATATCCTGCATACAAACCAGGGTACCCCCGCCCCACCCCACGCCCAGTTCTTTTCATATTTTCGGGGGCAACCATGTGCCTTGTATATCGGCTATTGCTTCAGCAACGCCCCCTCCGATAAACCCATCAGTGGGACACTAGGGGTAAGTTCAGTCAAGCGGCCTTGGACCAGAGAGAGTTCCTTCCTCACCCTGCACAAATGTGTGTCAGCCGGGGCAAGCCCATACCGTATGGAAGAAGTCTGCCTCCCCTAGGAAGCAGTGTGCACAAGGGGCCTGGTAAACCCTGCTGGCTCGGTGAAGTTGCCAGGTGGGCGTGGGAGGGTTAGATAGGCAAAATGCTGGTAATTAAGTTGAATCATGAGGAGTTGCAGACAGAGAGCCATCTCCCTAGGAGCCAATCTGTATTCACACGATTCATCATCGTGGTCACCCACTGATGCCTCCCACCATGCACGCAGCCCAGGAAAGTGATCCGGAGCATGGAGGATTAGTGAGCGGTAGATCCTGGAGATGGCACTCTTTACCTTCTGCCTCATTAATATCTTGGCTTTTAGGGGATTGGACTTGGGGAGGTGCACTAACAGAGCATAGCGTAATTTGAGATAATGGTGAAATTGTGTGCGGGACAGCTGCTATTGTTTTTGCATTACCTGAAAGGACATTATGCCCTGCTCCCCACTCTCTAGACATCTCCCAAGATATGTGATTCCTTCAATATCCCACTGCATAAAACCTTGGAGGCCAGTGACATGCAGTATTGACTTCCCATACCACAACAGAGACATTGCGTTCCCACCCAATGAAGCTAAGTGCTGCCCTCCAGCACAACAGACACACCTGCGTGTAGTCGGGGAGTTCCTGTGGGTTTGGGAGTCCCATAGAGCAGGCCTAGGAGCCCGTCAAGCCCAGCTCCGACCGGTATGCAGGGTCACCCAAAAAAAATGTCCCCGCAGTGGACATTGCAGCCTGTTGAGTATTTTAAAGTTCACTTTCCTTTACTTCTGACCTTGTCAGGAGTACATTTCTAACCTTTCTTAGTATGGTAAAAGACTAAAGGAGAGCTGATGAAACCCCCAAAACATGTAAGTTAGTAGGCTTGCACACCTCAAAAAGGTCATTCCAACTATGATACTATTACTTACTCCTACTACCGGCTCCAGTGGAAAGGTGGCAAATAAGGGAATTGTTAGTATTCAAATCCTACAATGGTATGAGCCCTTGGGTAATCAAAGAGGCTATTATCAGAGCTCTTATATATTGATGTAGGTGCCATAGTTTGTCACCATACTATGTGGCACTAAAGGGACAAGTTTTTATGAAGCAGCATGTCCCATGGACAAGTAGATAAATTCCACATCCTTGCTGACAATGTGTATATAAAAAAAAAAAAAAAAAAAGGTTTAAAATTCCATCATAACTGGAAACAGGCTTGAAATGTTCAGATTGGGATAATCAAGGTCAGGATTCCTTCTTGCTGTATCACTTGGTCTGCCACCCTTGGAGTCATGGAGAAAGGCATAATTGACGTCTGGTAGCCAAACTTGCAGGAATGCATCAGCCTCTGCCACCTCCAGATCTAGCATTCAGCTGTAATGTCTCAGCAGCAGATGACTGTCTGGAGGCAAACAGTTTCTTATGACACAGACCCATTTCCTCATGCGTCCTTGGAAAACCTCCGGGTGCAATTTCCATGCACTACCATATCGAAAATGCCTTGATTGCCTATTCAGTGACGTTCTGTTTTCCCAGAAGACATTGCAGTGTTATTGCTATCTGGTTCTGCAGCCAAAAATGACAGAAGTATTTGACTAGATCCAAATTTATCGTTGAGTGAATTGCCCCCCCCCCCCGATATTATATGTAAACTACACAAAAATGTTCTTCATCGTCAGCAGTACGAAGTTCTTTGCTTTTTCCATTTGTTCAAGCAATTTATTAGTAAATCCAGCTCTTTTTCTGTCTCTTTTGTCAGTAGCCAAGTCTCCCTGCTTGCATCCGACATGAGTCAGCAACAAGGTATTCATAAAAGAATCTACACCACATAGCACTGAGTCATCTCAAGCAACACATTTCATATTCGGAGTGAGTTACCCAAGTGTAATAAGGATAGTAGATCCTGAAGTCCGACACACAGAAGAAAAGAAAGTATTCAAAACCATAGGAACATCAAAAGTCCCATTTTGGTAATCAAAGTTCTCAACCGACTTGGAAACCAGATAATATGTGAAAATAAAGTGTGCTTTTTTAAGTCATGTATACTATGCACAAAACAGCTGCAGCACCTCCATACTATCTCAGCTGATGCGCTGTGCCATACAAATCTACATAACATAATAATAATAATAATAATAATGTGACCTTGAATCCTAACTTATGTACATGAAGACTGGAAGCAGTATTCTGTGATGTCTGATGCCTTGGTAAATTGCAGTTGTGTTTGTGTTTTTTTCATTCTCTCTCATTTTATTTTATAGAACTGCCTGTGTGGTAAATCGGCCCTCCGTCCACTACAACCATGCCATAGATATGCTTCATCAGGAGGCTCTGGGTATGTAATGCACTAAACACATCAGTTAGTATTGTACTATATTTCTCAGTTTAAAGATTGTTTATTGCATATAATGTTTGTAACTTTTTACAACGGTAGGGCACTAGTTGTGTGTCTTCTGTTTAGCTTCCCCTTGCTATTTAAAGAATGCCACCACAGTTTAAAACCATGGTTAAGATTCTTATAAAATAGTGTTTTGTCTTTGGGTGAAATGGGCGGTGTGAGGAGCATTGGGTGTCTGTGAGATTTGATGCGGTCTCAAATAATACCCTTTTTGAATTATGCTTAGGGCAGAAGGCAAGGGTAAGACAAAATTGAGATGTTAAACTTGAGAATAGCCACACCAGTTGTTTGCTCCTTGCTACCTAAAACCAGAGAGAGTAGTGTGTGCTTCATCAGTCGTCTTCTTCCGGCACAACTCCAAAGCGTTTTAATTATTTTGCTTTTACCTGAATAGACCGCAGACATAAATCCCGTAATTATAGTATTTAAGTGGCGAATATTGGGTCCAACTTCCAAAAGAAGCAAATAAGGCAAGCTCTTAAAAGTAAACGAAAAAAGTACATTGAAAATTTCTAACTTGAAATATACAAACTGGGAGATGCATGTGTATTTCCATTTGCCTACAAGCTCCAGGATTGGCAGGGGAATGGAACATGGTCACATTTGGTGCTGAGAACACAGGAAGAAGTAACAGAATAGAAGACAAAGAGACTAGAAAGGAGAGCTTGTACCAATTTAGACAGGAAAGCGTACCGGAAGAATGCAAATGGCTTAGCCCAATCAATTGGGCGATGAAGAATCCATCTGTTAAAATAGTTGTTTTTATTTATATTCATTGCAAGAACATCATTATAAGGTTGTTTTGTCAAATGACAGGTATTCAAGTGGATTTATGTAAAATGACAAAATCCAATGTTTGGATGACCTTGTGGGTGTAGAAACTTCATGATGCCAATTAACCTATAGATTTGTGTGTGACGCTAGTTATCTGATTGTTCAGATTGCTTTTCAGCAAATCTCTTTCAAGGCTGGGTAAGAAATGCAGCAAAAGAATGTTGTTGAAATATACCAGTTTTTCTAAATTTCTTTTAAATGGTGATCAGTTGTGGGTGAGGATTACGCTAAAGTATATGATGAAAACATGTCCTAGTATGTGTGGATAATCTGAGCCATAGGGGTAAACTACTCCATGAGAAGAATGACAGCGTCAGGATGGGGCCTTCACAAATTCATGTGCTCATAAGATATGTTGATTTCAATTTGCAGTTACTATGGTTTACTAATTGGATACTTAAAAAATTGTTTTTCTCTCTCTCTTTCGCTCTCCCTTTTTCTCCACCGCCCCCCCCCCCACCCATCCCACTCCTTCTGACAAGCTTCAAATGGTTTTCCTTGTTACTTAGTTTCTGCCTTGGATCCAGCTAGCTTTCAGAGTTGTTCTACAAGACCCTACAAAAGCCCACAAGGTCTGGTGTTTTTGTGTCACTGTGCCTGACTGGAATCTCTAGCCAGGCACAGACCTCCTAGCCAATTTTCCAGGGTTGGGTTCTTACATATTTTCACAACCTACCCTCTCTCTTCCACTGTCAGTGGCTGATGTATATACTCTTCTCACACATGGGCTGTAAAATCTGAGCTGTGATGGTCTGTAAGGAGGAGTAGAAGAGCCGCAACATCCACCTCATTGGCTGAAACTCAGGTTGCCTCAAATGAGGTGGGTGTGCTGACTAATCAAACACAGTTATTGAGGCCTGTGGCCATTTAAATCCTGTTTACGGCTGTTTGAAATTAAGATTGAAGCACGAATATATAAAATACTCCAATGCTGGAGAACTGAAATTACATGTAACTAATGTTTTCACTCATGCGACCAGTGCACCCAGGGCAACACTGGATGCACTGGTCAAGTCCCAATCTTGACGAGTTGACCAGGCACCTCAAGCAGGTAGCAATAAGGGCCCACTCTGCTTCCCTTCAGCAAATGTCCTGGCCTCCCCAGGAAGGCCTCTCTGTGGGCAGTTGACCTGGCATGTAGGTAGAGAAGTAGGTGCCATTGGTAGATTGGGATGGATCAGTAACCAAACCTGTTCATTACAGATGTAGCAGGTAAACTCTGGTCTGACCTCTGGAGATGACTAACATCACTAGATTGACAGCAAGAGGTTCTTCACCACATCACAGGTGATTTGACCAAGATTGCCTGTGAGAGCCACCTCACAAAGAAGTGATATTGGATGCCAAATGCTCATCTTCAAAAGAGCAGAATGAGCTGCATCAGCCCAACAGTCAGGATGGACCATGTCAAATAGTCTTCCGTTTTCGTCCCACCACGAATTACAAGTCAAGCTTGAACAAAATTGCTCTTTTATTTGGCAACACCTTTTGAACGGAAGCTCATTGACAAAAATTCCAGTGGGCAGGAAGCCAACAGTGGGGGTAGGCATAGCGTGACTACTTTGGCCAATTCTGTTTTTTCCTTCGAATTCGGAGTATAAAACCAGCACTAAAAGTCTCAAAATTCTAATGAAAAACAGAACTAGACGTGAATACAGTTTTTGTGCATTCGTTTAAAAATGTCTGCAGTACCAGTCAAAATACTATCCGGCTTCGTTAAATTCTTCTAATTTATCAAAATTGCATTTCTAATAAAAAAACAAAAACACAAAGATAGACTGGGACTATTATTATATTAGCTGTAGGTACAAGCATTTGTTTTCAATAACTAAGAACAGTTCGATGATGATTAAAAATATAGTGCTGTTAGGTCCTGAACACAGCTTTCAACTTATGTAGCATGTTTGGCTTGCGGAACTCACACATGAATAATAACCATTTCGCATATTATGGCGTGGGCGAAAGATTACACTCCTCTTTACTGATCAGTATTGATGTATCATTCAAAAGACAATGATACTAATATATGTAGTTTTCCAAAATGTGTGCAATGCTGTGTTGAAACTGTGTGAACAGAATTCACGTGTATGCTTGCCATTCATTTGAAGGCAACCGTAGGGAAATGCACTCTTCCATATATTAACTAAACCGTTTGTGGATGCCGGACAGATACACATGTTATAGATGGCATCCATCTTGTGGGGACGCCACCTTTTAACATACATATTTGTGTTATTTATAATCAACCACAGATTTGTGAGTATTTAAGACGTGGATTATTCTGTCTAGTTGTGAGTGCTTGACTCTGTGATTGCTCTCCGTAGATCAAATTATCGTCTTCCTTTCCAAAGGTAGGAGCAAATGCAATTGCTGAAACCCTCTCGAGTGGGTTTTCAGTACTAGTACTAGTGCTTGTGTTTCTTGCACTCCTCTGAGAATAGGAGAAAGCAGTATGCATTAAACATTTACATAGTGGAGTTCACTAGTTCATGCTTACCTTGTGTAGGGCAAAGAGGGCCTGTGAGGAAAAACCGCTATATCACAAATGAATATGAGTAAGATGTCCCCTTCAAAGGTCAGGGATGGGTGGCAAAGAAGCTTAAGTCATGTACACAGTGGTTTCGGTTTACTCAATGAGAGGGTGTTTTGTGGGTCAATTTGTACCCCATTGGTCTGATTCTCTGTTTAGAGGAGTGGGAATGGTAAGAGGTTTGTTTGTGTTGGTTATTGTTCTCAGACTATTTGCCCTTTGAATCTGCACTTCCTCCTCTTTTTATGTGCTAGTTAATTGTTAGCATGTATACAACTGTTAGTATTGTTGAAGTGCCTGTGGGTTTTAGTTATCTGTGAGAGTGATCTTTAATAAAAAGTAATTTCAACTGTTAAAAACGAGATTTCATTTTTCTATTGGAACCGTTTGCACATGATGGTAATTTTCAAAATGATATATTTCTTTCAGTGCAACAGCAGGGAAAATTGTTGGAGGAACACTCTTGTTTGTAGGCGGAGGAGTTGGTGGCACTGTTTTCTATGCTAAATTGGACCCACATTTCCGAGAAAAAGTGGAGAAATCAATCCCTTACTCTGAAAAAGTGTTTGAGCTGACACTTGGTCCGGCACCATACACTCTGCCAGTGCCTAAAAAAGTGGTACGTCTTTTCTTACTGTTGCTCTTAATCATATTTAAGCATTTTATTAAGCATTCATTTTTCTGTTGACTGCAAGCGGCTCCTTCTAAATTATAGATCTAGTATTATGTACATTAACTGAATCTATAGACTGATTGTGGATTTAATTGTGTTTTGTCAACATCATGCAAAATAACTGGAAAATAACTTTGTTAGGCTTCCTTTGGATTGATAAATCACTGTAACACTCCCCTCCCTCCCCCTGGTCGTTCCCTGGGTTGACTGTGTAGCTAACTTTGCTCCCTTCCACCTACCTATACTCTGATATAGGTGTTATGCTGCTTACACCTGTGACACATTACTTTTCAGCAGTAGTGTGGATCAGCGACCTGAATTTGTCTGAGCTGTTTTCGGTCTAAGGGCCAGATGTATAAGCTTTTTTGCATTCGCAAACAGGGCCAATTGCAAAATTCGGCTGTTTGCGAATGCAGTATTGCCTTTCACAATGTATGAAAGGCATTCACAGTGCAATTTTAAGGAATCACAATTCCTTGAAATTGCGACCCCCATTTAGAGAATCGCAAATTGCAATTCTCTAAATTGGAAATTGCAAATGGAGAATTCCTATTTGCGATTTCCAAAGCACATGTATCACGCATTTCCTAAATGCGTATTGGGCATTTAGGAAATGCATTTACCACAAACTAAAGTTTGGTGGTAACCATGTGCAAATTTAAAAAATGCGTTACAAATGCATTTTAAAATTGACATGTAGCGCACAAACGCCCCTAAGGCATGTGTGTGCTTCACATTTCTATAAAAATATTTTTGGAGTACAGCAGAGGGGGCCTTAGGCCCCCAGCACCCTGGGATTTGCATTTCCTAAATTGCGAATTCCTAACTGGAATTCTCAATTTGGGAAATGCAAAAGCATTTGCAACAGGTCCATAGGTGCAAATGGGGTCGGATTCTCTATTTGCGATTCGGTAATAGCATTTGCGATTTTTAAGAATACGCTATTACCGAATCGCAAAATTCATACAAACCATTTTGCATTTCTTAAATAGCGATTTCTTAAAATTTGCTATTTAAGAAATGCAATTTGGTTTTTTGACACATCTGGCCCCATGTGTCTGCATGACTGAAAACCATTCAACGGTCTGTAGAGGACAATTTAGATACTGGGGCTATCCCAGTGATTCAAGGTCTTGTTTACCTTAACTTTGTTTCATTGTAAATAACATCCATTTCGCCCTTTCATCCTCCTGAGTCCGGATCGGATGAAGTCATTCCTGATCCTTAACCATGGTTCTGTATCTTATCCAGTAATAGAGTTTCACGCAAAAACAGTATCCACACACTGGGTTACATGTGCACTTTTCTATTTGTTTTTTAAATGTTTCTCACATATATGTATATTGGGGTACACAGATATTTTTAATTCAACCATAAAGTATACATTGCCATCCTCTTGCAGAATGGTACACACTTGCCGGACCTTCCTGAGACAAATGTTTTAAAGTTCACTGATGTTTTGGTGCTCTGTCAATCGTATGGCCACATCGTGGTTTAAGACTCTTGTTTCTCTTCATTTTTTCTGACCACTACACCTTTGGCCATTGGGAGGATCTCTCTGGCAGTAGTAAGTCTGTTGTCATTTGTCCCACTGGGGTTCTCTAGCCTCATGGAAACTTACCCATTAAACTTTTGTTTAGTTTTCACACAATCGTTTAAGCTTGTCAGTTGTAACTCCTCATGAGTGCTCTTACTAAAGAGCTGCTTGTTTCAGCCTGGAGGGGCCTGCGGCCTCAGTAACCAGGGTTGGCGGGACTATAATAACTGAACCTTTCCTTCCTCACTGTATCGGAGAGAAGTTAATAAATTACAGTTCCTGGACTCTGTGGGGTTCTAGTCCCTTCAAAACCCTTAAGCCCTTCATAGACCCTGCAGGTGTCTTGGGCACAATACCTATAACAAACACAAAATTCAGTTGACCCAAGGACCTTTTCATAAATCCTTCCTTCCTAGTACCTTCTGTGGCAGTTTTCCTGAAGATGAAGGGTTTTCCCTCTCAGCTTGAAGTATACTAAAATGTCAGTCACAGTTGGATGAGAGAAGCCTATGTCCTAGGTGAGGCCTTTGTGCGGCTCCTTCAAACCCCTATCCCATTTCTTTCTGGTAGGAGGAGTACTTTTGATGCTCCCTAGGTGCACGCAGTCCCCATCCTTTCCACCACTTGTCATTCATCCTCCAGCTCTGAAGCCAATCAGAAGCAGGGAACCCTTCAAAGCAGTGAAATTATTTAAACCCTTTAGTCCCACTCAGAGTCCTAGGTTTCTGTAGCCGTTAGTGATACTCTTCTCAAGGGATGGTTTCAGGGGTATGGAATTTAATAACATATCTATTTGTCCATGGGATAGGTTGCTTCTTAAAGCCACTTGTCCTGTAAAAAAAACAAAAAAACGACTTGTCCCTTTGGTGCTATGTAGTGCAGCGACAAATCATTGCAGCAATTTCATTATGTAAGAGCTCTGATAATAGCCTCTCTGATTATGCCAGGGCTACTACTATAGTAGGGCTTGAAAACTTGCAGTTTCAATCCCTACTATAGCAATTTTCTTATTTTGCCACCATTCCGCAGATCTAGATACTGGGGATGGAGGAAGCAGTAAGCAGTAGTTACAGGCTGGGATGGCTTTCCGTCTGCAAACCTACCAATTGGCATGTTTTAAGAATTTTCACCAGCTCTTCTCTAATCTTTTCCCCATAATGAGAAAGGTTGGAAATTTACTCCTGACAGTGGCAGAAGTAGAAGTTCTTTCAGGGTTGGGGAAAAAAGGGGTTGGAGGGAAAGTGAACTTGTAAACGCTCAATCGATTTTCACATGAGCAAATCTACACATGCATATTTGCTCGTGCTAAAGTACAGTTCACAAATATTTTCTAGGAATACAGTTTCCTGGTCTACTTCTGTAAGTTCTTATGAATTCTTGAAAGCCACTAATTCAAAGACATACCATGGGTACACGTATGTGACTTTCTTTAACAATTGGGTCCCTAATTAGGTCTGGTGTTAACAAAGACACTTTTGTTCTTTATTGAACTTCTATTTCTCTATCTATCAGCTGGCTTTTCTGTGGGTGATCGCATTCTCCTCTTTCGCATGGAGCATATTGGCATTCAAAGTAGTTTTGTTCAGTGCCAGGAACTACCATGGTAATCAGTGGTATAATGTAACTGGAGGGGCCCCCTCCAGACTTGCTCAGGGAAGATGCTGGTCTGAGGGGGGGGCAACCTCAAGGGGGGCTGCAAAGACTTTGCTATGCCACTGGTGGCAATGTGTGCTTTTTGAGACCAAAAACATTTTTTCTTTTTTCTTTTTTTGCCAGCGTTTGTTACAACGATGAAGGCCTGGCAGCTCCCACAACAATAGCGTTACAAAAGCCATGTCAAAACAAGACATGCAGTGACGAAACCAAAAGACTCACAAAAAATGTTGGACCGGTTGGCTTTGCCAGTGCTTGTTTATTTTCATGTTGAAAATGGTTCTACTGATTTTCCATTAGGAGTATTTTTTGAAAATACTACCATGCATCAACACATTTTACTAAATGACGGTTCAAAGAAATAGCACCTAAAATTTCATAGTAGCGAACCGTTTTTTTCCTACTTAAGTTTTTTTCTGAACATTTTTATTTTGAAAGCAAAGAATCATCACTCTTGCTTAAAAGCTTCTGCAAACATTCGTATCTAATCAGAGAGCATTCTGGGAGCATTATGCTTAGCCTCACATTGTTAAGCTTTTCAAACGTGCGTACGCTTTTAATAAAAAACATTTTAACTGGAACCTCTGTGCAGTAGTGCAGTGTCACCTTCAAACGTTTTACAGCGCTCACCCTAATATGTAGGCCTTTCATTAATGAACCATAAATACAAGTTCGAACATCATTCACATATGGACACACATTTTACCTCAACTGCAGACAGTTCCCTTCTCCGTAAACTGGCAGCCAAAGGGTTTGTGCTGCAGAGGTTTGGCCTACTTGTCCCAAGGACAAAATAAACATGGCATCTTGTTGCTCTTGACCCAAAACAATATGTCCCGGGGGTCAGGTGATAAGAATTCCGCATCCCTGCTGTTTCATCGAGGTTAGGCATCATTCAATGAGTCTTGTGTTGTTACTCCAAATCTTTGGGAGTCAAACCTGTCCGAGAATGTTACATCTGCAGGTGATAGAGCAGAGCAACGTTCTGAACCTCATAATTAGTATACATTAAAATATTGCTTGTTATGGTCTGGCTCGACAATGCAGCTGTCGTCAGGCAATTATGTGAGCATCACTAAAAAGGAGCTTTGGCACCGTCCACATGTTGGGAGCCAGATTGAATGTTCAAATGCTTTTAAAGTGTCTTTGATAACTAGATAATTTATGTTGTTTTTCTCTGCTGGCAGCATAGATGGGAGGAGGGAAGTCATTAACCTAAATGGATTTTTAGATCTGTCTTGACAGTGTAAATGTTACCTGACCTTTTAACCTACATCAGTATTATTCTACAGTTCTGTGCTTTGATGTGCACAAATCTATTCCCAGGCTATTTACTTATAAAGCTTAACATTACCATACAACATTCCTTTAATGCCAGACCTATTGGCAGTGCCAATGCCTGTTTATAATGTATTAGAATTTATTAAGTACTATCCTCATATAATTTGAGTGAACAAGAGTTAATATCTTAATATTCTTTGTAGTTAAAAAAAATAATAATAATAAGGATGGAAGCTAGGTTCACCCCAACCATTGATTACATTCCGGTACCCTATTAGAAAAATCTCTAACCATATTGAACTGGCTTACAGCTGAATCAAATGGATCATAAGATTTGCAGAGTCATGTAAAGCCTCTCGACATACCTCTTTGACATTAGTCCTCAAACATGAAACCCTGTTTTCAATATCTTTCTCCTGCACCCAGTCGGTTGGCTTGCTCTGTCCCAGTTGCTAGGGTGTTTTTATCCAATTTTCATGAACTAGAGCAGTGGAAAAGGCGGGGTCCCCTCACACTTGGATCTTATGTTTGTTACACAGGACAGAGATCTGTCCTCCTGTTAGTTTACTAGAAAACACTAAAGCTGCTCAGTTTTAGCTTTTAATTCTGCCAGCGCAATGCTCGCACAAGGTCAGCCTGCAGTCAGATTGCTTGCTACCACAGCACAGAGAATAGAAAAAACATATTCTGGCTTTTACAACATCAGCAGTTCAAATATGTAACAATTTAGCATATATTGTTTGTTAGCAAGGTGATGCTAAGAAGCCCCCATCAATGAGTCTTAATGTTATGCCATAGACTTCATTCATACATTCTGATAATTTTGTTGCCGAAACAAGGACCATGTTAACATGGATCCTTCCAGTTCCTCATACCACTCCATTCCTGTCAGGGAACCAGATCAAGTCAGCCTAACCATTCTATACATCACCATCAATTAAGCCACCAACAGAAGCAGAACATTATTTAGGGCAAGCAAGCACTGCATTGCCCTTGCCACCCGCTGTCCTCCCACCCCCACTACCCCCTTCCCCCCGTGCCAGCTCCATCTATTGCACACTCCACACAAGTGAAATGCAAACAACATCTTCAATGGAAAAAATACAGAACATCCAACAGCACCTCGACAGTACCAAGCCTGCTTCACCTCTTCCACCTACCTCATTCTGTTTAGTCCCGCTATAGTCGGTCTTCTCTCCTAGATCTGGCTGACATACTCCACTCCCTCCTGAGACTGGCCAGATCCTCCCACTCATAAAGAAACATACACTAGACCCTGATGACCTCGCCAACTACCAGCCAATCACTCACCTACTACTCATTGGCACATCATTGGAAAAAAGCAGTCTGTTCAACTCCAAAGACACATAATTGCTAACCATATCTTGTATGACTACCAGCCTGGGTTCAGATCACACTGAAGCATATGGAGATCTCTACCTTACATATTGCACACAATGCCTTCTTGACCACAGATTAAGGTGAACCCGGCCTCCTCGTATCGCAGGACCACTTGAATGTCTTTGACGCAGTCTACCGTTCCACCCTCACAGTTTACTGATTTGCACCCTCAAGTTGCCAATAGGATTCACCAGAAATCCCCTTAACTTATTGAACTTCTACCTTTCCAGTTGGCACCAGTTTGTTCACATGAGCACCCCTGGGTCACAAAAGATCCCCATCAGGTGTTGAGTCTCCAAGGGTTCCATACTGTCTCCTGTCATCTTCAATGTTTCCATGGTGCTGCTTTGTGCTCTACTCCCTGATAACGGTATCAGGATTCAGAAATATGCCGATGATACACAACTCAATGGAGAAGTCACATCTGCTTCAGACATCAAATGCCTCAAAGACTGCTTGCACATCATTCAGACCTGGTTGTCTAGCTCTTACCTGAATCACAACACAACGGAGACATAATATGTACTATTGGCCAAGAACAATAAACAAGCTGCAGTACAACATGGCTTAGTGACCTGAACCTTAACCGCTTCGAACACGAAATTCTCACTGAATGACTGATCACTTGGATTCACACTGGACACCAACCTTGCAATCAAAGAGCACATTACCAAAAAACAAAGACAGCCTGATGCAACTCCATTGGCTTCCCTTACCAGCCCACACCATCTTCAAACAAGCTGCATTGTTTACAAAACCATCAAGACCAGCACCCCCACTTATCCTGCAGACAAGCTCACCATTTCTGGTGGTTTTACCACACACAGAGCCAGGACACCCTAAGACAACAGACTAAGAAGCGTGAACAAGTAAAAACAAGACAATGGTCCTTTCCCATCGATGACCCAGGCTCTGGAATAACATCCCTATCAGGACTGCCCCAACGTTGCTCCAGTTTAGGAAAGAGTTAAAGAACACTACATCACAATGCATTAACCATCCACAACTCTGCTTTCTCTCCTGTTAGTTGTTGCCTTTAAGCTTGCCTTTGTCTTTGACCATGTACAGCGATCCGCTGCTTTTTGGCTAGGGTTTCCCTCTATACCATATACATGCATTCATGCATACATGTTGTCACAGGACCGACAACTTTAAGAATGAGTCACGTGGTTCCATGAGCTCTGCAGCACTCTGTCATGCACAAGGCAAAATAATAAAGACCTGCTATTACCCATACAAACAAAGTTGTTGATGGGTAGCTATCTATTGATTGCTGGCACGAAAGCTACCATGGAATCCTTGATTATTTAAATGATGCTCCTAACCAACATGTTCTTTTCAAAAGTGAGCCAATAAGCAAAGCCATACTTAAATCTGAAAATCAGTTCAGCAAATGTAGCATGCAGTAACAGTTCAGTGCCATAAATGAACTGAGAAACTGCTCACAATCTTTAGGTTAGTTTAAAATGTGTTGGTTCATTTATACTGTAGAATACCATCTACGCAAGTGATGGAGTTAAAAAAACAAAACTCTTTGATTGAACAGTGTTGCAATACTTCTTTGTAAGGTGCAGTGGAGTGCTCGTAGGAGGCTTGGCTAATGTCTGCTGTTTTGTCCCCACAGTATCCAGAATCTGGTTTTGGGGGGGGGGGAGAGAAACCAAATCTGTTGCTGTGTGGTTGTTGTGGAGCCGTACTACAGTTTGTACATAGATATAATCCAGCGATCCTGATGCTCCAAGAAACCCATCTACAGGGACACAATTGGCTGTTCCCGGCCTGCAGGGGTTACGACAGAGTATACCTTGCAGAATACTCCTGAGGTTCACAGGGGTGCATCCGTTTTCATAAGGCATGCCCTTAGTAGTAGCTAAAGTCACAAGGGAAGTTCAAGGCAGATATGTAATCCTCTAGGGCTCTATGGAAGGTACCCCTTATAACTTAATCAGTGTATATGTTCCACCAGTCATACAACATTCTACACTGCTGACTCTTAGGGAGCTAATAAGCTCCCTGCCTCATGGGGTATCAGCCGTGTGGGTGGGGGACTTTAACTATATTGTGGACCTGCAGGATTAGTTTAGATATACAGGTGGGCCCTTGAGACAGGGACTGGCGTGGCAGAATGGGCGGTTTTGGGACTGAGCGACTCCTTGTGCATTTGGAACCCTGGGAGACGCAAACACTCACTTGCATCAGCAACACGTGGCTCACAGGCCCTCATTTGATTACTTGTTCACATATTCTATCCCGAAGAATATCAGACCATGCCCTGTTAACTCATTTTGGGGACCCAGACGCTGGGGGCCTCCCGGTGTGGCGACTTAATGCCTGGCTCCTCACCAAAAAGCAGTTGTTTAAGTATTTATTTGATGAACTGAAAACTTTCTTTGACCTAAATAATGGTACTGTGGAGTCGACTGGCATATTGTGGGAGGGATGCTGGGCCTCAGTGAGGGGTAGCGCTTGCTTCTATGCCAGGAGTGAGGACCGTGAAAAGCAGGCTCAAATTCGGCATCTGGAGGCCTCCATATTGTCCTGGGAACCAGTGAATCCAAGTAAACAGACAGCTTTGATACATCACCAATTAATACTCAATAGGACAGCCTTGCGGCAGCTATGCATGGAAGAAGCCTGCAAATGTTGGTTGGCTTCCACATGGAGGGTGCATGAATGAAGACAAGTCATACAAGCTCCTGCACTGGCTAGCTACCGAACATATGGAATCCAGGGTGGTACCCAATATAGTGGATGGAGCAGGCCGGATGGTGGAGAACTCTAAGGGGATTGTATCCGTCAGCAGCAGACAGGATAGCCTTAAATCCGCAATCACGCTTGAGGAAGTGGGGGGGATGCATTAGCGGATCTGAACTCTGGGTAAACACCACTCTCATATGGCTATCTAATAGAATAATACTGAAAACGCCCCCACCCCCCCTCCCTTTTTGGAATAATTTACTGAGCCAAGCACCAAAGGCCACTTCCAGCAGGACATAGACCGGGTGACTCTGGTTACTCTACCCATGCTGGGATGCCTGCAGGGCCAATGTGCCTCGTACCAGCTTATCTCCCTTACCAGCATAGAGGTTAAACTCTATGCAAAGCTCTTAGTCAGTTGCCTTCTGAGGTGATGCCACAGTTTGTCCATCTGGACCATTGTGGGTTTATTCTCCATCATAAGACACCACACTGAATCCGGCCGAAGCACCTGGCATTAGACGAAATTAAGTCTCTGGGGATTCAGCAGGCATTTTGCTGATGGATTTTGATAAGGCATTCAATACCGTATGCAGGTTATTCCTGGGTGAATCTCTTACCAAGTGGGGCTTGGGCCCAAATACTGGGCTTATGTCAGGGTCTTCTATGCTGTCCCAGAGTGCGAATCAACAGGGTTTTGGCACCTATGGTTCCTATCAAACAAGATACCAGACTGGGCTGTCTTGGTGGTTTGGGTCCAGCGTGATGCACAAGATTCGGGTTTTAACTGGGGCTTGACGACGGAGGACTGAATAGCATTATACACAGATGATGTGTTGTTCCTCTTTCGTCCTGCAGAGACTGGGCCTCGTTTAATTAATATCTTTTGGGGCAGCCTCCGGCCTGAAGGTTAACCAGGACAAGTCCCTCCTGGTGCCAATACGGGGTGACCACCAAGACGTAATATGGCACCCAGGGATTCCCAATACACCAGTTTGAACTTTCTGTATCTTGAGAGCTGGGGATCTTTGTCTTGTGGGTAGAAAGGTCATGGATGGGATAAGCTCCTCCTAAACCTTATGGGCAGAAAACCTCTTATCAAAATGATGACACTCCTGAGGCTACTTTATGTTCTCCAAAACTATCCTCTCCATATTCCACAAGACTAGTTTGACTCTCTAGCTTCCATAGAGCGATAGTTTATCTGGGAACACAAACCCTCGAAAGTGGCTTTTTGCAAGTATGTCCTTTTCGGATATGAGGTAGTTCTTGGTATGACAGACGTTTGTCTCTACTATTGGGTGGCCCTACTATTGACCAAAAACGACAGGTTGCATGGGGGATACAATATAGCTGGGAGAATTGTTCCTCCTTGACCTGAATAAAGTAGTAGGAATTGTGTACGGGGCGCCCATTTCAATGATCCTTCCAGAACAGACTCAGGTTGTCTTCCCGGCGTGGAGGGCAACGCTGAGGTGGATAGGCTGGGACGGCAAACTTGCTTTTGAGACGCTAACCGCAGATGGCTGGCTCAGGTAGTGTCCCTGGAGGGTTCCCGAGGATTGGAATAAATAGATATCTCGCTTGGGAGATGTATGGGACCGGGGCCATATGTATGAACACATTTTTCCATAGACACAGAATGGGTAACCCTTTGATACATCTGGCCCCAAGTCCATTCAGAACCTCCAGGTGGATTTCCAATTGCCCACCTCCCATTTTTCTTTTGCTGTCGACAGCTTAGACATGCGATATTGGAATTCAAGTGAAATTTGGATGATGTCCCAGAATGTAGTTCACTAGAGGACCACTTGTTTATGGGTCAGGTGAAATTTTGCAGACTTACAGGCCCTTGGCGTCTCATTTGTCAACCTGATTGGTCCTTTGAGGGTGACACAGGAAGGATGAGTAGGAGCCTTGGACGAGGCTGACTGGCAGGACGCATGTATGGCTTCCTGCGAGTTTTTGATGTCGGTGAAGCTCCAACTCGTACAATTTAAATTTCTTCACCAGGCATATCTCACGCCCCTCCGGCTGTGGAAAACGGGAGTCCTTCCTTCCCCAGCATGTGGGAGATGCCAGGGTCCCAGGGAGACTTCCTATCATATGGTATGGTCATGCCCTGTTATCCACACATACTGGAACACCGTCATATCTTTAACCCATGTGGTGGGGTTGCATATTGAGGCGCATCCTAGAAGTACCCAGCCGGGCATAATGTAGGATTTATGGGTTCCCTGGGGATAGGACACTGGTGTGTTTTTCAATAGAAATAAAAATGTTTCTAAAAACCTATTTTTTTTTTCTTTTTGTTTTTTTTACAAGTCTCCTAAAACAATAGCTTCCCTGAGGCCAAATGCCCTTGGAATCTGAATGACTCCTGTAATTGGGTAAAATTCTTACTGGATTTTGAAAGATTTACTGGACTAGTACCCCTGAACAGCTACACCACTTAACGATATCCTCAATAACTCATCCTTATGTGTCTTGTATACATTTCCATATATTGAAAAATATCTTCTTCCTCTGAGTAAATTTATTTTTCGTTTTGGAGAAATCCTGTCCCCTAAAACACCCAAATTCTAACCCTTTAAGTGCACGTAATATTGTCCTTGTCTGAAGTAAACATTTCTGATAGAAACTTTTAACTGCAGATTCCTAACCTTGTGTATTTCCCCCAGATGCCAGGCTGGATCCGGAAATTTTCAAGCAATTTCCCCACTTGTCTATAGGTGGTGTAATGCAGCTCCGTGGCAGGCCTCTGTATCAGATAGCAAGTGTGGGTCAGTTCCCTTCGTTTACAGATGAGCAACTGGTTAGCCAAACACCTATCACTAATTTTGGGAAGAAAGAGGTTTGCACAAATGCTTTGACAATGGTAACCTATTAGATGGCTTCACCAGTATGCCCACTCAGAGCCTGACACCTATCACCAATTGTGGAAAGAAAGCAGAAGGTGGTTTCCATGAATACTATGACAATGATAACTTATTTGATGACCTTCAGAATGCATGTGGCCTAGACACTTCACCTGATACTGGTCTCACCTCACCCACCCCAACATGGGCCCCTGAGAAATCTGCAACATTTCCTCCTTTGCCACTGTCATAAGGAGGGCAGCAGAGGTCCTTGACTTGACTCTGCCTACCTAGTAAGTAAAATCTAATATACCTAAAGAGGTTTTGAACCTTGGGTAACCTGGTCAAGAACCTCTGTTACCAATCAACGATGCTCTTACCGATATCCTGATGAGCATTTGGACCAAACCAGTGTCTTGCCTGGCGGTCAGTACATTGGTGGTACGTCTACATAGACCTGCCCCTGGAGATCCAGACCTTATTTTCCAGAATCCCAATCTGGAGAGCCTATTGGTTCTAGTCTCTACAAGTCTGCCGACCACCGCTGCATACCCTACCACTCCACTTGGCAGGGAATCATTTGCCAAGAGAGTGTTCTCCTCAACTTGCTTTGCCCTTAGAATAGTTAACACATTGTGTCTCCTGGGGCGATATTCACACAAACTTTTGGATAAGGTGGCGGACATCCCTGCCAAATGCGGTGCACAATGAAGGATGGGATGTCCATGTTGAAGTTGGGCACAGGGGCAGCGCGGGCGTTTGTCTGTGCGGAGCATGGGTTGGCTGCAGAGCCTTGCCTCTTCTTTTTTAACAATTTTTTAGATGAGTTTTTGTTGGGCACCACAGTGCTTCCGTGATACCCACGATGCAGGCATCACCCTCAAAGTACCACAGTGCTAATGCAAGCTCCCGTTTCTAAGCCTGCACATTAGTGAATTACTATGAGAGGGTGGCTTGAGGGGGTGGCTCACACTGAAGGGCTGCGCTGGCTCCCATTGGAGTTCTGTGGTACCTGTGGCATGATTATTATTTTTTTGGAGGGGTCTGCTGGTGGGATCCCTCAAGTGTCATCTCAGGGTGCCCCTACTTTGTTCAAATGTAATCTATTTTTTTTAAACTGTTTCAGGACATGCGGACTGAGTCCTCACCTGCTGTAATGGCAGCCACAGGTTAAGTGTTTCTGCCAGGCAGTCAGAGTGCTCAGTTCCGCTGGACCGGACCTGGCAGAGATCAAGTCAGCAGCAAAACAGCTCCCTTGGCCAATTACAAAGCCCCATATTTTTTAAAAATCGATACCATAGGACTGAGTGTCCAGATACATCGAACTCCTAACTTCGTAAACCCTTCAAGCCTACCCCAAACACATGAGTGATTTTTATTTTATTTTTTCTGAAAGTTTCATGAAGAATTGTCAAACAGCCCAAACGTTATTAACAAAACATAAAATGATATTTCTATGGAAACTGTGACCTAACTAAAACTACACAGTGGCAACCGCCACTGTTTTCTGTATATATGTACTCACTTCAGAAAAAAAAAACTTGAACAAATGTTAGTTAGGTGAAAATATCAGTTAAAGTGTACAGTTTTATACAGACAAAACCACTGAAATTCACCAGTTACTTATCTCACTTATGACCTAAGATAACAAACTCGCGCCCTCCCCATGCACTATCTTGTCATTAATGATGTAATTTTAGATCTTGCCTTGAAGTTATCAATGACGTCATTGAACATGTCCTGAGTGGTGTAATATGTGAGATAATTAGCTGTGCAGGGCGAAGGAATGAGTTATAGTTACTAGAGGGCAGTGGTCGCCAACCTGTGGTTTGGGGATCCCTGGCGTCTGCGAAGCATCCTCAAGGGGTCCACGACTGCTTAGAAAGTTAAATAATATTAACAGATTATGTCCCCAGCTTTCAGTTATGACTCAGTAGGCAAAGTCTCCAATGATGGAGACTTTGCTTCTGTAATGCAGAGCTTCTTGATTGCTGGGATCTTTGAGAATGGCTTACTAGGCCCGATGACGGTGGTCAAAGTTCCTGATAGCAAGGAATGCATGGGAAGACACACACCTAGTTGAAAAGCCTAACTGGTACCGAAGGCAGTAATAATGCTGAAGAATCTTACCTTAAATGGTGACTGAATTCTTTATTTTTTTTTAGACGTCTGTCAGTCACAGTTGAGGAGGCAAGAAATGCAGATAGTTAAAAAGGCATGATTGCAGTCAGCCTGATACCTGTGGTTGCCAGCAGAGGGAATGGTACGTTTGGAAAATATGGTGCACCTAGTTACACAGCTGCCTGCAGCCAAATGGTACCTGAAGTTGTGTCCAATGGTTGGGCATAGCTCCTGCAATGAGTGTAGTAATGGAGGGTTATGTTGTAGTTCTCCAATAGTGATTGTATAGGTCGGAAGGTTGCACCTGTGTATTTTAGATTAATGCCATTTTGGTTATCTATTTCAGTTGGATCTTTCCTAATCATATTGCATTGCTGTGCAGAGTCCCCTTCTGCCACTCGTTTTTTCACCCAGATGTAGGCTGTACAGTTTCCTTTGTTCTTGGATGTTCTTTCCATTGTGTGCTTTGGCTGTCATTGGAGTGTTGATGAATTTGAATTTGTTGTTGTGCAGTGGCCTGAGCCGTTCTGTGCATATTTAACAATACGTTTTAAATAACATTACATTATGATTCTCAATGAGTGCCTTCAATTTGTCTACCCTTTAAATACACAATCCAACTGTTAAAAAGGAGAAACCTATACAAAAAAACTTTTTTTTTTTCCTTTTTTTTAACAATTTCAACTTTAAAAGAAATGCTAGTAAATGTATTTACTAATTTCAACTTTTGAAAAATATCTAAAAGTATTAGAACTTAAAATTCCAATTTCATGGGATAATGTGAATATGATTGAGATCCATTGGTTTGTTGGGAAAGTACAACCTTACCTTACTAGATCATCGCTCTTTTTTTTGGCAGTACACATCTGGATCTTGTATGCTTTGAACAGGGACTAGCTGCTGCTAGGTCTTTAAGTCTAGGATCAACAACTAGATCCTTATATTAGTAGACCTTTTGTAGACGGTGTCTTCTTCAATAAACACAACATTGTTTCTACCCAACTGCTCCCACAAAGCCAAATAAACCCTTTTCAAAATTGCAGAGGCTTGTTGTGATGTAGCTAGCTGGTTGGAGATTTCTTGACAGTGAGTCTTGCAAACTACTCACTCAAGGAACTGAATCAGACTGTTCAGGAGCCCTCACTGGTCTCCCTTATTCTGTTCCTCCTATCTATGGAAGAATTTCAAACCTTTCCATTGAAGATGACCATGGGAATGGAAAACCGGAAAGCCTGTTCAGTCAGGTAGTTTAAAAAACCTCACTTACTTTTATATTCATAGTGAATGCACACAGATTCATGGTTCTGGTGAATTATTATAATTGTTCTACATTTTGCGTATTGGCATCTATTTTTGTCAGAAGTAGACTCATCTGAACTTAATTATGCTTCTTTGGACAGACTGCAGCTTGCCTTTCCACCAAGTGTGATGAAAGGGTTCAACATTAACCAAGCAAGGGAATGCATTTTGTTCGTATTTCATCCTGGTCTCGACTTTTGAATGCTCATCAGATTTAAGTCACTGTGAAGAAACTCTAAAATGGGACTTAAAACTAACATTAGGTCCACTTTATTTATTGACTCTGTAGTACAGTATATTTTATATCATGGTACTTTGATAATTTGGGTATGTTATTTTGAACTTGGAGCCCAGCAAGTAAGGAGTGGCATGTGGATAGCATTTATGACTAAAATTGTTATAAACCCTTACTATTGCATTCATAATGACTGTAGTCTGTTAAATCAATTTTGAGAGAAACATAGCAGTCTGAAATTTGATGTGCAAGGTGAATAACTGCCTGTTTCTTACCATATGATAAGTATGAAGTCTGACTTTTTTTGGTTTGCATATAACTTTTAAAATCATTTTAATCTTTTATTGCCTTTAAACCCAGTGTTTCTTTTTATCTTAGACTAAGCCTGGCCAATTAAAAATCTCATCAGTAGAGGAAGTGATGAAGGAATCTAAACAGCAGAGTAACAAGCCACATAGTGACCCCCCTGCTACCATCTCTTCTTCAGTGGATGAAAAGACAGAAGGTATATAGTCTGAAAGAATATTAGGTTTGCGAAAATTATGGAAAAGATTGTTTTTCTGAAATAATTGAGATTCTGACCGAATTGGTCTTTTCAATTGTAAATATTCTTCAATGTTGGTTGTTCAATAAATGCTGGGAATTGAGTATTCAGTTGTGATAGTCAACTTTTTCAGAGCATTTGGGAGTAAAGTTGTTTTGTTTGCTAAACGTGGTACTGCAAGTTCTGGTGAAGATTCTTCTAAACCAATTTTCTCCACCATTTGTGGCTTAAAAATGTTCTTTCTGAAAGAAAGTATCCTCCCCTTCCATAGTGTGTATTGTATAAGTATGTATCCTTAATCTGCTCCTGCATAAAGATATTGGTTAATAGACAGGAAGTCTTTCTAGGAATGGTGTATGGGGACCAAATTATATGGTATAAATCTATAAAGGAACAGATAATATAAAGAGTATTCTTTCTTTTATTAACCAGCATGATTCAGGCAGGAGAATTACTTATTTGTTTTTGGATGGCAAAAATATGCTTGGTAGTGTTGAATGACTTTTCTGCGTGTAGTACCGCAGTGGTTCATGTTATATCCCGGATACATTGCTTGAGTGCAATAGTGTGCATTGACTCCCCGGTTCAGTATATAATTTAACGAACAAATGGCTTACCATGATACATTTATTTTTAATGTATTCACTGAGGGGATTGATGTGACCATCTTTCCACGTTAAACCCCTGCTTTCATGTTAGTCATGCATCCGATATATTGATGTCAAATACTAAGAGGGTCAAGAGGGTGTAATTGAAGATTTACATATTATTGTCTGCTTTTAGTGATATGCAGTTGAATCTTTAAAGAAATGGTAGGTAATGAATCATTTAAAAGCTTAAAGTTGTCTTTTCTAACGATGCATGATTTAGAAGGGACTAGCTACATTACCACTGCGAAGAACGAAAGAGTTAAATGATGTACCCAGCGGGGTGAATCTATTTTTTAAATTTTGTCTCCCCTCTTGGTAGAGTCGTTGCTGTTGATATGCCCAAGGAGTATGGCCTCTAAAATAATGTGAGTTCCTTAAATTGTTATCATGTGGTCTATGGATCAAAGTTAGGGTGGTCACTAAAGAGCCCATCCTTCACACCTCAGATTGGGAGAGGGGATGGTTAAAGCATTGACTGATTGATACAATATCAGGACACATGACTAAGAGACGCCACAACATAGCTATAACATATCTTATAATGGAAAGGCTGGGATTACAGTAAAACTTTCTAGAAGAATATTAGTATTACATCTTCCCTTACAAGATAAAGCATCTATTATGAGCTCCAAAACAAAGGATTTCCAACAAAATCTCAAATTAAGTTGTTTGGAGATAGGCTTGGATAAGCTTGTTAAAGTAGGTTGCATGTTTCCCTCAACTGTCCTCTCCTAATCTTGGAGAATGTGTGTCCACCCACCCAATGACGTAGGTCAATATATAACAATTTTAGAGGACCATCAAGATATCTCAACAAGTGCAATTGCAGTGTAATCTCACTTATCAATAACAACATTAATTTGTTTCTCATACTCAGAAGCTTGTGCTTCCTCGCTCAGTATCATGTGCTTCTTTGGCTTGTGCTTCATGTTTTGAGCGTTCTTCAGCTTGATAACAAACACAAAACATTTTTAATTCCCTCATTGTCTAGAAACACCTTTCACTTCCTCCTACATTTCTACTTCCTTTATTTACCATTGCAACCCTTTCCTTTTACACAAACATTTGCCATGCTTGCATAAACTTTCTTCATTTTTCTTTATAATTTACACACTCCTCCCTGGCCTTGGTGTCCAATCAAAAATAATTTGCGAACAGCTGTCTGGAACGTCCTGACCTTTTATAGGCCACATACACATTGCCATAAACACTTCTCTGTTAAATTCACTCCAGGCTTCAAAGAAACCAGGCCAGTCTGTTCTAAGGTCACCCTTGGCACCTGGGCTTACAACTGGTTCCCTGGGCTCCCTGAATTGCAAAGCATTCTTAAACATCTTCTCTGCACTGAGTTATATGAACACTTTAATCACTGGATCCTAAAAATTCTGTTATAATATTTTTGGCAGTTGGAGTCTTGAATTCCTTATTGTCTACTACTGTTTTTCACACACTGAAAGCTGCACTTTAGAACAGTGTTTGTCACACTTTCCACAAAATAACTGTCCTCACTCACCAAGTTAATTCTGGCATTCCTCCCCACCAGATGACACCCTCTCTCAATGTGTCTAACCACACCACTCAAGCTGCACTCTTTTGTAGTTTCAGAGCAAATTTTGGAATTTGCCAACTGCCTGTTATACATTCTCTACAAACACCCTTCATTCACATCTACATTGGCTTGACGCGCTTGTTTAACTGGCAGGTCAGTGGCAGAGGAATGATACATTCCTGCCCACTCCTGTAAAGGGGCTGCAATGTTAGGGCATAATTCAGGATTGTGCCAGCATGGATGACGTCAGGCATACTGATTTGCCAGGCTCTGACATCACTGGCCTCGTTAAATGCTCTTTGTAGCTCACAAAATGTCCCAGTCGAGCCTGTGCACACTTTTGCACTGCCTTTGGTGTGCTTTGGGTCTTTTGCGGGAGCATTGTGATTTTTAGGGGTATAAGCAGGCATTGAACTCCATGCTGAAATGAAACCGAGTCGTGTCTCTTCGTTTTTTATTTCCATGAACACACTCCTTTAACTTTTCTGCTCCTTCCTGTCTGATGGATTCAGCAGTGGGGTGTAGTCCTCTTCCCCGGTGTATAGTTGTATGTGGAAATAATAGAAATACATTTCATAAAAATCGGTGGTACAGGAGAAAACATGTAACCTGCGCCCAACATGCTCAACTGTCCCACCTTCACGTAAAAACATTTGACCTTCAGATACTTATAACCAGATTCCAGAATACAACATTCGCAGAACAGATAACAATAAGGCCATTCTCAATCTCTCATGAACCGAAGTAAAATGTCTTTATACCTATTTTAGCTTATTAATTTCATATGCTTTTTGGAAATCGATGCGGTCTTTCTTAGGCTGCCATTCCATTAACTTTGTGTATTGCATGCATAGAGCAGCATGTCTCATTAGTCTCCTGTGCTAAGGTGGTGCTCCGTTGACACCAGTAGACCGAGTTTGTGGTAACTCTTTAACAGTTCATCTCATGAGCATGACTGGAGCATTCATTCATACTTGGTGTCCTTGTTGAAGACAGCAGTTGCTTGGAGCCAAAAGTAAAAACCATTTTTTATGTCTAATCTGTACAAGCCTGTTTGTTGTAGATATTCTACTTGACTCTTTTCTGTTATCATAAGGGCAACTTACAGCTGTGGGAATCTTATTAACCTCCTCCTCACACATTTGTGAGCTTGGGTGGGTTTGCCACTCTGGTGCCAATATAGGGAGCAGTCATTAAACTGTAACTAATCATTTATTGGACATTGCTTCAGAACTCTGCATTGATTTGTCATCACATGGGAGGGCTGGGTTGAAGAGCAGAGTCTTATGAAGCTGGTTAATGGTTGTCCCCTATCAAGCATTCTGCGCTCGATCTTCTTTGTGCCGTTCACCTCAGCTGATGCCCGTTTTCCCAGTAAGTTAGTGTGTTACTTCCTTTCCTTACAATGATTTGTATTATACATTGATTTTGCCTACATGATCCTATATTTCGAGCACTGGGGACCCTGAATCCTCCCTACACTTCTGACAATGTCAGTGGTGTGGGGGCGGTGCCACTGACTCTTGTGACGGGGGACACTTGGTATCTTGCATTGAGTGGACACACCTGTGGCCACCACTGGCCGAAAACATCTGCAATGCTGGTGAAGATGCCTCAGAGTGCTGCTTAACCTGGTCAGGTAACTCTGAGGTGGTCTGATGCTCACTATTCTGCCACCACGGTAAAAGACAAGGGCTGTAAATCAGCGCAGACAAATAAACTAGTCTATTATGCCCACTCGCTGCAACCCCCTGCTCAGGCAGAGAGCTGGGGGCAGGGAATGGCGGCACGTCCCAGAGCACCTGTCACGGAAATGAAGATTTCTACTCCATCCATGGCAGATCTCATAGTGAAGGATCAGAGTTACAAATCCAAAGTGGTTAACAAAATTGAGGCAGTTGTGGTCGATGCCGGCTTGCTCCAAGCGGACTTGCGCAAGGTATCGGACCATGTGGCCATGGCAGAACAAAATGTAAACACACTCCAGCAAGAGGTCTGCTGCCTGCATACCACGATTTCAGATTTCCTGAAATTGACAGCATGTTTGAGTGAACGCATAAACGACTCAGAGGGCTGATCCCGGAGGAATTACCTCCACTTTGCCCCTCCGCTCCCTCTCTGGAAACCTCAGTCTGCTGAGCTGTTTATGGAGGTACAGATCACTGCAGTACTTAAGCAAAAAAGACTTTCCAGTTTTTTTTACGATCGAAAGAGCCCACAGGGCGTAGGCTCCGCCGCAGAGGATGGGGGCTCCCCCGCATGCGATCATTGCCCGCCTGTTCAACTTTCGGGACGCAATGCCACCCTGCAGAGCATTAGAGTACGGAGCCTTCATTGTATCAAAGGAAGCCCATCTCCATATTCCAAGATTACACCCAAAGAGTGCAAGAACCGAGAAAAACAGTTTCCACTGTCAAGAAAAGAATTTAAGATCGAAGTTTGAAATATAGTCTCCTTTTTCCAGCAAAGTTCAGCACCGAGGGTCGGCCCGGTTCTCTTTTCAGTCCTGCTGAGACGAGTGACGGCTGGACACACTCCCTCAAAACTTTAGTCAAAGTACTGATCAAAAGACTCCTAATCTGCAGTGTTAGTCTACCCGTCCCCGTCAGCGGGAAGGGTGTGAGAAAAGCGTGGATGACTCTCGACGATCGGGAAAGATCATGGAGTGCCCAGCTGGAATGCTTCGATCTACAGATGTGGTTCCAGACTTGGGAGAGTCCTTTCAACGTGGCTACAGTGCTTTTATCACAGCTAGTGACCACACTGGCATGGAATGATCTCAGAGGCTTGCCCAACGAACACTGAGTACAGTGAAACTGGGATGGATCTGCATTGACTACTGAGCCCCCGGTAGTGGGACCAGATGGAGTAGCCTCTGGCCATGGGATATATTCATTCACAAACAAAGACTATTAATAACTCTGGCGGGTAGAGTTTGAATGATTAATTTGATTGCATAATACATGTTTATCCTGCTGCCTGATTTTGATGCTCTAGGAGAGAGTTGTGTGATGTAGTGGGGAAACTTCAGTGTGTTTGAAATTGCACCTTCTTTTGCATCCACATCTATAGCACTGCATATTGTATCTTTGGTTTGCCTTATTTCTGATTTGATCTAGTTTGTGTTTCTATTTGGGGAAATGGGATGGCCATTGCTATCCCTCACGTGCCACGGTGCTGGGTGGGTGGATGTGGCGCTGCTGCTTATGAGCGAGAGAAGGGAGTTGGGTGTTTATTTTATTTTAATGAGTTTGTTGATGCAGGATATTGTATTTTGCTCTTGTGCATCACAGACTTAAACTTTGCACTTGTATAGCGCACTACTCCCCAGTTAGGGTCTCGAGGCGCTGTACTCATACCGCTATGGAACCCCTCCTGGCTTTTCCCTGTGAGGTGCCCACTCCTGGGCAGCCCCAGGGTGAAGCCAGGCATCCAAGCGCTGTTGGGGCCGTTGTGGAGATTAAGCAAGCTATTACCCAGAGTTGCAGAATGGGACTCATTAATTAGATTAGGCACCGAGGCGAGAATTATCTGGTCCAAGGGAATTGAGTCCAAGACCTGCCGAATCAGGACTTGAACCCTGGTCTTGAGCCAGATCTCTGCTTCAGGGTCTGCCGCTCTAACCATTGTGCCACACTTCTCCACAGACATAATCATTGCCTCAGAATTATCCTCTTGATGAGACACAAGATGTGGCAGTCCCATTAGGAGGGGTGGGAAAGAGTATCACTATTTATAGATGGTGGAACACACTGTTAAACCCATAACGTGGAATGTTCGCATTATTGCCCACCTGGAAAAACCTAGGAGTGTTCATGTCTACTTAAAACACTATAAGATATCCATTGCATTTCTGCAGGAAACCCATATATGGGTAAATTGCATTTCCTCTATTCAGAAGCGCTGGAAAGGACAGCTATATGCCAAGTCATACACAGTCTACAGTGGGGGGGTGGGGGGCTATAGATCAAGGTGGCCCCAGGAGGTCGCCTTTCTCCATCAGAACCACATCCTGGACCTGGAGGGTCGATATGTAGTACTATATGGCACTCTGGATGGGTATGAAGTCTGTTACATTAATGTATATGCACCCAACAATTAATTGTATTGATTTTTACACCACTGTAGCACAGTCCACCTCACCTTAACTAGCAGCCGATATTATTTTGGCGGCGGATTGTAACTGTGTTCTAGACCGCAAACTTCAATGTATTCCATCTTGACGGCTCACCGAACCTCCTATGACAGAGGCATTAGGGGCCAGATGTACAAAGCAAACGAATTGCGTGTCGGAAATAGCGACTCTTTGTGAATCGCTATTTCTGACTCGCAACATGGGATGTAGGTAAAAATCGCAATACCAATTTGCGATTCTGTGCGGAGTCACACTGCTATTTGCGAAATCGCAAATTGCACAAGGGTGTGGTCTGGACTCGCAAATTGTGACTGACCCGCAAATTGTGCGCAGGTGGTGATAAAATAGGCGAAAACATAAATCCTGGTTCTGAGTTATGACATCAGAACCAGGAAGTACCCCCCTGGAACAGGGAGGAGCCTACCCAGCACAGACAGCAGAGGCGCACCCAGCTGAGAGGAGCAACAGCCATGTCAGCTCAGGACAAGGAGACACCCACTGCTGGGAGGAAGAGGAAACTTAAGTTTTCTGAAAAGGAGCTGGAGGTCCTGACAGAGGAGTGCTGCCTGCACCATGATGTCTTGTTTGGCAAGGCAGCAATGAGTGTCCCTGACACACAAAAGAAGATCTGGCAGGACATCCTGAGTAAAATAAATGCAATTGGAGTCAGCCATCGCACCATCAATGAGGTCCGCAAAAGGTGGTAAGACCTCAGGTCCAGGACGAAAGAAAGGTTGGCAGAGCAGATGAGGGAGGTACACGGAACTGGAGGAGGACCATCAACAGTACCACCTCGTACAGCCATTGAGAGCATGGTGGAGACCACTCTGGAGCCGGAGGCTGTGGTAGGAATCGGAGACCTAGACAGTTCTGCCCCGGGAACATCCAAAAGTAGCAAAAATCACTTATTTACACCACTCAATGCACCATGCATACAACCACAAGACACAAAAGGATGCAACCTCCAGATTTGCTCCATTCCCATATTGCAAACTACAGAACAATGTATTATGGGCAATGTAGTACAGTAGTCCAACTTTTGAGAAATATTTATTGTGATACACCAAACATATGAGAGGCACTGTCAGTGTATCCCCTGTGTCCCACAGGTCTCCCACAAGTACCCACCAACCACTCTACTGTGCAGGGAGAAGAATCTGCCACCAACACAGCAGACGAGGCAGTCAGTGTAACAGCAGAGGAGTGCATGACTACACCACTTGCCCACCATGCACGAGAGACCACCAAGGACACAGATATCGATCTTGAGCCAGGCAACCGGACACTGGGGCCACAGATGAGTGGGAGTCTGCTTCATAGGTCAGCTGGGTCTGGGCGGAGATGGCAGCGTCCAACACAGTCAGCCAGTGAGGAGGATGTCACAGGTGAACAATGCTTACTGAGCAGTCACTGCCTGCAAATAAGCATATGCGGGTTATGAACAGGAACCTGCACAGACTGCAACAGACCCTCTCCCAGGGTTTTGCCAATGTTGACAACCAATTCACTGCCATGAACAACAACATGGCAAACCTCACCAGCTCCATCAATGACATGGTCAGGGAAATGGTGGCAGATAGGGCCCATGCAAGGCACAGAGAGCGCAACACTGCTGCCCGTTTGGACCGACTGAGTCAGTCAATTGGCCGCCTTGCACCCACTACTACCTGCCTGTCAAGGCGCACCGCAAAGCTGCAGGTTGAACTTGGGCATTTTGCGGGTGATGTGGCAAGGGGACTAGGGCGCATCAGCCATGCAGTGGACCTAATAGAGACCACCCAGGCACCAAGGGGCATTGGCGAATTCCCTCAGCATAGTGAGGACATCTCCAGCGTGAGCAGTATTTCAGCCTCAGATGCACGCATCCTGCGGAGTAGCAGTGCCCGCCAAGGATCAGGGGACCAACCAGGATTGGCCCATGGTGGCCGTAGTCGTAGGAGGGTGTGATCCACCTATTCTGGGATTTGCCTGAGGCACATTATGTAAATGTGTCAGACATTACATTTTGCTTTTTTCTTGCTGTTGAGATGTCAAAAGTTCATTATTACACACCTGACATTAAAGGGATTTTATTTTTGTACTGCACCACCTGGCTATATGTGTCTTACATTTGCGCGTGTTGTCACGGTTGCCATGTACCTGCCAAAGTAGTGAGTTACAATGTGGTCCAGTCTCTGTCTGCCATCCAATACGATGCTACCATCCCCAGGCTGTCTGTATGGTAGCTCTTGCTCCTCATCCTCCGAATCTGTGTCGTCAAGGGTGGGATGTAGTCCACACCTGGTGGCGATGTTGTGGAGGATGGCACATGTAGCCACGATCTTACATGCACTCTCTGGGGCATACTGGAGTGCCCTTCCACTTTTGTGCAGGCATCGGAAACGTGACTTCAACAAGCCGAAGGTCCTCTCAATGACAGCTCGGGTCCGCCGATGTCCTATGTTGTATCGCCTCTCATTCTGGTTGCCAGTTGTTAGGTATGGGGTGAGTATCCATGGCCTCAGAGCATATGCACTGTCACCTGTGTGACAAGAGGCAAAATTAGCATGGCATCACATGGTTATGCAGTGAAATGCATTTAAGACAGAGTGTACTACACAGTACCTAATAAATATCCTTTGCCAAACTCCCCACGTTCTAGGCGTCAGTGTATCCCACTGTGCCTTAATTTGTTTGCATCGTGTACTCCCTGGAAATTTAGCCACAATGTCAGTAATGACATTATGGGCATCACATACCACCTGGATGTTTAGTGAGTGGGTACATTTCCTATTGCGGAACACATATTCCAGATTTGCTGGTGGGCAAATTGTTATATGTGTCCTGTCCGCACACCCTATTACATGGGGGAAGTTGCCAATTCTGTAGAAGTCCAACTTGGTGCTGTTAATTTCTGCCTCAGGGGTGTGTGTGTGTGTGTGTGTGTGTGTGTGTGTGTGTGTGTGTGTGTGTGTGTGTGTGTGTGTGTGTGTGTGTGTGTGTGTGTGTGTGTGTGTGTGTGTGTGTGTGTGTGTGTGTGTGTGTGTGTGTGTGTGTGTGTGTGTGTGTGTGTGTGTGTGTGTGTGTGTGTGTGTGTGTGTGTGTGTGTGTGTGTGTGTGTGTGTGTGTGTGTGTGTGTGTGTGTGTGTGTGTGTGTGTGTGTGTGTGTGTGTGTGTGTGTGTGTGTATTAGCGTGTGTATTAGCTACCCGAGGCCAAGAAGTGCAGTGAGCACTTGCACATGTGTGGGGATGGAGCAGCCACATATTATATGGCTTTCTAGCTGAAGTTTCAGCAGTTCAATAATCTCTAGGATAACTGCGCTGCTCAGTCTGTATTTATCATAAATCTCGTCCTCAGTTTGTTGAAATATAGTCTGCCTGGTTCGGTAGATCCTCTCCTGGCTCTGTGTCCTCCTCCTCTGCTGGGCAGCCTGGACTCTCCTCCTCCATCCAATCATGTATAGTGCAGCCATTTTGAGAAACCCTGATGCCTTCTGGGTCTCCTTTTATACTTTGTTTCTGGTTACCACCTGTTTTGAATCAGTGCTAATCTGGGTGTGCAAAACGCGCTTTTTGCGACTAGTCGTAATTTGCGACTGCCTTGTGCATTCGGTTTGTGACTCGCAATTTGCGAGTTCCTAATTGCGAGTCGCAATTTCAAGTCTCAATCATTGCGAGTCGGTAATGGGTCGCATCGCTATTTGGAACTCCGAAATGGCATTGGAACATACCATTTAGCTTTTTGCGAGGTCGCAAATAGCGCTGCGACCGATTTGCGACTTGCAAAACTTTCGGACATCTGGCCCCTTATGACATAATGCCATTATTGCACCTCAGCAACCTCTGGGGAGTTAAATACCCACAAGTCAAACAATTTTCCTGTTAGCTGATTGGATTATTGTTTTGTCTCTGATGCTTTCGTATCTCTGGTCTCCGGAATCTCCTACTTGCCTAGATATCTGTCAGACCATTCTCCCGTCCTATTAGTGCTTGGGAAAATGACTGGTAGACCAGCAATACCGCTTTGGCGTCTCCTGGCAGACGCACTTATCGACCTTCCTTTGAAGCCACGGCACATTAGACAATATATGGAATCTTGCGGCAGCTTGAAAGAGACCTAGGGAACACGAAAAGGTGCTGGGCCATGGAGAGAGCACTCCCCTCACATCTAGATCAGCTTAAGGAGTGACCCTTAAGACCCTTTTAGATGACTGGCGTAGATTAAAAAGAAACACACATTCACTGTGCACCACCAGAGACTTCACGCCAAGGGAGAGAAGACGCAATGCTAGCCTGCCTGGCTAAAGTGGACGATTCCCGGACCTCAATCCTGCTTTTAAATTATCGCACAGGGTGTCCCGTTTACACACAAGGGGTCATTAATGAGGTTTATCATTCCCATCTTAGAGACATCTATGCTTGCCGAGGATCAGCCCAACCGCGTGCCATAGTAGGAATTCCACTTCCCCAGCCTTACTTCTGATGGCCATAACAACCTGGATAAGCTCATTGCACGGGAGATGATCCTCACTGCAGTCTGGACGTTGAAGACTGCCAAAGCACCGGGAAACAATGGTCTCCATGCTGAGTTTTATCGCAGGTGTATATATAGATATTATAGCTGACAAGCTCCTGGAGGTCTTTGAGGAAGCCCTTCAGAAGGGCAGTACCGTGAAGCTGTGATATTAATGATCCATAAGCCTGGCAAGGGCCCTACCATCGCATCAGCGTACAGATCCATTTCCCTTCTGAATAGTGATGTAAAAATACTCAGTAGTATACTTGCTGTCCACCTTCTTCCATCCCTCGTACGCTAGGGCCAGTGAGGGTTTATCCCTGGGAGAAGCACCCTGCGTATTCTAAGACACATCTCCCACATCTTTCATACCTCACAAAGCCATGATGATGCGTTTGCGCTGGCCCTCTTGGACATTGAGCAGGCATTTGGTTCTTTAACCTGAATGTACTTATGGCATGTCCTGAGAAAGGCTGGAATAGGACCTAATTTTATTCAGTGGATTCAGCTACTGTATACAGACCCTTGTGCCCAAGTGCGTTCAGGTGGGGGATGTCTCTGGCTTGTTTAGTCAATGCAGGGGTAACAGGCAGGGCTTCTCCTGTTTGCGCTCGTGATAGAGCCTCTGGTGGAGAGACTTCGTAAAACAATGAGTCCCTGGGGGATTACAATAGGGGAGACCACTCATGTGGGCTCCCTTTACGCAGATGATGCCCTGATATATCTTCGTCACCCAACCTACTCTGTGCCCATAATCCTGCAGGTGATGCAGGAGTTTGGGGAGATCTCTGGACTACGGGTCAACTCCTCTAAGACACAACATCACGTCCAATATTTGGGAATTTGCCTAGTGCCTACCGAGAAGAGTTCCTGGATCTTAATATCGGAAGAGTAGTTGGGGGCTACAAGCCTCCGAACGATTCTGGAGAGACCTGCCTCTTCCTTAAGGAAAAACTTGCCATTGCAAAAATGGTACTGCTCCCTACATGCCTGTTTGTCCTTCAGGGCACATTCTATGTGATTCCTTGGCAATACTTTAAGATGATTGACAGCTCTCTATTTGACTTATTATGGGAAGACAAGCGTAGACGAAAGACCCCCTCCTGATCCAGGCCAAATGGGAGGGATTACTACCGGACTCATTACCAGGGAAATTCTGGGAGCGTTTCTATGTTGGGGTCTGCAGTGCCAGCTCCAATGCTAGGTTTAAACTTATACAATATAACTTTATTCACCAAACTTACCTCTCCCCCAAGACCCTACACACCATCTACCCTACACATTCCAACACATGTCCCCCGTGCTGAAGCTTGACTTTGTACACATGATCTGGGACTTTGTGGCTCTCTGGCCATGTTGGCAGCTGGTCCTTGACAATCTCAAAAAGGCCTCTGGGTGGAGGGTAACACTGGAAATATGACAAGTAATACTAGGCCTAATGCCCTCCCCCTCTGGTAGGAAACTTAGCAGGAAATTTGTTCTGTTGGGCCTTGTCCTAGCAAAACGCCAAATAACCATAAATTGGTTGAGTACAGCCCCCTCCTACATATGCCAATTGGCTCAAGGATATCACTGCATGGCCCACGGCAAAGGAGGTTAGAATGAAACATGTCGACAGTGACGATAAGCTGGAGGACTACCTCCAAGCCGGGGAAGCTGTGCTTGCTGACCGGAGAGAACCTTACACAGACGTACCCACTGGGCAACTAACTAGTACTGCTCATGACCAAAGAGATGAATAACCATGTTGTGCCATTATTATGTGTACTATTACTAATTTGTTAATTGTCATACTTTGCACCAGAGCTGGGTGAGTTTAGGTGAGGAGTAGGGGGTGGGGTGTTAAACTTGTTGGTATGATCTTAATGATAAGATACTTGACCTACCTGTATCATCTTCCTACATACAGTATTGTGAATGTTTGCTTCATTTTAAAACTCAATAAAGATTATTTAAAACAAAAATAAATACAAGTAGCTAATACATATACACATTTTATTTTCTTCTTCTTTGTAATTTGTTTGTTGTTGTTGGTGTGGTAAAGTAACACATGTCGCTACAGGCCACTGCAGGGCATTAGCATAGATTATTTGCAGAACGAACAAAAAAAATGAATGCTAGTCTTTCCATCACATGGGTGTGTCACACATATTCGCAGATTGTCCACTCCAGTAGTCACACTTTTGATTAAGTTAGCCGTCTTGCACCCTAGGGTTGTTTTCTTGTGATGTATTTAGGCAGGAATGTGACATTTTGAAGCATTTACTGTCCTTAAGTTACATTTTTTAATCCGATATTATGGATTTAACTGCAGTCCCATAACACATTAGTTTTAACAGACAAACGTGTTTCCTAATGAATAATCCTAGCACATAATATATTTAACATAAATACCAACAAAGTTGAAATAATGTGACAAAACCCTTGGAAAACAAAAGGATGAATGAATTTGGGTGACCGGTATGATGTAATTCGGAATCATATCATGAATATCTATGTAACCTATTGTAAGTATTGTTTTATGTTGGTATTTGTGTGGTACTTTTTTACCCCGGGAGAGGCCCGCAATGCTCTGTAGCTGATCAGTTAAGTAGATGCTCTGTTAATAGTGCTTTGCTCCTCTAGCATGTTTGTGAAGCGCCTCGATTTTCCTGGGTGTCTTCCAGAGCGCATGGCTGAAAGAGTGCTTTTTGAGGTGTGTGAAGTTTGGTGACGCTGCGACAAGCATGCGTGGTTTTATGCTATATGGAGCAGGTAATGACAAAGGCTCAGACCATTGGAGGCACAAGAAATCATGGGAGTCCTATAATGTGGTCTATTTAAGAATGATAGGGCTTAGCAAATTGCAGGCGCTGTAAAGATACAGGAGATCACCAAGGTTGTCCTGAGCACCTACCCTAGAAGAGGCATTGTTATGCCGCTGTGGAATATTTTATATGATCTCCTTTGAGGATTAACTGAGGATCAACCTCATTGGAGGTGCAGTTAGGCCGCTGGGACTATTACATAAAATCCATCCAGGAGCGATAAGGGAATCATCCTTAGTTGTGGCATAGTTAATCCACCAAAGAGTACTACATAGAGTCCACCAGGAGCAACAGATGCCCAGTCCTTAAGCAGGGAGTATTGTATTGTAATGTTTTTTATATAAAACTATCTTAACCACTGTTGTATATTACATGCTCAAGTTCAGTGTTTATGAAGTTGCCATGACAATTAGAATGGGGGAAATGGAATGTAGATGGGCGAAGTGGCAGTTGCTTAAGACTGTTCTCTGAGCCGGCTGTATACACATTGTACTGAATAAAGATGTAACGTTTGGATCTGCATTCAGTGATCTTTGGATGAAGAGAGACGTTTTAGTACAAAAATATCAAACTAACATAATGTTGACACTATTGTCTGCACCTTCAACACTTTACATGAATAAGTCTTTTTTCCTTTTTTATGGCAATATCTCCCTTATTAACAACATAAAACACAACGGTGTTCCAAATGATACATTAACTATTTACATGTTATATTAATACCATGTTAAATTCATTCTCTATATCTTCCTGGAATTTTCCTTTGACGACTACTCCTCCGTAACATTATTCCTTCATAACTTTTCCCTTTATACTCCATAACATCTTTACCTACATTTGTTTGTTTTGTTATTAATTCATGATTATTTTCTTTAAACTTGTCTGTTTCTAAATCATTACATTTCACAACATTCCTTAGATTCCATTTCTTCCCATCATCCAGAATCACTGAATATTTCATTACCTTCCGAACTTCTTTAGGATCTGACCATTTAGATTCACCCTTCTTATAGTCCTGGAATCTTCTAACTTTTACTACATCACCTACATTCCAATGTAAATTTTCATTATGTTCTTTTCCCTTTGAACACTATTTTTGTTGTTTCATTTTAACACCCTTTCTCATGCTTTCTTCATCCACTCTCACTACCCTATCCTTATTCATCCAAGCTGGAACAGCTATGGTGCAAGCCTTCCTACCCCTCAACAAGACAAACGGAATTTCACCAGTCAAAGAATGTGGAGTTGTGCGATAATTCCACACCATTTTCTTCATTTCCTCCTTCCAATCCAATTTGCATTTCATAGCCAATTGTAAGTTTTCCCCCAAAACCCTGTTAAACCTCTCAACAAGACCATTCTCACGTGGATGATATACAGCAGTTTTCCTGTGTGAAATTCCACACTGTTTTAAAAATTCCTCAAATTCTTTTGCTAGAAATTGTGGACCATTATCAGAAACCAAAATCTCCGGATATCCTTCTCTCCTGAACACTTCTTTACAAAATTCTATAATTACTTTTGTCTTTACTTCCCTGACAAAGGTAACTTCTGGCCATTTGGAATAGTAGTCCATCAGCACCACAGCATAACTACTCTCACTACCTAAAATATCAAAAGGTCCACATACATCTATACCCAATCTCTGCCATGGATATTCAGGAAAATCGATAGCTGTTATCGGCGTATTAACTGGACTATGAGACTTATCACTATGCGCACATGCAACACATTCCCTCACAAATCTTTCCACATCATGATCTAAACCAGGCCACCAAAAATCCAATCGAACTTTGCGTTTCATAGCAGACATTCCGCCATGACCCTCATGAAGCGCAGTTAGTACTCTATGCCGTAATGATTTTGGCACTAATAACCGATCACCACGTCTTAAAATTCCATCAACGCATGACAATTCTGTCCAAATAGATTTATAATTATAGATCTCAACTGATTCGTCCCATTCCCACTTCCAACGTTTTGGCAACAAATTTATTAATTTCTGACAAATTTCATCCTCCTCTATTGCAAGTCTCCATTCTTGTTCTGATATTGCTTTGAGACTTGCACATACGATATCTGCCACTAAAATATCGTCTTCCTCCACATGGTTCATTCCATCTAATGGACATCGAGATAAAAAATCTGCAGTGACATTTTTTATTCCAGGAATGTATTTTGTTGTGAAAGTATACTCCTGTAATCTGAATAACCATTTTGCAACGCGTGGAGTAGCTCTTCCTGCACCTTTTGTTGTAAAAACATCAATTAGTGGCTTATGGTCTGTCCAAAGTTCAAAATCAACTCCCCATACAAAATTTCTAAAGTGTTGAATACCCCACCAACATGCCATAGTTTCCTTCTCTATAGTTAAGTAATTTAATTCAGCACCTTTTAACGTCCTTGAAGCAAATGCAATTATTCTTTCACGGCCATTCTTATTCTTCTGCATAAGAACAGCACCTAGACCATACATGCTTGCATCAGTTGCAATAATTAGTTTGTCACCTGGTTTATATGGTGCTAAGGCTACAGCATTTATAATACAATCCTTTATATTCTTAAAGGCTTTTCCACATTCTGTTGACCATACAAACTTACAACCCTTCCTCATCAATTCTCTCAAGGGTCTAACTCTATCTGCAAAATGGTCCACAAACTTTGAATAAAATTCAGCCAAACCTAGAAAAGATCGTAACTGATCTTTATCCAATGGATCCGGAGCCATTTCAATAGCCTCCATTAATTTATGTTTGGGTTTTATACCCTGTTCCGACAATGTATGACCTAAGTATTCCACTTCTCGAATAGCAAATTTGCATTTATTCAATTCAACGGTTACACCAGCCTTATCTAGAATGCACAACACATCATATAAAATTCTGTTGTGGTCCTGTTTGTCAACACCCCAAACCAATATGTCGTCCTGAAAAAATCTTACTTGCTTTACACCTCCCAACAATTTTTGCATCACCTGCTGACAAACAGCTGAGGCCGATGCACCTTCTGGCGTAATAAGTGATGTCAAATGACGAGAATCTTCATGTAATATAATTTGATGGTAAGCATTTGACAGGTCAATCGTTGAAAAATATCTCCCTTCAGACACACCTGATAACAATTCTGCAATATTTGGTAAAGGATGGCGATCAATCCATATGCACTTGTTTGAATCCCTCAAGTCCACACACATCCTTATCCTTCCATTTAGTTTCCGTACTAAAACAATTGGACTTAACCAATCAGACGCTTCAATAGGTTCAATTATATCAAGTTTACACAATCTCTCTAATTCCTCCTTTAAAGGACCTCGCAAAACCAACGGTACACTTCTAACTTTGTGAGCTATTGGAGTAATATTTTCCTTCAATATAATTTTGTGTAAAATAGCGAAGATCAGGTATTATCAACAGCTTCTGATAATATAACAACATGGGCACAGAAATTTCCAACATTATTTAGTACGAAGTTGGGTTGTTTAAAAAAAATTGTACACAAAATTATATTGAAGGAAAATATTACTCCAATAGCTCACAAAGTTAGAAGTGTACCGTTGGTTTTGCGAGGTCCTTTAAAGGAGGAATTAGAGAGATTGTGTAAACTTGATATAATTGAACCTATTGAAGCTAATGTTACGGAGGAGTAGTCGTCAAAGGAAAATTCCAGGAAGATATAGAGAATGAATTTAACATGGTATTAATATAACATGTAAATAGTTAATGTATCATTTTGAACACCGTTGTGTTTTATGTTGTTAATAAGGGAGATATGTTGTATATTACATGCTCAAGTTCAGTGTTTATGAAGTTGCCATGACAATTAGAATGGGGGAAATGGAATGTATATGGGCGAAGTGACAGTTGCTTAAGACTGTTCTCTGAGCCGGCTGTATACACATTGTACTGAATAAAGATGTAACGTTTGGATCTGCATTCAGTGATCTTTGGATGAAGAGAGACGTTTTAACCACTTGCAGCAATAAAGTGCCTTCAAGCGAACTAGTAAGTAGCTATTCTGTTGGTATGTAACGGTGTATGTCACGGAGTTGTTCATTGGTGGCCTGCGTGACGATTGGAAGTTTGCTCCCAATAATTTAAAGAAATGTAGAGGAGTGGAACCATTCTTGATTAAAGATTGATCATAGATTTCTGAAAGAAGCTGCTGAAGCTCAGTCTCTCTGTGCTTTATGGATTTTACACTACATAAGGGCACAAAAGTCATTTGATGCAAGATCATGAATCTTACCCAGACACTGCACACATCGACGATGCAGGTTCTGTAAACGGTTTGTTTTCTATGGGAATAGCATCTCTTAAAGCCAGACTACTCTGTTGAAAAATCTCGATTTCACTCACAAAATGTTGAATAATTAACTGTAAAAAGGTTGGCTCTGGATCTCTATCATTACAGCTGTGGTATGAAACAGATGCAGGATGTCACTGACACCAGTGGGCTTTAGGTATATATGAAGTTGTGATGTTATAATTTGAATATATGCTACTCCATTAGAAGTTGTGCTGCACCAGTGCCTAATTTGTGTGTGTTGTTTCCGGTGCTGAGCACCGGCACTTATTTTTGAGGGCAGGCTCTTCATTTTCTGCCTCAAGCGTTTACTGCGAGCAAAAGACACAAATGGGAAAGACGGAGGAAGAGAAACGAAAAAGTGTCGCAATTGGAGAAAGCAGAAAGCTGCAAGAGTGAGCTGAAGGGGCAGGGAGTGGCTGTAAATGGATTAAAGACACCCGAGATGGCTTCAGGATTACGCTGCATCAGTATTCAGTGCTCACACATTTAATTGCAGCAGCAGAGTGTTTAAGAGGAGGGCTTTGGGCACCTGCACGTTTTTATTTACAAATTAAGCACTGTGCTGCACCACTTATTGTCATTGGAAAGCTATGACCACTTTAAAGGGTCTCTATCCAGACTGGTGAGGTTAATGTAAGGAATTTGTGGGTGCCTCCATTTGTTAGAAACCTCTTCCACTGTTACTGTCATTTTGTGCAGTATTTAAACCACTAGAGCTCCAGTGTGTTTAAAGGCATTCTCTACTTTGGCCTGTTGGCTTGTTACTTTCATTATGTCATCTTTCAGCATTGGCTTCTCTACCAGCGCTTTTGGGATGGAAGGTGTTTCTGTTTTGGTCATGGTTGTCTTCAGGGAACCAGTTGTGACTAAGTGAGACAAATATAGGCTGATGTCCATATTCCCATTGTAATGCCATGTGTACACTCGTGATAGGGTGACTCTGAGACACCTACCATTTTGGGAGGATGTACTGTAGCTGTCATATGCTAAATCCACCCATTAAACTTCTCTTCTCACATTTAGGTTTTTCTCAGAATCATTTCAACAATAAATACAGAACTGTACAAAATATTGATTTTCTTTTTACATGAACTCTTTGTTACTGTTTGCCATTATTCCAGATTTATGGATTGAAAAGGAAGATTAATTACTTGCCCAATAGAGTTTTTGAGTATGGCTAGCCCTTTTCTTAAATCCGAAAATCATTCTCTCGCCTATGTGTACTTGTTTAGTCCTTTCCTTGAGTGGATTGTCCTCTGTTAAAAACGTGTTCTTTGCACTATGTTAAGTAGAGCCTTGCCACTGTTTCACAGACATTAAAATACTGATAAGCAAATAAAGCACACCTTTTGTTGGGTGTTTTAATTATTGGGAATGCTTCAAAGTCGTTCCCAACCTGTGGTCCGGCGACCCGTGGGAGGTCGGCGAAGCCTCCTCAGGGATCCGCAACTGCTTACAAAATTAAATAATATTAACAGTTTAGTAAAGTGTATATAAATAAAGTGGCTAAATGTACAATTGAAAATTTTAAAACATACTTTAAATGTCAGGAGGTTTAAATTGGAGGCTAAAAATGTATTTGGTATCCTCAGATTGATTCGTTGGAGCAGCATATTTGTTTGCTAATTAAATAAAATGTGTTAGTTTTGTTTGATGAATGCTTGTTTGTGTATTGTTGTGTATTTCTTTGTGTTTCAAATCATTGACAGTGTTTATGCCAGGGTCCCCAGCTTCCAGTAATGACTCAGTGGGGGGTGTTCAGATTCCAATTATGGTTCAGTGGGTGTCCCTGGGATCCAGTAAAATACTAAAGTGGGGGTCCACAGAAGTTAAAAAGTTGGGAACCACTGCTCTAAAACGTTGCATGTGTTCTATGTGCTTTTTAAGGTATTGATTACCCAGATGTGTTCATACAAGTAACTTAAACAATCTTGTACACTATTGCATTACTGCATAGAAAAAACGTAACTTGCTTAAACAAAAACATATGGTGTTTTAAAATAAACTGTATTTACTTGGGATTGATAGTTTATATAGAAAGAAGCCTTCCAACTTTATGTTTTTAAAATTTCAAAGTATTTTCCTTTGCAGCTTCTTCACAAGCAGCTCACATTATTTCTGCAACTGGTGACAGCCTGTCCGTGCCAGCTCCAGCCGTTCATATACATGAATCCCCAAATCAGGAGTCTGCACAACATAGACCAGATGCCTCAGGTACTCCTCCCACATTTCTGTGTTATTAATTCATTATTTTGCCTTATATTTGTGACTGTCCAGGGCACTGCTGTGTGGGGAAATATTGCATGTTGATATTAAAAAGTACAGTCCACAATTAGACTGCAACCATAAATTTATATTTAAAATTGTCAATTGCGGATCTAAAATGTGAAGTAAGAAAGTTAGTTACTTGTAAGAGTAGTTCAAGTAAGTAAATTTCTGTACCAAATCTGAAGCTATCAGCAACTCGAAATGCTAAAGCATGGATACTGTCTCGGAAGGGAGACGTTTCTGACAAGATAACTAATCTTGCTGAGACCCTCAGATCTGAAGAACAAAATGTGCAATGTAAGGATTTTAATTGGGCATTAATAGTAATCAGAAGTAATTTGTCATAAAAACATATTTAAGTAAAATGGAAGATAAGATGGTACTATTTAGTTCTGTATCCGTGTGCATATAGAGAATGCAAATGCAGAATTTCTAATTGACGGACCACCTTTTGAGGTGCCTCTCCACTTCATCATGCCTTTTTTTTTTTTCAGCAGTTAATCACAACATAGGAACTATAAGGCAACAGTGGAAAACTTCCATATACATACAGTCCAAGTATATATCTCATTCAGATTTCTGTCTACCACCAGATAATTAAAATCAACTTCAGTTGCTATTGTTCAAGTAAGACCTTCTAGAGATCAATAGTATTATCACACATTCAACAATCCATCATAATACAGTGCAGTCCCCCAAATGCATTTAAAAACCAATAGCTAGCTACTCCGATTCATTTGAGGCAAGAATGTAGTGCAGTAGATAAAGTATCTCATTTGACAACGTCGCTATGAGACCTAGGGCTTGATAAAGTTTCAAAACGCATATGTGAGTCCTCCTTACCCTAAAGATACCGACTCATGCACCTGTAATCCCAAGGAAAATAGAGATTTCCATCTGGAACAAACTGTATGTTTGGTAGTTTGTTAGTGTGTCCTAACTATTATTGGATATTTCCTGTATGAAGAGAACAGAGAACAGGCACACACATAGTACCTATGTTCATTCTGTAATAGAGCCAGATTGTATATTTAGCATAATGCTAATGCAGGTTCATGTCATAGCTTTGAGCGGGTCCCTGAATTACAAAAACAAAGAGGGAGAAGGAGGTTGTGGGGCTCGGTCTGTCCTCCTTCTAGTCTACATAACATTACCACAGAGGCCCAGCCGAAAGAACTATCACAGGATGGACAGGAAAAAGGATTTTCCTGTTAGAAAAACCCTCACCCAACAGGGTTACCCCTTGGTGGCATGCTTCTTTATTGGGTTTCTTCCCATTCCGCTACAGTGCTGGGCGTGCCACGACCTATGGGATACGTGGGAGCACTGATGTAGTCTCATCAATGTGAATCACAGGAGGGATAGGAGTGGTGGGGTCTTGGGTGAGTTAAAAATACCTGTCTCCTAGTAATTCCAATGATTTAATAGATCTCTTGGAGGTGATATGATTATAAAGGGGCTGTGGAAGTGGGGGATGCAATGTACCTTACTTCCTAGTCCACATGTTTCGGAGCCTTACCCCTAGGCTCCTCTTCAGGACCAAGGTGGACTCCCTGGTGCCACTCCTTGTTTGACTACCTCTAATGAAAGCATAAATAATACATGCTCTGTGATATGGTGCAATTCACCTTACTAATGTGGTGTCATAAGAGAATGAGTAACCCTTCATTAAACACAAAAAAGAAACTCCCACATAATTATCAAAATGCTATGAGAATCCCCAGGTCTGCCTCTGTAAGTCCATGAAGCCCCAATGACCTCTTTGACTGCAAGGAAATCTTCTGAATACATTATTTGGTTCATGAGGCTTGTCAAGAAAACATTACTATGTAACCAATTAAAGGTGATTCAAATCATATTAATTCTGTGCATTTTGAGCTTTTGAAACTTTAATAGACCTTCAGCCAAAGGTGCATTTGTGGAAATGTTGCACAACAACGTCTTTCTTCACAATCAGGAAAAAGGCCTTTAAGTTTTGAGGTTCTGGATTTAAAGCATTTTTATTTGTTTCTGCTGGGTTCATGCTTTGCTGTAGAGCTCCACGTTTGCAAATAATGTTTCCACCAATTTAGTTGGTTAGAACCCATTGTACCTCTTGCATTTATTCTAGATTTTACAAAGAGTCTACACAAGCTGGTATAATGTTCCCACTAAGTGGTGAATTCGTAAAACATAACAAACAATACAAATACCATCTTTCTTCACACAATATTGAACTTAAGCTACTGTGCCCTAGTAATGCGTAGATATTTTTATATCCCTGCAAGAGATAATGGACAAACTCGGTAGGAGGTTTTTAAGAGCGTACCTGAATCTACTTTGGTGAATCTGCTTTTGGTCAACCAACACTTTATCACCAGCAGCCCAGGCTAGCCTTTCTTACCATAAGTACTGTCAGGACAATCCCAACATCTGTGAATTGCTAAGGCTCTCTGATGCTAGTTTTTCCCATCCGTCCGGATCAGAAGAGGCCTATAGAAAAATCTCACATACTTGAATTCAACATTGACCATGGTGATGATGACGAGTGGGAAAAATGAGATGCCAATTTTGATGACCACATTTTCAGAGGTGATGAATGGAAATATCTTGCACCTGAAGAATGTTCAACTGATAGAGTGTGGTTTAGTTTCCTATTGAAACAGCACTTTGCCAAGTTTTAACTGACAGTTGCTATGAAAAAGCCAGAATGGAGTAGCTATAAAGTCATCGAACCATCACCATCTGGTCTCTTCTAATATACTTGACCAGGCACACTATTTACTGCAGCTGATCCTATCACTAAAGAACCATATTTCCGGGTATGTCAGTTCTTTATTTCCGGGTGCCAGTATAACAAATAGTTGAAATATGGCTGTTCTAGACCAGAGGAGCAGTAGCAGAATTTCCTCCTGTCAAATGGGCTCTCAGTTTAACACTTGGAGATTAATTTGCTTTGTCAGAGAACAGTGTTATGATGGTCATATTTCTTTGTTTGAAAATTGAAGCTTCTGCACGTACCAGTTGCTTAGGAAAGCAACATATGTCTCAGAAATCTTTGTGATTATCATCTCCAGGCTCTATTGACATCAGGACTGTGTAAAAGCTGTGTTTTTAGTAAAGAAAAAAATATAAAAATCTTGTTTGTAGATGTGGGAAGATGTTGCTAAATCCTATGAAATAGTATTGATAAAGTAGCTGTACTACCACATCGAACACTGATTTACAAAACTTTATTGGAAGTGCATAAATTGATTTAAGGAAACATACCTCAAAACAAACAACCTTTCTATAAGGCTATGATTAGCATCTACCCATGTTTGGTGTCCTTTGATTGTAATAATGTTATATTGATTTTATGAAGCATATCTTCACTCCACTTTTTGGTGCTGACTTAAATGTAACAATTGAGTTGTGACCAGTGATGATAAACATGATTTGGTAGAGAAAAGAGCCTAGCAGTGGACGTTATTTAACTGATTAGTCAAATTAATCCTATTAGGCTTGACACTGGTAGGAGGGATGGTGTTTCACAATTAGGACATCTATAGAACATCATTTAGCTAGTACAAGAAATTAATTCGAAGGGTACAACTAACATTTGGAGGCTGAGAATTTTGGTCTTCTGTTAGATTCAATTATGTATGATGATCTTAACTTTGCAAATCAGGAACTATGGGAGGAATGAAAGCACCGGGTAAATTTACTTCGGTCTTGAGAGCATGTTTATTAGCAGCAACGCAACGTTCTGTACCAGGTGAAGTATCTTCACAGGGTGCGCTAGGGCCATTGAATTTGCTTATTCGATCTCAGAATGCATCAACACATTTTAATCACTTGGCTGCACATCTGTTTTTCGTTGAATGGGGGTATTCATTTCAGGATCCACTGCTGTATAAACTAAACGTTGGCATCTTTAGTTTGAGTGGTTAAGGCTAGACTGGAATCATTTGGTTACAAACTACCTCGCAGGATAAGGCAACAAACATATAACCTGCTGTCAGCATCACTCCTTGAACATGAGCAATGTGAGGCTAAACATGAACTTGTCATCTGCTTACATCTTAATTCGGACCCATGAGTGGTTGATCAGTTTGTCAAGAGGCTGCATGTACAGGTTGAACAAAAAGGTAGAGAGAATGTATCAGTGCTGGACATCAATTTTCTGGCTTCTGAGATGAAAAACGGTGGGAAAGCAACTGCTTGTGCCATTCGCACTAATAAGGATTTAAGACTCGTAAGAACAGTACCCATAAAGCAGCCTCTGGCTAGGCTGTTGAAGTTATGTCAGATGATGTTTGATGGCTGAAAGACATAGCTGGGATAGCGCTAGGGCACTACCACAGTCAGTCAGCATGTGACAGTTGTCTAACGCACACAGCACTACTTCCTTGGTGATAAAGACAGACTTAAAAGAGGTCTATGCGTTTACTCACAACTGTCAGCAACAAGCTTCTCCAACGTTTTTCTAAAATGGGACAGAAATTGACGAAGTCCTCAAGCAAGACTTTTTGATCTGGAGGTTTATTGCTACTAACTTCCCGGCTCCAGTAACAATGCATTCACTCAAAGCGGTTGAACAGCATGACTAGTTAATTAGAATTGGCAGAAGTGCTGAGGGTTGACTCTTACAATAATGAGATTTAGTAATTAACCTTAAATGTTTTGTGCAAAAGTCTGGGCTGATTCAAGTAAGATCTTTAATACAATGATCTCTGAGCATTTTCAAGACTGATAGTCATGCAAATCTTTGAGATCTTCACTGCAAAGAAAGGTTAAAATGTTCAGAGTTGAAGTGAGAGTGTAAAAGCATATTGGCTGGCTTTGAGAGATTGCAATTTGGAATCAAATGAAATGAATTTAAAAGATATGGGGTTTGACTGATGCACTTCGAAAAACAAATCACCATAACCTCCTTGCCTTTGCTTTTGGTGGGTGTTAAAAAGGCAACAGACCTTTTTTGGCTCAGAAATAGCAACATCTCTGCTTTCAGGTAGCTGGTATACTTATATCTTAACCAAGCATCTTTCCTCACGCTGGTTAATCGGCTAAAAGGAAGGGTTAATTACATGTTAATGCAATTTGTCGTGCACGCAGCAAAATGCCTGTGTGGTAAATCAAGTATAGTTAAAACTATCCTCAAAGCAACAATAAGGTGAAACAAACCATTAATTATACATAATATCAAATATTGAGTCACCTACTGCCCAACGCTTAAGGGAGCAGTGCCACATGTTTGACCAAATAAGGTTTCAGTGCTTGGACACTACTAAACCCTATGAAGAATCTTGATACGTACGAAATGTGGTTGGCCAACTGCTTTGGATTCGTTTTCAACAGGAGGATTTAATAAAACCTTAAATTACCTTTTCTAATTCAAGGACTATTTTCTGTAATGTATTTAAATACCATGTGGTAATGGACTTTTAAAATCATATCCATGATGGGGGCAACAAAAAGTTCATGGAACACTCTTAGGGAAAGATGGATACTTGTCAAATAACCAAAAATAAACTTTAGACTCAATTTGAGATCCGGTTAATAGTCGTAGAGAAGTGCATGGACTGTGAACAAGCATGCCAGTAATAGTTCTTCAAGCTTTACAGTATTTACTTTTCTTTTATGGAGATATAGGTTCGGGAATGTAACTTTGTTAATTCTAGATGATTGTTTTGTATCACTCACGCAAAGTGATAGTCTGAAAGTGTCATTTAAGGAATTGAAAAGTGAATCACATTGAAATGTATTAAGTGTTTATATTACAAGATTAACTCCTAAATGAAATTAAGTATGAGATTTATAATAAGAACTAATAGGTATTTAAATTACTGTTGTGATTAGAACCAAAAAGGATTTCTGGTTTGTAGTAATTAAAATTGAAGATTCAAAGGAGATCTGAACAGGAAGTTGTTTGAAATTTTATTTTATTCACAAGGAATTTAATTTTGGCAAACCGTTGTAGTTTATGCTCTTATATGATGCCAAGTTATTATCATACTTGATCGCTGAATAGGACAGTGATGTTGCACTATCTGCCTTTTAATAGAAACTGTTGTAACATTTGTTGCTTTACATGTTTTAACATCTCATTGCTTCCGCGACTAGTCAAACTAATGACCTAATATTCAGGCTTATGCTTCAGATTGCTACAATAGTCTGCTTTCCCTCTGGTTTGCCTTGGACTTTTATCTAAAATGATGTGTATACTGGAGTAACAGATGTGGTCCATTTGATATATGGATACATACTCCTGGTTCAGTGAGATTTTCTCTTTCTTATCTAAGGTAAAGCTTGTGACGAATGTGCACATGAAGGATCTCATCCCCTGAAGGAGCGACCACCAGAGGAAGTTGCTGCCAGGCTCGCTGAACAAGAAAAGAATGAACAAGCAAAGATAGGATGTATGATCTGGTGCATGGTGGTGCCTGTTTGAATAGTTGTTACTTTATCAGCTATTTTACGTAGTTGCCTTCATGTTAGGAATATTTCAAGTGAGGAGTACTAGAAACAAAACAATTCTAGAACTAGCTTGAAGTTAGGAAGCCATTTATGTAATCCTACCAACATGGCTTTAGTCCTGTGTCTCCATAGTTGTTTTCAGTGACTCCCTGGGCCGACTCATGCTCTGCGATCTCTTAAGACAGATTTGCGGCTGCACTTTGACTACTCTGTTCTTGAAATCTTTTACATAAATTCTTTGGTCTAGCTAGAGTAAGCATTAGCTCTTTGCCAGAGCGCACATTGTCACGTCAACAGACAAAAAAAGTTTACAGAGATGAGCTTTGGGTCTGCCTCTTTGTTGAAATACCTACTTAAGGCATTTCAGCATTTTATTGGCTCAAATGTTGCATTAGTCTCCCTTATGGAGTACTTCAGTTTTACTGTATGCAATGCAGTGGAGACATTGAGATATTGCTAGATTTATTCACAGACATAAATGGCTGTTTTTCTTAATCATGTATTTGATGAGTCCCCAGATTTAATGCCTCATTCAAAAAGAACAATGTATGTATAGGTTTATGCATCTAAGACACCAGATACGTCTATAATTTTAGAAAGACAGATAAATATGAGGAAAGGCTTTCCACATTTTGAAATGCTATTGGCTATTTGGGGTAGTTTGCGCTTAGGGCTCCATAACTTTTTTTTTTTCACATAATCCATCTACTCCAACTTTGAGTCCTTTTTTCCCCAACATACTGGGGATCCTAAAGGTACCTGTAGTTTGTAGATTCCTCTGGTGGGAATGGAGAAAATAGGCAAAATGTATTTAAACTGTGAGTTTTTTTGTTGTTGTGAAAAATAGGAACAAGGTTCTACAGATAAGTGTCTGGTTTTAGTTCCAACAAAGGCATCAACAAATAGCTTGCTGTGCTAAATTTACTATCTTCCCAGCTTTCAGGAACACGCAGAGCTGAAAAAAACTTATATTTTTATCAGTTTTTGTTTTCAAAAAGGTAGTCCATTTTTTTTTTTCTTTTTTTTTTTTTCTCTCTGTGCTCTACTTAGTGCATGTTTGGCTGGTGGTGGAGGATTTGGAAAAAATGTTTTTTTAGAATGACAGGCTCATTGAGATGAAAGTCTGAAGGGACTTTAGGAACAAACTTTGGGTTTGTGCGAAGAATCACCCAATTGACCCTAAATTGCAGGTTCCCTTATGGTGAGGGCTTGAATCTCGCTCAATTGTCTAGCAGAAGTTAAAGCTACAAAAGCAACCTTCCAAGAAAGGAATTTAATATCCGCACTGAGAAAGGGTGCAAGCAGGTGCTTCATAAGCTGTGAGAGCACAGTGTTCAGTTGCCAGAGCAGAGGAGGAGGTCTGACTGGTGGGAAACCTCTAAATAATCCTTTGAGGAATTGTTTAACTATTTTGGCTGACCACAATGACGGCGACGTGGGTGATTGCCTGAAGCTGAAGATGGGCATCAAATGGATTTTGATGGATGCATGAGCCAATCCCGAGCGTGCTAACTGCAGGAGATATGAAGGCTCCCTTCAGGTGAAGAGGAAAGTGGATGTATGTTCGCATGTTGGCACCATATGCTAAATTGTTTCCACGTAAAGGGTTCAGGTTTTGTTTGTACTTTCTAAGTGTGCTCTGGCAAGGATGTCGCTGAAGTCTGGAGAGACGTTTAAATTGGCAAATTAATTGTGCTCAGGAGCCAAGCCAATAAGTGAAGAGACTTGGGATCCAGATGCAGCACTTGGCCCTTGTTCATTGTTAGAAGAGCGAGTATCCTTTTCAAGTGGATGTGAGGTTTCTCCGGGACGAGAAGCAGCTCTGTAAACCAGTGCTGGCGATGTCACGTTAGGATTCTGAGAATCATCCTGCATGGTTCAGTGTTCATTTTCATGAGGACTCTGGAAAGTAGAGGTATGGGAGGAAAGCCGTAAGCAAAGATTATGGAAATCGCAATCAAAAATGCATTCCCCCATGATCCCTGATGGTGATGCCGCTTGCAAAGAACAGTCACTTCGGCTCTAGGGGGTTTCAAAGTGGTCAATATTCAGTTTGCCCTCTGGAAGAAGACATTGTAGAGGATTTCCTGATCTAGTTCCGACTCATGGTAAGAGGTCCTCAGTCTGCTGAGTGTGTCCATTACTGTGTTTTGCTTTCCGGGGACATGTTCTGCTCACAGATGCACCCTGTGCCAGATAGAACACTCCAAGATGTCTTGTGTCTCCTGAGACAGGAGGTGTGGTCCCGCACCACCTTGCTTGTTGATGTAGTGCATTGTGGTCGAATTGTCTGTTCCGATCAGCACTGCAGAGTTTCTTATTCTCTGAAGGAAAGCCTGTAATGCTAGGTGCACTGCCATGAGCAGATTGAAATATAGATAAGACTTTTGCCACCTGCCGCTGTCCTGCAGGTCTTGACGGTAAGCTCTCCCATCTTTCTATGGAGGTGTCATTGGTGATGACCAATTGAGAAGCTAGACTTAGGTAAGAAAAGCTGACTAACAGGTTTGTCTGTTACGTCCACCAAAATATGGCATTGACCATGGACTATGATGTCGTCGTCCAAAGGCCTGTTGTATGTATCCACTGTCTGTCTAGTTCTTCCTGGAGCCTCTGCATCCGTAGCAAAATGGAACTAGAGGAATGCATGATGACATCATCCCTAGTAGGGACTTGTAGAGGTGAAATGAAAGACACTTTTCCTTGTATCAATTTTGCTAAGGACATTAGCTTTAACTGTCTCTCTGAAGTGGATACGCTTTGCTGAGTGTAGTATCAAGTGTTGCTCCCAAAAATGTTATGTTCCTTGATGGCTGAAGGACAGACTTCTAATTCAGAGCGAGACTCAACTCTTTGAATAGGGTTGTGCAGGCAATTGTCTATCTCTGTGCACTTGATCGGAAGGCACCTTGCCTAACCAACTGTCTAAATCTGGGAACACCTGGTGTTTGTGTTTCCTTAAAAAGGCTGCTACAGGTGCTAAACACTGAATATTTGGGGTGCAGACTTCAGACCAAAGGGAAGAAATCTGAACTAGTAACGGCTGCCGGCTACTGTGAATCTTAGGAATTTTCTGTGCGATGGGTGGATGGGGATGTAAATAATACACCTCAAGGGTTGCAAATCTCCCTGATTTAGAAATAGCAGATTATCCTGCAATGTTACTATGTGGAATGACTGTTTTTGAGAGAAGTGTTGAGATCTCAGAGGCTGAGAATTGGTCCCCACTCCCTCCAACTTTTTCGGACCAAGAAGAAACAGGAATATAATTCTTTCCCTTGTTGTGATGTAGGAATTCTTTCTACCGCCTCTTTCTTGAGCATGGCTTTGACCTCCAACTTGAGAATTCATATATGTTTCATAATGGAGGTGGGGTCTGGATGAATTCTACAGTATGATCCAATTGAACAAGGTCTAAGACCCATTGGTCAGTTGTTCTCTTTTGCCAGCGTTAAATATAGTTGAATAGTCTCCCTTCTAGCCTTATAACGGAGGAAAGGGGAGAAGCCGGAGCATATAAGCAGTCATTGACGTCAACCAGCGTCCCGCTCTGCCTCTTGGCGTGGGCCTACTGCAGGCTGCTTGTGGTGGGTGCCGTTGTCAGTACCAAGGACAAAATTGCTGAGAGGAAGATTAATATGAGAGGTAACGATATTGTGGGTAAACTCCTCTGTATGAGGGAAGACCTCTTCCTTGGGCACCTCCAAAGGGCAATTTCCTATATTGAAGTGCTCCCAGTGATTTAGCTGTGACAATGTCTGTTTTTATGGCTTGCAGGGAGTTGTTGACATGCTTGCCGAAAAAAGCTTCTCCATCGAAGGGTAGATCTAGTACTTTGTTTTGGAGCTCCAGACTAAAAAAAGTTGCTTTGAGCCAGCCTTGTCTCCTGAATACGACAGCACCTGCAAGTTACCTGAATGCAGCAGTAGCAATGTCCATGGCACTATCTATCACATCCGATCATGTGCACTTCCCCACCAGCAAAATTTTCTTGACCTCTGCTTTAAACTCCTCCTGCTGCTGGTCCACATATGTAGCAACTGTCACCCACAGTTGGTGATCATATCTTCCAAGAACAGCCAGAGAATTTGCTGCCCTAACTGTAAGTGCTGACAAAGATGAGGAGTGCTTGCGTATATTATAAAGGCACATACCCTCTTTGCCCAGAGGCGCTGTGATTGGCACTGAGATCTGCGCTGGGCTACCTGTGTGAAAACTGAATCAGGCTTTGGGTGGCCAGTGAGAAATGCAGGAGCATCCTCTAAAGTCTTTACGTCTTATCCAGGCGCTGTAGAACCATAGTCACTATGGCTGGATTCTTCATTACTTTTAAGCCCTACTCCCATAAGTAGTTCACAATGGGCATAGCTCTGACACTCTTTTGAAATGGCTCATCCTTTATCTTTTTCATCTTTACCTCCTTGTCATAATTGTCTTTTTTTTATCCATCTACTCAATCTTCCTTCCCTATCCATACTTAATTTTCTTTCTCACTCATCTATCTATCCATCCATCTTTCTTTCCATTGCCTGTCATTTTCTCAATTCATCAAACAGTGCAGCATCCATCATCTATCCTTCTTTCTAACGATCCTTCTGCCCATCCATCCTCTTTACCCACTCATCCTTCTCTCCTATAGCCATTCAATCCATCCATCATCCATTCTTCCATCTTTCTCTCCATTGATCCTCCATCACCCACTCCACCCATCCTTTATCTTCATTCATCCTTCTCTCTATCCTTCTAACCTGTCCATCTTTCTCTACCTTCCCTCATTTTCCTCCTCCTCTGTTTCATTTGTTCCCCCATCTTACAGCTTCATTATGTAACACCTTATGGCTGTATTAGAGTGTCTCTTTAGAGACTTCTGACTAGCGTGTCCCGTCACTGTTTTAAAGGAGCATAAACAAGAAGTTAAGTTGTTTTATGTTACTCAGTTCTGCCCAGTATTATCCACATCCTTCTAAGTTTTCTCAAGTGAGAGTTTCACAATTCCCCTGTGCCCAGACCCCTGCGAGTGGAGCGGTTGGGAAAGCAAAGCGATTGTAGGAATTACATTTGTATTCTGAAGTAGAGTGTAAACATCGTTATTCATGTTTTTTCCGTAGCTATTGCTGCAGCTCTGGAAGAAGCTCTGAGCCATACTGCTAATGTTACACTTCAGGCAATTACTGCCCAGGATGCTGCAGTGCACGCGGTCAGTGCTCATGCCCGAAGATTGAAAGAGGCCATGGACGACTCCGAGGTAAACTGCAAGCCAGCAACGGCGAAGCGACCAGCTCTGGCTTTTTGTTACGGAAGTGTTTGGTAATAGTGCATAACTTGGTGCGTGTTGTGATCTACTGTTGTGTGAAAAAAATCCCAGGCTGAAGCAAAATCTTAGTCTCCAACTATAGTGATGCTGGCCATCGGGTTCCTTTGCCCAGCAGGCTGAAGATGCCCTTTAGGATTTTGTGATTTCCATAAATTCGCAAAATTTGTACTTTTGTTTAATAAAATAAATAAATTAAGAAAAAATCCCATGATTTTTGCAAAAGTCCCTGCAAAATCTTCAAACTGTTAAACCCACATTGTATTGAGACTGCGCTGCCGTGCTGGGTCAGTAAAAAGCATCACTACGAGCTTCCTGGCGGGAGAGCAGACCTGCATTCACTCTTCCCGTGTCACCTTCACCAGCCCACACCCCAACGGCCCCCTCCAGTTTTCGCTTTCCTGCAGTCCCATTGCCATGTTTTCTTAGACCTCCTGGACCCGACCCTCCATGCATCAGCCTCATGTTCAGACCATGATGAAATACATGCTGCTGCAGTGAGGCGTTAAGCAACACCAACGTACTTTACAATAAAATGGCGGAATGTAGAGGAGCCACATTCACAGCCCCCTCCAGCAGAATGTATTTCAGAGACATCAGGATGGTGCCAGAGAGAGTGCACGTTTTAAATTGTAATCTGCGGTCTCTTTGGCATCACTCACCCCCCTTTCCAGCTGGACTTGCTGCATGTGTGGTGCTGGTGTGCTCACAGTATATGCTCAGTAAATTTGTGACAAGCACATTGTGATCCTGTTGCAAAAATACCTCAAATTGTGCTGTTTTCGGCCACAATTTTATAGTTTTTTGGGCACAAAATTTGTCAAACTAGTTAGCGATAGCCGGGGGGTAGAGGGAGCTCTAGCTAATGAATTTTGCCTTGTAAGTGGTTATCTTAAAAGGCACACAAACGTAATAGATATTTTTGTGGAAAGGCCAGTATATTTTTATGTGTTTAAAATAGTATACATGCATGCTAGTCTGTTTTTATGACAGTAAAGTAAAACAAATAAACAAGCAAGAATTTCTTTTTTAGGTCGAGCTAGACAGCGCTGTCTTGGACACATTGTAATCTACATCTGTGGGGTTTAAACACGCCCACATCACGCCGATCACTTTAATTAGTTCCTTGACATGCCTTTCGAAATTCCCTTGATTTCATAGGAAAAAGCTTCATGTTAGTCCCGCCTTGAGGCTGCTTTGTTACATGGATGATTGCACAGATGGCCATATAGGTTAGTGTGGCACTCTGTTTTTTTTCTTTGCCCCCTCCGCTTCACGTTGCCATATATTGTTTCTCTTGCCTCGGCTTCATGTTTAGCATTGTTGTGTTTATTGGAGCCCACGCACCATGGTTAATTCTTCCGCGTGTCTCTAAGCGACAGGGGCCTCATTCTTTATTCAGTGGTAATGCGCTTCCTTTGTGGACTTCCACACACTCACACTATCTACCTGCCTTTTGATTTCCATTGTTTATTTTTAGATCAGCATTTTTTTATTGTTTTTTTTTAATAGAGCCGGTGGCAGACTGGAACTCAGTTCCCGGTTCTCAAAGTTGGCAACTCTGTATGTTACGCCACACTGCTTTTGCCACAAATATTCTCGGCCACATTTCATCGCCCTGCCGCCCCCTTTGAAATCTCACAAGGCGACAATACACAGCAGGCTTTTACCATTGTTATCCTTTTAATGCGTGGTTTATGTCCTTTGCGCCTAACATAGCAGTAAACCTTCGGGTCAAACTTCCGCCCGTTGATTGACTTTTGTTTGTCTTTGCACGCTCTTTGGGGAACACGCTTTGTGCAACGTGTTCCTCCAGTGTTCACTTGTTGTGGAAACGCCTCCTTATTAAAAGAAGCACCTTGCCCTCTCAATAGTTCTTCACACTGCTCTGAGTTCGTGGTCACTATTTTTGTTTCTGGCTGCCACGATTAGTGTATTGCTTCGGAGGGAGGTGATAATGTGTCTGTGCGAAGAACTCTAATCCGTGTATACAGATGTAATGTAATTCAGAATTTCTTATTTCGGATGAACGCTTACAACTTTTTACTTCTGCCTTTCAAAATACTCGTTAGTGCAGCGGAAATCAGTTAACAAACGCGGAATTCTTAGTCATTTTATGGCCAACTCGCCCTCTGGAGATTTCCCCTGCCTCACGTTTGGACAGGTGAATTCCCATAGACACCTGCCGGGTGCTAAAGCTAGATTGAAATATTGAGCTGGTCTCATGCTGCGGTGTTCATAACTCCGAAGCAAGCAGGAGAGGTCCATGCCTGCACCTTTGTGGCAGGGGCTTGGCTTCTCACTCGGGGCCAGATGTAGCAAGCAGTTTTGCCCATTCTGTGTCTATGGGAAAACGTGTTCGTACATATGGCCCTTGGTCCTTTGTGTCTGTGACCTCTCTCCACACAGCCAGATAGTAACCCTCCCCCGGGTCCTCGAGATTTGTTTGTAGTGGGGGATCTCAAACACACATTTCCCAACTTCTCAAAGTACTTGTTTCATGGAACATTGCTTTGCACTTTCATCTGATTAAACTGCTTCTTTTTTTTTTTGCTGCATACAAAAAGCAAAAGTAAAAAAAAAAAAAAAAGTGTCATTGTCACCGCCAATACCTCTAACTTTCGCAAATGCGACACTTAATGTATCACAAATGCTTTTTATGTTAAGTCGTCATATCATCACAATTTAATGTATCTCTGTAGATACTGGACTGACTGTAAGGCTCAAAGGCATCACTTTAAGGACATCACATTGTTAATGAACAATATTTATCTTCTGTAGTAATTGGACTGCATGATGTTCTCAATCTCTTGGTTCTTACCACTTTTCATAGCATCTCCATATATTCATTCTCTTTTTAATTGCACATTTTAAAATCTAATACATACATTTAAACCTGTTGCCCCCTGTACAGATGTATTTCCCGTCTCCAATATCGTTTAACCCAAATAGAATAGGAGTCTGGCTTACCTCGAGTAAGTGCTGTAGTGCAGCAGTTACCCACTCCAAGAACGTTGTTATACTTGGGCAGCTTACAAATGTACCAATATAATTTGCTTGCTGTTCTCCCCTCTTAAATCTCCCCTTTGTTCGATCTGGTACCCAGCCATTATCTGTGGTATTCAGTAAAACCTGTGCAAAGCAGAGAAGCGGTTTCTCCTTATTGGTGCAAGTTATACTGTTGTATAAAGAGTGCATAACGATGCTTGCCATAAGTCATCTAGCTCCAGCACTGGCAAGTCTATTTCCCATACTTTATAAGATAGACATAGATTGACATCCGCTGCGCCACGTAGTTGCTGATACTATTTTGAAACTTTATTTTTAACTGATCTACTTTGTAGATCTACTTCCTATTTTAGTCTCTTGAACAATGATGTTAATTACACATACTTGAACCTTGATAACTTTGTCACCTCTTCAAACTGACTCCAAGACTACAATTTGTCCTTTTCCATCGATAGCCCCCATGTCACTATTCCCACAACCCTCAAAGGGGCACTGTGCTGATCTTTCAAGAATGATGGAGTATCTGGAGATTCCCAAATTGGAGCTAAATTGCTTTAGTAATGTACCTTGGAGGGTCATACCATAACTTTGATGGTTGTTCCAATAATTTCAACGTTTGAATTACTTTGGAGCTGCAATTTCATAAGTAAATTATCTACATATTCCATGTAGTCCTTCATGCAATGATAGTCATTTTTGTGTTGCCCGAAAATGCCATAAGTATTTACAGTTTTCAATTGAAAATCCCAACACTATAGTAAAAAGTGAAGAACCAACTCACCCTTATCGAAATGCGTCCTCAACTTATTCTATGAATGCTTCACAACCTTACATGGCCTAATAAAACTACTAACTTTTTCTTGTAGTCTCAAAATGTATTTTTTGTCAAAACTAATGGGACTGGTATTAAACAGAGAGGTATGTTTAGCTACAATTGATATTTTTATGTTTACCTGACCATATCTCTTGACAGCAATATCACTCCATTTCTGAATGATTTGATACGTTTTGTTCACTCTTTTTAGTTAGTCTCTCTGTAGTATTACATGGACTATTGACCTTAAATTACTTGTAGGAAATGAGATTATGGTAGAGATAAGACACTATTCTAAAGGAAGTTTAGGTTCATTATTAGAACAGCCTTGGTCGCAAAGATCTGAGATTCATATGTCTTATTTCAGAGGGATAATTATTAAAATCTCAGGGAAAATATCAAAATAAGAATATGAAGAGAATGTGAAGAGCAGAATAAACTGGCAGGTTACATTAAAAGCTATGAAATTAGGCTACTGCAGCCTAATTTTAGTTAGGGAAGGAATTAGGATGCAATTGACTGTTCGATTAATGGTGAAAGAGAACAGAATAAAGAAACTGTAGAACAGCAAGTTAAAGCATTTTGTGTATGGTGAGAAATTGGAACTCTAACTCTGCTTAACACATAGGAACTGTGTTAAGCAGATTTTAAATAGGGACATCGGTCTGAACTTCAGGGATATAAAGGATATAGACGCAGTGATTCCGTTTATTTTCACAAGCTATATAAAGATATAGTACCTGAGTGGGAAAAACATTTGTTGGGGAGCCATTTATGGTGCTCACGGAGGGACAAAATGGACGTGTAAGTGAACCATTTTCAGAGAAAGAGCTGTAAAAGAAAATTGGGGAAACTAGAAACTATAAAGAGGCATATCTGCTTGCAAACATAAGATTCCTCGAGTTATATAAATAAATATACAATTGTTTCATTCTCGGAGACCCTGTTCAACTGATTTTTAATTGAGGGTGAACCAGTTCCTAACCCTTGGACTGAGCAAACTGTTTCAATAATCCTGAAATCCTCAAGGAACCTAAACACGGGGAGGCATTCAAAGAGATACCTCTTTTTAATGGAGACTTTAAGGTCCTTTCTGAACTACTCACAAACAGACTGGGGAGAGTAGTAGAACAGTTAGTACAGGAAGACAAACATGAATTTTACTGGGTGACCACTACAGAAATTAGCACGTACATTGGTGGCCTCAATTGGGTGGGCTCTAATGAAACATCTGTTAGAGGTGTACTGAAAGAGAGGTAAAGAACTTGTGCAGAAGGGGAAAGTCCTCTCTAATTCTAATAATTGGTGTGCCTTGGACGGTACTGATACAGCCTCCAGGCAGGTGAATAAAAGTGTTATTCTCTGATACTTTGCATGTCTTATGAGTGTTGGGTGTTCACCCTGAGGTTTCACATACCTCTCCACTGTGCAATTCAACGGGAATATTTTTTTGGGTGTCAGGTGGACAATTTGGAAAGATGAATACACTGCTGAAGCCACTGGGGGCCCTGCAAACCCAGTGCCCCAAAACCGAGTGTTTTAAGCAGCAAAAAGGAGATGGAAGTAAGGCTGCCACCACAACCCAGAATACTGGATTCAGACAGCAGCAGTCCTTTCAGAAAGGGCACACCTCCAAGTCTTACAGAACAGGAGGTTACCCGGGTTGAGGTGACTCTGGCAAGGGTGCCACAACTTCCAAACAGTGACTTGCAGTGACTTGCCCTCCATCCTCGTGACCACATAACGCCTGTCAGACGAAGAATCAGGATATCCCTTCCTCAGTGGGAGAAAATAACTTTAGACAAGTGAGTCCTGTTCGTAATTCAGCACCTGATAATTCTTGGATTCCTGCACCATGCTGCCAGACATACCATCTTATCAGCATGCAGTCAGACAGGAACTGCAGTGGCTGTTGGAAAAGGAATGTTCCGTCACCTGACCAAGGGTGCCATTGAGCAGGTGTCACCACACCTGTGGTCACTTTCGGGCTCCTTACACTTTCTAGTTTCCAAAAAGGATAGTATCTTGCAGAATATTCTCGACCTCAGGCTACTGAATTGGTACTTCTTGTCTGAGCACTGCAGGATGACAACCCTCGGTACTTTCAAGGACGTTTTTTTTTTTTTTTTTATTAGAGCGGCAGCGAAGCTCAATGTAAGTGCCTCCCGCTATGGCCATTTATTGATTTTTGAGTTAGTCAGTGCTCCATTGCAAGACTATTGCTTACTCTTGTTCCAAGGCTTATAAAACATATTTGTACCCTTTCTTGATTTTTGGCTTGAGCTAGGTAAGTTAGACTAGAAAACTAAAGGCTAGAGGTGAAGGCCCATTTTTACTTGTAGACAAATCCACAGTTTATTCTGACAAGAAGATGAAAATGCCTTGTTTCATTCGCAAGTAAGATGTGCGCCATGTGTGCTGGTGCTATGAAACTGCCAATGCAACAGCTTTACTTTGTTGGGAATCCCAGAGTGATATTTTATATCTGCTGTGTTTGATGAAGATTTAGATGAACATAAGGAAGATTTTCAAGAGTTTCTCACCGATGGCATGATGGTCTCCGTGTGGTCAATGCATCTGCCAAGTCATCAGTCCTAGTTGCGTATGACCCTTACCTAGGCCACATACGATTTGTCTTGGCTTAGATTCAAGATTCACAGGCCTAAAACTGTGTTTAGTTTCTAAATCTTCAGTTATTTAGCGCCACACCTTTTGTGTGACAAGCTGATGAGAAAATGTAGAGCATGAAGACAGATAGAATTGCTCAAAGCTGTAGGTTTGGAAAAAATATAATATAAAAAGCATTGGAAGTGTGATTTCTCACAGCGGATTTAAACCCCACAACTGTTCCAGCAGCAACAACACCAGCAGCAGAAGTTGTTCCAGCATAAATAGGTCAACAAGAGATAGATGTGGTGAGCAGCTGCCTCACAAGGAAAACCAGGACTTATGCCCCCCGCTCCCCATTCCATCTGCCACACCAGTAGGAGGAATATAGAAATAGAGTGATACAGCTACACAAATGATTGACTCTGTGTTTTCCAAAATGGCTTTTGAGGCGCATGTCACCTGATCCAGCTATTCTTTGAAATAGGTCTTGTCATCTAAATTGGCTTCAAGAAGAAGTCCGCACTCTTCTTAAAAACTAGCTGTGGAAGGAGTTCCTCCTTTCTAAAACAGAAAGTGAGTGTACTTGGTCTACCTTCTGGTTTCTTGTTGAAGGGAAGAGACCAAAGCAAGAATTCGGACCTATATTTGACTTAAAATTGCAGAACAAACAGATAAACAGAGATAAATTGCGGATGCTAGCCTCTCACCACAGCTTCTCTCAACTCTGTCTAGAATACTGGATGTATGCTATAGACTTTGTGAATGCATATTTTAATACTCCAAATGTGGATAAGCATCAAAACGTTCTCGGATTCCTTGTCGAGAAAGACCATTACCAGCAAAAATGCCTTTGATTGGACTTAACACCTGCACCCTTCTCCACGTGTATGATGGTGTTCGCCACAATTGCGCAGGAGCTTATGCTTCATTTTTAGAGGACACTGCCATCCTAACAGAATGGATTTTCCCAATAGAGTTCATTCATTATCTGTGAGCATTGCTTGATAGGTGGCAAAGTGTACTGTTTGGGAGAGAGCCTGTCATCTGTCCGTCTGGATTGTCACAATCTTCTGAAGATGACACAGGTGAAAACCTATCAAATCTCACCCTCATTGAGATCGTGGCTTCTTGCAACTTCTGATGCCTCATGCACTCCACCATATGAGGCCTGTTGAGAGTGCTACAGCAGTTAGGGATGCAAATTGATCCTATCTCCGGCTATGATTCAGTCTGTTGCATAGCGGTGCAGACTGAAGAATCATTTGAAAGGGGTTGTTTTCACAAAGACATTTCAGTCCAGACCATCGTAATGAATAATTATGATGGGTTGCTTAGCTAATATCAATTTTGAGGACAAGGGACATGATCTTAAAAAGAAACGTCCAACCATATCAAGCTACTGAAATTGAGAGCAGTGAATCTGGTTCTTAACTCTTTTCTTCCATCAACAAGGAGTTACTCTGTGCTTATGCTGACGAACCATACATCATTAATGTATTATCTGAACACGCAATGAGAAATGAGAGCCAGACTTTTCCAAGTGGTTAATAGCGAGAAATTTTCATTTAACAATGATGCACTTTCCAGGTGCTCAGAATGAAGACACAGGTTACCTCAGCAGAATGCTTAGGAGAATTACAACTGGGTTATAAACGATGATATATTTCTTAAAGCAGCTCCTTAAAGGTGCATTGCCAGTTTTCTAGACTTCGTAGGGTACAGACTGTGTAGTTACAGTTCTCTTCATTACACTTACATTTCCTTAAAAACATTTTTGAAATATTTTTTCTAGTAATTTTTCTTAGCTAAGTGATCATTTTAAATTGCCTTCTTTTAATAATAATTAAAAAATATATATATATATATACACACACACACCATTGTGTCCAATATAGGCATAATAGTTTGCTTAAAAATGCTTTGTTTAAAAACTGTTTTCTAAAGAAAAGTATATCTTGTATAGATTTGGTAAAACGTTCTCTGGGACCCTTTTTGCAACCAGGGCAATTAAGTGCTCATGATTTTAGGGGAGATTCCCCTGACCGAGAACTAGAATCACAGTTAAATAACTTTCCTTTTTTTAAATGTTTTTCCAGAAACAAAATATTTTTTAGATCTGTTTGTCAACTTGAAAATAAAGACACTGTTTATATATGAGTGAATTGAAACCGATACATTTCTAGGTTCCAGCAGAAAAGAAATCTGCTCAGTGGCGTGCCTTGGATGATGCATTAACTGTACGACGAAAGGCAGTAGATGAAGCTGCTGATGCTCTTCTGAAAGCCAAGTGAGTAGCCTTGACCCACAGTTTACTACCAGACATCTACAATTATTAACGAGGACTGTTTCAGTGTGTTTCAATTTATAATTGACACTTGTGCCATAGTAGACATATACATCTAAATGTACATTTTCTTTGTGTTGTATGTTTGTTCACCCTTTTGTGTAACTTTGTGGTCTGAGCTGGTACATGACTAGAAGATCACTCCGCAAGGGCAAACCTTCCAAGAATAGTACAGCACTAACTGACTTTGTATTAGACTTCATCACATGGAAAGAATCCTCAGTATTCTGTGGTTTCTTACTATTGAAAAATGTATTCTGTGATTGCTATAATTCTATAATTGCTGTAAATTCTCACGCACACAATATAAAGTGTCCCTGGTACAACACCATGGCTTGTGTCACATTTATCAATTATGTGACTGTTGATGGCGTCCATGAGCTGCAAGGCTTTATGGGAGAGACTCCTGGGGGTATCGTGAAACACTGTGTCATTCAGATAAAAGGTAGACATTTGTTTACGAAATGGCGCTGTCTAGTTCTTATAAGCGCTGATTTAAACTAAGAAAAAAGTTGTACTTTAATGTGTCAGCTATGAACTGTTTTTAACACTACTGTTAAATTTTGACCACTTTCTTATATATCTGTAGTATCACCACTTGCCCATTGATAAACACATGACTATATCCAGGTGGCACAATGTTTTGAATTGAACACTCTTACACTAAGTAGGCAGTGAAGACTATGTAAATAAGTAGCAACCGAAGAGTGCCTTGGTGCATGGCAAAGCAAACATGCTGTCGCATTTTGTACAATCTGAAGTTTTTTCAGCAATTTTGTGGGCGCACTGAAGTACAGCATGTTGCCATAATCAAGCCTAGAGATAAGTGATTGTTCAATGCTTCTTTGAGCTGATCATTTTGACATTATCAAAAGTGTATTGAATTTTTTTGTTATTTTTATGCTCATTTTCATAAATGTGTTGCTGACCAGCAACTTTAAGACATACATGCACTGTGTTTATCATCTAAAAATAAGTTCTAATGCTCATGCATTTATACATGTGCAATATCTGGAAACATTCTGAAGTCTGATCAAACCAGCAGCACATGTACTCCTCGCTTGATCGTGGAGGTAGTCTGGAAGCTAGGTTGCCCTGTAAATATCAGACCACCATCGAATAAATGAGAATGGTGATGGACTTAATGATCCCACAGGAGTAAGTTAAAATATTCATGCATTTATAATTCTGTGATATCTTGAATCATTCTGACTACAAAACCAGTCAAGCGAGATACTGATCTCCTACCCTTATGACTGGAGAGACTGCAAGGCCTGTGTGCTCCGAGGAACTTCCAGCCCCCACTCATGAACCCAGGAGGCTTGTGTCAGATTAAGTAATACATTTGAGCAAAGGCAAAATAAGAGGCTGGAGTCTCACCTGAAAAAGAAACATGTTCATCACAATAGTTTGCTGTCATCACTCCGTAGCCTCCCACAGCAGGATGCACTAACATGCATCCTAAAGAATTTTCTAGTGGAATTCTGGGCCAGCAAGATGCTTTATCCTATTAGATAGTACACAAAAATAATTAAAGCAATGCTCAGCATTTACATTTCTGGGTATAATCCATTATCGTGTCCCTTTTACCTATTTATGCATTTCTGTGTGCCGGGTATTGGGTTTCTGTCCTTCAGAGTTGCCTCTTAGTTTAACTTAGTCCCACATACAAGTGTAATTCCACCCTTGTTTCATGCTTTCAGTGTTCTGCAGTGTTCTCACATTGATGTTTTACTTCCTTACTTCAAAGTTTAAATGTACTCCAATTTCAATTTTCAGGGTCTTCACTTTTACACATATGTTTTCCAATTTGCAGAAGTGTATGTTTAACAGTTGTAATACTTTACAGCTATACAAAGTTTCATAACCTACACAATACAGACTCCACAGTTTCCCTCCAAGATTTGCAAAAACAAGACTGCCAGTTCGTGCATCAAAAGTATTAAGATTGATCACTTGCTAAAATAATTGAAGGCAAGCCAGGAAAGTAAATTGAGGACCCTTGCGCCTGCATTCTAAATTTGACCGGTTACATTGCAAATTAGGTGAGAATGTATATCTGAAATAAAAAATGGGCCACTAAGCTTCACTTGTGATAGTTTGCAGGAAGTCCTGTGGCATCTCATGGGTCCTGCTTTAGCCTGTAGTAGTTACAGGAAGTCCTGTGGGATCTCATAGGTGCTGCTCCAGCCTGTGGAGGTGCTGTAGGCCCTACAGGAGTGTATTGGACAAGCTCAAGCTCTGAAATGAACATCAAGAAAAACATGTAAGGTGCAGAGCCACAATGATGAAAGGAACATCCAGCATGCGGTGGGGCATCCAACTAAACTTTGTCTGTATTGCCCCTTCCTGACCACCAGGCCATGCCACAACACGAATTATGAGTGAGTGTGCTGGTCAAGTTTGCTGATTAAACTCCCTGCGGCTCTGGCAGACATTGATACTCCATTCTTGTAATCCAAAATGTTACGTGTTATGGTTTTTCAGTTGAATCCACAATGTTTTTGAAGCAAGGCACCTTGTGCACAGTTTGATGTTATAGAAAGCATATTAAAGCCAACAAAACAACTGGGAGCTGATCGAGACTACTAGTTGCAGATCTCTTACCTTTGAATTTCCCCCAGGCGTCCGACTGGATCCAGAGTTTTTTTGTGAGCAGTACCACTGCATGCCGTTAGGTGGCATCATCGTCCTACTGTCCTTGTTGTCCGCGCCGGATATGACATTGCTGTTGCGGTACTAAAAAAAGACCTCCGCCCTGTCCTAGACCAATATGCTCACTCTGGCTCAGGTTTTATCTTCCCTGGACCCAGGAGACTGAATGGTAGCATTGGACTTTCAAGACACTTATTTTCACATTCCCATCCTGCCTGTTGCTTGCGGTTCATGGGAGGCCACAAGCATTTTCAGTTTACTATGCTCCCCTTTGGCCTTACTAGCACCCCTTTGGTGTTCACCAAGGTGATGGCGGTGGTCGCAGCTAATCTGCGCAGATCAGGGATTCCAGTCTTCCCCATCTCGTTGACTGTCTGCTTAAGGCAGACTTGCCCCAGGCTCTCGTCTCCCACCTCCTGCAGTTGTTAGAGTTCACTATAAAAATGCCCAAGTCGCACCTGAATCCCTCTCAGACGCTCCTTCTTTTTCAAGCTGTTCTGGACACAATGCAGTTGTGGGCTTCTTTTCCCCAGCGGTGAGTTCAGGATGTTGAGGCTATGATACCAATGTTTCAGCCTCTATCCTGAATTTCGGTGAGAATTACTCTGAGACTGCTGGGCCTCATGGCTCCTGCTAGTGGTGACACATGCCAGGTGGTATATGTGGGCTCTGCAGTGGGACCGGAGGTTCCAGTGGGTGCAACATCAGGGGAATCTCTGACAAGGTCCAGATTTCAGAGAGAACTGCAAAAGATCTGCAGTGGTGGTTAAGGAATTGCGATTGGGTCAGAGACAGATCTCTCTCCTTTCTTCAACTAGATCTGACATTAATGACAGATGCAGCACTCCTGGGATGGTGCAGCTATCTAGGAGAGGTGGAGGTCAGAGACATCTGGTCTCCAGCAGAATCCGGACTCCACATCAACCTGTTGGAGCTCTGTGCAAGCTGGCTAGCATTAAAAGCATTTCTTCCCTCTATCAAGGGAAATATGGTGTAGCTGTTGATTGTTGATGGACAACATCACCGCCATGTGGTACTGCAGCAAGCAGGGCACGGTGGAGTTGTGGACCGTTTGTCAGTTGGCTTTGCGCCTCTGGACATGGCTGGAACAGCAGGGCATAATCCTGGTGGTTCAACATCTGGCAGGCTCTCTGAACTCCAGAGCAGATGACCTCAGCCAAAAAGGTCCAGCAGATCACAAATGGCGCCTCCATCTGTAGGTGTCATGATTTTTCAGCAGTGGGGAGAGCCTTGGTTAGATCTTTTCGTCTCTGCAGAGAATGCGCAATGTCATCAGTTTTGCACGTTTGAGTTTCCAAGGCAGCATTCACTCTGAGACGCTTTTGATTCTTGAGTGGAACTTAGACCTCCTGTACGCCTTGCCACCCATACCACTTCTGCCTAGAGTTTTCAAGAAGATCAAGAATGATCAGGCCCCAGTAATCCCTGTGACTCCGGACTGTGCACGGAGAGTCTGGTATCCTGAGCTGCTGAGCATGTCCAGGGATCCTCCGATCAGAGTGCCCCTTTGGAAGGACCCTCTGTCGCAGCAGCAAGGGAGGATCCTGCTCCTGAACCTGTCCAATCTTCGTCTTCTTGCATAGAGAAAGAGCGGCAACAGTTGACTGCTTCTGACCTTGCACTCAAAGTTTGTAATGCAATTTTGGCAGCCAGGTGTCCCTCCACCAAAATGGCAGGGGTGTGGAATTTATTAAAATATCTACTTGTCCAGGGGACAGGTTGCTTCTCAAATCTACTTGTCCTGTAAAAAGATCTACTTGTCCCTTTGGTGCCATGTAGTGTGGCGACAAATTATGGCAGCAATCTCATTATGAAGAGCTCTGATAATAGCCTCTCTGATTATGCCAGGGCTACTACCATAGTAGGGCTTGAATACTTGCAGTTTCAATCCCTACTGTAGCAATTTCCTTATTTTGCCACCTTTCTGCAGATCTGCATACTGGGGCTGGAGGAAGCAGTAAGCAATAGTTCCAGGGCTGGAATGCCTTTGAGTCTGCAAACCTACTAACCTGCATGTTTTAAAGATTTTCACCAGCTTCTCTCTAATATTTTCCTATAATAAGAAAGGTTGGACATTTACTCCTGACAATGGCAGAATTAGAACTTCTTCCAGGGTTGGGAAGAAAGTGGCTGGAGGGAAAATGAACTTGCAAATGCTCAATAGATTTTCACATGAGCAAATCTACACATGCGTATTTACCCATGCTAAAATACAGTTCACAAATATTTTATAGGGGTACGACATATACCATGGGTGCACTTTTGTGACTTTCTTTAAGAAATTGGGGCCACATGTAGGTAGGTTTGGATTTGCGACTCGCAAATCCGAATGTAGGATGGTGTCCCTGACACATCTGTGATTCGAAAGGGCTTCGCAAATGCCCACCTAATGAATAATCATGAGGTGGGTCGCAATTTGCAACCCCCTTGCGAATAGCGGCCCTCACAGGGATGGTGGCCTGCTGGAGACAGCAGACCACCATGTCTGTGACTGCTTTTCAATAAAGCAGTTTCTTTTTTTTTTTGTAATGCAGCCCGTTTTCCTTAAAGGAAAACGAGATGCATTACAAAAACGAAAAATGAAACGTTTTCGTTTCATTTTTTCAGAGCAGGCAATGGTCCCCAGGACCACTGCCTGCTCTGAAAAAATGTTTACAGTGACATTCACAAAGGGGAAGGGGTCCCATGGGGACCCCTTTCCTTTTGCGAAAGTGTTAGCGCCCATTTGAAATGGGTGCAAACTGGGAATGGTTTGTGCACGCGTTCGCGGTCACAAAACAATCCTACATTGCACTGCTAGTCGCAATTAGGAAGGGAACACCCCTTCCTAATTGCGACAACCCGTTTTGCGATTCGGTAACCAGGTTACCGAATCGCAAAACTGGGTTTGTGCATCGCAATGTGCTTTTTGCACGTCGCAAACAGCGACTTTCGCTGTTTGCGACATGCAAAAAGCTACCTACATGTGGGTCTTGGTCCCTAATTAGGTCTGGTGTTAACAAAGACACTCTTTCGGCTGGCTTCACTGTGAGTGATCGCATTCTACTCTTCCACAAGGAGCATATTGGCACACAAAGTAGTTTTGTTCAGTGTCAGGAACTACAGTGGCAATCAGTGACGTAACGAAACTGGAGGCTGCCCCTTTGCAAAGAACATGGAGGAGCCCCCTCTCCAGACTCACTCAGGGCAGGTGTTGTGCTAAAGGGGCCCCCAGGAGGGCGGCTGCAGGGCCTTTGTTATGCCACAGGTGGCAAAGTGTGCTTTTAGAGTTCAAAAACTGTTTTTTTTTTTTTTTTTTTTTGCCAGTGTTTGTTACAATGTTGAGGGCCTGGTAGGTCCCACAACAATAAAATGTTACAAAAGCCGTGTCAAAACAAGACATGCATTGATGAAACTAAAAGACTTATAAAAATATGTCAGATCAGTTGGCTTTGTCAGTGTTTGTTTATTTTCATGCTTCCCATATTCGTGTTAAAAATGGTTACACTGATTTTCCATTAGAAATATTTTTGGGAAATACTAGCATGCATCAACACATTTTACTAAATGACACTTCATTTGCATCTAATCAGAGAGCATTCTGGGAGCATTATACTTAGCCTCATAGCCTAAACTTTTCAAACATGTGTATACACATTTTTTTTTTTTTTTTGTACTGGAACCAACGTCCGTAGTGAAGTGTGACCTTAAAACATTTATTTACAGCACTCACCCTAATAATGAAGGCTTTCAAATAATGAACCATAAATACAAGTTCGAACAGCATTATCTTTTGGAAACACATTACCTCAACTGCAGAGAGTTCCACTCTCTGTAAACAAGCAGCCAAAGGGTTTGTGCTGCAGAGGGTTGGGCCTACTTGTCCCGAGGACAAAGTAAACATAAAAACTTGTTGCCCTTGACCCCAAACAAGATGTCCTTAGGAATTCCACATCCCTGAATGGTATAGGCCTGTTGTCGGAAGAAATTTATGGCAAGGTGCACTGACAAGTCTGTTGACCCTCTTTCTGCCCCTCTCTCTGAGGTCCTGTTGTTTATTCTTTCCCTGGCCCAGGAGGGCTCTGCTGTGGGCACCCTTAAAGGTTATTTATCTGCTATTTCTTCATTTTTTTAGGGTGCCTGATGAACCTTCTTAATAGGTCCCTCAAAAGCCTTACACATCTTTTTCTTCCATCCTCATTCATTATGCCCCAGTGGGATCTGATTTAGTTTTTTACATTTTTGATGTGCGCTCCTTTCAAGCCTCTCGACAATTGTTGTCTTCTCAGTCTTCTCACTTTGAAAACGGTCTTCCTTGTGGCCATTACATCTGCTCAGAGGGTGAGTGAGCTGCAGCATTGTCATCTAAGTTGCCCAATCTTTCCATCTACCCTGACAAAGTGGTGCTTCACACTAGGGCCTTCTTTTTGCCAAAAGAGGTTACGCCCTTTCATGTAGGCCAATCCATCACCTTGCCTACTTTTTACTCACTCCCTTGCACTTCTAAGGAAGAGGAGAGACCCCACCGCCTGGACCCAAAAAGAGTGTTGGCATTCTGCTTTGATCGTAGAAGAGTTCCAGGTGGATTATCAGCTCTTTCAGTTATGTGGATGCGAAGAAAGGTTAGGCAGTGCAGAAGTGGAGTATCTCCAGATGGGGTGTACTCTGCATTAAGATCTTCTATGTACTGGCCAAAAAGAAACCCCCTGAAGGTTTGGGTGCTCATTCTACCCGAGCTACAGCTGCGACCAATGCACATGGGCATTTCTGCACACATTCACCAAACACTACTGCCTGAACAGTCAGGTGTGTAGGAATAGGTTTCTTCCTGTTTTGTCTTGCAGGACTTTCTAGTGTGATCTTGGTTCGCAGACCCTCCTCCAGGGAGTGGTATTGCTTGGGTATCTAGTCAAAGGAGAGGAATCTGCAACTAGAAATCTCTATCAAATGAACAAGTTTCTTACCTTTGGTAATGCATTATCTGATAGAGACAATATCTAGTTGCAGATTCCTTACCAAACTTCCCATCCACCCCGCTCTGCAAACCGATTTTAGGGGCAGGGACTCTCCTTTCTGGGCCTTAGGTTTGACGCACCAGTAGTTGGTGTTCTTCAAGGCTCTGCGCTTCTGGTGCGCCTATATAGGAACTTCAATGTCATATTATATCTGCGCAGCTTTTGAGCCAATCTGCCCCACCTAATGGTGTGCATGGGTACTGCTCATGAAAAATCTCCAGACCCAGTCTGACTCCTAGGGTGAATTCAAAGGTAAGGAATCTGCAACTAGATATTGTCTTTCAAGATAAGGCGTTACCAAAGGTAAGTAACTTGTTCTTTCTTAATTATAGGATCTTAATATTGATAAACCCTAGACTACATGTAGTTGTAGAACATGTTATGTAAAAAAAGAAATTTCTCTCCCCTAAAAATGCCTTTCTAAACTTAATACCATTTGTTTCAAATACTTTTCTTGATGTTACTGCCCCAATTCCCCTTTTAAAGACCATGTTTAAAAAGGAAGACCAAAAATTAAACCGAATGCCTTGTAGTAGATGTCTCTGGCTCCCATTCCAAAGATGATCTTCAATAAAAGCATTTTAAACTATAAGAAGAAAGGGAGATAGCTAACAAGAAGTAATCCGTAGCCATAACTTATGCATGTTCTTAAACCGTATGTAAGGAAGAATTTAGATGAGACGTGAAGATGCTTCTTGTCCACTTTTCCCTGTATGCCAGAAGTAACTCTTAAATGGTAAGACTCATGAGCCTCTACAGTTTGATTTTTGTTTTTGTAGCCTTCAGTTTTGCTTAATCTAGTCTGTATCACCCTTTTGACACCATACCCTGCTTCACGTCAGCCCTGGGAAGAGAAAACATTGCCCCTTGTATTTTATCTCTTTCTTGTCTCTATTCTCAGAACCTGTTCACAGGGAGGAGGTGGTCTGTAACCAGACCTCAGTCACGGGGGTTGAGGTTGTCTGCATCTGATGTCCCAAGATCCATCTTACTGTGGCTGTCCCTGTCTGGGCCAAGTACAGCCCTTTCAGCACTTGATGCAGCCTTGAGCTTCTCCGAGAGATAGTCTTGGGGTGCCAGAGCTCAGCACTCAACAAACTTCCAGTCATTTAACCCAGTGCTTCACTTTAAATATAAAAAGTACTTTAATGAACACTTGAACTATACTATATGCAATAATACACACACAATACAATTTGGTGACCTGACTTTTAGAGCAGGGTGCAAATCACCCCTGTCCTTCCTGAACAAAAGCTAAGTCTCATCTCAACATCTAAGTCTTGTGTTAGTTGGCCTTCATGAGGGGCTGGTGCTACTGCAGCAGCTGCCCAGCTCCTTGCACGATCACCTACTTTTGGGCTATGCGCAAACTTGCAATCTCTTTCCACCTCCTCAGTGTTCATGTTTGTGGATGTGATAGTCCTGGCCCCTTGATACACCTCTCTTAAAAAAATTAAAAAAAAGAAAAAAAAAACCACACATTATCACTAGAGAAGTAATTTAGCTTCAGTAGACATTGCTGATCCATGCCAAATTTTTCTGGATGACATTTTTAAAAATGGTGGATGTTTTTCAGTGATGTAATATTCCAGGAACCATGAGACCTATATACTTTATTTTGGTTTCAAAACTTATGTTTTGGGGGTCAGGTAGTCTTATAGAGACAGAAAATAACTCCTCAGAGAAACCTTTTTGCCATTTTGCATATTGGCTGCTCTATAATGATGTGCTTTAGCCATCATATTTGTAATTTATTTTAATATCCTTTTTGTTTCAGGTTTTCCGTTGATCTAAATTCATAAACATGAGCGCAGCAGGTGGTTGAAGATGATCTTTACCTAGGATCTTTACCTCCTGACAGAGTGCTGCTAACTACAAAATCTGAGTACTCATTCAACAAAGAAAAATGTGTCATATTCCAAACTAATCCGAAAGAAAAGCTAACATTAACTGCGACTGGACAGAGAAGAGTTTGAGATGCTGCAGAAATAAGACAAGATGAAGTTTGCAAAAGATTGAAACTGATGGGTGAAGAGGATCAGTTATTTGATCATTGGAACAACGAGTTGTATCAGTGGAAAAAAACTTGGGAAAAATCATCAAAAAATAGCAGAAACCAATGAATCACAACAAGAATTTGACTCTTCCGAGAAAGCGAGGACAATCAAACCCAGTGCCCATCTACTTAGAAGATCAATCGTTACCCCTTGTCCACCTCCAACAACTGATCAGAAAGCAGAGGATCTTCAATGTGTTATCTGTGGTTTAGCCAGAACAAGAGTCAAAGGGACTGACGAATGAACAAAGTACAGAGTATGCAAGTCTCAATGGGCATACATGTTTTTATCTGCAGCTAGTTTCTTGCAAGATGAAGTTTTCAGCCAAGTAGCTGATCTAAACAGTGAAGTGAATGTATTTGCAGCGGATTTGTATTCCCAACTGAACTGCATGCATGCATACATTCAAAAATATGAATGTACAATGAGCTCTGAGCAGCAACGGAACCACCAGCCTTCTGTTAAATTTGCCCTCTTTGAAAAAGCAAATTAAGATTTAAAGCCACTCTTGAGTGCTGGCTGCGGGGTCAGACTCAGTGGGATCAGAGAAATAATGGTCAACATTGATGAAACTGTATTGATCCATAATAATGAAATCAAGATTTTTTTCTGGTGAGAATGTACAATGGCAGAATTCATTTTTGCCACATTAACAAAAAGAATGAGCCACTTATTGTGTTCTCAACTGATTTGACTCCTGAAGTTCTGGCTGCCAAAATAAGATCACAGAATACAGTAAAAGCACAGGAACCATTTTAAGAAATGTCCTGAAAGATTTAGATTTTGGTCTTAATGACAAATTTAGTGATGCCTCAGAGCTCTGCAAATCATTGGAGTCAAAAAGAATGCCTGATGTTGTCTTAACATTTTTTACACCATTGTTATATCCGCAAAGCAAAACTGTTACAAACTAAAGTTGTTGAGTTCGGGATATAAGCAGACAACATTGATGATGGCTTTGAAGATATAAGCGGAGAAGAGGTAGACAATCCCATGAACTTGATAGGCTTAGGCTGTGCAAATGTACTGTCTTTTCTAAATCACATATTATGAATCCGATCACGGCAAAAAGAAAACTCAGCTACACATGGCTGCCCAAGCAGTGTATGATAGGTGCAAAAGTATAGGGTAAATCACTTCAATGAACAGGATTGGTGTATCCAGAAATTATAATGACCTAGTACAGAGCAGGAACTTGTTGGCAGCTCATGCTGTAAAATCAAGAGCTCAAAACAAAACCTTCACCTGAAGAATTTAAATCTGAAAAGGTGTCCTCCTTGAAAACTGTTATGGACTATGTCACAATTGTGAATGGTCAAGATTTCATCCATGCCAAACTTCGTAGAGGTATTTCAGACTGTTCTACAGATGTCAGTCAGTGTGCACCTTGCAAGAACTGCACATTGTCTTTGACAGTTACCTTGAACAATCTGTCGAAGAAGGTGAGAGAATCAGATGAATGTCCACAAGTGGAACAATTGACCTTGTCTGCACCAAAAATTGGCCACATATACCTGTGCAACTTGATAAATTCTGGTCATCAACATCAAACAAGATGAGCTGGGAGATGTTAACTTGCCAAAACATTGCTGATACTTCAGTGAACGCTGAATTTTCAATTATTGCAAGTTGAATGGTTGTCAATAAGGAGTTGGTGCCTGCAGAGAGATTCAAAAGGTACAGGCCATATTGTTCAAGAACTTAAAAACAAATTGGAGGAAGCTAATCTTCATGTTATGCCACATGTTGAGTAGGTTATTCGAAATGGTTCCAGTCGAGTCTCTGTACTGTCAAATGTCACAGATCTTATTATTGTGCTACTTAGATTTGTTGCAGTATTTATAAGTCAAGGATTGTCAACTATGTATACATTATGGAACAGTCAAGAAAAGACACTTAATCCCGCTTCATATTCTGTACAAGAAACTTGACCCAGAGATGCCCAGTGTTCTTATCAAGGCACGTATTCTTATAGTGATGACACTATGAGCAAAATTGGAACAAAGCTTGGAGCTTTAACTGCTGAACGTAAAAGGATTTGCTCAGACAGAAGAAGACTGTGACTTTGAAGTTGTAAACAAATACCTCGTTCATGTGTGGAAAACGAGTTCCGATTGTTGCACATTTGACGATCTTCGGTACAGTGAGTTGAATGGATCAGTCCCACTAAGTGACTTTCCACCGGCCTTCCATATTCTGTGCGTGGACACATTAAAAGAGGGTTCTACTTGATCAGAAGATGTGTAAATGTTTTGGATCATGCATATCTAAAAGAAGATCCGTGTCAATTTGGTTGGGGATATTGATGGGGTGCTAAAACCTATGAACCTTTAAGTTTCTACCCACAGAATGTACATGTACTTGCAAAACCTATGCTATAAAAAGATGTGCCTGTCGATATGTTCTTTTCAAGTGTTCAACATCCTGCATGTGTGCCACAGACGACTGTCGAAACAAATAAAGTGAACTATGAAAATGTGTCTAAAACAGGAGTGATAAGCATTTTTTATTTTTCATATTCAGATCATAAACATTGTTTGGTGTATACATAAAAGGATTAAAAAACATTATTTGTTTCATTTCTATATATCCCTTCTTCCTCTATTATAGCTGCCATTTTGGTAAATGGCAGAAGGGTTGCTCTGAGGAGTAATTTGCTGTCTCTATAAAACTACTTGACCCCCAAAACCTATGTTTTGCCACCAAAATGAAGTAAATAGGTCTCATAGTTCTTGAAATATTACATCATCACTGCAACACATCTGCCATTTTTAAAAATGTTGTCCAGAAAAATTTGGCCCAGATCAGTAATGTCTACCCAAGCAACATTACTACTCTAATGATCCAAAAACACAAATCAAAAATGAAAATATCTGATGGAGACTTCTAGCTGCAGATTCCTTACCTTAGAATTCCCTGGCATCCGCTTCGAATCTGGAATTTTTCTGCTGAGCAGTACCCTGCGCGCGCCGTCAGGTAGCATTGTTCGGATCAGCGTGGCGTCGCCCGGCTCCACATGGAGTCTTTGGAGCCATCAATGACGTGACAGTTGTCTATATAGACGCCACCTCGGCGCGCATACGTCATTTCTTTTCCTTCCGCGCCCGTTAAGCGCAGATACGGATTAGAGCTACCCTTTCTTCGAACGTCAAGGTTTTTCTCACCTTTTTGACTGTTTGAAGTCATGTCTGCGAGAAACACTGGGTTCAAGCTGTGTGGTGCATGTCATCGCGCCATGTCGGTGATGGACCTGCACCGAGTTTGCCTTTGGTGCCTCGAGAAGGATCACGACTCCACCTCGTGCTCAGTCTGTCAGGCCATGACTCCAAAGGCCTTGAGGGAGAGACCCCTCAAGCTTCTTTCGACCCGACAGCCGTCTTCGGTCAGCGTGACTCTGAGGAGGTCACGGTCCTGCAGTAGGAGGAGGTCGCGGCACTGCTCCTGGAGCCCCAAGTCCTCTTCCTCGCATTCGAGGTCCTCTGATCATTCAGGTAAGAGGCACAAGAAGAAGAAGTCCAAGCGGACTACGACTTTGCCATGCCCGTCGGCCGACGAGGTTTCTAGGGAACGTCGACGTTCTGAGCGCGGTTCCGTGGTGCCGTCGCCAGGGTCGACTCCGCGTCTTCCTCCTTTTCCGAGGACCGGAGCAACCCCCGCTCAAATAAAATAATTTTACGAGGCCATGCGTCTCGTTTTTGAGCGGGCTGCACCCTCGGGTGGGTCTTCGGGCCCTATGGTGTCAGCAGGGGCCCCTTCGTGTTAGATATCAGCAGCTTCAGCCTCGGTGCCGTTGGGGACCCGAGGATCCGATACCAGTTCCGGACCGGCGCTGGTCCCTCACAGTCGACCTCCTCCGGCGCCGGGTACGACGTAGACGCTTCCTCCACCACTGGCGCCTACCGGTGGTAGCCCCATCCTCAGACCGGATGTTCCAGAGCTGGAGCAACGTTGTACGACGCCGACTCCAATGGCGCAGATTCGGCCCAGATCATTGTCTGGGCATTGTTCTGAACTGCCAGGCACAGGAGAGGAATGGGAGGGTTCTGAGGACCCTTTGGAATATGACCTGGAACAGGATTGGTACGAGGATCTAGGGGAGGCCAGTGGACTGGACACATCTCCAGATACTGGTATGCTCTCTCCCCCTAATGTGGCTACAGAAGAGGGATCTTCTTATGCTATGGTGGTGCATAGGGCAGCTGAGGCCTTGGACCTAGACTTGACTACGGTGCCAGTCAGGATGAATCTCCTGACAGAGGTGTGTCACCCAGGGGTGACAACATCAGAGCCAATGTTGCCCTTCATTGCGGCCCGAACAGATGTCCTTCTGGGTACATGGTCCCAGCACAGGGGCTACTGTGAATAGGACGGTCGGCCGCCGCCATAGGCCCGCTCCAAGTGACCCGAGTTTCCTGACCCAGCACCCCACCCCAGAGGGCTTGATGGTCCAAGCCTCTACTTCCCATGATGCCTTCCCTTCCGCTCCTCTGGATAGGGAATCCTAGAGGCTGGACCAGCTTGGAAAAACATTGTTTTCTTCCACCAGCCTGGCATTGAGGTCTGTAAACACCTCTTGCCTATTGGGCCGTTTTTCCCAATGCTTTATGGGATACGGTGGCACAGGTGCTGCCCCAAGTCCCGTAGGCCGTACGGGACACTCTCACCCAGGCTGTCAAGGATGGGAGAGATGCAGCCAAGTTTACGATCAGGTGTGGATTGGACACGATCGACTCGCTGGGCAGAGCGATTTCATCATCAGTGGCCCTGTGTCGCCACGCCTGGCTACGTTCAACTGGCTTTTTGGGGGATGTCCAGTCAAGTTTGATGGGCATGCCTTTTGATGGCTCTCGCCTTTTTGGTGAGAAGGCAGACTCCACGCTTGAGAGGTTCAAGGATTCTTGAGCTATGGCCAGATCCTTGGGCCTTTCAACTACAGCAGTCTGTCTTTCGCCCCTTCCGAGCCTTCGGAAGGGGCGTGGTACCACGCCAGCCACAGTTTAGCCACCGTTCTCAGGCTTCACACCATCCCAGAAGAGGACGTGGTTGTGGTACCATCAGACCCAGATGATCTGGCCAGAGGTCGGCCACCACACAGCCCCCTCTCCACTGCACCTAAGCCCTCCTAGTGTGGTTCTGCAGGACCACGTCCTTCCAGTTGGAGGGAAGATTCAGTTTAATCTCCCTCACTGGCTTTCCATCACAACGGACAAATGGGTTCTGCAGATCATACGGAAGGGCTATTCCCTCTCTACCAGTCTTTCCCTTCCTCTATCCCTCCGACAAAAGAACGGCTGATGGACGATCATTTAATTTTGCTCCACAAGGAAGTTACAGCTCTCTTGGCCAAGGGAGCCATAGAAAGGGTCCTGATGTCAGAAGCAGGCAGTGGTTGTTATTCCCGCTACTTTCTGATTCCCAAAAAGAACAAGGGCCTTCACCCTATCCTGGATTTAAGGGACATCAATCTCTTCCTCAAGAAGGAGAAATTCAAGATGGTCTTGTTTGCCCTAAATCAAGGAGACTGGATGGTAGCGTTGAACTTGCAGGACGCATATTTTCATCTCCCCATCCTGCCAGCCCTCAGGCGTTACCTGCGGTTCAAGGTGGGCCACAAGCACTTTTGGTTTACCGTGCTCCCTTTCGGTCTCACCAGTGCCCCTCGGGTGTTCACGAAGGTGATGGCGGTGGTGGCAGCGCATTTGCGCAGGTCAGGGAATTCAGTCTTCCCCTACCTCGACGATTGGCTGTTGAAGGCTCCCACGCCCCAGGCTCTCGTCACTCATCTCCAGATCACGGTGAACCTCCTGCACTTGCTGGGGTTCACTATCAATGTGCCGAAGTCACGCCTGACTCCCTCTCAGAAGCTCACTTTTATCGGAGTTGTTCTGGACACAGTGCAGTATCGGGCCTGTCCTCCCGAGCAGCGAGTCCAGGATATTCAGGTTATGATACCGATGTTTCGGCCTCTATCCTGGATTTCGGTGAGACAGACTCTGAGGCTGCTGGGACTCATGGCCTCCTGCATCCTATTGGTCAAGCATGCCAGATGGCATACGAGGGCTCTGCAGTGGGACCTGAAGTTCCAACGGGCACAGCATCAGGAGAATCTTACCGACGTGGTTCAGATCTCGGAGGGAACTGCAAAGGTTCTGCAGTGGTGGTTAGTGAACTGCGTTTGGGTTAAAGGCAGACCCCTCTCCCTTCCCCAGCCAGATCTCACAGTAGTGACAGATGCATCACTTCTGGGATGGGTCGTGGACCCTTTGTCAGGAGGCTCTGCGTCTCTGGACATGGGTGGGACAGCAGGGCATAACCCTGGTGGTTCAACACTTGGCAGGTCCTCTGATCACTGGGGCGGAGGAGCTCAGCCAAAAATGCTTAGCAGATCCCGAATGGTATCTCCATCCGGAGGTGGCGCAAGGACTCTTTCAGCAGTGAAGAGAGCCTTGGTTCGATCTGTTCGCCTCCGTAGAGAGCGCGCAATGTCAGCAGTTTTGTGCGTTGGAGTTTCCAAGGGGGCTCTCGGTAGGCAACGCTTTTTGTCGCAAGTGGAGTTCAGGCCTCCTGTACGCCTTTCCGCCCATACCACTTCTGCCCAGAGTTCTCAAGAAAATCGAGAACGACCGGGCCCAAGTAATCCTAGTGGCTCCGGATTGGGCACGGATAGTCTGGTATCCAGAGCTTCTCAAAATGAGCATCAGTCCTCCAATCAGGTTGCCTCTTCGGGAGGGTCTTCTGTCGCAGCAGCAGGGTAAGCTTCTTCACCCGAACCTGGCAACTTTGCGGCTCCCTGCGTGGAGGTTGAGGGGCGACAGTTGATGGTTTATGACCTCCCTTCTGATGTCTGTAATGTCATTCTGGCAGCCAGGCGTGCCTCTACTGAGTCGATTTTACACCTGCCAATGGAAACGTTTTGTTTCATATTGTACAGAGAGCTCTATAGATCCTCTTTCTTCTTCTCTTTCTAATATCCTTTTGTTTATTTTATCTCTTGCCCAACAAAGTTCCTGTTTGGGGACCCTCATGGGTTATCTTGCTGTCTTATCGGCTTTTCTACGTTTGCCCGATTCAACCATTTTTGTTTGTCTCCCATTGTACAGAGATTCTTAAAAGGGCTTGTAAATATGTTTCCACCTGTGCCTTTTGTGATGCCCCAGTGGGAGCTTAATCTAGTTCTCACTTTTCTAATGTGTACTCCTTTTGAGCCCTTGCATAACTGTCCTCTCCGACTGCTCACTATTAAAACAGCCTTTTTGGTGGCAATTACATCTGCCAGGGGAGTGAGTGAGCTGCAGGCTTTATCTTCAAAACCACCGTATATCACGATATATCCTGACAAGGTAATATTAAGAACTCGTGCCTATTTCCTCCCCAGGGTGGTGACCCCTTTCCATCTGGGTCAAAATATCACCCTGCCCACCTTCTTTGCACCACTGCATCCCTCTAAGGAAGAGGCACGTCTCCATCGGCTGGACCCAAAAAGAGCATTATTGTTCTACCTTAAGCGCACAAAAGATTTCCGAGTGGACGACCAACTCTTTGTGGGGTACGTTGGTGCAAAGAAGGGTTGGGCAGTACAGAAACTGTCCATTTTGCGCTGGGTTGTTCTCTGTATAAAGATCTGCTACGCTTTGACCAAGAAGCAGCATCCAGAGGGCTTGAGGGCTCACTCTACTAGAGGGGAAAGCATGCTACCACTGCATTAGGTCGTGGTGTGCTGGTGCTTGACATCTGCCAAGCGGCAACGTGGGCTTCCTTACACACGTTTGCGAGACACTACTGCCTGAATAGCCAAGTGAGAAGGGAGGGGCATTTTGCCCGCTCAGTCCTGCAGGACTTCCTAATATAAAATATATCCTTCAAACCCACCACCAGGGGTTATAGCTTGAGTATCTAAGGTAAGGAATCTGCAGCTAGAAGTCTCTATCAGATGAACAAGTTACTTACCTTTGGTAACAAATTATCTGGTGGAGACTCTATCTAGCTGCAGATTCCTTACACCCACCCAAGCCTCCGACGCCACGCGGAGCCGGATGACGCACGCGGATCCGAAAGACGCCACCGGACGGCATGTGCAGGGTACTGCTCAGCAGAAAAATTTCAGATTCGAAGCTGATGCCAGGGAATTCTAAGGTAAGGAATCTGCAGCTAGATAGTCTCTACCAGATAATTCGTTACCGAAGGTAAGTAACTTGGTCCTCTGGACAACAATTTTTTACTGAGGTAGGTCAGGGGGCTGGGATTATGGCTGTGATCAGGGAAAATCGAAGCAAGGCGAGCTGGATCCTCTTCCCAGCTGGCCTGGCAGGTGCTCGTTGCAGCTCTAATGATCTGATCGGATCTGGATTGATTCGGCTTACCACAGCTGATGTGATGACCCCTCACCTCTGGCAAGCTCCATTTCAGGCCGACACCAACTCTGGTGGCATAGCAGTCCTTTGAGAATTCTGTTGCACACTACATTCCCTTAAACATAGAGGAATTGGAACTGAAGTGTGGATCAGGGGGTCCCATTTCTGCCTGTGGTTTCAGAACTAGCTCATTTCATGTGCCTTCTTAAGGCCACTCTCCAGACCCAGCCTTCGTGTAGCATGGTGTTCTTCACAGCAGGATTTTCTCCAACCTGGAGCACCCACAACAGAAGCATAAAAAGGTGTGAGATTTCTACACTTGGAGGTCATCAGCCTAAACGAAGAGCGTTTGTTACGGGGGGAGGGAAACAAATGCCATCCTCACCCAAGGGGTCCCTTTCACCTTGAACAACAGAGGTTGCAGTCCCACCCATCACCCCACTATCTATAAGATGGCAGTGTACAGAAAGACTATCAGCAGTTCCTTGCGCAGCAAAAATTCTAATCTATTTTCTAAAGGAAACCTAGCTCCTCTATCCCCTTTTCAGTGGCTATTGGAGTTGTCAATGTTAATTTCTTTTATCCATGCTGAACAGTACGGCTGAGAGTCATGTAAAAAGCGCTATAACCCAGCAAACGCTGTGGAATGCAAATAGAATCTGATGCAATATTGTGTGGGATATTTAATTTTCAGACAGTAGGGGGACCCGCCACACTGTAAAACAAAGCTTGAATTGAAATGCATAACACCACTTCATGCACATATTGCAAATGTTTTTTTGTGTGTGCAAAACACAGAACAAAAAACGGGAGCGGTGATAGTTTTACTTTTGTTGATATAGTGAAATTAAGTCCCTCCTTCAAATTGGGGACCTTGACCTTCAGCATGTCTAGGATATATATGAATGGTGCCTGTAATTACAATGGTCCTCCAGGCAAGACCAGTGGACATCTCCATCTTCTCTAGCCCAAACTGGTCTCCTTTTCAACAGAACTGCATGAAGTTTATAAATGTGCTCTACAACAGTTAGGAAAAAGATGTGATCAGGATTTGGACTTTTAAAAAGTTCAGCCCTTCTGGTAAGTCTCTGGCTTCACTTTTGAAAAAGATAGTTCTGACCCTCTAAGCCAATATGGTGTTCAGAGTATCAGCTTGACACTGAGTACACCTGTGTACAAGACAACAACAGAAGCCAGGATTGGTTGCCTCCCTGTTGACTGTGCCTACTTATGAGTAGCCTGTGGATCCACTTTTCTGCTTGCCCCAAAGAGAGAAGAAATGATATGAGAAATGGGTGCAAGGTTACTCCTATGGTATCCGGATCAACTTTGTCTTCATCATGCAGTGTGAAGTCCTGTCCCATTAGTTAAAGTATCCGGAACCGTTTGAACAATCATTACAGCCTTTGCAGTTTGAAGGTTTATATTTCATTCACACTTTTCTTTAAGTAGACAAGCAGTTGGTACTGATGCCAACAGTATTGGCTATGGTTTTCCTTCCTTCGGAAAAAAAATGTCTGTGATTGGTAAATTTTGAGGTAGGGGCCACTGCTGCAAAAAGGCACCCTGGGAAACGGTCCATATGTTTCATTTTATGAACCACTTGGAACCTTACCTGGAGCTAAGACTAGTGATTTTGACTACGACTTCACCTGTCGTGCCAGCGATCCTTCTCCAGCGCCGATCACATTGCCGATGCCCCGGGCAGCACCAGCCCCATTCTGATCCCCAATGACTCGTAGTCAGAACGGCATCGCTCAACACCGATTCTGGAGCTGCTAGGGCCTATTGGTCCTATGTCATTCCCTGAGCATTTTTCTGAGTAGCCAGTTTTGGCTGATGAATGAGAGGGGTCACTGGACCCTTTAGAATACTAGCTAAAGACTCCAACTTCCTTGGACTGATATGAGGAGCTAGGAGAGGCCAGTGGACTGGACACCTATCCAGATTCTGGCTTGCTCTCTCTACTCACCATTGCTACGGAGGAGGGGGGCATCATACGCAATGGCGGTGGAGGTGAAGGAGCAGCTGAGGTCCTTGACCTCGAACTTTCCTCTGTGGCGGTCAAGACTAAACTCTTGACTGAAGTGCTTCAGTCAAGAGTGTGAACCCCTATTGCCCTTTAATGCAGCTCTTCTGGGAACTTGGTCCAAGCCCAGCACAGGGGCTCCTGTGAACAGGACAATTGCCCACTGTCATCACCCTGCCCCAGGTGATCCTAACTTCCTCAGCCACCATCCCACCCCGGAGAGCGTTGTGGGGAATCCAAGAGACAGGACACGCTTGGGAAGAATGTTTTTTTCACCACCCTGGCATTGGGGTCGTTGAACACCGCATGCCTTTTGGGCCATTACTCCCATACCATACGGTTGCGCAAGTGCTGGCACAGGTCCCGGAGGAGGCCTGGGCCATCCTCTCCCAAGCAGTGAAAGACTGGAGGGATGCAGCAAAGTTCACCATTAGGTGTGGTTTGGATACACAGACTCGCTGGGCAGAGCAGTTTTGATGGCGAACGTTCAGTGCACACCTAGCTAACATCTGGCTTTTTGGGTGATGTCCAGGCCAACCTCGTGGACATGCCCTTCGATTGGACTCATTTCTTCAGAGAAAAGGCAGATTTGGAGCTGGAGCACTTCAAGGACTTGCAGGCTACGGCCAAGTCCTTGGGCTCTCAGTGACACCTCTCCCCCCAGTTTGCCTTTTACCCCTTTCGTGGCTATGGTACGGAAGGCGCATGGCACCGCGCCAACCATATCCCCGCCACCATGCTGGGCAAGCTCCCCAAGCTATGCAGTGATGTGGACTCAGTGAATTTCGACCCTGGGGGTCTGGTAGCTAGGAGTCATCTGCCACCAATCCCCCGGCAGCTGCATCCTCAAAGCCCTCCTAGTTTGATTCTGCAAGACCCTGGGTGCACGGTTGGAGGGGGAATCCACTGTCAGTCCATAACATCAGATTAATGGGTCTAGCAGATCATTCTGATGTGCTGCTCCCTCTTGTTCCAATCTTTCCCTCACACTATACTGCCAACTCAAAATGGAATTCATATAAATATACACTGCTCCTGCATCATGTGTACATGACTTCACAATCTACGTAGTGTGTTTCATTGGGCATATATAGCTCTGGGTCTACCCAGGAACCTCAAAGTTCCAACATGTGTTTACAAACATGTGAGTAAGACTAAAATACACTAACATAACCTGTTCTAGTTTATGGATTAGCAAAGATTACACACACACACACTTATACATGTAGGGCGATGATGTCATGTGGGATATCCAATGAGAAGTGTAAGGTGACTGTATAATATCTTATTCAAAATCAGTATCTCGGAGGGCTTTTCACAAAATGTATATTTTAAATTTGCAATATTAAAGAACCCTCTGCCATTTATCATGGCTAAATCTTTAAATTTGCAACTTCTACTACTGTTTTTTTTTTTTTTTTTTTTACTTACCCCTGAGGATAAATAACAGTAGCTGGTCACTACAGGCATCACACTCCTCTCAACTACTTTGCCCCCATCTGCTTCATTTCCTTGATTCATATTTTCCCTAAACTCTGAATACAGGCAAATAGGTAATTACAGCTTTCTAAACATTGATTGTCCAAACACATTGCAGCATTCACTACAGGGTGTTAATTTTGCTTAGTATGCATGTTTTTAAAATTAATTTCATAAATCTGAATACCTGAGTATATTGATTATTTTACTCAAACTGTTTTTACTTATACTCACCAATTTGTTTTTAAGGGAAGAGTTGGAGAGGATGAAGAGTGTCATTGATAATGCCAAGAAAACACCAGTTGATGGAGCAAAACCTCACATAACATCAGCAGAAGAGAATCTTCACCACATGATTGTTGATCTTGACAATGTTGTCAAAAAGGTAATATTTTGTTTCTGAAAGTGTTTTTTTTGTTGTTTAAAAGAAACCGAGCATATTGCAAATGTCAGGCAAAAAAGGGGGAGTCCCAAAACACATTTCCCCCATGCATTTTCTCATAGGGATTTTGTACATGACTACAGCCCAAACCACTAGACAGAATTACACCAAATTTGGCAGAAAGCTAGCTCTTGGTCCAGAAAGCGTTTTATTTATGATTTGATGTAAATCCGTTCAGTAGTTTTTGAGGTATGAGATTAAAAAATATGGATATCTAGGATCGCGAATATTAGAGATGCCTCCTGTATTTTACCCAATCCTTTAGTGCAGGACTGACCGATCTGTGCCAGCCTGCCACTTCCAGACGAGTTTCTGACCACATGGGGTGAGAGCCTTTGTGCTCTCTGTGGCCAGAAACAAAAACTACACTGGGCGAAGGTATTTTTATGAGTAAATAGACACCAAAATGACATAAGTCCAATATAGGAAACCAGAGATATGAATTTTAAAAGAATAAACACTTTCTAGTGCTTAGAAATTCAAAGTGCCGACTTTACCAAAATTCTCCAATCTTCAGGAGGCATTTCCTGAAGTCGTCCTTGCAGGTACAGAGGGTCCAAAATATAAATCCAAGGGTCAGGAATCTCCTGGATGGTCCTTGGAAAGTTGGACCACAATTCCCACATTGCACCTGGCCAAATCCTTGAAATCCACTGGATGCTGGGGGGGGGGGGGGGGGGGGCGCAAAGGGGGGGCGTGGTCTGGCTGCCGAAGCGAATGGCCGCCTGAAGGAGAAGCTCTGCGTGCCGGGCTGGATCGGAGGCTCAGCGGGGGTGCAATTCTCCGTCAGCAACCTCCTCCGCAGCCTCTCAATACCTCAGGAGACGTGGACTTGAGAAACAATGCGGATTCGCGGCTCGGAACAGCCGCTTCAGCTGAATCAGACGTCGGACCGCAAGCGGCCTACCGTGGTGCGTCGAGCCACGGTCTAGTGCACGCAACGAACCCGGAGACAAGTGCGTCTTCAGGGGAAGCTGAGGACGCCACTATCCCTGCACCCCGTGACAGGAGACACGCGAACAGAACCACACATCCGGAGCCCACAACTAAGGAGTGGGGGGACATACCTGCCTTCCCCCCCCCCCCCCCCCCCCCCCCCCGGGGCATTGCTGCAATTAACTATTTAACCCCATGCTTCGGCTCGATCATAGAGCCATGACGAAGCCCTGCACCAGGAGGCCCTTAAACTGACAAACAATGGTGGGATCCCCTAAAGAAACTTTGACTTTTGCTCCACAGCATTCCTGGATGGAATAATGAAAGATTCACCAGGCAAACCCTTGGCTCACAAACAAGAGGGTAATACAATCATAACCGAAGCTCTCTTTCTGAAACAAACTGGCATCCTCTTCAGTAGTCCTGACAGGGAACTCCTCGCTGGGGTGATGAGGCTGATTCTTTCAACGAGACAATACAAAGGGGAGGGATCTCTCACCGGACTATAGCGGCACTACACCTGAAGTCGCTCCCCCTCCAGACTCTTCCCTGCGACCACCGTTCTTTTAACCTCTATACCCTCACCTCAGCACCCGGTGGGGGACCCGAGGTAGATTTAGACATAGCACGAACTGCTTCAGATGGCACAGGAATCTGGGCCTATGGACATCCAGATCGTCTAGAAGTGAAAACACCATCCACTGGTCGCACAGCTCAACAACTAACCCATCCCATGTGAAACCCCCCCCATCCACAATCTGCCGAGTTACCCACCTACAACGGCTGCAGTCCCAATAGCCTGTCCGACTGTACCAAGGGCCACGAGCGGCGAGACCTGGGACCAATACACACATACCTACTAGATACCCTCCCCCTGGGACCTTCGTACATTCGGGGAAATGCCAAACAGGAAAAGGTAAACTCTCGCCAACTGCTGTTCTCAGAGGCCATTGTACAACCAAAAACCATGGCGGCACAGATGACCCCACTCTGCCCCTCACCCTCGCCAGCTGACCCCTCTACGCTGGGAGCGACAGACAGCATATTGCAGGAGATTGCTTTGGTAGGACGCCGCCTAGAGGCAATGGAAATAAAAATAACAGATTTAACTGTGGCCTCCTCCTCCATCCACGCTAACATTGCCGGCTTCCAGGAGACAGCAAATGCCTTGGACCAACGTCTCACAGCCGTGGATGACCAAGTAGTGGTACTGCCCGATCAGGAGGTGGAGTTACGATCCCTCCGAGCAAAGATTACCGATCTGGAACATAGGAGTCGCAGAAACAACATACGCTTTTTTGGTATCCCGGAACATAAAGAGGGATCTGAAGGCCCGGTCTCCCTGGAGGGTCACGAGATCAGAGTGGCAGCAGATTTCTCCAGACTGACAAATGAAAAACGAAAGGCATTTCTGGCTCTCCGCCCGCAACTTAGGAACCTGGATATTAAATATGGCCTTTTCGAGCCAGCTCGAATGTGGATCACATACAACGGCAAATCCAGAGACTTTACCAAAACAGAAGACCTCGGCTCCTTTCTGAGCAACCTTGCCTCCCACCCCATGGATACTACCTCCGTACACCTGGACTCTGACTCCCTCCCTATAGGGGACACCTTCACTACTCTATCCCCGCGGTCTCACCCCAGCGCCCATCCTCACAAAAGAGAGGCAGAATGTACGAACGTCCCCCTAAATCTCATGGCAATCGTGATCATGTCCTTCAAGCGGTGATCGACCACACCCAGGACACGGGCAGAGACTAATCCCGTTCTCCCTTGAAACCATTAATCGGCGACCATCCAGGACATTGATCTCCTAGAGACCCGGAGGAATTCTTGATTCGAATCTGTCACCAGATCCTCCCACTTTCGGACAGCTAAGTGGCAAACTCAATTAATCTAATTGATTACTATCTTTTTGGCAGGAGGGGATCTGGGAGGGATTTGGGCCCCAACCTCCTCCTATTGTAAGTGAAAGGTTCAAAACGTCCGCTACCTCTTCTCAGTGCTGCTGCTATAATAGTCCGGGGTCAAACTTATGATTGGACAAATGAAAAATCACAGCGGTGGTAAATGTCCTGTTAACTTGTTTTTGCATATTCTTTATTTTTTGTGATGTGGTTTCTCTGACACAGTTGTTACAAGATTAAAAAATGTTTTTCCTTATAACGAGCCTCTCCCCACGCCCCCCCTCAACATTTTTCACATTTCGGCCAAGGGGAAGGCTGACTCCACACCAGCAGATTATTCCCCCACACATGACCGATTGGAAGGGCGCTCGGTGCTCTAGTACAACAAACTCCCTACACTAAGTCCTCGGAGACATATCGGCCCTCCCTAGACATCCCCTAGACGAAGTCATACAGTTACCCCCTGTCCCTAGCCCCTAAGATTAGCAAGGGCACATTTACCAACCGCTAAAGCAGGCCTTTCGGGTACTGTCTTCCCCGGTTGGGGACAATGGCAGCACCGCCCTCACCCTGTCTCTGACAGCACTGGTACTACGCCCTCTGAGTATTTACTTGGGCGCCCACCCAGAGCACAGCCCCGCCCGCCGTAATTCTTTACACCCTACACCACTATGATACATGCCATACATTGTCTATATCCTAAGTAATACCTCATGATTCATCATATCTGCCTTCCCAAACCTCAGCCCCCATAACCTTCAGTGACCTACCCACTGCCATACAAAATTATTTAACAAGGAGGTCCCCTGGCGGACTTAAAAGATTGCAAGCGAACCATCAATCCCCCACTTCACCTTCACCCCACAACAATGCCCTCCCGGCGCGTGGGCCCTACAGGTTCAGACCTGCAGTTTAATAGGACTTTCGGTAGCGAGCTATTCTCCGCTACTGTTCTCATCCCTCTCCCCTTCCCTAACATTGCTTATTCCTGTTGCTTTTTCTTAGATCTCTATACCCCTTTCCTCACCCCTGTGCTTACTAGAGCGCTAACCACTTCCCGGTTACTTAGGGGTTACTTCTCTCTCCCTCTTGTCTCTCTATACTGCTCTCTATACATTATCTCCTATCCCTCTGACTTGCCCTTCCACCTACCTAACTCTCCCTCACTCTGTGACCGAGGGCTTTATCTCCACCACACTCTCTTCCTCGTCCCCTCCCCATCTTACGCTTGGGCGTAGTTCTTTTACACGTAACACCTCCTTTCCCCTTTTCTCTCTCTCTCTATCATCGAACACAGAAACTTGAGCATCTTGCAGACTAGGCCCTCCCTACGCACATCCATGGGGTCGACGACTCCGCTCAGTCTTGTCATGGAATGCACACAGTATGACCCACTACATCAAACGGCAGAAGATTCAATCCTATCTCCGCTCCAAACATGCCGACGTTGCCCTACTACAGGAAACACACCTCTCCTCATCAGAGTCCGAAAAACTTCGTAGAGATTGGGTGGGCAAAGTGCTTTTCAGTGGACTACCCTCCGTACATGACGGAACGCAGGGCACAGGGAGGAGGTGCGGGGTGGCAATACTCCTTTGTCGCTCATTACAGTTTCGGCTACTCAAAACATGGCATGACCCGGAATGACGCTACGTCCTCGCCAAACTCACGGTAGACCCTGCCACAATTTGTATAGGTTCCATATACGCTCCCACAGGCTCCAAACGTTCCTTCTTTCTCTCTCTCAACCGCCTATTAACGCAGATTGGCGCCTCACAATGTATACTAGGGGAACATTGTTCAAGACGCCATCCTGGATCGCTCAAGCGGTCTTGATATGGGCAACAATGCAGATCGAGCCCCTCTACATGATGTCCTACCAGATCACGACTTGCTAGATTGCTGGCATCTTTCCCACCCCTCCGATCATGAATACACTTTTGTCTTCTCTGTCCATGGCACTCAATCACGACAAGACTACTTTCTGGTCAATCACCGGATAGTGCAATCAATTTGAATGTCAGAAATTCTCATGGCTGCACTGTCTGATCATTCCCTGGTTTTGTTAACTCTAGAACTCAGGATGATCACACCCGGCCGTAAGCCTTGGCGGCTCTCCAATCCCAGATACCGAACCCCGAAAGGAAAGGAACAACTTAAAGCACTCGTAGCCACATACCCTCAGCATAATAAGGGCTCGGTGTCTTCGCCCCAGCTTCTCTGGGCGGCGGAGAAGGCAACTATTGGAAGACTTATAATGAGGGATGCGGCCATCCTCGATGCTCAAAGGAGGGATCAGCAGAGCAACCTAGAAGATAGTATAGCCCACGCCACCAGGGAGTACACTCGAGCCCCCACCCGCTCAACCGTCGCCACCAGAAAAGCTAAAATGGAGCTCAACTCCCTCTCTACTTCACAGGCGGAATATGCATTACAAAGGCTGAAAGGCTGCCACTATGAACACTGGGAGAAGGCAGGTCGCCTGCTAGCCGCACAATTCCATCAAAGGGAAGCTGCACTAGCCATACCAGCAATACGTAACCGAGACAACACACTTATCACACACCCTCAGGATATTGCAAATTAATTCGGCCGATATTACCAAGCCCTCTATACCCCAGAAACGTTCGAGGACACTAACCGCTTGGATGCCTTCCTGCGGAGAGCAAATATATCCTGTCTCTCGGCCGAAGGTAGGGCGCTCTTAGAGGGCGACATTAGCAAAGTAGAGATCCAACAGGTGATAGCCAACCTATCATATCATAAAGCACCAGGAGAGGATTACATCCGAATTCTATAAATGAACAGGAGCTGACACTGTGGAAGCGTTATATGAGGCATTCAAAGGGGCTGATCAGACAGGTTCTCTACACCTTCTCTCCAACAAAGCCTCCATCACAGTCTTACCCAAACCAGGAAAGGACCCTCTTCTCTGTGGAAGCTACCGCCCCATCTCCCTCCTTAATGGGGATATCAAGATATTGGCAGAAATTGGCGTCTCGCCTCAAAAAAGTAATCCCCTCCCTAATTCACCACACCCAAGTGGGCTTTGTACCGGTCCGCTCCTCAAGGAACCACCTCCGCACACTTTTTCATTCTATCTGGACAGCACAAGACACATGAGAGGAAGCCCTTGCCCTCTCATTAGACGCCGAGAAGGCATTTGACCGAATACAATGGTGGTACCCTTTTGAAATCCTAAAACATTTTGGATTAGGGACTAGTTTCATTAATAGAGTGCGCCTACTATATGACTCCCCAACAGCCCAGGTAAACGGCAGAGGATTCCTCTTGGACACCTTTACAATCCACAGAGGGACACGACAGGGCTCCCGCTATCCCCCTGACTGTTTCTACTGGCCGTAGAACCCTTAGCAGCGGTTATTCGTAGCTCCAATCTTATATCGGGAATCTCGATCCCAGACGGGAGCTCCATCATTTACCTATACGCGGACGATATTCTACTAACCCTCACCGACTTACCCAACTCCCCCCCAGCCCTTAGAGAGATCCTAATGGAATTTGAACATCTTTCGGGCTATCGGATAAACTGGGGTAAAAGTGAAGCACTACCATTATCCCCTATTGCAGTCAGCACCTCAGTACAAGGACTCCCGGTCAAATGGAAACACTCATGTCTTCGCTACCTGGGCATCGACATAAACAAAGGTTTGGATAAAATAGTGACTGACAATCTAGATCCCTTGCTTAGCAATATGAAGCGAGATTTTGAGAAGTGGACTCAGTTAGGTCTCTCTATGTGGGGCAGAGTGCAAGCGGTGTGAATGGTGACCGTACCAAGATTTCTATATATCCTGGGCATGCTCCCCCTGCATATACCCCTATCTCTCCTCCGAGAGATAGACCGCTGTATTCGCGCTTTCGCCTGGGGATCCACACGGCCACGATTACCTAGATCCACGCTACTAGCCCGACGTGAGTTTGGAGGTCTAAACCTCCCCTCATTTGAACACTATGCCTCCGCATTACATCTCTCGCAACTGGTCTTTTTACTCCTGAACGCACGAGATCCACCACTCTGGGTGGAAGTAGAACGGACGCTCTCAAGTGCCTCATACGGCCTCCAGATGCTTTATGGTACAGGTCCGGTGGATCAATGAACCACCAATCCTATGATTGGAGCTATGAGGAAAGCTTTGCGGCAGGCGCAGATCCTTAAAAGTAGACCCCCATTTACATGGTAGAGCCCCATTATGGCGCAATAAAAGTTTTCAGATTGGGGGGGGGGGGGGGGAAGAGACTATCTTCTGGAGGGACTGGAACCTGAGAGGTATCACGCGGGTAGACCAGCTCATATCGGGGAATACCTGGAAGACGTTGAATACATGGAAACCTGGGGTCAACTGAAGGGGGCCGTATCCGGACTACAGGCATTATTGAATCAGCACCTTTTCTCACTCCCCCTCCTTTAATTCCCTTAAGAATAAATGGCAGACATGCCTACAGATTGACTACGACCTAGAGGACCGGGCAGACTTGATCGAGGCCAGAGACCGAGGGGCCCGAGGGGCCCGAGAGGCCCGTTTTGAAATTTTGTCTTTAAGACCTTACATGATTGGTATTGGACCCCCAGAAACTGCACACTGCAGTATTATTATCCTATGCATCTTGCTGAAGATGCCCGCACACTCATTGCGACTTACCCCATATTCTACATGATTGTCCGGCCATACAACCCTTTTGGCGATTGGTGGGAAATACCCTTGGGGAGGTGTTGCCCCTGCCACTACTCCTCACCCCATCCCTCCTCCTACTACTGCATGATACTAGAGAGCTGTATGATCTTTCCCGACCACAAGGCCGACTACTGCACACCGCACTGGCCAAGGCAAAATTATGTATCCTCAGACATTGGCGTGCAGCAGCCGTCCCCTCTCATGAAGAATGGATCGCTGCAGTGTATCAGGCGGCCTCCCATGAACGACTCATATATGACCTACAGGATAGAACAGATGTGTTCTTACAAACCTGGTCGCCCTTTCTCTTCGGATCAACAAACTAAGTCCCCCCCCCCCCCCCCCCCCCCCACGAGAGATCACAACCAACTTACACAGATGAGGCTCCACCTCTCTGAATCATTCAAAGTCGCTCCTTATTGAATTATATCCCCTCTGATTCAGTATTGACCTCTACTGAATGCTAACATGCAGTCTGTCGTGGCTGTGTCACCCCCCCGTCATTATCTTTTTCTCTTTCTTCATTCTCATTTTCATTAACCTCTCCCCTCTTACGTGCTACCATCGCTCCGCCTGCCCTACGACCCCAGTTCTACCACCACCCCCCCTCTTTATGTGATTCTTTCTTCCCCCCTCGGTCACTACTACTACTACTAATACTATTACTGCCATCACTCCTATCAACATTAACCTCTCTCTTATATACATCCCCGCCTTTGCCTATGCTCCTCCTCTTCTCTCTTTCCTCTATTCTTATTCCTCATCTCTTCCTTTCCTCCCTTATCTTTTCCTCTTTTGCATACTTACAGCCTCACTCTTCTCTTTTTACTAGTCTGGTTTGAAAATCCCTCCTCCTTTGGATAATTCCTGCCCGCCTCTGATTACTCCATATCTGCTCTTCGTAACATTCCGAGTTGTCCATTCTATTTATCTACACTACTATTACTGAGGAATTCTTACACTTCTGCACCCCATACCCCTATATCCCTATATTAAGGTCCTCTCTCAGGGCTCCTTTCCCCGTATCAAGGGAAGGACACTACTCTCTTCTACACCATGCTGGAACGTCATCCCTAATCCCCAGCTCATATTTCCCTAGCCGGAGGTCATTTGAAACTACCTTCTCCTCACCAACACTCGTGTCCTCCTATAACATTTTATTTGTACCTGCCCTCCCCCGCTTACTTCGCTTGCCTGGGGGAGGATTATTCTAGAAGGAAACAACTGTCTGGTTCCCTTTTGGAGATCTGGGGCAGAGCAGAGGGAGATTATTAGAACGCTATTGAACCCTGCAGCTAGTATAACGATACTGTACCACAGCTACATCATAGAATGGGTGTGTTCTCCCTTCATGGTTCTACTATAATAAGATATTGTTTGGGAACCCTCTTGTACTACTGTAACTCTCTCTCTCTATTAAACCAATAGAATGCAGTGACACCCAGATGCATGACTACTCCCTACAAAGTGTGGCATATTCCTGTCCCAGAAAGCACTATTCTTTCAAAATCCATGATGTCTGAAATTAAGAGCTGACTAAACCATCCTAGGCTTTACTCTGGACAGCCACTTATCACTTAATCAAGCAGCTCTGCTAATCCTGTTAGCACTGACTAATCCGAGGGGACCTTCAGAAGGCTGGATTTTTGGCTTACAGAAAGAAAAGTCTTATAACTTATTTTCTGTACAAGTTGTGATAAATTCACCAATGTCAATTTGATGGATTTATGAAAACAAATCGTTTAATTCCTAGAATGACTTTTCGGCGCTTTTCCTTACTATTTATTACCATGAAATACAATATAGCAATGATGGCCTATAAAGGCCAATATCCATAATGGGGAAAAAATGAAATGATCAGTTTTTCCCTAACCAGGGTTTATAAAACATCTTTTATAAGGCCCCTGCTTATAGTTTCATGGCCCCCTGGCCCTGGAACACCTAGGGGAGAACCTGGGGGTACCTAATATGTGAGAATAAGGTAGATCATCACATTTAAAGTGCCCGCAGCACCAAAGTCGAATTGGGGCACCAGTTCCATTTAAATACAGTCTGCAGAGTCAGGCTGCATTTAAAAATGACAGAAAATGTCCAGCAGTGCCCACATCTTAAGGGCAGCAATTCTGCTAGGCCTCTACTTCCATGCCCTATTATGTACTAGGGTCTTATAGGTAATTGGCACCTATTGCCACATTTTTTTACTAGGGACTTATAGGGGCTGCCATGTAAATGGTAGGAATTTAACTTTTAAAGGCAGGCTGCAAGGCAAGTCTGCATTTAAAAGGGCAGGATGCATGCAGCAGTGCACATGTGCAAGTGCAGAAATTCTGTAGGGTTAATCTCCATGCCCTATTATATACTAGGGGCTTATAGGCAGATTGTACACCCTTGCCCTGTTATATACTAGGGACTTACAGAGTCTGTCAGGACAATTGGAAGTTCACCCTAATACCTAGTGTACTCTACTCATGTGTGTGTTTTGAAATAGCACTGGCCTGGGTCTGGGTAACAGAGCCCAGGGCACAGTCAGTCAGTTGTCATCAGCACCAGTCAGCAACAAACAAAAATGGGGATGAATAGGGCTAAAAGATGACTTTGCAAAAGTCACTCATGCAGTTACTGACACACCTACACAGACACTCACATACCCACTCGGACACTCTCACACCACACACAGACACTCAGACCCACAGACTCCCTATCACACCTACTCTTACACCCAGACAGACACTCTCGCATCCACTCAGACTTGCTCGCACCCAGGCAGACACTGTCACACCCACTCACACCCAGTCAGACACTGTCACACTCACTATCACAACCAGAGACAGGCCCTGATGCCAACATGTGCCGCACACGGTTGAAGGCTGTGCACGGGGTTGGGTGGTTATAGAGGGTTGGCCGCAGGACCTGGCCACATTGGTTGGATTAACGTATAGTAACTAAAATTAATTCATGTTAAAAAGCATAGAAATTCACTGGAAAAAAACCAAAGGTTACAGGGACATTATGGTTAGGTTCTCCATTTACTCATACAAAATCTTAGAAATTCAGCAGTTATACTTACTTATTACAAGTAACTGTAATTGTGCCCTAAGGTAACTATAACTCGCGTCCTTGCCATGCACTGCTAATTGCCCCAGATATTACAGCACTCGTGACCACTTCTATAACGTTATTATTAAAAATATAAGTGAAGCATTAGCAGTCAAAATAATGAAGAAAAATCTGCGCATGGTGGGGGCTATAGCTAAGACAACCACTGCGGGGTCAATATGGCAACTATGACCACCCTGTTGACAATGACGTCCAACTTGACTACTACAGTGTCGCCAACAGCTCAGACCCCCATACCGTCGACAGTGAAGATTATTCCGGCTTCATTGAGGTCAGCCCCATCAACGTTAAAATCTACAATGACATTGTCGTCAATGAATCATCAGTCAACTACCACGTTGACAACCTTGTCAATGACCCCATCAATGACCTCGTTCACGAGTGAAAACTCAAGAGAAACCAGACATCCAAATATATCTGGCCAGAACACACATTACCCAGTAAAGTGTCATCCTTGCAGCCTAGTCGCCTCCTGGATGAGGATGACTCTGATCACCAATGTCCTGTTGGCATTGCGCACAGTCCATCTGAGCTTCAGGTCAAATACCAACAGGAAGATGAAGACTACTAATATTATAACCAGAGCTATTATCAGCCTCTAGAACAATTTCACCAACAATATCAAGAGTACACGTTATGTCTCCCCAGATCATTGGTATTTGATCTACAATTTATGTTGGCAGATTGCCAAAAGTGTTTCCTGCCTACAACACCATCACTAAGGCAGATGCCTCCATCTGTGAAGTCTCTGCTTTTGCAACCATTGACCACACAAACACTACGGCCATTGCTTACACACTCATCTACGAGACCAACCCAGCAAATCATTCCTCTTTAGGACTCTTCAACTTCATAAAGAGAAAAGGGTGAGCTATGTGATGTTCACAATGAGTGAGATAACTTCCTTCTTTCAACACCGTCATCCCCAATGCCACCTTCTGCAGATTCACCTCCCGAAGATCTAAGAGGGTTCCATAATCTTTTAGAGAGAGCAGCAGGGAGATTCGAGCTTCCCCTGCCTACAAAACAGTCTGTTTTCTCTATGATTTTAAGGAGCCCTACCACAAGAGCATCAGGTCTGTACCCATTGTCGATTACATCTGAGATGACAGCATTAAAAAACCCAGCCCCAGTAGCTGCTGTGTTACCACGCCTATATAAAGAATAGAAACCCCAGATGCCTCTCCTGCTTATGTCACTGGACATCCCAAGCCCTACTCTGTGATTACCCAGTCAGCCCAGCATCGCTCAAAAAACCCTTCAGCGCCCATATCAGTACCTCCAGATATAGAGGTTATGCGCCTCGACAATGGAATAGGAAAATGTTTCTCCTCAATTTCAGCACTTATGATGTGACCAACAGACCCTCTAGCTGTTCTTGGTAGGTATGATCACCAGATGTGGTCGGATATCAGTCCCTACTTAGATAAACCTCTCGATATTGCAGTAGACAGTGCTCTTCATCCTAAATCATCAATTGCGCCATGGACATTGCCAATACCGTTCCCTCACCTCAGAAAGGGAGATGCTTCTACTCCTGTTTCTTCTTGGTCCAGAAGAAGTCAAGGGAGTGGTGACCGATCCTAGATCTAAGAAACCTGAGTACCCATCTAAAGAAGCAAACATTCTGCATGGTAACACTGCAGGACATACTGCACCTTCTAAACCAAGGAGACCATATGATGACCCTCGATCTCCTAAATGCATATTTTCATGCCTCTACCCACCCAAAACACAGAATAATTCTAGATTCACTGTACCTGGCCGCCATTATCATTTCACAGTGCACCCATCTGGCCTGAAGTCATCTCATTTTTACTAAGTGTTTGGCACCAGTAGCGGCCTTTCTGCGACAAGAGAAACACCAGATGTTCCCTTTGTTGTACGACTGGTTAGAGAAAGCACCCTTGCGCCAAGCCCCTCAAAGATCGACCACCGCTTGCATGCTCCTATTCAACAATCTGGGTCTTATACTAAATCCACAGAAGACAAGTCTTCAACCAACTCAAAGGATAACATTTTAGGGAGCCACACTGATTACTCTGATCAAGCATATCCAGCACCAGAAAGACAAACAAAATTGCTAACCCAGCACATATAGTCCAAAGAAAAGTCACTTTCTGTTCGCCTTTACAAATCCCTCCTTGAGGTGATGTCATCTTGCAGTCCTCCTTTTTGCCACCTGCGCATGCGTCAACTCCGGGAGGAATTGGACAGGCAATGGATACAAATGACAGGATCTTTCAACGACCTCATCCAAGTCACTCCGGGCATGATCAAGGCCTTACCCTGGAGGACCTGCCACCCAAACCTTTCAGTCAGTCTTTCCTCTACACCTCAGGCTTCTTCATTGGTCATCACCACCACTGCTTCCTTAGAGGGCTAGGGAGCTCATCTACAGGATTTACAAGTCCACAGCAAATGGGAATTCTTTCAGATTCTACTTCATACCAGTCTCTGCTCGAGCTCCAGGCGGAATATCTAGCCTTGCAAGCCATTCTTTCCAGAATCAAAAATTCTGCTGTATTCATTCATGCAGATGATACTACGACTGAGCACTACATCAACAAGCAGGGTGGCATGAAATCTCACCCGCTATCCCAGGAAGCACGACATATCTGGGAATAGTTTAATCGTCATTAAGTGCATTTAACAGCGGAACATGTTCTGGGTAAGAAAAACACCATAGCAGATACTCTCAGCAGAATGAGAACTGCTTGCCACAAGTGGGAACTTGATCAGAAGATTCTGCAGAACATATTTTACCAGTGGGGTGAACCAAATCTAGACCTCTTCCATACATCCCATAGCTGGAAATGGTGGTTCTACTCAAGTTGGCATCCACAACTGGGATTGTGGGGGAATGCATTTTCAATTGCATGGTCAGGAATCTTTGCCTATGCTGTTCCTCCGATTCCTGTCCTCCCAAACATCCTCAGGAAGATAAAGACCGAGCCATTCAGTATCACTCTCATAGCTCCAACATGGCCACATCAGTATTGGTTCACAGAGTTGCTCCTCCTCTGTGAGACCTCACATCCAGCTGAAACTGATACCGTCTCTTCTGATGATGAGCCAGGGCCAAGGTCTGCATCCAGATACCAAATCCTTGCACTTGTCAACCTGGTTCCTAAATTTAACCAATTTGCACATTTAAATTTTCCTGTGCGGAGACATCTTAACCAGAGCTTGGGGGAGACCATTTAAATAAAACGTACTGCCTCAAATGGAAGCGAGTTTGCATGTGGTGCCAGCATTCTAATATACATCCAATATCATCCACACAGGAAGAAACCATTCCTTATCTCCTGCATCTGGCAAAATCTGGTCTTGCTCAGACATCCATAAAAGTTCACTTGGCAGCTAGTTCCTGCTTCAGAAGATCAACAACATCATAATCATTATGGCCGAGCTGACTCTTAAAGCAGTTCCTGAAGGGATTAGTTAGGCCTCCATCTATTTGGCATCTAAACACAACTAATGAGAGTTCCATTCAAACCCATCCAAAAATTAAATTCCTGTCCTGGAAATTAGCTTTTCTATTGGCTCTAACATCTGTGAGACGAGTCAGTGAGATATAGGCGTTCACCATTCAAGAACCTTTCCTGCAATTTGTAAACGATAGGGTGGTTCTTTGAACAAACTCTAAATTTATTACAAATGTTCCATCATACTTTCACCTCAATGAACCAGTATTCTTGAAAACCTTTTTGACAGACCCAAAGATGCCAGCAGAAAAACCATTGCACTCCTTGGCTGTTAAGAGGTGCTTAAAGTTCTCCTTGGACAAAACACCCTGCAAGTCGAATCACCTTTTCATAGTATCCAGCACTCCAAGGAAAGGCTATCCTTCAACGAAACAGAGCATAGCTTGATGGATATCCAGCACTGTTCAATTCTGTCCCAGGAAAGTTGGCATGCTGTTACAGACAACAGTGTGTGCTCATTCTACAAGAACTATGTCTACTTCAGCTGCATTATTTGCTGGTTTATCTTGCCAGGAAATATGCAGGGCAGCAACCTGGAACAAATAGACACACTTTTACTCTGCATTGCTACTTGGAAGCTGCAGTTCAGAGATGCAGCAGTGCACAAAGATACAGCAGTGGGCCAAGCGATATTAGAACATCTTTTCCGGTGAAGGTGAGCCATTACACTAAACCATTCCCACCATCTGCTAATCCGTAACGCACATTTTGCCCTGTTTCTATATCTGTTAATGTGACGGTATTATAATAATATTATAATAATAAAAAAATACCTATTTGTATGTTTCTATCCCTATGTGAATATATCTTAAACGTTGTGCAAAAATGTGCTAAGCATGTGACTCAATGAAAGATCCAATACCGGAGTAAGATAATAAGTTTCTTTCCTGCAACTGTAGTTCCCCACTATTGGAATCTTTCATAGACTCACATGCAATCCACCCTCCTCCCCGGTGAATTTCCCCTTCTCTCTCATTGGGTATTTATTTACACTCCTGCTCTGAAAATCTGAGGGACTGGAGCTTCGCAAAGGGGTGTTCAAAAGGGTTTTGCAACCTAATTGATTGAAAGTTAAGTTTAGTTTCTTTTAAAAAAAAAAAACTAGAATATGTTAACTAAACTGAAGGGCCTAGGGCCTTTCCAGTCTGTGCCTATCATTGTACTACTTTTTCGAAGGTACTGTGGGACTCCTATCTCAATGACGGGGATTGGTTCAAGCATGTGAATCTTGGACTGGAGAACTATAGTTACAGGCAAGTAAATGATTTTCTTCTAACTGACTCGCTTCTTATTAACTAGCAATGGCAGATATTTAAGTATACTTCCAAAAGTATGCAACTTACGCAAGTGAATATACTAATACACAGTGGAGGTTTCCCAGACTTAAAATCAGGGAGGAGGTTCAAAGAATGCTTGTATAGTTTAAGTATTATGCTGCTTTACTGTACACTATACAAGCATACTCGAAAGCAGGGCTGACTATTTGCAATTTATCGCCAACCAGATCCAGACCCATGTAGTAAGAGTCCCAACCAGAAAAAGGAGGGGTTATAGTGCCCTAACTGTAATAGGAAATAAGTCTTTATCGGTTAGTGTGTAAGAAAGCTTAGGTCATCTTAAGTCCATGCTGATCAAGGGACGATCCACTCCATCTGTTGAAAATCAGTTGCAGTTCGTGTTGGTCCAAGCTGAGCATGGCGTGGGCATCTTCTATTACGTTCTGGAGATCTGGATCATGCTCTACCCACAGTCTGATGTTGTAGGGAATGTTTTTAGCTTCTTTCGGCAGTTCATGAGGCTTTGTCCAGCCATTATGGAGGGTGGTCACATTGTCCATTCCAATACAGTATACAGTCCCAGTATAATGATGTGGAATTGTTTCCTCTGCTGACCTCAAGCTGCTGGTAAAGAGTTCCTTGAGAAGGTCTCCCCAAGCTCATAGGAATGCTTCTGTGGTGAGACGACGTTGAGATTCTGACAAATACAGGTCTTGACTTGTAAAGATGTTGCACAATCTCAACCAGCAGATGAGTGACTATTTGATCTTAGCAATCACCAAGACCAGGTTTTCCCATTAACCTCTCTCCTCTGAAGATCCAGCTGTTCTTAGAGATGTTGAATTAGCCAGGAGTCAAAGGAACTTCCTGTTTTTTTTTCAGGTAGACTGGTACAAGAAAATAGGCAACCTACAAGTATAGCGATGCTGGAAAATTGTTCCTGTTGATGGGTTGCAGGAACTCGAGCAGTGAGCCCATCCTTAAAGACTGATCATTGATAAACGTGCTGAGTGCTTTTAGATCTAGAATCAGGTGCCACTCTTATGCTTTCTTTCATGCGAGGAAGACCCTTAAGTAGATTCCCTGATTGTGTTGGGATTTGGGCAGTAGCTTAATAAACATTTTTTTGAAGGTTTGTGCTCACTTCCTGAGATACATTCAGAAACATATGGTGCTGCCTTCTCTGAGGTGCTGGAAACAGTCTATAAGTTTATTCTAACATGTGACCATGCCAGATGATATCCAAGACCTGCCATTAAAGACATTATAAGCCATCAGGTTAGGAGGAAAGACCATATTTTCTCCTCTACCTTTATGGATGGAGAGAGAGGCGGTGGCCCTATAAGTCAGGCATGTTGCCATGGTCTTTGGACTTGCTGGAAAAGAAGGAGCAGGTGCCTCTTCACTGAAATTTTTTGGATTATCGCTATATGGCTTATTGGTAGGTAGCGGATGAGAATGGCTGATGTTATATGGTCGAACATTACCAGAAGAGGAATGTCCATGTTGCCCATATAAGATCTTTCTATTAGATTCAAAGCCCTGCCTACATTTAAAGGTGTACAGTGGTCAGGCATTATCTGTAGCCATCTTCATAGAATGTAATGCATCATCAACATAATTCCCAAAAAGCTGTTGCTGCTTCCCATCAAAAAGCATATCAAGCACTTTATATTAGATGTCGATATGGAAGGATGTGCTTCTCATCCAACCATATAACACTGCTTCTGTTATTTGCCTAAAACTGTAATTAGAGGCATGCAGTGGAGCATCAAATACATCTCGACCCCTCCCCCACCCCTCCTCCCACAAAGCAAAACTCTGCCCCTTTCCATTGCAGTCGGAGGTAATTTTTCCAAGGAAGAAATGTCATTCCATAACTGTCTGTTATAACTTGACAGAATAGCACTGGCACTTGAAATCATTAAAGGCATTGATGGGAATGCTTCTACTTTTTGGCCATGTTAACAAAATAAATTAGATTAATTGAGGTGGGTGACTGCCCACCTCAAGGAACAATAAAAACCCTTGTCAGGGTGAACCCTCAAAGTCACTAAATTAGCCTGTGGTAGCTATGGCACAGAACAGACAGGCTTATTGTAGGGCAATGTTGAAGGTAGTTATGCAGTTCCAAAACACTAATTAGGGCAAAATGCAATAGAATTAGGAACCCCAAACCGAATAAGAAAAATACACAAAAAAATAAATGTTTAATATAAAAGAAAAGTGACACCCAAATAACAAAAATACAGTAAAGGCAACCAGAAAGATGATTTTTTTTTTTTTTTAAATTTAAGTAGCAAGAACGCCAAAAACCACAAAGCGCCAATGGTAGTCAATAGTCACTGTAGAATGGGGCCTATGCACAATTGAAGGCTAAAATGCAATGAAGCATGGGTGGGATACACCATTCAGGTTCATTCTGGTCTAACATTTTACCTTCTGATGTGCGCTTTTGAGTTGCAGTCCACAGAAGTACACTTCCAAAGCCCCCAGGACCTCAGCGGAGGCACTTAAAAACTCACAGGGTGTCATGTAGAGGCCAGCATCAGGTTCCAGCCCAGGCCCAGTTGCCACATATCAGCTGAGCAGTTGCAGTAAAGGCCTCTTGTAGTTCATTGTCTCCCTGTAGCCACAAAGGATGTATGCCTTATGTCCATTGGGTACAAGAAGGAGCAAGTCCAGTCCTTCAGCGCTTTATACCAGTCACATAGCATTGTCTGATCTTTCACAGGTCCAGGAAGTGTTCTGAAGTAGCATGGGTGCCTGAAACTGCCACATTTACACATGGCACCAGCTAGTGTGTGAGAAACACTCCTGAGCACATGCTAACCAATGGGGTAAAAGGTACTGGGCCCAACCCTACTGACTTTGGGCATTTTCATGGTGGCTAAAGTATTCAGACAGTATTTAGGTCTGAGGGCTGTAGGTGTGTGTGGGAATCTATGGTAATCATGAGTCCTATCACATCTAACTCTAAAGTCCAGTCTGAGGAGGCCACTGTAAAAAAGCATAATCCTCCAGCGACCAGACGGTGGGTCTACAATGAGGGTGTTAACATTACATTTCTTACATGTCCTACTTGTAAATACCATACATCCTGCCATGTGGGCTATGCTGCCTACAGAGGGGTGACATGTTAACATTTAAAAGGGAGGTTTACCTGACTGGTTTATTTTGACCTGTCGCATTGCAGTTTTTACGCTGCTTCAGTTAGGCTACAGTGGTAGGCCTGAAGCCACGTTTGTACTCTTAGTACGACTCATAAGTAACTTAAATATGCGCATTAGCAGTATGCCAATTCAATCATGTTAGAAGGGGGAGCACAAGCATTTCACTGCTGGTCAGCACGAGTAAAGTGCACAGAGTTCTAAAGCAGGCAGAATTGTATAGGGTCCCGCAAAAGGCTACAAACGTAGGATGACTACACAAAAAAAGGTAGATTTCGTACAACAAGGCAAAAATCTTCCTTGCATGAAGGCACTATGCAAAGTAAAAAGAGATTTAGATCTTCTCTGGGTGGCCACTGATCCTACTTATTTTGTCTTGACCCGATTGAGTAGATAAGCTGGAGCTGAACTTGTAGCATTGCAATATTTACCAAGCCTGGCAACAGAAGTTGTCTCTCTTGCTGAATTCTTCATACAGGCAAAGGCATTCATCCCACAAATTATCCATCAAGGGAATGGCTTTGATGGAGCGCTTCAACTTGTCTTAAAAATCAACAGTGAATTACTTTTTTGATTGTGGAAATCAGTAGGTTGAATTTTTGAGAAGCCCTCTTAGCAAGGCTATGAAAACTATGAACGTTATCAGGAGGTGAACCTCTTTGGTGTAGCCCAGGACTTGGCTCTTCACCCATGAAGGATGCTCTCTTAGTCATTGCTACCATTTACGTCAATATGACTCTGTTCTGTGTTGATAGAATTTGGGTGGTGAAATATCCTTTCCTCTACTTCAGGGTAGAGGCATACATGTTTGCCTAGAGGCTCTGCAGATTGTAAATCCACAGGTATCTCCTGCAGTCCATTGTCATGTTAAGTGTAAGCAGAGGCAGCACTGCACATAAAGGCTGTTATGAGACTGAAGTGCTTGACTGAGAAAGAGCATGTTGTAAAACTGGCAAAGGGCACAGAGCTGTGTATTGCGTATAGTATCCCAGTGGAGGTATTGTGGTTCATAAGCTCTCCATTTTATTTTTTTAGAGTCCAGGTCCAGTGCGGCATGGATTAATGGAGGCAGTGGAAAGCCAGGTTAATCAGAGTAGAGTAATTTTCCCTCAAGTAGATTGTCCTCATAGTCACAAGGTTTTCAGTGAATATCAAAGTCATGAGTATCAACTGCCTGTTCATCATTGTGCTTCCCCTTCTGAGGAAATTTTTGAATCCAAGATGGATTCTTCTTGGACAAACATCCTCTGCCGTCATACAGTATGGAAGCTCCTTGAGGATCCGTGGTGACAACATCAGTGTGATTCAAATGGTAGAAATGGTCTACATCAGGGACATGCTGGGAGTGAAAGTACTCTGGGACGACAAAGTAGCTCTCAGTTGTGCTTTTGATGGTGATGTCATCAAGGGAGCCATTGAAGACTTGGTTCTTGACGAGTTGAGGAAGTTGTTAAGGCAATGTTAAGGAAGTTGTTAGTGTCACTGCACTTAGACAGCAGTTCTCTATGAAACCCATCTCTTCATCCTGAAGTGTAAGCTAACATCCCCAATATGCCCTTTGATATGGAGCCTCTTTTTAGAAAGCAGGTCGACAATCAGTAGACAGACACCGCTTGTGCCTAGGGAGCCCCTCAATGAAGGTATTTTATAGAGGTGCTTCTGGTTAGTTTGGCAGCCAGGGCAGAGAATATTATCCTTACAGACAGTTGCTATAAGGTAAGGGTTGCTCCATGAGACAGAAAACACCACTCCGATCCTGCAAACGGCCTCTGGCAAAAAGAAGGTTGTCCCAGAGATGCCTTTATGGCAAAACTAAGTGCACCCTACTTCCAGTGCTACACTTCCCAATGTTGCGTAGGTTCTCATTATCATAATGAGACTACTGGATTTGGGCGGCAGAATCACCTGTACTGCGGGGGACTGAGTCTCGTCCCACACCATGTGACACCTGTCGGCCTATTCCGGGTTTTGTTCTGGCTAACTAGCAGTGCCTCACCTCCACCCAAGAGCAGGGATGATTGGGCAACTGGGCGCATGACCTAAATGACTCCTCAGGGAAATCGTGGTCCCTCAGATCTCATCTGTTTCTCTCAGTTACATTAGTCTCACGTATGCAAGGACAATCCGAGGCAGAGTATAGTTCAATAAGGTTTTATTGAAGTAACTGCATCTTAGATACTAAGGCATGTATTGCAATAACTAGGACGATGAAGCACACCAAGATTAAAATTGTGGCAAGAAGAGTAAAACACAAAAATAACGCTACCATGTTGTCACTAGGGTCTTTAGGGATAGTTCCTACCTAAGCTATGTTAGAGCACAGCATGTTAATCTCTAATTCTGCCCTTAGGTTTCCCCTGGGAAGACATCATCCCTCATACCTGAGCAAGAGGCCTGTAGTCTACATAAGCAGCTGTAGGGAAGCAATCAGCATATAGTTGTGGTCATGTGGCTAGAATTGCCCTCTAATGTATATGGGTCAAAGTAGTGTTTTTATAATAAAACAGCTGATGTTTTAAGAAAGGATCCCCACTTAAGAGTGTGTATGTTTCTGTGACCATTGAAGACAGAGTACCACTTTTGCCGGCAACCTATCTCATTGCAGCCTTGATAAAGCACAGAGTGAAAGAAATGTCTTGTTTAAGAACTTAGTGCTGACCTGGGCGAAGAACAGCTAGATAGTGAAAATAAAACAAGACCGCAAATGTGGCTACTGTTAAAATTATATAACAAAGCTAAAATAAAACATATCTATGGCAATGTAGCGGCAGGCCTAGTTTGCTAAAATAACATGTATAAAACTATAGCTAAAAATGGCTACACACCACCATCACCCCCAATCAGGCACCAGGGGAAAAGATCTTGCACTTTGCATCCAACTGGAGGGTAATCACTACAAACTGCTGGTCGCTACAAACAACAGAATTAGGACACAAACTGTAATCAGAAGCCCCCTTATCACCCTCGTTTTTAGGAACAACACTTGCACGTCCCTCAAAAGCAATCCTTTTGGGGCAGGAAAGAAAGATCTCTAAATCTAAAGGATGCCACACATCCTTATACCCTATACTTGATGTTCCTGGATGCAGGGTAGAACTATTCATTCGGAGATTTCCTTTCATCCTGAATAAGCTCCTGCAACTCACTGCAGATGCCAGACAGACGTGGTCAGAATTTTCAAGTCATTGATGGGTCTTATATCATTCTGCATAGGACTCATTCTAGTTTGCCACCTGTAACCGAGACCAATCAAACAGGAGCTGGAACTTGAGTGACAACAACTGACACACTTGTGGGACAATGTGCTGAGTATCTCTTGTCGCCTCAGAAAAGCTCTTTTGTGGTGAAGATTTTGAGAAAACCCTCAATGCAAGCCTCCTTTTTGAGCCACAAAGAAAGACTAGGGATTCCCTTGTAAGAACTGTCCACTAGAGGCATGTGGTCTGAAGAATTGATCCTTCCACATCAGCGTCCTGAAACTGCAAGCAAGCTGATTATGATTGCAGACGTTTCACCAATAACTAGTCAACCATGCTGATCTAATTCAGATCTGTCAGCACAACCTCAATGTGTCAAATCACCAAGCAAGAAGGTACAATATCCCACACTGTCTGAAATGGCACAGCTGTTATCTGACTGGGCCATCATGAACAGTGTAGATATCTTTGTGAACCAAACCGGCAGACTGCCTCTGTTGGTGTCGGCTGAGTTACCGTAAACAGGAACTCCACTGTGAACTCCAGCAAGTCTTCAAGGAGTGGCGTCGCCCCACTCTAGACCTATTCGGCACACTGCAGAGCAAGAAATGCCCTTTCTATGCAAGCTGGTACTGGCAACCGGATTCCAAAGACCACTCCTTTTTCATAGGGTGGCTGAATGTCTTCACCTGCACCTTTCTACCATTTCCACTCATTGCCAGAGTTCTTTGGAATGCTGCAAAGGAACAAGGGCCCCTATACCACACGTATACAAGATTTTACTAAGAAACAATTATGCCCAGACGAGATATTCATTAGAACAATTAAAATCACATTTATTTAACAAATAAATCAAATCGGTGGGTCAAAACACAAAACACAAAGGACACAAAATTAAATAAACAAAAGAACTCGGACAATAATGTGTGAAAAAAGTTTTTTTTTTTTTTAAATGGTTAGTCACAAATCAATCTACAGCAGCACTTTTGCCCTTATGTTCATTATTTTATACATTTAATAGGGTCAGTACGCGAGAGTCAATGACATTTTTCCTTACACAATAACAGGATCATCATCAGGACATTACAGTTTATGCCTGAGAACTTGTACTCAGTGGTAAGAGAGAATAACTGAAACGAAAAGGTAGGAAAATCAGCGGCTGTCGTAAGATCATCTGGATGCAATCTCCGCTCAAGCGTACTCTCCGGGGTGAAATGAGTTAACTCCCTAGGGCCTGACACACAGGTGGGGCCCAATCAAGTCAGAGTGAATGCTCACCATGCGAAGAATACCAGAACAGGGCTCACGAAGGGAGACAAATAGAGCCAGCCAGAGTATGCCAATTCCCTGCAGTATAAGCAGCGCTATTGGGGAAAGTACCAGGATGCGATAGTACTAGCGCAGGTAGCTGAGAGGCCAACCAGGCTCTGGAAGGCCAAAGCAGAGCCGTGCTCACGGATTTTGATAACCCCAGCATGGCCATGCCACTTTTGGAAGACACTTAATTCAGTTGACCCAACGTCTGACTATCACGTTGAAGCTTCATCCAACACTTGTCTCCAGTAACAACAGACAAGTCCAGCATCACTCCTTGAAGTCACTGAACCTAACAGCGTTGTACCTGATCATTTAGGATTTGGCTACTTGGACATCTTGGCAGACTGCACAGCAGTAGTAGCTCGAGATTGTCTGCCTACTACACATAAACCTGACAACAGAAGCGCTTTTACCAATGAGGCGAAAATAAGTCTACATCTCAATACTATAAAGTCTCACAATGTATGGCCTTGCCTTGTTCACTCAGCTAAAGAAGCCTGGAGTGCTCCTCGATTAGAGTCCATCTGGCAGCTTTAGCAGGAGTTCGAAGATCTGAGAATGCTCCACTCTTTATTTGCCCAAAGTATCATCAAACAGTTAATGAAAGTCTTTTTCAGAGTTTCTCCCCATCTCCGTTCAACATCTCCCTATGCCAGGGAGTTGAACATTGCGCCCAGTCCGCTAGTGCTGTCCCCTTTGAGCCCATCCACCGGAAGTATCCCTAGTATCTTGTGGAAAACAGCACTTTTATGGCTGTGACATTATCAGCGAGAGGCAGTAGCGCCTGGCCTTCATGATAAAAGAAGTATATTTGCACTTAACAAAAAGTATAAATGTATTTTGTGCACCAACCCAGAGTTCTTGCCCACAGTGTCTTCGGGCTTTAATTTGAGTGAGCCGGTCATTCTTCATTTGTTCTTCCCAAACCCTTTAATGCTTATTATTAGGACACTACATGCACTGGACATACATTGGATGTATCCAGGTGCATCAAGTTCTACATGAAGAAAACCAAAGATATCCGCTCAGCAGCTTTGTCTCCTTTGGCTATCCAGGCAGGTGTTGCCCTCTAAGTACAGCGTTGTCCACTGTTTCTCAGCCTATATTACCTTTTGCCGCAAGAAATCGCTGACCCCCCTTCAAGATAGGGTGACTGCGCGTTCCACTGTAAGCGTGTCAGAAGTTGCTGCATTCTTTACGGGACTGCTTATACAGATAAATGCCACGCGGCTATGAGAAAGCACACGTTCACCAAGCACTACTTCCTACTTGAGTGCCTCCGCTGATTCAACAGTGTACCAAAAAGTCCTGGGCAATCTGTTTCAATTTTTTTTTCCAGTTCAATTTTATTAAGTACGCAGTTAATGAAAACTGTTGCTCTAAGTACGTACATAAAACCTTTAAAATCGAAACTTACAAAAAGGCACTTTGATGGGAGACGTTAATAAAAATATAGTGCAGAATGTAGCAAGTTGAAAGTTCCTCGTGCGACAACTTAGTCTGTTTCATTTTAAGTAAGCCTGATTACTGCTCATTGTGAATTATTGTGAAATTACATATATTCCTTACTGTTCTGATTCAAGCATATGAATCTATTAAAAATCCAGTTCTGGAGGGAAAAAAAACAGTAGACTTCAGGTCTCCAGCATTAGTAAACCTGATTGATTTGCCACACTTACACCTCATTGGCTGAAGTTTTCGTTGTTGCAGATGAGGTGTATGTGCTACTAAACAAACACTATTGTCAGGCTTATGGCCATTTCAATATTATTTATTGGTATTTTAAACAAAAGTACAGTGGATTCTCAGCCTGACACTATGGAACGAATAAAGCATGTGAGAGAAAGATAACCCCAGTGAAGAACTGGATTACACATAACTAGTTTTCTATCCCCCCGGAGAGGTTTTCCTCCACTAACTAACTCTGGAGACTAGTATCTGGCAGAACTGAGACTGGAACAGCCATGTCCCCCTAACTCCTTCCAAGCCAGCTATGTTGGTCCTGCAAAGAAAGACTGAATGCACAGTTCCCAAATCCAATGAGGAGAAACTGTAAAATCTACTTGCAGACATGCCGAAAGAGGCTTGAACTTGAAGACCTGTCTTTGTACCAGATTCAGTTTTGCAGGTTTAGGACCTATCCTGTTATCTCAGGAGAGAGAATGTGCTCTGCATTGCATCAGTAGTGGCATCATTGTCTGTATCATCCTCAGTATGTTTCTTATTAGTCATTACCATCTCTTTCTCTCGACTCGCCTTCTTCCCCACACATGCATGGAACATTTGAGTACTCATTAATCCAATAGATTGCAACAACAAGAACAGCAGATGTATTAACTGCATCCAAAACCTAAATGTATGTAGTCTCCTTTTCACAAAGGTGTTACAGAATGGAGTTGCAGAAGGTATGAGCATGTTGCACAAATGAAGAGCTTCTTCCTCTGGCTCTTTTTGGCATGGTAAATAGTTGAATTTTTTACTGAAGTGTATTTGCTGATATCTAACATAGAATTGGCTTCTTGAAATAGTTACGCGCTTCACCATTCACACAAGTTTTAAATGTAATCCTCACTTGAACCTAGTAGCCATTGGAACCTTCTCAGATTTGGAGTAGTGGGGGAATGGGGGGGAGGGGGGGGTCCCTCCAACCGGAACCTCATGCAAAGGTATCTTAATGATAGCAAACCTGCCATTCCTCTGTCATTTGAGTCTTTTATAGACCTTATAAGTAAACGGAAGAATGCAACACAGAAGAATGCACCTCTACAGCTTCAGATCTGTTTAGTGGGGAATAGAGCTAAAAGCTGCCTGTCGATGTGGGTCGGCCCCCCTCAAAATTGAGGATTTTTAGTGCAGAAGAGGGATGAGGTACTTGGATAGCCTAGGTCACTGGTGCACTGGATCGTGGTGAGTAAGGTCCTCATTAGTCTTGTAGGAACTTAACCTGATTCTGTCCAGATCGATACAGAAATCCTCTGCACCCAGGGCACATGCGACTTGAAGCTCCATTTTTGAAACTAGGCCAGAGTTCATTAGTGAAAAAAAAAGTGTTCCTGGGGACTTACCCATTTTGTCTTCCAAGGTTTTGACTGGGAATAGAATTTGTGGTGCTCTGGTGAACAAACTCTTCCCTCAACCAGGTCCCCTGATAACTTTTCCTATATCATGCCCTCCATACAGTTTTTGTTATCTTTTAAGTCCGTGATACCAGTTGATCTACATCCAAGACCCTCTTTTCCAGATGAGTCATGTTTTGCATTTTCTCTACTACATACTGCATGGGTCAGACCTTCCAGCAATGTCTGTGCACACATGACCGCTAAGGTGGCCTTCTCCAGGCCTGTCCCTGTTGGACCTTAAGCGGGCTGCTTGACAATTTATTGAACTCTAAAGCATCCTCAAATTTCTGTAAGTTGATTTAGAATGGACAAAACTTGTAATGTACGTAATTGTTTTAGTTGATGGTGCACTAACTCTTCCCATCTCTGTTTCCTAGGTCCAGGCTGCTCAATCTGAAGCTAAGATTGTAGCTCAGTATCATGAGCTAGTGGCTGCGGCCAGAGCAGAGTTTCAGCGAGAACTGGACAGTGTAACTCCGGATTTAACATCTGGGTGGAAAGGAAGAAGTAAGTCTATAGTAGCACATAAGTACACCTCTGAACTTTATTTTGCACATTGTTTTCATCGCATTTAAAAACAAACTCAACTTGATTGGCTGTGTGTCACATTAAATACTGTGTGTATGAGTCCCAAAGATTTTCTCCTAAGTAGTTGTCTTACTTCTGTCTTAGTTGTGAATTACACCTGAATCTCCAGGCAGAAGTGTGAGTTGCAAGTTCCTTTAGGCTTCTGTAGGAGAGTTTTAGCCGCAGCCTGCCCGAAAGTGCATCCACTGCCATGGTGGTAACATGGTGCTAACACCTTTGGCAAAAATACTCCTGCTCGGCCGGCGGACAGGTCTGCATTCTTTTGTGTTCTCCAGAAGCAGTCGTAGCGTAGTTTGGTTTGGGGAAAAGCCGGCCTGACACTGCTGGGAGGACTTGGACATTCACCGTGCATGGTGTCTGGAGAGCTACCCTAAAAAGGACAGTCCTGCTGAAACCATCTCCATCGGTCCTTACCTGGCAGTTACTCACCTCTAAATGAGACCGGGAAACCACCAGGTGCGCAGACGCTAAATCAGCCAAATGCGTTACCCTAGTGACCCCCTAAATAAGGTACTTGCTCATAGTTTGCAGGAGTAAGACGAGCTTACTCATGGTAAATGATTTTGAGATTAACAGCGCTTCTTTCTGAGTAAGCACATTTTGCTAAGACACAACTGCTCATAAAGATGTTGATTTGAAATCTGAAAAATAGAATATTAACGCTGCTGGAAGCTGAAGTGAATGATACCGCTCACACTTTTACTGGGGTTTTGGTTACTGTTGTGAATAATGAAAGCAACTGGATAGTGTGAAGGTGACCATTGGAGAGATCATTCAAGTCTTTAATTCTTACTAACAAACAGCGTGATGAAGGAAAGGTAATGTGAAGCTATTGCTAGGGAAGGTATTCTTGTCACACACCATGGATGCCTGGAGTCTGTCTGAAGACACTGCCAGTGGTGGATCTGCTACAACATCTGTTGCTTTGATGTTTTATAATTAGATCATGCGGTTACTTTTTGATTTATCTGATATGACACTTTCATAAATTCACATGCTTGAAGCATTCCGTCTCATCCAGCAGGGGATACTCTGGTACATTTAAAAAGCAATGAACATTGTTGAAACGCCCATAGGGTTAAACAGTTGTGTTTGTTTAGTAACATATTTGTCCTATTTTGAATGACTCTTTGGCCATTGAGGAGAATGTGCTCAGCACCATAGCTCAGATTTCTACCATACACCATATAGAGTGGTGTTCCCAGTCAGAGCTGTGCGCTATCTGGACATATTCTTTGCATTTGACTGGATTTGTATTTCCTTCAACTCCCCCTGGCACTTTTCCATTCCTAGCTTTAGCTGCGCTGTACAGTGAGCTGGCTCAGGGGTTATTTCATATTTTTTTTTTCCCAGAGGAAAATTGTAACTTCCACGACAAAAAGAAGAGATGGCTTGGTAATTTTGTGAAGTGTGAAAAGTCATGCTGATGACAACAGAACAGTGAATGTACTGCTTGCCCACAAGCACAAAGCATTATGCTGTGACATCTTCAAAATGCCTACTTCAAAAACGTCAGGATAGAGCAAGGAGGCTGGCCCTGTTTCTTCAAGAGAGGACAAATGATTCTGCATCGTAGGATGTTCATTGATAGCCATAAATGGTTGAGTTATTTTCCACTGCCTGCGTGGACTCTGTGCTTTGGTGATATTACACAGGGTGTCAAGAATCCATTTGTTCATAGGCTAAAAAAGAGCTCCATGAAAAACAGTCTGGTTTTCTAACCGGTTCACCCTGAATCATTTTAAAAATAGATGTCAAAATATTGGGTGCAAAGGCGGGTTAAAAATAAAAAACTGTTAAACAATGTAACTTTATAGACTTTATGTGAAAGGGTGAAAAGAGTCCTGTCCCTTTAAGAACTCCAGATGGCCCCTCTACTCGTGATGTTTCCTTTAAAGTCGAACATCAAATAACTCTGCGTGCAAGTAGAATATTGTAACATTTTTCAGCAGACGGAAAATTATTTTTCGCTATAAAAATAAATGTAATCACTGTTTTTTAAATAGCTGATGGAAATAGCTAAGAATGGGTAAGAATTATAACTCTATTTTTCGTAACAAGTTCAATTGTAAAAGAAAACGATAAACAGAATAGATGGGAAAATTAATCTGATGGCATTAAACTGAATAAATCTGCTTCATTAAGGCAGCCAGACATGACATGCAGCCCAGAACGCGCTACACTGACAGTTACAATCTCAAGTATATTTTCATCATGGAACCTGAAACACTTCTCTCTTCTCTTGACTCTTTTGATTTTGAAAATAATGTTTTTGAAAGTGGTGGGAGCTAAGCTAGCCCGAGTCAGATCACAGCACTTGTGAGCTAGCTCACAGTAGGTAAGCTGTGTTGCTGAGAATGTTATCCCTGTAACAATGAACCTACAGGTTTAATGCTGGTGTAACGTTCTGAGTTTTTCTGAAACCCTGGATTTGACGTGCCTAATCTTGCGACCTGTCTGTGATGGAGCTCCGAGAATGTGAGGAGGTCAAACAAATGATGAGCTAGGGAACTGATGGTTGAGCCAAAAACAGTGGCACTCGTGCCCCAGGGAGGCGTCCCTAATAGAAGGGACAGCAGCCAAACCAGGGCTAGCAGCAACCGAGCTGTCGCTGTGGCAGAGTATGACCGAGTACTCAACAGGCGCAGGTGACGCGTGTGGCGGTCTGAATCGGCTGCAGTGTACAAGAGATCACTCTTGCATAGTGGTGAGCGTTGTGCTTTAAATAAAACACAGGCATTAGTAGAAGGAAAAAAGCACAAATTAAACAGTAGGGCTCATGATCGTGCAGTGAATAATGCAGCAAATACTGGGACGTTGATTTTTGTGCTGAAGTTGTGGAACGATTGGAAGGACAAAATGGAGACTGAAAGGTTTAAGCTCTAACTGAATTATTCCTTCAATTGAACACTGCTCTGCCACAGCAGAAAATTAAAAACATATAGTAAGGTCTATGTCTTATCACTAAACAACTGTACTCTAGTGGATGGTTGATCGACCAACCTTGGTCATTAAAGCGGGCCTCATGATATGGAGGAACAGAGGAGCAATGATTGTTGTTAGGCTACCGGACCCTAGTGAGAGAGATTATGATACGGTCTGGGTGCAAAAAAGAGGTACTCACGGGGGGAGGGCGGGGGGGGGTGCACTGCTTTTTATGTCCGGAGGTGCAGAAAGGAGCAGCCTTGTGGGAAGTGGGACCAGTTCTTACCCACAGTGTTCATTGCCTGAGCACACTCATTGAAGGTGTGCTTCTTACCCATTATTTTACTTGTCACTCACACATTCTATACTCATTAATGATGGTTGTGTCATGTCATTGAAGATTTACTTAAATGCGATCATAAAGATGCAAACTAATTTGAATTGCTGACGTGTGGCGAATATCCTGGTTTGGGTTCTGAGGTATGGTTAGTGACCATAAGCTAGTTTGTTATTATGAACTGGTGGCTCCTATTATGGGTCTATACCCTGCTTCCTACTGTTTGTTTAAACTGCTAATGAAGTGATTAAAATATGTTTTTTGGGTCACATGATATCTCCTATATCTTTACGTTTTTCACTTAATACTTTTTTTTTTTTTTTTTTTTAACGCCCTGAGCCTTTTTTTCATTGTCACTGTGGCAGCATTACGATGCAACATACATCCACTCTTGTGCTGATATGTCCTTTTAAAGCTAGCCATATTATTTATCTGTCTTTTAAGATGGTTAAACTGTAGCAGCTAATTTGGGCAAAAGATCTAATTTAAAAGACTTTGAAATACTTGGGTACTCTTGGGTAAGGCTGCCTGAGACATCCATATGTTTTTGGGAGTTTTATGTTAACTGCAGTTTCTCTAAAAAAGCGTTTCTCTTGAGAGTACTGCGTTAATTCTTTTTCCAGAGTAATTGGCCTTGGCAGCTCTTTTGACATAGTTTCGACATCTAGGGTCCTGGTTGACATCCTAGTGGGGCATAGGTGTTCATCAGCCCGTCCTAATCTGCTTCTTTGGTTCGACATCTAGCCCCATTTACCCATACGTTTATTTTTTTAGCTTCACCTCCCAGAGTCCATCCTTGGGAACATTGACATTATTGAAACTTCCTTTCTCTAAAGAAACTATGGAGATCTTCAAGAAGCCACTGCACCTGCTTCTCCAAAGCAGTGTGTGGATTTGCAATACAGCAAATACCCAACAATAACTCTGTGCCCAGGATTCTGTCTGATAAAAACAATAGAATATTTCTTGATATGTACATGTTTCTTGGAATGCATATTCTAGTATATTATTCATATACAAAAACATGAAATAAACGAAAAACATGCCAGTGCAAGGCAGCGATCTTTTTTTTTTTAATATCAAGTAATCAAATTATTCACCACGTATATTTAACTGGAAACGTTTGCCATTTTTAACAATAAAACTGAAAGAAAAGAAAAGTAGCCTCTGGCAGAGTTGTGTGCAGTCAAACTGAGACTACGCCTTCAATAATTCTAGCATCTACTAGTTTCCCATTGGGCTCTAGAGGATCAGCTACATCGTTTTCTAGCTCCCAGAGAAAGATCTCCAAACACAGCAGACTTTCACAGGGCACTGTTTTTATGACTAAGAAATATACATGTTCACTCAAAAGCACAAGTTTGAAATGATGAATCTTCATGGAATATGAGATGTAATAAACATTCTAACCTCTGAGGGATTATTTAGTCACCCTGGAGCCAGATAACTCGGACTGAACAATAGACCTTGACCATAATGCTAACTAATAAAACTGTGACCCAGGGTTTTCCTTTATTACCTACCGTACACCCCATGCCGAGTGCCTCGTCTGTGATAATCGTATGATCAAAACACAGCAAGTATTCTATTTCCTGATTATTCTCCTAAATGATGTGCAGTGTATCATGTTGATAACTACTGTACCAAAGTTCATTACTGTTTGCTTTTTCTCCGTAAGAATAGACTCCAACACCAGCCAGTGAGTGTTTGTGCATTCAAAACCCTCTCCCCCTCAGCTGAGGCTTCAGTACCCCAGAAATTCAACTTCAAAATCTCCTTCTGAGATTCATCTTAAATTTAAACGCTGCCATATTGACCGTGACACCTCTGTCAGATGATCCAACCACTAACGACCTCTCCAACAGATTATTCCGGCTGTCCTAGTCTAGTTTGCACCTGTTCAATCACAGATTAAGCTTCATCCACCGTTGCTGACAAAACTGGTTCTGCTGAAAACACTGTCTAAAACATGTTCTGTTGACAATTTGACACGAAGCCTGCTGTTCTGTTGACAATTGCTGTACCTTCATTGTCACCACCCTCAGCGATTCCTGAAAGGAAGGCTGCTCTTGACAAAGATGTCTTTGGTCCACCACCCAGCAAGGTATGTTCTCAATTACCTGCGAAGTTCCTTGACATTCAGGGTGAGTCCCATGACGAGGGACTATTTGGTACTGCAACCAGCTGTGTTCAAATGACTGTGTGAAATGCCAGGAGTAGAGGATAATGATGATGCTATTGGCACTGTCTACATGAAGAAAGCGGATGCAGGTTCAATGAAGAGGAACATTTAATTGGGGTTATGACACCCTGTCTCTAGTGGGCAGTGGTGTGAAACCTGTTCAAGTAGGGACAGCTAACATAACCTCTGCCCTCACCACTTGGTAGCTTGGCTCAAGCAGTCAGACATATCTCAGAGGTAATATGTAAAGTATTTGTGTACCCACCATTACCTCCACACTCCACACACCTCCACACTCCGCCTCCACACTTCACACACCTCCACACGCCACACTCCACCACCACACTTCACACACCTCCACACTCCACACACCTCCACACTCCACCTCCACACGCCACACTCCACCACCACACTTCACACACCTCCACACTCCACCTCCACACACCACCTCCACACACCACCACTCTCTGCACTCCACACACCTCCACGCACCACCACTCTGCGCTCCACACACCTCCACACTCCACACAAGTTTAGAAAAATAGCCAACATTTATCCGAATAAAACAATACTAAAACGAAAAAAAACTAACATGCACAAGCATAGATATGAATTCTTAAAGATAAAACTTACTATAGTGCTTAGAAACACCATAGCTCCAACTGGGGATATCACAACATCTTGAGAGAATTGTTACCAACTGTCTGACACCACTCAAGAGGGTATGCAGGCCTGTAATAGAGTTGCATGGACCCCCAGTACTGTACCTTTGAAAACAATTGTAGAAAGCCTGCTTGGTGTGTGGTGAGCACCTGTGTTATCACCCTATATCAGGTATCCCCTATTAGTGAGGTGTAGTCAATGTCTAGAAAGCCAGGTAGCTGCGGATAAGCAACCAAGGCTTATCTAGGAGACATGCAAAGCTCATGCAATACCACTTCATACACATATGAAAGAACCACACAGTGTTATAAAAATAAAGGTACTTTATTTTAGTGACACCAATAATGTATAGGCAATACTCTGTTAGCAGGTGAGTAAACACACTATTATATACACCTTAGTAATCAGGAATGGGCATAGAAAGACATAAAAAACAGTGAAATAAAAGTAAACAATTGAGACCCTAACGGGAGACCAAACCATACACTAAAAAAATGGAATGTGAAAGTCAGACCCCCAGTCAGGTAAGTGGAATCTGTAGAGGGGAGCTGGAGGAACTAGGAACCCCAAAAGGTAAGTACCAGAGTGCCCCCCAGTGACCAGGAGAGAAGAGGTTAGTGCCTGTTTTTTCCCAAAGCCACAGAGAAACTTTGTGAAAGGACTGTGCAGGACCCAAGCAAGACTGCAAGAAACAGACGATGGATCCAGACAGAAGAGGACCTGCACATGAAGGGGACCAAGTCCAGTTCCAGTTGGAATGTTTGGTTGAGGTAGGAGCCACCACCCACCCTTTTCGTGATGCAGGACCAGGTCGACGGCGAGGACCAGGAGTCTGTTATGCAGCAGAGGAAGCATTCTAGAAATTATGCAGTTGATGTCCCACGTCGGAAGAAGAGTTGGAGTCCACCAGTGGTGTGGAAAAACCACCAACAAGCCTTGGCAAAGGCAAGAGTTGCAGAGGAGAAGTTGCAGTGCTGCTTGGGACCAGGAAGGGCCAACGGGACTCAACCCAAGAAGGGGAGTTCCAGGTGACCCCCTCCCCCATTCAGCCAGGAGAGCAAGGAATCGTGGATGCAGCCCCCACAGGCAACTTGCAGGCACAGATTCGCAGTGAGGCCCACTCAGCACACCTGGAAAGGAGTCCCACGTCACTGAAGCAGCAGGCAGGAGACCACGCGTTGCAGTGAAGAGTGCTGGAGGCCGGGCCTACACGGAGCCTGAAGAACCTTTGAAAGGAGATACAAGCAGCCTTGGTAGCTGCAAGATTCGCAGTACACAGGGGTACTGTTAGAAATGGGGTCTTTGGTTCGCAGTCAGGTTACCCCCTGTCCAAGCAAGGACCCTCACCTTAGTCAGGGTAAGTCACACACAATCCAAATTATCCTGTGCCCACCCTCTGGTAGCTTGGCACTGAGCAGTCAGGCTTAACTTAGAAGGCAATGTGTAAAGTATTTGTGTAATAAATCATACAATAACACAATATAGCACCACAAAAATACACCACACAGTGTTTAGAAAAATATATAATATTTATCTGGATATTTTCAGGTCAAAACGATCAAAGATGCAATATGAAAATGTAAAGATATCACTGGAAAGTGATATAAAGTGTCTTAAGTCTTTAAAAAGCAAACCAAGTCTCTTTCAAGCACAAAGTACCTGGTTTGGAGTGAAAAATCTCTGCAAAGGGCCACAGAGGAGGAGATGCGTGGAAAAATGGTGTGTGTTAGTTTCGCCCCTTCACACACGGACTTATGTTGTTATTTTTCACACGGGTAAGACGTTGCGTTGATTTCCGGTGCGCGGACAGGTCTCCTCTGTGGGTCGTGGGGTTTTCAGACGCCCAGGGTCTGTGCGTGGAATCCTGGGCTTGTAGTCCAGCTGCGTGTCGTTCCGGTGGGCTGTGCGTGGAATTTTCTTCCTCACGGCAGGCGCTGCGTCGATTTCCCCTCTGGGAGTCGGGCGGCGTTGTCCAGGCGGCCCGTGTGTCGAAGTTCCAGTCGCACCGCAGGCGCAGCGTCGTTCTTTTCCTCGGGAAGTCGAGCAGCGTCTTTCCGGTTCGACGTGCAGTGAATTATTCACCGCGGAACAAGCTGTGTGTCGAATGTTTTGCCGCACAAGGAGTCCAGTTGAAAGAGAGAAGTCTTTTTGGTCCTGAGACCTCAGAGAACACGAGGCAAGCTCTTTCCAAGCCCATGGAGAGCACTTCTGCAGCAGGGCAACAGCAAGGCAGCAGTCCTCTGTAGAAAGCAGTCAGGTGAGTCCTTTAGGCAGCCAGGCAGTTCTTCTTATCAGGGTGCAGGTTCTGGTTCAGGTTTCTTCTCCAGGAAGTGTCTGAGGTGATAGGGTAGAGTCCCTTCTTTATACCTAAATGTGCCTTTGGAGTGGGGGAGACTGCAAAGAGTGGCTTAGAATTGCACCAGGTCCCCTTTCAGTTCAATCCTGTCTGCCAGGGTCCCAGTAGGGGGTGTGGAAGTCCTTTGTGTGAGAGCAGGCCCTCCACCCTCCCAGTCCAGGAAGACCCATTCAAAATGCAGATGTATGCAAGTGAGGCTGAGTACCCTGTGTTTGGGGTGTGTCTCAGTGAATGCACAAGGCGCTGTCAACTAAACCCAGCCAGGCGTGGATTGTAAGGCACAGAAAGATTTAAGTGCAGAGAAATGCTCACTTTCTAAAAGTGGCATTTCTACAATAGTAATATTAAATCCAACTTCACCAGTCAGCAGGATTTTGTATTACTATTCTGGCCATACTAAATATGACCTTCCTACTTTCAGATCAGCAGCTACCACTTCAATAATGTATGAGGGCAACCCCAATGCTAGCCTATGAAGGGAGCAGGCCTCACAGTAGTGTAAAAACGAATTTAGGAGTTTTACACTACCAGGACATGTAAACCACACAGGTACATGTCCTGCCTTTTACCCACACAGCACCCTGCTCGAGGAGTTACCTAGGGCACACATTAGAGGTGACTTAGATGTAGAAAAAGGGGAGTTTTGTAGAAAGAGGGGAGTTTTAGGCTTGGCAAGTACTTTTAAATGCCAAGTCGAAGTGGCCGTGAAACTGCACAAACAGGCCTTGCAATGGCAGGCCTGAGACAAGGTTAAGGGGCTACTTAAGTGGGTGGCACAACCAGTGCTGCAGGCCCACTAGTAGCATTTAATCTACAGGCCCTTGGCACATACAGTGCACATTACTAGGGACTTATAAGTAAATTAAATATGCCAATCATGGATAAACCAATCAACAGTACAATTTACACAGAGAGCATATGCACTTTAGCACTGGTTAGCAGTGGTAAAGTGCCCAGAGTTCAAAAGCCAACAACAACAGGTCAGAAAAAATAGGAGGAAGGAGGCAAAAGTTTGGGGATGACCCTGTAAAAAGGGCCAGGTCCAACAGGTACCGTCCTGCAAGGAGAGGCAAAGACTCACCACCGCCAAAGTTGGACAGCTGGTAGAGGGGTCCAAGGGGACCACTCAAGACTACCACCTGTGTTGCTGGATCCACACAGAGTTGCAGGATAGATGACCCACGCCGGTCGTCATTGCAGTTGGTGCCTGCGGATGCAGGGGAGTGACTCCTTCACTTCAAGGGAGATTCCTTCTTGAGCCTTGGTGCAGACTGAAGACTTGCCACCCTCAGAAGATGCACAGCTGGAGAAATGTTGCAGTTGCTCGAAGGAGCCATAGAAACAATGTTGCAGAGCGAAGTCCTCGCTGGAGCTGCAGATTGTAGGTTCCTGTGGAGTCCAGTTGTGGTTCTAGTGGCCAGAAGTCAAAGTAAACGTTGCAGAGGAGGCCTACTGAAATCTTGCACTTTGAATCTGAGGACCAGACCAAGAGGGAGACCCTATATAGCCCTAAAAGAGGGATTGGTCACCTAGCAGTGTGACCACCTATCTGGAGGGAGCTGTGACATCACCTGCCTGACCTGGCCACTCAGATGCTCCAAGAGGCCTCTGCCTACCTTGGATTCAATATGGCAGAATCAAGTGGCCACCTGGAGAAACTCTGGACAACACACCTGGGGTAGTGATGGGCAGGGGAATGGTTACTCCCCTTCCATTGTCCAGTTTCGTTCCAGAGCAGGGACTGGAGGTCCCTGAACCGGTGCACACTGGTTTATGCAAGGAGGGCACCAAGTGTTGCCACCCTCCCCCAAAGGAAATCCTTTGTTCTGCCTTCCTGGGCTGTTAAAGCAGAAGGAGGGTAGAAACCTGTCTGTAGGGTGGCAGCAGCGAGGGCTGCTAGGGAAAACCCTGTAAACTGGTAGGAGCAAAGCTAGGGGTCCTCTAAGAAGCTCCCAGAGTGCATGGAATCGCACAACCAATACTGGCAACAGTATTGAGGTATGATTCCGACATGTTTGATACCAAACATGCCTAGGTTCAGGGTTTACCATTATGTAGCTGGACATAGGTAGTGACCTATGTCCAGTACACAGCTAACATGGTTTCTCTTCACTCACGAAGTTCAGGAAAATTGAGCTGGAGTTCGTCGGGGCACCTCTGCTCATGCAGGGGTTCCCTCACACAGGTACTTGCACCCTGCCCTCTGGGCTATAAAGGCCCCACAAGGATTGATTTACAGTGACCTGGTACAGTGATCTATAGTGAAAGGGTGCATGCACCTTTTTACACAGGCTGCAATGGCAGGCCCGCAGACCTATTTTGCATGGGCTCCCCTGGGTGGCATAATACATGCTGCAGCCCATGGGGAACCCCTGGTGCCTCAATGCCCTGGGTACCTAGGTACCATATACTAGGGACTTACATGGGGCACCATTATGCCAATTGTGGGGTGTACTTAGTCAGGGACAACCAAATTTAGAGGGAGAGAGCAGTCACTGTGATCCTGGTTAGCAGGGTCCCTGTGAACTCAGTCAAAACACACTGACAGCAGTCAAAAAGTGGGGGTAACCATGCCAAAAAAAGTGTGCTTTCCTACAACGATTAAACAAAGATGTTGCACGGAGTCGGGGAGGTGAGGTGTCGCCAGAGCTGGTGTGGCTTCAGTTCCTTGCTGCTACTCGGGAGCTGAGGCATCGGTTCCTTACTGCTCAGCAGGGAAAGTGATGCGTTGGTTCCTTACGGTTGCAGGAGAGGTGAGGTGGCATCTGTGATGAGGCATCATTTCCTTATGATCCGGCAGGGTCGATGAATCCAGCAGGTCAAGATGCAACGCGTTGACTTCGCAGTGTCATTATCACACCACAGGGCCACAGGTCCTGCCGCAGAGTCAGGTGTCCTGGATGTCAGGTACATGGCACTGTGGCAGGAGTTCGGAGGCGCTGCAGTGGTGCCGGGCCTGCGTTGTCAGTCGCAGTAGTAGACTCAGCAGGGACCACAGCTCCAGTGCAGATAGCGGCGTTGGTTCCGTAGTCGCTGTAGAGTCAATGTACTTGGTTTCACCAGAACTCACTTCCAAGGGCCCAGAGGCTGGATTTGGCATCACTTGGCAAATCAGGACTTTCAGCAAGAAAGCCCAGGTGCCAGCAGATGAAGTCTTTGATGTCACTGAGACTTCTAACAGGAGGCAAGCTCAGTCCAAGCCCTTGGAGAACCTTTGGAAGAAGGATGTAGAAAGCAAAGTCCAGTCCTTTTATTCCTAAGACAGTAGCAGCAAGCATCAGGCCAGCACAGCAAAACAACAGGCAGAATGGCAGTCCATCCTATAGCATCCAGCTCTTCTCCCTGGCAGAATGTCCTCAGTCCAAAAGGATTCTAAAGTTGTGAGCTCAGGGGGTCCAATACGTATACTCCTTTCTGTCTTTGAAGTAAGTGAACTTCAAAGGAAAGTTTTGTAGTGTAGTACCCTGACCCCAGACACACTCCAGGGGGTTAGAGACTGCTTTGTGTGAGTAAAGGCACAGCCCTTTTCAGGTGAAAGCGTCCGCTCCTCCCACCACTGTAGCCCACGAATACCCATCAGGATATTGGGAGAACACCTCACCTCCCTTTTTTAACTGTCTAGAGTGAATTCACAAACAGCCTAACTTTCACCCTGCCCCAGACGTGTAATCCAGCAGACAGGCAAAGGTACAAAATGGTTAAGCAAGAAAATGCCCACTTTCTGAAAATTGAATTTTCATCCGTACAGTTTAAAAAAACAACTTCACCGAAAGATGTACTTTTAAATTATTGTGAGATCAGAGACCCAAAACTCCATATCGCTATCTGCTCCCAGTGGAAAAACGCGCTTAAGATATTTCAAGGCAATCTCCATGTTAACCTATGAAAGAGATAGGTCTTACAATAGTGAAACCCAAATTTAGCAGTTTTTCACTATCAGGACATGTAAAACACACCAATACATGTCCTACCTCTTAAATACACAAACACACTGCACCCTGCCCATGGGGCTGGCTTGGGCCTACCTTAGGGGTGACTATCATATAGTAAAAGGGAAGGTTTGGGCCTCACAAGTGGGTACACTTGTCAGGTCGTACTGGCAGTTTAAAACTGACCACACTGACACTGCAGTGGCAGGTTTGAGACCTGTTTACAGGGCTACTTATGTGGGTGGCACAATTAGTGATGCAGGGCCACCAGTAGCATTTGATTTACAGTCCCTGGGCACACATAGTGCACTTTACTAAGGACTTGCTAGTAAGTCAGATATGCAATCATAGATAAACCAATCACCAATACAATTTTGACAGAGAGCATATGCACTTTAGCGCTGGTTAGCAGTGGTAAAGTGCCCAAAGTCCTAAAGCCAACCAAAACAAGTCAGGAAAAATGGGAGGAAAAAGGCAAAAAGAACGAAGAAAACCCTGTAAAAAGGGCCAGGACCAACACACCTCTCATAACGACAGACAATATGATGGGGACTATCGAATCAGGAACCACCAAAGTTTAGGGTATGTAAACTTTCTTAATGATGTTTGTGTAGTATTCAGCGCTACTGTGTGTAGTAATCACTGCAGTCTTATTTTGATGTATGTTCTTTATTTAGCAGCCCCAGACAACATTGTACAGGCAGAGGATCCTTCACCACCAGCTTCCTCCACTCCAACTGCCACCCATAGAATTCCCCACACCAAAGGTTCTAATGTTACATCATAGCACAAGACTGTGCTAATCTATCAATATACATAAGTGTAAAGAATTACATACATTACCTATGTTACAACACATCTTCCCTTTTTATATTTAAAAATAAATAAATAATAATAATAGTAGAACTTCCATACACGTATATCTTATCACATAAATACACTACAAGCAAGTTACACATTTTCTTTTTAAATTCATACAGGTTGATAAAAACAGAAATGTAAAAAAAAAAAATCTAACAGAAACAAACATTATATTTTTCCATTAAACTGTATCAATACATACAAAGTCATCAAACATATTTGGTTTGGAACTAATCCTACCGCGTCATTAGTGAAGGCGGCGGCACCAAACGGGGCAGGAGCCCTTTAAAAACTGCTACGTGCTCCTGCAACCGCGGGACGCGCGCGGGCGGCGCCCGTCATCGCCCGTTAGAGGCTGGGCTGGGCCACCCCTCTTTAATCTGCAGTGAATGGTGACTATTTATACATTTATTATATATTGGGGATCATTTTGGAGCCTTCTTAGTGGATCTAGTGGGTTTCTAATATTTTAAATTTTATAGTCTGTTATCTCGTTATTGAAGCATTTTGTTAAAATGGGCAGGAAAAGAGGTCCATTAACTGGGCCCATGGGAGGGGGCGGTGGCGGCAGTAGACAGGGAAGTGGTACCACCACATTGGACTCCTTCCTTGCAAGAGCTGTCGGGGTCGTAACAAAGGAGATTGATCTGGCAGAAAGGAGGTTATCCATGGAACTGGAGGACTGGCGTCTGGCCCCAATAGATAGTGGTCCTCGTGAGGTTGTGGATGTGGAGGTAACTTATCCGGTGGGAGACCAAGGTACTGTTATGGTTGATGTTGAACCTGCTCAAATTGAGCTAATAGAGACTACAGAGGGTTCTGGTGGCCAAGGCCCTTCCAGAAGAAGTAAAAGACTTTTATTATCTTCTCCCCCGGCCTGCCCCCTGGATAAATGTAGCCCCCCCCCCGAGAAAAAAAAAGGTCTTAAAGAAATCGATTCCCAAGTCGAAAACATCCCCCTTGGAACTTCCTAAGGGTACGAGTAATGACCCTGCACCTTGCCAGCAGCTGGGTTGTGATGTTACTAATTTACTGTAAAAATTTCGTGAAATGATCCAGGAGATTTTATCCCCGTTGTGGCGAAACTATTGGCCATAGAAAAGGCAGTTTCTCTGATATCTGTGCAAGGAAGTCAGGGGAGGCATTGTGTAGGTGGATGTGTGGCCCCAACCAGGCGATCCCATCCTTGTGAGGAGTTGCTCCTGCCGGAGGGCGTTGCAGGGCCATTGGGGCCTCTGGGAAAATCATCTCAGCTATTGGTTAATTCTGGAAATTCTGGGGGTCAGGGCGCTCATGCTGAAGTTGCGCCGGCTGCACCGACTTCTATATTAAGGGCAGATAGGACTGTCAATAGGCCTAGCTGTAGTAGACAGCCTGATCCTGAAATTGTGGTAGCGGGGGGGCTGACCAACAGCTGGTTGGGAATAATCTGAATCTCCCGACGGCCAGGCCTGCATTGACCTGTTTGGATCTCCCCCCAGCTTGTGCCCCCTGTGTGGTGGTATTGACGAATGTACCTGCTCTTGCCCCTGGGGTAACTGAGTCCACGGCCCAACTCACAAACAAGGCTGGATATTGGTTGAGTAAGAACTGTGATTTCTCATGTAAGGATTTCAATGATATTCTGTTTGCCAGAAGAATTGGATGGGTTGGGCCCAAAAATAAAGTGGGGGATGAAGATTGTGTTATTATAAATGTTAGATACCCTGCCCTGAGTCAAAGGCTCCTTTCTACCTACCACCCTGCTGTTTTTAGACCTGGTACAATTGGTATGGTCCCTTTGGGCTATTTTTATGACCACATGCGATTGAGTGCCGGGGTGTTTCCAGGTTCTGGTAGGTTTCCCCCCTGGTCAGAATAATCACCAGGCAACCAACAGAAGAACTGTCACTAACAGTAATTTATCCTTGGAAGGGGTGGACTGACAATGCGCCAAGACCCTGGCTATACGGGAAGAGGTGCCCCCACAGTGTAAACTTCTCATGGAATATTGCGGGCTATGATGCCAAGTTATCTGATCAGGCGTGGATTAGGTGTGTGACTAATTTTGATGTGATCATGCTTCAGGAAACCTGGTCAGAGGGGTTGTCTGTGTGGGATGGGTATAATAGATTTGCAATTCCAGCTGTGAAGTCTCTTGGTGGCCGCTCAAAAGGTGGCTTGGTTACCCTAATCCGCCTATCTAAGATAGTGGGTGCTTTTCAAATTAACTTCAATCACCAAGGTATATTGCTGGTATGGGTAATTTTCTCTAATAATTTGAATATTTTACTGGTTAACTTTTATAACGCTGTGTGGGATATGGGATGCCAAATTGGGGCCCTGTTTTCCGTTCTTCAGGTTTTGAAATACAGAATGGAGGAGATGGGGTTAGAATTCTGTGCTATTGTCTCTGGAGACTTTAATGCTAAGCTGGGAGGCTCAGTACTGTGGTTAATCCCTTTATCTTTGACTGCGAGGATCATTCAGTGGATGGCCTGCAGGATTCCAGAGGCAGGGTTCTAATCAAGGAACTCAGGAAGATGGGCCTTCTGAATGTGTGTGAAGCTGTAGGCACTCATCAACTCCCAACCTATGTGGGAAGAGGATCTGAATCCACTATTGACTATATCTTTATGTCTCCACCTAAGAAAGACCTGGTGACTCGGGGGGAGGTGCTGGGGGAGAGTTTCAGTGATCATAATCCCCTTATAGTATCCTTTAAACTCCCTGGAGCCCTACGTAATTTAGGACGAGGTAGGCCGGTAGTAGTGGAGATAAAGGACCAGGGTAGGCGGCTTGGGTGGAAGCAAGTGGATTCCCTAAAAGTTGTAGAAAGGGTGGTGGAGGAAAATTTACATTTATTTATGGACACACTCTTGACAGAGGCTCCTAATTCTAAAACTGTTATGGATGCAATAACAGTAGTAAATGCAGCAGTGAGAGACTGCCTTTTTTTCAGTAAGCAGCCAACCTAGTAAACGTAATTGTGGTTGGTATGATAAGACCTGCTATGTTGCAAGGGCAAACCTGAAGATGGCCACTAAGAAACATCCGAGAGATTGGGTCCTCGTAAAAGAAGCTAGAATGAAATATAAGAGGGCCCTGAGGGATAGCAAGATAAAACATAAAGATAAAGCCTGGGAAGAGTTAGAACGTGCCATAGCTCTGAAGGATCCTGGCCTGTTTTGGAGAGTGGTAAATAGAGGTTCCGTTGGAACAGATACATCTGAGGGCCTTGGCTGTAACATTGCCCCGGATGCATGGGTAATTCATTTTTGTAGTATTTTTTAGGGTTCTCCCCTAAGAAATAACCGGGAGAACGAGTTTGAGATGGCTCCGAACCTAGCCATTAGGTTTTCGCTCCAGGAGGTTATGGATGCGATACAGAGTAGTGCGAGCAACAAAGCTCCGGGCCCGGATTCGATCCCTATGGACTTGTATAAAGCGGACCCCCAGTTTATGGGCACCTGTTCTCTTAAATGTCCTTAATGCAGCAGTTACTGTGGGTATCCCTGCCTCTTGGAGACTGGCATGTATTGTCCCAGTGTTTAAAAAGGGCGACCGGAATGATCCTAAGTCCTACCGCCCTATTTCTCTACTGGACTCTTCGGTGAAGATCCTGGGACGGATTATTTTAAGGCGTCTGGAGTCCTGGATGATAGGGAATGATATCTTAATCCGGGACCAGTATGGTTTTAGGGAAGGCCTTGGCACGCGAGATCAATGTCTCAACCTACTGATGCTGATTGGCAAATACACGCAGGCTAGGAAAGGTACGCTCTATCTTGCTTTTATGGATCTTAGCTGTGCCTTTGATAAGGTGAACCTCTCTATATTATGGGAAAGATTAAATCAGCTAGGGCTGGATCCTAATATTGTAGAGTTGCTCCGATATCTACATTCTGGGACGGTTGCTAATGTGAGGGTGGGGTCGAATGGGGAAAGCTCAGAGGCCTTTAAGCTTTCAAGGGGTGTGCGCCAGGGGTGTGTTCTGGCTCCTACTTTGTTCCTTCTATATACAAATGGATTGTCTGATTTTCCGATGAAACACTGTAGGGATGTTCCAAAAGTGAATGGTACTGATATCCCTGTGCTAACGTACACGGATGACGCAGTCCTCATGGCCCGTACTATGAATGGTCTCCGGGAAATAGTTAGAGCTTATGCCTCCTTTGTCAGCTTTGGGTTTAGAGGTCAATTTTAAGAAATCTCATTTTATGGTGTGTGGAAGACCCCTGAGTAGGGTGGGGGAGCTAAGGGTGGAGGATCAAATTATTAGTAGGGTTCATGAGTTTCCATACCTAGGGATTATTTTTGGAAACCTTGTATTGCCAGAAGGGGTGCGCTTTTTCACGCAGCAGTTGGCGCAACTTTTGATTTTGCTGTAAGGGTAGGTAGTAAACCCATCAAGCCTTTGCTTGAAATTTATAGGCGGAAATGCCTCCCCGTCCTACTGTATGGTGCTGCACTTTGGGGGTATGGGGACTCCCGAGCCCTTACGGTAGAAGAAAATCGGTTTTGTAGAAGGCTATTGGGAGTTGGACAAAATATACCTGGTTTTAGCCTTCATTTGGAGCTGGAGCTTGAGTTTGTTCAGGACACTATTCAGTTGGCTCCCCTTCTGCTATGGATCTCAATTTGGACTAACGAACATGCCACTCCGAATAGGGATATCTTAAAGGATTGTCTGGCTTGTGACAATGTAAAGAATATTCCCTGGGTGATGCACATAAGGAAGATGGCTCGTGATTTGGGGCGGCCTGACTTGGTTGATTATCCTGAAGGCCTGACCAGGTGTGATAAGAATTGGGCTAAGGAGAATTTTTTAAGAATCCAGTAGAACAGGAGGGAGGGGGAGGCCTTAGGGAAAAAATCGATCAGAGATTTCATTATGTTAAAGATGTGGGTAGGTCCTGAGCGCTATCTCTTAGAGATAAAGGATGTGAGGGAAAGGTCTCTCATAACCCGTTTCCGTTTAGGGGATCATTAGAAGTAATTTGTGTTTCCCGTTAGGTCAGTATGGGGACAAATGTATTAGACCCTGTCCCTGTGATGGGGTGTCCCAACAGACCTTGCCCCTTTTTACTTTGTTTTATGTTTTTTATGCACCATTCAGAACTCGTTTTTTATTACCTCTCCTAAGGCCCAAGGGTTTTGTGCAATATCGTCCTGCTTTTATGTGGCTGCAGATGGCCTCAGATGTATTGGTGTGGAAGGGGCTGGGATCATTCCTGAAGGGAGCTATTACTTGGCGTAACAATGTAGAGTTTTTAGAATGAATTTTTTCTATTTTATTATTTCTATGCATGTGGTTATATATGTTTTTATTCCTGATGGGTGTTCTTCTTCTTTATGGTTTTATTGCTAATTTTAACAAATGTATTGGAGATTATTTATTGTAATGGATGAATTTTTTCATACCGAATAAAAGTTATTATTATAACTAATCCTACCAAACCTTCCAGTGTTGATTTGACTGTCATTGTTTGTACTGTTTTGTGTACCTGTTGCTTCACTTTCACGCAGCGAATGCTGAATACTATCATGAATTGGTGTTTCAAGCGCACGTATTTTACTGTCACTCCTCACTAATCTACTGTATAAATTTACCTCTTCACTACTCGCCTTTTCATCTGTTTCCAACCAATCATAACTCTTGACATTCTCTGTTTCAGCTTGTTTAACATTCCTACACTTGGAAACCCTGCCCAAATGCCACACTTTCCCATCACTTAATTTAACTGAGTTACGGAATACTTCATATACTTTCAAAGGCTCTGAATATCTGCTTTCTCCTTTTCAGACTTTTATCTTTTTTCTCACTTTAACCCAATCTCCACATTTTACTTTGGATTCTCTTGTACCGATTTTCTTGTCATTCCACTCCTTATATGCTTGTTGAGCCTTGTTGATTTTCAATCTTACTTGATCAGGTTACCATTCGACTCGCTTACCAGACGATAGCCAACCAAGATCCTTGCTGATAGGTTCACGACCTCTCATCAAGGAAAATGGACTTTCCTCAGGGACGCTACTGGGAGTAATTCTGTAAGCCCAAATTAACTTACATAGCTCACTTTCCCAATTCAAACCATTACTCTTGGCCAACTGGATACTCCCTTTGATGACCCTGTTGAATCGTTCCACTAAACCGTTTCCTTCTGGATGGTATAATGAGGTAGTGATATGGATTACACCATTTCTTTTTTTTTTAAATCGAATTTCTCAGCCACAAATTGAGGACCATTGCCAGTAATCATAGTTTTAGGTAGACCTTCTCTTGTAAATATTTGGTCTAAAAATGTAATAATTCTTTCCCATTCTGCCTTATGAACTATTTCAATCTCTGGCCATTTTGAAAAATGGTCCACTGCGACCAGAATAAATTTGTATTCGCCATTATTGCATTCCACCGGTCCCACCACATCCAAACCTATCTTTTCCCAGGGCATATTGGGGTAAGCAATGGGTAATAAAGGTGGTTTAAATGTTTTCTGACACTTATCAGAACTATTGCATTCTATGCAGTCCATTGTTTTTTTTTCAATTTGCTTATCAAGACCAAGCCACCAATATCTGCTTTTGACTCTTTGTTTAGTTTTGGATATTCCAAGATGCCCTTCATGACATAAATCTAGGATCTTTCTCCTAAGAGAAACTGGAGGTACAGCTCTTCCACCTCTGTACATTATATTGTTTTCTAAATAAAGTTCATTTCTCACCTCCCAGAAAATGTTTCCATCTGCCCCAAGATTTCTTTTTTCAGGCCAACCTCCATTTATGTAACCAGCTATTCTTTTTAAACTGTCATCTTTAATCCATCCTTCCTTCCATTCCATAATATCAATACCTTCCATTCCCTCATCAAATAATACAGCCACACAACTCTCCTCACACATAAATTCATCTACATTTTTAATTGGTAATGACATTCTACTTAGAAAATCAGCTACTTTGTTCTTGACTCCAGGCCAATACTGTACATCATAAGTAAAATCCAACAATTTTACTGACATCCTGCTCAATCTCGGAGATGCATTTTGTAATCCAGCAGTGGTCAAAACCTTTGTTAAAGGTTTATGATCAGACCTCAACACGACATGCAGTCCCCACACAAATTGACGAAAATGGTTCAATGCTCACACACAAGCTAGTGTTTCTCTCTCTATGACTGAGTATCTCACTTCAGCTGGGGTCAAAGACCGTGATGCAAAGGCAACAACCCATTCATTGTTCTCATCATCACACTGTGTTAGTACAGCCCCCAACCCTTTATTACTTGCATCTGTTGTCACAATGGATTTGCATTTGGGATCAAATCCCTTCAGAAATGGTGCTTTACAAATTTCAATTTTTAAATCCTGAAACGCCCTTTGACACTCATCTGACCAAATAAATTTGGATTTGTTCTTGAGTAATTGTTGTATATGGTACGTTTTTTCAGAAAAGTTCCTAATGAACTTGGAATAAAATTCAATTAAACCTAGAAAAGCTCTCACATCCTCTTTCCCAGCAGGACAAGGAGCCTCTTTGATAGCTTCCACTAAAGCTTGCTTCGGTTTAATGCCATTCTTGCTGATGCTATGACCCAAGTAAACCACTTCTTCTTCAGCCAATTTACATTTACTATACTCTATTGTCAGTCAGTCAAATTAACTTTATTCGGCAGTTGCCATAAAAGTACAAACCAAGACACATTTACCGATCTATAAATAATAAAAAAATAAAACTTAATACCATTGCTGAAAACACCACATGAGCATCCAATCTAAAACCCCTTAACATACATAGATAAATATACAAGACATAATTAAAAATCACAAAGTCAAAAAAGTACAAATATTGGCTTTAAAATAATATACTATACGTGCATAAAATTTTTAAAAAGGAGTAGGCCTTTTCCTAATACTTAAGGAAGCTGTGACAAAGTCTAATACATGATGACAAATTTGAATATCAGACAATCTCTGAAAATATAGTAGGGCTTCCTTAAAATGAATGGGTCTAAGAAGACGTAGCGTAGGTAAAATAAAAGCCCCTCTAGGAGTAGCGTATAAAGGGCAAAAAGAAAAAGTGCAAAGTGCTCTGAGTTGATTTGGAGTCACAGGGACAAAGTGGTAAATCCTTTTTCCAGAAACATGGTTCGGGGAAAGCTACCTTAAAATGAATTAGATTAAGTCTAAAAAGTGTTAAAAGGGAAATTGTTCTAAAACTCGAAAACCAAGTCAAATAGGGTTCAAGGCATGGAACGGTCACGATCCGAGAGTAGGAATCAAAGGATTTCAATTTCAGGGAATTATAAAATCTCAGCTCTGATATATGCTTGAAGTAAGTAGACTTCAAGACCGACCTAGAGTTTATAGTTAACAAATGAGGGTCATCAAACATGTATCTAAGGCCTAGGTTCTCAAAGGAGTTTTGCAAAAACATAAGCCAAGGAATCCTATTTGAATTTTCCAAATGTAGACAGTCAGAGATACAGTCTTGAACCAAACTTGCCGTAGGGTTTGACCAGCATCTGATCCAGAGTAATAGGGGGGCCAAAAAGACCCTGTCCTCCAAAAAGCACTGACCAAGTTCTTCATGGCAGATGATATTTGCGGTGCATTTTGGAACCAACAATAATCTGCGCAGGAATTTATTTTCAACACTCTGGAGAAACGGTATTTTATTATAGCCCCAGACGCCTGCCCCGTAAAGGACTGATGCAGTGCATTTGGAATTGTAAAGAATTTTCAACTGTGCAGGGGGCCTGTGACCTAATTTATTTGAAAAGCGAAAAATTGCTTTGTTGTTCCTTATCAACTGTTGAAGCTTAAAATTAATGTGTGTCTTCCAGGACAGAGAGGAACTCATGTACATGCCTAGATAACAAAATTCTTTGACCTTAGTAAGGGTGTGCCCTCCCATAGTAAATTGTTTAGACTTTGTATTGCGTGGGCCACAAGTCATAACAAAAGTCTTGGGGTAATTTACTTTCAGATCAAGGTTCAACATAAAATCATAAAATACATCCAGTAGTCCTTGTAAACCGTTTGCTGTACGAGCAATTAAAACTGCATCGTCTGCATATAATAAAACGAAGTTGTCTCTGGCCCATCCTCGGTATATCCTTTGCATGTTTTAACAGTGAATCATAGAGCCCATTAATGTAAATCAGAAAAAGAAAAGGGGCTAAGGTGCATCCCTGCCTTACACCCCTAGTTGACGGGATGGGGGAGGTTCTCTGCCCGTGTGAGCCGGTTTGAACAGAAATCGTTATGTCTGTGTGTAGGCGTTTAATAAGTTCCAATAGTGGCGGATCGCAGCCTAAGGCTTCCAAAATTTGCCATAACTTTGACCTATTAACCATATCGAAGGCACTGGTTAGATCGATGAAAGCCATGTGAATCGACTCTTTTTTGACTGTCACATATTTGCTGAGTATCAGCTGCAAGTTTAAGACTTGCTCAACTGTGCCTACACCAGGTCTGAAACCGAATTGAATAGGAGATAAAATCTGGGCCTCGGACACCCAATCTTCCAAACGGGACAGGATCACGCTACCTAAAATCTTTGCCGTCGAATCGATAAGAGAAATTGGTCTGTAACAAGAAGGATCTTGTCTATTTCCTTTTTTGAAGATAGGAACAATAATAGCCGATTTCCATGAGAGGGGCACGTTACTATTTGCCACGCTATTCAACACATTGGTAACTAACGGACCCCAAAGATCAATTTCTGATTTAAAAAGATCAGCGGGAACCCCATCGGGGCCAGGAGCTTTTCCCTGCCTTGATCTGTCAATGGCATTTTTGACCTCATAGAGATCAAAAATGATGTTTGGGGCCTTAGTTTTGGAGTCTAAAATAAAAGGTGCAGAGGAATTTACATACATACAGGGAGTGCAGAATTATTAGGCAAATGAGTATTTTGACCACATCATCCTCTTTATGCATGTTGTCTTACTCCAAGCTGTATAGGCTCGAAAGCCTACTACCAATTAAGCATATTAGGTGATGTGCATCTCTGTAATGAGAAGGGGTGTGGTCTAATGACATCAACACCCTATATCAGGTGTGCATAATTATTAGGCAACTTCCTTTCCTTTGGCAAAATGGGTCAAAAGAAGGACTTGACAGGCTCAGAAAAGTCAAAAATAGTGAGATATCTTGCAGAGGGATGCAGCAGTCTTAAAATTGCAAAGCTTCTGAAGCGTGATCATTGAACAATCAAGCGTTTCATTCAAAATAGTCAACAGGGTCGCAAGAAGCGTGTGGAAAAACCAAGGCGCAAAATAACTGCCCATGAACTGAGAAAAGTCAAGCGTGCAGCTGCCACGATGCCACTTGCCACCAGTTTGGCCATATTTCAGAGCTGCAACATCACTGGAGTGCCCAAAAGCACAAGGTGTGCAATACTCAGAGACATGGCCAAGGTAAGAAAGGCTGAAAGACGACCACCACTGAACAAGACACACAAGCTGAAACGTCAAGACTGGGCCAATAAATATCTCAAGACTGATTTTTCTAAGGTTTTATGGACTGATGAAATGAGAGTGAGTCTTGATGGGCCCGTGGCTGGATTGGTAAAGGGCAGAGAGCTCCAGTCCGACTCAGACGCCAGCAAGGTGGAGGTGGAGTACTGGTTTGGGCTGGTATCATCAAAGATGAGCTTGTGGGGCCTTTTCGGGTTGAGGATAGAGTCAAGCTCAACTCCCAGTCCTACTGCCAGTTCCTGGAAGACACCTTCTTCAAGCAGTGGTACAGGAAGAAGTCTGCATCCTTCAAGAAAAACATGATTTTCTTGCAGGACAATGCTCCATCACACGCGTCCAAGTACTCCACAGCGTGGCTGGCAAGAAAGGGTATAAAAGAAGGAAATCTAATGACATGGCCTCCTTGTTCACCTGATCTGAACCCCATTGAGAACCTGTGGTCCATCATCAAATGTGAGATTTACAAGGAGGGAAAACAGTACACCTCTCTGAACAGTGTCTGGGAGGCTGTGGTTGCTGCTGCACACAATGTTGATGGTGAACAGATCAAAACACTGACAGAATCCATGGATGGCAGGCTTTTGAGTGTCCTTGCAAAGAAAGGTGGCTATATTGGTCACTGATTTGTTTTTGTTTTGTTTTTGAATGTCAGAAATGTATATTTGTGAATGTTGAGATGTTATATTGGTTTCACTGGTAATAATAAATAATTGAAATGGGTATATATTTTTTTTTTGTTAAGTTGCCTAATAATTATGCACAGTAATAGTCACCTGCACACACAGATATCCCCCTAACATAGCTAAAACTAAAAACAAACTAAAAACTACTTCCAAAAATATTCAGCTTTGATATTAATGAGTTTTTTGGGTTCATTGAGAACATGGTTGTTGTTCAATAATAAAATTAATCCTCAAAAATACAACTTGCCTAATAATTCTGCACTCCCTGTATTCTCATAAGTTTCTGAGCAGAAGACTTTCCTGAAATGAGTTAGCCAGACGTCCTCAGCTATAAGACATTCATTTGCCAAAGAATGGTTATCAGAAAAGTAAGAGTGATTTATCACTCTCCAGAATTTAGAAGTATCCTTCTGTTCAGATGCAGCCAAAAGTTCGCCCCAGGCCCTAGACCTAATTTCTGATTTCCGTTTGTCAATGGCAGCCTTATAATCGTCTCTTGCTATTTTGACTAATTGACGGGAGAAAGGAACTGCTTTAAGTGCAACTTTGAGTTTTTTATGGGCGGATGAACACGCAGAATCGAACCATCTATGGGCCACCTGCCCCTTCGTGGGCCTGTCCGCCGCCAGGGCGCGTGAGATATCAATGCTTAAGGATTCAAATTCACACACTATGCGGTCAGAATCGAACTGCTGGGACAGACACATATGAATCGAGTCAGACCTACTTCTTACAATTTCCTGGTTAAAAATGTTTGGATCTATTTTGTCCCATTTTAGACGTATGCCACAATTTGGATTATAAGCAGTAGCAATGCTCAAGCTTTTATTCTTGGGTGCCTGGAAAATTTTTAGGTCCAATATGATGCTAAGGGGGTTATGATCGCTTGCACAATGGGGCGTAATCTTAAATTCTTGAATTACATATAAATCAGAGGAGCTGATAAGTATGAAGTCGATAATGCTCCCCCTCAAATTCCCTGTAAAGGTTGGTGTATTACAGGCGTCAGGGGCCAATTTCTCGGTGACATGAACCAGATCAAATTTAGAAGTAAAAAGATTTAAGGCATCTCCTTCAGATGTATGGTTAAAATGAATTACTGACTCTCTGCCCTCGGCAGGAAAGGCACACAGATCCATGTGTTCTTTGCTGCACAGAGGAGTATTGAAATCGCCCACCCAGATAATAATTAGATCACTATTCTGCAAAACATGTGAGGAATCTATAAGGTCCGATACCTCTTCCAGATGACCCATAAGGAAGCCCCTAGGGATATTATTATAAAAATTTAAAATTAGGATATCCTTTAGGCCACTAATAGAGACCAAGACAACCATAAAATAAAGAGAAGACCAGATTAAAGACACATTTAAAAGCGGAAGATGTACGGAGACAAGAACTAAAAGGCCGCCACTAGCTCTCCCCATTTGGGAGGTTAGTGCTGGCTGACACAGAGAGGTGAAACCGTTCAGAAGGAACGTATCTTTGGACCAGGTCTCCTGTAGACAGATTATATCGTAGGAGGAAATAAAACTCTTCCAGTCCGAATTGTCAGATTTGGATCGCAGCCCTGCTATATTCCAACTAAGCAGAGTTAATGGTCTAGACACAGGGCATGACATTAGAACTTTAGTATTTATAGGAACTTTCAGATCCAATTCAGGGTTTCCTGTGTCCCAGGTACATTCCACGTCGACGTTCCCAGCCTTCGGTCTCTCCCTGTTAAAAAAAACAGGGGTGGAACACCGTTAGTCAATCGTTCTCGTCAAGACGGCTAAGAGTCGAGAACCGGTGGCTAGAGGGTACAGTAACCTGTAATTGAAGCCTTTCTGGGTCTGGTCTGTAAATACTTGAATTAGTGACAGTGTGGCTTGGTAGGAGCATAGGGTCGTAAAAATGACACAATGGATGTATTTGAATCCTGTTATTTGACATATTACAATGGCCCAAACTGGTCAAAAAAAGGTCTACTGAACGAGGATTAGCAAAATTTAAGACGACATAGTCTCCCTCCTCCAATGCCTTGGAATATCCTACCCTCCTCACTCTTCGGGCCATGAGAATCTTATAATTATAAAAACAATTAGATTTGAAATTAGAGTTCAGCCAGTGACCAGCTTTTCTGATTAGGGAGTGGGTATCTTCTTGTTTGGAGCACTCCAGGGGAGGAACATTTGAGAGAACCAAAACGTACGGATTGCAGGCAGGTGGTAAATGTAAAAAGTCTGCATGGTTAGTAAGTTTATTTGGACCTTTGTCGTGTGTCCTAGAGGAAGAAACTTCCCTTGTCGACCCTAATACAGGGTTGTCATCATGAGTTCCTGCCCTGTGTGCCGCCTCCTCCTTCCTCTAAACGCGCTTCCCGCGACGGCGGGAGCGCGAATCAGATTTAAAGGGCTCCTGCCCTGTGTGCCGCCTCCTCCTTCCTCTAAACGCGCTTCCCGCGACGGCGGGAGCGCGAATCAGATTTAAAGGGCTCCTGCCCTGTGTGCCGCCTCCTCCTTCCTCTAAACGCGCTTCCCGCGACGGCGGGAGCGCGAGTCAAATTTAAAGGGCTCCTGCCCTGTGTGCCGCCTCCTCCTTCCTCTAAACGCGCTTCTATTGTCAAACCTTTCCTCTTAAGGATTTCTAGAACCTGTTTCAACTTATTGTCATGTTACTCTCTATTTTTACCCATGACTAGGATGTCATCTTGGAAAAACATCACCCCAGATATTCCACTAAATATATTACTCATAATCCTTTGAAACATCGCTGCAGCTGATGCTAGTCCAAAAGGCACTCGGGTATATTGCTAACATCCAAAAGGCGTTATGAACGTTGTGTATTTCTTACTATCCTGGTGTAATGGCACCTGATGTTAAGCAGATTTTAGGTCGATAGTTGAAAACCAACACATATTCTTTGTTGCGGAAAACATTTCATTTATGCGTGGTAATGGATACTGGTCAATTAAGATGTTTTTATTCAGCTCCTTAAGGTCCACACATAATCTTACTTTACCATTGGAACGCCTTACAACTACAAATGGAGAAACCCATTCTGCTGACTCAACTTGCTCAATAATGCCACCCTCCACCAGTTTTTTCAATTCATCATGAACCTCCTCCTTAATAGACATAGGTATTTGTCTAACCTTATGAATACATGGAATTGCTGAGGATTTTATTTCTATTTTGTGCTGAAAATCATTCAACAGCCCCACGTTACCAGAAAATAATTCTGGGTAAGAATCCAATTTCTGATGGATACAACTACCTGTGGATTCCTCACCTAATGAATACTCCCATTGCGCCAGCATTCGACGGAAATCTTCTTCCTAGCTTCTGCACGTCGACGAGGACGTCACAATTGCCCACGTGACGCCGTCTGACGTCATACGGCCAATAAGAGGTCCTTGCTGACGTCAGTTCCCTTTTTTCAGTGCCATTCGAAACGGTTATCTTCGAGGGAGCTACTGTTGCTGTATCGACAATTACAGTGTGTTTTTGGCTGTTTTTGCTTTGAGGCATTACAATGTCGCAAAGAAAGTCAGGATTCAAGCCCTGCCGTGAGTGTGGAGGCAAAATGTCGGTAACGGACCCACATTCTGACTGTTTGTGGTGTCTTAGTTCCGACCACGATGTTGACAAGTGCGATTCTTGTCAACATATGAATCCTTAGGCCCTGAAAGAACGTGAGGCTAAACTTTTTCTTGCGAAATCGAAAAAGAAGTAGAAGAGACGTCACCGAAAGTCGTCGTCACCGAAGTCGCATCGGCGTCATCGAGACTCGCGTCGTCGAATCTTGGCGCCGGTCGAGTAGGGAGAGGTCTTGTTCGAGGTCACCATCAGCTCGACGTCGGAAGACTTGGGAAGTTAGTCCCACTGTCTCTCCCCAGCCGACGACGCCGTTACCTTCTCCGGCTTCACCGACTTCACCCATGTCATCGGTTCATCCTCCTTCAGTTTTCGAGGTTCCGCAGCTTCAGGTGTTTTCTCCGTCTATGCAGACGTCGAGACCGGTGTCGATGTCGCCTTCGAACCAGGCACCTCAGTACCCAGCTTTCCCGGCCCCTGGAGCTGATAGTACCGCATTCCTGAATGCAATGTTTTCCATCTTCCAACAGATGGCTCCAGGTGGTGGACCGGCTGGTCCTTCAGGGCCTTTGGCCTTCAACATGGGTGCTCCGGCTCCACTTCGACCGGCACCCTTTATGCCCTTTCTTCCCCTGGGAAACGTGGCGCTGGTATCTGCTCCGGTGGCTTCGGCTCCTGCGGCTTCGACGTCTCAGCCAGTGACGCCGACTAGACCTCCTCCGACTCCGGAACAGTCTTCACTCCGTCCGGCTCCACGTTCGGCGCCAAAGAAAACCATGGTGCCTTTAGACCCGGCATCTGACGGATCCTAGGATCGGCGTCAATCTTCGATGTCTGCTGACGCCATGTCGACGCCGAGGATAGAGGAGAGGCTGCATTCAAGGAGGCTTGCTCTTCGCCTCCTTGAAGAACAGGAATACCGGAGACAAACTTTGGAGGAAGGGGAGATTGAGGACTCTCGAGAGGGTCTCCATGGACTGGACACTGCTAGTGGTCTGGATACCTCCCCTGAATGGGACTTGTCATCACCTGGGGAATACACAGAGGAGGCAGCCTCTTTTCATTCTGTCATTAGAAAGGCGGCTGACTTTCTGGACCTCCCTTTGCCAGTGACTGAGGCCAAGCAGAACATCCTGACAGAAGTGTTGCACCCTGCTTCTACATCTGCAGAGCCACTTTTGCCTTTCAATGAAGCACTACTGAACCCCATTATGGAAGTCTGGAAGAAGCCGGTGTCTTCTTCGGCCGTCAATAGATCTGTGGCTCGGAGGTATCGGGTTGCACCGGCTGACCCAGGCTTTCTTTCCAGGCATCCAACACCTGAAAGCCTGGTGGTCCAGGCTTCGTGCTCAGCTCGATCTGCTCCTGGGTCCTTTCCAGCTGTACCCTCGGATAGAGACTCTAAAAAGATGGACATGTCTGCCAAAAAGGTTTTCTCGTCATGTAGCATGGCGTTGAAGTCCACCAATGCTACATGCATCTTAGGGAGATACATTTACGCCCTGATGGATGAGATTAAATCGATGCACACAGAGGTCCCTCAGGAATTAATGAACCTGGTCTCTGATGCTCAGGCAGCTGCAACCCAGGTTATTCAATCTGGGTTGGATACATCTGACTCGGTTGCTAGAGCAATGGGCACTGCTGTGGCTTCGAGGAGGCAGGCCTGGCTCCGTAGCTCTGGATTTTCCTCTGATGTGCAATCGACCCTATTAGACCTTCCTTTTGATGGTGACAAGCTTTTCGGCGCCAAGGCGGATTCTGCCTTAGAAAGGTTCAAGGAGAGTAGGGCCACTGCCAAGTCGTTGGGCTTGCAAGCCACTTCTTCTACTTCCTCCAGATTTTTTAGGAGGTTTTGAGGATTTGGTCGTGGTTCCTCCTCCTCCTCCTTTCGAGGAAAATTCCAGCAACCCACCTCTGCTCTCTCCTATAGATCTTTCAGAGGGAGGGGTAGGGTCCGTACCAGGGGAGCCACTCAGCAGCACTCTGCCTCTTCCTCATCCTCTGGAGGGGTGCAGTATGGGAAGCAGCCTTAGGCTTCCGCCAATTCCTTCTCACTCCACTCCTGTAGGGGGGACGTTACTGAATTTTCTCCACAAGTGGGAGGTCATAACATCAGACTCCTGGGTTACCGGCATTGTGAGAAAAGGCTATACCCTACCCTTTCGGGCGTTTCCGCCCCCCATCCCGCCCCGCCCATCTCATTGCTCAGAAGAACACCTCCTGTTGCTAGAACAGGAGGTTCAAGTCCTCCTTTCAAAGGGCGCGGTGGAGTTGGTTCCAGAGCAGGAAAGGGGTCAAGGTTGTTACTCGAGATACTTCCTGATTCCCAAGAAGGATGGTCGGTTGAGGCCAATCCTGGACCTGAGGATCTTGAATTGGTTCCTCAAACAGGAAAAGTTCAAGATGCTGACCCTAGCTCAGGTGCTTTTGGCGCTGAACAATGGAGATTGGATGGTGTCTGTCGACTTGCAGGATGCTTACTTTCATATCCCGATACTCAAATCGCACAGGAAGTATCTCCGGTTTGTGGTGGGGTCGCAGCACTATCAGTTTGCGGTCCTCCCGTTTGGTCTGACTTCAGCACCTCGAGTCTTCACGAAGGTGATGTCGGTGGTTGCAGCGGAGCTCAGAAGGAAGGGGATAGCAGTATTTCCTTATCTGGACGACTGGTTGATCAAAGCCAAGTCTCCGGAGCTCGTGTTGCATCACCTTCAGTTGACCACTCAGTTGTTGTTCGACCTGGGCTTTTCAGTGAACGTGCCCAAATCTCACCTAGAGCCCTCACAGAGCCTCCTGTTCATAGGGGCAGTACTGGATACAACATTGGATCGAGCCTTTCCTCCACCTCAGCGGACTCAGGACATTCAGGCGTTGGATCCAATGTTTCGAATTGGAGCGGTTATTCCGGTCCTCAAGGTCCTACGTTTGCTCGGTCTGTTTGCTTCTTGCATACTGTTGGTCACACATGCTCGCTGGCACATGAGGGCTCTTCAGTGGTGTCTCCGAAGGCAGTGGTCTCAACACAAAGGAGATCTCGAAGGCTCGGTGAGGATCTCCAGAGATGCTGCCACGGATTTGAAATGGTGGATTGTGGACGGCAATCTTTCCCGAGGAAGGCCGTTCTCGCAAGCTCCACCTGTGGCCACAGTAATAACGGATGCTTCCACTCTAGGGTGGGGAGCTCATCTGGGGGACCTGGAGATCAAAGGTCTTTGGTCTCCAGTAGAACAGATGTTTCATATAAATCTGTTGGAGTTACGGACTGTACTGGCTCTCAAGGCCTTCCTCCCATCCCTTCGCGGTCAGTCGGTTCAGGTCCTGACGGACAATACTACCGCGATGTGGTATATAAACAAGCAGGGAGGGGTAGGGTCGTACCTTCTCTGCAGAGAAGCTCTTCGGCTATGGTCCTGGGCAAAGGACCATCAGATTTGCTTGGTAGCAAATCATCTGGCCGGAGTCTTGAACGTACATGCGGACAGTCTCAGTCGCCATTTCTCGGCCGATCACGAGTGGCGCCTCCATCCGGATCAAGTCCGTCTAATCTTCCAGATGTGGGGGTTTCCTCGGATAGATCTGTTTGCCACTCGGGAGAACTCGCACTGCCCGTTATTCTGCAGCCTCCAGTATCCGGGACAAGGATCATTGGGGGACGCGTTTCAGATGACCTGGTGCGACCAGTTGCTTTACGCGTTTCCCCCCATACCTTTGGTTCCTCGAGTTTTGAGGAAAATACGCCAAGACCGGGCCCAAGTAATCTTAATAGCTCCGGATTGGCCAAGGAGGGTATGGTACACGGACCTTCTCCAACTCTCTCTGTGCCCTCCGCTCCGTCTCCCTCTCAGGGCAGACCTCCTCTCGCAGTCGCAGGGGCAGGTTTTACACCCCCACCTCCAGAGCCTGCACCTTCATGCCTGGAGATTGAACGGGGCAACCTGAGTTCTTTCTCTCTCCCGCCTGATGTAGTGGATGTTATCTTAGCGGCCAGGCGACACTCCACTAAATCTATCTACGCTAATAGGTGGTCTAAATTTGTGGTTTGGTGTGGAGAGAGGCAGATTGATCCCTTACGTGCTCACTTGTCAGATATTTTATCTTTTGCATTGTCTCTAGCACAGAGGGGTTGTGCAGTGGCTATGGTTAAGGGATACTTGTCTTCCCTTTCAGCCTTTCTTTGTCTTCCAGACCAGCCTTCTTTGTTCAAATCCCCTATAGTACTTAGATTCTTGAAAGGTCTTATTAATAAATTCCCTCCTACTCCTTTCGTTATGCCTCAATGGGACTTAAACTTGGTTCTAACTTTCCTTATGGGGTCTCCTTTTGAGCCTATGCATTCTTGCCCCATAAGGTTATTGGTCCTAAAGACGTTTTTTCTGGTTGCAATTACTTCTGCAAGGAGAGTAAGTGAGTTGCAAGCTCTATCTGTAAAGCCCCCTTATACATCTTTTTATGGGGATAAGGTGGTGTTGAGGACCAAGGCTGCTTTCCTACCGAAGGTTGTTTCACCCTTTCATATGGCCCAAACGATTACTCTTTCCACGTTTTATCCTCTGCCTCATCCTTCAAAGGAAGAAGAGAGACTGCACCACTTAGATCCAAGGAGGGCGCTAAGCTTTTATATGGATAGAACGAAGGATTTCAGGCTGGAGGATCAGCTCTTCATCAGGTACGTGGGAAAGAGGAGAGGAAAGGCAGTCCACAAGAGAACATTCTCCAGATGGGTTGTTCTTCGCATTAAAATGTGGTACTCTTTAGCAAAGAAAGAACCTCCTGATGGTATAAGAGCTCATTCCACCAGAGCTAAGTCGGCCTCTTCGGCCTTGGCTAGGGGTGTTCCTGTGGTTGAAATCTGCAAGGCAGCAACTTGGTCATCCCTTCACACTTTTGCGAAGCATTACTGCTTGGACTCTGAGGTCAGAAGGGATGGCCATTTTGCACGGTCGGTGCTGCAGGATTTCTTGGTTTGACCATTCAGGCACCCTCCACCGAGTGCGGTATTGCTTTGGGACTCTATTCATTAGGTGAGAATCCACAGGTAGTTGTATCCATCAGAAGAACGAGTTACTTACCTTCGGTAACGACTTTTCTGGTGGATACATTAGCTACCTGTGGATTCCTCACGGTCCCACCCGCCTCCATGTTGCCTGTCTGGTCTAACCAAGTAGTTCTTGAGTGTGCTCCTCTTGGTTTTGAGGACTTATATGTATATATATATTCTGTATATATGTTCATATGTATATATATATAATTGTTCATATGTTTCTTTATTTGTTTTTAAAAAAAAAATTAAGTTCTTAGGATACTGTATTTATTTAGAATATCATTAAATATTGCTGTTTGTTCTTTTATCTCAATGGCCTATTATTCTCAGGCACGTAAAAAATGTTGGTACTGATGTTGGCACATCGGCGAGGACCTCTTATTGCCTGTATGACGTCAGACGGCGTTGCGTGGGCAATTGTGACGTCCTCGTGCAGAAGCTAGGAAGAAGATTTCCGTCGAATGCTGGCGCAATGGGAGTATTCATTAGGTGAGGAATCCACAGGTAGCTAATGTATCCACCAGAAAAGTTGTTGCCGAAGGTAAGTAACTCGTTCATTTCTTCCTTTCCCTCACAATTTTCTTTAATTGTCAACACTGGATCTGGACTGTTGGGGTTCAAAATTATTCCTAAATCACCCTGGTCCGTCCAACCGAAGACTGAGGGTCCCTTTTTAGAAACGTACAATTTGCACTGTGCTTTCCTTTCTTTAAACTGAAATTCTAACTCCCGGAAACCCACAAATTCAATTTTGTCTCCAGTATAGCTCTTGGCAACAACCTCAGATTTGTGCCTAATTTTTCCACCAATTTATCCTTCCATACATCTTCATTCACTATAGTAAAGGGTGAACCTGAACCTGCAATCACCTTAACCATCACCCCTCCTACCGCCAATTCACACCATGGTTTCATCCTTTTAACTTGATCTACACCTAAAATGTCGTAATCTATACAAAACACCTGATGAACATTCGTATTCTCCAAATCATCGGAATTCGAGTCACTGTCCTCTCTATTGTATTTAACATTCACTTTTGAGTTAACAGATTTCCTCCTGCAAACCTTTGCATAGTGACCTACAACACCACAATGAGAACACTTTTGGTTCCTTGCAGGGCATTTTTTGAAAAATGCTAAGTGGTCAGCGCTCCCACACCTATAACACTTCTTTTGTTCCACACTTATGGGTTTGCAATTATAATCCGTTGCTTCTTGAAGCTTTTTTTTAGTTTCACCACCTTTCCAGTATTTTGCATGAGATATTTTGTTAACTTCTTTTATTTCTTGTACTTCCATTACCGCTTAGGCACATCTACCAGTAAGTTCTGCTTTCTTTACTAGAGCAATCACTTCCTTTAGAGGTGCTTCACCGTTGACCCACAGTTTATCCTGAATATTTGGGTTGTTCGCATGCATAATAATTTGATCACAAATAAGTTCTTCTTGGAGTGGACCAAAACGACATGTTAACGCCAGAGCACGAAGTGCAGCAACGTAGTCATCAACATTCTCAGTTTTTCCTTGTTTCCTCTGGAAAAACTTATACCTATTTACAGTAACACACACTATAGGTGAAAAATGTGCATCAAGATCCTCCAAAGCATGCGTAAATACATTCCCTCCTTCTCTGGGTTTCTTTTCAATCTGATTGTATGTTTTAAGCCCTCCTGGACCTAAGCAATACAGCAGTACCTTTTTTTTTTTGTCTCCGGTGAAAAATCCTCTTCCTCAAAAGTGTCTATATAATTACAAAAATACTCTTTCCATTCCTTCCAAGGCATAGTGGGCTCTCCTTTCGCAGGAATAAATGGTTGAGGATTGGATAAGTTCAATGAGCGTAATGCACCCATGTTTCACTGCTTGTAATGAGATGGCAGAAACAAAGAAAATAACACAAGTGCACAATATATCGGTTAAATTTGATAATAAACAGCAATGTGTTAGTAATAGAGATCAACTAACGTGAACATTGATTGTAATAATACAATTGTGTAAAATGCTGTTATTACATAAAAGCCCTGTAGGTGGCGTAGTTGTATAACATTTTAATGATATTAAACTCTTCAAATTGATTCCACATTCAAAATGTTCGAACGTTCGTGTTCGTAATCAGCTTTGATGATCAGCAGAGAATGATTGACTCATCTATCAACAATATAAGCTGTGCTGATCAGCGAATCTTTGTAATGCTGAAATTTAACCAACAGCAAATGTACCAGAAATATGTCTGCCACGAGGAGACACTGTGGGTAAATTCACAGTACAGTTATATCATATGGTAATGAGGATACACAATCCTCGAGATCCGGCAGTTGAGGACTGGCTGGGAGACGCATAAAGTAGGTAATGGATTTTAGATGTACTCACGTTCGTGCTGATTTAAGCCTATACTTGCCACAGCTGAATCCATCCTCTGAGACTGTCGAAGTGCATTCCTTGTATGTTTAGAGGACTCATGTGGAAACAAACAAGTATTTTGTGGCTCACTAATTAACAGTTTCCTTGGTCCTCTTCAATCCTGTACTGCGTCCGATTCACCTGCCAAGCTTGATTACGGTAGGGCCTCCAGTATCATTGCAACAGGCAGAGTAGTGTCACTGTCTCTCCATCAACACAATCTGCTTCACCATGTCCAGGGCTGCGCCACTTTCGTCGCCAATTTCTGTTGTAATCTCTGCAGTCTTATTTTGATGTAGGTTCTTTATTTAGCAGCCCCAGACAACATTGTACAAGCAGAGGATCCTTCACCACCAGCTTCCTCCACTCCAACCGCCACCCATAGAATTCCCCACACCAAAGGTTCTAATGTTACATCATAGCACAAGACTGTGCTAATCTATCAATATACATAAGTGTAAAGAATTACATACATTACCTACGTTACAACACTGTGCAAGATTTCTACATCGGTACTTTCCATCTCAATGATGTTGTAGAAGCAGAACTTTTTAAACATTCTAGAAGAACGTCTGCTGAACTGGCCAACCATGAATATCCATTATCAACTGCACACACTCCACTTCATGCAATAGTTCCCGTTTTCATTAGTAGATATGAAATCAAAACAATTTAATTTGCCAGTGTATGTGACAAATATGGATCGCTTACTCTATGTTGTTAAGGTGGCTTAGAGGAAGTTGGTGAACGTGATCCCAATCATCGCTGATGTCTGTAAAGAGTGTGTGATGATCATAGACTATCCCTAGGTTGTCTAGAAGTATAGAGAAACCCAATCATGTAATGTCCTGTCCTGCCTTGAATTGGAATCCTACAACCATGTACAGGTTCTTTTCAGTTGAGAAAGATAGTCTAATTTCTCTGATGTTTGAGGTGAAATCTGGTTTCTCTTTGGATTCTTATCCTTGTCGCATTTTAAAACTTTTTAAATCTGAAATTGCTGGTCCATTACTATCCCTCTCAAAGAGGGATATAATTCCCTCTCTGTAAAGGGGCTATTGTCATCCTGCTGCAAAAAAAAGCAAGGGGAAGAACCCCAATATTTGAACAAATCTGACACCGTTTACCATTTACTTCCAAGGTTTGGAAGTGCATGTGGCACACAATGTTCAGAAAACTGTTTTATCTTAACCTCCCCACAACACTCCCTACCAACACCCCCCCCCCCCCCCCCTACAAAATGTCTCTCCCCCAAGCCGGCTATAATGCGTAATCGGTTATGCTCACCATTCGTGCATGGGGCGGCGTCATCGGACAAACAGTAACTTTGACCCTGTTGGACCTCTCTGAGGCTTATGACTCAACCAGCCATAAAATCTTGGTCGGTTATGTGGAAGTTGCTGGTATAAAAGGTTTAACTATAGAATGGATTGGATCTTTCCTTGATAGCTCTACCCAAGCTTGTTCACCTTGACGTATTTAAAGCCAAGGCAGGCCAGGTCAAAGGTGAGGTGCCTCAGGGATCTTCTTTATCCCCCTACCTTTTTAACCTTTGTGAGGTCTCTCATTAAAGAACTTGAGATAGGATTTTATAAAACTAAGTGAGTGACTCCCATATCCTTTTTTTAGCTGGAGGATTCTTTTGCCTCTAAGGAAACATTTCACACTATGTGGTATGTTTAGGAATGGATGACCAGTAACCAACTCAAACCTATATGATAACTTATGATGAGACCAAAATAGTAATTTTACACAATAAGGAAATCTTCTGAAGTCAATTATAGGGATCACCTGGGAGTTTGTCCTGGCTCCCACTCCCAGGCACCAGCTGAAGGCTTTGGAGTTCTTTAACTTTAAAATGGTTATTCTAGCTCTAGTAAAATTCTAACTAAACTGCAAATTTCCTATACTCGAGCCTCACAAAAAAGTTGCAATTCCTACTACAAGCGATTCAGAATAAAGCAGTTAGATTAATTTATAAAGCACTGAGGTATTCACATACTTCTCCGATGCTCTGAGAAATTCGCTGGTTGTGTGTGAAATTAAAGGATCAAATTCAAGATCTGCTACCTTATCTTCAAAGATTAAGTAGGTGAGAGACCTTAGTTTGTAAAGAAATATTAAGTACTGTCCGGTTCAAGTACTTTGTTCTTCATTTACGTCTCTGCAGGCCCCAGATTCAGGAAAGTGGAAATGGGTGGCCACAGTTTTCCTTATGTGGCTCCATCTATCTGAAATTCTCTCCCTCCCTTTGGTCTGACTAATTAGGTTTCCTTATGCAAAGAACTAAAAAAATAGTTTTTCAGAAATTCCTGTTACTAATTGTCTTTACTGCTCTGTTGTCAGCAATTTAGCCCATAATACCAAGAAAAGGTTTTGTGCCCAATAAATAAAAAGTGACATAGCATATTATGCCTACATTTCTCTTCTGCCATCGTAAAGCCAATTTGTTGGTGATGCAAGCACCACAGCACTGTTCTAGAAACCTATTTTTGCCTTGCAGAGCTACGCCGAACTGAGAAGGTCGTGATAGACACAATCTTGGGAGAGTAATTCCCAAAGTAGCAATGACGGTCATTCAGGCAGCAAATTTTATGGCCATTGTTGGCACATACGATGACCAGAGGTGGGCAGATATGGCTCCATACATTAATTTGTAGCTAGAGGAGATACGGGAAGAAGCATTTGCCATTCAGTTGAGTAATCACTTTATTCGATTTAGCACAGTAAATCATAAAAGCTCCTAAATAAAAACAGTATAGTAAAATCACTTACAAATAGTATATCACAATTCATGAGAGAGTGACAAACCAGGATAAATAAAAATAAGTATTATAGCTGGGTAAAATTAAAGAAACAGTAAAGCAGGCCTTACTTAAATAAAATTGATCAGCAGAAGAAGTGGGTGTGTAAACATATGCTACAGGCTAGTAAATGTAGGACAAATAAAAACAATATGTAAAGTGCTGAGTGCAGCAGCCATTGCACTTGTGCTGATTGGAGGCTCCGAAGGTTTATGCCATCCAGCTTATAAGCTGGGGGAACAGGTTCAAGCCACAATAGGACAAAAGACGCCGGTGCAAAACGGGCATGTCAAGGGTTTGATGCAACTTTATTTTACATGAAGATTTCACCATAGCCTAGTGTGCACACAAATTTTGATAAAGCATCTGCCATTCAATGGGAAATTGAAAGCGTTTCTGCAGCCATGATTGATAGCAGTTCTAGATGTGGACAGCACTGGTTTCTGGGGGATGGCAGGCGAGGTTGTTCTTATAGAGCATGAATGACTAAGTTTTACTTCCTTCAAACACGAAGTTCAGCATAGAATGTTGGATCCGATTTTTGATGTAAATCACCTTTGTGAAAGGCACGTGGGGGTGCATCAATGTCGACGATAACATCGATACAGAAGTGTCTAACAGATGCTGTTACAAACCATACTATTCTCCATAACAGCAACTTCCACAGCTGCCATACCACAGACAATATTATTAGTCGCTCCTCTCCAATAGACAACCTTACTCCACTATACCATCCAGATAAGACTTCTGAACAGCAGTATCCATGACACTGTGCTGGTCTGATCCTGGCTACGTTTCACGGGGCCTGTGAGTGACAGATTTTCTACTTTCTGTGCACAGTGGCAAGTTGTAACAACCAAAGTATGGATTTTGGACCAGGTAAAATATGGTCATTCCCTCAAAACAAATGCCACTGTGGAAGATTCCTTGCCATCATTGGGAAATGTTTCAGGCAGAGATACTGTCTATGCTTCAAAGGGATCCTGATACCCTTCCCCTAATCCTATCACAGATAAGGGTTCTACTCCAGGTTATTCACTCTAAGGAAAACATCAAGAGAGTGCATCCCTTTCTGGATCTTGACCAGCTTGAACACTATTCAAGGAAGCAGTTTGTGGCCTTACTGGTTTGATGTTTACTCATCCACCCCAAACATTGCAAAATTCTGAGATTTGAGATAGCCTATGACCATTAGCATTTCAAAGCCATTTGGTTGCAAGTCAGTGCCACAAATATATACAAAGTGGATGAGTCCAGTGGCAAATTGTCTAGCTTTTCAGAGCTAGCCAACTGGCTGCTGTAAGGGAAGAATGTTCAATATCAGAAAAATCCACAAAGCAATGCATGAAGCTCTTCAACATGCTGGGTCTTTCCATCAACGTGGCTAACTCTCAACCTTTGCCCACAGTATCAATCTAGTTCTTACTAGGTGTTCTTCTAAACACCAGTGCAGGCAAATCATTTCCATCATAAACAATAATTATATCTTCAGTCTTCCACCTGACAAATCGAAAAGCTGAAATCAACATTAGTTTGATTGATCAAACTGTTGATGGCCATGTCATCTTGAATTCCTCTTAATACTTAATACAGACTGTTAATATACCCACCTACAGTAAAAACTGGATATCCAGTGGCTTCAAGTATTCAGATCTTTTGACGATCAGATTCAAGTGTAAAGCAAAATGCACTCAGTTTCTCACTCAGTGTCTATGTACTCTTCACACTTGACCCTTCCATTTTTCAAATATATTTTTATTGACATTCAAGCATTCTTATATGTCACATATTATGCGTTATCTCAAGCATACAATATGAAAAATTATGGTGCAAAACAGTATTCTTCAAGAGTGACGTGCCACCAGTTCTCCTGCTGGTCACGCCGCCCCAATCAATATGATTATCATCATTTCTAACAATTATCTTTCTGGACATACTCAGATTAGTAGTTTAAGTGTGCAGCCCAAATTATACAGGTCAGCAGATGCTAATTTCAGTTGTCATATTATCTCAGCTGCTTCCGTGTGTCACAGAATAAACTTGATCCTTGGTCTTCGCCAAAAATTTATGAAAACCTGAATGTAACAGTCAACAACTAACCAACATAAAAGGAAGCAAGCATTTGTAATGTAATAGGTCTCGCATTTGCTTGAGTTAGAGCTACTGGCGTTGTAAATGCATAACTCGACTTTTCTTGCTACATAAATTGGTCAATCCTGCCGCATAATTTGGTTCTCTGCCACATAATTCCAGTGGCTCTGCATATAACTAAAGCACTTCCATTTACCTTCTTCCTCTGCAGCAAAAAATGAAAATATTGCCATTATTTATTATACTTTATATTGTTGTTTTGGGGTTCCCCTAGTCTAGTGTTGGGGACCCAGAGATGACCTAGACAGAAAGAGCACGTTGTGCGGGGAGTTATGGGCAAAAAGTTTTGTAAAAAGAATGCCCTGCAAAGCATTATGAGGCCAGTTTCCAAGTGCAGTGAATATTGTAGTATCCTGACTGTAATGCTCAGAACAGCCCCTAGAGGGCACCACTATAAAAATAACATTTGTAAGAAACATGGTCATGTAACCATATAGTCAGCCCCACATGAAAACAGAATGGGAGAACGTAATGCAGTGTAACCATATATTTAGTCCCTAAAGAGCATGGTGAATTACACATGTTCAGGCCAATTAGAATAATATCACAAATAAGGCCCTTAACTCCTTGCGTGCCCTGTGGGCCTCCCTCCCTGTTGGCAGGCATGGCAGAGAAAGCACTTCCCCGGCCCACCAAACCCCCCTCCTCCCTACCTTCCCCCCCACCCCTGTGACATCAGATGACATTGGCATAGCGATAGTGCTGCACAAAAGCCCACTAGACACCAGAGGTTTTTGGTTTTTTTTTTATTGGCTTTAGGGGAGCAACCCCTTAGGCAAGGGTTGCTCCCCAGGGGGCCAAAATATTTGTAGGCCATTTCTGCCCCCCTGGGGGGCTGATCGGCCTATTTCAGCCATGGCGGTATGAGCCACCAGGTCAGAAATGTCTATCTCCAGGCTGGCGTCTGACACCCCCACCCCCTCCAATACATTCACACACACCCCCACCCCTCATACACGCACACAGACACCCACACACACCATGCATACACTCATTCACTTACACTGGCATACACACATTCATACACACAATGGCATACACGCATACTTCCAGACATACTCACACATTCTTACACACTGACATGCAGACATGCGCTCACTTCATAATTCTTACACGCATTTACTCACGCATACGACCAGAACACTCATTCACACACACACACACACACACACACGCACACACACACACACGCACACACACACGCACACACACACGCACACACACTCATGCACACACACGCACACACACACGCACACACTCATGCACACACTCATGCACACACTCATGCACACACTCATGCACACACTCATGCACACACTCAGACACACACTCAGACACACACTCAGACACACACTCAGACACACACTCAGACACACACTCACAACAACCACCACCCTCCCACCCTGGTCGGATGACTTGCCTTGTCCGGCGAGGAAGTCGTCCGACAGGGACCAGGAAGGGGTGCTGCTACCGCCAGCAGAACACCGCCATGCCATATTTCAGGTCAAAATATGGCTGGCGGAGTCTTTCTGGCAGGGTGGTGTTCGTGTTAGCAGTGCAAGCTTACCACCGTCCACCACCATGAGCACTGCAGGATTTCTGCCCTTATTGTTGCGGAAGACAGGCAGTGCTCATATCGGATGGTAGCTGGTGTGGCGGTATGTTGGAGGGTGTCACCTAGGCGGTATTTACCGCCAATGTCATAATAATCACCTGTGTCTCTTAACCTGAGGCTGGCTAGTATGGGAAGTGAAATCTCTTCTTCAAAAGAATGTGGTGGAGTGTGTCCTCAGACACAAGAAAAGCAAAGACATTTACTTCTGATATTTCTTACTACTAAAAAGGTGATCAAGTCTGGTATATTTACTTTCATGGATCTAAATAATGCCAACAAATTTGTTGGAAGGAAAGAAATCCGAATGCTTGCTCCTTCATCATATCTTCTTTCACCTTTCTTCAAGGAGATGGGGTGGTTTCCATAGTTCTACAAATGAGTGCCTTCAAATTCTGTTATTCTGTGAGCAAAGGAGATTCCAGGGGTTTCAAATAGGAAGCCCTCACTACCAATACTGACTTCTACCTTTTGGCCTGAAGTCAGTCTCCAAGTGCATGGCAGTGGTAGCAATGGATCTATAATGAAAAAGCATCTTGATGTATCTGCACCTAAATGACTGGCTAGTGAACTCCAACTTCGCTCCAAATATACTAAAGGACCTCCAGTCAACCCTGGAACTACTTTAAGACTTGGGACTGAGGGTCATCTCATCCAAGTTGATCCATACTTGGGGTCAACGCTAAACACAAAACCTGCAAAAGTATTTTTTGTCAACAAACATTCATGCAAATGGTGATTTGGTGACTGAAGACTCCGTCGCCAACAGTAGACAAGATTCCTTTGCTCTAGGCAGCATGGCTTCTTGTATCTTCATTGATCCCTTGCCAGATTGCAAATGTGTACTCTTTAGCACTTTTGATGGGCCAATAGTCTAAAACAGCAATGTACTGAGAAATAAAGTCTGACATACCTAGCAGCAGCATTTCCTCTCTTCCAGTGGATCTACATTAATAGCCATAGCAGTGACTTCACTCACACACTGGGAACACCTGGTACTTTAAAATAAAAAAAGGTATTACTTTCTGATAAAAAAAGATAGCAAAAATAGTAATTTTGGAAGCCTATCTACAGGCCATTTTTTGTTTCTTTTTCTATAAATGTATACTTAAGGAAAACTGTTGCTAGCGTGATGGGAAAAAAATGTCTTTTAGAAAGCCTTAGTTTGGTTTTTAAATGAAAAATTAAGGAAAATATAGGTTATAGACAGTAAGCTGCACCCAGGAAAGGATGAAAACACAGTATCTGAGGATTCCCACTGGGAGAGATCCAACTTGAGACCTAAACATGCCGAACCACCTCTTTCTGGTCGACGCCGAGGACTGAAATATCAAACAGGTTCAAGGGGAACCAGTTTGCCTTCAGAAACCAGTCATACTGTTCTTCGTGTTTCATCTGAGCTCCTGAAGAAAATTGAAGATGTGATGCATTCCTGAGACCATTTCTGTTCTCTGTGGAGGGTAGTTGTGGGACTCAGGGCAAGGATTGATTGGTAGGCTACCAGTAACATATAAAATAACATGAAATATTAGGCAACTGCCATGCAAGGAATAAATATCTGCAGCTGGGTGACCCAACGTTATCACTTTGGGTAATTGAGCTACCTCCAGTTCTGTGATCAGTTAAATGTTAAGACCCCAATCCAGAAATGCACCAATCAAGTACCGGACAAAAACACTTCGGCCAACATCCCCTCCTCTACACAGCCTATCCACCCTCCAGCATAATTCGCTTCTCCCGTCTCCTATCTTTGCAAGGTGTTCCGGGGTATAGTGACACCTATAGCGAATATTTAAAAGTGGTTCCCTCCGTTCAACCTGGGTGGCAAAGTTATAGGCTTGTGCCACTATTTCTTCCCACTGTTTTTGATTTAGTGTAATGCCTAATTCCTTTTCCTAGGAATGTTGGAATGTAATTTACAGTCTCCACGGTTGCCATTTAACATTGTGTACATTTTGGAACTAGAATGTTTATCCCCTGGGCAATATATGAGGTATTTTTCAAAGGGGGTGAAGACCATGATGGCTCCCTGTTTAATGTTAGGATTGAGCAACCAGTGGCATACAGGTTTTACATTTGCCCTCTAGCTATTTCTGATAAGGAGCCCTGGTAAGACCCAAAGTGAAATCCTAATTGCCCAAACGTGAGTGAAGAAGGATGGGAACGAGGTGAGCCCATATCAAACTGTCACTGTATTCAAGCTATCTAGTGTACCCATGTGACTGGCAATTTATAGAGTGTTTAGTTTGCTGTGTCTCTGGGCTGCCAAGCGGCCCTGCCACAAGAGTGTGGTCAATCATACATCATGCTTTAGCCATCCTTTTTTGGTCTCCTACTTGTCCAATTTATCAGGAATCACAGGTGGGCTGCCTCATAATAGTGGGCTACGTTTGGGACCACCAGCTCTCCCTGGTGCAGACACAGTTGTCTTTCTTTGTTTGCCTAATCATACATAAGATTAGCACATTGATTGAAGGTATTTAATTTAATGTTTGGATATATGGAGCAACACTGTTTGAAAAGTGTAGAGCATCTTAGGTAGAATGAACATTTTATAAGCTACTATTTGGCATAGTAAAGATAGTGCTTCATGTTCCCAGCTTTTAAGTTCAGCCTTCACCCTTCTCCTGAATCGTAGAAATTTCTTTTTTTTTGGTTTTGGATAGGTTGAGGGTCAAAGTCAAGCAAAGGTAATTGATATTCGCAGCACGGTGAGTGTCCTTGCCAGTTGGACCACAGCTTTGGGAGTCAAAATGTTTAGGATTTCTGATTTGCAAATATTGATTTTAAATCTTGAGACGTTCTGATAGCCTGCCGGTTCCTCTAACACATATAGGAGGGAGCTCAGGATGTCCATGAGAGAAAGCAAAATGTTGTTGGCAAACAGGAACAGTTTTAGGTCCTGGGTGCAAAATGTGATTTCTTTTATGTGGGGGTTGGCTTGTATGTGCTGGGCGCCAAGGCTTGTAGAGTAAGGGCAAAGAGACAGCGGGCCTCTGATAATATTCACGCGTTATGAGCCCATTAACCCTTGTACTGGCTCTGGGGCCATGATACCTCATCAGTAGCTATTTCACAAAGCCCTCCTTTATCCCCACTGCCCTCAATGTGTCTTCCATAAATTCCCAGTCCATATTGCCAAATGCTTTTTCCGCATCTAGGGAGGATTGTTTAGACCTCGTTTAATCTAAATCCAGGAAGTGTAGAGCCTTTTTAGTATTCCCCCCCCATGTTGTTTCTGAATGAAGTCCGACTAGGCTGAATGCACCAGCTCCTCCATCAATGTCTGCAATTTCAGTGTCTCTACTGTTCTGAAAACATTGGCGTCATGTTGAGGAGGGAGATTGGGCAGTACGGCAGGCGCTCATCTGAATCCTTGCCTGGCTGGAGAATGATAGATTCTGACATTGTGGGATCATTTGTCCCTCCTGGATTATCTGGTCATAGACCTTATGAAGCATGGGGAAGGGCTTTAATGCAATCATTTATAAAAGACGGTAGTAAAGCAATCTGAGCTTGGAGCCCTAGAGGGCCATAAGCCAGGGACAGCCATGAGAATCTCCTCTTTTGATTTAGGGTTGGTAAGATGTTCACTACCCACTTGCCGCAGATTGGGTTTTGCAGCTCCCGCCATGCAAATGGTTCTGGTTTGTGGGTCTGTTGGCTTTTGCGTAGTCATGGATAATACTCGTGGTCACATCTAGCCTTTTCTGAATGGGGGGTGTGTACGCACTCATCAGAGGATTTAACTTCAGTTATTGTGCTTTTGGCTTGCCGCGCCTGAAACGTTTGGCTACCAATAAGCTGATTTGTTTCCCAATGTACAGTATTTTGTGTCACGCTTGGCCAGTAGATAAATTACCTGATCTGTTTTTAAAGTTTTGATTTGTCCTCGTTTGATGAGGATCTTCTTTAAATTTCCTGGTAAGGAGTATGTTTGTGGATGCGTTCCAGTTCACTGAGTTCGTCTGTGAGCTTCGCTCAAAACGCTGTACACATTTTGAGGAGGCTGGTTGATTCTGCAATAAAGTTACATAGGAGAACAGCTTTTAATGCATTTCAAAGGGTATCTGCTTATATTTCCTGTGCATCATTGTATGAGATATAGTCTGTAATGCTAGTTTTTATGTTGGAAATCGTTATAGGGTTTTGCAGGAGGGAATCCTGTAGCTGCCATGTACCTCTAAGCCCCTGGAGTTTAGGTCGCCTGAAGGTGACTGCAAGAGATTGACCCATAGTCTGAAAGTATGATGGGCTGTTGAATTGCCTCAAAGAGGGGTGAATCAGTTGTTTATCTAGGATCAGGGGATTGAGCCTGGATTATGATCTGTGTGCCCCGGGAAATGTGAATAATCCTGCTCCCTGAGGATACTGTACTCTTTAAGCATCCACCATTCCCAGGACTCCAGCAGACATTTGCCAGATAGTGACAGTCACTATTCTTCCCCTGATCAAGTGATCTGAATCCCTTGCGTATCATAGATTAGATTAAGGTCCTAAATTTTCCCTCTATTATAATTTATGTCAAGGACCAGGCTGTAAGGGAACAAACCTTCCCCAAAAAGCAGAAGCTAGATTCTGTAGGCCTTGGATTCTGAGTAATGGATGTCTTTTGACTTGTACGATATTGCTTATGTGTCAGTCCTGCAGTCCTACAGGAAATATCTCTGCTTTGTGCGGCGTTTAGGCCATTATCAATTGATCATACTGCCCTTGGACTTACATTAGTTGTCAAGTCTTTACAAAGGTAATGTAGATGGTTGTGAGATATCTTGCTAAGTCGGGAACACTCTTATTCCTGTACCGCAGCTGCTGGAAGCTGAAGCAGTGGTACTGTCCACCCTAAGGTTTTCCATCCACTACCCCAAATACCATCTTCAGCTACTGCAGAGGATTTTCTTAATCAGGCCTTTCTGGGCACAGTTGCCTTGAAATCCTTCCTGCAATGATATTGGACATTCATACAATGATCCCAGTGTGTCAGAGAAGAGCTTGTGTTCCAGCCTTGATGGTTGTAAAACTGCTTAGGCTCTTGGCAAGATGCATCCTGATGTTGTCTCGCACACATTGGCAAATGCACACCCTTTCATAGTTTCTGCTTTCAAGCTGAATTAGTCCTTGTCCCTTCAGAGCTTACTGTAGTGATGGATTCGTCCTCTCTGGGCTCGGGATGTCACCTGGACAAGGTGGGGTTCAGAGGTCTTTCTTTTCAGATGCAGCCATGCTGCCACATACATATTCGGGAGGTAAGAGCCATTTGGCTCGCCCTAAAGACTTCAAGCATCAAGGACAGGTCGTTCCTGTTGCTGACAGACAATATGTATGCCATTTGGGGCTGCAACAAGTAGGATGGAATGGGGTCTTGAGCCTGCTTCTGGAGGTTTGGGAGCTCTGGCAATTCACAGAGTTCTCCTGACAGTCACTCAGCTAGTGGGATCCCTCAGCATTAGGGCAAAGGAACTCAAAGGCATCATCTTGCTGCTCTGGAGGCGCCACAGAAGATCTTCACCCAGTGGGGTATAGACTTATTCGCTACTTCTAAACAAAACAAAAAAAACCTCTTACTCTCCATCCTTTTCCACTTTGGAGTTTCCTCCTCATGGGTCTCTAAGAAAGCTTCTCTGCCTTTGGTTAGGCTCCATCCTCCTATAAGTGTTTCAGACTCTCCTGCTGATCCGGCAGGTCCTGAGGAAAGTCAAAGGGGACAAAGTGCAGTTGTTTCTGATGGCCCCTGACTGGCCCAAGTAGGTCTGATACTCTGAACTGCTGATGCTTAGCATCTGCCCTCTACTTTGTCTTCCTGTTCGGGAGGATTTTCTGTCCGAGCAACAAGTCAGGGTGCATACCTACACAATCTACACCTTCGTATGTGAAGACAGAGCTGACACAACAGATGAGTTTGATCTATCATTTGTGGTATTGCATGTGATTTTGGCTGGTCTCCTGCCTACTACCAAATCAGTTTCTTCTGGTCGCTGCTCCGAGTTTCTCGCCTCTAGCGAGAAGAAGCAGGTTAATCCTCTACAAACTAGATTGGCAGATATATTTGTATGTGTGTTATCTTTGACCTGACAAAGCTTTGTTGTGGGCCCTGTGAAAAGATATTTATCAGCCCTATCTGCCTTATTTAATTTTCCTGTTCAGCCTTTGTTATTGAAATCACTAGTTGTGATGCACTGTCTAAAAAGGATTACACATGTTTCCTCTTGCACCCTTAATTATGTGGCAGTTGGACCCCAATTTTGTTCTAACATGCTTGATGTGTGCTCTTTTTAAGCCTCTTTACAGTTGTACTATAAGACTCTTTAACTTTGAAGTCCGTGTTTTCCATTGCCATCATTCCTGCATGTTGTGTTTGTGAGCTGCATGCCTGGTCAGTTCAACCACCACATACTACCCTATTTCCTGACAAACTGGTGTTTACTATATGTGCATCCTGTCTTCCAAACGTGATGTCACCTCTCCACACATGGCTGACAAGCTTCTGGTGTTCGTGTTCTCATGCCACATGAATCTAAAAAACAGGGGCTACAGTAGTTGGACCCACAGCTTGCCCTTAGCTTCTACATTCATAGCACTGAGGAGTAACAGGTAGATGATCAAGCGTTTGCTGGACTCGCTGGTACAAATAAAGGAAAGATGGTCTAGAAAATTACCCTGTCCGGATGGGTTGTCCTCTGCATCAAATTGTTTTATGCTCTTGCCAAAAAATAGATCCTCCAGAGCACCTCCAGGGGCATTCTTCCAAAGGCTACAACTGCTGCTTTAGTCTGTGGTATTCTAGTTTTGAACATCTGCTAGGCAGTCACATTAGCATTGATGAAATTGGAAATATCCATCACAAGAATATTAACTATCTTCAGTAACTTTCTTTCTGTTGAATACTCTAACAGCAGATTCCTCGCCATCCGCCCACCTTCCCATTCTGTGTTGTGGACTTTCGGATCTTGTTAAGGTCCCAGGTTAGCTGTCTAGTGGTGCCATTGAAAGATCAGCTCTGTATGCTATGCTCTTTATTCTTTGGCATTGAATGCTGACTGAGTAAACTGAGGTCATCCCATTTAGTGGCATCTTTATGGGGCTCTCATCATGTCCTAAGGCCAGAAGAAGTCACAACAGAGGTGGATGGCACCACCTGACAGCATGCAAGAGCTACTACAAAAGATTCGGGATCCAGTTTGGTGCCTGGCGAGATTCCTCAGATGAGGAATCTGCTGTTACTTGGAGTATCCATGAGATAAAGAGCTATCGAAGATAACTAAATTATTTATTTCATGTAAGAACAGTTACAGAAAGACTACAGGTTTAAGCCCTTCTCTGCCCTTCAAATGGAATTCAAGTTACCTTAGTGAGGATTTTGTTCTTAATATATGCATTTCTGTAGTTTATAGGATGAGATTGAAAGGGGTTGGGGTACTTTGGAGATATCAGAGGATGTTTGTGTTTAGGGAGTAGGTACCCCTATATCAAGGTTGTATAAAAAACTGAATCTACATTTTATTGTACATGAAGACATTCTGGAACAATGGTGGGGAAAAAAGAACAATAGGAATTTAAAAGAAAGGACTGGTTTATTTCCACCAAATGAAGCATAAGGTTCTCCTGGACCTAATTTAAAGTATGTACTGTTTTATTGGATGTTCGTCTTATATTAGATCCGTAAATTATTTAGAAGGCATCCTACAAACCATTGATAGATACCCTATGCAGCATCCATCTAGGTGATTGGGAACGGCTCTTTTATAATTGACCTGTGTCAATAAAATGTTAATCTTATCTAGGAAGATGAGTGGGAAGATTTTGCCCAACAAAAGTGAAATTTGATATCTCTGGGTTGTATTGTAGGAAGGAGAATTAGTTTCCAAGTTAGATGTAAAATTAAATTTAAGGTTCACCGCATCAGTGATAGAAAGATCAGTTATAGAGCAACAATGGAAGAATAGACTTCCTTACAATTATGGGAAAATAAAATGAATTTAGTAATGCTAGTAGAAAATTATTTTCTACACCTCGGAGCAAAATGTGAAAATAGAGGAGTATAGTTTGCTTTGCTAGAAAGATATTTTTTAATTTTTCTCAAAATACATAATTTCGTGGCCTGTACCCTGGGTAACTTAGCCACCTTATAGTCACTTCATTAAACACAAATAACAATGTAATTGATTATGGCTTTTTGAAATGTACTTTAGGAGATGAGCACTGGTATAACTGCACAGGATGTTAGTAAATGATTATTTATGTGATACACTAATGAGATAAGCTATATCAGCTAGATTAATTCTGGCTTTTAGTAAGAAAATAATTATCTCAAAGAATTCTGTTAAGAGTCTTCAGTATTTTGTACATAACTCTGTGTTCGATGGCATCTGTCGCTGTAGATACGCATGTTCTGCAATAGCTCGCCATCTGGTGTTGGGCCGGAGTGTTACAAGTTGTTTTTCTTCGAAGAAGTCTTTCGAGTCACGGGACCGAGTGACTCCTCCTTTTGTCTCCATTGCGCATGGGCGTCGACTCCATCTTCGATTGTTTTTTTTCCGCCATCGGGTTCGGACGTGTTCCTGTCGCTCCGAGTTTCGGAACAGAAAAAATAGTTAATTTCGGAAGATTTTCGTCGGTATTGTTGCGTTCGGGATCGGCGTACTTAGATTCCACACCGCATCGAAGATCGAAGAGCTCCGGTGCCCTTCGGGGTAGTTTTTCGATCCTCCGTCGTGGCCTGGTCGGCCCGACCGCGTGCTGAAGAACGCCGATGGAACGGACCCCGTTCCGTTTCTGCCCCAAATGCCACAATAAATACCCCTACACAGACCAACACTTGGTCTGCAACCTGTGCCTGTCACCTGAGCACAGCGAAGACACCTGCGAAGCCTGTCGTGCGTTCCGGTCCCGAAAAACACTCCGAGACCGTCGAGCCAGAAGACTTCAAATGGCGTCCGCACCGACAGCCCAACGGGAGTTCGAGGAACAAGAAGAGGAAGGTACCTTCTCGATCCAAGACTCGGACTCCGAAGGATTCGACGATACACAAACCGTGAGTAAGACGTCGAAAACCACACAAAGAAACATTTACAAGGCCCAGGGGACGCCACTGCCACCAGGCCATGGCTCGACCCATAAATTCGGTGACCGACCGTTGGCACCGAAAAAGGCCCAAACAGTGCCGAGATCGTCCGACTCCGGTCGAGACACCGGCACGCAGCCTTCTCGGGACCGAGAAAGTGCTGGAGACAAGCCTCGACACCGAGATGCCGGTGCGGACACGGCTCGACGCCGAGACAGCGGCACCGAAACAGATCGACGCCGAGAGGTTTCGGCCCCGAAAAGGAAAAAAGTCACCTCGGAGCCGAAAAAACACGCAGACAAAGTTTCGATGCCGAAACAAACTGCAAGCGACCCGGCTTCAGGCTCTTATACAGAAGAGCACTCGCTAACCTCCCAAATGCAAAAGCATAGGTTTGAGGAAGAGCTACAAGCAACTGATGTGGACCATACGCAAAAGCGTATCTTCATTCAGCAGGGGACAGGAAGAATAAGCACCCTTCCCCCCATTAGGAGAAAGAGAAGGTTGGAGTTCCAGACGGAACAAGCACCACAACCAAAAGTGGTGAAAAGAGTTACACCACCACCCTCTCCTCCGCCCGTGATTAACGTTTCACCAGCACAAACGCCATCACACTCCCCAGCTCACACCACCATGAGCCAGGGTGACCAAGATCAGGACGCATGGGACCTATACGACGCCCCAGTGTCAGATAACAGCCCGGAGGCATACCCTACAAAACCATCTCCACCAGAAGACAGCACCGCGTACTCTCAGGTGGTGGCTAGAGCAGCACAATTTCACAACGTAAGCCTCCACTCAGAACAGGTCGAGGATGATTTCTTGTTCAACACACTCTCCTCCACCCACAGCTCCTACCAAAGCCTGCCTATGCTCCCTGGTATGCTCCGGCACGCAAAAGACATATTTAAGGACCCGGTCAAAAGTAGGGCAATCACACCAAGGGTGGAAAAAAAGTATAAACCGCCTCCTACGGACCCGGTTTTCATCACAACACAGCTGCCACCAGACTCTGTTGTTGTAGGAGCAGCTAGGAAAAGGGCCAACTCTCACACATCTGGAGATGCACCACCCCCAGATAAAGAAAGCCGCAAGTTCGATGCAGCTGGTAAGAGAGTTGCAGCACAAGCTGCAAACCAGTGGCGCATCGCGAACTCCCAGGCACTACTTGCGCGCTATGACAGAGCCCACTGGGACGAGATGCAACATCTCATTGAACATCTGCCCAAAGACTTCCAAAATAGGGCAAAACAAGTGGTTGAGGAGGGACAGACCATCTCCAACAACCAGATACGTTCCTCCATGGACGCTGCAGATACAGCTGCACGGACAATTAATACATCTGTAACTATCAGAAGGCATGCATGGCTCCGAACGTCTGGATTTAAACCAGAGATTCAACAAGCAGTTCTCAATATGCCTTTTAATGAAAAAGAACTGTTCGGTCCAGAAGTGGACACAGCGATTGAGAAACTCAAAAAAGATACGGACACTGCCAAAGCCATGGGCGCACTCTACTCCCCGCAGAGCAGAGGGAATTACAGCACATTCCGTAAAACGCCCTTTCGAGGGGGGTTTCGGGGTCAAAGCACACAAGCCAGCACCTCACAAGCAACACCGTCCACTTACCAGGGACAGTATAGAGGAGGTTTTCGGGGACAATATAGAGGAGGGCAATTCCCTAGAAATAGAGGGAGATTTCAAAGCCCCAAAACCCCTACTACTAAACAATGACTCACATGTCACTCACCCCCTCCACACAACACCAGTGGGGGGAAGAATAGGTCATTATTACAAAGCATGGGAGGAAATCACTACAGACACTTGGGTTCTAGCAATTATCCAACATGGTTATTGCATAGAATTTCTACAATTCCCTCCAAACATACCACCAAAAGCACAAAATTTAACAACACACCATTCCAATCTCCTGGAGATAGAAGTGCAGGCACTATTGCAAAAGAATGCAATCGAATTAGTGCCAAACACACAAATAAACACAGGAGTTTACTCACTGTACTTTCTGATACCAAAGAAGGACAAAACGCTGAGACCAATCCTAGACCTCAGAGTAGTGAACACTTTCATCAAATCAGACCACTTCCACATGGTCACACTACAAGAAGTATTGCCATTGCTAAAACTGCACGACTACATGGCAACTTTAGACCTCAAGGATGCTTATTTCCATATACCAATACACCCATCGCACAGGAAATACCTAAGGTTTGTATTCAAAGGAATACATTACCAATTCAAGGTACTGCCTTTCGGATTAACAACTGCACCAAGAGTCTTTACCAAATGTCTAGCAGTAGTCGCAGCACACATAAGAAGGCAGCAAATACATGTGTTCCCATATCTAGACGACTGGCTAATCAAAGCCCATTCGTTAATAGAGTGCTCAAATCACACAAATCATATCATACAAACACTCTTCAAACTAGGGTTCACCGTCAATTTCACAAAATCCAAAATTCTGCCACGCAAGGCACAACAATACCTGGGAGCCATAATAAACACATCAAAAGGAGTAGCCACTCCAAGTCCACAAAGAATTCAAAATTTCAACACCATCATACAACGCATGTATCCAACACAAAAGATACAGGCAAAGATGGTATTACAACTCCTAGGCATGATGTCATCATGCATAGCCATTGTCCCAAACGCAAGACTGCACATGAGGCCCTTACAACAATGCCTAGCATCACAGTGGTCTCAAGCACAGGGTCACCTCCTAGATCTGGTGTTAATAGACCGCCAAACTTACCTCTCGCTTCTGTGGTGGAACAACATAAATTTAAACAAGGGGCGGCCTTTCCAAGACCCAGTGCCACAATACGTAATAACAACAGATGCTTCCATGACAGGGTGGGGAGCACACCTCAATCAACACAGCATACAAGGACAATGGAACGTACATCAAACAAAACTGCATATCAATCACCTAGAACTTCTAGCAGTTTTTCAAGCACTAAAAGCTTTCCAACCAATAATAGTTCACAAATACATTCTCGTCAAAACAGACAACATGACAACAATGTATTATCTAAACAAGCAGGGAGGGACGCACTCCACGCAGTTAAGCCTGCTAGCACAAAAAATTTGGCATTGGGCAATTCACAACCAAATTCGCCTAATTGCACAGTTTATACCAGGGATACAAAATCAATTCGCAGACAATCTCTCTCGAGATCACCAACAGGTCCACGAATGGGAAATTCACCCCCAAATACTGAACACTTATTTCAAACTCTGGGGAACACCTCAGATAGACTTGTTTGCGACAAGGGAGAACGCGAAATGCCAAAACTTCGCATCCAGATACCCACACAAACAATCCCAAGGCAATGCCCTATGGATGAACTGGTCAGGGATATTTGCTTACGCTTTTCCTCCTCTCCCTCTCCTTCCTTACCTGGTAAACAAACTCAGTCAAAGCAAACTCAAACTCATATTGATAGCACCAACTTGGGCAAGGCAACCCTGGTACACAACGCTGCTAGACCTATCAGTGGTACCCTGCATCAAATTGCCCAACAAGCCAGATCTGTTGACACAGCACAACCAAAAGATCAGACACCCAGATCCAGCATCGCTGAATCTAGCAATCTGGCTCCTGAAATCCTAGAATTCGGGCACTTACAACTTACCCAAGAATGTATGGAAGTCATAAAACAAGCAAGAAGGCCATCCACCAGGCACTGCTATGCAAGTAAATGGAAGAGATTTGTTTGCTACTGCCATATTAATCAAATACAACCATTACACACAACTCCAGAACATGTAGTGGGTTACTTGCTTCACTTACAAAAATCTAACCTAGCTTTCTCTTCCATTAAGATTCACCTTGCAGCAATATCTGCATACCTGCAAACTACCTATTCAACTTCCCTATATAAAATACCAGTCATTAAAGCATTCATGGAGGGCCTTAGGAGAATTATACCACCAAGAACACTACCTGTTCCTTCATGGAACCTAAATGTTGTCCTAACTAGACTTATGGGTCCACCTTTTGAACCCATGCACTCCTGCGACATACAGTTCCTAACCTGGAAGGTGGCATTTCTCATCGCCATTACTTCCCTGAGAAGAGTAAGCGAGATTCAGGCGTTTACTATACAGGAACCTTTTATACAACTACACAAAAATAAAGTCGTCCTAAGGACCAATCCTAAATTTTTGCCGAAGGTTATTTCACCGTTCCATCTAAATCAAACAGTGGAACTTCCAGTGTTCTTTCCACAGCCAGATACCGTAGCTGAAAGGGCACTACATACATTAGATGTCAAGAGAGCATTAATGTATTACATTGACAGAACAAAGAACATCAGAAAGACTAAACAACTCTTTATTGCATTTCAAAAACCTCATGCAGGAAACCCAATTTCAAAACAAGGTATAGCCAGATGGATAGTTAAATGCATCCAAATCTGCTACCTTAAAGCTAAACGACAGCTGCCCATTACACCAAGGGCACTCAACCAGAAAGAAAGGTGCTACCATGGCCTTTCTAGGAAACATCCCAATGCAAGAAATATGTAAGGCAGCCACATGGTCTACGCCTCACACATTCACCAAGCACTACTGTGTAGACGTGTTATCCGCACAACAAGCCACAGTAGGTCAAGCTGTATTAAGGACATTATTTCAGACTACTTCCACTCCTACAGGCTGATCCACCGCTTTTGGGGAAATAACTGCTTACTAGTTTATTGCAGAACATGCGTATCTACAGCGACAGATGCCATTGAACTGAAAATGTCACTTACCCAGTGTACATCTGTTCGTGGCATCAGTCGCAGTAGATTCGCATGTGCCCACCCGCCTCCCCGGGAGCCTGTAGCAGTTTGGAAGTTACCTTCAATTATTTATATATGTATCATCTCAACCTTAAATAGGTGCATACTTAGTCACTCCATTGCATGGGCACTATTATTACAATTCAACTCCTATCTCACCCTCTGCGGGGAAAAACAATCGAAGATGGAGTCGACGCCCATGCGCAATGGAGACAAAAGGAGGAGTCACTCGGTCCCGTGACTCGAAAGACTTCTTCGAAGAAAAACAACTTGTAACACTCCGGCCCAACACCAGATGGCGAGCTATTGCAGAACATGCGAATCTACTGCGACTGATGCCACGAACAGATGTACACTGGGTAAGTGACATTTTCATTTTTATTTATAAACTTCATTAGAAAAATAAATGCACAGAAACAAAATGAAGCTGTTCAGACATTAACAGCAAAAAATGCACAGATGACACCCTATTAACAACAGAGGATGAAGGGGAATCTGCTTTTGATAGATTGGTCAGGGACTTTTCTGACACTTTTCCTCAGATCTGCCTGGTCATGTGTACAGGAGCTGAGCCAGCAAGTAACATTAATCACAGCATTTTATTTATAGTTGTGACTATATGCGGTCTACCCTAACAAATTTAGGAGAAAACTGGTTACTGGTGCATTTTAAAGCAGCTAGGACAAGCAATAGAACTTGAAACAATAGGACTTGCATGGGAATTATAGTTTCTGTCTAAGGATTTCCTAAAAAAAAAAAAAAGGCATGGAGTATAAAAAGGTAGTCCGTGTTAAATAGAGCCTTAATTGAATATTGACTATCCTACGCATTTTATTAATACTGTATCCTCATCTTTTTATCATTATTGCATTTATGACATGAGGATTCGTTATTGTCATGTTTAGTTATTTGCATTTAATTGATTTTGTAATAGTGTATTGAACTATCTTGCATATGAATCAATTTCCACGTCGGTGAGAATTTTGCAGAACATAGACACTTGTAAACATTCTTCTCTTTTTATATTTGTAAAGTTAATTCATATTGCGACGTAGTCCACTGCCGTATATAATTTATTTTTTTATTTTATTTTTTTTGTAAGAGACTAATTGGGAAACTTTGGTTGCTTGCTTGTGGTTGTCGGGTGTTGCATAGATAAACACTAACTTAATAAGTGAAGAATTTTCATTAACATTTTCAAAACTTCCTTTCCTATTATAGACATTTGAGATTTGGGCGAGTGCTCTTTTTCAAAATGTTCATTAGCGCATTTACTTCAGTATCTTTGACACTTTTCATGCAGTGAACGAAAATATTAATTTTTGAAATCTACATTTGAAGTCTTAGACTCATTTAGGCACTGATTACAAGTTAGCTGGATTTAGTTGTGGCAATGCCAGGTGTCAGTAATGCACATTTTTGGTCGGGTATTCCAGCACCTAAATCAAGCTACTAGAAAATAGTCAGCCCCGAATGGAGTATAACAGGCTAACCCAGTTTTACCAGGTCTAAGAAATGATTGCCGGTCCCAGGTGTGAGTAGTAAATCTGAGTGAGGGGTCGCAGCAGGGTGGGGCCCAGTGAGTGGCCAGTGCATCTTGTGCCAGTAGAGGCTGTTGTCATGCCCTGGGAAGCATTCTGTGCCCTTTCAAACTTCACTCCCAATAGATTCACATTCTTCTGACTGGGGCCGTGTTGAGCTGGTGCCCTCAGACCCTGCCCTGTTCAACAGTGGGTTTACTGTTCCCACACCCAGCAGTGTTGGGTATAGGACCATCGTGCCACTTGTGATTCCCCCGGTGTATACGGCTCTGCCTAACTTTTAATCGTGGAACAAGTGAAGTGCTTCTTACCAGTTTTCTGCAGTGTCTTTCTTGATTCCTTTATTAAAACGGTGTTATCATAAGATTAGGGTGTTTAATGTGGAAATCATTCCTACATAGCATTGTGCCTTTATTTAGTTTACAGCTTTATATCACTGCCGCTTTGAGAGTGGGTCAAACAGTGCCTAAAACCAGGTTTGGTTTTAGTTTCTCATGGTTATGTCTGGCCGGGAACAGCCACTGCACACATGAAAGTACACATCAGAATTCAAATGTCGTGTTTTTTAACTGTAGTGCTCTATTTGTAGCGCTGTGAGATGGCTCCATCCATTGTGAATGAAGAGCTGTAAGCAATGGGAAAGCTAGTGGTGTTTTTGGTAACGTAAAAGACGGCAAGTGTCCAGTAGGCAGCTGAATGACTCATGGAGCTGTTAAATGCTACTGGAGAGGTGCGGAGGCACACAAGCAGTAAGCGGTGGAACTGTGTTTTCTCTTAGTAGCAGCTAACGCCTTCCATGGCACCATACTTCCAGACCATGAAAGTGCATTCAGAGCAAATCCAAAATAAATTCACAAACCACCACTGTTGGGTCTCCCATACCGTAAGTCCATATGTCTCCTTCATCCCATTTTTATGGCTTATTTAAGAATAGAAATGTCAATAGTTCTTATGTTTAGTCCATGCTTTTGCTAAATTTGAATGTCAGTCTTTGGCCCTTGACCCTATTTTAGCTGCGTGCAGGAAGCTGTTGTCAGCCCATTGATAAACAAGCTGGCAGAAAGCTTAGGTGGATCCCTCCATTTTGATAGAGAATCTGGTATCATTTTCCCGCAATCCTGTTGAATACTAAAAGTTAAAAGGCTAAACTATTAGGCAAAATAAAATTTTGCATTGGCAAGCATTTTTTAAGTGAATAACTCAGCCTCCTCAGCCATATCTCCCCCATCATTTGGGAAGTGGCTAAGATGTCAACTCCCCACTTACCGCAACACATTTGAGGCCATTTCAAACATCATCTTGCAGTATGATCATATATAGACAACATATTCCTCCCCTTTTGACTATCCACAGGTGCCAGACTGGGTCTGGAGTTTTAATAGCAGTTGGTCCCCTGTGCTGGTAGGTGGCACTGTCAAACTCTGCAATGACCTATTGCACTGAAAGTAGTGGTGCTCTGGAAGTAGTGGTGCGGAGCCGCCCATGTGCAACACAGTTAGTTACTTATTTCTGCATCCTTTAATGCGGATCAAATGCTACACTCACAACTTTGATTATACGGACTCCTGCTGTGACTGCAAATGTTGGTCATGGATCTGCAATACGTTTGCCTGTGGTGGCTAGGTTCCAGTCATGACTCAGTTATGCAAAATATGATCCCCGATGCACCTGAAGGTGGTCAGGGGGTTTGGTAGCAAAACTACATCCCAGAACACAAGAAACAGCCATGTTCAAAACTGTGATCATGTTCTGCTTCCAAGTCATGTGGCCCAAGTCATGGGGCTGCTTAGACACCAAATCCCAATCCAAGTTGCAAATCATGGGGTAAGTCGAAGTCCAAGGTGTGCCATAAGCGCAAAAAGTCCAAGTGGGATTCGTCACCTTCCTGCCACTCCCCCACAGGCAGGACGCTATCAGTTGACACTAACTGGTCCAGCTCTGCAGATGTTATCCGACTCCAAGCACATTAGGAGGCTGCCCCAAGCACCATTGTCTACTATGCAGCAAAGAGGCCATGCTTTCAAGGTGATGCCACCTTTCTATGGCGTGCCTTTGGGATCTTATGAACCTGTATGAGCCCTAATGTCACTTCCACTAACTTGCTCATATGTTGTTGACTGAACTTGTTGGGCCCTCTACTGACTCCCTACTGGTTTAAGCCCAGTCTTTCATTCCAGCCCTAAAGGTCACGCCGATCTCCATCACACCAGTGCTTAATCCCCCAACTCTAGCAGCATCTATTCGGATTCAGTACCATCATCATCCTCTGACCTAGAACCAGTGTGCGCCCAAGCTAGGCCCATTTGCTCTATGAAGTAACCAAAACTCAAAATCCAACTTTCGATGACCCCCCATCCTCTTCCTCGATGCCACTACTATAAGAGGATGTAAGTCATGTTAAATTCTGAGTCAGATAGTCCACATATTACAAGTGTACTACATGATGAAGACTACTATGACAGGGGAGACAACTCACTCTTCCCTCACTGTTCTGCAGCTGGATTGTACATGTATTTGCAAAATATTAGTGCACTAGACACTTCTCCTGAGACTGAATTAGAATCTCCACCATCACCCCTGAAGAAAGTGCCTTGTTCACAGTTGTTGTCCGCATAGTGACAGAAGTACTTTATTTTTAAGCTCCCAACCGCTGAGTCAGAATCCATTGTTTAGACATAAATCATGTTTACTCTGCATGGCACATTGGAGCCCTTGCAACTATTTAAAGAAGACCTGATAGAAACCTTGATGGCATCATGGGTGAAGCTGTGCTTGCCTCTCCAGGATGGTCGCCCAATAGCTAGGCCACACAGGCAAGTCCCAGGAAACCCGGCCTTTCTTAATCATCACGTGGTCCAGGCATTCACAAAGCAGGCCAACCCAGATGTATTCCCTTCTGCGCCACCAGTTAGGGAGTCAAAGCACATTCACATATTTAGCAAAAAGTATGATTTTTCGTTGCCAATTTGATCCTCAGTCCCTAAATACTGTTTTGTGGCGGACTACGCACATGCCCCTTAGGAGATGGCCAGCAAGATATTGTTGGTCGTACTGATTCATTTTCAAGAATGTCCTTATCTTAATAAGTCAAGATGAACAAGACATAGCAAAATATATTTTGAGAGGCAGCCTTACCAAAATGGACTGTGTGGCCTGCGCCATGTGCACAAGTGTTGTAATCATGTGGCATGCGTAGATGTGTGCCACAGGTTTCTCTGGCAGTGCAGATGGCATCACTAATTTATATGCCCTTTGACTCCAGATTCTTCAGAGAAAAGGCTGACTCTGATCTCGAGCATTTTAAAGTTCAGCCCACTATTTAGGCTTGCTTTCAGTGCATCATCAGTTCCACAAACAACATAGGTAATTTATGGGGCACTTCCATGGCCTAGCATATCACAGTCCTCAATCCACACACTATGTGGAGCAGCCAGCTCAGAGGTTTTTCAGCTCCAAAGGATGTGGTGGTAGCAGAGGTCACGGACAGCAGACTTCAACCTTCTCACCCACCTCAACAACTTCCAAGCTTCTCTGATTTTCCCTTCCAGAGCCATGCACAGGTGTTTGAGGGCAGATTTTGAGTTTTCCTGCAAGACTCGCAATTTTTAACTCAAAACCCGCAATCCTCAAACTATAGATTTTACTGAAATGTTACACCCTACCATACATGTCCCCTCCTCCCCGCCCCTTGTATCCTATTCTTATTCACACTTCAACAGACCATGGTGCCATTCTTCTGCAGAAGTTTCAATCAATCTTGGCCCAAGGGGTCATAGTTGAGGGTACCAGAAGTAGAGAACGGCAAAGAGTGTTACTGATGCACGTCTTGGTGCACAAGAAGGAAGGAAGGCACTGGCCTATTTTGGATCTTCACAACTGAACATTTCCTGCAAAGGGACAAATTTAAGATGCTCGTTCTGACCAAAGATCTTTCCAACCTGGATCCCTGGGATTGGATGGTATCCTTGGACTTGCAAGATGCATACTTTCATGTGCCAGTCCAGCAGTCCCGCAGACACACTGGTTTGTAGTGAGGTCAGAACATTTTCAATTTGCGGTTCTGTCTTTAAGTCTTAACTTGGCCACTCAGGTGTTCACAAAAATCACAGCGGTGGTCACAGCCCACCTTTGTCGATTAGGGATACATGTATTCCTGTACCTCGATGAATGGATGATAAAAGCATTCTTGGTACAGTCAGTCGCAGACTCCCTCTGTATGGCATTCACGTTTCTTCCATGCCTGGGGGGCTTTCCAGCAGCAAACCAAAGACCTGATGTTTGAGGCTGAATCCTGGGTCTTGATGTGGGCGGTTCTGAGGCTTCTTGGAGACCTGGCCTCAGGCATCGTCCTGCCAATTTTGATTCCTAGAGACATAGCACCTTTATCTCAAGAAGAGAGCTCAGGGCCTTCAGTGATGGCAGGTGGACACTAGCTTGTCATGTGCCAGGCCGTTCTCCATACTACAACAAGAGCTCACAGTAGTGCATCATTTCATGGTTAGGACCATCACTTGGGAGAAGAGTTCTCTGGTCCCCAGCGAAATGAAAGCTCAATCATCTATAGCTTTGTGTCATTCAATTGGCTCAGAAGGCCTTTCTCCTGTACATCAAAGGGGAGACTGCTTGTCCTGGCAAACAATACAGCCACCATGTGGTACTATAATAAGCAGGAGGAAGTACGTTCTTGCATCTTGTGCCAGATCGGACTGTACCTTGGAAATGGCTTGACAATCAAGGGATCTCGCTTGTGATGAGAGTTGCTCAGTGCCAGGGAGGACAAGTTAATCAAGATGTCAGTCTGGGTGGCTCAGAACATCGTAGCCCATTGAGTGTACCCTGGCAGGACCTTTTAGCCACTGCTTACAACTAACAGTGTTATGATTTGTGTTCACTTTAGTTCCTGCTAGGAGAATGTCTTTTGGTTGCATTTTGTCTGCAATGCATTGCAGTGCTCCTGTGCATTTCCTTGCTACCTCCTTTCTTGAGTACTGAGGACAATCAGAACAGTCTGGGCTCAAGTCATCTTGATTGTCGTGGATTAGGCCAGGGAATTGTGGTACCAGAGCTGAGTATTTGCCCTCTAATCTTCTTCCTCATTAAGAGGACCTCCTGTCTCTGCAACAGACAAGAGTCCTGCACCTGAATCTTCAAAACCTAGACTTCCAGGAATGGAGCTTGAGTAGAGGTTGTGATTACTGCGGCTAAATGCCATTTGACTTAATCTATCTGTTTGGGGCATTTGGTGAAATGTGTGGCCTGATGCGAGGACCATCCTCTGTTGGCCAAGCTATCTGACCTTATATTTTTTGTTTTATTTTTGGTATAGCAGTGCTTTACTGTGGGAACAGTGAAAGGCCTTATGTCTGCCGTCTCCCCCTTTTTACATATATCTGATCAGCTGCCTGTGGCCAAATCGCCCATTGTGGTGAGATTCTTAAAACAACTGATGCACGTTTCCATCAATGCCTTTCAATATGCCTCAGTGGAACCTACTTTGCATTCTTGGTGTGCAGTCCTTTCAAGTCCGTGCATGGTTGTTTTCTATTGCTTCTAGCCATCAAGATGTTTTTCCTTAGAACTGTTACCTTTGTATGCCATGTGAGAGAGCTGCAGTTACGTGTCAATGTAACCTCTGTGTACTGCTTGCTTTCCTGACAAACTGGTGTTGAGGTCTCAAGCCTTTCTGCTGAAGGTTTTATTGCCCTTCTATGTGGTTCATCTCTCTTTTTGCCTCTTTCCTCTTTCTCTTTGCTATCTCCCTCTGAAGAAGAGGAGCGGCTTCATGAGTTAGACCCAAAGAAAGTTCTGTCCAGGTGGATTGTCCTGTACCTATAGACGTGCTATTGCCAGGCCCAGAAGGAGCCACCTTGTCCCGAGGGTGGATGGGCTCATTCCACCAGAGCCAAGGCTGCATCCACAGCAGTGCCAAGATGTGTTCCTGGCCTAAACATCTGCAGGCTACCACCTGGACGTCTGTGGATACGTTTGTCAAGCACTACTGACTCAACACTCTAAACCACAGGGAGAATCATTTTGCCATCTCAGTCTTACAGGACTTGGTATGAGCTCCCTCCTCAGCCTTGCATCTTTTTGGTAGCTGCTGCTTGGGTGCTTGAGAAGATAAGGTTAGAAGTATTCATTATCAAAGCAAATTATTTACTTTTGGTAACACTCTTTGTGGTGGATAGTCTAACAGCAGATTCTTTCTTCGATTTCCCATGTCCCCATTTTGTGGAGTAGTCTCTAACTGTTTCAAGTTAGATTCGGCACACTGTCGCCTCCAATCTTTAATGGCTGATCTGCATCTAGGCACGCAGAAAAGTGAGAAAACAGGCATCAGCTTGCAGGGGTGTCTCTTATATGCACCTCTACACTGTCACTTACGGAACGGTGCAAAATCCTTACGGGGTCAGACACGGGAGCAATTGCTGTTACGTAACCAGACCTAGCCTGGTTCCTAGAGATATTCAAATGGTGAGGAAAGAATAGTGCCAGCGGCAAGTAACTTGTTCTTCTAAGCACACTTTGTGGGACTACCTTGAACTGTAATGTTATGGCCGTTTCGAGTGTGCTGTTGCACGTGCACTCCAGAATGATTTTCACAATGATCTCAAGGAGGTATTAGGGCACACTTTTTGGTTATATCATTTGATGAGAAAAAAGATTTGGTGATCAAGAGAACAATAAGCTTAATATTAAGAATTTGCCAACTACAAGGGCACTGGGACTTGTTTCGCCATGCTGTGCATTCCATTCTAGTTAAGGGGTCACAGTAGGCACAGTAAGGACAGCATCCTCAAATGCTTCAGCAGCAGCAGCATAATCAACCTTCTGAGGGCAGGGACTCCATTAGGGATAAACTGTAAATTGCCTTCTTGCCACTAGCAGCAGCATCATCCCTGTCCATGAGACCCTGATTGTGGACCATTGTCCTCCTTTCCAAAGTACTGAAAGAGACTGAATAGGAAACCGTATGGTTTTCACATTATTCACAAAGGATCTTTCCTTCCCATCATTAGAAAGCCACCTGCCATTACTCTATCCCCAGTATCTTCCCTCCCCCTTAGTCCCACCCTAGCTGGACGTATTTTTGCTGTAAGTGCACTTATTCCACATATGTAGGTGATCAAGCCAGTGTATCCGTGAACATGTGGACTGAGCTTCTGCGAAATGTATTTTCTGGCAGAAAAGGAAAGCAAGGGAAGAAGTCTGTTTATGGGCCTTGTTATTGTCTGGTCACTTGATCTCCAGCACACCTATTTTCATATTCTGAGTAAGACATGGTCATCTGAGGTTTCCCAGGTTTATGGTTAGTGTCAGCACTACCTGCTGAAGACACTTTATTTTGGTGACAGATCTGTGTCTAGAAGATGGTTAACATGGATATATTGGCTAAACATTTGTGGTGCTCAGTTCTCCACATTTGTCTTTACCTGGACGACTGGCAGTTGTGAGTGGACTAGCCATCCAGAGTACTGTCATCAACAAGGGCATGCTTTTTTACACCAGCTGGGATTTTTTTGTCCGCATCTCAAATGTTTTTCTGGTGCTAAGCCTGAGGTTCAGGTTTCAGTACAGTTCCAAACAGTTCAGGGAAGCACCTTTCATCCACTGAAGAGTGTCAGCTGTTCTACACACAGCACGTAGTACACTTGTTTATACCATGAACTTATCTGCTTGGCTTGTTTTTTCTTTCCATTCTGGCAATCATAGCTTCTTGCATATTCCCAACTACTTATGCTCCATTGAAGATCCTGTGGATCCTGAGATGTTATCAGGCCCAATCCTATTTAAATCTAGGTGTAATAGTAGGATTTGCACTAGTAAGCCTTGGTGAATATCCTGCTTATGGAGTAGGCATGCCAACAGCCCTGGCCTGAGGCACAGATGATTATGAATGCCCCTCTCTTAGTTTAGGGTGTTTACTCATGAAACAGTCTCAAGTTCTATTTGTCAGAGGATTGTGGGTCCAGATGAACTATTACCTTGGGCAAGTCTCCTAATCCAGACCTCTTTACTTGAGTGCACATTAACATGTTCTAGACCTACATGGAAACACGATGGTGACATGTTATGTCAGAAAGTCTGAAGGAGAGGGAGGGGAGTCTTTTCAAGCCTGCAAGCCAAACCTGACTCTGGTCTTGGGAACAAAGTTATTTCAATTCTAACAGGTAGGTCTGCCTCTCTGCTCTTGGTAAATTGGTCACATAATTTCCATTGTAGCTGCACAACTGACCTAAGTGGGGATATTCCATCAGGTTTTTTTCACAATGATTTGCATGAGTAGCAGTTACATCAGGAAATAGTGGAGATTATATTTTCTATTTGGTAGTCTTTCAATACTATGTTTTCCTCTTGTTAAACTGCAGTGTGCCTTCTTCATTGTTTGTGAAGTCGATCTCTGAGGGGCATATTTTAGTGGACTGTGACGTGAATTTCCAGTATATGTTTGCTAAACCTTGTCCTTTCGCTGGTTAAGGAAACTGAGCGTTCTTGTGGAGGTTATAATTGTTATAGCTTCCACGAAAGTAGGTGTATTTGCACCTGCTATAACAGTTTCAAATTGTTTGCTTTGATACTTGTTCTCTTCCTTTTAAAGGATTATGTATGGCGGCTAAAAAACACACCAAATGGTTTTTCTGTTTTTGAGGAAGATGTTGACGTTTTTCATGGCAGCCAGTTGACCTACCACCACAAAGATGTATGTGCTTTGTTGTAATAGATGTTCTTCTGTGCGTGCAGGCTTTTCATGTTAAGTCTGGGTGCTGTAGGGGGTATTTCACGGTATAGAATCTGCGAGAACCTAGAGCATGGATCAGAAAAATTACATTTTCAAGACCGTTAACTGGCTTTTCCAGATTTGTGAACAGTACTAGATATTAACTGTTCCCAACAAGGAACTTCTGCTGCTAGCGTTGTGACTCTGGGCACATCTTTACCCGCGAAGTGTAAGTTCTTTGCACCTGATGAATTCAAAGAGCTCCTGAAATCCAGGCTCTGAATGTTTTACGCTGTATGATATTCTTCATGTAGCTCTGTGTGTTTTTTTTCAAAGGACGTACAATTTTAGAGATGTGTTTTGGCTGTTTGTTAAACCACGTTTGATTTTTAATCTCTGAAGCAACAAAACAAAGCCTTTAAATTACAGGTGCTCTCCGCCGCTGCATTTCAGATAGTGAGTTTCTGGAAGATGAGACTACTTTAGCGCTTTGAAAGACACGCATCTTGCGGTGGATTGCCTCTTGTATCAAACTCTGCAGTATCTAGTAAGATGTCTCCTCGCCTTCACACCAGTGGCTAACTCCATCCACGAGACGGGAAGTTTACACAAGCTGTACTAAGTCATGCACTGGGAGAGCATATAAACCTCTCTGCTTTTACCTGAAGTCATGTAGCTCCCAGTGTAGGAATTCTGCCTTCATTGATTCACAAGTTATACCAAGCTCTGATTACTGGATCATTTCTCAGAATATTTCTTCGCCATGCTTGGTTTCGGAGTGGTTCTGTTTTCTCAACACAATAATCTACTGAATGTCCTCTAGTGGTCTGATCATTAATCGAGAGTTCGAGAACTTGAGTGTTTAGCAAAAGCATCCTCTGTTGAGTCCCAAAGCCTGGAGACATGACAGTAGTCAGCCACTGGAGTTTCTGGAGCCTCGTAGCAGCGGCTCAGAATATGGAACTTAAACCAGGATAGCAGGGAACTGACGCCGATGCCAGCACTGGTGGCATCCGAGAGAGACCGGCTGCGTGAGAGACGCCACGTAACTGGGGCAATGCTGGGAAAACCTGTCCGAGTGCAGCAAACACATCAGTTTTAAAATGAATGCAAATATTCAATTATTGTGCTTGGATGTTCGTCGGGGCATCTGATACTGTGTTGGGATTTTTTAATGAGTTTTTTTTTTTGGCAATGAAGGTTTCCGTAAAACTATAATTTCTGATAGTGAAGTGTAGTTTATCTCTCAGAAGATTAAACATTCCGTGATACACACAACTTGTTTCTCATAAACCAAACAGCTTAGTTGAAAGAATAAATACTTTTCTTAGTGAAGGTTTACAAAGTGCATGTTCATGTGGAAAAAATTACCAAAGCTTTATTCGAGGAACACAATGGAACTGGCATTTAACTCCACATTCCACTATAGGTTATTGATCCTTTGTTTTATTGAAGGATAGAAGTTCATTTTCTGCTTTAAACCGATTGATTAAGTACAAAAACCAAACCATTGATAAAGATATTGCATGAGCCTGTGAAATAGATATGCATGTAGCTGATCAGTGGTTTATCTTCAGGTGTTGAAAGGGATTAATAAAGCATTTCAGATGTTATCGTAACTAGAAAAGTGCGAGAGATCTTGCACTGTACACAGGTGGAGATGAATTTAAATGCACTGCTTTTTGAAAAAGATGATCTATAATAGCTACCCGCAGTTTGTCCCACTGATAATATTCAAGATAGTATTCATCCTGCTGCTGTTATTGTTTGTCTCCTGCTGAGCAAAGATCACTTACATTTTTACATTTGAGTTAATTTAGCTAACATGCAAACCATTTCTGTCCCACTTAGCTGAGAAGCTGAGTACAGACGACTTGAATTCGCTCATTGCCCACGCTCATCGGCGAATTGACCAGCTGAACAAGGAGATGGCTGAGCAACGGGTCCGAGAAAAGCAGCATATTGAGACGGCCCTGGAACACCAGAAACTCGAAGACCAGAAAGCACTGGAGGCTTCAGTGGCGAAAGCACTGGAGCACTACAGAAGTGACATAAAACTGGAACAGGACAAAAAGGTACAGAGAGAGAAAAACATAAGATTGCCACAGATCCTCGGTGGCACAGCTGGTCATCATTTCCGTTCCAGAATGGATGTTTTTAAAGCTTAATATTATTTATACTCCTTAAGTGTTTGTTATTCTAAGTCAAATTGTCCCGAACATTGTACGAAAACCAACGTGTTAAACACATTGAAAGAAAAAGATGGAGCATAGTACTTTACAATAATATATATATATATATTTATATATATATATGTGTGTAATAAATATTTTGAATTTTTTATTTTTATTTATTTACAGATCAGTTAAAGGGGCTTCATAGAGGTTCTGCCGGAAGTAGGACTTGACTTGGAACATTTTTTTTTTTTTTTTTTTTTTATTTAAAACTTTTACTCCAGGGAAGGGAAAAAAGTACAGAATTATTTTTAGTGGATTCAGTTGGAAAATACAAAATGTAACTAATGAAGAAGCCTGATCTATCAAAGTAAGACAAGAATCACCGCTGGGGTGGGCACAGGGCCCATGGTGGGGGACCAAAATGAAAGTTCCCAAAACAGAGAGGTTTAGTAGGGCATGGGATTTCCGTCTTGTTCCTGTTCAATTTTATATGATTTTCACTTACCCAGTGCTGAACCTTAGGGAGGGAGTCATATAACTGAGCCATCACTGACTGACGATCACTGGTTAGCTTTACAACGTTTTAGGTATTGTACGCCTAAAGAAATAGACTAAACCCAAAAGATCGAATCAGGTAAGGTAGTGGGATTGTATATGGGTTAAAAACAAAGGTGACCAGATTGAACCTGGGGGGAACACTGCAGATGCACAGTCTGCTAGAGGAGTCAATTGATGCAAATGAGATGCAGAAAGATACATAGAGTAAATGAAATAACAAAACCTTGATAGGACGAGATCTTTTATTCCTAAGCCACACAGCCTAGACAGAGGAATGTGGTCGATAACTCGGTCAAAAGCCACGAAAAGATATAAAGGAATCAGCGCAGCAGGAATGTTAAAAACTCCATGGCTTCATAATTTGTCCAAGAGCAGGCACAACTGTTAATTTCGTGCTGTGATTAGAGCGAAATCCAGTCTGAGCTGAATGTTAAATTTCATTAGCTTCAACAAACTGTAAAGTAGAAGTCATTTTTTTGTGATCACTATCTTAGATTTCAGTTGTTGAGGGGATCCCGCCTTACCTAGTTTCCTACTTGCCCCACCAGTTTTTTTTTTTAGGTTTCACCTGCACTGCGCTTGCGAAGTCCTATGTTGCTAAAAAAAGAAAAAAACATTAACCCTTAGCCTATTTTCCCTATTTTTTGGGCTCTCAACTTATTTCTAGTTTGTGGTGAAAACCAGTGTGAAACCTGTAGGTGATGCAGAAAAGCTATAGATTTCTGAAAAGTAGACAAAATTCTGAATTCAGCAAGGGATCATATGTGTAGATCCCTCAAGGTTTTGCTAAGGAAAATAACTGTGGAAATAAATATTAAAAATGAGTATGAAAAATCAGGCATTTGTGGCAACATTTTCATCTTTAACTTTTTGTCACGATGGCTGATTGACAAAAGGAATATACCATTACATCAGGTAGACCCTTCTGATTTCAGGGAAATATAAGGTTTGTAGGTTCTCTAAGAACCCTAGGTACCCAGAACCAACAGCTGAGGTGCACCGTACAATGGTTTTTCATTGAGTATCGAGTATAGTTCAATTCTTATAGCAAAATAGGCAGCGTGAAAAATGGGTATCAAGGAAACTTATGTATTTCTGAAATGGGCACAAGATATGGAGTTTAGGAGCAGTGGACATTTCTGCATTTCTGAATTTGTGGGTGCCCATGCTAGCCTATGATTTGGAGGGTGTTTCAAAATGTCATCTTTCTTATACACCGGCTTACATTTGAAAGGCACAAATGCAGCAGAATCCAATAGGTTATAATAAATGTTCTACTATTCTATGCTCCCACAAGTCTCTTAAAAAAAATGGAGCCTCACTTTTGTGGGTAGGTCTAGTGCCTGTGACTGGAAATGTCCTAAAATGCAACATTGGACTCCTCACATTTTTCCACTGAAACTGGCTATTGTTTTCCAATATGGGAAGCTCGAGAGTTTGGACCCTAGCTCAGCCAGCAGCTAGGGAAACTGAGCCAAACTGTACATTTTTTAAAACTAGACACCTAGGGGTATCCAGAGTGGGCTCATATCATGTTTTTTTTGTACCCAGAATCTCTTGCAAACCTCAGACTTTGACTGAAAAAAACATTTTCGTCATATTTCTGTGATGAAACGTTCTGTAATCTGTGAGGAGCCTCTAACTTCCTTCCACACGACATTGCGCCAGGCCTCCCGATAAAAAAAGGTACCTCAGTTGTGTGGGTATACCAAGTGCCTGCAACAGGAAACATCCCAAAAATGAAACATGGAAGCATCACATTTTTCAACTGAGAACTGTTCTTTTTTCCAGTGTAGGTAGCTCAATTTTGGGCCCTAGCTCAGTCAGCACCTAGGGAAACCTAGCCAACCTGTACATTTTTAAAAACTAACCACCTAGAGGTATCCAGGGTGGGCTGATGCCTGGCTATTGCCACATTTAGTTACCCAGAATCCCTTGCAAACCTCAAACTTTGACTAAAAAAACAAAATTTCCTCACATTTCTGTAATGGAAAGTTCTGAAATCTGCAGGCAGTCACAAATTTCCTACCACCCAGCATTCCCCCAGTTCTCCCAATAAAAATGGTACCTCACTTGTTTGGGTGGGCCAAGTGCCCACGTGAGGGATGGGCCAAAACATATTGTGGCGATTATGATAACAATGGTGAGTGTATTAATTAGTCCTGGGATCGGCAACCATGTAGGGAAACCTATCAAACCCAGAAATTTCTGAAAAGTAGACATCAAGGAGAGTCCAAGGAGGTATTGCTTGTGTGGATCCTTCAAAATTGTCTTACTCAGAATACCCTTCAAAGGTGAAACCTGGAATAAAAACACAATTTTTCCTTTCATTCCTGTGATGTAAACTAAAACTACATGAATGTGCAGGGATCTACAAACGTTCTACCACCCAGGGTTCCCCAACTTGTCCTGATAAAAACACTACCCCACTGGTGTGCCTGGGTCTAGTCCCCGCGGCAGGAATGGATCTCACAAGGGTCAACGGTAGTTCTTGCATGAGGACTGCTAGTGACCCTGGGGTGAACTGTGCAGAAAGAGATGGACTTAGTCAATTGGCAAAAAGTTAGTCCTAACGACTTTACATCCAGTCCTGCGTCGCTAGTGAAAAGTAACATTTGAGGCTGAACTAAATTGGGGGGCTGCCAAGAGAGCACTCTCTGTGCTTGCTGTAACACGTGCCTGCTTTCTGGGTTGAGCTAACTTGCTGCTGTTGTCCCGCTGCACAGACTGTGCTTGTGAAGGGACAGCACGACTGTCATCATCTCCCTCAGAATTGCTGGAAGAGGAGTTACAGATGGGACACCGCCAACTGAAAGAATCACTTTCAGATTCTGCTCCGTTGTCCTCTCCCTCAGATGCTGGTCTCAGTATCTGCTGTCTCGGTGTCTAATCCTGCCTTAGAGCTGTCTTACATAACCTGAGTTAGGGCTTGAGGAGCAGTCATCCAACAAGACGCCATATCTGCTACTGGCTAATGAGGGCCGACCCCTTAAATGAAATCCCTGGTGTCTAGTGGTGTTTCCTGACCGTGGATTGCAGCGTGGCCCCTATCCACACCCAGGAAACCCTTTCATGAAGACTTTGTTTGAAAGGGGAGACTCTCCCCCTTTAAAACGAGGCTTCCCTGAAAGCTGGGGAGCCCTTTTTTGGGCCTGTTATCCCCACAGGAGTAGAGAGCGGCCTTACCTGCTGTCTCTGGTCTGGTGGGGAAAACAAATGTGACGTCATTGCACCTCGCGGTGTTTTGACATCACAGATGGACGGAAGGGCAGGAGATGACTCGGGCGCTCTTCTGTCTCTCCCTAGGGATAAAAAAAATAAATAAATCCTCCACTGCAAAGCACCAGAGGATTTTTCAAAGCCCTCACTGGTGACGTCCAGTGGTCGTGACCCGCACCAGGTAGGATGCACTAAAGGAATTAAAGGGACTTAGAACCTTTCCCACTTCGCCCCTTACTTACCTAAACTTCCTGTTTATTCATTCAAATGTCACTCCAGTTTTGCTTGAATTTACTTGCTTTTTATTGGCTAGCAGGTCACTTCCTGCTCTTCTGCTTTCTGTTCTGATTTTGCCGTTGCTGGAGCATGCCCGAAGTACACCTGACGGTTTTTAGTGATTGGTTTCTTGGTGTTTGTACGCGAAAAGATGAACTGAACGCAAGTCGATTTGCGTTGAAATGTGTGTAAACATGTCGGCCATCTTGCAATGGAGTATCGAGTGCAGATATAAAGCAAGCAGTGAGTGGGCTCATTATGTTGTGTTTTTCATTACTTAATAATTACATTTCTGCTGAATAACAGTTGTAAATATTAAAATTATTTTTGTGTCCGTTTCTTTAATTATCAGTCACTCATTTTTAAAGAAGAGTAATTCGGATAATTGAGCTAAGTTTTTTTTTTCGGATTGTTATGCTCTCAGTGGCATATTAACAGGCAGTCACAAGGGCAGTTATCTTGAAGGCATTAAGGTCATGATTTGAATTGTGCAGCAGGCGCAGTGTCACCGGGGCCAAAAGTTGTCATAGCTCCTCTAAACACCAAATATTGCTATATTTTACTACTAAACAGGCAGTCACAATTGCAGTTACTTTGCAGTTAAAAGGGACATGATATGAATGGTGCTGCAGGTGCAGTGGCACTTTACTAACTGCGCATTACAATACTCTAAAACAGTGCTATATTAAATAAGGTACAAATTAAGAGTTTGGAACCCTGGGATATTAATTTAAAATATACTACAACATAAACAACTATTAACGGTTCATGAAATCTAAAACAAACATTATTATAACTTTAATCTAATATTTATTATCCAGTTACTAAAATAGAATGCAAAAGAAAGAACAAAGGCGAAACCTATTGGCTTTGCCAATGCTTGTTGTTGCTGGGGAACAGGTTTTAAAGATCAGGGTACAGTCACACCTGACACCTACAGTATCTCCATGAAATTTCTAAAGCCTCCATCAATTGCAGAGCTCGCTGCATTCCTTAGTTGTCTAATGCTATCTAAAGTCATACCTTGATGGAACTAAGGTCTTTAAAAAAATCAGAGCAGTTATTCCTTTCTTTAGATAACCCCTAATTGCCATGCTCCTTTTCAAAGCTGGCAGGTCACTGCGTAGAGCAGGGTCAACTCCACTAGAGGCATAGCAGCCCCAGCTTTGGTGTTTGCGGTTATATTACTATATCGCTGATAGAGATTTGACAAATGCAATCTGGGAATAGATACTTTCTTTAATGAAGCAGTACTGTCTAGATATCCTTGACTGCCCAGCACCTGGCAGGACCTTTAAATACCAGGGCAGACAAAGTAAGTAATTGTTGCAAACTGGATCAAGAATGGCAGATGAACTCAGGTGGCACCGGGCATCTTTCATCAGTGGGAAGAACCCTGGTACAATTTTTGTGCTGCCGCAGAGAACATGCAGCACTGGGGGTATGTACTCCTGTAGATCATTTTTCTTCTCCTGCTTCTTTCCATAGTTCTGAAAAGGACCAAGGGAGACCGGGTCCACGTCATTTTCAATGTTTCAGACTGGTAAAGGAGTTTGTAGTACCTGGGATTTTTGGCATTGAGCTGCCCCTGTGGGATAGCCTCCAGTTGCAGTAACACAGCAGAGTCCGCCACCAGGCTCTGCACACTGTACACCTCCTTGTGTGAAGATTGAGCAACAACAATGGCTTTCGATCTTCCTCGCACAGTGATTGGTGTCACTGTGGCAGCCAGGCCACAAAATCTTTTTATGCCGTAAAGTTATCAGATGTTTTGTTATTCTGTCTATCCTAAGTCCAGTAAGACATTTCTGTGACAACAGTTAAACATTCTCTTGGCTCTTTTAAACTTAAGTTTACCTAACCACCCATCCCTCTTCAAGTCACCTGTTTTGATGAGTTTTTTGAAAGGTCTAGTCCACATATTTCTCCCCACCCCCCTTAAAAATGCCACAGTACGAGCTTAATTTGGTTCTCATCTACCTGATGTACACCCCATCATAACAGACTTTCTCATCACCATTATATCAACTAGGTGTGTGAGTGAGTGAACCTGAAGGTTTGTCTGTGGTTCTACTATACACATTTGTTTCACTAAATGAACTAACCCTGCAGACAAAAAGGCGTCCCTGCCCAAGCTAGTCACACTCTTTCACATAGGGCAATCCATCACTTTCCCAGCTTTCTTTGCGCCACTTCATCCCTCCATGTAAGAAGAATGTATTAATCTTGTTGACCCTCCAAGGGCGCTAAGTTCTTACGTTGACTGAACTAGAGATTACCGACAGGAAGACCAACTTTTTGTCCATTTCGCAGGGGGTGAGAAAGACAAGGCGGTGCATAAGAGGACCGTCTTCAGATAGATTGTGCTCTGTATAAAGATCTGCTGTAAACTAACCAAGAAGCAGCCTCCTGAAGGCATGCACACCTACTCCACCAGAGCGCTGGTGCAAGAAATGCCAGTCTTTGGACATCTGCTAGGCTGATTCTTGGGCATCTCTCCACACTTTCACAAAACATTAATGCCTCGATGGTCAGGTCTGGCAGAATAGGCACTTTTCCCAATCTATCCTGCAAGATTTCCTGATCTGAGGCATTCCACAGTTCCACCACCTTAGGAGGTGTACTGCTTTTGTATCTATTCACCAGGTGAGGAATCTGTGGTTAGAAGTCTATCAGAAAAACAGGTTCCTTACCGACCCGCCTTCCTCCCTATTCCGTGGAATGGATTCATACAATTTCTTAATCTGCCAAATCTAAAGATCTGCGCACTGCACTGTTTGGTTGCAAGGTCTCCGCATCAACGACACGGACAGAGATCAGAAAGAAACTGAAAGCACGCACAGGTGGCTGGAGGCCACAACGGAGGCCCCAAAATCATATTCAGAGCATATGTATCCAATGTGCAGCCTCACAACGCCACCTGTTCTTGCTCAAGGGAGTTGCTTTAAAGTTTTTAGATCCAGTCTGGGACATTAGGAAATTAACAAGGTGAGAAATCTGTGATTGAATAGTTTTTACCAGAAAAGTTGTCGCTGAAGGTGAGTAGCTTGTTCGTCAGTACAAGCCCATCTGACAGCAATCTCATAATGTTGAAAAACAGAAGATAATTCGACCACTTTTTTCCACAGAGACTAACAAAACAATTTTATGAATTGACTTTTCAGAGCATTTCTTCCTGTATTGCGCTCACCATTATACTGGGAGCTTAGTACTTTCCTCAGCCAGCTCCTGCTGCGACTGTTTGAACCAATCCACCCAGCATGTATAAGAAAGACAGACCTTATCTTGGCACTCAAATTATCGCAGAGTAGGGGAAATGCATGCACTTAAAGTGAAAGAACCCTTTCTCTGCTTTACTAAGGAGAAAGTCATCTTACAAACCAATCCTATGTTTGTACCCAAGGTCCCTACTGATTTTCACCTTTGAGCTTGTCATTCTGTGGTCTTTTATTCCCAGTCGCACAGTGTCAGCAGAAAAATAATTGCTCTCACTTGATGGGAGCAGGCGCATCAAGTTTTTACATGGACGAGATGAAAAACATTGTATCTTCTGACCAACTGTTTTGTCAACTTCAGCCACCCAAGGATAGGCCAATCCCTGTCCGAATGGGGAATAACACATTGGCTCTCAGACTACATTACCTTCTGCCACAACAAACCAAAGCATCCGCACAAGGAAGAGTGAGGGCGCATTCCACCGGAAGCATGGCTACACAAGTGTACCTTTGCAAGGCATCTGGCATGCAGATATTTCGAGGGGCGGGCACACATTCAGAAAGCACTACTACCTTTGTGAAGTAGACTAAGCAGTGGGACAGGCTTTCCTCTGTGATCTGTTTCAGTGAAGGTTACTCGGCATTCCGCATGATTGTTATGTACTGCTTACCATTGTGATTCAAGCTTCTGATTATATGAAGGATCTAATGTTGGAGATTAAATTATTCACTTACCCCAGCGCTTTCATGCATTCACATGCAATCAAATCAAATCATTAACATTTATAAAGCGCGCTACTCACCCGTGCGGGTCTCAAGGCGCTAGGGGAAAAAAAAGGGGGGGGGTTACTGCTGCTCGAAAAGCCAGGTTTTTAGGAGTCTCCGGAATGCGGAGTGGTCCTGGGTGGTCCTGAGGCTGGTGGGGAGGGAGTTCCAGGTCTTGGCTGCCAGGAAGGAGAAAGACCTCCCACCCGCCGTGGAGCGGTGGATGCGAGGGACGGCAGCGAGCACGAGGACAGAGGAACGGAGGAGGCGGGTGGGGACGTAGAAGCTGAGGCGTCGGTTGAGGTATTCTGGTCCCTTGTTGTGGAGGGCTTTGTGTGCGTGGGTGAGAAGTCGAAAGGTGATCCTTTTGCTGACTGGGAGCCAATGCAGGTGTCTCAGGTGTGCGGAGATGTGGCTGTTGCGGGGTACGTCGAGGATGAGGCGGGCCGAGGCGTTTTGAATGCGTTGCAGGCGATTTTGGAGTTTGGCGGTGGTTCCAGCGTAGAGGGTGTTGCCGTAGTCCAGGCGGCTCGTGATGAGGGCGTGGGTCACGGTTTTTCTAGTGTCGGCGGGGATCCAGCGGAAGATCTAGCGGAGCATGCGGAGGGTGAGGAAGCAGGCGGAGGACACGGCGTTGACTTGCTTGGTCATGGTGAGAAGAGGGTCCAAGATGAAGCCGAGGTTGCGGGCGTGGTCTGCAGAGGTCGGTGCGGTGCCGAGGGCCGTGGGCCACCAGGAGTCGTCCCAAGCGGATGGGGTGTTGCCGAGGATGAGGACTTCCGTTTTGTCAGAGTTCAGCTTTAGGCGGCTGAGCCTCATCCAATCTGCGACATCCTTCATACCCTCTTGTAGGTTGGTCTTGGCGCTGGCGGGGTCCTTGGTGAGGGAGAGTATAAGTTGGGTGTCGTCGGCGTAGGAGGTGATGATGTCGTGCTTGCGTACGATGTCGGCGAGGGGGCTCATGTAGACATTGAAGAGTGTCGGGCTGAGCGATGAGCCTTGAGGTACGCCGCAGATGATCTCGGTGGGGTCTGAGCGAAACGGTGGGAGGTAAACTCTTTGGAAACGGTTTGAGAGGAAGGAGGCGATCCAGTCCAGGGCCTGGCCTTGGATCCCGGTGGAGCGGAGGCGGGTGATTAGTGTGCGGTGACAGACTGTGTCGAAGGCAGCCGAGAGGTCGAGGAGGATGAGGGCGACTGTTTCACCGTTGTCCATCAGGGTTCTGATGTCATCTGTGACTGAGATGAGGGCGGTTTCCGTGCTGTGGTTGGTTCGGAATCCGGTTTGTGAAGGGTCGAGCAGGTTGTTGTTTTCCAGGAAGGTGGTCAGCTGTTTGTTGACGGTCTTCTCTATTACCTTGGCTGGGAAGGGCAGGAGAGAGATGGGGCGGAAGATTTTCAGGTCGCTCAGGTCAGCCGTAGGTTTCTTTAGTAGGGCGTTGACTTCGGCGTGTTTCCAGCATTCGGGGAAGGTAGCAGAAGAAAAAGAAGAGTTGATGATGGCCTGGAGGTGGGGGGCGATGATGTCGTCGGCTTTATTAAAGATGAAGTGAGGGCAGGGGTCCGAAGGGGCGCCGGAGTGGATAGAGTTCATGATGGATTTGATTTCTTCAGTGTTGATGTGGGTCCAGTCGTTGAGGGTGATGGCCGGGGGTGCGGGTTCGGTGATGCTTGGTTGGGTCTGGTGTCCGAAGCTGTCGTGGAGGTCGCTGATCTTGCGATGGAAGAAGGTGGCGAGGGAATCGCACAGATCCTGTGAGGGCATGACGGCGTTGGCGAACTCCTTGACGATGCTAAAAAGTTCTCTACTGTTGTGGCTGTTTTTGTCCAGTCTGTCGGTGAAAAAGTTCCTTTTGGCAGCGCGGATCAGGTGGTGGTGTTCGCGGGTAGCGTTCTTGAGGGCGGCCATGTTGTCAGCGGTGTGGTCCTTGCGCCAGGCCTTCTCGAGGGTGCGACAAGTATTCTTTGAGGGTGTCGGAGAACCAGAGAGGTTTTTTGGTGTTGGCCTATCGATGCGTGCGTTTGAGGGGAGCAAGGTTGTCTGCGCAGTTGGGGATCCAGTTCGTGAGGCTGGGGGTTGCGTCGTTGTGGTCGGTGGTGAGGGTGGGTTGGTTTGCGGCGAGTGCGGAGAAGAGTTGCTCTTCGGGGATCTTGTTCCACTGTCGACGAGGGGTGGGTTGAGTGCGGAGGTGGTGGGTCTCGCAACGGAATGTGAAGTGGACACAGCTGTGGTCGGTCCAGTGTAGAGCGGAGGTGTGGCTGAAGAAGATGTGTTTGCTGGCGGAGAAGATAGGGTCCAGCGTGTGTCCGGCGATGTGGGTGGCGGTGTTCACCAGTTGCTTGAGGCCGAGGTTGGCAAGGTTGTCGAGCAGGGCGGTGGTGTTGGGGTCGTTGTTCTGTTCCAGATGGAAGTTGAGGTCACCTAGGAGGATGTAGTCCGGCGAGGCAAGGGCGTGCGGGGAGATGAAGTCGGCGATGGCGTCGCTGAAAGGGGCGCGCGGTCCGGCAGGACGGTAGACGAGGGATCCTCTGAGGGTGGTCCTGGGGTCGGTGCGAATCTGAAAATGCAGATGTTCAGCGGCGAGAGGGGTGTCTTCGGTGGAGGTGGTGACGCTGATGGGGTCTTTGAAGACGATGGCGATACCTCCTCCTACTTGGTTGGTGCAGTCTTTTCTGGAGATCTTGTAGCCTTCGGGGATGGCAGTGGCGATGTCTGGAGCTGATGAGGCGTTCATCCAGGTTTCCGTGATGAAGGTGACGTCCGGAGCTGTGGAGTCCAGGAGGTCCCAGAGTTCAACGGCGTGCTTGTGGACAGAGCGAGCGTTGACCAGGATGCACTTGAGGTGGTTGATGGGGCGTGGGCTGGTGGTCGTGGTAGTTGCGTGGTGGAAGATGCGTTTGCAGGAGTTACAGGCGAAGGGTCCATGGGTGCGTTTGGGGTGGGCTTGGAAGCAGGTGTTGGAGCGCCCGGGGTTGAGGGCGTGGAGGGTGGTGGGGTCGTAGCGGGTCAGCAGGGTACGGGAGAGCTGGGGACCAGGGGTCGTGGCGCTGGGCGCGGGCCAGGCGCAGACGGGCGCAGAAGGGCTTGCCTCTGGCGCGCCTCTCCCGCTGCGCGCGCCCGCCATAAGAGGGAGGGGGGGAGGGGAGGAAGGGTCAGCTGGGGGCGAATGGGAGCTGGGGGGCGGGGGTGTGCAGGAGGTCGCGGCGGGAAAGCGCGAGGGAGGGGGGGACAGGTAGAGTGAGAAGAGCTGGGGGAGGTAGGTTTAAGGGTGGAGGGGGGTGAGTGTTAGAGTTTTAGGAGAATAGGGAGATAGATAGGAGTAGGGTTGAGAAGATAGGGGAGGGGGGGTGGTAGAGGTGGGTGAGGGTGAGAGGTAGAGTGAGAGGATAGGAAGATAGGTAACAGAGGGGGTGTCGGGACGGGGGAGAGATAGTGAAATAGATAGATGGAGAAATAGGTGGAGAGATAGAAAAATAGGTAGATAGGAGGAGGGGGTGAGTGAGGGAGTTAGATGGAGAGATAGGTAGAGGAGTGAGGGAGGCAGGTAGCAAAAGGGTAGATGGCGGTGATAGTGAGGGGGAGGCGAGTGAGGGAGGGGGGTGAGGCAGGAGCAGGAGGGCAGAGACAGGGGCGGGAAGAGACAGAAGTCGGGGAAAACCGAAGAACAGAAGAGAAGAACACAGAAGAACAGAAGAGAAGAACACAGAAGAGCAGAAGAACACAGAGGAGCAGAAGAACACAGAAGAACAGAAGAACACAGAGGAAGATGCAGGGGACGAGGAAGCAGAAGAGCAGACGAACAGAAGATCACCAAAGAAGATAAAGAAGACGAAGAGCAGAAGGCAGAAGACCACAGAACGAGATGAGGAAGAAGAGAGGCGACAGGAGAGGCTGAGGAGCACACAGAAGAAGAGAGAAGACGGGGAAAAGAAGAGTACAGAAGAAGATTGCAGAGGAGGAGCGAGGAGGAAGAGACAGAGAGGAGGAAAAGAAGCAGGAGAGAGGGTGAGTAGCGCAGGGCAGGGCAGGGCGAGGGGCTGGGAGGTGGGGGGTACTTACTGTGAGGTGGGTCTCAGGAACTCAGGAACCTGGAGGAGCTGCAGCGGCAGGGGGAGCGACCTACCCTCGGTCCGAGGTTCATTTATTACATACTCTTCTCATGCTTTCTACTATGAAATCGAAGCTATGTTGGCATCTAGGCAGAGTAGGTGAGCTAGCACTTCCACCTCCTTGGCTGAAGTTCAAGTTGCCTCAAATGAAATGGATGTTCGACTAAGCTAATACTTTTGAGGCCCATGACCATTTTAATAATATTAACTGCTATTTAAAATTAACCGGGATTCCCACCCTGATGACTGGGAATGATTCAAGCATGTGACTATAAAAGATACCAGCACTGGAGAACTAGAGTTACAGGTAACTTGTTTCTTACTATTGGCTTTATAAAGTGAGAATAAAACAAAGTAAATGGATCATCTACTTTTGTTTCTTGCCAATGTTGGGTTAGTTAGCAAGCCCATCCCTTAGTTGGGAGGCAATTAAATGGGTTTGGCTGTTTGACTAATCCTTTGTCAATTCCTTGCTGTATGTGCATTACTCTTTTCCTTAATCTCACAGATTGAAGAGGTCCGTGAAATTATGGAGGCTGAAATGAGAACACAGATGCGCAGACAGGCTGCTGCCCATAGTGATCACCTGAAAGATGTTCTCAATATTCAAGAACTGGAGCTGAAAGCAGAGTTACAGAGGGTGAGCAGTTTTCTGTCAGGTCGTCTATTGTGTAGAAAATGAGTATTGAATTTATCTTAAACTAACAAATCTGTTTTTCCAAGAATAGGATGGCAATTGGTTTTGTTATGTTTTTTTCAAACATGGCGTAATCTCAATCACCTTTCTTCTTCCGTTGGCAATATTACACAAAGTGCAATAGACATTTACTCTTCCTTATTGCGCCCCTGGACTAATTTGTTTTTATGGAAGGAGCCACTAACATCTGTACGCCTTCTTCAATTTGTATTGCACCAGCATAGAATGTGAGCTGTTACAACCCCAATTGGGCATTAGCTGATTTGCAGAGAGGCATGGCCACCTGCAACTGAGAGAAGCCTTTTACAGATATGATTGCAAAGAATTCCACTTAAAGGTTGATGCACAACCTCCCCTTTCCCCGCCCCCACTCCCTGCCTCATCTCAAGAGCAGCCGTATGAAAGGAGCCCCAGGAACTACTCTAATATCACAATGCAGGCAGGTGCACGTACACAGGGATCTTTATCCTCTTTTCCAAATGCGGCCAAGTCTGTCTCGGGTAAAAGAAGGTGTGCTCCCTGAATAGTGAACTCAGAATACTTGTGGCACAGAACTTCATGGACAAAATATCAACAGGTAAGCAAGTCTAGATTTTCTATTCCATATTCGTAAATGTACATACATCTTCAAGATACGTAGATGTGGAGTTACCTTTAGATATTTTATTCCTCAGTACTCTGTCCTCTATGTTCTTGTACCATGGTTTTGTTGGTGTCGATATTCAGTAATACATCCATAAAAGATGGGGCTGTCTTTCACTGATACTCTACCCAGCACAGAGTGCATTTTTCTAAGTGATCAGGCGTACATTCCACGTCTACATTGGGTGCACAAAGTTGAAGGTGTGCTGTGACAGACATGGAGAGTGCAACTATCCATGACATGGTCAAGCTCCAGGCATTGTCTCCAGATCTTTCTTCCTCTTATGCTTATTTTCTCAAGTCCATTATAAAAAAGCATAACAATTTTAGGGTTTGAGGCAGGCAACAAACACTTCCAGTTCAAAGTCCTGCCTTTTCCGACTGAAATCAGACCCTTAAACGTTCTCGAAGTGCATGGTAGTAGTTTCTGCGCAACTTAGGTGACAAAAGATGTGCGTCGTCACATATCTAGACATCTGGCTTACAAAAGCAGTGCCTCAAGAGTAACTTCTGAGGTCTTTTGATCAGACTAAGAGACATTCCTTGCCACCTGGTTCGATATATCAACATGATGAAATTTACTGCTATTCCATTTTAAAGGATTTACTATTTGGGCGCAGTCACAGGTCACAAGAGTGTATCCGTGGGAAGAACGACTTGTATGTAGCCATCCATGTTGTAGTCCATTACAAACACCACATCTCTTCAGGGATGGTGGTGCATGCACTGGCCCTCTCTAAATTTAAGTTGCTTGGTCAGAAAAGAAGATATCCTTTCAAATTAACCTGGAGGAATTAAGAGCTGTCCATCTAGCTCTGAAGTTGTTCCTTCTGTCTTTCAAGAAAACAAAATTCCTTCTTGTTCTGATGTATAATACAGCACAATGTATTAGTTGCACAAGCAGGGGTGGATTTGCCGCAGACCATTGTCTCTAGAAGCACAAACGTTCTGTAGATAGCTGATTGCAAGAGATTTGCATATCACACCAGTTCAACTGCTAGCCATTCAGATTGGAGTACTGCAAATTGTCTTCAAGAAATGGGTCTTTCCACACATTGTGTGGAGATAGCAAACAGTAAATTCCCAGATTTCGCCTCCAGGTACTACCAACAAAGGTTGAATTGCAGTACCATTTTCATAGACTAGTCAGGGACATTTTTGTACGCTCCACCAACGCTTTTCCATTAATCCTGAATGTGCCGATCAAACTGTGTGATTAACAGGTAAGTATGATCCTGATACCTCAGGCACACCTGTGACAGTGTTAGTTCAGACTCCTACATCTAACTGAGTACCCACAACAAAAGCTGCTGTGCAGACCAATGTTCCTGTACAAGTTTGGGGGCCAGATCCCACACCCCAGCCTTTAATTGTTGAGCTTAGTATCCTGCCTCCTAAATTCCTACAATATGGACATCTAAACCTGCCTCTAGACTTTGAGGACATTTTACAAGAGATAAAGGGCCTGATTACAACTTTGGAGGAGGTGTTAATCCGTCCCAAATGTGACGGATATACCACCAGCCGTATTACGAGTTCCATAGGATATAATGGACTCGTAATACGGCTGGTGGTATATCCTTCACTTTACCGTCACTTTTGGGACGGATTAACACCTCCTCCAAAGTTGTAATCAGGCCCAGAGTGTCCTTCCATCACTACATTACACGCTTTCAAGTGGAAGAGGTTCTGCATCTGGTGTATACAAAAGAACTACCCCTCCTCCAGATGTCAGAAGTGACGATTCCTTACTTTCTTCATCTTGTAAGGTCTTGGATATAATTTTCATCACTTAATGTACATCTTTTGGCACTCACTGCCTACAGGAATTTTATTGGAAATCTCAGTCACAAAGCTCGATCTTAAGAATGACGATAAGACTTCTTGGAGGTCAGTGAGACAGTCTTTCCTCCCAGTAGATCCTAGTGTTCAGCTTGGGAACTACTCATTTTCCTTTAAAAGCAAATGCGTCCACCATTACACAAGGCCTCGTTACTGGATTTAGACGGTCTCTTTAGTTGCCATTACCTGCAGCATTGTAGCATTCTAGCAAATCGATAAAGATACTTCTGCATTGTAGGATCTTCATTCATATCCCTAAACACTTGAATAATTCCCTGCTGACCCCGAAACACATTTTTGTATAGTTTTCTTCAATGGAAACTGCATCCTATATCTATGGAATGGAAGCATGAATGAGGCCTCATTTTTTCATGAACGCTCAAAATTAATCTCCAAAGTGTATACACAGATCCGTTTTGCCGTATTCAGATGAAAGTCCTTTCTGCAGAGAACATAAAGGTAAAATAGAGCCTGTTAGTCTTACATTGAGCACAGAAATAAGGAGCCTGCCCTTTTAAGAATCTGGGAGACACCTCTTCCCAGAATTTACTGCACTGGCAGTTGCTTCTCAGATCCAGGTTTTTTTTCCCGGCTTGTGAGACTAAGATCTCAGAACACCTTTTTGTGTGTGTGTGTGTGTGTGTTCTCTACTTCAAGTAACGTTTTTGCCATCTGCTGCAGACCAAATCCTGTTTTCTCAGTCTGATTGAATTTGTCTAAATGCCATCTCTTTTCTAAGCATGCCCTTCATGTAGTAGAGAGAAGGCTGCAATTAACGCCCACAAATTATGTTTGGTTTGTCTCCCAGCCTCTCATTCTGTCTGCAAGCAAAAGTCAAAAAGAGCTATGAAGGATAGATGGGGTACAAGGTAAGAAGCACTCTGGAGGATATGAGGGCAGAAGGGAGAAAAAGAAAAGGAGACTTGAATCATAGGTCTCTCAACATGCCTCACTCTCCTTACCACCTTGTGGTACAGACCACCACAGAGGACGGTTTAAAGAGGGAGAAAAACAAGTGGCAGGTAAAAACGATGTCCTCTGAATATCATTGGAGACTATAGACAAGACTCCGACATTGCAGACAAGCCCTTCAGCTCAGAACTACTTTCTTTTTAAAGAAGGATCCACTTCTGCACATTGATGACATGAAGCATTCACCATTCTAAATAGACCTCGAAAAGACACCGTCACTCAATGACATTAGGAACACTCAGTTCTCTCTTGGGGGGATCTCCATTGAACTCCTAAACACTGAATAGTCCCACCCACGTGCAGAGATCCCGGAGCACTTTTCCATAGTATAACTTTAGTGTAGATGTTTGGCTTTGTTTTGGAGGGGCTCGCAAAATCGCTTAAGAGGAAAACATTATCCAGTCTTTAGGAACCGGCTACAAGGGGCAAATTCTCCAGATTGTACTTAAAAAAGGGTCAAGCAACCCATATATATATATATATATATATATATATATATATATATATATATATATATATAGATAGATAGATAGATAGATAGATAGATAGAGAGATAGAGATATATATATAGATATATATATCTATATCTATATATATATCTATCTATCTATATATATATATATATATATATATCATTTAAAGCCAACAGCTTAAATCTCTTTCACAAACCCTTTTTGTAAAAGTAAAGAGATGAAGGATAGTAGGAAGGTGTAGCATAGTCCTCTTGTCTGTCATGTCATTATGTGAGTTTCAAACAGCTGTCTGCATTATTTGCCCTCCAGAGTCATGTTCCTGACAAATGCTAACACTGCAGGACATTTTCAAAGCCTCCATGGCACAGAAGAGAGACGCAGGCAACAGGTGCAGTCTGAAGCTGGGACATCAAGGCGAGGATAGGGTTGGTCCTCTACCAGGGCGTTTCCATCTACCTCTAAGTACCCCAGACATGAAATGTCCAAAAAGACGAGTTCAGCCCAAAAACAACATTGTTCCAGATCAACTTTGAGAGGATTAATGTCGAGACAAGGTAGGGGGCCTACTTGTTTACCATCAAAGGCTGGGTTGACGTTGAGGAAGAGGCAACGGCCAGCATCAACACAGAGTAGGTCGACATTGAAGACGCACCATGAAGAAGGAGGTTGACATCGAGGAGAAGGTCGATGCTGAGGAGTCTGTTGATGTCAAAGAGAAGGTTGACCTTGAGGAGTCTGTCGGCATTGAAGCGTGGGAGGATGACGGCAAAGAGTATATCAATGTCAAGGACATCACAATAGGAGGACATTATGATCAAGATTACAGACAAGAATCAGACATCATTCATGTTACTTTACTTCTGCTTCTACAGGAAGATATTCACCAACTGTCAGACTCACCGCCACCACCACGAGTTTCCCCGGTGGATGATATCACCACTTTCCAAGAGGTACTGGTGAGAGGAGCTGCGAAGCTCAACACACCGATGCCCTTCACAACCCCTTGCACGTCAGTCATATTTGAGATGCTTCATCATCGCTCTGCATCACAACCTCTCCTCCCATTGGTGCTGGGCCTCTTAGAACCAGCAATGGAACTATTCCTGACTCCAGACTCAGCCAAGTCTGCTCTATCCAGGCTGCAGAAGAAATATAGACCTCCTGAGCAGGATCCTCTGTTTCTCTGCTTCGACCCAACTCTAGATTCTGTGGTTGTGTTAGCGGTCAAGAAACCACATGCTACCACTCCTTCCTCTTTTGTACCACCTGACAAGGAGAGCTGGAAGCTGGACTCCGTAGGCCGCAAAGAATGCAGTACAGCTGTAACAACTATGAAAGCAGCAAGTGCATCGGTTCTTCTAGGAAGTTACAATAGAGCCTTTTACGATGATCTTCCCAGAGAAAGACAGGAAGATTTCCTAGAGGTCGTCAATGAAGGAATGATGGTCTCCAATCCGATCATTAGTGTCGCAGCTGACTCCTCCTTGCTAGCGGCACATGAACACTGTCATAGAGTGGCTTTGTGCAGGCATTCCTGGCTTAAACTCACGGCCCCCAAAAATGTAGACTCAACAAAGAATCATGAATCTGCCATTTTCAGGATCTACACTCCTTGGCAGCCACACAGAAGATGAGATGGCTCAGATGAAATCCAAAGTGGAGACTCTCAAGGCAGTCGGCCTAGAAACACAGAAAGAACAGAAGTGGCATCACAAGCCCTACTAGTGGCATTTTTACTCCCAGAGGGTTCAAAACCCTCACTGGTATCAAGGTGGCCAGCAGTCCCATCAGCAGAGACCTTGCTGCAACAGCACCATAAGCAACCTAGAGTTAGGAAACAACCAACAGCCTGCTTAAGATGGAAAACCCACCACAGGCTCAAAACCATGAATCTTTCCCCCTCTCCCATTACCCACTCTGGTAGGGGGACGCATTTCTTATTTTCTGGGAGAGTTGCAAAACATCGCTAAAGACACCTGAGTGCTAAATTTGGTTCAAAATTAGTATTTTCTCATGTTCTCAAGTCCTCCACCGCATATACCACAAAAGCCATCCAATCAACGTCTACAGGTGCGGCAATCGGAGGTCAACATCCTTCTCCAGAAGCAGGCAGTGCAGTCTGTTACTCTCATACAACATGCAATAGGCATTTACTCTTGATACTTTCTGGTAAAGAAGAAAGGCCCCAAGAACTAGTTCAGACCCATTCTTGACTTGAAATTGGCCAGTAAATGGATTTGGCAAGAGAAGTTTCGAATACTATCACTACATCAGATCTATCTCCAGGTACACCAGAGACAATGGCTCTGCTCCATAGACCTTCCGGATGCATACTTCCACATACCAATAGCCAGGAAGCATCGCAAGTTCTTGAGGTTTGTGGTGGGGTCAAGACCATTACCAATACGAAATGCATCCATTTGGCCTCAAGTCAGCACCCAGAACATTGGAGTTGAACATCAAAGTGCATGGCGGTGGTAGCTGCCCACCTAAGGAAACATTGAGTCTTGGTCTACACCCTGCCTAGATGATTGACTCATCAAGGCATCAAATCTTAAAGAAACCCATCTTCATTACCAGTGGACAGGTGATCTCCTTCAAAAGTTAGGGCTCCATATCAGCCACACCAAGTCAATGTCTACTCCTATTCAGAAGCTGCATTATTTGGTGACCTTCATAGACACCAATCAAGGAAGATTGTGTCCTTTGGAGAAGAGATTATCGATGAGATCAGTGTCCTCTCTCCTCGGCTCAGTGGCTTTATGCATCTTCCTAACTCCCACTGCCCATATCTGTATGAGTCCTCTCCAAAATGTCAATGGGAACAACTCGCAGGCAATTGGGAGGACAGGATCACGTTCTACCCCCATTCATCGCAATGTCTAAAATGGTGGTGCTATCCAAAGAATCTGCTTTGAGGTATGCCCTTCCATCAGGAGGTCCCCTCCCAGACCATAGTAACAGATGCCTTGTTACTAGGATGGGGAGCACACATGGATCACCTCCAGATCAATCAATCAGTCCTATTTATAGAGCGCAACTACTCACCTGTAAGGATCTCAAGGCGCTGAGGGGGTCGGACGTCTGTGCTTCAGTTAAAGGGCCAGGTCTTAAGGTCCTTCTTGAATTGAAGCAATGATGGTGACTGCCTGAGATGAAGAGCAAGGTGTTCCAGATGTTTGCCACAAGGTAGGTGAAGGATCTTCCTCCGGTCGTGGTCTTCCATATGCGGGGTACGGTGGCTAGTGCCTGTTGAGAGGAGAGGTCTGGCTGAGGAGTACAATTTGATGCAGTCTAAGGAGGATGGTTTCAGAAAGAGATGACGTACCACATCAGTCTTCTCGATGTGGTACGTCATCCCTTCTCAGTCTTCTCGAACTTTGTACAGTTCACCTGGAGCTTGAACTTTTTCTTCCCTTATTCACAGCCAGATTCCTGCTTGTTCAGATGGACAACTTACTGTTCAAGAACGTGGACCAAACAATCTGCCAGGAAGATGTCATCCTTCTTTATCTACTCTGTTTGGCAAAGTCTGGCATACAATTCCTTTCCATAAAAGTTCATCTAACAGCTCTTACTGCCTACAGAAAATGTCCTTCACTAACCTCTTTTTTCAAAATGCAAGTCATAAAAGACTTCTTAGAGGGTTTAAAAAAGGTTTTTCCTCCCATAAGGCGCCTATCTCCTCCGTGGGTGCACTATATAGTACATTCACACCTCACACAGGTTCCTTTTGAGCCCATTCACAAATCCTCCTTGCATAACCTCTCGTGGAAAACTGCTTTCCTCTGTGCAATCACATCAGGACGTGGGGTTAGCGAAATCCAGGGGTGTGTTCATGAACCTTACACCGTCTTCCATTCCAATAAGATAGTAATGAGGACTCATCCGAAATTCCTTCTAAAGGTGATTTCTGGTTTTCATGTTAATCAGACAATTACCTTACCAACCTTCTTTCAGCCTCCTCACACTCCCGTAGAAAGAACACTCCATTCCCTTGACGTGAATATTAAAGTTTTACATAAACAAATATGAGATTTACTAAGGTCGGACCAACTGCTTATCAACTATGGTCCATTCCGCACAGGTCTAGCTACTTCCAAACAATCTATCTTCTGATGGATAGTATCCTGCATTTTTTTAATGCTACCAGAAAGCCAACAAGACCTTATCAGCTAGACCTAAAACACGTTCTACTAGGGCTATAGCCACTACTACCGCATTAATGACAAATGTCCCTATAGCTGAAATTTGCAAAGCAGCTACATGGAGATCTCTCTACACATTTACCAAGCATTATTGCTTAGGCTCGGATGCTAGAATAAATGCTCCAGTAGGACAGGCCTCCCTCAGAAATGTATCTGCTTGAATGGCTAGATTAGTTGTTCCTCTCTTTTCCACCTCCCTTAGTGGAGAGGAGCTTGCTACTCTATTAATTGCTCATGCCTATCAATGGAGATCCCCTGAGAGAGAAGGAAAGGTTTCTTACCTGAAATCCCAGTTATCTTTTAGGGGACTCTCCATTGAAGTCATAAGAAACCCTCCCGCCTCCCCGGTGGAGATGACCGAGGCGATTACGGGATCTACCTATCACACACACACACATGTCGTCAAAAAGAACTGAAGCAACTGCCACCGGCTGGGCATGATGGGATACTGGTGGTCCCAGGGTCCTTTAAGGTGCAGGCACTGTTTTAAACTCACATAATAAAAGCACTGGCTCCTGAGCTGGAGCAGCGTCCCTTCTGTGCACTCACAAATACCTCTGTTGAGGTTAAAACTCATATATGTTTTTCGATTCCATGACATATGTTACTTCATTAGTTGAATATTCTCCAATCATCTAGCGCTTCGATGCTCTTTGTGAGCCGGAATGCGCTCTATAAATCTAACATAAATACATACATACATTTATTGTGGTTTAATTTCTCGTTACAATGACAAACTTTCCATGCAAATTCAGTATCGTCATGAATCTTGATTCAACAATCAAACTGAAAAACTCCGATACATTTCGGGTTCCTGTCCATGTTCAGGGGAAATATCTTTCTTTATAAACGCTTCCTCATTGCCACATAGTAACCTAAGATGCAGTCACTATACCATCTCTAATTCAAGAGTACGTCAGTTACACCCTTTTGTATCTCCCCAGTGTTTTTTCCCCCCAGTACCGTGCAGTTGTTGAATTTACCACACCAATGGTCAGAGGGTGATACCTCCGTTCACCCTTAAAAGAATTTGAAAGGCGGTTACTGGTCTTAATTGTGACAAAGGTAGTGTGCTGTCCATTTTTTGTATTTAAACTCACATGACAGCTTATAGGGCTACACTATCCTACTAACTTTTATCTCTTTACTTTTACGAAAAGGATTTGTGAAAAAGTTTTAAACTGTTAGCTTTGAATTTATATATTACCTAGTGACAGTAGCCACAAGTTAATTATAGTTGGGACCTATTTTCTATAGAAAAAGCATTTTGTTTTGCCAATAACTTTGTCGCCGTTTGATGAATCTTCACAAAATGTTCCAAAACACAATGGTGGTCGCTTCAGCTGCTGTCTAGACCAGTGGTTCCCAACCTGTGGTCCGCGGACCCCCAGGGGTCCATGGCACATTCCCAGGGGATCCACAGGCCTGGGCTGGGAGGAAGGCACTTCTCCAGCTGGGGCATCTGACAAACAGCGCGCGCGTGTTTTCATATTTATTACTTCCGTTGTTGAGCAGTTTTAAACGCACTGCAAAGCTCCTTGTACTGCAAAAATAAAAGCTCAAGCTAACTCAAGTGATTAATGTATCTGCTGGAGAGAGATGGGAGTCTTGTGCAGTGGCAGTTTTGACTCAAAGGTAGCGCAGATGGTTAATATGCCTGCTGCAAAGAATGTGTATCATGCAAAAAACAGTATTTTATGTGCATGGCACAGTGGGTTACTGCATTTGTCACAGAGATTCTTTTGTTACTATGCAGTTTATAATCGTAATCTAGCACAGTGAGCTGTGAACTGCCATTAAAGAACTGCATGCAAACCGCATGGCACAAATTAGAATGTTGTTTTTTCCTTGTCTTTCATTTTCCTTATGCTGCTAAAAAGGTTTGCTTGTGTAGAAATACATTCTTATTGCTAACGCAGTGCTTAATTTGTGCTTGTTGTTTCCAGTGCTGAGCACCAGCACTTATTTTTGCGGGCCGGGGCTTATTCTTTTGTCTCAAGCATTTGCTGCGAGCAAAAGACACATATGGGAAAGACGGAGGAAGGGAAGAGTGAGCTGAAGTGGCAGGGAGTGGCTTTATTTGGATTGAAGAGTCTGAGATGGCTTTCAGTATTCCATGTACCCACATTTAATTGCACTAGGCACGTGTTTAAAAGGAGGGCTTTGGGCACCGGCACGTTTTTATTTACAAATTAAGCACTGCGCTAACGTCATCGCTAATCACTGTGCTGTGTTCTGAATCCTAAGTTTGTTTCTTTTCCGGACCAAGCACTCTTAGAAAATGCCTACCAGTGTGGATGACATGTGAATCCTACACCTTGTAGTCCCCTGTAAAGTGCCCTGACACCCTACAGTGGTATGAGAGGTGCTATAAAACAAATGAAGTACATGTGACAGAGTGGCTAGGGAGAGATGAGAGGCCCTTATGGTTTACTTCCTTTCCCCTTCACTTATTTATGTGAAAAAGCTTTCTCAGATCTTGCATACCTAAAAAATAAAAACAGAAATCACTCCGGAAATGTAGAATCTGACCTGAGGATTCACCTTTCCTAATTAAAACCCAACATTGAAAAGGTAGTTGCCGAGATGCAGCGCCAACCTTCCCAATAAAATGTTTCGATTTTTTCAATATAAAAGAATTTTATCTGTCATCATCAAAATACTTTATTCGATTTAATTCAATCATAAAAGCAAAGAATACATACTAATAACATTAATCAACAATCAAAAAGAATAAAGAAAACACAAAATAAATGAAGCCATACAAAAAAAGAAAATAAAAACCATATAGCAGATTACATTACAAAATATTAAACGAGTTCTAGTAAGAAGCAGTATAAAATCAGTAAAACAATATATTTAAACACATTTTATCTGTCATAATTTGACTATTTGTTTGGTGTGTACTTGTTATATTTTTTGTGAATTACTGTTTTAATATTTGAAAATTAAATCGTACAAGTTGCTGGGGGTCCCCGGCTTCCAGTAATGATTCATTGGGGGTCCTCAGGAGTCAAAAGGTTGGGAACCACTGGTCTAGACAGTTTTGGGGTGATCCGTCAAGCAGGGGCCGCTAAATAGGAGGGGGGGGCGGGTCAAAACACATTTTCCCCATTCATTTGTCCATGCGATTTTGAACAGCAATAGCGCCGAAACCACTGGACAAAATTACACAACATTAGGCAGAAAGGTAGCTCTTGATCCAGAAAGAGGCCTTTTTGTTATTTGGTGGAAATCCATTCAGTATTTTTCTAGTTATTAAATGAAAACAAAATGTGTATATATAGGTCACGCAGATCCTCCTTGGATTTGAGGAAAAGCATGGCCCTGATTGCTTGGCCGCAACCTGACAGGAAAGTTTTGACTGCCAATTTTTCTGCATTGCCTGAAGGGGGGGTAAACACTTATAAGGGTTGAGGATACAGGTATCCTGACCCCATAGGACACATGGGTAAAAAAATTTCTTTGCTTTCTGGCCAATCCGCAGATTTGAGGGTCCTACTCAGATCCTGGGGAAAAGCAAGGCCCTGGTTGGCTTGCTGCAACCTGACACAAATATTAACGTGTGTGTTAAAAAAACATAGAAATTCACTGAAAAAAAACAAGGGTTACAGGAACGTTATAGTTACCCATACAAAACCATAGCTATTTAGCAGTTGTAGTTATACTTAAAGTTATACTTATCTGAATAAACTATAACTTGTGCCGGAAAGTAACTTTAGGCCATGAGTTATGGTTTCTTAACCTAGGTATAACTATAAATATAACGATAACTGCTGAATTTCTAAGGCTTTGTATGGGTAAAATATCAACCTAAATATAACATCCCTGTAACCTTGAATTTTTTCAGTGATTATGCGCACACACCACACACACCACACACACCACACACACACCACACACACACCACACACACACCACACACACACCACACACACACCACACACACACCACACACACACCACACACACACCACACACACACACCACACACACACACCACACACACACACCACACACCCACCACACACACACACACACACACACACACACACACACACATACACACACACACACACATATATACACACACAAATATAATTACCTAGTGGTGGTAGCCACTAGGTAGTTATAGTTAAGGCCATGTTTCCATAGAAAAAGCGTTTATTGACTTCCCTATCTTTGGCATGTTTGATGAAATTTCCCAAAATTTCCCAAACAAAAGTGTGCCGTTGATTCTTGTTGCGCATGGGACATGTTGGGGTGATTCGTCAAGCGGGGGCTGAGGAAAAAAGGGAGGGGGGGGGGTAAAAAAACATGTGTTTTCCATGTTAAGTCCTATAGGAGTTTTGAACACGACTACAGTCCAAACTGCTGGACGAAATGACACCAAATTTGGCAGAAAGCTAGATTTTGTTCTGCAGATTGTGCTTTTGGTTATTTGATGTAAAAGTAGTTTTTGAGATATTAAAGGGAAAATAAACTTGTATGTCTATGGCCGCGGATCCTCCCTGACGCGGTCACGAATAATAAGAGCTCGTGCACGAAGCTGCAGAGCTCTGATTGGGTGCCAACACTTCAAACTAGAAAGTGTTGGCAGCCATCTTGGGACTCTGCTTCCAGGGACACCCTGACCCCTCGCTTAGCTCTGGTGCTGGGTTCCCAGGGGTAGCCCGCCAGGGCAAAAAAGCACTTTTTTCTTTTTAAGAAAAGAACATATTGCTGCAGACTCGTGATTGCACAAAGTGACTGCAAAAATGTAAAAGAAACAAAAAACAAGTGTGGGCTCCCGACTTTGTTTTTATGAAGCCACCAAGTGTGTCAGGTCCCGGGGGCATTGAAATTTTGAATGCGGGGAGGGGTTTTGTGGTCAGCGCCAAACAACCCCTCCAAGTCCTCTCTACCTCCCCATCCTCGACTCCTCACTATCCATGACCCAGCAAGTCAACTTCATCTCCTCCTCCTCCTTCAACACCCTGCGCATGCTCCGAAAGTTCTACATATGAATTCCCATGGAAACCAGAAGAACAGTCACCCAAGCCCTCGTAAGCAGTAAACTGGACTACGGCAATGCCCTCTACCCAGTTACCACGGCCAAACTCCAGAAAAAGCTGCAACACATCCAGAACACCTCCACACGCCTCATCCTGGACATCCCCCACCACTGCAACATCACAGGCCATGAGAGACCTGCACTGGCTCCCTGTCAACAAGAGAATCACCTTCAAACTCCTCACCCATGCTCACAAAGCACTGCACAACACTGGACCAGAATACCTCAAGAGACAGCTCTCCTTCTACACCCTGACCCGAGAGCTCCACTCCGAAGCCCTCGCAACCGTCCTACGCAGAACTACAACTGGCAGCAGATCTTTTTTGCACCTCGCTGCTAATACGTGGAACACTCTTCCCACCCACCTGCGTCAGACGAAGGACCTCCTTACCTTTAGGAGTCTTCTCAAGACCTGGCTATTCAAACAGTAGCAGTGCAAACTCCCCCCCCCCCAGCCCCTTGAGACCGTCACGGGTGAGTAGTGCGCTTTACAAATTCCTTGATTGATTTCACCTTGGAGCTCTACTTCATCCAAAGCTAGCGGATATTTTTCCAGTATTGTACACCTTGTTCGGACCCCAGACTTGGCTACATACACTCCTACTTCTCCTGAACAATCTCCATCAGTAATCACGCCAGTTGATGACATTATCTTTCATGAGGTACCAGTAAGACATCCCTCCCATCAGTGTGAGTAAGGTTGGACACTTGATACTAGGACAGCTCCTAAACCTTTGTTGACTCTAGGTCTGGGGTTTCGAGGTATGGAAGAAGATTCATTTTTGACTGGCCGTTATAAAGGCAGTTACCCCAAACCCACTGAGGTATAGACCACCTCAACAAAACACTAAATTCCTCAGGGTAGGCCCTAAACTATACTCATTATTATGGTGGTAAGACAAAAACACATCCACTCTTGAGTCAGCTACTCCTCCCTAAAGAGAAAGTACAACTTTTCCTTGCAAAAAACATGTGGCACAGCATCAACCTCTCCTAAGAATGCAGCAGCGCTGCTGTAGAGTAGTCACCAGAAATCTGGTATGGAATGAAATCCTCTATGGAAGATTTGCCAGACACCAACAAGATTGCTTCGAGATGGTTATTGAAAGTTCTCCAGATGTGGCTTGTGGCGCGTTGAAGGGGCGGGACTGTGCGTGGCTGGGATTCATTTAGAAAAAGGAAAAAAAACTGATTCCCGCTGCCACCACGGCAATGCTCCTCTGCCTCCACTGAAGCTGCATGCAGGCACAGGCTCCCAGCCTGCCCTACGGCCAATCCGAACGCTGCTGTCATGCTGCTGGCAGCATGACAGCAACTATTGGATTGGCCCCAGCGCCAAGCCAAGGGTGCTTGGAGGCAGAGTGGGGGTCTCTGCCTGCTGTCTCCAACCCAGTGACACAGTTCCAAGTTGGCGAGAGCACAGTGCCCATGTGTGCTTGGCCGTCCCGAGACAGGTGGCCAAACATACATGCGCACTGAGGGGAGTGCTGTGCACTGCCCCCTCCATGCTAGTCATAGCCCATGGCCCCACCCCTTTTACAATAAAACAATAATAAACATAGTTAATTATAATTTTATTGTAAAAGTTTTGCAGCTGCTCCTGCTGGCTAGAAGAGGGTGTGGGGAGGGGGGGAAGGGTGGAGCAGGGAGTAACGCTCCTCTGCCATAGCAGAAGAGCCGTGCCTGCTATCCTCCAAACAGGTTATTAGTGCTGCTGTGGACTCATCCTAACTCTGGCACAGAATACTGCCATGGCATCCCTCTGAGCAGGACTTTGTGGGTAAAGCTGTCCAGTATAAAACACGAAGCACTGCTCAAAATAGCCACGCTCCCTTTCAATGGATCAACTCCCAATGAACAATTGGAGTTCCCAATGGATCAATTCTCCACAAAAACAAAACGGGAAGCTGATCCATTATGAATTCCAGTATGATGATCTCCTGATACGGAATTTGAAGGAGGTTACATTGAATATAACAAAAATGGCTATATGATTTTATCTCAACTTATAAAATGTCCTTAATTTGAAGCCTTGAAAAGGATGTTTTTACCTTGAAACACGTGTTAGTTGTGTGGCTTTTCCCTCTGGAGTTTGTGAAGATTCAAATTTAAAAGATAATTACATAAAATGAACTATTGAAGAAATTGTAGTATAGAATTTTTAATTTATAGATTGAGTAAAGAGAATTGGAATAATGATATAATTCAACTCCATTGGAGCTTGAATGGATTGTGGAAACACACCATTGGGGTTATGGTGTTGGAGGTTTAGTGCTCTGAAATGATGATTCCTAGTCTCAGTAAATGGTTATCTGAATTTGGAAGAAGGCAAGGCTTTCAACTAAAAGGGAGTTTCAAGACGAACAGTAGTTTTGGATAAAGGAGGTATTGCGAAACATTTGAATAAACATGGAGAGTTGACAAGTGACTTATTTACAGAAACAAGGAGAATCAAGCATGAAAGCAAGGAAACAAACCGAAAAGCCTTAAAGATTCGTTCATCAAACTGGAGAGACTGTGTAAGCATGAGTCATCAAAGTGGTGGGACTCGATGATATTGATTAACTGGATTCAAAGGGCCTAAGAATAAACGTTTTGAAAGAGCAAATAAGTTGGAAAATAAGTTAAAGAAGACATCTAGGGATCTTAACAGGATGTTTATAGATCAAGCTAAATAGGGAGATAGAGGGGACAAGACAAGAAATCTTAGCTCTAAATTGTCCAGTAAATACAAAGAAGAATTACAGTATATTGGACAAAGTAATGTTGAACTATTGAGAGGAAATTAGAATAGGGAAAAATGATCACATGGTGAGAGAGACTTTTTATGAGACCTCCAACAGTGACTCAAAAATCAGTGATCTTTAAGACAGGCAAATGAGAAGACTTTAACCCTAACAAGCTAGGTGACACAGCTACTGAGATGATGCAGCGACCAGAATCTCCTAACAGGAGTATTCTTCCAAAAGAAAATTCCAACACAGACCATAGTGATGGATGCCGGGGCGTGGCCAGGTCGGCTAACATGGCGGACGCTCAATCAGCCAGCTCCGCATCGGCCCAACAAATATCCTCCACTGCATGCCCCATCAGGGCCCAGATCCTGACCCTGCAAGACCGCAGTGCAGGGCAGAAGCCGAATCAACTTGTTCACTCCGAAGTGCCAGGGAAGCGGGCCGTGGCCGACTGAGAGGAGGTGGTGCTGGCGGGAGGGCCTGCATCGGTCAGACTGGCATGCCGAGCGGAGGTGGAGGCCCTGAGTAGGGGGCCCAGGAGGCTGGTGACGAGGCAACCCTGTGGATCTGGGCAGAGTGCTTGGCCGGGGACTGCATGTGCGACCTTGTGGCCTAGCCTGGGCTGAGGAGAGTCGTGGTCTGGCCTGGTCTAGGTGAAACACATCAGGGGGAGGGCTGGACCTGCCTGTCCTCTCCATTGCCCACAGACCGTTGAGAGAGGAGTGGCGGACTAGGTGGGGGACACCGGGGAAGGAGCAGACCTGCAACCTCCTGTCTCCCCACCCCCACCATAGTCACTGATCGAGCAGGAGCAGAGCGCGACACCATGACGAGCTTTGCCCTGCCTGGTGGCCAGGGGAGCCCTGAAGGGGTGCTGCTGCGGGACCCCGGTGTTGGCTGCTTGCCTGGTTGATGGCCCAGCAGGCGGAGAGAGACAGGTAGTGAACGGAGGTGAGCAGCAGTGAGAACCCGGGCCGGGAAGGCGGCTGAAGGATGAGTGGCCTTGCAGAGAGGCGTGGGGGAGTCGCTGGGTTGGGAGGGCCACCTGATACGTTCACTGCCATCGCCCCCCCCCCCCCCCAGGGTTGATAGGCGGAGGAGCTAACGTTGGTGGCAAGAGACCAACCCCACTTCTCCCACCTCGAACACCCCCCTCCTCTTTTCAGGTCCCTGGGGGACTGGTGAGCTGTGGTGACCAGGGTCAGAATTAAGCCCACACTCTCCACTGGTGCATTTTAGGCAGGACCAGACAACCTGCACAGGAGAAGACACTACAATATAAGATAATGACCGGGGAGGCTAATTGAACGAAAGGAGCCTCGTTCATAGCTGTACTGTTATGCTACGCAAGACCCGGCCTCACCGTGCCGTTGCAGGAGGCTCTGGGGAAAGATAGTCGTCCTTAAGCCCACTGGGAACAGACTGGGGCTCCCCTGGGAACTCTCTAACTGCATTGTGGATGACTACATAGGGCAGACATAGGGCCGAACCACAAGGACAGCAATGAGCGAGCGAAATGGCGCAGTCAGATATGATAAACCCCGTCCCCACCTCACTCCAGGCTACCCTGGATTCTTATCTTTGGGGCTATTGAGGACACCAAAACAATGCTGCAACGTGAAATAGGCCAGGTCTCGGTTGAATTGGGCCTGTTGACACCTGATCATCTGAAGCTAGCTGATAGGGTCCGGAACACCAAAACCACACTCACAGACTTAAACCCATCTCACCAAGAGATGAAAGCCCAAATGGTACAATTGACTGAACGTGTCCATTGGTTGGAGCGCAGAGTGAAGGATGCGAAAGGCCAAAATTGAAGAAATAATGTACGCATTATTGGTCTTCCGGAGGTGTCCTACCTGGAGCAGTGGATGAGGATGGAGGTGGCTCCGGAGCGGCTCACTGCCTTTTTTGCGTTAGAGAGGGTGCACAGAGTGTCAATGAGGCTGCTGGCCCCAGGCCGCCCCGTGCACAGTTGTGGCCAAATTAATACATTACAGAGACAGAGAAATACTGCTGCAACATGCCAAAGAGGCTGGACCTTTCAGGGTGGCTAACAGAATGGTGTCCCTATTCCAAGACTTAACAGCTGAGGTACAGGCCAGACGGGCCTCTTACACAGAGGTGAAATGAGCGCTTCAGGAGGAGGGCATCCAGTATTTGCTCTTGTTCCCAGCCAACCTGCGGGTAATAATGAATAACACACTCTTATACTAAACATTGGAGGAGGTTTGGGCCCGGCACAGACACCATCACCAAAAAGGGAAAGCTGACCCAGCGGAAACGCAGGAGGTCTCCGAGGCCACGGGACCGCCCCCAACGTAGACCTGGACATACCCCGGCACAAAGTGACAATGACAGGAAGACGGCGCTGAAAGCAGCTGCATCCTTACAGAGCAACAAACTGACAAGAGAATCCAGCGGAGAAGAAAGCTACCAGCGAGCACCCTCCACTGACTCTGACTCACATCATACGGATGAGATCCCGATAGTTACCCCCACACCGTGGAGAAACTGGGCTGATAGATCTCTCATCACCATGGATCCTACAAACAGCCCCTGATGGGGAATTTTCCCAACTCAACAGGCGGCGGCGGCCATGTCTAAGGTTCTTGCCCACCCGCTAGTTGATGGCGAGATTACTACATGACCTGTTTCAGTTGTTAATTTTAACCTTTATAGTCTGGGCAGTTGGCGGTTGCTGGATTGCTCTGGGAAGTGGGAGTTGGGGATTGTTGTTGGAGCGTTACCAAATTGCGCAAGTGAGGTCAAATATTGCTGTTCTGACAAGGATCCAGGTGGACAGAGAACGAGGGAGGGAGATAGTGGGGTGCTGCCAATAGGGAAGACATGCACTTCACTCAGACCACAATTTACTATTATGGCTGATTACAAGCTGGTAACATGGAGTGTCCGGTGTATGGGGACTATCACTAAATGCCACAAGATCCTTGTGTATCTGAAGAGAAGAGGGGTCCATAAAGCATTACTGTAAGAAACGCACATCACCGCACTAAAGTCTGACGCAGATGGACGGGGCAGGTATAGGCCACCACATATTCTGCATTTGCATGGGACACTCTGATATGTTTAAGGGCTGGGGTTCCTTTCAAAGTCATAGCCGCTGATATAGAGCAGGACGATCATTACGTCCTGGTGGAGGGCAGAATGCACAGGAGGCATATCACCTTGGGATGTATTTATGCGCCCAACCAGGACCAGATCCTATTCCTGCATACCCTCGCAAGCCGATTGGCTAGATTCTCGGGGCAGACAGTTACTGGTGGGAGGGGACTTTAATTGCACTCTTAACACAGAGATGGATTGCTCTCTTCCCCCACTACCCGTGGCACACAGGACGACGAAGGGACTGACCGACTGAGTAACCCACTGGGGCATGGAGGATGTCTGGCGAATCCAGCACCCCCAAGATGGGGACTACTCATATTACTTGAGCCCTCATCACCTCCACACTAGAATAGACTGGTGGTATGTTCTAAGACTCTCAGCCCCGAGGTCGTGCACACCGAATATCTTGGCCGCACCCTGTCGGACCTGAGTCCGTTGCTGCTCACCTGGCACTGTGCAAGCGAAAGCACTCCAGTCCTACGTGGAGACTCCAGCCAGCATCTCTGGAAGACATGACTAATAGAGACTCCCTCAGGAAACACTTAACAGAACATATTAACATCAATAAGGAGTCCACCACAGCCCAAAGTATAGAAGGGGAGGCCTTAAAGGTAGTGACACAGGGACACTCTATCGGACAGACGGTGGGAATCCGGCGAACCCTTGAGCGTGACCTAACCTGGCTAGAGAGGGAGCTACATCATAGAGATAATGAACAGGGCACAAGTCAGGGGGGCGACAACGGCTGCTTAATACATGTGAGGCATATAATGAGACATTGGAAAGGCTGCGCTGCCACAATTATCGGAGGTACTTGGCTTCAATACATAAAGAGGAGGGTAAATCTGGTAGAATGTTAGCCTGGTTGGTGTGCCTTGGAAATGAGTGCAGTATGATCACAAGTCTCTGTGTGTCCGATTGGATGTGGGTATACTCCCCAACATACATTACAGACAGCCTGAGGATGATCTGCTGTGGACGTTGGGACACCAATTGCAGACACTGCCACTACGAACACTTGAACAGGCAGATAGGGACCCCCTGGGCAAACCAGTAACATTAGAGGAGCTTAAGGCTGCCATTAAACAACTGGCAGCAGGCAAAACACTGGACAGACTCCATGGAGTTCAATAAGTTATATGCAGACATCCTAACACCCAAATTGGTTGAACTGTACACAGAAGCGTACGACAAGGGTATTCTCCCAGAGACGATGAGGGAAGCACTAGTGGTCCCCTTGCCCAAAACTAAATCTAAAGAAGCCTCAATGACCGATTTCCGGCCTCTATCTATGCCTCTATGTATGCTGGACTGCGACTTCAAGATACTGAGCAAAACCACAGCTAACAGACTACTCCCTCACAACTCCCAAATGATGTATGAAGATCAAAATGGTTTTGTACCTGCACGCAACACATCTCTGACCCATAGATGTTTGTACTCACTTCTGCAGGTCCCTTATGATGTGCAACATCCTAATGCTGTGCTCCTTTCAATTGACTTGGAGAAAGCATTCGATTCACTGAGATGGGATTACCTGCAGGCGGTGATGATCAGGATGGGACTAGGAGGATGGAGCTACTATATAGTTTTCCAGTGGCAAGAGTGAGGACAGACAAGAAAATCTCAGAAGTCTACAGAATATTCTGAGGCACCAGGCAGGGCTGCCGTCTCTCTCCCCCCTGCTATTTGCCATAATTATTGAACCCCTCGCGGCTCAGTTCCATTTTTGCATTGACCTGTGTTAACTAAGATGCTGGACCCCAAGGTTCACCTCGTGACCCAGAGTACGCTACTAAAGGTGACCTTGACCTGTTAGCGACGGTGCCTGAGGTGCACTGGGGTGAAGGTCCCATACACCTCGAGCTGCCATTGACGATTGTACCTTATGGGGCCCCGGCCCACCCCTTTAAGGCAGGCCAAATGCAACCCTTGACGGAGGCAGGCGTGAAGACACTGGGGGACTGCTTCAGGACTGGTGTTCTAATGCTACTTGAGGAACTTGCTGCAGAGACTGGAATACTGCTGGGGCAATTTCTCACCTACCGAGTGTTGGTGTATGCTGTGAGGGATCTGTGGAGCACGGTGAACGCAGAGCCTGGCGTGCAGAAAATACTCCAGCTCTTACTGACAATGGAGGAGGGTACTCACTTAGTCGTCTGGCTCTACGGGGCCCTTAGCGAGCTGACTGAAGTTGCTGCAATAGCTGAGAACCAAATAGGAGACGACGCTGGGAGGGGAGGTAACAGACAGAGTGGCAGAGGGTGCTGGCCTACCCCTACAGGGTGTCCCGTATTTCATGATTTAAATACTCAGTATAATTATGTCCACAGAACGTACTTAACCCCCACAGACTTAGGACAATATACAGCGGGGAACCCAGGGGATGTCCCAGATGCAACACAACTGATCGAGACTTCGATCACATGACATGGGAGTGCCCTAGGCTGCAGCAGTTTTGGTGCCAGGCCCTGGGAACCTTAGTGGAGGTCTTAAACCGGCCCCTAACACTAGGCCCCTCTCACTGCCTAATAGGATTATTCCCCAGACCACCGCCAGTAAAGTTGGCAACAAGTTTTTGGATCTCGCTTTGGTATTGGCTAGGCGCAGATAGCTTTGGCCTGGAAATCCCCCACAGGTCCCACCCTGGCAGATGAAGTGGGATGTTATGAAGTTGGCACAGGCAGAGATACGTGTGTTCAAAATGGAGGAGGCAAGAGGAGTGTGTGCACCCCATTGCCCCCCCCCCCTGTGGTCTGAGGTGCTGGAGATGTGGGAGATGCAGGAGCGAGAGGACGGCCGGGAAGCGGAGGACAGGGTTCGTATAATCTGATTAATCCCGGGCCCAAACACTGAGTGGATGAGGTCTCAAGAAGGGGACACCTTATACATGCACCGCAGACACCAATCTACAGGAGCACCTGCGGAGGCTGATGGGTGGGAACTGCTTGGGGTATACTGCTGCGCAGTGCACCAGCTATACGTGCAGACTATGGATGCGCCCCATACCTAATTACAATGACCCTCCCCAGCTGCCGGAGCTTGTAAAGTCTAAAGACGCTGGCTCCACCTACTGGATACCCCCACCATACCCTGACTACCCTTACACACTTATGCAAAGAAATGTTCTTCAGGCGCTATGTTAAATGTTACTAGTTCTGTTTAAAAGTTTGATTGGTAACACCAAGTTAATGCTGAATAATGGATCTCAGATGTGATACCCCTAATGTAACGATCCATGGGTACATTCATGCTAAATGTCTCAATTGGACTTAATGTATGACTCTGAAACAGACATGGTCCCATTGTGGTACTTCCAAGAAGACAATAATTCTACTGGATATTGTATATGACGTAAATACCATGCTGTGTCTACACTGATTATGAGATGTAATGTCTTGAAAATACCAATAAACAAAGTTAATATATGCGGTGTTCTTTTCTGACAGTAATGCACATCTTAGGAAGCCACAACCAAGAAGTGAATTTTCTCAATTAACATCACTATAAAAATCAGAAATGGGTCCTGAACGAGGACGTTTCCCGAGCCATCTTTTGAGAAAGTTGATTCCCAACAGTAGATGTATTCTCCTGGGCAAGAAATAAAAAATACTGAGGCTTCACATCAAGGGCACCAAAAACAGAGCTCATCGGGCAATACCCTGTTGATTAATTGGACAACACCATTTGTCAACTCTTTTTTCCTCCAATCTCAATCATTCCTATGGTGAATGGTAAACTAAGCCAATCCAAGGTCAATGTGATATTAATAGCTCCAGACTGGCCGAGGAAGTGGTGGTACCCAGACCTGGTAGAGAGGTCACTCATACACTGCAAGAAACTACTTTGCAGATGAAATAGACCTGACCTTCAATTCTGTATTATCAATACATCACTTGTGTCTGCAGTCCTTCAATTTGGCTGTCAGGCTTCTGACATCAGAAAGAATAGACATCTGAGTCTTCCTGAAGAATGCATGGACATACTTAAAGAGGCGAAATGTCAATTGACAAGATCATGCTAGGCCCTCAGATTGAAGAGATTCTGTATATGGTGCTTCAGTAAGGACCGCTATCTTGTCTCCTGCCAGGAAGAAGCCCTACTTCCTTTCTTGCTGTATCTAGCCAAATCCAAATTACAAATCTCTTCCAAAAAATTGTGCTTGGTTGCTAAAACTTCGTATAGAAAATCACCACAGCAAGATTAATTTTCTAAGAATCCAGTCAGTAAAGATTTTCTAGAAGTACTTAAAACTATTTTTCCACCAGTAAAGATATATATGTGGTGGCGTAAGCTGTGTTTATTTTCCAGTGAATATTAAAAGATGATGGACAGGAGTTAAATCTATTTTGGTTTTCCGATTCCACTGGAATTAATGTCCAGTCAGTATGCTTCCTTGTTAAAAGGAAAAGTATATTTATTGAATGCACTATTAAATACTACGCTTTACGGTAGATGGAATTAACTTTGTTGATGCCCTCAAATCCTATTTCACCTCTAGTGGATCCTGAACACCATATTTAAAATACCTCCACCTATACCAGCCACGGTATCATAGTATAAAGGGGTGTCATTTTTATAAAAGGCTTGCCTACTAGCCCGTCATTCCAGGCTTTGAGGGATAACATGAGAGCGTGCCCCCTCCAGTTGTGTACTTTTGTGTGCGGGCTACCTGTGCTATTGAGAGTCCTGTGAATCCAAGTTGTCTCGTGGGGTGGTGGAAGCATATGCAGCTTTTGAGGTAGGTGGGGGCTTGTGATGTGTAATGCTTTGTGTGTGTGAATATATATATATATATATATATATATATATATATATATATATATATATATATATATATATATATATATATATATATATATATATATATACACAAACACATATATACACAAACACATATATATATAAATATATACACATATATTTGTGTGTGTGAGTGAGAGACAGACAATGTGGGCACGGTGAGATAGGTTGAGGACGAGTCATGCTGCTGTGTTCTGGACGGTTTGGAGCCTGTTCAGGAGATGTGTTGTGCACTCTGCGTAGAATGTGTTGGCCTGGACGTATCTGCTGGTGATCAGGGCCTGTGTTACTGTTTTCTTGGTGTTTCTAACGGTGCCACTTAAAGGTTTTTCATAGCATCCTTATGGTGTGGAGTAATCAATATAAACATTTGTTATTGGAATTGGCAATAAAGCCTTTGTATTCATAATAATCATCAACATGTTTGAGTATTTATACTCTCTCCAGACTACATAATGTAGCCATCTGATCAACCACAAGAGGTTCCTGCACTCCAGAGCCTACGAACAAAAATCCCAATTGAATTAAAACCTCCTCTGCTGGGGTCATCAATTCAATATCATTGGAGGAGCTTTTTGGTGGTGTCCTTGCCTCTCCTAGGTGCACTTTGAGAAGTAAAATAATTAAAACCAAGCCTACGCAGGTCATTATGGGTCACTCCAGCCGGAGCGCTGTGAATATTTAATGAGCGGCAAGGCAGCAATTTTTTTTATATATTTTTTTTTATATTGTGGGTGGCCTGGTATTGAGTCATTGGGGGTCAAAGGCCAAGCCTACTCCAGCGCTGCGGAACTGGCATGTATTCTATTCTTGCCTGCCCTGCAGCAGCAGCCAGGAACAACATTGATTTAAGTGAGTTTTTGGACCTACCTGGAACCCCACAACTTGAGCGTCATTGGGGGATGTGGGGGAAGCCCTAAGGCTCCTGTGGCCTCAGTCTGCTCCTTGCTCTTTGTGCATGTTCCAGGGAACAGCGTTGCATTGGGCCCCGGAGAATGGAGTCCCTGGAACCAAAAGTTAGTTTGGAGAGAGGGAGAAATACATACAGCACTCCATTTTTTCATTTTTTTGGGTTGGTCTCATTGGACTCCCATGGGATCGCAACACAAAAGAATTGTAACAATTTTGTCCCTTAGGGGGACCCTCTTGGATCTCCCCACAAGGACTAGGGAGGCAGGGTGTCTTTACCCTGCCCCCTTACATCAGTTTTTAAAAAACACATATTCACAACATCAGGACCAAGTCCAAGAGTCCTGTAATTCCGGCCGCAACATTTCTGTTCTTGTTGCAGCCAGCCAATCAGAGTGCTTGCTCCAAAAAGCCTCTGTAGCCATTCACAATGTTTGATATATTTTTTTCTTTTTACTTCAAGCTGAACTGTCAATATATCAATATATTTTGAACCTTAATTTCTCAAAATCTACCTAACGTTTACACAAAATAACAAAAAGCATGCTTTCTGGGTTAAAGATCTAGCTTTTTGCCAAGTTTTGTGTAATTCTGTTCTGCCGTTTTAGCTTTAAAGCTATCTAAAATTTCCTATGGAAGTTGCATCTGGAAATTTTGTTTTGGGACCCCCCTCCCCACCTTAGTACCTAAGCAGTGGCGACCACTGTATATAATTTCGTTAGATATCAGCTACCTTGACTACTTAACTTGCTACTCCTTCAATGCAGAAGAAAAGGTTACATACCTGTAGTGCTGGTCCTGCATTGTAGGAATCTACATTGAAATCCTAAAGGACCTGCACTCCTCCCTGACTGCTTTAATACTGGACATTGGTGTATATATAGATATTGATATAGAAAACGGGTGCTTAAGAGGTTGTTAAAGGGTCAAGCTTTAAGACCAGGCAAGTCAACTCCGTTGCCTCCACCTTCTTCCACACCCTCTGACTCCTACGAAAGATCGTCAGATGGATACCAACCGACTGCCGGAAAACTGTGACACATGCCCTTATCACAGGCAGACTTGACTACGGCAACGCCCTCTATGCTGGAACCTCCAAGAAAAACCTGAACAAGCTACAACAGATCCAGAATGCCACCGCCGGACTCGTCCTAGCCCTCCCCTGCCGAGAACACATCACAGAACACCTGAAAAACCTCCACTGGATCACCGTCGAAGAGACGATCAACTTCAATCTCCTAATACACGCCTACAAAGCCCTCCACGACGACAGACCCAACTACCTCAACAACTTTATCAACTGGTTCTCCCCTCCCACACTGCTCCGCTCGTCCCAACAGTCACTCCCCAACGTACCCCAAATTAAGAAGTCCTCGGCTGGAGGAAGATCGTTTTCATACCTGGCAGCAAATTGCCGGAACACCTTACCACTGCACCTCAGACAGTCGCCATCGCTGCCTCAGTTCAAGAAGGACCTCAAGACATGGCTCTTCAACTGATCTGTGAGGTTACCCCTCAGCGCCTTGAGACTCTATGGGCTAGTAGTGTGCTATACAAGACCGTGATTGATTGAAGCTCTTACTTTCTGTTTGTTCAGTCTAAATGCAACCGGCTGCATTTTATCTTCATGTTCTCTGCTGAAAGGAATTTTCTCTCCATCTGAATGTTGCAGTGCAGTTCTTTGAGTATAATCTGGAGAGGTATTTAGAATATTTGTGAAATAATGTGGCAGATATTTAAACAGAAATCTGAAACGGGACACGTTATTCTTTCCACACAATATTTATGTTTCCAGTGTTCTGGCAGTGATCCATGGGTTCTCAGTTATGCCACCATTCTTCAGATCTGTATATGAATTAATGGACAGAGACATTCTAGGATGCTGTTTCCATGGAAGAAAACATAGCAAAAAGGTGTTCCGGGGTCTGCACACTATATGGAATTATTCAAGTGTTTGACTTCAATGAGGACTCATAAAATGGAGAACCAGTCTAAAGGTACATAACCTTTTCTTGTCAACTTTACCTATGAGTAATGCAAATAATATTACAGGTTCCCTGCAAGTACTTTGGTGCTTCTGAATACATTTTAATGGAAGGAAAAGAGATGATTCCTTGTTAACGTTTTGCAATACAGTGGTTGTTCTACTTAATAGTGATGTATTGGGTGCTGTATTGAGGTCATAATTTTTTTTCTACTCTTGTCATGCTACTTTCTTACCTGTGAAATGTTAAATTTGTTTACATTGCTTCCAGGATTTGTTTGAAAAATTATCTGATCAAGAAATGGAGTTCAGACAGCGTTCTCAGGAGCAACTAGACAACTTTACATTGGACATAAACACAGCCTATGCCCGCCTGAAAGGCATTGAACAGGCTATTGAAGGTAAGACCATTGTAACTGTTGTGAATGCAGAGATAAAGAGGTTATATAAAAATGACCTGCCTACTGCTAACCACCGTTTTAGCAGGTTGAGCACAGTAGGCACCGACTCTTGTATGTGAGGCAGTACTATCCTTTATTTTAGTCCTTCAATTAAGTATGCTGCTGTCGAGGTGATCTGGATGGTGACTACATCACAAGCATAGCATGCAAACGGCATGAAATTGAAACATACAACAAAGCCTACAAATCATGCGGTTTATGTTTATGGCGTAAACTGCCATGTCTTCAGTTTGTGTGCAGGAGGCATGAGTGTTCTGTCCTTTCTGGAAAGAAACTGAAATGTAGTTTCGTAATGTGGTTGCCTAAACTTCAATAGCATGATTATTTATACAGGCTTTCCAAAAATAAACTGTTAACAGCTCCATTTTCGACTAATGGTATGCATGGAGACATATTGCTCATAGCAACCTGTGAGAAAAGGCAGCCAGTGAAGCTGATCTACAATAAGCACAGTATCACTACTCCAGCTAGCACCAGTTATTAATTTGACTGCAGCTTTTTGTAGTTGCTGAATCAGTACCAACAAATAATCCAGCTGCCTTTGTAGTAGCCAGTGGTTAGAAGACTTAGTGTTCCTGGGCACCTTTGGGGTAATCACACTGCAGAAATACCATAAATAAATAAAAATGTTGCTGCACCAGTTATATTCATCACTTGCTCAGGAAGAAGCAGAATGATTTTATTCAAGCTACAGAGTGAAAGTGGCATAGTTTAGTCACAATTTTAATATGACCTTGAAAGATCACTTTCGCGTCAAGTTGCACAAGGAGGTTACAGACTGAATTAGCAGGAGCTAGTGCTGGAGCACCTTCGGAGGTCTTCTTCCCACCTTAGGTTCAGAAACCACAAGTGCTCGGGTGAGACACCATCATAAATACTCACCTTCAGAGGTCGACTCAATCTTTGGACTTGGTGACAGAGTCAGTAGTCAGAATTATACAATTGCAAGTCATTGGCATAAAAACCATACAGTATTAAACGCCATGAACAATTCAACAATAAATCAAAACTCCAAACTAAATAAAGTTTCAAAGCTTTATTACAATCCCAAAATCAATGTCACGTAAATGGTGCGCAAAACTAAGTTATAAACATACATTAAACCATAGGCTGATCAAAGTGTCTGAAAAGATTCAACCTAGAAAAGATCAATACTGTTAGACACTCCAAAAGGATGATATAGATTAGCAACAATACAATGTGAACATTATTTTCAGACATCAAAGCAGATGATGATATCAGTAAATCATCAAAATACAGTTTTATCAATCACTTTCAGATCTGGGCCATTCCTAAGACTAACCAAGATTGGGACTAGGATGTGTGGGAACGGGCTAGCACATGCGGGCAAAAACAAAAATAAAAGGACAAAAATAATTTGGAAAAATCATCTAACTAGGGCAACTAACTAAATATATATATGTTCGATGGCTTGTATAGCTGCAGATACACATGCTGTGCATTATCCTGCCTCTAGTGTTGGGCTCGGAGTGTTACAAGTTGTTTTTCTTCGAAGAAGTCTTTTCGAGTCACGAGACCGAGGGACTCCTCCCTTTCGGCTCCATTGCGCATGGTCGTAGACTCCATCTTAGATCGTTTTCTTTCCGCCATCGGGTTCGGACGTGTTGCTGTTTGCTCTGTATTTCGATTCGGAAAGTTAGTTATTGGAAAATTTGACGGTATTGTTCGTGCTTGGTACCGATTTAGTGTTAGCACATCGACACCGAAGAAAGAAGCGCTCCGGCGGCCCTTCGGGGCTTCCACTCTCCAGCTGGGCCTGGTCGGCCCGACTACGTCCATCTTCAAACCTCATGGACCGGACCCCCTTCCGCTTCTGCCCCAATTGCCACGCAAAGTATCTTTATACAGACCAACACTTGGTCTGTAATCTGTGTTTATCTCCGGAACACAGGGAGGATACTTGCGAGGCCTGTCGGGCATTTCGATCCAAGAAAACACTACGAGATCAAAGACTCCGGATGGCATCGACGCCGAGCAGATTGACGTCGAGGAAGAGGAGAGATTCTCCATTCGAGATTCCGACTCGGACGAGTCCAAAAGTGAGCAGCCGAAACAGCAACAAACAGTGAGTAAACCAGCCCCGGCAAAGACTTACTCAAAGATAATAAAGGCCAAGGGGGTGCCACTGCCAACAGGCCATGGCTTAACCCAAAAACACGGTGACCAAACATCGGCACCGAAAAAGGCCTCCCAGCAGCCGAAGACATCCGACTCCGGTCGAGATACCGGCTCCGAACCATCTCGGCACCGAGAGTTCGGCACCCCTAAAGTCAAGAAGGTTTCCTCGGAGCCGAAAAAGACTGTAAAAAAAGCTTTGGTGCCGAAACATGCAGCCTCGGAGCCGAAACCAGGCTCCTATACAGAAGAGCAAGGCCTTTCAACTCAGTTGCAAGGGCACAGATTTGAACAAGAACTGGGCATGGGAGAGCCAGACCATACCCAGAGGAGGTTGCACATACAGAAGTACACGGGGAAAATCCAAACTCTTCCTCCAATAAAAATCAAGCGTAAGCTAGCATTCCAGGAGACGGAAATGTAGCCAAAAGCGAAAGTGGCTAAAGAGAAAACACCACCAAGTTTCTCGCCACAGCAATCTCCATTGCATTCGCCACACCTGTCCCCGGTAGCAACACCCCCAATGATGCAATAGCCGACACACACGGGGATGACCCAAGATGACCCGGATGCATGGGACTTGTATGATGCACCGGTCTCAGACAGTAGTCCCGATTGCTACCCGCCAAGGCCGTCACCACCTGAGGACCGCACTGCATATATGCAGGTGGTTTCAAGGGTAGCTACATTCCATAATGTAGCAATGCATGCAGAGCCCATAGAGGACGACTTTTTGTTTAACACCTTGTAATCTACTCACAGCTCATACCAAAGTTTGCCAATGCTGCCAGGCATGTTAAAACACGCCAAACAAGTGTTCCAGGACCCAGTAAAAGGCAGAGCCATCACGCCTAGGGTGGAGAAGAAATATAAACCTCCCCCAACGGACCCTGTGTTTATCACACAACAATTAACTCCTGATTCGGTGGTAGTGGCAGCAGCCCGAAAGAGGGCAAACTCCCAATCCTCAGGAGACGCACCACCGCCCGACAAGGAAAGTCGGAAATTCGATGCAGCAGGCAAGCGGGTGGCAGCACAGGCAGCAATCAATGGCGGATTGCCAATTCTCAGGCTCTACTTGCACGATACGACAGGGCACATTGAGATGAAATGCAACATCTCATTCAGCACCCTCCCAAAGAGTACCAAAAACGTGCCCACCCGGTTGTTGAGGAAGGTCAAACTATTTCTAACAACTAAATAAGGTCGGCTATGGACTCAGCAGACACGGCGGCAAGGACAGTGAACAAATCAAATCATTAAATCAAATCATTAACATTTATAAAGCGCGCTACTCACCCATGCGGGTCTCAAGGCGCTAGGGGAAAAGGGGGGGGGGTATCGCTGCTCAAACAGCCAGGTCTTTAGGAGTCTCCGGAAAGCGGAGTGGTCCTGAGGCTGGTGGGGAGGGAGTTCCAGGTCTTGGCCGCCAGGAAGGAGAAAGATCTCCCACCCGCCGTGGAGCGGCGGATGCGAGGGACAGCAGCGAGTGCGAGGCCAGAGGAGCGGAGGAGGTGCGTGGGGACGTAGAAGCTGAGGCGTCTGTTGAGGTATTCCGGTCCCTTGTCGTGGAGGGCTTTGTGTGCATGGGTGAGAAGTCGGAAGGTGATCCTTTTGCTGACTGGGAGCCAGTGCAGGTGTCTCAGGTGTGCAGAGATGTGGCTGCTGCGGGGTATGTCGAGGATGAGGCGGGCCGAGGCGTTTTGAATGCGTTGCAGCCGATTTTGGAGTTTGGCTGTGGTCCCGGCGTAGAGGGTGTTGCCGTAGTCCAGGCGGCTCGTGACAAGGGCGTGGGTCACGGTTTTTCTGGTGTCGGCGGGGATCCAGCGGAAGATCTTGCGGAGCATGCGGAGGGTGAGGAAGCAGGCAGAGGACACGGCGTTGACTTGCTTGGTCATGGTGAGAAGAGGGTCCAAGATGAAGCCGAGGTTGCAGGCGTGGTCTGTGGGGGTCGGTGCGGTGCCGAGGGCCGTGGGCCACCAGGAGTCGTCCCAGGCGGACGGGGTGTTGCCGAGGATGAGGACTTCCGTTTTTCCAGAGTTCAGCTTTAGGCGGCTGAGCCTCATCCAATCTGCGACGTCCTTCATACCCTCTTGTAGGTTGGTCTTGGCGCTGGCGGGGTCCTTGGTGAGGGAGAGTATAAGTTGGGTGTCGTCGGCGTAGGAGGTGATGATGATGTCGTGCTTGCGTACGATGTTGGCGAGGGGGCTCATGTAGACATCGAAGAGTGTCGGGCTGAGTGATGAGCCTTGGGGTACGCCGCAGATGATCTCGGTGGGTTCTGAGCGAAACGGAGGGAGGTAAACTCTTTGGGAACGGTTTGAGAGGAAGGAGGCGATCCAGTCCAGGGCCTGGCCTTGGATTCCGGTGGAGCGGAGGCGGGTGATTAGGGTGCGGTGACAGACGGTGTCAAAGGCAGCCGAGAGGTCGAGCAGAATGAAGGCGACTGTTTCACCGTTGTCCATCAGGGTTCTGATGTCGTCAGTGACTGAGATGAGGGTGGTTTCAGTGCTGTGGTTGGTTCGGAATCCGGTTTGTGAGGGGTCGAGCAGGTTGTTGTCTTCCAGGAAGGTGGTCAGCTGTTTGTTGACGGTCTTCTCTATTACTTTGGCTGGGAAAGGCAGAAGAGAGATGGGGCGGAAGTTTTTCAGGTCGCTCGGGTCAGCCGTAGGTTTCTTTAGTAGGGCGTTGACTTCGGCGTGTTTCCAGCATTCGGGGAAGGTAGCAGAAGAAAAAGAAGAGTTGATGACGGTCTGGAGGTGCGGGTCGATGATGTCGTCGGCTTTGTTAAAGATGAAGTGCGGGCAGGGGTCCGAACACTGCAGTAACCATCCGTTGGCACGCATGGTTACGGAGCTCCGGATTTAAGCCAGAAATCCAGCAGGCTGTGCTGAATATGCCGTTCAACCAAGAACAATTGTTTGGGCCGGAGGTGGATACGGCAATAGAAAAACTCAAAAAGGACACGGACACAGCCAAAGCCATGGGCGCGCTCTACTCCCCACAGAGCAGAGGCACTTTTAGAAAGCCGCACTTTAGGGGGGGGGGGGGTTTCGTTCCCAAACCACAGAGCCTTCCACCTAACAAGTCAGACCCACATATCGGGGCCAGTATCAGAGAGGAGGTTTTCGAGGACAATATAGGGGTGGACAATTCCCTAAAGCAAGAGGGAAATTCCAGAGCTCAAAAACCCCACAAACCAAACAGTGACTTCAATGTCACAAACCCCCACCACTCAACACCAGTAGGGGGAAGACTTACTGCATATTACCACAACTGGGAACACATAACTACGGACGCATGGGTCCTAGCCATTATCCAACATGGTTATTGCATAGAATTCCTACAGTTGCCACCAGATGTGCCTCCAAGAGCACACAATATGTCCAAACAACACTTAGACCTGTTACAACTAGAAGTCCAAGCATTGTTACAAAAACAAGCAAGTGCCCAAACATCAAAAAGGAACAGGTGTCTACTCCCTGTATTTCCCAATTCCAAAGAAAGACAAAACTCTGAGACCCATATTAGACCTCAGAACACTGAATCTTTACATCAAATCAGATCACTTTCTCATGGTGACACTTCAAGACGTGATTCCCTTGCTCAAAAAACAAGACTACATGTCAACATTAGATCTCAAGGATGCTTATTTCCACATACCCATACATCCTTCCCACAGGAAATACTTAAGGTTTGTAATCCAAGGCGTGCATTACCAATTCCAAGTGTTACCATTCGGGATAACCGCCCCAAGGGTATTCACAAAATGCCTTGCAGTAGTAGCCACTCACATCAGGAGACAGCAAATGCACGTATTCCCTTACTTAGACGATTGGTTAATAAAAAAACAGCACTCAGCAACAGTGTCTTCTACACACACAATACGTCATAGAAGCCCTACACAAACTAGGGTTCCCTCTAAACTACCAAAAATCACATCTACAACCGTGCCAAATACAACAATATTTAGGAGCAACAATCGACACACAAAAGGCGATTGCCACTCCAAGTCCACACAGAGTACAAGCCTTCCAAAGTATAATGTTAAACATGTACCCAAACCAGCACTATCAAGTAAGGTTTGTAATGAAACTTCTAGGCATGATGTCTTCATGCATAGCCATTGTCCCAAACGCAAGCCTACACATGCGGCCCCTACAACAGTGCCTAGCAAAGCAATGGACACAAGCACAGAGTCAACTCCAAGATCTAGTGTTGATTGACCGCCAGACACAGTCCTTGCTTCAGTGGTGGAACCCTATAAATTTAAACCAAGGCCATTCCAAGACCCAGTGCCTCAATACGTGATCACAACAGATGCTTCCATGATCTGGTGGGGAGCACACCTCAACCAGCACAGTATACAGGGACAATGGGGCGTTCACCAAAAACAACTGCATATAAATCATTTAGAACTGTTAGCAGTGTTTTCTAGCATTGAAAGCATTTCAACCACTAATAACCCACAAACACATTTGTAAGGAAATGCCTCCTTGGCATGGTTACCCCCTGACTTTTTGCCTTTGCTGATGCTATGTTTTGAATTGAAAGTGTGCTGAGGCCTGCTAACCAGGCCCCAGCACCAGTGTTCTTTCCCTAACCTGTACTTTTGATTCCACAATTGGCACACCCTGGCATCCAGATAAGTCCCTTGTAACTGGTACCTCTGGTACCAAGGGCCCTGATGCCAGGGAAGGTCTCTAAGGGCTGCAGCATGTATTATGCCACCCTAAGAGACCCCTCGCTCAGCACAGACACACTGCTTACCAGCTTGTGTGTGCTAGTGAGAACAAAATGAGTAAGTCGACATGGCACTCCCCTCAGGGTGCCATGCCAGCCTCTCACTGCCTATGCAGTATAAGTAAGACACCCCTCTAGCAGGCCTTACAGCCATAAGCCAGGGTGCACTATACCATAGGTGAGGGTACCAGTGCATGAGCACTGTGCCCCTACAGTGTCTAAGCAAAACCTTAGACATTGTAAGTGCAGGGTAGCCATAAGAGTATATGGTCTGGGAGTCTGTTTTACACAAACTCCACAGCACCATAATGGCTACACTGAAAACTGGGAAGTTTGGTATCAAACTTCTCAGCACAATAAATGCACACTGATGCCAGTGTACATTTTATTGTAAAATACACCACAGAGGGCACCTTAGAGGTGCCCCCTGAAACTTAACCGACTATCTGTGTAGGCTGACTGGTTCCAGCAGCCTGCCACACTAGAGACATGTTGCTGGCCCCATGGGGAGAGTGCCTTTGTCACTCTGAGGCCAGTAACAAAGCCTGCACTGGGTGGAGATGCTAACACCTCCCCCAGGCAGGAGCTGTAACACCTGGCGGTGAGCCTCAAAGGCTCACCCCTTTGTCACAGCCCCGCAGGACACTCCAGCTAGTGGAGTTGCCCGCCCCCTCCGGCCCCGGCCCCCACTTTTGGCGGCAAGGCCGGAGAAAATAATGAGAATAACAAGGAGTCGTCACTGGCCAGTCAGGACAGCCCCTAAGGTGTCCTGAGCTGAGGTGAGACTAACTTTTAGAAATCCTCCATCTTGCAGATGGAGGATTCCCCCAATAGGATTAGGGATGTGACCCCCCTCCCCTTGGGAGGAGGCACAAAGAGGGTGTACCCACCCTCAGGGCTAGTAGCCATTGGCTACTAACCCCCCAGACCTAAACACGCCCTTAAATTTAGTATTTAAGGGCTCCCCTGAACCTAGAAAAACAGATTCATGCAACTACAAGAAGGACTGCCGAGCTGACAAACCCCTGCAGAGGAAGAACAGAAGACACCAACTGCCTTGGCCCCAGACTTACCGGCCTGTCTCCTGCCTTCCAAAGAAACCTGATCCAGCGACGCTTTCCAAGGGACCAGCGACCTCTGAATCCTCTGAGGACTGCCCTGCTTCGAAAAAGACTAGAAACTCCCGAGGACAGCGGCACTGCTCCAAAAGAACTGCAACTTTGTTACAAGGAGCAGATTTAAAGACCCCTGCAATTCCCCGCAAGAAGCAACACTGCACCCGGCGACCCCGACTCGACTGGTGGAGAACAACCAACTCAGGGAGGACCCTCCGGCGACTCTACGACTGTGAGTAACCAAAGTTGTCCCCCCTGAGCCCCCACAGCGACGCCTGCAGAGGGAATCCCCAGGCTCCCCCTGACCGCGACTGTCTGAACTCCATTTCCCGACGGCTGGAAAAGACCCTGCACCCGCAGCCCCCAGCCCCTAAAGAAACGGAACTTCTGTGCAGGAGTGACCCCCAGGAGGCCCTCTCCCTTGCCCAGGTGGTGGCTACCCCGAGGAGCCCCCCCCTTGCCTGCTTGCATCGCTGAAGAGACTCCTTGGTCTCCCATTGAAAACCGAATGAAACCCGACGTGTGTTTGCACACTGCACCCGGCCGCCCCCGCGCTGCTGAGGGTGTACTTTCTGTGCTACTTTGTGTCCCCCCCGGTGCCCTACAAAACCCCCCTGGTCTGCCCTCCGAAGACGCGGGTACTTACCTGCTGGCAGACTGGAACCGGGGCACCCCCCTCTCTCCATTATAGCCTATGTGTTTTGGGCACCTCTTTGACCTTTGCACCTGACCGGCCCTGAGCTGCTGGTGTGATAACTTTGGGGTTGCTCTGAACCCCCAACGGTGGGCTACCTTGGACCAAAAACTCAAACCTGTAAGTGACTTACTTACCTGTGAAAACTAACAATAACTTACCTCCCCCAGGAACTGTGAAAATTGCACTGTGTCCACTTTTAAAACAGCTTATTGTGTTTTATGTGAAAAGTATACATGCTAAAGTAATGATTCAAAGTTCCTAGAGTACTTACCTGCAATACCTTTCAAACAAGATATTACATGTAAAATTTGAACCTGTGGTTCAACAGACAACATGACAACAATGTATTACTTAAACAAACAAGGAGGGACACACTCATCACAACGGTGTCTTAGCACAAAAGGTTTGGCATTGGGCGATTCACAATCACATTTGCTTAATAGCACAGTACATCCCAGGGATTCAAAACCAGTTGGCCGACAATCTCAGTCGAGATCACCAACAAACACACGAATGGCAAATTCATCCCCAGATACTACAAAATTACTTTCTACGCTGGGGAACGCCAGAAATAGACCTATTCGCAACAAAAGAAAATGCAAAATGCCAAGACTTCGTGTCCAGGTATCCACACCCTCAGTCCAAGGGCAATGCGTTATGGATGAGTTGGTCAGGGATATTTGGTTACGCTTTTCCCCCTCTCCCACTCCTTCCTTATCTGTTAAACAAACTGAGTCAAAACAAACTCAAACTAATACTAATAGCACCAACCCGGGCTCGCCAACCGTGGTAAACAACACTACTAGACCTGTCAGTAGTACCTCATATCAAATTACCTAACAGACCAGATCTGTTAACTCCACACAAACAACAGATCAGACACCCGAATCCAGCATCGCTCAATCTAGCAATCTGGCTCCTGAAGTCTGAGAATTTGGACATTTAGACCTTACACAAGAATGTATGGAAGTTATTAAACAAGCTAGAAAATACATTGTTACACAAACAAATGGAAAAGATTTGTTTATTACTGCCATAATGATCAAATTCAACCACTACATGCTTCCGCAAAAAACATTGTAAGCTACTTATTACACTTTAAAAAATCGAAACTAGCTTTTTCTTCTATTAAAATACATCTCACAGCAATATCTGCCTATCTGCAAATTACACATTCAACATCACTTTTTAGAATCCCAGTCATCAAAGCATTTATGGAGGGATTAAAAAGAATCATACCCCCGAGAACACCACCAGTCCCCTTGTGGAACCTCAATATTGTGTTAACACGACTCATGGGACCACCATTTGAACCCATGCACTCTTGTGAGATGCAATACTTAACTTGGAAAGTAGCCTTCCTGATAGCTATCACATCTCTTAGAAGAGTAAGTGAAATACAAGCATTTACTATACAAGAACCCTTTATACAAATACATAAACATAAAGTGGTTCTCCGTACAAATCCCAAATTCTTACCAAAAGTTATATCACCGTTCCACCTAAACCAAACAGTGGAACTCCCAGTTTTTTTTTTTCCACAACCAGACTCAGTAGCCGAAAGAGCATTACTTACGTTAGACATTAAAAGAGCACTAATGTATTACATTGATAGAACAAAACAGTTTCGCAAAACAAAACAATTGTTTGGAGCCTTCCAAAAACCTCATGCAGGAAATCCAGTATCCAAACAAGGTATTGCCAGATGGATAGTGAAATGTATTCAGACCTGCTATTTCAAAGCAAAAAGAGATCTACCTATTACACCAAAGGCGCACTCCACTAGAACAAAAGGCGCCACAGTGGCTTTTCTATGAAATATACCTATGACAGAAATCTGTAAGGCAGCCACATGGTCTATGCCTCATACATTCACAAAACATTACTGTGTAGATGTGTTAACAACACAACAAGCCACAGTAGGACAGGCTGTATTACGAACATTATTTCAAACAACTTCAACTCCTACAGGCTAGACCACCGCTTTTGGGGAGATTACTGCTTACTAGTCTATGCACAGCATGTGTATCTGCAGCTACACATGCCATCGAACGGAAAATGTCACTTACCCAGTGTACATCTGTTCGTGGCATGAGATGCTGCAGATTCACATGTGCCCTCCCGCCTCTCCGGGAGCCTGTAGCCGTTATACGTTGGATGAAACTTGTAAATTTGTAAATATATACTATTTTTTATACACATTATGTACATACATACTTACTCCATTGCATGGGCATGTTTACTATATACACAACTCCTACCTCACCCTCTGCGGGGAAAACAATCTAAGATGGAGTCGACGCCCATGCGCAATGGAGCCGAAAGGGAGGAGTCCCTCGGTCTCGTGACTCTAAAAGACTTCTTCGAAGAAAAACAACTTGTAACACTCCGAGCCCAACACTAGATGGCAGGATAATGCACAGCATGTGAATCTGCAGCGTCTCATGCCACAAACAGATGTACACTGGGTAAGTGACATTTTCCATATATATATATATATATATATATATATATATACACACACTGGTGTAAGTGACTAAGCTAGAAAGGAAACAAGAAACCACATTTAGTTATACCTCTCCTCATGAGACCGCGTACAAGATGATTACACAGGAATGGACGTCTTCTTTTGGCGTCAGTTATCAGCAACATCAGAATGGTGCAGAACACAGTCTGCACGTAGGGTTAATCAGCAGTTTAGAAATAGTTGGGTATATTAGTACTGAAACCGCATTGGACAATTATGACTGATGAGAACTCATCTGGGGACTTAGTGAAGCGAATGTGACAGCAGACTTTAGCAGACATAGAACTGGCAATGCACTAACTTAAGTTTCAAAGTTCCTCACTAATTAAAATATGCAAAATTCATTCATTGATTCTTCAGATGGGCACACTATGCATCAGTTTAAGAATCCGTTGGTTGAGCAGTGATGCTACCAAATTCGCAACTTCTCTGTTTTCACAGCAAAGTTCCATTGTTATCCACATGACTTCATATGGTTCCGCCAAAATAATTCATTTTCTAATAACTTGCTACTTACAGTTCCTTTCTCATGATACACAATAAACTAAACTAATATTCTTTCACATAAGAATGGAAAATTTCCTGTCTAGTTCAAAAGCTAGAACAAATATTGTTACATTACATTTGCTGCCTAGGAAAAAAAATCAGGTCAGAGGGGACAACCTAAACAAGTACTTTTCCATTACTGTCTCCAAAATGAACCTTCCATGCCTAATCATGTTAAAAAGCCTAAATACACATTAATACAATTAATACATTAGTAAACCTATTGCACACCTTATATTTCAAATCAAATATGCAAAGCAAATTATTGATCTATAATAATATAATTCGTTATGTCAAAGCAATTTAGTAATTTTAAATGTAGATTTATTTTCTTTGAACGTAATGAAATCATTTAATTTGTGTGTTTAATCCATATTCAAATAATACTCATAACATACTTAATTTCTACTGTTTCTACATAAATACTTTAATGTTAATATTCATTAAAAATTAACACATTTATAAATGCATGATATTTTCATGTTAAACGTGATGTTAAACTACAAATGGTGGCCACATGACTCACTACAATTAAAAAGTGCACATTTTAATTTCTACGTTATTTTCTTTATTAGGCCTTTAAAATTACAGATGCATATGCTACTTCTGTGCCACTAATTTATTAGTAAAACTTGCTCTCTCTCACTAGTATCAGGCCAAGTACAGCCAACGAGAGGTCATAGGTCCCGAGGTTGTTATCGCTTAACACTAGAATTTCTTCTATATTGCTATTTAGTTAAGAAAGCTAATTTTGAATCTACCGGTGTACAGCTTGAATGCATGCACATATTAAAGAGTTTAGTTTAGAATCATCTGACTGCAAAAATAACTATAGTGGAGAAAAGAAATTGAAGATTCAACAAGTCATGTTAAACGAGTAAGCTAATGTTGAACAACACTGGACTTTAGAGATGACCTGTGAGGAATTCTAGGTTGTAGTGACTCTTCAGTGGAAATGGAAATTTGTAATTCAGCCCACTCACTCTGATAATGTAGCAAAAAAGGTCTTCAGTTAAATGCAGAACTGTCTTCTCTTTTAGAAGGTATCAAAAGCCACAGATGCATCATTTGACTCCATGCATTGGCCAGAACCCAGTCTAGCAGGATAGAGAGGAGCAGGTCTGCAAAAACCAAATGGAGTTGCTTCGCCTCCGTACTGCTAACATGCATGCTGGGCAGCAGTAGTTTGAGACAGGATAGTTACTAGGCTCGGAATTGCTTATAGAAGGCTATTTTAGTAGCAATATTACCAATTGTTTCGTGTGCGCAACCATCCAGCAATTCTATGGGCACTAGGAAAGGTAGGATCAGACTTCCTGTGATATGATCACTCTAGATATTTCTTAAAAGCATGTTTCCATAGGATCCTAAATAATAGTCCTAAGCTCTGAACTGTCCTGCTAACACGCTAGGTTCCCTGAGACCTCTAAAAGTCCAATTAATGTTTTTTTTTTTTTTTTTAAACGGTTTTGCAGTCTGAATGCAGGCTATTCTGGCCTTTATTTTCTTTAATAAAAGTAATCAAATGTATCCTAAAGTAACTGGTATAAAGATTGTGAGATAAAGTAATTTCATAAATCGTTTTTAAAAGGAAAAATAAAGGAAAAGTAGGGCAAGTGTATCTGGGGATTGCCTTGAAGCTGCCATGGGGACAATTAAAAAAAAAAAACTATGTTTTTATAGGCATTTAGTGTGTAAATACAGTGTATACGTATCCATCTTACATATTAAAAATTGTCAATATTGCTGAAATGTCTCCGCTGTGGCCTGAGAATGGTCCCATTACTCCCAGAGCCCCGATGGGGTGTTGGACAGTAAGCGTGGAGTCCTTGTTGTCCCTGTGTGGCCACAAGGCCCCGTGCATGTGTAAAGTGGTCGTGACTATTAGACCGCCCAGTGTTTTTCCTACCCTGGTCGGGACTCAGTGCAAGGATTCAACACTGCCCAATGTGTTGGCCTATCCTACATGTGGGTGCCCATCTTATCTTGCAAAACTGCCCTAAACAAACTATATATTTCGAACTATGTCCCATGAGAGATTGCTACTAATGCTGAACTGGGTGTGGATGGTACACTCTCACCCCAAAGTTGCACATGGGAAGGGGGAAAATAAGGCATAAGAATAGAAGGGGTGGGAAGAATACTCCAAGGCCTACTGGTCCAGACCACTCACCCCACGTCTACGCAGCACCCCCAGGGTCTGCATGAACAGTCTCAGTCCAGTCTCCGTCTTCCCCCCTGGAGAACACCTTTTCGCAGCCTGTGTTTCTGACTGGTGTTCCCACTCATCTAACACTTCTGGCCACAAATCAACTATGCTGCATCTGTGGACTCCGCATGCTTCCTCCCTCTGCAACGCCCCTTTCTCTGCCCTGGCCTACAGTATCACATCCCTGGCCAATTCCACAAATCTAGAACCGCCCACCTCTCCTCCTGTTGACTTCCAGGACATGGTGATTCTCCTTTTAAACAGTATCAGGGCTATATCTCTAAATCTATTCCCTAATTTTTTAGGCCTGGGCCTAGGAAAGTTCCCCAGAAGTCAGATCTATACTGAATTCTCCAAAGTGCGGTTCAGGGTTGCATGTAGCCTCGTAAGAACTGCCACCCAGAACACCAGGTGAGGATGTGGGGATGCAGTTGAGTGCATCCCCGCGTCATGTGGATGTAGTCCGCATCTAAAGTCGCACATCTGGGGCACGGCCTGGGCTTGCCCTCAGAGATTGCCCCAAGCTATGCGGCTCTATAAAAGGACTTGATTAAGTGGCTCCCTGTACCCAGCTGCAACATTTGCTGTAAAACTAGGTGGGTCGCTGGTTCGGTGTCTCCCAGTCTCCAGAGGTCTCGAAACATATGTGAAAGTGCTTCATTATATATTTCTGTGGACATTACACGGGTGATGAGTGTACCTCTGGACAGACCAACCAGGCCAGTACCCTCCCCGGCTTCTCCTCCTCTTCATGGGTGTGGGCAATATATTGCCAATAATTATGGCACCAAAGGTGCTCCAGTGCCAAGTTATACTGTTCCCTAGCCTCAAGCAACCTAGGAAGACCTTCCAGGTCCTCATCCAGCACATTATCTAGTCCATGGATAGTGACATCGAAAGGAGACAACTCCAGGTAGAGTTCACTGCGTATTCCCACTGTGTGGCCCAGACAGTGCCCCTGCGTGCCTGCCTTAGAGTGGAGTGAGGTAGGGTGGAATACCATACAATAAAGGGGCAAAGATTGAAGCTGTTACAGAGTAATAGTGTAGAATGAAGTGGCATACAGCAGCCGTGTCGTCTACTTCGGTCTCAGCTCTGATGGGGTCTCACGGATCCGATTCCTGACTGGCGCTGGTTGTACCCATGCGACTTTCTCAAGCACCTGTCATGGCGCCGATACTCTAGGCATCCAGCAGCAGCACCAGTTTCATTCTGATTTCAGACGATCCAGAGCCAGAACTGTTTCAATTGTGCCCAGTGGTGGCAGATCGTAGCCTGAACCTTATTTTCAGCAGGCAGGCATGGAAGAAGATTGGGAAGGGGTCACAGGACCCTTTAGAACACCAAGTGAGAAAGGTTTTTGGACTGGTATGAGGAACTAGGAGACGCTAGTGGACTTAACACCCCTCCAGATACTGGCTTACTCTTTCCCCCACTGTGGCCACGAAGGAAGGAGCTTCCAAAGTTATGGTGGTGCGTAGGGCAGTTGAGGTCCTAGACCTCAAACTGCCTTCGGTGGCTGTTAAGACACACTCCTTGACTGAAGTTCTTCAACCTGGGTCTTCCACTTCCGAACCCCTTCTACCCTTTAATGAGGCACATTATTGACATCCTGCTAAGAACTTGGTCCAAGCCCAGCACAGGGGCGACCCTAGTTTCCTCAGCCAACACCCCACCCATGAGAGCTTGGTAGTTCAAGCCTCAACTTCCCACAGGGCATTCCCTTCCGCTCCCCTGGAGAGGGAATCCAGGAGGCTAGACCAGCTTGGAAAGATGTTTTCTTCCACCAGACTGGCATTGAGGTCGGTGAACACATCATGCTTATTGGGCAGTTTCTTGCACACCTTATGATATATGGTTGCGCAAGTGCTGCCTCAGGTCCCGGAGGAGGCCTGGGCCATCCTCTCCCAAACGGTGAAAAATAGGAGGGATGCAGCGAAGTTCACCATTCCGTGTGGCCTGCATATGACTGACACGCTGGGCATTCGCTGGGGTTCACTATATGCGTGCTGAAGTCACACATGACTCCCTCTCAGACACTGTTTTTCATAGGAGCTGTTCTGGACACAGTGCAGTTTCAGAGTCCAGAATATTCAGGTTATGCTGAATCCTCCATCCAGGGTGTCGTGAGACTGACTCTGAGGCTGCTGGCCTCCTGCATCCCGCTGGTAAATCCTGGCAGATGGCATATGCAGCTCTGGAGTGGGACCTGAAATTCCAGTGTGCGCAACATCTGGGAAATCGCTCCGAAATGGTCCAGATCTCGGAGGGAAACGGCAAAAGACTTGCAGTGGTGGATTACCAACCACGATTGGGTCAAGGGCAGACGCCTCTTCCTTCCCCAACCAGACCTCACAGTAGTGACAGATGCATGACTTCTGGGATTGGACGGCCATCTGGGAGAGGTGGAGATCAGAGGACTCTGGTCTCCAGGGGAATCTGGACTCCACATCCATCTGCTGGAGCTCCGGGTGCTCTGGCTGGCATTGAAAGCATTTGTTTCCTCTGTCAAGGGGAAGTTAATGCAGGTATTCAGACAACACCACCACCAGGTGGTACTGAAACAAGCAGGGCAGAGTGGGGTCATGGACCCTTTGTCAAGAGGCCCTAAATCTCTGGAAATGGCTGGAACAACAGGGCATAATCCTGGTGGTTCAACAACTGGCAGGTTCTCTAAACGCCAGGACAGAATAACCAACGGTCGTTGTCTAGCAGATCACGAGAGGTGTCTCCACTCAGAGGTGGCACAAGGACTCTCAGCAGTGGGGAGAGCCTTGGTTAGATCTCTTCATCTCTGAAGAGAATGCTCAATGTCACCAGTATTGCGCATTGGAGTTTCCAAGGCGGCAATCACTTTATGATGTTCATCGCAAGTGGAGCTCAGGCCTGCTATACGCCTTTCTGTCCGTTCCACTCCTGGCCAGAGTTCTGAAGAAGATTAAGAAAGACCAGGCCCAAGTAATCCTTGTGGCTCCGAATTGGCCACAGAGAGTCTGGTATCCAGAACCTCTGAAAATTAGCATTGATCCGGCTGCGTATTGAGAAAGATCATCTGTCACAGCATCTGCGGAGGGTTCTCCACCGGAACCTGTCAACTGTGCACCTTGGTTTGTGGAGATTGTGCGGCAACAGTTGACAGCCTTTGACCTTCCTCCCAAAATCTGTAATGTTTTTTTAGCAGCCAGGGGTTCCTCACAAAAACTGTAAATGCCTGCTGTTGGCAAAGATTTCCAAAATATTGTACAGAGAAGTCTTTAGATCCACTTTCTGCTTCTCTCTCCGATGTTCTTTTCATTCTGTCCATTGCACAGCAGAACTCTGCACTGGAAACTCTTAAGGGCTATCTATCTGTTTAGGAAGCTGACTCTCTATATAGTGCACTAAAATGAAATATACTGTGCAGAGTCTCCAGTGGCTCCCCAATTGGTTTTGCAGAGACCAAAGTAGATAGGACTGGTGCTCTATTTTGTGGTAGTGTGAGTGAGCATTAGGCTTATCGAAGAGTAGTGGCAAGCATTTGTTGTACTCACAGAGGCAATAAATGGGACACAAAGAATAAATCTGTTCCTATCACATAAGTCGGAAACTGACATGGTGACAATATCCACGTGTAGCAGTGCTAGTGATGCCAATTAAAAACGCTCTTATAAAATGTAAGCACTTGGCAAAAGCTAAAACAAATGATAAAATAAATTAAATAAAACAGAGCAAGCTAAGTAGGTCAAAGGTCACTAGGTGACGGAAGCACAGGCCTGCAAGCCAAAGGCTAAGCTGACTCCTGTGGTCCAAGGGGAAACTAAAATAGATTCAACACACATTTAAAATGGCTTCCCTGTTCACTTACTATGTCTAAGAATCAACAGACATAGCAGAGGAATATCTGCTCATGCATATATGCCCTCACATGTAATATAATGCACCCTGCCTTAGGGCTGTAAGGCATGCTAGAGGGGTGACTTGCATATATTCAATGCAGTGTTAGGGGACATGGCACAGAGGCGGTGTGCCATTTCAATTTGGGAGCACCTTCTCACACAGCCTGCAATGGCAGTCTGCCTAAGGTTGGTGCTGGGTCTCTCAGAATGGCACAAGTTGTGCTGCAGCTCTGAGGGGCCCTCTTCAGTACCCATCGCCTAGGTACCATTTACTAGTCACTTATAGGGGGCTAAAGGGCCTGGTCACTTCGGGATCAAGTTACCAGGTGTCTTGTTTGAGAGAAGGAACATTGACACTGGGGACCTGGTTAGCAGGAATCCAATGTACTTGTTGCATCTAAAAACAAGGCAAAAAGTGTGGGGGGGCAGCGGGTACTCAAACCAGAACCCAGCTCCCTACAAAACTGCTTTATCTGCGGCTACCTGGTCAACCTTCTTCGATTAAGTTCCCTATTGTAGATAGGGTTCTAAAGGGGCTCGTACATATGTTTTTCCCCCTCGCCCTTCATCATGCCCCAGTGGGACCTGAAACTGGTTCTCATGTTCCTCATGCCTGCTCCATTTCAGCCACTTCACAACTGTCCCCTCAGGCTGCTCACCATCAAAAAAGCCTGTCTCATCGCCATAACATATGCCCGGAGGGTGAGTGAGCTGCAGGCTTCATCACCCAGGCCTCCATATCTCAGTGTTTCCTGACAAAGTGGTGTTTCGCATCTGTGCCTCTTTTCTCCCAAGGGTGGTGACCCCATTTCATTTGGGACAGACTATCACCCTGCCCACCTTCTTTGCTCCCCTGCATTTCTCTAAGGAAACCGACTGGACCCAAAAAGAGCATTATCGTTCTATCTTGATCGCACAAAAGAGTTCTGGGTGGATGACCAACTCTTTATGGGATATGTGGGAGCAAAGAAATGTCAGGCAGTACAGAAACTAACCATTTCACACTGGGTCATTGTAGGAAGCTGTCTCTCTATATAGTGCGCTAAAAAGAAGTACAATGTGCAGAGAGTCCAGTGGATCCCCAATTGGTTTGCAGAGGCAAAAGTAGATGGGACTCATGCTCTATTTTGTGGTAGTGTGGGCAAGCAGTTAAGCTTATCAGAGGGTAGTGCTAAGCATCACAGAGGCAATAAATGAGACACACACTCAAAGAATAAATCCAAGACCAATTTAGAAAAATAATGCTTCTTTTTATTTATACTTTAAACCCAAGAACTTCATTATAAGGGAGTACGTTTTCAAGCATAAATGCTTTTTAGTTTTAAAAAATTGGCACTTTGTATTGAGTTCTTCAATGTTAACCTGTGAAGGAAAAGAATGTTCAGCAAACACACAGTTAACAACGACCTACAAGGCCAATCTCGTAGAGTTAAAGTAAGTACTAGGCAATGATCAGAACCACATTGGCCAGTCACTCAGGACAGCACACAGGTGCAGTAAGGTGTCAGGTGCCAATGATTTTCAGTGGGACACAGACCTTGTTGAAAAAGGCTGCAAGCTCTGGCTAGAGGGCCAGTCAGGGACAATAAGCTGGTAGGTTACAAACATGGGGTGCTCAGGGGGGGGAGTAGGTACACCTTTGGTCCTTTCCTCCAGGGCCCAAGGGTGACGGATTGAGAGGTGTCGGATTTCTTCGTCCGGGAGTACTCTTGGTCAGAGTGTGATGTGGGTTGACGCTGCAGGTGTCATCGGGAAGTCCAGCAAGGGTGAACCCAGGGTGCACTTGAGCTCAGGTGAGCTGGAGACATTGTTGATTTCAGTGACCCACCTCAGATTGAGTCAGGGGCAGTGGTTGCTGGAGGTGTCGGGTTTTCTCTCACCACAAGGTCATGGAGAGGGGGCCAGCATGCAGAGGCTGCAGGAGACCTGGGGGAGTCCAAGATGGGGGAGACCACAATGGACTCAGACTCAGGACAGCAGGGGACCCTTGCTGGCACCATTGGTTGGCTTCACCTCGCGTCATGGACGTTGGGTGCAGTGATCACTTCGGGTGTCTGGTCTTTGCTGCTCTAGAGTGCTTTCTTGAGGCTTTGTTGCAGAGCATATCAGCTGCTCACAGCAGTCTTGAGTCTTTGTGGGAGGCAGGCAGTCCTCCTTGGTTTCTGGAGAGCAGCTGCAGGACAAGTCGTCTTTGGGCATAGTCCTCTGAGGTCAGCAGGCAGGCACCTGTGGGGTTGGTACCAGGTCAGCTGCTTTTTCTTTTCCTTTTCTGCAGGTGTGACTCTTCTATATTATTTTCTTTGTAGATCATCAGGATCTGAATTCTGCGGTTCAGGGTGCCACGTAAATACTTAATTTAGGGGCATTACAGGGAGTCCCAGGTGGTAGCCAATGGGCTGACCACCTTTAGGGTGACTTCTGCTGGGAATTGGGCATAACCCCAACCCTAGTGATGTAATACCTTCCAAACGAAGATGGAGGAATTTAAAAAGTGGTGTCCACTTCAGCTTGTCCACCTTAGGGGTGGGACTGGCATGAAGTTGGCACATCTACTAATCTGCCTAATTTTACCACTTGTTCTGCTATCAAAAGTGGGGTCAGGACAGGAGGTTGATCATCTCCGCCATTTGGAGAGACCTTGGTCTCATTTCAAATGTGGCCAGGTATTTGAAGCTTCACGCCCTGGAATGTCCATCCTACCCCTGCCCAATGCAGGCTTTTGTCGCTGGCCCTTGAGATTGCTGGCCCTCACCTTGGAGGTGTCAGGAGGGTGGTGTGGAGAGGGGTGCGGGGGTCAGAAATGCAGCTGTGGTGGCTTAACTGGTCAGGACCAGTCAGTCAACAACGTAGTAGCTGGTAGGTTTTCAGGGGGCACCTCTAAGGTGCCCTCTGGGTACAGTTATTAATAAATCCTCAGTGGAATCAGTGAGGGTTTATTAATCTGAGATGTTTGATACTATACATCCCTATAGTCAGAGAAGTCATCATGTAGCTGGGAAACCCTTAGGTACCATGTCTAGACCTTGTATTTAAAATGGCTTCCCTGTTCACTTACTATGACTAAGAATTGACAGACTTTGTAGGGGCATATTTGCTCATGCATATATGCCCTCACATGTGTCTTGCTGCACCCTGCCGTAGGGGTGACTTACACCTGGTACATGCTGTGGTAGGGGACCTGGCACACTGGGGTATGTGACAGGTCATGTTTTCAATTTTACCTGCACCAACACACACAGTCTGCAATGGCAGCTCTTTGTGGGTTTGGTGAGAGGTCCCAAGGGATGGCACAACAGGTGCTACAGCCCTCAGGGGCCTTCCTTAGTACCCCAGGCCCTAGGTACCAGGGGTACCATTTACTAGGGACTTACAGTGGCTGCTAAAGAATGTGCCAATTGTAAACAACTGTGTGGTTCTGGGAAAGAGCTCTGGCACTGGGGACCTGGTTAACAGGGACCCGGTTAACAGGGACACAGTGCACTAACAGTTGAAATTACTTCAGGTACCATGCAAAATGTGGGAGGCTAACCACACCAAAAAATGCTTTCCTACAGTCGTTCTCTGCATAAAGATCTGTTACGCCCTGGCTAAAAATCAGCCTCAAGAGGGCTTACAAGCTCATTCCACTAGAGGAAAAGCTGCAACCACAGCGTTGGCTCATGGAGTCACAGTCCTGGACATCAGTCAGGCAGCAACGTGGACGTCCCTATACACGTTTGCTAAACACTACTGCCTGGACAGTCAGGTCCGCAGGAGCGGGCATTTTGCACGTTGGGTCCTGCAGGACTTTCTAGTTTAGAAAATCTGTCCACAGCACACCGCCAGGAGGATATGGCTGGGGTGTATGTTCAGAGGTAATGAATCTGCAGCTAGAAGTCTCTATCAGATGAACAAGTTACTTACCTTTGGTATTGCATTATCTGGTAAATACTATATATAGCTGCAGATTCCATACACCTACCTATGCCTCCCCACTCTTTGGGCTCATTTGCTAGGGTCAGGGTGATCTGTTTTCACGGCCGTTGATTGGACACGCAATAGTCAGTTTGCTTCATGGCTCTGCACTCCTATATAGGTGACTGTCACATTGGGGCTGACAACACCACGTGAAACCGAACCGAGCCACCCGATGGCACGCACAAGGGTATTTCTGAAGCAAAAGTTTCCAGATCCAGCCTGACGCCTGGGAAATCAAAGATACGGATTCTGCAGCTAGATATAGGTGGTCATTCCGACCTAGGCGGGCGGCGGTTGCCGCCCGCCCGTCGGAAGCCGCCTGAATACCGCCCCGCGGTCAATAGACCGCGAGGGGTATTCTGACTTTCCCGCTGGGCCGGCGGGCGATCTGATTCAGATCGCCCGCCGGCCCAGCGGGAAAGCGCCTTCCACAAGGAAGCCGGCTCGGAATCGAGCCGGCGGAGTGGAAGGCGTGCGACGGGTGCAGCAGCACCCGTCGCGCTTTTCAGTGTCTGCATCGCAGACACTGAAAAGCCTAGTTGGGCCCTGTTAGGGGGCCCCGCGACCCCCCCCTACCGCCATCCTGTTCATGGCGGCTTTCCCGCCATGAACAGGATGGCGGTAGGGGGGGTCAGAATCCCCTCGGCGGCGCAGCGAGCTGCGCCGCCTTGGAGGATTCTAAGGGTCAGTGGAAAACCGGCGGGAGACCGCCGGTTTTCCCGTTCTGACCGCGGCCAAAGCGCCGCGGTCAGAATGACCAAGGGAGCACCGCCGGCCTGTCGGCGGTGCTCCCGCCCCCGTTGGCCCTGGCGGTAGGGAACCGCCAGGGTCAGAATGAGGGCCATAGTCTCTACCAAATAGTGTCATAAAGAAGGTAAGTAACTTGTTCTTCAGGTGGAAGAAAATACTTCGGGGCTGTAGGAAGTTGGCTCTGTATGTGCTATTTCAAAGTAAGGAATAGCATGCACAGAGTCCAAGGGTTCCCCTTAGAGGTAAGATAGTGGCAAAAAGAGATAATACTAATGCTCTATTTTGTGGTAGTGTGGTCGAGCAGTAGGCTTATCAAATAAGTAGTGTTAAGCATTTGTTGTACATACACACAGGCAATAAATGAGGAACACACACTCAGAGACAATTCCAGGCCAATAGGTTTTTGTATAGAAAAATATATTTTCTTAGTTTATTTTAAGAACCACAGGTTCAAATTCTACATGTAATATCTCATTTAAAAGGTATTGCAGGTAAGTATTTTAGGAACTTTGAATAATCACAATAGCATATATACTTTTTACATAAAACACATATAGCTATTTTAAAAGTGGACACAGTGTAATTTTCACAGTTCCTGGGGGAGGTAAGTTATTGTTAGTTCTTGCAGGTAAGTAAACCACCTACAGGGTTCAAATTGGGGTCCAAGGTAGCCCACCGTTGGGGGTTCAGAGCAACCCCAAAGTCACCACACCAGCAGCTCAGGGCCGGTCAGGTGCAGAGTTCAAAGCGGTGCCCAAAACACATAGGCTTCAATGGAGAAGGGGGTGCCCCGGTTCCAGTCTGCCAGCAGGTAAGTACCCGCGTCTTTGGAGGGCAGACCAGGGGGGTTTTGTAGGGCACCGGGGGGGGGGGACACAAGTCCACACAAAAAGTACACCCTCAGCAGCGCGGGGTCGGCCGGGTGCAGTGTGTAAACAAGCGTTGGGTTTGTAATAGGAATCAATGGGAGACCAAGGGGTCTCTTCAGCGTTGCAGGCAGGCAAGGGGGGGGCTCCTCGGGGTAGCCACCACCTGGGCAAGGGAGAGGGCCTCCTGGGGGTCACTCCTGCACTGGAGTTCCGATCCTTCAGGTCCTGGGGGCTGCAGGTGCAAGGTCTTTTCCAGGCGTCGGGATTCCCTCTGCAGGCGTCGCTGTGGGGGCTCAGGGGGGACAACTTTGGTTACTCACAGTCTTGGAGTCACCGGGGGGTCCTCCCAGTAGCGTTGTTTCTCCACCAGTCGAGTCGGGGTCGCCGGGTGCAGTGTTGCAAGTCTCACGCTTCTCGCGGGGATTGCAGGGGTCTGTACATCTGCTCCTCTGGAAACAAAGTTGCAGTCTTTGTTGAACAGGGCCGCTGTTCTCGGGAGTTTCTTGGTCTTTTGGAAGCAGGGCAGTCCTCTGAGGATTCAGAGGTCGCTGGTCCTGGGGAAAGCGTCGCTGGAGCAGTTTTCTTCTGAAGGAGGGGAGACAGGCCGGTAGGGCTGGGGCCAAAGCAGTTGGTGTCTCTGTCTTCTCTGCAGGGGTTTTTCAGCTCAGCAGTCCTCTTCTTCGTGAGTTGCAGGAATCTCATTTCTGAGGTTCAGGGGAGCCCTTAAATACTAAATTTAAGGGCGTGTTTAGGTCTGGGGGGGTTAGTAGCCAATGGCTACTAGCCCTGAGGGTGGGTACACCCTCTTTGTGCCTCCTCCCAAGGGGAGGGGGTCACATTCCTATCCCTATTGGGGGAATCCTCCATCTGCAAGATGGAGGATTTCTAAAAGTTAGTCACTTCCGCTCAGGACACCTTAGGGGCTGTCCTGACTGGCCAGTGACTCCTCCTTGTTATTCTCATTATCTCCTCCGGCCTTGCCGCCAAAAGTGGGGCCGTGGCCGGAGGGGGCGGGCAACTCCACTAGCTGGCGTGCCCTGTGGTGCTGGAACAAAGGGGGTGAGCCTTTGAGGCTCACCGCCAGGTGTTACAGCTCCTGCCTGGGGGAGGTGATAGCATCTCCACCCAGTGCAGGCTTTGTTACTGGCCACAGAGTGACAAAGGCACTCTCCCCATGTGGCCAGCAACATGTCTCGAGTGTGGCAGGCTGCTAAAACCAGTCAGCCTACACAGGTAGTTGGTTAAGGTTTCAGGGGGCACCTCTAAGGTGCCCTCTGGGGTGTATTTTACAATAAAATGTACACTGGCATCAGTGTGCATTTATTGTGCTGAGAAGTTTGATACCAAACTTCCCAGTTTTCAGTGTAGCCATTATGGTGCTGTGGAGTTCGTGTTTGACAGACTCCCAGACCATATACTCTTATGGTTACCCTGTACTTACAATGTCTAAGGTTTGGCTTAGACACTGTAGGGGCACAGTGCTCATGCACTGGTGCCCTCACCTATGGTATTGTGCACCCTGCCTTAGGGCTGTAAGGCCTGCTAGAGGGGTGACTTATCTATACTGCATAGGCAGTGTGAGGCTGGCATGGCACCCTGAGGGGAGTGCCATGTCGACTTACTCATTTTGTCCTCACTACCACACACAAGCTGGTAAGCAGTGTGTCTGTGCTGAGTGAGGGGTCCCCAGGGTGGCATAAGATATGCTGCAGCCCTTAGAGACCTTCCCTGGAATCAGGGCCCTTGGTACCAGGGGTACAAGTTACAAGGGACTTACCTGGATGCCAGGGTGTGCCAATTGTGAAAACAAAAGTACAGGTTAGGGAAAGAACACTGGTGCTGGGGCCTGGTTAGCAGGCCTCAGCACACTTTCAATTCAAAACATAGCATCAGCAAAGGCAAAAAGTCAGGGGGTAACCATGCCAAGGAGGCATTTCCTTACAGGGACCACAGGACTCATTGCCTCAAGATGATTTATAGAGCCATAGACAACACACCCGATATTTTCTTTGAGGCGCATACCCAGGAGCAACCAGTTGTCAAATAAGTGGAAGCCTTCTCTCTTGATGAAAGCTGTGGCTCCAACCTCCAAGTAGATTTGGAGATGTAAGAACTTCCATCTGCTCAACACTGTGAGTACTGCAGTCCCCTACCCCTTCCCTCCAACCCAAGCTGGCCAAAAGGCCTTCGGCTTCCATGGTCTTAGAATCTCAGGTCCCCGATCCACCACTTCTATCTAGCCATAGTCGAATCTGAAACTGTTTTGTACACCCTGCCCCTGGGCCTGGCTCCAAAAGTACATGCCGAGCCAAAACCTTTGGCATCGACGTATCTGGACCGAGACTAACGTTCAGCGCTGACTCAACCTTCAGTGCCGGACGCGTAGTTAACTTCCACCACCTCGACCCAGACAGTGCCTCCCCCTTGAAGTCCAAAGCTGCGGACCTGAAACCCTCAGAGACGAAAACTGCAAAGACTTCCTCTGCCTCTACTTAACCTGTCCACCCATTTTGGTAAAACTGGACATTCGACAAAAGAAAGAAACACATGCAGGTGGGTACTGGCTGCATAATTGCAAAACTCTGCTCTCTTCCACCACTCAGTAGGAAGCTGACTTCTGAGCAAACTCTGGAAATGCCACTTCCTCCTTGGGAGGAAACTATGGACAAGGCCACCAGCTCTGCCTTCCACATCCTTCCATACATCCACCACCTTCACCTTCACCATTACCTCATTTCTCTATTCCCCTCCACCACTATCTTCACCCCTTAGTGGTTGCCACATTCAGACACTGGTGGGTATGGCGGGGGGGGGCGGCACAAGGGAACGATCCATAGGACATATACAACACAGATTCCCATGTAGACAATGATCCTGATCTTTACCCCGGTCTCCCTTCCCCTCCCCACAGGACGCAGCCTCTTATCAAGAGGTCAATAGCGAGGGCAGCAGCGTTCCACACTGTGGAGTTACAAAGGGAGCTATTGGAGGATGACTTCCTTTTTGACACTGTTCAACACACACAGGGCCAAACAATACCTGCTCATGTTAAAGGGTATGCTCCAACATAATGAAGAGATTTTTAAGGACCCTATTAGGGCTAGGGTCATAACAAAGAGTGGACAAAAAAATATAAGCCTGCACCAGCTGACCATATCATGGAGGTCACCAGACTCTCTAGTTGCTACCACAGTTCTCAAGAGCCAACTTCCAAGCCACTGGAGACACATTGCCTCCAGATATGGAGAGCAAGAGGATAAGACTCCATGGGAGGAAAAGGGTTGCAGCATAGGGCTGCTAACCACTGCCGTTTTGCCCCTTCCCAGGCTCTCTTGGTGCAGTACGATGAACCTCACTAGGACGAAATGGAGAAGTTACTTCAATATCTTCCAGAGGAGCACAGAAAACAGGGTTAGCAGTTGGTAATGGAGGGACAAACCATCACAAACACTATCCATCAATGGGAGCCTTTAGACCAGGAGCTACCTATATTACAACGCCTCCAGAAGGAACTATACTCTCACCAAGGAAGGATGTATATCCAGCCTCACATGGGCAAAATCATAGCAAAGTCCCCCTCCACAGGTGCATGAGACTCTCCCTTGCAAGAGGAAGCTCACTTTTGTGGAGCAATTTGCGTTAGACCCCCATCACCTCCAAAGCAGAAAAAGAAACTAAAAAGCGCCACCAGTCTGCTCTACCCAAGACCTGCTCATCCAAACAACCTCCTCCTGAAGCCCTCCTCCTCTTCCTCCTGAAGCCCTCCACCTCCTCCTGAAGCCCTCCTCCTCCTCCTCCTCCTCCTCCTCCTGAAGCCCTCCTCCTCCTCCTGAAGCCCTCCACCTCCTCCTCCTCCTGAAGCCCTCCGCCTCCTCCTCCTCCTGAAGCCCTTCACCTCCTCCTCCTGAAGCCCTCCTCCACCTCCTGAAGTCCTCGCCCTCCTCCTCCTCCTGAAGCCCTCCTCCTCCTCCTGAAGCCCTCCTCCTCCTGAAGCTTTCCTCCTCCCCCTCCTCCTCCTCCTGAAGCCCTCCACCTCCTCCTCCTCCTGAAGCCCTCCACCTCCTCCTCCTGAAGCCCTCCACCTCCTCCTCCTCCTGAAGCCCTCCACCATTAGACCCCTTTGATACTCATTAAAACCAGGAGCCCCAGGATGACCCTTGGGATTATTATGTAGTTGTCCCTCCAGGTGCCATAGACCCTTCCCTGTACCCTACGAGACCTTTCACTCCTGACTAGGGGTGTGGAATTTAATAGAAAATCTACTTGTTCCTTTGTTGGCAATTAGTGTGAAGGCTATGGCAGTGATCGCATTATGTAAGAGCTCTGATAACAACCTCTCTGAATATGCCAGGGCTAATACGGTAGTAGGGCTTGAACACTAGCAATTTAAGTCCCACTATAGCAGTTTCCTTATTTTGCCACCTTTCTCAAGATCTACATACTGGGGCTGAAGGAAGCAATAGTTCCAGGGCTGGAATACCTTGGAGTCTTTGCAAACCTACTAACTTGCATGTTTTAAGGATTTTCACAAGCTCTTCCCATATCATTTAATTGGAGGGAAAGTGAACTTAACGCTCAGTAGATTTTTGCGTGAGCACATCTACACATGCATATTTGCTTGTGCTAAAATACAGTCCTGGTCTGCTTTTGGCCCCAGGGACCTGGCACATTTTTTTGGCCCGGCAGAGTCTGGTGTTCCGTGACAATTTTGGCTGGTACGCCATCATCCAGAGCCCGGCACATTTTTGTAAGGGAGGGGGCATATGTCCCCATCCCTGGGCTGATTTTGTCCAACAGGAACAGGGGCTTGGCACATTTGTTTTAGGGGAAAATATATATATTGTTCCCCCCCAGGACCTGGCCCACCCGAGGGGGTGGGAGGATTAAAGAAAGATGGAGAATGCACTTGCTTTATTTAAAAACATTTTGCTGCAGATCCCAGGCAGGGTTCCTGTGGGACCCCACCACCAGGCCTATAGGGTCAGGGTATTCCAATCCTGCCAGCTTTATTTATTTTATTTTATTTTTTTCCTTTTTTCTTGGGACTCGAGTCGAGTACCAAAATGGCTGCCACCAATTCCTAGTAGTATAAATGTTTGCTCTATTGAGAACACTTTCTATCATTGCATCCTTAACAATGATGCTTATGGTTGACACATTACAAGATGTCTGACACAAGAGTGGACTTCGGTTGGATCCTTGTCCCTTCTATGTTAGTGACAAGTAATGATTTATGTCTGATTTGGGGTGAACACTGGTTACATGTGATCAAGATGTCTAATGCACCAAAACCCATCGGGTGTTTTTTCTGCACGTTGCCTTTTCTTGTGAAGTAATAAAAAAAGCAATCTTCATACCGCAACTCGTTTCATGTGTGTATGTATGTATGTATATATATATCTATATATAGATCTATATATAGATATATATATATTAATTACCTAGTGGCAGTCGCCATTAAGTAGTTATAGTTAGAACCATGTTTACGTAGAAAAAACGTTTTTTGACTTGCCCATATCTTTGGCACCATTTGACAAGTCTTCACAAACATTTCCCAAAAATGTGTGCCGGTGGTTCTTGTTGCGCACAGAAACTTTCGGGGTGATGCGCCCAGCAGGGGCCGAGAAAAAGGAGGTGTCAAAAAAAGTTGCTTTTCCCATATTAATTCTCATAGGACCTTTAAACACAACTACAGCTCGAACCACTGGACGGAATTGCACCAAATTTGTTAGAAAGTTAGTTTTCGGTGCGCAGATTACGCTTTTGCTTATCTGCTGTAAATCCGTTCAGTAGGTTAGGAGATATAAAAAGGAAAATAAATTTGGAAATCTCTGGTCGGAATGCGCATGCCAACAGGAATGATGTGATTGGCTGCCCACAACCTGAGTAGAAAGTTGCGGCCACCATATTATGTTACGGGTGAAAATCCCCAGGGCTGATAATTGTAATGAAAGGTGATATAAGTGGTCAGGGTGAAGGTACTCTGGCTCCAGGGATGTGGAAAAGCGGTGCATGAGGGTCAAATCATGGGTTTAAAATGATTTTTCACCATGCGTGATATTAGAGACTATCCGCGAGTTATATTTACTTGCAATAATTTTTACTATAAAAGCTGCATTTCTGTGGTTTTGTATGAGTAAATTCAGAACCTAATTATAACGTCCCTATAACCTTTTTTTTTTGTGAAAAAAAAACTCTATATACTTATTCTCTATGTCACTCTCTTACTCTCTCTCTTACTCTCTCTTACGACTAGCTGCAGTTTACTTACCTTAGAATTATCCCTAGGCAGCAGACTGGATCCAGAAATTCTTGAGCAGCACCCCAGTGTGCTGGTCGGTGGCATTGTTCAGATCTGTGATGTCCATGCCTATATAGGAGCCACCCCAGCACCCTGACATCAGTTCTATTCATGTCAGTCAGAGCGGATCCAGAGAGAGCTACCACAGTAAATTTTTGATTGACTTCTTTTCAACGTTTAGTCAAAACTATTTTGAAGTGATGGCTGCAGGAGTGTCAGGTATAGTGTCTGTGAAGGAGGGGGTGGTTTTCTCTCCTGGTGTACGGGGGTTGTCTCTTAAAAAACAGAAAAAACAGCAGATTTTGAACTGTGGTGCCTGTCACACGCAATTGTCTATGAAGAGACCCACAGTTGCTTTTTTGTGGTGCTTGGAGCAGCACCATGATTCCAAGGACTGACAAGCCATGAATCCGAAGGTGCTGCAGGAACGTTCCTTCGAGCCTCTTACAACTCTGACGACCCTGGGACACTCTTGATCGAGTCATACGTAAGGTTCCAGGACCGCTCGCAGAGCCGCTCCCGACAATAGTAGCCCCAGCCCCAATTCCAGTAATCGGGTAAGTCCAAAAAGCATAAGCATTTGAAGTGCTCTTCAACTTCACCACACGGGTCCAAGTCCTCAGACAGGCACAGGAATGACAACACCACTTCAGGCTTTCCTCTGCGATGGAGCATGTGCCTGGGTCCTGAGTTTCCCAGAGCAGGAATGACCCCTGCCCAAGACTAACGTTTTTATGAGGACATGCACCTCCTGTTTGGATGGGCTGACCCCTCTGGAGAACCTTTGGGACCTATGGGCTTGGAAGTGGTCCATACTAGATTCCCACTGGCGAGCCCGCCCTAGGTGCCAGTTGACCCCCAGGGATCCAGTACTGGATCCAAGTGGCCCATGTGGCCACAACATTACACTGAGCCACCAGTGCTATTGTTCCCCATCGTCATTCCTATCTGATACAGAGCCAGATCAGCATCACCTGACTCCGGCTGGACCATGCCTTCTGAGTCTGAGCCAGTGCATTTTTCTTTTGATAAGCCAGGAGAACCGGTCGATTGGGAGGGGTCTGAAGACCCTTATATATCCCCCACCCCCTTGATGAACCAGAAGACATGAAGAACTGCCAATGCCAGTGAGTTAAACACCTCACTAGACACTGGCTCGGTCTTTCCTTCTACTAAGGGTATGGAGGTGGGAGCCTCTGATGTAATGGTGGTGCAGAGGGCAACAGAGGTCCTGGACCTTATGCTGCCCACAGTGGCAGTCAATGCAAACAGGCACAGGAATGACAATACCACTTCAGGCTTTCCTCTGACAGAGGTGCTACAGCTGGGAGTCTCCCCAAAGGAACCTCACCTTTCATTTATTGAAGCTCTTACAGATATTCTGTGTGGGGCCTGGTCCATTCCCTGCACATGGTCTTCTGTGCATAGAATGATTGCCCCACTCCTGCGGACACTAGTTTTCTCACCCAGCATCCCGCTCCAGAAAACTTGGTGGTCCAAGCCTCCACCTCGTGTGTTAACCCTGGCGCATTTTCTACCACACCACCAGATAGGGAATCCAAAAAGCTGGACATCTTTTTGGTAAGAGCATGTTCTCTTCTAGAAGCCTAGCACTGCAGCCGGTGAAAGCTGTATGCAGTTTGGGCCAATAAACCCATAATGTGTGAGATTCGGTTGTGCAAGTTCTACCCATTGTCTTGGAGGAGGCCCGTGCCATACTCGCCCAAGCCATTGCTGACAGGCGAGATGCAGGAAAGTTCACCATCCAATCTGGGCTGGACACAACCGACTCGCTAGGCAGAACTATTGCGTTGTCAATGGCACCCTGACGCCACCATTGCCTGAGAACCACTGCACATTCTGGGTTGGAGGGCCTTAAAGACAGCAGGGCTACAGACAGATTTGCGGACCTATGTATGGCTCCCCACCAACCGCTGTCTGCCTTTCACCCCTTCTGTGGATACGGTGGGGGCTACCAACTAAATCCTTTACAGCTTTTTTGTGGCCGCAGATTGCACAAACCATGAGGGACCACCAGCCAGAGGGTTCTCCTAGGCGAGCCACAACTTACAAGCCCTATTAATTTGCCCTTATACTAGCACGAGCATCAAATGGGAGGCAGGATTCGCCTTCACCTGCCCCACTAGCAGTCCATCTTACACCAGCACGGACGTCCAGTGGGAGGCAGGATTCGCCATCACCTGCCCCACTGGCAGTCCATAACATCGGACAAGTGGGTTCTTAAATCGTCCATATGGGCTACTCCATCCCATTTCTGAAAACCACCCACCTGGCCTACAGTTTCACGACTGGCTGACGGAGGACCATATAATCACAAAAGGTGTGGGGTAGTGGGAACAGGGGGTAAGACTGGGTTAGTCTTTTAACCAGTGTCTGGTTATTTAAGATTGCTGGATAAGGGGTGCTGTGTTGACCTACAGGAATGACGGGGGATTTTCCTTTACGGACTAGGTGGTCTCACACACATAGTAGTGTCATGCTTCATCATATGACCACCTAGCCCCACCTAAGTAAGATGATACTACTCGGGCGGACTCAACCTCTGGTTAAAAGAACCAGAGGGAGTGCTGAAATTAAATTGACTGGATAATTACAGTGATCCAGAGGGGGTGAATAATAAAATTACCTAACATGTCACCGGTGGCTCTTATTAATTTTAATAGTGGTGCATGTTGGTAAGACTAAAACTAAGGGGAAAGGCTCGTTAGAGGATAATGTCTCTTGGAGTCTAAAAGGGGTTGTACATGACCAACATGTTTCTGCCCTCACTAAGTGCTGGTAGGTCAGGGGCATTCGTCAGGGTCGGAGCACGTGTAATCAATACGGTGCTCAAAGTAAACGTGTGTGTCCTACCTGAACAGGTAGTTCACGGTGGGGTAGGCCCCGGAGCTGGGGGCGTGTTGCCTCTGGTCTGGCTAGAACCGGGGGGGGGTTTTCCCTTGTAGTCACACTCACGCCAAAGGGAATACCATGGGGGTTACCTACGTGCCGGAGCCAGGCCGCTCTGACGGAGGACCAACCCTCCTTGTTCCATGAGGAAGTATTGGCTCTTTTGGCCAGCGGAGCCATTGGGAAGGTGCTGGCATCAGAAGTAGGTTGTTGTGGGGAAGTAGCCTCTTTTTAGCATGGTTACCCCCACTTTTTGCCTGTTTGCCAATGTGTTTCCTAACCAGGACCCCAGTGGTTATGCTGTCTCCCTTCTAACTTTGTAATTTAACTCCACATCTGGCATACTGGTGCCCTCATGTAAGTCCCTAGTATATGATTCCCAGGTACTGAGGGTAATGGGGTACCAGGGGATCCCCATGGGCTGCAGCATGTATTATGACACCCATGGGGAGCCCATGCAAATTGTTCCGCAGGCCTGCCACTGCAGCCTGCATGAAAGGGTGCATGCACCTTTTTGCACTACAGGTCACTGCAAGTCACCCCTATGGGAGGCCCTCCTAGCCCAGAGGGCAGGGTGCAAGTACCTGTGTGTGAAGGCATCCCTACACTAGCAAAGGTGCCCTCACAAACTCCAGTGCTATTTGCACGGACTTAGTGAGTGCAGGGACGCCATTTAATGCGTGTACTGGACATAGGTATTTTATCCAGCTACATTATGGTAACTCTGAACCTAGGCATGTTTGGTATCAAACATGTTGGAATCATACCCCAATACTGTTGCCAGTATCGGAAGTATGATTCCATGCACTCTGGGGGCTCCTTTAGAGGACCCGTAGCTTTACTCCTACCAGCCTTCTGGGGTTTTCTGGGCAGCCCTTGATTCTGCCACCCCTCTGACAGGTTTCTGCCCTCCTGCTGCTTGAACAGCTCAAGCCCAGGAAGGCAGAACAAAGGATTTCCTTTGGAAGCGGGAGGTAACGCCCTCTCCCTTTGGAAATAGATATTACAAGGCTTGGAAAGGGTTGCCTCCCCAAGCCACTGGTATGCTTTGAAGGGAACATTTGTTGCCATCTGTGCATAAACCAGTCTACACCGGTTCAGGGACCTCCAGTCCCTGCTATGGTGTGAAACTGGACAATGGAAAGGGGAGTGACCGCTCCCCTGTCAATCACCAGGGTCCCTGGGTTCTGCCATCTTGAATCCAAGGTTGGCAGGGTCCTCTGGGAGCATCTGAATGGCCAGGCCAGGCAGGTGACGTCAGAGCCCTCTCCTGATTGTTGGTAACCTGACTAGGTGACCAATCCCCTTTACAGGGCTATTTAGGGTCTCTCTCTTGGATGGGTCCTCTGGTTCGGCTTGCAAGATTCCAGCAGGACTCCTCTGCAACTTTACTTCGACTTATAGCCACTGGAACCGCTATTGGACTCTCCAGGAACCAACAAACTGCACCCACGATGAAGAGACTGCTTGCAACATTGTCTCCACAGGGCGGCAAGTCTTCAGTCTGTAAGAAAGATTGTAGGTCCATACATACAATTATGAGACACTGCTGTCTGGATTGGAGCTCCAGAGCAGATGCCCAAGTACATCATGGGCATCTGTTCCAACTGTATGTTGTTTTTTTGCCCACCATCTGGTTCAGCAATGTTTCAACCAAGCTCCAGGTCGACGCCCCTGTGTGATGGTCTTGAGGCCCGTTCAGATTCTCGAGACCAGTTAGTATAGTACTTGTTGAGTCTATTACTCTTTCGGAGTCTTCACACTACCCCATCCATCTCAACGAGCTGTATTTCTTTAGCACACTGTATGGAGCCTTACGGCAAAGCAGCTGGGAGACTACGTCCAGACTTCTTTGGGGACTAGGATTTTGAAGAAGAATTACAGCCATGGCCTTCAGCCGACCAGCTTCTGCTTTTCAGTCCAGAGGCTAGTTCCCACTCTGAATCTGAGATCAAAGACTCTCAGCCTGTCCAGGCCCAGACGAGGAATACTTGGCAGTGAGTTAGACACCCCTCCATCCTCAACATTCCCATTACTGAATTGAGGCGAAGCACTGCCCCTGTGGGAGTCTCATCAAGCGCCAAAGCCCAGATTCAGGGTTCCGGTCCACCACAACCTAAAGTGGTTAGCACCAAAAACACATTTTGGATCCTTCACTTCAATCACATGCAGCTCCCCTACCCAACCCACCAAGCTATCCTCCCCAGATGACAAATCCTCTTACCATGAGGTCCTAAAGCAGGATGCCACTAAATGGAAATTCATTAAGTTCAGGAGGAGGAGACATCCTCCATCCAACGTTCCTTACAGTTCCTCCCTATGCTAATGGGAATGCTGAAAACGTCTCCTTAGATGTTCAATTAGCTAGTTAAAGCCAGGGTAGTCACCCCAAGGGTGAACAAAAAATGCAAAGCCTGACCCTCAGACGATGCATACATTAAGGGACAACTCCCGCCAGACACCCTTGTAGTACATATATCCCGGGTTGACCAGATGCTCAAAATAATTAAGATGGACAAGCATACCACAAATGGCATGGGGGCCCTCCAAACCCCTACTCCACAGGGTTCGTTTCACAGGTCATAATTCAGAGGAGGTGCCAAGATCACCTCCCCTAGGCCACAGCAGCCACAAACCCCTTCACAGTGGTATTCACGGGGAAGCTACTGGGAGAACAGTTCCAGGGGTAGAGGGAAAGGCGGAGCTACTAAAGGAGGCACCTCTCCGAAGCAGCACACAACACCTGTGCCAGGAGATCACCTCTGATAATTGGGTCATCTCCATCATATGACAGTGTTACTGTCTAAAACTCACTGCAACGCCCTCAGTACATTATCCACTCCCCACAGATACACCCTTTCCCCAGAACACCAGCACCTTATTCAGGAAGAAGAATCTGCTAATTTGCAAAGGGGCTAAAGAACCGGTGCTCCCAATCACTGCGGCAAAGGGGTGTACATGCATCCCCTAAAAGGACAGGTCCCTCCACCCTTACCTCGACCTCGGGCCCATCAACAAATACATCCTCTCAGACTAATTCCACATGGTAACGCTCCAGGATGTCAGTCCTCTACTGCAATAAGGCAACTTCATGACTGCCCTCCAACTGAAGGATGCCTCCTTTCACATCCCTATCCACCCTGTACACCGCCCGTACCTCCAGCTCAAGTTAGTGGCAAGCATTTGCAGTTCAAGGTTCTAACTTTCTAGGTCACCATGGTGCCCAGTTTTCAAAGTGTCTTGCCGTGGTAGCTGCCCACCAAAGGAGGGGTGGCATCAACATATTCCCTTACTTGGACGGCTGGCTGGACCTTTGGCACAATTTGGAATTTACCATCAACACAGTGAAGCCCCACCTTCAGTCCCTTCAGGTTCAGCCCTTTCTAGGGGCAGTTCTCAACTAAGTCACCAGAAAGGCTTACCCTAGCCTAATAAGGATCCAAGCCTTCCATTCTTTAATGTCCCTTTTTGAGCTAGGTTGCCAATTAACTGTCAGCATTTTCATGTGCCTCCACGGCATGATGGCGCTTTGACTCGCCATAGTTTTCAGAGCCAGACTACACATACAGTTGCTCCAGGAGTGCCTAATAACACCATGGTCACCAGCAAAGGGTCACGGGGAAGATCAAGTGTTGATTCAGGCCAGCATCTTTCACTCTCTGCAGTGGTGGAACAGCAACAACCTGTTGCGGGACTGATCCTTTCGCAACTAGGAAGATCTAGCGTTGATTCAGGCTAGTATGTGTTGCTCTCTACAGTGGTCGACCAGCAACAGTTTGTTGCAGGACCAGTCCTTTCGCTACCCAGTAGTGCAAGTGACCACCATCATGGACGCTTCCCGGACCGCTTGGGACGGCACCTTTACAAGACTTAACCGATCAGGCCATGTGGATACCGCCCCAAATGGGTCTCCACTTGAACCATCTAAAGCTAATAGCCGTCCAGTTAACTTTCTCTGCCGCATTCAGCACAAGGTATGCCTTATATGACTAGACAACATGACGGCCATGTACTACCTTCAGAAACAGGCAGCACTCGCTCACCACAGCTGTAAGCACTAGCTCAGGGCATTTGGCAGTGGGCATTTTACCACAGCGTCCACATTCTAGAGGAGCAACTGCTGAGGGTGGACACCAACTTCGCAGACATGCTCGGCAGGATACAGCAAAAAGACTGAGTGAAGGCTCCACAAGCTATTCCTACTCCTGTGCTTCCATTTCCGACGTAGACTTATTCGCCACTACTGAAACACAAAATACCCAAGGTTCTTCTCCTGATACCCACACCCTCAATCCACGGGCAATGCACTATGGCTAAATTAGTCAGGGATATTTGCCTATGCTTTTCCGTCATTCCCACTCCTTCCATTTGTGGTTCAAAAGCAAACATCCCTCATGCTGATCCTAGTTGCTCACCACCCTTCTCAATCTCTCCCTAGTGCCTCACGTGAAACTGCCCAACTAGCCAGACTGCCTCACCTAGAGCCAAGGCACAGTCAAACACCCAAACCTCAGGCAGCTCAACCTTGGTTTTTGAATGTAAGTCTACCCTCACGGAGGTGGGTGGACCCACAATGCAAGCCTACTAGGCATGCAAATGGAAATGATTTGTCCAATAGTGTCTCTCTAAACACATCATCCCTTTCAAGCTTCTCAACCCTGCAGTCCACGACAGTCTCATACCTGTGCCATTTGCACACCTCAAGCCTTGCCTTCACGTCTATCTGGCTTCACTTAGCTGCAGTTGCTGCATATGTGCAGAACAGGAAACACACATCCCTGTGCAAGATCCCTGTTGCTAAGGCCTTCTAGGAAGCACTAGGGCAGCCCCTGCCTCTCTATGGAACCTCAATATTGTTCTCACATGCCTCATGGGCCCTTTTTTTTTTTTTTCTTTTTTTTTAACTCTTCTATGCATGTCCACTCCAGTACTTAGCTTGGAAGGTAGCCTTTTTTGTGGCTATCACGTCTCCCAGATGTGTATTGAGCCTCAAACCCTCACCCTAGAAGAAGAACCGTTTTTGTTGGTACACAAGGACAGGGTCGCCCTGAGGGTAAATCCTAAATTCCTACCCTACGGTGGTATCCTCTTTCCACCTTAATCAATCCATTGAATGGCTGATGTTCTGCCCACACCCAGAATATATAGCACAAAGGAGCCTTCACTCACTGGGTTTAAAAGGGCCCTCATGTACCACTTTCACAGGACGAAACCCTTTCACAAAACATGATTTGTGTCTCTTTCACAAAATCATGCAATGGCCATGCTTTCTCTAATGCAATCATAGCCCAGTGGTTAGTGAGGTTCATTTAAACCTGTGATTTTAAAACCAAAAAGCAACATCCTTCCCCACCCAAACCCCACTTTACCTGCAAAAATGTGGTGTCGATGGCTTTCTTAGGTAACATTCCTATAGCAATAGTTAATATATGTTATGCAGGTTCTTGGTCCACCCCACACACCGTCATTAAACATTACTTTGTGGATGTATTAGCTCACCAGCAAACTAATGGTGACCAGGCTGTATGAAGTTCACTTTTTCAATCCTCAGGCTAGCCACTGCTCATGGAGGGCTGCTTCACAGTCTATGCATAGCATGTGTATCTACAGCTACACAAGCCACAAAGGAATATGTTACTTTCCCTGTAAGCAACTGTTCATGGGCACGTAGTGCTGTAGATTCACGGATGCCTTAGGTTTTTGCAGCTATCTCTCTTTTCTATTTGCTTTGCATGGTCAATCTTTTTTCTCTTTTCTCAGCTCCATTCCAGCATCACCTGCTGTGCGGATAAAACAATATACTGCCTATGCGCAATACTAGCAATAGGAGAAGTCCCTGTACCTTGTGACTCGAAAGACTTCTTTGAAGAAAAACAACTTGCACATGTCCGAGCCCAACAATAGATGATTGGAGTATGCACAGCATGTGAATCTACTTCACTACATGCCACAAACAAATGCTTACAGGTGAGTAACATTTTCCTTCTGTAAAGTTCTCTGTGATCCCGCACATGAGCTGAGCAATTCAGTGTTAACTTTGATGAGGATTACCCTGTAAATGGAATAGGATTACAGGTAACTATATTTTCCTTCAAGATGCATGTGATGTCTTTACTGAATCTTAAACAATGACTTTTACAGTCTTGAATAAGTGATCTATTAAAACTTTTTTTTTTTTTTAGGACATGCAGTTGCTGAAGAGGAGGCCCGGAAGGCGCATCAGTTGTGGCTTTCAGTAGAAGCTTTGAAATTTACCTTGAAGACTGCATCAGGGGATAGCCCTACTGAACCTCTTGAAAGTTCGGTCCAAGCTATCCAGTCCTGCTGTTCCGACAATGAATTTACACAAGCCTTAACTGCAGCACTTCCACATGAGTCTTTGAATCGCGGTATTTATAGTGAAGAAGCACTGAGAGCTCGCTTTTACGTCATCCATAAACTGGCACGCAGGGTGGCCCTGATTGACGAAACCAGGAATAGTCTATATCAATACTTTTTGTCTTATCTGCAGTCCCTTCTTCTCTTTGAACCTAAACAACTGAAGCCTCCTAAGGCGCTCAGCCCTGAAGACCTGGATACCTTCAAGCTACTTTCTTATGCCTCTTACTGCATTGAGCATGGAGATTTGGAGCTGGCAGCTAAATTCATCAACCAGTTAAAGGGGGAGTCCAGAAGAGTGGCAAAGGACTGGTTAACAGAAGCCAGACTAACCTTAGAAACCAAACAAGTAATAGATATCCTCTCCGCTTATGCCAGTGCAGTAGGGTTAGGGACAACTCAAGTGCAGTGAGATGATTGGGTAAAATTGGGGGTGAACTCCTTTGCCTAATAGTTCACCTTTGAAGGAAAATCCAGAACCCCATAATTCCTGTAAACTGTTTTACCAAACTGGGTGTAGAGTTGTATTAGAATACGTTACTTATCCAAACAAAAAGAAGTACTGTTTTTTGCACTCTCCCAATTGCATCAAGCTGTTGCATTATATATTGTTTGCAATCATTGTCACGAAAAATCGAATTCTGCTTTCTCTCCAATTAAACATTTTTAAGCTCTCAGGTTTACTGATTGGGCTTTTCATGCAACCAAAATAATGTTTGCACCCCCAATGTTCTCCGTTTATATACCTCTCGGTACATATGAATAAACCAAGTGTAAAACACCACTCACTGAATACACTATTCTTCAGAGTTTTAAGAAGATAATATGTAGTCTTCATTGCTGCCTTTTTAATGTGCTGTCCACCTAGATGCCAGTGAGAACACTTGCTGATCGCATGAGTGTTGTTGCAACCCTGCATGATATGATGTTCTTTGTCAATAATAATCTCTTTAACCAGCACTGTTCAGAATATTGGCGATCTGTGTTCCTTTATTTAGAATTAGCTTTCAATTGTTTATTCACAGATAAAGTACACAGAAGGGAAAGGAAGACACATCAGGCGTGGCAGGGCCGGCTTTAGTGCTGGTGGTGCCCTGTGCAACAGTCTTTTTTGGCACCCCACCAGCCCATAACCACCTCCTCGGATCCCCTCACTACCGCCCGGCAACTTTGCCCCACATCTCTCCATTAAGCGCTTGTTAAGGTTGGCTTTACTAATCCACTCAGCTATCCTCATAAAATATAGTTCTGTTCTTTGCAGCAGGCACATTAACCCTTTACACTACTTTGTTGAGTCAAAGCTGCCACTAGATAAAACTCCCATCTCTTTCCCTAGCAGCAACATTAATCACAAGAGGTATCTTGACATTATAATTGCTTCCTGAAGGCTGGAGGCACCAGGAATTTAAGTTATTGCTAAACACAGCGTCCCCTAGGGTCAGCGCCCCCTAATCCAGGCCGGCACCTGGTGTGACCATACCCACTCACACCGCCCTAAAGCCGGCCCTGAGTTGTGGCATCGTAGACTCTGTCCTCACCCTCATGGTTTTCTTGTAAGCAGTCACCATATTTATCATAACGTGAAAATGGGGAGAAGTGGTGCAGCAGTTTCATCTAGACCTTTGTGGATTCTGAATGGTCCTAGCACCTAGCCTTTACATGAAATAGAACCATTTCATCCATTTATCCCTATCTCGAAAGGCTAATCTCTATCTGTGAAGAAGTTTTTAAGGTGTACCCTTTAGGCCTTTTTAGTAGTTAGCTATCTAAACTGGATATAAGTAAATAATGGCTTGCACGCCCACTTCAGTAGCAACTCTCAGTCCTTCCCTTGTTCACTGAGGAGTACACAAGCAATCTGAAATCAAGATACATAGTGACCATTTCTTTTCTTGCCTCTATGTCCACTTGGTACTCAGTCTTCCACACTTGACTATTCCGAACTCTAGTCAGATGGTGACAAAGCCAAGGTTGCAGATTTACACAGAAAGTGTAGTTCTGCTATTGAATTAGTGAATCCAGAGTTGCTATTAAAAATAACAATAATGTGTGAGGTTGTCCCAATGGAGTGTCTTTGTAGCGATGTTCTTTCCCCTCGCAAAACCCTTGAGAAAAGAGAACCACAAATACAGATAGCAGCATGCAAAAGATTACATTTTATCACCAATTTTTCGAAGTAATTCTCCAGTCCATATGAGAATTGCTGTTTTGTTTGCTAATTTCACTGCATAGCATCAGCAAGCAAACAGAATGTCTTCTTTTGAACCATACCCCAAAACCTTCAAAATTATATGTTGTAGTAAGAATGTGGAGAAATGTTGGACTAGGTATCTGATGGTGCAGGGTGTTTGAATGAACTGCACATGCTTGGCTATTAGGCGGTGAGAGAATGCCTTTGCTGCAGTTCAAGGAATGGGAGTCCATAGCTAATCGTGAAACTGGCACCGAAGTTTAGACCCAAAGGCTGCAGAGCCTGTTAAGTGTGTGTCTGTGGTGAAGAGCACCAACCCAACAAACAATGAAGCTTCCAAACCATTTAAGCTTGATATCTGGGTGCTCCTCGAGCTCTGCAGGTGCAAGGTAACACTTGACTACTTTGGCATAATCAAGCTAAACATTGCAAAAGTCTTGGCATCATCAATACGAAAGCATCGACTGTCCCAGGACCACAAGAATAGGGCCTCCCTTGGTAGTGGAATTGGGTCACTAGAGTCCAGGTTTCAGAAAACATTAAATACCATTTGTTTTATGTATGAACAGTAAGAAGTCAGTTATGTTCTCAGAAATAATGATGGAGGCATCTCTGCACTTAAGAGCTTAAAACTAAGCGAACCAATGGGTTTAACCCTGAAGCCACTAAAATTATCAACTCTCCAGCAGAGATCTTTCATAGATTCACATGCTGGACTCTCCAGCAGAGATCTTTCATAGATTCACATGCTGGCTGGGAACCATTGGTAAGCAATGTTACCATAGCAATGTTTACATGCATTCAAACATACTGAAAAAATCCATAGACTATATGCAGTCTATTCACCTCATTTATGACCAAATTTTGGGCATTTAGGTGGAGAGAGTGAGCTTCTCTCTCTCTCCTGCTCCCATTCTCTCCCTCTTTCACCCGCTCGCTCTCACTCTCTCCCTACCTCTCTCTTTCTCCCTACCTCTCTCTTTCTCCCTACCTCTCTTTCTCCCTACCTCTCTCTTTCTCCCTACCTCTCTCTTTCTCCCTACCTCTCTCTCTCTCTTCTCTCTCTTCTCTCTCCCTCAGACTCAATTGCCGTGAATTTCTACTACGTTTGGGAAATGGGTGAGAATTATCTTTACTCTTATAAAGAACTACTTTTGAAATATAATTTTAAACTTTTGAGTCTCTTGTCAAGTTTCAAGTTTATTATGTTAAGTAACTCTATAGAGGTCCACATATAAAGAACAAATACATAAAATGAATAAATAACACAATATTAGTTAAACTCTGTAGAAAAACATCTCATTAGGGGGATCAGACAAGGCCAGCATTAGCTCAGAAGCAGTACGTAAAGAAAATTTGAGACGGATAGGGCGTATCCACTTACGGCAGAATAACAGCAAGGCCTGACATATGAAAACTACATGGTTCAGGTCTTGATCACCATTATGACCAAGATTACAAGTGGCTGAAGATCCATATGGCCCGCAATATTTTGAGGGGAAGCAGCCCCTGACGCAGTAGGAGCCAGAATCGCCTGATCCCGTGAGGCAGGTTCCAGCTGGGGTAGGGCTGCATTTTCCTCAAAATGATAGTGTCCGTTGCAGATTGAAAGCCCTGCCTGTATGCGCAGGCCTTTTTATCTCGGCGAAGGCTTGCGAGCCAAGGTAATTGTCTAAGAATGGCTTTTAACTGTGACTGAGGAAGTGTGGGAATAGAGGCAGCGTCTAACTGTAGGAGCTCTGTGGCATGTATAAAATTCCAGCCAATTGTGTATTTTGTCCTGCTGCCGGCCAAGACTTTTTTTTTTTTTTTTACTTTTTTTCTTTTTTTTAACAGTAACCTCAACGAACCACAGTTCATTATGCTAACCACCCATCGTACAACCCCAGTGAGATCTTGAACAAAAGCATTTTGCAGGCCCATCTCAAGCCTTAAGGTTGCTGTGGAGAGGGCAGAGAGTTGAGTTGAGTCATCAATACACCCTTTACACATTTGTTGAAGAAATTAAGTCTTGTGCTTCCTTTTGTAGTTGATTGTCTAGTCAAGAGCATCTATTTTGTCAACCATGGCCGAATGTTCCAAGAAGAAAACCTTTTAAATCTGTATGACTCCTGTGGCGCTAGGAACGTTTATATTGGAATAAGGAGAACATTATATTAGAATAGTTAACAGCTGCTACACATTTGAAGCACAGTCACTTAGTTGAAATGATCCAAACTCCAACCAGTCAGGTGAGTGTACTGACCGCCACTCCCATAGAGATCGCGATACTTCAAATTTCTAATGCATGCAGACCGGTCTTTACTCTAGTCGTTAAACTTGCATCTTTCCTGGATTGCTGCATCTTTTCTGGCATTTATTTCCAAAGACAATTGCCTTTTGAGTTTGGCCTAGTAGAAGAGCAAATGTTTCCCTTGTGACAAAATGCCTTATTTTGGCCCTTTGACTCCTGTGGTAAATGTCTTTACTCACACGACCCACACAAGGAGTGTATCTATTGCCTCACCCCATACACTGAGCCAAAATACTGCATGATTTGCTGGACTTTTTGTTCCATAACTCTCATATGGCTACAGAAGACGACTAGGGCGGGGAAAGCATCCTCTTCAAGTGATGAGCCTACCTGGTGTGCCCGTTCAGATGTTAAGAAACCGCAGAAAAGTCCACTGGATTAAGTTATCTTTGACGGTTTCAAAATTTGCAGAGCACCCCTCATAAAGCCGTGAAAAGGTCTGACCAAGCCAGACAGGCAAACCAAAGTGTCCCCTCAGGCCAGGCCTCATCAAATGCAATCCTCCAGACAAATTCTCGCTGACAGCACGGTTGATGCCTACTCCATCACTAGTCTTGGGGAGCTTTCCCACATCCATTAAATTTCCTGCTGATATTTCCATCTTGAATGCCAGTCATCATAGAAGCCTTGTCACTGCCTGGCTCACAGTTGACTGTGTCTTCTACCTGGATAACTGCTACTTCATCTATAGTTAGCCTGCCAACTACCCCACTGATGACACCTCCTGTGGCAGCCTGGCCTCTATTGATGATGCTACTACCAACAACACAGTTGACACTTCTTAAAAAGAGTGCAAAGAAGATTTCAACTGTTCTCCTTCTTGAATAGACCTGGCCGGGCAAGATCTTCACTCAGCATCTGCCGAAAGTTCTAGATACTCAGGAGTTACAGGGAAAATGTCATTTTGGTCTTGTCATTAGTCCTGCTTAACTACAAATTGGGTGGCAAGAAGAAGAAAAACAACCTTATTACCCCATGTAGAACGAGGGTGAGTGGAGGAGTACAACCCTGAGTAGTAGTTTCAAGAATTATGGTCACTCTTACAGTGGTCATTATGATGGGCATTATGAAGAGGTGTGCTACCAAGAGCCAGCAATGTTTAAAGTACCAGTACACCTTGCTAATGAGATACATAATATGATGGACTATTCTGGTTTCCATCTCAACCCTCTCTAGAAACCGGTCGCCACAGACTCTTCAACTTTCACAGCAACCATACCTGAGCCATTGGCACAGTTGCCGTCTGTTACTCCACAATGACTGACTTATCCAGTACCAGTTAAGCCACCCGTTCGGCTTGCCTGGCCAGTGTGTCTTTATGCGATAGATGAGGAGAAAAATGGATGGCAATCCCTGATTGTCTATCACCAAAATTTTACGATTGGGATGATTGTTGTCTCCGTGAAAAGCCCACCAACACTGCTGCCAGCAGACTCACCGCCAGACCGCATAGCCTACTTCCAGACATGAAAGGTTATTCCAATGAGTTGGCCCCGCGCTTGGCTTCAACCCTTTTTGGACATAGCTCAACTCAACAAGGGCTGTGGAAGATCCTATTGCCTTGGTCAGGTTTTTACACAGAACACAGTACTTGGTTGCAACTAGGAAGGAATTATTTTTGATTGCCTATTCAGGCACTTTAGACCTTATTTGTGGGTGGCTGTTTACTGTCCCAATAGATTACAAGCCCTTCAAGTGCCTCTTGTCTTTAACGGGTGGAAATTTTGCCCTGGTCTATTTGCCTGAAGGATTTGTCTTTTTCAGTTGAGCTTAAGGTCAGAACATCGCAGGGACTGCAGATTGCCTTTCACAAAGGTCTCCTGTCAGACAACTGAGCACCACCTGGACAGAAGTGATCTGCAGTAGTTTGATCTGGGAGGCATGTGCAGTTGGTATAGACTTCCTTGGCTTGGTTTGGAAAAGCTGTGTCAACCAACCCTGCCCTTTGTCTGATTTCCAAACATATTGAGGGGGGCTACTGTCCATACTGGACAGTGAGGTGACCGTGAATTTTAGTTTGAGCATACAGACGTTTGCCTCCTTGTGATCAGTAATTACCTTGGTTGGATTAAGAAGTTGCTACCTTTATCCAGGAGACCAGTTCCTCACTGGGATTAAAATCTCTTGTCTAAACTACTGCTACCTGAACCATTACATTGTTGCAGATTTGCCATCCAGTGTTAGTCTTTTGATCATTGTAGGAAAATCTGCTGTTTCTAATTTTACCCTTTGTTTTTCTTCGGTAGCTTCTGCAGGTATTCTTACTCTACTCTTTACATTGAGAACTCATTAACTGGGTTCTCATTGCATATATTTACCTTAAAACATAAAAGCAATATTGAAAGAACCATCCTATGAGTACTTGTAGTTATCTGTAAATGCACTCTTTTAGTTTCTCATCTGTAGATGTGCAAATCTTTTGTACTTCTTGGATGGAAAGGTGCTCTGCGTGGTTAAATACATGTACCTCTGCCATGAGTGCCCAATTGTACTGTTGTCTGGATCCCCGATATTGATATATATTTTTTTTTTTGCCGTAGGCAACCACAGATCATGCATGTGCGCCATGACAAATGACTGCCTCACGAATTGCGGTCTTGTGGAACTGGGAGGGGAGCCTAAAGCGCTACCCTCATAGTGGTGGAAGGATACCGACTTCACCAAGAGCTAAGCAGCACAGGCACGGTGGTGTCAGCATACACAGTTCAGTAATAATGAACAGGTCCTTTTTACCCTGTGTCCCTGGAGTGAGGCCTGCAGGTTCACTCAACCTTTTGAAAAGTTCCACTGCTGTGTGCTTAACTCACCCTTTGCAGTGTTTTTCTTCAAATCTGCAGGTTTTGGCTGGGAGGTTGAACTTCATATTCGCTGAATATGACTGAGCAGCACAAGAAGACTAGTCTAAACAGATCTAGTCACTTACAGGCTCATGACCTTAAACAAGGAGTGGCAGAAATTAAGGGACCGCAAGGTATTAAGCAATACCAAGATGAGCGAATTGCTCAGACTTTTGAACACTTCTACACCTCCTTATATTCAGCTGAGGCGCTCCAAGGGAAGATGCTGAGTCCTACCTGACGCAGGTCCTTTTACTGCATTCCGAAAGAGGACACCTCGCGACTAAACATGGACATTCACGCTGATGAGGTACTTGCGGCTCTTAATCAGTTGCAACCAGGCAAAATCCCGGGTCACGGTGGCTACACATCTCAATTCTATCAAATGTTCACAGCACCCCTACCCCCCTCCTTACTCGTTTTTACAACTCATTTAGCACTACTGGTTCTCTTACAGACACCATGAAAATGGCTACTACTACAGTGCTCCCTAAGGCGGGCAAGGATCCAGCACTCTGCTCATCCTACCGGCCAACTTCATTATTGAATGTTGACGACAAGATCTTTACTACCATACTGGTGGTCCAACTTGCCCCCTACATGCAGAGTCTGGTGGCTCCCGATCAAGCCGGGTTTATACCTGAGAGGGGCTGCAGTGATACCAAACAACTGCCATCTCTCTGATAAAACCCAGCACTTATGAATACCTGCCCTTCTGTTGTCGGTCAATGCCGAGAAAGCATTCAGCTGTACCGTCAATTATTGCTCAATAAAATCATCTTTGGGCAGTAGTTCCATCACTGGATCTGTTGTAGCTACATGGGCTTCCAATGTGGCCGATAGGGTCAGTGGCCTGATCTCCCCATCATTTGACATCTCCAGAGGCATTGGATAAGGCTGCTACCTGGCCCTAGTCCTTTTTGCCCTGTACATGGAGCCCTTTGCAGAACGAATCAGCAGAAATCCTACTACTATGGTTATAATCATGGGAGGGAGAGAACACAAGCCTGTCCTATATACGGATGATGTTATGATCGGCTCCACACATCTGATCCACTCATTACTCCCACTGATGAGAGAGTTGGAGGCTTTTGGGAAAGCATCAGTGTTCAAAGTCAACCTTCAGAAATCACAAGCACTTAATCTCACTGTCCCAAAGACTGACCAACGCATCTCTTCCCATTTATCGGAGTTGTCCAAGGGGTTGTATATATGGGCCTTCACATGCACTCTAGGCTGGCGCGCACTGTAGAAAGTAACTATTCAGCACTCCTCTGTACCGCGCAGTCCGATCTCCTTTCCTAGAAAGGTTACACTGTCTCTTGGCTGGGACAGCTTGCAGTGGTCAAAATGACCCTACTTCCCAAGATACTCTGTCATAAACTGCCATTGCAACAACCACACACTCATCCTGCGCAAATTGCAACACCTTATAGAGGACTACATCTGGGTGAGTAAGAAGGCCAGCACGGCGAAAAAACAGACATACTTGTCCCGAGCTGAGGGTGGTCTTGGCATTCCCCATCGCACATGACAGTCAAGCATCCCAGTTCTGCTACTTGATGGACCAGGCTGGACCCTGCACGGAGAAGCACTGATGCTTCTATAGCTGGAAGGTGCCATGGCTGCCTAAACCCCATAGGCCACCCGGGGTGTATATTTCCCCTGTGCTTAGGACGATGAGAGGTATTTTGGATAGGGTACAACTATCGAAGAAACTAACCACCTGCTTCTCACCCCAAACCCTGATAATAGGGAACCCCGACTTTCTCCCCTGCATACCGGGAACTACACTTGTACAATGACAGCAAGCCACCTATTAAAGGATAGGGGACTTCTTTGATCAGGCTGGGCTAATTAACTTTGCACAGATTCGGATTAACCATGATATCGCCCCCCCCACCACCACCACCACCACCGCACATTGGCAATATATAGCAATCTGCGACTGGGTTACAGAACCGACCACAGGCTAGTCGACTCCTCCTGCCCTTCAAAAAGTGACTACTCACACGACCCAAAGATAATCGCCTTGTCTCTGACATCTACGCTTTTCTCAATACTCAGCTCTCCCATGCCAAAATGGCAGCATAGCAGTGATGAGAACAGGAATGAGAACGTTCTTTTACTCCCAAAGAATGGTCGGCCACCTTGCGCCAAACCCATGCCTCTGCTCAGCGCCTCAGGTAAAGAGACGCTTCTTAAGCTTGCACACTACTGCTATTACACTCCAGCCAGAACGGCTAAGTGGAAGCAGGGCAGGGGTGCACATTGTTGGGCGAGTCAGTGGACATCCTCCCTGCACTGCCGTAAACTGCAACAATACTGGGCTAAGGTCCTAGCCGACATTGATAAGATGTATGATACTGATCTCCCCAGGTTCCCAAGCTGTATATTCTTGGGGCTCCCTACTGCTCTGACCTACCCTTTGAGCTCAGCAAAGGGATGAGCTACCCTGGCCCTTTGCGCAGCCAAACAAGTCATATTGTCGTGTTGGGGCATGGCCAGAATACCTACACAGCTGTGCTGGCTGTATACACTGTGGGAACTTCTTGGCCTGGAAAAATTGACGGCGGTCGCTGAGCAGAAGATGCCACAATTTGATAAGATCTAGGAACCATATATACAGTTATTCTCCCACAAACCCAGGGAATGAACATGCCCTGCATACTTGCTCATACTCCACCTCACCCGTGCAGAGCAAACTGCTGACTGAGATATCTCTGTACAGACCTCTCACGCTTCTAAGTCATGTTGCAGGCATCGTGAATGCTTTACCTACTGGGAGGGTTGCTGGGCAAACCTGATCGGCCCTTGCGACTCCCCCTCCATCTCTCTATATATACACTCCTCCTCCCGCTTCTTCTCTTTTCCCTACTTCTCTTGCTTCCTGTTGTCTCTCACCGGCCAGTGGATGTAGGTGAGATGTAATATTTTTCTTAAAACCAGGGGCAGTTCCTCCGCAACGGCGGAGGAGTGTCGCCCCACTGGCTAAAAGCCAGAGGCAGAAAAATAAAACGATATTTGAATATTATTTTATTTTTCCGCTACTGGCTCAGCCAGAAGATACAGGGAGGGGCGGGGCTGGGCCACAGGAGGTGGGGTGGGGGTGGAATTGTGCGCATGTGTTTGGACGGCCTAAGACTGCTGTCCAAACACATGCGCACCTAGGTTTCTCCAGCCCCGCTTTGTACATAGCCGGACTGGAGAAACTGCACAGGCCCCAGGGTCGTGTCTGAGCGGCAGTCACTGCCACTCAGACCAATCCTGATGCTGCTTTCATGCTAGCTTTAGCATGAAAGCAGCACCAGGATTGCTATGGAGCATTTACTGGGACACCAGAACAGGAAAGGAGGACAAGCGAGGCGGCAGGAGAGGATGGTGGTAGTGAAGAACAATTTTTTTTTTTTTTTTTTTTTTTGTTATTTTTAAATGTATCTTCCCCCTGCCTAAACAGATCTATTTAACTCTCTGATCCTTTTTTCTTACCTTCCGTTATGCCATCAGAGAGCTCACAAAAATCTTCCAAGGAACCCCTCAGCTCATTATAGAAGGTGGGGGGGCGACAGTAGCCGAGGGAGCATGTGAACAACATTGGAATTTAGGTGACCTCTGAGCACTGAGCTTCATGGCGTTCAGAAGGCACAGGCTTTCGTGCACAATGTTTTCTTTACTTTTTTGTTCTCCCGTGCATATGGCTTTCCCACATTCATACTTCTGTTATTTATCTCTTGTGTGGTTGTGTGGGGCACAGGTACTATGCCAATAGCAGCACGTCAATTTCCTAAATGTTTCTTCCCCCAGACTCCGCTGTGGAAGACTTTCGTTGAATATTTAAGCAATCATTAGCAACAGCGATAAGTATTTCCTTTAAATTGCCAACACTTGTTTGTAAAGCAGTGTGAAAAATATTTAAAAAAAAGAAAAAGTGATAAAATGGCCAGCAGTGTGTCTGATTTGAGCACACAGTTCAAGGCAAAGCTTAGGAATACCAATGTACTTGCACCGGCAGCGATCTGGGGATGTCTTAAAGGAAAAAAAAGATGACCATCAGTGCATTTGATGCATGTGCACGTGTCTGTGGGCATCATGAAACAAGTTTTTTTTTTTTTTTTTTTTTTTTTTTTTTTTTTTTACTAAAAAGCATTCCAAGATGGCCACTAGTACATGTTTCATGACATCACAACACAGGTGTATATGTCGTAACAAATATAGCCAGCAACCCAACAATTCTTTATTGTTTGATTACTGAAAGTCATTACAAACACATAAAAGGGTTAAAACACTCAAATTAAGGATAACACAAGAGCAACCATCTTAGGAGCACAACCATGCCAGCAATGCAATATTAAAATTGGGCCACCAATAGGTTAAAAACCCTAAGGTGCAAAACACTAACTTAAACTGACAGTAAAGATCCGAAGAGAATCAACATGCACAAGCCACGCCTGCTATTTTGTGTGTGCCCAGCCAAGAAGTTTTTAAGGACGACTATGCAAAGTGGGGAGCGGACGGTCAACACCTGTGATCTATATACTGATCTGAACAAACACTGACGGGCTGATGGGTGGATGCTGCATTTTAGTGTTCATGCAATGAAGTGCGATATGCCTGAGCATGGTTGCTGTTCTGCATCTTTCAAGCCAGATTATGTAGCCTGTACAGATTGAACATACAAGTGCCATGTGCAGGTTAGTATATAAGTATGCAATAAAGAGCATAGTATCTTGTGTGTGAGGACGGGCGTAATGTTGAGGCTCAGGACTCCTTCTGCAAACAGAAAACTTAAAGACAAGCACTTTGTGAACATACCGCGTTAAAGAGCGCACTGCTCTGTCATGCAGCACGTTTCAGCTGTGTAGGGAGCTCGGTTCTGGTTGTAGTAACCCCCTACTTTTTGCATGTTTTTTAGATGCAACTTTGACTGAAGTGCACTGGGCTCCCGCTAACAAGGTTTGCATTGCCAGTGTTCCTTCCCTGAAACAAGACACCTGGTCACTTGATCTCCAAGTGACCATCCCATCTCTATGCAGACTGCTGCTGCAGTCTGCATGACAAGGCACTCCCAAAATTGAAAACACGGCGTGGCACACAGCCTGTGTGCCATCTCCCCTAACACTGCATGCAGTATATGTAAGGTACCTCTCTAGTAGGCCTTACAGCCCTAAGGCAGGGTGCATTATATTACATGTGAGGGCATATATGCATGATCAAATATTCCCCTACTATGTCTTTGTAGATTCCTAGACATAGTAAGTTTACAGAATAACCATTTTAAATGCATGTGCTGGACATTGCTCACTACCAGTTCCCCAGCTGCATGATGACTTCACTGAACCCTGTGATGTTTGGTATCAAACATCTCATAGTAAAAAAACCCTCACTGATTCCAGTGATGCCCCCTGAAAACTAACCAGCTACTAGTGTGTTGACTGACTGGTCCTAACCAGTTTATCCACCACAGACGTGTTTAGTTACCCACATGGTGAGAGCCAATGATCTTAAGGCCCAGAGACAAAAGCCTGCAGTGGGCAGAGGTGTTACGTCCTCTCCCAGGCAGGATGCGGGGGATGGAGAGCTTCAAAGGCCTTGCTGCCTTTGTAATGTGACCCAGGTCTCTCCAGATGGTGATGACCAACCACCCCTGTTCTGACCGCCACTTTTGGCGACAGCACAGGCGGGAAAATCAGTTCAATTAGGAGTGCCCCTTCGGTAGACAAGCTAACGTGGGCACTACTTTTTAAATCATGTTTGGAAGGAATTAGGCCACTAGGGTTAGGGTCATGCCCACTTCCCAACTGACGTGGTCATAAAAAGAGTGCAGTCACCCTAAAGGTGAGTAGCCCATTGGCTACCACCTGGCACTCCCTGTAACTTCAGTATTTAGGTGGCACCCCTGAACACTGGAACTCAGATTCCTGACAACCTAAGAAGAGCAGGACACTTCAGAGTCGCTCCAGCAGAGAAGACGGAAGACACCAACTGACTTGGCCCCAGCCCTACCAACCTGTCCGCAGCCCTCAAAGATCCTGGGCCAAAAGACGACTTGTCCTGCAGCCCAGTGACCTCCAGGACTGCCTACCTTTGATAAAGACCAAGATCTCCCGTGGACAGCAGACCCGTCCAAAAGAAACCAACTTTAAAGAAAAAGAACTCTGCCTGAGGAATCGTGAAACCGTCTCCGGGCCCAACTCTGCACCCGATGCCCATGGCGCAAGACCAAGTGGCCCACCGGTCCTGTGATGGTTCCCCAGCGCTTCTGAGCAAGAGTATGCTGTGGGCTGACCCCTGCCGGATTCCACGGCAATGCCTGTAACCTCACCTCTAAGACTCCCCCTGCCTTCAACCTGCCAGGTAAGACTTTTCTGAGGCCTAAGGACACCCCTGCACCCGTAGCCCTAGGGCCTTGGGGAGCACGACCAACAGTGCCTCTATGTCCCCCAGCACCTCTGCTTATCTGGGCAGCTGTGGGTTCTCGTTGCCTGGCCTTCTGGTCAGAGCCTGCAACCTGTTTCTGAAACCGATCTCCTCCATTGGATAAAATTGGGCGGCAGATTCTGTGTTGGCACTCTGCGCCCGGCCGCTGAGGGTGTAAGTTTGATGCTGCCTTGTTCCCCCCACTTGTACTTACCTCAACTTCAGGAGATCGACCCCTGACCTTGCTTTACTCACCTGAGAGCAACACATCTTCAGTTACCCCGTCTCTATTGGTTAACATTGGGCACCCGCCGCTGTGTTGGCACACTGCACCCAGCCACCCCTGTGTCGCTGATCATGTAAGTTTGGTACTGCCTTGTTCACCCCCAGTCTCTATTGATTAACACTAGGCACCCAACTCCAAATTTGAACTCTGCACGGGGCTGCCGCTGTGGGTGCACTCTTGGTACTGATTTGAACCTTGCCTGGTGTAGACCTAAAACCCGAAGACTGGATTTGTAAGTCAAGTACTTACCTGCAAAACTGCATTCTTTTTTTCCTCCTATAGGTTAACATTGAAGTCTCTGAAAATTGTACTGTCGTTTTTTTTTTTTTTTTTTTTTTAAACTGAAAAGTATTTTCATTTAAAAAACTGCGTACCTTATAACGAAGTTCTTTGCTTCAAAGCATATATAAAAGCAAATGTTATTTTTCTAATTCGGTCTCAGATTTATTCTTTGAGAGTGTCTCGTTTATTGCCTCTAAGTACAACAAATGCTTTACACAACTCCTTGATAAGCCTCACTGCTTGCCCACACTACCACAAACAGAGCATTAGACCTATCTATTTCTACCTCTGCAAACCTTTGGGGATCCACTGGACTCTGCACGGTGTACTTCATTTTAGTGCACCATATATAGAGACAGCTGCCTACAACTTGCATGATGGTAGAAGTCATGGCGCACTTGGAGGGTAACGCCTACCCTGGTCTGAGACCAGATGTTCAAGTGATTTATCGACATGAAAGCTTTCAACTGCACACTGCTATGTCATGGCACATGTTTCCCGTGCGGCTGTGGATTGACTGCGCATTTCATTGATGTAACTGAGAGTTATTTAATCATCTCTGTTTTTAAAGGGTCTATTATGCCCTCTAGTAACACGTTCAATTGGGCGATAGCACTGCCCAAGAGTGTAGACCAACAGATCTTATCCTGGAAGATCAGACAATGCTCCTCTCAATGAAAATCCGCTCTGAGTACTTAGTGATGGTACTTGATGAGATTTTTGCACAAAATGTCTATTTTCTCAAGGTCAATCAAGGTGTGCCGGGTAAATTTTAGGATGTTAACATTTTTTCCTATATGCAGTTATATGCCAGTGCTCCAAAGGTTCAGTAAGCATACCTTGGAAGGCCAAATGGCCATTCGTTATAGTTGGTAAGAGTTTCACCCACAGCACCCTTCGAATGTTAGTTACAAGTTTTTATAGAGCACATGATTACCGGAAGGTGTCCTGGTGCTAGGAGTACTGCTAAAAAGGTGCGGCCCAAGAAAATTTTAATACAAAGAAATTGCTCGAGAGGATCAGACCTAGAAAAGCCAGGTTTTCAGTTCTTTCCGGAATGCCAAGAGATTGGAAATCTATCTGATTTTTAGGGGGCGGGGGGGTGCAATGGTTCTAGTTGTTGAAAACAAAACTCCTACCTCTCCATTGGGCCCGTTTAATTTTTGGGATGATCTGTTTGTTTAGACCTGAGGAGCGTATGCTCCAATTACGTTGAGACCATTTAAATCTCTTCATTAGATAGTCTGGGCCAATGTGATGCAATGCTTTGTGAGCAATGCTAAAGCCTTGAACTGAATTCGTTTCCTAATAGGCAACCAGTGTAGTGATTGGATTGCTGGTGCTGCAGATTTATACTTGGGGAACCCTTGCAAAAGACAAGCAGCAGCATTTAGAAGAGTTTGTAATTTATTTAGATGCTGGTGTAACATTCCAAGGTAGATCCCATTGCAATAATCTAGTTTTGAAAGTACAAATGCAGTTACTAGCGTTTTCCGGGCCTCAAAAGGCACAAAAGGGAGTTTTTGTTTTTTATTATTAATTTCAATGAGTGGAAAGTAGAAAAGGTGATTATCATTTGGAGACCAAGTTAGTGCAGTTTATTATACATTATAATTACTAAATTTCTTTTACTTTGTTGACCGAGACAGGTAATTTTCCCAGGTCTTCAGGCCACCATTGTGGCATCCAGGAGGAGGTCTAATTCCCAAATGGAATCACCTCGGTCTTCTCAGAATTGAGTTTGATAGTTTTTGTACATCCACGGGCTAGCAGCCAACATACAGTCAAGGAACCTCATTCCTGTGCTCTTAGATTTTTTGGTCAAGGCAACCACTATTTGTGTATCATCCGCATACGATGTTAAAGCAAAGCCAAAGGATCTAATCAAGATGGGAAGGGCGGTGACATGCACATTAAACAGTGTGGGACTCAGAGCAGACCCCACAAGGGAGTGAAAAGGATGCTGACACGAATTGACCCAAAGCCACTATTTGCTTCTGTTCTGAGATGAAAGACCAAAGATGGGCCAGGGCAGAACTACCAATTCCGATCTCTGAGCCTTTCAACTAGGAGTTCATGATTAACTGTGTCAAATGCTGCCAATAGGTCCAACAGGACCAAGGCAAAACATCCACCATCATCCGTGGCAACTCATATCTCTTCCATTGCTTTAATAAGAGCAGTCCTAGTACTATGCCCACTACGAAACCCAGATTAAGTGGAATCTAGTACGTGATTATTTTCAATAAAGTATGAGAGCTGCTGATTCATTTCTTTTTCAATAATTGTTGCAGGTAGCGGTAGAGGAGAGATAGGCCTATAATTATTGCTGGATTCAGATTAGATTTCTTCGACAGAGGCAGAATCTATGCTAACTTCCAAGATCTAGGGAAACAGACGATCTTCAACAGAGTTAAAGATAGGTTTAAAAAAATAAAATAAAAAAAACAGTTGTGTTGGGTACTAATTTACTCACCAAAGGGGGACAGGGATCAAAAGGCAAGCCTAATTTCGACAGAAGATGATGTTTAGATGTCTGCTGTAGGGAGAAAGGAGAGAATTATGAGAAACTAAGCTGTAGAGACATTAGGGTTTCCTGTGTTGGGGGGGGGAAATCCCTCTTGGTTACTTTACTGGATCTTCTGATAAATATGCATGACCTTATCCTGAAAGAAGATCGCAAGTGAATTACAAAACTCTTGACTGTAGTTCAATTGATTATTTTCTGGAGTTGACAATATTTTCTTTACTGCCTGGAAATGCTCTGTGGGCAAGTTCTTAGACAACTCAATTATTTGCTCAATATAATCTGATTTTTCTTTGATCAGCACGGCTTTGTACTCCGCTAGACAGCGTTGATATTGTTCCTTCTCTGCCTCACTATAAGCTATTCTCCATCAGTGTTCTTGTTTTTTTACACTGTTGTTTTTGAGCATTTAAAGCTTCAGTACACTAAGGTGCTGAGGGTATGCTTCTATGTGACAAGTGTGTTTTGATTGGTGCAAGCATAGAAACTGCTGGGCTCACCCAAAGAAAATAGGTAGTACTAGCTGAATCTACATCTGTTGGTTATCTCTGGAAAAGACTGCTCCAATTTTGACTGGAGTTCTGTGGGGGTGATCTTATTCCAAGCGTACAACTTGATAGAACTCTGCTTATTGACAATCTGTCAATGCTTAGTTTTCAAAGGGATCTCAAAAAGTAAGCCATGGTGATCTGACCATATCAGAGGTAAGGACCCTCTTTGTGTGAGCAAGGCATTATTTGAGAATGCCCTGCCCAACATGTGACTGGCAACGCGAATAGAGCATCCTATTTTTTGAGACAGACCAATGCAGTTAATCTAACAGGGCAACAGTATCTTAATCTAAATCCAAATCTAAATAGAAGTTAAAGTCTTCTGATAGTGAAAAATGTCCTAGCTGTCTAACGGAAAGTTTCAATTCTATTAAGGACACAGAGGCAAGGATTATGCTTCTTTTCTTTCCTTTATTCGAACACAGCAGACTTCAAAAGCAACCTACATTTCCCACAACACCCTGGGCCAGAACTACAACTCTTTGTCAGCCAGCCCCATCACTCCATGGACCATATCCTGCTGCACTGCTTCAGGCGCTTCCTCTTTCTTGACACAAGAGGAAGATAACAGACAACTCGATCACCTTTGCTAGATTCATTACCTGCAAGCCAAACAAGAACGTCTGAACTTATAGTTAAAACCACTTACCCTCCATTGTTGCTGCAAAAGAACAGTTATTACCAATATCTTGACCAACACATCCAATAGAAACCAAAGTCTTAAATAGCAACAAAACATTTGATTACTTACTCCTAACCAGACTTCTGATCCATGAAACTCATTCCCCAGGCGGGAGCATGACATACCGTGTGGGAGGGAATAATCCTTGTCTCCGTGTCCTTAATAGAGTTGAAACTTTCCGTTACGACAGCTAGGACATCTTTCATTCTATGTCCGGACCGGAGGCGAGGATTATGCTTGTTCAAAGTTTATCCACCACTAATGATGCCATGTCCATTATGGGCTTAAAATAGAACCGCTTGAACATGGAATCAGATGACCATTCAGCTGCATTTATAATGTCTTCCAGCCTAGCACCCAGAGAAAAAGCTTTAGATGCCATAGCACCCCTGACCGACTGTGCCCCAAAATGAGCCACATTGATCCCTGCCTCATGCATAACCCATCGCACCCATTGAGCTACGGTTGGTGATGAGACCGCCTTGAATGGTTTCCTAATGGAAATCAGCAATTGACGTTCCCCTTGGGGGCGTATGTTTTCATTCCATGCTCATAAGCTTTGAGGCATCTCACTACAAACAACTTAGGTGCCCTGTCAAAAGCAGGATAAGAAATCAACCTTGTGTCAGTTTTTGTCTGTCTGGACACATGAAAGGTGACTCCTAAGGGCGTAAAAACCCTGCTCAAAAGGTCAAGAACACGAATATCCGAAACCCTTCTGTAAGAAACCAGGCACAGTAACATCGCTAGCTTGGCAGATATTTCCTTCCTCAACAGGTATTTGTTCGATTGCCAGGACTGAAAAAGGTTGAGGACCAGATTAACATCCCATAAATTTGAATATTTGGGTTGTGGGGGAAGAGCAAGGCGAATACCTACTAACAGTTTACACGTTAAAGGATGTTAACACCGGCAAGTTCTGAATGGGCAAGTGACCCGCTGAGATGGCAGACCGATACGCATGTACTGTACAGTAAGCTATACCCTTGGATGCCAAAGAGGCCAAGAAATTAAAGACTGACAAAGTCGCACCCCATGGGATCTTCTTCCAATTGAAGACCCCAACGAACTCACTGTGACCATGCGGACGTATACCTCTTAGAGGTGCTATCTGCCCAGGCTGAGGCCAGGAGTCTTTGCTCCTCCACGTCTCCGGTCTGGGACTCTCCATCGTTCCCTGTAATCCTCCAGGCCATGGGAGGAAGGCGTCCTTGGAGAACCAACAGGTGACTCTGAGCTGGCGGATCCTACAGAATATCTGGATCTTGGGAGAGAGGAATTGGAAAATCCCAAGAAAGTTCCAGAAGAACCGGAAACCACACTTGAGATCTCCAAACCGGTGTGATCAGTACAACCTGCGCTGCCTGTGTACCTGCATCACCAGGTGCTTGATCATGGCAAAAGGCGGAAAGGTATAGCCCTTCTCCTTCAACCAGTCCTGGAGAAACGCATCTGTCACCCAAGTCTGAGGGTTCGGCTTCCAGCACACGTAGCTGGGAAGTTGATGGTCCAGCCTTGACACAAAAAGATCCACAGTGAACGGACCCCAGATTGAGCTGAGTTTTGCAAAAACTTGAAGATCTAAATGCAACAAACTCGTGTCTAGCCATCCCCATGAACACCAATCTGCTATCTGATTCAAGGACCCTGGGAGGTACTCCCCCGTGACAGATATATTGTACGCCAGACAATACGGCCAAAGCTCCTTGGCCAGGTCTGCCAGGACTTTCAATCTTGGGCCCCCTAGGTGGTTGATATAATGGACCGCTGACCAATTGTCCATCTTGAGTAGAACCATGCAGTTCACCCTGTTCTTGGTCCAGCGTTGAATCGCGAAAGAGCCTGCCAGGAGCTCCAAGCAGTTGATGTGAAGTGCATATTTAGCCAACGACCACTTTCTTCCGGTGTAGGAAAATGGCCCTTGTTGCAGTTACCCCCCCAACCTTTTTTTTTTTACCTGATATTGATGCTGACTTGACAGAGTGTGCTGGGACCCTGCTAACCAGGCCCCAGCACCAGTTCTCTTTCACTAAAAACGTACTATTGTTTCTACAATTGGCACACAGATAAGTCCCTTGTAAAAGGTACTGGTGGTACCAAGGGCCCTGTGACCAGGGAAGGTTCCTAAGGGCTGCAGCATGTATTGTTCCACCCTTAGGGACCCCCCCACCTAACACATGCACACTGCCACTGCAGGTTGTGTATGTTGGTGGGGAGAAAAAGGTAAAGTCGACATGGCATCCCCCTCAGGATGCCCTGCACACAAAACACTGCCTGTCATAGGTAAGTCACCTCTCTAGCAGGTCTTAAAGCCCTAAGGCAGTGTGAACTATACTACAGGTGAGGGCATATCTGCATGAGCAATATGCCCCTACAGTGTCTAAGTTCATTCTTAGACATTGTAAGTCCAAAGTGGCCATATTAAGTATATGGTCTGTGGGTGTGTCAAAACGAACTCCACAGTTCCATAATGGCTATACTGAATACTGGGAGGTTTGGTATCAAACTTCTCAGAATAATAAACGCACACTGATGCCAGTGTTGGATGTATTAAAAAATGCACACAGAAGGCATCTTAGCGGTGCCCCTGCATTTTACCCAATCCTCTAATGTAGGACCGACTGGTCTGTGCCAGCCTGCCACTCGCAGATGTGTTTCTGACCCCTTGGAGTGAGAGCCTTTGTGCTCTCTGAAGCCAGAAACAAAGCCTTCACTGAGTGGGGGTGCTTCACACCTCCCCCCTGCAGGAACTGTAGAACGTAGTGGTGAGCCTCAAAGGCTCAGGCCTCGTGTTACAGTGCCCCGGGGCACTCCAGCTAGTGGATATGCCCGCCCCTGGACCAGCCCCCACTTTTGGCGACAAGTCCAGAGGGATAATTAAGAAAAACAAGGAGGAGTCACCCCCTCAGCCAGGACCACCCCTAAGGTGTCCAGAGCTGAAGTGACCCCCTCTTTGAGAAATCCTCCATCTTATTTTGGAGGACTAGAACCAATAGGGATAGGGATGTGCTCCCCTCCCCAAAGGGAGTGAGCTCAAGGAGGGTGTAGCCACCCTCAGGGACATTATCCATTGGCTACTGCCCTCTACCCCATAAAAACGCCCATAAATCCAGTATTTATCTCTGAACCATGTTAGCCAGATTCCTGATGACCACAAGAAAAGAAGGGCTGCTGAGCTGACAACCCCGCAGAGAAGGAAGGGAGACAACAACTGACTTGCCCCCAGCCCTACCGGCCTGTCTCCTGCTTCAAAGAACCTGCAGAAGAAAGGCGACGCGTCCTGCAGGTCCAGCTACCTGAAAAACCTCCAGAGGACTGCCTGCATCACAGAGGATCAAAAACTCCAGTGGACAGTGGCCCTGTCCAAAGAAGAAACCTCTTCTAAAAGACTCCCACCTCACTCCAGAAGCGCAAGTCCTACCCACTCTGCACCCGACGCCCACAGCCCGAGTCCAGGTGGCCCAACCGACCAGAGAGGACCCCCAGGCGATGGCGACCAAGAGCCCACCATGCGTTGACCTCTCCACTTCTCCACGATGACCCCCACCGCGACTGCCCTGGACAAAGATAACCAACGCCAAAGGACCCACTGCACCCGCAGCCCCTAGGCCTTGGAGAAATCGACACCCGGTGCAGCGACGATTAGCAGGCAGCCCTCTTCTCTGTCCACCTGGTGGTATGCCAGAGCCACCCCCCTGGACCTCGCCTGCAGCGACTGAGTGACCCCCGGGGCCCCTCATAGAGTTTCATTGGAAACCCGATGCCCTGTCTGCACCCTGCACCTGGCCGCCCCAGTGCTGCTGAGGGTGTGGGATTGGTGCCTACTTGGGACCCCTCCAGTGCTCCTCTAATCCCCCCTTGTCTGCCCTCCGAGCCGTGGGTACTTACCTGCTGGCAAGCCGAATTCAGAGTACCTAGTCTCCATAGGAGCCCACGTTAAAATTGCTCAACTTTGACCTCTGTACCTGGCCAGGCCCATTTTGTTGGTGGTGGGTGTTTCGGGTTGACTTGAACCCCCAGTGGTGGACTACCTATAACCTGGAGACTGGAACTGTAAATTGTGTACTTACCTATAAAACTGTACTTTCTTCCCACAGGAACTGTTCTGAAAATGCAGTGTCCACTTTTAAAATAGATATTCTCTGTTTTCTTAAAAACTGTTTACTTGACTTAAGTGAAACAAAGTTACATTGATGTCTATGCTGCAACAGTATTTACTTCTGAACTGCGTCTTGTGGCTCTAGTAATAAAGTAACAAAAATATATTTTTCTATATAAAATTTTATTGGTCTGGAGTTGTCATTGAGTGGTTGTTTCTTCTATTGCTTGTGTCTATACAACAAATGCTTAACACTACCCTCTGATAAGCCTAGCTGCTCCACCACACTACCAGAAATAGAGCATTAGTATTATCTATTATTGCCTCTGTCAAGCCTCTGGGGAACCCCTGGACTCTGTGCACACTATATCTAATTTTGATATAGTATATACAGAGCCAGCTTCCTACACCCAGTGAACAAGCTCCCCAACCGGAGCTGCTGGCATCTGACTCTATGATAATGTCTGGATACAAGCCGAAAATTGCCTCGCCATTCCAGGCCTCCATGTGCAAGAGCCACTAACGCATCTCGCCCTTTGCGTCCTCTGTCAGTGACACCTGTTCTGAATAGGAGAGACCTCTGCACAGATTGGAGGAGTTTAGATGCTGAAGGGCCCTGTAATGCATAGGGCCTGGAAAGATCGCCTGAATCGAGAAAATAAGAAACCCCACTACTCGAGTGATCTGGCGCAGAGAGGTTGAGGCCTTCGAAAGAATCCTCCTTAACTCCATGCAAATTTTCGCTATTTTGCATGACTGCAAACTGAAGGTTTTTGTCCACCAAGTTTATGACAAACCTGAGAAATGTTGTTTGCCTGGAGGGTGCCAGCAGAGATTTAATCAAGAACCCCAAACTCTCCAGAAGGGAAATGGCGTACTGTAGCTGTTCTTGGAGCTTGTAGGGGCATTTATCCATCATCAATAGGTTGAGGTAGATGATCAATCGGATGCTCCTTTCTCTGAGGTGCTCTATTACTGGTCTCAAAACCTTGATGAAACACCAGGGGGCTGAGGACAGTCCAAACTGTAGGGTCGTGAACTTGTAGACCTGCCCCTTCGATTGGAATTGCAGAAAACTGCACTGGGGGTAAAATCAGGACCGCAAGGTAAGCATCCGGCAGATCTAGGTGCACCATCAAGTCACTGGGGCACAGAAGATCGCACAACAGATGGATACCCTCCATCTTCAAGTGGCGGTACAACAGCCAACCATTGAATTCTCTCATGTTGATCACAGGACGCTGACCTCCATCTCTTTTGTCCACTAAGAAGATATTGCTCAAGAAACCCAGAGGATGAAGCAAAGCTGGGGCTGTAGCTGCCTTGTGGAGCAGTTCCCCCATTTCCTGAGTTTCCTGAGCGCAGGACAAGGCCAAGGAAGGGGGAGTGAAGTATGAACTGGGGACCCAAAGAACTTTAGCTGAAACCTACAGATGGTCTTGAGAACCCAAGGATCTGATGTAAGAGACTCCCAAATGTGCACAAACTGAGCCAGCCGCCCCCAACTGGAGTGAAAACTCCTGACATGACACTCACCGGTCTGGTTCCCTGCAGTTGTCAACGGAAGGACCATTTGGCATCTCTGCCTTGTTGATCCCGTCTGGTGGGGAAGAATTCTCCATAACGAGGTTGCTCCATTGACCTACATGGGGCTTGTCCTCTGGTGGGGCCTTCAATATAAAAACGGGTGATCGAGCGGCCTCTCCTACGACCGGCTGCCATGAAAAGGCGGGGCTGGAAAATCTCTTTTATGGAGGATTGTGCCTTATCCAAGGATGTAAAGGTGGAGATGAACTTCAAAAGCTACTTGGTAAACGGGTCCCCAAAGAGATTACCCTGAGTCACCAGCCCCGCCTCCATAGACGCGAGATCCCTGAGCTTCGGGCCACCTTTATCTCAGCAGAGAAAGCCCAATTGGAGTTGCCCAGGAATATGACAGCTCTCTGAGCCCAAGCAGAGACCACCTCCGGGGATAGCTGGGTATCTGTTGCCTTGGCTTGATCTGCCGGCTTTAAAATCCTCATGTGGGGGCCTGAAATGTCCAGCAAATTATCTTGACAGGCCCTCCAGATCCTTTTCATCCCTTTTTTGGGGTCTTTGATAAATTTCGGTAGAAACGTGGCCATCTCAGTGTCAATGTCCGGGGTGGCGGACACTTTCTCTGGTGGTTTGCACAGCCTGCCGGCCACAGGTAATCTTGTTAGAGAGGACCCACTCTGAGGAGCGGGGTGAAGCAGGTCCTCTGGTTCAAGCATGTCAGATGACCCAGCAACCTGAGAGGGCTCTGGTAGAGTCTGAGTTGGCCTCCAAGGTCTAGATGGGCCAGCCTCGTCGTTGGAGTTGCCTGAGTCATCCTCGTCAGCATCTGATGACGGCGGCAGCGTGAAAGGGTCGCTTTGCGGGGTGTCCAGAAGAGGGGGCTCTATGAACGTCTGCTTCATTTTTTCGAAAGCTGACATATTCAGTCCGCTTTCTATTTTGCATTTAGGGGGCCGCTGAGTCACCTGCTCCCAGTTCGAGGACCTTTTAGTGGGTAGGAAAGATTGAGGGGGATTGGGCAGAAATACGCCAACTGTAGAAGGCGTCTCTCGAGAGGCTCAATTTCGGTGGCCACTGCATGATGGATAGAGGCATCTACCACCTTGCAGAATTCACTGTCAATGGGAGGACCAAGATGGTCTCCTCCTTCACATATTCCTCATCTTGTATGGCAGAGCTGTGACAGTACAGGCCAAAATGGGGTGCACTATTGCAGTCGCTCAATGTGGTGGTGAATAGCAGGCGATTTGGCTGAGTCTAGGTCCGCACTAGCAATTTGACGCACAGTGTGCCAACTGATAGCAGTAATCCCCTGGGCCTGAAAGGCTTAAAGCCGTGGCAGAACACTTCTGGGGTAATCCCCTGGGGCCACCTTCCTTAAGGTATCTAGGGAGAGTCTAAAACGCCTGGGCCCGGCCCCTTGCAGCGGACGGTGGCGCTCTCTCGCCCCTAAAATGGGAAATACTGGCCAATGGTGCAAAACGAGCCTTGCGACTCCGCACAGACCTTTGAACCATGGGCCTCTACTGCTAATAATCAGGCCAAGGCACTTGTGTGTGACCTGGATCCAGTCCCCACCGCAGGGCATCAGGGCTTCCAAGGCCATTGGCGTCTCCAAATGGGTTGACGCGGACGGTTGCTCCATAAATGAGCACCGCCCTGCCCTCTGCAGGTGCGCGGGATCACCGCAGAGCCGACTGGGTAAAACAGGCCATGAATGGGGTGGTGACGAACGCCCCAGCGGCTCTCCTGAAAAAGAAAAGGTTAGGGCGCCGCTGCGGAGACTTGCCCTAAGCACTGCACGCGCCACAAGGGGGAAGAAAGGGAAATACAAAGGAACTGCACTTATCCTCATGAGAGCAGGAAAGAAAGAGGAAGTGCCTGAAGCGGTGCAGCAGGATATGGTCCATGGAGTCACAGGACTGGTTGACGAAGAGTTGTAGTTCTGACCCAGGCTGTTCTGGGAAATGTAGTTTGCTTTTAAAGTCTGCTATGTTCAAGCAAAGGAAAAAAAGGAAGTATAATCCTCGCCTCTGGTTCTGACATAGAATTGTAAACTCCTTATCACAGATGCTACTTTCGAGAAGAGTAACCTAGCACTGGCAGGAAATCAAGCAGGCGCTTAAAAGTTTCGAAGTTGGTAAATGCAAACTCCCTCTGTTGAGTGGCTTTGTAGGCTATAATGCAGAGTCTGTTTACCTGTGTCTGACAACCAGACACCTAAGTAATTATATTTGTTGGCAGTGTTAACACTTAAAGGGCCCAGGTGCCACTCCAACTGACGTTTCCTCGTACGTCATCCAAATAGAAGGACCATAGTTTTAGTGGCATTTGCTTGTAAGGCATTCTTAACATTGTAGATGGAGTATGTCCAGAATCCTTTTCATCCCGATTTTGACAACAGGACAAGATCATCAGCATGCTGCATGATGGGCACTCTGAGGCATCCTAACTTGGGTGGGAAGATATTCCCTTTCAGTAGTTCCCTGCCCAAGTCAGCCGTATATAGATTAAACAAGGTAGGGGCAACAACACATCCTTGTTTTAGACCCTTGGGTCCACATATAGTTCTTATAGGTTATCTTCGGGGGGCATCTTTTGGGCTGTCAGTTTTTTCAGGATTGACGTAGAGTTTTGTAACTTGTGCCAACCACTCCTCTGCCTGTACAGCATTTTCCCTTGTGCACCTGTTTGTCAAACTATTAACATAGCTCCAAAACTTACAGGTTGCTAGCAAGGAATACATATATATATATATATATTTTTCCATTCCTCCTCCATATGTCTGTGCTTCAACAGATTTTTTTGTTGTTGTTTCCTTGCCTCCTTCATCCGACTTTCTGTGCTCGCACTCTTCTCCCGTATGTGTAGTAGCTCAGCTCAACAACACTTCCCTTTACTCTTGTTAAATTCTTTGTTGTCGTCCAGTTTCCAGTGCAGCCATCCACGAGTCGACACCCCTCGCAGATTGATGAGTTTGTGTGCGTTTAAGGCTTTAAATAAGTGTTCTACTATTACAGCCCATTGATTCACAGAGCCCATGTCCAGGTGTGCGTTGGCTTGTTTCCAACCAGAGTATCTGGTCACACAGGCCGGGCCCCATTTAACTCTCTAGATAAGTAAGCTGACGTTGGTAGACAGTTGTTGACCTGCTGAATTTTGTTCCTCTTAAATCACTGCGCTCACATTGAACTTGATGATTATAGGGTGATGGTCACTTTCACTTCTGTGTTGGATTTGGTAACTTGCACATCTGTTTAAGAGATTTTTACTTAAAAAGATGTAATCCAATATAGAGAGATTTTTTATAGGTAGACTTAGATTTTTCCTTGACAGAGTAATTTTGGTTGGCTGAGCTCCTCAGCGCAAGCTCGCTGATGCAGTATTTCAGGATGCTTCGGCGGCGGTAGCCCAGCCTTGTCTCTGGTTGGGACATGTTCCGATTGTTGAAGTCTCCAGACACGATGTAGTTGTGTCCTGCTCATAGCGGATTTTTATTTAGATATATATATGTATATATTCATTTATTATTAATTTTAAGTTGGTGACCCCTTTCTGGAGGGACGGTTGTTCAAATGTAGGACATAGCTGGAACAGGAGGGTCGCACCCCTGGTAACACTCCTATACTACAGGTTGCTGATGGTTTGTAAAGCCACCTTTGACACTTTCCTGCACCAAATAACCTCACTTCAAGACCACCCTCCTAATTACAACCATGACCCCTAAAGGCCTCATCACATACCTCTATATTCCCATGCACTCTGAAGCTCCTGTTAGCAAGCCCAGCTCGATGGACTTAAGAGCTCCAAAACCAATTCTCAGAAGCAGATTTGGACCACTCCAGCTCACGAATTGGTGCATTAACACCCATCAGAAGGCTGTACATCATACATTTCAAAATTCTCCAAAGAATCTGAGTCTTAGTACTTGTCAAGAATATCCCCGCTGGTGTGAAACAGTTCCCAAGTGTGGTATTATTGTTCATGAAACATTTTGTGGCTATGGACTGGGGATGAGGACCCACACCCACGTGAGCCGAGTTACTGCTCAGGGGCCTTTATGTATTGCAACTAGACGCCAATGCATAGTCGCCACCTCCAGTGTCACGCCGCAGAGTATTTTTGGGTTCTGCTACAAAAATAGCTGCTTAATGATGATGCCTTTCCAGTGCCTAATTGATGACAAATATGTGTGCGGCATAAAGGGTTGCCTTTTCCCCTCCACAGCGGGTGAACGGTGTATAATGAATAATTATAATTGAAAGTAATTGACTCGGGTGCATGATGAATGGTTTCTTCTTTCTTTAAATGTCATCTTTGGAGTTACTTTGGAAATCGTTCTTGAACTGAAGCTGATAGTATCTAAATCACTATGCTGGGTCAAGTTGTGGAACAAGATTCAATATATTGAATGTAAAGTTACATGCATGTGTTCATATTCAACCTACTAATGTTTAAAAAGAAAAAAAAACATTCAGGGCCATATTTATGGATCTTGACGCAAAGCTGCACGAACACGGTTTGCGTCAAAATCCTTAGCGCCTGCTAGCACCATTCCATAGCACCAGGTGGGCGCCATATTTATGGAATGGCATGCACTGGCGCCAAGGAATGGCTAGCATCTAACAAATAAATGCTAGCCAGGGGGTTGGGGGGGGGGGGGGGGGGGGGATAGTGGGCCAGAAATGACTCCTGTCTTGGTAAAGACAGGAGTCATGCCCACCACCCCAATGGCCAGCCCAGGGGACCAGTGCCCCCTGGGAAAAGCCATAATACCCAGTGCCAGGCAGATGGCCCCATGTAAGGGGCCCCCAATGGCATAGAATAAAAAATACTTACCTGTACTTACCCAGGATGGGGTCCGCCATCCTATGGCATCCCTCTGGTGTGGGTGGGAATGTTCGTGGAGCGGGCATCTGTGGACCCATTCCATGGTGTTTAGCCATGGAAATGGGTCCGCAGGTCCCCTAATGACTGGTCAGACCCAGGCGTTAAATAATGGCGCTCAGCAGGCTTACCACTATTATTTGGGTCTGCCTACTCAGTGAGCGTTGTTTTTGTCCCGGAGTATAAATAAGGCGGTAGGGGGGACGGAAATGCCTACCTTGCATCTAATTAGCGCAAGGTAGTTTGCTGCATCCACAATATAACACTAATTCCTATATTTATATTTTGACGCTAGACCCATCTAGTGTCAAAATATAAATATGGAGTCAAGTTTGCCCTGTTTTGGAGTCAAAATAAATGACGCTAAAAGGGAGCAAACCAAGTATAAATATGCCTCTTAATGTTAACAGATTCACATAGGTAAACTTAGATGTTTGGTCTAAACTTAGAGTACGGACCTATAGATAGTACTCGTAAATGCCCTTTGTGAATTCCCAAAGTCGTAAACTTAGACGTTGTGTCTAAGTTTAGCCCAACTGCTTAAGTTTACCTTTGCGAACTGGGCCCATGGATGATTGCCGTTTTAAAATGGTAAATTACAAAAAAAAAAAAAAAAAAACTGGGGAGGTGCAAACCAATGAAGGAGTTGGAATGGGTGGCACAGCAACAGAAAGGGGAACGGGGAGACAAAACCCAGTCTAGCACTGCAGTCTGTGAACACTGCATGCCTTTTGGGCCGATATTCCCATACTGTCTGGGATACGGTCAAGCAGCTCCTTCCTCGAGTCCCAGAGGAGACAAGGGCAGGTCTCTCCCAAGCTGTTACTGACGGGAGAAATGCAGCAAAGTTCATGATTCGTTGTGGGTTGTATATGACCGACTCACTAGGGAAATCGGTTGCCTTGAGGCGCCATGCCTGGTTGAGGACATGTGGCTTTTTAGGGGATGTCCATCAATCTCCAGTGGACATTGCCTTTGAAGGCACCTGTCTCTTCGGAGACACGGTGGACTCAGACCTCGAGCCCTTTAAGGACTCCCAGACTACGTCTCAGTCCCTTGGCCTCGTAGCTGCTCCTCACCCCCCCCCCCCCCCAGTCCAATTTTCACCCCTTTTGTGACTACAGAAGGGGCACCCAGCCGCGTCCTTTTCCACATGGCCACCGAACCGCACATACTTCATAGTCTCTACGCGGACACAGGATTCCACATGCTCGTGGATCAGGGAGCCAGAGGCCCACCCACATCCTTCCAATGCCTCCAAGCTTTCCTAGTCCTTTGGAACATCCCAGACCAGTTGGCAACAGGATCCTCCATCACCTGCCCCACTGCGAATCCATCACCACGGACAGTTGGGTGTTGCAAATTGTCTGAAGGGGCTACTCCCTCCCCTTCGAGACTTCCCCTCCAGACATTCCACCATCATATGATCATATGTTGGAGGATCACTTGGCACTTCTCGGTGAGCAAGTCTTGGCTCTCTTGGCCTAGACAGTCATAGAGAGAGTCCCTGTGCCAGATGTAGGTTGTAGTTGTTATTCCTGCTACTTTCTGGTACCCAAAAAGGACAAGGGCATTCACATTATTTTAGACCTCCGGTTCATCAATCTATTCCTCAAGAAGAAGTTCAAAATGCTAACTCTAGCTCAGGTCCTGTCAGCCATGTACCCTGGAGACTGGATGGTAGCGTTGGACTTGCAGGACACCTATTTTCACATTCCCATCCTGCCAGCCCACAGACGCTACTTGTGTTTTGTGGTAGGTCACGACCACTTTCAGTTTGCCGACCTCCCCTTTGGCCTTAAAGCACCCTTCGGTGTTCAAAAAGATGGTGGTAGTGGTTGGAGCTTATCTGTGCAGGTTAGGGGTTTCAGTCTTCTCCTACCCTGACAATTGGCTGTTGAAGGCGAACTCGCCCCAGGCTGTTGTCTCCCACCTCCAGACTACAGCGAACCTCCTGCATTCAATAGGGTTAACTATAAATGTGCCAAAGTCGTACCTGACTCCTCTCTCAGAAGCTCCCTTTCATCAGAGCAGTTCTGGACACACTGCAGTTTCGAGCTTCTCCTCACAATAAGTGAGTCCAGGATATTTGGGCTATGTTTCCAATGTTTCAGCCTTTATCCTGGATTTCGGGGAGAATAACTGAGGCTGCTGGGCCTCATGGCCGCATTCATCCTGCTGGTTGAACATGCCAGATGACATATGTAGGCTCTGCAGTGGGACCTGAAGTTCCAGTGGGCGCAGCATCAGGGGAACCTCTCTGACATGGTCCAGATCTCAGAGGGGACTGCACTAGATCTGCAGTGGTGGCTGTTGAATTCAGATTGGGTCAGCTGCAGATCTCACTATAGTGACAGATTCGTCACTACTGGGATGGGGCAGCCACATGGGAAAGGTGGAGATCAGAGTCCTCTCGTCTCTGGGGGAGTCTGGCCTCCACATCAACCTTTTGGAGCTCCAGGTGTTCTGACTTGCATTGAAGGCATTGCTTCCCTCTCTCAAGAGGAAAGTAGTGCAGTAGTAGTGTTCACCGACAACACCACTGCCATGTGGTACTGCAACAAGCAGGGTGCAGTGGGATCGTAGACCCTCTGTCAAGAGGCTCATTGCCTCTGGACATGGCTGGAACGCCAGGGCATTTGCCAGTTGTCCAACATCTGGCGGGCTCTCTGAACACCAGAGCAGATGAACTCAGCCGTCGATGCATAGTCAATCACAAATGGCGTCTCCATCCGGAGGTGGTGTGAGGTCTCTTTCAGTAGTGGGAAGAGCCTTGGTTAGATCTGTTTGCCTCCCCAGAGAATGTGCAAGGTCAGCTGTTTTCAGCATTGGAGTTTCCAAGGCGGCACTCACTCGGCGAGGCTTTTCGTCTCGAGTGGAGCTCAGGCCTTTTTTTACGCCTTCCCGCCTATGTCACTTTTGCCCAGAGTTCTGAAGAAGATCAGGCACAACCAGGCCCAAGTAACCTTGGTGGCTCCGGACTGGGCACAAACAGTCTGCAATCCCGAGCTATTGAGCATGGCCATCGATCCTCTGACCAGACTTCCCCTTTGGGAGGATCTTCTGTCGCAGCAGCAGGGGAGGGTCTTGTAACCGAAACTCTCCAGTCTCCACCTCCTTCCGTGGAGATTAAGCGGCAGTGGTTGACAGCTTTTGACCTTCCGCCTGAAGTATGTGACGTTAACTTGGCAGCCAGGTGTCCCTCCACCAAACAGTATACGCCTGTCAATGGAACTAATTTGTGGCATGGTGTATTGACAAATATATTGATCCCTTTTCTGCACCTCTCAGAGGTTCTCCTCTTCATTCTCTCTCTTGCCCAGCAGGGCTCTGCTCTGGGCACCCTCATTGTTATTTGTCTGCCATCTCTGCCTTTTTAAGACTGCCAGACAAACTTTCTTTGTTCAAATCTCCCATCGTTGAGAGGTTTCTTAAAGGACCCACCCCCAGTTACCTCCTATCCCATTCATGATGCTCCTGTGGGCTTTGAACTTGGTCCTAACATCTTGTGTGTGCTACTTTCAAGCCACTCTACAACCGTCTCCTGTGGCTCTAGACTCTTAAAATTGCCTCCCTGATTGCCATCACCTCTGCTCGCAGAGTGAGTGAGTTCCAGGCTCTCTCTTCAAAGCCACCATTTTGTAGCTGTCCATCCTGATGAAGTGGTGCATCGTACCAGGGCTTCCTTCCTTCCCAAAGTGGTGACACATTTTCATGTTGGCCAATCACCTTGCCTACTTTTTACATACCCCCACATCCCTCTCATGAGGAGGAGGGACTCCACCACCTGGATCCAAAAAGAGCGTTGGTGGTCTACCTCAATCGTACCAGATATTTCCATGTGGACAATCAACTCTTTGTGGGCTATGTGGGTGCAAAGAAAGGAAGGGTGGTACAGAAAAGGACCATCTCAAGATGGGTATTAATCTGCATCAAGATGTGCTACGCTTTGTCGAAAAAGCAACCCCTCTGAGGGTTTGCGTGCTTATTCCACCAGAGCAACTGCTGCTTCCACAGTGTTAGCATGCAGAGTTCCAGTCCTGGATATCTGCCAGGCAGTGAAGTGGACATCTCTGCACACATCCACTCAACATTACTGTAGGAAAGTACTCTCTTTTTTGGCATGGTTACTTTTTGCCTGCTATCAGTATTCTTGAACTGTTTTCACTGGGATCCTGCTAATAAGGACCCCAGTGATTGTACTCTCTCCCTCTAAATTTGGTTTCTTAGGACTTTGCACACCCCACAATTGACATACTAGTGCCCCCATACAAGTCTCTAGTATATGGTACTTAGGGACCCGGGGCAGTGGGGACCGGGGGTTCCCCATTGGCTGCAGCATGCATTATTCCACCCATGGGAGCCCATGCAAAATGTGTCTGCAGGTATGCCATATTGCAGGATGCATGAAAAGATGCATGTGCCCTTTCACCAGAGGTCACTATAAGTCACCCCTATGGTAGGCCCTCCTAATCTAGAGGGCAGGGTGCAGGCCCCTGTGTGTGAGGGCACCCCTGCATGAGCAGAGGTGCCCCTATGAACTCCAGCTCCATTGTACTGGACTCTGTATGTGTGGGAAAGCCATTTTACCCGTGAAACTCGACACAGGTTCAGCTACATAATGGTAACTCTGGACCTGATCATATTTGGTATCAGACATGTTGGTTGTATGATTTCATGCACTCTGGGGGCTCCTTGGAGGACCCCCATTATTGCTCCTACCAGTCTTCTGGGGTTTTCAGGGCAGCCTGTGCTGCTGCCACCCCATAGACAGGTTTCTGCCCTCCTTCTGCTTGACCTGCTCAAGCAAGGGAAGGCAGAACAAAGGATTTCCTGTGGGAGAGGGAGGCAACACGCTCTCCCCTTGGAAATAGGTGTTACATGGCTTGGGAGGGGTAGCCTCCTCAAGCCACCGGTATACTTTGAAGGGTACATTTGGTGCCCTCCTTGCATTAACCGGTTTGCACCAGTCCAGGGACTCTCAGTCCCTGCTCTGGTGCGAAACTGGAAAAGGAAAGGGGAGTGACCATTCCCCTCTCCATAACCACCTCAGGGGTGGTGCCCAGAGCTCCTTTAAGTGGCCACTTGGTTCTGCCATTTTGAATCCATATGAGTGGCCAAGCAGGTGACATCAGAGCCCCCTTCCTGACAGGTGGTCACCTGGCTAGGTGACTAATCCCCGTTTCAGGGCTATTTATGGTCTCTCTCTTGGGTGGTTCCTCAGATTCGGCTTGCAAGATTCCAGCAGGACTCCTATGCAACCTCCACTTCGACATCTAGCCACTGGAACAGTGACTGGACCCTCCAGGAACCGACAATATACATCCATGAAGAAGACTCTTCTTGCAATACTGTTTCCACTGCTCCTTCCAGCTTCTGCAACATTTCCCCGGCTGTGCATCCTCTGTGGGCGGCAAGTCTTCAGCCTGCATGAGAAGGAAGAAGGAATCTCCCTTGAAGTGAAGGAGTCACTCCACTGCATCCGCAGGCACTTACTGCAACTATGACAGACGGCTTGGATCTCCTTTCATCCTGAGCTGCGTGGATCCTGAATCACGGGTGGTGGTCCAGAGTAATCCTCTTGGTCCTCTCTGCCAGCTGTCCAACTTTGGTGGAGGTAAGCCCTTGCCTTCCCACGCAGGTCAGTACCCCTGTGCACTGCACCTCTTGCATCTGCCAAGGCTTGTTTGCATCTCCTCCAAGGGAACTTCAGGCTATGTGCAGCTCCAGCCCTCAGCACATCTTCCTGCGACGCACAGCCCTCTGTATTCCCCATCCTGTGGGACTCTGTAGGTGCTGCCTTTGCTCCTGTGGGCTCTGTGTTGCTCAGGGTCCCCTCTGACTCCCCCTCCTGGATTGAATCATCCTGGGCCTTGCTGGTCCCCGGCAGCACCACTTTTCCACTAATCGCAAATTTGCCTTAGCCAAGGCTTGTTGGTGGAATTCCTGCACCAACACCCATCTGCAATCTTTACTCTGGTGTGGGACATCTTCTGCATCCCTCAGGAACTCTTCTCCGGCTCCTTGGATGCAGTGATGACCTGATGTTCATCACAGTCAACCAACTCCTGCAAGTACAGCTGGGTGGGTAGTAGCTCCTACTCCTCCTGGACTCCACTGTGACTCTTGGACTTGGTCCCCTGTCTTCACAGGTCTTCCTCTCCAGGAATCCACCGCTGGTTTCTTGCAGACTTGTCTGGGTGTCTTCTTTCCTTCTTTTCCTTCCTTTTGGGTGGTTTAGTGAAATTCCAGTGATTTACTGCTGCTTTCCTGGTCGTGGGGGGGTACTGTGCTACTTACTGTGGTTTTCTGGTACTCTTAGCTCCCCTCTACACATTCCACTCCCCTAGGAGGGGGTCCTGTGTTTATATTCCATTTTTTTAAATATATGGTTTGGGCTCCCCCTAGGGTCACTATTGGTTATTTACATTTGTACTGTTTTCTAACCTTTTCTATGCCTATTACTGTTTATTAGTGTATATAATTAGCTTATTACTTACCTCCTGTTGGAGGGTTGCCCTTCTAGTACTTTGTGGTATTGTGTGACCAAAAATAAAGTACCTTTATTTTTGTACAACTGAGTGTTTTCTTTCATGTGTGTAAGTGCTGTGTGACTACAGTGGTTTTGCATGAGCTTTCCATGTCTCCTAGATAAGTCTAAGTTGCTCATCCACAGCTTCCTCTAGAGAGCCTGGTTTCTAGACACTGCCTACACTTCTCTAAGAGGGGATACCTGGACCTGGTATGAGGAGTAAGTACCTTAGGAAACCACCACACACCAGGCCAGCTTCCTACATGCACACCACGTGTATTTTACAGGAAATGTTATTCTTCATTGGTTACCAGCGATACGCTCTCCTGTCTAACTATGTCACACACCAAGGCTGTTTTGTACAATATCTTAGCGGTGATACGCACATTGAGAATGGAGTTTCAGGATTTCAGTGGTGACATGCCCTCCTTTTGACAAGGATTTAGCACAGTATGATTACATTTCCTTCCACTCTAAAATATCTTGCGCCTGAAGGGGTGATCTGATATTTTTTTGGAACTGAAGTTCTGTCAGTTTGAGAAACTGTAAGTACCAGGGGTGTATAATTACAGTAGTATATTTCTTACTAGTGTGTTTAGTACTGTTCTCTTGTTTTTTTTTTTTGTTGTCCTCATTCAGCTCCGCTTACTGAGACACCTCTTCGTTCCTGTAACCTTTTCGCCCTCTTGACTAAGAAGAGAGACTCAAGTCAGGGGGTGCACCTTTGTAACTCCCGGTCTGCCTAAACAGACCTGCCGAGGCGTCGAACGGTGCTTAATCATTGGACTGAGGCAAAGAAAAGATCATTGAGACAGTTTCACATAGATACCCAGCAGTAAACTTAGCAGGGGAGCGGATTTAGGCTATTCCCTGCCAATTTAATAATGGTGACCACATTTCTACGCTTTTCTTTGAGCCCTGCACATTTAGGTCCATATTTGCCGCACGGAGAGCAGCATTCAACCAGTCAGTATAGCTCGGAGAGTGCTCCTTCAACCATTTTTTGCAGATTTCATTCCGTCCCAGCACAATTACATAGAACACAAATGAACGATTAGTTTTGTTCACCCTTTTCCATATCCCCTCATCCTGGAGCTGCCCAAATATAATTAATGGGAATGATACATTAATTTTCCAGCCTAACATAGATGATAATGCCCTAAAAACCTCCTCCCAGAACAACCGGATAGCGGGGCAATCCCAGAACATGTGTATATCCGTTGCTCCTAGCCCGCCACATTTCGGACACTTGATCACCTCCCCCTTCTTAAATTTGGACAGTTTTGCCGGAGATATGTATGCTCTATGTTGAGTATAAAGATGGTTTTTCCTTAATGGGGCCGGCTTCACTACTTCATACAATGTCGTATACGACTTCTTCCACCATAACCCAATCTTGTCGCCTGACATCACCTTGCCCCATAACTTGCTTGGTAGGTCAAAGTTCTCATCCAAAGTTTCTAATATTTCCCAATACCAAACCGCCACCCTCTTCCCCGAAGCCGAGAGCGCCAGGTCTATAAAAGAGTCTTCCAGGGCATTTACCACTCCCAATCCCCCCTTAGTTTCTTTTTCCCACTGTCTTATCTGTAAATATTTTAACCTGGACAGAGAACCGTTATTCTTACCAATTCATCCCAAAGGCATAAAGTACCATCTCGCGCAATCTCCCCCCACCTTTCCACACCTGCCCTTTTAAGTGGTAATGCGAGGATATCCTGACAGCATTCTGGGGTGCCCGGGGAATCCCATATAGGGGCCTGATAGCTATAATAATGTACACCTAACCGCCGCCTCAACTGGTACCAACTCCTTGCCATTCCTTGCAGCACTTTTAGTTTAACTTTTTTGAAGAATTTAGGGTCACCAAATTTGAATAGAAAAGACTGTAAGCCCCCTTTTTCAGACAACACCATAGCCTTGTACATTCGGCCCACTGCTGAACCGTCTGGGGATATAAACAGCATCCTTGAGTTTTTAAACAAGAAAGCCCACGCATAATATGTCAAATCAGGGAGAGCCAATCCTCCTTTTTCCCTCCTTCTGCGTAGCTTTTTCCATGATATCCTCGGCCCCTTTGAGTTCCAGATGAAACCACTTATCGCTTGTTGCATTTTATCCAGGTGTCCCTTGTGCATTGCCAGGGGTATAGCTGAAAACACAAAGGCCCGTATTTATACTTTTTTTGCGCCGCATTTGCATAGTTTTTTGACGCAAAAACGGCGCAAACTTGCAATATACCATTGTATTTTGTAGGTTTGCGCCGTTTTGCGTCAAAAAGCGGCGCAAATGCAGCGCTAAAAAAAGTATAAATACGGGCCTAAGTTCCATTTGGGCAGAATAAACATCTTAATTAGATTTATCCTCCCAAGAATCGTCAAAGGGAGACATGCCCATTTTTGAAGCATAATTTTACATTCTGCTAATAACTTTCGAGCATTCCTTTCCGCTAAGTCCTTCAAATTTTGGGTCACTAAGATACCCAGGTACCGTATTTCCTGCTTATTTGTTATTGACCCTACTTCCATATTCCACTGCATTGTTTCTGTTTTCCCCACATTAATCCAGTACCCTGATATCCTTCCAAATTGTTCAGCCAGATCTTTGATTGTGTTAAAGGCAAGGGGCAGGTTATTAGTATATATTAGTAGATCATCTGCATATAAAGAAATTTTCTTTTCCCAGCCATTGCAGCAGAAGGGCGAAATAAGAGGGTTTTGTCTGATTTTTCTAGCAAATGGCTCAATATACAGATTGAACAAAACCGGCGACAGGGGGCAGCCCTGCCTCGTACCTCTTGAAATAGTAATAGGGCCTGTAAGTTTACCGTTCACCAAAATCTTAGCACAAGGGGATGTATAAATCCGGTCAATTACCCCACAAAACTTGGAGCCTAAATTGGCCCGCCTCAAAACCGATTTAAAAAAATTCCAATTAACTTGGTCGAAAGCCTTCATTGCGTCTAAAATAATAACTGCCAAAGGCGACCCAAACGTTGTGGCCATATCTATTGCCCCGATCAGTTCGAAAGTTAATTCATGCAAATATCTGCCTTTAGAAAAGCCTTTTTGATCGGGGTGCACTAGATTATTCGCTATCCTACTCAGCCTATCCGCTAGAAGCTTAGCTAGCAGTTTATAATCGCTGTTCAGCAATAATATAGGCCTGTATGAGGCACACTTCGCTGGATTTTTATCCGGTTTCAAAATTAAGGAGATCACCGCTTCATTCCATGAAAGAGGAATATCATTGCCAAATTCCAGGATCCCTCCAAACAATTCTGTCAATACTGGGATAACTGAGTCCCCTAATACCTTATAAACTTCCACTGGAATACCATCCGGGCCTGGCGCCGTTCCCGACTTACTACTAGTCAGGATTCTCCTAATTTCCTCAGCCGTTATTGGGGCGTTCAATGCTTCCTTCTCCTGCAACGATAAACCTAAAAATCTATCAGCCCCCATCCAATCCGTTACCATACCTTCATCCACCTCTAGCCTTTCCGAATACAGTTGCGAATTTTTTTTTCGAAAGGCCGATTCTATTGCCGCCTCATCTGTTCTTTTTTCACCTGAATGCTCCACTTCAACCTCCTTGATGTAGTTCCTAACACGATCAGCTTTGCCTTTCCAGGCTAACAACTTCCCCGCATTTTCCCCGTATTCGAAATGGGCCAGTTTGCTTGCTTCCCCATTTGCTTTGAATTCTTCCCTGTAGTATCTTTTCCAACTGGCTTCTCAACCCATCCCAGCTGGCCCTCAAAGCCTCCGTCTCCCCTGCTTCAATTATTTTAACTTTATATTTTCGCATTTCCTGCTCCAGTGCATAAATCTCTTCTTTCTGCCGTTTATGTTTCTGGATAGAACAACTCCTTAACTCCCCACGGATGACCGCTTTAAACGTGTCCCATACTACAGATAAAGGAGCAGAGCCCAAGTTTACACTAAAAAAGAATTTGGCTTCCTTACGCAGTTTTAGCAACCCCTCCTGATCTAATAACAATGTCCGATCAATCGTCCACCGGTCACTACAACTTGTCGGACGAAAGCACATATTTAACACCACCGCAGAGTGATCTGATAAATGCGAAGGCAGATACGCAATATTCTTCACCTCCTCTCTCAAACGCATATCTAATAGAAAATAATCAATTCGCGACGCATGTCTATATTTCTTATTAAAAAAAAGAAAAGTCCCTGCTATTCCCTGCCCTTTGCCTCCAAATATCGCACAAACCAAATTCCTTCATCATTCTCCTTAAATACTGTTGCGACTTAGGTGTACCTCGTGATTTACAGTTATGCCTATCCAACTCATTGTCTAATACCACATTAAAGTCACCCATCAAAATCACCGGGTCCGACAAATTCCAAAAGCTGAGAAAAAAGCTGCTTTAAGGGTTCTATATTGTCGCAGTTGGGCCCATAGTAGCCTGCTAAGACCAGATTCCAACCCCCAAATTGTATTTTAGCTATCACCCATCGCCCTTCTAAATCTGATCTAGACTCCAGGATTGCCACACCCCCCTGCTGTGCATGTTTAACTAAAATTGCCACCCCTTTATTATGATAGTTGTGTTCTGTACATGCAAATGTTCGAACCCATCTTAGTTTTTGTATTATGTTAGTACACTCCACCTTTGTGAGATGCGTTTCCTGCAAAACTAAAATTTGTGCCGTAGAATCCTGCAGATACTGTAATATTCATTCCCTTCTTCCTCGCACCCTTAAGCCATTGACATTCCATGAAAGAATTTGTAATGGTGTATTCTGCACCCTCTGGCTTCCCTCCCTGCTAACCATCTATCAATCTTAGGTAACAGATAGCTGGGCTGAACGAGGCACTACTTTTTACTTTCTTCCAACTCCCCCTCCCCGCCTCCTTCACCCCCACCCGTGGAGAACCCCCCCCCCCCCCCCCCCCCCCCCCCAACTAAGGACCATAATGATCCAAATTTTAGAGCACCCCGAGGTTCCTGGGAGAATTTCATCATTGCACATTACACGCAGCCTTATTCAGTAGACTGCGCATTTTTGACCACAACCAATAATTCATCCGCTTCACTAATGTCTCTGATGTTATACATTTTGTTGTTATACATGACCCTAAGGAAGGCTGGAAATTTCAGCTGGACCGAGACCCCCAAAGATTTAAAAATCTCCAACCGTTTCCCCAGTTCCCACTGCCTATCCATAGTCACCCTGGATAGGTCAGATCTAATCTCAAACACAATATCCTTCACTCTTAAGGACTTCTGTTTCAATGCTCTAGATAAAATCTTTTCCTTCATCTGGTACGACAAAAAGTTTATCAAAATTTTCCGAGGTCTACTACTGTTTGTTCGTAGCTTAAAGGGGTCTCGATGGATTCTCTGAATATCCTTCCCGATTTCATCCTCGGTCTCCTCCAGATCCACCGCTGATTTGATTAGTGATACTACAAAGGTTTTAAGATCGCTCCCTTCCGCACCTTCCGGCACTTTCTGCAGTTTTAGATTATTTCTTCTTGAATAGTTTTCCATCTGCTCCACCCTGTTTTTTAGAGCCTGTTCGCTCCTCTTCAATGTATCGATCTCGCCCTTATGCTGTACCAGCTCCTCCTTCATACCCCCCATCGCTTCTTCCAGGGCCTGCGTTCTTTCCATTACGCCATCAATTTATTTTTCTAAATTAGCACAAACCTCTCTTATCTCCCCTTGGTTTACTTCTGAGTTCGCAAAGCCCGTTTTTACATCCTCAGAAATGGACAAGATTAACGCCTCCAACGAGGAACTCAGTAAAGGGGCGATCACCGAGGCAGCTTGAGGGGGCTCCAGCACTGCCAACTTAGGCGCGAAGTCTTGAACCTCTGAAGGGTTATCGTTTGGAGTCTGAACTAGTACTGGGGCCGTCTGTTCTTCTCCTGGCCGTGGCGGGGCGGACCTCGTCCCCTCCCTGCCCTCACCCGTACCGTTTTCCACCTGCCTGGTGGTAACCTCCATTGCAACTCTAACCTGACCAGGGGTAAGTGTAACTACCTCAGGTCTCACTTTAAAAAAAGACCTTAGAAAGGGCGTCAACTTATCTCTACCCTTAAGCTTGCTCTCTCCCGCTTTCCTCCCCGCACTCCTACCTCCTTCCCCAGATTTAGGTCTCAGGATTTTTTTTTTTTTGCTGATCCTCCCTTGTCCCCCTTCTCCTCTGTAATCGCAACCAAATTGTCCTGGGGCGACTGGACTGTCCCCTCCACTCTTGTTAAGGGAAGCGGGGGAGCAGGGAAGACGCCCCCCCTCCCACGCTGCCTCACCGTTTTCTTCCTGGCTCCCTTCTCTGGATTCTCTTTGGGTTGCTCTCCCAGCCGCAACTTCTCTGTTGCTGCTCCGCCCGTTCTGCAGCTACCGCTGCCGCTATTCCCCCGAAGGGGAATTCGTGCCACGCTTTTACGGGTCCGGTGCAGCTCCAGCGCGGCCCGGTGCCACCAGACAGCCCCCGCTGTCCTCCAGACTGCCTCGGGTCTCACTAGTTGCGGTGCGCACATCTGTGTGCTTGCAGCCGCAGCCCGCTCGCCCACCGCGACCTGCCACGCCCCCAGGAACCGGAACAGGAAGCGCTCTAGCACGCTACGTGACCTCCGTAGCCCGCCATGTTCTCCGATCCCAGTACTGTTCTCTTGTGATTAAAGAACATTTCACATTTCATTGAGAATTATGCGTCTGCGCTGAAAAAGCTAGCAATTTGTTTTAAGTGTGGCACATTGCACGATGAATTCATCTGTGATCAAATTATCATGCACACCAATGATTCAAACTTACAAGGAAGGCTTTGGGCAAATGGTGATTAATCCCTGAAAGCTATCATTGCTATTGTCAAAAAGAGTGAACTCTCAAGGAGGTGTGCCAAGGCTGCCACAACCACTTCCACTGCATCCGTTCACAAAGAAAAGGACGATGTGTCTGTATAAATTTGTAAATGTCTGCATAAATAAAGGGAAAGAGAGCGAAGGTGTTAAACGGAAGACCAAAAGGGCTAAACAGGACAAGAATTTTAGCTGTTTCAGGTGCGGTAGTAAGAATCAACTTGCCAGAGATAAAAAAAAATAATAATATTGTGTTCTAAGAGCCAAATGTTTGATTTGTGGGGCTATGGGGCATTAGGCTAAAGTATGCAGGAAGAAGAATAAGAAGTCACAGAGTGTAAGATTGATTTCAGAGACGTCGTAACAAAGAGTAAAGGTTTCCTACTGGTGGCCAGGAATTGATAATGACATGGAAACATTTATGAGGAATTGTGTACACTGTACAAATGCTGATAAAATGCTTGTAGTTTAAAAAAAACCTTTAGGCCCAAGTGAAATTCCTCATAACGCATTTGGGGTGGGGGGGGGGGGGGGGGGTTCTGACCATAGATATTCTAGGTCAGATTTTGATGGTAAAGGGGTTCCTAGGAATATTATTGTACTACACTTACTCCAATGGCCTGAGTTGGAAGTGTGTGGGCGTGTGGATGCAGAATGCTTAGTTATATTCCTCGAGGAGATGTTCTTGAGAGAAGGGGTTCCCAAGTCATTTCAGAGTGACAATGGTCGACAATTCACAGCTGAAAAAAAAAATTAATTTTCCCTGTGAGAAATGGCATCAAAATAAAGAAGACATTGGTGTATCATCTCCCCAGTATGGTGCCGTGGAAAGATTCAATAGAATGATTAAGGGGAGTATTCAGGCTGCCATCAATGCTGGTGAAAACTGGGAGCAAGAGCTTGATAAACTTGTTTGGGTGCACAGAATAACACCCACAATACCAGGATATAGCCCCTTTAAGCTCTTTAACATATGTTAACAGTTCACAAAACTTAGTTGTTTGGATGTCTCAAGAATATCAGAGTAAGAGGTCACCTGAAGTTGTCAGAGCCAACCCAGAAAAAGCACGTCAGACTTACAAAAGGTATTATGATAAGATAAACAGTCAAAGAAGTATCTCTATAGGAAGGTGATTGGGTGTGTGTTAAGCTGGACAAAGTAGTAAGGAAGTGTGACAATCACTTCTCTGAACCATTCAAAGTGTGTAACGTGTATTCTTGTTTGGCGAAGTTAAGTAATGGGAAAGTTTGGCATTTGAGCAAACTCTCAAATTGTAACAAAAATGTGTTATGGAACTGTGGTGAATCAGGAAATTCCAAACCATGGTTATGAGAAGAGGAGAAGTATGGTATACCAAGTAATGGTTCTCCAACTGCTCTGCAAAGTGATACTCCATTAAATCAAGGTATACTGCCCATGAATGTGGATAATGTGACCCGACCCTTGAATGTACATGCATCTATTAGTGCTGGGGGACAATGAAAACAAGCTTCCTCTCACAATGTGAATTCAGCTAAATCTATTAAAGGATTGAAAGTGACCTCTTCAACAAGAGCTGTGGCATTTCCTGCAAAGTTAAAGAATTTTATGGTGGGGTAATTGTTGCGTTTGCTATACTCATGATTTTCACACTTTATACTCACTACGGCCCATATTCATACTTTTTTAGCGCTGCATTTGCACGCAAAAGAGGCGCAAACTTACAAAATGCAATTGTATTTTGTAAGCTTGTGCCGCTTTTGCGTCAAAAAATGATGCAAATGCGGAGCTAAAAAAGTATAAATATGGGACTATGTTTTTTAATGTATTACTATACTCATGATAGTTATTTTGTTTATATTTGCTATTCTCTTCATACCATTAGTGTTTTCTTTATGTTTTTAATGCAGGATACAAAGGGTATATACAATAATCATGTTTTAACTTTCTTTAGCTGAACATTATTATATTTTTTGTTATTGTAAAGGGGGAGGTGTGTGTGGTGTTGCTAAGCTATGATGATGCCAGATAGTGGGTGTTGATGTCACAGCTTGTCATAGGTTAAGATTCCAACCATGGAATTTTGAGGGCTGACAGCTAGTTGGGACTTCTGTCAGGCAAGACATGTAGGCTTGCTTTGCCTTACCAATAAATCAACTTCAAACTCTACCTTTTGTGTGGCCTGGTCACTACAACACCATGCTCAAGTCATTCCTGAGCTGGGCCCTATAAGTCTATTCTAGGCTGGCATACTCTGGCATTTCAGACAATCTATTAATAAGCCATGCATCTGAAGGCAATGTTGAACATATCTCCAACCTTCCAAAGCAGCTTATTTTCAGCCTACTGAAGAAGCCAGTTAGGTAGGAATACATTTTCTATCCCTCTAAATGACGTGAAGCCACTAACTATTGCATTGTTTTGGTGAAGAATCTCTAGGCTTGGTGTATCCTAAAATGAAGAATTTGAAACTGCAACTGATGGGCCCCACACAGACTAAAGTGGAGGAACTTCCGATGGTATCATCCAAATCCACTGTGATTAAGAAGATTAGGAAGTCTCCCTTCAAAATTAGTGGTATAATGTTCTGGAGGGTCTCCATCTTGAAAGGGATACTCGATATGAACTTGTTGACTTTTCTGAGATCGATCATTCTGAATTTCCCTGAAGGCTTTGGGACCAAAAAGACAAAAGAATAGCACCCTTCGCCTTCCTCCTCTGTAGGGACAGGTACTTTTGCCTCCTTGAACAGAGATTGAAATCATCCCACACAGCAGCTTTCCTGGTTAGTCCCAGTTTGTTGAGGCAAAGCCGAAAGTTCTTTCATGTACTGTAGGAAGTTGGCTCTGTATGCACTATTTCAAAGTAAGGAATAGTATGCACAGAGTCCAAGGGTTCCCCTTAGAGGTAAGATAGTGGCAAAAAGAGATAATACTAATGCTCTATTTTGTGGTAGTGTGGTCGAGCAGTAGGCTTATCAAAGGAGTAGTGTTAAGCATTTGTTGTACATACACACAGGCAATAAATGAGGAACACACACTCAGAGACAATTCCAGGCCAATAGGTTTTGTTATAGAAAAATATATTTTCTTAGTTTATTTTAAGAACCACAGGTTCAAATTCTACATGTAGTATCTCATTTGAAAGGTATTGCAGGTAAGTACTTTAGGAACTTTGAATAATCACAATAGCATATATACTTTTTACATAAAACACATATAGCTACTTTAAAAGTGGACACAGTGCAATTTTCACAGTTCCTGGGGGAGGTAAAGTAATGTTAGTTCTTGCAGGTAAGTAAACCACCTATGGGGTTCAAATTGGGGTCCAAGGTAGCCCACCGTTGGGGGTTCAGAGCAACCCCAAAGTCACCACACCGGCAGCTCAGGGCCGGTCAGGTGCAGAGGTCAAAGTGGTGCCCAAAACACATAGGCTTCAATGGAGAAGGGGGTGCCCCGGTTCCAGTCTGCCAGCAGGTAAGTACCCGCGTCTTCGGAGGGCAGACCAGGGGGGTTTTGTAGGGCACCGGGGGGGGGACACAAGCTCACACAAAAAGTACACCCTCAGCGGCACTGGGGCGGCCGGGTGCAGTGTGCAAACACGCGTCGGGTTTTCAATAGGTTTCAATGAGAGACCAAGGGGTCTCTTCAGCGATGCACGCAGGCAAGGGGGGGGCTCCTCGGGGTAGCCACCACCTGGGCAAGGGAGAGGGCCTCCTGGGGGTCACTCCTGCACTGGAGTTCCGATCCTTCAGGTGCTGGGGGCTGCGGGTGCAGGGTCTTTTCCAGCCGTCGGGATTTTAGAGTCAGGCAGTCGCGGTCAGGTGGAGCCTCGGGATTCACTCTGCAGGCGTCGCTGTGGGGGCTCAGGGGGTACAACTTTGGTTACTCACAGTCTCGGAGTCGCCGGAGGGTCCTCCCTGAAGTGTTGTTTCTCCACCAGTCGCGTCAGGGTCGCCGGGTGCAGTGTTGCAAGTCTCACGCTTCTGGCGGGGATTGCAGGGGTCTTTAAAGCTGCTCCTCTGGAAACAAAGTTGCAGTCTTTGTTGAACAGGGCCGCTGTTCTCTGGAGTTTCTTGGTCTTTTGGAAGCAGGGCAGTCCTCTGAGGATTCAGAGGTCGCTGGTCGCAGGGAAAGCGTCGCTGGAGCAGTTCTCTTCTGAAGGAGGGAGACAGGCCGGTAGGGCTGGGGCCAAAGCAGTTGGTGTCTTCTTCTTCTCTGCAGGGGTTTTTCAGCTCAGCAGTCCTCTTCTTCGTAAGTTGCAGGAATCTAAATTCTTAGGTTCAGGGGAGCCCTTAAATACTAAATTTAAGGGCGTGTTTAGGTCTGGGGGGTTAGTAGCCAATGGCTACTAGCCCTGAGGGTGGGTACACCCTCTTTGTGCCTCCTCCCAAGGGGAGGGGGTCACATTCCTATCCCTATTGGGGGGATCCTCCATCTGCAAGATGGAGGATTCCTAAAAGTCAGAGTCACTTCAGCTCAGGTTGCCTTAGGGGCTGTCCTGACTGGCCAGTGACTCCTCCTTGTTTTTCTCATTATCTCCTCCGGCCTTGCCGCCAAAAGTGGGGCCGTGGCCGGAGGGGGCGGGCAACTCCACTAGCTGGAATGCCCTGTGGCGCTGGAACAAAGGGGGTGAGCCTTTGAGGCTCACAGCCAGGTGTTACAGCTCCTGCAAGGGGGAGGTGGATAGCATCTCCACCCAGTGCAGGCTTTGTTACTAGCCACAGAGTGACAAAGGCACTCTCCCCAGCAACATGTCTCGAGTGTGGCAGGCTGCTAAAACCAGTCAGCCTACACAGGTAGTTGGTTAAGGTTTCAGGGGGCACCTCTAAGGTGCCCTCTGGGGTGTATTTCACAATAAAATGTACACTGGCATCAGTGTGCATTTATTGTGCTGAGAAGTTTGATACCAAACTTCCCAGTTTTCAGTGTAGCCATTATGGTGCTGTGGAGTTCGTGTTTGACAGACTCCCAGACCATATACTCTTATGGCTACCCTGCACTTACAATGTCTAAGGTTTTGCTTAGACACTGTAGGGGCACAGTGCTCATGCACTGGTGCCCTCACCTATGGTATAGTGCCCCCTGCCTTAGGGCTGTAAGGCCTGCTAGAGGGGTGACTTATCTATACTGCATAGGCAGTGTGAGGTTGGCATGGCACCCTGAGGGGAGTGCCATGTCGACTTACTCGTTTTGTCCTCACCAGCACACACAAGCTGGCAAGCAGTGTGTCTGTGCTGAGTAAGGGATCCCCAGGGTGGCATAAGATATGCTGCGGCCCTTAGAGACCTTCCCTGGCATCAGGGCCCTTGGTACCAGGGGGTACCAGTTACAAGGGACTTATCTGGATGCCAGGGTGTGCCAATTGTGTAAAACAAAAGTACAGGTTAGGGAAAGAACACTGGTGCTGGGGCCTGGTTAGCAGGCCTCAGCACACTTTCAAATCAAAACATAGCATCAGCAAAGGCAAAAAGTCAGGGGGTAACCATGCCAAGGAGGCATTTCCTTACATGTACCCTCTCTGTACCACCTTCAGTGCCCAAGCATTGAAACTGGACCTTTCCCAAACAGGTGAAAAGGTGCGGAGCCTAGCTGGACAAGATGGCAGCCGCCTAATCTCAGAGCTCCAGATCGGCTCAACAAATATCTGGTCCGGCGATGGGGGGCCGTGTCGTGCAGAAGTGGGGTCGGAGGCTCTCTTATGAGCAGAGATTCTGGGGGAGGTGTCCTGGATGCACTGGAAGGCTAGTCTGAAGGCCGACGGAAACGGGCGGAATGGTGAGGTCTAGCGCGTGGACGACTGGGAGGTGGCCAGAGGCCTGATTCGATCTGCTGCTGGTCTAGAGAGCGGGAGAGTGCAGAAGTAGAACGGAAAGCTCTCCTTGCATGGAGGGGAGAGGCCTGGAGCCGACCCTTGGTTGCTGCTGATCGGTGGGGTGGCAGAGTGTGGCCATGGCATGAATAGACATCCCTGCATGGGGGGGTGGTGTAGACCCCCAGCCTGTCCCCGGTTTTGCAGACCCATCAGATGGCAGAGTGCAGCCATCGGGAGGAAGACCTCCCAGTGTGAGGGAGAGAGCCCGAGCCCTCCCTGGAGGATTGACAGTGAGGGCCCGCACCGAGGAGGCGATGAGCAGCAGAGAGTGCATGAGCTGCCGCAGGTGGGCCCGATTTGGCGAGGAGGAACTGCGTGAGTCCTGTGAACCTGTGGGAGCGGAGTGAGACTCTGTGGGAGCCGGTGTGGAGTGGCTCACGCACCCCCAGCATGGAGTAAGCATACAGCTCCCAAGCTACAGGCGATTTGTTGGGGAAGTAGCACCCAATAACTGGGGTGGGGAGCCAGTGGATTGACGGCTACTGCTGCTTTGTGTGAGTGGTGCACCCTGGGCATCTGGCGGACCCTCCAGTGTCTGGACTGTGGCCGGTGGTCCCCGGGGAGTGGTGGGCTACCGGCAACCACCTGAGTTGCACCTGGAAAAGCTGACCCTGCTGCCTGAACACTGGGGACAAGCATGGCAGTTCTGAGTTTCACTTGTTAACCGACACATGCTGACCATGGGGAAACCCAGACCTAAATCACAAGGGTTACACTTGCCGGCCTCTGGCCGTGACCAACCACAGATGCATGGAGAAGTGAGTGAAGACTTGATGCCTTCCAATGTGCAAGACAACCTGAACAGAATTCTGGGGGCCATCGAAGCTACCCAACTGACTCTGAGCCAAGAGATAGGCAAAGTCTCAGAGGAATTAAGTCACCTACGTACGGACCATCATAGGTTATCTGACAGGGCGAAAGACACAGAGGCAGCCCAGGAGGATCTACAGCCCTCACACCAAGCAATTAAATCCCAAATTGCTCAACTTACAGAGCGTATCCAACAACTCAAACACAGAGCTGAAGACGCAGAAGGCTGCAGCCGGTGCAACAATGTGCGCATTGTGGGAGTGCTAAAGGGAGTGGAGGGGCCTGATGAAGTAGCCTACCTAGAGTCCTGGCTGCAATCGATTATGGCTGAACGCCCCCTCATACAATTTTTTGCACTGGAACGGGCGCACCATGTCCCAGCCCGTCAGCCAGCACCGGGGTGACCCCCGAGACCAATAGTGGCAAAACTTCTACACTATAGAGACCGCGACCTATTGCTGCAGAGGGCCTGCGAGGCAGGACCATTTGAAATAGAAATAGGGAGGTCAGGCCACCCTATTTCTAGACTTCACAGCGGCGGTCCAGTCATGATGAGCCACCTTCATGGAGGTGAAACGGGCTCCGTGAAGAGGGAATCAGGTATTTCCTGATATTTCTCTCTAAACTGAAGAGTATGTTGGAGGGCCACACCCACTCAAGCCCTCCCCCACCCCCTTGCGCCGTGGCAAGAGAAGGCGTCCACGAGACCAGACGGAAAACAAATGAGTGACAAAGCCCACACAGCATCAGGCACGCCACAGAAAGTGGGTGTCAGCAGAAATCTCTGGCAGAAACGGGAGGCTCAGACAAGGAGCTCGGGTCTGAGCCAGACCCCCTGGAGCTGGAGGACTCCTCCGATTAGAACTCTGTGGACTACTCATACTATTCACACATTTACCAAGTGCACACCAGAATATACAGTATACTCTGCTCTGCTTCCCTTAGTAGTATGGTGAAGCACACAGAGTACCTAGGTAGGACAATATCAGACCACAGCCCACTGCTGATCTACTTATGAACATGGCAGACCCGTTGACTTGTCCTGACGTGGCGATTACACTCTACAGCATTGGAAGACGATGCCTACCGGAAGGCACTGATAACTAGACTGTCTGAATATTTGACACTGAATTCTGGGTCAGCATCTAGTAGAGGTATTGAGTGGGAGGCCCTCAAAATGGTAATACGGGGACACTGTCTGGGACAAACAGTGGGTATCGGGTGCAACCTTGATCAGGATATTACAAGGCTAGAGGACAGACTACACCAACATGACAACAACCTTGACGGTACACCAGAGTCGCAGGCAAAGCTGCTGGAGACCAGAAAGCTGTACAATGTGGCACTAGAGCGCCTTCGCTGCCATGACTACAAGAGATACATAGCTACAGTACATGAAGGCAGGAGGTTATTGGCCTGATTGGTTCATCCGACAGCAGGGGGAACACAGATCACCAGCCTGACCACCACAGGGGGTACTATACTTCACTTGCCCATCCAGCGTTTCAGGCCTCATCGGTAAAGCGCCCCGGGCACAACACTCAAAGCGCTTCGGTTCACAGGGGTAAAGCTCTCTTGGCTCAATATACCAAGCGCTTCAGTTCCCAGGAGTAAAGCGGACTTGCCTCGATATTCAAAGCGCTTCGTTTCTCCAGAGTAAAGCACATTTGCCTCGTTATTCAAAGCGCTTCAGTTCACAGGAGTAAAGCGCACTTGCCTCGATATTCAAAGCGCTTCAGTTCACAGGAGTAAAGTGCACTTGCCTTGGTATTCAAAGCACTTCAGTTCATAGGAAGTAAAGCACCATAGGCACGGAAAGCAAATCGCTTCAGTTCACATGAGTAAGGCGCCCTCGACACAGCATTCAAAACGCTTTAGTTCACAGAAAGTGAAGCGCCCTTGGCACAGTAATCAAAGCGCTTCAGTTCACATGAGTAAAGCTCCCTTGGTCAAATAATCAAAGCACTTCAGTTTTCATGAGTAAAACTTTCAGGCCTAGATGGCAATTGTGAAAATGTTTCAAAGATAAGCAAGTCACAGTTTCATTGTTTTTGGAAGCATAATATGTGAGATACATATTTAAGTCTTTGATGATATGTGAGATATATATATTTAAGTTTTTGCGAATGTCTAGACTGAGATCAAACGTTTTATGAATGCATAGTAGTTGCATGATTGATAATCAGAGTTTGCCCATAGTCCAAGGCTCTTGCCTTCTCAAGGTTCAGAGGTCTCAGTTAATTTCTTGTTTCATGATTCAAAGGGGCTATGCCCAATTCATAAAGGGTCTCAATCTGATATTACCGAGACTCCTTTTTCAACAATCTATTGGCGAGTTATATTGTTATGAATGAGTATATGCATATTTGTTCTAACCTTTTCCTTTCAGACCTCTCTCCCTGCAGTTACCTATCCTAATTCCCTTCCCCCCCGCCTGGCTCATCATAACTCTGTGCTTTAATAGCTCTCTGAGTTGGTGACACCGGCAACGTGCAGATCCAGAGGAAAGGGCACCGTGACAGAATAGTGAGCCCACAAATTTATACTTTCCTCTTGGTCTGTACGTGAGCTGCGCAAAAATGGCCACCTTAGACACCCTTGTGCAAGCAGTTGCTCAGATGCAAAGGTATTTGACAGACTCAAAAAAAATTTGCAGCTAATTTAGTAAGTAAAGTAACCCAGTTACATGGTTCTGATTCTGAGTCGCGTCCTACGCTTTCCACACCTACTAACATAGCTGTGAACGTGCCGACACAGATTCCTCTAGCTGCACCAGAAAGGTTTTCAGGGGACCCCAAAAAGGTTCAAATTTTTCTGACACAGGTGGAGTTACATTTTACGTGTCGCCCCAGTGCTTTTCCGGACGCACAATCTAGAATTGCATTTATGATATCATATCTGAATGGTGATGCAGCATCTTAGGCAGTGCCATTAGTTCAATTAGACAGTCCCCTTTTATATAATTGGCGTTGTTTTATAGAAGAATTTGTAAAGGTATTTGATAGACGTGCAATAACTATGTCTGCAGAGAAAGAGTTACTAGAATTACGCCAAGGAAATAAAGACTTGATAACGTATTTGTCACACTTCAATCGGTTAGTAGTGGAAAACGCTTGGCCTGAGGAAAAAAGGTCAATAGTATTTAATCAAGGGCTAAAAGACTAACTAAAAGATGTATTGGCCCAGGATGAGCCTCAACCAGAAACTTGCACTGATTTAATTAACCCCTTCTGTGCCCAGGACGTAATGGTTATGTCCTGAGGCACAGTGCTGCTGTGCCCAGGACGTAACCATTACGTCCTGTGCACAGAGCCCAGAGGGAGAGCTAGCGCTCCCTCTGTGGGGTTCCCCCCCACCCCCCCAAGTCAGGGATGGAAGGGGAAGCCCTTCCCCTTCCACCCCCGACCCCCCCAACCCCCTCAACCCCCTCTGTGACGTCAGCGCGCGCTGATTAGTCACAGGGTCTCCCCCATCGCGCTGGAAGCAGAGCTTCCAGCGCGATTGAAAAAGAAATGCTTTTGCATTTCTTTTTCAATCCCATGGGGGAGGCCCCGAGAGGCTTCAAAGGGAAGGAAATGTATTTCCTTCCCTTTGAAGTCTCTCACAGGTTTCAAAAGCCGGATTGCTTGCAATCCGGCTTTTGAAACCCCACTAGACACCAGGGATTTTTTTTTTTTTCAGTGAAATTGGCAAAAGGGAGCGACCCCTTGGGCAAGGGTCGCTCCCAGGGGGGGCATTTTTTTTAGGAAGGCCTTTCCTGCCCCCCCCTGGGGTCAGATCGGCCTATTATTAGGCCGATCTGCCCCCAGGGGGGCAGAAACCTCTAGGCACCAGGGACCTTTTTTCTTTTTTTTTTTTGATGATTTTTTTTTTTTTAGGTGGGGAGAGATCCCTTAGGCAAGGGTCGCTCCCCTACGGGGCAATATATATTTAGGCCATTTCTGCCCCCCTTGGGGGCAGATTGGCCTATTTTGATGAGGCCAATCTGCCCCCAAGGGGGGCAGAAACCATTAGACACCAGGGAGTTTTTTTTTTTTTGCGTGAATTTCACACAAGGGGAGCGACCCCTTAGGCAAGGGTCGCTCCCTGGGGGGGGGGGGGAATATTTTAGGCCATTTCTGCCCCCCTGGGGGGGGTAGATCAGCCTATTTTGATTCGGCTGATGTGCCCCCAAGGGGGGCAGAAACCACTAGGCACCAGGGATTTTTTTGTTTTTCTGTTTTACAGATGGGGAGCGACCCCCTTGGACAAGGGTCGCTCCCCTGGAGGGGCAAAATGTATTTAGGCCATTTCTGCCCGCTTTGGGGGCAGATCGGCCGATTTTAGGTCAATCTGCCCCCAAGGGGGGCAAAAACCAATAGGCACCAGGGATCTTTTTTTTGCGCCGTCACACAAGGGGAGCGACCTTGTAGTCAAGGGTCGCTCCCCGGGGGGGGGGGTGGGGGGGGCAAAATTATTTTAGGCCATCTCTGCCCCCCCTGGGGGCAGATCGGCCTATTGCTATTAGGCCGATCTACCCCCGGGGGGGCAGAAACCTCTAGGCGCCAGGGCAATTTTTTTTTGTGTGTTTTTTTTTGGTTTTTTTTTGTTTTTTTGAGATGGGCAGCGACCCATCAGGCAAGGGTCGCTCCCCTGGGGGGCAAATTGTATTTAGACCATTTCTGCCCCCCTTGGGGGCAGATTGGTCGATTTTAGGTCAATCTGCCCCAAGGGGGCAGAAACCACTAGGCACCGGGGATTTGTTTTTTGGCGCCAATGTCACGCAAGGGGAGCGACCCCGTAGGCAAGGGTCGCTCCGGGGGGTGGGGGGGGAGGGGGTGTTCGGGGGGCAAATTTATTTTAGGCCATTTCTGCCCCCCCTGGGGGCAGATCGGCCTATTATTAGGCCGATCTGCCCCCAGGGGGGGCAGAAACCTGTAGGCGCCAGGGCAATTTTTTTTTTTTTTTTTTTGTTTGTTTGTTTTTTTAGAGATGGGGAGCGACCCATCAGACAAGGGTCGCTCCACTGGGGGGCAAACTGTGTTTAGACCATTTCTGCCCACCTTGGGGGCAGATTGGTCGATTTGAGGTCAATCTGCCCCAAGGGGGCAGAAACCACTAGGCACCGGGGATTTGTTTTTTGGCGCCAATGTCACGCAGGGGGAGCGACCCAGTAGGCAAGGGTCGCTCCGAGGTGGGGGGGGGTTTGGGGGGGCAAATTTATTTTAGGCCGATCTGCCCCCAGGGGGGGCAGAAACCTTTAGGCGCCAGGGCAAATGTTTTTTTTTTTTTGTTTGTTTTTTGTTTGTTTGTTTTTTTAGAGATGGGGAGCGACCCATCAGACAAGGGTCGCTTCCCTGGGGGGCAAACTGTATTTAGAGCATTTCTGCCCCCTTTGGGGGCAGATTGGTCGATTTTAGGTCAATCTGCCCCCAAGGGGGCAGAAACCACTAGGCACCGGGAAAATGTTTTTTGGCGCCAATGTCACGCAGGGGTAGCGACCCCGTAGGCAAGGGTCGCACCTGGGCAGGGGGGGTTTGGGTGGGTGGGGGGTCAAATTTATTTTAGGGCATTTTTCCACCCCCCCTGGGGCCGGCTGAGCTAGAGGCCAAAATCCACATGTAGGCACTTTGCAAAAAACACCTCTGTTTTCTGTGAAAAAATATGTTGTGTCCACGTTGTGTTTTGGGCCATTTCCTTTCGTGGGCGCTAGGCCTACCCACACAAGTGAGGTACCATTTTTATGGAGAGACTTAGGGGAACGCTGGGTGGAAGGAAATTTGTGGCTCCTCTCAAATTCCAGAACTTTCTGTCACCGAAATGAGAGGAAAAAGTGTTTTGTGGCCAGATTTTGATGTTTGCAAAGGATTCTGGGTAACTGAACCTGGTCAGAGCCCCGCAAATCACCCCATCTTGGATTCCGCTAGGTCTCTAGTTTTCAAAAATGCACTGGTTTGCTAGGTTTCCCCAGGTGCCGGCTGAGCTAGAGGCCAAAATCCACACGTAGGCACTGTTTTCTATGAAAAAATGTGATGTGTCCACGTTGTGTTTTGGGCCATTTCCTGTCGCGAGCGCTAGGCCTACCCACACAAGTGAGGTATCATTTTTATCGGGAGACATGGGGGAACGCTGGGTGGAAGGAAATTTGTGGCTCCTCTCAGATTGTAGAACTTTCTGCTACAGAAATGTGAGGAACATGTGTTTTTTTAGCCAAATTTTGAGGTTTGCAAAGGATTCTGGGTAACAGAACCTGGTCCCAGCCACACAAGTCACCCCATCTTGGATTCCCCTAGGTCTCTAGTTTTCAGAAATGCACAGGTTTGGTAGGTTTCCCAAGGTGGCGGCTGAGCTACAGGCCAAAATCTACAGGTAGGCACTTTGCTAAAAACAGGTCTGTTTTCTGTGATGTGTCCACGTTGCGCTTTGGGGCGTTTCCTGTCGCGGGCGCTAGGCCTACCCACACAAGTGAGGTATCATTTTTATCGGGAAACGTGGGGGAACGCTGGGTGGAAGGAAATTTGTGGCTCCTCTCAGATTCCAGAACTTTCTGCCACAGAAATGTGAGGAACATGTGTTTTTTTAGCCACATTTTGAGGTTTGCAAAGGATTCTGGGTAACAGAACCTGGTCCCAGCCACACAAGTCACGCCATCTTGGATTCCCCTAGGTCTCTAGTTTTCAGAAATGCACAGGTTTGGTAGGTTTCCCTAGGTGGCGGCTGAGCTACAGGCCAAAATCTACAGGTAGGCACTTTGCAAAAAACACCTCTGTTTTCCTTCAAAAATTTGGCTGTGTCCACGTTGCGCTTTGGGGCGTTTCCTGTCGCGGGCGCTAGGCCTACCCACACAAGTGAGGTATCATTTTTATCAGGAGACGTGGGGGAACGGTGGGTGGAAGGAAATTTGTGGCTCCTCTCAGATTCCAGAACTTTCTGCCACAGAAATGTGAGGAACATGTGTTTTTTTAGCCAAATTTTGAGGTTTGCAAAGGATTCTGGGTAACAGAACCTGGTCCCAGCCACACAAGTCACCCCATCTTGGATTCCCCTAGGTCTCTAGTTTTCAGAAATACACAGGTTTGGTAGGTTTCCCTAGGTGGCGGCTGAGCTACAGGCCAAAATCTTCAGTTAGGCACTTTGCTAAAAACAGGTCTGTTTTCTGTGATGTGTCCACGTTGTGTTTTGGGGCATATCCTGTCGCGGGCGCTAGGCCTACCCACACAAGTGAGGTATCATTTTTATCGGGAGACTTGGGGGAACATAGAATAGCAAAACAAGTGTTATTGCCCCTTGTCTTTCTCTACATTTTTCCCTTCCAAATGTAAGACAGTGTGTAAAAAAAGACGTCTATTTGAGAAATGCCCTGTAATTCACATGCTAGTATGGGCACCCCGGAATTCAGAGATGTGCAAATAACCACTGCTTCTCAACACCTTATCTTGTGCCCATTTTGGAAATACAAAGGTTTTCTTGATAGCTATTTTTTACTCTTTATATTTCAGCAAATGAATTGCTGTATACCCGGCATAGAATGAAAACCCACTGCAGGGTGCAGGTCATTTATTGGCTCTGGGTACCTAGAGTTCTTGATGAACCTACAAGGCCTATATATCCCCGCAACCAGAAGAGTCCAGCAGACGTAACGGTATATTGCTTTCGAAAATCTGACATTGCAGGAAAAAATTACAGAGTAAAACTTAGAGAAAAATTGATGTTTTTTTCACCTCAATTACAATATTTTTCTTTTTCAGTTGTTATTTTCTGTAGGAAACCCTTCTAGGATCTACACAAATCACCCCTTGCTGAATTCAGAATTTTGTCTACTTTTCAGAAATGTTGCGGTTTCTGGGATCCAGCATTGGTTTCATGCCCATTTCTGTCACTGACTGGAAGGAGGCTGAAAGCACAAAAAATCGTAAAAATGGGATATGTCCCAGTAAAATGCCAAAATTGTGTTGAAAAATTGGGTTTTCTGATTCAAGTCTGCCTGTTCCTGAAAGCTGGGAAGCTGGTGATTTTATCACCGCAAACCCTTTGTTGATGCCCTTTTCAGGGAAAAAACCACAAGCCTTCTTCTGCAGCCCATTTTTCCAATTTTTTTTAGAAAAACAAAATTTTCACAGTTTTTTGGCTAATTTCTTGGCCTCCTTCTGGGGAACCCACAAAGTCTGGGTACCTCTAGAATCCGTAGGATGTTGGAAAAAAAGGACGCAAATTTGGCGTGGGTAGCTTACGTGAACAAAAAGTTATGAGGGCCTAAGCGCGAACTGCTCCAAATAGCCAAAAAAAGGCTCGGCACAGGAGGGGGAAAAGGCCTGGCAGCGAAGGGGTTAATCTAACCTTACGGTTAGATCATAGACTCTCTGAAAGAAAAGGAGTAAGGAAAAAATGGGAAAAAACTAACTGGGGAATGGAAAGGCCCAGACACCTTCAAGTGTCCTCAGATTCTATGGTAGACCCAATGGATATTGGAACTGTTCGCCCATCTTTGGCCAAAGAGGAAAAAGACATGCAACAGAGAAATGGTCAGTGTCTGTATTGTGGAAAAAAAAGGATAATTTCATAAAAGAATGTCAAAAGAAACCCAAAGGTAAAATTGATCCAACATTTGTAACAAAGAAAAAGATAGCGGTTGCTTTGGAAGACTCACAGGAAAACTAAAGTGCCCAAGAAAAAATGAAGGGGACCTCTTGGGCAAATTAACAATCCCTTCAGTGTGCTCGTGCACAAGTCGTTATGTCAAACATTTTTGAATTTTAGTACAAATGCCTGTGCAGGGAAAAAGACATAATGTACAAGTTCTAATTGATTCAGGGGCAACAGGAAATTTTGTGGATCAACAAACTGCACTAGACTTACATATGCCCAGTGTCAAGAAAAAGATTCCCAAAGTCGTTTATGCAGTTGATGGCAGTGAATTGGCAGGAGGCCCTGTTACCAAACAAACTTCAAGAATACAAATGATTTGCAAAGATGATGAGAATCAGAACCACTGTGAGATCTTTCGCTCTCGATATAATCCAAGCACCCCAATATGGTTTTATCCTAGGAATTCCGTGGTTATTGTTACACAATCCATGCATCAACTGGCGTAACCAGGTTTTGCGTTTTTCTTCTTCCTTTTGTGCAAAAAGATGTTTTCAACCAAGGCGAAACAAAGAAAGAAATCTTCAACACTCTATTGCTACTGCAGTTGAGAAGGAAGTTGATCTGCCATCCCAGTATTCAGAATATACTGACGTTTTCAGTGAAAAGAAAGAGAGTTCTTTACCACCTCACAGGCCGTACGATTGTCAGATCGACCTGGTACCTGGCGCCAATATACCAAATTGTAGAATTTATGCATTATCAGAAAAAGAAAATCAAGTCCTACGAGAATACCTTGATCAATGTTTAGCCAACAAGCTAATTCGGCCATCACGATCTCCAGCAGCCTCTCCGCTGTTTTTCATACCCAAAGCTAATGGCGATTTGAGGCCTTGTATTGACTTTAGAGCGATAAATAAGATCACAGTTAAAAATAAATATCCACTGCCTCTCATACCAGTCTTGTTAGACCAGGTAAAATCCGTCGTTATCTATACCAAACTTGACTTACGAGGTGCTTATCACCTAGTTCGAATTTGAGAGGGAGATGAGTGGAAAACAGCTTTTAAGACTCGTTATGGCCTCTTTGAGTATCTAGTGATGCTGTTTGGTCTATGTAATGCCCCAGCAGCCTTTCAATATTTTCTAATCGGTGTTCTGAGAGAATATCTAGACATCTTTGTCATCGTTTATATAGACGACATATTGATTTATTCAAACTCTGAAGATATACATGAAGAATATGTTTTTTTTTAAAAAAACGTGTTACAACCCCTACAAAATCATAATTTGTTCTGCAAATTAAGTAAATGTGAATTCCATACCAAAGAAGTTGAATTTCCAGGAGTCATTTTAACACCTGATGGCATGCAAATTACCGAAAGAAAAATTCAAGCTGTATCGAATGGCCCACACCAAAATCAGTACGTGATGTTCAATGTTTTTTTGGGTTTTGTGGATTTTTATCAACGCTTCATTCATCACTTCTCCTAAAAGGTGGCACCAATCACCAAATTGCTAAGGAAAAAGTCCGTCTTCAACTGTTCCCAAGAGACAGAGGAAGCATTTCAAAATTTAAAAAAGGCCTTTACTACAGCTCCCATCCTAGCTCACCCCAATGTGGAGGAACCATTAATTGTGGAAGCCAATGCATACGAAGTTGCTGTTGCAGCCATCCTGTCCCAACGTCATCAAGAAACGGGACAGTTGCACCCCATAGCATATGCGTCAAGAAAATTGAATGAAGCGGAACAGAATTACACTATAGCCGAAAAGGAATTACTAGCAATTCGCAATGCTTTCAAAGAGTGGAGACATTATCTGTTGGGAGCAAAACACACCATAACTGTATATTCTGATCATAGAAATTTACAATTTATGAGTTCTGCCAGACTACTAACTCCCAGACAACTGAGATGGATGCTATTCTTTGCAGAATTTGATTTCATAGTGACATTTAGACCAGGAGTAGATAATCGTAAGGCAGATGCATTGTCTAGGCAAGATTCTTCGATCACGCATACCGAACAAAAACCCATGCCTATTATAACGCCTTCAAAAGTGTTGTGCTTAATAGCAGCCGAGAAATTATTTGATCGCATTCGTAATCATTTTCATATCACCAAGTGGCAAGAGTGGTTACAACAAGACACCAAAAGGTCCATTCAACAAGGTTTACCTCTACACGAATCTCGAGTATTCCTGCCTACTGAGGAGTTAAGAGAAACAGCTTTTTATTGGTTACATAGTCTTCCTCTGGTAGGTCATCCAGGTCCTCAAAAAACAATAGAACTCATGAAGAGGTATTTTTGATGGCCGACATTCGTTCACGATCTTAAGCAAATGCTACCAATCATGTGAAGTATGTGTAAGATGCAAAAGCGAACATAGCAAGCCCAAAGGTCTACTGGTACCTCTACCTGTTCCCAATCATCCATGGGAACATATCTCAATGGATTTTATTACTGATCTTCCGCAAATAAAGCAATTTACAACTATTTTAGTGGTGGTGGACAGCCTTACTAAATATGCTCATTTCCTTGCTTGTAAAGGGCTCCCAACCTCCAACACCTTAGCAACTATCATCTTAAAAAACATTGTTCGTCTTCATGGGCTTCCAAGAGTCATCCTCTCTGATAGAGGAACACAATTTTCTGCACGTTTTTGGCAACAATGGTGCAAGGCTTTACTAATTGATTCGACCTTACCTACTAGTTATCATCCACAAATGGATGGTCAAATAGAGAGACTAAACCAAACTTTGAAACAATACTTACGATGTTATGCAACAAAGTCTCCTAAAACCTGGCTGGATCTTTTGTGGCTTGCAGAACTGGCTTATAATAACTCATCACTCTTCAATAAACTCAACTCCTTTCTATGGTTTATATGTGCGTCATCCGCACATTTTGCCAGTTACGTTACCTATTTCTACGCAAACCACTCCAGCAGTCATGGAAATGCTAACACATATGAAAAAGGTGCATTCACAATTGCCAACAAATCTTCATCAAGCAAAGAAAAAATATAAAATGCAGTATGACAAAAAACACCAGCCTGGTCCTCAATATACAGATAGAGTTTGGTTATCCACCAAAAACTTTGTATTCAAAAATAAAAATATGTTTCATCCAAGATTCATAGGGCCCTATGAAGTTCTACGACAAGTAAACCCAGTAACATATAAACAAAATTACCATCGTCTTTGAAAATTCACCCAGTGTTTCAAACCTCGCTTCTTAAACCGGCTTCGCCCTCAAGTGTCACACAACCTGCTCCTCTATTATTCCAAGGTCATTGGGAATATGAGGTGCAATCTATTTTAGACTCCAAATATCGGGGGTCTTCTCTTTGGTACTTGGTGTCCTGGAAAGGGTACGGATCGGAAAATGACTCCTGGGAACCTGCAAAAAATGTCCATGCACCACATTTGGTGTGACGATTTCACCTCCTCCATCCTGATAAACCAGGCCCTGGACGGCGCTTGGGAGAGTGGTGTAATGTCAGAAATAAGGCTCTGCGCAGTCCAGGTCCCATCCAAAACTCTGCTGTGCAGATTTGCGGTGCTTTATGCGCACCACTTGTCATCCCCGCTTGTTGCAAAAGTGGCCATCAGCGTGGTCTGCCCTGTGGTAAAGCTCATGTAGTGGTAGGTTCAGGACATTGGTGGACAAGATGCACTTATCAGTGCTATCCTATGAAGGGACTACAATTCCCATGTTTTTAGAGGCAGCAGCCATCTTGGGGTGTGGCAGGCCTATACAGCCCAGCCCCACCCAAGCACATTGATCACTATTTTGAAGACTTTGATGCAGTCAGACCTCGTGGGGGTTTCCTCTGAAGAAGAAGAATTCCTGCAGAGCAGATTGGCAGTAACTCAGAGCATCCTGTTTCCATGGTGAATTCAGATACGAGTAGGTCGTACTCGTAGCGGTAAGGTCTTGATGAGCCCAATCTAGAAAGGAGTTATTACTTCCAAAGGTAAAGCGCCGCCTTAGCATAATGAGCAAAGCATTTCAGGCCACATTGGTAAAGCGCCCCGGGCACGACACTCAAAGCACTTTGGTTCACAGGGGTAAACCACCCTTGGCTCAATATTCAACGTGCTTCAGTTCACAGGAGTAAAGCGCTCTTGGCTCGATATTCAAAGCGCTTCGGTTCACAGGGGTAAAGCGCTCTTGGCTCAATATTCAAAGCGCTTCAGTTCACTGGAGTAAAGCGCACTTGCCTCGATATTCAAAGCTCTTCAGTTCACAGGAGTAAAGCGCACGTGCCTCGATATTCAAAGCGCTTCAGTTCACAGGAGTAAAGCGCTCTTGGCTCGATATTCAAAGCGCTTCGGTTTACAAGGGTAAAGCGCTCTTGGCTGAATATTCAAAGCGCGCCAGTTCACAAGAGTAAAGCGCACTTGCCTCGATATTCAAAGCACTTCAGTTCACAGGAGTAAAGCGCACTTGCCTCGATATTCAAAGCGCTTCAGTTCACAGGAGTAAAGTGCACTTGCCTCGATATTCAAAGCGCTTCAATTCACCGGAGTAAAGCGCATTTGCCTCGATATTCAAAGCGCTTTAGTTCACAGGAGTAAAGCGCACTTGCCTTGTTATACAAAGCGCTTAAGTTCACAGGAAGTAAAGCACCCTAGACACTGAAAGCAAAGCGCTTCAGTTCACATGAGTGAGGCGCCCTCGACACAGCATTCAAAGCGCTTTAGTTTACAGAAAGTAAAGCGCCCTTGGCACAGTAATCAAAGCGCTTCAGTTCACATGAGTAAAGCGTCCTTGGTCAAATAATCAAAGTACTTCAGTTTTCATGAGTAAAACTTTCAGGCCTAGATGGCAATTGTGAAAATGTTTCAAAGATAAGCAAATCACAACTTTTATTGTTTTTGGAAGCATAATATGTGAGATACATATTTAAGTCTTTGATGATATGTGAGATATATATTTTTAAGTATTTCTAGACTGAGATCAAACGTTTTACGTTTATGAATGCATAGTAGTTGCATGATTGATAATCAGAGTATGTCCATAGTCCAAGGCTCTTGCCTTCCCAAGGTTCAGAGGTCTCAGTTAATTTCTTGTTTCATGATTCAAAGAAGGGGCTATGCCCAATTCATTAAGGGTCTCAATCTGATATTACGGAGATGCCTTTATTCAAGAATCTACTGGCGAGTTACATTGTTATGAATGAGTATATGCATATTTGTTCTAACCTTTTCCTTTCAGATCTCTCTCTCTGCAGTTCCCTACCCTAATTCCCTTCCCCCGCCGGGAGGTGGGCCTTTTTGTTCGGCAACGTGCAGATCCAGAGGAAAGGGCACTGTGACAGAGGCACCCGACTGGGACGCCCGCTATCACCATTGTTATTTGCTGTTGCCATAGAACCACTGGCAGCAAAGCTCAGGGACATGGGCCAGGAATGGGGGGATATATTGGCATGGACAGTTTCACAGTCTCCCTATATGCTGACGTTCTCCTTATCTATCTTAGGGATGGGTAGGCGGTGCTAACATAGGTGTTCAGGCTGCTAGATGACTTTGGCGCCTGCTCAGGCCTCCACAAGACATGTCTTTCCAATGGTCTGTGGTGTCCACCTTCTGGACTCCTGCCCTGAAAGCGTGACATCTTTCGCTATCTGGGTATCCGGGTCTATCATGAGCTACGAGATATTAGAGAGGGCAATTTGGGGAAAGCAAGTCGAGCACTATGATCCACCGTCACCATTTGATGCTCCCTCTGCTTACCTACTCTGGTACGTGGCTCCCTCACTAAAATGGTGATGCTCCCCAGGCTACTCTACTATTTTACTAACCTAACCACTGCACGCCCGGCCTCCTTTTTTTGATCATTAGATACATTCCTTAGGGAACTACTGTGGTATGGGGGACATCAATGGTGGAGGGGGGCTTGAAGTACCTGATTTTGAGCTCTATTTTTTGGCAGCTCAACTCCACTGGCCTACATGTCGGCTCAGTGAGGTAGGGCTATCAGAGCTGGTGCCCAATGAGACCGATACAAACCAGAATTGAATCTTAGCCAGAACGCTTAAACTTAACCTGCGGAGCCCCACGCAAGGTATTTTACTATTGACAGCCCTAACCAATTGTCGGAGAGTTCTTAAAAAAAACAAGAGCCCCCCCCTACACACCGGCTACCCCACTGGTGTGGATCCCACACTGCGATCCATACTCTTGCCTCACGAGTAGACAGCTCGGTCATTAGACAAATGCTGGAATACTTACTTTAGGCGAAATGCATTATCAGAGAACAGACTTGGTTTGACGATCTAGTAGACCAGACTGGACTGCCCAGTGGGCAATTTCAGACTTACAAAGCAGTGGTGGGAGCTATCCGGGACCTTTGGGGTGACACAGTGTGTGAACCACCCACACAAATTTTTTCAGACAATGCTGTCCATTGGTGAGGGCTCTCACCTTGCCTCCTGGCTCAACAGAGAATTGATAGGAATGATGCACAGACCATTAGATGCTCTTCGGACCAGTTGGGAGACAGTCCTAAATAAGACCCTTACAGACGCAGACTGGACTAAGATTCTGGCGTACATCCCTGTAGTCTCTCGAAACACAAGACCAAAATACATACAGTATAACTAAACACATAGGACTTACCTTACCCCCACACCAGCTCAGAAGCATATATACAGGTGAAGAGATTTGCTGCCCCCGCTGTCTGCTGCTTGATGCAGGATTTGGCCAAATGACATGGGGCTGCCCGAGGCTATGAGAATTCTGGGAGGAGGTGTAGGAAGTTGGCTCTTTATATACTATCTCAAAGTGAGAGATAGTGTGCACAGAGTCCAAGGGTTCCCCTTTGAGGTTAATAGTGGCAACATTAGATAATACTAATGCTCTATTTTGTAGCAGTGTGGTTGAGCAGTAGGCTTATCAGAGGGTAGTGTTAAACATTTGTTGTACACACACAGGCAATAAATGAGGAACACACACTCAAAGACTTAACTCCAGGCCAATAGGTTTTATATAGAAAAATATATTTTCTTAATTTATTTTAGAACCACAAGATTCAAGATTTGAGGTAAGTACATAAAATGCAAGGTACTTCACATAGTAAGTATAGAACTTTGATTTAAAACAGTAGTACACACCGTTTTGGCTAAAATGGCAATAAGCTATTTTAAAAGTGGACACTGCAAAAATCAACCGTTCCTGGGGAGGTAAGTTTGGTTAGGTTTGGTCAAGTAAGTAAAGCACTAACACAGTCAGTCTCCTGGGCATAGGCAGTCCACCGTTGGGGGTTCAAAGCAACCTCAAAGCCACAGCACCAGCAACACATGGCCGGTCAGGTGCAGGGGTAAAAGGAGGGCCCAAAACCCATATGCGCCTATGAAGAACAGGGGTGCTCCAGTCCTAGTCTGCTTACAGGTAAGTACCTCGGTCCTCGGGGAGCAGACCAGGGGAGGTTTGTAGAGCACTGGGGGGGTTGGGGGGTACACACACAAGCTCCCAAAACACACCCTCAGTGGCACAAGGGCGGCCGGGAGCAGTAGGCAAAGTAGGCATCGGGTTTGCTATTGAAAGCAATGTAGGGACCCGGGGGTCACTTAGGCGATGCAGGCCGGGCACAAGGGGGCTTCTCGGGCCAGCTGACTGGGCTACGATGAGGGCCGCATGCTGGTCACTCCTGCACTGGTAGGTGGTTCCTCTCAGTCCTGGGGGCTGCGGTTGCAGTGCTTGGTCCAGGCATCGGGTTCCTTTGTTACCAGGCAGTCGCGGTCAGGGGGAGCTCTGGATCCTCTAAGCATGTGTCGCTGTGAGGGTGCAGGGAGGTCAACTCAAGGTGTCCACGTCGTTGGAGTCGCCTGGGAGTCCTCTCTGCGGTATTGGTTCTCCTGAACTCAAGCCGGGGGAGCGTTGGGTGCAGAGAGTGAAGTCTCATGCTTCTGGCGGGAAGGGAGAGTCTCTTTAAAAGTTGCTTTAAAGTTTCAAAGTTGTTGCAGTTTCTGAACAGTGCCGCTGTTCTCTGGAGTTTCTTGGTCCTTTAGGTGCAGAGCAGTCCTCTGAGTCCTCAGAGGTCGCTATCCTGTCGGATGCATCAGTGTGCAGGTTCTTTGAGTCTGGAGACAGGCTGGTACAGAGTCAGTTGGTGTCTCCGTCATCTCTGTGGGGCTTTCAGGTCAGCAGTCCTTCTTCTTGTAGGTTGCAGGAATCTGATTTCAAGGTTCAGGGTCGCCCCTAAATACTAAATTTAGGGGTGTATTTAGGTCAGGGGGGCAGTAGCCAATGGCTAATGTCCTTGAGGGTGGCTACACCGTCTTTGTGCCTCCTCCCAGAGGGGAGGGGGGCACATCCCTATTCCTATTGGGGGAATCCTCCAAAACCAAGATGGAGGATTTCTAAAGGCAGGGGTCTCCTCAGCTCAGGGTACCTTAGGGGCTGTCCTGACTGGTGGGTGACTCCTCCTTGTTTTTCTCATTATCTCCCCTGGACTTGCTGCCAAAAGTGGGGGCTGTGTCCAGGGGGCGGGCATCTTCACTAGCTGGAGTGCCCTGGGGCATTGTAACACGAAGCCTGAGCCTTTGAGGCTCACTGCTAGGTGTTACGGTTCCTGCAGGGGGTAGGTGTGAAGCACCTCCACCCATAGCAGACTTTGTTTCTGGCCTCAGAGGGCACAAAGGCCCTCACCACATGGGGTCAGAAACTCATCTCTCAGCAGCAGGCTGGCACTGACCAGTCAGTCCTGCACTGAACAATTGGGTAAAATACAGGGGGCATCTCTAAGATGCCCTATGTGTGCATTTTGTAATACATCCAACACTGGCATCAGTGTGGGTTTATTATTCTGAGAAGTTTGATACCAAAGTTCCCAGTATTCAGTGTAGCCATTATGGAGCTGTGGCGTTCGTTTTTGACAAACTCCCAGACCATATACTTAATATGGCCACACTGTACTTACAATGTCTAAGAATAGACAGACACTGTAGGGGCATATTGCTCATGCAGCTATGCCCTCAGCTGTGGTATAGTGCACCCTGCCTTAGGGCTGTAAGGCCTGCTAGAGGGGTGACTTACCTATGCCACAGGCAGTATTTTGTATGCATGGCATCCTGAGGGGGATGCCATGTCGACTTTGCCTTTTTCTCCCCACCAACACACACAATCTGCAATGGCAGTGTGCATTTGTTAGTTGAGGGGTCCCTTAGGGTGGCACGACATATGCTGCAGCACTTAGGGACTGTCCCTGGTCACAGGGCCCTTGGTACCACTGGTACCTTTTACAAGGGACTTATCTCCATGCCAGGGGTGTGCCAATTGTGGAAACAATGGTACATTCTAGGTAAAAGAACACTGGTGCTGGGGCCTGGTTAGCAGGGTCCCAGCACACTTCTCAGTCAAGTCAGGCAAAAAGTGGGGGGTAATTGCAACAGGGAGCCATTTCCTTACACTTACCACAGGTGCTGCAAGGTCGAAATAAACCTTTCTTTGTTAACATGTTGAAGAAAGTACAGCTGACGACGTAGAAACACAATATCTGGAAAATTTCCTGTAGGAAAAGGTAAACTGAGCAGAGCTCAGGGAGACTCCCTTACACACGATCTGTGGTAGAAAATCTGAGAGACTGAGCCGCTGTTCTGAGGGTTTTAAAGGGTGGTCTCGCCTGATTGGCTGGACTTCGGGTCTTTTCTAATGAAGCTAATAAGCTATGAAAGTGAATGTATTTTTTCCACTGACTTCAATGTAAAAATTTAAGCTACAGCTTTCCATGTACCGTGGGACTCCCACTTCGACGACGGGGAATGATTCAAGCATGTGAATCTATGAAAGATACCCCAATACTGGAGAAGACTAAATTAAGCAGGAGGAAAAGACAAATTATGTGGCCTAACGCAGCACATTTTTAAAATATATTTTTTCCTTGTTATTTGTGCACGTTAAGTGTCTGCGCAAAGCTTTGACCTCATTAACACCAGATTAACACCCAAATATAGCAACAAGCAACAGTCAACAGCAGGTGAACAGTCAACCTTTGCAAAAGGTTTTCCAGTGCGCGGTAACAAGTGTAACACTTTTAGTAACTTTTAATGTGCTTGAGCTAGAACCACATATATTTTGTTAAAATCTGAAGATTAGGCAGCAGATGATGGATTATGTGGCAAAAGGGCAAATTCATAATAGGGGGAAAAAACACCAGAGCCGCAGAATCACATAATTCTAGTGGCCCTGACCAAATAGAAGGCTAGGTGAGGCCTCCAAAACGCACCCCAGTTATAATGTTGTTGTGTAGGAATAAGCAAGTGGTAACCAGACACTGGCTTCAAGTAGAACCAAGCCTGCAGAAAAATATAACACTTTCATACATTGCACACAACCTACAGAAATCAAAGACATGTTTGTATAAAAGTTAATTTATTACTTATATATTTATATACAGAACAATTTGCACATATATTGTTCTAACAGAGCAGGTTACACATTCAATAGATTATAAACGTTGCTTGATGACATTTGGACGAGAAGGCAGCCTACTTTGCGTAAGTGCTGTCACATAGAGTATCTTACACAGCTGTGACTCCAGATACGAGCTAAGGCTGGTGAGTCAGTTATTTGTTCAATGTTTAAAAAAACGTGTTCAATTCACTATTTGCATCGGTACTGCCAAACCCCAATATCTGGCGCAGTCAAAGCCAACAGGCATCAGATTAGGGAAACCCAAAAGTGTAGTAAAGAGCATATTTTTTCATGTAGCACATTTAGAATGTCGGGAACAAATTTGCATTCAGTATCTCTGTCTTTAAACTCAGCATCTCTGTCCTCAAACAGAAATAGGTCATATTAAACACTGACTCAAGATTTCTCTTCAGGTTCGCTCTCGCTGTCGCTGCTGTCGCTGCTGTCACTGCTCTGGGACTTCAGCTCCTCTAAAATGTGTCTGCAGAAGGAAACAAGGCAGTATTGGTCAGTCAGCAACAAATTTAAGGGCCCAGTACTGTTCGATGAGTTCAATACTGCAAAGGGGAAAACTAATTAAGATAGGACCAAGCTAACTCCACAGAAATGACTGCATGTCCACCTGACATTATCTGCCAGTATTCACAGTATTACAAATTACCAAGATAAGTTACTGAAGTACAATATGCTCTTTAGGTCATGGCCTGTAGATTGCACGTTTCTTCCCCGTCTCAGGAAAACGTGCAATCACAGTCATGCTCCTTTGTTATTGCACTAGTTCCCTTTCCACTGCTGCGACTCTGTTATTTCACTGCGTGAAGGTGGTCCTGTGAAGAAAGCTGAACTGTATGAATTTAAACCGGGCGTTACGTGAGACACTGTGGGGTCACCCTAGGGTTCTTTGCCGTTCTTGATCATGTGAGCTGCACCCCAATACTGTGTCCTATTTGTACCTGAGGGGTTGCAAACTCACTCCTGTGTGTTCCATTTTATATAGCCATATAATCATGGGGCGTCCTGACCCAACTGTATGTAAGGGGTGTACTGGGGAGGGGGAAATCGGGGGAAGGGAGCAGCGGGGTCACTGACATCTGCTTGCAAGTGTAGCTGTAATGCTCTTTCAATCCTATCATATAGTAAGGACTGACGGGGGGGGGGGAATCCCCCAGTTCCATTTATGTGGGGAAGGGCAGTACTGTGCCTTCAGAGTACAAATCTCCAACTGTGTCAATACCAGCAGCATCTCCTGGCAAGTCCGTGTAGCTGTTCCCATCATGATGCCCCGAAGAGGGATCCCAGGACCATGGAACCGCAGTACGTGTACGTTTCCGTGCAAGCTTCCAGCAACTTGGAGAAGGAGTGTGCAGCAGGGGTAACGAGGTCTCAGCACCGCTTGTCAGGGAAGAACAGTGCTTGGATATCACCCTCCTCAGTCTTCTGGGTGGTTAGGTCCGTCTGTCACGGAGGGTTCAGAGTAAAGCAGGACCCACCCCATACTGGTTTATAACAGAATGAATGTAATCCCAATCACATGGTGTCAAAGGCCCGTTTTACAGGCAGAGCGATGGCCAAAAGGCAGGTGACTGCCCCATTATTTGAAAGAATCGTCTCAGGTTCAAGGATGTTTCTGTGTGCGGGTGCTGTTCGGGGGTATCGATAAACTCATTTTGGTCTGTATGAACTAGTACAGGGAGCAGCTGTAGCAATCTTTCTTTGAGTAGGTTACTTGATATATTATAATCATCTGTATATAGTATTGATAGCAGTCTACATGAAGACAGTGCAGTAGGGTTTCCCCTGGTTTCAAGATCGACCTGACCAGTGCTTCCCTAGTAGTGGGCGGAAGACTACCAGCCGTTTTGTCAGAGTTATTCAATGTGAGCACTTTTGGGGCCAATAGAGCAGGGGCGGCTCCTTCGCAATGGCGAAGAGCCAGCATGTGCAGGGATGGGAAAGGCTGGGCCGTGGGCGGGAGGAGTGGAGTCACTGAGGGCAGTTAAGTGCGCATATCAGTTTGGCCAGATGTCTTAGGCCGGCCAACTGACATGCACAGCCGGGTTGGAAAAAATGAACAGACTCCCATGCAGTATCTGAGCGGCAGACCAAGCCTGGCGCTGCTCTCATGCTACATTTAGCATGAGAGCAGCACCAGGATTTTGTGTGTGTGTGTGTGGGGGGGGTGGGGGAAGGAGTCTGTGCTGGTGTCCCAGAGACTGCTAGGACAGCATCAGAAGAGGAGGGGAGAGTAGGGACAGGTACATTTATTTCATTTTATTAAAATCTGTGGATAGGCCATTAGATTCTGGCATCTACACATTTTTTTCTTATTTTGCTGATGTTGCACAGCATTGACAAAAAGCATTTTGCTTTTTACCAATGCTATACAGCATTCCTCAAAAGCAAAGCCAATGATTTCACAAAGGCTTTGCCAATGCTTGTTTCGGTTTGCAGAAAAAAAAGTTAGTGCACGTATGTTTTTTTTTTTGTCATGGGCAAAGGAGAGTGTTGATTTCAGCAACTATGATGCAAAGGCATGCCTGCCACATCAATGGGATGTGTGTGTGGCGAGGGACTCTTGGAAACCCCTGAATTCCAAAAATTCAGAAATCTGGATGTAATTGAGGGAAGTCATTTTCAGAACTGGACCCACAAAACCTTCTGGGATAAGGTGCTTCAATTTGGTATGTGCTCTAAACCCTTAGCTCCCAATGAAAGTGTAGCTTTTCATCGGGGTAAAAAAAAAAATTTAAAAAAAATCTGTGGATTCAAGGTCACAAAGAACCATGCCCTAGAATCAGAAAACCCTGCAAGTGAAGTTTCACGTTGGCAAAAATGGGTTGACGTTCAACTGCAAACAGACCACTTGAGCTTTTCTACTTTTTATAGCATTACAATGGAGTTGAACTTTCAACCTCTCTTCAGTATAGCTCAGGATAGAAGCAGACTGCAGGTCCTCCAATCTGTATTTAGATGCCATTTAGACAGTCTTGAGTCTCCATTCCCAGAGTAAAGCAATGACTTCTGTAACACTAAGTAAAGCACAACATGAGCAGGAAGCACTGTGGCCTGCTCTATCACTAGACACTAGACTTCTCCAACTCAAATCAAACAGCAAATACCCTTTCACAAAGAAAAGGCTCGACTTGCATACTTGTTGGTCTCCCATTACCAGGACCCGTTGGAGAACTGCTGGGCTGCTTCTGCTCCACTTTGAGCAACGTGGGGCCCAGTAACATTGTTTTTGCAGTGCAACGTCAGACATTGAAGGTGCTATTGCATGGTCTTCATTGTGGATTGTATTTGCACTTATATAGCGCTTATCACCCCTGACGAGGCGTTGAAGAGCTTTAGGGCGAGTAGCACAAATATATCAAGTTTTTGCTTTATTATTACAGTTTCCTGCAGAAGCATACTTTTTTTAAAGGACACATTATGCAACATCACTTCCTTCCTGTTATAGCTCTAACTGATGTCACAGGGGCAGAAAGACAACCTTAGCATTGTAAGGGGCAGAAACGCACGTACAGAGTTCAAAGCTACAGTGAATGATTTCATGTTAAAAAAGTGACAGTCTGTAACATTATCTTATCCAGACTCTAGAATAAGGCATCAAACATCCTGCTTCCTAATATTATGTTGCTCATGTATTAGGTGGGATGGGTGGTAGAAATTAGTGTTATGGCCTGCTTTGTAACTGCTGCTCTTTCTTCTCATTAAGGAAGATTGTTTTTTTTAAATGGAGACCAGCTTGATCAAAATATAACATTAAAAAAGTCATCCTGCAGTTATGGAAAATAGTGGGGGTAATGGGAGGGTTCTTTTAGATTTTTGATAGCATGTCTGAATGCATCTGACTGGTAATGCCTGCCCTAGAGATGCGCTACCTCTTGTGGGATTCATCAAAGGCTCTAAACAACTGGTCAGATCTGCGAAAGGGCTTGGTCCGGTTGATGTAATGCCCAAGAGCCTGTTTGATGTCTAGAGTTTGAAAGGCTCCATCCATTTCCAAGTAGAGGTGGGGAGGAGGGCTGGGAGCTCCATGGTTTGACCGAGGCGAAAGAGGGAAGAAACTTTGGATTACTTCAGAGTATGTGAACCTGAATGAAGAGTTCTTGTGGCATAAGGGCTTGTAATTCACCGATATGTTTAAGAGATTTTATGGTAACGAAAAGAAACTACCTTCCACTGGAGAAGGCAGGGGTGAAAATGCTAAAACATGGCCTATGAGTCTGGTGAGAACAATATGAAGGTTCCAGACTGAGGTCTTTTGGGGGGGGGGGGGGGGGGGGGTGTAGGGAGATAGGAGGGGTTTGTGGGCGGGGTGTTTGGGGACACCCTGGAAAGGATGGCTCTTGAAATCCTCCATGAAAGCTTTCATTACTGATATGCAAGAAAGGGAGAAGTGTTCCCAGTGTTAGCAGCTAGAGCTGCTAGATGGAGCCTACATAAGTGTAGACAAAACATGACTTTTGCAGGTGAAGAAAGTAACACATAATGTCATGGGCTGTGGCTTTTAGAAGATCCAGGCATTTGGGGATTCAAGAATGGAGAAACCTCTTCCACTTTGCTGCATAGCGGGCTCGTGTGGTAGGCCTATGGGACTCTGGCAAGATGCTAATGCATTCTTGTGAAAGACATAGGTAGGACCTCAGCTGCCAAGTTTGGGGTCTGGGTGCATCGTTTGGCCTCAACTCCTGGTGAGATGGTCCAGCCTGTTAGGGAAGCTCTTGTGCAGGCTGACTGATATCTCCACGAGTGCGCATTGTAAGGTCTGTTTGGCCCAGGTAGGTTTGCTGCATCTTCTGGACCACAAATGGAAGGAGTGAGAGAAGCAGAAAAGCATAAAGCCAGTTGATACATAGTGCAGTGCCCATGTACTGTGGGTACCTAGAGAAGTTTGGGCATTTTGTGTTGTCGGGATGGCAAACTGGTCTCTTTGTGGAGTGCCCCATGCACTAGAAGTAGTGGAGTAAGACTAGCAGGTGGAGTTCCCACTAGTGAAATTGTTCATGTGTCCTGCTCCGCAGGTCAGCCAGTTTGTCGTCCACCTGCCTTGAAGTGAATGCAGTGGCGGAGTACCCAATGGCTTGTCTTTTGTGCCAGTAGTGAAGGGGACTGTGTACCACCCTGTTTCTGGAGGTAGTACGTGGCTGTCATGTTGTCAGTTCCGAATAGTACAAGCTTGCCCTGAAAGAGGGGAAGGAAGGCTTTCAGGACGCGATGTGTGGCAAGCAGCTTGAGATAGGTGATGTGGTACCTCAGGTTCTTAAAATAAACTAAGAAAAGATATTTGTGATGGGACGCCCACATGGCTTGCGTGGTTCAGTGGTCCAGATGCGCTCCCCAGTCGGCTTGAGAAGCATTCATATTGTTGGTGACTTGTGAAATAGAGTCTGCAAAGGGCTTCACCTGATAAAGATTGTGCCGTTCTACCACTGCAGATGGTGAACACTAGATTTTACCCATCGATCCTCCCTTTGTGACCAATGAGCAGAGATGCATTTGTGTGGTGGATTCATGTGGAGCCGGGCATATGACGATGCATGAAGCCATCATTCCCAGTAAACGCATAACATATCTGACTGAAAGCTGACGATTTGGCTGAAAAAGAAATACTACACCAGAAGGTCAGCACCCTTTGTGGACTGGATAGGCGTTTACATATAAATAAGTTTTGTACTGACCCTAAAAGGGTTAGGCTTGAAGGGGTTGAATATGGGATTTCGTGACATTTATAATGAACCTGAGGCTGGGTAGCAGTAAGATGACAACTGGAGTATTTGCTATGCAGTGGCGTTTGCCTGCGCTCTATATTAGCCAGTCATCAGGGTAGGGGAAAACATGGATGCCCCGCTGCTCAGGTGGGTGGTTACTACCACTAGGCACTTTTGGAAGACTCTTGAGTAGTGACTCCGAAGGGAAGTACTGTGAATTAATAGTGATGCCCACTTACCAGGAAGCAAAGATAATGCCGGTGAGTTGGACGGATACAGATGTTAAGTAAGTGCCCCTGAGATCTAATTTTGTCATATAATCACCTTGTTGAAGCAGAGGGATAGAATCATGCAGAGGGTGCAGCGATTTAGGATCCTGAGGTCCACAAGGGGCCTGAGGGAGCAGTCCTTCTTGGGGATGAGAACGTAAAGAGAGTAAAGCTTCTTACCCTGCAGGTGAGAAGGCACTGGCTCTGGGGCCTCTATTTGGAGGAGCACTTGTACCTTGTCCTTCAGAAGAGCAATATGGTTACTGCTGAGGGTGTAGGTGGGATTATGAGGGGGTGCAAGAAGTTCTAGGCAGCATCTGTGTGAACCACTACTAACACCTACTTGTCTGATGTGATTTCCTACCAATACGGAAGGAATCCTGCAGTGTCCACTTGACTGTGTTGAGTGACTGGCGTGGAGAGAAAAGAAGTCCACATTTTGAGGGGGGAGGCCCCTTTGCCAGAGCCACATTTTCCTCTGCCTGTGTAACTGCTGCCCCTGTCGGCACCACGTATGTTCCCTTGAGCCGCCTGCTGGTGATACGATTGTTGCTGCTTCTGGTATGAGGGGGTAGAGTCCAGTAAGGCAGCTTTGGAGCCTTCCTATTTTGTTGCTTTCAAAACGATCCCCTAAGTGATGGAAAGGCACCTTCATATTCCATAGGGTTATTTGTTTTTTTTGGAAGGGGTGTGTGTTTAATTTTGAGGTTTTCTAACATCTGATCAACCTGCAGGCCGAACAGACAGAAATGCAGGTTCAGCAGGTGTTCCTGCATCTCCAGCTTGAAGCCCGAGATATGGAGCCAGGAATTTCATCTGATGAGGACACTGGTATTGATGCCCTGGGATGTGGTGTCTCCATTGCTTCGAAGGTACAGCAGAGTGTGGCTTTGGAGATCGTTTTTCCCTCTGTGACTATATTATTCTCCCTCTTTTTGGATTCCTCTGAAAGATGCTTAACTAGCTTTTGCATCTAGTCCCACTGGGCCCTGTCATAGTGGAGGATGCAGCCGACTGAGTTGGCTATCTTCCAGTGGATAGTGCTCCCTACCTCTACCATCTTACCAACAGCGCCCAGCTCCTTGTTCTCCTTCTAGGGCAGGGGAGCATCACACATCAGCTGATCACAAGCCCTCTCTCTACTGTATGGGCGACAATGGAGTCTGCTGAGACATGATACCTGATGTAGGCCAGGTCGCTGGGAGAAGGCTTACATATTTTTTTTCTACCTCCTCCTCGAAAGCTTGGAGTCTGCGCCTACCATACACGCCACCCTTGCAGAGGAATTCATTCAAGGGCTGGAGGCTGGCAAAGGAAACATCTTGTTTCTCTACCTCCTGGTCTGAGTTGAAGGAAAAGACCACCTCTGGTCTAAGTAATTGCTGATAGTGAGAAAATGCTCAAGAGTCCAGGGTCCAGCATCCTCTCCTTCCTCAACATTGAGCTAGGCTTCTTCGTTGAAGATGTTGAGGGTGTTGTTGCAGACTTGCCACTACATCTTTTTCATGTGCCCACCTTCTTTCTCCTCTATAGGTTTTCAAATGGAAGATAAGGGAGCCTGGCACATGGTTTGTGAAAGGGGCAGATATTAGGCACCGTGGGGGATAGAACCAACAACATTCGGGGTGGCACTGGTGTCCATTCCATCACCCGAATACATTCTCTGAGTATTTGTTGAAGCCTGGGAGGGTGGGAGGATGGAAATTTGGGGGGAGGGGGTGTTGCAGCCCTAAGGTCGGAAGCAGATGCCTTAGCTGGTCTCCAGAGGTTGTAGTTGAGAAGGAAGCAAACGGGTAAGACATTTCCTGGGGATCAGAATCAAATTCATGTGGGCTCCAGCAGAAGTGTGAAGAATGCGTCAAAACTCACATTCCCGGTAATACATGCCCAAGCCCGATGGTCAAAAAAACAATCTAGCATGGAGTCAGTTCCCATGCGCATTGCCAAATATGGGAGGAGTGAACGAGCATCTTGTGAGTCAGAAGACTTTCATTGAAACAAAACAACTTGCAAACGTCCAAGCCCAACACTAGATAATAGGAATATGCAAAGCATTTGTAACTAGCAACAAATGCTACAAAAAGGCCTTTCTGTGTAGACTATAGTGTTAGCCGGAAACGTTTATGAACCGAGATTCCACAACAAACCAATTAGCATACTGAACTATTTAAATAGCAGTTATGCTTCCATAAATATCTTAGTTTTCTTGCCCCTAAACCCAACACCAAGTTCTCAGTGAGAACTGATAAAGACCCAGCACTCAGTGAGTGTATATTGGAAAAGGTCAAACACAATTCATAATCTGCATTAAGAATCCATAAACATATGTAACACACGATGGAGACAAGAGGTGTGCTGAACCTTTACATATGTCCCATGCAATTGCCAAAGCGTGAGACCAGTTGGAAACTTAACTGGCACCTAGAACATTTAAGCTGTGACCTGCCTCAAAACTGGTTACTGTACCTCTAGTCACCAATGACTGGAGCACAGAGACTCTTGGCATCGATAAAATATGCTAAACGTGACTTAGGGGTGACCCTTGTTTGCATGGCCAGTTTTGGGGAGCGATGACACTTATTTCCATCTACTCTAGCCCTAGTAACAGGAGGTCATATCTCATTATTACCTCTGCAAATGATAAGGACATTATCCCCACTTCCAGCATCTGTCTGTCATTCAGTTCCTTTTCTTGTTTTGTGTGTACCTGCATCACCGGTGCCTAAACCCACCTCTGTCTCACCCACTCCAATGTTAAACGCTGCACTACTGTTAGTTTGGTGGCATTTCATTAAGAGTTATATAGAGTTATGAGCTGATAAGCGTTTCTAGTGGTTAAAATCCTGTAGTCTTTTTGACTGTGTTTCTGTATTGGTAAAGAAAAGAGTCTGTGCTGCGATCTGGACAATTTTAATCTTGTCTAGTTGGAGTGGGTACAGCAAAAGGGACTTGAAAGATGACAACTTAATGAGATCCAGGCATTTTAAGTATGTATCTTGGCTGTTTATCTGTTTTTCAGGTGAACCCACCTCAGGTAAGATCTGACAGTAACAACTGCTCTTCACAGGTCAAGTTCACCCCATCTAACAGCTATTTTACACTACACAACAAAGACATGGATGTAAGCTCAGCTTCAGAGCCTATTTCCCCCTTATAAGAGGTCCCTGGTTCAACAGCCTGCTTCACCATTGCTTTCTATCCTCACAATGCTAAACTGCATGCTTTCTTAGTATTTCATTCCACTTACTCTTGTGCCACAGTCAGAGCCAGCACAGCTCCAGCAGTGCAATGACATCAGTTCCTCCTGCATTTCACTCATTGTCACATGTAGCACCACACTCAGTGTTCCCCAGCAGAGATTCTAGCTTTTATAGCCATCAAAAATGTTTAGTTCCTGTATAGGTTCATGTTCCTTTCTCCTACGAGCAACAGGACTAATACATATTGATGATGTGTCCATGATCTGCAATATCAGCTTTCTGTTCGACTGTATTTCCTAATCTGCCATTTAAAAAATCCGCCAACAAAGTGCAATTTTTTTAATTTATTTTTTATTAAACTTTCTCTACTTCAAGCACCCAAACTCCAAATGTTCAACTTCTGGCCCCCATTATCGTGTCTAACAAAGCAGAATTCCCCAACCTGAAGTTATCATGTAAAAGAGCAGAAAAAAACTTTCCTGCATGCTACCCATGGAAGGAAATTATCGCACTCGGTTAAAAAAAAGGCAATTTATTATAGAGCTTGATACATGGGTAAAGATTATGATGTGTTTGGAGCCTTTGCAGTGAAAGCTAAGGAAACTGTTAAGCATATTGACAAAAGAAGCCCAACTTTAAGATGCAACTCACAAGGATGTAGAACAGACACTGCTAAACGGAATTATTTATAGTCAATATGGGAGTCATTTACATGGATTGAACTATCAAACACAAGACCTCTTAACAAGTCCTCGCACTGCAAACATTCTTTCTCAGTTGGAATATTCTATTGTTTTAGTTCAATCGCCAACAGCAAATCTTGCAAACCTGTACAACACTAGCAAGTGGGGCTTACCTTTGTTCCTCAGAGAGAGAGAAATCTTGCATTACTTTCTCCGCCAGGGTCCCTGCAGATTGCAAACCAAAGTTGGCTGCCAGCTGAACAAGCTTAACTGCTTGCTCCTTGTTACCACTCTGCTTTGTGCAGTTCAAAAACTCAACCATCACTTCATTGCTGAAAAACAGAAAAAACAGGTTTGAATACAATCTATCAAGAGTAAACATTTCCAACGTAGTTGTGTTCACACACAAACAACAAATACAGGATTTTTTTTTATTGGTGTGCTCACAAAAAGAACTTAATTACATTACAATGAAACTGTAAAAACAAAAAAATAATGATGTTAGAGTGCATGGGTCTCAATTTCTCTATTATCGTTAAAAAGTATGGAATTGTACTGTTGGACTGATGAGAGGCACCACTTGTTCACAAGGTAGGATTTTGAACTTTAGTTCAGCAGCAAGTGTTTGATGATAAAATACCAGCACTAAGAAAGTATTCCAGAGGAACAGTGAAACTAATGAAAATCTGTAGTTGTCGGGAACATCCAGACACTCACACGGCATGGAGCGAGCAACAGAGGTTGGGCAAGTGTATGTGTGGGGGCCCAAACATACTTGCTATGTTCTTGCTACCACACAGTAGCCACGTCCATGTGCACACCTATCCCAAACTCCAGGTGGACTAAATGCAATCTGCCATCCGCACAGTACAATAACATAAAACTAACAAAATATAAAGATCCAGTATTAATCACCCGCACATTTCTTTAACGTTTGATTTTTGCAAGTCAATTTTATAACTAACATGCCTTCTGGACTATAAGCCATTTTAGTGAAAGATGGCAGCACACCGCTGATGTGCAGAAGGCATCATGAAAGTATTAAAAAATATATATATACAAGTCTGCATTTCTCTTTGTCACGTATCGAGAGTATGGAAATTCGGCACTACTGAGAAAGCCTTCTGAAAGAAAAAAATAAAAATAAAGTAACACCTTTGAATCACACCAGGAGTGTATGTTGCTTGTTTTATTTTACTCACACATGTAAGAAAATAATGTGCCGACAAAATAATTATTCTGGACAGTTTTTGTTTTAACATTAATATTGTGCATGCTCTATAACAAGATTTCTCACTGGGACACATGCTTCCTACTCAATTCCTTTTCCACCAAAACAGAGGTAGTTGTGTAAATCTGACTGGTATTTATAGTGTGCTTACATTTTAATAACTGATGCCAGTTACATGGGTGCTAATTAGTTCCCTTCCATGTGCCTTAAATGAGCAAAAGTAAATTCTTACCCATTCTGTATGTTAACAGTAGAAATTCTAAGTAAAAAAATCACTTCCAGGCCAAACAAAGAAGTTTCTCACTTCCAGTTCCCACCAAGCAGTGTGTGGGTAATCCAATTTACTTGCCAAACTCAGGTGTACACATTCCATTTCTTAATCCACCATAGAATATGACAGAAACAGTCAATCTGCAACATGCAGCTCTAAATACCACCTCATTCAGATAAGCCTTTGCTCTCTCCAGTTACCTAGCAATGCAATGTCAAATCCTGATGCGTCTGGTCAAAGGGTCCCACCTACTTCAATGTGATAACAGGTGATATAAATCACTTTCTAAATACAATAAGGCGCTTCCACAAGATATAAAAGGACAATAAAAGGCCGCCACTCAAATGCCTTCGCTGGAAACAATTATTATTTCCTTGCACTAATAATTCTCTTACCAGGACTCAGCCTGTATTCATATGCCTTTGCCACCTGCTGTGTTACCATGTACATTTTTGATAACCAAATAACTCATGCCATACACAAAAATCTCACAGCATACTTTGACAGCAAACCGACTGATTAATCTACAAAAAAAAAAAAAAAAAAAAAAAAAAAAAAAATCTACTTTATGCTGCACAGGCGTCAATTGCCAAAAGCATTGATTTGGAAGCAACATGACCTACTAACTACTGTTACTTGTTATACCGCCCTTTTTATTTGAATTAGGTGTGTACATGCAATCTGTTTTAGTGCTTGTTATTTGGGAGTTCGACAAATCTTCAATGCCTGCAGGAAGGGAGTTTCATAGCGCTGGGTGCTAAAGTTTCTTATCAGAAAGGTGAGAACTGGCTTTTTTTATTGCCATTAGCTGCTCCAATTCCCCCTTGGCTGCTCCAGCTCCTTGTTCTGTCTCAGCAGGGATGTATTTAGATCTTAGAAGTGAACAAGGACCAGAAAGGGCTGTTTTGAAGACTTACTTTTAAAAAAAATCTCTACCATTACCTGCAAAGCCCTGCTAACTATATGCCAGCCTTTCTGAAAACCAGCTTTAATAAGGATCAAATTATTGTTGGGAAATTCCTTGCCGACAGACTTCCACAGAGGCCGCCACTGACTCCCGGGTAGATCAGAACTCATTACAACTCTACCTGAGTTACATGTCCTCTTCACTTACACTGTAACAGCAGCAATCTACACAGCAGCAACCTGCACAACAGCAGACCTCTTGGATGTCCTCACTTTAAAGCCTATGTAACCTCTTGCTCATAGACTTTAATAACCACACAGTTACGCCAAGTAAAAATAGAACTACTCCAACTGGATTTGTAATTTAAAATAACGATTTGCGAGGATGAGCATGAGGGTATTAAGCACTCTACAATGTCTAAAATAAATGAAATATACAAAAATAGCCATAAACGTACCTGGGTATTCTATTTAATTTTTTGAAGAGTTCCAGTGTTTTCCTGTTGAAGACAAAAGGTGTATTGCGTAAAATTCTAATGCGGAAAAAATGTACATGTGCATGGATGAAATGTATCAAATGATCAAAAACCCTTGATACAGTATTAAAGACAGTCGACAGATTCAAAGAGCTACTGTGTACATCAGCTGGTGAAGTGTGTACTCTGAAACCCCATTACATGGTAATCTGAATGTTCCATGATAAAGATTTAACAATGCTGCCTTTTGGTAGCAAAATCCTTATTTCGTTCTTGTGGGGGATTAGACAAATACAGTACATTTCCTGCTAGGCAAACGCCTGCAACCATTTGTAATACAATTCATAGACATATACATATTCACATATTACTACATGTTCTCTCTGCCTAACACTTCACGCTACATTTCACCCAATGTAAGCCAATCATTATACCTTTTTTTTTTTTTGCTTAAGTAGTAATGTATCGTTCATTCTGCTCTACCTCTGAGGTTTGAGGAACTTCAGTAGCTTCATTGAATTTTTTGGGTCTGCAAACAATTTCAATTGAACAGGAAGAGGGCACTAACATCTGCTCTCTTCCTCTGAACCAGTGCTTGTCTTGTAGAGTATATGTCAGCAAAGCATAGTTTTGTGGCAGACATCTGGGAAGGAACAGAAATCTCTACTTACCTGTGAACCTAGATACTGCGTTTTTTCAAAAGATTTTGATTTTAGCAATGTAATTCAGTCCTTCACATTTACCACCATTCAGGATGAGGTTGCGTACACATGAATCCAACAATGTGGTCACTGAATCTTCTCAATTCATCAATGTTGAAGTAACCAGTACAAATAATACACTTTGATAAGAACAGACGTTCATATTGAAGTGATGGATTAATTAGATCGAGTTACTGGAGATCACAAGAGCTGCACCCACCAGACAGCTCAAAGATCCCTGTCGGTTGCAGAAGATATACCTAGTCTGTTTTGCAAGTATGTGAAATCACAGTTGCCTTCATCGCCTAGCAATTAATCTCTCAGTTAAACTATACACAAGGCCAACAATTTGGTGATTAACTTACTCTTCAGCCATAGGCAAGCTCACAGAAGACACGTTCAGGGTACTATGTTTCATTCTGGGATTTAATGAAAACTCTAGCATTTCAAGACAAGGCCTTAGTGACGCATGTCCAAACCCACGGTATTTCAAGGAGAGTCTAAGGTCAGTCTGATAGCCTCGGTAACTGTCAAAGTCCACAATCTGCACTTCCAAGCTATGCACTTCTATTTCACAACAACTTTAACACCGTATCCAGGACATGTTCCTCAGGCTCCTTAAGGACGTCAGGCCACGCTTGGCTATCTTTAAGAGCATAATACTCACACACTAAGAACTTAACTCTGCATAGTAGCCAAGGCTCTCAGAAAATATTAGAACCTCCCTTTCTCATGCAACTGACCCAAAAAGCAGCAGGGCTGGGACTTGCAATTGGGCCTGAAGAAGGTCATCCCGTTATCCCAAACCTTAAACTGCAAATGACAGGTTTGTGTTGCCGCACGTTTACACTGCAAATTACATAGATTTGTGTTGCCTCACATTAACCAGCACACAGGCCATAACGCAAACACCTCTCAGTCATTACTGACTTGTATCCCTAGTTACTGAACAAGGTACTTAGATACTAAAGAGATGCCCAATCTGGTTAAGCAGCTCTATATTTGTGCATTGCAATTAGACCTATTTGACCCACTACATGCTTAATCCACATGGTAATATTCAAGTCTCTGGAAATAAAAAACAGTGTGATGGTATACACCAGAACCCATGAAGGCAATGGTTCCTTCCCAACCACATTGCTTAATTAGAAAGACCATAGACATCTTCATAGAGGGAACAACTGTTTTAAATCGAAATAAATGCCTTTTCTGATTAGCATCTATCTGAAGCAGCTTATTTCTAACTTTTGCAGCCAGTAAAATAAACTGAAATTTAGCTTACCAAGCGTCCTCTGTTCTTCCAGCCCTTGAAAGCAAAGTGGCAGTACTGGCCAAACTGCTGTTTGTCCATTCCATCGGCGCTCGCCTCTTGTCTCTGATCTCATATGCAGCTTTTATATCAAGAGCAGTATCAGCAAATGCCGCCTGGATCTTAATTTTGGAAAGGTTACAATAATCAGACTGTGCATTCAGTGATTAAAATAATTAAGATCTATATAGAAACAATGTGCCATGTTGGCAAAGTGGCTTTGAGTTGCTGTCTATATCCAGGGTGTTCCCAAAATCTACAGATCAAAAGGGCAGATGTACAAAGAGACTGGTCACAAAGTGTGCACTATTTGAGACCCGTATGATTTTGTGGTACCAGAGGTGCACAAATAAGTTAGGGTGAGGGAGGGTTGAGACAAGCAATTAAAGTCAGAAACCATTGACAAGTCTTATTGCGATTTACAGTTAGAAAGATTTGCCTCTTTCAAGTTCTTTCCAAATTACAATGTGGAATGAGTTGCAAACCACTTGTTATTCAGAAAGCCTGTTCCGATTCACAAAAGGCATTTAGTAAATCCTGATATGTAATTCTGCGGCCTTAAACCATGCGATTTTTGGGAACTGGAGGGTGTTCAACCACAAAATTCTTTAGTACACGTGGATCATATTCCTTTGATCTCTGCAGTGGAGGAGTTAAGCAAACTCTCCAAATCCCAAATTTAATTGGTAAAAGGAAACATTAAGGAAGAAAAATCTTCATCACACAAGCGCCCTGAAACATTTTACATTTTCAGTATAATGAGAGAATTTACTTCTAAAATCAGCTGCAATGACTGCTTCCTGTCAGTCATTTTTCACACAAAACTCAAATCATATGTCCAGACGTTAATTAAAGAAGACGATAATTCACTGTAGGTACAACAAAATGTCAATGAAGTGTTTTGAAGCTATGTACTTCCAAATTTTAATGCATTTTGCAAGCTCTATCTTCATAAAGAACACTATAGAGTGCAGCAGAGGATAAGCCAAAAACACCCAATTCAGTTCAGTCATGGTGCAAAATACATGCTACTCAAAGTGGAGCTGGTGTTTCAAAGTTCGAAATACAATAAATTGTCCCATAACCGTGTAATATGTTGGACAAAAGCTGTTTAGAAAGGTAACAATTCTTGCAGCCAAAAGACATACAAATAAAAATGTGCATGACATTAAGCTTCCGACATCCCACATATCTTCAGGCAAAAAGAACAGGTTGTGCTTATTAGAACTGCTGGCATTAGTTTTCTGATTTAGGCACAGATGTACATATGTCATTAGAACTCCCAGAGGTGGCTTGGAGAAAGACATTCAAAACCAACTGTCATGATTCAACTGGTGTCCCTACCCCTGCTCCACGTTTTAGAATCTTAGATTTGTAAACTGCATTCACAAATGTGCAATTTTTACTTTATTTTTTATTTTATTTTTTCAGATCCTAGCAACTACACCTTTAGGGGGATGTGTGTGGCTACAAAATAGGATGATGAGGTACTAGTTCATACTAATTTACTGGGAAGGTGTATAATACCACTTTATTCTCCTGTCTGACACTGGCAGTAGCTCCGATATGTGGGTCACAGCATGGGCAAATTTGTCTAATGGAAAATTTAGGGACATAACATACTCACTTTTGTAAGGTGGTGGTTATTAAGAACATTATAGAGCTAGTATATTTAAAGGTACATTTGCAAAGTTATACTATTTCAAAGATTTATTTTGCCTGCCCTCCGCTCATCCAAGGACATTGTTATCATTACTACCCTTTCAAGAAACATACCTTAGGGAATATTTAAATATGGAAAACATTTATTCACCAGACTTAACATAGTGGTAAGAATAGTATAAATTAGTTCAGCTAGGCCTCAAGCAATTATTAGAGGCAGACATGAGGCAGCAGATCACGGGGGACGAGGAGAATATCTAAGTTCATAGCTCTACAAATGCATACCTCTGGAGTATGTCTGTCCCTTGCCATCAGTGCCAACACTTCTTCCACTAAATCGCTTTTGTTACTGTGGCCAATTTGCTTGATGTCTAATGAAAAAGAAAACAAAAAAGTAATTAATTCCCAGATCAACATAGTTACATTCAACAGCATACGGAGTGACACTCTTGCTGAACAAATCTGGTAGGAGTCACAGACAGCAGGTAGATGCACACAAAACATGCACACCAACATGGCGGAGATGTGGAACCATACTGAAAGAGATGCAGATTTGCTGTGGTAAAGAATGTAGCTATACATCAATTGCAATGAATGCTCTTAGAGATGCAGGTTTAGGTACAGATTTTGCATAAACATTGTTCAATTCCCTACCACATGAAGGTTACGGAACCACAACCAGCCGGCGCCTGCAGAAGAAACTAAGCCAGTCACTGCTGCCACTGTTTTAAGACAGACTGCTGATATTTTGCGGGGCTATCAATTTTCAACAACAGAGATAGCTAATAGCATGTTTACAGAACACATGCTCACTAGACCACCAGACTAGCTACGTTATTAATTTGCAACAGCTTGCATTACAGTGCAACAATTTTTTAGTTTAGGAAGAAGTTTAATTAATATTTGCCAATGTGCTTGGGAATTCTGCTAGTAGTGACAGGGAACTGTTAAATTATTATATATGTGTGAAAGTAGTGTGAAGGACATTTGTGAGAATCTTTTCAATCAAAAATGGCAAAGCCAATATGGTGGCACCTGGGTAATATAGCAAGCTTGTTGAGTTGAATGAAAAATACGGCATGCCTTTCTTAATTTTAGAATGAAAGTTAGTTTCTGTTGATTTGTTTTTATAAATCAATTCTGGAAGGAAATGTTTCAGTTTAGAAACATTTGATCAAATGCACTTTTTTTATAGAAACCTACAGGGGTTGTTTTCCAGTACTCCAAACACAACATAAAATGTCAATATGATTCTATAATAATAGACGTGTTTTATTGGAAAATATTTCAAATTGGTTTCTCTTATTCAAAAGCTAAGCTTTTTGCTTCTATGGTCACTTGCTAATTGGTCAAGATTTAACACAGGAGAAGCACTGGAATAACTTTCTCCAGGGGTGGGAAATACTTGAGGATCAACCCAAACCTTGCACCCAAACTCTTCTGCTGGATGTGACGCGTGCCATGACTGGAATCCTATACTATCCCTAGCTTACTGGGCCTATGTCCTCTGGCTAGGAAGGTGTGACTGTTGGGGACTCAGTTTTGCCTCCAGAAATGTGGTGTGGCGAGTTGTGGTAAGAGCAGTGGTCTCTTCATTCCTGTACAAAAATAGCTACTTATGATTAATGAAAAGCATCTTGAGCTACTAGCAAAAATTATCAGCAGTACACTAGTGCTCTATCAGACAAAACTATATCAGTAGCCACCTCATTCAGGGTTATCTAAGTACATCATAACAGCAAAGGTTGTTCACAATCGTATTAAATAATTCATTAATCTGGCCGGCTTCCTGGCTATGCCGGAGTCCTCCCTTACTATGGCGGTTATCCTAGAAGGCAGAGGGGGGAGGAGACTCATCTTCAGCATTGATAAGGCATTAAAGGAGGACAGTAACAACGAAAACTAGGCAAGCTTGGGATAGAGACCTATTAACCCCCTTAACAGATGTGGACAAGGACCTGCGTTCAGGTGCAAGAGATCACAAGTAATGAAAGCTTCAAACTGACAAACCTTAACTATATCCACCACTTGTACTTTGCAGCCACAAGGTTGAAAAGAATATACTTTAATAGAAGTTCTGCCTGTCCAAGATGTTACAAGCAAGACAGTACATTTCTGCATATGAGATGGACGCTTGGGATGATGATGATGATGGTGATGGTGGTGTACTGGGAGGAGGTGGTATAATGGCTTAACGTGGTAACAGCATTAGACTTGAAATATCAATACAATACTGCCTATTACGTATTATACCTAATCACTTGCAAGGAAAATGCAACTTAACCTCAATGGTTGATCTGCTATCAGCCAAGCACCGTACAGCAATTCATTGGTTATCCAAAAGGGGACCTAGAGTGCTTAAGTGGAGTAAAGACCTCCATCCAACTTCTGAAACGTCAATGGGTAAATCAAGGATCAAAAAACATTTCATAACCTTTGGTGGAGAGGCACACTTTGTGTACATGGGAAGTGATCTGAAAGGCAGGGAACGCAGCAATTCACCTTCATAAACAATATGTATAAATAGAACTGTAGGAAACTGGCTCTTTATATAGTATACCAAAAAGAAGTATGCTGTGTAAAGAGACCAGGTATCCCCTTAGTAGTGGACAGGGCTTTCTTAAAAAATCCCAAGTGTTCTATTTGTGGTAAGTTGTTCGAGCAGCTTAGGCTAATCAAAAGGGAGTGTTAGACATCTGCTGCATACAAAGTCAATAAATGACATGAACACACTCAATAAGGTGTTCTACACCAATTTAGAAAAAAAACATGTTTTTTAACACCAAGAACTCCGCTAATGGGAAAGTACTTTATAAGTTAGCTGTTTTGAAGTATACAGCAAATACAGTTGCATTGACTTTAATGCGGTAATGTTATCCTATGGGAAAAGAAGCACATATTGCATATGGGTACTTGGCAACGACTTACAGGACTGTTATTCTGGAGTTAGGGTAAGTATGGGGCAAGGTCAATGCACACCAACAGGTCACCTTGGGTGGATCTGGGGCATCAGAGTGCAGAGGTGCTTTTCAGCATCAGGTGCTCTAATGTTATCCTGTGGGAAAGAAACATATGCTGCATACAGGTACTTGGCAACAACTTATGGGACTGTTCTTCTGGAGTTAAGGTAAGGATGGGGCAATGTCCAAGGCAGCACCAATAGGTCACTCCGGGAACCACTTTAATGTGAAAGAGTCCTGGGGAAAAGAGGCTGGAAGTGGGGACTGGGTGACCAGTTCGGCTGAACCCAAAGGGAGGCTCAGGTGTCAAGGGTCTTAGGCACACAGGGCCACTGTCGGTCCACAGCAACTCAGGCTGTGTGGCGCGTGTGTAGTGGCCCTTTTTCCCAGCGGGGTCGCATCGTGAAGAGTCCTCAAAGTTCTTGGTTCCTGCACAAATTAGGCTGCTGGCAGCGACTGAGGGACTAATCTGGCCAAACCCTAGGTGGGGTTCAGCTCTGGAGGGGTTCAGGACCTCGTTGGAACGGTTGGCCCATTTTGATTTGAGCTGCGGGGCTTGGGTGCAGTGGTGCTTTTGGTTGTCGGGTTATCCATGATACAAGACTTTCACAGTTCTTCGTAGGTGCCTGCAGGGAGAAGCTCTACTACTCCATGGGAGATGCTGGTAGTTCCTTGAAGTGCTGCCAGTCCGCCCAAGCTTTTGGAGGCAGATCAGCTGCAGGATAAGTCCACTTTGGCACAATTGTCGAGGACAGCACGCAGGCCAGCAGGATTGGATCCAAATCAGTTGCTGTTCCTCGGTTCTTGCTTTTCGTGGTTCTTCTGTGTCCTTTTTCTTAGAATCTGAAATCATGGTGTCAGGGGACCGCCTATATACTAAATATAGGAGTGTTAAGGGGAGTGAAGGGTAGTAGCCAATGGGCTACTTACCCTTGGGGTCACTACACCCCTATGACCACTTTATGTTGGAAGTGGGCATAACCCTGTCCCAGAGTTCCTAATTATGCCAGCCCCAAGATGGTGGAATTTCCTTAGAGTGGGGTAATCAGGCATCACACCTTAGGGGTGTCTCTGACCTGGATGTACTCCACACCTCCTAGGATAGCTCATTTACCATCTACCCTGGTGCTAAATGGGCCTCAGGGCAGTGGGTGGCATCCTGTAGGTCTGGGGGATGCCGAGGTCGCTTATTAAAGGCGGCAAGGACTTTGAAGTCCTTGTCCTTGGTAAGTTAAATCACTAGCCATCCTGCTGGGGGAGGACTGAACACCTTCCTTTCTCAGAGGAATTGTTTCTAGCCTCCGAGAGCGAGGGCTCTCACCTGCAGGGGTCAGAAACCTGTTATTAATATGAGGTGTTTGATACCAAACACCAAAGTTTTCTGTGAAGCCATTATGTAGCTGGGAAACTCAAATGTAAACAGGGGAATCCTTATTGGCATGAATTACCTTAATAGTTTTACAGTAAGTTTTTACATATTGATGTTAAGAAATCATTTTTTGTTTTTACTGGTTAAGGACGAGAATATAGAGCCTGACAACGACAAATTTCAAACTCAGTTTAAATTTTATGGTCTCAGACCCGTAGGCATCCGTGCCACTCAAAGTCCTTGGTTGGTCCCCTTTTGATTTTAATCTGACATTTATCCTGGTAATCCACTAACACAATATGTCCATTTGGTTACCAACGCTGGTAGATTATCCGGCTAGAGCCAAATCTTTTTTATGGAAGTCTTATTTACAAGTAATTATTTTTACTATATTAATTTTAACACCCGATAACTTTTAATTCACTGCTCTCACGATTAGAATGGAGTGTGAAAATGATTGTTTTCCCTTGATCGAGTAAAAAAAATAACAAATGAAAAATGAATGGCAATGAATTGTCTCCTTAAAAGGCAATAGGAAAAAAAACAACAACAAAAAAACGCAAATTGTAATATTGTTTTGTCATTTAATCAATCAAATCAACTTTATTGGGCCAAATTGGTATAGCCCACAAAAGTAAAATACAAACAAATATAATAGCATGCAATAAAACAGTACACACTCATAAAAAGTCCTCAGAGTAGAGATAAAAATCAAAGTGCGGATCAAGCACAATCTCCGAAAACAATGCAGACGACAACATCCAATTTAAAGACCTGCCTAGGGCTTCTGGGTGCAAGACTGAACCACGAAGATAAGGAGGTTGTGTGTCACGTTACACCGTATCCCACGAAAATACTAGAAACAGCTTGAATGTAGTACATTACGGCAATGACAAACATTTCTGGGCTACAAAGATTTGAAGGCTGGTATCAATCTAAAGCCAAAGCACGCAAAGTGCTCAACACTATGCAGGAGATTATCCAAGCAATTTCCTTGTCCTAAGCACCAGCTTCAGAAAGGTATACACATTAAAATACGATTGTAGAAAGTGCAAGGCATCTGTGCAATCTATCAATCAGGGATTTGTAAAGCGCACTACCGGAAGAATGTGTGAAATAAAGGCAAAGTTGTTAGCATAGATGGCTTCATGCACATTGGTGCAAACTTGTAAAGTAATTCTACCCTGCACCATTAGGCAATGTAATTCCTTTGTAGCTTCAGTAACTGGATCATATGTTTCTGATGGATGCGTCAGAGATCACCGACAGACATGTCGTTGCCAGTGCCTAACACTCCTATATCCGTGCAGATGCTCGTCCTGATGTCGAACTCGGTGCCGCAATAAACTCTCCACTTGAAGTCCTCTCAGACCCAGCGCCTCTTACGACACCACTACTGGCACCACAGCCTGCTCTGGAGACAATGCCGAATATTAAAAGACAGGTTTGGTAGGAAAGCTTCTCATCTACTAGAGGAACGTAAATTTCATGAGGACAGCCTTGGAAGTCCATCCATTTGGCTATGGACTCAGAGATGAAACTCATGATCCTCCTCCTGATAATCTGGCTATTCGTGAGGTAAGTATTCTCAACACCTCCCAAAACAGACATAGGTCCTTCTCCAGGTCCTGCTCCGCTTGAAATGGATTCTTTCCATTCTGTATTAAGAAAGGCTACAGACGTTCTTGAGCAGCCATTCCCTACACAGCATTATCATCCTGCCATTCTTAAAGAGATTTTGTAGATATATGCCCACCAGTGTATTTCCGCTTCTGTTTAATGAGGCATGAATGGTGACAAAGAGGCATGGTGTAAATCATTATCTTCTCTGAGAGTACGCAGACCAGTTCGTGAAGATCCATCCTTCCTCTCATTGCATTGGTCTCGCACAAACAAAACGTTGGGGATGGGCGCCCTGTACCCTGGCACGTGTCTCCTGTCGATGGAGAGGTTGGTGCCCCCCTAAGCCCACATCTCCTAAATGCGAGTCCATTCAGTGGCATCCCCGAGTAGCAGCACCACTATGGGGCGCGGCCACCCTGGGCCGCCCTCACAGTGAATGCAAGGTCCCACGACTATGCCCAGTCAGGTCCTCCGCCACCGCAGGCAGCCATTGTCACAGGTGGCCAGTAAAGAAGGGGGAGAAGGGCCCAGCCTGGTCGCATGTCAGCGGCGGCACTGGTACCCACAGTGCAGGTCGCCTAACACTGCAGGCGACAACCACAGGTGACGATCAGGGTCCGCATTGTGTAGGATTGACTGCGCTGTTGGCTGAGCACCGAGGCGCACGCAGCCCCAACACGTGGGCTTCCGAGGAAGAGGAAAAAGGTGGTTACAGGTGGAAATGGAGTGTGGGCGGCAGCTGACCCCCAGCTCCATCATCCACAAGAGGCCCATCAACATGCGTTAACAGGCAGGATTTCTCCGGGGACCACAAACAGCTGCTCACTGGTGAGGCCTATCGGCCATCTTGCCCTCCACTCTTAAATTTAAAGACACCCTAACCTTGCGGGCAGCAAAGTGTCCTGAGGGAGTGTCTTATCAAATATTTACAGTCAGGGTTACTCTACCTGACTAAGGGGTGATTTGTGAAGCAGTGTTCAAACTGCTGTTGGCAAGCTACAAATGGTAGGCTAGAAGCCATGTTTTCATTGACGCTGTAGAGGACTGCTAAAATAGGTGCCGCAGTTCACCTGTGCCATTTAACTTTTCATTATAGGGGTGTATTTCAATACCCTATACTTTGGCCTTATAGCATGGTCAATTGTGCTAATCAGGTTATAAACCAATTTTGACATGTTATGGTTTCAGCACATGCACTGGGGCCTGGACAGCAGTATTCCAGTGCACAGTCACAAACCCAGCAGAGTCAATCTAAAAGGTGGGGTCACCAGGCACAAAAAGGGCACCTTCTCATGAGGTAGCAGCTAATGTCCATATGGGAGAGGGTAAATTGTTATACTAGCTTTTCTAGCAAATAAGTGTACTTTTCTAGTGTACCACAGTAGTTTCACAGATTTTACAGTTCACTTGAAAAAGCCCAAAAAGCAAGCCAGGAAGAATAAAACCGGGCAGGTTAACAGATGTTTGCAAAGGTATCTAGAATTTCAACCCCTACACACTGAGGGTGAAGCCCAACTCCACTTCCTAATCTATCCTTTGTTATGGGTGCACCCATTGCTAACTAACCCATGTACTACCCACTTGCATGCCAACAATGACTCTGCCTCTTGTCTTTAAAGTGCACTTCAACCTCAGTTTCAAATCTCAGACAGTTTAAATAGGAAGGCAAAGGCATTTTTTAAAGTAAATCCACAATCTGGAGGGAGCAGACTGCAGATTCAAATATCACATTCATGAATTTGCCTGGTTATGCAGCCTTCCTCCTTGAGGTTCAGTAGACAGCGGCTGTCTGAATATGAAACCAGTCACAAGACTGGAATAGGAATGTACATTTTAAGAAATCTTTTGCAGAGGCAGATATAGTGATTCAATCATTTTGTACCCCAGGTCATCTCAACTTGCAAGATCAATTTCACAGCTTCCACTTGGGAGCAACAAAAGCACCAGGACATAAAACCAACAAGTTACTACCTCAGAAGTGGCCACAGGATAAATACGTGCAACTTTCAAAAATCAGTAAAACGTGTGCTCAACAGAAAACGTCATCTAGGAGTCAGAACCCAATTCTTCTACTGTTTCAAGTAAATTATTGGAAGGCACATGAAGTGACAAATGAAAACTACTCACCTTTCCATATCTGGGGGATCACCTCCAAACGATTGTCTGTATCTAGAGCCTGAAGGAGATCCAGCATGCCCCTCGAATTCGGGTAGTAGAGCTAATGAACAAAACATGTACATAGACTGTTATCTGCATATCTGCGGCTTTAGAACAAGCAATTCCCAGTTGCAGTCAAGCTTCTCCTTACCGAAGGTATCAGCTCCCGGTACCACTTTAACACAACATCGATATGCTCCATCAAGCAAAGTAAATTAAAGAACCTTCCACTAAAACAAATAAAAAGTGAATATAAGGTAAGTGAATAGTGCAACACTATAGGTTTATTTTAACACTTGCAACCTGCAATGTTTTTTAAAGTGAAATACACGCAGAACAGTACAAAACAGAAAAAGGGTTTGTCAGGTTTTGTAGTCACTTCCTTACACCAAGTAACGTCCTCTCGTAATGCTTGAACATCACCAGCTTGTGGCCAGTAGGGAAAGTGTCAAAAGAATAAGTTACTTACCTTCGGTAATGCTTTTTCTGGTGGATACATTAACTACCTGTGGATTCCTCACCTAAAGAATTCTCCCCTCGCGCCAGCTTCGACGGAAATTTCTTCTAGCTCTGCACATCAACGATGACGTCACAATAGCCCGACTCCACGCAACGCCGTATGACGTCATCTAGGCAATAAGAAGCCCTCGTCGACGTGCAGACGTCAGTTATCACCATTTTTTACGTGCCTTAGAGGCGAACAGGTGAAAATTTGACCTTGAAGAGAACATAATCACATCTAAAAAAGTGAAAACGCAACATTTATTACACTAAAAATAATAAGAAATTAAATATGTCAGTCAAAATCAATCATGAGTACTTGAATTATCAAGGCCAGAGAAAGAAATACATATATACACACACACACACACATATATATATATATATATATATATATATATATATATATATATTAAGACAATTGGCGCTCACCCAAGGATTTCGTGGAACAACCATTCAGGCAACGGGGAGGCGGGTGGGACCATGCGTTACCGAAGGTAACTAACTTATTCTTCTGATGGATACACCTACCTGTGGATTCCTCACCTAAAGAATAGAGTCCCAAAGAAGTACTACCTCTGGAGGCGGGTGCCCGAATGGTCAAACCAAGAAATCCTGCAGCACCGAGCGAGCAAAATGGCCATCCCTCCTAACCTCAGAATCCAAACAATAATGTTTGACAAATGTATGGAGGGATGCCCAAGTTGCCGCCTTGCAGATGTCAACCACAGGAACATCCCTAGCTAAAGCCGAAGAGGCAGCCTTAGCTCTGGTGGAATGAGCACGAAGCCCCACAGGTGGTTCTTTCTTAGCTAAGTAATAACAGAGCTTAATACAGAGAATGACCCACCTGGATAGCGTTCTCCTGTGGACTGCGCTGCCTTTCCTCTTCCCCACGTATCCAACGAAGAGCTGATCATCTTGCCTGAACTCCCTCGTCCTGTCGACAAAGAAGCTCAATGCTTTTCGTGAATCCAGTCGGTGGAGCCTCTCTTCCTCCTTGGATGGATGAGGCGGAGGGTAAAAGGAAGAGAGAGTAATAGACTGCCCCAGGTGAAAGGGTGTAACAACCTTTGGGAGGAAAGCCGCCTTGGTCCTTAACACCACTTTGTCTCTAAAGAAGGAAAGGTATGGAGACTCTACACTAAGAGCCTGAAGCTCACTGACTCTTCTGGCCGATGGTATGGCTACCAGGAATACAGTCTTAAGAACCAACAAACGCAAAGCACAAGAATGCATTGGTTCAAATGGAGATACCATCAGAAATGCTAATACCAAATTAAGGTCCCACTGAGGCATAAGAAATGGAGAGGGCGGAAACTTATTAGTGAGCCCCTTAACAAACCTCAAAACAATTGGAGATTTAAACAAGGAAGGTTGATCTGGGAGGCACAGAATAGCCGACAGTGCTGATAAATAGCCCTTAACTGTGGCAACTGCACAACCCTTCTGTGCCAAGGAAAGAGCAAATGATAATATATCAGACAAGTGAGCCTTTAAGGGATCAACTCGGCTCTCTCCACACCAACGTACAAATTTAGCCCATCGATTTGCATAGATCGATTTGGTGGAGTGTCGCCTGGCCGATAAAATAACATCCACCACTTCCGGTGGGAGAGAAAAAGCACTCCGATTGCCCCGTTCAATCTCCAGACATGAAGGTGCAGACTCTGGAGGTGGGGGTGTAGAATCTGCCCCTCAAAGAGGAGGTCCACCCTGTAAGGGAGACGGAGCGGAGGGCACAGAGAGAGTTGGAGAAGGTCTGTATACCACACCCTTCTTGGCCAATCCGGGGCTAAGAAGATGACCTGGGCCCAGTCTTGGCGGATCTTCCTCAGAACTCGAGGAATCAGGGGTATGGGAGGAAACGCGTAAAGCAACTGACCCTTCCAGGACATCTGAAACGCACCCCCCAAAGCTCCTTGCATCGGATACTGGAGGCTGCATAATAACGGGCACTGCGCGTTCTCCTGAGTAGCAAACAGATCTATCTGCGGACACCCCCACATCTGGAAGATGTAAAGAACCAGATCCGGATGAAGACACCACTCATGGTCGACCGAGCTGCGTCGACTGAGAACATCCGCACGTACATTCAGAGCTCCGGCCAAATGATTTGCTACCAAGCAAATCTTGTGGTCCTGAAGCCAGGACCAGAGTCGAAGAGCTTCTCTGCAAAGAAGGTACGATCCCACTCCTCCCTGCTTGTTTATATACCACATCGCGGTAGTGTTTTCCGTCAGAACCTGGAGTGACTGACCGCAAATGGAAGGGAGAAAGGCCTTGAGAGCCAGACGTACTGCCCGCAATTCCAACAGATTGATGTGAAACTTCTGTTCCACTGGAGACCAAAGGCTTTTGACCTCCAGGTCCCCCAGATGAGCTCCCCACCCTAGAGTGGAAGCATCCGTTACAACTGTGGCCACCGACGGAGGCAGCAAGAACGGCCTTCCTTGCGACAGGTTGCTGATCGCTGCCCACCACTGAAGATCCACTGCAGTGTCTCTGGTGATCGTGATCGAATCTTCGAGATCCCCTTTGTGTTGAAACCACTGCCTGCGGACGCACCACTGAAGGGCCCTCATGTGCCAGCGTGACCAGCAGTATGCAAGAAGCAAACAGACCCAGCAGACGAAGGACCTTGAGGACTGGAACTACCGCTCCATTTCAAAACATCGGAATCAACGCCTGAATGTCCTGAACCCGCTGGGGCGGAGGAAAGGCCCGACTCAATGTCGTGTCCAGTACTGCCCCTATGAACAGGAGGCGTTGAGAGGGCTCCAGGTGAGATTTGGGCATATTGATTGAAAAACCCTGGTCGAACAACTGAGTTGTCGACTGCAGGTGACACTGCACGAGCTCTGGAGTCTTGGCTTTGATCAACCAATCGTCCAGATAGGGAAACACCGATATCCCCCTTCTTCTGAGCTCAGCCGCTACCACCGCCATCACCTTTGTGAAGACTCGAGGTGCTGAAGTAAGACCAAACGGGAGGACCGCAAACTGATAATGCTGCAATCCCACCACAAACTGGAGATACTTCCTGTGCGATTTGATTCAGAAGAGTCACCTGCACATCCGTAGAGAAGCAGGATGAGCATCCATCGGAATATGGAAGTACGCATCCTGCAAATCGACAGACACCATCCAATCTCCTTCGTTCAACACCAAAAGAACCTGTGAAAGGGTCAGCATTTTGAACTTTTCCTGCCTGAGGAACCAATTCAAAATCCTCCAGTCCAGAATTGGTCTCAACCGACCATCCTTTTTGAGGATCAGGAAGTATCTTGAATAACAGCCCTGACCCCTCTCCTGCTCGGGAACCAACTCTACTGCGCCTTTTGACAATAGGGTTAACACCTCCTGTTGCAGTAACAGAAGATGGTCTTCCGAACAGAAGGATGGGCGGGGAGGGAAGGGAGGAGGGAACTTCCGAAAGGGAAGAGCGTACTCTTTTCACAATGTCGATGACCCAAGAGTCTGATGTTATAAACTCCCACATTGGAAGAAATTGGGTAAGTTTCCCCCCTATCGGAGACAAATGAACAGGGAGTGGTGGAGGACTAAGGCTGCTTTGCCTGCTGCACCCCTCCCGAGGAAGAGGAAGAGGAAGAGGAAGAGGCAGAGTGCTGCTGGGTAGCTCCTCTTGTACGTACTCTGCCCCTGCCCCTGAAGGATCTGTAAGGCATTGTTGTGGTGCCTGGAACCTGCAACGAAAGGAGAAGCCATGTCCAAAACCTCTAAACTTCCTATATGACCTAAAGGTAGAGGAAGTGGCTGCCTGAAGTCCTAACGACCTCGCTGTGGCTCTGCTCTCTTTGAAACGTTCAAGAGCAGAATCTGCCTTTGTCCCAAAAAGTTTTTCCCCATCAAAAGGCAGATCCAGAAGAGTCGCCTGCACATCCGTAGAGAAGCATGATGAGCGCAGCCAAGCCGGACACCTCAATACTATGGATGTGCCCATAGCCCGTGCCACAGAGTCTGAGGTGTCAAACCCAGACTGGATCACCTGGGTCGCCGCCGCCGCCACCTCTTGTGGCAAGTTTGGATGACCTTTTGCTTCCTCCATAAGGGCATGAATATAATGTCCCAAAATGCAGGTTGCATTTGTCGACTTCAAGGCCATACTGCATGGCGAAAAGTACTTCTTTGCAGCATGGTCCATTTTCTTTGACTCCCTGTCCGCAGGGGTCCCGGGGGATGATCGGGAGGAGCACAAAGCCTGAACAACCAAACTCTCCGGATTTGGATGTTTGGAGAGGAAGTCCGGGTCACCTGGAGCCGCATGATAGCGCCTTGCTACCGCCCTGTTGACAGCCGTAGAAGTCACAGGTTTCCTCCAAATGTCATTGATGGGGTCCAGGAGAGACTCATTGAAGGGCAAGAGAGGCTCTGCCACCACCGAAGCCGGATGCAGCACTTCCGTCAAAAGGTTTCTTTTCACTTCAGCAGCCGGAAGAGGAAGATCTAAAAAGTCTGCAGCCTTCCTGTAAGGAAATGCCTCCTTGGCATGGTTACCCCCTGACTTTTTGCCTTTGCTGATGCTATGTTTTGAATTGAAAGTGTGCTGAGGCCTGCTAACCAGGCCCCAGCACCAGTGTTCTTTCCCTAACCTGTACTTTTGATTCCACAATTGGCACACCCTGGCATCCAGATAAGTCCCTTGTAACTGGTACCCCTGGTACCAAGGGCCCTGATGCCAGGGAAGGTCTCTAAGGGCTGCAGCATGTATTATGCCACCCTAGAGACCCCTCACTCAGCACATACACACTGCTTACAAGCCTGTGTGTGCTAGTGAGAACAAAATGAGTAAGTCGACATGGCACTCCCCTCAGGGTGCCATGCCAGCCTCTCACTGCCTATGCAGTATAGGTAAGACACCCCTCTAGCAGGCCTTACAGCCCCAAGGCAGGGTGCACTATACCATAGGTGAGGGTACCAGTGCATGAGCACTGTACCCCTACAGTGTCTAAGCAAAACCTTAGACATTGTAAGTGCAGGGTAGCCATAAGAGTATATGGTCTGGGAGTCTGTTTTACACGAACTCCACAGCACCATAATGGCTACACTGAAAACTGGGAAGTTTGGTATCAAACTTCTCAGCACAATAAATGCACACTGATGCCAGTGTACATTTTATTGAAAAATACACCACAGAGGGCACCTTAGAGGTGCCCCCTGAAACCTAACCGACTATCTGTGTAGGCTGACTGGTTCCAGCAGACTGCCACACTAGAGACATGTTGCTGGCCTCATGGGGAGAGTGCCTTTGTCACTCTGAGGCCAGTAACAAAGCCTGCACTGGGTGGAGATGCTAACACCTCCCCCAGGCAGGAGCTGTAACACCTGGCGGTGAGCCTCAAAGGCTCACCCCTTTGTCACAGCACCGCAGGACACTCCAGCTAGTGGAGTTGCCCGCCCCCTCCGGCCCCGGCCCCCACTTTTGGCGGCAAGGCCGGAGAAAATAATGAGAATAACAAGGAGGAGTCACTGGCCAGTCAGGACAGCCCCTAAGGTGTCCTGAGCTGAGGTGACTAACTTTTAGAAATCCTCCATCTTGCAGATGGAGGATTCCCCCAATAGGATTAGGGATGTGACCCCCTCCCCCTGGGAGGAGGCACAAAGAGGGTGTACCCACCCTCAGGGCTAGTAGCCATTGGCTACTAACCCCCCAGACCTAAACACGCCCTTAAATTTAGTATTTAAGGGCTTCCCTGAACCTAAAGATTTAGATTCCTGCAACAACAAGAAGAAGGATTGCCTAGCTGAAAACCCCTGCAGAGGAAGACCAGAAGACAACAACTGCCTTGGCTCCAGAAACTCACCGGCCTGTCTCCTGCCTTCCAAAGAACTCTGCTCCAGCGACGCCTTCCAAAGGGACCAGCGACCTCTGAATCCTCTGAGGACTGCCCTGCTTCGACGACGACAAGAAACTCCAGAGGACAGCGGACCTGCTCCAAAAAGACTGCAACTTTATCCAAAGGAGCAGCTTTAAAGAACCCTGCAATCTCCCCGCAAGAAGCGTGAGACTTGCAACACTGCACCCGGCAACCCAGACTCGGCTGGTGGACAACCAACACCTCAGGGAGGACCCCCGGACTACTCTACGACTGTGAGTACCAAAACCTGTCCCCCCTGAGCCCCCACAGCGCCGCCTGCAGAGGGAATCCCGAGGCTTCCCCTGACCGCGACTCTCTGAAACCTAAGTCCCGACGCCTGGAAAAGACCCTGCACCCGCAGCCCCCAGGACCTAAAGGACCGGACTTTCACTGCAGAAGTGACCCCCAGGAGTCCCTCTCCCTTGCCCAAGTGGAGGTTTCCCCGAGGAAGCCCCCCCTTGCCTGCCTGCAGCGCTGAAGAGATCCCTTGATCTCTCATTGACTTCTATTGCGAACCCGACGCTTGTTCTAACACTGCACCCGGCCGCCCCCGCGCCGCTGAGGGTGAAATTTCTGTGTGGGCTTGTGTCCCCCCCGGTGCCCTACAAAACCCCCCTGGTCTGCCCTCCGAAGACGCGGGTACTTACCTGCTGGCAGACTGGAACCGGGGCACCCCCTTCTCTCCATTGAAGCCTATGCGTTTTGGGCACCACTTTGAACTCTGCACCTGACCGGCCCTGAGCTGCTGGTGTGGTAACTTTGGGGTTGCTCTGAACCCCCAACAGTGGGCTACCTTGGACCAAGAACTGAACCCAGTAAGTGTCGTACTTACCTGGTAAAACTAACAAAAACTTACCTCCCCCAGGAACTGTGAAAATTGCACCAAGTGTCCACTTTTAAAATAGCTATTTGTGAATAACTTGAAAAGTATACATGCAATTGAAATGATTCAAAGTTCCTAATGTACTTACCTGCAATACCTTTCAAACAAGATATTACATGTTAAATTTGAACCTGTGGTTCTTAAAATAAACTAAGAAAAGATATTTTTCTATAACAAAACCTATTGGCTGGATTTGTCTCCGAGTGTGTGTACCTCATTTATTGTCTATGTGTATGTACAACAAATGCTTAACACTACTCCTTGGATAAGCCTACTGCTCGACCACACTACCACAAAATAGAGCATTAGTATTATCTCTTTTTACCACTATTTTACCTCTAAGGGGAACCCTTGGACTCTGTGCATGCTATTCCTTACTTTGAAATAGCACATACAGAGCCAACTTCCTACACTTCCTTATTACTGCATGAAAAGATGCAGCCTCTTCAGTATACTCCCCAGGGGAAGCCAAATCCCATTCAGGGGAAGTGTCAATACCACTTGCAGTGTCCAGACCCTGAAAATCGCCCAAAGGCTTTAAGATTTCACCTTCCTCCAGATGCTGCCTGCTATATTCCTCCTCGTCCAGGAGGCGCTAAGCTAGTTGTCTGGACCAGAGTCTGGTTTCGAGACCCGGCGTCGATAAGGCGTCGGCCGACGCCGAAGATCTTCGCCGGCGCCGTTCTTCGGATTCATCCGACGCCGGACCCTCCGGTGCCACAGGCACCTTGACAGTGGACTGGATCCGTGGAGCGGCTCCAGAAGGCAAAAATGGCATGAAGGGCGTCGGCTTGTAAGGAGTCGGAGCACCCAAATTAAAAGCTAAAGGGCCCGACGGACCCGCATGCCCTCCACCAGGCGCCATGGTGGAAAAGATATTGACCATGGCATTTAAAAATGCCGCAGGATCCGTACCCGGCGCCGGGAAAGCTGGATATGTTTGCGGTGTCGGCGACGGCATAGAAGCCGATGATGGCCCAGGCAACTCCTGCTCCGGAGAAGCAGCCGGTTCTTGAAGAGGCTCGACTTCAAACACTGACAAAGGTGAAGCCGGAGTCGTAGGAGGCGGAGGAGTGACAGTCGGGCTAATCTCCCACATCGGACGGCACCAAGCTGATGGAGATGCAGATCTGGACCTGGACCGACCTCTACTTGATCGGCGCTGAGAGTCGTGACGGTGCCGAGAGTCTCCATGACGATGAGGAGTCCTCGAAGAGGACTCCCTCCGATGCCGCCTTTCCTTCCTCTTCTTGGAACGGGCCAGGAACAATTTAGCCTCTCTTTCCTTAAGTGCAGAAACCACATGACTAGACCTCATCAAATCAAATAAAATCATTAACATTTATAAAGCGCGCTACTCACCCGTGCGGGTCTCAAGGCGCTAGGGGAAAGGGGGGGTTACTGCTGCTCGAATAGCCAGGTTTTTAGGAGTCTCTGGAAAGCGGAGTGGTCCTGAGGCTGGTGGGGAGGGAGTTCCAGGTCTTGGCCGCCAGGAAGGAGAAAGATCTCCCACCGGCCGTGGAGCGGCAGATGCGAGGGACGGCAGCAAGTGCGAGGCCAGAGGAGCGGAGGAGGCGGGTGGGGACGTAGAAGCTGAGGCGTCTGTTGAGGTATTCTGGTCCCTTGTTGTGGAGGGCTTTGTGTGCGTGGGTGAGTAGTCGAAAGGTGATCCTTTTGCTGACTGGGAGCCAATGCAGGTGTCTCAGGTGTGCGGAGATGTGGCTGTTGCGGGGTACGTAGAGGATGAGGCGGGCCGAGGCGTTTTGAATGCGTTGCAGGCGATTTTGGAGTTTGGCTGTGGTCCCGGCGTAGAGGGTGTTGCCGTAGTCCAGGCGGCTCGTGACGAGGGCGTGGGTCACGGTTTTTCTGGTGTCGGCGGGGATCCAGCGGAAGATCTTGCAGAGCATGCGGAGGGTGAGGAAGCAGGCGGAGGACACGGCGTTGACTTGCTTGGTCATGGTGAGAAGAGGGTCCAAGATGAAGCCGAGGTTGCGGGCGTGGTCTGTGGGGGTCGGTGCGGTGCCGAGGGCCGTAGGCCACCAGGAGTCGTCCCAGGCGGACGGGATGTTGCCGAGGATGAGGACTTCTGTTTTTTCAGAGTTCAGCTTTAGGCGGCTGAGCCTCATCCAATCTGCGACGTCCTTCATACCCTCTTGTAGGTTGGTCTTGGCGCTGGCAGGGTCCTTGGTGAGGGAGAGTATAAGTTGGGTGTCGTCGGCGTAGGAGGTGGTGATGATGTCGTGCTTGCATACGATGTTGGCGAGGGGGCTCATGTAGACATTGAAGAGTGTCTGGCTGAGTGATGAGCCTTGAGGTACGCCGCAGATGATCTCAGTGGGTTCTGAGCGAAACGGAGGGAGGTAAACTCTTTGGGAACAGTTTGCGAGGAAGGAGGCGATCCAGTCCAGGGCCTGGCCTTGGATCCCGGTGGAGCGGAGGCGGGTGATTAGGGTGCGGTGACAGACGGTGTCAAAGGCAGCCGAGAGGTCGAGGAGAATGAGGGCGACTGTTTCACCGTTGTCCATCAGGGTTCTGATGTCATCTGTGACTGAGATGAGGGCGGTTTCTGTGCTGTGCTTGGTTCGGAATCCGGTTTGTGAAGGGTCGAGCAGGTTGTTGTTTTCCAGGAAGGTGGTCAGCTGTTTGTTGACGGTCTTCTCTATTACCTTGGCTGGGAAAGGCAGAAGAGAGATGGGGCGGACGTTTTTCAGGTCGCTCGGGTCAGCCGTAGGTTTCTTTAGTAGGGCGTTGACTTCGGCGTGTTTCCAGCATTCGGGGAAGGTAGCAGAAGAAAAAGAAGAGTTGATGACGGTCTGGAGGTGCGGGGCGATGATGTCGTCGGCTTTGTTAAAGATGAAGTGAGGGCAGGGGTCCGAAGGGGCGCTGGAGTGGATAGAGTTCATGATGGATTTGGTTTCTTCCGTGTTGATGTGGGTCCAGTTGTTGAGGGTGATGGCTGGGGGTGCGGGTTCGGTGGTGTTTGGTTGGGTCTGGTGTCCGAAGCTGTCGTGGAGGTCGCTGATCTTGCGATGGAAGAAAGTGGCGAGGGATTCGCACAAATCCTGTGAGGGCGTGACGGTGTTGGCGCTGGGGTTGGAGAACTCCTTGACGATGCTGAAGAGTTCTCTGCTGTTGTGGCTGTTTTTGTCTAGTCTGTCGGTGAAAAAGTTCCTTTTGGCAGCACGGATCAGGTGGTGGTGTTCGCGGGTAGCGTTCTTGAGGGCGGTCATTTTGTCAGCGGTGTGGTCCTTGCGCCAGGCCTTCTCAAGGGCGCAACAAGTTTTCTTTGATTCTTTGAGGGTGTCAGAGAACCAGAGAGGTTTTTTGGTGTTGGTCTGTTGATGCGTGCGTTTGAGGGGAGCAAGGTTGTCTGCGCAGTTGGAGATCCAGTTTGTGAGGTTGAGGGCTGTGTCGTTGGGGTCGGTGGTGAGGGTGGGTTGGTTGGTGGCGAGTGCGGAGAAGAGTTGCTCTTCGGGGATCTTGTTCCACTGTCGACGTGGGATGGGTTGAGTGCGGAGGTGGCGGGTCTCGCGTCGGAATGTGAAGTGGACACAGCTGTGGTCGGTCCAGTGTAGAGCGGAGGTGTGGCTAAAGAAGACGTGTTTGCTGGCGGAGAAGATAGGGTCGAGCGGGTGTCCGGCGATGTGGGTGGCGGTGTTCACCAGTTGTTTGAGGCCGAGGTTGGCAAGGTTGTCGAGCAGGGTGGTGGTGTTGGGGTTGTTGTTTTGTTCCAGATGGAAATTGAGGTCGCCTAGGAGGATGTAGTCCGGTGAGGCGAGGGCGTGCGGGGAGATGAAGTCGGCGATGGCGTCGCTGAAAAGGGCGCGTGGTCCGGGAGGACGGTAGACGAGGGATCCTCGGAGGGTGGTCCTCGGGTCGGTGCGAATCTGAAAATGCAGGTGTTCAGCGGCGAGAGGGGTGTCTTCGGTGGAGGTGGTGACGCTGATGGAGTCTTTGAAGATGATGGCGATACCTCCTCCTACTTGGTTGGTGCGGTCTTTTCTGGAGATCTTGTAGCCTTCGGGGATGGCGGTGGCGATGCCTGGAGCAGAGGAGGCGTTCATCCAGGTCTCCGTGATGAAGGCGACGTCCGGAGCTGTGGAGTCCAGGAGGTCCCAGAGTTCAACGGCGTGTTTGTGGACGGAGCGAGCGTTGACCAGGATGCACTTGAGGTGGTTGATGGCGCGTGGGCTTGTGCTTGTGGTAGTTGCGTGGTGGAAGATGCGTTTGCAGGAGTTGCAGGCGAAGGGTCCATGGGTGCGTTTGGGGTGAGCTTGGAAGCAGGTGTTGGAGCGCCCTGGGTTGAGGGCGTGGAGGGTGGCGGAGTCGTAGCGGGGCTTGGGAGAGCTGGGGACCAGGGGTTGTGGCGCTGGGCGCGGGCGCAGACGGGCTTGCCTCTGGCGCGCCCGCTGGACAGTCGCGCAGCGGCCTCCATATGAGGTAGGAGGGGGGGAGAGGGGTCAGCTGGGGGCGAATAGGAGCTGGGTGGCGGGGCGTGCAGGAGGTTGCGGCGGGAAGCGCGAGGGAGGGGGGTTTAAGGGTGGAGGGGGTGAGTGTTAGGAGGTTTAGGAGATTAGGGAGAGAGATAGGAGTAGGGTTGTGAAGATAGGGGAGGGGGGGTTGTAGAGGTGGGTGAGGGTGAGAGGTAGAGTGAGAGGATAGGAAGATAGGTAATAGAGGGGGAGGGGGGAGAGATAGAGAAATAGATAGAGAAAATAGATAGAGAAATCGATAGATAGGGAAATAGATAGATAGAGAGATAGGTATATAGGAGGAGTGAGGGAGGTAGATAGCGAACGGGTTAGAAAGGGATGATAGAGAGGGAGAGGCGAGTGAGGGAGGGGGATGAGGCAGGAGCAGGAGGACAGGCGCGGGGGAAGAATGCGGAGGAGGCAGAAGAGCCGAAGGCAGAAGATTGAAGACAGAAGAACAGAAGACCGGAAGAACAGAAGAAAAGACGAACAGAAGAACAGAAGAACAGGAGAACAGAGGGCCAGAAGAGCAGGAGACCAGAGGAACACAGAGGAGCAGAAGATCACAGAAGAGCAGAAGATCACAGATGAAGATACGGAAGACGAGGAACAGAAGGCAGAAGACCTCAGAAGAAGATGAAGAAGAGAGGCGACAGGAGAGGCAGAGAAGCACACAGAAGAAGAGAGAAGACGGGGAGAAGAAGAGTACAGAAGAAGATTACATGCGAGGAGGAAGAACAGAGAAGGAGAAAAGAAGAAAAGAAGCAGGAGCAGGAGAGAGGGTGAGTAGCGCGGGGCAGGGGCGAGGGGCTGGGAGGTGGGGGGTACTTACTGTGAGGTGGGTCTCAGGAACTCAGGAACCTGGAGGAGCTGCAGCGGCAGGGGGAGCGACCTACCCTTGGGTCAAGGGTCTCTACCACTGTCGCGCAGCAGCCGCCATATGAGGTGGGGGGGGGGGGGGTGTCAGCTGGGGGCGAATGGGAGCTGGGGGCGTGCAGGAGGTCGCGGCGGGAAAGCGTGAGGGAGGGGACAGGTAGAGTGAGAAGAGCTGGGGGAGAGGGGTTTAAGGGTGGAGGGGGGTGAGTGTTAGGAGGTTTAGGAGATTAGGGAGAGAGATAGGAGTAGGGTTGTGAAGATAGGGGAGGGGGGGTTGTAGAGGTGGGTGAGAGGTAGAGTGAGAGGATAGGAAGATAGGTAATAGAGGGGGTGGCGGGAGGGGGGGAGAGATAGAGAAATAGATAGAGAAAATAGATAGATAGAGAAATCAATAGATAGGGAAATAGATAGATAGAGAGATAGGTAGACAGGAGGAGTGAGGGAGGTAGATAGCGAACGGGTTAGAAAGGGGTGATAGAGAGGGGGAGGCGAGTGAGGGAGGGGGATGAGGCAGGAGCAGGAGGGCAGGCGGGGGGAGAAGAGGGCGGAGGAGGCAGAAGAGCCGAAGGCAGAAGATTGAAGAACAGGAGAACAGGAGAACAGAGGGCCGGAAGAACAGAAGAGCAGGAGACCAGAGGAACACAGAGGAGCAGAAGATCACAGAAGAGCAGAAGATCACAGATGAAGATACGGAAGACGAGGAACAGAAGGCAGAAGACCTCAGAAGAAGATGAAGAAGAAGAGGCGACAGGAGAGGCAGAGAAGCACACAGAAGAAGAGAGAAGACGGGGAGAAGAAGAGTACAGAAGAAGATTACAGACGAGGAGCGAGGAGGAAGAACAGAGAAGGAGAAAAGAAGAAAAGGAGCAGGAGAGAGGGTGAGTAGCGCGGGCAGGGGTGAGGGGCTGGGAGGTGGGGGGTACTTACTGTGATGTGGGTCTCAGGAACTCAGGAACCTGGAGGAGCTGGAGGAGCTGCAGCGGCAGGGGGAGCGACCTACCCTTGGGTCAAGGTCGGAACTAAGGCACCATATACAATTTTCATGGGGGTCAGTGACTGACATCCGACCCCAACACTGGTTACAAGGCTTAAAGCCAGATTTTCTTGGCTGCGACATAGTAACTACAGATGCGCAACTGTAGCTCTCTGCTAGCCTTGAAGAAAAAACGTTATTCGAAGGCACAGAAAAAAGGGAACTGACGTCTGCACGTCGACGAGGGCTTCTTATTGCCTAGATGACGTCATACGGCATCACGTGGAATCTGGCTATTGTGACGTCATCGTCGACATGCAGAGCTAGAAGAAATTTTCATCAAGGCTGGCGCAAGGGGAGAATTCTTTAGTTGAGGAATCCACAGGTAGGTGTATCCATCAGAAATCACAGTGTGAGTGGCCACGCATGCACAACATCCCCATTCATCCGCAGCCATTGCAGACCGACTCATGGGTTCCTCACAAGGAATTCAAACAATAACCAGCCTCCAGCACAATTATAACATAATGTGCAAGACTAAATCTCATTACACTGGAAGGTTGTTACGGTATATAAAAATGAATGCGGCAAACGACTTGCAGCCATGTTACCTGAAACCCACAATGCACAGGTGCACAGACTATCTCAGATTATGTTTGCCCCATCAGATTAGGAGTCAGTGTCTGCACATTAAGAATCACTGTAAGACATTGCGATGTGAGTTCTGCTTCATGCTTTCTAATTGGGAGAAGGAAGGGTCACATGCTGCTGCAGACTGCAACTCATCATCAGAGTAGTGCATAGATTCCCAAGCAGTACAAAGAAGCAAATAGTCTTCAGAACGGTTAGATCCTCCTGTGGTTATTTTATGGCATGCATAGTCACATACCAGCGTCTTGCCAATGTGTGAAGAGTCAAAATGGAATGTGCACTTCTGCCTTTAAGTGTTTTTTTTTTCCTCTTGTAAAACGGTTCTGAATGCACTAAACAATACATCTAGCAATCCCTGCTTCAGAAATGATCTTGCATTGATCAGGTTGTTCAAAAGTAACAAGTTATTTTGTCATTCTGTAGGAAACTGGCCCTTGTTGCAGTTAAACCTACCACACACACACACACACACACACACACACTTTATGCCTGATATTGATGCGGACGGTGTTCTTTCCCTAAAAATGTATCTTTGTTTCAACAATTGGCACACCTCTGGCATACAGATAAGTCCCTTGTAAAAGCTACGGGTGGTACCAAGGGTCCTGTGACCAAGGAGGGTCCCTGAGGGCTGCAGCATGTGTTGTGCCACCCTGACGGACCCCTCACCTAACACATGCACACTGCCATTGCAGATCGCATGTGATGGTGGGGAGAAAAAGGCAAAGTAGACATGGCATCCCCCTCAGGGTGCCATGCACACAAAATACTGCCTGTGGCATAGGTAAGTCACCCCTCTAGCAGGCCTTTAAGCCCTAAGGCAGGGTGCACTATACCACAGGTGAGGGCCTAGCTGCATGCGCAATACGCCCCTACAGTGTCTAAGTGTATTCTTAGACATTGTAAGTGCAGTGTGGCCATATTAAGTATACAGTCTGGGAGTTTGACATTTCGAACTTCACAGCCCCATAATGGCTTAACTGAATACTGGGGAGTTTGGTATCAAACTTCTCAGCACAAACCCCCACTGATGCCAGTGTGGGATTTATAAATAAAAAAATAAAAAAAATGCACACAGAGGGCATCTTAGAGAGGCTCCCTGTAGTTTACCAAATCCTCTAGTGCAATGCTGGCTGGTCTGTGCCAGCCTGCCACCAGCAGACCAGTTTCTGACCTCATGGGGTGAGGCCCTTCGTGCTCTCTGCTGCCAGAAAGAAAGCCTGCTCTGGGAGGAGGTGCTTCACACCTCCCCCTGCAGGAACTGTAACACCTGGAGGAGAGCCTCATAGGCTTAGGCCTCGTGTTACAGTACCCCAGGGCACCCCAGCTACTGGAGATGTCTGCCCCCCAGACAAAGCCCCACATTTGGTGGCAAGTTCAGCAGGAAACTTAAGAAAACAAGGAGAAGTGACCACTTCAGCTGGGACCACCCCTAAGGTGTCCAGAGCTGAAGTGACCCCCTCCCCTCCCTGCAGAATCCTCCATCTTGGTTTGGAGGACAGGGACCAATAGAGATAGGAATGTGCCACCCTCCCCAAAGGGAGTGGACACACGGAGGGTATAGCCACTCTCAGGGACAGTAGCCATAGCCTTCTGACGCATCTAAATCTTGTAATTAAGGTCTTCCCTGAACCCAACTCACCAGATTCCTGGCAACCTACAAGAAGAAGGACTGCCAAGATTAAACCCCCAGCAGAGAAGAAGGAAGACAACAAATGCTTTGGTCCCATCTCTACGGGCCGATCTCCAGCTTAAAAAAAGCTGCAAAAAGACCAGTGACGCATCCAGCAGACCCAGTGACCTCTGCCAACTCCAGAGGACTGCCCTGCACCCAAAAGGGCCAAGAACTCCAGAAGACAGCGGCTCTGCCTGAAAAAACCTACAACTAAGGACTCCCACCTCACTCCAGATGCGGGATGTCTTGACCCCTGTGCACCAGACACCCATGGCCCGTGTCAGGTGTTCCACCCAGCAAGAGAGGGTCCCCTGGCGATTGCGAGCAAGTGCCCACCCTGGGTTGACCTCTTCACCCCTCCACGATGACGCCTGCAGAGGGAATCCTGAGGACCCCCTCAGACCGCGAAGCTCTGGACAAAGATATCTGACGCCTAAGAACACACTATACCCGCAACCCCTAGGCCTTGGAGAACAAGACCTCCGGTGCCTCATTGTTCAGCAGGTGGCCCTCCTCCCTGTCTTACCGGTGGTGTGCTCGAGACACCCCCCTAGACCTCGTCTGAGACCTCTGAGCGACCTGGGGTCTCCTCATAGACCAGCAGTGGAAACCTGACGTCCTGTTTGCACCCTGCCACCTCTGTGCTGCTGAGGGTGTGTGTTTGGTGCCTACTTGTGGCTCCTCCAGTGCTCTTCTAATCCCCCCGGTCTGCCCTGCGAGTCGCGGGTACTTACCTGCTGGCTGACCAAATTCAGAGTACCTCCTGTCTCCATAGGAGCCCACGTTAACTTTGCTCTACTCTGACCTCTGCACCCGGCCGGCCCAGTGTTGCTGGTGGTGGTTGTTTGGGGTTAACTTGAACCCCAACCGGTGGACTTCCTAAAACCTGGAGACAAACTGTAAGTGTTGTACTTACCTGTAAACCGACCTAACATTTCTTCCCCCCAGGAACTGTTTGAAAACTGCACTGTCTCCATTTTTAAAATAGCTTCTTGCCAATTTTTCGAATCTTGTGGTACTAAAAATAAACTAAGAAAATATATGTTTGCAATATAAAAACCATTGGTCTGGAGTTAAGTCATTGAGTGTGTGCTTCTTCTATTTTCTGTGTGTGGACAACAAATGCACGCACTACCCTCTGATAAGCCTAACTGCTCGATCACACTACCACAAAGAGAGCATTAGTATTATCTACTTTAGCCTCTGTTAAGCCTCTGGGGAATCCCTGGACTCTGCGCACACTATATCTCACTTTGATTGAGTATGTACAGAGCCATCTTCCAACGCATTCTGATTGGTTTAGTATGGTGAATGTTGTATAATTGCTCACAGTACATCAAGTGTATGTTAAAATCTTGCTGGCCCACTATGTGAATTTACATTTTTTTTTAAATGGAGTGTAAGCAGTCAAATGGACTAATTGATGTTGAATGAACAAACACTATTTAAAGTTCCTGTGCAAAAGATGCTCTCTATGTACTTGTAGCTGTGATTCTTCTACTGATAACTGTTTTGTGTACTGTTGATTTGAAACCATGTTTAGCTACCAAGAACATCACCTTACAAGTTAACTCTTGGAATGATCACAAGTGTAGTACTTGTGAATATGTTTCAAATGATAATGCCTACAACTTACTGAGCTACTACCACCACCTTTTCCATGTCACATTTGTAGTGTGCACAATCACACTGGTTGCAACTTGGTCCCACAGTGTGGTTAGCACCTTGTTTAAGTCACAAGTAGTGCTGAAAGTAGACTTGGTGGGATGAGTCAAGTTCAAAGATTGGGGGGTCAAGATCACTACATTTTGCAACCGGATCTGCATGTTGGAGCGCCTCCTCCTCACAGCTTAGTGAGGCTACCTCGTTTGGTAAGCAGAACAGATATACTGACTTCCCAAACAGAAAGGATAACCATGGACAACAAGCTTGCACTGGAGCAATGAAGTCCACTGTCCTAGAAACCTGACCTTTTTGCATACTGATAGTTGATCAAGCAGAAAACCGTAAGCATGTGTCCCGTACCAATTTATCCACGGAGCATTCTCTGGAGATGTGCATACCTGGAAATGTAACTAGATGGCTAACCCAGTCCAAGAGTGACACGTCCGTCACTACTGTGAGATTGGTTGGAGAAAGGACAGGGTGTTGTCGCTGACCCAATCATGGTTCATCAACCACCACTGCAGATCTTTGCAGTCCCCTCTGAGATCTGGATCATGTCAGATAGAGTCCCCTGATGCTGCACCTACTAGAACGTCTGGTCCCACTGCAGAGCCTGCGTATGCCAATGGGCATGCGTCACAAGCAGGATACAGGAGGCCATGAGGCCCAGCAGCCTCAGAGTTAGTCTTAATGAAATCCAGGATAGATAACATCGGTATCATAGCCTTAATAGCCTGAACTTGCCGCTTTGGAGGATAAGCCTGAAACTGCACAGGGTCCAGAACAGCTTTGATGAAAGGGCGCATCTGAGAACAGATCAGGTGTGACTTGGGCACGTTGCTAGTGAACCCCAGTGAGTGCAGGAGGTCTGCCATAGTCTGGAGGTGGGAGATGACTGCCTGGGGCGTGTCTGCCTTCAACAGTCAGTCACAAAGCAAGAGCAGTGATTCCCAACCTTTTGACTTCCGTGGACCCCCACTTAATCACTAGTGAAAGCTGGGGACCACTGCCTAAACACTTTCTAGGATGTGAACCTCAACAAAATACACAACTACAGAAACAAGAATATATTTATAAAAAAAAAAAAAAAAATACAAAAAAAAACCACACAAATTATGAGCCATCCATACTACTGTTTGAAGTACTTGTGCTGTTTCCGAGCGTTACGCTAAGGATATCAACTTAATTTTTAGCCTCCTGTTTCAAATTCCTTCACATTTACAGAGCATTTCAAACATTTCAGTTTAGCTTGGTTCTATATACATACTTTATCAATCCATGGGTGGCTTTAGAGCTAATGGCCCCTGGTACGTTGGAGTTTGTTGACACTCCCACAATCACCACCTTTTCCATGGATTTCCTCACTAACAACTTCCTACGATGCCCTTCATCTCCCACCCTCCCATATTTGATTTTTTTTTATTTTTATATAGTGCTACTCTTCCTAATGTAGGGTGTTGGAGCACTTTGCATCACACACACAAACACATATTAAACAAAGACTGATTCATAAGTGTGTATATAAGTGTATAGGAAATGAAGGCTACAGGGTGTATGAGTTGCATATTTTCCATACTGGTAGGAATTGAACATAAGGAGTGGCGGCCTGGAGTAAAACAGAGCCAGAATGTCCATCCTACCTATGCCAACAGATTCAAGCTAGCCAGGCTGATGACGACTGACACCCCCGAAACCGATCCCAGGATGCTTGTTTCCAGTCCAGGGAGAACCTGGCCTGGCAGTTCGGGCAGGACTGTTCCCAGGGAGAACAGGGTCAAGACTGATCTGCACGTGCCTTAGTCCAAACTGGTATGGCATGGCAAGCAAAAAAAAACTAACTATGGATTTAGCCCCAGACCTCTATTTGACCCATGAGGCCTGTGGGTGCAGTGTCCTCGGCTACGCAAAGACTGAGAAGTCTGTTGGCACAGTGGCAGGATCTGTGGGAGAGAATGACACACCCGTTTGTCTTTATGACAAACCTTCCAATTTCCCTACATGTGTTGCACACTCATATTCCTACAAAATTTGATCTGTCAAGTAGTTGATAGAGGACATTGGTTGGCGAGTAGCAATGGAAAGGCACAAGGACCTGGCCCTCAAGTGCTCTAGCGCAGAGTTTGCCTGGTCTCCGAAGAAATTGGAGCCATCAAAGGGCATTTCCATGAGTTGGGCCCAGACACCCCCACAAAAAACAGATGCCCTGGGTGTCGCAGGGTCATCAAAGGGGAAACCACTCTGCCCAGCGAGTCTGTCCTAGTCAGCCCACAGGGTATGCGATAGATTAACAATGTCTCTCTTATCAAAAGCTGTAAGAGTATGGCTTGGGTCTCCTTAGAGACCATCGGCAGCGCCTGCGCAATGGAGTCCCAGAGCGAGTGCAGTATCGGCCCAAAAGGCATGTGGTCTTCACCAACCACATTGCCAGGCTGGCAGAAGAGAACATCTACTTCCCAAAGGTATCCAGCCTCTTGGAAACCTGGCTCCCCTGTGGCAGGGCGATGGAGGCAGGCAATTGACCTATTCAAAGGAGTTCTTGTTCAGAGCTTGGACCAGGCCCTAGGTAGGACATCCCTAATGGATTGTTTTAGACAGGGAGACTGGTTCGGATGTGGTGGCTACCTCAGCCAAGGCATTTGCCTTAGTCAAGCCACAGTGGGTATCTGAAAGTCTAGGATGTTAGCTGCCCTCCTCACCACCATAGCGAATGAGGCTCCTTCCTCTGTAGCCACGGTAGGGAAAGAATCCAAGCCAGTGTCTTGGTACCTAGCCAGTCCACTAGTATGCGCCGGATACTCGCACCTGGTGTCCTCCGTGACATCTAGGGTCTGGCTTTCATCAGGGTTCAGTAACCCCTCCCAGTCATCCTCAAATCCTAGTCCAAAGGAATGGAGCACACGCTCCGGCCTTGGTAGTCTGCCCCCAGTCAGCACGTCAGCTGGACGACGCCCATCCGGCTCCGTATCAGACTCTGGGATGAGTACGAGGAATGTGCCACCAAGGATGTCAGCAGTGGAACTGCCAACATGTGCCAATCGACACAGGTCTTGGTGTCACGGTCGCGCTCAAGGTACCCAAGACAGACAAGATGTGGGTCTGTCACCAATATTTGTCGGTGACAAGCCCCACAGGGCTTGAAACCAGCCTTCCTTGTCGACATCCCTGCCATACCAGGAGACAGTCTCAAAAACATTAGTCAACAAAACATTGAAAAATAATCCGTCAAAAAAGCCTTGGGGTAGCTCTTCACCGGATCGGAGCTGATAAGCACAGAAAGAAAGGAACTGACATCTGTGCGCTGGGGTGGCACCTATACAGGCACAGCTCAAATTATGCCATGCTGAGTCAAACAACGCCACCTACCCGCAAGCATGGGTACTGCTCACAAGAAATTTCCAGACCCAGTGTGACGCCAAAGGACAATTCTAAGGCACGGAATCTGTAGCTAGATGTCTCTATCAGATAGGCTTCAAAGTATATCAAATTACTTCTTCATAAATTCATTTCCATCACCATAAGCAATATTACATCTCAAGCTGTGCTAAGCAAAACACAATGAAATTATAAACTCGGAGTTTCACTACAAGATATGCCTTTGTGCCACCCAGCAGCCTTGAGTGCCTTCATATTTCTCTTCAGACACTACTTGCAGTGACGCTGTAGAGCACTTCTGAGCAATACTGGGGTAATGTGCTCACAACATGGTCGAACAGTGTTTTTGCAACTAGAATATCTACACACCTTAGTTATCTTCGGTGTGAATAAACAGCAAATGAATGTTACAGACCTGATGGAGGTCTTTCCAAGAATAATGAACATATAACAATTACATTTAAAAAAAAAAACACAATCAGAAGATATCAACATCAGAGTTACTACAGGACAAGAGTTTTAAGACTGTGCTTTACAGTGTTCTTAGCACCATGAACCTCAATTCATCAAAAGGACAGGAGTAGCAGAATGCCATTTGAACTTTCTGTTCATTCACATACATAAACACATAATCACACATACACACACTCACATAAACACACACTCACCTGCATTATTCAGGCACACAACACACATTTGAAATCATTGTTTTACTTACCTCTGCTGGCAGGGGGGGGCATATTCCAGGTAAATGTACTCCATGTTTTGTTACACTGATGGTGAATAATATGCTATTATTATTCACTATCAGTGTAATAATAGAATTTGTCAAAAACAAGGATATTGAAGCCCCAAACAAGGTGCCTAAGGATGAGATGCTCCTGGGTTCCTGACACTGGCTTTGCTACCTCTGGGCCAAGGGGACACAAGAGGCAAGCCATAGGTCGAAGCTGAAACCCCTGGCAACCCCTAAATGACATCAATGCCTTAAAGTGCAACTTTAAAGCAAAGTGAGATTTCCTAGGTGGCATGGTGTCATTAAAGTGAGCCCAGACTGAACCAGTCAGGGAGTGGTGCAAAATCCCAAGACTGTTTAATAATGATCACAACTGGGTAAACTAGACAGAAAGGTGTTGGCATGATTTATGATGTGACCATACAGAAACAAACAACAAAATGCCATTATCTGCTGACTCTGGCAGTGCAAACAGCATTGCGCATACAGGTAAGAAAATGAAACTATCACAGGCAGGGGAAGGGAGGTGCAGCCCTTCCTGACGAAAATGATGCTATTTTACAGCAGTGTGCCCTGGTAGCCCCGGAGCCAACTGCGAATGCTGTTTCCTTGTCCCTCCACATCTTGTAAACTGATTCAGAACAGCAATTGATTAAGCAGTTTTATCTTGGTGATTTTCCTTTCAGATAACATACCTAGAAACAGTCAATAGCTACATCTCAAACTGACGGGATTAAAACATATCAGGAGTTTTTCCTTTAAGAAATGTCTTTTTACCAAACTTACTAGTAAGATGTTTGCTGGTACTGGTCCCCAAGAAGTTTCCAGTTGTCACCAGTCTCCATTAGATCATGTAGCCTGTATGCAAGTTCAATGTCCTTAAGATCAAGGCACTGACCAAATGAAAAAAAAAATTCAAGCGGGGATAAAAAGGACATACATATCAAACACTAGCAACAGCAAGGTGTAGCAATGCAGCAATCACATTCAAAGAAATAAACTGCAACCTGTGTAAATACCAAAAGATGACAAACAACTTACCACTCTCATAGCACTGGAAAAGAAATTCACTAAAAGAAAGGAAATAAAGTAACATTATTTTCAGAGAAACAAATCTGCTACATTGATTTGTATGTCCACAATTCTAGCGACGGCAATGGCGACTTTCCTATGCATTACCATTGGGGAGGAGATTGTTAGAATGCAGCAGGAGCGCTAGGGCAGAGCAAGCAGCAAGGAGGGGAAGGCGCTGCAGAAGTCTGGGTGCAATCTTCAGTTCAGTTTGTAATATCATGAAGGGTAGAATACTTTCAAAAAGCAAACAGACTATTTGTGACATGACCGGCAATGCACACCTGACCAATATAAAGAGAAATAGGACGACCAAGAAAATCTGTCTCCCATAGATATCTTTGGCCGCTAGAGATTAAAGAGATTCTATCCTGAAAATAAAAAATGTAACAGTTTTAAAAAAACTGAAGAGCATTCTACCATTAAAGAAAGAACAGGAAAACATGCAACAATGTTCTGCAGACAAAGAAAGACGAAGGTTAATCCAGATCATGCAACTCTAACCAAGAATAAAGACAAAAGCAGAAGAGGTGAGGACTTAGATTTCAATTTGTATTGTGAACATTTCTTTTGTTTTAATCTTGCATATAAAGTGGCATTACCATCATGATTTTAAACGTATCTAGAAACTTTACTTTTACAGCCTAGGGGATGTCTGATTGATTGAGAAACGTAAAAAATGCTTACCGCTGTTTGGGCCTTACACATCAAGATGTAAACAAAGAAGGTGAAGTGAATGAAGTGTATTCTTTAGAGCAGCCATCATATATTTATTTAAGAAAAGGAGGCGGGCTTTAGATCATAAGAGAACGGAGATCCCCTGTGAGAGGCAGAACTATTGCAACTTTACCCAAATCATATACCATATTTAAGATATTAAATGTAGTACATGTTTCAGAGGAAGATCAACTTTAAACCTCATTAACTTGGGGGACTTTTAAACTAGACAGCTGTGAAACCGTTCTATAATTGGAGATGAGCAGGCCTTAGTGCTGGATGAGTCTGGAAGTCCTACAGCTCCAATACAGGACAAGCGTTGGCAAAGCCAATAGGTCTCGCTTTTGGAGGAGTTAGAGCTATTGGAGTTTTAACTGACAATATCTTTTACCCGTGTTATGGAGTGGACGTATGGGGAGTGTGGTATGGGATTATGTGGGTTGTATTGGAATTGTTAGTTGAGGAAAAGGGTATTTGGAGAGAATGTGAACTTGTAAACGCTTATTTGCTCATGCTAAAATGCAGTTTGTAGAAAGCTGACCTGGTGTGTGGTGAGCACCTATGGTGTTATCACCTTATACCAGGTCCAGGTATCCCCTATTAGTGAAGTGTAGGCAGAGTCTAGGAAGCCAGGGCTCTCTAGAGGTAGTTGTGGATGAGCAGCCAAGAGTTATCTAGGAGACATGCAAAGCTTATGCAATACCACAACAGTCACACAGCACTTACACACATGAAAGAACCACACAGTGTTACAAAAATAAAGGTACTTTATTATAGTAACACAAATACTAAAATACTGAATAGGCAATACTCCAATATGAGGTAGGTAAACACATTATGTACACATTAGCAGTCAGTGATTAGCATAGAAAGTAAAGATAGTGTAAGGAAATGCCTCCTTGGCATGGTTGCCCCCTGACTTTTTGCCTTTGCTGATGCTATGTTTACAATTGAAAGTGTGCTGAGGCCTGCTAACCAGGCCCCAGCACCAGTGTTCTTTCCCTAACCTGTACTTTTGTATCCACAATTGGCAGACCCTGGCATCCAGATAAGTCCCTTGTAACTGGTACTTCTAGTACCAAGGGCCCTGATGCCAAGGAAGGTCTCTAAGGGCTGCAGCATGTCTTATGCCACCCTGGAGACCTCTCACTCAGCACAGACACACTGCTTGCCAGCTTGTGTGTGCTAGTGAGGACAAAACGAGTAAGTCGACATGGCACTCCCCTCAGGGTGCCATGCCAGCCTCTCACTGCCTATGCAGTATAGGTAAGACACCCCTCTAGCAGGCCTTACAGCCCTAAGGCAGGGTGCACTATACCATAGGTGAGGGTACCAGTGCATGAGCATGGTACCCCTACAGTGTCTAAACAAAACCTTAGACATTGTAAGTGCAGGGTAGCCATAAGAGTATATGGTCTGGGAGTCTGTCAAACACGAACTCCACAGCACCATAATGGCTACACTGAAAACTGGGAAGTTTGGTATCAAACTTCTCAGCACAATAAATGCACACTGATGCCAGTGTGCATTTTATTGTAAAATACACCACAGAGGGCACCTTAGAGGTGCCCCCTGAAACTTAACCGACTATCTGTGTAGGCTGACTAGTTTTAGCAGCCTGCCACAAACCGAGACATGTTGCTGGCCCCATGGGGAGAGTGCCTTTGTCACTCTGAGGCCAGTAACAAAGCCTGCACTGGGTGGAGATGCTAACACCTCTCCCAGGCAGGAATTGTCACACCTGGCGGTGAGCCTCAAAGGCTCACCTCCTTTGTGCCAACCCAGCAGGACACTCCAGCTAGTGGAGTTGCCCGCCCCCTCCGACCAGGCCCCACTTTTGGCGGCAAGGCCGGAGAAAATAATGAGAAAAACAAGGAGGAGTCACTGGCCAGTCAGAACAGCCCCTAAGGTGTCCTGAGCTGAGGTGACTCTGACTTTTAGAAATCCTCCATCTTGCAGATGGAGGATTCCCCCAATAGGGTTAGGATTGTGACCCCCTCCCCTTGGGAGGAGGCACAAAGAGGGTGTACCCACCCTCAGGGCTAGTAGCCATTGGCTACTAACCCCCCAGACCTAAACACGCCCTTAAATTTAGTATTTAAGGGCTCCCCTGAACCCTAGAAAATTAGATTCCTGCAACTACAAGAAGAAGGACTGCCTAGCTGAAAACCCCTGCAGAGGAAGACCAGAAGACGACAACTGCCTTGGCTCCAGAAACTCACCGGCCTGTCTCCTGCCTTCCAAAGATCCTGCTCCAGCGACGCCTTCCAAAGGGACCAGCGACCTCGACATCCTCTGAGGACTGCCCCTGCTTCGAAAAGACAAGAAACTCCCGAGGACAGCGGACCTGCTCCAAGAAAAGCTGCAACTTTGTTTCCAGCAGCTTTAAAGATCCCTGCAAGCTCCCCGCAAGAAGCGTGAGACTTGCAACACTGCACCCGGCGACTCCGACTCGGCTGGTGGCGATCCAACACCTCAGGAGGGACCCCAGGACTACTCTAAGACTGTGAGTACAAAAACCTGTCCCCCCTGAGCCCCCACAGCGCCGCCTGCAGAGGGAATCCCGAGGCTTCCCCTGACCGCGACTCTTTGAATCCTAAGTCCCGACACCTGGGAGAGACCCTGCACCCGCAGCCCCCAGGACCTGAAGGACCGGACTTTCACTGGAGGAGTGACCCCCAGGAGTCCCTCTCCCTTGACCAAGTGGAGGTTTCCCCGAGGAACCCCCCCCTTGCCTGCCTGCAGCGCTGAAGAGATCCCTAGATCTCCCATTGACTTCCATTACAAACCCGACGCTTGTTTCTACACTGCACCCGGCCGCCCCCGCGCTGCTGAGGGTGAAATTTCTGTGTGGACTTGTGTCCCCCCCGGTGCCCTACAAAACCCCCCTGGTCTGCCCTCCGAAGACGCGGGTACTTACCTGCAAGCAGACCGGAGCCGGGGCACCCCCTTCTCTCCATTCTAGCCTATGTGTTTTGGGCACCACTTTGAACTCTGCACCTGACCGGCCCTGAGCTACTGGTGTGGTGACTTTGGGGTTGCTCTGAACCCCCAACGGTGGGCTACCTTGGACCAAGAACTGAACCCTGTAAGTGTCTTACTTACCTGGTAAAACTAACCAAAACTTACCTCCCCTAGGAACTGTGAAAATTGCACTAAGTGTCCACTTTTAAAACAGCTATTTGTCAATAACTTGAAAAGTATACATGCAATTTTTATGACTTAGAGTTCCTAAAGTACTTACCTGCAATACCTTTCAAATGAGCTATTACATGTAGAATTTGAACCTGTGGTTCTTAAAATAAACTAAGAAAAGATATTTTTCTATATAAAAACCTATTGGCTGGATTTGTCTCTGAGTGTGTGTACCTCATTTATTGTCTATGTGTATGTACAACAAATGCTTAACACTACTCTTTGGATAAGCCTACTGCTCGACCACACTACCACAAAATAGAGCATTAGTATTATCTATTTTTACCACTATTTTACCTCTAAGGGGAACCCTTGGACTCTGTGCATGCTATTCCTTACTTTGAAATAGCACATACAGAGCCAACTTCCTACATTGGTGGATCAGCGGTGGGGTACAAGACTTTGCATTTGCTGGACTACTCAGCCAATACCTGATCACACGACAAATTCCAAAATTGTCATTAGAAATTGATTTTTGCAATTTGAAAAGTTTTCTAAATTCTTAAAAGTCCTGCTAGGGCCTTGTGTGTTAAGTCCCTGTTTAGCATTTCTTTTAGAGTTTAAAAGTTTGTAAAAGTTTGAATTAGATTCTAGAACCAGTTGTAGATTCTTAAAAAGTATTCCAACTTTTAGAAACAAAATGTCTAGCACAGATGTGACTGTGGTGGAACTCGACACCACACCTTACCTCCATCTTAAGATGAGGGAGCTAAGGTCACTCTGTAAAATAAAGAAAATAACAATGGGCCCCAAACCTACCAAAATACAGCTCCAGGAGCTTTTGGCAGAGTTTGAAAAGGCCAACCCCTCTGAGGGTGGCAACTCAGAGGAAGAGGATAGTGACTTGGAGGACAATTCCCCCCTACCAGTCCTATCTAGGGAGAACAGGGTCTCTCAAACCCTGACTCCAAAAATAATAGTCAGAGATGCTGGTTCCCTCACAGGAGAGACCAACACCTCTGAAATCACTGAGGATAGCCCCAGTGAAGAGGACATCCAGTTAGCCAGGATGGCCAAAAGATTGGCTTTGGAAAGACAGATCCTAGCCATAGAGAGGGAAAGACAAGAGATGGGCCTAGGACCCATCAATGGTGGCAGCAACATAAATAGGGTCAGAGATTCTCCTGACATGTTGAAAATCCCTAAAGGGATTGTAACTAAATATGAAGATGGTGATGACATCACCAAATGGTTCACAGCTTTTGAGAGGGCTTGTGTAACCAGAAAAGTGAACAGATCTCACTGGGGTGCTCTCCTTTGGGAAATGTTCACAGGAAAGTGTAGGGATAGACTCCTCACACTCTCTGGACAAGATGCAGAATCTTATGACCTCATGAAGGGTACCCTGATTGAGGGCTTTGGATTCTCCACTGAGGAGTACAGGATTAGGTTCAGGGGGGCTCAAAAATCCTCGAGCCAGACCTGGGTTGACTTTGTTGACTACTCAGTGAAGACACTAGATGGTTGGATTCAAGGCAGTGGTGTAAGTAATTATGATGGGCTGTACAATTTATTTGTGAAAGAACACCTGTTAAGTAATTGTTTCAATGATAAACTGCATCAGCATCTGGTAGACCTAGGACCAATTTCTCCCCAAGAATTGGGAAAGAAGGCGGACCATTGGGTCAAGACAAGGGTGTCCAAGACTTCAACAGGGGGTGACCAAAAGAAAGGGGTCACAAAGACTCCCCAGGGGAAGGGTGATGAGACAACCAAAACTAAAAATAGTAAAGAGTCTTCTACAGGCCCCCAAAAACCTGCACAGGAGGGTGGGTGTAGGAAGTTGGCTCTGTATGTGCTATTTCAAAATAAGGAATAGCATGCACAGAGTCCAAGGGTTCCCCTTAGAGGTAAAATAGTGGTAAAAATAGATAATACTAATGCTCTATTTTGTGGTAGTGTGGTCGAGCAGTAGGCTTATCCAAGGAGTAGTGTTAAGCATTTGTTGTACATACACATAGACAATAAATGAGGTACACACACTCAGAGACAAATCCAGCCAATAGGTTTTTATATAGAAAAATATCTTTTCTTAGTTTATTTTAAGAACCACAGGTTCAAATTCTACATGTAATATCTCATTCGAAAGGTATTGCAGGTAAGTACTTTAGGAACTTCAAATCATCAAAATTGCATGTATACTTTTCAAGTTGTTGACAAATAGCTGTTTTAAAAGTGGACACTTAGTGCAATTTTCACAGTTCCTAGGGGAGGTAAGTTTTGGTTAGTTTTACCAGGTAAGTAAGACACTTACAGGGTTCAGTTCTTGGTCCAAGGTAGCCCACCGTTGGGGGTTCAGAGCAACCCCAAAGTCACCACACCAGCAGCTCAGGGCCGGTCAGGTGCAGAGTTCAAAGTGGTGCCCAAAACGCATAGGCTAGAATGGAGAGAAGGGGGTGCCCCGGTTCCGGTCTGCTTGCAGGTAAGTACCCGCGTCTTCGGAGGGCAGACCAGGGGGGTTTTGTAGGGCACCGGGGGGGACACAAGCCCACACAGAGATTTCACCCTCAGCAGCGCGGGGGCGGCCGGGTGCAGTGTAGAAACAAGCGTCGGGTTTGCAATGTTAGTCTATGAGAGATCTCGGGATCTCTTCAGCGCTGCAGGCAGGCAAGGGGGGGATTCCTCGGGGAAACCTCCACTTGGGTAAGGGAGAGGGACTCCTGGGGGTCACTTCTCCAGTGAAAGTCCGGTCCTTCGGGTCCTGGGGGCTGCGGATGTAGGGTCTCTCCCCGGCGTCGGGATTTTAGGTTCAAGGAGTCGCGGTCAGGGGAAGCCTCGGGATTCCCTCTGCAGGCGGCGCTGTGGGGGCTCAGGGGGGACAGGTTTTGGTACTCACAGTATCAGAGTAGTCCTGGGGTCCCTCCTGAGGCGTCGGATCTCCACCAGCCGAGTCGGGGTCGCCGGGTGCAGTGTTGCAAGTCTCACGCTTCTTGCGGGGAGCTTGCAGGGTTCTTTAAAGCTGCTGGAAACGAAGTTGCAGCTTTTCTTGGAGCAGGTCCGCTGTCCTCGGGAGTTTCTTGTCTTTTCGAAGCAGGGGCAGTCCTCAGAGGATGTCGAGGTCGCTGGTCCCTTTGGAAGGCGTCGCTGGAGCAGGATCTTTGGAAGGCAGGAGACAGGCCGGTGAGTTTCTGGAGCCAAGGCAGTTGTCGTCTTCTGGTCTTCCGCTGCAGGGGTTTTCAGCTGGGCAGTCCTTCTTCTTGTAGTTGCAGGAATCTGATTTTCTAGGGTTCAGGGTAGCCCTTAAATACTAAATTTAAGGGCGTGTTTAGGTCTGGGGGGTTAGTAGCCAATGGCTACTAGCCCTGAGGGTGGGTACACCCTCTTTGTGCCTCCTCCCAAGGGGAGGGGGTCACAATCCTAACCCTATTGGGGGAATCCTCCATCTGCAAGATGGAGGATTTCTAAAAGTTAGAGTCACCTCAGCTCAGGACACCTTAGGGGCTGTCCTGACTGGCCAGTGACTCCTCCTTGTTATTCTCATTATTTTCTCCGGCCTTGCCGCCAAAAGTGGGGCCTGGCCGGAGGGGGCGGGCAACTCCACTAGCTGGAGTGTCCTGCTGGGTTGGCACAAAGGAGGTGAGCCTTTGAGGCTCACCGCCAGGTGTGACAATTCTTGCCTGGGAGAGGTGTTAGCATCTCCACCCAGTGCAGGCTTTGTTACTGGCCTCAGAGTGACAAAGGCACTCTCCCCATGGGGCCAGCAACATGTCTCGGTTTGTGGCAGGCTGCTAAAACTAGTCAGCCTACACAGATAGTCGGTTAAGTTTCAGGGGGCACCTCTAAGGTGCCCTCTGTGGTGTATTTTACAATAAAATGTACACTGGCATCAGGGTGCATTTATTGTGCTGAGAAGTTTGATACCAAACTTCCCAGTTTTCAGTGTAGCCATTATGGTGCTGTGGAGTTCGTGTTTGACAGACTCCCAGACCATATACTCTTATGGCTACCCTGCACTTACAATGTCTAAGGTTTTATTTAGACACTGTAGGGGTACCATGCTCATGCACTGGTACCCTCACCTATGGTATAGTGCACCCTGCCTTAGGGCTGTAAGGCCTGCTAGAGGGGTGTCTTACCTATACTGCATAGGCAGTGAGAGGCTGGCATGGCACCCTGAGGGGAGTGCCATGTCGACTTACTCGTTTTGTCCTCACTAGCACACACAAGCTGGCAAGCAGTGTGTCTGTGCTGAGTGAGAGGTCTCCAGGGTGGCATAAGACATGCTGCAGCCCTTAGAGACCTTCCTTGGCATCAGGGCCCTTGGTACTAGAAGTACCAGTTACAAGGGACTTATCTGGATGCCAGGGTCTGCCAATTGTGGATACAAAAGTACAGGTTAGGGAAAGAACACTGGTGCTGGGGCCTGGTTAGCAGGCCTCAGCACACTTTCAATTGTAAACATAGCATCAGCAAAGGCAAAAAGTCAGGGGGGCAACCATGCCAAGGAGGCATTTCCTTACACAACCCCCCCCCAAACGAAAGAGGATGAGACTAACCTTTCCCAAGAGAGTCTTCATTTTCTAAGTGGAAGAACCTGGAAAGGCCATCTGCATTGGCATGGGCAGTCCCAGGTCTGTGTTCCACTATAAAGTCCATTCCCTGTAGGGAGATGGACCACCTCAACAGTTTAGGATTTTCACCTTTCATTTGCATCAGCCATTTGAGAGGTCTGTGGTCAGTTTGAACTAGGAAGTGAGTCCCAAAGAGGTATGGTCTCAGCTTCTTCAGGGACCAAACCACAGCAAAGGCCTCCCTCTCAATGGCACTCCAACGCTGCTCCCTGGGGAGTAACCTCCTGCTAATGAAAGCAACAGGCTGGTCAAGGCCATCATCATTTGTTTGGGACAAAACTGCCCCTATCCCATGTTCAGAGGCATCAGTCTGCACAATGAACTGCTTAGAATAATCTGGAGCTTTTAGAACTGGTGCTGAGCACATTGCCTGTTTCAGGGTGTCAAAGGCCTGTTGGCATTCCACAGTCCAGTTTACTTTCTTGGGCATTTTCTTGGAGGTGAGTTCAGTGAGGGCTGTCACAATGGATCCATATCCCTTCACAAACCTCCTGTAATACCCAGTCAAGCCAAGGAATGCCCTGACTTGAGTCTGGGTTTTTGGAGCTACCCAGTCCAGAATAGTCTGGATCTTGGGTTGGAGTGGCTGAACTTGGCCTCCACCTACAAGGTGTCCCAAGTAAACCACAGTTCCCTGCCCTATCTGGCATTTGGATGCCTTGAGAGAGGCCTGCAGATTGCAGAGCCTTCAAAACCTTCCTCAGGTGGACCAGGTGATCCTGCCAGGTGGAGCTAAAGACAGCAATATCATCAAGATAAGCTGTGCTAAAGGACTCCAAGCCAGCAAGGACTTGATTCACCAACCTTTGGAAGGTGGCAGGGGCATTCTTTAAACCAAAGGGCATAACAGTAAACTGATAATGCCCATCAGGTGTGGAGAATGCTGTCTTTTCTTTTGCTCCAGGTGCCATTTTTATTTGCCAGTACCCTGCTGTCAAGTCAAAGGTACTTAGAAATTTGGCAGCACCTAATTTATCAATGAGCTCATCAGCTCTTGGAATTGGATGGGCATCTGTCTTGGTGACAGAATTGAGCCCTCTGTAGTCCACACAAAACCTCATCTCTTTCTTTCCATCTTTGGTGTGAGGTTTGGGGACTAAGACCACTGGGCTAGCCCAGGGGCTGTCAGAGCGCTCAATTACTCCCAATTCCAGCATCTTGTGGACTTCCACCTTGATGCTTTCCTTAACATGGTCAGACTGTCTAAAGATTTTGTTCTTGACAGGCATGCTGTCTCCTGTGTCCACATCATGGGTACACAGGTGTGTCTGACCAGGGGTTAAGGAGAAGAGTTCAGGAAACTGTTGTAGGACTCTCCTACAATCAGCTTGCTGTTGGCCAGAGAGGGTGTCTGAGTAGATCACTCCATCTACTGTACCATCTTTTGGGTCTGATGACAGAAGATCAGGGAGAGGTTCACTCTCTGCCTCCTGATCCTCATCTGTTACCATCAACAGATTGACATCAGCCCTGTCGTGGAAGAGCTTAAGGCGGTTTACATGGATCACCCTCTTGGGGCTCCTGCTTGTGCCCAGGTCCACCAAGTAGGTGACCTGACTCTTCCTCTCTAGTACTGGGTAAGGGCCACTCCATTTGTCCTGGAGTGCCCTGGGAGCCACAGGCTCCAGAACCCAGACTTTCTGCCCTGGTTGGAACTCAACCAGTGCAGCCTTTTGGTCATACCAAAACTTCTGGAGCTGTTGGCTGGCCTCAAGGTTTTTGGTTGCCTTTTCCATGTACTCTGCCATTCTAGAGCGAAGGCCAAGTACATAGTCCACTATGTCCTGTTTAGGCTCATGGAGAGGTCTCTCCCAGCCTTCTTTAACAAGGGCAAGTGGTCCCCTTACAGGATGACCAAACAGAAGTTCAAAGGGTGAGAATCCTACTCCCTTCTGTGGCACCTCTCTGTAAGCGAAAAGCAGACATGGCAAGAGGACATCCCATCTCCTTTTGAGCTTTTCTGGGAGCCCCATGATCATGCCTTTTAATGTCTTGTTGAATCTCTCAACCAAGCCATTAGTTTGTGGATGGTATGGTGTAGTGAATTTATAAGTCACTCCACACTCATTCCACATGTGCTTTAGGTATGCTGACATGAAGTTGGTACCTCTGTCAGACACCACCTCCTTAGGGAAACCCACTCTGGTAAAGATACCAATGAGGGCCTTGGCTACTGCAGGGGCAGTAGTCGACCTAAGGGGAATAGCTTCAGGATACCTGGTAGCATGATCCACTACTACCAGGATATACATATTTCCAGAGGCTGTGGGAGGTTCCAGTGGACCAACTATGTCCACACCCACTCTTTCAAAGGGAACCCCCACCACTGGAAGTGGAATGAGGGGGGCCTTTGGATGCCCACCTGTCTTACCACTGGCTTGACAGGTGGGGCAGGAGAGGCAAAACTCCTTAACCATGTTGGACATATTGGGCCAGTAGAAGTGGTTGACTAACCTCTCCCACGTCTTGGTTTGTCCCAAATGTCCAGCAAGGGGAATGTCATGGGCCAATGTTAGGATGAACTTCCTGAACAGCTGAGGCACTACCACTCTCCTAGTGGCACCAGGTTTGGGGTCTCTGGCCTCAGTGTACAGGAGTCCATCCTCCCAATAGACCCTATGCGTTCCATTTTTCTTGCCTTTGGACTCTTCAGCAGCTTGCTGCCTAAGGCCTTCAAGAGAGGGACAGGTTTCTTGTCCCTTACACAGCTCCTCCCTTGAGGGTCCCCCTGGGCCTAAGAGCTCAACCTGATAAGGTTCAAGCTCCAAAGGCTCAGTTCCCTCAGAGGGCAGAACTTCTTCCTGAGAAGAGAGGTTCCCTTTCTTTTGCTGTGTTGCAGTTGGTTTCCCAGCTGACTTTCCTGTTCTCTTGGTAGGCTGGGCCATTCTTCCAGACTCCAGCTCTACTTGTTCACCCTGTGCCTTGCACTGTGCTCTTGTTTTCACACACACCAGTTCAGGGATACCCAGCATTGCTGCATGGGTTTTTAGTTCTACCTCAGCCCATGCTGAGGACTCCAGGTCATTTCCAAGCAGACAGTCCACTGGGATATTTGAGGAGACCACCACCTGTTTCAGGCCATTGACCCCTCCCCATTCTAAAGTAACCATTGCCATGGGATGTACTTTTCTCTGATTGTCAGCGTTGGTGACTGTGTAAGTTTTTCCAGTCAGGTATTGGCCAGGGGAAACCAGTTTCTCTGTCACCATGGTGACACTGGCACCTGTATCCCTCAGGCCCTCTATTCTAGTCCCATTAATTAAGAGTTGCTGTCTGTATTTTTGCATGTTAGGCGGCCAGACAGCTAGTGTGGCTAAATCCACCCCACCCTCAGAAACTAGAGTAGCTTCAGTGTGGACCCTGATTTGCTCTGGGCACACTGTTGATCCCACTTGGAGACTAGCCATACCAGTGTTACCTGGATGGGAGTTTGGAGTGGAACCTTTCTTGGGACAGGCCTTGTCTCCAGTTTGGTGTCCATGCTGTTTACAGCTATGACACCAGGCCTTTTTGGGATCAAAGTTTTTACCCTTGTACCCATTGTTTTGTGAAGAGGCTCTGGGCCCACCCTCCTGTGCAGGTTTTTGGGGGCCTGTAGAAGACTCTTTACTATTTTTAGTTTTGGTTGTCTCATCACCCTTCCCCTGGGGAGTCTTTGTGACCCCTTTCTTTTGGTCACCCCCTGTTGAAGTCTTGGACACCCTTGTCTTGACCCAATGGTCCGCCTTCTTTCCCAATTCTTGGGGAGAAATTGGTCCTAGGTCTACCAGATGCTGATGCAGTTTATCATTGAAACAATTACTTAACAGGTGTTCTTTCACAAATAAATTGTACAGCCCATCATAATTACTTACACCACTGCCTTGAATCCAACCATCTAGTGTTTTCACTGAGTAGTCAACAAAGTCAACCCAGGTCTGGCTCGAGGATTTTTGAGCCCCCCTGAACCTAATCCTGTACTCCTCAGTGGAGAATCCAAAGCCCTCAATCAGGGTACCCTTCATGAGGTCATAAGATTCTGCATCTTGTCCAGAGAGTGTGAGGAGTCTATCCCTACACTTTCCTGTGAACATTTCCCAAAGGAGAGCACCCCAGTGAGATCTGTTCACTTTTCTGGTTACACAAGCCCTCTCAAAAGCTGTGAACCATTTGGTGATGTCATCACCATCTTCATATTTAGTTACAATCCCTTTAGGGATTTTCAACATGTCAGGAGAATCTCTGACCCTATTTATGTTGCTGCCACCATTGATGGGTCCTAGGCCCATCTCTTGTCTTTCCCTCTCTATGGCTAGGATCTGTCTTTCCAAAGCCAATCTTTTGGCCATCCTGGCTAACTGGATGTCCTCTTCACTGGGGCTATCCTCAGTGATTTCAGAGGTGTTGGTCTCTCCTGTGAGGGAACCAGCATCTCTGACTATTATTTTTGGAGTCAGGGTTTGAGGGACCCTGTTCTCCCTAGATAGGACTGGTAGGGGGGAATTTTCCTCCAAGTCACTATCCTCTTCCTCTGAGTTGCCACCCTCAGAGGGGTTGGCCTTTTCAAACTCTGCCAAAAGCTCCTGGAGCTGTATTTTGGTAGGTTTGGGGCCCATTGTTATTTTCTTTATTTTACAGAGTGACCTTAGCTCCCTCATCTTAAGATGGAGGTAAGGTGTGGTGTCGAGTTCCACCACAGTCACATCTGTGCTAGACATTTTGCTTCTAAAAGTTGGAATACTTTTTAAGAATCTACAACTGGTTCTAGAATCTAATTCAAACTTTTACAAACTTTTAAACTCTAAAAGAAATGCTAAACAGGATCTAACACAAGGCCCTAGCAGGTCTTTTAAGAATTTAGAAAACTTTTTCAAATTGCAAAAATCAATTTCTAATGACAATTTTGGAATTTGTCGTGTGATCAGGTATTGGCTGAGTAGTCCAGCAAATGCAAAGTCTTGTACCCCACCGCTGATCCACCAATGTAGGAAGTTGGCTCTGTATGTGCTATTTCAAAGTAAGGAATAGCATGCACAGAGTCCAAGGGTTCCCCTTAGAGGTAAAATAGTGGTAAAAATAGATAATACTAATGCTCTATTTTGTGGTAGTGTGGTCGAGCAGTAGGCTTATCCAAGGAGTAGTGTTAAGCATTTGTTGTACATACACATAGACAATAAATGAGGTACACACACTCAGAGACAAATCCAGCCAATAGGTTTTTATATAGAAAAATATCTTTTCTTAGTTTATTTTAAGAACCACAGGTTCAAATTCTACATGTAATATCTCAATCGAAAGGTATTGCAGGTAAGTACTTTAGGAACTTCAAATCATCAAAATTGCATGTATACTTTTCAAGTTGTTGACAAATAGCTGTTTTAAAAGTGGACACTTAGTGCAATTTTCACAGTTCCTAGGGGAGGTAAGTTTTGGTTAGTTTTACCAGGTAAGTAAGACACTTACAGGGTTCAGTTCTTGGTCCAAGGTAGCCCACCGTTGGGGGTTCAGAGCAACCCCAAAGTCACCACACCAGCAGCTCAGGGCCGGTCAGGTGCAGAGTTCAAAGTGGTGCCCAAAACGCATAGGCTAGAATGGAGAGAAGGGGGTGCCCCGGTTCCGGTCTGCTTGCAGGTAAGTACCCGCGTCTTCGGAGGGCAGACCAGGGGGGTTTTGTAGGGCACCGGGGGGGACACAAGCCCACACAGAGATTTCACCCTCAGCAGCGCGGGGGCGGCCGGGTGCAGTGTAGAAACAAGCGTCGGGTTTGCAATGTTAGTCTATGAGAGATCTCGGGATCTCTTCAGCGCTGCAGGCAGGCAAGGGGGGGATTCCTCGGGGAAACCTCCACTTGGGTAAGGGAGAGGGACTCCTGGGGGTCACTTCTCCAGTGAAAGTCCGGTCCTTCGGGTCCTGGGGGCTGCGGATGTAGGGTCTCTCCCCGGCGTCGGGATTTTAGGTTCAAGGAGTCGCGGTCAGGGGAAGCCTCGGGATTCCCTCTGCAGGCGGCGCTGTGGGGGCTCAGGGGGGACAGGTTTTGGTACTCACAGTATCAGAGTAGTCCTGGGGTCCCTCCTGAGGCGTCGGATCTCCACCAGCCGAGTCGGGGTCGCCGGGTGCAGTGTTGCAAGTCTCACGCTTCTTGCGGGGAGCTTGCAGGGTTCTTTAAAGCTGCTGGAAACGAAGTTGCAGCTTTTCTTGGAGCAGGTCCGCTGTCCTCGGGAGTTTCTTGTCTTTTCGAAGCAGGGGCAGTCCTCAGAGGATGTCGAGGTCGCTGGTCCCTTTGGAAGGCGTCGCTGGAGCAGGATCTTTGGAAGGCAGGAGACAGGCCGGTGAGTTTCTGGAGCCAAGGCAGTTGTCGTCTTCTGGTCTTCCGCTGCAGGGGTTTTCAGCTGGGCAGTCCTTCTTCTTGTAGTTGCAGGAATCTGATTTTCTAGGGTTCAGGGTAGCCCTTAAATACTAAATTTAAGGGCGTGTTTAGGTCTGGGGGGTTAGTAGCCAATGGCTACTAGCCCTGAGGGTGGGTACACCCTCTTTGTGCCTCCTCCCAAGGGGAGGGGGTCACAATCCTAACCCTATTGGGGGAATCCTCCATCTGCAAGATGGAGGATTTCTAAAAGTTAGAGTCACCTCAGCTCAGGACACCTTAGGGGCTGTCCTGACTGGCCAGTGACTCCTCCTTGTTATTCTCATTATTTTCTCCGGCCTTGCCGCCAAAAGTGGGGCCTGGCCGGAGGGGGCGGGCAACTCCACTAGCTGGAGTGTCCTGCTGGGTTGGCACAAAGGAGGTGAGCCTTTGAGGCTCACCGCCAGGTGTGACAATTCTTGCCTGGGAGAGGTGTTAGCATCTCCACCCAGTGCAGGCTTTGTTACTGGCCTCAGAGTGACAAAGGCACTCTCCCCATGGGGCCAGCAACATGTCTCGGTTTGTGGCAGGCTGCTAAAACTAGTCAGCCTACACAGATAGTCGGTTAAGTTTCAGGGGGCACCTCTAAGGTGCCCTCTGTGGTGTATTTTACAATAAAATGTACACTGGCATCAGGGTGCATTTATTGTGCTGAGAAGTTTGATACCAAACTTCCCAGTTTTCAGTGTAGCCATTATGGTGCTGTGGAGTTCGTGTTTGACAGACTCCCAGACCATATACTCTTATGGCTACCCTGCACTTACAATGTCTAAGGTTTTATTTAGACACTGTAGGGGTACCATGCTCATGCACTGGTACCCTCACCTATGGTATAGTGCACCCTGCCTTAGGGCTGTAAGGCCTGCTAGAGGGGTGTCTTACCTATACTGCATAGGCAGTGAGAGGCTGGCATGGCACCCTGAGGGGAGTGCCATGTCGACTTACTCGTTTTGTCCTCACTAGCACACACAAGCTGGCAAGCAGTGTGTCTGTGCTGAGTGAGAGGTCTCCAGGGTGGCATAAGACATGCTGCAGCCCTTAGAGACCTTCCTTGGCATCAGGGCCCTTGGTACTAGAAGTACCAGTTACAAGGGACTTATCTGGATGCCAGGGTCTGCCAATTGTGGATACAAAAGTACAGGTTAGGGAAAGAACACTGGTGCTGGGGCCTGGTTAGCAGGCCTCAGCACACTTTCAATTGTAAACATAGCATCAGCAAAGGCAAAAAGTCAGGGGGGCAACCATGCCAAGGAGGCATTTCCTTACACAACCCCCCCCCAAACGAAAGAGGATGAGACTAACCTTTCCCAAGAGAGTCTTCATTTTCTAAGTGGAAGAACCTGGAAAGGCCATCTGCATTGGCATGGGCAGTCCCAGGTCTGTGTTCCACTATAAAGTCCATTCCCTGTAGGGAGATGGACCACCTCAACAGTTTAGGATTTTCACCTTTCATTTGCATCAGCCATTTGAGAGGTCTGTGGTCAGTTTGAACTAGGAAGTGAGTCCCAAAGAGGTATGGTCTCAGCTTCTTCAGGGACCAAACCACAGCAAAGGCCTCCCTCTCAATGGCACTCCAACGCTGCTCCCTGGGGAGTAACCTCCTGCTAATGAAAGCAACAGGCTGGTCAAGGCCATCATCATTTGTTTGGGACAAAACTGCCCCTATCCCATGTTCAGAGGCATCAGTCTGCACAATGAACTGCTTAGAATAATCTGGAGCTTTTAGAACTGGTGCTGAGCACATTGCCTGTTTCAGGGTGTCAAAGGCCTGTTGGCATTCCACAGTCCAGTTTACTTTCTTGGGCATTTTCTTGGAGGTGAGTTCAGTGAGGGCTGTCACAATGGATCCATATCCCTTCACAAACCTCCTGTAATACCCAGTCAAGCCAAGGAATGCCCTGACTTGAGTCTGGGTTTTTGGAGCTACCCAGTCCAGAATAGTCTGGATCTTGGGTTGGAGTGGCTGAACTTGGCCTCCACCTACAAGGTGTCCCAAGTAAACCACAGTTCCCTGCCCTATCTGGCATTTGGATGCCTTGAGAGAGGCCTGCAGATTGCAGAGCCTTCAAAACCTTCCTCAGGTGGACCAGGTGATCCTGCCAGGTGGAGCTAAAGACAGCAATATCATCAAGATAAGCTGTGCTAAAGGACTCCAAGCCAGCAAGGACTTGATTCACCAACCTTTGGAAGGTGGCAGGGGCATTCTTTAAACCAAAGGGCATAACAGTAAACTGATAATGCCCATCAGGTGTGGAGAATGCTGTCTTTTCTTTTGCTCCAGGTGCCATTTTTATTTGCCAGTACCCTGCTGTCAAGTCAAAGGTACTTAGAAATTTGGCAGCACCTAATTTATCAATGAGCTCATCAGCTCTTGGAATTGGATGGGCATCTGTCTTGGTGACAGAATTGAGCCCTCTGTAGTCCACACAAAACCTCATCTCTTTCTTTCCATCTTTGGTGTGAGGTTTGGGGACTAAGACCACTGGGCTAGCCCAGGGGCTGTCAGAGCGCTCAATTACTCCCAATTCCAGCATCTTGTGGACTTCCACCTTGATGCTTTCCTTAACATGGTCAGACTGTCTAAAGATTTTGTTCTTGACAGGCATGCTGTCTCCTGTGTCCACATCATGGGTACACAGGTGTGTCTGACCAGGGGTTAAGGAGAAGAGTTCAGGAAACTGTTGTAGGACTCTCCTACAATCAGCTTGCTGTTGGCCAGAGAGGGTGTCTGAGTAGATCACTCCATCTACTGTACCATCTTTTGGGTCTGATGACAGAAGATCAGGGAGAGGTTCACTCTCTGCCTCCTGATCCTCATCTGTTACCATCAACAGATTGACATCAGCCCTGTCGTGGAAGAGCTTAAGGCGGTTTACATGGATCACCCTCTTGGGGCTCCTGCTTGTGCCCAGGTCCACCAAGTAGGTGACCTGACTCTTCCTCTCTAGTACTGGGTAAGGGCCACTCCATTTGTCCTGGAGTGCCCTGGGAGCCACAGGCTCCAGAACCCAGACTTTCTGCCCTGGTTGGAACTCAACCAGTGCAGCCTTTTGGTCATACCAAAACTTCTGGAGCTGTTGGCTGGCCTCAAGGTTTTTGGTTGCCTTTTCCATGTACTCTGCCATTCTAGAGCGAAGGCCAAGTACATAGTCCACTATGTCCTGTTTAGGCTCATGGAGAGGTCTCTCCCAGCCTTCTTTAACAAGGGCAAGTGGTCCCCTTACAGGATGACCAAACAGAAGTTCAAAGGGTGAGAATCCTACTCCCTTCTGTGGCACCTCTCTGTAAGCGAAAAGCAGACATGGCAAGAGGACATCCCATCTCCTTTTGAGCTTTTCTGGGAGCCCCATGATCATGCCTTTTAATGTCTTGTTGAATCTCTCAACCAAGCCATTAGTTTGTGGATGGTATGGTGTAGTGAATTTATAAGTCACTCCACACTCATTCCACATGTGCTTTAGGTATGCTGACATGAAGTTGGTACCTCTGTCAGACACCACCTCCTTAGGGAAACCCACTCTGGTAAAGATACCAATGAGGGCCTTGGCTACTGCAGGGGCAGTAGTCGACCTAAGGGGAATAGCTTCAGGATACCTGGTAGCATGATCCACTACTACCAGGATATACATATTTCCAGAGGCTGTGGGAGGTTCCAGTGGACCAACTATGTCCACACCCACTCTTTCAAAGGGAACCCCCACCACTGGAAGTGGAATGAGGGGGGCCTTTGGATGCCCACCTGTCTTACCACTGGCTTGACAGGTGGGGCAGGAGAGGCAAAACTCCTTAACCATGTTGGACATATTGGGCCAGTAGAAGTGGTTGACTAACCTCTCCCACGTCTTGGTTTGTCCCAAATGTCCAGCAAGGGGAATGTCATGGGCCAATGTTAGGATGAACTTCCTGAACAGCTGAGGCACTACCACTCTCCTAGTGGCACCAGGTTTGGGGTCTCTGGCCTCAGTGTACAGGAGTCCATCCTCCCAATAGACCCTATGCGTTCCATTTTTCTTGCCTTTGGACTCTTCAGCAGCTTGCTGCCTAAGGCCTTCAAGAGAGGGACAGGTTTCTTGTCCCTTACACAGCTCCTCCCTTGAGGGTCCCCCTGGGCCTAAGAGCTCAACCTGATAAGGTTCAAGCTCCAAAGGCTCAGTTCCCTCAGAGGGCAGAACTTCTTCCTGAGAAGAGAGGTTCCCTTTCTTTTGCTGTGTTGCAGTTGGTTTCCCAGCTGACTTTCCTGTTCTCTTGGTAGGCTGGGCCATTCTTCCAGACTCCAGCTCTACTTGTTCACCCTGTGCCTTGCACTGTGCTCTTGTTTTCACACACACCAGTTCAGGGATACCCAGCATTGCTGCATGGGTTTTTAGTTCTACCTCAGCCCATGCTGAGGACTCCAGGTCATTTCCAAGCAGACAGTCCACTGGGATATTTGAGGAGACCACCACCTGTTTCAGGCCATTGACCCCTCCCCATTCTAAAGTAACCATTGCCATGGGATGTACTTTTCTCTGATTGTCAGCGTTGGTGACTGTGTAAGTTTTTCCAGTCAGGTATTGGCCAGGGGAAACCAGTTTCTCTGTCACCATGGTGACACTGGCACCTGTATCCCTCAGGCCCTCTATTCTAGTCCCATTAATTAAGAGTTGCTGTCTGTATTTTTGCATGTTAGGCGGCCAGACAGCTAGTGTGGCTAAATCCACCCCACCCTCAGAAACTAGAGTAGCTTCAGTGTGGACCCTGATTTGCTCTGGGCACACTGTTGATCCCACTTGGAGACTAGCCATACCAGTGTTACCTGGATGGGAGTTTGGAGTGGAACCTTTCTTGGGACAGGCCTTGTCTCCAGTTTGGTGTCCATGCTGTTTACAGCTATGACACCAGGCCTTTTTGGGATCAAAGTTTTTACCCTTGTACCCATTGTTTTGTGAAGAGGCTCTGGGCCCACCCTCCTGTGCAGGTTTTTGGGGGCCTGTAGAAGACTCTTTACTATTTTTAGTTTTGGTTGTCTCATCACCCTTCCCCTGGGGAGTCTTTGTGACCCCTTTCTTTTGGTCACCCCCTGTTGAAGTCTTGGACACCCTTGTCTTGACCCAATGGTCCGCCTTCTTTCCCAATTCTTGGGGAGAAATTGGTCCTAGGTCTACCAGATGCTGATGCAGTTTATCATTGAAACAATTACTTAACAGGTGTTCTTTCACAAATAAATTGTACAGCCCATCATAATTACTTACACCACTGCCTTGAATCCAACCATCTAGTGTTTTCACTGAGTAGTCAACAAAGTCAACCCAGGTCTGGCTCGAGGATTTTTGAGCCCCCCTGAACCTAATCCTGTACTCCTCAGTGGAGAATCCAAAGCCCTCAATCAGGGTACCCTTCATGAGGTCATAAGATTCTGCATCTTGTCCAGAGAGTGTGAGGAGTCTATCCCTACACTTTCCTGTGAACATTTCCCAAAGGAGAGCACCCCAGTGAGATCTGTTCACTTTTCTGGTTACACAAGCCCTCTCAAAAGCTGTGAACCATTTGGTGATGTCATCACCATCTTCATATTTAGTTACAATCCCTTTAGGGATTTTCAACATGTCAGGAGAATCTCTGACCCTATTTATGTTGCTGCCACCATTGATGGGTCCTAGGCCCATCTCTTGTCTTTCCCTCTCTATGGCTAGGATCTGTCTTTCCAAAGCCAATCTTTTGGCCATCCTGGCTAACTGGATGTCCTCTTCACTGGGGCTATCCTCAGTGATTTCAGAGGTGTTGGTCTCTCCTGTGAGGGAACCAGCATCTCTGACTATTATTTTTGGAGTCAGGGTTTGAGGGACCCTGTTCTCCCTAGATAGGACTGGTAGGGGGGAATTTTCCTCCAAGTCACTATCCTCTTCCTCTGAGTTGCCACCCTCAGAGGGGTTGGCCTTTTCAAACTCTGCCAAAAGCTCCTGGAGCTGTATTTTGGTAGGTTTGGGGCCCATTGTTATTTTCTTTATTTTACAGAGTGACCTTAGCTCCCTCATCTTAAGATGGAGGTAAGGTGTGGTGTCGAGTTCCACCACAGTCACATCTGTGCTAGACATTTTGCTTCTAAAAGTTGGAATACTTTTTAAGAATCTACAACTGGTTCTAGAATCTAATTCAAACTTTTACAAACTTTTAAACTCTAAAAGAAATGCTAAACAGGATCTAACACAAGGCCCTAGCAGGTCTTTTAAGAATTTAGAAAACTTTTTCAAATTGCAAAAATCAATTTCTAATGACAATTTTGGAATTTGTCGTGTGATCAGGTATTGGCTGAGTAGTCCAGCAAATGCAAAGTCTTGTACCCCACCGCTGATCCACCAATGTAGGAAGTTGGCTCTGTATGTGCTATTTCAAAGTAAGGAATAGCATGCACAGAGTCCAAGGGTTCCCCTTAGAGGTAAAATAGTGGTAAAAATAGATAATACTAATGCTCTATTTTGTGGTAGTGTGGTCGAGCAGTAGGCTTATCCAAGGAGTAGTGTTAAGCATTTGTTGTACATACACATAGACAATAAATGAGGTACACACACTCAGAGACAAATCCAGCCAATAGGTTTTTATATAGAAAAATATCTTTTCTTAGTTTATTTTAAGAACCACAGGTTCAAATTCTACATGTAATATCTCAATCGAAAGGTATTGCAGGTAAGTACTTTAGGAACTTCAAATCATCAAAATTGCATGTATACTTTTCAAGTTGTTGACAAATAGCTGTTTTAAAAGTGGACACTTAGTGCAATTTTCACAGTTCCTAGGGGAGGTAAGTTTTGGTTAGTTTTACCAGGTAAGTAAGACACTTACAGGGTTCAGTTCTTGGTCCAAGGTAGCCCACCGTTGGGGGTTCAGAGCAACCCCAAAGTCACCACACCAGCAGCTCAGGGCCGGTCAGGTGCAGAGTTCAAAGTGGTGCCCAAAACGCATAGGCTAGAATGGAGAGAAGGGGGTGCCCCGGTTCCGGTCTGCTTGCAGGTAAGTACCCGCGTCTTCGGAGGGCAGACCAGGGGGGTTTTGTAGGGCACCGGGGGGGACACAAGCCCACACAGAGATTTCACCCTCAGCAGCGCGGGGGCGGCCGGGTGCAGTGTAGAAACAAGCGTCGGGTTTGCAATGTTAGTCTATGAGAGATCTCGGGATCTCTTCAGCGCTGCAGGCAGGCAAGGGGGGGATTCCTCGGGGAAACCTCCACTTGGGTAAGGGAGAGGGACTCCTGGGGGTCACTTCTCCAGTGAAAGTCCGGTCCTTCGGGTCCTGGGGGCTGCGGATGTAGGGTCTCTCCCCGGCGTCGGGATTTTAGGTTCAAGGAGTCGCGGTCAGGGGAAGCCTCGGGATTCCCTCTGCAGGCGGCGCTGTGGGGGCTCAGGGGGGACAGGTTTTGGTACTCACAGTATCAGAGTAGTCCTGGGGTCCCTCCTGAGGCGTCGGATCTCCACCAGCCGAGTCGGGGTCGCCGGGTGCAGTGTTGCAAGTCTCACGCTTCTTGCGGGGAGCTTGCAGGGTTCTTTAAAGCTGCTGGAAACGAAGTTGCAGCTTTTCTTGGAGCAGGTCCGCTGTCCTCGGGAGTTTCTTGTCTTTTCGAAGCAGGGGCAGTCCTCAGAGGATGTCGAGGTCGCTGGTCCCTTTGGAAGGCGTCGCTGGAGCAGGATCTTTGGAAGGCAGGAGACAGGCCGGTGAGTTTCTGGAGCCAAGGCAGTTGTCGTCTTCTGGTCTTCCGCTGCAGGGGTTTTCAGCTGGGCAGTCCTTCTTCTTGTAGTTGCAGGAATCTGATTTTCTAGGGTTCAGGGTAGCCCTTAAATACTAAATTTAAGGGCGTGTTTAGGTCTGGGGGGTTAGTAGCCAATGGCTACTAGCCCTGAGGGTGGGTACACCCTCTTTGTGCCTCCTCCCAAGGGGAGGGGGTCACAATCCTAACCCTATTGGGGGAATCCTCCATCTGCAAGATGGAGGATTTCTAAAAGTTAGAGTCACCTCAGCTCAGGACACCTTAGGGGCTGTCCTGACTGGCCAGTGACTCCTCCTTGTTATTCTCATTATTTTCTCCGGCCTTGCCGCCAAAAGTGGGGCCTGGCCGGAGGGGGCGGGCAACTCCACTAGCTGGAGTGTCCTGCTGGGTTGGCACAAAGGAGGTGAGCCTTTGAGGCTCACCGCCAGGTGTGACAATTCTTGCCTGGGAGAGGTGTTAGCATCTCCACCCAGTGCAGGCTTTGTTACTGGCCTCAGAGTGACAAAGGCACTCTCCCCATGGGGCCAGCAACATGTCTCGGTTTGTGGCAGGCTGCTAAAACTAGTCAGCCTACACAGATAGTCGGTTAAGTTTCAGGGGGCACCTCTAAGGTGCCCTCTGTGGTGTATTTTACAATAAAATGTACACTGGCATCAGGGTGCATTTATTGTGCTGAGAAGTTTGATACCAAACTTCCCAGTTTTCAGTGTAGCCATTATGGTGCTGTGGAGTTCGTGTTTGACAGACTCCCAGACCATATACTCTTATGGCTACCCTGCACTTACAATGTCTAAGGTTTTATTTAGACACTGTAGGGGTACCATGCTCATGCACTGGTACCCTCACCTATGGTATAGTGCACCCTGCCTTAGGGCTGTAAGGCCTGCTAGAGGGGTGTCTTACCTATACTGCATAGGCAGTGAGAGGCTGGCATGGCACCCTGAGGGGAGTGCCATGTCGACTTACTCGTTTTGTCCTCACTAGCACACACAAGCTGGCAAGCAGTGTGTCTGTGCTGAGTGAGAGGTCTCCAGGGTGGCATAAGACATGCTGCAGCCCTTAGAGACCTTCCTTGGCATCAGGGCCCTTGGTACTAGAAGTACCAGTTACAAGGGACTTATCTGGATGCCAGGGTCTGCCAATTGTGGATACAAAAGTACAGGTTAGGGAAAGAACACTGGTGCTGGGGCCTGGTTAGCAGGCCTCAGCACACTTTCAATTGTAAACATAGCATCAGCAAAGGCAAAAAGTCAGGGGGCAACCATGCCAAGGAGGCATTTCCTTACAGTGGGCCCAGAGCCTCTTCACAAAACAATGGGTACAAGGGTAAAAACTTTGATCCCAAAAAGGCCTGGTGTCATAGCTGTAAACAGCATGGACACCAAACTGGAGACAAGGCCTGTCCCAAGAAAGGTTCCACTCCAAACTCCCATCCAGGTAACACTGGTATGGCTAGTCTCCAAGTGGGATCAACAGTGTGCCCAGAGCAAATCAGGGTCCACACTGAAGCTACTCTAGTTTCTGAGGGTGGGGTGGATTTAGCCACACTAGCTGTCTGGCCGCCTAACATGCAAAAATACAGACAGCAACTCTTAATTAATGGGACTAGAATAGAGGGCCTGAGGGATACAGGTGCCAGTGTCACCATGGTGACAGAGAAACTGGTTTCCCCTGGCCAATACCTGACTGGAAAAACTTACACAGTCACCAACGCTGACAATCAGAGAAAAGTACATCCCATGGCAATGGTTACTTTAGAATGGGGAGGGGTCAATGGCCTGAAACAGGTGGTGGTCTCCTCAAATATCCCAGTGGACTGTCTGCTTGGAAATGACCTGGAGTCCTCAGCATGGGCTGAGGTAGAACTAAAAACCCATGCAGCAATGCTGGGTATCCCTGAACTGGTGTGTGTGAAAACAAGAGCACAATGCAAGGCACAGGGTGAACAAGTAGAGCTGGAGTCTGGAAGAATGGCCCAGCCTACCAAGAGAACAGGAAAGTCAGTTGGGAAACCAACTGCAACACAGCAAAAGAAAGGGAACCTCTCTTCTCAGGAAGAAGTTCTGCCCTCTGAGGGAACTGAGCCTTTGGAGCTTGAACCTTATCAGGTTGAGCTCTTAGGCCCAGGGGGACCCTCAAGGGAGGAGCTGTGTAAGGGACAAGAAACCTGTCCCTCTCTTGAAGGCCTTAGGCAGCAAGCTGCTGAAGAGTCCAAAGGCAAGAAAAATGGAACGCATAGGGTCTATTGGGAAGATGGACTCCTGTACACTGAGGCCAGAGACCCCAAACCTGGTGCCACTAGGAGAGTGGTAGTGCCTCAGCTGTTCAGGAAGTTCATCCTAACATTGGCCCATGACATTCCCCTTGCTGGACATTTGGGACAAACCAAGACGTGGGAGAGGTTAGTCAACCACTTCTACTGGCCCAATATGTCCAACATGGTTAAGGAGTTTTGCCTCTCCTGCCCCACCTGTCAAGCCAGTGGTAAGACAGGTGGGCATCCAAAGGCCCCCCTCATTCCACTTCCAGTGGTGGGGGTTCCCTTTGAAAGAGTGGGTGTGGACATAGTTGGTCCACTAGAACCTCCCACAGCCTCAGGAAATATGTATATCCTGGTAGTAGTGGATCATGCTACCAGGTATCCTGAAGCTATTCCCCTTAGGTCGACTACTGCCCCTGCAGTAGCCAAGGCCCTCATTGGTATCTTTACCAGAGTGGGTTTCTGTAGGAAGTTGGCTCTGTATGTGCTATTTCAAAGTAAGGAATAGCATGCACAGAGTCCAAGGGTTCCCCTTAGAGGTAAGATAGTGGCAAAAAGAGATAATACTAATGCTCTATTTTGTGGTAGTGTGGTCGAGCAGTAGGCTTATCCAAGGAGTAGTGTTAAGCATTTGTTGTACATACACATAGACAATAAATGAGGTACACACACTCAGAGACAAATCCAGCCAATAGGTTTTTATATAGAAAAATATCTTTTCTTAGTTTATTTTAAGAACCACAGGTTCAAATTCTACATGTAATATCTCATTCGAAAGGTATTGCAGGTAAGTACTTTAGGAACTTCAAATCATCAAAATTGCATGTATACTTTTCAAGTTATTCACAAATAGCTGTTTTAAAAGTGGACACTTAGTGCAATTTTCACAGTTCCTAGGGGAGGTAAGTATTTGTTAGGTTAACCAGGTAAGTAAGACACTTACAGGGCTTAGTTCTTGGTCCAAGGTAGCCCACCGTTGGGGGTTCAGAGCAACCCCAAAGTCACCACACCAGCAGCTCAGGGCCGGTCAGGTGCAGAGTTCAAAGTGGTGCCCAAAACGCATAGGCTAGAATGGAGAGAAGGGGGTGCCCCGGTTCCGGTCTGCTTGCAGGTAAGTACCCGCGTCTTCGGAGGGCAGACCAGGGGGGTTTTGTAGGGCACCGGGGGGGACACAAGCCCACACAGAAATTTCACCCTCAGCGGCGCGGGGGCGGCCGGGTGCAGTGTAGACACAAGCGTCGGGTTTGCAATGTTAGTCTATGAGAGATCTCGGGATCTCTTCAGCGCTGCAGGCAGGCAAGGGGGGGATTCCTCGGGGAAACCTCCACTTGGGCAAGGGAGAGGGACTCCTGGGGGTCACTTCTCCAGTGAAAGTCCGGTCCTTCAGGTCCTGGGGGCTGCGGGTGCAGGGTCTCTCCCAGGCGTCAGGACTTTAGGTTCAAAGAGTTGCGGTCAGGGGAAGCCTCGGGATTCCCTCTGCAGGCGGCGCTGTGGGGGCTCAGGGGGGACAGGTTTTGGTACTCACAGTATCAGAGTAGTCCTGGGGTCCCTCCTGAGGTGTTGGATCGCCACCAGCCGAGTCGGGGTCGCCGGGTGCAGTGTTGCAAGTCTCACGCTTCTTGCGGGGAGCTTGCAGGGTTCTTTAAAGTTGCTGGAAACAAAGTTGCAGCTTTTCTTGGAGCAGGTCCGCTGTCCTCGGGAGTTTCTTGTCTTTTCGAAGCAGGGGCAGTCCTCAGAGGATGTCGAGGTCGCTGGTCCCTTTGGAAGGCGTCGCTGGAGCAGGATCTTTGGAAGGCAGGAGACAGGCCGGTGAGTTTCTGGAGCCAAGGCAGTTGTCGTCTTCTGGTCTTCCTCTGCAGGGGTTTTCAGCTAGGCAGTCCTTCTTCTTGTAGTTGCAGGAATCTAATTTTCTAGGGTTCAGGGTAGCCCTTAAATACTAAATTTAAGGGCGTGTTTAGGTCTGGGGGGTTAGTAGCCAATGGCCACTAGCCCTGAGGGTGGGTACACCCTCTTTGTGCCTCCTCCCAAGGGGAGGGGGTCACATCCCTAATCCTATTGGGGGAATCCTCCATCTGCAAGATGGAGGATTTCTAAAAGTTAGAGTCACCTCAGCTCAGGACACCTTAGGGGCTGTCCTGACTGGCCAGTGACTCCTCCTTGTTATTCTCATTATTTTCTCCGGCCTTGCCGCCAAAAGTGGGGCCTGGCCGGAGGGGGCGGGCAACTCCACTAGCTGGAGTGTCCTGCTGGGTTGGCACAAAGGAGGTGAGCCTTTGAGGCTCACCGCCAGGTGTGACAATTCCTGCCTGGGAGAGGTGTTAGCATCTCCACCCAGTGCAGGCTTTGTTACTGGCCTCAGAGTGACAAAGGCACTCTCCCCATGGGGCCAGCAACATGTCTCGGTTTGTGGCAGGCTGCTAAAACTAGTCAGCCTACACAGATAGTCGGTTAAGTTTCAGGGGGCACCTCTAAGGTGCCCTCTGTGGTGTATTTTACAATAAAATGTACACTGGCATCAGTGTGCATTTATTGTGCTGAGAAGTTTGATACCAAACTTCCCAGTTTTCAGTGTAGCCATTATGGTGCTGTGGAGTTCGTGTTTGACAGACTCCCAGACCATATACTCTTATGGCTACCCTGCACTTACAATGTCTAAGGTTTTGTTTAGACACTGTAGGGGTACCATGCTCATGCACTGGTACCCTCACCTATGGTATAGTGCACCCTGCCTTAGGGCTGTAAGGCCTGCTAGAGGGGTGTCTTACCTATACTGCATAGGCAGTGAGAGGCTGGCATGGCACCCTGAGGGGAGTGCCATGTCGACTTACTCGTTTTGTCCTCACTAGCACACACAAGCTGGCAAGCAGTGTGTCTGTGCTGAGTGAGGGGTCTCCAGGGTGGCATAAGACATGCTGCAGCCCTTAGAGACCTTCCTTGGCATCAGGGCCCTTGGTACTAGAAGTACCAGTTACAAGGGACTTATCTGGATGCCAGGGTCTGCCAATTGTGGATACAAAAGTACAGGTTAGGGAAAGAACACTGGTGCTGGGGCCTGGTTAGCAGGCCTCAGCACACTTTCAATTGTAAACCTAGCATCAGCAAAGGCAAAAAGTCAGGGGGCAACCATGCCAAGGAGGCATTTCCTTACACAACCCCCCCCCAAACGAAAGAGGATGAGACTAACCTTTCCCAAGAGAGTCTTCATTTTCTAAGTGGAAGAACCTGGAAAGGCCATCTGCATTGGCATGGGCAGTCCCAGGTCTGTGTTCCACTATAAAGTCCATTCCCTGTAGGGAGATGGACCACCTCAACAGTTTAGGATTTTCACCTTTCATTTGCATCAGCCATTTGAGAGGTCTGTGGTCAGTTTGAACTAGGAAGTGAGTCCCAAAGAGGTATGGTCTCAGCTTCTTCAGGGACCAAACCACAGCAAAGGCCTCCCTCTCAATGGCACTCCAACGCTGCTCCCTGGGGAGTAACCTCCTGCTAATGAAAGCAACAGGCTGGTCAAGGCCATCATCATTTGTTTGGGACAAAACTGCCCCTATCCCATGTTCAGAGGCATCAGTCTGCACAATGAACTGCTTAGAATAATCTGGAGCTTTGAGAACTGGTGCTGAGCACATTGCTTGTTTCAGGGTGTCAAAGGCCTGTTGGCAGTCCACAGTCCAGTTCACTTTCTTGGGCATTTTCTTGGAGGTGAGCTCAGTGAGGGCTGTCACAATGGATCCATATCCCTTCACAAACCTCCTGTAGTACCCAGTCAAGCCAAGGAATGCCCTGACTTGAGTCTGGGTTTTTGGAGCTACCCAGTCCAGAATGGTCTGGATCTTGGGTTGGAGTGGCTGAACTTGGCCTCCACCTACAAGGTGTCCCAAGTAAACCACAGTTCCCTGCCCTATCTGGCATTTGGATGCCTTGATAGAGAGGCCTGCAGATTGCAGAGCCTTCAAAACCTTCCTCAGGTGGACCAGGTGATCCTGCCAGGTGGAGCTAAAGACAGCAATATCATCAAGATAAGCTGTGCTAAAGGACTCCAAGCCAGCAAGGACTTGATTCACCAACCTTTGGAAGGTGGCAGGGGCATTCTTTAAACCAAAGGGCATAACAGTAAACTGGTAATGCCCATCAGGTGTGGAGAATGCTGTTTTCTCTTTTGCTCCAGGTGCCATTTTTATTTGCCAGTACCCTGCTGTCAAGTCAAAGGTACTTAGAAATTTGGCAGCACCTAATTTATCAATGAGCTCATCAGCTCTTGGAATTAGATGGGCATCTGTCTTGGTGACAGAATTGAGCCCTCTGTAGTCCACACAAAACCTCATCTCTTTCTTTCCATCTTTGGTGTGAGGTTTGGGGACTAAGACCACTGGGCTAGCCCAGGGGCTGTCAGAGCGCTCAATTACTCCCAATTCCAGCATCTTGTGGACTTCCACCTTGATGCTTTCCTTAACATGGTCAGACTGTCTGAAGATTTTGTTCTTGACAGGCATGCTGTCTCCTGTGTCCACATCATGGGTACACAGGTGTGTCTGACCAGGGGTTAGGGAGAAAAGCTCAGGAAACTGTTGTAGGACTCTCCTACAATCAGCCTGCTGTTGGCCAGAGAGGGTGTCTGAGTAGATCACTCCATCTACTGTGCCATCTTTTGGGTCTGATGACAGAAGATCAGGGAGAGGTTCACTCTCTGCCTCCTGATCCTCATCTGTTACCATCAACAGATTCACATCAGCCCTGTCATGGAAGAGCTTAAGGCGGTTCACATGGATCACCCTCTTGGGGCTCCTGCTTGTGCCCAGGTCCACCAGGTAGGTGACCTGACTCTTCCTTTCTAGTACTGGGTAAGGGCCACTCCATTTGTCCTGGAGTGCCCTGGGAGCCACAGGCTCCAGAACCCAGACTTTCTGCCCTGGTTGGAACTCAACCAGTGCAGCCTTTTGGTCATACCAAAACTTCTGGAGTTGTTGGCTGGCCTCAAGGTTTTTGGTTGCCTTTTCCATGTACTCTGCCATTCTAGAGCGAAGGCCAAGTACATAGTCCACTATGTCCTGTTTAGGCTCATGGAGAGGTCTCTCCCAGCCTTCTTTAACAAGGGCAAGTGGTCCCCTTACAGGATGTCCAAACAGAAGTTCAAAGGGTGAGAATCCTACTCCCTTCTGTGGCACCTCTCTGTAAGCGAAAAGCAGACATGGCAAGAGGACATCCCATCTCCTTTTGAGTTTTTCTGGGAGCCCCATGATCATGCCTTTTAATGTCTTGTTGAATCTCTCAACCAAGCCATTAGTTTGTGGATGGTATGGTGTAGTGAATTTATAAGTCACTCCACACTCATTCCACATGTGCTTTAGGTATGCTGACATGAAGTTGGTACCTCTGTCAGACACCACCTCCTTAGGGAAACCCACTCTGGTAAAGATACCAATGAGGGCCTTTGCTACTGCAGGGGCAGTAGTCGACCTAAGGGGAATAGCTTCAGGATACCTGGTAGCATGATCCACTACTACCAGGATATACATATTTCCTGAGGCTGTGGGAGGTTCCAGTGGACCAACTATGTCCACACCCACTCTTTCAAAGGGCACCACCACCACTGGAAGTGGAATGAGGGGGGCCTTTGGATGCCCACCTGTCTTACCACTGGCTTGACAGGTGGGGCAGGAGAGGCAAAACTCCTTAACCATGTTGGACATATTGGGCCAGTAGAAGTGGTTGACTAACCTCTCCCACGTCTTGGTTTGTCCCAAATGTCCAGCAAGGGGAATGTCATGGGCCAATGTTAGGATGAACTCTCTGAACAGTTGAGGCACTACCACTCTCCTAGTGGCACCAGGTTTGGGGTCTCTGGCCTCAGTGTACAGGAGCCCATCTTCCCAATAGACCCTATGTGTTCCATTTTTCTCGCCTTTGGACTCTTCAGCAGCTTGCTGCCTAAGGCCTTCAAGAGAGGGACAGGTTTCTTGTCCCTTACACAGCTCTTCCCTTGAGGGTCCCCCTGGGCCTAAGAGCTCAACCTGATAAGGTTCAAGCTCCAAAGGCTCAGTTCCCTCAGAGGGCAGAACTTCTTCCTGAGAAGAGAGGTTCCCTTTCTTTTGCTGTGTTGCAGTTGGTTTCCCAACTGACTTTCCTGTTCTCTTGGTAGGCTGGGCCATTTTTCCAGACTCCAGCTCTACTTTTTCACCCTGTGCCTTGCATTGTGCTCTTGTTTTCACACACACCAGTTCAGGGATACCTAGCATTGCTGCATGGGTTTTTAGCTCTACCTCAGCCCATGCTGAGGACTCCAGGTCATTTCCAAGCAGACAGTCCACTGGGATATTTGAGGAGACCACCACCTGTTTCAGGCCATTGACCCCTCCCCATTCTAAAGTAACCATTGCCATGGGATGTACTTTTCTCTGATTGTCAGCGTTGGTGACCGTGTAAGTTTTTCCAGTCAGGTATTGGCCAGGGGAAACCAGTTTCTCTGTCACCATGGTGACACTGGCACCTGTATCCCTCAGGCCCTCTATTCTAGTCCCATTAATTAAGAGTTGCTGTCTGTATTTTTGCATGTTAGGCGGCCAGACAGCTAGTGTGGCTAAATCCACCCCACCCTCAGAAACTAGAGTAGCTTCAGTGTGAACCCTGATTTGCTCTGGGCACACTGTTGATCCCACTTGGAGACTAGCCATACCAGTGTTACCTGGATGGGAGTTTGGAGTGGAACCTTTCTTGGGACAGGCCTTGTCTCCAGTTTGGTGTCCATGCTGTTTACAGCTATGACACCAGGCCTTTTTGGGATCAAAGTTTTTACCCTTGTACCCATTGTTTTGTGAAGAGGCTCTGGGCCCACCCTCCTGTGCAGGTTTTTGGGGGCCTGTAGAAGACTCTTTACTATTTTTAGTTTTGGTTGCCTCATCACCCTTCTGCTGGGGAGTCTTTGTGACCCCTTTCTTTTGGTCACCCCCTGTTGAAGTCTTGGACACCCTTGTCTTGACCCAATGGTCCGCCTTCTTTCCCAATTCTTGGGGAGAAATTGGTCCTAGGTCTACCAGATGCTGATGCAGTTTATCATTGAAACAATTACTTAACAGGTGTTCTTTCACAAATAAATTGTACAGCCCATCATAATTACTTACACCACTGCCTTGAATCCAACCATCTAGTGTTTTCACTGAGTAGTCAACAAAGTCAACCCAGGTCTGGCTCGAGGATTTTTGAGCCCCCCTGAACCTAATCCTGTACTCCTCAGTGGAGAATCCAAAGCCCTCAATCAGGGTACCCTTCATGAGGTCATAAGATTCTGCATCTTGTCCAGAGAGTGTGAGGAGTCTATCCCTACACTTTCCTGTGAACATTTCCCAAAGGAGAGCACCCCAGTGAGATCTGTTCACTTTTCTGGTTACACAAGCCCTCTCAAAAGCTGTGAACCATTTGGTGATGTCATCACCATCTTCATATTTAGTTACAATCCCTTTGGGGATTTTCAACATGTCAGGAGAATCTCTGACCCTATTTATGTTGCTGCCACCATTGATGGGTCCTAGGCCCATCTCTTGTCTTTCCCTCTCTATGGCTAGGATCTGTCTTTCCAAAGCCAATCTTTTGGCCATCCTGGCTAACTGGATGTCCTCTTCACTGGGGCTATCCTCAGTGATTTCAGAGGTGTTGGTCTCTCCTGTGAGGGAACCAGCATCTCTGACTATTATTTTAGGAGTCAGGGTTTGAGGGACCCTGTTCTCCCTAGATAGGACTGGTAGGGGGGAATTGTCCTCCAAGTCACTATCCTCTTCCTCTGAGTTGCCACCCTCAGAGGGGTTGGCCTTTTCAAACTCTGCCAAAAGCTCCTGGAGCTGTATTTTGGTAGGTTTGGGGCCCATTGTTATTTTCTTTAGTTTACAGAGTGACCTTAGCTCTCTCATCTGTAGATGGAGGTAAGGTGTGGTGTCGAGTTCCACCACATTCACATCTGTGCTAGACATTATGCTTCTAAAAGTTGGAATACTTTTTAAGAAACTAAAACTGATTCTAGAATCTAATTCAAACTTTTAACAAACTTTTAAACTCTAAAAGAAATGCTAAACAGGATCTAACACAAGGCCCTAGCAGGTCTTTTAAGAATTTAGAAAACTTTTCAAATTGCAAAAATCAATTTCTAATGACAATTTTGGAATTTGTCGTGTGATCAGGTATTGGCTGAGTAGTCCAGCAAATGCAAAGTCTTGTACCCCACCGCTGATCCACCAATGTAGGAAGTTGGCTCTGTATGTGCTATTTCAAAGTAAGGAATAGCATGCACAGAGTCCAAGGGTTCCCCTTAGAGGTAAGATAGTGGCAAAAAGAGATAATACTAATGCTCTATTTTGTGGTAGTGTGGTCGAGCAGTAGGCTTATCCAAGGAGTAGTGTTAAGCATTTGTTGTACATACACATAGACAATAAATGAGGTACACACACTCAGAGACAAATCCAGCCAATAGGTTTTTATATAGAAAAATATCTTTTCTTAGTTTATTTTAAGAACCACAGGTTCAAATTCTACATGTAATATCTCATTCGAAAGGTATTGCAGGTAAGTACTTTAGGAAGTTCAAATCATCAAAATTGCATGTATACTTTTCAAGTTATTCACAAATAGCTGTTTTAAAAGTGGACACTTAGTGCAATTTTCACAGTTCCTAGGGGAGGTAAGTATTTGTTAGGTTAACCAGGTAAGTAAGACACTTACAGGGCTTAGTTCTTGGTCCAAGGTAGCCCACCGTTGGGGGTTCAGAGCAACCCCAAAGTCACCACACCAGCAGCTCAGGGCCGGTCAGGTGCAGAGTTCAAAGTGGTGCCCAAAACGCATAGGCTAGAATGGAGAGAAGGGGGTGCCCCGGTTCCGGTCTGCTTGCAGGTAAGTACCCGCGTCTTCGGAGGGCAGACCAGGGGGGTTTTGTAGGGCACCGGGGGGGACACAAGCCCACACAGAAATTTCACCCTCAGCGGCGCGGGGGCGGCCGGGTGCAGTGTAGACACAAGCGTCGGGTTTGCAATGTTAGTCTATGAGAGATCTCGGGATCTCTTCAGCGCTGCAGGCAGGCAAGGGGGGGATTCCTCGGGGAAACCTCCACTTGGGCAAGGGAGAGGGACTCCTGGGGGTCACTTCTCCAGTGAAAGTCCGGTCCTTCAGGTCCTGGGGGCTGCGGGTGCAGGGTCTCTCCCAGGCGTCAGGACTTTAGGTTCAAAGAGTCGCGGTCAGGGGAAGCCTCGGGATTCCCTCTGCAGGCGGCGCTGTGGGGGCTCAGGGGGGACAGGTTTTGGTACTCACAGTATCAGAGTAGTCCTGGGGTCCCTCCTGAGGTGTTGGATCGCCACCAGCCGAGTCGGGGTCGCCGGGTGCAGTGTTGCAAGTCTCACGCTTCTTGCGGGGAGCTTGCAGGGTTCTTTAAAGTTGCTGGAAACAAAGTTGCAGCTTTTCTTGGAGCAGGTCCGCTGTCCTCGGGAGTTTCTTGTCTTTTCGAAGCAGGGGCAGTCCTCAGAGGATGTCGAGGTCGCTGGTCCCTTTGGAAGGCGTCGCTGGAGCAGGATCTTTGGAAGGCAGGAGACAGGCCGGTGAGTTTCTGGAGCCAAGGCAGTTGTCGTCTTCTGGTCTTCCTCTGCAGGGGTTTTCAGCTAGGCAGTCCTTCTTCTTGTAGTTGCAGGAATCTAATTTTCTAGGGTTCAGGGTAGCCCTTAAATACTAAATTTAAGGGCGTGTTTAGGTCTGGGGGGTTAGTAGCCAATGGCCACTAGCCCTGAGGGTGGGTACACCCTCTTTGTGCCTCCTCCCAAGGGGAGGGGGTCACATCCCTAATCCTATTGGGGGAATCCTCCATCTGCAAGATGGAGGATTTCTAAAAGTTAGAGTCACCTCAGCTCAGGACACCTTAGGGGCTGTCCTGACTGGCCAGTGACTCCTCCTTGTTATTCTCATTATTTTCTCCGGCCTTGCCGCCAAAAGTGGGGCCTGGCCGGAGGGGGCGGGCAACTCCACTAGCTGGAGTGTCCTGCTGGGTTGGCACAAAGGAGGTGAGCCTTTGAGGCTCACCGCCAGGTGTGACAATTCCTGCCTGGGAGAGGTGTTAGCATCTCCACCCAGTGCAGGCTTTGTTACTGGCCTCAGAGTGACAAAGGCACTCTCCCCATGGGGCCAGCAACATGTCTCGGTTTGTGGCAGGCTGCTAAAACTAGTCAGCCTACACAGATAGTCGGTTAAGTTTCAGGGGGCACCTCTAAGGTGCCCTCTGTGGTGTATTTTACAATAAAATGTACACTGGCATCAGTGTGCATTTATTGTGCTGAGAAGTTTGATACCAAACTTCCCAGTTTTCAGTGTAGCCATTATGGTGCTGTGGAGTTCGTGTTTGACAGACTCCCAGACCATATACTCTTATGGCTACCCTGCACTTACAATGTCTAAGGTTTTGTTTAGACACTGTAGGGGTACCATGCTCATGCACTGGTACCCTCACCTATGGTATAGTGCACCCTGCCTTAGGGCTGTAAGGCCTGCTAGAGGGGTGTCTTACCTATACTGCATAGGCAGTGAGAGGCTGGCATGGCACCCTGAGGGGAGTGCCATGTCGACTTACTCGTTTTGTCCTCACTAGCACACACAAGCTGGCAAGCAGTGTGTCTGTGCTGAGTGAGGGGTCTCCAGGGTGGCATAAGACATGCTGCAGCCCTTAGAGACCTTCCTTGGCATCAGGGCCCTTGGTACTAGAAGTACCAGTTACAAGGGACTTATCTGGATGCCAGGGTCTGCCAATTGTGGATACAAAAGTACAGGTTAGGGAAAGAACACTGGTGCTGGGGCCTGGTTAGCAGGCCTCAGCACACTTTCAATTGTAAACCTAGCATCAGCAAAGGCAAAAAGTCAGGGGGCAACCATGCCAAGGAGGCATTTCCTTACAGTTTCCCTAAGGAGGTGGTGTCTGACAGAGGTACCAACTTCATGTCAGCATACCTAAAGCACATGTGGAATGAGTGTGGGGTGACTTATAAATTCACTACACCATACCATCCACAAACTAATGGCTTAGTTGAGAGATTCAACAAGACATTAAAGGGCATGATCATGGGGCTCCCAGAAAAACTCAAAAGGAGATGGGATGTCCTCTTGCCATGCCTGCTTTTCGCTTACAGAGAGGTGCCACAGAAGGGAGTAGGATTCTCACCCTTGGAACTTCTGTTTGGTCATCCTGTAAGGGGACCACTTGCCCTTGTTAAAGAAGGCTGGGAGAGACCTCTCCATGAGCCTAAACAGGACATAGTGGACTATGTACTTGGCCTTCGCTCTAGAATGGCAGAGTACATGGAAAAGGCAACCAAAAACCTTGAGGCCAGCCAACAGTTCCAGAAGTTTTGGTATGACCAAAAGGCTGCACTGGTTGAGTTCCAACCAGGGCAGAAAGTCTGGGTTCTGGAGCCTGTGGCTCCCAGGGCACTCCAGGACAAATGGAGTGGCCCTTACCCAGTACTAGAGAGGAAGAGTCAGGTCACCTACTTGGAGGACCTGGGCACAAGCAGGAGCCCCAAGAGGGTGATCCATGTAAACCGCCTTAAGCTCTTCCACGACAGGGCTGATGTCAATCTGTTGATGGTAACAGATGAGGATCAGGAGGCAGAGAGTGAACCTCTCCCTGATCTTCTGTCATCAGACCCAAAAGATGGTACAGTAGATGGAGTGATCTACTCAGACACCCTCTCTGGCCAACAGCAAGCTGATTGTAGGAGAGTCCTACAACAGTTTCCTGAACTCTTCTCCTTAACCCCTGGTCAGACACACCTGTGTACCCATGATGTGGACACAGGGGACAGCATGCCTGTCAAGAACAAAATCTTTAGACAGTCTGACCATGTTAAGGAAAGCATCAAGGTGGAAGTCCACAAGATGCTGGAATTGGGAGTAATTGAGCGCTCTGACAGCCCCTGGGCTAGCCCAGTGGTCTTAGTCCCCAAACCTCACACCAAAGATGGAAAGAAGGAGATGAGGTTTTGTGTGGACTACAGAGGGCTCAATTCTGTCACCAAGACAGATGCCCATCCAATTCCAAGAGCTGATGAGCTCATTGATAAATTAGGTGCTGCCAAATTTCTAAGTACCTTTGACTTGACAGCAGGGTACTGGCAAATAAAAATGGCACCTGGAGCAAAAGAAAAGACAGCATTCTCCACACCTGATGGGCATTATCAGTTTACTGTTATGCCCTTTGGTTTAAAGAATGCCCCTGCCACCTTCCAAAGGTTGGTGAATCAAGTCCTTGCTGGCTTGGAGTCCTTTAGCACAGCTTATCTTGATGATATTGCTGTCTTTAGCTCCACCTGGCAGGATCACCTGGTCCACCTGAAGAAGGTTTTGAAGGCTCTGCAATCTGCAGGCCTCTCTATCAAGGCATCCAAATGCCAGATAGGGCAGGGAACTGTGGTTTACTTGGGCCACCTGGTAGGTGGAGGCCAAGTTCAGCCACTCCAACCCAAGATCCAGACTATTCTGGACTGGGTAGCTCCAAAAACCCAGACTCAAGTCAGGGCATTCCTTGGCTTGACTGGGTATTACAGGAGGTTTGTGAAGGGATATGGATCCATTGTGACAGCCCTCACTGAACTCACCTCCAAGAAAATGCCCAAGAAAGTAAACTGGACTGTGGAATGCCAACAGGCCTTTGACACCCTGAAACAGGCAATGTGCTCAGCACCAGTTCTCAAAGCTCCAGATTATTCTAAGCAGTTCATTGTGCAGACTGATGCCTCTGAACATGGGATAGGGGCAGTTTTGTCCCAAACAAATGATGATGGCCTTGACCAGCCTGTTGCTTTCATTAGCAGGAGGTTACTCCCCAGGGAGCAGCGTTGGAGTGCCATTGAGAGGGAGGCCTTTGCTGTGGTTTGGTCCCTGAAGAAGCTGAGACCATACCTCTTTGGGACTCACTTCCTAGTTCAAACTGACCACAGACCTCTCAAATGGCTGATGCAAATGAAAGGTGAAAATCCTAAACTGTTGAGGTGGTCCATCTCCCTACAGGGAATGGACTTTATAGTGGAACACAGACCTGGGACTGCCCATGCCAATGCAGATGGCCTTTCCAGGTTCTTCCACTTAGAAAATGAAGACTCTCTTGGGAAAGGTTAGTCTCATCCTCTTTCGTTTGGGGGGGGGTTGTGTAAGGAAATGCCTCCTTGGCATGGTTGCCCCCTGACTTTTTGCCTTTGCTGATGCTATGTTTACAATTGAAAGTGTGCTGAGGCCTGCTAACCAGGCCCCAGCACCAGTGTTCTTTCCCTAACCTGTACTTTTGTATCCACAATTGGCAGACCCTGGCATCCAGATAAGTCCCTTGTAACTGGTACTTCTAGTACCAAGGGCCCTGATGCCAAGGAAGGTCTCTAAGGGCTGCAGCATGTCTTATGCCACCCTGGAGACCTCTCACTCAGCACAGACACACTGCTTGCCAGCTTGTGTGTGCTAGTGAGGACAAAACGAGTAAGTCGACATGGCACTCCCCTCAGGGTGCCATGCCAGCCTCTCACTGCCTATGCAGTATAGGTAAGACACCCCTCTAGCAGGCCTTACAGCCCTAAGGCAGGGTGCACTATACCATAGGTGAGGGTACCAGTGCATGAGCATGGTACCCCTACAGTGTCTAAACAAAACCTTAGACATTGTAAGTGCAGGGTAGCCATAAGAGTATATGGTCTGGGAGTTTGTCAAACACGAACTCCACAGCACCATAATGGCTACACTGAAAACTGGGAAGTTTGGTATCAAACTTCTCAGCACAATAAATGCACACTGATGCCAGTGTGCATTTTATTGTAAAATACACCACAGAGGGCACCTTAGAGGTGCCCCCTGAAACTTAACCGACTATCTGTGTAGGCTGACTAGTTTTAGCAGCCTGCCACAAACCGAGACATGTTGCTGGCCCCATGGGGAGAGTGCCTTTGTCACTCTGAGGCCAGTAACAAAGCCTGCACTGGGTGGAGATGCTAACACCTCTCCCAGGCAGGAATTGTCACACCTGGCGGTGAGCCTCAAAGGCTCACCTCCTTTGTGCCAACCCAGCAGGACACTCCAGCTAGTGGAGTTGCCCGCCCCCTCCGACCAGGCCCCACTTTTGGCGGCAAGGCCGGAGAAAATAATGAGAAAAACAAGGAGGAGTCACTGGCCAGTCAGGACAGCCCCTAAGGTGTCCTGAGCTGAGGTGACTCTGACTTTTAGAAATCCTCCATCTTGCAGATGGAGGATTCCCCCAATAGGGTTAGGATTGTGACCCCCTCCCCTTGGGAGGAGGCACAAAGAGGGTGTACCCACCCTCAGGGCTAGTAGCCATTGGCTACTAACCCCCCAGACCTAAACACGCCCTTAAATTTAGTATTTAAGGGCTCCCCTGAACCCTAGAAAATTAGATTCCTGCAACTACAAGAAGAAGGACTGCCTAGCTGAAAACCCCTGCAGAGGAAGACCAGAAGACGACAACTGCCTTGGCTCCAGAAACTCACCGGCCTGTCTCCTGCCTTCCAAAGATCCTGCTCCAGCGACGCCTTCCAAAGGGACCAGCGACCTCGACATCCTCTGAGGACTGCCCCTGCTTCGAAAAGACAAGAAACTCCCGAGGACAGCGGACCTGCTCCAAGAAAAGCTGCAACTTTGTTTCCAGCAGCTTTAAAGATCCCTGCAAGCTCCCCGCAAGAAGCGTGAGACTTGCAACACTGCACCCGGCGACTCCGACTCGGCTGGTGGCGATCCAACACCTCAGGAGGGACCCCAGGACTACTCTAAGACTGTGAGTACAAAAACCTGTCCCCCCTGAGCCCCCACAGCGCCGCCTGCAGAGGGAATCCCGAGGCTTCCCCTGACCGCGACTCTTTGAATCCTAAGTCCCGACACCTGGGAGAGACCCTGCACCCGCAGCCCCCAGGACCTGAAGGACCGGACTTTCACTGGAGGAGTGACCCCCAGGAGTCCCTCTCCCTTGACCAAGTGGAGGTTTCCCCGAGGAACCCCCCCCTTGCCTGCCTGCAGCGCTGAAGAGATCCCTAGATCTCCCATTGACTTCCATTACAAACCCGACGCTTGTTTCTACACTGCACCCGGCCGCCCCCGCGCTGCTGAGGGTGAAATTTCTGTGTGGACTTGTGTCCCCCCCGGTGCCCTACAAAACCCCCCTGGTCTGCCCTCCGAAGACGCGGGTACTTACCTGCAAGCAGACCGGAGCCGGGGCACCCCCTTCTCTCCATTCTAGCCTATGTGTTTTGGGCACCACTTTGAACTCTGCACCTGACCGGCCCTGAGCTACTGGTGTGGTGACTTTGGGGTTGCTCTGAACCCCCAACGGTGGGCTACCTTGGACCAAGAACTGAACCCTGTAAGTGTCTTACTTACCTGGTAAAACTAACCAAAACTTACCTCCCCTAGGAACTGTGAAAATTGCACTAAGTGTCCACTTTTAAAACAGCTATTTGTCAATAACTTGAAAAGTATACATGCAATTTTTATGACTTAGAGTTCCTAAAGTACTTACCTGCAATACCTTTCAAATGAGCTATTACATGTAGAATTTGAACCTGTGGTTCTTAAAATAAACTAAGAAAAGATATTTTTCTATATAAAAACCTATTGGCTGGATTTGTCTCTGAGTGTGTGTACCTCATTTATTGTCTATGTGTATGTACAACAAATGCTTAACACTACTCCTTGGATAAGCCTACTGCTCGACCACACTACCACAAAATAGAGCATTAGTATTATCTATTTTTACCACTATTTTACCTCTAAGGGGAACCCTTGGACTCTGTGCATGCTATTCCTTACTTTGAAATAGCACATACAGAGCCAACTTCCTACAGATAGTAAAAACAATAGCAAATAGTGAAGGCCCTAGGGGGAGACCAAACCATATACTAAGTAAGTGGGATGTGAGAGGCAGTCCCCCACCCAAGGAAGTGGGATCAGTAGAGGGGAGCTAAGTGAACTAGGAACCCCAAAAGGTAAGTACCAGGGTGACCCCCAGCGACCAGGAGAGAAGAGGTAAGCACCTGGTTTTTCCCCAAACCCACAGGAGAACTTTGGAAAAGGACTGTGCACGACCCAAACAAAACTGGAAGAAACCAAACGTGGATCCTGACAGAAGAGGACCTGAAAAAGAAGGGAACCAAGTCCAGTTCCAGTTGGAGTGTCCGGCTATGGTAGGAGCCACTACCCACCCTTCTGTGGATGCAGGACCAGGTTGACGGTGGATGAGGAGAGTCAGCAGTGCAGCACAGGAGCAGTAGAGGAGTTCCAGAAGTGATGCAAGTGATGTCCCACGTCGGCGGTCATGATGCAGTCAGTCAGTGGTGTAGGAAAACCACCATCAAGCCTTGGCAAATGAGAGAGCTGGAGAAGAGGATTTTGCAAGGCTGAAGAGGACCAGCAAGGCCCAGGGGACTGGACCTCAGGAGGGGAGTCAGAGGTGACCCTCAGCAGCTGGGAGAGTCACAAGTAGAGGAAGCAGGCCCCACAGGCGACTCATGGACAGCAGGCACAGGAGTCGCAGTAAGGCCCACTCAGCACACCTGAAGAGGAGTCCCACATCACTGGAGCAGCAAGCAGGAGACTGTGCTTTGCAAGATGGAGTGCTGGGGCTACACGGAGCCTGAAGATCCCAGGGAGGAAGGACAAACATGTCTTGGTAGCTGCAAGAGCTGCGGTGCACAGCGGTACTGTCCTGCAAGGAGAGGCAAGGGCTTACTATCCCCGAAGCTGGTAGAGAGGACCAAGGAGACCACTCCAGATCTCCACCTATGATGCAGGATCCATACAGCTCCGGAGGAGAGAAGATCCAAACAGCAGGTTGTCGTTGCAGTTGGTGCCTGTGGATGCAGGAGAGTGACTCCTTCACTCCAAGGGAGATTCCTTCTTGCTTTTTGTGCAGGCTGAAGACTCCTCGCCCTCAGAGGATGCACAGCCAGGGAAATGTTGCAGTTGCTGGAGGGAGCCGCAGAAATAATATTGCAAAGTGGAGCCGTCGCTGGAGTTGCAAATTGTCGGTTCCCGGACGGTCCAGTTGCAGTCCCGGTGGCCAGAAGTTGAAGCAAACAGAGGAGTCCTGCTGGAATCTTGCATGTCGAATCTGAGGGCCCACCCAAGAGGGAGACCTTAAGTAGCCCAACAAGGGGAACTGGTCACCTAGTAGGGTGACCACCCATCAGGTGGGGGCTGTGACGTCACCTGCCTGACCTGGAGGAGCTCTGGGCACCCTGGGGTGGTGATGGACAGGGGGAGTGGTCACTCTCCTTTCCATTGTCCAGTTTACCGCCAGAGCAGGGACCAGAGGTCCCTGGACTGGTGCAAACTGGTTTATGCAAAGAGGGCACCAAATGTGCCCTTCAAAGTATACCGGGGGTTTGGGGAGGCTACCCCTCCCAAGCCATGTAGCACCTATTTCCAAAGGGAGAGAGTGTTGCCTTCATCTCCCAAAGGAAATCCTTTGTTCTGCCTGTAAGGAAATGCCTCATTGGCATGGATACCCCCTGACTTTTTGCCTTTGCTGATGCCAAGTTATGATTTGAAAGTGTGCTGAGGCCTGCTAAACAGGCCCCAGCACCAGTGTTCTTTCCCTAACCTGTACCTTTGTTTCCACAACTGGCACACCATGGCATCCAGGTAAGTCCCTTGTAACTGGTACCCCTGGTACCAAGGGCCCTGATGCCAGGGAAGGTCTCTAAGGGCTGCAGCATGTCTTATGCCACCCTGGGGACCCCTCACTCAGCACAGACACACTGCTTGCCAGCTTGTGTGTGCTAGTGGGGATAAAATTACTAAGTCGACATGGCACTCCCCTCAGGGTGCCATGCTAACCTCACACTGCCTATGAAGTATAGATAAGTCACCCCTCTAGCAGGCCTTACAGCCCTAAGGCAGGGTGCACTATACCATAGGTGAGGGCATAAGTGCATGAGCACTATGCCCCTACAGTGTCTAAGCAAAACCTTAGACATTGTAAGTGCAGGGTAGCCATAAGAGTATATGGTCTGGGAGTCTGTCATGCACGAACTCCACAGCACCATAATGGCTACACTGAAAACTATGAAGTTTGGTATCAAACTTCTCAGCACAATAAATGCACACTGATGTCAGTGTACATTTTATTGTAACATACACCCCAGAGGGCACCTTAGGTGTCCTGAGCTGAGGTGACTGACTTTTAGAAATCCTCCATCTTGCAGATGGAGGATTCCCCCAATAGGATTAGGGATGTGCCCCCCTCCCCTCAGGGAGGAGGCACAAAGAGGGTGTAGCCACCCTCAAGTATAGTAGCCATTGGATACTAACCCCCCCAGACCTAAACACACCCCTAAATTCAGTATTTAGGGGCTCCCCAGAACCTAGGAAACTAGATTCCTGCAACCCAAGACGAAGAAGGACTGCTGAGCTGAAAACCTGCAGAGAAGACTGAGACACCAACAGCTTTGGCCCCAGCCCTACCGGCCTGTCTCCCCACTTCTAAAGACACTGCTCCAGCGACGCGTTCCACAGGGTCCAGCGACCTCTGAAGCCTCAGAGGACTACCCTGCATCTAGAAGGACCAAGAACTCCAGAGGACAGCGGCTCTGTTCCACAAAGACTGCAACTTTGCAACAAAGAAGCAACTTTGAAACAACACACGTTTCCCGCCGGAAGCAAGAGACTTTGCACTCTGCACCAGACGCCCCCGGCTCGACTTGTGGAGAACGAACACCACAGGGAGGACTCCCCAGCGACTACGAGACCGTGAGTAGCCAGAGTTGACCCCCCTGAGCCCCCACAGCGACGCCTGCTGAGGGAATCCCGAGGCTCCCCCTGACCGCGACTACCTGCTTCAAAGACCCGACGCCTGGTAAAGACTCTGCGCCCGCAGCCCCCAGGACCTGAAGGATCCGACCTCCAGTGCAGGAGCGACCCCCAGGGGGTCCTCTCCCTTGCCCAGGTGGTGGCTACCCCGAGGAGCCCCCCCCCCTTGCCTGCCTCTCTGAAGAGACCCCTTGGTCTCCCATTGAAACCTATTGCGAACCCGACGCTTGTTTGCACACTTCCCCCGGCCGCCCCCGTGCCGCTGAGGGTGTACTTTCTGTGCTGACTTGTGTCCCCCCCCCTGGTGCCCTACAAAACCCCCCTGGTCTGCCCTCCGAAGACGCGGGTACTTACCTGCTGGCAGACTGGAACCGGGGCACCCCCTTCTCCATTGAAGCCTATGCATTTTGGGCACCACTTTGACCTCTGCACCTGACCGGCCCTGAGCTGCTGGTGTGGTAACTTTGGGGTTGCTCTGAACCCCCAACGGTGGGCTACCTTGGACCCAAACTTGAACCCCGTAGGTGGTTTACTTACCTGCAAAAACTAACAAACACTTACCTCCCCCAGGAACTGTTGAAAATTGCAGTCTAGTTTTAAAGTAGCTATATGTAATTTATGTGAAAACTTGCATTGGGATGTTTCCTAGAAAGGCCATGGTAGCACCTTTCTTTCTGGTTGAGTGTGCCCTTGGTGTAATGGGCAGCTGTCGTTTAGCTTTAAGGTAGCAGATTTGGATGCATTTAACTATCCATCTGGCTATACCTTGTTTTGAAATTGGGTTTCCTGCATGAGGTTTTTGAAATGCAATAAAGAGTTGTTTAGTCTTTCTGATGTTCTTTGTTCTGTCAATGTAATACATTAATGCTCTTTTGACATCTAATGTATGTAGTGCCCTTTCAGCTACGGTATCTGGCTGTGGAAAGAACACCGGAAGTTCCACTGTTTGATTTAGATGGAACGGTGAAATAACTTTTGGCAAAAATTTAGGATTGGTCCTTAGGACGACTTTATTTTTGTGTAGTTGTATAAAAGGTTCCTGTATAGTAAACGCCTGAATCTCGCTTACTCTTCTCAGGGAAGTAATGGCGATGAGAAATGCCACCTTCCAGGTTAGGAACTGTATGTCGCAGGAGTGCATGGGTTCAAAAGGTGGACCCATAAGTCTAGTTAGGACAACATTTAGGTTCCATGAAGGAACAGGTAGTGTTCTTGGTGGTATAATTCTCCTAAGGCCCTCCATGAATGCTTTAATGACTGGTATTTTATATAGGGAAGTTGAATAGGTAGTCTGCAGGTATGCAGATATTGCTGCAAGGTGAATCTTAATGGAAGAGAAAGCTAGGTTAGATTTTTGTAAGTGAAGCAAGTAACCCACTACATGTTCTGGAGTTGTGTGTAATGGTTGTATTTGATTAATATGGCAGTAGCAAACAAACCTCTTCCATTTACTTGCATAGCAGTGCCTGGTGGATGGCCTTCTTGCTTGTTTTATGACTTCCATACATTCTTGGGTAAGTTGTAAGTGCCCGAATTCTAGGATTTCAGGAGCCAGATTGCTAGATTCAGCGATGCTGGATCTGGGTGTCTGATCTTTTGGTTGTGCTGTGTCAACAGATCTGGCCTGTTGGGCAATTTGATGCAGGGTACCACTGATAGGTCTAGCAGCGTTGTGTACCAGGGTTGCCTTGCCCAAGTTGGTGCTATCAATATGAGTTTGAGTTTGCTTTGACTGAGTTTGTTTACCAGGTAAGGAAGGAGAGGGAGAGGAGGAAAAGCGTAAGCAAATATCCCTGACCAGTTCATCCATAGGGCATTGCCTTGGGATTGTTTGTGTGGGTATCTGGATGCGAAGTTTTGGCATTTTGCGTTCTCCCTTGTCGCAAACAAGTCTATCTGAGGTGTTCCCCAGAGTTTGAAATAAGTGTTCAGTATTTGGGGGTGAATTTCCCATTCGTGGACCTGTTGGTGATCTCGAGAGAGATTGTCTGCGAGTTGATTTTGTATCCCTGGTATAAACTGTGCAATTAGGCGAATTTGGTTGTGAATTGCCCAATGCCAAATTTTTTGTGCTAACAGGCTTAACTGCGTGGAGTGCGTCCCTCCCTGCTTGTTTAGATAATACATTGTTGTCATGTTGTCTGTTTTGACGAGAATGTATTTGTGAACTATTATTGGTTGGAAAGCTTTTAGTGCTTGAAAAACTGCAAGAAGTTCTAGGTGATTGATATGCAGTTTTGTTTGATGTACGTTCCATTGTCCTTGTATGCTGTGTTGATCGAGGTGTGCTCCCCACCCTGTCATGGAAGCATCTGTTGTTATTACGTATTGTGGCACTGGGTCTTGGAAAGGCCGCCCCTTGTTTAAATTTATGTTGTTCCACCACAGAAGCGAGAGGTAAGTTTGGCGGTCTATTAACACCAGATCTAGAAGGTGACCCTGTGCTTGAGACCACTGTGATGCTAGGCATTGTTGTAAGGGCCTCATGTGCAGTCTTGCGTTTGGGACAATGGCTATGCATGATGACATCATGCCTAGGAGTTGTAATACCATTTTTGCTTGTATCTTTTGTGTTGGATACATGCGTTGTATGATGGTGTTGAAATTTTGAATTCTTTGTGGACTTGGAGTGGCTACTCCTTTTGATGTGTCTATTATGGCTCCCAGGTATTGTTGTACCTTGCGTGGCAGAATTTTGGATTTTGTGAAATTGACGGTGAACCCTAGTTTGAAGAGGGTTTGTATGATATGATTTGTGTGATTTGAGCACTCTATTAACGAATGGGCCTTGATTAGCCAGTCGTCTAGATATGGGAACACATGTATTTGCTGCCTTCTGATGTGTGCAGCGACTACCGCTAGACATTTGGTAAAGACTCTTGGTGCGGTTGTTAATCCGAAAGGCAGTACCTTGAATTGGTAATGTATTCCTTTGAATACAAACCTTAGGTATTTCCTGTGCGATGGGTGTATTGGTATATGGAAATAAGCATCCTTGAGGTCTAAAGTTGCCATGTAGTCGTGCAGCTTTAGCAATGGCAATACTTCTTGTAGTGTGACCATGTGGAAGTGGTCTGATTTGATGAAAGTGTTGACTACTCTGAGGTCTAGGATTGGTCTCAGTGTTTTGTCCTTCTTTGGTATCAGAAAGTACAGTGAGTAAACTCCTGTGTTTATTTGTGTGTTTGGCACTAATTCGATTGCATTCTTTTGCAATAGTGCCTGCACTTCTATCTCTAGGAGATTGGAATGGTGTGTTGTTAAATTTTGTGCTTTTGGTGGTATGTTTGGAGGGAACTGTAGAAATTCTATGCAGTAACCATGTTGGATAATTGCTAGAACCCAAGTGTCTGTAGTGATTTTCTCCCATGCTCTGTAATAATGACCTATTCGTCCCCCCACTGGTGTTGTGTGGAGGGGGTGAGTGACATGTGAGTCACTGTTTAGTAGTAGGGGTTTTGGGGCTTTGGAATCTTCCTCTATTTCTAGGGAATTGCCCTCCTCTATATTGTCCCCGAAAACCTCCTCTATACTGTCCTTGGTAACTGGACGGTGTGGCTTGTGAGGTGCTGGCTTGTGTGCTTTGACCCCGAAACCCCCCTCGAAAGGGCGTTTTACGGAATGAGCTGTAATTCCCTCTGCTCTGCGGGGAGTAGAGTGCGCCCATGGCTTTGGCAGTGTCCGTATCTTTTTTGAGTTTCTCAATCGCTGTGTCCACTTCTGGACCGAACAGTTCTTTTTCATTAAAAGGCATATTGAGAACTGCTTGTTGAATCTCTGGTTTAAATCCAGACGTTCGGAGCCATGCATGCCTTCTGATAGTTACAGATGTATTAATTGTCCGTGCAGCTGTATCTGCAGAGTCCATGGAGGAGCGGATCTGGTTGTTGGAGATGGCCTGTCCCTCCTCAACCACTTGTTTTGCCCTATTTTGGAAGTCTTTGGGCAGATGTTCAATGAGATGTTGCATCTCGTCCCAGTGGGCTCTGTCATAGCGCGCAAGTAGTGCTTGGGAGTTCGCGATGCGCCACTGGTTTGCAGCTTGTGCTGCGACTCTCTTACCAGCTGCATCAAACTTGCGGCTTTCTTTATCTGGGGGTGGTGCATCTCCAGATGTGTGAGAGTTGGCCCTTTTCCTAGCTGCTCCTACAACAACAGAGTCTGGTGGCAGCTGTGTTGTGATGAAAGCCGGGTCCGTAGGAGGCGGCTTATACTTTTTTTCCACCCTTGGTGTGATTGCCCTACTTTTGACCGGGTCCTTAAATATGTCTTTTGCGTGCCGGAGCATACCAGGGAGCATAGGCAGGCTTTGGTAGGAGCTGTGGGTGGAGGAGAGTGTGTTGAACAAGAAATCATCCTCGACCTGTTCTGAGTGGAGGCTTACGTTGTGAAATTGTGCTGCTCTAGCCACCACCTGAGAGTACGCGGTGCTGTCTTCTGGTGGAGATGGTTTTGTAGGGTATGCCTCTGGGCTGTTATCTGACACTGGGGCGTCGTATAGGTCCCATGCGTCCTGGTCTTGGTCACCCTGGCTCATGGTGGTGTGAGCTGGGGAGTGTAATGGCGTTTGTGCTGGTGAAACGTTAATCACGGGCGGAGGAGAGGGTGGTGGTGTAACTCTTTTCACCACTTTTGGTTGTGGTGCTTGTTCCGTCTGGAACTCCAACCTTCTCTTTCTCCTAATGGGGGGAAGGGTGCTTATTTTTCCTGTCCCCTGCTGAATGAAGATACGCTTTTGCGTATGGTCCGCATCAGTTGCTTGTAGCTCTTCCTCAAACCTATGCTTCTGCATTTGGGAGGTTAGCGAGTGCTCTTCTGTATAAGAGCCTGAAGCTGGGTCGCTTGCAGTTTGTTTCGGCGTCGAAACTGTGTCTGCGTGTTTTTTCGGCTCCGAGGTGACTTTTTTCCTTTTCGGGGCCGAAACCTCTCGGCGTCGATCTGTTTCGGTGCCGCTGTCTCGGCGTCGAGCCGTGTCCACACCGGCATCTCGGTGTCGAGGCTTGTCTCCAGCACTTTCTCGGTCCCGAGAAGGCTGCGTGCCGGTGTCTCGACCGGAGTCGGACGATCTCGGCACTGTTTGGGCCTTTTTCGGTGCCGACGGTCGGTCACCGATTTTATGGGTTGAGCCATGGCCTGGTGGCAGTGGCGTCCCCTGGGCCTTGTAAATGTTTCTTTGTGTGGTTTTCGACGTCTTACTCACGGTTTGTGTATCGTCGAATCCTTCGGAGTCTGAGTCTTGGATCGAGAAGGTACCTTCCTCTTCCTGTTCCTCGAACTCCCGTCGGGCTGTCGGTGCGGACGCCATTTGAAGTCTTCTGGCTCGACGGTCTCGGAGTGTTTTTCGGGACCGGAACGCACGACAGGCCTCGCAGGTGTCTTCGCTGTGCTCAGGTGACAGGCACAGGTTGCAGACCAAGTGTTGGTCTGTGTAGGGGTATTTATTGTGGCATTTGGGGCAGAAACGGAACGGGGTCCGTTCCATCGGCGTTCTTCAGCACGCGGTCGGGCCGACCAGGCCCCGACGGAGGATCGAAAAATTACCCCGAAGGGCACCGGAGCTCTTCGATCTTCGATGCGGTGTTGAATGTAAGTATGCCGATCCCGAACGCAACAATACCGACGAAAATCTTCCGAAATTAACTATTTTTTCTGTTCCGAAACTCGGAGCGACAGGAACACGTCCGAACCCGATGGCGGAAAAAAAACAATCGGAGATGGAGTCGACGCCCATGCGCAATGGAGACAAAAGGAGGAGTCACTCGGTCCCGTGACTCGAAAGACTTCTTCGAAGAAAAACAACTTGTAACACTCCGGCCCAACACCAGATGGCGAGCTATTGCAGAACATGCGTATCTACAGCGACAGATGCCATCGAACATATATTTTTCTATACAAAAACCTATTGGCTGGAATTGTCTCGGAGTGTGTGTTTTCTCATTTATTGCCTGTGTGTATGTACAACAAATGCTTAACACTACTCCTTTGATAAGCCTACTGCTCGACCACACTACCACAAAATAGTGCATTAGTATTATCTCTTTTTGCCACTATCTTACCTCTAAGGGGAACCCTCAAATTCTACATGTAATACTTTGCATGAAAGGTATTGCAGGTAAGTACTTTAGGAACTTTGAATAATCACAATAGCATATATACTTCTCAAATAAAACACATATAGCTATTTTAAAACTAGACAGTGCAATTTTCACAGTTCCTAGGGGAGGTAAGTAATTGTTAGTTCTTGCAGGTAAGTAAACCACCTACGGGGTTCAAGTTTGGGTCCAAGGTAGCCCACCGTTGGGGGTTCAGAGCAACCCCAAAGTTACCACACCAGCAGCTTAGGGCCGGGCAGGTGCAGAGTTCAAAGTGGTGCCCAAAACGCATAGGCTTCAATGGAGAAGGGGGTGCCCCGGTTCCAGTCTGCCAGCAGGTAAGTACCCGCGTCTTCGGAGGGCAGACCAGGGGGGTTTTGTAGGGCACCGGGGGGGACACAAGTTAGCACAGAAAGTACACCCTCAGCAGCACGGGGACGGCCGGGTGCAGTGTGCAAACACACGTCGGGTTTTCAATTGGAATCAATGGGAGACCAAGGGGTCTCTTCAGCGATGCAGGCAGGCAAGGGGGGGGGGGGGGGGGGGCTCCTCGGGGTAGCCACCACCTGGGCAAGGGAGAGGGCCTCCTGGGGGTCACTCCTGCACTGGAGTTCTGATCTTTCAGGTCCTGGGGGCTGCGGGTGCAGGGTCTTTTCCAGGCGACAGGATCTGGAAGTCAGGCAGTCGCGGTCAGGGGGAGCCTCGGGATTCCCTCTGCAGGCGTCGCTGTGGGGCTCAGGGGGGACAACTTTGGTAACTCACAGTCTCGGAGTCGCCGGGGAGTCCTCCCTGAAGTGTTGTTTCTCCACCAGTTGAGCCGGGGGCGTCGGGTGCAGAGTTGCAAGTCTCACGCTTCTGGCGGGAAATGCAGTTGTCTTTAAGTTGTTTCTTTGGAAACAAAGTTGCAGTCTTGGGTGAACGGGGCCGCTGTTCTCGGGAGTTTCTTGGTCCTTTTAGAGCAGGGCAGTCCTCTGAGGATTCAGAGGTCGCTGGTCCTGGGGAAAGCGTCACTGGAGCAGTTTTCTTCTGAAGGGGGGAGACAGGCCGGTAGGGCTGGGGCCAAAGCAGTTGGTGTCTCCGTCTTCTCTGCAGGGTTTTTCAGCTCAGCAGTCCTCTTCTTCTTAGGTTGCAGGAATCTGAGTTCCTAGGTTCAGGGGAGCCCCTAAATACAGAATTTAGGGGTGTGTTTAGGTCAGGGAGGGCAGCAGCCAATGGCTACTAGCCCTGAGGGTGGCTACACCCTCTTTGTGCCTCCTCCCAAAGGGAGGGGGTCACATTCCTATCCCTATTGGGGGGGATCCTCCATCTGCAAGATGGAGGATTCCTAAAAGTCAGAGTCACTTCAGCTCAGGTTGCCTTAGGGGCTGTCCTGACTGGCCAGTGACTCCTTGTTTTTCTCATTATCTCCTCCGGCCTTGCCGCCAAAAGTGGGGCCGTGGCCGGAGGGGGCGGGCAACTCCACTAGCTGGAGTGCCCTGTGGTGCTGGAACAAAGGGGGTGAGCCTTTGAGGCTCACCGCCAGGTGTTACAGCTCCTGCAAGGGGGGAGGTGATAAGCATCTATACCCAGTGCAGGCTTTGTTACTAGCCACAGAGTGACAAAGGCACTGTAGGAAGTTGGCTCTGTATGTGCTATTTCAAAGTAAGGAATAGCATGCACAGAGTCCAAGGGTTCCCCTTAGAGGTAAAATAGTGGTAAAAATAGATAATACTAATGCTCTATTTTGTGGTAGTGTGGTCGAGCAGTAGGCTTATCCAAGGAGTAGTGTTAAGCATTTGTTGTACATACACAAGACAATAAATGAGGTACACACACTCAGAGACAAATCCAGCCAATAGGTTTTTATATAGAAAAATATCTTTTCTTAGTTTATTTTAAGAACCACAGGTTCAAATTCTACATGTAATATCTCATTTGAAAGGTATTGCAGGTAAGTACTTTAGGAACTTCAAATCATCAAAATTGCATGTATACTTTTCAAGTTATTGACAAATAGCTGTTTTAAAAGTGGACACTTAGTGCAATTTTCACAGTTCCTAGGGGAGGTAAGTATTTGTTAGATTAACCAGGTAAGTAAGACACTTACAGGGCTCAGTTCTTGGTCCAAGGTAGCCCACCGTTGGGGGTTCAGAGCAACCCCAAAGTCACCACACCAGCAGCTCAGGGCCGGTCAGGTGCAGAGTCCAAAGTGGTGCCCAAAACACATAGGCTAGAATGGAGAGAAGGGGGTGCCCCGGTTCCGGTCTGCTTGCAGGTAAGTACCCGCGTCTTCGGAGGGCAGACCAGGGGGGTTTTGTAGGGCACCGGGGGGGACACAAGTCCACACAGAAATTTCACCCTCAGCGGCGCGGGGGCGGCCGGGTGCAGTGTAGAAACAAGCGTCGGGTTCGCAATGTTAGTCTATGAGAGATCTCGGGATCTCTTCAGCGCTGCAGGCAGGCAAGGGGGGGATTCCTCGGGGAAACCTCCTCTTGGGCAAGGGAGAGGGACTCCTGGGGGTCACTCCTCCAGTGAAAGTCCGGTCCTTCAGGTCCTGGGGGCTGCGGGTGCAGGGTCTCTCCCAGGTGTCGGGACTTTGGATTCAAGGAGTCGCGGTCAGGGGAAGCCTCGGGATTCCCTCTGCAGGCGGCGCTGTGGGGGCTCAGGGGGAACAGGTTTTTGTACTCACAGTCTTAGAGTAGTCCTGGGGTCCCTCCTGAGGCGTCGGATCTCCACCAGCCGAGTCGGGGTCGCCGGGTGCAGTGTTGCAAGTCTCACGCTTCTTGCGGGGAGCTTGCAGAGTTCTTTAAAGCTGCTGGAAACAAAGTTGCAGCTTTTCTTGGAGCAGGTCCGCTGTCCTCGGGAGTTTCTTGTCTTTTCGAAGCAGGGGCAGTCCTCAGAGGATGTCGAGGTCGCTGGTCCCTTCGGAAGGCGTCGCTGGAGCAGGATCTTTGGAAGGCAGGAGACAGGCCGGTGAGTTTCTGGAGCCAAGGCAGTTGTCGTCTTCTGGTCTTCCTCTGCAGGGGTTTTTCAGCTAGGCAGTCCTTCTTCTTGTAGTTGCAGGAATCTAATTTTCTAGGGTTCAGGGTAGCCCTTAAATACTAAATTTAAGGGCGTGTTTAGGTCTGGGGGGTTAGTAGCCAATGGCTACTAGCCCTGAGGGTGGGTACACCCTCTTTGTGCCTCCTCCCAAGGGGAGGGGGTCACAATCCTAACCCTATTGGGGGAATCCTCCATCTGCAAGATGGAGGATTTCTAAAAGTTAGAGTCACCTCAGCTCAGGACACCTTAGGGGCTGTCCTGACTGGCCAGTGACTCCTCCTTGTTATTCTCATTATTTTCTCCGGCCTTGCCGCCAAAAGTGGGGCCTGGCCGGAGGGGGCGGGCAACTCCACTAGCTGGAGTGTCCTGCTGGGTTGGCACAAAGGAGGTGAGCCTTTGAGGCTCACCGCCAGGTGTGACAATTCCTGCCTGGGAGAGGTGTTAGCATCTCCACCCAGTGCAGGCTTTGTTACTGGCCTCAGAGTGACAAAGGCACTCTCCCCATGGGGCCAGCAACATGTCTCGGTTTGTGGCAGGCTGCTAAAACTAGTCAGCCTACACAGATAGTCGGTTAAGTTTCAGGGGGCACCTCTAAGGTGCCCTCTGTGGTGTATTTTACAATAAAATGTACACTGGCATCAGTGTGCATTTATTGTGCTGAGAAGTTTGATACCAAACTTCCCAGTTTTCAGTGTAGCCACTATGGTGCTGTGGAGTTCGTGTTTGACAGACTCCCAGACCATATACTCTTATGGCTACCCTGCACTTACAATGTCCAAGGTTTTGTTTAGACACTGTAGGGGTACCATGCTCATGCACTGGTACCCTCACCTATGGTATAGTGCACCCTGCCTTTAGGGCTGTAAGGCCTGCTAGAGGGGTGTCTTACCTATACTGCATAGGCAGTGAGAGGCTGGCATGGCACCCTGAGGGGAGTGCCATGTCGACTTACTCGTTTTGTCCTCACTAGCACACACAAGCTGGTAAGCAGTGGGTCTGTGCTGAGTGAGAGGTCTCCAGGGTGGCATAAGACATGCTGCAGCCCTTAGAGACCTTCCCTGGCATCAGGGCCCTTGGTACTAGAAGTACCAGTTGCAAGGGACTTATCTGGATGCCAGGGTCTGCCAATTGTGGATACAAAAGTACAGGTTAGGGAAAGAACACTGGTGCTGGGGCCTGGTTAGCAGGCCTCAGCACACTTTCAATTGTAAACATAGCATCAGCAAAGGCAAAAAGTCAGGGGGCAACCATGCCAAGGAGGCATTTCCTTACACAACCCCCCCCCAAACGAAAGAGGATGAGACTAACCTTTCCCAAGAGAGTCTTCATTTTCTAAGTGGAAGAACCTGGAAAGGCCATCTGCATTGGCATGGGCAGTCCCAGGTCTGTGTTCCACTATAAAGTCCATTCCCTGTAGGGAGATGGACCACCTCAACAGTTTAGGATTTTCACCTTTCATTTGCATCAGCCATTTGAGAGGTCTGTGGTCAGTTTGAACTAGGAAGTGAGTCCCAAAGAGGTATGGTCTCAGCTTCTTCAGGGACCAGACCACAGCGAAGGCCTCCCTCTCAATGGCACTCCAACGCTGCTCCCTGGGGAGTAACCTCCTGCTAATGAAAGCAACAGGCTGGTCAAGGCCATCATCATTTGTTTGGGACAAAACTGCCCCTATCCCATGTTCAGAGGCATCAGTCTGCACAATGAACTGCTTAGAATAATCTGGAGCTTTGAGAACTGGTGCTGAGCACATTGCCTGTTTCAGGGTGTCAAAGGCCTGTTGGCAGTCCACAGTCCAGTTCACTTTCTTGGGCATTTTCTTGGAGGTGAGCTCAGTGAGGGCTGTCACAATGGATCCATATCCCTTCACAAACCTCCTGTAGTACCCAGTCAAGCCAAGGAATGCCCTGACTTGAGTCTGGGTTTTTGGAGCTACCCAGTCCAGAATAGTCTGGATCTTGGGTTGGAGTGGCTGAACTTGGCCTCCACCTACAAGGTGTCCCAAGTAAACCACAGTTCCCTGCCCTATCTGGCATTTGGATGCCTTGATAGAGAGGCCTGCAGATTGCAGAGCCTTTAAAACCTTCCTCAGGTGGACCAGGTGATCCTGCCAGGTGGAGCTAAAGACAGCAATATCATCAAGATAAGCTGTGCTAAAGGACTCCAAGCCAGCAAGGACTTGATTCACCAACCTTTGGAAGGTGGCAGGGGCATTCTTTAAACCAAAGGGCATAACAGTAAACTGATAATGCCCATCAGGTGTGGAGAATGCTGTCTTTTCTTTTGCTCCAGGTGCCATTTTTATTTGCCAGTACCCTGCTGTCAAGTCAAAGGTACTTAGAAATTTGGCAGCACCTAATTTATCAATGAGCTCATCAGCTCTTGGAATTGGATGAGCATCTGTCTTGGTGACAGAATTGAGCCCTCTGTAGTCCACACAAAACCTCATCTCTTTCTTTCCATCTGTGGTGTGAGGTTTGGGGACTAAGACCACTGGGCTAGCCCAGGGGCTGTCAGAGCGCTCAATGACTCCCAATTCCAGCATCTTGTGGACTTCCACCTTGATGCTTTCCTTAACATGGTCAGACTGTCTAAAGATTTTGTTCTTGACAGGCATGCTGTCTCCTGTGTCCACATCATGGGTACACAGGTGTGTCTGACCAGGGGTTAAGGAGAAGAGTTCAGGAAACTGTTGTAGGACTCTCCTACAATCAGCTTGCTGTTGGCCAGAGAGGGTGTCTGAGTAGATCACTCCATCTACTGTACCATCTTTTGGGTCTGATGACAGAAGATCAGGGAGAGATTCACTCTCTGCCTCCTGATCTTCATCTGTTACCATCAACAGATTGACATCAGCCCTGTCGTGGAAGAGCTTAAGGCGGTTTACATGGATCACCCTTTTGGGGCTCCTGCTTGTGCCCAGGTCCACCAAGTAGGTGACCTGACTCTTCCTCTCTAGTACTGGGTAAGGGCCACTCCATTTGTCCTGGAGTGCCCTGGGAGCCACAGGCTCCAGAACCCAGACTTTCTGCCCTGGTTGGAACTCAACCAGTGCAGCCTTTTGGTCATACCAAAACTTCTGGAGCTGTTGGCTGGCCTCAAGGTTTTTGGTTGCCTTTTCCATGTACTCTGCCATTCTAGAGCGAAGGCCAAGTACATAGTCCACTATGTCCTGTTTAGGCTCATGGAGAGGTCTCTCCCAGCCTTCTTTAACAAGGGCAAGTGGTCCCCTTACAGGATGACCAAACAGAAGTTCAAAGGGTGAGAACCCTACTCCCTTCTGTGGTACCTCCCTGTAAGCGAAAAGCAGACATGGCAGGAGGACATCCCATCTCCTTTTGAGTTTTTCTGGGAGCCCCATGATCATGCCTTTTAATGTCTTGTTGAATCTCTCAACTAAGCCATTAGTTTGTGGATGGTAAGGTGTAGTGAATTTATAAGTCACTCCACACTCATTCCACATGTGCTTTAGGTATGCTGACATGAAGTTGGTACCTCTGTCAGACACCACCTCCTTAGGGAAACCCACTCTGGTAAAGATACCAATGAGGGCCTTGGCTACTGCAGGGGCAGTAGTCGACCTAAGGGGAATAGCTTCAGGATACCTGGTAGCATGATCCACTACTACCAGGATATACATATTTCCTGAGGCTGTGGGAGGTTCCAGTGGACCAACTATGTCCACACCCACTCTTTCAAAGGGCACCCCCACCACTGGAAGTGGAATGAGGGGGGCCTTTGGGTGCCCACCTGTCTTACCACTGGCTTGACAGGTGGGGCAGGAGAGGCAAAACTCCTTAACCATGTTGGACATATTGGGCCAGTAGAAGTGGTTGACTAACCTCTCCCACGTCTTGGTTTGTCCCAAATGTCCAGCAAGGGGAATGTCATGGGCCAATGTTAGGATGAACTCTCTGAACAGCTGAGGCACTACCACTCTCCTAGTGGCACCAGGTTTGGGGTCTCTGGCCTCAGTGTACAGGAGCCCATCTTCCCAATAGACCCTATGTGTTCCATTTTTCTTGCCTTTGGACTCTTCAGCAGCTTGCTGCCTAAGGCCTTCAAGAGAGGGACAGGTTTCTTGTCCCTTACACAGCTCTTCCCTTGAGGGTCCCCCTGGGCCTAAGAGCTCAACCTGATAAGGTTCAAGTTCCAAAGGCTCAGTTCCCTCAGAGGGCAGAACTTCTTCCTGAGAAGAGAGGTTCCCTTTCTTTTGCTGTGTTGCAGTTGGTTTCCCAACTGACTTTCCTGTTCTCTTGGTAGGCTGGGCCATTTTTCCAGACTCCAGCTCTACTTTTTCACCCTGTGCCTTGCATTGTGCTCTTGTTTTCACACACACCAGTTCAGGGATACCCAGCATTGCTGCATGGGTTTTCAGCTCTACCTCAGCCCATGCTGAGGACTCCAGGTCATTTCCAAGCAGACAGTCCACTGGGATATTTGAGGAGACCACCACCTGTTTCAGGCCATTGACCCCTCCCCATTCTAAAGTAACCATTGCCATGGGATGTACTTTTCTCTGATTGTCAGCGTTGGTGACTGTGTAAGTTTTTCCAGTCAGGTATTGGCCAGGGGAAACCAGTTTCTCTGTCACCATGGTGACACTGGCACCTGTATCCCTCAGGCCCTCTATTCTAGTCCCATTAATTAAGAGTTGCTGTCTGTATTTTTGCATGTTAGGCGGCCAGACAGCTAGTGTGGCTAAATCCACCCCACCCTCAGAAACTAGAGTAGCTTCAGTGTGGACCCTGATTTGCTCTGGGCACACTGTTGATCCCACTTGGAGACTAGCCATACCAGTGTTACCTGGATGGGAGTTTGGAGTGGAACCTTTCTTGGGACAGGCCTTGTCTCCAGTTTGGTGTCCATGCTGTTTACAGCTATGACACCAGGCCTTTTTGGGATCAAAGTTTTTACCCTTGTACCCATTGTTTTGTGAAGAGGCTCTGGGCCCACCCTCCTGTGCAGGTTTTTGGGGGCCTGTAGAAGACTCTTTACTATTTTTAGTTTTGGTTGTCTCATCACCCTTCTGCTGGGGAGTCTTTGTGACCCCTTTCTTTTGGTCACCCCCTGTTGAAGTCTTGGACACCCTTGTCTTGACCCAATGGTCCGCCTTCTTTCCCAATTCTTGGGGAGAAATTGGTCCTAGGTCTACCAGATGCTGATGCAGTTTATCATTGAAACAATTACTTAACAGGTGTTCTTTCACAAATAAATTGTACAGCCCATCATAATTACTTACACCACTGCCTTGAATCCAACCATCTAGTGTTTTCACTGAGTAGTCAACAAAGTCAACCCAGGTCTGGCTCGAGGATTTTTGAGCCCCCCTGAACCTAATCCTGTACTCCTCAGTGGAGAATCCAAAGCCCTCAATCAGGGTACCCTTCATGAGGTCATAAGATTCTGCATCTTGTCCAGAGAGTGTGAGGAGTCTATCCCTACACTTTCCTGTGAACATTTCCCAAAGGAGAGCACCCCAGTGAGATCTGTTCACTTTTCTGGTTACACAAGCCCTCTCAAAAGCTGTGAACCATTTGGTGATGTCATCACCATCTTCATATTTAGTTACAATCCCTTTGGGGATTTTCAACATGTCAGGAGAATCTCTGACCCTATTTATGTTGCTGCCACCATTGATGGGTCCTAGGCCCATCTCTTGTCTTTCCCTCTCTATGGCTAGGATCTGTCTTTCCAAAGCCAATCTTTTGGCCATCCTGGCTAACTGGATGTCCTCTTCACTGGAGTTATCCTCAGTGATTTCAGAGTTGTTGGTCCCTCCTGTGAGGGAACCAGCATCTCTGACTATTATTTGTGGAGTCAGGGCTTGAGAAGCCCTGCTCTCCCTAAGTAGGACTGGAGGGGGGGAATTTCCCTCCAAGTCACTATCTTCATCCTCTGAGTTGCCATCCTCAGAGGGGTTGGCCTTTTCAAACTCTGCCAACAGCTCCTGGAGCTGTACTTTGGTAGGTTTGGGGCCCATTGCTATTTTCTTTAGTTTACAGAGTGACCTTAGCTCTCTCATCTGTAGATGGAGGTAAGGTGTGGTGTCGAGTTCCACCACATTCACATCTGTGCTAGACATTATGCTTCTAAAAGTTGGAATACTTTTTAAGAAACTAAGACTGGTTCTAGAATCTAATTCAAACTTTTACAAACTTTTAAACTCTAAAAGACAATGCTAAACAGGGACTTAACACACAAGGCCCTAGCAGGACTTTTAAGAATTTAGAAAACTTTTCAAATTGCAAAAATCAATTTCTAATGACAATTTTGGAATTTGTCGTGTGATCAGGTATTGGCTGAGTAGTCCAGCAAATGCAAAGTCTTGTACCCCACCGCTGATCCACCAATGTAGGAAGTTGGCTCTGTATGTGCTATTTCAAAGTAAGGAATAGCATGCACAGAGTCCAAGGGTTCCCCTTAGAGGTAAAATAGTGGTAAAAATAGATAATACTAATGCTCTATTTTGTGGTAGTGTGGTCGAGCAGTAGGCTTATCCAAGGAGTAGTGTTAAGCATTTGTTGTACATACACAAGACAATAAATGAGGTACACACACTCAGAGACAAATCCAGCCAATAGGTTTTTATATAGAAAAATATCTTTTCTTAGTTTATTTTAAGAACCACAGGTTCAAATTCTACATGTAATATCTCATTTGAAAGGTATTGCAGGTAAGTACTTTAGGAACTTCAAATCATCAAAATTGCATGTATACTTTTCAAGTTATTGACAAATAGCTGTTTTAAAAGTGGACACTTAGTGCAATTTTCACAGTTCCTAGGGGAGGTAAGTATTTGTTAGATTAACCAGGTAAGTAAGACACTTACAGGGCTCAGTTCTTGGTCCAAGGTAGCCCACCGTTGGGGGTTCAGAGCAACCCCAAAGTCACCACACCAGCAGCTCAGGGCCGGTCAGGTGCAGAGTCCAAAGTGGTGCCCAAAACACATAGGCTAGAATGGAGAGAAGGGGGTGCCCCGGTTCCGGTCTGCTTGCAGGTAAGTACCCGCGTCTTCGGAGGGCAGACCAGGGGGGTTTTGTAGGGCACCGGGGGGGACACAAGTCCACACAGAAATTTCACCCTCAGCGGCGCGGGGGCGGCCGGGTGCAGTGTAGAAACAAGCGTCGGGTTCGCAATGTTAGTCTATGAGAGATCTCGGGATCTCTTCAGCGCTGCAGGCAGGCAAGGGGGGGATTCCTCGGGGAAACCTCCTCTTGGGCAAGGGAGAGGGACTCCTGGGGGTCACTCCTCCAGTGAAAGTCCGGTCCTTCAGGTCCTGGGGGCTGCGGGTGCAGGGTCTCTCCCAGGTGTCGGGACTTTGGATTCAAGGAGTCGCGGTCAGGGGAAGCCTCGGGATTCCCTCTGCAGGCGGCGCTGTGGGGGCTCAGGGGGAACAGGTTTTTGTACTCACAGTCTTAGAGTAGTCCTGGGGTCCCTCCTGAGGCGTCGGATCTCCACCAGCCGAGTCGGGGTCGCCGGGTGCAGTGTTGCAAGTCTCACGCTTCTTGCGGGGAGCTTGCAGAGTTCTTTAAAGCTGCTGGAAACAAAGTTGCAGCTTTTCTTGGAGCAGGTCCGCTGTCCTCGGGAGTTTCTTGTCTTTTCGAAGCAGGGGCAGTCCTCAGAGGATGTCGAGGTCGCTGGTCCCTTCGGAAGGCGTCGCTGGAGCAGGATCTTTGGAAGGCAGGAGACAGGCCGGTGAGTTTCTGGAGCCAAGGCAGTTGTCGTCTTCTGGTCTTCCTCTGCAGGGGTTTTTCAGCTAGGCAGTCCTTCTTCTTGTAGTTGCAGGAATCTAATTTTCTAGGGTTCAGGGTAGCCCTTAAATACTAAATTTAAGGGCGTGTTTAGGTCTGGGGGGTTAGTAGCCAATGGCTACTAGCCCTGAGGGTGGGTACACCCTCTTTGTGCCTCCTCCCAAGGGGAGGGGGTCACAATCCTAACCCTATTGGGGGAATCCTCCATCTGCAAGATGGAGGATTTCTAAAAGTTAGAGTCACCTCAGCTCAGGACACCTTAGGGGCTGTCCTGACTGGCCAGTGACTCCTCCTTGTTATTCTCATTATTTTCTCCGGCCTTGCCGCCAAAAGTGGGGCCTGGCCGGAGGGGGCGGGCAACTCCACTAGCTGGAGTGTCCTGCTGGGTTGGCACAAAGGAGGTGAGCCTTTGAGGCTCACCGCCAGGTGTGACAATTCCTGCCTGGGAGAGGTGTTAGCATCTCCACCCAGTGCAGGCTTTGTTACTGGCCTCAGAGTGACAAAGGCACTCTCCCCATGGGGCCAGCAACATGTCTCGGTTTGTGGCAGGCTGCTAAAACTAGTCAGCCTACACAGATAGTCGGTTAAGTTTCAGGGGGCACCTCTAAGGTGCCCTCTGTGGTGTATTTTACAATAAAATGTACACTGGCATCAGTGTGCATTTATTGTGCTGAGAAGTTTGATACCAAACTTCCCAGTTTTCAGTGTAGCCACTATGGTGCTGTGGAGTTCGTGTTTGACAGACTCCCAGACCATATACTCTTATGGCTACCCTGCACTTACAATGTCCAAGGTTTTGTTTAGACACTGTAGGGGTACCATGCTCATGCACTGGTACCCTCACCTATGGTATAGTGCACCCTGCCTTTAGGGCTGTAAGGCCTGCTAGAGGGGTGTCTTACCTATACTGCATAGGCAGTGAGAGGCTGGCATGGCACCCTGAGGGGAGTGCCATGTCGACTTACTCGTTTTGTCCTCACTAGCACACACAAGCTGGTAAGCAGTGGGTCTGTGCTGAGTGAGAGGTCTCCAGGGTGGCATAAGACATGCTGCAGCCCTTAGAGACCTTCCCTGGCATCAGGGCCCTTGGTACTAGAAGTACCAGTTGCAAGGGACTTATCTGGATGCCAGGGTCTGCCAATTGTGGATACAAAAGTACAGGTTAGGGAAAGAACACTGGTGCTGGGGCCTGGTTAGCAGGCCTCAGCACACTTTCAATTGTAAACATAGCATCAGCAAAGGCAAAAAGTCAGGGGGCAACCATGCCAAGGAGGCATTTCCTTACAGGCACTCTCCCCATGTGGCCAGCAACATGTCTTGAGTGTGGCAGGCTGCTAAAACCAGTCAGCCTACACGGGTAGTTGGTTAAGGTTTCAGGGGGCACCTCTAAGGTGCCCTCTGGGGTGTATTTTACAATAAAATGTACAGTGGCATCAGTGTGCATTTATTGTGCTGAGAAGTTTGATACCAAACTTCACAGTTTTCAGTGTAGCCATTATGGTGCTGTGGAGTTCGTTTTTGACAGACTCCCAGACCATATACTCTTATGGCTACCCTGCACTTACAATGTCTAAGGTTTTGCTTAGACACTGTAGGGGCACAGTGCTCATGCACTGGTGCCCTCACCTATGGTATAGTGCACCCTGCCTTAGGGCTGTAAGGCCTGCTAGAGGGGTGACTTATCTATACTGCATAGGCAGTGGGAGGTTGGCATGGCACCCTGAGGGGAGTGCCATGTCGACTTACTAGTTTTGTCCTCACCAGCACACACAAGCTGGCAAGCAGTGTGTCTGTGCTGAGTGAGGGGTCCCCAGGGTGGCATAAGATATGCTGCAGCCCTTAGAGACCTTCCCTGGCATCAGGGGTACCAGTTACAAGGGACTTACCTGGATGCCAGGGTGTGCCAATTGTGTAAACAAAAGTACAGGTTAGGGAAAGAACACCGGTGCTGGGGCCTGGTTAGCAGGCCTCAGCACACTTTCAAATCAAAACCTAGCATCAGCAAAGGCAAAAAGTCAGGAGGTAACCATGCCAAGGAGGCATTTCCTTACACGTGTACACTGTCCGCAGTTCAGTCCGAGCTTACAACATTTCCTTAGAGCTCAATAATAAACAAAATCATAAAATAACACACCTCTCATACAACAAAAGTTAAAATCCTTAGCAAGCATATGTAGATGCATAGATTTGAGCCCACAGATTTAGGTATCCAAGATACAAGAGTTTATTCTGTAGCAGTGCAATCATTCATGTATTTCTAGATGCTGTATGACAATAGAACAAGGCAAAGTTGCACAGATTACCATTTATTATTATTATTATTATTTTTTTTTTTTTTTTAGGTACGGGCAAAATATGTGATTTAACTTGAATCACAGGATCTCGAGCTGATGCAGAGACTGGAAATCAGTTCAGCTTTGGCCGTAATACCTCTCCCCTGCCACAGGATTGAACTCATCTTCATCCATACCACCCTCTAGTCAGCTATGTGTGTGCAAATGTACTTTGGACCAGGAGCTGTCTACTGCACAGTCACTGCAAACAAAAGAAGTTTCGGAGATTAGCCTACGTTTGTAAGGGGATATAGACAATGAAAAGCTACAGCACAGATGAGGTGCTGTTAAGCACAGCTTTTGTTTTGTGTTTTCTTATTTCGAGACCATTTAAATTAATGGGAAGTGGAGTGGGGCCCTAAATCTCCAGGGGAGGGCAATCAGCCCCAAAGCCTCAATGTCAGGAGGGCATGTTTCCCATTCACTCTTGATGAGTCGGCCCCTCCTCCTCCCAGGGGTGTAAATGGCCAGTAAGATTATCGGGGGGGGGTGGGGATATGTACGTCTTCATTTGTATGTGGTTTTGTTTTTGGTAACGCGCTATTTGTCCATGTGAACTTACTAGTACAGACTTTGGCTGGAATCTAATTTATAGACGTTTTCTCTGTAGTTCAGCATGACTTGGGTTGGTGAGACCTAAATATCTGCAGAGCATACATTTACATAATAATTTTACCTTGGTTTGCTTTTCATGCTGTAGTCTAAAGGCTGGCCAGTTGCAGGTTAACAAAGTCAACGGTATACAATCTAATGATCAGACAAATGAGATGCTCAGCCATCCACTCCTGGTGGAGTAAAACATATGACACCTTAATTTCGGCAACGGGCGCATTAACCACCAGCGATGTCTCATCAAGCTAGGCATAAGTTTAATGCATTATTTATCACTCACCATACCTCGTTTCGCTGCAAACGTTATGTAAGAAATAGAGTGGTTGCAGTTTTCTACATTCATCCACCTGCTCCGTTCTGCAGTCATGATTCACTAGCTACCGGTTTCGCTGTGTTTGGATACATGTTTTTCACACATGCCTTATTATGTTGAGCAGTTTCACACATTTCGTTTCCACGGCAGGTTAAGCCCGCAGACAAAAAACTCTGTCCTCCTGATTAGAAGATTGCCAAAAGATTCTGCAGTGTCTATCTTCTTTCCCTTTTATTATTCTAACCCGAGTTGTCTATCAACATTCAACGCAGGGCAAAGGGTGCAGACACTGTAGACCCACTGTGCTCAAGTAGAGCCTATTGAACTAGACAGGTGGATTTTTTTTGTAAGACAAGTAGATTTATTAAGCGACTTGTCCCATGGACAAGTATGTATGTTAATAAATTCCAAACCTCTGCGTTCCAAACGGAAGCAGAGCAGCAGATGCTCACCGAGGTTGCCACCTTGCCAGAGTTTTATTCACTGTTAAAAAGCAAAACAAGGAAATTAAAGGGGGCAGAGTTAAAGCCACAACAATTAATGCAAATAGCTCTGCATTCTAAGCAGAGCCTGGGAGCTTTTGTTAGGGTTCAATGGGGGACCAGATGTTCGACGGACAATGGCAGGATGAATGCAAAAGAATGTCTTGGGAGGAGGTGAGAGGGATGAATGCTGCAATAAAATGCAAGCAACTACAAGAGTGAACCTGAACATGCACCCACAGTGTAACACGAGCAGGAAAGAAATGAAAAAAATAGTCCCCAAAGAAACAGATAAACAACAATAAGCATAAAGATACAGTACTGGGTCCCTGCTCTGTGGGAGGACACAAAAAGGAGGGACAAAGAGGAAGGACTGACCACTAGCAGGCAAAGATTTTTAAAGGACACTAACACAAATTAAAAGCGGTTGGTGGGCTGTAAGCACACAAAGAAGTATATACAACAGGTCTCGAAACCTCGACCTAAAAATCTGTTAATAGATCAGTCACATTATAAACACAAGTCCACAAGCTGCAGAACACAGGACAGTAAGACTTAACTGCAGAGTAAAATCTAGACATTAAGCTAAGCACATTACATACATACCATCATCTGGATCCTTAGGAACAAAGCTCTTCCCCTGTATTTCATCCAGGACCTCTTCGAGTATATCAGTTTGCCCCTTTGCTGCAGAAACTTAGGAAACAAATGCACAAGAAATTTTCTATAAAACTCAAAGCAAAGTTTCACATAAAGGAGGAATAGGGTTTTTGATGAATACATACCACTCTTATAAAAAATTCCGAGCAGGTGATCATATGAAGCAAGGCTTGGTTCTGAAATCAGGAACAGCTTCAGTTAACATACTAGTTCATAGCAACCATATTCTGACCAGACTGGAAACATTTGTCTTTAAACAAACATTACTTCAATGTATGCATTTAGCAGCTATTTTTGAACAATTATGACATAAAATGTGAACATACAGGTGGCTATTGACACTAGGTGGGAACAACGCAAATTTCACATGTCAAAAACTATGCATATATTGACTTCAATGCTTCTTACTGATAATCTAAACTACACTTAAATGTACTGCAGTCAAGACTAGAGGGACTACAAGGCTAGATTATGGTTGAATACAGATTTTAATACGCTTTAGAAGACTAACTAGGTACCAAACTAATACTTTTGCTCCTGGGACTTCTTGAACAGGAAGGCACGTGGAATAAAGGAACAGTAAAACCTTCCCCAGATGCTAACTGAAGGTCTAAAAATGATTACAAAAAAGATACTCGGCAGCAGGTAAAGCTCAGACAAAACATGAGAACGACAGCACATCTTATTTAGTAAACGTATAGAACCACAATGCAGCAGGAGAGGTGGAGCAAAACACACTACTCAATTCACATAAGAAAGGGCAGACTGAACTATTTCTTCAGTCTGAATAAGTGTGATTTTCCTTAACTTCCGTTTACAATTACCAAAGATTGTTTGTCTGACAGCTAGGTCAAGATTTTTTTTTACCTATGTTGAGAGCTTTCATTTCACCCAACGTGTATAAAGCTGGAGACCTGCCGACTGCACTACATCTTCTCAGTCCCTTCAGTACAGCATTGAATGTCAGGAGGTTTGGTTGCACCTTCTGCTGCATCATATCCTTTAAGAGCTCCTACAGAGGGACACCCAAGATTATTAGTTTTAAAGCACTGAACAAAGGCTCATTCAAATAGCAGAAATAAAAACATCTGTTACTAGTCACTTACATAACAAAGAGGAGTATGAAGGCAGTAACTAAACCGACCAGCACAGAGGCATAGCTGTCATTGCAGGTATGCCCTCACATGTACTATTAAGCATCCTGTCTTAGGGCTGACAGAGCTGCTGTAGGGGTGACTTACAAATATTACATGCAGTGGTAGGGGACAAGGCACACAGGGATGTGCAAAATGTCACTTTTTCACTTTTGATAATGTTTAGTGTTAATGGCATATAGTGTAGAGATGTGGAGTGTCATAGTGGAATTAAGTAGAGGAGAGTGGCGTAAAGTTGAATAGCAAAGAGTGTAGTATGGCAGGGTGGACTGGCATATAGTGTAGTGGCGTAGAGAAGACTAAAGTACAGTGCAGTGGTGTACAGTGGAGTGGCAGAGTGGAACAGTGTAGAGATTAGTGTCGTACAGTGGAGCAGCATAGAGTGGAAGGGTGTACAGTGTACTGCCGTACACTGGAGTGTCATAAGATGGAGTGGCATAGAGTGTAATAGCGTAAACTGAAGTGGTCCTAGTACAGTGAGTAGCGTGGAGTGGGAAGGTGTTGCATTCACTCAGACAGTTACACACCCAATCACACCGTCACACTCTGTAGGAAGTTGGCTCTGTATGCACTATTACAAAGTAAGGAATAGTATGCACAGAGTCCAAGGGTTCCCCTTAGAGGTAAGATAGTGGCAAAAAGAGATAATACTAATGCTCTATTTTGTGGTAGTGTGGTCGAGCAGTAGGCTTATCAAAGGAGCAGTGTTAAGCATTTGTTGTACATACACAAGCAATAAATGAGGAACACACACTCAGAGACAATTCCAGGCCAATAGGTTTTTGCATAGAAAAATCTCTTTTCTTAGTTTATTTTAAGAACCACAGATTCCAATTTTACATGTAATACTTCAAATGAAAGGTATTGCAGGTAAGTACTTTAGGAACTTTGAATAATCACAACAGCATATATACTTTTCAAATAAATCACATATAACTATTTTAAAACTGGACACTGTGCAATTTTCAACAGTTCATGGGGGAGGTAAGTATTTGTTAGTTCTTACAGGTAAGTAAACCACCTACGGGGTTCAAGTTTGGGTCCAAGGTAGCCCACCGTTGGGAGTTCAGAGCAATCCCAAAGTTACCACACCAGAAGCTCAGGGCCGGTCAGGTGCAGAGGTCAAAGTGGTGCCCAAAACGCATAGGCTTCAATAGAGAAGGGAGTGCCCCGGTTCCAGTATGCCAGCAGGTAAGTACCCGTGTCTTCGGAGGGCAGACCAGGGGGGTTTTGTAGGGCACCGGGGGGGGGGGGGGACACAAGTTAGCACAGAAAGTACACCCTCAGCAGCACGGGGGCGGCCGGGTGCAGTGCGCAAACACACGTCGGGTTTCCAATGTAAATCAAAGGGAGACCAAGGGGTCTCTTCAGCGATGCAGGCAGGCAAGGGGGGGGGGGGGGGGGGGGGTGCTCCTCGGGGTAGCCACCACCTGGGCAAGGGAGAGGGCCTCCTGGGGGTCACTCCTGCACTGGAGTTCCGATCTTTAAGGTCCTGGGGGCTGCGGGTGCAGAGTCTTTTCCAGGCGTCGGGATCTGGGAGTCAGGCAGTCGCGGTCAGGGGGAGCCTCGGGATTCCCTCTGCAGGCGTCGCTGTGGGGGTTCAGGGGGGGCAACTCTGGCTACTCACAGTCTCGTAGTCGCCGGGGGGTCCTCCCTGAAGTGTTGTTTCTCCACAAGTCGAGCCGGGGGCGTCAGGTGCAGAGTTGCAAGTCTCACGCTTCCGGCGGGAAACGCAGTTGTCTTGAAGTTGCTTCTTTGGAATCAAAGTTGCAGTCTTGGGTGAACAGAGCCGCTGTCCTCGGGAGTTTCTTGGTCCTTCTAGAGCAGGGCAGTCTTCTGAGGATTCAGAGGTCGCTGGTCGTGGGGAAAGCGTCGCTGGAGCAGTGTCTTTTCGAAGTGGGGAGACAGGCCGGTAGAGCTGGGGCCAAAGCAGTTGGTGTCTCCGTCTTCTCTGCAGGGTTTTTCAGCTTAGCAGTCCTCTTCTTCTTAGGTTGCAGGAATCTGAGTTCCTAGGTTCAGGGCAGCCCCTAAATACAGAATTTAGGGGGGTGTTTAGGTCAGGGAGGGCAGTAGCCAATGGCTACTAGCCCTGAGGGTGGCTACACCCTCTTTGTGCCTTCTCCCAAGGGGAGGGGGTCACATTCCTATCCCTATTGGGGGGGATCCTCCATCTAAAAGTCAGAGTCACTTCAGCTCAGGTTGCCTTAGGGGCTGTCCTGACTGGTCAGTGACTCCTCGTTTTTCTCATTATCTCCTCCGGCCTTGCCGCCAAAAGTGGGGCCGTGGCCGGAGGGGGCGGGCAACTCCACTAGCTGGAATGCCCTGTGGTGCTGTAACAAAGGGGGTGAGCCTTTGAAGCTCACCGCCAGGTGTTACAGCTCCTGCAAGGGGGAGGTGATAAGCATCTCCACCCAGTGCAGGCTTTGTTACTAGCCACAGAGTGACAAAGGCACTCTCCCCATGTGGCCAGCAACATGTCTCGAGTGTGGCAGGCTGCTACAACCAGTCAGCCTACACGCGTAGTTGGTTAAGGTTTCAGGGGGCACCTCTAAGGTGCCCTCTGGGGTGTATGTTACAATAAAATGTACACTGGCATCAGTGTGCATTTATTGTGCTGAGAAGTTTGGTACCAAACTTCCCAGTTTTCAGTGTAGCCATTATGGTGCTGTGGAGTTCGTGTTTGACAGACTCCCAGACCATATACACTTATGGCTACCCTGCACTTACAATGTCTAAGGTTTTGCTTAGACACTGTAGGGGCACACTGCTCATGCACTGGTGCCCTCACCTATGGTATAGTGCACCCTGCCTTAGGGCTGCAAGTCCTGCTAGAGGGGTGACTTATCTATACTGCATAGGCAGTGTGAGGTTGGCATGGCACCCTGAGGGGAGTGCCATGTCGACTTACTCGTTTTGTCCTCACCAGCACACATAAGCTGGAAAGCAGTGTGTCTGTGCTGAGTGAGGGGTCCCCAGGGTGGCATAAGATATGCTGCAGCCCTTAGAGACCTTCCCTGGCATCAGGGCCCTTGGTACCAGGGGTACCAGTTACAAGGGACTTACCTGGATGCCAGGGTGTGCCAATTGTGTAAACAAAAGTACAGGTGCTGGGGCCTGGTTAGCAGGCCTCAGCACACTTTCAAATCAAAACATAGCATCAGCAAAGGCAAAAAGTCAGGGGGTAACCATGCCAAGGAGGCATTTCCTTACACACTCCCAATCACAGACTCACTGACACCCTGATGCACCCACTCACAGATCTGCGCACATACTGACGCACCCACTAAAATGCTGATGTATACACTCTCACATCCAAATAGACACTGACAGCCACTCTCACCCCCAGATACATCCTCTCACACCTATTCTCACACCCAGAGAGGCTGCAGCTAACTTCCGCCATGCATGCGTAAAGGGCCGTGCACAGCATCGGGTTGGGTGGTTAGGGGGGGTTGGCCGCAGGGACTAGCTGCAGGCTGGCTCTAGCGGGAAACCCGTACTGCGCACAGGAGAAGGCCATGCACGGTGCAAGGTTGGTTGCTTATAGGGGGTTTGCCTCAGGACCTGGCTGCAGGCCAGGCCCTGTGGCCAAACCCTGCCACGCACAGCCAAAGGCTGTGCGCGGCAGTGGCTGAATTCACATATAGCAATGAAAATTACTAACCACAGAAATTCCCTAATACAAGGTTATAGTTAGGTTGTGAATTTACAAAACCATAGAAATTCAACAGTTATAGTTAAGAGTTCTTTCAAGTAATTAAAACGCGTGCCCTAAGGTAACTGTAACTCGCGCCTTCGCCATGCACAGCTAATTACTCCACATATTATATCACTGATGACATATGTAAGGAAATGCCTCCTTGGCATGGTTGCCCCCTGACTTTTTGCCTTTGCTGATGCTATGTTTACAATTGAAAGTGTGCTGAGGCCTGCTAACCAGGCCCCAGCACCAGTGTTCTTTCCCTAACCTGTACTTTTGTATCCACAATTGGCAGACCCTGGCATCCAGATAAGTCCCTTGTAACTGGTACTTCTAGTACCAAGGGCCCTGATGCCAAGGAAGGTCTCTAAGGGCTGCAGCATGTCTTATGCCACCCTGGAGATCTCTCACTCAGCACAGACACACTGCTTGCCAGCTTGTGTGTGCTAGTGAGGACAAAACGAGTAAGTCGACATGGCACTCCCCTCAGGGTGCCATGCCAGCCTCTCACTGCCTATGCAGTATAGGTAAGACACCCCTCTAGCAGGCCTTACAGCCCTAAGGCAGGGTGCACTATACCATAGGTTAGGGTACCAGTGCATGAGCATGGTACCCCTACAGTGTCTAAACAAAACCTTAGACATTGTAAGTGCAGGGTAGCCATAAGAGTATATGGTCTGGGAGTCTGTCAAACACGAACTCCACAGCACCATAATGGCTACACTGAAAACTGGGAAGTTTGGTATCAAACTTCTCAGCACAATAAATGCACACTGATGCCAGTGTACATTTTATTGTAAAATACACCACAGAGGGCACCTTAGAGGTGCCCCCTGAAACTTAACCGACTGTCTGTGTAGGCTGACTAGTTCCAGCAGCCTGCCACACCAGAGACATGTTGCTGGCCCCATGGGGAGAGTGCCTTTGTCACTCTGAGGCCAGTAACAAAGCCTGCACTGGGTGGAGATGCTAACACCTCCCCCAGGCAGGAGCTGTGACACCTGGCGGTGAGCCTCAAAGGCTCACCCCTTTGTCACAGCCCAGCAGGGCACTCCAGCTTAGTGGAGTTGCCCGCCCCCTCCGGCCACGGCCCCCACTTTTGGCGGCAAGGCTGGAGGGAACAAAGAAAGCAACAAGGAGGAGTCACTGGCCAGTCAGGACCGCCCCTAAGGTGTCCTGAGCTGAGGTGACTCTGACTTTTAGAAATCCTCCATCTTGCAGATGGAGGATTCCCCCAATAGGGTTAGGATTGTGACCCCCTCCTCTTGGGAGGAGGCACAAAGAGGGTGTACCCACCCTCAGGGCTAGTAGCCATTGGCTACTAACCCCCCAGACCTAAACACGCCCTTAAATTTAGTATTTAAGGGCTACCCTGAACCCTAGAAAATCAGATTCCTGCAACTACAAGAAGAAGGACTGCCTAGCTGAAAAACCCCTGCAGAGGAAGACCAGAAGACGACAACTGCCTTGGCTCCAGAAACTCACCGGCCTGTCTCCTGCCTTCCAAAGATCCTGCTCCAGCGACGCCTTCCAAAGGGACCAGCGACCTCGACATCCTCTGAGGACTGCCCCTGCTTCGAAAAGACAAGAAACTCCCGAGGACAGCGGACCTGCTCCAAGAAAGGCTGCAACTTTGTTTCCAGCAGCTTTGAAAGAACCCTGCAAGCTCCCCGCAAGAAGCGTGAGACTTGCAACACTGCCCCCGGCGACCCCGACTCGGCTGGTGGAGATCCAACACCTCAGGAGGGACCCCAGGACTACTCTGATACTGTGAGTACCAAAACCTGTCCCCCCTGAGCCCCCACAGCGCCGCCTGCAGAGGGAATCCCGAGGCTTCCCCTGACCGCGACTCTTTGAATCCAAAGTCCCGACACCTGGGAGAGACCCTGCACCCGCAGCCCCCAGGACCTGAAGGACCGGACTTTCACTGGAGAAGTGACCCCCAGGAGTCCCTCTCCCTTGCCCAAGTGGAGGTTTCCCCGAGGAACCCCCCCCTTGCCTGCCTGCAGCGCTGAAGAGATCCCGAGATCTCTCATAGACTAACATTGCGAACCCGACGCCTGTTTCTACACTGCACCCGGCCGCCCCCGCGCTGCTGAGGGTGAAATTTCTGTGTGGGCTTGTGTCCCCCCCGGTGCCCTACAAAACCCCCCTGGTCTGCCCTCCGAAGACGCGGGTACTTACCTGCAAGCAGACCGGAACCGGGGCACCCCCTTCTCTCCATTCTAGCCTATGTGTTTTGGGCACCACTTTGAACTCTGCACCTGACCGGCCCTGAGCTGCTGGTGTGGTGACTTTGGGGTTGCTCTGAACCCCCAACGGTGGGCTACCTTGGACCAAGAACTGAACCCTGTAAGTGTCTTACTTACCTGGTAAAACTAACCAAAACTTACCTCCCCTAGGAACTGTGAAAATTGCACTAAGTGTCCACTTTTAAAACAGCTATTTGTCAATAACTTGAAAAGTATACATGCGATTTTTATGATTTAAAGTTCCTAAAGTACTCACCTGCAATACCTTTCAAATGAGATATTACATGTAGAATTTGAACCTGTGGTTCTTAAAATAAACTAAGAAAAGATATTTTTCTATATAAAAACCTATTGGCTGGATTTGTCTCTGAGTGTGTGTACCTCATTTATTGTCTATGTGTATGTACAACAAATGCTTAACACTACTCCTTGGATAAGCCTACTGCTCGACCACACTACCACAAAATAGAGCATTAGTATTATCTATTTTTACCACTATTTTACCTCTAAGGGGAACCCTTGGACTCTGTGCATGCTATTCCTTACTTTGAAATAGCACATACAGAGCCAACTTCCTACAACATATTATATGCCATTTTTATATTCTCACTGCAACATCTGCAGTAACATTATTGATGAGACTACTTTGCATGGTGAGAGAGCGAGTTATATTTACCTTAGGGCGCGAGTGAAGGAGAGTTGGAAGAAGGAGGGGAGAGGAAGCTTCCCACGGAGAGATGACCCAAGTTAACAAGCTGCCAAATGTTTGGTGTAGCGACATCTGCCCAGTAATTATGTTTTTTTGGGGGTATGTTGTAGTGCCTTTCAAGTAAATAGTTGTGTGTTTTTCTGGTGTACTATTGTGTGGGAAAGTGCCCCCTTTTGGCATGGTTAACCCCCTTCCCCCCCACACACACACGTTTTGCCTGGCATTGATGCAACCTTGACTGAGTGTGTGCTGGGATCCTGCTAACCAGGTCCCACCACCAGTGTCTTTCCCTAAACTGTACCACTGTTTCCACAATTGGCACACCCCCGGCACACAGATAAGTCCCTTATCTGTGACCAGGGAGGGTCCCGAAGGGCTGCACAATGGATTATGCCACCCCAAGGGACTCCTCACCAAACACATGCACACTGCCATTGCAGCTTGTGTGCGCTGGTGGGGAGAAAGGTAAAATCGACATGGCATCTCTCTTAGGGTGCCATGCCCACAAACCACTGCGGGTGGCATAGGTTAGTCATCCCTCTAGCAGACCTTACAGCCTTAAGGCAGGGTGCACTATACCACAGGTGAGGACACTGTAGGGGCATATTGCTCATGCAGCTAAGTCCATTCTTAGACATTGTAAGTGCAGTGCGGCCATATTAAGTACATGGGCTGGGAATTTGTCATTACGAACTCCACAGCTCCATGGTGGCTTCACAGAAGACTGTTATCTAGGGTCAGGGACAAAGCCTGCTCTGGGTGGAGATGCTTCACACTTCCTCCGTGCAGGAACTGCAACACTTGACGGTGAGCCTCAAAGGCTCAGACTCCTGTTACTGTGCCCCAGGACACTCCAGCTAGTGGAGATGCTCGCCACTGGATGAAGCCCCACTTCTGACTGCAAGTCCTGCAAGAAAATTAGGTAAAACAGGGAGGAGTGACCACAACAGCTAGCGCCACCCCTAAGGTGTCCAGAGCTGAAGTGACCCTCTCCCTGCAGAATCCACCATCTTGGTTTGGAGGGCAGGGACCAATAGGGTTAGGAATGTGCCCCCCCCTCCAAAGGGAGTGGACACAGATAGGGTATACCCACCCTCAGGGACCCCTGTAACATCCCTAAATCTAGTATTTAGGGGCACCCCTGAAAATAGCTCATCAGATTCCTGGTGACCTCAAGACAAGAAGAAAGAAGGACTGTTAAGCTGACGCCCCCCAGCAGTGAAGACTCCAGACAACAACTGATTGGTCCCAGCCCTACAGGCCTGTCTGCAACTTCAAAAGTCCTGCTACAAAAAGGCAATGCATCCTGGAGGGCCAGCAACCTCTAGAAACCCCCAGAGGACTGCCTACCTAGCAGGGGACCAAGAACTCCTGAGGACAGCGGCCCTGTCCACAAGAAACTCCAACAAAGGACCCCAGAGCCTCCCTGGATATGCGAGTCCTGCCCACTCTGCACCCAAAGCCCACTGCCTGTGTCCAGGTGGCCCACTGGTCCAGAGCAGGTCCCCAGGCGATTCTGAACTTGTGGTCATCCCCTCCTGGCCGACACAACACCGCCTGCAGCCTGAAACCAGAGGACCCCCCTGACCACGACAGGATCCAACGAAGGTTCCCAACCCCTGCTTTCGCAGTCCCCCGGCCTTGGGAATTCCAACAGACGGTCCTGCAACGTTCAGCAGGCAGCCCTTCTCCAAGTCCAGCCTGTGGTTTTCCGGAACCAACACACTGGAATCTCCTCCCCTGGGATCCTCCCATTGAAAAGCATGGGGCGCCCAACTTTGTGTTTGCACCCCGTGCCTGAGGGTGTGTGTTTGGTGCCTACCTGTGCTGCCCTCTCCCTCCTCCCCGATGCTCGCCTAAACCCCCAGATCTGCTCTTTGAAGACATGGGTACTTACCTGCCAGCAGATCTTTTTCGAGGATTCCACTGCAAACCCGACACCTACTTAGACTTCTGCATCCAGCCGCCCTGTGTTGGTGGTTACGTACTTTTGGGGTCAGCCTAAACTTCAACCAGTGGACATCTTAACCTGCAAAGACTGGAGTCGTAAGGTCTGTACATACCTGTTAACTGTGTTAATACTGTTTCCCCCCCTAGGACCGTATGGACTCCTATGGAAAATTGCACTAAGTGTCAACTTTTGAAATAGAAAATTGATACTTACTTGTAAACTGTTTTATCTGCTAAAACCAAAAAAAGTACAATTGATACATATACTTGATACCTACTTACAACTGTACTTACCTGCAACAAAGTTCTTCTGGTTCTAGTAATAAAGTAACAAATATATTTTTGCTATATAAAAACAATCGGTCTGGAGTTAGTTGTTGAGTGTGTGCCTCATTTCTTGACTGTGTGCGTACAAAATATGATTAGCACTACCCTTTGATAGGCCTAACTGCTCAACCACACTACCGCAAAAGAGAGCATTAGTATTATCTACTTTAACGTCTGTTAAGCCTCTGGGGAACCAGTGGACTCCGTACATACTATTTCTCATTTTGATATAGTATATACAGAGCCATCTTCCTACACTATACTTTTAGAACCTCTAAAAGACTACATGCGTTTTAATTGTTTCACACACACACACACACACATATATATAATATAATATATATATATATATATATATATATATATATATATTAGACAATTGCAAAGATTGTAGACATAGGCCAACACAGTATTTAAAAGGGTCTGCCAAATAACACAGGCTGCAGAAAGATCAATGGTGGGCTGCAGAAAGAGATCAAAGACTGAGTCAAAGCAGCCTGATCTCTTATACATTGTGACCACTTGCAGTAATTTTAGGCCTGTTGCATGCAAAACCTAGGGGAGAGGATGTGGCCTAACGTCCTGAGCTGCTGACTTTGATGCTGGGGAACCAAGTTCAAGTCTCGGCGTTGGCTCAACATCCTGTGATTCTGGACAAATCGCTTAATCTCCCCGTGCCTACCAAATATGAAGGTCTTCTTCTCTAATGTAACCGGAGGTCATGTAAAGCGTTTCAATACTTCGGTTGATGGCAGCAGACACCGCAAAGAAACAGCGACAAAAAACAGGCATGCACGAACAACATAGTGCCACGGACTGTGAACCCAAAGAAAAAGTAGTGCACGACAGTAAGGTATATGGCCGATCGTGCAATAATCCACGTAACGGGGATCAGTCTCCAAGGCGGTAACAAAACAGACGCAGGGTGGGACAGAACACAAAGCATTTACCTAACAAATGAAAGGAATTTCGAAAGGCAAGCGAAGGAACTAATGAAAGTGATAGGCGTGGTGGAAGCTCACAGAAATAGATTACAGCATGTTGAGAGACCTAGGCTCGACCTAACAAGCAGGTGCAAATTGTTGAGATCCAGACACAAGCATAGGTAAGCCCAAAAAAACAAAAGAGGAAAGAATAGAAAGCACTGGCATAGCCAATAGGTCTCAACTTTGGGACTTTAGAAGTGTTTAGTTCGAGCTATTGGTTATGCCAATGTTTGTAAGCTATGTTGTAAAGTATTGTCTGCTGTGCAATATGTTGGTAAGTTATGGTAAAAACGTGTTACAAGCATTTTTGTTACTTAATACACACCCAGAAAATATTTTGTATAAATGACTGAATTAATAAAATATTTGTTATAAAAAATGTTTTAGTTGTTCTGCCTGTTCTAATGCTAGTTTGTTATACTTTTTTATTACATGGATATCAATAATGGGAGGATGAAGTTTTGTAAATAGTATTTGAATTTCAATATGAGTAGCGGACAGACACTAGGGGAGAATGACAAGATGTTCTAAGGATATATTGAGGTGATGCTGAGTGATGGTAAGGTGGTGTTGTGCTGTTCTGGAGGTAATGCAAATACCTTCAGGTCAGTTTGCGCCTTATAAAATGGCAAATCTGAAATAAGGTGGAAAAAAATGTACATGATAGTGCGGGCCCCTCCAGCATATAAAAAGAGTGACATATTGAGTTTGTTCAGAGCCTTCTTGGAATGGCGGGGGTGAAAATGGCGATTGCTAGAAACGGCGAGAGAGTGAAGGCAGAGGCTCCAGATCACAGCCCTGATGCTTAGTCCTTCTTCCTGTGTATCATTTGTGACGCCATGCAGGCATAACCTAAAAATATACTGCTGCCTATACCATGTCGACAGTCAAATCAGAACTAATGAGCACTAGTAAGCTCCGACTAATCGTTTGCCCTTCAGAACAGAACTGTTGTTCTCTCCTGGGCAACTCCCACCATTTCAAGGCACTCTAAGTGCACAATAAACGGATCATGTTTTCATTTAAAAGCCATAAAATGTGTGTTGAAGGAAGACAAAGGTGCAACGGATTGGTAACTCAGGTCTGCACTATTTCGTAGTACCATAAAACTAATAACTGAAATGGTTTATCACCCCTGTACATAATTACAGGGTGGCAGCGGGGTCATTAGTGGCACCAAGTGCCTTATTGATGGCCTTCATCATCCGCGGTCCATAAACAAAACCATTTGAGCCCTAAAGACTGAGATCCTGTCCTTGCTCTTGATGGTGCTAAATTATAACTCGCGCTCTTTTAATGATCTGGATCTTACACTGGTTTATCAAATAATAAAATGAGTCTATAAACTGGTGGTGCATCTGAAGACAAGCAGATGCGTTTTCTCGAAAAGCTGTTCTCAATTTAGTTTAGTAAACATGAAATAAAAAACAGGAGCAGAGCATTCGGGTAAAGACAACTGCAAATCTGCATGACTGATTAAACAAAGAATGCCGTGAAATGGGGCCACTTTAGAACTCAAATGGACTAATTTTCATTCGGAAAAGAAACTCTCTAAATGGCGTAATTACACCACAACTCTTGACCCTCCATGTAATTTAAAAAAATAAAATAAAAAAAACCTCACTTTAGATTAGCATTGCAGGTAAAGTGTCAACCGGTTGATGACATACATGAATTCTGCTACGTTAGCAGGTTTAGTTAGGTATTAAATATAGCCGTGCCTGGAACAAAGAAGAAGGTAAATGCTGTACAGAGAACATTTATATATGAGCATTGCAAAAGTAGAGTATCACATAGCACATCGTTCTGTATATGCAGAGGATTGCTTGAGACCTGATTACAAAACTGAATGCGACCTATGGACTGCTGGCAGTAACTGAACGAAAAAGTACCTGCAAAGCGACGAGTAGCTAGCGGAAGGACACTGGTCAGTTTTCACTGGCAGTGACTGGAAGCTGTACTTCGTCCAGAGTCGACATGACGTCAAAGCAGAGCAGGAAGTCAAAGCAGATGACATGCTGTCTAATTGGAAGGCAGTTTATTGCTGGACTGGGCCAATGGTAAATTTCGGTAAGTAATATGCGTCCAAGCCCCTTTAAAGATTTTTTTTTTGTTAACAGAAGACTAAGCAAGTGCACCCAATGCAGGCGAAACCTAAAAAGACAAGAGGGTAGGGAAGAAGCCTGCTCCCAGGCCCATGGCCGAGGTATGGCAGCAGTGTCGCCGGCTCATAATAGAGCCGGCGGAAAAGCTAAAGCACACAGGGGGCACTAGCACCATCAAAATGCGCACTGTGTGCACAGCAGACAGTACACATTTCAAGAGTGCTGGGCTGGGGGACCTGTGCACTGCCCATGCCATAAAGCAGGCAGGGAAACAGATGGAAAAAAATGCTCCCCCATGCAGGGAGCAGCATCTCTTTTTGCTGCTCTCTGCATGCAGGAACAATGCCGGGTGCTTCAGGTGGAGGTGGGGAGCTGGCTAAGACAGCGGGGCACTGGGACTCCCCCCTGAGGCACCCAAAAACCAGAGACTGGGTGCCCTGGGTGGGCAGGGCACTCACCACTGACTGGCCAGGCCCCAGGGCTCCCTAGGGTCAAAATAGACCCGGGGGCATGCGTGCAGCCCCCTCCCCTTTCAGTAATTGGCCAGGCTCCAGAGAATGGGGTTCCCAGGGCCAAAATAAGCACGGGAATGGGGGCCACCTCCCCCATTTTTGACAGGGTGTGCCCTAGAAGGATGGAGTCCCGAGGGACGATATTGTCCTTTGAGGGGGAGCTGCATTCCCCCCTCAATTTAAAAAGGTACAGAGCCCTGGAGGATGGGCTCTCTGGGGCCAAATGTCCCCCTCCCCTCATTTTTGACAGCTGGGCCATGGGAGATGGGGTCCCCGGGGCCAAAATCGGCTTGAGGAGGGGGCTGCATGGAATGGGGTCCCCATGGCCCAGGCAGGGAAAAATAAAAAAAAATAATAATAAAAAATAAAAAAACAATCGGCATTTCCCCCTCCTCATTTACTATATGGATGGGCTCTAGGTGATGGGGCACGCGGGGTCATAATCAGTCCAGAGAAGGAGCTGCATGCACCTCACCCGGGGTGCCTTCATGTGTGGGGGATTGGCTGCGGGTCTATCCCCCTGCCCAACACAGCCAAAGGCAGCATGTAATATAGGGTTGGCTGAAGCCGTGTGACCAACCCTCCGCTGCCAAAGGCCCATTGAATTAACGTAAAAGAATTTAATATTCCTTAATGTTAAAAAAAAAAAAATACAAAAAACAACTAGAAATTCACTGAAAAAACACAAAGGTCACAGGGACGTGTTAGGAAACAGAATTAGGAAGAAAAAAAAACTGAGAAATTCAATTTTTAAAAGAAAGCAAAGGTTACAGGGACGTTATAGTTGGGATTTACACACACAAAACCATAGGGATCCAGCATTTATACTTATCTGAAGAAACTAGAACTCCTGCCCTAAGGTAACTATAACTCAAGCCGTCGCCACGCACTGTTAATTACCACACATATTACATCAGACCTGACATCTTCTATGACATCATTGATAATCACAGCAACATTTGCAATAAAGTTATTGATGAGAAAAACTGTGCATGGCGGGTGAGTGAGTTATAGTTACCTTAGGGCATGAGTTATAGTTTCTTCAGATAATTATACCTGTAACTGCTTCATTTCTATGATTGTGTGCGTGTAAAATCTGAACCTAACTATAACATCCTTGTAACCTTTTGCTCTTTAGTAAAAATATATTTTATATAAATATCCATATATATCTCTCCATATGTTCATATCCTAGTGGCAGTCACCACGGGGTAGTTACAGTTAGGACTAGGTATGATGTGATCCATCGAGCTGTCAAGCGACAGGGCCTGGAAAAGTGGGAAGGCGGAGGTTGCACATAGTAAAATTGAAAAGCTATACAGAAAACACGGCTGGAAGGAATTACACCAAATTCGGCAGAAAGCTATCTCTTTACCTAGAGATAATGCTTTTAGTGATTTGGTGTAAATCCGTTCAATAGTGCTTCAGAAAGAAAGGTTCAAAATTATTGACTATTTGGACAGGTGGGTTTGTGGGTGCCACGCAGAAGTCCCATTGGTAAGAAACTTCAAATGAGAGAGATCCGATTGGCTGAGTAGGCTCTACCCCTATTCCCCCAACCCCCGTAAATTGCCTTGACCTGCTCTGACTGCAACATGAAGAGAAAAGTTGCGGCCAATGTTACCCAGAAAGGTGGCTCAGACCACATGTCATTAAAATTGTAGGAAGTTGGCTCTGTATGTGCTATTTCAAAGTAAGGAATAGCATGCACAGAGTCCAAGGGTTCCCCTTAGAGGTAAGATAGTGGCAAAAAGAGATAATACTAATGCTCTATTTTGTGGTAGTGTGGTCGAGCAGTAAGGCTTATCAAAAGGGGTAGTGTTAAGCATTTTTTGTACATACACACAGGCAATAAATGAGAAAACACACGCTCAGACAATTCCAGCCAATAGGTTTTTGTATAGAAAAATATATTTTCTTAGTTTATTTTAAGAACCACAGGTTCAAATTCTACATGTAATATCTCATTTGAAAGGTATTGCAGGTAAGTACCTTAGGAACTTTGAATAATTACAGTAGCATATATACTTTTCAGATAAAACACAAATAGCTGTTTTAAAAGTGGACAGTGCAATTTTCACAGTTCCTGGGGGAGGTAAAGTATTGTTAGTTCTTGCAGGTAAGTAACCCACCTACAGGGTTCAGATTTGGGTCCAAGGTAGCCCACCGTTGGGGGTTCAGAGCAACCCCAAAGTTACCACACCAGCAGCTCAGGGCCGGTCAGGTGCAGAGGTCAAAGAGGTGCCCAAAACACATAGGCTTCAATGGAGGTAAGGGGGTGCCCCGGTTCCAGTCTGCCAGCAGGTAAGTACCCGCGTCTTCGGAGGGCAGACCAGAGGGGTTTTGTAGGGCACCGGGGGGAACACAAGTCCACACAAAAAGTACACCTGCAGCAGCGCAGGGGCGGCCGGGTGCAGTGTGCAAACACGCGTCGGGTTTGTAATGGTTTTCAATGAGAGACCAAGGAGTCTCTTCAGCGGTGCAGGCAGGCAAGGGGGGGCTCCTCGGGGTAGCCACCACCTGGGCAAGGGAGAGGGCCTCCTGGGGGTCACTCCTGCACTGGAGTTCCGATCCTTCAGGTCCTGGGGGCTGCGGGTGCAGGGTCTTTTCCAGGCGTCAGGATTTCAGAGTCAGGCAGTCGCGGTCAGGGGGAGCCTCGGGATTCCCTCTGCAGGCGTCGCTGTGGGGGCTCAGGGGGGACAACTTTGGTTACTCACAGTCTTGGAGTCGCTGGAGGGTCCTCCCTGTAGCGTTGTTTCTCCACCAGTCGAGTCGGGGTCGCCGGGTGCAGTGTTGCAAGTCTCACGCTTCTTGCGGGGATTGCAGGGGTCTTTAAATCTGCTCCTCTGAAACAAAGTTGCAGTCTTTTTGGAACAGGGCCGCTGTCCTCAGGAGTTTCTTGTTCCTCTTGAAGCAGGGCAGTCCTCTGAGGATTCAGAGGTCGCTGGTCCTGGGGAAAGCGTCGCTGGAGCAGGTTTCTTTAGAAGGCAGGAGACAGGCCGGTAGGACTGGGGCCAAAGCAGTTGGTGTCTTCTTTCTTCTTCTGCAGGGGTTTTTCAGCTCAGCAGTCCTCTTCTTCTTGTAGTTGCAGGAATCTAATTTCCTAGGTTCTGGAGAGCCCCTAAATACTGAATTTAGGGGTGTGTTTAGGTCTGGGAGGGCGGTAGCCAATGGCTACTGTCCTTGAGGGTGGCTACACCCTCCTTGTGCCTCCTCCCTGAGGGGAGGGGGGCACATCCCTAATCCTATTGGGGGAATCCTCCATCTGCAAGATGGAGGATTTCTAAAAGTCAGAGTCACCTCAGCTCAGGACACCTTAGGGGCTGTCCTGACTGGCCAGTGACGACTCCTTGTTTTTCTCATTATCTCTCCTGGACTTGCCGCCAAAAGTGGGGGCTGGGTCCAGGGGGCGGGCATCTCCACTAGCTGGAGTGCCCTGGGGCATTGTAACACGAAGCTTGAGCCTTTCAAGCTCACTGCTAGGTGTTACAGTTCCTGCAGAGGGGAGGTGTATAGCACCTCCACCCAGAGCAGGCTTTGTTTCTGTCCTCAGAGAGCACAAAGGCTCTCACCGCATGGGGTCAGAAACTCGTCTCGCAGCAGCAGGCTGGCACAGACCAGTCAGTCCTGCACTGAACAATTGGGTAAAATACAGGGGGTATCTCTAAGATGCCCTCTGTGTGCATTTTTTAATAAATCCAACACTGGAATCAGTGTGGGTTTATTATTCTGAGAAGTTTGATACCAAACTTCCCAGTATTCAGTGTAGCCATTATGGAGCTGTGGAGTTCGTTTTTGACAGACTCCCAGACCATATTCTCTTATGGCTACCCTGCACTTACAATGTCTAAGGTTTTGCTTAGACACTGTAGGGGCATAGTGCTCATGCACCTATGCCCTCACCTGTGGTATAGTGCACCCTGCCTTATGGCTGTAAGGCCTGCTAGAGGGGTGACTTACCTATGCCACAGGCAGTGTGAGGTTGGCATGGCACCCTGAGGGGAGTGCCATGTCGACTTACTCATTTTCTCCCCACTAGCACACACAAGCTGGCAAGCAGTGTGTCTGTGCTGAGTGAGGGGTCCCTAGGGTGGCATAAGACATGCTGCAGCCCTTAGAGACCTTCCCTGGCATCAGGGCCCTTGGTACCAGGGGTACCAGTTACAAGGGACTTACCTGGGTGCCAGGGTTGTGCCAATTGTGGAGACAACTGTACATTTTAGGTGAAAGAACACTGGTGCTGGGGCCTGGTTAGCAGGGTCCCAGCACACTTCTCAGTCAAGTCAGCATCAGTATCAGGCAAAAAGTGGGGGGTAACTGCAACAGGGAGCCATTTCTTTACACAAGCCCCCCCCCCCCCCCCCCAGCCCACAGGCCAGGAGACTCAGCCAAAGCTGGGAGAGTCTTCCTAGGCTGTCAGGCGAGGAAGAGTAGAGGAAATAGGCTGGTTTGTTGCAGGGCCTACTCTGCCTTACATCCTCCTGTTTAGGTCATTCCCCCTGGGGAACTGACCCACTTCCACAGTGATAGGACCTAGTCTGAACTGCCTCTTGTCTGTGCTTTTAATGTCTTCACCCAGTCTCTCTATTTTGGGGTTAGAGGTATCCACCTCTGCTAATCTTATCTTAGCCAGGGTAACCCCCAGCGTACCCAAAGAGGTTACCCAGAGCTGGAGTAACCCCACTATGACCAACAGGGTCAGGGGGCCTAACTTGCTATTTGGCATGGGGTCAGACCACCATGCCAAGGATAGTGCAGCCATAAAGGCTAACACCCAGCAGAGGCCACTGACAGCTGTCAGTGCCCAGAACCACACCTTTAGCTCTTCACCTACAAGGGAAGGGGCTAAGTTACAGGCTTCTTTGGGTTCAGGGTGCCAGTCTGCTGTATTAGAGTGGGGGGTTACCACATCTTGTAGTAAACACTCTTCTTCCACTCTTTCTTCTGTTAGCTGAGGAGCCACCCACTCAGGTTTAACAGTTGCCTGACTAGCCAGGACTTCTTGTGGGTCAGGTTGGACTTTACCAGTGCCATTTTTGGAGTTCTCCCCTTCTGGAGCAGAATCTCCTTGGCTTGCTGGAACCTTGGCTAAAGGTTGTCCACCTTTCCTACTCTGTTTTCCTTTCTTTTTTTCTGGGGCCTGCTTGCAGTTACTGCAGGACCTCCAGAATCCTTGGGAGAGGTCTGGCACTGGACCAGTTCCTCTCTTTGGCTCTGACTAACCTCTGGGCAGTCATTTCCAAGGAGACAATCAAGGGGGAGGTCTGTACTGACTACCACCCTTCTCCAGCTAAAAGTCCCACCTACTTCTATGGGCACAAAAGCCACAGGCCTATCAGTAACCCTGTCTGGGCTAACTCTTACTCTGGCCATCTCACCTGGGATGTACTGGTTTGAGAACACCAGCCTGTCATGCACAATAGTGTGACTGGCACACGTGTGTCTCTCAGGGCAGTGGCTGGGATTCCATTCACCAGTAGGTGGTGGAAGTGTCTACTTCCCTCTGGAATCTCCAACTCACCTGTTGGGCCCTTTTTCCAGTTGAAGGCTATGAAGACCTCCTCATCTGATGAGTCATCCCCAATGGCTACACTGGTCACCCCTGGGATTTTGCTAAGGGGTTTGTTTTTGGGACAAGAAGTGTCCTTGGTGTGGTGCCCTGTCTGTCTACAGTTATGGCACCATGCCTTAGTGGCATCCCAGTTCTTACCCTGGTACCCACCTTTGTTTTGGGTTGTGTCTTGGGGCCCACCCACCTGGTCTGGTTTTTGGGGGCCTATAGAGGACTCTTTTTCTTTATTTCTAGTGTCACCCACTTTCTCCTGGGGAGGCTTTGTAACCCCTTTCTTTTGGTCACCCCCAGTGGAAGTTTTGGTTACCCTAGTCTTGACCCAGTGGTCTGCCTTCTTTCCCAATTCTTGGGGAGAAATTGGACCTAGGTCTACCAGATACTGATGCAACTTTTCATTGAAGCAGTTACTTAAAATGTGTTCTTTCATAAACAAATTATAAAGCCCAACATAGTCATGCACTTCATTTCCAGTTACCCAACCATCCAGTGTTTTCACTGAGTAGTCTACAAAATCAACCCAGGTCTGGCTCGAGGATTTTTGAGCCCCCCTGAACCTAATCCTGTACTCCTCAGTGGAGAATCCAAACCCCTCAATCAGGGTACCCTTCATGAGGTCATAAGATTCTGCATCTTTTCCAGAGAGTGTGAGGAGTCTATCCCTACACTTTCCAGTGAACATTTCCCAAAGGAGAGCACCCTAGTGAGATCTGTTTACTTTTCTGGTTGCACAAGCCCTCTCAAAAGCTGTGAACCATTTGGTGATGTCATCACCTTCTTCATATTTAGTCACAATCCCTTTAGAGATTTTTAACATGTCAGCAGAATCTCTGACCCTAGTTATGTTGCTGCCACCATTGATGGGTCCTAGGCCCATCTCTTGTCTTTCCCTTTCTATGGCTAGGATCTGTCTTTCCAAAGCCAATCTTTTGGCCATCCTGGCTAACTGGATGTCCTCTTCACTGGGGTTATCCTCAGTGATTTCAGAGATGTTGGTCCCTCCTGTGAGGGAAGCAGCATCTCTGACTATTATATTTGGAGACAGGGCTGGAGTGGCCCTGTTCTCCCTAGTTAGGACTGGTAGGTGGGAATTTTCCTCCAAGTCACTATCTTCATCCTCTGTGTTGCCATCCTCAGAGGGGTTGGCTCTTTCAAACTCTGCCAAAAGCTCCTGAAGCTGTAGTTTGGAAGGTCTGGGGCCCATTGCGATTTTCTTTATTTTGCAGAGTGACCTTAGCTCCCTCATCTTAAGATGGAGGTAAGGTGTGAGGTCGAGTTCCTCCACATTCATCTCTGCACTAGACATTATGCTTCTAAAAGTTGGAATACTTTTTAAGAATCTAAAACTAGTTCTAGGTTCTAATTCAAACTTTCACAAAACTTTTAAACTCTAAAAGAAATGCTAACGGGGACTAACACAAGGCCCTAGCAGGACTTTTAAAAATTTAGAAAAATAGTTCAAATTGCAAAAATCAATTTCTAATGACAATTTTTGGACTTTGTCGTCTGATCAGGTATTGGCTGAGTAGTCCAGCAAATGCAAAGTCTTGTACCCCACCGCTGATCCACCAATGTAGGAAGTTGGCTCTGTATGTGCTATTTCAAAGTAAGGAATAGCATGCACAGAGTCCAAGGGTTCCCCTTAGAGGTAAGATAGTGGCAAAAAGAGATAATACTAATGCTCTATTTTGTGGTAGTGTCGTCGAGCAGTAGGCTTATCAAAGGAGTAGTGTTAAGCATTTGTTGTACATACACACAGGCAATAAATGAGAAAACACACACTCCGAGACAATTCCAGCCAATAGGTTTTTGTATAGAAAAATATATTTTCTTAGTTTATTTTAAGAACCACAGGTTCAAATTCTACATGTAATATCTCATTTGAAAGGTATTGCAGGTAAGTACTTTAGGAACTTTGAATAATTACAGTAGCATCTATACTTTTCACATAAAACACAAATAGCTGTTTTGAAAGTGGACACTGCAATTTTCACAGTTCCTGGGGGAGGTAAAGTATTGTTAGTTCTTGCAGGTAAGTAACCCACCTACAGGGTTCAGATTTGGGTCCAAGGTAGCCCACCGTTGGGGGTTCAGAGCAACCCCAAAGTTACCACACCAGCAGCTCAGGGCCAGTCAGGTGCAGAGGTCAAAGAGGTGCCCAAAACACATAGGCTTCAATGGAGGTAAGGGGGTGCCCCGGTTCCAGTCTGCCAGCAGGTAAGTACCCGCGTCTTCGGAGGGCAGACCAGGGGGGTTTTGTAGGGCACCGGGGGGGACACAAGTCCACACAAAAAGTACACCCTCAGCAGCGCGGGGGCGGCCGGGTGCAGTGTGCAAACACGCGTCGGGTTTGTAATGGTTTTCAATGAGAGACCAAGGGGTCTCTTCAGCGGTGCAGGCAGGCAAGGGGGGGGCTCCTCGGGGTAGCCACCACCTGGGCAAGGGAGAGGGCCTCCTGGGGGTCACTCCTGCACTGGAGTTCCGATCCTTCAGGTCCTGGGGGCTGCGGGTGCAGGGTCTTTTCCAGGCGTCGGGATTTCAGAGTCAGGCAGTCGCGGTCAGGGGGAGCCTCGGGATTCCCTCTGCAGGCGTCGCTGTGGGGGCTCAGGGGGGACAACTTTGGTTACTCACAGTCTTGGAATCGCTGGAGGGTCCTCCCTGTAGCGTTGTTTCTCCACCAGTCGAGTCGGGGTCGCCGGGTGCAGTGTTGCAAGTCTCACGCTTCTTGCGGGGATTGCAGGGGTCTTTAAATCTGCTCCTCTGAAACAAAGTTGCAGTCTTTTTGGAACAGGGCCGCTGTCCTCAGGAGTTTCTTGTTCCTCTTGAAGCAGGGCAGTCCTCTGAGGATTCAGAGGTCGCTGGTCCTGGGGAAAGCGTCGCTGGAGCAGGTTTCTTTAGAAGGCAGGAGATAGGGCGGTAGGACTGGGGCCAAAGCAGTTGGTGTCTTCTTTCTTCTTCTGCAGGGGTTTTTCAGCTCAGCAGTCCTCTTCTTCTTGTAGTTGCAGGAATCTAATTTCCTAGGTTCTGGAGAGCCCCTAAATACTGAATTTAGGGGTGTGTTTAGGTCTGGGAGGTTGGCTACTGTCCTTGAGGGTGGCTACACCCTCCTTGTGCCTCCTCCCTGAGGGGAAGGGGGCACATCCCTAATCCTATTGGGGGAATCCTCCATCTGCAAGATGGAGGATTTCTAAAAGTCAGAGTCACCTCAGCTCAGGACACCTTAGGGGCTGTCCTGACTGGCCAGTGACTCCTCCTTGTTTTTCTCATTATCTCTCCTGGACTTGCCGTCAAAAGTGGGGGCTGGGTCCAGGGGGCGGGCATCTCCACTAGCTGGAGTGCCCTGGGGCATTGTAACACGAAGCTTGAGCCTTTCAAGCTCACTGCTAGGTGTTACAGTTCCTGCAGGGGGGAGGTGTATAGCACCTCCACCCAGAGCAGGCTTTGTTTCTGTCCTCAGAGAGCACAAAGGCTCTCACCGCATGGGGTCAGAAACTCGTCTCGCAGCAGCAGGCTGGCACAGACCAGTCAGTCCTGCACTGAACAATTGGGTAAAATACAGGGGGTATCTCTAAGATGCCCTCTGTGTGCAATTTTTAATAAATCCAACACTGGAATCAATGTGGGTTTATTATTCTGAGAAGTTTGGTACCAAACTTTCCAGTATTCAGTGTAGCCATTATGGAGCTGTGGAGTTCGTTTTTGACAGACTCCCAGACCATATTCTCTTATGGCTACCCTGCACTTACAATGTCTAAGGTTTTGCTTAGACACTGTAGGGGCATAGTGTTCATGCACCTATGCCCTCACCTGTGGTATAGTGCACCCTGTGTTAGGGCTGTAAGGCCTGCTAGAGGGGTGACTTACCTATGCCACAGGCAGTGTGAGGTTGGCATGGCACCCTGAGGGGAGTGCCATGTCGACTTAGTCATTTTCTCCCCACTAGCACACACAAGCTGGCAAGCAGTGTGTCTGTGCTGAGTGAGGGGTCCCTAGGGTGGCATAAGACATGCTGCAGCACTTAGAGACCTTCCCTGGCATCAGGGCCCTTGGTACCAGTTACAAGGGACTTACCTGGGTGCCAGGGTTGTGCCAATTGTGGAGACAATGGTACATTTTAGGTGAAAGAACACTGGTGCTGGGGCCTGGTTAGCAGGGTCCCAGCACACTTATCAGTCAAGTCAGCATCAGTATCAGGCAAAAAGTGGGGGGTAACTGCAACAGGGAGCCATTTCTTTACATAAATGATAACAAATAAAGTATAAGGAAGCAGGGAAGGGTTACCCTGATCCTAGTTATTGGGACTTCCCTCAAATTTAAACTATATATATTTTAGGAATCTTACTTAACTTTAAAAACCATAGAAATTAACAGCCAAAAAAACTAAGGTTAATGTGACATTATTGTTAGGTCATAATATTGCTTAAATGTGCCTCTTCAGAGTTAAAATATACCTGAAATTCACCAATTATTTTTTATCTTAAGTGACTATAGTTTGCACCCTTGCTATATACGGATTATGAACCTCACTATTACATCACTCATGATATGTTCTATGACATCATTGAGATCACTGATGACATCTGGAATTACATCATTGATGACATCACTTTGCAAGGTCGAGGGGTGTGCATGTACAAGGATACTCTCCTAATTACAACCAATGCCTCATGCCCTTAGGTGTGGTGATGGATCACACTGTGGAACATTTCAGGGTGAAATGTCCCTCAATAGCACTATGGCAATCAGGTATTTGTAATATTAACAGGAACAACTGAATGTAACTGCAATGTTTGAAATGTCAAATATACTAATTGCTGACAAAAGACCTATGCCTTTAGCATATCTTTACCCAGCAACGTCTTGCGTTTTGGGACTTTAAGTTTTGCTTTTTGCACAGTAAGCGTGGCCTCAAAATATCAGCAGTTAAGTTATTATGGCTAAAATAACATGCTAACTGCAAAGTAGTTAAGATTAAGTGACAAAATAAAAAGCAACAATGAAAATCAATTTTAGTCAAAGTTTCCTGGACACTCTTTAAATCCCCCTCAAATATTTAGGTACCTTGCTTACTAAATGTTTAATTTCACAAAATACTTACCAGAAGGAAAAATTAACAAGGGCACTAGGTTTGGACTATTATTTAAAATGTCTGCAATCTTACGTGAAAAGTATGGTTTCTTATGTTTTACTTTTCATTTGTTTTTTGTAAGGAAACTGCGTATCATTTTTCTCTGTTAGATGTTGTGCCTGCCAGCTTCACTAAATTTAGTTAGTTCTGTTGCAATATTCAACGTCTTCAAAAAATACTTGTGCAAAAATAAGTTTTTCATGTTGACGGGCCCCACTGAAATTAGCGGGAGTGGTGTGGGGGAAATACATTAAAACCTTTGAAGATCACTTCTATAGACTAAGACTCCATCTTTGTCCTTGTTAGGATTTCACATATATCACTGAAGGACATACCGCTCTCTGGATGCCTCTTAGTGAGAAAGCTCTGCTTTATTTATTTTTTAGGTTTAGTCATGGTTTCATTTTTTATCAAAGATGCCAAACTATCCCATCCGTTAATCAGTACTAGTTGCTCATAGGACCTACAGAGCTTAAAACTTCTGACATGGAATTTGCAAGACACAAGATTTTTATTTTTTACCTTACCTGCATTAGATCCCATTTCTCAATGTATGTGTCCCTGACGTCTGGAGCTGCTGTTATCAGTGCATTGAAAGAATACACGTCAGCTAGAACAAAGAGACAAAATCTTTCAACTACAATCTATAACAAACTATTTCCAAGCAATTCTCACACACTTTTACATCACTGTCTAATCCCTTTCTATCACAAGTAAACCACACAGACAAGCAATTACATAGCACGCCATACATACATTATCTCTTCCTCTAGACTATTATACCAATTAGCAATTAATGGATTTGTGGAACTGAAATTTCCCCTTTTGTCCCAATGCTGTTGAGATGTTCAGACAGCCAAGGTTCTCAGCCAGACCTCCTCAGACAACCACAAATAATCTATTCTCAATAGACAGTTTGCACTCCACTGCCATGATTCAGGTGAGGTCTGTACCCTCACGCAATCCTCACTGCCATTTGTGTAGGTAACAGCAAAAAGAACAGTCACAGCTGTGGGTTTAATCCATCCAAGGATGTTTGTTTCTGGCCCAGGAGGACCTGGATTGGCAGTTCAGGCTGGCCTGTTTCTTGTTTTTGTCGCCCTAAGTGGGAAGGCTGTGCCCAGATGTGGATTTCGTGCTCACTGCGTCACTGGATTCAAGCTAGCCTGGCTGGTATGGGGAGATGCCCCGAAACCGGTCCCAGGATGCATATTTCCCGTCCAGGGAGGACCTGGTTTGGCAGTTCGGGCTGGACTGTTCCCATGGGGAACAGGGTCAAGACTGATTTGCATATGGCTGGGTCCAAACTGGGGTGGCGTGATGGGTATATAAAAAAAAAAAAAAAAAAAAAAAAAAAAAAGGAAGATGGATTATACCCAGCTCTTTGGGACCGGGGAGAATGTTTGCATTGTTCAGCTATCTGTCAATCATCTGTTCTTCATGAATTTGTGTAGGTAACAGCACATTATTCCTTCAGCCGGTCTCATTCTGATTAGAATCAGTATGTCGAATGCTCACCAGTCAGCCTGTGGTTCTGCAGTTCTGTGTACATGCTGAAAGCCTTACTGTAGGCACCATACTGGAGAAGGAAGAAGAACATCCAATTAGATGAAGAATGACCACAGCAGACAAAGAATGAGAACTCCTATTCTGAATGTGAATATGAATTCCAGAATGTGTATTTACCTTCACCATCCCTCTGATCATCGTGCAAAAGGAGGACGCATTTTTTTCAGGCATTAGACTAAATATCCTCTCAGCATTGTTGTTCTCCCTAAACTCCATGAAACAAAAACATCAATTTTGGTGTGCAAAAAAGGAAACATCTTCGAATGAAACACCAGTAATATGCGCCTACTTAAAACATAATCCCATAATATTTGTCTTTATTATTATTGTAAAACTACCAATCAGATTATAGGTTGGTGAATGAATGTTATCTTGACCATTTTATTCCTACTCTAGCCAATTACTTCTACAATGACAGTCCCTATCTTTTACAGTTCATTTCAATAAGGGATTTAAATCGTCATGTTATTCTATATCAATGGAAGAACTGCACTCCCTAAGCCTCCTAGATCCCGCTCTCACCACACCAAGGCCACTATCCACATAGCACAGGAAAACAAAAACTTGACTATATCACCCACAGAAGAATCTTCACTGGACATTGTGCTCAAATTCTGAAGCACAGGGAGGGTCTTTTGAGGCTAACTACCACGTTCTGTTCTAATATACTGAACACAGGCTGGCTCTGAAAACCTGTGCTTCGCTGCTGGACTGTTTGTTTCTGAAAAGCGTCATGTTTTACCTCCAATACAGTGGTCAATATGAGAGCCCCTAAGAGTGCCTTCGCCATGTAATTGGATGGGAAGACTGAGGTCAAGCATGGGTTGTTGGGATACTGGTGCTGGAGTGAAGGGTTCCAACCTTTTCACCCATAACTGGGGTTCTCGGCTGAGGGCATATTCCACCCGCTTTTCATATTAATGGAACGTGCCCATTTGCGAAACCGTGTACACTGCTGCACAAGATGGTAGTTTAAATTTTCTCTACAGACAGTACTTTGTCAATGGTATCCATGGCATCCTACCTGTTCTCCAACCACTCTCTCAAAAATGAAGTTACTGGCGGTAGGCAGTTTCCTTCCCTTAAATTGTCAACTTAAATTTTCAGATTAGCTCAGTGAAACTGAATTTCTTGTGTCACCGAGCAACAGGGGCTATTTGGCTGCGTGGCTCTGGCTCTGCTACACAGCATGACATCCATCAGTTCTGATGCATCAGACTTGCAACTCCTGCTGCAGAAACGCCACTGAGACGATGGTTAAAACTAATTTCCTCAGGAAGACCCTTGGTTGGACTAGGCTTACCACCTGAGCCCACTAAGCGCGGCTTCTGGGTAAACCCCATGGGCCTCTTACTTGTGGTGTTATTTGATACCATAGATTGAAATACCACTGCTACCAATGAGTGGTAGCACACCCACCAATCAGCAATTGTTCTATCAGGAATATTGTATAAATTGTGCTCTATTATTCTAACATACCTTTATAAACACTGGCACATACAACAGCAGTGTCAAGGTCGCTGCAACATGAAAAGACCACATGCAGAACCTTACACATCACACCCAACTCTTCCCAAGAAGGTTATACTGGAATCACATCCCTGCAATCAGGCATATAGGTCTTCCTGTAACCAACAATGCCACACTAGTAGCAGTTGCACACTATCAAGATTGGCACATATAAACATGCCTAAATAAGGTAGTAACTAACTAATTTTGTCGGTACAATATGCTATTTATGCCCCTTAGGGTTGCCCAGGAGATCCTTTTCATACTGGCGGCATGCAACTTGTCCAAACCCAATTTTAGCCAATGGGATGCTAGTATCAGAAGGCCTTCGAACAAGAGTTTTGTGCTTCTGCATCGCAGCTACCTTTCAATATTTCTAATTTTAAAAAGAGCTGTCGAATTACTATTTCTAGGCAATTGTTACATTGTGCCCAGCAGCAAATCACTGGCTATGCTTGAAACACCAGCTTTTAAAATTAGTTTCACTTGCTGAATCCAATCTAACTATTGCTATATTGCTTGGAAAATAGGGAGCCCTCCTCACCTGCATTAACTGAAGATAGTGTTGGATCAAAGACCTGGGGTTCAGTGGTACCAAACACCGAGCACAAATAAGATATTTTAATCAATCACAACTAGCCTGGTGCATTTTTGCATCTAGCAAAGTCCTTAGGTGATGCTTTTAATAATTTCTTGGTATTGGTTTCCTGTATTTGTGTTCAAAGTATATCAAATAAGAAGCATTTACTTTGAAGGTGCCCATCGAGATGCCCAGTTTATTGATCAAAATACGCACCATCATGTTCGATTGCAGGCCTTGTTGAGCCTGAAATCCAAATCTATGATTAGGTTAGTCATATTTTCCATGGCCACAGCTAAATGTCTGAAAGAAATTTCTAACATTGGACCAACTGAAATCTGCACCCAATGTTTTGGATGAAAATACCTTACATGGTTCGGTGAAGTTGCGCTTTTCTACCTTATCATTCTACCTTAACATTTCCTGGACCACCCTGTTTTTTTTTCTTCAGTGAGTTCGACTATCACGTAGGTCCAGGGGATGCACTTCATACTGCTTTTGGTCCTACTGTTCAAAATCAGAGTTGTACTCCCACACCAGGATGACACCTGCAGTGCACCTGCTAGAGTGAGAGTGGCTACTGCTCCATAAACCCACGCTAAGTGAAGGCAGACTGTGGTATTAGCATAATTTTAGCCTAGGGGCACATGCCTGCTGCCTGAAGGATGTCCGTCAGATTTCAAAACCATGGCAATTATCTTCCTAGCAATTGGGCTTCGAAAAACATATACATTTCTAGATGCCGTCATTCCCTAACCCTAGAAGATCAGTTCCTGTTTGTTGGTCATAATTTTGGAGTAGTAGTGGGATGCCCTCCTCCATCAACATTAGCTTTGTTAATGTATCTGTTTATTTTAGTTGTCTTGAAAAGCACTCTTTGGCGTTTGAATGCTATTTTGCAGGACTGGCAGGAATAAAGGTTGTGGTATTCCTTAGAGAATGTAAAAAGATGTTCTAAAGGAGGTTGGGAGTTCAGAGATTTCACAAAACAAAAACAAAAGGGAAAGACATAGCTAATTACAGGGAGTGCAGAATTATTAGGCAAATGAGTATTTTGACCACATCATCCTCTTTATGCATGTTGTCTTACTCCAAGCTGTATAGGCTCGAAAGCCTACTACCAATTAAGCATATTAGGTGATGTGCATCTCTGTAATGAGAAGGGGTGTGGTCTAATGACATCAACACCCTATATCAGGTGTGCATAATTATTAGGCAACTTCCTTTCCTTTGGCAAAATGGGTCAAAAGAAGGACTTGACAGGCTCCGAAAAGTCAAAAATAGTGAGATATCTTGCAGAGGGATGCAGCACTCTTAAAATTGCAAAGCTTCTGAAGCGTGATCATCGAACAATCAAGCGTTTCATTCAAAATAGTCAACAGGGTCGCAAGAAGCGTGTGGAAAAACCAAGGCGCAAAATAACTGCCCATGAACTGAGAAAAGTCAAGCGTGCAGCTGCCACGATGCCACTTGCCACCAGTTTGGCCATATTTCAGAGCTGCAACATCACTGGAGTGCCCAAAAGCACAAGGTGTGCAATACTCAGAGACATGGCCAAGGTAAGAAAGGCTGAAAGACGACCACCACTGAACAAGACACACAAGCTGAAACGTCAAGACTGGGCCAAGAAATATCTCAAGACTGATTTTCTAAGGTTTTATGGACTGATGAAATGAGTGAGTCTTGATGGGCCAGATGGATGGGCCCGTGGCTGGATTGGTAAAGGGCAGAGAGCCCCAGTCCGACTCAGACGCCAGCAAGGTGGAGGTGGAGAACTGGTTTGGGCTGGTATTATCAAAGATGAGCTTGTGGGGCCTTTTCGGGTTGAGGATGGAGTCAAGCTCAACTCCCAGTCCTATTGCCAGTTCCTGGAAGACACCTTCTTCAAGCAGTGGTACAGGAAGAAGTCTGCATCCTTCAAGAAAAACATGATTTTCATGCAGGACAATGCTCCATCACACGCGTCCAAGTACTCCACAGCGTGGCTGGCAAGAAAGGGTATAAAAGAAGGAAATCTAATGACATGGCCTCCTTGTTCACCTGATCTGAACCCCATTGAGAACCTGTGGTCCATCATCAAATGTGAGATTTACAAGGAGGGAAAACAGTACACCTCTCTGAACAGTGTCTGGGAGGCTGTGGTTGCTGCTGCACGCAATGTTGATGGTGAACAGATCAAAACACTGACAGAATCCATGGATGGCAGGCTTTTGAGTGTCCTTGCAAAGAAAGGTGGCTATATTGGTCACTGATTTGTTTTTGTTTTGTTTTTGAATGTCAGAAATGTATATTTGTGAATGTTGAGATGTTATATTGGTTTCACTGGTAATAATAAATAATTGAAATGGGTATATATTTTTTTTTTGTTAAGTTGCCTAATAATTATGCACAGTAATAGTCACCTGCACACACAGATATCCCCCTAACATAGCTAAAACTAAAAACAAACTAAAAACTACTTCCAAAAATATTCAGCTTTGATATTAATGAGTTTTTTGGGTTCATTGAGAACATGGCTGTTGTTCAATAATAAAATTAATCCTCAAAAATACAACTTGCCTAATAATTCTGCACTCCCTGTAGTTATACTAACTGGGCTAAACGTATAGACAAATCATAAGTATTCTTCATGCAGATGTTTCATGAAAAAGTCCAATACCTCCACACGCCAAATGAATCTGCAGCTCGTCGAAGTGGTCCAGACCGCTTCTTATGATTTGCTTCTTCCTGAAAAATATTTGCAGCAATTTCTGGAGGAGCAGTAAGGATGGCAGGCACTTTAAATATTATTTAAAAAAGCAACAGAGGTTTGGACTTTTAAGGAGGTATTATCTCAACGCATAGGTGCAAGAAATTGGGCTGTTGGTTGAAAGGGGTCTGAGCACTGCTCAAGCAACAGCACAATCCCTTGCAGGGTGAACCACAAAAAGTTACTAAATAAACCTGTGCTTAACCCTGGGTAGCTTGGCACAAAAAGCAGCAAGGCTTCACTTAGAGGCAATGTGAAAAGTATGTATGCATCACACAAACAGGAATAAAGTGAAAACACAACACAAGAAAAAAATAAAAATAAAAAAATATTTTTTTAGAACAATAGAGTACATTTTAATAAATTATTTGACACCAGAATGACACAAATCCAATCAGTAGAACCAGAGTTCGGATTTTTTTAATGTTTAAAGGTTCAAAACAGCACCTAAAAGAGAAAAGCGCCAACCGCGGACATCTGGGCAAAGTCAAAAGTTAAGGTCAACTGGGATGGGGCATGGTTCGGATACAAGAAGTGGATTGGGCCTTACCTTCGGACGTAAAAAAAAATTGAAGAGAAAATGTCTGAGAAGGTAGACATTCAGCAGGAGTGCAGGAGTGTCCGAGGAGGGAGCGTTGTCATCAGCTAGCCATCATGAAGATTTTTACCTTCGGACTTAGTCGCCAAAATGAAAGTCAAAAACCTCCAGCAGTATGAAGCAGATAACTGTAGCCCATGACAGTTCCACAAAGTTGGATACCCCTTTGGCAAGGGACAACTAAAATGGATTTGCTGCTGCGGAGAAGAATGTAGCTAGAGAAGCCGCAAAGTCAAACCAACCGGCGATGCTCCTCAGGCAGAAAGGCGAGAAGTTTGGTCCCGGTCTCCTCCTCTCAGTCAGAACACCTTTTGGCCAAATGTTGCTCAAGCCCAAACGTCCATCTTGGCAGCTTTAGCACCACAACCGAGGGCCCAGGAATGGATGGAGACCTCTTGGAGGTTCAGAACTCACTCAGGCTGGGTCCAGGTGTGGGTTAAAGATGGTGGGGTTTGAGCAACACAAAAGAAGGATGGACAGAGTGCTGAAACTTTCCAAACACTCACCCCCAGTCACAGGAACAGGGTCCAGACTGATTTGCATATGGCTGTGTCCAAACCAGGGTGGCATAGTGAGCAAAAGAATGATGGATTAATCCCAGATCTGTGACTGGAGGTGATTGTTTGAAACGTTTCAGCATTCCGTCCATCACTCTTTTGTGTTGCTGAAGATGGTGGGAGTCTGTAATATCCCTGTGGCTCTGAACAAGAGGCCAGCAAACTAGCACTGGTAACTTCTGGAAGTCCTGGGTGTAGGTGAATATGCAGGGCTGGCCTCTAAAGGTTCAAGGCGGGCTCCAAGCAGAAAAGCAGTCCTTACAGGTACAGCAGCAGTCTGGCAAAGTGCACAGCAAGTCACAGCAGCAGACAGTCCTCTGAGAGTCCTTCCACAGGTCCAGTAGTAAACTGGAAAGTGGGTCTTGGAATTTCCTGGCTCCAAGCTGGCTGTAGTGACAATGCAGGGTTGTTAAGCCTATTGTGAGGAGACAGGACACAGCCTTTTCAGGTTGAATTGGAGCTGTGCTCAGCTCCACCCATCCCCTTTGTGCCAGTTGATGGCCCATTTAGGGCAGGAAAAAGCCAACTTTCTAAAAGTGCAATTTTCAAAACGTTAACGAAAAATCTGACTTTACCATTAAAGAGGGTTTATCATTGCATTTCCATAGGTACCAAACATGACATAACTACATGTAGGAAGTTGGCTCTGTATGTGCTATTTCAAAGTAAGGAATAGTATGCACAGGGTCCAAGGGTTCCCCTTAGACGTAAGATAGTGGCAAAAAGAGATAATACTAATGCTCTATTTTGTGGTAGTGTGGTCGAGCAGTAGGCTTATCAAAGGAGTAGTGTTAAGCATTTGTTGTACGTACACAAGCAATAAATGAGGAACACACACTCAGAGACAATTCCAGGCCAATAGGTTCTTGTATAGAAAAATATATTTTCTTAGTTTATTTTAAGAACCACAGGTTCAAGATTTACATGTAATACTTCAAATGAAAGGTATTGCAGGTAGGTACTTTAGGAACTTTGAATTAGCAAAATAGCATATACAGTTTTCACTTAAATCACATATAGCTATTTTAAAACTAGACAGTGCAATTTTCACAGTTCCTGGGGGAGTAAGAGTTTGTTAGTTTTTGCAGGTAAGTAAACCACCTACGGGGTTCAAGTTTGGGTCCAAGGTAGCCCACCGTTGGGGGTTCAGAGCAACCCCAAAGTTACCACACCAGCAGCTCAGGGCCGGTCAGGTGCAGAGGTCAAAGTGGTGCCCAAAACGCATAGGCTTCAATGGAGAAGGGGGTGCCCCGGTTCCAGTCTGCCAGCAGGTAAGTACCCGCGTCTTCGGAGGGCAGACCAGGGTTTTTTTTTAGGGCACCGGGGGGGGACACAAGTTAGCACAGAAAGTACACCCTCAGCAGCACGGGGCGGCCGGGTGCAGTGTGCAAACACACGTCGGGTTTCCAATTGAAATAAATGGGAGACCAAGGGGTCTCTTCAGCGATGCAGGCAGGCAAGGGGGGGGGACTCCTCGGGGTAGCCACCACCTGGGCAAGGGAGAGGGCCTCCTGGGGGTCACTCCTGCACTGGAGTTCCGATCCTTCAGGTCCTGGGGACTGTGGGTGCAGAGTCTTTACCAGGCGTCGGGATCTGAGAAGCAGGCAGTCGCAGTCGCAGTCAGGGGGAGCCTCGGGATTCCCTCTGCAGGCGTCGCTGTGGGGGCTCACAGGGGGCAACTCTGGCTACTCACGGTCTCGCAGTCGCCGGGGAGTCCTCACTGAAGTGATTGTTCTCCACAAGTCGAGCCGGGGGTGTCGGGTGCAGAGTGTCAAGTCTCACGCTTCCGGCGGGAAACGCCAGTTGTTTTAAAGTTGCTCCTTTGTTACAAAGTTGCAGTCTTGGGTGAATAGAGCCGCTGTCCTCAGGAGTTCTTGGTCCTTCTAGAGCAGGGCCCCTCTGGGGATTCAGAGGTCGCTGGTCCCTGGGGAAAGCGTCGCTGGAGCAGTGTCTTTAGAGGGGGGGGGAGACAGGCCGGTAGAGCTGGGGCCAAAGCAGTTGGTGTCTCCGTCTTCTCTGCAGGGTTTTTCAGCTTAGCAGTCCTTTTCTTCTTAGGTTGCAGGAATCTGAGTTCCTAGGTTCTGGGGAGCCCTTAAATACTAAATTTAAGGGCGTGTTTAGGTCTGGGGGGTTAGTAGCCAATGGCTACTAGCCCTAAGGGTGGGTACACCCTCTTTGTGCCTCCTCCCAAGGGGAGGGGGTCACATTCCTATCCCTATTGGGGGAATCCTCCATCTGCAAGATGGAGGATTTCTAAAAGTCAGAGTCACCTCAGCTCAGGACACCATAGGGGCTGTCCTGACTGGCCAGTGACTCCTCCTTGTTTTTCACATTATCTCCTCCGGCCTTGCCGCCAAAAGTGGGGCCGTGGCCGGAGGGGGCGGGCAACTCCAATAGCTGGAGTGCCCTGTGGTGCTGTAACAAAGGGGGTGAGCCTTTGAGGCTCACCGCCAGGTGTTACAGTTCCTGCAGGGGGAGGTGTGAAGCACCTCCACCTAGTACAGGCTTTGTTAATAGCCACAGAGTGGCAAAGGCACTCTCCCCATGTGGCCAGCAACATGTCTCTAGTGTGGAAGGCTGCTAAAACCAGTCAGCCTACACGGATAGTCGGTTAAGGTTTCAGGGGGCACCTCTAAGGTGCCCTCTGGGGTGTATGTTACAATAAAATGTACACTGGCATCAGTGTGCATTTATTGTGCTGAGAAGTTTGATACCAAACTTCACAGTTTTCAGTGTAGCCATTATGATGCTGTGGAGTTCGTGCATGACAGACTCCCAGACCATATACTCTTATGGCTACCCTGCACTTACAATGTCTAAGGTTTTGCTTAGACACTGTAGGGGCACAGTGCTCATGCACTGGTGCCCTCACCTATGGTATAGTGCACCCTGCCTTAGGGCTGAAAGGCATGCTAGAGGGGTGACTTATCTATACTGCATAGGCAGTGTGAGGTTGGCATGGCACCCTGAGGGGAGTGCCATGTCGACTTACTTGTTTTGTCCTCACTAGCACACACAAGCTGGCCAGCAGTGTGTCTGTGCTGAGTGAGGGGTCCCCAGGGTGGAATAAGACATGCTGCGTCCCTTAGATACCTTCCCTGGCATCAGGGCCCTTGGTACCAGGGGTACCAGTTACAAGGGACTTACCTGGATGCCAGGGTGTGCCTATTGTGGAAACAAAAGTACAGGTTAGGGAAAGAACACTGGTGCTGGGGCCTGGTTAGCAGGCCTCAGCACACTTTCAAATCAAAACTTAGCATCAGCAAAGGCAAAAAGTCAGGGGGTAACCATGCCAAGGAGGCATTTCCTTACACTAAATCTTCTCAATTAGGAATTATGACTTATTGAATGCGATAAAGAATCCCCAATGTTATCCTCTTGGAGGGGTAGCCTCACACTAGTGAAAAACTAATTTAGTGGGGGGTTTCACTAGCAGGACATGTAAAACTTAAAAGCATATGTCTGCCCTTTTAATTACACAGCACCCTGCCCTATTGGCTACCCAGGGCCTACCTAAGGGGTGATATTTGCAATAAAATAGGAGTTCAAGGCTTGGCAAGGGTTTTCAAATGACAATTCGACATGGCAGCATGACACTGCATTCAGGCTGCACTGGCAGGCCTGGGACATGTTTTGGAGGGATACGTAAGTGGGTGGCACAATAAGTGCTGCAGGACCAGTGGTAGAATTTAATTTATAGGCGCTATGTATATGGTACTCTACTAGGGACTTACAAGTATAATAAATATGGCAATTTGGTATAACCATAGCACTGCGGGCTATTTCCAACAATGTGCAATAAACCTGATAAAAGCCCACAACCTGCAGCCTTATTCATCCCACCACCGTCCTCCTTAACTTATCAAAAGAGGCAGAACGTTGGTATCCCAACACGGGATGAGACTTGCTGCGGAATCTGTTTCCCTGCCCTTCCACTGAAGTTTACACAGCTTGCTGTCAGTATGAAATGCATTCTCTTCAAGTCTACAAAAATGTGTTTACTACATATAGTTACAATAAGCATGTTTCGTACCATTAGCAGAGATATTAAGAACAAGCAACATTTGCCTACCAGCTCTATGGGCTCCGTTTCTTCTGGTTGGTCACCACGAGGTGGCTCTCTGTCTCCATAAAAACATATTAAATCCAAGAGACAGTTTATAGTTCCGACAGATAATGTAGTACCTAAAAGCAACAGTACAAATACTTAGGCTAGCGTGAATATTTAAGGAAAACATTCAAATCCACTGATCAGGTTATGAGGAGCCTTCGAAAAACAAGAAAACTACCAAAGGATAGTTAACTTGCCTAAACAAATATTTCAATGTAACATCTTAGGAGTTTATAAATGCGAAAGTAATAATACTGGAGTTGTGCTCAGATACACACAGCAATACAGAAAAAAAGTGTTGGAAGGAGTGCTTGCATTTATCTCAGCCACTGTTAATTACCCTGGCCGGATGCCATTTCATCGTTCTTTTGCACACCATGACACTTCAGTTTGGACTCAGCCGTACGCAAATCAGTGCTGACCCTGCAACGGTGGGAATAGTCCAGCCTGAACTGCCGGTCCAGGTATTCCCTGAATCCGAACACAAGCAACCTAGGACTGGTTCTGCCCTCATCAGCCAGCTATAGCTTGGTTCCAGTAAAAATGGACTGGGGTGTGGCCCCAAGTAATTATCAGTGGCTAGATGGCTATACTTTAGGTGGCACGGCTATGCCCAGATGTGGGTTCTGTGCACACTGTCACTGGACCCAAGCTGGCTGATGAGCACTAACTAGGGTGAAACTTGTCCTGGGTTGCTTGTGTTGCCGTTTAGGGAAGGCCTGATTGTTGGGGCTGGACTGTTCCCACTGGAGCAGCGTCAAGACTAATTTGCATGTGGCTGGGTCCAAGCTGAGGTGGCAAGGTGTGCAAAGTAACAAAGGACTTGGATGCAGCCCTGAGTAACTATCAATGTCTTAGATTAATTCAAGCATTCCATCCATCATTTGTTTGTTTACTTAAGATACACACTGCAACACTACCCTGGTGCCATGAAATAATGCAACTACATTAACCACACTAAAAGGAAGTTAAGAGCTTGTGATAAGAAGCCAATCTTTCCATAATAAACATATATTTTGAGTGCCAATTCTTTTAACTCACATACCTTTATAACTTTATGCTCTACTTGGCTTTTTAAGGGACATTCTCAGGGACCCCCACTGAATTATTGGTATCCAGGGGACCCCCACCCCCAATAAGTCATTACTTAAAGCTGGGGACCTAATCTGTTAATATTATTAAATTTTATAAGCTGTCACGGACCCCTTGAGGAGGCTTCGCAGACCCCCAGCAGTCCCCACACCACTGGTTGAGAACCACTGATCTAGACGTTTAGGACTTTCAGGCCTGCGCAGGACAGAGGCATGTATTCTAGACCAGTGTTTCCAACCTTTTAACTTCCGTGGACCCTCACTTTATCATTACTGGAACCCAGGGACCCCCATTGAATCATAATTTGAATCCTAGGACCCCCTATTGAGTCATTACTGAAAGCTGGGGACATAGTCTGTTAATATTATTTAATTTTCTGACCAGTTGCGGACCCCCCCCCGAGGAGGCTTTTTGACCCACTGCGGTCCCCGGACCACAGGCTGGGGACCACTGTTCTAGACCTATTTTGATGCACAAAAGTAGAAGGCCGAGTCAAGATTCCTAAATCTATGTTTGATATTAGTAAGGAAAGCCATATAAGTGTCATGGAAGCCCCTGAAGTCCCCACCACTTACCAGATGGCTCAATGCTAAAAGTCTGGTATTACATAGGGCAAGAAGACACCTTATAGCACAGAAATGGCACAACCTTCTGCACACCTTCTTAGGAGATATTAATAAAAAGTAAGACATGCAACTGTGATGTACAGGAGAGCAACATAATATTAAAGCAACAAGTTTAGACTACAGAGAAATCCAGTTGAAAGTTGTAAATCAATCCTGATGTACGATCATAGATATTAAAATGTGTACTAAGTAAGGGGCCCTGGATAGAGCATTAACAGTTGGACATGTTTAAGCACCACATTCCTACACATCTGCGTTACTTACTGTATAGTTAGACAAAAAAAGCATTCTGTTGTCCTAAATAGGAGAACCTCACATTAACAAGATACAGTTTAGAAGGAAAGGTAAGGCATGCACAGAAAATGATCATTATGCATCAACAAATAAAAGATGAACGTAATCAAATGTCAAGTAAGATGTGAAACTAAACAATAAATATAAACTCAACTCTAAACAGTTATCCTATGATAAAATGAAAGATTGTTAAAAAAAACAAGTAAAAATAGTCATCCCCACTCCCATATACACTTTCATAACTTAAAACACTTCAACTGCTCAATGCAAAGAAATGTACAGCTACCAAAGTATAAATAAATATTTGGTTATCACTGGCCGAAGATTAACATTAAAGCATTCACTAACTACACATTCATTACTTCTTAAAAATTAAAAGTATTTGCACTGAAAGTTAAATAACGCAGAAATCATGCATAGGTTTCCAAGGCAAACCACATGTTAACAGGTAGCTCAAAAAATGATCAAGGCACAGTTTGAAAGGCAAACTCCCAAGAAACAAAGAAAAACCACCTGTTTGCAAAAGCTGGTCGAACATGTCCACTGAATCTTTCACTCTCCTGAGTTGTATACGTTCCTTCAGGGCTGCTTCACTCACCTCTTCAATCTGAGGCTGAAGATCCTCAGGCATCAGACACTGAAAGCAAGGTATCTCGTGATTAACAAAAATAAAGTTTTGTACACTTTATATTTACTAATCACCTTTTAAGGGAAGAGAACCTGGGTGGCTCTGCCCTACTGATAAGCTTTCTCATCTCCCAATCCCACACCAGACAGTGCAATTCAAAGGCAAGTGACAAGTACTACTGGCTAAGGGGATGGATGAAATAGTGAAAGCAAAATTTAAATCTAAATTAAGATAAACAATGAACGTGGGAAAGTACCAACATATTCATCAAAATAAAAAACAGACACAAACACACTATATCAAGAGATACAGTGAAGATAAAAATGTAAATATTGTGGGATCAGCTACCTTTCTGAATGAGAACTCTAGTAAACAACCGAAATGCACATCAGAGCCCTCAAAAGAGGTGAACTAATAACGAAGTGCATATATGTTTAATTCAATGCGTTGTTGAAAATAAGCCATTGCAGTGAAATTGTTCAAAGCAGTTTTGTGCTGACAATTAGTTTTGATAAGATGATAGGAGAAATCAGATTGGCTGAGCCTAAGAGACATCTGTGGCCTGTAAGTTAAAAGATGCTTGCTTCATTAAGTATCATTCCACTAATCGATCTAATAGGTTACAACACATGAATGGGACCTAAAGGCTGACAAAATTTTCTTTAGAACCAGACTGTGAAAACGTTCAACATTTATGAAACAGCTGGAAACTCCACAATCAAAATGCACACAAACATACCGGAATATGTGGCTCAGCAAAATCCTTCTGAAAGAATTTAGGGTATGTGTTAACAATGTACTTGGCTGCATTGTGCCCAGACTCTTTAGACAAGGAATACAAGCGCTGTAGTAGGAAAAAGAAAATTAGGCATGGTCACTAGCTTTCACTTAGAAAACAAAATCAAGGACAAAATAGTCAGATATAAATCAATCAATTCTTTCACAATATTTATTTTACGCACTTCAAGTTGTACAGCAGGTTCCTTTTAACACTCTTTGAAATTAAGGAGATTAAAGGGATGAGAGACTTGTCTGCACTGACACCTGTATACTATGCCTATTCCCAAGTCTGGATCATGGGTTTGTTGTGGTAAAGAAGCAACAGAAAAGTCAGAGAGCTCAGAAGATTATCCGTATGTTCTATCCATCTATGTGGCTATTTATACAATGCAGATATTCACCATAGCATGTTCTCTTTGTTGTACAAAATACATTTACATTACAGCACACGGCAATTTCACCACAACTATCAAGAGATTAACTACAGTTTATCCCTTGTCAAGTGTAGTATGAGATTTTCAAAGGGAACACTCATTCTTGGAGTGCCAAGGAGGTGGCATTCCCTCCAGTCTGCCCTCTGAAAAACAAATAGTTAAATCAATGTTTAATCAAAAGATGGTTAGCATCCGACTCTAGGACAGAAAAGGTGTTCATTTTGTAATAAAAATAATAAAAAAATAAAATTTGTAGGAATTCTAGCTTAAATCATGATAGATGTGATGACTCAGGAATGCTATTTTAATAGCAACTCTTTTATGGACAGGTAACCAGTGGATCTGATGAAGCTTGTCGAGCATGTGTTCCAATTTTGTTAGACCAAAAACTGCCCTTGCAGCAGTGTTTTCCTTAGAAGGCCAACATAGGGTGAACTGACAAAATCCACATATGTAGTATTTCTAAAGTGCAAAACTAACCAGTCAATAAGACCCAAATATTTCTTACTGTATGGGCCTGAGATGGCTATGATGCCAGAGAGCTTGGCCATAAACTACCATTCCAATTGTTTGTGGCATTTGTTTGTCTGTATGATCTCCATTTTTGATGTGGTGAGCTTTTAAAGGGTTTCTCTCGTCCACCAGCCATCTGAGAAGTGCCAGTGAAAAACAAAAGGCTTTATCCTGACCTTCTCTTTGAATATTTAACAGCACTTGTGCATCGGCTCCATAAAAGGGGAAGTTAATATCAAACTGTAAGGAAATGCCTCCTTGGCATGGTTGCCCCCTGACTTTTTGCCTTTGCTGATGCTATGTTTACAATTGAAAGTGTGCTGAGGCCTGCTAACCAGGCCCCAGCACCAGTGTTCTTTCCCTAACCTGTACTTTTGTATCCACAATTGGCAGACCCTGGCATCCAGATAAGTCCCTTGTAACTGGTACTTCTAGTACCAAGGGCCCTGATGCCAAGGAAGGTCTCTAAGGGCTGCAGCATGTCTTATGCCACCCTGGAGACCTCTCACTCAGCACAGACACACTGCTTGCCAGCTTGTGTGTGCTAGTGAGGACAAAACGAGTAAGTCGACATGGCACTCCCCTCAGGGTGCCATGCCAGCCTCTCACTGCCTATGCAGTATAGGTAAGCCACCCCTCTAGCAGGCCTTACAGCCCTAAGGCAGGGTGCACTATACCATAGGTGAGGGTACCAGTGCATGAGCATGGTACCCCTACAGTGTCTAAACAAAACCTTAGACATTGTAAGTGCAGGGTAGCCATAAGAGTATATGGTCTGGGAGTCTGTCAAACACGAACTCCACAGCACCATAATGGCTACACTGAAAACTGGGAAGTTTGGTATCAAACTTCTCAGCACAATAAATGCACACTGATGCCAGTGTACATTTTATTGTAAAATACACCACAGAGGGCACCTTAGAGGTGCCCCCTGAAACTTAACCGACTGTCTGTGTAGGCTGACTAGTTCCAGCAGCCTGCCACACCAGAGACATGTTGCTGGCCCCATGGGGAGAGTGCCTTTGTCACTCTGAGGCCAGTAACAAAGCCTGCACTGGGTGGAGATGCTAACACCTCCCCCAGGCAGGAGCTGTAACACCTGGCGGTGAGCCTCAAAGGCTCACCCCTTTGTCACAGCCCAGCAGGGCACTCCAGCTTAGTGGAGTTGCCCGCCCCCTCCGGCCACGGCCCCCACTTTTGGCGGCAAGGCTGGAGGGAACAAAGAAAGCAACAAGGAGGAGTCACTGGCCAGTCAGGACAGCCCCTAAGGTGTCCTGAGCTGAGGTGACTAACTTTTAGAAATCCTCCATCTTGCAGATGGAGGATTCCCCCAATAGGGTTAGGATTGTGACCCCCTCCCCTTGGGAGGAGGCACAAAGAGGGTGTACCCACCCTCAGGGCTAGTAGCCATTGGCTACTAACCCCCCAGACCTAAACACGCCCTTAAATTTAGTATTTAAGGGCTACCCTGAACCCTAGAAAATTAGATTCCTGCAACTACAAGAAGAAGGACTGCCTAGCTGAAAACCCCTGCAGAGGAAGACCAGAAGACGACAACTGCCTTGGCTCCAGAAACTCACCGGCCTGTCTCCTGCCTTCCAAAGATCCTGCTCCAGCGACGCCTTCCAAAGGGACCAGCGACCTCGACATCCTCTGAGGACTGCCCCTGCTTCGAAAAGACAAGAAACTCCCGAGGACAGCGGACCTGCTCCAAGAAAAGCTGCAACTTTGTTTCCAACAGCTTTAAAGAACCCTGCAAGCTCCCCGCAAGAAGCGTGAGACTTGCAACACTGCACCCGGCGACCCCGACTCGGCTGGTGGCGATCCAACACCTCAGGAGGGACCCCAGGACTACTCTAAGACTGTGAGTACAAAAACCTGTCCCCCCTGAGCCCCCACAGCGCCGCCTGCAGAGGGAATCCCGAGGCTTCCCCTGACCGCGACTCTTTGAATCCTAAGTCCCGACACCTGGGAGAGACCCTGCACCCGCAGCCCCCAGGACCTGAAGGACCGGACTTTCACTGGAGGAGTGACCCCCAGGAGTCCCTCTCCCTTGACCAAGTGGAGGTTTCCCCGAGGAACCCCCCCCTTGCCTGCCTGCAGCGCTGAAGAGATCCCTAGATCTCCCATTGACTTCCATTACAAACCCGACGCTTGTTTCTACACTGCACCCGGCCGCCCCCGCGCAGCTGAGGGTGAAATTTCTGTGTGGACTTGTGTCCCCCCCGGTGCCCTACAAAACCCCCCTGGTCTGCCCTCCGAAGACGCGGGTACTTACCTGCAAGCAGACCGGAACCGGGGCACCCCCTTCTCTCCATTCTAGCCTATGTGTTTTGGGCACCACTTTGAACTCTGCACCTGACCGGCCCTGAGCTGCTGGTGTGGTGACTTTGGGGTTGCTCTGAACCCCCAACGGTGGGCTACCTTGGACCAAGAACTAAGCCCTGTAAGTGTCTTACTTACCTGGTTAACCTAACAAATACTTACCTCCCCTAGGAACTGTGAAAATTGCACTAAGTGTCCACTTTTAAAACAGCTATTTGTGAATAACTTGAAAAGTATACATGCAATTTTGATGATTTGAAGTTCCTAAAGTACTTACCTGCAATACCTTTCGAATGAGATATTACATGTAGAATTTGAACCTGTGGTTCTTAAAATAAACTAAGAAAATATATTTTTCTATATAAAAACCTATTGGCTGGATTTGTCTCTGAGTGTGTGTACCTCATTTATTGTCTATGTGTATGTACAACAAATGCTTAACACTACTCCTTGGATAAGCCTACTGCTCGACCACACTACCACAAAATAGAGCATTAGTATTATCTATTTTTACCACTATTTTACCTCTAAGGGGAACCCTTGGACTCTGTGCATGCTATTCCTTACTTTGAAATAGCACATACAGAGCCAACTTCCTACATTGGTGGATCAGCGGTGGGGTACAAGACTTTTGCATTTGCTGGACTACTCAGCCAATACCTGATCACACGACAAATTCCAAAATTGTCATTAGAAATTGATTTTTGCAATTTGAAAAGTTTTCTAAATTCTTAAAAGACCTGCTAGGGCCTTGTGTTAGATCCTGTTTAGCATTTCTTTTAGAGTTTAAAAGTTTGTAAAAGTTTGAATTAGATTCTAGAACCAGTTGTAGATTCTTAAAAAGTATTCCAACTTTTAGAAGCAAAATGTCTAGCACAGATGTGACTGTGGTGGAACTCGACACCACACCTTACCTCCATCTTAAGATGAGGGAGCTAAGGTCACTCTGTAAAATAAAGAAAATAACAATGGGCCCCAAACCTACCAAAATACAGCTCCAGGAGCTTTTGGCAGAGTTTGAAAAGGCCAACCCCTCTGAGGGTGGCAACTCAGAGGAAGAGGATAGTGACTTGGAGGAAAATTCCCCCCTACCAGTCCTATCTAGGGAGAACAGGGTCCCTCAAACCCTGACTCCTAAAATAATAGTCAGAGATGCTGGTTCCCTCACAGGAGAGACCAACACCTCTGAAATCACTGAGGATAGCCCCAGTGAAGAGGACATCCAGTTAGCCAGGATGGCCAAAAGATTGGCTTTGGAAAGACAGATCCTAGCCATAGAGAGGGAAAGACAAGAGATGGGCCTAGGACCCATCAATGGTGGCAGCAACATAAATAGGGTCAGAGATTCTCCTGACATGTTGAAAATCCCTAAAGGGATTGTAACTAAATATGAAGATGGTGATGACATCACCAAATGGTTCACAGCTTTTGAGAGGGCTTGTGTAACCAGAAAAGTGAACAGATCTCACTGGGGTGCTCTCCTTTGGGAAATGTTCACAGGAAAGTGTAGGGATAGACTCCTCACACTCTCTGGACAAGATGCAGAATCTTATGACCTCATGAAGGGTACCCTGATTGAGGGCTTTGGATTCTCCACTGAGGAGTATAGGATTAGATTCAGGGGGGCTCAAAAATCCTCGAGCCAGACCTGGGTTGACTTTGTAGACTACTCAGTGAAAACACTAGATGGTTGGATTCAAGGCAGTGGTGTAAGTAATTATGATGGGCTGTACAATTTATTTGTGAAAGAACACCTGTTAAGTAATTGTTTCAATGATAAACTGCATCAGCATCTGGTAGACCTAGGACCAATTTCTCCCCAAGAATTGGGAAAGAAGGCGGACCATTGGGTCAAGACAAGGGTGTCCAAGACTTCAACAGGGGGTGACCAAAAGAAAGGGGTCACAAAGACTCCCCAGGGGAAGGGTGATGAGACAACCAAAACTAAAAATAGTAAAGAGTCTTCTACAGGCCCCCAAAAACCTGCACAGGAGGGTGGGCCCAGAGCCTCTTCACAAAACAATGGGTACAAGGGTAAAAACTTTGATCCCAAAAAGGCCTGGTGTCATAGCTGTAAACAGCATGGACACCAAACTGGAGACAAGGCCTGTCCCAAGAAAGGTTCCACTCCAAACTCCCATCCAGGTAACACTGGTATGGCTAGTCTCCAAGTGGGATCAACAGTGTGCCCAGAGCAAATCAGGGTCCACACTGAAGCTACTCTAGTTTCTGAGGGTGGGGTGGATTTAGCCACACTAGCTGTCTGGCCGCCTAACATGCAAAAATACAGACAGCAACTCTTAATTAATGGGACTAGAATAGAGGGCCTGAGGGATACAGGTGCCAGTGTCACCATGGTGACAGAGAAACTGGTTTCCCCTGGCCAATACCTGACTGGAAAAACTTACACAGTCACCAACGCTGACAATCAGAGAAAAGAACATCCCATGGCAATGGTTACTTTAGAATGGGGAGGGGTCAATGGCCTGAAACAGGTGGTGGTCTCCTCAAATATCCCAGTGGACTGTCTGCTTGGAAATGACCTGGAGTCCTCAGCATGGGCTGAGGTAGAACTAAAAACCCATGCAGCAATGCTGGGTATCCCTGAACTGGTGTGTGTGAAAACAAGAGCACAGTGCAAGGCACAGGGAGAACAAGTAGAGCTGGAGTCTGGAAGAATGGCCCAGCCTACCAAGAGGAAAGGAAAGTCAGTTGGGAAACCAACTGCAACACAGCAAAAGAAAGGGAACCTCTCTTCTCAGGAAGAAGTTCTGCCCTCTGAGGGAACTGAGCCTTTGGAGCTTGAACCTTATCAGGTTGAGCTCTTAGGCCCAGGGGGACCCTCAAGGGAGGAGCTGTGTAAGGGACAAGAAACCTGTCCCTCTCTTGAAGGCCTTAGGCAGCAAGCTGCTGAAGAGTCCAAAGGCAAGAAAAATGGAACGCATAGGGTCTATTGGGAAGATGGACTCCTGTACACTGAGGCCAGAGACCCCAAACCTGGTGCCACTAGGAGAGTGGTAGTGCCTCAGCTGTTCAGGAAGTTCATCCTAACATTGGCCCATGACATTCCCCTTGCTGGACATTTGGGACAAACCAAGACGTGGGAGAGGTTAGTCAACCACTTCTACTGGCCCAATATGTCCAACATGGTTAAGGAGTTTTGCCTCTCCTGCCCCACCTGTCAAGCCAGTGGTAAGACAGGTGGGCATCCAAAGGCCCCCCTCATTCCACTTCCAGTGGTGGGGGTGCCCTTTGAAAGAGTGGGTGTGGACATAGTTGGTCCACTAGAACCTCCCACAGCCTCAGGAAATATGTATATCCTGGTAGTAGTGGATCATGCTACCAGGTATCCTGAAGCTATTCCCCTTAGGTCGACTACTGGCCCTGCAGTAGCCAAGGCCCTCATTGGTATCTTTACCAGAGTGGGTTTCCCTAAGGAGGTGGTGTCTGACAGAGGTACCAACTTCATGTCAGCATACCTAAAGCACATGTGGAATGAGTGTGGAGTGACTTATAAATTCACTACACCATACCATCCCCAAACTAATGGCTTGGTTGAGAGATTCAACAAGACATTAAAAGGCATGATCATGGGGCTCCCAGAAAAGCTCAAAAGGAGATGGGATGTCCTCTTGCCATGTCTGCTTTTCGCTTACAGAGAGGTGCCACAGAAGGGAGTAGGATTCTCACCCTTTGAACTTCTGTTTGGTCATCCTGTAAGGGGACCACTTGCCCTTGTTAAAGAAGGCTGGGAGAGACCTCTCCATGAGCCTAAACAGGACATAGTGGACTATGTACTTGGCCTTCGCTCTAGAATGGCAGAGTACATGGAAAAGGCAACCAAAAACCTTGAGGCCAGCCAACAGCTCCAGAAGTTTTGGTATGACCAAAAGGCTGCACTGGTTGAGTTCCAACCAGGGCAGAAAGTCTGGGTTCTGGAGCCTGTGGCTCCCAGGGCACTCCAGGACAAATGGAGTGGCCCTTACCCAGTACTAGAAAGGAAGAGTCAGGTCACCTACCTGGTGGACCTGGGCACAAGCAGGAGCCTGTAAAGAAATGGCTCCCTGTTGCAGTTACCCCCCACTTTTTGCCTGATACTGATGCTGACTTGACTGAGAAGTGTGCTGGGACCCTGCTAACCAGGCCCCAGCACCAGTGTTCTTTCACCTAAAATGTACCATTGATCCCACAATTGGCACACCCTGGCATCCAGATAAGTCCCTTGTAACTGGTACCTCTGGTACCAAGGGCCCTGATGCCAGGGAAGGTCTCTAAGGGCTGCAGCATGCATTATGCCACCCTAGAGACCCCTCACTCAGCACAGCCACACTGCTTACAAGCCTGTGTGTGCTAGTGAGAACAAAATGAGTAAGTCGACATGGCACTCCCCTCAGGGTGCCATGCCAGCCTCTCACTGCCTATGCAGTATAGATAAGACACCCCTCTAGCAGGCCTTACAGCCCTAAGGCAGGGTGCACTATACCATAGGTGAGGGTACCAGTGCATGAGCACTGTGCCCCTACAGTGTCTAAGCAAAACCTTAGACATTGTAAGTGCAGGGTAGCCATAAGAGTATATGGTCTGGGAGTCTGTTTTACACGAACTCCACAGCACCATAATGGCTACACTGAAAACTGGGAAGTTTGGTATCAAACTTCTCAGCACAATAAATGCACACTGATGCCAGTGTACATTTTATTGTAAAATACACCACAGAGGGCACCTTAGAGGTGCCCCCTGAAACTTAACCGACTGTCTGTGTAGGCTGACTAGTTCCAGCAGCCTGCCACACCAGAGACATGTTGCTGGCCCCATGGGGAGAGTGCCTTTGTCACTCTGAGGCCAGTAACAAAGCCTGCACTGGGTGGAGATGCTAACACCTCCCCCAGGCAGGAGCTGTAACACCTGGCGGTGAGCCTCAAAGGCTCACCCCTTTGTCACAGCCCAGCAGGGCACTCCAGCTTAGTGGAGTTGCCCGCCCCCTCCGGCCACGGCCCCCACTTTTGGCGGCAAGGCTGGAGGGAACAAAGAAAGCAACAAGGAGGAGTCACTGGCCAGTCAGGACAGCCCCTAAGGTGTCCTGAGCTGAGGTGACTCTAACTTTTAGAAATCCTCCATCTTGCAGATGGAGGATTCCCCCAATAGGGTTAGGATTGTGACCCCCTCCCCTTGGGAGGAGGCATAAAGAGGGTGTACCCACCCTCAGGGCTAGTAGCCATTGGCTACTAACCCCCCAGACCTAAACACGCCCTTAAATTTAGTATTTAAGGGCCACCCTGAACCCTAGAAAATTAGATTCCTGCAACTACAAGAAGAAGGACTGCCCAGCTGAAAACCCCTGCAGCGGAAGACCAGAAGACGACAACTGCCTTGGCTCCAGAAACTCACCGGCCTGTCTCCTGCCTTCCAAAGATCCTGCTCCAGCGACGCCTTCCAAAGGGACCAGCGACCTCGACATCCTCTGAGGACTGCCCCTGCTTCGAAAAGACAAGAAACTCCCGAGGACAGCGGACCTGCTCCAAGAAAAGCTGCAACTTTGTTTCCAGCAGCTTTAAAGAACCCTGCAAGCTCCCCGCAAGAAGCGTGAGACTTGCAACACTGCACCCGGCGACCCCGACTCGGCTGGTGGCGATCCAACACCTCAGGAGGGACCCCAGGACTACTCTAAGACTGTGAGTACAAAAACCTGTCCCCCCTGAGCCCCCACAGCGCCGCCTGCAGAGGGAATCCCGAGGCTTCCCCTGACCGCGACTCTTTGAATCCTAAGTCCCGACACCTGGGAGAGACCCTGCACCCGCAGCCCCCAGGACCTGAAGGACCGGACTTTCACTGGAGGAGTGACCCCCAGGAGTCCCTCTCCCTTGACCAAGTGGAGGTTTCCCCGAGGAACCCCCCCCTTGCCTGCCTGCAGCGCTGAAGAGATCCCTAGATCTCCCATTGACTTCCATTACAAACCCGACGCTTGTTTCTACACTGCACCCGGCCGCCCCCGCGCTGCTGAGGGTGAAATTTCTGTGTGGGCTTGTGTCCCCCCCGGTGCCCTACAAAACCCCCCTGGTCTGCCCTCCGAAGACGCGGGTACCTACCTGCAAGCAGACCGGAACCGGGGCACCCCCTTCTCTCCATTCTAGCCTATGTGTTTTGGGCACCACTTTGAACTCTGCACCTGACCGGCCCTGAGCTGCTGGTGTGGTGACTTTGGGGTTGCTCTGAACCCCCAACGGTGGGCTACCTTGGACCAAGAACTAAGCCCTGTAAGTGTCTTACTTACCTGGTAAAACTAACAAATACTTACCTCCCCTAGGAACTGTGAAAATTGCACTAAGTGTCCACTTTTAAAATAGCTATTTGTGAATAACTTGAAAAGTATACATGCAATTTTTATGATTTAAAGTTCCTAAAGTACTTACCTGCAATACCTTTCAAATAAGCTATTACATGTAGAATTTGAACCTGTGGTTCTTAAAATAAACTAAGAAAAGATATTTTTCTATATAAAAACCTATTGGCTGGATTTGTCTCTGAGTGTGTGTACCTCATTTATTGTCTATGTGTATGTACAACTAATGCTTAACACTACTCCTTGGATAAGCCTACTGCTCGACCACACTACCACAAAATAGAGCATTAGTATTATCTATTTTTACCACTATTTTACCTCTAAGGGGAACCCTTGGACTCTGTGCATGCTATTCCTTACTTTGAAATAGCACATACAGAGCCAACTTCCTACAGAGCCCCAAGAGGGTGATCCATGTAAACCGCCTTAAGCTCTTCCACGACAGAGCTGATGTCAATCTGTTGATGGTAACAGATGAGGATCAGGAGGCAGAGAGTGAACCTCTCCCTGATCTTCTGTCATCAGACCCAAAAGATGGCACAGTAGATGGAGTGATCTACTCAGACACCCTCTCTGGCCAACAGCAAGCTGATTGTAGAAGAGTCCTACAACAGTTTCCTGAACTCTTCTCCTTAACCCCTGGTCAGACACACCTGTGTACCCATGATGTGGACACAGGAGACAGCATGCCTGTCAAGAACAAAATCTTTAGACAATCTGACCATGTTAAGGAAAGCATCAAGGTGGAAGTCCACAAGATGCTGGAATTGGGAGTAATTGAGCGCTCTGACAGCCCCTGGGCTAGCCCAGTGGTCTTAGTCCCCAAACCTCACACCAAAGATGGAAAGAAAGAGATGAGGTTTTGTGTGGACTACAGAGGGCTCAATTCTGTCACCAAGACAGATGCTCATCCAATTCCAAGAGCTGATGAGCTCATAGACAAATTAGGTGCTGCCAAATTCTTAAGTACCTTTGACTTGACAGCAGGGTACTGGCAAATAAAAATGGCACCTGGAGCAAAAGAGAAAACAGCATTCTCCACACCTGATGGGCATTATCAGTTTACTGTTATGCCCTTTGGTTTAAAGAATGCCCCTGCCACCTTCCAAAGGTTGGTGAATCAAGTCCTTGCTGGCTTGGAGTCCTTTAGCACAGCTTATCTTGATGATATTGCTGTCTTTAGCTCCACCTGGCAGGATCACCTGGTCCACCTGAAGAAGGTTTTGAAGGCTCTGCAATCTGCAGGCCTCTCTATCAAGGCATCCAAATGCCAGATAGGGCAGGGAACTGTGGTTTACTTGGGCCACCTTGTAGGTGGAGGCCAAGTTCAGCCACTCCAACCCAAGATCCAGACTATTCTGGACTGGGTAGCTCCAAAAACCCAGACTCAAGTCAGGGCATTCCTTGGCTTGACTGGGTATTACAGGAGGTTTGTGAAGGGATATGGATCCATTGTGACAGCCCTCACTGAACTCACCTCCAAGAAAATGCCCAAGAAAGTGAACTGGACTGTGGAATGCCAACAGGCCTTTGACACCCTGAAACAGGCAATGTGCTCAGCACCAGTTCTAAAAGCTCCAGATTATTCTAAGCAGTTCATTGTGCAGACTGATGCCTCTGAACATGGGATAGGGGCAGTTTTGTCCCAAACAAATGATGATGGCCTTGACCAGCCTGTTGCTTTCATTAGCAGGAGGTTACTCCCCAGGGAGCAGCGTTGGAGTGCCATTGAGAGGGAGGCCTTTGCTGTGGTTTGGTCCCTGAAGAAGCTGAGACCATACCTCTTTGGGACTCACTTCCTAGTTCAAACTGACCACAGACCTCTCAAATGGCTGATGCAAATGAAAGGTGAAAATCCTAAACTGTTGAGGTGGTCCATCTCCCTACAGGGAATGGACTTTATAGTGGAACACAGACCTGGGACTGCCCATGCCAATGCAGATGGCCTTTCCAGGTTCTTCCACTTAGAAAATGAAGACTCTCTTGGGAAAGGTTAGTCTCATCCTCTTTCGTTTGGGGGGGGTTGTGTAAGGAAATGCCTCCTTGGCATGGTTGCCCCCTGACTTTTTGCCTTTGCTGATGCTATGTTTACAATTGAAAGTGTGCTGAGGCCTGCTAACCAGGCCCCAGCACCAGTGTTCTTTCCCTAACCTGTACTTTTGTATCCACAATTGGCAGACCCTGGCATCCAGATAAGTCCCTTGTAACTGGTACTTCTAGTACCAAGGGCCCTGATGCCAAGGAAGGTCTCTAAGGGCTGCAGCATGTCTTATGCCACCCTGGAGACCTCTCACTCAACACAGACACACTGCTTGCCAGCTTGTGTGTGCTAGTGAGGACAAAACGAGTAAGTCGACATGGCACTCCCCTCAGGGTGCCATGCCAGCCTCTCACTGCCTATGCAGTATAGGTAAGCCACCCCTCTAGCAGGCCTTACAGCCCTAAGGCAGGGTGCACTATACCATAGGTGAGGGTACCAGTGCATGAGCATGGTACCCCTACAGTGTCTAAACAAAACCTTAGACATTGTAAGTGCAGGGTAGCCATAAGAGTATATGGTCTGGGAGTCTGTCAAACACGAACTCCACAGCACCATAATGGCTACACTGAAAACTGGGAAGTTTGGTATCAAACTTCTCAGCACAATAAATGCACACTGATGCCAGTGTACATTTTATTGTAAAATACACCACAGAGGGCACCTTAGAGGTGCCCCCTGAAACTTAACCGACTGTCTGTGTAGGCTGACTAGTTCCAGCAGCCTGCCACACCAGAGACATGTTGCTGGCCCCATGGGGAGAGTGCCTTTGTCACTCTGAGGCCAGTAACAAAGCCTGCACTGGGTGGAGATGCTAACACCTCCCCCAGGCAGGAGCTGTAACACCTGGCGGTGAGCCTCAAAGGCTCACCCCTTTGTCACAGCCCAGCAGGGCACTCCAGCTTAGTGGAGTTGCCCGCCCCCTCCGGCCACGGCCCCCACTTTTGGCGGCAAGGCTGGAGGGAACAAAGAAAGCAACAAGGAGGAGTCACTGGCCAGTCAGGACAGCCCCTAAGGTGTCCTGAGCTGAGGTGACTCTAACTTTTAGAAATCCTCCATCTTGCAGATGGAGGATTCCCCCAATAGGGTTAGGATTGTGACCCCCTCCCCTTGGGAGGAGGCACAAAGAGGGTGTACCCACCCTCAGGGCTAGTAGCCATTGGCTACTAACCCCCCCAGACCTAAACACGCCCTTAAATTTAGTATTTAAGGGCTACCCTGAACCCTAGAAAATTAGATTCCTGCAACTACAAGAAGAAGGACTGCCTAGCTGAAAACCCCTGCAGAGGAAGACCAGAAGACGACAACTGCCTTGGCTCCAGAAACTCACCGGCCTGTCTCCTGCCTTCCAAAGATCCTGCTCCAGCGACGCCTTCCAAAGGGACCAGCGACCTCGACATCCTCTGAGGACTGCCCCTGCTTCGAAAAGACAAGAAACTCCCGAGGACAGCGGACCTGCTCCAAGAAAAGCTGCAACTTTGTTTCCAACAGCTTTAAAGAACCCTGCAAGCTCCCCGCAAGAAGCGTGAGACTTGCAACACTGCACCCGGCGACCCCGACTCGGCTGGTGGCGATCCAACACCTCAGGAGGGACCCCAGGACTACTCTAAGACTGTGAGTACAAAAACCTGTCCCCCCTGAGCCCCCACAGCGCCGCCTGCAGAGGGAATCCCGAGGCTTCCCCTGACCGCGACTCTTTGAATCCTAAGTCCCGACACCTGGGAGAGACCCTGCACCCGCAGCCCCCAGGACCTGAAGGACCGGACTTTCACTGGAGGAGTGACCCCCAGGAGTCCCTCTCCCTTGACCAAGTGGAGGTTTCCCCGAGGAACCCCCCCCTTGCCTGCCTGCAGCGCTGAAGAGATCCCTAGATCTCCCATTGACTTCCATTACAAACCCGACGCTTGTTTCTACACTGCACCCGGCCGCCCCCGCGCAGCTGAGGGTGAAATTTCTGTGTGGACTTGTGTCCCCCCCGGTGCCCTACAAAACCCCCCTGGTCTGCCCTCCGAAGACGCGGGTACTTACCTGCAAGCAGACCGGAACCGGGGCACCCCCTTCTCTCCATTCTAGCCTATGTGTTTTGGGCACCACTTTGAACTCTGCACCTGACCGGCCCTGAGCTGCTGGTGTGGTGACTTTGGGGTTGCTCTGAACCCCCAACGGTGGGCTACCTTGGACCAAGAACTAAGCCCTGTAAGTGTCTTACTTACCTGGTTAACCTAACAAATACTTACCTCCCCTAGGAACTGTGAAAATTGCACTAAGTGTCCACTTTTAAAACAGCTATTTGTGAATAACTTGAAAAGTATACATGCAATTTTGATGATTTGAAGTTCCTAAAGTACTTACCTGCAATACCTTTCGAATGAGATATTACATGTAGAATTTGAACCTGTGGTTCTTAAAATAAACTAAGAAAAGATATTTTTCTATATAAAAACCTATTGGCTGGATTTGTCTCTGAGTGTGTGTACCTCATTTATTGTCTATGTGTATGTACAACAAATGCTTAACACTACTCCTTGGATAAGCCTACTGCTCGACCACACTACCACAAAATAGAGCATTAGTATTATCTATTTTTACCACTATTTTACCTCTAAGGGGAACCCTTGGACTCTGTGCATGCTATTCCTTACTTTGAAATAGCACATACAGAGCCAACTTCCTACACAAACTCATACAGTAGATAAGCTGAAGTACACAAGTAAAGATTAAAGAACAGATGCAAGTGAGGAGCACTGAGGAGCTCCCCAGTGTACTAATTTAGGCTCAGGTGTAAAGAACCATACTCATACTTTGCTGACAGAAGGATTTTATCCAGTTTAAAAGACTTATAGATTCAACACCTTAAAAGATGTCGAAGAAGCTGATGTTGCCAACGCCTGTCTGCAACCCCGCTCAGTCATTAAAAAGGATATCACTTGACAACTTAAGTAATTGTTAGTGATTCAAATGTGGTTTAAAATCCAGAACTAAATGTGGATAGTCTATGCAGGTCGACAGTTGTACATCATTTTCACTGACACACTTAAATATGTTAAAGCTTCATCCTTTATGGTGTAGACCTCAAGCAACCTCTAAAAACCGGTCAAGATTGAAAAATTAACTTTCCATATATTGAGACTCTAGGCTATAGTGATTAACCACTGCTCTCAAAAGCACAATGAGGTACAGCCAATAGGTCACTTCACTTATAAACTAACTGAGCCTGGATACAACTTTGAAACTGTATAAGGCATTACGTCACCATGGCAGGCAATCCTTTATTCCAAAACTGTATCACTATTTCCCCTGGCATTCAGAGAATTAAAATGCTGAAGAAAAACAAAGGGGGAGACATACCCTTAACAAAAGAGATGCAGAATCCCATCAGTTACATGCAACAAATTCCAAGAGGCAATGCATTGATCATGCTATGCACACACAAACACACAAGCATTCACTGGCAAAAGTAAAAAACGGCGAGACAATGTTAAAAAATAATCAACACCACACTCACAATAAGCCTTATGACTATACTCACAAATTCAGAGGATGTCCTAGGTATCAGATAGGAATCATCTTGAAACATGTAATGTGCAGCAGTTGGGTCCTGGAAATGGAACAACATAATTGAATTCACAGAACTTCCTAGAACCACAAGTGCAAAACCTCTAATCAACTAATGCTGCACTGTACTTACCCTATTTGTAGAGGAAGAAAGGGTTTGTAGTACAGCCAATTTACTCCTGAACAAAAAGCAGAGAAGAAAAATAGAAAGATTACGACAAGAGCAATAATATGTATTTATTAATTTGCAATGGAGCTGATAGTTAAATAGAAGACTCAATTTATCCCCTTTTGCTTCTTATGGGAGTTTATTTTGATAACAATCTTATCCATTTCTCTCTATTTAGCTCTTGCTTAATTTTCTATGGAAATTAAGCAGCAGCAATCACTGTTATACTAGATGTAGTACTATATTAAGTAGTATACAATAACTTGCAGAGTCAAGTGATCTATCAAAGAGTAAACATGTAGAAACTATGAATCAGCAATCTACGTGCTGTATCTAAAATGCACACTACAAAATATGTGCTCAATGTACTGGTACATTCAAACCTTTGGATACAGGTTCAGGTGGATAATATTTCTATTATTTGACACCTTTCTCAGTTCCTCCTATATCAAAGCCATTCTAAACCAGACTTTCTTACTTATTCCTAATTCTCCTTAGTAATTTCTGTAATACGGATATCAAAGCATTTAATTTTATGATTAGTCTAACTGAACGTATCAAGTTAGTACTTGAGCAATTTTGATAATCACTTTTATCTTGTTTATCAGAATATAGAGATAATACTGAAAATTGATTTGTTATGTTGGGCTCAATGTTGGACTCTCTGGTTTGGGAAACAGTAACTTGGTTCTGGTAAAAAACAATAAAAACAATTTCTTTAAAAGTGCTCTAGCTCAACTGTCTTTATGGTTGGTATCTGGTCATATTTGTTTTCCTTCAACTAATACTGCCCCTAAAATCTTCCACAGATATACCATGGTTTTATCCAACATACTAAATCGGTACAATGCCTGTTTATTACTGCTAGTGATACCACTGAGTTTGTCCTTTTTCACCAATGTTGTTTGTAGATTGAGGAAAATATGCATGCATCGGACTTTTGGTTAGGGCCTTACCGCACTCTTCTAGAATGTCCACTCGTTGTGCCTCACTCCAACATAGGGTTTTTTGAGACTTTGGAAAACATTGTCTTTTTCCTCAAACTTTTGAATCTATTTTAGAACTTACTCTAATAAAAGGCTCACAAATAGCAATTCCTTGCCAAAATAATGCCTCATATTTATCCCTTTTTTTACAGCTCTTTTGCCTACCTTATTCTGGTGTTTATGTTTACCCTATTAGAGCCTTCTCCCTTAACAGCTCCTTTTTTACAGCATCTGTCCTGCCTGAAGTGTGGTCACCTTCCCTTCTTTATGTCTTCATCATTCTTCGACTTGGACTTTAATTTCACCCCTCACCCCAAATCTCCACACATGACAGTCCTGCCACCGGCCAATTACATTCCTTGACACTGTTTTCCACTCTGTGCTTCTGTATCGACGGAGCTTGATTCAGAGTCACTTGTGACAAACTGCGTTTGTTCCACCAACCTTTCCCTTCAAGTAGTGCTGCCACTTTACTGACCTTCTTTACTTGAATGAGATGAGAAAATGTGGACTCGCCCCTTTTCATACATTTGAGTCTCCTTATCAGCACCCAATCACTGACTTCCAAACCTGGGCTAGTTCTGCCTTTGTTACTTACATCAAATCTCTGTTTCATTGCCTGTCTCTTTTTGAAGTACCTTGTTACGTGTTTCTTCGGAACCAGTTGTTACTAGACACCCACCCTTGAGTGACAACCATGTGGGGTACCAACTTGTGCATACATTTCTGCCCTGAATCAAAGAAAAGGCGCAACATCTTATAGCTCCAAATCTTTCAAATGTACAACTTCTTTAACATCCTGAACCGACGATAATGCAGTCTGAATACCTTCTTAAACTTGTTAGCCCGCTCATAAATGCCATTAGAATTCGGCAAATGCAAAGTTACTTTGATCTAACTCTAAAAAACTACACAAATCTTTAGGAACAAAATGGGTACCATTATCCTTAATCTTTTTCGGTGAACCCTCTAGAGAAAATACTTTGCTCAAGAATATAATGAGAGATTTAGTACTGGGGGCTTTGACAAAGGAATAATAAATCCACTTGGAGTGGTAATCAATCAACATGATCAGATGCCTCAAGTCACTTGGAAGAAGTGAAAAAGGACCAGCAAAGACCACTGCAAACTTATCTTAAGGTGCTTCAGGAAAGGAAACTGGCTGCAATGGCATGCTCATTGTCTTCCATTGCTTATGAGACATTAGGCATTCACTGCAGATCTCACTTGTGCATCCTAATAATGCCAACAGTACTGTTGCTTTAACCATTCAAAAGTTCTGCTAACACCTTGGTGTCCCTGATGTGCTAATGTAATCAAGAATTTTCACAAACCCTCTTGTGGCACAAGCAAGTTAAATCCCTACTTTCTGGCCGTCCTTCCACAGGGAATTTCTTCAACCTAGACAAGTTCTCATCCCTCTCCGCATCAGAATTTTTTTTATTCTAATTTCATGTCCACCAGAATGACTCACAGAAAACATAATTTGAATACTAACCATGTTTTTCTTCTCGGAATAACAATTTCTTCTGTGGCTTCTAGAAATAAAAACAATAGCTGGCTCTTAGCATTAGATTAGAGACTGCATAGTGTAAATGAAAATATAGACAATGAAATAATTGTACCGGAGGAGGCAGCAGGGGCCTGGGATGTTGCATTCGCTGACGAGTATCTGCAACGCAAGAGCAAACACTTAAAGAGAAATAGAACTAAACTTCACATAAGCAAGCCAACTTCAATTACTCATTTGAAAACATGTATCATGTACATAAAAGTTAATTTTATTAACATTCTCATACAAAGAGTCTGATAGGAGACATTACATTCTCTTACCTTAGGTGCTCAGTTAAGTGCCAAAATGGAGCCTGACGGCCACCTTGCAGATATTAATTTTACATGTGTTCCACTTGACAAAATTGTCTTTAGAGAAAAGGGTCACACTGAATATCCGCCCTACACATTCTAGAAAGTTGAGAGATCACCTGACTGTTGGCACTCCCAGCAAAGGTAAATTATGTATTTGGTCCCTTCTTCATGCCATATTTCTGTCTGAGACTTGGTTGAATGACCTCTCAGCTCCTGATGTACTGACTGCCATTCCTCAGGGTGTGCTACTGAGAGGCTTAATAGGCAATCACATAGGAGGCGGGGTCAGCATTGCTATTATTTTTTAAACAATCATACATCCCAGCAGTACAGTAACTGAAGTAGCTATTTCAGGAAGTGATACAGCTTTTTTCTCTCATTCCTTATCCAGCAAATTTATATTAGCCAGATACGGCAGTAACTTCATTAATTGCAGATCTAGAAGCTCTGCAACTTGTTCAGTTGGTAAGACTCCTCACACACTGGCTGGGCCACATTGTGGACCCAGTTTTTTTCAAATTTAACAAGTCTTTCAGTAAGTGACCCCTTACCTCTGATATGGTCTGATCACTTTGCAATTCCTTTCTGGGTCTTTCATGCTAATTTTTTACCAACAACTATCTCTCGACAGGTGGTAAGATCTAGGGAACTGGCAAGGGTGACCTCTGCTAATTTCTCTCAGGCTTTGATCACGGCTCGCCCAACCTTCGATAAGTGTGTGGATATAGCGAATGCTCAGATGGTGGATTGGATAATGGGGGCTCTTGATCAAACTGCACCTAGGTCTGACTTCACCAGTTAGGTATCTAAACCATCATCTTAATGGTTCAATGAGGAACAATTAGCCTTGAAAAAGAACTACAAACATTTAGAGCGCATTTGGCGCAGGAGATTCCATCCCACTGATAAGGCCAACGAACAAGGCCCTGAAGGAATACCAGAAACGCATAAAGGCGACTTGTCACACCTCCTATATTGATAAATTCGGGGCAGCACAGAACTACCTTCAGAGGATCGCTGCTACGTGATAGCGCAGTTCTTCACTGACAAGTTTGCATCCATCTACTCTTCTTTTTCTGAGGCGGCCAGAGCTGTGACATGTTGCAGCCCAGGGTCTGAACCTTTACCAGACAATGCTGGGCTAAACTCTTTCAAGGCCATGGAGCTAAAGGTGATGCTTTCGTTGTTGGCAAAAATAAAGTCTGGGCCTCCGAGTGATCCGGCAGCCTGAGAGAGCTTGGAAAGGGGTGTGCATGCCATTGCACCTCTGCTTTACGACCTTTTGAATATCTCTTTCGAGACAGGTAGGGTTCCCCGTCTCTGGAAGCACGGTATGGTTATGCCCCTGCTGAAGAAACCTAGTTTGGATTCTTCCAAACCGGATAACTTCAGGCCAATCTCACTACTCCCGTTCAACTCTAGGTGGTGGAAAAATGGGTGAATCAGCAACTGACAGACTTTAATGAGATAAAAGATCTTCTCCACAGAACTGAGTCTAGTTTTTGCCCCACCCGTAGTATAGTCTGCATTACCATTAACTTTTGAGTCCATCCGTCAAAATTGTGGATGGGGGCGCTACAGCTGCAGTGAGATCTTACAATGTTTTTTATACCGTGTCCCAGAACATTGTGCTGGAACGTCTGTGGAAGTGCGGGATCGGGAATAAAGATTTGCTGTGGCTAGCCTCCTTCCTGCAGGACAGATCCTTCCAGGTGATCAAAGGAGGAAATATACGGACACAGAACTATTACCTGAGATATTATGCAGTGTGACCCTTAATATGGATTCTCCTACTGAAAAAACAGCCTTATACATCTTCGGAGCTAGGGTGGAGTCAGATCCAGTACGCTCCATCCTTGGGGCTTCCTAGTCATCAGCATGCACTGGTTGTGATCGTGCATGAATAGAAAGATCCACATAAAAAAAGTGTTCCAAGATTCTTACCTAGAATATCCCCTGGAAGAGATAAACAACAGCATTTCTGAATCTGTGGTTACTGAGCCTTTGGTGGGTCTTACTTCTATGGCATAGGATTGCATTCAAAAAGATGCTAAATATAAACATATTGATTCAGTATTGAAGAAAGGCCATACACGTGCCCATTTAGATATGAGAGCTGGGATGTATAGAGCATATTTTAAGATTGTGAGGACAGCATATGGGATGTGGGAATAACGTCAATATTCATTATCAATTTCAATTTTCCATAAAAATATACTGTTTCCCAAATAGGATAATGGAAGGTTTAAGCTTTGATGATGAGATGCTATCCATCCTGGCAGGACTGTTGCTAATGAGAGATACTACTTTGTCACAAACATTGACTCCCGTGAATGATTGGGATACATTGTCAGAATTATAGAAGTTTCAGGTGAAGACAGTGCTCCATGGAGCTATAATGACAGAATACCTGAGAGGCAATGTTGCCCCCAGAGGTTTGATTGCAACAAATGAACAAAGAATTTACTTAGACGATGAGGAATTCAAAAAAAGACTGGTCCTTAATCGCCCGGAAGCGCGAAAAGATTGTAAGATACTCTGTTAATTATGATATTTGCTCTAAAAAACTCAGTTAACGTTCACAGTATAAAAAGAAACTGGAAGAAGTGAATAAAGGGCTAACCGAGTATAGGGAGTTCCTGACAGTCAAAAATTTAATTCCAGAAAGACTTACCAAAATTTTCTCAAGAGAAAACTTACCCCTATATTAGGGATGATATTAGGGATGATTATGTAAAAAGAGAGAGTAACTCTTCCTACACATCAGAAGACAGCAATGGCTCAACTAAAAGTGAGGGGGGCCCTGTGAAAGATCACAAGTCCCAAGAAATAGAAGGGGTCGGGGCAAGAGATTTTTTAACCAACCCTCAACATCAGGAAACACATACAAACCAGGACGTTGTAGCCCAATACTTGGGGGTGGCCTTTGTATGGATTTGCCCAAAGTCCTCCTCAAACAGGTTTCTCCTGGCAAGCCTCCCCTCCGACAAGACCTTTTTTAGAAAAAGGCCGGGGGAGGAGGGGACAATGGAGAAACAGAGACCAAAGGGTCTCTTGGAAAGATCCAGAACAAGGAGAAAAAATAAAAAATGCAAAAGGAACCTCAACAGGGAACAAGCCGATCATAACAGATAACATCATCCACCTAAGTAACAAGATTCTCACAGATACTGAAAAGAATATCAACAAAGGCCTTGGTTTTGTTCCAACACCGAGAGATGATCCCTTCCGCCTAAGATTAGAAATAGCGGAGTTCCTTAGAGGGATCAGATTTACAAGTATTTTTCTCAATACATGATAGCACAGACCTTGAAGGAGAGATAAACTAACACAGGACTCCACAAAAAATCATTTTTTACCCCTGCAATTTAACAATTACTACGCGAGGTTGCTACTTTTGAACAGGCAGTAGAATTGGGCCTAAAATCTATCTCACAGGTCAACCTGAGAAGAATTCAGCATTTTAGAAAGGCAGTAAGAGAGGCTTTGAAAGACCTGACAGTTGTCCATTCAATAATTATCAAACCAGCCGACAGGGGAGGGTGATTGGGGGGGGGGGGGGGGGGTTAGGGGGTGGTACGGTGATTTTACCACAAGAAATGTATCACACAGAATGTAAAAAACTGCTCAGTAACCTCATACATTATAAGGAATTGTCAAAAGACCCCACACCAGAGATCAAAGAGGAAATTGTATTTCTGGACATTCAGTGAGTAACAGAGAAAGAGGCATCCTTTCTAATTGAGAGAGAACTAAAATTTCGTATTTTTACATCTCGCCCAAGGTCCGTAAAAATAAAATCTGTCCTCGTTGACATGTATTTGATTACGAAGGGGAATTCCTTCTCCAAACACACGGGACATCTATGGGCTGTACATGCGTGCCCCCAGCATGGCCTGCCTATCCGTACACAATTTTAAAACAGAACTCATATACTCAGAAGACAATCCATTCTCGAAACATATGAGGTTATGGAAAAGGTATATAGATGATGTTTTGGTTATTTGGCAGGGTACAAAAGAAGAGGCTGAAAGTTTCACTGACTAGCTGAACAGTATGGACCCTTTCCTCAGATTCACCATGGCCATGAGTAGTACCAAGATGCCATTTCTAGACTTACAGATTTACCATGAAGACAGGGAACTAAAAACAGAGTACTATAAACCAACTGATAGCAACATTCTGCTACGATATGATAGTTTTCATCCCGAGCACTAAGGGAAGGCCTTGCAATTGGACAATTCCTGAGACTGAGACATAACTGGATAGATGTTAAGAAATTCCAACAACACGCAGAAAGATTATCTTCTAAACCAAGGGAAAAGTGATATCCAGAGAGAACCATTGCCAGAGGCACAAATGTGCTAGAAATAACAACAGAGAAGCTCTACTGAGTATGTACAACGTCCCTGGAAACCAAGGCCTATATGTGTTACTACCTTTTGCCCCAGCTCGAATGAAGTGACAAAAGCTCATTAAAAAACACTGGGGCATCTTGAACACCGGTAATTTGAAGTTGGAACTACCACATTTTTCAATCAGACTGAGTCAGAACCTCAGAGACACATTGGTACATACGTGGCCAAACAAACAGAGTAGAAATACTCAAACAACGTTATGGGAAATCCCAGCCCCGAAATGACATCAACGTTGCGGAGTTGTGGCATGTGTAGCTTTACCAGTAAATGTATATAAAACAGTAGATTTAGGCTTGCAAAAACCATAGGTATTAAATCAACTAGAACTGTAACTCAAGTGATGTGATATATGTGCTAATGTGCCCTTGTAATCTTCTGTATGTGAGTATGTTGACAAGAAAGGTAAAAACACAAATCAGTGAACACAGAAGCACCATAAGATGCAAAAGGGAGACAGGTATTTTTAATTCACCCAAGTTCCCACCACTCCTATCCCTCCTGTGATTCACATTAACAAGACTACATCAGTGCTCCCATGTATCCCGTAGGTCAGGGCATGCCCCGCTCCATAGCGGAACGGGAGGAAACCAAATGATGAAGCATGCCACCAAGGGGTAACCCTGGTGGGTGAGAGTTTTTCTAAAAGGAAAATCCTTTTTTCTATCCATCTTATTGTAGTTCTTTTAGCTGGGCCTCTGTTGTAATTTTATATAGGCTATAAGGAGGACAGACCTAGCCCCACAACCTCCTTCTCCCTCTGTTTTTCTATGATCATTCATGACTACCATGGATTTGAGAGATGCATATTTTCACATTCGAATACTAGGAGATGATGATGGAAAGTTCTTGAGATTTTGCCTGCTGGGGAAACATTTTCAGTTCCGAGTCCTACCATTTCCATTCAGGTCTGCTCCAAGAGCATTTAAGACAAAAGTGCCTTTAATATCTTTACAAGTCAAGGAATAGAATTCCCATTTGTGGATGAATGGGTCCTGCATTCTCCACTGAAGGAATTAGCATTGAAGGGTAGCAGATAATCCAAGAATGTCTTCAATGGTATGGGCTTCCCATCAACCTTCCTAAGCATCAGCTGGTGACAGCTCAAGGAACGATCTTTATTGGAACACATTTCATGACGGGTATAGGAATGGTGTTTCTTCCTGTTGATAGAGAAGAGGCGCCATCTCATGTGGCTTCATCACATCAACCTCCAGCTAGACTTTGGAAGACGGCAACTTACTGTGCCGCCTGTGTTTCTTGTACACTGGCCGACAAACCATATCAGACCACTTTTGATGAATATAAAATATTGGGACTCGGGATCAACCAGTTTAGAAGAAATGATTCCTGTGATTCCTCAAATCACTATGTCACTTCAAAAGGTGGATGAATCCAGTGTCTTTGTCAATTGCTTCCAGCCCCAGAAAAAAGTGACAATGGATATCAGTGCATGAGGAGAAGGTGAAGTTTTAGACGGATTTGTCAATTCAGGAAAGGTGGCGTACCAAACAGACAGATCCTCAAATTAGAGAACGTTATCAGCATCAAGCATTAATATAGTTCTATCCTAATCTTCAACGTCTTAGTTTGACTCGACAATATGATGATGTCTTACATGAACAGAAGGCGGAGCCAAATTTACATCACTCAATCGAATAGCTCTGAAGGCGGGAACTTGGGCAGAGTATCATCTTCTATCACTGAAAGCAATGGATATCAGTGGGAAAGAATGTGAAAGAGGACAATGTGACTACAGTTTATCTGATCTGGGCTGCATCTCAGAGGGTCTTTCTGATCAAACGTCAGAAATTCAGAGAACCTTATCTGGACCGTTTTGCTTCTCTAGAGAACACTCCACTACAGAGTCTACTTGCAATTTCCTGTCAGGTGTTTGGGATATCCATGCCATCTCCTCGCCTTGGGTTTCTCAGCTCCTCTATGCTTCTCCTCCTATTCCTCTGATCCCTCAGCTGATTTAAAGAATTCAGCAGAGGTGAAGTGGTTCTTCCCTTTTGGCTTTGCAGATCATGGTTTCCACTTCTGAGATCCATGCCTCTATCTCCACACTGGAAAATGTATTTTTCCTCTTCAAACACAGTGGTGAGTGAGTAACAGAGAAAGAGGCATCCTTTCTAATTGAGAGAGAACTAAAATTTCGTATTTTTACATCTCGCCCAAGGTCCGTAAAAATAAAATCTGTCCTCTTTGACATGTATTTGATTACGAAGGGGAATTCCTTCTCCAAACACACGGGACATCTATGGGCTGTACATGCGTGCCCCCAGCATGGCCTGCCTATCCGTACACAATTTTAAAACAGAACTCATATACTCAGAAGACAATCCATTCTCGAAACATATGAGGTTATGGAAAAGGTATATAGATGATGTTTTGGTTATTTGGCAGGGTACAAAAGAAGAGGCTGAAAGTTTCACTGACTAGCTGAACAGTATGGACCCTTTCCTCAGATTCACCATGGCCATGAGTAGTACCAAGATGCCATTTCTAGACTTACAGATTTACCATGAAGACAGGGAACTAAAAACAGAGTACTATAAACCAACTGATAGCAACATTCTGCTACGATATGATAGTTTTCATCCCGAGCACTAAGGGAAGGCCTTGCAATTGGACAATTCCTGAGACTGAGACATAACTGGATAGATGTTAAGAAATTCCAACAACACGCAGAAAGATTATCTTCTAAACCAAGGGAAAAGTGATATCCAGAGAGAACCATTGCCAGAGGCAAAAATGTGCTAGAAATAACAACAGAGAAGCTCTACTGAGTATGTACAACGTCCCTGGAAACCAAGGCCTATATGTGTTACTACCTTTTGCCCCAGCTCGAATGAAGTGACAAAAGCTCATTAAAAAACACTGGGGCATCTTGAACACCGGTAATTTGAAGTTGGAACTACCACATTTTTCAATCAGACTGAGTCAGAACCTCAGAGACACATTGGTACATACGTGGCCAAACAAACAGAGTAGAAATACTCAAACAACGTTATGGGAAATCCCAGCCCCGAAATGACATCAACGTTGCGGAGTTGTGGCATGTGTAGCTTTGTCAATTGCTTCCAGCCCCAGAAAAAAGTGACAATGGATATCAGTGCATGAGGATAAGGTGAAGTTTTAGACGGATTTGTCAATTCAGGAAAGGTGGCGTACCAAACAGACAGATCCTCAAATTAGAGAACGTTATCAGCATCAAGCATTAATATAGTTCTATCCTAATCTTCAACGTCTTAGTTTGACTCAACAATATGATGATGTCTTACATGAACAGAAGGCGGAGCCAAATTTACATCACTCAATCGAATAGCTCTGAAGGCGGGAACTTGGGCAGAGTATCATCTTCTATCACTGAAAGCAATGGATATCAGTGGGAAAGAATGTGAAAGAGGACAATGTGACTACAGTTTATCTGATCTGGGCTGCATCTCAGAGGGTCTTTCTGATCAAACGTCAGAAATTCAGAGAACCTTATCTGGACCGTTTTGCTTCTCTAGAGAACACTCCACTACAGAGTCTACTTGCAATTTCCTGTCAGGTGTTTGGGATATCCATGCCATCTCCTCGCCTTGGGTTTCTCAGCTCCTCTATGCTTCTCCTCCTATTCCTCTGATCCCTCAGCTGATTTAAAGAATTCAGCAGAGGTGAAGTGGTTCTTCCCTTTTGGCTTTGCAGATCATAGTTTCCACTTCTGAGATCCATGCCTCTATCGCCACACTGGAAAATGTATTTTTCCTCTTCAAACACAGTGGTGTTTTCTACAGTCACAGCTGTCTCTATCGATCAGAAGGCTGACAGGAACAGGCTTCAGAGTAGAAGCATTACAAACCATTTCGCAAAGGCCATACAAAAATATAGGTATCCGGCTACTCTGAAGTTCTATTCTACCCCATGGAAAATCTTTAAGCACTGGTGTTCTCTGAGATCTTTGTCTCCTGTTGACTGCGATATTACCTTCACTGTTTACTTTTTACATGATTGATTTGAAAATAATTTGTGAATGGCTATTTTAAAAGACTAGGGCCAGTGACAAAGGCATTTAAAGAACCATAGGCTGGTATGGACTGGAACAAAGATTTGGTGAGTAGGCTTTTGAGATGTTTTCTAACTCTAGGTCTGTAACAAGATCTGTTATACCTCCATGGGACCTGCCTTTAGTTTTGAGAGCACCTCAGGGAGCTCTGTTTGAACCTTTGAATTCAGTAAGCTTAAAATATTTAACTATGAAAGTAGCGCTACATCATGCAGCAAAATGGTGTGATGTAGGTTGGAACTGAGAAACCAAGACTCCTGAGAAGTTCAGTAGTGGATGGGGCCTTACCAATATGGCATCAACTACTTGAAACCCCATTAGTGGCCCACCGGGTGGCCACTGCGTGAGAACTAGCTATCAAAAGAGTACTAAACAGCCACCCTTCAGCAGATCCCTACTGATAGAATGACTGCATCTGGTTCATTGGATACATGACACTGTCTCTGATGGCTTGGGAAGAGGTGAATTTGTTACTTTGGGACATCTTCACTCCGGCAATGTTTGTGACCTGCCAGGAAGACATTTGGGGGTCAGGCAGTTCCTACAATATGCCCAAACTAACACTTACAGCTAAGGAGGTTTGGACAGTCTTCCCGACTACATTGGAGGCTTCCCTTCCCATCGAGTTTGTCTGTGTGTGGAGGGGGGGGCAGGGGGGGAGAGGGATTCATCTTACAGAGGCCTACTCATCCCCTTGACTGCTGTGGAATGAGAAAGAGCCTGTGCACGGGTTAAAGAGTTTGCAATGAATGCAAGATTTAAACTGATGCATTTTAACTGCCTCGATAGTACATATCTAGCATCTTCAATATTAAAAAGAACAAACCCTAATGGAAATACCACCTGTCCAAGATGTGAGAGCAAGAAGCTACATTTCTGCGTATGAAATGGAGTTGTTGAGTATTGTTGAAATACTAGGAAGAGGTGGTAGCCCAAATCAAATTAGTGATGGGTATTAGACTTGAAACATCAATACAACATTGTTTACTGACTATTATAAGTAATACAAGAAAAGGAATATGTAATACATTTGCAACACTTGGTCTGATTTTGGCCAAGCACCAAATAGCAATTCACTGGTTAGCCAGCAGGGGATCCTCAGTGCAAAAGTGGGGTAAAGATATGATGGGAGTGGGTTGAGAGAAAACAATGCTGAGGAAAGTCATTATGACAGATGATAGCACAGCAGAGGAACTAAGTGAGTAGGCAGACATGGTGTGCAACTTGATAGACCATCAGGAGGAAGAGGATGAGTAGAATACGTATACTGTAGTGTGGCAAGATGAACCAGATTGGATGAGCTACTGTGATGTGAATCAAACCTTCCACTACACTACCAAAGTAGCGGTGGCTTAATGGGGAAGGGGTTAATTAACAATGTGTAATTATAATGACTGAGAGGTGTGATGTGTCCACATGGAGATGACTGGAGGGGCAAAGAGTGATGTATCTCACTTCCTTAGAAGATAAAAGATAAGTATAAAGATCACCAATGCAAAAATTGGCTGGAATTTTTTTATCTCATATATATTAGCATTTTAATGTATAACCTACCATCTTCATGATGGAGTTCTAAAACGTAAATAAAAATGTTGAAAAAAACAATTAAAGTAATATTTCTGGAGCCAATCACCTTGACAAGAATAACTGGCGATCTAGGACTAATTGTGCAAATCACAGTTTTTGAGAATTTTGGATGATGGAATTGTTTTGACACCTATTAATGCTTATCTTTCAAAAGGGTCTTCCAGATTTCACATAGAACAGGAAGTTTAGATTCCAGTAACACCCCCCCCTCCAATTAAGGAAGAAGAATTGTGTCAAGTGATGTGAACAGAACGGTAGCAATATAATTAAACAGAGCAACATAGTGTAGATCATTTGTTAACAACATTTGGGAGAAATGGGACAGGGAAACAAAACAGCTAATATTTCACAGATTTGTTCAACTGTATCCATGGTTTACTCTGTCTAATCCCCTTATCATACAGAGAATATAGGAGAGTATCGATACCTGGGTAAAAAAAAAAAAAAATCATTGACTGAGATTTGCAGAGTGGCTACCTGGGTCTCCTTGGATACTTTTGTAAGGCACTACAGGACTGAAGGTGTTTGATTGGGATGGGGGCAGGCTTTTGATCAGAGTGTTTTCAACTTGGTTTTGACAACATAGCTCATCTATGATTCTCTACCTAATTAACAAAAAGCACGATGATTGTTAAGCTGATGTATTTTTCTGGCCAGTCGAGCTAGGGTAAATATAAAAAGTAATGACTGGGACAAGGATAAGGGGTAAGGGCCTGTGTTACGTATCTGTAATTTTCAACACCACTGACACTGAATCTGCTCACCACAAATGTCTGTTTTTCTAGTCGTTTTTAAGAATAGAATTAGAACCTGGTGATCCACATTGAGCTACGTGACAAAGCCTCTTGACATTTTTACAGCACAGCCTCTAAGTATAGTGCCATCCACACAAAGCTGAAAAATGACAAAAGCCTTTTACCACTCCAGGCACAAAATTACATCTTTGGTTTGTTAAAATAACATCCAAGCCAATCTGCAATGAATAAAATCTCTCTGCCTAAACTTGGAGCTACCCAGAGTTCCCTGCTTCATTATAAGTTATACTTGAAAGACTACTACATCCCCTGCAGAAAGCTTTGTGTTTCAAGATACTTTACAAATGCAGTGGGTAAGACCCATTTTTCTTGTAAAATCTGTGTAGCAAGTACAGTGAAAAAAAAACAAAGTTGACCTAAATGTATGGCTACTTAGCTATTCTATACTCACAACATAGATATCCAATACACACAACATATATATGATTTATAGCCAGCCAATGTAATGATGTGTGCATAAAGTGATTCACAGCAGCATTTAGCCTGCTTGAAACTACACCAAACATGTGGCATGAAAGAGAAACGAGGGACAGGGAGAAACGCCCAAGATCACACACGCCTGACGATCAAGAGGAAAATTATAAACAATAATCATTAGAACAAAAGTTTTAGCTACTTGCCCGCGATTAATGATTATTAATGAGACCCGTTAAGAAAACAGGTGGATACCGCTTTAGGAATCGCGAGGTGAAGTAGGTCTGCAGCTTCCACCACTGCAGAACATCACACTTAACTATCGCCGCTGGTACAACAGCGACAACGCATGCCTCACCTGAGGCACATGCTCGGTATGATACGGCTGCCATGCAACCAAGCCTGGGCAGACCCGAGCCGCAGTCCACATCGCATACAACCGGCTGCTCCTACTGTCGCCATCACTGCCACCGCACAACCTGGGTGCACACTAGTAAACGATGAGCGACCGGCAAGGGTCAAACAGCAAAGCATGACGGGAGAGCCCAGCCGCCAATCACTGACAAGCGCTCGATCTGCGGGTCATGCGGCAAGCGTCACCCCTACACAACAACTAGAACGCTGACGTATCCCTTTAAAATAAATCAGTAACTACGATGCATGTCAAAACGTCTTCGAAATCCTTCCCTTCCCCGGAGCAGCAAGGCTAAATTGTAGAGCAAAATTAGTTCGCGATTAATCGCTTTCTAAAAATCAGGATAAAGATGTAGTTGCAGAAATGTGGAATAATGAATGCGGAGCTCTTTCCTTTCATGGGTCATGAACATTAAACATAGTAAACAATGCATTCAACTGCGCCTGCCATTCACGCTGTATTTTGTAATTGGTGCACGAATCTTCAAATTTGCATTGACTTTGTCCTTTTACAAAACCCCAGGTTGTGATTCTCAATATTTAATTATTTTTCTATTTTATATAGGAACGTTGTTCCTCTTTACTTGTATTGCAGTTTTACACCTCTTACATCTGGGATTCTTACATCTGGGATTCGTCATCAAAGCTGAACTTACAAAGCTTTTAATATATATAACACCCACAGAAATCTTATGCTGGGTAATAATATATATATATATTATTAAAATTGCCTCGTTGTTTGGTCGTTCTAACTGTTTTGTAGCGTAAAAGTTAGGTGATTAACAGTTACACATGTTGTCCAGTTTTAATCATGAAGTTATTACATACTCTACGGCAGGTGCATTATCCCACTGAGCTAGCTTCCTGACTGTCACTTCTGTACCAGATTCTATAACCAGGAGTATATTCAGTATTTTTATTCCAACTATGACCTTGTGTTTTCCTTTGTTCCTATTATTAGATATTTGAGTAAAGTAGCTAAAGAGCATGATATAGTATTAGTTAGAGGCTTCTTTGAACCAACACTAACGTTTGGCATCGCGTACGCTCACAAGAATAATCTAACTTGCTTACTAACTCCGTTAGAGAAAAGCTTCATAGGGCATACTGATGATAGAAGAAAGGCATTGAAGGAGAAGTTAAAGAAACTTTACCTCACATACATCACAATTCACCTGCGATTTGTTAAAGCCTGTGCAACCCCAACCTACCACTTTCACACTATCACAAAACACGCTGAGAACATACCCAACTTTTCTATCAGGATCCAGGATTTGGGAAAGTCATTTCTGGGCTTAAGGGGACATAATTTTTGCTACTATTGTCATTTCAGAAAAACTGAATTCAAACCTCATAAAATTTGAACAACTAATCCTTACTTAGACTAATACCATAACCGATAATCACCACATAACTATTTCCCCAAGGAACCTAACCATCAAGCTGCTACCAAAAACTGTTAGCACGCCTGGTCCTTAGTAAGTAAACTTACAAGGGGACGCGTATAGGCTGAGGAACCTTTTGAATCGCATGGAGTATCCTAGTCATGCAGTGACCACTGTATGGTAGCTAACATCAATAACCAAAAAACATTCTATGAAAAACAGCTTTGAACCATATTAATCAAGTATAACCACTACACAGGAAAGAGTTAACAATTTTATTTCCCTATTTCTTACAATTCTAAAGCATCCCTCTGTTCAATCTTTATTCAAATCAACTCTTTATTAATTCATTAGTTAAAGGACATTATTCCTTAAGCCAACATATGCGACAATGTAAAACCATAAGCTATGAATACCAGCATTAATAATGTAATTCAGCAATTAGATTTGTCAGTCATTTGTCACAGTCAACGTCACCTGTAACAGCCTACCTAACCAAGATTAGCATTAGCATGTGAAAACAATTTAGAGAAACATTAATTTAGAAAAATTCTACCTAAGTGTGAATCTCTATAACAGCGCAGTTGGTACCTAGAAGAAAAGGAAATAAAAAAGTCAGTCACATTTTCATAGCTACCTATCCAGGATGGATGAGCAACAAGTCAGAGTTCGTCTTCAGGTCATCAATCATTGAGCTACGGATCAGGCTCACGGAGTTTGAACCCAATATCAGCACCTCGGACAGCGTCTCCTGATGTCATCAATTCTCCCCTCGCATCTGCTCTCGCAGCCCCTTGTCATTACTTTTTATTAGGGTCTCCCAGTCCAACCCCCTAATTGGCCGGTCAGTCTGCAGATATAACTTTTAACCTATAGTTTTTGTTTACCAAATCTTCTAATTTTCATTCATTTCAAATTACAGAAAGCGGGTTGGTCCTTCATGCAATGCCCTCACCATCCGGCCCTCCGGGTATCAAAATTGTTGCATATGGCTCTTCAGTCAGTGCCTCTATTGTTCAAGTCCTGGGAAAGTACATTTAGCCTGCTCTACACATAATTGTATCAAATTCTCTTCATTATCTCCTGCCCGTCGGTACATTGCAGAAAATTCTAGCTAAGTAACTTGAACTTTGAGCAGTTCAAGGTTGCAGTCCCCGGTTACCAGTCCTTTGCAAGGCGTTCGGTTTCTTCATGTTCAGAGTGTGCAAGGCTCAGTGGAACTATGCCTTTAGTTCAGCTAACTTAGTAATACAAAACAGAGGTTATGCGTCTCAATGTGACATATTATTACATTTTTCTCATATATTTTCATTATATCGTACAATTTTAGTCATCTTAATGCACATGGTGATCATCCCCGAGGGCACATTTTCAAATGCGCACATTATTTTACTACGATAATTTTCTCTACACATTTTCTCATTAGCAATAACATATTAGTCATCAGAATTTTCTTAATTAGCACATCTGCTTCAACAGTCCCTCCTCTGATGACTAAACACCTTCCCCTGTTATAATTTTACAATTGTGTTTCCGATGTATTTGGACTTCTCCTTAAATTTTCCATAAAGATTCTTCTCCTAGGCTGTTCTTCCCTCCTCTGATCATTCTTGGACTTCCTTAATTTTATTTTTTGCCACAATTTGCATGCCCCCCATAATCCTAATATAGAAACAATTACAATTAATATTCCCTGTACAATTTTCCATAATAGCCCATTCCAAATTTGACTAAACCAGTTACCTATAGAAGCAAATCTATTTTCAACCTTTTCCAAAACCCCTGGTTCCTTCAGTTCTTTTAAATCCTTGCTTGAATTAGTTAAGTTAGTAAGTAAATCTCTTATCTCCTTATCAATATCAGGTATATATGAACAACAGTGCCTAGCATTAATCATTCTACAGACTCCGCCGTCTTTCGCTAAAAGTATATCTAAGGCAAGCCTATTTTGAAGCGTCATAGCTCTATCCGCAGCTAATTCAGTATCTAGCAGGATATTGCCCCTGTGAAGTTTGTCAGCATGTTATCCACAATAGTAGACAACTTTTGTGTCTTAATTGCATTCAAAATAACTCCTACAGAAGGAATTCCTGCACCAGAAATATCTCCCACAATTTCCCTCCTCTGTCGCTTATGATGTAATTCAGTCACTTTCGGGAATTTCTTTAAATCGTCGATCCGATAAATCTTTGGGAAAACTATACCCAAATAGCATGTCCCATATAATCCTCTAGGAAGACGGTAATAAGCATTAAGTCCACAAATAAAGTAGATTCCAGTAATTGCAGGGTCCTGACCATTCAGCATAACAGTCCATTTACTCTGGAACAAAAACACATGCCTGCATTCACTCGTACCCACAAATAACGTATCTGTGCGTGATTTTGACCTATATATACGAAGCTTTCCTACATGTAATGCATCTAAAGCTAATTTCCCTTGTGTTTTAATAGCAGTGTAAGCATAATCATTTTTATAAGTCCTTTTCTCCAATCCTTTCTCTAACTTCGTTAGCAGGATATAATGGACTCGTAATACAGCTGGTGGTATATCCGTCCCATTTGGGACGGATTAACACCTTCCTCCATAGTTGTAATCAGGCCCTTAATCTTTGTAACCCTCTTTCAATAAGATTCTTTTGTACATGAAAAGCATTTTTACTGGAGCGCGTTACTTCAGTGACTTGAAGTGCTTTACTGAGCGCGTCTTGCTGCGATGAACTGAAGCACTTTACTGAGCGCGTTTACTGTTGTGGACTGAAGCGCTTTAATGAGCGCGTTTGCTGCCGTGGACTGAAGCGCTTTACTGAGCATGTTTGTTGCGTGGACTGAAGCGCTTTACTGAGCGCGTTGGCTGCCGTGGACTGAAGCGCTTTACAAAGCGCGTTTGCTGCCGTGGACTGATGCGCTTTTCTGAGCGCGTTGGCTGCCGTGGACTGAAGTGCTTTACAGAGCGCGTTTGCTGCCGTGGACTGATGCGCTTTATTAAACACGTTTGTCGCCGTGAATTGAAGCACTTTGCTGAGCGCATTTTGTCACCGTGAACTGAAGCATCTAGCTGGACGCGTTTGCTGCCGTGAACTGAAGCAGCCTAAAACGCCATGTTCGCTAGTCTAGGGGAATGCTGACAGTTAGGGAGAAACAACTCCCTTTTGACTTGGGCTCTTCACGACCTTACCGCTCACGAGTACGACCTACTCATGTCTGAATTCCCTGAAGGGAATAACTGGAACCTTCGAGTTTCTGCCATGCTGCCTTTTGAAGAAATTCTGCTTTGCTCCAGAGGAAGGTCCCTTGAGGTCTGCCTGCATCGAAGTCTTCAAAATAGTGAGCCACGAGGTTGGGTGTGGCTGGGCTTTATAGGCCAGCCACACCCCAAGATGGCTGCTGCCTCTAAAAAGATGGGTAATGTAGTCCTTTCATAGAATAGCACTGATAAGTGCGTCTTGACCACTAATGGCCAGAACCTGCAGCTATGTGGGTTTTCCCACAGGGCATGCGACGTTGCTGGCCATTCTTGGAACATGCGGGGATGACCAGTGGTGCGCATAACGTGCCGCAAATCCGAGCAGCGGACCTTCGGGTAGAACCTGGACCGTGCGCAGCCTTGATCCTTACAGACTCTTAATCTTGCAGAAACATAGCAGGCTCTAGTACAAGCTACTAATTCTGCCACCTGTGCAGAGTATACACCTGGAAGTGAAGAAGCTTCTAACATGCCTGTGATTGTGCATACTGCATATCCCGCTCTTAATGTGCCTGTTCCATCTCTGAGACACGAACCATCAACAAAGACAATTTGGTCATTTTCTTCTTAACGCGTGTCTCTAATATCAGGTCTTGGTTTTGTACATAGTTCAGTCACCTCAAGACAATCATACTCAACATCTTCTTCCTTTTCAATTTCAGCAGTATCACTTGGAAGCAGTGTCGCTGGATTCAGCACTGTACATCTCTTTAATGTTACATTTGGAGCACCCAATATACTCGTCTCATACCTTGTCAGTCTTGCACCCATCAAATATTGCGTTTTAGTCCCTGTCAGTAAAATTTCAACAGAATGTGATACAATTACTATCAAAGGGTATCCCATGACTACTCCCTCACATTGGGAAAGACTTTGACTAACTACAGGTACTGAGCGCAGGCAACCTGGTAAAACTGCTGCAACCGGGTCCAAGGTAGCTGAAAAACAGGCTACTGGGCGATAAGCACCTCCGTGGACCTGTGTCAAGACAGACAAAGAACAAGCATCACGTTCATGACAAAACAAGGTGAAAGGCTTTGTGTAATCAGGCATTCCTAACGCTGGAGCTCTACACAAACTTCCTCTTTATTCAGTGATTGCCTCCACCTGGTCTTCATTTAGAATAGTGGGATCTGTAACTTCCTTATGTGTCAACTGCGCAAGGGATTAGCAATCTCTGCAAAATTCGGAATCCACTGTCAGCAGTACCCCACCATTCCCAGAAACATCCTGACATATTTCTGTGAAGTCAGGGGACTTCTCTGCAGAATGATCGTGATTCTCTCCCTGGAGATTCTCTTTATCCCCTTCTCAATCTGATGTCCTAAGTATTTTACTGAATTCTGGCAATACTGCAATTTCACAGGTGAACCCTTATGTCCACATTTTCCCAAATGATTCAACAGGGCAATCGAGTCATGTTTACACTCGTCCCTTGTTCCGGATGCGATCAACAAATCATCAATATACTGCACTAGAGTTGATTGGTATGGCAATTCCAATGACTCCAGATTCTTTTTCAGGTTCTGATTAAACAGAGATGGTGACTTTGTATACCCCTGTAGAAGACTGCACCACTTGTAGGCTCTGTCAGGATTTTGAAACTGAAAAGAAACTGACTATCCTCGTGGAGAGGCACAGAAAAGAAAGCTTGTGACAGATCTACCACTGTGAACCACTCTGCATTGCAAGGAATCTGAAACAGTATCACTCCTGGATTTGGCACCTTTTGACAACACTTGACCACCAAATCATTCACTTTTCACAAGTCCTGCACAACAAGCACTTTCCCACATGGCTTCTTCAAGCCCATTATTGGTGAATTACAGGGGCTGCTCAACACTTCTTTCAAAACTCCTTGTTTAAGAAAGTCTCCGGTTATATGTGCCACCTTTATTAGAACATTTTGTGGCATATTATACTGTGAAAGCTATGGAAATACTGCATTGGGCTTCAGAGTGATTGTGATCGGCTCTACCCCCTTAATCAGACCTACTTCTTTTCCTGTCAAGTCCCAGATTTCTTCCTTCATTGTTCCCTGCAAGTGTGCATGCAATTCTATCACAGTAAACATTGGAAAAAATTCAATCAATGGGTATTCTTCATTGGCATTGTTAACCATCATTTCAGTCACATGTTCTTCCTCATCATCACTATTTGTCTGAACTTCTATTCCAGTGTCCGAACAATTAATGGACCATCTTGTCTTACACAGTAAATCTCTTCCCAGCAGGGATACGGGACTCGAATCAAACACCACAAACCTATGTAGTCCCTGGTAATTTCCAATTTCAACCTGCACTGGTTCTGTGATTGGGTTTGTCAACTGTCTATTCTCCACTCCCACAACTTGAACTGTCCTGCCTGAAAGAGGTAAATTTGGGACTTCTGTGCTTCTTACAGTAGAGCGCGTAGCTCCTGTATCCAGTAAGAATGAGACCTTGTAGTCCATTACTTTTCCTTTCACAAAAGGTCCTCTCTAATGTACTTCTAGGGAAGCAGCAAGCATACAAGCTCCTTTATCTGAACTGTCACTCATCCATTCTTCATTTATTTCAGCCTCACTGTAAAATGGAAATTGGTGCACTGTGTTATTACTACTGTCTTGTCTCTGACCTGTGACCTGCTGAGTAAGCATGACCTGTTGCTGCTCCATTGGGGCTTGAGGTATCTGCATTTGCTGTCTAGGTACCATGGGAACCTGCTGCTGTATTGGTTGCAATTGTGTAGATAGTGTACGTGGCACCTGCATTTGCCTCACCGGTAAGAAATTCTGTCCTCGATTCTGAACATTAGGACTAAATCCTTTCCTTCTTGGGGCTTTCACAGTTTGAAATGTACTGATACCACCTTGCTGAACCACACCATCCTGCGCCATCAACGGGCACTCCCGCTTCCAGTGTCCCACGTTTCCACACAAATGACACACCAACATCTTTTTTATCCCCTGCATGTCATTCTGAACAACCACAGTCCCTAAATCTTGACCACGCATCATGTCAACTCCATGTCCTCTACCCCTCACTTGAGGCTGAAACATAACTGCTCTCTTCTGCGGCGGCATAGGCGGTACTATAGCTCTTTGCACTCCGGTTTGAGCTGCCTTTATTTGCATGACCATCGCCTTCCCTTTCAGCTTTTTCTGCTTTAATTCAATCTTGTCACTGCAGTATTTTGCATACTGCAATACCTCGTCAATCGGCTTTGCTTGCCAGCAAATCAAATGACTGTTAATCATCTGCCCTACTTCTGGTCTCAATCCTTTGACGAACCTGAACACAAAATGCAACATGTCTTTCGGTACAATTGCTTCCTTGCCACTGTACTCCTTGAACGCATTTAACAATCTTTCATAGTAGGTATGTATTGACTCCCTAGATTCCTGAACTGTTCTATCAATTCTCTGCCAATCAATGTTTTTAGGGGAAATTCTTCTCTTCAGGAACTCAATCACATTATAATAATTTTTCATCACCTCAGGTGAAGGTGCACCCATTACTCTATCCCTTTCTGATTCACTTGTTGGCCAGTCCACTGCTCTCTTACGCTCAACCCACAAGTCAGCCGGAACCACTATCTCCAACAATGTGTTTAAGTCTTCCCACAGACACTTGGAGAGTTTCACAAATCTATCTGTCTGCTGATACCACTCGACCGTTTTTTCTCTCAGCTTCAGGTAATCATTCGTGAATGACAATATATCACTCCTGTGCCATGGAACATGAACAAACTGTCCTCCTGGAATTTCTCTAATTGGAAGCATCTTTACTGATTCCCTTTCCACCTGAACATCTTCAGTCCCTTCTTGCGAATCTCGCTTCCGCTTATCCTTCTTCTTTGCCCATCTACCTTCCCACTTCTCCAATGCGCCCCAGATCCGAGCATTCTGCAACAATTCCCTCAAATGAGCCTTTATTCCTGCTGATCTCATGTGTTCAAAATCCTTTGCCTCGAAATCTAGCCTATAACTTTGTTTCAGATGCTTCATTTTCTCAATCTCAACGTCATGTTTCTCTGCTTGTTCTGCCAATTTCTGATGTATTTTACTCACTTCTTTTGTAATCTTTGGACACAAATACCTTAGCTCTTCTGTGTAGGATCCTAACCTGTTCACGCCCATTGTTCCCTCAACCATCTTGGTTGCTTCTATGTTTAACCTTACACAATTTATCTGCTCCTCACCCTTGGATGCATTTTGAGGTGTATTTAAACTGTCTAACCATTCACTCAATTGCTGCGCTGACAATCCCTGTAATGAAATGTTACTTGCATTTGGCACTGGTACCCGTTGCATCGCTGCACCTGGATTTTGCGGCGTCAAAAGTTTCAAACTTTGACTCACATTCGGGCCATTCACTGCACCTGGAAGTGCTTCAAGTGGACTAAGATCCATTAGTGGTCTAGAGCCATTGAAAATCTGACCCACAGATGACATCATCTGCCCAGGATCACTCACTCCCCTTCTCACAATACTCTGTGATATTTCAGTCTGATCTCCTGCACTTACTTTCTTTTGCGCAAATAAGGGTACCACTGGATCAACAGTAATCAGTAGCGATATTGCATCTGGAGCTGCCCTGATACTCGCACCTTGTGGGAATGTCACCCCCATTGCTTGATTCATGACTGGTGTAACATCTGACTGTATTCCTGTTATCGGTGTAATCTTCGGCAACCCCTGTGACTGTGCCGGAGGCAATAACATAGGAGTCGGTTCTGTCTGAACTAGCATTGGCCTCAGGAGTACTTGCTCCTTTGGCACCATTATGTTCAAAACTGTCTCAAGAACTGGCACATCTGGATAAATTCTCTGTACCGAAGGTGGATGCATCTGCGCTTGGACCACAGTAGCCCATACATTGGGCGTACTATGTACTACCCTTGGTATCTGTCCACTATCGGTCTGCGCTGCTCCCTCAGCTCACGGTACTTGTGCTGGAGCAGTTGTACCGACTTTAGTGCCTGGACCCCCTGAATAGGTTGCAAAGGGAGTGAGGTCGATCCCTTAACAACTGCGTAATGAGATCCTCAACATCAGAATCTTTATCATCAACATAGGACTTTCTCTTTTTCTTTCTTCCAGCACTCTCATCCTCTTTAGCACTATGTTCCTTCTCTGTCTCATCTTCCTCTCTAATGGCAGGAAACAATTTAACATCCTGTAGTGTCACTGCTCTCCATTTCTTCTGTTCCCAATCCCATCTAGCTTCAGCTAAAGATTTTTCTACTCGTTTCATTCTTTTTTTTAACTTCATTTCTTGTTGATGTCTGGCCGCCAGCTCCCAAACCGCTAAAGCCTCAAACTATGCTGGTCTTGGTAACAGTTTCATATCATATAATGACATTCGCAATTGATCTAAAATTCTCAAATTAAACATTCCATGCTCCGGAAATGCTAAAGACCCTTTATTTCTTAGTTAGCTTACACCATTGTTTCAACCACAAACACAGTGCTACACCTCGCTCCTCCATCACAATGTAAGCCGGAGAATTTACCGGTGGGATCGGCTCCCCTACTGACGCCTTAATGTAAGAATCACCCTTCATCGCACTCTTAAACTCCTTGAAAAACTTCATTTTGCCTATCTTGTTTACTTCGATTCAATAATTAAATGACTTTTACTCCCAAGATTCCCTTCACCTGCTTACTCAACCAATTGCCTCTTACGGACAGCTGCCAATCCGCTCGCGACTCTTCTCATCAACCATCCTATCCCAGCGCAGTTCACTCCGACGTCACACTCACACACAGCGGCTGACAAAGTCTTGCGGCTCGTCCTTCTACTTCAACTCAATTCACACAACTAATGCACATTATTTGCGAGCACTTACTAAAACCAATAACTAAAACAAACCTGCTGGTTTACTACAGGAAAGGACACAATTGCTTTAGACACTTTATGGATTTTCACTAATGGCCCTTTTGCTCATATAGCTATTCCTCTTTCTCAGTCTCCCACATTTGCAAGCAAAATTCAACCCTCAAACTTTTACTCTCAACTGATCAATGGGTCTGTCCTGGTGCACATAGAACTCGCAAAATCTCAGTCGAAATTTTCCATTTACTCAGTTAACTTACTCACCGATTTGTTGACCACGCCTGATCAACCTACTAAACCAAACAGACTACAGCATATAACCAAGTGTCTCCTACACTTGTCAATATACTCCGGAGTCTTAGACCACGCAGGGTCCATACTGCACCAACAACCATGTGGATAATTTCTTAGCACAAAGCGCCACACACATGTGAAGTTCGACGACTTCCCTACTCTCATACTATGGAGTACGCACACTCCCACCTACCTGAATTGGAGTACGCAGACTCCCTACCTTACCTCACAACTATCACAATTCACCTGTGGTTTGCTTAAGCCTGTGCAAGCGCAACCTACCACTTTCACACTATCTCAAAACACGCCAAGAACATACCCAACTTTTCTAGTAGGATCCAGGATCTGGGAAAGTCATTTCTGGGCTGAAGGGGACTTCATCTTTGCTACCATTGTCACTTCAGAAAAACAACATTCAAACCTCATAAAATTTGAACAACTAATCCTTACTTAGACTACCACCATAACCGATAATCACCACATAACTAGTTCCCCAAGGAAACTAACCATCAAGCTGCTACCAAAAACTGTAAGCGCGCCTGGTCCTTAGTAAGTAAACTTACAAGAGGACGCGTATAGGCAGATGAACCTTTTTAATCGCATGGAGTATCCTAGTCATGCAGTGACCACTGTATGGTAGCTAACATCAATAACCAAGAAACATTCTATGAAAAACAGCTTTGAACCATATTAATCAAGAATAACCACTACACAGGAAAGAGTTAGCAATTTTATTTCACTATTTCTTACAATTTAAAGCATTCGTTAGTTCAATCTTTATTCAAATCAACTCTTTATTAATTCATTAGTCAAAGGACATTATTCCTTAAGCCAACATATGCGACAATGTAAAACCTTAAGCTATGAATACCAGCATTAATAATGTAATTTAGCAATTAGAATCGTCAGTCATTTGTCACTGTCAACGTCACCTGTAACAGCCTACCTAACCAAGATTAGCATTAGCATGTGGGTCTTCATGCGAAAACAATTTAGAGAAACATTAATTTAGAAAAATTCTACCTAAGTGTGAATCTCTATAACAGCGCAGTTGTTACCTAGAAGAAAAGGCAATACAATTGTCAATCACATTTTCATAGCTACCTATCCAGGACGGACCAGCAACAAATCAGACTTCGTATTCAGGTCATTAAAGAGTAAGCTACAGATCAGGCTCACAGAGTGTGAGCCCAATATCAGACCCTCGGACAGCGTCTCCTGACGTCATCAATTTTCTCCTTGCATCTGCTCTCGCAGCCCCTTGTCATGACCTTTTATTAGGGTCTCCCAGTCCATCCCCCTAATTTCTAATTGGTTGGTCAGTCTGCAGATATAACTTTTAACCTATAGTTTTTGTTTACAAAATCTTCTAATTTTCATGCATTTCAAATTACAGAAAGCGATTGGTTCTTCATGCGATGCCCTCATAATCCGGCCCTCCAGGTATCGAAATTGTTGCATATGGCTCTTCAGTCAGTGCCTCCATTGTTCAAGTCCTGGGAAAGTACATTTAGCCTGCTCAACACATAATTGTATCAAATTGTCTTCATCATCTCCTGTCCGTCGGTACATTGCAGAAAATTCTAGCTAAGTAATGTGAACTTTGAGTGGTTCAAGGTTGCAGTCCCTGGTTACCAGTCCTTTGCAAGGCGTTCGGTTTCTTCATGTTCAGAGTGTGCAAGGCCCGGTCTAGGTCTTTAGTTTAGCTAACTTAATAATACAAAACAGAGGTTATGCGTCTCATTATGACATATTATTTCATTTTTCTCATATATTTTCATTATTTCGTACAATTTTAGTCATCTTAATTCACATGGTGATCATCCCCCGAGGGCACATTTTCAAATGCGCACATTATTTTTCTACGATTATTTTCTCTACACATTTTCTCATTAACAATAACATATTAGTCATCAGAATTTTCTTAATTAGCATATCTGCTTCAACAGGGTCAATGAGTAATACAGCATACCGCTTTACTAAAATGAAAAACAATTACTTTACAGAAACAAATATACAATGTACTGAAAAATACAGATTTTAACCAATAATAAAATAGATATTTATCCTCATTCTTACATGCCAGTCCCCATCACCTTATGCCCACACCAAACTGTGTTGCCTCTTGTTTGCTTATAATCAGTCTGGTTATTGGTTCTCATTTTATTGACTTCTTGAGGGAGAAGGTACAGTCAATATAAGAAGCCTACAACCTTCTAATTATACGTTCAGGTCTGCACAGCAGACATTCAACCCACTGAGCTATCATTGGTAGACGTATCGGGCTTGAAAGATCTGTCCTAGGTTGTCACCTTGGACTTTGATGTAATAGAGGAGCCTTGTGCAATGCAACACACCTAACTGAATCACTGCCAGACACTTCAATGTGAACAGCACAATCACCCTTTTTAGAAAGCGCCTAGTGCTGGTGTTTAGTATGATAATGCTTCTAGTTTAGAAAAAAGTACGACAGTACCACTACGAGGCAAGGTGGAAGGTAAAAGTGAAAGTGACCTCAGACACATCCATTCTGGTGGACATGGTGTCTGTTCTGTGTTGGTGCTCTTCAAGTGGACGTAAGGGACACCACCTTCCGAACCAGGCATTGAATGGGTTACAAACATGCATTAAATATACTAATGATTGCTGCAATGTGTTTATCAATTGTCTTATTATATTTGTAAGTTTGTGGGTGTCTAACATATGTTTTGCATTATTACATATATAGTTTATGTATGGTGCATATGATTTGCACAAAATGAAACAATACTTTATAGTATTGAATATGTTGATGTAATGGCCATATAAAAGGGGCCTCTCTGGGGTGTGCTCAAATTGTAATCACTGGTAATGGAATGTGCTTATTTGTCGCACTGACGAGTCACTCCTACAGTGATCTCAACAGGCACTGGACTTCCCTATTCACTGCGGGAAGTATTTGTATCACCTCTTAAAATGCTTCTACAAAGGTTGTATAAGCTACATTCCTTAGGAGCAGAATTTAAAAGTTTATTTCAACAGGTTTACATCCATAAATTGCATGCAAAAGTTTCTGCATACTATCTTCATTAAAATCCTGTATGAACAATGAAACTCGACTTACTTCCATCCCTTATTTTGTAAATGCAACTCTGCTTACATGGAATGAGGATGCAAAACCGATCCCAATAACTAGTAGACTGATTATTAACTTTGGGCTCCAGGGTACTGTGCTACTCGCCATATAGCGCTCCATCACTTTGAGGAAGAACCCTTCAAAGCATATGCTTATGCATCCGAATATAGAAAGCGAAGGCTGCTTTTGCTTGTGCTAAAATGTTACCCAAGAGCATGTCGGGGCAGGCAAGGCAAAATGAAGCAAACTGAAGCACAGGGTTCTAGGCTGATGAGCAGACCTTACAAATGTTATAACAAATGCAAATATTGTTACCAGAAAGTTGACAGGAAACACCAAACGGCTAGTGGCGGTTCCAAAGTGGTTTATTATTTTGTGTCTTAGAGAGCATGTCAGGCGCATAGAAGCAGAGTGGAACATATAATATCACAGGGTTGAATCATCACATGCATCGATATCTCAAAGACAACTTGGAACAGATAGAAATCTTATGGGTGATCGATCCTGCAACCACTTGCTCACCTCAGACCCTGACAGGTCTCCAGCTTTAGCTCAGTATAAGACCAGTATTTAGCCCCATATAAGACACCTGGCTATTTAATACTGAGTGTTTGGTTAACCCCGTGCATGTTCTAGGTGCAGTCTCTCTTCTGCAGGACAAGCCCAGTTCTATAAGGAGGGCCAGGTGGACCAGGCTGTCCCACGGTAGTTTCATGGCCCACCCAAGGCCCATTTACAAATAGAAAATAAGCTTTTGTTTTTCCCTTATTGATTCATCTGGGCCTGCAGTCTCGCTTCCTCACCTTAATTGATTGGCTTTCACGAATAACACCAATGCCCTAGGCTGCTTGAAGTTCCTGGTTATGTGTGAAGTCAGTCAGGATGGTGGCTTTTGTATTGCAAGTGTGAACAGCAGGGGTCCCTGTGACACTCCCACTACATCAAGAGACCGAGTAAAAACTCATATCACATAGCAACTAAGACACACTATATTGCAAAAACAATTGGATTGGATTTTGCTATCCCAGGAGTAGTATTTGAACATTTGCGCATATATGTATGTATGTAGATATGTATGTATGTAGTGGCTTTTTTTTTTATTCCTGCTGGGAATCTATGCTTAATCTGCAGCCCTATATATAGAAATACTGCCAAAATAATGCCACACGTCCTGATCTGTAAAGTGAATAGGCTTTAGCCAAGTTTCACTGAACAGCACTGGTGGCTGTCCTATGGTGCATGCTGCCACTTTGCACAACAGCACATGCTGCAGCTGTTCTGCCTGCTTCCAATATCCAGAGTCTGCTAGTACAATTTTAAGGAACCTGCGGCTCAGACACCACATTAAGGCACCGCTGACTGTGCGTTTAGTCTCTCCTAAAAAGTTGTCTTTTGCTCATAAGAGTAGCATGAGAATACTGCTGTAACAGGCAATAAAGTGATAAAATAATATAGTGGGCTACTGCACTTGCTACGACGATGTTCCTACAATTTGTGGCCTCACAAATTCAAAGCTTGCTACTCAGCCTTTCGACACAAAAGTATGACAGCAGGCTCAGTAAATAACTTGTATGTAGTGTCATCGATATAACAATTCTGATGTGCCAGGTGTCCCTTATCTGGATAAACAGACTTACTTGAGTTTTTAATACTTGTGATGTTTTGGGGCATTTTGAAAGGTAGAGTGGATAACTCATTTGGACCACTAAATGTTATTAGCTATTGAGTAATTGAGTAAGTAGAAGCTATGAACGTGGTCGTGCCCTTTCAGTAGAAGTCTTAAAAATACAAAGCCACAGTTTTCACACCTGTAGTGCTAAAGGACAGCCCACATGATCTAACATTCTAGGATCTAGACGGGAAACAGTGATGGGGCACAGAGATGAAACAAGGAGAGTGATTAGAGGAGAGAGTGAGGATAGAAAAGATTAGATAAAGAAAAGGAATAAGACAAAAGAACAATAATGAAAGGGTTGGATAAAATAAGTGTGAAGGAGTGAGTAGGAGGGAAAAGAAGAAATATCATGACAGAAAGGGTTGGATAGATAGGAGTAGGGGGGTCATGAAAGTCAAAGAAGAGAAGGGAATAAAAACATTATGAGATGGATGAAGGAAATGGAAGAGGTATGACGATAGAACAGGATGAAGCCGTAGAATGATGAGCAAAGTGCTTGCTAGGAGTACTGCAATGAGTACGCATTATAGAGAGCGGGGGCAATGAGGGGTGAGTACAGGGAAAGGAGAGGGAAAAGTGAAGGCAAAGGATGAGCCTGGTGGAGGATGAGTATGATGAGAAAGGAAGGTGGTCAGATAGAAGAGTGATGAACACACGATCAGTGATGGGGAGAGACCAGAGAAGGAGGGTGAAGAGACTGGACAAGACTGGCGGAACAAAGGGGGCAGACAGGGATGGAGAAAGGAAAAGAGGGTGATGGGACTAAGAGAGACTACTGGAAAGAGGAAGGGAACATAAAAGGGGCAGGAACATGACAGCCACCTGTTAGGAGAAACATTTCAGATTTGATGCACTCACATTAGCTGTACTGTCATTTTTGTTCCCCTTAAAATAAATTAATCTGACAACCAAATATTATTTGAGAAAATAACCACCATATGAGAACTCCAGATGAGAACCTCAGAAGCTATGCTCTTGACACATTGGGCAGCTATGGATAGAAATAGGCTTATATTTGATATTTGGTTGGTTCTCCAACTTTGTTTACTTCTACATGGAAATGTACAACAGTAGGCACTATCCACAATGTTAAAACGTTGCACTGCTTCTTATTGTCTCTTTAAAATTCACATGGCTACCATGTCTTTGTAAATCTTGTGCATGCTCATAACCATGCTCTATATAATCCAGTCCAGGCCAGTGATGCTGCCTCTGTACAAACATTTAGAGCACTCCTTGATCCTGAATCCTGGAGCCAGGCCTGCTGCGGAGACGTTGCTGCCTCTTGGGCAGTGCATATTCCAATATCCATTGCCTGGTGTCTGGTTATACTCCCACGTACTGCTCGTTCCTAGCCTGCCTGCAGGTGCTTCACTCTCTCTTCTATTGCCCTCATGCACTCACTTGTCTAGAGGTCCTACATTCACTCAATTCAATTCACTTTCACTTTTCTCTTTCTGAGCTCTGCAACAGAATACCTTTTCCCTCACCTGTCCCAGTTCTCTCTCTCTCTCTCTCTCTCTCTCTCTCTCTCTCTCTCTCTCTCTCTCTCTCTCTCTCTCTCTCTCTCTCTCTCTCTCTCTCTCTCTCTCTCTCTCTCTATCTCTCTATCTCTCGCTGTCACCCTCTCTCTTTCCCTCACTCTCTTTTCTCTCTTCCCCACCCCCTCAAACCAGGTTTCTTGGTCTAGGTCATTCTTTGTCTGCCTATATCCCTATCCTATTGACTAAACTGGTTTCCTCTCTCTTTCTGTCTCCTTAATAGTTCCCCTTAGACAGTTTCCTACAGCTGGGAGCTAGACATGTGCTAAATGTGCAGGCTCCTGGCTGCCTAAACGGAACCTTGCCAGGCTGAGGATTTCACAGCCCTCTGGGTGTGCCGTCTTCAGCCTGGCAAAAGTGCCTCAAGGCTCTCCCCATTGTGATGAGGGGGAGCATCACTGATTACCCTGGACCTGGGCGCTTCAATTAGAAGCCCTGACGTGCCCAGGGACGAGTGTCAGTCAGTGACACCTCCTCACAGAGCGGGGTGGAGTCAGCAGTCTCATTGACCCCCATCGCACTCTGTGATGAGTGAGGGACTGCTACCTTCCCTCATTGGCTGACCTTAGGTCTGCCAATGGGGGAAGGCAGAAGTTTTAGCTCTCCTGGGACCTCTGAAGCTTCCCTCCTGGAGAGCTGCAGTGGAGGTAAGTTTTGTTTTTTTATGTTTGGTGCTTGCATACATGTATGCCTATACCCAATTTGTGCTTCCTGTATTTTTACTCCCTCCCTCTCCCTCTGGTCATCTTGCTCCCTTCCTCTCTAGCTCTCTTTTTCCTGTCTGTCACACTGGCATCATATCTCTCTCATTCTCCTCCATATTATCCCTAAAACAGCTTCCTATCCCATTTTATTTCAATCTTAATTTGCTGACATTTTCTGTCATCCCCCCACACATACAGAGACACAGACAGACCCAGAAACACAATCTTTCTCTCTCTCTTTCTCCCCCCCCTCTCTCTCTCTCTTTACCCTAAGCCTCTATATTGGCTTCCTCTCCCTTATCCATATCACCCCTTGCCCTCACCCACTGGTGAGCACTCTCTCCCTTCCACAGCTCCTACAATGGTTTTCTTTCCTCGTCTTCCTTATTTCCCACTAGACTAGCTTGACTCCTCTTTCTCTCTTTCCTACCTCGTTGCATATATGAAGCTGCTCATGCAAAGCACACATTTGCATTGATGTATGTCATTGCTTTTAGATGTCTGTAGATGAAAGCATGTTGTGGGTTATACCGAGAACTTTCAGTGGGCTTAGAGTCCACCCACTGATTCATTAGTTGGCTTTACTGTCACTCTTGGTACATTGGCTTCTTAGTTCATAGTCTTCCTTCCTCTTTTTGTCCTTCCCCTCAAGCACATCTTCTTTACTCTCCGTTTGATTGGCTGACGTCTAGCCTTCTGCTGCTCTCTTTCAGGGAACTACTGCGTTTTTTTTATCAAGTACACGGAGAGTGCATGTGTTTTCTAGCTCTCGCCCTCATGTGCTTCTACCCGCTGCCAAGTACAACCCGCACATTGTTTTGTCTCTCCCTCGTGTGCTGCTTTCCCCCTCCTTTATTCTTTCTCCCAAATACAGTTTTCATTTAATTCAGTTTTATTCCCGCATGCCCCCACAGTCTTTTTTTAAAAACTTTTTCAAAAGATTTGTTGTGGGGGATAGCAGCTCCAGTTTGTTGCTGGGTCACTCCATTTCCTGAAATACACCTTAGTGTAATTCAAAATATTTGTTCTTAACTTGTTTTGTATATCACACCAAGTTGCTCCTGCAAACTTGAATTGTGTAAATAAAACATAAATAAAGTGGAACTTGCATCCTTTAGTAGGCCTGCACATACGCCAGCTCACGTGTGCACCTGCTAAATGATGCTGGCACCACTTGTGTCACAATACAACATGCCATGCGTACATTGCGTCTTGGCATGGCAAAATACTAGTCAGAGGGAAACCCTATTTATTTGTGGAGTGTTGCACATGTGCCATAAAAATGCTCTTGGGGGGGGTCTTCCATGTTGATTACTTTTGTGACATGGTCAGGTTGAAAAAAAGACTCAGCCACACGTACCAGGCACCTAACTCAAACACCAACCCACAATTGTGTATGTGTGTTGTCCTTCCGCACAGGGATACATGCATGTGATCAGGAACACAGGATTGGTGACAAGGTACAGGCCGGTTTCTGTGTGTTGCCCATTCTCTCCTGGGGTATGCTGGGACTGCCAGTGGTCATGTGTTGGCCATTTTGGCAGACTGCTGGTGCCCTTAGACCTGAGCTCCTTAGTAAAGACATGTTAAAATTTGGAAACAGTAAAGACTGACATTTTGAAAAAAATGTTTGGAGAGCATCTATTTTCCCCTTTAACTTACATTGAGCTGGCAGCAGTTTTTGGTGGGATGCAGCTAAAATAAAGCCATTTTTAACTTTAAAACTTATGAGTCACCTGCCTGGATCGGGTGTGTAGGAGGCTGGGTTCAGGCTGCATTACCTCCCCACACACACAAGTTTTGCCTGGTTCTTGATGCATCTTTGACTGAAGTGACTGAAGTGCACTGGGTTCCTCCTAATCAGGTCCCCAGTGCCAGTGTCCCTACCCCAAAACAAGACACCTGGTCACTTCATCCCCAAGTGGCCAGACCCTTAAGCACCTCTGTAAGTCCCTAGTAAAAAGTATCTTTGGTACTTAGGGCCTACGTACTAAAGAGGGTCATTAAGAGTTGCAACATAACTTTTGCCACTCTAAGGGACCCAGCACAAACCTCATGCAGGCTGCCATTGAAGGTTGTGTGACAAGGTACTACCAAAAGTGAAAACATGACATGGCACACTGCTTGTGTCCTCTAAAAACTGCACGTAATATTTGTAAGCCATCCCTACAGCAGGCCTTACAACCCTAAGGCAGGGAGCAGTATATTACATGTGTGAACATAGCTGCAAGTGCAGATATGCCCCTCATGTCTTTGTTGATTCTTCAACATAGTACATGCCATGATGGCTTCACTGAAACTAGGGATGTTTGGTAGCAAACATTTCAAATTAATAAACCCTGGATTTATTAATACATGGACCCTGAGGGCACCTTAGAGGTGCCCCCTGAAAACCTACCAACTGCTGGTGGGAAATCTGACTAGTTCAAGCCAGCCTGCCACCAACAGACGAGGTTCTGAACCCCAAAGGTGAGAGCCTTTGCTTTATGGAGGTCAAAAACAAAGCCTGCTCTGGAAGGGGTGTTACCCACCCCTACCAACAGGATGACCTGAAAACCTACATTCCAAGGCAGGAAGCTTCAAAGAAGACCACCGCCTTTGGTATGCAGATCTGGCACTCATCAAAGAAAGATGCCAACCCCCATACCCTAGGGACCATTTGACACCTGGACAGGTAAGAAAATTAGCTATGCAGGATGCATGTTGCACTTCCAGGCTGGACACACCTCTAGGGTGACCAGCCGGACGTAAACATAGCCTTAGGAATTCCACCATCTTGTGTGTGGTGGAATTAGGAATTGAATTCTGGGACAGGGTGAAGCCCACTCTCCAAAGGAAGTGGTCTTACAGGGGGAAAGGAGTCAAAGTGACCCCCCAAGGGTAAGACACCCATTGGCTACTACTCTTCACTCCCTCACAGCCCCCTGAAATTGAGAATTTAGGGGATTCCCTGACACCAGGAAAACATCTTCGCTGCACACAAAAGTGGACAAGAAACCTGCTGAACCTGAGAACTGAGGTGCATGACAGACTTGGTGCCAACCCCGCTAGCCTGCCTGCTGCACTCAACCCTCAAGGAGTAACTGACCTGTCCTGCCACTGCAGCCTCCAAGAAACCAGGAGAGCTGCCATTGCTTAGCAAATCACGAAGAAGAACTCCCTGCATCTACAGGCAACTAAAGAAAAAACTGTGAGGACCGAGACCAGCAAAAACCTGACCCCGGACATCACCACTACACCCGAGCCGCCTGCCCAGAGCTGAAGTGGGCCATTGGTGTCAACGTGGTTTCCAGACCCTCAAGAGACAAAGCCCACCTTGAGTTCACTGACTGTGGACTTCCCAACGGCATCTGCAGCCTCTTTCTCCAGGCACCCCTTTCACCGCAACCGTTTTTTTTTCATAAATTGGTGTCGGATTTCCTTATTGAGTGAATGTCTTACTTACTGCCTATGTGTGTGCTGTACATGCTTTGTAATACCCTCTAATATGTTTAACTGCTTGCCCACACTACCACAAAAGAGAGCATTTGGGATGTAATTTATGTTTCTGAGATACCTTTGGGGTTTGCCTGGACTCTTTGCACAGTGTACCTTTTTTAAGTCCACTATATAAAGAGCTAGTGTAGCAAAACGCCACTCTTGCCATGGTTACCCCACCACTTTTTGCCTAGTGTTGATGCCAACTTTGATTAAAAGTGTGCTTGGAACCTGCTAACCAGGCCCCAGCATCAGTCTTCTTTCCCAAAACTACCTTTGTTCCCCCAATTGGCACAGCCCTGGCACACAATTAAGTCCCTTGCAAAAGGTACCCATGGTACCAAGGGCACTGTGGCCAGGGAAGTTCTCTAAGGGCTGCAGCATGTATTATGCCACCCTAGGAGACCCCCTCACCCAGCACATGTACACTGCCTAGCATCTTGTATGTACTGGTGGGATGAAAAATACAAAGTCAACATGGCACCCCTCTCAGGGTGCTATGCCCACAAACCACTGCCTGTGGCATAGGTAAGTCACCCCTCTTGCAGGCCTTACAGCCCTAAGGCAGGGTGCACTATATCCCCAGGTGAGGGCATAGTTGCACGGGCAATATGCCCCTACAGTGTCTAAGTCCATTCTTAGACATTGTAAGTGCAGTGTAACTATATTGAGAATACGGTCTGGGATTTTGTCATTACGAACTCCACAGCTCCGTTATGGCTTCACTGAATGCAGGGAAGTTTGGTATCAAACTTCTCAGCACAATAAACCAACACTGATGCCAGTGTGGGGTTTATTGAAAAATACACACAGCGGGCATCTTAGAGATGCCCCCTGTATGTTAGCCAAACTGCTTGTGTAGGACTGACCGGTCCGTGCCAGCCTGCCACTTTCAGACAAGTTTCTGACCACATGCGGTGAGTGCCTTTGTGCACTCTGTGGTCAGAAACAAAGCTTGCCCTGGGTGAAGGTGCTTCACACCTCCCCACTACAGGAACTGTAGCACCTGGCAGTGAGCCTCAAAGGCTCAATCCTCGGGTTACAGTGCCCCAGGGCACTCCAGCTAGTGGAGTTGCCCGCCACCCGGACAAAGCCCCACTTTTGGCAGCAAGTCTAGCGGGAAAATTAGGGAAAACAGGCAGGAGTGACCATCTCAGCCAGGACCACCCCTAAGGTGTCCAGAGCTGAGGTGACCCCCTCCCTTCAGAATCATCCATCTTGGTTTGGAGGACAGGGGCAATAGGATTAGGTTTGTGCCCCTCTCCCCAAAGGGAGTGGGCACAAGGAGTGTATAGCCACCCTCAAGCCATTGGCTACTGCCCTCTGAACCCTAAAGAGCCCCTAACTCTAAGATTTAAGGGCTTTCCTGAACCCAGCTCGTCAGATTCCTGGTGACCTACAAGAAGAAGAAGGACTGCTAAACTGAACCCCCAGCAGAGAAGAAAGAAGACAACAACTGACTTGGTCCCAGCCCTACCGGCCTGGCTTCTGCTTCAAAGAACCTGGAAAAAAACAACAGCTGACAAGTTACAGAGGACTGCCCTGCACCCCAAAGGACCAAGACCAGTGGACAGAGGCCCTGTCTGATGAAAAGAAAAGAAGAAAAGAAGCAACCAGGGACTCCCACCTCACTCTAGATGAGTGAGTCCTGACCCCTGTGCACCCAACGCCCACAGCCCGTGTCCAGGTGGTTCATCCAGCCAGAGAGGGTCCCCTGGCGATTGGGAGCAAGTACACACCCTGGGTTGACCTCTCGACCCCTCCACGACGCCGCCTGGAGAGGGAATCCCTAGGGTCCCCCTGACTGCAACTGCCTCAGACGAAGATAACCGATGCCTGAAGAACCACTTCACCCGCAGCCCCCGGGCCTAGGAGAAACTGACCCCTGGTGCAGCATCGTCCAGCAGGCGTCCCTCCTCCCTGTCCAGCTGGTGGGTTTTTGATATAGAAAAAACATTAGTCTGGAGTAAAGTCCTTGAGTATGTGCTTCTTCTATTGTCTGTGTGTGCACAACAAATGCTTTGCACTACCCTCTGTTAAGCCTAACTGCTTGACCACACTAGCACAAAAGAGAGCATTAGTATTATCTACTTTAGCCTCTTTCAAGCCTCTGGGGAACCCCTGGACTCTGTGCACACTATATCACATTTTGATATAGTATATACAGAGCTATCTTCCTATAGTCAGCTTTCTACAGTGTGCGTGCATGTATGTCAGATCAAGCTGCAATGCCTAGTCCTCCAGATCTCATTTCACTCAGAGGAAGCATGATCTGCCACTCCTGCTCTCTTGTGAGGGTCCTGATGTTTCTAGCACTGTAAATGAGCAACCAGAAATGGCCCTGGGAACACTTATGTGCATGTTGAACACTTCATAGCACCCGCACAGGCACAAGTCAGCCTTTCTTGGCGATAGCCCACCAATCTGACTATTACAACCAGCCACCAACCCAGGTTGCCAACCTATGCCCCGTATTCCTTTTGTTAAAATATTTTAAATAAATTCCATCGTACAAGCTAACACATTAGATTGAGGATGCTGTTTCATAGCTTTAGGGATAGTGTGTGAGGTGGGTGGTTATCGTTTATGCACGGTTATCTATCCCTTCGTCGACAAAGTGGCGGTGGGTGTCGTAGCAGTGGGGGATTTAGGTATATTGTGAGCGTGTAAGTATGAATGGAAGGGGCCGAAAATATCTCTGGGTCGGGAGCATTAAGTCCCAGTATGCGTCTAGTTGCTCCTGGAAATACGTGACGTCACGTATCCAGGCAGTCACTGTGGGAGCGGGGCGCCGCCCTCAATGCATGTCCACCCTACGCTTCGCCAGCAGAAGTAGCATGGCAATGAGGTGTCTGCTCTCATCTGGTACCTCCTTAACAAGGCCCAATATTGCCACCGGTGGCGCCTGGGAGGGCCGGTGTCCTGTCATTTCTTGCATGACTTTAAACACCTCGTCCCAAAAAGACAGAATTCGTGGACATAGCCAAGCCAGATGTAGAAAGGAGGCTCTCGCGTCTCCGCATCTTGCATCTGAAATTAGGCTAATTTTGAAATGGTGTAAAGGGTGTCTGTAAAGGCAGTGCAGAAAATTGAAGTGAATGAGGCCGAGTCTGTAGTTGGGGAAAGGTGTTTTAATTGGTCGCAACAGTAGGCCCACTGTTCATCTGCGATTGTGATAGAGAAGTCCTCATCCCACCCCACCCTGGCTTTTGAGGTCGCAAGCGGAGCGGAAGCTTGGGTGGATGTGTAAAGGCGTGTGATCAGTCTAGGTGGTGTGGACCTGAACACCATCTCTAGGGGTGTCATAGTTGGGGGGCAGATGGGAAAGTGGGGTGCAAGGTGCGACATGCTGCTCTAAGTTGGTAATATGTCAGTGTATCTAGCGGGGTGTTGCATGTTCCCTCCACCTCTGGTAATTGTGTGATGAAATGGCCGTTAGGATACAAATCTGCAAATTGCAAAACATTGCACTTTAGTGCTCGCGCTTTAATACCTGGTTCTTGAAGGGGCAAGAGCATTGGATTATTAAACAGGGAGATGGACAGCGTGTACAGCATAGACAATTTGGTGTGTTTGTGCAGCCCCTCACATGCCCAACGGACACAAGTAACGGTATCTATATCAGCTCTAGGCTTCTTATAGGGACTGAAAAGTGCTGGCCTGAGAGGGCATGGTGCAACTCTATCCACCTCAATGGCAGTATGTGGTTGAAACAGGGTGGGATGTACCCAAAAATGCAGGTACTGAGCTTGTGCGCAGTGTGCGTATACGGTCATGTCTGGTGCACCCAATCCTCCTCTGTCTAGCGGTAAGGTGAGGAGTTCCCAGGATGCCCGAGGTTGTTTGCCCACCCAGACCAGGGTGCTTAGGTTGGATTTTAAGTATTTAAAGAAAGCGGCCGTCATAGGAATAGCGATATTAATGAACAGAGGAATTTGGAGAGGACCACCGTTTTCGCTATTGAAATACGGACGGTTAGGGATAGAAACAGGCGAGTCCACAGTGGTATCCTGTCCTCCAGCCAGGTCATAGCCCTTCCATAGTTTGCCTGCCATAAAGTGGCTATATCACAGCTTATCCATTTACCGAGATATCGTACTGACTCTACAGCCCACTGAAGGGTGAACTCTGATGGGAAAGGCTGAGTCTCGACTGTAAGAGGGAATAGTGTCAATTTTCCCCAATTTATCTGGATCCCCGAATAACAACCGAATCGGATCACCTCCCATATCAGTGGGTCCAGATTTTCTTTTGGATTACAGGTATAGAGTACAATATCATCAGCGTACCTGGGGACCACCAAGGCTCTTGTGGTGAGTCCAATGCCCCTGTGGGCATGGAGCTTCCCAACAAGTGCAGCTAATGGTTCCATCGCAATGGCAAATAAAAGGGGTGACAACAGGCATCGCTGCCTTGTCCCCCGAGTTATTGGGAAGGGATCTGAAACAAATCTGTTTGTGCACACTCAGGCCAGTGGGTTGGTGTACAATCATACTGTTTTATGAATAGTGGGCTAAAGCCTATTCTGGACAGAAGGGGGAAGAGATAGGACCACTCCAACGTATCAAACGCCTTGATGGTGTCCAGTAGGGATGCAGTGAGAGCGAGATGATGCATGATGGTGAAAATTGTGTGGAGGTTATGGGAGGTGGAGCGGCCCGGTATAAAACTGGCCTAATTAGTTTCAGTAAGAGAGGTAGTTATCTGTTGGCTAGAACCTTGGCATATATTTTATTGTCGCTGTTAATTAGGGATAGTGGTCGGTAGGAGTCACATTCTGAATTTGAAGCTGGCTTGCCCGGTTTGAGTAAGGTGACTATCAGGACGTCACGTAGCGAGGCAGAGAGGAAACCCATTTCTAATGATTCCTGATACATGGGCAGGAGGTGTAGGGTCAGCAAGGGAGCAAACTCTTTGTCAAACAAAATAGTAAGGCCATCCCCACCCGGTGCCTTGTCACCTGGGAGGTCCGCTAACACCCGAGCAATCTCTTCAGTCATGGTAGGAGCCTCAAAGTAGGCGCGATGGCCACGGTCCAACCATACCAATTGTATAGTGTCTAGATATTCTGTGAGATTCGGGTCATCCAGCACTGGGGTCCCTTGATACAGTTTAGCATAGCATGTCGGAAAGACCTGTGCCACCTCCGGTGTGGTGGTTACTAAGTTGTCATCAGAATCAGAAATTTTGGCGATATGGGAGGAGGCTGGAGTGGGGCGTAGTAATCTCGCTAGAGTTCTACCCCCGTCGGCCGCCCTCGCCATATCTGTGTGCTTAAGCGCCACTGTGCAGGTAGTGAGTCTCCCAGATAGCTTCTTCCTGGAATTCTTTTAATTTGGCGTGGGTGTCCACCAACAGATCTGCACTTTAAGATGAAAGTAGCGAGTTTCTAGAGCACGTATCTCACATTCAAGATTAGCCAGTGACATACAGATAGATTTTAGAACACCTGCCTGATGTGCCAAGCATGTGCCTCTAATGTACACCTTGAAGGTCTCCCACAGTGTGGAGGGCGAGTTGACAGAGTTTATGTTATAGGCAAAAAACTCCACAATCCCCCTACGAATCCCTTCACAGAATACAGCGTCACGTAACGCACCCAGTGGTAGGCGCCAGGAGAAGGGCCTGGGCATGGACTGAGGGAGCTGGAGCACAAGCAGGACCGGTGTATGGTCTGATAGGGTGTGAGGGTGATGTGTGACTCCAACCAACCACATCCCCACCTCTGGGGATACCACCCAAAAATCTATTCGGGACCACGATCTGTGGTATGTGGAGATGCATGTACCTTCAAGTGTGTGCGGATGTGTAAGCCTCCAAATATTCTGTCGTTGATTGTCCATCATAATCGTATGGAGCATTTTTGAGGCACGAGGATGGAGATCCTGGGATCTGCCCGATCTGCCACATCGGTCCTCTAAAACAGCGTTGAAGTCCTCACCCCGTATGAGACGTTGCCGACCCAACCCCTGTATCCTGGACCACAGTGCGGAGTAGAACTCAGGGTCGTCTACATTTGGTCCATATACGGCTGCCAGTGGGACTGGATTCCCACCCAGGGATCCTGCAAGGAGTACATATCGGCCCTCAGGGTCAAGCACTGTATTAATCACTTGCCAGGCAAAGCCTCTATGTAGAATTATCGCGACCCCCCGGTGTAGTTAGAGTATGCGGATGAGAAAGCAGCATCCCAGCCTCTGGCTCATAGGCGGAGGGGACTGTGGGTCAATCAGGTGTGTTTCTTGTAGGAAACAAATGTCAATTTTATGTCTACTGAGATAAGAGTGCACAAGGCGAGCTTTTCTGGCGTCATTAAGGCTGCGTACATTCCAGGTTAAGCACTTCAGGGTGGCCATAGCAGTGAGATCTGTGCAGTCTGAGGGGCCCTTGATCCACGAGGCCCATGTTGTGGTGCAGTGTCACAGGTCATGTGTGGGGAAATACTATTTGTGTACATCAGTGGAAGATACGAAAGCAAACAGGTAATGAAACTTCACAACAAACATCCCATCCTACCCCTACCCGCTCCAACCCCTGAACTTGGCTGAGATTCAGTACCTTACCCCCACCCTAGCTTCCCCATACCCTTAAAAAGGAAAATAAACATGGGAGACCACCCTGGGGGCAAAGTGACTCCAGGCATGAACCCAACCAGATGGCTGGGTGGCCGGACACGTATACGAGTCCACTTAGAGATAGTGTTCAGGACCGTTAAGGACACAGTACATATACAGATAATGGGAAGTGAGGGGCCTCATGTATTGCTGAATCATTGTCACTGAGGGGCGTGCGCTCGATTGATCCAGGCAACCCCCGCCATACATCATTTTTGGTTACACTCCTGGCAAACTTCATAGCCGACTTAGCATCTGTGGAAAAGTGTGGTATAGCCTCCGTGGAGACTCGGAGCTTGGCGGGGTATAGTAAAGCGTATGGAATTTCAGCATTCTGCAAGAGTTTTTTCACTGGTATGAATTTGCGGTGTGTGGCCTGCACACTCTGGTTAAAGTCAGGGAAGAAGGATATGGCACTGCCATGGTGCTGTATCTGGACTTTTTCACAGGCCAATCGCAGGATCGTGTCCCTGTCCCGATAATTCAGTAGTTTGGTGATTATCGTCCTGGCCGGCGCCACCGGCAGTGGTCAAGGGCCCAGCGATCGGTGGGCACATTCAACAATGAATACTGGTGATAGGTCTGTGCCAAACAGGATGCGCAGCAGAGACTCGACAAAGTCTTCCATTTTAGATATTGAGGTGGACTCTGGGACTCCTGTGATGCGAATGTTGCAGCGTCGTGATCTAGCCTCCAGGTCTTCATTCTTGGCCTTATGACATCTAGTATCTTGTCAATTTTTAAAAGGTGCTCCCTGGATTCGGACTGTTGGTCGTTCGATTCTCCAGGCCATCCAGTCTGGATTCATGAGTGTGCACACGCTGCTTGACCTGGTCTAGGTGAGCTGTAAGGAGGTCCAGCTTGCTGTCAATGGTCCTGAGGCTAGTTTTCACATTCAAGAGTATTCCCTTAACCGGTTCTGTGCCTTGGACGAGATGATCTCGTCCAAGGCTACAGTTCCCCTGTGCCTTGGACGAGATCATCTCGTCCTAGGCACAGGGGAACTTGGGGGAGCGCTAGCGCGCCCCCCCGTGTACCCCCCTCCCCCCCAGGCAGGGATGGAAGGGGAAGACCTTCCCCTTCCACCCCCGCCGCCCCCACGGCAATCTGATGACGTCAGCACGCGCTCAGCGCGCTGACGTCATCTAGTGTTGCCTGGCGTGCTGGAAGCCATTTGCTTCCAGCGCGTCTTAAGAGAAGGACCCAAAAGGTGAGTCCTCTCCGTTTTTGGGGGGCGGGGGTGGTGAAAACAGACACGGGGGGAAAGGAAAGGGTTTTTCCTTTCCCCCTGTGCCTGTATTCACAAGATTCCTGCTCCACGATCGCGGGCAGGGCCCGCGATCGTGGAGCAGGAATCTCCACTAGCCACCAGGGATTTTCTTTTTTGTCTATTTTTGGGGTGACCCCTTGGGCAAGGGTCGCCCCCCCCGGGGCAATTATTTTTAGTATTTCGCCCCCCCCGGGGGCAGATCTGCCCCCGGGGGGGGCGAAAACCACTAGACACCAGGGATATTGTTTTTTATGTTTATTTTGGGGGCGACCCCTTGGGCAAGGGTCGCCCCCCCCGGGGGCAATTTTTTTTTTTATTTCGCCCCCCCCCTGGGGGCAGATCCGCTGATTTTTTGCAGGGGGGGCGAAAACCACTAGACACCAGGGATGTTTATGTTTGATTTGTAATTTGGGGGCGACCCCTTGGGCAAGGGTCGCCCCCCCCCCGGGGCAATTTTTTTTTGTATTTCGCCCCCCCTGGGGGCAGATCCGCCGATTTTTCGGCGGATCTGTCCCCGGGGGGGGGGGGGGGGGGGGCGAAAACCACTAGACACCAGGGATGTTATATTTTGTGTATATTTTGGGGGCGACCCCTTGGGCCAGGGTCGCCCCCCCCGGGGGCAATTTTTTTGGGTATTTGGCCCCCCCCCCGGGGGCAGATCCGCCGATTTTTCGGCGGATATGTCCCCAGGGGGGGCGAAAACCACTAGACACCAGGGATTTATTTTTATTGTAAAGTTTTTTTGGGGGGCGACCCCTTGGGCAAGGGGCGCCCCACTGGGGGGCTATTTTTTTGTATTTCGCCCCCCCCCCGGGGGCAGATTGCCAATTTTTGGGCTGATCTGACGCCAGGGGGGAGGGGTGGGGCGAAATCCACTAGACACCAGGGATTTTGTTTTTATTGTTTATTTTGGGGGCAACCCCTTGGGCAAGGGTCTCTCCCCTGGGGAGCTATTTTTTTTTCTGTTTCGGCCCCCCCCCCGATGGCAGACCAGCCATTTTTTGGACGATCTGGCCCCGGGGGGGGTGGAAGCACACTAGGCGCCAGGGATTGTGTGGTGTGTGTGTGTGTGTGTGGGTGTGTGTGTGTGTGTGTGTGTGGTATGTGTTTGGGGGCACCCCTTGGGCAACGGTTGCCCCCCTAAGGTGGGGAAAAATTGTATTGGCCATCTCTGCCCCTAATTTTGTAGGCCCATCTGCCCCCAAGGAGGGCAGAAACCACCAATATGGCAGGGATTTTTTTGTTTGGTGCTGGGGGTGCCCCCTTTGGGAAGGGTCGCCCCCTAAAAGGGGGCACAGAGGTGTTGCCCATTTCTGCCCCCCTTGGGGGCAGATTGGCCAATTTGTTTACGCCCATCTACCCCCAAGGGGGGCAGGATCCACTTAGGTACCAGGGACAACTTCTAAGTTCTTGGTGGTGGGGTGTTTGTCAACTGGCAAAGTATTTGTATTTGTGATTATAACAATTTATTTCTTCTTTTTCTTCTAGTTCAACGTTTTTGCTTCCTTTGCTGTGGATCTTTGCGGTTTTGGCAGTAGTTGTCCTGTGGTTTGCATAGTTGCATGTTTTAGGTAAGTGAAAGCAATTTACTTCAAAGGAGTATTGTTGACATGCATGAATGACATGTTTGTAGGTGGTGTACTAAATGCAGTATTGTGTGTTTGACATTGTCCTTAGATTTGAGCACAGTGATGTTTGTGTTGTCATATGTCTAATTTGCTTTTTTCTTTTTTCTTTTTAGTGGGATATCATTGGTGATTGCTGTGTCTGTGCAGAGTAGTTGCTTGGTGAGTAGCTATTTCAGGCAACTGAGTGGTATAGTTTTTTGTAGTACATAACTCTTTGTGATAAAGCTACACTTTGTTTATTACTTATTTTAGTGCTAGTTGTTGTTGGCAATCCATTTGTTGTTAGGATCATGGCTAGCCGCAAAGTGACCGCTCAGCAGGTTGTTTGCATGCTCTTTGAGTCGTCTTCAGACCATGATTACGACACTGACTCTGCATCTGAGGCAGAGGAGGAAGCAGGAGATTCTGGAAGTGAGTTTTCTGTCCGAGAGTATTCTGATGAGGAAGCTACTCTCAGTGCAGATGAAGGGCCTGTGTTAGAGGAGGACATTGATGTGCCAAGAGTGCAGCAGCCTGGGGCTGAAGGGTTTCCCATTGGAAGACCTGACACCTGGATTGCCCCAAACATGGAGCAGCCACAGTTACCTGCATTTACTGGTCTCCCAGGGTGTAGAGTTAATACGGAAAACTTTCTGCCTGTCCATTTCTTTCACTTGTTTATGGACGATGTATTTTTGGAAGAGATTGTGGAGCAGACAAATGTGTATGCAGAGCAATATTTGCGGGACAACGCTGCCAGACTTAAGCCTCAGTCTAGAGCTACTCATTGGGTTCCCACGTATCTGGAAGAGATGAAAAGGTTTTTAGGTTTGTCTTTTTTGATGGGGTTGATCAGGAAGCCGTCACTGGCTTCTTATTGGTCTACTAGTTCCTTGATGGCAACTGCTATATTTCCTGCAACTATGACACGTAATCGGTATTTGCTTCTTCTTCGTATGCTGCATTTTGTAGACAATGCTTTAGCCTTGCCACGAGATCACCCTGATTGTGACCGCCTTTTTAAGATTAGGCCTGTCCTTGATCATTTTGTAGATCGGTTTTCAGAGGTCTATGTTCCAGGCAAAGAGATAAGTGTGGACGAGTCTTTGGTCCTTTTCAAGGGGCGTTTAGTTTTTAAGCAGTACATTCCTAGTAAGAGGGCACGGTATGGGATTAAATTGTATCTGCTGTCAGAAAGCAGTACAGGATATGTGTATAATTTCCGGGTCTACACTGGTAGGGATTCCAGTATTGACCCTCCTGGTTGTCCGGCCACTTTTGGAGTTAGTGAAAAAATTGTGTGGGAACTTGCTAGACGGCTGTTTAACAAAGGTCACCATTAGTACGTAGATAATTTCTACACTGGAGTGCAGTTGATCAAGGAGTTGTTTAGGGTGGACACTGTTGCTTGTGGCACAATCCGTTCTAACCGGAAAGGCTATCCAAGGGAGCTTGTCTGTAAAAAACTTGAGAGGGGACAGTGCAGTGCCTTGCGGAATAATGAGCTGCTAGCTCTGAAATTTTCAGACAGGAGGGATGTGTACATGCTATCGACCATCCATGATGAGAGTACTTCCCCTGTGGCTGTTTGGGGTCAGGTTGCGGAAGTGCACAAACCTGCGTGCATTTTGGACTACAATAGGCACATGGGTGGTGTTGATAGAGTAGATCAGAGGTTGGAACCTTACACTGCTCTTCGTAAGTCTAATGTGTGGTATAAAAAGTTGGCCCTACATTTATTTCATTTGGCAACTTTTAATGCCTTTATTGTATACAAGGATTGTTCACCTGAGTCAAGGATGACATTTGTTAAATTTCAGGAGTCGGTGATAGAAAGCCTTATTGTGGTTGAACCGGCAAGAGTTCCTAGAGTAGAAGTGGTGGAGGATGTGGCTAGATTGAAAGATCAGCACTTTCCAGATCACATTCCTCCCACTCCCAAAAAAGACATGCCCACAAAGAAATGTAGAGGATGTGCCCGGAGATTAATCCGGAGGGAGAGCCGGATGTACTGCCCCGAATGCCCTTCAAAGCCTGGGCTGTGTGTTCCCAGCTGTTACAGAAGTTACCATACCCAAAAGAATTTCTGGGAAATACCTTGAGCGTAAGCTGTCTGTTTTATATTTTCATATGTTTCACGGTTGGCATCTCTGTCATGTATTTAGTTAGAGCTTTTGTGTTTGTAGTTTTGTGCTTATTTTATAATTAGTGGTTTCTTTGTTGTTTATAAACAAAAAAAGTGATGGTGGTGTGCTTGGGGTGGCGCTTGGCTGGCAGTGTGCGTGGAGTAGCGCTTGGCTGGCGGTGTGCGTGGGGTGGCGCTTGGCTGGCGGTGTGCTTGGGGTGGCGCTTGGCTGGCGGTGTGCGTGGGGTGGCGCTTGGCTGGCGGTGTGTGTGGGGTGGCACTTGGCTGGCGGTGTGCGTGGGGTGGCGCTTGGCTGGCGGTGTGCGTGGGGTGGCGCTTGGCTGGCGGTGCCAGCCAAACGGCAGTCCACACTCCCATCAGCTGGTGTGATTCTTGTATCAGGCATGTGGGCGTATGTAAGTGATGGGCCCTTGAGTGGCGCGGTCTGTCGATGTGAGTGTTGTAATGTGCTGGGCCCGTGGCTGGCGGTGTGAATGGTCTTGTGCGTGTCATGTATGAAAGGTGTGTGAATGGACTGTAAAGCGGTTGGTGCCTTGTCGCGGCTTTACAGCTCACGAGCTGTGAGTCATTGGTTCAGTTTTTTGCCTTTCAGTTATTAGCAGTGCATTTCATTTTTGTGAAATCTCTTGTTATTAAAATTTGATCCACTGAACCATCACTCACCCTCGTGCCAAATCCAACCGGTATGTGTGGTAAAAATGACAAAACCTGCTCTGCTGTAATCAGGCGTCGCAGCACACCTGTGACACGCTAGGTGCCTCGGGTGGGACCCCAATGATGAAGCATGCCACCAACTTGGTTGGTGGGTGAGGGGTCTTCTTCACATAACCTAAGTGTGTTTCTTTTCACAATTTTAGTGTTTGGCACATCACGGACGTATGTGCACACATCAATATGATATATTACAAAAATACCTGTTTTTTTGGGGCGGGGCCCACCTATGTTTTTGGTCCTGGGTGCGGCCTTCATCTAGGGAAACCTACAAAACCCAGAATTTTTTTAAAACTAGACACCCCAAGGAGTCCAGGGAGGTGTTGCTTGCGTGGCTCCCCCAACATTTTCTTACCCAGACTCCTCTGTAAACCTCAAAATTTGCATAAAAAAGCATATTTTGCTGACTTTTCTTAGTAGGATCACCGCTCCAGCAGAAAATTCCTACTCCCCAGTTTTCCCCTCAGTCTCACTAGTAAAATGACACCTCACTTATGTGGGTCCCCAAAGCAGAATCCGTCTAAAGATGTATAAAAGAATATGCCCTTATAAACTCGCTGTGCTATCCCTTCTATCTCTTCAAGTTTTGGGCCTTATTCTGTTGCAGGCACCTGGCCCACCCACACAAGTGAGGTATCATTTTTATCGGGAGACTTGGGGGAATGCTGGGTGGAAGGAAATTTGTGGCTCCTCTCAGATTCCAGAACTTTCTGCCACCGAAATGTGAGGAAAATGTGTTTTTTTAGCCAAAGTTTGAGGTTTGCAAAGGATTCTGGGTAATAGAACCTGGTCCGAGCCCCACAAGTCACCCCATCTTGGATTCCCCAAGGTCTTTAGTTTTCAAAAATGCACTGGGTTGGTAGGTTTCCCTAGGTGCCGGCTGAGCTACAGGCCAAAATCCACAGGTAGGCACTGTTTTCTTTAAAAAAAAATGGGATGTGTCCACGTTGCGCTTTGGGGCATTTCCTGTCGCAGGGGCTAGGCCTACCCACACAAGTGAGGTATCATTTTTATCGGGAGACTTGGGGGAACGCTGGGTGGCAGGAAATTTGTGGCTCCTCTCAGATTCCAGAACTTTCTGCCACAGAAATGTGAGGAACATGTGTTTTTTTAGCCAAATTTTGAGGTTTGCAAAGGATTCTGGGTAACAGAACCTGGTCCGAGCCCCGCAAGTTACCCCTCCTTGGATTCCCCTAGGTCTCTAGTTTTCAGAAATGCACAGGTTTGGTAGGTTTCCCTAGGTGCTGGCTGAGCTAGAGGCCAAAATCTACAGGTAGGCACTTCGCAAAAAACACCTCTGTTTTCTTCCAAAATTTTGGATGTGTCCACGTTGCGCTTTGGGGCGTTTCCTGTCGCGGGCGCTAGGCCTACCCACACAAGTGAGGTATCATTTTTATCGGGAGACTTGGGGGAACGCTGGGTGGAAGGAAATTTGTGGCTCCTCTCAGATTCCAGAACTTTCTGCCACAGAAATGTGAGGAACATGTGTTTTTTTAGCCAAATTTTGAGGTTTGCAAAGGATTCTGGGTAACAGAACCCGGTCTGAGCCCCGCAAGTCACCCCTCCTTGGATTCCCCTAGGTCTCTAGTTTGCAGAAATGTACAGGTTTGGTAGGTTTCCCGAGGTGCCGGCTGAGCTAGAGGCCAAAATCTACAGGTAGGCACTTCTCAAAAAACACCTCTGTTTTCTTCCAAAATTTTGGATGTGTCCACGTTGCGCTTTGGGGCGTTTCCTGTAGCGGGCGTAAGGCCTACCCACACAAGTGAGGTATCATTTTTATCGGGAGACTTGGGGGAACGCTGGGGGGAAGGAAATTTGTGGCTCCTCTCAGATTCCAGAACTTTCTGCCACAGAAATGTGAGGAACATGTGTTTTTTTAGCCAAATTTTGAGGTTTGCAAAGGATTCTGGGTAACAGAACCTGGTCCGAGCCCCGCAAGTCACCCCTCCTTGGATTCCCCTAGGTCTCTAGTTTTCAGAAATGCACAGGTTTGGTAGGTTTCCCTAGGTGCCGGCTGAGCTAGAGGCCAAAATCTACAGGTAGGCACTTCGCAAAAAACACCTCTGTTTTCTTCCAAAATTTTGGATGTGTCCACGTTGTGCTTTGGGGCGTTTCCTGTTGCGGGCGCTAGGCCTACCCACACAAGTGAGGTATCATTTTTATCGGGAGACTTGGGGGAACGCTGGGGGGAAGGAAATTTGTGGGTCCTCTCAGATTCCAGAACTTTCTGCCACAGAAATGTGAGGAACATGTGTTTTTTTAGCCAAAGTTTGAGGTTTGCAAAGGATTCTGGGTAACAGAACCTGGTCCGAGCCCCGCAAGTCACCCCTCTTTGGATTCCCCTAGGTCTCTAGTTTTCAGAAATGCACAGGTTTGGTAGGTTTCCCTAGGTGCTGGCTGAGCTAGAGGCCAAAATCTACAGGTAGGCACTTCGCAAAAAACCCCTCTGTTTTCTTCCAAAATTTTGGATGTGTCCACGTTGTGCTTTAGGGCGTTTCCTGTCGCGGGCGCTAGGCCTACCCACACAAGTGAGGTATCATTTTTATCGGGAGACTTGGGGGAACGCTGGGGGGAAGGAAATTTGTGGGTCCTCTCAGATTCCAGAACTTTCTGCCACAGAAATGTGAGGAACATGTGTTTTTTAGCCAAAGTTTGAGGTTTGCAAAGGATTCTGGGTAACAGAACCTGGTCCGAGCCCCGCAAGTCACCCCTCTTTGGATTCCCCTAGGTCTCTAGTTTTCAGAAATGCACAGGTTTGGTAGGTTTCCCTAGGTGCTGGCTGAGCTAGAGGCCAAAATCTACAGGTAGGCACTTCGCAAAAAACACCTCTGTTTTCTTCCAAAATTTTGGATGTGTCCACGTTGCGCTTTGGGGCGTTTCCTGTCGCGGGCGGTAGGCCTACCCACACAAGTGAGGTATCATTTTTATCGGGAGACTTGGGGGAACGCTGGGTGGCAGGAAATTTGTGGCTCCTCTCAGATTCCAGAACTTTCTGCCACAGAAATGTGAGGAACATGTGTTTTTTTAGCCACATTTTGAGGTTTCAAAGGATTCTGGGTAACAGAACCTGGTCCTAGCCCCGTAAGTCACCCCTCCTTGGATTTCCCTAGGTCTCTAGTTTTCAGAAATGCACAGGTTTGGTAGGTTTCCCTAGGTGCCGGCTGAGCTAGAGGCCAAAATCTACAGGAAGGCACTTTGCAAAAAACACCTCTGTTTTCTTCCAAAATTTGGGATGTGTCCACGTTGCGCTTTGGGGTGTTTCCTGTCGCGGGCGCTAGGCCTACCCACACAAGTGAGGTATCATTTTTATCGGGAGACTTATGGGAACGCTGGGTGGAAGGAAATTTGTGGCTCCTCTCAGATTCCAGAACTTTCTGCCACAGAAATGTGAGGAACATGTGTTTTTTTAGCCAAATTTTGAGGTTTGCAAAGGATTCTGGGTAACAGAACCTGGTCCGAGCCCCGCAAGTCACCCCTCCTTGGATTCCCCTAGGTCTCTAGTTTTCAGAAATGCACAGGTTTGGTAGGTTTCCCTAGGTGCCGGCTGAGCTAGAGGCCAAAATCTACAGGTAGGCACTTCGCAAAAAACACCTCTGTTTACTTCCAAAATTTTGGATGTGTCCACGTTGTGCTTTGGGGCGTTTCCTGTCGCGGGCGCTAGGCCTACCCACACAAGTGAGGTATCATTTTTATCGGGAGACTTGGGGGAACGCTGGGGGGAAGGAAATTTGTGGGTCCCCTCAGATTCCAGAACTTTCTGCCACAGAAATGTGAGGAACATGTGTTTTTTTAGCCAAAGTTTGAGGTTTGCAAAGGATTCTGGGTAACAGAACCTGGTCCGAGCCCCGCAAGTCACCCCTCTTTGGATTCCCCTAGGTCTCTAGTTTTCAGAAATGCACAGGTTTGGTAGGTTTCCCTAGGTGCTGGCTGAGCTAGAGGCCAAAATCTACAGGTAGGCACTTCGCAAAAAACACCTCTGTTTTCTTCCAAAATTTTGGATGTGTCCACGTTGTGCTTTGGGGCGTTTCCTGTCGCGGGCGCTAGGCCTACCCACACAAGTGAGGTATCATTTTTATCGGGAGACTTGGGGGGAACGCTGGGGGGAAGGAAATTTGTGGGTCCTCTCAGATTCCAGAACTTTCTGCCACAGAAATGTGAGGAACATGTGTTTTTTTAGCCAAAGTTTGAGGTTTGCAAAGGATTCTGGGTAACAGAACCTGGTCCGAGCCCCGCAAGTTACCCCTCCTTGGATTCCCCTAGGTCTCTAGTTTTCAGAAATGCACAGGTTTGGTAGGTTTCCCTAGGTGCTGGCTGAGCTAGAGGCCAAAATCTACAGGTAGGCACTTCGCAAAAAACACCTCTGTTTTCTTCCAAAATTTTGGATGTGTCCACGTTGCGCTTTGGGGCGTTTCCTGTTGCGGGCGGTAGGCCTACCCACACAAGTGAGGTATCATTTTTATCGGGAGACTTGGGGGAACGCTGGGTGGCAGGAAATTTGTGGCTCCTCTCAGATTCCAGAACTTTCTGCCACAGAAATGTGAGGAACATGTGTTTTTTTAGCCAAATTTTGAGGTTTCAAAGGATTCTGGGTAACAGAACCTGGTCCTAGCCCCGCAAGTCACCCCTCCTTGGATTCCCCTAGGTCTCTAGTTTTCAGAAATGCACAGGTTTGGTAGGTTTCCCTAGGTGCCGGCTGAGCTAGAGGCCAAAATCTACAGGAAGGCACTTCGCAAAAAACACCTCTGTTTTCTTCCAAAATGTTGGATGTGTCCACGTTGCGCTTTGGGGTGTTTCCTGTTGCAGGCGCTAGGCCTACCCACACAAGTGAGGTATCATTTTTATCGGGAGACTTGGGGGAACGCTGGGTGGCAGGATATTTGTGGCTCCTCTCAGATTCCAGAACTTTCTGCCACAGAAATGTGAGGAACATGTGTTTTTTTAGCCAAATTTGGAGGTTTGTAAAGGATTCTGGGTAACAGAACCTAGTCCGAGCCCCGCAAGTCACCCCTCTTTGGATTCCCCTAGGTCTCTAGTTTTCAGAAATGCACAGCTTTGGTAGGTTTCCCTAGGTGCCGGCTGAGCTAGAGGCCAAAATCTACAGGTAGGCACTTCACAAAAAACACCTCTGTTTTCTTCCCAAATTTTGGAGGTGGCCACGTTGCGCTTTGGGGCGTTTCCTGTCGCGGGCGCTAGGCCTACCCACACAAGTGAGGTATCATTTTTATTGGGAGACTTGGGGGAACGCTGGGTGGAAGGAAATTTGTGGCTCCTCTCAGATTCCAGAACTTTCTGCCACAGAAATGTGAGGAACATGTGTTTTTTTAGCCAAATTTTGAGGTTTGCAAAGGATTCTGGGTAACAGAACCTGGTCCGAGCCCCGCAAGTCACCCCTCCTTGGATTCCCCTAGGTCTCTAGTTTTCAGAAATGCACAGGTTTGGTAGGTTTCCCTAGGTGCCGGCTGAGCTAGAGGCCAAAATCTGCAGGTAGTCACTTCTCAAAAAACACCTCTGTTTTCTTTAAAAAAAATGGGATGTGTCCACGTTGCGTTTTGGGGCGTCTCCTGTCGCGGGCGCTAGGCCTACCCACACAAGTGAGGTATCATTTTTATCGGGAGACTTGGGGGAACATAGATTAGCAAAACAAGTGCTATTGCCCCTTGTCTTTCTCTACATTTTTTCCTTCCAAATATAGGAGAGTGTGTAAAAAAGACATCTATTTGAGAAATTCCCTGTAATTCACGTGCTAGTATGGTCACCGCAGAATTCAGAGATGTGCAAACAACCACTGCTCCTCAACACCTTATCTTGTGCCCTTTTTGGAAATGCAAAGGTTTTCTTGATAGCAATTTTTTACTCTTTATATTTCAGCAAATGAATTGCTGTATACCCGGTATAGAATGAAAACGCACTGCAGGGTGCAGCTCATTTATTGGCTCTGGGTTCCTCGGGTTCTTGATGAACCTACAAACCCTATATATCCACGCAACCAGAGGAGTCCAGCAGACGTAACGGTATATTGCTTTCGATAATCTGACATTGCAGGGAAAAGTTACAGAGTAAAACGTAGAGAAAAATTTATGTTTTTTTCACCTCAATTTCAATATTTTTCTTTTTCAGCTGTTATTTTCTGTAGGAAACCCTTGTAGGATCTACACAAATGACCCCTTGCTGAATTCAGAATTTTGTCTACTTTTCAGAAATGTTTAGGTTTCTGGGATACAGCATTGGTTTCATGCCCATTCCTGTCACTGACTGGAAGGAGGCTGAAAGCACAAAAAATTGCAAAAATGGGGTATGCCCCAGTAAAATGCCAAAATTGTGTTGAAAAATTGGGTTTTCTGATTCAAGTCTGCCTGTTACTGAAAGCTGGGAAGCTGCTGAGTTTAGCACTGCAAACCCTTTGTTGATGCCATTTTCAGGGGGAAATCCACAAGCCTTCTTCTGCAGCCACTTTTTCCAATTGTTTTGAAAAAAACGAAATTTTCACTGTATTTTGGCCAATTTCTTGGCCTCCTTCAAGGGAACCCACAAAGTCTGGGTACCTCTAGAATCCCTAGGATGTTGGAAAAAAAGGACGCAAATTTGGCTTGGTTAGCTTATGTGGACAAAAAGTTATGAGGGTCTAAGTGCGAACTGCCCCAAATAGGCAAAAAAAAGGCCTGGAACAGGAGGGGGAAAAGGCCTGGCAGCGAAGGGGTTAAGGTCGAGCTCGTTGGGCTGTTCTGCTGTCTGAGAGTTCATGGTTGCGCCATGGGACTTCTCACCTTCAGTGTTTTGGTTGCGTTTTTTGCCCTCAAAGGTGAGCTTTGCCTGCTTGGTCTCTGTTTTTCCCATGCCTTTAGCCAGTTAGCGCCGTCTGGGCAGAAGGGTCAGCATGCACCTGCTGTCACAGTTTTCATCGGCTCACAACTTTATGGGGGTCGCCACTCTTACCGGGCACAGACGCAAGTCCTATGGCCTGAATGCCACAGCCGCATGGCCCCCACCACACCCCGCCGTCAAGGACAGGAAGCAGGAGCAGGCCCTCGCAACTTCCCCAGTAACGGGTGATCCCAAGGGGGTGCCACGCCAAGTGTGTTGCTGGTCAGCTCCTTCACTGCCCCCCCCACCTGAAACCACCTAATGGGGCAATCCGCCGGGGCGACACACAGCCCGGAGGTCCGGGCCTACGTCGCAACCCTGAGGAGGGGGGGCAGTAATAATCACCCAACGTCCACTGGGCCCCGTCTTCAGAGGCCCGGAGCCCCCTCCCAGATCATGCCGCCTCCGTTGGGGTGCCCTAGAGCCGCCAGGTGCAGGCCCGACACACTGCCGCTGGTTCAGGCTCTGGTGTGATGATGGATTAGGCTGTCACGCTGCTAGTCTCTTTTTATTCCTCCGCTTTGCCGACGTTGCTCCAGTGAGCTGGCTAGTGCGGGTTTGTAGCTGCCGCGGCCCTCCCTTCAGCACAGCAGGATGCCGCAGTCCAGGCCGATGTCCGGGTTCCCTACCAGGCCGCGCCCAGCCATCAGTGACCCCTTGTATTCACAGTCTCAGCCTCTAGGCACTGTATCCTGCGCTCAGTGGGCTCAATGTCATTGGTTTTTGCAGATTTACAAAATTATTATGACCAACCTGTGGAGCCCCTCTATAAAGCGGCCATCTTGCGGCCCGGCGAAACCATGCCCCCAGGGATGCACTTTTCAACTGTAAAGGTTGAAGATTAGATGAAAATGATCAATTCTCCTTCGTAGGAGTCCCCTTTTGGTGGACGTGGGTGGGTGCTACAGGGCAGAAAGGAGTTACCGGGCCACAACCTTGGTGGTTCAGGTCATTTGCCCCTCCTGTTGTGGGGTTTGTCCTACTACAGCTCTATACACTTGCCCAAGTACACTTCCTCTGCTCTTGACTGTCATGGTAGCAAGGGTCATCAGTCGAAGGCTACTTAGGAAGCTAGTGTGGGGGGTAGCAGATCAGTATTCAACAGTCAAACAACTGAGCTGTCTGGTCCACTGCTTAAGGTAATGAAAAAATAAATACTTTAATAACAAATCAAAATTAAATACTACACCCAATAATGGGGATTCAGCTAAAGAGCCCTACAGTGAACCCTATAGGGCACTGCACCAGACCCGTTCTACAATTCTCACACAAGCTACAGGGATCTAGTAGCAAAGAAATTAGGCACATGCTTGTGCCCACAATTAGGCTTAGGTGAGCAGTGGTTCTGCTCAGTGTCCTGTAGGTCAGTTTGTTATGTATCTTGAGCTAACAGAGTTCAGAATGGCAATCGTTATTCTCCCTAACATGCAGGATTATCTTTCTGAGTCCAAGACACAGGCCCTCAATACAACCCTGGCGGTTGCCAGAGAAGTGGCGGTCTTACTGCCAACTGGCTGAGGTAAAGAAAATTGGAATTATGACCATGGCAGTTACCGCCATAGTCATCCGCCACTTCTCCGAACCGACCGCCAGGGCGGAGACGACCGCTGGGCTGGAGACTTGATCCTCCAGCCAGGCGGCCGTCACAAGACTGCCGGCGGTATCATGACCCGGCTGACCGCCATGGATTTCATGGGGTTGGGAACCGCCATGAAATCCATGGTGGTAAGCACTATCAGTGCCAGGGAATCCCTTCCCTGGCACTGATATGGGTCTCCCCCAGCCCCCACCCCGAGTCCTTCCCCAAAGGTGGCAGGACCCCCCTCCCCACCCCTACCCCCAACATCACTACACAGACACACACCCGACACGCATGCAGACACCACCAACACACATACCCGCACACACACGAACAAACATGCCAACAGACACACACACAGTCATACATGCACACCCACATTCAGACATACACGCACACATCCATACAGACATACATACAGGAACACACACACACATTTCCAAACACACTACACCCCCGCATGCATACACGCACTCACACACCCCCTCTTCATACTCACACGCACACCCCCATGCACGTACACAACACACAACGCCCCCCCACCCCTCTCCCCTAACGGACAATCAACTTACCTGGTCCGTAGATCCTCCGTGAGGATATGAGTTCCTCTAATTTTTCTAAAAATTCCATATGAATTTCTGCAAATGTAATGTCTGCTAAATATATATTTTGTATTGTAAGCTTTATAGAGTTGTGTGTAAAAATACAAACATTCCTTTGTTTGTTATCAGAAGATGCAATCAAGGTTCCATCTTTTGTGCGTATCTGCCCAACGGTGTTGTGGGTAGTTTGCCTTTTGAGTTTATAAGCTCAGTGCAGAGATTGATGATGCACCCTTGGTAGTCACTCACTGAGTGCCTATGCCAGCGGATGTGGTTTCATTGGCAGTGGCCCCGCCTCTTAGAACTTGCTGCTGGGAAAGAACAGCAACAGTAGGCCTCGGCACAGTCACACCTCTTCTGCAGTTGCAGCCTCCAGGCTGGTGGTGAGTCCTTCTGTGTAACACGTCAGAGGCAACGTCAGAACCGGTCTCTCTAGTCACAATGGACAGAATGCTGTTGTCTTTACTTCACACAGTTCAGCACGTGCCACACAGGGAGGACGGATGATCCCTCAAATCTTGGGTCAGCCCTGGTCACACTTCTGATAACAAGGCTGCTCCTCTGGGTGCTTCACACGTCAGGAACATGGCTGGGCAGCCTCTTGTCTTGGAGGGCCAGGCATCCTGCTTCACCTCCTAAGCAGACAAGTTAGCAAACTTCCAGGTGCTTGGCAGACCCATAGATCACCAGCACTTTGCTCAGACTGGCTGTCAAACAGAACAGACTCTAGCTCTGGGCCACTGCAGTTCTGCAGGTACTCTTCTGCAGGTACTCTGCAAAGCACTGCTTTAATTGGTCAAGAAGAACTGCGAACTGGAAACAATTGGGATGCTTTGGTTCCCACCTTTTGACTGATTTCACAAACAGCTGATGTTGACCTACAGTTTCGGAACAGGTTTGAGGTGGTTCCTTTTCAGTGTGGTATGTCGGGGAGTGATTGTTGAGTGACAATTATTAGCCGTTTGTGACCATTATTAGCCGTGTAAAATAGCACCTTTTACAATCTTTAGTACAATTTTGGCCTGAAGTAACAGTATTGGGCCAGCTGGTGGCTGAAGTAAGTACACTGGCTCTTCTTGTTGTTTCCTTACAAGTTTATTTCCAGTTATAATGTACAGACAGAGATACATGTGCTCGCCATCCCCAAACCGGCACAACTCCAACCTTTCATATGAAAACATTCCAATCCCCCGTCACAGCCTGCCCCAACATTCCACTGCCCCTGATGTCATAGCATTCTTCTTTTACATACAAACCAATACATCACTACACATCCCCTTCCCTTAAAAAAAACAACAAAAAAAACAAGAAAAAATAATAATATGTATATAAATAAATATATATATTTTTATTTAATCATACACAAAATTTTCTAATACCTTAGGTTTTCTCAAAACCCTGCCGAAACAACTTTTCTTCACTTCACCACAAGCTACATTTTTATTCTGTTCACGCTCATTCACATTACATTCAAATTCTCCCATATTAATACGAGTCTGGACACCTTCCTGACAGCCCCTAGCTCCCAATTCTCCAATAACTCTAGAATCTTTGTTACCATCAATATCACACTCCAACCACCAATATTTGTTATTATTACCTTCCAGCAAATCATACTGGACAAATTGTTGTTTGCCAGGCTTAGCAATAGCAACGCGACTCATGTGACATACACTGCCATCATCCAAAATGACAGTATTTCTCATCACTTTCTTAATTCTTATAGGCTCGCCAAACTTGCTCTCACCTTTAGCCACTTTCCTTACGGATTTCACTCTCACCCAATCTCCCACATTCAAATGTGCTTCTTTAGTGCCATATTTATTATTAAAATATTTCTTGTTCTTTTCTTGTGAACTCTTTATGCACTTTCTTACATGTTCCTTGCTCCAAAGTACTTGTCTGCTTCTTTGCATCCAACCAGGGTTAATCTTCGAAAATTGAATTCTACCTCGCATTATATCAAACGGACTTTGACCTATTGTCTCATGAGGTGTCACTCTATAAACCCATAACATTTTCCTTAACTCAGAATCTATATTACTTTTGTTTCCATGCTTTGCAATTTGAATGATGCCCTTGAAAATCCTATTTATACGTTCCACTACAGCATTCCCCCTGGGATGATATAAAGCTGTAAAACTGTGTTCAATACCAGTCATTTTAGCAAAAGTTTTCATTTCCTCAGATTTAAATTGAACACCATTGTCCGTCAATAAAATTCTGGGAAATCCTTCCCTCAAAAATATTTCCTCCAAAAAATAAATCACTGCCTTGGTATCAATTTTTTGTAACACAGAAAATTCAATCCACCTTGAAAACAAATCTTGAAAAATAAACTTTGAAGTCCCATCATGCCACGTAATAGGACCCATAATGTCTAAAGCAACTTCTTCCCATGGTATATTAGGACAACTTGAAGAAGAAATTGGCGGGTTAAGTGTCTTTTGAGATTTGTCACTATTCTCACACTCCGTGCAGTCACGTACATATCTCTCAATTTCTACATCAATTTTTGGCCACCAATAAAGTACTTTAATTCCTCTTTTGGTGTGAGATATTCCTGAATTACCTTCATGTCCAATAGCGATAAGTTTATTTATAATACCACAGGGGGGAATAATCTTCCCACCTCTACACACAAAATCACCTTCAATACTCAATTCATCTCTCACTTCCCAAAAAGCTCTTAACATATCACTGCCTTTGACTTTCTTGTCATTATACCAGCCGAACATCACTTTGTTTTTAACTTCTTTCAACACTTCGTCTTTCTCATACTCCATGATCCATTCTTCTTTTTGCAATGAGCTTAAAGTATTCTCATCAAACACAACAGCTACACATCAGTCATTCCATGGATGTTGATCCAACTCTCTTAAAGGTAAGGACATTCTACTTAAAAAATCTGCAGTAACATTTTTTACCCCAGGAACATACTGCACTTCACATAAGAAATCTTGTAGTCTCATAGATAGTCTAGCTATTCTCGCAGATGCTCTACATAAACCTTCTGTAGTTAACAATTTAGTAAGAGGCTTATGGTCAGTCCGTATGATGCATTTTTGCCCCCAAACAAATTTCCGAAAGTGTTCTAATGCCCATACACATGCCAAAGTTTCTCTCTCTATTACAGAGTATTTTTCATCTGTGGGAGACAAAGAACAGGATGCAAATGCAACCACATATTCTTTTCCCACATTGTCACTCTGTGTTAATACACTACCAAGGACCTTACCACTCGCATCCGTAGTGATAATAGAACAAGCTTTTGGATCGTACCCATGCAACATTGGAGCACTCACAATTGCATTCTTAATTTCCTGAAAAGCCTTCTGACAACTTACATTCCATTCAAATTTCACTTTGTTTTTTAGTAACAGTCTCATTTGGTAGGGTTTAGCTGAAAAAATGTCTACAAATTTAGAATAAAACTCGGCTAGACCTAAAAAGGATCTCAAATCATCTTTAGATGTGGGGCATGGGGCATTCTTAATAGCTTCCACTAACTTTCTTTTAGGTCTTATGCCTTCATGATCAATCTCATGTCCTAAATACGTTACTTTTCTCTGTGCAAATCTACATTTACTGATCTCTGCGGTCAAACCTTTTTCTTGGAAGATGTTCGAAACATTCTTCAATTCCTTATCATGATGTTTCTTGCTACTTCCCATAACTAAAATATCATCCTGAAAGAATGTAACATTAGGCAAATGTCCAAATAACTGCGCCATCAACCTTTGAAAGACGGCAGCCGCCGACGCCAAACCAAATGGCATACGTTTGAAACGAAAACAACCCCATGGTGTACAAAAAGTGGTAAGATGTCTGCTATGATAGTCCAACCTAACCTGGTGGTAAGCAGACGACAAGTCAAAAGTGGAAAACCATTTAGCATCTCTCGTGGCAGACAACATCTCATCAATACGAGGCAAAGGAAACTGATCTACTATGATATTATTGTTCAAACCTCTCAAATCCACACACAAACGCACTTTGCCATTAGCTTTACGCGCAACAACCAAAGGTGAAACCCACTCAGAAGCTTCAACTGGTTCTATAATCTGTGAGTTTTGTAACCTGTCCAACTCTTTTTTTACCTCTTCCCTGACAATAAACGGAATATTCCGTACCTTATGAATTTTTGGTTTGGCATCCTTTTTTAGTCTAATCTGATGTATAAAGCCTTTCAGTTGACCTACTTGCCCATTGAACACTCCTGGAAACTCTTGTGTGACCAATTTTTTTGTGTCTTCATCACACATTACTAAGACTTGCTCTACACTGTTAGGATCAAGCACAATATGCAGTTTCTTTTGGTCTTTCCAGCCTAATACCGACGGACCATCCTTAGCCACATATAATTTACATATGGCTTGTCTTTGCTTAAATTTAATACCAGCAATCTAAAACCAATAATATCTATTCTATCACCAGTGTAACTTTCAGGCGAAATGTCAGAGGTTTCTAAATGTTCTCCTAAACTATGTACAAAATGTTTTTGCCATGTGCATTCTGAAACAATACTGTATGGGGAACCAGAGTCTGCTGCCACCTGCAGCATAACTCCCCCAAATGATACCCAACACAAGGGTTTGTTTGACGTTTGTCCTGAAATGTTCAAAACCACAGTTTTGTGACCCCTCAGTTTATAATTTATGTCTTCATCACTGTCATCAGAACAGTCTTCCACCACTTCCTTAATGCAGGCCACTTTACTGTTCACTTTCTTCATTTGTTTCTTCCTGCACACCCTAGCAAAATGGCCTACAATTCCACATTCCAAACACTTAGCATTTTTAGCTGGACACCCATCAAATTTTGCAGAATGAAAGGAACTCCCGCAATGGAAACACTCATTTCTGGATCGATCAGACATGTTAGATTTTTGATTCTTTGCAAAAGTTTGATTTTTCTCTTTTTTAAAGTCATTATCCCGCTTATCCATGGACCATTTGTTGTGCTTGCGATCACTAACTTTGGCAACAACTTCTTCAAAGTTCTTATCCTGTGCCAAAGTGATTTTCGCACATCTTTCGGATAATTCTGCTTTCTTCACTAAAGCAATAATATCCTTTAGACTGGATTTGCCTTCAATCCACAACCTCTCTTGAATAGATTTGTTTTTAGTATACATTACAATCTGGTCCCGTACCAGTTCATCATGTAGACCAGCAAACCTACATGAGCTAGCTAAATGTTTTAAAGCAGAAACGTAGGTCTCTATGTCCTCGTGTTTCTCTTGTTTCCTGTGGAAAAAGGCGTGACGAGTAACCGCAATGCAAACAGCAGGAGAAAAAGTATCCTTTAAATCCAAAATAGCACTTTGAAACACATCTTCATCGCCTCTATCGTGTTTTTGTAGTTGAGTGTAAATACGAAGACCTTCAGGGCCTAAACAGTGCATTAAGATCCTTTTTTTTCTTTCAGCAGAGATTAAACCATTGCAATCTTCTAAGTTTGTGATGTAATTCAAAAAATATTCCTTCCACTCCTTCCATTGTCCAGCTGGTTCACCAGGAGACGCTAAAAATTCCTTTGGTGTACTCAACTGCAAAGAAAGCGACGTTCCTGTACCAGAAGAATCTCCACTCGAAGACATAGTGTACTAAAAATTATAGCTGTAAAATATAACTCTTTAGCTTACTTCTTCAGCAAGACATGTATCTCTGTTATAATAATTTCTGTTAGTTTTCCTTTGTGCCGGATAAACTTCAGCAATGAAGTTGCTAAAAAGTTAAGAATAGTAAAAATAATACCATGTACTTGGTACTAATTAACATTAAAAGGGCGCTGTTCCTGCTCCTATGTAACTTCCAACGCAAGAACCAGCACGTTCACAAGACATTGTTATTAAGCATTATGTTGTCCAGGCAACCAGTAACCATGCTGGGGTGCACGCGAGGACCGACGCGATGAAAAATCTAACGTTTGAGCAGTACATACGCGCCTCAAACAAAGTAAACAAACGGCAACTGTATTAGAGAAAGAGAAAAATAAAAATGAATAAATAATAAAAAATAAAAAAAACTTCCCTCACTTGCTTAAAATAAGTTGCCTTTAACAAAGCAGGTCCGAAAATAGCTGCTCTCCAATCCTCAGTCTGATGTCTGTAGCGTTGCCTTCCAATACAGTTTTCTTAGTCCAATGCTTGCTACTTTACGATCCCATCCTCGTCGCCATGTGAAGTAAGTACACTGGCTCTTCTTGTTCTTTCCTTACAAGTTTATTTCCAGTTATAATGTACAGACAGAGATACATGTGCTCGCCATCCCCAAACCGGCACAACTCCAACCTTTCATATGAAAACATTCCAATCCCCAGTCACAGCCTGCCCCAACATACCACTGCCCCAACATTCCACTGCCCCTGATGTCATAGCATTCTTCTTTTACATACAAACCAATACATCACTACAGTGGCCAAAGTATGGCTACATTCCGGCCCACTTGCCATTTGGCAGCAATAACATGTATGTGATACACACTCACCTAGGAAGTACGGAGTGAAACACAGATTTAGACTGCAACCATGGCTCTTGAAAACAGCAGGGAACTTAAGAAGAGCCCTTTGGAAGAATCTGACATTTAACAATGACAATTGTTTCCACATAATAAAAAAAGATAATAAATAAAGTTGCACGTAACATAGGCCACATAATACACTACAGCATGCCAGTAATGACAAAATACAGAAGGTATAGTGATATGAATTAAAATAAGCAAAATACCACCAATAATCAGATATGACGAAAGGACAACTGAAGGAGACCTCACCTGTATATATGAAACAATTACCACATATTTACTCCATTACTGGAGTAATGTGGAGATAGATATAAGACATGACATACAACAATTTCGTTTGTCCCAAATTCTGTTTTTAATTTGAACTGTGATGGGCTCTGACCTATACTTCTCTCACACGTGTGTGACTACAGGAGAGGTTCCTCCCCGGTGTGTGTTAATGGCACAACATCCGGCCATTTGAGGGTAAGTGACATTATGAGGAGGCCTTCTTAGATATAATTTTTCTCTCATATGTCTTCTTCACACATATAATTTTTCTCTCATATGTCTCTTTTCTGAGGTGAAGGCAAAAGGACTGGTAGGACTTCTTACCAGCATGCACTCAGAAGGTGCATGAGTAACTGATCGTAGGGGTACCTAGACTGCCCTGACGTAGGCTTGAGAATCGCCTTTGAGGTATCTATTGTGAGACTGAAACATGTTGCCAATCAAATTCTGATATGATGGCCGAGACAATGTCTCATTAGCATTCTTTTGTTTTAATCCAACCAAATTTACCAGTCAAGTAAGGAAATTCCTAGGTTTCCACTGAGGTTGTTTTATGATGAACTGGACTGCACATATGAACAGAACATTATTTTCTGATCTCCCTCCCCAAAGACATTGAGGCCACCATGTTAGTATCATCTCAACATGGTGGGTTGGACTGACCGATGATGAAGCATGCCACAAGAGTGGGTGCGGCTTTTCTGAACAATATCTTTATGATTTGTGGTGGCCACTATCCTGTATCGTGGTGTTTTTCTTTTACCCGGAAATACTACAGGAAAAGACCCGTGCCATACCAGTCACGTGACATGATGCTGGAGACATTTGTGCACAAAGGGTGCGCATCAGTCATACTGTGGTGGCTCATCAGGAGACAACCAGAAATGTTGATCCCTAACATACTCACACTAGGTCTCTTTCTTGAACTCTCAAATATCAGAGCCTCGCACCAAAGCTAGACTCAAGTAACCCATGACAAAGACTGAGCCATTCAATGAGATCTCCAAACCAACTATTTGATGGACTGCTCTTGCCACCAAGATGTTTACCTAGTGCTACTGTGCTGGAACCTATCACCTACCCTCACTCTCAAGGGTTCACTACAGGTGGGACGATGTGTCCATCACGCAGAAAGATGAGTCGCTATGTGAAGGTCTGTTGTCGGTCGAGTCCCCAAAGGCCTTTCGGATCACAGACTACCTCTCCAACTGAGAAAGTCTGGGTCACCATTCCCACACTCTCGCTGCCAGTTAGAAGTCTTAGATGAGTCTGCAGTGGAGTTAGATGAGGGTGAAGAAAGAAAGTGTTCTACATGTAACATATACAATCAGTATATGTAAAGATCATTAAAGGAATGAGACAAACCTGTGACCAGCCTGTAACCTTCCTTATGGATACATTGGTTTTCAGGACTGCAATGCTGAAAGCACTATACCTTCTAAACAAACCACCACTAACCCTTCACTCACCACAGTTTGCATTGTCACATGTGGGGACACTGCACCCGTCCCACTTTACAGGCTATTTGCTGCTCATGTTACTCACAAAGATCACAAAATATGTACCAAAGTGTTTAACGCCAAGTCTGGAGCTGGCACCCTAATCAATTGTCATACTGCTGAGAAACTCAGTCTCATTGAGTGCACTATGATTATGAGTACCTTTACACTGAATAACATTCTCAATGACTTGATGTCAGTTTTCAAGAGCTTCAAAGGCTTATAGGCAGGGTCACTGGAATTATCCGATTCTGCGGCTGAAGCTTTTTTCACATAGTTGTGGATTTGCCACGTAATCATCTGCTGCATAATTCATCTTTCAGTTGCCTATATATGTATTTTGTTGTTAAACTTGTGCTAATGAGGTGAACTATGTATTCAGACGCTATTGCCATGTGTATAAATTACAAAATAATGAAGTGACACTATAAAAAAATCTGCCACATTATGTAGCATAATTTGCCTTTTCTTGCTGCATCATTCAGACAACCCTGCCGCATGATCTGGTGCTCTCTTTCTGCATGATTTAATTTGCCCTCCTTATAGGACACAATGGTGCAATTCTATATTGACTCCACACATTGGCACATCACTGCTGGTGTTTTATTCCACGTGCGGCCTAAAATCAAAGCAGAGCTAACTCAACTTGAGAATGCTGCACCCATTAAAAAGGTTGAAGAACAAACCCCTTTGCGCTCCCTGATCACAGTAGCCAAGAAGCCCAAGCAACCAGATGAAGTCTGCATTTCCCTCGATATGCATCGTTCCAACACTCCGGTTAAGCACAAACGCCATCTTATACCTACAGTCTACGATCGAGCTGCTGAAGTCAACAGATCCAAGGCAAAACACAAACGCTGTGGGATAGCGTAACTGGATGGACGGAATGCAGAACCAATCAAACATTCACCCCCAGTCACAGATCTGGGTTTAATCCATCCATTATTTTGCTCACCATGCCACCCCAGTTTGAACCCAGCCATATGCAAATCAGTCTTGACCCTGTTCCTCATGGGAACAGTCCAGCCCGAACTGCCAGGCCAGGTTCTCCCTGGACCGGAAACAAGCATCCTGGGACCGGTTTCGGGGTTTCACCCCTCATCAGCCAGGCTAGCTTGAATCCAGTGGCACAGTGAGCCCGGGACTTTCCAGCTCTTTCTTTAAATTGAACCTCAAGTCAGCATATCATCAGCTGCTTATTGGCTTTGAGACTTCACCGCCTTTATGACGCATGTTGGACTACAAGAGATTGAACTTTGGCATCTCTACTGCTACTGTTTTCCAAACTTGTATCAGAGACTAAAGCCTCATCTTAAATAATTAGAATTATGAATTCCTCAGGGTCAACACACACTTCTTTGATTTGCATGCCTCATCAGGAGGCGTGGCACCAGATACAACTAAAGAACAAGACATCACATCTGCTGCTTCATCATCCCAAGTATATGAAATATGCAGCTTCCTGGACAGGGTCACAATCTGAAACCTCACCTAACCCACCAAACCGCTCAGAGACCTTTCCAAATCTTTGTCAGCCTGGGAGTACACAGGTGAGCATCAGCAAGCTTTTCAGGTGACGAAAAAGGCCTTGCAGCAAATACCATGCTTCACTATTTTTAATCTGCTAAAGAAACTGAATTGTGCTTGGGGCTGTCCTCCTTCAAAAACCAAACATGGAGAATAGTTCCCAGTCACCTATTCCACTGGGGATGCAGGCACTTTCACCTTTATCATATGGACTTACCTTTTCAAACGCAGTCAACATAAGAGCTATCTCCCCCACCCCGGGTCACGGGTGTTCACCAAACCTCCATGTACTTGGCAAATACAGTGTCTTGTGCTCTGGCTGGGCATGAAGCCACGTTGATTGGGGTGGATCGGAGCACTAAGGACTCGTTGTAGTGTGTCTGCTGAGATCTTGGCATGTATTTTGACATCTGCATTGATCAGGGATATTGGGCGGTAGAAGCACATCCCAGGGTAGGTCGATCTGATTTTGTAATAACCACAGTCGTAGCCACATCAACATCTGAGGGTAAGGAGCCTTTGTCTCTGGCCTCCTTATACAGCTGTAGAGAGCGAGGACTAACAATGTTGCAGAGTTTGGAGTAGCATTCTAAAGGAAATCCATCAGGGCCCGGGGTCTTCTCAGGCTTCAAATCGTGGACGGCTGCAAGGACTTCTTTCTCCATAATGGGGGAATCCCGTGCCACAAGCTGACCAGCAGTGAGGTGGGAAAAAGGGATATCAGATAAGAGGGGCTGTGCAATCTCACAATGTCGCAGCTGCTGGGTGTAGTGGTGTGCGTAGTAGTTGGCAAACATTTGCAGTAACCTCCGAGGTGTTCACTGGAGCCCGGTCATGTCTTGAATGAAGGAAAGAGTTGAGAGGCGGCATCACTGGTGACTAGCCTGTAAAGAAGGGTACTACATTTGTTCTGATGCTCGTAAACCCTGTGGATGGAGGCACGCCAGCACTGTTGAGCTTTGTGGAAGGCCAGTTGCCTTAGTGATGCCTGATCTAGTTCCAGATTTGGGCTTAGGGATTCAGTGGGTTAATTGCCACTGCGGGTTCCAAGGAAAGTATACGACCTTGGAGTTCCGCCAGCTGGCAGTGGCAATTCCTGTCTGTGTGCCTGAGGTAGATCTTGGCCAACCCACAGAACGTGACCTTGCTTGCCCCCCATAGGGTACTCGCCCTCCGGACTGTAGCTTCATTGGTATTAAAGTAGGCCTGCAGGTCTTCCTTCAGGTGGTCAAGAAAGTTATCATTGGTAAGGAACAAGGCATCAAGCTGCCACATAGGACAGCGATACAGCACAGGTGCTCCCAGTTGGCGCAAGAGAGAGGATTAATCTGATATTCCCCATGGTAACAACTGAATAGTGGAATGTGGTCAATGCGTGATAGGGCCTTTGTGGATGTAGGTGGATGTCCTTTCCTGGGGGGGTGCCATGGCTGCCAGACGTTGCATAGGCCCAAGGAGCTCATCCAAGAGACCAGCACCCCAGACAGCACCCAAGCGAATTGGGAGCAAGAGATGTCAACCCCGGGATCAGGAACTGCATTGAAGTCCCCTCCAACCAGTAGTGTCCCATAGGGCAAAAGTGCAACCACCACTGCGAGATCTTGAAAGGCTTGTCTATGTAGCTGTATGGAATCTTATACACTTAACACACTTTAGGGTTCCCCTCCAGCATACCAACCACCCCAATATATAGACCTTGGGAGTCATGAAAAACTTGGCCCACCACAAGAGGGAAGTGTTTGTAGAGTAAAATCGCCACCCTTCTGGAGCTAGAAGGATATACTTGGTTGTACCCAATTCTGTGAAGAAAGGGACATTGAGTTCCCAGGTGGTGGATTTCCTGTAGTAGCACCACGCTCGGCTGATTGAGCTTGAGGGATCTGAGGAATGAACTGCGCTTGATCCAGGAGGCCCTTAACATTCCATGAAAGAAGGCTAAAGGGGGCCATGGGGAGAGTATGAAATGTCAGGTGTTAGTGGGTGGAGAAACCACACATAGCATGGCAGGCAGTAGGAGACACATTTAAAAACAATGAAAGCAAAAGCAGAAAAACAACAATAGTAAAAAAACAAATTAAACAGCCCGCAAACACCCCCTAACGACAACCACCCCACCCCACCCCACACTTCCACCATAGAAGCATCTGTCACTCAACACCCTCTAACAAAACACACAAAGCACATGGTGGCGTATTCAGGGAGGACCTCCTCCTGAATCAGGATTTGAATATCAGGGTTCAAGTTCAAAGTCAAAGTACGACCTGGGCCTAGGGCAGCAATGAAGCAGAAAGAACAGAATATGGGGATTCAAGCAGTCATATCCGTCCCCCAATGGAGCCACCTTCATCAGAAGTATGTTCCCAGGTGGACCTCTGGACTTCACCTGGCTCGAGTGAAGCGGGGAGAGGAACTTCAGCAGTTTGGGAGTTGGTCTGCTTTATGTCTGCAGAGTACAGAGAGCGTCTCTACCACACCTCCCTTCAGGCTTGGGTTTCCTGTGGGGCTGAGAGTGGGTAGGGTTCTGAACAGACTGCTTCTGAGTTGGACCTGCCACGCCATCTGGGGGCACGTAGTGCCGCAATGACCTCTGCTTGGTGGTCCACTTCCATGCCTCCTCAGGAGTGTTGAAAAAATGGTAATGAGAGTCATGGAGAACTTTGAGTCATGCCAGAATAAGCAGCATGTATGTAATGGACATCGCTCTGAGATTCTGCTTAACCACATCAAAGGACTTACATTGTTTCTGCAGGGTCTTGGTATAGTCCAGAAAAATCATGATGTGGGCAGATTGAAAGTGAAGCTTGCCCTGGGCGCACGCCTGCCGCAGGATAGTGTCCCGATGAGAAAGTTCAAAATTTTAGCAATGATTGGGCGCCGCTTTGGGCGGTGGGGAGTTGGAGGTTGGGGAGTAGGTGGGTGGGGGGAGTAGTGCTTCACCAATGCTCGATGCACCCATCAACAACAAACCAGGGCTACAGGGATTTGATTCAGGTCCCCATAAATGTCTCATGGTGGGGATTTCAACCCCTTCTAGGAAGCCCCTGATGCGCACATTTCTCTGCCTGGAGTGATTTTCAGCGTCTTCTGCCCTGGACTTGAGAATATGGACAGTGGACAGGAGCAAATTAATTTGAACTTTAAGGTCAGATGAATCACCCTTGAGTGTGGATACCGTCCCTCCTGGGAGGTCTGGATAGCCTGCAGAATTTGAGCTATGTCTGTAGTTGGAGGGGTCCCAGGGCCTTGAGGTTCAGCCACTTGTTGTTTGGTGCGTCCAGAGTGGCAGGTTTGGGCCCCTGTGCCTGGGACGCTGTCAGTCCCCATAGTCACTGCTTGTAGCCAGTGCAATCGCTGCTGCTGTCAGTAGGCTAACAATGAAGGCTAGGTAGCAGCAACAGGGCAAGGGGGTGGGACCAGGGCAGGCAGAATCCATGCAGGTCGTGTGCAACCAGGTCCGGCAAGGAATGGGTATAGTGCGCACTCCTGCCCTCTTGTCCAATATTCCAGTTCGGGCAGCACAAGTAGGCGAGGTTGAGAGGCATCCTCTTGGGGGGAAAAGGGGGTGTTCCAATCACTCAGTCTGTGCCACAAACAGTGGCTTGCCGCAGCCAAACGGCTGTCTCCATCAGACTCCAGGCAGGCCCACTGCAGCAGGGGGGCCCATCAAGACCTGGCCATGGCCCCCTTGCCTCCCACCCCCCCCGACCCCCCCAAGGTTAGGGGGTGGCAGCACAAGCAGCCTGGGTCTCTCCACCACAATGCCTGTCTCCATGAGGGCATCCACAGGTCTGCGGTGTCCCAGTCCGCGACCAGGATCAGTGGTCATATAGCACAGGGACCCCAATGTAACAAGTATCTCACAGGGAAAGTCCAGGGCTGCTGCGCCCCTCAGGTTTCAGGAGCACCAGGCTCTATACCTAGAGCAGTCCAGGTCCCCACTTTCCAGCAGTTGCACCCCCTGCATTCACTCCCTTTCAGAGACGGGGAGGGGAAAGCACCCAGCGGCAAGGTCTGGCGGCAAGGGAGCTGTATACCACAGCCGCTTTGAGTCGGGATCGCAACCGCAACAGGGGTCCCCAGGTCTCCTCTCATCCAGGTCTCCATGTGGGCAGTGTGCCACAGCATTTGGGGTTTCCAGGCAGCTCACCAGGGCCACCAAAAGGCGGAGCAGTGAGGCAGGTACCAAGCCAGTTGTGTGGTACGAACATCACCACCTCAGCTGCCCCGGATACCGCAAACTCTGGAATCACGTGTCAGCTGCCACTCGTCAGATCCTCGAAGAGCAGGATGGAGATTCCAATATAATTAAAAGGGGGCCATGGTGATCAGATGATGGATGGAGGAGGTCAACGTAGCATCAAGACACATCCGCCATCTTGACGCTTCAGGTACGCCCTCCCTTTATTAGATTTCTGTATTGACATCTGCAAAATAGGTCTGATTTTACATTGATGGATTTTAATATGGTTCAGTATTGTGATTAACATATTTTATCTGTCTGTTGACACCCTGGTACATATGCTTTAGCTTGGTCTTTGACTATGTATGGCCATTGATATGGTTTTAACTCACCCCCTCTATATTGGTCTTCATTATTCATGACCCAACACATTTTCACATCTCTGCATCATGTCAAAAATGAAGTATCAGTGACCCATGATAGGCTGCTCCTGAGAGGCACCTCTCTTATTATCCTCTCAGCTCTTACCAACCGGGTCCTTCAACTAGCCCACACTGGTGAAAACAAAACCAGGCTAAGAAACAAAGAGCCTGATTTAGATCTCAGCAGAGGAATTACTCATCACAATGGTGATGGATATCCTGTCCACTGAAATTTAAATACCATATTTAGATTGGTGAGATCTAGTTCAGGCCCAAAGTTTGGTTTCAACAACTAGGTTATATAGTAGAGATCATGATAAGACTATATCAACTGTGAAAAGCAGCTGGATCACCAGATCCACCAGTCCATCATCACTGAGAAAATTCCATATCACCCCAAGATCTGAGCCAGTGCAGACGGTGGTCTTCCTGACTTAAGGAGTTTCACTGGGGATGTACATCACCATGTGTTGATCTTTACAACACCTGGCAATACATTGCAAACCACTGTGATGAAAGGCACACCAGTATATGCTCCAACAGTTGAAGTCTATTGAATCCTTTAAACTACCTTTGACCTGAGACAGACCAAGCACACTGGCTGCAACTGAATAGTTGTAGCTGTGCATTTGTGAGCACACAGCCCCAGAACCATAAGTCTAACATAAATGTGAGTACACATACATGTGAACTTATAAAACTCATACTACAACACCTTCCCCCTTAAACATATTTGTTCTCCACTACTAAAAGAACTCTACAGTGCATAAAAATTTGCATCAATTCATAACATGGTCATTTATCTTGCAAGGTACCTTTAAGCAGTTTGTGGCACGCAACACCATTCTTTCCTTTACATTGGGTCTGTGAGCTGACACGCCTGGCTCTTGATCATGCTGATCACTTGTACCTATATTCGGCCTACTATTATTCACAGTTGGATGATTGCGACCATGATTGCCGGCATTTGCATCTTTGTTTAGCAACCACACAGACCAATCATATTCCTTGACATTGTGCAGAGGTTGTGGAAAATACTTAAAGAAACCCAACACAAATACAAACATTCCTTGACATTGTTTTCTGTATCAATAGAGCTTGATTCAGTCACTTGTACCAAAATGCATTTGATTCACCAACCTGTCCCTTCAATTAGTGCTGCCTCTTTACTGACCTTCTTTACTTGTACAGGGTAAAAACATTTGGACTCCCCACTTTTCACACATGTGGGTCTCCTTATCAGCATCCAATCATTGACTTCCAAACCTAAGCTACTTCTGCCTGTTACTTCTGTCAAATCTTTATTTAATGTCAGTCTGTTTTTTAAATACCTTGTTACGCGATTCTTTGGAACCAGTTGTTATTAGACACCCACCCTTGAGTGACAACAATGTGGGGTACAAATTTGTGTGTGCTTTTCTGTCCCGCATCCAAGAAAAGTGCAACACCTGTCGTGGTGCGGGAAGACATGTTATAACCCCAAATCTTTCTATGTACAACTTCTTTAACATCTTGACCTGATGATAATGCTGTCTGAATACCTTCCTTAACAAACTTGTTAGCCCGCTTCACACGGCCATTAGAATTTGGCGAATACAAGGCCACTTTGATGTGTTTAACATCATGTAATTCCAAAAACTTGTAAATATTATTGGAAACAAAATGAGTACTATTATCCGTAACAATCTTTATCGATGAACCCTCTAGAAAAAATACTGTGCTCAAGAATTTAACAGCAGAGTCAGTACTGGGGGCATTGACAAAGGAATAATAAATCCACTTGAAGTGGTAATTGATCAACCGCCGCCAACAACCTCACCCTGTGGATCAACGACTGCGCCAACACCCTCGCGCCACTCAAAAAACCCACCGACAACCAAGCCAGAAGTAAAGCCACCTGGTTCACCGACGAGCTGCTAAATTCCAAACGCGACTGCCGGAAGCTAAAAAAAGGAATGGCTCCTCAAATGCACACCTGACAGCCTCACAGCCCACAAAGACGCCACCCGCAAGCACCACCAACTCATCAGACAAGCCAAACGATCCCACTTCAAAGACCGCCGGGACAACAACGCACACAACAGCAAAGACCTCTTCAGCATCGTGAAAGAACTCTCCAACCCCAGCGCCAACGACATCCCTCCATCCCAAGAACTCTGCAACTCACTGTCCACCTTCTTCCACCGGAAGATCATCGACAGCCACAACAGTTCTGACGCCACTCCCACGCCAGACCCCACCCTCGAACACTCCACCTGTGCAAACCACCTGACCTCCTGGACCAACGTGAGCGACACAGAGACATGCAAGATCATGAACTCCATCCACTCAGGATCTCCGTCAGACCCCTGCCACCACTACGTATACAACAAAGCCGACGCCACCATCGCCCCCCAACTACGAAAGGTCCTCAACATCTCCTTCGAAACAGTGACACTCCCTGAAAAATGGAAACACACCGAAATCCGTGCCCTCCTCAAGAAACCCAAAGCAGACCTCAACGACCTCAAGAACTTCCGACCCATCTCCATGCTCCCCTTTCCAGCAAAGGTGATTGAAAAAATCGTCAACACACAACTAACCAGCCACCTCAAAGACAACGGCATCCTAGAACCCTCCAAGTCCGGCTTCAGACGAAACCACAGCACCGAAACCGCCCTTCTCGCCGCCACAGACGACATCAGACGCCAAATGGACAACGGCGAAACATCAGCCCTCATCCTCCTGGACCTATCTGCCGCCTTTGACACAGTCTGCCACAGCACCCTGGAATCACGCCTCCATGAAACCGGAATTCTGGGAAAAGACCTCGACTGGATCGTCTCATTCCTCACCGGCAGAACCCAGAGAGTCCGCCTCCCCACCTTCCGCTCCGAAGCCACCGACATCATCTGCGGCGTCCCCCAAGGCTCATCCCTCAGCCCGACACATCTACATGGCCCCCTCCCACAAGTGGCCCGACAACACAACCTCAACATTCTCACCTACGCCGACGACACCCAGCTCATCCTCTCACTCACCAAATACCCACGCACAGCCAAAACCAACCTCCACGAGGGGATGAAATCCATCGCCGAATGGATGAGAATCAGCCGTCTGAAACTGAACTCAGACAAGACGGAGGTCCTCATTCTCGGATCCACCCCCTCCGCCTGGGACGACTCCTGGTGGCCCACCGCACTAGGAACCCCACCGACACCGACCAACCATGCTCGCAACCTGGCCTTCATCCTCGACTCCTCCCCCACCTTGTCTAAACAGGTCAACGCAGTTTCCTCCTCCTGCTACAACACACTCCGCATGCTCCACAGAATCTACAAGTGGATCCCGACAGAAACAAGAACGGTGACACAGGCCCTCGTCAGCAGCAGGCTGGACTATGGCAACACACTCTACACAGGCATCCCAGCGAAAGACCTACTACGCCTCCAACGCATCCAAAATGCCTCCGTCTGACTGATCCTCAACGTACCCTGCCACATCTCCCACCACCTGAGAAACCTTCACTGGCTCCCAGTGAACAAAAGGATCACTTTCAAGCTTCTTACCCACACTCACAAAGCGCTCCACGACACCGGACCAGCCTACCTAAACAACAGACTCAGCTTCTACACCCCCACCCATCAGCTCCGCTCCTCTAACCTCGCCGTCGTCCCCCGCATCCGAAGAAAGACCTCCGGCGGCAGATCCTTCTCATACCTCGCCGCCAAAACCTGGAACACCCTCCCCACCAACCTGCGACAGACTCAAGACCTACTCACCTTCAGAAGACTCCTCAAGACCTGGTTCTTCGACCAGTAACACCAGCTCCCCCCTGCCCCCCACCCCCTCCCAGCACCTTGAAACCCTCACGGGTACGTAGTGCGCTTTATAAATCCTATGATTGATTGATTGATCAACATGACAAGATACCTCATGTCACTTGGAAAAAGTGAAAAAGGACCAGCAAAGTTCATTGCAAACTTATCCCAAGGTGCTTCAGGAAAGGGAACTGGCTGCAATGGCATGCTCATAGTCTTCCAATGCTTGAGACAGTGGGCATTCACGGCAGTTGTCTACTGTAGAGCTCACCTGTGCATCCAAATAAGGCCACCAGTATTGTTGCTTTAACCACTTAACAGTTCTTCTAACACCTTGGTGTCCCTGATGAGCTAACGTAATCAAGCATTTTTTTCAACCCCTCTGGTAGCACAAACAAGATATGCCACATTTTCAAGCCACCCACAATAGATAGTTCTTCAGACACCAGTGAAAACACCTTTAGGTCACCTGTCAAATTCATACTTTCTTGCCATCCTTCCACCATACATTTCTTCACCTTAAACAAGTTCTCATAATTTACACGTCTTATTACATTGTCTCTTTGAATCACAACAACCCTGAGTCAGTTGTGGTCTGTGTAGTAGCCACACACTCATCAGTATCCAGGTTACTCTTCTCAGTGTCATACAATGCCATTCTAAATAGGTAATCTGCTCTGTAGTTTTTTTTCCACCAGAAACATGCTTTATAAACAAACCGCTTTGACAGCACTCTTACCAATCTTGTGGACACTTTGCACAGATTACCACTCTAAAGCAAGAGAACTAAGGGCTTATGATCTGTTATAAGTTACAATTTCTACACCCTAGATGTACGACTTGAACATTTGCACTGCCCATGTACATGCTAGAGGTTCACGCTTTGATTGCTATAGTGACATTCTGCATGTTTTGATATTCTGAATGTGAATGCCACAGTTTGTTCTATGCCTGCTATTGAGTCAAAACAGCCCCCAAGACTGACAGCTACTGTTATTGAGCATTTGTATCCTGCTCCAAAAGCGCTCAAGGCAGGAGCCTCCACAATCACTTTCGTCACAGTACTGAACACTTCATCTAAACTTGAAGACCACTCCAATTTAGTTCCTTTTCTTAGCAAGGCTCTGAGTGGTTCCACCACTTGGGCAAACCCGTGCAGAAATCATTCGTAGTATTGTCAAGCCTAAGAAAGAGTGAAGTACATTTTTCTTTTTGGGTGGTTTGGCATCTTTCATAGCTTTGATAAGCAAAACTTGGGTTTAGTCCCACTGCTTGAAACAATGTGCCCCAAGTATTCCAACTCGCATGTCCCAAATTTGTATTTATCACGTCTTACTGTCATGCCAGAATTGGTCAGTACGGTTAACACTTCCATTAGTATCTCATTGTGTTTTTCTGTACTCTTATCAAACACCAAGAAGTCATCTTGGTATGCTTTGACTCCTTGCACCAGTTTGTAAAGATGTTCCATTAGTCTCTGAAAAACATTAGCCGCTGACGTGAGTCCAAACAGCAGTCTCTCATACTTATACATGACAAAAAGGTGTAATAAATGCTGTCAGCTCTTGAGATTCTTCTGCTAAGGGCACCTGATGATAAGCTGAGTATAAGTCAATGATGGAAAATACATTCACTCTCCCTAAATTTGCCAACAAGTCATGTATCCTGGGTATGACAATCAATAATGATATTTGTTTAGGGAATGCGAGTCTGCGCATAGCCTACCTCACCCGACTTCTTGTGTGCCACTACTACTGGGGACACCCATTGTGACGACTCACATAGCAGAAGTAAACCATCCTCACAAATCCGATGTTCAAATCCTCTGACCAGTTCTTCTGTATCTGAAATAAGTTCACTACAACTCTCTAATATGGCCTCAAAATTTGTGACTTCGGGTTCCCATCCTACATGAGCGATGGTTAACTTTCCTAAGACTACAGGATTTTCCACACCTGGCTTGAGATACAGTCCCATTTTGGCCAAATCTCTCCTACCCACTATATATTTGCCTTTGAGTGCGACATACACCTTAGTAGTTCTACCCAAACATATAATTTCTAGTTCAAAATAACCCAACATATTGATGTCCTTTTCTCCAAATGCTTTGGGATGAACATTCATTGGCATGAGGGTAAAGCAGTTCCCCCAGTTTTTACGGCAAGTTGTGCTCTCTAAATAGTGATGGGCAATCCTGAATCTGCCATCATCTGGACAGTGACCTCGCCCACTCTTGCTGCACACAACAGCCCTTTTCCTTTGCAAATAAGGGATATAGCATAACAAGCAATTATCAACACAATGTTGCTTAACTTTTCAGGACGCATATCCTCATCTACATCCACCTTGTTTACACTAACCACACCTTTTTCCACTCTTACACATAACCTGGAAATGACCTACTTTTTTACATGTCAAACAATACTACCTTATGGCAGGACATCTCAGATTATTACTAAGGTGTGATTTCTACCTATAACATGCATAACCAGTTTTTTTTTCTTGATGGCTTCCCCATACTTTGCAGTTGACTTTACCAAAAACACACTGACTCATCACCAATACACAAGTCTACATCCTTAACTGAATCAATGGGAACCTTAGCGTGTAGTACTTTGTACGATACCATTGACCTTTCAATCCCCTTTGCCAGGTCTAACACCTCTGATAATGATGGGTTTCTACAACTTGAGTCTTTCTGAAATTATCCTTGCAAAGCAATTAAAAAGAAACTAGTCGCGAACTGTCCACAGACACCATATTCAAATGTCGCAGCTAAAATCCTTAATGCCAAGACCTACTCCTCAATAATTTCTTCCATGGATCGTTTGCGCTTGAAAAAACCTGTGGCGTTCTAACATAATGCTAGGCTCCTCAAAGTAATGTAGCCTTGCAATTCCCTCTGAATACACATTCCAATCATTACCTCCCTAGATGTTTGGTGGTGCTGGTGTTTCTGGTAAATTGTCAAAAACTTCCTGCACTGCTTGTCCTAGGGTCCCAAACAAGAATGCTGACTTGCGCACAGGTGTAAACACTCTACCATCAATGGCCACTAAATAATTTTCAAACATCTGTAACCACTGTCTCCACTTGATATTAGGTTTCACTGGTGACTGGAGGAAAGGAGGAGGCTGGACAAACTGCTGCAAAGAAGCCATTCCCAAGAAACGCAACTGAAAATACTTGCATGAAATGCCAATCCTAAATTAACGTAAAACACACTCCTTTTAAATGTAGTTGAAGTTGTAAGGTTTCCCTACAACCGTATTCCTCAGGAAAATCTGAAATTATCCTAAATAAAAAAGGCCACACTCTTTAATTGGTTTGATTGTTGGGGTGTGTGTAACAATCCTTGTGCACGAACCAACACTGCCTAGTTGCATGTGCTGTTGCACATGATGTTACACGTGTGGACATCTTTGAAATATGCTCTGGTCTGTGCACCTGCATTTGGGCTGGACTGTTCCCGTTGGGAGCAGGACCACAACTGATTTGCATATGGCTGGGTCCAACTGGAATGGCATGGCGAGCAAAAAAACAAACATCTATTAAACCCAGATCTGTGACTGTGGGGTGAATGTTTGATTTGTTCTGCATTCCATCCATCATCTGTTTTTTGCTTTTGTTGCCCTTAGTGGGAAGGCTATGCCCATATGTCAGTCCGTGCTCGTTATGTCACGAAATTCAAGATAACCTGGCTGATTTGGGGGGGGGGGATGGATACCCCAAAACCAGTCCCAGGATGCTTGTTTCTGGTCCAGGGAGGACTTGGCTTGGCAGTTCGAGCTGGACTGTTCCCACGGGGAGCAGGGTCAAGACTGATTTGCATATGGCGGAGTTCAAACTGGATGGTGTGCAAAAAAAAATCAAAATCTGTGACCGGGGTGGGGCGAAGGTTTGATTTGTTCTGCATTCCATCTATCATCTGTTCTTTTTTCACTCAGAACAGTACATGACTCACTGCTATGCTGGTCAGTGCTTAAGAACAACCTGCAGATCGCGCTATGCCAGTAAGCACTTGGGTTGAAATCACTCACTCCAAAGTCAACATTGTTCCAACAACTCTGCAAGTTCTGAGATGTTGGCTTACACAGGGGGACATCGGAGCAAGCGGCAGAGTGTAGACTAAATCTGTTCCGCTTCGGACACCTGCAGGGCTTCATACGATGATAAAAGAATAAGCCACTTGGTTTCACTAAGTGAGCGATGGTAGTGCAACATGGTCTTCCTTCTCGTCACCAATATGTGATGAAAGGCACACCAGTATGCTCCAATAATTAAAAACTTTATTGAATCCTTTAAACGTCCCACAACCTAAGACGGACACCTCACCAAGCACGTTGGCTGCACCTCAATAGGTATAGCTGTGCATTGTGAGCACTCCGTCTCAGAAGCTTGAGTCTAACATAAATGTAACCACATCCACATGAGCGATGGTTAACTTTCCTAAGACACCCACTCAATCGGATTTTTCCTATATATATATATATACACACATATATATATACACACACACACATATATATAATATATATATATATATATATACATACACACACGCAAACACAATAAAAACTCAGGGGTAGCTGTATCTCTGGCGTGCTGGTACACCTTTTTTACAAACCAAGAAAGGAGCATTCCGATGATATGTTTGTGTGTATACACAGACACAAATATATTTTAATTTTTTTTTTTTTAACTCCTTACCTCCCTTTATCTCTAGCCACCCATAAACCCTAAAATCATCCCTTTTTCTCCGTTTTCATCTGCCCACCCATAAACACTGAAATCACCCTTTATTGCTACCCATCTCTAAACCCTAAAATCACCCTTTACCACTACCCACCCGTACATTTTAAAATCACCCTTGCCTCCCTTTACCCACCTAAACCACTTTTAAAAAATAACATTAAAATAATTAAAACTATGTTATAATAATAAGAAGAAAAAAAGTAACTGCTTGGTAAAGTACTGCATGGTAAAGATGCAAATCTTTACGTGCGTGGTACTTAGCTGCCTGATAAAAGTTCTGTGTGGTAAAGGCTGTTTCCGTTCCTGGTTGTCCCTGATGATTATTTCTGCTATCCAGCAGCAGAGGCGGCACCGATCACCTCTGCAGAAGAAGCCATGGTGGCGCTAGAAACACGGGCTGTCAAATACATCATCCACTCATAATGGACTACATTTAAAAAGATAAATGTTTCTTGGATCACTCAAGAAACAACACTCCTTAGCAAAACCAAAAGTCTCCTGCTTAGCCTCAACAACGTTCTCATGCTGCCGGTCAAAACCTGGAGTAGGCACTTTTATTTGTTCTTGAGGGATGTCCTTCTTTCCAGCTGAGCATCAACAGGATAGTTGCTCACACCTATCACCCCCACTTGGATTCCAAACTCCTGATGAGGAGGCCACCTACAACACCGTACAGGTAACAAGCATTGGCAAAGCCAACAGGTCTTGCTTTGTGGGAGCTATTGGCTTTGCAAATGTCTTTTAGCCATGTTGTGCAGCAGCGTGGAGTGGTGTGGCACAGATTATATTGGTGCAGAGTAGAACGGTGTAGAGTGGCTTACAGTAGAGTAGTATAGAGTGGTGGAGTGCAGAGTGGGGTGGCATCGAGTGGAATATAGTACATAGAGAGGTGTGGGCTGTTGTGGAGCGGCATAGAAAGGCACTGTGTGGTGTTAAAAGGATTGGCATGACGTTGAGAGGTGTGGCATACAGTAGAGTGGCGTAGAGTGTTGTAGCGTGGAACAGCATAGAGTACAGTGGCATAGAGTAGTACAGTTGGAGGTGTAAGTAACTAAAGTGTCAATAGAGACAGAAGATCGGGTTAAAGCAACATAAATATTAAGACATATGCCTGTGTTAACAGAAGAAAAGCACATTGCACATCCAGGAGTAATACCGAAATACTCATAAATAAAAATAGTGCATTTTAAAAACGACAATGATGAACACATGCACTTGGTGCATGCTCCAGGGAGGAATTAACAAGAAAGGATTGGAAACCTACAGGAGCTAAGTAATCAAACAATTGCAGAGTTCAGACTGCCACTCAAATTTCATCAATGGATTGTTTCAGATTTTAACTTGGTGACAGCACACCAGGAACATCTTGCTTTAAAAAAAGGTTCCTTAAACGAGGGAGGTATGTAGTGTTGTACATACACCAGTCTCCTCACAAACACTTTAATAAAAGCCTCTGCCACACATTCCAGGCACAGAGATGCCACCAGCATCATATCTTTCTGTAGTCGTCTTCTGTGCTGAGACATGTCTGAATCAGGAACATAGAAATGCTTATGATGCTGTACAAATACCCAGCACAGTGCAGTGAAACTTATTACAGATTAAAATTATTTTAGAGCAAGTGTTTTCTGAAATGGAAACTCAAAAAGGAGGCACTCGGAGGCAATGGGGTATGCAAAGTAAAAATATTTAATATCTCAAACCTGCATTTCTTTTAGAGGGCCTTTCTAACCTATTTTAGGCTGAAGTCTGTACTTTTGCACATTTCTCTATCTGCAAATAGTCGGTTGCTTCTAGGAGTTAAGAGGCAAAAGGCATGAACAGTCTAAGGATACAGTTCGTCAAAGGTGATGTTGGATATAAGTAATAGAAAGCTTGGTATTTACAACTGCAATTTTAGTGTATAATAACCTGTTGTTTTTTTTGTTTTTTTATAAACAAAAACAAGTTCATCTAAGATTTGTCAAGCTGTCAGCAGTTCTAAGTTTTGGTTCTCAGGTGAACTTGCAACACAGATTAACTCCACCGCAACCCTTCCGATACCGTACAATGATGGAAAACATACACTGTGGATTCTGTACGAGAACTGCAGAACATGCAAAAGATGTTACACTCGATCCCCTGCACATAGAGATTTGTGGGAACGCTATCCAGATTTTGCAGCCCAACCTCCTCACTTTCAATGGGATGATATATCTACAGGATGTATCCAGTAGACTAGTCCGATAACTAGTTCCAGCAGGAGTATGCAGGCACTAAATCTCTTCTCCAAAGCGTGAATCTGACTTGTGAAGATGCCATTGTTGGTGGTAAGACTATACAGGAAGCAGCTTGTGGTTGTAAATAAACTGCTCTCCTAGGGAGCAGGGTGCTGGTAATGTATGCCACGTTTACTATACTAATTTCATTTCTGGGACATACATCACTTCTTTTGACTCTTCTACCCAAGTCCCCATACCATGGCTTGATCTCCCTGGTCTCGCCATGTGCTCCTATAATGCTCTTTTAGCCATAAGCCAAGCCATGCTATGCTATGCTGCAGCAGTTTCTCTGCCTACCACAACCAAAGTATGAACTGTTTGCCATGTGATAAAGCCACGTTTGCAAATACATTATGATAATATTGGGCACCAACACAGTCATAAAATCGTGATTCTCCATTCAGAAGTCACAGTCACTTTTGCCAAAACCTCTTCCTTCATTATGTTCTCTGGCACCGGGACTCATCCTTCAGAGCCTGTGAAATAAACATACTCAGCCTTTATTTCCCCCAAAAATTCCCACACGTGCACTTGCGTGAACCTTCCCACCTGCCTTGTTCTTGATAAATTCAATCTAAGTCTTTCTTCTCTGCTGCAAGGCTTCCTGCTATCCATACCCAAGTGGACATTGCTCTAGGTTAATTTCCTAGGTCATGAACTCCTTTAGACATCCAACTTCCCCATCGCCCTCTTAGAGGCAACATGCCCTGAATCACAGAGAGGGAAGCTGTCCCAGGGGGACAGGTGCTCCGCTGCAAATCAAATATCACCCCAACTTTGATGGTGGTATCTGATAAATGAATTACACCCACAACCGCAGTCACCAACCACTGGACAGATAAGCAAGATTGTAATGCAGGTAGATAAGATGCCCAACACAATAGATGTAGGAGACGATACTGCACAGATTGTATATGTTGGGCGCACGCCTGCCGCAGGATAGTGTCCCGATGAGAAAGTTCAAAATTTTAGCAATGATTGGGCGCCGCTTTGGGCGGTGGGGAGTTGGAGGTTGGGGAGTAGGTGGGCGGTGGGAGTAGTGCTGCACCAATGCTCGATGCACCCATCAACAACAAACCAGGGCTACAGGGATTTGATTCAGGTCCCCATAAATGTCTCATGGTGGGGATTTCAACCCCTTCTAGGAAGCCCCTGATGCGCACATTGCTCTGCCTAGAGTGATTTTCAGCGTCTTCTGCCCTGGACTTGAGAATATGGACAGTGGACAGGAGCAAATTAATTTTAACTTTAAGGTCAGATGAATCACCCTTGAGTGTGGATACCGTCCCTCCTGGGAGGTCTGGATAGCCTGCAGAATTTGAGCTATGTCTGTAGTTGGAGGGGTCCCAGGGCCTTGAGGTTCAGCCACTTGTTGTTTGGTGCGTCCAGAGTGGCAGGTTTGGGCCCCTGTGCCTGGGACGCTGTCAGTCCCCATAGTCACTGCTTGTAGCCAGTGCAATCGCTGCTGCTGTCAGTAGGCTAACAATGAAGGCTAGGTAGCAGCAACAGGGCAAGGGGGTGGGACCAGGGCAGGCAGAATCCGTGCAGGCCGTGTGCAACCAGGTCCGGCAAGGAATGGGTATAGTGCGCACTCCTGCCCTCTTGTCCAATATTCCAGTTCGGGCAGCACAAGTAGGCGAGGTTGAGAGGCATCCTCTTGGGGGGGAAAGGGGGTGTTCCAATCACTCAGTCTGTGCCACAAACAGTGGCTTGCCGCAGCCAAACGGCTGTCTCCATCAGACTCCAGGCAGGCCCACTGCAGCAGGGGGGCCCATCAAGACCTGGCCATGGCCCCCTTGCCTCCCCCCCCCACCACCCCCCTCCCCCCCAAGGTCAGGGGGTGGCAGCACAAGCAGCCTGGGTCTCTCCACCACAATGCCTGTCTCCATGAGGGCATCCACAGGTCTGCGGTGTCCCAGTCCGTGACCAGGATCAGTGGTCATATAGCACAGGGACCCCAATGTAACAAGTATCTCACAGGGAAAGTCCAGGGCTGCTGCGCCCCTCAGGTTTCAGGAGCACCAGGCTCTATACCTAGAGCAGTCCAGGTCCCCACTTTCCAGCAGTTGCACCCCCTGCATTCACTCCCTTTCAGAGACGGGGAGGGGAAAGCACCCAGCAGCAAGGTCTGGCGGCAAGGGAGCTGTATACCACAGCCGCTTTGAGTCGGGATCGCAACCGCAACAGGGGTCCCAGGTCTCCTCTCATCCAGGTCTCCATGTGGGCAGTGTGCCACAGCATTTGGGGTTTCCAGGCAGCTCACCAGGGACACCACAAGGCGGAGCAGTGAGGCAGGTACCAAGCCAGTTGTGTGGTACGAACATCACCACCTCAGCTGCCCCGGATACCGCAAACTCTGGAATCACGTGTCAGCTGCCACTCGTCAGATCCTCGAAGAGCAGGATGGAGATTCCAATATAATTAAAAGGGGGTCATGGTGATCAGATGATGGATGGAGGAGGTCAACGTAGCATCAAGACACATCCGCCATCTTGACGCTTCAGGTACGCCCTCCCTTTATTAGATTTCTGTATTGACATCTGCAAAATAGGTCTGATTTTACATTGATGGATTTTAATATGGTTCAGTATTGTGATTAACATATTTTATCTGTCTGTTGACACTCTGGTACATATGCTTTAGCTTAGTCTTTGACTATGTATGGCCATTGATATGGTTTTAACTCACCCCCTCTATATTAGTCTTCATTATTCATGACCCAACACATTTTCACATCTCTGCATCATGTCAAAAATGAAGTATCAGTGACCCATGATAGGCTGCTCCTGAGAGGCACCTCTCTTATTATCCTCTCAGCTCTTACCAACCGGGTCCTTCAACTAGCCCACACTGGTGAAAACAAAACCAGGCTAAGAAACAAAGAGCCTGATTTAGATCTCAGCAGAGGAATTACTCATCACAATGGTGATGGATATCCTGTCCACTGAAATTTAAATACCATATTTAGATTGGTGAGATCTAGTTCAGGCCCAAAGTTTGGTTTCAACAACTAGGTTATATAGTAGAGATCATGATAAGACTATATCAACTGTGAAAAGCAGCTGGATCACCAGATCCACCAGTCCATCATCACTGAGAAAATTCCATATCACCCCAAGATCTGAGCCAGTGCAGACGGTGGTCTTCCTGACTTAAGGAGTTTCACTGGGGATGTACATCACCATGTGTTGATCTTTACAACACCTGGCAATACATTGCAAACCACTGTGATGAAAGGCACACCAGTATATGCTCCAACAGTTGAAGTCTATTGAATCCTTTAAACTACCTTTGACCTGAGACAGACCAAGCACACTGGCTGCAACTGAATAGTTGTAGCTGTGCATTTGTGAGCACACAGCCCCAGAACCATAAGTCTAACATAAATGTGAGTACACATACATGTGAACTTATAAAACTCATACTACAACACCTTCCCCCTTAAACATATTTGTTCTCCACTACTAAAAGAACTCTACAGTGCATAAAAATTTGCATCAATTCATAACATGGTCATTTATCTTGCAAGGTACCTTTAAGCAGTTTGTGTCACGCAACACCATTCTTTCCTTTACATTGGGTCTGTGAGCTGACACGCCTGGCTCTTGATCATGCTGATCACTTGTACCTATATTCGGCCTACTATTATTCACAGTTGGATGATTGCGACCATGATTGCCGGCATTTGCATCTTTGTTTAGCAACCACACAGACCAATCATATTCCTTGACATTGTGCAGAGGTTGTGGAAAATACTTAAAGAAACCCAACACAAATGCAAACATTCCTTGACATTGTTTTCTGTATCAATAGAGCTTGATTCAGTCACTTGTGCCAAAATGCATTTGATTCACCAACCTGTCCCTTCAATTAGTGCTGCCTCTTTACTGACCTTCTTTACTTGTACAGGGTAAAAATATTTGGACTCCCCACTTTTCACACATGTGGGTCTCCTTATCAGCATCCAATCATTGACTTCCAAACCTAAGCTACTTCTGCCTGTTACTTCTGTCAAATCTTTATTTAATGTCAGTCTGTTTTTTAAATACCTTGTTACGCGATTCTTTGGAACCAGTTGTTATTAGACACCCACCCTTGAGTGACAACAATGTGGGGTACATATTTGTGTGTGCTTTTCTGTCCCGCATCAAAGAAAAGTGCAACACCTGTCGTGGTGCGGGAAGACATGTTATAACCCCAAATCTTTCTATGTACAACTTCTTTAACATCTTGACCTGACGATAATGCTGTCTGAATACCTTCCTTAACAAACTTGTTAGCCCGCTTCACACGGCCATTAGAATTTGGCGAATACAAGGCCACTTTGATGTGTTTAACATCATGTAATTCCAAAAACTTGTAAATATTATTGGAAACAAAATGAGTACTATTATCCGTAACAATCTTTATCGATGAACCCTCTAGAAACAATACTGTGCTCAAGAATTTAACAGCAGAGTCAGTACTGGGGGCATTGACAAAGGAATAATAAATCCACTTGGAGTGGTAATTGATCAACCGCCGCCAACAACCTCACCCTGTGGATCAACGACTGCGCCAACACCCTCGCGCCACTCAAAAAACCCACCGACAACCAAGCCAGAAGTAAAGCCACCTGGTTCACCGACGAGCTGCTAAATTCCAAACGCGACTGCCGGAAGCTAAAAAAAGGAATGGCTCCTCAAATGCACACCTGACAGCCTCACAGCCCACAAAGACGCCACCCACAAGCACCACCAACTCATCAGACAAGCCAAACGATCCCTCTTCAAAGACTGCCGGGACAACAACGCACACAACAGCAAAGACCTCTTCAGCATCGTGAAAGAACTCTCCAACCCCAGCGCCAACGACATCCCTCCATCCCAAGAACTCTGCAACTCACTGTCCACCTTCTTCCACCGGAAGATCATCGACAGCCACAACAGTTTTGACGCCACTCCCACGCCAGACCCCACCCTCGAACACTCCACCTGTGCAAACCACCTGACCTCCTGGACCAACGTGAGCGACACAGAGACATGCAAGATCATGAACTCCATCCACTCAGGATCTCCGTCAGACCCCTGCCACCACTACGTATACAACAAAGCCGACGCCACCATCGCCCCCCAACTACGAAAGGTCATCAACATCTCCTTCGAAACAGTGACACTCCCTGAAAAATGGAAACACACCGAAATCCGTGCCCTCCTCAAGAAACCCAAAGCAGACCTCAACGACCTCAAGAACTTCCGACCCATCTCCCTGCTCCCCTTTCCAGCAAAGGTGATTGAAAAAATCATCAACACATGTAAAGAAATGGCTCCCTGTTGCAGTTACCCCCCACTTTTTGCCTGATACTGATGCTGACTTGACTGAGAAGTGTGCTGGGACCCTGCTAACCAGGCCCCAGCACCAGTGTTCTTTCACCTAAAATGTACCATTGTTTCCACAATTGGCACACCCTGGCATCCAGATAAGTCCCTTGTAACTGGTACCTCTGGTACCAAGGGCCCTGATGCCAGGGAAGGTCTCTAAGGGCTGCAGCATGTATTATGCCACCCTAGAGACCCCTCACTCAGCACAGACACACTGCTTACCAGCCTGTGTGTGCTAGTGAGAACAAAATGAGTAAGTCGACATGGCGTGCCATGCCAGCCTCTCACTGCCTATGCAGTATAGGTAAGACACCCCTCTAGCAGGCCTTACAGCCCTAAGGCAGGGTGCACTATACCATAGGTGAGGGTACCAGTGCATGAGCACTGTGCCCCTACAGTGTCTAAGCAAAACCTTAGACATTGTAAGTGCAGGGTAGCCATAAGAGTATATGGTCTGGGAGTTTGTCAAACACGAACTCCACAGCACCATAATGGCTACACTGAAAACTGGGAAGTTTGGTATCAAACTTCTCAGCACAATAAATGCACACTGATGCCAGTGTACATTTTATTGCAAAATACACCCCAGAGGGCACCTTAGAGGTGCCCCCTGAAACTTAACCGACTGTCTGTGTAGGCTGACTAGTTCCAGCAGCCTGCCACACTAGAGACATGTTGCTGGCCCCATGGGGAGAGTGCTTTTGTCACTCTGAGGCCAGTAACAAAGCCTGCACTGGGTGGAGATGCTAACACCTCCCCCAGGCAGGAGCTGTAACACCTGGCGGTGAGCCTCAAAGGCTCCCCCCTTTGCCACTGCCAAGCAGGGCACTCCAGCTTAGTGGAGTTGCCCGCCCCCTCCGGCCACGGCCCCCACTTTTGGCGGCAAGGCTGGAGGGAACAAAGAAAGCAACAAGGAGGAGTCACTGGCCAGTCAGGACAGCCCCTAAGGTGTCCTGAGCTGAGGTGACTCTAACTTTTAGAAATCCTCCATCTTGCAGATGGAGGATTCCCCCAATAGGGTTAGGATTGTGACCCCCTCCCCTTGGGAGGAGGCACAAAGAGGGTGTACCCACCCTCAGGGCTAGTAGCCATTGGCTACTAACCCCCCAGACCTAAACACGCCCTTAAATTTAGTATTTAAGGGCTACCCTGAACCCTAGGAACTTAGATTCCTGCAACAACAAGAAGAAGGACTGCCCAGCTGAAAACCCCTGCAGAGGAAGACCAGAAGACAACAACTGCCTTGGCTCCAGAAACTCACCGGCCTGTCTCCTGCCTTCCAAAGAACTCTGCTCCAGCGACGCCTTCCAAAGGGACCAGCGACCTCTGAATCCTCTGAGGACTGCCCTGCTTCGACGACGACAAGAAACTCCCGAGGACAGCGGACCTGCTCCAAAAAGACTGCAACTTTGTTTCAAGAAGCAGCTTTAAAGAACCCTGCAACTCCCCGCAAGAAGCGTGAGACTTGCAACACTGCACCCGGCGACCCCGACTCGGCTGGTGGAGAACCAACACCTCAGGGAGGACCCCCGGACTACTCTACTACTGTGAGTACCCAAAACCGGTCCCCCCTGAGCCCCCACAGCGCCGCCTGCAGAGGGAATCCCGAGGCTTCCCCTGACCGCGACTCTCTGAAACCTAAGTCCCGACGCCTGGAAAAGACCCTGCACCCGCAGCCCCCAGGACCTGAAGGACCGGACTTTCACTGCAGAAGTGACCCCCAGGAGTCCCTCTCCCTTGCCCAAGTGGAGGTTTCCCCGAGGAAGCCCCCCCTGGCCTGCCTGCAGCGCGGAAGAGATCCCTTGATCTCTCATTGACTTACATTGCGAACCCGACACTTGTTCTAACACTGTACCCGGCCGCCCCCGCGCCGCTGAGGGTGAAATTTCTGTGTGGGCTTGTGTCCCCCCCGGTGCCCTACCAAACCCCCCTGGTCTGCCCTCCGAAGACGCGGGTACTTACCTGCAAGCAGACCGGAACCGGGGCACCCCCTTCTCTCCATTGGAGCCTATGCGTTTTGGGCACCACTTTGAACTCTGCACCTGACCGGCCCTGAGCTGCTGGTGTGGTAACTTTGGGGTTGCTCTGAACCCCCAACGGTGGGCTACCTTGGACCAAGAACTGAACCCTGTAAGTGTCCTACTTACCTGGTAAAACTAACAAAAACTTACCTCCCCCAGGAACTGTGAAAATTGCACTAAGTGTCCACTTTTAAAATAGCTATTTGTGAATAACTTGAAAAGTATACATGCAATTGAAATGATTCAAAGTTCCTAATGTACTTACCTGCAATACCTTTCAAACAAGATATTACATGTTAAATTTGAACCTGTGGTTCTTAAAATAAACTAAGAAAAGATATTTGTCTATAACAAAACCTATTGGCTGGATTTGTCTCTGAGTGTGTGTACCTCATTTATTGTCTGTGTGTATGTACAACAAATGCTTAACACTACTCCTTGAATAAGCCTACTGATCGACCACACTACCACAAAATAGAGCATTAGTATTATCTATTTTTACCACTATTTTACCTCTAAGGGGAACCCTTGGACTCTGTGCATGCTATTCCTTACTTTGAAATAGCACATACAGAGCCAACTTCCTACATTGGTGGATCAGCGGTGGGGTACAAGACTTTGCATTTGCTGGACTACTCAGCCAATACCTGATCACACGACAAATTCCAAAATTGTCATTAGAAATTGATTTTTGCAATTTGAAAAGTTTTCTAAATTCTTTAAAGTCCTGCTAGGGCCTTGTGTTAGTCCCTGTTAGCATTTCTTTTAGAGTTTAAAAGTTTGTTAAAAGTTTGAATTAGATTCTAGAACCAGTTTAGTTTCTTAAAAAGTATTCCAACTTTTAGAAGCATAATGTCTAGCACAGATGTGAATGTGGTGGAACTCGACACCACACCTTACCTCCATCTTAAGATGAGGGAGCTAAGATCACTCTGTAAAATAAAGAAAATAACAATGGGCCCCAGACCTTCCAAACTACAGCTCCAGGAGCTGTTGGCAGAGTTTGCAAAGGCCAACCCCTCTGAGGATGGCAACACAGAGGATGAAGATAGTGACTTGGAGGGTGATTCCCCCCCACCAGTCCTATCTAGGGAGAACAGGGCCTCTCAAGCCCTGACTCCACAAATAATAGTCAGAGATGCTGGTTCCCTCACAGGAGGGACCAACCTCTCTGAAATCACTGAGGATAACTCCAGTGAAGAGGACATCCAGTTAGCCAGGATGGCCAAAAGATTGGCTTTGGAAAGACAGATCCTAGCCATAGAAAGGGAAAGACAAGAGATGGGCCTAGGACCCATCACTGGTGGCAGCAACATAAATAGGGTCAGAGACTCTCCTGACATGTTGAAAATCCCCAAAGGGATTGTAACAAAATATGAAGATGGTGATGACATCACCAAATGGTTCACAGCTTTTGAGAGGGCTTGTGTAACCAGAAAAGTGAACAAATCTCACTGGGGTGCTCTCCTTTGGGAAATGTTCACAGGAAAGTGTAGGGATAGACTCCTCACACTCTCTAAAAAAGATGCAGAATCTTATGACCTCATGAAGGGTACCCTGATTGAGGGCTTTGGATTCTCCACTGAGGAGTATAGAATTAGATTCAGGGGGGCTCAAAAATCCTCGAGCCAGACCTGGGTTGATTATGTTGACTACTCAGTGAAAACACTGGATGGTTGGGTAACTGGAAATGAAGTGTATGACTATGTTGGGCTTTATAATTTGTTTATGAAAGAACACATTTTAAGTAACTGCTTCAATGAAAAGTTGCATCAGTATCTGGTAGACCTGGGTCCAATTTCTCCCCAAGAATTGGGAAAGAAGGCAGATCACTGGGTCAAGACTAGGGTAACCAAAACTTCCACTGGGGGTGACCAAAAGAAAGGGGTTACAAAGCCTCCCCAGGAGAAAGTGGGTGACACTAGAAACAAAGAAAAAGAGTCCCCTGTAGGCCCCCAAAAACCAGACCAGGTGGGTGGGCCCAGAGACACAACCCAAAACAAAGGTGGGTACCAGGGTAAGAGCTGGGATGCCACTAAGGCATGGTGCCATAACTGTAAACAGACAGGGCACCACACCAAGGACACTTCTTGTCCCAAAAACAAACCCCCTAGCAAAATTCCAGGGGTGACCAGTGTAGCCATGGGGGATGACTCCTCAGATGAGGAGGTCTTCATAGCCTTCAACTGGAAAAAGGGCCCAACAGGTGAGTTGAAGATTCCAGAGGGAAGTAGACACTTCCACCACCTACTGGTGAATGGAATCCCAGCCACTGCCCTGAGAGACACTTGTGCCAGTCACACTATTGTGCATGACAGGCTGGTGTTCTCAAACCAGTACATCCCAGGTGAGACTGCCAGAGTAAGAGTTAGCCCAGACAGGGTCACTTGTAGGCCAGTGGCTTTTGTGCCCATAGAAGTGGGTGGGACTTTTAGCTGGAGAAGGGTGGTAGTCAGTACAGACCTCCCCCTTGATTGTCTCCTTGGAAATGACTACCCAGAGGTTAGTCAGAGCCCAAGAGAGGAACTGGTCCAGTGCCAGTCCTCTCCCAAGGATTCTGGAGTGCCTGCCTCTGCAGTAAATGCAAGTAGGCCCCAGAAGAAAAAGAAAAGGAAACAGAGTAGGAAAGGTGGACAACCTTTAGCCAAGGTTCCAGCAAGCCAAGGAGATTTGGCTCCAGTAGAGGAGAACTCCAAAAGTGGCTCTGATAAAGTCCAACCTGACCCACAAGAAGTCCTGGCTAGTCAGGCAACTGTTAAGCCTGAGTGGGTGGCTCCTCAGCTAACAGAAGAAAGAGTGGAAGAAGGGTGTTTACTACAAGATGTGGTAACCCCCCACTCTAATACAGCAGACAGGCACCCTGAACCCAAAGAAGCCTGTAACTTAGCCCCTTCCCTTGTAGGTGAAGAGCTAAAGGTGTGGTTCTGGGCACTGACAGCTGTCAGTGGCCTCTGCTGGGTGTTAGCCTTTATGGCTGCACTATCCTTGGCATGGTGGTCAGACCCCATGCCAAATAGCAAGTTAGGCCCCCTGACCCTCTTGGTCATGGTGGGGTTACTCCAGCTCTGGGTAACCTCTTTGGGTAAGCTAGGGGTGACCCTGGCTAAGATAAGATTAGCAGAGGTGGATACCTCTAACCCCAAAATAGAGAGAATGGGTGAAGACATAAAAAGCACAGACAAGAGGCAGTTCAGACTAGGTCCTATCACTGTGGAAGTAGGTCAGTTCCCCAGAGGGAATGACCTGAACAGGAGGATGTAAGGCAGAGTAGGCCCTGCAACAAACCAGCCTATTTCCTCTACTCTTCCTCGCCTGACAGACTAGGAAGACTCTCCCAGCTTTGGCTGAGTCTCCCGGCCTGTGGGCTGGGGGGGGCTTGTGTAAAGAAATGGCTCCCTGTTGCAGTTACCCCCCACTTTTTGCCTGATACTGATGCTGACTTGACTGAGAAGTGTGCTGGGACCCTGCTAACCAGGCCCCAGCACCAGTGTTCTTTCACCTAAAATGTACCATTGTTTCCACAATTGGCACACCCTGGCATCCAGATAAGTCCCTTGTAACTGGTACCTCTGGTACCAAGGGCCCTGATGCCAGGGAAGGTCTCTAAGGGCTGCAGCATGTATTATGCCACCCTAGAGACCCCTCACTCAGCACAGACACACTGCTTACCAGCCTGTGTGTGCTAGTGAGAACAAAATGAGTAAGTCGACATGGCACTCCCCTCAGGGTGCCATGCCAGCCTCTCACTGCCTATGCAGTATAGGTCAGACACCCCTCTAGCAGGCCTTACAGCCCTAAGGCAGGGTGCACTATACCATAGGTGAGGGTACCAGTGCATGAGCACTGTGCCCCTACAGTGTCTAAGCAAAACCTTAGACATTGTAAGTGCAGGGTAGCCATAAGAGTATATGGTCTGGGAGTTTGTCAAACACGAACTCCACAGCACCATAATGGCTACACTGAAAACTGGGAAGTTTGGTATCAAACTTCTCAGCACAATAAATGCACACTGATGCCAGTGTACATTTTATTGCAAAATACACCCCAGAGGGCACCTTAGAGGTGCCCCCTGAAACTTAACCGACTGTCTGTGTAGGCTGACTAGTTCCAGCAGCCTGCCACACTAGAGACATGTTGCTGGCCCCATGGGGAGAGTGCCTTTGTCAGTCTGAGGCCAGTAACAAAGCCTGCACTGGGTGGAGATGCTAACACCTCCCCCAGGCAGGAGCTGTAACACCTGGCGGTGAGCCTCAAAGGCTCCCCCCTTTGCCACAGCCAAGCAGGGCACTCCAGCTTAGTGGAGTTGCCCGCCCCCTCCGGCCACGGCCCCCACTTTTGGCGGCAAGGCTGGAGGGAACAAAGAAAGCAACAAGGAGGAGTCACTGGCCAGTCAGGACAGCCCCTAAGGTGTCCTGAGCTGAGGTGACTCTAACTTTTAGAAATCCTCCATCTTGCAGATGGAGGATTCCCCCAATAGGGTTAGGATTGTGACCCCCTCCCCTTGGGAGGAGGCACAAAGAGGGTGTACCCACCCTCAGGGCTAGTAGCCATTGGCTACTAACCCCCCAGACCTAAACACGCCCTTAAATTTAGTATTTAAGGGCTACCCTGAACCCTAGGAACTTAGATTCCTGCAACAACAAGAAGGACTGCCCAGCTGAAAACCCCTGCAGAGGAAGACCAGAAGACAACAACTGCCTTGGCTCCAGAAACTCACCGGCCTGTCTCCTGCCTTCCAAAGAACTCTGCTCCAGCGACGCCTTCCAAAGGGACCAGCGACCTCTGAATCCTCTGAGGACTGCCCTGCTTCGACGACGACAAGAAACTCCCGAGGACAGCGGACCTGCTCCAAAAAGACTGCAACTTTGTTTCAAGAAGCAGCTTTAAAGAACCCTGCAACTCCCCGCAAGAAGCGTGAGACTTGCAACACTGCACCCGGCGACCCCGACTCGGCTGGTGGAGAACCAACACCTCAGGGAGGACCCCCGGACTACTCTACGACTGTGAGTACCCAAAACCGGTCCCCCCTGAGCCCCCACAGCGCCGCCTGCAGAGGGAATCCCGAGGCTTCCCCTGACCGCGACTCTCTGAAACCTAAGTCCCGACGCCTGGAAAAGACCCTGCACCCGCAGCCCCCAGGACCTGAAGGACCGGACTTTCACTGCAGAAGTGACCCCCAGGAGTCCCTCTCCCTTGCCCAAGTGGAGGTTTCCCCGAGGAAGCCCCCCCTGGCCTGCCTGCAGCGCGGAAGAGATCCCTTGATCTCTCATTGACTTACATTGCGAACCCGACACTTGTTCTAACACTGCACCCGGCCGCCCCCGCGCCGCTGAGGGTGAAATTTCTGTGTGGGCTTGTGTCCCCCCCAGTGCCCTACCAAACCCCCCTGGTCTGCCCTCCGAAGACGCGGGTACTTACCTGCAAGCAGACCGGAACCGGGGCACCCCCTTCTCTCCATTGGAGCCTATGCGTTTTGGGCACCACTTTGAACTCTGCACCTGACCGGCCCTGAGCTGCTGGTGTGGTAACTTTGGGGTTGCTCTGAACCCCCCAACGGTGGGCTACCTTGGACCAAGAACTGAACCCTGTAAGTGTCCTACTTACCTGGTAAAACTAACAAAAACTTACCTCCCCCAGGAACTGTGAAAATTGCACTAAGTGTCCACTTTTAAAATAGCTATTTGTGAATAACTTGAAAAGTATACATGCAATTGAAATGATTCAAAGTTCCTAATGTACTTACCTGCAATACCTTTCAAACAAGATATTACATGTTAAATTTGAACCTGTGGTTCTTAAAATAAACTAAGAAAAGATATTTGTCTATAACAAAACCTATTGGCTGGATTTGTCTCTGAGTGTGTGTACCTCATTTATTGTCTGTGTGTATGTACAACAAATGCTTAACACTACTCCTTGGATAAGCCTACTGCTCGACCACACTACCACAAAATAGAGCATTAGTATTATCTCTTTTTACCACTATTTTACCTCTAAGGGGAACCCTTGGACTCTGTGCATGCTATTCCTTACTTTCAAATAGCACATACAGAGCCAACTTCTTACAACACACAACTAACCAGCCACCTCAAAGACAACGGCATCCTAGACCCCTCCAAGTCCGGCTTCAGACGAAACCACAGCACCGAAACCGCCCTTCTCGCCGCCACAGACGACATCAGACGCCAAATGGACAACGGCGAAACATCAGCCCTCATCCTCCTGGACCTATCTGCCGCCTTTGACACAGTCTGCCACAGCACCCTGGAATCACGCCTCCATGAAACCGGAATTCTAGGAAAAGCCCTCGACTGGATCGTCTCATTCCTCACCGGCAGAACCCAGAGAGTCCGCCTCCCCACCTTCCGCTCCGAAGCCACCGACATCATCTGCGGCGTCCCCCAAGGCTCATCCCTCAGCCCGACGCATCTACATGGCCCCCTCCCACAAGTGGCCCGACAACACAACCTCAACATTCTCACCTACGCCGACGACACCCAGCTCATCCTCTCACTCACCAAATACCCACGCACAGCCAAAACCAACCTCCACGAGGGGATGAAATCCATCGCCGAATGGATGAGAATCAGCCGTCTGAAACTGAACTCAGACAAGACGGAGGTCCTCATCCTCGGATCCACCCCCTCCGCCTGGGACGACTCCTGGTGGCCCACCGCACTAGGAACCCCACCGACACCGACCAACCACGCTCGCAACCTGGGCTTCATCCTCGACTCCTCCCTCACCTTGTCTAAACAGGTCAACGCAGTTTCCTCCTCCTGCTACAACACACTCCGCATGCTCCGCAGAATCTACAAGTGGATCCTGACAGAAACAAGAACGGTGACACAGGCCCTCGTCAGCAGCAGGCTGGACTATGGCAACACACTCTACACAGGCATCCCAGCGAAAGACCTACTACGCCTCCAACGCATCCAAAATGCCTCTGCCCGACTGATCCTCAACGTACCCCGCCACATCTCCCACCACCTGAGAAACCTTCACTGGCTCCCAGTGAACAAAAGGATCACTTTCAAGCTTCTTACCCACACTCACAAAGCGCTCCACGACACCGGACCAGCCTACCTAAACAACAGACTCAGCTTCTACACCCCCACCCATCAGCTCCGCTCCTCTAACCTCGCCGTCGTCCCCCGCATCCGAAGAAAGACCTCCGGCGGCAGATCCTTCTCATACCTCGCCGCCAAAACCTGGAACACCCTCCCCACCAACCTGCGACAGACTCAAGACCTACTCACCTTCAGAAGACTCCTCAAGACCTGGTTCTTCGACCAGTAACACCAGCTCCCCCCTGCCCCCCCCACCCCCTCCCAGCACCTTGAAACCCTCACGGGTACGTAGTGCGCTTTATAAATCCTATGATTGAGCAACATGACAAGATACCTCATGTCACTTGGAAAAAGTGAAAAAGGACCAGCAAAGTTCATTGCAAACTTATCCCAAGGTGCTTCAGGAAAGGGAACTGGCTGCAATGGCATGCTCATAGTCTTCCAATGCTTGAGACAGTGGGCATTCACGGCAGTTGTCTACTGTAGAGCTCACCTGTGCATCCAAATAAGGCCACCAGTAGTGTTGCTTTAACCACTTAACAGTTCTTCTAACACCTTGGTGTCCCTGATGAGCTAACGTAATCAAGCATTTTTTTCAACCCCTCTGGTAGCACAAACAAGATATGCCACATTTTCAAGCCACCCACAATAGATAGTTCTTCAGACACCAGTGAAAACACCTTTAGGTCACCTGTCAAATTCATACTTTCTTGCCATCCTTCCACAATACATTTCTTCACCTTAAACAAGTTCTCATAATTTACACGTCTTATTACATTGTCTCTTTGAATCACAACAACCCTGAGTCAGTTGTGGTCTGTGTAGTAGCCACACACTCATCAGTATCCAGGTTACTCTTCTCAGCATCATACAATGCCATTCTAAATAGGTAATCTGCTCTGTAGTTTTTTTCCCACCAGAAACATGCTTTATAAACAAACCGCTTTGACAGCACTCTTACCAATCTTGTGGACACTTTGCACAGATTACCACTCTAAAGCAAGAGAACTAAGGGCTTATGATCTGTTATAAGTTACAATTTCTACACCCTAGATGTACGACTTGAACATTTGCACTGCCCATGTACATGCTAGAGGTTCACGCTTTGATTGCTATAGTGACATTCTGCATGTTTTAATATTCTGAATGTGAATGCCACAGTTTGTTCTATGCCTGCTATTGAGTCAAAACAGCCCCCAAGACTGACAGCTACTGTTATTGAGCATTTGTATCCTGCTCCAAAAGCGCTCAAGGCAGGAGCCTCCACAATCACTTTCGTCACAGTACTGAACACTTCATCTAAACTTGAAGACCACTCCAATTTAGTTCCTTTTCTTAGCAAGGCTCTGAGTGGTTCCACCACTTGGGCAAACCCGTGCAGAAATCATTCGTAGTATTGTCAAGCCTAAGAAAGAGTGAAGTACATTTTTCTTTTTGGGTGGTTTGGCATCTTTCATAGCTTTGATAAGCAAAACTTGGGTTTAGTCCCACTGCTTGAAACAATGTGCCCCAAGTATTCCAACTCGCATGTCCCAAATTTGTATTTATCACGTCTTACTGTCATGCCAGAATTGGTCAGTACGGTTAACACTTCCATTAGTATCTCATTGTGTTTTTCTGTACTCTCATCAAACACCAAGAAGTCATCTTGGTATGCTTTGACTCCTTGCACCAGTTTGTAAAGATGTTCCATTAGTCTCTGAAAAACATTAGCCGCTGACGTGAGTCCAAACAGCAGTCTCTCATACTTATACATGACAAAAAGGTGTAATAAATGCTGTCAGCTCTTGAGATTCTTCTGCTAAGGGCACCTGATGATAAGCTGAGTATAAGTCAATGATGGAAAATACATTCACTCTCCCTAAATTTGCCAACAAGTCATGTATCCTGGGTATGACAATCAATAATGATATTTGTTTAGGGAATGCGAGTCTGCGCATAGCCTACCTCACCCGACTTCCTGTGTGCCACTACTACTGGGGACACCCATTGTGACGACTCACATAGCAGAAGTAAACCATCCTCACAAATCCGATGTTCAAATCCTCTGACCAGTTCTTCTGTATCTGAAATAAGTTCACTACAACTCTCTAATATGGCCTCAAAATTTGCGACTTCGGGTTCCCATCCTACATGAGCGATGGTTAACTTTCCTAAGACTACAGGATTTTCCACACCTGGCTTGAGATAGAGTCCCATTTTGGCCAAATCTCTCCTACCCACTATATATTTGCCTTTGAGTGCGACATACACCTTAGTAGTTCTACCCAAACATATAATTTCTAGTTCAAAATAACCCAACATATTGATGTCCTTTTCTCCAAATGCTTTGGGATGAACATTCATTGGCATGAGGGTAAAGCAGTTCCCCCAGTTTTTACGGCAAGTTGTGCTCTCTAAATAGTGATGGGCAATCCTGAATCTGCCATCATCTGGACAGTGACCTCGCCCACTCTTGCTGCACACAACAGCCCTTTTCCTTTGCAAATAAGGGATATAGCATAACAAGCAATTATCAACACAATGTTGCTTAACTTTTCAGGACGCATATCCTCATCTACATCCACCTTGTTTACACTAACCACACCTTTTTCCACTCTTACACATAACCTGGAAATGACCTACTTTTTTACATGTCAAACAATACTACCTTATGGCAGGACATCTCAGATTATTACTAAGGTGTGATTTCTACCTATAACATGCATAACCAGTATTTTTTTCTTGATGGCTTCCCCATACTTTGCAGTTGACTTTACCAAAAACACACTGACTCATCACCAATACACAAGTCTACATCCTTAACTGAATCAATGGGAACCTTAGCGTGTAGTACTTTGTACGATACCATTGACCTTTCAATCCCCTTTGCCAGGTCTAACACCTCTGATAATGATGGGTTTCTACAACTTGAGTCTTTCTGAAATTATCCTTGCAAAGCAATTAAAAAGAAACTAGTCGCGAACTGTCCACAGACACCATATTCAAATGTCGCAGCTAAAATCCTTAATGCCAAGACCTACTCCTCAATAATTTCTTCCATGGATCGTTTGCGCTTGAAAAAACCTGTGGCGTTCTAACATAATGCTAGGCTCCTCAAAGTAATGTAGCCTTGCAATTCCCTCTGAATACACATTCCAATCATTACCTCCCTAGATGTTTGGTGGTGCTGGTGTTTCTGGTAAATTGTCAAAAACTTCCTGCACTGCTTGTCCTAGGGTCCCAAACAAGAATGCTGACTTGCGCGCAGGTGTAAACACTCTACCATCAATGGCCACTAAATAATTTTCAAACATCTGTAACCACTGTCTCCACTTGATATTAGGTTTCACTGGTGACTGGAGGAAAGGAGGAGGCTGGACAAACTGCTGCAAAGAAGCCATTCCCAAGAAACGCAATGAAAATACTTGCATGAAATGCGAATCCTAAATTAACGTAAAACACACTCCTTTTAAATGTAGTTGAAGTTGTAAGGTTTCCCTACAACCGTATTCCTCAGGAAAATCTGAAATTATCCTAAATAAAAAAGGCCACACTCTTTAATTGGTTTGATTGTTGGGGTGTGTGTAACAATCCTTGTGCACGAACCAACACTGCCTAGTTGCATGTGTTGTTGCACATGATGTTACACGTGTGGACATCTTTGAAATATGCTCTGGTCTGTGCACCTGCATTTGGGCTGGACTGTTCCCGTTGGGAGCAGGACCACAACTGATTTGCATATGGCTGGGTCCAACTGGAATGGCATGGCGAGCAAAAAAACAAACATCTATTAAACCCAGATCTGTGACTGTGGGGTGAATGTTTGATTTGTTCTGCATTCCATCCATCATCTGTTTTTTGCTTTTGTTGCCCTTAGTGGGAAGGCTATGCCCAGATGTCAGTCCGTGCTCGTTATGTCACGAAATTCAAGATAACCTGGCTGATTTGGGGGGGGGGGGGGGGGATGGATACCCCAAAACCAGTCCCAGGATGCTTGTTTCTGGTCCAGGGAGGACTTGGCTTGGCAGTTCGAGCTGGACTGTTCCCACGGGGAGCAGGGTCAAGACTGATTTGCATATGGCGGAGTTCAAACTGGATGGTGTGCAAAAAAAAAAATCAAAATCTGTGACCGGGGTGGGGCGAAGGTTTGATTTGTTCTGCATTCCATCTATCATCTGTTCTTTTTTCACTCAGAACAGTACATGACTCACTGCTATGCTGGTCAGTGCTTAAGAACAACCTGCAGATCGCGCTATGCCAGTAAGCACTTGGGTTGAAATCACTCACTCCAAAGTCAACATTGTTCCAACAACTCTGCAAGTTCTGAGATGTTGGCTTACACAGGGGGACATCGGAGCAAGCGGCAGAGTGTAGACTAAATCTGTTCCGCTTCGGACACCTGCAGGGCTTCATACGATGATAAAAGAATAAGCCACTTGGTTTCACTAAGTGAGCGATGGTAGTGCAACATGGTCTTCCTTCTCGTCACCAATATGTGATGAAAGGCACACCAGTATGCTCCAATAATTAAAAACTTTATTGAATCCTTTAAACGTCCCACAACCTAAGACGGACACCTCACCAAGCACGTTGGCTGCACCTCAATAGGTATAGCTGTGCATTGCGAGCACTCAGTCTCAGAAGCTTGAGTCTAACATAAATGTAACCACATCCACATGAGCGATGGTTAACTTTCCTAAGACACCCACTCAATCGGATTTTTCCTATATATATATATATATATATACACATATATATATACACACACACACACACACACATATATATATAATATATATATATATATACATACACACACGCAAACACAATAAAAACTCAGGGGTAGCTGTATCTCTGGCGTGCTGGTACACCTTTTTTACAAACCAAGAAAGGAGCATTCCGATGATATGTTTGTGTGTATACACAGACACAAATATATTTTAAAAAAAAATTTTTAACTCCTTACCTCCCTTTATCTCTAGCCACCCATAAACCCTAAAATCATCCCTTTTTCTCCGTTTTCATCTGCCCACCCATAAACACTGAAATCACCCTTTACTGCTACCCATCTCTAAACCCTAAAATCACCCTTTACCACTACCCACCCGTACATTTTAAAATCACCCTTGCCTCCCTTTACCCACCTAAACCACTTTTAAAAAATAACATTAAAATAATTAAAACTATGTTATAATAATAAGAAGAAAAAAAGTAACTGCTTGGTAAAGTACTGCATGGTAAAGATGCAAATCTTTACGTGCGTGGTACTTAGCTGCCTGATAAAAGTTCTGTGTGGTAAAGGCTGTTTCCGTTCCTGGTTGTCCCTGATGATTATTTCAGCTATCCAGCAGCAGAGGCGGCACCAATCACCTCTGCAGAAGAAGCCATGGTGGCGCTAGAAACACGGGCTGTCAAATACATCATCCACTCATAATGGACTACATTTAAAAAGATAAATGTTTCTTGGATCACTCAAGAAACAACACTCCTTAGCAAAACCAAAAGTCTCCTGCTTAGCCTCAACAACGTTCTCATGCTGCCGGTCAAAACCTGGAGTAGGCACTTTTATTTGTTCTTGAGGGATGTCCTTCTTTCCAGCTGAGCATCAACAGGATAGTTGCTCACACCTATCACCCCCACTTGGATTCCAAACTCCTGATGAGGAGGCCACCTACAACACCGTACAGGTAACAAGCATTGGCAAAGCCAACAGGTCTTGCTTTGTGGGAGCTATTGGCTTTGCAAATGTCTTTTAGCCATGTTGTGCAGCAGCGTGGAGTGGTGTGGCACAGATTATATTGGTGCAGAGTAGAACGGTGTAGAGTGGCTTACAGTAGAGTAGTATAGAGTGGTGGAGTGCAGAGTGGGGTGGCATCGAGTGGAATATAGTACATAGAGAGGTGTGGGCTGTTGTGGAGCGGCATAGAAAGGCACTGTGTGGTGTTAAAAGGATTGGCATGACATTGAGAGGTGTGGCATACAGTAGAGTGGCGTAGAGTGTTGTAGCGTGGAACAGCATAGAGTACAGTGGCATAGAGTAGTACAGTTGGAGGTGTAAGTAACTAAAGTGTCAATAGAGACAGAAGATCGGGTGAAAGCAACATAAATATTAAGACATATGCCTGTGTTAACAGAAGAAAAGCACATTGCACATCCAGGAGTAATACCGAAATACTCATAAATAAAAATAGTGCATTTTAAAAACGACAATGATGAACACATGCACTTGGTGCATGCTCCAGGGAGGAATTAACAAGAAAGGATTGGAAACCTACAGGAGCTAAGTAATCAAACAATTGCAGAGTTCAGACTGCCACTCAAATTTCATCAATGGATTGTTTCAGATTTTAACTTGGTGACAGCACACCAGGAACATCTTGCTTTAAAAAAAAGGTTCCTTAAACGAGGGAGGTATGTAGTGTTGTACATACACCAGTCTCCTCACAAACACTTTAATAAAAGTCTCTGCCACACATTCCAGGCACAGAGATGCCACCAGCATCATATCTTTCTGTAGTCGTCTTCTGTGCTGAGACATGTCTGAATCAGGAACATAGAAATGCTTATAATGCTGTACAAATACCCAGCACAGTGCAGTGAAACTTATTACAGATTAAAATTATTTTAGAGCAAGTGTTTTCTGAAATGGAAACTCAAAAAGGAGGCACTCGGAGGCAATGGGGTATGCAAAGTAAAAATATTTAGTATCTCAAACCTGCATTTCTTTTAGAGGGCCTTTCTAACCTATTTTAGGCTGAAGTCTGTACTTTTGCACATTTCTCTATCTGCAAATAGTCGGGTGCTTCTAGGAGTTAAGAGGCAAAAGGCATGAACAGTCTAAGGATACAGTTCGTCAAAGGTGATGTTGGATATAAGTAATAGAAAGCTTGGTATTTACAACTGCAATTTTAGTGTATAATAACCTGTTGTTTTGTTTGTTTTTTTATAAACAAAAACAAGTTCATCTAAGATTTGTCAAGCTGTCAGCAGTTCTAAGTTTTGGTTCTCAGGTGAACTTGCAACACAGATTAACTCCACCGCAACCCTTCCGATACCGTACAATGATGGAAAACATACACTGTGGATTCTGTACGAGAACTGCAGAACATGCAAAAGATGTTACACTCGATCCCCTGCACATAGAGATTTGTGGGAACGCTATCCAGATTTTGCAGCCCAACCTCCTCACTTTCAATGGGATGATATATCTACAGGATGTATCCAGTAGACTAGTCCGATAACTAGTTCCAGCAGGAGTATGCAGGCACTAAATCTCTTCTCCAAAGCGTGAATCTGACTTGTGAAGATGCCATTGTTGGTGGTAAGACTATACAGGAAGCAGCTTGTGGTTGTAAATAAACTGCTCTCCTAGGGAGCAGGGTGCTGGTAACGTATGCCACGTTTACTATACTAATTTCATTTCTGGGACATACATCACTTCTTTTGACTCTTCTACCCAAGTCCCCATACCATGGCTTGATCTCCCTGGTCTCGCCATGTGCTCCTATAATGCTCTTTTAGCCATAAGCCAAGCCATGCTATGCTATGCTGCAGCAGTTTCTCTGCCTACCACAACCAAAGTATGAACTGTTTGCCATGTGATAAAGCCACGTTTGCAAATACATTATGATAATATTGGGCACCAACACAGTCATAAAATCGTGATTCTCCATTCAGAAGTCACAGTCACTTTTGCCAAAACCTCTTCCTTCATTATGTTCTCTGGCACCGGGACTCATCCTTCAGAGCCTGTGAAATAAACATACTCAGCCTTTATTTCCCCCAAAAATTCCCACACGTGCACTTGCGTGAACCTTCCCACCTGCCTTGTTCTTGATAAATTCAATCTAAGTCTTTCTTCTCTGCTGCAAGGCTTCCTGCTATCCATACCCAAGTGGACATTGCTCTAGGTTAATTTCCTAGGTCATGAACTCCTTTAGACATCCAACTTCCCCATCGCCCTCTTAGAGGCAACATGCCCTGAATCACAGAGAGGGAAGCTGTCCCAGGGGGACAGGTGCTCCGCTGCAAATCAAATATCACCCCAACTTTGATGGTGGTATCTGATAAATGAATTACACCCACAACCGCAGTCACCAACCACTGGACAGATAAGCAAGATTGTAATGCAGGTAGATAAGATGCCCAACACAATAGATGTAGGAGACGATACTGCACAGATTGTATATGTTTCCGTTTCGAAATTTATCTTGGTAATACTGTTTAATTTTAAAGCTCCTGACGGGTAGGGGCCAGACCTCCCTGATGTAACAGTGGCACATCGTGAAGTTAGGTTTCCTGTGAGCTGATTGAGATAATAAACATTGTTTAAACAAAGTAGGAGAAGCCCCTATAGCACCATCTCACAACTGTAAGTAGGGATGAGAGTAGCAAGTCATCAAGATTTTTCCAGCTTATATTATGCTTTTATACATGGCCTCCTCGCAGTTTGCAGCAGGAAACCCAGCGATTTTACAAACAGACTTTGCTACCACATATTTCAGTGACACATCGGGCTCTAATCAACAAAATAGTTATATATTTTCTCTTTCATAGTCACCCGACATGTGCTCACCTTCTTTCATAAATACTTCATTATTTAGGGTACTAATTGAAGCTCCGCATCACTAAAGGAGTTCTGAACTCAACATGTTACATTCTATGCTGTATGAGACCCCTTCATAAACCTATCGCATCTGAATCGCCGGGGTCTGGCACAAGCCTCGGGCCAGCGGTGAAGGAATTAAACAATCTACCCCGCACGCTGTAACTTTAACAAGGAGTACGTTTCACAGATCTGACCAGCTGTGGAAGCAGCACACTAGCTAAGGGGCACATCTGGCCTTTCTATGCATCAACATTATGTGAATATGCGCACTTTATTCTCCATGCTTGTTTATGCAGCTGTACAGATGCACGTAACTGCACAGTTAAAGCGTTCTGACCAGTACCAATTTGTTTAACATTGTACTCATTTAAAAGGAGCTTTTAAACTTCAGGAAATGTCTAAGGTTTACAAATAGCAGAGTACATATCGGATGATGCACCCTTCTGCTCCCGTGCCAGGTCATAATACTGGAAGCTAAACAATGAAGACAGGTACAGCCTCAAAGTCGGTGCAAAGCAGGAGTCCCCATTCCAGGTACTACTGAAAATGAGAAAGCATGCAATATGACTGCCCAGATATTTATTTATATATATATATATATATATATATATATATATATATATACACACACACACACACACACACACACACACAATGGGGAGCATGCAAATGACAAAGAACATATGTTAGTTGTAATTATTCACTCACCTGTATCACTCTACTTTGAAGAACGTGTAATACTTTATATGCAGTCAAAATCTGAATAAAAAAATCGATTTCTACAATAAGCACTGTAAAGTAAAACAAATCAGCCATGGTTCCAAATGGCACACTGTTAAACATCTGTCCAGTTTCTTTCATGTACCTGTACAAGAGCATTTTAAATTAGAATTTAGATTTTATTTACATGAGTAATCGTATTCAGCCTTCACATACAGTGTTTTTAAATGTAGCAAGTAGCCACACACACATCCATATCTTTGGCCAACAACTGCAATATTAGGTTTTAAATATAACAACCGGTGTTTAACAAGCAGTGTCTAAACTTTTAGATTTGTCCGATCATGGTACTTTTGGTATGGATCATCCACATACCAGTTCCTTCTCTTCCAGAAGGAAGTGGTCATTTTATCCAACAGCTTGCTCTGTGTTCTGTTGCAGAAGACAATTTCTCGTAAGCGCCTCTTTCTTGCAGGTTTCTTTTTCCATAACTTCTTCTTGTAACCAGCCTGTTGAAAATAAAAAGTACAGAATAATCAAAATGGTACACCACCATTTACCAAAAGATATAGGGGAAACAACCGTGCCTATATTTTAACATGGAAAAAAAGAAAATAAATTCGGAAACAAAAGAAATATTGTTGCCTCTCCCTTAATGACCCTACGATTATTTAATTTTTGGGGGATAATTTATTGCTTGTCCAAAAATAAAGGGGGCCGGAGAGTTCTAGAAGACCCAGTTATCTTAGGTTGAGCAATACTTATCTCACTGAGGAATTTTCTATTTATAAATTTGGTTAAGGATTTCTCAATGCTTACAGCAACAGATTAGTTATAAGAAGAAAAAAAAAAAAAAACAATCGCTCAAAAATGTGTTTTGACACATTGTGTAATACAAATAAATAGCCTTCCTAAAAACTCCAAAGAAAAAAAAAAATATGCGATTTTTATTGGCCACCTACTTGCCTTCTGATTAGTCAGCCATGACAGTTTTATGATAAATTTTGATTTAAAGACTCAGTGATTACAAGCACCATAAAGCATTTTGAGACATTAGTAAAGATCATGTGAATCAGAAATGATGAGCCAAGCCACTGGCGAACTGTGTAAGAGTAGATGCACAAATTTGCGGACTAAAATGGACCTTGGGGCTGGCTGATGATATATCCTTTTATGCAGGCGACATACTCCTTTAGTTAGCACACCCAAAACATTCCATAATTAGAGCCCTGGAGATTCTGGGTGTATTTAGGAAAGGGGTGTACAATAACTAGGGTAAGGCTGTGGCTTTCGTGGAAATTCCCAATACAGTGGTCACTTAAGGCATTTTCATACCTGGGGCTATATGTGATGTTGGACCCAGCAGAGCTCCAACGATGCAACATATGAAGGGTATTGGAAGACTCTAAATTAGATGCAAGTCATTGGTGGTGTTGTGTTGGCTCTCACTGCACCAATGAGAAAGCTGAATGAAGGCAGTACCACCACCACTGGATTGTGGGGAACGGAGTCAAATTCCACACCGTGTGACAACTGTCAACCTAACCCTTCCGCCCAGCTAGCAGTAACTCACTAACACCCGAAAGTGGTGGTGATTTGTGGCAGCCGTGCACATGACATTCTGACATCTCAGGGAAATCGTGGTGGAACAGATCTCATACTTTTCTCTCAGTTACATTTGTCTCACACATGGAAAGACAAACAGAAGCAAGACTTGCTTCAATGTATTTTATTGAATCAACTGCACTCTAGATAAAATGGCATGTACTGCAATGATTATGAAAATGCAACATAACAATAGTAGAGCGGTGACAAAGAAAGTGAAACATAAGAACAGTCCCACCATAGTGTCACAATGCTAAGTATGGGGATTCCTATCTATGCCGCTAAAGTACTATTTTAGAGCACAGCAGTGTTAGCCCTAATCCGCCCTTCAGGACCACTGGGAAGACATCATCCCCCATACCTAAATATAGTAGTAGTGAAAAGGGCTGTTGGTCTACAGTCTCCTCTCCCAGGTAGGCAGAAAAGTCGACAAGTCTCAGGAGACAGCTAGAATGAGGCAACAGCATGCAATGGCAGTTTCCGGCTGGAACTTCCCACTAACGTATAGATGGCAGAGAGGTGTTTTATAATAAAACAGCCGGTGTTCTAAGAAAACGGCCCCAACATAAGAACACGTATGTCTCCGTGAAGTGGCAGGGAATGTGATGTTCTACTTTGTACAGACAACATTATCTTGTACAGCTTTGAGCAAGCACTGAGTAAAGATATTGTGCCAAGAAATGAACAGTCTCTAGGCTAAAAGTGTAATAGATAAAAGAAAAAAACATAACCCCCAGAATAAAGCTTCTGCGCAGAAAATAAAGTGAATTAAAATGAATTACTAATAGGCTAAAGGGCACAAGCTGAAGGCCTATGGCTAAAATAACATGCCCATAAAATGAAGCTAAAATAACCTCACAATGCTCTAACCTCCTCCTGCTTCCACACACTCCACACTCTCAAAAAATCCTTCAAATGGATTCCCCCAGAAACCAGGAAGGCAGTCACCCACGCACTCATCAGCAGCAGACTGGACTATGGTTACGCCCTCTACACCGGCACCACACTCAAACTCAAACGCAAACTCCAGAGAATCCAGAACACAGCTGCACGCCTCGTCCTTGGCCTCCCCCGCCACGAACGGATCTCACCACACGTCAAATCCCTTCACTGGATCCCCATAGACAAGAGAATCACATTCAAGATCCTCATCCATGCACACAAATCCCTTCACAACGCCGGCCCAACCTACCTCAACGAAAGAGTGAACTTCCACACTCCCACACGCAACCTTCGATCAGCTGACCTCGCCCTAGCCACAGTCCCCCGCATCCAACGCACCACCACAGGAGGCAGGTCCTTCTCCTACCTTGCCCCCAAAACCTGGACCTCCCTCCCCACCAACCTTTGCAAAACCAAAGACCTCCTGCTCTTCAGAAAGAACCTCAAGACATGGTTGTTCGATCAGTGACCCTCCATGCCCCCCCGCACACCCCTTGAGACCCTCACGGGTGAGTAGGCCGCTCTACAAATTATTTTGATTGATTGACAACAGCGGAAACTCCCAATATCGTTACTGGATGAAGCATCCCTTGATAAAATGACCAGCCTTCCCAAATTTCTATGTATGTTGCAAAATACAATGTATGAAATAGATGAGGACCTTCTTCAGAGCAATGGATGCAGTGACAAGACAACTGCTATGGGACCGGGGGGTGGAGGTGATGAATAGTTTTGTTGACCCTGACTAGGAACACTTACACTAATGTCTCGCTCACCTACATTTACTGTTCCTTTCTTTTATATTACCCACATGTACGGTGGTCTGTTGCTTCGTTGCTAGGTTTGTGCTAAGTCACATACCTACCTATATTTCTGGTACTCCTATATTTCTCTCTAACACTTACTTAACAGTTTCTCATACTTCTCTGTCTGAATGTTTTGTACTCAATGCTGTTTTTTACATCCCAAACTGTCAGGCAATGGAATAGCAATACTCATACTCACCAGATATGAGGTTTATGCTATAGAAAAACTCATGAACAAATAAAAAAAATGCCACATTTTGGCAGAGATAAAACGAGTCACTGAAAAAAATATGAAAAGGTCAAAAAAAAAAAAAAAGAAAAAAAAAAAAAGTAAAACCTGTAGGAGTCATCTATCGGCCCACCCAAGAGTAAAACACATTTACCGCCACAGGGTCCGAAGGAGATTGCAAAAGATAGAATTACAGATGGAAAAATTAATGACAGGGTGTTAGAAATGGGGCTTCTGATTGACTAGGGGTGATACCTCATCCATTAGCAGAATCCACTAACTCTAGTCAGGAACACAACTTAGGCTAACCTGTGCTCACCCTCTGTTAGCTTGTCACAGAGCAGGCAGGCTAAAATTAGAAGGCAGTGTGTAAAGTATTTGTGCAATTTGTCCCCACAATGACCCAACGTACGAACACAAAAAGACTTCACACTAGTTAGAAAAAATATGGGTTACTTTATATATTTCGGAAGATTCTCAAACTGATGACATCAATTAAAAATACATATATTTGCTTTGTTATGTAAAACAGATAATGCTGTGCTTAAAGAGTATTTTAGAATAGGTCTTTAGAAGATTATCAAACTGTTGACATTATTATATTTATATATATATGTATATATATAAATATGCTTCATTATGTAAAAACGATTAAACAGTATTTTAGAATAGGTCATATGATCACAGTTCCTTTGAGCAGGTTGTCTGGTACCTTCACGGGGCTCAGGGCCGATTTGTGGATGTGCTTTGTCCTGGAGGAATATGGTACCCTTCTACCTGTTGTGCTCATAACTCCCTGAGCGGCCAGGAAAGAGTGCGTTTTGCTGGTGCTTGATCACCAGGCACTGTGTCAGTGAAGGTGGGGGCACCTCGCGCCTGGTGTCCGTTCCCAGGCCGGGCACACTATCCTGGTTGGAGAAACCGGGCACAGGTGCCCCACGGAAGTCCCGCTGAAGACAGGGCGGCAGGGGAAGTTGGAGGCACTTTGCATCGATATATTACAGTATTCTCCGGTCGCGCTCTTGCCTGTCTAAGCGGCTGGAAAAAAAGAAATGCTTTGGCTTGGAGTTTTGATCCCAGACTGGGCGGCAGTGCAGATGGAGGATCCGGGTGGGGCACGCTCTACTGGCTGAAGCGCCCGGGACAAGGCACCTCACTGGAGTCCTACTCAGGACGGGGCGGCCAGGGAATTTGGAGGCGCTTCCCCTCAGGAGATTAAGGTAATTCTCTAGGTCATGCTCTCCTCCTCGGAGCGGGTGGAGAGATTGCTGAGACGAGGGGGTGGGTTCTGCTTCTTATTGGTCGCGGTCACAGCGGTGGGCCCCCGTACTCTCTGCAAAGCCCCTGCCATGCAGGGGGAGTGGGGAACAACCAGCAGCAATCATTAGACATTGTGGATGAAGGGAGTGGACAATGGTGGCCTCCTGGCAACGGTCGGTCGGTGCTGCTCCCTGCCTCGTTGGGCATAGTCAGTTGGGGAAGACAGGGCACACACCAAGCAGGCCCTGGAGTTACCCTGGTGTTGCCTGGTTGCAACTGTTACAGGGGGCGGGCAGAGATCAGTGGGTGGGCAGAGATCAGTAGGTAGCATAGCAGCTCAGCTGTAGCAGTTCCTGGGAACAGTCAGGTGGCGATCCTGGCACACAGCAGTCTTTGCTCCAGCACGTTCTTGTGGGATCCAGAAGTGTACTACTGAGTGGGTCAAGGGGCGCACCACTTAAACAGAAGTTTTTTCACATAAATATGTGGTGGGGAAAGGAAGTAAAGCCATAAGGGCCTCTTACCTCTCCACAGCCTGTCACATGTATTTCATAAGTTTTATCATACCTCTCATACCAGTGTAGGGTGGCGGAGCACTTCACATCACACATCTACCTAGACAATGAATCAAACCTGTGTAAATCAGTGTATAGAAAATGTTACATAAGGCGTAGGGGACTACAAGGTGTAGGATTCACAGCTCATTCACACTGGTAGGTATTTTCTAAGAGTGCTTGGTCTGGAGAAGCACAGACTCAGAATTAATAACATTTGTAGTTAGCGTTGACTAATAATAAGGACGTATTTCTACACAAGCAGACCTCTTTTAGCAGCAGAAGTTAAATGAAAGACTGGGGAAAATACCACAAAACGTTCTAATTTGTACCGTGCAGTTTGCATGCAGCTTTTTAATGTCAGTTCACAGCTCAGTGTGCTAGATTATGATTGTAACTTATGAACTGCACAGGAAAAAAAAGAATCTAACAAAAGCAGTAACCCATTGTGCTATGCACATAATATACTATTCTTTACATGATACACATTCTTTGCAGGAGGCATATAAACCATCTGCGCTACCTTAGCTGTGTCACAGCTGCCACTAGAAAAACTACCAACTCAGGTACGTTATTCATCAGAGTTATCTGGACGCTTTTATTTTTGCCCGAAAGCTGCTGGATGTATAAGGAACTATGCAGTGCTTTTAAAACTGCTGCACAAATGAAGTAAGAAATATTTAAAAAGCATGTGTGTCAGGGGCCCCAGCTGGAGAAGTGCCTTCCTGCCAGCCCAGGTCTGCGGACCCCCTGGGAATGTGTCAGACTCCTGGGGGAGGCCGCAGACCAAAGGTTGGGAACTGCTGACCTAGTGTACGAAAATACTTTTGATTTTCTCCAACAGCTGAATAGATTCAAGCTCTTTTACAACAATACACAAGCAAAATATTACCATATTTATTACTGGTACGATTTCTGTATCAATGACTTGAAAACAATTAGAATATGGGCTCCGTAGTGCTACAAATAACAGAGAAATGCACTTACTTTTCTCCTAATCCAAAGACCACAGTGCAATCTAAGGAACCTTTTGACAACAGATTTCACCGTTTTTCTTTTTCCCTTACGGAAACCAAAATATGTTAATGTTCTTACTGGCTGCTGGATAATGCTGTTGAGTGGAGAAGTCCCACTGAAATTAGAACACAGGATAAATCAGGACAAAGTAACACATTTTGGGATAGTCATGTTGAGGTCATTAAAATGGCAATTGTCACAATATACAGCTGATGGCAACAACTGTTTTAGAAGCAATGTTTTAAAGAGTCATTGCAATTACTACCAAGCAGTATTGGGATGCAAAATGGTTTCCTAAGACATTCTTGGTGTTGATAAAAATCACAGACAGCGCTTCCTCCAGGTATAACACAGGCCCACACAGATATAAATCAAAGCTCTTTCTATGTTCTGTGCTTACTCTTCTCAACGCAACATGTTTAAGCTGCAAGAACATTTTTGCCATTATGCTCCGAGTTTCATGGCAAAAACATAATCACCACAGCTGACACACTGTCCTTCTCTTTCAACTATCTAAAAAAAAAAAAAAAGAGCTGCAATCACTTTAAGAACAACCTCGTACTCACACTATTGAACAACCTAATATGCCACAAACACATTTATCATTAATGCTGCTCACCCAACACTTGGTAGCAAGGAAGAGCAGTTTAAGGCTTACTCGGTGAGGTAGGGTTGAGTTAGAACTCAATCTCTGCAAAGCACTCAATAACGCTTAAAAAATCAAAACTCAGCCAATGCTCACTTTTACTTGAAAAATGTATTTAAAATCTACACACAATTGCACATATAATTACAAATGTACACAATTCAAACCAGACCTCTCTAGTCACTACTTTACTAGAAGGTCTCCATGATGAACAGTGTAAAGCTACTTCCAATGGAGTTTAATATGGAATTCACACCGTAAAACATCTTTTTAATTTATCTGTCTAAAGTTCCCAATGGATAACCCCCTTCCTATTCAGTTTGTCAGAGAGTACACAATGTAAAGCCCATTCACACTATATTTGTCACACCAAGCAACACCGTTGTATACTGTATTTGACCCAGGGTCTACATTAATGATCTCTCTAGGGTTGTGAGCAATAGCAAAAATGTATATGCTGCCCAATCACATGCCCTTAGAGAAGACCAAAGGAGCCAAAGCCACTGGACCACTTTTCTAATGAACCCAAACTGAGAATCAAGAACACCAGTTTAGGACTGGACTCTCAAGGTAGCAGCGTGGCAGAACAGTTCAATGATTACTTCGTGGAGTTGGGGGTAAAAATTTAGAACTCTGCAAGGAACACAACTTTTAATAAATCAATGTTCAGTAAACACTTTTACTTTTTTTTATTTTTTTTTTAAGTATCTTAATTCACGCAGAACAAAACACTTAACAGATAATTTCAAAATGCACACAATAAAAATGAAAGCTCTCTAGCCCATATTCTCCATTGAGTACCACATGAGCTGCTGGTAGCTCTCCAGCTAGTTGTAAGTAGCTTTTCTGTGGGCAGCTCAGTAGACTAAATTAGAAGCTTTTGCTTGGCTGAATTAATATATGTTTACCAAAATAGAAAATTGTGTTTTGAAATGAAAATGTGTATTTGTTCAGAATTAGATGACGTTTGGAGAAAAGGACTACATTTCCTTTCCAAAACATATTGAAAGCTGATAATGGAGTGAAAAACAAACAAATAGTGTTGGAGAGACTATGAATAATGCTTATTAAGTAGGTGCTAGGGGCATGGCACCTATGGCAGTTTCATATTACCTATATTTAGGCATTCCACATTGACCAAGCATTTTTTTGCCTGATGTGCAGAGGTGATCGCTGCTGGTAATCTTGCAAACGGTGGCCACTAATGTAGGCTTGTCTGATGTGGTTACTACTGCATCTCTAGTCATAGTAGCTATGGAGGATTTTTATTGAACTTAAGTAGCTCTATTTCAAAAAAGGTTGGAGACTGCTGCTCTAACCCATCTGGAACTAGAGGTGTGGTACAAAGTCATTCAGCCTTAAACAATGTAAAGCCCATTTCTCTGGTGATGAACAAAAAACTCACAATGTAAAATAGTTGTTACATCTTAGAGTCACAATCTTGCTTTTGGTTTTAACATAGTATTGTTATATCTGCCAGGGTACGTCAATATGAAGTTTAAGAAACAAAATGCTGCAGGAGAATAAATACCTTTTTTTATTTCCTTTTCAAAATTGTACTCAATGATCCTACTAAGGGCAGATCTGTAACTTTAATAAAAATAAAACATACCTTTTTAAAATTGGCACATTCCCCGTCACTAGGTTCAGATGTGTAGCTGCCCAAATAGTTGAGGATGTGCTGGGTTTGTAGAGAAGAGGGGAAAATCCAGAAGCAAAACGAACACCATGTGGAATGTTATTATGTGTCAGAGGAATCAATTTTGAACATCCTATAAAGAAAATCGTGCAATATTTCATTCAGTAAAAATATTTGGAAAAGTAATCAATCAATTTAAACATTAACAGAGAACACAAAGTAAACTTACGTTTCCTTGGTTGTATTTGCCAAGCATGTGCAAGCAAGGACTGCAACAGATCAAAACTCCCTTCAGTTTTTAAATCCTCTAGAAGACCCCTCTCTCTCCTAGAAAAGTCTAAATTATCTTACAGTGTGTTTGCTTTAGAAGGGAAGGATAGCACGACTGTGCCACTGCTTGTGTAGTAAGTAAACCTAATTGAAAATCCCTGGTGTTTAATAATTAAAACAGTTCCAAGCAGGCCGAGTCCACATTTAATTTTCTAAAAGCTCTGGATGAGGAAGGATTCCTAAGACAGTGGCAGTAGGACACCATTTATTAACTATATGTCAAATCAACAATTATACATTTGAATCCACTAAATGATCATGACTAGGGTCTCATGTTTTCAGTGTTTATTTTATATGACTTAGTGTGTCTGAGAAGAATGTGCCCAATAAACCAAAGAGATTGTTTTTAGGTTTCTAAATTACACATTAATATTATGATTTTAACGAAAATGCATCCCATTATCTTTACCCTTGTGAGATCAATCAATTGAAACCATTCTCTCCCTCCTATAGGACTCTATCAACCCCCCTTATCCTCCAACCTACGCTTTCCATCCTCCCCTCCATTATGAATAGTTTTTCCTCTACTCCCACCTGCTCTTCACCTTTTCCCATCTTACTACCTCTTCCCTCCATCCTCACACCCCCTCCACCCAATCATCCTGTTCTATCATCCTCCATCTCTCACCACAAGTCCTCATCTCGCCCATCCTTACCTCTTCATCCTCTCACACTTTCTTTCCTAATTCCACTAGCCTCTCCTTTATGAATGCCCTCTCTCTTTATCTGCTCCTTTTGCTCTTCCTTTCCTTCTCTGCCCTTTACCTCCAATCAGACCATCAACACCCACCCCTTCTTCCACTGTCCACTCTGCCCTTCACTCAATGACCTTCTCTGCTTTCCAACATTCACCATTCCTTTCATGTTGGCCCCACCTTTAGACGTCCTCTACATCCGTAGCAGCTGATTCCTCAATTGCACAATCCATCATGCCCTGGCACTGACCCCTCCAATGTTCTATTGATCCAATCTTGTCATCCTCAAGCAGCAACAGGTAACACAATTACATATCTATTTGGGGAAGTGAATGAGGTGATCCCACTTCAGCAGAAGCACACTGCAGAGTACCAGCACTAGGTGTGTCTGGTGCGCAACACTGTAGAAATTGAGAGCTTAATTTTAGGTGGAAAGTGAGCAAGAGAAAAACAATGAAAATCCAAAAACAAGCATGTGGATAGTTGCCGCTTGCAGGAACCCGCAAAAGCGGACACTATCGGCTGCAGGCAGCTGTCGAGAAGACAAGGTTAACTTCTGTGGCCTAACCCAGAGACATGGCCTGCAGCACAGTTTGGGGAGCTGTCCACCACAAAGGAAAAGTTCAGAGATTGAAGTCAGAAACTGTCTTTGAGAGTCAAAGTATGTGGCAGTGAATGATCACGCAGAGTAGAATTTTCCACTTCAAGGGCTGCAGCATACTGTATCATGCTTTCCCTGCAGCCTTCCCTGGCACTGCTGATAGCCTACATGACCAAAAAGCATGTGCAGGAACCATCTTGGAATGTTGAGACGGTGAGCAATACAGTTTAAATCGAAAATGGCAATTTGTTTTGTCTGGTTTTTATAATGAAATTTCAATTTAAACTGGAAGGATTCATCATAATTAACTCTGGGCCAATGATGACATTTAGGGGTATTTTGAAGTTGAAGGAGGAGCAGTTTGAGGGATATTGTAAAAGGAATTTGGAAAGATTCTCAAGGAGACACATCATGACTATCAGGGTGTGACGTACCTTTCATGAAATCAATGAGTATAGCCAGAAGATACGGGGATGTAGTCTTCATAATAGGGTGGTGAAAGCTATCAAATAATTTTAACATTAAAACATAAAACTTGCAGAACGATAAATGACAATGTGTCATATACATAAAGTGCCATTGTGCTTGATGGCTAAAGAGGATGAGATTGAGAAAAGTGGGTGGGTGGCACAAATGAGGACTTTCTTAGTTTTCAAAGGATTAGTGGGAAGGCGGTAAAGGAGGCTATTACAGTACTGCAGTGGGATTTTGCAAATAAAGAAAATGGCAGTACTGTTTTTAGGCTGTGAGGATGAGAAAGGCACGCTGTTAGTCTTTTCAATACATGTGTAAAGATAACGCTGAAACCATGGTCAGACTTTCTCACAACAATTTAAAAATAAGGAATAAAATAAATAAATAGCTTGCTTGGTGTTGTGCTTGCAACATGTGGTGGTGGTGGAGCTTGCTGCGCTGTACTTCGACTTTTTGAAAAAGTCGTACAGTGCAGCAAGCAACCTCCACCACCACCTCCACCTCAGACGGATTCTTAGGAAAGAACTGCTTCACAAGGAGGAGTCCAAGTATAAGTGAAGAGATATAGAAGGATATGCAAAAGTACAGCACCTGGAGCTAAACTACACAGCTCCTCATACACTTTCAAGTGGCAATCACAGTTTTAACTAAGTTATGATAAGCTATTAATTCAGACAAACAAATGGAACTCCAGCTTTGCAGCACTTCAGGGGGACTCTGAATGCCCCATTCTAAGTCACTCTAAAGAAATACATGAATCTCAGGATCCAATGGCTTTTTTTCTTGAGCTAGCCTTTATAAACAAATAATATTATAGGGAAATTCAGATTATTCTTTTTTTAGGACGTTTGGAAAATGCACAATCAGGCATTTACTGACAACATAAACCATGGTTTAAAAAACAAAAAACTGTAAAGGAATTCTACTGAAGGAGGATAGTGTGCAACTAGGGAGACATTATGAATTCTCTAATGCCTTGCCAAAAATCAAACGTTTCCTGGCCAATTGAAAATGGTGGTCTATGCACTAATCATCCCTCACTAGCAATGCAGTTTGCGCTTGGGTCCCAGAATCCTCCTGCTCTACCATTCACATGGGCTTTCACACCATGGCTGATCTTGTTCAAGAGGAAATTCGACCCCTTTAACCTGTGCTGAAGAAACTCAATGCCTACTGATCCAAGCCAGAATACAATTCAAAAACTACTGTCTGACTCACAAAGCCCTTTCTCTAGATAGGTCTCTACCGAGCGTCACGTCTTGCTATCTCTGGAGGTTAAAGGGGGCTTCAGAAGAAGGATTCACTCCTCCCACAAACACCAATTTTGAACACTTCACTAGTTTCCAAGCAACCCTTTATTGGAGCAGTGACCAGTCTCTGCCATTCCTTTCCATTGCCCTCTAGGTCCAACCAGATCTGCTTGTATTCACAGAGCTCCTAAAACCTCATCTGCTCTGTCTCCATCTGAACTGATGTTGTCTTATAACCCTCCTATTTGATCAACGCCTCCTCTTTATTACTTTCTCCCTTTCAAAAAAATGCCTGGTCATTTGTAAAAATCACTTATGCTCCCCAAGATCCAACATAGTTATTACAAATCTGAAATGCAATTTATAATAAAAAAAAAGGGGGGGGGGGGGACCAAAGGGATTGGGGAGAGGGCACCATATTCACACTAATTTATTTTATTAATTTGGGTATTTAATATTCTTACATAGCACACTAGAATTCCGGGGCACTTGCAGTGTTACAAAGCCAGCACATGAAACAGTTGAGAAGATAACAGTGAGCTAAAAAGTAGACTGTAAAATGTCATCATATTGTAATATGATGGAAGAGGGTCAGGGGGTGAGGGTGTGAGGAAGAGAAGCAGAAAAGAGGGATGAGGATTAACAGGATTACTGTAAAGAACAAACGGGGGACACGTAAACATCATCAATTGCCACAAAGCAACTGGACAAAAGTACAGGGCTCTGCTTAGATGTACCCAGAAAGAACATGGGGAAAACATGCAGTATTCAAAATTCCCAGCCTGCCTACACACATTTATTCACTGTTCAAACCAAGCCCTGATCACTTGAACGTCAATATGGCTTTCGCCTAAATAGCCCTTATTAGTTTAGCAGCACTGCTAAGGGATAGGTCTGCAATGGCCTCATTTATCACACGAGTGTCATTAAATATGAGTGTGTCCATCTCTTTCGATGGCTATGACGCCTTACCACAGGCTGCCAAACGCTACAGGTTTTAAGTATAAATAATCTGGCAAAGCAAAATTAAAGGAGCTGATGAAGTCCTTGTAAAATGGACACAAAAATTTTTTTTTGTTTTGTTTGATGACAAATTATTCTTGCATAGTTATTATCATCATTGTTAACCTATGGACACAGTTTTCAAACCACTGATATAAAACTCCATCACTGCGTTACGATAAAATACCTCTTAGGACCGCTGCCCTTGTCTGAAGATTTGGAATTCCAGAGCAAAGCCTAAAAAACAACAAAAAGATACAATCAAATACTCTTACAGAGAAAGGCAGTAAAATAATGCTCCAACAGATCATACGGATTCTTCGCAGTAAGTTCTCATACAATTGTAGTGATGGTGCACTAAAGGAAATGGCACTGAATATGCATCTTTAATCCAGATCCTTCACACATCTCTTGCTGCCACCGATAGAAATACCTTTTCTAATCTAGTGTCACAGTTGAAGTGGGAGCAGACAACCCTGCCAAACCATTCCCCGAAATTAGAGGTCTACTCTGAGGCCTTTTTCTTGGGCTCAGCAGCAGTCAATAGCTCTTGGCCAGTATCATACTTGAGCACTGTTTACTAACAATATGCCACGTTGTGCAATACTAATGGACTCAAAGTTAATCCCTTTAGGCATTTGACCTTCTTGGTAGTAGAGTTGAGCGCTGAAAGTTTACCCAAGCAGGCGGTAGTGTCTAAAACCTCAGATGCAGCATGACACTGTAAATACTTATGGATCAGCCAGTGCCAAATGTTTAAAGATGAGGTTTTTTATTCGTCGATAAAATAGAGAAGAATAAATAAGATACAGGAAGCAGGTTCTAGCACCTTCTAGAGCACAAATATAGCTCCAAACCTTTACACGATTTGAACCTCAGATGCTAGATTTTCCATACCGTTAGCCCTATAGCCAATGTTATTATAAGATGGATCTGCTTAGACCAACACTGAGGAGTAGGATTTGTCAGGTTTTTTTCTATTTTATTTTTTTAACAAATAGTCCTCTCATGCTACAGTTGATAGGACAGAGGAGCTAGTCAAAACAAAGTAGCAAAGGTGCAATTATATATCTGGCCTCCTGTTTCCATAGCTCTGGGTTCAGGAGTGGTCATTTTAGTCGTTTGAAACCTTAACTGCTTAATTACCAGTCAAAAAATTATAATAAGTATTGACAAAACCAAGAAGTATTGTTTTTTTTCGCCATGCCACACTGCATCACAATGCTATGTAGTATAACTAAAGATTCTTTTTTTTAAGCCATATGGAACAGCCAGACGGGTAATGTAAATGTGCATGCATAAATCTTGTTACTTGTCAATCAGAGTTTGATTTGAAATTAAAAAGAAAAAAAACCAAGCTGCAACTTTTTTTTTAAGCTGGTGGGAGAAATGCAGGCGGGGGAAGAAAGCAGCATAGGGGGCATGGGTGGGTAAGGCAACAGAGGTAGAAGGGTGGAGAAAAGCAAAGTGGAGTGCTGGGGGAGAAACTGTTCAAGAAAGCAAGTGGAGATGGGGAGGAGAAGCACGTGGGCGGGAGAGCAATGTGGGGGAGTTGGTATTAAGCACACCGAGCATGGTGGAGAGAAGTATCAAAGAGAGAGAGAGCTGGAAAACATACACTGGAGGAGTGCTTAAAACAAAAAGAAAAATAATTATTGCTTGGAAAGCTAGAAGTGGAATAATACAAGTAAGACACAAACACAAGAAGAGGAATGAAAGCCCACACACGCTAACACAAAAAGCATGCAAATGAGAGTGACAATGTAGCCAACCAATGGGTGGGCTCCAAACCCACTGTAAGCTAATAACAGGTCTTGCAACAAACTTTGTTGCAATGTGTTGTCTATTAAGAAAAACCTAAAATTGAAGGTGTAGAAGACATTTCCTCCCCTCATGCAGTTTGTGTGAATGCCAGCAGGCTATATAGAGTCACTCACATTTCTTCATATATCCAGAGATATTGCTTTATCAAGATAACTTTCTAGATTCTTGGATACACCCACCTCAATGCTATTCTAGGTGGATATGTGTAGCGCTTGCTCAAAAAAGATATCTTAGGGCTGAGGCCTGCTGCAAATGGCTGCGACTGGACAGGAGAGAGGGGCGAAAGAAATGTGAGATATCATTAAAGCCAGTGAAAAGGATCACAAAGTCAAGGTGTTTGTCCTTCTTGAAGGCAAAACAACTCACATTTGTTCTTCAATCCATACTATGCTCTATTCTCCTTCTGTATTGTATTACTAAAGATGCTCTGAGCACTGAACGAAGTTTCCAACTTCACAGGTGGGATAATGGCACCAACTCAAATACATCTGCTTCTGCAAGCATGTAAATTGGTAAAGCGCTATGCATATACTCCCGCTGGCTTTCTTTTCTGCCCCTGACCCAAGGAGAGCAAAAACTCTGATCCACCAATGAAGATACTGCAAGCACGAGAGAAGAAATAGAAAGGGCAGCATTGACATAGGTCAACCCAGTGTACCTGCTAGTACAGAGGAGAAAGATTACGCTGATCTACTGGTAAGGCCGGATTCAACAGAGGGTAGAGAATCTAGTGATTACCTCCAGTCTAACCTCAGAGATGGGAGAAACCTGCAATAAACACAGACTCTTCAATAAAGTTGGCCTGTGACTGCCAATGCATTTAATTATATTGGCAATGCAGGAAAAAAACATTTTTGTCCTGATGAAGTCATCTGATGAATTTAGTCCCATAAGTGGGACCGGAATGCAATGTGGAGACTAGATCATCCAGAGGGGTGTGTAAAATCATTATGGACAATAATTTTCTGCAGGATTAACAAAAAGCAAATAATAGTTGTGATTGCATTAATAATTCTGCACCTTCAATGCAACTCAAATTTGGACTTTTTCACACAGGCAGCTGTAGGAGTAATGCCAGTCCTCTGCATCTATTAACTGTGATGGTTTTTCTGCCAAACGCTTTCATTCTTAACACATTTTTTGTTTGTTTCAAGAAATGTTTTTATTATTGACAGAATGTTTTGTAAGTATGGGCATTGGTTTGGTCATGTGTGTACATAGGGTGATGGGTTTGAGACATTTGTGCCACTCAATTACCTCTCACAAATAAAGTGGACTCTGAAAAGAAGAAATGTCATATCACACGAATGAAATGAATTGCGATAGTAACAGGCCATAAACGAATTAGGTTAATAATCCATCAAATGCTGGGGTGTTTTGTTGAATTGTTCTGTTAATCTGTTAAAAAAAAAAAAGTGTGGAAGTGTCCACCTTACAGTGGAGCTGTAAGCACAGAGGGCCTAGCGAGCACTGAACCAGATGCTATAAGTGGTGGAGAGGCAGGAGACTAATAATTCATTATTACCCTCGGGAAGCATGTGGCAAGGCTGCAGCTGATCAACAGAATCGTCCTAAGGTACGCCAGACAATGCAAGCATGCAGTGGGACGTTATGAGTTTCTCTCATATAGTTAAATGGAGGTCAAGAAAGAGGGATATCAGTGTTATGGATAATAGTCCAAGAGACAAACATACTTTAGTACATGTTGAAACATTGTAATAGGAATTATTAGGATACCTTGAATTCTGCGCCTGAGCACTACAAAACAGACTCAAGCTAGAGAAGAGTGGTATGCCAAAACACTTCAAGTAGGGGGTGCCATGTGCACAAGGCAGCAAGATTGTAAAAGTCTTTGCATGCTCTCATCAGCTGTAAAAAGACTACTGAAGCCATCCAGTCTAAAGTTCAGTAGAAAGCAGTGGGAATGTGCATACAGTGAAGTGGTCTCTTAAATAGAAAGGAATGTACTAACATGCTACACTGCAGTCTGAAACACCAAGCGCCACTAAAACAGCTGCATGCACAATGGGAAAGACTGACCACAGGGAAACTAGATTGGCCTTTGATCCCAAAAGGCTATGACGACTTGCAGAAAATGAAACCAACATGTCAACACTGTATCCTCGGTAGAGATGCTACAAATTATAAAGATGTCAAAGGCATATTTAAAGAAATTAACATGAGCCTGCAAAACATTGATGGAAAAATTGACAAGTTCACATCAAGAGTAGACAGGCTAACAGAATGCTTAGCTAAGTAAGCCAGCATAATAGACAAGCTGGAAATAAAGGTTTCTGATCTGGAAGACTACACCACTGCACAAAATGAGAAAGTGCTGACAGTAAAAAACAGCCCTCAAACCATTAGGCTGAAGAACGAGGATCTGGAAGTGTGACGCTGAGACAATACATGGATCTCATTCAATGCCCATCAATGCTCGTATTTCTAAACTATAAAAGACGGGGATGAAATTCTCAGACTGGTAAGAGAATAAGGGAATATACAATATGCTGGATCCCAGATATCATTCTACCTAGAGATTACACGAGTTACAGGAGGCCCACTGCAAAAACATCAATGCAAAGAAAAATTTGCAAACAATCCAAATGCCCTAAGCGATGCTCTATTCAGCGAGGCTAAGAGTTACATGGCGCAGCAAAGTACACCAGTTTCCGAATGCTTGGGCAGCAGCTGCCTTCTTGAAGAAGATTTGGAAAGGAGGAGGTGCAGTTGCAACGTCACTGGCAGGGAGTGGTGCAGAAGGAGGCGTGGTGAAACGCTTCTGACTCTTGTAAAGAACTATGTATCATCCTGGGCGCTCTGGAACACTCTTATATCACCTGGGGCGCTACCTAACCAGCCACCTTTCACTTTAATTAACATTGTCTCTATTGTCTAAACTTTTAAACTAAACTAATTGGTGAAAGTTAATTTACTAGATTGTAAAATGCTGTGAATGTGACTTTAGCTCACCATGCACAATACTACAGCAACAAGGTAAATGATGACCTAGTGCCCAACACAGCAACTGAATGGCACACAAACACCGCAATACCATGAGGGGGCACTGCGTGCAGAAGGTAAGGTACTTGGCAATCCGGACCCTTAGTGGTATCAGTCAAATATTTACTAAATAAACATTTCTGTATTGCTAATTTACAATAATATGGTTATTTCGAGGTTAGGCACTAGAAGCTGGGGGTCGCTGTGCGGGGTCGGGTGTATAGGAACAAAACCAGTGATGATAAAAATGTCCATTCTACACAAGGCAACATATCAGTCATTCCCACAGACAAGAAGCATTTCATATTCAGTATAGACCCATCTCATGAAAACCTGGAAAACATTTGCAGACAAGTATCACAATGACAAACACTATACTTCATACTACAGTGCATGGGGTATACTTAGGACTAAATTATAGGTTTCTGGTGTGCTGTTTGTCACTAGGTAGCGTATTACCCCCACCTTAAGAACACTTTCTAAGACCATGATCTGGTTTTGGTAGTGTTTAACTATGCCTACTGTGAAACGTAATAATAGGGTATGGAAGTTCCGAGAAGCACATCTAGATAGTGCATTTACAAACTGTGGACAAAAATAATTATGTTTTTCCAATTAAATTCCAGATCTGTTACTAGCAGCACAGTGCTATGGGAAGCCTTTTTTAAGGCCTGGGTGGGCGTGGGTGATGGGGACGTACAGTCAAGCATGCGGGTATTTTAAAAATCAATTACAGGCAGGTTGAATAGTGGGGAAAATAATATGGAAACCGGAGAAGGCACATATCGCTATTGCAGACATGACACCACTCACAAACATTTAATCGAAACTACAAGATTTATGAGAGGTAGCAGATCATCAAATTAGGTATTTGGGGAAGTATATGATGGCTAGACAATGCGGTGAAGGTGGCGACACTGGATTCTGGGGGTTGATGAACATCCCAGGAGGATCCTTACTAGGGTACTAAACTCCACCTTGAAGTCTACTAGAATTTCATTACGTAGCTATTTCCTCAACCTCAATTCACTGGGCAACCATGACAGGGCACGGTTCCTGCTCCCTTACAGGGATAAAGATAACATCACTTGGGAATAGGATTGCCACATGCCGGTTTTCTTCTGGCACCACTGGTATTTTAATGTCCCGCACGTACAACTCTTCATCCATGGTTTGAAGATGTGTTTGATGTGACTAATTTTGAGAAAATAATTTATAAACTAACACACAATTTGGCTCTTTTATAGATGCGTGATGACTTTGCTTATATTCTATACATTTATGGTCAATGGGTTTACACTAGTGATTTTGTGGTGGAGTGCATATACTTCTTTATTTCTTGTGATCATATATATTTATTTTCTTATATCATTCAATTGCCCCCGTATGAAACAATGATATTGGTATGCAATTTTGGAAAAAGCCTTCACACAACAAATTTAAAAAGAAAGCACTTGGAACTATGTCCTAGAGCTGTATTAATCCCAGACTAATAATTAAACAAGGGCAGAGAAGCCATGTTACAAACGAATACATACGATTTTGTTTAAAATCCTATTTAGTATCAAGTCCGGGCATTTGCATATTCTTAATACAACAAATGGCAAAAGATTTTCTTTTGGAGAAGTGGCAATCCTACTCGGCATGGGTGGCCTGACACCAGGTATTTTTTGACATAAGGAGGAGAGCGGAACAATAAGTAATTTTAGGATACTGCGTCCTGGCCTCTTCGAGAAAATGAAGAGGATTCCAAGACTGACTTGAAGCGCACACATATTGTAGGAGTATGATATCTGACAAACACAACATGGAAACAGTCCTCACACAGCATTAGAAGCAAATACTTCCAAACCAGCGCTTTAAATTGACAGACACTATCAGGTGAGTACCTCAACTTTAATTTGAGTGGGAAATAACCCGGACTTCTGAGCTACGGAGCAATACATTTAAAGTGCCGGCACTGCCTAAAAAGCAGACACGCACACTGGATAGCGAGCAGCAAAACTTCCGTATTTCCACTTGAAGCGCTGCTCCAAACATGCACGGTACAGGAGACACCCTTTTCAGCACCCAATTTAGGGGTAGGTAGCTTGCGCAATATAAATAGTGGAGTATAATTTGACAGCCATGGAGCTAGTAAAGCAAAGGTCACCCACTCTTCTAAGGAGTTTCTACAATGTGCTCACATCTGCACCAGGCCAACCCTTAATGTACTGTAACACCTCTCCCCTCCCCTTTCCAGTTAAAAAGCTCACCTGCTGCCGAGCCCCAAAGCCTGCAACCAGCGCCGACCTCCGCTCAGCAGCAAGCCGTGGCGAACTGCACCGGCCGCCGCCATGCCTGTCGCCGCACAGCCTGCCGGGAAACGTCGTCTGACCTATCCGATAAGCGCGTCGACAAAACATTGGATGAAGTGGAACCACAGAGCGCAAATATTGCAGTCGCCCTACAGGGCGTATATCCCCCAGTTGTTTCATCAAAAATTGAAAAATATATGTAATGTAGTTTAAAAAGAATGGAATATACATTTAGGATGCGCACTGTTTCCGGTTGAGGGTTAACATAAGAAATAAATATGCACATTCAAAACGCTGCCAATTATTGATTACAATTGACATTCTGTGCAGTTTTTTTAATCAGAAATGTTGTCTTCAAATATTTGTTGAAATAGAAGGGAACATAGTTTACTTTTAGCTGATCTGGACATAACTAAATATGGCCGTTAAATGTACGAAAGGGCCGAGGGTAGCTTCTTGGTTTCTCATTCTTAGGTTCTGTTGTCTATGTCTATGAATGTGTTAATAGGCCATACAGTCATGGGCCCAGCTATCTACTCTGACGGCGGGGTGGGGAATTCAAAGAGCGCGCGATGTAAAATGCCATAACATGAGGGTTTCACAGCCCTTTATTATTACACTCAAACGTAGATTATTGTGCTGTACAGCACCACCGTCGATAAACTCATTGTCGCGCTACTTTCATTATATGTGTCAGAGGACATAACAGGCTCCCCCGCGGTGCATGTACAGGATGGAGCAGTCCAGTCCGGCCCCATAGCTCCATGTGGATGTGCCCAGGCATGGTGTTGCTTACTTCCAGCATGTAAACCTGTGAGTCTAACCCGAGGAGTGTAACGCCGGCTGCCACCATGGTGATCGGCAAAGAAGTACCTTGGAGACGCTTGCAAGGGATCTCATTCGGGATCTACTCAGCCAATGAGATCAGGTGAGGGCAGTGCTTGGATTTGAAATCTAGAAGTGCAGGTACACCTTGGCACGGAGCTGTTTGTTGCTGAGAAGTGCAGGCACTATCCCATTAAAATCACTGCAGCAGTGCTGAGACGTGCCGGTACTATGCCTTCTAAAATTAAGAAGTGAGGGCACTGGGCATCAGTTCTTGCCAAGCTTGCTACCTCTCCCAGAGAAAATACCGGTCATCTGTTCGCGTTATGAGAGTCTCAAAGGTCGTGGTTCTTAAGCAAAACTTCCTCTGATTGTTTGTATTTATTTTAACATGACATTTAGTTTTGTTTACTTTTATTATCAGTCAGTGGTAATGAATGCAGCTGTTTAAGCGTTCTCCTTTTTACATTTACTGTTTAAAGTTTGCACTGATGCAGGGAAACCTACCGGATTTAGGTGATTTTTCCTAATTTTTGCACCGACAGGGACATCAAAATACCTGTCATTTCGGTATAAATTGGCCAGGTGGCAACCCTAGACCTACCCATTTACAGCACTTGAAGAGGGGACAATATTATTTCAAACCTACCCTTTACCAAAAGCCAAGCGAGTGTCATTTACGCTGCCCGCTTTGTGAGGCTGTTTACCTGCAGTGCTCTTGACTTTCTCTATTCTTGAAGGTGGGAGTCCTCATAGCTGAAACTATCCAACATTATAGCCACTGATGGGCTGTCCTCAAAATCAAACTATCTTGCATGTGGCGCACTCCTAACTTGTTTAACATGTTATCTCTCCTGAAAATAGGAATGTCTCTGCCTCGAGCATTTTATTTAAGGAAATGTCCCCAACTGTACCTTCGCTGTTTAGGATACCCCTACACCAACAAGAAATATTGCCCACATGTATGTGCTTTCGAGGTTGAGTATGATTCTGGAAGTCCCAGAGCACTATCTGTAGGTCATTAAGTCACAAATGCAAAGGGGTGGAACTACGCCGAGACCTGTCAATCCCTGGTCAGTGCTTGATCCTCAAAGCAGAGCAAAAGCGCAGTTTCCAGGTGGCGGAGTTTTTATTGTTATGCACATTGCCTTCACCTGTTTTAAAATCACCTCTGCTTTTACTACTCTGTCTGGTTACTGTTGTACTTCGCCCGGGTAGCTACAACTTCTCCCGTTCTTGCAATTATCGAAGCATAGAGCCATGACTGTGCCAAATGCGTATGGCTATTAATTTGATTACGTTTGGTTAAATGCTGGCTTTTCATTTCAACATTGTCACTTGCGATTTAATTCACTTAATTGAGTTAACTACTTGAAATCCCAAAATGCATTATTATGGTAAATCAAATCCACACTTTGAAACATGATTGCTCGAGCGACAATTCGTCACTTGTTACTAAATAGCTGCGTATTTTTAGAACAGCCTTGATTGTTGCAACTGCTATTTAGATTTCCAGAACTCTGTGAAATATCAGGATGGGCTGGTTAAGACATGAGGAGTACCCGTCACTGTTCAAAAATGGTCTCTCATACCTGTATTTGTCCCAGGCTGGTAGTAGTAAGATCTCTCTTTGCCTGCCGTGCATCACAGCAGTGGAGAACACTTTGAGGGATCACTGTCTGAAATAAAAACCGAGATTAAAAGAAAGAGAAGCAGAGATAAAAGGAGTGTAAGTAACTTGCATCATTTTAGATTGATGTGTTCAACTGCTTCTTTCATTTGACAGCCTGATTGTTCTTTTGGGGGCGTCTAAAATAATGGCTTCTTTGGCAGCTTCTGTACCAAGGCCACCCGTTTTCGGTTTTCAACAGTATCATTGAGTGTTTGACGCAATTACCTGTTTTATTTTCATGAGAGTGGAGGATGGGTACAATGTTATTATGTAAGGATTGCCGTTTGGATATTGGACTGTTTTTGCAGGGTTATGGTCAACAGTGCTTTTCACCCTGGACTTTATTCTGCTTTGAAGTATCTGATGCTGTTTAAGTTTAGTATTGTGTGGGTGGCCTACAGCGCTATCTTTAATCCAGTTGTTTTTTTTGGGGGTGGGGGATAGGGGCACAAATGCTTACAGGTATTGGATCCAAACCCCAGTAATCACCTGAGCCCCAATATTTTATCACCCCAAAATTATAATTTTTTCCAGAGTCTCTTTTTGATCTAGCAGTTAGGGACTACACTCCGAGCAGGAAAAACACAAATTAGCAGTTAAATGGAATAAAATATTAGATGCATAAAGGACTGAGTTTTAGATAAAAAAAAAAATAGAGCAAAAAGAATATTTATTTCCGAATAATCAAAAATGTGGTACAGAGGAAGAAACGCAGGGATTGCCATAAAGGCCCAGTACAGAAGTGCAGATGGGTACAGAATCACAAATCTACACAATTCCCAGTTTGGCAGATTCTAAATCAAAAATTCTAAGTGTCAGACTCACTAACAGCATGACAAGTCACCTATGAGCAAAATGGTAAAATAATCCCACGAAAACAGAATCCCAGAGGTTTTATAGAAAAATCACACAAGCTAGTAATAGATTCTGCACATTCAGCAAGGTATGATCATGGTTAGGCTCACATTTGGTAAATCAGAAACAACGTAATAAATAAAACTACAAGTGATTTAGACTAACCCATTTCTTAAGGTAAGATAAATCTTTCACTTACTTCCTCAGTAAATGCACTCCAGAGACGTATGATGCAAATTAAACTTTTCTTAAACAATGGCTCATAGAATTATGAACTTCCAGCAGACGTCCTTGAAAGGGATACTTAGGGTACATCATGAAAGCTTCATTCACAGTAAACGTTTTCCAACAAATGTACATCAGTAATATATTGATGTAATATTCTTGATGGTCTGTGGAAACAAGGAGAGATATGGCTTTGCAGCGGGACACTGATTGGGAATGAGCATGAGAACTCAAGAAACTGCATTAGTTTTAATAAAATGGCATACTACATGAAAATGTGGCAATAATACCCATAGCATTATTAACACTCTAAGTGACCTAGGTAACTTGTTTCAGGTGCAACCTTATTACTTTATCTATTACGATTCTATGAATCAGTACAATTCCAATTATTCAAAAATAATTTTAACACAATATTTGCTCACTTTCATATTTTGAAAAATGCTATAACAGTCCCCCTTCTGACTATTTTAATAATCACTAAACAACCCATTAATGTAAAGCATTAGTCTTTGAAGTCTTCAGCTTTTTAGTTCTCCAAGCATCCTCCTCCATTCATCTCATATGTTGGCACGTTTGATTTAGATAATTATCCAACTCAGAATAGTCCTCTGGTCTCCTCCTTTTCAAGATTTCCTATCACATTGTTTCTTTTTTCTTATCATATCCTTCACTGTACACTTTATTATTTCCAATAAGAATAACAAAGATATTTCACAAATCAACATTATTGATGTTAGGACAGGTTGCAGAACTCAATCACCAATACTCACCTACTCTTCCAAAACCATTCTCTAATTTCTTTATCCAGGACTCTACTGTTTCTCTGACACCTGACTCTTCTAATGATTTAATTTCATATATTAGATGAGTTACTAATATATAAAACAATCACTCCACTATCATCAGGGGCATAGGTACAGCACTCCTTTGCCACAATTACCTTACAGACTCGGCCCTCCGGCACCAAAATAATATCTAGGGCGAGATGGTCTGTTTTACCATTGCTCCAATTGACAACATTCCTACATTCACCAGCTTAAAGTACCCTGCCAGATCCATGACAAGACTATCTACAATTCTAGACAACCATCTGGTCTTTACATCATACACAAATATTCCCATAGGAGGAATACTAGCCCCAAATATGTCAAGAACCACTTGCCCAAAACGCCTTTTCATTCTTTTAAAATTATATTCCTCGTTCAGTTCTTTCACCTGATAACTTCTAGGGAAAACTAAAGCTAAGTAACACAAACCTAGCCAATTCTTTTGGAAAATAAAACAGTCTTCTCACAGACATAAAAAATTCCCCTCACTGCAGGGTTTTTCCCAGTCAGAAACTCTTCACTAACTTCATAGGCTTTATCACTAGCTTTCACCAACAAATTCTGCCTTACCTCTTTTCATAGGACTACACCTTACTACACACATTTCACCTCTCCTCTCTCTCTCCATTCTCAATCTTGGGTGTAAACTTGAAATCTTAAATTAATATTCTTACTAAGCACACCAACTAATATAACAGTTAATAATGTCATCCCTAAAATTTTATAGCGGGTGCTATAACCCATCTTCATGTTACTGACCAGCATGTAAAACAAAAGCAAAAACGACACTCTTGTAGCAAAAATCAAATTCTTCTTCATCTTCTTCTCTTATAGCATAGGCAGGAAAAATAAACCAAACATTTAGTCTCTTTTCCCGTTTTTTCTTTTCTTTCAGCTTCAGGGCTCATTTCTTGTTGATGTGATAAGTCAAAATCATTTATACTACATCAGTTCATAGGATTTCTCTGCATGTAATCTCTTTCAGTCTTTTCAAACTTTAAACAGCATTCCCCTGTTTTATCTTGGGTTTTGTCAAAATACAATATTTTAAAGTCTCTAATTTACCCTCAAGCGTTTTTTTCTTCAGTATTAGTATCAGATTCTAGATCTTGGTCGTTTTCATAGTAATCATGGCACTCATTCAGTGGCAAGTAATTCTGTGTCATCCTCTGTTACTATAGCCAGCTATACACACGCTGGTGAAGCATACTTACGATTAGGAGCTCTCCTGTTTGGTATTTTACCCGTCAATGTTTTACTCCCATTAGTTTCGCAGGATAACTCTTTTCCTGTCTTCAACTTTGGCTCACAATGTTTCCGCTTGCAAGTTCTTTTCCTGGGAATTGTTTTGGGACCTTCTGTAGTAAGTCTCTAGTTCTCGGCTTCTCTCAGAACTTCAGCTCTCACTTGATCTTATGTATTTTTCAGACTTCCTATTGTTTGTTTTTCTAGCTGGTCCCTCTTCTGAGTTAGTAAGATCAGTGTTTCAATCAGCACTTTGATTTTCTACATAAGACAACCAGGCCTGCCACAGTGAAAATAGCCTTTTGTCACTGTAGGGACATGGTAATATTAATTTTCTGCATCTTTCACTTTAATATACCATAGTCCTCGCCTTGTGGGCTACAGACCTACTTGAGGTGACTTATTAATATTTAAAATGTAGTTTTTCGCCTGTCGAACAGGCTTTTTTTGACCGTTCAGGCTACAGGTTGCACTACAGCAGTCCGGCTACACTAGGCAGGCCTGAAGCCATGTTTGTACTGCCACTGTAGTAGATAACACAATAAGTGCTGCAGTTCACAAGCGCCATTTTAACTTCTGGACCCTGGGTACACTTTCTACACAATATACTAGGGTCATGTAGGCACGTTAAGGATTCCATTTAGGATTAAACCAATTTAACCATGTTTAAAGTGTGATGGGATGGCATCAGCACCTTGCTAGTGGTACACTGTTTTAAAGCTAGGAACAAAAATAGGGTACACCAGAGACTAGGGTCCAGGGTGAGTATGTAGAAAAGGCAGAGTTCCTACAGTCATTATTGTACATTATCATGTGCTTCTGCTGCACATCAGCTGTGCCTCTGTAATTTAGACATACATGTGTGCCTGACCGGTACATACTCCAGAGATCACTGGATACATACTGCTCAGTTCCTCCATCACAGACTCACTCCTTGCACTAGTGAGATGCATCATCCTGTGGTCCCCGTTGTGCACTGCTTTGTGAGACTCTGCTGTGCTTCATCTGTCCCCTGCAGTGCTTCCATCTGTGTTCTTTGATGTACAGAATTAGTATGCATGATTGTTGGTCAGTGTGCATTGAGGACTGTGTCTTTTTATGCATGCTGTGGGTGCCAGTATGTTATGTGCCTCTTCATGCATGCACTTTGCAGAAGCCAAACGTATTGAATGATGCTTAATTTATTTGTGATCCCTTTGATGGAGTTTAATGTCTTTTTGGTCAACCTAACACTTACTTTTTTCCACCCTCACAGGAAATTGAGTGTGAAGGCCATAACTAACCCACGATACTTGGACAATGTTGGCAATCCAGCAGTCAATGGACTCTATGACTTGTCTTTGGGCCCTGCAGACAACAAGGAAGTCTGCAGTACATGCGCCCAGGGCTTTCATAACTGCCCTGGACATATGGGACACATTGATCTCCCACTTCCAGTCTACAATCCCCTCTTCTTTGACGTAAGTGTTTTATCCATGGCGCAAAATCTTTCTCTGGTCTGGTATTTGTTATTGTGTTATAGTTGCAGAGTTTAGCTCCTGTATTTAGTTTTCAGTAAGGTTTCTTGAGTTCCAGTCTTCTGATCCGAGGAAGATGAGATGGGGGTTTTGTTGAATGTGCATGTATGGACTCAGTTGGAGGCTAAATATTTAGCTAATTCTAAAACCGATCCCTTATGTCCACATTAAAAGTCTTTTATAAACATTCCCTCCCAATGCAGACTGTGTCAATTTTTTGGAATCGTAAAAGAGTGATTAACTTTGGATAAAATTAAACTTCAATCAATCATCTGTAAAGCGCGCTACTCACCCGCTAGGGTCTCAAGGTGCTGGGGGGTGGGGAGGTTGTGAAGGACTGCTACTGCTCGAATAACCAGGCTTTGAGGCATTTCCTGAAGATCAGGAGGTCCTGGGTCTGTCGTAGGTGGGCGGTGACGGGGTTCCAGGTCTTGGTGAGAGAAGGATCTGCTGCCAGCTGTAGTTCGATGGATGCGAGGGACGACGGCGAGGGCAAGGTTGGCCGAGCGGAGTTGGCGGGTGGGAGTGTGGAAGGAGATTCGCTCGTTGAGGTAGGCCGGGCCCGTGTTGTGAAGAACTTTGTGGGCGTGGGTGAGGAGTTAGAAGGTGATTCTCTTGGTGACGGGAAGCCAGTGTAGGTCTCTGAGGTGGGCTGAGATGTGGTCGTGGTGTGGGATGTTGAGGATGAGGTGTGCGGAGGCATTCTGTATACGTTGCACTTTCTTCTGGAGCTTGGCTGTGGTTCCTGCATAGAGCGCGTTGCCATAGTCCAGTCTACTAAACTTAGTAATCTTGTAAATAATGTGACAGAGCGATTTAGTAAAATTCAGATGGTCTTCAGACATGAAACCAATTTTTCTACACTATATTTATTTGAATTACACAGTTTTTTTTGTTTGTATAGCATATGCACAACCAGACTGGTCTCTTGGCTCTGTATCACTCATATTCACATGCCATTTTCACCACATTTGGATGAAAGCACCAGTAGTATGATGATCTTCTGTGTCTAGACCTCTTTTATATGATATTCCCATGTGGAGGTGCACAATTGCCAGACTCTAGAAGACACACAAAGGACTTTTATCCCTGAGTTAAAATTGCCAATCATTAAAATCAGCACTTTTTGAATGTAGATCTGCAATTCTGTGCTGTGTCTAAGACTGGTTTAAACATATTTGGTAATGACTGCTGCAGGCATCCTGCAGTAATTGAGAAATCCAAACCATTATTCACGCCTGATCAAGTTGATCAGACTGCTGAACTCCTTGAGACAACCAAGACAATATGGATGACAACACTAGAGTTGTTAGTTGTTAACGATTTGGAATGTGTTTAGATACCTTCCATTGTGTTATATTTTTACATTGTTTTCTCAATTACAGAAGAAACATGACCATATGCAGATTATTGGATCTGCTCCCTGTGAGCCCGTTAACCTCTATTGCCAACCTCTGTGTCTTTTCCATGTGAACACAAGCAGTGTCTGATTCATTTTGACTTCTTTGGGGCTCATCAATGAGGGAGATTAAGTTTGTAGACACTGCAAACACACATATCAGCATGTATGTCCCGCTAAAGGGGATAGCTAATGAGGCCAGAAAAATCGAAGTATGGAAATGCTTGAGCCATCCCTTAACCCCTGCACGTTCAACCACTCTAGCACATCTGTTTCATTTCCCCTTTCCATATTTCTGGATTTACCAATCTAGTGAACACATCTGAGATTTTTCAAACCGTGTCTGTAACAGGGCTTTTTAATGCACAAACCTCTGACTTCATCAACATTACATGGGTAAAATAAGCCAACCATGTTAAGAAAAATGTATTCATTCCAGTGTTAGTTCCCTGGGCTTTAGATCTTTAATCTGACAAAAATCTTAAATGTAGAAACCTGGAGCATGCATACATTGGATATTGCTAAGCCTTTTGATCTAAAAAAAGTGTTTATGTTTATAAAGACGGACTAAGATATCCAAAAATTTAAGCCATTGTAATATATAATAATTTGTGTTCAAAGAGATGACTTTATGTCTTTAAAAGTTCACGAGTAAAGCATTCCTGTCTTTTTTTTTTTTTTTTTTTTTTAATTTTCTATATTCTATTTAACATGGAAATGTGTTTAAATGACAATCTTTTGATAAGTGGGTTATGAGCTTAGTTCATTTTTCAATACATGCTTTATATGCATCTAGATTAATTTCATTATTAACCGCGTTTGAAAAATAGCTTTTGTATTGGGAATTATCAAGGTAAAATTATTCATTTTTGTCTGTGCAGTGTCATTATATACTCTATGCTTCTCTACTAAGTACAGTCTATGTTAGTGTAGTATGTATACATCATTTGTTGCTATCCCAGGTGTCTTTCTATTGTATTGATTAATTTGTGAATTATTTCTTGTCCATTTACCGTTATGGGTGTTTCAGTGCCAACAGCTCCTTTTTCAAATCCTCCTTCTTGAGATTGTTGTGTATGTCCTTGAAAAAAACTTGGCAGGAGGCAGTCACTCTGTAGAGCCTGTCCTAATGTGCACTTTTGTTGCCTAAATCAAAGACCATATAGAAAAGCCTACAATTCCATTTTAATATTGTAGTGTATTTTCACCATAGTTTTTCATAAAGTGTAAAGAATTTCTCTAATTTTTAGGTCAAAGCCTACCAGACAGTGGAGATGTCTGGTTTGCTATCTACATCTTGGGGACATTTGGAAAGCTTCCCAGGGAATGCTTTCCATCCATTGCTTACCATTGGCTTACTGATTTGTACATCACATTCGCTTGCTTTCTATTTGCTGGCTCTGTTTGTTTTAGGCTGTCGATCTTGGGTCGGTCCCTTCCGTTGCCCAAACCTTATTTACTGTGTTTATCCATCAGTGTTGGATTTCTATAAACAGGCCTTTAAATCGTGTTCTTATCTTGTCACATTTGCTGTGCATTTAAAGATGAGGTTCAAATGTCAGCCTGTGTTTTCCAGGGAGTTTGGTGTTTACTTTTCTTTCTCTGACTTCAAAGTGAGAGAATTTATGTGGCAATCCTGTTGGTTGCTGGGGGTGTGTTTGAGGAAGGCTGTATGATGTTATTCAAATTTTGCCATTTGCCAGAAAAAAAAAATGTCTGTAAATATCTGTGCAGATATTTCTGAATAAATCGAATTAGAAAAGCACAAATGAAGCACATTTTTAGGTAATTCTAAAGTGTGGTGGAACAGATTTTAATACGATCAAAACAAATCAGTACATTAGGTCCACACATTATCGTTTATGCGCTTTATACTTTGAGTATAACTATTTTTGTGCAAATGTAAAGGTAATTTCAATTGAAGATGTGTTATCTGTAATAGCAGTGCACTACCACACCATGTATACTTCACTTTACCTCTCTTCTCTCTGCTCTGCACCACTCCACACCACTACAGTCTTTTCTGCTCCACTCCACACTGCATCACTACACTCTACTCTGCACCACTTCACTTGGTGCCTTGCTACTACTCTACAACACTGTACTCTATGCCAGTGCACTCTTCCCACACTACTCTCCCATGGACCAATGTGCTCTTCACTACTGCACTCTACACCACACCACTCTGCACAACTCCACTCTATGCTACTCTATATTACAACACTGCACTCTCTGCCACTGCACTCCACTCTATGCCAGTGCACTCTGTCAATCCGATCCACCATACGCCACTCTAATCTACTCTGCACTCTGCACCACTGTACACAACTCGATTCTACTCTGAAACAATAAATCCCCACCCCACCTCACTCAACTCCACTGTGCATCGCTGCACTCTAATCTGCTCCACAGCAGTCTGCTCTGCTCCACTGCACTCTACCCTGCACCACTCCACTCTGTGCCACATCACTCTACTCTGAAACAATCTACTCCATGCCACTCCACTCCACTTTGTGCCACTCCACTTTTTGCCACTCCACTCTACTGTACTCTACGCTGCGACAATCTTCGTTACTCTACTGTACTCTACACCTATCTACTCCACGCCACTGCACTGCACGCCACTCTTCTGTAAACCACTACACTCAGCGCCAATGCATTCCATACCACATTACTCAAAACCTATGCACTGCACTCTATGGCAACTACTGTACATCACTGCACTCTACACCACTATATTCTACTCTGCAGCATTGTACGCCACTGCATCTACACCACTCTTCTACTCTGCACCACTGCAGTCCTTGTCACTGTATCCTGCACCATTCTGCTGTACACCACTGGACTCTACGATGTACAGTGCTCTACTCTGGAAGACTGCATTCTCCGCTGCATGCATTGCCACTCTACACCATTGCGCTGTACATCACTGCACTCTGCGGCGCTCTGTTCTACTCTGTGCCACTGTACTGAGCCACTCCACTCTACTCGGCACCACTCAACTCTACACCACTCTACTGCATTCTTTGCCAATTCACTGTATGCCACTAAACCTTTCACGCACTCACCTGGTTCCAACCGCAGAGATGATGCTGGACCTCCAGTCTCAGCTGGAGCAGCTTAATGAAACAAATAACAACTGTCTGGTCTTTAAAAAAAAAATAAAACTGCCCCCAGACGGGAAAGGAGGATAAAATAAAACAAGAAAAGATGAACTCGTGTCACTGAGGGAACTGCTTGGCTGTCTCGTGCACTGCCCGGTAGGATCAGGACTCTCTGGACCTCATTATGCAGGTATACTGTGCTAATAACAAGAGGCACGTGTCCCACATGGAAGGGTGGAATATTCCAATGAACCTGGGGAAGATCACATGTTGCGTACAACGGATATGAGGCTTTACAGGTGCAAATGGCAATTCAGAACAAGTTAGTAGCTCACAGTTGATAACATAACTGTTCTAAACAGACTTGTGATATCTGCAGGTGCACAATAGACCAAACTTGCGTAGCAACAGAAAAGGAGGGTCAGTGGTTCAGGTTTCCTGGGAAGGGTGGCAATGGAGTGCTCGAAACTTGAAGGTGCGATTGGAAGGCACCACAAAGGAAGCATGACTATGAAACTCGGACAGAGGGGCGCCACAAGGGAAGGGTGACATGAGCCCGGGAAGTAAAACCCCACCACACATAGGGCACAAGATGAAGTTGTGACAGCACTCTGCTTCACTCGATGCTTCTTTTAACTACTCTGCAGCAATGCACTCAACGCCACTCTACTCTACACCACTGCATTCTACACCACTCTGTTTTAGAGCTCTGCACTCTTCACTGCACCTCTCTACTCTACCCTGCACTCTATGCCACATCAGTGTACCCTGAAACAATCTACTCTGCACCACTCTGTAACTGCACTCTACGCCAATGCACCCTACACCACTTTACTGAAAACCAATGCACTGTACACCGATATGGTCTGCACCACTGTACTTTACACCACTTCACTCTAGGCCACTCTACTCCACTCTACGACACTCCACTGTATGAAGACCTGGTCCATTAACTCTACTCTGCTCTGACACTCTACTGTATGCCACTCCATTTTGCAACACTCTAATCCACTCTTCAACACTACTCTACAACGCTCTATGCAACTCTCTATACCAGTCCATGCCATTTTGCTCCACTGTATTCTACAACACAGTCCAATTGAAGATGTCTTATCTGTAATGGCAGTACGCTACCACACCATGCATGCTTCACTTTACCCCTATCTACTCTACTCTACTCTGTAGCACACCACACCACTGCCGTCTACTCTGCACCACTGCACACTATGCCACTCCTCTGTACACTGCGTCATTGCACTCTACTCTGCACAACACTGCTCTATGCCACTTCACTGTGCACCTCGCTACTCTATACCACTCTGATCTCTACTATATACCACTTTGATTTTCTACTGTGCACTACTGCACTCTTCTCCACTCCTCTCTGTGCCACTACACTCTACCCTACACCACTCTGCTCTACACTACTTGAATCTACTCTGATTTTCTACTATGCACTACTGCACTCCTCTCTGTGCCACTGCACTCTTTGTCACTACACTCTATGCAAATACAAGCTATGCCACTACACTCTACCCTGCACCACTCTGCTCTACACTACTTGAATCTACTCTGAAACAATCTACTATAAGCCACAGCACTCTGTGCCACTGCACTCTCTCCATTCTGCACCATTCTATGCCACTCTACTGTACTCTGCACCACTCTACACTTTTGTGCTCTACACCACACTTCTCTAAATCACTGCACTCTATGCCAGGCAACTACTCTGCACCACTGCACTATGCACCACTATACTGTACTCTGCACCACTCTATTCAACACTACACCACTGCACTCTAAACCACTGCTCTCTGCCCAACTCTACTCTTCCCTTCTTTACTCTGCATCATTCTGCTCTACACCACTGCACTCTATGATGCTCTACTCTGCAAGACTGCACTGTCTGCCACTGAACTCAACGCCACTCTACTCTGCACTAGTGCACTCTATGCCACTGCACGTTATACTACTCTACACTATTGCTCTGTACTTCACTGCACCCTGCAGCACTCTATTCTACACCACTCAAATCTATGCCACTCTACTGCACTCTACACCAGTGCGGTGTGCGTCACAATACTCTTCATCACTCGATGCCACTCCAATCTATTCTGCACCGATGCACTCGATGCCACTGTACACCACTCTACTGTACACCATTGCATTTTACCCTACTCTCACCTCTGCACTTTACCCTGCACCACGTTGCTCAACACTACACTACTCCACTCTGTGCCACTTCAGTCTACTCTAAAACAATCTACAGTATGCCATTGCACTCTACACCACTGCACTTTACTTTGCCCCACTCTACTCTATGGCACTCTGCATCACTACACTCTATGCCAATGCACTCAACACCACTTTACTCAAAACCAGTGCACACTACGCCACTGCACTCAGTGCCACTCTACTCTGCACCATCGTACTTTATACCACTTCACTCTAGGCCATGCTACTCCACTCAGTGAAACTCCACTCTACAACACTACATTCTGATACTCCTCTCTATGATGCTCTACTCCATCAAATTCTACTCAACTCTGACACTACTCCACTGTATGCCACTCCACTCTGCAACACTATTCTCCACTCAATGCCATTCTACTTCACTCTAGTCTATGACATCCCCCCAATTGAACATATGTTGTCTGTAATGGCAGAATGCTATCACACCGTGCATATTTCACCTTACCCCACTCTACTCTGCACTACTCCATGCCACTATACACTATGCAACTCCACGCCACACTGCGTCACTGCACTCTACTTTGCACCACTCCGCACCACTTCACCCTACACCTCTCTACTCCACTCTGCTTCACTGTACTCTTTGCTAATGTACTCTACCCCACACTACTCTACTATGCACCGCCCCACTCTTCACCACTGCAGTCTACACCACTCCACTTGGCGCTATTCCACTCTGTACTACTCTGCTCTGCAACACTGTACTCTATGCCAATGCACTCTACTCTGCACCACCCCACACCACTGTACACTATGCAGTTCCACTCCACGCTGTGTCACTGCACTCTACTTTGCACCACTGTACTTTACGCCACTTCACTATAGGCCACTCTTCTCCACTCTACTACACTATTCTCTGATACTCCACTCTGTGACACTCTACTCCATCAAACTCTACTCTACTGTGACAATGTACTCCACTCTATTTCACTGTACGACACTACTGCACTCTGCTATGCACAGCTTCCGCTAAGCCACTTCATGCCACTTTACCCCATTTTGTTCTATGACAAACTACTCTACTCTATTCCGCCACTGCACTCAATGACACTCCTCTCTGCAACACTACTCCACTCTATGCCACTCCACTTTGAAAGTCTACTTTGTTGTAGGCTCCTCTACTCTACAACACTCTACTCTATGCAACACCCTGTATACCGCTCCATTCTACACCACTCCACAACATTTGTTCCATTCCACACTGTGACCTTCTACTCCACTCTGAAACTTGACTCCACGCCACTCAACTGCACTCTTTGCCCTTCCACTCTACAACACTGTACTCCCTTCCACTCTACAACACTCTACTTTATTCACGCCACTCAACTCCACTCCCTCCAGCCCATTCATCTCTACGCCATTCCATAACACTTTACTTCACTTTATGACACTCCACGCCACTTTCCTTTACCCGCTAACCTTTAGCCATCCTGAACATCGGCCATGCTGGAGTACGGCATGGCTGACACTTATTGGCAAAACCAATAGCTCTTGCATAGGCAAGACCTGTTGATTTTGCCAGTGCTTGTTCTTTAAGGCCACCGATGTTCATTTTGAATTGTATATATTGCTACTAGCCATGTACATTGCCAGCTCATTATTTAGTAAGGTTTGAATAATCACACATTATTGGTTTCATTGCAGCGGTTGTGACAGTGATTGATTGTGGGAAAGCTCAGATTATACTGTCATCAGAGCTACATTTACCTGGAAATTCAGATAGCGTCTGCAGACTACGTAGCTCACAGGCACTATTTTTCTGCTTTATTGTGCATTTGTGAAATGAAAAAAGTAGAGTATATGGTGTTTGTGATTATACTTCATTGAGACTGGTGAGTTTTTGATTGACGTCCTGAGCTTTGCATATTTGGACTGGTCAATTCTGCCCCAGTTTCCCTGGCCAGTATGGAGGTGTATATTGGACGGTTAAGGAGCAGTCTTCCGGCCAGATCAGATACTTGTCTGCACACTGGTTTTACCTCCCACTGGGGGGCCTGGAAAGGTTTGTCACCACCACTGCAGGGGATTACAGCAACACCCGATCCCATGTGACACATACGACAGACATTGCATTGCTGATTATGCTGGTGAGCACAGCTGTAGACTTGGTTGAGATTGGGAGAATTGCCCGCTACCCACCATAACTTTGCCCCTTTGTTTACGTCTTGTTGGGACTTGATAGGACTCGATGAGGAGAGAAACCAGCTGTGACCAGAACACCATTGCAAATAAGGGGCTGACCGCCAGCAGAGGAAGGGGCAAGCCTCTCTTTAAAGCAGGCATGCCCAATTTTTCTGTGCTACCAGTAGGAACGGGACTATGAACTAGGGAAGAAACCCCTTGGAGGCACACCATTAAGAAATGGGGATGGATATGAAACAGGAGTATCAGCCTTGGTAGGTCCCTATAAAATCCAGGCCTTCCTACCAGTTAGTGAGAAGACAGCTGTTCTCTTGCAAATTATGTTCTATCTTTTTAAGCAGGTGGGGTATACAGAAGCAACATGGAAGACTGTAGAAACCCTATGGTCCTACTTGGGGAAAGTGCACTCTATGGCACATCTTCTTAGGTGAAAGGTGAAGAGGGTAGAAGATGATGGAGAATGTATAATGGCTATGCAATGAAATGGTTTAGAGTCTAGATCTTTAAGGAAATCTTTTGTGGGAGAACTTACTGTCATAGTTGTGTTGGTAAATTGATAGAAACATGAATTAAACTTTAATATATCCAGATATCGACATACTATTATGTATGTTAAATATATAAATTGGATATGACATATTATTATATTTATATATAAATGTTCGGTGTCATGTGTAGCTGCAGAAACACATACTGTGCATTATCCTGCCATCTAGTGTTGGGCTCGGAGTGTTACAAGTTGTTTTTCTTCGAAGAGGTCTTTTCGAGTCACGAGACCGAGGGACTCCTCCCTTTCGGCTCCATTGCGCATGGGCGTCGACTCCATCTTAGATTGTTTTCTTTCCGCCATTGGGTTCGGACGTGTTCCTCTTCGCTCCGTATTTCGAATCGGGAAAGTTAGCTAAATATAGAAAATTAAACGGTATTGTTTTCGCTCGGTACTGGGTTAGTGTTATCGTATCGGCACTGATCGCAAAAGTGCTCCGGCGGCCCTTCGGGGCTTCCGCACTTCAGCGGGGTCTGGTCGGCCCGAACGCATCCATCGACGAAGACTAATGGATCGGACCCCCTTCTGCTTCTGTCCGAAGTGCCACTCGAAGTATCCTTATACAGACCAACACCTGGTCTGTAATCTGTGTTTATCACCAGAACACAGAGAGGATACTTGTGAGACCTGTCGAGCGTTTCGATCAAAAAAGACCCTTCGTGATCGACGAGCGAGAAGACTACAGATGGCGTCGACACCGAGAGAACAAATCGACGCAGAGGAGGAGGAAAGAATTTCCATCCAGGGGACGGACTCTGACGATTCCGAAAGTGAGCGAACCGCGACGATGCAGAAAACAGTGAGTAAAACTGCCCCGTCCAAGACTCACACAAAGATCGTTAAGGCCAAGGGGACACCACCGCCAGCAGGCCATGGCTTAACCCATCGAAAAGGAGGTGACAAACATCAGCACAGAAAAAGGCCAGAGATTTGCCGAAGACTTCCGACTCTGGTCGATATTCTGGCACCGAAAGATCTCGACACTGAGAGTTCGACTCACCCAAGGTGAGAAAAATCACGTCGGAACTGAGAAAGACTTTATCGGAAACATTGGTACCGAAAAAAGCAGCTTCGGAGCCGAAAAGAAGCTCTTACACAGAAGAGCGAGGACTTTCCAGCCAAATGCATGAAAAACACAGATTTGAGCAGGAAATAAGTATGGTTGAGCCAGACCATACGCAAAGAAGGTTGCATATCCAGAAAGAGACTGGAAAAATACAAACTCTTCCTCCAATTAAAACAAAAAGAAAACTGGCATTTCAAGGGTCAGAAATGCAGCCAAAGGCGAAGGTGGGCAGAGACAAAACACCACCACCAAGTTTTTCTCCACAACCTTCCCCACTACACTCACCACAGTTGTCTCCGGTGGGAACACCTCCTATGCAGTCACGTACGCATACAGGGATGACGCAGGATGATCCTGATGCATGGGACTTGTCTGATGCACCAGTGTCGGGCAACAGTCCATACTGTTACCCAACAAAGCCGTCACCTCCAGAGGACAGTACTGCATATATGCAGGTACTATCAAGGGCAGCTACGTTCCACAATGTAGTAATGCACTCTGAGCCAATAGAGGATGATTTCCTGTTCAACACCTTGGCATCCACCCACACTTCCTACCAGAGTCTGCCAATGCTCCCTGGCATGCTCAAACATGCAAAACAGGTATTCCAGGAGCCAGTTAAAGGAAGGGCTATCACGCCTAGGGTGGAAAAAAAATACAAGCCTCCCCCAAAGGATCGTGTGTTTATAACACAGCAACTTACACCAGACTCGGTGGTTGTAGGAGCAGCAAGAAAGAGGGAAAACTCTCAATCGTCAGGAGACGCTCCACTGCCTGACAAAGAGAGTAGGAAGTTTGACGCAGCGGGCAAACGAGTGGCAGCACAGGCAGCCAATCAATGGCGAATCGCAAACTCACAAGCCTTACTTGCTCGCTACGACATGGCACACTGGGCCGAGATTCAACACATTATACAGCACTTGCCCAAAGAACACCAGAAACGTGCCCAGCAGGTTGTGGAAGAAGGACAAGCAATATCCAACAACCAAATAAGGTCCTCATTAGACTCAGCAGACACGGCAGCACAAACGGTCAACACTGCAGTAACCATTCACAGGCATGCATGGTTACGAAGCTCTGGATTTAAGCCAGAAATCCAACAAGCAGTGTTGAACATGCCTTTTAACCAGGAACAATTGTTTGGCCCGGAAGTGGACACAGCAATTGAAAAACTAAAGAAGGACACGGACACGGCCAAAGCCATGGGCGCGCTCTACTCCCCACAGGGCAGAGGCACATTTAGAAAGCCACAATTTAGAGGGGGATTTCGAATGCAAACACCAGAGCCTTCCACCTCACAAAGCAGACCCACCTATTGGGCACAATACCAGAGGGGAGGGTTTTGTGGCTCATATAGAGGTGGTCAATTCCCAAGAGGAAGGGGAAAGTTCCAGACACCTAAAACAGGCCAAACCAAACAGTGACTTCAATGTCACAAAACCCCAACACTTCCCCCCCACTGGTGTTGAGACTTACCGCATACTATCAAAACTGGACACACATTACTACGGACGCATGGGTCCTTGCCATTATCCAACATGGTTATTGCATAGAATTCACAAATTTCCCTCCAGATGTGCCCCCAAGAGCACACAATATGTCCAAACAACACTTAGACCTATTACAAATAGAGGTCCAAGCATTATTACAAAAACAAGCAACAGAGTTAGTACCCAACCATCGGAAAGGAACAGGCGTATACTCACTATATTTCCTAATTCCAAAGAAGGACAAAATGTTAAGACCTATATTAGACCTCAGAACACTGAATCTCTTCATCAAGTCGGATCACTTCCATATGGTAACACTTCAAGACGTGGTTCCCTTACTAAAAAAGGAGGACTACATGTCAACATTAGATCTCAAGGATGCCTACTTTCACATACCCATCCATCCTTCTCACAGAAAATACTTAAGGTTTGTAATACACGGCGTACACTATCAATTCAAAGTGTTACCGTTCAGGATAACAACAGTCCCAAGGGTATTCACAAAATGCCTTGCAGTAGTAGCCGCTCACATAAGGAGACAGCACATGCACGTATTCCCATACTTAGACGACTGGCTAATAAAAACCAACACTCAACAACAGTGTCTTCTTCACACGCAATACGTTATAGAAACTCTACACAAACTAGGGTTTTCTATAAATTACCAGAAATCGCATCTGCAGCCATCCCAAATACAACAATACTTGGGAGCAACACTCAACACACAAAAAGCGATTGCCACTCCAGGTCCACAAAGAGTCCAAGCGTTCCAAAATATAACATCAAGCATACAGCCAAACCAACACTACCCAGTAAGGTTTGTAATGAAACTTCTAGGCATGGGGGGTCATTCTGACCCTGGCGGCCGGTGACCGCCAGGGTCACCGACCACGGGAGCACCGCCAACAGGCTGGCGGTGCTCCCAAGGGCATTCTGACCGCGGCGGTTCAGCCGCGGCCAGAAAGGGTAAACCGGCGGTCTCCCACTGCCCTACAGAATCCTCCATGGCTGCGGAGCGCGCTCCGCAGCCATGGGGATTCTGACACCCCCTTCCGCCATGCTGTTCCTGGCGGGTCTCCCGCCAGGAACAGGATGGCGGTAGGGGGTGCCGCGGGGCCCCTGGGGGCCCCTGCAGTGCCCATGCCCATGGCATGGGCACTGCAGGGGCCCCCGTAAGAGGGCCCCGCAAAGTATTTCAGTGTCTGCAAAGCAGACACTGAAATACGCGACGGGTGCAACTGCACCCGTCGCACCTTCCCACTACGCCGGCTCCATTCGGAGCCGGCGTCCTCGTGGGAAGGTCGATTTGCCCTGGGCTGGCGGGCGGCCTTTTGGCGGCCGCCCGCCAGCCCAGGGCAAATCCCAAAATACCCTCAGCGGTCTTTTGACCGCGGAGCGGTATTTTGGAGGGGGAACATTGGCGGGCGGCCTCCGCCGCCCGCCAATGTTAGAATCACCCCCATGATGTCTTCATGCATAGCTATTTTCCCAAACGCAAGATTACAACAGTGCCTAGCAAGACAATAGACACAAGCACAGGGTCAACCCTAAGATTTAGTGTTGATAGACCGCCAGACACACTTCTCGCTTCAGTGGTGGAACCCTATAAATTTAAACCAAGGGCAGCCATTCCAGGACCCAGTGCCTCAAGTTGTGATCACAACAGATGCTTCCATGATGGGGTGGGGTGCACACCTCAACAAGCACAGCATACAGGGTCAATGGGACAATCAACAAAAACAACTTCACATAAATCATATGGAACTGCTAGCAGTGTTTCTAGCATTAAAAGCATTTCAACCACTGGTAGCCCACAAACACATTCTTGTCAAAACCGACAACATGACAACAATGTATTATCTCAACAAACAAGGAGGGACACACTTGTCACAACTGTGTCTCTTAGCACAAAAAATTTGGCATTGGGCAATTCACAATCACATTCGCCTGATAGCACAATACATCCCAGGCATTCAAAACCAGTTAGCCGACAATCTCAGTCGAGATCACCAGCAAACTCACGAATGGGAAATTCATCCCGAGATCCTACAGGATCACTTCCTCCACTGGGGAACACCAAACATAGACCTATTCGCAACAAAAGAAAACGCAAAATGCCAAAACTTCGCGTCCAGGTACCCACACCCTCAATCCAAGGGCAGTGCACTATGGATCAGTTGGTCAGGAATATTTGCTTACGCTTTTCCCCCTCTCCCACTCATTCCTTATCTAGTCAACAAAGTAAGTCAAAACAAACTCAAACTAATACTCATAGCACCAACCTGGGCTCGCCAACCGTGGTACACAACACTGTTGGACTTATCAGTAGTACCTCAAATTACCAAACATACCAGATCTGTTAACACAACACAAACAACAGATCAGACACCTGAATCCAGCATCGCTCAATCTAGCAATCTGGCTCCTGAAGTCTTAGAATTCGAACATTTAAACCTTACACAAGAGTGTATGGAGGTCATTAAACAAGCTAGAAAACCTACGACAAAACATTGTTACGTAAACAAATGGAAAAGATTTGTTTACTACTGCCACACTAATCAGATTCAACCACTACATGCCTCCACAAAGGACATTGTAAGTTACTTATTACACTTACAAAAGTCTAATCTAGCATTCCCTTCCATTAAAATACATCTCACTGCAATATCTGCCTATCTGCAGATTACACATACAACATCGCTTTTTAGAATCCCAGTCATCAAAGCATTTATGGAGGGACTAAAAAGAATCATACCCCCAAGGACACCACCAGTACCTTTGTGGAACCTTAATATTGTATTAACACGACTCATGGGACCACCATTCGAACCCATGCACTCTTGTGAAATACAATACTTAACTTGGAAAGTAGCCTTCCTAATAGCTATCACATCACTTAGAGTAAGTGAGATACAAGCATTTACTATTCAAGAACCCTTTATACAAATACATAGACATAAAGTGGTTCTCCGTACAAATCCCAAATTCCTACCAAAGGTCATATCACCATTCCACCTAAACCAAACAGTGGAACTCCCAGTCTTCTTTCCGCAACCAAACTCAGTAGCCGAAAGAGCCTTACATACATTAGGCATAAAGAGAGCACTAATGTATTACATTGACAGAACAAAACCATTTTGTAAAACAAAACAATTGTTTGTAGCCTTCCAAAAACCTCAGGCAGGTAATCCTATATCCAAACAAGGCATTGCCAGATGGATAGTTAAATGTATTCAAACTTGCTATATTAAAGCAAAAAGAGATCTACCCATTACACCAAGAGCACATTCCACTAGGAAGAAAGGCGCCACAATGGCTTTTCTTGGGAATATACCTATGACGGAAATTTGTAAGGCAGCCACCTGGTCTACGCCTCATACATTCACTAAGCATTACTGTGTAGATGTGTTAGCAACGCAACAAACCACAGTAGGACAGGCTGTATTAAGAACATTATTTCAGACAACTTCAACTCCATCAGGCTAAGCCACTGCATTTTGGGGAGATTACTGCTTATTAGTCTATGCACAGCATGTGTATCTGCAGCTACACATGCCACTGAACGGAAAATGTCACTTACCCAGTGTACATCTGTTCGTGGCATGAGACGCTGCAGATTCACATGCGCCCTCCCACCTCCCCCGGGAGCCTGTAGCCGTTATTAGTTGAATGAAAATTGTAAATTTGTAAATAGACATTATTTTACTACACATTATGTACATACATACCTACTCCATTGCATGGGCACATCTAGTATACTCACAACTCCTACCTCACCCTCTGCGGGGAAAACAATCTAAGATGGAGTCGATGCCCATGCGCAATGGAGCCGAAAGGGAGGAGTCCCTCGGTCTCGTGACTCGAAAAGACTTCTTCGAAGAAAAACAACTTGTAACACTCCGAACCCAACACTAGATGGCAGGATAATGCACCACATGTGAATCTGCAGCGTCTCATGCCACGAACAGATGTACACTGGGTAAGTGACATTTTCCATATATATATATATATATATATATATATATATATATATATATATATATATGTGTGTGTGTTTATGCATATTCACTCAAGGACCCCAAAAAGTCTTTAGTGGCACGCAATTTTTAAATATTTAATCCAGAAATATACATAGCATTTTATTTTCTTTTTTCTTAAGAACATTTTATTGTTTTTCCAAAACGTTCAGCATAGCTTTTTGTTAAGGCATAGGTAACACTTTTCGGTCTAATTTAGACCTTCCTCCGACCACAATATTGTTTTCTTCTCCAGAGGTAATAAACATCCAGCAAAGCTATTTCACAGTTAATCATAGTCCCAGACAGAGGACTCTAAACATTTCATCATTCAACAGTCCCATTTTCACGCCTGCCATATTAGAATAGGGTTGCGAACAAGCTCTCGTACACATTTAATCTTAAAATACTGCAATTAGCAGAAACTGATCTTTTTCTGGCTCTGCCTTGCTGGGCTTTGGCTAACTATACTCTTTATTGGAACCCAGCCTGGATGTTACATCATTGTGTGGTAATAAGGAAAAGTAGTACATTTGATTAGTATATCCTGAAGGTTGGTAATAATTAGTCTGTACCAGTCTTCCCCCCCCTTGGCATCACATTTTCTTTATGATCTTTACACAGAAACATGAAAAGGAGTTGCACATGTCTACTGTCTCATGCCTGATGGATCTTGCCGACTCAATCTGAGGCTTCAGCAAGAAGCTTGTGGTTCCCTTTTAGAGACATCAGTTCCCCATTACAGATCTTCTTTTTCTTTCTTTAGTTCTTTTTATTGACTTTTCAGACAGATACAAAGGACAGCATTGCAACCCATGTCAAAGTACAGCACAGATTGGTCTTCAAGTTGAATTGGATCATACATTACATAAATAGCCTTACAGTGCTTGTATCTCTCGCCGAAGTAATTAGGAGAGAGAAGGAAGTGTTAGGACAGTGTGGAAAGATGGCTACCCATCAGGACATGAGTGGATGGGGATTACGTAGTAGTGACTGCACTCAAGCCCTCATGAGGACATTACTTGGGCTCAACATGCATCATACTTAACCCTCCTCTGCAGGAGCTACACTAGAGACCAAGCAATCTAATCTACTTCTAGCATGTCAGAAGCAGTGACCTGCACCGCTCCTCAACTCTTCCACTCAAATACATCTCAAGGGGAACCAAATATCTGTAGGACTGGACCTCACAGACATCAGTTCTCAGTGGGCAGTTAGGTGGTCCTGACCGTACGCTGCATCCTGGGGCCACTCGGGCATCCATGGCACCAGGTGGTGACCCCAATGTATCTCCACCTGCCACTTAGCAAGCAAAGGCAGGATTGCAGTTAACTTCTGCATCTCATGGGGAACCTCCCTCACATACCCTAGCAGCACGACCTGAAGCGAGCACTCCAGCAGGAGACCCATAATCTCTTTGATGATGTCGAAGACATTGTGCCAGAATTGTCACACCCCAGAGCAGTCCCAAGCTAAGTGTAATAAATCAACACACGGTACGGGCATTGTGTGCAGCATTGATCATCCCGAAGGTCCATTTGTGCAGGTGCTCCGGGGCGCGGTAGAGTCTATGGAGCTACTTAAAGTGCACCAAGCGAAGCTGGTAATTGGGCGAGAGTGCCCTGGCCTGAGCACAACAGAAACACCATTGATCCTATAGAGTGGGAGTTGCAAGGGCATCAGCCCATGCCTGTCTAGCACCAAGGATCCGCTCCGGTGCCTTCTCCTGCATGCCAACATATAGCCTGGTGACGAGCCTGCCCCCAGTACAGGGCGTTCAGTCGCACGGCTTACATCCCTTGCGGAACATGTTTTATAGTAGCCACTGCAAGGATGGAATATGGAAAGGCTCCATACGCTCTACTGCACAAGAAACATTTTTACTGTGTAGTATTATGAAAATAAAACCGAGGTATGGAACCACTGGCAACCAACATGTCAGGGTGCTGCGACCAACATGTTGTTCCCAAGCAACACATTGGGTACCACTGGTTTAGAGTATAACCTCCACCCCTAAAAATGAATTCCAATTTAGTTTATTATTTAAATCGTTTTTTTATTGGTACACAACAACAGTATGAAAATTGCTAATCTATACAAGGTTATAGGGATACACAAATACTGTGGTGGTAAAAAACAAAAGTGTGCAATATTTATTCAGTATTCAAACTTCAAACGTCAACACACAGCAAAAGCCCTTATAAAGGAGGCCTCATCAGAATGGGGTAACTAGATGTAAGCACTAGACTTGAATCCAGGCTCCAACCACTTAAGCCCTCAAAATGAAATTTTGTGCAGATTATTTATGTTCTGTCTACGTTGTGTTGTTCTAATGATTTATGCTTGGAAGCTTGTACATTATGTGCAGATTCATAAATCAGCAAGTCTACGGTGGGGTGTACTTGTCTGTGTAAATAGGCCATTAATTGCTTTGTTTGCCCGTAGCCACTCGCCTAGGTACATCCACTGTTTCACACTAGTTTGCTTTTAATGTAAATGTGTTACAAATGGAGAACCTTTGAATGTGCAACATCTACACCTATTTGCCAATGTGAATGAGGCAGATTTGACCTTTACATAAATCACACACTACAATGTGCAGAGGCATTTTTGTGACAACTTTGTTGGACTCTTAGGTGTTTTGTTTGGAGAGGCAGCAAGGCCATGTGACCAGACATCCCACTCAAGAACACCGATGTCATTGTTCCTTTCCTACATGATATGAAGCCACTCAGTAGCTGTGAACTACACAGCAGTGGAGCCAACGTTTTGAAATGGCAGTCACTGAAATATCCATAGCTTCGAGATAGTGATGTTAGCAGCCACTCCCACCATAAGTGGCAGAAAAATGATTAGTCAACTGTTTAGCCCTCCACTCTGCTTTGGCAATCGGTAACCGAAGAATTGCAGGTTAGTGCATGTCTATTGAATCTGTTTTTTTCTTCCGCTAAATAACAGTTTGTTGCGGTCCTTTTTATTTTTTTTATGTGTATTCACCATCAATTTCCAGTACTTCTGCGAACAAATCCCTTTGTTGCGCCCAGTCTCCAATTGTTCTACCTATTGATAAGTATGACAAATCTATGTCTACATGTGCACATGCTGTGATAGTTACACTCAGTTGACTGCAATAGACTCGAAGTGAAGTTCATTTCTAAATGCTAATGGTTAGAATAAACTTTAAATGTACATGCTCTGTTGATGATTTTGGAACATAACATTTTTAAATACTTAATACACATGCTTTTCAATCATGTTTGTGATGTGCCAGTGAATTTTTAAGGGCCTTGCTGTCTATGTGCTAACTCGTTGTGTGGTTACCTGGTAATCTGCTAGCTATGCTGGTAACCTTTAATTTTCAGTAAATCTCTCTTCCATTATCCTGAAGCGTATCCACTACATGGTGGCAGCACCCTCTGCTACCACAGAAAAGCTTGGCTGCTACATTCTAACTCGTTAATCATTGCTATTTACTTCTAAAGTGAATGTTTCTGTCTCTATGAGGGCAAAGTTAGAAGGTTCAAACTGTGCTCTATCAATCTCGGTTTCTCTATCGGCCAAGAAAATAAGCCCTGGGTATTATATCTGGTGGCGGAGGAAAGCTTTTTCCTTGTCTTTAATTTATTGAATTATTACAGTGCGGACATCAGCTGTGGTAATGGACAGTGTTCTAAAGAACAACTAGAGAATTCATCATGCTCTTAGCAAAACTTTGTAGCAGTACTTAGCTCTAGTCGTACCACAACAATACGGGACGGTAGCACTCTAGCCCTCTTGCCAGTCTTCGAAAATTGGTGGTGTTGACCTATGTCACTTCCAAACTGCCTTCATTAATATTGGGTCACAAGCATCTTGAGTAACGACATGAAAGTACCTCTGAATTCTATGTAGAATGAAAACTCTACATTTTATTTATATTAAATTGTTGGTCCGGTTGTGTCTTGTCCTGATTATGTTTACTGGTTAACAAGGCCATAAGTGTTTGAGTGGTGAATGTGCATTTTAATAGCCAGGCACACTTTTAATTATATTAATTTATTCCACACATTTTGTTCCTTTCAGAAATTGTACTTACTGGTGCGTGGTTCCTGTTTCAGCTGCCATATGCTGACGTGCCCGCGAGCTGTGATCCACTTGCTGCTGAACCAGCTGAAAGCACTGGATGCGGGAAATCTTCATGCAGTGTATGAGATCGAAGCTGCACTTAATAGGGTAGGAGTAACTTTACAGTTTACTAAGTGGTCAGTCATACAACGCCCTTGTTACTTTGACTTTATACTGTGATTGCATATCTGCAAATTACATTAACGTATGCTAGGGCCCAAGAAACAGATTGTCACAACTGGTGGGTATTATGAACTGCAGGTCTAATACTGCCTTTGTTGAACAAGTGGAAATCTCCACCTTTAAATGATTTGTATTCGCTATTCAGCAGGGAGTACGCTTGACTACCGCCTGCACTTAAATTGAAAAACATTTCTGTCTGTATTAGTAGCTAGATGTGCATGTCCTGGAGAAACATTGCAGTGCCAGTAGAAAGTAGTGGTCTCTGCAAAGATATGGTGGTGTACTATGTTACTGCCTTTCAGAACTGCCTTAAAGCTGCCAGCCAGAGTTTCCAGTTTTTATTAAAATAGCAGCACACATTCGCCATTACAGTTCTAGACACCTAGCTCTTGTTTGCATGCTTCATTGTAAGCCTGATCAGCAATCACCAGTATTTCTGACCCCTGCTCCAATGAATTTCAGTTAGTAAGATTGCAGATGGACCTGACTGACCTAACATTGATCTGTGCAGAGCGCTCAAGTTTATGTCACTGCGAACATCAGTCTCACCGAGATGGACAAACATGGTTCTAGTGTGGAATCTTACACCTCTTGTGTTCTTAGGCACCAGCGCTCTGAACTACCAATACTATATCCTTTCTAGTCACTGAGGTAGAAGTAGCACTTATCTTTTACGAAAAGCTTCCACCTTGTAAAAGCTGCCAAAATGATTACATATCTGCTAGATGCTGGTGCATTCCTTTTTGCATTACTCATTTTATAGGCCCACAGTAGTATTTGTAAAATATATGTAGTAACTGCAAAACACAGCCAAAAAGTAGGTTATGGTCCTAGATCAAACTCACCAAACTACTGACAGTTATGAATAAGAATACACAAAACGTGTGCCACCTTTCATGCTAAACACACCAATTTGGCAAAATTACAGAAACAAATATAGGAGCGATCAAGAAAACATTATGGTGCAATGGTGGGTGATGGATGTTATGACGTGTGTTGTGTCTGTTGCTAACCATAACGGGGGAATTTCGGGGACAAGGCTTGTAAGACCACAGTGCTGCTCATTTTTATTAACTATGTTGCTCGGCGTTGGTCCCCGTTGCAGCAAGGGCCCCCAGGAACAGGTTCAAACTTTGAAAGTAGGATGGCCGATTATTATTATTATTATTTTTTTAAATCATGAGTTTTGAAGTGACCAACAAAATAATTTTTTACCCCAATCCAAACAATAGCATTGTCTTAAACATTAAAAATGTGATTGATGCAATTTCCTTGTATAGATCAGGGTTTGGCCAAAATCTATATTTTTGCAGGGGTGAACCCCAGGGGGACGGACAACGTACATTTCTCCTCTATCATACCTCAGTGGGTAAAATGTATAAGGAGTAGTTCTCCCTTCTTGGCTTCATTGTTTGTTATTAGTTGTCCGCTGTTTATTATGCTAATTCTGTTTGTCTCAGAATGTGGCCTTCTCGTCAGTTGGTCCTCTGCAAGGATGCAGAGGTGGATATACTCTGCCAAACAAACAATGACTCCGATACGTCTTGATAAATCGACAAATATGGAGGTGACATGCTGAAATGTTAGATTGTTTTTTGACATGATTGTCTTCTAGACCTGATCTTAACCAATGATCAACTATGGTTCATGGAAATGAATAGAAAATCCTTATTAATGTATTTGTTATAAATGTAGTTTTCTGTAAGATGTCCGGCAAGGGTAGGCATCTTTAATGCACAATCCTGATGTCAAAACTTTAACTAAGAAATGTTAGCAAAGAAAATGTGATTGACAGGATTGACTCTAGTTTACACGGCTGAGACATACAATTGTGTTAACCCCTTTACATATCATCTGGCACCTTTTTTAAATGCAGATATTTCAAAAACTACTGAACAGATTTACACCAACTCAGCCAGTTAAAAAACACACACTTTGTGAGTAAAGGTCTACGTTTGTGCAAAGTTTGGTGTAAATCTATCTCTTCAGCTTTTTTTGCTCTATATTTCTTCAGCAGTTCATAAGGGGTGCTAAAATGGAAATTTTACAAATTTTTTCACCCTTATTAATTTTTTGTCCGTGGTCGGTCCTTCACAAAACTTGGAACACTGAAATGTTGCTGACTTAGATAGCAGATTGGTGAGTTTTGTGCAAATCTGTCAACCGGGTCATAAGCAATAGGCAAATCAAAATATGCCTTTTCAATGGAAAGTGTGTCTGAACCATAACTACACAATGGTGACACCCACTGTGTAATATAGGCTAAATGAAGACTAACCTTAAGCATTGCATACAGTACAGCCGTCTCTTCTCAAAGACCGATCCAGTTAATGCCTGTATATATGCCTGTTAAATTCCTACACAGATCAGATGGCTGTAAATGTTGAAAATAAGAGCAGTACCGTAGGAAATGATCAACTTCCACCCAGGGTGAACCACTTGGTCTCATTGTGTGATAAGGTATCATGCACTAGGGTCATCTGTCCTTTCATCCATGCATCACATAAAGGATAAAGTCATGAAACAGAAGAAAGATACTAGTAGGATGTGTGCATTTTGGAACTACTCCTCAGTGTTTTGATCCTCACAGCTACTGCTCCTACAGGACAGGAAATGGTTGAACATACTTGAGAGGACATCAGCTCTGCTCGAAGACATTATAAGGTGTTTCACCCACTGACGATAGCGGACTGGTCTTTGCTGTATAGTGAGAAGGAACCAAACTGGCTATTGGATTTTGGGACCTATGCCCTAGAGTCTTGATCTAAGGAGACAAAGGAAGGGAGTTATTGATCCAGGGGGCGCAAGAAGTGTACTTGTATTTTCTGCTAGTTCTGTAGACAAACACATTGTACTGGTTTTGTAAAATGTTTGCATATCACATCCCTTAAAGACACATTATCCCACACACAATCTCTCTACCTGTTCTGTATGCAAGGAAATATGTACTGCTGCTGCGTGTACTGTTATTGTTATATGTACTTAAGAGGAGCTTGTAAGATTGCACATGCCATACTTGTTCCTAAAGGAGATCAATGTACACTGCGTCTGACTACAGTATCATTTCTGTGTGTATTTCAGACACTTGAACTCCCAGTGTACATGCAGTGCGTGTTCTTTGTTTGCAGGAGCACCTTCAACCGCTTCTGCTGCCACACACCTTACATTGGTTCTTTGTTAGCAAAGCCTGCACTGATGCTGCCTGTGCTGCACCAGTGTTGTGTGGCTGTGAAGCTTAGTACAAATCTTTTCTATACTAAATCTAAAATAATTGCCATTATCAGTGCTTGTCTTTGAGCTGCGCTGATTGTTTGTGGTCTTGGGGACAGTGCGGGAGCTTTTACAATGAGCTAAAAGATCCAGGTAGTTTCTGATTGAGGTATTAATCCTGTAGTTTGCCACTAAGGCCGTCATTCGGATTCAGCTGTAAGTACTCATTCAGGCAGGTACCACTTGAATCGTAGTTACAAGTAACAAAGCAAAAACACATTTCAGTTGTCCCTGCATCCCAGGGACATGTCTCAAGAAAAATAAAGAAAAAATAGTGGAAAATAGTCTGGAAAGTAGGAGTTAAAGCAGTAACCTTGTGTGGAAACACTGATTCCCATAATAATTTCCTATTTCTTAGGACAGTGATTCTTAACCTCCAGTTCAGTGACCCCTGGGGGTCTGCAATGCCCACTTAAGAGGCCGCCAACTACTTAGGATATTAAATATTATTAACATAGTATTAAACCATACAGTAATAAAGAATAATGTACATTTTTGAAATGTTTTGTAATTGTGAAGGAATTTGAAAATGAAGGCTAAAGATTAAGTTGGTATCCTCAGACTGATTCGTGAGAGCAATGCAAGTGCATCAGACAGAATATAATATAGTTGATAGGTCACCTAAGTTGAATTTAAAAAAGCTCCAACCTTCCCATTTTTTATATTTGTTTGTGAATTAAATAAAATGTCATAATTTGTGTGTGTGTTTGTTTCTGTACTTTTGTGTATTGTTTTGTGCTCCAAATCATTGAAATTGTGTAGGCAGGGGTCTCTGAATTCCAGTGATGATTCAGTTGGCGTCCCGGGAATCCAATAATGATTCAGTAGGAGTTCCCAAATTACAGTAATTATTAAGTGGGGTTCCGCAGACTTCCGGTTACTTACCACTGTGCTAAGGTAAAACTCTAAATACCACATTATTCCTGCACCTTTGACGAGATTGCTGTGGAATTAGTAATTAGGGGTGAAGGGAATTCTGCATCAGTATTCCTAGGTCTGTCAGAATGAATAGCATGCATGTGACTTTGCCCACAGTAAAACATTAATAAAACTTTTCCTTTCTTTGAAGTGGTAGCTACTGTGACCAAGCATTTATTTGAAAATGTACTCTCAGGTGGTAGTCGAAGAACTTCAGTGGTCCAGATTTAAAGGTGCTGACTTAAATCCCTGGGACCTTTTTAGGTCTTGCCTAGAGGCAGCTCTTAAATGTCTGTTTGAGAATGAACATGTGGACCATACCGAAAACTAACAGTGAGCTTAGAGCCCGCTAATTGCTTATTATTGGCTGGCTTGCCTGTGACTCTTGTGTTCTATGCTTATGTCTTTCTTTCCTCTTTTTGTGTTTGTCCCGCCCCCGGAGCATAACCTCTTTACAGTCCTTTTGTTTGGCTGCCTTGTACCTTTCCACTGCTCACATTTTAAGAGCTGCTTTTCTTTTTTATTAGGTATCCCATGAGAGTGCAGGTTTTTTTGCTGTCTCTTGTTTGGTGCTTCCCCCTTCTTTAATAACTCATTTCCTATGCTTCCTCTGCACCCACTCCCCAACCACTCTTCCGTTGCATCCATAACCAATGCCAATGCTTGTTACTCTAGGGTACCTGTGATCTGTACAGAAAAATATTTTCAAATTATCTTTGTTCCATTCTTAAGAGGAGTAACAATTATATCTCAATACTTCCTCCATATAGAGGTTAATTACTCATTTCGTAACAATGTTTTTCTTTTTTAGTTCCTAGAAGGAAATCCAAATGCCTCTGGCAATGACATTCAGGAAGAACTAGATGCGTTTACATCAGAAATACTACAGAACCACGACTCTGGTCTCCAGAGTTTACAAGTAAGCGATCATTTTATGAAATTATCTTGCCTTTGGATGTTATTTGTCCAACTACATAATCTTAAAGGAAAATTATTTTTATCGGAGTATTGAAGTTGCAGTAGATAAAAAGAGAAAACATGTTTTAAAGCAGTAAAAATAGGCATATTAGAGCAATATTGTCATAAACTGTCTAAATTCAATAATACTGAATTTATTGACCATGGAGGATGACGCAGGTGTATGAAAGACATTGGCATACCTTCAAATATTTCAACCTGTGAGGTTCAGTTAGTGAATAAGTTTCTGCTTCTGGAGTTTTAAACCTCCTTCATTACGTTTACATCAAATTCATGTTAAGTGTTGTGAGGCAGCTGCTTAGAGTACTGTAGTCTGTCTGCCCCCCAACACGTTTGGTTATGGGCACAAATATGTATTGTCAAGCATCCCAAAAGTTATTTTAGTATGCAGGCATGTTCTTCATGCATGTATTTTATTCTTTCTGCCATATTATTTGTACCTATCAGCAAAACTATCCCAACTACCTCGAGATATAGTTGGAATCGTAGGTGGCCAGCACTTCTTTTGGTGCCATTTTGCCTTTTCATCCAACTTGCAATTGGGCCTTGTCAGCATTAATTGCAAGGTTCTGCAGGGTTCTGCAAAGTGCAGAATTAGGAATCAGCTTTTCCCCTTCTAATGCCTTAATCCCTATTTTAACAACTTTAGGATAAAAGCAAATGTTTCTTTGTTTTAACAGGTGAAAAATGTCTGTGAGTGCAAAAGCAATCTGGTTGGGCAGTTTTGGAAGGCACATATGAACGCGAAGAGGTGTCCGCACTGCAAGTAAGTGTTGCAAATGTTTGTTTTTGCTTGCAAACCATGGAGTAATTCAATATCAATTCTAAATATTAAAACCATAATTCATTTTGTTATGTTTAGTGCTGATATATTTAGTCACTGCTGCTTAGTGGTACAGCAGTGATTTGCCACACAACTCTGGTCAGGATGACTTCAGTACTTGTTTCGCCTGAGAAAGCCACGGAAATGGCCACAATAACTTGATTATACTGCACAAATAGACCCAGAAATCAGATGCACTTGGAATCCTAGATGTACCCTCAAATAGGGCGAGAAAGTGAGGCTTGAGGCAATTATGTTGATATTAGCTCATCTCCTTCTTTCTTCTCTGAGTCTCTTGCTTAGTTTCTAAAAGCTAAGTAGTGGCAAAACCAACAGGTCTGGATGTAAATGTGCCAGTGCATGCATATCGAGCGCATTACAGGCAGCAGGAGAGAACAGATGGGGCTACAGCTGTAAAGCAGTATCTCATGCAATTCATTGCAAGCACTTAGTTAGAGGCAGAATGATACAGTCGAACAACCAATAGTATAAAGTGCAAGATGAATGCTTCATTGAGCCAAACCAAGAAGTGGTTGACAAAGTCTTAAGCCAATGGCTGAAAGAGGCTGTTCCAAAAAAGGCATCGGTTATCAGGGGCTTCCCCAAAGCTCGGTCTGTGTAAAGCAGTAGATCTGTTTGACAGCTGTTAAAGACCCTGAAAAATATGATTGGTGATCTCAACTCAAATAATGAGCACCAGCTCCAGAATGAATACAGATAAAGTTGGTAATGTGGTTCAGTGTGCCAGTTAACATGCTGAAAGTGATGCTAATTAGAGAAGGCACTGGTCTATTAATATTGTAGAATACTCTTAACGTTTTCCTTTCCTTTTTTATTTGTCAGGAGTGGAAGATCTGTTGTAAGAAAAGAACACAACAGCAAATTAACCATCACATATCCAGCTACTGTCCAAAAATCACAGAAGAATCTGAAAGGAGGGCTTCAGCAGATGGACAGTAAGGGAGTTTGATTTTTTTATGTGTCCCTCCATGTGATTGCCATATTTAAGCTCTTGATATCTAAGAAAGACCTATGACTATTTTGGGCCTCCATATCTGTGAGGGGTGCACCATTGTCTTTCATTTCTTTTTTTTTTAAACTGGGAAATAAACGTACAGAAAGCTCCAAAATAACACACATGTAGAAACTGCTCCCTTATTTATGTTGATCTTATCGCTGAGGGGTGCTAATGGCAATTCAGACTGCCTCCTATGCTTTGGGGATTTGCAAGTGAAGGTCTGACTCTTAGCAGCAAAAATGGTTTGGCTCCAAGTGTTACAGGACAAGCTAGTGCTTTCTATGACCTGCAAGGGACTTAGCTAAGAGATTAAATCAGCGCTAAGTCAACCTTGCTGCCCACAAATAATTAACACATGGTCAAACTAGTAAATAATACTGCATTCATAGCTGTCTCTTTCAAAGTCCAAGGTTATATTTGTTGCATGTGTGGCTGTAGATACAAATGATGTGCATGCTACTGTCATCTATTGTTGGGTACGGATGTCTTCAAAGATTCAAAGACATTTTGTGTCATGCTGCTTCTTGTGACTTTTTCCTTGGTCCAGAATGCACTAAGACAACAGCTCTACCTCAGATTGTTTTCTTCTGCCATTGGCTTTGAACATTCATCTGCCAGCTCTGGGACCAACAGGTTCTTCATCAGACTCTTTGGGAGCAGCCTTCGAGGTCTCCATCCTAGTGACTTCATAACAATGGCCGCTCATTTTACACCCGGTCAGAGGGTTTTCACTGATGGTCAAGCACCTTGATCACTGTACTGCGATCAGCACCCACACCTTCCACCATGAAATGTGCAAACTCTGTCTATCGCCATAGAACAACTGGTCCCCGGTAGCCCCTGTCCAGCCTTTGCCGCAAGAAAACTCTCTGGCACTGTCAAGAATGATGTTTGGCTCATCACTGTATGTAGCGACAAGTCTCCTGTTAGAAATGTGGTCTCTAGTTGGCAGAGGTATACACCCTTGTCCAAGTAGGGACCACAGTCCTAGTCAAGGTAAGTCACACACAATCCAAATTATCCTGTGCTCACCCTCCGGTAGCATGGCACTGAGCAGTCAGGCTTAACTTAGAAGGCAATGTGAAAAGTATTTGTGCAATAAATCATGCAGTAGCACAGTGAAAACTCCACAAAAATACACCACACAAGTTTAGAAAAATAGATATTTATCTCAAGAAAATAAGGTTAAAACAACAAAAATCCAATAAGCACAAGTTGAATTATCACTTTTAAAAGAGTCTTAAACCTTAGAAATAAACAGTTGTCTCTTTGTTAAACACAGTACCTGGTACACGACGCACGGAGACCGCAGAGGAGGACATGTGTGGAAAAATAGGGTGCTAAGTCGAATTTTCCAATGTAGCACAGACGATGCATGGTATCTTTCCACGCTGCAAGGGGTTTGTTTCATTTTTTGGCACGCAGTCTTAGTTCCTCACTGCTGTGCGGGGATATTTTGACTCCCGGGGATGATGCAGGGAAAATCCTTGAAGCACTGGGAGAAGGCACGGGCGCTGCGTCGATCCAGTAGGCGATGTATCGAACTTTCCGTCACAAGGCAGGCGCTGCGTCGAATTTCCAGTCAAGAACTCGGGGCTGTGTTTTTCCGGTCGGCTGTGCGGCGATTTCTCTGTCGCAATGCCAGCTTCGCCATTTTTGACGCACAAGGAGTTTCCTGAAGAGATTAAGGGCCTCATTCCAACCCTGGCGGTCATAGACCTCCAGGGTTGCTGTCCACGGAAGCACCGCCAACGCCATGGGGATTCCGACCCCCTTCCCGCCAGCCTGTTTCTGGCGGTTTTCACCACCAGAAACAGGATGGCGGGAACGGGTGTCGTGGGGCCCCTGGGGGCTCCTGCACTGCCCATGCCACTGGCATGGGCAGTGCAGGGGACCCCTAACAGGGCCCCAGCATAATTTTCACTGTCTGCATAGCAGACAGTGAAAATCGCGACGGGTGCAACTGCACCCGTCGCACCCCTGCAACACCGCCGGCTCCATTCGGAGCCGGCTTCTGTGTTGCAGGGCCTTTCCCGCTGGGCTGGCGGGCGCTCCCTTGGCGGGAAAGTCTGAATGGCCTCCGCGGTCTTTTGACCGCAAAGCGGCCAATTGGCGGTTTCCGCTTGGCGGGCGGCGCCCGCCGCACCCCAATATTGGAATGACCCCCTAAGTCTTTTTTGGCCCTGAGACGTCAGAAAACAGGAGGCAAGCTCAATCCAAGCCCTTGGAGAGCACTTTTGGGGAAGGCAGAGTCCGTCTCACCAAAGTCAGAGGCCAGCAGGGCAACAGCAGGCCAGCAGTCCTTCTCTGCAAAGCAGTTCAGATGAGTCCTTTGGGCAACCAGGCAGCTCCTCTGACAGGGTGCAGGTGTAGGTCCAGAAGTGTCTGAGTTGCTGGGGTCGAGACCCAGTTTATATACTCAAAAATGCCTTTGAAGTGGGGGAGACTTCAAAGAGTGTTTTTGAGGTGCACAAGTTCCCCTTTCAGTTCAGTCCTGTCTGCCGTGGTCCCAGTAGGGTGTTTAGCAGTTCACTGTGTGAGGCCACTGGCCTTTGAAATGTGAGTGTCAGGCCCGCCAGCCCAGGAACACCCATTCAATATGCAGATGAAAGCAGGTATGACTGAGTGTCCTGTGTTTGAGGTTGTCTGGGTGAAATGCACAAGGGAGCTGTCAACCAGCACAGACCAGACGTTGATTGGTGACCGACTATAAGGCACAGATGGTTTTAAGTGGAGAGAAATGCTCACTTTCTAAAAGTGGGATTTCTAAAATAGTAATATTAAATCCAACCCCACCAACAAGCAGGATTTTCTGTTACCATTTTGGCCATACTAAATATGACCTGGTTACCCCTTTCTGATCAGAATCTACCACTCAAAAGGTATACGAGGGCAGCGCTAAAGCTAGTTCATGAAAGGAGCAGGCCTCACAGTAGTGGAAAACGAATTTATGAGTTTTCAAATACCAGGACATATAAAACAAATATGTCATGTCCTGCCTTTTACCTACATAGCACTCTGCCCTATGGGTTACCCAGGGCCTACCTTGGGGTGACTTAAATGTAGAAAAAGGGGAGTTTAAGCTTGGAAAGTACTTTTAAATGCCAAGTCAAAGTGCGATAGCAGGCCTGATACATGGTTAAGAGGCTACTTATTTGGGTGGCACAATTAGTGCTGCACGCCCACTGGTAGCATTCACTTTACAGGCACATGTAGTGCACTTTACTAGGTACTTACAAGTAAATTAAATATGCCAATTTGGAATGCACCCAATGTTACCATGTTTAAGGGAGAGAGCATATGCACTTTAGCACTGGTTAGCAGTGGTAAAGTGCGCAGAGTGCTAAAGCCAGACATCTCCAAAAGGCTGGGTTAGTATACACTTCCATTCATCTCCATTTGGCTGCGGTCGCAGCATACATGCAGAGCAGGGAAACACACTTCCTTTTTCAAAATCCCTGTTGTTAATGCTTTCGTGGAAGGCCTTACTTAGAGCTAAACCTCCTAAAACACCCCGAGCCTTTGTTTAAACTTAAATGTAGTTCTAGTATGGCTCATGGGCCCACCTTTTGAACCACTGCACTTCTGATGTCTCTGGTTTTTGTCATGGAATTTATCCTTCTTAATAGCAGCCACCTCCCTTGTACTCATCAGTGAGTTACAGGCTTTAACAAGGGTGGTCAGTTGCCAAAGATGGTGTCAAAGACAATCACAAATTACTGCCAAAGATGGTGTCACTGTTTTACGTTAATCAAACTATTAACTTGCCCATCTTCTTTCTGCCCACAGACTCAGTACTAAAAACAGCTTTCCACACATTAGGTATGAAAAGGGAGCTTGTGTATTACATTGACAGGGCCAAGTCCTTCCATAAAACAAAACAAATCTTTGTAGCCTTTACAAAGACTCGCATGGGATCCCCATCTCCAAAGTAGGAATTGCGGGATGGATTGTTAAATGATTTCGAACTTGTTATGCCAAAAGTAAGTGCACATTAGATGCACCTCCTAGAGCACATTTCATGTGGAAAAAGGGAACCACCATTGGATTTCTATGTAACAACCCTTCAGCAGACATCTGTAAAGCTGTAATTTGATGAACTGCACACACATTCATAAAACGCTACTGTGCTAATATATAAGCCACTCATCGGGCTTTAGTTGGTCAGACAGTGTTAAGAACTATTCATCCTCTGTCTGCTAACACCTCTTTGGCGGGAAAACTGCTTTACGGTCTGTGCAAAGCATATGTAGCTACAGCCACAGATGCTACAAACAGAAAATGTAATTTACCCTGTAACCATCTGTTCATAGCGTGTATTACTGCAGATTCATTTGAGCTCATCATCCACCCAGGAAGTCAGCAATGATCACAGTTGCTTTTACTCTTTTCTTCTCATCATACCTTTCACAATGCACAGTACCCTTGTCTTAGACACTTACACTCCACTTCCATTACTCACCCATTGTGTGAGAACATATTCTGAGCTGGGGTGTATTGTAGACCAAGGTAGGAGCCTCAACAAGTCTTGTGACTGAAAACATCTTTGAAAAAAAACAACTTCCAAACATCCGGGGCCAACACTAGATGGCAGGAGTAAGAAACACATGTGAGTCTACATCGCTACACGCTATGGACAGATGGTTACAGGATAAGTAACATTTTCCTTACATTTGTAGTTGTGTCGGGAACAATAAGGTGTGTTCATCAGCATTGATTGTGGTGTGTAAATTTTGTAAGTGAGTTTGAGTGTTTTAAAATATATGTTGAGGTCTTATATCTAAAGCTAACCATAACTTCACTTTGACCTTTTGCTTTTTCTAGTGAATGTATATAAGTGGGTATATAGCTTTTGTTGAAAAAACAATAAATAAAACAATTAGAAAAAAAAGAAAGGGTCAGAACTGGAATCAAAGTAATCAAGTTATCAAGTTTAATGTTACTCCTCCACTGGGCTAGCACAGTCTCGTTTTTAGATTCTATCTCCTACTAAGTAATGAAGACACAGTTGGATAGTAGAGCCCTGTGAAATGTCTGATTCCTAGATCGAGGAAAAGTTTGCCATGGCATTGGTAAACACTTAAGAAGGAGTACTGCAAATGCGATTTAGAATGCACGGTATACTCTTGCACATTTTCAGCCCACCAGACATCGTCCTACCCTATTATTTATATGGTGTGTTAAATGTTCTTGTGGACTTGAAATATTCACTTCAAACAATGAATATCAATGATGTATAGCTTAGGTTGCAGCACACATTTAAAACGCCCCTTATGGTTAAAGGGAATCCCATTCAGAGGTGTGTTAAAGTAGTTCCTAGACCAGCTGGAACTTATCAGGGCTCAGGCTGTGACTGAATCAGTTTTATATGCGATGGAGAATATTATCATACAAGTAATCCAGCAACTTTACTAGCTAATATGTTGATCCCCAGGTTGTGTACCTTTGCAGCCCTGTTCTTCTTCAGACATCCACCCAAGAAACCTGTCTGGCCTTGTGGTGCCCTTGTCGGGTGAAGCCTTTGGACCCACTACACTAGGAGATTTTTTCCTCTGAGAAGGGCCTTTTTCTAAATATAACTTGGTTCATAGGAACTTAGGCACCACCTCTAAATACTGCATACATTTGAGTATGATCCGTTTTTGCCAAGTTGTACATTTTTCATATTTTTTGTTTAGCTTACGTGCAATTATGTTTGCTTCTTTTAACTTTCTATGGAATCAATCAATCAAACATATATAGAGCGTGGCAAATCACCCGTGAGGGCCTCGAGGCGCTGGAGCTGTATTCTGCTGTGTGGAGGAATGATCATTTGAACATCCAGGTTTTTAGTTCTCTTCTGAATTGCTGGAGTGATGGTGCTTTCCTGAGGGGTAAGGGGAGGCTGTTCCAAGTCTTGGGTGCCAGGTGCGAGGAGCAGCATCCTTCGTTGTTGGCTTGACGCATCTGTGGGGTGGCTGCGAGGAGAGGGAAGCTGATCGGAGGTGTCTGGTCGGTTGGTGGAAGGTTAGGCATTTGTTGATGTATGCTAGTCCTTCATTGTGCTTGGCCTTGTAGGCGTGGGTCAGCATCTTGAACTGACATCTCTTCCAAATTGGCAACCAGTGTAGTTTTTTGCGATGGGGTGTGATGTGGGTCTTTCTGGGGAGCCAAGTACGAGTTTTGCTGCTGAGTTCTGTAGTGTCTGGAGTCTCTTAAGGAGGCATACTGTGATTCCTACGTAGAGTGTTTCCGTAGTGCAGTCTGCTGGTGATGGAGGCCTGCATGACAGTCCTTCTGGTGTCTCCTGGGAGCCACCTGAAAATCTTGTGGAGCATACAAAGGGTGTGGAAGCAGGCCAATGAGACTGTGTTGACTTGTTTCTTCATGGATCGTTTGCTATCCAGGATGATGCAGAGGTTGCCGGCGTGGGCTGTTGAGGACAGGAGGTGTGCTGAGCTCTGCAGGCCACCACGTGTCAGTCCCTGGTGAGGTGTTGTTCCCAAAGATAAGGACTTCTGTTTTTTCAATGTTGAGATTGATACAGTTGTCCTTAATCCAGTCCTTTACATCCATCATGCATCTGTGGAAGTTAGCTTTTTGGGTGGAGGGATCTTCGGACAGTCGGAGGATGAGCTGTGTGTCTTCACCGTAGGAGATCATGTTGAGTCTGTGTGATCTGACGGTGACGGCCTGTGGTAGGGGTCATGTAGGTGTTTAAGAGGGTCGGACTGAGGGATGATCCTTGGGGGACTCCACAGGTGATCCTCTCGGGCTCTGAGGAGAACAGTGGGAGACTGATCCTTTGGGTTCAGCCGGTAAATTATGAGACAGTCCATTTGAGGGCGTTTCCTTGAATCCCGATATGGTGGAGTCTGTTGATCATGATGTGGTGGGGGGGTTGGTGGAAATGTATTCTGTTGAAGTAGGCTGGGGCCTAGTTATTGTAGGGCTTTGTGTGGACGAGATGCTGGAAGTGTGCACGCTCGTTGGCTTGTGTATCAGGAGTCAGTGAAGCTTCTGCAGGTGTGGTGTGGTGTGGTGTGATGTGAGATCAGTGTGGGAGGTTGACGGCAAGTCTGGCTGCTGTGTTCTGGATGGTCTATTGTCTGTTAATGTAGAGGGAGTTACCATAGTCCAACCTGCCGATGATGAGGGCTTGTGTGACGGTTTTTCTGGTTCTGTTCGGTAGGCACTTTTAGAACTTTCTCAACATCCACAGGGAATGGAAACAGGTTGTTATGGACATGTTGACTTGGGTGTTGTCATTGACGATTGTGAGGTTCCTCACTTGCCGGTTGGGTGTGGGTCCAAGGTCCTTAGGCCACGAAATGGTGTCCCAGGGCAAGGCATCTTTTCTGAAGATCACCACTTCTGTCTTGTCGGCGTACAGCTTGAGACATTTGGACTTCATCTAGGTGGACACTTCCATCGTGCATGTGGTGAAGTTGTTTCTTGTGCTGGGGGATTGGTCAGAGAGGGACAGTATGAGTTTTATGTCATCCCAGTAGAATAGGAAGTTGATGTGTGGGCAAATGATGTCGGCAAGAGTGGTCATGTAAATGTTGAAAAAGGGTGGGTTAAGGGAGGAGCAGTGAGGTACTCTGTAGATGAGTTCTCGGGCTTCTGAAAAGTAAGATGCCAGGTTTACTGGTTGGGTTCTTCCAGTTAGAATCTATCGGAGGGTCTGTCCTGGAATGTCCGTCTCATGCAGCTGTCTGATCAGGATGGGTGGGAGACTTTGCTGAAGGTTGATGAGAGGTCTAGTAGAATGAAAGCTGTCGTTTCTAATCTGACTAGGATTCTCTGTATGTCATCTGTTGCTGTGATCGGGGCATCCTCTGTATTGTGGTTGGGTCTAAAGCCTGACTGTGTAGTGTCGAGAAGCTGTCGGTTGGCAAGGTGGTCGGCGAGGGGTTTGTTGATTTCCTTTTCTAGGACTTTGGCTGGTTATGGTAGGAGAGAGATCCTTCTGTAGTTTGTGTGTTTGGCCAGGTGTGCTGTGGGCTTCTACAGGCGAACGTTGACAGCTGCAGGCGTTCGGGAATGCTGCTGTCTTATTTGAGATGTTGAGGATCTGGGTGAGGGCTGCGCTGATAGGGGTGGATTTTTTTTTGAAGATGTGGGGATAGAGTAGACTCCTTCGTCTGAAAAGGCCCTGGAGTGGATAGTCTTCATGATTATGGTGGTTTTGTTTGTAGTGATGGTGTCTCATGAGGTCAAGATGTGTTCTTCATCTGAGATCTGCAGGCTGACTGGGAGGTTGCAGGGGTCAGGTTGACAGTTGAAGTTGTTTTATATCAGGCCTTAAGAAAACTAATTGCCTACTTACTTTGACGAGTTTAATTTTATCAGGACAGGCTATTTTGAGGGCCTCCTGGTCTGTTCTGGCACGCTGACAAAGAACATGTTTTCTGTTCAGTCAAAAAGTAAATGATCAGTAAAGAAACCTTTAAATCTTGTTTTTATCTTACGAAATTTGCTCTAGTTCAGATACAGAAGTAAAATGTCAGTTTCTTTCTTCTCACAATTTCCTGCTTACTTTATCCTGGACATTGGTGTTTACTTTTCTTTTTCTGACTGCAAAATTTGAAGATTTTGTAAAGTGACCTTTGTGACAACCCATGCAAAACCAAAGGCTGTGGGATGTCAGTTTTTTTTATAACCCACAACATTTTAAAAGCTTGTAAATTAACTTTGCAAACATTTCAAAATGCATTTTAGTAACTGAACGCACATTTTTGTATTTGTTGGATGAAAAAAGATTTTAATAGGATGAAAACAGATCAGAATACTTTACTTAGTGATGTGCAAATGATAAATATTTTGGCTGGAACCCAGTTTCAACATATTGTTTATACTCTATACAGTTTTAAACGTAAAGCTGCATGTTAGTGGGAATATTTGTGGCCATTTCAACGGAAAATGTGGTGTTTGTAAATGACAGTGTGTTACTGCATCATGTTTTAGTAATATAATTATTAAAAGTACGTTTTCAAACATAAACTGAGAAAAATGTCTACCCCGTCCTGTTGAAAATGCTTATAGTGATCTAAGAGGAATGCAGGGATCATGTGTACTCTTTACGTGGGCTAGATTATTATGATCCATGGATCAAAAGTTTAGTCTATTAAACCAAACCAGGTTTTTTTGTACAGAAGAAATGATGAACTTGTATGTTTGTAGGAAGTATCTGTGTGTAATCTGCATAGTGATATCATGTGACCTGAAAATCATTGATCACTGCTAGTAATGATTTCATGTAGATGCTCAAAAAGCATGGGTGCGATGAGAGAACCTTGAGGGACTCCTGCTTTTATGAAGTACAGTATAGATGAGGAAAAAATACACAAACAAGCACTCCATCAAACACATACCATATGATAACACATTATATTTAATATGCAAACAAATAAAATAACAATTTTAATAGGATGGTTGGAGCTTTTCTAAATTTCAATTGAAGCCACACATTCTCCATACTACATTCTGTTTTTCACCTGCAGTGCTCCCACAAATGAATCTGAGGGTGCTAATTTAATTTTTAGCCCTAATTTCAAATTCCTTGACATTTTAGAGTACATTTTTACATTTTCAGTTGTACATTTAGCCACTTTATTTATATACACTTTATTAATGTGTTAGTATTATTTAATTTTCTAAGCAGTCACGGACACCCTGAATAGGCTTTACGGACCTCCAGGGGGCCCGGACTATAGAGTGGATTATTCAATTCACTAGTCCTGAAGGTCTGGTAACATTTTTATGATTTTTCGAGGCCTGTATATGGCTATGATTTTGCAGCTGTAAAAGTCTGAGAGGTTGTTGCACAGTTCTTGAGATGGTGGCTGTATGAGTGGTGAAGTACTTGATAACTGAGAAGATCTTATTGCTACAGTTGGAACTGTTGTTGATGCGCTCTACTAAGGCCTTTTGTTTGATTTCCCAAATTTGCTGGTGGTTGTGCCTCAGGACTGACTTGTTTCCACCTCCTTTCTAGCTGTTTGCAGTGCCGCTTGTTCATTCTGAGTTCTTTTATGCCCCAGCTGGCCTGGGTGCATGTTCTTGGAGGTTGGCTTTGTTTTTGAGGGCAACATTGCCCTTAAGGGGAAACCAGAAATTATTTACACATATCATAAGGCAACATAGGTGAACATACAACAGTCTATTTATTCATTTACATATACATATTAAAAATATATTTCTATATACATCCCATAGGAACAACCCATCTCCTAATCAAAAAAACGGAAGGACAAACCAGTGTGAGGAAAAAGTGCTTGTGATAGATAATAAAAGAAAAAAGGATAATAAATATCCCAATAAATCCAAAAACCACATAAGAATAAAAACAGTCGGTTGCTTCTTCTTTTACTGCATTGAGTCCATTCCAAATCATCAAAGAATATAAATCTCTTTTTTTATTTTTTTATGTCCTTCTTTAATATCCTATGCAGAAACCAATCCAGACTGAAACCTATACGCCGACGTTTCGACCCCTTTATATCCTGGGCCAAATCAGTGCTCCACAATGGGTCTTCTTCAGGACTAACTGATGGGAGTCCCTAAAACATCACCAAAAATTAAATCGGAATACAAGACATTCAACCTTGTCACCTATGCTGACTTACAATTTCAAACTATACTTACCCTATCATATCCTCTAAACCCGTCACTTATTACGTATTCCTACTTGCCAAGCAGTTAAATCTAAAAAATTAAACCAAATAAAACAAATCAGACATTCCACATCTATTCTATCTATCAAACTTATATCCTTAAAAATAAGAAAACTTACCTTTAATCCAACCAACTTACCTATTTCTATTTTGTTCCAAATATCTCCCATATACACCGTATCAACCAATAATTCAATGCAATCTAAAAATACCAATTACAATACATTACCGCAAACAAATCAATTAATGTTACCCACTTCAAGTATCCTATCATATCTTCAACAGTAACAGCCTTGCATTTTATCTTTTCTTAATTCACCAACAACACATTGCAAAATACTCTAAGGCTCTTGCATTCTGGTAAGATACCATATATTTCATTATTGTGGCTCTTCTACCCTTTAAATACGGCACATGAATCAATCATTATCAAAATATTCAGAACAGCAAGTCCACAAGATTCAGCATTCTCCAACAAAAAACCTCCATCTCAAGTCAAAAAAGAAAATAAATAAATAACCTCAAGTTATACAGCAAACATTGTGTTTAGCTTAATTATACCCAATACTATCTTACATTTATATATAAAAAGAATCCCTCGTGCTTTTTCAACCTTAAAAAGAAAAAGAAACCGTCTTGAACAAACACACGAAACACCCATATTCTAATTCAGTCACAGTAAACTATACCTTTGTACGTGTGTATGCCCTCGTATAACCGATCACTTCATGAGCAAACCGCGGCGTCTCAAAATACGCGCTTCTATAGTTTCCTAAGTTTCGTACTTCACGTAACCTCCCTGTAAAACACAAGACAGCTGCGGGCTGCCTCTGATGATAATTGGGTCAATTAATCCACCCTGGTTTCCAGTTATCATCGGTAGTGCAATCTCCCGGAATCTCAACAGCTCCACTTGCTGCTCTCAAACTTTAAAGAGAAACGGCGCGTCCCCCATGCAATGCTATATATATAAAACCAGACATCCACTCGCCGTTCTATGTGGTCTCAAGGGAAAAACCTCTGTGTGCAAAAACGGAGCCTTCTCACCTCAAGAACACGACACACGCTCCCAATACACTTTATGAGCCGCGAACAGCCGCCAACAATGCTCGTCCTCTTTCATAGCCCAACACCCAATTACATATTAATCGAATGTGTCATTTCTTAATAAATCTCAAACACTGTTATTACAAACACGTTTTCAAAATAAAACACATCAACCATCCTTCACAAAAGAAACTCAAGCGCTGTTTATTCCAAAACCTATCATGTATACCAAATCTAATATAAACCTTAGCCAGGCACATTTATTTCCACAACCCAGTTCAGAAATAGCCGGACACAACATTCCCCACTATATCTCACACCACAGTATTTCAATATTGTCATCCAAAATCTCTCAACATATTCCCCGCGTTACAGATGAAACCAGTCTTATTCATCAACACAGTGTTCAAAACATTGGTCCCACCTCAAAATTCAAACATTCTTAACAATCATGTTAAAATTATTATGTGTGGAAATATTATTATCAAAACAAACCACACTTATAAGTACGTTACTACCAGACCCCGTTCTTAATGGGAATCTGTCAACATATTTCCCAACAATTTACATGAAACATATCTTATTCAAAACCACAGTATTCAAAATACTGCTCATTTCAGAATAACATTCAAAATTCGAATATATTCTGCAGCAAATTCAACCATTGGCCAAATTAGCCGTTTGTCTGGAAATGTCCTCATACTCATTCAAACCATTCTCCACTGAAGTCAAAGAATGGATCCATTTACATTCTCTTAGATTCAAAGCCCTTGTTAAATGACCTCCTCGAGAATTGTGATTGATTTTCTCAATCACCGTCCATTGTAAAGAATCAGTGGGATGGTTCAATGCAGTAAAATGGTCCACTAAGGGTGCTCCTGATGTTTTACATCTAATACGGCTGCAATGTTGCAGAATCCGTGCCTTAACTTTCTGTTTAGTCTGACCCACATACAGCATTTCACAGGGACATTTAATGATGTAGATTACATTACTACTATTGCAATTCGTATGCTCTTTCAAAGTCACAGAAACATTTTTATAATTGAACGTTTTCATCTCCATACACTGTAAACATGCCTTACAAGATCCACATTTGTAGTGGCCCACAATTCTTGGTAGATTCAACATTGATATCAGAGAGGGTTTAGTGGGTTCAAATAACAAAGAGCTAACCACCCACTCCTTGATATTTTTACCCCTCTTAAATGCATACCTAGGTGGATCATCTATCTCAAGATCATCTGAAATCATATTCCAGTACTGATTAATGATCTTTCTTATTTCTGTACTTCTAGTGCAATAAGTCGTAACACAAATTAATCTAGCATTCTCACTCTCAGACCTTTGCTTTGGTATCAAAAGGTTTTCTCTGTGACAAAACCATGCTCTTTTGCGTGCCTTTTTGACTAGACTTCTCGGATATCCACGTATCACAAGACGATTTACCAAATCATCGGATTCCAAAAAATAATCCTGTTTTCGGGAACAATTCCTCCAAATTCGGAGGAATTGACCATAAGGTAAATTATCCCGCAGATTTTGTGGATGGTGACTCGAATCTGTAATAAAGAATTCTTCTCACTTTGTTTTCTATATAGAGTGGTATATAAATGTTGTTCCTCCACTTTAATAGTTAAATCCAAAAAGTCAATTTCAAAAGAACTGTATTTGATAGTAAATTGAATGTCATTAGATCTATTATTCAACCAATTATGAAAGTCCAGTAGATCTTTCTCAGAACCTGTCCAAATCATCATCACATCATCAATGTATCTTTTCCACGTTGTTATGTTGGCAAAATAGGGGAAAGATTCATCAAAAATGTATCGCTTTTCAAAGGCATCCATAAACAGAATAGCTACATCTGGGGCAAAGGTGGCTCCCATTGCAACTCCTTTTGTTTGGAAATAGTAATAACCCTGGAAATAGAAAAAATTCTTAACCATTGCGATTTCTAACAATTCAATTATGAAACTTGTGGGTACTTGTGTAGGTTGAACTCTTCTATCAAGTACTTCTGTCATAGCCTGTAACGCCTGTCCCTGGGGAATATTAGTGTATAATGAGACAATATCCATTGTTACCAAAAGTTGTCTCACATCTAAAATCTAGGTCATCAATCATTGTAATAGCTTCCATAGTGTCCCTTATGTATGCTTTTGTCTCATTCACCAAAGGTTTAAGAAAAAAATCAACATATTTACAAACCGGTTCCAAAATTGAACCGCATCCCGATATAATGGGACGACCAGGGGGTCTCAACGGATCCTTATGTACTTTGGGAAGAGTATAGATGGTGGGGATCCGGGGACTCTTCTTATTCAAAAAGTCATATTCTAATTCCGACAGGAAACCTTTAGTTAAGCCCCCATCGGTGACTCTTTTTGGGTTCCGATCCAGTGTCACATAACTTCCTACCTCTGCCAACTGCAATAGGATCTCCTCTTTATAATCCTGAAAAGTTTGTACTCCCCCTTCGTCCGCAGCCTTTATAACTATGTCTTTATTGGCTCTGAAAATTATAAAGGGCATCCTTTTCTGCTTCAGTGGTATTATATTTTACAAATCTGCCTCTTGAGATCAGATTGATTGTATCCCTCATAACAACCTGTTCAAAGGCTAGGATCTTATGTGTCATTGTATGGGCAGGAGGTGTAAAAGTGGAAGGTATCCTGAAACCAGTCACCGAAGGAGAGGCACATGATGAGGTCTTATTGAAAAAATATCTCAATCTGATTTTACGAAAAAACTGATATAGTTCCATCTTCAAATTGAAAGAGTCAGGTAAATTTGTAGGAACAAAGAATAACCCCTTGGATAAAATTTGACATTCCATTTCAGACAACCGGTGTGTTGATAGATTAATTACTGGATTTGATACCTTTACCACCTGTAATGTTGTCTCTGTGTTTGTATTTCCCCATGTTCCTCCTGTTGGAAATGTACCTGTCTCCTCCCCCTGTGCCGACCCCTGCCCCATCCTCGATCCCTGGGAAAGCCTCTGTTCCATGGACGTCCCCCTCCCCTGGTTTGTGGCCATGGAATAGGGCCTAAAAAAGGGCCTGAGCTCAAATCCACCTGTTGGGCTTCCTGAATATGTGGAGCTGTGCTAGTACTGGGCTGCTCAGTATCACTCTCTCCTTCTCTTGTACCAGATGATTCAGAAAAGGTAGCATATCTCCTGGGTCTATTACGACCCCTCGTGGAGTATCTCCCTCTTGTATCCTGCTTGTAATAGTCTTCCAATAAGTACGGATAATTCTGTTTATTATCTTAAATACTAATATCCCTCGCCAGTTTATTAAGTTTATACATCTGAGTGTTAGTATCAAAATCCTTCATACTCCTGTCAAGCCGATCAAGTGCCTCTTTAGCATTAACTAAAGCCTTGTTCTCTATGATCTCCTTCTTCAATTCAGTAATTTCCTTTATCAATTTTTGCACCTCTTCTAGTGCTGTTTCCACTCCCAATACCATCCAATGTCGTGAGCAATTATTTGCTACAAAACTAAATCCTTCCTTAAATTTCGGGTTGTCTACAAAGATTGCTGGTTCATTTCTCACTTGTAGGCCCCTCGGGGTGTTATTGGATTGTAAATGTTTAGTTAACGAGTGTCCATGTAGACGAGTGCGTACCGATTGTTTCTCCAGCCTTTCTAGTTTATTGATCTTCTCATTCAATGATAGATCGATGGCTGACGGGGAATTTCCTAAGAATTCTAAACCCGTTTGACCTTGAATCAACCTATTTATATAGTCTTCACTCTATGACAAGGTCTCCCTGTCTGAAGCCATATTACAAAAGGAAATATTATTCAATCTTGAGGACCATTAACAATGATCAAGCAAAAAAAACCTTCGCAGATCGGTATCTGCTCTAAGAGTACTTATAGACCACACAGGGTGACCCATAAACCCCAAGGGGCTGGGTGGAAACTAAATATTAAAGACAACACTGCCCTTAAGGGGAAACCAGAAATTATTTACACATATCATAAAGCAACATAGGTGAACATACAACAGTCTGTTTATTCATTTACATATACATATTAAAAAAATATTTCTATTACATCCCATAGGAACAACCCATCTCATAATCAAAAAACTGGAAGGACAAACCAGTGTGAGGAAAAAGTGCTCATGATAGATAATAAAAGAAAAAAGAATAATAAATATCCCAATAAATCCAAAAACTACATAAGAATAAAAACAGTTGGTTGGTTCTTCTTTTATTGCATTGAGTCCATTCCAAATCATCAAAGAATATAAATATTTTTTATGTCCTTCTTTAATATCCTATGCAGAAACCAAACCAGACTGAAACCTATACGCCGACGTTTAGACCCCTTTATATCCTGGGCCAAATCACTGCTCCACAATGGGTCTTCTTCAGGACTAACTGATGGGAGTCCCTAAAACATCACCAAAAATTCAATCAGAATACAAAACATTCAACCTTGTCACCTATGCTGACTTACAATTTCAAACTATACTTACCCTATCATATCCTCTGAACCCGTCACTTATTACATATTCCTACTTGCCAAGCAGTTAAATCTAAAAAATTAAACCAAATAAAACAAATCAGACATTCCACATCTATTCTATCTATCAAACTTATATCCTTAAAAATAAGAAAACTTACCTTCAATCCAACCAACTTACCTATTTCTATTTTGTTCCAAATATCTCCCATATACACCGTATCAACCATTCATTCAATGCAATCTAAAAATACCAATTACAATACATTACCGCAAACAAATCAATTAATGTTACCCACTCCTAGTACCTAACATATCTTCAACAGTAACAGCCTTGCATTTTATCTTTTCTTAATTCACTAACAACACATTGCAAAATACTCTAAAGGGTAGAAGAGCCATAATAATGAAATATATGGTATTTTACCAGAATGCAAGAGCCTTAAATACGGCACACAAATCAATCATTATCAAAATATTCAGAACAGCAAGTCCACAGGATTCAGTATTCTCCAACAAAAAACATCCATCTCAAGTCAAAAAAGAAAAGAAATAAATAACCTTGAGTTATAGAGCAAACATTGTGTTTAGCTTAATTATACCCTTTACTATCTTACGTTTATATATAAAAAGAATCCCTGGTGCTTTTTCAACCTTAAAAATAAAAATAAACCGTAGACGTTTTTGAGGGGCCAGAGTGCCAGTGCAGGTAGAGATTCAGTGATTAAAGTTTTTGTTGTTGTTTGGTAGGTTGCCGCTGTTCTCTAGGAGGTTCTGGGAGTGGGCTGAATCCCAGTCTTTTCCTGTTATTGTTTTCCACCATCTGCGAGGGAGGCCTACGATGGTTGTTCTTCTTCTTTGTTGTGGGATGTTGAATTTGAAACTGTCCAGTTGGTCCAGGTGGTTGGTCTGAGTGAAGGGTGTAGGTTTGTTGATTGTGATATTGTTGAATGAAGAGACGACAGTGTCCAGAGTGACCGGTGAGTTTGGATACGTGTTGGGTGAATTCAAGACTTTCAATAAGTGCAATTGAGTTGGGGTCTGTGAAGTCGTCTAGGTGAAAGCTGAGCTCTCCAAAGAGGATGTAGGCACTGGAGTTGGTGATTAAGGGTTGACGAAGTCTACAATGTTGTTGGTGAAGTTGGCACAGGGTCTTCGGGGGACTGTAAACAAGGGTGCGCACAAGGTGAAGTTTAATGAGATATGCAGCTTGAAGGTGAGGTGCTTCATGTAGTTGGACTCAAAGTCCATGTAGTGGTGCAGCAAATCGTATCCTTGAAAATTATAGTGATTCCTCCTACGTCCAGTGTTGGTGGTCTTGCCTGATGATCTTATATCTGGCGGGGGGATGCCTGTGGCAAAGTCTGGAGCCATATGTTGGAGCAGCCATGATTCTGTGAATTAAAGAATGTCCAGAGCAGAGTAGTTCAATAGGTACCAAGTCTCTGTGGTATGTTTGATGGGTGAGCAGTTGTTGAGGTGTATGCATCAGAATGGAGTGTATGGAGCCTGGTTTTAGTGTGCTTGAGCAGGTTGGGTGCTGGGATTGTTGGTGCGTTTGTGGTGGGTGTTGGAGTGATGAGTGAGGAGTGTGGGTGTGCAGGTAAAGCAGCAGGAGGAGCAGGTGAAGGCTCCTTCTGTGTTGTTTGGTGCGGCATGGTAGCAATAGAGTGAGCGGTGGCCGGGGTTGAGGGTGTGGAGGAACATAGTAGAGAAAGTTATCTGTTGAGGAAGAATCTGGGCTCCTGGTGCTGGGCACAGTTAAGGCCTCAACAGGCACTGGCAGGCTTGCCTTTTTTGCACCTTTTGCATGCTAACGGCATGTCCACTATGCATCTGCGCTGTGGCCTCCATTAAGAAGATCCTGGGAAGAGAAAGGCGTTCAGGGGTGTATCGGCGTGGCTGGGAGCCAGCAACTGCTTGAGGAACAGGTGTAAAGTGGAGGAGGTGCTAAAAGATCAGGAAGGCACAGCAGGCATGATGCACAATAGAGGCAAAACATAGGACACAAACGAGTCGTGAAACAGTGACAAACCATGGCAACACAGTACCAAACAGTGGCAAAAAACTAGGGCACAAACAATGAGAGCAGTGACGCACAGTGGAAAAAACGGTGACCAACCATGGCAAAAATCAAGTGCACAGACCATGAAAAACAGTGACACGCAGTGCCTAAAACAGAGACACGAATGATCACATGATTCTATCCAGCTGTCTGGTTCTGGTTCTGTATCCTGGACACAGTTGCCTAATTCGTTGATCTATTGAAGGTACTAGTGTGATTTTTTAAAAATAATTGTTTATCCACCAGTATGTTGTCATTACAGTATATTTCTAGGTCATTGGTCCCCAACCTTTTTACTTATGTGGACCCCCACTATATCATTATTAGAACCCAGGGACCCTCCACTGAATCAATATTGGAATCTGCGGACCCCCCACTGAGTCAATATTGAAAGCTGGGGACCTAATCTGTTGATATTATTTAATTTTCTAAGCAGTTGCGCACCCCCTGAGGAGACTTCGCGGACCCCCAGGGCTCCAGGGGACCACAGGTTGTGAACCATTGTTCTAGGTGACTATTTTGATGGACAAATGCTACAAAACAGTAGCCTCAAACAGGGGTAGGAAAAGTAAAAATACAAAATAATGACGTAAAGGTCTAAGGAAGCCTTGAGGTTATGTAGAAAATATGCCACATATATCATGGAAATTGCAAATAATTCATAATTGATATTTGGTCTGTGTGATGTACTGAAATCGAGCGCTGGTAACATTCTTCATTACTTTTGATAAATCTGACTGCTTATTAGATGGAAAATTTGAGCAAACTGTTTAAATATTTCTTCCTTAGCGATTGACAACACACAATTGGGCAAGCGAGGTTATTTAACACCAAGCACGGCCAGGGAGCACATCATCTCCTTGTGGGAAAATGAAGGTATGTTTATAGCCTCTGCTATTGCTTTTATTGTCTTTTATAACATCTTTATAAAATTTCTAATTTGAATATTTTGTTTTCCATTTTGTTCATGCTTGCAAGACTTCCATAATTTAGGTTAATATGTTTTAACTCAGATAACCAGTGTAGTAATCTTTAATTTTATGTGCTGTACTCACTGAAATCCTTTTTAAGAAGATCAAATTGGTTTTCAAGGTAGGTGGAATAGTAGCAAGAAGCAAGGCCGTGACCACTATAACTTAATTAGTGGGAATCTGATGGACATAGCGGGAGGTCTGTCATCGGTATGGTCTGGCTGTCATGAGTAATGGTCAAAGGATTTCTAAATTTGGTCACATTGCCCCCATTTCTGCATCTCCTTCTCCATCATCAGCATTGTCCTGCAAGGTGCACTTTAGGTCTTGTCAACAGACAGCTTGTAGCTGTCTGTTCACAATTGACTTCTTGTGAGCCATACCAAAAACGTACAGTGGGCTTACACCTAGCCCACTGCTTATTGGTGTTTGGCTTGCTTGCCAGCCTCATTTGCTTGCTCCTTATTTAATCACTTTCCTTTCTGTTTGTGTGTTTCTCCATGAAGCATAACTTGTATTTACAATTGTTTTGATTGGATGACTTGTACCCTTCCACTGCTCACAATCAGGGAATTACTTTTTATTTGTCTTTGACCACTCCATAAAAGTGCAAATTTTTTCTAGTTCTCTCCCTATTGTGCTGCTTCTTTCCAAGCAACATGCCAACCCGAGCGTGTATTCCATGTTGCTCCCCGGACTCATTACCAGTCTGCATATTTTTGTTTTTTTACTTCCCCAGATTTGAGTACCTCCTTTACTTCCTCAATCCCTCGCTTCCCTCGTCTGCTCCTCCATTGCTTTACTGCTTCTCGCAGTCTTCTTTTATATTTGTACTATTTTGGAGGCTACCAATTGCCACAGGGTCCTTCCAAGAAGTTCTTTTGTACAAATACAATTTAGTTTTTTCTTACATTTACTGTTTCAAGTGTTGTCTGTCATCTTTGTTCAAAGCAAATAAAAGAAAATTGTACCTGCGTCACCCAGTAGACCTACATTTGCCCAGTGACACCTGTGCTCATATTTAGGCATTTATGGACATACATGATAGAGCATGTGTGCCAGCAGTGTCCATGTCCTTGCGCTTTGTTTCCCTCTTGTTTTTTTTTATGTATTGGCAAAGTCAGTGTGTCAGAAAGGCAAGACCTTTGCCAATGCTAGTTTCACCTGGGGCCTCTTATGGGCGTCAGTACAAATGCACTGGTATTTATACTGTTCACCCCAGGAATGGGCACAAGGGTGTGGGCACCCCTGTATGGCCCTTAGGTGTTACCAGAGGCCCTAAAATGCTTCAACTGGGTGTCCCAGCCTGCTGCATATTAGTGAGCTCTTAGGTGATCATATAAACATGATACACGGAATTACTGATTTGAAGGAACATAATAGTTGTTTATCTGTAATATTTACTATGTTTCGAAAATAAATGAAAAATTATCAAAAATAAATTGAGCTGTGAAACTTCCCTAGAACAATCCCTTTTAAAAACAGAGGGCAGCATTATTTGTATCCCTGTCTGAAATGTTTTTGCAGCAGGCTGAGATATTCTTCTTTATTTCACAGCACATCATATGAGCTAAGCATCTTATCAAAATAGCAATCCCTATGGAGAGCAACAACCTTTTAAAGAGGGTCTGGAGGAGCAAATCTCATCTACATGGTGTGACTTGTGAGAGAGAATGAACAACCGATGTGGCTCCGACAAGCATCGGCCTAAAAAAACGTCTTGTCAGTCTAGTACCCTTGGGCCATTTATAGATGCAAGGACAGGGCCAGTTCGCATGCATTTAGCTTTAAAAGTATAAAGTGTCTGTGAAAAAAAATGCAGTGTTGGATGGATGTTTGGGATATTTTCAATCCTGGCTGACCTCCTTCTTTGCTCTAGCATGCTGCTGTTGATACTCATTGCTGACTCGGGGGAAGGTGACTTTCGGAGACTAAGGTAGCTTATGAAATGACTAATAAGATAATGCAGGTCATACACTGAAATACTAAGCTTGCCATAGACCTCAGAAATTCTGTGGTGGGTTTGAGGTACTTCTGGGTCAGACTGACTGGCTTGCATCACAGCTCCTACCTCTGTAATCCCATTTTCCAACAGTGCTCTATAGTCAAAGCCTTCTAAAACCAGCTCTTCGTCTAACTCTGAGATGGCATCTGAAGGTTAAGGTGTACAAGAGGAAGTGGAATAGGCACTGTCCCTACAGAGTTCACACACTGTACATCCTTCTTGCGAGCAAGGACTATGGGTTTGCAAAACGTTCTACCCAAATCCCATCTTTAGTCTTCTAGAACACATATTCCTCCTCTCTGGCCTGATAAGGCAAATTCATACAGTGCTTAACGCTGCTATCTTACTTGTGAGGTGGAAATTGAAAGTGTTTATTGTGCAAACATGGTTGCCCAAAAATACATCTTTCGACTCTACAAAAAGCAATCCGACTTTTAGGTGCATCCCAGCTTGTCGTGGTCACCCTGTTCTGTTACAGATCTTTTGTGAAATCTCCTCGAAAAAGGCTAGATTGCACTTGGAAAAAGAACTCCATTTAACGTGTGAACTTTTTGACTTTTTAAAACCCATTTATTTCATTAAAAAAACTCTTGTTTCCGTTATTAAGTAATACTCAATAGTATACATCATAATGCTGTCTTGTATGTATTCTTCAGAGCCACTCTGTCAAATTTTTGATTTTTTTACAGTTTCTCCAAGTAACCTTGTTTTATTTATCTAGGGTTTTTTCTGAATCGCATCTTTTCTGGACTTGAAAATAGTGGAAATTTGGAGTCTGAATTCAGTCCCGATATGTTCTTTCTTGACCTCATTGCTGTTCCACCCGCTAGGTAAACGTGTATTTATTTAATCCATTTACTGAAGAAATTATATTTATTTAACTACCTTCCTCTTATGTCTCATGGGGAATTTACAGACTGCAAAAATAGAGACCATATAAGATAACTACCTATGTAAAGTTCGATCTGCACCCATTTCAACAGCCACGTTTATGTCCCCAAATATACTAGGACTAATCTTGTTTTATTACAGTCCTACAATAGCCAGGTCTGAGTTTTGCTGGAATTTACAATTTTAAAAGGTAGTAAAGTGTGTAAAGTGTTTAGGTAGATGTTTTGTGTGGCCTTTGTTTTTGCAGCAGGTTACCATTTCGAGTCATTCTATTGATGGTCTTTATTTTGAAAGTGTATATTTTAACATGACATTTGTTTTTAACTGTCAATAATTTTCCACTTTTACGTTTACAAGACCAAACTGGCATCACAATGCATCAGATAGCCTTCTCCGGGAGTAGATTGAATAAAGGTCTTATAAATCATAAACATCACAGTGAAAAACTTGAAAACCTATAAAATATTCAAATACGAGGGGGGCTGAAAAGATTCTAAAGCCCAAGCAGAACACCTTTTTGTAGAGACACTTTAAGCGTGAAGTAGTTTTACTAGTGCTTTAGACGTTTGCATATGTTCCAGCGTGTGCAATTATCTTGTCCCCAAAGGCAGAAAACATTTATTAGGAGTGAAGAAACGATGAAAGCAGAAGCAAGGGATCAGTGCTGGAACAGTAAGGAACATTAAAAGGCTTACAGTTTTGGAGGATTTGTACTGTGAAAACTTGACAGGCAACCTATTTATGAACATAAACACCAAGTGCTGGTCATGATGAAATATGATGTACAAAACAATGCATACTCAAATCTTCGGAAGACAGACAACACCACAGAAAGGAAATCATAAATATCCTTAACAGTGCAGAAAAATAATATATATTGTGGGATACAATGGCCACTGGTTTGCATGAGTGAGGAGATAAAGTGCTCCCCCTGGGCCGTCCTAGGCAATGCAAAATGTCATATGAGCCTTTTTAGTGTCTGGAAGATCCAAAACAGGGTACAGCAGAGAATCACAACTTCCCTTCTGCATCAGTCATTAATGGAGTTATATATACTCCTCTCCCTTAACTGCCCGCCAGCAGTGACAGCTAGTCCTGAAGATGAGCTATTATGACAAATTCAGATTGTGCTCACCTCAAGCAGCACTTGGAGGGGAACATCTTGTGGTAGCGTGCTGGTTGACGTGAGGAGCCGGGAAGTTTGGCGGGTGGCAGTTGGTGGTGAGTGATGAGGAGGTGCAGCAGCATTTTCTTGATGGATGTACATATTCTGGTATTCAGTATAAAGCTTCAAAATTACCTGCAAGCTGTGCCTTCCGTCATTATAGCACATTTGACATAGATAGCTAATCCGGTCAGCTGCCATGTCAGCTTTCCTTGTCCATGAAGTTGTTCAGCACAGTTTGACCTGGATCTGGACCTTTCTATGAATATGGCTTTGGGTGGAAAAGCAAAAGAAAGAGCCCATCAACCCATCTTTCTGTGATGGGCAATTGAGCACTTCCCTGAGGAGGTAAGTTATCCCCAGCGCCAGTGCAAATATTTTCAGAGTCCCAGGCAAAATGCTGTGTTGATATTTGGCCCCTGCTTTTCCTAGAATATAGCCATCTTCTGAGAGGGACTACTAACTGTAGATTCCTCACCTTTTGATTATTCCTCAGGCGTGAGACTGGAACTGGAAACTGTTCAGCGATACCTTTGCGCACTCATAGGTGCTACTGTGCTGCTCTGCACTGACCCCGTTCCCTCTGGAATTGATGTTCGTAGTCTTTATATCTGCCACTCTGGCACACTGACATCAGTTTCTTTCTCTTCACGCCACTAAACGTGGATCTGTTACGCTCGATCTCGTCTTTTAGAAACACTTACCTCAATATGTTCCTCAAAATTTCTTCAGTGTACAAGAGTGCTCACTCCCTAAAACATTGGGTTTCAAACCCTGTAGGGACTGTTGCAAACAAATGTGTGTGAAAGGGGCATAGCCTGGCAAGTGGCCGCGTAGACACGACTCCTGGCTACTCCCACTGTGGAGATTATAATCCTAACAAATTCTGCATAATCTGCATGGCTGAATGCCCTGTGGCCATAATCCGCATGGCTGAGTCCCCTGTGGGGGTGCTGTTGCTGCCCAGATGGCAAGCGGCCCCCATAAACTTTAAATTGTGCCTTGCCCCGGGTGGCAGTGTCTGAGAATCGCAGGTGCGGATAGCAGGCCCTGGTGTCGTTTGAAACACACCTTCAGTTATGGACCAGGGGGCCCTTAAGGGGGATTGGGCCCCGGAGCTAAGGCTCATCTCCCTCCCTCAGGGATCAGCATGCCGTGGAGGGCGCAGCTGGAGAAACCTGATGGCCGGCATGGCGGGAACACCGAGCCCTAATGCAAGATAGCAGGGGCAAGTAGGCAGATGGAATCTTGCTTTCTTATGGCGCCAAGGAGAGGTGACGGTGACTGAGAGCTTGATTGAGGTTGCTGGGACCTCTAGAGGCAAGGCCTACATCCAGGGTCGAGATAGTGAGAGACGCTGAGAGGAAGATGCTGGCGGTGGGCAGCGGCCCAAGCCCCGAATGTCCTGAGAGTACTGGGGAAGTGCTGAGAGGCCCAGTTGCTAGGACTGCACCTAGGACGGCCGGTCTCTGAATGGGGAGCTGCAAGCAAGCACCACCACCACCTGGTGCCATATGGCTGGAAAGATGGCAGAGTGTGCAACATGAACAGGCACCCATAAGGGCCCAGAGAGTGATGGCGGCCGCCAGGTGCTACGGGCTGGGCCCAAGTGGAACAGTACCAGAGACCTGGAGGGGCGCTGGCTGATGACCAGACCGCAGAGACAATGGGGGCTACTGGGGCAGAGGCTGAAGTGAAGCTACCATGGTGCAATGCACTGGATCCTTGTGTGCTGGCTGTGCCCCCGGTGTATTGCAGTCAAGCACACTTTGGGATCAGAGTATCCCGGTCGGCCAGTGCAGGGAAGGCGGTGGCACTTGACACCCTTCTGCCCATCCTGGGAAAAACCTGCCCCGGAGACCGGGCTGAAGCGGAAGGCCCTGTGGATGATGAGCAGGTAAAACCACGGGTCCAGTGCTGATGCGAATACCTGTTGGGCTTGCGATGACGACTGAAGCAGAAATGAGTCCAGTGTTGTGGGTCTGCTGGCCAGCGGGCTGTGACAGGGTGACCGTAGCTGTTTGACAACAGATAGTGGACCAACAGGAGAGTTGACAGTGCTCTGAAGGGCAAGCTGCCACAGTGCTGCCATAATGGGTAAGGTGAAGGGGGCAAGGGCAGCGCTATCTAACAAAATAGACCAGTATACGATCACTCTGCCTGATGCACCAGTGCTGGAACATGGGCAGGAGCAGCGTGCTGGAGTCCGGGACCCTGCCCCCCACTGTGACAGTACTCGTGGCTATGAAACAGTCCCGAGTTGCACAGGAGGGGAAAATGGACCTGATGGTCATTGAAATGAAGCATCTGCATGTGGACCTATGAACTACAGCTGTGGAAGATGATGTGGATGTATTAAAAAAGGAGGTTAAGTCACTGAGGGTTGCAGTGGCTGGACGTAAGAGTGCTATGTGTATGGAGAAGCGCCTGGATGAACCTGTGGAGTGATCCTGTTGGAACAGCAACCTTCTTGTGGGCTTCCCGGAACATGCAGAGGGCCCCTCAGCATAACTATTCCTGGAAGACTAGATTGTGATCACGATTAAGCCCCAGTAACTCGTAAGTTTTTTACAATTGAAATTACGCTCTGGGTGCTGCCGGTGGTCCCGCAGCCCGGGGCACCGCCTAGAATGATAATAGCTTGGCTTTTTAATTACAGCGACCAAGATGTCATACTGCGTCTTGTGCGTATGCATGCCCCCCTAGATTTACGAGGACACACAAATATTCATACACCCAGACTTCACCCTTTGGATCCAAGATCTCTGCAAGAATTTCCTCCCTGTTGAAAAGAAACTGAGAGAACAAAATATTTAGTATAGTATAGTATAGTCTGATGTTTCCTGACAAACTCAAAATCCAATATGATGGGCAAGCCCACTTTTAGGAATCTCCACAGGAGGCCATAGATTATCTGGACACACTGGGATACAACCATACTTCGGGATCTCCTATGCTGAGGGGGGCCTGAAACTGGCCTGTGCGACGTTCTGGCAGGAGCAGGAGATCTCTGCCGGTGGTGAGGAAGAACTCGGAGGCTGATGAAGGGGATGGGATCCTAGTATGCCCGGATGGAACTCTATAGTTTGCCACGTCGGGACCCTCAGCCCAAATCTCTTTTCCACAAACTCGACTATTACCTGATATCCTGAGCAAAAGCATGGATGCTGGCTAGTTGATCCAGACCCCTCGATGAGGACCTGGTTTGCCATATGGGGATTAGCTGGAGATGATTGCTGATCTGAGTGAGGGATGAAGACAATGAATGAACACAAGGAGCCCTGAAATATGGACACGGAACTCACTGTACAGGTTGGCCCTTGCACCTGGGTGAGGGGTACTGTGTCCACTGCAGACAAATGTTGAAGTGATAAATTACTGTATAATCTCCTGTGTCATGGATGACCTGACCCCTGCTGTGGCCGTTACTGCTCCTAAATACCCAGGTGACATGGAAATAATCCCAATATGTAATGTTTTTTTTTGCTCCACAGCGAGAGTGGCTGAGGACCCGTCCTCTAGAGGTTTGCTGAGTACCTATACTGGTCTTGCGACCTTTGGGGGACAAGGTTCCTTAGCCTTTGACCACACCCAGGGTTTAATTTAGTTTGCATTAGTTGTGGTGGGTGGGTTTTTATTTGGTGATCAGTACCCTTTTGGCTGATGTTTGTGCCGAAAGGAGCTCTGTGTATATTACCTAGGGATGGGAGGTTGAAGGGGTATTTGGAGGGAATGTTACGTCCTGTTGATATGTTTTAGTGGGGTGGTCCATATGCCAGATGGACATTTGATATTATACAGTGGGAAATATTGGACACAATGGGGGTTGAGCAAGATTTGTTGGATCTGATCAAACGCTTATATTCTAACCTTACTATTACAATTAAGTTTGGACAACATGGTGAAAGATCACAACCCCTTGCATCTAATCGGGACGTCAGGCAGGGCTCTACTTTGGCTCCTTTTTTTATTTCTGTTGTACATAAATGGCTTGTATAACTATTTATCTCAAAATGGCAAGGATTTTCCAAGGGTAGGTCTTAGACAATTGCCGATTTTATTGTATGCTGATGATGCCATTTTAATTGCTCGCACGGCTAATGGCCTACAGATCCATTTGGACCTTTTTTTAACACACACTCAGGATCTCGATCTGAAAGTCAATTTTAAAAAGTCGCATGTTATGATTTGCGGTTCCAAGAACACACGCACTAAAAGTTTTATAATGGGAGGGAACACTCTAACAAAGGTAAACAATTTTTGTTACTTAGGTCTGCACCTAAGTTCTTCTCTGTCATGGAAATTCCATTTGAATTTTAAACTTCAACAAATGGAAAGAAATGTCGAAGTAATTTTTCGCTTCGCTCGCTGACTGGGGCATAGACCGGTACACCAGATCATTACGCTTTATAAGTCTAAATGTGTCTCGGCGGCAATTTATGGGGATGGCCTCTGGGGATATACCAGCTCAATTACTCTACAACGGGCAGAGAATACATTTCTTCACCGGCTACTTATGGTACCCAAGAACGTAGCGAATATTATATGCCATGAGGAGCTGGGGATTGGTTACATTACAGATTTGATAGATATTGCCCCCTTTCTCTTATGGATAAAAGTATGGTTAAATCCGGTGGCTACCTTAACACATGAGTGTGTAAAAGACTGTATTTCATTAGCAAACCATAACAAAATTCCATGGTTAAACTTTGTTCATAACTGCTTCCGAAACTTGGACTTGGAGTCTATGTATCTTAAACCAGAGCTCTTGCCCGCCAATGCGAAGGAAATTGTTACATTTCGATATAAAGAGTATGTTATGAATTCTAGATATCAAGCGGCAGAGAAATTGAGTTCTTTTGCTTCATATGTACAAATTCCATCCTCAAATTTGTTAGAACCTTATTTTGTTTGGTTTCCAATTCCCTCCCTATACTCTTTACTTGTACTTTTTAGACTCAATATGATACATTTTAGATTGGCGTTTCCAACAAAATGCGTGTGGGAAAAAACATTACCATCATACCCTTGTGACAATTTTTGAAACAAAGTACAGTCACTTCATTTTATTTTGTACACTCTATTCAGCTACTAGGGAAACTTTTTTACTACCTATCTTGCGTAATTTGCACACCTCATCTTATAAAGAAGGATTGATTGGCATTCAAAGCCTCTCGTCCAAACAAATATGTAGCTCCATTTTAAGTTTTATCAAATCTGCTATTATTATTAGGAATCGATATGAATCAGTAATGTGATTATTTATTAATGGAATCTAGGTATTGTTTTATTGCTGTACATTATTTTATAAGTATTTATTATCTTATATTTAGTAGGTTCAAGTGGCACGTTTAGGTACCATAGACCTGTAGATTGAAGAGTCTTGCTTTTTGAAATATGCAATAAGTATTGTATTTTATGATGATGTATATGTATGCATGTGTACTTTTATGGCAATACGCCGAATAAAGTTATTTGACTGACTGACTGATATTATACAGTGGGCACTGAGGCCCATTGGTGGGGCACTGATACCTGAATGCCACAGATATGCAGAACACATGATTAGTGCCAAGTTCCTCACATGGAATGGGTCAGTGCTGAATAGACCGGAAAAACTCTATAGAGTGTATACCTACTTAAAAAGATATGGTATTGCGATCACATTCTTGCATGGAAAAAACTATTATGGGGAGATTGCATGCCAGCCTGTGGAAAAAATGGAGAGGGCAAGTGTATGCTACTTCCTGTTCTGGATTTGCACGAGGGGCCCTTGTATGGAAAGCCACTGGGATCCTGTTTCGGAAGACACAGGTGTGTGTGGACCTGGAGGAGAGGTACGTTATACAGTATTGGATGCTCCTGAAATCTGTCCCATTAGCATTTCTGCACCCAATGCAGATAGTGCCGACTACTTTGGGTAGGTAGTGACAGCAGCACAAGGTTACATGCCTACTGAGATTGTACTAGCTGGCGACCTTACTTGTGTTCTGGATGGGGATTTAACTATATGTCCCCCACGGGAGGGCACAAAGCCAAATATGACTGAAGCCCTCAAGCAGGCTATGGCAGGTATAGCGCTGGTAGATACATGGCAGGCCCAACAACCATTGAGCATGCACATATTCCCTTTATACGCCAGCAGCCTGAAGGATTACTTCCTGATACAGGCAGACGTAGCGCTGAGAGTGACTGACAAGGCATACTTGCATAGATATCTGTCGAGCGACTCCTTGGCTAGACCCATATGCTGTGTGCTGCTGTGGGGGATGAGAGCAGGACCTGGTCTTTAAGGGGGAAATAGCTGAAGCCCTTAATGATTATTTTGCGCACAATTGGGAGAGTACCATGCGTAGGGCGGTGGAGTGGGATGCTGTGAGATTGGTGCTGAGAGGAGTGTGTATGGCTGCTTCCACAGCTATACGTCAAACCTTAGAGAGAGAGATCTGACTATCCAGGAAGGGAAAATGATTGCATTAGTGTCAGCCCTCCGACATAATTAGGAAGTTGTCCAGGAATGGGGCAGAGCCAACCAATGTGTGTATTCCCTATTGGATTATCTGTAGAAACCTGTGCAGCTCTCCTATGGACGGCGCTTGCACATGGAGGGAGCTAGAGCAGGGTGACTGGTTGATTGAGCACGGGCATAACACACAGCCTATTCTGGCTGTCAGAGATTGGACAGGTCGAGAGGTCTGTTAGAAATGGGATCTGTAGTGGGCAGTGGTTTGCACCCTGTCCGAGCAGAGACCTTCACTCCAGTCAGGGTAAGCCAGCCACACAGCTAATATAAGCCATGCACGCCTCTTTGGTAGCTTTATACGAGCAGTCAGGCTTTTATGAAATTACCCTCTTTTTGGCACTGTTACCCCCACTTTTTGCCTGATGTCAGTGTGTTTTGACTGTGGATCCTGCAAACCAGGACCACAGTAACTGTGCTCTCTCCCTCTGGATTTGGTTGTCCATAACTTTTTACTCCCCACAATTTGCATACTGGTGCCCCCATTTGTGTCCCTAGTATGTGGTACCTAGGTTCCCAGGGCTTTGGGCCACCAGGGGTTGCCCATGGGCTACAGCATGCATTATGCCACGCATGGGAGCCCATGCAAAGTGTGTTTGCAGGCCTGCTATTGCAGCATGCGTAAAAGGGTGCATGCACCCTTTTCACTACAGGTCACTGTAAGTCTCCCCTATGGTATGCCCTCCTAGCTCAGAGGACAGGGTTCAGGTACCTGTGTGTGAGGGCACCCACGCAGGAGCAAAGGTGCCCCCATGAGCTCCAGCTCCATTTTCCTGGGCTTTGTAAGTGCGGGGACGCCATTTTACATATTTACTGGAAAATAGGTCACTACCAATGTCCAGCTACATAATGGTAACTCCGATCCTGAGTGTGTTTGGTATCAAACACTTCGGATTCATGCCCCAATACTGTTGCCAGTATTGGTTGTAAGATCCATGCACTCTGGGGGCTCCTTAGGCTTGTTGATGGACTGCAGCCCTTCTTTGGATGTGGGACATCAACTGCATCACTTCTGGAACTCTTCCTCTGCTGCTTAGCTGACTTCTGGTCTTCACTGTCGTCCTAGTCCTGCATCTCCAGAAGGGTGGGTAGTGGCTCCTGCCCCAACTGGACACTCCAAGTGGAACTGGACTTGGTCCCCTTCATTTGCATGTCCTCTTCTGGCTGGATCCACCTTCTGTTATTTGCATTCTTGCTTGGGTCCTTTCACAAAGTTTCTCTGTGGGTTTGGGAAAAACCAGGTACTTACCTCTTCTCTCCTGGTCGCTGGCGGACACTCTGGTACTTACCTTTTGGGGCTCCCAGTTCCTCTACAGATTCCACTTACCTCGGAATCTGGAATCATTCACATTACATTTTTTTAGTATATGGTTTGGTCTCCCCCTAGGGTCACTACTGTCTATTGTTATTGCACTGTTTTCTATTACTTTTTATGCTCATTCCTGACAACTAAGATTTATTTAATACTGGGTTTACTCACCTTCTAGTAGAGTATTGCCTATATAGTATTCTAGTACTTGTGTCACTAAAATAAACCACCTTTATTTTTTTTACACTGTGTGGTTCTTTCACGTGTGTAAGTGCTGTGTGACTATAAGTGGTATTGCATGTCTCCTAGATAAACCTTGGCTGCTCATCCACAGCTACTTCTAGAAAGCCTGGCTTTCTAGACACTGACTACACCTCACTAATAGGGGATACCTGGATCTGGTATAGGGTGATAACACCATAGGTGCTCACCAAACACCAGGCCAGCTTCCTACAAGGCTTATCTCAGAGGAAATGTATAAAGTATTTGTACAGACACACACAGTGACACAGTGAAAATACTACAAAAGGACTCCATACCAGTTTAGAAAAAAAGCCAACATTTGTCTGAATAAGACAAGACCAAAACGACAAAAATCCTGACTGCTTGAGCCAAGCTACCAAGGGGGTGAGCAGGGGTTATCTAAGGTGTGGTCTCCCTTACCCTGACAAATGTGAGGGTCCCTATGTGGACAGGGTGTAAACTGACTGCCAACTAGAGACCCCATTTCTAACAGGGATGCATTCAAAACATTTGGCCTGCAGCCTTGACAGTTTGTTCAGCACACAAGAATTGCTGCCACAGTCCGAGAGAGCTGGCCTACGTTCCTTTATGCCCATGAACCCACACAAACATTGGTCACTTTGTTAACCATGACAGGGAGCCGGGTGCTCGTTACACACTTGTATCGGGCAGTGTGGACTGATGTGCCAGAGATGCCCTTGAAGGTTGAGAAGGCTTGGCAACAGTTTAGTAATGACCATGTTACGGCAGAGGACTGGGCCAGAATACACAGAGTAGTGCGAGAGGTATTGATCAATACACAATTTAAGCTCATACAATTCAGTATCATCCACATCGCCCATCTATTCCCTAATATTTACCTGCTATAAAGCCAGTTAGGGACCCAGGCTGCATGCACTGTAGGAGTGTACTGGCAGGTATTATCCATGGGGTGTGGTGCTCTCCTCTTGTTATGCAATTCTCGATAGAGGTTAGCAAACAGCTCGATAGGGCCACAGTTGGGGCCATTCCCAATACGATTTGGCAATGCCTCTTGGGTCTGCTACCCAAAAGGAAAAATAAGAAGCTGAGTAGGAAATTTACGCTGCTCGGTTTGACTCTGGCTAAGCGGCGCATTGCCATTTTATATAGCTGAGCCTGAAACCTCCCATTGCAGTGGAATGGTAGCGTGATTTGATAGAATGGATGGGAGCAGAGGAGGTCCATGTGAAAAAAGTGCACCGGGATGAGAAATTGGCTGATGACCTGATCTTGTGGAGAGCTACGATACATGCCCTGATTTGCCAAACCCCCTCACCCTCCAACCCGAATCACCCGAGGATGATGGATCCCCACATGGAGGTTCTGTTGGGGGAACAAAGGGAGATCCTTGACATGAGCACTCTTGGAGGTGTATTGAGGGCAGCACTTGAGGGGTGGGGAGGCTGGGCCGAACATTCCAGTTCTGGGAGGACACAGCAGGACTCTTTAGGGAGACATTGAGCCATACTGGTTGGATTATCTGATGGGGCACAGGGGATGGGGGGGCGGGGATGTCTGTAAAAGATCTCTATCAAGTGTGTCTGTGGTGTCTGGGGTTGAGTCACAACACCGAGAACTGCAGTGGCTGCTCAGTGATGAACCTGGAAGCCATCCGAGACCACAAAGCCTGAGGTTTTGTCTCGGGCCGGTTCCCACTCAAGAAGTCAGCCATCTCCAGATTCATGTTTTTGTTGGGTTCCAAATCATCTGCCAAAAAGAAACACCAGAAAGTGAAGTGGAACTAAGCCCCCACTTCCCACTCACATTCTCATGAGCAGGAGTGGGGGGGAGCACCATGGCTCTTGCTCCTGGAGTCTTCTGACTTTGGAGGCAACCGTCTAACTGGTTCCATCACAACCCATTTCTAGGGCTGTCTGTCACTTCTCAGCAAACCAACAACAAGAGTTTTGTGCAGCCATGCTCCTGTTCTTTGGATCCTTGTTGATTCCTTCTGGCGTGCCTTGAGGCCCTAGAGATGCGTTTCATCTGAAGTACCGCCAGCAGCTTTGCCCTCGGTGTTATTTGGAGCCCCCGAGCCAGTCACAACTCCCCCAGCTCTAATTTTGACTATACTTCCAGCACCATGGTTCACGCGGGCCCCTGAAACTATGGCACTGAATCAATCAACGCTGGATGAAAAGGTACCAATAGTCTGTCCAACTCTGAGTGGTGGTTATCCAACCTCGACCGAAGTTGTGTCTGATGACAGTTGAGGTGCCTCTGCCTTCACTTGATCTGCCAAACGCACCCTACACTCACTTTTTGGCATTGACTCGGACAGTGATCTTCATGTGGGTGATGAGTTTGCTGAGCCCTACCAAAATGATAATTGGTATCATGGCTTACAGGAGGCTAGTTGTCTCCGCCTTTGCTGAAATGGGCCTGCTCTCCCTCCCTGGACCAGCCACAGAGGAATCCGCTTTCTATACTATTGTAATGGGTACAGGAGACAAAGTCCCTGACCTCCAACTCCTCACCTTGGAGGCCAAAACTAATTTATTGGCAGAGGTTCCACAGCTGGGACAGACATCTTCTGAGCCCCTTTAACCATTCAATGAGGCACAAACAAATACCTGTCGGTAGTGTGGGCCAAACCTTGCACTGGCCCTCCACCCAACAGACAAATTGTGAGATGGCATTGCCCTGCTCTTGGTGACCTTGCATTACTCTCTTAGTATCTTTCCCTGAAGTTTTGTGGTTCAAAGGTCCACAGGCAGGTCTAACCCAAACACCTGTCCTCCTGCTCCCATCAACTGGGTTCCCTGGCGATGTCCAGCCCTCCCTTATGGACATGCACCTTGATGGGGTTCATTTATTTGGGGACAAAGCTGATTCTGCTTCAGAGCTTTTCAAGGAAAGCAGGAGTTCTGCACGCTCTCTGGTCCTCTCCATCTCACACAACTGCACCACCCTTACCGTTCTGTTAATAGATTTGTTAGAACTATTCCTTACTGCCAGCCTCAGCAAGGAACTCAACAGATTTGCAGTCAAGGCTGTGGTGCCCATTGTCCCCATAGCCAAGGTCAACTGGCTGTGCAAGCCACTGTCCCTCCTCTATAGCCCCACATCCAGAGCACCTTTAACATGGCGTTAGTGTAGCACAGCCACCTGGTGAGTGGCAGGATCCAATGATTCTTCCTGGATTGTCGAGTAATAACTTCAGACATGTGGTTCCCACATATTGCCTGCAGGGGCTGTGCGTTAACCTTCCACTTGTCTCTGTTACATTTTACACTATCCTGCCTTCCTCCCCCAGTGATGGAGGACCATATCTCCATTTTGAGGCAGGGGTACAAGGCCTTTTGGTCAACAGGGCTATCTAGAATACTAGCACCAGAATTAGGTTGTGGTTTTATTTCCACGGCTTGCTGGTGCCCAAGAAGGACGGAGGCCTTCGTCCTATTTTAGACCTGTGCCCTCTCAGCATCTTCCTCAAGAAGGAGAAATTCTGAATGCTCACCCTGTCCCAGGTCTCATCTGCTCTCGATCCTGAAGTCTCTCTGGTGGTGTTGGACCTGGAGGACGCCTATTTTCATATATGCATCCTGCTGGCCCATCAGCGCTATCTGTGGTTCATGTTCAGACACAAGCATTTTCATTTCTCTGTGCTCCACTTTGGTCTCACCAGTGCCCCTCAGCACCAGTTCTCAGAAGTGATGATGGTTTTGGCAGCACATCTCCGGAGGTCAGGTGTGTACTGTACCAGTCTTCCCCTACTTCGAAGACTGGCTGTTGAAGGCGTAGTTGCTTCAGGCTAGGCGGTCCACTATCAGCGTGCCAAAGTCACAGAGCCGGAGCCATTCTGAACACGGTTTAGTTTCATGCCTTTCCCCCAGGAAAGGGAGTACAGGACATTCAGTCTATGATCCTGGTCTTTCAGCATCTGTCCTGGATTTTAGAGAGTTAGCCTCTCAGACTGCTGCGATTGATGGCCATTTGCATCCTTTTGGTTGAGCATGCCAGGTGGCTTATGCAGGCGATGCAGTGGAACCTGAGGTCTCTGGTCCCAACATCAAGGGGACCTGTCTTACCATGTCTAAATCTCTGCGGAGAATGCAAGAGACATGCAGTGGTGGCTACTGGCCCGTGATTGGGTCCGTGGCGGACCCCTCTCTCTGCTTCACTCAGAGCCAACAGTAGTGACAGAAGCTTTGCTTCTTGGTTGGGACAGGCACCTGGGGTAGGTGGAGTTCAGTCCTGGATCCATATCAACCTTCTGGAGCTGAGGGACGTAGGTTTGGTGTTGAAAACCCTCCTCTTCCTCCTCCTCGTCCTCATTTTTCTGCTTCTTTGTCTTCTGCTTCTTCTGCTGCTCCTCCTTCTACTTCTTCTTCTGCTTCTCCTCCTTTTTCTTCTCCTGCTTCTTCTCCTTCTGCTCCTTCTCCTTCTTATAAAGTTCAAAACTGTTGCCTAAAAAAGGCATCCTGAAGCTAAATTAAACAAACGCCCATCTAGATATAGAAGAACTTTAGAGCTTATAGAGCTAGGTCTTTAATGCTTTCTTAAAGGCATAGTGATAACTAACAGAACAAAGGGAGTCCGGCATACCGTTTCATAGGCATGCCGCCTGTACAGAAAATTATAATACTTTGTACAAGAGGGCAGAGATGCATTGGCAGCAGAGGTAGAGTTTTACTGAGTACCCTCATTAGCCCAAAACAAGTGGAGGATAATTTGTTAACGTGAGTGGAGAACTACAGACCATTATCCATATAAACTCCTAGATTTCAAATGGCTGACACTATTATCCAATCGGAGCTTTCCTCCAGTTGCCAAAATTTGGCTGCCAAAGGTTTCCAAAGAGACACTGAAAGACAATCCATTACCTTAGTCTTGTGTCCATTAAACTTCATGGAGTTAGCTCTAAACTACTGTGAGACATCTCGCATGCATTAATGGAAAGCTGTCATTGGAAATTGTGAGGTACTATCCAAAGTGAGGATTAGTTGAGTGTCATCAGAATAATTCACAATTTTTATGCCAAAAGATCTAATATGCTTAGTGGCTTTAAATATACATGAAATAATGTAGATCTTAGTAATGGGCATGGGGGCACCTCCCCCAGCCTCCCTTGCTAGCTGCTGATCAAAGGGAGGCTGGTGCCATTGCTCACGGACAACACCACCAGTGTGTGTTACTGCCACAAACAGGGCAGGGTGGGGGGTCACAGACCCTGTGCCAGGAAGCCCTGCATCTCTGGAAATGGCCGGACCACCAAGGGCTCTTCCTGGTGATGAAACACCTGCCAGGATCATTAAATGCCAGATCAGACAAGCTCAGCTCTTGCCACCTAGCAGATCACGTGTGGCAGTCACACCCAGAGGTGACGCAAAGTATCTTCTGTGAATGAGAAGAACCATAGCTCGATCGGTTCACCACCTCAGAACAGGCTGCCCCTCTGGGAGGATCTGCTGTCTCTCAGAAAGACAGCAGGGCTCTGCACCTGAGCCTTAGCAATCTCCACCTTCATGTTAGGATATTGAGCGGCAATAGCTGAACACCTTTGATTTCTTTCGGAAGGGGTTGATGCCATCTTGGCAGCCAGGAGTCCTTCAACTTAAACTGTATACATCTGTTGAGACAAATTTGTGGATTGGTGGGGTGCTTGCTAGATAGAACCCTTCAAGGCAAAGCTGTCTGATTTTTTGTTGTTTGTTCTGTCCCTTGCCTGGCAAAGCTTTGCTTTGAGCACTGTTAAAGGGTACCTTACTGCTCTATCAGCTTTTTTGCAGTTGTCAAATCAGCTTTTGTTGCTTACGTCTGCAGTTGTAATGCATTTTTAAAAAGTTTACAACATTTGTTTCCTCACTCTCCTTTTGTCATACCACAGTGGGCTCTTAACTGAGATCTCTTTTTCCTGATGTGCACTACTCTGGCTTCTCACTCTCCAGGCAGTGTGTCTCCTCACCACTACAACCATGTGGCGGGTGAGTGAGCTTCAAGCTGTCTGTGTCAATCCACCATACACCACCTTCTTTCCAGACAAACTGGTTCTGCGGGCATTAGCATTCTTCTTAGCAAATGTTTCTATACGGCATCTCACCTCTCTAAGGGGGAACGAGTCTAGTGCTTGGAGATCAGGAGAGTATAGATCGTACCAAAGAACACCAGATGGCCGATCAGCTCGGGGTCTCTGTAGAGAGAAAGGGCAAGGCTGTGCAGAAGAGAACCATCTCCCGCTATATTGTGCTCTGCATAAAGATCTGCCATGCACTGGGCAAAAAGCAGCCTCCAGTAGGACTGCATGCTCATTCTTCCAGGGAAAAAGCTGCTACGACTGCTTTGGCACACAGAGTCCCTGTCCTAGACATTTGCTAGTAGGCTACTTGGGCATGCCTCCATACATTCACAAAGCACTACAGTCTAGACTTTCGGGATCATCGAGAGGGTCATTTTGTCCGCTGTGTTCTACAGGACTTTCTAGTTTGAGTCCATTCTCAGACCCGTCTCCAATTTTATACTGCTTTAGTATCTCTTCAAACAATGAAGAATTTGTGACTAGAAGTCTCTGTCAGAAGAACAAATTACTTACCTTTGCTAACACTTCTTCTGGTAGACACTATCTAGGCGCAGATTCCTCACTGACCCTCTTACCCTCTCCATTGTGTGACTAGACTGTCTCCTGTAATTAGGACCCTGTCCTTTAATAAGATTCCAGGTTTGGGAATCTGCATACTGGCCACACCGGTTATATGTTGGAACAACGAGTGCTTGAACCACCCATGCCTGAAAAACGGGGTCGGAACAGCGACCTCGTTGTTACCACTAATGCCTTTACCCCGAATGCCTTAACAACGATTTTTCGTTGTAAAGGCATTCCTGGTAAATCATTAGTGAATGGCATGCATGGTTCCAGCATGCGTCCCCTCTGGCCCCCCACCCCTAAAAATTACTGCGACCCCCCTCCCCTAAAACCTAAAGCACCTCAACCCCCACCCCACCCCTAAAACCTAAACCCTGACTCCCCCCGCCCCTAAACATTAATCACCCCGAGCCCCCACCCCACCCCCAAAAACTAAGTATACCCCGACTCCCCGCCCCTAAAACCTAAAGCACCCCAACCCCCCACCCCACCCCTAAAACCTAAACCCTGACCCCCCTCTCCCCTGCCCCTAAACCTTAATCACCCTGAGCCCCCCGCCCCACCCCCAAGAAAACAGCCCCAGTCCCAGCCCAACTTACCTCCTCCTTGATCGCGTCGACTCCCTTCTTCTGTGCCTTAACCACGCATGTATGTGGTTCAGCACATGCGTGGTTAAGGCCCTGAACAAGGAAGTCGTGGAAAACGAAAGCGTTGTTTCGCTTTAGTTTTCCATGACTTTGTTGTTCAGGACTCGTTGTTCGGGATGCTTCCCGGCCACACCGATTTGATTTGGGGACTTTGCATCTTGGGGTGCAGACAGTCTTTAAAGCAAGCTTCGGCAGCGTGTGGGAGTGCTGCCTATATAGGCTCCAAACATCATTTCCATAGCTGAACGTCGTTCCTATGGAGCCACATGATGCCAATTACTGGTGCACGGCGGCACTGCTGAAAAGTTTCCAGATCCAGTCTGAGGCCTGGGGAATTTTTAAAAAGGTCAGAAACCTGCAGCTACATAGAGTTTCTACCAGGAAGAGACATTAACAAATGTAAATAACTTGTTTTTTCAAGTCGGTTGGCTAAAGTGTCCTTTAATGTAGTTCCTCCATTATGTACTACAAAGAACCTCTCCAAGGGAGCACCCCCATAAGTCAGCATGCACCTGAAATATTTATGTAGCACATTCAGTTGCCAATACAAGTCCAAAATATAATCATTTATTGGAAAAGTTTTTTTAAGGAATGCCCCTCTGTAGGCAAGAGTGAGTGAAAAACAAAGACTGTATAGCTTTGAAAAATAGAGAGAAATCTTCTGTCACCATTTTGGGATGTGCTGCTAAATATAAGCTGTTTTTCATAAAGACTATTTGTATGAGTTGAAGGAATGAATTGCTGTCCTCCATTTCAGGTATCGTCCTGTGAACCGCATGGGGGATCAGATGTTTACCAATGGTCAGACTGTGAATTTGCAAGCTGTCATGAAGGATGTTGCAGTGATACAGAAGCTGTTGGCACTCATGGCTAAGGAGCAGACCCAGCCACCAGAAATGACGGAGACAGAAATCCAGCCGGTAAGGGGGGGACAGGGGTTAAACTGATGGAGAGTAGAATCTGTGAAGAGAGAATGTCTTTATGTTGCTGCTTGGATGTGATAGTAGCCTGGCAATGAGTGGAAACACATGTTTCAGATCCCTGTGTTGTCCCTCCCTCGTGGATAAGGCTTACGACACAGTATAATTCCACAATCCCATACTCGTATGTTTCTATTAATGAGACGATTCATCCATAGACCTGTTTACACAATAGGCTGCACTCCTTGAGAAACGTAATCTTATTAACTCTGTATGGTGACACCACCTGCAGTTGTTTGCTAATTAATTCCACCCTGCATTGCAAAACAATTGCATTGATGCTTGCAGACACATGCTATATGCATATCATTTTTTCACACTTTTCAAATATATTTTTTTGATTAGTGGAGAGTGAAAAAGAATATAGCACTGCAATGCCTCAACAAAACTTTCCAGCAGTTCTAGTCAAAGCAAGAGGAAATCAACAACCTCAGGTGTACTTACCCATTGCAGGGCTTGCCAAAGAGGATGCTCTGGCACTTAAGGAAGGCCTTGCAAATGTTTAAATCCTTAAATATGTTGTATGATCTATACTGAGTGACCTGTTATGATAGTAGGACTAGTTGTTATGTAGTAGAATGCTATGCCCGCAGTCAAAGCCTTAATAAATCAGACAAGCCTGCTTGAAAGCTACCCTATGCTAAATAGTGTTTCCAAACATGATCTATGTGCAGGATTGCCCATTCTAGTCTCAGTATCCAAACTGGAGCTGGCAATGACAATAACCAGGTAAGTATAGAAAAAAATACACAGACTTCATAACAAGATGCACTAAGTCGCTTTGAGACTATCTAATTTTGTCGACTAGAAGTTTTCTGAACCAGATATATCGATGCTCACAATTTGAGGGGTCCTGAAGTTGCTTCGTCAGCTGTTCTTTAAAATGTACTTGTATCTTCTAACAACTAGTTGGTTTACATTTGTTTTTAACTCTTTTCGGATGGTTACCACACATTTTCTGATTTCCGTCAGAGGGTTAGCCAATGTTTGTTGGAAATATGTGAGGCTAGCTCATGTGCGTCTGACTCCTGTTAGCTTGGCTGCAGTTTGTTTGCTGGTTAGCTCTCATTTGTTTTCAGCTCAGCCAAAGAGTTCAACTTTGAGTTTTCCTCACTGGACTGGTTCATTTATTCATTTATGTTTTCGTTTTTAGTAAAGCTCTAAAAACCACTCAGCAGAGGCTTTAAGAGCACGTTAGAATGTTGGTGTAAACAAAAACTGACAGATAGCACGATAGTGCTTTGTAGAGCTTAGTGACGAAGAGCTAGGTTGTCCATCAGATAGGGAGGTCCTGGATATTCATCAACCTATCAGATGTCCCTGGAAATATGATGGTGCCTTGAAGGACACGGCCCTGAATGCCAGCGGTTTCGGAGGCATGCTGTTGTTGGGTGCCTGACTAGCCAGGACCTTGAGAACCAAATGGGGGTTGACTTAAAGAGGATCATCAAAATGCCAGAGAGCATAGGTTTACCTTTAAGGATCTGTTGAAACTAACTAAGTCATCCTCAAGTCTCAGATGTAGGGATAGGAAATTCGGTATAGAGAAGCCCAAACCATGTCCTATGAGCTAGACAAATAGTTTAAGGACTTGCGTTCTTTGACAGTGTACCCTTCTCAGGATTTTACAAACTGAGTGATGTCAGTTCAAGCCAAATATACAATCCCAAAATATGGGACACCAGGGATATCAATTGGCCCCAAGACATTCTTGAAGTACTCTATATTTATTTTTTGTTATTTTTTAGCCTTACATTTTAGACATGGGTCTCATATGGAATACAGACAAGAAAATGTGCTAGTTCTTTAATCCCTGGTATTCTTTGGTTGGTACCAAAGATTTTAGTCTTTTTTTTCCTCACGTCACATCTACCTTGTGAGTTCCAGTATTAATCTATGTAAATTATAGAGGTGATTTTGGTCTGGTTATACAATATATATTGTTTTCTGTCTTCCGTAGATGTCTTTACAGATGACATTCTGCCCGTATAAATCATTGTTTTTTAAAAATCTTTTTTTAAATGAATGGTGGGTTTTATTTATGGTGTAATATCTTGTACTAACTTTCACAAAACCTAAATTGATTGTTTTTTTCAAAAAAATATTTTCCATGTACTAGGAATGAAAAACATGTTTTCAAATGGCTTTTTGCATGATGTGTTAACTCTTCCCCAACCCCACTTCTTCTCAAGGTAGTATTGGAGGTCAATACATTAGCACTTGATTTCACTTTTCTACCTAAAAATAGTCATCCTTGGACACCTATTATTTTTTACATGCGAGGGGCCTCATTTAGATTTGGGTGGTGAAGGAAAATTCAGCAATTTGGCAGAATCAGTAAATTATCTGTTGGTAAATTCTCTGCTGATGGAGAATCCCCTTGCAGAATTGCCTGCATCATGGGGATAATATGAGTCAGTTTGACAGTAGAAAGTTCCACAGGCTGATAGTTCTTCAATTTAGCACTTACTCCAGAAACAAGAATAACTTGTCTACAATAGCAGACAACGCAGGTGCCTCAGTGCCAGCTGCAGACACCGTACATAGCTCTGTGCGGTAAGAGGATGACCCAAAGGTTTTGGTACTCTAAATCACCTGATAAAATGTGCCCAGATGAGGGGGCTTCATGACCATACCTCTGCAATCATTCTAAATGTGTCCACAATGTAGTGGGCCTTGTGACCATACCTCTGCAATTATTTGCACCCCTATGTCTCCTGGGACAGTTGCAGGTGTGAGGGGCTGAGGCTTGGCCTGTGTATGTTGTATATCCCTTTGGTGAGTGCTATGTGCAGTGGACTCCAGAGGCAGAGCAAACCCATTCAATGCAGTTTGAGAATTGCATCATTTGTATGTTGCCCTGATGCTTGTTAGTGAATCAGGTTGGCAGCCAGTTTAGGCTGTATCACCACTACATTCTTTTGGATTGCCCAGAAGTTAACTCATTACTTTGTTTAATAAACCTGTAACATAACTTTCTTCATTACCTCCCAGTTCTAAATCATGCTCTATGTCTTCACCCACTGTTTATTCTACTGTCATGTGCTCAGTTACCAAGTCTGTGCTCCTGCATGTTTTATCTTGACAGAGGGATAGTGCACAGGTAGTTGCTGCTTATTTCCCCAAACATATCTGGGTTAAGACAATGATAGAAACTGTGGTCTAGAAACTGCGAATGATATGATGCTATATACTTAAGGGATCATTCCCAGTGTCCTGGTAAAACTATATACTAATACCTCACAGGGAATTACCGATACTGGGTTTTTCCTGGGCAGTTGGGCCTAATAGGTGAATACCACATATTTTGCCATATTCCGGGATGCAAAAATTCATTTTTTTCTCCACACTAATTCCACCAGGGTTCTTCTAATTATATGTGTACAGGAATACAGATGTGGCTATGTGGTAATCTTGCACAAGGTGTGACACTGATCAGCATGAGAGCTCTAAGCCTGATAATTATTAAAACCCTAAAGTACAAAAGACACACAGCACAATGTGAAACATAAATAAAATAATTTCATCATGAACTAGGGGTGTCCAGTATTCTACGATAAAAGTAGGAATATCATAATGACGAAGGTCTTTCAGCACCCTTCTCCAGGTTCTACCCATAAACTGGGTATTTTCTTGAGCTGCCAAAGCTATGACCTTCTGAAACAATAGTTTACTTTTGTTCATATAATTTCTGTGAGCTAGGCCAACATCCCTGCTCCAAACTCCTAACATGTAGAAGTTATTGGGTCAGTGGTGCACTGGTAAACTCTCTACACAGCTGTATCATGAGTGTAAGTGGGATGTGAACAAACATTGTTCACACAGAAAGGGATACTTCCAAGAGTAAAGTCACCAGAGGAACTGATGTCACTTGAAAACCTATGGATTAGTGCTAGATGTTAATAACAAGATTTAAGAAAGTGCCGGGATCGGGGGAAAACATAATGTTTGAGGCATGTGTGGCTGTAGATACACATGCTTAGCATAATCCCGCCATCTAGTGTTGGTCTTGGATATGTGCAAGTTGTTTTTCTTCAAAGAAAGACTTTCTGTCATGAGGTACGGTGACTTCTCCTCTTGCTGGCAATGCGCATGGTCATCAGCTCCATTGTTAGATTGTGTGGTCTGGTTCAGACGTGTGTTTCTCTGCTTCATCTCAACACCGCTGTTTCCTAGCATTTAGCCCTTAACATCAGTATTGCTTTGATCGTGGTTATTTCTAGATCGGTCATTCTCCGATGTCGGTCTTGTTGGTGCGACTCAAATCGAACGCGGGCCCTGTGGGCCTTAGCCCTTCAGGGCAGTTCTCTTTTTTTCGTCAGCCTGTCCACGCCATGTCCAGCTGTTGATGAAAGCCTCCCGTTTCTGCCCTCGCTGCCACACCAAGTTTCCACGCACCAACCTATATTAAGTGTGTAACTTGTGCCTCTCTCCACAACATCCGGAAGCTGATTGCGGGGCCTGCAAGTGATTTATGTCCAAAAAGACACTGCATGACCCGACAAGCTCGACAACTTGAGATGTCCTGCCTCAGCGCCGAAGACACACCAGTCTTTTTGGATCCAAAGACCTTCAACAAGAGGCTCATGCCCAAGTGTTGGCAGCAGACGACAATATCTTTTCGCATGAAGACAGGACCAACCACTAGGCCAAGAACTGAGTACTGTGACCCCTCCATCCCAGCCCCAACCCCTGCAAATCGTCCCAAAGGGTCGCCTCTCCAGTTCCAACTGACCAAAGTCTTCACACGGGCAACCACTGCCCTCGGGCCATGGTCGGTACTGAACAGCTGCATCGAACACACCCAGCCCCGGTGCCGAAAGATAAGCAAAATACTCATGCTCCTCAGCTAACTCCCCCATCATTGGAGTAGCGCCAACTCTGAGTTGAGAGCGTCGGCGCTGAAACACAGTTCTACCTCGGCACTGAAAGCAGCTTCTTCGGATCCAAGACCCTCACCATTTAAACCATCGGCACCAAAGTCTGTGTCAGAGCAGACATCCTACTCCTTCTCCAAGCAGACCCTTGAATCTGTGGAATCTGTGCTCCAATGGTTGCAGGAAGAAACAGACTCTAAGCAGAAACGCCTAGTCATAAACTCAGACACTGGTCTTGTTCTGGCAAGACCTCCTTATACTGGAGCACTACCAGCCAAGAGGCAATTAACATTTAAAGAAGCTTTGTAGACACCAGTCCCACCAAAGCACAGGACAAAAAGGTGGATAAGGCAATAAGCCCAGCACGACTCAGCCCACCACCACCACCACCACCTGTTCTCCAGGGGGTTCCATCCACTCTTTCTGAGGAGACGGGATGACCAACATCAATTCCCCATTCCACCACACGATGACCCGTGAGACACCTATGACACAGACCGAGATCTCTATCCAGACAAACTTTCTTCTCCAGATGACACCACCACTTATCAAGACACCATAGGTAGGTCTACCACTTATCACAAGGTTCAGCTCCACATCAAACTACTGAAGGATGATTTATTTTAATTTGAAACCCTTTTCTCCAGCCAGCGTTATACCTGCCGATTCTCAAAGGCATGCTCGGACACATACCTGTTATTTTCAAGAACTGTTTCTTCACAACAAGGGTCGATAAGAAATACAAACCATCCCCTGCCGACCCTACATTCATTCATACATACATACATACATACATACATACATACATAAAGGGTCAGCTACCACTAGACTCTTTAGTGGTTGCCACAGCAAGGAAAAAAGCAAATTCACAAACATATAGTGAGGCGTCCCCACCAGATAAGTAAAGCAAGAAGCTAGATGCCCAATCTGCCAACCACTGGAGGATCGCCAACTCTTTGAGCTCCTCTCCCGCTGTGACAGAGCCCACTAGGATGAGATGGAGGGACTCCTCCAACATCTCCCAGAAGAATACAAGAAACAGGCATATGAGATTGCCTCTGAGGGCAAACTAATTGCAAATACGCCGTTGATTCGCTGCGCCCTCGACGCGGCTGACATCGCAGCTAGAGGCATATAATCTAGCATTCTCCTTAGACAACATACCTGGCTGAGTGTCTCAAGTTTCAAACCTGAAGTGCAGCAAAACATCCTTGCATTTCCCTTTGATGGGGAACACCCCTTTGGTCCTCAGGTAGACACTCTACTTGAGAAAATCAAAAAAGACATTGAAACTACCAAAGCCATGGGAGCGTTGCAAACTCCTTCACAATGCTGTTCCTTTTGGCATTCCTTTTATCATGGAGGAATGAAACCCACCTCTACAACCACCTCCTATCAGTGTCCCCAGTCATGAACCGCCTCACCCAAGGGATACGACAAAGGCTCCTACAGGGGCAACAATTCCAGAAGTAGAGGGAAGGGCAGTTTCCTTAAACCATACGCCACCAAACCTTGCCTTACCACCCCATCCCCAAACCTCCCAGATCCCCCAGCTTTCCCCCCTCGTGACTATACAGCAACCTTGGGGGATGAATGCAATGGTTTGTCCCACCTGGCGGAACATCACCTCCAACCAGTGCGTGTTGGATATTATCCAACATGGTTATTGTCTGGAGCTCATTTCCACACCTCCTAAACAATCCACCTCACAAACAAAAACTTTCAACACTACATCTACATTTACTGAATTAAGAAGTTCAGGCACTTCTCACCAAAGGGCCATTGAACCCGTACCGTTACATCAGCATGGCACAGGAGTCGATTCACTCTACATCCTTATTCCCAAAAAGGATGGGTCACTGATTCCAATCTTCGATCTCCGAGCCCTAAATCTATACATTCTCTCAGAGCACTTTCACATTGTCGCTCTTCAAGATGTCAGTCTGTTGTTGCAGCATGGCAACTTCATGGCTGCACTCGACCTCAAGGACACCTATTTCCACATTCCTATTCACCTGGCACATCGCCGATTCCTCAGGTTTCTAATAAGCTGGCAGCATTTCCAATTCAGAGTCCTTCCTTTCGGGGTCACAACCGCCCCCAGAGACTTCACCAAATGCCTTGTTGTAGTCGTCTTTCCTTATCTAGACGACTGGTTCCTCAAATGTGTGACTCGTCAGAAGTGCTTTTAACACACTCAGGCCACCATAACCATCAACACAGTTGAATCCCACCTCCAACTCCTTCAAATGCAACCAAACCTGGGGGTCATCTTTGACTCGCAACGGGGAATAGCTTACCCTTCTGCTGCCCAGATTCCTTCTTTCCAGGTGCTCCACCCCCAAAAGAGTGAGGAAAGCCATGCGTCTCCTAAGTATGATGGCTTCATGCATAGCCATAGTACCTCATGCCAGACTGAACATGTGTCCATTTCAAGAGTGCTTAGTGCACCAATCGACCCAAGCGGAGAGTCAATGGGAAGCTCTACTGTTGGTCAGCCATTAAGCTTACCACTCTGCAATGGTGGAACACCAACCATGTCCTCAAAGGACGGCCTTTCCTAGACCAGTTCCGCAGAGAACCATAACAACGCACGCCTCCTTCATGGGTTGGGGAGTGCATTCTCAAGATGTAACTGTCCAGGGATGCTGGACACCCAGCCAGAGACATCGCCATACCAATCAGCCGGAGTTGCTAGCTGTTCACCTGGCACTCAAAGCCTTCCTTACTCACCTGATTGGCAAGTTAGCCCTGACCAAAACAGACCACATGACTGCCATGTATTATCTCCAAAAGCAGGGGGCACCAGGTCCCCTCAGCTTTCTCATCTAGCTCAGACCAATTGGAAGTGGGCCCTCCAGAACAACATTCACCTGTTCGTGTAGTACCTCCTGGGAGCGGACAACATCTTTGCATATCTCCTTAGCAGGAGGCACCAACAAGTCCATGAGTCGGAACTCCACCCACAAGTTCTCTCCCCATACTTCCAGCGTTGGGGTAAACCAGACATAGAACTTTTCGCCACAGCAGAAAATGCCAAATTCCCAAACTGTGCCTCCAGGTTCCCACACCCACAGTCCAGGGGCCATGCACTATCGGTGAGATGGCCCAGGATATTTTCTTTCGCTTTACCACCTCTCCCACTGCTTCCATTTGGCATTTCAGCAGACATCTAACACGTTCATCCTGGTGGCTCCCACATGGGCACACAACCATGGTTCACCACTCTTCTAGAACTCTCAGTGGTTCCCCACGAGGTAGTGAAGAACAGATCCATGGAGAAATCAGACACCCTGACCCCCGGTCATTCAACCTTGCGATCTGGCTCCTGAAATCTTAGAATTTGGCTATTTGAATCTGCCACAACCCTGTATGGACATTCTTAAAGAAGCACGCATGCCCACTACTCGTGCCTGTTACACTGCAAAGTGGAAAAGATTTGTTCACTATTGACATTCCAAACACATTGATGGTTTAGGAGCCAAAGTTCAAGACATTGTCTGTTGCTTATTATATATAAACACCTCTTACATTTATAAGGCTACATCTAGCGGCAGTTGCCGCATATCTACAAAACAGACAGCACACTTCCCTATTTAGGATCCTAGTCATCAAGGCCTTCCTATAAGGCCTTAAAAGAGTCATTCCTCCCAGGGTACCACCAGCTCATACTTGGAATCTCAGTACTGTATTTGCAAGATTAATGGGCCCTCTGTTTAAACCCCTCCACTTCTACCCCCTCCAGTTGTTGTCCTGGAAGGTATCATTCCTAGATTGTTGATGTATGACGGAATGCGGAATGCCATTGTAGCGAATGGCTTTATAACGCAAGCGTTCTAATGAAAATGCCTTTACAATGAAAGGCTTTTACAACAACATTTATTATAATGAATATGCCTTTCAAACGAAAGTCTTTACCATGGAAATGTAAGCATTTAACAAAACAAACAAAAATAAATATATATTTATATGTTCGATGGCATGTGTAGCTGCAGATACACATGCTGTGCACATCCCGCCATCTGGTGTTGGGCTCGGAGTGTTACAAGTTGTTTTTCTTCGAAGAAGCCTTTTCGAGTCACAAGACCGAGGGACTCCTCCCATTTCGACTCCATTGCGCATGGGCGTCGACTCCATCTTAGATTGTTTTTTTTCCGCCATCGGGTTCGGACGTGTTCCTTTTCGCTCCGTGTTTCGGGTCGGAAAGTTAGTTAGAATCTCGGAAAAGACGTCGGTATTGTTTGCGTTCGGTATCGGGTTAGTTACAACAGATCGACACCGAATTTAGAAGAGTTCCGGTGGCCCTTCGGGGTTTTTTTGATCCCCCGTCGGGGCCTGGTCGGCCCGGCCACGTGTGAATTCAAGGCTGATGGAACAGACCCCATTCCGCTTCTGTCCAAAATGCCATAACAAGTATCCGTATACGGATCAGCATCTGGTCTGTAACTTGTGCTTGTCCCCAGAGCACAAGGAAGATACTTGTGAGGCCTGTCGAGCGTTTCGGTCCAGAAAGACGTTAAGAGACCGAAGAGCCAGAAGACTGCAGATGGCGTCGACGCCGACAGAACAAGAGCGTTTCGAGGAAGAAGAGGAAGCTTTCTCTATCCAAGAGTCGGACTCGGAAGAGCTCGAGGCCGAAGAAACGCCGAAAACCGTGAGTAAGACATCGATACATAAGACTCACGAGAAGTCAACAAAAGCCCAGGGGACGCCACCGCCAACAGGCCCTGGCTTAACCCAAACAAGCGGTGACCGAGCCAAGGCACCGAAAAAGGGCACGCTGGTGTCGAAGTCATCCGACTCCGGTCTAGATGCCGCCACACAGCAATCTCGGACCAGAGACATCGGCTCCGAGAAATTTCGGCACCGTCACAGCGGCACCGAACAAATTCGGCATCGAGACACCACCACGCCGAAAATTACAAAGGTTTCTTCGGAGCCTAAAAAGACCTCCGAAAAAGTTTCGGTTCCGAAACATCCAGCCTCGGAGCCGAAAACAGGTTCCTATACAGAGGAACAAGGATTGACCTCCCAAATGAAAAAACAGAGATTTGGAGAGGAACTTCAAGCTGTAGAGCCAGACTATACTCAAAGGAGGCTCCACATTCATCAAGACACAGGGAAGATAACCACTCTTCCTCCAATTAAGATAAAAAGAAAACTTGCCTTACACGAAAAGGACAAGGAGCCACAGGCAAAGGTGGCAAAGAAAACAACTCCACCACCTTCTCCACCACCCTCAGTGCACACATCACCAGTAGCAACTCCTCCACTGATGCACTCCCCGACTCTTACTGCCATGAGTCAAGATGATCCCGATGCATGGGACCTTTACGATGCTCCAGTATCGGACAACAGCCCAGACTCGTACCCTACCAGGCCGCCCCCTCCTGAGGACAGTACATCTTACACACAGGTGATCGCAAGGGCCGCTGCTTTCCATAACGTCACCTTGCATTCAGAACCAATTGAGGATGACTTCTTGTTTAACACGCTAACCTCCACTCATAGCCAGTACCAAAGACTACCTATGCTCCCAGGAATGCTAAAACATTCAAAACAAATCTTTCAAGATCCTGTTAAAGGCCGAGCCATAACTCCAAGAGTGGAGAAAAAATACAAGCCACCGCCAACAGATCCTGTTTATATTACAACGCAGTTAACTCCAGACTCAGTAGTTGTCGGGCAGCTCGTAAGAGAGCAAACTCTCATACCTCGGGAGACGCACCACCTCCAGACAAAGAGAGTCGCAAATTTGATGCTGCAGGCAAAAGGGTTGCAGCACAAGCAGCAAACCAATGGCGCATTGCCAATTCACAAGCGCTTTTGGCAAGATATGACAGAGCGCACTGGGATGAGATGCAACATTTGATAGAACACTTACCCAAGGAGTTCCAAAAAAGAGCACAACAAGTGGTGGAAGAAGGACAAAGTATCTCTAATAATCAGATACGGTCTTCAATGGATGCAGCAGATACGGCTGCAAGGACAGTAAATACTGCAATAACAATAAAAAGGCACGCATGGCTCCGCACGTCAGGTTTCAAGCCAGAAATTCAACAAGCCGTGCTAAATATGCCATTTAATGAACAGCAGTTGTTTGGGCCGGAAGTCGACACTGCTATTGAGAAACTCAAGAAGGACACTGATACAGCAAAAGCCATGGGCGCACTCTACTCCCCGCAGAGCAGAGGCACCTTTCGCAAAACACCTTTTAGGGGAGGGTTTCGAGGACAACCTACAGAAACCACAACATCACAAACCAGGCCCACTTACCAAAGCCAATATCAGCGGGGAAGTTTTCGGGGGCAATATAGAGGGGGACAATTCCAAAGAGGTAGAGGAAAATTCCAAAGCCCCAAAAGTCCTCAAAATAAGCAGTGACTCACAAGTCACCCATCCCCATCACATAACACCTGTGGGGGGAAGATTAAGGCAATTTTACAAACATTGGGAGGAGATAACAACAGATACTTGGGTACTAGCAATTATCCAGTATGGTTATTGCATAGAATTTCGAGAATTCCCTCCAAAAGTCCCACCGAAAACACACAGTATGTCGAAACAACATATAAATCTTCTAGGATTAGAAGTTCAAGCATTGCTCCAAAAAGACGCAATAGAATTAGTACCAAAACAAGAACTAAACACAGGAGTTTACTCACTGTACTTTCTAATACCCAAAAAAGACAAAACTCTAAGACCTATACTAGATCTCCGAATATTAAATACATACATCAAATCAGACCACTTTCACATGGTTACATTACAAGAAGTAATCCCACTGCTCAAACAACAAGACTACATGACAACACTGGATCTAAAGGATGCATATTTCCATATACCAATACATCCTTCACACAGAAAGTACCTAAGGTTTGTATTCCAAGGGATACATTACCAATTCAAAGTGTTGCCATTCGGAATAACAACTGCACCAAGAGTTTTTACAAAATGTCTAGCAGTAGTAGCTGCACATATCAGAAGACAGCAAATACATGTGTTCCCGTACCTAGACGATTGGTTAATCAAAACCAACATGCAAAAACAGTGTTCACGACACACAAATTACGTCATAGAAACCCTACACAAACTAGGTTTCTCAATCAATTACTCAAAGTCACACCTTCTGCCGTGTCAAACACAGCAATACCTAGGAGCAACAATCAACACAGTAAAAGGGATTGCCACTCCAAGTCCACAAAGAGTCCAAACATTCCAAAATGTAATACAAGCCATGTATCCAAACCAGATGATACAGGTCAAATTAGTAATGAAACTCCTAGGCATGATGTCCTCATGCATAGCCATTGTCCCAAACGCAAGGTTGCACATGCGGCCCTTACAACAGTGCCTAGCATCACAGTGGTCACAAGCACAGGGTCAACTTCTAGATCTGGTGTTGATAGACCGCCAAACATACATCTCGCTTCAATGGTGGAACAGTATAAATTTAAACCAAGGGCGGCCTTTTCAAGACCCAGTGCCACAATGTGTAATAACAGATGCATCCATGACAGGGTGGGGAGCACACCTCAATCAGCACAGCATCCAAGGACAATGGAACATTCAGCAAAAACAGTTTCATATAAACCACTTAGAACTGTTAGCGGTGTTTCTAGCTCTGAAAGCATTTCAACCCATATTAACCCACAAATACACTCTTGTCAAAACAGACAACATGACAACAATGTATTACCTAAACAAACAAGGAGGAACACACTCAACACAGTTGTGTCTCCTAACACAAAAAATATGGCATTGGGCGATTCACAACCACATTCGCCTAATAGCACAATTTATTCCAGGGATTCAGAATCAGTTAGCAGACAATCTCTCTCGGGATCACCAACAGATCCACGAATGGGAAATTCACCGCCAAATACTGAACACTTACTTCAAAATGTGGGGAACGCCACAAATAGATCTATTTGCAACAAAAGAAAACACAAAATGCCAAAACTTCGCATCCAGGTACCCACAACATCAGTCTCAGGGCAATGCACTATGGATGAACTGGTCAGGGATATTTGCGTACGCTTTTCCCCCTCTCCCACTTCTTCCATATCTAGTAAACAAGTTGAGTCAAAACAAACTCAAACTCATACTAATAGCACCAACATGGGCAAGGCAACCATGGTACACAACACTACTAGACCTTTCAGTAGTACCTCATATCAAACTGCCAAACAGACCAGATCTGTTAACACAACACAAACAACAGATCAGACATCCAAATCCAGCATCGCTGAATCTAGCAATTTGGCTCCTGAAATCCTATAATTCGGGCACTTCGACCTCACATAGGAATGTATGGAGGTCATAAAACAGGCTAGAAAACCTACCACTAGACACTGTTATGCAAATAAGTGGAAAAGATTTGTTTATTACTGCCATAATAATCAAATTCAACCTTTACACGCATCTGCAAAAGAGATAGTAGGATACTTACTAAATTTGCAAAAATCTAAACTAGCTTTCTCTTCCATTAAAATACATCTTACGGCAATTTCAGCTTACCTGCAAATTACGCACTCAACTTCATTATTTAGGATACCAGTCATAAAAGCATTTATGGAAGGCCTAAAGAGAATTATACCACCAAGAACACCACCAGTTCCTTCATGGAACCTCAACATTGTCTTAACACGACTCATGGGTCCACCTTTTGAGCCCATGCACTCTTGTGAAATGCAATACTTAACGTGGAAAGTTGCATTTTTAATTGCCATCACATCTCTAAGAAGAGTGAGTGAGATTCAAGCATTTACCATTCAAGAACCATTTATTCAAATACACAAAAATAAAGTTGTTCTACGGACCAATCCTAAATTTTTACCAAAAGTAATCTCACCGTTCCACTTGAATCAAACGGTAGAATTACCAGTGTTCTTCCCACAGGCAGATTCGGTAGCTGAAAGAGCACTACATACATTAGACATCAAAAGAGCACTAATGTACTACATTGACAGAACAAAACTAATTCGAAAGACAAAACAACTATTTGTCGCCTTTCAAAAACCTCATACAGGAAATCCTATTTCAAAACAAGGCATTGCTAGATGGATAGTTAAGTGCATTCAAACCTGCTATCTTAAAGCTAAAAGAGAACTGCCTATTACACCAAAGGCACACTCAACCAGAAAGAAAGGTGCTACCATGGCCTTTCTAGGAAATATTCCAATGAACGAAATATGTAAGGCAGCAACATGGTCTACGCCTCATACATTTACCAAGCACTACTGTGTAGATGTGTTAACTGCACAACAGGCAACAGTAGGTCAAGCTGTACTAAGAACATTATTTCAAACTACTTCAACTCCTACAGGCTGAACCACCGCTTTTTGGGGAGATAACTGCTTATTAGTCTATGCACAGCATGTGTATCTGCAGCTACACATGCCATCAAACGGAAAATGTCACTTACCCAGTGTACATCTGTTCGTGGCATTAGTCGCTGCAGATTCACATGCGCCCACCCGCCTCCCCGGGAGCCTGTAGCCGTTTAGAAGTAGATCTTAAACATTTGTACATTTGTAAATATATTACTTAAAACTTCATTATGTACATACGCATTCACTCCATTACATGGGCACTATTACTAGCATACACAACTCCTACCTCACCCTCTGCGGGGAAAACAATCTAAGATGGAGTCGACGCCCATGCGCAATGGAGTCGAAATGGGAGGAGTCCCTCGGTCTCGTGACTCGAAAAGGCTTCTTCGAAGAAAAACAACTTGTAACACTCCGAGCCCAACACCAGATGGCGGGATGTGCACAGCATGTGAATCTGCAGCGACTAATGCCACAAACAGATGTACACTGGGTAAGTGACATTTTCCACATATATATATATATATATGTACACACACATATATATATATATGTACACACACATATATATATATATATGTACACACACATATATATATATATATGTACACACACATATATATATATGTATATGTACATATATATATATATATATATATATGTACACACATATATATATTCACAAAACAGAATGAGACCACACTCGGTGAGCGCCTTCGTTGGCGTTTCACAGCAAGTAATATGTTTTTATACACATGATTGGTTAATGTATTGTCTTCAATAAAAAAGACAGGCAAATAAACATAGCATATTGCAACATAACCTCTAGAGAAACACCATCCGCCATCTTACAACATTTCTTCACAATACTAAATCAATTTACCTTCAGTTCATCATCTCCATTACACTCAAAACATTATTACGCCCTGGATGTGCAATTTAAATTAATAACTCTATCCCGTCCATACTTTTAATGACGATGGCTTCATTTAACATCATGTTGTCATGATCAATCTATTTTTATTTTTATTTTTATTTTAGTTCTATTGGAGGATGAAAGGGAGATGAACCACATACCATCCAAATACATAAAAAGTAAGCAATTGCACCCTCTTGAGTTAATGCATCACATTACCGAATCTTCGTATTTCCATCATTCTACCTAAATTGTACATATTTAATAAACTATAACGCCCTGAGTGGGCACTCTTTTCATAATCACATTTATAGTTATATTTTTACCCCAAATGAATGGCCAACTCTTCCTCACTATTCAATCCAAATGAAGCTCAGTTATATACTGTGACTCTAAGTGTCGTAATATGTATTTTAACCAACAACCCATGAAATAAAATTCTTCCCACCCCTAAATTTTCTCACCACCCAAAAACCCATAACCACCCTAAATCCTAAAGTTTCTCTTACCACCCAAAAGCCCATACCCACTCCAAACCTAAAATTTCCCTTACCACTCAAAAACCCATACCCATCCTAAAACCTAAAAATTCCTTTACCACCCAAAACCTGTACCCATATACATATATAACCTAGGGGCAGTCACCACTAGGTAGTTAAAATTAGGGCCTAGTTTCTATAGAAAAAGTTTTCTTTTTGTCTTGCTAATAACTGGCACCGTTTGATGAATCTTCTGGAAATTTTCCCCAAAAAATATGACGCTTATTTCAGCTGCGGCCTGGAAAGTTTGTGGGTAATCAGTCAAGCGGGGCCAAGAAAACAGGGGGTCCTAAAACGCTTCTTCCCTATGCATTTTCTGTAGGGATTTTGAACAGAAATAGCGCTCGAACCACTGGACAGAATTACACCGGATTTGGCAGAAATACATCTCTTGGTCCGGAAAGCTGTTTGTTATTTGGTGTAAATCTGTTCAGTAGTTTATGAGAAATTAAAGAAGAAACTAATTTGTATATATATAGGGGCACAAAGGCTCCATGAACCCTCCCGATCTCATGCTGAGATCTGATTGGCTACCAACACTTCAACAAGGAACAATATTCTCCATCCCAACATCACATAACTCTCAGTGAGGCATTAATTTAAACTGGATAAATATTTAATGGCACAATATGGGATTGATTTTTCATGACTGTACAACATTATAACGCATGCTTTTAACACTTGTGCCTTTACCACACATTTTTTACAACACATGCATTTAACATGCATCTGCCTTTAACACACAGTTTTTTTTTTTTTTATAAATGTTTTTATTAACATTTTGCTATTGCGTACATACAGATAAAAATATGGCATTGACAGGTTCTTATCATATCATTGGACGGCATTGTTTGCTTCTCCTGTACACACTTTAGGGTCTAATATTTGTAACACTTTATCCCTATATCAGTGCCTCGCTTTTATAAGTCCTCAGCAATGTACTTTAGGTGCAGCCTTTCATGATGATGTCTGTCATGTACCATGTTATCATTTACTTCCCCATTCAACAGTCTTAACCAAACTCTGAATAACATAATAACATGATGGCGCGCTTGGGGACATGCTAGGGTTAGTTGCTGGGAGATGCTTGGGTGTGTCCATACCAGGGAGGGGGCCCGGCTCCTAACTCCGTCTCCATCACTTGGTTCATATGTCAGTGTGTCAGGGGCCACTCCAATTGATGTTTAATAACTCTCCCAACCCGTTCAATACAAAGTCTTTGAAGGCCTATGTCTGATTCTGACCTCCCGTTACCCCACCCCACGTCCATAGTTGGTCCAGATCCTTCCTCACAGTTCATGTGACGTACATTACGGTTTTGTGTCTCCTATGTCTCCACATCTTACCTTATGTGTCAACCTCCCCCACCTCAGTGTCTCCTTCGCCCTTCACTATACGTTCCCATTTCATCAGTCTCTTCCCACACCGGAGCAATGGGTGTCTGTCGCAGGCCCCATGCCTCTTCGCTCCTCAGGACTTGTAGTTCAGCTCTGGCCCATTTCAGCCCATCTCGTCTCCATTCAGTCAAGGAGGGGCCCTTGGTTGACGTCCAGCCCTGTGCAACTAATCTCCTGAATAGGACCAGAGCCAGGTCCAGGAAGCGTTCATTTACCCTCCCAATTGCTAAGCCAGTTTTCAAGACCAGTAGACACATGGTTGGGGTCTGGGTCGTCTCCATCCCAAGCAGTTCTTTCAATTCGGTCACCACTGCCCCCCAGCCCCTCTGGATATCGGGACAGTGCAATACCATGTGGTCAAAGTCAGCGTCCAATTCACTACATTTGGGGCACGCCTTGGGAGCTCCTCCGTATATTAGTGTCATACGATGTGGAGTAAGGTACGTCCTGTGTATCTAATTGTATTGGATATATCTTAAGCGTGTGTTCCTCGAGACCCCCCGTGGGTATGCCAGTGCCTTCCACCATTCCGTATCCGAGAGATCCCGGCCCAATGCCCTCTCCCACCTTTCCCTCTGGGATTGTAGTGGGTCCAACACACTTTCGACTTGTGTTCTATATAGCTTAGTTATTAAGTGAGCATCGTCTCCCGCTGTCAGCAGGAGGTGTAGCACTTGGTGTGTTGCGGGCTCCGCGTTAACCGTGTTCCAATGCCCCTTTAAGTTATACCTCAACCTCTGATACAGGAGGAACTGTCCACGCGGTATCCCGCTGCTATCCATCAAGTCAGTGAATGGCCTCAGCACCCCATCGCGGAAGAGGCCTCAGATTGTCTCCACCCCCACCTTCGTCCATGCTCCCAGTCCAGCACCCGTTTGGCTCCCGTCTACTATGTCTAACGTTGGTACCAACAATGGTAATGCAGGAGAGTAAGCCGGTCCTACACCCACCCGTTGCGTGCATCTCCTCCAGCAGGCCAAGCCTTTAACACACAGTTAAGTCTAAATAAGGTAAGTGAAATAAAAATATATGTATTTAAAACATTTTTGTTGAGGGGACACATCCTAAACCCCGCCATTTAAAGAAAGAAAAAAATATATATATATATATTTATTGGGAGGACCCCCCTTTACTAATTACCCTTACCATCCGTTCATAGAGCAGATGTAGTTGGCTTTTCATGTTCCTTTCCACCAGAGGACTGATTATGATTCTCGTTTGCATCTGGGAAAGAGTTAGGTAATGAAAACACACCATACAGTCTGTAAAATAATTGTTGCTAATAGGTATGACTTGGGTACAGCTGGGTAAAGCCACAGGTGACTGCTGTGTTGCTCTGTTGGCCGTAAGTGGCCAGGGTAAACCCAGACGTGGGTCCTTTGCTTACTGTGCCACTAGATTCAAGCTAGCCTGGCTAATGAGGGGTGATACCCCGAAACTGGTCCTAGGGTGCTTGTTTCCGTTCCAGGGAAGACCTGGCCTTGAAGTTCGGGCTGGACTGTTCCCATGGGGAGCAGGGTCAAGACTGATTTGCATATGTCTGGGTCCAAACTGGTGTGGCATGGTGAGCAAAAGAATAGTGGATTCAACCCAAATCTGTGACTAGAGGTGAGTGTCTGAAAAGTTTCAGCACTCCGTCCAACAACTAGTTGTGTTGACCGTTGTGCAAAACCATAATTCAGATTCTTTGTTATAGCTCCTCAGAGGTTTATCCTTCCTATATTGCAAAGCCCTTTACATTACTTGGCCAAAATAAAGAGAAGGGACTAGCCCGTTGAATTGTTTGTGCAGGTATTAGAATTAATTTGATAGGGTGTGATAGAAGATGAAGTGGTCATGTTTTTTCCCTGATAGTAAGTAAACTCTATCATTTGCTGATCATAGCAACTTTCAAAGTATGAAAGCGAGCAGGAAGTGATGGATAGCTACAACCATCATAGTGTAGATACATGACAGATGGATGCTGAGGACACCCAAACCACTTCCCCCTTGTGGTGTGGCAGGGTTTGTGTTAGTCAAAGAGGGATTGTGCATCTCCTCCACAATAAAAAGTCTTTTGATGTATTGATCCCAGGAGTGGCAGATCCTTCATTGACTGTAAGTACTGAGAATGTATAACTGTGTCACTGTTTGGTCAGAATTAAAGTGCAGTATACAAATTGGAGGCCCTAGTACACAGATAATCAAAAATAAGCTGCAGACTCCAGCAGGTTCTGTCTTTTGATCTACACCATGGCATTTCTCTACCAGGAAATGTTGGCTCCCTGTAGTATGGGTTACTGTGTTTGTGACTACCTCCTCACCTTTTTCTTCCTTTGCTGCAAAGCAGCTCGTAGTTTCTTGCATGGGCTCTGGCTCCTCAGTAGATCGATATTTTTACTCTGGTGAAAGAAGGCTAGTTGTCCATTGTTCTAGTCTTTGGTGTAACATGAATCCATGGTCTTCCACGTTTCAGGATTTTCTCATTTTTTATCATTATCTATCTTTGTTGTCTCTGATTCATGATAGTATGTGATTAAGGCCCTCATTACAACCGCCGTGCTGCCGCCAATGCGGCCGCACTCCTGCGGTGCCCATTATGACATCCCCGCTGGGCCGCATCATGGGAGCCGGCAGTGTTGCGGCCGTGCGACGGGTGCAGTTGCACCCGTCGCGCTTTTCACTGTCTGCAGAGCAGACAGTGAAAAGCCGCATGGGGCCCCTGTCAGGGGACCCCTGCACTGCCCATGCCAGTGGCATGGGCAGTGCAGGGGCCCCCAGGGGCCCCGCAACTCTCTGTACCGCCAGCCTTTTCCTGGTGGTTCAAACCGCCTGGAAAAGGCCGGCGGTAGGGGGACTCGTAATCCCCTGGGCAGCGCTGCTAGCAGTGCTGCCCTGGCAGATTACTACCGCCGGGGCCATTGTGGCAGGAAACCGCCGGCCCCGGCGGTGTGACCGCGGCGCTTCCGCTGCAGTCGTAATGACCTTGGAAGCACCGCCAGCCTGTTGGCGGTGCTTCTGTCATTTCAGCCCTGGCGGTCCTGTACCGCCAGGGTTGAAATGACCCCCATAGTATCTTTTTGTTCCCTTTCCCTTGTCCATTTTGGCAAGACCATTCATTAAGATGGCTCGCATAAAAGGTAGGGCTCCTTTATGACCCAAGAGTGCATCACAATGATCTTGTTAGTAAGGTAGAAGAAAGCTGTAAAACGTTTTGTGGAAACCCTTTGTAAATGAGTGTAGAAGCTTCAGTGAACATTCCATGTCATGATCAATCTACACTGGAACTACACCATCCTTCAAACCCACTTCCCTCCCTGAAACTTGCCCTCTTAAGTATAAAGAGGCATAGTTATCTGATCAGGAGGATGTGCATCAAAGTTCTCTCTTATATGAGGCTATGAGGATAAGGTTTGCAAAACTACAGAGCCAGGAACAGCTGAGATTCTAGAGACTCCTCATTGAACCTGTTAAGATTGTTCCATTTCTTGTTTAATCATCAATTGCATCATTTCTCGCATGGCCATGCATCTTCCATACTGGTATGTGTTCTCTGGATAAATGTTTGTCAGTCTTGATCTCTACTACAGTGACTGATCGCTACATGTACCTGGCCAATACCTTGACCAGGGCCAGGACCATTACTTAGGCTTGCCATTATGTTTACTCAGCAGACCTACAGTGCTACCCATCTGAGTGCCAGTGCCAAGTTTAGGTAATGGTCATTATTCATAGAGTGGTCAGGTTGATGTGGTGTTCAGTCGCTGTAATAGTCTCAAGGAAATAAGGTCGCAGTACTCTATCCTAAACTGACTGGAATTGTTTACACTAATAGGAGGTAGGCAAACCTTTAGTATTATATAACATTGTGTTTGAATAATTGAAAAGTGTTCTTACATGGCTGAAGGGGAGAGGTGATGATCAGAGTCATCCACATACATTATATTAAGTACAGGCTGTTTATTTAGTGTAAATGCATTAAATTGAATACTCACTCCACACACGCTCGGCCATCCTTACATGATTTACCCTCTTCTTTCAATAGAAATTTTATGTGTAGCAATTACATGTTACAGATCTTATTATTTTTAAATTTACAATGTGATTTAAGTGTAATTTAACAGGACCTATACCACACATGGCCATCTAATACAAATAAGCATGTGAAAGCACTCCAGTCATCTGTTTATTACTACAGGCTGCTGTTGAAATATTGTGAGACTTGACTTGACCCCTAGACGTCAGGGGATTGGGCCTATTGCTGATATGCTGTCCTTGAAGATCCTGGAATTTATGTGATTGTGTTTTCATTCATTTGATATCACGCTAAATGGTATAACAGTGTAAGCTTTCTGTTTTTAACATTTGTTCAAGGTTCAGTACCGCAGATCTCGCTGCATCCGTGTGCTTCCGGTGTCATGATGTATGAACTCTCATTTCTGTAGGTAATCTCTTACACCCCTAGGCTTAGTGTTGCATATGCATGCAGGACAGTGCATTTACTGCACAGTTTAAAAGATGTGCAAAATATGTAGCAAGACTTGTCCACATTGGAAAAAGAGAAAGGGAGACAGAGTTTAACCGTAAGATGATCACTTAGACCCAAAGTGAGACCAGCAACCGTCAATAAAATGGTCCACTTGAAACAAAACAAATAGTGGAGTTTAACTTGTTGGCGCATGGTGGTGTGGAAAGCCTTACCAATGGATATGTGAAAGAGTGTTAACTCCACCAAATTTAGAGATGTGCTAAAACACAAGGTGCTAAAACACATCTGTTTGGAAAAGCTGTTCCTCACCCGCCCTTGGATTGGTGAGCACTGTACTTCCTTTTCCTGGTCTCTGAAGTCAATACTACAGCAATAAAAACACAAGCTAAGAGCCCTCTTTGTGTTGAGTAGTTTCCACTCCTTGCCCTTTCTGTAGCCCTTTAACAGCAAATAGGAAGCTGTTGAGGGCATAAGGGTCTTACCAAGGATCAATCTTGTAATTTGGGCCAAAGGCTGCATGATTTCACTTCTATTAGCCCTGGCATTTTGTTGAAACAACAGCCACAGAAGAGGGATTATTGCAATGATTTATAAAAATTTGATGAGCAAGTTGTCTGTTGAGTCACTTTCCCCAGCTAGTGGCTCATGTTGATTGTAGCATCAATGCTGTGACGAGAGAATTGTTGGAGGTGATTGCCTTGAAATGCATGATTGCTTACTCTATATTCAATGAACTCCAGTCTGTGGTTCTTTGTTCTTTGTTCTGGTGAAATGTTTTTGGTCCCTGCTTGTAGTGACTCTTTTTGTTTCCCTTTTTATCACAGGTAGAGAGTCAAGAGTTGGATACTATGGATCGGGCATTCCTGGCCAATCTCGTAGGGGTGACCCTGACAGACAAGCTGTACAGTGCCTGGATCCATCTACAAAGCCACGCAAACATTGTATTTGACAGCGACATGGATAGATTAATGACTGAAAAATACCCAGGGATTCGCCAGGTGAGGAACTGAACACCCCTATAATTCTTTGGGTTGCTGGGCAATGGATTCTGCACATTTAGAAAATATTCTCATGTGGAGAAAGCTATGAAGTTACTTGTGAAAATGTTTTTATGCAGATTTCTCATCTGTTGGAAAATCTACATAAATACATTTTGTGAGCTGGAATACTTTTGGAAATCTATGTGTATCATAGGCTTTTTTTGTGAACCCCATTTAAGTTTTAAATCTTTCACAAACATAGATAGATGTACAACTTTTCCCACCTGCCCTTTTTTAATTGAGCTCCTCAAGGTTAGCTTTTTCTAAGCTCTCACAATTTTGGCTGGTATTAGATATCGAAAATAATGCAGCATTTTATTTTCTATTAGGTTTATGTTCTATCAGTTTGCACTAGCTGACCATATAAAAGGAATGAAGTCAAGCCCCTTCTGGAACTCACCCCTCAGAATATTTAACAACAAAGCATAAGCTAGATTTCAGTTTAGGATTGATCTTGTGACATGACCAAGCCTTTCTGCAAACAAAAGAAACATACCAGTCCACCCCCTTCCTACCTTTCCTGTGCCTATACATCCTAATGGCCGTCTTGTGGACTGTTATGTGGGAGGAGCTCATCGTAACTCAACCCCCACAAAAAATAACAAGATCTGTGCGCGGCTGCAATCTCAAAGACCTAGATATCAATTATTTTACCACCCTCTAAGTGATGCCTTGTCTTATCATAAGTCTTTAAGTGTTGCAGAATTTGTAGAAACCTTGTCAATTACTGCTAAACCCCTTGAAAGTTCTTAACATTATAGTCCCAAACTGTCAATCTCTAGTTTAACAGATGATGTCTGCAGAACAGTGGTCTTCAAACTTTGGGGTATAGCCGACTTTGCAGGAGATCGCACATCCCTGGTCAAAGTAGGTGGCACTGGCTGGTCATTAAGATAGCCTGGAAGTGTGACCTGGGCACGTATTTCATATAGGGTGCACTGTCCTTGTTTGTACCACCTGCTCCTTTAAGCAGGTGCGCCAGGCAGACACAGGGATAGTGTGCTTTGTTACAATTAATGTGGTGCCCCAAGGGCAGCTGCAAACTCTAGCTGCCCTTGGGGCATTGCATTAAGTGAAACATGATACAAAACCTATCACCCATGTCATGCACATGATGAATGTGCGTGACTGCAAAATGATGCGCCCAGATGCGGCTGAATCATTACACTTTTTGGTCATGCCCGACATGTGGGAAACTGGCTATCTATGTAGTGTACTGAATGTAAGCGGACATTATGCAGGCGACCCTTATTGGTTTACAGAGGTTAAAATAATAATCCCAAATGCTCTCTTTTGTGGCAGTGTGGCCGAGCAGTTTAGTCTTATCAGAGGATAGTGTTCAACATTTACTTGACACACAGAACCTGTAAGCGTGACACACACTCCATAAAGAAATCTGACACCAATTTATAAAAATAACACTGATTTGTATATGAATTTAGGCACCAAGATCATAGTAATCGGGTAAGTACATTTTTCGAATTATCAGTTTTAAATCACTATAAAATACACTTCTACTGTGGGCTTCAAATTGTAATGTTATGGGGAAGAAACATATACTGTATAGGGTTACTTAGCAATGACTTGCAAGACTGTTCTCCTGGACTTAAGGTGAGTATAGGGCAAGGTCCAAGGCAACGCCAATAGGTCACCTCGGGTCGCACTGGGGCGCCCGGGTGGGCCCGATGGCCAACGGGACAGAGTACCGGACTTTGTGAGCAGTGTCTGCATATGCAGGAGAGCAGCTCCTGTGCTCCAATGGAGATCTTTCCTGATTATTGAGGTGCTGAGCAGTCCTCCAAGGGTTTTAGGGAGGATTTCCAGCTCTTTGCGAAGTCAGTCCCAGCGATCGTTGAAGTGCAAGCAGCCTGGGAGGGTTTTCTGCCAGCTCTCCAGTTTTCGCTCTCTTCAGTGCTTTTTTTCCTTCCTTGCTTCCCAGTAGTCAAAACTGATTTCCTTGTGTCAAGGGGCACCTAAATACTCATTTTAGGGGCGTTAATGAGAGTGAAGGGTAGTAGCCAATGTGCCACTATCCCTTGGGGGTCACTACACCCCTTAGATTACCACTTCCTGTGGGGAGTGGGCATCACCCTGTCCCAGAGTTCCTAACTGCACCACACACAAGATGGTGTAATTCTCCTTTTCTGGTTCACTTCAGGTAGCCCACCCTGTGAGTGTGACTAGCCTGACAGTGTACCGTACCTCCTGCATATCTAATTTCCCACCTGTCCTGGTGCCAAATGGGCCTCAGGGCAGGGGGTTGCCACTCCCAGGTCTTATGGGAAGCTGGGATCGCATATTAAAGGCGGCAGGGACTTTGTGGGCCTTAGTATTGGTATGCAGATTTAATAGCCATCCTGCTGGAGGAAGTGATAACTCCTCCTGCTAGAGCAGACCTTGTTTCCGACCTCTGAGAGTGCGGGCTTTCACCTCCCGGGGGTCAGAAACTCATTTGCAGTGCCAGGCTGGTTGATACCAGTCAGCCAGCACACAAACGGACCAGTAGGGTTCAGGGGGTACCTCTAAGGTACCTTCTGGGTGCATGTATTAGTAAATGCAACACTGGAATCAACGTGGTGTTTGATGTCAGTGAAGCCATTATGTAGCCGGGTAACTCGTTTTGACCAGGGCCCAGTACGTACCTTAAAATTGCTTCAGTTTTGATTTGTAATATCTAGAAATGGTACTAGAAATTACAGTAGCATATCTGCTCATTGAGACATGCTCTCAAATGTATTAGAATACACCCTGCCTTAGGACTCTTAAGACCTGCTATAGGGGTGATTTACATATAATCCATGCAGTGACTTTGGCATGGCATTCAATGAGTATGCCACGTCATGTTTTGTACTCCTGGCTTGCACTATCACACACAGTTTACGATGGCAGACTGTGTGCAATTTGTATGTTGGTCCCTTAGGGCGGCATAAGATATGCTGCAGCCTTAGGGACTCACTTTATTACCCATGCCTTAAGTACCAGGGGTACCATTTACTAGGGACTTACAAGGGTGCTAAAGTCCTGTGCCATTTGTAAAACAATCAGACATACATTGTTTTAAAGGTAGGAACTCTGGCACTGAGGTCTGATTGGCAGGCCTTAGTGCATTGTCAGAGTTGAAAACCAGCATATAGTGGCTAAAAAGGAGGCACAAATTGTGTGTGTGTGGGGGGGGGGGAAGCACTGCATCAAAATAACACAGTTTACTACAGTACAGCATTTGCATTTGTGCTGATACTGTACTACATGAGCAAAAGGACTTTGCAAAGTCAGTACATTTCAAAGTTGAGAACTACTGGCTTTGACAATGCTTGTGCCTTTTTTGAAGGAAATAGGCAGTGGAAACTGTCTGCTCTAGATCTCAGAGAAATGGCCTATAGAGAAGGGACGAGATGTATACAGCTTCTGCTTGCCGCAACATGTTGGCCTACCTTGTATCAGTTGAGATTGACATCTACAGACGGCACACTATCTCATAAAAGGCAGCAGAAACAGATCGGCTATTTTAACAAAAACTCTAGTTTGCTTGCCTCTTACTAGATGGCCTACCTATCTTGTGTCTGATGCTAGAGCTGCTGAAGCATAAATGGAGAAGCGTCAGATCTTGGTGTTGCTTTTCTTTACCAATGGCCGTGCTCACAATACTTTATTCAATAAAGTGTTGTGAACGCAGGGAAAAGGCTACTAATATCAAGCACTGGCAAATCTAATAGGATTCCCCTTTTTGGGGCGCGCTCGCAAGCTCTTTGACCTGTTGTAAGCATTATGGGCTTTTAACCACGCCCATCATTTTCACTCGTTCGTGGGCTTGCCTTTCAAAAATCCTTTTTGATCATTGGTAAATGCTTTGTTTGTCCCTCCTTGGGGCGGTTTTGTTACCGCCTTGCAGACTGACTCTGTTACATGGATAATTGCACGATTGCCGATATGTTTGTCTGCGAGCTAACTTTTTTTTTTCCTTTCGTGTCTCTCCTTTGCGCTCATGCTCACGGCGGCCGTGGCGCTTTGAATTGGCTCGCTAATGTCAACTAATGTTCTATACTTCATTTTCTGGCTGAGAAAGCCGTGCAAGCGCGGTATGTGGCGGAAAGCACACTTGCCATGTCTTCTACTGATCCTTACTGCAAAAAATTTAGCCCACGCTGCTATGTTTATGTGTTTTTATCTTTTGGTGGGGGGATCCTTTAACCGTTTTTAACTTTCTCTGAAGATTGCTTTACACGAGGGTGGGGGTAGGCATTTGGGCCTCTTACTGGGTGTGTCTAGCTCTCAAGCATTGTTTGCCTTCTGCAACCAGATATCTGGACACGCTGATAGGATCAAAGCGTAGAAAAGATAAAGTAAAGTGATGCGGCTCTGCCAGGCATAGCTTCTTTGTAAGAAATACCAATTACATCCTTGACCCTAAACTGCTATAGGATCTTTTTAATTGTGAGTAATGGGGTTCTTTTGTGTTGATTACAGTTTTTTCTTGCGATTGTAACGGAAACGTCTCAGTGCCTTGTATGACATCATCTGCTAATATCTCATTTCCGTTTCCCAGAGCCTCCGCGGCTCTGCCCCACAGCTATTGCAATAATAATGAAATATCGTCAAAGAGGAAAAACACTCCACAATGGCACGTTCGCAGCTCTGACCGCTGGGTGGCGCCAGAGGTTTACCTTGTAAAGCCGAGATGATCTCATCCCTGTATGTCCAAACCTATACACACCCATCGAAGACCAAAACATTAGACAGAATATTGACTGAATAGGTACAAGATAACAGTTTTGCCACTATGATAACTTGGGTGTCCCTTGCATTCCCTGAACTGAGATAACACGCACTCCAGCTCAAAAAGGCACTGTGCTCTGGATTATGGTTCATTAAGGACGTTGCCCCTTTACTGCACAGTGACGAGTTATTTCATTTATTTATTCAACAAACTTTCCTTTAAGTGCTTGTACGAACCTTTGGGGTCGCTTGGGAAAATCTAAGCATCTCAGGGGGGACAGCAGGATGGCAAAGCAGCAGAAGTGAAAGCAAATGGTGTGCTGGCCAATCAGAAGCACGTAAATGAGATTGACGTTGAACTAAGCCATTGGTAAATACAGGTAAGTAAGGGACTGGTCCAAGCCCCTTTTAAGATTTTTTTTTCCTATTCACAAAAGATTTTGCAGGCACAGCTCGCGTGTGTGCAAGCGAAACCTAAAAAATACACTGGTGAAGAAAAGCAGAACTAAGATCCGTGTTTTCTCTCCACCCATGGTTACATGGGTGGACCTCATACCTCACACTTTTGGAGGGTGCCACCCTTCTAGGACTCCTTTTCACCTTGCAAACAACCAAAGTACCTACCAATGCCCTCAGTGAGCTCACCCGCCCAGAAAGGCTTCGTCACCTTCAAAAACAAGCATCAATTTCCATTGATTTCAATGGGCTCACCACTCAGAACTTCTGAATAGCACCTTTTTTGGAGACTCAAAAGTTTGTAAAGTATGCATCTTGCATCAACTTTGAAAAGGCTCCATTTTGTTGCCTGTGTTGCCCCTGTTTGCTTTCATATATATTTAGAGATAGCTAGACAGCACTGCCATACAAAAAGAAATGGCTTCCGAAGCATCTCCTCGTTTAGGTTATTGTTATAAAGGAGAAAAAATAGGTTTTTGCATATTTTCCACCTTTTGTTACCAGCCTCCACATAATTTAATAAGGCCCACCACTGCCTTCTCAACCTTATCAATGTTCAAGTTTTGAATGCCTGTCCGACTTTGGAAATATTTTTTCAGTGAGTCTCAGCAAAAAAATAATGTTGAGGCCTTTGTGTCGGACGCCTGAGGCACAAAGAGTTCTGAGCACTCGATTAACCCGGGTGGTCTCTGCCATCTCTCTAGGAAAGAGGACATCCTTATAGCTGCCAGAGCTCCACCAGCACCAGAAGCCCTAAACCAGACAAGAAACCTGTGCCTCATTCTTGAACACCTGTTAGTTGGTGCCCAGCACTTGTATAGCATTTGATATGGGCCCACAAGTATTCTCTCCCCTGTTGACAGACATGAAAGCAAGGATGAAATAGGATGTGTTCAGAAAGCAAATGCTTTGTTTCATGCTTCAAGAGCAGACACTGTGACTTCCCTCACCTGAAAATAATTTTTCTTTCCTTGTCACCAGTATCCCTTGTTTTTCCACCTAAGTGAGTTCAACAGATCATGGAATCGTTACAAGGGAAGGCCTTACAACATGCAACATGTCTCGCAGACTAGGATGTCTGTTGGTTGATAGACCCTAACTTCTTGCTTGCTATTGAAATATGAGCATTCCCTTGCCCCGCATAGATTAGTTCCAGAGTACTTTTGAACCAACAAGTGGTCAGATCTGTTCCAAACTCTTGACAGATGAAGTTTCTCATTTTAAGCTGCTCGAATGTGGAATTCCCTGTGTAGATCACATCCCCACACGGTTTATTGGGTGCTCTACAAAGAACAAGTTTGAGCTTCGTTGCAACAGTAGAGCAAAGAAGTCTCTGTCTGTACTACAAAGTAATCATGTCAGTCAGATAAATAGTGCTCAGTGGTGAAGAGAATAAAGGGGAGAAGTCATTTAATTTCAGATAAAACTGAACAAGTGAGACTTCAGTGATTTTCTGAATGTGATGTGGAAGAGCTTGGTTTTGATCTTTGGGGGGGCAAAGAGTTCCAAGCAGAGGCTATTGCACTGGAGAAGTAATGTTTTTGAGCATGATAACTTTTGAAGTGGGGAAGGATCAGTCCTACTGAGTGGTAACTTATTGAATCCCTTGATTTGCCTGAAAAGTTGTAGTGCTCAGACAAATAATTGGGTTTCTTTAAATGCTGGGATTTATACTTGACGAAGCATAATTTTAATGTAATTCTTGTAGGAATAGGAAGCCATTGTAGATCACCGGGAAACAGGGTGATACGGTCAATTTTCTTTGCATCCGTAACAAGTCTAGCTGCTGAATGTGCAACTGCTTTGAGTAGGGAGAGAGAAACCCGTGTGCCACCTTCTAAAATAGCATTTTTTTTTTTTAAATCGAGCCCTAAGTAAAAAAATAACAGTTGAAAAGCAGTTTTCAGATGGCCTGGGAAATTAGTACTTGACTTTTTCCATGCACTAAGGAAGACATTTGTAGACTTGACCACTTTGAGGCTAAGAGTAAAGACTAATGTCAAAGGAAGGATTTTATTATGTGAGATGGTAATGGTGAGCAGCTTTCCCTAGCCAGGCTACTTAAGAGAAGTGTCAAATCTGAATCTGTGTTTTGGTGAGGTGAGGAGGAATTCTCGTTTTTGAAGGCCGAGACTCAATAACTTATCTAATCTCCAAGAGTGTAGTTTTACTGGACCAAATCAATACATTAGTTTTAATAATGGGGGGGGGGGGGGGGGGGGTGTGTGTGTGTGTGTGTGTGTGTGTGTGTGTGTGTGTGTGTGTGTGTAGGTGCATATTGATGAATAAAGGTGCCTGAATGATTGGACATCCACCCCACATGCAATTAGAAAAAGCAGAATAATGTGTTAACCCCCACTCGCCTAGCCCACTGTTAAAAATCACTCATCCTTCTTTTCCCCAGCGCTCCAGTTCCTTAACACCCCCCTCACTGAATGTGGTAAAATTGTGGATGTCCTGTCTTAAAAACTGACTTTTTAGTGAGCAGTGAGTTCGCCTAATCACCTTACAAAGGTTAGAAGGAGTGTTTTTGTTATTGGGTGTAACCATTTTAACAAGAGTTTCTCTAGGTCACAGAAAGTAATTCTTAGAATCCGTAGACAGTTGGTGTTACCATAGAGTTTGTTTGCCAGCGCCCTTTTTGTTCTGTCTTTGCCATGTCCGTTTCCCCTTGTATTGTATTCTAGATTCAGTTAATTATGATAGCAAAGGCCCTGTGATTCTATATTCATATTATTTACATTAATTATTATATTTATTTCAGTTATAATTGTATCCACGTATGTAATAGCTTATCTTACAGCAATATAAGTGAGCATGTATTATAATAGTTTTGTTCTCAATTCATGACTATGAATTATTTTCAAAAAAGTCAAAATTGTATTTAATTTTATCTGTTACACTACAATATTAATTGGATGTGATTCTTGAATCCTAGATGAATGGAAACAAAGGGAGACCTAGAGGTTAAGATATTCTTAAGCAACTACCTCTGTATTATATACCTGTGTGAAGGAGGTTACACTGAATGGTCATAAAGTTGCTTGAATAGCATTTTTGATGGTAGAAGAAACAAGCATTTGCAATGCAATGGGTCTTGCATTTGCTTGAGTTAGATCTAGTAGCGTTGTAAACTCCTAGCTAGATTTTTCTTTCACCATAAATTGAAAATGAAAAGTAAAACAATTGACATAAGCAATCCGATTCAAAGTGCCATGGCCACCATGAGCGTGAAGGAGAGAGACAAAAGGAAAAAAGTTTGCTCGTAGTCAAATGTATCAGCGAACATGTAATTATCCATGTAACGGGTCGATGGCCAAGGCGGTATCAAAACTGCCCCAAGGAGGGACAGACGTAAAGCATTTACCAATGATGGTAAATGATTTTTGAAAGGCAAGCCCAGGAACGAGTGATAGTGATGGGTGTGCAGTGGGCGTGGTTAAAAGCCCACATACAGATTACAACAGGTAAGAGCGCCTACGCGCTCGATCTATAAATGGTTACAGTTCAATGTCTGAGAGTATATTGCACATCCTTGTATGCCATCTTACAGTTGAGCTTACACTTGCAGAGGAGAACCTGGATATGAAGTGGTCAGCAGGCAGTTATCAAGGGGGTGGACAGAGGGAGAAAAGTGAGAGTAAAATAGACAACTATCAAAATCAAAGAGGGTGGGAGGGTTAGGCTAAGACTCTTGGTACCCAAAAGCTCACACAGTAAGTAGCTACTGCATATTCAGTTGGATCTGAGTCAAGGAGAAAAGTTTCTCTTTACTGCATTGGTATTACAAGCATCCCCAGTATATATGTGTAGGAAGCTGGCTCTTTATATAGTGGACCAAAAAGAGGTACACTGTGCAGAGTCCAGGCAAACCTCAAAGGAATTATAGAGGCACAAATTACATTTGAAATGCTCTTTTTTGTGGTAGTGTGGTCGAGCAGTTAGGCATATCAAAGTGTAGTGCTAAGCATGTATTGCACGCACATAAGCAGTAAGCTCCTGGACCAAGTAGTCTTCTCCTGGCTTGTTGATCCCTCGGAGGGCCTGATGGCCAACGGGGCAGAGTACCATACTTTGTGGTGCCTGCAGATGTAGGAAAGCAGCTCCTCTGCTCCAAGGGAGATTCTTCTGGCAAATGGCGAAGCACTGGCAACTCTCCAGGTTTTTTGGAGTCTGCACAGTGGCTGCACTGAGGGTCGGGTGCAGCAGACAAGCTGGCGGGATTGGTGTCAATTCAGTCATGCTCCTTGGATCTCTTGTCAACTGTCTTCTTAGTCCACTCCTTCATTTGTATCAGTCGAAATCTGAAGTCATGGTATCAGGGGGTCCCCTAAATACTCAATTTAGGGGCATTAAGATGAGTGAGGGGTACTAGCCAATGGGCTACTTACCCCTGCAATGACTATGCCCCTAGATGACCACTTCCTTTGGGGAGTGGGCATCACCCTGTCCAAGAATTCCTAATTCCACTACACATGATGGTGGAATTCCTAATTTTGTGTTCACTTCAGGCTGGTCACCTCAGAGGTGTATCCAGCCTGCCAGTGCAGCACACCTCCTGCATAGCTAATTTCCCACTTGCCAGTTGCTAAATGGGCCATGGCCAGGAGGGGTGGCATCCCTCATCTCTTGAGGGAAGCTGGATCTGCATACCAAAGGTGGTGGGCTCTTTGAAGCCCCATGTCCTGGAATGCAGATTTGCAGGTCATCCTGTTGGTAGGGGTGTGTAACACCCTTGCCAGAGCTGGCTTTGTTCCTGACTGCCAGAGGCTTTCACCCCTGGGGTCAGAAACTTGTCTGTTGGTGGTAGGCTGGTGGAAACCAGTCAGCACACAAGTAGTTGGTAGATTTTCAGGGGGCACCTCTAAGCTGCCCTCTGGGTGCATGTATTAATAAATCAACAAGGCAGTCAGTGAGGGTTTGTTAAAATGAGGTTGCATGCGTGTGTGGTGGGTGTTGGGGGTGACCCCAGGGTGGCCGGCCACCAGGAGTCGTCCCATGCTGACTTGTTGGGGCCAAAGATGATGATCTTGGTTTTTTCTGAGTTCAGCTTGAGGTGGCTTGCTGTCATCCAGTTGGCGATAGCGAGGAGTCCGGTGTGGAGGTTGTTCTTGGCGGTTGTGCGGTTCCTCGTGAGGGAGAGGATGTGCTGAGTGTCGTCTGCGTAGGAAATGATGTTGAGGCCGTGGGATCGGACGATGTTGGCGAGCGGAGCCATGTAGATATTGAAGAGGGTGGGGCTGAGTGAAGATCCCTGGGGGACTCCGCAGATGGTCTTGGTGGCCTTTGACCGGAACGGGGGGAGGCAAACTCTTTTTGTTCTATCGGAGAGAGGAATGAGGTGAGCCAGTCCAGGGCTCTGTGGCGAATACCAGCGTTGAAGAGGCGTGTGCGAAGGGTTTGGTGACATACGGTGTCGAAGGCTGCGGAGAGGTCGAGGAGGATGAGGGCAACGGTTTCACCTTTGTCGAGCCTGGTCCTGATGTCGTCGGTGCAGGCGATGAGGGCGGTCTCAGTGCTGTGGTTTTTGCAGAATCCAGACTGGGAGACGTTGAGTAGGCTGGTGTCCTCCAGGAAGCGGGAAAGTTGGTTGTTGACTATCTTCTCTATGACCTTCGCGGGGAAGGGGAGTAGGGAGATAGGTCGGTAGTTTTTTAGGTCTTCCGGGTCAGTTTTGGGCTTTTTGAGCAAGGCGTTGACTTTGGCGTGTTTCCAGCTTTCCGGGAAAATGGCGGTCTAGAAGGAGCTGTTGATGATGGTCCGGAGCTGGGGAGCAATGATTTGGGTAGCCTTATTGAAGACTTGGTGAGGGCAGGGGTCTGCGGGGGAGCCGGAGTGGATGGTGCTCATGGTTTTGGTGGTTTCCTCATCGTTGGTGGGGGTCCAGGCGCTCAGTACGTTGGTGCAGCAGGGTACGATGGGGTGGACCATGGTGGTAGCGGTGGGGTACAGCGTTGCGAAGCTTCCATGTATGTCTGTGATCTTGCGGTGGAAGAAGTTGGAGACTGAGTTGCAGAGGTCTTGTGAGATCACTCTCCCTACAGATGCATCACTGATAGGTTGGGGAGCTCACCTCAACAACCTCACAATACAAGGCAGATGGGATCCCATTCAACAAACTTATCACATCAACTACTTGGAGTTACTAGCAGTCTTTCTAGCACTCAAAGCATTTCTGCCATAACTCTCCCACAAAGTGATTCTAGTCCATACAGACAACATGACAACTTGTTGTGTAGCCATTTTAGTTGTAGCTCCATGCTCGTTAGTTTAATACACTAGGCCGCTGTGCACTTTGACCTAGATATATTTTATTTGGCTTCGCATTGTTATTTTTACAATAACTAGTTTTACGGTCTTGTTTTAATTTCTTCTATCTAACTGTTTTGCTTAGCCCAGCACTGTGTTCTCAAACAAGACATTCTTAATCACTTTGTGCTTCAGTCAAGGCTACAGTTTGGTACGTTGCCGGTGAACGTGGTAGAAGTTTAGTCTCCAACATTCGTAGAAAATACACATCCTTACATAGGGACATTTTCTTAGAACATTAGCTGTGTTATTATAAAAACACTTCCTAGTCCCATTACACGTTAAGAGGGAGATTCCAGCCAGGGGACCACAACTGTATGCTGAATGCTTCGCTGCAGATGCGAACGCAGACTACAGGCCTTTGCTCAGGTATGAGGGTCGATGTCCTCCCTTGGGAACCTGAAAGGCAGGATTAGAGCTTAACATGCTGTGCTCAAATTATGATTCCGATAGAAAATAGTCCATTGATTCTAGTGGCAATATGATAGCGTTATTCTTATGCTTCACTCTCGTCACCATTTTAATATTGTTATGTTGTGTCATTCTGGTTATTGCAGCTCACTCTTTGCTATCTAAAATTAAACCAGTCTTTAAAACCTATATTGCTTGCGTTGTCATTTATATATGAGACCGAATTGTGAATGAGAGAACCGGATGCGACCTGAGTGACCACGACTTCCCTGAGAAGTATGATATGTCATGCGCTCGGCTGCTCAATTGTCTCTACCTTTCGGGAGAGCCGAGGCACTGCTAGTTAGCCGGAGCAAAACCCAGATTTAGAGCGACAGGTGTCACACACTGTGGGTCAGAATCAGTCTCCCACACTGTGGACGATCTTGCTGCTCAAAATCCAGTAGTCTCATTAGAATAATAAGAGCCTACACGACAAACTATTATCTGCAGAAACAGGGGGGGGGGGGACACACTCTTCTAACTTGTCCTTCTAGCACAAGTTAGAAGAGTTTGGAAATGGGTAATTCACAATCACATACACCTACTGGCAGAATATCTCCCAGGAATGGACAATCAGTTTGCAGAGCTACTAAGCAGGATGCAGCAACAAGTCCATGAATAGGAACTTCACCCATACTTTCACCTCTGGGGAAACACCAGAGGACAGATCTCCTTGCCACAGTAGAAAATTCAAAATGCCCAAACTTTGCATCCAGATACCCAAGCCCTCAGTCCAAGGGCAATGCTCTATGGATGAATTGGTTAGGGATATTTGCTTACTCTTTTCCGCCTCTCCCACTCATTCCACTTTTGGTTCACAAACTGAGAAAAACATCACTCACCATGATCTTTGCAGCCCCCACGTGGGCACGTCAGCCTTGATACACAACACTATTGGGTCTGTCTGTTGTGCCTCACCAAAAATGTCCCAACAGACCATACCTTTTGACTCAAAAGCAAGGTCAAATCAGACATCCATGTCCCAAAACTCTCAATCTTGCAATATGGCTCCTGAAGTCGAGAGTTTGGATATTTACAACTTCCATCAGAATGTACAGACATTCTTAGAGAGGCACGTAAACCTACAACTAGAGAGTGTTATACTGCAAAATGGAAACGTTTTGTATGCTACTGTCAACCTAAACACATTGATCCACTCAAAGTATCAGTGCAAGACATTATTTGCTATCTGCTACATTTACAAAAGGCAAATTTAGTATACTCATCTATTAGACTTCATTTAGCAGCCATAGCTGCTTACCTCCAAAACAGACAACATACTTATTTGTTCAGAATTCCTGTAATTAAAGCATTTATGAAAGGACTTAAAAGGGTTATTCCTCTCAGGGTTTCTCCAGCTCCAGTATGGAACCTCAATATTGTCCTTACTAGACTTATGGGTCCATCATGTGAACCAATGCATTCCTGTTCCTTGCAATTTCTTTCATGGAAAGTTGCATTTTAGTAGCTATCACTTCTCTACAACGTGTAAGTGAATTACAAGCTTTCACTTTAGAAGAACCCTTTTTCCAAATACATAAAGATAGAGTAGTCCTTAGGACAAACCCTAAATTTCTCCCAAAAGTAGTTTCACCATTTCACATTAACCAAGCAGTTGAGTTTCCTGTTTTTTTTCTCACAACCAGACTCTGTTGTGAAAAAAACTTTGCACACACTAGATGTTAAATGAGCTTTTATGTATTACATTGACAGGACTAAAAGTTTTAGAAAATCTAAACAGCGTTTTGTAGCATTTTCAATGCCTCACAAAGGCAATCCAATTTCTACAAATGGAATAGCAAGATGGATAGTCAAGTGTATTCAAACTTATTAGCTAAAAGACAGTTACCTACAGCATCTAAATCACACTCTACCAGAAAAAAGGGGCCTCTATGGCCTTTTTAGGAAACATTCCAATAGCAGATATTTGTAAGGATGCTACTTTGGTCTACACCACACACATTCACTGAGCACTATTCTGTAGTTGCTGTAGCTCGCCAACAAGCAAATGTTGGCCAGGCAGTGCTCAGGGCACTTTTTCAAGACACTCCAACTCCTACAGGCTAGCCACTGCTTACTTGGAGGGGACTGCTTTACCGTCTATGCAAAGTATGTGTAAATACAGCCACACATGCCATTGAACGGAAAATGTTACTTACTGTCAGAGTCACCAGATCCTCGGGGTCTGTGCACGTTCCCAACACGTCCACTACTGAACAGCTCCAAGACTCTGATAGATAAATCACAGAGACTGAGAGAGTTCAAGAGGGGAAGAGGGGATTAGGAAGGGAACAGCTGGGAAGGAGACCTGTAGTAAAACAAAAAGGTTAGAACACACAATATGAAAATTATATCTACTGAAATCAATACTAGACTATGATTCTAAGCCTAGTCACTCTGAAAACATGAACAATCTAAGAGTTAAGTTTAAAATGACTAAGTTTCAAGATGGCCGGATACCTGTAGGGGAATCAAGATGAATTAAATGAAAACTTTCTAATTCAAGTACTTTCCTTTACATGAGAATCAGAAAAACATTCTGACTACATTTTCAACCAGTCATATAAATACTGTTTTGAGAATGTATACTAGGACCATACAATATTGCATCTAGAAACTCTGGCCTTCTGTGTACTCTTAAAATGTTTCAACACAAATTGCGCATATTGCAGATATATATATATATAGTAAACACCATAAAAGGATTGTGCACCATGAATAACACAATATGGATTCAGGAAACAAATCACATAACTTGTCAACTCGAATATTACATAATAAATATCTTAGAATAGTGGCATACAATAAACAACATGAAATAAAGTTGAGGAGAGAATCGTGCGTCTTGCCGATTCGAGTGTCACCATGTAAAATACCAAGAAATGGTAGCACGCAATGAATATCAAAGTCAAATCATCATTAATCGAATTGCGCGTCTTGCCGATTCATAAAACACGATGTAAATGTCAAGAAATAACCGCTCACAATAAATAACAAGATCAAAGTACAATGAAACGAATCGCGCTTCTTTTGCCGATTCTTAAGCCACCATGTAAATGTCAAGAAATGGTAGCACGTAATGAACAACAAAATGAAATCCTCATGAAACAAGTTGCGCGTCGTGCCAATTCGTAAAACATCATGTAAATGTCAAGAAATAGTAGCGCGCAATGGACAACAATGTTTAAACACTAAAACGAATTGCGCGTCTTGCCGATTCTTAAGCCACCATGCCAATGTCAAGAAATGGTAACACGCAATGAATAACAAAGTCAAACCTTTATGAAACAAATCACGCGTCTTGCCTATTTGTAAACTACCATATAAATGTCAAGAAATGGTAGCGCGCAAGTAATCTGTTACTCATTTAAGAATTAAACCAAGAATATGAAAATTCTCAGTAACGGTGTCGGGACAGTCCAACCACCGTCTTACCGCCTGGAACAATGATCACCAATGAAGGATGAAGGGCAGAAGACTGGAAGATCCAAATAGGCCGCCGGGACAGGAGCTCAGGAAGAAGCTGCTGCTCTGCACCGGGACCTCTGAATAGTGAGCACTGGGAGTTGGGCTGGCTCTCTTTTATAGAGTCTTGGCCTAGCCCAGAACCTCGCCCAGGCTTGTTGCAGGGAAAGTCTCTGAAAGGCCCTGGAAAGGGGCCACACCCTAACCCACTCTGAAAACCTGCAGCAATACATTGCAAAAGAACAGTATTTGTAAGCATATTAAAAATAAGTTTTCAGGATTGAACTCTGCAATGCAAAAGGTTAAACCACAACATATCAGCACAATGCATAAATTACGTTGTTTTGAGAGTGCTGGGTTTTTGCATTTTTGTCGCCAATAGAGCGCGTACTGCTCTGGTGTTGACACTTACCCAGTAGACATCTGTTTGTGACATGTAGTGCTGTAGATTCACATGCACACTCCCTCCTCCCCGGAAGCCTGTAGCCTTTGTAGTAAAATTCTTCTACAATTATTGAACATATGTATATATACTGCTACTATCTATCTGTATATATATTTATATGTTCAATGGCATGTGTAGCTGCAGATACACATGCTGTGCACATCCCGCCATCTGGTGTTGGGCTCGGAGTGTTACAAGTTGTTTTTGTCCGAAGTAGTCTTTTTTCGAGTCACGAGACCGAGGGACTCCTCCCATTTCGACTCCATTGCGCATGGGCGTCGACTCCATCTTAGATTGTTTTTTTTCCGCCATCGGGTTCGGACGTGTTCATTTTTGCTCCGTGTTTCGGTTCGGAAAGTTAGTTAGAATCTCGGAAAAATCGTTGGTATTGTTTGCGTTCGGTATCGGGTTAGTTACAACAGATCGACACCGAATTAAGAAGAGCTCCGGTGGCCCTTCGGGGTTTTTTTCCATCCCCGTCGGGGCCTGGTCGGCCCGGCCACGTGTCTCTTCAAGGCTGATGGAACGGACCCCATTCCGCTTCTGTCCAAAATGCCATAACAAGTATCCATATACAGATCAACATCTAGTCTGTAACTTGTGTTTGTCACCAGAACACAAGGAGGATACTTGTGAGGCCTGTCGAGCATTTCGGTCCAGGAAGACACTCAGGGACCGAAGAGCAAGAAGACTGCAAATGGCGTCGGCGCCGACAGGACAAGAGCGTTTCGAGGAGGAGGAAGAAACATTCTCCTCCCAGGAGTCGGACTCTGAGGAGATCGATCCAGAGGAAACGCCTAAAACCGTGAGTAAGACGTTGAAACCAAGAACTCACGAGAAAAGCGCTAAAGCCCAGGGGACGCCACCGCCAACAGGCCATGGCTTAACCCGAAAAGTAGGTGACCGTTCATCGGCACCGAAAAAGGGCGAGCTGGTGTCGAAGTCATCCGACTCCGGTCGAGATACCGGCACACAGCAATCTCGGGCCCGAGATAGTGGCTCAGAGAAGATTCGGCACCGAAACGGGTCGGCACCGAGACAGCACGATGCCGAAAATAAAAAAGGTTTCGTCGGAGCCGAAAAAAGCAGCCGAAAAGGTTTCGGTACTGAAATATCCGGCCTCGGAACCGAAAACAAGTTCCTACACTGAGGAACAAGGACTGTCCACACAAATGAAGACACATAGATTTGGACAGGAATTACAGGCAATAGAGCCAGATCACACACAAAGGCGGCTCTTTATTCAAAAAGATACAGGGAAGATCAGCACTCTTCCTCCAGTCAAAATGAAATGCAAGCTTGCCTTCCAAGACAAGGACAAACAGCCACACGCAAAGGTGGCTAAAGAAGTAACACCGCCACCATCCCCACATCACTCTCCGCAACCATCACCGGTAGCCACTCCACCAATGATGCAATCCCCAACTCATACAGGAATGAGTCAAGATGACCCTGACGCATGGGACCTTTATGACGCACCAGTGTCAGATAATAGTCCAGAATGCTATCCAGCTAAACCATCGCCACCAGAGGATAGTACAGGCTACGCACAGGTGGTGTCAAGAGCAGCGGCATTTCATAATGTCAGCCTTCATTCAGAGCCCATTGAAGACGACTTTCTTTTTAATACACTGTCGTCCACACACAGCCAATATCAGAGTCTTCCTATGCTACCCGGAATGCTAAAACACTCCAAACAAGTGTTTGAGGAGCCTGTTAAAGGGAGAGCCATTACTCCAAGAGTAGATAAAAAATATAAACCGCCACCAACAGACCCAGTGTACATTACACAATAGCTAACACCAGACTCTGTTGTAGTGGGAGCAGCGCGCAAAAGAGCCAACTCTCATACTTCAGGAGATGCACCACCTCCAGATAAAGAAAGTCGAAAATTCAATGCTGCAGGCAAAAGGGTGGCGGCACAGGCAGCAAACCAGTGGCGTATTGCAAATTCGCAAGCTTTGCTAGCCAGATATGATAGGGCCCATTGGGATGAGATGCAACACCTTATTGAACATTTACCCAAGGAGTTCCAAAAAAGAGCGCAGCAAGTAGTAGAAGAAGGACAGGGTATCTCCAATAATCAAATACGGTCAGCAATGGATGCTGCAGACACAGCTGCTAGAACTGTCAACACAGCAGTAACAATAAGGAGACATGCATGGCTGCGTACATCAGGATTTAAACCAGAGATACAGCAAGCTGTGCTGAATATGCCATTCAACGGACAGCAGTTGTTTGGACCGGAGGTGGACACTGCGATCGAAAAACTTAAGAAAGACACTGACACGGCCAAAGCCATGGGCGCACTCTACTCCCCACAGAGCAGAGGCACATTTCGAAAGACACAATTTCGAGGGTGGTTTCGAGGGCAAACCACAGAAGCCACAACCTCACAAACAAAGCCCACTTACCAGAGCCAGTATCAGCGGGGAGGTTTTCGGGGACAATATAGAGGGGGACAATTTCAAAGGAATAGAGGAAAGTTCCAAAGTCCCAAAACTCCTCCAAATAAGCAGTGACTTCAAGGTCACAAATCCCCAACACATAACACCTGTGGGGGGGAGACTAACCAAGTTTTACAAACATTGGGAGGAAATAACAACAGACACTTGGGTCTTAGCAATTATCCAGCATGGTTATTGCATAGAATTTCTCAAATTCCCTCCAAACATCCCACCAAAAACACACAATATGTCAAAACAACATATAGATCTTCTAGGACTAGAAGTTCAGGCTACAGAAAGAAGCAATAGAGTTAGTACCAAAACAACAAATAAACACAGGAGTTTACTCCCTGTACTTTCTGATACCCAAAAAAGACAAGAGTCTGAGACCTATACTAGATCTCAGAACATTAAATACCTACATCAAATCAGATCACTTTCACATGGTTACATTACAAGACGTAATCCCACTGCTCAAACAACAAGACTACATGACAACACTAGACCTAAAGGATGCATATTTCCATATACCAATACATCCTTCACACAGAAAGTACCTAAGGTTTGTATTCCAAGGGATACATTACCAATTCAAAGTGTTGCCATTCGGAATAACAACTGCACCAAGAGTTTTTACAAAATGCCTAGCAGTAGTAGCTGCACATATCAGAAGGCAGCAAATACATGTGTTCCCGTACCTAGACGACTGGTTAATCAAAACCAACACGCTAAGACGGTGTTCACAACACACAAAATATGTCATAGAAATCCTCCACAAACTAGGTTTCTCAATCAACTACACAAAGTCACACCTTCTGCCGTGTCAAACACAGCAATACTTAGGAGCAACAATCAACACAGCAAAAGGGATTGCCACTCCAAGTCCACAAAGAGTTCACACATTTCACAATGTGATACAGACCATGTATCCAAATCAAAAGATACAAGTCAAACTGGTGATGAAACTACTAGGCATGATGTCTTCATGCATAGCCATTGTCCCAAACGCAAGGTTGCACATGCGGCCCTTACAACAGTGCATAGCATCACAATGGTCACAAGCACAGGGTCAGCTTCTAGATCTGGTGTTGATAGACCGCCAAACATACATCTCGCTTCAATGGTGGAACAGTATAAATTTAAACCAAGGGCGGCCTTTCCAAGACCCAGTGCCACAATACGTAATAACAACAGATGCTTCCATGATAGGGTGGGGAGCACACCTCAATCAACACAGCAACCAAGGACAATGGGACATACAGCAAAAACAGTTTCACATAAATCACTTAGAACTGTTAGCGGTATTTCTAGCGCTCAAAGCATTTCAACCCATAATAAGACACAAACACATTCTTGTCAAAACAGACAACATGACAACAATGTATTACCTAAACAAACAGGGAGGCACACACTCGACACAGTTGTGTCTCCTAACACAGAAAATATGGCATTGGGCGATTCACAACCACATTCGCCTAATAGCACAATTTATTCCAGGAATTCAGAACCAGTTAGCAGACAATCTCTCTCGGGATCACCAACAGATCCACGAATGGGAGATTCACCCCCAAATACTAAACACTTACTTCCAAATGTGGGGAACACCACAAATAGATCTATTTGCAACAAAAGAAAACTCAAAATGCCAAAACTTCGCATCCAGGTACCCACAAGATCAGTCTCAGGGCAATGCGTTATGTATGAGCTGGTCAGGGATATTTGCTTACGCGTTTCCCCCTCTCCCACTCCTTCCATATCTAGTAAACAAATTGAGTCAAAACAAACTCAAACTCATACTAACAGCGCCGACATGGGCAAGACAACCTTGGTACACAACACTACTAGACCTCTCAGTAGTACCCCATGTCAAACTACCAAACAGACCAGATCTGTTAACACAACACAAACAACAGATCAGACATCCAAATCCAGCATCGCTGAATCTAGCAATTTGGCTCCTGAAATCCTAGAATTCGGACACTTAGACCTCACACAAGAATGTATGGAGGTCATAAGACAAGCTAGGAAACCTACCACTAGACACTGCTATGCAAATAAGTGGAAAAGATTTGTTTATTACTGCCATAATAATCAAATTCAACCCTTACACGCATCTGCCAAAGATATAGTAGGATACTTACTACAATTGCAAAAGTCAAAGCTAGCTTTCTCTTCAATAAAGATACTTCTGACCGCAATTTCAGCCTACCTGCAAATTACGCACTCAACTTCATTATTTAGGATACCAGTCATAAAAGCATTTATGGAAGGCCTAAAGAGAATTATACCACCACGAACACCACCAGTTCCTTCATGGAACCTCAACATTGTCTTAACACGACTCATGGGTCCACCTTTTGAGCCCATGCACTCTTGTGAAATGCAATATTTAACATGGAAAGTTGCATTTTTGATTGCCATCACATCTCTAAGAAGAGTGAGTGAAATTCAAGCATTTACCATACAAGAACCATTTATTCAAATACACAAGCATAAAGTAGTTCTACCGACAAATCCAGATGTTTTACCAAAAGTGATCTCACCGTTCCACTTGAATCAAACGGTAGAATTACCAGTGTTCTTCCCACAGCCAGATTCTGTAGCTGAAAGAGCACTGCATACATTAGACATCAAAAGAGCACTAATGTACTACATTGACAGAACAAAACTAATTCGAAAAACAAAACAACTATTTATTGCTTTCCAAAAACCTCATACAGGGAATCCAATTTCTAAACAAGGCATTGCTAGATGGATAGTTAAGTGTATTCAAACCTGCTATCTTAAAGCAAAGAGAGAGCTGCCTATTACACCAAAGGCACACTCAACCAGAAAAAAAGGTGCTACCATGGCCTTTCTAGGAAATATTCCAATGAACGAAATATGTAAGGCAGCAACATGGTCTACGCCGCATACATTTACCAAACACTACTGTGTAGATGTGTTAACGGCACAACAAGCCACAGTAGGTCAAGCTGTACTACGAACATTATTTCAAACAACTTCAACTCCTACAGGCTGAACCACCGCTTTTGGGGAGATAACTGCTTACTAGTCTATGCACAGCATGTGTATGTGCAGCTACACATGCCATCGAACGGAAAATGTCACTTACCCAGTGTACATCTGTTCGTGGCATTAGTCGCTGCAGATTCACATGCGCCCACCCCCCTCCCCGGGAGCCTGTAGCCGTTTAGAAGTTGATCTTGAACATTTGTAAATTTGTAAATATATTACTTTAAACTTCATTATGTACATACGTATTCACTCCATTGCATGGGCACTATTACTAGCATACACAACTCCTACCTCACCCTCTGCGGGGAAAACAATCTAAGATGGAGTCGACGCCCATGCGCAATGGAGTCGAAATGGGAGGAGTCCCTCGGCCTCGTGACTCGAAAAAAGACTTCTTCGAACAAAAACAACTTGTAACACTCCGAGCCCAACACCAGATGGCGGGATGTGCACAGCATGTGAATCTGCAGCGACTAATGCCACGAACAGATGTACACTGGGTAAGTGACATTTTCCATATATTATATTATATATTTACATACATATATACTTACCTCACCCGCCTGCAGGAAAACAATCTAACAAAGGACTCAAGGCCCATGCTCACTATCACCCTCGATCGCGTGACTCGAAAAGATTCTTCGTAGAAAAACAACTTTTAACAATCCTCCCCATTCAGCCCAGATTAGCAGGTTACCAGCAGTAGGAAGAATAAGGAGGTAGAATGCCAGCTGAAAGGGAGACTGTTGCCGGGAGAAGAGTGTTTCAGAGATTATGTAAAGCCTGAATATTTACAAGAAGTGTGTGAAACAAATATTGTGGAGAGTAGATGACTTTTTGCTCGTGAAAAACAGGGTTCACTTAGAAAAGAAGATCCCACATATAAGGGACCCTTCATTATAAAGGAGGTGTATGTAGGAATGTTCTGGTTCTTGACACAGGTGGTGTGTGCAGCATGCCCAGGCTGGTAAAATTTGATACAAAGCTACAATCTCAAGAGGTGGTTCAAGGCACAAGGACATCTTCTGATCATCATACTCCAGGAATATCTGTGATGAAAGGTATAGACTTGGTAAAAGGAGGTGCTGGAAGCCAAAATGGTGGGTGGGCTTTGTAGAGGAATTATTATTTTTCTATAGTGATAGTTTCTTAACTTATTCCTGCATAACTTTTATCGTTTTTTAGTTAATTTGCATGCTTTTATGTGTAGGTTAGCGTAGTAACTGTGTATGATAGTTTTATAGGGGGAGGTGTGTGTGTGTTGTGGATTAACAATGGGCTTGGGCAGTGAAGTCATCTTACTGTCATACTTAGAACTGAAGAAGTCATGTACTCACTGAGGCTCCAACATTTGCAATTGGAGATCTGGCTGCCCAGGTGTGAAGTTCATGTTTTAATGTTTCACATCCAGAAGTCGAAAAATAATTTGTGCTCATCTTCACTTGGATTGGAGTGTTATCGGCGGCAACATAACACTAATGCTGTGTGAACAGAGCCGGGGAGATGTGCTTTAGATGGCACATGCTGGAGATCAGCCAAACTAGTTCATGTTGAGCTGCTTTGAGGTCTTTGAGGAGGGCATCCCCATAATGCAGACTTGAGCTTACCAAAGCCTGGAGTACTGTGTTTAGGGATGCAGTTTCTCTTTTAGAAAGCATGGTATGCCAAACAGATTTCCTCTTTTGGTACTGGTGTGCTGCATTTCTTTTTCACCAATAAAGTCAACACTAGCAATGTGTCCAAAACATTTGTGTTCAAACTTGACACAAGAATACAAAAGCCTGTTTTAAGACAACTGAACTTTGGTTGTTATAGAAGCGGTTGAAGCATGTATTGTATAGTGGAAGATCAGCATATGTTTTAGGTCTCGTCTACCAGACAGTGCAAGCTGTCTGGTTGTGAAAGACCTATTGTGGACTTACCCTGTACTTACAGTGGACTTACACCCTGCCCATTGTTAACTATTGATTGATTTTACTGACACGCTTCTTTGCTTGTTTTGTATTCAGTGGCTTTCATTTTGTCCATTTTGTTTTTGTCCCGTCCATGGAGCACAGCCTCTTTACGGTCCTTTGGACTGGCTGACTTGGATTCTAACCCTGCTCAATTTTAGGGAACTACTTTTGTCTTTTCTTCTTTGTTAAGCACTTTATGCATTTTCCATCTCTCTCCCTTGTTTGCTTCTGCCACAGTCGAATACCCATCTCCTGCACTCTGTCTTACTGTTACCCTTGTGTGCTGTTTGCTCTCCTGTGTGTGTTTCTTCACCCCTCTCTGTTTTGCTCTCTTCCTTGTGTGCTTAGTCTCCCGTCTTTCCCCCAATCAGCTTTATTTTTTTTTCTCTGCCCGTTCCTTGTTACGTCTTCACCACCTGCACCCCTTCTCTCTCCTTCGTACCCCTGTTGGTTCTTTTTATGTTAATTATTTTCAAAACATTTGTTGGGGGTGCGGCAGTAAATTTCTGTCAATGCTTTCCCCTTACGGAAAAAAGCATTAATTTCATTTATAGGTTGAGCATAGCAGCGCGCAAGCGCTGCTTTTCTGACGTGTCTGTATGTATCTGGGCTTTTAACCACGCACACCCAACCCGATCACTCGTTCATGGGATTGCCTTTCAAAAATTCTTTGTTTTCCTTGGTAACTGCTTTACGTTTGTCCCTCCTTAGGGCAGTTTTGTTACCACCTTGCCCATCGACCCTGTTACATGGATAATTGCACGTTTGCTGATAACTTTGACTGCGAGTGAACTTCTTTTTCCTTTTGTCTCTCTCTTCGCACTCACGGCGGCATGAATCGCTCACTTATGTCAGCTGTTTTACTTTTGATTTTCAGTTTGTGTGGCAAGAAAGCTCCTGTTAGAAATGTAAAACGCTGATAGCTCTAACTCGCAAACGCAAGACTCATTGCATTGCAAATGCATGTTATATTTTCTGATCTATCTTGAATTGCGAATGAAAACTTAATAGGCATGTGCATCTTGACAAGTGCACATGCATAAGTCATCATACATGCGCACACCTTGTGTCAGTAGGTCTCAAAAGTGATATCTACTAGCTTTGCCAAAGCTTGTTGTCATGAGCCATAGTTATCCTAGCGGATCTTGTCCACACTGAGGGCTGCTGCATGAAACCTGTGCTGCCTGAAGTCTGATCCAGTCACATTTGAACAAATTGTTAACACCTTAAAAAGAGAATCTATGTTCACGTAGTGCATCCAGAATTAAAACTGCAGTCCTTGTATTGCTAGTACAGAACTATATGCAGAGGATAGCGGGGGATATGCGGACTATTAAAAATGATGAAGTTTGTAGGCCAAGTGAGAAGTTCATATTAATAGGAACTCGTGAGTAGGGTTTTGTAAGTGGACTGTTGATGAGCTGGTTCAGTTGCAAGACACCGTTGTGCTCTGTGCTGTTTGTGTGATTTTTCTCTCACTGCTGTTTCTTACTCTTGCAGATCTTAGAGAAGAAGGAAGGATTGTTCAGGAAGCACATGATGGGGAAGCGTGTGGACTACGCGGCACGCTCAGTTATTTGCCCTGACATGTACATAAACACCAATGAGATTGGGATACCTATGGTAAGTAAACATAGTGTGCTCATACCTGCCAATGGCCTTGTTGGTAGGATATTAATATCCATGTTGCATACATGTGTCACATGATATGGCAGTACCGTGGGGCATTGTAAAGATTACCAATGCTGTACATCTGGGGATAGTATTCATCTTATGGAGAATGTGAATCCGCAAGGGGCCTGTGTACTGTATCAAATGTTTTCTGTAGTCTATTAGGAGCAGTGGCGCCTGGCGCTGTAGTTCCTCTGGGTGTGTTGGCTACAGAGCCTTCATAGACAAAGTCTCATACTTCTGTTTGACATAATGCTGCTTTGGTCTCCATGGACCAACGCTCCTACCACCAAGTACAACTGGGATGACAACAACTTAGCTAAGATTTTAACCTCTACTACATTAAGAAGTAATATAGGGTGGTACGAGGCACAGTCATGAGATGTTTTATTTAGTTTGAGGATAACTTAAATATTGCACAGCGAAGGTCATCAGGTAGTTGGCCTGAGTCATCCATCGAGATGTAAAGATTGAGTAGGTGGTGTGTCAGTATCGATGAAAACCTTATAAAATCTTTCCACGTGAAAGCTATTGAGCCTTAGGGTCTTGTGAGAGGGCGAGGCCATTATTGTCGTCTGTCTCCCCTCCTGCGTTAGTTGGGTGTCTAGCGATTAACGTCTGCCGCCGAAAGGGCCCGAAGGGAGATGCCTTTTATTATGGGATGCATCTGCCCAAGTAATTGGTTGAGGAGGGGGAGTACGTTCACGGTGAAGATCAGCTTAATAGTCAGCAAATATTTCAGGGGACCTTGGGATTGGCAGACCATATGTCCCTTAGGTGTGTAGACCGAGTGCATTATCCTAGTCCCTTCCTCTTTTTGAGCTGGTCAGTATAGAGGTCTGCTGGCCTCATTTCCATGTTCGTATTTGGAACTTGGACATTGTCCTAGCCTTTATAGCTGTATCTAATAGCTTATGTTTGAGGGTTGTATGTAACTCTTCGAGGAGCTCCTTAGTTTCTTCTCGTCAACCTGAGGCCAGTGTGTGCTCAGGATTTGAGGATCTGTGCCTCCAATTCTTTGACCTCCTGCTCCTTGTTTCTTTCTTTTTCCCTTACTAGGGAGAGAGCCATACCCCATATCACTGCTTTAAAGGCATCCCAGGGGCTAATCTAATAGGACACCAAAGGTATATTAAGATCAAACTATGCTTCGATTATTTCACAAATGGATTATGTGAAACCCTTTTTTTTCCAACCACAGTTGTTCATCTACCTAATGCCCCAGGTGCCACCTAAGGAGGAGTTGAGATTCATTGTAATCAGGGAGTGATCTGAGAGATCTCTAGGAAGAATGTGGATACCGGTCGCACAATCAATACATGTTGCTGGGACGAATAGTAGTCTATTCTCGAGTTACAGTTATGTGATTAGTAATCCGTGTATTATCAGTAATCAAAACGCCAGGCATGCCATACATCGATCACACTCATAGAAGCTACCTACTTTGCAAGGGAGTGAGGGCTTTTAGCTGCTGTGCGTGAGTCTTTGTCCAGGGTATTATCCATTAGTGTGTTAAAGTCCCCCAAAAATAGCAAGGCCCCCTCTGCAGCATATAGCAGTTCAGCTGCCAATGCCTTAAGTGTGCTGGCTTCTAGCGAGGGGAAGCATAAACACTGGAGGGCATCCATAGGGAGCCCTTCAGTTTTCCTGCTACTATAACAAATCTACCCAGCTCCTCTGTGCGTGTTTTGGTGACGGCAAGGGTAATCACCACCCCTCAAGAGCCCTTAGTGTAGCCTACATGGTAGACTCTTGAATAACCATATTTCTCGAGGGAAAGGCATCTGATGCCCAGGAGATGAGTTTCTTGAATAAGGAGAACTTCAGGTGATTGTCTTTTAACGTATGTGAGGACCACCTCTCGTTTGATTTTATTAAGGAGCCTGTTAACATTCAGCGATATGATTTTGTGCTGCCCAAGAGTTGTGTTAAGTGGCATCTCTACATACAAAGAATCTTGGATTTAAATATGCTTAGTGCCCACTTCAACCATATAACACAATTAAAATAAGTAAAAGAACAATCCTCATTCCCTACACTTCCACCCCAGTAGCATTTTCCACCCAACTTAATGGTAACACCCAACCAAACTAGCAAATACCCTATGCAGTGATAAACATGGGGTGACGCCTCTTAGTCAGGTATCGAAAGCCAATGCAGACCATTCATACGGAGTACGAAGGGGGGCAGCGCAGTGTGTGTACCTCCCTTTAGGGGCTCTGAGTGGCCATCACCCCGAGTATCTCTAGAGTGTGTCCCTTGGTCGCAATTCTGGGCTGCCACGACATGTTTCTGTTCCAGATTGCCTCTGCCCCAGCCACATTATCTTTGACATGATCAGGCGGAGACTCAAAGATTATCATCCACTTCTAGTCGTTGCTCTGATTTTCGTGGTAAAAGAGGTCTTTCTTCCAGCCATTCCCACCTTCTATCTGGATGAGCAAAGTTCAGAGTGGTCTCCTTATGGATGTCTTTTAGCTTACCCGGATACAGCAAAATATATTTAAGCTCCAGTGCACTGTTTTTTTTTTTTTGTTAGGGTTGAGCCTGTGAGTGCAATGCGCGAGTGCATGCGTCTCGCTTGGGAGACACTCTTGTGTTCAGTAAGGGGCTTGGAGGCCGCCTGTCGCTCACCATTTGTTGGTTTGTGTGGCACTCTTCTTTACAGCCTCGTAATTCGTCGAGGCATGTCCGGCATCATTTCCGTTCCTCTCTGTGGAGCAGGGATCAAGCACTAATTGATTTCAACTTAAGTAGTGCCCGTCTGCTGCTCCCGACCTGATTGAGGTACTATTTTGTTCTAACTTCCAGTGCCCTGCAAACAGAAGGCTTGTGACTGGCAAAAACGTGCCCTGCAGGACAAACAAAATTGCAAAGTTTTTTTATTTTTTAAAGCAAACTTTATTTTATTTTGTTTAGTCGTTTTTTTCTCAGTTTCCACTTGTTTTTATATTTTTTGCTTTTGCTCGTAGGTGCTGTTGTCAAAAGATGCCAACTTGTTCAAAGTGTGCGAGACTCATTGTATTGCAAATGCTTGTTTGACTTGTTTCTACAATCTCCTCTCCCACTGCACCAGCTTAGTGTAATCAGGAATGATGAGAATTCTGCGCGAGTCCTATTTAACTTCTCCTTTTTCCCTTGCCGTGCTGCGAACCAAGTCTCTTTCTCTATGATTCAGGAAGCGGGTGATGGGTGGTCCGGGGGTAGCACCAGGTCGGCTTTTGATGTTGATACATGGAGAGATCTGATCTGCGGGCAGAAAGGTGCAAAGCCCAGTCTCCAGGAACTTTTCTGGTTGTGGGCCTTGCCCTCAGGGAAACCTGTAAAGCGCAAGTTATTCCATCTGGAGCAGCCCTTTGCGTCCTCAAATCTGGCTGCCTCTTCTCGTGTGGTGCTTTGTAACTTCTACAGTGTGCAGCGTAGGGCCTTGACCGTGTCCTCCAGTGAGGAGATGTGGTTCTCGGCCTCAGTTACTCCACCAGTACTATTATGTAGATCTTGTCAGAGGATGGCCACGTCTGCGCCCACCTCACCAATGTTCTCTTCTAAGGCCAGACTGAATGGCCCGCAGAATAGTCCCTATATTAGAGCAGACTCCCTCCCTGCAGTCATCATGTGTTTTTGGCTCAGCTGCAGTGGCAGAGCCACCAGTGGGTTCCGTCAGGCTGGATAGGTTTAGCAAATCTGTCCATTTTGCCCAGTTTGGAGGCACTTTGGTCCTAGACCATCGTGTGGGCTTTATGGTGTATTCGCATTTGAGCCCCTCCGAGTATTGGGCCTAATGTATCCCCCCAGCAGACCTGCCAGTCCCTTAAAGAAGGGCGCTTTAGAGAAACTCCTCAGCTCCCCGAAGGCAGTAACTCAGTCTAAGGAGCACTGATTCGCGGCTTTGGTCGCCCCCAGGTTCTCTCAGCAGTGAGCACTGGCCCCCAGTATCTCCTCCCGGGGACAGCAGGCCCCGCACTGCGCAAACTGACCTCCCCGTCAAGATCGGAGGCAGTAATCCCCGACCGTGGCAATGGAGAAGCCCTCGTCCGGACCCCAAAGGCAGCACCACGGACCTGGACGCAGTAAGAACTGCACACAAGGAGACAGGTCGGACACACACCTATCTAGAGCAGGAGCCCCAAGTCCAGGAGTCTCCCAGAAGTCATCTGCCTTTTACATTTCACTGCAGCCGTGCTTGGCTATACTGCGGCCTCCGGCTTGAGCCCTGCCCCTCTGCCCCAAAAATTCAGGCAGTACAGGATCCCGGCCGGTTCCGATGGCTGTTCTGCTCCGGGGGATGCCCTGGGCAAATGCGGGCGGCGAACATCTGCCAGGTGTGTCTACAGCAGCAGGATAATGGAGGATATTGCGCATGAACGCCAATTCACCAAAAGTCCAGGGGTAGCGGAAGTGACATCACACACAATCGCACATATGCACACCCTCTCACATAAACACTCACCTGCAATGCATGCACACAACATACATTTAAAAGCATGTTTTACTTACCTCAACTGCTAGGGATGGTCATATTCTAGCTAATTGTGCTCCATTTGTATTATACTAAAAGTGAATAATATAGTGTTTTTCACTATTAGTGTAATAAAAGCTGATAAAAAGAAAGGCGATTGCAGCCCCAACCGATGTCCATTAGGGCAAGCTGCCCCTGTGTTCCTGGCACTGAATTTACCACCACTGAGGCCAGGGGTCGCAAATGCAGTGCAGGGTTTGCAAGGGGCAAGCCAGGGTCGCAGCTGTGCCCCTTGGTGACCCCTAAATGACTTCCATATATTGCGGTGTCCATCCAGGAACTCTGCAGTTATGCAGCCGCCATGTTGCGCTGCCAAGGAGTGGGAATCTCATTTTTTTAATTAACCTGAAGGACACCACGTAAAGCCCGAATGCACCTTGTGATAAGCATTTCATGAAAAACTGCCAATAACGCCCCCAATGCATTGCAGTCTCTGTCTGGTGAATACTCGTCTTTTAATTTTCTCTCAGATGCTGTCGCTGCTGCTGTACCATTGCAGTTCTCGTAACCTTTCATTTTTTCGACGCAGTTCCTTAATTATTCAAGGAAGTGACGGGCCCTACGTGCTTAAGCAATGGCCAATGTAGACTCATAACCCCCCATTCCAAGATGGCAATTAGATAGACCTACATATCTGGTGTGCCCGTGTAAAGCCTCGGCCTAACCTTCATTGCCTTGCAGTGGATTCTCAATGAAATATTAACAAGGCATGGAACCACGCTCCTCGTGTATCCCGCCGCGCTGCCCTCTCTGTGGTACACCCAGTCCCACGATGTGCATTTAGATTTTTTTTCACGCTGTGGCACGTTTGCCAGGCCTATGGTTTCTAAATGTGAAAACAGTGTCATTTGACAGGCACTTTGTACGTAGCTTCTGCGTCGCTGATGCGCAGTGGCGCTGTTTGGACTTTCCGTGCAAAGGCTTCTAGTTGTGCCTGTTGAGTCGTGCGTTGTCCTCAGTGGCGCAAGCATCATGATATTTGATGGATGAACGCTCATCAGACAGGGAGACCTGTTGACTGGGACTGTGTTTTGATGAATTCATGTTAAGTTATTTAAGAAGATCTCTGCGTTAGAGTTACTTTTTCTGTAAACCTTTAGCACTAAACCACGCCGGTCACGTGAAGCATGTTGTAGTTGGGAGTAGATAGTTGTCCCTGGGCAAGAAGGTTTTTTCGCCATTTGGTAACCGCCCGTGTGACAACTCATGGGCGTGGTTTACAGGCAGCAATCCCTATTCTGCTAAAGTGACATTAACAAATTATATGAGTATATTTGGTATGTTGCGCCCATGGTTTTCATGAGGGTGAGTAAAGTACATTACGTATGTCGCCCGTGCTCATGGCCCGTTATAGGCCTTTACAGAGCACAAAAATATAATTTTTGAAAGTATGATGATTACGCAGACTTTACGATGTTTAGCTCATGACAAAGAATCACTCAGAGTGCGACGCACGAGGCAGTAGATGTCACCCTCAACCAGCCATGCAGATCTCTCATAAACCAAACCGGAAGCTTGGCAGCTGTTCAATTGTGGTTAACTCCCTCTGGTACCCAGAATCTCGCATCCCCTGTGTGCGAGATGCAGAGGCAATCTGACGTGTGGGCGGCAGGGGGCAGCAGAGACCTGCGTACCGCGACCTTGCAAACATCCTCTACTGTTCGGCCTTTATGCAGGACTGTCGCAGAGCCCCGCAAGGCTCCTCGTGTGCGTGACACTGCAGAAACCGCAAGGATCACGCGCCGGCGCTACTCACGTGTGCTGGGTGTACCGTTGAGTTCTTGCCTTTGAACGGGGCTCGGTGTATGTAGCGTCTCTGGTTCTTTATCGAACAAGTTCTTAGAGTAAAGGCGGGGGGGGGGGGGGGTTATAGTAAACATACTAGGAGGCGACAGCTACGACCGCCTCCTCGGCTTTAGTTTACTGCATTTAGAATTGAAATGAGAGTTCTAGAGGGTGGGCTACCCAAGAGGGTGGGCCAACCAAGGATTCCCCTGATCCACGCAAGGCCATTCAGAACTGAAAAGCAAAGATTTTTCACCATCATTTTTCAAATGGACGTGCATCTCCATGCTCCCCCTTATCGTTTATTTTAATGATTAGCACATATGACACCTTCAGGCCTGGGGAGAGGTGTGAAGTCCACAGAGTTTAGTACCTGCTACTGCGATGCACAAATCACCATGCTGAAAACTAAATTAAGTTTCTCTGCTTATTGCACCGTATTTTTAAACTTCAATCCTTTGCAAAGAAGAAAGCTGGCAACGTTTTTTAAAAACACGAAAAGCTTTAATCTGGTCCTGTATGGCGGCAGAAACCTTTCTGTTGCTGCTCGTGGCCTAAGGAAGCACTGTGCCCATCTGTTTTTTTTCTTTAGCTGTGCTTTTATTCAGTAGTTAAACATGATCCTTGCTTTTCTTACGTCATCTGATGGTGTTAATGTGTTTGCTTCTGTAAGCTTTTTGTTTGCGAGAAACCTTCTGCTTCCTTTATTCTTTCACCTGTGTTAGGAGTTTCACTAATGTGGCATTGTGTGTTTTTTTTCCTTTGTATTCGTGGAACTCTTTTGCTCTTTGGTTGTCTCATCCACACGGCTTGCAAGGCCTTACCTCACCCCCTGTGCAATACATATGACGCTTCTCGTTTATTAGAAGCTTGTTTATCTCGATGTAAGCTCCTGTGTAACCCCCTCCTGACAACAAGAGTCATACCATGCTCCCTCCTGTGTGCTTAGGCAGTCTGCCAGTGTGGTTCAGTGCTGCACTTGATCTGAACTGCACATGCACCTACTGTACACGAGCCAAGCTGCTTGTGTTTTTTTCCAACCCTGGCCAGGGCCTGCATGTCTGTGATACCTGGTGGAGCTTTGTTTCAGATCTGCAATGTTGGGTAACAATCTATCTAGGGATTACAGAAGTTTGTGGCCACCAAAGACTACATAATTCATTCGGTGACCTAGCAAAGAAACACAGCTAACACTGTAAACTAACCCTTTTGTTTATTGTTGGTTTTAATGTTGTTCACTGGATCAGTAACTCTGTCTCGCGAAGGATAAGTAAGCAATCTTTTTTGTAATAAGAGCTTCTTATATATATTTTTAGTGTTGTAAAAGTGGCCACATAAGATTACAATAGTGGCTAATGCAAGCCTTGATCGCTTCAGTGCATCAGGCAGAGTGCCAGCAGTAAAGTAAATAGAAAGGGCTTGGTCAGTTTGAAATTTCTCTACCAAGGTAATACATAGCAGCCATAACTCCATGCCTCTGGCACTAAACCTGTGATAATTCTCCCAATGTCACGTGATTATCACTCAAATATTAGCTTTAAATATATTTTGGATGATATTCAACAATTTTTCCTCCAAACGTTAGCCCATGCATTCTGAAAATACACACATTTTTGTCTCAAATACAAACTCTCAATTTTGGTATACATATGTTAATTTATCCAAGGAAAAGCTTCTAATTTAGTAAGCTGGATTGCACACCAAAGAGCTACTCACAGGTAGCGGCAGAGCTACCAGTAGCTCACGAGCTACCCCTTGGAGAAGCCTGGTATATAACTATTTTAGCAGTCGCTGTCATAAACCTGAATCTTTCCATTTATCACAAGTTTTGCATTGGGAGCAGAGGTGTGATCTTCCCTTGTTGGGTTTTGGGGTTAGGGGTACGGAGGTGGTCGAGGCCTGTGAAGTAAAAAGCGTGCTATGGACTCTAATGCAAGCAGAGAAAATGAGCCCCTACCCACAGTCTGGGCAGTAAAAGAAAACCATATTATGGGCAGAGTCCCCTTTCACCCATTGGAACAGTGCTACTGTATCTCCTGTACTAAAGATATTTCCGGAATCATTATATTCTCAATAAACCACTCCCTCTTCTGACTATTTTTTCTTTGTTTTTCAGTAATGTGGTCTTTGTTTTTGTGTACTCTAGCACCTGTTGTTCTCCCCTTTTGTGTTTCTGGTATACTTATATATCCCCTCCACCTCCATGCCATCCTGTGCTAGATCCCCAACTATGAAACCATCATTCAGTGTTTTTCCCCTTAATGTTTTAATGGTTATTTTTACGCATTTCAGTCCACTATCACCTTTCTAAATGTTGTATTCTTTACTTTGTTTTGCCCTAGCCTTTCCTGCTTTTTTATCTTGTTCATTTGTGAAACAAATGTGCCTGTGCAGGTTTAGCAGTCTCCTGTAAAGAAGGCACGTGTTTCCTCTCAGTAGCACAGCGTCATAATTCCTTCCCGGTGGACCGGCAGGTCTCCGCTCCGGGACCCAGGTGACTAGAATGGTAACTCTTACATCTTATTGTTCACTGCTAATTACTAGTTTCTGCTACACAAGTTCTGAGATGTTTGTAACTGCTTCTCCCTTGGGCAGGAGGGCCTGCTGGGACTCAGGCTCAGTGTGTCAAGTAGGAAAACAATGTTCTTCTGTGCTCCTCCCTTCATACATATGGATTAAACCTCCAGCATCAGGGTTCCTCGGTTTTCCTATAACCGCTTTACCTGGGACTTTCAGGTGACCATTGGAAATGTATCCAGAAAAAAACTGTATCCAATGTCCTTAAGCTCTGCAACTCCAGCACTTGATTGCTCCAGTACTGTGTAGAACCAGGAAAACGCCTGCACGTCACCCAAGGTTCAGCTTTGTCCATGGGAGACCCACAGGATTATTTGACATCTCAAAGAGGAAAACATCTTATCCCTAACCAAGAATTTAATCAAAACTTAATTATTGTGCAATGCATATTTACTGCATATTATTTTAGAAGCTAAGGAGGGTAGCAGGAGATCAGCCCAGTGCCTGCATGCTATTAAACAGCTGTGTCAATTTCAAATATTGACTGGTGGTAAAGGTTGTGTGTACTATAGGGTTGAATTAGAAGTGCACTCTATCTGCTCGCAGGTCAAACTATACAGACATTTTTTATATAGTTTCTGTAATCAGGTTAAAGAGACTGACATTTGGGCTTCCCTATACACTTTCTATAATATGGGTTAAACTCCTGTAAGTCTGAAGAGAAATGGAAACTACTTTTACCTTTAATATATCCTTTTAAAACTGTTATGTTTAGCAAAGCATTTGTGTAGGTCTGTTCCTCCATCTAGACACAAGATCTAATTTGGGTAGATCTTGGGAAGCTTGACTTCAGCAAGTCTGCTTCTTATGAAAGACAAAAATCAATACATTGCACAAAACGAAATATCAATATGGCTTAGCAGTTGTTTCTCTTTTTCGTCTCGTCCATGGTGTCGCTGTTTCACCTTTCATAAGAAAATAGTAAAATGTCACAACAGTTCTCTTCTAAGAAGAGCTCGCCATCGTCTTCAAGGACTCCATCAACGTCACCACCTCCACAGAAGACACCCCCCTCGCCGCCGAACACCTGCACTTCCAGATCCACACAGACCCCAGGACCACCCTCAGAGGAACTCTCATCTACAGACCCCCTGGACCTCGCGCCCTCTTCAGCGACTCTATCACTGACTTCATCTCCCCGCACGCCCTTGCCTCGCCAGACTACATCCTCCTCGGTGACCTCAACTTCCACCTGGAACAGAACAACGACCCCAACACCACCGCCCTGCTCGACAACCTCGCCAACCTCTGTCTCAAGCAACTGGTGAACACCCCCACCCACATCGCCGGACACACGCTCGACCCCATCTTCTCCGCCAGCAACCACGTATCCTTCAGCCACTCCTCCGTAATACACTGGACCGACCACAGATGTGTCCACTTCACCTTCCAACGCGAGACTCGCCACCTCCGCACACAATCCATCCCACGCCGACATTGGAACAAAATCCCTGCGGAACAGATCTCTCTACTCTCAGCGACAACCAACCCACCTTCTCCACCGACCCCAACGACGCAGCCCTCAGCCTCACGCACTGGATCACCAACTGCGCAGACAACCTCGCTCCCCTCAGACGCCTCCCAAGACAGACCAACACCAAGAAACCCCTCTGGTTCACAGACACCCTCAAGGAATCTAAAAAAAACTGCCGCACCCTCGAGAAAGCCTGGCGCAAGGACCACACTGCAGATAACATGTCTGCCCTCAAGAACGCTACCCGCGAACACCACCAACTGATCCGCGCCACCAAAAGAAATTCCTTCACAGACAGACTGGACAAGAACACTCACAACAGCAAAGAACTCTTCAACATTGTCAAAGAGCTCTCCAACCCTAACGCCATCGCCATCACGCCCTCACAAGACCTCTGCAACTCCCTCGCCACCTTCTTCCATCGTAAGATCACCGACCTACACGACCGCTTCGGACATCAGACCCAGCCAACCACCATAGAACCTACAACCCCAGCCATCACCCTCAACGCCTGGACTCACATCAACACAGAAGAGACCAAAGCCACCATGAACTCCATCCACTCCGGTGCCCCCTCGGACTCCTGCCCACACTTCATCTTCAACAAAGCCGACGACATCATCGCCCCGCATCTCCAGACCATCATCAACAGCTCGTTTGCCTCTGCCACCTTCCCCGAGAGCTGGAAACACGCAGAAGTCAACGCCCTACTGAAGAAACCTACGGCGGACCCCAGCGACCTGAAGAACTTCCTCCCCATCTTGCTCCTCCCCTTCCCTGCCAAAGTCATAGAGAAGACCGTCAACAAGCAACTTACCAACTTCCTGCAAGACAACAACCTACTCGACCCCTCTCAGTCCGGATTCCGAGCCAATCACAGCACAGAAACCGCCCTCATCTCAGTCACAGACGACATCAGAACTCTGATGGACAATGGAGAAACAGTCACCCTCATCCTCCTCGACCTCTCGGCTGCCTTCAACACCATCTGCAACCGAACCCTAATATCCCGCCTCCGCTCCACCGGGATCCAAGGACAGGCCCTGGACTGGATCACCTCCTTCCTCTCCAACCGCTCCCAAAGAGTCTACCTCCCACCTTTCCGCTCAGACCCCACTGAGATCATCTGCGGCGTCCCACAAGGCTCCTCGCTCAGCCCGACTCTCTTCAATGTCTACATGAGCCCCCTCGCCGACATCGTACGCAAACACAACATCACCTCCTACGCCGACGACACTCAGCTGATACTTTCCCTCACCAAGGACCCCACCAGCGCCAAGACCAACCTGCAAGATGGAATGAAAGACGTTGCAGAATGGATGAAACTCAGCCGTCTGAAACTGAACTCAGACAAAACGGAAGTCCTCATCCTCGGAAACACCCCGTCCGCCTGGGACGACTCCTGGTGGCCCACGGCCCTTGGCACCGCACCAACCCCCTCAGACCACGCACGCAACCTCGGATTCATCCTGGACCCACTTCTCACCATGACCAAACAAGTCAACGCCGTATCATCCTCCTGCTTCCTCACCCTCTGCATGCTCCGAAAGATCTTCCGCTGGATCCCCGCCGACACCAGAAAGACCGTGACCCACGCCCTCGTCACGAGCCGCCTGGACTACGGCAACACCCTATACGCAGGAACCACCGCTAAACTCCAGAATCGCCTGCAGCGAATTCAAAACGCCTCCGCCCGCCTCATCCTCGACATATCCCGCAACAGCCACATCTCCGCCCACCTGAGACACCTGCACTGGCTTCCCGTCAACAAAAGGAACACCTTCCGGCTCCTCACCCACGCACACAAAGCCCTCCACAACAAGGGACCCGAATACCTGAACCGTCACCTCAGTTTCTACACGCCCACCCGTCAACTTCGCTCCGCCAACTTCACACTTGACGCCGTCCCTCGCATCCGCCACACCACGGCAGGTGGGAAATCCTTCTCCTACCTGGCGGCCAAGACATGGAATTCCCTCCCCACCAACCTCAGGACCACCCAGGACCACCTCGCATTCCGGAGGCAACTCAAGACCTGGCTCCTCGAGCAGCAGTAACCCCTTCCCCCTAGCGCCTTGAGACCCTCACGAGTGAGTAGCGCGCTTTATAAATGTTTTTGATTTGATTTGATTTGTTGGGATCTTGTCCTCGGTTGCATATTGTTGTTTTAATTGCGAGCATGCATGGCTTGATCACTTTGTTCATATTTTCCCTGGGATCTGCTACATTCTAAATACTTCACTCACAAAGTGTGATTTTTAGGGCGAGCCTAGGCAGCACGCATGTGCTGTCTGCAAGACATGCTGTAATCAGTGTATGGGCTTTAACCACACCCACTATTGCCATTCGTTCATTTTTGTGCTCGTCTTAAATGCTTCCTTTTTATTGGTGCATGTTTCTAAATGTCACTCCTTTGTGTGCTTAATTCCCCCCAGGCGATTTCACTAAGAGAACAGTTTTGTTAAACATCACACTACTTCACATGTCCTCCTGTTACATCGTGTGATGGCTCTTCCTCTATCTTCCTGTCTGGGCATTGCAGCCTTAGTGTTCTTTTTTGGTTGTCCACAGCAATGTGTTCACACTGCACAAGTGAAAGCACACCGAAGGTTTCAGGTTTTGTGTGTGATGGCGCTTTGTTCTCTCTCCACTTCGAGCATCGTGATGGTGCTTTGTTCTTGGATCTCTCTCTTTCTCTCTCTCTCTCTCTCTCTCCACTTCGAGCGCACTGATTGTGCTTTGTTTTCGGGTCTCTCTCTCTCTCTCTCTCTCTCTCTCTCTCTCTCTCTCTCTCTCTCTACACCCCGCTCTCTCTACCTCTACTCCTCTCTCTCTCTACCCCCTCTCTCCCTCTACTTCTACCCCCTCTCTCCCTCTACTTCTACCCCCTCTCTCCCTCTACTTCTACCCCCTCTCTCTCTACCTCTACCCCCCTCTCTCTCTACCTCTACCCCCCTCTCTCTCTCTACCTCTACCCCCCTCTCTCTCTACCTCTACCCCCTCTCTCTCTACCTCTACCCCCCTCTCTCTCTCTACCTCTACCCCTTTCTCTCTACCTCTACCCGTCTCTCTACCCCTCTCTCTACCTGTACACCTCTCTCTCTACCCCCTCTCCCTCTATATCTCTCTGCTTTTCTCTCTGTACCTCTACCTCTCTCTCTACCTCTACACCTCTACACCTCCATCTCGCTACACCTCTACCTTTCTCTCTACCTCTCTACCACTACCTCTCTCCCTCTACCGCTCTACATTTCCTCACCTCTACTTCTGTCTCCCCCCACCTTTCTCTACCTCTGCCTGTCTACCTTCCTCCACCGCTACCTCTTCCTCCCTCGAACAACCTCTCCACCTCCCTATACCTCTACCTCTCTATCGCTGTCTACACGTCTACTTCTCTGCATCTCTAACTCTCTACACCTCTACCGCTCTGTACCTCTACCCCTCTTCTCTCTCTCTCTCTCTCTCTCTCTCTCTCTCTCTCTCTCTCTCTCTCTCTCTCTCTCTCTCTCTCTCTCTCTCTCCATCTCTCCATCCATCTCTCTCTACCCCTTTCCCTATCCCCCTTTCTCTACCTCTATCCCTCTTTCTACCTCTAGCTCTCTCTCTACCTCTACCCCACCTCTCTACCTTTACCCTACCTTTACCCCTATCCCTCTACCTCTCTACACCTCAACCTCTCTCCCTCTCTCTCTACCTCTATCCTCCCTCCCTACCTCTACTCTCTCTACCTCTACCACTCTCTCTACCTCTAACTTTCTCTCTCTACAACTATACCGCTCTAGATCTACACCTCTAACTCTCTACCACTCTCTCTCTACCTCTCCCCTCCCCTCTCCCTCTCTTTCTCTACCTCTTTACCCCTCTACCTCTACCTCTCTCTCGCTCTCTCTCTACCTCTACCTCTCATCCTCTCTAACCTCCCCCTCTACATCTCTCTCTCTGTCCCCACCCCGCACTTACTGATTGTGACACAGCGGGCAGTTGTATGTCATTCAGAAAGCATACCGGTAGTCTAACACAATGAGCTTGCTAATGCTCTGAACATTTATAATTTCAATACGTGTGAGTGCGCGCCATGCACATATCCAGGGGTATTTTTTTGCTTCTAGTGGCAATGCGAGATGCTAAACAATAACACAATAGAAATGCAAAAATAGTGCATTCACATCTAAAATGTGAGCGCTATTGGCTGTGCCAATGCTTGTTGTGGTTTCGTGTAACTCAGTAGAGCAGATTTTGAGATATTTGTGTTTAAACAAAGGTGTTTGACGGGCTTCAAAGGGTTAAACAGATGTCTTGTCAGGTGGCTCTGAGGACTCTGACCCGGCCCGTGGACCTCATCAGTCTGAATGGCTATTTGCAACCGGAGATCTTTGTTGCAGTGTCTTTACAGGATGTTAGCCACCAGGGCCTGCATATTGAAAAAAATGTGCTGGGGGAATAAGAGGTCACAGAAGCATCTCTTGTGCCCCCCACGAGGATGCAGAGGACAGAGGGAGCAGCCACTGTCCTTAAAAACAAGCAGTTGTTATTCTGTGTGATTTGTGGTCCTGTGCCTTGATTTGCAAACCCTCTTCTCAGCCAAGCTCTATGCGCAGAACCTGTTAAAAATGGCTGCAGACCAGGTACATCAGTTGCACTGTGAAGGGGGCTCGGGAAGTACTTGGCTGCAGACAGACAATGTGCCCATTCCAACTATACATTTTAATATTGCCTCTAACATTGTCCATACATGAGGATTTTCCAAACAAACATACAAGGAGACCTTCTCTAGGATTCAGGCCACTGTCCGGGTACATATATTGGGCTTCCCCAGGAGGTATGGGAGAAGAGTCAAGGTTAATCAAGTGTGGTTTGAGAGGGGACACAAGAAATGTTTGTGGTGGTACAAAAACAATATAAAACCCTTATCTATAAAGCTTCTCAAGAACTTACGCACTTTACGGAAATATGTGTAGTAGAGTAGAATTTGCAAGTTGAAATACTGACTGGCAAAATAATGGTGGCAAAAGAGACTATTCAGTATGCTATTTAAATTCAGAAATCTTTTATCTGCAGGAACCACACATTGTCCTTTATAAAGCTTACTTATTGAAATGCAGTTGGTTGAAAACACAGATTGCAGAGTGCAAGGCTAGGTGCACAAGAAGAATTGCTATTTCTGTAAAAAGAAAAAAAGGCTTCATGTAAGATTACATCCTTATATTAGGATCTTGCTGGCTCGTGCGCAATGGCTTCTACAGACATGCTTCACGGTATATTACGTTTGTGTTGCAAAGTGATTTCTTTTTGTATGATGACCTCCAGTTTTTCATATTTTCAGAAAGGTATCTGTTACCTACCCGAAGCTGCTGGGGGCTAATTTGCTTTAGCTCTCCAGCAACTGACCAGCCGGTGCTTGTCCTGAATTAGGTGTGAATTCAAAAACACCCACAAATATTGCAATCTTCGTACGCAAAATATGATAAGCACCAGAGTCGTTGTTTATGTTAGCATATGCTGATTCCTGCGCAATTAACCTCTTAAATGCGGGCGTCGGCCACTGGCCGACGCCCACACACCCTCCCTGGTGCGGGTCACGACCAGTGGCCGACACCAGGAAGGGCATTAATAAATCCTCGGGTGCGTCGCACCCGAGGATTTATTTTTTATTTTTTTTCCCCCCCCGGGAGACACGGAAGCTACCGTGTCTCCCCCCGCCCCCCACCCGCCCCTTTGTGACGTCAGCGCGCCGCGAGGCGCGCTGATGTTGCAAAGGTGTTTTCCCCATGAAAGCAGGAAGCAGCCTTGCGGCCGCTTCCTGCTTTCATGGGGAAAACGGCCTTTTTCACGTTCGGGAAGGCCTCGTAAGAAAGGGGAGAGTCTCCCCTTTCTTACGAGGCCTTCCTGAAAGTGTTTCCTGGCCCCCGATCGCAGCACAGCTGCGATCGGGGGCCAGGAAACACTTTCAGGAAGGCCTCGTAAGAAAGGGGAGACACTCCCCTTTCTTACGAGGCCTTCCTGAAAGTGTTTCCTGGCCCCCGGTCGCAGCTGTGCTGCGATCGGGGGCCAGGAAACACTTTCAGGTTTCCTGGCTCCCCCGATCGCAGCACAGCTGCGATCGGGGGGGTCAGGAAACATTTTGAAAAGGCCTCGTAAGAAAGGGGAGACTCTCCCCTTTCTTACGAGGCCTTCTGAAACTGTTTCTGGCCCCCGATCGCAGCTGTGCTGCGATCGGGGGCCAGAAACAGTTTCAGAAGGCCTCGTAAGAAAGGGGAGAGTCTCCCCTTTCTTATGAGGCCTTCTGAAACGGTTTCCTGGCCCCCGATCGCAGCACAGCTGCGATCAGGGGCCAGGAAACCCCACTAGACACCAGGGATTTCACTTTTGGGGGGCAGCCCCCCCCCGGAAAACGGGCCGCCCCCCCCCGGATAATTTTCCTAAAAAAATAAAAAGGTAGGTGCCCCCTGGGGAGGGGGGGGGGGGGGGCGCGATCTCTTCAAAAAAAAAATAAAAAAAAATAAAAAATGAAATGACAGGGGGTCGCCCGTAGGCAGGGTGACCCCCTGTGGGGGCAATTTTTTTTTTTAGATGTTGTAGGGTTTCCCTGGGGGCCATTTTGGCCCCCAAGGAAACCATACAACAACTAAAAAAAAATATATGTATATATCTATATATATATATCTATGTAGATAGATATATCTAGGTACATGGATATATCTATAGATATATCTATGTAGATATATATTTATATATATATATATATAGGTAGATCTGTATCAAAGAGATTTATAAAGCGCGCTACTCACCTGTGAGGGTCTCAAGGCGCTGGGGGGGGGACGGGGGGGAGGGAAAGGGGCTAGGAGGTTCACTGTTCAAAAAGCCAGGTTTTGAGGCCCTTCCTGAAAAGAAGTAGGTTTTGGGTCTTGCGAATGTGGGTTGTGAGTGCGTTCCATGTTTTGGTTGCAATGTAGGAGAAGGATCTGCCCCCGGTGGTGGTGTGTTTGATGCTGGGGTCAGAGGCGAGAGAGAGGTCAGCTAAACGGACGTTTCGTGTGGGGGTGTGGAAGGTGACTCTCGTTGATGTAGGCAGGGCCTGTGTTGTGGAGTGATTTGTGTGTGAGGATGAGGATCTTGAAGGTGATCCTTTTGTCAATGGGGAGCCAGTGGAGGGATTTGAGGTGTGGAGAGATGTGTTCGTGTCGGTGGAGGTCGAGGATGAGTCGTGCTGCTGAGTTCTGGATGCGTGTAGTTTGCACTTGAGTTTTAGAGTGGTGCCGGCGTAGAGGGCGTTTCTGTAATCAAGCCTGCTGCTGATGAGTGCGTGAGTGACAGTTTTTCTGGTCTCTGTGGGGATCCATTTTAATGTTTTTCAGTATACGGAGTTTGTTGAAGCATGAGGAGGTAAGAGCGTTGATTTGTTGGGTCATAGAGAGGGAGGAGTCTAGGATGATGCTGAGGTTGCGTGCATAGTTGGCGGGGGTGGGTGCAGGGCCTAGCGTGGTGGGCCACCATGGGGGGTCCCAGGTTTTTTTGGTGAGGGCCAAAGAGGATTATTTCGGTTTTGCTTGAGTTGAGTTTCAGGTGGTTGGCTGTCATATATACATCACTTTTGTCAATATGTGTGTGGTTTCCCTGGGGGGAAAAGGGTCCGACTTGTCTAGTGGCAGTTTTAGTGCCATAAAGAAGCGCAGAAGGTTTATATGCCTACTGCAAAGAGCACATCTGTATTTTATGTAAATAGCTGAGTACATTAGTAAAGTCTATGGAGAGATGAAGGGCACTTTTGCTGGGTGGTAATGAGGGAATCCGAGGAGGAGGGAGTGGGAGCACCAATAATGATTGTTGGACTGGGCGCAGGAGGTGCTAAAGACTGTGACGAATGGTATGTGACAAGGTGTTTTTTGAGTGTCTTGAAAGTACGTGCTGATTGAGGGAAGAAGCGCAGGTAAGGTGGCCTCTACTGTTGCACGTATCTCACACACACCATCGATTTTGTGACTGTCTACGTAGGCTAGTGTTTTAGAGCAACAGTTTAGCCAATAGCAGAGATGGCATCTTGATGGATGACTGCTGCCTGCACTCGGGTTATAGAGGACCGCTCTGACATAGGATCAGAGACTGAGACATCAGATACTGAGACAGCATCTGAGGGATAGGACAATGGCGCAGACTCTGGGAGTGATTTTTCAGTCAGAGGAGTCCCATTCGAAAACTCCTCTTCCAGTACATTATGAGGGAGGTGATGAGGACAGTCCTGCTGTCCCTTCGCAAGCTGTTCGTGCAACTGGGTAATAGTGGGTTAGGCCAACCCAGAGAGCAGGTGAATGCGGCGGCAAGCAGAGAGAGAGTGCTCTCTTGGGAGCTCACCAATTTAGTTCAGCCCCAAATTCCACCACCCAAATCATATTGTGGAGACATCAAAATTGTCTATGGCAAAACAAACTGGTTTTGTAAGGCAGGCACCTGTGTTTTTGGTCCTGGATTCGGCGGCCATATAGAGAAACACACTAAACCCAAACATTTCTGGAAACTAGACATTCGGGGGAGTCCACAGAGGTGTGACTTGTGTGGATTCCCCAAAGTTTTCTTACCCAGAATACCCTGCAAAGCTGAAATGTTGAGAAAAAACTCTATTTTTCTCGCATTTCTGTCACACAAACTACAGGAATATGCTGGGATCCACAACATTCCTACCACCCAGTGACTCCTCACCTGTCCTGATAAAAACACTACCCCACTTGAGTGCCTACACCTAGTGCCTGTGTCAGGAATGGATCACCCCAGGGTCAACAGCTGCCTATCGTAAGGACCAACATTGACCGTTGTGTGATCTATTCCTGTCGCAGGCACCAGGCCTAACCACACAAGTGAGGTATCATATTTATCGGGAGACTTGGGGGAACGCTGGGTGGAAGGAAATTTGTGGCTCCCCTCAGATTCCAGAACTTTCTGTCACCGAAATGTGTGGAAAACGTGGTATTTTAGCCACATTTTGAGGTTTGCAAAGGATTCTGGGTAACAGAACCTGGTCCGAGCCCCACAAGTCACCTCATCTTGGATTCCCCTGGGTTTCTAGTTTACAAAAATGTGCTGGTTTGCTAGGTTTCCCCAGGTGCCGGCTGAGCTAGAGGCCAAAATCCACAGGTAGGCACTGTTTTCTATGAAAAAATGTGATGTGTCCACGTTCTGTTTTGGGGCATTTCCTGTCGCGGGCGCTAGGCCTACCCACATAAGTGAGGTATCATTTTTATCGGGAGACTTAGGGGAACGCCGGGTGGAAGGAAATTTGTGGCTCCTCTCAGATTCCAGAACTTTCTGTCACCGAAATGTGAGGAAAACTTGTTTTTTTAGCCACTTTTTGAGGTTTGCAAAGGATTGTGGGTAACGGAACCTGGTCCGAGCCCCGCGAGTCACCCCTCCTTGTATTGCCCTAGGTCTCTAGTTTTCAGAAATGCACAGGTTTGGTAGGTTTCCCTAGGTGCCGGCTGAGCTAGAGGCCAAAATCTACAGGTAGGCACTTCTCAAAAAACACCTCTGTTTTCTTCCAAAAATGTTGATGTGTCCACGTTGCGCTTTGGGGCGTTTCCTGTCGCGGGCGCTAGGCCTACCCACACAAGTGAGGTATCATTTTTATCGGGAGACTTGTGGGAACGCCGGGTGGAAGGAAATTTGTGGCTCCTCTCAGATTCCAGAACTTTCTGTCACCGAAATCTGAGGAAAACTTGTTTTTTTAGCCACTTTTTGAGGTTTGCAAAGGATTCTGGGTAACAGAACCTGGTCCGAGCCCCGCGAGTCACCCCTCCTTGGATTGCCCTAGGTCTCTAGTTTTCAGAAATGCACAGGTTTGGTAGGTTTCCCTAGGTGCCGGCTGAGCTACAGGCCAAAATCTACAGGTAGGCACTTCTCAAAAAACACCTCTGTTTTCTTCCAAAAATTTTGATGTGTCCACGTTGCGCTTTGGGGCGTTTCCTGTCGCGGGCGCTAGGCCTACCCACACAAGTGAGGTATCATTTTTATCGGGAGACTTGGGGGAACGCCGGGTGGAAGGAAATTTGTGGCTCCTCTCAGATTCCAGAACTTTCTGTCACCGAAATCTGAGGAAAACTTGTTTTTTTAGCCACTTTTTGAGGTTTGCAAAGGATTCTGGGTAACAGAACCTGGTCCGAGCCCCGCGAGTCACCCCTCCTTGGATTGCCCTAGGTCTCTAGTTTTCAGAAATGCACAGGTTTGGTAGGTTTCCCTAGGTGCCGGCTGAGCTAGAGGCCAAAATCTACAGGTAGGCACTTCTCAAAAAACACCTCTGTTTTCTTCCAAAAATTTTGATGTGTCCACGTTGCGCTTTGGGGCGTTTCCTGTCGCGGGCGCTAGGCCTACCCACACAAGTGAGGTATCATTTTTATCGGGAGACTTGTGGGAACGCCGGGTGGAAGGAAATTTGTGGCTCCTCTCAGATTCCAGAACTTTCTGTCACCGAAATCTGAGGAAAACTTGTTTTTTTAGCCACTTTTTGAGGTTTGCAAAGGATTCTGGGTAACAGAACCTGGTCCGAGCCCCGCGAGTCACCCCTCCTTGGATTGCCCTAGGTCTCTAGTGTTCAGAAATGCACAGGTTTGGTAGGTTTCCCTAGGTGCCGGCTGAGCTACAGGCCAAAATCTACAGGTAGGCACTTCTCAAAAAACACCTCTGTTTTCTTCCAAAAATTTTGATGTGTCCACGTTGCGCTTTGGGGCGTTTCCTGTCGCGGGCGCTAGGCCTACCCACACAAGTGAGGTATCATTTTTATCGGGAGACTTGGGGGAACGCCGGGTGGAAGGAAATTTGTGGCTCCTCTCAGATTCCAGAACTTTCTGTCACCGAAATGTGAGGAAAACTTGTTTTTTTAGCCACTTTTTGAGGTTTGCAAAGGATTCTGGGTAACAGAACCTGGTCCGAGCCCCGCAAGTCACCCCTCCTTGGATTCCCCTAGGTCTCTAGTTTTCAGAAATGCACAGGTTTGGTAGGTTTCCCTATGTGCCGGCTGAGCTAGAGGCCAAAATCTACAGGTAGGCACTTTGGAAAAAACAGCTGTGTTTTCTATAAAAAAAATAGGATGTGTCCATGTTGTGTTTTGGGGCATTTCCTGTCGCGGGCACTAGGCCTACCCACACAAGTGAGGTATCATTTTTATCGGGAGACTTGGGGGAACACAGAATAGCAAAACAAGTGTTATTGCCCCTTATCTTTCTCTACATTTTTTCCTTCCAAATATAAGAGAGTGTGTAAAAAAGACGTCTATTTGAGAAATGCCCTGCAATTCACATGCTAGTATGGGCACCTCGGAATTCAGCGATGTGCAAATAACCACTGCTCCTCAAAACCTTATCTTGATCCCATTTTGGAAATGCAAAGGTTTTCTTGATACCTCTTTTTCACTCTTCATATTTCAGCAAATGAATTGCTGTATACCCAGTATAGAATGAAAACCAACTGCAGGGTGCAGCTTATTTATTGGCTCTGGGTACCTAGGGTTCTTGATGAACCTACAAGCCCTTTATATCCCCGCAACCAGAAGAGTCCAGCAGACAAAACGGTATATTGCTTTCAGAAATCTGACATCGAAGGAAAAAGTTACAGAGTAAAACATAGAAAAATGGCTGTTGTTTTCAGCTCAATTTCAATATTTTTTTATTTCAGCTGTTATTTTCTGTAGGAAAACCTTGTAGGATCTACACAAATGACCCCTTGCTGAATTCAGAATTTTGTCTAGTTTTCAGAAATGTTTAGCATTCCGGGATCCAGCATTGGTTTCACACCCATTCCTGTCACTAACTGGAAGGAGGCTGAAAGCACCAAATATAGTAGAAATGGGGTATGTCCCAGTAAAATGCCAAATTTGTGTTGAAAAATTCGGTTTTCTGATTCAAGTCTGCCCGTTCCTGAAAGGTGGGAAGATAGTGATTTCAGCACCAGAAACCCTTGGTTGATGGCATTTTCAGGGAAAAAACCACAAGCCTTCTTCGGCAGCCCTTTTTTCCCATTTTTTTGGAAAAAACAAAATTTTCACTGTATTTTGGCTATTTTCTTGGTCTCCTCCAGGGGAAACCACCAACTCTGGGTACCATTAGAATCCCTAGGATGTTGGAAAAAAAGGACGCAAATTTGGCGTGGTTAGCTTATGTGGACAAAAAGTTATGAAGCCCTAAGCGCGAACTACCCCAAATAGCCAAAAAAGGGCTCAGCACTGGGGGGGGAAAGGCCCAGCAGCTAAGGGGTTAAACTAAGACCAAGAAATGCTTGAGAAACCTATTAGACCTGATAAAGTGACTTATGCTATTAAAATGGCAAAGAAACAGAACCTTGTGGTCTTACTAATAACCTTTTTAAATCCCTGTATAAGGTTCTTATTCAACGACTACTGAAAGTTTTTCATGATATAGAAACATTGGCAATAGTCCACGTTGCTATAGACAGTTCAATATCGTCGTCATAGGAATAAAGGACAAGGATACATTGAAACATCTCCCTTAGGGACCTGCATCACTGATCAAACACTAGCATTGATAATCGACTCTTTAAATTAATACATTCGGAAGTGCTCAAGGGGTAGCAGGGTATATGCATCGGAGTGAGATTGGTCTAAATGTCTTCTATATTTTCTGCTATTGACGTTGCAGGTACTTTAGGACCAGCATTAGATATGATCAGTTTATAGAGAAAAAGCATTTACGTGTGCAAACTGGAATTATTTGTGGGTTTTACTGACACAGACACATTTTGACAGTTTATCTCACCTGTTAAAGCACTGTACTCCTATGTACCTGCTGCAGTTCAGATGGATAAACATGGACATTTTGTTATAAATCGAAGAACACAACAATTATGTTTTCTTTCGCCCACACTTGATTTCAAGGACCTGGGAATTAGGATTGTGGAAGCTCAAGAAATTCTAGGTTTTCCCATGTGATGCACACTGAGGTGCATAAAGTAAAACTGTATGTGGATAGTTTAGCGATACTCACTACTATGACTAAAAGGCCTTTCGTCTGCTTCCCTGTCATGATTTAAAATTGTAAGAAAGCTACAAAGTTTCTTCAGGCAGACCTTAAGTTTTAGCCATCAACACTATTGTATCGTGCAACTTGTAGTTTTGCTTTTTCTAGTATTTATACATAAAGGCCCCAAATCCCAGCATTTTGTAAGCAGGAAGCGTAAAAGCACAGTCTTAGCTCATTATGTTGCACACGGCAAGTGGTATTATGGCATTTGTGAGCGATAAATCCCATTGATTCTCACAAAATGTGCCTATTGAGAAACCAAAACCAGTGGGTGGACCTTACTACCTTCCAGAACTGTGTGGCACATTTACAACCTGTTTTTTATATTGCTTTGAGTTTGGGTTTTGTTTCATTTTATAAATTTTAATTTGATCTGTGGCACAAGTTGTAAACGTGGCAAACATGCCAAGGGATGCCGGTATTTGTGAGCTGCGTCCAACCAGGTGAGGAGGGCAGAACCCGCTCCATCCACTGTGGCAGGACTGTGGTAGGAGTACTCATTGTCCACTTTCTCCTCTGAATAAATAATTGCCAGGTGCATCTTCGCGTACACTGTCCCAAACATTTAAAGTTACATAGCATAGTTCCTATCGGCTGATTTCCTTAATGTAAGAAGAAGTCCCCACTCGTGAAAAGAAAAACAAAGTTTTATGTGACATGGTCATGGTGCTCAGTTGTCCCTACTATAGATATATCATCACAAAACTTTCCAAAAAAGTTAATTCATCTCAGCTCCTTCCTGGAATGTTTCGGAGTGATCTGTCAAGTGGGGGCCGAGAGAAAAGGTGGGTCCCAAAACTCAAAATCCCCATGCATTTCCCGTAGACGTTTTTGAAAACCTATGGTGATGAAAAACTGCTGAACTGAATTACACCATATTTGGCAGGAAGCTAGATCTTGGTCCAGAAAATGCGCTTTTTGTGATTTGGTGTAATTTTTTTGTTTAGTAGTTTTTGAGGTATTAAGGGTCAATAATATTCGCATATCTAGATGGTTGGATTTGAGAGACTCTCGCAAGAATCCCTCAAACTCAGTTTTAAAAAATGTAGTGTTCTGATTAGGCCATCAGATTTTTTATTTCCCTCGGATCAATTCGCTTACACAGTAGAGATTCTCCCATGGAAGGGAGCGCTCTGAAGAAAAATGTTGCTGACATCCATTAAAGCACTCGGTGACTTGGTGCCCTGTCTTGAAGCTAAAAACTAAAAATAATATAAGTTAGTGGGGTAGGGAAACCCTGCCCCCTAGATCCTAATGAGGGAGTGGGCAAAATATATACTTTAAAAAAAAAATTGTGATCTTGGGAGACTCCTGCGGGACCGCAATGTTAAAAAAACAAAAAAAAAAAAACTTTCGTCCCCCTCCCCTAAAACTAGTGTTTGCACCTGTGAAATGGGGTCTCTGGGGCCTTTTTGACTTGGGAAGGAGGGCCACGCACCTATAATTAGACTTTAGCCCCAGGGAATGGGGTCCCCAGGGCATCTTACGACTCGGGAGGAAGGCTACCTGGCCCCTTCCTCTATTATTATTCGTTGGCTCCAGGGGAGGTGGTCCCTGGGGCCCATCTGGACTCAGAGAGTGGGGGCACACCCTCTCCACTAAAATAAATGTTTTTGGCCCAGGTAGGGGATGGGGTCCCCTGATCCCATTTGGGCTCAGGGAGGGGGTGGGATGCTCATTTGGGCCCCAGGGGATGGGGTCCATGGGGCCTCTACAGACTCTGGGAGGTGGGTGAGCTAATAATATATTTTTTGGTCCCTGGGGCCAGTAGTGGCATGGCAGGGAGCTGGCTGCCTTAACATGGACTGCTAATTGCTCCACATATTATATTATTCATGACATGTTCTAAGACATGAATGATAACACCACTTCAACATTTAAAATACCATCATTGATGTCTGGGCATGGCGGGGGCACAATCTATAGTTATCTTAAGGCAAGTTATAGTTGCTAGAAACATCTAGAACGGGTAAATCTCAGTTTTTTCTTTTTTTTAGTTTAAAATGTTACGTTGTCACTGAAATTTCCATCTAATTGTAACATCACTTTAACCTTTATTTTTTTGTTAGGGGGGGGGGGAGAATAAGTAATAGAATATAGGATTTACTGCACAAAATCCAGTGGTATACAACCATTATTTTACAAGGAGCTAGGAAATATGGAAATATTTTTGGTTCCCGGTGAAATATGGGTTTGATCCTCATAATGACGTCCCCCAAACTTCTCAGCCGAGTTTTACCATTGTTTGGCTACTAGGATTATGTTGGCAAGGTTATCCAAATAATGCAGCAACGTTATCTAAATTAGGCTTCAAAAAAGGCAAATTATGTGGCATATTATCTAGCCATATTATTTTCATCCTGTTGAGCTGTAAGCAATCTGCAGATTACGTAGCAAATATCCTAGAAGCCACAGAACTGCATAAACCCACTGGCCTTCACCATTGTGTGTTGTGTCAGAAATGTTTTAATGAAAGGTAAACCTAAGCATTTTATTCTAATCGGTGCTCATTGTAAGCTGTGTTTTGAAGAAAACATTTTCAAGTGAAATTCCCCAAAATAAATATCCATTATAAAAAGTACCTAATCGATAACTGGTAATATGATCCTATATTTCCATCTTGGGGTTCTGGTGACATTGACATTCTGCCTTGTTGCTTATGATGTTACCGGAACCCCGTAAAAGGCAATCTTGGATTGCGGTGGTAGTGGCTGCATTTTCTTGCACAATGTTGCTTTTTCGTGTTTATTACCTTTGCACTAAAATCTTGATGCAGAATACAGATAATGTAATGTTTGCGGGCATGGTATAAAGGCAAACTGCGGTGCCATGTTTGAGAGTGTAAAACTGCATTTACAACAACACCAGGCATATCTTACTATCATCATGTAAATATAGTCACTTTATTTGATGTTATTGAGTTGAAATGTGATGTGATGTAATATGTGTTTACTAAGCCAAATCTGTCGCTGGATAAGTATTTGATAATGCCTTGTTTTAGGGCAAGGGTAGCAAGGAGGATACTTGTTTTATTGTGGTTTGGTCATCCTGTTTAGCACAAGCCATTTCAATAGTATTCAGTGCTGCGTTTGTTGCGTTATGTTCTCTTTCTTGCTGAGGCTCTGAGCTATTCGTGCTCGGCTGAATACAGGTGGGTTAGTGTGCATGGAATGTTGCCCCACAAAAGTCTGTCCTGTGGCCAAGACATCTACAGTGACTCAACACTTAAAGTCTGTGCTTGCAGCAAGAAAAAAAAATATTTTTGCTTTGCTATGATTAAATACATTACCTTTCTGCTAAAAGAGATGTCCGTTTCATGTTCATTACATAATGTTCTTGCTTTCAGTGCAACTAAACTACAGGCAGGGGCCAGCCTAAATCAGTCTTATGCCCACCCTAAACAAGCATTTGAAATGCAATGCAATGGGTCTCGCGTTCGCATGAGTTAGAGCTATTAGCGTTGTAAATTCCTAACTGGACTTTTCTTGCCACATAAATTGAAAATGAAAAGTAAAACAGTTGACATAAGCGAGCCAATTCAAAGCGCCACGGCCACCACGGCAAGTGTGCTTTCTGCCACGTACCGTGCGTGCACGACTTTCTCAGCCAGAAAATTAAAAGAAAAACATTAGTTGACATAAGCAAGCAAATTCAGAGCGCCCTGGCCGACATGAGCCGACATGAGCATGAGTGAGAAGGAGAGACATAAAAGGAAAAATAAGTTAACTCGCAGTCAAACATATCTGCAAAAGTGCAATTACCCATGTAACAGGGTTGGTCCCCAAGGCGGTAACAAACGTAAAGTGTTTGCCAATGACAATAAAGGATTTTTGAAAGGCAAGCCCACAAACAAGTGAAAGTGATGGGCGTGGTTAAAAGCCCAAATAGATACCAACACGTCAGAAAAGCAGCGCTTGCAAGCTTCTATGGTCAGCTTAAAAAGGGACAGTTGAGTCTGAACTGCTAGGTCAAAACTCCTCTATGCAGGAAGACAAGCAACTACGTGTTTGTATTTCTGTCTTGTTCGGTCTAATCAGTGAAGTACAGCCAGAGCTACGGGACTTATGTCTGGGCATACTTTATGACTTCTATGTTATGTGTTGTGTCATTTGGCTAATTGAACATATTTCTTATAATTTGGTATATTTAATTGATTCAACACACTTAATAGTCATATTAATTCCACAATAAAAGCAAGCATTTGTCTTCAAATCAGTAAAATTCTGCTGGTCACAAAACTAAATTAATATTCATCACTAGTGCCCCGATTAATTTAGTTGTGCACTCAGATGTTTTACTGAAAATTAACAGAAGCTAATATCTTGAATGGGTCACTCGCCGCAGTACGTTCTACATTCAAAAGTCATATATTCATCCCTTCACAAGTTGGTCTTTTAAACAGAATCTCCAGTGACAATACTAGGTCACTTTGCCACGTTATTGAGAAAGCCAAACTATCAAACACCCCTGCAGTATCCGTAACACTAAACGCTGAAAAAACGTTTAACAAGATAGATTGGCGCTACTTAAAGTCCGTCCTTGAGAAGTTTAAGCTGGGTGAATCTTTAATACGGATGATAATGGCACTCTATTACAATTCCGATAGCTAGAGTTAGAGCTGGAGGACCAACTCTAACACATTCTCCTTCAAGAAAGGAACTAGACAAGGCTGTCCCTTTTCGCCTCCCCTCTTCCTTCTAGCATTAGAACCATTTCTCCATCACCTACGAGAAAATGTAGGAATATCCGGAGTATCCTTCAGTAACACCACAATAAAAATAGCTGCATATGCTGATGATATTGTAACTACCGCCGAAGATACCCCCACTTCCATTGCTGTTTTAATGACTTTGATTCAAGATTTTGCAGAGGTATCAGGCTATACACTTAAAAGAGACAAGTCGGAGATTAAACTTCTGAATAACATTGGTAATAAAGAAATTCTAGGTAACTCAGGTCTCACCTGACAAACGAGTTGTATTAAATACTTAGGAATAGAATTCTCCAACAATCTCATCCGCACACTGAAATATATTGAAGAGTCACACTTAAAAAGATCTGCAAACTCCTTGGTGAATGGTCTCCCAAATTTCTTTCGTGGTGGGGAAGAGCCAAAACCCTTGAAATAATGATAACATCTTTAGGTAATTATGTAAGCAGTATGCTCCCCATGATACTACTTGACGGTTTCTTATCTAAAATAGACAATAACGTCAACAAATTACTAGGGCAAACCAAGAATCTCACTCAAAAAACTTAGGGGGTTATTCTAACTTTGGAGGAGTGTTAATCCGTCCCAAAAGTGACGGTAAAGTGACGGATATACCACCAGCCGTATTACGAGTTCCATAGGATATAATGGACTCGTAATACGGCTGGTGGTAAATCCGTCACTTTTCCGTCACTTTTGGGACGGATTAACACCTCTTCCAAAGTTAGAATAACCCCCTTAGTCTCTCCAAAGATAAAGGTGGTATAGGCCTACCAAACTTAAGAAACTACCAAACAGCATACTTGTTGAAATGGGGGCTAACTAGTTTCTTGATGGGTTAGACTACCTACCAGTCTGGATGAACCTAGAGAAATCATTACTAGGTAACAAACCCATTTACGCATTCCTAACATTAGACAACTACAACCTCCCCCACTCTAAATACATTATGAACAATATAAAAATGCTATGCTGAGAATGGGCTACCACTCCAAAATAAAGATCCACAACCTGTCATCGTTATGGTTTAATTCCAAAATAAAAATTTATGGGCATCCGGTAATGTGGAAAAAGTAGATATTCAGATAAAGAAAGCAAAAGTAAAATATGTGAAATGTAAACAGACTGCTTTACATGGATTGCCTTATTTTTTTAACAGTCATTATTGAGAAATAGATCACTGCTTTAACTTTTAAAGTTAAGGACATGAATATAGGGGCCCAAAGGGACAAAGTTCAAAGTGAGTTTTAGGACATACTCACTTCCAACCCTGGGTGGGAGAAATGTTGTAAGGAGCTGCAAAGCCTAATGAGATTGCACAGGGCGGCGGTGGTACGAGGGTGGGGTAGTTGTAATGGTGAAGAGGGAAGAAGTTAGACGGGACAAGATGAGTGATGACAATGTCAGCTGAGTTGAGGGAGAATCTGTGTTGAGGTGTTGGGGAAGAGTATTGCTGAAAGCTTTGGAAGAGGGGTCTTTTTCCTTTTCGTTCCAATAGCTTTGCTTTTGTTCAGACCACAAACAAATCCATCTACTTCTTGTAAAGACTTAGAGCAGTAGTCTACTAGCTGCCGCAGCACGACGGAAGTGACATTGTTGGAAAAAGATGGACTGCAAAGCCGCCATGAGTAATTACCAATGGCTGAGATTAATGAAAACATGCCACCCTTCACTTTTCGTTCGTTGTTATTAGTTGTAAGTCAAGATTAAAGCAACGTTACCTTTTATAGTTTCCAATTAATGGTCCTAACAACAACCCCCTTTCTTAGAAATAGTTTTAATCCAAATGTGGCACCCAGTACTTTTTCCTAACTTCCTTTTAAGTACATTTGCCAGCTGGAGCAGGCGTAAGGTCAAGATGTTGATAATGATTTAAAATTTCCTGCGTGCGAGCCATTCCAGCATATGAAACACTGAGTTCGGATCACTTTCCGAATGATTCACGTTTATTCCTGTTATTTGGTGTTTGAATACCAGTTGATGCTAATTCATCTTTATCCTGTCATCAAAACTTGTAGTTAACACTTTGCTTTACCTAATTCTTAATTCCTACATTAAGTGAACAGTATTAAAATTGAATAGAATAGATATAAGTACACAGCCCTGCTTAAATCCACTCATAGTTGTATTCTTTTAACCTATCTTTCTATTTCTTATGTTCACCTTTTTGTTTGATTGCAAATCCCTAATGGGGTACAATGATGGTGTATTGCCTAATTTAATGTACTTTTTGCTTGGTTCTGCAGAAAAGACCCTGCTTAGTGTGCAAAGAAATCCTGCTTGGTCAATACACATGATATTAGGTGTGTGCTATTCCTTTCCCTAAATTGCTGTAATGCTAGTTTGGCTAACTTCCAATCTAAGAGAGTGTAAGCCAGAAATGATTTGGGCAGTTTCTAGCTCCTTTATTGTAAATGGGAGCTAACAGGTTGCCATGACAAGGGTCTAGATTCCATGCTTTGGTAGTCCATTGTTGAAATACAAGAGTAATTATAATAAATTAGGGCCAGATTCAGGCGGTCATTCTGACCTTGGCGGACGGCGGAGGCCGTCCGCCAAGGTACCGCCGTCAGAACACCGCACCGCGGTCGAAAGACCGCGGCGGTGATTCTGACATTTGCCCTGGGCTGGCGGGCGGCCGCCAAAAGGCCACCCGCCAGCCCAGGGCAAATCAACCTTCCCATTAGGATGCCGGCTCAGAATTGAGCCGGCGGAGTGGGAAGGTGCGACGGGTGCAGTTGCACCCGTCGCGTATTTCAGTGTCTGCTGGGCAGACACTGAAATACTTTTTGGGGCCCTCTTACGGGGGCCCCTGCCGTGCCCATGCCATTGGCATGGGCACGGCAGGGACCCCCAAGGGCCCCGCGGCACCCCCTACCGCCATCCTGTTCATGGCGGGAGAGCCGCCATGAACAGGATGGCGGTAGGGGGTGTCTGAATCCCCATGGCGGCGGAGCGCGCTCCGCCGCCATGGAGGATTCAGACGGGCAGCGGAAAGTCGGCGGTAGCCCGCCGGCTTTCCGCTTCTGGCCGCGGCTGTACCGCCGCGGTCAGAATGCCCGGCGGAGCACCGCCAGCCTGTTGGCGGTGCTACCGCCGACCTCCGCCATGGCGGTAATTACCGCCAGGGTGAGAATGAGGCCCTCAGTGTCATAGGACCAGTCAGAATTCACTTTCGACGAGGTGTACAGGAGGGATGTAGTGTTTTGTTTAGCTATCGAAGTTTGTGTTAATAAGGTAAAGTGCTTCCAGGATTGTATTACAGTTTTTGCTCCCTGGCTGTGTGGAAAAAGAACATGTTTGGATTAAGATATCAATGTCACTTGTGTACACCAGGCACTCTTAGCAACCGTCGTCCAGCCGCCGCCGTCCAAAAGAGTCTTGAATCTCAAATTCCTTTAATTACCTCATTCAAGGATTCCAGCATTTGTGTTTTTCTCAAACATTTTTTGTAGTAATCTTTTATATTTCCTACATAATATTTTAACTTTCTCACCTGAGTTGATCTTGTAAGATTTTTTTAATGCATTCTTCTTATTGTGGAGGTGAATAGATGCTTTACCACATGGAACGTACACCGGGCACTCTTAGCAACCATTGTCCAAAAGACTCTTGAATCTCAAAATCCTTTAATTACCTCATTCATAATTTCCAGCATTTGTGTTCTGAAACCATTTTTGCAGTAACCTTTTTTTTAAATATTTCCTGCACAATATTTGAATCTTCTTATCTGAGTTGATCTTGTAAGATTTTTTAATTCATGCTCCTGATTGCTGAGGTGAGTAGATGCCTCACCCCATGGAGTGAAATATCAAACCAATTATTTAGAGGCATATGGTCTTTACTGTATGCCTTTTGGTAATTAGCATCTCTGAATTAAATAACCTTGTCTATATTGATCACAAAGGTGAGGCATGTTTTGTAAGATAGCATCACTTAGTTGACTGCCACTGTCCAGCTGATGTAAAAGCTTTCCATTCAAAAACCATTTAGAAGTTCTGACTATGATAAGGGTAGTTCACTTTATACTGCTGCCCGTCTTTTCAGAGCCGGTTACTGGTTTCAGCTATTGTAGCTACCGTACTATTATTTAATGTCATCACAAATCTTTGGAGGACATAGTTGCTTTCCTTTGTACAGTCTGTAGAATAAAATGGAATAATAATACGTTGGTGAAGGAGTAGCTAGTGCGTTTTCATTACTATAGGGTGCGACGTGCATTGCAAGAGCTGTTAGGAGAGGAAATGCTGGAGCCACCTGCAGTTCTAGCACTGCCTTAGTTTTTACAAACGCCTGCGCCCCAACATATAATAACTAGACAATATGCGTGTGCCCCAGAAGTGCGCAGACCCGGAATAATGAAAGGTCGGCTGGTCTGGCAGGGTGATCTAGGAACACTCATAGACGATAAACAGTGGATGTAGTGCTGCTTGATGACAAAGTCAATATCACTCAATAGCAGACACAGAGTAGTACATTTCGAATACGTCAACTGAGTATGCTGCGCTCCAACAAGGTTGCGCAGATGTAGGATCCGTGGTAGTGCCTCATGTTTCAGAAGTTCAGAGCTGGGCACAGGGTTTCTAAAATATAGCCTGGTCCTCCCAAGGTATACATAGTTTTTGGCAGGACATATTCAGGGAATTAAGCAATATTGTGAGGGAACAGCCAGAGCTAGAGACCTTTCTATCCCTACTGAGGTACGACAAGGGATTACCAGAAGTAATTATACGACTGACTGCCGTAGCGCTCTTATTAGCGAAGCGCAGAGTAGCAATGCGCTGGCTGAAGGTACCCCTACCGACTTTACAAGAATGGTTGTGAGATATGACATACTGTAATACGCAGTCAGGTACGTACAGTGAACTCCTCCAGAGCTGTTGTCGCCCTGGGATATTTGGGGACTGTTCCAGGCATACCTGGTGGGAGCAAGTCAAGACCCTAGGTCCGAGGGGGCAGTTCTGATGCAGACAGAAGTGGGGGGAAAGTATACTTACCAGATGACACTTAGGGCAGTTCGCTGGTAGGTATGTGGTGTTAATTCCGGGAAGTATAATGTAGTCACCTAGAGGTATGATATAGTGTGTAAGCTGAAGACATTATATTGTTAAGGTCACACAATATACCTACGGGGAATAGATGGGATATGTTGGTTGTAATGCTTGATGCCCTCTGTGTAAGATGATTAGGTATGTTGAATATTGCTAAAGTATACAGTTGATGCCATCACGTGTGATCTGTGATATGCCATATGTAACGAAATGGACCTCTAACCAATCTCTACCCAACAATGAAGAATTGTATGATTGTAAATTACTGTTAAGACAGTGAATAAAGTTTTTTTTTAAAGTTGGTAAAGGAGTAGTCCAGCACTTTACTTTACCAATCACAAGCCTGACATTCAGAGACCTTGTTTGTGATTTATGTATTATATTTTTGAATAAACCTTTTCATTGAAAAACAAGAGAAACTTATGCTCAGAGTACAAGAAGTGCAGCGATTAATACATTTCCCATTGTTCATGGGAAGAGAGCAGACGACTAAGGAGTCATAGGTATAGCAATCATCAAGCATCACCTTGATGTAAAATTAGTACTGGCCTACCATCTAGATTTCGAACTGTTACATCACCTTCACCCGCCCTCTTCTCCCTCCCCCAATCAATTATTCACCACAATAGGCACACCAATCACCCCACACTTTGTCCCATTTTCGGACAGCCTCTACTCTGATAGACCACTTGCTCTGCCCTTCGGGACCATTCAGGTCATACTTCGACTCCTCCAGCCGGGGAGGGGACCTTGCACCCCAGGCCCACGCTGTGTCACGCCTGGTCACAATTATGTAATCTAGGTAATAACCAACTATGTAATCTAGGTAATTACCAACATCCATATTTCTTTTGACATTTAGGACATTGCTGTTTGGAGTATTTAATAGCACATTTTAATATTTCTGTTTGTGATGGATACTTCTAACCACAGATTGCTCACCCTGTGGATATCCCCAGGTGTCAGACTTGATCCAGAAACTCAACAGCAGTGCTCCTGAACGCCAGTAGGTAGCACCATTCGACTCTGCGTCTACCCCATTCTGCTCCAGGAAGCGATGAACAAAGTCTTCCCCTACTTTGATCGCTCGCTGTTTAAGGCAAGCTCACCATAGTCGGGCGCAGACCACCGCCAGCAAATCACTTGACATCACTAGAGTTCTCAGGTAACCTGCTGAAGTCACACCTGAGTCCTTAGAGCCTCACTTTCATCAGAACCCTTCTAGATGCTGTATACGTTCGAGCCTTCCCTCTTGACCAACCAGTTCAGGACATTGAAACTATGATCCTGATGTTTCTGCTCCTGTCCTGGGTCTGTGAGGATGACTTTGAGCTTTTGGTCCACTAGCCTCCTGCTTACTAACCATGCAGACTCCTGCCATATACTTCCAGACCCTCAGGAGTCAACTGTGGAGTCCCCTAAGGATCCTCACTGAGTCCCACAATGTTCAACGTATACATGGCCCCTCTTGCTGCCATCGTCAGAAGCCACGGTATGAACATTGCGTCATATGCCATTAAGACAAAACTCATCATTTCCCTCACCGAAGACCGGACACGGCCAAAAGGAATTTTCACCCAGGAATGGAAGCCGTTGCCACCTGGATGAGAGAAAACTGCCTCAAGCTCAACTCCGACAAGACGGAGTTCATCATCTTCGGAAACACCACCTCATCTTGGGATGACTCCTGGTGCCCACATCCCTCAGCGCCCCCCCTGCACGACCGAGCACGCCCGCAACTTAGGAATCATCCTCGACTCCTCCCTATCCATGACCCGCCAGGTAAACTCTGTCGCCTCCTCCTGCTGGCACACACTCCGCACCCTTCGGAAGATCTTCAGATGGATCCCAGCAGACTGTCGCAGGACAGACACCAACGCCTTAGTCATGAGCAAGCTCGACTACGGCAACGCCCTCTATGCACCTCAACTAGGAACATCAGAAAACGTAAACTCATCCTTAACGCCGCCAGACTCATTCTGGACCTACCTCGCCAAGAACACATCTCCCAACACCCGAGGACCCTCCACTGGCTACCGGTCGAGAAGCGAATCACCTTCAAGCTTCTCACCCACACGTACAAGGCCATACACAAAGAAGGACCAGCCTACCTGAACCACCGCGTCTCCTTCCACACCTGCGCCAGATCCCTCTGCTCCGCCCAGATGGCCCTGGCCACCGTCCCTTGCATCCGCAGAACCACCACCGGAGGACGAACTTTCACCTACACTGCAGCAAAGAGCTGGAATAACCTCCCCCTGCACCTCAGTCAAAGCCCATCACTCACCATCTTCAGGAAGAACCTCAAGACGTGGCTCTTCAGATGAGGCCCCTCCCCCCGCGCCTTCAGACCCTCACGGGTAAGTAGCCGTACTTTACAAAGATTGAAGTGATTGATATGGTACATGCAAGCCTTGCAGAGGGACCTGAAGTCTCAGTGGACCCAGCACCATGGGAACCTGACAGATTCTAATCAGGTGTCAGAGGAGACTGCAAGAGATCTGCATTGGTGGCTGCGCGACTGCAGTTGTATCCGCCAAATCCCTCAGCATTGCTACTGGGTTCGGTTGGTCATCTGGGAGAAGTGAAAGTGAAAGGATTCTGGTCCCTGGGAGAGACCCGTCTAAACGTCATTTTGTTGGAGTTGCAGGAGATTTGTCTAGTGTTGAAGGCCTTCATGCCCTCCATCAAGTAAGGCAAGTGTAGGTCCTTATGGACAACACCACCGCCATGTGGTACTGCAACAAGTAGGTTGGGGACCTGGATCCTGTTTCAAAAGGCTCTGTACCTCTGTGGTGGGATATTTAAATATCAGGGTGGATGAATTCAGCTAGTGGCACCTGACAGATGACGAATGACAGACAGTTGCACCCAGAGGTGGCGCAGGCCCCCATCCAACAATGGGGAGAATGCTGGCTTGTTCTTTTTTGCTACTGCTAAGAACGCACAATGTCAGCACATTTGCATGCTGGAGTTTCGTTGAAAGCTCTCTCTCTGAGACACATTCTCCCTAGATTGGAGCATGGGTCTCCTCTATGCCTTCCCGCCTGCTTTTATGTCTCCTGACCCATGTTTTCATTATAATGGCTCTGAATTGACCCAAAAGAGCATGACATCAGGGAACTGAGGGTTTGAGCATCGGTCCTCCAATAAGGCTGGCTGCTTCAGGAGGACCTTCTGTCGCAGTAGCTGCGCAGGGTCTTGTGTGCGACCCCACGCAATGTGCACCTACGTTCGTGGAGATTGAATGGTGACACTTGATCTCCTTTGATCTTCCTCATGAAGTCGCCCTGGCAGCCAGGCGCCCTTCCATGAAATCGGTGTATGCAGGGCAAGTTTGTGGCTTGGTGCGGCACCCGCCAGGTGCACCTGTTTGCAGGCAAAGCCGTTGAGTTGTTTTGTTATTTGGTTTGATATTGGCCCTGCACAGTTTGGCTCTTGGCCAAGTTAAAAGTTACCTTTTGGCCCTCTTGTCCTTTTTACGTTTGCCAGACCAACAGTCCTTGTTCAAATCACTGCTTGTGATGTGATTCATGAAAGATTTTTTACAATATATGTTTATGTCCAAACACTTTGTGATGCCACAGAGGGTCTTAAATCTGGTACTCAGTTTTGTGATGTTTCCTATTTAATCTAATGCACATTTTCCCATTGCATCTACTCATCTTAGGAACTGCTTTTCTGGTTGTGATAACATCAGCACACCGGGTGAGTGAGCTTTATGCATTTTCTGCCCAGCCTCCCTATACCATATTGTTTTGGGAACAAACTGGTGTTAAGGACTCGGGTGCTTTCCTACAGAAGGTGGCGATGCTTTTTCATGTGGAACAAGGAATCACCTGCTTGACCCTCTTTGCTCCATGTCAGCCCTTGAAAGAGGAGGAGAGAGTTTGAACCGCAGGACGACACTCAGGACCTGATTACAACTTTGGAGGAGGTGTTAATCCGTCCCAAAAGTGACGGTAAAGTGACGGATATACCACCAGCCGTATTACGAGTCCATTATATCCTATGGAACTCGTAATACGGCTGGTGGTATATCGGTCACTTTACAGTCACTTTTGGGACGGATTAACACCTCCTCCAAAGTTGTAATCAGGCCCTCAGTTTTTATATAGATCACACCATCAGCTTTTTTGTGGGGTTCCCTGGAGGAAAGAAGGGCAAGGCGGTGCAAAATGCACCATCTGTAGTTAGATAGTCCTCTGCACTAAAATCTGCAATGCATTGGTGGAGCAGCCGCCTTCAGAAGGTCTGAGGGCTCACTCCACCATGGCCAAGTCTGTTACCACAGCCTTGGCATGCGGAGTGCCTGTCTTGAATACCTGTCAGGAAGCTACGTGGGTGTGAGAAAGTGGATCATTAGTTGGGGTGGATGGAAGTCCTCCTCAAGTAATAATTGTGAGCTCCAGTAAAGTTTTCATTAATTTAAACCTGTGCTCGACCCCTGATAGCTATGGCACAGAGCAGACATGCCTAACTTAAGCAAATGTGTAAAGCATTTGGAAATACTAAAAACTGTTACAAAAGTAGAAAGCACAACAGAATATTAATCCTACTCCAAATCATAAAAATAGAGAATATTCTAATGTACATAATTACATAAAAACAACAAACATCCAACAAGTAGACTGGGGGATATGCATTTGTAAAGTTTTTGATAAAAATATAGCCAAACAGTGTTAAGTGTCAAGCGTGGTCACCTCATTGTGCTTGACCAGTACCTAGGTGCGAGTTTAGGCCAGCCACAACGGAGCGCGGGTCAGATGCAGAGACCAGGTTCATCCTGGTTGGAAGTCTTACCGTCTAACTTAGGGGGTCATTCAGACCCCCTAAGTGACATTGACATGGGCACTGCAGGGGCCCCCAGGGGCCCCACGACACCCCATACCGCCATCCTGTTCCTGGCGGATGAACCGCCAGGAACAGGATGGCGGTATGGGGTGTCGGAATTCCCATGGCGGCGCAGCAAGCTGCGCCGCCATGGAGGATTCCTGAGGGCATCGGAAAACCAGCGGGAGACCGCCGGTTTTCCCTTTCTGACCGCGGCCAAACCGCTGCGGTCAGAATGCCCTGCGGGGCACCGCCAGCCTGTTGGTGGTGCTCCCGCATCCCCGGACCGCCGGGGTCGGAATGACCCCCTTAGTCTCTGATATGGAACTTAAAAATAGTCAGGGAGGCAAGGCTGTAGGCTGTGGCTGAGTTAGGTTCACAAGGCCTTAGCGGTTGGACAGAGTCCTGGTAAAACCACTGATTTGTGCCGAGAAAGCTCAGAGCATGAGAAATTGAGAATTCGTACCCAAGGAAGGTACCTTAACAAGAGGATACTTTTGATTCCTCCACTGAGGCAAGGCTGCAAGTTGTAACTGAATAGGGCTATATGGGGCTGGATACCTTCTCACCGACGTCCAGTTGGAATAGATTTGCTGCTGTGGGAAAGACATGAGTGGGACCATCCTGAATGTTTGGCCCCGCAGCAACACACCTTTGTCTGATTGACTTGGTAGGTTTGTCCTAGTCCTCTGTTGGTTCGCCAGACAAAAAGTCTTGAAAAAGTTTTTAAGTCCCAGCTTTTAGGGTTAGGCAGATGGAGTACGCTCTGACACTTATTTTAGGGCTCCGGGACTTTATGGACACCACTTACGGGTCAGCACTCTATCCAGTAGAAGCAGTCATCAGGGTCCAGGTGACATCTAGTTGGAACTAGCCAGCTGGGCTCTTCAGGAAAGTCGGCTTTATGCAGCTTTTAAGTCCATTTAACTTAACAGGACGTCAGCAAAGTGACTTTTGGAGTTCACTTCTTGGTCCTGAGTACGAGCAGGAGCAGGTTGGCTGCAGGTCACCACAGCAGGTGTAGTCCTTCTGTCTTCCACAGGTCCAGTAGTATTCTGAAGAAGGTGCTACATTTATGCCCAGACTGTTGTCCATCCCTAAGTTATGGGGTAAAAATTCCCAGGGATGATCCTATCCACTTTTCAGCATTTCCTGGCTGTTTTACTGTAAACTTTGCCACAGTAGCTCCCTCTCTAAAACCACCATTGCACAACCTTTATTCCCCTGTGCAGAGCTCCCTGTGCCACCAAGAGGTGTGGCTATGATAATGGGCAAACCCTCCGCTGTGGTCAGTGAAAACCAGTTCTTGAGGAAGCTCCACCCCCACTGGGAGAGATGCCTGGCTTGCTCTGGACAGCAGAGGGGGCAGGCCCAGGTGTGAGCTACATCTGCCAATGACAGAATAGGCACCCTTTGAAGTTAATAACTTTTCTAGGAACAGTCCAGATAGCCATCCTTTGAGGGGAGGATGAACCCCTCTCCATTTGGGGGAGATCTGGGAATCACCTCACACCTAATCAAGGAGCCATTCACCTCCTGGGTAATGCTGAACACTAGCAGAAAGGTACATTTGGCTCAGGCAAGAAAATGGCAACTTTCTAAAAGTGACATTTTGAAAATAGTAATATAAAATCTAACTTGACCATTAAGTTGGGTTTGACATTATTATTAAAATTAGTCCTTGAATAATTTTCTAGCTACTACCAAACTTAAGTTCAGAATTAGAAGATGTTATAATGTAATTTGGTGCTTTTCTATACGCGAGACAGCCTTCCCACAGTGAGAAATGACTGGGGGGGGGATAGGGTTCAGTGCCAGGACATGTGGTACGTAAAATAGTCATGTCCTACTTTTTAAATACCATGCATCCTGCCCTGTGGACATTTTATGGCCTACCTTAGGGGTCAGTCCTAAGTATTTAAAAGGAAGGATTAGGCCTGGCAAAAGGTTTATTATGTCATGTCACATTTGCAGTTTTAACACTGCATAACTAGACTGCAGGAGCAGGCCTTGAGCCATGCTTTGCATTGTCACTTTAGTGGTGACACCATATGTGCTACAGCCCACTAGTGACATTTAACTTACAGCCTCTGGGTGCACTTTTGTACAATATACTAGGGACTTAAAGGTAACTTAAATATGCCAATCATAAGTGTAGATAAATTCGACATGTTTTAGGGGTCATAGCACATGCACTGAGACCCGGACAGCAGAGTCCCAGTGTGCCGGTTTAAAAAATCAGCAACAAAAACTAGCTAAAAAATGGGAGTGATCACACGCGGAGGTATTTTCCTACAGTGGGCATCAGTGCACATGTTCATGAGCAGTACTGCCTCTAAAACCAAGTCTGTCTAGCTGGGCATTTTGCCTGCTTGGTCCTGCAGGATGTTTTAGTCTGAGCTATTCCACAGACCAACCACCTTGGGAGGTACTACTTTGGCATCTATTCACAAGGTGAGGAATCTGTGCTTAAAAGTATCCATCAGAAGGACAAGTTACTTACTTTTGGTAATTCTCTTTCTGGTGGATACTCTTAAGTAACAGCAGATTCCTCACCACCCTTCCGCCTCCCCATTGTGTTTCTTCCATCTTAAAATGTCCCAGTTTAGGACTCTGTACATCGGTTATTCCGATTTGCTGACGTCTCCTCGTCGGAGTATGCGGACAAGCTCATGAAAGAAACTGATGTTAACACACATGGGTGGGGCTTACATGAATCCCAGGTCATTATTTCAGAGCAGAATGATGTTGGTGCAGGGTCGAATAGTGCCACCTACTAATGAGCGGGAGCACTGCTTTAGAATTTCCAGATAGAGTCTGGTGCCTCCTGATACTCACAAGATGAGGACTATGTAGAGCATCCACCAGAAAAACTGTTAACCAAGGTGATTAACCTGTTTTTTTCTCCACTGTCAACCAGAGTAAACAGATGGCGACTGAAACTGGTTTCCACTACAGTTAATCTAGTGTCTGTCACTTAAACAAGTCAACATTTCTAAAAAGTAACCTCCTTGTTGGTTCAGTTTGAAACTAGTGAGCATATGCATGACCAATATATCAAGATCTAATGCAGAATTTAGTCCATCCAATTCATACTACATCTAGTTAACACTAAACGCAGCTTTGAATCTACCAAATGTTGATTTGGCTCTAAAACATTAAACAACAATAACAGAAACTGAGGCCTTATTCCATGTTTCTCCCCAGGCTAATATAATCAATTATGTTCTAGTATTAAACTACATCACAAACGAAGTTCCATTTTCTTGTCATGCAGTATATTCCAAGAAATCACAGAAAATTGCTGGTAATGGCATTGTTTGAATCTCTGATTCTCTTCCACGCTGGGTCGATGGCAACTGTACATGACCTGGTAGGGGCATACACATTCATCAAAGACTTCATTACCCAGCCTCTGTATTTCCATTCCGTGTATTACAGCTCATGACGATTCTTGCAAGTCAATTTGTTTTACTCCGAATTTTTAACTCTGTTCCAACCCAAGAATCACTACTTTTCCATTGTTGAACTCACTTGATCTTGTACCCAGGCAGCCTCCCAATTTCCTTTTTTGTTTACTGTTGATCTGTATATATGACTCTTAGTATTGCTAGGCATTCATAGTTGCAGGAGTCACATCTTTAGCAACATTACATCATTTAACATTTACAAATATTAAACATTAGTGCTTACTTTTGTTCATTCTTTTTGTGGGCCATCTTTTGATGACACAAACTCAACTGGTGTTACTTTATTCAGGTTAGAAGATTCTATGTTGAAATTAGTTGAAAGAGCTGCACCAGAGTTATGTGGGCCTTCAGAATGATTCAAGGGGATAACCAGTTGAGTACCTGGTAAATTTTCAGGTTACCTCTTTTTACCTATTAATTCTCATTTTAAGGTAGTCTTGTTCCATAAGGGCCTAGGCGATGGGTACTCACAAACATTTTCCCAGGGGCCACAAAGTTCGGTCTATGATTTGACAGAGGGCCACATTGATGCCAGCAGGATGGTGGTCAGGGATTGGGGGGGATTGGCAGTAAGGTGGGTGTAGGGGAAGCAAAGCATATACATCTAGTGTCTGAATTGTTCAATGTGAACCAAAAACTTGGTTCTCCACTTTACTAAATTGTGTGATCCTAGGCAATTGTATTATTTCATTTCTCCCCTTCTTTATTATTACAAACAAGCATCTCAAAATACACGACTTCATGATGTGTGCTGTACAAAACCTTCTCCTGTGTTTGATTTAATGAACCATAATGTTGTTCATGTATAATATAAACCAAGGCTACCCACTAGTGCACATAACAAGTGACTTGCCTTTTACAGACTTTATCATAATTTTACTCTTTTGCTGCAAAATGACTTTAAAAATAAAGGTGTTCCTAAATTTAAGGTGTGCAGAACACTAGTTACTTCATTTCTTTAACTTAAATTAACCTTTACATAAATGCTTGTCTGTTTATTTGACTTTTTTTTTTATGTTCCTGCTGAGTCGAGTCCAGTACTGCTGTTGCTGAGGGGGGCGCATGTAAAGGTCAGGTTGGCCGCATGCGGCCCCCGGGCCGTACTTTGAGTATCACCGGCCTAGGTAGTGATTTTGAGGTCTTGACCTGTTTAAACTAGAACAGTGTGTGTGTGTTTCCCAACAACCTGTTTGTTCCACTTTCCCAGAGGTTACACCCACCCACACATATGTTTACTATGTGTATAGTTTTAGTCTCTGCACAGTTTTGAATTGTCACATCTGTTCCTGCATTGGTGCAGTGACATTGAAAACAGCCATCCCAAACAAAATCTCGGCCTTAGGCTGAAATATGTAGATGGGTGAAAAAAAGATGAGGAACAAATGTCTGCAGCTAAAAGCATGTTCGGTGTAACTGTTTTGGATGATCGGTTTCGTTGTAAGACTAAAAACTATTTTTGAAATGTAAAACTTTGGAACCAAGCATGCAGACATATAAATATTAGCTATCTAACAAACCTTCTTTTTTGATTCACATGTGAGGCTCTTGACAGCTATCTTCTTTATTTTACTAATCTTTTGACCCTTTGTTAAGCGAAGAGCTTCTCCTTGTTTGCTGATAGATTACGTTTAGATGGAGTAATCCATGTTTTATCTGTAATATGAATGAAATGCAGATTAAGTGTGCTTGTAGCATGAATGTGAAAAGCAGCCTAAAGATCTTGTTACAGGCTGTCATTATTCCTTTCATAATGCAAATTTATCCTGATCCCGCTCTTTTATATCATGTTGTAACAGTTTGGACAGAATAGAGAAATGCTGATGGAGAATGTAGTTTAAGGCTCTAGCTATGGGATTTGCTTGTTTTTTAAGTCTTCTAGTAAAGCGCATTTGAATTGTTTCTTGTAAATTGGGTTGAAGAAAGGTTATGGCTATTACAATGTTGGCTTGTTTATGTTGTTGTGAAGTTTAAAAAAATGTACCGAAATAAATTTTTGTTTAAGAAACTATATACTTCGTTTGAGGCAGATGAAATTTTGTTAGTTGTCAATTGTATGTTCTTTGTGTCATAGTAAAGCCTTCTGTTCTGGTGGATACTCTTACTCATTGCAGGTGTTTGCTACCAAACTGACATACCCGCAGCCCGTAACCCCTTGGAATGCTCAAGAGCTGCGGAAAGCAGTTCTAAATGGTCCAAATATTCATCCCGGTGCCACCATGGTGATCAACGAAGATGGATCTCGTACAGCCCTGAGCTCAACAGACCCGGCACAGAGAGAGGCCATCGCCAAGCAACTCCTGACCCCTCCGACAGGTGTCCAGATAACCGGGATGAAAGTTGTAAGTATTTACTGTCTTGTACACATTTGAACTCTCAAATAGTTAAACACAGCTGTTCGTAGTGTGAGAAATTTTGATGAAATGTGACGTGCTAGGCAGCAAAGAATGCAAAATACTTCTCATTTAACCTGTTTTTACTAATTTTTCTTATCCCTATAAGCCTTCGGTACAGAATTCCAAAACTTGTAACTTGTGAATTGAGTTCGCGTTCTACCTGTTTTCTTGTAGCTTCTGTGTCCTTCAGGCTTGCTATTTAATTAGGCAAAAGTATATCCCTGCTGTGACAGCAATGACATGTGAAAGCAATGATACACTAATGGGCAAATGATCTCCACTCTTATCTTTAGAGGTTTAGTTAACACCTTGGAGCATTCAGGTCAGTCCTACCCACAAATATTCTGAAGTCTGGTGGGGTTCGGGGCCATCATGCCAAGTAATATTGTTTAATTGAAGGAATGGGGATGGTTGAGATGTAGGAGGGTGACCGGAGACCAGGTATTTGGTTTGCACAGGAACCTGTCGGGGATTGGAGCCCTGATGAATATTGGCAGAGGGTGGCAGAGCACCAGGTACTTTTGTTTGCATTTTGGGAAAGCTACAAAGAGGGCGCAGAGGTTGCCATGTTAGTCAGATAATGCAGACCAGCCTCCTACGGCCTTCTGGCTGTTCAACGGGTCAAGCAAAGAAGACCGCTCCACATTACAAGGTTTTCCCATCTGAAGTGTCTCCCAACTCAGTCTTAATATCACCGGATAGAATTCCAAGTCCTTCTGAATGAACCTCTTCATATTAGCCGTCTTGCCAACTGCCAAGAAAGAACTGATGTTATTGCTCGACACACTTGATAATTAATGTACCTCTGTCCCCATTAACCATCCCCTCCTTTCTGTCAGTGGTCCGATGCCCAGTGCCATGTAAAATACTTCTAATAAGTGCATATTGTTCTGTTCATGTTGCATTAGGCAGCCGAGGGGAGGTTGCAGGTGCTTTTAATGTATAGTTCCACCTTGACCTTCATTCTTGTCCTTTGTACTGCTTGCTTCCGAGGCAAGTTTCTGAAGCAGGAAAATGTTTCTGTACACTATGAATTGTGTTTGCTTCTGGGAAATAGGCATTTATTGATTCATTACTGCTTTGCAAGAAAGACAGGTTGTTTAAGTCTAGGTTGTTTGGTGTCTAATCCATCCCATATGCTTTCCTAATGCTATTGCTGCGTGACTCCTATCTGCAACAGTCCTAAGACAGAAAGTCTTGGTGCCTGGAACTGACATTTGTTTAGCACTACATTAAATTATTCCATGCTTCTTATTTGTATTTGGCATACAATAGGTTGCAGTTTATATATGTATACAAACCCGAAATGTTTACCAAATCGTTTAGCAGCTACCAGCTAATAATTCTGGAACAGCAAAGTACTTCTGGGCCAAAGGTTTCTCTTCAGGTCAAATGCGTAACCTAAAAAGCTTTGAATTGATTTTCCAGAAGCCAAAACTGGCTAGTTTCATAACTGGTCAGTTTCAGTTGGTTGATCTTCTACAGAAAGAGATGCCATTGATCCTTATCCTATAAAGTGTATTTGCATGTTTGAATCTTCCATTGACACATTCCGTAAAATGTATGGTTTTGTTTGCAACGTACACTGTAGCGGGGTAAGAAAACATGTATGTTCTTTCAAGGGGACTTGATGTATGGTCTAGTTCGCTATGTATGTGAGCCTATTAGTAGGGATCATCCGTTGATCACACAAAGCACAATTTAGTTTACCCACTAAATGGGCTTGAGTCCTTCCTGTCCAATCTCCATTGCTCATCCACTCTACCTTGTTATCCAAGCTATTTGGGGGCTCTTTTAATTACCATTTGGTGAAGCTGGTATGATGTCTTCTTTAAGTAAATTACTACATTTGTGGTAATGGAAATGAGAAAAGGAAATCAATAACCAGTGATGCTGAGAGAAGGTCAGAGAGGAGAGAGAATGTGTGAGTTCAACAGCTTTCAGCATTAACCCAGTGATTCTTTAACTACAGGTTTGGCTTTAAATAGATGGTTGTGTTATAAAAGAGGTGAGATGTGAGTGATGAAGTAGAAGGACCACTCAATGGATCATTGGGTCAGACGTTAACCATTATTGTGACGATTTGTGACTCTGATGTCATTGACCAGAAACCACATAATGTTTTGGAATGTAGTTTTTTTTCTATCTTGTCAATTTCTAGTGCATGTAATTTTACTTACATTTGTCATTCACTTGTTAACTTAATTTGTACGGACCATTTAAAGCATCTTTTCAACCAATTAACTACTGTTTCCCAGTCACGCCAATAGACAAAATCAAAGAGTTAGGCCTAGTTTAGAGGCAATCGTAAACCAGGTTCTCCATCATGGAATCTTCATCATTATTCCTTAATATGGAATGTCCATCATATATGTGAGCTCCCATAGTACGTTCAAAATAGTTAACCTTTATTTTAAAAAAAGCAATCCTTGTAAAACTAGGGAGTGAGAGTACACTATACCGCAGTTTCTAAATTCAAGTCCTCCATGCTATTGTGTCAGTGGAGAGGATATGAATGTTTTGTCCTCCCACTTAAGGAAAGAAATTCCTTTAGTGCAAGCTTCCTTTTTAAAAAATTTAACTCGGGGTGTGAAAGAAGAGCTTCCATCGCAGCCCAAGTTTTTTTTTTTTTTTTTTACATTAGTGACATGCAGTCCGCTATGTGTGCTGACGTCCTTGCTTCTGAAAGTTAAAGAAGCCAATGACTTTAACTTCAAGACCTTTTCTTGTGATTAGTGTTCAGGGGCATCATGTCTCAGCCCCCAAACACTGCTCACCACAGGAGAAGTACCTCAGGAGGGCTGTTCATAAGAAGGGACGTTCACCCACTGTACCTGGCAGAAAGCCCACTAAACACCGGGGCTGTTTTTATGTATATTAAAAAAATGGGGTGAGGGCTGGCTACTCCAAACAACAGGGGGAGTAGTCACAAAGCCTGCTGGATGCCAAGGATAGGTTAAAAAGGGGATGCCTGCCCCGAGTGTACCCCGGCCTCTGAAACCCCAATAGCCTTTCCACCCTGCCCAATAGTCCTGGAAACCAAATACTGCAGTCATCGCCAATGACAAGCAAGAGGGAATTTGGATTATTTTGGGTCTTATTTTGAAATATTGGGCCTGCAGAGAAGGGATTAACCAGGAAGCCCTACTACACCTGGGCATTATGAAACCTAGAGATCCAGTGGAATCTGGGGTGCTGTTCCTTGTGTGGATCCTAACACGTTTCTCAGGAACATAATAAAACGGTAACTGTCCAAACACCTTATTGACATCCAGTTGACTTCATGTGGTCTGTGTTTTGACTGGTAGCTGTTGACAGCAGTAGGCCCACCCACAACAAATACCTGTTTATCCTTTTAAACACTGCCCCTCGAGACAGGCTAAAAACTGTCTTAAGAGGTTCAAGGTTGGGGAGGAATAACTGGACTCCTACAACAAAGGCCCGCAGACTATAACCATAGTCTGCACACAAAACAGAAGAGAGGTCCACATGGTCACACAATCATTCCCACAAAGTAAGCAGAGGGCCCGGGTAGAACCAAGGTATAGGTCCTAGCACTAAGTGGAGCGTAGAGCACAACCCTTTGTGCCCATCCAAATTCCTGTCAATCTTGTCATGGAAGGTGGCCAGCCTCAGGAGCATCGGCAGATCCAGCGAGGCAATGTCCTATTTAAGCTCTAACGACATCATCTTTATGCAAGAAACGTGGGAATGCCCTCCATCTTGCTTGCCAGATTATTAAGAGATCTTCCAGATAGCCACTCGCCCAAATATGTTTGGACGGCCCTCTGGTGGCTTATCCACCTTCATCAAGCATGCAGTCTGTTTGGCAACCACTGAGCTGACCATCAACAGCAAAATGGCCCAAGTAATCACCATTAGCAGTGTAAACATTGATCGAGAAAAAGTAGATCTGATACAGATTAACTGCTACATAAACGCTCCAAGGAAATCAAAGGTAGTGACAATCTTCGAACTCCTGGAGAACCTGGAAACTGTCATCTTCAGTCACCCTGGCCACGAAATAGTCATGCTGGGAGTTTTTAACGTAAGTGGGCTAGATGCACAACTAGAGGACTCCCCCCAGGACAGAGGCCGTCAACTACTACAAACGTTTCTTACAACTTTCAGATTATCTTCTACCCGCCAGGTGTTCATAAACAATCTGAAAGGTTTCCCCTTTTCCCCCCGTCCTTCAGCTCGACTATTGATTACGTGTACCTCTCAGTAAAGCTCACGCAGAGACTTAGCCACTTTGAAGTAACTGAGAGGGCAGAGAGTGATCATAATATTCTGAATGCATCATTTACCTACAAGATCAGGCAGCAGAGCAGTACACCGTGGTAGGGGCCTCAGCGAGCTCAGAGAAGGTACACTTGGCAAGAATAATTAAATGGAGACCAGAGCATTAATCTAAAATAGCCTTATGGTTAAAAATTCAGCCTCTGGAGCCTAACCAGAACGTCGAACGGTGGGTGAAGTCGGTGGACGACCTAATCATTCTGCATGGTAAGCCAACAGGTGCTTACTCAGGTTGCCCCGCCTGTGTAAGTATGACATTACAACTGGACAAAAATGTTCTCAAGGCAAGGCGGGCACTTCGTAGAGTCCAACGTATGCATAAACAAAAGCCCAAACAGGACACAGCGGCTCAGATAACAAAAATCAGAAGATCGCTCAAGAAACAAATATGGAATCACAAGGTGGCAAAAGGCTGGAAAGAATGGGAAACCATATTCTAGCTCCTAAAGGACCCAAATCATAGCTGTTTCTGGGAGCATGTAAACAAGCTACGGTATGGCCACAAGTCAAGGGAGAATGGTGTAGCAGAGACTGCATGGGTCTCTCACGTTGCAGTCTTGTACACGACCTCCAAACCAGAGCCACCAGTTTCTAGCTCTCTGTCAGACTTGGCAGAGAGGCTGTCTCAGCTCTTTAAAAGTGCGTATCAGCTGATCACCGTCCCAGACTCCTGGAGAGAGTCTATACTCTGCCCAATCTACAAAAAGGGGGAGCGCTCAGTAGCTTCAAACTATCGACTAATATCCAGGAGAGCTGTGGAGGCAAAAATATACGCTCGACTGCTGTTGGGCCAACTGGAAGCCTGCGTTCAGGAGTGTCAAATCCAGCCGTTTTTCCAATCTGGCTTCAGACCTGCGGCCTCAGCAGTGGACAACATTGTGGCACTTTCTTATCTGCAGCATCAAGCAGCTAACACCAATCACATGCTCCTATTCTGCTGCTTTGTTGATTACAGTGCGGCCTTTGACAGGGTAGACCATGAAACCCTATGGAGAAAGCTGTCAGCATAGGGCATTCCCATAGAACTCCTATAAGCCATCATCTCACTGTACACCTACATTTGGGTCTGTGTTTTAGCAGGTCCAGGAACATTATAATGGAAAAAAGAAACCAATAGAGGCCTGAAGAAGGGCTGCATTTTGGCCCCACTACTGTTTAATGTGTACACCGCAGACTCAGAGAAACATCTGAAGGCCAGCAGCCTGGTTCTACCAAAGATTGGCCCCACAAAACTCCATATCATCCAATATGCCAAGGACATTGTGATAATTGACTGCACAAAAACTGGCCTACAGCGAGCTCTAAGCGCCCTGAACACTTTCCACATGGCGAATCAGATTTAAGTTGACTAGGAAAAAATAAAAGTCCTCATATTTGGAAGGTACAAGAACAAAAAGATCATAACCTGGCAGATGGGAAGCCAGACCATTAGCACAGCCAGGAAATATAATTACCTGGGGGTGTGGTTCACAGAAAATAACGTGGCAGGGATACAGAAACGCGCGATCAGACCTGAAGCTGTTGCCATCTCATATGGAATCTCCCAACTGAGTAACCAACCTAGAAGTGCTTTGGCAGCCCCAATACTGAGGGTAATAAAGGTGACCCTACATCCTGCTATGCAATACGGTTACCTGGCATTTCCGGGGTCTTTAGAACCCACCATAGAACAAGCTCACTGTAGAGCATATTTAAAAAATTTCCAACAACCTAAGTACACATATCGCTCAAGGCTCAGATTGGAAATGGGCCTAGTGTTGAAGCAATAGATTGTCAAGCTGCCATCCTGAAATATTACATCACGCTCAGGAAGGCCAATTCGCTCACATTAAAACACCACCTGAGAACTTTTTGAAACTTCTGGCAACCTGTGGTTCACGCAGCTAAGTAAAGCACTGAAGACCTTTGAAACGGGCGACTCCATTCAGTTTGGCAGACAATGTGACATTCAGTGCTTGGAAAAAAACAATCAACAGAAGAGCAAAGGAACTCTCAAGGGAGCATGATCTACTGTCCGTCAAATCACCATCAACAGTGCTAGCGTTAAAAAAATTCTTATTTGATCGGAGCCCCTAAACCATACCTCCTAGAAGCAATAAACGCAGTAACTTCGCACCAGATTTTGTATATGCGAACATTAGTCCTGCCAATCAAGGACTTTAATCCTTCCTGGTCTGCATATAGGTACAAAAGAGCCTGTACTTACCATCATGAAAGTTGGCTACACCTTCTGTACTGCTGCCCCATATTAGCAGCCGATACAAGACTATTAATAATTCCAGAATCTTTGGCTCGGGGGGCGCGGACTTGCATGGAGGCACCCAGTCTCTGTTTTTGACATTCGGCTGCTTGGGCCTTGGCTAGATGTGCAAAATACGTGACGATTCTCAGGTGGCTGCTAGCCCAGTCAGTGGGGACGGCCAGAACGGTGCATGTGGGGCCAAAGGAAACCTAAGCGCCCCTTGCTGAAAACAGAGACAAACAGTAACTCCTTCTTAACATGTTTTTGTTTTCCTCTTCCATTTCTTCCTTCCTTTCTTTTTAAATGTTACCAAATTTTAATGCAAATATTATCCACTGTGCTTTCTTGTAATAGTTTTAATTAACTGAACAATAAATTGCTACTGATGCCCAAAGATGGGGTACTTTTTTTTTTTTTTTTTTTATCTGGCAAGGTGTGGGAACTCTGGGTGCTTGGAGGTCAGCTTTGCACGTAACAGAACTTTTTTCACAAAAATGTGAGGAAAAGGGCATTTTGGGTAAGAAAACATAATAGTATCTCTGCATGTCACATCACTCTGGACTCCCATAGGTGTCTAGTCTTCAGAAAGTCTGGATCTGGTAGGTTTCCATGAGTGGCGACCGAGGCCAGGTGCAAATAATGCAGCTAACCACATCGTCAGAACGTGTGATTTTCTTTTTTTCTTTTTCTTAAAGTGTTGATGTTTGCTTCTTGCATATTTGGGACTTTCCAGTTGCATGTGACAGACCCATTCACAATCGTAGGGTAGGGTTTTTTTCACAAGAGAAATGCAAGAACACAGAACAATAGAACATTTGTTATTATCAAATACATTTCTCTTTATGTTTGGGTCCGAATGTAAGCCACTGTGCAACAAAGAGAACATTTTGCAAAATGCCCTTTGCTTCACAGGATATTATGGGTAACCCTAAACTCAGAGATGAATAGATAACCTCTATTCCTAAATTAATTATCTAGGGCACATATTAAAAATGCACATGCTTTCTTCATACAAATGTTTTATTCTTTAGATTTTACCATGTGAAATGGTGCATGATCATTACACAATAAAAAATTGAACTCAGTTTATGACTCTGAACATCGCATGTTTTTGGAAAACTAACACACGCTATATACCCCTGCAACTAGATGTGTCTGGTGGATGTAATAGTATGTTACTTCTGTAAATTGGTCATTGGGGTGAAAAAGTACAGATTAAAACACGGTCCTATTTTTTCCAACTTATTTTGTGTACATTTTGATTTCAATGATTAGTTTCATTAGGAAAACCATGGCCATGTATCCAATTAACTTGTCTCTGAATTCAGAATTGTCTACTTGTTTGAAACGTGTTGCATTCCATCCTTGGATTTCAAACCTCAAAATAGGTAGAAACTACAGAAAATAGTTGAAATGAACTAACACATTTTTTTTTAAAGCAGTTGTAATTTGTTTAGCGCTAGAAGAGGGTGATTTTAGCACATTTAAAAAACACCCACAAATTTGCTAGATTTTGGCTACTTTCTTTGTTCCCTCCAGACGAATCTACAAACCCTGGTTACTTATCAAATAAGAGAGAGGGCCCCACATACTAAGGGGACAGAGCACTGTTATAAACATTAATATCAACTCTCCCAGGGGAGATTTGATATTACCGTTGGTGAAAAAAAAAAGTCCACAAAATCATGGGTGAACACTACATGCTGCACAGGGGAACCCCATTATGGGATAACAGACAAATACTCATAGGCTGTACGGAGCCACGATGGAAACACTTCATAGCCAAAGGCATAAAAACGTTCAGCCATCTCCCCACAGGTGAATGGCTCCTAACCTTTGCTGAAACCCATGTTGAATTTCATCTGGAATTCACTCATTCTGGGACTTCCACAGACTCAGTCACTGCCTGACCGCCCTGCCCGATTACTCGCTGGCACCACTCCCTTACTCACCATATTACAAATTTTGCGGAAATGGGGGACACATAAGGGTACATTGTCAGTCATATAATACATACTCAATGATCATTCCTTCCCCTTCCCTACATCACAGCAGCCTAAAGACTGGTAGTCACAACACCTTCAAGGGGACTACACAGACGAGCATTGGTGTTACGTCATCTTGGGACATGATAAAGCTCTGAGGGGCGCCAAGCTGAAGTTGAACTACTATAAAATAGTGCTCAGATGGCAGTGGGCCCCGCAACTGCTCCACGCAGTTGTTCTCACACCAGGGCATCATGCTGAAGGCGCGCCTCTGTGGAGAGCGACAAGGTACATACTCTATGGGAATGCCCCTTCCTGAATCACTTTTGGCAGGAAGTATGGAAGGAAATGCTTAGGACACTAGGGACCCTCTGCACTTCTGCATGATAGCACAGACTATCCAGAGGTCACCCACCAGAAGCAAAGATGGTTTGCTACAGCGCTTTTGAAACTTTGCACAGTGCAACTACGGAGGGCCCCGGAACCCCCCGAACCTTCACGCGACCACATATGAAAAGGTGATCTATCGGGTCCAGGACCGGATTGAGAAATTCATCTTGGTCTGAGGCAATTTCATATCTCTAAGTAATACTCACACAGGGGAAACACAGGCCCGGAATGACCCAGACTCATTGACCACCACCCCCCAACATGGAGAACATCCCTAGTTAGCTCAGACCAATCTTGGTCACGAATGTCCTCACCTCCTTTAACAAGACCATCACATATAACCTCCCATGGCAGGAGAGCGGTACAGCCACAACCAGGAGGGAAAGAAAGAGCGATACCTGGGATTTCCAAAAGGGATGTTGTGGGGAGATGTTTTGAATGGTCTTCTGACGTCTGAGATGGAAAGAACTCTGGCCAAATTGGGTCTCAGATGCTTCAGTCTGAGTGAGGCAACACCAACTGTACTCGCCCCACTTACTTTATTTCTTCCATATTGTCATTGGTTTTTCATGTTTTTGAGCCTAGGACACAGATTTAGGTTACATACTGGGATGCGTTCATGACACGCTACGCTTCACCTGCCCATCCATTTTTTTTAATGTTCTTTCTTTAATAGAAAAATGTTATGGACAATGCTATACACTCATCTGAGTTGCATAAGTAACTTGAAACTTAACAGTGCACTATTATATATGATTACTTTTATGTCTAAAAAAACATCTACATACAACAGAGGTGCTCAGCAATGAGAGGGGCAGTGTTGTGATAGCAGACAACCTTTAAGGAGTTAAGTTACATTTTGATTCAGACCAAACATATATATCTAAAGTGTATAGCTATTTAATTTTCTGAAACCTGTATTTGCAAAAAATTTAAAATAATCTTATTTAAATGTATTGTAAACAATGGTGCTTTATTGATGTTTGTTTTTGTAGGTGTGCCGCCATATAAAGAACGGTGATGTCCTGTTACTAAATCGGCAGCCCACCCTGCACAGACCCTCCATCCAGGCCCACCGTGCCAGAGTCCTGCCTGGAGAGAAAGTTCTGCGGCTGCATTATGCCAACTGCAAGGCTTACAATGCTGACTTTGATGGTGATGAAATGAACGCTCACTTTCCGCAGAGCGAGCTGGGGCGGGCTGAAGCCTATACTTTGGCATGCACAGATGAACAGTATTTAGTTCCCAAGGCAAGTATTTTCTTGTTTTCACCTACTGATTCCCTGTTGAACTAACAGGCCCTTTGTAAAGTTGGACCAGCAAACATTACTATGGATGTTTCTTCTAAACCGAGAATATTGTGGATTGTGTGTTGTTGCCTTATGTTTTCCTTCATTATTCAAACAAGACCTCTACTTTTTATTTATATTTAGCTTCCACATCTACCATTCCCGTTAAAGCGCAAAAAAGAAGTGCTTTGTGATGGTTAGACTAAGCTGGATATCTGCCTCAATACCTCCTCTGCTGCTGCACAATTAACTTATAATTCAGCAGCTTAATTTCTGTTTGAACTTAAAAGATGGAACCACATATCCAGCCATCTTATTTTTCTGTATTGCTTCTTGGCGGTTGAATGGGCCATTTTTAGGGGTCTTTTTTTAAGTCATGGAGCCTTCTCTGACCTTGGCTCTACCTTTGTTCTTAGATAGAGCATACGTTTTTTGCCAGAGCTGAAACTCTGAGGTTGCCTTTGACCAAACTTCTGATAGTCTCCAAAGTGCATCACTGTCAAATGGGTAGCTTATCCTTCCTGATGCTTGCAGCCACACAGTGTCATATAACTGAGCGATCAAAAAACTGTGATTGTCTCCTTTAAGCTGTAATTAGAGGTCACTAATGTGTATCCGATGCCTCTTCTATTTTATCAATATAGTCTGGGGATGCCCTTTTTCTGAGCATTGGCACACTTTAGAACACTTCTTAATGAATACACCAATAATGATACTAATAGTTATTGTGACATGGCACCCTCATTTCTCACCTACACAGCATTTCAAAGAGATCAGAGATCAAGCCTTCAATTTGATGTATTAATTTATATGGAGACAGTGTGCTGAATGTCAATAATAGACTTACATTTTCTTATACCGGTTTGCTTATGGTGTTCTGTACCACCTAGTGATTATTGATTTGGTGTTTTGGCACGCAGAAGTAAAGTTAGTTGGTGCAGAGTTGATAGAATTACCTTTGGTTGGAAAGAACAGGAGCATATTTAAGAGTGTGAAAATTGAGTAGTGGGGTATGCCGGTCACATATTTAATGTGGGCAATGAATATAATTTCTGATTTGAGGTTGAATAGAAGGTGTTTGACCTTGATAACTGGGCGATTTACAGGCTAAGAAGTGGATGAGAGTGATTTACAGGGAGGTTTAGTAGTCTTTGGTGTTGCTGAATAGAAGTTCTGTTTTGGTACAACTTAATTTCAATACACACTCTAGTAGCTGTCTAAATATATTTGAGTCCTTATGTCAGACTTTCCCATTGGTTTCTCCATAGATTCAGTGAATTTTCATCCGTATGGGAGGTGGACCGGAAAGAATGACGTTTTTAACCTCTGATATAAATTAGATAGACCAACTAAGGAGGGAGCTGTTCATAATTTGTGCTGCTTTGGAGAGGTTTGCATCTCTCTGGTGATAAAGGTCATATTGAGCTCTTGCCATAAGAAGGCACGCACTTGTCGTTACTTTAAGAGCTTTAACCCAGGCTTTGATTGAGTGTCTGTCAGTTTCATCATCCATCCAGAAGGTGTATTGTAGATGGTTGAAGAAGCTTTAATTGTAGAGCTGATTCTAGCGCTTGGAAGGCATTGGTTGTTTATGAATGTTGGATTTGGTTGTATGGTGAATTTATTGTTGATGGTTGTTTTAGTGAGTCTGGTTTACTTTGAGAGAGACCACAGATGTTCTCTCTTTGTATGGCTACTTGAAGAAGTGAGATGTTAACTAGTGAAGTTGGCATTAGTGCAGGCTTTGAAGACTTTGATGAAGCTTGATGGTGCCAGGTAGCAAGGTGTGAATCTTGCCAGAGTAGCCATGCCATCCTCCCTCGCCCATTACAAAAGCATAACCTTCACGTTTTTTTCAATTAAAGTATTGATGTTTTGTGACCCTGTTAAAAAATGACTATTGCTGACTTTGTTAGTCAAGCTGTGTTGACCTGTTGACTGGATCACGATTTTGAATAGCTTAAGGACTATATTTATTTTGTTTTGGTTCTGTTCTGAAGGGACTATTATGTACAATTTCAGGTTGTGTTTTTGTCATTGCCAAGTGATTCAGTCCTGTTGCACCAATTGTTTTTCTTTTTGGAGAGTGCCTTGGAGTTTAATAGTTTCTGCAATTTGTATTATGAAAGAATTAAATTGAGTACAACAGATAAGTTTGACAGTACTGTGATTTTGTTGGGGTAGGTTTGTACTGTTGGGAGAGTGATATGGTTTATCTTTTTTACAGAGCTGGTCCAGTGGGTGCTTGTCAAGAAACGTTATAAAATGGTGTTAATAAGAGAATTGCAGAGTAGTCCATCCATAGGTTTGTGTGTAGGGCTGATTGTTGATCTGAGGCTTTTAGTCAAGTATTTAAATATGGCAGATGAACGCATCTCCTCCACCTGCTTCCTCACGCTTACAATGCTTTGGAAAATCTTCAAGTGGATCCCGGCCACTATGAGAAGAACAGCCATGAAGTCCCTCATCACCAGCTGCCTGGACTACGGCAATCCACTTTACGCAGGAACCTCATCACACCTCACGAAACAACTCCAAGTCATCCAGAATTCAGCAGGCAGACTCTTCCTGGACCTCCCTAGACATCTTTCCCCATCTACGGAACCTCCACTGGCTGCCTATAAACAAGCTCTGCCAATTGAAGATCCTGACCTACGCATACAAGGCCCTGCGCAACTTAGGACCATCCGGCTTAACCACCGACTGAACTTCCACCAACCCCCCAGGCACTTTTGAGCTGCAGCACTCTCACTCACTCACTCACACCCCCGCAGCTCCTACGGAGGATGCACCCTCTCCTTTATCTCAGCCAAAGTCTGGACCAGCCTCCCATCCCACCTGAGAACATCTCTTCCCTTTCTGGACACCAGAAAGGGACTCAAGACCTGGATATTCGACTAGATCTCAGCAGTATCTCAGTGCCTGGATACCCTCATGGGTGACAAGTGCGCTATACGGATCCATTGATTGATTGACCTTTGACAGTGTTTTAGAATGCCAAGGAATTTGGTGTTTTTTAATGCAGCAGCAGATTTAAGTTTGAAATCTGAGATCAGCTATCAAGGTGTATGGTTTGAGGGATAAGAGTTACAGGAAGATTTTTTCCATGAAAGTTGGTGGTGTGTGCAATGAGGGTTTGGTATGAATATATCTCTTGTAGTAGGTCAGCTAAGATTGTGGTAATGCCACCCTGGTGGGCACTAATTCACATTTTGGACACAAAGGAATTTTATAGGTTAAAATTCAACATCTCCTCAATTAGTAGATTAATGGATGGGCTTTAGAACAGGTGGTTGCAGTATTTAACTCTCTGTAAATACAGTATTAGCTATTGTTTGTCCCACCGACGGTAGCTGGCATGCCACAAATTCCATTGAGAGTTATCCATGCCACTGACCATAACCTCACATATGCCCCCAGAGAAAGGGTTCATTACAGGGATGGCCACCGATGGTCACCAGTCCCAGTGTTCTGCTGCTGCTTTGGGTGTGTATGTGGTACTTGACTAGCGCAGAACCAGCCGAAAAGCAGCAGAGCACTGAACATGGTAGCAGACAAGTGAATGGAGGAGTAAATAGGTTATAAAATCGGTGGTGGAATTACTACATTGTCTTGATGCCAGGGTTTTGCTGCTTATCACCAATACCTCTAATATCAGTGACAGATATTGGCAATGTTTGTTAATGGCTTTGACAAGAAGTGTAACATGTACATATACATTTTCCCCTTCCTCATACTCAACTAGCATATTTACCTGCTTTATGTCTCCTAGGATGGAAAGCCACTGGCAGGTTTGATTCAAGATCACATGGTTTCTGGTACGAGCATGACAATTCGAGGATGCTTCTTTTCAAGAGATCAGTACATGGCTCTGGTTTACCGAGGACTGACTGACAAGAAGGGGCGTGTAAAAATGCTGGCCCCTGCTATTCTGAAACCATTTCCTCTATGGACAGGAAAACAGGTAATACCAAAATGTCCTTAGAGTTTGCAGATGTTAATCCTTTTATTGTATCTGGAAGTGCTGTGTTGTAATTAATATACTTCAAAGATGTTTATATTGTTTATATTATTCAACATTATGTCTTAGCAAGTTTTGTGTCAAAATAATTGTACTGAACAGGGCAGCAGTGAGATGCTAGGCATGTGTTTCTATTGTGGGGACTACACATCTTTAAATTGTGTTGCCATGATATAATGCCCATGTGATCTTTGTGCTTTGGGGTGGGTGTATGGGTCTCAGACGATTGAAAAGGACCACTGTGCACTTTGGAGGACAGATGATATTTTCCTTTCTCTTCTTGGGGGGGGGGGGGGGGGGGGAGGGGGGGGGGGCAGGGCGCAGATACTGCCACAAGTGCCGCCAGTGCCTTCAACATGACCCCTGTTCCTCCTACACCTCTGGTTGTCACCCCACTGTTACCAGCCCTGGCACCTTGGGCTGTCAATGCATTCCTATCTGCTTTTCTTCATTTTGACAAAACATGCTCATGGCCTTGCTCTCTCTAGGCCAGTTCCTGTGTTGGCTGATACTGAGCACTTTGATGATAGGTAGGGGCTACGGCCTGTAGAATCATCCCTCACATTGTGTCCATAAGGTACTCTAATTAGAGCAAGACCTTGGGGATGTTTTGAAGCTCATTTCTGTGATGGAGGATGAATTAATTGAGCTTTTTGGACCTTTGGGTCTCCCTCCTGGTCACTGGTAAGTACTCAACAGGCTTATACATTTGACAGTTACTGGCCTTCTTACTCTTCAACAGAGGATTCTCATAGTCATGTTGGTGGTAGAAACGTCCTGACAGGGCATTCCTCCCTAGCAAGATTTGGCCTAAAACATACTCCTTAGAAGGATTTGTTGTGTACTTCTCTCTTTTGAGTTAGATATTAGTTTGTGGCTCTTTTCACATTGAACTAAGCTGATAGGGAGGTGGAGTTTACTCTGTACAAAGAACATACTGCCTTGACTGTTAGTACTAGAATAGGTCTCTGACTGTTATTCACTGTCTGTTGTTATTATGTGGCAAATCCGGTTTCACTGTTGCCCTTCCTCAATTCCCAGTCTTGAAGAAGACCCATAGTTTTCCACATCTTAGGTGTAAATTTTCCAGGCCTTGTTTTCATTTGTGATGGAGGTGGAAGTTGGACTTCGCCTATGCAGATCGAGCCAATCTGCCCTTTTCGTCCGGTTCACAGTGTTCTTTATTTTTGGTCTCCTAGTTCCTACGTTAGCTCTCCAAAACCACTTGACACTTTGGGAAGGCTACAGTTTACAGCCTTTTAGGGACAGAATGTGATCAGTATAGGTCCCCGGATCTCTCTCAAGACTTTTTGGCTTGTCTGTTTCCATTACTTCAGACCCCCTGGCCCAAGGAGCGTTAACTGGATCACAAGAATGTGGCCATCATCCCCGCTGCCAAGGATGAGTAGGGGATGGGATGTATGCTTTCTTCTTTGTGATAAATCTTTGGGGGAATTCCACTTGATTGTTGACTTCTGAGTATTTCTTGGTTTGTCACACCAATTGCTTTTTGAATGTTAACCCGTAAGAAGATTTTTCTGATGTTCTTCTTGGTGGTTTCTGTACCTGCCATGGACATGTTTGATGGTTGCTTTCATATCTCCTTCCTGATCCACTGGAGTTCATGGGTGTTGCAGGAAAGCACAACTTTTTTTATGACATGGTTGGTCCCCACCTTTCGCCTGGCTTCTGATGTGACCTTTGACTATTTATGTACTGGATCCCTGCTAAACAGGTCCCCAGAGCCAGATCTATTCCCCAAAACTACACAGTTGTTTAGCTACCACTGTAAATCCCTAGTTAATGGTACCCCTAGTACCTAGGGCCTGGGGTACTAAGGAAGGTCTCTGAGGACTGCAGCACCAATTGTGCCATCCTCTGGGTCCCCTCACCTAACCCACACAATGCTTCCATTGCAGACTGCGTCTGTTGGTGGAGGCTAAATTGAAAACACGACCTGTCACACGCACCTGCATGCCAGGTTCCCTATCACTGCTTGTGCCAGGTGTAAGTCACCCCTAAATCTGGGTGCATCCAGGCACATGTGAGGGCATATATGCATGAGCAGATATGGCCCGCTCTGTCTTTGTCGATTCTGAGACATAGTGCTGGACACTGGTCATTACAAGTTCCCCAACTACATGATACCTTCTTTGAAATCTGGGATATTTGGTATCAAACACCTCACAATAATAAACCCTCACTAACCTCAGAGATGGATTTATTAATAAATGCACACATAGGGCACCGTATAGGTGGCTCCTGAAAATCTACCCAGCTACTGGTTTGTTCACTGACTGGTACAAACCAGTGCAGCCACCCTAGACTTCTGGCCCCCTGAGGTGAGGGCCAAGGCTCTCGGAGGCCCAGAACAAAGGCCTGCCCTTGGTGGAGGTGATAACGCCTCATCCAGAGCAGGATGGAAATTCCAAGGCAGGGAGCTTCAAAGGCCTTGCCGCCTTTTGAAATGCAACCCAGGGTTCTCGAGATGGTGGAGATAAACAATCCTTCCGTCCTGACCCTACTTTTGGTGGCACACATGCGGGAAAATTAGTTAAATTAGGAGGAGCACCCACTTCATATCAATCCCAACCCTAAAGTGGCCGAGCTAAAGTGGACACTACTTTTTAAATTCCTCCATCTTGCTTGGAAGGAATTAGGCCACTAGGCGTAGGGTTAATCCCACTTCCCAGCGGAAGTGGTCATAAGAAGGGTGCCGACAATCTAAAAGGTGGTCAGTCCATTGGCTACCCCCTGGCAGTCCCTGTAGCCCCCCTCAATTGAGTATTTAGGTGGCACCCCTGAACCCCAGAACTCAGATCCTGAATACTTACGAAGAAGAACAAAGAAGTGTCGACCCCGCAGAGGAAGAGTAAGAAGAAGCAGCTGGTATCAGCCCTTCTGACCTGCCTACTAACCTCACAAGACTCAGCTGCAGCTTCAAGAAACCCAGGAAGCCAGTCTGCCTTCTAAAAAGACTCAGCCTCCCATGAGCAGTGGACCTGCTCAGCGACAAAGTATCCAACAAGGCCTCTGCAGCCTGGAAATGCGGCACCTAAATTGACCTCTGCACCTGACGACCTTTACCCGGTGAGAAGCCCGCCAACAGTGCCAGCAGGGCTCCCCAGCTGTCCTGAGCCTTAGTCCATCTGAATGTAACCCCTCCTGGACTCAATCAAGTTGCCTGCAGCCCCTGAATGCAGGCCCCCTCTCCACCAGATTGGTGGTGAGAGAAAAACCTGACACCTATAGCAACCACTGCACCCGTGACCCCTGACACCAGCTGAGGTGGGTCATCTGTGCCAACAACGTACCCCGACTCCTGAGAGCTCGAGTCCACCCTGGGTCCGCAGCCTCAGCTCACAGGACCCTCTGTCCGCGTGTGCTCCTGGACGAGAAAACGTGACACCAAAAGACACCCCTGCTTCCATCGCCCCTGGGCACAGGAGAAGAGGACCAAAGGTGTATCCATGTCCCCGAGCACCCCAGGTCTCCTACCTACCTGTTTTTTGTCCCCGATTGGCATTCCAGCCAGAGCCTGCAGCCTGTTTGTTCCAGGGTCAATCTCCCATAGAAAACCATTGGGCACCCGACACCTTACTGCACCTCTGCACCCGGCTGCCTAAGTGCCGCCCAGTGTGACCTGTTTGTGTGGTTCTGAACAGTGCCCAGTACTTACCTTAGCTCCCTGAGGTTGGCTTTGTAAGTCGTTAACCTTGTGTTTGCTGATCATTGTTTTTCCTCCATAGGATAAGATTGAGAGAACTCTGAAAATTGCACTGTCTATATTTGAAACTGCAAAGTGTTTATGCTTAAAAGTCTACTTACCTGATTACGTAGTTCTTGGGTTTGCAACATATATAAAAATAATTATTTTTCTAATTGGTCTCACATTCATTATTTGAGTATGTGTCTCATTTATTGCCTCTGTGAGTATAATAAATGCTTACTCCTACCCTCTGATAAGCCTAACTGCACGTCGACACTACCACAAATAGAGCATTAGTCCAATCTGCTTTTGCCTCTGCAATACCAACGGGGGGTCCACTGGACTCTGCACAGTGTACTTCATTTTAGTGCTCTTTATAGAGAGCGAGCCTCCTACAGTTTTGCTGTCTCAATTGTGCGTTATGCGTTTCTTGTCTTCCCATGGGCTCTAGACTTCTCAAAGGGTGTTCAGCAGTGTGCTGCCTTCCTTGGGAGCCTCCTACATGGAAAGAGTTTTCACATCTTTCCATGCTGCCTTGTCTGGGTAGCATTGGCTGACAGTGGTACTCAGTAGTTCTACTGCGTTGTGGGGAATTCTTAGTATATTTAATTCCCACCTTTTTTCCCCGCTCTGTATATAAGTTTTTTGGTAGGCTATTGATTGTCCGGCTTTTTCTTCACCCTTCTTTTCTGGTAACTTTTTTCTTCATTTCTGCATGCCTGCTCTACTCGGATGTGGCTATAGACTCAGTGGGAATTGACCTTCTCTGTTTCAGTGGTTTGCTGGACCCCTCCCTTGATTCCCTCCTCCCACTATGGCCACTATACCTGCTCCTTGCGGCTCATTGGCTGTCAGTGTGCTTTTCTCTAGAAGTTTCCAGTGTCTCTGGAGATCTCCCATGCTCAGCAGCGAGGCCTGACAGCTGTAACCCTCTGACCAAGAGTAGAGCTTGTCTCTCGATGCTGCTGCTTGTGTGAGTGAGTGAGTGTCTGGCCGGAGGGTTTGGGTCCGACATCTGTGATGGTCTCGGAATGAGGCGACCCGGACCTCCAACGAGAGGACCAGTCTGTTGGGGGTATTTTGGCTGCAGGTGGGCTCTGAAGAGGAGCTCCATGCCTGGGACCCTCTGGTTCTGCCCCAGGCCTGAGCAGTGCTCGGCTTTGTTGACTGCCTGTGACGTAAATGAGAAATGTATGTTTTACTGTTCATTTGTGGTGGCCATATCTATTCGTCAAGAAATAAAGCCGATCTTAGATAACTGTTACTCCTAATGTTTCCGAATGTATGACGTCTTGAGGTTTTTTTCAAGATATATTGATTATTTAGCTGTTTCCCTCACGCTGCTGTATTTATGAAGCCTGTAAATAGAGACGGGTTATTACCCAGTTAAATGGCACTTATTCGAGTGATTGGTACAATAAAAATAGGCGGCGGTCCTGTAATATTTCAACTGAAGCTCAAATTACGCCGCCCTCCGTGTCTGGTGCGTTAACCGCATAATTGATTCTAATTGGTCTGACTGCATTAGCACCAGGTGCACCAGTTTGTCTCGTTTCCTCCCACTCCTCGCATTTCACTTGATGGACGGTGCGCCTTGAAGCATACGTAATCCTTTCATACAAGTGCTTCCAGTGGGGCTTTACCATTGTCTGAATGGCCCTTGCAAACCCACCAAGGGGCTTTAAAATAAAGCTTGCATTTGATAATTCGCTGGTTGATCCCTGAGCCCGTCTAGCCCCAGTTAATTTCTTCATTGGTTTACTGCTTGGAGGTCTCGTCATCCCACCCGGGCTTTCCACACAATAACTGATATACTTTTTATACAACGTTGTCATTGTTGTACTATTTTTCTTTGGACTTATTGCGGTTGCTCTGTGTAATAATGATGATCTCGTTCTATGCGTAGGCAGGGTCGCACACTTTCTCCATTTTCTAGCTCTGTAACAGTCAGGCGTTACTATTATCCAACTCAGCGGTACGCAATTTACCGGCATCAGAAAGATGGAAAGATGAGTCAGACCGGAAGGGTTGCAAACCTTGGGTTATTGGTTGTTCACGTGCCGTTGCTTTAGCTTTGTTTTTTTCCTTTGAGAGACTTCGTCTTAAAATGTTTCTGTAACCCAGATGGCTTCAGTGATTGGCTGTAAAGATTCCCCTTTCACATGCTGAGTTCTTTTCTTAGTAGTGAGCGGACATTATTAAAGCGATGTTCTTTTTTTTATACTCGTGCCCAACGTTTATTTTACTCATTTTGGTGGCCAGTTAATTGCATCCTTGTTCAATTGTTAGCGTTAATCACTTCTTTATTTACTTGAGCTCATCTACAAAAGTCTCATAAAAATTCCCTGTAGACTTATTAACAGTCCACCCCTACTCTGTCTGATTCAACCCATCAACAGTGGCCATCCCTTGGAGATGGCTTGTGGTTTGTTCTTTAATCTCCCACATCACCTCCCAGCTTTTAATGCCCTCCAGAAAGGCTCGTTGCCCCCTCCACTGTAAATGCAATCTTTCATTTTCGGCGCTACGCCCCCCCCCCCCTCGCTGCGTCTGGTGCCTGCATCACATCTGGACTCAGAAGGCCTTTTTAAAGAGGCCTTCCAGTGCACGACGCCACAGTGTTTCTCGAAACCCCAACTGACATAATCAAAGAAAGGGACTTTCTGGAATGTCCATTGTACTGATGTAAAGCTAGGTAGACTTGTTTTCTCTCCATTGGCCAGGCCCTTAAATCTTGAAGTAGTTCTTGGACTTGCACACTACCTCTAGCATATCCTTGATGGCCGGCCATATTTGACGCTAACCAATGCCCCATTCCCTGATAGCTCCCTAACTGCAGGTGCTGGAACTCTGTATTTATCCATTTTGCCACCACAAACCCATCTTTGCCCATTCTTTATCACCTAGCTGTTAAATGCACCAAGATAATTTGTCTTATGTAAAAGTGACAATCGCTGTTAGTGACAGCGTCTTTAAAATGTGCTGTACTGGTTATTAAATTTTCTCTGTGCACCTGAAAGGCCCACCTTCTCAGGTGTTGAAGCAGTGAAACTTGCGTTCTTCCTTGTTTTGGCAAGCATTCTTGCCTCATTTCACCTTCAGTACTGGCAGCCTGGTGTGTAGCCTTCCCCGGGCCATGGCCTCAGACTGCCGCCTGCCATAGAGGCAAAAGATAATAAATGTGCTTGTATGCTATTGGGTGAAGCTGGCACTTCAGCAGAGCAGCGGCCTCTCGGTCCCTCCTGGTGGCTTGCACATTGAGTCCCGTCTGCCACGGCGCCTTTCTCTTCCCGTGGCACTAAGAGTCCCATATCACTGCACCAGGTCTGCCGCAGTTCCACTCCTCACCTGTACCTCACCCTGCCTGCTTTCTTTAATCAGCACAAAGGTAGGATGTACTCTTGTTCACTGGGGCTCAGGGCAGTCCTGTGTGACAGTCACCGCTGTAACATCGGTTCTACAGTTTAACAACCACGTTGACCTGTAGGGTCGTGTCTCACTTCTTAAATTCTCAATCCCCTGGTCCTCATATAAGGGGAAAATTTCAGTGTTTAATGTCAGAGGTAAGTCCAAGTCTGGGGTCGGCGGTGTTCAGCAGCATTCTGCCTCGCCCCGCAGCCAGTAGTGAGAGGGGTTTGACAGAATTAAAGCAGGACTCTTAAGGGGGCTGCTTGCAGACCATGCTGCTGTGTACATTGTACATTTTGAGTGACCTACTTACTGGAAAGATAACTCGACAAACAGACCTTCTGTCCATTCCTTGAGAACACCACCAGGCGCTTCTGAGTCTGTAGTTACTCCAAGTCAGTCTGGTTCTATGTTCATGACTTTCCACAGATTGCAGTCAGAGTTTAGGTGCACACTCACTTTAGGAACCTTTACATAAGTACTTTATTGGGTAGATTGATACTGTATTCCAAAAATGAACTTAGTGGAGCTCAAGTGGTCTTGATGACCTCAAAAGATATTACATCCATTTTTAGGCCTAGGCTGGTAACATCACCGGCCTATTCCACTCGAGGACACCAGAATGCCCAAGCTCTTCAATGCACGGTGGGCTGTAGACCTGGCAGTGACCCATCTTTCGTACCATGCACCTACTAGTATTTCCACCAAAGGGACATCCTCAGCATGGATGACCACTCCCCTTATGAGTGTTAAAGAAGTCCTTGTATCGTATTTATGGCCTGGTGTGCCAAGCAGTAGACACCCTTGCTAGTCACCCAAACTCCATTTGAAAACACTTAGCTTCTTGGATGGCAAAGATCCCAGGCTAATTCAGAATCAGACAATTGTCTGATGTTGAGTTAGATGAAAAGGTTCTGATTCCGCATGTCCTACCAAACATCCAAGGCAAGGCACTCAAGCTAGGTCATCAGGACCCGGCCAGGTGTGGCGCTTGTACATCCGGAGGAAGCACATATGCCTCTACCAGTCAAAAGTTCTAATTATCATGGGGACATCTTTGAGGTAAAACAGCTTGTAATACAGAGATAACCGTATTTTAGGCAACAGCCAAAAGGTGGAAAACATTGGAACCTCATATGTGAATAACATAAACGGAGATATCACAAACCAGTACTAGTCGTCTGGTCTAGCCATTGCCAAAACATATGCTCTCATAACTCTGAGAATTTACTGAAAATGACCTACCCCAATTTAATAAAATTGGGTATGAGACCTCAGAAATCTTAATATAGTCACTCTTGATCAACCACTACAATTAAATATATAAAGCAACCAGAGTATGTACCCAGAAATGTCATACACCAACAAGTTGGAAAAGAAATAAGGAAGTAAACAGTTGCCACCATAGTTCTCATCCATCCACTATATGAAGTTGTAGTATACTCTTTACACATTGTATGTATGCATAGTCTTTTCTTGTTGTTTAATTGTATTTATTATGTCACCATGTTCTATGGAACATTCAGTGGGTGACGAGAATGTTGGCACTTGACCATCAGTTTGCTTGTCCATTGGATGCTTTCCTGGTCGTGTTTTTTTTTTCTTTGTAACTCCTTAAAGAAGCACAATATTTATAACCTTGCTTCAGTGCTTTTACAAGATTTTGAGTGTGGAGCAAGTCTTCTCCTACCCGCACTACATATTTGGTACTAGGAGTGGTGTGATTTGTATCTGCTGCTTCCTACTACCCAGAACCCACCGACTGAACATCAGCCACCACCTTCTCGTTTATGCGGTGAGACATTTTGCCTAGCGTACATTTGCTCTACAAGTAGACTTCAATGTTGGATTTTTCCACTTTGTGCACCGTTTCTACTTGTTTAAGAAACAACGGTTATATGGGGGTTGGTGGTTACCTTTGATATCCTGCATTCGATGTACCGGAGCAACACATGCTCCTTTTCCTTTGTCACCTCGAACTTCTGTCAGCGCCTGTTTCCAGGATACTCCGCAGTTCTGCAGCGACATGCTAACCTGCATCGTGCATACGTCAAGAAGCGCCGCAGTGATACATCTTCCTTTTGTCACAGCGTACACCACGCAGCGCGTTGTACGTGGGCGGCAATTTTTCTAGTACAAGATCCAATATGGATCGGATTTTCAGGCAACGACTACGGATCTGAAATTCAGGCAATTGTCTAATGCATAATTATTACTTTTGTTCAAGTCGAGTGAACCTTATAATCTGTACCATTGTGTTTTATACACTGTAATAACATAATAACAGGTGAGATTTGCCGCAATTTTATTTTTGCTCATTTATGAACAGTAACTATAGCTACAGTTCAAGAGGCAGTGCAGCTGCTTCCATTCCTACAAAGGGCAGGCAAACTTGACTTTAAATGGAGAGAATGGCTGTGTGTTTTTGAAAATTACTTGGCAGCCATAGATGCTATTTACTACTCACCAGCAAGGAAAATGGCATTGTTATTTAATCATTTAGGAATTGCTGGGCAAAGAGCTTTTTTTGATAATCTGCCTGTAATACCTGTGCCCACTGATGAAGGAGCTTCGTGGAATGTGTACTTAGAAGCAAAGGCCAGGATGGACAAGCAATATTTAGAAGATCAGAGTGTATTATTGGAAAGATGTCATTTTTTTTAAGTGTAAGCAAGGTGGAGACAAGACAGTTGAAGAATATATTGCGACTTTAAGAGTTTTAGCATCTAGGTGTGAACTCGAGAACAGACTAGACATCTATATTAGAAACCAGTTCATGTTCAGTTGTTACTCAAAGAAAATACAAGAATGTCTGTTAACGTGTAGGAATTCCACGTTATCAGAGACAACAGACATAGCGAAGGCCACTGAGAGATCTATTATAACGACACAAGTGCTAACTAATCAGAGCGGAGTACATGGGGGTAACCAAGAGGGTTGGTCACCGATCAATTCAGTTAATGATGATTCTTCTATATGTGTTATTGGTAGGAACAGTAGAGCAAAAAAGAAAGATCCTACAATCTGCTTTAAATGTGGTTCAAGAAATCACCTGGGAAATTTTCCCTCGTGTTCAGAACTTGGCAAAAGATGTATGCGTTGCCATAAAATTGGTCACTTCCAGGCGGTTTGCAAAAGTTTAGTTGTTAATGCGGACAGAGTGAAGATCAGCAAAGTAAATGTTACCAAAAAACTGGAGATGTTCAAGACTGCATTGACAGATTTGCTAATGTATTGTTGACCGTCGATACAGTAGGGTCACATATTCCCGTTTCTCAATCACAGAGAGAAATCGAAGGACCATGCTATCAGGCGACTGACTATTGATGGAACGGTAGGCACCATCATGGCAGATTCAGGCGCTCCGGTTGCCCTTTTAGCAGATATCACTGAGTGATGGTCCTGTAAAAGATGCGACTCTAGAACAGGGGTCTTCAAACTGGGGGATGGCCTCCTTAGGGGGGGGGGGGCACAAGTGATTCTTAAGCAGAAAATAATTTATAGCATTTTTAAAAAGGTAACACAACTTTACTACAATGTTTAAATAGATTTAGACATATTTAAATATTGCCAACTTAGTAGAATGATTGTGAAAAAATTCTGAAGGGGGGGGCCTGATAATTTTTTTCTTTCACCTGGGGAGGGGCTGGGGGGCGCGGCATTAAAACGTTTGAAAACCACTGCTCTAGAAAGAAAACAAAGTACATCCCAAACTGAGATAAATGAAGAAACAAAATTAATGCCAAATCCATAATTAAGGCTGAAGTAGCCTGTCTCAAATGGCGGATTGTCAAAGTCTGCAACTTCTCCCAAAACCCAAAAACTATTTGAAAATCATATATTCAACTGTCTTTTCTGTATTGAGTCTAAAGACCCCAGGGAAAATGCTTTGAATTCTCTGCAATGCAGGAGAGTGCAATCTAGGCTGTTTGCCCATCACAGATAACCCTGTGTCTGTTTGCATGCAGTTCCTCAGAAAAGTGTTCTGGGATAATGCTTGGGTAGTTTTGGAGGGTTTAAAGTAGTCTTGGTAGAACAGTCATTTTATGTACTTTGGTAAGGGGCATTATTCACAGGGATAAGGTAGACCGTCTGCACAGTTCATCTCTATGTGTCCACCAGGTGGAGCCAGCTTTTTCAGGCCAGGGGTAGGAATTATGAATTTCTAGGTATTTGAAACTTTTGATCTCCATCTGAAGTTTTTTTTGTCAACGTGCTGCCTCCGTTTCTGCCAGTACCTGATTCAGGACTGATTTGTCCTTGTTTATGGCCAGGCTGGAGGCACTCTTTTCTAAGTCAGGTGTGTGCATTCCTCGTGCATGGCAATGGAGAGGACGTTGCATGAAGAGAAGAACCTCATCAGCGTACAAGGATATAAGTCTTTTCTGACCCACTAACTCCATTACCCAGGTGAATAGCAGTGGGGAAGGGGCAACCCTGTTGTGTTCCTCGCTCAATCAAGAATCTGTTATGCGATGCAAGGTCCAAAGCTCATTTTATTTAGGATTTTGAAGAAGAGGCACCATCTTATGGAATCAAAGAGTAAGAGTAATGCGAGAGGTCCCCTGAAATTGTGACCTCTCGCTAGTGCTGCGACTGGTGCTAAGGCCAGCCAAGAAGCTGTTCTGGCCCCCATGTATTATTGGTATGTGATTAATTTAACCAATCTGTTTGCCAGCATCTCCACCAGCCTTCTGAGTTAATCAGGAATATGGACTAGTAAGAGGAGCATAGCTGGGAGGGTTTACCCTGTTTTGGTATAAAAACTATGGTTGCCCTGTTTAGATTGTGTGGCAGTATATAATTTTGAATGGATTTGTTGAATAGGGATAATAAATGGGGGTTTGTGAGTGAGAGACCATTGGCACCTGGTGCTTTATCTCTTGCATTCCTGTGGCTGCCTCTGTGTCAGACGTATGGATGAATCCAGGTCTTCACGTTCGGAGGGGTTTAACCTCTCGACTGATAGGTCCTTAGTTAATAGGCTAAGCTTTTTTACCTCAGTGGCCGGGTGCTGGAATTTGTATAGAATTTTGTAATATGTTTCTTGAGTGTCCATCTCTGAGCCTGTATACAGCTGGACACTACAATCTAACTCCTGATAATCTGTCTGTGCCTGGTCTAGCAGTAGGGGGAGGGATTTGTGTTGAAGTACTGATGCACCCTGGAGCGAGTCTCGAACCTGGGTGGAAGACGCTGCTGTATCCTTATCCACCTAGTAAGGAATGGTTTGTGTCCCTTAAATTAGGTTCCTGTTAAAATAATATGTCAGAGGGTAGGCATTTGTTATTTTGCAGGATTGCATCTCTTGCCATCGTCTTTCGCCCATTAACATTCCATTCGAGAATTTTGTAGGGCGTAGGAGTTCCTATGCTATGATCTGTGGTGTTAAGGAGTGATTGTCTAGCATACATTTCTGCAAAGAACTAGTTAAAGGACTGGTTACAAAACTGGTTCCCATCTCCTAAGCACTTCCAACTCAGAAGTATCTGTTGTCCGAACAATGATACATTGGGGGGGAAAAAATCCTGTTAACCAAAATGAATTAACAATACGAGTGAGTCTTGATTGGGGGGCATGAGCCTCAGTGTGTTGCCCAGATTTAAGCAAAAATATTTGGAGCATTGAAAAATGGTATTACTTGAAGACCGCAACTCCGGCTATGGCAGGCACCTCATATCATAGCCAGGGGTCGTCTTCTGCTCTGAGTGTATGCTGAGCTTTGCTTGTGTCTCAGGTATTGTGCGCTGTCAGTTTGAGTCTATGTCCCCGTTGAGCCCTCTGTCCTTTTGGATCCCATTCTTCTGGTGAAGTGCACTTTCCAGATATGGTCCCCTCCCTTTCCAACCTGCCTCAGGTTTCTCCTATCCTCTACGGAGTCCCACGCGCTTTCAGGTACTTCAGAGAAGTAAGATTTAGTGTCATGCATTAACCTGAGTTTGAACAGGTAAAGCAGCATCAACTCACTTCCATGGCTTTTAGTTTTTGTTTTACTTCTTTGAATGATTTGTGTTGCTGTTGAATCTTGAATATGTTGTCAGGAAAAAAAAAACATTACTTTGAATGAGTCTTTGTATTGTATCTCAGTCCATGTAATTGAGGGTGCTAGGGATTAAAGGCTTGGTGTTGAGGGGCTTCCCATGGGGTCTCGGGGCTATTGAGCGATCAATACACCGTCTCCACTTCAAAACACTGGGACACCTCTTCTGCTGGAAATCATGTTTACAGCCACGTTGATATGAATTGTACAGTTTGTGGACCTCTGATTCCTACACTCCTGATATTTTTATTCTGAGACCTTCTTTGCCTTTCTTGCGTGATCCACAACATTGTGGAGGCATTGCCGGTGGTTGCAGCTCGATGACGCCTGAGGACTTGGTATATTTATTGATTTCCCCTTTGTGGACGAGGGTGGGGGGGTCATTCTTTTCGCTGATCATCTGTGAAAAGGGGGGTGGGAAGAGAGAGGATGGAAAATGAGGGAGGGTTGTTAAGTGTGGTTTACCCCAAGCCTGGATTTTGTGTATTGTGGACAGGGAAAATATTCCCTCAAGGGGCGCCTTCGCCGTTCAGTATGGCGATGTTTTCAACCTATTTGGGAGTCACTCTACCTCGTTGGTGGGAGCATTTCTGCATAGTGCGTTGATTCAGTCTTACGGGCCTCAGATTGCTGTATAGTATGGCGATGTTTTCAACCTATTTGGGAGTCACTCTACCTCGTTGGTGGGAGCATTTCTGCATAGTGCGTTGATTCAGTCTTACGGGCCTCAGATTGCTGTATATGTTTGAGGTGGTTGGGGAGGGCTACCCTCTTTTACCTCCTTTATACCTCTCTCAGATGTAGGTCCGCCTGTGGTCTGGGTCGTGTTTTTCTTTTACCCTATATCAATATGGTGCTGCCCCACTCACCTCCTGGCCATGAGTCATGGGCCTATTCTGCCTCCCCGTCCCACCACTGGCCTCTTGATGGCCACCTTCAAATCCTTGATTAGCTCTGGAACCACCACCCCTAAAATGCCTCTCTTCATTGTACTGTGCTTGGGAGCTTAAGGCTGGCCCTAGCTTAAGTCATCCCAGCAAAAGAGGCCCGTCGGACACCAGTGGCAAAATGCTGGCCCAGCTGGAGGGCATGCACAGCGCCAGGTTCTCTCCTCTGCAGCCCCCCACTCCCTTACCCAAAGGGGGGATACTCTAAGTCTCTGCTGTTTTGCCATGGCCCTTACAATACCCCACAGGCTGTGGCTTGCATGGATCTACTTCCATTTTCGGTGGGGGGGGGGGGGGGGCACAGGTGTAGGTGACAGTTCTTGCTTTACATGCAGCATCACAGCATCTGGGTTGTCCCTCGAAAAATGCTGACTGGTCATGCCTCCCTCTGGTTATGGATCCTTGCCGTCACTGGGCAGCGTTGCCATGCCATCCATACAGTCCACCTACCACCTGATGGGCTGGTGGCCTCTCTGCATCATCCAAGCCTCTCGGGGTGGCACAAAAGCACACGACTCAGTACACCACAGGCTGAGTGGAACAGCAGGCACCAAATACACTTTCGGGTCCACCAAAGCAGGCACGGAGAGGCCACTCTGTTGTTGGTAGATTTTCCTCCTGTCGGGGTGGGCACAGCATATATTAGATGGAGAGGATATTAGGGAATTACTGAGGTTTAGTGGCAGAGCTCAGACGAGAATGGCCACCTTCATAGCCATGCTACATCGATAGGGTTCTTAAACATTTTCTCCTGTTTCCTACAACACTAAACAGTTGTTAATATTAAGTGCTCCACTATAGCTACAGAGCATATTCTGTGGGAGTTTTAGGTGAAAGTATGAGTCGTCTGGAACAGCATATTAGCAGCACAATTCAAGCACCTGCTGGTAAGCAAGATCATACTTGACCTCAAAGAACTTTGCTAGGTCAAGTCCTAATAATATGTACGAAGGTCTATGGAAATGCATCATTAAGTGGCCTTCACAAACACAGACAAATCTCCTACAAGCTGTCCACTATGCAACAACTCACGTGATGATACACCACTACAACTACTTCACCACAAGGTCGATATCTTTCTTCACACCTCCCTTTATGACATGCTTTCCATTTCGGATGTCATTCCTAACCCTCACGGCAGATCACAACAATTCTCTGACTGAATGAGCTTGTAACGTTTGCCAGCATGCAGCATAGAATGGATCTTATTTTGTCTCACAATCAGTAAATTTAGAAAACAAGAAATACGTCAGCATTTAGCCTCTGCATGTGGTTCCACAGTCTAGTATTCTCTGCTCTTGAACAGAAATGTACTTCAGGAAATAAATAAAAGCACATCTTTTCATGGAGTATCTTATATATAATACAGTACATCACACTGCGTTCTTCCTGTAAACACTGTTGCATATTTGCAGTATGCCTGTAAAAATTACTAGACCGAAAGGCGTATATAATCTGCATCTCTTTGCTTGCATGCTAAAAAAACCCTAAGGAAAAGAAGAGTAAAGGAAACATAACTCCAGGTTTTTGAGATTTATGTTTAGAAGAACTTCAGCCATCTATTCCTGGATTTTATGAGACTGGCATCTAGTTTAGTAATGTATGGGTATGCCCAAGTCGAATGTGAATTCCTTTAAGCGTCCTTGTAGATATTGAAGAATGTTAGGACAAGATAGAGCCTTGCAGGACCACGGTGGGTTTAGAGTTAGGATTGCATGCTTGTCTAACTTTACAAGTTGGTAGTGACATTTAAGGTCGGATCCAAATAATTTGAACACTTAACCTCCAATATCTGAATGCGTATGTAACATACTAAGAAGGGTGTAATTATTCATGGTATTGCAGGCCATTGGGGAGAATGAATAAGCACACCTTGCCTTTGCCTGGTATACAGAGCACATCATTCTCTGTTCATAAGGTGGCAGTTCTGGTGCCACAGCCAGAAGAGTGTCCTGACCAAAGTTTGTGCATGGAGATTGTTCAGTACCAACTAATTTGTTCAGTTGTGTTGCTAAAGTCAGTGGTCTTCCCCAGACATGGGATGAGCAAACCAGATCATATCATCTTTGGTTATCTTTGTCCCTATATATTTTCTGCTTTAACAAAGTTAATCTTCTCTGATATGCTGTTAAAGTTCAAGACAATTGAAAGTCACTGTCTTGTAGACCAGCTGACCTAGAACCTTTTGATTGTGTCAAAATTTCATTTCAGATAGGGAATAAAAATTCCTTGGACTTACCATAATTGTCTTTTTCAAATCCTGTAACACTTGTGTACAAATCTGAAGCCTCATTTTGAACACTTGGATCATCTTGAATTGATGTTTTTCATCAAGCGTAATTGTTTTGTAGTCTTTTTTTTTTTTCTTAAAGATTTGGTAGAGTGTTTTAAACCTATTCTTTTTTTCAGGTTGTTTCCACATTGCTTTTAAATGTCATCCCAGAGCATCATGTTCCACTCAATTTGACGGGTAGAGCGAAAATTAGTGGGAAGGCATGGGTGAAGGGACATCCTCGTGCAACTCCTGGATTTGACCCCGAGACCATGAGTGAATCTCAGGTGGGTACTGTTAGAGTATTGCTTAAGGTATATTCAGAAACACAGATTCATCATTGTTTTTATGATTCATCAATTTACAACATTGCATTGCCTTTGTGTAATTAGTGTTTGGATGATTTTGATATACTCAGTTTGTTACGTTATGCTGACTGGTTTGTGTATAGTGTGTCAGTGAGCATTGCCTTTCATGTGGTATTGTGGTGTGTGAAGTTGGTTTGTTAGTTTCTTCTCCCGCTGACTGGGTTTACAACCGGGAGCCTGGTAAATGTATAGTTGATTCGGTGTAGCACCATTGGCACATCCTTGGGAGGACCAGGTACACTTCTTCATTGCACAGTGCCAAGCATCTAGGGCGAGTTCTAGTAACATATATTTATAATTTAGCGTTGTGCGTTTTAAGTTGAAATGAATTAGTACAGTCGGTAGCTAATGGCCAATCACAAGCAGTCCTTGCAAGACCATGAAATCCTGCGAGGAGACACGGCAATCATCTGGGAGGCTGCCCAACTGCAATCAGCTTTTCAACAGACCTGTGTGAGACACTGCAGAGAAAATGCAAAAGACTGCTTTGATCCCGATTAAGAACAACGAAATCCTGATCCTCAAATCAGTTCAACAGTGGCGTAAATTAGTGATCTTAGACTACAAAGTTAGTGCTGCAAAGAAAAATGCAAGATACAATTAATGACATAGCATGCATACGACAAAGGCAAGCACTGAGAGTACCTCAGTTACTCAAGCAGCACTGCACAATTTGCAACGAATACTGGACAACCCTATGGCTAACTTCATGCACAAAATATAGGAAATTAGCTTATTAAACATTCCTGAAAGGAATGTTGTCATAAATCATTTGTAAATAAATAAATCATGAATGAAACTTGAATCAAAGGTAAGCAGTAAACATTATCAGTAACAGTGGAACAGAATGTGTCTTTGCAGAAGTCAGTGGGCCCTACTTACAATGTAATTTGGACTAAGATCATATATAAGAGTCAATCACTGTTTTGCAAGTCTTTAAAAATCAAAGCACCAGTATACAGGCAAATCACAAAAGCTAAGGCTTCCTGTTCTGATGTAGTTTAGGAGAAGTAGTGTAGACAGGTAGGTGGGAGTTTGAAGGTGACTACTAGTTGAGTTAACTGTGGGATGAAGTACAAACCCCATGGAATTGTACAGCTTTCACCAGTTGTTTTATTTTGTCTCTTCTAACAATGTTTGCCACATGCCTTAATCAGAGGGGTGGTTTTAGGATGAAACAGGACTAGGAACACCACCTATGGTGTTTCAGAAACACACATAGACATCTGAGGAGGCAGAATATGCATCATCTATTATAACTGATCACATTTCTACAGAGTCCACCATGCACTTTGGCAGTGAAGAAAGAGTGTTCAGCTGCATTAGAGTAGTGACAGTGTCGTTCAGTTATCAATGGTGGGAGCAAAAATCAGACCACAGCCTAGTGGGGTAGAAAAAACTGTGAATAAGACTGGAAGATTAGTGGAGGATAATTTCTTACTTATTTTCTAAATGGAATTTATGGAGGACACAATCAAAGACTACCTACATTAAATGTGGAGTTTCACACGGTTCAATTCTATCTCTGGTCCTCTTCAGCCTGTACACTGAGCTACGCAGAATCTTGATGGAGGGTTCTGGTATGACTGCCTGCAATTATGTGTAAACGTTTTTCTCCTCTATCGATCCCCATGGTAAAATATTGGAGAATCTGCCTTGATTATAATCACTCAGTGGCCTCAACAGCATAAGCCACTTTTACTACTCACCTTTTTCTTATTACCTCAGAATTTGGATATCTGACAATAAATCACGGAGATAAACGTTTTCATGCATTAAAAAAAACGATGATGCCTTGACTTTTGCACTTTGCAGAATGAATTTGAAACATCTGTAGACGCCATTCTCAAGGTAATTAGGGCAAAGTTCCTGCCATCTCTCTCTTACAGGCTACCCATCTTTCCAGCAAAGCAAAAACTGGCCCATAATTAGATAAAATACAGTGCAACATTTTCAGAGAAGTATTTTGTCTCTGAAAATCCACAAACTGTTCACAGACCCTCTTGGAATTTGAGTTACAAATGCAAGATTTTATCTATAATGCTGCTTTCCTAAAATATTGCTACAGCATTAAATGTTCCTTCTTGGCAAGGTAATGGATGACTAAGATCGGATCAAACATCCATTATGAAGAGTACTCCCAACATTGGAAATAAATTGAAGTAGTCGGAATTAACCCACAAGTCAATTTTATTTTAAGGTAAATAAGCTTTATTTAAATCAGAAATAGAAGAAACATATGTTAACAGTAATTAATGGTAAACTCAAAGATAAACCTTAAGTTTACAAAAAATGTGAAGAAGGGGAAAGCTGATTAACATTTTGAAAGTATTGGGGGGGTAAACAAGGAAAAAGAAAAAGGCAGGGAAAAAGTGACAAGGAGACAAGACCTATAAAGACTAACACTGTATCTTATAATCCTAGATAAATGTTAGTTGTATTGAAATCATGGAGCAAAATTTTGAGATTCAGAACCAATGACAGGGAAACTAAACATCCTATGGCAGCTTTACATTTTCAGACAAAGTACATTTATTACATTTGCGAGCAACAATATCAAGAAGTTAAAGGCAACCAGTATATATCTATTAATCGAAGGACAACACAGAGAAGTAAATGCAGTATCCAGCCTATGATAATGACAAACATTATACCACCAAGCTTTATAGGAAACATTGGAAGATTTTTTCCAATTAAGAGTAACTTTTTGAAAGGCTAGAGCTAGCATGAGATCTAACAACCTCACGTTATCAAAGTCTGAATCAATATACTCAGATAGACCACCTAAAAAAAAAAATGTGGAGGGAGATAATTGGGAACATATATGAAAAAGTGAGGTAAGTTGGAGCCAAACTTTTTCCCAAAAGGAGGCCGCAGGAGGGCATTTGAAGAGGATATGCATGAGGTCTCCATTGGGGTGGTCACATGACTAACATTTTGAAGTAAAGGACATGGAAATTTAAAAGAACAAGTGAAGTGGAGGCCGATTTAGAAATTCTGTGTGACCTGTCCCATATCTTATTCCAGAAAGTAATTGTCCAGGTACATCCCAAATGCAGTTCCCATTGAGTTACTACTCTAGACTTAGGCCTTCTGAGAAGAGGAGAACAAAAAAGTTTGTAAATAATTGATGCCTTGGGAAATGAGGTAAGAATAGAAGATAAAGACTAGTGCGATGGCGAAGAAGGTGGGAGAATTAGCAATGAAAAGAAGTCCAGAAGGATATTTATAAGAAGAAGATACCTCGGCATAAAGGAACTAGGGCAATTAAATAATTGTTCGAACTGTGAAAAGGAAAGAGGAGTTATCATTCGAGAATAAATCTTTGACCCACGCTGTACCTTTTTGTCTCCAAGACTTCCAAAATAATGTTTTTTTATTTATAGTAATGAGTTTATTATGCCAAAGAGGAGAAAGTAGAAAAGTAGTATAAGTTACAGTTTGTGATAAATAGTAAGTTCTTAGAAGAGCACACGTATGTTTAAGAAGCAGGAAAGATATAATAGAGATAATAAAAGAAAAGGACAACACCTCTAGAGGAGAAAAAGAAGAAAGGAGCATTCAGTATTCAACCATAAAGGGGTAAACGGAGATCTTGACGAGGGAATCCACCTGGAAGCTTGCCGTAGACTGCCAAGCACTAACCGGTTTGTTCCACGGAGACACAATGTTGACCAAGTTGCTTATTCCCCAATTCCTCCTAGACGTTACGTTCCTCCCACTTAAATGCACATGATCTGCATCGGAACGCCTGGAGGGAAGGGGATGGAAGAAAGAAAGAGAGAGAGAGAGAGATACTGGAGCCACAAGTCCGGATCCGAACATCCGGTGATGGTCCTTGAAGAGCCGCGATTGCCTATGCTATATTAGGTATCAGTCAAACAGCTCATAACTCGTAACCATGTATATAATAGTCTCTGACTACTATGTGCAAGCTAGGTGTACCTGTTAGGTTCCCATTTACCGCTTTAGATGACTCTCCCTCTCTCTAGGAATTTTCGGGAATTAATATGGATTATCTGTAATTACATAAGAGCCTTGAACCTCCTATAATATCTATGACTACTCCTACTGTGACCCCAGATTGATCCCATGTCACCTTAATTAATTCCTACCTAAATGTACTTGAAGTTCCGTGGATATCTTGTTTGACGACCTTGCTGAGATTTCCTAAGATGCTGGCTCACTCTACTCCATAGATATTTAACTAGGTAACAAATAATGACAACAAATTGTCAGGTAATTAGGTTTGAAGACATTCATGGGTTAATTTACGCACTGTACGTAGAATTCCAAGGATCCTTTTGATCACATTGAAAACATAGGGTTAATATCAAAACATTGCGGTACAAAGTTTGCATCACTCCGGAAACATGGAGTTAATACCAAAAGATCACAGAACAATGTTTGAAGCACTCTGGGAACATAGAGTTACCATCAAAAGATCACAGTGCAATGTTTGTAACACTCTGGGAACATAGGGTTAGTATCAATAACACAAGTGATTGGTTTTATCACTGTTACATCACAGCATAAGTTGAGCATAGGAATGACACTTTCATGCCATTCACAGAATGTTCTGTATCACCAGCACCAATTATGCAAATGTCATATTAAACTTAGCGTTAACAAACTTATTCATAATACATCGTTTTTATGATAATTGCATGAAAGAACTTCCTTTCTGCGATATATAGGAAGCAACAACGATAAGCGTTCTTACTCAGCAACTAGCGGGGAACATCCCAGTGACCCTAAACACCAATGATGTGCCTTTTTAGGCGCATGATGCTCTGAAACATCTGACTTTCAAATATCAAGTCAACAAGTATCAAGTTTTCACAAATAAATGCTTTTCGAGCGCCCACAGCTCGTTACCACCTTTTTAGTAGTCAGTTCTCTTGATCTCTTTAACTCCTTAGAAGCGGCATCCAGGATACAGGAGAGAACATAAAGATCTAATGTAGACAAGCAGAGACTCCTTCTCTTCAGTCGGTGACCTTTACACCAAGCAATTCACTCAGGTCGGGTGTGGTTTAAAAACCTGCTGCATCCAGCCACACCCAGTCTAAGTCATAGGGATGCTGGAGGCTTAAGCAAAACGTGTCCTAAACAAGCATTGGTTCCAACAAGCATTGGTCTTTGTAAACAAGCATTGGTATTTGTAAAACATTCTTATGGGGTTACAACAAACATTGGTCCCTGCAAAAGCAGATGATTGGCTTAGGAGTTCTTTACTAGAGCACATCCAGATTTGCAGGCCCGACATAGACAAAAAGATTTATGATAGAGCCGGAAGCCAGGAAAGTTAGTTACACCTTCCTGTTTAGAATGGCAGAGATGACTGAGAGAAATTCTAGATTTCTTATTGCTCCAAAGAAATTTTAATTATTTTGAATCGAGTTGTTTGAAAAAAGTAGCTGATAGAGGAACTGGAATCATGGATAAAATATATAGTATGATGGGAGAAATCATCATTTTGATGGACTGAAGACGACCCCACTGAGATAAATATAGGGGATTCCAAAACATAATAGTTCTATTGAACCTATCTAACCAATCCGATATATTTGCGTCAATGGAATCCTTAATGGAAGAGGTAAACCAAACACCTGAGTATTTATTCTTGGATATATTCCCAAGAAAATTGGTGACACCAAACAATTGTCTAAAACAAAATATTAGTTAGAGGGAGGATTTCAGTTTTACCCGAATTTATCTTATATCCTCAAACTGACGAAAAATCACCTATCTCTTGAAGTAGAGCAGGTACTGAGAGTTCAGGATTAGAAAAATATAAGAATATGTCATCTGCATTGGCAGAAAGTTTCAAATGTTTATCACCCTACTGGAATCCTTCAGTTTTAATATTTCTAATACAAGATAAAAAGGGCTCCAGGGCCCAAATAAACAGAAGAGGGGATAGTGGATAGCTTTGAGGAACGCAGCAACATAATGAAAAATACCTAGAAATGTTCCCATTCACCAGGACAGATGCCATTGGGGGTTGGTAATGCAAAGAAATAAAATAGATGACATGAGGACCCAAACCATGCAAGGATAAAGCTTTTAACAAAAACGACCAGTCTGTACTATCAAAAGCTTTGTCAGCATCTATGGAAATTGCAGCTAAAGAATAAGAAATAGTAGAGACTTTGATTAGTACATAAAGAATGTTTTAAAATTATCAGAAGCAAGTCTACCTTTGACAAATGCAGATTGCTCCGTACCTATCATTAAAGGGAAAAGTGGATCAAGACATAAAGCTAACAATTTAGCAAAGATTTTGAAGTCCACATTAACCAGAGAAATTGGTCTGTAGTTTTTACATAAGGTCAGGTCCTTACCTTCTTTTGGAATAAGACAAATGGTAGGTTCTTGAAAAGTACGCCCTGCAGATCCTGCGTTTGAGAAGAACTGAAAGAGATGTAGAAGCCTGGGAAGTAAAATATTCGAAAAAGTGAAGGAAGAATTCCACTGTGAAACCATCCGGTCCAGAAGTTTTACCTTTTTTTAATAAAATGAAGGGCTTGAAGAATCTCTGACAAAGAAATATACGTGATTTGAAGGAAGAAAAATCAAGTAGATTCTTAATATGATTTTGAACCTAGAGAGTTTACAGACTCAGCCAAGATTTCGTTATCCTTAAAAATAGAATTACCTGTACCAGTGTTTATAGATTGCACTGTGTGGCATTGTTTCTGAATTTTTAAATAATTAGCAATAAGTTTCCCCATTTATTTCGACCCCCATAACAGCAGGCATTGCTACCAGAAGAAAAGAAGAAGCATTATCCATAGAGATTTTATTAAACTCTAACTTTGCTCAAATAAATTCTTTCAGATTAGGATTAGTGGAGGAAGAATTATATTGATGTTCTAAGCGCTTAGGCCCTCACTACAAGTGTGGCGGTCCCAAGTGACGATCGGACCGCCGCAGACAGGGCGTTCCAACTGCCCTACTATGACCGTGGCAGATGTGCCATGGTCCGACCGCCGGCACCGCCAGGTTGCTGGCTGTCGACAGCCTTGCAGTCTGGGTGGTCACAATTCGCCAAAGATGCGCTGCCCTGGGGATTACGAGTTCCCTTTCCGCCAGCCTTTGCATGTCAGTCTCACCGCCATGCAAAGGCTGGCGGAAAGGGTGTGTCGGGGGCCCCCATGGACAGCCCCGTCGCACATTTCACTGCCCGAATTTCTTTTTGGAAACAAAATCATTAATATATCCACATGCTGTAGCCTTAAATGAATCCCATAACAACCGAGGGGAGATATCAGAATTTTTGTTAATATGAAAGAAATCCTCAGCAAAAGTAATCAAAGATGAGGAAAGGGTAGTATCAAACAAAAGAGAGCTGTTAAATTCCACCTATTAGATTTGGAATGTACGGTGAGTAAATCGAAATTTGTAATGACTGGCGCATGATCAGTTATGGCTATAGATTCAATGGTGGAACTAATAAGGGTTTGGGAGAGCAGTTTTAAAATAAACATATGATCAAGTCTAGATAAGCAGCCATGGGGTGGAAAGAAAAATTAAAATTCCCTATTATCTGGATTACATTTTCTCCATGGATCATCTGGATGACATTGCGATAGGAGTGAATTCAACTGTTTATGCATTTTATGAGGTATAAATTTAAGATACGGTGTACAGGGGTGCTGTCCTGCGTGGGAGGGCAAAGGCTTACCTCCACCAAAGTTGGACAGCTGGCAGAGAGGACCAAGAGAACTACTCCGGACCACCACCTGTGATGCAGGATCCACGCAGCTCAGCAGGAGAGGGGATCCACGCAGCCGGACGTTGTTGCCTGCAGTAGCAGGGGAGTGACTCCTTCACTCCAAGGGGGATTCCTCCTTCTTCTTGTGCAGGCTGAAGAGTTGCAGTCTTCTGAGGATGCACGGCGAGGGAACTGTTGCAAAGGTGGCAGGAGCCCTGGAAACAATGTTGCTGAAGAGTCCTTTCCTCTTGGAAGCAACTTGTCAGGTCCTGGAGGTTCCAGTTCTCGGTCTCGGGGGCCAGAGGTTGCAGAGGAGTCCTGCTCGAATTGTGCAAGCCAAATCTGTAAACCCACCCAAGAGAGAGACCCTAAATAGCCCTGAAAGGGGAACTGGTCACCTAAACAGGTAAGCACCTATCAGGAGAGGGCTCTGACATCACCTGCCTGGCCTGGCCACTCAGATGTTCCTTGAGTTCCCTGCCAACCTTGTAATCAAGATGGAAGAACCCAGGGACCCTCTGGAGGAGCTGTGAGCACCACTCCTGAGGTGATGGACAGAGGAGTAGTCACTCCCTTTTCCATTGTCCAGTTTCGTGCCAGAGCTGGGACTGGGGGACCCTGAACTGGTGTGGACTCATTTATGCATGGAGCGCACCAAATGTGCCCTTCAAACCAAGCCTGTGGCTTGGTGAGGCTACTCCTCCCAAGTCAGTCCCACCTATTTCCAAAGGGAGAGGGTGTTACCTCCTTCTCCCAAAGGAAATTCTTTCTTCTGCCTTCTTGGGGCTTGATCATTGTAGGAAGTTGGCTCTGTATGTACTGTTTCAAAGTAAGAAATAGCATGCACAGAGTCCAAGGGTTCCCCTTAGAGGTAAGATAGTGGCAAAAAGAGATAATTCTAATGCTCTATTTTGTGGTAGTGTGGTCGAGCAGTAGGCTTATCAGAGGGTAGTGTTAAGCATTTGTTTTACACACACAGGCAATAAATGAGGAACACCCCCTTAAAGACAATTCCAGGCCAATAGGTTTTTTGTTTAGAAAAATATATTTTCTTAGTTTATTTTAAGAACCACAGGTTCAAGATTTACAAGTAATACTTCAAATGAAAGGTATTTCACTTAGGTAACTTAGGAACTTTGAATCAGCAAAATAGTATGTACAGTTTTCACAAAAATGGCAATAAGCTATTTTAAAACTAGACAGTGCAATTTTCAACAGTTCCTGGGGGAGGTAAGTGTTTGTTAGTTTTGCAGGTAAGTAAACCACCTACAGGGTTCAAAGTTGGGTCCAAGGTAGCCCACCGTTGGGGGTTCAGGGCAACCCTAAAGTACCACACCAGCAGCTCAGGGCCGGTCAGGTGCAGAGGTCAAAGTGGTGCCCAAAACGCATAGGCTTCAGTGGAGAAGGGGGTGCCCCGGTTCCAGTCTGCCAGCAGGTAGGTAACCGCGACTTCGGAGGGCAGACTAGGGGGGTTTTGTAGGGCACTGGGGGGGACACAAGTCAGCACAAAAAGTACACCCTCAGCGGCACGGGGCGGCCGGGTGCAGAGTGTAAACAGGCGTCGGGTTTGCAATTGGTTTCAATGGGAGACCCAGGGGTCTCTTCAGCAAAGCAGGCAGGCAAGGGGGGGGGGGCTCCTCGGGGTAGCCACCACCTGGGCAATGGAGAGGGCCACCTGGGGGTCGCTTCTGCACTGGAGGTCGGATCCTTCAGGTCCTGGGGGCTGCGGGTGCAGTGTCTTTACCAGGCGTCGGGTTCTTAGAAGCAGGCAGTCACGGTCAGGGGGAGCCTCTGGATTCCCTCTGCAGGCGTCGCTGGGGGGTCAACTCTGGCTACTCACAGGGTCGCAGTCGCCGGGGAGTCCTCCCTGTAGTGTTGTTTCTCCGCAGGTCGAGCCGGGGGCGACGGGTGCAGAGTGCAAAGTCTCACGCTTCCGGCAGGAAACGTGTGGTCTTTAAAAGTTGCTTCTTTGTTGCAAAGATGTTTCTTCTTTGGAGCAGAGCCGCTGTCCTCGGGAGTTCTTGGTCCTTTTAGATGCAGGGTAGTCCTCTGAGGCTTCAGAGGTCGCTGGACCCTGTGGAACGCGTCGCTGTTGCAGTTTTTCTTGAAGTGGGGAGACAGGCCGGTAGAGCTGGGGCCAAAGCAGTTGGTGTCTCTGTCTTCTCTGCAGGGCTTTCAGGTCAGCAGTCCTTCTTCGTCTTAGGTTGCAGGAATCTATCTTGCTAGGTTCTGGGAGCCCCTAAATACTCAATTTAGGGGTGTGTTTAGGTCTTTGGGGTTAGTAGCCAATGGCTACTAGCCCTGAGGGTGGCTACACCCTCTTTGTGCCTCCTCCCTGAGGGGAGGGGGGCACATCCCTAATCCTATTGGGGGAATCCTCCATCTGCCAGATGGAGGATTTCTAAAAGTCAGAGTCACCTCAGCTCAGGACACCTTAGGGGCTGTCCTGATTGGCCAGTTACTCCTCCTTGTTTTTCTCATTATCTCCTCCGGCCTTGCCGCCAAAAGTGGGGCCGTGGCCAGAGGGGGCGGGCATCTCCACTAGCTGGAGTGCCCTGGGGTGCTGTAACAAAGGGGGTGAGCCTTTGAGGCTCACCGCCAGGTGTTACAGTTCCTGCAGGGGGAGGTGAGAAGCACCTCCACCCAGTACAGGCTTTGTTACTAGCCACAGAGTGACAAAGGCACTCTCCCCATGTGACCAGCAACATGTCTGGTGTGTGGCAGGCTGGTAAAACTAGTCAGCCCACACTGGAAGTCGGGTATGTTTTCAGGGGGCATCTCTAAGATGCCCTCTGGGGTGTATTTCACAATAAAATTTGCACTGGCATCAGTGTGCATTTATTGTGCTGAGAAGTTTGATACCAAACTTCCCAGTTTTCAGTGTAGCCATTATGGTGCTGTGGAGTTCGTGTATGACAGACTCGCAGACCATATACTCTAATGGCTACCCTGCACTTACAATGACTAAGGTTTTGCTTAGACACTGTAGGGGCATAGTGCTCATGCACCTATACCCTCACCTATGGTATAGTGCACCCTGCCTTAGGGCTGTAAGCCCTGCTAGAGGGGTGACTTATCTATGACATAGGCAGTGTGAGGTTGGCATGGCACCCTGAGGGGAGTGCCATGTCGACTTAGTCATTTTCTCCCCACCAGCACACACAAGCTGGAAAGCAGTGTGTCTGTGCTGAGTGAGGGGTCTCCAGGGTGGCATAAGACATGCTGCAGCCCTTAGAGACCTTCCCTGGCATCAGGGCCCTTGGTACCAGGGGTACCAGTTACAAGGGACTTACCTGGATGCCAGGGTGTGCCAACTGTGGAAACAAAGGTACAGGTTAGGGAAAGAACACTGGTGCTGGGGCCTGGTTAGCAGGCCTCGGCACACTTTCAAATCATAACTTGGCATCAGCAAAGGCAAAAAGTCAGGGGGTAACCATGCCAAGGAGGCATTTCCTTACAATCATATAAAGAAGCAGGAGGGCAGAAACCTGCCTCAGGGGTGGCAGCAGCCGGGCTGCCCGGAAAGTCCTGTAAGCCTGGTGGAATCAATGCTGGGGGTCCTCTAAGGGGCCCCCAGAGTGCATGGAATCACGCTTCCAATACTTGCAACAGTATTGAGGTATTATTCCGACATGTTTGATACCAAACATGCCCAGGTTCGGCGTTACCATTATGTAGTTGGACATAGGTAGTGACCTATGTCCATTACACACGTAAAATGGCCTCCCCGCACTCACAAAGTCCAGTAAAATGGATCTTGAGTTTGTGGGGGCACCTCTGCTAGTGCAGGGGTGCCCTCACACACAGGTGCCTGCACTCTGCCCTGTGTGCTGCGAGGGCCTACCATTGGAGTGACTTATAGTGACCTGGTGTAGTTAACTGTAGTGAAAATGGGTGCATGCAGCTGTTTCACGCAGGCTGCAATGGCAGGCCTGCAGACCCCTTTGCATGGGCTCCCTATGGGTGGTAGAATAACTGCTGCAGCCCATAGGGATCCCCTGGAACCCAAATGCCTGGGTACCTTGGTACCATATACTAGTGACTTACATGGGGTGTCCAGTGTGCCAATTGTGGGAAGAAAAGTACAAGTTACTTAATTTTAGTAACAATATATCTGGTAGAGACATATTCTAGCTGCAGATTCCTTACCTTTGAATTCCCCCAGGCGTCAGTCTGGATCTGGAGATTTTATGTCGAGCAGTACATCTGTGCACCGTCAGGTGGCGTTGGTTGACTCTGCGGGTGTCGTGTTTGCCGTGATGACATTGCGGTCGTATATAGGCGCCACCCCGGCACGCTGCCGTCAGTTTCTTTTCACGACTTTCCACGCCTGTAGCTCAGAGCCATGAAGAACACTGAGAGTGGTGAGCCAAAACTGGGGCTCTTAAAGGGAAGTTCCTGTCCCTAGAAATCAGTTTGCAGTGCGGGGAGGATGGGCGGGTCGCTAAGTAATCTGCAACTAGAATATGTCTCTACCAGATATATTGTTGCCAAAGGTAAGTAACTTGTACATCTGATAGAGACTTCTAGTTGCAGATTCCTTACCTTTGAATAGATACCCGAGCAATACCATCCCCCAGTGGAGGGCTGTGAACCAAGATCACACCAAGAAGTCCTGCAGGACCGAACAGCCAAAGTAGCTGTCCCTGCGGACCTGACTGTCCAGGCAGTAGTGTTTGGAAAAAGTGTGCAGACATGCCCATGTTGCTGCCTGACAAATGTCCAGGACTGGAACGCCCCGTGCTAGTGCTGTGGTAGCAGCAGTAGCTCTGGTGGAGTGAGCACGCAAACTTTCAGGAGGTTGCTTCTTAGTCACATTTTGATGCATAAGAGCACCAATCGTGAAATGGTCCTCTTCTGCACCGCCTTCCCCTTCTTTTCCCCCACATATCCCACAAAGAGGTGATCGTCCACCCGGAAGTCTTTGGAACGATCAAGGTAGAACGCCAACGCTCTTTTTGGGTCCAGGCGGTGGAATCTCTCCTCTTCATGTGAGGGATGTGGGGGGTGCATAAAAGGTAGGCAAGGTGATGGACTGCCCGACATGGAAAGGTGTCACTACTTCAGGTAGGAAAGAAGCCCCTGTGCGAAGTACCACTTTGTCAAGATGTATTGCCAGGCAAGGTGGCTTAGATGAAAGAGCCTGGAGCTCACTTACTCTGCGGGCAGAGGTGATGGCAACCAAAAAGATAGTCTTGATGGTTGATGGTTAAGAGCCCTAAAGGGCAGTTGTGAGGCGGCTCGAATGGGGCACACACAAGGTATGTTAATACTGGGTTTAGATCCCATTGGGGCATGGAGGAAAAAGATGTGTGAGGCTTTAAGAAACCTCCCAACAATGGGAAATTTAAGTAAATAAGGCTGATCTGGTAACCTCAAGAAAGGAGAGATAGCAGAAAGATATCCCTTGAGAGTGCCCAGGGTAGAGCCCTACTGGGCAAGGGAAAGAATAAAGAGGAGGACTTGAGAAAGAGGAGCAGATAGAGGAACGACAGGCGTATATGGTTTTGGTTGAGGGACATCTGGCTGCCAAAATAACTTTACAGACTTCGGGTGGCAGGTCAAAAGATATCAACTGTCTCTGCTCAAGCTCCTCCCGAAGAGGCAGCCTGATCGGAGGAGCTAAGGCCATGCTCTACAGCTTGGGATACCAGACTCTTTATGCCCAGTCCGGAGCCTCCAGGATTACTTGGGCCAGGTCTTGCCTGATCTTCAGAACTCTGGGCAGAAGTGGTATGGGCGGAAAGGTGTACAGGAGGCATGAATTCCACTTGTGATGAAAACCGTCGCTGTGCGAGTGCTGCCTTGGAAACTCCAACACACAAAACAGCTGACACTGCGCGTGCTCTACAGAGGAGAACAAGTCTAACCAAGGTTCTCCCCACTGAAGGAAGAGACCTTGCGCCACCTCTGGATGGAGATGCCATTCGTGATCGACCACGCATCGTCAGCTGAGTTCGTCTGCCCTGGAATTCAAGGAGCCCGCCAGTTGTTGAACCACCAGGGAAATGCCCTGATGTTCCAGCCAAGTCCAGAGGCGACAATCCTCTTGACAAAGGGTCCATTACCCATTCCGCCTTGTTTGTTGCATTACCACACAGCAGTGGTGTTGTCTGTGAACACCTGCACTGCTTCCCTTTGAGAGAGGGAAGGAATGCCTTTAATGCTAGTTGAATCGCTCGGAGCTCCAGAAGATTGATGTGTAACCTGGTTTCCGCCAGAGGCCTCTTATCTCCGCCTCTTTCATGTGGCTGCCCCATCCCAGGAGTGACGCATCTGTCACTACTGTAAGATCTGGTTGGGGAAAGGAGAGAGATCTGCCTTTGACTCAATACTGATTCATTAAGCACCACTGCAGGTCTCTCGCAGTTCCTTCCGAGATCTGGACCTTGTCGGAGAGATTCTCCATATGCTGCGCCCACTGGAACTTCAGGTCCCACTGCAGAGCTGGCATGTGGAAGACATGTGAAGCACGTCAGTTAGGATATTAGACCTAACCTCCACAGAAGGTAGCTCGAGGTCCAAGAACTCAGCTGCCCTTTTCACCACCATGGAGTATGAGACACCCTCCTCCGTAGCCACGGTAGGAGGAGAGAGCATACCAGTGTCAGGGGAGGTGTCTAGACCACTAGCATCACCCAAATCCTGCACCCAGTCCATTTGGAGATCAAGCTGGTATTCTAAAGAGTCCAGCGTCCCCTCCAAACTCTCCTAGTACCCATACCTATAAGCATAAGGGTCTCGATCACCCCTGGACCCAGGAGAGCACATAGAGAATTGAATCGGCATCAAGCTATGTCGTTCCAGCTCCAGGTCGTCGGTTATGAGAATGGGATTGACGTCGGGAGCGTCGATGTCTGACCCAACGCCAGGGAAGGTCGATGTGGCACGACCGGCATCGGGACGGATTGGATCCGGAGGAGCCCCCTGGAGCCATGGCCGAAGCTGACGATTTCGAACATGAGGGGGCCCACCAACTCACCTGTGCTCGAGGGCGCTGAAGGTAGGTCGGTCTTCCCAAAAATGAGGCACATTTTCTCATAAAACTCTTTGAGCTGGGCAGGGGTGGCTCCAGCTCCTGGAAAGTCAGGGAAGCACAGAGCGGACCCAGATGAAGGCTCCGAGGACGGAGGCCTAGAGCGTTGACAATCTTTCCACGCCGCATCATCCAAGCGACTGGGTGAAGTCGAAGAACACTTGTCCTTCTTCGACTTCTTTTCTTATGACCCGAATATCCGATGACTTTGAGGACGAAGAATGGTGGTGACTCCGTGGCTGGTCTTGAGACCTTCCTCTCGGGTTGTGATTGCACCCCAGACACACAAGATGCGGATCTGTCACCAACATCATTCGGTGACAGGAGTCGCAGGGCTTAAAACCGGTCTTGTGGGACATCCCTTGACGCATCCACGTCCTCGTCAAAAAGAATTCGACAAAAATGTTGTCAAAAAGTGACTGCAGTAGCTCTCTCCGGATCTGCGTGTAGGCTGGCTCAGAAAAAAAGAACTGATGTCAGCGTGCCGGGGTGGCGCCTATATACGACCGTGACATCATCATGGGAACACGACGCCAGTGGAGTCTACTGTTGCCACCTGACGGTGCGCAGTGGTACTGCTTGAAGAAAAACCTCCAGATCCAGGCTGACGACTGGGGGAATTCAAAGGTAAGGAATCTGCAACTAAACGTCTCTATCAGATAGGTACAATTTAGAGGATAGAGCAAAACTGCAGTTGTCCTGGTTAGCAGGAACCCAGTAGACAGTCATACACAGTCAAACATACTGACAACAGGCAGAAAATGGGGGTAACCATGCCAATAAAGAGAGCACTTTCCTACAAGGTGATTTTAGAACAGCAAACTTTTTGTTGATGAAGTTCTTAATTAAAAACGGCACATTGTTCCAAAATTAAAAAACTACTACATTCTAGCTATTTTCTTGGTTTCTCCGTAGGCATGTATTTAGGTTACCCATCATGTGGGGTGAAAGGGGGGGACGCAAATGTGACGCACATACCTTTTGTGGAAGAACAATTATGAAGGCTTCAGACCGAACAGCCCCATACATCAAAAAAGGCTTAGCACTTAATGGTTCAATTACTTAATAGGATATTGTTATCTTATTTTTGGCTCCAGGTATCATTGGGCCCACAATCATTAGGCCTTCGGTTAAATCTGCAAGAAGGGTGTTCTGTCTGTTTGTGTGGGATTTGAAAAGTATTTTTGTGGTATGGATGGCTTTATTCTGAGTAGATCAAGCACACAAAAGGTGATGGGAGGATGCTTGCAACAGGTCTAACCACTGGCAGTGGCAGGGTTAGCATTCCAATCCATTGTTCTTTTGCCCAGCATGCCACTTCAGGTTAGATCCAGCTATATGCAAATCTGTCATGACCCTGCTCCAGTAAGAACAGTTAAGCCCAAACTAGAAAACCAAGTCTTCTCTGAACTGGAACACTAGCATTATGAGTAGATGCATTTGATAAATGAGCAGTTTGATGTTGTTAGCTTGCAGGCACGGAAGAATTCCAGCAGAGGTAGAGATTTGACTGAATGCATTGAAGTTGAGAATCCAAGTATATTGGTCCAGTTTCTTATATTTACAATTGTATTTCCAAAGTGCAAGCCTGGGAATAGAATCTTGCTTTTTCACCTATAATAGATATACATTATCCATTTCATCTGAGAGAGATTGCATATGCATTTGAAAATCTACCTTCTGCTCCCAGTCGTAATCCTTCATTGCACAATGCACCTAATACCTGTTGATCTTTATCAAAATGTGGAATGGATATGGTTTTCATTTTATGTAGCCTGTGTGTGCTTGTCAGGTCTCCCAGTCTGCATTTGGATGCCTGTTTGGTGGTCTTTCAAAGCTTAATTGATGCTTCTAGCTGATCCCAGAAGTAATAGCCTACTCAAGCCTGTCCCATGCAGCACTTTGGACGAGTGTGTGCATGTGTCTGTGTTTCTTCTCTTCCCTCCAGTGACATACAGTATTGGTGTTCTTTGGTGTGCCGTGGGGATCAGTGGCATTGCTTCATGTGGTGCACATGCGGGTGTCGCAAACCTGTTCTTATTTTCAGTCAGTAACCTGCTATTGGCAAATTCCATTTGATGCCCTATACTCTGGAATTGTGGGAAAGTCCCTCTAAAAAAAGTATTTGCCGAAAAGTCCAAATACTTTAAATTGGATGAAAAGTAGGGTGAACAAGAGTACATCATAGTTGATCCACTAGTTCCTTGTTTATTTTTTTATTTTTTTTTATTTTTGTAGGTAGAACAAATTGTTTCCAAAGTAGATAACATCAATAATGAGTCCGGAGTAACGACACAAAAGAATCAGCCGAGCGATCAAAGGAACCATAACTGATTTAATGAGCCATTCGCAGTTTCACTGTACCAGCCGTATGTACTTACACGTGCATGGCTTAATCTGTGAGACAAGCTACTGGCAGGATCAACCAGGTCTATACTCTGCTGTTAACCTTACATGACCGTACCAGTTCCTTTGTCAGAAGAATGGACGTTACACTGTAGAACAGCCTGTAGTCCAGTAGCTCAGATAACGTTTTCAGTCTGCAGCGTCTGGGCTGTGCCAGGGATGGTCCGATAGCTGGACACACAGGTACGATAGTGACAGATGAATGTCAATACATTTCTGACTGGTGTCTGCGTAGTGGGAACCTCCGAGTCCAGAACAGCCTGGATGCTGCCGTCCAGACTTCAAACCAGACTTCAAACCTAGTCACGCCTCAGGGGGTCTGCAGCTGCTTAGAAAATGAAATAATAAAGTGCATATGAATAAAGTGTCTAAATGTACAAATGAAAATGTAAAAAGTACTGTAAATGTCTAGGAATGTGAAATTAGGGGCTAAAAACTAAATTAGTGTCCTCAAATTAATTCCTGGGAGCAGTGCAGGTGCATCAAACAGAACATCGCATAGACGATGTGTGGCTTCAATAAAAATTTAGAAAATCTTCAACCTTCCTATTAAAATGTCTATTTTTTATTGTATTTGTTTGCAAATTATATAGAATGTGTTGGTATATGTGTATGCGTTTGATGAATGTGTCTATGTATTTTTGTGTATTGTTTTGCGGTTTATTTCATCAACGTATAGGCCTGGGTTCCCGGCTTCCAGTAATGACTCAGTTGGGGGGGGGTCGATTTTAGTGGGGGTCCCCAGGTTCCAGTAGTAATTAAGTGGGGTCCACATAAGTCATAAGGTTGGGAACCACTGTCGTAGTAACGCTTGCATCTGCACCCAGAGGACGTGAAATATTCCATGAATACCACGTCCGAGCTTCCAGTAAATACCTTTTGCTTTTTGGCCCATAGGAGGGCTTGCTCTTTCCAGCAGATGGTAGGTTTACACCACAAGCAGTGGAGAGTTCACCGTCCTCGGCTGTGTGAATGTCTTCATGCTAGACTGATACGGTCTCGTGCTTTGTGGTTGTAAAATCTTTTTTGTGGTGCTCTGACTCATTTGTGCAGCCTGTCTTCAGCTGTGTTAGAACCACAAACCTTGGATACCAACAACCCCCCGGTGATGACGGACATCTAGTGGTTCCGTTCCGTGTGAAGAGAGCAGTAAAAGGCATCATGTGGCTTGTCTGCTCGTCGCTGTTTCCGGGGTTTACTCAGGTCCCGAGGTTTGGGGGCCGCCACCGCGGGGCCCCGGCACGCACCGGAAGGGCCCGCTTTGCTCGCGCGTGGCTTTGTTTTCAGCACGCGGTAGCTTCATCAAAGTCTTCGGCACCGAGGGTCTCTTTCCGATCAGTTGCTAGGGAAACTCAAAGAAAAGTGAAGATGTGGAACACAAAACCAGCAACCAAGGCGGCCATCGTCTGCAAAAAGTTATACCATGAATGCTTGGTTAATTTATTGCTGCGTTTTTTAAAAGAACTTTCTAGAAAGGTGGGGGGGGGGGGGGGGGTAGTAGTTGTGGCTTTAAGCCTACCAAGTTAGGAACTAGGGAAGCAGGTTCGAGTCTTGGCGCCGGCTCATCATCCTGTGATTCTAAGCAAATCACATAATTTCCCCGTGCCTAAAAAAAATATGAACATGAATGTGTGTGATGTTATTGGTGTTCGTGTAAAGTGCTCATTTTCGTGTCGAGCTCAACTGCCGGAAAATAAAAGCTACTTCCACTGGCGGGGACGTGCTGTGTCATCCGAGCACCACCTTTCCGTGCACTCCTCAGAGCTCGTGAATTACCGTAGTCCACGTGGAACTCATTCAGGCCTCTTTTATTGTTGGGATGCTGGTGCTTGTAGTTCTAAATGTATATGCAGTGCAGACCTGAAATGAATCACACTGTTCCTAATGGACATAAAATACTTATTTATAAGCCAACCAATCAGCTTTTTTGCTTTGCCTGTAAACATAATAATTCCCTATGTGCCCCCTAACTTACCCCGCACTTTGGATTTTTGGTAGTGCCTTTCATTCTGTCTTTTCGTTTTGACACTTTACTGCAACATACTTTTGGGTCCAATTCACACTGGAAAAAATTGCAAATCTTTCTATCATAGATTTTGCTTCTGAGAGTTGCGTAGCTTTCCGGCTTTTTAAGTGATTGGGTGAAGTCTGCCATAGTATGCACAGAAAGGTACATGTGTCGCACATTTCCATAAATACTCCTGCTCTCCTCCAGTGGATTGTCCCTACAGGTAAGCGTGTTAATGTGCATTTGCACATTTAACTTTCTTGTCATGGAAACATCTTTCTATGCGGAGAAAAGTCTTTCCCTATAGTCCCTTAAACTTACAAGATGTCTCTGTCCATTTCACACTATCCACAGTTTTCATCATCAGGGCTCAGTTTCATGTCAAAAGCTATAGGGAATGCCTAAGTTGCTGTTTAGTGAGTCGTCACAACGCTGACAGTGCCCACCCCACTGCCTCTTCCCCTTGAACATCCGCGTTCTTCGTCCCTTTCAGCTGTAAAAAAAAAAATGTCAAACGGGCAGACTTTCTGCACTAGTTGCTTCTGTCTGTGAACTTTCTGTAACTTCAGATCTGTCATTACACACACGTGAAACATTTGACACACCTAAATGAAACTTGGCCATGCAGTAGGTCGACGAGTCTGTTCCCTTGGCACAAGCGCCATTTTATGTTTTTTTTTTTTTTAAACAAGCATTTGCTAAGCCAATAGGTCCTGGCAAGAGCTATTGGTGTTGTGAATGTAAATGTTTTGTAACCACGTGTATGGAACATGCCTTTGATAGCTGACTCTGCCCAGTACATACACTGCCGGATTATAACTGACGCTCATTATAACCTTGGCTTGGCTGATCGTACAGCGTAGAAGTGCTTCATGCAGTGATAGTGTAATAAAAGGCAGGCAGACGGGTGGGGAAAAGCAGAACATAATCAAGGGCAGGGGTGGGACCAGTGCTTGCAATGGAAAAATTAAAGTGCAGGTACTCTATGCCAGAGTACCTGCTTGTTTCTGAGAAGTGCCAATACTCTCCAATTAAAAGTATTAAAATTTTCTTGAGATGTGCCGGTACTCTCCCCCTCAAAATAAAAAAGTGCTGTTACTCAGTACCGGCCCATTTAAAGCACTGGGTGGGACGAGGAAGGGTACAGAAGAAACAGACGGGCAGAGGGGTGAAAGGGAAAAGCAGCAACAGGGATGAATTACAGCTGCAACTGGCATGGAAGGGTGGCATAAAACAGAGGGAGTATGCCTTTACAGCTGACTCTGCCTGGTACATATGCTGCAGGATTATAACAGGCGCTCGGTGGAAACTGGGCTTGGCCAGTCGCACGGCGGAGAAGTGCTTCACCCAGCAATAAGTGTAATAAAAAGCAGGCTGACGGGTGGGGAAAAGCGAAACAAAATCGAGGCAGGAGGAGGAAGGATAGAGAAGAAACAGACTGGGGCAGAAGGGAGAAAGAAAAGCAGCACCACGGATAATGTAGAGAGCCTGAAAGGACAAGTACTCCAATGGAGTGCTTAAAAACAAATAAAAAAGCTTCGAAAACCGGGAGCAGTGGAAGGAGACGTGTACTTGGTCCATGTTGTATGGGAGGGTCAAACACGAGAAAAGGGCATGACTCCCCGATGCTACGACGAATGGCATCAAAGAAAATGAGATCGACGCTGAAGTTTACCAATGGTAGGCTATGGGCGGGCTGTAAGCCTACAGATAGAACACAACACGTCTCTTCAAGACAGAGCATCTAGTCAAACCTAAAAAGGTATTCTAAGCGCTGTGGCTCATATTTCTGTGATTTGGTTGCCTTTCTCCATGTACGACCTCATAAAACTGCATGAGACATTGGATTATCCCTGTTACATTTTTCTTTTGTACATCCTTTTGTTCAGTATCGCCCATGGGTCATATGACTCCGGCACATGAAGATCCACCATACTTTCATAAGGTTTTCATCAAAGATTATTGTTTAGCACACTGGAATATTCCCCTGATTCGGATTAGTGTATTGTTGGTGTAGCTAAGCACTCATCCAACTTAGTACATTTCTTGGGTTGCTAGGTTACTAGAACACTCAATGTCACTGAAGGCACGGTTCTCTAGCCCTGTGCGTTCTGGGAGTTGTGGTTTACTTCAGTGGATGCACTAAAACTAACACACCTGAAACAGGTGATTTGTTAAAGAAAATATCAAGACTGGAGCATTGCGTCCCTGGAGTCAATGGGCCACCCAACAACCTTAGTAAATAAGTTGTAATACAGACCCCTGTGCGTTTACGGTTTCTGGTTTTAGGATAGCAGGATCCACGGCTTTGAGTGGCAGCCATGTTGGACCTTAGGGCTCAGCTTTGCATTTACCACTAGCACAAAATGACTGAGTGAGCAGTTGGACCTCCCTGGGTCAGGATCCTGAGGAAATACAGCTAACACTCGTTCAAGCAAGGCATGAACACATTAACATTTTCAGCTAGACAAATACGCTAAGCCTAGGGTAACAACAACACTTGAACATCATGTATCCTGCCCCAGGGTTTTCTTTTAAGAGAGTCGAGCTCTTCAAGTAGCAGTTTGTTAATGTATAATTCTTAAAGTCTTTGCTTCGGCTCAGTTGGACCAATTACACTAATCCGCCTGGCAGTATGATGTGTAAAAATAAATCCTAGAACTGGAAAAATACCCAGTTACAAGTACCTCTCCGGGCGCATCATATGTTATGAAGTATTTAAATGGGCATACACACCAATTAGTTGCCACATTTAGTATACCAAGGTATATGTTTGTGGTTGTGGATATACCCAAAGAAGCAGGTTGCACTGGTGGTGCCTGTGGACAGACCTTGCTCAGTATGATGTGTTCGGGTGGTTGTTGGGCGGATTTACCATGTCGTTGTGCTCTGAAGGTAGAGGGTGAGCAAGAGGACCTGCCAATTAAACTCATGAGGTGTCTTTCAGTTATGAGTTTGGAGTATACTAAAGTGTGACTGCGAATCTCATAATGCTTAACCTAACTAGTGCCAAGTCTGTTGTCTACTCAGTGAACATGTAGGCTTTTCTAACCTTAAAAAAACATACAGGTTAATGCCGCACTCTCTTTGGTGTTGGCTGTGTGATGGGAGCAGTTTATGTGTTAGATTCTCTTGATCGGACATCTTTATTTTGGGCCTAGCATTAGATTACCTGCCGGAAACACTTGCCACACTTACTGCTTTGACTAGTCTGTGCACATGTTCTCTCGTCTACCTGTTCCTGTGTTCCTTTTCTGTTCTTGGCGATACATGTTTCGAGAGCATGTCAGTTCCTTCATCGTTCCTTGCCACAGCCGAGCAGGCATTCTCTCGAATTTGTCCAGATCAGCCCAAACCTGAACTGCTAGGTTCAAACTGGACAAGGGGGAAACCATTTGTCAACATCAGAAATCTCCCATCATTTAGTTGCAAATGTTTTTCTACAGCTGTCACCTTTTTTCAGTCCTGTATCTTGTTTTTTAAAATGCACTGTGTATGAGAAGGAAAATCCTCTGATCACATATTTTGTCTGTTCAGGAGAGGCTTTGTTACAGATGTTCTGTACCATTCTGTGACTAGATGATATACTACTCACTGCCTTCATCTGTTAGCCACCTTTATAGTATAGATGGCACTTGCAACACCAAATCAGACCACCCCAAGGCGGCCATCTTGCGGCTTGTTTATCTTCTATGCCTCAGAGAATGAGCTCACAGCAAGATGCCTGCCTTTGGTTAGCCTACCTTAGTAGATTCTAGGTGCTCATCTGTCCTCACACTTCCATTTCTACATTATCATCCTTGAAGTTTAAACCTTTAAAAAAATATTTTGTCTTATTGATGTCAGTTTATCATATATTCTGCATGTTTTTTCTGTAGATGAAGCGTACACGTGTTCTTAAGTCCCATACATTTGTTTGCTTGCTTTTCTCCAGGTTATTATTAGAAAAGGGGAGTTACTCTGCGGTGTTCTGGACAAAGCACACTATGGCAGCTCAGCTTATGGCTTGGTGCACTGTTGCTATGAACTCTATGGGGGTGAAACCAGCGGTAAGCTGCTTACATGTCTAGCTCGACTCTTCACGGCGTACTTGCAGCTCTACCGAGGATTTACAATGGGTAAGGTTAGAGTGGAAGTTTTGTCATTGGTGGTTAAAAATAGTAATTTTCAGCTTAAGTGAAGTCTGGCAGATTTGTATGATGACCCACATAACTACTGTTACCAAACAGTTCAGTTCTGACTCATTTTTCATCTCCGGAAAGATGAATGACAGAGGCCCTCATTCCGACTTTGACGGAACCTGAACCGCCATGCCATCGGCGGTCTTTTGACTGCCGCCAGGGTGGCGGTGCAGACTGCCAAATAATGAGTGTGGCGGTTTCGCCTGTGCCAAACTGCCATATTCCTATTGCTACCGCCACCCAATACAACCAGCGGTATTCCGAGTCCCTGTTCCGCAAGGGATTCCGTGGCAGGAGCACCGCCCCAAAATCCCTGGCAGAAAGACTGACGGTAACAGGAATTTGCATTCCTGTTGTCGGTCGATCTCCCCCCCAGTAGAGACCCTCCCCAGTAGAGACCCCTCCACCACGATCCCCATACTGCAACCCGCCCCCCAAATACACACACACACACACCCTGACACACACAAAACACTCTTACACACGCGGACACACACACGCATCACCACAATTATACCCAGACACACACACACGTACACACAAACACTCCCCTCCCACCCCCCATTCATTACATGCATACACACACTCACACACACCCATTCACACACCCTACCCCCTCCCTTGCGGAGGACACTTACCTAGTCTGACGAGGTGCTCCTCCCTGAGGGGATGGGACCCGGCTCTCCCACCGCCAGCCCCACACCGCCATCACGACACCGCCAGCCCATATTACAGGTCATAATACGGCTGGTGGAGTCCTTTTGGCGGGGTGGGGCCGGCGGTGGGCCTGCCTATGCACCACAGACCGCCAGCACGAATACTGGAGGATTTCCACCCAAACTGAGGCAGAAGTCCTTCAGTACTCGGAATATGGCGGTCGGAGGACTGGCAGCACTGGCGGTCCTCTGGCGACCGCGACTTCGGCGGTCTCACCAGAAGACCGCCGAAGTCGGAATGAGGGCTTGAGTCTTTTTTGCCAACATCAAAATTTCCAAATTTGTTAAACATCATAAACTGTTGTGTCAGTGTGAAGCTCCAGTAACTTTTCCAGTCCTGGTTTTATTCTTTGCATTGCAATACTTTTAATTTTGCTGTTGGAATTATAAACATGGGACTACAATTCCCATGGCGGAAGTGTAACAGGTTGGATAAGCCAGCATAAGATCTCTGCACAAAGTGGATGTATTAGTCCGCAGCATTATCATCAGGTTTTATATGACACAGTGCCCTTAGGCTGTAGTCTAGTATCAGATGTGAAAAGTAACACAGGTCAATTTCAAGGAATTTTGTGTAAAGCATAGTTGTTAAACTTAGCAGGCATTTAAAAAGCCGTTGTAATGGCATAAGGCAATTTTCAGTCTTAATCCTCTGATTTTCTTCTTATTATCACAGACGTGGAAGACATTTTAGTCAGACGCAGAGCAAATTTGAAAAGACGAAAAATTATTGAAGAATCCATGCATTGTGGTGCCCGGGTAAAGTTTTTCTTAAAGATATCTCTTTTGCATTTAGAAATTTGTTGAGTCTTTCTTATGTTACTTTATAATAGATGCTTACTCAAGTGGACTTCTCAACTTGCATTGTCTCCATATAGCAGACTGTATTCAAGTAATCCACCTCTATGGCGGTAGGTAGTGTTGCTGTGGCATCTATTGTATATCTGTCAGGTACCCTGACAGATAATGAAGTTGCATGTACATAAAGGACAACCTTGGTATGGTTAATGACAGGCTTTGTCTGCATGCCACAGACAGAGGCACACAGAAGCGTTTTCTCTGTTGTTTCTAAAACTTTTTATCTACAAAACAGTTACACACACTCACACTCACACTCTGTTGTCGTACAAATCCTCAGACTGTCCATAAGGCAGGAGGTAAATAGCTGTGTCCAAGCAATTCTCCCAGTGTGTGAGGTTTGGGACAAGGGCATATTGCAGGCACCGCTGGTCTGCAGTCTCATACAGACCACAGAGAGGCAAACATTTTAATGGATTTTTAGGCCGAAGTCTCGCACTTCACATGGCAAACCAACTAGTACTGTGAGCCATTCCTTACAGGGAAGGATCAATTTACCATCCTTGCTGCAATAAGTACCACTGCCTAGACCATCAGGAAAGATGTACCCATAAAGATAGGGAACCCTGAAAGATCAGTCTGATTCTTCATAAAACTACAGACCTGTTCTTTTGAAACTTCACTTTCAGCGAGTAAGCTTTTCACCTACTGATTCTGTGCCTAATAGAGGCCTTCAGATGGCTATTGTTTAATATTTGGATGTTCAAATAATGCATTGAAGCCTAGTCAGGTTAATGTCACCCTTAATGGGTGCATTTCAGCGATGTGACAGCACAGACACCTTCAGTGGCAGGTGAGGTCCGTTCTTCTTCCGTACTTTTTCTCCAGCTACAGTACTTTCAGGATTCCGGATTATGGCCACCAGTCAATTTACTTAAAGTGGTGTGTCTGTGATGGTGTTAATGGTGGTGTTCTCACTTCTTATCCTGCATCAGAACACTTTGTAGTTGACGCTACATTGAGAAAGCTGAAATCAGGTCCTTTTTGTGGGAAATAAGAGACACGTATTCCAAGTTTTTTCGTCTAGGAGCTTCATCCTTGCCATGCTCTGAACATTTAGCGAGATGGTCAGTCTTGCAACAACTCACATTCTCCCAACTTGGAAAACGTGCATGATGCTTTAAGACTGGGTTTAGGAAACAGCCTATTGCTATGGACATTATGGCTAGGTCCATTGGCATAGGGGTTGTTATGGTCAGATATCTATTCCATTAAATCCTCTGGAGATATACAGTCCAGGCTAATAGACCTTCCCTTTGATGGTGGCTTTAAGAGAAACTGCTAGTAAGGTTCCCTGTTGCAAAGTCCCTCAGAACTTTTCTTGGAAAGAAACCATATCCGCTTATGATATTACCTTTTGGTCTTTCCTGTGCCCGTGTGGTCTTCACCAAGGGGAGATGCTGTTGTTGATCGCTCACCATCACAGAGAACAAGTTCATGTACCTTTCCTGGATGTTTAGTTGGATGTGCTGTAATTTGCTCAAGTTGTGGGTTTCTTTGAATATAGGAAAGTCCTCAGTGGTCCTCCCTCTACACACTCAATTATTTTATGGCACTTAGGGGATAGCTTTCCCAAAACAAGAAATAATGGTTTTATTGAAGAGACACCCTCTTTGTTTTGGACAGATTCCTGTTTCCAATCTTAGGGTTCAAATCCAGCAGAAGCTTTCAGTACTAAATGAAGCTTCGAGTTGAAGCCTGTCAAGCTGAAGTGACGGAGGACAATTGAAAAAAAAGTTAGAGCATCTACTGTTGTACATAATGTGAGAGCGGATGCTTTAAATAGAATGATATCAGCCAACCAGAAAAAGGATCTCCTTCAGGGTATTGTGTAGCAGATATTTAACATAGGGTGCATTTCATTGGTGGACTTATGTCACCTGAGCAAACCAAGAGGGTACTCTTTATTGCTTGCAGTTGTTTTCACAAGGGCCTTCAGGTAGAAATGTATTGTGCATAGTCTGGACTTAAACATTTTATTATTTTTTCCACTATTCTCTGTTGTCCCAAAGGTTATTCAATATTTAAAAAGTATCCCAAGGCATCTTCATTATGATCGCTACAGACCTAGCGAAATCCAGATTGCCTATGAAGCATCCATCCAGAGATGACTTGCTGTCTAAACAGGGGTGTGTATGTCTACATCGAAACTTGGAGAACCACAGTAATCACGTTTGGCATTTTAAAAGAAGACATACTCTGCATATTCCCTTCCTGAAGAACTAATCAGTGTGTTTTGCAGTTAAGCATCCTGCTACAAAGTCAGCATACCACAGGGGAAATAGCATAATTATGGGAAAAATCAGTATGTCATTTTCTCCGCCAGAAGGTACATTGTATGGGGAACGCTAGTATTGCTATGACATAATGGAGCTTGCCTAGCTCCCTACAGGACCAGGCATGTAGCTTTGGGAGATTGTTGGTGTTCACAAATGGTTTATATCTGATCAGGTTTCAGCCTAACAGTTAGGTTTGGGCTGATCTGTATGAAGCCAAGAGAAGTCCTGCTTAGCTGTCACAAGGAACAATAGCAGAATGATTAGTAAAGACACATATTCCAGTGACCCTGAGCCCTACAGAGCAAGGTTAGACATGAAACAGGGAGCTAATGTGTCAAGGAACACATGGCAAGACTACCCTAGATGGTAGAATTGGTCACCATTCTAGTCCTTCTCACAAAGCTGTTGTGCTCTAGGCATAGCCAGAACCTAAATGCAAGTATTAGAGGGACAGGGTTAGCTGGAAACAGGACACACATAGCACAAGCACTGAAGGTCTAGGTGTCCTTCATCTTCTTTGTTATTACCAAACAATTGAGATTTTCAATTTAATTGCATGGTCTCAGCTGGATACAGACCACACCTGTTGTAATATAGCCACCCATTGTGAGAAAATCCTCTGTTTGAGGTGGCACTGGTTTGAAAAGAATAAAGCTATGCAGTAAGCTCTATATGCCTCTGGTTTTGTAGACTGCATTGAGAATAGAGGACTAGAGAGGTTCTACACTGGGGCTGAGAAACTATCTTTGCACTTCTTATTCTTGGGTGGCAGTCATGCCTGCATCCTGGTCTTAGCAGCAGGTAAATTACTAAGTGGAGGGAAGCCAACTGCATTTAAATGCTGCATTTGTTTCACAGAGGGCTTATTACAGAGAGAGTTTTCATTAATGGTTGATAAGGCACAGGGCTTCCAAAATGCAAGTGATATGGAACTACTGCAGGCCTAACTGCTTTTGAAAGCTCCATTATAGGGAATACCAATTTAAAAGATTTACAAAATATTACGTAGAACACATACTCTGGGCAAATTGCCCTTGCAGACACAGTGGGAGAAAGTTTGCAAACTCGAGTGACGCAGCAGTCAGGGTCAGTGATGTTTGCAAGCAGCTTGAATTCCTCAAGCAAACATATAACCCAGTAGGAACCACTAGACCATCCTCCTTTGAAGTTCCTTGGGGTCTGTGTGAATTTGGCATAAAAGTAATTGTAAGTCACGGGTTAGGACAAAATAGCGCTGCATTTAATATTTGGGCGCTTGAAGAGCCTTTGTTTAAAAATGCACAATGATACAGAGGGGCTTTCTGAGGTGTTGCACAAAAGGTGTATGGAGGTTATCAGAACTCTGAGCAATTCTCTTCCACTAGAGGAGGTTGGTGGGATCTAGGTCCTCCAGTCCACAATCTGACAATACCAATATGCAAGCACAACTTGTCAAATTCTGGACTACTTGAGCTGGGAATTGGATTCGACAAGTAGATAATGCCTTTAAGAGCTCCTCCTCTTGCCTCTGTCCTGATTACCTTTGTTCTTACTTTATTGGCAGCTCAGCAAATAATTTTTTGGTTTTGAGTGGGATCTTTCTCCTCAAGTAGATTCTTAAATGGATCCTTTGCCATTTGACTTTCACCTCCGGTTCAGGGCCACCTATTATCAATTAATAGCAGCCTGTTGTCTCTTCCTTGCAAATTACTGCAGCAGGATGGCTCTGCAGTTCTAGTCCTTACCTTGCGAGTTGCAGAAAGAGTTATGCAGCTAAGCCTTACTGTCCTAATTGCAAGTGCTACGACCTTAGGACTTAAATGTAAGTTGTGTGCTCTAGAGGGAAAACCTAGTGCCTAATCAGAGGGGCCATGACCTTGGAAATTTAGGTGGCCATTTGATCGATTTAATTGGGCTCTTCCTGTATTTTCCAGAAAAACACAAGGGGGTGGTAGAGAGCACCAGATGATCTGGGATGTATATTGGGTTCACACATCAAAGATAGTCAATTGTTCAGCCTTCTGCAGATAGTCAAATAAAATAGGCTGTGCTCTCGTCCACTGGAAAAGTGGAAGGCCACTGAGCCAGCACAGGTCTGTAGGTTTTCTTTTGCTGTCTCTGGGGGTGCAGACTGGATGAGGTATATAATCTAGGGACTATATGCCAGAATGTCCCAATACTCGTGATTCAGACAAGTCAACCATTTCTTTCAGGCTGTGAGAGCTGCGTTCAACCTGCCAGAAACAGCGTCAGCTGAGGAGCTCCAAGGGAAGTGGGAAGATGCCCATCTTAGCAAAGAACAGAGGGATTTCAACATGGTGGATCTGAAGTTCAAGGAGGAGGTCAACCATTTCAGCAATGAGATTAACAAGGTTGGCGTGTGCAGGTTGCAGTGCAATTAAAAATCTGTTTATATGCAACAGACTTTATATATGTGTAGTTTAATTGTCTCAGTTAGACTTTGAAGTAGCACTGGATAGTGTACATTCTTGGAACACCCTTGTAATCTGCACTGGGATGTTACGCAGATTTGTAAAGTGCACTATGACCTGATGGGTATCTTGGCTATGAGCAGGTGAGAATCTAGACAAACAAAGGGCCTAGTGGGACTACTCAGAAAGCCAGGTCTTCAGCTTCTAGCAGAATTCAAGTGAGGAGGAGGCTCTTATGTGTAGTTCCACACTTTAGGCTGGACCGCTAGATCTGGTTTTCCGTATCAGTGAGATGTTTGTAATCAGGAATCCAGATGAGCGGAAGAGTCTGAAACCTTTGTCAAACTTGATGTGATTGTTGAGGTATGCGGGGCCAGTGTTATGTAGTGCCTTGAAAGTGCGGGTGAGGAGTCTGAATTATGTTTATTTGTGTACATGGAGTGAGTAAAGCTCCTTCAGGTGTGGTTTGATATGAGTGCGGGAGTGTCAGAGTGATTCTGGCCACTGAGTTCTGAATGATCTGCAGCCTTCTGGTGAGGTGTTTGTTGGGCCCAGCGTAAAGGGTGTTCCCGTAGTACGGTTTGCTTGTGACCAGAGCATGTGTGACAGTTTTGCGGGTGCTTATTGGAAGCCATTTGAAAGTCTTCCTCAGCATCTTAAGGGCATGGAATTATGAGATGGTGACTGCATTGACTTAGGCAGTCATGTCGTGTTTGCTGGTGATGATGAATCTTGGTGTTGGTGATGGGTGTCGGTCCTTGCTCTGTTGGTCACCCAGAGGAGTCCCACAGTGACGTGATCTTCCTGAAGATCATCACTTTGGTCTTGCTGGTGTTCAGCTCTAGACAGCTGATTTTCACCGAGTGGGCAGCATGGAGTTTTAACCAACATTGCCTGTGTTTATCATTAAACCTAGGTATGCATGCCCCTGGGGCTTCACAGATCCTTCCCAGAGAACAACCTACAAATGATGGTGCAGTCGGGAGCCAAGGGGTCAACTGTGAATACTATGCAGGTACTGTGTTTTTCTTGCGCTGTCAACTTAACATAACAGAATCAGGGTTTGTGTGTACGTAGATTTGGAGCTCATTGGTTCAGTGTTGTTTCATATTAATGGACGCGTGCCATGAGGCTAACTGTCAGGCTTTCTTCGTTTTTCTACTAGTGAAAGGATTTTTTTCCTTTGGAAAGTATGGATCTACAAATCACAGCATGATTCAGCTGCTGGCTGTAGTTGCCATATCCTGAAACTTGTTTTGACTGTACTTCACAATATGTAAAGTAGGATATTCTTGGTTGATTGATTGTTGTGGCTCTTTACTTGTATTTTTATTTTTTCTATAACATTTTGTTGCTTTTGTTCATATCTGTCAATTGACCTAGACGACAGGGTGCATGTATTTGCTTTTGTGTCTCCGACTCTTAGTTAAGAAAAAAAGCTTGAAAGGCAAACACATTATTCATGTTTAAATTATTCTTTTAAGAGTTGTACTCCTTTTCTCCTGTGCAGATTTCATGCCTGCTTGGTCAGATTGAGTTAGAAGGCCGGCGTCCCCCACTGATGGCATCGGGTAAATCTTTGCCCTGCTTCCAGCCGTATGACTTCTCGCCTAGATCAGGAGGTTTTGTGACTGGTCGCTTCCTTACTGGAATTAAGCCTTATGTGAGTGAAACAAAATATAGTCCCATGTTTCTTTTCATATATACAGGGAGTGCAGAATTATTAGGCAAGTTGTATTTTTGAGGATTAATTTTATTATTGAACAACAACCATGTTCTCAATGAACCCAAAAAACTCATAAATATCAAAGCTGAATATTTTTGGAAGTAGTTTTTAGTTTGTTTTTAGTTTTAGCTATGTTAGGGGGATATCTGTGTGTGCAGGTGACTATTACTGTGCATAATTATTAGGCAATTTAACAAAAAACAAATATATACCCATTTCAATTATTTATTATTACCAGTGAAACCAATATAACATCTCAACATTCACAAATATACATTTCTGACATTCAAAAACAAAACAAAAACAAATCAGTGTCCAATATAGCCACCTTTCTTTGCAAGGACACTCAAAAGCCTGCCATCCATGGATTCTGTCAGTGTTTTGATCTGTTCACCATCAACATTGCGTGCAGCAGCAACCACAGCCTCCCAGACACTGTTCAGAGAGGTGTACTGTTTTCCCTCCTTGTAAATCTCACATTTGATGATGGACCACAGGTTCTCAATGGGGTTCAGATCAGGTGAACAAGGAGGCCATGTCATTAGATTTCCTTCTTTTATACCCTTTCTTGCCAGCCACGCTGTGGAGTACTTGGACGTGTGTGATGGAGCATTGTCCTGCATGAAAATCATGTTTTTCTTGAAGGATGCAGACTTCTTCCTGTACCACTGCTTGAAGAAGGTGTCTTCCAGGAACTGGCAGTAGGACTGGGAGTTGAGCTTGACTCTATCCTCAACCCGAAAAGGCCCCACAAGCTCATCTTTGATGATACCAGCCCAAACCAGTACTCCACCTCCACCTTGCTGGCGTCTGAGTCGGACTGGAGCTCTCTGCCCTTTACCAATCCAGCCACGGGCCCATCCATCTGGCCCATCAAGACTCACTCTCATTTCAACAGTCCATAAAACCTTAGAAAAATCAGTCTTGAGATATTTCTTGGCCCAGTCTTGACGTTTCAGCTTGTGTGTCTTGTTCAGTGGTGGTCGTCTTTCAGCCTTTCTTACCTTGGCCATGTCTCTGAGTATTGCACACTTTGTGCTTTTGGGCACTCCAGTGATGTTGCAGCTCTGAAATATGGCCAAACTGTTGGCAAGTGGCATCGTGGCTGCTGCACGCTTGACTTTTCTCAGTTCATGGGCAGTTATTTTGCGCCTTGGTTTTTCCACACGCTTCTTGCGACCCTGTTGACTATTTTGAATGAAACGCTTGATTGTTCGATGATCACGCTTCAGAAGCTTTGCAATTTTAAGAGTGCTGCATCCCTCTGCAAGATATCTCTCTATTTTTGACTTTTCTGAGCCTGTCAAGTCCTTCTTTTGACCCATTTTGCCAAAGGAAAGGAAGTTGCCTAATAATTATGCACACCTGATATAGGGCGTTGATGTCATTAGACCACACCCCTTCTCATTACAGAGATGCACATCACCTAATATGCTTAATTGGTAGTAGGCTTTCGAGCCTATACAGCTTGGAGTAAGACAACATGCATGAAGAGGATGATGTGGTCAAAATACTCATTTGCCTAATAATTCTGCACTCCCTGTAGATATTGGTTTTGTTATCAAAGAAAAATATTTATTAAGACTTCTATTCACATCAGTTAGAAGATGAGGAAAAATGTATACTGTTAAGAACAGACTTGTGACCTTTCTGTCAGGTTTAACTTAATTATGAACTTTTGCAACACAAAGTTTTGTGGTGGCCCCCTATGTTTCAAGTCTTTTGGTGACTGTGGCGAAGGCAATCAGTTTTGAGTCAGATGTAACTGACTAAAGACCACAATTGTAGACAATTGTAGACTTCTCACCACCGTCTGCAGGTTTAATCAGGCAGTTTAAGAAGTTCCTAATTGTAGTGCAGTCAGCAAAACCAGGTGGCCCGATAATGCACCCACAAAGAGACAACATAATAACTTTACAAAGATCAGTACCAAGCGAAAGCCTAACATAAAGGCCATTGTGAGATAACTGTGCAATATGTCCCATTTCTTTGTAGTCTGGCTGTCTAACTTATACACGTGTGCGAAATCTGCAGATTTCGGTCTGAACTTTTCTTAGCTTAGCTTCTGCTTTTTAATTTGTTTTCAATTTATTAACTTTCTTTATTGTGTTTCTCACATGAGCTGTGTGCTTTGTCCTTTCCACGGTTGTTTATTCATGCTCCTACCCAATGTGATTGTTTGATAGCCAAATAGCTAACTTTTCTGCAACGTCCCAGATGGCTGCTTTCTGCTACTGATGTTTATCAGTGTGATTTGTTTTGGCCTTAACAAGCAGGTCTCATCAAGACTTGGGTGCTCTTGGTTTTATCCTTTTACATTAATGCCTTCTTGACTCTTCCTTCTTGTGTTGTTGGAAATTAGGCCTTTCTAAGTGGTTCTCATTTTCTTTTCAAACTTACAACACTACAAAACTATACATTTTCTTCAAACATCACATTAGTGTGGATATGATATAGAATTACATACATGTAACTGCCCGTAATGGACTTCTTTTACTAGTGGGTCCCAGTGACATTATGTACTGCAATAATTAATCTCTATGGTGTATACTGATGGAAAACTCCACATTATGGACAGCTACACAGCCACAAATGTATGTTGTGTATGCTCCCCATTCGCCCCCCATGTGAAATGATGTTGTGGATCACCTGTGTAAAGGGTGAGGAGTTATGAGGGAGCTGCACGCAACATGGTCTTTGTTACTATCTTACTCCTCTGCCTCTCATTTCTATAAAATTATATACCGAGTGTCCTGCCTCCACCTCCCTCAGACCAGCCCATCTTCATCTTCATCTTTATAAAAGAACATTCGGTAATAGTAACACCAATTATTTCAAGCACTTAAATGTTGCAGAAACAACAGTATGAACCACTATATAAAGACAAAATCTTGTATGTTCTATATATGTTGGACAACTAAAACTAGGTTCCTGGAGAGCTTGTCAAATTGCTCGCAGCCACATCATGGAGTGGTACTAGCAGGCTAGATGTTTGAAGTCCTAACCCCCAGCATATCTCATGTTGGTCCAAAAATCAGTTCAATATTGTTGTATATTATTGCAGACCCGGAGGCCATGGACCAGTTCAATGTGGCTTATAATGTCTCCAGCCCAGTGAATTAGGGTTGAGGGCAGACAAATGTAAACTGGAGGGTATTGAAGAAGCTGAAGTTCAGCCTTTCCTCATGTAGACCTATGCTGGCCATCAGTAATCACTTTGACCATGTGCTCTCTTCATAGGTTTTTTTAAAACGTTGACTCTTCCAGTAGATGCGTAGGTGTACTCGACTGGTCTGGAGAACAGTTTGGTAGTTAACAGGCAGCAGGTCGCACCCACATGTTGTACCTAACTTTTTAGGAAGTTACGAATCTTCTAGCTCCGTAGAGCGTACATGTGTGCCCAGTCAACATTTAAAGCAGTGTGTGAGTGGGTGTCTATATTACCAGTATTTTGAGATGTGACTTGAAATTCGCTCTGAAAGAACCAGTTCTGCAGTTCTTGTAGTCAATGTTTAGCATGTACAGGAGGTTGTGAATTATTTGGACCACACAGATTTCTTTGGAGCATTGGAATAGAAGTGTCAGTGTATCTTTGCTCTGTGGTGAGCGGGGATCCATGCATAAAACGTGTATACTTGACTTTGTGGATTCACTGTAAGGGCAGATGATGAGGTGTGCAGGGGGCACAGACATCAAGTGTCCTGGCTACAGAGCATCATCCTGGCATGTGCTATCCTGGCCTTCCGGACTTTCAAAGCTAGGGGGCATTGTCTCCTTAGGACTCTGAGTGCCCAACAAGTGGTAGTGGGAGGTAGCGCATGCGCTCATTTAGAGTGCTTTACAACATTAACCCACGTCACGTCTTTCCAACTTTCCCCGTTCTAGTCTTGTAGTGACACGATATCCATCACCAGTACTCAAAGGGTAAAAACTCTACCCTGAGATTGTAAAGCAATTCTGAACCTGCCACGGTAACTGCATTTTTATCTGTTTCAGGAATTCTTCTTTCATTGCATGGCTGGTAGAGAAGGTCTTGTGGACACAGCTGTGAAAACCAGCCGCTCTGGATATCTTCAGAGGTAATTCCTCATTCCCACCACCCTCCCCGAATTTGTGTGATCTGTTGTGAATTGTGGTTGGCATTAAGCTTCTGAAGGGATCCTTTCCTTTCATAACCTGGCGATTGCTAGTAAACGGAACCTTTCAAGTTCTCTTCGCAGAGGCGGTAATACATGTTAAGGAAGTACCAACAGTGTAGTTAGGACTGGGTTTCTATTTGTAAAGGTGCTTGGTAACTGGTGGGTGAGTTTGCGTGAGTTTAAGGTTATATGCATGGGGAGTCAAGTAACGTGTTTGTGTATACCAGTGAGTGCTGATTGATTCATGGATGCCTGAGTGAGTGCATTTTTGAGTGAGTGAGTGAGCAGCAGAAGTGGAGAGTAGCCTCCCTATCTCCCACAGCCATGACTTTGGACTACCATGTGACCCTGCATTCACTCACGCACTCACTCATTCACTCACTCATTCATCCAGGCAACCAACAGCACTAATTCATCCACCATTTGGCCCAGTTTTGCCTTCATCAATTTAAGAATCCACACAAACACAAAATGACCAATTATTAAATAAATACTATTTTTTTTAACATTTTTGATGTGGTCATGTTTATGTGTGTACATACGTCTGTGTGTCTGTATGCTAGTGGTCATGTCAAAATGTTTATGGGTACGTTTATGAGTGTGTCTGTATATTCTTGTGATGTTGTGTGCCTTTAGCAGTGTATGCCCATGAACAAAATTGCGGTTAATTCCAGTTGCTCCATGGAAATGGTCATTTAAGTATAATGATGCTAATTTGCTTCAGTAGGTTTTCAATTTAATACACTAGCAGAGTCCGATCACCAAAAAGAAGGGCGGTAATCAGGAGAAATAAAGTGCTTTTTGACCAGATGGGCTTATATCAGATACAATATTCAGTCGTTTGCGTTATACTTATATTGGTTTGCTCTCTGGTTGTAAGTATTTTATTACTCGCGGTGTGCAATCCCAGATTCAAAATTGTAATCTCACCACAGCCTCAAATAAATGCGCATTGCAGCTGAAGACAGACGCGATTCTGGTAAAGTGAGTAAGCAGCACTGCTCCCCGAATATTGAACTGTCTGAACCCCGAGGTCCCCCTCACAGGACACTCTCGAGGCCTTTGTCGCGTGAGCAACACTGCTGCCAAGCAGCCTATCTGCTACTTCCGCTTGCAGAGGTGTTTCCGGTGAGGACAAAACTTTCGGTCACGTTTTTAGCAAATCTTTGCAATAGTCGCAGACTGCACGGGGTGAATACCAGGCCGCCTGCAGCTGTTCTTTAGCGGCGTACATCTGACAGTAGGAGTCAAAACGAAATAACCTGCAAAGAGATTTAAAGCAGCGGAACATGCTGAAACCAGTCATGAAATGGAGTGTTTGAAAAATAAGCAGCTTTCAGGCAGCCCTGTCCCTGCAGAATTCCAAATTAAACCGGAACTGTTGTGAGGTTAGATGCCATGATTGGTGTTAAACACATGAAAAACTTAAAAAAAAAAAAAAAAAAGAGCAACGGAAACTGGCATTTCATCCTGTTCCATTTAAATCTTCTAATTAGTTTACATACGTTGTGAAATTGTAAAGAGTTTTTTCTAGCAAAAACATTTATCCAAAGAAAAACCTCTGAAAATCTTTGTTTCTTTTTTAATAATTTATACCATCTTTATGGAAATCGCTGTTGAGCTTCCAAGAATTAAACCACATCCTATAGCCTATCTTAGGGTGTCATGCATAAACTTCTGACAGTTCATGTTTAAACAGGTTTACCTTCTGCCTCCATGCTCGAGGGCACTCGTGGTTCTCAATTCTGGACATTCCATACATTAATAATTGGTTTTAGGTGCGGCTGCTCTGTCGGTTCCATTAACTTAAACCAAGACTACAATTGCCAGACTTCACTGATGTAATAAGTTAAAACCAAGGACTGGAAACGATTTCTCAGCTTGGCACACAATCATGTGGTAATCTTAGTTCGTGGATAAGTAGGAGCATTTGGTGCATCGTGAAAATGAAACAGAATAGTGGGTTGTAAAAAAATTACCTTATTTTAAACTGGTCTACACTTGTTTGACTGAGAAATGAAGCCCCTTTTCAGTCTCCTCCCATCCTTGCATTAATCCTGGCCTCAATTTCATGGCTGTCAGCAGTTTGACTGCTTGTTAAATATCTGCTCAGATTGTGTGTAATAACGGTGTCTATGTATGCCTAATTCGATCTCTGCAACACTGTTCTGGGATCAGTACATGTCCCAAATAAGTCCATTTTGTTTAATGCTGGGGACAGTGGCCACAAGTTTTCCTTGGCTTCAATCAATCAATCAATCAAATAATTTCTTAAGCACACTACTCACCCGTTAGGGTCTCAAAGCGCTGTATATGGGGGGGGGGGGGGGGGCAGTGGGGGTGGCGTTGCCAGTTTCTGCTCAAAAAGCCATGTTTTAAGGTGCTTTCTGAAGATTAGGAGGTCCTGGGTCTTGCGTAGGTTGGTGGGGAGGGAGTTCCAGGTCTTGGCGGCGAGGTGGGAGAAGGATCTTCCGCCGGAGGTGGTGTGTTGGATGCGGGGGACTGTAGAGAGGGCGAGGTCGGGGGAGCGGAGCTGTCGAGTTGGCATGTGGAAGTTTACTCGTTCGTTGAGGTAGGCCGGTCCAGTGTCGTGGAGGGCTTTGTGAGCGTGGACGAGGACTTTGAAGATGATCCTTTTGTTGATGGACAGCCAGTGTAGGGATCTGAGGTGGGTGGATATGTGTTTGTGGCGTGGGAGGTTGAGAATGAGACATGCCGCTGCGTTCTGGATTCGCTGGAGTTTTCTTTGAAGCTTGGCCGTGGTCCCTGCGCTTCAGCTTTTCCTAAAATGTATTCTTATCAACATTTTACATTTTCTGCACAGCCATTGCTGTGGGGTATTTTCAGGTGTCTTGTGAGTTCACGACAATATTGGGACATACTAAAATGTCTCTTGGGTATGGTCATCACTGCTTAGAGTGTTATACGTGTCCTTTCCCTGATGGTAAACAGCCCAGCAGTTTCATATGTAGAGAAGTGATGCAGCTCTCACTTGGAGCACCTTTCAGCTCACTAAAATGCATGGCAGGTCCAGAGAAAGAAACTGTGAATAAAACGCACCTGTAAATAAAAAGATAGCTGCCAAATACTCCAGTGGTGTGGTCCAAATGTGAAAGGTGTTGCAACCAACTGATGGCTGAAGGGTAATGACCCAAAGCCCATTTTTAGGTATTGCTGTAGGCAAAAGCTCTGTCGTGTACAATAAAATGGACTTTGGTTCATTGGGTGGCTTACTTGTCAGTCTCATTCCTTTTTGCTTCTTATGTGATGGCTTTCCTTCCTCTACTTTGGTTTGTACCTCCCCTACAGCGTGGCTACTTTCCCACTGGCAGTTTTCCCACTTTATTTCCCACCACGCAACCCCAGCAACTTTGTTGCTTCAAGCCCCCTTCCTGCTCAGTTTTGTCATTTGCAGACATTGATTGTTCTCTGCCTCACTCCCTGAATTTTTCCTATATTTCTTTTTATGGAATATGGCAGCTTCAATTTGCTTACTGACTATTCTTTTGTCTTTTACTTGTAAATAATGGCAGCGTTATCAGGCGTTGCACCGGAACAGACACGCTTTGCTTTCTGACTCTCCGACATGGAGAGTACAGGCTGGCTCTAATTTGTGGCCAATCACACAGGGTTTTCGCAACATTGGCTACATTGTAGGCCTACAGTTTATACTGATTTGGAGGACTACACCTTTTCCCTATACTGCAAGGGACGGCTCCATAGACTGCTGGATTACTCATTCTTTCGTGCCTTGAAAAAGTCCGTGTGGACGAAACAGGTGTTGGCTGTTTCTTTGCCATGTTATGCCTTTCCTAACATGTGGACGTGATTATCATTGAGCAGATATTGGAATTTTTCCAATACAAAGGATTAAAGCAATTCCTGCGACTCTACGTATCCCGGACTGAATATTTTGGAGTGCCCTAGTTGCCTTTTTCTCTTGCATTCTTTTGTCTATAATGTACTTTTGGGCACTTTTTATTTAACGCTCCAAGGTGGACACCCCCAATTTTGGAACAGTAAATTAAAAGTAGAAACATGAATGCATACCTGGATGCATGCTGGATTTTTTGTTGCTGCTGTTCAGCTTCAGTAACAAGCATTGCCAAAGCCAAAACGTTGGACGGTGCCTTTCAAAGTCTAAGCCTTTTGGCTTCGCCAGTGCTTGTTGTGATTTGTGTGGACCTGAGCTGCCTCCAGCCAGCCCTAATCAATAAAAATATTGATTTGAACATTTACGACTTAGTGGGCAGGTAGGAGAAATAATTTGGGAAATTCTGTGCTTCACAAAGGACCTTTTGATTTGTGGATTGGGTCAGGTTAAAAACAAACAAGTTGTGTATCTTTTTGCTAGAAGAGGTAATGGATCTCGTGCTACTAAAAGAGGTTAACAAATGGGCCACTAAACTGGTCTGCCAGTCTTTTTCTTCACCACCTTGTAAAAGTACCAGGCACCTGTAGAACCTATGCAGATGTGCGAAGGGATAACCTCTGTCCCCTATGCATTTCTTAATCACAAATTATGAAGTGTAGCTGACCGTGACCTTGTATCTATTGTTGTGACGACTCTTGTACCTACTCTCTTTGGTCAGAAGAAACAAACTTTTGTGGTATTGTTAGAATTGCCATCATGGCACATCTGAAATGCTGATGCGCAAGATTGCTCACTGAGGATGGCTGCTTGCAATCACGTTATACAATGAGTGAAGTGAAATGCAGTGATAACGCATGTGTGACTCAAATGTGACTTTTGATACTTGATTAAGGGCAGCGCACAGGTTCTACAAGTGAATGCTGACTTAATGTGCATCTTCTGACAAGGAACTGTGTTGGATGCAGACCTGTCTTAATAAGGGCACGAAAGGAATGTATTTCTTGTTGTGATACCTTCAAGGATGTTAACCTGTTCCATTGTGTATCCATGGACGTCTCACTGTGAGCAATGGACCAGACTGTGTGATTTATGTGGCTAATATACTCTTGCTAATCTGTTGATATCAGGCGCTATGTTTATGGTGTTTCATTCTAAAGCGAAACCTTGTTGTTGTCCATCAGGTGCATCATAAAACACTTGGAAGGGTTGGTGGTACAGTACGACCTGACAGTACGCGACAGTGACGGAAGTGTGGTTCAGTTCCTTTATGGTGAAGATGGCTTGGACATCCCAAAGACGCAGTTTCTGCAGCCCAAACAGTTTCCTTTCATCGCTGAAAACTACGAGGTAAAGCCTAGCCAGACATGCAAGTTCTTTGAGAGAGCGAGGCCGTAGACAAACATGAGCCAAGAGCGGAGGCGGCCCCAGAGCCCGAGCATAATCCAGTCTTGTGGCGGGAGATAGACAATGTGGGTTTGTGATTATTTTCAGCAGCACATTTCAAAGAAATCCCTTTAAGAATGAATGAAAAGGGTTCCTGTTACCGCACGTGCGGTGTACTTTAGTTGTCTACAGCGAAGATCTCTATTACTCCTGCCATCAGAGCTCTTATCTTTTCGATTTGCTTGTAATCTGCAGTTAATGTCTTCTAAGAGTGAGTTTTGAACCAGTAATGCATATGATTAGTTAGATACTACCGTATGAAGTTGACAAATTACTTATCATTTCTAGTACTAGTTTATTCTTGTAGCTCACAGGTACATATCTATGCATGACACATTATAAGAGGCAGATTGAGAGGTGTCAAACAGTCATTTACCAAGTTATATTTTGAAGACATACTTACCCTCTCAGAATTCATGTGTTCGAGGTTCAGTTCGATGTCATATGTCAATAAACAACAGATTCGAATCTGTCACAGTAAGTAAATAATTCAGTGCCAGTAAATATGCCATCCTTCTTCGGGTGCCATCTCATATGCCAGCAATGTTAATGATTGTTACAAACTGCTTATAGACACGAAAACACCATTACCATGTTAGCGCAGATAAAATCTCTTTGAATCTTTCTTGTGCTCATCATTTGTTTGACAACATTTGCATTGTTTTTGTGGTAATTGTAGCCATCTTGTTTCCCAGAATTTAGAGGAACAGACTTCGTATAATGTATGTGAGGTGGATGTTGCCATTTATGTTAGGACCCTTTGTAGTGTTTTCACGTGTGGCACTGTCATCATTTGGGCTGCGTTTTTAAACATTCATGTGGGAAGTTGTACTATTGTGTATTCCAGGGTTCGTACCACGTTCTAGGACAAGCCATCATTTATTATGAGTAAGAGCGGAAGAGGGCCTTTGTCCATCATTTATGTAAGCTGGTAATAAACCACATGATAAAAGCAGTGTTTATTTACATATCTTTTACTATGGTTTGTAACACGCTAATATTGTCACCTAATGGGCACTTCTGACATAGCACATGCTAGAGTCTATTCTGACCTTCAAGTAGTTAGGTAGGCATTAAGCCCTTTGAGCTACAAAGCAGTATTGCTAAAGGTTTATTCTTACTCTGTTCATAGGGCACAACTTTTTTCTGAATTGGTTCTGACCCAAGCTGGTTGTATGCGCTGAGCGTGATGGTCTTTCAGACTGGCAAGTAATGCTCCTTGTGGGAGAGAGAAGCTGAGAGCATGTAGAGTTGTCTGCACGGACTCCCTCTGTTGCTGCCAAAATCTATGAGGCACGTGTAGATGGAATTGGGGGTGACTGAAAAGTTTCAACACTCCGTCTATCATTTTATTTTGATTTTGCTATGTGCGCCCTAAGTGGCAAGGGTATGCCCAAACGTGGGTCCCTTGCTCTCTGAGCAAGTGGATTCAAGCTAGCCTGGCTGATGAGGGGTGATACCCTGAAATCGGTCCCAGGATGCTTGTTTCCAGTCCAGGGAGGACCTGGCTTGTCAGTTCTGGCTGGACTGTTTCCATGGGTAGCAGGGTCAAGACTGATTTGCATATGGCTGGGTCCAAACTGGGGTAATGTGACATGCAAAATAACGATGGATTAAACCCAGACCTGTTGAATGTTTGAAAGGTTTCAACACTTCGGGTATCATTTTTTGCATGGTTTTGCTAGATAAAATGAAGACCTACAGATTCCTGGCTCTTTTTATATTTACCCTTCACGTTCCTGGGTTTGCAAGACTGGCATTCTCCAACTTCCAGCCACCCAGTTTGCAGAATGGCAGGAAAGAGTTGTGGTCAGAACCCTCAAAAGAGGAAAATAGCACGTTTCCAGCTCATATTACAAAGCATAATGAAGTCCTTACTCCTTTCTATAAACCTTCATCCACAGTTCGCAGTCCAAGCCATCGTCTTATCAAAAGTAGACGTAAGCCATTGCTTAACTAATCACCAACTAAAGAAAGTTTAAGCACTTCTCTTACCACGAAAGAAATGCATTGACTCCCTCTCAGAATCCACATCAAAGTTTGCTGTGTGATCTATAATATCCTCCAATTGAGTAAAGCCTGACTACCTCACCTCTAAAGGCAACAGTTCTGGTGGGTGCACATACTACTAGGAAAACATCCCCAGCCAGGTTTGAAATCCAAAAGACTGGTAAAAACACATAAGTAAATCGGCTTTCTCTGTATCTGTACCAACACTCTAGAAAATCCCCCAACCCATTGCACTTTAGACTTGTTGCTTCGTTGTTGTAATGCATCTATTCTCTAAAGACTGACCGCTTTACGATTTTCCTCATTTTTTTTTTTCATGAATCTTTTTATTGTTACGTTTTCGACATTAACAGAACATTACATTACATTCATGTTGTTCCTAATATCACATCAACAAATTGGTCACACAACTCATGTGTCTCGTGCGTCTCTTCTAACAGTATAATAAACAGTGACTGGAGTGAGGAACAATAACGTTGGCTACTAAAGTATGCGAACTCCATATTGTATCCAGTTGTGCCTGTGGGGGCCTCAGTAGTGGTAACTGATACATTGATTGATTGTCTGCTTGGGTTCAGGAGCATATATTGGAATATCTAGTAACTATGTTCGATGGCATCTGTCGCTGTAGATACACATGTTGTGCATAGCCCGCCATCTGGTGTTGGGTCGGAGTGTTACAAGTTGTTTTTCTTCGAAGAAGTCTTTCGAGTCACGGGACCGAGTGACTCCTCCTTTTGTCTCCATTGCGCATGGGCGTCGACTCCATCTTCGATTGTTTTCTTTCCGCCATCGGGTTCGGACGTGTTCCTGTCGCTCCGAGTTTCGGAACGGAAAGTTAGCTAACTATCGGAAGATTACGTCGGTATTGTTGCGTTCGGGATCGGCTTAGATAGAATCGACACCGCATCGAAGTTTGAAGAGCTCCGGTGCCCTTCGGGGTAGCTTTCGATCCCCCGTCGGGGCCTGGTCGGCCCGACCGCGTGTCAGACAATGCAGATGGAACGGACCCCGTTTAGTTTCTGTCCCAAATGCCACAACAAATATCCGTATTCAGACCAACATTTGGTCTGTAACCTGTGCCTGTCGCCTGAGCACAGTGAAGAGACTTGCGAGGCCTGTCGTGCGTTCCGGTCCCGAAAGACACTCCGTGACCGTCGAGCCAGAAGACTTCAGATGGCGTCCACGCCAACAGCACACCGAGAGTTCGAGGAACAAGAGGAGGAAGAAGCCTTCTCGATCCACGAATCGGACTCCGACGATCAAAGAACTGTGAGTAAGACGTCGAAGGCAACACACAAGAAAAGTGACAAGGGCCAGGGGACGCCACTGCCACCAGGCCATGGCTCGACCCATAAATTCGGTGACTGACCGTCGGCACCGAAAAAGGCCGAAACAGTGGCGAGATCGTCCGACTCCGGTCGAGACACCGGCACGCAGCCTGCTCGGGACCGAGACAGTGCTGCTGAAAAGGATCGACGCCGAGATAGAGGTGCCGAAAAGGCTCGACGCCGAGACAGTGGCACCGAGGAAGATCGACGCCGAGAGGTTTCGACTCCAAAAAAGAAAAAAGTCACCTCGGAGCCGAAAAAGAGTACAAACAGGGTTTTGGTGCCAAAACGAGCCGCAACCGACCCAGTTACCGGTTCCTATTCAGAGGAGCAATCACTGTCCTCTCAGATGCGAAAGCATAGATTTGAGGAAGAGTTGCAATCCACCGAAGTGGACCATACGCAGAAAAGTATTTTCATACAGGAAGGAACAGGGAAAATAAGCACCCTTCCCCCAATTAGGAGAAAAAGGAGACTGGAGTTTCAAACAGAACAAGCACCACAAACAAAAATGGTGAAAAAGGTAACTCCGCCACCCTCTCCTCCACCTGTAACTAACGTTTCACCAGCACAAACTCCATCACATTCCCCGGCTCACACCACCGCGAGCCAAGGTGACCAGGACCAAGACGCTTGGGACTTATACGACGCCCCAGTGTCGGACAACAGTCCAGAGGCGTATCCCACAAAGCCCTCACCACCAGAAGACAGCACGGCTTATTCACAAGTGGTGGCTAGAGCGGCAGAGTTCCACAACGTAAACCTCCACTCAGAACCAGTCGAGGATGACTTCTTATTCAGCACCCTCTCCTCCACCCACAGCTCCTACCAAAGCTTGCCTATGCTCCCAGGAATGCTTCGGCACGCAAAGGAAATCTTCAAGGAGCCGGTCAAGAGTAGGGCAATAACACCAAGGGTGGAAAAGAAATATAAAGCGCCTCCCACAGACCCTGTTTTCATCACCACACAGCTGCCACCAGATTCCGTCGTAGTAGGAGCAGCTCGCAAGAGAGCCAACTCCCACACATCTGGGGATGCACCACCCCCAGATAAAGAGAGCCGCAAGTTCGATGCAGCCGGAAAGAGAGTCGCAGTACAGGCTGCAAACCAGTGGTGCATCGCTAACTCCCAAGCACTACTTGCGCGCTATGACAGAGCCCATTGGGACGAGATGCAACACCTCATTGAGCATCTACCCAAGGAACTGCAAAAGAGGGCGAAGCAGGTGGTTGAGGAAGGACAGAACATATCTAATAATCAGATACGCTCCTCTATGGACGCAGCGGACACAGCTGCGAGAACAATTAACACATCTGTGACTATAAGAAGGCACGCATGGCTACGAACGTCTGGTTTTAAACCAGAGATACAGCAGGCAGTGCTCAATATGCCATTCAATGAAAAACAACTGTTCGGACCAGAGGTGGACACGGCAATTGAGAAACTGAAAAAGGACACTGACACTGCTAAAGCCATGGGCGCACTCTACTCCCCGCAGAGCAGAGGCACTTACAGCACCTTCCGCAAGACAACCTTTAGAGGGGGGTTTCGGGGTCAGGCCACACAAGCCAGCACCTCACAGACAACACCGTCCAGCTACCAGGGACAGTACCAGAGGGGAGGCTTTCGGGGCCAATACAGAGGACAATTCCCTAGGAATAGGGGAAAATTTCAAAGCCCCAAAAACCCCTACAACCAAGCAGTGACTCACATGTCACTCATCCCCTCCACACAACACCAGTGGGGAGAAGAATAGGTCAGTATTACCAAGCATGGTAGGAAATAACTACAGACACTTGGGTCTTAGCAATTATCCAACATGGTTATTGCATAGAATTTCTACAAATCCCTCCAAACATACCACCAAAAGCACAGAATTTATCAAAACAACATTCAGACCTTCTGGAAACAGAAGTTCAAGCATTATTGCAAAAGAACGCAATAGAACTAGTACCAGAAACACAAATAAACACAGGAGTTTATTCACTGTACTTCCTAATACCAAAAAAGGACAAAACACTGAGACCAATCCTAGACCTCAGAACACTAAACACCCACATCAAATCAGAACACTTTCACATGGTCACGCTACAAGAGGTGTTACCATTGCTAAAGCAACAGGACTACATGACAACCTTAGATCTCAAAGACGTGTATTTCCACATACCAATACATCAGTCGCACAGGAAATACCTCAGGTTTGTATTCAAAGGAATACATTACCAATTCAAAGTATTGCCGTTTGGTTTAACAACCGCGCCAAGAGTCTTTACAAAATGTCTAGCAGTAGTGGCTGCACACATCAGAAGGCAGCAAATACACGTATTCCCGTATCTAGACGACTGGCTAATCAAGACCAACTCACTGACAAGGTGCTCACACCACACAAATCAGGTCATACAAAACCTCTACAAACTCGGTTTCACCATCAACTATGCAAAATCACACATTCTGCCGTGCAAAGTACAACAATACCTAGGAGCCATAATAGACACAACAAAAGGATTAGCCACTCCAAGTCCACAGAGAATTCAAAATTTCAACAAGATCATACAACGCATGTACCCAACACAGAGAATACAAGCAAAAATGATATTACAACTCCTAGGCATGATGTCCTCATGCATAGCCATTGTCCCGAACGCAAGACTGCACATGAGGCCCTTACAACAGTGCCTAGCATCGCAATGGTCACAAGCACAGGGTCACCTTCTAGATCTGGTGTTGATAGACCGCCAAACATACCTCTCGCTTCTATGGTGGAACAGTATAAATTTAAACAAAGGGCGGCCTTTCCAAGACCCAGTGCCACAATACGTAATAACGACAGATGCTTCCATGACGGGGTGGGGAGCACACCTCGATCAACACAGCATACAAGGACAATGGGACGTACATCAAACAAAACTGCACATAAATCACCTGGAACTGCTAGCAGTTTTTCAAGCACTAAAAGTATTCCAACCAATCATAACTCACAAGTACATTCTTGTCAAAACAGACAACATGACAACAATGTATTATCTAAACAAACAGGGGGGGACACACTCACCGCAGCTGAGCCTTCTAGCACAAAAGATATGGCGCTGGGCAATTCACAACCACGTTCGCCTAATAGCACAGTTTATTCCAGGGATCCAGAATCAACTTGCAGACAATCTCTCTCGAGATCACCAACAGGTCCACGAATGGGAAATTCACCCCCAAATTCTAAACACTTACTTCAAACTTTGGGGAACACCTCAAATAGACTTATTTGCAACAAAGGAGAATGCAAAATGCCAAAACTTCGCATCCAGATACCCACACAGGCAGTCTCAAGGCAATGCCCTATGGATGAACTGGTCAGGGATATTTGCGTACGCTTTTCCCCCTCTCCCTCTCCTTCCATATCCAGTAAACAAATTGAGTCAAAACAAACTCATACTGATAGCACCAACATGGGCAAGGCAACCTTGGTACGCAACACTGCTAGACCTATCAGTAGTACCCCACGTCAAGTTGCCCAACAGGCCAGATCTGTTAACACAACACAAACAACAGATCAGGCATCCAAACCCAGCATCGCTGAATCTAGCAATCTGGCTCCTGAAATCCTAGAATTCGGACACTTGCACCTCACACAAGAATGTATGGAAGTCATAAAGCAAGCTAGAAGACCATCCACTAGACACTGCTATGCAAGCAAATGGAAAAGGTTTGTTTGCTACTGCCATCAGAATCAAATTCAACCATTACACGCATCTCCAAAGGATGTAGTGGGCTACTTACTACACTTACAAAAATCAAACCTGGCCTTCTCTTCCATTAAAATACACCTCGCAGCAATATCTGCATACCTGCAGATTACCCATTCAACTTCACTATTTAGGATACCTGTCATTAAAGCGTTTATGGAAGGCCTCAAAAGAATTATACCACCAAGGACACCACCCGTTCCTTCATGGAACCTCAACATCGTCTTAACAAGACTCATGGGTCCACCCTTTGAACCTATGCATTCTTGCGAAATACAATTCCTAACCTGGAAAGTTGCATTTCTCATCGCCATCACATCTCTAAGAAGAGTAAGTGAAATTCAGGCGTTTACAATCCAAGAACCTTTTATCCAACTACACAAAAATAAGGTAGTCCTAAGGACTAATCCTAAATTTTTACCGAAGGTTATTTCACCATTCCACCTAAATCAAACGGTAGAACTACCAGTATTCTTCCCACAGTCAGATTCCGTAGCTGAGAGGGCACTACATACATTAGATGTCAAAAGAGCATTAATGTACTACATTGACAGAACAAAGAACATCAGAAAAACTAAACAGCTATTTATTGCATTCCAAAAACCTCATGCAGGAAACCCAATATCAAAACAAGGTATAGCCAGATGGATAGTTAAGGGCATCCAAATCTGCTACCTTAAAGCAAAACAACAGCTGCCCATTACACCAAAGGCACACTCAACCAGAAAGAAAGGTGCCACCATGGCCTTTCTAGGAAATATTCCAATGCACGAAATATGTAAGGCAGCCACATAGTCTACGCCTCACACGTTCACCAAGCACTACTGTGTAGACGTGCTATCCGAACAACAAGCCACAGTAGGTCAAGCCGTGTTAAGAACCTTATTTCAAACTACTTCCACTCCTACAGGCTGAGCCACCGCTTTTGGGGAGATAACTGCTTACTAGTCTATGCACAACATGTGTATCTACAGCGACAGATGCCATCGAACTGAAAATGTCACTTACCCAGTGTACATCTGTTCGTGGCATCAGTCGCTGAAGATTCACATGTGCCCACCCGCCTCCCCGGGAGCCTGTAGCAGTTCGGAAGTTAGCTTAAGCTTTGTACATTTGTAAATATATTATTTAAACCTTAAATTGGTACATACTTAGTCACTCCATTGCATGGGCACTATTACTACAACACAACTCCTACCTCACCCTCTGCGGGGAAAACAATCGAAGATGGAGTCGACGCCCATGCGCAATGGAGACAAAAGGAGGAGTCACTCGGTCCCGTGACTCAAAAGACTTCTTCGAAGAAAAACAACTTGTAACACTCCGACCCAACACCAGATGGCGGGCTATGCACAACATGTGAATCTTCAGCGACTGATGCCACGAACAGATGTACACTGGGTAAGTGACATTTTCATTCTCTGCTAAGTGGTAGTTAGCGTTGCTATGGATTTGTTTATAAATGTGGATTCTAAGGCAATGAGAAGCAAAACAATTAAATACAATAACGAGGTAATACAATTGAACGTGGAGCCCAAAACAATCGTCTCAATACCCCCGTAAGCAAGGAGCTCCCCGGTATAATTACATAAATGATTATACGTGCAAAAATTAGCTTGTGTCTAAATATAGATTGCCACCGGTAAATTGTCCCAGATCCATGTATAGAAGTGTAGTAGATAAATAAATTACCAATGACACTCTCAACATGCTAAAAAAATCTATTCCTGCTGTGTTGCTGTAAGTGGTTGGGTTGTTATATTGGAGTCAGTATCTGCCTCCGAATCACGCAAAGATGGCAACATCATTTCCCAGCTAACAGATAGGGGATATTTACGCAGGCCTATTGTATCCTCGTGCCTCAGCGCCACCCCTTCAGCCTCCGCTCATGTCAGAAAGGAGTGCTTCCAGTCTAACACAGATGGTGACTCAGCAGGTTTCCATCTCCGGGGTATCAATCGTTTGGCTGTTAAAAGCCCAAGGTCTAGAAATCTTGTGGTAGCCTTGCCGTTCTTGCTTCTAGGAAATAGGCCTACTATACAGGTTTCCCATTTGTGGGGCAGCGGACGCGACTTGTATGTTGACAGACATGCCGTGATAGTGCTCCAGTGGATATGTAAGGAGGGGGAGGACCACAGCATGTGGAGAAGATCCACATTTATTTGCTTACAGCGGGGGCAGGCCGCATCAGTACGGTTAAAATATCTATTAATGCGGGCCGGAGTAAGGTATGCTCTGTGGATATTATAAAATTGGATGAGGCGGAATCTAGAGTTGCGGGGGATAGTTGTATGGCTGGACAGGGTTGATTTCCACTGCGGGTATGTAAAGGGAACTTAACGATTATCCTCTTGAAACTAGATCTCATCCATCTTGGATCCCCCCTTATTGTGATACTGTTATTTTTCTTCAAATGTGTTTATTTTTCCTGAGTTCTTGTTGTGCAGTGCACCGGCACATTCCTCTATCCTCGCATATTGGATATATATCATGGTGCAGTGCACAGTACTCGGAGGCCTTTGGTGCTAGGTTTGCACTTAATAGCTACTCCTAATAAAACACATGTATAAAACAGACCTGGAAACTAACTGGGGAGATGGCTAGCGACACCTAGCGGCTAACCTTCCCAGCCGGGTCTCTGGGCGCAGCCTCTTCTCGGAAGAGGAGAAGGTATTGCTTATCTTGTCCTATTGCTTTTTTGTGTAGCATCTTTATTGAGTGTAAAAATGACGTGGACAGTTTTACCCAACCCCCCGCCACCCACCATATTTTTATGAAGGGTCTAAGAAAGGAATTTTTATATATAAGAGGGAGAGTGTTTCCTGGTAATAAGAAACAGTAAGACAAAGGTGATCCTGCTGCTGCACAGATCTACCACACTTATTGCTGCTGATTGTTCACCTGCAAACCGGTACAAAATAAAAAAAAAGCTACAAGGTGAGCAGGTCAGAAGATTTTTGCGACTCTGACAGTGGTAAATGCCCTCAAATCATAGGTATGTGGTTAGGATTCGTATGTTTCTGACTTGCAGGGGGGTGATTGGGAAGCTTGGGAAGTGCCCCGTGTGTGAAGTGGGGACTTTACCGACAGGTAAGAGATAGAATACCCACCATTTAGTTATGGCACCTAAGAGTGCCATAAAGATATCTTTTTGGGATCCCTAGGAATGGCTGAAAGAAACCAGCACTAATGGTCTAAACTCTGACGTATGATAAGACCAGTTTCTGGATCAAAACTCTGTCTCAATATTTCCCATTCATTTCTTTAATATTTTACCAAGCAGGTGTTAATCCAGGTATCGATCCAAAAGGGACTTGGTCCCAAAGCAGTTCCAAATACTGTATGTTCCTTTTCAAAGTCCCAGAAGCGGATCAGTGTTCTTTTGCTATTTATGTGATGTGCTGAGTTATAGGCATGCAGCATTCAGGCAATACGGTTATTGTCACCAGTCTGCCAAATCTAGCTTAGCCGCATGCCAGCATCCCTCATCTGTTTCAAATCTTTGTGCCACATTTTTAGTAAACGTAGAAAGCAAACATAGAATTAAGCCTTATTCCTGAGGTCTCAGCGTTTTAATTGTTGTTAACACCCTCTGCAGAAAGCGTTACCTGCTATTAATTGATTTTCTTGCAGTTATAGCCCAGTCCGTGGGCGAAAGAACATAATGAGGGTAGGGCAGATAGCCAATGCTAGACAGTGGTTATATGATGCTGTGTTGAGATCAATAATGTCATCCTACAGCAATATCATAGCCGCTACACCAACCTAACCGCTATAGCACAGGGTCAGTATATAATTGCTATTTCTTACCTTCACCTCAACTTACCTGTACCTACCCTCTAATGTAATAGATGCAATATTATTGTGATGTTATATAGTTCGGGTGTACCTCAACAGCATGCTGGAAATAGGGCTATTGGCACTTAAACACCCTAATGTGCCAAACAGCCCCTGACTGCTATAGCTCCTTACTTCACACGCTCCCTGAGCTTAGAATGTGGGCAACAACAGTAGTTACTAAATATTTTCTAATGAATGTTAAAAATAGTCAGTGCTCATTTCTAAGCCTTGTGATTAGCTGTGCCATTGTCTGCATTCCATAGAAGATTCAAATAATGCTTAGTATGTATCCTTAATAGCTCGTGACTCAGATAGTTCAGGCACGCTTTGGCATTGCAACAGTGTAGGAAGTTGGCTCTGTATATACTATTTCAAAGTAAGAAATAGTGTGCACAGAGTCCAAGGGTTCCCCTTAGAGGTAAGATAGTGTCAAAAATAGATAATTCTAATGCTCTATTTTGTGGTAGTGTGGTCGAGCAGTAGGCTTATCAGAGGGTAGTGTTAAGCATTTGTTGTACACACACAGGCAATAAATGAGGAACATACACTCAGACTTACTACAGGGCAATAGGTTTTTATATAGAAAAATATATTTTCTTAGTTCATTTTAAGAACTACAGGTTCAAGATTTACAAGTAATACTTCAAATTAAAGGTATTTCACTCAGGTATTGTAGAAACTTTGAATAATCACAATACCATGTACAGTTTTGACAAAAATGGCAATAAGCTATTTTAAAAGTGGACACTGCAAAAATCAACAGTTCCTGGGGGAGGTAAGTAAATGTTAAGTTCACAGTTAAGTAAAACACTTACAGGGTTCAAAGTTGGGTCCAAGGTAGCCCACCGTTGGGGGTTCAAGGCAACCCCAAAGTTACCACACCAGCAGCTCAGGGCCGGTCAGGTGCAGAGGTCAAAGAGGTGCCCAAAACACATAGGCTTCAATGGAAACAGGGGTGCCCTGGTTCCAGTCTGCCAGCAGGTAAGTACCCGCGTCCTCGGAGGGAAGACCAGGGGGGTTTTGTAGGGCACCGGGGGGGACACAAGCAGGCACAGAAAGTACACCCTCAGCGGCACAGGGGCAGCTGGGTGCAGAGTGCAAACAGGCGTCGGGTTTTGTTTTGAAAGCAATGGGGAGACCCAGGGGTCTCTTCAACGATGCAGGCTGGCACATGGGGGGGCTCTTAGGTGTAGCCACCACCTGGGCTAGGCAGAGGGTCGCCAGGGGGTCGCTCCTGCACTGGATTTCGGTTCCTTCAGGTCCTGGGCGCTGCGGGTGCAGTGTTGGTTCCAGGGGTCTGGTCCCTTGTTACAGGCAGTCGCGGTCAGGGGGAGCCTCTGGATTTCCTCTGCAGGCGTCGCTGTGGGGGCTCAGGGGGGTCGTCTCTGGTTACTCACGGGCTCGCAGTCGCCGGGGAGTCCTCCCTGAGGTGTTTGTTTTCCGCAGGTCGAGCCGGGGGCGTCGGGTGCAGAGTGGAAAGTCTCACGCTTCCGGCGGGAAACGTGGAGTCTCTGTTGCAGAAAGTTGCAGTTTGTTGAACAGGGCAGCTGTTCTCGGGAGCTTCTTGGTCCTTTGGATGCAGGGCAGTCCTCTGAGGCTTCAGAGGTCGTTTGTCCCTGTTGGATGCGTTGCTGTTCCAGTTTTCGTCGAAGTAGGGAGACAGGCTAGTGGGGCGGGGGCCAAATCAGTTGTGGTCTCCGTCTTCACTGCAGGGCTTCAGGTCAGCAGTCCTTCTTCTTTAGGTTGCAGGAATCTAGTTTCCTAGGTTCTGGGGGCCCCTAAATACTGAATTTAGGGGTGTGTTTAGGTCTGGGAGGGAAGTAGCCAATGGCTACTGTCCTTGAGCGTGGCTACACCCTCTTTGTGCCTCCTCCCTGTGGGGAGGGGGGCACAGACCTAATCCTATTGGGGATATCCTCCTTCTACAAGATGGAGGATTTCTAAAAGTAAGAGTCACCTCAGCTCAGGACGCCTTAGGGGCTGTCCTGACTGGGGGGGGGGGGGGGGGGGAGGGGCGGCGACTCCTTGTTTTTCTCATTATCTCCTCCAGCCTTGCCGCTAAAAGTGGGGGCAGTGGCCGGAGGGGCGGGCATCTCCACTAGCTGGGATGCCCTGTGGCGCTGTAACAAAGGGGGTGAGCCTTTGATGCTCACCGCCAGGTGTTACAGTTCCTGCAGGGGGAGGTGAGAAACACCTCCACCCAGTACAGGCTTTGTTCCTGGCCACAGAGTGACAAAAGGCACTCTCCCCATGTGGCCAGCAACATTTCTGGTGTGTGGCAGGCTGGCAAAAACTAGTCAGCCCACACTGGAAGTCGGGTATGTTTTCAGGGGGCATCTCTAAGATGCCCCATGGGTGTATTTTACAGTAAATTGCACACTGGCATCAGTGTGCATTTATTGTGCTGTGAAGTTTGATACCAAACTTCCCAGTTTTCAGTGTAGCCATTATGGTGCTGTGGAGTTTGTTTGACAGACTCCCAGTCCATATACTCTTATGGCTACCCTGCACTTACAATGTCTAAGGTTTGGCTTAGACACTGTAGGGGCATAGTGCTCATGCACTTATGCCATCACCTGTGGTATAGTGCACCCTGCCTTAGGGCTGTAAGGCCTACTAGAGGGGTGACTTACCTATGCCACAGGCAGTGTGAGGTTGGCATGGCACTCTGAGGGGAGTGCCATGTGGACTTAGTCATTCTCTCCCCACCAGCACACACAAGCTGTGAAGCAGTGTGCATGTGCTGAGTGAGGGGTCCCTAGGGTGGCATAAGACATGCTGCAGCCCTTAGAGACCTTCCCTGGCATCAGGGCCCTTGGTACCAGGGGTACCAGTTACAAGGGACTTACCTGACTGCCAGGGCTGTGCCACTTGTGGAGACAAAGGTACAGTTTAGGGAAAGAACACTGGTGCTGGGGCCTGGTTAGCAGGGTCCCAGCACACTTTTAAATCATAACTTAGCATCAGCAAAGGCAAAAAGTCAGGGAGTAACCATGCCAAGGAGGCATTTCCTTACAAACAGGCACCACTGTTAACTATGTCCTGTTTTGCCACTGGTTTTCAATATTATTTCTGATTCCAGGTCTTTTGGCTCTGTGAACGTGTTCAAACTCTTTAGTTTAACAAGTATGCATTCTACGGGTGTCCATGTCTTCTTTTTATTTTACAAACGTCCATCACTTCCAGTGTGGTGGATGTGAACTGTAGCCTTTGGTGCCACAATCTGCTTCTTTGAGCCCAGAACAGGCTAGTTGCAGGAGGGCATAATTGTGGTGGACAAGGGTAGGTATATCTGCTCATAGAGGGTGTGTAGAAAGAATGATTTGGTCTCTTGGAATTTTTGGATTGGTTATGCATAGCTCATAAATTACTAGAATGGATACACCTCTGCTTGTATGTATCACATAGTGTATTCATGATAAATCTGTAGCAACTAAGCTGTACAAGATTGTGGGATATAATAATTCTAGTGGACATTATCCTGCCTGTATCATTTTTTCCCTTAAGGCAGCATTATTTAGATAAGGCTTGGGCAACTGTTGATGCTGAGCATCGTGTCATTGCAACCGTGGCAGGGTGTGCCCAAATGTTTCTGTAGCAGATGCCAACTCTTATTTCCTCAATGCTTCTGATCACCTGGCATGATGCCAAAGACGATTTAATTAAGGCTGCTTGTGTCTTAGTTCCCTTGAGACGTATGTGTGCATTTTCCCTAGCTACCTGTCCCATCACTAGGCCTTCCTCCCTGCTGTTGAAGGCAAGACGACCCACGAGACTCTCTGTAGACACTCCAGCTGTCTATTTTGCTGAGATATGATAACATTGGGGACACATGACACTGACGCAGAGACGCTTTGAATCCTATGCAGAGCACCTGATTTTCCTTGCAGCAGCAGGACTGAGAGAATTAAAGTGAGAGTCTGTGTGCAAGGCGTACTGGGGAGTTGGTCTGTTCAGCAAATTAATATGTGGACTAGTAGATGGTTAATGTCTACCTTATCTTCATGTAAAAAGAACTGACAATGCTCTAGTGATATTGTTTGAAGAAAGACAAGTTATAAAAGGAGGCACAAGTAGTGTTATCTATTCGACGGTGCTTGTTGCATGTCCTGTTATTGCATCAGGCGAGACCGAACATGCATCCCCTTGAGGGCTTACAGTGATATCATTATTATCTGAGCTTCATAGGAGAGTGAGCTTGTAGGATCCTCTACTCTGGACATATTCATTACAAAACTGCGTCTGGTGGCAATTATAAGATAGTATTTAATTGATGTGCTTATGTAAATGTATTTAAACATTTTTAGTTTTCTTTTTGTCAAAACCTTAGCCATATACTTTATTCCCAGGTTTTGAGTCGTCAGCCTAAGTGGTAGTAAAAAGTAATTTAATCATTCTATGATAGATGTGTTTTGTAACTGCAATGTACTATTCTTTCCTGGCATAACAACACTTTTTTATGAATACTTTAAAAATCTACGAGCCTTCCGCAGACTGCCTTTCAGGGCCTCTCATTACAGACTTGTCTTGTACCATTCTGGGCAGCCCGAGGTTACTGGTCAGTAACTGTTAGAGTTACTCTCTTTTACCAGTGGTGCCCTGCAGCCAGAATACTGCTTCACTGACACAGAATGGTGAGATACTTCCTTTTAGCACTTGAGTCTCTCAGAGTAGCAGGGTCAAGCAGCCAAAGCTTTCCATAGGACGTCGTTTAGGTTTAATAATGAAAACGCACAGAAAGCAAGCTTTCTGCGTCGGTCTGCCCAGGATATCCAACAGTATCCCAGTGGACATCTTAACTTTCCCACCAGTCCTGGAATTCAACAAGAAGCTTTAAAGAATACTATCTTCAACCACAAAAAAGATTCAAAGAATATTTGCCCCTCTCTGAATGACTGTAAAGCATAGCTCTGGGCTCTCACCCTTATTTAGCTCTCCATTGCTTCAAATATAGGATTGTGCTGTACCCTTACATGCACACATAAATAAAATAAGCCCTTCGAAGTAGTGATGCCTGGGGCGCTAGAGAGCCCATGGCAGGATGGCCGCTCTCTGGTGCAGCTGTGCCTGCCAGGGCTACAAATCTGTTAAATATCTTAGAACGGACCGACATCGGCCGCACTGAAGGGCTGCTTGTTATCCCTTAAAGCTATGTGACCTGGAGTGTGGGCGGAACACACCTCGTTGCGCTGGATTGCAGTCCAACCGAGCCCTGCAGCGGGGTCCACGTTGCTTTCCATGGCGTTAGAAAATGGTGGCCGCCAGCCCGCAGCTGCAGCAATGAGCTGGAGGAGAAAGGGCTGTTGTGCCTCCTTCCAACTGTAGTACCGGGAGAGTGGGCTTACGCCCTGTCTCTGATGCGTGAAATGAGCAAAGCGACACCTTAGAGCCTTGGCTCTGGTCTCGAACAGTGGAACCTTGCGCTGGGCTGGAGCACACCCGAGTTTAAACGAGGTCCATGCCAGAGGTGCGCAAAGTAGAACAGGGTGAGCTGCTGCGCTGGCTGGTGTTTTAAGGTTCGACAGCGAGGGTGTGAGCCGCTATGCTGCAGTGAACCTGCTTGGGCCACTCCATTTTATTCAAGGAGCGCCACTCTTCTAGTGGCGCTAAATGGGGGTGTCAGCCATGCGGGCCCTCCCTGGCTCTTCTGATGGCAGGCCTGAAATCACCGTGGCAGACATGCACACAGCTTGAGAGGCACTGAGGGAATTAGTGACTGCTCTGGCTGCATAATTGAGACTGGCGACCTCTGAGTAGCACGAATATCTGGGTCTAGACTCTACCATTGTACTGCTGAGGGCTGTCGGTTCTGGATGGTCCCTGCAGTTGCTACCTGGCACAGAAATCTGTAATGCCCGTAGGCCCTTGGACGGCTAACTTACCTGGGGGAAGCTGCACTGCGAGATCGAGCTGCAATCCTGCGGGGTAGCAATAGGGAGACTTCGACAAGTGATGAGTGCTGCGCAATGATGGGTTTGAAAACACACCGAGACGGAGTGGAGTGGCTGAAAAAAAAAGACACAATCTGCGGTTATAACTGGCTCCCCAGGGGTGCCCATTTGCGCAAGTTCTATTGCTGCTCAGGCCTGCACCTGGGAGAGTGAGCTAAATGGCACTGGCTGAGAAGAAACCCGCTGGGCCGGGATCGGCCTATGCACTCTCTTGCTTGCATTGGGCGTAACTGGAAATGGACTATGTCCCAGTACTGAAACCTAACGCTCACCCACATCGTATATGAGTGACTGTGGTGGAATCTCCTTCAATGCACCCCTTAGCTCGGGACCAGAGGGGGGGTCCTTACTGCAGGTCGCTCTCTTTTCGAATTGGGGCAGACCTGGTCGGCCTAAGAACGATTGACCATGGGAAACATTGACTTGGTAGACGTTAGCCCTCCTCTGGTAACCAAGGGTCAGAAAGCCATTGATGCTCCATCTCAAGATGGGGAAAGCTGACAAACCGGAGTCTTGGCTCATGTTTTAATCTCAGTACTCCTCGAAGGCTCAACAAACTGCGATGTCCAATGTGGAACAAGGTCTGCCGTGGCAGGGCACCTCCCCCTAGAAAAAACACAGCTGGCCATGCAACAAAGTCTGCAGTCAATTGATGGCAAAATAGACTCGCTGAATCTCCGTATGGACCATATGACAACCAAATTAGACCATCAGGTCACCCACATCACTGAAGCAGAACAAAGTATTTCCACAGCAGAGGATGGCCTAACCTCTGTTAGCAATAAGTGCCTCAGTATGGAAAAGGTGCTGGCAGTTATTCAAGCCAAAAATGAGGACTTAGAAGCTAGATTGCGCTGGAATAACCTTCAGATCATGGGCGTGCTAGAATCCACGAATACCGGCAGGCTAGAACAGTATGTGGAATGCATGCTGGTGGAACTATTCAGTGTGCAGTAGTTCTTTTCAGGTCTAATTGTCGAAAGAACAGACAGATCGCTCGCAGCCTGACCAGTACCAGGGATGCCTTTGCGTCCTGTTGTTGAGAAATTACAAAATTACTGCAACCGAGACATGGCGCTTCTGCTAGCGCTTGAAATGCAATGCACGACCTGGAAATGAGGTGGCGTTTTACCCGGATTTCACAGTGGCAGTTCAAGCTGCCAGATGTGAGTTTTTGTCAGTAAAAAATAAACTGCAGACCTTGACTATACAGTATGCTGCTCTATACCTGGCCTGCCTGAGGATCCAGCACAAAGGCAAGCCAAACGTGTTCACAACACCAAAACAAGCCATGAACTTCATCAAAGCATTGCCCATTCTGGCGTGCAACACCTTGAATCTGAAGTAGATGACATCGAGACTTGAGCATGGTGGCCTGTGCGAATATTTCAGAAGAAAAGGGCATAGACACTATACCGAAGGAACTGTGATGTTGGGCCTGGTGCCTTATGGCAGCCCTTCGTTTATTGACTGATCTTTGATTTTTTGCAACAGTTAATTGAGGTAGGGTCTAACATTTATGGTTGAAGTGACACAATATTGCTTCCCCGAATATTGTTTATGCATTTCAGTGCATGATTTAATTTTATATTTTGCATAATTATACAAATGGTTTTGGCCCACTCTGGGTCACTATAGGACAATGGGTCCACATATACAGCCGTGGCCACCTCCCTTACATGGGTAGGGAACTAGGCTTCAGCAGCCTTCAGGGGGTGCGTCCCGCAAGGTTTATGTCTCACATTAAGTGGCATTAGGTGGTTGTGCAGTCAAGATCTACCATGTTGTATTTGGAGTTTGTTGGTTATTAAAGGCGACTGGGGTTGGCCTCGGCATAATTGAGATGCTGAATTGGGTGGAGGGGGAAGTTTTTGTTGCTTAATTGTTATGCCATTATGCTGATGTATCACCAGACATGTTACACTGCCACAACACCATTCATAGGTTTTTCATTTATAGCTACTGGCTAGCTTATTAGGTCGTAACACACGAGTCACAGCAGCAGGACACATTAGCTTCCTTACATGGAATGCCAGAGGGCTCAAGAACCCTAAAAAAACGCTGCAGGTATTGGCATATCTCAATAGACATGCGGTGCAATTTGCGCTAATCCAAGAGACATGCAATTAGCTCCAGATGGGCTGGTCTCAGGGTGATCTTATCAGACTCATCCTACTCACGAGGGGTAATGATGCTGATCACTTGACACACTCGGATACAGATGATCAGTGTAGAAGTATAATAATGCAGGGGCAACTCTGTGGTACACTGATAACTATTGTCAATGTGTACGACCCCAATGTCAATGACCCCTATTTTAATGTACAAATCTGGCACAGTCTACTCTAGCTGCTCCATCCATTTTAACAGGTCATTGCACTCCTGGAGGGACCACTGCACTGGGGAGTGGAATGCAGGCCACAAGCGGGATCTGTGAGGGTATGCAAGAACATGGTTTCATCGGCTTATGGAGATGGGAGGGCACTTTGCACTCAACCGTTCATAGCTCATGGTCTAGGTGGGACTACTGGCTAATGATGAGAGAGGTAAATGCATGGACAAATGCCCTTAAACACCTGCTCAAAACGTTATTAGACCATTCACCTGTCCTTTTGGATGTCACAATACCGACACATACTCCACCGCAATTTCAATTGAGAACGCAAGCTACATCTTTATTGGATCAAGTCTTCAGGGAGGGGACGAGGGCATTGATACGAGAGCACTCAGTGGATGGTACAGACACCTTGTGGGAAGTGTTTGAAGTGAAGTCAATAATTTTCCCCTTAGCACAGCATACTAGACCGCACCCGATGGAATACCCTCTTGAGTTGTGTGAAGAACCTGTGAAATACTTGGGAGTATGGGTGTTATGACATTAATTGTGTTTGACCAATGACTTTGTGTTTCACCACTGCGCATATTAGTTGTTCAATGTTCATCAGTGGCACATTACATTCTGTATTCAGTTTGGCTGCCTATTGGCTTTAACGTGGCATTAGACATTACATTCTGTAATCAGTTTAGCTGCCTATTGGCTTTATCGTGGAGTTTGACATTGCAGATGAGCTGTGTTTTTCCACATGATAGACCAAGCTGTGTTTTTCGTATTGTCTTCACACCGAACCCTAGCGTGATAAGAGAGCGTATATTTTGTGTTTTCCTTTCTACTCAGCCTTGGGAAGAGGCGAGGTTTGGGAGATCTGGCCAATCTCCAATGCCTTGTTTATTTCCCAACTCTGAGAGGAAGGGGCCTGTTAGCATGCTTTTTACGGTGTCCCTGGGCAGCAGCAAGGGGGAATTTTCCAGGACTTCAGTCAGGAGCGGACGTCAGCTGCCTGACCTCTCTTTCTCGCAGTTGAACAGGAGTCATCAACTTGCAGGCATGAGAAAGATGACGAGGAGTGATAGGCCCTACGGTGATGAATTTTGACTTTTATTCTTTGCTTTGAAGTTATGCTATAATATAATCACATGTATTTGCTGTGTACATTGCAATTGAGAAGTACTTTGATATATTTTGCTTTCATTGCTGTGACTACTTTTAAACGTGTGCTTCCAACCTACTAATCTCGTCTCTCAGGAACCTCGTGGTAAAGTAATAATAATAAATGTCTTCTTTAAACTAAGAATTGCATTCCAGAGAAGTTTTGTCAGCTCCGTCATAAGATAAAGGAAAGCAAAACAGTGGGCCCACTGAGTTGCCTGACTAGTTCTATGTTATAATTATGGTAGGGTTGTTTCTAAGTTGGGGGACCAGGTAAGTCGTTGGTCTAGGGCTCCCTCTGTCTCCTGCAGACAGAGTGTCGCCTATGAAATGATAATACTACCGAAATTCCTATACCTATTTATGAACATCCCTATACCTCTAACACATGCTTTTTTTCACCAACTACGCTCCCTACTTATTAGATCAGCCTGGGCAGGTAGACAACATAGAATCATCTGGGATGACCTCTCACTACCATATGGCCGGGATGGGGTTTGGGCGCCGGATCTGCACATCTATTATTTATGTGTCCAGGCCTACCATCACAGGAGGACAGATGAGATGGGGCCAGCGAAGTGTTGAAAAACTGTTTTTATTAGGTTTTGCATAGTTTATATCTATATATACACACAGCAATGTAAGGATGGTGCTTGAAGGCTGGTCAATCTTCCCTCCTGGGTACACACGTCTTTCACTGAGCCTCTTAAGGGTTAAAGGGTACTTTGCCTGATAGGCGAGCCATGGCGACCTCATCCTGCCAGCCTGTCTCCGAGGTAGGCGTCAGGCTTTTCACACTCCTCCCCTCTGTGGTCATCTCTTCCTGGTCATTGGCTGGTTCCTCACGGAGTGTCTCAGTTTCTCCTGATACGCTGCTCTCAACTTCGTCTTCTTCTTCCGTTGCCAGATGTCCCCGCTTGTCGCGCTTGGCTTTTCCTGTTCTCTACACGGAATCTATACCGCCATACTGGAAGGTGGTGCCCCTTTTAACATGCAAACAGGCGTCATCATCACAAACAACGTTGATCGGGCTGTGGAACATGCCCCCGGGGTCCAGTGTCAGTACATTTCCGCATCTGGATTTCATTGGACCGCCACACCCACTTTGCTCATTATTGGCATTTTCCACCGAAGTATGCCCCGCATGAGGCTCTGGAAAGCGATGATGCATATCCCATCCCACTTAAAGCTACGATTCTACACTCACGCACAGATATTCCTCGCAATGTACCACCCACTCATGGAAGACACTGGCAAGCGAGCAGTGGCAAAATCACTCTATGCCTCGCCATTGCCTCTTTTATACCATTCAGAGCTCTCGGTGGCAGAAGAGCTGGGGGCGTTAACTATAATGAGGGAGGCTGGCCTGAACACGTTGGGAGGTGTTTACCTTGAAGGGAAGTTTCTATCACTGTCAAACCATTCGGGATAAAAGCTGTATATTCCTCATCCTAGTGTTTCTATACTATAGACTATGGGCTGCACTCCGACAGTTATATCCACAGTTCCTAGTGGTGCCACCAACTCTAGGACTACTACAAATATTGCTCACTAGTGACACTTGCAAGAACCTAGACACAAAACTGTACAGTGCATCCCAAAGTGATAGGCACCCTCTCCTGACAGACTTACTTGACAAATGGGGACCCCTCAGATGCGTCTCTTAGGCCTTGTTAAACCACTACGACCTCCCAATCATAAACTGACAGCAGTAGAGCTGCTTCTCGCCAAGAGGAGGGTTTCAATATATTGGGGCAAAAAAGCCCCCAACCCCTCCTACCCCCCAAAACACCAGCACTGGGTTGCAAGTTATGGCATATTCTAGTGATCAACTCAAATACTATGCAGAAGAGCTCGCCCAATGCATCCTGGAGAACAAACATGTGGAATCCCTTCACTGCTCATTTGCTTACGCTTCCAGGTGAGACTTAACAGCCTGGGTTTGCTGGTACTGCTGAAAAGGCTGATTACGTAATGTGTTGTGTACTCCGTTAATTGTGATCCAATGACAATGATTAGCTGTGGTATTGCACAATCAACTAATGGCACTGCACATTGTTTTGTTATGTATTTGAAAATGCATTATTAAAATGAATAAATAGAATACTTTCCTATTCTGCAAAGTAATATAGTTGTGTCGTTATGGTGGGAGGCAGATTCTGTCACTGTTGCCAAGGCGAGAACACTATGGTGTGATCTAAGCAGATGTCTTTGTCATCAGGCTATTGGAAGAGGTGTTTGTATAGGGCTTGTATATGAGTTTCCAAATCTCCATTATTAATATCACTATTGATGCCTCTTATCTTGCCTGATAGTGTACCTTCTGGAGCGCTTTTTGATATCATTATCGAACTGTTTTCTCTGCTTTATACCAAGAGTGTCTTGTTTGGCTGCTTGCTCTTCTCAACTCCTGTGAGTCATTTCAGTATGATCTAATCTCATCTCTTCCTTCTGAAGAGAATGATCCAGATGACAGAGGGCTTTACCATATTCCTGCAGTAGGTACGATATGTCTTACTTGAAGTCTGAGAGTAGCCATTGAATGTCTCCTTTTTTGGCAGGCACATGGGGTCTGGAATAAGCATCCTTGCTAGGCTGGTGGGACTCTGCACATCTTGACTTTGAGCTTTGGCTTTTGGGGATGCAGCATAAATTTTATGAATGCCATTTTTGGGGCCGTTGTTTCCAATGCCATCTTGGTTATCGATTTAGAGTCATATTATAAGCCTCAGAGTTTGTTTCCTCTTCCTAGCCTTGTAGACTTCACTTCAGCTTTCTTGACTCTTTGATGTCAGGCTCTAACAACCATAGATACTTGAGGCTATTGCCTCTAGTCACCTATGGACACCCACCAGTATTTCTTGAGGTGCCTCTGTTTGTTTTTTTTGTTGCGTATGTGGTCCTCTTACAGCAGAGTCTCGCTCTTTCAAATTGACACAGTGGCAGTCTTGAATTTGCCCACCTATGTTATGACTTCTTCCATGCTCCTTTTCATCAATGGTTTCCTCCCATTTTCCCATTCACCGCCTTATTATTGGTTTCTTTTTATGGGGTGTTTCTCTGCTGGTGGAGGGCTTCAATGATAGCCTGATCCTTTGAACTTAGGGAGGACATGTCAGCAAGTCCCCATCCAGGCCCGCCCCGCTTTTTGGTCTCAGTGTTTCTTCTGCGGAGTGCTGTCTGTGGCGGCAGACAGTTTCAAAAGTCAGTGTTTCTCTATTCTGCAGTTTGGCTGGTAAAGGAAGATTCCCCTGCCCTATTTCGAACCAGCTGGAAAGCACCCTGACCCTGCTTCATAGACTGGAACTCCAGTGACCTGCAGAATTGCTCCCTTGCTTTTCATAGGCTGGTACTCCAGTGACCTGGAGAAGTCCCAACTTGATCTTCCTCAGACATTGACGACTTTTATGCAGAACTTTAAGAATACATGCATTTTCTCTGCCTCAGAAGATCTCAGACATTCTGGATATGATCTTGATGTTTTGTATTTCAACTTTTATTCCAGTTTTGAAAGTTCACTGCCTGCTGGGCTTAATGGCCTTGTGTATCCTTCTAGTGCCATCTGCTTCGTGTAGAATGAGTTACTTCCATTGATTCCTCAGACAGCAGTTACTTCAATATCACTGGTGTCTCTCCCCTTGACTGATGATCTTCTAATCTGCACTTACAGACGTCAATTGGTGGTTGTGTCCCTCCAACCTCACATTGGGTTGTCCCTTCTGTCATCTGTAATTTTAGGCCACTGTTGTTACAGATGATTTGCTGACCTGGGGCTCTCAACTATGGCAGATGATAGTGGTACGAGACCTCATCAGAACAAAGCATGCACATCAGTGTAATGGAGTTGTTGGCTGTTCTCCAGGCACTCATTTTCTTTTTCCTTACATCTCAGGCTCTGCTGGTTAGGTCACTTAAGACAGCACTACCGCCATACACTATTTCGTCACACCTGGTGGCCTCAGGACTCTATGCTGGGGCAGTGGGTTATGATGTGTGTTTTTTCACTAACCGCTTACCTAGTAGGATCTTAAATGGGCGTTCAACCCTGATGTGAATGGTGTGACCTTGTCCCAGCTGGAGCTTCCCTGCATCAACCTCTTTGCCATGGTTCTGATTAAGAAATGCCAATTGCTCTGTGCCCTGCGTTTCCCACCATGTGGCTTTCTGCAGATCTCCTTAGGACTCACTGAGTCTGATTTTATGCCTTCCCTCCAATCTACTGATCTCGAAGGCTCTACAGTAAGTGTGAGGATGGCACAGAGCTGATTTTCAACACCATTGAATGGGCGAAGAGGATTTGGTACAACAGTCTATTGGAACTTAGATATTTTGGCCTCCTGTTCTGCTCCATGACAGAGTAGATCCCTTTAGTCTGCAGGATGGTCATGTCCATCACCTCAGTCCTCCAATGCTTTGTCTACAAGCGCGGTGCTAAAGTGGTACTAATCAGAGACTTCCAGCCACTACCAGAAGTAGCGGATGTTGTCTTAACTACACAAAAACTGGCCACCAAGTTTGTTTATGATGAGCATCAGTACAAGTTTCTGTCTTGGTGCCAGACACTAGGCTAAAACCTTTTTGAAGCGCTTTCCCTCGCTCAACAGTGGTGATTGCTAATGTAAAGTTATACATAGCTTCACGGCCTGCCTTTAAGTTCCCTGATCAATGTTTCCTTGTTCATAGCTCCCCTGTGGTTTGTCTCCTGAAAGATTTGCAGTATATTTTTCTGCCCATGCCATTTGTTGTTCTGCAGCAGGACTTACGCTTGGTTCTGACTTTTCTCATGGCAACGCCATTCAAATTGGTCCCCAGTTGCTCTATTCTCCTCTTCACCCACAAGAGTGTCTTTTTGTTGATGATTACTTAAAATCATTGGGGCGGAGTGTTGTAAACCCTGTCAGTCCATCCACCATTTACTGTCTTCTACCCAGACAAGCTGGTCCTATCTACTTGCAGAACGTGGGGTCAACTTTAAACATGGGTCAGTCTGTCACCCTGCAGTCTTTCTTTCTGATAAACTTCAGAAAAGCAATCTTTGTTTTTTTTTATCTTTCTGTTTTTTTTTTATTCTTTATGTCCTCTTTGGTAGGCAATTTGTTAGGATTCAGGCAACAAAGTTTCTGTGCCAAGCCATGCACTTCGGTGTAAAGTCAAACCAGAGTTGGGATTTTTGTGAGTTCATTCAATTTATGAAAAAATCATGTGGCAATCCGACGATCCCCGATGTGTCGTAATAGGGGAATTACCATAACTAACTTTATCATGTCTGAACTCGACCGCCGTTTCATTTTTCGTGATTAAAAGTGTCCCTTAATTGTTCTGCTCGTAGGTAGTTTATTAGAGGCTCTTCACTTGCTAAGGACCACTGTCTTGCAAACCAATTGAGTGGGACATTACATGTTAAATTGTACTATTGTGTAGAGACCAAAAGGATGTAATTTGTAGCGTCATGCGTCAGCAATATCATTGTTGGGTTAATTTTTTTTTAATTTTTTTTTTATAGGAAACCTCAGCTTTAATTGTTGGGGAAGGTCGTGATTACAGGGACACTGTGGTTTAATCTCTATTGTGGCAGAAAACAGATAGCTTCCAGCCTATTGTGATGGCGTGACGTAAACATTGTCACAATCCCATCCAAGCATTAATAATTATACAACAAGTACTATATAGCACATGCCCAGAGATGTATAATCAAATCTAAAACCCATTTAAACCATGGTCGTTGATTGACCTCTGGAGAATGATTACCTACATTGGCCATGTCAGGATTCAATCATGTACCGAGACATGCCAATCCTTGAACAGGCACTGACTCTCCTAAGCTATTTCAGTCGGTTGTATTTGTGCAATGGTATTAGCTTTAAACTAGTAACTCAAGCCCTTTACAGATGCATTATCATAGTCATACTTGCAGGATTCGCTATTCTGCACAAATATTGCACCCCACATGCTATCTGGGAGCACCACTACCAACGGTGTAGGGGCTTAGTGGTATTTTCTCTTTTCTATGAAGCTGTAATTTAAGCATATATATATATATGTGCTCTACAACATCTCTGCTGTGACACAACCTCGACCTTACTCACTAGGTTGCACAACACCCTCTATTCACAATGCACATTCTTAATATCCAGATGTTGATGGAAGCTGTGCATTTTCCTTGGCGGTGTAGCCTTGGGCCTGGCAGTCTCAATACCATTCAGTGGGCGTTCTTTAATTTTAGGAGAAGCTTAAGGCTAAATATTACTGCTTTAGCAGAAAAGCATATTTTGGAAGCCCCAGGACCTGGCAGCAATAGGTAAGCAGTTCATTTAGTTGCCCAGATGTTGTTACATGTCCCTTCTTCTTCTCTGTACTGCCACTGAAAATTAGATTGAAGAGCTCCCTACCAAGTACTGGGCTATACTGGAAAATGTAAAAAAAATATGCACCACCTTGCTGTGCAATAAGGAAAGGAACAAATGATATTATAGTGCATTTTTACATTTTTCAAATGTGAAATGGGCAAATCAGTGTGCTCCGTAGTTTAGGCTTTTAGGTCTGGCCTTTAAGAGAGTTTTAGCTGGCTTACCAGACTAATATTGTTGTAAAAAATCTTTAATAAAATGCATACATATATAAGGTACACGTATAAGGAATTATCAGCAGTTTTCATATATTGATCTGTTATATTCACATAGAGAAAATACACACGGAGGGAATTGCTATCAACACTCTTCATGCACTGATGTATCAAATTGTAATTCACATTTTGTTTCTTTTGCAAATAGTGTCAAAGCAGACAGTATGGTAGAATGGGTAAGCCTTCTTTAGCCATTGCTTACCCCATCTTGACTCATGGCTTTTTGTTTGAGCAGTTATGCACATCGATCTAAACAAAAATAGTCTACTTAAGTGCCATGGCTGATGAGCCAGTCCTTTTTTTATAAGTTTATATCTAAACTATTTTTGTAAGTTTTTTTTTTTGTTTTTCTTTTGCTGGGACTAGCCGCTTCCTGCACAGTGCCACCATGCTGCTTGTGCCACTTGCGCATGGCCTGCTTTTACCAGCGGCCCACTTAAAATGTTTTTCCATACTACACTATCAGTTACCCATTAAAAGTTAGGCCTCATGTAGAAAGCTCAATATTTGCATGTGCACAATCACGGCTGACCCCACCTTGTATGAATTTAACATATTTTATCGTTGCTTTACCATTCAAAGATGGACATTGCTTCTAAAAGCATTGATCATTATGGCCTTTTCGGGATGGTAAAGTAATACAGTATGACAGCAGCATTCAGACTGCGGCCTCTGCATGTGCGAACAAGGGAAGTCATCTCTCGGTGTTCTGTCCCATACTTCTCAATGGTTCACCAGTCTAAGGGGGCTGACACATGACTTTCAAAACTTAAGTCATCTTGGTTGGTAGATGTTGAAAATGGCCCTTTTTGCAGGGTTATGCCCAAACTTTTCGCCTTCTTCCTCCTATTTCTTCTGATTTGTTTTTGCTGGTTTATGGTCTCTGTGCACTTTACCACTGCTGATCAGTGCTAAAGTGCAAGTGCTTCCTTTATAAATTGTATTGCTGATTGGTTTAACCCTGATTGGCATGTTTAATTTACTAGTACGTCCCTAGTAAAGTGCACCAGAGATGCCTAGGTTCTATAAATCAAATGCTATCAATGGGCCTGCAGCACTTATTGTGCCACCCACAAGAGTAGCCCTGTGAACATGTCTCAGACCTGCCACTGCAGTGTGTGTCAGCAGTTTTAAACTGCCAATTCGACCTGGCAAGTGTACCCACTTGTCAGGGCTAAACCTTCCCTTTTACTACATGTAAGGCATCCCTAAGGAAGGCCCTAGGTAGCCGCATCGGGAAGGTGTAGGAAAGTACCCTCTTTCTTGGCATAGTTACCCCGATTTTCTGCCTGTTGTCAGTGTGTTTCACTCTGTCCACTGAGATCCTGCTAACCAGGACCCCAGTGGTTATGCTTTCTCCTGTAAAGTTAGGTAACTGTACATTTTAATTCCCACAATTTGGATATTGGTCCCCCCTTGTAAGTATATGGTACCCAGGGCACTAGAGTACCAGAGGATCCCTATGGGCCGCAGTGGTTATTCTGCCACCCATAGGGTGGCCTGCAGAAAGGGTTCTGCAGGCCAGCCATTGCAGTCTGCATGAAACAGGTGCATGTGCAGGTACCAGGTCACCCCTATGGTGGGCCCTCTCTGCCCAGAGGGCAGGGTGCAGGTACCTGTGTGTGAGGGCACCCCTGCACTAGCAGAATTGCCCCCACAAACTCCAGGCCCATTTTCCTGGACTTTGTGAGTGCAGAGATGCTATTTTACAAGTGTACTGGACAGAAGTCACTACCTATGTCCAGCTACATAATGGTAACTCCGAACCTGGGTATTTTTGGTATCAAACATGTTAGAATCATACCCCAATACTGTTGCAAGTATTAGAAGTATGATTCCATGCACTTTGGGGGCTCCTTAGAGGACCCCAGCATGGCTACCACCAGTCTTGCAAGGTTTTCCGGGAAGCCAAAGCTGCTGCCGCCCCTCAGACAGGTTTCTTCCCTCCTGCTGCTTGATCTGATCAAGCCCAGGAAGGCAGAACAAAGGATTTCTTTTGGGAGAGGGAGGTAACACCCCCTCTTCCTTTGGGAATAGGTGTGACTGGCTTAAGAGGGGTAGCCTCCCCAAGCCACTGGTATGCTTTGAAATACACATTTAGTGTCTTCCGTGTATAAACCAGTCCACACCGGTTCAGGGCCCCCCACCTCTATGCTCTGGCGCGAAACTGGACAATGGAAAGGGGAGTGACCACTCCCCTGTCCATCACCTTCCCAGGGGTGGTGCTCAAAGCTCCCCCAGGGGGTCCCTGGGTTCTGCCGTCTTGTTTCCAAGGTTAGCAGGGAACTCTGGGAGCATCTGATTGGCCAGGCCAGACAGGTGACGTCAGAGCCCCCCCCCCCCCAGATAGGTGCTTACCTGGCTAGGTGACCAATTCCACTTTTAGGGCTATTTAGGGTCTTTCCCTTGGGTGGATCCTCAGGTTCGCTTGCAAGATTCCAGCAGGACTCCTCTGCAACCTCTACTTCAACTTCTGGGGTCTGGAACTGCGACTGGAACCTCCAGGACCCTACAATCTGCCTCCAAAAAGAAGAACTCTTCTGCAACATTAACATTTCCACCGGTTGTGCATCCACTCGGGGCAGTGTGTCTTAAGTCTGCACTAGAAGAAAGAAGGAATCTCCCTTGGAGTGAAGAATTCACTCCCCTGCATCGACGTCTGGCTGCGTAGATCTCCCCTCCTCTTGAACTGCGTGGATCCTGCATCATGACTGGTGGTCCGGAGTAGTCCTCTTGGTCCTTTCTGCCAGCGATCTAACTTTGGTGGAGATAAGCCCTTGCCTTCCCACGCAGGACATTACCCCGTGCACCGCGTCTCTTGCAGCTGCCAAAACTTGTCTGCATCTCCTCTAAGGATTTTCAGGCGATGTGTAGCTTCAGACCCCAGCACTCCTACCTGCAAAGCACAGCCCTCTGCGTGGTTCTCATGTGGTGTGGGATCTCTTTCTGCAGTGCTGCGTGGGCTCCTGCGGCTTCTGTGTGCCCATCCTGGGGGATTCCTGTGGGTTCTCTCTGTTGCTGAGGGCCCCCTGTGACTCCCCCTCCTGGGTTGCGGCCTCCTGGGCCTTGCTGGTCCCCGGCAGCTCCACCTTTCCACTAACTGCAAATTTGCCTTTGCCAAGGCTTGTTGGTGGAATTCCTGCACCGACATCCGTCTGCAATCTACTTTCCAGTGTGGGACATCTTCTGCATCCATCAGGAATCTTCTCCGGCTCCAGGGCTGCAGTGCTGACCTGTTCTTCCTCACCGTCGACCAACTCCTGCAAGTACAGCCGGGTGGGTAGTACCTCCTACTCCTTCTGTACTCCACTGACACCTTTGGACTTGGTCCCCTCTCTCCACAGGTCTTCGTCTCCAGGAATCCACCGCTGGTTTCTTGCAGTCTTGTCTAGGTGTCTTCTTTTTCTTCTTTTCTGCATTTTGGGTGGTTTGGGGAAATTCCAGTGATTTACACCTGCTTTCCTGGTCATTGGAGGGTACTGTGTTACTTACCCCAGTGGTTTTCTAGTACTTCCAGCTCCTCTCTACCCATTCCACTTACCTAGGTGTGGGGGTCCTGTGTTCGCATTCCATATTTTTAGTATATGGTTTAGGCTCCTCTAGGGTCGCTATTGGTTATTGCTAATGTTTTCTAACCCTTTCTATGCCTATTTCTGATTACTAGTGTACATATTTAGTGTGTCTACTTACCTCCCAAGGGGTATTGCCCTTTTGAGTAATTTTGGTATTGTCACTAAAATAAAGTACCTTTATTTTTGTAACACTGTGTGGTTCCTTTCATGTGTATAAGTGCTGTGTGACTGGAGTGGTATTGCATGTCTCCTCGATAAGCCTTGGCTGCTCTTGCACAGCTGCCTCTGGAGACCCTGGCTTCTAGACACTGCCTACACTTCACTAAGAGGGGATGCCTGGTATAAGGTGTAAGTACCTTAGGTACCCACCACACACCAGGCCATCATTAAAGAGCTATCCAAATCCAAAGCCAGCAACATAGACCCCACACACACACACACAGCCCCCATGTGACGCCCTCTCCAACCACTTCCACCACAAAATCCTGGACATCACAACAGCTTCATACCACACACACCCACCACACACAACCCTCACCCGCCCAACTCAAACCCCACTCATGACCCACCACCAAACTCACCACCTGGGCCCCAACCACACACAAAGAAACTGAAAAAGCCATGAATTCCATCCACTCTGGATCCCCCTCCGACCCCTGCCCTCATCGCATCTACAACAAAGCCAGCCCAACCATCGCCCCCATACTCCGCAACATTATCAACTCCTCATTCGACACCGACACCTACCCAGACCCCTGGAAGCATGCAGAAATCACCGCTCTCCTAAAAAAGCCCAAAGCCGACCCGGAGGTCCTCTCCAACTACCCCCCCATCTCCCTCCTCCCTTTCCCCGCCAAGGTCACTGAGAAACTAGTCCACGCCCGCCTATACCTCTTTCTCGAGGAAAACAACACACTAGACCCCTCCCAATCCGGGTTCCGCAAGAACCACAGCACGGAAACCGCCCTCATCGCATGTACTGACGACATCAGAACCAGAGTCGACAAGGGCGAGACCGCCGCACTCATCCTCCTAGATCTATCTGCGGCCTTTGACACTGTCTGCCACCACACACTCCGCACACGTCTCCACAACACAGGAATTCGTCACAAAGCCTTAGACTGGCTCACCTCCTTCCTCACCGACCGGACCCCAAGAGTCCGCCTTCCACTCCAATGCTACCAAAATCATTTGCGGAGTCCCCCAAGGGTCCTCCCTCAGCCCCACCCTCCAACATTTACATGACCCCCCTCGCCAACATCCTCCAACCACACGGAATCACCATCCTCTCCTACGCAGACGACATCCAACTCATCTTCTCCCTCACCCGGAACCCCACCACTGCTAAAACCAACCTACACGCTGCACTCCTTGACACCGCCACCTGGATGACAACAAACCACCTCAAGCTTAACTCCAACAAAACGGAAATCATTATCTTCGGCCCCAACAAAACCATATGGGACAACTCCTGGTGGCCCACCGCCCTAGGCCCCGCACCCACCCCGCAAACCACGCACGCAACCTCAGCATCATCCTGGACCCCTCCCTCTCCATGACCCAGCAAATCAATGCAGTAACCTCCTCCTGCTTCCACACACTCCGCACACTGAAAAAATCCTTCAAATGGATTCCCACAGAGACCAGGAAGAGAGTCACCCATGCACTCATCAGCAGCAGGCTAGACTACGGTAACGCCCTCTCTGCTGGTACCACACTCAAACTCAAATGCAAACTCCAGAGAATCCAGAACACAGCCGCACGCCTCATCCTGGACCTCCCCCGCCACGAACAAATCTCACCACACCTCAAATCACTTCACTGCCTCCCCATAGACAAGAGAATCACTTTCAAGATCCTCATCCACGCACACAAATCCCTCCACAACACCGGCCCAACCTACCTCAACGAAGGAGTGAACTTCCACACTCCCACCCGCAACCTCTGATCTGCCGACCTCGCACTAGCTACAGTCCCCCGCATCCAACGAACCACCACAGGAGGCAGGGCCTTCTCATACCTCGCCCCCAAAACCTGGAACGCCCTCCCCACCAACCTCCCCAAAACCAAAGACCTCCTGCTTTTCAGAAAATACCTCATGACATGGTTGTTCGAACAGTGACCGCCCCCCCATCCTCCCCTTCCCCCCCCTCATCCCCCCTCCCCCACCCCAAGGGTCTTGAGACCCTCACAGGTGAGTAGCGCGCTCTATAAATGTTTTGATTGATTGATTGATTGATCTTCCTATACAGGGTGCAGTGTATTTAGAAGGTAAGACATGTACTGATGTATTTTACATGTCCTGATGTTGAAATACTGCCAATTTCTGTTTTCACTTCGGTTTCACTATTGCAAGGCATATCCCTCTCATAGGTTAACATGGGGACTGCCTTTAAATATCCCTTAAAGTGTAGTTTTCCTTTGGCTGTAGATAGAGATTTGGAGCTTTGGGTCTCTGAAATCACAAGATGAAAACATCTTTTTGTAAAGTTAATTTTGAAATTCTCTGTTTGAAAGTGGGCATTTTCTTGCTTAAACCATTCTGTGCCTCTGCCTGCTTGTATATTCCAGGTCTGGGTCAGACAGACAGTTGGGCTGTTGTGATTTTCCTCTAGACAGTGACACAAAGGGTGCTGGGGTGTAGCCTGCATATCCTGATGGGCCATCTGGGCTAGAGTAGAAGGAGGAGTGGTCACTTACACCTGAAAGGGCAGTGCCTGCCCTCACACAGTGCAGTCGCCGACCTCCTGGAGTGTGTCTGGGGCCAGGCCTGGGCGTGGCAGGATCTTGTGAACAAAAGAGACTTTCCTTTGAAGTATGCCTACTTCAAAGGCAGAAAGGGGTATAAGTAGTGAACCCAAAACCCCAGACTTGTAGAATCTTTCTGGATCAAGAGGAACCTCTGCCAAGGAGAAGAGCTGAAGAGCTGACGGAGGAGTACTGCCCCTTTGTTATGTGTGCTTTGCTGGGTTGGCCTGCAGTTGAAGCCTCTGCCTTAAAAGAGAGCAAAGGGTGAACTTTGTTGTGTATCCTGGTTGAGAAAGTTCTCAAAGGGCTTGGAGTAGAGCTTGCCTCCTGATGGAAGTCTCTGGGATAAAAAGACTTCAGTTTTATCTGTCTGCAGCACTGGGAGCTGTGTGTTCTGTGCTGTTCAAAAAGAAAAACCACTGCGACGCCGCCAACAATGCTGCTGGCCTGCACCGTGACCCGCTGAAGCCACACGGAGCCACACTGCCCCACTTCACACCGTAACCCTGACCTCACTGCCGATGCCATCTGACGCTTCCACTGAGCTGTTGCTTGCACCGTGACCTGTGGGCCCGCACTCTGGCATTGCCTTGCTCACACAACAGCCTGGGCATGGCTGACGCTCCTGCTGACACCAGCGCCACGGGCTGCAATGTGCCCTGTGGACACTGCTCCTGAGGTACACAAAGCTCCGGTCCATCAACGCCAGCCCTATAGACTCCAGTATCGTCACCAGGCGTCCCTGTCTGCACTGCGACCCGTGGACCCCGCACGGAGCCTGTCCCAACCCTCACCGCCGACTTGGACCTACCGACGACATCGCTTCAGCAACGACGCCGCCGCTGCTTGCACCGTGACCTGGTGACACCACACGTCGCACCTGCCCTGCTTCACACTGCAGCACTGGTCTCACTGACACTGCTGAATGCCGTCACTGAGCTGCTGCTTGCACCGTGACCTGTGGGCACCACACATTGCATCATCCCTCTTCGCACCACAGCCCCAACGGCATCCACACCAGCGCTCCTGACTTCATCAACCTGGAGTTCAGTCTGCAAGGCGTGAGACTTCAAGGGCCCGACGACCCCTGCACCAACCTCTGGCACTGACACCGCAACGCCAATCTCCGGACCTCATCGAGAGGATCTGACGCCCTGCATTTCCAAGGTTCTGTTTGCGGTTCTTCTCCAAACCGTAGCTGGCACTCGACGGCGTAGCTGGCCTGAACTGTTGGATTTGTTGATCACAACGCCATGATAGCCCCAGACAGAGCTATTGAGTTCAAGGAACTCTATTTTTAAGTAATTCTTGCTAAATTCACATCTTTACTAATGTATGTTGGATTTTTCTCGTTTTGGTCTTGTTTACACAGATAAATATTAGCTAAATTTCTAAAACTTGTGTGGTGTCCTTTTGTAGAGTTTTCACTGTATTACTGTGTGTTATGTGCAAATGCTTTACACATTGCTTCTGAGATAAGCCTGACTGCTCGTGCCTAGCTACCAAGTGGGTGAGCAGGGGTTATCTGAGCGGGTATCTCCCTTATCCTGACTAGAGTGAGGGTCCCAACTTGGACAGGGTGCACACTGACTGCCAACTAGAGACCCCATTTTTAACAGTAGAATAATAATAAAATATGAGAAAAAGCATTATGAAATGGCCACCTGCATGTTCACAACTCTTGGTAACACCAGTAGCTCTGCGCGGCCATTACAGGACAGACCTATAGGCTTTGCTCATCCTTGTTTAGGTCGAGCGTAGCAGCGTGCAAGAGCTGCTTTTCCGACGTCTTCGTATCTATGTGGACTTTTAACAAGGCCCACCTCATGCCCATCACTTTCACTTGTTCGTGGGCTTGCCTTTCAAAAATCCTTTGTTATCATTGGTAAATGCTTTATGTTTGTTCCTCCTTGGGGCTGTTTTGTTACCACCTTGGACACTGACCCTATTACATGGATAATTGCATGTTTGCCGATATGTTTGACTACGAGCTAACTTCTTTTCCTTTTGTGTCTCTCCTTCCTGCTCATGCTCATGGCAGCCATAGCGCTTTAAATCGGCTCACTTATGTTAATTGTTTTGTTTTTCATTTTCAATGTATGTGGCAAGAAAAGTCCAGTTAGGAATTTACAAAGCTACTAGCTCTAACTCAAGCAAACGCAAGACCCATTGCATTACAAATGATTGTTTTGTCTGCTGTCATCAGGCTCTTTTAGTTGCTCTCCATACACCGTGACTGTGTGCAGAAAAAGAGTAAGGCACTGACTCCAGACTGTGCCATATAAATGCCAGAGTTGTCACTTCTTGCATGAGCTGGACTGTGACGCGTTGTGTAGCATCACCTGGCAAAGCTGGAAAGCTATTTCAATAGAAAAAGTTTCTGGATCAAGTCTAGGGCCTTGGAATATTCATAAGGTGAGGAATCTACGGGTTAATATGGTGTCCACATGTAACATAGTTGCCAAAGATGAGTAACATTTTCATCAGTAGAATATTCCTGACTATCTGAATAATGCGGATAAAAAAATCACCAAAAATGCCATATGGACAGTAACTTTCTGTGCTACACCAGAATGTATCTTGTTAGTTGGGGGATGCACATTCTGCAATATTGCCAGATAACTATGCTTTGAGAATTAATCTCACGAGGCCGGTCATGGATGGACATTGTACACAAAAGTAAGGAGGCTAACTACATACTTGATGAAAACGAGAAATACTTGATGTGTGTGCAGAAGTTACAAGATTCAACTCTTTGTTTATGGATCTCCTAACTTTTTTTCTCTTTCACGTTGTGAATAAAATTGTAATTGGCTTTTATCAACCTAGATAGTAATGTATTCAGATTTAAGTAGCTGTACATGCAATGAGACATGTCCTGGAACCAAGCATTCATTTATTGCAGTAAAATACATTTCAGGTTGTAATTAAGTTTCTTTTCACTTTTCACTATTAACGTCATTCATTCTTTGGACCTGTTTACTAGGTAATAAAAATGTCTAAGCACTTAGATGAAGTTTTGGCCAAAATGAATCCAGAGCAGGCTAATAAACACTTCAGACTCATCAAGCGGTGGAAGGCCAAGAATCCTGTGTGTGTATCCCGGCAAGGTGCATTTTTGATGTATAGTCAGAAAAAAATGGCTGAGCTCCAGCTTGAGGACCAGACGGGACAACTCATAAACGGCAGAAGTTTTGCCACTCAAGAGGTATGTTTTATATGCCTAATTGTGAGGTGTCTGTAAAATGTATACAGCTGTCTGCACAACCACTTTTCCCCTTATATCTTTCTTAGTAATACTGGATGGTCTTAATCTGGGACAGTGAGACGGATGTAGTATAGGATGTCTCCTGCCTTTTAAGTGTGTCACCTTATGTCTTGCTTCCCTAAGGGTAAAAAATGCCTTGAGTGGCTCATGTTTTAACATACTTTGAAAAACCTATTCCTTTTTCTTAAAAAAAGTCCATATGTTTTACATGACTTTTAGAAAATATATCAACTGCCTATTTTCACTGGTATTTACAGTGATTGTTGCTTCGGTGAGGGTGAGAATTGGCAAAAAAGTTGCCTTGACACAAGGCTCCTGGAGAACACAGGCTGTCTTCCTACAGAACAGGATTACATGGTGCACTTTTTTGTGGAAAGGTAAATAATGCTATTTGCTTGGTATTGAGCTTATTGGGGTCACATCAATGACTTCAGAGCGCTTCTTTCAAAACTGAAACCTTTGGAGGCTTTTGTGACACTTAGGGTGCAGTTGTCGCCCCCCTGTGAGATTCTCGCAGTGCCTACTCTCTCCACCATCTTACCATCCACACCAGTACCAGTTCCTCTAATTGTTAACCAGTGACTGTCCTCTTACCTCCCGCTGCGGCCTGTTCCAGATTGGCAGCTCCACGCAGTGCTGGCTCATCACAGTCCCCACTGCTTCCGGTTTCTCTTTAGTTGCCTCCGTCAGCGACTTGCGCTTCCCTAAAGTGCCTATCAATTTCTGCTGCTCACGCTGGCCTGCGGTTTACGTGACGCGCGTGTGGTACGTATTGTCAGGTTTCACGTTTCTCGTGGGTGATCTGTCCTCCTGACTCTCGACGACGCTCTTTCCTTGTGACATAGAAGGCCATCTCCAGAACCACAGGGAACCACGCTTGAGCCCTCCTAAGGGGAGTCACAAGCACCAATTCTGCTCTCTGACGACGAACCTGAGTGAGAACTCTGGATATCATCATGAATGGAGGGAACGCATATCCCAGAAATTGGGACCAGGTCTGCAGAAATGCATCTGTTGCTAGAGCCTCCGGATCTGGGCGCCAACTGAAAAAACAATCCAATTTTTGGTTGAGGCGAGACGCAAAAAGATCTACCGCAAACGGGCCCCACAGACATGGGAGAGAATGAAATATTCTCAGGTGTGGTCTCCAATCGCTGAAGTCCCGAAGATAGCAAGACTGCCATCGGCCACAGTATTGCTCTGACCCAGCAAGTACTCCCCAATTACTGAAATCCGATGTTGAAGACAGAAGTGCCAAAAATCCTTGGCGATCTCCACCAGAAGGCGAGACCTGGTCCCCCCCAGCTTGTTGACATATCGTACTTCTGAAATGTCCATCGGAGAAGAATGAAACAATTCGACCTTTCCGGAGACAGACTGCGAATCGCAGAAGAACCCGCCAAGAGTCCCAAGCAATTGATATGAATGTCCAACTCCTCCTTTGACCAACGACCCCCGGTGACTACTGAGCTGCAGCAAGCTTCCCAGCCCCAGCTGCTGGCATCGATTCGACGATCTCCGGAGACAAGCCAACGATCGCTCTGCCATTCCAGGCCTCCAGATGATTGAGCTACCAACGGATCACGGTCCTGGCTTCGAGTGAGAGGGGAACTCGGGCAGCATAGCTGAGGCCCTTCTGAAGATGAGAGATCTTCAGACGCTGAATGGCCCGATAATGAAGATGACCTGGGAAAATAGCTTGAATGGACGAGGAAAGGAGGCACACCATCCGTGCAAGGCACCTCAAAGATACCATCTGTTTGGACAGTAATTTCCTCAATTCTTTCTTTATGTTCTGGACTTTGGAAGGGGAGAGGATCAATTGAGCTAGAACTGAGTCTACCTGAAAACCCAGAAACTCTATTTTCTGGGAGGGAACCAGGATGGACCTATAACTGTTGAGGACGAAGCCCAAATCTTGAAGGAGAAAGACTGCCTACTCTAAATGGGTCGTCAGAAGGAGAGGACACTGAGCCATGAGGATGTCGTTGAGATAAATGATCAGACAAATCGCTTTGGCCCGAAAGAATTCTGCCACTGGGTGCATCACTTTCGTGAAAACCCAAAGGGCTGATGACAGACCGAAGGAGAGGACCTTGTATTCGTAACAAAAGCCTTGCCAAAGGAACTGCAGGAATCTTCGATGAGGGGGAAAAATAGGAATGATCAAATAAGCATCCTCTAAATCTATGCTGACCATCCAATCTTTTTCTCTTAGGATGTCCCTTAACAAATGAATGCCCTCCATCTTGAAGTGGCGGTAAATGATCCAGCCATTGAAATCTTATAGATTGAAGAGACGGACACCGCCACCTTTATTTTCCACCAGAAAAATTGGACTAAGAAAGCCGTATGGATGAGGAGAGGAGGCCACTATGGCTCCTTTGCACAGAAGCGCTGAGACTTCCAGAGAGATGAACTCCCGATCTTGTGGGGAAAAAAACATTTCCGGGGGAAGATCCCCCTGAACAGGCAAGTTGTAAAATTCCAGCCTGGAACCCTGAACGATTTCCAGAACCCTGGGTCCTGCGTAACGTTGTGCCAATTGTGAACAAACAAAGCTGTCCTGCCTCCCATAATTACCTCTGAACATGAAATAATTCTCACCTGTAGTACCGGGCTCCTGATAGGCGGAGTAGGATCCTTTAGATCTTCCTTTCCTGACTCGATTACGACCCCGCGTGACCTGGTGGGGTAGAAGGTGGAGGTGGAATCGGAATCCTGATAACCTCCCCTGGGATGTTGGTAGGAACCTCACTGGGGGCCTTGATAATAATTACTGCTGAAGGCTCGCCCTCTCTAACGTCCGGCCCTGGAAAAAAGTGGCCGCAGAACCTTCTTTATGGAGCCTTGGGCCTTGTCAAGATTAGCATAAGTGTACGTGAACTTCGAAAATTCCTTGAGGAAGGGAGACCTAAAAAGCTAAATGGAGTGCCGCCGCTCACTGGAAATGGCGCAGTTAGCGTTTCCCAAAAAACATAAGACCCTCTGAGCCCAACCAACCAGCACTTCGGGATTAACAGGAGTAACTAATGCCTTAGCAAGAAACCTAACTCCAAAATCTTGGTGAGCGGACCTGAAACGTCCAGGAGTTTGTCCTGACAACCTCGCCAGGCACAATCAATGCCCTTCTTTGGATCTTTAGAGAATTTTTAAAGATAAGTTACCAGGGTGGGATCTATCTCCGGAGTCTCCGTAACCTTTGAGGGAAAATCCGGTCTAGGACGTTCCGATCTTAACCAGGACCAGACATCTTTATCAAAGCAATGGCGAATATGCGCCTGAACATACTCAGCCACTTCAGAAGGTGGCATCCAGAAGGAAGATCTAGGATGAACTATTTCCTCCGGTTCATAAGTAAGCACCTTCAAAGGCTGCGAAGACACTGCAGAATGACGGGATTTGGCCTTGCGCTTCCGAGGAGGAGAATCAGAGTCCCTATCTGGGCTATTGGAGGAAGAGGCATCCGAATCACCTTTACTCTCATCTCCTGGATGAAGCAACTGAGAGGATGAGTAAACATGCTCTTTATTCAAGGCTTGAACTAGTTGTTCAAAATCAGCTTGATGAGGGTTTGCCCCAGAATATGAGCCTGAATCTTGCGAAAAAGGCAGCTCTTCGTGGCTGCTAGACTGAGGGACCCAGCCCTGCTGCTCAGCAAATCCCAATAAGTGATGCCTAATCGGTTGAATAGCCTGGGACAAGGCCACTTTGACAGTGTGCCGCACACCAGCATCAAGGGCGTAGACCAAGTCATGCTCAAACGACTCCACGGAGTCATCATAAAAGGTTCCTTCCCCCGATTCTCCTTAATGCCAGCCATGGCTCACAAAAAACAGGTCCCCAACAGTGAAAAAGACCTTAAATGGGCAGGAGATCTGCCAAGAGGAACTTCAAATGAAGTGGGGAGGTAATTTGCAGTAAGTTTTTACAAGCAGGCAAATTATGCACTGGTACAGCCTCAAGCAAATGATTAGGACGTGGAGGGAGGCCTGCTTTCACTAGAAATCTTTTCCACTAAAGTGCAAACACAAGGCAAGGCCTATAATCAGCAATTATTCCAGCCCAAAAGCTAAAAGCAATCTGGGGTAATACGGAGAGCAGGAGGATCAGCCTGTTAGAGACGAGAACACGCGTCTCTCACGTGTTCAAAGCCCCAGTGGGAGAATGAGCCAATAGGGAGGCTCGCTCGCTTTCGCGTGATGCAGGCACCTCTTAGACTAGAAAGAGGACAGCGCGTCAAGCAAGACGTGCTGTCCTCGCCCTCCTCCTGCTCCACACTTCAGAACGCAAGGGGTTAACAAAAACCCCTGCTGGGAGGAAAGACGCTCCCCATGCCGTGGGCACGTGATACGTTAAAGCAACAAAATAAATAAAGTCGGGCCGAAAGGAGCGCATTGCGAGCGAGTGGTTATTTGAAGTAAAATATACAAAATTCGCTCTATGCGACACTCCTCCAACACACATAAGGTATCAAGAATATGTATACACTTAACGGGCTGCGAAGCAGCAAAGAAAGAGGAGGTGTTCCGTTCATTTTGTGCTTACATAGGGCTAGGCTCTATGGTTGTCATATGATATGGTGTCACAGGATGTGACGTTTTGTTTTGTTTTCTTATTGGCTGCCAAAAAATAAAGGCATGGAAAGAGAAGCATAATTGGAGCCTCCAGTCCTGACATAGAATTGAGTCTTCTGTCCCTCCTGCTGGTACAGCTGCACACACTACGCTGGCGGCGTGAAAAACAAGCATAAATATGTACATTTAAAACTGCCTTGTACTTCAGCTTTTGCATATGGTGAAAGATTGAAATTTGTCCCTGTTCGGGAATCTCAACGGCCATTTGACGACATCTAAAAACTCATTGGGTCGTATTGTTAAAGTGAACACTACAAGTGCTTATTTCTCTGCCATAGTTTTGGGCTGACTGGTGTCTAACATATTGGAAGAGCCGGAGCAGCGGTATTTTACCATTCTTGTGGGAAATGGTTGATTTATGCAGCTGTATTAATTGACGTATCTAAAGTAAACAATAGAATATTGCAGAGTAACATACGCAAGCAAAGTAAAAATCCAATTAAAACATCATAGGCCAAAACACAATAAAAGTGTCAAAACAGAACGTAAGGCAACATCTCATTGCAGCACAAAAACCAGAACACGTTATCACCACAAAAAATGCCACCCATGACTACCTCCAGAAACGTGCTTTAAGCATAGGCAGAAAAAGTTATATGCACCAATCACTGCATTCACTTAACATTCTGGACATGAAATAGCGCACTTCAAAAACAAGCATTGGTAAAGTCAGTAGGACATACCTTTGGGATCTGTTGGCTTTCTCAGTGTTCTAGCCATCCTGTGGAGCATCCTTGATGCTGTGTAGCATGGATAAACAAAAGGTGCTATGACACTGCAGTTGCGTGATTTTGCACATGCGAGCACCAGGCATGCGTGCTCGCACAAAATGACAAAAACATTTTTTTCCATTGAACATTGAAGCACCCATGGCGGGCGAGCAACCAGAAGGCAGGGAGTAAAGCAACATGAAGGACCAGGTTAGGGGTTGGGTGCGGACAAGACGGAAGGCTGGGTGGGAAGAGGAAACACCAGAACGGGGGGTGGTAGAAAGGAATGCTGTGGCGACAGAAGCAAAACAGAGGGTGATGGTGGGGGGGGGGGGAGAAGCAAAGGGTGAGAGAGAAGGGCACGGGTAGGGGGAAGCAGCATGAAGGATTGGAGTGGGCTGGACAAGCAACAGCGAGAGCAACATGGGGTGGGTAGAGGAGATGCACAGGGGAGAGCACGCGATGGGGGAAGTATGAGGTTGGGGAAAAGAAAAGTGGGTGAGAGAGGATGAGGACACAGGTCGGGCTACGAAACAAGGAGGACAGTGGTGGTTTAGCAAAATCAACAGCAGTGTGGAGCAGGTGGGGGACACAAACCCAGGTGAGAGATCAACTTGCAGTGGGTAAGAGAAGTCCACTAGTGAGATGGGTGGACAATGCACGGACTCTCGTGAGTGCTTAAGATAAAAGAAAAAAGTACCTCTACAAAAGTAAGAATTGGAAGGAGTAATTTGGCAATGCTGCAGAGGAGAAACAGACACAAGATGGGCAAGTTAAGCCATCGAATAAGAAGCAAGCAAATGAGAGTGACAGGAAAGCAAGCCTATGGTAAACAGTGGGGGACTCCAAGCCCTTCTATGCTCTTTGTAACCCAACAGTGTATTACAACAGACAGCCCACCCTGATCAAGTAGATGCTACCTAATGACCTGGCTCCTTTAATCTTTTTGAGTATACCAAACTAAGTAGTGCCACTGGTTAATTGATTAGTTTGGTAATGCATTGGAAATAGCTCAATACTTTTAGGTTTGCCTGCTTTGCTTAAATAGAATAAGTTAACCTTTGTAGAATAGTTGTCTGTGTAATAAATTCCTGAATATTTTATGATCTATCTTCATGCTACCAAAAGTGCTTCAATTGTATGGGCCTCTCTCAGAGACATATCCTTCCACCACTCTACCAACATACTATAAACATGGAACTCTGACTTGATATCATAGTACACTATTTATGTTGATACTTTAAATACAGTAGCTCCTATGGGCTTGAAGATAGCTTGACTTGACTGAGCCTCTTTGAGTTTCCGGGAGCCGGAGCCACTTCTGCCCAACTCCATGCGCTCCATCTTTGAGCAGTCCGACCCCGCTGGAGTGCCTTCAGGTCCTACGGGGTCGGCAGGAGCCCCCTTGGCTTCCGTGCTGGTGGCTTCAGCCTCGGCTCCAGAGGGCACCAGGGATCCATTTCTAGATCCAAATCAGTGTTGGTCGTGCCACCTCGACCTTCCTCTATGATGGTTCTGACGCCGGCGCTCCTGACACCATTTGTGTCCACGGTCTGCATCGATCCCATTCTCATTGCCACCTCCGACACGGAGCGGGCCGGTATCGCACAGCGCAGATGCCGAGGGGTTGCTGGACCCTTTAGAATACCAGCTTGAATACCCTACGAACTGGGCTGTGGACCTGGGTGAAACCAGTTGTCTGGACACTTCCTGTGACATCGGCATGCTTTCTTCCCCTACCTTGGTGACGGAGGAGGGGTTGTCCTATTCATTGGTGGTGAGGAGAGCGCTCGAGGACTTAGGCCTTGAGCCGTTTTCAGCGGCTGTTAGGACTAACCTCCTGAGTGAGGTGCTTCAACTTGGGGCTTCCACCTCTGAACCCCTTTTGCCCTTCAGCAAAGCCCTCACTGATGTCCTGCTGGGGACCTGGTCCAGACGTGGCACAGGGTATCCTTAAACATGATAATATCCGCTGCTATAGGCCTGCGCCTAATGACCCAGTGTTCCTGACGCAACACCCCACCCCTGAGAGTTTGGTTATCAAAGCCTCCAAGTCCCATGACGCTTTCCCTTTTGCACCCCCAGATAGGGAATGCAAGAGGCTTGATCACCTTGGGAAGATGTTTTCTTCCTTCAGCCTGGCATTGCAGTCTGTGAACACCACGTGCCTTTTGGGCTGCTGTAGGAAGCTGGTTCTGTATATACTATATCAAAATGAGAAATAGTGTGCATAGAGTCCAGGGGTTCCACATAGGCTAAAGTAAATAATACTAATGCTCTCTTTTGTGGTAGCGTGGTCGAGCAGTTAGGCTTATCAGAGGATAGTGTAAAGCATTTGTTGTACACACACGGACAATAAAGGAAGCACACACTCAATGACTTAACTCCAGATCAATGGTTTTTATATAGCAAAAATATATTTTCTTTATTTCTAGAACCACAAGATTCAAGTTGCAGGTAAGTACTTCAATAGATACATATTTCACACATATATCAATATTACTTTGTTTCAAATCAATAAGTTAAGCAGTTTTTAAAATATTGGCAGTTATCTGTTTTAAAAGTTGACAGTGCAATTTTCACAAACAGTTCCTAGGGGGAAGAAAAGTTAGAACGTTTTAGAGGTAAGTGCTTGACTTACAGTTCCAGCCTCCCAAGGTTAAGAAGGCCACAGTTCGGGGTTCAAGTTAACCCCAAACACCCACCACCAGCAACACTGGGTGCACCAGCAACCCACCACCAGCAACACTGGGTGCAAAGCTGAAGAAAATTTAACATGGGCTTCTATGGAGACTGGGGGCACTCATAATCAGGCCTGCCTGCAGGTAAGTACCTGTGACTTCGGAGGGCAGACCTGGGGAGTTTAGAGGAGCACTGGGTGGGGGGGGGCAAGTAGGCACCTAACACACACCCTCAGCACCACTGGGGCGGCTGAGTGCAGGGTGCAAACAAGGCGTCGGGTTTTCAATACTGGTCTATGAGGGGACCCCGGGGGTTACTCACAAGCAGCAGGTGAGGTCCAGGGGGCCAACATGGGCAAACCACAGGCTGGACATGGAGGAGGGCCGCCTGCTTGAACGTAGCTGCACCGGAGGTCTGGTTCTCCAAGGCCTGGAGGCTGCGGGTGCAGTAGTCTTTTAGGCGTCGGATATCTTCACCTTGAGATTTTGCGTCACGGGGGTCCTCTGGATTCCCTCTGCAGGCGTCGTCTTGGAGGGGTGGAGAGGTCAACCCAGGGTAGGCACTTGCTCACAATCGCCTGGCGACTCTCTCTAGCTGGTTGGGCCACCTGGACACTGGCCACTGGCCACAGGCATCGGGTGCAGGGTGGTCAGGACTCGCGGATCATGGGAGGTTCTGGAGTCCCTTGGTAGTAGTTTCTTCTTGGACAGGGCCGTCTGTCCACAGGAGTTCTTGGTCTTTTGGGGTGCAGGACAGTCCTCTGGACCTTAGCAGAGGTCACTGTTCCCTCAGGATGTGTCGCCTTCTTTTTGCAGGTTCTTTGAAGCAGGAGACAGGCCGGTAGGGCTGGGGCCAAGTCAGTTTTGCGTCTTCCTTCTTCTCTGCTGGGGGTTCAGCTGAGCAGTCCTTCTTTTTTGCTGGGTCGCCAGGAATCTGGTGAGCTGGGTTCAGGGAGGCCCTTAAATCCTGAATTTAATGGCATTTTAGGGGTCAGAGGGCAGTAGCCAATGGCTACTGTCCCTGAGGGTGGCTACACCCTTCTTGTGTCCACTCCCTTTGAGGAGGGGGACACAAACCTAACCCTATTGGTCCTTGTCCTCCAAACCAAGATGGAGGATTCTGCAGGGAGGGGTCACCTCAGCTCTGGACAACTTAGGGGTGGTCCTAGCTGGGGTGGCCACTCCTCCCTGTTTTCCCTAATTTTCCCACCAGACTTGCTGCCAAAAGTAGGGCTTTTTCCGGGGGGGCGGGCAGCTCCACTAGCTGGAGTGTCCTGGGGCACAGTAACCCGAGGCTTGAGCCACGTGTTACAGTTCCTTCAGGGGGGTGGTGTGAAGCACCGCCACCCAGGACAGGCTTTGTTTCTGGCTATAGAGAGCACAAAGGCTCTCACTCCATGTGGTCAGAAACTTGTCTGAAAGTGGGAGGCTGGAACAGACTGGTCAGTCCTGAACTAACAGTTTGGCTAACATAGAGGGGACATCTCTAAGATGACTTTGAAACTGTAGGAGCATATTGCTCATGCAGCTATGCCCTCACCTGTGGTATAGTGCACCCTGCCTGCTAGAGGGGTTCCTTACCTATGCCACAGGCAGTGGTTTGTGGGGCAAGGCACCCTGAAAGGGGTGCCATGTCTACTTTGCCTTTTGCTCCCTGTTAGAAATGGGGTCTTTGGTTTGCAATCAGGTTACCCCCTGTCCAAGCAAGGACCCTCACTCTAGTCAGGGTAAAGGAGAATCGCCCTCAGCTAACCCCGCTCACCCCCTTGGTACGAGCAGCAGGCTTAACTTCAGAGTGCTAGGTGTAAAGTATTTGTACCAACACATGGTAACTTAACGGAAACACTACAAAAAGACACAACACAGGTTTAGAAAAATAGGAAATATTTATCTAAACAAAACAAGACCAAAACGACAAAAATCCACAATACACAAGTCAAGTTATCAATTAAAAACCAAAAAGAGTCTTCATGTAATTTTAAACACAACGCTAACGCTGTTAGCGTGGAAATGTACCTGGGGGCATCAAAAATAAACCCGGATGGGCGAGTGTGCGTCCAAAAGGGCTTGCGATGCGTCGATATCACTCATGAGCGAGACCGTGCATCGTTTTTCATTTAGTCGAGTTGGTGTGCGTCGTTTCTTCTCTCCGCAGGAGAGCTATGCGTCGATTCGAACCGCACTCTCGGGTCCGGGCAGGCCTTGCATCGTTTTTACACACCCAGCGATGTTTGCATCAGAAATCCTGCCACACGATGATCCAAAAACTATGCAGCGCGGGTTGCGATCTCACAAGCCTCCGTCAGCGATGCTGCGTGCCTTTTTTCCAGGCGCATGTGTCGATCTTCCAGCCACACTGCAGGCGATCGCTGATTTTCACCTGCGAAGCCGGCGGCGTGTCAATTTTTCAGCCGCGGATCGGAGTTGCGTCGATCTTTTCCCCGCACGGCGGTCGGTGCATGGATTTTTCACTCTTGGGCAGCCAGCTTCTCCTTTCAGTGTCTCAGGAACTGGATGGGCACCTCTTGGCAGAGTAGGAGTCTCAGCAGAGGCTCCAGGTGCTGGCAGAGAAAAGTCTTTGCTGCCCCTGAGGCTTCAAACAGGAGGCAAGCTCTAAATCAAGCCCTTGGAGAGTTCTTCACAAGAAGGAAGGCACACAAAGTCCAGTCTTTGTCCTCTACCACGGGCAGAAGCAGAAACTGCAGGATAGCTCCACAAAGCACAGTCACAGGCAGGGCAGCTCCTCTTCCTCTGGCTCTTCAGCTCTTTTCCAGGCAGAGGTTCCTCTTGGTTTTCAGAAGTGTTCTAAAGTCTGTGGTTTTGAGTGCTCTTCTTATTCCCATTTAACCCTTTGAAGTAGGCTTACTGCAAAGAAACGTCTCTCTTGTTGGTGACACACACCGGGGGTTGGATACTGCATTGTGTGAGGGCAGGCACAGCCCTTTCAGGTGTGAGTGACCACTCCTCCCCTCCCTCCTAGCACAGACGGCTCATCAGGAAATGCAGACTACACCCCAGCTCCCTTTGTGTCACTGTCTAGTGTGAGGTGCAACCAGCCCAACTGTCAAACTGACCCAGACAGGGAATCCACAAACAGGCAGTGTAACAGAAATAGTTTAAGCAAGAAAATGCTCACTCTCTAGAAGTGACATTTTCAAACACACAATCTTAAAAATCAACTTTACTAAAAGATGTATTTTTAAATTGTGAGCTCAGAGACCCCAAACTCCATGTCTATCCGCTCCCAAAGGGAATCTACACTTTAATCATATTTAAAGGTACCCCCATGTTAACCTATGAGAGGGACAGGCCTTGGAACAGTGAAAAACGAATTTAGTAGTATTTCACTGTCAGGACATATAAAACACATTACTATATGTCCTACCTTAACCATACACTGCACCCTGCCCTTGGGGCTACCTAGGGCCTACCTTGGGTGTGTCTTACATGTAGGAAAAGGGAAGGTTTAGGCCTGGCAAGTGGGTACACTTTCCAAGTCGAATTGGCAGGTTAAACTGCATACACAGACACTGCAGTGGCTGGTCTGAGACATGATTACAGGGCTACTAATGTGGGTGGCACAACCAGTGCTGCAGGCCCACTAGTAGCATTTGATTTACAGGCCCTGGGCACCTCTAGTGCACTTTACTAGGGACTTACTAGTAAATCAAATATTCCAATCAGGGAAAAACCAATCAACAATACAATTTACACAGAGAGCATTTGCACTTTAGCACTGGTTAACAGTGGTAAAGTGCTCAGAGTTCTAAAGCCAGCACAAACTGGTCAGAAAAAATAGGAGGAAGGAGGCAAAAAGATTGGGGATGACTCTGCATAAGGGAAAAATTCCAACACTCCCCACCAGCACCCACAAACTGCAAAGGCAGTGTGCATATGCTTAGTGCGGGGTCCCCCAGGGTGGCATAATACATGTTGCATCCCTTGGGGACCTTCCCTGGCCACAGGGCCCTTGATACCATAGGTACCTTTTACAAGGGACTTAATTGTGTGCCATGGGTGTGCCAGTTGTGAAAACAAAGGTCAGAGTTTGGGAAAGAACATTGGTGCTGGGACCTGTTCAGCAGGATCCCAGCACGCTTTCAATCTAAGTTGGCATCAATATCAGGCAAAAAGTGTGGGGGGGGGGACCATGCCAACAGTGTCACTTTACTACAGCTGTTACTCCCATAGTTTATGGGACACAGTGGCGCAAGTGCTGCTACAGGTCCTGGAGGAGGCCCAGGCCATTCTCTCCCAAGTTGTTGCTGATGGGAGAGACAAAGCTAAGTTCACAGTCAGATGTGGCTGGACACTTCTGACCCTCTGGGCAGATCGGTTGCTTAGACGGTGGACTTGAGGCACCGCACCTGGTTGAAGACGTCCGGTTTTTCGTGGGATGTCCAATTCACCCTTATGGACATGCCCTTTGATGGCACCTTTGTCTTCAGAGACAAAGCAGATTAGGCACTTAAGTGCTTTAAGGAGTCCCCAGCTATGGCCCAGTCCTTAGGCCTCGCTGCTGCCCCTCACCCCCTCTGTCTGCTTTTCGTCCCTTTCATGGCTACGGAAGGGGCACACAACCACGTTTGTTCCCCTCCAGCCACGCATTGCTGCCCAGTCTCTGTGTGGCCGAGGATGCGGAACTCCGCATTTGTGTGGCTTAAGAAGCCAGCGGTCTAGCCAGTCCACCCCCCCACTTTCCCTCCACTGCACCCCCCAAAGCCTTCCCAGTCTGACGCTCTCCCCTAAGGGACCAGTCGGAGGCAGGATTCGCCATCACCTGCTCTGCTGGCAGTCCATCACTTCAAAAATGTGGGTTTTGGCAAATAGCCCAAAGGGGCTACTCCCTCCCCTTCGAGATTTCCCCTCCCTCCATGCCACCATTCTACGATCGCATGACGGAGGATCACTTGACACTTCTCTGCGAGGCGGTTACGGGGTCCCTGTGCCAGAAGTAGGTCATGGTTATTCCCGCTACTGTCCTTTCTCAAAAAGTACATGGGCCTCCACCTTATCCTAGACCATTGGTCCCACAAATCTCTTCCTCAGGAAGGAGAAGTTCATAGTGCTTGCCCTGGCTCAGGTTCTTCCTGCCCTGGACCCAGGAGACTGGATGGGTAGCGTTAGACTTGCAGGATGCTTATTTTCACATACCTGTCCTGCCTGCCCACCAGCGCTACTTATAGTTCACCATGTTCCCCTTTGGCCTTACCATTGCCCCCTGGGTGTTCACCAATGTGATGGCAGTGGTCGCAGCTTATCTGGGCAGGTCAGGGGTTTCAGTCTTCCCCCTACCTCAGCGACTGGCTGTTGAAGGTGGACTCACCCAAGGCAGTCGTCTCCCACCTCCAGACTTTGGCTCCCTTTCATCAGAGCTGTTCTGGATACAGTGCAGTTTCTGGCTTATCTTCCTGAGCGGCGAGTCCAGGATATTCAGTATATGATACCGATGTTTCAGCCTCTTTCCTGGATTTCACTGAGAATGACTCTGAGGCTGCTGGGCCTCATGGCCTACTTCATCCTGCTTATAAATAATACCAGATGGCAATTGCGGGCTTTGCAGTGGGACCTGAAGTCCCAGTAGGTGCAGCTTCAGGGGAATTTCTCTGACATGGTCCCGATCTCGGAGGGGGCTGCACACAATCTGCAGTGGTGGCTTTTAAACCGCGATTGAGTCAGAGGCAGATCCCTCTCCCTTCCCCAATCAGATCTCACAGTAGTGAGAGATGCATCACTCCTAGTGACGGCCACATGGTAGAGGCGTAGATCAGAGGCGTCTGGTCTCCGGCGGAGTCTTGGTTCCACATCAGTCTTTTGGAGCGCAGGGCGACCAGGCTGGCATTGAAAGCATTCCTTCCCTCTCAAAGGGAAAGTGTTGCAAGTGTTCACGGACAACACCACCACCATGTGGTACTGCAACATGCGGGGTGGGGTCGTGGACTCTTAATAAGGAGGCTCTGCGCCTCTGGACATAGCTGAACATCATGGCATTTCCCTTGTGGTTCAACAACTGGTGGGGTCTTTGAACACCAGAGTGGACAAACTCAGCCGGCAATGCCTGGTTGATCATGAATGCCGTGTCCATCTGAAGTTGGCACAAGGTCTCTTTCAGCAGTTGGGAGAGCCTTAGATCTGTTTGCTTCCGCAGAGAACGCGCAGTGTCAGCAGTTCTGTGCTTTGGAGTTTCCAAGAGGGCACTGGCTTGGTGATTTTTTTCATCTCGAGTGGAGCTCAGGCCTCTTATACTTCTTTCCACCCATACCACTTCTGCCCAGAGTTCTCTAGAAGATCAAGAATGGACGGGCCCAAGTGATCCTTGTGGCTCCCTTCTGGGCTCAAAGAGTCTAGTATCCCAAGCTATTGAGCATGGCCATCGATCCTCTGATCAGACTGCCCCTTTGGGAAGATGTTCTGTTGCAGCAGCAGGGGAGTGTTCACCTGAACCTGTCCATTCTCTGCCTTCTTGCATAGAAATTGAGCGGCGGCAGTTGACCGCTTTCGACCTTCCTCCCGAAGTCTGTAACGTCCTCTTGGCAGCAAGGCGTCCCTCCACCAAAACGGTATACGCCTGTCGATGCAACAAATTTGTGTCATGGTGCACAGACATGACTGTAGACTCCTTTTATGCCCCTCTTTCTGAGGTTCTCTTGTTCTTACTTTCTTTGACTCAGCAGGGTTCTGCTTTGGGCACCCTCAAAGGTATTTGTCTGCTATATTTGCCTTTTTGAGAATACCAGATCAAACCTCCTTGTTTAAATCTCCGATTGTTAGGTTCCTTAAGAGTCTTACCCACATTTCCTCCTTCACCATTTATTATGCGTCATTGGGACTTAAATTTGATTCTAACATTCCTTATGTGTGCTCCCTTTGATCCTCTTTGTAATTGTGTTCTCAGGCTTTTGACACTTAAGACAGCCTTCTTTGTGGCAATTACCTCTGCCTGTAGGGTGAGCGAGCTACAGACTGTCATCTAAGCTGTCCTATCTTACCATCTATTCTGACAAAGTGGTGCTTCGCACACAGGCCTCCTTTCTTCTGAAAGTGTTACGCCTTTCCATTTAGGCCAATCTATCACCTTGCCTACTTTTTATGCACCCCGCCTCCTTCTAAGAAAGAGGAGAGACTCCTCCATCTGGACCCAAAAAGAGGATTGGTGTTCTGTCTTAATCGTACTAAAGAGTTCTAGGTGGATGGTCAACTGTTTGTTGGGTATGTGGGTGTGAAAAAAGATCAGGGAGTGCAGAAGAGAACCATCTCTATATAGGTTATTCTCTACATTAAAATTTACTACGCAATGGGTAAAAAGCAACCCCCAGAGGGCTTGCATGCTCACTGTACTAGAGCGACAGCTGCAACCACTGCGTTGGCACGTGGAGTTCCAGTCCTGGACAGGCAGCAACGTGGGCATCCTTGCCTACGTTCACTAAACACTACTGCCTGGAGGGTCAGGTCTGAAGGGATGGGTACTTTGCCCGTTAGGACCTGCAGGACTTCCAAGTATGATCTTGGTTCGCAGACCCACCTCGGGATGGTATTGCTTGCGTATCTTTTCAAAAGGTAAGGAATCTGCAACTAGAAGTCTCTATCAGATGAACAAATTACTTACCTTCGTTAACACCTTCTCTGGTAGAGGCATAGTCTAGTTGAAAATTCCTTACCGTCCCACCCATCCTCCCAGCTCTGTGAACTGATTTCTAGGGACAGAGACTTTGTTTCAGTGCCCTAGTTCTGACGCAACAGTGGTCAGTGTACATTATGGCTCTGCCCTTCTGGCGTGAAAAGTAACTGACATCATCGCGCAGAGGTGGCGCCTTTATAGGTCCTGTGACGTCATATCTGGTGCGCATGACACAGACGGCGGACACGGAGCCGACCGACACCACCTCACGGCGCTCAGGGGTACTGCTCAAGAAAAATCTTGAATCTTGTGGGGGTTTCTCGGGCCAGCCACCGACTGGGCTAGGATGAGGGCGCCTGCTGATCACTCCTGCACTGGTAGGTTGTTCCTCTCGGTACTGGGGGCTGCGTGTGCAGTGCTTGGTCCAGGGGTCAGGTTCCTTTGTTACCAGGCAGTCGCAGTCAGGGGGAGACTCTGGATCCTCTCTGCAGGCGTCGCTGTGGGAGTGCAGGGGGGTCTACTCGGGGTACCCACGTCGTCGTAGTTGCCTGGGAGTCCTCTCTGCGGTGTTGCTTCTCCTGAACTCGAGCCGGGGGTGTCTGGTGCAGAGTGTGAAGTCTAACGCTTCTGGCGGGAAGAGAGAGTTCTTTAAAAGTTGCTTTGAAGTTGCAAACTTGTTGCAGTTTTTGAACAGTGCTGCTGTTCTCAGGAGTTTCTTGGTCCTTCGGGTTCAGGGCAGTCCTCAGAGGTCGCTGGTCCCTGTCGGATGCATCGCTGTGCAGGTTCTTTTAGTCTGGAGACAGGCCGGTAGGGCTGGGCCAAGTCAGTTGTCATCTCCATTGTCTCTGCGGGGCTTTCAGGTCAGCAGTCCTTCTTGTTGTTGTAGGTTGCAGGAATCTGATTTCCTGGGTTCAGAGTCGCCCCTAAATACTACATTTGGGGGGGTGTTTAGGTCAGGGGGGCAGTAGCCAATGGCTACTGTCCTTGAGGGTGGCTACACCCTCTTTGTGCCTCCTCCCAGAGGGGAGGGGGGCACATCTCTATTCTTATTGGGGGAATCCTCTGGGAAAAACAGGTGGATGTCTTGAGTCTTAAGCAGCCAATAGAAATGCAGTAGAAGTAAAGCGTTGGACACCAAAATGGTTAACTCAGCTGCTTTCCCTCACAAACTTGAAGTTTTACCAACTTGCTGAATGCACCCCAAAATATACTTACATTTCAATTTAATTGAAAAAATGTAAGGCTGTTTAATTTTTGTGTGGTTGTTACTTGTAAGACATTGGGGTATTAGTTGGGAGGTCAGTACCCACTCCAAGTCATAATCACAATCTTTGTGAGGGTGAACCACTAAAGACAATAAATAAACCTGAGCTCAACCCCCTGGTAGCTATGGCACAGAACAAAGAGGCTTAACGTAAAGTAAATGTGTAAGGATTTATGCATTACTAAAACAGTAATCAAGTCGAAATGCAAAACAATAAACATATCAAAAAGAATTTAGAAAAGTAGAGCAACATGTGTAGGAATTTGGCTTGGTGTGTGTTGGACACCTATGATGTTAGCACCTTATACCAGGTCCAGGCAACCCCTATGAATGAAGACAGTGCCTAGGAAGCCAGGGCTCTCTAGTGGTAGCTGTGGAGAGCAGCCAAGACTTATCTAGAAGTGTAAAGCACTTGCAATACCACAGCAGTCACACAGCACCTTATCACACCTGAAAGGTACCACACAGTGTTGCAAAAATAAAGATAGTTTATTATAGTAACACTGAACTAGATTACTTATAGGAAGTTCCTCAACTGGAGGTAAGTAAACACTATATATCCACAATAATTATTAGGAATCAGCACATAGGAATAAAAAGCATTGGCAAAAATTACTGAAAAATAGTTAGGGCCCTATGGGGGCGGGCAAACCATATACTAAAATAATGGAATGTGAAGTGAGGTCCCCCACCCAAGGATGTGGCGTAGTTATAGGGGAGCTGGGTCAACTCAGGACCTCGAGGTGAGTACCTAGGTTACCCCCAGCGACGAGGAGAGCAGAGGTAAGAACTTGGTCCTCCCAAAGACTAACAAGGGGACTTGGAAAGAGGAAGATTGCAAGACAAGGACCAGTCCAGTGGAACCCAGTGGTGGATCCTGGAAGAAGAGGACTTGAAAAAGAAGGGGACAGAGGCCAGCCCCCACAGGTGTGTCCAGAGGGGGCAGGAGCCACTACCCATCCTTCGGAGGATGAAGATCCGGGTCGACAGGGTTGCCAAGGAGCTGCAGAGAGGTCCTTGGAGTCATGCAGATGATGTAGCACACCGGTTGCCGGATCATAGATGGTCAGTGGTTAGGAGAATCACCAACAAACCTTGGCAAATGCAAGTTGGAGCAAAAGAAGATTTGCAGGGAAGAAGAGGACCAGCAGGGTCTAGGGGACTCGACCCCTTGGAGGGGAGTCCAGGCTGACCCTCCGCATTCGGGGGAGCCAAGAGAAGCAGTCACAACCCCCACAGGCAACCCACTGGCAGTAGGCACAGTAAGTTGCAGTGAGGCCTCACTGTACACCTGGAAAAGAGTCACTGGAGCAGCAGAGGAGAGACTGTTCTTGCAAGGAGTAAGTGCTGGAGGCCGGGGCTATCTGTAGCCTGAAGATTCCTCGGAAAAACCTTTTTGAGGTGTTTTATCTGCTTTGTCTGAGGGTGCCTTACTGCCGAGAAAATTAGAACTTAATATTTGGGTCTCACTTAGCGGTGGCTAATATTGATTTGAATCCGGCTACTAAAAAATCCATAATACAACTCTTAATTTAGTTTCTGCTACAATGTTTGAGATTCACCAAAATTAGGATATTGGGTCTAATATGTAAAGTGAAATCTATATCCATAAGTTTTAAAGATCTTCTGTCTTAAGTTCTGCTTGCGGTTTCCGTTGAGAGGGGTAGGCTGGGAAGGTGAACACCACAATTGTTTTTGTGGTTGTCAGGTTCAGACAGGTGCACGTGGGTGACCTCCAATAGTTAAACATTGATGAATCAGTAGTAACATATATTCAGTCCCTTCTGCTACTGAAGTTTAGCTTTAGTTAATTATTGCTTCCAGCAGTCTCTTGCGGGCACCCAGCTGAATGGGAGGTTGAACTACTGCCTGGACCCTGCAACATCAGAATAACATGCATTCTATCCGCACAACTTAATAAATAATTATTTTATGTGTTAGTATTCTTGACTAGGAGTTGAACATATATGTTGATAAAATAACAAGGACTAGTCCAACTTCGTGGGAAGACTATAGGCCAGAGACTAGGGAGAGGGTGGTGGACATGCATTAGACTATGAGTTGGAACAAAGAGAAGTCCTTAATGCCAAGTTTTATGGAGGAGGAGAAGAGTGGTGTGATTGACTATGGTTGGCTTCTGCGTCTGATACCAGATCTCGCAATTTGATATATCTTGTGATTGGTAGTGAGAAGGAGCCAGAAGCTGTTGGATTTACCAATGGTTGTGGCCTACGTTTTAGCCACTTACCTCCACTCTTGCACTGTCTCTGTAACTGATTCTCTCCTTAATTCAACAGTCTATAAGATGAGATGGACAAAAGGGGTGCAGATCGCCTAATGCACAAGAGCACTGTAGATTCAGGCTGCTGACGTTTTTGAGCTGCTAGAATGTGTTTATAGTTAATAACCTGTTCTAGTGGACAACGGCCTCCCAAAAGATAATTAGAACATTTGTAAGTAGATCGTCTGTAGATCCTCTGTAGAGCGCTACAATAACAATTTACATTCTTTTTTAATTGTAGTTGTTGGAAAAGTGGTATTCCTTGGAAGAGAAGAGCAGAAGGAAATATCTTAAAAGAGCTTCTGCTTTGCCTGTTCCATGCCTGGCAGTCCTTCAACCTGATATTTATTTTGGTTCTGTATCAGAAACATTTGAAAGCAAAGTTGATGACTATATCGGCGAATGGGATGCTGAGAAAAGTGTAAGCTGTGTCTCTTCGGAGCTGTCATTAGAAAGGTAATATTTATTTGTGTTTCTGAAGGATTGAAATGTAGTAAAACTTTACAGCTGTAACATTTTGAAGGAATATCATTTCAAGGTTGACTGCAAGAAGATGGCTGATCATGAACACTATCTCCTAAATTCCATACCAACATTTTAACATTCTGGTTGGCAGTACAAATTATAACGCATCCACCTCTGGGCTCTTGGCTCTATCCAAGTAGTGAGGAGAAGTAGTGAGGAGAAGCCTTCCGTGCTTACTGTACTGCAGTTTATAGACTAAGACACAGTAGGACACAATAAATAACACTCAGTAACGTTGTGGACCTGTCAGTGTTTATCTTTTAAGAAGAAAGGGACTTATGTTATCAAATAGGGAGATAGATCAGTTCCATATAGGCTAGCACCGTCTTGGGGCAAAGTTACAACCCCAAACATTAGTTAATCTCCTGGGTGCTAGACAGTATATTTTCCATAACAATGGTTTTATTGCCAATGTTGTCCATTAAGGCTTTGCTTAAATCACCTTAGGGATCATTGTAAATACTTCAGTTTCTCATCTCTTTTGAGGACTTCCAGGTTTGTGGAAATTATACTTACAGGAGGGTTCAAATCTGGTTCTGGCTACCTTGGATATCACCATGCATAACTAAGGGGCCTCAAATACTTAAGTTTGGGGAAAAAAAATGAAAAGTGGTGCACTAAAATTCCTTGTGCTTAGCACCTCTATGCAAACAAAAAGAACCCCATCCTGATGGTACCACCCCAGTAGAGTATCTTATTCTCCCAAAGATCCAGCAAAGTGTCTGTGGTAATGAGGGACTCGGACACCAGTGTCCAGTTAAATGTGTCATATTTTACGTGTGGCCTTGCCCAATGCACATATGACTGTCTGGATAATTTTTAAGTTTATATTACAACAACTGTTGAAGGCGGTTTGATTTGTTTGTGGTAGTTTCCTATCACTGCGCTTTGCCTAAATCTGCATCTTTGGTCAAAGAAGCCTACTATCAATCTGTTTTAGGTATCTTGTAACTTTATAGTGTATATCCAGAGTGTATTTATTTTGCATTTCTTATAGCATCCTCCACCCAAAGGTAGTTACACAGTTTACAATGAATTAAAATGACAACAAGCATTACTTACAAAAAAACGATAAGCAGTCTTCATCCTAAATATGTAGTGAGAGTGAAAGAAAACTGGAGGCTAAGTAGAACTGAGAACTAGGGAATTAGAGAGAATACAACTGATAAGGACCTTTAGTGAGTGAAAAAGTAATAAACAAGGAAGAAAAGGGGAAACATGAGCAGGGTCAGCTGTAAAATGAGTAGGAAGAGAGATAATAATAAAGAATTTAGATAGGCGTTAAACAGAGAGGACATCCCAAACTGAAGATTAGATACATATTAGAAGGATTTATGTTGAGTTTTTTTTTTCCTGAAGCTCGTCAGGGTCTCTGCAGTTCTGGTCTTGATGATAGTAGAGCTCTAGATTGAAGGGTTGGTATTAAAGAAGGCTTCAGATGCTTCTTTGTTGTATTTGTGTTTTTTGCATCTATGATAAAATGTTGAATGCTGCTGACTTCTTGAGACAACTGTTAAGGAACACAGGTATTTAGGTGTTGCCCAAATGTGTTTTTGTAGGTGATGCAAGGCTATTTCAGTTTTATTCTGGCTTCTTGCGGAGGTGTTTCAACACAGAAGTGATGTGATCATATTTTTGGGATCCAGAAATTAGTCTAGCAGCTGACCAGATTATCACCCATAAGCGCATAATGATGCAGATGAGATGCTGGCTAGGTTGGAATTACTGTAATCAATATGAGAGCGTACCAAATACTCTACAATGAGGCAAAAATTGTATGGCTGCAAAAACTGCTTCAGTGTTTTTCTCAGTGTGAAGGGTGGCAATAGATGATGGTCAGTCCACCTGCCTCAGGAGTTGACCTTCTCTGACTAAATTGCCAAGAAACCATCTAACACCAAATCTTCAAACCATTTGTTATTGGGGTTGAATTAATGTGGATGTTTGATCAGAATAAATCATTTTTTCCAATTTTAATTTGAAGACATTGACAACATCTAATCTTGGATGTTGGTGCGGCAATATATCATATACATGTCGCAAGTGGATATCTGTATATAAAGTTGGGTATTGTCCAGGTGCTGGTGAATAGATACTGTTTTCTTTATGTGCAGAAGTTGGTTTGGGTGCCTGTGGTTACTGTAAACTTCATTTTCCAGCACTGGGAAGCATCTTTAGGTAACAAGGTCTGGATCCTGAGCACCAGCTTATAAAGTCTATTGGGCTGGTGGCTATCCATGCACCTCAGTTTAGAATTCTACTTGCATCTGCTTAGTTAGTCCAGAATTAGTTCCACCAGGAATAACAAAGGCCAGAGTTCAAAAGGTTATCCTTCTTTAGGAGAAGCTGATTTTTAAACTTGCTTAGCACCAAGACAACCTTTTCCAGGTGAAATTTGGAGTGGCGTCACCCTTGGGTCTGTGCTGTGTGGCTGGAAGTGAGAAGTTGATTTTAACTGGATGGGTAAAAACCCAGCCATGGTACTCACCACAGTGTTGGAAGTTGTGGTCGACTTAGGATGGTGTGGGGGAGGAGTGGAGAGCTTGCCTGGCCCGAAGATAGGCAATCTCCTTTGGCAACACGACAATCCTGCTTCATCCACCACTGAATCTCTAATATTTGCCTCCCTGTTCACCTCCTGATGCTTAGTAAGTGCAGCATCGACATGGCAGCTGAGATTTCACTGTACGGGGCGACGGGAGAATGATTGCCATACCTCAATGCCCTGTGCCACTGGAGTCGAGGGCACGCTGTGGAGCCAACAGCAGCTCTATGGAATCTAGACGAGGCCTTGCCTTCAAGTAATCAGGGCCCGGGACGCTGTGTGAGAACCCTGCAATGCTGCAAACTTCAGCAGGGGCGCACCTCCCACTTTGGGGTCCGCTGGACCGTCATCCACGATCTGAGGCCGCTGGGGGCCCTGGTTGCAGTGCGAACACAGAGCGGTGTTTAGTGGTGCTGCACAGCCTCTACACTGGTGGCAGCCTGAGTGCTCTGGCAGGCATAGGGGTGAAGCAAGTGCCCTAAACCTCACGGAGATGTGTTGTTCCAGTCTTGGGGCTTCCCCGGCACATTTGGCTCCCTTAGCGTCGACTGCGGCGTCGTGGCTGTGGTGTTGGAACCGGTCAGTTCCTTGCCCAGTTTTCATGCGGAGCTTGATCACCCTGTAGGAGAGGAGAGGAGTGGGGGGGCAGAGGTGAGCAGCCCATTGCTTTGAACATCACTGACATATTCTGTTAGGCCCACTGGTGCTCCTAAGAACATTCTGTCCCACTTGCACTGTATAAATAGAAAGACGGACCCCTAAGCACTGAAGGACACAGAGTGTAGTGTATCTTTGTTGGGTCATTCGAGACCGGTATTTTACGGCGAACGCACTGCTGGCACGGCTTCTAGGTGTAGCGTGAGGGACAGCTGACCACAAAGGGCAAAACTGGCATGACACAGCCTCAGCTGCAATGTGAACTACAGAAGACCCCCAGGCCTTGTGAGGAGGGCGCAGTGGCACTGAGGCTGGTTCAGACACTCAGGGGTCATAGGTGAGTGGTGTGTTTCATCAAATATTGTCTGCCATGCAACCCAACCTCACTAAAATTGACACCAAGATTGATGCCCTCACCTTCCGGATGGATAGGATGTCAGGGCCCTTGAACAAGCACACGGAATCCCTGGACATGGTTGAACCGCTTGTGTATGAGGCGGAGGATGAACAAGTTACCGCATCAGTATCCCAGAAGCAGATGGAGTAGGCGCTCTCTTCCATACAGGTCAAGGCAGAGGATTTTGAAGTCCGATCACACCAAAATAATCTCCATATTGTAGGCCTTCCTGAATCTGCGAACACCGGGAACATTGAGACACACATGGAACAACTACTTACTATTCTGTTGGGGCAAGAGACTTATTCGGACGTCGTTGTGGTGAAGCGTGCCCACAACTCCTTCACACTTCAACCTGTTCCCGAAGCAAGGCCTCGCCCAGTCATCAACAGATGCAGTGCTCCGCCGGTCCTGTGAGCTACAGGTACTGCACCATGAGGGCACCAAACTACCCCTTTTCCTGGATTTTACACAGCAGGTATAGGCGGTACAGAGGCAGTTTATTCTACCTAAGCGCAAGGTACGAAAACTGAACTTGCAATATGCTATTACTACTTGCCTATGAGTGTCTGTTATTGGGAAGGCCAAGATTTTCAGCAACCCTAAACTTTTGCAGCAGTTCATCAAGCAACATGCAGCTGCTGGTGGTCAACGGCGTTCACCGAGATCTGAAGAAGGTGGACGGTAGATCCCACACGACTTTGAGGAGCAGGAGTAGTATCCTTACTGTCTCACTTAATGGTCCTGTGGTTCTTCTGCAATGTCTCTCCTCTGTAATGTTGGGTTATTATGTGTTTTGGCTCGGGGGAGTGAGGAGGGGCGATTTGCGTGATGTTTAGTCAGTTTGTGGTGATGGGCTCAGAACCTGTCGGTGGCCTAGATGTGCCGGTCTCCCCTGTGTGGGTCTGAATTATTGTCACTATGGGTGGGAAACAATATTGACACTGTGCAGAAACTCGACTGTATGATGAGTTATGTGCAGGTAAATGAGTGGAGGTGGCATGTACTTTCAAACTGGATTCTGGTTATAGCTGTTACAGCACTCGCTATACTCACTGTGCAGCCCTGTGCACACTTGTGTTGAAGGGGTGCTCAGCAGGGCATCATCTCTCCTCATGCGTGCACCACACATTTTCTGTTGGGGATCTGTATTTGGGTCTGGGGTGGATCCAGGGTGGGCAATGTTTTACTGTGTAGTTTGTAAGGAAGCACAGAGTGAGTCGGGTGGTCGGGTTTTATGTAAATATTCAGCATGCACTGGCTAGTGCTGACCGCGCAAAGTGATCCACAATGCGCTTGGTATGTGCAGTTTGAGAGGCACAGTGATGTCTGATAGTGCAACTGATGTGGGTGCAGATACCTAGCGCCCATTGCTGTTGAAATGACTGCAGGAAGGTGTGCAAGGTGGTGTTGTATCTACAGCGACATAGCATAGATGTTGCCATACTCCAGGAAACACACCTCATCCCTGGGAGCGGGCTGATCACACAGGGGTGCATGAGGGTGCTTGTTTTGAGGCGGGCTTCACAGCGCATGCTCGCAGCTTGTTAATTGGGGTAGGCACGACTCTAGTATTAGGACACAGGAAGTCTCTGCGGACCCCAACGTTCACTTTACCATAGTGCGCTGTCACACAAATCACTTTGCAGGGTTGCTAATTGGTATATGAACTAAACTTGCACATTGTTGGGAGTTGCCCCATATCTGGCGTGGAAATTTTAGTTGCCTTTTATGCCCCAATAGGGATCACTCCGAGAGCCAGCCATGGTGGCCCTTGGCTGCGGCCCATCCTCTTAATGATATCGCTGACCAATGCAAGCTGGTGGATGTATGGCGGCATAGATTCCCCACAGGGGCAAGTTATGCTCATTACTCATGGTACACAACATGCACACATGCATAGAATACTGGCTTCTGGCACGGAGCCTAGCGCTTTGGTTTCCGAGGAGCGACCACTTACCACAAACCTTTTCAGATCATTCCCTGGTGCAGCTGGTTGTGGGACTGGAAAGCTTTTGCCCCTTCGTTCACCCGGTGGTTTCCCCAGTGCTCCTTTCTAGATGCTGTATTTCACAAGGAACCTGCACAAGCGATTGACAAATATTTCTCTGCCAGCGCGGGGGAGGTTGAGAAGTTTGCCACTGTCTAGGAATCCTTTAAGGCTGATATCCGGTGGTCACCATATGCAACCAAGCAGAAGTCCTCCGCTCAATTTGTAGCCGTCTGTCGTGGTTGAAAGCAGAACTCGCTGAACTAGAATGATCGCATAGAGAGACAGCTGAACAGTCTGTTGGGGAATATCAAGGCCCAATTGGATCAGTATGATAAAGCGACATTGAGCGAGTTTACGCATATGGGAATATACACAACAAGGTGTATGGAGAGGGTGAGCGACCTAGTGCTACGCAGTCAGCTCTTGTTAGGCTTCAATGTGAAGACAGTGCGGTATTGTCTGTCAATGACGAACATGGTGCGCCTCTTTGTGTGGAATTGTACGCCTTGCGCCTTCCGCATGATGACCAGTCCACGGCAGATTACCTAGCTCCTATTGATATGAAGTGGTATCCTGCGGCGCATAGGGAACAACTTATGGCATCACTCAGTCCTCTGACATAGTGGCGGCACTGAAAGATATGCCAGGCAGGAATACACTGAGTACAGATGGACTGACTGTGGTCTTTTATAAGGCCTACCAGGTTAAACTTGTCCTGCATCTGGTCACATTGTTTGAGGAGATGTTAAAAGAGGGACACATGCCCTCTACGGGTCACGAGTCGTTATTTGTCACTCTACTAAACACAGGTAAGCCAGAAGACTGCTGCTCTTCCTGCCACCCATTGTCATTACTGATTACCAACACTAAAATCTTTGCAAAAGTCTTGGTGAATCGCTTGATACCCCTACACCCAGAGTTAGTGGGGCCAGAGCAGGTGGAATTTATACCTGGTCGATCTCTGATGTATAATCTTAGGACCCTCTGCCGAGTGATTTCCTGCATTGATCCTAATGTGCGTGCCACTGCAGTCTTTCTCAACGCTGAAAACGCATTTGACTCAGTCAAATGAGGGTTTATGTTTTCTGACTTGCGACGAGTGGGGGTGGGCAACATGTTTCTACAACTGGTTCAGGTGCTGTATACTAAGCCAATTGCCCGCGTCCATATCAATGGGATGGTCTTGGATCCTATAGTCATCTCGAGGGGCACTCGACAGGGTGCCCCTTGTCGCCAGCCTTAAATGCGGTAGTGGCGGAGCCTTTGGCTGCTGGGCTCTGTGAATATCACACACACCGTAATACACGGTCCCGCACTATAACCTCATAGTGTCTACATACGCTGACCATACACTTCTTTATATATGAAATCCAGAGCGTAACCTTTCCCCTGGGGAGGTTGTGCTATTTAGTGGGCACTCTGGACTGTAAATTAATTGGGACAAATCCCTTAGATTTCCTCTCACTCCTGCCACAACACAAGTACAGCTGGAGTATCCACTGCAGTGGAGAGCGGGCTCAGTGTGGTATCTGGGGATACAAGTCCAAAGAGATCCGGCTGTAGTTCTGGTGGACAGTTCTGGAAGGACGGTGCAGTGCCTCACAGAAGCAGTCGAGCGTTGGATACGCTTACCCCTATCCCTGTGTGGCCATATCGCCATCATGAAGATGGTAGTGCTGCTTGTCCTGTTCTTTTTTGCTAAAATCCTGATTCTTATGACAAGTACAGTTTTTTGGACCTTGTAAACTGTAATGGTACGCTTGGCTTGGGCCGGTAAGCAGCCACAAGTGAGCTGGAACAGGCTTACTCTACCCTATGCTGTGGAGGGCCTGAATGTTCCAGACCTGGAGGCTTACTTTAGAGTCACACTGTGCATGTTGTCCCATTACTGGATACATGGACCCAGGGATCTATCCCTCCTTTGGCTGGAACGCGATGCAGCTCTACCGCTCACTTTTTCCAGAAAACTGTTTCATAGACTGGCGCCCGATATACTGTGGACCTTCTAGGTACCAAGCAATAGTCGTGGAAGAAACTGACAGAAGTACAAGCTGGGCCTTCACTTCACTCAAAACAGATCCATCTGAAGTGGTACACATGGTTCTCTCTAGGTGAAGAAAAGACAGTGGTGAACACAGTGCAGGAGCTGGATTTACACTGCATGGGAGATTTTTTTTTTTTCCACTGATGGGCTTCTTTGTATCTGGGATCAGGTGAGCGCACAGACTGACGTGCCTACCATCCTATCTAAGTTCCACTACCATAGGGCATGCCACACGATGCTAGATTTACTTGGTGATACCTTGGCGAAACCATCTGAATTGCCTGCCTTGATGTACTTACTGCAAGCATTAACGCACAGTGCATTATAGCCAAGTTGTATTCTTGCTCACAGGAGGGGCGCAACCCAGGAGTTAGTAGAGTCAGGACTGGCAGGAGAATTTAGACTTGACAATTAGCGAGAAACAATGGACTTACTGCTGCTCTGTTTTTCGGACTGTATCTCTAAACAGCCGACACCGGCTTATCCACTTCAAGTATCTTAATCGAGTGTACTATACCCCAGCTCGACTGTATTGTTATGGACTGCACGATAACACCTGCTGCTCTCACTGCGGAGCGGATGGCTCGGGCTTCGTGCATGTGGCTTGATTCTGCCCTGGTGTAGAACACTTTTTGGGCCGCAGTCTTGTGGGTGCTCTGGGTGATTACGGGCGAGACTATTGCATCTGCTCCTTTATTGGAGCTGCCGGCTTACGATTGAGGCATCCCAAAGACCTATAGAAACCTAGTGCCCATTGGTTTGTTGCTTGCGAAGCTCAGGATTGTGATGTGCTGGGTGAAGGGTCCGCTTTCTACGCTACAGGAATTTCATGCAGTTATGGAATGTCGCAATACTTAATCTGGCCTTTATCACGATCTTATGGGAAGCTGCAGCCGTCTTTAGGATATTTGGGGGATATACCAAGTATTTCTTACCAGACCGAGTGATTATGACACAGCTGTTGCAGGATAAAACGCAGTGGGGACTACGAATGTGTCACAGGCCTAATGATTGATGCCTTTTGACTGAATGGCTCTATGTGGTTCGTCCCATGTGTTGCTGCCCTGAGTGATGTTTGTGCCACATCGGTGTGTGGGTGCCTGTGAGAACTGTAAAGGGATTGGCCACTGAGCCTCCCTAGGTTGGAGGATGCGGATGCTGTGTTACCCACATGTTTGATCTGCTGCTGTATTTTGCTATGGGAACTGCCATGCATTATTGGACTCTGACTACTAACATGTTACCAGACCCTCTGTGTTGTTAACATTTGTCAAAGGTGTTACTCTCCAGTGATTACCATATCATGATATGATGTATGGTTTTTGAAAATGAAAATAAAGTTTAAAAAAACACTTAGGATGGTGTTGGGGGTTCTCCCTCAGATCCCTAGTAACACCCTCTCCCTCAAAACATAAGATTACAGCAATCATTCCTGGACTTCTAGCCTGCTAGTGTTCTGGCATCGACATTGAGAGTCCTGGAAACTCAGGTGAGTCCATCCTGGTTGAACTGGATTCTGAAGGGAACTTTCATTGGAGGAGATGGTAGTGTCTCTGATGTGCCAGTAGAGTGATGGACAGGAATATGGAGTTAGAGGGCTGTGATGCAGCCCAGAGCTTCATGGAATGAGGACTAGCCCTTTTATTTGACATCACAAGAAGCTACCAATATTAGCACTAACAGTGATTGACAAAGAAATGTGTTTTACAATGAGAATAAGCAATGATTGTTGAGGGAGATTCATGTCTCTGATGGACCCTGCCCCTCATAGAATGTATAGACAAAGTCAATGTTGGCCTGCTAATGTGGGTGTTGCCCTCATGTGATGTGAGCCCCATATCATTTCCACAAACAAAATGCAAATGAAGATGTCTTGAACATATGAAAACTGCACTGAGTTCACAAAGTGAGGTCAGGACCCTGAACAATCGAGTGTCAGGAATGGGAAAGTGGAGCTAATGCCCTGGGACTGGAGATATGCAGATTGTGTATTCTCCTTTAAGGCAAATAAAGTGAATGGATGAGTATATTAATTCTGGGAATACTTGCCCTGTATGGTGGCAGTGTTGAAATCAGAGGTCAAACAGTTTTTGTAGAGCTATGTTTTAGATGACTAAAGATACAGTGTTAACAGAACCAGGGTATATCAGGCTGTGTGAAATTGTCACTAGACTGGCCGCAAAGGCATGTTGATGTGGGACTCTATGGTGTATGAGTTCCAGGTCTTCAGTGCCATGTGCCCTGTGATGCTAGGAAGAGTAGAAGTGTTTTTCTCCTAATCCTGGAGTTGCGCTGTAGTTTCTTGCCTCGAGAAAGGGGCCAAACCAACCACCATAGTCTGAGATCTGACCCAGCTTCATAACCCATTGAGACGCCTGACTTTCTGATAGCTTTTGCCATGATTTTCTGCATGTGAAAGCTCGTGAAAGTTGTGTTCAGTAACAGACGTAATGAGTTATATCTGTAACTGTTAACTGTAACAGAGAGAACTTCTTTCTTTATCTCTCTTCCCCTCTTCCACACATCCCATGTTCAACCTGGATAGCTGTTCTGAATTGGTAGAGTTGATCTACTTTACTGATTGTTGAAGATAATATTGATTGATCTGCAGAGAGGTTGAAGTTTCAGCTAATAAGGAGACATTACAAGCTTTTTTTACATGTGTTTTTATTAGATAACAAGGTTTAAATCAAAAGGTTGATCTCTCCAGTGTTGGATGTTGATAGTTTTCTGAGGTTCCAATTAAGGGCCTTCGTACCCTACTCCCCTAATGTGTTGTGCTAATAATTAGGCATTTTCTAAATCCTCACAAATGGTAATCCAGTTACGGGTAGGCCCTTTGTAAGTCTAGAAATGTATTTATCTTTTTATAAACGGCCTTCAGTTACTGATTGTTGAAACTTTGTCAGGACTAAAGACATATCTCTTTCAAAAGAGCTTTATAGAAATGCTGACGTCACACCTTTATAGGTAGTTTTTCTTCTCGGAAATAATGTAATGTGCATATAAGTTAGCAGTGTGTAAAAAAGCCAAATTCTAATATTAGGCTGTACAATTTGTCTTGATGACTTGAGACCACCCTACTAATCATGATGGCTGAACAGTTATCATCTCATCATAGTTCTTTCTCAAGGCTTAGGGACTGAAGGAAGGCTTTAACCTTTTACAGTCCACCTCTTTCGAAGGCATCATATCTTATCCCAGAATCCATTTCCAAAATATGAACTTGGTCTAAATAGCAAGACAACCTGCGTTTCTGATGTATGATTGGAAGGAAACTCCATCTGTGCTGGCACATGTCATGATATGTAATGATCTATATTGCTATCCATTTAAAGCAGATTAAATTGCTTTACTAAGCTGCTATTGACGTACCTTGTGGTTTCTATGTGGCCTTTGGACTATTAATTGTCACAGTTGTTTTGAAGGTGATGTGTAATAATTTGCAATATTGTCTTGTTCAATGCTCCTTCTGCCAAGGGCATTGCAGGGTGTGGCCAAAGAGATGTCACTGTCCATGGGGAAACATACTGAAATATCAAGCCTTCCCCAACCACACTGCTTCCATGAGTTGCAGCTTGTAGCTACCACAAAACAAATCTGTATTCTAATTCCAATTGTAAAGGTACATACACCTCCATGGTTGTCCTATCATAATCAATCAAGTGGATAAGCTATACCACTGTGTACCACTATTAATCTGTACATGGTGTAGATGTTTGTAGTCGAATTAATAATTGGTGCACTATGACGTTGCCTCATTGTGTGCATTTGATCACTGTTTGTAAGGAAGTCAGATTTATATCTCTTAATTGATCTCTGCCTTAGTCATTAGTGGTTTGCATTGTTTTGCAAAGTTGTCTTCTGTACATGTGCTTGTTGACAATTCCACAAACCGGAAGGACAATTGGTGGCTGCAGACATATTATCTTGGTGCCAGTCAAAGCCTATCACTCTGTATAAATAAGCAGTCTATTTGTGCAACTAGGTAGGCGTGGCATGAGGCATTCAAAGTTAATTTTCACCATGTCTAGCATTTTTGTTTAAAGTTTAGTTATCTGGCTTATCATTACAACGGTCTTAGTCGAAAGCGTATTATATCTGCTCTTGGTCCATTTTGTGTTTGCCCACAGCCTCCGTGCTTAAGAAAACACACAGCAAGGTAAACTAAATGAATTTACCAGTGATGAGTCTAATCCAGGGAAGATGTGCAAGATAAAATATGGTTCATTTATTAAGAATTCTTGAAGGTCCCTTGAAGTGTGTTTATTACAGTATGAGACCGCAGTAGGTGTATACCGCCTGTGACAGCAGCGAAAGCTCATGCTCTTGGTGGGCCCTCCTCCAAGATACTGGTAGATAATTAGCAGGGCATAAAAATACACACTGTCATGTAAGAGTCCATCATGGCAGACCTGAACATGCAGCCTTTTACCAACACATTACACCAGTCCATAGATGACTGGCATGTGTTGTGAAGTGCCTGTATCTTGCAGTGTAGAGTTGCATTACAGCTTGCTTGCAAATGAGAAGCCTTTTAACTCCTTTTATGGCAGTCACAATGTTACTGTTTATTAGTAACCTGTTAATATAAGATAGATGGAATGGTCCCAGGTACTGATATCTGTGAAAGAGAAGTGTTAGTTTGGTTGACTTGTTACCATCAGAAACGGAGACCAGGCCTATTGAATTATAAGCACACAAGCAGCATGTTTAATAATGGGTGAAAACGATGGACTAGAATGCGGCCTTGGGTGATTAGTAGTGGCTGATATTAATTCAGGCATTCCTTCTATCATTTTGCCTTTCATCACTTTTTTGTAGTAGATACCATTAGTGCAGATGTGGGTCTGACAGTTGGGGCTGGACTGTCCGTGTTGAAGCAGGACCAAGGCTACTTGCATATGCCAGATTTCTGTCTAGATTGACATATAGAGTGCCCAACGGTGGACTGAAATGTAGTCCTGATGGTAATACTGGCTGAGGTTAGTTAATTCAAGCATTCCTTCCAGCACTTTGGTGTTTCATTGCAAAGAGGAACTAGACGTTCCCTGCAAGGATGCGCAGCATGAGACTGCCTTTTAACAGAGGAACGCTAGTGGGCTGTCACTAGCACCCTTCACCCACTCCTAAAAGATTCCTTTGGAAGAGAAGTAATTGTGCTTTGCTTTCTAGGTTGCCCTCTAGACGCTATGGGTCCCAGGTGGCACATTAGCCTATTTGCCTAGGTGCCCATGTCACTCATTCATTCATTTGAATGGAGTCTCAGCTCAGTGCAAATGAGGAAGAGCTTCCGTGACATTGCGCTGGTGCGAGAAGTAGTCAGTATTACATAAGTGGCCCCATAAACGTCTGCTGTCGCTACTTTATTGCTGAAGAGCTCCAAGGTGCAAAAAAGGCACAAACTGTTGCACTCTCAGGGCACGTGTGTTACTGCCCTTAGTAATGATGTATGAACAGGAATTTTCTGAAATATGCTGGACTAGCCATACATATTTTAACTCATACACTACTATGTTTATTTAGTACAGCATCACCATATCCTTATCAATCACCCACTTATGAATTTGATAATTGTTGGAAGCTGGGTTATTAGTAGGGATAAGTATACACCTTCCACTAGCAATAAGGCCAACACCCCAACATAAGGTCCAGTCAAGGTCTCAAAGCATCAGCCCCTGGCTCAACCTCTGGTAGCTTGGCAATGAGCAGGCATGCTTAACGTAGGAGACAGGTGTGTAAAGCATTTAAATACACCAATACAGTAAATAAGTAATGCACATCATATACTAAAGATTCCAAATAGTAAATATTTTTATCTTTAAAATGATACCAAAACGACAAAAATCCAACATAGGGAACCAGAGATATGAATTTTTAAAGATTAAATCAAAATGTGTTTTCTAGTGCTTAAAAGCCAATAGCGCCAACCGGGGCTAAGTCGCAACCAGGTAATGATTGAGGCCAACTACGATGGAGCCCTGCTTGGATACACTGAGCGGGAGGTCTCGGTCAAAGTATTACCTTTGAACTTAGTCGTTTTTCTGTTGTTTTTTCTCTCGTCGTTGGACAGTACTCCTCTTCAGACAGGGATCTGATACAACATCACCGGCTTGACTTTCTGCTAAGCCCTGGCCAAATCCTGGAAGTTTTCTTGACAGGGAAAAGCTCCGCAGCTCCTGGAGAACGAACTTGAAATTCAGGTCGGCTCGCAGTTTGGAGGCTTGACTCCCATCAATAGGTTGGCCTTATGGAGCTTTTTCACAAACGTTCTCCAGACTCCTACATACTTCTGCATCCCCTTCTAAAACACCAAGGTTTTAGACAAAAGTGTCCACAATGTACCTGGCCAGATTCTTAAAAGTCGACTAAACGCACTCCAGGCTCAGGACTTAATGTGGAAGTTAGTGCAGGGAAGCTCTCTTAACCTATTGCTTTCAGGGAGTCCACTCCTTAGTCCTTTTATAAGCAAGGCAAAGTCCTTAGGGCTGTAGTTCCAGTGTGCAACAGGAGCAATCCTTAAGAGTGCAATCCTTTGGGGTGCAGACCAGGGTTCCAGCAGAACAGTCCTTCCTCTCCTTGTGGTTTGTTTCAGGCAGCAGATCAATCGTCTTGGGGGACAAGCAGGGTGGCATCCATGTCCAATGAGATGCACGGTGCTACCAAAAGAATGACAGCTTTTTCCAAAGTGTGGCATTTTCTTGTCCCACAAAGCACTGCACTTTAAAATCTAAGATTGATGATTTCTCCCCAGCAGAGTAAGAACTAGCTAAATGTCAATGAGACCAAATCCTCGGGATGTATGCGTTGTTGCCAATAGGCCCATCTTCTGGCAGCTCCAACTCTACCAGCTATAAAAGCACAGATTTTTAGAGTGGCCAAGTGGGGGGAAGGGAACAGCTGGGAAGTAGACCTGTGAAGACAAGAAACACAGATACCAAACAGAAAATATCAATCATAGATTCTTTTGAAAAGAAATCTGTAGACCATAAATGATTACCCTTCGTAATCCTCTTGAATGGAGGGTTGGTTTAGAATTCCCTAAAAGAAATGTTAATTCATACTTCCAGTAATTCAACAACACGATTTCAAATTGTAGCATTACATCGTATTGGTCACCAAACAATTTGCCATTGCATTCAACAGGCTTTTAACTTTAACATTTATTTACACATTAGAATTCTCTGTGAATTTGAATGTTATGTAATTTGCCTCCTTTTTCTTCTTGCTGCTAAATGAGAGAGTTCAAATTGAAACCTGTTTTGTTTTGCGTGGTTGAGAGAAAAGACGGCAATTATGTATTTGCTAATGGCAAAAATAACCTTAACTTGACCTTTTTAAAGTAGCTATTACATATCGACTGTTCACTAGAGGACAGGTAATGTCACCTAAGAAAAACAACTTTGACTGAATTCAAAGTAACAAGAAAACGGATGATGGAACTTTTGAGAAAAGACCACCATCCGTCTTACCGTCCAGAGTTTAGGCCAAACTCTCTTTTAAAACTCCAGGCAAGGAAATTCCAGGTGATTTTCAGGAACCAGATGTTGTCAGAAAAGAAGAGCTTCAATCCAAATTGAAGCACTCCAAATCAGGAGCTCCAATCCTCATAAGAACTCCAGAATAGTCAGCACTGAGGACTGGGTGTGGCTGTTTAAATATAGGTGCCCCGCCCATGGAGCCACGTCCAAGGTGCCCTGCCCAAGATGGCCGCTGCAAGAACAAATGGGACTCAGGGTCCCCTCCCGCACTCTGAGGAGGAAACAAAGGCGCGCACAAAGCGTTTGAAACATTCACCTGCTTCCTCCAAACACTGCGCACATAGTGCGCAGACACCTGAATTCAAAGACAATTCTCGAACCCTGAGCAAACCAAAAACTAGTCATTACAAACATAGTATGCTCTTTTAGATATTTAGACATGACGGCATGTAGGTAACCTCCGTCCTGATGATGGATACCAGATAGGAGCAGGTCCTAAAGAGCGCACTGCTGTGATGTTGACAATAAACAAACCTACTGTTGTGGCTCATTTCCATTAACACTCCCCTCCAGATCCTCAGCAAATTCCTTTTCTGGCCTGCCATCTGTCTGAGGGATACAGGAAGAAGGATTAGGCCTGGCTGGCATTCCTAGCTGTCCTGCTCTTTGAAGCCCAGTTTGATTTACCCAGGCCCCTTCCTGGCCTGAGCCCCGCAGCTGCAGAGCTCCCTTCCCCCAGATAACCTCTGCTCTATGCTGGCCACTTATCACCTCATCAAAGCAGCCTGGCTAATCCTGTTAAGGCTGACCAATCAGGAGAGGCTACTAGCGGGCTGGATTTTGGCATACAGAAAAGAAAGTCCTGTGACTTCTCTTCTGTATTATTTAGGATACATTTAACAGTGGCAAGTTATTGGATTTATTATTACCGACCTTTGGAGTCCTTGAATGATACATTTAGCTCCTTCCTAGCAATATTTATGCCTTTATGAAATATTTCAATGTTAGTCTATGGAGCTAAGTATATACAATGGGATAAAATGAAATGGGCAGGGCATATAAAACACCTTTTATAATGTCCCTGCCTATAGTTACATGGCACACCACCTCTGGGGCACCTAGGGGAGACCTTAGGGGTGACGTATGTAAAAATGAGGTTGATTATCACGTTGAAAGCACCTTTAATTGCAAAGTTGATTTTGCACACATTTCACTTTTTAAAGACAGTCTGCAAGGCAGGGCTACCTTTAAAATGACAGCAGGCACCATAGCAGTGAAGGAAATTCACTGGGCCTCTAAGCCTCCCTGCCCTATTAAATACTAGGGATTTATAGGTAGTTTGAATCCCCTTGCCCTATTATATAGTAGGGGCTCACAGGAGTCTGGCATTGCCAATTGTAATTGTACCACACTACCATATACCTTTTGATCAGAACACTGGCCCTGGGCCTAGTTAGCAGATCCCAAGGCACACTCAGTGTCAGTCAGAAAAAATGGGGGTGAACATGCTGAAAGGATGACTCTCTCACAATTATGCATTGTGATCACCAAAGCTTTTTCTCACCACTTATTACTTTGTGGCCTGAACCAAACTGCCCTTCATAAAACTATCAGCTATAACCACTCCCCACTCTTTTCGCTCTGATCTTTAACTTAACCTAAGGTCATCTGCTAATTGCTCTTCCTTCTTCAAACTCACATATATGGTGTTTTTAAGTTGTAGAAGCTAACTTTGATTATGTGCCATGGTTCCATATTCACCTCTCTTCACATCTAATATGATTTCACCCTCATCTCCTACTACATCTGACCTTACCTCTAACTCCTGTGCTAAATGTGCTTTGGTGAGCTCTTCAATTGTACATGCCAATTCTGTGATTACTAATTAGGGAGTTTTTGCAGCCATCTGAAACTTATACAGCTCCTCTTGTTCTTACCCTTCTAGTGCACTCTATCCTGGACCCGTCTGATTCTTATTCTTATTCTTGTCTCTTGTTAGCCCTTTTCCCCTTCTTGTCTTTTATTTATACGTCAGCCCATCTTTCTCCCTTAAATACTTATAAAGAATTATACAAATATGTTAATCTGTACATTGTGCTCTTCTTCCACAATCTAGAACAGATTTTGAGTGTCAGATCACTGTGTCCTAAGTCTTTTTTATTTTTTGCAATCTCTGCAGATGTTGTCTTTGCCTGCTCCTGTATGTTCAATGAACATATACGGTGTCTGTCGTCTCACTCTTTAACCCAATACCCTGTATCCAGCAAGGATGTATTGCTCGCTCCATTCTGTGTCTTTGTTAGTTCTCTGATAGCTGTTGCTTTATCGTTTATTTTCTCTACTCTTTCCATTTATACCTTCTGTCTAAAACCAAGTTCTTTCTAAGTCTACACCTCAACTGCCACCAAAGCTGGAATAATGTCTATTCCAACTTCTCTTTTTTTTTGTGAATTTTGCGAGTTACCCCACCCTCTCTACTGTTCCTTCACCCTCAGCCTAACCTCTGACACACCTTCACCTTCTGATCAAAATCATTGTTTGTCTTCATCTCCTTTCTTTTTCAGTTCATCTTCCTCCAGTGTATTCTCCTGTTTCATTTAGCATCTGTTTATCACTTAAAAAGATTCTGTTCTCACCTCACCATTTCTTCATTAGGCTCTTTTTATGCTTGTAAATCTCTCACTTATTCACAGATTTTATTCTTTCTTCACAGATCTTTAATTTCTTACCTCTGGAATTATTTTGCGACTAACTCTACATAATTTATTCCGGCAGGCAGTCTTTCACCTTTAGTGTCCCTGTTCATCACTAAAAGGGCTCCCCTTCTAACCCTCTCCCTAAGGTCCAGTGTGAAAGTTTGTTTAACCCTCACTTCTGCGTGTTATTGATCGATCTTCTGTTCAATAATGACCTACTGCAACTTCGTCTCCACATTGTTATTGCACTAATGCAAGCTTTGCAATACTGTGATCCATGCATTGTGTCATGTGCACTAATGTAAGCTTTGCACTAGTGTGACCCATGCATTGTCACGTGCACTGATATGTCACGTGCACTGTTATGCATCAGTGCACTGATGTAAGCTTTGCACTACTATGACCAGTGCATTGTGTCATGTGCACTGATGTAAGCTTTGCACTACTGTGATCCATGCATTGTGTCATGTGGCTTCACATCCAATGCAAAGCTCTCCACCCTACTTCGGCACTAGTATGCCTGTGCGTATGTGACAGAAGAGTTACCCGTTACTCTGCAAAGCATACTCAGTGCAGTTTCTTACCAGGAAAAAGACACGTTTGTCAATCCATATGAAACAATACTTTGTAAAACATTCAATATGAGTGTCCTTTTTTTGACAACGTAAGGCAGGCGTGAGGCTCCGCTCACCATCATTGCCCGCAGCGTGATGCTGAGCTAACTTGTCTGCAGACTGATCCGAGCTTACCATCACACATACACTGCAAACATTGGTGGTCCCTCTAGATCTAACTTGACTAAGCCAGTGAGATTTATAGTTGTTTCAGTAGTCAGTCTGCACCTGATCTCCTGATTCCTTCTCTTTCAGCAACACTAAACTACTGCATGCGATTTAGTGGTTCATGTGCCCTACTTATACTCAGTACCTATTGACGTTAATTTTTCTCCCTGGGCTGCCTCAGTTGTCTGCATGTGATTTAGCACTTTTATGCCTGAAGAGACCCTTCTTGGGGCTACCCTTTTCCAAGACACTCAGTTGCAGTTTAAATGTCTACCCTCACCCAGTCGTGATGAGGACGGATGCTTTAATTCTGCTTTCGACTTGCCATATGTGGTGCACCAAGAATTTTAGGATCTACTATTAGGCATTACTGTTCCAGAGAAATTATTATCTGGATTACGTCCTTCAAAATTAGTTATCTGCTTGTTGTAAATTCAGGAACTATCCTAGATGTATTCCTTCACTGTTGTGTACACTGAATGTTCCGCTTTGTCCTGCATATTATAGTGTATAATCTGAATACGTTAACTAGATTTTTTTTGTGGCTGTCATGTTTTTCCTTGTTAAAAACTGCATTGATTGTGTATGTTTCACAAGAAAGTTTCAGTTTTTATTGGTTTATCATGTTTTTGCATGGCCAACTCCCTAGCTTTCTCTCCTCTTTGCTCTCGGAGAAGTTCACCAAGTAGGGAGTGCTTTCCATGAGAGAGAAATATTATGTCAATCTGAGATTCTTATGTGCTTTAAAAACCTCTGTGACATAAGTCTATCCTCTCTAAGCCGCTCCTATAAAATATTAGATGGTAACAATCGCTTTTTTTATTGGGATAAGATTATGACTTGCATGTTTAAAACTACTCAGTTCATTTTATACTCCTTTTGATTTGTTTTTCATAGTTTATAATTCGCTGTGCCAGTGGTCTTCTTGAAGATTAGCTTCAAGTTGCTTAGAAATGTGCCCTTCACTTCTTCTTTTAAAGTATGGGAAATACTCATAGACAAGCATATTAGTACATTCACACTAGTCATCTGTTTCAAAGTTATGAACCTAATTACAAATGAGAAGGGGTAAATGCTGATCCTTGCCCAGCAGAGTTTACGCGGGGATTAGAATTCCGAGCTTTGCGGTAAATTTTCCCTTGATGAGTGTTTTAGAGAATGTGTGTGAAAACATTCTGATACATGTGGAAATTGGTAGTTAACCACCGAATGCGCATATTGTGCATCTGTAGTATTGGTATTTACCAGTTGTGATAAATACTACAGCTTTTCTCAGCCCACTTGGAGCCACGGTGTTAGTATTTAATCTTTCATTCAAAACACTTTGTTCCTCTGTCAAGTTATTTTAATGTGCAATGTTTTACAACCTTGTTTCTTATCCATATTTAGAGTTTTAAGTGTTTTATTGCAGTTAATTTTTATTGTAAAATGTTTGTTTATTTTCCTTACTAGACCAAATTGCTCAAGCCCCCTGCCTCCCAGGCTTGTGTTGTCTCCTCTTTCTCTGTACTGTTTTCTCACCTCCCACTACCACCCTTTTAAATTCAGTGATATGTTGCTTTATTGGCACACCTGATTGGTTAGCCAAGAGTTGCTAATGATTTGGAGGTTTGTAGGTGTTATAATATTATTTTACACTTAGGTCTTTTGGTGTTGAAGTCCAGAAGGTATTCCATTGCCTTTTGTACCATCTCTGGTGATCCCTCAAGGAGGACGTGATTTTTGTTCATCTTGAAGTTTAGTTAGCAGAAGAATATGCTTTTAGTAGTAGTTTCAGGCAGTTTTGTTCTTCTAGCTTTACATTTTCTGATACTCTCCTGTCTTTGCTTCTCTCCTGTGAGGCTTTGATGCTTTCTACCCATGCAAGCCTCTGCCTCAACTCCCCAATCCTTACCGTCCCTCTGCCTGAACTGAGTGTCACCTGCAAAAACTCTAATCAAAATGAAAAGTGGTTTAAAAATCAATGGATTGCAAAATTGCATAAACAGAGAGCTGGATCAGAGTGCACAAAAACATGAGTGCGGAAGAATTTAAAAGGTATAAATGTGGAGGGATTTGTTTAAAGGCCTTGTGTTGATGTGAGTCTTGCCCATATGGTTACATGCCTTTCTTTTGTTGTGTTTCAGATTGAAGACGTTGCTTCATTTGAAATGGCAGCGGGCCTTGTGTGACCCCGGAGAGGCAGTGGGGCTCCTTGCCGCTCAGAGTATTGGGGAGCCTTCCACACAGATGACACTGAACACCTTCCACTTCGCAGGTCGTGGTGAAATGAACGTCACACTGGGTATTCCTAGGTTAGAAGACTGATTTCCCATTGTTATCCTTTCAGCACAATTTCTCTTGAATTTTGCAGCAAACAACAAATATCATCCATCCCCAAAGATAAAGGCGGTCATTCTGACTTTGGCGGGCGGCCTCCGCCGTCAGAATACCGCTGCGCGGTCAGAAGACCGCTGCGGTTATTCTGAGTTTCCCGCTGGGCTGGCGGACGACCGCCAGAAGGCCGCCCGCCAGCCCAGCGGGAAACCCCCTTCCATGAGGACGCCGGCTCCGAATGGAGCCGGCGGAGTGGAAGGGGTGCGACGGGTGCAGTTGCACCCGTCACGATTTTCAGTGTCTGCTTGGCAGACACTGAAAATCTTGGTGGGGCCCTGTTAGGTGGCCCCTGCAGTGCCCATGCGATTGGCATGGGCACTGCAGGGGCCCCCAGGGGCCCCGCGACACCCGTTACTGCCAGCCAGGTTCTGGCGGTCAAAACCGCCAGAACCAGGCTGGCGGTAAGGGGGTCGGAATCCCCATGGTGGAGGATTCCCATGGGCAGCGGGAAACCGGCGGGAGACCTCCGGTTTCCCGCTTCTGACCGCGGCTGTACCGCCGCGGTCAGAATGCCCATGGGAGCACCGCCAGCCTGTTGGCGGTGCTCCCGCGGTCGTTGGACCCCAAAGTTTGTTCTAGGGTGAATGACACCATCAGAACACAAAGTCTGCAAGCAGTAAAAAACAACAGTAAAAGACCCCTTCATTTGTTTACGAGTATGAACACTAAACAATTACAGTCATTGTTTTTACGTTATAGCCTTTTATTTGTATTTATTTATTTACTATTGTAACCCGGTTGGGATGGGGTGGTTGGCCGACCACCCTTGGCCTCCCATTTTGCGAGGTGCCCCCCCATCTACTGTTTTCACTTTTTGCTGCTTGTCTGCTTTATTCCTACCTATCCTATGTCTTTGTTTTGGGTTAACATGAAAACTAGGAATTTGTTAAATATCAAAGTCTTGTTCTAGCCTAGCCAGAGATGTGCATTGCCCACGAATAAGGCACCAGAAAGCACTAACACTCTAATCTGGATCCTATTGGAGCGATGTACGTTTCAGCATGTATGTATAGTCATAGGATACGTTGTAAATAAATCCATGAATGTTAAATGTTTTCACAAATTAAAGAACTCCACGTATTAAGCTGCTGCAGTGTTAAGCTGCTCCATGTGGAGTTCCTTAATTTATGAAAACATTTAACATTAGTGGGTTTTATTTTATATAGGACCATACATTATCAAGTAGGGCCAGATTTGGACCTTTTGTGAAAGCAGTGGTGTAACGAAACTAGAGGTGGCTCCCCTGCAAAATACATGAAGGGGGCCCCCACACTCTGGACCCAGTCAGGAGCACTCAACCAGGCATACCCGGCCGTGCACAGTGCCGGAAGGGGATCCACTGGAGCACAGGGGTCCCCCTTACCGCAGGGGCTGCGTTTTTTTTTTTTTTACGCCACTATGGGAACTACCATAAGAGTGGACTTTGTTTGAAAAATTATTCGAGACACACTAGTAAATGAGCACATAAGTGTCACAAGATTTAAACAAGGCCTGGGATAATAAGTGTCAATTATGAATTTATGTACGTGTTGTCTACTATTTTGTTGATGTCCAGTATTGGATCAATATTTGTTCACAGTGCGGGAATTCAATATTAAAGTAAAGCAAATTCGAGGGGGATGATCTAATGAAAAAATCTTTGTTATGCATCAGTGAACGCTGTCTCTATTGTAGAGTCGAAATAGAGAGCTTTCTTACCCCTGTCTAGAAAGCCTATAGAGAACCAATTTTTTCCTGAGAATATAGGTGCCCAAATTCTCATTGAGTTATTCGGGCAATTAACCCATTCCTGTCAGTCCACTGTGTGGCAGAGACGGTTTTTATCTTATGTTAGTTTTATATGTTTAGCGCATGTTTGAAGAATAGCTTTCCAATCTCTATACATAAATACTTTATGCCAAGCTAAATACTAAAGGAAGATGGAAGAGAGCAATGATATTAATCTAAAAAAAACTAAAATAATTGCAGAATGTTTTCTGCTCAAAAGAATTGAAGGAAGGATCATATTCCAAAGCTTGGCTGCTGTGACCGAAAAAACTGAATCTCCACATGCGACTGTTTGGGATCTCTGAATAGATTGAGGAATAAAGTTTATAAAACATGAAGAGAGTGTGCAGAGTAAATTTCTTGAAAAGTCAGTTTTAATAATTGCCAGCTACTGCTTTGCATTGAAGTTAATTCGGGTTTGAAATAAGCCGGTGTAAAGATCTCAAAACAGGGGTGATGTAGGATTGAAGTGAGGTCTTGGTGATTTATGTGGTTGCTGCTTTTTGTAGAAGCTGTGGTTGATGAAGGCGCTCCTGAGGCGAAGCGAGGTAGATAGCATTTGTTTAATCCATTCCATATTGAACAAACGCATTTACAACACGAGCGGAGAGATCTTTTGTCAGTGTAAATAAGGATTCTCTTGAGAGTCTGCAATTGAAACTTGAGGCAGCAACCCTGGAAATGTAGGGGGCAAGAGTAAGCCCTGGATCTATCTGAACACCGAGCTTTCTTTCACACTACTTTGAAGTGGATTGTAGGAGAGGCCATGGAAGTGGACCTAGTGGCGAGACCCCAGTCATACGAGCGTGAGTGAAGGGAAAAAGGTCTCTGTTTTAAAAGGATTTAATTTGACAAACGTTATTGCTGTTCACCATCTGTCAATAGAAAAACACTTTAACATGTTATTAGTGTTCTGGCAGCCGATGGGCTGATTAGCAAACATAGAATATTTCCCCTGCCTGGTGGAGTAGAGTTGCCAAGTGTTGCATTCAGCCAGTCAATCAGGTGGTACTTGTATAGCGCAGCTTCTCACCCGAGTGGGTATCTAGGCGCATGCTGCTGTTGTTAGTCGAAGAGCCCGGAGTTAGTCAAGGAGCTTTAACGTTTGAACAGGATTGCTGACAAGATAGAGCCTTGTGGGTCTTCATAGTTCAGTTTGCGAATTCCCAAAGTAAATGGAAGCATAGCTACAACCTGCGACTTATGTGACAGGAAGGAAGAGATCTATTTTTTCACTGTACCTGAAAATCCAAGACTGTTTAACATGTGGAAATGGGTGCTGTGGACAATGGTGTTGAATGCCACTGACACAGGTCCAGCAGGAACAAGGCTCCGATACGACCACCAACCGCTGACCTCTTCAGGTTGCCAAGGGCAGCTCTGTACTGAAACTGTGTAGAGAAGCTACTTGGCGCTTGTGCAACAGACCTTTCACTTCAGCATATTGCTGAAGTTGATTAAAGGCAACTTTTTTTCCTGGAGTTTGCATAAAAATGGCAGAAGTGAAATATGACAAAAAATTCTCAAAGTCTTGTAGCCTTTTCAGACAAGGATTCACAGCTGGATCGCCCATGGGCTGAGCCAAAGAACTGTTATAAATAGAAAACAGATCCTTATTAAGGCATGGTGGGTTTTTCATGATGTTAGCCGAAGATAGATCGTGAGGTGACCCTGAAGAACGGCAGCTTTGTATAATATTATTTAACTGCTATTCAATGACGGGCAGAAGTTCTTCTAAAGAGAAGCATTATTCCAATCTGTTTTATTGTTTGCTTCTAGATAAGGAGACATTTTTTCTGCCTCAACCTCCATTATGATATTTGAGATCTTGCCTTGAAAAAATCATGAAATGTGTCACAAAGTCATTGGGATGGCACAACCTGAATTTACATGGTTGTGGGTGCCTGTGATTCCAGTACTACTTAGATACTACATAAAAGAGGTCCTTTGCCATATTTGTAGCTTGACTAATTCGCTTGTAGAAGTGAGCAATTTTATATAAGTGAAGGTGGAAATGTGATCGGATTTATTTTGATCATCATTATTACATCCATTTCCTTTCTGCTAGAAGTATTTCAGGAGACAGAAACCTTTATGATATGATCTCATAACAGTCAAGTTAAAAGTTAACATTTATTAGAACATTGGAATGCTGGAAGCTCCATTGAAAACAATGGAGTGCTGCGGGCTTTTACTGGCCCGTAAAAGCCCGCAGCGCCAACATTCCAATGTTCGCTTTGTTCACAGCAACAGCTGTGAACAAAGCCTCACGGAGCCCGAGGGGATTTTAATCCACTCGGGCTCCGTGAATTTTTTTTTTTAATAGAACATTCTGCCCTGAGTGGCAGAATGTTCTAATAGCCTTAGAATCCACCGTAGCGGGCTCTACCGGCTATTAAACTCCCTCTCCCTTGTTAAATGCCCTCGCCTTCGGCTCGGGCATTTAACGCGGGGAGCGGGCCTTTAATAGCCGGTAGAGCCCGCTACGGCGGGTTCTAAGGCTATATAAGACTGAACAAAAATCAATTAGGTAAAGGCATTTGGAAAGGGCAAACCAGAGAAGACACCTTGGCTCTAAGTATGAGTGGCTCAGGAATTGGGAGCAATAATACCGCCTGAAGAAATATTGATTCTGCAGGAGGCATTTTTTTCCAAGTTGCGACATTACTTCCCAGTAATGCGTTTTGTGTGTCATATTGCAGGGATAATGCAGTAGCAGCATACATTGTCACAGTTTTGTCCTCTACAACAGTGGTTCCCAAACTTTTCAGAAGTCTGTGGACCCCCACTTTATCAGTACTGGAACCCAGTTATAATAAGTTGTATTATAAGTTAAATTATAGGTTGGTTCTTAAAATTTTAATTCAGCCCACCTCAAGAATATTGATGAGGTAGATTTAAAAAATGTGAATTGCTATGCTTGGAGGCCATCACAGGGATGGGTGGGCTGCAGGGGCCAGCAGACCACAATGTCTAGGATGGCGTCCAAATAAAGTAAGCTTTTTATTTCAAAATTAAAGGTTTTTTTAAAGTTTGGTTGCGTCTGCAGTGATCTCTTAGACCACTATCCAAATCTTTAAAGTTTTTTTGTACATTTACAAAGGGAAAGAGGTGCAAAGTGTCCATAGATTTTCAATGTTTTGTGACAAAATTACAGTCACAAAAACGTCTCTGACTCCTAAAATGGGATTAGTACTTATGGAAAAGATATTGTAAGTGTTACAAGTGCTGAATTTTGCTACCATTAAGATGCTTAGTACATCTGGCCCAAGATTCCTTACAGTTCTTGCATGTATGTAAAACTTTCCCAGCTTGGAAGACAGGAGAAAATACTCAAGTCCTACATTATAGTAAAAAAGATGTTAAGTCAGGGGATGATGTCATCAAATATATGAAATATTGAGCGGGTAACTTAATTGCATACATAACATATCACATTTGTTTCCTAGATTGAGGGAGATCCTTATGGTAGCAAGTGCAAACATTAAAACTCCTATGATGAGCGTGCCTGTGTGCAACACTAAGAGAGCCCTGAAGAAGGTGAAAAGGTTGAAGAAAAAGCTCACCCGGGTTTGTCTGGCAGAGGTAAATTTCAGACCTTTGATGTTTAGTTTTTAATTCTTTTGTGCTTCCTACCACCATTTCCCTAGTTTCAGATTCCTTGCACAGCTTAAATACCATGATAGCAACATACAACCCAAAGATGTGTTCTGGCAAGAGTCAACGAGAAAAGTGTTCCTAGATGCTGAGGCTTTGTCCCTGTACCTGATCTTGCATTGATTCTGTCTTCACTCTGGATAGCATCTTCCAATAATTCTCACACAGCATGGGAGGTCACATAAACATTACAAATCCACTGGTTACATTTCTGACTAGACTATCCAATGTATTATTGAAAATGTAATGGTGTTCCGTGTATTATTTTAGGTGTTGGAGAAGGTAGATGTGGAGGACACATTCCGTGTGGAAAGCAAGTTTAGCAAATTCAATGTGTGCCGGATAAAATTCCACTTCTTGCCACATGGATTTTATCAACAGGAAAAGTGCCTGAGACCAGATGATATTTTACGCTACATGGAAACCAAGTGAGTACTTTTATTTTTTTTTACATTTGGAGGGTGAAATTGTTTAAAAAACACTGTTTTTAGAATATGTTTCTAAAATTCTGTTCAAAATTTCAAAGATTCTTCCATTATGTGTCTGTGTGCTGGGAGGGATTGAATGAGGAGTCATCTGCATTATTGAGGTACACTCCCAGGATCAGTATGTTTAGGGGGACAGTAATGATGGCTAATAACAGTGATCGTTTCCAAGTATGGTGAGATTTTCTTTGTGATAGTGAGGCCGTTTTTAAGAGGTTTGTGCAGATTGGACACATATATTGACTATTGATTCAGACTGAAGAATTAGGTAGCTCTGCTGGTTAAATGTGGAAATAGCATGCTCCTGTCTAGAGACTGTAGCGACCATCATAAAGGCTGTTCTCCAAACAGACAGTAGAGAATATGAGTCCTGGTCCTTATAAACCAGCTGTTATTGAGTTATATTTGTGTTATATTAAGTCATTTTGTAGAGCTTTCTAGTCACCCATGAGGGTATCCAGGCCCTGAGCAGGTGTGTGGGTGTGAGGCCGTCGTATAATTATTCAAAGAGCCAGGTAGTAGTCGATGAGTGATGATACAACATTTTGGGTGACTATAGGGAGGTTGTCTCTTGAAGTTTCATTTTAAAATGTAACCAGGGTTGTATCTGAGTAAGTCTCGTTGTTAGCTATTCGGTGACCTTTGTGTTTTTGGCTTTAAGGACATCTGCAAGACGGGTACCTTGTTTGATAGTAGAAGGGATGTGCTCCCTGAGGTAGTCACTTCATGTTTTAGGCAAGACTGAGTCACAAGGGTTCATTGTCTGAGTGTAGATGTGGGAAAGAGTATCAGCATTGGTGGCTTGTCAATGTTGAGGTCCTGTGGAGGAATAGCATTCTTGATGTTACTGTGAATGGTGCAGAGTAGTTCCCAGTTATTCCCTTTAAATTGATCTAGAGTCTTTCTAGTGCCATCTTATGGGTTTAGTGTTAATTGTTGAAGTGTCTTGTTTTCTATATGAGAAACCTCTGTACTGTCCTCTACTGAAGTTAAGCTGAACTAAGCAAGGCGCTGTAAAACTGTTGTGATCAGACTCCAAGACCAGATTGGCAACTAACAAAGACCCTACTTTTCACACCTGATCATTGCAGTTGGCAGTGGCACTTGCTGGCTCTGCAGATACATGTTAGAGAGCAGATAGGTTGACATTCCAGTGACCAACATTTTAAAGTTTTGACCTATTAATTACAGATAGGTACACACCTACTGCTTTTCTGCAGTTAGTAAAAGTTGGGCATTGGTAGACTGCTTGATTGTGTTTGAAGAGGAGTTTCCTCCTCCCTATGACTCCATGTCTGTGCTTTAGAGTTAAAAAAAAAGGCCATTGGTATAACTATTATTCCCAATATTTATTTTGCTCGAAGATTTTAAAAAATGGCTCCCAGAGTACACTGTTATCGGTGTTCTGGTGAGTAATGAGTGGCCAGTCAATTTAGCTATGTTTGTATTTGCTGTGCCTCAAATTATAGAAACATAATAACTATGTTTTAGATAAACAACAGAAGGTTCCATCGACTAGGTTGAGCTACAAGCTAGCGGAATGTCGCCAGACTCATCCCATTGCTTGCAGATCGAGGGCACAGGGATTGAGAAACAGTGGAGGCGAGAGGAGACTTGATGCACTCCACTCACCCCATGAGAAGGCACGTACCTGGGATCTGTGCTCGCCCCCCATCCATGACTGCTTAGGTTCAGCATTTTAGCAATCGAGGGCTGCAGTTCTGCACAGCAACACCAGGTCCTTTCAGTCCACAGAGCCTTTGTTAATGTAGTCTGGAAAAGGGTCTCTAAGCCATGCCTGCCAGTTTACTAACATGTTTGATTGTGATGCAGGGCCTGCTTGTTTTTTGTGCATTGCTCTATGAAGGAGGGAAAAATAGACACTTAAACACTTATTGTGTTTTTAGGTTCTTTAAGCTCTTACTGGATGTCATAAAGAGAAAAAGTGCAAAGGCAGCATCACTTCGAGTGGTGAACACTCGCAAAGCCACGCGAAAGGATCTAGACAGTGCAGAAGACTCCCAAGGAATTCGGGTAGGAAAATGAAACCTGTTGAGTGTTTGCTATTCCATAATTTCAGTTAGTACGAATAAGTTTCTGATTTATTTGTGTGCATTTGTTTTTCCGATCTTTTTATTTAATTTTACAGATTTGTACATGAACTATAGTACAGAGCAAGCAAAAAAAAAAACTGTGAACCAATTATATTTCACAATCCTTACCAAAAACATCCACAGGGATAGTCAGTATCATTCATAGCGTTGTACATAGTCAGTGCATATCTCTAAAGCATATCAATCGTCACTGTTTTCCTGCACAACCGGCATCCAGGCAACTATACATTGTCTTTCATCTCCAGATGTGTCATTAAAATGGTAGAGGTTGCCATAATTTTTGAATGATTTAAGCCATGTTTCTATCCTTTGGGGTTCCAGATATATTGATGATTAAAGACATATTGTCCCTGGAAGATCCTGGTTGGTAATTGGTGAACTGGCTAACTCGAGTTCCCATGGTCCTATTTGGCACCTTCACTATCTTAACAAGCATTGACAAAGCCAATAGGTCTTGCCTTTGGGACCTGTTGGCTTAGCCAATGGCTTTTAGCCATGCTGCATAGCATCCCCTATGCTCAGCAGCTTGGCCAAAAGAAAAAAAAAAGCTGTTGACATGGCTTCCAGTGTCATTTTGTAGGCACACGCCCCATGCTTGTTCCCTCCTACAAGATGATGCAGGCTCGTATTGATTTTGTTTAGTTGCCGATCCAAGATAAATTGTAATTAAAAAGAACAAGAGGCGCAAAAGCATTTTTTTTAAAGAAGGGAGCAGAGGCAACATTGCAGGGTGTGGATGGGGAGAGAAGAAGCAACGGTTGAGAGAGCAGCATGGAGCGGGTGAGGAAGAAGCACAAGGGAGAACTGGCAAGACGGGGATTATGAATCTGTGGAGGAGAAGCAACGAGCAAGAGGAGAGGGTGACAATGGAGCAACGCGGGGCTGGCAAGGAGTAACACACTGCTGAGAAAGCAACAGGGTTAGTACATGAGGGCAAGGACAACATGGAGGTGGGTGGGACAAGCCAATAGGTCTTGCAGCAGGCAGCGCATTCTTTGTCTAGTAGGCAAAGCCTAAAAATGTTACCACAATTGATAGTGTTAAAGAAAGAGGCCCTGAAAGTAAGACAACAAGAACATCATAATGAGTACTTGCTCACTCTTCTGTCTGGTCCTTGTCAAATACCAGCACTACCTGTTGGGCACTTGGAGACTTGAGACTTTTGAGACATCTCTTTAGCCAGACAGGAGTGACTGGATAATTGGGTGACTAGGATATCCTCACCTGGAGCACCAGAAGCTGGGTGTGGTCCCAGTTGTTTAAATGGTGGGCTTTTAGGTTACGGTGTTTAGAACTGACCTATTTTGTTATTCCACTTTCCTATTTTAGGGAGTGATACCTTGGTACCCAAGAAATAGGCAGGGACAAAAGTTAAGACATCTGCAGCCGTTTGCCTAACGTTCAGCCTTTATATGAGAGTTTAGCGCTTATAAAGATTTTTGTGACTGGCTAAACTCAGCCAGTTCGGTTGACAGAGCCATAGGGTCCATGTTATCTGTAATCGCGCGGCTAATGCTAAGACACAATTATAATGTTTGTGATTGTATATCAGACCCAGGCAATGCTTTTTGTGTATGTCTTCTCCTTTCATTGGAAAATCATGGATATCTACAACAGCTTCGGACCTCAAGATTCTCTGAACTCACAATCAACGCCCCAACCCGGACCCACTGAACTCCCACTGTTCCTGCATGCCTGGACCCCCATCACGACGGACGAGACTTGCTCCATCATGAGCAGAATCCACTTCGGAACCCTCACCGCCCCTTGTCCCCACTATATCTTCTACAAGGGCAGTGCTTTGATACATGCCTCGATCGCACCCAAGCTCCGCAAGACCATCAACTGCTCCCTAGAGTCACCCACCTTCCCAGATGACTGGAAGCATGCCAAGATCGGCCCACTCTTAAAGCAGCGCACAACCAACCCAATGGATCTCAAGAATTACCGCCCCATCTCGCTGCTGCCTTTCCCAGCCAAGGTCGTTGAGAAAGCACTCGAAGCTCAACTCTGCCAACACATCAAGGACAACAACATCCTGGACATTTGCCAGTCAGTATTCAGAACTAATCACAGCACCGAAATTGCCCTGCTTGCCACCACAGATGACATCCGCTCTCTCCTCGACCGCAGCCAAACAGCAGCCCTCATCCTACTAGACCTTTTGGCAGCCCTCGATACAGTGTCCCACCACACCTTATGTGCCAGACTCCACACAGCAGGCATACGCGGCAAAGCCCTTCAGTGGATACACTCCTTCGTGACAGGCAGAACACAGAGAGTCAGACTCCCACCACACCTGCCAGAGCCTATAGAGATCATTTGTGGAATACCCAAAGATCCTCGTTGAGTCCCACTCTTTTCAACATCTACATGGCCCCGCTCGCCCCAATCGTCAGGAACTACGGATTGAACATCGTCTTCTACGCTGATGACACCCAGCTGATCATCTCCCTGACTGAAAACCCTTCAACGGCCAAGAAGAACTTCCAAGAATGGATGGAAGCAGTCGCTGCCTGGATGAAGGAGAGCTGGCTTATGCAGAACTCCGACAAGACCGAGATCCTCATCTTGGGACCCTGCTCCTCAGCCTTGGACGACTCCTGGTGGCCCTCAACACGTGGCAGCCCCCACAGACCACGAACGCAACCTCGGCATCATCCTCAACTCAGTGCTAACCATGACAAGACAGGCCAACTCTGTCGCCTCCACCTGTTTCCACACCCTCTGACTCCTACAGAAGATATTCAGTTGGATCCCTAGTGACTGCCGCAAAACCGTGACACACGCCCAGATCACAAGCAGAAATGACTATGGCAAAGCCCTCTATGCCGGAACCACCAAGATGAACATGAACAAGCTACACCAAATCCAGAATACCTCCGCCAGACTCATCCTGATCATCCCCCGCCGAGACCACATCACAGGACACCTGAGATCTCCACTGGCTCTCCATCGAGAAGAGTATCAATTTCAAGCTCCTCATACACACCTACATGGCCCTCTACACCCTTGGGCCCTGCTACCTCAACCTCTGTATCACCTTTTAGTCACCTGCCAGACTTCTCCCCCCCTCCCAGTAGTTGCTCACCACCGTACCCCACTTAAAAAGTCCTTGGCTGGAGGAACATCGTTCACCTTCCTTGCAGCAAAATATTGGGACACCTTACCTTTCCACCTCAGACAGTCTCCATCACTACCTCAATACAGGAAGGACCATATGACCTGGCTCTTCTACTGAACCCTGAGGACTACCCCACAGCGCCTTGAGACCCTATGAGTGAGTAGTGCACTCTAAAAAGACTGACTGGTTGATTGATATCTTCTTTTTAAACTGAAGTATGAAATTACTTGCTAAATATTGAAAGTATCTTGATGTCATTGACTGTTGTGTATTATGTCATATTGATTCTGAGTTTCTAACCCTTACCTACTCCTAGAGTCAGTCTTGACAGCTTGTCTCCGCTACTCTGAGAAATTCAAGTGCCCCAAATGTGTAACTTGGCTAACTAATTGGAGCGCAATATTGTTATGGCTGTGGGACATTTGATTGAAAGAGTGGTACCCACACTGATTACTGCCTAATTTTGCCCACTAACAACTAACTGACCATCCTGTCCTATAAGAGCAATCATAATTCGCACTACATATCAAATAAAGCGGATATCTGCAGGAATGTGAACTGGAACTACAAATGTGATTAATTCTAAGATGTCCTTGCGTATCAGCCTCAAGATGATGATGAAGCCGAGCAGGACGATGAAGTCCGGATTGTAGACGCAGAAGCAGATGAGGGGGATGATGACGCCACAGAAGCTAAAAGAAAAGAGAAACAGGATGATGAGGTAAATACTTTGTCTAATATTTTCACAGCAAGCGCTTCTTTTTCCAATGCTTGGCTTTGCGTATGGGTTCCTGTAACACTACTTAAATAGTGTGGTTACAGTAAAGTGATGTGTAAAGTGTTCCAAAAATGATACTGAAAGTTAATGACTTGAAAAGATAGAACATCATTATCATGTTTCAGGAGTGTTGTGAAAAGCCACCAGTACAGTTAATTTTACAGTGGTCCTGCTTAATGCTTTTCTATGTCTACTGTGCGGATTATACTGTTGCTTTCAAAGCTGCTTCATAATGTTTTCCTTTGCATATACTATGTTCCTGACAGCCTCATTATCTATGGCTCTTGGTCGCTTGTGCAGTCTGATGTACACTGTATTGTTTTATATTGCTCTGCCTTAGCAGTTGGAGGCTGCAAAACTTGGCCAGTTTTTACTACATTAGGTATGCCTGTTCAACACACAACCAGTGAATGAGAGTCAGCAAGCCCGTGACTATACTGTGAGATCGCCATCTTGGAGGACAAACTGAATGACATCTCACATTAATCATGATAGAAGTGTCTTATTCCTTTATATTGTTTGATGAAGATACTCAGTACATTTTGAGTCTGAAATCAGTTGGTAAATCTTTAATGAACTAGAGATGTATGAACATTAGATTTGAAAGGGCAGGAGACCTTTCTAATAGGTTTCCACCTCTTTAAAGATGATGTAGTGAACGTAAGTGAAATGAATACTGCATTTATTTTTCGAATTGAAGAAATAACAAAAATAGTCTCATACATAGGTTTTAGAGCTGAACCAAAACTACTGAAACTGTGGTCATGACAATGAAGAAATGTATACTTAATGGGCTACCCCTAATGTCCCCTCTTTCTTTACCCCTGCACAAACAAATGATACTGGGTTGTCGCTTCTGTGTATTTGGGACATCTTTGTGTGTGTGTGTGTGTTTGTGTGTGTGCTCAGAACATACACTACAGCTATGTAGAATACCATGGCACAATCCAGCTAGCCAGGCCACATCCTGGTTAAACACCACATCTTCAGTAGTAGGTGATAGCTGGTAAGTAAGAGTCTGCACAGACAGTAACGGAGAGTGAGTTCCAGGCCTTGCTGCTACATAGAGTTCTTGAACTGACAATGACGGTGAGCGGACTGGCTGCCTACAAGTAGACTCCAGAGAGGCAGTTTATACACCACACAGACTGCGTGTTGGAAACCTCAAAGAGACCTCTACTTTGCCTCATCCGAGGGCACTTTGCTCTTCTCTGGGCGGCACTACGCCTGCCGTCAAAAATCTCTCATTTTATGGCTCTACAGTTCTGAGACTCAGGGGTCATTGCAATATACCCCTGAGTGAATGAGTTTCATTTTTGTTCACCATTGTGTACCATCCCATGTACCACCAATTAGGACATTAGGACCAACTCTTCCATATCACCTGCATCACACTGGCCTTCTAAGACGGTCCCCCATTACTAATGTCCTGATGAGATCTTTGCATCCTGGAAAGGGTCGAAAGATTGTTCACAGCAAAAAACGTTGAGACCTAAACAATATTCAAGCTCGGTATACACTGCCAATGGACTCATAAAAAATGTACCCACACCTACATCTACATACCTCTACCCACACCTACCTCTACCACTACCCACACCTACCTCTACCTACCTCTGCCTACCTCTACCCACACCTACCTCTACCTACAACTACCTCGCTCTCTGTCCCACTCTCTCTCTCGTGTCCAGGTGCGTATTGAGGGTACGTAAAGCGTGTCAGTAGTACAAGGTACTACAATAGAGGGAGCCGTGTGTTGAGGGCACTTAAAGCGTATCGGTACAAGAATACAGGGTGCTGGTTCTCTGTCTTCTTTGCGTCATGTCATTTGGTTTCACCTTTATTTCTTCGTTCTATTTAACTGGAATACAAATATTACAAAAATGTTATGATAACGTTTGTTTAAAAATTTGATAAACTATTAACGGTTTATCAAATTTGAAATAAAAATTATTATAACTTTTTTCTAATATTTTACAATCCACTTAAATAGAAATAAAAACAAAGGCGAAACCTCTTGGCTTTGCCAGTGCTTGTTTTTTTCAAAGTGTGCCCTTGCCAAGAGAAAACGAATGGCCTGTTAATAATGTGAATTTGTGTTGCTGGTATCTTCCGCATGTTTTTATCTTTATTGTTTTATTACGTATTTGTTTTCACCTACTGATTGTATATGACTTTTTATCATGTTTTAAAAATGTGTACTGTGTTTTTATGGCTCTGCTTTACTGCCGAAATACATTCTTATCTCTCACCTGGTGTAGCACCACTGATACTTGTGTAGCGTGTCATAGCACTTTACATCACAAACACATTACACAGAGGCAGATCTATCATATGTGTCTACATCAGTGTATAGGAAATGTGACATAAGACAGAGGACGCCAAGGTGTAGGGGTCACGTCATCCATACCGGTGGGCAGTAAAGTTTGAGAGTGCTTGATCTGGAGAAGCAGAAACTCATAATTCACAAAGTACCACCGTGGTTGGGGGTTGTCTTTGCTAATAAGAATTGATTTCTACCAAAATGAACCCTTTTTGCAACATTAGCATACTGAAAGACTGGGCAAAAGATCATACCGCTCTAACCTGTACCTTGCAGTTTCACGCAGCTCTTTGGTGGGAGTTTCTAGCTCACTGTTCTATGTTAGGATTTTAGCTCATAAACTGCAAGTAACTAAAGGATCTCTCCAGTAACCCAATGACCTATTTGTATTATATGCACTTTGTGATCTGCATAGTGCACGTTCTGTGCAGCAGGCACATTAACCCTCTGCCCTACCTTATGAGTTATAACCTACTAGACAAAACTCGATCTCTCTCTTTTCAGCAGGTCCATTAGTCACAGGAGTTATCTTGACATTTTGATTGTTGCTTGAAAATTGCCTATGGCAAGGAACGTGGCAGCAGATGCTTTTAAAATCATAATATGCTAGCAAACATGGTGCCCCCACCCGAAGTCAACGCCCGGTGCAGTGGCACTGTTCGCACCGCCCTGGAGCCGGCCCTTATTGCCTCTGTGGAAAGTTAACTTGGTTGCAGGCTTTTGAGTCACAGGGTGGGGGGGGCGGCTGATGAGATATAGGAGCTTGTCTGAACAAGTCGCTGGGTCAGAAGAAAGGGCCAGATGTACAAAGATTAGTGTTTGCGGTTACCAAATAGTGAATTCTTGTGTTTCTTCGTCATTTGGTAATGGCTACGGTCAGCAGACCACTGTGTCTGTGATCGCTTTTAAATAAAGCAATCTTTGTTTATTTATTTATAAGAAAAGTTTTGTTTTCATTTTTGAAGAGTAGGCGGTGGTGCGTGGGACCCACTGCCTGCTCTTAAAAATATATATTTTTTTATTCTCAATTGGGAAGAAGTACCTTGGGGACTCCTTTCTTTTTACCCAATGGCTTACCACCAAATTTGGGTTGGTGGTAAAATGCAAATGTTTTGCAACTGCATTTCAGTCCCACAACACTTTTACATACCAGTGCAAATCGTTATTTAGAAGGGATGCCCATTCCAAATACTGATTCAAAAAACCCAGATAGTGATTCAGTAACAAGTTACCGAGTCACATTTTGGGCTTGTTACATACCTAAAAGCATTTTTGCGTTCGCAAACGGCCCAATTCTGTGGATCGGACCATTTTCAAACACAAAAAAGTTTCGTTCATCTAGTCCACTATGGAGTCTGCCCGTCCCATATTCTGGCAGGTGGGTGCACAGGGCGTTTATATAGTTGTTTCATGCTGATGTTCACAGCATGAAGTTAGAAAACTTATCTGTGTAGTTTCAGCAAACTAGCTAAGTTGCAGTGTAGCTATTTAAAAGGTGTTTCAATCAGATGTTTGGAGATTGTATTGAACTGTTCACTGTGTTTTAACAACATTTATGTCACAGTATTAAAAGAGCATGTTTATAGTAGGATGAGTCTAACATATCAATCACTGAAACATTCCAGAAAAAGTGAACACTTCAATATTTTGAGTCAGATAAGAGCTGGACGCCATTTGCTGTATTAATTCTTTCTTCCTAATGTAGGACATTCCGATTGTGTTACGATGATCTGTACATACACCGCTTAGTGTAATATACTCGTAGTACCTAACTGGATCACTACCCTCAGCTGCAGCCGTACGTGAGCCCGCTAAATGTTGTTCTGGAGTACACTCCCCTTTGAGAGATGGTCAAGGAGCTAAATATATTCTACAAAGAGAAGCTCAATTGTTATACTGTACTACAAACAAAAGGATTGCAACTCTTATGTACGTGTCCTAATATGAACATCAATTCGTATTTACATCCTAAAGATGAAAGGGAGTTAACCTCATCCGGCCACAGTAGAATGCCGAAACACAGGCTATGCCATTGTTGGTCCCAAGGCCTTGAAGCCAGTGGAGAAAAGCGGGCTTTGAAGTTGAACATCAGTAGCTTCTGTTTGTGTTCATGGATTGCTAGAACAGGTTATTATTTTCAAGCTGGAGTTCCTGGTTTGCAAAGATTTCAAAGAAAGGATTGTTAAAAGCAAGAAACAATAAATTGACCTTGTTGACATTTAGCTCCAAAACCGTTAGTAAAGATACATAACAAGCCTTTATTCCTGAACTGTTTCCTCCATTCCAATACCTATAATGGTTTTCAAGCTGCCTTTACTAAATAAAATAGATATATTTTGTTTACTTTCTCCCCCTGTAGATTGACTATGAGAGCGAGGAAGAAGAGAATGATGGCAATGAGGAGAATGCAGAAGAACTGAATGAGGATGACCCACCGTCCCATACTAGGCGGGCCCGCTCCGATGCTGAGAATGGAGATGAGGACAATGGTGCAGCCATTAGTGAAGAGCATCTTGAAACCACTTCTTTACTTTGTCAAGCAACAAAGAAGGGGGGCACCAGGGCAGCTCACACTGAAGAGGCAAAGGAACTCAGAATAAATGCTGTCCTGAGCGGTCTGCAGGCTGTGGAGAGCTATACTTATGACACAGAAAACGGATTGTGGTGCGAGGTAAGTGGAGCAGTGTTATGGGTTTCCACATCTTGTTTTTCAAAAGTCTGTACTCTCAATAGTACAGGTGGGCGAAGACGGGAATGAGGACCCAATCAGCAGTTGATATTTTCTCGCGATGCATGCATGTGCCCTCAACATAGCATTTGAATGTGCCTTCATTAGCTTTTTTGGACTAGAATTGGGTCATAGCCTCATGATTTCTTACATATTTGTTGAGTTTCATTCTATATAACTTTTTCTCAACATGCAAATAGGTGTTCTGTAACCAGGATGCTTGGATTTAAAGAATCCAGGTTGCCAAGAAGTGGTAATTTAGGCTGTGAACCCATGAACAGGTGTACAGTGGATCACTTGCTTTCACCAACTGACTAATTGGGACCTGTTGTTCATAGATAACATGGTATTTCCTTTAGTGGTGGATACGGTGCACGACAAATCTTGCAGCTACCCATATTGATTTTTATATCAAACACAATGGCCAGATGAGCACTGAATTTGGCATCAGAATGATGAGATATTTTGCAGGGCCTACCCACACTTTGTCCTGTCTTAAGCGAAGCTCTTCTCACCAGGTGAGCTAGCTTCAAAAGAGTGGGAAGAACTCAGCCCAGGTATAAGATAAGATATTAAGGGTTTGTGGTCTCTGATTCACTAGGTCAATATCAATCAATCAATCAATCAGTGTATTTGTAAAGCGCGCTACCACCCGCGAGGGTCTCAAGGCGCTAAGGTGGGGTGGGGTGGGAGGTGCTGCTACTGCTCGAATAGCCAGGTCTTGAGCCGCTTTCTGAAAGTCAGCAGGTCTTCGGTCTGTCGTAGGGGCAGGGGAAGGTTTTTCCAGGTCTTGGCGGCGAGGTGGGAGAAGGATCTGCCTCCGGTAGTGGCTCTTCGGATGCGGGGGACGGTAGCGAGAGCGGAGTTGGCAGGATGGGGTGTAGAAGTTGAGTCGTCTGTTGAGGTAGGCTGGGCAATACAATTATCACATGAAAGTGCACAACCTACTTAAATCTCTCTATACATATTCTTGAATTTTCCTCTAGAGTGGCTATTGTGGTGCATTTGTCATCTATGTTGACTTATACGTTGTCAGTTTTGTGTTTGGTACTCCAGTGTGTCCCCTACAAATGACGGATGTACTATACTAGTTCAAGCAATCGGGTAAAACCTGGCCATAGTGAGGAGTCAATTGCTGAACAATGTCAAATATTCGCCCCCATTCACAGATCTTGGCCTAAATCCATTGTTTACTTGCTCACCATGTCATTCCACTTTGGACCCAGCAAATAAGTCTTGACCCGTGGTAACAGTCCAGCCCAAACTGCAAGGCCAGGTCTTCTCTGGACCAAAAACAAGCATCCTGGGACTTGTTTCAGGACATCACCCCTCATCACCCAGGTTAGCATAAATTCAGTGGCATAGCTAGCATGGGTATACCCTTCCCACTTAGGGCGACAATTGTAAAAAGATCAGATGATGGACGGAATGATGAACAATATCAATTCACCACAGTCACAGATCTGGGCCTAAATCCATTGTTATTTTGTTTGCCAAGCTATTCCAATTACAAATCAGTCCAGTGGCTGAGATTAGTTGAAGCATTCCATCCATCACCTTGTTGTTTTTGCATTTGCTGCCCTAAGTACACTGGGTATGCTCAGGCGTGGGACCTGGGCTTAATGTGCCACTTGATTCAAACTAGACTGTCTGATGAGGGGTGACCCCCTAAAACCGGTCCCAGGATGCTTGTTTCCGGTTCAGGGAGGACTTGGCCTGGCAGTTTGGTCTGGACTGTTCCCATGGGGAACAGGCTCAAGAAGGATTTTCATATGGCTGGGTCCAAACTACGGTGCACAGTGACCAAAAAAAAAAAAACGATTAGGATGCAGCTGCAAGTGATTGCCAGTGGCTGAGATTAATTCAAGCATTCCATCCATCACCTTGTTATTTTGGATAGTGAGGAGTCAGCACTTTACTGCGGGCTTCAGCAGGGCCACTAGCGGCCACCATTTTGAGAAATTGGTCTGAGCTTTGGCTCAAGTCAGGTGAGGCAGGGCTCAATGCTGTTCCAGACCTAGCAGCCCAGTAATGGAGTACACACCAGTGGTGCCCAGACCCCAGCACTGCTTGGTAACCAAGCAGTGCCATGCTCTCCCTCTGAACCCCCCACTTTTTTTTTTTTTAAGGAAACACTTAAGGGGTGCAAGGGCAAATGGAACACTATCCTGGATCCACAGCTACCAGATCCTGGACCACTGAATGACATTGAAGGAAGTCTGGTCTGAAAAGGAAGAGGACAGACTATCCTGACGGCGGCGCATCTGAAGGTTCCAGAAGAAGAGATCTGACACTTTGCCACAGGGTGCCCACACATTAGGTGCAGGACCTTTAAAGAAGGAAAAGAGATTTCAAACTGCTGAAGACAATAGCACTGCAGTGATAGCCAGGTTTTACCTTAATAGTCACGTCCCAGAACAGATTGTAGAAAGCATAAGTGATTAAACTAGCCCTCACTAATTCCTGGCAAGATAGCGTCACACAGCAGATACAAGGGTGTAACTCCCAAGGACAGTGCTACTCCAGTAGGAAAAGGGACTACCAATGAGTCACTCCCTAGACCCCAGGATCTGGCGGGCTTCACCAGCCGTCACCAGTGCTTAATTTGAGCCGGTGGGGGGAACCAGCACTCATTTTGGGGGACCGGCACTTATTTCCCCTTTTCAGACTTTTCCGAAGACAAGCGAGGGAAAACACACACAAAACAGAAAGATGGAAGAAGAGAAAGATGGAAAAACCATTACAAAGGGAGAAAGAAGGAACCAGCAGGAGAGGGGTAGAGGGACAGAGAGTACCTGGCAGTGATTAAAGAAGTGGGTTCAAGGCTACTCAGCCTTAGTATTCAGCGCTCTGACATTTAATAGCACCTGCTATGTGCGTTTCAGCATAGTATTTGGCACCAGCAGTTATTCTATTACAAATTAAGCGCTGATCTGTCAGCCGTTCTTGCTCAGAGGTGAGAAAAAGCTTTCACAGCACTTGTTGGGCATACCTGCCAGTATGTGTCCAAAAGAATCCTTAGCTGAGGAGACGCTCACTAATAAACCCCTTAGAGCAGATAAATAAGATCCTCCCCTAAGAGGATGGCAGAACCCTCTTCGAGGCTCAATATGTCACAGGAGTACTTGCACAGTTCCTTAAAGAGATCACAGAAGAGGTGGGTACAAGTAGAACAGACCTGTAGGGTTATAGAAAAGAGGTGCAACAAGATACTACAGAGCGAGGCACCAGAATCCATAGTCTAAAGATGACAGTGGACGAAAAGCCTGAGGAGATCAATTACATAAGCATCAGTGTGTTGACCTTGGAGGAATGCTGTGATGATCTTGCCTTGAAACAGGAGGACATTGAAAACAGATCAGGGCGTAAAAATATTAGATTCTGAGGCCCAAGAGGAGCAGAAGGTCCAGATCTGCATGCATTTCCCCAGAGACTCCCTCATCATTCGCCCAGAGGATCCTCCTATCTGCCTAGATTGAACCCATCAGACAAATATGAGCAGAATAGCTCCTGATAAATTGACTCTGGTTCTTTTTTCAGTGAGGAGGAAGGTCCTGGTTCATTGTGTAGATTGCATCAGCTTTGCGGGTCATAGACAGTCACTGTAAAATGACTTGGCAACGGCTGCCTTACAGCGCAGGAAAGCAATTTAACATATAACAGAGCACCTCAGAGTAAATAATAATCCCTTTCAATGGGACCACCATTTCTGACTTATCTTTAATTTGAATGAGCCGAAACAGTTCACTAAAACTGTACCAAAGGCTAGACGAATTCTCGGCATCCCTGACAGTCCGGGCCCAGAGGACAACAACACTTCTGTTCAGCCAGAGAAAAATGCCCAAAAACAGTGGAGGGTGGTGAAAAGAGGCTGGAAAAACCTGGCACCCTCACACCAGGACATTGAAAAGGCTAAACAGGGAGCAATGCGGGAGGTGAAGAAAGACACTGGTCTCCTGGCAGCAACAGCAAGCCCAAAGTGAGCGTGGTAGGTATGACAGGCCCACCTGGTGGCCACTTGGCATAGTAGATGATGGCAGGATAGAGCTTTGCAGACACCCGATTTAAAATGACTGATGCTTTTGTGGTTATAGGTGTGCCAGGAGCAGTTGTGTTAAGATGGGGTTCAATTAAGAGTTACAAGTAGATCTGGACAAACACGATTTTGGTATAAGCAGGAAATTCCAGTATCATTTGCTTTCAACAGGATGTTGCTCAGGTAAGGAGGGTTTAAGTTCTGGTTGGCTTATTGTATACTGCTACACTCAGTAGCCTCTTAGACCCGAGGGTGGATTGGAGGGGAAGGTCGACACACTCAGATAACACCCTAGCAGACGGAGGAGGTTTCACTTTCCTAAACCAGTCCCATAACAGGTTTTGGAGTATGTGGGTCAGTGTTGTCACAGCTCTTAACACACCACAACACAAATTCAGCTAATCAGCCTAAATGTCAAAAGATAGAACACACCGGCTAAAAGATTGGCAATCCTGAAATATTTTAGTGCAGACCTGTGTCTACTGCAGGAGACCCACTTACTAATGATGGATTGGCATAGACAGAAATCCTAGTTTTTACCAGCCAAACACTTTTCCTCACCAACCGCGAAGAGAGCGGTAGCAGCCATATTTTGTAGTCTGCATTTATGGGGACATCAAAGGCAGTTTTCCCAGATAAGTTTGGCAGGATTCTTAGGATGATCATACAAATGAGCTTGAGAGAGTATAATATATTTAAGCTATATGCTACTAACGAACCATTTCTAACCCTTTCCACAGCTTTGGAGTACATTCAGGGTGACCTAAGTGTTGGCAATGAAATAAACATAGTGATGGACCCAATAAAGGGCAGATCACACCAACAATTTGATAGCGGTAGTTGGTCCACCCCTCACTTTCAAGAGTGGCTCACGGAAAGTGGCATTTGCGAATTTATGAAAAGAGATACTTCTAAACTATATAGACCTTATGTTTTTCTCCTAAGTCCATAAGACATATGATCACTTTCACAATTGATACTGCATTTTGGCCTCAGTTTATCATCTTCACAACCAAATTAACAGATTGAAGGTGAGGGAGAAAATAATGAAATATGGACTGAGAGCAATTCACAGGATGACTCTTCCTTCAGTCTTCCTTCACTCGTTGAAAGCAAACCTTACACTAGAGGCATCTTCATTACAATAGCAGGGATCCAGGAGGGTGCAGGCTGACGTCTGATTCTCTCTGGAAAGCACATGAGCAGACGTAGGGAGAGAACATTAAAGGACCACTTCCAGTAAATTAAGGGGCAAAATTCAGGCACTCAAATTTAGACTTAAGGGCTGGGGTGGGATAAAGTGGGATATGCCATTGTTCGAACCAAACACCAACAGCTTTACACCAGGGAGGACGTTTTGTTAAAAGGCCTCTCAATATTCCACAACAATTTAAATTTCACATTACTATAGGAATGGACGAAGTAGGACCACAGAGGGGTCCATTACAAATGGTTTTGTGTGTGGCCACCTTCTACAAACTATACAATAGCAAACTGGTGCCATCACTAACCTTTATGGTACAAGTGTGGATGAGACTGATGTGATCCTTTTGAGTCGGTCCTATCCATCAGCTTGATCCACCAAATCCCTGAGATTGAAACTATGCTAACTATTATACTAGTGGCAGCAATGTGAGTGATACTAGCTTTAGGAGGGAAAACACTGCACCTGGCTCTCCGCACAAACGGTGTCCATGTGTGTGCATTGCAAGGGGACCTGTACAGGTAGGTTGGTTGCTCTCTGTTGTGAATGTGAGTCAGTACGTTTATTTGTGTGTCTGTGTGTGTGTATTGGCTGGTTGAGGTGGAGGGAGGGGGAATGGGTGGTGTGGTTGTGTCTGTATGTGTGTCACTTGCAATTGAGATCGATGTTGTGTTGCCATGTGACACATTCAGGTGAGGGTTGTTGTTTGGCGGATGTTGGTGTGATGTGTGTAGTTGTGTGAGTGTGTAGTTGTGTTGGTTGTTGTGGTTGTGTCATGTGTGGGTGCAGTGTTAATGGTGTGTGTATATTGTATAATGGATGTATGTCACTGTTTTCTGTATGGAGGGAACGTGTTGTTTTGGGATTATAATGGATGATGGTGTGTATGTGGTGTGTTGTGTAGTGCAGGGGGACACCTATGGCTAAGGGACAGTGTGTGTGTATGTGTGTGTGTGTCACCTCTATTCCATAGCCTCTGCCATTGTACAAAGTCCCCTGGCGCCCACCGCCATCTCCCTCCGTCAGATATCCGTCGCCAGTCCTCCGCTTGCAGAGCTATAACATCTAAATACAGCGGGCAGAACACTTTCGACTTGACCGTCTTCTTGAGTTTGCTGTTGACGCAGCTTGGTGGTAACAAGGCCAAGATCTAAATCAGGCCCTTAGTCTTTCTCCATGAAGTGCTGACGTGCGTTCTTCCTTGACCTGTCTGAGTGAGCCACCCATATCTGTCCCTCTCTACAGAATGTGACTTATGGGAAAGAAATACCATTCCTGCTTTGCGTTAAAATTACAGAACCACTTGTTATGCACTCATAAAAGACTTCCATTGTAATCTCTTTATGTAGTCCACCAGACTGTTTTCCATCTTGGCCCTCCCTTCTTGACAAAGCAGTTTTTCCATCCACCAGCACCAAACAGACACTTATTGCAAATGTTGCCTAGAGTAACATTCTTAATATAACATAACAATTGGCATATGGCAAGCATCACACTGCGATGATGTGCCTGGTAGCTGTGATCCTCACAAGAATACGTTTGGGATAGCAGCCAATTGGATTCTAGCTTTCATTTACCACAACTCTATCTGTGACATGGGTCTTTCTTGATTCATGGGGAGCAATAAAGGACCAGATGTATCATTTTATAAAATTGCGATTCCCTGTGAATCGCAATTAGGGAATCGCTATTCAAATGTATGAAACTCATGGAGTTTCATTTTGCGTTTCCTAATGGGTTGCAAAGCGACCTACTTTATTATTATTCATGAGGTAGGTCGCAATTTGCAACACATTAGGAAACGCTAAAAACACAGGGATGGTGGCCTGTTGGGCTCAGCAGACCACCATGTCTGTGATTAAAATGAAGGAATTATTATTATTATTATTATTATTTTTTTTACAGAAGTGAGCGTCACATTGGGGAAGCCATGCTTCGGAATCTTTCTCTAGGCCTTCAGATTATTTCTAGTTTCCTTCCCCCTATTGAGGTATGGGTTCTGGGGGAAAACAGGATTTTCATCAGTTCTTAGATACATGGGAAATGTGAGGAATATGTACTATAAAATAATGGTAGAGTACACTAGTAATATTACTAATGTCCACCCATTCCTTGACTATCTCTTTATGCATCAATATTTTAATGAAGACTAAGCGTGCTGGGGATTAGTGTTGGAGGGCTGTGGACTGATTAATGCGTGTTCCCCTGCATCAAGTGGAGGTGGGGACAAAAGTAAAGTACTTGCAAAATAAAGAACTTGTGTCTTTGTGTGTAACATAGCGAATGCATCATCTAGTCATGGTTTGCGTTATCCTAGTGGAAGCACTGGTAGTGATCCTTACGAATGTTCAATTTCTTTTTGCAGATCACACTGAAACTTCCCTTGATAAAGGTTCACTTTGACATTTCCTCTGTTGTCTTCACGCTTGCTCAGACTGCTGTTGTCTATGAGACCAGGGGAATCACCAGGTGCCTTTTAAATGAATCTACCGACAAAACTGGAGACCGGGAACTCATGTTAAACACAGAAGGAATCAACTTACCTGAACTCTTCAGATATGCTGATGTAAGTGGGTTTTAAGTGTTGAATACAGATAGTTTGCAAGATCCTTCTGCAACTGAATTACCACCTTTGAGTCTGACAGTTCACAATGTTGTTTTAGTTACAAAAACCACTGGAAGAGCATTATTGGCCAACAAACAGCTGCACAGGTGTTAGTGCTTAGAGTGTAAGGATACAGCACTCTACCTCCTAATGGTCCTATTGCTCAGAGAACATATACCCGATACCAAAATCCACACATAAAAGGTATTGCTAAGATAGTTCAAAGAAATTTCTTTGAGCGTTAAAAAAAACTCTAGTAATACTAGAACATGACTTCTAATTCTTATTGTTTAAAAATACAGTCTTTCTTAAAAATCCAATGACGTGGGAGCCATGATATTGTGTTTCAATCCAAAATTGTTTCTTTATTCCTTTAATGATTATTCAGCATCAGCTCAGCCAATGCGTTTCATCCTCTAGACGGGACTTCCTCAGAGTTTTTTATTCACTTTTTTACTGTTTCTCTGATGATTCTTCTTCTATAGCACATGTGAAGGACGCTATATCTCCTCTCCGTGGTGAGGAAAAATCACATCCTTCACTGCGGAAAGGGAACACGAGCGTTGTTTGATGTGCTAAAGAAGAATCATCATCAAAGAAACAGTAAAAAGTGAATGAAAAACAGAGAGGGAATCTAAGAGAATTGACACTTTCGGCAAACAGGTTTTCTAATCTGGTGCTGCAGTTTGTCAAACGGCTGCTTGTTGGGCTAGTACACTGATGCCTTTTAGACATAGCTAGTGAGATCTTGCTGGCAGTCCTTGAAGATTTGAGGGTCTCTTTGGACCAGATGATATATAATGAGCAAGACGTTGCCAAATATGTTATCTGTCCAGGCGTATATACCAGGGATTACTTTGGCAGAGCAGTTGGTAACAGAGTGATTCTTCATTGGCAAGTCTGGATGAGGTCCAGTGGGTTCAGTGAGAAAGTGGACACCACATTTGGAAGCAACTCCAGAGGGCTAGTAAATAGACAGACTCAGCAAGCAACTTGCAGGTCAGCAAGTGTACCAGTCTTCCAAAAATTCCTCACCTGCTACACCACCAACAAACCACTCTAGAGTGCCCTCAGTGGCTCATGCCCACCCAGTGGGAGGAAGGACCAGCACTTCCTCCCGGTTTGCCAGTCCATTACATCCAACAGATGGGTCATAAAAATTATTCCAAATGGTTATTTCCTCCCCGCTCAGTGTCCGTCATACACCAGAACAACTTTCAGATGTGCATCTGTCCATCTTCCTACAGGTGGTGGTGCACAAGTTGCTCTCCAAAGGTGTTATAGAGATGGTACCGAACTTAAAGAAAGGTATTGTTGTTATTCTCAATATTTCCTTGTCTGGAAAAGGATGGGGACCTCAGGGCTATCCTCAGGGTCTTAGGCCTCTGTTCCCTCAGTGCCTTGTATGAAAGGACAGATTCAAGATGATGATGTTATCCCAGATCCTGTCTGCTTTAGACCTGGGTGACTTGATGGTGTCCCTGGGCTTACGGGGCACTTGTATTCATGTAAATGCCTTGCAGTCCCATAGGCGTTACCTTCAGTTGAAGGTGGGCCAGGAGCATTTTCTATTTTTTGTTCTTCCCTTTGACCTCACCAATGCCCCTTAGGTGTTCATTAAAGCACTGGCAGTAGTTACTGCCCATCTTTGGAGGTGGGGAACCACTGTATTCCTGTAGCTCAGTAACTGGCTGAGGAAAGCAAGTTTGCGTCAGTCAGTCATAGGCCATCTCCGGACGACAGTGGATTTTTTGGACATAGATAGGCTTCACTGTAAACGAGCTGAAGATCCACTTGTTTCTGACTAAGAAGCTTCAGTTCATTGGGGCAATCCTGGATACATAGATACATAGATACAGAGGAATTCAGAGATTTCCCTTTTGAGCAGTGAGTCCAGGGCATTCGGGCTATGATCCCAATGTTTCAGGCTCCAGGTTGGAGTAGCTCTGAGGCTTCTTGGCATATGCAAGCCCTGTAGTGGAGCCGGAAATCCCAGCGGGCCTAGCACTGAGGTCGTCTTTCCAACAACAACCAGGACTCAGAGGAGATAGTTCAGGAACTCCAGTGGTGGTTGCCCAACCATAGGTTGTCCTGCAGCATTTCGCACTCCCATTCCCACCTGGAACTGATAGTGGTGATGGATGCATCACTGCTGGGTTGGGGGGGGCGGGGGTGACCTGGGGGAGAAAAGATGAATCTAGTCTCCAGTGGAGAGTTAGGTTAACTACAGTATTCTGGATCTGTGGATCATTTGTATGGCTCAGAGGTCCTTCCGGCCTGCCATCAATAGAAGGCTGGTGCAGATTTTCACTGACAGCACCACCATATGGTACTGCAACAAGCAGGGTGGGGTGGAGTCCTGTCTCAGGAGGTCTTATGTCTCTGGAGATGGTTTGAGCCCCGGGATTTCTTCTTAGTCGCCAATCACCTGATATTGTCTATGAATTCTAGGGCAGAAGAACTAAGCAGGTGTATTCTGGCAGCTCACAAGTGGAAGCTGCATCTCGAGGTGGAGCAGGGTATCTTCTGCCAGTGGGAAGACCCCTGGCTAGATCGGTTTGCCACCGTCAAAGAGCAGTGTCACCAGTTTTGCACATTGGCATTTCAGCAAGTGCACTCTTTAGGAGACTCATTTTGTCTGGAATGGAACCAGGGACTCCTGTATCCCTTCCTGCCACTTCCTCTCCCGACCCAATTTCTGAGAAGAACAGGAACGATCATCCTAGTGGCCTTGGGCCAAGAGAGTGTGGTATACGGACCCCCTGAGGTTGAGCATCTGCCCTCTGTTGAGGCTGCCACTTCAAGAAGACCTGCTGCCTCAGCTACAGTGCAGGGCCATCTACCTGAATTTATACAATCTATACTTCCAGGCATGGAGAATGAGTGGCAGCAATTAACTGCTTTTGATTTGCTGCCTGAAGTGGTGGATGTCATCCTCACACCAAGATGCCTTTCCGGAAAATCTGTTATTCCCGGGTATTGGGATACATTTGTGACCTGGTGCCCAACATACAGGCCTCCTACTGACAAAGCTGTAATATGCCCCTTTTTTGTTTGTTGTGTCTTTGGCCCAGCAAAGCCTTGCGGTGGGCACTATAAAAGGTTACTTGTCTGCCCTTTCTGCCTTTCTACGTTTGCCTGACCAGCCGCCCTCATTCAGATCACCTGCTGTGATGAGGTTCATTAAAGGTTTAACACACAGTTCCTCCCAAGCCGTTGTGATGCCACAGTGGGTCTTTAACTTGGTTTTGACATTTCTCATGTGTACCTCTTTGCGCAAATGCATAGCTGCCCTTTGCATTTCCTGATGTTGAAGACTGTCTTCCTTACAGCGATAGATTGTCGTATGAGTGAATGACAAGCAGTTTCAGTACAAACCTCATAGAAAACCGTTTACCCAACAATTTAGTGCTAGGGTCTCGGATGGCCTTCTTCCCTAAAGTTGTGACTGTAAACCCATTACTCTACCAGTTTTCTTTGCTCCCACTTATCTCTCAAACAGGAGGAAGGAGCGCCATCGGTTGGATCCTAAAAATGTGCTAAGCTTTTCCATAAGATCATACCATAGATTGTTGGGTGGAAAAGTAGCTTTGAGTGGGGCTCTCCAGAGCAAAGAAAGGAATCTCTTTTATCTCTTATCAAAGAGGTTAGTCCTTTGCTTTAAGGTCTGCTAATCATTGGTCAAGAAGCAGCACTGGAAAGTCTACAAGCCCATTCCACCAGGCCTAAGGCTGCTACCACTGCATTGGCGGGAGGAGCATCTATCCTTGATATACATTTTGAAATATTACTGCCATGACAGCCAGGTCTTGCAGAAAGGGCACGTTGCCCACACAGTTCTGTAAGACGTTTTGGCCAGAGTCCATTCCACAGACCTTCCTCCTTGAGCATGAACTGCTTTTGTATCTATTTTAAGGTGAGGAATCTGTGGTTAGAAGTATTCGTTAGAAGGATAAGTTACGTAGATTCCTCACTGCCCTCACATCCACCTAGTGCTCAGCACACATTAACCTCCAGTTGTTCACACTATGCGTCTGAGGACAGGGAAACGTAAAAAGATAAGAAACTAACAGCATGTAGGGGTGTGCAGAAGCACTTCTATGAAAAAGTGTCCAGATCCAGGCTGGCGGTTAGGCAATATTCTGAGGTGAGGATTAGCCACCAAAAAGAGCATTACCAAAGCTAAGTAATGTGTCCTTTTTGTATTTGACTGCTTTTGAGTCTGTGTGGCCCCTTGCGATATGAGTCTTACTCTCTTAAATTCGGACTAGGCAGTGTGGAAAAAAACTATGTATTACATATTTTAGAATTACATAGTATGTACTTAATTATATGAATCATTAAATATTTTATAATTAAATAATAAATATGTCCTATTTTATATATATTTTAACATTAAACTATATTTATTTATATAGTTACCTTTAGAGGTCCACAAGTCTGTGTAGTCACAGTATTTCCGGAGCACATCTAATTCTGTGGATACCTTTTGGCTGAGCAGGGTGTTGAAGATTGAAAGCTTCACTTAACAGCTCCTTCCATATTGCTTCTAGATTCTGGACCTCAGACGACTTTATACCAATGACATCCACGCCATGGCCAATACCTATGGAATCGAAGCGGCTCTCAGGGTTATCGAAAAGGAGATCAAAGATGTATTTGCTGTTTATGGTAAGTCATCTGTTGAGCTCTTTTAAAACCATTGGGAATTTCAAACGGTAAACAGCATCCTTCTTTGCAGAGACTCTGAAGAGAAGATAGGGTTGAGTGGCCCATGTCCTTCATGGGTGGGACACACACACATACCCACACTCATCCCAGTAGGTGAGTGCCAGGCTCCACGTCTTCACTTCAGAAAAGAGTTCATGACAGCTGTTCAAGCAGCACCTTACTAATCTGTACCTCGGGATGTGTAATGCCGGATCATCGGCCTTAAGAGCGATTGGCCTTACGTACTGTTCCTGTTCCAGGTTTGATAGGCTGTCAACCTTCCCTACCCCCTTTGCTACTCTGCTATGATCCTTTGACAGCCGTCCCTCTAATGTTCCCTTTGCTTTGAATTGTGCTTGTTTTTTTTAGGGTTCATTTTCTGTAAATCCCCATACCTATATACACATGTGTGCACCAGCAGCTGGCAAGTCTCTCAAGAAGGAGAGGTGCTTCTTACAAATTAAGGTCATTGAGCTCCTTCTCCAGAAGTGTTCTACTCCTGAAGATTTTCTTGGACCCTGCGTTAGACGTAAACAATCGAAACCCACGATTACAGCAGAGGGGTGTTGTGTGTGTTATTACGTGTTAACTTTGCCCTCCATAATGGAATGCTGTCTTATTTTGTTGTTAATTCATGACAGTGGCAAAACTCAAGAATTATTGCCTGTTTATTAGGTTATTCAAACATGTGAATCTTTGTGCTTGAGTGACGCTTCAGCTTTGCATATGTCTCAAAGCAGTTACACTTAGAAAGGTTGCAAAAAAGCACTTTGCATCAGAAATAACGGATAGTTTTCAGCGGCCAATCACAAAAGGCAGAAACCCACCCTCCCCAGTTCACTGCGCGCAAATGTTTAGCATGAGCTGCTGAGTGTGCAGACCAAGCACCATAATGCACACCTGGCGCCCCGCCCCAAAATGGTGTTATCTGAACTATTGTGTAATCTGGGCCCTGTGTGTAGACTTCCAGAAGCCCTTGTGGGCCCGTTGCATTTCATGTTTCCAGTGGTCTTTTACTCTTCACGGGTGCACTGTTGGCAGCTGCCTGAAGATGTTTTGGTAGGTGAACTGTTTCAAGACCAATGTGAAATTTATGGTTTATGTATATCCTGTTTCTGGTCATAAACATGACCTTAGTCACAAAATAAAATGATGTTGCAAAGTGTGAAAACTCCTGATGTTTTCCAGACTGGGATCGATGATAACTTCGAGGATTTTGTATTGTGAGGAGAACAAGTGCAGAAATTCAAGACACACAGCTCCTGCTCTGCTTCACTGCTCCCTTTTATTATTTAATACAGGTATTGAAGTAGATCCTCGACACCTGTCGCTTGTGGCAGATTACATGTGCTTCGAAGGTGTTTATAAGCCATTAAATCGCCTGGGAATGCAATCCAACTCCTCTCCTCTGCAGCAGATGACATTTGAAACCAGCTACAAGTTCCTGAAGCAAGCGACCATGATGGGTAAATAAACTTTGCTTCATTTATATTGTGTGTGGAATGAGGACCCTTTCTGCAGGGATAATATTTTGAGCGCTCTACAGTGTCTTGCATTGTAAAGAATGAATAGCTGGCGTAAGTGATAGCCTAACGCATGACTTCTAAGTGCTGGAATAGTGTGAAGAAGTGCTTGAGTGTAACAGTGCTGCCCCTCGGGGGAGGAGCACACACTGCTCAGTTTCACTTAGTACCTCTAGGTACATTCATATCGAGTCCAGGCTCCTTTGGCTTCTCTTCTACCGTTTCCACTATATTGTTGTCAAATTCGCATTACTATTTCATGTCCCGCGCTGCCATATTCCAGAGCTGGGGCTTGCGTTTCCACGGTGAGGGCCCACAGACATCTGAGTGACAGGAGTGCTTGGCTCCTGCAGCTTTCGCTTTGTCTTGCTGCCCTTTGCCTCTGGGATACCACCAGCCAGCTGTCACCAGTGCATCGCCTATGACTAACCACAGATGTCACCCCATCTACCTACCATTGGAACCACTGGGCCTCCTCCTGCCTCCACAAACAACACTTGGCTGAGTTGCAGTGACAAAGCTTCCTATTATCTTCATCTGTCTGCTGCCAGCAGCACTGTTTTTACTGCTCTTCACCGCCAACATCCTGATGATACATACACACGTTTTTACACTATCCTTTTTACAACACCTTGCGCGGTCCTGTTCCTGACACGTGGCTGCTGCCTGGCACATATGGCTGTGACCTATTCTTTCTAGCGCCTAGTGTTGCCTTGCGCATGTACCATTGGCCTCGCCCTGCTGCACTTCTGTTTGTCATCTATTCCTTGCCCCACCTCCTGCAGCCTCACGGTCCCAGCATCCCCTTGCTGCTTACAACCTTAAAGCATTGATTGCTGCTGACTGCTTCTAGTCTCTTCACTACTTACTGCACCTGACACTCTCCCACCCTTTGCATACTTCACCCGCCTCCTTATGCGCCAACCCCTCGACTATTGACCGCCATCTTCATCTTGTGGCCTCCACCCTCTGCCAACTTCTGCATCCTTCTATGGCTAGACTCTCCTACTATCGCTATGTACAGTCACTAGCACTTTCAGCACACACTTGCTCCCTGCACTTCCAGCAACCTCCTGCTCTGCACTTTTTCCAGTACATTTCTCCGCGTTCAACTTTCCAGCAATCCTTCCACTTCCTCCAGTGCGTTTCTTCTTGCTACCTACCACCAGGGTACTAGTGCTCCTCCTGCCTAACACTTTCAGCATGTACTTGCTGCTGATCACTTCGGATACGCAGCTACATACCCTCTTCCATCCTTCCACTTGCTGGAGATGACCACAGTCCATAAGAGCAGAGAATAAAATACTTGACATACTAAATAAATCAATCTCAGTCTTTATTGCTTGGTTAAGTAAAACTGTTGCAAGCATCGGACAATGTGCTGTGGTCCTGATGTAGTAAGCCATTTTGTGGTCTCAACTCCCGGGATTCGCAAAATCACAGAGCTTGCAGCAACAAAATACATTTTTGATTTGTATCATAACCACTTTCTGAGGCGGAAAAACATTTCCAACTCGCAAAATGAGTTTACCCACCTGTACTGAATTACAATTGGGTAAGGGCGTCCCCTCCAAATTGCGATTCGTTATAGTATGTATCAGTGGCTTGAGACCACAAACATTTGCACCATTTGCCTAATTAATATTCATTAAGAAGATCATTCTGTGACCTGCCTGCAACTGGTATTTTTGAGATGCATCCTAACAGTACATAGGTTATGAATATGAAAATTCTCAATTACAGTGTTGGGAAATGTCCAAACACCGTCTTACCGCCTGGAAACAGTGATCACCAATGAGAGATGAGCGCAGAAGACTGGAAAATCCAAATAGGCCACCGGGACAGGAGCTCAGGAAGAAGCTGCTGCTCTGCACCGGGACCTCTGAATAGTGAGCACTGGAAGTGGGCTGACTCTCTTTTATAGAGTCTTGGCCCAGCCTAGAACCATGCCCAGGCATGTTGCAGGGAAAGTCTCTAGAAGGCCCTGGAAGGGGACCAAACCCTAACACACTCTGAATGTCTGCAGCAATACATTGCAAAATTACAGTTTTTGTAAGCACCTTAAAAATGAATCTTTTGGAAGGAATTCTGCAATGCAAAAGGTTAAACAATAACATATCATCACAATGCATAAATTACAGTTCGATGGCATCTGTCGCTGTAGATACGCATGTTTTGCATAGCTCGCCATCTGGTGTTGGGCCGGAGTGTTACAAGTTGTTTTTTCTTCGAAGAAGTCTTTCGAGTCACGGGACCGAGTGACTCCTCCTTTTGTCTCCATTGTGCAAGGGCGTCGACTCCATCTTCGATTGTTTTTTTTCCGCCGTCGGTATTGTTGCGTTCGGGATCGGCGTAGTTAGATTCAACACCGCGTCAAAGGATCGAAGAGCTCCGGTGCCCTTCGGGGGTAGTTTTTTCGATCCCCCGTCGGGGCCTGGTCGGCCCGACCGCGTGCTGAAGAACGCCGATGGAACGGACCCCGTTCCGTTTCTGCCCCAAATGCCACAATAAATACCCCTATACAGACCAACACTTGGTCTGTAACCTGTGCCTGTCACCTGAGCACAGTGAAGACACCTGCGAGGCCTGTCGTGCGTTCCGGTCCCGAAAAACACTCCGAGACCGTCGAGCCAGAAGACTTCAGATGGCGTCCGCGCCGACAGCCCACCGAGAGTTCGAGGAACAAGAAGAGGAAGGTACCTTCTCGATCCAAGACTCAGACTCCGAAGGATTCGACGATACACAAACCGTGAGTAAGACGTCTAAAACCACTCAGAGGAAGATTTACAAGGCCCAGGGGACGCCACTGCCACCAGGCCATGGCTCCACCCATAAATTCGGTGACCGACCGTCGGCACCGAAAAAGGCCCAAACAGTGCCGAGATCGTCCGACTCCGGTCGAGACACCGGCACGCAGCCTTCTCGGGACCGAGAAAGTGCTGGAGACAAGCATCGACACCGAGATGCCGGTGTAGACACGGCTCGACGCCGAGACAGCGGCCCCGAAGAAGATCGGCGCCGACAGGTTTCGGCCCCGAAAATGAAAAAAGTCACCTCGGAGCCGAAAAAGGACGCAGACAGGGTTTCGGTCCCGAAACAAACTGCAACCGACCCAGCTTCAGGCTCTTATACAGAAGAGAACTCGCTAACCTCACAAATGCAAAAGCATAGGTTTGAGGAAAAGCTACAATCAACTGATGTGGACCATACGCAAAAGCGTATTTTCATACAGCAGGGGACAGGAAAAATAAGCACCCTTCCCCCTATTAGAAGAAAGAGAAGGTTGGAGTTCCAAACTGAACAGACACCACAACCAAAAGTGGTGAAAAGAGTTACCCCACCACCCTCTCCTCCGCCCGTGATTAACGTCTCACCAGCACAAACTCCATCACACTCCCCAGCTCACACCACCATAAGCCAGGGTGACCAAGATCAAGACGCATGGGATCTATACGACGCCCCAGTGTCAGATAACAGTCCGGAGGCATACCCTACGAAGCCATCTCCACCAGAGGACAGCACCGCGTATTCTCAAGTGGTGGCTAGAGCAGCACAATTTCACAACGTAAGCCTCCACTCAGAACAGGTCGAGGATGATTTTTTATTCAACACACTCTCCTCCACCCACAGCTCATACCAAAGCCTGCCTATGCTCCCTGGTATGCTCCGGCACGCAAAAGAAATCTTTAAGGAGCCGGTCAAAAGTAGGGCAATCACACCAAGGGTGGAAAAAAAGTATAAGGCGCCTCCTACAGACCCGGTTTTCATCACTACACAGCTGCCACCAGACTCTGTCGTTGTAGGAGCAGCTAGGAAAAGGGCCAACTCCCACACATCTGGAGATGCACCACCCCCACATAAAGAAAGCCGCAAGTTCGATGCAGCTGGTAAGAGAGTCGCAGCACAAGCTGCAAACCAGTGGCGCATCGCGAACTCCCAGGCACTACTTGCGCGCTATGACAGAGCCCATTGGGACGAGATGCAACATCTCATTGAACATCTGCCCAAGGACTTACAAAATAGGGCAAAACAAGTGGTTGAGGAGGGACAGACCATTTCCAACAACCAGATCCGCTCCTCCATGGACGCTGCAGATACAGCTGCACGGACAATTAATACATCTGTAACTATCAGAAGGCATGCATGGCTCCGAACGTCTGGATTTAAACCAGAGATTCAACAAGCAGTACTCAATATGCCTTTTAACGAAAAAGAACTGTTCGGTCCAGAAGTGGACACAGCGATTGAGAAACTCAAAAAAGATACGGACACTGCCAAAGCCATGGGCTCACTCTACTCCCCGCAGAGCAGAGGGAATTACAGCACATTCCGTAAAACACCCTTTAGAGGGGGGTTTCGGGGTCAGAGCACACAAGCCAGCACCTCACAAGCAACACCGTCCAGTTACCAGGGACAGTATAGAGGAGGTTTTCGGGGACAATATAGATGAGGGCAATTCCCTAGGAATAGAGGAAGATTTCAGAGCCCCAAAACCCCTACTACTAAACAGTGACTCACATGTCACTCACCCCCTCCACACAACACCAGTGGGGGGAAGAATAAGTCATTATTACAAAGCATGGGAGGAAATCACTACAGACACTTGGGTTCTAGCAATTATCCAACATGGTTATTGCATAGAATTTCTACAATTCCCTCCAAACATACCTCCAAAAGCACAAAATTTGACAAAACATCATTCCAATCTCCTGGAGATAGAAGTGCAGGCACTATTGCAAAAGAATGCAATCAAATTAGTGCCAAACACACAAATAAACACAGGAGTTTACTCACTGTACTTTCTGATACCAAAGAAGGACAAAACGCTGAGACCAATCCTAGACCTCAGAATAGTGAACACTTTCATCAAATCAGACCACTTTCACATGGTCACACTACAAGAAGTATTGCCATTGCTAAAACTACACGACTACATGGCAACTTTAGACCTCAAGGATGCTTATTTCCATATACCAATACACCCATCGCACAGGAAATACCTAAGGTTTGTATTCAAGGGAATACATTACCAATTCAAGGTACTGCCTTTCGGATTAACAACCGCACCAAGAGTCTTTACCAAATGTCTAGCGGTAGTCGCTGCACACATAAGAAGGCAGCAAATACATGTGTTCCCATATCTAGACGACTGGCTAATCAAGGCCCATTCGTTAATAGAGTGCTCAAATCACACAAATCATATCATACAACCCCTCTTCAAACTAGGGTTCACCGTCAACTTCACAAAATCCAAAATTCTGCCGCGCAAGGTACAACAATACCTAGGAGCCATAATAGACACATCAAAAGGAGTAGCCACTCCAAGTCCACAAAGAATTCAAAATTTCAACACCATCATACAACGCATGTATCCAACACAAAGGATACAAGCAAAGATGGTACTACAACTCCTAGGCATGATGTCTTCATGCATAGCCATTGTCCCAAACGCAAGACTGCACATGAGGCCCTTACAACAGTGCCTAGCATCACAATGGTCACAAGCACAGGGTCACCTTCTAGATCTGGTGTTAATAGACCGCCAAACTTACCTCTCGCTTCTGTGGTGGAACAACATAAATTTTAACAAAGGGCGGCCTTTCCAAGACCCAGTGCCACAATACGTAATAACAACAGATGCTTCCATGACAGGGTGGGGAGCACACCTCGATCAACACAGCATACAAGGACAATGGAACGTACATCAAACAAAACTGCATATAAACCACCTAGAACTTCTAGCAGTTTTTCAAGCACTAAAAGCTTTCCAACCAATAATAGTTCACAAATACATTCTCGTCAAAACAGACAACATGACAACAATGTATTATCTAAACAAGCAAGGGGGGACGCACTCCACTCAGTTAAGCCTGCTAGCACAAAAGATTTGGCGTTGGGCAATTCACAACCAAATTCGCCTAATAGCACAATTTATACCAGGGATCCAAAATCAACTCGCAGACAATCTCTCTCGAGATCACCAACAGGTCCACGAATGGGAAATTCACCCCCAAATTCTGAACACTTATTTCAAACTCTGGGGAACACCTCAGATAGACTTGTTTGCAACAAAGGAGAACGCAAAATGCCAAAACTTTGCATCCAGATACCCACACAAACAGTCCCAAGGCAATGCCCTATGGATGAACTGGTCAGGGATATTTGCTTACACTTTTCCTCCTCTCCCTCTCCTTCCTTACCTGGTAAACAAACTCAGTCAAAACAAACTCAAACTCATATTAATAGCACCAACTTGGGCAAGGCAACCCTGGTACACAACGCTGCTAGACCTATCAGTAGTACCCTGCATCAAATTGCCCAACAGGCCAGATCTGTTGACACAACACAACCAAAAGATCAGACACCCAGATCCAGCATCGCTGAATCTAGCAATCTGGCTCCTGAAATCCTAGAATTCGGGCACTTAGAACTTACCCAAGAATGTATGGAAGTCATAAAACAAGCCAGAAGGCCATCCACCAGGCACTGCTATGCAAGTAAATGGAAGAGGTTTGTTTGCTACTGCCATATTAATCAAATACAACCATTACACACAACTCCAGAACATGTAGTGGGTTACTTGCTTCACTTACAAAAATCTAACCTGGCTTTCTCTTCCATTAAAATACACCTTGCAGCAATATCTGCATACCTGCAGACTACCTATTCAACTTCCCTATATAAGATACCAGTCATTAAAGCATTCATGGAGGGCCTTAGGAGAATTATACCACCAAGAACACCACCTGTTCCTTCATGGAACCTAAATGTTGTCCTAACTAGACTTATGGGTCCACCTTTTGAACCCATGCACTCCTGCGAAATACAGTTCCTAACCTGGAAGGTGGCATTTCTCATCGCCATTACTTCCCTAAGAAGAGTAAGCGAGATTCAGGCGTTTACAATACAGAAACCTTTTATACAACTACACAAGAATAAGGTCGTCCTAAGGACCAATCCTAAATTTTTGCCAAAGGTTATTTCACCGTTCCATCTAAATCAAACAGTGGAACTTCCAGTGTTCTGTCCACAGCCAGATACCGTAGCTGAAAGGGCACTACATACATTAGATGTCAAAAGAGCATTGATGTATTACATTGACAGAACAAAGAACATCAGAAAGACTAAACAACTATTTATTGCATTTCAAAAACCTCATGCAGGAAACCCAATATCAAAACAAGGTATAGCCAGATGGATAGTTAAATGCATCCAAATCTGCTACCTTAAAGCTAAACGACAGCTGCCCATTACACCAAGGGCACACTCAACCAGAAAGAAAGGTGCTACCATGGCCTTTCTAGGAAACATCCCAATGCAAGAAATATGTAAGGCAGCCACATGGTCTACGCCTCACACATTCACCAAGCACTACTGTGTAGACGTGTTATTCGCACAACAAGCCACAGTAGGTCAAGCCGTATTAAGAACATTATTTCAGACTACTTCCACTCCTACAGGCTGATCCACCGCTTTTGGGGAGATAACTGCTTACTAGTCTATGCAAAACATGCGTATCTACAGCGACAGATGCCATCAAACTGAAAATGTCACTTACCCAGTGTACATCTGTTCGTGGCATCAGTCGCAGTAGATTCGCATGTGCCCACCTGCCTCCCCGGGAGCCTGTAGCAGTTTGGAAGTTACCTTCAACTATTTGTATATGTATCATCTCAACCTTAAATAGGTGCATACTTAGTCACTCCATTGCATGGGCACTATTACTACAATTCAACTCCTACCTCACCCTCTGCGGGGAAAAACAATCGAAGATGGAGTCGACGCCCATGCGCAATGGAGACAAAAGGAGGAGTCACTCGGTCCCGTGACTCGAAAGACTTCTTCGAAGAAAAACAACTTGTAACACTCCGGCCCAACACCAGATGGCGAGCTATGCAAAACATGCGAATCTACTGCGACTGATGCCACGAACAGATGTACACTGGGTAAGTGACATTTTCATTATCTTGCGAGTGTTGGGTTTTTGCATTCTAGATGCCCGTAGAGCGTGCACTGTCCTGGTGTTGACAGTACTGCCCTGGTGTTGACAGTACTCCCCTCTCCCAGGCGCGCTCTAGGGCCTGGTTTATCTGGATTGAGACGATGAAAGCGTCTCACAAGTACTGGAGCATGAACATCAGATGCGGAAACCCATGAATTACTTTCAGGGCCATAACCTTTCCATGAGATTAAGTACCATAGGTTACGCCCTCTCAGTTTAGAGTCCAACACTTTCTTGACTTCATATTCTTCTTCCCCCTGTACTAGAACAGGAGCTGGATGAGGGTGGACCTTTTGGACTGCCTTTTTTAAGAGGGAAGTATGGAACACTGGATGAATCCGTAATGATTTTGGCAATTGTAGTTTATAGGTCACAGGATTGATTTGCTGAAGAACAGTGTAAGGACCTATAAATTTGGGGTTGAACATGTGCTTCTTCTTGAAGTCTATATGTTTTGTGGAGAGCCACACTTTGTCACCAGGTTGATACTGCGGTCCCTCACAATGTTTCTTGTCATAATGCTTTTTGTATTTTTTGGGGGCTTTTTCTAAATGTTGTTGAATCGATTTCTGAGTTTGATGCAAATGTTGAATGATTTCTGACACAGCTGGAGTGAGAGAACTTTCTTGAGGAATTGTGATGGGCAAGGTGTCAGGATGATAGCCAAACAAACCAACGAAGGGTGTAACGCCAGTAGACGTGTGGAAGGAGTTGTTGTAGGCTAACTCAGCTAACGAGAGCATTGATGTCCATGAATTAAGTGCTTTTTCAGCGTAAGCACGTAGGTATTGCTTTAAAGTCTGATTTAGTCTCTCCGTTTGACCATCTGTTTGAGGATGGTGGCTAGTAGATAGGGTAGATGTCACTTGGAGTGTTTTACACCATGTCTTCCAGAAGTTGGAGGCAAATTGCGATCCCCGATCGGAGAGGATCACTTTTGGCAGTCCATGATAACGAACCACTCTATTCAGTAAGATAGTTGCCAGTTCACTAGAGGTGGGTAATTTCTTACAGGCAATGAAATGTCCATATTTCGTGAGACTATCTACTACCACCAGAAATACTGAATGCTGTTGAACCACTGGCAGACCTGTAATAAAGTCTAAAGAGATGTGTTCCCACGGACGACTTGGGGTTGGGAGTGGGTGTAACAACCCTTTCGGTTTTGAATGACTTGTTTTAGTGCGAGCACAGACTTTGCAGTTTTTTACCATTGTTTTTACATCCTTTGTTAAAGTAGGCCACCAAAAATAGCGTTGGATTAATTCAAGAGTTTTAGGAGTACCAGGGTGACCTGCTGTAGGTATAACATGCAACCAATGAAACACTATCTTGCGAAGTTTGGTAGTGGGCACGAACAAACGAGCATCGTGAAAGGGTAATCCTTGCTTGATTGATCTTTTCGGATCTGCTTGGGCCCACGTCTGCCATTTTTCAACAGTGAATGAATTGCGGATGTCTTCAAAGAAATCTTCTGTTTTTACAATACATAGGACCTTGTCAGGAGCAATGATAGCTCTGGAGGTTTGAACTGCAGACAATGTGGTAGACTCTTGGCGGGTCAAGGCGTCAGCTTTGCGATTATCTTTACCAGGCCGGAAGGTTACCACAAAATCAAACTCGGCAAAAAACAGCATCCAGCGTAATTGCCGAGGAGTCAAAAGTCTGGCAGAACTCATGAATTGAAGATTGCGATGATCAGTATATACTGTGACAGTATATTTAGCTCCCAACAAATGATGTCTCCATTCTTTAAAGGCATCACGAATCGCCAGAAGCTCTTTTTCAGCAATGACATAGTTCTGTTCGGCTTCGTTCAACTTCCGAGACATGTAAGCTACAGGATGAAGCTGACCAGTGTCTTTGTTTCGTTGTAACAAGACTGCTCCTATCGCCACATCTGAAGCATCAGCTTCCACTATGAAAGGTCGATCCGCATCTGGATGAGTCAAGACTGGGGCAGTGGAGAAAGCTTCTTTCAAAGTTGAAAAGGCTTGGTCTGCTTCTGGGGACCATACAAATTTTTCTTTCTTTCTTAATAACTTAGTAATTGGAGCCACTGTCTGGGAGAAATGATTGATGAACCTCCGGCAAAAATTTGCAAAGCCCAGGAAACGTACATCACGAACAGTCTTTGGGATGGGCCATTCTGATACGGCTTTTACTTTCCTTTCTGCCATCACCATACCTTGGGGGGTAAGGATAACCCCTAAAAACTCAACTGTGGTAACATGAAACTCACACTTGGTTAGCTTGCAATGTAAATGGTGTTTATGAAGGGCTGCCAAAAATTTTTTGACATGTTGAACATGTTCATTCTCTGAGTAGATCAAAATGTCATCAATGTAAACTATGGCAAAGATATCGAGGTACTCTCTAAGAACGTCATTTAAGAAAAATTGAAATGCTGCTGGAGCATTGCACAGACCAAAAGGCATGACGGTGTATTCAAAAAGGCCATATCTTGTTTTGAATGCCGTTTTCCATTCGTCACCCTCTCTCATTCTGACCAAATGGTAAGCACCTCGAAGATCAAGCTTCGTGTAGATTTCTGCTTTCTTTACTTGTTCCAGTAAGACCGGAATTAGAGGCAAAGGATATTTGTTCTTGATGGTGATTTTATTCAAGCCCCTATAGTCGATACAAGTTCGAAGCTCTCCGTTCGCTTTTGGAACAAAAAACAAAGGAGAAGCTGTGGGAGACTTAGAGGGGCGGATGAAACCATTCTCTAAGAATTGGTCCAAGTATTTTCGTAAATGTTGATTTTCATGTTCTGACAGGGCATACACACGACAGTTGGGAAGTATCCCCCCTGGGACTAGATCAATTTGACAGTCATAAGATCTATGAGGAGGTAAGTTCTCTGCTTCCTTCTCATCAAATACATCTTCATAAGACGAATACTGTTTGGGCAACTGAACTTCTTTCTCTGCGGCGGTAGCTATGTAAGAATGGCGAACTTCCGATTCTTGAGTCCTTTGGAGACAATGTTCTTTACATAGCACTGATGAGAACACAATCTTTCGTTCTGCCCAATTAATCTCTGGATTGTGATGAGTTAACCATGGCAAGCCAAGGATGATCCCATACTGGGGAGCATGGATCACGTCAAGGATGAGTTCCTCTTTATGTTTCTTTCTTTGATTTTTACCTTCACAAATTATTGTCAAGGGGACAGTCTGAAGAATTATCGGACCTCCAGTCAAGAGTTTTCCATCAACTGCCTGGATGGTTTCTGGGGTCTTCTTTTCAATACATGGGATCCCCCATGCACGAACCAATTGGGCGTCAACAAAGTTTCCGGTAGCCCCAGAGTCGACTAGAGCCTTCTTGAAATAGGTCTTTTTATTGACCTGAACTCTTATTCCCAATTTTTGATGTTTGGATTGTGAAGGATCCACGGTGACACCCAAGAGCAACCCTTCTCTGCAACTTGGGTGCTTTAGATTTTCCGACTCGACTGATGCATTGGTTGCAACTTTCTGAACTGGGCCTCGCTTGCTCTATGTTTTGATTGGACAATCTTTGGCGAAATGACCTTTCCGCCCACAATAGAGACATTGCCCATTTTTTCTGCGTAGGTCCTTTTCATCTTTGGTCAAAGGTCTCCTGATGGTTCCAATTTCCATCGGTTCCGACGTTCTTTCTCTCGGAGTTCTTGAGTATTTGTTATCATGAGCATGCCTAGAATGTTTTTCAGTCTTTTTACGCGTTCCTTTTCGTTCGTTTAAACGATGATCAAGCCTCAAGACAAGGTTTATTAAATCTTGACAGTTTTCAGGTTGTGGGTCGATTTGCGCTAAGATGTCTTTTAGCTCCTCTTTGAGTCCCCTGTAAAACAAGGCCGCTTGTTTTTCTTCAGGCCAGGATGTCTCAGCGACCAGCCGATTAAAGTTGGCTAAATATGACACTAAGTCCTGATTCCCTTGGCGTAAGTCTAATATTTCACGATCTGCTGACTGTGTTACAGTTCTACGATCGAAAACTCTCTCAAATTCACGAACAAACTTTTTCCAGTTGTACAACAGGGGACTATTTTTACGCACAAGAGGAATAGCCCATCGGGGAAAGTATGTGGTCTGCAGGTGAAGTGAAGTTCCACTTGAACCAGAAACGATTGCGCTTTCAAGGGATCACCTGAGAAGCATTCTGGGGGATCTAAAGGAATGGCTGAAGGAACATTGAGGGAAATGTTAGTCGGATTACCTCCAGAAGTCTGAGAAGAAGTACCTGGCCAAGACACACCTGTGGGACTTTGTTCTTTCTTCTCAACCTTATTCTTTAACTGACTCACCCTCTCAGCTAGACTATTTGTCAAATCCTTTGATGATACCACTTCTGACTGGAGCTGGGTGATTGCCTTGACTAGCTCGTCCAGTGTGGCCATGCTGAGAACATACACAAACCAGGAGGATAATAATTTGTGGGCTCACTATTCTGTCAGCGTCACCAGATCCTCGGGGTCTGTGCACGTTCCCAACACTTCCACCACAAGACCGCTCCAATACTCTGATTAGATTTATCACAGAGTCTAAGAGAGTCCAAGTGGGGAAAAGGGGATTAGGACGGGAACAGCTGGGAAGGAGACCTGTAGGAAGCAAAAGGTTAAAACACAACATCAAAATTACATCTCATGAAATCAGTACCATGCTACAACTCTAAGCTTGGTCTTTTCCGAAAAACATGAACAACCCTAGAATAGTCCTAAAACTGACTAGGCTTTAGATGACAGAATGCCTGAGGAGGAAACAGGAAAAGTTAAATAGGACTTTCAGATTCGAGTACTTTCTTTAGCATGAGAATCAGGAAACACTCTGAGCAATTTCTAAACAACCATATGAATCTCCTTTTAAGAATATATATCAGGAACACACAGCATTACATTTAGAACTCTGGTATTGTTGTGTTCATCTCAGAAAAAACATTGGGAAGTGAATTGCGCACATTGCAGATTTTTATATGAGTATTAAACACCATTAAAGGATTATGCACCATGAAATCACACAACGTAGATTCAAGGAATAAATCACACAACGTGTCAACTTGAAATGCTACCAAGAAAATGTCTTAGAATAGTAGCACACAGTAATTTACATTATTTATACACAAGGAAAGAATTGCGCGTCTTGCCGATTCAAATGCCACCATACAAATGCCAAGAAATGGTAGCGCACAATGAACAACATGAAAAGCACTCAGGGAAAGAATTGCGCGTCTTGCAGATTCAAATGCCACCATGCAAATGCCAAGAAATGGTAGCGCACAATGAATAACATGAAAAAACACTCAAGGAAAGAATCGCACGTGTTGCCGATTCGAATGCCACCATGTAAGTGCCAGAAAATGGTAGCGCGCAATGAACAACAAAATTAAATGCTCATGAAACGAGTTGCACGTCTTGCCAACTCGTAAAACATCATGTAAATGTCAAGAAATATCAGCGCGCAATAAACAACAATGTAATAACGAAGTCAAATCTTTATGGAATAAATTGCGCCTCCTCCCTATTTGCAAACCACCATACAAATGTCAAAAAATGGCAGCACACAAGTAATCTGTTATTCATTTAAGAATTAAAATCAAGAATATGAAAATTCTCAATTACGGTGTTGGGAAATGTCCAAACACCGTCCTACCGCCTGGAAACAGTGATCACCAATGAGAGATGAGCGCAGAAGACTGGAAAATCCAAATAGGCCACCGGGACAGGAGCTCAGGAAGAAGCTGCTGCTCTGCACCGGGACCTCTGAATAGTGAGCACTGGAAGTTGGGCTGACTCTTTTATAGAGTCTTGGCCCAGCCTAGAACCACGACCAGGCATGTTGCAGGGAAAGTCTCTAGAAGGCCCTGGAAAGGGACCACACCCTAACACACTCTGAATGTCTGCAGCAATACATTGCAAATGTACAGTATTTATAAGCACCTTAAAAATTAATCTTTTGGATGGAATTCTGCAATGCAAACGGTTAAACAATAACATATCATCACAATGCATAAATTACATTATCTTGCAAGTGTTGGGTTTTTGCATTCTAGATGCCCGTAGAGCGCGCACTGTCCTGGTGCTGACAGGTTCACCTGGAGGCGATTGCATCTTATAGAAGCTCAGACTCTTCATCTTTGTTATGGTCCTCTAGGTTGATTAAATGATTTCTGAAAGGGCTTTTCAGAGTGTTTCCACCATTCAGACCTCCTTCTCCGTCTTGGAATTTAAATATTGTTCTTGCGCAACTTATGAAGCAGCCTTTTGAGCCAATTAATAGAGCTTCTACGAAATTCCTCCCCTGGAAAGATGCCTTACTTGTTGCCCTGACATAAACCAGACAAGTCAGTGAGATACAAACGCTTTCCATACAGGAGCCGTTTTTGCAGGTTAAAAAGGATAGACTAATCTTGCGCACTAATCTGCATTTTATTCCAAAGGTCCCTTCGGATTTTCATCTGAATGAGCCCTTAGTTTTCAGGACATTCTTTCCAAATCCGACTCCTCTAGCGGAGAGAACATTACACTTGTTAGACATTAAAAGATGTAATCACTTCTATTTAGGCAGGACTAAACCATCTTGCAGAACCAACCAACTATTTGTAGCTTACAGTGCACCCAGACGGGGTCAACCGCTCTCTAAACAGAGCATAGCTAGCTGGATCTCCTCAGCAATTCAGTTTTGCCATCAGGCAGCGGGTAAGCCACTGCATTCATCTGTCCGTGCGCACTCAACGCAGGCAATTTCCTCTTCAGCAGCGCTGTTTGCTGGTGTACCGCTTCAAGACATTTGTAGAGCAGCAACTTGGAAGAGCTGCCGTACGTTTACCAGACATTTCTGCTTGGAAGCATTATCTCATGGAGAGGTACCGGTTGGACAAGCAGTCCTCAGGAATCTTTTCCACTGAAGGTGAGCTACTTCTTTCATCCCACCATCCTAATTTCAGGTATGCAGATTGTCTATGACTAGACTTCTGAGATTCATGCTAAATTCTTTTTGCGGTGTCCCTATAATGTTTTTAAAAAAAATCTATATATCGGTGTATGTTAACATGCTTTCAATGTATGCATTGAACAAATTGGAGGAGTTTTACAATGTACATTTATACTGCTTACTACTCTGATTCAAGCATTTGAATCTATGAAAGTTCCAAAACTGGAGTAAGAAAATTAGTTAGTTACCTGTAACTTTAGTTCTCCAGTATTCTAATCTTTCATAGATTCACATGTGACTCGCCTGCCTTCCCGGAGAAGCTCACCTTCACCTCTCTTTTTTTCTTTTACATATTTTACGAAATTGTGCTTTGAAAATCTGAGGTGTTGGAGCGTCTCTCAGGCAGGTTCTAAAGGGTGGTATCGCCTGATTGGTGGTAGATTATGAAGTTTGGTCCTTTTCCTCAAAATGACTCTGATAGAGTGTTAAATTAAGAGGCCTAAGGGACCTTAGGTTTAAACCTATTGGTTAAATGTACCGGGGCTCCCATCTCGACGACAGGGAATGATTCAAACATGTGAATCTATGAAAGCTTCCAATACTAGAGATCTCAAGTTACAGGTAATTAACAAATTTTCTTCATCCATAAGAAAATTATCCAAGGTTGCTGTCATTAACTTTCCGTAATCTTTGGATTCGGCAAAGTAACAGAGACCGACTGCTATCACTCATCAGGTGCCTACCAGTTCCTACTGCGATCTGTTTGCCACCGTCATCAGTATTTGGTCTCCCCCCACCAGATGCTCTTGTGTAGCCATCCACATCAAGCTGCGTACGGCCGACCTTTGCAGTTTGAGAATCCTGAAAAAAACATCAATGTCTGAAATACCCACATTTCTGCTTTCAAACCTGGAGGTTTCGCTGGAAGCGGTGAAGAGGGCTGACTGTCTTGTAGATAATGTGTCCTCAAAGGAATGTGAACTCCTGCTACAGTTGCTTTAGATTTAGTTGCTGTAAATTTATTTCTGGCATAAGAGTAAATATTTAGTGATCATTTGTTAGGCTTATCTGTTTTATGCGGAATCATGGAGTATTGCGGTCTCCTAGGTAGGGTACAAATTCTCCAAGTTGTCACATGGCCTGCTCTAATGATGTCTCACCTTGTCTTTCAACACTGAGTTTTATAGTTCTTCCAGCTTATCTAGTGCCCAAGCTCCACCTGCCTTGGGCACAAATTGGACTTTGAGCACTTCTAAGCCATTAACGTATCATGTTTAGTCACAACAAGAACAACCAGATGCCTATCTGTTATAAAATTAGGAACTGAGGAAACAGAGCTGCCAATATTTCTTACTTAGTAACTGAACTTTCTCCTACCTCTGATCATTAAGAAATCTGAGTTCAAGCCCTAACCACAATCATATTTCAGCAAGACGAGTTTAGAGTAAAAATATGGCATTGTATTTCAAAAGTCTTACAAATCCTAATTTTGTCCTGGTTTCCTAAACACCTTTTAAATGTTCATCTAACTTGTAATGCATGCTTATTCCGTTGTTGTTCAAGTTTTCACTTCTGTTGATTTTATTTTTTTATTTTTTTAGGTGCCCATGATGAGCTTCGCTCCCCTTCTGCTTGTATTGTTGTAGGAAAAGTCGTGAAAGGAGGCACTGGCTTGTTTGACCTTAAACAACCTTTAAAATAGGTTGCCCATAAAAATCAATATGACTGGAAGATTATCTGGAGCCCTCAAAGATATATTATATATGCCATATGTACATGCCAGTATGTACCATATACCTAAATATTATATTTATAAACAAAATCTCTGATGAATTGAAAGCTGAATGAATGTATCCTGTGTATAGATTAATGACTCAGTTTAAATCCTTTTAAAATGTATCAGAACTTGCAAATGAAGCTGGGCACACTGGTGGGAAGTGTGTTGGAGTCCAATTTTGAACAATGGACATGTTTAAACAGATGTGAAAGGTAGTGGCAAACCAATACCAGTTAGTGGCTTGCCAAGAAAAGTAAAGTATTTTTATTAAAAAACAACTGACAAATAAATGTATGTGTGTTTTTTTGGAGCACTATATTTAAATTACATGCAGACTGTACTATATAAATAAACAAAACTGCCAAGAAAGCCTGTCTATTACATTCAGCCTTCCGAATTTATTCTCACTGTGGATTGGCCAAAAAAACGCTCAAAAAGGCAAAGATGGTTCCTGCCCAAGCCAGGTTTCTTTTTATTTTACTGATTCATTGCTATTGTTTGGAGAGTTTCAAGGAGTGAGCAGACCAGCTTTGCAGGAGAAAGGAAGTTATTATCATTGTCACCACTATTTGTTTTTGAATTTTAAATGTTACTCTGCCTTACATCCTTCTGATGTTGATAAATGAGTACCATTGAGTTGGATAGCAATAAACATTCTTAGCACACCACTTCCAATCCTAGAAAACATCATATCCCCTGGTGCCCTCAGCATCAGAATAGACCTTGCAAATGCTTCAGGAAAGTTATTCACATCCTTAAATCGTCTCTCAACTCAACCCGCACCCAAGTGAATCTTGTGATGCAGCATAATAGCTCTTGCCATAGAAAACACAAGTTTATGTAAAATGTCATCCTTGGACGTAAATCTCTATAAGCAAATTTAAATTTCCCAACAAAACAAACTTTCCTGAACACCAACGTCTTAGCACCAACTACTTGCTTCAGCAACTGCAACACCTCAAAGATTTATTTTGGCATTCTTGGTTCCATTTTCATTGTGTCCAGTTGTAGACCCAAAAAGGTCACAACCTGACTTGACCATTCCTAATTGTCTGGTTCCAGTTACATCATAGTGTCATACAAATGCAATAATGCTTCCAGGCGTTCCCGCAAGCTAACTCTTCCTGCAACAATGAAATAATCCAGATGTTTATCTTCCAATAAAAACTTGTCTGTATGAATTTGGCTTATTCGTTGAGGGGGATAAAAGCCCCGCTTAATCAACAACCACAATCAGGTTGAACCATAAAATTCACAAAATTAACTCTTTGCTAGCGTGGCACACAAGCACTTAGGTTTAACTTAGAGGAAATGTGTATTTATGCAGCACCCAATGAAGTAATAAAGTGAAAATAAAGTATAAGAAAAATTCCAAACCAATTTAGAAAAATTTATTACATTTTAATAAACAAAAGTATACCAGAAAGACAAAAATCCGATCAGTAGAATTAGAGATATTGAATTCTAAAGTTTTAGTGAAAATAGCACCAAGAAGCAGAAGCGCTGCTCACTGTTATCTGGTTACGCAAGACTGAGAGAAAGTCACAACTTCAGACCGCAGTGGAGCATGGGTTGGATACAGGGACCAAGTAAGTCCTGCTATAGAGATACCTTCCCAAGTCCCACGAGAAGAGTTCCAAGACTGCAAGGAGAAGGCTTTTGGCATAAAGAGCAGGTCAAGGGGCACGGATGGTGGTAATTGCTGTAGCGTGAAGAGGCGGTTGTTGCTTTAGCTTCAGGTTGATTGATCACCCCTAATGTTTGCTGTCAAAGCAAAGTGCATGTCTTGCATTGCCGGTTGTTACAGACGGTCGCTGTCCCCTCAAATATCTGGTCTCTCTGGAGTTTCGTATTGGAGGTTGTTGCGGGCGGCAGTGTTTAGGCGTGAACAGGCCCATTTGAGGTCACAAAGAGCCCAAACTTCACGATTTTCACCTTTTCCTTGTTTTTCTCGTAGGCCCTGGGTACTTGTAGTATTATTCACCATGGATCTACAAGTAAATTAATTGTGGCAATTAGGTTTAACCCAATTTTACCATGTTTTAAAGAGAAAGCACAAGCACGTTACCACTGATTAGCAGGGGAAACATGCAGAGAGTCCTCAAGCTAATCAATATTGCCAGCTTTCAAGTGAATGGAGTAACTATGAAAATTCTTTCAGACCTGAACTCAGTGTAATTCCATTCTTTTATATGCCTCACTAGTACATTATTATTTTTTATAGGATCTACCTGTGCTCCAAAAGTTGACTATTGTCCTGATGAGGACCCTGAAGCAGTCCTCTGGGTCGAAACGCCATTGATTTCTGGGGCCATAAAGACATTTTGCTAACAAGTTGGTCAACCAGGAGCTAGTGAGAAATTGATGGATTCTTCCATTATTGTGTTTAGCCATTCATTGTATTAGCCCTTCAACGGTCCACTTTATTGTCTGTTACCCAGTTTATTTTTATTTTTATGTTTTTTAATCACTGCATCCTTTTGCACTGTGTGATCACTTTATTTCACAGAGCAGTAGTGCCTATTGTAGATCCTTCTGTAGTGCTTTAAGTGTAATCTGTACTTAAAGGATTATTGTACTGCACCCATATCTCTGAATATTATTGTTAGTATTGATTTATTTGTGACTGGATTAACTTACAGTCAACCCTTTGATATTGTTTATGTTAACCTTGACCCTATACCATACACTTCAAGGGTAGCGTAGTTCACATTAACAACTAACCACATATATGCTGGAAATCCTCTTTGCATACAGTGTTCAGTCTGTAGACAACTGTTCAGAGAAAGCCAGGTACCTAAAAATAATGAACGTCTGTTCCAAAAGGACTGGCCTGCAATGGGCAGCTTTTATTTCTCTCAAACCCCTCACCAAACCTACATTGAGAAATGAAGTTAATATGAGTAGACATGGCTACTGTAAACAGGATTCACTGTATGGAGAGAGTTTACCCTATACCAGACTGTTTGAAGACTAAGAGATTCTAATGAAAAATACACTACATAGTATCTGCTAAGAAGAGTCTACACTCTGCGACACTTGGCAAAAAAAAACAATATTCACTTAAAATAATTAACTCCTGAAGGTGCTAATGATTATACTACCTGCAGCTTCCAAACTGTGATGAAAACTTTACAGATAAACCATATTCTGAAGGAAATCAAGCACATGTACATAGCTCAGTACCTAGTGGACACAGTCTTCTGAAATTGTCATGCTGAGATGGTTAGCTAATACCTCGAGGCTGCTTGCAATATGTAGTACGTAGAATATTTCCTTTGCTGGAAACTTTTTCTGCACTAATAAAGAAAATTTATGTGGAACATAATGAACACAAATCGTCAACTGTCACCTGCACCACAGTTACTCTTCAATACACAGATTTATAATGTGTTCAAGACCTCTACTCACCTAAGATGTATTAGGAGCACATGCATTTTTGTAAACACTTATACCCACTAGCTGGGCACATGCTGTACAATATTAGGTAGAATAGTAATATGGTAGTTACTTGCCACTGTGTAAACCATAAAAAAAACTAAGACACTCATTGGATGATGTCATCAGTGATGCGGGGAGCTGGCTGCAGGGCCTGGTCTAACCCCACGCTGTGCACAGTCTTCAGCCATGCACAGTGAGAGGTTGACCACAAGGCCTGGCCTGCGGCCCGACCAGGCCCTGTGGCCAACTCCCATGAAAGCAGTCAACCCCACACTGCGCCTGGCTTCAGCCGTGCACGGAAGGGGGTTGGTCACAGGGCTTGGCTGCAGGATTGCAGCATTTTTTGCTGCTTTTTTAGTTTTGGCCCCAGGGAGGGTTCCTCTGGGTTCGCCTATTAGGGTCTAGGGGGTCAGGGCATCCCTACCTTGCTCCCTTATAAAAGAAATTTAAATCAAACTTACCTTTGCCAGGTCAACTGCTCAGTTCCCTTACCTACTTATCAAGGGCGCCAAGGGGCATGCACTGCACTGCAGTTGTACTTTAAAGGGTAGAAGAAGGTGCAGTCCCTCTATGTTTAAAAATCACTGCAGAATAAAGTTTTATCTGCAGGGGCTTTTAAACAGAGGGATTTTTCCCTCTTCCAGCCCTTTTTCAAAACCATTTACAGTGCTAATTTAATTCCGCCTGGCGAAACAGTGGAATTAATTAGTAGTTCTGCATTACATGAGTAACACAGAATTACTAAATTACTCTAATTATGCCCACCCCTATATATCACCCAAACGTTAAAGCAACTATGTTGGCTCCCAATTAAAGCTTCCTTCATCTTCAACAACTGTTGCCTCAGCTGCAGGGCTCTCCATAGCAGAACCACTGAATAAATGACAGACAAAATGACCACCTTAAGTGGCCACCTATGTACTAAGAGTCGGGGTATTTCCAGATTTGTGATGGAGAAATACAAGAAGGAAAAAAACAGAAAGCAGAACTTCTCCATCTGACACTCAGGATGTGGAACAACATTTCCACTGATATCAGAACTGCTTCTTCTCTCATGCAGCTCAGTAATAAGTTGGAGAGTCATTCTCTTCAAGGAGCACAGCCATCTCGCAGGATATGCCTCTGGTATCTGTGCTATTGTAAATTACTTTGAATTGTACCATGGGGTTCTTGGTGATGTTCATCATTCGTTTGCACCTTAGGTAGGTTTGCCTTATATAATTAACTTTACATACATACAACCCTAGGATGTTTTGTTGCCATCTAGTTCTATATTAGGCTGTTATTTTTTCTAGCTGCAGGTTTTTCACTTCTGCACTAACCTTGTAATCTGGTTAGATTGGTAGAATTTGGCAATGGGCTTTGTAGGTAATGCACAGGAAGTTGAAGATACCATATTGGTCCAAGAAGACCCAGACATGGTCATGCTTGGTATGGTTGATTGACAGTTTTAGTCCAGTGACTGGTCTGTGATGATGTGAAGGCCACCTTTCAGGGGGACTAGAGTTCATTAGCCACAACAGCATGTAGAAACCTGCCATAATCTAGCCTTGATAACACTCACTCTTGGACATATGTAAATCATGCCTACCTGTCCAGTGGAATTGACATCACTGGAAGACTGATGGGCAAATATTCCAATGTGCAGCACCAGATATGGTTCAAAGTTCCTGCATGCCAGACAGGACAGGAAACGGGGTTCAAGCGTCAAAGGTACCTCAGATTACACACATCGCGAACGCCCAGGCTTTCGACAGTACAGGAATCCCCCAAGTGTCCAAAATCGAGCAGTTTCAGGCAGGAGCGCTACACCGCAGGGAGGGGAATCTTGGAGGGGACACACACACACACACACACACACACACACACACACACACACACACACACACACACACACACACACACACACACACACACACACACACACACACACACACACACACACACACACACACACACACACACACACACACACACACACACACACACACACACACACACACACACACACACACACACACACACACACACACACACACACACACACACACACACACACACACACACACACACACACACACACACACACACACACACACACACACACACACACACACACACACACACACACACACACACACACACACACACACACACACACACACACACACACACACACACACACACACACACACACACACACACACACACACACACACACACACACACACACACACACACACACACACCTGTAAAACGAGGTGACATGTTTTCATCGGTTCCTGTATTTTGATGCAGGTGACTGCCATCTATACTTTCTGAGACCCCTAGGTCTCAGAAATAGCTCTATACCCTGTATGCATACATGAATGCACGCTGCTGAACGTGAACCTGCTAGGAAGAGCAGTTGAGGGCTGGCCAAGGGAGGGATTTATAATTCAGGATCGTTTACAATTAAGCAGGTGCACTTTTTATCGAGTCTTTTGTTGTACTGTGAAGTTACTACTCTCTTAACTGTGGGGCTCTTTGAAGTTCCCTACACGTCCCGTGCATCTGTTTGAAAGAGTGGCCGCCTTCCAAAAAGTGGGCCAAATCATACCTGCATCCACCCGCATTGGAAACATTATTTCCATGGCCTCGTACACTGCAGCATCCTATAATTAGTGGCACTGATCCAGCATGATGGAGTCATCAGTCAACCCTTCCACGTGGGAAGTGCACGGACGCGTCGGCTGGTGCAGGCAACGCAGGAAAATAACTTCACCTCTTGGCTCCTAGCCCCAGGGACTGCAAAAGCCATAGCTATATACAAACACCCCTGCTTTCCACCTTTCAACAGAAATATTTTAAGCGCAGATCGCAGTGGGCGTGAATAATGCAGACACTAGAACACTGACACTTGTTTTGATGTGTCTGTGCTAATATGTACTTGTGATGAAAAAAGTAAACAAGCACTTTGCATGCTTATTCTACAGCTACGGATGTGCTTTCTTAGTGCCCCACAAACTGAAAAAGCCATGAGAAGTCTGCAGAGGTTGATGCCTTATGGGACGAATACGCCTGGAATAGGCCTGTGGTTGCTTCTGCTCCCATTCGTGGGCTGGCGGTTCAGGCTGGACTGTTCCTATTGGAGCAAGACAAGGGCTCATTTGCATATTGATGGCTCCGTTCCGAGGTGGCATGATGGGCAAAAAAAACAGTGTAGTGGATTGCAGGCCTATGGCTGAGATTAACCAAACCAATCCTTACGTCTTTTTATGTTTTCTTAGTTTTATTCCCTAAGTGCCATGGGTATGCCCAGACTTGAGTTCCTGGGCTCCTCCCATCACTCTTTTATTTTTTGCTTGAGGATGGAGCATGCTGAGGGCACTAAAGCTGACGCATGAGCCATCAGACACTTAGAAGGATGCTCTTCAAACATGGATGTTAGGTATGTCAGCATCAAAGAGGCAGGATAAGCAGAGATCACAGGGTGTGACAGAGAATAACAGCTGAAGGTCTAGGGAGTGATCAGATCAGAGAGAACCAGATCTCTATGGGGTTGCCCACAACAAAGGTAGTCAGGGATCCGATGGAAAGTAAAGGCAGAGGACTGGCGGATGCTTATGTGAGTGGTCCTTGGGTCGCGAGGCGGTCAGTGATTACTGGGTAATTTCCCAGCAAATAGTGTCATTTGTCACTGGTGCCTCAATGCTACAAATATTGTGGCTCTCCTGTTTGATGATCAGGTTACTACAACCTCCAGAGGTAGAGTAATAGAGCAGTCAAGGCACACCCTAGGATGGGATGGTGGGTCAGAAACACAGATAGTTCATCCCAACTGTAAACAACAGGCAAACTCATTGATCTGTTGGAGCTATTGCTTATAGGAAGGTCTTTATGTACAGGTAACTAAAATAAGGCACTTGCAGTTAGAACGCACACAAAAAGCAGATTATGCTGGCAGGTGCCGTTGTTAGCAAACATTATTATCATATTGTTTAATCGCTGGGTGCTACAAAATAGCATAGGGCAGTGGTTCCCAACATGTGTCCTGGGGACCCCTGGGGGTCCAAGAACCCTCCTCAGGGGTTCAGTGACTGCTTAGAAAATGAAATAATATTAACAGTTTAATAAAGTGTGTATACAGGGAGTGCCTACAAGTACAACTGAACATTTTAAAACATACTATAAATATCAAGAAATTTGAAATTGGAGGCTAAAATTAAACTAGTGTCCTCAGATTGATTTATGGGAGCAGTGTGCAGGTGCATCCAACAGAAGAACAGTATGGGCGATGTGTGCCTTCAACTGAATTTAGAAAAGCTCTAATCTTCCTACTAAAATTAAAGTGTTTATTTTTTATTTCTATTTGTTTGCAAATTAAATAAAATGAGTTATTTGTGTGATAAATGCTTGTTTCTGTCTTTTTGTGTATTGTTTTTCAGTTCGAAATCTTCGACAATGTCCAGGCCGCGGGCCCCGGCTTCCTGTAATGAGGGGGGGAGGGGAGGGGGGGGTCCAAGGTATTCCAATTATGATTCAGTGATTGTCCCTGGGTTTCAGTAATGATAAAGTCGGGGGTCCACAGAAGTCAAAAGGTTAAGCACCATTGGCATAGGGCCCTATGGCCAATGTTAGTTGTTAGAAATGGGGTCTTTGGTTGGCAGTCAGGTTACTCCCTGCCCAAGAAAGGACCCTCACTCTAGACACAGGGTAAGTCACACACAATCCAAATTATCCTGTGCTCGCCCTCTGGTAGCTTGGCATTGAGCAGTCAAACTTAACTTAGAAGGCAATGTGTAAAGTATTTGTGCAATAAATCATACCATAACACCATATAGCACCATAAAAATCCACCACACAGTGTTTAGAAAAATATATAATATTTATCTGATAAGATGCAGGTCAAAACGATTAAAATGCAATAAGTATATGTTGAGATATCACTGAAAAGTGATATGAAGTGTCTTTCAAAAGCAAACAAAGACTCTTTCAAGCACAAAGTACCTGGTTTGCATGAAAAACCTCTGCAAAGAACCGCAAAGGAGGAGAAGCGTGGAAACAAAGGGGTGTGCGTTGATTTCTCGGGCCGCACACGGCGATGCGTCATTTAGTTTTCACGCAGGGACGGCTGTGCGTCGATTTCCAGCGCGTGGTCCCCCTTCAGGTTGCGGGGTTTTCAGACACCCTGGGGACGGTGCATAGATTTCCTGCGCTGGCAGGATGAAGTCACAGGAGCTGCGTCGATCCGGTGGGCACTGAGTCTAATTTTCTGCTGCACGGCAGACGCTGCGTCGATTCCTCTCTGGAAGTCGGGCTGCGTCGAATTTCCGGTCGCTACGCTGGTGCTGCGTCGATCTTCTCGTTGCAAAGTCTGGCTGCGTCGTTCCGGTTCGGCATGCAGTGAAATTTTCACCGCGGTGCAGGCTGTGCGTCATTTCTGGCAGGCTCTGCGTCGAATTTCGCTGCACAAGGAGTCCTTCTTGAAGAGATGAAGGGGGTCATTCTGACCCTGGCGGCCGGTGGCCGCCAGGGCCACCGACCACGGGAGCACCGCCAACAGGCTGGCGGTGCTCCCACGAGCATTCTGACCGCGGCGGTTCAGCCGCGGTCAGAAGCGGAAAGTCGGCGCTCTCCCGCCGACTTTCCGCTGCTCGGGGGAATCCTCCATGGCTGCGGAGCGCGCTCCGCAGCCATGGGGATTCTGACACCCCCTACCGCCATCCTGTTCCTGGCGGGTCTCCCGCCAGGAACAGGATGGCGGTAGGGGGTGCCGCGGGGCCCCTGGGGGCCCCTGCAGTGCCCATGCCAATGGCATGGGCACTGCAGGGGCCCCCATAAGAGGGCCCCGCAAAGTATTTCAGTGTCTGCCATGCAGACACTGAAATACGCGACGGGTGCAAACTGCACCCGTCGCACCCCTGCAACTACGCCGGCTCAATTCTGAGCCGGCGTCCTCGTTGCAGGGGCATTTCCTCTGGGCCGGCGGGCGCTCTTTTGGAGAGCGCCTGCCGGCCCAGAGGAAATGTTAGAATGGCCGCCGCGGTCTTGTGACCGCGGTGCGGTCATTTGGCGGTGGAACCTTGGCGGACGGCCTCCGCCGTCCGCCAAGGTTAAAATCAGGCCCGAAGTCTTTTTGGTCCTGAGACTTCAGGGAACAGGCGGCAAGCTCCTATCCAAGCCCTTGGAGAGCACTTCTTCACCTCAGCCAGAGATCAGCAGGGCAACAGCAAGGGAGCAGTCCTTCACAGAAACCAGTCAGGTGAGTCCTTTGGGCAGCCAGGCAGTTCTTCTTCGCAGGATGCAGGTTCTGGTTACAAGTTTATTCTCCATGAAGTGTCTGGGAGGTATAGTGTCTACCCCAAGAAGTGTCTAAGTTGGTAGGGTCAGAGACCCTGCTTAAATACCCAAATGTGCCTTTGAAGTGGGGGAGACTTCAAAGAGTGGCTTAGAAGTGCACAAGATCCCCTTTCAGTTCCTTCCTGTTTGCCAGGGTCCCAGTAGGGGGTGTGGCAGTCCTTTGTGTGAGGGCAGGCTACTGTCCTTTGACATATAAGTGTCAAGCCCTCCACCCTCCCAGCCCAGGAAGACCCATTCAAAATGCAGATGTATGCAAGTGAGGCTGAGTATCCAGTGTGTGGGGTGTGTCTGAGTGAATGCACAAGGGAGCTGTCAACTAAACCTAACCAGACGTGGATTGGAAGGCACAGCAGGATTTAAGTGCAGAGAAATGCTCACTTTGTAAAAGTGGCATTTCTAATATAGTAATATTAAATCCAACTTCACCAGTTAGCAGGATTTTGTATTACCATTCTGGCCATACTAAATATGACCTTCCTACTCCTTTCAGATCAGCAGCTACCACTCAAACAATGTGTGAGGGCAGCCCCAATGTTAGACTATGAGGGGATCAGGCCTCACAGCAGTGTAAAAACGAATTTAGGAGTTTTACACTACCAGGACATGTAAACTACATAGGTACATGTCCTGCCTTTTGCCTACACAGCACCCTGCCCTAGGGGTTACCCGGGGCACACCTTAGGAGTGACTTATATGTAGAAAAAGGGGAGTTTTAGGCTTGGCAAGTACTTTTAAATGCCAAGTCGAATTGGCAGTGAAACTGCACACACAGTCCTTGCAATGGCAGGCCTGAGACAAGGTTAAGGGGCTACTGAAGTGGTTGGCACAATCAGTGCTGCAGGGTCACCAGTAGCATTTAATCTACAGGCCCTGGGCACATATAGTGGACTCTACTAGGGACTTATAAGTAAATTAAATTGCCCAATTGGGTATGATCTAATGTTACCATGTTTAAAGGAGATAGCATATGCACTTTAGCACTGATTAGCAGTGGTCAAGTGCACAGAGTCCTAAAGCCAGCAAAAATTAGGTCAGAAAAAGAGAGGGAGGAAAGCAAAAAGTCTGGGGATAACCCTGTAGAAAGGCCATTTCCAACATTAGTCAATAGGTGAAACGTTGGACAACTTCAGTTCACTAATGTCTATGGCTTGAGGATCAAAAACTATTCTAAAGATTGTACTGTGGGTCTCAGTGACTGTTCCAGGTGTGCCAGACAAAGTGACAAAATACAGCCGATTGGATATTACAGCCCTTTGTCCTACTGTTTCTGGGGCTAGAATGGCCAATGACTTTAATTCACTGTTGTCCTGTTATCTCTTGACTCCAGAACCCAAAACAGGAGCAGAGATCACACATGATTGCAGTAATTTAGTTTTTAGAGTGCCACAAACAGACCTTGAAAGTTTTAATGTGGATGCCAGTGCTCTGATGTGACAGAGCACAGAAATCAGACGAAAGAGGGCATCATTCAATCTATTGGTTATGTTTATAGGGTTCTCTACCAGGTCTTCAGCCATAGGGCCATGGGGCTGCCAGAGATAAAGTATTTGGAATTCAAATTAGCTAAAGACAGATTGGGGTCTTTCAGAAAGTTGACTTAGGAATGCATTCTGCTCGTTGGTTTGTAACTTACATTTTCTGGCTCTCCATTTGCTGGCTTTATTTGCTTTTAGGCTCTCCAGGTTCAGTTCGTCCCTCCCGTTGCCTAAACCGGGTTTTCTGTATCTTTCCACAAACTTGCTTTCTGTTAACATGCTTTTAAATCTTGTTCTTATCTCGTCATATTTGTGGTGCATTCAGATACCGCGGTCAAATGTCAGGCGCTGTCTTCCAAAGGCACTTGTTTACTTTTCTTTCTCTGACTTCAAAGTGAGCAGATTTATGTGACAATCTTTCTGGATACTGGGGATGTAAACAGTTTTTTTCTAGCACACAACAATGTTTAAATGAACTGTGTAAGTATTTCAGAATATATCAGAATTATGAATGCACAAATGAAGCATTTTTTGTTATTTTTGAAGTGTATTGGAAACAAATACTTAAATTTTATCAAAACAAATCATTAAACTAGGTGATGCAATTTCCATACATTGTTGTCTGTGCACTGTGTAGTTTTATTAATAAAACTGTATGTGTGCAAATGTAATGGTCATTTCAGTTGAAAATGTGTTACTTGTAATGGCAGTGTGCTACCACAACATGAATGCTCCACTCCAGTCCACTCTACACCACTCAACACCACTGCACTCTACTGTGCACCACTCGACTTTACACCACTCCACGCCAAGGCACTATGCACCACTCCACTCTATGCCACTTGATACTATGCCTCTCTACTCTACCCTGTAACACTCGACTGTGCCAATGCACTATTCGCCATTGTACTCTACACCAATGCACTCTTCGCCACTGCACTCTACACCCCTCCAGCCTAGGCATACTAGTCTACTCTGCACAGCTCAACTCTATGCCACTGTACTCCACGCCACTCACTCCACTGCTGTCTATGCCATTACACTTTATGCCAATGCACTTTACTCTGTAAGACTCAACTATGTGACCCTGCACTCTACACCAATCCACTGTACACCACTCTAATCTACTCTGCATCTCTACACTCTGTGCCACTGCACTCTACACCATTACACTCTCTGCCACTCTACACAACTGCACTCTACCCTGCACTACTCCACTCTATGCCGCTTCACTCTACTCTGAAACAATCTACTCTATGCCAGAGCACTGTACACCACTCTACTGCACTCTGTGCCACTCTACTCTTAACCACTGCACTTTACACCAATGCGCTCTCCACAACTGCACTGTCACCGCACTCTACACCATTAAACTCTACTCTGCGTCACTGTCCACTGCTCTCTACGCCACTTTGCTCCGCTCTACACCACTGCACTCTGACACTGTGCTGCAACATTGTACTCTCTGTCACTGAACTCTATGCCACTCTATGCTGCACTAGTTCACTCTATCCCACTGCACTTTATGGCACTATACTCTACTCTGCACCACTCCGCGCCACTGCACTCTATGCCACTCAATGCTACTCTGCACTCTATGCCACTCAACTTATGCCACTGCCCTCAATCACTGAACTCTACGCCACTCCACACCACTCTGCCACTGCACTCTACACCACACTACTCTGTGCCTTGCTACTCTGTGCCACTCCAGTCTGTACCACTGCAATCTACTATAATCTATGCCACTGCATTCTACGCTGCTTAATTCAGTGCCACTGCACTCAGTGCCACTCTACTCTATGCCAGTATTCCACACTATGCCACTCCAGTACATAACACTCTGCCACTCCAATCTACTCCACTGTTCACAATTCCACTCTGACACTCCAGGCCATTCTCTATGCCACTAACTTGCATAGGCGAGACCTGTTGGCTTTGCCAATGCTTGTTCCACACGCACTTGTGTGTTCTGCTAACTCCAGCTGACGTAATCGTTTTTACTGAGTGTCCGGTCAGGACTTCTAAAACACTGGATTGTTATTAAAGATCTGGTTTGGGGCCGTAGTTTTGACATTAGCTGCTTGACTGAAACTTGGCTAGCGAAATGCTATATATTTTCAGTGATCTTATGCAATTAAACTATTCCTTTACTAACCTCACATTGTACAGGTAAAAAGGGTGGAGGATTGGGTATTTTAGGTAAAGGCAATTTGAATAATTGTAAACTTGATTCCTACTGTAGCCCTGCATTAGAGGCTCTGGTGATGACATTTAGAAGCTCAGCTGGACCTTATTGGACGTTTGTGGTAATTTGTAGACCTCCCCCAGAGATACTATGGCCTCGGCTCATGTAGCTTCGGTCCTCTCACAAGTGGCGTTTGATGATTCACGGGAGACTTATGGGGGATTTAAATTCTCATTTTATAAATTCGAAGTTACTTCTGGCTGGTAAATTTCCTGCACTTTTAAAGCTGTTTGTGTTTGCCTGGAACTTCCTCTTCCCTAGTCATTATCTGGGTCATTCACTTGATTTTGGTGGATCTAACACTCCTCATCGTCAATACTCGTTTCCGTTTGCTCTCCCGTGGAAGGACCACTTTTGTGCCGCAGAGCTCTGCTGGAGAAGTGAGTATAAGCCAACCTTAAAAGTGGAATGCGCAAGGTTGAATTATGCCAATAAAAACGTAAAAGCACCTTTTTTGCTAAGAAAATGATTACTGCCTTAAACCAGATCAAAGCTATCTTTTCAGTCATAGACGACCTCAAAACTGCAACTCTGCTCGTGATCTGAAGGTTTCTGAGGAGAAGTGGAATGCAAGTGCAGATTTTGAATTGACAACATTTCTGGCACTTCACTAGCTGTCAATCATCGTATGAGTCTATTCAAGCCTCTTGATGTTCCCACCAATACTGAGACAGCCATAAATCTGTTGATGAAGAGCAGTGTAAGTTCTCCAAAGCATCAAGCGACGGTCTCAGCACTAGGGGCATATTACAAGCAAGTGGCGTATCATAGATGATGCGTCACTTTTCTTGGGCCCCATTCCGTCCCCCTAACAACACCAAGTGTGTGCCCTATTTACAATGTGGTGCGGCATGGCGCACGTTAGGCCAATAGTGTCAACATTTTTTATGCTATTGTGATGCTTTGGTGGATCAGCGCCATAAATTATGGTGCTAAGCCATCAAGGTCAAGGGAGGCCCATTGCAAACAATGAGAGCGTCACTTTAACGCCTGCCTAGGTGTTAAAAATGACGCTAAGAATGGCGCAGTGAAATCTTGTAATGTTCATTGCCTCATTTTATTTGGGCCGCCCTGTGGGGGAACGCCCCCCCCTCATACATTATGCCTGGCACAGGCATAATGTGGCGCAAGGGTTTACAAAGTGGCGCAATGCATGCATTGCGCTAATTTGTAAATATGGTGCAACGAAAATGACTCCTTAACGCCACATTAGCATTAAAAAATGTTGCCAATGTGACGCAAGGAGGCGAAAGGGGCTTGTAAATATGCCCTAGAGCTACTCCCTCCTAAATTGGAGTATGCAGCTTCTTCTACTTGAACGTTACCTTTTTTATCTTTATCTTTCGATCTGGTCCCTAGTCTTTTCAAATGTGCTCTCGTTCCTCGTATTTTAATATAAAACCTTCTTTGGACACTGATGTTTTGGCCAATTAACGACCCATATCCCAGCGCTTGTTTTTGGGCAAAAAGTTACAACGTGCAGTTCTAGTGCAACTTCATGAACTTGTAACTACAGAGGCAGAACTGCCCCCTTCTCAATTTGGCTTTTGTTCTGATTTCAGCACGAAACGTCAATTTGTCTCTGCGCTACACAAGTTATGTTGATGTCTTGATCTAAATCTACCCACTCCCCCGATTTTTCTTTGACGTATCCGCAGCCTTTGATTTGGTCGAGCTTCACACTTTCCTCAATAGACTCTGAAATCAGAACCAGGGGCCGTGCACTCCCCTTGTTCTCCAGTGTTCTTTCGTTCTGATAGGTTTGTCCAGTTTTCATTGTCTTCATTTGGTTTGTGGTGTTCCACAGGGATTATTCTATCTTCATTTGTTGATTAATTTATGCATGATCCCTTTAGCCAATTTTAATCTAAGTTGAACACTGGATGAGTGCCAATCATCTCAAATTGAAAGAAATAAGACTGAGATACTGTGTCTGGTCTGTCCCTCCATCCCCTTTTTGGTATCCTTCACAATGCTGAATTCATTTACAGGATATTTTGTTTCTCTAAACAAATACAAAAGCTAAACACAGCATTTGGTCTTTCTTGCAGTGTTGGTAACAAGAATTATGCTTTGATAATGACAGTGCTGCTCTTAAAACGTTAATCAACACACTCGACAAGCTCACCCTTGCATGCCCAGCCTGATACAAACATCTACCATCCAATCATCCCCCGTGTGTGAAAATAAGCAAAGTGGGCTTGATTCACAACAGTGACTTGCACCTTTGAGTAAATTACACTTTTGAGTAAATTTATTACTTTTTGCTATTCACAAAATCCAGGTGTAAATTTAGTACAAAAGTGTAACTGCCGGAACGGAATACTCGTAAGTTACAACCATAGAGTTACTACAAGTAATGTTCAACCATATTTTATGTCTGGCAGAGATTCCGCACGCATGGCAGTGACTAGGAGAACTTAGCACGCGGGGCGGAACCTCAGCAGATGTGGAACTCCAAATAGTAGTGAATAGGAGACCTACACATATCAATGATAAGGAAAATGATATACACCTGAAAGAAATCAGTCACACCTAACACACATTCACTTGCAAAAACGTATATACTGTCCACAACCTAGGATCTTGGTCTTTGCTCTTCAGCACTTGCCTCCTCCTTAGTGTGCAGCTCAGTTTGGAAACTTTACTCAAACAAGGATGCTGCCCGTGTTGCAGAGGAAGATAAATCTCACTGGGGAGTAGACTGCTCTTGTAGTTTCATTTGTGGTGAAAAACCGCAAACAACTACATCATATGGTGCCATTCTCCCTCAGTGGAGCCCAGAAATCAGCCTTATGACATTAGATGACCAATGCAGTAAACACATTGGGAAGGGAGGTCAGGAATGCAGAGGACATAAAGAAAAAATGGCCAGATGAGAGGAGGCAGGTGAAAGAGCAGTTCTCCAGGATTGAGCTCCTGGACCCTTGATATACCTCCATAAAAAGTGTTGTCCAGAGATTTTCATTTCTGATTTGTGTTTTTGTTTCATTAGAGAAGTAATTTAGCTTGGATAGACATTGCTAATCCAGGCTGATTTTTTCTTTGGAACACATTTTTTTTAAATGGCAGATGTGTTGCAGTGATGATGTAATATTTCAGGAACCATGAGACCTATATACTTCATTTTGGTGTCAAAACATATGTTTTGGGTGTCAAGTAGTCGTATAGAGACAGAAAATAACTCCTCAGAGCAATTCTTCTGCCATTTTCCAAAATGGTGGCTCTATAATGATGTTTTAGCCATCATATTGGTAATTTATTTTAATATTGTTTTTGTTTCAGGTTTTCTGTTGATTCAATTTATAAACCTAGCGAAGCAGGTGGTAGCAGATCATAGTTACCTCATGACAGAGTGTTGCTAACTACAAAATGTGAGGACTCCTTCAACAAAGAAAAATGTCATGCGTCGAAAGAAAAGCTAGCATCAACTGCAGCTGGAGGAAGAGAGTTTGAGATGCTGCAGAAATACAGTAAGATGAAGTTCGCAAAAGATTGAAACTGATAGGTGAAGAGGATCAAATATTTTATTATTGTAACAACAAGTGCCTCAAGGTGTATACAATGGAAAAAGCCTGGAAAAAAAACAGTAAAAAAATACCAGAAACCTGTGAATCATAACAAGAATCTGAGTCTTCTGAGAAAGCGACAACAACCAAACCCAATGCCCATCCACTTAGAAGATTGATGGCTACTCCTCGTCCACCTCCAACAACTGATCAGAAAGCAGAGGATCTTTAATGTGTTATTTGCGGGTTAGCCAGAACAAGGGCCAAATGGACTGACAAAAGAGTGTGTGAGTTTCAAGGGGCAAACATGTTTTTATCTGCAGCTGGTTGCTTCCAAGATGACGTTTTCAGCCGAGTAGCTGGTCTAAACAGTGAGGTGAATGTATCTGCAGGAATTTGTATGCCCACCTGAACTGCACGCATGCATACATTCGAAAATATGGATGTACAATGAGTTCCCAGCAGCAATGTAACAGCCAGCCTTCAGTTAAGTTTGCACTCTTTGAAAAAGCAAATTAAGTTTTAAAGCCACTTTTGAGATCAGAGAAATAATTGTCAACACTGATGAAACTGTATTGATCCATAATCATGAAATTAAGATTTTTCTGGTGAGAATGTACAATGACAGCATTCGTTTTTGTCAGTCTAACAAAAAGAATTAGCCACTTATGGTCTTCTCAGATGATTTGACTTCCGAAGTTCTTTCTGCCAAAATAAGATCACAGGATGCAGTAAAATCATCAGGAACCATTTTTAAGAAACGTCCTGAAAGATTTAGATTTTGGACTTATTGACACATTTTGTAATGACCCAGAGCTCTGCAAATCATGTTTGTCAACAAGAATGACTGATGTTGTCTTAAATTTTTTTACATCATTGCTTAATATCAACAAAGCAAAACTGTTACAAACTAAAGTTCTTGAGATCGGAACAGAAGCCGACAACATTGATGATGCTTTGAAGATATAAGCGAAGAAGTGTAAGACAATCCCATGAACAGACAGGCATATGCTGTGCAAATGTACTGTATTTTCCAAATCATGTTTTATGAATTAAATCACAGTAAAAAGAAAGCTCTGCTACACATGATGACTGCCAACGCAATTTATGACAAGTGCAAAAGCAGAGAGCTAATCACTTCAATGAATAGGATTGGTGGATCAAGAAGTTATAATGACATAGTACAGAGCAGGAACTTGTTAGTAGCTCATGTTGTAAAAATGTGTGAATCTGACAGCACACCACTTTCAAGTGTCTTTACCAGGAAAAGATTTACAATTGCTGCTCTTGATAATTTTGATTTTGAAGACAGCTCTTCTTTGTCTGAAAGATCCAGCATACACAAACGAAGCTGCAAAATTATAACTCAACTGCCTTGCCAACATGTGCAAAATCACTACAAGCAATCAACATGTCCCAGTCTACCAGAAAGTTTCAAAGTGGTTGAGGACATGGCTCTTCTTCTACCTGATGCTGCAGTCCACAAAGCTGATTTAACTGAATTTATCATATTGCTTATTCAGGGCAGACTGAAGAATGAAGAAAAGCCAGTTCCTCCATGGGCTGGAATTCATGCTTTGATCTCCCAGAAAACCCTCCTACTGAAGAAGGTTGGGTTTTTACCAGTAATACCATCTCCAGTCACAAACTATGCAACAATATACACAGCTCTAAAGAATTTCCAAAATGTGCGTGCTCAGCTTGAAGACCAGCCAGTCCTGCCAACTTTGTGTGTTTTTTGTATTTTAGCTAATATTTTTATGAGCAATCCAGTAGAATTTGATGATCTTTATCCAATGATGGGCTTTTTCCACATGATAAAAGTGCGGTGTGCTGGAAGTTATCTTAGTAGATGTGGTATAGACGATGCCACTTATTAAGGCTGCAATCTTTGGAAGCAAAACTGTCTTGTCATGATGTTCATTTGTTACAAGATATGCTCATCATATCTGAGGCTACAGAAACGTGTTGGAATGGAACAAGAATGACAAATTAGGTTTTGCATATCTTATCGCATGAGGTGAACAAGGCACCGGGTGCTCTTCATTCAAAAGACATAATGCAAAGCCAGGCAGAAAACCTGAAAACCACATTTGTAGAGTTTGTCAAATAATGTGAAGAAATATCAGAATTTTGGAAGTACTGGGGAAATGTTTTACACGTGATAGCTCTAGTGAAAAACTTGGTACATGCTGATTGGGAAGGTGATTGGGAGCTGCACGTGAAGACTGTGGAGTCACTGATTACTGTATATCGAGAAATCGATTGCATAAACTACCTGAGATATGGGTCCTGGTATTTGGAAAGAGTGAAGGAGCTAGAGGTGGAAAAACCATACTTCTACAGAAAATTAATCCAAAGACATTTTGTGGTGAAAGACTTAGAAGGAAGGTTCAATGCTGTGGCTCCAGATATGAGACTGGAACAGATGATCCAGAGATCCAGGGAATTGTTGGTCAGACATGTAAAAGTGAATATGTTTCTCAATGGCAGCTAGTTTACCATGAAGTCCTTTCTATTTGCAATGTTTTCAGAGAGATGACAAATTCAAAATGAATGGGCCACTGTGAAACTGTTCCTCATCATGAACTTGTAGGAAAGAGAGGGGAACATTTTAGTAAACACATCAACAGCCTTCTGCATTTCATGCAGCAGCAAGGAAACCTCTTTGAAATGACTGAGCCTGTGCGACTACATAACTTCGTGACCAAACAATATGTGGATAATGATATAAAGACACGTCTACTAGATGTCCTGGAACATGGATAGAAGCTATATGCAGAACTGAAGCAGGAGAGATTTTTATTGGGAGAGAAAAGCTGTTTGACCTAAACACTAAAACTAAACTCCCACGCTTTAATTGCCATAGTAAGAGTTTCCTCCAACCAGCCACTACAAAACAGGTTACAAAAAAACAACTTTTGCAAACACACATTAGATATAGCAAAAGAAAGGGGTGAATTTATCAAGGACATTCTGTTGCATGATCTTCTTCTAACAAACACATTGGGGCATATTTAAGAGCCCCTAACGCTACCCTAGCGCTGTCATAGCATCATTTCTTTTTATGCTAAGGCATCGCTAAAGTGGCTTTTCTGCTGCACTATATTTATAAAGTGGTTCAATGCATGCGTTGCGCCACTTTGTAGCCCTCTATGCCATATTATGTCTGCGCCAGGCATACTGTATGCAAGGGGGGCATTCTGGCACTAGGAGGCCCACACAAATGGCGCAGTGAAATGTAAAAGATTTCACTGCGCCATTTTTGGCATCATTTTTAATTTGTGCTCAGAGCAGGCGTTAAAACGACGCTCCCATAGTAACCTATGGGCCTCCTTGCACATTGCTGCACTAGTGTCAAACTTATTGACGATAGTGTAGCAAAGCACCACAATAACATCAAAAATGTTGATGCTATTGTGCTAACGACCGCCATGGTGCACTGTATTATAAATATGACGCAACCATGGTGTTGTTAGGTGCCAGTAAGGGGGGGGCGCAATAAAACTGGTGCATCATAGCTGATGCACAACTCTTTCTAAAAATGTAGGCCATTACAAGAGTTTGAAAAAAAACTTTCACCTGAAGAATCTCAATTCGGAAAAGGTGTCCTCATTGAAAACTGCTGTTGTTGTGGTCTATAGGTTACAGTTGCGAATGGTCAAGATTTCATCCATGCAAAACTTGGGAGAGGTCGTTCAGACTGTTCTATAGAGTCAAAGTCAGTGTGCACCTTGGAAGAGCTGCACATTATCTTTGACAGTTAGCTTGAACTATCTGTCAAAGAATGTGAGGGAATTAGATGAATGTCTACAAGTGGAACAATTGACCTTGCCTGCATCAAAAATTTGACCACTATAGCTGTGCAACTTGATAGATTCTGGTCATCAACATCGAGCAAGATGAACTAGGAGATGTTAACTCGCAAAAACATTGCTGATGCTTCAGTGAACACTGAATTTCCAAATATTGCAAGTGGAATGATTCTCAATGAGGAGTTGGTGCCTGCAGAGATATATTCAAAAGTTACCGGCCATATTGTTCAAGAACTTAACAGCAAGCTGGAGGAAGCTGACCTTCGTGATGTGCCACATGTCGAAATGGTTCCAATCAACTCGTACTGTCAAATGACACAAATGTTATTATTGTCCTACTTAGATTTGTTGCAATGTTCATAAGTCAAGGATTATCAGAGTTATTGATATGTTATGGAACATGCGAGAAAAGACACTTAATCCTGCTTCATAATCTGTTCAAGAAATCTGATCCGTAGATGCCCAGTGTTCTTATAAAGTCACATTGTCTTATGGGTGATGACACTATGAGCAAAATTGGAACACAGCTTGAGGTTTAACTGCCGAACATGTGAAGTTTCTAAAATGATTTGCTGGGACAAAAGAAGAATGTGACTTTAAAGACATAGAAAAATACCTTATGCGTGTGTGGAAAACAAGTTCTGACTGTCACACATTTGACGGTCTTCAATATAGTGAGTTCAACAGATCAGTCCAGCTAAGTGACCTTCCACCAACGTCATATTCTGTGCGTGGACATATTAAAAAAGCATTCTACTTGATCAGAAGATGTGCAAATGTTTTGAATCATGCATGTGTAGATAAAGAACCGTGTGAATTTGGTTGGGAAGATATTGATGGGGTGCTAAAACCTATGAAATTTCTAAAGCCTCTACCCACAGAACTTTTATTTGCAAAACCTGTGCTAGAAAAAGATGTCCCTGTCGATATGCTCTTCTCAAATGTTCAGCATTCTACAAATTTACCACGAGCAATTGCTGAAACAAATAAATAAAGTGAGCTATGAAAATATGTGTAAAACAGGAGTGATAAACAGTATTTATTTTCATATTTAGATCATAAACATTGTTTGTATACATAAAAGGATTAAAAACCATTATTATGTGTTTCATTTCAACGTATGTCTCTTCTTTCTCTGTTATAGCCGCCATTTTGGAAAATGGTGGAAGGATTGCTCTGTCTGTTGCATCTGTGTCTATAAGACTACTTGACCCCCAAAACCTATGTTTTGGCACCAAAATGAAGCATATAGGTCTCATGGTTCCTGAAATATTACATCATCACTGCAACACAACCACCATTTTTTTAAATGTCGTCCAGAAAAATTTGACCTGGATCAGCAATGTCTACCCAAGCTAAATAACTTCTCTAATGATACAAAAACACAAATCAAAAATGAAAATCTATTGACCACATTTTTTTTTTTTACAAAGGCATATTAGGGCCTGGGGTTACCTAGAGAAGGATGTCCTCTCCACTCTTGTTATATGGGCTGCCTCTTCCAGACAACACAAATACGGTGCCAGGTAAGATATTAGCCCCACACATCCCATACTCTCCCTTACTTCAATCTTTCTGCGTTTCATGTGTGACAAGGTAAGCCAATCCATGTTTTTTTTTGTTTTGCATGTGACGTGTAGCACTGAATTTAAAAAAACTTTAGATAACATTACAAATCACATAATTCTAAGTAGAAAACTGCGAATAGCCTAGCTAGTCATTCATGGACCTTGATAATGTTCCAGCTGTAATTCAATCTCTCTATAACTGAACCAACTTGCACGCATCCATTGCTGCGCTTCACTGATACTTCCATTTATTGTGGACATATATCTCTCAAACACACCCTCTAACACATGTTAATGTTTTACATGCTGTGTTAATAGTTTTTTTTACTATTCCTCAAACAGCCAGGGTGAATACTTCTGCTGTGCAGAACTCTGTGTGACTGTAGCAGGGCAACCCTCGGAGCAGGTCTTGCAAGCATACCACCAACAACCTGTGCTAACAAAATGTGTATGTTTTGTCTAAACCTACAAGGAAATGTCAATATATGCTTAGCCATATCTTTAAAGTGCAGTAAAAACTAACCTTTATGTGTATAGTGGTGCAATAATATATGCTAATGTTTATTTTTTTAAATGTATTAGTCCCTGTAATGTTATCCCATCCATCATCTGCCACAAGAGCAGCTTCTGCTTCTGGTGGTTCTCTCATACCAGGACTGGCACCGCAAGCCGACAGATGGTTGAAACTGGTAAGTTCTATATCAGCTCTTTTACATAAGGCTCTAATTTCTTGCCTTTATTCCTGACAGGGTAGCTCTATGTCTTTTTCACACATCCCTGTTGTTAACATGCTCAGTATGCCACATTATTGTTTCAGATATTTGTATTGTTTTTAAATTGTTTGCAGAATTATGACAATGTGAGAAAGGAGGAATACAAGTTGTGTTAGGCATTGGTCAAGATAGCCTAATATAATTTGGTGTGCCTCTAGTACCTAGTATCTTCTTGTTTTTCTTATAAGGGCTTATTCCATAAGTATGTCTCTCTTTCTACTATCAGAGTCTGTCATAAAACAACCTCTGGTGTCAACCTTGAAGAAATCATTAACTAGGACATCAAGGGACATCCTAGCAGGGGCAGTCAGGTTCTCTACGATCTGTTTGTCGGGTAAGTTTGGGAACCTGTGATCATAACTTCTACATCTCATAATTTAGACAATCACTAACTTATGCATTTCATTGTGATGTCTAAGTTCTTGGATATATCTGCTTTTTTGTGCATGAAGAATTATTGACTTCATCAGTTGAACTTACATCTTCTTTTTCTAGCTGCTGGATCTCAACATTCTTTATTAAATACCGCTACAAGGACCAAGGTGGTTTAGCTGCTGATATCATGGGCTTTAAGAATCTCAGCCCTTCAAACCATATGTTGACTTAGACTAACAAATTGATAGCTTTAATTATGATTTGCAGGAAAATATTTGTAGGAAAGCACCCATTTTTGCATGGTTAGCTCCCCACTTTTTGCTTGGTATCTGATGTAATTTTGACTGAAGGTGCACTGAGGTTCCTGCTATCCAGGTCTCCAGTACCACATCTCTTGCCTCAAAACTGCACAGTTGTTTCCCCAACTAGCAAAACTTTTAGCACCCTATGTAAGTCACTAGTGAATGATACCCCTGCTACCTAGGGCTTGGGCTACTAAAGAGGGTCCCTCTGGGCTGCAGCACGACTTGTGCAACCCTCAGGAGCCCCTCACCAAGCACATGACAGGCTGCCATTGCAGGTTGCATGTCTTGGTGCAGACCAAAGTGAAAACACAACATGGCACACAGCATGTGTGTCCAGCCCCCCTAACACAACAGCAATGTATGTAAGTCACCCTTATAACCGGCCTTCCAGCCCTAAGGCAGGGTGCATTATATTACATGTGAGGGCATATCTGCATGTGCAGATATGCCCCTGCGATGTCTTTGTCAATTTTCAGACATAGTAAGTGGCCAGGGAAGCCATTTTAAATACATGTGCTGGACACTGGTCCCTACAAGTTCCCCAGCTAAATGATGGCTTCAGTGAAGATATGGATGTTTTGTATCAAACATCTCTTATTGGTGAACCCACACTGGTGCCAGTGTTGGAATTACCAATACATGCACCCAGAGGGCATCTTAGAGGTGCCGCCTGAAAACCTACCAGCAGCTAGTGCATTTATTGACTGGTCCTGACCAGTTCAGACACATTTCTGACCCCCTAAGGTGAAAGACAGAGCTCCCAGGGCTCAGAGACAAATGCCTTTACTGGGAACAGGTTCACAGTCTCAAAGACTCACACCACCAGCTTTGCATTGGCAGAGTAACAGGAGACAAACCCTCTAATAAGTGTGTTCACTTATTCACACCATTTTCTTTAAATAAAAAAGAACACTTATTACCCCACAAACCTGTCATTTTTTCGTCTGCTTAGATTGTTTTTGTTCATTTTCATCATAGGTAGTAGTATGTAAGTTTTGCGATATGTACATTTTCAAAGTATACCCTTTTAAAAATAAAATAAAGATATAGAAAGCATTTTCACAACAACTAGACATTTCCCTGAAAGAGCATGGAAGGCAACATTCAGCATGTTTACTAACTTCAATAAAGGTATTTTTTGGAGTTCTATTTTTTTATCTAGTTGAATAATTAATTCTTACACCAGAAGAGAAATGCAAATTTGAACTGGTTTGGTCAAATTAAAAAAAAAAATCAGGAAGCATGAAGGAAACCAGTCTATATGCAAAGGGTAAAAATAAATGGCCATAGTTCCACAGTAGGCCAAAATGAAGAGTCCAGAGTCAAAGTATAAAACAGTCAGACCCCACGCTCCCCAAAAGCCAGAGTATGGGTCCAAATCAGGGTCCTCGTTTACAGACCAAAAGTCAATGGCCATCCTTGCTCTAAGTTTTGACTACAATGTTCAAATCCTCCTCCAACGGGGATATAAATTGGCTGGCTGATGGAGGACCAGACAACCTACCGAAAGAAAGAACACAAGGAGTAGCAAGCGAAGCAGTAAGTAACGACGGAGACGAGACTACAGAGGTGGGATGGAGAGGCAGACATGGCATAGTAGTTGCAGTTATGGAGGTGATGGCGCCACTTAAAGTTTATAACTGACCAGAGACTATCTCAGGGAGCATTCTGGCTCCTTCCATATAGTCATTGATGTCCCGAGTTTGACATCATCACTTCCTTGAATGAAGCCACTGGCACAGACTCATTTGGAAGGGATTGGGCATCGCAAGAGGGGTGCTACATATCAGGAACAGAATTGTCCCTCGACTCTTGTTATTTCAGGCAGGCACTGGGAGAAGTAGATACAGGGGGTGCAGCTGGGAGGCTCCGATGGAATGGGGGGCCTCAAGAGTTAAGGAGGGGCTGGGGTCAGGCCCATATGGTGCTGGAGGGGCATCACTTGTTCGTCAGGGCCAGGAATCTACATCTTTGTCCCGCTGGTTTGAGGTGCCCACTTCCACTGATCTCCCAGGAGACTGTTCAGCCTCCACACGGAGTCTCTTGGTGGAAGATAGTGTATTCTCCAAGCAGGTACATGGCCCATGTTGATATTAGGTTCCTCATAACTGAATATATCAAGGTAACTTGCCCACCTCCAAGCGAAGGATCTATTTTCTTGCCCCTGGTCCTGCTTTACTATCAGTTGGCCAGCCCAGTCCCCTGAAATAGAGACTTTGTTAAATCATTGGGTAGAAATGCATATCTCTTTAATTATAGCTGACAATGTGTACACTTTACCAAATTACTCACTATCCTTTGCTTTCATATGAAAATTATGTGAATTAGAATCCATTAAATTGCTGATTCAAAATAATGCTGACATACGCCATTCAAAGTATGTGTAAGGTTAAGAAGAGTTTTTGTTATGTGAAAAATAAGTTTCACCTAATATAAATTTAGGTTCACAACAGGCTACACACACTGTTTACCCTCAATGTAACATTGTTGCCACCAGCCTACAAAACATTGTGAAGGTGTTTGAAATGGCATTTGCAAGTTGTGCAATAACGTTAATCACATTGTTCAGTAATTGTATGTAATAAAACATTGTAAACGTATGTTGTTGGACGTAAAGGTGCAATGTAAGCCTTTCTGAAATGACAAACACGATTAGTACTGAAGACAAAGAAAACAAACAATAAACATGCATCTTATGAAATGTGATCGATCCACACTTTCAGACAACCACAAAACATGTCAAAGAGAATAATACAAGATTAAGTGAACACATGATCGGAGAGACCTCGCAAAGATCACGTACACCTATTTTCCAAATACAAATATACCTGTTCTTACCCTCTCTCTCCTGCTCAGACTCTTCCAGCTGAGCATGGAGGGTCTTCCATGCAGCTTAGAAGGGTCAAGAAATGATTATTTCTGCGTAAAGTTATGCTTTTTATGTTTTACTTTACAATGGATGTAGTATGTAAAATTAAGTGGCTGTGTGTTGATGTGGATTAGTGTAACAATATTGGTGAACTAGAACAATATCGTTGAGCATAGCATGTTAGCTGATGACATGATACACATTAAACAATTGTCTCAAGATGGAATTTATGAACTTTGTGCTAGTTGTCCATCATTTCTTCAGTGACAACAGACTGTCCACCCACATAAATGCAGTAACTAATCTAGCCTCTCAAGAAAAAAGAGTGGACCATCTGATCCTGCACTTGCAGACCCTCACCTCTGTTCTGCACCCCACCCCATTGACCTGGATGTTGGGTATTGATCAGAGTTGAGATCTATATGTAAGCTCCGTTGTATGGTGATGTTGTGCAACACATAACCAGTTACAACAAGCTTGCACACAAATACTGGGGAGTCCGCAAGCACCCCCATATAAAATCAAGACATCCAAATCGCAACTTGAGAAGGCCTAAAGTGTGTTCAATATTGGCTTATATACATGTGTGTGCCCTATTGCACCTCCACTGAGATACTGTAGTAGCACCTCTTTAGGGTGTGAGGGATGGAGAGGCAGGGCCTACCCAGCATCACCTGAAAAAAAATATTTCTTATCATGGGCCCTTTATTCTAAGAGAACTTCATTGTGGGTGCATACTTAAATGCAGTGAATGTCAGGTTCACCTGTGGTGATTATGTTGTACTCAACCTTGGGATGGCACCCCAGATACAAATGCAAGCTTAGTATGCAATGTTGTTATTTATCAAGAAGCTGCATGATACCAGAATCCCCAGCAACCAAACGACATGCAAGAGATGACTGGTGGGAAATTAAGCTGTAGGTTGTGTTTCCAAGAAAGGCAGTGTACACATCTGTGAGGCAGCCCTGACATTGCAGATAGCTTGCTCATTGTTGAAATGCCAGGGGTGTCTGTTTCGGAAAAGGCGTGCTGTGTGGTGAGGTGGCTGAAGTGCCAAGTGGATAAACTGAGTGGCACCTAGCATACGAGAGAAGTGGGCAAAGGCATACAATTCCTTTACCACCTTTTGCCTTTCCACAAGTGATTATGCCATGGTGATAAACTGATGCACTCTTCTGTTGATGCATCTCAGCACCTGATGCAAGCATCAGGATTCGGTTGCCTGTGAGATGCCAATATTGTCAGAGGAGAGCCTCTGGAAAGAACACATAGCCTCGAAACAGAGTCCAACTAATACTTTGACATAGGCTGTGTTAGCTTGGGAGCGGCCTGTAGGTGATAAAAGCTCCTGGTCTCAGTCAGCAATCATTTACAGGAACACATCAAATGGGGAGCGGTGTTTGGAAATAGCAGCTTCCCTGAACATAAGGAAGATGTGATCCTTTGCTTGTAAATCCTCTCCATTCTCCTCCTCAAAACAAGGGGCGAACCCACAAACTTGTTCAATGACATACTGATAGCAGAAAAGAGTTTTAGTTTGTGTTACTTTCTTGTATGGTCAGCCTGGCTGTGATTGGTTGTAGTAATGAGCGTCTGCTGGAGATGGGTGGTGAATTTGAGAACAACCATTATTTTTAATACCAATTGTGTTGCAAGTGTTGAAATCATTTTTAGGTTTCGCCTGCACACACGCACTTGCGTGCAGTGCTTGCAAAATCTTTTGTTGATTAAAAAAAACTTTAAAGGGTCTTAGAACCTGCCCCTTCCTTACCTGAACTTACTAATTTTTTTTTTTCCCAAATGTCAGGAACTCATGCTTTGGTTCAGATACGTACAATCGTCACCGTACACATATACCTATTTGATCGTAAGTCGTAGGTAACAAGCTTGACAACATGTGCACAAGCTATCCCTTTGACCTTTTACCTGTTAAGGAAAAAGGTCACGTTAGTCAAAACAAAACATTACATTACATCATTTTACATTTACTACACCTGTCTTCATCTGAGTCTTCTCCGTTCGCCTTGCGCGTCCTGAAGAGAAAAAAGAGACAACAGGTTAGTGGACCCTCCGGGGCGGGTCCCTTCAGATTTCGTCGTCGCTGTCGTCGTCCGATCCGTCCAGTGCTGCGTAGTCACGCAGGAGGCTGTGGATCATCTTCCGGCAGCCCAGGGTCGATGTCTCCTTCTTCCCTACTACCAGGCGGTTTCTGGAAAATAGAAGAACATCTTTAAAGCAGCACAGGAGCCTCCAGCAGCCCTGGAGGTCTCCGAGTGCGTGGGAGCCGGGGAACAAACCATACATTACTGAGTCTGCAGTGATGCATTTTGTTGGTATCCAGGCCCCAAGCTCCGTGCTTAGGGCCTTCAGAAGGTCTTGGGCGTAGGCGCATTCCCAGAAGAGGTGGTAGGTCGTCTCACCTGCGGTGCATCCTCTTGGGCACGACTTGTATCAGTTGAGCCCCCTTGCATGCATGAGGCTCTCACTGGCAAGCCTCCCTGGATGGCCATCCACGCAATGTCCTTGTGTTGGTTGGTCAGGCGTTTGGAGGCTACGTTTCTCCAGACGTGGTCCGCTGTGGCAGAGGGGAGGGCACCAATTGGTTCGCTGACGTCCCTCGCACGGATCTGTCGTTGGACGATCTTTGGAGTCCACTGCGTCGGGGCGTTTGCCGCAGGACCGTGCTCCTTAATGAACTTCTCCACTTCTTTGTAAAACCATGGTGTTTCCCAGTTGTAGGGGACTGCGCTGTCCCATTCTGCCCACCCAAGTCACCTCCACGTCGGCAACAGGAAAAAACGTGCCATCAGGAAGCCGGCATGGCTTTCATCTTCTGCCCTCAGGGTGTTCCTCACGCAGTGGCATACGAAGATTCCCCTCAGGATGGTGGCGATGTCCGGCTCTCCTTTGCCTCCCTTGTCATGGGTTTTGAACATCACCTCCCTCTTCACTCTATCCATCTTGGAGTTCCAGATGAAGTAGAAGATCATTCTCGTGATGCCTTGGCCGTTCGAGGCTGCACTGGCCATACTTGTGCGACGTACTGGAGCACTGGCAGGGTCTTGTTCCGCAGGACCAAAGACTTGCCTTCGATCGTCAGCTTCCGGAGGCTCCAGAGTCCCAGCTTCTGCTTCGTCTTTGCCAGTCTTTCTTCCCATGATTTCTCCACCGCGCTTTTTCCGCCGAACCAGACTCCAAGGATCTTCAGGAAGTCCTGCTTGATGGGGAATGGCAGTGGGTCTCTGGTGGGGGCCCAGTGGCCGAGGAGTAGGGTTTCTGACTTGGCACTGTTTATCTTTGCTCCTGACGCCTTCCCAAACTCGATGCAAGTCTACTCAAGTTCTTTTATAGAGCGCCCGTCCGCACAGAATACTGAGACGTCGTCCATGTAAAATGAGCACTTCACTTCGCCCTTCCCGCTGCTTCCTGGTACTATCACTCCTCTGATGTTCCTGTTCTGTCTGATGCATTCGGCGAGGAGCACTATAACACAAATGAACAGAAGAGGTGAGAGTGGACAGCCCTGCCCATCCGTTGACCAACGCTGTGCTAGAGGTGTCTCTATACATTGCGGTCACAGAAGAAGTCACCTAGTCCCAGTGCTCTGAGTGTCCGGTCCATGAACTCATGGGAGACGCGGTCAAAGGCCTTTTCCTGGTCCAGACTGACCAAGGCCGTCGGAACCTTTCGGCTCTTGACATACTCAATCGTGTCTCGAACCAGGGCCAGGTTGTCCGTGATCTGCCGACCCGGTATCCCACAGGTCTGGTCAGGGTGGACTAACTTCTCTATCACTTTCTTTAGGCGGTTGGCCATTGCGTTCGCTAGGAGTTTGTAGTCCACATCGAGGAGAGAGATGGGCCTCCAGTTTTTGAGGTCCTCCTTCTCTCCCTTCTGTTTGTACAAAAGCGTTATCATGCCTTCACGCAGGGACTGCGGCATACTGCCTTTGCCCACCACTTCCTCGTAGAGGTCCAGCAAGTCTGGCCCGATCAGGTCCCCCACAGTTCGACATAAAGTTCCACTGGGAGACCATCACTTCCGGGGGTCTTGCCTCTCTTGGAGGTCGTGGCGGCAAAGTGCAGCTCTTCCAGGGTGAAGGGAGCGTTCAGGCCCACTCTCTCGTACGAACTCAGTGTCTTTGAGATGCCCTTTAGGAAACTGTCTGCCTGGGATCTCTCTGACGACTTCGGTGAGTGAAGCTCGCCATAAAAGTCGGTAATGACCCTCATGACGCGCTCTTTCCCACTCTGGAGGTTGCCCTCCGAGTCCCGAAGCTCTACCAGCGGGGTGTGGGCCGAGTGAAGTTTCTTGAAGAAGAATGAGTTGCATTTCTCATCCTTCTCGAGGTTCTCGGTTCTGGTCCGGAAGATGATTTTCCTGGATTCCTCCCTGAAGTGCTCTGCAAGCCCTTTTCGGGTTTCCTCCAGTTCATCATCCACGTCCCATCCCCTGAGCTCGAGTTCAAACAGGCGCTGCAGTTTGCTTTGCAGCTGCCTGAAATCCCTCTTCTTTTCCCGTGCAGCAGCTCTGCTTGCATCCTAGAAGAAGCTCCAGAACCTGTCCTTCACCCATTCCCACCACTCGCCGGCGGAGTGAAAAAGGTCCCTCATGTCCATCCACTCTACATACGCGACTCTGAGGTTCGCCACTAACTCCTCGTTTTCCAGCAGTGAGCAGTTCAGTTTCCACGATCCGGGGCCAGCGGGGAACTTCCCTGTAAGTTCCCCCTCAAAACTGACTGCTCTGTGGTCCGAGAAGTGGACGGCGACCATGGAGGTTCCAGGCTTTACCGTTGGGGAGGTGAAGAGGAAGTCGATCCGTGAACGCACGGACCCATCTGGCTTACTCCAGGAATAATTCCTGGCGTTCGGCCCCATACTTCCTACGACATCCCGCGTGGATGCCTCACCTGTCATCTCCACCAACAGCCTGGACGTCATGTCCATCCCTGCAGAGTCTGACCCAGTGCGTCCATCCAACTCTACTGTGCAGTTGAAATCACCACCAATCAGGATGGTCCTGGAGGTCACAAGCTGCATCCTGAGCACCCTGAACATCTCGAGCCATTCATTCTTCTCCGGGGGGGCGTAGACATTGATGAGCCTGACGGGCTCACCTGACCACGAGCCGTCCATGACTAGCACTCTGCCGTTGACCTGCTCAGTGACCCTGTCGGTGGTGAAATGCCTCCCCTTGATCAGAATGGCGACTCCAGATGATTTGCAGTCGTTTCCTCCGGACCAAAACGATGGCCCGTGCGTCCACTGCCGCTCAAGCTGGCTGTACGACTGGGCGTACGGAATCCCGCATTCCTGCAGAAAGCAGACATCATGGTTCTGGGCGGCCAGGAAGGACAACGTGCCAACTCGCCTAACCTGGTCCTTCACGCTCCTGACGTTTAGGGTGAGTAATGATATGAACATTGTCTCAGCGCTAGCTGTCAGTGTCTGGGTAAGGGAGAACCGCTACTGGGTTGGGCCCTAAGCTGTTCTACTGAGGGTGCTGGGACTCCTGTTGGTCCCCCTTTCCCTTGCCCTCTTCCTCACTGTCATCCGAAATCACTATTTCAGGTCCTGCCTCTGGGACTTTTGTCCACTGGGTCTGTTCTTTTGGGTCCCCGGTGGTGTCTATCAGGGCTAGCTGTTGGTGTAGCTCCTGGAGGGCCGTTTGTATCGACTGGTTTGGTTCGCCTGGGGTACCTCCTGTGTCCTCTATGTTCTCCTCGTCTGTGTCGATGATGGTGTAGCCATCATTTTGTTCCTCGGTTTGGGAAGTGATATGCTTCTTCTTTGTGGTGTGGAAGTCTTCCTTCCTTTGCCGTTGCCTCTTTCTTCCTGATTTCTGGGGGGGTTGGTTAACTATCTCGTCCCTCTCCATCTCTTCGTCTTTCAGGGGTTCCATCTGTGGTTCTTCTCGGGGCGGTGATTGTTTCCCTTTGGTCCGGGCCCGCCTCCTTTCATCTCTTTCCTCTTTCTCTTTCCTGCACTTTTCCCGGAGCCTCTGGGACTTTACCTGTTTCCAGGCCTTCTCAATCTCCTCTTCGTCCCTGCTGCTGCAGTCCGCTTTCTTCTTTAGGCGTTTGCTTTTCACTTTTTGCTTTTGCAGGGGCTGGGGTTGGGGTCGGGGTCCTGGCGGCAGCCATAGACTCCTTTCCCTCCTCGGCCCTAGTTTCTGGTGTTGGTTCCGGCTCCCCTTGGGCCTCCAGTGGTGGTGCATTAGTTGGTGTACCATTCTCGTGGGTTCCTTCGGGGTGGGTGGGGTCCACTGAGACGGTAGTCTCTGTTGGTGGCGCCGGATCTGTCACTCTGGTTGGTTCCACCTCTGGGTTGGGTCCTGGGGACTTGTGGTCCTGTGGGCCCGGTCCCTTCAGGTTGCTTCTCCTGGTTGGCTCCGGTATCTTCTGGGCTTCTTCCCTAGATGCCTTCAGGAGGGCGTTCACCTTTGCATTGGCAGTGGGGTCCAGCTTTGGTCTGGTGGTCTTCCGGGCTGGGGTTCCTGCAGCTGCCGCTGCGTTGGTTCTGGGTCTGTCAGACTTTGGGCACTGGTAGTAGGTGTGGCCTTCTCCTCCACAGAGGTTGCACGCCTTTTCCCTTTGCATCTGCTCGTCTCGTGTCCGGTTGGTCTGCATATCCTGCAGTACTTCTCTGGGCAGTCCATTCCTTTGTGTCCCACGGCTTGACACTTCCTGAAGGTAAAAGGTTGGCCCGGGTAACGGATCCTGCCCTCGTTGGCTCCTAGGTAGAAGCTTGCTGGGGGGTGCCTCAGTCCGTCTCTTCCTGCTGGGTCCTTGTGGAGGTTGAGTATGGCCTGCCAAGTCGTGTATCATATGCCTCTTTTGTCTCTGACCTTGTTGGATCCATTTGCAATGGTGCCGTATCTCTGGAGTAGCAATGCGATGTCCCGGTCTGGGATGTGGGGGTTCGTCATCTCCACCGCGATCCTCTTCTCCGTCGATGCTGGCTCCCATCCAGTTGAAATATTGAAGGAATTGAATGGTTTCTCCCCTTTCTTCCCTTGGAAGAATTCCCAATACTTCCTGTATAAGGTGTGGGTGATGAAACTCAAGAGAAAAATCCACCCTGATGCTGATGCTTGGCAACTCAGCTCCTCCTCCCCTGTGATCCCTGCTGGTTTGATGACCTTATCTAAGAAGAGGTCCCTGTCTAGCTTGGGTCCCGCCTTGTCTTTCACCTCCCACCGCATGACTTAGGCATGTCTACGGGTAAGGTCGTACCCATTGAAGGGTTCGGGGGCTGTCCCTTGCCTGGTCCCCTCCTCACCTTTCCCTCCACCACCTGGTTTGGCAGCTGTGGGGTTTTCAGGGTTGCCATAGTCCAATGTTGCTCTACTTTACGTGCTTCTGATTGGCCAGAATGTCGTCTGCTTTCACTTCCTGCTCTTCTGCTCTCTTCTTTGCCGTCCATGCTGTTGTGTTGCTTCAGGATCAGGTACTCCTTCCGGTCACTTACCATTGGCTACTGGCCAGCGCCCTGCCTCTCGCTATGATGCTGAAGTAACTTATTTTTTTCATTTCTTATCGAGCACTTATCCACTCCTCATGCCCTGCATGCCGTCTTCTTTATTGTCCACATGCCAGTTTCACTTCCTTCCCAGCACTCCAGATCAGGGCATGTGTCGGTAATCAGTCTCCCCTTTCCGCGTTGGCCCTGTCTTCGTTCTGCATCACGTTGCTGTTTTTTTAGGGTCGAGCCTGTGTTGCATGCGCTCGCGCATGCGTATCGCAGCGAGACACTTTAGTTACTAGAAAAGGGCTCGGAGCCCTGTCGACGTCACGTCAGTGTCCTTCATTGGTTCATGGGCTTGCCTAGTAAAATCTGCTTGCTTTCATTAGTCCAAGGCACACATACGTCATGCCTTTTCTGGTGGCTAGCCCTCCTCGAGAGCAGCGACCAAGTACAGAAAACATGCGAGGCTCGCTGTTTGCTGTCTGATCGTGGACTTCTTTTTCTCTATTTCCCACGCGATTTCGCTTGGCAGAAGTCGAGCGCTTTACACATTTAATTTCACTTTTTTGGGTTACCTACATAAAAACACTTTTGCCGATAGATGAAAAGTCGGGTTAGGAGTTTACAACGCGATCAGCTCCAACATGAGCAAACGCGAGACCCGTTGCATTGCAAATGCATTTTTTTTTTTTTTGCTGTTCAACATGCACTCTTCCTGGGAACCCCACACACTTTTTTCATCCCAATTAAATCCCTGCCACAAACCACACACCTCCAAATCCTACCGCGATTCTGTGCACAGTCCAAGTTGTTTATGGACACAAAGCCTTGTCCGCTTCGCTGCCGGCTCTGAGCGGTCAGGGGGTTCACCACCACACCGAGCGTAGCACTGAAATATTATCCACTGGACTGTCCGTGCCGCAAAATCATAAATTACTCTAAAATTAGACAACATGTCGGGTTTAAAGCAGTGAGGGTGTCAACGCATGGGGTGAAAGCGCGAGGGTTGAACCCCCACGAGCAATCTGTGAGGAGGTGGTGAACACAGCGTTTAACAGGAGCAAGCGCAAGTCAGAAAGCGCAGTTTACCATCTAATGCCAGTGGGGAAAAAGGGGTCGGAGGGGGCTGAAAAGTTACACCCTCTCCCGCCCACGCATGGTTTCCCAGTTCATTTGCTCCCGTGGAGATAATATTCACTAGGTAGGGCGGTGGAGTATTCAAATGCGGCGAACTAACACAACAGTCGTTCTGTATTTTCCACATCTGAAAAAGATGTGGAATTAAAAACTATTCACTCCAAGTCCTGACCATACTGGCCCCCCTTCTGAGATTAACGAAAAGAGAAAGCAATTGGATTTTTTTTTTTTAAGAGACCAGTTTACTGGTACCCGACACCAAGACAAAACGTGCACAGGATTCCTGTGTTCCTAGGTATCTAATAACCAGTCAGTGGGCACATCAACCGTACCCTTTACTAGAGACGGAGGCATGTGCTGCTCCGCGGGCTATGTGCGGTTTTTTAAACAAAATGCACTATTTGCGCTTTCAAGCAAATTCCACATGCTTCTAGCATTACAACTTGTGAGTGAGAAATGGCGTTTTTCATTTTATGCTTCCGAGAATAACTTCGCTGGATTTGATTTTCCGTGTGGGTCTATAGCTGGTCTCTCACCGTGGTCAAAAGAGGTGAAAGGACTACAAATATGGCAGGGCTGGCATCTGCTGCGTGAGGCTGTTCAGTTCTATGATGCCCTCATTTGTGAAGGATACAAAGGACATCCTGAATCTGATGCAAGATATTGGGCCTGATTACAACTTTGGAGGAGGTGTTAATCCGTCCCAAAAGTGACGGTAAAGTGACGGATATACCACCAGCCTATTACGAGTCCATTATATCCTATGGAACTCGTAATACGGTTGGTGGTATATCCGTCACTTTACCGTCACTTTTGGGACGGATTAACACCTCCTCCAAAGTTGTAATCAGGCCCATTGACTTTGAAATTAGCGGGGACCTCCTTTTGACACTAGACGTGGAGGCCCTATATACTAGCATTCCGCAAGAAGCATCCTTGAGAGTGCTTGATTCCCTTCTAGAAGCGGTCCCTTAGAAATCAATTACCCCAAAGGAGTTTGTCCTGGACTGCGCCCATATGGCCTGGACGAGGAATTACTTTCAATTTGAGGAAAGGTTCTATTTACAGACACACAGGACATCAATGGGGAGTACCTTCGCCCCAAGTGTGGCATGTCTGTATGTATACGATTTTGAAATTATTACATTCATTTATAATGATGAAAACCTATTCAGGACAAAAATCCATATATGGAAACAATACATTGATGATATTTTCATCATTTGGAAAGGGGATGAAAAACAGGCACTTGAATTTGTGGACTGGTTGAACTCAATGGATACATAGTGGCGGTTCACCCTCATTGAGAAGGAGTCAATCACTTTTCTATATCTGAGGATCTGGGTGACAAAAGGGAAACTACTAACTGAGGTTTATTATAAGCCCATGTTTAATCCTAAATCACTGAGGGATAATCTATCGTGGGTCAATTTCTTAGATTACGTAGGAATTGTATGAACAAAATGGATTATGACAAACATGCTGCATTTATCTCCAAGAAATTAGAAACAAAATGATACCCGATCCGTCTGACAAGAAAGGCAAAGAAGCGGGCCCATAACAGTGCTAAGAGAACAGCTGCTTGAAACATACAAAGCCCCCTATGACTCGATTTGTTTGTGTCACTACCTTTGATATTTACTCAAACCAACTAAAAAAATATATTTTGAAGCATTGGAGAATTCTGAATTCTGGACCTTTGGAATTTGAAAGACCTCTATTGCCTTTAAAAGAGGAAAGTCCTAAAGAGATCTTTTGGTACATACTAGACCAAAAACGAGACAAGTACAGATGCATACTATACAGACCATAAGGAACCTCCCACCAGTATTAGGCCATTTCCCAGTTGTAACATTTGTTCCCTTTCAAGTCAGAAAAAACAATTGGACCTAGGCCTAAGAACCCACTGGATTTTGAGGAATCACACCACCTGTGACTCTATGAATTGCATTTATGTATTGATCTGTTCCTGTGGCTTGAAATACGTAGGTATGACCACAAGAAAAGTTAAGGTTAGGATCAATGAACATAGAAGCACATTTAGATGCAAGAAAAGAAACACTAAATTGATGTCCCATTTTGTGTGTCCTGCACATTCAGAGAATGACTTAGAGTGGTACATCATTGAAAAACTACAAGAGCCACCTGAGGGACAGCTTATCAGGTTGGAACAATGCTGGATATATAGATTGTCAAGCTCCTCGCGAGGGTTGAACGATGCTATCCCTTGGATACAATTGGCAGGGAGATAATGTTCGCCTGCCATCAATGTGTTCAAATGGATTGTCGTTTGACATTCAGCTATGAGAAACCCTATATCAATTTCTGGTCTTTGACCCTAACAATTCATATAGGCATTGGGGCTTGGGGTCGACATAGAAGCCCCATAGAGAAATGTGTGGGGGAGGGTCCCATAAACTATACATCTATAAAGGGGTAGATACATACAGTGACTTCCGCCTCCCAGTAAGTTGTGGGAAGGTTTAACCCATCACGGACAGATGCTGCTCGCTGGGTAATAAATATAATAAAAAAATCCCCATTGAAAATAAATATATATTACTACTTGTATTAGATATCTTGCACTTTTGTTGGATTTGGGGCGTGCACTTCAACCCTTCTGGTTTAAAAGAGAAGGTCCAGCGCCCCCCCCTTTCTTGCTAGTAAGTGAACCAAAAATTTCATACAGTGTATAAACCGCCAGCCGTGGACATTCGTTAGGCATATTTGTGAAGCACTACACCTCTCATGATCACCTGGGCGTGTCGTACATCAATGACGTCAGACGCCGACCTCGGGCAGCACTGAAAAACCAGCATGGCGGCATGTATGTTATCTTTGGTGGTCTTAGATGAACGGACTAGGTTGGATGGCGGTGCAGGTTTTTCCCAAATAATGGATATTAAGGGGGTCTTACTATCTTGCCCTTTATTTCCTCTGAAAAATAGGGAGCTTAGTGGGAGGTGTGACATTTGCCATTAAGTCACAGGATCTTTTTATGGAAGGACCCAGGGAGACTCACTTAGAACAATTTTCTCATTACCATTTTGGAATAACGGGATGATTGGTGGGAGCTGTCACATGTACTAGAAAACGGTATTCCTCCACGAAGGCGGTTACCTCCTGAGCCTTACCGCCAATATACACCCTTAAATAAAACGTTGCTTCAGGGGCAGTGTAACACATTTTAGACACATACGTCTACTGGAACAAGCCTATAAAAAATCTAATGACACAAATCTTCCACCCAGGATGATGCCACAGGCAGTTTCCTCTCACATAAACGGGATTGTGTAACACTGGAACCTGTTGAGACTCATACTTTTACTGGCACGAGCCGATAAAAAATCTGATGATGCACATCTCCTGTCCATGATGACACCACAGGCAGTTTTCTTTTCACATAAATGAGATTGTGTAACTCTGTAGCAAATATTAGGCAAGTGATCTTTTAATAACATATTCAATATAGACATGCAAGGTTAATGACAATATGGTAATAAGGATTTGATAGGTGCCGTATAGAAAAAAAAGGTTCACCATAACCTGACATGTCTATTTTTTTCTACCCTAAGTGTGTGACTACAGGACCGCAACCCCGCCTGACACGCATGAGGCGTGGATAACCCAAAAAATAGGGTAAGAGTATTGAATGTGATTCACCTACAGGTGAGGTGTTTAGAGGGCAGTTTGGACACTGGCTGGTGCATTTTTCTCTGGTTTCTCTTCCTATGATTTAGATGATGGGTTATGTTAGGAATCACAGGAAGGAGGAGAAACACAGTCACTTTAGCTGAAATAGACAGACCTGGTAAATATAGGGATGCCTAGGGAAATTTAGGTGCAGGTGACTACTTTGGGTATCAGTGATGTATAATCAAACCACGTGGTTGATGTGATGGGAAGTAAATACATTCAGGATGGAGTGCAAAAAGTTAGGTGATAACATTTCAAACAATTAAAAAAAAAAAAAAAGGTGACCAACATTAGAAATAATATGGCATAGGGTTAAATGGGTTTACATTGACAGGGAGACCTTGTGTTTCCTGTCTTAAGACGGTTGGGATTTCATGTTATGGTATGGGGAACTATCATGAAACTAGCCTCTCAGATGGTCTAATGTTTTTACATTTTGGATTACCTTAGGGTACTTCAAAGAATGAAGTCAGCCTAAAAAATCAGGCCTCATGGGTGTGCATGACATTTGTGCTAGAAAGCAGGGAAAGTTACCAGTTGCCCTGACAAAGGCCCCAAGACCCGGCTGGGCTCTTTGAGAGGGCAGAAACATGTTGTTGTGAAGGTAGGGTTTCCTGGGAACATAAAAGACCCAAACAAGACTAGGAATATTGCTTTTATTCATGCCTTTGGTACCCTGTAATAAAGGAGATATTCTTGGGGTATTCCAACAGGTATTTTTAGGGTTTGATATGGATCCCTGCTATTATCTAGTTAATTATTCTATTTTGAACTCCCAAGAACTCTTGGTTGAGTCCGCCCTGGTAGTATCATCTTACCGGGCTGTGGATAGACAGCCGATTAAGAAGCATGCCACTATTAAGTGGATGAGCCATCTATTCCAATTCTTAGATTGATCCTAGTGGCTGGTAATATGAGAGGTCAGTTCTGATGGGTATTTCTTTAAAAAACCCTCCTTGGACAAAAGGTCCCATTATAAAAGTTTTCCCATATTTTTGTGGCTTTGTTGTTACATTGGGAGAACCTAACTAGGTCTTCTCTCACTCTCGAGGTGTGACACAGTTTTAAGAGCATTCAGAACCATCAGCCCTCCAAAGTTTCAGGGTCTGAAGTAAGCTTCTATTGTGTAATATGCTGTACATTTCCTCTGATCTACAACTTTGACTAGTAGCTTGATTCTGCTTGATGGGGCAAACGATGAAAGGAAAGGAGGCATTTCAACAGCTTCTACATCGCATGTTATCTAGTATATTGTTTTCATTTGGTCCCTATACAAAAAAGTAAAACAATGTACTTATTTTTATTAGTTAAGCAATTGGAAAACGTCTTTGACCATCACTGTGTTGACCCTCTGTATATGACAACATGCCTTGTTGTAACTCCAAATATTAATATTTCATATTGCTGAGGGGGGCATACATCCAACACAAAAAAAAACAGAAAGCGCATACGTGATGCTGTTAGCTCAATTCAAATGTATTTAGATACAATATTAACATTGCAACACAAACATTCTCAGGAAAGCACGTTTTGCAAATTTTATATTGCTTCACGAGTGCAGTCATCTTGAAGGCCTCTACGGTCATGATTTGAGTGGTGCAGCAGGTGCAGTGGTACCAGGCCCAAAAGTTGTCAGAACTCCTCTAAACACCAAATATTTCCATATTTTACTTCTAAAGAGGCAGTCACAAGTGCAGTTACCTTGGAGGCATTAGAGTCATGATTTGAATGGTGCAGCAGGTGCAGTGGCACCCTGCTCAAAAGCTCCAGGAGCCCCACTAACACAAATTAATACTAACTTTTACTGTGAAGCAGGCTGTCACAAGTGCAGTTATCTTGCAGGCACTAAGGCCATGAATCGAATGGTGCAGCAAGTGTAGTGGCATTTTACTAACTACACATTACTGTACTCTAATACAAAGCCATATTAAATAATGTACAGATTACGAGTTTGGAACCCTAGGATATTAATTCAACATACATCTCAACATAAAAAACTATTAACGGTTCATCAAATTTAAAACAAACATTATTATAACCTTTTTCTAATATTCATAATCTATTTAGATAGTAAGATAAAATGCAAAAGAAAAAACAAAGGCACAACCTATTGGCTTTGCCAATGCTTGTTTTATATTTCTCAGCATTTGGTTCTATACTTTTCATGAAGTTATATTTAATAAACAATAAAAATTAGAAATAAAATATAATTTAAATATGCATTACATCTTTTTTTGCAGTTTTGTATACACTTTAATAAATATATTTAATTGTACTTTTTTAGTTAATTTATATTTTAATTACCTCTGCAGGCAGGATAGGGAACTCCACACATACAAAGATAGGAGAGGTGGAGGTGTAAACTCGGCACCTATTTTGTACTAGAAAATGTACTACAAAGTGCAGTTTGTGAATCAGACCCTGCAAACACAGAACCCTATCAGCAAAAGCTTACGCTGAACCAAAAATTCACTTTATTTTCTTTTTCCATATGTTTTCTTAAACCTTTTCTACAGTATTAGTGCCCTACTAAAGAAAAGCAAATTATAGAATCCATGTTTTTAATTTAATTAAAATACTCTTTACATTTATTGTTTGATTTATAATAATAAAGATCGCTGCATAAAACACATTTTAAATATTAGCACATTTCTCAAAACCAATACTTAATTTGAAAAATAATAAGGGCCAGGCAGCTGAATCTCAGGGTTCCTTGTTTCCAACCCTGTTACTTTCATCCACCACCCTGCACATTCTGCATCTCTGCATCTTCATCTCACTCATGCAGGTTCTTTTTCAAAGCTGCTTCTTCCCTTTGTCACTGTTTACCCATCTTTCTCTTACTCCTTTGTTCCCCTATTCTGCCTTTCATTCTGGGCCAGAGTCTGATGACGAAAAATAAGTGCTGGTCCCCATAAATGAATGGAGTTGGTCCCCACTGGCTCAGATTAAGCACTGCCCAAAACATTGCCAGACATACCTGCAGTCTCGAGCAAACAATGAATACTATACGGATCACTCTTAAATGTTCTAAATCTTTCTAAAGAGTACTAAAATCAATTAATAAATCATGTAATATAAAAAATAGCTTGCAAGTAACATGGTTATATGACCCTATGTTGCCATCTCAGTGACACTTTTAAACTACTCAGCTTTTGGCCTCGCAGTTTTTATCCAGGGCTATGCAGTTGCACAGTGCTACCGGGCCACCAGCTTCTTCTAGCTTGTGCAGCATCCTGTGCACCTTTTATGTTTTAATTCACTGTTCCAAAATGGTCAATGGCCATCTTGGAACAGGTAATGAAATATGAAAATTCTAGCCCAAACCTCTATGCCAGTGGTTCCTAACCTGTGGTCCCGGGCCCCCTTGTGTTCGGGAAGCCACCTCCGGGGGTCTGCGACTGCTTAGAAAAGTAAACAATATTAAGATATATGTCCCCAGCTTTCAGTAAGGACTCAGTGGGGGGGTCCCCGGATTCCAGTAATGATTCAGTGGGGGTCCCCGGGTTCCAGTAATGAACAAGTGGGGGTCCATAGAAGTCAAAAGGTTGGGAACCACTGCTCTATGCCGCATAATAAAAGAAGAGATCTATTGGCTTTAGCAATATTTGATTATGAGTAACACATCTTCATTGTTTAGACATATATGTGCGTTTATGTGGATGGATGAGGGGCTAATGTGAGACCGAGTCAACGACTGGAGGAGTGGATGGATGTGTGCAGGAGCAAACAAACAAAAGAATGAATTCACTGATTGAAGAGTGCATGATGAACGGATGAGTAAGTGAGCACATAAAACATGGCTACACGGGTTGGTGGATGAATGGGCCTGTGAGTATATGTCTTCTTGAACAAGTAAGGTGATAAGTGAGTGGATGAATACATAAATGTGTCTGGTTAGAAATGTTTGCATAGCCTGGGGGGGGTGTTCTGCCACCAACAGAGTAAGATGAAAGCAACCTTCCTTCATGGCAGTGCCTGGGTGTAGATACCTACAATATGTTAAGAATTTGATCCATGTTGCACGGGCCAGCCTTATGCTGAAACTGGTGCATTTGTACCACAGATGCCAGGTCCAACATTATACCGGTGGAAAAGACATCAAAGAAACCCATGGTATGCCATGAATTATCACAATTATGCATGGGCCATCGAAGTGGGCCCCATCATGCCATCAATACCCACATTATGCCAAAAATGAACACCATTAGGCCAGAGCCATCATCGTGTAAGGACTGAGCCCCATTATGTCATGGATCCCCAGAATATTCTAGGAACTACCGCCATAATGCCTCAGCTAGCATCATTCCAGATATCAGCACTATGCTGCTCTGTGTGTCCACAACATCCAAAGAATTACCACCATTGTGCCTGGGGCAGCTTTATGTTGGCATTGGCACCTTAATGCCAAGGATGCTCTCAATATGCCAAGAATTACCATCATGGTGGCAAGAATTAGCCTAGCTTCATGGCATGACAGCTGGATCCTCGGTGTGGAAAGATGCATGCAAAGGGGGCGTTCCCCCATTAGGGGCGCCAACAAAATGACGCAAAGAAATGTAAGAGATTTCTTTGCTTAATTTTTTAGAGCAGGCATTAAAAGGAGGTACACCATAGTTACAGTGAGCCTCAATGGGCTTTGCAGGATTAGCGTCAACATTTTGTATGCTAATCCTGCAAATCTCCAAACTAGCGTCAATAATTTGCCTGCTAGCTGCCTAACTACCACCATGGTGCGCCGTATCATAGAAGAAAAGAATGGTGGCATTAGGGGGCGCTAAGGGGGGCAAGAAAAGTGGCACTGCTGTGGTTGCAGCGCTGCTTTTCATAAATCTGGCCCTAATTCTATGTCAGGACCAGAGGCTTCGGATTATGCTTCTCCTTCTTTGCTGTTTATTAATGTCTATAAATGCACAGCAGCCAATGAAAACACACTTTTTTCTTTAATCTACATTACCCATAAGATTTACGGATGACTGTAGGAAAGTAGCCTCTTTTTAGCATGGTTACCCCCAATTTTTGCCTGTTTGTCAGTGTGTTTGTGTTCACTGGGATCCTGCTAACCAGGACCCCAGTAACTGTGCTCTCTCCCTTTAAATTTGGTTGCTTGGATCACACACACCCCACATTTGGCATACTGGTGCCCCCATATAAGTCCCTAGTATAGGGTACTCAGGTACCCAGGGCATTGGGGAACCAGGGGTCTCCCATGGGCTGCAGCATGTATTATGCCACCCATGGAGAGCCCATGCAAAGTGTATCTGCAGGCTTAACATTGCAGCCTGCATGAAAGGGTGCATGAACCCATTTCACTGCAAAGTCACTGCACCAGGTCACTGTAAGTCACCCCTATGGTAGGCCCTCCTAGCCCATATGGCAGGTTGCAAGTACCTGTGTGTGAGGGCACCCCTGCATGAGCAGAGGTGCCCCCACAAACTCCAGCTCCATTTTCATGGACTTCGTGAGTGCTGGGATGCCATTTTATACGTGTACTGGGCATAGGTCGCTTCCTATGTCCAACTACATAATGGTAACTCCGAATCTAAGCATGTTTGGTATCAAACATGTCAGAATCGTACCCCAATACTGTTGCCCGTATTGGAAGTATGATTTCATGCACTATGGGGGCTCCTTAAAGGACCCCCAGCATTGCTCCTACCAGCTTTCTGGGGGTTTCCAGGCAGCCCACGCTGCTGCTACCCCTCAGATGGGTTTCTGCCCTCCCGCTGCTTGATCAGCTCAAGCCCAGGAAGGCAGAACAAAGGATTTCCTTTAGGAGAGGGCGGTAACACCCTCTCCCTTTGGAAATAGGTGTTACATGGCTTGGGGGGGTAGCCTCCCCAAGTCACACTGGTATGCTTTGAAGGGCACATTTGATGCCTGCCTTGCATAAACCAGTCTTCACCGGTCCAGGGACCTCCAGTCTCTGCTCTGGGGTGAAACTGGACAATGGAAGGGGGAGTGACCCCTCCCCTGTCCATCACCACACCAGAGGTGGTGCCCAGAGCTCCCCAAGTGGCCACTTGATTCTGACATCTTGAATCCAAGGTGGGCAGAGGCCTCTAGGAGCATCTGAGTGGCAAGGTCAGGCAGTTGACGTCATAGCCCCTTCCTGATAGGTGGTCACCTGGCTAGGTGACCAATCCCCCTTTCAGGGCTATTTAGGGTCTCTCTCTTGGGTGGGTCCTCGTCTTCGTCCTACAGTTGACCACCTCCTGCAACCACAGACGTGTGGGTAGTGGCTCCTGCCCCCACTAGACGCTTCTGTGACTTCTGGACTTGATCCCCTTCTTCCACAGGTCTTCCTCTTCAGGAATCCACCGTTGGTTTCTTGCAGTCTTGTTTGGATGTTGCATTTTCTTAATTTTCGTCTTTTCTGGTGGTTTGGGGAAAATCCAGTAACTTACTCCTTTCTTCCTGGTCACTGGGGGGCACTGAGGTACTTACCTTTGGGGTTTCCTGGTTCCCCCAGTTCCCCTCTAAACATTCCACTTACCTAGGTGGGGGTCTGGCATTCGCATTCCATTTTTGTAGTATATGGTTTGGGCTCCCCCTAGGGTCACTAGTGTCTATTGCTATTTGCACTGTTTTCTATCACTTGTTATGCCTATTACTGATTACTAGTGTACATATCTAGTGTGTTACTTACCTACTATTGGAGGGTTGCCTCTCTAGTACGTTTGGTAAAAGTACCTTTATTTTTGTAACAAAGAGTGTTTTCTGTCATGTGTGTAAGTGTTGTGTGACTACAGTGGCATTGCATGAGCTTTGCATGTCTCATACATAAGCCTTGGCTGCTCATCCACAGCTACCTTTAGAGAGCCTGGGTTCTAGACACTGCCTGCACTATACTAATAGGGGATGTCTGGACCTGCATAAGGTGTAAGTACCTTAGGTACCCACCACACGCCAGGCCAGCTTCCTACATTGGTGGCAGTGTTGGGAAAAGCACTTGCAATTGCCTTAACACTCGGTTACTTGGTACTTTCCACACAAAAGACCATTTACTGACTAGGGGTACACAGGGTTCTTAGTGTCAGGGAACTAGTCTCGTAGCTTTGGGTAAGCTAGGGGTCTGGCATAGCCCTTGCTTTAAACTTCTTTGGAGAGACTAGAAGTTAGGGTAGTTAGGAACACTTACACAACCCTAACAACAGTACATGTCTTCAGAGCAGAACACATCTCAGGCCATGGACTCACAATATGTGGGCCTCACTTTCCAAGAGTTGAGGGAGATGTGCTCAGACAGGATCCTGAAGATAGGAAGGAACCCTAACAAGAGTCTGCTTCTGGGCCTGCTCCTCCAGGATGACCAGGACCATGCTGGTAGCCAGGAGGACACATCGTTCAACTCCAGGAGAAGATTCCCTAGATAGGAAACTCAGACAGGTGAGACTGGAGGAGGCCAAGCTGAGGTTGCAGCAGCAACAGCTAACCCTAGATAGTTAGGTCTTGGCATTGGAGAGAGAGAGAGAGAGAGAGGGGGGGGGGGGGGTTGGGGTTAGCACCCAGTGGTGGGAGCAGCTTTAGTTTCAGGGAACCTAGAGTCAGGAAGGACTCTTTAGATTCCAGGAATCTAAACAAGGTTGTTCCCCCCTACAAGGTGGGGGATGACATTTACAAATGGTTCACTGCTCTAGAGAGGGCCTGTAAGGTACAGAGGGACCCTCTGAGACAGTGGGCTGCTATCTTGTGGCTCTCCTTCGCTGACAAGGGAAATGATAGACCTCTCACTGTCAGGGAAGAGGATGCTGACAACTACTCAGGTTTAAAATCTGCACTCATAGATTGGTTTGGTCTCATCACTGAACAATATAGAATCAAGTTCAGGGAGACCCAGAAAGAGATCTCCCAGGACTGGGTGGATTTTGTGGACTGTTCTGTTAAAGCTTTGGAAGGCTGGTTACATGGCAGCAAAGTCAGTGACTATCAGGAATTATACCACCTCATCTTGAGAGAGCACATTTTGAACAGCTCTGTGTCTGATTTGTTGTACCAATACTTGGTGGACTCTGATTTGACCTCTCCCCAAGAATTGGGAAACAAGGCAGACAAATGGGTCCGCACCAGGCTGAGCAGAAAAGCCCAGAAAGGGGCTGACCAAAGGGAAAAGGGTACAGGTAAGTATCAGGACAAGGAGGGGGACAAAAACAAACAAAAAGAATCCTCTTCAGGCCCACAAAACTCTTCTGGGGGTGAGTCTAAGTCCTCTCCTGCGTGGATCTCCTCTCATCTTGAGCTGCGTGGATCCTGCATCATGGGTGGTGGTCTGGAGTGGCCCCCTCAATCCTCTATACCAGTTGTCCAACTTTGGTGAAGATAAGCCCTTGCCTTCCCACGCAGTACAGTACCCCCGTGCACCGCATCTCTTGCAGCTACCAAGGCTTGTTGGCATCTCCTCCAAGGGATCTTCAGGCTCCGTGTAGCCCCAGCCCCCAGCACTCGTCCCTGTGACGCACAGCCCTCTGCGTGCTTCTCTGAGGGCGTGGGACCCTTCTTCACTTGTGCTGCGTGGGCTTCTCTGTGACTCCTGGTTCCTCTTCCAGTGGGTCTCCTATGGGGACTGCCTTTTCTTCTGTGGACTCTCTGCCTTGTTGAGGGTCTCCACAGGACTCCCCTATCGGTTGAGTCCTCCTGGGCCTTGCTGGTCCCCGGCAGCTCCACATTTGCTTCATTGCAACTTCTGCCTTTGCCAGGGCTTGTTGGTGGGTTTTCCACACCACTAACCGACTGCAATCATCCATCCACTGTGGGACGTCAACTGCATCCTCCAGGAACTCTTCTCCAGCTCCAGGGGCTGCATCGTCCTACCGTCAACCAACTCCTGCAACCACAGACGGGTGGGTATTGGTTCCTGCCCCCACTGGACACTTCTGTGACTTCCGGACTTGGTCCCCTTCTTCCACAGGTCTTCCTTTTCAGGAATCCACCACTGGTTTTTGCAGTCGTGTCTGGGTGTTGAATTTTCTTAATTTTCGTCTTTTCTGGTGGTTTGAGGAAAATCCAGTAACTTACTCCTTTCTTCCTGGTCTCTGGGGGGGCACTGTGGTACTTACTTTTGGGGTTTCCTGGTTCCCCCAGCTCCCCTCCACACATTCCACTTACCTTGATGGGGGTCCGGCATTCGCATTCCATTTTTCTTTAGTATATGGTTTGGGCTCCCCCTAGGGTCACTATTGTCTATTGCTATTTGCACGGTTTTGTATCGCTTTGTATGTCTATTACTGATTAATACTGTACATATCTAGTGTGTTACTTATCTCCTATTGGAGGGTTGCCTCTCTAGTACTTTTTGGTAATTGTGTCACTAAAATAAAGTACCTTTATTTTTGTAACACTGAGTGTTTTCTGTCATGTGTGTAAGTGCTATGTGACTACAGTGGTATTGCATGAGCTTTGCATGTCTCCTAGATAATCCTTGGCTGCTCATCCACAGCTAACTCTAGAGAGCCTGGCTTCTAGACACTGCCTACACTACACTAATAGGGGATACCCCGACCTGGTATATGGTGTAAGTACCTTAGGTACCCACCACACGCTAGGCCAGATTCCTACAATGACATCACAATAACAGTCCAATCATGACCCTTTCTTTGCTGCTTCACATTAAAATGAGTACTAAACCTTTCTTATGTTCATAAATGGTAACCTAATTTATATGTGACTAACTGTGTAATGCTGTGCAGCACGACTGTCAACGAGCATTTCAAACATGCGCAATATATTTGTTTTCTGCTGCTAGTGCACGCCAATGCTCAGCACACGTGAATACCTAATTTACGGCTTTGTCGCCGCTCGGAACGATCGCGTGGTGAAACTACACAGCCTGTGTAGTCCCCCGCGTATCGCTCCCCGGATTAGGCCACAGTTCACTCATTGCACCCAGCGGGGTGCTGAGCGGCCGGAGGACAAAACGCATTTGTGCGAGGACCGCAGTCCTCTTTCTGGCTCACTACCTCCGGCGTGCAAAGTGCTGCGGATCAGTTTCCATTCAATTTTGGAATGCGAGTCCATGCTGAGACTCGGCGACTTGTGAGTCGGCTCCCGCATAGCAGTCTCTACGCGTGTGAGACACACGTCCTCCTAACGCCCTGCTGCCAGGGTTGTAATAATTGACAATCACAAGATTAATCCTGAGGGGGAAAACAGGCTTTATAAAGCTATTAAGCTTCCTCTGTGTTTTCATACACAAAGTGTCTAGCCTCTCATTCAGCCTAAGATACATTGGGGTCCCGTCCCCATTATTTACATCTAGAAGCTCAGGAACATGGGTATATTCATAATTTGCCATAAGTATTCCAAAATATCTCAAAATATTCCAAATAATTTCCACTTTTAGCCACTATGACTGAGAGACAGCCCTCTGACCCCACATATCTCCAGGAGCAATAAGATCTGCTCCTCGCCGAGGACATTGTGTAGGCCCTTGACGCCTTGGCCCAATCAGTGAACAGAACCCTACCAGTAGTGCTGCAACCTCTTGCTAGACAGCTAAAAAGGTATGCCTTGACCGTTCCCCCTTATGGCCAACTGAACCCCATCCCTCTGTCTCCCCGCACAGACGAACAATCCCCACCTCAAGCTGAATGGCCACATGCCATGGCCCAGACCACAGCCACAAACCACGAATATTCAGCACTGCCTTCCACCAGCACCCAAGCCCTCTCCTTCCCTATTCAGGATGATGACACTTGCTCCCCTCACTCAGACTCCAATGATGACACTTGGCGCTCCCAGAAACGGAAATGCCATTCTCCAGACGACATATGAACCCCACCCTGACTGGTGAAGGTCTAGACCCCCAACTCCACCCTCAATTTCAATCGAGGCGCCATCATTCACCCTAGATCGGCGGACTAGACCCCCATTCTCACAGTTACGGAGTACGCTCAGACACGACTGAGAAAAACCCTAGACTAAGAAGTCAGGAACCGCCTCCGCTCAGAATGCCCTCGCCCAGATGTCCCCGGGAGGGTCGCGCCGGAGCTAGACCCCAATCTAGCGACCTTCATTAAACGTTCTTCTAAAGATCCCAAGAAGGTGATAGATAGATCCTGGAAATCATACCAGGACAAAGTACTTGACCTTGCAGGCTCCCTGTGCAAAATTCTGGAACTGGCGGTGGGTGCTAAAGAATCCAGCTTCTCGATATACCCCAAAATATTACCAGGCTGGGCTCAAAGAGCACTATGCCTGCTAGGAAATGCAAACTGTACAATCTCCATAGAGCAGTGGTTCCCAAACTTTTTCGACCCGCGGCTCCCTTCACCTATATTGGCCATTGCCCGCGGCTCCCCATTATGTCACTTTTATTCGGGTAGGCGATGTAAGCCCAGCCTCGGGAGTACTTTAATTTTTCTCCCTCCAAATAATTGGGATGAAGACGAAGAAGGTATTGGTAACAAAATAAAAATATAAGTTGTTTACTTTAAGAATTCTTTTCAATTCAGTTAAGTCAGAAACAATACAATATTAAGGGCCAAAAATGTTTCCATGAATTAGCAACAGTACTTGATCATTCATCAGTGCTTAATTTGTGCTTGTTTCTGGTGCACAGCACCAGCACTTATTTTTGAGGGCCGGCACTTATTTTTCTGCCTCAAGCATTTACTGCGAGCAAACGACACATAAGACACATATGGGAAAGACTGAGGAAAAGAGAAAAACTAAATAATGTCACAATGGGAGAAAACAGAAAGCTGCAAGAGTGAGCTGAAGGGGCAGGGAGTGGCTTTAAAATCATTGAAGAGGCTTGAGATGGCTTCAGGATTACACTGCCTCAGTATTCCATTTTCCCACATTTAATTGCAGCAGCCACATGTTTAAGAGGAGGGCTTTGGGAACCAGCACATTTTTATTTACAAATTAAGCACTGTTGTTCACACTCACACTCTGCAGTTTCTAAATTATTTCAAAGCCTTCAGCTTTTGAAAACTGTGCTTTCCAAGTTCCACTCGGTCTGTACCTCCCATAGCCGTTTTTCTGGCCTCCCAACGAAAATTGCCTTTCCTTGGCAGCAAGACTCAGTAAGTAATCTGATTTGGGCATGCAAGTGAGGGAGGACTGTCGGCCTATAATTTATTTTGGACAATTTAAATAGCATTTTTTAAACACAAATGGGGAACAAAGGAAAGGTGTGCTTTATAATGAGAAAAGGGCGTCATGACCAACCAGATTGGCCGACACTGAAATAACTCATTTCTGTTTTTTGTAGTTCAACAAAATAAATGCAGAGGCATGGAAACAGATCATGTGCTCCAGTATTTATGCTTAAAATCAGTAAGAATAGCCCCGTTACATAAAAGTTCATTCTACTGTCTCTTTTTTGGGCGCAAACCATTCAGTAATAAAAATGTAAATATGTAAATGTGATTGTATTTAGCACATGCTACAAAAATTAAGAATTTTCTTTAACATCAATGGTGCATCATAAATCTCCCCTGCAAGGCCGTGGAGTGCACATAACTTGACCCTGACTTCTCCTAGCAAATTAACTCAGTTCATTCCAAATAAACTATTTTCCTGTTTTTTGGACGGGGCTCCCAGGGGAATGGTTTTGTGAAGCAGAAACTGGATCATTGTAAATAATTCTGTCGTTTATAAGACTCTGTAAACACTGTTATCAAAGCCGCCTAGATGAAGTGCAGGATAAGAGGAGCCCCATTTAATTACCACACCGGTGCTGGTTAGGAGAATTTTCTGAGCATTCCTGAAATCTCTGGTCCTGTCGTGCCCGATCTCTCACTCTAGATTCTCCTAATTATTATAATAATACTTACCTGATTTTCCTAAATTCGACAAGGAACTTCAGGGAAACACGTCGGATGTGCGCACTGTTGGATGTGCGCACTTCAATGAGCATGGCCTGATCACACTGCTGTCTTCTCAATTGCTGCACTCCTTAGAAGAGAAGGCTCTGATAACGTAATCACACTGAGTGAAACCATGTTCCAGATGCAAGACGTTATCAGGTGGGGCTTGTGTAATTCCCCCACATGAAATGCCAAATGAGTTACTCGCCGCAAAAGACTACCTCGTCCTAAGAGATCATTTATAAACTGCACATAAATCTTTTAAATTGTTCCTGTCATGTTTCCAAAATGCACGTGGCGCCCCTGGAAACTTCTAATGGCGCACTGGGGTGCCGCGGCGCACAGTTTGGGAACCACTGCCATAGAGAGAAGACAAGCTATACTCTTACGCATTGAGCCCAAGTTGGCAGATCTGGCGAATGCAGAACGAGGACCTCTGGCCAATTGTCTTTTGTTGGGGACAGATTTGTAAAAGATCAGGGCAAATTCGTCCATACCTTCATGGCTCTAGACAAGGCCCAGACCTCGCTCATCAAAGTATTTCAGCAGTGCCTTTTCACCAGGGCAGGCAGAAATAGAGGACGTCTGTCCAGCCGTCCCACATGCAGTCCTCAAGTCAACTACACTTCCTCAGGCAGAGGACATACTTCCCACAGGAACACCTTTTACCCCTCCAGGGCACGATCGGGACGAACATGCTTCGATAGAGGAAAATGTCTATAAGGAAAGGAGTAGTCATATCTGGAAATGTTGAAGAAGGAATGAGAATCCATGATGAGGGATCCAATGGAGGTGATGGTCCAGACGATTTAAGTGGATGCAGCAGAGCTTGTTTAAAGCACTGGAACTACAGACAAAGAAACCAGGGAGGATTAATGCAACTGTGGTAGGATAATACATCCCTCTGTGTCTTTAATAAAATCTAGCCTTTCAGACACCAAGGCCCATATTTATACTTTTTTAGCGCCGCTTTTTGATGCAAAAGCGGTGCAAACTTACAAAATACAATTGCATTTTGTAAGTTTGCGCCGCTTTTGCATCAAAAAATGGCGCAAATGCGGCACTAAAAAAGTATAAATATGGGCCTAAATCTAGGATAATCTCAATCTTAGGCCCATATTTATACCTTTTTGGCACCGCATTTGCCTCATTTTTTTACGCAAATGCGGCGCAATCCACCAAAATACAATTATATTTTGTAAGTTTGCACCACTTTTGCGTCAAAAAATGACGCAAATACGGCGCTGGAAAAGTATAAATATGGGCCTTATTTGTTTAAAGTAGTGATATAACAGAGCCAGAAGGATGAGCAACTGGTTTATAATAAAGAGTTCTAAACATATTAACTTTTGACCAATCTGCAGATCTGAGAATCATGTAAACGAACCTCCATCCAGAAAGCCCTAGAAGCCATAGCCCCTCTGGCTGAATGGGCGCCAAAGGAATCAATGGAAATGCCAGCCATGGACATGACCCATTTAACCCAGCGGGCCAACGTAGGAGAAGACACAGGCTTATGGGGCTTTTGAAAGGAAATCAAAAGTTGGGAAGAGAAAGAGCTTCTGAGATCTGCATTTCGAGAAACATACGTTTTTAAGCATATAGGTTGTGAAGGGAAAAAGGGATAATAGACAGACGATAAATTAGTTTTGCTACATCTAGTAACCTGGAAATAAACTTCTAAGGAGGAAATATGAAAAGAGGACACATCTAATACTAAAACCAAACACAAAAGCATAGTCAAGTTTGCTGATAAATGTTTGAGAACTAGGTCAACATTGTCTGGCCGTGAAATAAACAAACATAACACCAAATTAACATCCCACATGATATTATATTTAGGAACAGGGAATTTAGCGAAACCTACTCCCTTTAACAGGTGACAAACCAACAGATGTTCTCCAATAGGTATTCCATCCATTGTGACATGTTCTGTCGAAATTGCTGACCTGTAGGTGTTAATGGTACAACAGGTCTTCCCTTGAGAAGCCAAAGAGGCTAGAAAATTGACTAACAAAGTCACATTTGCTGAAAGGGGATCTGAATCCCTGTCCATTCACTAGCTACACCAGACCAACCATGCTGATCTGTGTAGTTTTGCTGTGCCCGGGGCCCAGGATGGTTAAATGAACTGGGCAGCCTCTTCCGAAATTCATGGAATTCTCCTTGCTATAAGGGATATGGCGCCCTCTAGAATGAGATTGTGATGAAGATCCTGAGGATTGAGGAGTAAGTCAGGAAATGACGGACTCCATACTGGTAGATCGGACGATAGTTCTAGTAACGTTGGATATCAAGGTTGGGACTGCCAATTGGGGGTGATCATAATGAGGGATGACTGTTGTCTGCGGACTTGAGCAAGGACTCTGAAGGAATGAAGGAAAGGCATAAAGGAGGAACCAGGACCATGACTGACGGAATGCATCTGTGGTGAGAGCTACTGGATCTGGTATCCAACTGAAGAAGGAAGGGAATTGAGAATTAACACAGGAAGTAAAGAGGTCTTTTGACATTGTGCCATAGATCAAATAAAGACAATTGAACACTGAAGGATGAAGTCTCCAGTTGCTTGAATTGTGAAGCTATCTCGAGAACCAGTCGGCCACCACGTTTAATTTGCCTGGAAGATACTCTGCTTTGACGGAAATGTTCCTTTGGAGGCAAAATTCCCAAAGATTCTTGGCAAGAATTGCCAGAGGTTTGGACCTTGTATCTCCAAGACAGTTTATGTACCTGACCGCTGAAAGATTGTCCATTTGCAACAGGACTCTGCATTTTGCTCTGTCTTTTATAAAGGACTGGATGGCAAAGGAAACTTCAAGCCTCTCTAAACAGTTGATGTGCAGTGACAACTCCTGAAGAGACCATGTACCTCCAGTCGAGAGTTGACCACATCTTGCACCCCACCCTATCCAACTTGGATATGATTCTAAGACAAGATCTGCGGTGGCAGAGAAAATTGTTCTCCCTTTCCAAGCGTCTAAGTGACTCAGCCAACAGATGAGCTCTTCTCTGGATTCTGAATCTAGTGTTACCGGATCTGAGTAAGCTAACACTTTGCACAGATGACAAATCTTTAGCATCTGAAGGACCCTGTATTGCAGAGGGCCAGGAAAAATGGTTTGAATGGAGGAAGCTAGAAGCCCTACCAAACAAGCTAGCGATGTGAGGGAACACCGAGGATGAGACAAGGAGTGACAAATCTCCTTCTTTATTAGATCCACTTTTTGGTGGCGGATTTGGAGGACTGACTGAGAAGTGTCTATGACAAAACCTAGAAAGTCCAGACATTGAGACTGAACCAGAGAAGACTTTTGAATATTTATTAGGAACCCTAGTCGTGATAAAAGATCCTGACAGAGATGTAACTGAGCCAAAAGACAAGACTTGTCCTGAGCCATGATGAAGAAATTATTGAGATAGACAATGAGTCTTACATCCTGACTTCTGAGGAAGGACACCACTGGTTTGAGAATCTTGGTGAAACACCAAGGGGCTGAAGGGAGGCCGAAAGGTAGAGTTTTTAAATGGAAAAATGACTGACCCCATAGAAACTGAAGAAACCTATTGTAGTATGAATGAACAAGAACCGTCAAGAAAGCGTCTTGGAGATCTAGGCACACTAACTAATCGTCTTGAAGAAGTAAATCGCTGAGATGAAGAATGGTCTCTATCTTGAAATAATGATATACCACAAAGCTGTTGAACCCTTTTAGATTAACGACTGGACGATAAATCTTGTTCTTTTTGAGAACTAAGTAAATGGTGCTGAGGAAACCTGATGGATCGAATGTAGTCTTTTCTATAGCCTGTTTTGAAAGAAGGGATTGCACTTCCTGTAGAACAAGGAGAGGCTGTTCCTGGGAGATATGAAAAGTCTGGGGTAGTCAACACTGCATCAGAATCTGATATAGCTCTATGCAATAACCCTGGATAGTCTGAATCACCCAAGGATCTGACGTTAGAGACAGCCAAGCATCTAGACTATACACCAACATGCCTTCTATGGGAGGAAGGCCAAAATTGAAAGTTCTTACCTGAGAAATGATCTCCTTTGGCTTTGTATCCCCTTTACCGGAATCCACAGGAAAGGCGGGGGAAGAAATGGGGTTTGTACTCCTGATAATATTCCCGTTGAGAGCCTTGATTGTAGGAGCCTCCGTTGAGGGATTGGCCCCTTGAGGAATAACAGCTGGCAAAGCGACTCCTACCTTTGCCGTCCCTACCAAAAACCTGAGAAGAGAAGATCTTTTTCATAGAAAACTGGGCTTTGTCTATAGTCGCAAAAGTGGAGCCATATTTGCCCTTTTCCTTTATAAAGGGATCTACAAACAAAAGGCCATTTGCCCGAGGACCGTACTCTTTAGTTGCCAGGCTACTCAGCTTTGGGTGTATTTTTAGTAAAAGACTCTTACGTCTCTCTTGTGAAATGTAAGCATTTGTATTGCCCAACATACATATGGCACATTGTACCCAACTAGATAGAGTGTCAGGGTCTACCTGCTCCCCTTCCATCTTTGCCTCCTCTGCAAAATACAGAATGCTGGTCAATTGGCCCACTAGGTCCAAAATTTTGTCCTGCAATTAGACTTGTCTCTATCGACTCCTTTCTAGTGTTACCGGATCTGAGTAAGCTAACACTTTGCACAGATGACAAATCTTTAGCATCTGAAGGACCCTGTATTGCAGAGGGCCAGGAAAAATGGTTTGAATGGAGGAAGCTAGAAGCCCTACCAAACAAGCTAGCGATGTGAGGGAACACCGAGGATGAGACAAGGAGTGACAAATCTCCTTCTTTATTAGATCCACTTTTTGGTGGCGGATTTGGAGGACTGACTGAGAAGTGTCTATGACAAAACCTAGAAAGTCCAGACATTGAGACTGAACCAGAGAAGACTTTTGAATATTTATTAGGAACCCTAGTCGTGATAAAAGATCCTGACAGAGATGTAACTGAGCCAAAAGACAAGACTTGTCCTGAGCCATGATGAAGAAATTATTGAGATAGACAATGAGTCTTACATCCTGACTTCTGAGGAAGGACACCACTGGTTTGAGAATCTTGGTGAAACACCAAGGGGCTGAAGGGAGGCCGAAAGGTAGAGTTTTTAAATGGAAAAATGACTGACCCCATAGAAACTGAAGAAACCTATTGTAGTATGAATGAACAAGAACCGTCAAGAAAGCGTCTTGGAGATCTAGGCACACTAACTAATCGTCTTGAAGAAGTAAATTGCTGAGATGAAGAATGGTCTCTATCTTGAAATGATGATATACCACAAAGCTGTTGAACCCTTTTAGATTAACGTCTGGACGATAAATCTTGTTCTTTTTGAGAACTAAGTAAATGGTGCTGAGGAAACCTGATGGATCGAATGTAGTCTTTTCTATAGCCTGTTTTGAAAGAAGGGGTTGCACTTCCTGTAGAACAAGGAGAGGCTGTTCCTGGGAGATATGAAAAGTCTGGGGTAGTCAACACTGCATCAGAATCTGATATAGCTCTATGCAATAACCCTGGATAGTCTGAATCACCCAAGGATCTGATGTTAGAGACAGCCAAGCATCTAGACTATACACCAACATGCCTTCTATGGGAGGAAGGCCAAAATTGAAAGTTCTTACCTGAGAAATGATCTCCTTTGGCTTTGTATCCCCTTTACCGGAATCCACAGGAAAGGCGGGGGAAGAAATGGGGTTTGTACTCCTGATAATATTCCCGTTGAGAGCCTTGATTGTAGGAGCCTCCGTTGAGGGATTGGCCCCTTGAGGAATAACAGCTGGCAAAGCGACTCCTACCTTTGCCGTCCCTACCAAAAACCCGAGAAGAGAAGATCTTTTTCATAGAAAACTGGGCTTTGTCTATAGTCGCAAAAGTGGAGCCATATTTGCCCTTTTCCTTTATAAAGGGATCTACAAACAAAAGGCCATTTGCCCGAGGACCGTACTCTTTAGTTGCCAGGCTACTCAGCTTTGGGTGTATTTTTAGTAAAAGACTCTTACGTCTCTCTTGTGAAATGTAAGCATTCTGATTTTAATTTATTTCTGGAGTAGTTATTGAAAGAATGTCTTAAATAAAAGGAAACATAATCTGACGTGGTAAGAAGGAAACCATTCTGTAGAATTTGGGTGGTGGATTAAAACGGTGTCAAACATAGGTTCCGCTGAATGATCTACAAGATCATTGGACACTGGGTGGGACATGGCATAAGAAGGAGAAATGTTGCACCTTTTCTCCGGAGGCCCATTATCAGAGATATCATCACTGACATTAACATTAGCCCTGTCACCATCCAAGATGTCATCGTCATCATTATCAGTGTCCTGTAAGTTAGTAATGTTAAGGGGGAGGATGGGAGCCCCGAAAAAGCAACCTCTCGGGTGGGAGGACCAATCTTCATAAAAATGCCTTTTGAAAAAACACTCTGAGGTGCAGCACATTTCTTTCCTTTTTTTTTTTAGAAGTAATTCCATTAGGGCCTTGCAGCTTTTTCGAAATAGAAGACTCCAAATTCTTTGAAACATCTAACATGGATACAGAAACAGCGTGCTGTACAGTATCTTTAATGAAGGATTTCAAATTTTCTTTCATGGTCTGGGCCTCTTCATCCTCGGACATTACATATAGGTAAAAAAACAATTCAAAATTAGTCAAAAGTGTTAAAATCCCTTGAAAAGCTAAGCTCTAAGGATTAATTTAAACAACCAGGAACCTGAAGGGTTAACAACCTGGAGGTTGAAGGGGGAGGGCCTACTAAATCCAGGGTCATGTGTAGAGACATGTCAGTGGGCATTCAGCAAACCGGGAAGCCTCATCGACAAAGGTGGTTGGATGATATACAGAGCGAGATACTCCACTACAGCTGATAAAACAAGGAAATCCCCATGGATTCAAACCTTTTAAGGGAACGCCCCAAGGAATATAGAGTTACCTCCCTCGCTGAGGAAATGGAACGTGTATGCCGTAGCTCGGAAAAAACAAGCATTGAACTAACATTCCATTCCAAGGGAGCACCGCAAGCACACAAACAATAAACAGTATGTATTTAGTAATAAGACATAAATGGGTAAATATCGCAATAGCTAAAACGTGTAAACATAATAAATTATACATTTGTGAGCAGAATACTTATCTTGACTGCATGCAGCAAGAAAAGGGTTTGTTGTTCTCAGTCAAGATATTTATTAGTATGCTCGACATCCTATTGGCTATACTATTGTGATGTAATGTAGTAGTTCTTCCTAAGATTTCTAGGTAATGACCTTTTTCTCCTTTGGCTGCTGTGTTTATTAAAGCAAGAAAAGAAAGCATAATATGTTGAGCCTCCGGTCTTGTAATAAAATTAGCTTCCTGATCCTATTTAATTTTTCAGAAACAGTTCCCATACTTTTTCTTTAAAAACCACTGTCCCTGGATGGTTAAGACCGAGGTTTGGGAGCCTCCTGTGCTTTGAAGCCAAACTAGAGATTGACAGAGAACCTGCCTTCATCCCTACTGTTTCCCCTCTGCTGGGAGCATGCAGCCAACCTGCATTGCGGTAAAGAAAAATGAATTATTTCAGACAATAGAGGGACCCAGAGGAAAAAGAGAATATGTTTCTATTCTTCTTTGCAGAATGATTTGATCTTTTTCCCAAAAACTGTGACATGTATTTAAAATTAAGAAAATTGTGGAGACGCCAGGACAGTCCCCCGAAAACTGGGACTATCCAGGGAAATCCGATACGTCTGGTCACCCTATACAAAGATATATATTAGAGATATATGTTATTTGTTGGCACTCGTTTTTTTTTAATCACTAAGGGTCAGATTTACAAGAAACTGGTGCAGTGCAGTGGCGCACCAAAATTAGCTGCGCCAGTTTTGAACACACGGGGAGGCGCTGTATTTACAAGAATACAGCACACCTCTGTGTTTCCCCCTGCTCCAGTGCTAAATTAAGCAGCCTGTGCCAACGCAGGCATCCTTGCACCATAATGAGTGTGTCTGAGGTGTGTGATTGTTTATGCGTAGGAAGGTGTCCTTTCCTGCACATGAACAGTCATCCATGGCCTTTTGCTCTTTCTATGTAAAAAGCAAAAACGAGGAGAAACAAAAGTATTTCTCTTTTTTGCGCCATGCTAACGCCACCCCTCGGGTCCCGTTAGTTTTTTGCGCTGCCTCAGATTTACGTTTCCTTGCCTGGAACAGTGTCAAAAAGCAATGGGTGTTGCGTGGGCACGTCCAACTCAACATCCATTGCACGCCCCTCTGCCGCACAAATCTGCGTCGGGGGAGTGGGAATATTTACAAGGTGGCGTTAAGTTGGCCCATCACATATGGGATGCTGCTATTCCTCAAGATGAAGGCGTCATGCACAGAGCCAGGATACTTGGCTATCACATGGGAGATGTACTGGTCCGCCAAACACATCATCTGCACATTAATAGAGTGATAGCTTTTTCTATTCCTGAACACTTGTTCATTTCTCCGAGGGGGGACAAATGCCACATGTGTACCATCAATGGCACCAATGATGTTGGGGATATGTCCCAGGGCATAAAAGTCAGCTTTCACTGTGGCCAAATCCTCCACCTGGGGGAATACGATGTAGCTGCACATGTGTTTCAGCAGAGCAGACAACACTCTGGTCAGCACGTTAGAGAACATTGGCTGAGACATCCCTGATGCCATAGTGTAAGGAAATGCCTCCTTGGCATGGTTGCCCCCTGACTTTTTGCCTTTGCTGATGCTATGTTTACAATTGAAAGTGTGCTGAGGCCTGCTAACCAGGCCCCAGCACCAGTGTTCTTTCCCTAACCTGTACTTTTGTATCCACAATTGGCAGACCCTGGCATCCAGATAAGTCCCTTGTAACTGGTACTTCTAGTACCAAGGGCCCTGATGCCAAGGAAGGTCTCTAAGGGCTGCAGCATGTCTTATGCCACCCTGGAGACCTCTCACTCAGCACAGACACACTGCTTACCAGCTTGTGTGTGCTAGTGAGGACAAAACGAGTAAGTCGACATGGCACTCCCCTCAGGGTGCCATGCCAGCCTCTCACTGCCTATGCAGTATAGGTAAGACACCCCTCTAGCAGGCCTTACAGCCCTAAGGCAGGGTGCACTATACCATAGGTGAGGGTACCAGTGCATGAGCATGGTACCCCTACAGTGTCTAAACAAAACCTTAGACATTGTAAGTGCAGGGTAGCCATAAGAGTATATGGTCTGGGAGTCTGTCAAACACGAACTCCACAGCACCATAATGGCTACACTGAAAACTGGGAAGTTTGGTATCAAACTTCTCAGCACAATAAATGCACTCTGATGCCAGTGTACATTTTATTGTAAAATACACCACAGAGGGCACCTTAGAGGTGCCCCCTGAAACTTAACCGACTATCTGTGTAGGCTGACTAGTTTTAGCAGCCTGCCACAAACCGAGACATGTTGCTGGCCCCATGGGGAGAGTGCCTTTGTCACTCTGAGGCCAGTAACAAAGCCTGCACTGGGTGGAGATGCTAACACCTCTCCCAGGCAGGAATTGTCACACCTGGCGGTGAGCCTCAAAGGCTCACCTCCTTTGTGCCAACCCAGCAGGACACTCCAGCTAGTGGAGTTGCCCGCCCCCTCCGGCCAGGCCCCACTTTTGGCGGCAAGGCCGGAGAAAATAATGAGAAAAACAAGGAGGAGTCACTGGCCAGTCAGGACAGCCCCTAAGGTGTCCTGAGCTGAGGTGACTCTAGCTTTTAGAAATCCTCCATCTTGCAGATGGAGGATTCCCCCAATAGGGTTAGGATTGTGACCCCCTCCCCTTGGGAGGAGGCACAAAGAGGGTGTACCCACCCTCAGGGCTAGTAGCCATTGGCTACTAACCCCCCAGACCTAAACACGCCCTTAAATTTAGTATTTAAGGGCTACCCTGAACCCTAGAAAATGAGATTCCTGCAACCAGAAGAAGGACTGCCCAGCTGAAAACCCCTGCAGCGGAAGACCAGAAGACGACAACTGCCTTGGCTCCAGAAACTCACCGGCCTGTCTCCTGCCTTCCAAAGATCCTGCTCCAGCGACGCCTTCCGAAGGGACCAGCGACCTCGACATCCTCTGAGGACTGCCCCTGCTTCGAAAAGACAAGAAACTCCCGAGGACAGCGGACCTGCTCCAAGAAAAGCTGCAACTTTGTTTCCAGCAACTTTAAAGATCCCTGCAAGCTCCCCGCAAGAAGCGTGAGACTTGCAACACTGCACCCGGCGACCCCGACTCGACTGGTGGCGATCCAACACCTCAGGAGGGACCCCAGGACTACTCTGATACTGTGAGTACCAAAACCTGTCCCCCCTGAGCCCCCACAGCGCCGCCTGCAGAGGGAATCCCGAGGCTTCCCCTGACCGCGACTCTTTTGAACCTAAAGTCCCGACACCTGGGAGAGACCCTGCACCCGCAGCCCCCAGGACCTGAAGGACCGGACTTTCACTGGAGAAGTGACCCCCAGGAGTCCCTCTCCCTTGCCCAAGTGGAGGTTTCCCCGAGGAATCCCCCCCTTGCCTGCCTGCAGCGCTGAAGAGATCCCGAGATCTCTCATAGACTAACATTGCGAACCCGACGCTTGTTTCTACACTGCACCCGGCCGCCCCCGCGCCGCTGAGGGTGAAATTTCTGTGTGGACTTGTGTCCCCCCCGGTGCCCTACAAAACCCCCCTGGTCTGCCCTCCGAAGACGCGGGTACTTACCTGCAAGCAGACCGGAACCGGGGCACCCCCTTCTCTCCATTCTAGCCTATGTGTTTTGGGCACCACTTTGGACTCTGCACCTGACCGGCCCTGAGCTGCTGGTGTGGTGACTTTGGGGTTGCTCTGAACCCCCAACGGTGGGCTACCTTGGACCAAGAACTGAGCCCTGTAAGTGTCTTACTTACCTGGTTAATCTAACAAATACTTACCTCCCCTAGGAACTGTGAAAATTGCACTAAGTGTCCACTTTTAAAACAGCTATTTGTCAATAACTTGAAAAGTATACATGCAATTTTGATGATTTGAAGTTCCTAAAGTACTTACCTGCAATACCTTTCGAATGAGATATTACATGTAGAATTTGAACCTGTGGTTCTTAAAATAAACTAAGAAAAGATATTTTTCTATATAAAAACCTATTGGCTGGATTTGTCTCTGAGTGTGTGTACCTCATTTATTGTCTTGTGTATGTACAACAAATGCTTAACACTACTCCTTGGATAAGCCTACTGCTCGACCACACTACCACAAAATAGAGCATTAGTATTATCTATTTTTACCACTATTTTACCTCTAAGGGGAACCCTTGGACTCTGTGCATGCTATTCCTTACTTTGAAATAGCACATACAGAGCCAACTTCCTACACATAGCCACTGTTGTTTGGAAGGAACCACTTGACAGGAAATGGAGCACTGACAGGACCTGCACCAGAGGGGAGATACCTGTGGGCTGGCTGATAGCTGAAACCAGGTCTGGCTTCAATTGGGCACACAGTTCTTGGATTGGGGCCCGATCAAGTCTGTAGTTTATGATATTGTGTCTGTCCTCCATTGTCGCAAGATCCACCAGGGGTCTGTACACCGGAGGATGTCGCCATCTCATATTCATCCTCAGCGGTTGAAGCCTATGGAGGAAAACGGTGAGCAGAGGGTCATATTCACACATCAATTGAAATAATGATGCATCTTTTCCCTTACAGAACCTGTATCTGAATCCGAGAGTCAGTTGCTGTGCCAATGTCTGCTGTGACGCAGTTAGGTGCCATGTCCTGTGCCCCCCTGAAATGGCAGCTGCCTGACTTATGAGGATGGACAAGTGGAAATGAGGTAATTCCGCTGGCATTGTGTGCCATTGCGGTAGGTGGTCGATGACCGCCGCGCAACTTCACATTGGTTATCATTGGGCCCCATGGGATCCAGTAGCCAATGGCGTTGTACACCGGCGGTGACGGTACGCACCGCTGCGGACGTGACCGCCGTTTTCTAGCTATTCACTCACTTGCTACCTGACCTTCAACAGGAGAGGATCTACACTGCAAGTGCTGCTGTGACCTGTGTCTGGAAGCGACAATGGCTCATGTGTCTGGGGAAAGGGCCCCTGCCTTCACTGCGGAGGAGTTGGAGAAACTGGTGGATGGGGTCCTACACCAGTACACGTTACTCTACGGTCCTCCAGACAAACAGGTGAGTACACTGTGAGCATGATGCGTGGGCCATGAATGCATGGATTGCTGTGTATGTAAGCCACATGTAGGGGGGGGGGGCTGAGGCGTCCTGGCCAGAGTACTGCATGTATGGTGGTCAATGTATGTGCATCAGGGGATGGGAGGGATCTGGTGGGCCATGAGTGTGACGGTCTGGACGGTTAGCTAATTCCCTTTTCTGCAGTCTTTTCCATGCAGGTCAGCGCCCATCACAAAAAGGGTATTTGGCATGCCATTGCCAAGGAGGTGCGGACCCTGGTGGTCTTTGACAGGCGGAGCACCCACTGCCACAAACGGTGGGAGGACCTGAACTGCTGGGCAAGGAAGACGGCAGAGGCCCAGCTGGGGCTGGCCTCCCAACGAGGAAGGGGTGCCCATCGAACCCTGACCCCCCTGATGTTCCGCATCCTGGCGGTGGCCTATCCGGAGTTGGAGGGGCGTTTGAAGGCATCACTGCAGCCACAGGGGGTGAGTACAGATTCAGAATCATGACTGTGCGCGTGTTAAGGTTTACCCGGGTGGGGGATGTGGGCTGTGGGTGCCCCTAGGCCAGGGCGAACATGGCAGGGTAGGTCCCTTGTTGGACAGGCTCTGAAGCACTCCAACCCCAATAGTGTTAGTGGGCATCTACTACTGGGCAGGGTCCTGTGGGTTTCAGGTGTGCAGCTAATGGTGTTAGGTATTGTATCCCATGGGCTGGTGACTATCTTAGTAACTGGTAGTGCATGGCCTAGTGCATAGGGCTACTCCCTGTGTGCTGTGTGCATGGCCTAGTGCATAGGGCTACTCCCTGTGTGTTGTGTACGCCAACGGTAATGGTGTTGCTGGCATTGACCAAGTGTATCCTCTGTCTCTCCCCCCACTTTTTGTTTTGTCACCCTGTCCTTGTGTGCATTAGCATCATTTGGCGGAGGAGCAGAGGCACCGGCGACGGAGGGAGCTGCATCCCACATGGGCCATGAGGCCAAATCCACTGACGGTGAGGGCACCAGTGGGATGGAGGGCGAGGGGAGCACCACGACGGGGACAGGAGGGGACACCACAGACAGCGGCGACTCCTCCGATGGAAGCACCCTGCCAGTGGCAGACACCTCTGTGCCCACCCCAACAACAGGTACAGCCGCCACCCCCCCACCAGCACCGCCCTCCCAGCAGCCCCTCAGCGTGTTTCCCGTGCCTGCTCACCCAGGAGGGTGGGCATCTCCTTTGCCCCAGGCACCTGAGGCCCTGCCCCAGTCAGCCCTGCTGCCCTCAGTGAGGAGGCTATTGACCTCCTGAGATCCCTCACTGTTGGGCAGTCAGCCATTCTGAATGCCATCCAGGGTGTCGAGGGCATTTGCAACAAACAAATGCATACCTGGAGGGCATTCACTCTGGTGTGGCGGCCCAACAGAGAGCATTTCAGGCTCTGGCCTCCACACTGATGGCAGCCATTGTCTCTCACTCCAGCCTCCCACCTCAAACTTCCTCTACCCAGTCCCAATCCATTCAACCCCAGCCTATCCCAAGCACACCTTTAGACCAGCATTCACCCAAATCAGCACACAGAAGTGGCTCCGGCAAACACAAGCACCACACTTCATCTCACAGGCACTCACACAAGCACCATCCCCATGCATACACACCAACATCTACTGCCTCCGCTGTGTCCCCTTCCTCCTCATCATCCACCTCCCTCCCAGTAGCGTCTCCACTCACACCTGCATGCACTACATCCTCATCCACTACCTCCATCACCAGCACGCCCGTCACAACACACCCCTCACTAGCAGTCACCACCCCCACATCTATGTACACGTCACCTGTGTCCTCTCCCAGTGTGTCTGCGACCCCTCCTCCCAAAGTACACAAACGCAAGCACCCACCCACCCAACAGCCATCCACCTCCCAACAGCATTCAGCCCATGCACCTGCACCCAAACCCAGCAGACACCTCCTACAACCACTCTCTCTTCCTCCACTCCCAAACCCTCTCCCTCTTCCCACCCCATTGTCCCTAAGAAGATTTTCCTTGCAAACATTGACCTCTTCCCTACCCCGCGCACCCATCCTTCCCCCTCGGGCCAGGGTGGCCAGAGCCCAGATCAGCAACTCAGCCACCAAGTCGACGTCCGCTGTGGTTCCTGCAGCTATCGGAGGCTCAAAGGGGTCACCCGTCAGCCCAGCCAGTGTGCCACCAACCCCTGCCAAGGCCAAAGCAATCCCGCCACCTGGGAAGGTGAAGAGGGGGACAGCATCCAGCAAGGGGAAGGAGCCACAACCACCCAGCAAGGCCACCTCAAAAACTCCAGCTGCCAGACCCAAGGTCACATCACCATCTGCCAAGGTGAGGAAGGGGCAGAAAACACCAGGCAAGGCACTTTAGCCGTCCAAGGCTGCAGGTGAAGGCCTGGTGGCTACCAGCACAACCGCCAGCACCGCCACCTGCACCGCGGCCAGCACCGCCAGCAGCCCTGCCTCAAGCACCGCCACCTGCACTGCTGCAAGCACCACTCCTGTCAGCAGCCGCCCGAGGCTGCAGGAGAAGGACTGGAGCCTCCCTCCACCACTGCCAGCACCGGCACCTGCACCACGGCCAGCACCGCCACCTGCAATGCCGCTAGCACCGCTGCAGGCACCTCCGCAAGCACCGCCACCTGCACGGCTGACAGTAGCACCACTACCAGCATCAGCAGCCCCAGTGGGCAGCCGTCCGAGGCTGCAGGAGAAGGGCTGGAGCCCCTCTCCACCACTGGCAGCACCCCCACCAGCACCGGCACTACCACCAGTTTGCAGCTGTAGCCGCCGCCGGATGGAGTCTAGCCCTGCCTCCATGGACTATCATGCAACCTGGTCCCTGCAAATCTCGTGCCTCAGACACCCAGGTAAGGTACTGTGAACTGCCATGCCCCAAGTGTTGCATCACTGGGCACAAAGCCCTATCCAGAACCAGTGGAGAAAGGCATCCGCTCACCCTGTCCTTGGCAAGATGAAGCAGACTGGGCACAAAGCCCCCTCCAGAACCAGTGGAGAATGGCATCAGCTCACCCCATCCTTGGCAGGATGAAGCACACTGGGCACAAACCCCACTCCAGAACCAGTGGAGAAAGGCATCCACTCACCCTATCCTTGGCAGGATGAAGCACACTGGGCACCAAGCCCCCTCCAGACCCAGTGGAGAAAGGCATCCACTCACCCTATCCTTGGCAGGATGAAGCACACTGGGCACAAAGCCCCCTCCAGAACCAGAGGAGAATGGCATCCACTCACCCTATCCTTGGCAGGATGAAGCAGACTGGGCACAAAGCCCCCTCCCCAACTAGTGGATGAAGCCACCCACTTGAGAGACTGTGGCTTTGCACTCCCCAGGACCAAGCAGTGGGCAAACCACCCACTAGAGAGACTGTGGCTTTGCACTCCCCAGGACCAAGCAGTGGGCAAACCACCCACTAGAGAGACTGTGGCTTTGCACTCCCCAGGTCCAAGCAGTGGGCAAACCACCCACTTGAGAGAGTGTGGCCTTGCACTCCCCAGGACCAAGCAGTGGGCAAACCACCCACTAGAGAGACTGTGGCCTTGCACTCCCAAGGACATCGCTGTGGGCATGGAGCCCCCTCCAGGAGCAGTGGCGTTATTCCATCTTCTGGTTGAGGTGCCCCCCCCTTCCCTGTCCCCCTGAGGTGCCTGTGTGTTTTCAACCCGATGCCCCTGCAGTGTTCTCTCCGTATTGAGGCAGGAGTCAAGTGTGGGCTTGGCCTATGAGTTTTGGCCCAGTGGTCCACGGACATTTTGAGTGGACCATGTACCACCTTATGTACATATTGTATATTTTTGTAAATACTGTTTTAAAAAGTATTTCGTATATCTGACTATTTCTAAAATATCACTGATTTGACTCTATTCTTTTGTCCTTGCGTTCTTCCAGGGGGTTACGGGGGGTGTAAATGTAATGTTGTTGCATGTGTTTGTGTGTATGGTGTTGTGGGTGAGGGTGGGGTGAGGGTGTTGCATGTGTGTGTTACTCTCTTTTTCCTCCCCCCCTGGGTACTAGGTGCAGTATTCACTGTGGTCGTTGCCGCCGCCGTTCGTACTCCTGGTAGATGAGGAGGTAGACCAGCATGGGGAGGACGTGCAGCTCGGGCTCCATGGCGGTCTGGTTCTTCGTTCAGAGTCGAAAGGTGAGTGGTTCCCCTTCTGGGTACTGTTTCCGCTGTGCTTTTGATGGCGTTGGTACCGCCCTGGAAAAGCTGGCGGATGGGCGGGTTGTGATGGGGTGGGCGGTACATTGACTTCCGCCTGTCTGTTGGCGGTTACCGCCGTGGTGTTTGTTGGTACCGCCGTGGCGGTCGGAGTGTTAAAGTGGCTGTATGTGTTGGCGGTTTCTGCTGTGGTTGCGATCCCATTTTTGTTTACCGCTGGCCTGTTGGCGGTATTACCGCCACTTTAACACCGACTGCCAGGATTGTAATGAGGGCCATAATTTAAAAGTGCTTTATCACTATTTGAGAACTCAGAAAACTTGTCTTACAGGGCAGACGTCAGGGGTTGCAGCATTACAGTACACTACACAGGGCAAGTCGGATGGCAGTGCAGCACATGGACCATGGAAAGCAATAGGAAGGGGACAGGGCCATGCACAGGGACAACAGAGAGCAGAGAGGAAAAGAGGCAAGGGCAGCAAGCTGACCATAACAGATAGACAGGAGGGACAGTTGCAGCATACAAGGCCATGAAGGGCAGGAGGCAGGCGGCTTGGCATGACAACAGACAAGGCAAGAGAGAGGGAATAGGGGCCTGCACATGGAAAGCGGAGGGCAGGCGGAAAGGGGCAGAGCTGGAGCAGCAGGCTGACCATGGAGGGCAGGCGAGATGGGCACTGGAAGCACAACATACCATAGAGGGCAACAGTGAAACTATAATGGTATATGCACATACAATGGAGGAAAGGTGGGAGGGGGTCAGGGCCAGCAAGCTGACCACACAGGACAGGTGGGAGGTGCTGTGGTAGCACAGAATAACATGCATGACAAGCGGTAGGGTTAGTGGCAGCACAGTGGCCATGATGGGCAAGAGGGAGGAAGCAGTGGCATGAAGCAAGGACCATGGAGGCCAGAAGGGAGGGTCAGTGCACTGCTCTGCCTCCTGTGGCTCCACCTGGTGAGTAGAGCCCTTTCCCTGGCTCCTCTGAACTCCTGACCCCTGTCAGGAGTTCGAGGCCCTCCTCCACCCGCAGGCTTTTGCCTCCGCCTCATCCCTGGTATCTAGTGGGAGAGCTCTGCTTTCCTACTAGGCTACCTTCTGCCTCACTCCTCCTTTTCTCCTCCTCTCTCTGCTGTGCTCTCTGCTCTTCTGTACCTTTGTGCTCCTTTAGCTTCCCTACTCTATTCCTTGTTTTTTTCTCACTCCGCTCTCTCTCTCACTTTCACTCTCCCCCGCCGCTGCTGCCCCTGTGGCCCCGCACCCTGTTTGCGGCCCGCCCCCTTTTTCATGCTGTTTTTTGCCCCCGCTCCCGTCTCCCAGCTGTCCTCTCCTCCCCCCATCTCCCTACTTAATGGCGGCTGCTAGTGCGCCGCTGGCGTGCCGAAGGCAAGCCTGTCTGAGCCAGCCTGCGCCTGGACCGCGCCCAGCGCCAGAACCCCTGGCTCCCGTTCCCCCCACCTCCACCACGCACATCTTCACTATTACGCCGCCACCCACCGCAGCCTCAACACCGTCTGCCTTCAAGCCTCCCTGCAGACCACCTGCGGACCCTTCTCCTGCCGGAACGGCACCTTCACCAGTATCCACGTGAATGACCCACCCACCAAGGCAGAATGCAACCATCTCAGATGTATCCTCCTCAACACCCGCTCCATCCACAAGCACACAGTAGAGCTATCGAACACTTGCACTTCCAGATCCACACTGACCCAAACACCACCCTCCGAGGGACCCTCATCTACAGGCCCCCGACCCCCGACAGCAGTTCAGCGACTCCATCACTGACGTCATCAGTACGCATGCTCTCGCATCCACTGACTACATACTCCTCGGGGACGTAAACTTCCACCTCGAGAACACCAACGACAACAACACTGCCACCCTGCTCGACAACCTCTCCAACCTCGGCCTCAAACAGCTCGTTACGACACCAACCCACTCTGCAGGACACACACTCAACCCTATTTTTTCTGCCAGCAATCACGTCACCTTCAGCCACACTACCGAACTCCACTGGGCAGACCACTGCTGCATCCACTTTTCCTTCAAGAAACCCACAACACACCACCACCCACAACAGATCACCCACCGCAGTTGGAACAAGGTCACAGAAGACCAACTTATTGCGACCTTCTCCAGGAACCCACCCATCAACACCACCGACACTGATGCAGCTGCCTGCAACTTCAGGCAATGGGTCGACACCTGTGCTAATACTCTCGCCCGAATCAAGAATCGCTCCAACAGACGCACCAACAGACCCTCCATGAATCTAAGCAAACCTGCCGAAGACTCTAAAGAAAGTGGCGCCAAGATCAGACTCTGTACAACCACACAGCCTTCAAAAACGCCATCCGCAGACATCACCAACTCATCCGAGCCGCCAAGAGAACCGCCTTCAAAGACCGAATCAAACATCCACAACAGCTTCAGAACCCAGACCCCCCTGGCAACCACCAACACCACAGATTCACCTACGACCAACCTCCTGCTTTCCTGGACCCCCGTCAATGAAGACGACACATCAAAATCATGAACACCATCCACTCTGGCTCTCCATCTGACCCCTGCCCTCACCACATCCTCAACAAAGCAAGCTCCGTCATCGCAGCCCAACTACGGAACATCATCAACAGCTCCTATGAGTCCGCCACCTTCCCGGAGAGCTGGAAACACGCCGAGATCAATGCCTTCCTCAAATAACCCAAGGCGGACCCAAAGGACCTCAAGAACTTCCTGCCTATCTCCCTGATCCCCTTCCCGGCAAAAGACATTGAGAAGGCTGTCAACAGACAACTATCCCACTTCCTCAAGGAGAACTGCACCCTGGACCCTTCCCAATCCGGATTCCGCAGCAACCACAGTACCGAAACTGCCCTCATCGCCGCCACCGACGACAACGGAGAAACCGCAGCCCTCATCCTCCTAGACCTCTCGCCCGCCATTGACACAGTCTGCCACCACACCCTATGCTCACGCCTCAGCAATGCAGGAATCCGTGACAGAGCCCTGGACTGGGTCACCTCTTGTCTCACCGGCAGAACCCAGAGAGTCTACCTCCCCCCATTCCATTCGGAGGCCACTGAAATCATCTGCGGCGTACCCCAGGGTTCGTCCCTCAGCCCGACCCACTTCAACGTCTACATGGCCCCGCTCGCTAACATCGCCCGATCCCACAACCTCAACATCATCTCATATGCCGACGACACCCAGCTTATCCTCTCCCTCACCAAGGACTCCGCCAAGACCAACCTCCATGAAGGTATGAAGGCCATCGCCGAATGGATGAAGAGCAGCTGCCTCAAACTCAATTCTGACAAGACGGCTCCACCCCCTCCACATGGGATGACTCCTGGTGGCCTGCCACTCTCTGAGCCGCTCCGACTCCCAATGACCACGCACGCAACCTAGGATTCATCTTGGACTCCTCATTCTCCATGACCCAGCAAGTCAACGCCATCTCCTCCTCCTGCTTCAACACCCTCTGCATGCTCCGAAAGATCTACAAATGGATAACCACCAAAACCAGAAGAACAGTCACCCAAGCCCTCGTAAGCAGCAAACTGAACTACGGCAATGCCCTCTACGCAGGAACCATGGCCAAACTCCAGAACGCCTCTGCACGCCTCATCCTGGACATCCACCACCACTGCCACATCACAGACCACCTGAAAAACCTGCACTGGCTCCCAGTCAACAAGAGAATCACCTTCAAACTCCTTACCCACGCTCACAAAGCACTGCACAACACCAGACCAGAATACCTCAACAGACGGCTCTCCTTCTACACCCCGACCCGACATCTCCGCTCCGCCGACCTCGCCCTCGCGACCATCCCACGCGTCCTCAGAACTACAACCGGCGGTAGATCATTCTCGCACCTCGCCGCCAAAACGTGGAACACTCTTCCCACCCACCTGCGCCAGACCACAGACCTCCTTACCTTCAGGAAACTTCTCAAGACCTGGCTGTTCGAGCAGTAGCAGCACCTCCCCCCCCCCCCTCAGCGCCTTGAGACCCTCACGGGTGAGTAGTGCGCTTTACAAATTCCTGATTGATTGATTGATTAATTGGGGCTGGACACAGACAAGCGAGGGCAGGGGAAGGGACTTCAGACCAGACTACACAAGGAAGGCTGTAGGAGCAGTTGCAGCACAACAGAGCTTGGAGAGCAGTTGGGAGTGGCAGCAAAAGAGACCATGGAGGACAGGAAGGAGGGGATAGGTGGATGGAACGCAGACAGGAAGGGTAGAGATGTCAGGGACAGGTGGCAGCCATCTGACCATGCTAGGCAGGAGGAGGGGTGGAGGCAGCTCAATAGAACACTCTGAGTAAATAGGAACGGTAGTGGCAGGTCCATGGAACATGGTGGGCAAAAGGAGGGAGCAGGGGCATGCACACAGGCCTCGAGGGCAGGGGGAAGGAGGGTAGGGGCAATAAGCTAAGTTTAGAGGCTAAGCAGGAGGGCAATGATGGGGCAAAGAATTGGGCAATGGAGGGCAGGAGGAGTGGGAAGGGACAGCAAGCTAAATGGAGGGCAGTGGCAGAACAGCAGACCATGCAGGGCAGGAGGGAGGGGGGCGGTGTATGGACTCGGACAACAGAGGGTAGGGAGGAGGTGGATAGGGCAGCAAGTTCAGAGAAGGGCAGTGGCAGGACAACGGCAAAATAGGGCTGTAATGAGGGAGAAGGGGCATGGACTTGGACAATGGATGGCAAGGAAAAGTGGGGGTGGGAGCAGCAAGCTTGGGTGGGGGCAGCACAATGACAGATAAGGCCCTGCGACGAACCCCCTCCCCCATTTATTGCGATGGGCATCTTATTTAAGATTAAAAAAACATAGAAATTCACTGAAAAAAACAAAGGTTACAGGGATGTTATAGTTAGGTTCAGATTTTACACGCACAAAACCATAGAAATTCAGCTGTTAGAGTTATTTCAGGTAACTATAACTCATGCCCTAAGGTAACTATAACTCACGCCCTCACCATGCACTGCTAATTACCCCAGATATACCAGCACTCATGACATCATTATATAGAAATAACTATAACAGCTGATTTTTTTTTATCTTTTCTGTTTGTAAAATCTGATTGTAACTATAAAGTCCCAGTATAGTTTTCTGAGAAAAAAATAATAATTATATATATATATATATATATATATATATATATATATATATATATATATATATATATCTGAGGACCTAGTTTACATATGAAGAGTTTAGGTGCGCAGAGTATGCTTTTTGTGATTTGGTGTAAATCTGTTCAGTAGTTTTGGAGATATTAAAGATAAAAAATGTAGGCCCTCATTATGACATTGGCGGTAAGCACTGCTTACTGCCATGCTGACTGCCGCCAACATACCGCGACCGCGGCATTATGACCCACGAATCACCGTGGTGGACATTCAACCGCGGTAAACCATTGGCGGTACATACCGCCGCCCTCAAAATACACACAACCTAACAAAACAACACCACATTGGACAAATCAAACTACACACACCTGACACATATACACACCCCACACCCCACTATAAAACACACACCCACATTACCCACAACCCTTTACGACTCCAAACAATTTACAACAGAGAGACACACCAAGAGCACCCACAGAACCAGAGCCACAGAACACCATCACCCATACACCATCCACGCACCTCACAGCACACACCCCAACACATCACCCTCACACACACCACACACACCATACCCATGGTACCACAAAGACACCCCAGATTCTCTGAGGAGGAGCTAAGGGTCATGGTGGAGGAAATCATCCGGGTAGAGCCACAGCTATTCGGATCACAGGTGCAGCAGACATCCATTGCACGGAAGATGGAGCTATGGCGGAGAATCGTGGACAGGGTCAACACCGTGGGACAGAACCCAAGAACAAGGGATGACATCAGGAAGAGGTGGAACGACCTACGGGGGAAGGTGCGTTCCGTGGTTGAAAGACAGCAGATAGCTGTACAGAGGACTGGCGGTGGACCCCCACAACTAACAACATGGGAGGAGCAAGTCTTGGCAATACTGCATCCTGAGGGCCTGGCAGGAGTAGCAGGAGGACTGGACTCTGGTAAGTCAAATCTTTACTACTTTCACCTCCCCTACCTGCATGCCATCACAAACTCCCACCCCTACCCTCAACCCCATCACTCCACCACCTCCCATATACCCCACCATCACAACCCACTCATCCCAATACCAAGCCCAGCATTCAACACCAATGCATGGACACCCATCACAGACCTGCATGGACAACCATCACCACTGCATGCACACTAGAGACAATCATTTAGCCAACCAAATAACTCACACAAGGCAAAGCTGCCTTGGTAATAACAACCATAGAGGGCAACATACCCATGCACAAGATGTCACACGCAGAAACAATAACACTGCATTTACATCCCCACAGGACCCCCACACAACGTCACCGGAGAGGAGGTGCCAGCAACATCCAGTCCCCCCACAGAAGAGGCCCACAGTGATGACAGCAGCTCTGCACGCCTGGACCTGGATGACCAACCTGGCCCATCAGGGATCTCTGGACAGTCGGTTACCCAGGCACAGTCCCATCCCACCCCAGAGCCTCCCCCCTCAGGAAACACCAGCACAGCACCCACCCAGCGGGCCCATTCCACTGTCCCCAGGACACGTCAATCAGCAGTGTGTCCACCACTACAGGGACCCCAGGCAACCCCACAAAGCCAGGACAATCAGGGACCTGGGGTCAGTGGCAGTGGGCACACGGTTCAGGGGACAGAGGCACAGGACAACAGGGAAGCTGGGAGGACTGCTGTGCAACAGGGGGAGGACAGGCCCAGTGAACCAACTCTCCACAAGGCACTCACCAACATCCTGGGAGCATACCACCATTCCCAGGAGACCATGGGCCAGATACTGGCCAAGTTGCGGGAGACCCAGTGGCTGCAGGAGGGACAGTACCTGGGGATCAGGGAGGACCTGAGGGACATCAACACCACCCTGGTCACCATTGCAGGGGTGCTGACAGACATGGCCAACATCATGAGGGAGGCAGTGGCACACCAACGGGCCCCTGACACTAGCCACACTGATGAACAGCCCTCCACCTCCGCTGACGCTAGTGGACAGGAGGGCCCACCACAGGAACAACAGGCCACCAGCACCCCACCTCCCGCAGAAGGAGAACCACCCTGCAAACGGTCCCTGCGATCCAGGCAGAAGCTAGAGAACATTGCCAAGACCCCACCAGGAAATAAGACTCCCCTGATTGTCACCCTTGTGTCCCGCTATGTCACCCTGTCCACCTTGAACTGCCATTGCTCCACTTCCCATTCCCCATTGGACAATGCAGCTGTGATACCAATAGACTGGACTCTATCCTGGACTTTCCTCCACCATCACCTAAGCCCATTGCACATCACCATTTACTTCTCAGCACTGAAATAAACACCCTTGAAAAAATACAAGTATGGAGTATGTCAAATGATTTAAGGATGTAGTCGTTTAACAATCTGTAGACATTGCAAATAGACTGTACAGTTATGTGTACATAGGTATGACCTGTAATGTGCTGCAGTCAATACACCAGGAGCCACAGTAGAGCACAAATATCTGCAAATAGACATGTTAAAGGGTACAATAAGTGGCCATAGTAGTGGGAACAGCAGCCAGCCAGAGAAAATTCACTACACAAAACAGCAATGGAAGGTGAGCTTACAGTGTCTTACCTGTGTGTCACTGGAAGTACTGTTGTATGATAGTTGTTCTGTTGTCCACATCCTCTTCCTCTGCCTCCTCTCCGTCACGGTCCACAGGCTCCACCCCTGCCACACGCCCATCTCCAGCCTCATCCTCCTGCAGAAAAGGCACCTGGCATCTCAAGGCCAGGTTGTGCAACATGCAACATGCAACGATGATCTGGCAGACCTTCTTGGGTGAGTAGCACAGGGATCCACCTGTCAGATGGAGGCACCTGAACCTGGCCTTCAGGAGGCCAAAGGTTCACTCAATAATCCTCCTTGTTCGCCCATTAGCCTCATTGTAACGTTACTCTACCCTTGTCCTGGCATTCCTCACTGGGGTCAGTAGCCATGAGAGGTTGGGGTAACCAGAGTCACCTGAAAATATTGAGGCCAGATACTCACCATTAGGGCCAACCCCACACCCATATATCAACATACATTGGGTGGGGACCATGGGCTCGCCTATTAGCCACACCCGGTGCCTCTGGAGTTGAGCCATCACATATGGGATGCTGCTACTCCTCAGGATATAGGCATCATGCACAGACCCAGGATACTTTGCATTCACATGGGAGATGTCCTGGTCCGCCAGGCACACTATCTGCACATTCATCGAGTGAAAGCTCTTTCGATTTCTGTACACCTGTTCATTTCTCTGGGGGGACAAAGGCAATATGTGTACCATCAATAGCACCAATGATGTTGGGGATATGTCCCATTGCATAGAAGTCAGCCTCCACTGTGGCCAAATCCTCCACCTGGAGGAAAACGATGGCGCTGCGCATGTGTTTCATCAGGACAGACAACACTCTGGTCAGCACGTTTGAGAACATAGGCTGTGACATCCCTGCTGCCATGGACACTGTCACTTGGAAGGAGCCACTTGCCAAGAAATGGAGCACTGATAGGACTTGTACAAGAGGGGGGATCCCAGTGGGGTGATGGATAGCTGAGATCAGGTCTGGCTCCAATTGGGCACACAGCTCTTGGATTGTGGCCCTATCAAGTCTGTAGGTGAGGATAATGTGCCTGTCCTCCATTGTTGCCAGGTCCACCAGGGGTCTGTACATGGGGGTATGTCTCCATCTCCTACTCATCCTCAGCGGTTGTACTCTAGGGTGAAAAATGGTGAGCAGCTGGTCATATTCAAACATATCCTCAGAGTAAAATGCCTTGCATGTTGTGACTGAAACAGTATGTTAACGTGTAGTCCCGTAAATATGCCTATGTCTGCTGTGACGCAGTTAGGTGCCATGGCCTTCTCCCCTCTGAAATGGCGGCCGTCTGACTTGTGTGGAGGGACAAGTGAAAATGAGGTAATTCTGCTGACGTTGTGCACCGTTGCGGGAAGCGGTTGAGGACCGCCGTGCAACTCACCATTGGTTATCATTGGGCCCTATGGGTTACAGTAGCCAACGGTGAAGTACGCCGGCGGTGATGGTACGCACCGCCGCAGACGTGACCGCCATTTTCTATCTGTTTATTCACTTGCTACCTACCTTCAACAGGAGAGGACCAACATTGCAAGTGCTGCTGTGACCTGTCTCTAGAAGCGACCATGGCACAAGCCTCTGGGGAAAGGGCCCCAACCTTCACTTCGGAGGAGTTGGAGAGACTAGTGGATGGAGTCCTACCCCAGTACCGTTTACTTTATGGTCCTCCAGACCAACAGGTGAGCACACTGTGAGGGTGATGCATGGGGCATGAATGCATGGAGTGCTGTGTGTGTAAGCCTCGAGTAAGGGGGGCGGCTGAGGGGTCCTGGGCAGAGTGCTGCATGTATGGTGGTCAATGTATGTGCGTAAGGGGATGGGAGGGATATGGTGGGCCTCGAGTGTAACAGGCCGGACGGTATGGCTGATACCTTTTTCTATGTATCTTTCTCTGCAGGTCAGCGCCCATCAGAAAAAGGGTATTTCGCGTGCCATCGCCAAGGACGTGCGGACCCTGGGGGTCTAGCGCAGGCGGAGCACCCACTGTCGCAAACGGTGGGAGGACCTGGGAAAGGAAGACGGCGGAGGCCCAGCTGGGGATGGCCTCCCAACGAGGAAGGGGTGCCCGTCGAACCCTGACCCCCCTGATGTTCCGCATACTGACGGTGGCCTGTCCGGAGTTGGATGGGTGCTTGAAGGCATCACAGCAGCCACAAGGGGGTGAGTAGAGTTTCCAAATCAGCAAATTGCGCGTGGTGGGGTGTTATCTGGGTGGGGGCCTGTGGGTGCCCCTAGGCCAGGACGAACATGGCAGGATAGGTTCCATGTTGGGCAGGGTCTGATGCACTCCAGCCCCAAACATGCTAGTGGGCATCTACTACTGGGCAGGGTCCTGTGGGTTTCAGGCGTGCTGCTATTGGCGTTAGGCATTATACTCCATGGCCTGGTGACTAGCATTGTAACCGGGAGTGCATGGCCTAGTGCATAGGGCTGTTCCCTGTGTGTTGTGTACGCCAATGGTGGTGTTGTTGCTGGCATTGACCAGGTGTATCATCTGTCTCCCCCCTTTTTGTTTTGTCAACCTGTCCATGTGTGTATTAGCATCATCTGGCGGAGGAGCAGAGGCACCAGCGACGGAGGGAGCTGCATCCCACATGGCCCATGAGGCAAAATCCACCGACGGTGAGGGCACCAGTGGGACAGAGGGCGAGGGGAGCACCACGGCAGAGACTGGAGGGGACAGTTCGGACAGTGACAGCTCCTCTGATGGAAGCTCCCTGGTGGTGGCGGACACCTCTGTGGCCACCCCAACTACAGGTACAGCTGCAACCCTCCGTACCAGCACCGCCCTCCCAGCAGCCCCTCAGCGTGTTTCCCGTGCCCGCTCACCCAGGAGGGGGGGCATCTCCTTCACCCCAGGCACCTCAGGCCCCCTGGACCAGTCAGCCCTGCTGCCCTCAGTGAGGAGTCTATTGACCTCCTGAGATCCATCTCTGTTGGACAGTCAACCATAGTGAATGCCATCCAGGGTCTGGCAGGGCATGTGGAACAAACAAATGCATTCCTGGAGGGCATTCACTCTTGCCGTGGCAGCCCAACATAGATCATTCCAGGCTCAGGCCTCCTCCCTGATGGCAGCCATTGTTCCTGTCTCTAGCCTCCCCCCTCCAACTTCCTCTACCCAGTCCCATTCCCCTCAACCCCAGCCTATCCCAAACACACCATCAGACCAGCATGCACCCAAAACAACACACAGGAGTGGCTCAGGCAAACACAAGCACCACACTTCATCCCACAGGCACTCACACAAGCGCCATCCAGATGCAGACACACCAACATCCACTGCCTCCACTGTGTCCCCCTCCTCCTCGTCGTCCACCTCCCTCCCAGTAGCGTCTCCACACACATCTGCATGCACTACATCCTCATCTACTACCCCCATCACCATCACGCCTATCACTACACTCCCCTCACTGGCAGTCACCACCCCCACATCCATGCACATGTCCCCTGTGTCCTCTCCCACCGTGTCGGTTCCCCCTCCTCCCAAAGTACACAAACGCAAGCACTAAGACACCCAACAGCCATCCAACTCACAACAGCATCCAGCCCATGCACCTGCACCCAAACACAGCAGACAGACACTTCCTACCACCCATCCCTCTTCCTCCACTCCCAAACCTTCACCCTCTTCCAGCCCCAGTGTCCCTAAAAAGCTTTTCCTCCCCACCCTTGACCTATTCCCTACCCCTCCCCCTCCGTCCTTCACTTCGGGCCAAGGTGGTCAGGACCCAGGCTAGCACCTCAGCCACCCAGTCCACGGCCACTGTAGTTTCTGCAGCTACTGCAGTTGTGAGAGACTCAGAGGAGACACCCGTCAGCACAGCCAGTGTGCCTACACCAGCTGCCAAGGGCAAAAAGGGAGCACCAGCTGGCAAAGCCAAAAAGGGAGCACCAGCTGGCAAAAGCAAGGAGGCACCACCAGCTGGCAAAAGCAAGGAGGCACCACCAGCTGGCAAAAGCAAGGAGGCACCACCAGCTGGCAAAGGCAAGGAGGCACCACCAGCTGGCAAGGGCAAGAAGGGTACACCAGCTGCCAAGGGCAATGACAAAGGCACAGATGCCACAGGCAGGATGGATATGGGGCCTGGTGCTGGAGCAGCATCTGAGCACACAACACCAGCCATGGCACTTCAGCCGTCCGAGGACGTGCAACCACTGGCAGCACCTCCACTGGCAGCACCTCCACCAGCACCGCCGCCAGCACCGCCACCTGCACCGCCACCAGCACCACTGCCAGCAGCGGCAGCCCCAGTGGGCAGCTGTCTGAGGGTGCAGGGGAAGGGCTGGAGCCTCCCCCTACCACTGGCACTGCCACCAGCACCACTGCCAGCAGCAGCAGCCCCAGTGGGCAGCCATCCGAGGCTGCAGGGGAAGAGCTGGAGCCTCCCCCCACCACTGGCAGCACCGCCGCCAGCACCGCCACCTGCACCATCGCCAGCACCGCCACCTGCACTGCCACCAGCACGACTGCCAGCAGCAGCTACACCAGTGGGCAGCCATCCGAGGCTGCAGTGGAAGGGCTGAGCCTCCCCCCACCACTGGCAGCACTGCCACCAGCACCGCCAACAGCACCACTACCAGCAGCAGCAGCCCCAGTGGGCAGCCGTCCGAGGCTGCAGGGGAAGGGCTGGAGCCTCCCCCCACCACTGGCAGCACCTCCACCAGCACCACCACTGCCACCACTGAGCAGCCGTCACCGCCAGCGGGCAGTGTGTAGTCGTACCTCCATGGGCTGCAGTGCATCCTGGCCCCTGCAAATCCTGTAGGTGTGACACCCAGGTGAGAGACTGTGACCTTGCACTCCCCAAGATCTGCATCACAGGGCACAATGCCCCCTCCAGAACCAGTGGAAAAAGCCATCCACGCACCCCCTCCTTGCCAGGATGAAGCACACTGGGCACAAAGGCCCCTCCAGAACCAGTAGAAGAAGGCATCCACTCACCCCCTTCTTGCATGGATGAAGCACACTGGGCACAAAGCCTCCTCCAGAACCAGTGGAAAAAGCCATCCACTCACCCCCTCCTTGCCAGGATGAAGCACACTGGGTACAATGCCCCCTCCAGAACCAGTGGAAGAAGGCATCCACTCACCCCCTCCTTGCCAGGATGAAGCACACTGGGCACAAAGGCCCCTCCAGAACCAGTAGAAGAAGGCATCCACTCACCCCCTCCTTACCAGGATGAAGCACACTGGGCACAATGCCCCCTCCAGAACCAGTGGAAGAAGCCATCCACTCACCTCCTTCTTGCCAGGATGAAGCACACTGGGTACAATGCCCCGACCAGAACCAGTGGAAGAAGGCATCCACTCAGCCCCTCCTTGCCAGGATGAAGCACACTGGGCACAAAGCCCCCTCCAGAACCAGTGGAAGAAGCCATCCACTCACCCCTCCTTGCCAGGATGAAGCACACTGGGCACAATGCCCCCTCTAGAACCAGTGGAAGAAGCCATCCACTCTCCCCCTCCTTGCCAGGATGAAGCACACTGGGCACAAAGCCCCCTCCGGAACCAGTGGAGAAACCACCCACTAGAGAGACTGTGGCTTTGCACTCCCCAGGACCAAGCAGTGGGAAAACCACCCACTAGAGAGACTGTGGCTTTGCACTCCCCAGGACAAAGTGATGGGCATGTGGCTCCCTCCAGGAGCAGTGGTGTTGTACCATCTTCCGGCTGAGGTACCCCCTATTCCCCTTCCCCCTGAGGTGCCTGTGTATTTTCGTTCTGATGCCCCAGCAGTGCTCTCTCCGTATTGAGGCAGGAGTCAAGTGGGGCCTTGGCCCATGATATATGGCCCTGTGGCCCACGGACTTTATGGACTGGGCAGTGTCCCTCCATTTGTATATATATGTAGATACTGTTTTGTGCTTTGAGGACGTATTTCTAGAACTTTATATTATTACACTCACTTTAATCACTTCCTTTTGTCCTTGCATTATTCCTGAGGGGTACAGGGTGGATATGTAATGTTGTTGCATCTGTTTGTGTGTATGTTGTTGGGGGTGGGGGTGTTGCATGTTGCGTGTGTGTGTCACTCTCTTTTTCCTCCCCCCCTCCCTTGTGTGCTAGGGGCGGTACTCATCGTGGTTGTCTTCGCCGCCGTTGGTATTCCTGGTGTAGGAGGAGGTAAACCAGCATGGGTAACACCTGTAGTTCGGGCTCCATGGCATCGTGGTTCTTCCTTGAGTGTCCAGAGGTGAGTCGTTTCCCTTCTGTGTACTGTTTCCGCCGTGCTTTTGATGGCGTTGGTAACGCCCCAGAAAAGGTGGTGGATAGGCCTGTCATAATAGAGTGGGCGGTACATTGTCTTCCGCCTGGCTGCTTGTTGCTACCGCAGTGGCGGTCAGTGTGTTAAAGTGGCTGTCTGTGTTGGCGGTTTCCGCCGTGGTCATAATTCCATATTTTTTACCGCCGGCTTGTTGGCGGTATTACTGCCGCTTTATCACCGACCACCAGGGTTGTAATGAGGGCCATAGATATCTAGGGACACGGATCCTCCACCGATCCAACTGTCCCCGTGCTGATATCTGTTTGGTTGCCAGGGAAGTGTTGGCAGCCATTTTGGGATTCGGCTTCAGCCAAGTCCCACCAAAAAAAGATAACAAAAAGAAAAGAGGCAAGGGGTAGGGACACACTGAGCCCTTAGGCTTGGTGCAAGGGTCTACCAGGGATCCCGCCAGGGCTGAAAAGCAATAAAAAAATAAAATGTGGTCTCCCGCGCTTTCCTCTACTTTGCCCGTGGGTGGGCCAGGTCCCAGGGCACTGGGGGGTGAAAAAAGGACAGAGGTGCATGTGACCACTACCCCAGGGCAAAAGTTAATAAATGAACCCCCCATACCCCCACAGCCCCGGGGACCACATCCGCCCATTGGCAAAAGATGCTAAAATTATGTGGGGATGCCCACGTGCTCCCCCCCCCCCGCAGCCTCAGGGACTGCCACCTCCCTGGGGCAAAACATTTACTAGTAATGCAGGGGGGGCATACTGCCTCCCCCGCAGCCTTGGGTACCACCACCTCCCTGGGTCAAAGGATCTTGAAGGAATGCAGGGGGTATTTTTAGCCATGAAAATAGCAAATTCTTACCTGTGGCCTAGAGGTTAAGGTCTCAGGCTCTCACTCTGAAGGTTGAGGGTTCCAGTCTAGATGTGTCAGCAGTCACATTTCTGGTTTAATTACTTTTCAAATGCAAATATTTAAGATATGTACTTAAATGTAATCACACTCTTTTTACTTGAGAAAATACGTTTTTCTTTTGCATTTGTCCTAAAATATATAATTCTAAGTATATCATTCATCAAAGTCTAGAAAAACTCTCTAGGTGGTTATAGGGTGTTGGCCAGGCGCAACACGGGTTTGGGTGGTTATAGAGCTTCTCTGCAGAGACAGCAGAATAAGTACCTACTCCGTTCGGGCGGGGAGCAATGCCAGCTCCAGCTGCATGCAGGTAGCTGGTAGGGCTTCAGAGCTTTGGAGGTCTCCTTGCAGCAAATGTGTGGTGGGTGTCCTGGGTGGGCACCAGGGCACCCACTTTGAATGATGCGGGCCCTGGGGGATGCAGTCATTGGGGCCAAAAAAGGCCCATGGAAGGGGACCGCACAGCCCCGCTCCCCTTTAATTTTAGTAGTGGTCCTGGGGGATGGGGTCTCCAGGGCCTAACAAGCCTCAAGGAAGGGTTCCACACAGCTCCCTCCCTTTTAATTAAAATAAAAAACAACACTGGTGGATGAGATCCACAAGGCCTACTAAGGCTCTGATAAAGGGGCCCTCTAAAAAAAAAAACCTTGGGGATGGGGTCCCCAGGACCTTAAGAAACTCAGGAAGAGGTGCCACATGGGCCCCTCCCATGTTTTAGGGGTGGGCTCCAAGGGCCTACAATGGCTTGGGGAGGGGAGCTTGTGCCCGCCTCCCCTTTAAAAACAAGAAAGGCGCTTGGGAATGGGGTTCCCAGGACTAGGCCCTGTGACCAACACCCCACATGGCTTTTATAATTAACACCAGCACCTTCATTCTCCTCAGAGACCTTAACTTTCACCTAGAAGACCGCACCAACCCAAACGCTATGGCCCTTCTAGAAAACCTCCTAAACCTTGGACTCCCCCAACACATTACCAAACCCACCCACACCACTGGACACAAATTGGACCCAATTTACTCCTCAATCAGCATTATCACAGTCAACAAGCCGGCAACTATGACCTGAACAGCAACTATGACCTGGACAGACCACACCCTTGTCAGTTTCAGCATATCCATCCTGCACCATCACAGACCTACCACCACTGGAACTACTTTCCTCAGAAAAGCATCTCAGAAGAGAAGTGGGCTTCCACCATCTCTGAGAACCCTCCCCAGCACACCAGCAGCTTGCTGAAAGCTATTAAGAACCTCAACATCTGCATCTCCACATGCGCAAAGACCCTTACTCCCCTCAAGCACAACTCTGCAGAGCCAGATCACAGGCCAGCTGGTACACAGAGGAACTCTTCAATCTTCAAATCAGCCCTAAGATGCTATCATCAGCAGATACGGAACACCAAGTGCACAGCTCTTGCAGATCGCATCAATACCAGCACTAACAGTAGCAAGGAAATATTTGCCAACATCAAAGTATTCACTGCACTATTAGACCTGTCAGCTCTTGGCATGGTTTCCCCTATCTTTTTGTTCTGACCTCCTGTTTCTGATCCTGTGCTGAATTTCGTTTTTGCTGACTTTAGTACTCTGGGCACTCTACCGCCGAACAGTGCTAAAGTGCAAGTGCCCCCTGTGTAAATTGTATTGGTGATTGGTTTCTCCATGATTAGCATACTTGATTTACTAGCAAGTCCCTAGTAAAGTGCACTATGGGTGTCCAGGGCCTGTATATCAAATGCTTCTAGTGGGCTTGTAGCACTGATCGTGCCACCCACATAAGTAACCCTGTAAACATGTCTCAGACCTGCCACTGCAGTGCCTGTGTGTGCAGTTTTAAACTGGCAGTTCGACCTGGCAAGTGCACCCACTTGCCAGGCCCACACCGTTCCTTTTACTACTTGTAAGTCACCCCTAAAGTAGGTCCAAGGCAGCCCATGAGCAGGGTGCAGTGTACTTAAAAGGTAGGACATGTACTGGTTTGTTGTCCATGTCCTGATAGTGAAATACTGCTATATTTGTTTTTTCTCTATTACTAGGCCTATCTCTCCCATAGGGTAACATGGGTGGGGATTGCCTTGAAACATCTTTTAATTGTAATTTCCAATTAGGAGCAGATAGAGATATAGAGCTTGGGGTCTCTGAACTTACAATTTATAAATACATGTTGGTGAAGTTGTGTTTTCAATTGTAAGTTTGAAAATGCCACTTTCAGAAAGTAGGATTTTTCTTGCATAACCATTCTGTGCCTCTGCCTGTCTGCTGAATACATGTCTGGGTCAGGATGACAGTTGGGCTGAGGTGTGCCCTGCATATCCTAATGGCCCATCACAAGGCTTATGCGTCTTCCTGAGCTACAGTCGTGGGAGGAGCTGACACTTTCACCTGAATGTGGCTGTGCCTATCCTCACACAAAGCAGTCTCCATCCCCCTGGAGTATGTCTGGGGCAAGGGCAGGAAGGGGCAAGGTGTTCCGCACTGCAAAGATTTCTCTTTAAAGTTTGACTACTTCGAAGACAGAAATGGGTATAAGTCCTGGACCTTTGACATCACATAGTTAGAATCCTTCTGGACTGAAGACATTCTTCCAGGAAGAAGAGCTGGATGCTTCAGGAGGGACTGCCACACCACCTGTTGCTTTGCTGTGCTGGCCTGCTGCTTCTGTCCTGGGTGTGAAAGGACTGGACTTTGCTTTCTACATCCTGTTTCCAAAGGTTCTCCAAGGGCTTAGACTGAGCTTGCCTCCTGTTAAGAAGTCTCAGGGACATGAAAGACTTCACCTACCAGCACCTGGGCTCTCTTGCTGAGAGTCCTGACTTGCCTAGTGGTGCCAAATCCAGTCATTGGGCCCTTGGGAGTGAGTTTTGATGTAACGAGGAAGAAACAAGTGCATCGATCTCCAGAACGACTTCGTAACTGGCACCGCTCTCTGACCCCCGAGCTGCTGCCTGCACCAGAGCCGTGGTCCTCACTGAGTGCAACGACCGTGACCAAAGCTGCAGGCCCAACGCCACTGCAGCATCTCTGAAGTCCCACCACAGTGCAAGTCCAGAGTGCTGTGTCACTGATGTCCTTGGCACCTGACTCCAACTCCGCCGCAGCACTTCTGGCCCCGTGGTGTGATCACAACACCGCAAAGTTGACACCTCACGTCTTGACCTGCTGGATTCATCGATCCTGCCATGTCATAAGGAACCGCCGCCTCGCGACCAGTGCCTCAACACCTCGCTTGCAATCATAAGGAACCAACGCCTCACCTCTCCTGCTTAGCAGTAAGGAACCAACACCTCACCACCCCGGTGGCAGGAAGGAGCCGATGCCACACCAGCTCCAGCGACGCCTCACCTCCTTGACTTTGTTTCCTCATCGTTTTCCAAAGTACTGTAACTGGGGTCTCTGCGACTCCATGACCGGCCGCACACCCCTGCAAGTGCCATCGGACAGTTGGAGACAACTCCATCTGGATGTTGTGAATAGTCTCAATTGGAGCTATTGTGTTTCTTAGCGCTATACTAAGATTTAGGGGGTCATTACAACATTGGCGGTAAAAGGCGCTTACTGCCGTGCAGAAGACCGCCAATACACCGCCGCGGAGGCGGTAGTCCGCCACAGCTATTATGACACACATCTCGGAATCCGCCGAAATACAGACACCCACACAACCCCGCCACACCAAAGGTCAGAGTTAAAGTGGCGAAAACAAAACCTCCACCTCCACCTCCACCTCCACGCCAACAGAAACATGCCCATGCTATTACGACCCACGAATCCACGTGGCGGTCTTTCAACCGCGGTATTCCATTGGCAGTACACACCGCCGCGCTCAAAATACACACACATCTCCAAAACACCGCCACATTAGACAATTCCAAATACACACACCTGATACACATACAAACAACACTCCCACACACCCAACACAATATAAAACACACACCCACATCACCCACAAACCCCTACGACCAAAATTCACGGACGAAGGCCAGAGAGACAGCACAGCCAAGACAACACCACCATACAGAGGCACACAACACCATCACCCACACCACATCCACGCACAAAACACCACACACCACTACACATCACCACACACATCAACACTCACACCGCCCCACACATCACACACACCACCTCATGTCACGCCAAAGACACCCCAGCTTCTCCGAGGAGGAGCTCAGGGTCATGGTGGAGGAAATCATCCGGGTAGAGCCACAGCTATTTGGCTCACAGGTACAGCACACCTCCATAGCCAGGAAGATGGAGCTATGGCGAAGAATCGTCGACAGGGTCAATGCTGTGGGACAGCACCCAAGAAATAGGGAGGACATCAGGAAGAGGTGGAACGACCTACGGGGGAAGGTGCGTTCAACGGTCTCCAGGCACTACATAGCGGTTCAGCGGACTGGCGGTGGACCCCCACCTCCTCCCCCACAACTAACAACATGGGAGGAGCAAGTCTTGACCATCATGAATCCAGAGGTCCTCGGAGGAGTCGGTGGAGGATGGGGCACTGGTAAGTCAAATCTTAACTATCATATCCCCCACCCTACCTGCATGCCATCACACGCCCCCACCCTCAACCCCTCCCCTATCACCCAAAATCCTCACTAATGTACTAAGAACACAAACCACCCATCCCAACACCAAGCCCTGCATGACACAACTAAGCATGGACACCCAGCACTAAAGCATGCCCACTGCACATAGCCAGAACAGCCCCCTAACCATCATCACACAAGCCCCCACACAGGAATGCCTGCACTGGGGTACACAGAAACCCACCCATTGCACACCATCACACACACAAATGCATTAATCATGCTCTTATGCCCCTGCATTGTACCGTTCCTCTGCCCTGGTCCTGGGATTCCTCACTGGGGTCAGTAGCCAGGACAGGTTGGGGTAACCAGAGTCCCCCAACAGCCATACACGGTGCCTCTGGAGTTGAGCCATCATATCAGGGATGCTGCTATTCCGCAGGATGTAGGCGTCATGCACTGAGCCAGGGAACATAGCATTTACCTGGGAGATGTACTGGTCTGCCAAACAGACCATCTGAACATTCATGGAATGATAACTCTTCCTGTTTCTGTACACCTGTTCACTCCTGTGGGGGGGGACCAGAGCTACATGGGTCCCATCAATGGCACCTATGACGTTGGGGATATGTCCAAGGGCATAGAAGTCACCTTTAACTGTAGGCAAATCTTCTACCTCAGGGAAAATGATGTATCTCCTTACGTGTTTCAGCAGGGCAGACAACACTCTGGACAAAACTTTGGAAAACGTAGGCTGGGACATCCCTGATGCCATGGCCACTGTTGCCTGGAATGACCCACTTGCAAGGAAATGGAGCACTGACAGCACCTGCACGTCAGGGGGGATTCCAGTGGGATGGCGGATTGGTGACATCAGGTCTGGCTCCAACCGGGTAGATAGCTCCTGGATTGTGACATGGTCAAACCGGTAGGTGACGATGACATGTCGCTCTTCCATTGTCAACAGGTCCACCAGCTGTTGGTACACCGCAGGATTCCGCCATCTTCTCTCATGTCCCAGCTGACGGTGCCTACGAAGGACAACAGCGACGAATCAGTCATTTTCCCTCCAGGTATGTACCCACAGTTACACACAAGACTACACCAATCACAAAACCCTTCCTGTATGTGTGTTGAGTGTAGGCCTAGCTATGTGTGACGCAGAAGTAAATGAAGCCATTTGGGCCCCTGAAATGGCGGCTGCCTGACCTCTAAACTGGGACAATGGGATTGTGGGGTAACAGCGCTGGCGTTGCACACCGTGGCGGTAGGCGGTCGTAGACCGCGGCGCAATGCTGCATTGGTTAACATTGGACCCTATGGGTCCCAGGAGCCAATGAACAGGTGTGCCGGCGGCGATGATGCACACCACCGCGGACGTCACCGCCGCGGACGTCACCGCCATTTTCTATCTGTTCAATCACTAGATACCTGACCTTCGACAGGAGAGGACCTACACTGCAAGTGCTGCTGTGACCTTGGTCTGGAAGCGACGATGGCTGCTGCGTCTGGGGAAAGGGCCCCTGCCTTCACTGCTCAGGAGTTGGAGAAACTGGTAGACGGGGTCCTCCCCCAGTACACGCTACTCTACGGTCCTCCAGACCAACAGGTTAGTACACAGGGAGCACATTGTATGGGCTAGGCCTGGGTGGAGAGGGCTGGTTGGAAGAGGGAAGGGGGCGGGGGTTCATAGAACATTAATGCATGTGAATGAATGGGCCACATGGCCAGAGTAGGGAGGGGGCCACTCACATCAACGGTGCAGTTGGTAATGACTGTTCCTCTTCCCTTGTGCATGTCATGTAGGTCAGCGCCCACTGGAAGGGGGACATTTGGCGTGCCATCGCCTAGGAGGTCCGGACCCTGGGGGCCCACCAGAGACGGGGCACCCACTGCCATAAAAGATGGGAGGACATTCGCCGCTGCAGCAAGAAGACGGCGGAGGCTCAGCTGGGGATGGCCTCCCAACGTGGGTGGGGGGCCCGTCGCACCATGACCCCCCTGATGTTCCGGATCCTGGCGGTGGCCTACCCGGAGTTGGATGTGCGCTTGAGGGCATCACAGCAGACACAAGGGGGTGAGTACAACCTCATTCTGCGGACTTTGCGCGCAGTAGAAGGGCCTGGGTGGGGGAGGAGGCCTAGGCCAGCCAGAAACACGAAGACTAGGCCCCTCTGTAATGCAGCCCATGTGGCACTCTACCACACCTCAGTAAAGTGCCAAGTCGAGGTATAGTTGCCCCTGTGGCATCCATGTGTGCAGATGTCCACCATTGCCATGTAGGCCATATCCCAGAAATTGCATATGCAGAGGGCAGGAGCATGGCGTAGTGCAGGGGGCTGCTGTGTCTGTATTGTAGCGGTATGCCATGCACTCAACCTGTCTTTCTTCTGTCCCCCCCCTTTTTCTGCTCTCCCTGGTCTTTTGTACATCAGCATCATCAGGCGGAGGTACAGTGGCACCGGAGCACGAGGGAGCTGCATCCCACATGGCCATGGAGGGCCACACCACAGACTCTGAATGCACCCGTGGGACAGAGAGCGAGGGGAGCTTCACGTCGGCCACCGGATCACCAACCAGCGACACGGACTCGTCCGCCGATGGGGGCTCCCTTGTGGTGACGGCACCATCTGTGCGCCCCACTTCTACAGGTACAGCCGCCACCTCCCCTACCAGCACTGCCCTCCCAGCAGGCCCTCAGCGTTCGCCCCGTGCTCGCTCACTCAGGAGGGTGGGCATCACCTTCGCCCCAGGCACCTCAGGCCCTGCCCCAGTCACCCCTGCTGCCCTCAGTGAGGAGGCCATTGACCTCCTCAGGTCACTCACTGTTGGGCAGTCTACCATTGTGAATGCCATCCAGGGTGTAGAACGAGAGTCGCAACACGGTAATGCATTCCTGGAGGGCATTCATTCTGGTCAGGCTGTCCTTCAGCGAACCCTGCAATCTCTGGCCTCAGCACTGATGGCAGCCATTGTCCCTGTGTCTAGCCTCCCCCCTCCAACCTCCTCCACCCAGACCCAATCCCCTGTACCCCAACCCATCCCAAGCACATCTACAGACCAGCATGCACACAAGTCAGCACACACAAGTAGCTCAAGCAAACATAGGCACCACACAACCCACAGGCACTCACGCAAGCATCACCCACATACAGACACAGCAACATCCACTGCCTCCACTTTGTCCCCCTCCTCCTCTTCTCCCTCCTCCCTCCCAGTCTCGTCTACACACACACCTGCATGCACCACATCTACAGGCACCATGAATCGCACAAGGACACCCAGCACCCCAAGCCGCTCACCTGCACTCACCACCTCCACTCCCATTTACACGTCCCCTGTGTCCTCTCCCAGTGTGTCTGTGACGCCCCCTCCCAAAGTACACAAACGCCAGCAACCACACACCCAACATCCATCCACCTCACGACAGCCTCCAGTACCTGCACCTGCACCCAAAACACCTAAAGTGACACCTCCTACAACCACCTCCTCTTCCTCCACTCCCAGACCCCCTCCAGCTACCCATCCCAGTGTTCGTCAGAAACTGTCCCTGTGTAAAGTTGACCTTTTTGCCCCCACCCCCCCCTCCAATTCATCAGTCCCGTCGTAGCGCCTCAGCCAAAAAGCCTCCAATACCAGTGGTGCCTGTACAAGGTATGTGGAGTGCACCGGCCACCAGGGCAGGCAGTGTGACCCGGAGCCAAGGCACTGGCAGCCCACCCGCTGTAAAGGCTCTGAAATTGGAGAGTGGACGACGGGACCGTGTGAAGACTCCTGATGGGAAAACAACTCACATGGGCTCCAAGGGGACTGGAGAGTCAGCTGTGACTCCACGAAAGGTGGGGAAGGGCCAGCGGAAGTCTGCCCAGCCTGTTGTGAGTATCACGGCGGAGAAGGGCGGCATCATTCCTGGCGGTCGGGACGCCACCGCCAGCACCGTCGTCACTGGTCAGGAGACCAGCGCCGGAGTCAGTGCCCAGGAGGGCCCAAGTATCGTCACTGGTCAGGAGACCACCGCCAGAGTCATAGCCCAGGAGGGCCCAAGTATCGTCACTGGTCAGGAGACCACCGCCGGAGTCATAGCCCAGGAGGGCCCAAGTATCGTCACTGGTCAGGAGACCACCGCCGGAGTCATAGCCCAGGAGGGCCCAAGTATCATCACTGGTCAGGAGACCACCGCCGGAGTCAGTGCCCAGGAGGGCCCAAGTATCGTCACTGGTCAGGAGACCACCGCCACCGCCGGAGTCAGTGCTCAGGAGGCCCCCGGCTGCCACAGCCCAGGTGGGCTATGAGGGAACGTCATGCCACACACCAATGCCCAGTCTAGGGAACGTCATGCCACACACCAATGTCGTACCAGAACCGCCATGACAAAGCACCGCTGAACAGTCCAGAACCGCCATGGTAAAGCACCGCTGAACAGGGCAAAGACCGCCATGGCAAAGCACAGTTGAACATGGCAAAGACCGCCATGGCAAAGCACCGCTGAACAGTCCAGAACCAACAGGGCAAAGACCGCCATGGCAAAGCACCGCTGAACAGGGAAAAGACTGCCATGGCAAAGAACCGCTGAACAGTCCAGAACCGCCATGGCAAAGCACCGCTGAACAGGGCAAAGTCCGCCATGGCAAAGCACCGCTGAACAGGGCAAAGACCGCCATGGCAAAGCACCACTGAACAGTCCAGAACCGCCATGGTAAAGCACCGCTAAACAGGGCAAAGACCGCCATGGTAAAGCACCGCTGACCAGGGCAAAGACCGCCATGGCAAAGCACCCACTTGTTAGACTTGAGAGACTGTGGCTTTGCACTCCCCAGGATGGCACAGTGGGCAAACCACCCACTGTATGAACTTGAGAGACTGTGGCTTTGCACTCCCCAGGATGGCACAGTGGGCATGGAGCCCCGTCGTGGATCTGGCTTTGCAGTCATCCAGCTGAGGTGCTCCCTCTTCCCTTCCCCCTGAGGTGCCTGTAGTATTTCTATCTGATGCCCCAGCAGTGTTCTCTCCAATTGTGGTCAGGTATCTTTTGTGGGCCTCGCCCATGCATTTTCGGACTAGTGGTGCACGGACATTGATATGTACATATCTGCACTACTTCTCGTAATGTATATATTTCTGCCTGATTTTCATATATATCTGTATATTTTTGCAAGACATGTATATTGATACATGAGTTCCATCTGATATCTAAACTATACCAAGTTCAAGTTGAGGATGCACTAGACTCCCTGCGGCCACTGAGAGAGCAATGGGGGAGGACAGTCGGTAGGGAACCGTCAGATGCGGAATGGAACAGAGCTTTGGCTTACCCCCGGACCGTCGCTCGCAGCACACGACTGAGATATATACAATATAATTACCTCCACAGAACGTACCTCACCCCACATCGACTAACAGTAATCTATGGGGGAGATCCTAGGGCGTGCCCCAGATGTAAAAATGTAGACGTGAATTTTGACCACATGGTATGGACCTGTCCAGAGATCCAACTGGGGTGGGACGAGGTGATGTCCGACCTGTTGAGACTCCTTAATATGAACCTGACTCCGACCCCTGACAGATGTCTGCTGGGCTTTGGGGATGGGCTGCCGCGGGGAAGAGTGGAGACCCGCTTTCTGAGTCTGGCACTGGTACTGTACAGGAGACAGATCGCAAAGAACTGGAAGGCACAGTTTCGGCCCCCCCGGGTTGGCTGGAGACAAGACGTTACAACATGGGCCAGAGCCGAACTCCAGGTCCTGAAGAGCGAGGAGGGGAGGGGACTGCGTCGCCACCCTATTGCACAGAAATGGGAAGTAGCAATGACAAGCTGGGACAATATAGTGAGAACAGCAGACACAGACACAGACACACCAACAGGAGTGGAGACTGGGTAAACATAGGGAGGGAGGAGATGTTGCCTCACACTCTAGGACATGGTAGGGGAAGACACGATAAGGCCGAGATTGAATAAAAGGTGGACAACAGGGGATAGAACCCAGGACATTGAGTAACAGACAGGTTGGACCCGGTAGACGCCCCACCCACCTGAAACCAGACAAGTCTATGAGTAATGACACCATATACAGGGAGTGCAGAATTATTAGGCAAGTTGTATTTTTGAGGATTAATTTTATTATTGAACAACAACCATGTTCTCAATGAACCCAAAAAACTCATTAATATCAAAGCTGAATATTTTTGGAAGTAGTTTTTAGTTTGTTTTTAGTTTTAGCTATGTTAGGGGGATATCTGTGTGTGCAGGTGACTATTACTGTGCATAATTATTAGGCAACTTAACAAAAAAAAATATATACCCATTTCAATTATTTATTATTACCAGTGAAACCAATATAACATCTCAACATTCACAAATATACATTTCTGACATTCAAAAACAAAACAAAAACAAATCAGTGACCAATATAGCCACCTTTCTTTGCAAGGACACTCAAAAGCCTGCCATCCATGGATTCTGTCAGTGTTTTGATCTGTTCACCATCAACATTGCGTGCAGCAGCAACCACAGCCTCCCAGACACTGTTCAGAGAGGTGTACTGTTTTCCCTCCTTGTAAATCTCACATTTGATGATGGACCACAGGTTCTCAATGGGGTTCAGATCAGGTGAACAAGGAGGCCATGTCATTAGATTTCCTTCTTTTATACCCTTTCTTGCCAGCCACGCTGTGGAGTACTTGGACGCGTGTGATGGAGCATTGTCCTGCATGAAAATCATGTTTTTCTTGAAGGATGCAGACTTCTTCCTGTACCACTGCTTGAAGAAGGTGTCTTCCAGGAACTGGCAGTAGGACTGGGAGTTGAGCTTGACTCCATCCTCAACCCGAAAAGGCCCCACAAGCTCATCTTTGATGATACCAGCCCAAACCAGTACTCCACCTCCACCTTGCTGGCGTCTGAGTCGGACTGGAGCTCTCTGCCCTTTACCAATCCAGCCACGGGCCCATCCATCTGGCCCATCAAGACTCACTCTCATTTCATCAGTCCATAAAACCTTAGGAAAATCAGTCTTGAGATATTTCTTGGCCCAGTCTTGACGTTTCAGCTTGTGTGTCTTGTTCAGTGGTGGTCGTCTTTCAGCCTTTCTTACCTTGGCCATGTCTCTGAGTATTGCACACCTTGTGCTTTTGGGCACTCCAGTGATGTTGCAGCTCTGAAATATGGCCAAACTGGTGGCAAGTGGCATCGTGGCAGCTGCACGCTTGACTTTTCTCAGTTCATGGGCAGTTATTTTGCGCCTTGGTTTTTCCACACGCTTCTTGCGACCCTGTTGACTATTTTGAATGAAACGCTTGATTGTTCGATGATCACGCTTCAGAAGCTTTGCAATTTTAAGAGTGCTGCATCCCTCTGCAAGATATCTCACTATTTTTGACTTTTCTGAGCCTGTCAAGTCCTTCTTTTGACCCATTTTGCCAAAGGAAAGGAAGTTGCCTAATAATTATGCACACCTGATATAGGGTGTTGATGTCATTAGACCACACCCCTTCTCATTACAGAGATGCACATCACCTAATATGCTTAATTGGTAGTAGGCTTTCGAGCCTATACAGCTTGGAGTAAGACAGTATGCATAAAGAGGATGATGTGGTCAAAATACTAATTTGCCTAATAATTCTGCACTCCCTGTATACTGGAAAAGCCAGGAAATGGCCTCCCCCTGCATAAGCAACCTCCACCCCCTACACTGCCATCATGTTTAAGTTTAAGTTGATTAATGTTTGAAACGAGTTAAATGTGTTGTATAATAACTAGAAAAACATGACTCTGCCACACCTGGCCAATTGGCCAACCCAAACGAGAAGAAGCGCTGCTGATGTTCTATTCTTGCATAAGTTTAAAGTATAAAGGTTATCGAATAATGAAGTAGAACATTCAAACAATGTAGACAGTAGTGATATTAACACTGTTATGCATTAACACGAAGCAAACAAGATGGTGCTGTAAACATGATACTGTTTATTAAATAATAAAATGTTAATAAAAATATATATTTTTTTAAATGTATATTGATACATTACAATGTTTGAACGGATTTCGCTTTGTCTTTGCATTCTTCCGGGGGGATTGTGGGTTGTTACTGTGATTTTTGTGGATGCATTAATATGCGAGGGTGGGGGTATTTCGTGGGTGTCCCCCTAACTTTTGCCTCCCCCCTCCCCCATGTCGTAGGTGCAGTACTCACCGTTGTCTTCGGCGCCTACGTAGATGGTGGTCGTAGAGGAGCAGAAAGACAAGCGCAGGGAGTATTTGGAGTTCCGGCTCCATGGAGTCCTCGTTCCTCATGGGATGTGTTGAGGTGAGCGTTTTCCCATTGCAGTAACTGTTTCCGTCGTGTTTTTATCCACAGCGAATCCGCCCCGGAAAAGGTGGCGGATTGGCGGGTTGTGATACTATGGGCGGTACATTGTCTTCTGCCTGTCTGTTGGCGGTGACCGCCGCGCTGCTTGTCTGTACTGCCGTGGCGGGCGGTGTGTTAAAGTGGCTGTTTTTGTTGGCGGTTTCCGCCAGGGTCAAAATTCCCTTTTTTTTCCGCCGGCCTGTTGGCGGTATTACCGCAGCTTTACCACCATTCGCCAGGGTTGTAATGACCCCCTTAATCTTTTAAAATTTGTATCTTTGCTTGTGCATGTTGGATTTTTGTTGTTTTGGTCTTGTTTTAATCAGATAAATATTAGCTATTTTCTAAACTGGTGTAGAGTACCTTTGTGGTATTTTTACTGTGTTACTGTGTGTGTACAAATACTTTACACATTGCCTCTGAGATAAGCTGGACTGCTCGCGCTAAGCTACCAAGGGGGTGAGCAGGGGTTATCTTAGTTGTGTGGCTCCCTTACCCTAACGGGAGTGAGGATCCTTATTTGGACAGGGTGCAAACCACTGCCAACTAGATACCCCATTTCTAACACTGGCACCTTCTACTGTCCCCAGCAACATCACCCCCTCACAAGACCTTTGCAACAAGCTCTCTGTATTCTTTTGTAAAAGAATCACCTCCATATACAGCAACTTCAAAACTCAACCGGACCCTGTCACTGTACCATCTCAACTTCCCATCACAGCTGAATGATGGCCTGCAGTCACTACCGTTGAAAACTCTGTTACCATGAAGACCATCCACTTCAGGTCTCCATCTGAGCCCTGCCCCACCACGCCTTCACCAAAGGACTCCTTCTGATCAGCAAAGTACTAATACATGTCTTCAATGCCTCCATCGACTTAGCCACATCCCTGGACACCTGGAGATTTGCCACCTTCATGTCCCTGCTCAAGAAACCATCCGCTGACCCAGCCACGCCTTCCAACTACAGACGCCCATCTCCTTCCTACCGTTCCCAGCAAAGGTCTTAGAGAAAATAATCAACCGACACCTTAACGATGAAATCAGCAGTCACCTGCTACTTGACGCCGGGCTGTCTGAATTCAGGCCCAACCACACTACAGTAATGGCCTACATCGTTGCCACAGGTGACATCTGCATGACAGAGAAGACATGACAACCTTCGTTTTCTTTGAACTCTCTGCATCATTTGACACAGTCTCACACCCCATCCTCATCAGGTGCCTGCAAAAGACTGGCATTCAAGGCACTGCTCTGCGCTGGCACTGCTCCTTCTTAATGGATAAAACACAAGCTGTCAGCCTGACACCTTATTCCTCTGAAGCCTGCAAACTCAACTATGGAGTGCCTCAAGATTCACTGCTCAGCCCCACCCTCTTCAACTCATACATAATCCCCCTGGACAGTGTCATCCGCGTGCACAACATCAACATCCTCCTCTATGCAGATGACATGCAACTCATACTCTTCCTCATGGACAAGACTCTCAACACAAGAAACAGGTTTGCAACCTTCATTACTGTTCACTAATTGGATGAAAGCCAACTGTCTCATGCTCAACGCCAACAAGACAGAAGTAGTGATCTTCACCAAAAACACATCACCATGGGACTCAACCAGGTGGCCAGCCGAATTCACACCCCGAACCCACACCAAGAACCTCGGAAAAATCATCATCAGTAAACTGGACATGACTGCACAAGTTAACGGCATCACTGCATCCTGCTTCCTCACCCTGAAGATGCTGTGCAAGGTCTTCAAATTGCTCCTAAGTAACACTAGAAAAACTGTCACTCACGCCCTAGTCACCAGCTAGTTGGACTATGAGAATATCCTATACACCTGATTCACCAAGCAATTCACTAGAAGACTACATACCATCCAGAACTCGGCAGCCAGACTCATCTTTAATCTCTCACACAGAACTCACATCACATCTCAGGGAACTACACTGGCTTCCAATACACAAACACGCTGAATTCAAACTCCTCAAAGAGCCATTGAAGGCTCTACACAACTCAGACCCTCACCTACCTGTGCAGTGGTATCTCCTTCCGCTAACCACCCACACACCTCTGCTCCACAGGGTTCCCCACGCATGCACAGGACCAGATCAGGAGGATTGTTATTCTCTTACATTGCCCCTAAAGCATGGAACAACCTCCTACTTCATATCAAAGCCTCTTCCTCTCTTCTTGAATTTCACAAGAAGTTGAATATCTGACTCTCCAATTAACCGACCTGCCATAGGCAAGGCTAGACACACCCACCTGCTCAGCATCAGGATATTCTAGCAAGTGTTAGTGCATAATACTTGAAGTATCTTTAAAGAAGTAATGCAAACCTATGGAAAAAACACAAGTATTGCATACAGGCATTCAACAGCTTAAGGGGCTCTGTGGCATCTGGGTGCAGAGGTGCTTTACGATGTTGGATGTCCCGTTGGTTTAAATGGAAAACGGTCCTGGGGAAAGGAAGCTGCAGGTGAGGCGGGGGGCCAGTCTGACTGAACCAACAAGGGGGCTCAAGTCCTGCGATGCTTGGGGACATAGGTATACCTTTGGTCCTCTTCTCCTCGGTTCAGGGCAGGCAAGGTGTCCTGAGGCGTCAGGTCTTTGTCACTGGAGACTGTCATGGTTGAGGAGGCCTGCAGAAAGAGGCTGCAGGTAACATCAGAGAGTCCACAGTTGAGACACTCAAGGTGGGCTTGTGTTTTGAAGGGCTGGGGAACCACACTGTCACTGTTGGCCCACTTTGACTCGGGCTACGGGGCAAGGGTGCAGTGGTGCACTCCGGTGTCCGGTTTTAGGCGGTCTGGATGTGTTAAGGTTTATTAAGAAGAGGTGTTCGATACCAAACACCACAGGGTTCAGTGAAGCCCATATGTGACTGGGTCACTCGTGTTGACAAGTGTCCAGCACGTACCTTAGGATGGCAACCCTGTTCACTTGGAATGTTCAGCAATGGGACTGGACATCACAGGGGAATATCTGTTTGTGCAGATATGCCCACATATCAAATATAATGCACCCTGCCTTAGGGCTCCCAGGCCTATGGTAGGGGTGACTTACATATATGTAGATGCAGTGATAGTAACATGGCACACAATGGGTATGCCATGTTGTGTTTTCACCTGGCTTGCTCCAGGACACGCAGACTGCAGTGGCAGCTTTGTGCACCTAATTTTTAGGGGTCCCTGAGGGTGGCCCAATATGTGCTGCAGCCCTTAGGGACCCTCTCCTCTATCCAGGCCATAGGTAAGGTACCAAGGGTACCACTTACTAGGGACTTACACAGGTAGAGGAGTGTGCCATTCACACACCAAGTTACCTGTTTTTAGGAAAAGAGCACTGGCACTGGGGACCTGTTTATCAGAGTCCCAGTGCACCTCAGTCGAAAAACCTCAGTACCATTGGGCAAAAAAGTCAGGGGTGACCATGTCAAAATGGGCACTTTCCTTCAACATAATATAACATAGCAAAAGGCTAATAGTCCCCCATTGCCACAAGAACTTTCTGTCTCACTTTCCGGTCTGTAGTTGCTAAAGTAGATTGCATTTGGCTGCCAGTACTGCTCCAGCTCCTGCTCACAACTCAAATGGCACTCTAGAATACATGTACAGAAGCTGCAACAATGGCTGTTCCCCTCTGAATCTGTGGTTGACCCTGCTGTGCCCTCATTTCATGAACAGTTTAAAACATGTAGAAGATAGGCACTGGGTGAAAATGTGCTTGGTAAAATTATGGGGAGCTTCCTCCCTAAGCCTTCCCTGGGCCCAGGGAACCCACCCCCCATCCCCTGGAGCCTGCCGTTTTTAAAAAGGGGATGGAGGGCTGTTTGGCTCTCCTCCCTATTTTGGCCCCAGGGGATAAGGTCCCAGGGGCCTCCATTATAAATAGGTGGGTGCCCGGTGCCCATCAAAGGCACCCACCAAGCCCACGGGGCCATGGGGGATCAGGGCCCCAGTGGCCATCAAAGGCTCAGGAAGAGAGGCTACTCACCCCCCTCCCTTTTCATTTAAGTGATGGCCCTATGGGATTGGGTCCCCAGGGCCTTTTTAAGGCTCGAGGAGGGGTACGCCGTAGCCCTCCTCCTCTTTATTTTTGAATACAGCCCTCGGGGGTGTCCCTGGGGCCTCTTTAGGATTGGGGCGAGGGGCAGTGCACCCCCACCCCCCTTTTAATATGATTTGGGCCCCAGAGATGGGATCCCTGGGGCCTCCTTAGGCTCAGAATCCCGGTGGAGAGAGCTTGCCCAAGGGAGAGTCCCTTCAGCCCAACCGCCCAGATATGCAAATATTTTTTAATCTTATTTTCTCAAAAATTACTGAATGGATTTACACCAAATCACAAAAAGCACAATCTGCAGACCAAGATGTAGCTTCCTGGCAAATTCGGTGTGATTCTATTCAGCAGTCTTTTTAAAGAAGTCTATAGAAAATGCATAGGGATTGTGTGCTTTGAGACCCCCACTTTTTCTTGCCCCTTGCTTGATGGATCACCCCAATATTTTCAATACACAAACTAGGCATAAAACAGCACTTTTTTAGATAGTTTTCTGAAGATTCGTCAAATGGTGCCACAGTCATAAGCTAAACAAAAAAGGCATTTCCTAAGGAAATGCTGACCTAACTATAACTACCTAGAGCCTACCGCCACTGGCTGCTCTGAGGAGTGTCCCGGTGCTAAATACGGTATAAGTGGTGGTACATTACATTCTGAGAAAATATCCACGTTTTTAGCTTCTTTTTGAATTGCTGTTCATAGTCAATTTGACAAAGATCCAAAGGGAGCTTATTCAATGCCAAGGGGCCCAAATAGGAGAAAGAGCGACCACCTGTTTTCAAGAGGCTGATCCTGAGTTCTGCTGCCAATAATCAGTTGGAAGACTGCAGTTTCCTATTAGGAAAATATGAGTGTATCCTGGCTGACAGATATCTCTGGCCAGTTAGATGCAGAGCTCTATTGAACAGAACAAGAGTTTTGAAAAGGATTTACTTATTCACTAGGAGACAGTGCAAGACGCAAAGGTGAGGAAATGTGAACGATCTCCCGGAGCTTGAGCGTTAGGTGATCAGCAGCAGTTTGTGTTACCTGTAATTTATTTACTAGGTACTGTGAAAGACCAAGTGCATTTGCGTAATCCAACCTACCTATATTGAGGGCTAAAGTCACTGTTTTCCTGGCCAGACCTTTTAGCAGTACGTAGAAGGCCAAAACATGTTCCTACCACAGTGTTTGTTTAATTTTGAAATAACAACTGATTGTCGCCATCATATCTATCACACACATCTTGTTTGCCTTTTAGTCTCATTGAACTCTCACCCTCAATTTCTCAAAGGACATCCTTTAATTACTTTAAAGCAGCTTAACGTGAATGTGCTTTTCTTTCATAGCATTCACCCCTCCCCCGGTTCTTTGCTGTCTTTTACACCATCAAAAATGAAGTACTTAAGATCTTCCAAGTTACGGCCATGTGCTTCATTTATATGCCTTGCTGCGGGATACGTGTTATCCTTGTTCTTAATCGCATGTAAGTTCTGCAAAATTCTCTTATGTACTTGGAACGTTGTGCTTCTTATGTACAATTTTGGGCATGTACATCACAGAATATAAATTACACAATCGCTCTTCCAAGAGAAAATAACGTACTCTATGCACAACCTTGCCATTAATCATTATTTATTCAGGTTTTCCCCATTTCTGCAGGCCTTACACTCCGTACATCTTTGAAACCCATTGCCCTTTTCTAGCCAATGGTCCTCCTTCATGCTTCTTACATCACTCCTACCACAATATCTCTTGTGGATTTGCTTCTCCTGAAAGTTAAAATTGGTCTCCACAGTAAGTCGTTACCTATTACTGGATCACTCCTAAGGGGCTGCCAGTGTTTAGTTAAAATAGTTCTCATTCTAGAATGGGAAATGTTGTGCATTGTTATAAACCTGTGTTGTGTTGTCTTATTTCTTTTCTGGGGACTGTTTTTAAACATCAGGTTCTCTCTTCTCTGGGATTTCCCTTTTTTTCTGCCTCTTTCTAAAGTTTCCTATTTATATCCTCTCTTTTTCAATCTTCCTACTGTATATTTTTTCTTCCACGGCATAACTATCTTGTGTGCTGCAGGTTCTTTTTGTTCTAAGTAATTCTCCAAATGAGATGTTATATTTTAGCAGGGTCGGATGAAAGCTGAAGCATGCAAAATGCTATTACCTGCTCTAGGTTTCCTATATAGCACTGTTTCCAATTTATGATTCGCCACCATAACCTTAACACCAGGAACTCCATCTCTCTCATTGATCGTGTTCATAAATTTAAGATTCAAATCATTCACATTAATGCTTCCTATAAACCCTTATGTACTCTAACAATCTCCACGCCAAACTACAAAAAAATCATCTATATAGCGCAGCCATAAAGATATATATGGCTGCCATCTGTCTAAGAGGGGACTGTTAAGAACCTGCTCCTCCCACCAGCCCATATGCAAATTTGCATTACTGGGGGCAAAGCAGGTCCCCATTGCAGTCCCACGTTGTTGCTCGAAAATGTGTTTAGCAAAGAAAAAATGTTGTGTTCTAAACACCATTTCATCATCATCAGAAGCATTTTGACATGTTTATAAAACTTAATAGGTCTTGCTCACGAAATGCCTGATACTCATATGAGAGATGTCACATCCAAAGTTATTAACAGAGAACCTTCCTCCCATGGCACATAAAAAATGCATTTAAAAAAATCTGTGCTGTCTTTGAGATATGAGGGGAGGCTTTCAACTAATGGCCTAAAAAAAGAACTAATGTATTGTGATACAGTCTCAAAACAACTATCCTGAGCAGCAATAATGGGTCACCCTGGGGGGTTTGTAGCACATTTTTTTAATGATTTTTAGGTATCAAGTATAAAACCGGTAATTTTGGAGTATCGTTTCTCAAGAAGGTATATTCTTCCATACTCAACAATCCTGTATCTTTCCATCCCGTCAATAGAGCTGTAAATTCTCGTAGTACCTCTCCATAATAAGAGAGATCTTCCTCTCTCTAGCATTCTTTGTCTAACCGCTGGATGTAGGCTTCCTTCTTGTAATCTTTGAGGGGCCAAATTACAAAGATTCCACCCTTTATCAGCACTCCGTACTACTACTTCATGGTTAGACATAATTTTCTGGAGTCTCTCTAGATATTCCTTGTCTTTGTTTGATATCCTTTGAATGAGACTTAGTCTTAGTTCTTTGAAGTCTTTAATTTCTGCTTCTGAAAAGAGGTAAATATTATCACCCCCTTGTAGTGGAATAAATCTAGATTTAGGTTTGAAAGATGACCCCCCCTCTTTCCTCTGAAAGCCAATCACCCTCTTTCTCCAAGGATCACATTTTCCTCAATTTCCCCCAGTTGGTCTGTTTCCATACCCGCTAATTCTTGTATCACATATACATCATCAATAAGTAAATTACTTGCAAGTTCCTCATCCACCGGACCTTTGAATTTCTGTTTGTTACTTAACCTACGATATTTCATCAATTTCAATTTCCTGCTAAATAGAAAAATATCAAGTCTACTTCCTACATAATCAAATTAACTTTTTTTACTATATGAAAGCCCAAAGCATGAATATTTTAAATCCTTTTCAGAGAGTTTCATATTTGATAAATTCAGTACCGTATTGTCCATGGCTAGTAACACCTGTTGCTCCTTGTCATTTTGGCCTGATCTTGCTTCATTGTTTCTTTTCCCCAGGCCACCTCTTCTCGACTGCCTCCGCCTCTTTGTTTTACTCTCCAGGGTCTGTGATTGCTGCATCTGTCCTTACGTAAAAAAAATCAACCTTCTCTTGCAGAGAAGTGCAAGTATTCAGCCTACCTGATTTGTCAATATTTGTGTCTGAACTCACACTGTAATCGGTGTCACTCAGAGGTGGTTTTGATTTCCCATGAGTTGAAACTTGTAATTTTTCTCTATGCAAGTAGTCAGACTTTTTTGCAAATGTATATATTTGGTGTGTCTCATAGTCAATAAGATCTCTGTTGAATTTTTGTGCCTTTGTTTTGAATAATGTTCTCTTCATTTTTCTGTAATCTCTCCTGCAAGGATATTTTCAGAGATTCCAGACTTCATTATTGCCCAGTTTTTCAATTGTATCAGGAATCACTTAGATTTCATCAATTAGTTTTTCTCTATCAATTTGTGCATATTTTATCAACATTTCTAACATCCCTGCTGAGCTGTCGGCATTATGGGCAGGCCATACTTTCAGAATTTCTAGGTTGGAGTTTTCATATTTGGGAGTAATGAAGATTCGCAGGCCTCTCAGTGCTCTGCCTATTTCTAGATACTGTTGTAGTGACTCACTCTCCCACCACTTGTTTAATTCCGCTTTCCTAAATTTTTCTAATGCCTACATTAGAGAATGCATGTCCTCTACTTCAGAGTGTTTCTGCATATTCACTCTAGACTTGTACTTTGTCCCACAATTCTCGTCAGAAAAGATTTTAGCGGCTCTCTGTTTACGTTCAATCAAGCCAGCTGCCAGTGACTCAGCCATCATCACTTGAACTTCAACGAGATGAGCCCTCCAAAATATCCACCTGCTTTGTCCTGTCAAGTCTGTCGTACTGTGTAGTGCAGCACAATCTGCCCGCTTGAAAGTAGCGCCTCGTTCCGTGTTTAATAGAACCTAATTCTTCCATCTTTCCATCCCTCTTTCATCCCAGCAGTAAGTCCCGCCTTCGGACTTCCTTCGAACCCCTTCCTGTGTCTCTCCTGGTGTTTTCACACTTATATCAATTCCACAGTCGGGGGCAGCATGGCTTGTTACATGAACACTTCTGACTAATGGCATTCTTGTTTCACATGGAAAGTTTCAGGGTAATCTCTCAAGGGGGGCTGACAAAAAACATGCATTTCCCATGTTAATTCCCATGGGACCTTTGACACGGCTTACGGCCAAACCACTGGACAGAAATACACCTAATTTGGCAGGAAGGTTTCTTTCCGTACACAGATTGTGCTTTTGCCTATTTGGTGTAAATCCATTTAGTAGTTTTTGAGAAATTAAAGGGAAAATACATTTGCATATCTCTGGCTGCAGCAACTTCACGATTGTTTCATGAATAAACTGCAAAAATTCACAAATTGTTGCAAATGCACGTGTGAAAAGAAGCACTGTATTTGACTGACTGCAATCTGACTAGAAAGTTGCGTCCACCATTTTATTTCACAGGACATGGTCCCCTGGGATGAAAATCCTCATTGAAAGTGGCATAATGGGTCACGGTGAAGGTACCCTGACCCCAGGGATGTGATATAGGTGTGTTTTAGGGAAAAATTATGGGTTTAAAATTTAAAGTTATAGTTATTTGAAAGAACTCTATAACTACTGAATTTCTATGGTTTTGTACGAGTAAATTCAGAACCTAACTATAACGTCCCTGTAACCTGTGTTTTTTCAGTGAATTTACATATATATATATATATATATATATATATATATATATACACACTGAAAAAAACTCAAAGGTTACAGGGACGTTATAGTTCAGTTGTGAATTTACTTGTACAAAGTCGTAGTAATTCAGCAGTTATAGTTACCTGACTATAGTCTATATAGACTATAGTTGTACTGCTTATGACCTCACATAATACATTACTCATGACATGGTCAGTGACATCACTGATGACATCACTATTCGCGTCTCATATGACATTACTGATGACATCATCCAGTGAGTTAAAGTGGTTGTATCGATGAGTGTGTGAGTGGGTCAATGCGTGGTTGAATCATTTTCTGTATGGAAGACTGAATGGATGTTTAAGTTGCTGAATGGGTGAACAAAGGACTGTGTGAGCAGCTGCATTTCATTTAGTGAGTGGGTCTGTGGGTGGTTATATGTGTGAAAGAGTGGGTGTCAGAATGGGTGTGTGGGTAAGTCAATTTGTGTCGCTGTATTGGTGAGTGACTTGGTCAGTCAGTTACTCTATGGGTAAGTCAGTGGGTGTCTGAGTGACTGTAAGTATAACTGAGTGGCTGTGCCAGTGAGTGTATGGGAGAGTCATTTGGTGTATGAGTGGCTGTATCCTAAACTGAGTGGGTGTGTCAGTTTTTATATAGGATAGTGAGTGTTCGTGTGAGAATGTGTGTTCGTCAATGAGTGGCTGTGTGAGTGGCTGCACGGGTGACTGAGTGAGTGTGTGAGTGCCTGTTCATGTGAGTGAGTTGGTGTGTGAATAGTTGTATAGTTAAGCGATGTTGTGTGTAAGTGACTGTACTGATTAGTGACTATATGGGTGAGTGTGTCAGCACTTCTACAATTGATTGTCTGGATGTGTCACTAGATAAGTGATCTATTAATGGGCTGCATTATTGTATGGTTGCATGAGTGGGTGTGTCAATGGGTGTATGAGTGGGTGTGTAAGTAACTGTGAGTCTGTGAATACCTCAGTTACTAGTGTATGGATGAGTGAGTGGTTGAGCCAGTGGCTGTTTGAATGAATGTCTGTATATCACTACTTTTATGCATCTCTGAATAAGTATGTGAGTAGATGTATTTATGGGTATACAAATGTTTGTATCAGTAAATGAGTGGGTGTATGACTGTTTATGTGGATGTCATCAGTGATGTCACTGAATATAATGTCCATGTAACCTTTGTTTTTTTCAGTGAATTTCTAAGTTTTTTTTAATTCTATTTCCTAACTATAACATCCCTGTAACCTTTAGTTTTGTCAGTGAATTTCGAAGGTTTTTTTAATTCTATTTCCTAACTTTGCTGTCTCTTTAGCCTTTTGTATTTTTATGGAACTTCTAAGGTTTGTTTAAGTGTATTATAAAACTATAGCTTGTGTATAATTTTTTTCTAATACATACTTAGATATTAACCTCAGATGTGTGGGGAAAAAAGTATTAGGAATCCTTTCATTAAGCTCTCTGCCACAATGAAATACACAAACCATGTACAGTGTTGCAAATTGAATTGAAGAGCCCAATCCTTGTTATAATAATGCTGCTGACACTGTTTTATACTTTTTTCAGTATTTACAAATTTCTGAAGTTGTATTGTAATATATATATATATTTTTTTAAATTAATTTCAGAAAAGGTACGCCATCCGCTGTTCCTTAGAAGCAGAGCGGCGAAGCTTTATGGTTTCCGTTCCAATCATGTGACCAGAATGAATCCGCAGCTCAGATCTGCAGATTTGCACTAATTAAAAAAAAAAAATTACATTGTGCAACCCATTCTTTTTTTTTTTTTAATAAACAAATTTTCTTGTTTTTAAGATGAAAATCAACAAACAATTGGCACAGACAGTACAGCAAGATCCAACTCCAAGCATCGTTGACAATTGACAATAAAGCATTTCAGGGGACATACATCACTTCATTTCTTGACTCAACGTTAAGGGTCGTAACCCCAGCACTGACCTATGGCTACAACCCCAGCCACCTACCCCATACTCTCTCATGTTTCCGGGGACAACCCCTTGATTCATACACCAGTTTTTCTTGGTTTGCACACCAGTCTACCCCCCTTCTCCATTTTTGGAGGGACGGAATGGTGGGCGAGCTCCAGGCAGCGGCAATGTCTCTTTTGGCAACCAGCAGGGCCGTACCAGCGAGGGCACGATTCAACCAGGACCCCCCTCATGCCCTCCATCACCCCCAACAAGACTAATATGGCAGACATCTGCAGCTCCAGTTCCAACACCATACTTAGTTCATGGATTACTTTACCCCAGTATGCTTGCATTACTAGACATGACCTCACCATATGGAAAACATCCGCTGGTTCCCCTGCACATCGGGGACACTGGGCAGTGGGGAGAAGACCAGCCCGGCAGAGCCTGGCAGGCATTAGATATGCTCTGTGTAAATAGTAAAATTGCACTGTGTGAAGTCTCGCTGACACATCCAGCACCCTAGGCGCAACCAGCGCCTCCATCCATTCGGTTTCTTCAAAGGCCCCCATCCATGATTCCCACTTTGCCCTTGTCGAGTCCAAGCCACCCGGTGCATTATTAACTAACATTTTATAGACCTGGGAAACTCCCTTTCCTCCCAGATTCCCCATGAGTAGCCTGGCCTCGAGTGGGCTGAACTCCGGCAGAGGGCTTGCTGCCGACAGGTGCATTCCCAAGGCATGTCAAAGTTGAAGGTATCTGAAGAATTGAGTTCGGGATAGCTGAAAGTCTGCCTGCAGTTCCTGGAATGTTTTCAATGCATCACCCTTCCGCACATCTCCTACTAGTGAAATGCCCAACAAGTCCCACTCCGCAAACTCCTCTAACACCGCTGTTGCACTCAGCCATTTCCCCCGCCACAGCGGAGTCTGAAGGTTGACAATAGCATTCCAACGGATATGCCGTAACGCAGCGCGCCATGCCAAGAAAACCCCCTTTGTAATCGCTTCCATGTCCCGGGGGAGGGGCGCACCGTATAACACATCGAGGATATGTGGGAAGCCCAAAGTCTTCAACTCTACCTGATAGGCTGGGTCTGCCCACACCCCATTGAACCAATTATGGATCCCCAACAGCTGGGTCGCCAGGTAGTATAGATAAGGATCCGAGGCGCCTAGGCCCCGTCATATATTCCTCTCCGGCAGTGTTGCACTGCCACCCGGTGCCTGGCCCCTTTCCATAGAAACAATGTGGTAGCGCTCTCCAGGGCTCGAAACCATGAGCGTGGGATCGGGAGGGAAAGTTCTGGAAAACATATAAGAGCCTAGGTAAGACCATCATCTTGTATAGGGCAACGCGGCCCATCACATTTAGGGGGTGATTCTAACCCTGGCGGTCGGTGATAAAGCGGCGGCCAACCCGCCAACAGGCCGGCGGTCCAAAAAAATGGAATTCTGACCCTGGCGGCAACCGCCAACACAGCCCGCCACATTAACACTCCGACCGCCACGGCGGTACAGACAAACAGCGCGGCGGTCACCGCCAACAGGCAGGCGGCAGACAATGTACCGCCCACCCTATCACAACTCACCAATCCGCCACCTTTTCCGGGGCGGGAGCCCCGCCGATAAAAACACGGCGGAAACAGACTACGGACGGGAAAACGCTCACCAAAACACACTCCACGAGTACGAAGGACAGCATGGAACCCGAATTAAACATCCTACCTGCTCTCGTCTACCTTCTCATCTACCACGAGTACGAACGCCGGCGCAGACGACAACGGTGAGTACTGCACCTACGACACACGGGAGGGGGGAGGAGGAAAGGTTACGGGCACACACATATGCGACCCCCACCCCCCCAAACTATGTACACACCAATGCAGAGCAACAATGCACAGTGACACCACCCAAACCCCCCTGAAAAATGCAAAGACATAATTAAATTGTGAAGAAAAATTTATATAAAAAATAGACTCTGATATGTATCGGTCAACTATGCAAAATATCCATAACAAAATAATACTATACACACTGCCATGGAGAACCGAGGCAATTAGTCCTCTACATCAAAGTTGAATCGAACAGTCCGTGGGCTACAGTGTAGCGACACAAGGGCAAAGCCCACACAGGAGACCTGAGTCCTTTGGAGAGAACACTGCTGGGGCATCTGATGAAAAAACTACAGGCACCTCAGGGGGAAGGGAAGGGGGGGGCACCACAGCCACATGAGTCCACGACGCCAGATCCACGAAGGGGCCACCATGCCCACTGTGCCATCCTGGGGAGTGCAAAGCCACAGTCTCTCAAGTCTCTACAGTGGGTGGGTTGCCCACTCTGCCATCCTGGGGAGTGCAAAGCCACAGTCTCTCAAGTCTCTACAGTGGGTGGGTTGCCCACTCTGCCATCCTGGGGAGTGCAAAGCCACAGTCCATCAGGTGGATGACAGTCTCCACTGGTCAAGGAGGTGGCATGGTGGGCACAGTGAACCATAAACAGTGCTTGACAGGAAGGGCCCATCGGAGCGGTGCTTGAGATGAAGGGCCCAGCGGAGCGGTGCTTGACAGGAAGGGCCCAGCGGAGCGGTGCTTGACAGGAAGGGCCCAGCGGAGCGGTGCTTGAGATGAAGGGCCCAGCGGAGCGGTGCTTGAGATGAAGGGCCCAGCGGAGCGGTGCTTGAGACGGCGGGGCCCAGCGGAGCGGTGCTTGCCAGGAAGGGCCCAGCGGAGCGGTGCTTGAGATGAAGGGCCCAGCGGAGCGGTGCTTGAGATGAAGGGCTCAGCGGAGCGGTGCTTGAGACGGCGGGGCCCAGCGGAGCGGTGCTTGAGACGGCGGGGCCCAGCGGAGCGGTGCTTGACAGGAAGGGCCCAGCGGAGCGGTGCTTGACAGGAAGGGCCCAGCGGAGCGGTGCTTGAGATGAAGGGCCCAGCGGAGCGGTGCTTGAGATGAAGGGCCCAGCGGAGCGGTGCTTGAGATGAAGGGCCCAGCGGAGCGGTGCTTGAGACGGCGGGGCCCAGCGGAGCGGTGCTTGACAGGAAGGGCCCAGCGGAGCGGTGCTTGAGATGAAGGGCCCAGCGGAGCGGTGCTTGAGACGGCGGGGCCCAGCGGAGCGGTGCTTGAGACGGCGGGGCCCAGCGGAGCGGTGCTTGAGATGAAGGGCCCAGCGGAGCGGTGCTTGACAGGAAGGGCCCAGTGGAGCGGTGCTTGACAGGAAGGGCCCAGCGGAGCGGTGCTTGAGACGGCGGGGCCCAGCGGAGCGGTGCTTGAGACGGCGGGGCCCAGCGGAGCGGTGCTTGAGACGGCGGGGCCCAGCGGAGCGGTGCTTGACAGGAAGGGCCCAGCGGAGCGGTGCTTGAGATGAAGGGCCCAGCGGAGCGGTGCTTGACAGGAAGGGCCCAGCGGAGCGGTGCTTGACAGGAAGGGCCCAGCAGAGCGGTGCTTGAGATGAAGGGCCCAGCGGAGCGGTGCTTGACAGGAAGGGCCCAGTGGAGCGGTGCTTGAGATGAAGGGCCCAGCAGAGCGGTGCTTGAGATGAAGGGCCCAGCGGAGCGGTGCTTGACAGGAAGGGCCCAGCGGAGAGGTGCTTGAGATCAAGGGTCCAGCGGAGCGATGCTTGAGATGAAGGGCCCAGCGGATCGGTGCTTGAGACGGCGGGGCCCAGTGGAGCGGTGCTTGACAGGAAGGGCCCAGCGGAGCGGTGCTTGAGATGAAGGGCCCAGCGGAGCGGTGCTTGAGACGGCGGGGCACAGCGGAGCGGTGCTTGAGATGAAGGGCCCAGCGGAGCGGTGCTTGAGACGGCGGGCCCAGCGGAGCGGTGCTCTTCTGCACGGCGGGCCCTGTTCAGCGGTGCCCATCTTCACGGCGGGCCCTGTTCAGCGGTGCCTATCTTCATGGCGGGCCCTGTTCAGCGGTGCTCTTCTGCACGGCGGGCCCCTGTTCAGCGGTGCTCTTCTGCACGGCGGGCCCTGTTCAGCGGTGCCCATCTTCACGGCGGGCCCTGTTCAGCGGTGCCTATCTTCACGGCGGGCCCTGTTCAGCGGTGCTCTTCTGCACGGCGGGGCCCTGTTCAGCGGTGCTCTTCTGCACGGCGGGGCCCTGTTCAGCGGTGCTCTTCTGCACGGCGGGGCCCTGTTCAGCGGTGCTCTTCTGCACGGCGGGCCCTGTTCAGCGGTGCTCTTCTGCACGGCGGGCCCTGTTCAGCGGTGCCTATCTTCACGGCGGGCCCTGTTCAGCGGTGCTCTTGTGCACGGCGGGGCCCTGTTCAGCAGTGCTCTTCTGCACGGCGGGCCCTGTTCAGCGGTGCTCTTCTGCACGGCGGGGCCCTGTTCAGCGGTGCTCTTCTGCACGGCGGGCCCTGTTCAGCGGTGCACATCCAGTAGGTTCAAGGGAGCCAGACCTGGGCTGGACTCCCTGCTCAGTCGCCCTCCGACCGTGATGTTTCTGGACCCTTCGGTGACGGAGTCCTGGGCCCTTTGGTGTCCTCCTTTACAGCTGGGATGTGGCATGTGGGGCCCACCTGCTCCGCGCTCCTGCTGGCTGACTTCTCCGCCCTGCTGCCCTTACGCTCCTTAGATGGGGCTCTCGGGCCCTTGCCTCCCCTAGATGTTGTGGCTGGTGAAGTGGGCGAACTCTGCTCCTTGGGGGCAGCCGTGTCAGTCCTCGCACGGCGGCCCTTGTGTTTCCTGGTCCTCTTGCCGGGAGGGGGCTGGATGTGTCCTTGCTGCTGATGGAGGTGTCACTGCTGGCAAAGGGTGGACTCCAGAACCCATGCACAACAGTGACACCCAAAGCTGGGCTGGTGGTGGCTGTGGTGCTCTTGGGACTCTTTGCAGATAGAGGGGGTAGGTCATCGGAGGGAAAGAGGTCAAGATTAGCCAGGAAAGGTTTTTTAGGGCCAAGGTAAAGGGTAGGAGAAGTGGTGATGGGAGTGGAGGAAGAGGATGTGGTTGTAGGAGAGTCAGGTGTGCTGTCTTTGGGTGAAGGTGCTGGTGCTGTAGGCTGTCGTGAGGTGGATGTCTGTTGGGTGGGTGGCTGCCTGCGTTTGTGTGTCTTGGAAGAGGGGGTGACAGACACAGTGGGAGAGGACACAGGGGACGTGTAAATGGCAGTGGGGGTGGTGACTGCACGTGTGTGGACTGTACAGGAGGGTGTGGTGGTGATGGAAGCACTGGCTGATGTTGGTGTGCATGCAGGTGTGAGTGGAGACGTCACAGGGAGGGAGGAGGGAGACGAGGAGGAGGGGGACACAGGGGTGGTAGTGACTGTTGGAATGTCTGCATCTGGGTGTTGCTTGGGTGAGTGTTTGTGGGATCTGTGGTGCTTGTGTCTGGATGAGCTGCCCTTGGGTGTTGAGGTGTGTGCAGGCTGGTCAGATGGTGTGGATGGGATAGGCTGAGGAACAGGAGACAGAGATAGGGTGGAGGCAGTCAGAAGAGGGAGGCTGGAAACAGGGACAATGGCTGCCGTCAGTGCTGAGGCCAGAGCAGTGAACGATCGTTGATGGGCAGCCTGACCCGAATGAATGCCCTCCAGGTAGGCATTGCTCCGATGCACCTCCCTTTCTACCCCCTGGATGGCATTCAAAAGGGTAGTCTGCCCAACAATGAGCGTCCTCACAAGGTCAATGAGCGCCGCACTGAGGGCAGCAGGGGTGACAGGGGCAGGGGCTGAGGTGCCTGGGGCGAAGGAGACGCCCGCCTTCCTGGGCGAGCGGGCACGGAGCGTAGGCTGAGGGGCTGCAGGGAGGGCAGGGCTGGTGCGCTGGGTGGCGGCTGTAACTGTAGAGGCGGGGGGCACGGATGTTGCCGCCACCGCTAGGGAGCTCCCATCCGAGGACGTGTCGCTATCGCTGGTGTCACCACCGGTCCCCGTTGTGGTGCTCCCCTCGCCCTCCGGCTCACTGGTGCCCTCGGTGTCTGTTCCTGGGCCCACCGGGGCCTTGTGGCTTGCAGCTCCCTCGTGCTCTGATGCCAAATCTCCTCTGCCTGATGATGCTAATGCACACATGCACAAGAAGATGAAGAAGAAGGGTGGGGGGAGAAAAAGAAGACCTGGTTGAGTGCATGCAATGTCAACACCGTTGGCGGAGAGGACAGACACAGGAGCCGCATGCACTAAGCCGCGCATTCGGGCTACACTACTCAGTACTTCTGACTAGGACAACAGGTCAAGAGACGACAGACGCGCACATGTGTGAGGCTGGACCATCAATAGCTGTACTTGTCACCCTACAGAGGTGGGGGCCGGGAGCACAGGGCCATGCCTAAGGGAGAGGACTACACTACAGAAAGCGCCCTGGCCTAATGTCACCCACAACCCTCCTCCCCCACCCAGACGCCTCCACTACGCAGAAAGATAGCAGAATGTGCTGATACTCACCCCCTTGTGTCTGCTGTGATGCTCTCAAGCGCCCATCCAAATCAGGGTAGGCCACCGCCAGGATCCGGGACATCAGGGGGGTCAGGGTACGACTGGCACCCCTCCTAGGTTGGGAGGCCATCCCCAGCAGTGACTCGGCGGTCTTCCTGGTTCCGCGGCGGATGTCCTCCCACCTCTTGCGGCAGTGGGTGCCCCGTCTGACGTGGACCCCTAGGGCCCGGACTTCCTTGGCGATGGCACGCCAAATCTCGACTTTCTGATGGGCGCTGACCTATGTGACATGTACAGGGTGGGAAGGAAACATTAATCAACTTACTGCATGTTAGATGTGATTGGCCCCCCCTCCCCAACCTTGCAATATAGCACATGCTCTCATCTGTCGTGCGTTGCACTCCTCATTCGCCCCCCACCCCACCAACTTACATCCACCCCACTCCACACAGGCATCGCCCATTCCATGTGCACCCGGTGTACTCACCTGTTGGTCTGGAGGACCGTAGAGTAGCGCATACTGGGGGAGGACCCCATCCACGAGCTTCTCAAACTCTTCAGACGTGAAGGCAGGGGCCCTTTCCCCAGTCGCAGCAGCCATTGTCTCTTCCAGACCGAGTTCACAGCAGCACTTGCAGTATAGGTCCTCTCCTGTGGATGATCAGGTCTCGAGTGATTAAGCAGATAGAAAATGGCGGTCACGCCCGCGGCGGTGCGTACTGTGACCGCCGGCGCACATCGTCATTGGCTCCTGAAACCCATAGGCTCCAATGTTATCCAATGCGGCTCTGTATAGCGGTCTTCGACCGCCTACCGCCACGGTGTGCTCCGCCAGCGCAGTGACCTCACATCCCATTGTCCCACTTCACAGGTCAGGCAGCCGCCATTTCAAGGGCCCACATGGCATAATTTCTACTGCGACACACAGGCCTAGGCCTTGCATTGCCACACATACACGCCTTTCAATACATAGATAACCGTGTGCTATGCAAGCTGTGGTGAACGTACCAGTGATTAGCTTGACTCTGTGCTCCATGTTGTCCTTCCTAGGCACCGTCCGCTGGGACTTGCGAGGAGAAGGATGAATCCTCGCGTGTACCGACCGCTGGTGGACCTGTCGACAATGGAAGAACGCCACATCATACTACGATAACGACTTGACCGTGCCACTATCCATGAACTGTGTGCCCAGCTGGAGCCAGCCCTGATGTCCCCCATCCGCCAACCCACAGGAATTCCCCCTCTGGTGCAGGTGCTGTCAGTCCTCCATTTTCTTGCAAGTGGCTCATTCCAGACAACAGTGGCCATTTCATCTGGAATGTCTCAGCCAATGTTTTCAAAAGTTCTGTCTAGAGTGTTGTCTGCCCTGACGAAACACATGCGGAGTTAAATTATATTCCCTGAGGAGGTTGATTTGCCCACTGTGAAGGGTGATTTTTATGCCCTTGGACATATTCCCAACATAATTGGTGCCATTGATGGGACCCATGTGGCTTTAGTACCCCCAAAAGACGATGAGCAGGTGTACAGAAACAGGAAAAGTTACCATTCTATGAACGTCCAGGTGGTCTGTTTGGCTGACCAGTACATCTCCCATGTGAATGCCATGTTCCCTGGGTCAGTGCATGACGCGTATGTGATGCGTAATAGCAGCATCCCTTATGTGATGGAACAGCTACAGAGACAACGTGTGTGGCTAATAGGTGACTCTGGTTACCCCAACCTGCCTTGGCTATTGACCCCAGTGAGGAATCCCCGGACCAGGGCTGAGGAATGGTACAATGAGGCCCATGGGCGAACTAGGAGGATCGTAGAAAGGACCTTTGGCCTCCTGAAGGCCAGATTTAGGTGCCTGCATATGACAGGGGGATCCCTGATGTACTCACCAAAGAAGGTGTGCCAGATCATCGTGGCCTGCTGTATGCTTCACAATCTGGCATTGCGACATCAGGTGCCTTTCCTGCAGGAGGATGGTCCAGATGGTGGTGTTGAAGCAGCTGTGGAGCCTGTGGAGAGTGAAGAGGAGGAAGACTCAGAGGACGACACAGACAACAGGGACAGAGTTATCCAACAGTATTTTCAGTAGCACACAGGTAAGAATCACACACGCCATTTTAATTTTCCTGAAAGCCTCCAGCTTCGCAACTTTGTCTATGACCCCCCAGTTCTTTAAAACTGATGTTTGATTTTCCCTTCCCTTTTCAGTGCTGTATGACCCACTGCGTGACTTCTGCTTGGTTAGCCCATGGACTAATGCTTATTGATCTCGGTATGTGTTCAGCACAAAGTTAACAGAACATAATTGATCGGTAATGTGTTATACATTTGTAAATAATACAGCCTGACTCCTGATTGATTTCAGTGCATTGAGTGATTTATTTTTGGTGCTAGATAATGGTACATGATATTAACACGGTGATGGGTGGGGGTGGAGTAATGTCCATGGCAGAGTCCAGTTCTCAGTCTCACAGGTGCATTGTCCATATGCCTGTGGAAGGATGGAGCAGGGGCAGTTCAAGGTTGGACAGGGTGGCAATGTGGGACAGTGGGATGACTTCAGGGGGTATCTCATGCTGGCGGGGGTCTTGACATCCTACTCTGTCTTTTTTTTGGACCTCAGGCTCCTCTTGCGGGGTGGTTGTTCTTCAGCAGGAGGTGGGGTTCTGGTGGCCTGTCGTTGTGGTGGGGCCTCCTGTCCACTAGCGCCGGCGGAGGTGGTAGGCTGTTCCTGGTCCGGGCTAGTGACAGGGGCCCTGTGTGGTGCCACATGGTCCCGCAACGTGTCTTCTATCCGGTTGAGGGCCTGGACTATGCTCCCCATAGCGGTAGAGATGTTGGTGAGATGATTGGTGAACCCCATGTAGCGTTCCTCCTGCTGTGCCTGGATCTCCTGGAACCAGGCCAGTACCGTCGCCATCGTCTCTTGGGAGTGGTGGTAGGCTGCCATGATGGTGGTGAGGGCCTCTTGGAGAGTGGGTTCCCTGGGCCTGTCCTCCCCCCCTGTCGCACAGCAGCCCTCCGAGTTGCCCTGTTTCCCCCGGCCTCTGTCCCCTGGACGGTGTGCCCACTACCACTGCCCCCAGGTCCCTGTTGTTGTTGGGGTGGTGGGTTAGCCTGGGTGCCCTGTAGTGGCAGACACACCGCTGATTGACCTGTCCTAGAGACAGAGGCATGGGCCCGCTGGGTGGGAGCTGTGCTGTTGTTCCCAGAGGGGGTTGGGTCTGCTGTGGCCTGTGTGTGGGGAACCGACTGTCCAGAGGTCCCCGATGGTCCGGGCTGGTCATCAGGTTCCAGGTCGACAGAGCTGCTGTCATCACTGGGGGCCTCTTCCGGGGGGGGGATGGACATTTCTGGACCCTCCTGGCCGGTGTGTTGGCGTTCGGGTCCTGCATGGGGTAAGAGAGTATGGTTATTGTTTCTGTGTGTGCTATTGTGTGCGATTTATGGGTGCCCTTGTCCCCCAGTGCTGTCATTCCCTTGGGGGAGGTGTTGTGGGGGTGTTTGGGGGGGGGGGGTATGTGCAGTGGTCATGCTTAGGTGATGGGTGTCCATAGTTTGTGGTGGCATGCAGGGGTTGGTGTTGGGTGGGTTGTGCTGGAGAGACATTCTCAGGGAGGATGTGTGATGGGGGGTTGGGGGTGAGGGTGGTGGTGGGGGTTAGCATGCTGGGGGGGGTGAAGTAGTTGAGATTGTACTTACCAGAGTCCATTCCTCCGTGTACTCCAGCGAGGCCATCAGGATGCAGGATGTTTAGTACCTCTTGCTCCCATGCTGTGAATTCGGGTGGAGTGGGTGGGGGTCCCCCGCCAGTCTTCTGCACTGCGATGTTGTGTCGCGAGACCATCGAGCGCACCTTTCCCCGTAAGTCGTTCCAGCGTTTGCGGATGTCGTCTCGATTTCTGGGATGCTGTCCCACCGCGTTTACCCTGTCCACGATCCGCTGCCATAGCTCCGCCTTCTTGGCTATAGTGGTGTGCTGCACCTGTGAGCCGAAGAGCTGGGGTTCGACTCTTATGATTTCCTCCACCATGACCCGGAGTTCTTGGTCCGAAAAGCGTGGGTGCCTTTGGGGTGCCATGGGGTGGTGTGGATGAGGTGTGGGGTGGTGTATATGGTGAAGAGTGTGTTGGTGTGTGGTGCTTTGTGCTTCTATGTGGTGTGTGTGATGGTGTGATGGTGTAGTGTGCCTCTGTGTGATGTAGCTCTCTATTCTGTGATGTGTCTCTCTCTCCTTCGTCTCTGATCTTCGGTCGTAGGGGTTTGTGGGTGATGTGGATGTGTGTTTTATACTTGATTGGATGTGTGGGAGTGTTGTTTGTATGTGTGTCAGGTGTGTGTATTTCAAATTGTCCAATGTGGCTGTGTTTTGGAGCTGTGTGTGTATTTTGAGCGCAGCGGTGTGTACCGCCAATGGAATACCGCGGTTGAAAGACCGCCGCGTGGATTCGTGGGTCAGAATGGCATGGACGTGTTTGTGTTGGCGTGGCGGTGGAGGTTTGGTCATCTCCAGTTTTCCGCGGCCCGCTGATGAGGCGGCCTTCCTTGGAATGTCGGGTTTTTGGCGGATTCACAGTTGGTGGTCAGAATGACCGTGGCGGATTAACGCGGCCGCGGCGGTAGTATGGCGGAGTTCTGACCGGCGGTAAGGGCCTTTTACCGCCGAGGTCAGAATGACCCCCTTAATGGCCACCTCTGCAAGTCCGTCTTGATGCGCACCAGGAGCGGGTCAACATTTTTGACCCATATCAACTCCGAGAAAAGGGTCACCCAAATGCCGAGATATTTAAAACTGAGTCTGCGTAGGGGTATCGTGTCCTGCCAGTTGAAATAGTCACGAGTGCTCACCAAGAGGACCAACACTGACTTTGCAGGGTTCATTTTTAGTCCCGACGTGTCAAAATCGGGGCATTGCGCGCTTTACGAGCGACATAAATGCAAAAACCCAATCCTTATGCAAAGGCATATTTCATGCATTATGTTTCTATGCAGTATGTTAACCTTTTGCATTGCAGAGCTTTTACCTTGAAAAGTCATTAATGCTGTTTGTAATTCAATGTTCATTTGCAAGGATTGTTTGCAGGACTCCAGGGTGTGTTCCTTTTATTCTAAGACTTTCTAGAAGCCTTTCTTGCAGCATGGTTGGGTGTGGCTCGCGGGCGGGACTTGGCTCTATATAAGGGAGCCAGCCCACCTCCACGTGCTCACTATTCAGAGGTCCCGGTGCAGAGCAGCAGCATTTTCCAGAGCTCCTGTCCCGGAGGCCTATCCAGTCATTCGCAGGCCTGCAATCGTTTATTTGGTGATCTTCAAGCAGGGCGGTAAGGCGGAGGTCGGGTTAGGCCCCCGACTCCATTTTCCAGTGACACTCGAGTTTTGGGCCTAAACTTGAAATCGCGTGTGCGATTGTTTTCATGGCATTAGTATCGTGAATTCCGAATCGGCAACAGTGCACGCGATTCATTTCAGGCATTTACTTCTTGGCATACAGATCGGCAGTGCGCGCAATCATTTCATGGTATTAGTATTGTGAATTCTGAATTGGCAACAGTGTGCGCGATTCATTTCAGGCATTAACTTCTTGGCATTCAGATCGGCAGTGCGTGCGATCATTTCATGGCATTAGTATTGTGAATTCCGAATCGGCAACAGTGTGCCTGATTCATTTCAGGCATTTACTTCTTGGCATTCAGATCGGCAGTGCGCGCGATCATTTCATGGCATTAGTATTGTGAATTCCAAATCGGCAACAGTGTGCGTGATTCATTCCAGGCACTTACTCCTTGGCATTCAGTTTGTCAGTGTGCGCGATCATTTCATGGCATTTGTATTGTGGATTCCGAATCGGCAACAGTGTGCAAGATTCATTCCAGGCATTTAACTCTTGAATCATAGATAGGCAGTGTGCACAATCGTTTCATTGCATGTGAGTCTACATGTTTGATTCGGCAACAGAGTGCGCAATTCTTTCCTGGTGTTTAACTTTTGAAATACAGATCGGCGGAGTGTGCAATCATTTCTAGACATTGAAACCTAGATGTGCGGTTTTGATTAAAGTGCATAATATTCCCTGAACATTTGAGTCTTGAAACTCTTAATCAGAGAATGACGTAGCAGTGTTATTCATGGTACTTGTACAGTTCATTCATGCAGAGAAAAAAACATGTGCTCTTTGATTCTTGCTACAATGCAGAGATTATTCTAAGAAGTATTTTGGAGAGAGTTTATTGTTCAAAATATAATATGTTAATTCTGGAATGTTCATGAGAAAACCTTGCATATCCTTTCTTGATTTCCAGGTACCTAGATTCTTGAGGCCTAGTTATAGTGAAGCCTTAGGCCATTCATGTTTTCAGCATAAGTGTTTATTTGAAACATAACTTATTAAAAGTCATTGTGATTAAACTTGCAGTTGTTGTTGTTTAACTCTTGCTTCCACAGGTCTCCTTCCCCGCTGTTCCCAACCCAAAAACCCATTCCCCCACTTGGCCATTCTTTAACTCTGTGCTATATAACTAGTGGAGTTTGGAGCTGCCAAGAGGTGGACATGTTGGGAACATGCACAAGCCCCCAGGATCTGGTCTCCTTGACAGAATAGTAAGCCCACAAATTTTTAATCCTCCTGGTTTGCGCTAGGTTCTCAATATGGCCACATTGGATGAGTTAGTTAAAGTTATCACGCAGCTCCAAACGGATGTGGTAGCATCCAAAGACATAGCAACCAGTTTAGCTGAGAGAGTGAGTCAGTTACAAGACCGAGTAGAAAAGAAGGAACAAGGTCCTCTGGGTGCGGGTTGGTTTGGTACTCCTCCTCAAAGCTCAGGAGGTAATCCTCCAACTAACATTTCCCTCAACGTTCCCTCAGCCATTCCTCTGGCTCCTCCAGAACAGTTTTCAGGTGATCCTCTGAAAGCGCAATCCTTTTTGACTCAAGTAGAATTGCATTTTACCTGTCGACCACACACTTTCCCTGACGCCCAGTCCAGAGTGGCTTTCCTGTTATCTTACCTGACTGGAGACGTGGCCACTTGGGCAATTCCTCTTGTGCGTAAAGACAGTCCCCTGCTTTACAATTGGAGAAACTTTGTCAGTGAATTTGAAAGAGTGTTTGATCGAAGAACTGTGACTCTATCAGCAGACCGAGAACTGTTATAATTGCGACAAGGCAATAAAGATTTAGTATCCTACTTGGCTAGTTTTAATCGGCTGTTAGCAGAGACATCCTGGCCTGAAGAAAAGCAAGCAGCCCTGTTCTACCAAGGACTCAGAGAAGAGCTAAAAGACATTCTTGCCCAGATCGATCCTCAACCTACAGATTGTCAAGATCTGATAAACCTTGTTTTGAGAATAGACCATCGTCTTGTAGAACGACAAGGAACACGCAAAAGACTAAGAAATATTCCTGGCGTGTTCACGAACGTAGAGAATCAAGAACTCTGAAAGAGAGTAATCGTGAACCAATGGAAATTGGAACTATCAGGCGGCCTTTGACAAAAGACGAAAAAGACCTACGTAGAAAGAACGGACAATGTCTTTACTGTGGGCGCAAGGGCCACTTCGCCAAAGAATGTCTGTAGGAAGTTGGCTCTGTATATACTATTTCAAAGTAAGAAATCGTGTGCACAGAGTCCAAGGGCTCCCCTTAGAGGTAAGATAGTGGCAAAAAGATAAGGGGGAGCATTAGCAACATGAGGGGAGTGCTATGTCGACTTAGTCATTTTCTCCCCACTAGCACACACAAGCTGTGAGGCAGTGTGCATGTGCTGAGTGAGGGGTCCCTAGGGTGGCATAAGACATGCTGCAGCCCTTAGAGACATTCCCTGGCATCAGGGCCCTTGGTACCAGGGGTACCAGTTACAAGGGACTTATCTGCCAATTGTGGAGACAAAAGTACAGTTTAGGGAAAGAACACTGGTGCTGGGGCCTGGTTAGCAGGGTCCAAGCACACTTTCAAATCATAGCTTAGAATCAGCAAAGGCAAAAAGTAAGGGGGTAACCATGCCAAGGAGGCATTTCCTTACACAACCCCTCCCCCCCCCCCCCCAAAAACGAAAGAGGATGAGACTAACCTTTCCCAAGAGAGTCTTCATTTTCTAAGTGGAAGAACCTGGAAAGGCCATCTGCATTGGCATGGGCAGTCCCGGGTCTGTGTTCCACTATAAAGTCCATTCCCTGTAGGGATATGGACCACCTCAACAGTTTAGGGTTTTCTCCTTTCATTTGCATGAGCCATCTGAGAGGTCTGTGGTCAGTCTGAACTATGAAGTGAGTACCAAAAAGGTATGGTCTCAACTTCTTCAGGGACCAGACCACAGCAAAGGCCTCCCTCTCAATGGCACTCCAACGCTGCTCCCTGGGGAGTAACCTCCTGCTAATGAAAGCAACAGGCTGGTCAAGGCCATCATCATTTGGTTGGGATAGGACTGCTCCTATCCCATGTTCAGAGGCATCTGTCTGCACAATGAACTACCTAGAGTAATCTGGAGCTTTTAGAACTGGTGCTGTGCACATAGCTTGTTTCAGGGTGTCAAAGGCCTGTTGACATTCCACGGTACAGTTAACTTTCTTGGGCATTTTCTTGGAGGTAAGTTCTGTGAGTGGTGTCACTATTGATCCATATCCCTTCAAAAACCTCCTGTAGTACCCAGTCAAGCCAAGGAATGCCCTGACTTGAGTCTGGGGTTTTGAAGTTACCCAGTCCAGAATAGTCTGGATCTTGGGTTGGAGTGGCTGCACTTGGCCTCCACCTACAAGGTGTCCCAAGTAAACCACAGTACCCTGCCCTATCTGACATTTAGATGCCTTGATAGAGAGGCCTGCTGCTTGCAGGGCCTGCAAAACCTTCTTCAGGTGGACCAGGTGATCCTGCCAGCTGGAACTAAAGACAGCAATATCATCAAGATAAGCTGCACTAAAGGTCTCCAAGCCAGCAAGGACTTGATTCACCAACCTTTGGAAGGTGGCAGGGGCATTCTTTAAGCCAAAGGGCATCACAGTAAACTGGTAGTGCCCATCAGGTGTAGAGAATGCATTTTTCTCTTTTGCTCCTGGTGCCATTCTTATTTGGCAGTACCCCGCTGTCAAGTTAAAGGTACTCAGGTATTTGGCAGCACCCAATGTGTCAATTAGCTCATCTGCCCTTGGTATGGGGTGAGCATCTGTCTTGGTGACAGAATTAAGCCCTCTGTAGTCCACACAGAACCTCATCTCTCTCTTGCCGTCTTTTGTGTGAGGTTTGGGGACCAAGACCACTGAGCTAGCCCAGGGACTATAGAGTGCTCAATCACTCCCAACTCAAGCATCTTGTGGACTTCCACTTTGATGCTTTCCTTAACTTGGTCAGACTGTCTGAATATTTTGTTTTGACAGGCATGCTGTCTCCTGTGTCCACATCATGGGTACACAGGTGTGTCTGACCAGGGGTTAGGGAAAAGAGCTCACAAACTGCTGGAGGACTTGCCTGCAGTCAACTTGCTGTTGGCCAGAGAGGGTGTCTGAATAGATCACTCCATCTACTGTGCCATCTTTAGGGTCAGTGGAGAGGAGATCAGGGAGAGGTTCACTCTCTGCTTCCTGGTCCTCATCTGTAACCATTAACATGTTTACATCTGCCCTGTCATGGAAGAGTTTTAGGCGGTTAACATGGATCACCCTCTTGGGGGTCCTGCTAGTGCCTAGGTCCACCAGGTAGGTGACCTCACTCTTTTTCTCTAGCACTGGGTAAGGGCCACTCCATTTGTCCTGAAGTGCCCTGAGAGCCACAGGCTCCAGAACCCAGACTTTCTGCCCTGGCTGAAACTCAACCATAGCAGCCTTTTGGTCATACCACATCTTCTGAAGTTGTTGGCTGGCCTCAAGATTTTTACTTGCCTTTTCCATGTACTCTGCCATCCTTGAACGAAGGCCTAGTACATAGTCCACTATATCTTGTTTAGGCTCATGGAGAGGTCTCTCCCAGCCTTCTTTTACAAGAGCGAGTGGTCCCCGAACAGGATGGCCAAACAGAAGTTCAAAGGGGGAAAACCCTACTCCCCTCTGACGCACCTCTCTGTAGGCGAAAAGCAGACATGGTAAGAGGACATCCCATCTCCTTTTGAGTTTTTCAGAGAGCCCTATGATCATGCCCTTCAATGTCTTTTTAAATCTCTCAACAAGACCATTGGTTTGTGGATGGTATGGTGTGGTGAACTTGTAAGTCACCCCACACTCATTCCACATGTGTTTTAGGTAAGCTGACATGAAGTTGGTACATCTGTCAGAAACCACCTCCTTAGGAAATCCCACTCTGGTAAAAATACCAATGAGTGCTTTGGCTACTGCAGGGGCAGTAGTGGACCTAAGGGGAATTGCTTCAGGGTACCTAGTAGCATGATCCACTACTACTAGGATATACTGATTCCATGAGGCTGTGGTACGTTCAAGTGGACCCACTATATCCACTCCCACTCTTTCAAAGGGGACCCCCACCACTGGAAGTGGAATGAGGGGGGCCTTTGGGTGGCCACCTGTCTTACCACTGGCTTGACAGGTGGCACAGGAGGCACAAAACTCCTTTACTTTCTGGGACAAATTGGGCCAATAGAATGGTTGACTGACCTCTCCCATGTCTTGGTTTGTCCCAAATGCCCAGCAAGTGGAATGTCATGGGCTAAGGTCCGAATGAACTCCCTAAACCCCTGAGGCACTACCACTCTCTTAGTGGCACCAGGTTTTGGATCTCTTGTCTCAGTGTAAAGGAGTCCATTTTCCCAATAGACCCTGTGGGTTCCACTGGCATTTCCTTTGGTTTCTTCAGCAGCTTGCTGCCTTAGGCCTTCAAGAGAGGGACAAGTTTCTTGCCCCTTGCACAGTATCCCTTGAGGGTCCCTCTGGGCCCAAGAGCTCAACCTGATAAGGTTCCAACTCTATAGGCTCAGTTCCCTCAGGGGATAGAACTTCTTCCTGAGAAGAGAGGTTCTTTTTCTTTTTCTGTGCTGAAGCTGGTTCCCCAGTCTTCTTTGCTTTTCTCTTGGAGGGTTGGGACATTATTCCAGACTCCAACACCTCTTTATCACCCTGAGCTCTGCACTGTGCCCTAGTCTTGACACACAACAGTTCAGGGATACCCAGTATGGCTGCATGGGTTTTGAGTTCTACCTCAGCCCATGCTGAGGACTCCAGATCACTTCCAAGCAGCCATTCAACTGGCATAGCAGAAGAGACTACCACCTGTTTCAGGCCAGTGACCCCTCCCCATTCTAAAGTTACCATAGCCATGGGATGTACTTTAGTCTGATTGTCAGCATTGGTGACTGGATAAGTTTGTCCAGTCAGGTATTGTTCTGGGGAAACCAGTTTGTCTGTCACCATAGTGACACTGGCACCTGTATCCCTCAGGGCCTCTACTCTAGTCCCATTAATAAAGAGCTGCTGCCTGTATTTTTGCATGTTAGGCGGCCAGGCAGCTAGTGTGGCTAAGTCCACCCCACCCTCAGAGACTAATGTAGCTTCAGTGTGAACCCTGATTTGCTCTGGGCACACTGTTAAATATAAATTAGCACTTGTATAGCGCACTACTCACCTGTTAGGATATCAAGGCGCTGTACTCATACCGCTATGGAACCCCTCCTGGCTTTTCCCTGTGAGGCGCCCACTCCTGAGCACCCCCAGGGTGAAGCCAGGCATCCAAGCGCTGTTGGGGCCGTTGTGGAGATTAAGCAAGCTATTGCCCAGAGTTGCAGAGTGGGACCCATGAATTAGATTAGGCACTGAGGCGAGAATTATCTGGTCAAGGGGAATTGAGCCCAAGACCTGCCGAAGCGGGACTTGAACCCTGGTCTTGAGTCAGATCTCTGCTTCAGGGTCTGCCGCTCTAACCATTGAGCCACACTTCTCCACACACTGTTGATGCCACCTGGAGACTGGCTATTCCAGTGCTGACTGGAGTAGTAGTTGAAGTGGAACCTTTCTTGGGACAGGCCTTGTCTCCAGTTTGGTGTCCATGCTGACTACAGCTGCGACACCAGGCCTTTTTGGGATCAATGTTTTTACCCTTGTACCCAAATGAGGATTGTGAAGAGGCTTTGGACCCACCCTCCTGTGCAGGTTTTTGGGGCCCTGTAGAAGACTCTTTACTTTTTCCCTTGGATGTCTCAACACTCTTCCCCTGGGGAGGCTTTGTGACCACTTTCTTTTGGTCACCCCCTGTGGAAGATTTGGTCACCCTTGTCTTGCCCCAGTGGTCTGCCTTCTTTCCCAATTTATGGGGAGAAATTGGACCTAGTCCTACCAGATGCTGATGCAGTTTATCACTGAAACAATTACTTGAAAGGTGTTCCTTCATAAACAAATTATACAGCCCTTCATAATCATTTACAACAATGCCATTAATCCAACCATCCAGTGTTTTGACTGAGAAGTCAACAAAATCAACCCAGGTCTGGCTCGAGAATTTTTGAGCCCCCCGAACCTAATCCTGTACTCCTCAGTTGAGAATCCAAAGCCCTCAATCAGGGTACCCTTCATGAGGTCATAGGATTCTGCATCTTTTACAGAGAGTGTGAGGAGTCTATCCCTACACTTTCCAGTGAACATTTCCCAAAGGAGAGCACCCCAGTGAGATTTGTTTACTTTCCTGGTTGCACAAGCCCTCTCAAAAGCTATGAACCATTTGGTGATGTCATCACCATCTTCATATTTTGTTACAATCCCTTTGGGGATTTTTAGCATGTCAGTATTCTCTGTGACCCTATTTAAGTTGCTGCCTCCATTGATGGGAGCTAAACCCACCTCTTGTCTTTCCCTTTCTATGGCTATGAGCTGTCTCTCCAAAGCCAATCTTTTGGCCATCCTGGCTAACAGGAGGTCATCTTCATTGAGACTGCCCTCAATGTTTTCAGAGGTACTGGACTCCCCTATGGAAGAACCAGTCTCTCTGACCATCACTTGTGAGTCAGGGTTTGAGGAACCCTGGGCTCCCTAACTAGGAATAGAAGGGGGAAATTCTCCTCCAGGTCACTAGTTTCCTCCTCTGTAAGGCTGTCTTCAGAGGGGTGGTCTCCAGTAAACTCTGCCAAAAGCTCCTGGAGCTGTACTTTGGTAGGGTTTGATCCAGTTTTTATATTTTTTATTTTACAGAGAGTCCTTAACTCTGACATCCTAAGATGCAGGTAAGGGGTGAGGGTGAGTTCCACCACCATCTCATCTGTACTAGACATTATTTATCTAAAAGTTGGGATACTTTCTAAGAATCTAAAACTATCTCTAGAACTTAATCCAAACTTTTACAAAACTTTTAAACTCTAAAAGAAATGCTAACAGGGACTAACACAAGGCCCTAGCAGGACTTTTAAAAATGTAGAAAAATAGCTCAAATTTCGAGAATCAGGTTCTAATGACAATTTTTGGAATTTAGTTGTGTGATTAGGTATTGGTTGAGTAGTCCAGCAAATGCAAAGTCTTAGACCCCACCGCTGATCCACCAATGTAGGAAGTTGGCTCTGTATATACTATTTAAAAGTAAGAAATAGTGTGCACAGAGCCCAAGGGTTCCCCTTAGAGGTAAGATAGTGGCAAAAAGATATAATTCTAATGCTCTATTTTGTGGTAGTGTGGTCAAGCAGTAGGCTTATCAGAGTGTAGTGTTAAGCATTTGTTGTACACACACAGGCAATAAATGAGAAACACAATCGGAAAAAGCTAGGCCTAAAACAAAGAAAGGGGTAGTAAGGGTGAGAGGTGCCGCACATCCAGGGAGTAAACACAGTATAAATCGCAGATGTAAGCACAGTCCAATGTTGGTGCCAGTAGTCAGGTGCCTTACCACCCAGTAGACACAAAATTGAGTACCAATGTACACAATAACAATAAGTACAATGCGACCACAGCACACAAATGTAAAGTCCGATAAAATAACAAGGATTTGTATCCCTAGTAGGATGCTGGAGTTGTAGAAATAATACGTAAGTGTCCCAAGTCCGTTGGAGAAGGTGTGTTTAATTGGAGGCACAGTTCGCCTTAATACAGATAGTGCGTTCTTCAAGATACAGCCAACACGCGTTTTGTCACTCAGGTGACTTCATCAAGGCTGCAAAACAATAATATAAGCAAACTTGTATGTGACAATACCCATATTTTACGAAACACAAGTTGTGTAAAAAGGTAAACAGATGTTTATGTGCAAAAAAAGAAAGTGGCAAACAATGTGCGACCCCAGTGAGAAGAGACGAGAGCGGTTAGGCATGGCATGATAAACAATCAGAAAGGACTTTAGGTTGTTGTACAGTTAGAGGGACACCCAAAGTGGAAAGTGTACCTAAGAGCATATAGAGAATGGCCATGGTGCTGTACTTAAATGAGAAACACACACCCAAAGACTTACTCCAGGCCAAGATGTTTATATATTGAAAAATATCTTTCCTTAGTTTATTTTAAGAACCACATGTTCAAGATTTACAGGTAATACTTTAAATGTAAGGTACTTCACTTAGATACTGTAGGAACTTTGAATAAAAGCAATATCATATACAGTCTTTGTAAAAATGGCAATAAGCTATTTTCAAAGTGGACACAGTACAAACATCAACAGTTCCTGGGGGAGGTAAGTAAAGGTTAGTTTTGCAGGTAAGTAAAACACTTACAAGTCTCAAAGTTGGGGCATTGGTAGCCCACCGTTGGGGGTTCAAGGCAACCCCAAAGTTACCACACCAGCAGCTCACGGCCGGTCAGGTGCAGAGGTCAAAGAGGTGCCCAAAACACATAGGCTTCAATGGAGAATGGGGGTGCCCCGGTTCCAGTCTGCCAGAAGGTAAGTACCCGCGTCCTCGGGGGGCAGACCAGGGGGGTTTTGTAGGGCACCGGGGGGGACACAAGAAGGCACAGACAGTACACCCTCAGCGGCACAGGGGCGGCCGGGTGCAGTGTGCAAACAGGCATCAGGTTTTAGATAGGAAGTAATGGAGGGACCCGGGGCCTCAACACCAGAGCAGTACGCGCTCTATTGGCGACAAAAATGCAAAAACCCAGCACTCTCAAAACAACGTAATTTATGCATTGTGCTGATATGTTGTGGTTTAACCTTTTGCATTGCAGAATTCAATCCTGAAAACTTATTTTTAATATATTTACAAATACTGTTCCTTTGCAATGCATTGCTGCAGGTTTTCAGAGTGTGTTAGGGTGTGGCCCCTTTCCAGGGCCTTCCAGAGACTTTCCCTGCAACATGCCTGGGTGTGGTTCTGGGCTGGGCAAAGACTCTATAAAAGAGAGTCAGCCCAACTCCCAGTGCTCACTATTCAGAGGTCCCGGTGCAGAGCAGCAGCTTCTTCCTGAGCTCCTGTCCCAGCGGCCTATTTGGATCTTCCGTCTTCAGCCCTCATCCTTCGTTGGTGATCATTGTTCCAGGCGGTTAGACGGTGGTTGGACATTTCCCAACACCGTCATTGAGAATTTTCATATTCTTGGTTTTAATTCTTAAAAGAAGAACAGATTACTTGCGCGCTGCCATTTTTTGACATTTATATGGTGGTTTGCAAATAGGCAGGACGCGTGATTTATTTCATAAAGGTTTGACTCCGTTATTCATTTACGCGCTGCCATTTCTTGACAATTACGTGGTGGCTTAAGAATCGGCAAGACGCGCAATCCGTTTTATGGTGTTTGGACATAGTTGTCCATTGCGTGCTGATATTTCTTGACATTTACATGATGTTTTATGAGTTGGCAAGACGCGCAACTCGTTTTATGAGCATTTAACTTTGTTGTTCTTTGCGCGCTACAATTTCTTGACATTTACATGGTGGCTTAAGAATCGGCAAAAGAAGCGCGATATGTTTCATTGTACTTTGATCTTGTTATTTATTGTGAGCTGTTAATCCTTGACGTTAATATCGTGTTTTACGAATCGGCAAGACGCGTGATTCGATTAATGAGGATTTGACTTTGATATTCATTGAATGTTACCATTTCTTGGTATTTTACATGGTAACACTCGAATTGGCAAGACGCACGATCCTCTCCTCGAGTTTAATTCATGTTGGTTATTGTATGCCACTATTCTAAGATATTTATTATGTAATATTTGAGTTGACAAGTTATGTGATTTGTTTCCTGAATCCATATTGTGTTATTCATGGTGCACAATCCTTTTAATGGTGTTTACTATATATATATATATATATATATATATATATATATATATATATATATATATATATGAAATATTCACAATTTGTGTTGAAACATTTTAAGAGTACACAGAAGGCCATAGTTTCTAGATGCAATATTATATGGTCCCAGTATACATTCTCAAAACAGGGTTTATATGACTGGTTTAAAATTTAGTCAGAATGTTTTTTCTGATTCTCATGCAAAAGAAAGTACTTGAATAAGAACATTTTCATTTAATTAATCTTGATTCCCCTACAGGTATCCAGCCATCTTGAAACTTAGTTATTTTAAACTTAACTCTTAGATTGTTCATGTTTTCAGAGTGACTAGGCTTAGAATCATAGTTTATAGATCAAATCTGTTTATTAAGTTTTCAATTTTAGAACATCGCACATGCATATGTACTACATCACTATATTGCGACCAGGCACAACGTTAGCTTATTCCATGCGAAACAATGAGGAAAAGAAAAAGATTATACAGTTAACACAACTATGTTTCCCCGCAGCGAGTTGGCTATAGATTAATCAAACGATCTCAGGCTCTAATACCATGTAGTAAAAGTCCAGAATTAACCTCTCTTCAAAGATGACCTCCCCGGCCATCAATTCAAATTCAGAACCCTCAGATAAGTTGGGCATGTCAACTCTGAAAACTCCCCAGATAAAATACGTAGAAACGGTTGCCAGAGTTCCCTAAAGTCCCTGCCCCGCTGCTGTGAAACCAGGGATAGCTTTTCCATGGCGAGGATAACCCATAGCTTGTGCAACCTGGAGACTGTTGACGGGATCTGCTTTGTCCTCAATTGGACAAAGGGGATAACCCCATTGGGGACGGGAAAGTCGTCAAACCCGCCCTGCCGGCCGCCCGATCCCACACTCACTGATAGCAAAAGTTGTACGGCAGCATTCAAGGCCAAGGCCATCTGCCGACCCTTCAAAGATCTTAGGGGGAAAGTAAGCGGGTTGAGGAGACCAAGCAAAATATACGCAGGGAATCTAGGGATCTGGGTATCAAAAGCCCTGTCTACGGTGTCTATAATGTCCTTCCAATACCTGTGCAACTTGGGGCAATGCCATAGTAGGTGCATAAGCGTGCCCCCCCCACACTCCCTCTAACAGCTGCTAGATTTGTCATGATTCCAAGCATGGATCCTGTTAGGGGTGTAATACCAGGAGGAGGCTACTTTATAAGCTGTCTCTGTACCTGCTGTGTTATAGGCTGTGTGGTGCACCCTATAAAAAACACTCTCCCACTCATCCTCAGATAGTTCCCTCCCTAGCTCCTTCTCCCATCTCAATTGACCCCTAGTCTTGATTGGACAGGTCTCTCCCCGCAGGAGGGCATAGAGTTCTGAAACTACGCGCTTATCGTCATTTTTCATTAGAATCCATTTTTCAAATGTCGTTAACGGCCTGTCGATTAATATCCTATTGGCCGGGAGCAGTGCCCAGTGTCTTAATTGGTAGTACATCATCCTATCGGCCTCAGTCAGGCCATACTGCTCCCTCAATTGGACAAAGGGGATAACCCCATGCTCATCGAATAAATATCCTACCCTTTTGCATCCCCCCTCATACCACAGACGCAACGCCTCCGGCTGTAAGCCCGGGCCAAAATCAGGGTTCGCGCCCAATGGGGTCATTGGGGACGGGAAAGTCGTCAAACCCGCCCTGCCGGCCGCCCGATCCCACACTCTCATCGTAACCTCCGTAATCGGTGATATATGCAACCCCTGCGCCCTCTGACAGCACCTCAGCCAGGGTTCCTTCCATATGTGACAGCCCGCCAATGCTTGGTCCATGAAGCACCAATGCTTCTCAGAAGCTGGCCGGTTCCATTCCAAAAGGAAGCGCAGCTGTGCTGCCTGAAAGTATCGAAGGAGGCAGGGGATCGCCAGCCCCCCCTCCCTCTTAGGACAGTACAGAACCTGCCCTGATATCCGCGCCGCCTTCCCTTCCCAAATAAATCTTAAGAACACTATTTGGAGGGACGCTATCGTTCACGGGGGAGGTTCCAGCGGAAGCACCTGGAACAGATAAAGCATACGCGGTAGGATGGTCATCTTCACCGCCGCAACCCTGCCCAGTGACTCCAGGTCGCGCTGCACCTCCCGCGTTAGTTTCGAATAGTTCAGCTTTACCGTACTGGCAACCGTAGCACCCAGCTCTATCCCCAGATATGGGAGCCCCGAAGTGGTCCATGTAAAATGGAAACGGGCCTTCAGGTCCCTTTCGTGCTCCGCAGGGATGAACCTGCCCAGGGTCCGCGATTTAAGCATTTTTATTCGGAACCCCGAAACCTGTCCAAATTCCTCAATGACACCCATTAGTGCCGGCAGTGAGTTCATGGGCTCCGCCAAAGTAAAAATAACGTTGTCTGCATATAGCGAGATGAGGTGTTCATCCCCCCCCGAACCTCATGCCCGTGATCTGAGGGCTGTCCCTGAGCCTCTGCGCCAATGGCTCCATGTAAAGCGCAAACAGGAGGGGCGAAAGAGGACACCCCTGCCTGGTACCTCTTTGGACGATGAATGGCAAAGAAAGAGTCCCATTAACCCGGACCGCTGCCTGAGGCTCTTGATAAATGCACCGAATCCATGTTATAAAACCTGGACCCAGTCCATAGCGTTCAAGCACGCTGAACAGGTATGGCCAGTGAACCCTATCGAAGGCTTTCTCCATGTTAACAGACAGGAAGAGCGCCACCCTACGGGAACGTTCAGTTTTATCCAAGAGGTGGAGCAATCGCTTGGTATTATCGCTGCACTGTCTATGAAGTATAAATCCCGACTGGTCGGGATCCACAAGCCCCGGTATATAATAATTGAGACGGTGTGCCAGAACGCCAGTAAACAGTTTGGCATCGATATTCAGGAGGGAGATCGGCCTATACGAGGCGCATTCCTCTGGATCCTTCCCCGGTTTCGGGATAACGACGATAGTAGCATCTAACATACTAGGCGAAAGCACGCCCGTTTGCCGAAAAGAGTTAAAGAGTCGAACGGGAACCAGTTCCGCACAGAAGGATTTATAGAAAAGTGCAGAAAAACCGTTGGGGCCAGGTGACTTCCCGATCTGCAAGCGGGCAATCGCAGATATAACCTCCTCAGCCCTTATAGGATGATCTTGCGAGGCAGAGTCCGTCGCTTTCATAGGTGTGATTGATACGTCCTCTAAGAAGGATTCTGGGGCTACGTCACCGGGCTTCTCCGCCACATACAGAGTTCGATAGAATTCCGCAAAGGCCTGCGCTATTTGGTCGCTCGTACGTGCCTCCGTCCCAGAAGGGAATCGTACTATTTGTATCAGTGACGCTGCGCGCTGTGCTCTCAACCTATGCGCCAATACCTTGCCGGCCTCCACCTAACACAGTCTAACCTCCTCAGCTGCTTCCGAACCTTCTCGAGCTCCCGCCATATTCTAGGAGCACCGGTGCATTAATGTGAGCTCTCCAACACCCTCACCCGCTGCTCCAAGTCCCCCCGGAGTCGAATCCTCGCCTTGTTATCCCTAGAAGAAAGCGACATCACCTCACCCCTCAGGACAGCCTTCAGTGCCTCCCACAGTGTTGCAATGCTTGTTGTCCCGTTGTCATTAAAGCTAAGGTAATCTATTATTGCCCTTCGAACTGCCTCAACCGTTTCGCCATTCTGTAGCATCGAGTCTCTGAATCGCCATCCTGACGGGCCAACCCTCTCCATGTCTATGTGGATCTCAATTGTTACCGGAGCATGATCTGACAAGGCCCGTGGCTCAATCGCCGGGTCTCTAACTCTGGGGAGAAGCTCCTGGGATACCAGATAAAGGTCTAGTCTAGCGTATGTTTTGGTTGCAAGTGAGTAGAAGGAATAGTCCCTCAACGTGGGGTGCACGCTCCTCCACACATCCACCAGCCCACACTCCTTGAGCCACTGCCGCCCAGAATCCGACAAGGACCCAGTCTGACCATACCGTTGACCTGACCGATCCAGGTTCCCATCCATCACCAAATTAAAATCACCTCTCAGCAATACCGCCCCATCCGGGGACTGCAAAATCGGCACCAGAGACTGTCTCAAGAAGGCCTCTTGATGGGAATTGGGTGCATAAAGGGAAGCAATCGTGAGAGTGAGACCCCCCAGTCGGATCCGCAAGGCCAAGAGCCTCCCCGGGACCTCATGCAATTTGGATATGACTTCCCCTGGGAATGTGCGTGATAAGAGTATCGCCACCCCTGCATGCTTTGTCGGCAGGGAGGACCAAAACTGCCTGGGAAACCACTTGGATCGCATACGGGAGGTATCCTTGAGGACAAGGTGCGTTTCTTGCAGGAGGCATACATGACTCCCGGATCTCTCTAAAGCTGAGAGGATAGCTAGCCTCTTAGTAGGGTTATTTAACCCCCTAACATTTAAGCTTATACATTTGATGGTCATAGCCTAGACTGAAGAAAGCAAGCAGGGTAGACAAAACCACAACCTAAGACTACCCTCCACAGTATCATCTAGAACGCCTAGTGCAAGCAGGCCTGAGGATGCTTTCTCAGAAGACCAACATCGCGGGGAAAACCAACAGCAAAAAAACAAAAAGCACAACAGATGCATATGACGCAGAAGTCCTCGATCATCCATCCTCGCAAGGTAAAATCTCCACGGGGCAGTATGTTCCTCACTGTCAGTAGTTTGATCCATTGCCTCCGCCGCCCCGACCCTCCGCAAAAGTCAACATACTATGACAACTGTGACCTGAAGTACTACTGGGCGCCCCCGGGTGCCCATTCTATGCCGACGTGCCGGCCGCCACGCTGCTCAAAGCGGCTTCTCTCTCTGATCTCAGATCCAAGGCCGTTGGGCGCTGCACCTTCCTTTTCTTCTCTCTTTTCCGCCACCGAGGAGGGCCCCCCGCCGGCAGAGCCGCCTCCTCACTCGCCTCCCGGCTTGTGTCCTCAAGGTCCAGGACGCGGCCAGCCTCCGCAACCGATTTCACCTGCCGAAGCTGATCCTCCCAGCGGAAGACCAGGCGGAACGGGTGGCCCCACGAACAGGACACATTGTGTGCCCTCAAGTGATCCGTGATCGGCCTAAACTCTCTCCTCTCTGCAAAGTCTGCACTGATAGATCCTGGAAGAGCTGAAGTTCATGCCCTCGAAAGAGGACCGACTGGAGGTTACAGGCCCGCTGTAGAATCTTTTCTTTGAGGACAAAGTTGTGAAGACAGGCTAAAATGTCTGGGGGGCGGTCTCCAGGGGCCCCAGCGCGCCCAGCACGATGCACCCAGTCTAAGACAACCTCCTGTGTCTCTTCTGTGCCAAGCAGGGAGCTAAACAAATCCACCACATAGCCCCCAATGTCCCCTTTTTCGGCACCCACCAGGGCCCCCCGTATACAGATTTTTTGTCTCCTCGAGCGATTTTCCAAGTCCTCAACCGTCATCTGGAGGAGGTCCTGTTGCTCTCGGAGGTGGACTACCTCCTGTTGCAGGCCCGCGACCTCTTCGCCGCGCGGGATCTCACTATCTTCTAGCTGCGATACACGTTTACCCAGGGAGGTGATCTCTCCTCGTATCTCCTTCACCTCCCGTGAGATGTCCCTACGCAGCTCCTGGATATCCCCTCGGAGCGACTCAAACAGGGAGGTCAGAAAGCCCTTCGTCACGGGAGAGCCCTCCTCCGGCTCCGTCTCAGCTCGACTTTCAAGGGCCCTCGTCTCAGGTAAGTCCTCAATCATAGGCCCAGGTGTAGAGCGCGCCCCTGTCAACATGTCCCTCATGGAGCACTCGCATTTAGGCTTCGATGTCGCCATGGCGCGCCGGCCTGATCTCACCTCACCAGCTCAGCTCCGTGGGCCCACCAAAATCACTTTAACAAAGCCGGTCGGCGTGCACCGCTCTCTCCGGGACCACGCCACGACACAGCTCCCAGCCGCCACCAGGAACTATGGCCGCTCCTTTCGCCCACCCGCAGGACTGCAGGCCAGACTAAGCAAAGCTTCAAGCTCCGGGGTGCGCAACTCAGGAGCCAGGGGACCGGATCCCCGCCATCCACCAGGGCCCCGTGCCTCACCAACCTTGCTCCAAGGCGCCCTGCAGGGGAAGCTCCTCCAGTCACCGCCAAATCAGCAGGGCTCCAGAAACACCGCTCACTCCCCAGGCGCCACAACCATCCGGTGCCGGGCCCCTCAGCCCACTCCGGTCATCAGGGGGCCCCAGGAAGGCTCCTCGACCCTCAAACCCCGGAGCCCTGGCTCCAAGGAAAAAGGCCCGTCTCGCGGCCCCGTCCGCGCCGTGGCCGTGCCCTGACTTTCGGGCCGAGCCTCGCTCCTCCCGTTGACGCGGCGCAACCCGGCTCCGACCGGCAACGCCGCGTCCGGATCACCCGGGGGAAGCCTCCAGGCCTCCCTCAGGCTTGCCACAGGTTGCTTTTCAGGGCCGAGGCGGCGGAGCGCAGAAAGGAACATCCTAGCGCTCCGCCAACTTGACCATGCCCCCAACGTCTAGAATCATAGTTTAGTATTGATTTCAGGAGATATAATTTTCATATTGTGTGTTCTAACCTTTTTCTTACTCAGGTCTCCTTCCCAGCCGTTCCCTTCCTAATCCCCTCTTCCTCTCTTGAACTCTCTCAGTGTCTGTGATTTATCTATCAGAGTCTTGGAGCTGTTCAGTGGTGGACGTGTTGGGAACGTGCACAGACCCCGAGGATCTAGTGACTCTGACAAGGGGTCACTTCAACGATGCAGGCAGGCACGGGGGGCTCCTTGGGGTAGCCACCACCTGGGCTAGGCAGAGGGTCGCCTGGGGGTCGCTCCTGCACTGGAGTTCGGTTCCTTCAGTTCCTGGGGGCTGCGGGTGCAGTGTTGGTTCCAGGCGTCGGGTGCCTTGTTACAGGCAGTCCCGGTCAGGGGGAGCCTCTGGATTCCCTCTGCAGGCGTCGCTGTGGGGGCTCAGGGGGGTCATCTCTGGCTACTCATGGGCTTGCAGTCACCGGGGAGTCCTCCCTGAAGTGTTGGTTTTCCGCAGGTCGAGCCGGGGGCTTCGGGTGCAGAGTGGAAAGTCTCACGCTTCCGGCGGGAAACGTGAAGTCTTTAAAGTTGTTTCTTTGTTGCAAGCAGGTTGCAGGTTTTTGAACAGGGCCGCTGTTCACTGGAGTTTCTTGGTCCTTGGGTGCAGGGCAGTCCTCTGAGGCTTCAGAGGTCGCTGATCCCTGTTGGATGCGTCGCTGTTGCAGTTTCTTCGAAGTTGGGAGACAGGCCGGTAGGGCTGGGGCCAAAGCAGTTGTCGTCTCCGTCTTCACTGCAGGGCTTCAGGCCAGCAGTCCTTCTTCTTGTTAAGGTTGCAGGAATCTAGTTTCCTAGGTTCTGGGGAGCCCCTAAATACTGAATATAGGGGTGTGTTTAGGTCTGGGAGGGCAGTAGCCAATGGCTACTGTCCTTGAGGGTGGCTACACCCTCTTTGTGCCTCCTCCCTGTGGGGAGGGGGGCACATCCCTAATCCTATTGGGGGAATCCTCCACTCACAATAAGGAGGATTTCTCAAGGCAGAGGTCACCTCAGCTCAGGACACCTTAGGGGTTGTCCTGACTGGTGGGTGACTCCTCCTTGTTTTTCTCATTATCTCCTCCAGCCTTACCGCCAAAAGTGGGCGCAGTGGCCGGAGGGGCGGGCATCTCCGCTAGCTGGGATGCCCTGTGGTGCTGTAACAAAGGGGGTGAGCCTTTGAGGCTCACCGCCAGGTGTTACAGTTCCTGCACGGAGAGGTGAGAAGCACCTCCACCCAGTACAGGCTTTGTTCCTGGCCACAGAGTGACAAAGGCACTCTCCCCATGTGGCCAGCAACATGTCTGGTGTGTGGGAGGCTGGCAGAAACTGGTCAGCCTACACTGGAAGTCGGGTATGTTTTCAGGGGGCATCTCAAAGATGCCCTCTGGGTGTATTTAACAATAAATTGCACACTGGCATCAGTGTGCATTTATTGTGCTGAGAAGTTTGATACCAAACTTCCCAGTTTTCAGTGTAGCCATTATGGTACTGTCGAGTTCGTGTTTGACAAACTCCCAGACCATATACTCTTATGGCTACCCTGCACTTACAATGTCTAAGATTTTGCTTAGACACTGTAGGGGCATAGTGCTCATGCACCTATGCCCTCACCTGTGATATAGTGCACCCTGCCTTAGGGCTGTAAGGCCTGATAGAGGGGTGACTTACCTATGCCACAGGCAGTGTGAGGTTGGCATGGCACTCTGAGGGGAGTGCCATGTCGACATAGCCATTTTCTCCCCACCAGCACACACAAGCTGTGAGGCACTGTGCATGTGCTGAGTGAGGGGTCCCTAGGGTGGCATAAGACATGCTGCAGCCCTTAGAGACCTTCCCTGGGATCAGGGACCTTGGTACCAGGGGTACCAGTTACAAGGGACTTATCTGGGTGCCAGGGTTGTGCCAATTGTGGAGACAAAAGTACAGTTTAGGGAAAGAACACTGGTGCTGGGGCCTGGTTAGCAGGGTCCCAGCACACTTTCAAATCATAACTAAGCATCAGCAAAGGCAAAACGTCAGGGGGTAACCATGTCAAGGAGGCATTTCCTTACAGTGTCCAATAAAACCGAAGAGCAAACAAGGTCCAATCAAGAAAATTGCAGCAAATGCACCAACCGAGCGGGAAAACTAGATCACCCAAGATGTAAAGAAGGGTTGCTCTTGGGTGTCACCATGGACCCTTCACATTCAAGGCATCTAAAGTTAGACATTGAAGTACAAGTAAAGAAGAAGAAATATCTTAAGAAAGCCTTAGTGGATTCTGGGGCTACTGGTAACTTTATGGATGCACAATTGGTTCAAACATGGGGAATCCTATGCACCAAGAAGAAAACCCCAGAAATCATACAAACCGTAGATGGAAAACTTTTAACTGGAGGCCCAGTGACTCTGCAGACTGACTCCCTTGTCGGTGACCTGTAATGGGGGAGATCAGAATATCAAACATGAAGAGAAAGTCATCTTTGACATCATCCATGCTCCTCAGTATGGAATCATTCTTGGACTGCCATGGTTAAATTATCATAACCCTGAAATCAACTGGTCAGAACGTAAAATTGCATTCTCCTCCATCTTGTGTAATGAAAAATGTCTCCAGACATCAAGAGTCACAAAACCTTGCAAAGCTCACATAGCAACAGCTGCCGAAAAAGATGTAACGCTGCCCTGGCAGTACTCCTCCTATCTAGATGTTTTTGATGAAAGAGAAGCAGAAACCTTGCCACCTCACAGACCATATGACTGCCAAATTGATCTAACTCCTGGTGCTATACTCCCTAGTTGTTGTGTGTACGCCTTGTCAGAAAACGAAAATCAACACCTAAGAAAATACTTAGATCAATTTCTAGCTAATGGCTTTATTCGTCCTTCCAAGTCTCCTGCAGTGTCTCCTCTTTTATTTGTCTCCAAGGCTAATGGGGATCTTCGAACTTGCATAGACTATAGAAGTTTGAACAAAATCACAGTCAAGAACAAGTACCCATTACCTCTGATTCCTGTCTTGTTGGATCAAGTTAAAAAAGCAAAAATCTACACTAAGTTAGACTTAAGAGGTGCTTACCATTTAGTCAGAATGATAGAAGGCGATGGATGGAAAACTGCCTTTAAAACCCGATATGGTATGTTTGAATACACAGTCATGCCCTTTGGACTTTGTAACACTCCAGCAGCATTTCAATTCTTTCTGAATGACATCCTTAGAGAGTATCTAGATCTATTTGCAATAGTCTACATCGACGATATCTTAATCTATTCAGACAATGAAGTCGAACATGTACAACATGTCAAGAAGATTCTCACAGCCCTTCAAAAGCATAATCTGTATTGCAAATTAACCAAATGTGAATTCCATGTTACCACCGTCGAGTTCTTAGGTGTCATCCTTACCCCTCAAGGTATGGTCATGGCAGAAAGAAAAGTACAAGCAGTAGCTGATTGGACCACTCCAAAGACTGTTCGAGATCTTCAGTGCTTCCTAGGTTTTGCAAACTTCTATCGCAGGTTCATAGATCATTTCTCTCAGACAGTGGCGCCAATCACCAAGTTGTTGAGAAAGAAAGAACCATTTGTGTGGTCCCCTGAAGCTAACAGAGCCTTTTCAACCTTAAAGGAAGCTTTCTCCACTGCTCCAGTCTTGACTCATCCGGACGTTGAGCGTCCATTCATAGTGGAAGCAGATGCTTCAGATGTAGCCATTGGTGCAGTAAATCACAACGCAGTAAAGATACTGGTCAACTACATCCTGTAGCCTGCATGTCTCAAAAGTTGAACGAAGCAGAACGAAATTATGTTATTGCTGAAAAAGAGCTTCTGGCAATCCCTGAAGCCTTCAAAGAATGGAGACACCATTTGCTAGGTGCCAAAGACACTTTCACAGTATATACAGATCACCGCAATCTCCAGTTCATGACTTCAGCTAGACTTTTGACTCCTCGGCAACTCCGATGGATGCTGTTTTTTGCCGAGTTTGATTTTGTGGTAACCTTCTGCCCCGGAAAGGATAATCGCAAAGCGGATGCTTTGTCCCGTCAAGATTCTACTATGTTACCCGTGATTCAGTCTCCTAGGTCTATCATTGCTCCAGACAAAGTTCTTTGCATCATAAAAACCGAAGATTTTTTTGAAGAAATCCGTAATTCCTTCACCATTGAGAAATGGCAAAAATGGGCTCAAGCAGATCCCAAAAGGTCAATCTATCAAGGACTACCTTTCCATGATGCTCGTTCATTTGTTCCAACTACCAAGCTGCGTAAGTTGGTATTTCATTGGTTGCATGTCATACCTACGGCAGGTCATCCAGGTATTCCTAAAACTCTTGAATTAGTTCAACGCTACTTTTGGTGGCCCACTTTGATAAAAGACGTCAAACAGATGGTAGCTAACAGTGAAGTTTGTGCTCGCATAAAGTCAAGTCATTCAAAGCCAAAAGGTTTGTTACATCCTCTCCCAACTCCACTTCGACCTTGGGAGCACATCTCATTAGACTTTATTACTGGTCTACCCATTGTTCAACATCACTCAGTAATCCTTGTGGTGGTAGATAGTCTCACAAAATATGCACATTTCATTGCTTGCAAGAAATTGCCCACCTCCAGTGAACTGGCAACAATCCTTTTAAATCGAGTGGTCCGATATCACAGATTACCAAAAGTGATTCTCTCCGATCGAGGATCACAATTTGCCTCTAACTTCTGGAAAACTTGGTGCAAAACACTGCAAATCACTTCTGGACTGTCTACCAGTCATCATCCTCAAACGGATGGTCAAACTGAGCGATTAAATCAGACATTGAAACAATACCTACGTGCTTATGCTGAGAAAGCACTTCATTCTTGGACATCGATGCTTTGGTTAGCTGAACTAGCCTATAATAACTCGTATCATCATTCCATTGGTGTCACCCCCTTTTTTGGTCTGTTTGGCTATCATCCTGCTACCCTGCCAATCACGATTCCACAAGAAAGTACACTTACACCAGCTGTGTCAGAGACAATTCAACAACTCCATCAAACCCAGAAACAAACCCAGCAACATCTAGATAAAGCTGAACAAACTTATAAAAAGCACTATGACAAGAAACATTGTGAAGGACCCCAGTTTAAGCCAGGTGATAGAGTGTGGCTTTCCACACGTCATATTGACTTCAAGAAAAAGCATATGTTTCATCCCAACTTCATAGGTCCTTACACGATTCTTCAACAAATTAATCCAGTGACCTATAAACTGCAGTTACCAAGGTCACTACGTATTCATCCAGTATTTCATACTTCACACCTGAAAAGAGCTGTCCAAAAAGTCAGCTCCCAACCAGCTCCAGTTCTAGTACAGGGAGAATTGGAATACGAAGTTAAACAGGTGCTGGATTCAAAATTTAGAGGTCGTAATCTCTGGTATTTAATATCTTGGAAAGGTTACTGTCCTGAGAGCAACTCATGGGTCTCTGCATCTGACATTCATGCTCCACGACTAGTGAGGTTTTTTCATCGCCTACATCCAGACAAACCAGGCCCTAGAGCGCGTTTGGGAGTAGGGGAGGACTGTCAACATTAGGGAAGTGCGCGCTCTACGGGCGACGTAAATGCAAAAACCCAGTCCTTATGCGAAGGCATATTTCATGCATTATGTTTCTATGCAGTATGTTAACCTTTTGCATTGCAGAGCTTTTACCTTGAAAAGTCATTAATGCTGTTTGTAATTCATTGTTCATTTGCAGGGCTTGTTTGCAGGACTCCAGGGTGTGGTCCTTTTATTCTAAGACTTTCTAGAAGCATTTCTTGCAGCATGGTTGGGTGTGGCTTGTGGGCGGGGCTTGGCTCTATATAAGGGAGCCAGCCCAGCTCCACGTGCTCACTATTCAGAGATCCCGGAGCAGAGCAGCAGCATTTTCCAGAGCTTCTGTCCCGGAGGCCTATCCAGTCATTTCCAGGCCTGCAATCGTTTATTTGGTGATCTTTAAGCAGGGCGGTAAGGCAGAGGTCCGGTTAGGCCCCCGACTCCGTTTTCCAGTGACACTCGAGTTTTGGGCCTAAACTTGAAACCGCGTGTGCGATTGTTTTCATGGCATTAGTATAGTGAATTCCGAATCGGCAACAGTGTGCGTGATTCATTGCAGGCATTTACTTCTTGGCATTCAGATCGGCAGTGCGCGCGATCATTTCATGGCATTCTCATCGTGAATTCTGAATCGCAACAGTGTGTGCAATTCATTTCAGGCATTTACTTCTTGGCATTCAAATCGGCAGTGCGCACGATCATCTCATGGCATTAGTATAGTGAACTCCAAATCGGAAACAGTGTGCGCGATTCATTCCAGCCATTTACTTCTTGGCATTCAGATTGGCAGTGTGCGCGATCATTTCATGGCATTTGTATTGTGAATTCCAAATCGGCAACAGTGTGCGTGATTCTTTCCCGGCATTTAACACTTGAATCATAGATTGGCAGTGTGTGCGATCGTTTCATTGCATGTGAGTCTAAAGGTTCGAATCGCCAACAGAGTGCGAGATTTTTTCCTGGTGTTTAACTTTTGAAATACAGATCGGCGGAGTGCGCAATCATTCTAGACATTGAAACCTAGATGTGCAGTTTTGATTAAAGTGTATAATATTCTCTGAACATTTGAGTCTTGAAACTCTTAATCAGAGAATGACGTAGCAGTGTTATTCATGGTACTTGTACAGTTCATTCATGCAGAGAAAAAAACATGTGCTCTTTGATTCTTGCTACAATGCAGAGATTATTCGAAGAAGTATTTTGGAGAGAGTTTATTGTTCAAAATATAATATGTTAATTCTGGAATGTTCATGAGAAAACCTTGCATAACCTTTCTTGATTTCCAGGTAGCTAGATTCTTGAGGCCTAGTTATAGTGAAGCCTTAGGCCATTCATGTTTTCAGGATAAGTGTTTATTTGAAACATAACTTATTGAATGTCATTGTGATTAATCTTGCAATTGTTGTTGTTTAACTCTTGCTTCCACAGGTCTCCTTCCCTGCTGTTCCCAACCCAAAAACCCATTCCCCCACTTGGCCATTCTTTAACTCTGTGCTATACACCTAGTGGAGTTTGGAGCTGCCAAGAGGTGGACATGTTGGGAACATGCGCAAGCCCCGAGGATCTGGTCTCCTTGACACAACGCCTGTTCGTAGCGTCGTAAAAGATGGAGACCTCGTGGGCCCGATGTACTGGGTTCTACCATATACAACAGGACGTCATCAGCGTATAGGGCTATCCTGTCCTCCCGGGAACATCCCCATCTCCAGCTGTAGTATATTGGGTCTGTCCTGATCATCTGAGCCAATGGTTCAACAACCAGGCTAAATAGAAGGGGAGACAATGGGCAACCCTGTCTCGTGCCCTGACGGAGTTCAAAAAATGACGACCAGGTCCCGCTGACCTGCACACGGGCTGAGGGGTTAGCGTACAGCGTTCGGACCAGGCGACAGAACCTCGGTCCAAAACCTGCACGTTGAAGCACCAAAAAAGAGAAACCCCCATTCCACTGAGTCAAAAGCCTTTTCAAAGTCAATAAATAGAAGAGCTAAATCTCGGGGCAGTCGATGGCGTTCGGCGAGGGCCACATGCAGTCGGCGGATGCAATGCCGAGGTTGGGGTGCATTAATTGCGGTAGAACCCTCTTGAGACGTGTGGCGAGGATAGTGGCGTAAATTTTAACCTCGCTGTTGATCAAAGATATCGGCCTATAGTCTGCACAGTGAAGCGATGGGGGTTGGGTGTTAGGAAGTACCACAATGGTGGCGGCGTCTAGTCCTTTCGGGAAGGACCCTTGTTGCTCTGCCTCTATAAAGAGTGCTAACAGATGCGGCACCAAGTCTTCCTTGAACCCCTTATAGTATTCTGACGGGAAACCGTCAGGGCCAGGAGTTTTTCCTGCTCCCAACGCAGAAATAGCCGCCCGACTTCCTCCGCACTGAGAGGTTAGTGTAGGATCTGCACCTCCGCCGGTGGCAACCGCGGTAAGGAAACATCCTCTAGCAGCCGGCGGGCATGGTTTGGATCTATCGAAGCCGGAACCCGGTACAGTGTCTGGTAGTAGCGGGTGAAGGCGTCAGCGATTTCTTGGTGACCAGCAACGCAATCCCCTTCCCGATCCTGAATTTCAGGAATAATCCTAGAGGACCGATGGTGGGACACCAACCAGTATAACAGCTTTCCAGTTTTATCCCCCCAAGTTATAGATCCTTGCAGTGCTCGCCCGCCACAAAAACTTTGCGGCCTCTAGGGATAGATTTCGAATTTCCTTGCGTATTAATAGAAGCTGTCGCGATACCCCATTGCTGGGTTCTGCTACTTGAGCATTCTCTAGACGCATCGCCCGCATTTCCACCTGCTCAATACTTTGGGCTCTCGAGCGCTCCGCTCTCGTAGCAGGCCTCTGGCCGCCAACTGCAGTACCGCCTTACTTGCAGCCCACAGGGTTCCAGCAGAGGCCACGGACCCATCATTAAGGGTAAAGTACTCATGCTGTGCCTGCCGCATCCGCCCAACGTAAGTCTCGTCCTGTAAGTACCAAGCATTCAGCCGCCACAGAGGCGGAATCAGTTCCTGAGTGGGGCCCACTGCAAATCGAAGGGGTGCATGATCGGAGATACCTCGCGCTAATATCTTAATATGTGAAAGGCAAGTACAATCAGTGCTGGGCAAAAGTACCAAGTCAATTCTAGATTGCGAGCCGTGGGCCACCGAGTTATGAGTGAACTGCCGCCGTCTCGGATGCCACACCCGCCAAGCATCACAGAGTCCCGTAGCAGAGAGCCAACCCATGAGTCCCGCCGCCATAGCATGTCTGTGAGCCGAGAGCGGACCGGCCACATCCAAAGTGGGGTCTGGAGCCGCATTGAAATCCCCCCCAGCACAGTGAGCCCCGAAGGCAGGTCCTTAAGGGTCCCTCGCACCAATGCCGGTGGGGCGTAGACACTGACCACATTAACCATGATGCCCTCAACCTTCCCAGTAATGGCCACATAGCGGCCTTGCCGATCTTTCCAAACCTGGGTTGTCGTCATGGGAAAAGAACGATGCAGTAGAATCGCCACCCCCCGTGACCCTTGCGCAAACCCTGCATGGCACACTCGTGTCAAAACCCCTTCGGGCTAAGAAGGGGCAGCACTCGCCCAAGAGGTGCGTCTCCTGCAGCAGAAGCAAATCAGGTCGGTATCAGTGTATGAAGGTAAATACTGCAGTGCGTTTAATTTTGTCTAAGAGACCATTAACATTCCATAAGATGACGTGTGTCGGGCTCATCGGAGTGGTTATTATTGGGTGTCGCAAAGCTACTACTGGGTGTGGCCATTTTTTGGTCTGGGGTCCTCCCCTTGTTTTGCCCCCTTCGGAACTGAACAAATAGTCTCACTCTGTCAATTGGTTCTCTGTACCTTCTGCCTTGTGCGCTAACTAACAAAAACAAACATGTCAACACAATATTGAACGTTAACGAATGCCTTAATACAAGGCCTAAATTCCCAAGCCCCCCAACTCCCACCCCACCCCATACTTCCGCCCCAGAAGCATCTGTCACCCATATATACACCATCATCTCACTCCTGAACCTAGTGAGATAGAACAATAACCGATTGAGCAGTGGTGGACCCCTACATAAGGTCGGATCAATTAAAGAAACACAGTTAATGGTGAATAGTCATATATGGTGTTTGTTCTTCATCAAGGCAAGTGGCACCCCCCCCCCCAGAGTAATCTCTTCTCCCAGAAGGCTAAAGTGCCGGACTGCAAGACAGGTCTGAGTCATCCAGCGACCCTGATCGGGCCTGCGTTGAACTTTGCGGCTGTGGATTTCCCCCATTACCTTCGGGACCCTTCATCGTCTGCTGGCCCTTCGGATCCGTATATGGGGCCTCCAAGGGGGAGACGTAACGACAGCTGCGGCGCTCCCTACGCCTTCTTGAGCGCGTGTGATGGCGCTTGCCAGATGACCGTTTTTCCTGGCTGTTTGGCAGCTCTCCTACCTGTGTCGGTCTACGGCCCTCGCCAGGCGGACCAAGTGCACCTCCTCCGTCAACCAAGTCTACGCCGCGGTTGGCTGTTCAAAGAAGTGAGTTTTATTTCCATGCACCACCTGGAGCTTCGCTGCCCTCAGTTTCTGTTTTACTTCAATAAATGAGTGACACGGTTGTTGCACATCCCTCGTGTAGTCAGGAAAAAGGAGGACCTTCACCCCTTTGCAAAAGAGGTCTCCCTTGGAACGTGCCTCCTGTAGCACAGAGTCTCTGTCTTTGAAACTGAAGAGATGGAGAATCACCGGTCTAGGCGGGGAGCCCAGCGGGGACCACGACTGTAGAGCCCTGTGGGCCCGTTTGATCGCAAACAATGGGGCAAGACGGTCCACTGGCATCCAAGAGCGGATCCACTCCTCCAGGAACGTGACCAAGGATGATGCTGCTGTGGTCTCCGGAAAGCCCACCACACGAAGGTTGTTTCGTCTGGACCTATTCTCGGCATCCTCGGCCCTTCGGTAAAGCTCCGACGGGCGAGATGTTAATGCGGAGACTTGTGCCTTAAGAGCGGTCATGTCATCTTCCATTGTAGAAATCCTTGATTCTGCCTCCGTGATTCCAGCTGTGGCGTTAAGGAGGTTTTGCCGGACCAGGGCCACATCCACTCTAACTTTTCCAATCTTCGACTCCATGGCTGCTTGGGATGTGTGAATGGCTTGGAGGATCATTCGCAGGTCGCCGGACACCGCTGGTAGACCACCCCCACCATCCGGAGCACGGTCCTCCGTTCGGGTTCCACTTGCGCCCGTGGTGAATTGATCCATGAGCGTTTACACCGCCGATTGCTGCGCTGACTTGTCCTTGCCCATGGTTCCTTCACCAGTTCCTTTTCCAATTTTAATGTGGTGCAAGGACTCCTGGCAGAAGTCCACTAGAGAAGCCCAGTCGAAGCGCTATGCGTGATTCCAGGGTCTCCAGTGTCCCCGGCGATGGTTCAGGCCTCACAAACGCTCCCTCATTCAACGAGTTGCAGGTGAGGCTTCAGGAGCCGGGGGCCCACAATCGCACAATGACAGCCCCGCCAGCAGCCTACCGTCCGCATGGATCACTCATGGGCCACCCGGAGTGTCCATGTCATGTTCCCCTTTGGCGTGGCTCCTCTGAACCTCAATCTCTACAGCCACCTGGTCGCTGTCTCACGGGGGCGGGGGGCAGCTGGGAGAGGCCACTTAGGATGGCAGAAGGAGCCCCACTGCAAGCTGCTCTTTTCTGCTGCTGCCCCCTGTAAGGAAATGGCTCCCTGTTGCAGTTACCCTCCACTTTTTGCCTGATACTGATGCTGACTTGACTGAGAAGTGTGCTGGGAACCTGCTAACCAGGCCCCAGCACCAGTGTTCGTTCACCTAAAATGTACCATTGTTTCCACAATTGGCACACCCCTGGCACACAGATAAGTCCCTTGTAAAAGGTACCAGTGGTACTAAGGGCCCTGTGACCAGGGAAGGTCCCTAAGGGCTGCAGCATATGTTGTGCCACCCTAAGGGACCCCTCACCTAACACATGCACACTGCCATTGCAGATTGTGTGTGTTGGTGGGGAGAAAAAGGCAAAGTCGACATGGCATCCCCCTCAGGATGCCATGCACACAAAATACTGTCTGTGGTATAGGTAAGTCACCCCTCTAGCAGGCCTTACAGCCCTAGGGCAGGGTGCACTATACCACAGGTGAGGGCATAGCTGCATGAGCAATATGCCCCTACAGTGTCTAAGTCTATTCTTAAACATTGTAAGTACAGTTGTGGCCATATTAAGTATATGGTCTGGGAGTTTGTCAAAAACGAACTCCAAAGCTCCATAATGGCTACACAGAATACTGGGAAGTTTGGTATCAAACTTCTCAGAATAATAAACCCACACTGATGCCAGTGTTGGATTTATTAAAAAATGCACACAGAGGTCATCTTAGAGATGCCCCCTGTGTTTTACCCAATTGTTCAGTGCAGGACTGACTGGTCTGTGCCAGCCTGCTGCTGAGAGACGAGTTTCTGACCCCATGTGGTGAGGGCCTTTGTGCTCTCTGAGGACAGAAACAAAAGCCTGCTCTGGGTGGAGGTGCTTCACACCTCCCCCTGCAGGAACTGTAACACCTAGCAGTGAGCCTCAAAGGCTCAGGCTTCGTGTTACAATGCCCCAGGGCACTCCAGCTAGTGGAGATGCCCACCCCCTGGACACAGCCCCCACTTTTGGCGGCAAGTCCAGGAGAGATAATGAGAAAAACAAGGAGGAGTCACCCACCAGTCAGGACAGCCCCTAAGGTGTCCTGAGCTGAGGTGAACCCTGCCTTTAGAAATCCTCCATCTTGATTTTGGAGGATTCCCCCAATAGGATTAGGGATGTGCCCCCCTCCCCACAGGGAGGAGGCACAAAGAGGGTGTAGCCACCCTCAAGGACAGTAGCCATTGGCTACTGCCCTCCCAGACCTAAACACACCCCTAAATTCAGTATTTAGGGGCTCCCCAGAACCTAGGAAACTATATTCCTGCAACCTGAAGACGAAGAAGGACTGCTGACCTGAAGCCCTGCAGAGAAGACGGAGATACCAACTGCTTTGGCCCCAGCCCTACCGGCCTGTCTCCCCACTTCAAGAAAAACTGCAACAGCGATGCGTCCCCCAGGGTCCAGCGACCTCTGAAGCCTCAGAGGACTACCCTGCATCTAAAAGGACGAAGGAACTCCTGAGGACAGCGGCCCTGTTCCAAAGAAACTGCAACTTTGCAACAAAGAAGCAACTTGTAAAGACCACACGTTTCCCGCCGGAAGCGTGAGACTTTCCACTCTGCACCCGACGCCACTGGCTCGACCGGCGGATAACTAACTCTACAGGGAGGACTCCCCAGCGACTGCGAGCCCGTGAGTAGCCAGAGTTGACCCACCCCTGAGCCCCCACAGCGACGCCTGCAGAGGGAATCCAGAGGCTCCCCCTGACCGCGACTGCCTGCTTCAAAGAACCCGACACCTGGTAAACACACTGCACCCCCAGGACCTGAAGGATCCGACTTCCAGTGCAGGATTGACCCCCAGGAGGCCCTCTCCCTAGCCCAGGTGGTGGCTACCCCAAGGAGCCATCCCCCTTGCCTGCCTGCATCGCTGAAGAGACCCCTAGGTCTCCCATTGAAACCTATTGCGAACCCGACGCCTGTTTGCACACTGCACCCGGCTGCCCCTGTGCAGCTGAGGGTGTACTTTCTGTGCTAACTTGTGTCCCCCCCCGGTGCCCTACAAAACCCCCTTGGTCTGCCCTCCGAAGTCGCGGGTACTTACCTGCTGGCAGCCTGAAACCGGGGCACCCCTATTTCCATTGAAGCCTATTTGCTTTGGGCACCACTTTGACCTCTGCACCTGACCGGCCCTGAGCTGCTGGTGTGGTAACTTTGGGGTTGCCCTGAACCCCCAATGGTGGGCTACCTTGGACCCACCTTTGAACCCTGTAAGTGTTTTACTTACCTGTGAAACTAACAAATACTTACCTCCCCCAGGAACTGTTGAATTTTACACTGTGTCCAATTTTAAAATAGCTTATTGCCATTGTTGCCAAAACTGTACATGCTATTGTGATGATTCAAAGTTCCTAAGATACCTGAGTGAAATACCTTTCATTTAAAGTATTGTTGTAAATCTTGAACCTGTGGTTCTTAAAATAAATTAAGAAAATATATTTTTCTATATAAAAACCTATTGGCCTGGAATTGTCTTTGAGTGTGTGTTCCTCATTTATTGCCTGTGTGTGTACAAAAAATGCTTAACACTACCCTCTGATAAGCCTACTGCTCGACCACACTACCACAAAATAGAGCATTAGAATTATCTCTTTTTGCCACTATCTTACCTCTAAGGGGTACCCTTGGACTCTGCATGCTATTTCTTACTTTGAAATAGTACATACAGAGCCAACTTCCTACACCCCCACAACGCACCGTCTCTGCGTCTGCCCAAGGAGATCAGGCGTTCCAGCTGGGAGGAGGTGGGGGAGGTGAGAGATGAGAGGGGGGCTTCTCCCTCCAGGTATCAGCACAGCCCCCCTCCTCAATGCCTCGGGCCACCTTTTCGTTCGCCCCACTCCTGGGCCTCGGCTTTGCCTCTGCCTCCAAAGTCGGGAAGCCCCGGACCAGCCCCGGACGGTCTCCGCGACAGGAGGGCCCACCAGTGGCACGTGAGTGCCCCTCTGCCGCTCCGGCTGCCCCGGAAAAAGGAATCCGGTGCTGCTTTGTCCCAGGGTCCTCAGCACGGCCCGGGATGCCGGTCTCGCCCGCCGGCCACCATCTTGGGTGAGGGCAGCCCTGCTCGATCGACGCCATGCAGCCGGCCGAGGAGCCAGTCAGTGTCCTCAGTTGGTCTAGGGGGGGATGGTGAGGCCCCCGGAGTGGGAAGGCGCCGCCTATGAAGGCGGATTACTAACGTGTTGGAAGGCGGATGACGGAGGGGTCCGGAGCACTACAGAAGTGCGACCGCCATCTTCATGCCTTAACCACGCCCTCGCAACCCATTCTTTCCCATATAAACAGAAGGCTCAACATATTTACAACTCACAAGCATATTTTATTTATTTACAATAGAATACCAAACTTATATTAGAATTTTCGTGGAACCGTGACTCCAGTTCGGAACCTCAGAGCCGCTCGATGTGCAAAGAGCAATCTGACATTTCATTGGTTACTTTTGAACCATACCTAGTTTTGGATAGGGCCACTTCCTAAAACAGTAATTCTTCTGCTACCTCTTGAGGGAGAAACACCTCAGCTGTGATCCTCCTGCTACACAAGTTTGAATGGCTGAAGGGAGTGCTCCCCTACTACCTGTAGTGTCTCAAGAAATCCCTGAAGAAGATGATCCTCAACAGGTGCCTTCTTCATCTAGAAAAGAGAGTGATGTATCGAAATATTTTACCACACCTAGTGGAGAAAAAAATCAGTGCAAGAATTGTGAAATGCAGCTTGTTAGAAATGGGGTTTCTGGTTGGCTAGGGTATGCATGTAAGCCAGGCAGAACCCACCCACTCTGGTCAGGGCGAGGGAGTTGCACACCCAAGATAACCCCTGCTCACCCCCTTGGTAGCTTGGCACGAGCAGTCAGGTCTATCCCTCCCAGAGGCAATGTATAAAGCGTTTGCACAACACACGTGACGCACTATCCCCACCACAAAGGAAACACACCACCAAGTTACATAAAAATAAACTGTATTGTACACAACATCATTAGACCAAACACAACATGTCAGTAATACCCTGCTACCCAAGCAGTTGTGAGAACATTACACAGTACTATTACGCTGCAGAAGTCAGCAGTAGTCACATAAAACACATAGGTTACTGGTTATTCTACAACATAAGCAGTAGTCACGAAAAACATTTCTACAATAATGCACTTGTCATAACATCATCATAAATGTCTATACCAGGAACATTAGAACACATATGGCAAGTCATGAAACATCAAACATGATGCCCATATCATAAACTCATCCTAACTGTCCATAAAAGGAACATCAGAAAATACATGGGGCATCAGCAAAATAATATAATATATGTCATGAAAGTAACATAAATGTCCATAACAGGAACATTAGCAAACACATATGACCATGTATGGTTTGTAGAGGCAACCTCATGAATGCGCCTCAAGTGAAGACGAAGGTGAGGGGGTCCCCAGCGCTCCTCGGTGCCAAATGGGGGCCGCCTTATGGTTGTGGAAGGGGAGGGGGCGAATCAAACTCCCACAGTTTGTGTAGGGGCCCCTAATGGGGCCCGCACCCGAACCAGGGCACCCACTGTCCCTGCGGACCCCCAGGGCCATGAACGGCCCTCCCGGTGGCAGGGTGACCCAAGAAAAACTCTATGCAACAATTGCAGCATCACACTTCTTTGGCAGCGACCGGGGTAAGAGGGGACTTACCCTCGCCTCCCCTGCGTCCTACTCTCCAAGCAGCCCTGAGAACCAGAGGGGCCTCCAGTGAGGCCTGTCTCCCTCCTGGGGCCGCTACCGTTCACTAGCCCGCACCCGATCTGGTGCGCAAGTGTGACTCCTGTTCCTGGGCCAGGGCGGTAAGACTGTAGTGAATCTTATCTTGTTCTAATGGGAAGCAGGAGTTAGCTTAGCCTTCTGGCTTGTAGACATGTGCCTGCGTCACCTAGTGACTTTTATCCTACTTAGTTTACTCTGTTTTAGCACAATTATTTTATTATATCTTTCCAAGATGGCAGCATTGTTTTTAGTTAGGCCAATGTGTAAGGCGTCACTATCAAGCGACAAAGATAAACAAACTGTAGATATTCATATTAGGTACTTTCCCTCTTTGCGCTTTTGAGGGAATTGTTGATGTAATTGCCGCCCCAAGCACGTCTTGTTATTTATTGTTTGGGAACAGACTTACTTCAGGGGTCCGATCAGACCTGTATAAATACATCTCACACAGACAGATAGTCAGAGGGATTCCTACCAGATGCCATTGACGCTATCGATGCTGTACGTCGCCTTGATGCTGGCCCTGTCTTCATGACCCCACTGAGTCTGATCTAGAGGCCTCATTCCAAGGTAACAAGGGTTGGGGGGCTCTTCTCATGGATACGGCATTAGCAGATAAGGTTTATCACACATAGCTCTCTCTAGGTTTACACTGCGAGTCTTTCTCTTTCATACTACCATGTAGCTTTGTTAGCTGTACGGTAGTAAGAAAGCAAAAGACTTGCAGTGCAAACACATCAAACTTGATGGGTTTTGCAATTTACAACGTAACATTGCAGAAACCAAACAAGTTTGATTTATTTGCACAGTAATGCTTTCTTCTTCATGCTACTGCACGGGTCCGTTCTAAACGTAACATGGCTTTAGAATGGAGCCGTGCAGTAGTATGAAAGAGAAAGAATCGCAGCATTTCCAATGTTCCCAAAGTGTGCACGGCGCCCCTGGCGAGTTCTGATGGCGCACCAGGGTGCCGCGGCGCACACTTTGGGAAACACTGAGTTAGGGTATTAGGACATTTATCATATCTCATGTCATTTTATGTTATTGCAAGATGTGGGGGGTCTTTGTCCTAATGACTCGTTTTCACAATTCTGTTTCTTGCACTGTTCATTATACTAATCATTGCAGCCCATGCAATTTATCGTAGCTTGCAGTATTGTTAATATAACCTATTGAGCTTTTACTGCATCGCCTTTATTGCCTGTGTTTGATTGAGACATGTTGTTTATGTGAGAAAGGGGTAATCTCTGTTTAACCACGACAGTCCCTGAGATGTCGCACTCTTGAGTCCATGCGTAAAGGCTGCCACAAAATCACCTTTTACTGTTTGGGTTTTTGGTGAGGTGCTGCTTGTGAGCCGGGAGGGTTGGGACGACAGTTGTGATATGTTGTAGGATTGGCACAGTCACCTACAAACATAAGTACTGTCATTCCTTAAACCAGCAGTACTGCCTAGAGCAATAGTCAAACTATGACAAAATCTGACACAGTCAGTGCCGGCTGGTGCCCCGGGGGCGCTTCTTGCAGTGTACTTCCCCCCAGGGGCACCGTTGGGAGCACGCTTGCTCCATTCTTCACTTTGCGGTGCCCCAGGGTCACAGCACACAGCGCACTTTGGATGCGCATGAGGATCTCCGAGTGCCGGGTCGCGGCAGTGATTTCTGCTCAGAGGAACCACGGCAAGCGCTCTCCAGGCACTAGGGGCACTCCAAAACACAGTGCTCTCAAGGCACCAAGGCAGCCAGTAGAGCACTTCTCCAGTTGTTATATTCATAAAAAGAAAAAACTTCTCAAGGCACTATGGAATAAAAATGTTGCGTTCCTCATGCTCTACAGCAGGCAATGAGGCCACAGCACCTAGCCCCTGGGGACACCAAGTGGAACGCAGGGTGGCCGGGCCTAACAACAGGCCGGCACAAAGGGGATGAAGACAGTGGCAGTTCCTCAAAGTGACCCAGCAGGTCACAGGTCAGCACAGCAGCAGCAGCCCATTGCGGTCCCTGGTGAGCCCCCCCAGCAGCATTCTGTGTCCAGTTACAAGTATGTTTCTTGTGTGTAAATGTCTCTTTTTCATGGGGAAATATGGTTGTCCTTATACTCAGTTTTGCAAAGCACTAACAAACAGGGGGAGAAGAGGTTCCAACTAGTTACAACTGGTTCTAGGAGTGTCCCCGCTCTCCTCCAGCACAGGCTCCAGACATCAGTTGGGGGTAAACAAGCCCTTTGTGTGAGCCTAGGGCACAGCCTTTACAAATGCAAGTGTGTCCCGCCTCCCCTTCTCTCAGCCCAGGAAGACCATTGAAAACCTCCACCCTCCCTGTGTACAGGCTGTCTGAAAAGTACGAACAAAGCCAAGCTGTCACTTTGCCCAGACGTGGATTGGAGTCAAGCTACAAAACACCAGAGTCATAAGCACAGAGAAATGCTCACTTTCTAGAGGTGGCTTTTCTATAATGGTTATAAAAAATCCACCTGCACGAGTAAGCAGCATTTATCACTACCATTACAACCTTACCAAACATGCCTACGCTACTCCTCATAAATCAGACAATACCCCCTAGACAGAAGACACGGCATTTCCAATGCCATCCTATGAAAAGGCAGTACTCACAGCAGTGAGAAACCAAATAGGATGTTTGTCACTACCAGGACAGGCCATGCAACCAGGCACATGTCCTTCCTTCTACATACATAGCACCCTGCCCATAGGGCTAGCTAGGGCCTACCTTAAGGGTGACTTACATATAGTTCCAGACCTGGCAAGTAACTTTAGATGCTAGGTCCCTGTGGCAGAAAACTGTGCATGCAGGCTTGAGACAGGTTTGAAAGGCTACTTCTGTGTGTGGTGCAAGCAGCACTGCAGGCCCACTAGTAGCATGTAATTTACAGGCCCTGAGCATAGAGATAACACTATACAAGGGACTTACAGGTAAATTAAATAAGACAATCGTGCCAACTTTAGAAGGGAGGGCACGTGCACTTTAGCACTGATCAGCAATAATAAAGTGCTCAGAGTCCTAGAGCCAATGACAAGAGGTCAATAAAAAATAGGAGGAAGGAGACAAAAAGATTGGGGCTGACTCTGCAAAAAGGGCTAGGTCCAACACAACCTCTGTGCAAAAATGTATGTGTAAATCTGATCCTGGGTATGTCAATGTATACGATAGTGTCTACCTGTATGTTTGAATGGAAGCATTACTATATAACTGGCTTTTTTAGTTTCTGTAATAGTGTCCGCATGGGTCTCTCAGTAAATGCATCAGTGTGTATCTCAGTGTGTTAGTGTGTGTATTAATGTGTCTCTGGATGTATTAATCAATACATCAGTGTGCATCTGAGTGTGTCAGTGTATGCAATCATGTGGACCTAGGTTTGTCAGTGCATGCATCATTTAGCATTTGGGTGTGTCAATAGATGCAGTGGTATCTGTACGGCTATATCAGTGACTGCATACGTTTTCAAATCTCTTTGTTAGTGTATGCATGAGTTTCTGCCTGGCTATGTCAGTGTATGCATCAGTGTGTGCTTGTGTGAGGTAGTTTATACATAAGTGTACTCCTAGGTGTGTGAGTGTCACTCTGTCTCTCTCTGCCTGGGTGTCTCGGTGTATACATCACTGTAAATCTGAATGGTTATATGAATACATCAGTGTCCACTTGGCTGCATCACTGCATGCACCAATATGTGCCTGGATCTGTCAGTAGATACATAATTGCATCCCTGGATGTATTAGTATATGTAAAAGAATGTGTCAGGATGTACCTCTATATACATCAGTGTGCCTGGCTCTTTCAGTCTATACATAAGAGTGTATCTATGTGTACCACTACATGCATTACTGCATATCTAAGTGTCTCAGTGTATATGTCAGTGTTTTCCTGGATGTGTCAGTGTATACATCTCTGTCACCTAGCTATTATAGTGTCTGCAATACAGTGCACCTGGGTGTCTCAGTCAATGCATCAGTTCCACCTGGTTGCCTCAGCGAATGCCAGGGTGTATCTTTCTACTCATTAGTATGCGTCTGGGGATGTTAGTCTATACATCACAGCGTGCATAGGTGTGTCAGTGAACAGATCGGTGTGTGCCTAGGTGTGTCAATGTATGCATCAGTGCATCCCTCATTGTGTTATTGAATCTATATGTGTGATCCCTGGTGTATGCCTTGGTATATTAGTATCTGCACTGATGAATACACAAGTGACTTTATGTCTATTTCACTAGATACAAGACTGACTATCTTTTCCTTATTATCTACACAAGTACCATGTGTTCTAGTAGAGTGCATATATACCTGGGCATAAGCTTCTACAACCTTTCGTCTCACTAAACCTCAGAACAACATGTTTCATCTTTTAATAAAAAATACACTCTCTTCTGTAGTCCACATGCATCTTATTTAAAGGGTGACTTTTCTTACAACACACAGTACAAACCTACTTAAACACATTTTCTAATGTCAAGTGTACTTAAAAATAAAACTGCGTACCTATGCACACAATTAGTACCCTAAACCATATTTAAACCACAATTTATAGAAATAAGAACCTATATTATCAATATACAAAACTACATATTGCATTCAGTATATTACACCCTAAATACATCTCTTACTGCAGCCTATGTACTTCAGAGTCACACAAGCTTTATTCGGTCCAATTAAACCATCAAAGCAATAACTTACAACAATAAAACCATGATCTGTACATAATAAATATATAATATCAAAAGTTTAAGAGTAATAATAAAGATAAAATAAGAGATCTGCGAATATACAAAAAGGTGTTGATATAAATCTTCACATCTGTCTCCCGTCCTATATATGAGGAGGAATCGTCAAATTTTAGCTACCTTTAACTTCCTCATCGATAATTTGATTTAAAAAAAATTAATTGAGTTTGAAACTATCGAATGAACAGTGATTAGATTAAATAAGTTAAGATCAAGGTTCAATTAATAGCAAATCACTATGATTTTTTAAGAAATGTGTACGTATATGTCATGCGGACGCAAGGAACTTCCTGGCCCTACAAGTTAGGAAAGGGGAGCAGCCTCTCAACATCAACCTTAGGGCATCTTTGCACGTTCTCAACCCCATATTCCTGCAAGCGGGACGGAGCCATTTCCGCCGAACAAGGCCATTGGCAGGACAAATAAACATAAAGTGCACCACAGTTTCTACAGAGCCGTTACAACTTGGGCATTGATCGATTAGCGGAGTAGAGCACCATGAACTAGTAAAAGACTTCAGGGGGAGGCATCCATACCTGGACCGAACATACAAACTTTTGCTTAGTTGGTCGGTAATCAAATCTAGAAAGGGTTCAAAGTGGGGAAACCACTTGAAGTCAAGAAATTGAGACGTCAACCTACCATATGAGGTGAATAACAGATAATTTTTCCTAACATGGGACCAGTAAACTGATTTTAAATGATCCTTGTGAGCCCTCCTTAAATTATTTGGCTGGCTCCAAAAGTCACTAAGTCCCAGGATGTGAAACCATTCCGAAATGTACTTAAACCAAGGGATAGAAAGTACATTCAGTCTATCCAATAAATCTTGCAAGGACTCCTTATATATAACTAATTCAGGGGTGGTCCAGATACGAACCCAAAAAGTTAGAGGCCTTAGGGCTATTACATCAGAAATGTGGGGAACCCTAAGTCCAAAAACACTGGAACCAAGGGCGTACTGCGAGGACATGCCAAGAGTGATCTTACGAAGTTGTTTTCCCCCACAGATAACTTACTAGTTTTGAAGCAGCCCCAAACCTCTGCACCATAAAACGCGGCGCTCTTAGCCTTTGCTAGATCAATTTTAACAGCTGGAGAAACGACTTTCACAGTATTAGACTTTTGGAAGCGCAAGATTGCCCCTGACCTATGTGCTAAAAGAGCTAAACTTTTTCCTACCTGAGCCTGCCAGTTCATGTCATTGCTGATTCTCACCCCTAGGTAATCAATAGAACGTACCTTGCTCAGAGGAACCTCATTATATAAGATATTGCATCGTTTGGTGCAGCCAAGACCAAAGATCATAAGTTTAGTTTTACTAGAATTGTGCTCCAATCCATGGTCTGCACAGAACACACTGAATCTATCCAGGAGAACCTGAAGGCCCATGGGTGTTTTAGAGATCAAGAGTGAGTCAGCAGCAAATAAAAGAATTGGAACTTTTAAGTTGTTCAATGAAGGGGCGTCATTTTGACAATCGGTTACAACTTGCACCACCTCATTAATGAACAAGGAAAAAAGAGTGGGTGCCAGGACACAGCCCTAGCGTACCCCCAGCCTGATATTAATACGATCAGTAAGTTCCCCTTGACTACCCCATCTTATTCGAGCATAGGTGTTCTTGTGTAATCTTTGGATTAGGTGCACCAGATTCCTCGGGACACCAATTTTTTTACGACTTTCCACAATTTCTCTCTTGGAACGAGATCGAAAGCGGACTTTAGGTCAACAAAAGCAACATACAAGTTTTGTTTGGCCAAAGTAACGTATTTCCAGAGTAGCAGGAAGAATCTAAAAACTTGGTCAATAGTGCTAATTCTTGAACGGAAACCAGCCTGGAGGGGAGATAGGACCTGGTTGGCTTGGACCCAGTCCATAAGCCTGTCTAAGACTTGCTTAGAGAAAATCTTTTGTAGATTGTCAATAAGACTAATTGGGCGGTAATTTACGGGCAGTCCCACATCTCCTTTTTTATAGATAGGGATAATTTCAGCCCGAGCCACGAATCCGGAATAGGGCCACCTGCTGCGATGGCATTCGATAATGTATTTATATACCACGCCCAAATAACGGGTTCTGACTTAAACAGGTCCCCCAGTATCTTGTCAGGACCAGGAGCCTTAGCGGATTTCAGAGAACTAATAGCTGCTGTAGTTTCAGCAATTGTAAAAACAATGTCCTCCGTAGATCCTTCAATAAGAGGTCTGCGTTCATCGCCCCTATGGTCCTCATGGTCCTGCTGTATGGATGAAGTGTAGATCTCGGAGAAATAAGCCACCCATCTTTTGGGCTGGATATGGAGATTTAAAGTGACATTGCCCTCTCTATGCCTGTTGGTCAGCAACCTCCAAAAAGAGCCATTGTCTCGATTTTTGACTGCCTCCAGCAGCTTCTGCCAGATCTCAAATTCCCAATTTTTCTTTGCTAGATCCAGGGCCTTTGTGTAACTAAATCTAGCGGCCCTGATCTCCTCCTGTGAGTGCTTATGGAGGGCCAATTTGAGATTGAGCCTCGCAAGGTCACAATCTTTGTTGAACCATTCTCTGGATCGGATGGTATCGAGAGTATAGCTAAAAGTGGTTTCTTTATAGAAATACTGTAGTTCTGTAGGATATTTGTCAATTCGACGTGGATTTCCAAGACTGGAATACTATCGACCTCTTGCTCATCAAAACTGGAGAACAGCTGTAGAAAGGAAGAATAAATTTGCTTGATCAAGAGTGGATTAGATGTAACTTTTGGCCAACTAACGCGAGTTTGCCTAAGGTTCAGGCAAGGGATCGGAACATCAGTGGTCTCTAGATGTTGGGTTCTCCCAAAAGCTTTATTGGATAAAGTAAGACATAGGGGGTGGTGGTCGCTATCATAGCGGGATTCCACCTTCATATCCAGAGTATTTGACCAGAGCCTGATGTCGACCAAAAAATAATCAATAATGCTGGAAGAACACCCACGCTTAAAAATGGGGGCACGATTTGGATCAGATCTAGTGCGACCATTACATTCTCTGAGTCCAAAACATAAACAGAGGGATGCCATCTGCGTGGCAACACAAGAACCGATGCTGAGAAAATCGTCCTTCGTTTGGGGAATACCCCATGATTCATCTTCTTCAGTTGTCAAATTGCCTATAAGGTTGTTGAATACTAAGGAACAATTTATATCGCCCCCTATCACCAGATGATTAGATGGATGCAAAAGTTCCATATACTCAGCTAGCTGAGCAAGTACCCTAGATTCCATGCTGCGGGTGACGGACCTCGCGTACACATTGACCATAATCACTATAAAACCAGGCTGAAATGTAAGTCTAACACCCAATAAATCTAACGAGTTAAGGGATAGTGCAGAATGGTCGCATTGCAATTTCTTATTCACTAAAATCATGAGCCCACCCATAGGTCTACCAAAGCCTCCAGAGGCAGGTTGAGCTGCGACAAAATATGTTGTAAACCCCTCAACATATATTATCTCTTCCGCCCAGGTTTCCTGAAAAATACATAAATCTTGCTTAGTGATCAGGTTGACCCATAAGGGATCTCCCATCTTTTTCTCTATTCCAGCCACATTCCAAGACAGAATGTTAAGTTCAGAAAGCACAAATGTGGGCCTAGCTCTCAGGGGTACGGTGAAATTCAAAGCCCTTGGTTGTGTGCCTCTGTGGGCCGTAGCAACTGCAATAGGGAACACTGAGGGAGGAACAATATTTAGTCAGTCTAAATCAGATAACCGGGGGGAACGGATCTCGGTCAAAACTGGTTGATTACTCTTGAATGGACCCTGAACCCCTCCCACAAGGACATTAGATGGTCTATCAATCCTTCGTGTCTCACCCCCCGGAGAATACATACAGAGGCCAATTCCAAGGTCTCTACCAGATTTCAGAAAACTGGTCCGTGAATTGAAAGTCATAAGATTATCGACCATGGAGGTATCGAAAAGAAGAATTGAAATATAATCAAAATCTGAATCTGGTTGAGCATGTCTGCGTACATCCCGAATATCAGAACGGATAACAGACAGGCATTTCCTCTGTATGCGAATCCAATAAATAACTTTATTAGTGGGAGATTTATGAGACTCTCTCTGACCAGCAGACAACCTGGGGACCCCTGTCATGTAGATGTAAGCATCCTTTCTACTCTGATCATATCTTCCCTTTAAATCAGTCGCCTGAGTTAGTCTAGGTTGACCTTGACGTAAGACTCTGAGTGGATTTACAGGCACCTGGGCACCCTTACCGTCCTTGGCTTCCTTGGACAAGGGATTTATACAGGGAAGACACTGATCATTATTTTTTGGGGCAGGATTAAGCAAACGGCTGATATCAATGGGGTTGTCGACGGGAAAGAATAGACAACTTCCCTTTTTATTCGTTGTCATGCTCGTGGACTTCGCCCCCAACTTTAGGCATTTGGGGTAAGAGGTTAAGTTATCCCCAGTGTCTAATGTCGCTAGCGCGTTGGACCCTCCGGTCGGCTCAGGGATGTGGTCATTCGTACTGGGCAATTTACAATTACAAATTACCTTCTGATCAGATAGTCCAGAAATTTTACCCGAAATTACCATTACCAAGGATTTTAAGTCATCCAACTTCTGGGAAACAAATTCCAGTTCAAGTGACCTTTTACGTTGGATCGGCCAGTCCAGTTCCTCTGTATCAGGTTCCGCTGGAATTAAAGGTGGAGAGCCACCTAGGCTCTCACTAGAAGTAGATAGGGGTTGAAATCTGTTTGAACAGAGAATATCACTAGAAATTACAGTCTTGGAGCCTGAATGCAGAGAGTCCCTGGATTGGGTACATTCTACAACTTCAGCGTTCGAAGTATGCCTCATTGGTGGCGAAAGAATTGCAGCCTGGGATATGGGAGGCGAATGGAGGTCAACTTTCACAGACAAATGAGGTGTCTGCAGTTTTTTATTAAATAAATCCGGAATCTTCCTATGAGTCAATGTGGCAGGAATGGGGGGGGCGGTGATAGATAGACTCCTCAATATTGCCTCTACTTCCTCAAACAAGGAGTCAATAGTTTGAAATTGATTCCTAATGGGCTTAGGAGGGTCGTCTGCTTTCCTACTAGCTCGCTTCTTGTGTTTTTTTGCACCGGAATATGGCGCAGGAACATCATCTGCCTTCCGCTTCCCCATTACTGACTGCGTGGTATCCAGAACCAAAACCTAGGGCCCCCAAACAAAAATTAAAGGGGGATGGCCCGGCCCGACCTCAGTCGGTCGCTGACGGGTGAAGGACGGGCCCGCCCTTGGCCCGGGCTTTGTCCGGGCGCGTCCCGCGCAGCGGCGTTGCGCGGTGCGCTTTGTAGCGCCCGCGAGTGTCCCCAGGCGTAGGGAAAGCACAGAGGTGCCTGGGACTTGGAGTCCCACTAGGCACTAGCAGAGGCAGTGGTAGCGGCGTTGCGTGGTGCGCTTTGTAGCTCCCGCAAGTGTCCCCAGGTGTAGGGAAAGCACGGAGGTGCCTGGGACTTGGAGTACGCCTATGTACTTACATTTTCTATGTCTACATCAATACACAAATGGTTGTTAATGTCTCTAAATAAGTATGTCTCCCTTTATATTTGTATTATTTTCTATCTCCTTAATAGTATACATTAGACAGTATACATATACCTTAACACCAAGTGCACTTTTAACACAATAAAAATGGAATAAATGTTTTTCTCTTCTATAGACACAGCAACCCCCTCTTCAGTCTACATACAGTATATCTGACCCCTTCACCTTCTACAGCAAAAAACAATTCAACCTGCTCTCACCCAATCCTTTTTCTTACCTTTTCAAGTAATATACTTCACTCATATTAATATCTAACTCATAGTGAAATAACCTCTATCATCTCTCAATAGATTTGTGCCTATCTGCATGAATTCAACATTGCTTTTATACATACCCATTTCTGTATAGACAAACACATTAAATTTGTAGAACTCAAGATAACATTTTTAACCATTAAATTACTCATTAGTGCATTATCCATACTAGCTTCAGCATACATGAGGGATCACTTTAATATACTGATGGAAACTGGAAACATCCATGAAACCCCCTATCCAAGTTCAGCTGAATACCTTTCTTTTATAATAAATTACTTGTAAAATTCATTTACATAAATCACAAAGCTACTATTTATATTTGTGATCCCACTGCTCACTTTCTGAAACCTAATATTAATTTATTCATATACTAACACTTTCTAACATAAAGTACATTTCACTACCCATATCTGAAGATTCTCTTTCTTGTGCTCTATGTTTCTCCTTCAGTAGAGAATTTCTTCTCACTGAACAAAGGTCAGAAAATCAACCACAAGAATGGAAGTCCACTCTCATAGCAGGCAACCAGTCATGGAAACCTCTTCAACTATCCTTTCAAGGTTACTGGGTCAGTAAACCAATCACAATCTCCCTTTTATATTAATGCAATGTTCTACAACTTCTCACTAGTTTGTATAGTTAACCCTTTTCAGTGCTCCTGAAAAGGTAGCCAATACGATGTGAGTTTCACCGGATCTGCCGATCCACTGCGGTGCTCAGCGCGGCTCCCCTGTATAAACTTGCAGCTGGATCCACGGATCCACAGGGAAGTTCAGAAATTATTTTTTGATCCTATTAAAAAAAACACATCCGTATAAACACTTTCTTTAGAACACAAAACCAAATCACAGCATTAATTAATAATTATGAATCATTACTGCCTCAATATATATGATAAAATAAAGTCACATTCTAGTCTTTTTTTCTATACCTTTCTCCCCATGCTTCTCTAGCTCTTTTACCATGGTTATACAGTCTGCAACATTCTACTGCACCAGGTCACAAGCTCATAATAGTTTCTGACTAGACCATGCTTAGTTTGGTGCGGTTGAATCTTTCAGAGTAAACATATCACAGCTATTTTTACTTTTTCCCAATTTTTCTAAACCCAATCCCACATATACTTACAAATCACATAGCCTCTCTACCTACCTTTACCCAAAAAAATATCTACAACAGCCAATGGAATCACTTCTTGCAGACCTACTACCCTCCATTTCAACTGATTTTCATTTGATATCAGCCTCATGCGGCTGCACCCATTTCCTGTGTGCTTCTCCAGATTACCTCCAAGATGCTCAGAGTGTGGATTGTGGGTCACAGCTTTGTGTTTTGGGCCAGAGAGAGTGCAAAAATAAGTGGTATTGACAGGTACCTAGGCTTGTCTAATGTGGAAATTGCTTGGATTGGCCAGAGAGGGTTAAAGTACCATCAATTACTTCCTTTGGTTGAAACTATTGAGGATTGCCAACATCCCGACCTTTTGATTGTACACTATGGTGGCAGTGACCTAGATGTAGTCACAGGAGTTGGTTTGGAAATCCTAATGAAATGAAACTTTGGAAAATTAATGACTCTCTTCCCACACACTGCCTTGGTTTATTCAAACGTTTGCCAAAGGCAGAAGTGAAACTGGACAACTCAGTTCTACCCACAATTAGAGAAATCCATGAAACATGTCAATAAAACTGTTTCTGCATTCCTCAGTGACCATATCATGTTTTCTATATACCACAGAAACTTACGATTTGATATGGAGAGTATATACAGGAATGACGGAGTTCACCTAATAGAGAAAGGTAACAAACGTTTCCTGCATAACTTGAGAGACTGAATCCTCTATCATGTGTAGTAATAACCTACACATTGTAAACACAAAGGCTCTTTTCAGAACCAATCTATTACCCATATACATATATATTTCTATTTATGTACTTCTTTTTTTTTTTAAATTTCGCTTTGATCCGCAAATGGCTCTGCGGATCTAGTAAAAGGAAAAAACTATTTTTTGGATGCAAGGGTGAGTGTGAGAGTGTCTCTCTGAGTGTGAAAGTGAGCGCAAGACTTTCTGTGCAGGTGTGAGAGTGCTTGTAACAGTGTCTGCCTGGATGTCAGACTGCGTTTGAGAGTAGCTGTCTGGGTGTAAGGATAAGTGTCAGAGTGCATCTCTGGGTTTGACACTACATTTGAGAGTCTCTTTATTAGTGTGAGACTGAGCACGAGAGTCTGGGTGTGAGAGGGAGTGTGAAAGTGCCTGCCTGGATGCAAGGGTGGGTGTGAGACTGTCTCTCTGAGTGTGAGAGTGAGTGTGAGTGTGAGAGTATATGTGTACATGTGACAGTGGATGTAACAGCATCTCTGTAGGTGTGAGAGTGGCTGTCACAGTGTCTGCCTGGATATCAGACTGGTTGTGAAAGAACCTGTCTAGGTGTGAGGGTGAGTGTCAGAGTGTGTCTCTGGGTTTGACATTACATGTGAGAGCCTCTATGTTAGTGTGACACTGAATGTGAGAGTCTGTGTCTGGGTGTGAGAGGGAGTGTGACAGTGTCTGCCTTGATGCGAGGGTGGGTGTGAGACTGTCCCTCTGAGTGTGAGACTGTCTGTGTACATGTGACAGTGGATGTAACAGCATCTCTGTAGGTGTGAGAGTGGCTGTCACAGTGTGTGCCTGGATGTCAGACTGGGTGTGAGAGAACCTGTCTGGGTGTGAGGGTGAGTGTCAGAGTGTGTCTCTGGGTTTGACACTACATGTGAGAGTGAATATGAGAGTGTGTCTGGGTGTGAGAGGGAGTGCGACAGTGTCTGCCTGGATGCGAGGGTGGGTGTGAGAGTGTCTCTCTGAGTGTGAGAGTAAGTGTAAGAGTGTCTGTGACATGTGACAGTGGATGTAACAGCATCTCTGTAGGTGTGATAGTGGGTGTGACAGTGTTTGCCTACATATCAGACTGGGGGCGAGAGTGTATCTCTGTGTGTAATACTAAATGTGAGAGTGTCTCTATTAGAATTTACTCTTTTTTTCTTGAGGTTTTCCAAGCTTCATGGATCCATCCACGGATTCACACCGGGCCACGCTGGGCCCGCGGATGGATCCGCGGATCTCACAAAGCATAGCAAAAAAAATAATTTGCCGCATTTCAAAGGCATTATTTGTCCCATCCCCACAACTATATCACCCCCATGGGGTCAGGGAACCTGTACCCTGACCCCATCCACTCAATTCCTCCCCCCCCATTTCAGCCTCCATAACCATTTACAGAGGAAGAAAATAGCAGCTGCAACATTTCTCTCAGGTTGCAGGCAGCCAATCAGAGTCTTCCTGTGGTGCGTGGATCCGCAGACCGACCCACAGTGGATCCGCAGACCGACCCGCGGTGGATCCCCATCCCTATGAATCGATATTTTTTGCCCTTACATTTCTCCAAAACTACTGAACGGATTTGCACCAAATCACAAAAAGTGTGATCTGCGGACAGAATCTAGCTTTGTGCCAAATTTGGTGTAACACCGTTCAGTGGTTCGGGCTGTAGGCGTGTCTAAAGGTCTATGGAAAAATTAATGGGGAAAAGGTGTTTTGGGACCCCCCCCCTTTTTCTCGGCCCCCACTTGACAGATCACCCCGAAACTTTCAAGACAGAAGCTGAACTTAGAAAAGTATACTTTTTGGAAATTTTGTGAACATTTCTCAAGCAGCGCCAGAGTTATAGGCAAAATAAAAACGCTCTTTCTATAAAACTAGGACTAGGTCTTAACTATACTGTAACTACCTACTGGTGACCATATATATATATATATATATATATATATATATATTTTTTTTTTTTCACAGAAAAAATCAAAGGTTACAGGGATTTAGAGTTAGGCTCACATTTCACTCATACAAAACCAGTAGAATTCAGCAGTTGTAGTTACCTGAGCTAACTATAACTTATGCCCGCAATGCACTGCTTATGACCTCACATATTACATCACTCATAACATGAGTGGGTGCGTCAGTTTCTAAGTGAATCTGTAAGTGATTGCATGAGTATCTGATAGGTCTCTGAGTGTGTACACGTGTCTCTGAGTGCATCTGTGAGTGAGAGCATGAGTTTCTGAGTGGGTCTGTGAGTGCATGAGTCTCTGAGTGAGTCTGTGAGTGGGTGCGTGAGCTTGAGTGCACCTCTGAGTGGGTGCATGAATGTCTAAGTGGGTCTGTGAGTGGGTGCATTAGTGTCTGAGTGCATCTGTGAGTGGGTGTGTGAGTGCCTGTGTGGATGTGTCAGTAGCTGTGTGAGTGACTCTGCCACAAAGGAACTGCACCTGACCATTTATCCAACTAGAGTCCACAGTTTTGCACAAAATGTCTACCCAACTGAAGTACTTTCTACTGGTTAGTTAGTAAGTGCTACCTTGTTGGGTAAATGTCCAGTGTGTATTCTATACTACAGCTGCGTAATGGACCATGACGAAATGTCTACAGTGACCTTGTATGCATTTGGCAATGTGATTGTTCCTCATGCATCTTTCTCCAGAATTCTGTGATAACATGAATCATCCTATAGAGAGACCAAAAAACAGAAAAGTCCACCAAACCAGAGTCCTTCCTCTTAGCTATGTGACATAAGTGCCTCTTTATTTGGTGGGGATATCCTCATATTCCTTGGCATCAAGAATGTGCCACCAGAGTCGCGGAAAACGCACTGGGGGGTCCTTTGGTAAGCTGTCTCATTTTAGCAAAAGGCGGGAACACCTTTGGATACTACTAAGCTGGGCGGGGCCAGGTGATTTTTCACATTTGCATACTGTAGCAATTTAAAGGGAGAACCATGGACTCTGCTCTCACCAGGAGAGAACAAGAAAGGATCCACTTGTTACAATCACATACAGATTGCTCTCCAATGGATTAAAGATGCATTCACCTCCACAAACTATTTCAGATCATTTTTCAATATGAAATCGCGGAGCAAACACACTTGCTTTGCCTTTACCAAGCCCAGCAGTTAGGATAATTTGTCTTTTCCAGAAGTGGAGCCTCAACTGGGGCACCTGCTACGTTTATATTTGTAAGTGCTTCCTGTTGTGGTTTAATTTCTGTGAAATGAGCATCATGGCCAGAACGGAAACTCATCTGCTCGTTTATCTAACAAGAGTCCACATTCTTGCACAAAATGTCTATCCAACTGGAATAATTTCTACTGGTTAGATGCTATATGCTACCTTGTTGGGTAAATGGGCCAGTGTCCAGGAAGGGGCCATGTATAATTTTGACCCTGGGAAACCTAATCCCATGGGCCAACCACAATTCAATGGTTGAAGGGGGCCTCCCTGGGCCAATCTCAGCTTTGGGGACCCCATCCCCCAGGGCCTGGCTTTCATTAAAAGGAGGAATGGGCTGTGTGGCTTCCTCCCTGGGTCGATTTTGGCCCTGGGAACTCTATCCCCCGGGGGCCTGGCCTTCATTAAATGGAGGAGGGAGTCCGCACAGCACCCTTCCCTGGGCCGAGACCCCATCTCCTGGGGCCTAGCTATCTGTCCTGGGTGCCCTGTGTAAAATGGGACTGCAGGGGATCCTCAAGGCCACCCCGTGGTCCCAGCCAGCTCCCCGCCTTCTAGGGAAACTAGGTCCCACCTATAACATATATATATATATATATATATATATATATATATATATATATATATATATGATAGTTATCTCAAGTAACTATAACTCGTGCCCTAAGGTAAATATAACTCACGCCCTCACCATGCACTGCTAATTACCCCCACAAATGATGACACTCATGGCATCTTTGATAACATCATTGATAATATCAATGTAATATTGGCCGTAAAAGTTTTGATGAAAAAACTGTGCATGGCAGGGGCAATGGTTTTGTACGTTTAAAATGTGAGCCTAACTACAACGTCCCTGTAACTTTTCTTTTTATTAAGTAAATATATATATATATATATATACGTATATATATAGTTATATATCGAATAAATGAGCCTTGCAATAGCAATCACCCACCATCTACTATATATGTGTATGTGTGTATTGCTATGTATTTAAGGTATATGTATACATGTGAATTAAGCTTAGTAATTCTTCGCTTGCCTATATATATATATATATATATATATATATATATATATATATATATATATATATATATATATATACACTTCCCTTCAGAATATTTCTGTAGTCAATATTCTGGCTATGATATTTTGGTAGGAAGATGTTTAAGTGTAACTTAAGCCTACATTATTACCGACTACTTGTACAGGGCTCTAAAAACCATGTGGATTAAGTCAGCACTGTAAAAAAAAAAAAAGAAAAATAATTTAACAAAAATAAACCTGTATCAAGACAAAAGTGACTGAGTTGCTGGACCTTGGACCGTCTTTGGTTTTCAGAGTTAATGAGCAAGCCTGGGTTGGCCCCTTCAGTATCAGTCTTCAATGGATCTTCAAGCAGTCACACTGACTCACAACCACCCCATTCCTGTAATGGATGACATGGTGGCTAGGGTGGAGGCTGCTCACGGGCTGCCCAAGAACATTTAATTACAGTAGGCACTGCCAGGTTGCTTAGCCCTATTACCAAACAACTCCAGAATGGATAAGCAAGTTGAAGGACATGCCTTTGGGTTTTAAAACTGACGGGGACTGTTCCACAGCTGGTGAATCTGGAGAGCAGGAGCGTTGTTTCTGTTTCTATCCTTTTCTACTTCCTGCTGTATATGACTTGCTGTAAGTTGTTTGCCCTCCATCCAGGATACATGAGGTAATAGTGCCCAGTGCTTAATTTGTAGATGAAATCGTGCCAGTGCCCAAAGCCCTCCTCTTAAACTTGCAGCTGCTGCAATTAAATGTGCGAGCACTGAGTGCTGAGGCAGCGTAATCCTGACACCATCTCGGGCCTCTTTAATCCATTTGCAGACACTCCCTGCCCCTTCAGCTCACTCTTGCAGCTTTCTGCTTTCTCCCTTTGTGGCGCTTTTTCATTTTCCCCTTTCTCAGTCTTTCCCATATGTGTCTTTTGCTCGCAGTAAATGCTTGAGGCAGAAAAATAGGTGCCTGCCCTCAAAAATCAGTGCCAATGCTCTGCACCAGAAACAACAAGCACAAATTAAGCACTGATGGTGCCTCGAATCACAAAGTAATCAGCAAGCATGAACAGACTAGGGGATAGCAGTTTTGAAAAATACTCAAGAAACATATCAAATAATTACAAAAAACTAAGAGCCTCATTTAGATCTCGGTGGAGGGGTTACGCCGTCACATTGTTTTCATTGGTATTTAGATTCCTGCGGACAGGATGTCCGTCACCGTTATGACGAACTAATCCCTCCTCAGAGATCTAAATCAGGCCCTAAGTCCGACAATAAAACCAAGGCACAATGCATAATTGGCTGCTAGCCGTTTGGCTTTTTCAATGCTTATTTTATTTCATGTGTTTTTATGAAATAATAGAAGCTTCTACACCCCTTTCCTTACATCAACAATTGCTGGTAAAAAGCACTTAAGGCAAGTACTTTGTGTAGATGTGCTCCTTGCGAAACATCTGAATGCAGTTACTGAGATTTAAGTTAGCCAATGGTGGAGGGAGGCTGATCCACTGCCCCATGCTGAATGCTGTAGTGCAGTGGTTCCCAACCTGTGGTCCGGGGACCCCTGGAGGTCAGAGAAGCCTCCTCAGGGGGTCTGCGACTGCTAAGAAAATTATAAAATATTAACAGATTAGGTCCCCAGCTTTCAGTAATGACTTAGTGGGGGGGGGTCCCCGGACTCCAATAATGAGTCAGTGAGGGTCCCTGGGTTCCAGTAAATATCAAGCGGGGGTCCACAGAAGTCAAAAGGTTGGGAACCACTGTTGTAGTGCTTGGAAGAAAAATTTGAAAGGCACAAAAACAGACCAATGAATGAAGAGGGCTGGCTGAAAGCCAATAAAATGAAAAAATGAATATATATGATCGTACTAAAATCAGAAGGTCTTGGCTAAGGCCAGACACAGAAGAAGTAACATCATTAAAAAAATAAGTAGCATTTTAATGTTCTTCATAGAAGATAATTATGAGTTGACAGTTTTGCAGGGTCCAAGGGCAAGTCTGCGATGCTCATCCATATAACCATGATCAAAACATCCCTCATATCAAACATGTAGCATAGAACCATACTCATTCAGGAAAACATCCTTTATTACATATACAAAATATATTCTTTACTCATATATATACAATCCCCCATCGTATCACCACAAAAGAAGGACAGAACAAAGTGCAAATAGATCAAGTGCTCGTTATTTAGAAAAGAAAAAGGATAGTCAATCTCCCACTAAACCAATCAAAAGAGTAAACTTAAAAAATATATCAGCCTGTTGGTTATTCCTTTTTCCGCATTGAATCAAAATATTATTTTAAACAGGATTCCATCCCCAATTTAGTCCTTCAAAAATATTCAAAAAACCAAATCCAGGCTAAAGCATCATCGTCGACGTTTCGACCCCCTCTAGCTCTTGGGCCAACTCCAGGTTCCGCAACGGGTCTTCCTCAGGACTAATCGACAGGGGACACCCACATTTCTCCGTCTTACATTTAAACATCAGTATTCACCAATATCACTTGAACAATCCACCAATCCCAAATTCATATGATCAATTATCCCAATTGTCTTCTTCAATCCAATTCACACCAGAATCCTTCCATGTATCATTTCTTCCAATTCTATTTTCTTCCCTCCTCCTGCAGCACTTTACCCTCGTTTCCTTGATCAGTAATACTGGGGGATTGTATATATATGAGTAAAGAATATATTTTGTGTGTGTAATAAAGGATGTTTTCCTGAATGAGTATGGTTCTATGCTGCATGTTTGATATGAGGGATGTTATGATGATCATGGTTATAATTGGTTCCTAGGGGGTCAATGTTGTTTTGCAATAAGTTTCTACCCAGACCCTTTGGGTTTTCTGGGTTACCCTCTGTGGTTTGTAAGATGTTCATCCATAAGCAGGCATCAAAGGATTAAACTTCATTTTAATACGTTTCATTTTACTGATTGTAACCAATAGAGTCTGCAGTTTTAATAATTTGGAGCGTCTTCCGGTTATGTCTACAATCTAGTTTTTTTGTTTAACACAACAGCCCTAGTCCTGTTCAAATCCACCTTCTCGGCTTGACTTGCACGCTTCCGTTTCACGGCACCTGATACCCTCGGGTGCATCATGCGTAAAAACTGCCTGACCCTTTGCAAAGGTTAATCCTTTATGTAAACCTGAGTTACTCATTCACTCCCAAAGTTTCATTTATCTCAGCTCGAACCACAGAAATCGCCGCGGGCAGGATTTCAATAGAATCACACTGCGCAGAGCCCAGCAGCAGCAAATTTAGGTAGACCTTGGCTTCAGCCTTTCTTGGCACAACCACCCACTGTTGCATCAACCTGTACACAAAGCAAAGCCTTGCTCGGTGCCACTAACACACGAATTGTGGTACACTTCGATTTCAGACACACACCGCACCCCCCTTCACTCGCGCACCCCCCCACACTCATCCCTAAACAAGCGCTGGCATTGCCAATAGATCTGCTTTTTTGGGAAGTGAAAGTTTGCGTTTGTAGCGCTGTGGATTGGTGAGTGGGTTAGAATGGGTCAATGGTTGGATGGATGAGTAGTCGAGGGCTTGGATGGATGGAGGGTTGCATGTCTCTTGCCATGGATCACACAATTACCACTGTAATGACACAGCTAGCGTTCTGCCACGAGTGGGTCTCATGGTCACATCATGCCACAGACACCCATCTTAGGTCAGACTCGGTGGGCATGCGCACTGAGGGGAAGGTGGGAGGCCCATCTGATATACATACGAAGTGACATCACGGGAAGTGACATCACTTGATATTGTATCCTCACTGACAAAATGGAAGTCACTTTACAAGAGCTGGCTGAAAAAAAGGTTCAACTGTAAATAAATGAAAACCCTAAAGTAAATACCTGCGTCTTAATGAAGAGGGCAGACATTATATTAATCTCACTGGATATATAAACTACCTCCAGTTCACCGTAGGTTAGCAAGAAAAGCGTTTCCCTGCTTACATTAAAGTGATGTAAACCACATGACATTTCCTTTATGGCGAATGTTCAGTTCTTGACGCAAGACGCATTAACGCCAAATGACAACTAAAATGAATTCTATTAATTATTTGGTAAGTACTTCCTTTTTAAGCAAAACAATGAATTAGCTGAAACTAAGAAATGTGAAAGACTTTGTGTAGTGGCTGTGGTAAATCTTATTTCACATGTATTTCAATGTAGTTTTCTCTTCCTCCATTTTTCCCAAAAGTGTCTTTTGCTCGCAGTAAATGCTTCAGGCAGCCAAATAAGTGTCTGCCCTCAAAAATAAGTGCCGGTGTACTGACTCTTGACGCTCCCCCGTCCGAATCTGCACCCCCTACGTCAGAGGGTGCTTGTTCATTCAGCTGCTTTCTGAATGTTTCAGCTCGGGTGTCCGTCTCCGCTCCCCCAGCGCGATGTTGCGCATGCGCGAGCGCTCACAGCAACACAGATTCAAACGAGGTGTTTAACCCCGTCGCTGCCAATGTTTAACCCCTTTGCTGCCAGGCTTTTTCCTTCTCAGGTGCCAGGGATTTTTTGGTCTATTTGGGGATCTTCGCTTTTAGGCCCTCATAACTTTTTGTCTACATAAACTACGCAAGCCAAATTTTAGTCCTTTTTTCCCCACATCCCAGGGAATCGACAGGTACCCAGACTTTTTGGGTTCCCCTGAAGGAGACAAAGAAATTTGCCAAAATGCAGCAAAAATTTCGTTTTTTCAAACAAGGGAAAAAAGGGCTGCAGAAGAGGGCTCGTGTTTTTTCCTTGAAAATGGCATCAACAAAGGGTTCGCGGTGCTAAAATAACCATCTTCCCAGCTTTCAGGAACGGGCAGACTTGAATCAGAAAACCCAATTTTAGCATTTTACTGGGACATACCCCATTTTAATGTAGACAAAATGTATTATTCACCAAGGGGTCATTTGTGTAGATCCTACAGTGTTTTCCTACTGAAATAACAACATAAATAAAAAATAATAAAATTGACGTAAAAAAAAACAACTGTTTTTCTCCACGTTTTACTCTGTAACTTTTTTCTGCGAAGTTAGATTTTTGAAAGCAATATACTGTTACGTCTGCTGGACTCTTCTGGTTGCGGGGATATATTGGGCTTGTCGGTTCATCAATAACCCTAGGTACCCAGAGCCAATAAATGAGCTGCACCTTGCAATGGGTTTTCATTCTATTCCGGGCGTACATCAATTCATTTGCTGAAATATAAAGATTGAAAGATAGGATTCAAGAAAACTTTTGTATTTCCAAAATGGGCCATGACAAGGTGTAGAGAAGCAGTGGTTATTTGCACATCTCTGAATTCCGGGGTCCCATACTAGCATGTGAATTACAGGTAATTTCTCAAATAGATGTCTTTTTTACACACTCTCTTACATTTGGAAAGAAAAAATGTTGAATAAGACAAAGGCCAATAACACTTCTTCTATTCTGTTTTCCCACAAGTATCCTGATAAAAATGGTACCTCACTTGCGTGGGTAAGCCAAGTGCCTGCGACAGGAAACGTAACATGGACACATCACATTTTTACATTGAAATTTGACGTGTTTTTTGCAAAGTGCCTACTTGTGGATTTGGGCCCCTAGCTCATTCAGCACCTAAGAAAACCTAGCAAACCAGGACATTTCTGAAGACTAGACACCTATGGGATTACAGAATGGGTTGGCTTGTGGGGCACTCACCAAGTTCCTTTACCCAGAATCCTTTGCAAACCTCACAATTTGTCCAAAAAAAACATTTTCCTCTCATTTCAGTGACAGAAAGTTCTGTAATCTGAGAGGAGACACAAAATTTCCTTCCACCCAGCGTTCCCCCAAGTGTCCTGATAAAAATGGTACTTCACTTGTGTGAGTAGGCCTAGCACCTGCAACAGGAAATGCCCCAAAACACAACGTGGACACTTCACATTTTCCTAAAGCAAACAGAGCTGTTTTTAGCAAAGTGCCTAGCGGTGGATTTTGTCTTCAAGCTCAGCCGGCACCTAGGGAAACCTACCAAACCTGTGCATTTCCCCCAAGTCTCCCGATAAAAATGGTACCTCACTTGTGTGGGTACTCCTAGGTCTTGCGACAGAAAATGCCCCAAAACACTATCTGGATACATCAAAATTATTAAATACAAAACTACCTGTTTTGGTGGGGAGGGGGGAACCTGCGTTTTTGTTCCTGGATTCAGCAGCCATCTAGGAAAACCTACCAAACCCAGACATTTCTGAAAAATAGACACTAGAGGGAGTGCAGGGAGGTTTGACTTGCGTGGATCCTCCAATGTTTTCTTATCCAGAATCCTCAGCAAACCTCACATTTAGCTAAAAAATCTAAATTTTCCAACATTTCTATTTGGGATCACCCCACCGGGACAAATTTCCTACCACCCAATGTTCCCCTCAGTCTCTCGTTAAAAATGATACCTCACTTGTGTAGGTGGGCCAAGTGCCTGTTATAGGGAAGAGCCAAAAACATGTGGAAATCGAGGGGGAACCAAAGCGGGTCCAAAAAGGCAGTTCGAAATAAAACAAATGTTGTCTGACAAATGCAGCATAATTTTTATCGGTATAGATGAGACAATGTTGAGAGGTAGGAGGTTTGTGTATTCCTGCAGATTCCGGAAGGTTCCATCACAAAAATGTAGTAGAAATGTGTGATTCCCAGCAAAGTTGGAGGTTTGCAAGGCATTGTGGGAAAGAAAATGGTGTGGGGTGTATGTGAAGCACACTATCCTGGAATCAACTAGATGTTTAGTTTTCAGATGTGTCTAGGTGTTGTGGATGTTTCTAAATGGCAGCGTCCCAAAGTCCAAAAAGCGCAGCCCTCAACATTCCAAGTGGCACACTTTTGAGAGTTACCAAGCTCTCAAGGCCCAAACGTAAAACCAAGACCCAAAATAATTGGGGGGGGCAGGAATGGCCTAAAAGTAATTAGGCCCCACCGGGAGTGACCCTTGACTAAGGGGTGGCTCCCCACATATAAAAAATAAAAAATAAACAAAAAAATAAGTTATCCCTGGTCTCTAGGGGTTTTCTGCCCACCCTGGGGGCAGATCGTCCTAATTATATTAGGCCGATCTGCCACCGTGGTGGCAGAAATGGCCTACAAATGTTTTGCCCCTCCTTGGGAGCGGCTCTTGCCCAAGGGGCCACCCCCCTTCTGAGTAACTATAAAAACAATAAAAATTCCCTGGTGTCTAGTGGTTTCTGCCTCCCTGTGGGCAGTAATGGCCTAAAAATAATTTGCCCCCCCCCCAGGGGGTGACCCTTGCCTAAGGAGTCACTCCCCACATATAAAAAATAAATAAAAAATAAAAAAATATATATATCCCTGGTGTCTAGGGGCTTATATTAGGCCGATCTGCCCCCATGGGGTTGGTGGGACTGGGCAGAAATGGCCTAAAAATATTATGGGCCCCTAGGGAGCGATCCTTGCCCAAGGGGCTGCTCCCCTTATTGACAGTACCTAAAAAAAAAATCCCTGGTGTCTAGTGGTCATTTCGGCTGCCCAATCGCATTGCGATCGAACAGCAGAAATGCTGTGAGAGACAAGAAAGGTAAGGTCTTTCCTTTCCTTTCTTGTCCCTCCCGCCCCACCTCCCGGTCGGAAGAGAAATGCAAAAGCATTTCTCTTCCGGTGTTCTAGCTGTCTGCGCATTCCCATCTGTCTGCGCATCCACGTCTGTCTTCGCTCCCCCTGATGTCAGAGGGTGCTCAGGAATACCGCTGCTGCCTGTATGTTTGAGCTTGTACGTCTGCCGGTGCCTCCCCAAACGTGATGTTATACAGGCATATCGCTGGATGAAATACTTATCCTTGCAAGGTCACACAATCTGTCCAATAGTCGCAGAGGACATGGATGCTGCCCTAGCGCGATCTGCTCCGGCACCAGGCCAAGCCAAATTGGGCCCAGTAAAGGAAGAACGGGTTGACGCCGTCCAAGGATGCTACAATCAGCCGCATGTGGCTCGACCACCGAGACTGGAGGAAAAGAGGTACGGTAGCTGTGGTCTAGAGCACAGGATACCAGGAATATGCCCTGCCAAGGGAAAGAACTTCTCCAAATGTGATCAGCCCAACGATTTTGCCAAAGTTTTCCGAGGGAGGTGGCCCGGATCCGTGACCATGTTGGCCCGGAAGGCGGCAATAAAGCAAGTTACGCCAGACGATGGCACTGGGATGGTGGCGGTTGATGCATAACCAGGCAACAAACCCTACGAGGATGATGAAGATAAGGAGATATTTGTTGTTTCGTTTGCTGACAGGTTGGACCAGAGGTGGAGACCACCACCCATGTGTACCATAACGGTAAATGGCACGACAGTGCTCATAGACACTGGGGCGTCAGTAAACGTTATGGATGTGGAACAATACAGCAAGATATCTCCCCCACCAGAGCTCACACCATATATATGCCCATAGGGGCGTGGACCTGTTACCCCGGCGAGGGGCGATAGAGGTTACTGTTGGTAGTGAGCGCCGTTCGACACATGCCAAATGCCATGTGTTGGAAGGCAAGAAAGGAACCCTTCTCCGATGCCACACGGTGGAAGACCTGGAGCTAGTGTTTTTCGCCCGGCAAGTCCACGACTCCCTGGCTGAGGCTGTGCTGGCCCATTTCCCGGAGTTTTTTCAGGGGCTAGGAAAACTGAAAGGAAAGTAGTTCCAGTTACATGTTGATCCTGCAGTACGACCCATTGCCCTAAGGCACCGGCGGGTAACTTTCCACTTACGACCCCAGTTGGAGAGTGAACTACAGACAATTGAGGAGTGGGGGTCATAGAGAAGGTGACCGGCCCGATGCCCTGGGTGTCGCCACTCCTCATCGCCCCAAAGCCTAAGCAGCCTGACACCATTCGCCTGTGTGTGGACATGCGCCTTCCCAACATTGCCATAAATTGAGAACGCCACATCACACCCACCATGGATGATATTGTTGTGGATCTTAACAGGGCCCAGTGGTTCTCTAAGTTGGACCTATACTTGGGATACCATCAGCGGGAGCTAACCCCAGAAAGCCGTAACGTCACCACATTCTCAAACCAGGTGGTGCTGCGACGTTACAAGTGCCTTAGCTTTGGGGGCTCTTCGGCTGTGCATATCTTCCACAATGCCATACGGGAGACACTGTCCGGTTTGACCGGTGTCATTAATCAACATCTTAATTTTCTCCAACACGTTAGAGGAACATCAAAAACAGCTGAGAGCCACTCTCCAGAGGTTAGCAGAAGCAGGACTAACGTTGCACCGGAAGAAATGCGCCTTGTACCACAACTCCATTGACTTTTTTTGGTTACATCTTTTCAAGGGAACTTCTGAAGGTTGACCCCAAGAAAGTAGAGGCCATCCAAGGAGCAGCCTTACCTCGCAACGCCACTGAAGTCAGGAGCTTCCTCGGTATGGCAACGTACTATGGGAGGTTCATCCCCAATCTGGCCACACTTTCCGAACCTCTTCGACAGCTCACGAAGGCCAACACCCCGTGGGAGTGGGGCATAGAAGTGGACAAGGCGTTCCAAGCAGTCAAAAGTTCACTGTTGGACTCTGTGGTCATGGCATACTTCCACCCGCACAAGAAAACGGAAGTCATGGTGGACTACAGCCCCATTGGGCTCGGAGCCGTATTGCTGCAGGACAGAGCCACCAGCAGTGGACGCCAGTGGCCTATGCCAACATGGCCCTCTCGGCAACGGATGCCCGGTATGCGCAAATTGAGCTGGAAGCGCTGGCCATACGACGGGCCTGTCAGCATTTCAACTTGTATTTTTGAGGGCACAAATTTATGATGGTTACCAACCACAAACCACTGGTATCCCTCTTTGCGGGCACGGCCCGAATTGCCCCGCCAAGAATTGTAAGGTGGGCGGTGCTCCTCCAGCCCTACCAGTTTTACATTGTCTACTGGCCTGTAGTCAACAATCCTGCAGATTACTTATCACGCCATCCGTTGCGGCCACGCTCGCAGGTAGAAGAAGAGGAGGAGGATGGACGGACAGAGAGTTTCGTAAACATGATTGTGAACCTAGCATGTTCCACAGCGCTGATGGTGACGGAGATCACTGATGCCTCAATCCGAGATGCAGTCATCGGCTGAGCCAATCGGTCATGGAAATGTTTCCTTGACAAGAAGTACGATTTTGACTCTGAGGAGCGCAAGACGATGCAGTGGATTTGGAATGTGAGGGCTGGAGCTCTCTGTGAGTCCAGAAGGTCTTCCTCTCCAGGGCCAGCGCTTAGTAATACCCCGCAGTCTACACCTTAGAGTTGTAGAATTAGCTTACCAGGGTCGTCAGGGGACAGCGAAGACTGTTTGCGTGAGAAGGTGTGGTTCCCCAGGATGAACGCCATGGTAGATGACCTGATACCAACAGGTGATCCCTGTGCGATCACTGCTCGAGATCCCGTCCTTGCTCCAGTGATGACCAAACCTCCCAGCACTCGACCATGGCCCCGGGTAAGCCTGGATTTTGGTAGTTTTCCTGATGGCTGGCTGACGGCTGTCATGACTGATTTGTGCGCCCGGTTCCCGATGGTGGAACTGGTGATGTCCACAGCATTTGAGCATGTCCATCCTGTCTTGGAGAAGGTTTTCGCTCTCCTGGGTCTGCTGGAGGACATAGCAATGGACAATGGTCCTCCATTTCACGGCCAGGAGTTTCAGGTTTTGTTCGCCATATCACACTGGTGAATTACCCCTCAATATCCCCAGGCAAACGGGGATGTTGAGCGCTTCATGTGGACCTTGAACCCCGCTTTACGAACTGGAGTAAGTCAACAAGAGAACGCCAAGATATGCCTGCATGCGTTCCTGAGGGCATACCGGCAGACACCCCATAGCACGATGGGGTGTGCCCCGGCAGCGTTGATGTTTCGTTCGCCACCACAGGACTGCAGATACGCTGATGAGCAGTGGCAACCTACTGAATTGGATATACTCAAGATGCAGGGGAAGCGAAAACAGACCAATGTCTAGGCCAGCAAGAGGAGAAGGGCAAAACATTCTGACCTAAAAGTGGGGGAATCCGTCATTCTGAAGGATCGCCACCCAGGTTGGAAGTTCCGTACCCCTTTTGAACCTGACATCTAGATAGTCGAGAAGAACGCTGGGACCATCGCTGCTGCCACAAAAGTGGGGCGTCAGGTGACCCGGAATGTGTCTTGGTTCTGGAGGGTGGAGCCTCGGGATGGCGATTCAGGAGCTGACCCGCTGGAGGAGAGTGGCGAAGAGCTTGAAGGAGGCTACGTTTCACAGCCAAGTTCTCCAGATGAATGCTGACCAGGAAGTGACGGAGGTCCCAGCAGAGATCTCGAAGGGTCCTGTTCCCCATATCGGGGACCCGCACGAGGGCTGAAGCAGAGCGGGAGAAGTGAAAGGTACCACCTGCTGCCCAACCCTGAACCCAGCCAAAGTCTTAAGAGACTTCATGTGTTTAAAAGAAAAGTGACTGGTGTGCATGTACAGCCAATAACTCCTGCTGTTATCTTCTTTTCCTTTCTCTCTCTTTTCTTTTGTGTCTCTGGTTGTTATTGTTATTCATATGCCTTGTTCGAGGGTGAATGTTTTTGTAGTAGTTCACTAAAACATGTGGGGGAAGTAGACAATCACCCGGGCTCTCCCCTAAATTGTTGCCTGCTCTGTGACACCATACGTTGTCCGGGGCGGAGGTTATAAAATAAAGAGGTGCCCGGCCTGTGCGGTATTGGCGCACTAGTTAACTGTACAGCTTGCTGCAACGAGGTTTGGTTCCCCCATTAGGCCGTACAGTCCACAGTCAGCGCGACGCACCCAGCCGTGCTACAGTAACTAGAACCTCCGCCCCGCCATGCAGTTACGTCATCGAACATTTTCCTACAAATGTTATGGCCACACATCAATTTTGTTATAACAGATGTAATGAGTGCTGTAATATCTGGGTTAATTATCAGCGCACGGCGAGTGCACAAGTTATATTTAACCTCTATCATATTATTTTACTTGTAGCCCTGGGGAAGTGGTGGTCTCCAGGGTGTGGGGCTAGGCGCAGCCCTTGCATAGTTACTAAGCTTAGCCCTGGGGAGGTGGTGGTCTCTGGGGCTTCTAAAAGCACTAGTAGGGGGGATCCTGTGTGCCCCCATCCTATTTTTAAGCCATAATGCCCTGAGGACCTGGCCAACCCTGGGGCAAAATAACTGTGAAACTTGGGAGACCATTTTTTTAAACCTCTGCAAAATCTACAGATCCAGCCGCAGATTTTGCAGATATTTAAAAACAAAATACCTTTAAGCCCTGGTGGGGTCCCAGTGGGACCCCTGGACCAAAACTAGTGTGTTAGACTATACATATCCCGTTACATTTTCTTTTTATGTTTTTATTGGGACTCTGGGAAGCTGAATTCCACAGGTGCCTGAAAGAATGTATGGGATTTAGGAGTGTACGTACGTCTGATGTCTTAGGGGTCACCTCCTCTCCATTCTTAGGTCTGCACTACCCACAGTGCATTTACTGCCTCTGCAATATATACAGCTTACCTTTTGGGGTTTGTAGCCTATTCATTGCTTGCTGTTGGACCGGACGCAAAAACGACAAGGTGATGGATGGAATGCTTGAATTAACCCCGGCCCATGGAAATTGCTCGGGCAGCATCCCATTACAACATTTCTTTTGCCCACCATGCCACCATATCACCCCAGTTTGGAACCTGCCATATGCAAAGCAGTTTTTACCCTACTGCTCAAGGAACAGTCCAGCCTGAAATGCCAGGCCAGATCCTCCCTGGACCATAAACAAGCATTCTGGGACCGTTTTTAGGGTATCACCACCTATGGGCCAGGCTAGCTTGAATTCAGTGGCACAGTGACCACAGGATAAACATCTGGGCATAAGCTTCCTACGTAGGGCAACACCACACCACTCCACTTTACACTACTCCTCCCTACAACACTCTACATCACTTCACTCTGCAACACTCTGCTCCACTCTATGCCCTTCTACTCCATGCAAGCCTCACTTCATACCGTGCTACTCCACTCCAAGACACTCCACTGTAAGACTTTCTATGACACGGCTCGCCACTCCACTCCACACCGCTACACTCCATTCTACCCCACTCCACTCCAATTCAATACAACCCAATCTACCCCACTCCACTGCACTACAATCTATGCCACTCCACTCAAACCTTCCATTTCAATCTACCACACTCTAAATTACCCAGTCTACTCTGCTCCAGTGTATCACACTCCACGTTAACCTACCCCCACTCTACTTCAGTCCAATCCACCCCACTGTACTCCACTACAATTTAGCCCACTCCACTCTAATCCCCTTTACCACTCTGTATTTAACCCCAATCTACCCCACTTCACTCCAATCAATCCCACTAAAAATGTACCACACACCACTGCAATCTAACCCACTCCACCCCAATCTATGGCATTACAGTCTAGTGCAGTATACTCCACTACAATCTACTTCAACTCAATCTACTCCACTATACCCCATTCTTCTCCACTCCAACCTACACTATTCCACTATAATCTAACCCACTTCAAACTACTCCACTCCAATCTACTCCAGTATACCCCAATCCACTATTCCCCAATTTACCCCATTCCAGTGTATCTCAGTCCACTCTACTGCAGCCTACCTGGATATACCTCAATCCTATCTACCGCAATCAACACAGACGTACTCCTTTGAGACGTGCATCAACTGCAAGGTGCTTCATTTGCATCTATCTTTACTTATATAGCTGAGCTATTGTCTTAATGTATCAATGCTCATGCTGTATGACAGTTTATTCACACCTCATGATAGTATATTTCATTAGTGTGTAGCTCACTCTTGCAGGGATGCATTTCTTGCACTTACCTTGTTGGAGACTCAATAGTAGCCAAGCCTGGTTTGTGTTTATGTAACTTTCTTCACATAGAGAGGTAGGCCTCTTTTTGCCCTTGGTTGTGTGACCTTAGCTGTTCTTGCTAGTCCTGTTGATGCCTTGTTATTTGTTGTTTAGCAGGGCTCCTTCTCTGCCCCACCATCTCCTAGCACCGTTTTGGTCTGCAGTTGCCCTTTTCATTGCTCAGCTCGGCCCCTAGGCACTGTCACTCGATGCTTGTTGTCGGTTATGTCTTGGCTGGTGGGTCTGTGTGTTTCTTTTGCACTCTTTGCATTTTATTTTGCCCTTTTATTGTTGTCCTACTGCTACTGCATTGACTTCATAGTGTCTTATTCAAATTCCAACATGTAGTCCTCTTTTGTACTTGGTGTACTCCTCTGTGTCTATGGCCGGAATATTGCTATTCCTCTTTTTCTCATAAGTCCATGTATATCTGTGGGTTCCAGTATGGCTCCACTCCACTCAATGCAACTGCAAGCCACACAGTGCCACTTCACTATACTCAGTGCCTCACCACTTCACACCTCACACCACATAATGACTACACTCCATGCCACTATACTCCAAGCCACACAATGCCACCCTACACCACACAATTACACCGCTCTTAATACCACACCACACAATACCAACTCCACTCCACCAGCACTAAGCCACTCCACCCTACACCACTGATCTTCAAACTTTTTAACCCCAGGCCCACACAGACACATACACCCACACAGACACACACACCCACACCAAATCTTTCACAATTATTCTATTAAATGTGCAATGTTTAAACTTTTTAAAATATTGCAGATAACTTGTGTCACTGTTATAAAAAATGCAATCAAATACATGATGCCAACCATACTATTCTGGTCAGGCATGTACTGCTCATTTTCTTCAGCTTAAGACACAGCACGGTTCTCAGCATAATGCTTCTCTTGGCCATAGCCTGGTGCCTCACCTCCCTGGGATCATTTGAGGCCCCCCCAGGGGAACCCACCTCCCAGTTTAAAGGCCCCCTGTTCTACACAATGGCACCGTACTCCACTCCTCTAAGTGCAACTCCACACCACTTAATGCCACTCCAGTACACTCCAAGCCACACAGTGCCACTCCATCCCACAATGTACCACACTACTCTAATCCACACAATGCTACTCTTTTACATGTTGCACAATGCTACTTCAAACCATGCCAGTCCACTAAATGACAATACACTACACTCCAGGCCACAAAATGACACTTCCCCCAAGCCAAGGCACTCCACTTCAGTCAGTGCACTATACTTCTTGCAACATAACATAAGTCCACTTAATAAAATTTCACTCCTCTACACTCCACTCCACACAGTGCCATGCAACACAATGCCACTCCACTCCTTCTAAATCAATATAGTTTACATATGTGCAGGAGCAGTGCGTGGCGGGGCGGCTGGTACGGGGGTGAAGAAAAATTAATAATTGAAGAAAAAAAACTTACCTGAATGCGCTGCCGCCATCACCACCACCAAGCATCACCTCTTTCCTTGGCAACAGGCACAGGCTCCCAGCCTGCCCTGCGGCCAATCTAAATGTTACCATCATGACACAAGTGTTCAGATTTGGGGGAGTGCCAAGCCAGGGTGCTCCTAGGCAGACTGCAAGAGTCTGCCTGTTCTCTCCAACCCAGCACTGCATTGCTGGATTGGACAGAGCTTAGTGCGCATGTATGTTTGCCCAGCCTGAGATGCCGGCTAAACATACATGCGTACTGAGGGGGAGTACTGAGTATTCCCCCTCTGTGCTCGTCAGGGCCCGTGGCCCCACCCCTTCTACAATACAACAATAATAAACATAGTTCATTATTGCTGTATTGTAGAGGTTTGGCAGCTGCTGCTGCTGGCGGGGGCGATGCTCCTCCGACCTAACGGAGGTTCCACCCCTGCATATGTGAGATCTATTGATTTTGCCAATGCTTGTTTTGCAACACCTTTGGCGTCCCATAATCTTTGTGTTCCCTGGAGGTATAATGAGGGCAGATTTTCCAGTCTTTCCCACGGGTGAGTGAGAAGGACCATTAGAGTCCAAGGGGCTGGAATTCTGGTCTGAGGCGGGCGGTCTCCAAACATATTTTACTTTCATATTTTTAGATACATCTTTGAGTGCAATGGGTTTTTAACCACCCCTCACGCCCCCACCTCCAGAGATCATGACGGTTGGACTGTGGGTAATCCTCGAATATCATTGATAACTGTATTCGCAGCAACTGATGCTGAGACTGTGTGTTAATTTTCATTTATTGGTGAACATGTGTTTGCGTCATATCATTTTAAATGTTTTTATTTGTTCTCTTTTTAAGTTAAATCAGAGTTTAACTTGTTGTGGAGCAAAATATACATGTCAGATTAGAGGCTAACCGTAAACTTTCATACGTCAATACAGGCGTTGGAAATATGGCTGAAGGTGGTCTAGTGTTTTCAAGGGCAGAAACAGACACACTTGCCACGATTCTTTAGGAAGTTAATTATATATGAAGATCTCAACCTTTAACACTACTCTACTAGACATGGCACCCAATGTAAAATATTTCATATTAGAACTGATTTTTATTCATCAACATGTAGATAACACTAATAAAAGTATAGATGAAATATATCATGTCTATGGTCAACCGCCTGATTGGGGTACAGATATTGCCAGGTTACAGTAGAAGCTAACCAATTTGAAAGTCCGTGGAGATATACATATTATGTCCATCCTATATTAATAGGCCTCACTTTTTTGGGCAATCTGTAAAATATTTCCGACATGATGATGTCATGTCAGATGGCTATTTTGTTCTTCGGTGAGTCTGACTGCCAGGGTACATTACAGAGCCTTATTGTGTGAGCCCTCTGAAATTCTAAATCTGCAATACTCAAACGTCCTATTACCTAACATTACATGGACGCTCTGGCAGAAAAGGTCTAGGCAGAGTTTTTGATGCCCTGTTGCTAGAACATGGCAAAGAGAAATCAAGACCGCCCCCCTTCCCCCGGAAAGAATAACTCATGGAAGGATTATAAAAATTACCTTTTCATCAAGGTTTAGTTATGTCCATGGTATGCTGTGGCTTACAATTGCTAAATCTTTATTGACGAGTGTTGAAAGAATGATAAAACAATTCGTATTGGGGGTCAACTAAACCTAGGACCCGGAGGATTAAACTGTAGGCTCACACAGAGGCTGAAGGCCTGCGTCTCCTAAAATGTGTTTTTATTATAGGGCTAATCATCTGTCACAGATTGTATCTGATAAGTGCAAAATGAGATTGCAGAATGAATCCTATGTGCAGACAACTGGAGTTTTTTATGTTGCTAAGAAACTCTGCACTGGACTTGTTTCACTCAACTAAGGGCCCGGTTTAATTAGTGGCCAACCCATCATTGAGTAAATTATGAGAACATGGAGTCTTGCGTATATGGAGGGGGGCTGGATCCATGCACACGCCCCTACATGGAATACTGCTCAATTTAATTATACCCAAGAAGGACCTCCCTGATATGCAAGCCCTAGTAGATCCAATGGGCTCTTAACACAATAAGATATTGGGGTATTAACCTAACTCCCACACTGCCACCTTGGACGCAGGCCAGTTGGCCGCAACACTGGTTCCACATGGATCTGTCAGTGGACTGCTAGCCCCTCTGGGTTCTAGCCTGGCTACCCAACCATGTTTCATTGTTCAGCACCTACATAGCTACCCCCCATTAGGACGGTACTTGACATATGAGACAGGTTGGGAATCAGGTGAGGGCTTACTACCTTCCCCTCCTCCAACACTCCAATTGCACGCAACCCGGATTTCACTCTTGTGCTACTGCCTCCATTATTTACTAGCTTGGAGGCAGAGGAGTGTAGGAAATTAACAGACCTCTTTGTGGGAGCCTCCATTAAGTCATTTGAACAGTGTAAGGCTTATTACTCTCTCCCTGAAACAACAAGGCTACAGTACTGCCAGCTGCATCATTGGGCATTGCACCCCTCCAATTATTCTGGGGCTACCATATCCTATACTGACTTGAAAAATTAGTGAGCGCATATGACGGGTCTAAAGGACTAATCTCCAATACATACCGGACCATTCAACACTCTACACCTCTTCAAACCCACACATTTCAAACTTTCAGGCAGACTACCACTGCAGATGGCATTTTGTCTAAGCAATTGGAACCCCTTTGGCGAGACATACCTAAAACTTAAGAAAGCTTATCCCACTGTAAAATAGCTTATATGATAATTTTTCAATGGTATTATACACTGGCTTACCTCTCCACCATATACCCCTCCACATCTTTTTTTCTGCTGGTAAAGCAGACTAGTTGTGGGAGATTATTGACAAATCCGATGTTGACCCCCAAGCAGGAATTGGAATGTTTGGGGATCAGAGTGTGCTGGTGTCATGCTAACTGACCAAGCAGGCCGCTTCCCTTTTGCGACCCACCCACCACCACAAAACTCTTGGCCACAGCAAGGCCTGATACCGGGGGATTTCAGGGCATAGGCGACCTTAGATAGCATCTTACATAGAACTGCCGTAGCATAGGAGCTTGCACCACACATCAGTAAACAGACTTTTGTTGATACCAGTTACTGAGAATCCCGGCGACCCAGTGGGCCTGAACTTCGACCAACAACCCCACTGCGGGCTTCACGAAGGAGTGCAGACTGAAAGTGGGTGTGGGCTACCACCCATTTTTTCCCCAGGGCCTATAGTGACCACACTTGAGTATTTGCCAGTGCAGCACTGGGACTGCCTGTCCCCCTCTGCTACGTGGGGTAATTCGGGTCTTACAACATATATTACTGGGTGTAGAGTGCAGCAGGGGCTGACATTGCTGCTGGTCAAGTGGTGTGCACAGGCTCTCAGCTAGAACAGCAAAGCCATTCCGTTACAAAAATGCCAGTATTCCTCTTCCCGGATTATATCAGTGCAGTGCCGCAGGGCTCCCTTTTTGGGGGTGACATGCAGATTGAGGCAGGCTGACCTCCACTATTCCCTCCTTTTTCAAGTTAAACTGAAGGCCATGGTTTGAATTAAAAGTTACTGCTTTACCAAGTCCATGGATGCCTGGGACTGGGTTGAGACATCCGCTTTCCCTTCACTGCCATGCTGACAACATGAGGCACAAACATCGTATCGCCAGAAGCACTGGGCACGCAAACATGGTGGTGCTGGATTCAAAGGGGCATCTACCCCAGAACAGGCAAAGGAGGGACAAACCCAGACTTGAGGTAGGAGGTTAGATTGTGGGCAGACTGCATTCACCCCTTGTTTACTGTTCAGATGATGGCATAGCCGATGTCAAAGCATGGTCTCAGCAACCCTGCAGGAGCTGACAAGGGAAACAGCAGAGGAGCTTATATCACAACAAGAACCTCAGGTGAAGTAATCTGTATTCATCAGATTGTAGTAACAGGTCGTCCCAACTGACCCAGAGAGAGTAGAACTGCAGACTGCTTACACACTGTGGAAACTGAAGACAGCCTGGCTACCCCCCTTGCCTAGCAAACATGATGCATGCTGGTAACATGCAGGACCTTTTCATCCATGGGCCTTTTTTTTTTTTTTTTTTTACTGCATAGGTGATCGTAATGTTTGAGGGCTGTCCACGGTAGGGATTTTTTTTTTTTACAGTTTTGTATAACTGTGATGATGTGGCTTATGATCCGCTACAGAGCCCACACTCTCCCCACTTAGGATACTGACATGTCTAAACTTAGCATAATCAGGTAGAATGTCCATGGTGTGGGCTCCACACGTAACAGACATGCAGTTCAGCAGTATCTTAGGTGATGGGGTGTTCAAATTGCACTGCTATAAGAGACTCATATCATGGGAGAGGAGGGTTCCCGTTTTAAAAAATGCTGTAGAAGGAAATGTTTTGTACCACATAGTCTGGCTTTGCTTGCAGAGCCATAATCTTGCTTAGACCAGGTGTTCTCTTCAGGCTCACAGTATTCAAAATTGACCTGAAGGGCGGTCCCATGCTGGTCGAGGGGCAACTAGATGGGAGGACGGTCTTGTTAGGAAGCATTTAGGGCCCTCCATTCAACATAGCAGGCCTACTTCTCACGTTTGTTCTCCATATTCACTAAATGGGCCCACATCCCCTGTATCATTGACTTTAGGTGTGTAGTTGACCCACAGCGTGATTGATCCCACCTACAACTCCCATACTCCCCGGTGTAGGCTTCAACACTGGACTTTGTTGGACTGAAGGAGATTGCTGAACTCAGACTCTAGGGAATGTTCCTTTAATTCTCCCGCTCCCCCCCCCCACATGCTTTGCGTATCCGATTCGATTGGATACTCTGTGTCACAGCTACTAGGCTATTGGCATCAAGGGCAGAATATCTGGGGGAAGACCTATTCCAACCTTAATCCCCTCCAGGTACAGTTTTAGTGGGGTGTGTCATAGTCACAGGTTCCCACTAGGCATTTACAGCCCACCATGCTTGGAGATAAGTTATTCTGTGACACAACAGCAGAGACACTCTCCCATAGCCTACTCGACAACTGGGGAACATCTGTGTCCAAGGTAATTGACTGGGAAGCGATGAAAGTTATCCTCAGAGGTCACTGCATCCATGTGGTTGTAGGGGTGAAGGCAGGCCCACACAGTGACATGTCCTGTATTTAGACATCCCTGGGTGCACTGCAAACTACGGCCCAAGCTGACTGTACAATGCTGGGTGCAATGATTAAGGCACTGCATAGACATGCTCAAATGAGTGAGCAACTACAACACCTCGACATCCGTGCGTACCAAGCGAAGCAGTATGCAGATGTTTATTGTCCTGGCTCCTGCGCAGCATGAACCTGCCCACACAGATCACGATAATCAGGGATTCAACAGCAATTGTCACAAATCAGTCAGATTCACAAGGCATTTACTATGCATTATCAGACCGCATATGACCCTCTATTATGGACAGTCAGGTTGCAATATGTCACTTTCTTGCGTCTGTCAACTTAGTAGTCCGTCGTCCACTAGATAGGGAAGATCTTAACGCACCCCTTTCATGAGAGAAAGAGACGGTGTCAGGCGGGGCACAGCAACTCATAAAACACTGGGTATGGATTCCAAATCTAATTCTACAAAGCCTACAAGCACCTTTTAGCCCTGAAACTCCTCAAACCTTAACAAGAGTTCCAAACGGACGGTTGACTTCTGCCCACCCTCCGCAAATCTTAGTATCCTTTTCCAAGCCTGTGAAAGACCCCATGGAGCTTGCCTCTTAATTCCCGCATTCTATGTTGAGGTCTGATCATAAAATCCTGAACAAGGTTATAGCGGGCAGGCTGTGTGAACACATGCCACGTCTGGTGCACACAGGTAGGTCCACCACCACTTTAAATATACACCTTCTGCACAGGGTAATAAGGCTTCCTCTGGTCCAGTGGCCATTTGCTGCATGCTTGGTGCTGGACTTGCATGAATCATTTGATATAGTGGATTGAAATTGCTCGTTTTTGACCATGACTACTTTTGGCATCAAGGGATGACTAGATGTGTTAATTTTACTCATATACATTGAACGCACAGTGCGGGTGAATATTGGCCAGTGTATCTTCCCCTGTTTATGAGTGAGCAGAGGAATGTGGCAAGTCTGTCCGCTGTCCCCTCTGCTCTTTGGCCTCGCAATGGAGCCCTTATCCCTGAGGCTCCAACAGCAGGGGCGTTCCTGGGGTATCCCATTGTCTGGGGAGATCCATGTAGTCTTGTTATATGCAGATGATGCATTATTCTACATCTGAAACATACAGTAGGGCATAGCTGATATCCAAGACATACCCCTGGAGTTTCATGTTGCTTCTGGCCTGGGGGTGACCTGTGCCAAATCATGCCTGTTTATGCTGCACCCGAACTGTTCCCAGCAGCATTTCATTGTGGATTCCAATCCTTTGTGTTAGGAGCCCCGCACGTTTTGATACCTTGGCATAAACATCTATCACGAGACAAAGTATCTAATAGATGACAACCTTATAAGAAGCATAGCAACCCGCATCCCCACATGGCTTTTTGGAGCACTTTGCAAGGTAGAGTGTCCCTATCTAAGATGGTAATGCTCCCTCTGCTACTTTACTTTTCCTATAACCTCCTGGTCTGTGTCACCCAGAGGCACATCCCATCCATTACACTTGGCCATAAGGAGTTTCATTCAAAACAAGGGGAGTTGCCACATTGCACTCCGTACACTACAGTTGTCCCTAGACTAAGGGGTATTTGGGGCTCCAGATTTTGAACATTACTAGTTGGTGGCCCAGGTGCATTGGTCGGCAAGTTGTTTGTCAGGCCATCACACAGAAGAACTTGAATCTCCCACAGCAGCCCGAGCACATTTTGTGGTCTAGCGGATCTTCCTCCCCCAGGACAGGCTTTCACATGATGCTAATGGATTATTGCTGATCACATGAGAGTTTTAATCAGAGCTTGCGATACATCACGCAGATTCTTTGCTTGAGATACCACTGAGCTACATAACCTCATTCAGCAAAATGTTTGGTAGCGTGGGCACGAGGGCCTGGGTAGAGGCAGGCATAAGTACACTAGTTGCTTTGTATCAGGGGGGTACATTATTTTCTTATAAATGCTTACAGGAGGAACATGCCCTTCCAGCAGGTCATTTCTTGGCATACGGGCGCTTGCTGGGCCACCGGAGAAATACTCTGGGCCATCACAGACAATATGCCAGTACAGCAACAAACAACACATTACACATAGTTTATACAGTGGAAAAGGAAATTTGGCAGTGAATTACATCATGCAATACATAGCTATCAGCTATGTAGGTACCTTGCAATCTCGTGTGCATGGGAACGTCACTCGAGGGTGGCCGTACTCCAGCTTGGGGTATCATGTGCACTGCATTGTGAGGGCTGTCTGGTTGGGGCAGTGGAAATTGCCTGGTACGATTTGCAATTTGAGGGCAGCTAACTATGGTGGAAGGCTGCTGGTCAAGGAAATCAGGAGCACTCAGAGTTACGCTGTATGTAATAAGTGCTGTGTTGGGAAATAAACAGAAATAATTATTTGGAAAAGAGCTGAACTCTCTAATTGGGAGCAGAAAGGCAAACTTTGGCCATGTGTCGGTTGTCCTTCAGGCCTCTTAATTGTATGAAGTTCCTGGTGACAGTGAGCACATAAAGGGTAGTTACATGAGAGGTTGCTTTAACAGGAGGGGATGGGTGGATTGAGGAGAAAGGTGGCGGTTCTCCTTTGTGATGTGTCCACCTGCAAAGGGGGATTGCAAGAGAAGTTCTCATCTGACTGGGGAATTGAGAGGTGTTGTGTGGGTAAACTGATGAAATCGTGATGCCTTCATCAATATGGGGCCTCCCGTTGGCATGGGTAAGGTTCCACTTTGTCATTGGGTAAGGCTGTGGTTTAGTGAGTTATGGGTTTTTCAAGGGGAAGCACCTGCTGTAAGGGCCTTATATTGTAGCAACATCACATCCCATGCTGCTGCGATGGGGCACTGTCTGATACAGCCGGCCTACAAACAGTGTAGTGCAAGCCTATCTGCCTCATCCTAGCAGGACACTGCCAAGTGCCATGGGCCTGCGACGCAGTTGCGGGGCCTTTCAATACAAAGAGAGGAGGCATTTGGCCAATAAGAGGGCCAGCTTAGCAAATTTGGCTTGTACTTTGTGTTGGTTCCATCAATGGGAATAATCCTAGTGCGGTGGCGTCCCATTTTTTCAGTGCATTAAGTTTAGGGACTGTGGCCAAAGTGGTATGCAGCTTGTCCCAAAAGTGTGCCAATGTGGAGCAGGACTAGAGCATGTGTTGAAGGTGCACCACTGGGAAAGAGCATCTCAGGCAGGTGAGGTGTGCCACTAGGAATATTCTGTTAAGGGGGGGAGGGGTTGAGGTAGCCCTTATGTAGAAGCACTTATTGGTTATTCTTGTAGCATGCTTTATGTCTTACCATCTTATGTGATTCCAGGGCCCTGGCACATTGATGATCATGAAAATGCCTCCTGTGGTTCTCCGTACAGAACTGCCTAAGTTGCATCAGGGGTATGTCGAAGTGTTCCAATGGCTTTACAAAGCCAAATGATAAGATGTCACCCGTGTACCATTTGATATATTGTACAAACAACTTTGTGTCTAGTTTTTTCTGTAAGGATTTACCATAGGGAGTCCATTGAGGCAGCAGGCATCAGTATGTGATGAATTGTCCTGGGAGATGGCATAGTCCTGGTCAAAAGCTGGCCGTCCTGGAAGAGGTCTTCCACTGTGTCAAATGAGTGTGCCTGCCAGTCTGGTAGCTGCTCTCTTGTCAATGAGCCCTACACGCTGGTGAGGCCCTGTATTGCAATGTTAGGGGCATATGGAGCAATCTGGTTTGTTTGTTAGGCGAAAGTTTCTGGTTAGACATTTCCACGGCAACCATCCAGGAAAGGAGCAGGGCATCATCAGTGGTGATCTTGAATGTGTTTTTGCCCACCAGCCATCGAGCCACCCAATCAAGCTGTGCCACCAGGTAGTAAGACTCGAAACATGGGTCCCCTCAAACCTCCCTGAACCACTGTCAACCCAACATTCCAGATTGTATCCCCCATCAAATGATCTAGATCACAGAAGTGGTATGGTGGAAAGGCTGGTACGTTGACAAAATGCTGCAATTGGGGAAGGATTATCATCTTTGAGAATGCAATCTTGCCGGTGAGGGCTCTGGGGAGCTGCTGACAGAGTTGCCCTCAAATTTGTCTTCCTGCAAGTGGTGAAGTGGAACCCCAGGTAACGGAAGGCTGTGGACTTCCAAGCTAAGGGTGTAGGGGCAATGCTGGCGGTGTGGGGTTTCACCTCGGAACAAGAAAGTATAGAATTTTCCCTAGTTAACTTGGAGCCCAGTCACCGCTTCGAAGTCCTGAAAGGCAGATGTCAAACAGGAGGTGTCGATTTTCATGTCTCAGATGTAAAGTAGAACATAATTTGCATAAAGGAACACTAAGTTCCTCCGTGCAGCTGTATCCCCCCCCCCACACACACAAACAGGGCTCTTCCAACTGAGGCAGTGCGCCATTGGCTACATGGATCTGGAGAACAGGATTGGGGAGATGGGACAACCCTGTTTAACCACGACCAACAGGAAAGGGGGGCAATATTAGGCAGCCCACTTGGACCCTTGAAGGGAGGTTTATGTTTAGTAGTTTGTTGTAAGCTAGGAGGCATGGACCTAGAACGAAGGATGATAGGGTCGCAAACAGGTGCTCCATAAGACTCAATCAATACAGACTATTAGGCTTATCTAGTATATAGTGGGGATGCCTGGTCTATTACACTGAATAGGCGACAGATATTATAGGGGTGGCCAGTTAGCTGTGTAGGTCAGAGTGATACATACTGAAGAATGGCAGATTGCAATTGTAATATCCAGCCTGCAGGCAGGGTGATTTCTGTTCTTGTAGGGGACCACCACACCAGCAGTTATCAAGGTTTGTCCCCTTATGAGTGGATTCGAGCTGTGTATTTGCTAGAGTTAGGCTGGCAATCTGAGAGATACTGCAGTACGGTGCCTCAGGAAGCCCTCGTTAATAGTGTGGAGCAGACTGATTAAAAAGCCGCCTACAGTGTTGAAGAAAGAAGTGGATGGGCTGGCCCGTGGTCTTTGGTTTTTACAGGTAGTCTGCTAATGGCAGGGTCACAACCTGGTCATGAGTTTCATTGGCATGCTTCACTTGGCGTTAGCCTGGCATGACTCAGCATGTACCTAACAAGTGCACTTTGTCCAGAAGGTCTTGGGTGGTCTGTTTTTGGGTCTTCAGCTGTGGTACCATCTCTGTGATATTACGTTCTGTGTTGGTGAACCGGAAAGCCAGTTTTCGCAGGTCCTTCTGAAGGAGACCAAATTCCACACACATCTCCTTTATGTGCGCTTCTACTGATGAGCAAGAGGATTTATTGGTAAGTAGGATGGTGGCCTGTTTTTCACCCAAGTCCTGTGGAGAGCTGGAGGTCTTTGCCCTGTGTCAGGGCTCCTCCCCATGATGGAGTGTGGGATAGGGTGGACGGGGATGAGGTTTTGGTGATTTCGGTTTACCCATGGCGTGTTCCAAGTCTACCGCGCCAATACGTTGCTGGATCACTGTATGCAGGATGACTAAAATCATGTTCCGTGGGGTAAAAGTCTGCTAGTATCAGCTGTGGTCTTTGTAGTAGCCAGCTCCCTACACCCTCCCCCTCTCCCTGTGCCGGGCATGCCCCGGTATGGTATGCAAGGTTGGTTCTGGCCAGTCGACAGTCTGATGCAGCACTGTGTGTGTCGTGTGTGTGTGTAATGGCAGGATTAATGTTGATTGCGGCATTCAGGTCCTGGAGCAAAGTTACTCCACGGCTGCCATCTTTGGCTCCATGGCAACCCCATAAGCACCCTCTCATACACACACTGTATATAATGGGTTGAGGCTGTAGACTTGTCACCTGGTTTGTTTGTGCACTAGCATACACCGCACACAACCTGTTAAATGTAGTCCTTAGGGAGTGGGGCTTAGGTGGCGAGTCGACAAAGAAATACTGGAAACAGTACTTACATACCCCAGGATGATGCAGAATACCAAGCTCAGTAGATCCTGCATAATATATTTCATATAGCTTACCTCACTCCTGCAACTCTGTCCTAAATGTTTGGGTCCTCCTCTGTTTGCCCGAGTAGCCAACATGCAGGTGCTGACACGATGCACGTATTCTGAAGTTGCTCAGTCTGTAACCTTATGGGTGTCAGTGTCCAACTTGCTGAGAGGTGACTGGATGTGTTCACAATGGAAGTTGCACTGTTGGGATTGTTCAGGTGCTCAAAAACAGATAAAGCTGCGAACCGGTTTATAAACCAAGCATTGCTGATAGCATGCAGACTAATTGCCATGCACTGGAAAGCCCAGGTATTGTTAGATATAGCCCACTGGTGTGCGGAAATACTGAAGTGGGGACAGGGAAAGGAGCTCAGGAGGCAAGAAATATGAGGACTATGCAAATACCCCAGAAATGTGGAATGGGAAGTACTATTACTTGACTTGCACACATTCAAGAGTTGGTGGCCCGTACTTAAACCTACCCTGGCGGGGACATAACCCCCCTCCTCCCCCATCCCCTTTTATCCACATTCCCACACCTCCATCATAACCCCTTCCAGCCTGTCCATGGGTGAGTGACAACACCCTTCTGTTATACCCTTTGATGTCCCGAATAGCTTCCTAGTGGCCATTATAGCTTCATGGATGTCACTGTTGATTTTCAATGTTTGTAGTACCTGCTTGAGATAGGAAGATTGAATAGCACTTATGGTAATGGCAGAATGTGAGTTAACATCGACACATGACTTGTTTTTACCAATGTTGCTGTTTAAGGACTGAACCAAGGACTCCTGCTGATACTGATGTGAAACTATTTTATTAATGACGATGTAGCTGGATTGCGGATTTTACTAATGATAATGTAACTTTCATAGATGTAATTTATTCAAGATTGTGATATTGAAAATGCAATTTAAAACTGGTTAAAAAAAAGTTATTGGAGATGCAGTTGGGTAGTTAGCTTTCACTAAAAAATACTAATGGTAGGTCAGCACTAATGAGGGACACATTAGCAAAGCACATTTACTTTTGATAATTATTGAAATTATGAACTATGATTCAATCTCAAGACCGGAGCCATGGATTATGCATTTCCTTTGTCCATTTTATTAATCAGCAGCCTTTACAATTAGAAAAAAAACCTTTATTTCACAGAAATCTTAGGGAAGGGGTATTCCACATAACCTATCAAACTCTAAATTCATAACATAGTCCATGTTTATGTCCCCTCTTTCTTCGTGAGATAAAAATGGTCAGTTCCTTCTTGTTCATTCCCGTTTGGAGCCGTCATTCCCTAGAAGAGAAAATACACCTTGTAACTATTCCATGCAGAACCAATATGACGTTCAAGTGGAGGGCACGCAAATAGCAATGTCACCTTAAATCTCAAATACAGTATTCAAAAGCATGATAATGGCAAAATAGTCATACTACTACCATAGGAAAGTCCCAAATGTATCCTGCATCAACTTTGTCACCGGGTCAACAGAAACCTCTTGCTAAAGCGGGTGTTGTCTTCATGTCCTTAACCCCTTCACTGCCATGGACATAATGCTATTAAAGAACGAGTTACTTACCTTCGGTAGCGACTTTTCTGGTGGATACATTAGCTTCCTGTGGATTCCTCACCTAATGAATACTCCCATTGCGCCAGCATTCGACGGAAATCTTCTTCCTAGGTTCTGCACGTCGACGAGGACGTCACAGTTGCCCATGCGATGCCGTCTGACGTCATACAGGCAATAAGAGGTCCTCGCCGACGTGCCGACATCAGTACCAACATTTTTTACGTGCCTGAGAATAATAGGCCATTGAGATGAAAGAACAATAGTAATATTTAATGATATTCCAAACACATCATTCTGAGAATTCAACCTACCATTTTTTTTTTTAAACAAGTAAATAAATATATGAACTATATATATACATATAGATATAAACATATATACATAATATATAAAAATCCTCAAAACCAAGAGGAGCACACTCAAGAATTACTTGGTTAGACCAAACAGGCAACGGGGAGGCGGGTGGGACCGCGAGGAATCCACAGGTAGCTAATGTATCCACCAGAAAAGTCGCTACCGAAGGTAAGTAACTCGTTCTTCTGATGGATACAACTACCTGTGGATTCCTCACCTAATGAATGGAGTCCCAAAGCAGTACCGCACTCTGTGGTGGGTGCCTGAATGGTCAAACCAAGAAATCCTGCAGCACTGACCGTGCAAAATGGCCATCCCTTCTGACCTCAGAGTCCAAGCAGTAATGCTTCGCAAAAGTATGAAGGGATTACCAAGTTGCGGCCTTGCAGATGTCGACCACAGGAACACCCCTAGCCAAGGCCGAAGAGGCCGACTTAGCTCTGGTGGAATGAGCTCTTATACCATCAGGAGGATCCTTCTTTGCTAAAGAGCAACACATTTTAATGCAAAGAGCAACCCACCTGGAGAGTGTTCTCTTGTGGACTGCCTTTCCTCTCCTCTTTCCCACGTATCCGATGAAAAGCTGATCCTCCAGCCTGAAATCCTTTGTCCTGTCTATATAAAAGCTTAGCGCCCTCTTTGGGCCCAAGCGGTGTAGTCTCTCTTCTTCCTTTGACGGATGAGGCGGAGGATAAAACGTGGATAGAGTAATTGTCTGGGCCAAATGAAAGGGTGAAACAAACTTCGGAAGGAAAGTAGCCTTCGTCCTCAACACCACCTTATCCCCATAAAAAGATGTATAAGGGGGTTTTACCGATAGAGCCTGCAACTCACTCACTCACTCTCCTTGCAGAGGTAATTGCAACCAGGAAAACCGTTTTAAGAACCAATAATCTTATGGGGCAAGAATGCATAGGCTCAAAAGGGGACCCCCATAAGGAAAGTTAGAACCAAGGTCAAATCCCATTGAGGCATAACGAAAGGAGTTGGAGGGATTTTATTCATAAGGCCCTTCAAGAATCTAAGTACTATTGGGGATTTAAATAAAGAAGGCTGGTCTGAAAGACAAAGAAAGGCTGAAAAGGCAGACAAGTAACCCTTAACAGTAGCCACTGCACAACCCCTCTGTGCTAAAGACAAAGCAAAAGATAAAACATCTGACAAATGAGCACGCAAGGGATCAATCTGCCTCTCCCCACACCAAACCACAAATTTAGACCACCTATTAGCGTAGATAGATTTAGTGGAGTGTCGCCTGGCCGATGAGATAACATCCACTACATCAGGCAGGAGAGAGAAAGAACTCAGGTTGCCCCGTTCAATCTCCAGGCATGAAGGTGCAGGCTCTGGAGGTGGGGGTGTAAAACCTGCCCCTGCGACTGCGAGAGGAGGTCTGCCCTGAGAGGGAGACGGAGTGGAGGGCACAGTGAGAGTTGGAGAATGTCCGAGTACCACACCCTCTTTGGCTAATCCGGAGCAATTAAGATGACTTGAGCCCGGTCTTGGCGAATTTTACTCAACACACAAGGAATCAAGTGTATGGGGGGGAAACGCGTAAAGCAACTGGTCGCACCAGGTCATCTGAAACGCATCCCCCAAAGCTCCTTGTACCGGATACTGGAGGCTGCAGAATAACGGGCAGTGCGAGTTCTCCCGGGTGGCAAACAGATCTATCCGAGGAAACCCCCACATCTGGAAGATTAACCGGACTTGATCTGGATGGAGACGCCACTCGTGATCGGCCGAGAAATGGCAACTGAGATTGTCCGCACGTACGTTCAAGACTCCGGCCAGATGATTTGCTACCAAGCAAATCTGATGGTCCTTTGCCCAGGACCATAGCCGTAGAGCTTCACTGCAGAGAAGATACGACCCTACCCCTCCCTGTTTGTTTATACACCACATCGCAGTAGTGTTGTCCGTCAGGACCTGAACCGACTGACCACGAAGGGATGGGAGGAAGGCCTTGAGAGCCAGACGTACAGCCCGTAACTCCAACAGATTTATATGAAACACCTGTTCTACTGGAGACCAAAGTCCCTTGATCTCCATGTCCCACAGATGAGCTCCCCACCCTAGAGTGGAAGCATCCGTTATTACTGTGGCCACAGGCGTAGCTTGCGAGAACGGCCTTCCTCTGGAAAGATTGCCGTCCGCAATCCACCATTTCAAATCCATGGCAGCATCTCTGGAGATTCTCACCGAGCCTTCGAGATCCCCTTTGTGTTGAGACCACTGCCTTCGGAGGCACCACTGAAGAGCCCTCATGTGCCAGCGAGCATGCATGACCAACAGTATGCAAGAAGCAAACAGACCGAGCAGACGTAGGACCTTGAGGACTGGAATGACTACTCCACTTTTAAACATTGGAACCAACGCCTGAATGTCCTGAATCCGCTGAGGCGGAGGAAAGGCTCGGTTCAATGTTGTATCCAGTACTGCCCCTATGAACAGGAGGCCCTGAGAGGGTTCTAGGTGAGATTTGGGCATGTTCACCCAAAAGCCCAGGTCGAACAACAACTGGGTTGTCGACTGCAGGTGATGCAACACGAGCTCCGGAGACCTGGCTTTGATCAACCAGTCGTCTAGATAAGGAAATACTGCTATCCCATTCCTTCTGAGCTCTGCCGCAACCACCGACATCACCTTCGTGAAGACTCGAGGTGCTGAAGTAAGACCAAACGGGAGGACCACAAACTGATAGTGCTGCAACCCCACCACAAAACAGAGATACTTCCTGTGCAACCTGAGTATCGGGATATAAAAGTAAGCATCCTGCAAGTCGACAGACACCATCCAATCTCCATTGTTCAGCGCCAAAAGCACCTGAGCTAGGGTCAGCATCTTGAACTTTTCCTGTTTGAGGAACCAATTCAAGATCCTTAGGTCCAGGATTGGTCTCAACCGACCATCCTTCTTGGGAATCAGGAAGTACCTTGAATAACAACCTTGACCCCTTTCCTGCTCTGGAACCAACTCCACCGAGCCCTTTGAAAGGAGGACTTGAACCTCCTGTTCCAACAACAGGAGGTGTTCTTCTGAACAATAAGATGGGCGGGGCGGGATGGGGGGCGGAAACTCCCAAAAGGGAAGGGTGTAGCCTTTTCTCACAATGCTGGTAACCCAGGAGTCTGAAGTTATGACCTCCCACTTGTGGAGAAAATTCAGTAACCTCCCCCCTACAAGAGTGGAGTGAGTGGGAATTGGTGGAAGCCTAAGGCTGCTTCCCCTGCTGCACCCCTCCAGAGGAAGAGGAAAAGGCAGAGTGCTGCTGAGAGGCTTCCCTGGTACGGACCCTACCCCTCCCTCTAAAAGATCTATAGGAGAAAGCAGAGGTAGGCTACTGGAATTTCCCTCGAAAGGAGGAGGAGCCACGACCAAATCCACGAAACCTACTAAAAAATCTGGAGGAGGCAGAAGAAGTGGCTTGCAAGCCCAGCGACTTGGCCGTGGCCCTGCTCTCCTTGAACCTCTCTAAGGCTGAATCCGCCTTGGCACCAAAGAGCTTGTCCCCATCAAAAGGAAGGTCCAGTAGGGTCGACTGCACATCAGAGGAAAATCATGAGTTACGAAGCCAAGCCTGCCTCCTCGTAACTACAGCAGTGCCCATTGCCCTAGCAATGGAGTCAGTTGTATCCAACCCAGATTGGATAACCAGAGTTGCAGCTGCCTGAGAGTCCAATACTAGATTTAACAGCCCCTGAGTGACCTCCGTATACGTTGATGCAATCTCGTCCATCAGGGCATAAATGTACCTTCCTAAAATACATGTAGCATTGGTGGACTTCAATGCCATGCTACACGAAGAGAACACCTTTTTGGATGCCATGTCCATCTTCTTGGAGTCTCTATCGGAGGGCACAGATGGAAAAGAGCCAGGAGCAGACCTTGCCGAGCAGGAAGCCTGGACCACCAAGCTTTCAGGTGTTGGATGTCTGGTAAGAAAACCAGGGTCAGCCGGTGCAGCCCGATACCTCCTAGCCAGAGATCTATTGACAGCTGAAAAAGACCCCGGCTTCTTCCAGACTTCCAAAACAGGGTCCAGCAAAGCCTCATTGAACGGCAAAAGTGGTTCTGCCGATGTAGAGGCCGGGTGCAACACCTCTGTCAACAAATTCTGCTTGGCTTCGATTACCGGCAAAGGAAGATCCAAGAAGCTAGCTGCCTTCCTGATAACAGAATGGAAAGTGGCCGCCTCTTCTGTATACTCCCCAGGAGATGACAAGTCCCACTCGGGGGAAGTATCTAGGCCACTAGTAGTGTCCAGCCCATGGAGACCCTCACGAGAGTCCTCAATCTCTCCTTCCTCTATGTTTTGTCTCTGGTACTCCTGCTCTTCAAGGAGGCGGAGAGCAAGCCTCCTCGAGTGCAGCCTCTCCTCTATCCTCGGCGTCAACATGGCGTCAGCGGATGTTGAAGAACGACGCCGATCGAGGAGTCGCATGGAGAGAAGACTGCTTCGGAGTTGCAGGAGGTCTAGACGGCGCCACTGGTTGAAACATCGAAGCCGCCGGAGCCGAAGTCTCAGGAGCCACCGGAGCCGATACCGGCGCCGAGCCCACGTTCCCCAGGGGGAGAAAGGGCATAAAGGGTGCCGGTCAAAGTGGAGCCGGAGCACCCATGTTGAAGGCCAAAGGGCCCGAAGGACCAGCCGGTCCACCACCTGGAGCCATCTGCTGGAAGATGGAAAACATTGCATTTAAAAATGCGGTACTATCAGCTCCAGGGGCCGGGAAAGCCGGGTACTGGGGTGCCTGGTTCGAAGGCGACACCGACCTCAACGTCTGCAACGACGGAGAAAATATTTGAGGCTGCGGAACCTCAAACACTGAAAGTGGTTGGCCCGATGACCCGGGCGAAGTCGGTGAGGCTGGAGAAGGCAACGGCGTCGACGGATGGGGAGTGACAGTGGGACTTACCTCCCAAGTCTTCCGACGTTGAGTTGATAGTGACCTCGACCTCTCTTTACTCGACCGGCGCCGTGATTCTCGATGATGCCGGGAGTCTCGATGACGCCGATGAGACTTCGGTGACGAGGATTTTCGATGATGTCTCTTTTCCTTCCTTTTCGACTTCGCCAGAAAAAGCTTAGCCTCGCGCTCTTTCAGGGCCTTAGGATTCATATGTTGACAAGAATCGCACTTGTCAACATCATGATCGGAACTAAGACACCACAAACAGTCTTAGTTAGTTACCGACATTTTGCCCCCACACTCACGGCAGGGCTTGAATCCTGACTTTCTTTGCGACATTGTAATCTCAAAGAAAAAAATAGATCCAAAAACACACTGTAACTGTCGAACAGCAACAGTAGCTCCCTCGAAGATAACCGTTTCGAATGGCACGGAAAAAAGTGAACTGACGACGGCGAGGACCTCTTATTGCCTGTATGACGTCAGACGGCGTCGCGTGGGCAACTGTGACGTCCTCGTCCACGTGCAGAAGCTAGGAAGAAGATTTCCGTCGAACGCTGGCGCAATGGGAGTATTAATTAGGTGAGGAATCCACAGGTAGTTGTATCCATCAGAAATAGGCTGATCTGCCCCCAGGGAGGGCAGAAGCCACTAGGCACCAGGGATGCTTTTATTTATATTGAGAACAGGAGTGACCCCTTAGGCAAGGGTTGTTCCCCCCCTCAAGCAATTTTTTTAAAAGATCATTTCCGCCCCCCCAGGGTGCAGATTAGCCTTTATTAATTAGGCCGATCTGCCCCTTTTGGCAGGGGGTGGGGTGCAGAAGCCACTAGAAACCAGGTTTTTTTTTTTTTTTTTTTTTTTTAAACCTTTATACTGATAAGGGGTGCGACCCCTTATGCAAGCTCCCAAATGGCCTAAAGTACAAATTACTTACCTTCGGTAATGAAATATCTGGTAGAGACATATTCTAGTTGCAGATTCCTTACCTTAGAATTTCCCCCCAGGCGTTAGACTGTATCTGGAGATTTTTCTTCGAGCAATACCCTTGGGCGTCTGTACGTGGCGTTGTTCGACTCCGCAGGCATCGACTGATGCCTTGATGACGTCTGGAGTAGTACATGGACGCCACCCTCGTGCAGTGATGTCAGTTTCTTTTAACGACTTTCCACGCCAGAGCGCAGAGCCGCTAAGAACACTGAGATTGGTGCGACAGAGCTAAGGACCTGAAAGGGTGGAACACCTGTCCCCAGAAATAATTTCGCAAAGCGGGGAGGATGGGTGGGCGGTAAGGAAGCTGCAACTAGAATGTGTCTCCCACCAGATATTTCAAATACCGAAGGTAACTAACCTGTACATCTGATAGAGACTTCTAGTTGCAGATTCCTTACCTTAGAATTGATACCCAAGCAATGCCATCCTATGTGGTGGGCTGCGAACAAAGATCATACTAGAAAGTCTTGCAGGACTGAACGACCAAAGTAGCCGCCTCAACGGACCTGACTATCCAGGCAGTAATGCTTATCAAACGTGTGCAGGGATGCCCATGTAGCTGCCCGACAGATATCCAGGACAGGAACTCCGCGTGCTAACGCAGTGGAAGCCGCAATTTCTCTGGTGGAATGAGCACGCAAGGCTTCAGGAGGTTGCTTTTTAGCCAAAGTGTAGCACATTTTGATGCAAAGAAGCACCCATCGAGAGATGATATGGTTTTGCACTGCCTTCCCTTTCTTAGCACCCACATAGCCAAAGAGTTGATTGTCCACCTGGAAATCTTTAGTACAATGGAGGTAGAACACCAACACTCTTTTTGGGTCCAGACAGTGGAGTCTCTCCCCTTCTCATGGGAAGGGTGTGGGAGTGTGTAGAAGGTAGGCAAAGTGATGGACTGGCCTACATAAAATGGTGTAAATACCTTAGGAAGGAGTGAAGCTCTAATACGTAACACCACTTTGTCAGGGTGTACAGACAAGTTTGGAGGCATTGAAGAAAGCACCTGGAGCTCACTCACCCTGCAAGCAGAGGTGATAGCGACAAAGAAAGACAGTTTGAATGCGAGGTTCCGCAAGGGACAATTATGCATTGTCTCAAACGGGGTACACATTAAGTAAGTACAAGATTAAGATCCCACTGAGGCATAATAAATGGAGTGGGAGATAATAAGTGGGTGAGCCCTTTTAAGAACCTACTGACAATAGGAGATTTAAAGAGTGAGGGCTGATCAGGTAACCTTTAAGGGTGCCCAAAGCAGAGCCCTGCTGGGCTAAATAATGAACAGAAGAACCTCTGACAGAGGGGCACAAATGTGATCAACAGATTTGTTGGTACACCATGCCACAAGATTTATTCCAACGACAGGCATAATGTATACAGTTTTAGTCGATGGATGCCTGGCTGCCAAGAAACATTGCAGACTTTGGGTGGAAGGGCAAATGCATTCAACTGTTGCAGCTCAATCTCCACGCATGAAGGTGGAGGTTGGACAGGTGCCGATGGAGAACCGTCCCCTGCTGCTGTGACAGAAGATCCTCCCAAAGAGGCAGTCTGAGTGGAGGATGGATGGACATGCTCAATAGCTCTGGATACCACACTCTTCAAGCCCAGTCCGGAGCCCCCAAGATAACTTGGGCCCGGTCGTACTTGATTTTCTTGAGAACTCTGGGTAGAAGAGGGCTAGACGGGAAGGCGTACAGGAGGCTGGAGCTCCACTCGAGATGAAAAGCGTCTCCGAGCGAGTGCCGTCTTCGAAAATTCCAACGTGCAAAACAGCTGACATTGCGTGTTCTCTGCGGAGGCAAACAGATCTAACCAAGGCTCTCCCCACTTGAGACCTTGCGTCACCTCCAGATAGAGACGCAATTCGTGATCGACTGTGCGTCAGCGGCTGAGTTTGTCTGCTCTGGCGTTGAGAGCCTGCCAGATGTTCAACCATCAGCGTAATGCCCTGATATTCCAGCCATGTCCAGAGGCGTAGTGCTTCCTGACAAAGGGTCCAGGACCCTACCCCGCGTTGTCTGTTGGAGTACCACATGGCGGTAGTGTTGTCTGTGAACACCTGCACCACTTTCCCTTTGAGAGAGGGAAGGAATGTTTTTGACCTAAGCCTGATTGCCCGGAGCCCGGAGCTCCAGCATTTTTATGTGGAGCCCGACTCCGCCGGAAACCAGAGGCCTCTGATCTCTGCTTCTCCCATGTGTCCACACCAACCCACAAGTGACGCATCTGTCACTATAGAGAGATCTGGTTGGGGAAGGGAGAGGGATCTGCTGTTGACACAATTTGGATTCTAAAGCCACCACTGCAGGTCTTTCGCAGTCCCCTCCGAGATCTGGACCATGTCTGAGCGATTTCCCTGATGCTGCGCCCACTGGAACTTTAGGTCCCACTGCAGAGTGCGCATATGCCATCTGGCATGTGTACTAGCAGGAGACAGGAGGCCATGAGGCCCAGCAGGCTCACACTCACCGAAACCCAAGACCGAGGCTTAAAGAAAGATCTGAATCATAGCCTGAAGGTCTTAGACTCGCTTGTCTGGAGAATAAGCGAGAAATTGCACTGTATCCAGAACAGCTCCAATGAAAGTGAGCGTCTGAGAGGAAGTCAGGTGTGACTTTGGCACGTTTAAAGTGAACCCCAGCTTGTGCAGGAGGTTCGCCATAGTCTGAAGGTGAGAGACGACTGTCTGGGGAGAAGGCGCCTTCAACAGCCAGTCATTGAGGTAGGGGAAAACTGAGACCCGTAACCTGCACAGATGAGCTGCAACCACCGCCATCATTTTTGTGAACACCAGAGGGGCGCTGGTAAGGCCGAAAAGGAGCATGGTAAACTGAAAGTGCTAGTGACCTACCATGAATCGTAGGTATCGTCTGTGGGCAGGCAGGATGGGGATGTGAAAATAAGCGTCCTGCAAGTCCAACGCTACCATCCAGTCTCATGGGTCTAAGGCAGAAAGAACCTGAGCCAGGGGGACCATTTTTAATTTCTCCTTCTTGAGGAAGTAGTTCAGGACCCGAAAGTCTAGGATTGGATGTAAGCCCTTGTCCTTCGTTGGTATAAGAAAGTAGCAGGAATAACAACCACAACCCACTTCTGGCACAGGGACTCTTTCTATAGCTCCCTTGGCCAAGAGAGCCATGACTTCCTGGTGGAGAAGCACAAAATGATCCTCCGGAAGATGATGGAAGGATGGTGGCATGTGTGGTGCTGCAGATTCCAAAGGAGGGTGGGGAGGAGTAGCCCTTCCGAATGATCTGCAAAACCCACCCATCAGTGGTGATAAGTTCCCAGTGGGGCAGGTGATGGCGGATCCTGCCCCTAACTGGGTAGGAGTGACGGGACGGACTAGGAGGGTTTGGAGACTGCAGGGGGGGAGGGGGCAGAGGTGGAATGGACAGACCTATGGTTCCCTGTCTCACAGCCACGTGGAATTCCGCGACCTCGGCCATGCATAGGCTGCCCAGCGTGTGTGGCACGATGGCTGGGTTGAGGACATGACAGGGTGCCCCTTCCGTGTTCCACGAAATGGATGAAAAGCTGAATGCGGTGGGCGAGTGGCGGAGGAAAGACCAAGGGTCCGAGCCGTAGACTGGGAATCATTGAATCTCTCCAAGGCAGAGTCCGCTTTGTCTCCAAAGAGACGGGTGCTATCAAAGGGCATGTCCATGAGTGACTGTTTGACATCCCCTGAGAAGCCACAAGTGCGTAACCAGGAATGGCGCCGTAAGACCACTGTTGTTGCAACCGATCTGCCCAGAAAGTCTCTCGTATCCCGCCCACAACGGATAGTGAACTTTTCTGCATCTCTCCCATCTTTCACTGCTTGGGAGACGATAGCACGGGCCTCCTCCGGTATCTGCGGCAGGACTTGCGCAACTGTAACCCACAGGGAGTGGGTATAACGTCACAAAAAACATGCAGTGTTCACAGACCGCAGTGCGAGGCTGCAGGAAGAAAACAACTTCTTGGCAAATTGTTCCAGCCTTTTGGATTCACTATCCTGGGGTACGGAAGGGAACGCGCCTGAAGAAGTGGAAGCCTGGATAACACGACTCCCAGGAGTGGGGTGTTGGGACAGGAATTTTGGGTCGGTCGGTGCAGGCCAATGGCGGCTAGCAATAGTCCTGTTCACAGGAGCCCCTGTGTTGGGTTTGGACCATGTACCCAAAAGGACATCGGTGAGGGCCTCATTGAATGAGAGAAGGAGTTCTGAAGTAGAAGCCCCAGGCTGAAGCACCTCAGTCAGGAGATTAGACCTGACTTCCACAGTAGGTAGCTCAAGGCTGAGGACCTCAGCTGCCTTACTGACCACCATACTGTAAGTTGCTTCCTCCGCCGTAGCCACAATAGGAGGAGACAGCATGCCAGCGTCAGGAGAAGTATCCAGACCACTGGCTTCGCCCAAATCCTGTTCCCAGTCCACAGCATGGTCATCCTGGTATTCATAATGGTCCAGGGATCCATCCAATTCCTCCACATAGGAAAAAGGTTCCGAATCAGACCTTGGGTGAATAGGCCCCACTGAAGCCGATGGTGCAGTCGACCAATGCCTCTCCGAGTCGTCTGGGATAAATTCTTGTTCTCCTCCAGGGGTACCCACAAACTATGGGTACCTCTCGAATCCCTATAAAGTTGGCAAAAATATAAATAAAAATAAATACGTATTTTTTTAAAAAAAACTTCTTAGCCAAAGCGTAGCACTTTTTGATGCAAAGAAGCACCCATCGTGAGATGTTACACTTCTGCACCGCCTTTCTTCGTACCCCCCCCAAAAAAAAGAGTTCATCATCCAACCCGAAATCTTTGGTAAGATTGAGGTAGTATGCCTAGGCTCTTTTTGCATCCAGACGGTGGAGTCTCTCCTCTTCGTGAGAAGAATGTGGGAGTGAATAAAAAGGGAAAGTGATGGATTGGGCTTCATGAATGGGCGTGACCACTTTGTGAAGGAATGAGGCCCTCGTATGGAGCCCCACCTTGTCAGGGAAAACAGACAACAATGGGGGTTTAGAAGAAAGAGCCTGAAGCTCACTCACCCAGCGAGCACAGATCACGGCAACCAGAAGAGCAAGTTACTTACCTTTGGTAATGCTTTTTCTGGTGGATACATTAGCTACCTGTGGATTCCCCACCTAATGAATTCTCCCCATGCGCAGCATTAGACGGAAACTTCTCTCTCTAGCTATGCACGTCAGGCGAGGACATCACAATTGCACGACTCCACGCGGCTCCGCTTGACGTTATCGTGGCAATAAGAGGTCCTCGCCGTCGTGCTGACGTCAGTTCATGCAATTTTTTAGGTGCCTTTGAAACATATAAAGAACATCGACAATCTACACCCTTTAAGATTAACAAGAATAAACTTTATAGATAATCTTCATCTAAAAACTTTTGCACAGTTCTTTAAATAAGGGCACATACCAACATGAATGGTTTGCAAACTTGAAATTAACTTGAATGTGAACTAAAAACATATATACATATGTAGAAACATTGAAACTGAAGTGCACACCCAAGCCGATCCTGGTATGACCAGACAGACAACGGGGAGGCGGGAGGGACCGTGAGGAATCCACAGGTAGCTAATATATCCACCAGAAAAAGCGTTACCGAAGGTAAGTAACTTGCTCTTCTGATGGATACAACTACCTTTGGATTCCTCACCTAATGAATAGAGTCCCAAAGCAGTACCACCTCGGAGGGTGTCCGTCTGGTCAAACCAGGAAATCCTGCAGCACCGACCGCGCAAAATTGCCATCCATTATCACCTCTGCATCCAAACAATAATGCTTCACAAAGGTGTAGAGGGAAGACCAAGTCACAGCCTTGCAGATGTCCACCATCGGAACACCTCTGGCCAAAGCCGATGAGGTTGACTTGGCCCTGGTGGAATGAGCCCTGATCCCCTCAGGAGGATCCTTCTTTGCCAATGAGTAACATATTTTAATACAAAGAACGGCCCACCTGGAGATCGCTCTCTTGTGGACGGCCTTCCCCTTCCTCACGTATCCAATAAAGAGTTGTTCATCCAACCGGAACTCTCTCGTCCTGTCGACATAAAAACTGAGAGCCCTCTTAGGGTCCAGACGATGGAGTCTTTCCTCCTCCTTAGATGGATGCGGAGGAGGGTAGAACGTCAAGAGAGTTATTGATTGTCCCAAGTGAAATGGAGACACCACCTTGGGGAGGAAAGCCACCCTGGTCCTCAAAACCACCTAATCCTTATAAAAAGTGGTGAAAGGCGGGTGAGCAGAAAGAGCCTGCAGTTTGCTAACACGTCTAGCCGAAGTGATGGCCACCGTTTTGAAAAACAAATATCCTAATGGGCAGCAAGGAAGTCAACACCAAATTCAAGTCCCACTGCAGCATAATAAAAGGCCTGGGAGGAAATTTATTAGTAAGCCCCCTCAAAAATCGAACAACCAAAGGAGATCTGAATAGGGAGGGCTGATCTGGAAGATATAAAAAAAGTCGAAAGGGCCGAAAGATAGCCCTTAACCGTGGGCAAAGCACACCCACGCTGAGCCAATGACAACGCGAACAACAAAACATCAGAAAGATGGGCACTTAAGGGATACATTTTCTTCTCCCCACACCAACAAACAAAATTAGCCCACCTACTTGCATAGACCAACTTGGTGGAGTGTCGTCTGGCTGATAAAAGAACCTCCACCACCTTCGGTGGGAGAGAAAAGGAACTCCGGTTGCCCCGTTCGAGCGCCAGTCATGAAGCTGCATGCTTTGGAGGTGGTGTGTCGAACCTGCCCCTGCGAAAGGAGGTCTGCCCTGAGAGGGAGACGGAGCGGAGGGTACAGTGAGTCGGAGAATGTCTGCATACCACACCCTTCATGGGCAATCCAGAGCTTTCAGAATGACTTGGGCCCGGTCTTGCCGAATCTTCCTCAAAACCCGAGGAATCAAGGGTATGGGAGGAAACGCGTAAAGCAACTGGTCGCACCAGGACATCTGAAACGCGCCCCCCAACGCTCCTTGCATCGGATACTGGAGGCTGCATAACGACTGACAATGCGCATTCTCGAGTGGCAAAGAGGTCTATTCAGGGGAAAACCCCCCATCCGAAAGATGTAAAGAACTAGATCCGGATGCAGACACCACTCGTGGATGTCCGAGAAGAAGCGACTGAGCTTGTCCGCATGTACGTTTAGGACCCCGGCCAAATGGTTTGCCACTACACAAAGCTGATGGTCCCGCACCCGGGACCAGAGTCGCAGAGCCTCTCTGCAAAGAAGGTACGACCCTACACCACCCCTGTTTGTTGATATACCAAATCGCAGTTGTGTTGTCCATCAGAATCTGAACTGACTGACCGCAAAGGGAAGGGAGGAAGGCCTTGAGGGCCAAACAAATCGCCTGCAGTTCCAGCAGATTAATATGAAACCTCGGCTCTACTGGAGACCAACGACCCTTGATCTCCAGATCCTCCAGATGAGCTCCCCACCCTACGGTGGAGGCATCCGTTATCACCGTGGCCACCAGAGTTGGCTGCGAGAACGGCTTCTCTTGAGAAAGGTTGCCTTCCACAGCCCACCATCGGAGATCCGCTGCAGTGTCTCTGGAGACCCTTATCGATTCCCCGAGATCTCCTCTGTGCTGAAGCCACTGCTTGCGGAGGCACCACTGAAGAGCCCTCATATGCCAGTGTGCATGCGTGACCAACAGAATGCAAGAAGCGAACAGACCGAGCAAACAAAGGACCTTGAGGACCGGAACTACTGCTCCTTCTTGAAACATTGGAACCAGCGCCTGAATGTCCCGTATCCGCTGTGGCGGAGGAAATGCTCGATTCAATGTTGTGTCCAGTACTGCCCCTATGAACAGGAGACGTCGAGAGGGCTCTAGGTGAGACTTGGGCACATTTATTGAAAAACCCAGACTGCACAACAACTGGGTTGTCAGCTGCAGATGACGCAGCACAAGCCCCGGAGACTCAGCTTTGATCAACCAATCGTCCAGGTAAGGGAATACTGCTACTCCCTTTCTCCTGAGGTGTGCTGCAACAACTGCAATCACCTTCGTGAAGACCCGTGGTGCGGAAGTAAGACCAAAAGGAAGGACCACAAACTGGTAGTGCTGCGATCCTACCACAAACCGGAGATACTTCCTGTGCGACTTGAGAATGGGAATGTGAAAATAAGCATCCTGCAAGCCGACCGACACCATCCAATCCTCCTTGTCCAACACCAAAAGCACCTGTGATAGAGTCAGCATTTTTAATTTCTCCTGTTTGAGGAACCAATTCAAAATCCTCAGGTCCAAAATAGGCCTCAGATGACCATCCTTCTTGGGGATCAGGAAGTACCTGGAATAACACCCCTGACCCCTTTCTTACTCTGGAACCAACTCCACTGCACCTTTCAATAATAGGGAGAGAACCTCCTGTTGTAACAGCAAGAGATGATCTTCAGAACAAAAAGGAAAGACGGGGAGGGAAGTGAGGCGGAATCTCCCGAAAAGGAAGGGCGTAACCTCTTCTCACCAAACTGATGAAGTCTGTTGTTATGGACTCCCATATGGGAAGAAAGAGTGAAAGCCTCCCCCCTACCGGAGAGGTATAAGAAACAATGGTGAGAGGACTAGGGCTTCTTTCCTTGAGGTAACCCTCCAGCGGAAGAGGAAGGGTGCTGCTGTTGGGTGGCACCTCTTGTGCCGACTCTACCCCATACCCTGTATGAGTGATAAGGGAGGCTGGAGGACTGCTGCGATCTCCCACGAAAGGAAGAACCTCTTCCAAAAACATGCAGCCGTCTAAGAGATCGAAATGGGGTAGCAGCAGCCTGCAGACCCAAAGATCTAGCTGTGGCCCTACATTCTTTAAAGCGCTCTAGCGAAGAGTCCGCTTTTGAACCAAACAGTTTTGCCCCATCAAAGGGCAGATCCAGCAACATAGACTGGACGTCAGTCGAAAATCCGCAAGTGATTAACCACGCATGCCATCTGGAGGCAACGGAAGTCCCCATGGCTCTTGCAATAGAGTCCGTGGTATCCAGCCCTGTCTGAATAACCTGTGTAGCCGCCACCCGAGCGTCCGAAAGAAGACTACACAAGTCCTGGCACATGTCCGGAAGTACAGTCTTCGTCGCATCCATTATGGCATGGCTATACCTGCCCAGAATACATGTTGCATTGGCAATTTTAGAGCCATGCTGCAAAAAGAAAACACCTTCCTGGCCGATTGGTCCATCCATTTGGATTCCCGGTCCGAGGGTACTCCCGGAAACGAACCAGGGGCCGACCTCGAAGAGCAGGATGCTTGCACCACCAAGCTCTCTGGTGAAGGGTGTTTGGATAAAAACTCCGGGTCCCCAGGCGCAGATCTATAATGCCTGGCCACCGACCTACTATCAGCCAAAGAAAAAAACAGGCTTCTTCGAAACCTCTTCGATCGGATCCATCAGGGCTTCATTAAATGGTAAAAGAGGATCCACCACGGCTGTAGCAGAATGCAAATCCTCAGTCGAAAGGTTGGTCTTCACCTGCGCCGTCGGTAAAGGAAGATCCAGAAATGCTGCGGCCTTCCTAATAAGATTGGTAAGAGGCTGCCTCCTCTGTATATTCATCAGGGGAGGCCAGATCATATTTGTGAGGTATCAAGACCACTTGCTGTGTCCAACCCAGGGAAATCACCCTGGGGGTCAGTGACCTCCCCTTCTTCGAGGAATTGCTGCTGATATTCCCTCTCCTCTAAAAGTCTAAGTCATGGAGCAGAGCAATGTCGGTGAATGGCGGCGGGAAGGCGTCATGACAGGTTCTCCGGATCCACCGACGCCGCAGATGGATCCATCAGCGCCATGGAGAAGGCACCCGCATCCGATGCCGACATCCGACCCCATCACCTCCAACACCAGCATCAAAGGTCTCTCCCTCGACGTCGAGGGCTGCACTGTCGGCAGAGGGGCCTGACTTGAATCTCCAGCAAAACAAAATGGTATAAACGGCGTCGGTTTATATGGAGCTGGAACGAGATTGAAAGCCAGGGGACCAGTGGGGCCAGCCGGCGCACCACCTCCCGGAGCCATATTTTGAAAAATCTGGAACATGGCATTAAGGATTGCCGCAGGATCCGTACCCGGAGCCGGGAACGAAGGATAAGCCTGTGGAGCCGGTGCCGGGCTGGACTCTTCAGGTTCAGGATGCACCGGCGAAGCCAGATGACTGAGGATCCACAACTTCAAAGACTGACCAGGGACGTTTGCGGCGTCGCAGGTTGAGTGGGACACAGTCGGACTCACTTCCCAAGACCTTTGGTGCCAGGACGATGGAGACCTCGACCGACTTCTGGACTGACGTCGGGAGTCACGATGATGTCACTTCTTATGGGATGACTTTCCAGAAGAGGACCGATGGTGCCGCTTCCTCTCCTTCTTGGACCTTGCCAAGAAAAGCTGCCTTGCGTTCCTTCAATGCCTTCGTATTCATCTTTTGGCAGGATCCGCATTCTTGGAAGTCGTGATCGGAACTGAGGCACCAAAGACAATCGTTGTGCGGATCAGTCACAGACATGCAACCTGCAAGGCTTGAACCCCGACTTTTTCGGAGCCGACATCCTGGAAATACACAAAGTATACCTTCCGAAGAGCTAATGATACAGGTAACAGAAAAGTAACCGTTATCGGAGGCACGGAAAAAAGTGAACTGACGTCAGCACGGCGGCGAGGACCTCTTATTGCCACGATGACATCACGCGGAGCCGGGCAATTGTGATGTCCTCGCCGACGTGCAGAGCTAGAGAGAAGTTTCCGTTGAATGCTGCGCATGGGGAGAATTCATTAGGTGAGGAATCCACAGGTAGTTGTATCCATCAGAAATGCAGTTTTACGAATAAGGAGCCGCACAGAACAGCTGTGTAATGGCTCAAAGGAAGCACATATCAGCTAAGTAAGAACAACATTAAGGTCTTACTGAGGCGTGATAAAGTGGGGGGGGTTTACAAATGGGTAAGACCATTAAGTAATCTACCCACAAGAGGAGACTTAAAAAGAGAATGTTTGTCCGCCAACATTAGGGAGGCTGAGAGCCGCCAAGTAACCTTTAAACAGTGCCAATGCAGAGCCCTACTGGGTGAAAGATATGATGAACCAAAGAACTGCAGAGAAAGAAGCGGGGGTGGGGGGAGGGGGTCGGTGGAGGAAATCAAGAGACTTGTTTCTACACCATGACACAAATTGATGCCGACAAGCGTATACCATTTTGGTGGAGGGACTCCTGGTTGCCAAGTTAAACTCACAGACTTCGTGTGGAAGGTCAAAAGCCGTCAACTGCCGCCGCTCTATCGCCACATGGAAGGCGAAGATTGGACAGCTTCAGATGGAGAACCATCCCCTGCTGCTGCACAAGAAGTGCCTCCCTAATTTGCAGTCTGACTGGAAGATCGGTGGCCATGCTCAATAGCTCTGGATACCGTACTCTCCGTGCCCAGTCTGGAGCCACAAAGATTACTTGGGCCAGAAGTGGTATTGGCAGGAAGGCGTAAAGGAAGCCAGAGATCCACTCAAGACTAAAAGTGTTGCAGAGCGAGTGCAGTCATGAAAACTTCAACATGCAAAACAGCTGACATTGAGTGCTCTCTACAGAGCCGAACAGATAACCAAGGCTCTCCCCATTTGTGAAAGAGACCATGCACCTTTTTTAGATGTAGACGCCATTCTAGATCGACTGACTCAATGACTGCATTTGTCTGCTCTGACGCTTGGGGATCACACCAGATGTTGAACCACCAGTGATATGCCCTGATGTGCCAGCCATGTCCAGAATCACAGAGCCTCTTTATAAAGGGTCCAGGACCCTACTCCACCCTGTTTGTTGCAGTACCACATGCAAGTAGTGCTGTCTGTGAACACTTGCACTACTTTCCCTTTGAGAGAGGGAAGGATTTCAATGCAAGCGTGATTCCCTGGAGCTCCAGAAGGTTGATGTTGGGCCCAGAATCCGCATGAGACCAGAGGCCTATGATCTACGCCTCTCCTATGTGGCCGCCCAATCCCAGTAGTGAGGCATCTGGTTGGGGAAGCAAGAGATCCAGATTCCAAAGCCACCACAGCAGATCTTTCACAGTCCCCTCCGAGATCTAGACCATGTCGGAGAGATTACACTGATGCTGTGCCCACTGGAACTTAAGTCCCATTGAAGAGCCCGCATATGCCATCTGGCATGTGTCACTAGCAGGATGCAGGACGCCATGAGGCCCTGCAGCCTCTGAGTTGTTTTCACCGAAAGCCAGGATAGAGGCTGAAACATCAGAATCATAGCATGAATATTCTTGATTTGCTTTTTGGGAGGATAGGTCCGAAACTGCACTGTGTCCAGAACAGCCCCGATTAAACTGAACATCTGATAGGAAGTCAGGTGAGACTTTGGCATGTTTATAGTGAACCTCAATGTATGCAGGAGGTTCGCCTTAGTCTGAAGGTGGGAGACAACTTTCTGGGGCGTGTCTGCCTTCAACAGCCAGTCATCGAGATAGGGGAAGACCGAAACCCCTAACCTGCGCAGATAAGCTGCAACCACCGCCATCACTTTCGTGAACACCCGAGGGGTGCTGGTAAGGCCCAAAGGGATCACAGTAAATTGAAAGTGCTCGTGATCTACTGTGAATCGTAGACAGTACCCGTGGGCAGGCAGGATGGGACTATGGAAACAAGCACCCTGTAAGTATAACGCTACCATCCAGTCTCCTGGGTCTAAGGCAGACAAGACATGAGCCAGAGTGAGCATTTTGAACTTCTTCTTGCAGAACAGAATGAGGGCCCGAAGGACATAAGTCTTTGCCTTTTTTGGGCACCAGAAAGTAGCAGGAATAACAACTACAACCTACTTCTGGCACAGGGACCCTCTCTATGGCACCTTTGGCGAAGAGAGCCGTGACTTTCTAGCAGAGAATTGCCAGATGATCGTCTGGTAAGGGGCCGTAAGATGGAGGCATGGCCGGTGGGGATTACCCCCTTTGTATGATATGCAAAACCCACCTGTCTGTCGTGATGGTCTCCTAGTGGGGCAGGTGAATGCGAATCCTGCCACCAACTGGTATATGAGGGTGGGTACGGACTAGGAAGGTTTGGAGGCTGCACCAGGGTGAAGTGGGCAAACCTGTGTTTTCCTGTCCCATGGGCCTGCAGGATTCTACATCCCCGGTGGCTGTAAAAGTGACCCAACAGGAAGCCCATTCCGTTGCCACGAAAGGGGCAAAATATGGACTGTTGGTGGTGAGGTGAAACAGAGAGGCCAAGGGATCGAGCCATAGCCCGGCACTCAAACCTCTCATGCGCTGAGTCCGCCTTGTCCCCAAAGAGACAGGTGCCATCAAAGGGCATGTCCATGAGGGTCTGTTGGACATTTCCGGGAAAAACAGATGCCCTTAACCAGGCATGGCTCCTCAAGGCCACCGTCAACGCATCCCATTTACCTGTAGAATTGGTTGTGTCCATTTCACAGGGAATGGTGAACTTAGCTGCATCTCTCCCATCAGCAAAGGCTTGGGAGATGTTAGCCCGGGTCTTCTCCAGGATCTGCGGCAGAACTTGCACGACCGTATCCCACAAGCAGTGGTTTAAGCAGCACAAAAGGCATGCAGTGCTCACCGACCGCAACGCCAGACTGGAGGAAGAAAACCTCATCTTCTTACCAAGTTGGTCTTTGATTCTCTATCCGGGGGAGTGGAAAGTAATGCACCAGATCACAATGATGCCTGGATGAAAAGGCTCTCAGGTGAGGGGTGTTGGGCCAGGAATTTAGGGTCGTTTGGAGCAGGCTGATGGGGGCGAGCAATTCTACTGTTTACAGGAGCCCATGTTCTGGGTCTGGACCAAGTACCCGGAAGGACATCAATGAGGGCTTCATTGAAGGGGAGGCTCGGCGGTAGAAGCCCCAGCTTGAAGCACCTCCGTCAGGAGATTCGTCCTGACCGCTACAGTGGACAGCTCCATGTCAATGACCTCAGCCACCCTACTGACCACAACAGAATAAGAGGTTCCCTCCGCCGTAGCCACGGTAGGAGGAGAATGCATGCCAGCATCTGGAGAAGTATCTAGACCATTAGCTTCACCCTATTCCTGTGCCCAGTCCAAATCAGGGTTATCTAGCTGGTATTCTAAAGGGTCCAGCGTCCCCTCCTATCCTTCCTTGTATTTGTACCCATAGTAATAAGGGTCCAAACCCAATCTGGGGTGAGAACCACATCGAAGTCAGAAGCAGCGTCGGCAGGCACCGTTCTTTCTCCGGGTCATCGTGGGTAAGAATTGGGTCAACGTCGATCGTGTGCACCACCAACGTCAGAAGATTGAGGTAGTATGCCTAGGCTCTTTTTGCATCCAGACGGTGGAGTCTCTCCTCTTCGTGAGAAGAATGTGGGAGTGAATAAAAAGGGAAAGTGATGGATTGGGCTTCATGAATGGGCGTGACCACTTTGTGAAGGAATGAGGCCCTCGTATGGAGCCCCACCTTGTCAGGGAAAACAGACAACAATGGGGGTTTAGAAGAAAGAGCCTGAAGCTCACTCACCCAGCGAGCACAGATCACGGCAACCAGAAGAGCAAGTTACTTACCTTTGGTAATGCTTTTTCTGGTGGATACATTAGCTACCTGTGGATTCCCCACCTAATGAATTCTCCCCATGCGCAGCATTAGACGGAAACTTCTCTCTCTAGCTATGCACGTCAGGCGAGGACATCACAATTGCACGACTCCACGCGGCTCCGCTTGACGTTATCGTGGCAATAAGAGGTCCTCGCCGTCGTGCTGACGTCAGTTCATGCAATTTTTTAGGTGCCTTTGAAACATATAAAGAACATCGACAATCTACACCCTTTAAGATTAACAAGAATAAACTTTATAGATAATCTTCATCTAAAAACTTTTGCACAGTTCTTTAAATAAGGGCACATACCAACATGAATGGTTTGCAAACTTGAAATTAACTTGAATGTGAACTAAAAACATATATACATATGTAGAAACATTGAAACTGAAGTGCACACCCAAGCCGATCCTGGTATGACCAGACAGACAACGGGGAGGCGGGAGGGACCGTGAGGAATCCACAGGTAGCTAATATATCCACCAGAAAAAGCGTTACCGAAGGTAAGTAACTTGCTCTTCTGATGGATACAACTACCTTTGGATTCCTCACCTAATGAATAGAGTCCCAAAGCAGTACCACCTCGGAGGGTGTCCGTCTGGTCAAACCAGGAAATCCTGCAGCACCGACCGCGCAAAATTGCCATCCATTATCACCTCTGCATCCAAACAATAATGCTTCACAAAGGTGTAGAGGGAAGACCAAGTCACAGCCTTGCAGATGTCCACCATCGGAACACCTCTGGCCAAAGCCGATGAGGTTGACTTGGCCCTGGTGGAATGAGCCCTGATCCCCTCAGGAGGATCCTTCTTTGCCAATGAGTAACATATTTTAATACAAAGAACGGCCCACCTGGAGATCGCTCTCTTGTGGACGGCCTTCCCCTTCCTCACGTATCCAATAAAGAGTTGTTCATCCAACCGGAACTCTCTCGTCCTGTCGACATAAAAACTGAGAGCCCTCTTAGGGTCCAGACGATGGAGTCTTTCCTCCTCCTTAGATGGATGCGGAGGAGGGTAGAACGTCAAGAGAGTTATTGATTGTCCCAAGTGAAATGGAGACACCACCTTGGGGAGGAAAGCCACCCTGGTCCTCAAAACCACCTAATCCTTATAAAAAGTGGTGAAAGGCGGGTGAGCAGAAAGAGCCTGCAGTTTGCTAACACGTCTAGCCGAAGTGATGGCCACCGTTTTGAAAAACAAATATCCTAATGGGCAGCAAGGAAGTCAACACCAAATTCAAGTCCCACTGCAGCATAATAAAAGGCCTGGGAGGAAATTTATTAGTAAGCCCCCTCAAAAATCGAACAACCAAAGGAGATCTGAATAGGGAGGGCTGATCTGGAAGATATAAAAAAAGTCGAAAGGGCCGAAAGATAGCCCTTAACCGTGGGCAAAGCACACCCACGCTGAGCCAATGACAACGCGAACAACAAAACATCAGAAAGATGGGCACTTAAGGGATACATTTTCTTCTCCCCACACCAACAAACAAAATTAGCCCACCTACTTGCATAGACCAACTTGGTGGAGTGTCGTCTGGCTGATAAAAGAACCTCCACCACCTTCGGTGGGAGAGAAAAGGAACTCCGGTTGCCCCGTTCGAGCGCCAGGCATGAAGCTGCATGCTTTGGAGGTGGTGTGTCGAACCTGCCCCTGCGAAAGGAGGTCTGCCCTGAGAGGGAGACGGAGCGGAGGGTACAGTGAGTCGGAGAATGTCTGCATACCACACCCTTCATGGGCAATCCAGAGCTTTCAGAATGACTTGGGCCCGGTCTTGCCGAATCTTCCTCAAAACCCGAGGAATCAAGGGTATGGGAGGAAACGCGTAAAGCAACTGGTCGCACCAGGACATCTGAAACGCGCCCCCCAACGCTCCTTGCATCGGATACTGGAGGCTGCATAACGACTGACAATGCGCATTCTCGAGTGGCAAAGAGGTCTATTCAGGGGAAAACCCCCCATCCGAAAGATGTAAAGAACTAGATCCGGATGCAGACACCACTCGTGGATGTCCGAGAAGAAGCGACTGAGCTTGTCCGCATGTACGTTTAGGACCCCGGCCAAATGGTTTGCCACTACACAAAGCTGATGGTCCCGCACCCGGGACCAGAGTCGCAGAGCCTCTCTGCAAAGAAGGTACGACCCTACACCACCCCTGTTTGTTGATATACCAAATCGCAGTTGTGTTGTCCATCAGAATCTGAACTGACTGACCGCAAAGGGAAGGGAGGAAGGCCTTGAGGGCCAAACAAATCGCCTGCAGTTCCAGCAGATTAATATGAAACCTCGGCTCTACTGGAGACCAACGACCCTTGATCTCCAGATCCTCCAGATGAGCTCCCCACCCTACGGTGGAGGCATCCGTTATCACCGTGGCCACCAGAGTTGGCTGCGAGAACGGCTTCTCTTGAGAAAGGTTGCCTTCCACAGCCCACCATCGGAGATCCGCTGCAGTGTCTCTGGAGACCCTTATCGATTCCCCGAGATCTCCTCTGTGCTGAAGCCACTGCTTGCGGAGGCACCACTGAAGAGCCCTCATATGCCAGTGTGCATGCGTGACCAACAGAATGCAAGAAGCGAACAGACCGAGCAAACAAAGGACCTTGAGGACCGGAACTACTGCTCCTTCTTGAAACATTGGAACCAGCGCCTGAATGTCCCGTATCCGCTGTGGCGGAGGAAATGCTCGATTCAATGTTGTGTCCAGTACTGCCCCTATGAACAGGAGACGTCGAGAGGGCTCTAGGTGAGACTTGGGCACATTTATTGAAAAACCCAGACTGCACAACAACTGGGTTGTCAGCTGCAGATGACGCAGCACAAGCCCCGGAGACTCAGCTTTGATCAACCAATCGTCCAGGTAAGGGAATACTGCTACTCCCTTTCTCCTGAGGTGTGCTGCAACAACTGCAATCACCTTCGTGAAGACCCGTGGTGCGGAAGTAAGACCAAAAGGAAGGACCACAAACTGGTAGTGCTGCGATCCTACCACAAACCGGAGATACTTCCTGTGCGACTTGAGAATGGGAATGTGAAAATAAGCATCCTGCAAGCCGACCGACACCATCCAATCCTCCTTGTCCAACACCAAAAGCACCTGTGATAGAGTCAGCATTTTTAATTTCTCCTGTTTGAGGAACCAATTCAAAATCCTCAGGTCCAAAATAGGCCTCAGATGACCATCCTTCTTGGGGATCAGGAAGTACCTGGAATAACACCCCTGACCCCTTTCTTACTCTGGAACCAACTCCACTGCACCTTTCAATAATAGGGAGAGAACCTCCTGTTGTAACAGCAAGAGATGATCTTCAGAACAAAAAGGAAAGACGGGGAGGGAAGTGAGGCGGAATCTCCCGAAAAGGAAGGGCGTAACCTCTTCTCACCAAACTGATGAAGTCTGTTGTTATGGACTCCCATATGGGAAGAAAGAGTGAAAGCCTCCCCCCTACCGGAGAGGTATAAGAAACAATGGTGAGAGGACTAGGGCTTCTTTCCTTGAGGTAACCCTCCAGCGGAAGAGGAAGGGTGCTGCTGTTGGGTGGCACCTCTTGTGCCGACTCTACCCCATACCCTGTATGAGTGATAAGGGAGGCTGGAGGACTGCTGCGATCTCCCACGAAAGGAAGAACCTCTTCCAAAAACATGCAGCCGTCTAAGAGATCGAAATGGGGTAGCAGCAGCCTGCAGACCCAAAGATCTAGCTGTGGCCCTACATTCTTTAAAGCGCTCTAGCGAAGAGTCCGCTTTTGAACCAAACAGTTTTGCCCCATCAAAGGGCAGATCCAGCAACATAGACTGGACGTCAGTCGAAAATCCGCAAGTGATTAACCACGCATGCCATCTGGAGGCAACGGAAGTCCCCATGGCTCTTGCAATAGAGTCCGTGGTATCCAGCCCTGTCTGAATAACCTGTGTAGCCGCCACCCGAGCGTCCGAAAGAAGACTACACAAGTCCTGGCACATGTCCGGAAGTACAGTCTTCGTCGCATCCATTATGGCATGGCTATACCTGCCCAGAATACATGTTGCATTGGCAATTTTAGAGCCATGCTGCAAAAAGAAAACACCTTCCTGGCCGATTGGTCCATCCATTTGGATTCCCGGTCCGAGGGTACTCCCGGAAACGAACCAGGGGCCGACCTCGAAGAGCAGGATGCTTGCACCACCAAGCTCTCTGGTGAAGGGTGTTTGGATAAAAACTCCGGGTCCCCAGGCGCAGATCTATAATGCCTGGCCACCGACCTACTATCAGCCAAAGAAAAAAACAGGCTTCTTCGAAACCTCTTCGATCGGATCCATCAGGGCTTCATTAAATGGTAAAAGAGGATCCACCACGGCTGTAGCAGAATGCAAATCCTCAGTCGAAAGGTTGGTCTTCACCTGCGCCGTCGGTAAAGGAAGATCCAGAAATGCTGCGGCCTTCCTAATAAGATTGGTAAGAGGCTGCCTCCTCTGTATATTCATCAGGGGAGGCCAGATCATATTTGTGAGGTATCAAGACCACTTGCTGTGTCCAACCCAGGGAAATCACCCTGGGGGTCAGTGACCTCCCCTTCTTCGAGGAATTGCTGCTGATATTCCCTCTCCTCTAAAAGTCTAAGTCATGGAGCAGAGCAATGTCGGTGAATGGCGGCGGGAAGGCGTCATGACAGGTTCTCCGGATCCACCGACGCCGCAGATGGATCCATCAGCGCCATGGAGAAGGCACCCGCATCCGATGCCGACATCCGACCCCATCACCTCCAACACCAGCATCAAAGGTCTCTCCCTCGACGTCGAGGGCTGCACTGTCGGCAGAGGGGCCTGACTTGAATCTCCAGCAAAACAAAATGGTATAAACGGCGTCGGTTTATATGGAGCTGGAACGAGATTGAAAGCCAGGGGACCAGTGGGGCCAGCCGGCGCACCACCTCCCGGAGCCATATTTTGAAAAATCTGGAACATGGCATTAAGGATTGCCGCAGGATCCGTACCCGGAGCCGGGAACGAAGGATAAGCCTGTGGAGCCGGTGCCGGGCTGGACTCTTCAGGTTCAGGATGCACCGGCGAAGCCAGATGACTGAGGATCCACAACTTCAAAGACTGACCAGGGACGTTTGCGGCGTCGCAGGTTGAGGGGGACACAGTCGGACTCACTTCCCAAGACCTTTGGTGCCAGGACGATGGAGACCTCGACCGACTTCTGGACTGACGTCGGGAGTCACGATGACGTCACTTCTTATGGGATGACTTTCCAGAAGAGGACCGATGGTGCCGCTTCCTCTCCTTCTTGGACCTTGCCAAGAAAAGCTGCCTTGCGTTCCTTCAATGCCTTCGTATTCATCTTTTGGCAGGATCCGCATTCTTGGAAGTCGTGATCGGAACTGAGGCACCAAAGACAATCGTTGTGCGGATCAGTCACAGACATGCAACCTGCAAGGCTTGAACCCCGACTTTTTCGGAGCCGACATCCTGGAAATACACAAAGTATACCTTCCGAAGAGCTAATGATACAGGTAACAGAAAAGTAACCGTTATCGGAGGCACGGAAAAAAGTGAACTGACGTCAGCACGGCGGCGAGGACCTCTTATTGCCACGATGACATCACGCGGAGCCGGGCAATTGTGATGTCCTCGCCGACGTGCAGAGCTAGAGAGAAGTTTCCGTTGAATGCTGCGCATGGGGAGAATTCATTAGGTGAGGAATCCACAGGTAGTTGTATCCATCAGAAATGCAGTTTTACGAATAAGGAGCCGCACAGAACAGCTGTGTAATGGCTCAAAGGAAGCACATATCAGCTAAGTAAGAACAACATTAAGGTCTTACTGAGGCGTGATAAAGTGGGGGGGGTTTACAAATGGGTAAGACCATTAAGTAATCTACCCACAAGAGGAGACTTAAAAAGAGAATGTTTGTCCGCCAACATTAGGGAGGCTGAGAGCCGCCAAGTAACCTTTAAACAGTGCCAATGCAGAGCCCTACTGGGTGAAAGATATGATGAACCAAAGAACTGCAGAGAAAGAAGCGGGGGTGGGGGGAGGGGGTCGGTGGAGGAAATCAAGAGACTTGTTTCTACACCATGACACAAATTGATGCCGACAAGCGTATACCATTTTGGTGGAGGGACTCCTGGTTGCCAAGTTAAACTCACAGACTTCGTGTGGAAGGTCAAAAGCCGTCAACTGCCGCCGCTCTATCGCCACATGGAAGGCGAAGATTGGACAGCTTCAGATGGAGAACCATCCCCTGCTGCTGCACAAGAAGTGCCTCCCTAATTTGCAGTCTGACTGGAAGATCGGTGGCCATGCTCAATAGCTCTGGATACCGTACTCTCCGTGCCCAGTCTGGAGCCACAAAGATTACTTGGGCCAGAAGTGGTATTGGCAGGAAGGCGTAAAGGAAGCCAGAGATCCACTCAAGACTAAAAGTGTTGCAGAGCGAGTGCAGTCATGAAAACTTCAACATGCAAAACAGCTGACATTGAGTGCTCTCTACAGAGCCGAACAGATAACCAAGGCTCTCCCCATTTGTGAAAGAGACCATGCACCTTTTTTAGATGTAGACGCCATTCTAGATCGACTGACTCAATGACTGCATTTGTCTGCTCTGACGCTTGGGGATCACACCAGATGTTGAACCACCAGTGATATGCCCTGATGTGCCAGCCATGTCCAGAATCACAGAGCCTCTTTATAAAGGGTCCAGGACCCTACTCCACCCTGTTTGTTGCAGTACCACATGCAAGTAGTGCTGTCTGTGAACACTTGCACTACTTTCCCTTTGAGAGAGGGAAGGATTTCAATGCAAGCGTGATTCCCTGGAGCTCCAGAAGGTTGATGTTGGGCCCAGAATCCGCATGAGACCAGAGGCCTATGATCTACGCCTCTCCTATGTGGCCGCCCAATCCCAGTAGTGAGGCATCTGGTTGGGGAAGCAAGAGATCCAGATTCCAAAGCCACCACAGCAGATCTTTCACAGTCCCCTCCGAGATCTAGACCATGTCGGAGAGATTACACTGATGCTGTGCCCACTGGAACTTAAGTCCCATTGAAGAGCCCGCATATGCCATCTGGCATGTGTCACTAGCAGGATGCAGGACGCCATGAGGCCCTGCAGCCTCTGAGTTGTTTTCACCGAAAGCCAGGATAGAGGCTGAAACATCAGAATCATAGCATGAATATTCTTGATTTGCTTTTTGGGAGGATAGGTCCGAAACTGCACTGTGTCCAGAACAGCCCCGATTAAACTGAACATCTGATAGGAAGTCAGGTGAGACTTTGGCATGTTTATAGTGAACCTCAATGTATGCAGGAGGTTCGCCTTAGTCTGAAGGTGGGAGACAACTTTCTGGGGCGTGTCTGCCTTCAACAGCCAGTCATCGAGATAGGGGAAGACCGAAACCCCTAACCTGCGCAGATAAGCTGCAACCACCGCCATCACTTTCGTGAACACCCGAGGGGTGCTGGTAAGGCCCAAAGGGATCACAGTAAATTGAAAGTGCTCGTGATCTACTGTGAATCGTAGACAGTACCCGTGGGCAGGCAGGATGGGACTATGGAAACAAGCACCCTGTAAGTATAACGCTACCATCCAGTCTCCTGGGTCTAAGGCAGACAAGACATGAGCCAGAGTGAGCATTTTGAACTTCTTCTTGCAGAACAGAATGAGGGCCCGAAGGACATAAGTCTTTGCCTTTTTTGGGCACCAGAAAGTAGCAGGAATAACAACTACAACCTACTTCTGGCACAGGGACCCTCTCTATGGCACCTTTGGCGAAGAGAGCCGTGACTTTCTAGCAGAGAATTGCCAGATGATCGTCTGGTAAGGGGCCGTAAGATGGAGGCATGGCCGGTGGGGATTACCCCCTTTGTATGATATGCAAAACCCACCTGTCTGTCGTGATGGTCTCCTAGTGGGGCAGGTGAATGCGAATCCTGCCACCAACTGGTATATGAGGGTGGGTACGGACTAGGAAGGTTTGGAGGCTGCACCAGGGTGAAGTGGGCAAACCTGTGTTTTCCTGTCCCATGGGCCTGCAGGATTCTACATCCCCGGTGGCTGTAAAAGTGACCCAACAGGAAGCCCATTCCGTTGCCACGAAAGGGGCAAAATATGGACTGTTGGTGGTGAGGTGAAACAGAGAGGCCAAGGGATCGAGCCATAGCCCGGCACTCAAACCTCTCATGCGCTGAGTCCGCCTTGTCCCCAAAGAGACAGGTGCCATCAAAGGGCATGTCCATGAGGGTCTGTTGGACATTTCCGGGAAAAACAGATGCCCTTAACCAGGCATGGCTCCTCAAGGCCACCGTCAACGCATCCCATTTACCTGTAGAATTGGTTGTGTCCATTTCACAGGGAATGGTGAACTTAGCTGCATCTCTCCCATCAGCAAAGGCTTGGGAGATGTTAGCCCGGGTCTTCTCCAGGATCTGCGGCAGAACTTGCACGACCGTATCCCACAAGCAGTGGTTTAAGCAGCACAAAAGGCATGCAGTGCTCACCGACCGCAACGCCAGACTGGAGGAAGAAAACCTCATCTTCTTACCAAGTTGGTCTTTGATTCTCTATCCGGGGGAGTGGAAAGTAATGCACCAGATCACAATGATGCCTGGATGAAAAGGCTCTCAGGTGAGGGGTGTTGGGCCAGGAATTTAGGGTCGTTTGGAGCAGGCTGATGGGGGCGAGCAATTCTACTGTTTACAGGAGCCCATGTTCTGGGTCTGGACCAAGTACCCGGAAGGACATCAATGAGGGCTTCATTGAAGGGGAGGCTCGGCGGTAGAAGCCCCAGCTTGAAGCACCTCCGTCAGGAGATTCGTCCTGACCGCTACAGTGGACAGCTCCATGTCAATGACCTCAGCCACCCTACTGACCACAACAGAATAAGAGGTTCCCTCCGCCGTAGCCACGGTAGGAGGAGAATGCATGCCAGCATCTGGAGAAGTATCTAGACCATTAGCTTCACCCTATTCCTGTGCCCAGTCCAAATCAGGGTTATCTAGCTGGTATTCTAAAGGGTCCAGCGTCCCCTCCTATCCTTCCTTGTATTTGTACCCATAGTAATAAGGGTCCAAACCCAATCTGGGGTGAGAACCACATCGAAGTCAGAAGCAGCGTCGGCAGGCACCGTTCTTTCTCCGGGTCATCGTGGGTAAGAATTGGGTCAACGTCGATCGTGTGCACCACCAACGTCAGAAGCACTGATGACCTAGCTGGTGTCGGGGAAGGTCGCGATGGCACGACCAGGGTCAGCAAGGATCCGGAGGGACCACTGGGGGCAGAGGCCAAAGACGCTGGCGTGGAACCAAAAGGGCCCTCATATGAACCCCTAGGCCTCGAAGGTGCCACAGAAGGGTCAGAATGACCAAATATGAGGCGCATGGCCTCAAAACTCCTTGAGTTGGCAAGGGTCGCCCTGGCTCACGGAAGATTGGGGAGGTGCGGAGCACAGCAAGGACACTCCTCCCACGTCGCATCGGCTGAGCGATGCGGTGAAGTTGGAAAACGCCTGGCCTTCTTTGACGACTTCTTTCTCTGACCTGAATGACACGAATATTATGATGATGAGTGGTGGTGACTTCGCGAACAGTCTCAAGACACTCCTCATGAGTGACACCATGAACGATGCAGAGTCGAGCGTCGGGCCTTCATGAGCTTTAGGGACCGCTCCCTCAAAGCCTTTGGGTGCATGGCCTGGCACTCAAAGCACAACTTCGGGTTGCACTACAAACACAAACGGACCGGATGCCGATCTGTCCCCAACATCATATGGTGACAGGCCTCGCAAGGCTTGAACCCGTTCTTCGGGGACATCATGATGCGCCAAGGGTCAACGCAAAAAAGACAAAAGGGTCCAATACACTTAAAAAATTAACAGGGTATCTCTTCTCCACATCAGCGTGTGGCACAGAAAAGAACGGACGTCACTACGCCGATTTCCTCAAGTAGTGGAACTAAAATGTTGTGGATGATTGCATGGCAAAGTAGTGGCTTATGGAAGGTAGGTATCCATACACAGACTTTTGAAAGGTTTCTCTAATGGAAGGTAAACCTCAGTCAATTTCGAAGTACTTAACTTTTGTATGATACAACAAGATACAAGTAGGAAAATACAGGTCTGGTTGAGATGGGAACTGGGGGCAGCAAACAACACTCTACAGCCTTTTCCCCTGCTTAGGTCAGACTTTAGAATGACAACATGGTTGAGCCTTTTTTGGGCATTTCAGGTATGAAATCACAAAGTGTCATTTTCACCCTTGCTACGTTCTCCAGAACATATGAAGTGGAGGCTGCCGCTTCTGTAACAGTAAGACTTTCAATGACAGGCAAAAGAAAGTGAAGGAAAAACACAAGACTTCATGTGGTTGTCTGATGAGGAACAAAATACGCAATGTACTTTACCCTCTGGATTTGGAGGATAAACAATTTCTAGTACCAAGAAGTTTTATGACTCACATTGTATGGATGAAAAAACTGGTTCTTATCCAGTCAGCCCAATGAAATCAGGTGATCAGAAGATGAGCTGGAATCCAAAGGCACCTAACAGTGAGCTGTAGCCTCGGAGTTCTGAGCAGTATCCACCAACTGATAGGGAGTAAGAACCGCAAGTCCTTAGGATTCACAAAACCTATCGGTCCTTGAGGTGGGCAGAAGACTTTAGTAGGAGTGTGAACCTCTGGGGCCATGTGTAGGAAGTTGGCTCTGTGTATACTATTTCAAAGTATGAAATAGTCTGCACAAATTCCTAGGTTTCCCCTTACAGGTAAGATGGTGGCAAAATCTGATAATACTAATGCACTATTTGTGGTAGTGTGGTGGAGCAGTAGGCTTATCAGAGAGTAGTGTTAAGCATTTGTTGTACACACACAGGCAATAAATGAGGAACAAAGACTTACTCCAGTCCAATAGGTTTTTATATTGAAAAATATTTTCTTATTTTATTTTAAGAACCACAGGTTCAAGATTTACAGTTAACACTTTAAATGTAAGGTACTTCACTTAGATACTTTAGGAACTTTGAATAAAAGCACTATCATATACAGTGTTTGTAAAAATGGCAATAAGCTATTTTCAAAATGGACAGTGCAAAAATCAACAGTTCCTGGGGGAGGTAAGTAAAGGTTAGATTAGGAGGTAAGTAAAACACTTTCAAGTCTAAGTTCTGGGGCATAGGCAGCCCACTGTTGGGGGTTCAAGGCAACCCCAAAGTTACCACACCAGCAGCTCAGGGCCAGTCAGGTGCAGAGGTCAAAGTGGTGCCCAAAACACATAGGTGCCTATGGAGAACAGGGGTGCTCCGGTTCCAGTCTGCCAGCAATTTAGTACCTGCGTCCTTAGGGGCAGACTGGGGTGGGGGGGGGGGTGGAGGGTGGGCAGGGAGGGAGGATTGGGCGCACAAGTAGGCATACAAAATACACCCTCGGCAGCACAGGGCCAGCCGGGTGCAGTGTGCAAAGCAGGCGTCTGGTTTCAATGGAGGGACCTGGGGGTCACTCTAGTGGTGCAGGCAGGCACAGGGGGTGGTTCTTGGGACAGCCACCACCTGGACAAGGCAGAGGGTCACCTGGGGGTCACTCCTGCGCTGAAGTTTGGTTCCTTCAGGTCCTGGGGGCTGAGGGTGCAGTGTTGGTTCCAGGCGCCGGACCCTTGTTGGAGGTCGCGGTCAGGGGGCGCTTCTGGATTCTCTGCAGCATCGCTGTGGGGGCTCAGGCGAGGGGTCGTCTCTTGTCACTCACTGGCTCGCAGACACCTGGTAGTCCTCCCTGTAGTGTTTGTTCTCTGGATCTTGAGCCGGGGGCGTCGGGTGCAGAGTGTGAAGTCTCACACTTCCGGCGGGAAACGTTGAAGTCTTTGAAAGTTGCATCTTTGTTGCAAAGAAGTAGCTGGTTTTGAATAGGGCCGTTGTTCAAGGGAGTTTCTTGGTCCTTTAGTCCAGGGCAGTCCATTGAGGCTTCAGAGGTTGCTGGTCCCTGATGGATGCGCCACTGGTTGTAGGTTTTCGAAGTTGGAGACAGCCGGTAGGGCTTGGGATAAAGCAGTTGTGGTCGCCAGTCTTCTCTGCAGGCTTGTAGGTCAGCAGTCCTCCTCGTTTCTTCAGGTTGCAGGAATCTGATTCCTGGTATCTGGAGTGCCCCTAAATACTGAATTTAGGGGTGTGTTTTAGGTCTGGGAGGGCAGTAGCTGATGGCTACTGTCCTGGAGGGTGGCTACACCCTCTTTGTGCCTCCTCCCTGTGGGGAGGAGGGCACATCCCTAATCCTATTGCCCCTAATGCCCATTGCTTCACAGCTTGTGTGCTGGTGGGGAGAAAATGACTAAGTCGACATGGCACTCCCCTCAGAGTGCCATGCCTACCTCCCTGCCTGTGGCATAGGTAAGTCACCCCTCTAGCAGGCCTTACAGCCCTAAGGCAGGGTGCACTCTACCACAGGTGAGGGCATAAGTACTATGCCCATACAGTGGCCAAGCAAAACCTTAGACATTGTAAGTGCAGGGTAGCCATAAGAGTATATGGTCTGGGAGTTGGTCAAACATGAACTCCACAGTTCCATAATGGTTACACTGAAATCTGGGAAGTTTGGTATCAAACTTATCAGCACAATAAATGCACAACTGATGCCAGTGTGCAATTATTGTAACATACACCCAGAGGGCATCTTAGAGATGCCCCCTGAATGCCAACCAGAATTCTAGTGGTAGGCGGACTAGTTTTTGCTAGCCTGACACAGACCAGACATGTTGCTGTCCAGACAAAGCCTGTACTGGGTGAAGTGCTTCTCACCTCCCCCTGCAGGAACTGTTAACACTGGAGGTGAGCCTCAAAGGCTCACCCCTTTTGTTACAGCACCACAGGGGCATCCCAACTAGTGGAGATGCCCGCCCTCCGGCCACTGCCCCCTACTTTTGGCGGCAAGGCTGGAGGAGATAATGAGGAAAACAAGGAGGAGCCACCCACCAGTCAGGACAGCCCCTAAGGTGTCCTGAGCTGAGGTGACCCCTGCCTTTAGAAATCCTCCATCTTGAGTTTGGAGGATTCCCCAATAGGATTAGGGATGTGCCCTCCTCCCCTCTGCGAGGAGGCACAAAGAGGGTGTAGCCACCTTCCAGGACAGTAGCCATTGGCTACTGCCCTCCCAGACCTAAACACACCCCCCTAAATTCAGTATTTAGGGGCTCCCCAGAACCTAGGAAACTAGATTACTGCAACCTAAACCAAGAAGGACTGCTGACCTGAAGCCCTGCAGACAAGACGGAGACGACAACTGCGTTCGACCCAGCCCTACCGGCCTGTCGCCTGACTCAAAGAAAACTGCAACAGCGACGCATCCGACAGGGACCAGCGACCTCTGAAGCCTCAGAGGACTGCCCTGAACCTAAGGACCAAGAACCTCCTGTGAACAGGAGCCCTGTTCAAAACCAGCTACTTATTTGCAACAAAGAAACAACTTCCAAAGATAGGACATTTCCTGCCGGAAGTGTGAGACACTACACTCTGCACCAGACGTCCCCGGCTCAAGATGCAGAGAACCAACACCACAGAGAGGACTCCCCGGCGACTGCAAGCCTGTGAGTAGCCAGAGACGCCCCCCTGGGCCCCCACAGTGACCCCTGCAGAGAGAATACAGAGGCTCCCTCTGACCGCGACTGCATGTAACAAGGGACCAGACGCCTGGAACCAACACTGCACGCGCAGCCCCCAGGACCTGAAGGAATCGAACCTCAGTGCAGGAGCGACTCCCAGGTGACCCTCTGCCGAGCCCACCCAGGTGGTGGCTGTCCCGAGAAGCCCCCGCTGTGCCTGCCTGCAACGCTAGAGTGACCCCCCCCCCAGTTCCTCCATTGTTTTCAACCTAAAACCCGATGCCTGCTTTACTCACTGCACCCGGCCAACCCTGTGCCGCTGAGGGTGTACCTTGTGTGCCTTCTCGTGTCCCCCCCCCCGGTGCTCTACAAAACCCCCATGGTCTGCCCCCCCAGAGGACGCGGGTACTTACCTGCTGGCAGACTGGAACCGGAGCACCCGTGTTCCCCATAGACGCCTATGTGTTTTGGATACCTCTTTCCTTTGCACGTGACCAGCCCTGAGCTGCTGGTGTGGTAACTTTGGGGTTGCCTTGAAACCCCAATGGTGGGCTGCCTATGCCCCAAACTTGAGACTTGTAAGTGTCTGTCTTATCTCCAAAACTAACCTTTACTTACCTCCCCCAGGAACTGTTGATTTTTGCACTGTGTCCACTTAAATAGCTTATTGCCATTTCTACAAAGACTGTACATGATATTGTGTTTATTCAAAGTTCCTAAAGTATCTATGTGAAGTACCTTGCATTTAAAGTGTTTGATGTAAATCTTGAACCTGTGGTTCTTAAAATAAACTAAGAAAAGCTATTTTTCAATATAAAAACCTATTGGCCTGGAGTAAGTCTTTGAGTGTGTGTTCCTCATTTATTGCCTGTGTGTGTACAACAAATGCTTAACACTACCCTCTGATAAGCCTACTGCTCGACCACACTACTACAAAATAGAGCATTAGAATTATCTCTTTTTGCCACTATCTTACCTCTAAGGGGAACCCTTGCACTCTGTGCACACTACTTCTCAATTTGAAATAGTATATACAGAGTCAAGGTCCTACATATATGTACTCCCTTAAACATACACTGCAACCTGCCCATGAGGCTACCAAGGGCCTACCTTCGGGGTGCCTGACAAGTAGTAAAAAGGGAAGGTTTAGGCCTGGCAAGTGGGTAAGCTTGCCAAGTCGAATTGGCAGTTTAAAACTGCACACACTAACACTGTAGTGGCAGGTCCGAGCCATGGTTACAGGGCTACTAATGTGCTGCAGGCCCACTAGTAGCATTTGATTTACAGTCCCTGGGCAACTCTAGTGCACTTTACTAGGGACTTACCAGTAAATCAAATATGACACTCATGGATAAACCAAACGGTACAAGCTCTATAGGGAGCACTTGCGCACTGATTAGAAGTGGTGAAGGGCACAGACAATAAACCATCAAAAACGGACCAGAAAAATATTGTAGGAAGGCAGCAAAACGTTTGGGGATAACCCTGCAAAAAGGGCCATTTCCAATATCACACCTGCAGGAGCTGATGGTGAGCCTCAAAGGCTGAAGCCTCTTGTTACAGTGCCATGGGGCACTCCAGCTAGTGGAGTTGTCCGCACACGGACAAAGCCCCACTTTTGGCAGCAAGGTGATCAGGAAAATTATGGAAAGCAGGGAGGAGTGACCCCCCCAAAACTCCCCCCTCCCCCTGCCATCTAAAGCTAGGGCCATCCCTAGGGTGTCCAGAGCGGAGGTTGCTCCCTCCCCCTTCCTGCAGAATCATCCATCTTAGTTTGGAGAACAGAAACCAATAGGGTTAGGTTTGCGTCCCCCTCCCCAAAGGGAGTGGACACAAGAACGGGGTGTAGCCACCCTCTGGGACAGTAGCCATTGGCTACTGCCCTCTGACCCCTGTAACCCCCCTAAATCCAGGATTTAAGGGCTTACCTGAACCCAGCTCATGAGATTCAGGCTGACCTGACAAGAAAGAAGAAGGACTGCTGAGCTGAACCCCCAGCAGAGAAGACGACAACTGACTGCCTCAAAAAACCTGCACAAAAACAGTGAGGCATCCAGCGGGGCCAGCCACCTCGACCAAGTTATAGAAGTCTGTCCTGCACCCAAAAGGACCAAGAACTGCAGTGGACAGTGGCCCTGTCCAAGAAGGAAACATCCAGGGACTCTGGCACACCTCCAGACACGCGAGTCCTGACCACCCTGCACCAGACACCCTACGGCCGGTGACCACGTGGCCCAACCAGCTAAAGAATCATCAGGTGATTGTGAGCAAGTGCCCACCCTGGGTTGACCTTTCGACCCCCCCACAAAGATGCCTGCAGAGGGAAGACCGAGGACCCCGACCCCTGAACGCGAAAGCACTGGATGAATATACCCGCACTGTGAGAGACTGGCACCTTATTGCAGTACACCCCCACATTTTTGCCTGGTTTCCGAATGCAACTTGGACTGGAGTGCACTGGGATCCTGCTAACTAGGTTCCCGGTACCAGTGTTCTTTACATAAAACATTTTAAAAGTGATTGGATACATCTTTAGCTATCACTACAAGTCCCTAGTAAAAAGGTACTTAGGTACCCAGGGCATGCAGTACTTTGGATTAGCCCCTGGTGGCAGTGGCACTGATTGTGACAACCTCAAGGGACATGCATCAAGATGTGCACAGCACTGCCATAGCAGACAGTCTCCTGCTGCAAACCTAAAATACAAACTCTACTTGGCACACTACCTGTGTGCCCGGTCCACCGTACACTGCATTAACTATGGGTAAGACACCCCTATAGCAGGTCTTACAGACCTAAGGCAGGATACTCCATACTATATGTGAGGGCACAGCTGAATGAGCAGTATGTTCCCACCGTGTCCCTGGCAAACCTGGGATATAGTGAGTGAATAGAGCTGCCATTTTAATGTATGTGCTGGACACTGGCCAACACGAGATTCCCAGCAAAATAATGGCTACTCTGAACCCTGGGTTGTTTGGTATCAAACCACTCCGAATGATAAATTCAAACTGGTACCAGTACTGGATTTATAATAAAATGTACCCAGGGAATACCTCAGAGGTGTCCCCTGCAAAAGCCAACTATCCTGGCATATTTTCTGACTGGTTTCATCCAGCCTGCCACACCCACACAGTCCATATACAAACCTTGGTGGAGAGCCCAGTCTCCCTGGTTCGTAAACCAATGCCCTCCCTTGGTGGAGGAGCTAACCACCCACTCCCCCAGGAACGTGCAAAACCCCGGTAGTGAGCTTCAAAGGGCTACAGCCCCTGAAACTCGAGCCTCCAGGCCTGCTGCTAGCATCTGAGGGGTTGCCACTTTGCAAAACACCCACTTTTTGAGTGAGCAAAGGTGGGAAACCACACAAAGATTAGGAGTGGCGGCCTAGCATGCACCACCTTCAAGGTGTTGTCTGCGAAGGGGACCCTCAAATTCAGTTTCCTCCATCTTGAAATGAAGGAAACTAGCCAATCAAGTTTAGGGAAGTCACCCTTCCCAAAGGAAGTGGACACTAAAGTGGGTGGAGCCACCCATAGGTAAGTGTCCCATTGGACATTACCAGGTTTCCCCTAGAACGCCCACTAAATTCTGTATTTATTGGACATCCCTAGAACAAGAAATCAGGTTTCAAAATACAAAGAAGACCTGCACCAAAGAAGATCCAAAGCAAAAGAACTACAGACCTGTTGCACAAGAAAGGGCGCCAAACCCTGCCTGCTGCACCCAGGACCTGCAAATTGCTGCTGTGGAGGAGCTGGACACTGGACCGAGCCCAAGAAACCCAGGTAATATCCAGGCTTAAAGAATCACCCCAGATATCCCTTTTGAGTGGAGGCACCACTCAAAAACCAAGCAAGATCCAATAAGCCAGTGAAGGTCGCTTCACTGGCTGGCCGATATGTCCACAACCGGAATTTGCAGCCGGACCCCACGACACACTAACTACTGTCCCGGACGTGACCTACAAGTGTGCCAAGATTGGTGGCACTGTGCCCTCCAGTGGCCGAGTTACGCCAATTCCCTGGGACAACCTCAAACCAGCTCCCCAAGAGCTGAAAGGATCAGGAGGAAGCTCCTGTAGAGGGACTTTAATAACACCCTGGGACCTACCACCAGAATGCTCACAGTGTCCTGTAAGCAGCCAGAGAGACTCACCTCCAAAAGGACTCAGTTGCGCACAGCTCTGGATCTCACCCGCATCCGGCCGCTCTGCGCCCGCAACAAGGAACCAGCTGTGCTCCACTGATCCCCAAACCCTTGCGACCTCGACAGCCCAAGGGGACCCCCAGAAACCATCTTTTCCAAGTGGCCCCTACAGGTGGCCCTGTGCCAAAAGCGTTTCCTACACTGCTCCCGCTGGAAACGGGAGCCGCAAGAGGCTCTCCGGTTGGTGCAAGGTGGCTACTGACTGCTGCGACCACCCTGCAAAAAAAAAAAAAAAAAAAAAAAAAAACACAAAAGAGACGGGTAACTCAATTGTACGATTTTGAATGGTAACTGTACATTGATTCCAATGATGCGTAATTATGGGCAGAAAGACTAACTTTATTACAACTTTTAAAACTAATATATAAAAAAGTATTTGAAAGATCTTGGTCTTAAAAATTAAATAAAACTGAAGTATTTTTATAAACTCTGGTCTCGAGTTATTTATTGAGTGCATGTGCTGCATGATTGGTTTTGTGAGCACAACAAATGCTTAGTACATCTCCTGGATTAGCCTAACTGCTCGACCAGCTACCTTAAAAATTGTAGCATTAAGTGGTCTAATTTTTGCTCATGGAAACCAAAGTGTGGTCGCCTGGACCCACTGCATAGTGTGCCTAGTTTTGCACACTGCATAGAAGGCCAGCCTCCTACAGATGCCTAAAAGACCACTGCACCCGCAGCCCCCAGAGAACCCGACCTCCAGCACAGGTACATTCCTCCCTGTCTAGCTTAGGGTTTGCTCCAGGGGACCCCCTGGTCCTCACATGCAGCATCTGAGTGACCCCGGGGTCTCCTCACAGAGATCTATTGGAAAACCAATGCCTTGTTTGCATCCTGCACCCAGCTGCCATAGTGCCACTGAGGGTGTGCGTTTGATGCCTCCTTGTGGCCCCAACAGTGCCCCTCTAACCCTCCCCCTCCTGCCCCCAGGTCTGCCCACCAAAGAACAGGTACTTTTCTGCTGGGAGATCTGATTCAGAGTGCACCCTGTCTCCGTAGGAGCCCACTTTAAAATGGCTCAAATTTGACCTCTGCACCCGAACGGCCCAGTGTTGCTGGGAGCTTGGGGTTCACTTGAACCCCCAGCTGTGGACTTCCTAAGCCCCAGAGACTGAAACTTTTAAGTCAAGTACTTACCTCTAAAACTGTGCTTTAGTTTCTTCCCCAAGGATGTGTCCTGAAAATTGCAGTGTCAACATTTAAAATAGCTTTATTGGCATTTATTCAAAACCTGTATGCTATATGAATTCCATTCAAAGTATTATTATTGATATATATGTGAAATAATATCTATTGATGTAATTACATGCAAAGAGAATCTTGTGATTCTAGAAATAAACAAAATTTATTTTTCTATATAAAAACCTACTGGTCTGTAGTTTAGTCATTAAGTGTGTGCTTCTTCTATTGTGTCTGTGTGTAGAACAAATGCATTTGTAGTATCTACTTTAGCCTCTGTGGAACACCTGGAGTCTGTGCATGTCATTTTGATATAGTATATAAAGAGTGAGCTTCCTACAAAGGGGGACTGACTGAGTTGGCGAGGTAGCATGTTCCAGGTCTGTGCTGCGATGTAGGAAAAGGATCTCCCTCTGGCTGCATTGTTACCAATTCTAGGGGTGGCAGCAAGGGCAACTTGTGCAGAGCGGAGTTACCGGTCTCTGTTTGGGTCTGAGAGACTCAGTTGGTGCACGAGTCGCTGAGTCTGAGTGGCTCTGTGAGTGTGCGCATGAGTACCTCAGTGAGTATGAGTGCTTGGGGATTCTCTGAGCAGGTCTGTGTGAGTTCACGAGTGCCTCTGTGGGTGTATTACTGGGTGCATGAGTATGTGAGTATTGTAGGAAGCAGCATATATAGTGAACCAAAACGAGGTACACTGCGCAAAAAGTCAAAGCAATCAGAGGAACAAATTACATCCCAAATGCTCCTTTTTTCGGTAGTGTGGTCAAGCGACTCCTACGGTAAGTGAGACACACACTGAAAGAAATCACACCAATTTATAGTAATAACATGTACTTTTATATAAAGTCTGATATTTTGATTTATTAATTTTTACAGCTTGCAAAACTTGATACAGTGCATTTTTCAGATGTGGTAAAGTTATCCTATGAAGGAAGAACTAGCACTGCATACAGGTATAGTAAAGCGACTTACGTGATCAATCTTCTGGACTTCGGCCACACGGACCATTCACCTCAGGCAGCAGGGTGCATGGGTACAGCTCAGCGTCAAGTGCCCCATGTAAGTCTATGGGGACCGGTTTGGTCACAAAGTTGCTTGAGGGATGGATTGGGAGTCCACATCAGAGGAACCCACGTGGGTTTCGAACCTTGAGACCCTTAGGCACGTAGGGACACCACCGATCCACTTCACCTCAGGCTGTGGGGTGCAGGTGCAGTGGTGTTTTATCGCATCAGGTCTGGTGCTGGAGTTCCTTGTGGTTGTAAGGAGCCCCGCAGAAACAGTCTATAGGCATCGACTTGGGGTTTAGTCCGAACAAGCCAACAAGTGGCCTCAGGTCTCACGAGGCAGAGAGATGTGGGGACAGCCTTGGTCCTCTTCTCCTAGGCCCAGGGCAGACGGGTGCAGAGGTGTCCTGAGACATGGGGTCTTTGTCACTCACTGTTGCTAGGGGTCTGCAGAATCAGGCTGCAAACGCTGTCAGGAAGTCCACATAGGGCAAGCTCTGGGTAGGCTGTGTCTGAACGGCCTGGGGACCATGGTGACACCACTGGACCACTTCAACTCGGGCTAGGCAGCTCAGCTGCAGTGATGTTGCCCAGTGTTGGGTTTTTGGCAGTCAAGGTCCTCATGGTTCTTCCTTGGGTGCCTGCAGATGCAGGGCAGCAGCTCATGTAATCCAAAAGAGTTCTTCTTGGTGATTTGTGAAGCACGGACAGCGCTCCCTGATTTTTGGAACCTGCAGTGGAAGGACAGGTCAGATGCTCCTCAAGGGCCAGGCGCAGCAGGCTTGGCACCACGTCAGTTGTTCTTCTTAGGTCTATGGTTTTGCAGTCTTGTTGCACACTCCTTTTGTGTCATGGAAGAAAGTCAGAGAATCTGTTTAGGAAAGTGCCCTTGTTGGCATGGTTGCTCCCGCCTTTTTATCTGATATTGGTGATAACTTGACAGAGCGTGATGGGATCCTGCTAACCAGGCCACAGCACTAGTGTGCTTTCCCAAAACTGTAGCATTGTGTCCACACAACAGCACACCCTTGGTACACAGTTAAGTCCCTTGTAAAAAGTACCCACGGTACCAAGGGCTCTGTTAACTGGAAAGTCTCCAAGTGCTGCAGCATGACTTATGCCACCCTGGGGACCACTCACCTAGCACATGCACATTGCCATTGCAGCTTGTGCGCGCTGGTGCTGAGAAAAAGGCAAATTCGACATTGCACCTCTCAGTGTGCCACACCACAAACCACTGCCGATGGTATACGTAAGTCAACACTCAAGCAGGCTTTACAGCCCTAAGGGAGGATGCACTATACCATAGGTGAGGGCATACCTGCATGAACAATATGCCCCTAAGTGTCTAAGTCCATTCTTAGACATTGTAAGTCTAGTGGGGCCATATTAAGTATATGGGCTGGGAGTTTCTCATTATGAATTCCACAGATCCATAAACTAAAGTCTAGAATGTTTGGTAGCAAACTTTTCAGCACAATAAACCCAAACTGATGCCAGTGCTGGTTTTATTGAAACATGCACCCAGAGGGCATCTTAGAGATGCTCCCTGTATTTACCCATTCCTTTAATGCAGGACTGACGGGTCTGCGCCAGCCTACCACGAACAGACAAGTTTCTGATTCCATGGGGTGAGAGCTTTTGTGCTCTCGTAGGCCAGAAACAAAGCCGACACTGTGTCCATGCTTCACACCTCCACCCTGCAGGAATTCTAACACCTGGTGGTGAGCCTCAAATGATCAGGCTTCTTACCTAGAAGCAGGCCTGATTCTGAGTGCCCCCAGTCGCCATAGGTTCCCACTGTAAAACCCGGCAGCAAAGTTGACCTCTGCATAAAGCCAGCCCCGTGTGGCTGGTGGAGGGTGCTTGGCACTAACTCAAACTCAGACCCATGGTATTATAACCCCCAGAGAATGGAACTGTAGGTCTGGTACTTACTGCCATAACTGTACTTTCTTTTATTCCCTACGGAACTGTTCCTGAAAATTGCAGTGTGTCAACTTTTAAAACATATTTGCTATATTCACATAAGCCATTTATATTGCCAAATTAAAACAAATAGGTATTGATACATATTTTGGATACTTACTTGTAAATGTGCTTTCCTTGCAAATTGAATCTTGTGGTTCTAGAAATAAATGGACAAAAACAAGTTTTGGTATCTAAAAAGAATTGCCCTGAAATTAGGGCTTTGAGAGCATGCTTCATTTATTACCTGTGTGTACAAAAAATGCTTTGCACTACCCTCTGATAAGCCTAACTGCTCGACCACAGTACAACAAAACAGCATTAGTATCAGATTTGTTGCCTCTAAACTCTGGTGCATCCCTGTACAGACTATGGGCCTGATTCTTACCTTGGCGGTCGGCGGAGAGGCGGCGGTTGGACCGCGAACAGACCGGCGGTCCAAAAAATGGCATTCTGACCGCGGCGGTCACCGCCGCGATCGACCGCCACTTCCCCACTCCGACCGCCACGGCGGTCATGACCGACGGGCTGGAGTTCGCACACTCCGGCCCGGCGGTCGACCCAAGACCGCCAACCGCATCATGACCCTGCTTACCGCCGCGGTTTTTGGCGGTCGGGAACCGCCATGGGAACCATGGCGGTAGGCACTATCGGGGCCAGGGAATTCCTTCCCTGGCACTGATAGGGGTCTCCCCCACCCCCCACTGCCCCCCACGAGTCCTCCCCCCACACCCTCCACCCCCCTGCCACCCCCCAGAGGTGGTACGAACCCCCTGCCCCCCCCACCCCGGCATGCACATACACGCACCCCGACATGCACGCACCCCCAACATGCACATATGCACACCCCCTACACACACACACACACATACACAACGGGGGCACATACCCGCACACATACATGCCGACATGCGCACCCGCCGAACTACACACAAAGGCAAAGCAGCACCCCCCGCCCACATGCACGCACTCACACACCCCCTCTACACACCCCCATGCACGCACACATCACACAACACCCCCCCACCCCCTCCCCTCACGGACGATCAACTTACCTTGTGCGTTGGTCCTCCGGGAGGCGACGGGAACCATAGGGACGTGACCGCCAACAGAAGACCGCCAACAGAAGACCGCCACACAGAAATGTGGGTCGTAATTCTGGGGGCGGTGTTCTGCTGGCGTGGCGGTGGAGGTTGACCAGTCTCCACTTTCCCGCCGACCGCCAGTGTGGCTGCTGGCGGTATTCCGGCGGAACGCTCCCAGCGGTCGGAATACGCGCAGCGGCATACCGCCGCGGTCGGCGGTCTTTGCCGCGGCGGTAACTCGGCGGTCTTGCGAAAAGACCGCCAAGGTCAGAATCAGGCCCTATATCTCAATTTGATATAGCATATCCAGAGCCATCTTCCTACAATCTTGTATCAGTGGTTCCCCTAAATTGACTATTTTTGGTATTGCGAGTGAAGGATAGTAATCACTGGAGTACTGTAGGAATCTGGCCTGTTGTGTGCTAACTACCTATGGTATGATCACCTTATACAAGGTCCATGTATCCCTTATGAGTGAAGTGGAGTCAGTGTCAAGGAAGCCAGGCTCTCTAAAGGTAGCTGTGGATAAGTAGCCAAGGCTTATTTAGGAGACACGCAAAGCTCTCATGCAATACCACTGTAGTCATACAGCACTTACACAAATGAAAGAAGGCACTCAGTGCTACGAAAATAGAGGCTCTTTATTAGAGTAATACAAACACTAGTTAGGCAATACTCTAATTGTAGGTAAGTAAACATACTACACATGTACAGTAACAATCAGGAATAGGCTTAAAAAGCAATTGAGAACACTGAAAAACAGCAGACAAAACTCAAGACCAGGGGGAGTGGGGGTGGGGTGGTGTTGGTGTTAGGTGGATGCAGGAGTTGGTCGACGGTGGAAAGAAGACGGTCAACACTGGGGCAGGTGAAGAGTTCCTGGCTCATGCGGTCGACGTCCCACGCTGGATGAAGGATTGCAGTCAGTCTGTGGAGTGCAAAACAGAGAAACAATGTTGGAGAGCAGAGGCGTAGCTGTAGATGCGGACTGGAGGTCCCTGTGGAGTCCAGCTGCGGTTCGAGAGGCCAGAAGTTTCAGTAAACGATGCAGATGATTCCTGCTGGAGTCTTGCATGTCGAATCTGGGAACCCACCCATGAGGAAGACCCTAACTAACCCTGGAAGGGGAACTGGTCACCTAACCACATGGCCACTAAGATGCCCCCAGAGGCCTCTGCCCACCCTAAGGTCAAGATGGCAGAATCAAAGGGCCATCTGGAGGAGCTCTGGGCACCAACCCTGGGGTGGTGATAGACAGGGGAGTGGTCATTCCCATTTCCATTGTTCAGTTCCAGGACAGAGCAGGGATTAGGGGTCCCTCAACTGGTGCAGATTGGTTTTATGAAAGGATGGCACCAATGGTGGCCATCAAAGCATACCAGTGGCTTGGCGAGGCTACCCCTCCCAAGTCATTTAACACCTTTTTTCTACCCAAAGGCAAAGGGTGTTGCCTCCGTCACCTAAAGGAAATTCTTTTGTTCTGCCTTCCTGGACTACAAGTCGGAAACGTTTGATAACAAACATGCCCATGTTCAGAGTTACCCTTATGTAGCTGGCAAAGGTAGTGACCTATGTCCAGTACACGCGTGAAATGGCATCCCCGCACTAATGAAGTCCAGGAAAATGGAGATGAGTCTGCGGGGGAATCTCTGCTCATGCAGGGGTGCCCTCCGACATCGGTACTTGCAGCAGGCCCTCTGGGCTAGGAGGCCCTGCCTTAGGAGTGACTTACAGGGACCTGGTGCAGTGATCTTCAGTGAAAGGGTGCATGCACCTTTACATGCAGGCTGCAATGCCAGCCCTGCAAACACATTTTACATAGGTCCCCATGGGTGGCATAACATGCTGCAGCCCATGGGGAACCCCTGGTGTCTCCCCGCCCTGGGCACCATATACTAGGGACTTACATGGGGGCACCAGTATGCAAATGTGGGAGGTATGAAGTCATAGCAAACAAATGTTCAGGGGGAGTGCACAGTAACTGGGGTGCTGGTTAGCATACTGACAAGCAAAAAGTGGGGGTAACCATGCCACAATAAGGGTACTTTGCTACAGCTACATACCCTGGAGTCACAACACCCTGTAGATGACCACTTTCTGTGGGGAGTGGGCAACACCATGTCCAGAGGTCCTAAATTCCACCAGACACAAGTAGAATTTCCTAGGCTGTGTCCATTTCGGGCTGGTCACCCTAGGGGTGTGTCCAGCCTCGAAATGCAAAATGCCTCCTACATAGCTAATGTTCCTGAATATCCAGGTGCCAGATGGGGTCTGGGGGTGGGCATCTCCCTCTCAGAGACTAGATCTGTCTTGGAATGCAGATCATGCTATGGGAAGGGGTGTCCAACACCTCACCCTGAGAAGCTTTGTGTCTGACCTCCAAAGAGCAAAGGATCTCACCCCTGGATCTCACTCTAGTCTGTTGGTGGCAAACTGGCTAGAACTGGTCAGTTAGCTCAGAAGCAGTTGTTATGTTTTCAGGAGGAAACTGTAAGGTACACTCTGGATGCGTGCATTAATAAATCCATCGCCAGGGCTTATAAAACATGAGAGGTTCAACATCCCTATTTTCATTGAAGACATCATGGAGCTGGGCAACTCGTATTAATCAGTGGCCAACACATCTATTTAAAATGGATTCCCTGTTCACCTAATATATCTAAGAAACGACAGACCTAGCAGGGGCATATCTTCTCTTGCAGATATGACCACGCATATAATAATATGCACCCTGCCTTAGGGCTATAAGGCCTGCTATAGGGGTGACTTACAAATATTAAATGCAGTGTTTTGGGGACATGGCACACAGTCCATAATTTATGTTGCGTTTTCACTTTTAGGGGGCACCTTGTCAAGCAGTCTGCATGAAGTCAGTGCTGGGTCCCTTAGAGAAGAACAAGTTCTGCTACAGCTCTTAGCGACCCTCTGCAGTACCGAGGCACTCTAGGTAACACTTACTTTGGGATTTAGAAGGGTGCTACAGAGCCTTATCACTTGGGATCAAGGGATCAGGTGTCTTGTTTTGGGGAAAGACTGGCACTGGGGACCAGCTTACCAGGAAGCCAGTGAACTTCAGTTAAAGCTGCATCAAAACTTGGCAACAAGTTGGGAGGGGGCAAGGGACGGACAGCTAAGTACAAGTGTGAGTATGACTTTTTTGTGATGTTCGTTAATTGGTTGCAATGTTACACAAGGAGGACGGGCTGGGAGTTGAGATGAATTTGTGAGTATGGCACGTGGTGCCAAAAAAATCTTGCCATTGAATGCATTATGACCTTGGCCTAAGTTGTTAAATATAGGGCTGCTCAGTTCCAAGGCAACCAAGACTTACTTGGTTTCACCTTATCCCATTTTCTTCTACCGTCCTACTCTTCCTTTATCCTTATTTTATCCTTGCAGGTTCATTTTCTTCTCTACTTTCTCCTGGTGATTGCTTCTCTATGACCCTGTTCCCCTTCCCATTCTGCCTTTTGCTCTTTGGCCAGGTCACTGGCACACTGGTCTACATTCTAAAAGTTTTAACATCTCATTTTCAGGGATAGGGAGGTCTTTCCATTATTGTAACACGGGAGCAGCTCACTACTATTCTGGAAATAATATGTGTGACACCCTCACATTTACAATACATGAGGTTCTATTTTGATGTATGTAGGAAGTTGGCTCTGAATATACTATCTCAAAGTGAGATATAGTGCACACTGAGTCTAAAGGTTCCCCTTAGAGGTTGATAGTGGGAAAATTAGATAATTTGAATGCTCTATTTTTTGGTGGTGTAGTTGAGCAGTAGGCTTGTCAGAGGGTAGTGTTAAACATTTGTTGTACACACACAGGCAATAAATGAGGAACACACACACTCAAAAGACTTAACCCAAGTCCAATAGTTTGCCTGCAGAACATCAGGATCCCTCGGCGCCGGCGAAAAGTGAGGGCTACTTTGAGCGACCTCAAAAACTGAAGGGACCAGTGACAACTCCGGACTCTCCTGCTGAGGCGTGACAGTAGGACTCATCTCCCATGTCTTCTGGCATCGTGAAGATCGAGACCTCGACCTCGATCGGCTCCGCTCCGAACGGCGCTGAGAGTCATGATGACGCTGCTTCTTATGCTTTTTGGGAGAAACATGGAAGGAATCCTTTTTATGGCCCTTCTTCTTTGCTTTGGCTAAGAAGAGCTTCGCCTCGCGCTCCTTCAGAGCTTTTGGATTCATGCTCTGACACAAAGAGCAACCTTCCACATCATGCTCCACATCAAGGCACCAAATACAGTCTGAGTGGGTGTTGGTCACTGACATCCGACCCCGCATTCTCTACACAGCTTGAAACCGGACTTCTTCGGAGGCGACATTGTAACCACCAAAAATCGTTACAGTTAACAGCGAGCCAGGAAGAAAAACCATTGGCGTCGAAGGCACGGAAAAAAGGAAAACTGATGTCAGTACGCCGACAAGGACCTATTATTGGCACGTTGACGTCAGACAGAGTCACGTGGAGCCATGCCATTATGACGTCCTCGTCGACGTAGACAGCTAGGAAGAAGACTTTCCGTCGGATGCTGGCACAAGGATCCAATTCACAAGGTGAGGAATCCACAGGTAGTTGTATCCATCAGAAATATATTTTAATTTATTTTAGAACCACAAGATTCAACTCAGGTTACTCACGTTATCGCAGTCGCCTGGGAGTCCCCTCTGCGGTATTTGTTTTCTGGAGCTCGAGGTGGGGGCATTGGATGCAGAGTGAGAAGTCTCACGCTTCCGGCGGGAAGGGAGAGTTCTTTCAAAACTTGCAAAAATGTTGCAGTGTCCTCAGAGGTCGCTGTTCCCCGACAGATGCGTTGCTGTGCAGTTTGAGTCTGGGGACAGGCCGGTAGGGCTGGAGCCAAATCAGTTGGTGTTTCCGTCATCTCTGCGGGGCTTTCAGGTCAGCAGAACTTATTTGTGCAGGTTGCAAGAATCTGATTTCCTGGGTTCAGGGTCGCCCCTAAATACTCAATTTAGGGGTGTGTTTAGGTCTTGGGGCAGTAGCCTATGGCTACTGCCCTTGCGGGTGGCTACACCCTCTTGGTGCCTCCACCCTGAGGTGATGGGGGCACATCCATATTGCTTTTGGGGGCATCTTCCAATCTCAAGATGGAGGAATTATAAAAGTTAAGAGTCACCTCAGGGCACCTTAGGGGCTGTCCTGACTGGTGGGTGGCTCCTCCTTGTTTCCCTCATCATCTCCTCCAGCCTTGCTGCCTAAAGTGGGGGGGAGTCCATCTCCACTAGCTGGGATGCCCTGGGGTGTTGTAACAAAAGGCATGAGCCTTTGAGGCTCCCCGCCAGGTGTTACAGTTCCTGCAGGGGGAGGTGAGAAGCATATCCACCCAGTACAGTCTTTGTTCCTGGCCACAGATTGACAAAGGTACTCTCCCCATGTTGCCAGAAACTCGTCTGGTTTTGTCAGACTGGCAGAAACTGGTCAACCTAGCACTAGGAGTCAGACTGGTATTCCGGGTCCCTCTCTAAGATGCCCTCTGGGTGTATTTTAAAAAAAATACCACACTGGCATCAGTGTGCATTTATTGTGCTGAGAAGTTGGATACCAAACTTCTCATATTTCAGTTTAGCCATTATGGAACTGTGGAGTTCGTGCTTGTTAAACCCCCCGACCTTATACTCTTATGGCTAACCTGCAATTACAATGTCCAAGGTTTTGCTAAGACACCGTAGGGGCATAGTGCTCATGCAGCTATTCCCTCACCTGTGGCATAGTACACCCTGCCTTAGGGCTGTAAGGCCTGCTAGAGGGGTGACTTATCTATGCCATAGGCAGTGTGAGGTTGGCATGGCACCCTGAGGGGAGTGCCATGTCGACTTAGTCATTTTCTCCAAACCAGCACACACAAGCTGGCAAGCAGTGTGTCTGTGCTGAGTGAGGGGTATCCAGGGTGTCATACGGCATGCTGCAGCCCTTAGAGACCTTCCTTGGCAACAGGCCCTTGGTACCAGGTGTACCATTTACAATGGACATATCTGTCCATTGTAAGGGCCGTGCCAATTGTGGGTACCGGTTAGGAAAAGAACACCAGGCAGATCTTATCCTCCAAACCCACCCTTGCTGCCATCCACAGAATCAGGAAGAGCACATCTGAAGGCAGATGCTTTTCTTACCTTGTAGCCCAGTCAAACACGCTTCCACTCAAGCTCAGACATGCAGACTCACTGAACCAGCTCACAAAGGATCTAAAGACATGGATCGCAGAGTGTGCAGCACGTCCGTAACAGCTATTTGAGCCTCCATGGGTGATAAGCCGCCCTTTAAAAGCGTCTGATTGCTCAAATGACTGATGTGTGCAAAAATACCTTTATTAGGAATGAAAAACTTGCCTAACAATAGCTTTACAAGTATGTCTCAATAAAAACATAAAAGAAAAGAAATGTTTTACCTAGAAGTTATTTTGAAAGATTAGCAACACATAACTCACCCACTGTTCAATATCAGTCATGTTTGGCCACTAGAAATGGCTGCCAATACTCTTTTTAGTTTTGTTAGTTCCAGAGTGACCTTCAATTAGTGAAGAATGTAACTTATTAAAAATGTGTTTTGCCAATTCTTCACCAACGATAACTTGTGCCTTCTTCCCCTTTCCTACAAAGAACACCTTTTCACCTAATTTGCCAAAAAAACATGAGAACGTTTAAAGGGCGATTTCTATTTACTGCAGATGTTGCACGAGAGATACATTAAAAGCACGTAATATATATATATATATATATATATATATATATATACACACACACACACACACGCTAACAATCATTTAAAAAAATTAAAATATCATGAAATGAATCAGACTAAACAATATTTGTTAACACATAAGTAGGTAGATCAATATAATTGAAAGGATCACCAATTCATGAAGCTTCATTCAAACAAGTACAGTAAATTGTATGAATGTATAACAATTTTCTAAATTCCAAAGTAATTTGAAAAATAACTTACCATCAATGGTGATTTTTTTGGAAAGTCTCCGTAATCCATGCTTCATTATTTTACTGAAATCATCAGGGTACACATTACTGCGTATATAAAATTCAGAATCTGGTTGTACTTTGTAACATCCATTGTTCTTTACAATAACAAAATAAATATAAACTGAAGAAAATCTAAACATCGTAATAGTAAAAAAATAAAATCACATGGATGAATATACGTTAACAAAGGTAAATAATGTGTTCCTCTGATTGACAATTTGCACCCACACATTCGTTTTTTGAGAATGGATACCATAAGAATATCTCTCCACAGTAGCTGCCTCCGCTCTGGTGGGAGGAGCACATAAGCCATCAGAAGTCTGCTTCTTCGCCAAGGCATTGCACCTTTTAATAGGAAGAAAAAGATAGTTGGAGATGGTCCTCTTCTCTCATCAGCTTGCCTAATTTTCACAGCAATTAAGCAAATAAAAAGCTGATCATCCATTTAGCGTTGTTTAGTACAATGAATGACTGCTGTGGGTCAAATATATGTAAGAATGAGGAGGTAGAGAAAAAGTCGTCAGGACAATATTTAGACCAACGTGAAAGAGTGAACACTTTTGGAAAAAGAGAACCAGCTTGCCTCAATAGATGGTAGTTAAATGTGTGGCTACAGAGAGGGTTGGATGCTCGTTAACCCTTATGTAAGAAGTAATTACGGGAAAAAAAGAATATTGTATCGTCAACAAACCTATAAGTCCTCATTACAACCCTGGCGGTCGGTGTTAAAGCGGTGGTAAAACAGCCAACAGGCCGGCAGTAAAAAAAATGTAATCACAACCGTGGCGGAAACCGCCAACATAGACAGCCACTTTAACACTCTGACTGCCACAGTGGTACAAACAAACAGCATGGTGGTCACCACCAACAGACAGGCGGAAGACAATGTATCGCCCACAGTATCATGAGAGGCCAATCCGCCACCTTTTCAGGGGCGGATTCAACGCGAACAAAAACACGGCGGAAAAAGAACTTGGAAGGAAAAATGCTCACCTCTATATACCATACGAGGAACCAGGATGCCATGGAGCCGGAACTCCATATTCTACCAGCCATTGTCTTCCTGCTCCTCTACCAGGAGCACGAACGCCAGCGGCGAAGACCACAGTGAGTATTGCACCTACGACACAGGGGAGGGGGGAGGGAAAAGAGTGACACACATGCAACACCCCCACCCTCACCCACTACAGCACACACACACACACACACAAATACATGTTGATACATTACAGTTACACCCCCCAAGGCCCCCGGAAGAATGCAAGGACAATGGAAATGATTGTAACGATTCTGATCAATAAAAATCCAGTACTCATAAATATATATACACACCATTAACAAATATATACACCAAGAATTAAAGTCCATGTGCTGCACATACATAGTCCGTGGACCACTGGGCCCAAAATGCATGGGCGAGGCCCACACAAGATATCCAATCAAAACGGAGCGAACACTGCAGGGTCATCAGATCGAAATACAATAGGCACCTCAGGGGGGAGGGAAGGGGGGGCACCTCAGCCGGATGAGTGCACAACGCCAGATCCATGAGGGGGCTCCATGCCCATTGATGTATCCTGGGGAGTGCAACGCCACAGTCTCAAGTCTTTTCAGTGGGTGGTTTGCCCACTGCTGCATCCTGGGGAGTGCAAAGCCACAGTCTCACAAGTGAATAACAGTCTCCACTGGTTCTGGAGGGGGGTTTGTGCCCAGAGTGCTTCATCCTGCCAAGGACTGAGGTAGTGGATGCTTTTCTCCACTGGTTCTGGAGGGTGCTTTGTGCCCAGCGTGCTTCATCCTGCCAAGGACTGAGGTAGTGGATGTGAATCTCCACTGGTTCTGGAGGGGGCTTGGTCCCCAGAGTGCTTCATCCTGCCAAGGACAGAGGTAGTGGATGTGAATCTCCACTCACGGTGGGCCATGGAAGCTGTCCAGGCCCCTGAAACTGACCACCAGCTCCGTACGACTGACCACGGAGGATGGCAGCCATATCTGCAGTGGTGCCACTGGCATATGTGGCGTGTCCACTGGCAGTGATTGTGGCAGCCTCAGTAGCGGCGGTGCTAGCGGCGCTCATTGGCCTGCAGTGCTGGTGGGTGGCTCAGTGAGCGTGCTGGTGGCGGCGGTGTCCTGGGACGCGGTGATGTTAGCGCCGGTGTTCTGGGAAGCGGTGCTGGTGGTGGCGGTGTCCTGGGAAGCAGTGCTGGTGGCGGCGGTGTCCTGGGAAGCGGTCATGTCCGCCGTGCAGGTTGGCGGCGACTTCCCTTTCTTACTGTGCCCCTTCCCCACCTTGGATGGTGGCGCAGCTGTCTTCACACTCCCAACTGTAGTCCTGGGAGAGCCCTTGGTGGCAGGTGTTTTGCCCTTCTCCCTCCGGGTTGTGGCCAACTTCTTATGTTTCTGAGGTGGGGGACTGTCTGTGGTCTGGCTCCTTGGCACACTGGCTGCCCTGCTGCTTGGTGCACTCCAGAAGCCGGTTACTGCTGGCACCACTTTTCCCGTTGATGTGGTGGCTGAGGTGCTGGGTTGTGACCTGGAAAGCCGTGCCATAGGGGACGGAAGGGGTGGGGGAGGTGAGGGGGAAGAGGTCAAGGTTTGACAGGAAAAGTTTTAGACATACTGGGAAGGGTAGATGTAGGGGGTTTGGGAGTGGAGGAAGAGGTAGTGGTTGTAGGAGGTGTACATCTGCTGAATTTGGGTGAAGGTGCATGGGCTGGAGGCTGTTGAGGTGGATGGGTGTTGGGTGGGTGAGGGTGAGGGCAGCAGGGCTGACAGGGGCAGGGGCTGAGGTGCTGCTGTGAGGGCGGTGCTGGTGTGGGGGGGGCTGGCGGCGGCTGTACCTGTAGATGCAGGGGGCACAGAGGGGCCCGCCACCGCAAGGGAGCTCCCATCAGAGGAGGAGTCCGTGTCGCTGGTCTCAGCTCCTGTCCCCGCTGTGGAACTCCCCTCGCCCGCCGTCCGCTGTTTCGCCCTCCAGGGCCATGTGGGATGCAGCTCCCTCCTGCTCCGGTGCCACTGCTCCTCTGCCTGATGATGCTAATGCACACAAGAACAGGTAGACCACAAAAAGGTGGGGAAGACAGAAGAAAGACATGTTCAGTGCATGCAATACCGCTACAGTTGGCGGACACTACAGACACAGCAGCCCTCTGCACTACGCCATGCACTTAGAGTTCCCTAATTAATCACAGGGACATGGGGTACAAGGCCTATGCCCGACTGCTGCACACATGAGTCACAGGAGCCTGACTAGGTGTAGATGGCTCTTAACACTGGTGGGGTGCCACATAGCCTGCCTTACGGAGGGAACATGCCTACAAAACTCGTCCTGGCCAAGGGGTACCCACAGCCCACCTCCCCCAACCAGACACCTCCAATGTGCGCTGAATCAGCTGAATGAGAGCGTACTCACCCCCTGGTGGCTGCTGTGATGCTCTCAAGCGCCCATCCAACTCCGGGTACGCCACCACCAGGATCTGGAAATCAGGGGTGTCACGTTGGGAGGCCATCCCCAGCTGGGCCTCCGCTGTCTTCTTGCTCAAGCGGCGAATGTCCTCCCATCTTTTCCGGCAGTGGGTGCTACGTCTGTGGTGGACACCCAGGGTCCTGACTTCCTTGGCGATGACACGCCAAATATCCTTCTTCTGGTGGGCGCTGACCTACAGGCATAGGACAGGGGAAAAGGAGAAGATATAACCGTCCGCACCGTCACAGTCATTGGCCCGCATTCCTACCCTTGCCATGACACAGATACACTCACTGTCGTTTCATGCACGCCTAATTCTCCCCTTCCATCTTCCATCCACACAGGCATTGCCCATACAGCATGCTCAAAGTGTACTTACCTGTTTGTCTGGAGGAACGTAGAGCAGCGTGTATGGGGGGAGGACCCCATCCACTAGTTTCTCAAACTCCTCCGTGGTGAAGGCAGGGGCCCTTTCCCCAGACACATGAGCTATTGTCTCTTCCAGACTGAGGTCACAGCAGCACTTGCAGTGTAGGTCATCTCCTGTTGAACATCAGGTATCAAGTGAGTGAACAGATAGAAAATGGCGGTCATGTCCGCTGCGGTGCGTACCGTCACCGCCAGTGTACATCGTCATTGGCTCCTGGGACCCATAGGGCCCAATGTTAACCAATGCAGGATTGCGCTGCGGTCTTCGACCGCCTACTGTGACGGTGTACAACGCCAGAGCAGTTACCTCATATCCCATTGTCCCACCTTACAGGTCAGGCAGCCGCCATTTCAGGGGGCCACATGGCATTATGTTTAAATGCGTCACACATACCTAGGCCTTGCATACACACTAAGACAGGCACATATCGGACTGAAAAATATGTGCAATAAAGTTGTGTTTTCGTACATCAGTGTTGGCTGACCCTCTGCTCGCTGTTTTCCTCCACAGAGTACGTCCGCTGGGGCAGGTGAGGAGATGGCGGCATCCTCCGGTGTACAGACCGCTGGTGGACCTGTTGACAATGGAAGAGCGACATGTAATTGTCACCTACAGACTGGACCGTGCCACAATCCATGAACTGTGTGCCCAGTTGGAGCCAGACCTGATGTCAGCTATCCGCCATCCCACAGGTATCCCCCCCTATAGTGCAGGTGCTGTTAGTACTCCATTTCCTGGCAAGTGGGTCTTTTCAGACGACAGTGGCCATAGCCTCTGGGATGTCCCAGCCTATGTTCTCCAACGTGTTGTCCAGAGTGTTGTCTGCCCTGCTGAAACACATGCACAGCTACATCGTGCTCCCTCAGATGGAGGATTTGCCTACAGTGAAAGGTGACTTCTATGCCCTGGGACATATCCCCAACATCATAGGTGCCATTGATGGGACACATGTGGCCTTGGCCCCCCCCGCAGGAGTGAACAGGTGTACAGAAACCGGAAGAGCTACCATTCAATGAATGTGCAGATGGTGTGTTTGGCCGACCAGTACATCTCCCATGTGAATGCCAAGTTTCCTGGATCAGTGAATGACGCTTACATTCTGAGGAATAGCAGCATCCCTTATGTGATGGGGCAACTCCAGAGGCACTGTGTGTGGCTATTAGGTGAGGACATGGACCCTATATAGTGTGACTAGGTGTCTGGGAATGGGGTTGCCCCTAAGGGTAAGTGTGTGTCTAACAGTTGTAACAACATTTGCAGATGACTCTGGCTACCCCAACCTGTCATGGCTACTGACCCCAGTGAGGAATCCTAGGACAAGGGCAGAGGAACGCTACAATGAGGCACATGGGCGAACTAGGAGGGTTATAGAGAAAGACCTTCGGCCTCCTGAAGGCCAGGTTTAGGTGCCTACATGACGGGTGTTTCCCTATTCTACGCACCAAAGAAGGTGTGCCAGATCATCGTGGCCTGCTGTATTCTGCACAACTTGGCTTTGCGAAGACAGCTGCCTTTTCTGCAGGAGGATGGTCCTGAAGGAGGTCTTGTGGCAGCTGTGGAGCCTGTGGATAGTGAAGACGAGGAAGCAGAACAGGAAATCGACAACAGAAACAAGGTGATTCATCAATACTTCCAGTGAGACACAGGTAAGACGACATCACTGCCTGCTACATCTGATACACTTGTTCTACCTCTCATCTGTCTGTCACTTTCACCCAGTGTATGGACCCTGATTTGTCACTTTCCCTTTCGATTTCACAGATGTGGGTCCCACTGTGTGACCTCTGCTATGTTTCCTCATGGACTAGAGCTGTGTGACATAGGTATGCTGACAATACAATGGATATTGCTATTTTCCTCAGTTATTGCAAATACACATTTGTGAAAGCACAGACTGACTCCAGATTGTTTTGTGATTTAAGTGTGTTTATTTAAGTGCTAAATAGTGGAGGAGGTTGTAAAATGGTCAGGGGTGATGGTGGAGGAATGTCCATGGCAGAGTCCAGTCAATTTGTTTCACAGGTGCATTGTCCAAAGGGACATAGGAAGTGGAGCTGGGGCAGTTGGTGGTTGAACAGGGTGACAAAGTGGGACAGAAGGATGACAATCAGGGTGGTCTTATTTCTTGACGGGGGTCTTGGCATCATGCTCTGTCTTTGTCCTAGATCTCAGGGACCGCTTGCGGGGTGGTTCTCCATCTGCAGGGGGTGGGGTGCTGGTGTCGAGGTCCTGTGGCGGTGCCTCCTGTCTACTAGCGCCGGCGGTGGGCAGTTCATCGTCCAGGCTAGTGTCAGGGGCCCCTTGTTGTGCCACAGTGTCCCTCCTGGTGTTCACGAGTTCCTTCAGCACCCCCTACAATGGTGCCCAGGGTGGTATTGATGGATCCGAGTTCCTCCCTGAACCCCAAATACTGTTCCTCCTGCAGCCGCTGGATCACCTGAAACTTGGACAGTACTGTTGCCATCGTCTCCTGGGAATAGTGGTAGGTTCCCATGACGTTGGAGGGCCTCATGGAGAGTGGGTTCCCTAGGCCTGTCCTCCCCCTGTTGCCCAGCGGCCCTCCCAATTCCCCTGTGTTCCTGGGCCTCTGTCCCCTGAACCGTGTGCCCACTGCCAATGCCCCCAAGTCCCTGCTGTTCTTGGGGTGGTGGGTTAGCCTGAGTTCCCTGAAGTGGTGGACACACTGCGGCTTGACGTGTCATGGGGACAGAGGTATGGGCCCGGTGGGTGCTGGTGTTTCCAGAGGGGGGAGGCTCTGTTGTGGCTTCTGCCAGTGTGAGGGGAACCGACTGTCCTGAGGTCCCAGATGGGCCGGGCTGGTCATCTAGATCCAGTTGGACAGAGCTGCTGTCATCAATGTGGGCCTCTTCTGTGGGTGGAGTGGACATGTCTGGAACATCCTGTCCGGTGACGTTGGTTAGGGGTCCTGCAGGGGGTTTAAAGGCATAGTTTATCTGTGTGTTCCATGGTGTGCAATGGGTGGGTGACCCTGTACCCCAGTGGTTGCATTCCTGTGTAGGAGCTTGTGCGCTTGAGGTTTAGGGGTCTGTGTGGGTATATGCAGTGGACATGCATTTATGATGGGTACCCATGCTTTGTGGTTGCATGAAGGGCCTGGTGTTGGGATGTGTGGTTTGTGATAGTGGGACATCTGTGAGGAGTTGGAGTGATGGGGGGTGAGGGTGAGGGTATGTGATTGCATGCAAGTAGGGTGGGGAAGTGAAAGCTTTGACTTACCAATTCCTCCAGCTACTCCTGTGAGGCCCTCAGGATGAAGTATAGCCAAGACCTGCTCCTCCCATGTTAGTTGTGGGGGAGGAGGTGGGGGTCCGCCGCCAGTCCTCTGAACCGCGATGTGGTGTCTTGAGACCACGGAACACACCTTCCCCCATGGGCCGTTCCACCTCTTACTGATGTTATCCCGTGTTCTTGGGTGCTGTCCCACTGCGCTGACCCTGTCCACGATTCAGTACCATAGCTCCATCTTCCTAGCTATGGTGGTGTGCTGCACTTGTGATCCGAATAGCTGTGGCTCTACCCAGATGATTTCATCCACCATGACCCTGAGCTCCTCCTCAGAAAAACTGGGGTGTCTTTGCGGTGAACATGGGGTGGTGTGGGTGATGTCTGAGGTGATGTTTAGGGGTGTGTGGTGTTTTGTGCGTGGATGTGTGTGTGATGGTGTTTTGTGCCTCTGTATGGTGTCATCTTTGCTGTGCTGTCTCTCTGGCCTTCGTCAATATTTTAGGTAGTAAGGGTTTGTGGGTGATGTGGGAGTGGTGTGTGTATGTGTATAAGGTGCGTGTATTTGGAATTGTCCAATGTGGTTGTGTTTTGTAAGAGAGTGTATTTTGAGCGCGGCGGTGTGTTATCGCAAGTTTATCACTGACCTTTGGTGTTACCGCCAATGTTGTAATGAGGGCCATAGTGATTATGCTCAAATGGCGTTCACGAGAAAATCTCAAAAAACAAATGTAAGATTTCAGTGTGCTCTAAAAAAACATTTTTAGGCTGCTAGTGAAACAAGCTGCTTGAAATACTATCGACAGCTGGTGACTAACATGGAAGATCGGTCAGGCACCCGCAAACAGGCTGGAAACACTGAAAGATAACCTTTGTTTGTGCTCAAAGATGACGATAGTCCCACGCCAATGAGCTGACACCACCATCATCAGTTTTGTGAAGACACGAAAGATGATCAAAGTAACCTTAAAAAGCTACTTGCTCACTTTGAAACACAGTTAACATGTGTGAAAAATTCAGGAAGGTCCAGCACTACTATAAAGTATCCTGTTTGAGCACTGACAACACCTCAGCCAGGGTGTGCATTTAGAAATTGTCTTTGTGGAGGTAGCTGTTGACTGACCACCCAAAAAAAAAGGACCTTTTAGTTTTTTTTGTGCACAAAGAAATGAAAAAGAAAAAGAACCACAACCTATCTCTGGAGGTAGGACAACCTACTCTGCGCTTGTGCAGAAGAGAGATGGAAATACCCACTGGAGCAAGGAAGATTAGCTCTCCATCAGACACTGAATGAACATAGCAACAGGTCATGAGCTTCGCAGGTTTCTAAACGTAGATGACCACTGCTGTTGCTTTTGCCATCTCCATTCCTCCCAATGACTCCCTCCCATTTCTGTTAGTCAGCACAAACCTTGGCACTGAAAAAATAAAAAAATACCAAGCCAAAGGCACTTTACCGTCAAGTCTGCGAAGATCCACATCCAGAGCTGATCCCAAATAGCCTGCTCTTCCTTGCCAGCACCAAATGTTGCGGCATTAGTCACACAAGCGCAGAACATTTTGATAGCTGCCTGTGGATCTTCCATGGTGTGTACAAGCTTGAACTTTCTGGTGCAGAGCCGGTGGGTGTCTAAAACTGAAACTTTATAACAGAGGGCACAAAAACGCATAGACCTCAGCCAGATTATGTTGTGACTATAAAGACTCATATTGACTAGCAGGCTGTATGTCACCACACTAGACTGAGGAATAATAGTGGGTAAGAGACAAAGAGCCCACACAAACAGAAAGACTATTATTTTGCCACACTATGTTCTATCTTGCGTGTGATGTTTAATTAAAAGACAAGTATTAAATGGAACATTTGTTGTACACACACGGGCAGTAAATATGAACACACACTCAATGACTTAACCCCAGACCAATAGGTTTTTTATATATAAAAATATTCTTCTCTTAATTTACTTTAGAACCACAAGATTCTGAATTCAAGTAAGTACATAAATTGTAAGGTACTTGGCATAAGCAAATATAGAACTTGGAATGAAAACAGTAAGGTACACAGTTCTGGCACACAGTTCTGGCAAATATGCAAATAACCTATTTTAAAAGAGGACACTGCAAAATTCAACAGTTCCTGTAGGAGGTAAGTAGAAGTTAATTTAGCAGGTAAGTAAAGCACTTACAAGTTCAGTCTCCAGGGCATAGACAGCCGACTGTTGGGGGTTCAAGTTAACCACAAACACCCAGCACCAGCAACACAGGGCCGGTCAAGTGCAGAGGTCAAAGTAGAATAGGCGCTTATGGAGAAAAGGGGTGCTCCGGTTCCACTCTGCTAGCAGGTAACTACCTGCGTCCTCTGGGAGCAGACCCGGGGAGTTTTGTAGAGCACTGGGTTGGGGGGTGTCCCAAACAGGCGCACAGGGCCAGCCAGGTGCAGTGTGCAAAGTAGGTGTCAGGTTTTGAATAGAATTCAATGGAGGGACCCAGGGGTCACTCTGGTGATGCAGGCAGGGCATGGGGTTCTTCTTGGGCCAGCCACCGACTGGGCTAGGATGAGGGACGCCTGCTGGTCACTTCGGGACCGGTAGTTGGTTCCTCTTGGGCCTGGGGGCTGCAGGGGCAGTGCTTCTTCCAGGCGTTGGGGTCTCTGTTACCAGGAAGTTGCGGTGAGGGGGAGCCTCTGGATTCTCTCTGCAGGCTTCACCGTGGGGATGCAGGGAGATTGTCTCAGGGTGGCCACGTCGTTGGAGTCACCTGGGGGTCCACGCTGCAGTGTTGGTTTCTCTGGACACAAGCTGGGGCGTTGGTGCAGAGTGGTGGGGACTCACGCTTCAGGAGTGAGGTGGGTGTCCCTTTAAAGATGGTTTCTTCCTTGTTGTTTGACAGAGCCCATATCCACTAGAGTTTTTTGGTCCTTTGGGTTGAAGGGCAGTCCCCCGAGTCGGCAGAGGTCGCTGGTCCCGCAGGATGCGTCGCTGTTGCAGGTTCTTTGAGTCTGGAGACAGGCAGGTAGGGCTGGGGCCAAGTCAGTTGTTGTCTCCATCTTCTCCACGGGTGTTTTGAGGTCAGCAGTCCTTTAGGTTTTCAGGAAATCTGAAATCCTGGGTTCAAGGTCGCCCATAAATACTGAGTGTAGGAGGGTGTTAGGGCTGGAGGGCAGTAGCCAATGGCTACTGACCTTGAGGATGGCTACACCCTCCTTGTGCCTCTCTTTGGGGAGGGGGGCACATCCCTATCCTTATTGGGTAAATCCTCCAAAACAAGATGGAGGATTTTCCAAGGAGGGGGAGGGGGTCACTACAGCTCTGGTCAACTTAGGGGTGGAACTGGCTGAGGGGGTGACACATCCTTGTTTTTCTCATTATCTCCGCCGGACTTTCCGCCCAAAGTTGGGGCTGTGTCCAGGGGGCGGGCATCTCCACTAGCCAGTGTGGCAGTGTAACACGAAGCCTGAGCCTTTGTGGCTCACTGCTAGGTGTTACAGTTCCTGCAGGGGGAGGTGTGAAGCACCTCCACCCAGTGCAGGCTTGGATTCTGGCCTCAGAGAGCACACAGACTCTCACGCCAGGAGGTCAGAAACTAGTCCCTCTGTGGCAGGCTGGCACAGACCAGTCAGTCTTGCATTGAAGGATTGGGTAAAATACAGGGGGCATTTCTAAGATGCCCTCTGAGTGCATTTTGTAATATATCCAGCACTGGCATCAGTGTGGGTTTCTTATTTGGAGAAGTTTGATATCAAACTTCACAGTGCTCAGTGTAGCTGTTATGGAGCTGTGGAGTTCGTTTTGACAAACCCACAGACCATGTTCTTAATATGGACACACTATATTTACAATGTCTAAGAATGGACTTTGACACTGTAGGGGCATATTGCTCATGCAGCTATGCCCTCACCTGTGGAATAAAGGCCTAAGGCAGGGTGCATTAAGGCCTGCTAGAGGGGTGACTTACGTATGCCAAGGCAGTATTTGGTGTGCATGCAATTCCTGAAGGGGATGCCATGTCGACTTTGCCTTTTTATCCCCACCAACACACACCAACTGCAATGGCAGTGTGCCTGTGTTAGGTGAGGGATCCCTTAGGTTGGCACAACACATGCTGCAGCCCTTAGGGACCTTCCCTGGTCACAGGGCCCTTGGTACCACTGGTACCTTTTGCCAATCAATCATTAATCAATCATTAAATTTATAAAGCGCGCTATGTACCCGTTAGGGTTTCAAGGCGCTAGGGGGGGGGGGGCAGCTGCTATCGGTCGAAGAGCCATATCTTGAGGAGTCTCCTGAAGGTGATGAGGTCCTGGGTCTGGCGCAGGGAGGTCGAGAGTGAGTTCCAGGTCTTGGCGGCGAGGTAGGAGAAGGATCTGCCGCCAGAGGTCTTGCGTTGAATTCGGGGAGCGATGGCGAGGGAGAGGTTGGCAGAGCGGAGTTGGCGGGAGGGGACGTAGAAGTTGAGTCTGTTGTTCAGGTAGGCGGGTCCGGCGTCGTGTAGTGCTTTGTGCGCGTGGGTGAGGAGTTTAAAGGTGATCCTCTTGTCCACGGGGAGCCAGTGGAGGTCCTTCAGGTGGTGGGAGATGTGGCATCGGCGGGGTATGTCGAGGATCAAACGGGCGGATGCGTTCTGGATGCGTTGGAGTCGTTTGATGTCTTTTGCTGGGATGCCTGTGTAGAGTGTTGCCGTAGTCAAGTCTGCTACTGACAAGGGCCTGGGTCACCGTTTTTCTGGTTTCCGTCGGGATCCACTTGTAGATTCTGCGGAGCATGTTGAAGCAGGAGGAGGAGACTGCGTTGACCTGTTTGGACATGGTGAGAGCGGAGTAGAGGATGAAGCTGAGGTTGCGTGCGTGGTTGGCAGGAGTAGGTGGGGAACCCAGTGCGGTGGGCCACCAGGAGTCGTCCCAGGCTGAGGGGGAGCGTCCGAGGATGAGGACTTCCGTCTTATCGGAGTTTAATTTCAGGCGGCTGTTTCTCATCCATTCGGCGATGGATTTCAGTCCCTCGTGGAGGTTGGCTTTGGCGGTGTGTGGATCTTTAGTAAGGGAGAGGATAAGCTGGGTGTCGTCGGCGTAGGAGAGGATGCTGAGGTTATGCTGATGGGCCAGCTGTGCGAGGGGTGCCATGTATACGTTGAACAGCGTTGGGCTTAGCGAGGAGTCTTGTGGGACGCCGCAGATGAGGTTGGTGGCTTCGGAGCAGAAGGGTGAGAGTCGGACTCTCTGGGTTCTGCCAGAGAGAAAAGAGGAGATCCAGTTGAGGGCTTTGTTTTGAATTCCGGCTTCGTGGAGATGAGTTAGTAGGGTGCGGTGGCAGACCGTATCGAAGGCGGCGGATAGGTCTAGGAGGATGAGGGCTGAAGTTTCGCCGTTGTCCATTTGCTGTCTGATGTCGTCTGTGGCGGCAAGGAGTGCAGTCTCGGTGCTGTGATTGCGTCTGAATCCGGATTGGGAGGGGTCTAGGGTGGAGTTGTCTTCGAGGTAGTGGGTGAGCTGTGCGTTGACGATCTTCTCGATGACCTTCGCTGGGAAGGGGAGAAGGGAGATCGGGCGGAAGTTTTTGAGGTCGTTGAGGTCGGCCTTGGGTTTCTTGAGGAGGGCTTGGATATCGGCGTGCTTCCAGCTGTCCGGAAAGGTTGCGGTGTCGAAGGATAGGTTGATGATCTTACGAAGTTGGGGGGCGATGGTGGAGTTGGCTTTGTTGTAGACGTGGTGTGGGCAGGGGTCTGAGGGGGATCCTGAGTGGATGGAGTTCATGGTCTTTCGGGTTTCGGCGTCATGTACGTGGGTCCAGGTGGTGAGGCGGTCGGCGTGGGAGGAGTTGTCGGGGGTGGGGTCTGGCGGAGGTGTGGTGTTGAGGCTGTCGTGGATGGCAGCGATTTTCTGGTAGAAAAAGGTGGACAGTGCGTCGCTGACGTTGGCGTTGGAGAGCTCCTTCACAATGCAGAAGAGTTCCTTGCTGTCGTGTGCGTTGTTGTTTAGGCGTTCTGTGAAGTGGGAGCGTTTGGCGAGTCGGATAAGTTGGTGGTGCTTGCGGGTGGCTTCCTTGTGGGTTGCGAGGCTGTCGGGTGTGCGCTCGAGAAGCCATTTTTTCTTGAGTTTCTGGCAGGTGCGTTTGGAGGTGATCAGTTCGTCTGTGAACCAGGCTGCTTTTTTCTTTTCTTGGTTGACGGTGGGCCTCTTGAGTGGTGCGAGGGTTTTGGCGCAGTTGAGGATCCACTGTTGGAGGTTGATGGCGGCGGAGTCCGGGTCGGTGGGGTCGGACGGTGGGTTCTTGGCGAGGGTGCTGGTTAGTTGGTCTTCGGTGACTTTTCCCCAGCGGCGGTGTGCCGGTAGTTGGGTGCGGTGGTGTTCGGTGTTTTTCGTGAATGTGAAGTGGACGCAGTGGTGGTCGGTCCAGTGGAGTTCGGAGGTGTGGCTGAATGAGATGTGGTTGCTTGCAGTGAAGAGTGGGTCTAGGGTGTGACCGGCGATGTGGGTGGGTGTGTTGACCAGTTGTCTGAGTCCGAGGTTGGAGAGATTGGTGGTCAGTGATGCGGTGTTGGCGTCGTTGTTGTTCTCCAGGTGGAAGTTGAGATCTCCCAGGAGGATGTAGTCCATTGAGGCGAGGGCGTAGGTGCTTGCGAGGTCGGAAATGGTGTCACTGAAGGGGGCTCTTGGTCCTGGAGGTCGGTACCAGGGACTTATCTGTGTGCGAGGGGTGTCCCAATTGTGGAAATAATGGTACATTTTAACTGAAAGAACACTGGTGGTGGGGCCTGGTTAGCAGGATCTCAACACACTTCAGTACTCAGTAGAGTCAGCATCAATAGCAGGAAAAAAGTGTTTGGGGTAGGCGGGGGTTGTGGACTGCAAAAAGGAGGCATTTTCCTACAGAGGGTGTGTAAGCTTGTTGAGGAGACAGCGTTAATTTGCTGTGTTATTGATAGGGAAGCCAAGGGTAAAGGCCAGGTTACGCAATTGGTTAATGTGGGCGGGGCATTAACATGAGTGGGGGGGGCCACCAGGAGTCGTTCCAGGCAGAATGGGGTGTAGGCAATCACAAGCATTTCTTGTCTGAGTTGAGCTTGAGGCAGCTGACGTCCATCCAAGGGCAGACTGCTCTCCTACCATTGGGAAAATGCATCTTGGCTTGAGCAGAGTCGTCCGACATGGAGAGGATCAGTTGGGTGTCATTGTCGTAGGAGACTATCTTTACCTCGTGTTTGATGATCTTAGCGAGCGAGCCATGTAGAGGTTAAAAAGCTTCTGGCAGTGTGTGGATCCTTGGGCTACTCTGCAGCAAGTGTCTAAGTTCTGATGTGAATGGTGGTAGTCTGACCCTCTGTGTTCTTCTGGTGAGGAAGGACCAGATCCAGCTCAGGGCTTTGTCTCAGATGCCAGCGTCGAGCAGCCTGTCACAGAGGCTGAAGTGGGAGACTGTCTAAAATGCAGTAGAGAGGTCTAGAAGGTTGAGTGCGGCAGTGCCTACGCTGTGCAGTATGATGCGTATGTTGTTGGTGGTGGCCAAAAGTGCAGTTTCGGTGCTGGGATTGCTTCCAGATCGGAAATGGGAAAGTTCTAGGATACGGTGTCTCTCGAGGAACTCTACGAGTTCCTAGTTGATGGCTTTTTCCGTTACCTTGGCTGGGAAAGTGAGCAGAGACATGGGTCAGTAATTCTTCAGCTCCCTAGGGTCGGCTTTGGGTTTCTTGAGTAGCGGGTGGATTTCTGCGTGTTTACAGTCTGAGGGGAATGTGGCAGTCTTAAACGATAGGTTGATGGTTCAGCAAAGCTCTGGTGAAATGATGGGAATGACAAGCTTGAGGATGTGATGAGGGCATGGATCTGAGGGTGCTCCCAAGTGGATGGAGTTCATTATTCTTTGGGTGTCCTCTACAGTAATGGTGGTTCAGCAGTTCGTATCTGGTGGGGGAGCAAGGTCCATGGTGCTGAGCGATGAAGGCGGGCTCTGTATGCTGAAGCCTTTGTAGATGTCCCAGATCTTACAGTGAAAGAAGGTGGGGAAGATCGTTGCGGAGGTCTTGGGAGGGAGGGATGGATGAGGTTTCTGCCCTGCGGTTCGTGAACTCTTTGACAAGGATGAAGAGCTCTTTGATATTGCGAGTGCTGGTGTTGAGGCATGCTTGAAATGCAGGTTTTTGGGTGGCTCGTATGTTCTGGTGGTACGTTGCGTCAGTATTTTTGCAGGCGGTGCGGTTTGGTGGATTTGCGGAGGCTCCATTTGCATTACAATCGTCTGCAGGCACGCTTGGATTGATGTAGGTCTTGCGTAAACCACTTGGGAGTTTTGCTATGTAGATTCCATGCCAATTTCCTTAGGGGGGCTACATTGGCTGCACATTCAGACTCAGCGCTTTAGTTTGCCTGCGGATTCATTGGAGTGGTTGACAGCGTTTGGTGATCTGTGCTTCCGTGACTATACCCCAATGTTTGCCAGGGGGTTAGGGAATGTGGTGGCGTGCAGTGTTTGAGTAGGTTAAGTAGATGCACTTGGTCAAGCCAACAGTGTTTGGAGGTGTGGATGAAGGTGAGGTTGTCCCCTGCTGAGAGAATGGCGTAGAGGATGTGAAGGGGTTTGTGGGTAGGGATGATGACTAGTTGTTTGACGCCGAGAATTGTGGGGTCGTACAGGATGTTTGATGTATTGGGGGTCATTGAGGGTATCAAGCTGTAAATCGAGATCACAGAGTGGGATGTAACAGGAGGGAGTGAGTGCTTGGAGGGGCAATGAGGTTGACAATGTCTTGTAAAGACTGGGGTTGAGGTGCAGGTGGCCTGTAGATGGCCTGTAGATGAGGAAGGAAGGTGTTTCGGTTGGTCAGGATGTGGAAATGTAGATGCTCATGCGTTGACAGAATGCGACTAGATGATGAAAGGCGGAGGTTGTTCTAGTAGATTATGGCAATGACACCTCCAGGAAGGTTGGCTCTGTCCTTGTGTATGATTTTGTAGTTGTGCGTAATGGCCGTGGCAATGTCCGTGGTAGCTGCAGGGGTGATCCAACTCATAGCGAGATGGTGACGTCCAGAGCTGTTGAGTCGAGGAACATGTGTTAAGGAGCAGTGAGGAATCATGGGGTGGTACTTGGGAGTATGCTGGAGCAGGCGCAGCAAGAAAATGATCCATGTTTGTACATGTGGTCAGCTTGGTGGCATGCTGATGATCTTATGGGGTTGAGGGCACGTAGAGTGCTTGCGTTAAACCAGCAGAAGGGTTGAGAACCAGGGTCCCTGGTGCTGGGTGGCGTCCATGCACAAACAGGCTTCCCTGTGGCGCACTAGCGTGGCGGCCGTCGTTAAGGAAGAGAGGTATGGAGGCGGTGGTCCAGCGATAAGGAGGTGGGAGAAGCGCTTTGCATGGGGCAGGTGGGGATGCTGGGACACCAGCAGTGCGGGGTAAACACAAGAGGGAGAAAAAGAGAAAAGGACAGAAAAGCAGCAAGTGAAAGGGAAAAAAAGGTCCAATTATTATGCCCAGTGGTGCCTATGAAATGGGGGAGACTTAAAAAAGAGGCCTTTGAAGAAAGTGCAAATAGGACCGGAAGTGCAGTGACTAGTTGCAGACTCGCTAAGGGGGATTATGCATCCATGTGTGGGAACAAAAATAGCCAGCCCATTTAGATGTGCCAGCTGCACCATTTCATCCTGCCAAGGGTGGGCCATCAGGATATTTATGATCCAGTCACACCTGAGCTTCCTTGGCGTGTGCCTGTCTGGAGGGAATGCACAAGAGATGATGCGTCACCCACCCAAACATGTAGACATGCCAGTAGGCAGTAAATATTTAAGAAAATAAAACTGCAAATTTATTAATGTGACATTTTAAGCCACACAAATTAATGTTAGACTTGACCATAAGTTGTGGTTTTGAATTGCGAGTCCATAGACACCAAAGTCCAAATTTTGTTTTTTTCAATTCGAAATTAGACAGACTGCTTCAAGGTAACCCTGATGTTAGCTTAAGTGAAAGTTAGGCCTTGCGTTGGTGAAAGACAAGTGTAATAGGTTTTGTATTAACACAACAGGTTAAAATTTAAAATACACGTCCAACTTGCCCCTGCCCTTTGATCTGTCCCAGGCCCACTAAAGGGGTTACATATGTTTTAAAAATAAAGGTTTGAACCTGGAAAGATTTAACTTGACAGATCAAAATGGAAGTTTAGAACTGCACACACAGACTCTGGAATGACAAGCAAGATATGTTGACGTACTACTTAATTGGGATGCGCAATCATTACTGTGGGCGCACTAGTAGCCTTTAATTTACAAATCCAGGGCATAGGTAAGTACAATTTATTAGGGACTCATAAGTAAATGAAATATGCCAACTGTGTTAAGCATACATCACCATATTTTAAGGCAAGAGCGCATGCACTTCAGCACTGGTTAGTAGTGGTAAGGTGCTCAGAGGCCCGACAACAAGAAAAAGTCTGAGAAAGAGAAGGAAGGCCAACATTTGGGGGTGAACCTCAAGAGAAGGACATTTGACAATAAGCAAAACGCAAAATACATACATATATTGTATTTGATTCTCATTTTTGAACCACTGTAACAATATGTCCTGCAGAAAAAAATATAAACTGAGCAGATAGGATAGATGCTCGTACAAAATACCAGTAGACTGGACTAACCAATTAACTGAAAGAAGAAATTGACTGCCCATACACAATTAAGTTCAGCTGCTAACTGTACATCAACTATATTAACAGGGGAGTTATACTATATGTGAGTTATACTAAGTATGATGATGTACCTCAACTAACCAGTACCTCACCTACTTATCTCAAATGTCCGTAATACAAATGAAGGTCACTCTTCTTTCCATGAAAGAAACAGTAATGGGGCAGATGTCAGACAATACAAGATCGTATAAATCCTCTGAAAAATGGCCATTTAATTTTGGAATCCTTGTGAAACACTGCACTGTTCGCCACCATACTCTACACCACTCTACTCTGTACTAATACATTCTGCACCAATACACTCTATTCCACTGTATTCTATGACACTGCTCTGCCCCATGCCACTGTACTCTACGCCAGTGCACTCTAAACTGCACTGTATGCCGCTGCCCTTTACTCTGCACCACTGTACTCTATGCCACTCCACATCACTCCATTGACACTACAAAACTGCAATCTACACCACACTATTCTTTACTACTGCACTCTATGCCACTACACTGCATCACTGCACCCTATGCCACTGCACTCTAGGCACTATACTCTGCACTGCACCACTCTACGCCACTGCACTCTGCAACATGAGTCTACTCTGCACTCTATGACACTGCACCACTCTGCATTACTGCACTCTCTGCCACTCTATTGTATGCCACTCTACTCCACTCTATGCTACTCTACCACATGCCACTGCACTCTAAACTACACTGTACACCACTACCTTCTACTCTGCAACATTGCACTCTCCGCCACTGTACAGCAATTTACTCTGTACTACTGCATTCTACGCTACTGCACTCTATGCCACTCTACATCAATCCACTCTACGCAACTGCACTCTACAGCACTATAATCAACTCTGCACTGCACCACTCAACACTACGCCACTGCACTCTCTGCCACGCAAGTCTACTCTGCACTCTATGCCACTGCACCACTCTACACTACTGCAATCTGCCACTCTATGGTATGCCACTCTACTTTGTCCCATGCCACTGCACTCTACGCAAATGCACTCTAAACAACTGCACAGTACCCCACTGCACTGTACTCTAAATGAACTTCACGCCACTATGCCACTAACTTATAGCCATGCTAAACAGCAGCCACTCTGCTCAAAACACATTGGCAAAGCCAATAACTCTTGCGTAGACAAGACCTATTGGCTTTGCCAATGCCTGCTAGTACTATGAGGTAGGAGGTCCCTGAAATAACTGTGAATGTGTAAGTCCTTGTTTTAAACATGCAACTGATGCCTCGTCGGGGGTAGTAAACGTTATATAAATACAATTACATCATAATATAGGCTGCTACAAAATGTGCAAATACATTCCAGTTAAATTTAAAAAAAAGTGTTTTTCAAATACAGATTTGATTAATATATAGTTTATACCTGGTACTAACATTATTTATAACAGTCTAATAAAACCACACACTCCACAGCTCACCTTGGAACACCATTACAGTATCTCGCTGAAAAAAAATATATTTGCTATTAGAAAACTTCAAGTGACTCCTTTGGTTAAAGTCAATGCAGGTTTTCAAGCCCCTTTATGTTCGCAGATTTACCAGTTGCCCACGTTTGCATTTCTTCAGGGAAGGAGACCCCCTGGCAAGAAGGCAGTTTCTTATCTATCTGCCCCTCCCTCCCTCAGAGCACAGGTGACCCCCTGCCTTTCAGTCCAGTTGGGGAAACTAATCTGCCTGTAATTTGGCCCTGCCTCCGTTGTCCTTTTGGTGAAAGGCTAAAATTACGGACAAATACCGTCCCTTAACCCTTTCATCGCGGACAACGGGCGGCAAGGCCAAATTACAGGCAGTCCGTGGAAATTACCAACAGGTGGTCACCCTAATAACAGTAACATTCATGCCTGCGCGCCTGGCCCCACCTAAACAGAGGCTCGCATTTAATAATAGTATTCGCGCTAACTGCCATTTATTTAGAGCTCACAAAATGCCTGCAGCGTCCCGAGCTGCTTCTAACGGCCCAATGCGGTGCCGCGACGCAGCTCGGGAACAGGTAACTAGTAGAAGGGCAGTGACACAAAAGAAAGTCAGTGAAAGAGGAAAGCCGAGATTATATATATAGAATATATAATCGGCACGAGTACTGACCTTAGAGAAGGGGTAGCGCCGCTCCGACGAGTCTATAACGCGGTACTGCTGCTCCGACCGCAATCCGTTGTGCCCCTGGCAATGCCCGACCGTTACAATTAAAAACGCGCATGCGCGTCATCTGCAATAAAATTCAAAGCGCGCATGCGCTACAGAACTGCCCGTTGAGGGGAGCAGTTCCAGACGGCGAAATTGTCAAAATCGCAGGTGCGCATGCGCACATAACACAGCCAACCCGATTCGGATGGGGTGCGGCTAAAGATAGAACACCGGTGCCCCGCATCGGAGACCACCGGCTCGAATTAGGCACTGACAGCATTGACACGTTTAATTTCCCCGGACACAGAAAAACATACGTGGATAAAATAAGCCATAATTTTCTGTCTCAAACTCTGCTAAGAATGGGCAAATCTGCGAATTACCTAACCCTTTTCTATAAACTATAAACGCCATCCAGGATAGTTAGGAATAATTGGACAATATTCTGCAAAAATGTATTCTACAAAGTTGATCTTCCGAGGGGTCGAGACCGGCTAACCCTTGACCCAACTTGTAGTTCAATTGAACCCATTGTACAAGCAATAAGGGATGATGAAAATATTACCAAAATTTGATTTGGGAACAAAGACATAAGAATTGAACTTGTTTGAAGTGCCGTACAAATGTGCTTTCAAATGAATTGCAATGTTTGCCTATGTTGAAAAAGTCTCTGTTAATCCTTTCATGACTCTTCTTGAAACCTTTTCACTAAAGAAATTGAAAAGTCACAAAGATTCTCCCAAGTAACTGGTTTCAAAATAAATTAGTCTCTGAGCGCTAGAAGTGGGAGGTAATGTGAGATCTACTAAAACTTGGCAGGTGCTCTGAAATTCCCAAAGGAGAAGCTGCCACCAGCTTTGCTGCTGAAAAACACTCTCCATGGAGGCAGGCACGGCTCCTCCGCTAGGACAGAGGATCGTCCCCCACCCTCCCCCCCACCCCCCCCCCCCCACCCACCAGCAGCAGCAGCTGCAAACCTTTTAATCTATAATAAACTAAGTTTATAATTGTTTTGTATTAAAAGGGGTGGGGCATTGGGGTTGACGAGCCCTGAGGGGAGTGCACGCATGTATGTTTGGCCGGCAGTCTTGGGGCGGCCAAATACACATTCGCACAGGGCTCTCTCCAACCCGGCACTGTGTTGCCGGGCTGGAGAGAGCCTGCACAGGCTCCCAGTCTGCCTGGGAGCGCTCTGGCTGGGTGCTCCCTACCAATCCTGATGCTTCTCTGAGCAGCGTCGGGATTGGCAGCAGGGCAGGCTGGGTGCCCATGGAAATTATGTTGGAGAGGCTGCTCTGAAGAGGACATCTCCACCCCCCACCCCCCACCCCCGACATCTTGCCCACCAGCTTTTTCCTGTTTAGATCCATCAAAACATCACAATGTGAATGCTTTTTGTGCATTTATACATTTTCATTATTAAGATTGTGCAAAATGTGATTTTACACTCAAAGTTACGTGTGCACTTATTTGATGGTTTTCCATTTGAAACTAATTTGCTATGGCTTGTTAAAGTTCCTTTTCCTGGCTTATGCTAACTAGGCCTTAGAGAGGCCTCAACACCATCTTGTTAAAAATGACTATCTCACCCTGCATGATCACTGTTTATTATTTTTGCAGCACACAGTCATGCAGAGACACGTGTATTTATTTCCAATTACGTTGCTGTTGCTATTTTTGAAGAAAACTTTCCAACATGGGTTCAGTAAAGTTGCCATCACTCAAGGTCCCTTCCGCTAGCTCACTGTACTGTTTTCCTTCCCAATAGGTAACTGTTGGTTTGTAACTAGTTTGTCCTACCATCTCTGGATGATATTAGCATAAAGGGTTTGAATCAATACTAATGAAGCGTAATTGTGCTTACATGACAAAGAAATATGATGCTTAATAGAATTGTGCTGCGATTTACTGAAATGATAACTCTGTTGACCACACCATGATGATTTTGTGGTTATGTTCTATAGGAAAATATCTTTATTTCTCCCTGTTTTTCCTCTTTCTATGTGTGCTGCATTGTGCTGCACACATGGAGGAAAACGCCTCTGGTGATTGTTTTTGTGCAGAAAGGTGTCCCTTCATGCACAAAAACAATCATCCCCGCAACGCAGGCACCCTCGTACCATGGTGCAAGGGTGCCTGCTTTCGCGCATGGCAGCAATTTGTGCCCCAGCGCAGGGGAAAAGCACAAGGATGTGCCATATCTTGTAGATACATGCATTCCTTCCCTTTTGTTTTGATGCTGGGCAGCACAGCAAGAAGGCTTGTGGCTCTGCCCTGCACGAAAACATTGTAAATGAGGCCCCCTCAATTTTGGGGGTGAGTCAGGACTTCCCTGATACTTTTCAGATGCTACTAGGGATGCTGCCTGATTTCTTATTGATTTTGCTGCTCATTTGAGACTTCCTTTTTTTGCTGATTTTGCACTTTATTCTGTATTGCTCTATTTCTAAAAGCCTTTGTGTCAATGACTTAATGCCATTTGCATTTACAATTTCCGTACTGCACCTTTTGAATTTGTGTAATAAATCTTCCAAAATTTTCTAATTCTGCCCTGGAACTTACCTACTGAGTCTGCCCCTACTTAATAGACTGTTTTTTTTTAATGCTTTATTGTTCCTTGTCTCATGAAATTAAGGTTTAATACCATCCTGCACCATCCACCAGGGGGTGTGCCATCGAGCTACTTTTGGGGTTTTTAGAACTTAGGGGTTCTCCTTGCCCACAACAAGGAAACATTTTGTTTTACTAGTCTGTTACTCAGCCATATCATAGTTCCATTGATTGTTCCGGAATTAAACAGTACAAGTTTATAGCTGCAAAGACATTGCACCGTTTGCACTTCGTATTTATAATGAACTACTCTTATCTAATCGCCTTTTCTGGCAGTGCAATGATGTTTGTTGAGTCATGGACATCATGGATTGTGTGGTTACAGTTTTAACAACATGAGGCCAGTAACATTTCTATCATATAACTAATATCGAGGACTTATCTTCATTGATTACTGAACCCTCTATGGTTTGACCTTTAATCTTTTGACATCAATTTGATTGGGAGCAGTCAAATCAGCATGTGCAGCACCTGTTCAATGCAGGGTGCTTCACAGTGGTGTTGTAAGGGCGCCACCTAAATTGCACCAACTTCTAAGCCAATGATGTTCTTGGAACGGGGGTGGGGGTGGGGAGGACAGGCCATTATTTTTCTCTTCACTGTAATTCTAGGCATGTCTAACTGCTGCGTCATGCACTGTTCTGGTACAAAACATCTTTTGTTTTCCAAGACAGAAAGTGGTCAGTTTGAACCATTGACAGTGAAATGCTGCCATTTTCATCTGAATGGCTACCTTTGCCTTCTCACCCACTAGGCTGTTAACCCATGATTGCCTAAGAACAAAGACAGAAGTCCCGAGACTGCACTTTATTTTCCTTTCCTTCACTCTGTTTTTTTTTTTTTTATTTGTTTTTATTGTTATCAACTACTTGCTGTTTTTACAAGTGTAATTCTTCTTACAGTAACGTATTGTCGTGATTATACATTTCTGCTAATTATACCATTTCCGGGCTTTGCGGTCCATGCAGTACGTTACGCATTTGGTTAGCCTTTACCATGCATTTACTTAACTTATCAACAGTTATTTCTTCGCCCAATTGAAACTTTATAATGGCATTCACATTTTCATTATCCTACGTTACTGTTGTATTCTGTGACCTGTTAACAGACTTAACTCAACTTCAAACTGTATATGAACTTTTAGGCCTATGTGGGAGGAACTGTTTAATTGCTGAATTACTAAAAAGGGAGATAGCTTGCCCGGGTATTGCTTGTCGTGTTTTATTGCCCTGCGTTCCGTCATTACCCTCCCTTATCCTGTTTATTATACCATCCCGCTCTCCCCCTCACACTCATACCGCATCCGGATCAAACTGATTCTTACTAGTCATTCAGTCTTAGTTACAGTGAACTTCCCCTATGTTGGGATCTTCTGACCGTGTCCATTAGCTCATCCCACTCCCTCAGGCTCCATCGGACTCTTTGTTAAGTCTTCCCAGTTAGACACTAGGTTTTCCCACTCCGCCGCGATTGGGGTCTGAAGGACCCCCCTGGCCTCCTCAGCCCTAAGGACCTGAAGCTCTGCCCTGGACCACCTTGTGACATCGTTCCTCCATTCTGTTAGTGATGGGTGGGTTGGGGACTTCCATCCCTTCGTGATCAGTCTTTTAAATAGAGCCAGAGACAGGTCAAGGAAACGATTCCCAACCTTGCCCCACCTAATCCCGGTTCGAAGACCCAGTAGGCACAAATCAGGGGTTGGCCGGAGCTCCAAGCCGAATAACTTCGTGAGGGTAGCCATCATCTCGAACCAACCCACCTGGATTCTCGGGCATACCCACATCATGTGGTCAAAGTCAGCTTCACCGCCCTCACATCTGGGGCATACCTTGGGAGCCCCCCCATATATGCGGTGCAACCGATGTGGGGTGAGGTAAGTTCTGTGTAAGTAATTGTATTGAATATATCTGAGCCTCGTGTTGCGTGAGATCGTTCTAGGATAAGCTAGAGCCCTGGCCCATTCCGAATCGGACAGGTCTCGCCCGGCTGTCTTCTCCCATTTTTCTCTTAGGGAGTGCAGGGGGTCCACAGCTGACTCTATTTGGGCACGGTATATTTTTGTGATCATGTGAGGTTCCTCTCCTGCCGTCAACAAGAGGTGCAGCACCCCATGGATTGTGGGTTCTGCATTAATTGTACTCCAGTGCTCTTTTAGGGTGTGCATCAGCTTCCTGAAGAATAGGAATTGACCTTGCGGTACCCCTCCTACTACTAAGTCATCGAAGCTCTTCAGCAACCCCTCCTTGAATAGTTCCCCCACTGCCCCCAGCCCCGCTCCCACCCATGGCCCCAAGCCTAGCCCCCCTCGCTCACGCCCCCGTAGTTCTAGGGCGACTACCTCCAGTGGTAAAGCGGGAGAGTATGGCGGCCCGACCCCGGTCCTTTTCACGCAACGCTTCCAGCATTTCAACGCCACGTTACACATTATGCTGTCACCTATGAGGGCGACCTTCCTACCCGCCATATTTGCCGCTATACGAGCTGTGTCTGTTGTTCCTTGCGCTGTTGCCAGGTCTAGCTGTCCCCTGCCTGCCATCCAGCCGGCCACCCATTGGAGCTGAGATGCCAAATAATACGCCTCGAAGTCAGGGGCACCCAGTCCCCCCAGACGCGCCGGTCTACAGACGGTTGTTAGCGCCGTTCTCCTGCGACCCACATCCCATATCAACTCTCTAAGCAGTGCATTTAACTCTCGGAACCATGTAGGAGGGACCTGCACTGGCAGGTTCGCAAAGTAATAGAGTAGGCGTGGCAGCATGACCATTTTGGAGAGCGCCACTCTGGCCATTATTGATAGTTTCAATGACCTCCAGAACTCCACTGAGGTGCGCAGGGATCTAAGTGTCCTGCCGAGATTGCCGTCCCTAAGATCGCTCAGTTCGTGAAATATTTGTATGCCCAAATATTTAAAAGTCCGCGGGGCCCAGTTTACGTCCGCAGGGCACGAGTCCGGACGAGCGCAGCCTGCCAGAACAGGGAATACAAATGTTTTTCTCCTGTTAAGTCTGAGTCCAGATAGACTCCCGAATTCCTCCAGAATCCCCAGCGCCCACCCGACACCTCCCGCCCCGTCCCTCAGGTAAAGGAGTATATCGTCGGCATATAGAGAAACGATATGCTCAGCCGGACCCCAGATAATTCCCTTGCCCACTCCTTCTCGCCGCAACTGTGCCGCCAGGGGCTCAATTGCCAGGGCAAACAACATCGGTGATAGGGGGCAGCCCTGCCTAGTTCCGCGGTATATTGGGTATGCACTGGAGATCGACTTTCCGGTCTTAACTCTAGCCAGGGGGGAAGCGTACAGTAGGTCCACCCACTTCACCCATTCCTCCCCTAGTCCCATTTTGAGCATCACCTTCCTTAAGTAATCCCACCTGATTGAGTCGAAGGCCTTCTCGAAGTCCACCGCCAACAAAACCCCAGCTGGCGGTCTCAAAGCCCTGGGCATATGCAGCACCGAGAAAACCCGTCTTAAATTCAACGAGGTGCTTCGGGCAGGAATAAAGCCATTCTGATCAGTATGCACTAGCTTGGTCATATGGGGCAGCAATCGAGCAGCCATGATCTTGCTAAGAATTTTGAAATCACTGTTTAGCATTGATAAAGGCCTAAACTCCGTCACCCGTGCTTCCCTGTCTTTAGTTTTGGGGAGAGGGACCACCACAGCCTCCCGCAACGTTTGTGGCAGTTCACCCTGTCGCCGTGCCTCCGCGTACATCTCAGTCAGTTGGGGAGCCAGCAGTGACCTATATTTTTTGTAAAAGTCCATGGGGAGCCCGTCTGTTCCCGGAGTCTTCCCTGGCGCTAGCTGTGCTATGGCTTCGTTTACTTCCTCCACTGACACTGGGCCCCCCAGGGCCTCTTTATCCACTGCGTTCAGAGTTGGTAGCGGGATTTGCTGTAGGTACTCGTCGAAGGACTCTGTCCGCAGATCACTGGGTTTCCCGTACAACTGCATATAATATTCCCTGAATGCATTGTTTATTTGGGCCGGGCTGAGCTTGCGTGAACCCTCCCCATCTAGTACACATGTGATAGGCTCACCCTGCCCCCCGGAGCGGACCAACCACGCCAACATTCTCCCCGATCTACCCTCCTCCGCCTGCAGGGATGCTGTGTACTTTTGTCTATCATGGCATCTAAGCTGCTCTTCAATGCGGGAGTGTTCCCTGCGGGCTCGACTGTAATCCTCCTTCTCCTGCGCAGTTCTCCCCTGTCCCAACTCCCCTTCGTGTATGTCTTTCTCCAGAGCATTTAGCTCCCTTTCAAGTGTACGTCTAACCCCCGACGACTGCCCCAAGCAAAAGCCCCTCGTCACCACCTTAAGTGCCTCCCATTCCAGGGCCCTAGTGGGGGTGGACCCGTTGTTTGTCTCGATGTATTCTGTCAAATGACAGCGTAAGGCTTCTCTGTACGACTGGTCCTCAAGTGTTGAGGGGGACATCCTCCAAGACGGTATGGGGGGTCTGTCCTCCGGCACCCTCATCGTTATTAACAAGGGATTGTGGTCAGACAAGGTGCGGGCCAAGTATTCCGAGCGTGTCATGTTAATTAACAGGCCTGCAGTGCATACTACTCTATCGATTCTTGTATGTACCTGGTGAAGACCCGAGTAATAAGAATAATCTCTGTCAGTTGGGTGATGCACTCGCCAGACATCCGATAGCCCCCACCCGTCCAACCACTCCCCTACCCTTTTGGCTGTTTTTATTGCCGCAGCCCCCTGTATAGGAGGGGTAGACCTGTCCAGTTCAGTGTCTAGCACCGCATTAAAATCCCCACCTACTAATAGCTCTCCGGTGCATTGGCGTGTAAGGTGACTCGATAACCCTGACATGAAGGCTACCTGGTCTTGGTTAGGGGCATAGATGCAACTCAAGACTATCGGTACACCATGCAGCCTCCCCTCCAGTATCACAAATCTACCCTCCTTGTCAATATTGGAAGAGATCGTCGTGAAGGGGACCCCCGCCCTGATCCATACCAATACACCTCTAGCGTAGGCAGAGTATTCCGTTGCGAATACCTGCCCCCTCCACCTACGTCTCAACTTCTCTCCCTCTCCAGGCGCCAGGTGAGTTTCCTGCAATAGAGCCACCTGTACACCCCTTCTCTTTAGATAGGAGAGTATCTTGTGCCTTTTAGCCGGAGTGCCCATCCCTCTAACATTCCAGGTCATGAGATTGTAATCTGCCATTGCCCATTTTCGGTTTGGTGGCTCTGTCCCGGCCCTCCCAAGCCTCGGAGCCTCCTCTCCCTTTATCTATAACTTTGTCACATTCCAATTCCAATTCCCACATTGCCTTATTAACTTTTAACTGTATGACCCAACTCCCAGTCCCCAGGGCGCCTCCGAACTTGTAGGTCGCCCAGCAAATTGTGCAACAGTGCAACTTGTTCAGTCTCTGATTAGCAGTACCCGCCATTATTGTCAAACGGCAGAGTACTGGTCTGGGGGGGTGGCCTTGCCCATAGGGGCCGGTCGATCCCAATACGCGCCCTGTCTCCAGGGCCTTCCGTGCGTCCAGGCTAGCCAAGTTCGTCAGCTGTTTGCGGGGTTACTTTCGGGGCTCGGGTTGAATGATCCGCTTCACCTGCAGATGAAACCATCGTGTCGTCAGACTCGTTCCCGGATTCTTCCTGGGGTGACGCCTCTCCGCTCATGCGTGCCGCTGCCTCCAATGCCTCCTTCCTTCCTTTCTCTTTCTGTGTTTGGGTAGGTACCATACGTCTGCGGTTTCTGGGCTTCCTTCCCTTCAGCGCTCGGCGCGCCCCGTTCCCAAGCGCGACCCTTCCTGTGGACCCTCCTGCCCGGGAGCTGTGTGACTCTAGCCATTCCCAGGCTTCCTCAGGTGACTGAAGGAACGATGTCTTCCCTTCCAGAATCACTCTCAATCTGGCTGGGTAGAGTAGCGAATATTGGATTCCCTCCTCCCTTAGGGCTCTCTTGACTGCCAGAAACGAAGCTCGCTTGTTTTGTACCTCCAGAGTGTAATCCGGGAATAATGTCACCTCCCCGTTTCCGACTTTAAAAGGGCCCGATTCCCTGGCCCTCTGCAGGAGGGTGTCCCTGTCACTATAATGTAACAGTTTAGCTATCACGGCCCGGGGGGGCCTGCCCGGGGCCAGCGGCCTCGCCGGTACCCGATGCGCCCGCTCCAACGTGTAGAAGGGGGTCAGGCGCCCCGGAGCCACCGTCTCACCGAACCACTTCTCCAAAAATTCAACCATGTTCGTACCCTCGGTCCCCTCCGGGAGACCCACCACACGTATGTTATTCTTTCTGTTCCTCCCCTCTGCGTCTTCAACTCTCCTTTCGAGGCGCGTCACTCTGTCAACCAGGGAGGACACTTCAGCTGTCAGGTTTTCCTGCTTCGGTGCTATGTCCGCCAGGGCAGTTTCTGTTTCTTTGACTCTATCTACCAATTTGTGGTGTTCCGCTCTCAGCAAGCTCACCTCAACCGCAACCTGGCTGATCTCTCGCTGCAGCGTTGTTTTGGTGTCCTCTATCGCTCCAAGAATTTTATCTAGCGTGTCCTGGACCTTGACCTGTGTGTGGTCCTGCGCGCCCGACTCTTCGCACTCGGCCTGAGCCTTGGACTCCATATTTCTGGCCTTGGGGCGAGCCTTGGAGGGCATCAGCGCGGCCGCAGGCCCCGCCCCAGGGACCCCTGACAGCAGCCTCGGCGGTGTTTGTCTATCTTCTCCAAGACGTCACTCCCTCCCCTCCATGAGCCGCTGCCTTGCCCCAGGCTTTTCCTCAGCCGGGTCCCCGTACCCTTCAGGGTCCACTGTTTCTGAGTCTCTCCGTTGGGTGCTCCGCGCCTTTGCTCCCCTATTGCAGTCCAGACAAATGGGTCCCCCCGTCCCAGGGATCAGATCAGCCCCCCAGGGGCCCCACGTTGGTGCGGGTCCAGATCGTTCTTTTTCAACTTTTGCCCCAAACAGCCTACCAGTCCCACGCAAGCTCGTCAATGTCCACAGCAGTCCTCAAGGGACCGATTTTACTGCACGTTACGCCGCCATAGGGAATGTCAGGGCCCCGGGTTCCGTCTCCGTTCCAGTGACCTCTCCATGTGTTCCCTTATCACTCCGTCCTTTCGCTGCACTGGTCCCCTCTTACAGCCTCCCGATAACTCTTCACCGCTGGGCGCTCTTCGGCTGCACCGTCGCGATGGAGGAGAACTCCTCCGTTGTCCCCTGGGGTCCAATGACCAGACGCTTGATCACAGCCCCGGCCTGCAGCCCTACCCGGGTCTCAATCACCGCCTCGAGCAGGTCTCCGAGTCCACCCGGGGCCGCTCGCCTCCCGGGGCGCTGCCCCGCCGCACCCGTTCCGGTGCGGGAGCTCATGGGCTCTCAGGCCCCTCCAGCACCTGTGCCGCTATGAGGAGGGGACTCCATACTATCCCCCCTCGCGCCTCGCATTGCCCGCTCCTACCGCGGGATGGTGCCGCCGTCTTCCGCTGGAGCCGCCCGCTTCTGGGCACGCCGGCCGGTCAGCTCCGCCACCCGACACCCTCAAGGGCCGCTGTAGGGGCCGCAGTCTCTCGCCCGGGTCGGCGCCCGTCTGCTCCCGGGGCCGCCCGCGTTCAGCCACTCCGTCCTGCAACGCCCCGACTGGGCGCGACTTCTCCCGCGGGCACGGCCGCCCCCTGCTCTCTCACCGTCTGATAAGGCCACGCCCAGGGCCCCGCACCTTCACGTCCCGTCGCCTCCTTCCCTCTCCGGCGGGCCCGGCCACAGCCCAGCGCGAGGCCGCGGATGCAGTCGTGCGCCCAGGCCTCTCGTCCCCCGAGCCGTCCAGGAGGCCGATTTCGGCACCGGGCTCACTTCGCCGTCACCAGAGGGGCACTCTCTCGCCTAGCCCCCTCCTGTGAGTCTACCCCTCAGTCCGGACTTCGGTCGGCTCGGCAGAGGCGCTTTTTCGCTCAATTATTCACCGGCCCCTCCGGAGCTCGGAATTTAGGCGTGCGCCATCTCCGAGACCTTGGCCACGCCCCCCCTTTCCTTCACTCTGTTCTTTGTTAACCTGTCAGACCTATTTTTTAATTCCATAGGGGTGAGCATATACAAGCATTAATGTGTCTCCCTGCAACCAGATTAAAAGCAGGAGGGCTGAGCTACGGTGCCTACTTCTCTTTTCCAGCAACATAATTTAATGTTCAAATATTGCCTGTGTGGGGTTTGGTGTCTTCCCCAGGAATACAGGCATCACGCAAATATTGTGAACCAACCCCTGCTTCGAGGGGCATGTTCACCAGTCTCCGAAGTGACGTTTGGAGAGTGATGGGGTACATTTCTTCAGGGCCCACTCCTTTAAGAGGCCCCTTGAAGTATTACTAGCAAGACTGTCAGGACGTGTAGCGTGTTTCACAGGGCGAGTCACTGTAATCGTAGCCCATGCTATGACACAGGTTATGCCAACGCTGCCCAGCCACATTGGCAGATGACTGGGGGTAGGAGGCGGAAGTGCATAGGACTTGAGACTCCGAATCAGGTGCCCAACACCCAAGCATCTCCTTTCTCACTACCAGTGCCAACAGGGCAGTGGCAGTGAGGCGGTGGTGGCCGGGTTCAATAATTCTCTGGGGCCCCATCTGTCTTGCATCTTGTCTGGAAAAGCTGCGGTGTGGAGGCTGAGGAGAACAGATTTTAGCTGAGCCTGGAACACCAACCCTGCTGCAAGTGTATCTGTCTACCACTTCCGTTCTAGTTGAGGTATGAACTTTTCCTTAAAGTGTATTTTGGATTGTTTCACTTTAGCAACTTAGATTTTATTTGAGTGACCTTTATTGGAAATAGTGAGCCACATCCTTTTGGCTTTTTATTAATGGCTTAAGAGGCAAGTAAGTTGTTTTGTTTCTCCTTTATTTATTTTTTGGCGTAGCACCATTATGATATATTACACCATACACGAGAGAGATATTTGTACAGTGTACATCCTGAACAGGATGACTTCGAGGTGCTTTCAGGTGTTATGGTCATGGGAAAGGAGACACAGTGAAGACAAGTAATTGACTAAGGTCACACTGTCATGCTTGGGAGCCAGGATTCAGAGCAGCTTTCCTGATTAGACGTTTGTGCAGTTCAGATCCTAGGTAGGTGTGGCATTCTTTCCCCCTTCTTGCCTGATAGGGAATTCCATTAGTGGCCCCAGAGGCTAGTCTATTGCCTTGTGCCGTCTACACAAGAACTTCATTGGTGTTATTGATGGAGCAACATTATGGTCTATTAAAGCATACACCAGAGAGATGTTAATACAGTGCACATCATAAATTGGATTATTTCAAGTTGGTGTCAAGTGAGATGATCACAGAAAAGGAAGCAGAGGGAAGAAATATAATTGCCAGGGGTCACACAGTTTGTTCAAGCTGGAAAAACCTTGATTGAAACTAAAGTCTCTGGGTCAAGGCCCCACAACTATTTTGTTGCTCAAGGTCCAACAAACCTGACTGACCTGAGCACATCATGCAAGTGTGTTATGATCAAACGAAGAATTTTCCACACGATGAATGTGTTCACTATGCGTTTATTTCTTCACGATACAGAGCCACCTCAAAAGAGTGCTGACATCCGCCCCAACCGCCGTCTTCTCAACTCTTCACTCCGTCCGCCTCGTCATTCCCCCAACATTCCAACCTCCCGTCATTCTCCCACGAGCCCTGCATTCCACACACCAGGTTCCAAACACAACATACCATCTTCCCCTTTTTTTTTTTTAAAACAAAAAAATACAGAGAATAAAAAACAAAATACTCCCTAAAACACACAAACACGAAAGGTACAACAAAATCGAAAGAACTAGTGCTCAGGTCTTAATTTCCATGGTAAAAATCTTTCACGGGAAGATCGGCGTGGAAAGTCTACCAATCCATCTGAAGCAGCCTTATGAGAATCCACTTTATGTGAATCTTGGGCATATAAATTAAAATTCCCACCATAGCTCCTTTCTCCATCCACACTGTCATCACGCTCACTACAAGCCCCCGAATCTGAATCTTCAGAAAGTTTTACAACTTTGGATAGATTCCACCAACGACCATCACCAACCATAACTGCATTCCCATAAACTTTTCTCACTCTGACTGGATTACTGAAACAAACATCACCTTTTTTAACAGTTACACTTTTCTTTATACGCACCCAGTTTCCAGGATTAACCATACACAATTTGGTGGCTTTAATAGTATCAAATCTTCTTTTCATGCGCTCTTGTCCTGACCTCACATTTTCCCACTCAACCACACTCATACCTCCACTGGATGTTTTGATTTTCAAATTACTCGCTAACCACGACGGGAACAGGACAGTATTAGGTTTTCGACCTCTTAGTGCCTCAAACGGTGAGATATTAGTCAATGAATGAGGTGTTGAACGATATACCCACAACATAGTGCTCACAGCCTTAGCAACGTCATAATTATTGCATCTCGCCCATTTTATACAGTCACCAACCACTCTATTCATCCTCTCAACCAAACCATTAGTTTGGGGGTGATATAAAGAACTCTTCAAATGTATAATACCAGATTGTCTTAAGAAATCTTCCATCTCAGAACTCACGAACTGTACCCCATTGTCTGAGATAATAGTTTCTGGAAATCCCTCACGCATAAACACTTCTTTAAGAAACAAAACAGCATTGGACGTTGAAGGTACAGCACAAAAGCGAACTTCAGGCCATCTACTGTGATAATCCATAAGAACAAAAGCATATCGTAAGTTGTGGGGAAGAAAATTAAACGGCCCAACCATGTCTATTCCCATCTTAGACCACGGTCTTTCTGGCACTTCAATGGGATGCAAAGGTGGCGTACGTACTTTCAGACCCTTTTCTGCAGAATTGCATACCACACACCTTTTGACCACAGCATCCACCTCTTTATCCATGGAAGGCCACCAATAACTTTCCCTCAATCTCCTCTTGGTCATAGTCGCTCCAAAGTGTCCTTCATGTGCCAACTCTATCAGACCCGAACGTATGTCATAGGGAGGAATACACCTCTCACCCCTCAAAAGAATCTGATCTTCTATTGAGATTTCACTCGCAACTTTACAAAATGGTTGTAGTGGTAAAGCAACATTCTTTTCTCTCGGCCAACCATTGACGACAAATTCTCTAACTTGGACCAACACTGGATCCTTCCAAAAAGCCTCTTCCCAATCAGCTTTGCTAAAGGCTTTGGACGCTGGAAGATCCACAGTGGCAACAAAACAATCCTCTCTATCATCTTCAGAGTCAAAATCATCAAAAGTCGTTACAGGAAACCTAGATAGAAAATCCGCTCTCACATTGAATTTCCCGGGCAAAAATTTGACCTCCACATCATATTGTAACAATTTAGTAGTTAGGCGGGCGATGCGTGGTGTAGTATAGTTGGTTTTATCTCCACTAATAATATAAATTAGAGGTTTATGATCTGTCACAATGACAAACCTTCTGCCCCATATATAACTCCTAAACTTTTCACTCGCCCAGACACAAGCCAATAACTATTTCTCTATTACCGAGTAGTTCAACTCAGCTTCTCTCAATACTCTAGAGGCATAACTGATGATAGCTTCACCACATTCAGTGTCCTGCACAAGGACAGCACCCAAACCGTACTTACTAGCGTCAACCATTATTTTACACCTCAATGCTGGATCATATGGACGTAATTCCCTAGCCTTAATCATTTCAGATTTTACCAAATCAAACGTGTCCTGACACCCCGCATCCCACATAAATTCAACCCTTTCCTTCAACATATTGGATAAAGATTTCATTTTGGAAGCGTAATTAGGAATAAACCTAGAATAAAATTCGCACAACCCAACAAAAGAGCGAAGCTCGTCCTTGTTCTTTGGCTGAGGACACTCTCGAATAGCATCCACCAACCCAGGTCTCGGCTTCACCCCTTCCGCAGAAACCACATGTCCCAAAAATTCAATCTCTTTTTTCCAAAATTCACACTTGTCCTCTTTAACCACCACCCCATTCTCCTCAAAAATCCGTAAAACAGACTTAAGCACAGTGTCATGTTCAAATAGCTGTTTGGCAAAAATCAACACATCGTCCTGAAATACCAGGACCCCGTCAATATCTCTAAGGAGATGTGACATGATATGCTGGAAAACTGCAGCCGCCGAGGCCAGACCAAACGGCATCCTACGAAATTGAAAAGTACCAAAAGGTGTGTTAAAGGCCGTGAGATGTCTGGAATCTTCATCAAGGACAACTTGGTGATAAGCCGACGCTAAATCAATTTTAGGAAACCATACTGCCCCATTCAATTTCTCAAGCAAATCATTGATTCTGGGTAGCGGAAAGGAGTCGACCCAAATCTCTTTGTTGAGACTCCTCAAATCAACACACAAACGCATCTCGCCATTGCGTTTGCGTGCGACGACAATGGGAGATAACCATAAGCTAGACTCAATCGGCTCAATTACACCTGACACAAACTGAAAGGTACTGCTCTTAATTTGTGCTTAATGGGTATGGCGTCACATTTGATTTTGATACTATGTTTAAAACCTTTGATACACCCTAATTTTTTCTCAAAAACACAAGGGAACATCTTATGAAGAGTCGATAAATCAAAATCACTATGATCTTTAACTACCATCACCTGTTCCGAAGTACCTGGTCTCAGTACCATACCAAAAAGACCTTGGTGGAACCAACCTAAAATATTAAGACCCTTGACCACCACATATACCTTTCCACAAATTTTGCGCCCCTTAAACTCCAACACATCATCGATGAAACCCTCCAACTCAATCTTCCTTCCCTCATAGGAAACTGGTGCTCTGTCAGGAGGAAACAACTTCCTAGTACCCCACGTTTTCTTAAACAGGTCTGAGGTTATCATTGTGATGCGTGCCCCAGAATCCACCAGAAGATGGAGTGTTTTACCCCCCACACGAATATCCACATACGGATCCACACACTCCTCCGAATCTCCCGAAAGCACTTGTTCATCTGTGACTACCACAATCATGTCACGAAATTCATTCTCCAAACATTGAACAGACATTTCTTTGTCATCACACACACTGCTGATTTTAGCATTCTTATTTCCAGGATTCTGACACACCCTAGCGAAATGTCCTGTCCTGCCACATTTGTGACACACCACATTCTTGGCAGGACAACCTTTAGAGTCTTTTGGATGTGGAAAATTCCCACATCTAAAACATATATTGCTACGTTTGAAAAATTGATTATTGCTGGTCCTAAGATCCTTTCGAGAAGAAACAACATTGATACAAGGTTTATCTTCTTCCTTGCGTTGAGCCGAAAGTTCCTTAAGAGAGGCTTGAGCCAGTTCAATACTCTTTGCTTGCTTAATTACATCATCAAGCAACGGATCACCCATGGTAAGAAGTCTTTGTTGGATGTGTTTATCAAAACAATTCCCTATGAGCTGGTCTCTTATCAACTGATCACGAAATGTACCAAATTGACATTGTGCACACAATTTACGGAGAGCGCTGACAAACTCATCAATTGATTAACTCTGTAGCTGAACTCTCTTAAAAAATTTGTGGCGTAATACTACAATACTCGGCAGTTTATCAAATCTCAAAATAAGTTTTTTTACTGTCTCTTGATATTCGTCCAGTTCCTCTCCATCCACCACTTCGACATCCGGAAGGTGTTTCAAAGTCTCTCGTCCTTCAAAACCCAATGAGTGTAGTAATAGAAATTTTTTCCTCTCTGGTCTAAAACGTGATGCTCCAATAGCTCCTAAATAAGTTTCAAACGCATCAAACCATTGAGGCCAAGACACCGGTGGTTCACCAGGTGTGTCAAGAAATGGAGGGGGGGCAGCCACAGATTGCATAGCGTTCAGTACAAAAATATCCCAAAAATTGCCTGGATTGGAGAATGATAAAACTTGCTGCCAACCAAAAATTGGTATCAAACATAACAAACACGTACAGGCGCAGAGGAGTAGTCACTTAAAAGTGTGTTTCACACAAATACCCTTGTTAACCAGGTTACTATGTAACGCGCTTGAACAGACTCATCCGGAAAATCTCCAACAGAGATATTGTGCACATGCACACCTTGCTCGTGAAGTACTGAGAAGTGAGGCAATACCAGCGCTGAACAGACTGAGATCTCGACTCGCGCGCAGGCTGTATTCAGTTGGGGGCCGCACAACCAATTTCTGAGGTCTCAACTCGCGCGCAGGCTGCGTTCAGTTGGGGGCCGCACATACCAATTTCTGAAAATATAGACACCAGGACGGTCGCTGCGTCAGCACATATCTCACCTTAATGGGAGAAGAAACGCTAACAGATGGTGAAGTGTCCAGCCCGAAAATGGCCGAAAATCCGAACGTGAGTTCCGAGGTGGCTCTTCAAGTACCACTCGTCGCCAAAATAAGTTATGATCAAACGAAGAATTTTCCACACGATGAATGTGTTCACTATGCGTTTATTTCTTCACGATACAGAGCCACCTCAAAAGAGTGCTGACATCCGCCCCAACCGCCGTCTTCTCAACTCTTCACTCCGTCCGCCTCGTCATTCCCCCAACATTCCAACCTCCCGTCATTCTCCCACGAGCCCCGCATTCCACACACCAGGTTCCAAACACAACAAAGTGCAAACAGCTCTCTTCATAAAACAAGTACATCTTGGGCAGAAACAGTGCAAGCGTCCCTCATTCAGAAGACGGGTATAGCTAGGGTAGCATCAGTACACGTGTTTCCTATGCTGGGACAGGTACAAATTGGGCAGCAGTGCAAGCTTTACTTCCTCAGAGAGGAGAGTGACAGTATGGCAGCATTAAGACAAACTTCCTTCTCTCACAGAAGGCAATACTTACAACCCTCCATTTCCCACAGAGCAGGTCCGGCAGGGAAGACAGACTAGCTTTCAGCTCTTACAGAACACGTACAGTTAATGCACGAGTGACATATAGGTTGCAGACAGATCTCTGGCGTGGGTGCCTAAGTCACTGAAATGAATGTGTAGGTGGATGAGTAAGTGAAAATGCGAGTGCTGATACAATTCTCTCTGATATTCCAAGTCACCACCCGCAAAGCTCTGCTGCTGTCACTTGGAGACTTGCTGTTTATGTTTCTTTGGTGTTCTATGTATTGAGACGTAGCCGTCACCTAGAAGGCGGTTGTTATCATAAAAATTCACACTAATGTAGTGACTAATGTCTGATTGTGTATATGAACCTGCGGGTAGTTATAGAGCACAAACCTTGCTATGGAGGACTGCACATGGTGGGGTTCACAAGAGAAGGAGAGATCAGGGACTGTGGAGGGGATTAGGAGGCAGGAAATCACAGGACAATCATTTGTGTCCGTCTGCAAATTTCAGACACTGAAAATAAAAATGTTGACATAATTTGTAGCCCTGAAGTACCCAGACGTGAATACCATCCATAGCTGATGTAAAACCAGAGTAGGAAAAATATACACATGGTTTGAACTTGGAGGCAGGGGCAACGCTGAGGTACTTTGTTTTTGCAATGCTCAAAGTTTGCAAATGTTTTTTTTTCCACAAGCATTTGCAATCCAATGCGTCTCGTGTTTGCTTGAGTTAGAGCCATTGGCGTTGTAAATTCCTAACTAGACGTTTCTTGTCACATTAATTGAAAATGAAAAGTAAAACAGTTGACATAAGCGAGCCAATTCAAAGCACCACGGCCGCCATGAGCATGAGTGCGAAGGAGAGAGACAAAAGGAAAAATAAGTTAATTCGCAGTCAAATGTATCGGCAATTGTGCAATTATCCATGTAACAGAGTCGGTGTCCAAGGCGGCAACAAAAATGCCCCAAGGAGGGACAAACGTAAAGCGTTTACCAATGATAACAAAGGATTTTTGAAAGGCAAGCCCACGAACGACTGAAAGTGATGGACATGTGGTGGGTGTGGTTAAAAGCCCACAAGACTTACAACAGGTCAAAGCGCTTGCGCACTCAACCTAAAAAGTGAGTGAAAATTATAAGCAAAACGTGGCGGCAGAAAGCATCCACAAAACCGTGTTCTGCAGGAGAATGTTTCCACAAAAAACAGGTTATGGAGGAAATTTCACCAACAAAAGTTTTTTTTTCTTGTGAGAAATATGCATTTTTGGGAAAAGTGCTAATGGAAAAAGTTGCCCGTCTGCACTTAAATCTTAGAAACATCAAGTATCAAAGACTACTCTGCCCAACTCATGCAGAAACTAAAAATAAAAATAAAACCTGAATGTAATCAGACATTAGCATAATGTAGAATGAAAGAACTGAGCGGGCCAATGCATGCCTCCTACTGGTGACAGAAAAGTATCTCCAGAAATACAATGTCTTTGGCGCTACGGGGCCCTTGAATGGACATCATTTAGGAAACACCAGGGATTAGAAGTTCGAATCTGTACGTTCTTTGGCTCATCAGGACTCACGGGACTGCAACTATTACGGCTCCATTGCTACTCTCATACCTGCTTTTATCCTGCTTCTGTGGGATTTGAAAGTAGTTTATACATTTTACACTTATTTGGGAACGTTTTAATTACTTTTTCCAATGTTATCAAAGCCCTAATAATGTCCTCATGTCGGTAACAAGGGGTCAAATAATATATCTTGCAACTTTTGTTGCCTCTATGAGCTAGGTGAAATTATGCGAGTGAGCACTTCATTCAAGACAATGTAGGTTGGCCAGAGGTTACCTGGCTAACTGGTGCTTATGATGCCCCACCCCTCAAACAGAAGGGATATATATTTTTTATCTTAGTTTTCTTGACGTCTGTGATTCACTTAAAGTAGTACCAGAGGCAACCGCTGAGTTCGCCTTTGTGGAAGGGTCTTGATATGCTTGGAAACCACATCCCCAATGTGGAAACATTATCCCTATGAGAAGCCCATACCTTTCAGTATTAATCCTATTTATCTCAAGGAACTAGGACACAGATGGGTTGGAACACACAGTACAATTTGGTACAAAGTTAATCAGTAAGAAACAATCCTAGGCTAGTTAAAGTCCACAGAACAACTTTAATATTCTTTCAAGGAACTTGTCCCAGATAAACACTCTGTGAAACAAACAACCAAGCACAGGAAAACTCCAGGGCAGTCTCCGAGCAGCCACGCACCAGGTACTTCTTGGCAGCTGACACCTGTTTCGCCCTTGCGGACCTTACCCAGCTGCAATACAGCATCATACAACATTATGTCTATAATGTGTCCTAGTTTATTAGGTCCTCAATCTTGGTGGTTGCCATAATATACAACTCTGGTAGCACGGTGCCCTCTTGGGTTGTTTGCAGCACAACTCCGCTTTCACTGTTGAACTCTCATCCTTTCTGCACTGGTTTTTCGTGACTGCTGTACCGCTCTCTGCTATTGTTGCAATAGGAATTGAATCATCTCATGGAATCTTCCACTCAGTTATATGATCTTTCAACACAATCCATATTGGCAGTCAATGATTTACCAACAGCGAGCCTGATACAGAAAGATTTTGCTGTGAATAGGTGTGACTTGCTTTTGTAATCAATCAATCAATCAATCAAATTTCTTAAGCGCACTACTCACCCGGTAGGGTCTCAAGGCGCTGCCTTACTCCTTTATTACAGAAGGATGCAAGCGCTCCTCTAGGAGTACTTCCAACTTACTTTTGGAATTCAGTAGTAAGCTCGAAATACACAGTCACAAGCAAATCTTTGTGAATCGAGTCCAGAGTTTCGATAAGATAGGGAAGTCTGACACAAGAGTGTGTGTTGTTTTAAACCTATACCTGCTGTTGTATGTAAGCACAACAGCAGTTATAAACAGATGGGTAATTTTCAGGCCAAGGATGTGGATGTCTTTGTTAGACTCTGAAACAGAGAAAACCATTGTTGAAAAATGTCAGGTCCTTTACAGTACTTCATTGTGCTCAGTTAACCTTCTTGGCACCAAATCTTTTCATGGTCTGTTTTTATTAAAGGTCATCACTTTATAAAGTTTCATCAGGCAAACCAAAAGGTACTCAAAAGGTACTATGTGTGACAAAATAATGTGTCTTTTGTCGGAATCAGGGATTAATGTATGTGCACAAACAATGTGAGGAATCTGTGGGCATCGGGGAGACTCTGTACAAGAATTGTTTGGGGCAGCAGCAGGGACATTGACTTGTCTCCTTTAAATTAGAAGATATTGACACCAAATGTCTTTATTAATGCAATTCTTAAATAAACACTTCCTTTATGAACATGCTACACCAGCATGTGAACTTCACTCACCCCTAAAAGTATACAAAATTGTCTTGTAGACCGCTCCTGGGGGCTATACCAGTTGTTAAAGGCCCTGAACCCAATAACCAGGGACAATGTCTTTCACAACCGGTATAGCCCGAGGCAGAAGTCCACCCGCTGAGGTTAGAATGTTCTAAATTAAAAAGGGAAAAACAGTAAGACAAACATTGGAATGTTGGAGCTCCGGGCATATACCAGCCATTATTAACCCTGAGTCACTTCATTGTCTACAATGTAGCGCTCAAAATTCCAATGTTCTAATAACTTGTTTTCCTTTATAGCATTCCAAACACACTAGCCATCTGCCTCTTACAACAACTAAGAAAACCCAGCAGGCAACGTGAAATAATACATTAGGTTTTTGGTAATTGCCACCCAAGGAAGAAATCCTTGACAACAGGACCTGGGGAGATACCTGCTTGCATGGATACAGAACAGCAATCTGTCACATTGTGCAAATTCAAGGAACATTCGGCTTTACTAGAGGCATACTGTGCACTATTGGGCAGCATCCAAGACTATTGAGCATTTAAGCATTAAAAACATCAATATGCTATATGGAAATCTTGGATTAATGACATTTCGAGGATTGAAAATTCCTCCAATTCATCTAAGGAGATTTACGATAGAGTCAACTCTTTTACGAAAAGAGCCAACATGGGCTGTGTCCCATCTCCATCTGAGTCCTTCTGCAGTATACTTACTGACAACTTTCTGGGTAAGGTTAGCAACGTTTATGAGCCAGATTTTAGGGGCACACTCAACAGTACCCAACAGGCAGACCTGACAAAAGTGAAATTAGCCTTGTTTCCTCCAATGGAAGGAAGATGTAATTGACCTTGCTAAATCTGTGAAATCAGGCTCCCCGCTTGACCCAGCACCTCCTGAAGTTCTATTGAAAGGAGGAGACGTAAACTTTCCAGCACTGACTGATATTTACAACTGTTCAGTGGAGAGTGGAACTGTTCCCGAGGCCTGGAAACATGCTATTATCAGACATCTGCTACAGAAACCCTACATGCCTCTGGGCTTCCAGAGAGTTAGAAGCCAATATCACTACTTCCTGGCACTTGCAAATTATTGGAGAAATGTATTAATAAACATCTCTCCCGCTTTTTGAAAGTCCACAATTTACTGCATCCTACTCAAACAGGCTTTCGTCCTTGATGCAGTATGGAAATAGCTTTCTAGCGGTCACAGAAGAGTTAAAAGGAGTCCTCGACCAAGAGGGATCAGCTGTGATCATTTTGCTAGACCTGAATGCAGCATTTGATACAGTCTCCCATCCAATTTTCCTTAAAAAACTGGAAGGAGTGGGGATTGTTGGTCTAGCACAAAACTTTTTGTCACACTCCGGTGGTGCTGTGCATTACGCAGATTTACAAGGTGGCGCTAAGCCACTTTTTGGGGCTTAGCGTCGCCTTGTAAATATGCCCCTGATGCAGTTTTCTGCCACAGAGGGGCGTGCAATAGGTGTTATTGAGGGCGTTCAGCCTCAACACCCATTGTTTTTGACACTGCCAAAACCAAACACCACCCCAGGGGTGGCATTAGCATGGCGCAATGAGGAGAAATGCTTTCATTTCTCCTTGTTTTTGCTTTTCCTATGTGTGCTGCAGAATGCAGCACACATAGAAGGAGCAAACCACCATGAATGATTGTTTATGTGCAGGAAGGTGTTGCTTCCTATACATAAACAATCATTCAAAAATGACGTTTGGTACTTCTATGTGTGCTGCATTATACAGCACATATAAAAGTGCCAAATCGCCATTGTAGATTGTTTATGTGCAGGAAGGGGCACCTTCCTGCAAATAAGCAATCAATCTCCTCAACGCAGACGCCCTTGCACTATGGTGCAAGGATGCCTGCGTTGGCAGCTAAATTTAGCGCCGGCGCAGAGGGAAACGCAGGTGTGCACCATTTTCTTATAAATACAGCTCATCCCTGCATTTCAAAACTAGCGCTGCGTGGCACTGCTGATTTTGGTGCAGCACCACGCTGCGCCAGTTTGTTGTTAATCTGGCCCATTATATGCTCTCATGGTTTCTCAATGGTGTCATATGCGGACGACACACATATTATTGTTTCCCTCTCTCCCAACACTGGGACAGGATCACACCAACTTAATACCTGTCTAACTGAAGTTGCACATTGGAAGGCAGCCAATTGCCTTAAACCTAATGGTGACAAGACGGAGGTACTAATAGTTGGTAATAATCCCTCTTTTTGGGGCAATCTCAGTCTGCCCAAGTCCCTAGGAGACCTCCCGTCTTCCATGGCAGAAGTAAAAAGTCTGGGAGTTATCATTGACAACAAACTTACCATAAAAGCCCAGTCTAGAATGCTGTCATCAACCCGCTTTGGTCTTCTGAGAACCCTCAGGAAGCTGCTGAGTGAGTTGCTGCAGGAAGCTGGTACTTTATATAGTGGACCAAAAAGAGGTACACTGTGTAAAGAGTCTAAGCAAACCCCAGAGGAATTACAGAGGCACATATGACACCCCAAATGCTCTCTTTTGTGGTAGTGTGGGCGTGCAGTTAGGCATATCAGAGGCTAGTTTTTGGCATGTAAGTCACACATGTAGGCAGTAAGTGAGACACACACTCAATAAAGAAACCTGACACCCATTTATAAAAAAACATACTTTTATATAAATTTAAGTACCAAGATCACCAGAATTGGGTGCAAACTTATCGAAATAGGAATTTTTTGAGTTTTCAAAAGTCGCCACTGTGCATTTTTCTGTAGCTGCTATGTTATTCTATGCAAGTGAAAACAAACATGACAAACGGGTACTTCACAGCAAACTTACAGGAAAAATCTTCTGGACTGAAGGTAAGTAGAGGGCAGGGTCCTAGGCCACACCAACAGGTCACCTTGGGTGGCAATGCGGCAGAAGGGTGCAATGGTGCAGTTCAGACCCTTGTAAGTCATTTGGGATAGGTCCAGTCACAAAGATGCTTCAGTGGTAGACTGAGAGTCCAGTCTGGGTGAACCAATGAGGGAGTTCAGCTCTTGCGATGCTTGGGGGCATAGCAACATCAGTGGTCCTGTTCTCCTCGGTCCGGGGTGGCCGGGTGCAGAGGTGGTTTGGACCATCAGGTTTCCGTCACTGGTGGCGGTCGTGGTGAAGGGGGCCCACAGAAATAGGCTGCAGGCCTGGACTGGGCGACCAGTCCAGCCAAACCAACAAGTGGGCTCACGTGTCACGAGCCTGGGAGACATTGGGACACCACTGGTCCTTTTCTCCTTGGTCTGGGGCGTCCAGGTCCAGAGGTGCAGTTGACCGCTGGGTCTCCATCACCAGAGGCGGTCGTGGTGAAGGGAGGTCTGCAGAAAGAGGCCGCAGATGCCATTGGGAAGTCTGTAGTGGATGAAATCAAGGTGGGCTTTGTCTCGGGAGGGCCTGGGAACCACATTGACACCGTGGCCCACTTCAGCCTAGGCTAGGTGGCTAGGGTGCAGTGGTGATGTCCGGCATGGGGTTTTGGCGGTCCTGGTCCTCACAGTTCTTTCTTTGGTTGACTGCAGATGCAGGAAAGCAGATCCTATGCTCCAAGGGAGTTCTTGTCAGTCTGTGAAGCACTGGCAGCTCTCCCGGTTTCTTGGAGGTTGCAGGACAGGTCAGATGCTCCACAAGGGTTGTGTGCTGCAAGCAGGTTCGCCGGGTTGACGCCAAGTCTGTAATCCTCCACTGTTCTTGGGTCAGCAGGCTTCTTGTCCAGTCCTTCTTTTGTGTCCAGCAAAAATCTGTTTTCCTGGTATCAGGGGGTCCCCTAAATCCTCAATTTAAGGGGCGTTAAGGGGAGTGAGGGGTGGTAGCAAATGGGTTCTTTATCCTTAGGGTCACTACACCCACTAGATGACCACTTCCTTCGGGGAGTGGGCATCACCTTGTCCCAGAATTGCTAATTCCACCACACACAAGATGGGGGAATTCCTAGGGCTGTGTTCAATTCAGGCTGGTTACCCTAGGGTTGTGTTCAGCTTGCAGTGGAACACGCCCCCTGAATAGCTAATTTTCCCACTTGTCCAGGTGGCAAATGGGCCCTGGGGCAGGGGAGTCAGCATCTCCCTCTGAGGAGAGCCAGATCTGCATACCAAAGGAGGTGGCTCCTTTGAAGCTTCCTGCCTTGGAATGCAGATTTACCGGTCATCCTGCTGGAAGGGGTGTATAACACCCCTGCCAGAGCAGGCTTTGTTTCTGACCTCCAGAGAGCAAAGTCTCTCACCTTTGTGGGTTAGAACCTCTTCTGATGGTGGCAGGCTGGCTAGAGTTAGTCAGTTAGCCCACCAACACTTGGTAGGTTTTCAGGGGACACCTCTAAGTTGCCCTCTGGGTGCATGTATTAATAAATCAATCACTGGGATCAGTGAGGGTTTATTAATGCGAGATGCATGATACCAAACATCCCTAGTTTCAGTGAAGCCATCATGTAGCCGGGGAACTTCTATTGACCAGTGTCGAGCACATGTATTTAAAATGGCTTCCCTGTTCACTTACTATATCTATGAATTGACAAACACATCGTAGGGGCATATTAGCTCATGCAGATATGCCCTCACCTGTAATATAATGCATCCTGCCTTAGGGCTGCAAGGCCTGCTGCAGGGGTGTCTTAAAAATATTACAGAACATGTTAGGGGACATGGCATACAAGTGTGTGCCATGTTGTGTTTTTACTTTTCAAAGCACCGAGGCACGCAGCCTGCAGTGTCAGTGTACATGAGTTTGGGTCCCTTAGAGAGGCACAAGTTATACTGTAGCTCTTAGGGATCTTATTTTATACTTAGGTCCTAGGTGCCAGAGGTACCATTTACTAGGGACTTACAGAGATGCTACAGGGCGTGGCCACTTGGAGATCAAGTGACCAGGTGTCTTGTTTCGGGGGAGAAACGCTGGCATTGGGGACCTGGTTAGCAGGAGCCCAGTTCACTTCAGTCAAAGTTGCATAAGAAACCAGGCAAAAAGTGTGTGTGGGGATACTGCAACCAGACCCCAGCTTCCTACAGTTGCCAAGTCCTGTACAAAGAGTTGTTGTTCAGGTGTTGGTACAATCATGCCTGGACTATGGAAATGCCTTATATTAGGTTGTCCGAAATCTGTGATTAAGAAACTCCAAGTGATCCAAAATGCTGCTGCCGGGATTATTTTGGGAATCCCAAAGCATCAGACAGCTTTGCCTGTATTAGCCTTATTACATTGGCTTCCAATACAAAAAAGGATTCAGTTTAAAGCTTTGTGCCCGGCCCATCATGCTCTGTATAGAAAGGGGCTGCAAATTCTACATCATTTAATTCACCTCTATTGTCCCACAAGAGATTTGAGATCTGGGATCCTAAATTTGCTGATTGTCCCAAGTTTGAAGAAGGCAAGGAGTGGGGGGCGGGGGTTTAGACCTGGCAGCCTTAGGGTGTTCACCCCCAACTTATTGCCTGAATCCCTTTACTTTTTTTTATTTTTGCTGGTTTTAAGACTCTGAACTCTGAACACTTTACCACTGCTAACCAGTGATAAAGTGCGTATGCTCTCGCCCTTAAAACATGGTAACATTGGTTCATACCCAATGCGCATATTTGATCTACTTGAAAGTCCCTAGTAAACTGTGCACTACATGTGCCCAGGGCCTATAGATTGAATGCTACTAGTGGGCCTGCAGCACTGGTTGTGCCACCCACATAAGTAGCCCCTTAACCATGTCTTAGGCCTGCCATTGCAAGGCCTGTCTGTGCAGTTTCACGGCCACTTCGACATGGCATTTAAAAGTACTTGCCACACCCTTAAACTCCTCTTTTTCTACACATACGTCACCCCTAAGGTAGGCCCTAGGTAACCCATAGGGCAGGGTGCTGTGTGGGTAAAAGGCAGGACATATAACTGTGTGTTTTATATGTCCTGGTAGTGGAAAACTCCTAAATTCATTTTCCACTACTGTGAGGCCTGCTCCTTTCATAGGCTAGCATTAGGGCTAACGTCCTATACTGTTTGAGTGGTAGATTCTGATCAGAAAGAGGTAAGCAGGTCATATTTAGTATGGCCAGAATGGTAATACAAAATCCTGCTGACTGGTGAGGTTACATTTTATATTACTATTTTAGAAATGCCACTTTTAGAAAATGAGCATTTCTCTGCACTTAAAATCCATCTGTGCCTTACAGCCTGTCTCCAACCCACGTCTGGGCTGGGCTGTTTGACAGCTCCCTGGTGCGTTTCCCCAGACAACCACAAACACAGGATTCTCAGTGACACTTGCACACATATGCATACTGAATGGGTCTTCTTGGGCTGGAAGGGAGGAGGGGCTTGACACTTACATTTCAAAGGCTAGTGACCTTCCCTCACACAAGTACTGACAAACCCCCTACCGGGACCCTGGCAGACAGACCTGTACTGAAAGGGGAACTTGTGCACTTCAAAACCACTCATTGAAGTCTCCCCCACTTCAAAGGCACTTTTGGGTATCTGGGTCTCTGACCCTACCCACTCAGATACTTCTTGGGACAGAAATACTGAACAAGATCCTGTAACCTGCAAGAGGGGCTGCCTGGCTGCCCAGGGGACTCACCTGGACTGCTTTGCTGTGAAGGACTGCTGCCTTGCTGTTGCCCTGTTGCCCTGCTGCCTTGCTGGCCTCTGGCTCTGCTGAGAAGTGCTCCCCAAGGGCTTGGATTGAGCTTGCTTCCTGTTCCTGAAGTCTCAGGGCCAAAAAGACTTCATCTCTTCAAAGGAACTCCTTGTGTGGCGAAAATCGACGCACAGCCTGCCGGAATCGACGCACAGCCTGCCTAGCGGTGAAAGAATCACTGCATTGCCAACCCGGAATGACGCAGCCCGGCTCCCCGAGTGGAGATCGACGCAGCTCCAGCGTTGTGACCAGAACTTTGATGCACAGCCCACAGGATCGACACATCGCCGAGCCGTAATGACGCAGCCCAACTTCCTGCGTGAGGAATCGGTGCAGCGCCTACCGTGCAACAGAAACTCCGATTCATCACCCACCGGATCGACGCTGCACCTGTGACTTTGTCCTGCACACCCAGGATTTCCAAGCATCGTCCCTGGGCATCAAAGACTGCGCATTGCAGTGAGGATCCAAGACTGCGCGCAGGAAATTGACGCAGAGCCCTTGCAGCGTGGGAAGAATCAATGTATCGTCTGTGCGCGTCCGGAAATCTGACGCACACCTTCCTTTTTCTACGCATTTCCTCCTCCGCGGTCTCCGTGCGTGTAATTTTGATGCCTACCAGGTGCTTTGTGCGAACAAGAGACATTTATTGATTTTTAAAGACTTAGGACTCTTCTTATCATTCCAAAAGTGATATTTCAACCTGTGCTTATCAAATCTTGATAGTTTTTACCTTAATTTACTCAGATAAATATGTTATATTTTTCTAAACCTGTGTGGTGTATTTTTATGGTGTTTTCACTGTGTTATTGCATGATTCATTGCACAAATACTTTACAAATTGCCTTCTCAGTTAAGCCTGACTGCTCAGTGCCAACCTACCAGAGGGTGTGCATAGGATAATTTGGATTGTGTGTGACTTACCCTGACTAGGATTGGTCAAGGATGTATACCTCTGCCAACTAGAGACCCCATTTCTAACAGGGGGGAGGCCGGTTTGCACCCAGTGCAGCACCACTTTCTTTGTGCGCATTAGCACCCAACTAGCTCAACCATGTGTGTGCTGTATTTAAAATACGGCGCACCACAGCGTAGGGTAGGAGGCAATAGCGTCAGAATTTTTGACGCTATTGATGTACTGTTCAGGGTGAGCGCCAAAATGTTGCCGCTAACCGTGAACACTACATAGGGACCCATTATAAATAATGATGTGCCCCCTTTTAACACCTGCTCTGAGCAGGTGTTAAAAATGTTGGAAAAAATAATGCAAATAATTCTTTTATATTTCACTGCACCATTTTTTCAGACCCCCCCCCCCCCCTAATAGGGGAACGCCCCCCTGGCGCAGGCATAATGTGGCACTAGCGGTTACAAAGTGGCGCAATGCATGCATTACGCCACTTTGTAAATCTGGTGCCATTTTTTTGCCATAATATCTCCACATTTGCGTAAACAAATGGTGCTAAAGTGGTGATATTATGCCGCAAGGGGCTCTGAAATCTGCCCCTTAGTTCCCAAATTATGGATCTACCTTCCACTAGTGCCCTTTCCGGGGCTCGCGGCGGGTCGGAGAGGCCTCCAGGCAGTCGACGGCTGCTCACCTCACGCCGGGCCCGTTCCTCTGCCAGTTGTTCGGGGGTCCTCTCGGCACATCGGACAGGTCCGGTCTAGTTCTAGGTCCACTCCGCTGGCCTCATTAGCATGGCGGGAGGAGATCGCCCGTTGGAGCTTCAGCGCTTTGCGCTCATGGTGGTCGCCGGCGTGGCTCCGCACCCCCCCCCCTTCCACAGTCAGTACAGTGTGCAGTCCTCATTAAAAATGTCTTTGTAAAGAATTCTGCTGAGCCTAGGAGTTAGGTTTGTGCTGCAGAGATGTGCTGTTTGGTGACACAAGAACCTGTGTATGGTATCTAAGCACTGAGTAAACATGGCGAGCAGAGGATGTCCACCTCTAAGTTTAAGTGCTTCACCACTCGAGATGCTGCAGCTCAGCTGACACTGCAGCGCACGCTCGCGGATAACCAACCAGAGACACGACTGATATCTACTTTATAGCTATAGACAATTATGTGCAGCCACAGATCCTTTCTGCTAACTGCCTTCGCGTAAACACCTGTGCCATAAATAGCCTTGTGGCTCAGTTCCTCGGACAGACTGTACTAGCGCAGATAAGAAAATTACCTGTGCTGTTATCAGTGTCATAAAATTGTTTGTACTTTGCCAACTCAAACTGGCAGCAGTCCTTGTTCCATAGCCGTTTAACTTGTTACTGCAGGACTCCTCCTCTCTCCACTCCCTCCCCAACCCGTCTTCAGGAACAAACAAGCATTGTCTATGCACAGATTAATAAAACTACAGGCAGGCATGCGTGCACAGACAATACACACACAACGCTGATGGTGTACATATGCACATATGCACACACAACATCAAATGGCCCAAAGGCACAGAAAGCATGTATACATGAGAGACACACAGTTCAATCTTCACACAGGCAAGCACTCATGAAAGCACAGCATGTGTGATGCATGTGTGAATGGTGTGAGAGTGATTGTGAGCCCGCTTGCACAGACGACAGGTAATCCAGGCCTGTTGGCTTTGTCAGTGCAAACAAAACACAGGACTATGAAAAACAAAGAAATTGTGAATTCACATGACGCTATCCGTTGTAAAGCTACCTACCCACCCCACACATCCACCCAACTGAACGTTATCTATTTCTGACAGTGCATCACTATTATGGTCCCAAAAATGAGTACTTATGCTCACCACTGGCACAAATTAAGCACTTGCGTCATCACACGCATGGCACACTCATTGGCTTGCTTTTTCCAGCAGAAAATAGTGACCATTTTTTAATAAAAACTATTATGGTACCAAAAATGAGTACTTATGCTCACCACTGGCACAAATTAAGCACTTGCGTCATCACACGCATGGCACACTCATTGGCTTGCTTTTTCCAGCAGAAAGTAGTGACCATTTTTTATAAATGTACTGCTAATGGCTCCGGTTGCTATATTAATAACCAGTCATCAGAGGTGATTTCTGAAACTGTAGGCTTTAAGTAGTTTAAGGCCCCTCCAGTAGATCAATTAGAAAAAGCTACTCTACACATTGAATCTGGAGCCACTCAGGATCCGTGTCCCCCTAAAATAGTGTATTTAGCGCCCAAGGCAATAGCACTTCACTTGATTAAAATAAGAATGATCTCCTTGATGATACTCAGTTTGGCTTTAGGCAAGGCCATAGCACAGACTCCACACTGATAGTGGCTACTGAGAAAATGAGAGCGGCTTTGGAAGGGGCGGGAATGCCGCTCTCATCCTGTTAGATCTTTCAGCAGCTTTTGATACAATCAGCCATGATCTTTTGGTTGGCCGTATTTGTAGCCTCGGGATAGATGGCCAGGCACTAGACCTTCTGCAGTCATTCCTCTGGGGGGACAACAATCAGTGTCCCTAGGAGAGTTCTCTTCGGAATCAAATACTCTATCTTGTGGAGTTCCGCAGGGATTGTCATCCCATTACCGTGGTAGCCCTGGTCCATACCCTGAGGGACACCTGAGTGGCCGGCAGGAGATGCTGTCTTCCCCCTCCTCCACATAGGTAATTTCCCTTTCCACTGCAATCTCTCTAAGCGGAAGGTGGGATGGTCCCCAGAGGCAAACAGCCAGTCATTTAAGTTATTCAGGTGGGCTGCCCAGTGATATGCCTCCAGGTCTGGAAGAGACAAGCCCCCAGCTATTTGATTGCGCTGTAGCATTTTGAGAGCAATCTTGGGTGTTTCCCCTCCCACAAGAAGAGCTGCATGTCTCGTTCCAAAGTTGTGAAGAATCCTGTGGGGATCTGGTAATATTTGTTTTGCACAACATAGAGGAGCTTTGGAAGAGGGATCATCTTAAACATGGCCACCCGCCCGATCAATGGAAGAGGCAGACTCCTCAGCACTCCAGGTCAGCTTGGCATTCTCTCATCACACTCCCCAAATTATTAGTCTGACAGAGGTCTGCCCTATGTGTCATATAAATACTGAGGTATTTGAATCCCTCAATTGAGCTTTGCAGGTGAACTGGAAGAGAATGAATTGCTACGTCTCTCTGCTGGGCATATAGCATTGATTTGTGCCATTTAATTTGATACCCCGAGTATCTCCCGTATTCCTCAAACAAGTGGAAAAGTAGCAGTAGGGATACCTCAGGCCTCGCGACATACACTAGTATCAGTGCTTAATTTGTGCTTGTTGTTTACGGTGCTGAGCACCGGCACTTATTTTTGAGGGCCGGGGCTTATTCTTCTGCCTCAAGCATTTGCTGCGAGAAAAAGACACATATGGGAAAGACGGAGGAAGAGAAAAACGAAAAAGCGTCAGAAAGGGAGAAAGTAGAAATCTTCTAGAGTGAGCTGAAGGGGCAGGGAGTGGCTATATATGGATTAAAGAGGCCCGAGATGACTTCAGGTTTACGCGCCTCAGTATTCCGTGTTTCCACATTTAATTGCAGCAGTCGCATGTTTAAGAGGAGGGCTTTGAGCACCGGCACGTTTTTATTTACAAATTAAGCACTGACTAGTATGTCGTCCGCATACAGAGAAATGAGCTCCTCATCAGTCTCCTCCTCTCCCAACTTGAAGCCATGCAGCCCGGGATTTGTACGGATCATACACGTCAAGGACTCTATAGTGAGGGCAAACAACAAGGGGGACAGGGGACATCCCTGTCTAGTACCCCGTGCGATGGGGAATTCAGTGGAAAGGATCCTATTCACTCTCACTGCCGCTACTGGATTACAGTAAAGCTGCCTCACCCATTCCCTATATCAAGGGCCAAATCCGAATCGCTCTAGTGTGGCTTGCAAGAATGCACAGTGTACAACATCAAATGCTTTCTCAGCATCAAGGGACAAAAATATGTGTGGATCCGGGTGGCTCATTATGGTAATTAGTCAGTTGCACGCTCGCCTCAGATTGTGTCTTGTAGAGTGTACCGGCATGAAGCCAGATTGTTCCTGATGAACTAGGGGAGAAATAACGCAGAGAAGGCGGATTGTTCCTGATCCATTGTTGCATGTCACAATGGTTGTACATGTGTGACGGCATTGTGCCCAATTTGTGCACACAACACATAGGGGGTTATTACAACTTTGGAGGAGGTGTTAATCCGTCCCAAATGTGATGGATATACCACCAGCCGTATAACGAGTTCCATAGGATATAATGGACTCGTAATACGGCTGGTGGTATATCCGTCACTTTACCGTCACTTTTGGGACGGATTAACACCTCCTCCAAAGTTGTAATAACCCCCATAGATTCTGAAGATGTGGGAGGGCTCCTCTGCATTCCAGCTACACAACTTCCTGCACTGTACAATGTCTCTGAATAGGGGAATTGTTACAGAATATTTTTCGCCTCCTGCTCTTTATGGTTCCTTCCAACTAGACTTGCATACAAGTTGCATGGCAAGTACACATTCACACTTGTGTTAGTGGTTTTAGGGCTCATCATTGCTTGCAGGATTGTATTTGGGTGTGCTGTTTATTGTGTTCCCCATTTCTATTTGTTATATTGTCTGTTAGGTACTTACTGTTTGCTTACCTACAAGTAGGCCATTCCTATATTGTCCATCGTGGAATCGTTCATTGATGATTGAGTGCTGGAATATGTATGCATCATGCCCACTGTCAGGGTACTTTGCCACCACATTAGTGATCAACCCACGATGGTCAACAATGGCCTTGACATCGATGAAGTGTGTGTGTGTTTCCAGTTGCGGTAGAGATGGGCAGTTGCAGCAGGGGGAACCTGTTGCACTTGTGTCATGTCCATGGCACCCAGAACATGTGGTAAGCCAGCGATTACATAGAATCCTTGTTTGATCTCCTGCTGCAGTTGCTGGATGTTTGGGAAGAGGATGTAGCGAGGTGTCGGCCTGATGATGGCATCCAGGACAGAGGGTAGGAATGAGGAGAATGATGGCTGAGAGATTCCAGCCACTCAGGCTGCAGTACGATGGAAGGACCCCGAAGCCAGCATGTGAAGCACAGCACTGAGCTTTGTCTGTATGGGATGATGATAACCCTGGCGACCATTGTCTGTAGTCTTGGAGAAATCAGGTGTAGCAGCTATACGATGGACAACCTCCTCTGACAATAATAGGTGATTACCACTTCTTCCCTGAGTCCAATTAGGGAGGTACGCTGTCGATATATGCGCTCCCTTCTCCTGCGCTGCCTCTGTGGTGCAGGTGGTTGTGATTGTGGTGGTGATGGTGGAGGTGGTGGTTGTGGTGGTCTTCTTGGTGCTAGAAGCTGCAGTAGGAGTAGGTCCACGATGTCCTAGTGCTTGCCAGGGTGATTTGGCTATGTCCTCTTTATGTACCTGTGCCAATGTGTCATTTTTACGCCTGGTCTGAGCACACTTTATTTTTTTGACGCATTGGAGACTCTGTGCAACATTTGCTAAAGAAGCATCATTTTCCGAAAGCTTTTCAAATACGGCTGCATCAGTCCTGCATCATTTTTACTAAGGGAACATCTACCTTGCATTTCATTGTCAGTATCTGACGCAGCCGGATCCGACACTAAGAGAAAATGACGCAGACGGGAGAAAAGTGACGCTAAAGGCCTCTAGCGTCACTTTGTAAATATGGAGTTAATATTGCGCTACTGCATCAAAAAATGACACAGTCGCGGCACAAGATTCTTGTAAATAAGGACCTGAATACTACTAGTGGGCCTGCACCACTGATAGTGCCACCCACATAAGTAGTCCTTTAAACATGCCTCAGGCCTGCCATTGCAGAGCCTGTGTGTGCAGTTTCACACTGCCATTTTGACCTAGCAAAATAAACCTTTTCCCACACCCAAAACCTTCCTTTTTAATACATATATATCACCCCTAAGGTAGGCCCTGAACTGCCCAGAGGGAAGGATGCAATGTATTTAAAAAACAGGGCATGCACTTTTATGTTTTACATGTCCTGGTAGTGCAAAACTCTTAAGTTTATGTTTTACTACTAAAAGGCCTATCTTTCCCTTGGGCTAACATTGGAGTTGCCTTATTACATTTTATAAGTGTAATTTCCAAATGGGAAGTGATGACTCCTCCAAGTTTGGTGTCTCTTGATTCCTAATTTAAATTCCTAACTTATAGTGAAGTCAGATTTTAAATTACAATTCTGAAAATGACACTTTCAGAAACTTGCCATTTTCTTGCCTTAGCCATTTGGTGCATGCATTCTGTCTCTGGTCACATGAATGGGTGTAGTTGGAAGTTGGTCTTTGTGCATTCCTTCTAGACAGCCACACACAATGGGAGCTTAGGTGTGTTTTAATGGGCTATTACTGGCAGGATGGGAGGGAGGAGGTATGCCCAGTCCCACTTACACCTGAATAGACTGTGTTCTGTCTCCACACAAAAGGCTGCATACTCCCTGACGTTAGTCTGGAGTCGGAGGTGGGAAGGCAGGGCATGTGTACACTTCAAAGGCTTGCCTCTAGAAGCTTCATTTTAATTTAAAGGCACAACTGTGCATAAAAGGAGAAACTCAGACACTACCACTTCAGTACACTTCTGGACATGTGGATACTCTGCCAGGAAGAAGTACTGCTGTGCTTCTGAAGGACTACTACTCTGCTGGACTGCACTGTGATGGACTCCAGCTTTACTCTGCTGCCCTGCTGCCATCTTGCCTGGTTGAGAAGGACTGGACATGCATCTCTTGAAACCCAGAACCCAGAGTGAATCCAATGACTAGCTGGCTGGTCTACTGATCTGAAGCCTCAGAGACATAACAGACTTCCAGCAACCTTGCATCTGCACCTGGACTCTGCCATCCGTGAGTCTATCCTGACAAGTGTTGTCACCCTAGTCTTGGTCGCCTGGAATTGGACCTAAGGTGCTTGCTAGTGGAAATGATGCATCTTCTCTACTGAGCGAAGCATCCCCGAGCATAACCGATGTGAGTCTACCCTGCCAAGTGGTTCCACCCAGTCTTGTACTCTTGGAATGGAGGCTAAGGTATTTGCTCTAGCCGAACCGATGGATCTTCTCTGCTGAGAAATGCATCACCGAGCAGAACCGACGCATCTTCTGGGTAGAATGGTGCATTCCTGAAGAGAACCTACGCATCACAGATGCTGGGTGGATTGCACCTGTCTCAAAGACCCGCATCGCCCACCACAGTTCTTGGAATTGACGTATTGTCCCAGCGCAGCGGTGCATCCATAGCCCCAGTCCTTGCATCTCTCATCGACAGCAGCCTTGATGATGACACCGGACTCCACATTGCAGGCTCGATGCTCTTCGGAACCGACATATTGCAAGCTGCGTGCCACATCCTCAACGCCTACCTTCGCATCATGAGCCCTGTCAATGGGATCCTCGATGACGATGCAACAAGACCTTGCAACATAGCTTCAACACATCTCATAACCAACACATTACTCTGGTTGCACAGCGCATCTTTGACGCCGATCCACGCAATGCTCCGCTGTCAGGATTTAAGGTACTCTGTTCAGTGGGCCTAACTGAATCACTGTGGCCAGTCTGCGCTCCATTTCACTCGGCCTAAACTTGTGACTTTGTCCCAGTGCAACCAGATATCTCCAGTAGAATGTTATGCCTTTTGGCTCCATTTTTTTCCTAAAACTTTAAAATTCAATATCTCCACTTCTACTGATTGGATGTTTGTCATTTAGGTCTTCTTTTATTTTTGTCATGCAGTGTGCTCTGCCTCGGCCTGCGACGTAACCCTCACTGACATCAAGGGCCACAATGTCACTCCCCTTCCTTGGGGAATGATGGTGGTCTGTGCAGGGGCCCGATGTGAGCATCTTTGCGTCACAGACGAGCTCTGTGATGCTTACATGCCGAATGTATGAGGTGCACTGCAGTTTGTGCAATGACCCATGAAGCAAAAGTCGAACTTCGCCTATGATGGATGCCTCTTACTTCCTTATACCTCGCTTCCTTTCTATGGGTATTTTAGGGTTGATAGAGCTGGGTTCTCCATTTTCTTTGCTTTGTGACACTCTTTACTTTCTGTTAAGTTCTCCTGGCTTCATTGGTGCATCTTGCTCCTGCCTGGTGTATCTTCACTTCCTTTTGGCTTGCCCTAGTTTTTCGATTCCCTTTTGACTCTCCTGTTATATTCTGTTCCTGCCCTAGTCCTTCTTCTGGCTACTCTTTTACCTTCCAGTGGTGGTCATCTCTCCTTCTAAGGAGTTCCTGCCAGAGTAGAGGTTTTTCTCTTTGTTTTTTTTTCTTCTTGATACTCTTTCTGGAGGGCACAGTCTGTTCTGATGTTCCTGTGTCAGCAGCACTGTGGCTACTGGAAGGGGTTGCCTTTACCTTGAACAGACCAGAACCTACAAGAACAGATGTCGGAGATCGCCATGACGTATCACAGCCGGACTAAGAGGTATGGAACTTGACGATTTTTAAAGAACTGTTCTCTTTATCTAACTCTATTGCAGGGCTCCTTTTGTGGTGTTCTTTCACTGTGCTACTGTTTGAAGTGTTCAACAAATACTTTACATATTGCCTCTAATTTAAGCCTGACTGCTCTGTGCCAAGCTACCAGGAGGTTGAGCATAGGTTAATTTGAGGTTTGTTTGTGCCTTACCCTAGGAAGGATTGTCATTGCTGCTTGACCAGGGCTCACACACCAATCAACCAACAACTCAGTTTCTTACAGGAGACTACAGAGAGGGGATTTGGACCAGTCCTATTACTGATGAGCTTTTGTACAGTAGCTCAGCATTTGGCATCAATGTGTTATTCCACTTATGAAGCGCCTCCATCGCAGTGCATGGATGGAGAAGTGTCTAATAAAATGAAATGAAATGTAGATTTATATAGCACAGCTTATCACTCCTGAGGATCTCAAGGCACTGTCCGTGGGCATGAGGAGATTAAGGGGGTTATTACAACTTTGGAGGAGGTGTTAATCCGTCCCAAAAGTGACGGTAAAGTGACGGATATACCACCAGCCGTATTACGAGTCCATTATATCCTATGGAACTTGTAATACGGCTGGTGGTATATCCGTCACATTTGGGACCGATTAACACCTCCTCCAAAGTTGTAATAACCCCCTAAATGATTTGCCCAGGATGTTGCGTGGACGCCGAGGCTCAAACCCATATCTCCAGGTCCTGAGGCAGTTGCTCTGACCACTGTGCTACATCCTCTCAGCATTGGAGTTGCAGTTTTTCTTTTATTTATTTACTGAGCACCACCACAGAAGAAACCACTGCTTATGCTGGCACGTTGCTAAAAGAGGTCCATAGAATCATACCGCAGACTGTGCAAGCTCCAGCAATAGCAGGGCTGGGTATGTTATATTTTGTGTACCTATGTAGCGATCTATTCACCTGTGAAGGTATCAAGGCGCCTTGCATGTGAAAACAGTAGCTCTCTCCTTGGAGTGATTATTAAAAAAGCCAGGTCTTCAGCTTCTTGCGGAACTCGAGAAGTGAAAAAGAAGCCTTGATGTGCTGTGGGAGGTCTTTCCATGCCTCGGGGCGGTGTAGGAGAAAGTGCAGCCTCCGGCTGTTGCTTTGTGGGCTGTTATGCTGCTGAAACTGTGTATTGTGCTTCATATGGCAGCAGTAGCTGGCGGAATCAATTACTTACTGGTAATCTTCGTTAACCTTAGGGTAGTCCTCCTCATCATAGTACTAATGTTTGAGGCCACCCCACCTCCGATAGGGATTGCTACACAAGCACTGTTCTAATTAAGCCAGTGAAATTGGCTCATAAGTATCTCTCCCACCACTCCCACTTCCTGTTGGTAACCAAGCACATATAATTGTGTCAGAGGAACAGGGAGGGTGCAAACCTATTATGATGAGGAGAAATACCTTAGGATAATGAAGATTACTCCTACGTCTCATCCTCCTCATCATAATGCTAACATCTGAGGATGTACCAAAGCCAACAAAGAGACAGACAAAATTATGTGCTGCTCAACTTTATAATTTTGTACAGCAGTTACTTCATTGCTGACTAAAGTACAGGTGCTCCAAAACTATTAGCATCATTCAAAAATAGATCTAATCTGTAATAATCAAAAAAGGTGTTTGGGTTCCCTACATATTTCCTCTAGAGAAAAACCCTCCTGCTTCTGCCCAAGAGTTAGCCATAGCTCAGGGTGATCTGGCTAAGACATTGCCCGGTAAATCCTGATCCATTGGGATATAAGATTAGGTTATTGGTTGCTTGACCCATCTGCCAATTGTGGCCATTGTTGCTTTCTTACCACTATTTGCTGATCCATAACAAACAAATGAGGATTTGGATTTCCTAAACCCCTTTGACCTCTCTAAGTAAACCAGCAAAGCTCTCTTTACATCCAGAAAAGGGACTTTATCTGCAGATTGAAAAACCAGAAGAATAATTTCCTGTGAGAAATTATATTCAATTTGAACCTTGGATCAGGTCTAAGAAACACTTTGCCAGGAAAAAATTCAAATAGCGAGTAAGACATTGATAAGGACCCTTCTAACGCCATGGAAAGATCCCCTGAAGGGAATCCTGAGTGGTGCTTACCTGGTTTCCATCTTTCTCAGCCTTCGAAAAAGAGGGGTCCAAATAAAGGAATAATGAACACCAAGTGTAGGTGGATGTGCCCCTACCGGAGCAAGTACCTTGGTGAAAACACTTGGGGACAGCGAGAGGCTGAAGGGCAGCACTCTGAACTGAAAGTGACAAAATGATACCAATGGAATGACGTTCTGTAGAGAGATTATTCTGAACGTTAAATGTTTCACAAACTTGTTCAGGTTTTTCAAGTCCAGGAAAGGACAGAAAATGCCATCAGATTTTAGTACCAAAAACAGAATTGAATAGAACCACATTTCTTGGGAGCTGAAACCCAAACTACTGCTTCTTTTCACGCTTGCATCCCTCAACCATAGCTTGCTATTTCTAAAGGTTCTTGGGTAACGAAGTTTCCCACAGGAGGAGGGGAATGCAACTCTATCATGTAACCATTATAAACATTGCTTAGGACCCACTTGTCCAATATCAGTTGTTGCCATTTTTCCAAAAACAGTTTTATGCTTCCTCTCACCATAGTGGACTGCTTGTTATTGTTTTTGCTGTTGGTTCTGGAATTGCTTTTGTGGTCAGGTTTTACTTCCTGCCCTGGCTCCTTGACCTAGAGTCTGGCCTAAAAAGAAATATTTGTCCTGAAAAACTTGAGCCAACCTTTTCTGAATGAAAGACTTTTTGGAACTAACAGATCTAAAAGGCTGAAGAATTTGCTTTGCTTAGGGATCTTTTTTCACAGGATCACCCACTTGTGAGGAAAACAACGTATCTCCCGGAAAAGGTGGATAAAGCATTAATGATCTTTGAGTTTGGTCAAGTTTCCACATTTTAAGCCATAAAAGCACCTTGCTGCAAAAGATGCTTGTGCTGCACTGGCTGAAGACCAAAGAAAATCAAATGAGATGTTGGATGGAAACTGGGTTCGAGGTTCCATATTGGCTAAAATGTTTGTAGGATCCTTCTGATTTTGCAGGCTGCCATACAGGAGCTGAAAATCCTCCAGAAGGGTTTGCATAACATTTACTGCATACGCGGAAGAATGCAAAACAAAATTGGTGGATGAATTGTACTTCTTCATGGACCCCTCCCCTTACCCATGGCATGACAAGGATGCTTCATTGGAAGCCAATAAGGACTGAGAAGTCATAATGGCTAGAACAGTATTGGCCTTTGGCAAGCGAGGATATTTTTCGAAGGCATATTTCTTGAAGGGAAAACGTGGAAAACTAGTCTTGTCGATTTCCTTCAACTCTTTATTAAACATGTTCTCTACGACCTCATGAACTGCTAGATCCTTATTATGTTATATACAAGGGAGTAGGCATAATATAAAAATACCCCCCACATCTAACTAATGCTCTTATGGCACCAATCAAGCAAAGCAAGTCATCGTGACTTTCAGCAGAACAGCTCTCCTGTGTCTCCACCGAAGCATCTTTCCATTCATTCTTTCATCCACCCACTGAAATCCACAATGTAATCTTTTCATTCTGTCATCCATTCATTCTTATATCCATCAGTCAGTCTTTCACCATTCCATCCGACAACCCATCCATATCCAAACCTATCCATCTGTCTCCAAACCTATCCATCCATCAGCCCTTTCACTCATCATCCCTTCATCCAACCATCTTTTCACTTCATCCATCCACCCTTTTGCTCATCCATCCACGCTTCCACCCACCCATTCATCCACCCATTCATCGATCCATTGTTTCACTCACTCATCCATTCATACTTTCACTCATCCGTCCATCAGTTCACCCCTTTAAACTCATCCATCCCCCTTTCATCCATCCATCCTACCTTTCACTCATCCATTGATTCTTTCACTCATCCATCCTTACAGCCCTTCTTTCACTCATCCATCCACCCTTTCACTTTATCCATCTACCCTTTCGGTCATCCACCCACGCTTCCACCGACCCATTTATCCACCCATTCATCAATCCATTGTTTCACTACTCATCCATCCAAGCTTTCACTCCTCCGTCCATTAATTCACCCCCTTTAACTCATCCATCCCCCCTTTCATCCATCCATCCACCCTACCTTTCACTCATCCATTGATTCCTTCACTCATCCATCCTTACAGCCCTTCTTTCACTCGTCCATCCTTTCACTCATCCACCCTTTCACTCATCCATTCATCCTTTCAACTGTCCATTGATCCATCCACCTTCCCTTCCACTCACACATTCTTTAGCTCATCCATCCAACCACCCTTCCACTCTATCCATCCATCGTCCATCCTCCCTTTCACTCATCCCTCCATCCTGACTCAGCCATCCATTTTTTCACTCACTCAGCCATCCTTTCTCCCATCATCCATCTATTCACCCACTCATCCATCCATTGTTTCATCCATCCATCTGCCCTCTTTCCTTATGCGTCCATTCTTTCACTCATCCATCGATCCATCTCCCCATTCCACCAGGACGATACAGCATGACAAGATTAAAATTGTGACAAGGAGAGTAAAGCATAGAAATAACACTACCATATTGTCACTAAAGTCAATAGTCTAATTTCTACCTAGGCTATAATAGAGCACAGCGTGTTAAGCTCTAATTCTGTCCTTCAGGTTCCCCTGGGAAGACATCATCCCCATACATGAGCAAAGGCCTGAAGTCTGCATAAGCAGCTGTAGCTAAGCGTTCAGCAATCAGCATACAGTCGTGGTACTCTGGCTGGAATCTCACTCACCCATCCATACACCCTTTTCCCTTACACATCCATCCATCCCTTCACTCATTCACCATCCCGTCAGCCTTTCACGTTATTTATAAGCCTTTGTCTGCAGAGGAGCAGACAGAAGAAGCCCATCAAGAACTCCACACCCGCTGTAGCTGCTAAAGCAGAGGGATCACAACGCCCCTAAAATTGCCCCAGCAGCTTCGTATGGATGTAAAACTAAGCTGTAGCTTTGTGTTTTCCACCTGCCAGCCATGGAATAAACTGCAATTACACCTCAAAGTCAGTTGAATCTTCATATCTTTCGCAAACAGCTGAAAATGTGGCTGTTTCCTCTCTTATCTTAACCCTATAAGTCTTTGGTTAATTTGTCTTACATTTCTTTAGCGCCAAAATGCCCTTGGGTATTCGCTCGCCCTAGAAAACTTTTAAGTCAAATCAAACCAATCCTTTTTTAGATCTTAGACCCAAACTCAAAGAACATGAAGGAACGTGCTGGAATAATCACCTTCCTGCATTGCCACAGCCAGAACGGAGATTATTCTGATGCTTAGAAGCCCTTGGTATGAATCTGCCAGGCGGAGTCACCATATGTCAGATAAAGTCTCAGATACCAAAGACTCTCCCCTTGTTTCCTGGCCTAGGGTGGGAGCTTTGCTAGTCCTAATCACCTGGGTAAAAGACAGAGGTCAATGGCGCCGACTCTGTACCTCCAGGAGAGAACGGCCATCAGCGGAGCGCTAGCTGTGGCAGTTCTTCTGAAGGTGTAGCGGTCTCTGCCGGCTCACGGGTCTCTGAATATGGCAGGTGGCAACCCTATCTGGGTGGCAGGGATTATGGCCACACCCCTCTGGTGCATGCTTAGCCCCCTGCCATAGTTCTAAATAGCCCCAAGTGTCATTAAAAGTCAAGAGGATTTAAGTACAAGCTCATGGGTGACCAGCCTATATCCACATTTGTAGGGGCTGGAGACAGAATTAGTGCTCAATATCAGTGGCCGCCAATTGTGTAATTATGGTAGCTGTGCAATTGATTTAAAAGGCTTCCTCCCAGTATTGCCAGAGATGAAACAACGGTGAGGAACCGAGAGATCACCAAAACGTCTACAATGAAAAATAAATCAACTCCACATACCTCAGATGGTCCTTTCTTTCTTTGGGATATCAATTGTGATTTCTTGACTCTAATGGCATCTCCAACGTCTTTCTTCATCACTCTTTCACTCACACTCTTCTACTTATTCCGCACTATTATACTCAACTCCCTCCTTCTTTTCAATCTTTCCACCGTCACATGTTTGAAGTCAATTGACTCCCTATTCATCATGGTCCCTGCTCTCATACCACTCAGAAGTATCAACATTGTAACTCCAATACTGGCGTGTGGATTCGTCTGCATTGCTCACAGTAAATTCCTCAAAGTTTCCTTCTAACTCAACCCACTTATCAATGTCTCCTGCAATTGGTCCTCGCCCACCCTGTTGAAGCGTTCAACTAATGCGCTGCTCTTTGCATGACAATGCAAGGATGTCCTTATGTTCCTCACACTAATTACCTTCAAATAACCCTTCTTATCTGCAGACAATGAGCCTGATTATCCATCACCAGTACTTCTAGAGATCCTTCACAACTGAGCAGACCTATGATAAAGTCAAGCACAACTTCGGAGTTCACAATGTCAACACTTCTGAATGGCCACTTTGAATGGTAATCAATCAAGACCACACCGACTTTGGAACTGCTACCCAGAACATCAAAGGAGCAGTCAATAGCCAGGGCTAATTTGCTCCAGGACCAATCAGGGACCTTCACTGGTTGAATAGGACATGGCATTATCAGCTTTGATTGTTCATGGATCACGCATGTAACACTTTCACACACAAAATATTCCAGAATCTTGCCACGACCAGCCACAAAAATGATCTTGCATCCCCAATTTTATAACGTTTATGGCAATATGACCCTATGTGGCAACTGCAGCGTGCTATTCTTTGCTTCTGTCGGCAGCACCGACAGCTGCAAACTTCTGGACAGGAGTCTACAACCTCACGCGCACCTTCTTCCATGCTCAGTTTCAATACATGTGCCTCATGGGGCATTGTGAAGTTGGTATGGTAAAGCGCACTTAGCTGTAGCAGTGTGGCATGCCAATGTGCTCCTATCTGGGCATTTGTTATGCAGGCCTGCAAACGTGTACTTCTCTGTGAAAGTGGAATAACAGCAATGCGTACTTAAGTGGAGCAATCCAGAAATTGCAAGGTGGCATTCTTTTGGGTAAGCACCCTGTAATATTTGAGCACCGACCTGATACTGTTGGCACCAACCCTGAAACACTTATACCTCATTCGGCCACATTTTGGAAATCCGAATTTTGTTAGTATATAATGTATTAGCTAATCGATTGTGATATTTTATTTTACTGCTGCAAGATGTAGTAATTTCTACTACTATGCAAATGAAAAATAAAAGGTTCTTGTGTAGCAGGAGCACAAGGCATCGAGACCAGAAAAGGTGTAGTGCACAAATGTGTGACCTCATCGGATCCATTGTTTTATTTACTGCATGCCTGACTGATGATTAGGAAAAAGACTTGTTCATGAAGAGAAAAAAAGAGAAAAAATACTCTGCAGTTACCTATTGAAAAAATGAATGAGTTCCACTTCAGAGCTACCTGTTAAACGAATGTTTTTTGCACATGTATTTACAAACGCAGGTTGACAAAAGTGCCCTCTTTTCCCCCGACTTAAATTTGCCCCTATGGACGACACACCTTCGTCCTTGAACCTCCTATAGCGGGTTTCCTTTTATTTCCATTCTGCCTTTGTTATCTGTTGTGCCCAGGCTGTCTGCCTCCCTGTTGTTGCTCTTTGTTCACTTCTGGTGTTTTGCTTTCCTGTAACCGCGGGGTTCTTTCCGGTTTTGCAGCAGCAGTTGTGCTGACTCCCCTGGACGCCGCACTTTACTGTTAAACTCATTCTTTCAGTGTAAATGCTATTTTTGGTTATTGGAATGAAGAAGCAGATCTAATACTTACATTCCAGGTTAAAACCCTTGAAGATCCTTTAAAAATATAACTTTAAATACGTGGAAGACCACGTGTCTGGCACTGACCGTAGAAAGACGTTTTAATTTACGGCTGTGCAGCTCACTAGTGTGGTAAGGCTTAAGTGGCGAAAATGCCTCGAGGAGCTGTTATTATATAAACATGTTTAGTGCTCTAAATCTTATCGGAATGATCATTGTAAGATTACAGGTTCGGGCCCTTATCCTCACCAAGGTGAGAGGATAAGACCACTGTTAAAAATGGGGTCTGTAGTTGGCAGTCGGTTTGAACCCTGTCCAAGTAGGGACCCTCACTCTAGTCAGGATAAGGGGAGATACCTGCTCAGATAACCCCTGCTCACCCCCTTGGTAGCTTGGCACCAGCAGTCAGGCATCTTTCAGAAGCAATGTGTAAAGCATTTGCACGTAACACACAGTACACAGTAATCAGCCGGGCCCGTCCACTGGGGCTAAGAGGCCATGCCCCCCCACCTTTTGCCCCTCAAGAAGAGTGTCTGTCAGGCTGAGCAAAAGGTCAGCCTGACAGACACTTCATTTTCAGATCAGGCAGCCAGGAGCTAGACATGCGCGATTTGCGCAGGCTCCTGGCTGCCTGGGCTTAACTTTGCTGGGCTGAAGAGGTCCCAGCTCCTATGGGCGTGACCTCCTCAGCTCAGCAAAGGTGCCTCGAGGCCCTCCCACTCGGTGACGAGGGGGAGTGTCACCCATTGACTTCGACCTGGGCGCTTCAGGTTTAAGCCCTGAAGCTCCTATGGCAAGTCTCAATCAGTGACACCTCGTCACAAAGTGGGGTGGGGTCAGAAGTCTCACTGACCCCATCCCACTCTGTGACGAAGTTGGGGCTGCTGCCTTCCCCAGTCCCAACCCTCCTGGGACCTCTGAGGCAGAGCTGAAGGTAAGTGTGTGTGTTTTTTAAAATGAATGTTTGGTGCATGAGTGCGAAGTGTATTTTTTTTAAAACGAGTGTTTGGTGCGTGCGTGTATGTGTACAATATTTGATAATGAGTGCTGTGAATAGATGAGTGTGTGTGTGCATGTGTGTGTGTGTGAATGTGAATGAATGAATGAATGATTGAGTGTGAGTGTGCATGTGTGTCCCGCCCCCTCCCTTCTAAATTTACTGGCCGCCACTGATAGTAATACAATGAAAACACTACAAAAGGACACCACACCAGTTTCAAAAAAATTGCCGATATTTATCTGTGTAAAACAGGACAAAAATGATGAAAAATCCAACATACAGTGTTAAAGATATGAATTTTGCAAGATTTATTCAAAAACACAGTTCCTTGAAGTCGATAGCTGAACCTGGGGCTACCATCGCGTCATGATCAACAAAACTGTCAGAAGATTACCCATTAAATCACTCTCCCATAGGAACAGATGCCTTTTACCCAACTCCCTCCAACAGATGCGTGCTCAGACTTTAACTGATTATCTGAACCCTGCACCCGGTAGGGGGAAAGGGGAATGGGAACAGAAAAAGAGAGACAGCCTCCAGATCCAGTTCCAGCCTTTGTTTCCCACTTGAAGATAGGCTATTCAGTGTGTCTCTCAAAACCAGCACCTTTCTTCTTATTGGAATTTCTTTAAAGGAAGGACCTGCAGTCGGGTGATTAGAGCTTAGATAAGTACATTCCTTCTGAGCATTCAACTGTTCAGCCATTCACATTCACCCAATTCTATTGTTTTCCTAACCTGGAACTTTTGAGAGACTAGCCTCTCTCTCAGAGAACAATGTTAACTTAATATCTTCTTTTCTCCAGGAGTCACAGGTTTCCAAGGTTCTCTGGACCTCACAAATATACAAACTACTAATGTATTTACAGGAAACAAAAATTCCTTCTCAAGGTTCAGTTTTCTCAATCACAGTCTCTAGGAATTAGTCTGAGCACTGAGGTTTGTCTCTAAGACTGACAAGTCTGAAAGCAAAGAGTTCTTGAATATATATGTACATATATATACATATTGGCAAGTCTAGAAATCATACAAAGGGCTTCCTTACTGCAGTTGCTTGAAGTTCTTTTAAGCCAAAACGAATTCTCCTCAGAAAGCCATTAGCCAGTTGTTGGAAGAAGGAAAGAATTCAGCTTCTTCAAAAGGGAAAAAGTAGCTGGTGTCCACACCATAACAAGAAAAATAATTAATTACTAAAAACTGGACGAATTCTCTATGAAACAAAGTGCCTCAGGAACACTGCTCATTCTCCTCAGGATGAAAGTTGAAGTGCAGGGCTCCCAGAGAGAAACAGCTGGAGGGAAGCTTCAGCACGAGGCGAAGGTAGAAACACTAAAGTGCTGACCTCACAAGGATTTGCGGCTACCATCTTGAGAGGCAGTTAAACCTGAAGAAGCTAGTTCTAAGAACAGCCTCCACAAGAGCCACCGGGAGTGAGGACGTCGCTGCAACCAACTTGGGTACAAGGAAAAGGGGAATTGTTTTTGCTGAGGGAAGAACTTAACAACGATGACAATAGTTTTCCTGACAAAAACCAACAGTTCAGGCCAGCTGCGGCGTTGCAGGCCAGCTACGGTGTCGGGAAGACCCACAAACAGTACCTTGGCTTTGCAGGGTGTTGTGATCCTTGTGGTGAGCTCCGGAGAGCGGCAGCGCTGATGTTGCGGTGTCGCTTCCAGGGTCTGTGCGGAAGTCGTCGGGCCCTTGAAGTTCACATGCATTGCGGATCGAACTCTGGGCTGATGAAGTCAGGAGCGCTGCCGTAGATGGTGTCAGGGCTGCTGTGCGAAGTGGGATGATTTGACGTGCGGTGCCCACAGGTCGCGGTGCAGGCAGCAGCTCGGTGACGGCGTCCAGGAGACCAAGACTGCGGTGTAAAGCTGGGTGAGGCAACGAGCGGTGTCACCAGGTCACCAGGTCACGGTGCAGGCAGCGGCGTTGTTGCTCCTGAAGCGCTGTTGTTGGTAGGCCCAAGCCAGCGGTGTGGGACAGGACGGTGCTTCGTGACCCTCACAAGTGGTGTCCACAGGCCAGGGTGCAGGCAGCGGCGCCGGTGTCAGCAGGTGCGGTAGCGTCGGAGATGCCCAGGCTGTGGTGTGAGCAGGCGATGCCGGAGTGCAGGGCCCACAGGTCGTGGTGCGAGTAGTGGCTCAGTGAAGTCGTCCGATGAAGGCGTCGGTAAGACCAGGGTCGCAGTGTGAAGCGGGCAGTGTGGCTCCGTGCGGCAGGTCACGGTGCAGGCCAGCTGCTTCGTTGGTGACGTCCCATTGGTTTCTCCTCTTGAACAGCACAAAACACACAGTTCCCAGTGCTGCAGGTTAGGAAACTGAAATCTTTGGTGTCCCTGAGACTTCCAACAGGAGGCAAGCTCCACTCCAAGCCCTTGGAGAACTTTCTCAACAGGACACACAGCAAAGTTCACCCCTTGCACTCTTTTCAGGCAGAAGCAGCAAAGCAACACAGCAAAGGGACAGTATTCCTTCTCCAGCTCTTCAGCTCTAATCCTTAGCAGAGGTTCCTCTTGATTCCATAAAAGATTCTAAAAGTCTGGGGTTTTGGGTCTTCTTCTTATACCCCTTTCTGCCTTTGAAGTTGGCAAACTTCAAAGCAAAGTTTCAAATGTTTGCAAGATCCTTCTGTGTCCAGGCCAGGCACCAGACACACACCAGGGGTTTGGAGTCTGCATTGTGTGAGGGAAGACACAGTCCTTTCAGGTGTGAGTGACCACTCCTGCCCTTCCTCCTAGCACAGATGGCTCATCGGGTTATGCTGGCTACACCCCAGCCCCCTTTGTGTCACTGTCTAGAGAGAGGTACAAACAGCTCAACTGTCAAACTGACCCAGACAGGGAATCCACAAACAGACAGAGTCACAGAATGGTTTAAGCAGGAAAATGCCTACTTTCTAAAAGTGGCATTTTCAAACATACAATTTAAAAAAACAACTTCACTAAAAGATGTATTTTTAAATTGTGAGTTTGGAGACCCCAAACACCAAATTACTATCTGCTCTCAAAGAGAATATACACTTTAATAATATTTAAAGGCAACCCCCATGTTAACCTATGAGAGAAAGAGAGATAGGCTTTGCACAGTGAAAACCGAATGTTAGCAGTATTTCACTGTTAGGACATGTAACACACATAAATACATGTCCCACCTTTAACATACACTGCACCCTGCCCATGGGGCTACCTAGGGCCTACCATAGGGGTGCCTTATGTAGTAAAAGGGAAGGTTTAGGCCTGGCAAGTGGGTACACTTGCCAAGTCGAATTGGCAGTTTAAAACTGTGCACACAGACACTGCAGTGGCAGGTATGAGACTTGTTTACAGGACTAGTAATGTGGGTGGCACAACCAGTGCTGCAGGCCCACTAGTACTGTGGAATCGCATTTTACAGTTCTTAGGTATGCTATGCCTAGTGGCCCCTGTGATACACAATGACAATCTCTGCACAGGCCTATCATTAAGTAAAGAGGCCTACAAATGTAATTCGCTACTGCTAGGAACGCATTATGTTGCAAGGCTTGCCCTCTGAACAGACATCATGAAAGATCCTCGTCATTGCATGCTAGCTGAAGCAATCTCCCTTCTGGAAAGTACCAGTCTGAGTACGTGATGTTCTCAAGTTCTGTCACAAGATGGACCATGTGATATTAGGCACGTAGGCCACCTTGTGTAAAATCCTTTTCTATGCTTTTTGTTACTATATATGGTATGATAGGAAAAACGACCTCAGCCATAATGGAGAAGTAGTCATGCGTCAATCATACGTCAAAGCCAAAGAACCAATAAGACGTTGAATTATGTTTGTGGTTTAATACTATAAAAGATCATGTATTACTTCCTTGTATTAGGCTGCTCGAGTGTACACTAGTACAGAGCATCCTCCATGTACATGTCTTTCTATTCTATCCCTAATAAATTCATTATGTTTATCTAGAAGAGCTGGCTAACGGTCGTTTGTATCCTGAATGGGTGCTGAATAATTAGGCTTCTACATTTGGTGGAGAATGGAAGAATTGCGGTCTCGTTCAGCGAATAGTTTCCTTCAGCCCGGCTCCTGTTTCGGTTGGGGCGACAGCTGACCCATTGGACAGGGCCCCTCCTGCGACGGAGTCTGGAGCTGTCGTGAGTATCTATTGCTGCTTCGTGGTCCTGCTCTCGCTGTTTGCTCTACTGTTTTTCCGGTGTAAATATTGCGAAACAGGGAGGTAACTGGAGTGTTTCGTTAATATGTTTCCTGCATAGAGTGGTTATGCATTTATGGTTAATATTTCTATTTGCCGTACCCCTTAGCCAGCTTTTTGTAATGACATTTTTTTATTTCTCTGTCTCCGGTGGCATGCCAAGGGCATTTCTTCCTCTGTTGTCCTCTGTTGCGGGCTCCGATAATGCACCTCGTGAAAACATTCAGATAGTTAACTATAACCGTCCGCAGGCTGCTAGCATTCTGTGTTAATTTGGTTCTTCCATTGTATTACACCATTTCCTTCCTCCCTGCGCTGCAGCTGTATACTTAGAATAGCTTCCTGTATTTCATGTAGCTTGTTACTGTTAAAAAAAGATGTCCGAGGAATAGAGGCAACTAGCGGTGTTGCTTCAGAACACAGCGCGAGTCGCTGTTTGCAGTCCCCAGCCGGAGGGGCTGGGGCGGATAACTCTGGCCAGAGAGGGTGTTGTGGGCGCCAAGCCAACCCCTGGTTAACAGGGCGTTGCCCAGATGTGAAATGGAATGGTAGAGGTCCGTTCCAGGTTCTATGTGTACATTTAAGAGGAACTGGCATGTGATGTCAGCATCCTTGTGTTTATAGGAGTGATAGTGGTTCATTCGAGTAACTGGATGATAGTGGTTCATTCCAGTGGAGCAGGCAGGCTCTGTTTGTCGTGTTAAACAATTGTTATGTTATCTGTTTCCTGTGATATTGCAGCTCTTTGAACAATGCTTATGGCATATTGAACTATTGGCTACTCATGTGAAATGGTGTAAACTATAGATGCTGGTTTGATTACGTGTGTGTGTGTGAAAGTGGTTTTTGAGGTATAAATCGGTGTGTGTGTCTGAAAGTGGTTTTTGAGATATAAATAAGTGTGTGTGCGAAAGTGGTTTTTGATTGATGAAGGAAGGGTTGACAACAAGGTGGTGTACTGTGATTTATTTTGACTTCATGCATTTGCGATTTAGGATAAGAATTTTTAGAAAATTTAAGACTAGGTGGGTGGACTCCTGGGAGACATAATACAGATTTTTATGACAATTGACTGATTTAATCTGCAAACATCACACAGTACAAACCCCCCCTGCACTCGCTACATATTGATACAAGGGGTGGGAGTAGGATCACCCCACAGGGCTAATTGTACTGTGACCCTTGTCTATGGTTCTGCCGTCACATGTGGTTGCTTGACTTGTTCACCGCTATTGCGTTATCTGTGTGTCACTGGCCAAGGATCTGGTCCAGCTTCCAATATCATACAGCTGCACCCTGTCCCTCCTGACTATTCTGTCATCTCTTGATTCACCCCAAAGGACGCCAGTGTGGACGCCATCACTAGCACCTTGGGTACTGTCTGATTTCAAATTTTGTGTGAGCTAAGGTGGACATGGCTGGCTGAAATTGTGGCATGGATGCAGACCGGCTTGCTTCCTGCTTTTACTAATCAATAATTGCGGCTGGCAAAGAGAGGCTGCGTGTGTGAATATACCCATTGTTATCCCTTCTGTGTCACGGGGTATGAGCGGTGTAAAAAAAAAAAATACACCGACATCCTACTGTTTTCTGGAACGATTGTAATTGTCTTCGTGTTATGTAACAAAAGGCTAGGGTAAGACAGTCACGAGGAACCCTCTTAGTAAAGGCAAAGTAGAGACACATCAACATAGCCCCAAGGACAGTCCAGCGTACCAAATATAGGCGAAAGAAGGCCTATAGGCACTACTGTACTTAGACTTTGACTTTGCAAGGAAAATGACAGTAGTGTTTCTGTAGCTTTGCGGACATGTGTGGTGCTTTACAATGCTGCCTACATGCTAGTTGCATATGGGATGTGCATTGAATGTGGGGCTGTCCTGTATGTGGAGGATAAAAAAAAAAAAAGAGAAATAAATAAAGTGAACTGAAGAATGGTTTCCTCCACATGGTGGGGGGGCTGACAAGGGCAGGGAAGATTGGAGGACGAAAAAAAAAAAAAAAGAGAGATAATAGGGGCTTGTCAAGCTCTCTTCCTGTGACAAGTGCACAGTCACAGGAACAAAATATAGATTTTGTTTGAAGACATTTGGGAAATACACTACAGCGTGAGGGCACCACAGCAGGGACCAAACACTCTGAGCTGCCTCTACAACAGCAGACAGAGACGGAACGTGAAAGCCGCACCCTGGAATGGCGTTTGATGGATGAGGAAGTGAAAAATAAAAGCAAAACGTAAGAGACCTTGTGAAAGAATTAGACAGTTATTCCATAGCCAGGGTAAAGAGGAAGTGGCTAATGCAATTAGAAAAAAATGAACAGAAGTACGAACAGATATCAAATGAAATGGAAAAATGTATTGGCAAGGGGCGAGAGGGATCACACAATTTACTATGGGATATGTCCACGTATGCACATCACACAATCCATAACATCAAGATGTGGAAGGAGGTGCTCAGCAATACAAACACACAGCTGGAGATCACAAGAGACAGTCTCTCGACGTACATAAAAATGTACAGAGTTAAACAGAATAATAGCCATGGGAAGGGCTGCTTTGGAAGGATCTGGATACATTGTTTAGCATTATTGTACCATGAGATTGGTGGGAGGATTGTAAGAAGGCGATACACTGGCCTGAAATATGTGGCCACTACTCCAATTACTACACTATAATTTGACACTACACTGAGTATGGGAAAGGTTTGCAAGTAGACAAGGGATGGCTGTAACATGCTTACACACTGTAGAAAATTTAAGTTTAATTGTTAAGTTATGACACGTAATAAGACACAAAATTCAGACTTTATTACTTGTTATTTGCTTTAAAAGTACTGCAAAGAGCATTGTACAGAAAAAATAAAAGCGTCAAGATAACTCCAGTGATTAATGTACCTGCTGGGGAGGAATGAGAGTTTTGGACAGTGGCAGTGGATGGCACAGTGGGTTACTGCTTTTGTCACAGAGATTCTTTAGTTACTGTACAGTTCATAATAGTAATCTAGCACATTGAGCTATGAACTGCAATTAAGGAGCTGCATGCCAACTGCATAGCACAAATTAGAAAGCTGTTTTTTCCCAGTCTTTCATTTTAAAGTGCTGTAAAGTGCTCCAACACCTACACTGGTATGAGAGATGCTATAATAAAAATTAATTAAATGTGACAAAAAGGATAGGGAGAGAAGAGAGGCACTTCTGGTTAAAAATTGAAAAGTTGGTCGCCAAGATGCAGCACCAACATTTCCAATAAAATGTTTAGATTTTTGCATATTTTTTCAATATAAAAATAATGATTTAATGTTTGAAATTTAAATTGTGCAAATTGCTTGGGGGTACCTGGCTTCCAGTAACGTTTCACTGGTGGTCCCCAGGAGTAAAAAGGTTAGGAACCACAGGTGTACAACAAATTAGAACTTTCTTATGTAGGGATTACATTTAAAAATATTTGACCCATGCAAAGGTTGCCAAAATTCTTACAGTGAACAAATTTAGTCTGGAGGGAACAGAGGATTCATTTGCAGCAGTTAACAATATGTTGTCAGGAGTGTGGAATTTTATAAAATGTCTAAATTGTCCATGGGACAGTTTGTGTCATCAGTCTACTTGTCCTGTAAAAAGACATGCATATTTTCCTCCTGCTAAAATGGTGTTTACAAATATTGTCTAGGAGTTCGATTTCCTGGTCTGCCTCATTAAATGCTAGCTCATGTATAAAAGCTGTAAATTTGCACTAATGCAGGAACAGATACCATGGGTGTACTTTGTGATTTTCTTTGAGAATTCTGCCATAAACTGGTTATCACAGATCTTTTGTTATTTGAATTCTGTCTCTCTGTTTATTGGCTGGCTTCAGTGGTAGTGACACCATTCTGCTCTTCCATACGAAGAATATTGGCACAAAGTAGTTTTGGCACAAAGTAGTTTTGTTCATGCTAGGAACTACTATGGCAATGTGTAACTTTGATGAAAAGGTTACATTGATTTTTCCTGTTATGAATATAAATGTTGGAAATACCACCATGCATCCGCACATTTTACTAAATGATGCTTCAAAGAAATGACACCTAAAATATCATGGTAGTTTAGCAGAATGTTTCTTTCCTAGTTACATTGTTTGTGAAGGTATTTTGAAAGGAAGGAATAACAAAATTTTGCTTTCGAGCTTCTGCAGATATTTGCATCTGATGAGAGAGCATTCTGGAAGAATTGTGCTGGGCATTTGTTTACGGTAGTTCCATACCCCTGGTTGTGTATTTCTTCATAGCTCTATAGAGTACATACTAATAATGTAGTCATGTTCAATGAAAGAAGAGATATAGAAATTAAAAGAAGTGTTAAATGTGATGAATTGTAAATAATATAAGTAAATAAGAGATATATAAAAATGTGGGTTATTGTTGGGGTGTAGAGTGAGTTAATTATGTGATAACAAACTTCTACTAAGGTGTATTGATATTTAAAATAAACACATTAGTGCAGTAATAATGATTACACATGACGTGTTAGTGACTGATCGATTTCACTTAATGAGAGGCTAAAAGAAAATAACACAAGTGGATGTTTAAACATCTGCAGTACATGTAGTATGTTGAAGTCATGTGAGTGCAACCAGGGTGTCAAAAGGGCAATGAATGGGTAAAAATGCAGCACATTTGTCACAAATGTGTTTTATTTTTATGGTATTTTATTTTGTGCATTTATCTGCCAGGTCCCGTCCCTATATTAAATTGTAGCAGTTAAGATTACCTTCCCCATTTCTGAAAACCACAGACTCTGGGCATGACTCCAAGGGCAAAGCCACGGATTGTTGCGATATGTTACCATGACGTTCCAAGTAGAAATGTAAAATAAATGTACAGCTGAATGGAATAGGATTTTTTTTTATATACACCCTGGACGCAGGATGTATGTATCTACGTAGGAGTATTTTTCTATCCATGTTTTTCCCTAGGTTTCAGAACATGGACGAGAAGATGTGGTTTCTGTATCCGTCTGTCTATGTTACGTTTTATGTTTTCATAATTAATGGGAGTCTTCCGTGGTACATCTTAAATGAGCGCAGTGAAATGGATTGCCTTCATGTGTTGGTAGATTGCAACTAAATATTCTCCAAACTGGTTTTGGGTATTGAAAATACCTATATTAGGATAGAGTTATTACTACCTTAGGATGTGCTATGTAGTACTGCAATACAGCTATGAGTAATATACCTCCGATGATGAGGGTGCCAAATATAAATAAATAAAATAAATATAATATCTTAAAGGAACATCAGCATTTCAGAACATCACACTTGTACGAGAAAGGGGAAGTGACTTCTGATGGCGGTGATGCCTGCAAAGTCCCAACCCTTCCAGCATTGATGCAGATATTGTGGATGTTGAAATAGAATAATAGGATAAAATGCTATGTTGACATATTTTTTACTGGCTGTATACCAGTGTAACATGTGTTTTCTCCTGACCTTTGGATCACCATTTGTTTGGTGAAATAGTTACTGAGTGTAATTGTTATTTATTTTTTGAGTGTTTATTTGAGTTTAAGAGTGTGCTAGTTACCCCATAAACAAGTCAGATATGTCCCTTTATAAGATTTTGTGCATCTGCTGAGCGTTTCTAGATTGATGCACTACCGCTTGCTTCCTTGATCAAGAAAGGCACCCTTGACAAAGTTGTCAAAGTGAGCACCGACTGAGATACTGTTTGACTGGCCTATCAACATGTCTGGTGCTGAGAAGTTATTATCTGATAAGACATTTTGACAGCAGTTTGCCTTACCTTCAGCATTAGGTGCTGCAGGCCCTTCCTGGCTGGACAGCACTACCTGGACATGATCTCCAACAGGGAGATTGGGCTTGGGTCTCCTGAAAAGTAGGAGGGAATGACCTCCTGGATCCACAGCTATTACACCAAGAAGGTACACCACCGGAACACAACTGCATCCTGGAGACTGGGTGTGGGTAAAGGCCACACCAGACGTCACTGCCTTCAACTACGGTGGAGGGGACCATACCAAGTCCTGTTGACAACAGCCACAGCAGTCAAGTGTGAGGGCATCACATCCTGGGTCCATACCTCACACACCAAGAAGGCCGCTGGACCAAAGGACGACCAGCCGCCAACAAAGTTGCCGATGAGAGTAATGCCACCTTCACCACAGCGGTACAACCTTCGTTCGACAAGCGCCACCAGTCAACACTGACGGAACTGCTCGTGCTACACTCCCACAGGAGTCGGAGAGTGTAAGCGGGTTCCCCAGTACACCAGAGCATTGTTCTTGGACTGCTCGTGCTGCAACCCCACAGGAGTCGGAGGGTGCAAGCGGGTCCTCAAGACACCAGGATATTCTTTCAGAACTGCTCGTGCTACTCTCCACAGGAGTCGGAGAGTCAAGCAAGGCCACTTAAGTATTAAAGACATCAGGATATAAATGAACAGAATACTAAAAGTCCGCTAGAAAAATTTGCGCCAAGAGGTACAGATCCCAGTCCTACGGAAGCGGCTGGTCACTAGGATCAGTGCGGTTTGTAGCCCCATTGGGAGGTGCCTCTTCCAATTAGGAATATAGCAAAAATAGGACAAAAGGGCCATCCCTCGGGACTATCGCATTCAACTCCCTTAGAACTGGACACTGGGATTCATCCCTTTATACTCTGCATAACTACAAGTGTCAAATAGCATTCAACGTCGCCCCGAAAATATACAGAAGGAATAGACTATTCGTGTGGCACTCCTACAGGAATAAGGAGGTACCAAAGGTTACATACCAATAGAACTGGTTTCAAGTGCTAGCCACATCTGACCACACCCTATAAGGCGACATGGATTTAAGATTACAACATAAGAAAAAGGAGCAGAAGAAGTGGCCTGTGGTGGTCACAGCATTACTCACCCCAGTAGCAGCTATAGTAATAACAACAATCCTGATAGTATATAAAGACGACATACACATTCCATGGCTCGACCAGGAACACTACATCCCCAAAAATGGCCAAGGTGAAAGAACAACAGGTGGTGAGAACAACAATATCTCAAAATAACATGAGAGGGTGGAGGATAAAACAAAATGGGTGAAATATACAAAATGGAAAGAAGATGGAGAAGATTATAAGGACAATACATTTGTGCAAATGGTATCAATGTACAAAGAACTAGCAAATGTGTCTGATTGTTATATATGTACCCACCTACCGACCACTAGCCAGGAGAAAAGAAATTACACTTAGATGGCCCTCACAGAATTCGTGGCATGTAACATATTAGATAATATGTTAGGGGGAAATTTAAAAGAAATGAGAACAAGGAAAAGGGAAAAGGAGAGAATAAGAGAAAATATAAAGATAGGAGAAATGAGGAGAAAAAGGGATGACTATGGTTTGGAAGACGAACCTTATGTAGGTGATATGCAAGGAAAATTGGTAGAAAGAGTGTAAAATAAATTGAAGGAAAAAGATAGAAGGAGAAGAAAGAAGTGTAGGAGATTAGAACCCGAAGAAAGAAGAAGAGAATTTATTGAATGCATTTACAACAGAAAGAGGGAAGGGTTACACTGAAAGGGATCATGGCTCAGAACAACGAATACCATGCCTGGCCATAGATACAGAAATAAAGGCACCATGGTGTTTAAAATGCTCAAGAGGTAACGCAGACACTAGCAAACACAGAATTGATGTGGGACATAGTATTTGCAATACAACATTGAGTCTGGACTACAAAAGAAATGACACAACAGGCTTGTCCATAGGCCTGACACCTCCCAAAGGAATATTTATTATATGTGGGACATCTGCATTTTTTTAAATTGCCAGCAGGTTGGCAAGGTACCTGCTACTTAGCATTTGTGCTACCAAAAATGGCACATAGAACAGAATTACAGAAGGGGGAAAAGAGAACACTTGGCGGGGTGCGCAGGAAGAGGACACCAACGTGGGGAATATAAGAAAGGAAATAGAGGATATAAAAAAGGAAGAAGAAGGAGCTGGGAAAGTGGCAGATGGGACAGACGTCAGAGGAATGCTGGATCGAGTAGCAGCATGGTTCAGGGGTTGGGGTACCTGGTTGGTAGAGGTACTAGCGATAGGGATCGTGGCACTGATAACGATATGTGTGCTCATACCAGTTTGTCCATCCTTCCTGGCCCTACTCTTGAAAAAAAATAAAAATAAAAAAAAATAAACTGTCACCAGAAACACACACATTATCAAAGAAAAAGATATAAGGATGACAACAGGGACAAGCAAGAGGTATAAATGAGAGCAATACACCATGACCCTTAGATTTGTCATTGAGTATCAGAGGGCGGAATGTGGAATCGCATTTTACAGTTCTTAGGTATGCTATGCCTAGTGGCCCCTGTGATACACAATGACAATCTCTGCACAGGCCTATCATTAAGTAAAGAGGCCTACAAATGTAATTCGCTACTGCTAGGAACGCATTATGTTGCAAGGCTTGCCCTCTGAACAGACATCATGAAAGATCCTCGTCATTGCATGCTAGCTGAAGCAATCTCCCTTCTGGAAAGTACCAGTCTGAGTACGTGATGTTCTCAAGTTCTGTCACAAGATGGACCATGTGATATTAGGCACGTAGGCCACCTTGTGTAAAATCCTTTTCTATGCTTTTTGTTACTATATATGGTATGATAGGAAAAACGACCTCAGCCATAATGGAGAAGTAGTCATGCGTCAATCATACGTCAAAGCCAAAGAACCAATAAGACGTTGAATTATGTTTGTGGTTTAATACTATAAAAGATCATGTATTACTTCCTTGTATTAGGCTGCTCGAGTGTACACTAGTACAGAGCATCCTCCATGTACATGTCTTTCTATTCTATCCCTAATAAATTCATTATGTTTATCTAGAAGAGCTGGCTAACGGTCGTTTGTATCCTGAATGGGTGCTGAATAATTAGGCTTCTACAGTACCATTTGATTTACAGGCCCTGGGCACCTCCAGTGCACTGTACTAGGGACTTACCAGTAAATCAAATATGCCAATCATGGATAAACGAATCACCAATATAATTTACATAGGGAGCACTTGCACTTTACCACTGATCAGCAGTGGTAAAGTGTGCAGAGACAATAAACCAGCAAAAACAGAGTTCAATATATCATAAAAACAGGAGGTCAGAAGGCAAAAAGACAGAGGAGACATGCCAGAAAGCTGCCAGGTCTAATAACCACGATCTTGAGTTTTTTTTCAAGCTGATGCCTATTGGCTGACGCTCAATAACGTAACTGCTGAATGATGCTGCATGCGCCTTTGTTGGGTGATACTGTAAGCCAGCAGACCTCTGACTCAGGCAGTAGCTTCACAAGCCGCTGGAACCCAGTTTGATCAGCTCCAACAAGAAGCCGTTGCCTGGAGGCACCACAGCGGCCATCTTTGTTTGGCAAGTGTTCCAATAGTCGTCTGGTCATCTTTGCTTGGACAGAAGGCTATCAATGTTTGAGTTTTCTTGGTCAGCACAATGTATGCCATAGGTGCCGTTACCACTAGTGCTCCCTTCTGACTTTGTTTTACCTCTTCCTTCCCACAATGGATGTTCAGATTGTTTCATTATTGCCCAATGGGGAGTAGGGGTTGGGGGGAGAAATGCTAGATGATACAGTGCAGAGGTTTATAATGAGGAAACGCGGCAGAAGGTACAATTTGAGCAGGGTTATATATGAGCCATATGAACATGTCATACAGCATTTGAAAGCTGAGTGCAAAAAAAAGATGCACCCTCTTGCACAGCTCCTAAAAAGTTGTTTCAAAAGTTTTTGTAAGAGCTGTCAAGTCCACATGTAAATAGTTCACTCTTTTATTTCAGTGACAGCATTCCATCTCTTTTTCTGTAAAAGGAACATCATAACAACACTCACTTTCAAGGTACACAAGGACACAATAAATAAACCTAGTGTGCAATAAGGATAGGGTACCAGTGAGGAACATTAACACAAGTGAACAATATAACTGACTGCAGGCTGTTAGGATAATCACAAAATCAAGGTGTGAAATACTCTGGCTGAAATAAGTGATTTGTGGGGCAGCGTGAGCTGTGGGGGAAGCTTCAGCAAGAGCCCAGGCGGGTCAGCAGGAGCCTCCCATTCATGGCAGGCCCCTAAGGATCCACACGGCAATGATAAGTTGCATTATAAGCTATGGGCTGCGTTGCATATGCATGTGATTGTTCTAGGTCAATGGTTCCCAACCTTTTGAATTCAATGGATCCCCACTTTATCATTTCTGCAACCCGGGGACCCCCACTGAATCATTATTGGAATCTGGGGACCCCCCACTGAGTCATTACTGAAAGCTGGGGACCTAATCTGTTAATATTATCTCATTTTCTGAGCAGTCGCGGACCCCCTGAGGAGGCTTTGCGGACCCCCAGGGGTCCCCGGACCACAGGTTGGGAACCACTGTTCTAGGTAACACAGAGAAAGCCCTAAGAAAATGATTGGGAAGTGCCTTATATTCCACCAGGCGACATGAGGTGGTCGGGTAAACCCCTATTATGTCTTGCTTATGGGTGGAAAGAAACAATAATCTCGCCTGTTTTTTGTGAGTGTTGATAGGCCCAGGAAGCAGTGTGTTGCCACCTTAATTATCAACCTGCTGGTTAACTCTCATATATCAATCCTCCATCCCAGAATCGGGACATCACTGAGCATTGCCAGACCACATGGCAGAAATCAGGGTCTTGGATGGAAATTCGACGTTCCCTTAGACAACCGCCCTATCTGTTTTGGAGTTAGGTAAGTGTGGAAAGATAATTGAATTGAGTCTATTTCAGCCTGGTATGTTTTGAGATCACCTAAACAGTACCTAAGCACCCTAAGCACTTCAACCTTTTATCTTATGACTGCTCAAGATTTTATTAGGTTTCCAAACATATTTCATTTGAGCTTATTACATCTGCAATAATTCTGTGTAAAGTGCTGTGCATCTGTTTCCATGTGTCAAGGCTACCCGCAATACTGGCCCATATTTATACTCTGTTTGTGCCAGATTTGCATCATTTTTTTTAACGGAAATCTGGTGCAAACCTAACTCCATATTCATATTTTGGTGCTAGACATGTCCAGCGCCAAAATATTGGAGTTAAAGTCATTTTTTGCCTGCGAAAAACTACCTTGCGTCAATGAGATACAAAGGTAGGCGTTCCCGGGCAAAAAATGACTTGAAGGCCCTAGCCCCTTATTTACCCTACCGTGCAAAAATCACGCACGGGAGAAGGAGGGCCTTAAATAATGGCGTTAAGCATGCTTAGCGCCATTATTTAATGCCTGGGTATGGGCAGGTGTTAGGGGACCTGTGGGCCTTTTTCCATGGTCAGAGACTCCTTTGCTTAGAGAGGAGTCATGTCCATGGGGATTGTGCGTCACAAAAATGACGCTAGTCAGATTAGAGTCATTTTTTTTACTCTAACCTGACTAGAGCCATTTCTTCCACGCACAACCTCCAGTTTTCCCTACTCCTCCCCTACCCGGTTAGCGTCATTTATTTTGACACTAACTGGGCCTTGGCGCGACTATCGCCATTCTATAAATATGGCGCCCGGCCGGTGTCTTAGAATGGCACCAGCCGGCGCCATACTTTTTCACGCAAAACTGTGCTAATGCAGTTTTGCGTGAAAAAGTATGAATCTGGGCCACTGTGTCAACTGGTATGGAGTGCATTATAAAGTAGAAAACTGCTGTGGCCCAGATTGTCTCCTTCAAGTACTCCAAAGAGGTCAGCGTCCCATAATTAAAAAGGTCTCCCCAGGCATAGACACCCACTACTATCCAAGTAAAGACATCATTCATAATTTATTGTTAACCGAATGGTTAGGCATTGACCACAGCAGCAGCTCTGGCATAGCCCTTGGTTGCATGTAGGTGTTCGAGCAAAATATCACCACCTCCCTAAGCATATTGCTAGAGCGGCTCTCTTTCCTCTATCCATCAGCTTTGACATTGTCTTTCTCAGGGCTACATACTTCCAACAGCCACTGAAGTTGAGCCTCAGCGTAATAAACAAAAGATGCTTAAATAACTGTTTTTACGTGATTAGCAAAATGGTTAGGATGCAGTCTATGACCACGGAGGTGGGGCACCAGACCTCAGCAGATTGGGTAATATTCATGCTTTTTATAATGTATTCTACCTCTTTAGCCATAAAAGATTTCAGTAGAGATCTGGAACAAAGATAGTTTTAGTGTATGCTGTCACAGACCCCTTCAAGGGCATCAGATGCATTTGCGTGCAATCAGATCATCTAGTGGTGCAGTCTTGCCCTGTTGATGATATTTCATATGATGACAATTGTGTTTTCAAGCAAAGTCTGATGCATTTATCTCTAAATAATGGTTGTTTCTGCTCGGCAGCAGGCAGAGGTTTGGTTTTTCTTATCATGATTGCTCTACTGTTCAATTGTCCAACTACTGTGGTCAGAGTGAATGGGATCCTCTGGAGACGGGTCAGGCTAGAACAAGGGACCAGACCGGAATGGTCGGTTTCACCACTCTTATTTATTGCACTTTCAATAAATTCAGCCATTGCTGGTCTGATTAGGAAAGATTCCTAATTTGCCGAAAGGTGATATAGAAGATCGCATGTCTTGATATGTAGATGATATTCTCGTATTAATTACAAACTGACAGAGTACTAATGATCCTTTCAGTTTCTGGCAATATTCTAGTCTCAATATTTATTGGAATATATCTGTACTATTACCAGGGCAACACTGGTCAGAAGTTACTTTAAATGTCTATGAGCCTGATTTAGATCTTGGCGGTCTTCTCAAGCTGCGTCAGCCCTTAGAAGACTGTCAAGTTGACGGTGTTCCCCCGCCATATTTAGATATATTGTGGCTGAGCCGAAGACCGCCATGATGGAGCGCTCTTCATAGCTATCAGGCAGGCGGGTTCCCGCCAGCCATATTTAGAAGTTACGGTTGGACAGGCAGTGTCCTGTCTGCAGTTTGCTGATGGAGGGAGGACATCGCTGGACCCAATGGACATCGGACAATGCCAGTGGCCGCGGAATACAGGTAAGTCACACACACACACCCAACCCTTCACATATGCATCCCCCTGCATCACAAATGACACCACATACACACTAATTTCCATTGCCATTCCACTACAACACAACACATACGTGCTGCAAACACACATTGACGCACATCCATCACACAACATACACACAATAATGACACTGCACCCACACACAACAAAACCACAACTACATACTCATCTACATATACTCCTGCTCACACAAGCACATCTACACACAGCACAACAACCTCCACACAACTACATGCACCTGAATGTTGCACGCAGCAACACAACACATAACATAACATACACAGCAACCTCCACACCAAATGCAAGTGGCACACATAATTGACACAACCACAACACCCACTATATCTTCATCCATCTCACCCAGCCAATCGCATCGCATTGCACAAACACATACAAGTACTGACCCACACATGCAACTCAACTCAATACACTACACGACAGTGCACACATCGGCACAGTTGACAAGTATGCATGTACTGTCATTGTGGTGCTAGCATTCATTTGGCAATGAATACTTGCACCATAATGACAGTTGTGAACGTGTGTGATATGCGTGGTCTACCAGTGTGTCCCGATCTGTGTCCCCGACATATGCATGTCACAGTCATTTAAAAAAATTAATGTGAAATGTATGTGTTTGCAGTAGACCCGTGTTCATGTGCAGTGACCCCTCCCCACGTACATAGCCAATGCCTGCCTTTGTGTCCAGTGAAGGGGGGGGGTTGTGTTTACTCTGTGGTGCCGTGGCAACAGCGACAGATGGACCTGTCCAGTTGTGTCCAGCCAGAAACTGAAGTAGATCAGGGAGAAAAGGTGAGTTTTCACCCGCTTTACCCCCTAATCGGCCAACTCAGAAGTGGAGGTCGGACCACCACTTTTTGCTTGGCGGGAACGCACATGCAAATCTGCCTGACGAAAAGTATGGCTGGAGTCCCACTATCAGCTACACTTTCCTATGGTGCTGTTGCTGCAGATGGGAATACTTGGCGTAGTCAGCGGGATTCGGGCAGGTTAAAGTCTATGGGACCATCAACATCTAAATATGGTGGGCGGACCGTCATGGTGGCGGACAGGTTATCAGTTGAAAACTCACTGATGGGACAGTTACCGTAAAGATCTAAATCAGGCCCAACGTTTGAAAGATGATGGGTTTTAAATACATGGGCATTGAAATCACCAGAGTCTGAGACATTTTCTATGAATGTAATTTTGTTAAAATATTTCATGACTTTAGGGATCATGTATCACATCAGTGCAAAATACCTCTATCATTACTGGGTAAAGCTGCATTGTTACATCAGGGAGTCGAACTCAGCAGAAGCAGCATTGAGTCCTCATGGCTTCACCTTCAAGAAGTAAAAGGCTTGCCATCTTTGTTCCATGCCCTCAACATGCATTGAGGAGTCTTTTGTATGCCTCTCAGTCTGTGTTAATGTTCCTGTGGCCATCTTCAGGGTTGTTGCATGTAACATGCAGACCGGGAGTCTCTGAAGAAGCTTGAAAAATACCATAAGAAGTAGGTGTGGTCACCTTCGATTTTTTGTTGTCTGAAGTTTCCAATCCAAAATGAATTCAAACTTTTCTTGTGTGAACTTATTTCCTGCCTTGAACATACATATGGAGGCTTTACTCTGAGCTGAGGGTAGCACAAAGCATTCATTCCCTTATTCCTCTGTTATACCTTTTTGTCCCTGATTTTTTGCTCCAGTTGCAGCTGATTCTACTTTGGATTTCTTAATTCTGGACGATCTTATGCTTAGCTTTTTCTCAACCCTGAGTCAGGGTGGTGTTGGCGATTTGCTTATCAACTCCAAATCTTCCATTATTTACAACCAAGAAGAAATAATATTGCCAAAGAAGTGTTTACCCTTAAGACTTTTTCCTTTAATGTGGGATACCTCTTGAGGAGACACTTGACACCTTTCAGAGGCATACTAAGGGTGATGTTGTTTCTACTGGGAGGAGTCACCCTGTCTTATGTAATTAAGAATGAATTTGGGAGACTTTTGCAGGGTCCGGTCTTTGAAAATTGATATGATCATCTTCCCTAAGTTTTTATAAATTACGGATTCCTGAGTAATTTGTCTGCCAGGCGTACAGTATATTGAAGGAACTACAGTGGCATTCTAAAACCCCCATATTGCTTTGTCAACGCTTTCCCATACAACCTACAAAGAGTGGATTGCACTAACATATTCAAGATTGCACTAGCTCATTTAAGACTATCCTTACCACTGGGTTTACCCACCCCTTGGTGAACCTTCACTGATTAGAAAGGTTGACAATGGGCATAGATACACATTTACACTATCTATGGTGGGAGGATAAGGTGAGACCTGCCCCCAGAGACATTAACACTAATCGAAGCCTGGCTCAAGCTGTCAAACACTTTAGGGTAGGTGGGGAAAATCACAAAGGAAACCTTATAAGGGTGAGGTGCTACCTTACTTGAGGTGGCACTGACTGCTGCAGTAAAGAAATTGGCATCGTATAGATCTCTCAAACTTAAGTGATGTAATGGAAGCAGATGGAATGAAACCTTCCGCTCCACAAGTGGAATAATTAGAAATTGTTCCACTTTTACAGGTACATCATGCCTTGAGTGGTCACAAAATACAATGGTCTTAGGTACAGAGCCACTTACTATTTGAAGCAAGAGCATTCATGAAGAATTGGAGAAGGGAATTATATTAATTATATTGATTTTTTAACAATGATTTACTAGTTGAACTCTCGAGTCTAATGACAAGGCGGGCTAATGCAAATAGAAGACGCATACTCGGAGGATGCATCAAAGGGAAGTGGCCATTCAGTCCACATTTCAGTTAATCCAACTTAAAATTCTATACCAGATGTACTATTAGAAAACAGATTTACATGCAATGGGATTAATTACACCACTGACTATATTAAGATTAAGAATGTACTATGCACATTCTGGCACTTAAACACTTAGAAAAGTGATGACTATAGTGGGGACCCAGACAGAGCTAAACCCTACAATGGTGGTACTGGGGATAGAGGGTGAAATCGCAATACCCAAATATAAACTGATCTATCGCATACAACTGATGGCAGCATGAAGCGATATTGCTTGTGAATGGTGCAATCACAACATACTGGAAATGGAAATGTAGAGGAAAGGGATTGACTAGAACATGTCTGTAGAAAAGTCTATAATTGAGGGAGGAGGATGTTCAAATGAAATGGGAAAGTATTTGGGTCCTTTATACGGTCGTGGAACTCCAAGGTGATTTGCAATATCTTTATAATGCATAGCAGAAGGAACTTTATTTGTTATCATACATGGCCACACGGTCGTTTTTCCCACTAAAAACACATAAATCTTTGCGGTGATGCTCTTTCATGCAAAAGTGATAGGATGTTTGTAAACATGAAGGAAATACATGCAGAGTTAAACACACCAAAAAGCAGATAGAATTTAGTTGCAAAATATATTATTATCAGTTTAATGAAAGTCAAATTTGTGTAGCTCAGAATGTGTGGAAACATGTAGATAGATTCTATCTTTCCTAAAATTACCTTAAGATTTGACAAAGAAAGCATGTTGCCATAAATATCTCTTTAGCGAAAAGTCAAGTTTTATTTTCATTTTTAAAGTGCAGCTTTAATTATGCTTTGGGACCTGCCCAGCAGGTATTGTGAAGTCAGAACTCAACTGTAAAAAGTAGCTAATTATTATTTTATTACTAGTGACTAGGTGTGTCACGAGTCGCCCGTAACAAGGAAATAACAGACAGGCTTTTTATACAGGGATTGCAGGCGAACATGAATTATGAAAGTACAAAGTACCAAGCAATGTTTAAGAGATACAACCTAGATACTGAAATAAAACTGAGTCACCTCACATGACGGAGAAAAGACTTGTAGGGTAATCTCCTGATTCGACTGTTACACTGTATAATTTCTGTTTTTATTGTTATTTCTTGGATATATTCAAAACAATGGAAAATCGAACTCCGATACACTAGTACAGTTTTTCAGAGAAGGTGCTTCAATTTTGACCTGATTTAATATCTTGACAGAGCTCCTGGCTACTGGAGCCTTGCCAACACAATGCAAGTTATTTTTCTATTTCGTTTACTCAATAAGTTACATACAGACAATTCAAGGCAGCTTAGCGCGGCCCTTATTCATTTTGACATTGCCTTCTGTCACTTTATGATAGCAATGTTTAATTTGGCATTCAGATGGTAGAACTCATCAGTTCTCAATCTTTGATTCGGTCTACCTTTGTCTTTGGCTAAGGATACTCTGACCACCCACTGAAGATATCTACAACTTTTCAAAGCAAGTTAAAACAGCATTCCAGCTCAACAACGGATGGAACAGGAACCTCAAAGACGATCAACACATAATGGCCTATTATATCAGCATGGTGCTTTGTATCTTCCTAATAAGATGGTGCACTCCAAGTGTCTCGTGTAGCACCACGATTCTCCTGTGGCAGGTCACCCCGATCAGCTACTCACTGGAGGATGTTGTTTACGTGGTGTATGGACCACTATCAGGCACTGTGTAACCAGATGTCCCATATGTGCATGAGCAAAGCATCCCACAGACCTGCAGCTAGTATTCTACAGCCTCTTTCCACACCTTACCATCCTGGAACTTCTTTCATCTCTGTTGACTTTATTGTCGACTTACGTTCATCATAGGGTTTTACAACAGTGTTAGTAGTAGCAGATTATTTAACAAAAATGGGACATTTATTCCATTAAAAAAAACTACCATCAGCAGCGGAATTGGCTGGAATCTTCATTATCCACTTTTTCTGCCTTCATGGTCTGTCTGAGGTCGTTTTTACTGACATAAAACCATAGTTCACATCCATTGTTTGGACTGAATTGATGAAAAGGATTGATATCAAGCACTTTCTATCTACCTGTTGCCATCTTCAGTTCGAGGGTCACGCAGAATGGTTACATAATCACTAGAAATATACCTGCATTGCTTTGTTATGGTCCATCTCAGTGCTTAACACAGATGGATTGCATTATCTGAATTTGCCTACAAATGCCCTGTGCACTCCTCCCTGTGGAGATCACCTTTCACCCGTTCCTGTGGATTCCTTCCTTACAAGATCCCTCAAAATGTACTGCTTCATATAGGTCACTCTGTAACCACTATCTTCTGAAATGTCTATATTGTACAAATAGCTACTCATCAAGAGGTGTTAAAGGCAAAAGCTGATTTCAACTATTTTGCAGAAGGGCACTGAAGGCATGCACCAGATGATGACGTGAAGAGTAAGATTTGGTTTTCCACTAAATGTCTGACAATTCCTGGGTCCCTTTCTAAGGTTACAACCTCAGTTGGCAGGACCAGACCCTTCACAAGGAAAGTATAAAAATCTGCTCTGCAGTTAGCACTTCCTTCTCACTAGTATATTTACCCAGAGTTCCATGTTTCTAGAGTTAAATCTGCAGTTGCAGATGCAGCCAGCAGACCTTCTCCAGTATTGGTAGATGGCTAATAAGAATATGAAGTTGAGGTAATTATTGATTCACATTTTTTCAGAGGCCAGTCACAATGCCTTGTGGTCTGGAAGAGATACGATGTGTCCGGTAGTGATACAATGTATCACTTCCAGACAACCAGCAAATTTCATCCATGCACCCAGATCAATGAGAAGCTTCCATAGACACCACCCTTTAAAAATTTAACTCTACAGTGTTCCCTGGGGGAGGTAATATTCAGTGGCAGGGAACTGTCAGAGTTTGGTCTAGACCACTGCACCATCCACACCATGGCCCCATTGCCTGCAAGGTAACTGCGCTTGTGGCTGCTACCTTACTCGTCAGATATTGCAATAATAGGTGTTCCATGGGTTTCCAAGAGATTTTGGCCCATGTGCCACTGCAGCTCCAGCACAGTCCAAACCATGGCCCTAGTGCCTGCAAGGTAACTTCGCTTGTGGCTCCGTGCTCAGTGGTAACATTTAGCAATAATCGGTTCTCAGTAGCTTTCTGAGAGTTTTTGGCCCCTGTGCCAGAGATCCTGCTGCACCTTCCATACCCTCTCTCTAGTGCCTGCAAGGTTATTGCACTTGTGACTGCTTGTTCAATGGTAACATATAGCAGTAGTGGGTGCTCAGTGGGTTTCTGAGAGCTTTTGGCCCCTGTGCCACTGCACCTGCTGCACCATCAAAATCGTGGCTCTAGTGCCTGCAAGGAAAATGTTCTTGTGACTGGTTGTTCAGTGGTAACATATAGCAATAATCAATGCTCAGTGGGTTTTCAAAAGTGTTTTGTCCTTGTGTCACTGCTCCTGCTGCACCATCCATTTCGTAGCCCTTCTGTCTGCAAAGTAGCTGCCCTTCTGACTTGTTGTCCAGTGGTAAAATATAGCAATAATTAGTGCTACAGTGAGTTTCCAAGAGCTTTTGGTCCCTGTGTCACTGCACCTGCTGCACCATCCAAACCGTGGCCCAAATGCCTGCAAGATAACTGCCCTTGTCACTGCTTGCTAAGCGTTAACGTACAGCAATAATCGGTGTTCTGTGTATTTCTGAGAGCTTTTGGCCCCTGTGCCACTGCACCTGCTGCAACATCCAAACTGTGGCCCTAGAGCCTGTAAGGCAAAAGCACTTGTGACTGCTTGCTCAGTGGTAACATATAGCAATAATCGGTGCTCAGTGGGTTTCAAGATCTTTTGGCCCCTGTACCACTGCACCATCCAAACCATGGCCCTAGTGCCTACAAGGTAACGGCGCTTGTGGCTGCTTCCTTTCTGGTAAGATATAGCAATAATAGGTGTTCCATGGGTTTCCAAGAGATTTTGGCCCCTGTGCCACTGCACCTGCTGCACCATCCAAACCATGGACCTAGTGCCTGCAAGGTAACTGCGCTTGTGGCTCCCTGCTCAGTGGTAACATATAGCAATAATCGGTGCCTAGTAAGTTTCCAAGAGCTTTTGGCCCCTGTGCCACTAAACCTGCTGCACCATCCAAACCATGGCCCTTGTGCCTACAAGGTAATTGCACTTGTGGCTGCTTGCTCATTGGTAACATATAGCAATAATCAGTGTTCAGTGGGCTTCCAAGAGCTTCTGGCCCCTGTGCCACTGCACCTGCTCCACCATCCAAACCATGGCCCTAGTGCCTGCAAGGTAACTGTGCTTACGGCTGTTTGCTCAGTGGTAACATATAGCAATAATTGGTGCTTAGTGGGTTTCCGAGAGCTTTTGGCCCCTGTGCCATTGCACCGGCCGCACCATCCAAACTGTGGGCCTAGTGCCTGCAAGGTAACTTCACTTGTGACTCATGCTTAGTGGTTACATAAGGCAATAATCAGTGCTCAGTGGGTTTCCGAGATCTTTTGGCCTCTGTACCACTGCACCTACTGCACCATCCACTCCACGGCCCTAGTGCCTGCCAGGTTACTGCACTTGTGACTGCTTGTTTAATAGTAACATATAGCAGCAGTCGGTGCTAAGTGGGTTTCTGAGAGCTTTTGGCCTCTGTGCCACTGCACCTGCTGCACCATCAAAATCGTGGCCCTAGTGCCTGCAAGGTAAATACTCTTATGACTGGTTATTCAGTGGTAACATGTAGCAATAATGGGTGCTCCATGAGTTTTCAAGTGCTTTTGTCCTATGCCACTGCACCTGCTGCACCATCCAAATCGTGGCCCTAGTGCCTGCAAGGTAACTGCGTCTGCGACTGCTTGCTCAGTGATAACATATAGCAATAATTGGTGCTCACTGGGTTTCCGAGAGGTTTTGGCCCCTGTGCCACTGCATCTGTTGCACCACACAAATCTTGGAAACCGTGGACCTAGTGCCTGCTAGGTAACTGCCCTTGTCACTGCTTACTAAGTGGTGATATATAGTAATAATCGGTGTTCAGTGGGCCTCTGAGAGCTTTTGACTCCTGTACCACTGCACCTGCAGCACCATCCAAACCGTGGCCCTAGTGCCTGCGTGGTAACTGCACTTGTTGCTACTTAGTGTAAGATATAGCAATAATCAGTGTTCCATGGGTTTCAGAGAGGTTTTGGCACCTGTGCTACTGCACCTGCTGCACCATCCAAATCGTGGCCCTAGTGCCTGCCAGGTATCTGCACTTGTGACTGCTTGTTGAGTGGTAACATATAGCAATAATCTGTGCTCAGCGGGTATCCTTGAGCTTTTGGCCCCTGTGCCTCTGCACCTGCTGCACCATCTAAATTGTGGCCCTATTGCCTGCAAGGTAACATGATGAAATTGTTTATATCCGGCAATGTATGTGATCCAAAAAAGGCAAAGCTGCAGAGGGAATACATCATTATTTTCAGGTAAACATAAACACAAAAAGTGCCTTTAACCCCTCAGCTGCTTGACCCCCCCCCCCCCCCAAGTACTGAGCCCTTTTTTGTAGGTTCATCAAGAACCCAAGGTACCCAGAGCCAATCAATTAGCTGACTTTGGAATGTGTTTTCATTGTATACCAGGTATAAAGCAATTCAATTGTTAAAATATAAAGAGTGAAAAACAGGTATCAAGGAAACCTATGTATTGTGGAAATGGGCACAAGATATGGAGTTTAGAAGCAGTGGTTATTTACACAATTCTGAATTCATGGGTACCCATATTAGCATGTTAATTACAGGGCATTTCTCAAAATGACTTCTTTCTTACACACTGTCTTACATTTGGAAGGCACAAATGTAGAGAAAGACAATTGGCAATAATACTGGTTCTTCTAGTCTCCTGATAAAAATGGTACCTCACTTGTGTGGGTAGGCCTAGTGCCCGCGACATGACACGTCCCAAAATGCAATGTAGACACAATACATTTTTTCACTGAAAACGAACTCATTTTTGGCAAAGTGCCTAGCTCTAACTTTTAGCCTCTTGCTCAGCCGGCACCTAGGGAAACCTAACAAACCTATATAGTTTTGAAAATTAGACACCTAGGGAATCCAGAATGGGGTGACCGGTGGGGCTCTCACCAAGTGCAGTCACTAAGGAACCTTTGTAAACCCCAAAATATGGCAAAAAACAAATGTTCCTCATATTTCAGCAATGCAAAGTTCTGGAATCTGAGGGGAGCCACAAACTTCCTTCCAACCAGCATTCCCCCAAGCCTCCAGATAAAAATGGTACCTCACTTGTGTGGGTAGGCCTAGTGCCCACGACAGGAAACGCCCCAAAACACAACGTGGACACATAAAATTTTTCCAATGAAAACGGATGAGTTTTTTGCATCGTGCCTAGCTGTAGATTTTGGCCTCTAGCTCAGATGGCACCTAAGTAAACCTAGCAAACCTATACATTTCTGAAATATAGATACCTAGGGGAATCCAGAATGGGGTGACTTGTGGGGCTCTCACCAGGTTCTGTCACCCAGAATCCTTTGCGGACCTCAAAATTCATCTAAAGAAACACATTTTCCTCACATTTCAGCCAAGCAAAGTTCTGGAATCTGAGGGGAGCCACAACCTTCCTTCCACCCAGCATTCCCCCAAGTCTCCTGATAAAAATGGTGCCTCACTTGTATGGATAGGCCTAGTGCCCGTGACAGGAATGGATCACACAACGGTCAATGGTAGTCCTTACATGAGGGCAACTGTTGATCCTGGGGTGATCTATTCCTGACACAGGCACACAGGCACACAGGCACACAAGTGGGGTAGCGTTTTTATCAGAACAAGTGGGGAAATGCTGAGGGGGTAGGAAGTTTGTGGATCCCTGCATAATCCTGTAGTATGTGTGACAGAAATGCAAGAAAAAAAGAGTTTTTATTCAACATTTCAACTTTGCAGGGTATTCTGGGTAAGAATTATTTAGGGAATCCACACAAGCCACACCTCCATAGACTCCCCCGGGTGTCTAGTTTTCAGAAATGTCCGGGTTTGGTAGGTTTCCCTCTATGGCTGGTAAGCCCAGGACCAAAAACGCAGGTACGCACCTTACAAAACCAGGTTGTTTTGTGACAGATAATTTTAATGTCTCCACAATACGATTTGGGCCCGTCCCTATCGCAGCCTGTGCAAAGATGGGGTTTACCCAAACCATGTGAGTCGTCCAGTAGGACTGCAAGGTGGGTTTCTGCACTAACCCCATTTTGAGCGCTAGGCCCAAAAATATCAACCCTGCCAGCAAAGTGGGAGTCCACTGGCATGTCCTAGAATGGGGCCCTAGAGTGCCTCCATGCTCCCTCAAAAAATTGTTCTGCACGCGGATTTGTTTGCTGCACAATTTGCTGAAGGAAGTCAATATCCAAAAAGAGATGGACATAGTCGACTGGCAAAAAGTTGGCCGAATCAACTTTACATCCAGCATCACCAGTAAAAGCTGCAAAGAGAGCACGCACCTGCTCTCTGGGTTGGGCTAACCTGCTGTTGTCCCGCTGCCCCCACTGTGCTTGCGAAGGGACAGCACGACTGTCCTCATTGACTCCCTTAAAATCACTCAAATAGGAGTTGTCGAATGGGACTCCTCCGACTGAAAAATCACTCCCAGAGTCTGCTCCATTGTCCTATCCCTCGGATGCTCGCTCAGTCTCTGATCCTGCCTCAGAGCTGTCAACCATAACCTGAATTACGGCTTCAGCAGCTTTCATCCAACCAGATGCCATCGCTGCTACAGGCAGGCTAAACTGTCCCTCTAAAGTACAAGCCTACGGAGAACGCAGATAGGGTCACAAAATTGCTTGTGGTTATGTGTGGGTGATGTATGCAACAGTAAATGTCAGTCACCTTATCTTTGTTTCTTCTCTGAATCATCAGAGTTTCTCAAGACACTGTAAAAACAAAAAAGACACACCATTATTTCACCTTGCCACATACCCATTATCACAGCCTTTAGTGCTAGTAGCGCCCAATTCAACAATCATTTTTGTCACTCTCGTGGCCTCCTCCTTATATTCCCCCACTACCACCCAGCAAAAGTGCCTTTCATCTCTCCGTAGCCCCCTTGCACATACATTTCATTTGTTTTAAAAGTGCGAGCAGGGATCAAGCATTGATTAATTCATTCTAATTAGTGCCCATCTGCTGCTTCCAACGTAATTGAAGTTCTATATGTTCCTTTTTAACTTCTAGTGCCCTGCAAACAGAAAGCTTGTGACTGGCACAAATGTACCCAGTAGGACAAACAAAACCGCAAAGGTTTAGTTTTTAAAGCTAACTTTCTTTTATTTTGCCACTCATGTTTACTTTTGTTTTTGCTCGTGGGCACTGTTGACAAAATAACTTGTTTGAAATATGCAAGACCTATTGCATTACAATCAGCCCCCAGGAAAACAACACATATATATATATATATATATATATATACTGTATATATATATATATAGAGAGAGAGAGAGAGAGAGAGAGAGAGTCAGTAACTTTTTTTTAATATATGTGGTTTTCCTGGGGGCTGATCGTGGCCCCAGGGAAACCACACACATTAAAAAAAAAAAAGTATGCCAGCCATTTAAAAAAAAGTAATATAATTTTTTTCATATTACTTTTATCCCGTGGGGGAGTGACTGCTGAGCCGCGATTCACAGTCAGGAAACGGTGCCAGGAAGGCATCATCTGGTGAGGTTGTTTTGGCCTTTTTTCTCCACCCGAGCAGGGAGAGGACGCTCACCTGGACCTCCGATCCTCCAGTAGGGAAAAGTGTGACATCAGCACACCTCGTGGTGCTCTGACATCACAGAAGGGTGGGAGCTGGAGCAGGGGGAGATGTGGAAGCTCTTATGTGTCTCCAGAGTGAATAAAACAAAAAGCCTCCGGTGCTTTGGACCGGAGGATTTTTAAAACCCCTCCCTGGTGTCGGCTAGTGGTCATGACCCACACCAGAGTGGGTGTGCGTGTGTCGGCCAAGGGTTCACACACTACAAGGGTTAAACTTATCCAACTCTCCAAAACAAGTTGCCACTGATGGCATAAAAAAGCATATGCTTTACACATCAAAGTGTAAACCAAGCATTGTTAATTTGTGTTATAATGTGGCTGGCTCTTTCCTTTAAAAATATTTTATCCCATGTTTTACAGTGAATGGACCAAAAACAGTATAAATTGCCAAAGATCACCATATGTTAGGGTGACTCTGAGACTGAAATTAGGTTTTTTACGTTGTTCCTAAAAAGACAGTTTCACACATCGAATGACTCCACAAAGAAGATTTTGGCAAAAACATGCAGATGTTTTGAGCAGATGAAGACTAAGGTACTTTTTGAGATATCTATGTGTAAAATAAAATGAGGAAAAGGGCACAAGTAGGCACCATGTAAAAAGAGTGCTGCATTTCTCTTTCCTACACAGGCTGTCACTTTGAAGTCAGCAGAAAACAAAACAAAATAATCAGGCTTCCACAAAAACATAGCTTGACATTTGACCTCAGTCTTTGAATCCCCAGGAAACGTGAAAGATAAGAACAAGATAAGATAAGATAAGAACAAGATTTGAAGGTCTGTTGACAGAAAACGAGTTTGTGGAAGTATTCAGTGAACACAACTTTCTCTTTGGGCGAGACAAAATGAACCTGGACAACTTAAGGCAAATAAAGATAGCAAATGGGCATCAAGAAAATGTGAGTTGGGGGCGTGGCTTGGTGCTCATGGAGTGAGCAGCCACGAGGAGGAGCTCCGGCCCAGGATCTCCGATAAAAACCCATCCTGACGACACTGCCCGACACGCTGGCAGCGATTTCTGCAGGGAAAGGTCTGGAGGACGGGGGCTTGAAAACCAGGAGGCTCCAAACCCCGGTTGGGGTTAAAAACAGGGGCTGCACGGCGGCGACTGAAAAAACAGCGCACCACCTGACTTTAAAATGGTGGTCGCGCTAGTTTAAAAGATCTTTGTTCCCCCTGTATGGGCTCGAAACCAGTCGATGCCCGGCGAGGTGAGAGGCTACTGTGGAGGCGCTTGGAGCGGAAGTGGCCCCCTGGGCGAGGAGGAGCATTGCAGGCGATCAGAGGCGGAGGAGGCCGGGAGCTGCCTGACCCCAAATGGCGGCCGGGCCAGGCCATGGTAAATGGTAGAGAGGCCTGGATTAATCGGCGAAGCAGGGGCAGCTGATGAACCCGACTTACACGGAGGGCCTGTATCTGTGGCACTGAAGCTCAGAAACAGCCCTGGAAGGCCCTGTCCCCCCAATCTAGAAACAGGAGAGCAAAGGAGGAACAGCCTGCGACTAGAAGAACTGTGGGGCCACCGGGAGACATACCTTCTTCCCACCACCGAAGGGAAACGGGACTTCGGGCTGAAGGACCCTGGTTGTGGCCCTGTGGAGGCCTAAAGCCTGAGTGGACGCCTGACTGGACCTAATGCCCGGTGCTGCATCACCCAAAGGCGGCGCACCGAGGTGAGCGGCGCAGCATCACCAGGTGGTTCTGGTTGGAAACGAGGGACTTTGCGGTCTCCCCAAAATAGAGATCCCTCCCACCCCTACATATAATGGGCAAAACTGGGAAGAAGAAGTAAGCAGGGGCAAGGCGGATGCGCAGCAGACCTGCGCTCCGTCCTCCCCTACTGAGACGCAGCGGATTGGCAAGGACGGGGGCCCACTTGGGAACCCCTCACTGGGTGATATCATGCAGGCCATTACATTCACCAGGGAGAGCCTAGAGACAAAGATAAACTCATTAGCAGTTGATATGGGCCTGCTCCGTGAGGACCAACACCGCTTAGCGGAGAGAGTAACATCAACGGAGCAGACGCTGGGGGACCTCGGCCCTGGGGCTGACAGCAGCAGAGGCCCCCATTACCAAGCTGAAGAAGCAAACAGAAGTTCTTGTGGCTCGTGCCGAAGATGCGGAAAACAGGTCCAGAAGAAATAATATCCGCATCATAGGCCTCCCTGAACAGGTCGGTCAACGCAACCACCCTGAATTCTTGGAACATTGGATCTCTGAGACAGTCGCACCTGAGGGCCTGTCGCACTTTTTCGCCCTTGAGAAGGGGCACAGGGTCCCTGTGAGGGCCCCTCTTCCGGGGGCTTCACCGCGTCCAGTGATAGCTCGCCTACTACACTACAAAGACCGGGACCACATACTGGCACAGGCCAGAAAGACTTTAGAAATAAGGTTGGAAAACTCACTGGTCTGTATCTTTCCTGACTTTTCCAGAGAGGTGCAGAGGTGAAGGACAACATACTCCGAAATCAAAAAGCAGATCCATTAACTGAACATCCCCTATGCAATGCTATTCCCGGCCACACTGAGGGTGGCAGGGGAGCGCGTTTCTTCTGCATGCCTCAAGAAGCGAGAGACTGGCTGGAGGAGCGGGGGGACACAACAGGGGAGAGGGCTGCTCTGGAACCCAGACCCCGTAGTGGATGCCAAGATACGAGGGGGCACAGGCGTGGAACCGTGGCACCCACTCAGGAGGAAGCACAAGCTGAGAGAACCTGAGCTGCAGCGGCGGTGGCCTCCTTCAGCTGGGGGGAGGCAGCCCACGATCAACTGGCACGATGAGGGGAACTGAGGGATCGGACACTGAGGTGGAGTCGGCAGGATCTGCTGCGACGAGCCTGGTACTACCTGCGGTGACACCGGGAACCTCGGACTGCATCATCTGATGGATGGCCCCGGCGATCGGCAGCTGTTACCCAAACTCTCGCCTGCTCTCCGGACCTTGAGGTTCACGTGCACTACGAGGCTTGTTGCACAAAATTTAAATTAGTCCCGGGCCACGGACCTGATCCCTCAGATGGCTCGTGAGACCTTACACCTGCCTGCCCACCTAGAATAGACTTATGTTTGGTACGGTTTGGATGGGGAACTGTTCCACTACCTGTTCTGGGGAAGGGAAGTTAAGGGTGTTCTGGTTGTTTATAGAGGGAAATGTTTTCAGCTTTACCTGTAACGAGACAAAGCCCATGAGAAACGCTGGTCGGGATTGCCTGGTTGGGTGCTGGTCGTGTGGGAGGGCATGGACGGGGTGCCTCTGCTATGGGTGACCAGCAAGGTTATAAAATAATCTCCTGGCGTATAAGAGGGATGCATAATATGACCAAGCCGTACAAGGTATACTCCTACTAACGCAGACAAGGGGCACACATACCAATGTTACAAGAGACCCATCTGACGGCTGCTGAGGGAACAGCACTGCAAAAGAGGTGGAGGGGGCAACTATTTTATACTACCTACTCCACATATGCAAGGGGCACCCTAATCTGGATCAGGGCGGGGGTCCCGTTCCAGGTCACTAATACATTAATAGATCCTGATGGACGCTATGTATTGACCACCGGCCGCTTGGGGGGACGGGATATAACACTGATTAACGTGTATGCGTGTATGCTCCTAACACAGACCAGGGCGCATTCCTCAACAAGTTAACAACCATACTGGTGCCTTACATGCTCCATTCAGTGCTGATAGGGGGAGACTTTAATTGTGTGGCTAACCCAAGCATAGACAGGTCCTATCCCCAATTAATGCGCTTGCTACACAATGCACAGACTGGCAGGCAGAATGGCATCTGATAGACACATGGAGAACACTTAACCCTACCTCCAGGGAATACTCTCACTACTCTGCAGCCCATGACCTCCATATCAGGCTCGATACTTTCATGAGCACTTCAGAGGTGCATGCGCAGGCGCGAGGAGTAGAATATCTGGGGAAAACCATTTCCGACCATAACCCCTTACTGATGCACTTGCCCTGGACAAGAGCTGCCACATGCATACCCACTTCGAGACTTAAGCCACACTTGCTGGTAGACCCCGCTTTTCGGGAACAGATCAGGGACCACATGACCCATTACTTTGAGGACAATGATCCCACCTCACCTTCACCACAGATACTCTGGGCGGCGTTCAAGGTAGTGGTTCGAGGCCGTCGCATGGCGGCTTCCATTGGGATTAGAGGGTCCCTACTGCGAGACATCAAGATCGCAGACAGAGACCTTAGGTCATTGGAGAAACTGACACTGGAACTCCCGGAGAGACAAGGAGAAGAGCGTGAAGTCAGGGAAAAAGTAGCGGAGCATACTGAGACGCTCCGATGCTTCGACTATGAGCAATACATCGCCAGGGCCCACACTGACAGAGATAAAGCAGAAGCGCTGCTGGCATGGTTAGCTAACCCAGCCAAGAGAGGGACCCCTATAATGGAGATCACCACCCCACTGGGAGCAAAGGTCTATCATCAAGCCGACATAAACTCATATTTCTACGACTATTACTCTGCACTCTACACCAGCTCGTCTCATGGGACGGGAGCGGAGCTGCAAAATTTCCTGTCAGCACTGCCGCCCCGGCCTTTGACCGAGGACGATCGTGGAGCCCTGGGTGGGGATATCGAAATATCAGAGATCGGGACGGCTATAGCGGGCCGGGCTCGCGGAAAGACCGGACAGGCTTCCCATTGCGTTCTATGCCACATATGTATGGACACTCACCCCCCAGCTGGCGACGCTGTATAATGAGGCGCGTGTGACTGGCCGTCTCCCAGCATCGATGGGCGAAGCCTTAATTGTTCCATTGTTCAAACCAGGCAAACCTCCTGACGAAGGGGGGGTGTACATCCCCTTTCCATGCTCAACTCAGACTACAAAATACTGAGCAGGGTACTAGCAACAAGATTATTCCCGCACATGACACAGCTGGTTCATTCGGACCAAGCAGGATTCATCCCTACTAGGGGAACCGCCCAAAATGTACACCGACTGCTGTCCCTCTAGCGTTGGCAACCCCTGATGATCCGGGATCTGCGGTCCTTGCCATAGATATAGAGAAGGCATTCGACAGCCTGGGATTACTTATACAGGGTCCTCTCACATATGGGCCTGGGGGAAGGCTTTATAAGCTGGACAAAGCTGCTCTATGCAGACCCCAAGGCGAGGGTTAGAACAGGCACGTGCATCTCGGCGCAGTATTCAGTTGGCAGGGGCACCAGGCAGGGACTGCTGCCTGGTACCAAGGTCTGATCAGACGAGATAGGAGACATGTGATTGAGCTGTATGCGGACGACTTCCTCTTATTCTTACGAAATACCGGCCCAGAAAGGGAGGGGGCACAGACTCTGCTGGCACGTTTCGGACAGCTCTCAGGATTACGGGTCAATTGGCAAAAGTCATTTTTATTCCCAATGACGGCGAACGCCGCGCCACCAGCGGAGCTGGGCGGATTGACATGGGAGCTGCGTTGTATCACATACTTGGGGGTGAAAGTATTCCACTCCCAGCCAGATATCTTGGATGGTAACATCGGAAGGGCGGTGGGGGCCTTGAGGTCGAGCTTTGGCTTTTGGGGGTCGCTCCCGTTATCGGTGGCCGGACGGGTCTCCCTCATCAAGATGCTGGCGCTGCCTGGACTGCTGTACTATTTTGCAGCATTACCTCTCTGGGTGCCGCGTGCCTTGTTTAGAGAGCTGGATACGGCGATCACTGCGTTCATCTGGGGGGTGGGGGGAGCAGCCGCAGGGTGGCACTGGCAACACTGAAGAGACCCCACGCTAGGGGCGGCTTGGCGGTGCCTGATTTTGAAGCTTACTATCTTGCTGCGCAGTTGCAGTGGTTACCGAGATGGATGGTGGACGGCGGCATGGGGGAAAACATAGAGGGCCTGATGGTTCCCTCCGCAGCTGAACTGGCCAGAATCTTTTTTTATCACCACGGCGAGAGGACTAACAGACTCCATGGAATCCGCCGTTATCCGCAGGTGCTGGAGGCGATGCCTTCGTAGGACGCGATTGACTGTGCCATATTCTCCTGATGTACTGCTGTCTTGGATTCGCTGGCTGCCTTGGGTGGGAGTGAGAAGGGGCCTACTCACCTGGATTAAGGCGGCGATCACGCGGCTAGGCGAGCTATACGGAGGGGGCAATCTTCTATCCTTTGCAGACTTTCAACAGGTACACGACCTCCCGCAAGGTCATTTCCTACTGCACTGCACACTCACCAGATCCGTGGGAAGACACTGGGGAATGGGAGCTGCAGAAGCTCCTCAACATGGCCTCAGTATCTACATGCTGACTACAGGGTGCACACATAAAGCGGTCACTAGGCTCTACAGGGTGATTGAGGAAGTGGAGGAGACCCCCCTAACAGGATTAAAGCAGAAGTGGGAGCATGATTTGGAGACGCAGACACCGGATGCAGATTGAGCACGCATCCTGGAGAGAACGCCCAAAGCATCCAGAAACGCTAGGTTTCAGCTCATACAATTTTACATACTCCTCAGAGCTTACCTCGCCCTACTTAAACTAAGAGATCACTTTGGAATAAGGGAAGCAAAATGCCCCCGTTGTGATATGGGGGTGGCGGACTTCCTTCACATGCTTTGGTCCTTCCCCCGACTAAAGTCTTATTGGGACTCAGTGATTGCAGAAGTGGCTAACATCACAGAGACTGAAATTACCTGCACACCCGCCAGATGCATTCTTCACTGGTTCCCACACACACCCAAGAATAAGGCCACTAGGAGATTTCAAGACCTTGCGTACATATTAGCCAAAACAGAATTGACGAGGAATTGGAAGTCCCCAGGGGGCCAGCGGCTCCGGGACTGGCGGAGGGAGCTTAAGAAATGGGCCAAAAGTGAGGGGACGGTGATACACATGGAAATAAAAAGAGGTCAGGGGTCGCCAGAGATGAAGGAGGCTTGGGATCAGTTGTCATAGCATTACAAAGGGAGCACTCGGACCGGCGCAGGGACGCCCCCATGCAGGCTGACACACTGGCGGACTGATGCCCTCGCAGAGGGCAAACCACACAGTACTTAAGAAAAGAACGGGTCACCGGGGGAGCTAACTAAGATACACTGCGCAGCTAGCATGGGCGGGGAGGATCTAGCGTGACCAGACGGGATAAACCTTCAACACAGGTCATAAGCTTCCTATCACGAATAATAAAATGTGTTTGAAAAAAAAAATCGTGAGTTACAAACCACATAGCCAATGGCTAGCAACAGGCAGAATGCATCCCCAGGTCAACTTTCTGAAACTTCCCAAGATGTAGTTCGCATACCTAGACATCTGCTCTGTCTGGTAGGCTGCAACCTAAAAGCTAGTTCCTAAATAAATGAGGGGTGGAATGGCTCATGTAATGTGTCCATGCTTCAGTGGAGGGACACACACACAGTATTTAAATTCATTTCAGGCTAAAAGAGTTGAATAATATAGGAATAAATGGATTGAGATACATGAAGTTAGGCGTTCAAATAATGTAACACGAAGTCTGAAAATTGGTAAATGCTAGTGATAACAGGACCTTTGTCAGACTGGACGAGTGGTGCATATAGGGTAGTTTTATGGTAGAGAAAAGATACAGCTGTGGAAAACAGGAGTGAAAGGTATGTTTGTGATTATGTTTTGTGATGAACTTATGTCCTCAGACATTAGAGAGCAACTAATTAGGGAAATTAAGCTGTTTCAGACTGCAGGGTCCACTAATTTACCAGTGGTGGTTTTGAAAAATAATACTGAGTTGTGGGCAGAACAACTGAGCTCGATAGTCTGGCAAATATGAAATTAGGCGCTATACCTTATTTGCGCACTGGGGTACCAATTAGGTCTATTTATAAAAAAAAATGGCAGTCCAGAAGAGGCGTCTAGAAATAGTTTTCTTTGCAGGACAGTATTTGCAAGCTATTCTTAAAGCTGCTTTTAGGCAGACTAAAGCAGGAAGGATTTAGGAATGATCATTTTTAAAAAATCATTGTTTTATCGCCTGGTGGTCTAAATGTATATGACAAATTATAGGGCAACCCTTGCTGAAGGGCTGTGGAGCAACAGGATACTTGTTCTACTGCTTCGTAGACTTCAGAACAACATTGGTCTTAGACAATAGGGATTTCATGTGAAATAGAGTCCTGGCCTGAGGATGTCCACCTGGTCACTTCCCAAATTCTGATACAGTTGCACAGTAACATTTGGGCCTCAGTAGTTGTGGATGGAAACAGGCACCTGATGAAGTGCATTCCTATAAGTAAAGGGCTGGGCTGCATCAAATATGCACCTTGGCAATTTTACTATTTGGCATGTACCTGCAGACCTGCTGAGGTGTTTGGCAGGAACAAGATCCCATTCCCCTACAATCACCAATCAACAATGCCTGTTTCTTTTTTATGTGGATTACTTTGTCATATTTGGCAGGACTCAGGCCCTCATTACAAGTTTGGTGGTCTTTTCGGAAGACTGCTGTGGTGACGGCCCCCAAAAGACCACCAGTGATGGCGGTATCCCTACCGCCGTATTACGAGTCACATATTGAAGACCTCCTAAAAACAGTCACAAATCTGAGACTGGCAGGCCGAACGAGGGCGGGAGCGACGCGGTCCCACCACCAGCATTGCCACGCCAACAACATCCCACCCTCCATATTATGATCCACAAATCAATACAATGCTCATTGCACAGCGGAAAACTATTGGCGGTGCGAACCGCCACGCTCAAATACTACCACCACCAGAACCCAACACCACGTTAGACAGTATAAACACCCCACACCTGGCACACATTGCCACATTACAAACACCCACACCAACCACTATGAAACACACCCACACACAACCCACAATCCTTTGCAACTACAACCACAGACAGACAGCGAGGAGCCACAAACCCATCACCTACCACTTATATACCATAGGCACATATACACTACACACATAGCACACATCACAGAACTGCACCATCAACAACATACACACTTCAAAACTGCACACAAACACCACAACACACCAGCACACAAAAATAAGCACCCACCAAGCCCCAAACACCCCACCCTTGCACACGACACCCCTCGTCCGCCAAACCGCATCACAACCACCATGTCCCCTCAAAAGCACCCACAATTCACAAACAAAGAGTTGAGGGTGATGGCAGATGAAATCGTCAGTGTAGAGCCACAGCTGTTCGGAGCACACGTCCAGCAAACATCCATAGCCAGGAAAATGGATAGTTAACAGGGTCAACTCAGTGGGCACCCATCCACGCACAAGGGAGGACATCAGGAAGAGGTGAAACGACCTACGAGGGAAGGTGCGTTCCATGGCCTCACAACACCAGATTGCCATCAACAAGACTCCTCCAGAGTTCACATCGTGAGAGGAGAAGGTCTTGGACAACATGCATCCAGAGGGCCTGACTGGAATAACCGGAGGATTGGACTCTGGTAAGTCAACAACACTGCCCTGGCACCAACGACTCCTGTACAGCATGCGTCTCCACCACCCTATCACTTCTCAGTTCATCACCTCTCACACTTCTGCCCCACATCACCTACTGCCCCTCCCCTGCATGCCACCCCAACCCACTGCCACTATCCCCGCACAGTCCCTCCCTTGTGCACATATAGCACTCACAGTGGCAAGTAACACAACTCCCACAATGCATTACTCCCTAAACATGAAAAGCTCCTATTCCCACTTCACAGTGGAACACCTGCACGTAAAACCATCGCACCAGTACACCAACTGAATGTGTTGACTGCGTACTACTACATGGCAATGACAGCAATGCTATCCACTATCCACAACCCACAATGGTACATGGAACCAGTGTCACAACCCATGTCCCACAGACAATGTCTGCAGTGCTGCATCTGTCACTGCCATCACTGGGAAGCAAGTGAAGCCACTGCATGCACCAGACTATGAAACAAAAAAGTACACCTCCGCAATGTAACTCTCTCCCTCTCCATCCACAGGTACCTCTGCCACTGCCACCCTGCAGAGGGTGCCAGAGACAGACAGCCCTCCCAAGGATGAAGGCCCCAGTGGATGTCTGGACTATGACGACTGACCTAGCCTATCTGGGACCACTGGTCATTCCACAACCACCAGCCCCACACTGACCACATCTGAGTCCCTCACCCACGTGGCAACAACAGCACAGCCAAACCCTCATCCCCAAACCTGTGACCCAAGGACTGGTCACTCAGCAGTATACCCCACAGTACAGAGACCAGAGTCAACCCCTCACACCCAAGACGATGAAGGTCCTGGAGTAACTGGAAATGGGCACACTGTGCCAAGTGCACAGGGGGCCAGGGGCAGTTGGAGGGCACCTGTGGGCCAAGGGATGGGAAACAAGTGGCCAGGACACCACCGCCAAAGTTCTGGGAGCATACCAGCAATCCCAGGACAAGATGAGCCAGATCCTCTCAACCTTGCAGGAGAACCAGAGGCTGCAGAGGGAATACCACCAGGAGGCCATGCAGCAGAGGCAGGCCCACAGTGCCACCATGACCTCCACTGCAGGGGTGCTCAAAGAACTTACTACCATCCTGCATGCGTCTCCCGCCCACCAGCAGGCCCCTTCCACTATCCACATGCCAACTGAGCCATCCACTTCTGCCGCAGCTAGTGAAATGGAGGCCCTGCCAGATGACCCACCGGCCACTAGCCATCCTCCCTCTGTAGCTGAGGAACCCCCACGCAAACAAGGTCGTCCAACCAGACATCCTGGAGGAGCTAATGCCAAGACCAAAATCACTGCCAGGAAGTCAGCCTCTCCTGAACCTTCTCCCTTGTGTGCCACTGACACACCCTGTTGACTGTCCACTGTTGTGTCTCCATTTTCCCACGGCCCTTGGATACTGGACCTGTACTACCTACAGCTGTGCCAACTGCTCTGATTATATCAGCCACCATTGCCCCAATCTTCACCCATTGGACTTGTGTATGACAATAAACAGCATTGAGGACAGCTACAGCTTACTTGTCTTTATTGTAACAAGTAAGATTTACTGTTGTATAAAATGGCATTATAGTTAACACATTGACCATTAAAACTCTGGAAGATGGGACAGAGGGGGGTGCAATGTGCAGGGAGTATGACAGTAGAACAGACATACACTGAAATCATGTGTCAAGGAAGCCGGCAGTTAAGCCAGGAGCCAGAGTAGCATCACCCAAAAGACCTGCAAAGAGGCCAAGACAACCATCACGATAGGAGTAAATGTTGCACAACCAACACAAATGCAGTACATTGTCGAGCTTCCCAGTGTGAATAGGTAAGTGGAATGTTAACACATATTACCATGTCAGACCCACATGTTCCAGACATGCATTCCCAATGGTACATCCCTCACAGCTTACGTTACTCCACTAAAGGCAAGTCCCACTGTCAGTAAAAGTTATGTTCAATAAACATCCATTGTGTACAGTGAGGATAGGTAGCAATACTGTTAACCACAATATGTGTGGCAGTCCAAATGCAGTTGACATAGCAGTACAGGGAACATACAACATGGCCAAGTCATTGCAGATACGATGCTTGACTGTAGCATAGCAAAAATAGCTCTGACATCAGAACAGTAACTCCTCTCCTGATGGCCAACAAGTTGCCCCCCAAAACCCACACAGTGAGATAGCTGCACTTACCACCTCCACTGATGGCAACCATCACAAGGAGCAATGTCACAAGGCAGACACAAGTACAGTATATATACAACAGAATAAACACATACCTGCATGTCATGGGAAGTATTGTTGGATCAACTCTGTTCTAATGTCTGCTGCATCTTCATCATGTGCCTCTTCATCACTATCTATGTAGCCATCATCAGCCACTGGTCCAGCTGTCACCTCCTCAACATCCAGTAATGGGATGTTGCGTCTCAGGGCTAGATTGTGTAGCATGCAGCAGGCAACAACTATCTGGCAGACCTTTTGTGGTCTTTAGAGCAGGGCACCTCCTGAGATGTGTAGACACCGGAATCTGGCCTTCAGTACCTGAAAGGTTGTTTCAATGACACGTCTCATGCTGCCGTGGGCCTCATTGAAATGGACTTTCTCATCTGTAGCCGGGTATCTCACTGGTGTCAGTAACCACGGCAGGTTAGGATAGCCAGAGTCACCTGTGTGCACAAAGATTTGACACATCACAATACTGGTAGTGACAGACGGCAGTATGTGAAGAGAGGTGAGATAACAGATGCACACATACAACTGGAGACATACCAATGAACCGGGCCCTCTCTCTCTCTATAGCTGTGCAATCATGTGTGGGACATTGCTCTTCCTCAGAATGTAAGAGTCATGCACAGAACCAGGAAACTTGGCCGTCCCTTAGGAGAGATACTGGTCAGCAAGACACACTACCTGGATATTTATGGAGTAAAAGACTTTCCTGTTCTTGTACACTTGTTCCTTGGCCCTGGGAGGTACCAAAGCAACGTGGGTGCCATCTATGGTCCCTATCACATGAGGGATATGTGCCATATCATAGAAGTCAGCTTTAACAGTGGGCAAATCCACATGTTGGGGGAACCTGATATAGCTGTCCAGATGTTTGAGTAAGGCACACAGTACATCCTTCAACACATGACTGAACATGGGCTGTGACATCCCTGCTGCCAAGCCCACTGTGACCTGGAACGAGCCTGAGGCAAGGAAGTGTAGCACAGACAACACCTACACTGTTGGAGGTATTGCATAGGGATGATGTATGGCAGACAAGATATCTGGCTCCAACTGGTTACATAGTTCCATGATGGTCTGATTGCCAGACGATAGTTCTGTATGATGTCTTTCTTCCAGGGTAGCAAGATCAACAAGGGTCTGGTACACAGGTGCATGTCTCATTCTCACCATTGCACGGAATCTAGGAATGGGTGAGGAATAGCCACGAGTTGATGTTGTTAGTTCACAAGCCACCAAACAAAATACACGTAGCACACAATGAGTAATGTGGACATAACGCTGAAGTACACAATATCGATATGGCCATGTTGAGTGACCCTGATTGCCATCATTGATGACAGTTCCAGGCCCGAACAGACAGTTTTCCAGACACAATACAATATACTCCTCCATTTCACAACACCCAATTACCACAGGTAATGAGCCCGAACAGACAGTTTTCAAGACACAATACATTTGACTCCTCCATTTCACAACACCCAATTACCAAAGGTAATGAGACGTATGTCAGATTTGAACATAAAGATATGGTTACCCCGTCTTTGAGGCAGCAAGTGACTGCACATGTTGTGTCATAGTAATCTGTACACCCAACAACACTATGCATGAATATCAAATGTGTGTACCATGTTGTAACATGTGAACATAGGTCATCTGTGCACATCTCACTAAAATCATCCATGACGCACTTATCATTCACCTACAAAACACAACATACATGTAATATGGCAGCTGCCTGTCCTGTAAGCACAGGACAGAGGGAAATTACCTAATTCCGCTGACGTTAATCCTCATGGTGGCAGGCGGTCTCAATCGCCGTGCAACTCCTCATTGGCTAACATTGTTGCCTATGGGAGACTGGGGCCAATGATGATCACTGCCGGCGGTAAAGGTCATGTACGCGGTGAACGTGACTGCCATTTTTTGTTGCATAGCTCACTTGACTCCTGACACTTGTGCAAGAAAGACCTCCACTATTTGTGCTGCTGTGTTCTTACTCTGGAAGCCAAGATGCCACGTCCTACAGGAGACAGGGTCCCTGCCTTCACCCAGGAGGAGCTGGAGAAGCTAGTAGACAGGGTGCTATCCCTGTATGGACAGTTGTATGGGGCACTAGAGCAGCAGGTGAGTCAAATGTTCCTGTCCTGTCTGCTTGTGATGTGTGTGGGTGAGAAAGACGTTGTCACGATGCACACCGAGTGGATGCACGCAGATGGCAAAGAATCTTGTGCGTTAATGGTGTACGTACAAATTTGTGTGGTCATGTGATGTGTCTGATGTGTAGAGTCCACAGCTGTGATGCCACTCTACATGACTTTCTCATTCTGTCTGTGTCACCCATGCAGGTCAGCGCCCATCAGAAGAAGGGGATTTGGCGTGCCATCACCAAGCAAGTGTGGACCCTGTGGGTCCATGCCCGGCGAAGTACCCACTGCAGAAAGCGGTAGGAGGACCTGAGACGCTGGGCCCGGAAGATCGCTGAGGCCCAGCTGGGGACATCCTCCCAACAAGGGAGGGGTGCCTGTCGGACCCCACTAATGGCACGCATTTTGGCAGTGGCCTACCCTGAGGTGGATGGGTGCTTGAGGGCAGCACAGCAGCCACAAGGAGTAAGTACACACTCACAACTGGCTAATGGTAGGCATGTATGGCTTTGGGCAGCCTACTAGTGGGAAGATGTGGTGTAGAAAATTGATACTTGCACATTGGCTACGGGTATGAGCCACCCTGGCAGGATTTTTCTCAATGTTGTCTGCCAATACCATGTAGACAGTGACTCATGAGGGGACTTACTCCCATGTTTGAGTTTGTTAGGACACATTACGCATCTTTTGAGTGAGCAGATCCTTCCATCAGCAACAGTATACCTGAGGTGAAAGGGCATTGTCATCAGTAATAGTCTGCCACTATGACAGAGGAAATTGATGAGTTCTCAATTAGCTACCTCATACTTTAGGTGTAGATGGCTGCAGGGGGCCAAGATATTACTGTACACATTGTGAAAAGATTTCATGGCATGCTACCTCTCCATGCAGGAATCATATGGGTAAGGAGTACAGGGTATGTCTATGTAAACGAGCATGGTAGTGTGGCAAGTACAGTGCTACTGTGCATTGTAGGATCCTTCATCAAGTCAAAGGGTGCCTTATGTTTCCACATCAGTAGGTCTTCACTGCATAGCTTCAGTTTGTCCTATGATTTCAGCCAGATGTGAATACCAGTTCAAAGACATGCAATGGCATATAAGCAGATTTTGAGGTTGTTACTCTGTGTGAATGATGGGTAGGTTGACCTATTGCACCCTTTCTTTCTCTCCAACCCTCCCTCCATCTCCTCCTCTGTCCTTGTTTGTATCAGCATCGTCAGGCGAAGGAGAAGGGGCACCAACGAGTGGGGAAGTTGTAGCCCATGGGACCCAGGAGGCTTAGACCAGCGAAGCCAAGGGGACCAGTGGGACAGGGGGCAAGGGGAGTGCCACAGGGGACACCGGATTGACATAATCATTTATGGATTCCTACCCTGATGGATGCTCCCTGGCAGTGGGCAGACCCATCTGGGACCAGCCCAGCACCATCCTTATCCGCCATCTCATTACCAGCACTGCCCTCCCTGTAACTCCCCACCCAGTTGTCTGTGCCCGCTCACACAGGAGGGTGGGTGTCTCCTTCACCGCAGGCACTCTGCCCCTACCCCAGTGAGCCCTACTGCCCTCAGTGAGGAGGCTATTGACCTCCTGAGGTCCATCTCTGTGGAACAGTCAACCATCATTTATGCTATCCAGAGACTGGTCATCACAGATGTAGCAGTCGAATGCCTACCTGGAAGGCATTCACAGTGCCTTGACTGGCCTGCTGAGATCCTTTCAGGCTTTGGCCTCCTCGTTGACGGCAGCCAGTGTCCCTTCGTCTTCCGTCCCCCTCCAGCTACCTGTGCCCAATCCCACACCCATCCAAAGCACACAGTAAGACCACCATTCATCCACCTCAACAGACACGGTTCACAAAGACAAACACAGGCAACACAAATCCCACCACCGCCATGCACACAGACAACAGACACATGCAGACACAACAACATCCACTCCCTACACAGACTCCCCCACCACCTCCTCCCTCACAGACACTACACCATTCACACCTATCACCATATCAACACTCCCAGATCCAGCCACCAGTCCCCTCATGCCCACCATTACCACAATAGCAGACCCCCATACATCCACTCTGTACACCACATGCACACTCACACGACTACCAACACCCCTACGTGCAGATCATCCACCCTATCTGCATACACCACCCCAACAGACACTCATACATCCACCCTGGCATCTCCCTGCATCTCCTCTCCCCTCCTCCCAGTACACCTAAGCGCCCATACACACCCACCCAACAGACACCCAGCACACACATGGCATCCACCCACGCACTAGCACCCAAGGCACATACCTGTAAGCACCTCTCAAGCACTCCCTCTCCCTCCAATCCCAAAGGTTTTTCCCATGACTGCCCTTATGTTCTCAAAAAAAGATTTTTGTATAAGTTTGCCCTATTCCCTCCCACTGACCCACTCCCTGTTTCCCCCAAGCGCCCTGCTACCCTCCCCAGACCCAGTCCTCCCATGGCCCCGCTGGTACTGCCTATGCCCCTACCACACCTAAGAATTCAACCCCCACAAAAGCTAGGGAGAGCCCTCCCAAAACCAAAACCAAGGGCTCTCCCCCTAAGTCAAAGTCTAAGTCCAAACCCCCCCTCCAAGCCTAAACCAAAGGACCACCTCCCAAACCCAAGCCCCCACCTCACACCCTCATCACCCCTGAGGTGCCTGTTTACCCCATTGATGCCCCTGTCGTGTGGAAGCCACTTTGCAGTCAGGAGTCAAGTTGGGCTGAGAGACATTGCACAGTGTTCCAGGGGCACTGAGGACTATTGAATTGGCCAGTAGGCCCATTTTGTATATAGTTACATACACATCCTTTTATATATTTCAATATATCTGCTCCACTTTACCATTGGTGTCAATGGTTACAAACTTGACCTGGCTTTCCTTCCACATGTATATGTGTCTTCCGTGTATGTGATGTGTTTGTGTAGCAGCATGAGTTGTGTGGGGGATTTGGGCTATGGACTTTTTATGATGTGTTGTGTTGGTGTTGTGTGACATTGTGTGGTAGTGGTGTGTGTGTTGTGATGCATCTTATGTAGTTTGTGTGTTGTGTGGACATGGCATGTGGTCAGACACATTGTTTGGCAGTGTTATTGTTTGTATTGGTTGTGTGCTGTTGTTACGTGTTGCTGCCAGTATGTGTTTTCCTGTAGAGGTGTGTGGTGTGCCTCTCTGACAATGCGTTTGTGTGGTAACAATGGTGTTGTCGTTGTGTGACTTGCCGGTGTTGTGTGTAGATGTGTTTCACAATGGCGGTGGTGTGTGTGTGTGTGCAGTGTGGTGTGTGTATGGGACGTGTATGTTGGCCATGGTATGTGTTGTTTGTGTGTGGGTGTGTGTATGTAGATGTGTTTGTATGTTGGTCCGGGTGTATGTTTGCGTCTTTGTGTGGCCATGTTTAGCAATGCTGGGGTACTTATGGCCTTTCCACCAGTGTGTGCTAGGTGGGTGTACTTACAGTTGTTGTCTTCGTCGCTGGTTCTGGAATAGTATGGCTAGCAGGAGCAGTGGGAAGACTTCAAGTTCCGGTTCCATGGCGGCTGCGGACATGTTGGTGTTCCTGGAGGTGAGTGTCTCCTTTTATGTTGGTTGTTTCTGCCAGGCTTTTCATGGCGGTGTGCAACCTCGTAATATGGTCGGCAGAAACATGGTCTCCGCCGGCCTGAAGATGCCTGCTGCCAGCCTCGTTGGTCCGTCCGCACTGGTGGTACTGGTGGTGTATTGGCTGTGTTCTGTTGGGAAAACCACCATGCTCATAATATGGCGGTCTTCTCCGCCAGGCCACCGCCGGTACGATTGCCATCGCTACTGTGGCAGTCATGGACCTCCAACTCGTAATGAGGGCCTCCGTGTCCCAGCACATATACTGTGGTATGATATTTAATAATAAGTTAAACTGGACTGATAATTTATTTTAAAATGAAGGGGTAGTCAAATTAGGGAGGTTTGAGATGCTTTGACCAGTTTTAAGGGAGCTATCAAATCTTTGATGAAAGCTTAGGAAAGGTTCAATCCATAGTGCTAGCTGATGCAGAATCCTTAAGTTTAGATATTTTGTGAACTGCTCTAAGGTGGAAGAGGGGAGTTTCAAATTTCTGTGTGGCTTGTCGGTTGGCAATATTCAACATGCTGTCCACTTGGAGTTAGGCTTTCAGTCCTGGGATCTTATAGCCAAGTCGTGGTTGTTAAAATATTTCGTCAAGTTTAATGAACAGAAAGTGGGAAACTTAGCATCATATAGTTGGGCACAATGTTGTTCTGCTCAAGGCAAATCAATAAATATGATATGTAATAAGTGCATGAGAACAGAGAACATGTTTGGAGTTATTGATAAGAATAATTTCTCATTTCTGCAAACTAAAGCAAATTACTGAGATGTACAAGGGAAATCAGTAGCAGTCGGGATAAGTTGAATATCAAGAGTAAGAACTCAACTTGCCTAATAGCTTACGGGAAGAGGAGTGATGTATCATGGAATTATTTGACATTTTTGCAAGGCAAGGTAATACAGATAAAGGTCCTGAGAGTTCATCTAGGGATCCATGGGGAATGGTCCCTCACTGGATGTATTCAAGTGGTAATGGAAATATATGTTTATCTATGATTAACTCCAAATGTAATGTTCTGCACAGTACTTAGGACCTTTCTTATGCATTCAGGTGCGCAGCAGAATATCAAATCTATGCTTTCAAAAAATATATAGCTTTCATTCCTTCTGAAGCTATATATCAGATACGTTGTATAATGAATACAGCTACTGCAAACGCCCTGGGTCAGTTCCTAAGTTGTAAAATTGTACGATGTGGATGAATGTGTTGGGTATTATTATGGATTTATTTATGTATTTAGCAATATTGTATTATATTATATTATATTACATTAGATTCTATAATCCTTATATAATTTTTTTAGTAATCGCCGACTTGTGACCCACCCAGTCGCCAACTATAAAGAAATGACGTCAGCACTCGAATATTGTACATTTTTACAGTCGAGTTCTAACGTCACAATGCCTGCTGCCAGAGTCAGCAGCCAAGGTGAAAGGCACGTCTAGACTCTTTCTGCATGTTTCTACACGTTCTGAGCTAGTGCATCTTTTATTTTAAACTAACTTGTATTGAACTGTTACTAATATTTATTTGCACCAAATAACTAACAGGTGTTTGAATGCACCAAGATTTTAAGCGGTTTGTGGGAAAGATGACAGTGTGACCATCTATCATAGTATTATATGGAATAAAGTATCCCCTGACGTACAAGATAAGAATATTGCAAGTCACTGGAGAGTTCCAGAACCTTATAAAAATTCCTCTATATGGTTACCGAAGTCCTTGGTGGCTTGCAATATATTTATAATGTATAACAGGGGGCACTTTCTCCCTAATATATTATATTATATTATATTATATTATATTATATTACATGGGATTCTGTAATCCTTATATAAACTCAATTATTTTTGTAATCGCCGACTTGTGACCCACCCAGTCGCCAACTATAAAGAAATGATGTCAGCACTCGAATATTATGCAATTTTACAGTCGAGTTCTGACGTCACAATGCCTGCTGCCAGAGCCAGCAGCCAAGGTGAAAGGCAGGTCACTTCATGGAGGATAATTAAAGCAGCTGTTCAAAGCAACAAAAATTGAACTTTGCTTTTCTTTCTTATGCTCTAATTTTTAGCTTATGTCAAGCGGAGATAACATGTTTATTTTTTTCACTCATTATATAGAGAAAACTAGACTCTTTCTGCATGTTTCTACACTTTCTGAGCTAGTGCATATTTTCTTTTAAACTAACTTGTGACCATCTATTATAGTATTATATGGAATAAAGTATCCCCTGACATACAAGATAAGAATATTGCAAGTCACTGCAGAGTTCTAGAACCTTATAAAGGAACTCGGCTCTATATGGTTACGGAAGTCCTCGGTGGCTTACAATAGCCTTATAATGTATGACAGGGGGTACTTTCTCCCTATTATATTATATTATATTGTATTATACTGTACTATATACATGTATATGACGGATCTCCTAAAAGGTTGTAATTGTTTTGTTTTATTATCTAAATGTTTGAAAGATTTTTTCTGAATAGATATAGCTTTCATTGTATTCAGAGTGAACTATGTATTGCAACAATTTAAGCACATTTTAATCCTGTGTTTTGCTGTGCATTTGACCATGACCTCATGACCTGTGACCTTTTAGTCCCCCATAAGCCTGGTGTAAAAGCGTAACCTTTGCGCATTTAAGTAGAAGGTAGACACGGTCACTATACCCACCATTCTCTTAACAGGGGTTGTATGACAGAACCACGCATGGCTTAACAACAGGGTAAGAACCACGACCGTGTCTTAACCACACATGCCTTTACCACGCATGCCTTTAGAACAAATTAAGTTGTAAAAGCATGCTTATTAAAGGTATATGTGGTAACGCCATGCGTGGTTGTGTGATACAACCACCCCAACCCCCTCGCCCTAAACCTTAAAACCTACCTTGCCCTGTCCCAAAAACTACCCCAACCCCTTGCCCCTATCCTAAACCCTAAAAGCTACCATACCTTGTCCTAAAACCTACACCCATCCTGTCTTAAAAACTACCCTCACCCCCTGCCCTAAACCCTACCTGTCCTAAAAACCACCCCACTCTGTCCTAAAAATCACCTCGCCCAATCCCTAAACCCCACTCTGTCCTGAAAATTACTCGACACAGTCCAAAAAACTACCCTGAACACCGCCCTAAACCCAAAAACCTACCCTGTCCTAAAAACGACTCCGCCCTGTCCTAAAAACTATCCTACCCCCACACCCACACTAAACCATAAGACCTACCCTGTACTAAAAACTACCCCACCCTGTCCTAAAACCTACCCTGCCCCAAACTCTAAAATCTACCTTGTCTTAAAAAGTACTCCACCCTTTCCTAAAAAACACCCCAAATCTCTGCCCTAAACCTTAAAACCTACCCTGTCCTACAAACTACCCTACCCTGTCCTAAAAACTTCCCCGACCCCCAGCACCAAACCCTAAAACCTACCCTGTCCTAAAACCTACCCCACCCTGTCCTAAAAACGACCATGACCCTCACCCTAAACACGAAAACCTACCCTGTCCTAAAAACTACCCAACCCTGTCCTAAAAACTACCCCACTTCCCACCCCACCCTAAACTCTACCCTGCCCTGTCCTAAAAACTACCCTGCCCCCCAACCCCCACACTAAACCGTAAGACCTACCCTGTCCTAAAAACTTCCCCACCCTGTCCTAAACATTTCCCCAGCCCTAAACCCTAAAACCTACCCTGTCCTAAAAACTACCCCACCCTGTCCTAAAAATGACACCAACCCCCGCCCTAAACCATAAAACCTGCCCTGTCCTAAAAACTACCCCACCCTGTCCTAAAAACTACCATGGCCCCCTACCCCACCCTAAAGCTACCCTGCCCTAAAAACTACCCCGCCCCAGCCCTGAACCCTAAAACCTACCCTACCCTAAAACCTACACTGCCCTGTACTAAAAACTACCCCATCCTAAAACCCTGTCCTAATACGTATGCCGCCCTGTCCTAAAAACTACCCGACCCCCACCTTAAACACTAAAACCTACCCTGTCCTAAAAACTACCCCACACGGTCCTAAAAAACTACCCTGAGCCTCCACCCTAAACTTGAAAGCCTGCCCTGTCCTAAAAACGACCCCACCCTGTCCTGAAAACTACCCCGATCCCCCCACCCTAAACTCTACCCTGCCCTCTCCTAAAAACTACCCCAGCCCACTCCACCCCTACCCAGTACCCTAAGACCTACCCTGTCCTAAAAACTACCCCACCCTCTCCTAAAAACTACCCTGACCCATGTCCCAAACCATAAAACCTACCCTGTCCTAAAAACTAGCCCACCCTGTCCTAAAAACTACCCCGACTCCCAGCCTCAAACTCTAAACCTACCCTGTCCTAAAAACCAAACAACCCTTTCCTAAAAATGACCCCGGCCCGCCCTAAACCCTAAAATCTACACTGTCCTAAAGACTACCCCACCCCGTCCTAAGCCCTAAAAACTACCCTGTCCTAAAAACGGCCCCCACACTGTCTTAAAAACTAACCCGGCCCATAGCCCCAAACCCTAAAATCTACCCTGTCCTAAATACTACCCACCCTGTTCTAAAAACGACGCCGCCCCCCCATCCCGCCCTAAACCCTAAAAACTGCCCCACCCTAAACCCTAAAACCTACCCTGCTCTGTCCCCAAAACTACCCTGAAACCCTACTACCTACCCGACCCTGTCCTAAAAACTAACCCACCCTGTCCTAAAAACGTCCCCCTCCCACCGCCCCTGCCCTGAACTCTAAAACCTATTGCACCTTGTCCTAAAAACTACCCCGACCCCCTACCCCATCCTGAAGCCTAAAACCTACCCCACTCTGTCTTAAAAACTACCCAGACCTCCTCACCCCTGCCCTGCACTCTTAAACCTACCCCACCCTGTCCTCAAAAATGCCCCCACCCGCCCTAGTCCCACCTACCAGGCCGATGCGTTCCTCTTCCAGCTGTTCCTCCTGTGTGCCTGAACTACGTAAATGCATGATGCCTTAACTGCGCATTTGCGTGGTTCAGGGACATGCATGGTTCAGGGCAAACGTGGTAACGTTTGCATGCTTACGGCCTGCGTGGCTTATTCCGCATTGTAAAGGCTGTTTCCCAACATGTTCAGCATAAGAGACATTCATGTAATATAATGCAGTTATTACCACAGAGCCACTCTTTTTCTATGGTGCGAGTAAATCCAGTGGAAATAACAATTCCCTAACTAATTCTCTCCATTGGTTATTTGTTCATTGACTTTCGGGTCTGTATGTGTTTTGAGCACATGCAGTTCATCATCTACAGTTCACTAATATGTTACATCATCCTTCCACCTTGCCAGGGTAGGGCCTGTCAGCGGCAGCCAATAAATAGCAATCCTTGTCTGGGCTAGCAAAATAGACAAAGCTGCAAATGTATATGACGTTTACAACTTAACTGAATCAAACATCTAAACCAGTGGTTCCCAACCTTTTGACTTCTGTGGACCTCCACTTTTTCATTACTGGAACCCGGGGACCCCAAATGAATCCACCGAATCATTCCTGGAATCCGGGGACACCCCCACTGAGTCATTACTGAAAGCTTGTGACCATCTATGTTAATATTGTTTAATTTTCTAAGCAGTTGCGGACCCCCTGAGGTAGCTTCGCGGACCCCCAGTGGTCCCCAGACCACAGGTTGGGAGCCACTGATCTAAACACCATTTTGAACAATAGCGATTCAGTAGATTTGATCACATGACAGTCCCAGGTTATCTCTTCACCATTACATGGACAACTTGGACAGAGTCTGGTCTATCATTCTATGCAGATTGGTTGTGCCAGTTGAACTCTGATGTTGCCCAATACTTTCTTCAATGTTAAACAGGCATTTCACCACTATTCCATTTTCCTTTTGCTACCAACAGGGCACTGAACAACTTTCCCTGAAGGTCCTACAAGGAATCAATATCCCTTTTAGACACAGCTGTCCATTCAACAAGACCCCCAGTGTGGATGACTCTGAATTGTTCCAGAAACGCCCCCCAAGTCAACCTTGCTACCATCGCCAATCCTGCTAATGGCAGAACCTTACCTGCCCTCACATTAAATTTCACTTATGAGGCAGCAAACTCAACAAGCAATGAAGCGATCATGCGACACCAGGCCTAAATCCTTCTCAGAACACTGGCACACCTTTACATTCTAAATGGGCGTTCCCACATTGGTGGCTCCTCATGATAAGCTGCCCGCCTCCTGCTTTTAGCCTATACCTCTTGTAAACATATTCTACCAATCAAATCAAGTAGAAGCTGTTCACAGGGAGTTCATAAAAGGATGTAAACAGTGGTCTTAGTTCTTTGGGTTCCCGCTAATTGTTAGCTTTGAACAGCATTGCTATACCCTACCTAGCTGACCACATATTGGAGCTGTGAACTTAGACAAGTCAAGTACACCTTTCTCAAAAGGACTTTGCATTGTCTCTAATTTGACACTCAATGGCTACCCAAGACACAGCATGGATATCACTGTACTAGTTAAAGCACAAACACTCACCTCTGGCCCCTATTTATCATGCAATGTAGCTTGTACAAACAATGGGGTATCATCACCATTTTGGATCTAGAGACTCAAGGAGTATAGAAACGCCTGTTCACTAACGCTTACAACTGGCTCTGATAGTTCTACAAATGTCTGTACCTGCTTTATTAGGCATAACGTAGCCTGCATTAGAGCACATATGTATACCAGGCTATTGTTGGTATAGAGGAAAACGATGTGAGTGGTGTCACCTATCCATACACCCTAATTTTTCACTGTAGCTAAAGGCATGGCTAGTAATGGTTTTATTGTTTGTGCAAACATTTGCTCCTTATATGGGCATTGGCCAACCCAATCCAGGAAAGAATAGATGGGCCAAAACTATAATTTTGCACTGTGGTAATCAATAAACTTTATTACTCAGTATCAAATACCTTGACTGTGTCAAACAAAGTGACTTACTGCCTTCAGACTAATGCAAGATGTGTCCAATTCTCATTGTATTGTTTGGAGGGCCAAACCACTATTAATTTACATTGTTTAAGGGTACAGACTATCCCCAGGCAATACAACAAAATAATCCCATTTTAGTCAAATGGTCAACAATCACAAGAATGACAGTACTGTTTTAACTCTTGGGTATGGCAACAATAAAGTCCTTGGATAATGTATGTCATAATAGGTGAAGGCTTAATTTCAGCACACAAAGCTCTTGTCTGCACACGCTGCTTAAAATCTGTGGATCATGTTGATCATCAAAAATATCTTTTTACTGCTGCTATTGTTTTAATTATTCCAAAATGCTCAGCTATCTTAGAGTCATGAAGCCAACTCATAGCTTGTTGTCTTAGTTGTTCTGTATGTATGGATGTATGGATGTGGTATTTCTATAGCACAAATCTAGCTAAAAGACAGAGGAGTGCTGCACAGGGTCAAAGACAAGCATACATTCAATGAATGATGAGAGATGGGAGAGGTAGATTGTTTGTGGACAATGAATGCATTCATGTAATGTTCTTTAAAGACGTGAGCTTTAAACTCTTTCTTAAATTGGAGTAGTGTTAGGCAGTCATGAATGAGTTGGAAATATGGCTCCAGATTCTAGGTATAAAAAGGGAGAAAGCCCGCTGCATTACTTTTTCTTTTTACACTTCTAAATCTGATGGTGTCCTGACTGTGCTTCTGCTGAGAACCACCAGAGAAGGTGAGCCTGTCTACAAGATAAACATGGCTGCTGTTCGTAACGGCTTACCGAATGATGCCGCTGGTTTTAAAGGTGGTGGGTGTGGGCTGGCAGGTGAACCAATGGAGTTCCATCAGGATGTATTTATATTTATTCACTTCCTAGATGAGACTTGCCTCGGATTGTGTTGGAAGCCATGAAGGTGTGCCAGTGTGCCGTTTGGGAGGCCACGGAGCAGTATATTACAACCATCCAGATGGAAGATTACAGAGCCTTGATGGTAAATAGAAAAAAATCTTTTCATTTAACCCATCCCTTTAATTTCTGTCTTCTTTTTCTTTCTGCCATACCTATTTACTGACAGACTGGAATTCTATTCATTGGTTTTGTAAGGAGTCTACTTAGAACAAGGCTATTCTAGAGACTGTTCTGAGTTTCAACTAGCAAAATTAATGGAGTACTAACAGTGTTATTTTCGTTTTCTGTTGGGTAGGTCTAGATCAAACACCCACCTTACCGTTGAGGAGGCCAGGATCAGAACTAACTTCAAATCATAAACAGAAAAGAACAATGTCTGTCTTAACTTACTTTGCCTTAGTTAGTGCTCTGTTGAACTTCAAAAGCTATAATTTACTGTGGTCAAAGTATACTTCTATTGTATTTACTGTGGTCAGAGTATACCTCTACTGTATGTTTGGCTCCTGATGAATAAGACAGTGTTTTCTGCAGTGGGCAAATACCTGCTGCGGTGTTCCTCTGGGATTTGGCTTTCTCAACTCAGGCTTCAGGTGAGATGTGCGAAGTGTGTTGAGACAGTCTCTGGCAGAATCTCGTGAAAAAATCTGAGAGAAGGATTCCTCCTGACAAGTGATTAAGTGGCAGTCATAACATACTAAGGCCCTCATTATGACATTGGCGGTAAATCCCACTTACCGCCATGCTGACTGCCGCCAACTTACGGCAGCAGCGGCAGATATCTGTTCACCATATTATGACACACATACACCGATCCGTCTGTATTCAGCCACATACACAACCCCCCCACACCAAAGGTCAGTGATGAAGTGGGGGTATCAAAATCCACACCATTACGCCAACAGAACAACGCCCATCACATTATGACCCACGAATCACCACGACGGACATTCAACAGCATTGGCGGTACATACCTCCTCGCTCAAAATGGACACACACAAACAAAACAACACTACATTGGACAATTCAAATAACAAACACCTGACACTCATACACACACCACACACACACACACCACTATAAAACACACACCCACATTACCCACAACCCTTTACGAATACAAACCATTGCCACCAGAGAGACATCAAGACCACAGAGATAACCAGAGCCACACACTATACACACCTATACCCCACATCACACACCCCAACACATTACCCAACAGACCCTCACCTACACACCTCACACAATACCCATGGCACCACAAAGACACCCCCGCTTCACAGAGGAGGAGCTAAGGGTCATGGTGGAGGAAATCATCAGGGTAGAGCCACAGTTATTTGGAGCACAGGGGCAGCAGATATCAATTGCTAGGAAGATGGAGCTTTGGCGGAGAATCGTGGAGAGGGTCAACGCCGTAGGATAGCACCCAAGAACTAGGGATGACATCAGGAAGAGGTGGAACGACCTACGGGAGAAGGTGCATTCCATGGCAGCAAGACACCAGCTCGCTGTACAGAGGACTGGCGGTGGACCCCCACCTCCTCCCCCATAACTAACAGCATGGGAGGAGCAAGTCTTGGCAATCCTGCATCCTGAGTGCCTGGCCGAAGTAGGAGGAGGACTGCACTCTGGTAAGTCAACTCCCTACTACTACTACCCCCCTACCTGCATGCCATCACATACCCGCACCCTCACTCCCATCACTCCACTAAATCACACACACCCCACCATCACATCTCACTCATCCCAATGCCAAGCCCTGCATGCTCTAACAATGCATGGACACCGCTCACAGCCCTGCATGGACACTCATCACTAATGCATGCACGACATAGAGAACTAACAATCCTACCATACACCAACATACACACTTGAAAGCTGCCATGGCAAATACAACCAAAGAGGCCAAGCCACATGTCAGACACAGAAACCATAACACATCATTTACATTCCTACAGGTACCCCAGCCAATGTCAGCGGAGAGGAGGTCGCAGCAATATCCAGTACCCCAACTGAAGAGGCCCACAGTGATGACAGCAACTCTGGTCTTCAGGATCTGGATAACCAACCTGGCCCATCAGGGACCTCTGGATAGCCAGTTACCCAGGCCCAGTCACACACCATCACAGAGCCTCCCCATCTGGAAACACAACTACAGCACCCACCCAGCGTACCCATACCTCTGTCCCCAGGACACGTCAATCAGCAGTGTGTCTACCTCCACAGGGAACCCAGGCCATACCTCATACCCAAGACAATCAGGGACATGGGGCCAGTGGGCACATGGTTCAGGCGACAGAGGCACAGGCCACCAGGGACACTGGGAGGACTGCTGTGCACCAGGGGAGGACAGGCCCAGGGAACTAACTCTCCAGGAGGCACTTGCAGAGATCCTGGGAGCATATCAACATTCCCAGGACATGATGGGCCAGATCCTGGACAACGTGCAGGAGAACAGGCGGCTGCAGGAGGGACAGTACCAGGGGATCAAGGAGGACTTGCATGTGGGGGGGGCGTGGTCAAGCTGCCAAACATGACGGACGCGAGCTTTTAGAGCTCCGCACCACGTCCGGATAATCCAACTCAAATTAGGGTGGGCGGGGGAGCATCCCACTCCCCCGAGACTCGAAACGAAGCAGGTGAGGCTTGATGAATTGAAAGCGCCGTGAACGGCCCCTCGGCACCCCACAGAGGTGAATCGGTGCTGCAGCCGCGAAGGCCGCGCTGGAAACTGGAGCCCTGGGCCCTGGGCCTCGGCGCTAGAGGAGCGAGGAACTCCATAAATATGTACAGAAGTGGCCTTGTGACTCCGCGAGTCACACCCGACCCCTGAACCGCGAACTGGAGCGCTGCAAGAAGGAGGCGACGCGTGCCACGGGACTCCTCCGACTGCACGGACTCCGTCCGGAGCTCGGGAGTTAGATCGGGCCCTGGGGATCCGGGGTGCTGGACCTGCCGGCGGTGGATTCCCTGGCGCCCTACAACAATTGGATAGCGCTACGCCCTCGAGGGTCAGAAGAAGAAGAAGAAACCGAAGCTGCCCTTTACCTACGCGGGCCGCACCCGGACCCTAAGCCGTGAGTCGACGCGGCTCGCGATCGCTAGGACAACGCTCGAGAGCCCGAGATCGGAGAGGATCGACAAGGTGATAAAGAACGGAAACCTGAGAGCCTGCATCAGGGTAACGACATTTTACCCCCGAGAACCACACTGGAGGCGAGTGATTCGTATGCTTGAGGAACCGGTGGCCCACTAGACACAGTGGTTTCCAGGTGAGAAGCGGCTTGCGCCGAGTGAATGAACGTGTCCACACGGGCTGCGATCTGAAGTTTGGAGTCGGAACGGGGCACCCGGGGAAGAGGGGACACTCGGGCGGCCTGGGCGCCCTGGGCCTGGGCTGAAGACCCCCCGAACTGCGCATGAGAGGCAGATACAAGCTTGGGCAATCCTTGAGGACGAGCGTCCCATCACAAAACCACCATATAAAAGGACCAGATCGCGAAGCAAGCCAAGCCAAAAGGCGAAAACAAGCAATGCAGTTTTGGGCCAAAACATGGGCCTAAAACCCCCCCTGGAGACCAATATAGAGGGGAAAGGCAACACCCACCTGGCAATCAAGTAAGAAAAAAGAACGAGTGGCTTACCCGTGCCCTATTCCTACATGGAGGTTGAGGCCGGAGTTGCTGGAAGATTCCGCTTTCCGAGCGTCGTTAAGCATTGTAGTCCCAGAATTTTTCGAACAAAATGACGGCACGGCCTCGTCGGGTTTGATAGAATGGGACGCATTTAAGGTCTTTATACCAGGACACTGCCTGGGCACTCAATGCAGCCTGCGCCGCTCTGTTGAACGGGAACTGACCAAAATAGAGCGGGATCTAATACAACCAGAGAGGGAAGCAACCAACAACCAGCCTGATCACTCGAGATTGCCAGCAATGTGCGCTGAACATCTATCACTACTAGAGCATCTGCGTTGCTTAAATTACTCCGCACACTCTGCAAGAACTCACACATCTGCTGATAAGGCAGACAAGCTCCTGGCCTGGCTAATTCGACAGGACTACGAGAGGAAACCAATATTGGAAATCCTCTCACAAACGGGGGAACTACTATACACGCCACAGGAGATACAAACTGAATTCGCAAGGCACTACAAGGCACTTTATGCCTCGAGGGCAACCTCTGACAACAACTCCAGCTTAGAATTCCTCACTGGAGTAGTACTACCACACATAGAGTATGAACAAGCCGAAGCCCTTGAAGCGCCCCTAGACCTCGAAGAAATTCGATCTAGTATCCGTGAGCTCGCATCTGGCAAAACACCAGGCCCAGAGGGACTCCCAGTCGACTTTTATAAAGCCTTTGCGGTGCAGCTGGCGCCCAAATTACTTGAACTCTATTAGACAGCTGAGCGAGAAGGCCATCTTTCAGCCACTCAGAGAGAGGCACTGCTGGTCTCCCTTCCTAAACCTGGAGGTAACCCGGTAGACATGGGTTCATATAGACCATTGGCAATGTTGAATACTGATTATAAAATATTAGCCAAATTACTGGTGACGCGCCTTGCACCGGCTGTACCAGGCCTGATACACTCGGACCAGAATGGATTCGTCCCGGCCAGAGATACCTCCCACAACATTAGAAGGTTATTCCGAGTTATGCAATATGCGAAACGGGACTGGCCACGAGCGGACTGTCTCGTTTTAGACCTGGAAAAGGCCTTTGACTCCTTGGAATGGCCCTATCTGTTCGGAGTCCTTCGACAATTTGGTGCGGGACTATTCTTCACTCGCTTGACTAAGTTATTATATACCAGACCACTAATCCGAGTGAAACTGGGGTCTGAAATATCGGAACCAATTCGAGTAGGCAGGGGTACGAGGCAGGATTGCCCCCTTTCACCACTGCTGTTCTCACTTGCTATGGAGCCCCTGGCAATAGCCATGCACAGAGCGGGGGATAGCTGGGGTATTCCGTTAGGGGATGATACGCACATAATCTCACTATATGCAGATGACCTTCTTTTATACTTCCGAGACATTAAGCGAATCCCTCCTGAGGCTGGTTTACTTCTACAACAATTCGCCCTCTCATCTGGCCTGAGAGTCAACTGGTCGAAATCCTGCCTCTTCCCATTCGACCCGGGACTCCCTGACCCAGGACTTATTATTGCCGGAAATCCCGTCCCATGGCAACCCCATACATTTAGATACCTGGGTATTCGAATATACCACCGTGAGGAAGACATATTTGAGGGCAACCTTGTAAGAGCCGTGTCCTCGGGTAAATCCCAAATGGTCTTCTGGAAAACATTACCATTGTCAGTAGCAGGCAGGATAGCACTCCTGAAAATGGTGGTCCTGCCCCGACTTCTATACTTCTTCACTAATCTTCCGCACTATGTTCCTCATGGTTTCTTCAGGGCTCTGGAGACGGGACTGAGGGAATTCATTTGGAACAATGGCCGCTGTAGGGTTGCCTTAAAGAAACTGTACCTGCCACCAGATAAGGGCGGACTAGCAGTCCCTAACCTGGAACAATACTACCTAGCGGCTCAACTTCAATGGATAGCTAGATGGTTGGCAGATCTTCAGCGTGTAGACACAGCATCAGAGAGCAGACCCTGGACACTCACACAGACACAAACACCCCGACAACTCTTTCTTAGGGTGGCTCACAAATGCTTTTGTTGCTCACTTCGCCTCACAAATACACAACTTCCCTTTGCACCAGCCTTGGCGTTATTAGGCACACCAAGAGGTCCCAGAATCACGTAAAAATCCGAACTACACGCATGGCACGAAATAGAAATAGACACACTGGGAGACCTGTACGAAGACTCCCAACTGCTCCCCTTTGCCAGGCTTCAAGAAATGGGGCTACCACCAGGCCAATTCTTATTGCATCGCTCCCTTATAGAGGCAATGAGAACCAAATGGGGCGACATCTCTGTGGCCCCTCCCACTCACTTATTGATTCAATACTTACAGGTGGTGGGCAGAGGGCATCACTTAATTAGCTGGCTAGCAGATGCTTTGAGATCCCAAACCACTCTTGACAACGAAGCGCTACGTATAGCATCGGAAACAGACTCAGGCGAGTCAATCACAATACCACGATGGAAAGCTGCCCTTTCAGGCCACCTTAACGTGCCTCGCAATTCCCGATTCCGCTTAATCCAATACTACATAGTGAATAGAGCATACCTCACACCGGCTCGAGTGAATAGATACTTTGCACGCACAGATGCAGCCTGCCCCAGATGCCAGGAAATCGGAGCAGACCTGCTACACATGCTCTGGTGCTGTCCTACCTTGAGCTCCTACTGGAGAGCAGTAAAGGAAAGCCTATCCGACTGTATAGCACTACAAATACCCTTTACGTGGGAAGCGTGCATATTAGGTTTATTTCCCAGAAGCAAGCAACATAGAGCAGAAGTACGCTTCGCAGACCTGGGACTCATAGTAGCAAAGCGATTAGTGACCCGCAGATGGAAATCACCTGACCCGCCACCGACACAGGCCTGGAAACGATCTCTCGAGGTGTGGGCGGGAGCTGAAGGCACAGCACTGGCGCGGTAAGAGGTTTTGGGGCTGAGACAGTTTCCATTGTCTGCTAGCTGGGAGGGAATGTTACTGCGGCTGCGTGATGAGGGAATGCACCCATCAGAAGAGGGAGTGGAGTAATGCAGCTGGCGTCCCCGTGACAAGAAAACACAATGCATGGGGGAACTGAATAAGTAAAGTTAGCCAGATATACCCTAACACTGGAATTAAAAATGACAATGCCTGCTTAACCTGACACATGACCCAACCCTCCTACTAATAAACTGTCCTGCAACAATGTAATCCCATTCCGTCTGGAAATAATCACATAAGTGTATCCTACATAAGTGTCCATTGCCGGCAATTATTGAAAGTTAATCTTTTTCTCCCTTATTGTTCTGCCCCCTTCCCCTTACTCTCAAATTAGCATTTATACATAGCTCATGATCTCCTTCCTTTTCTCCTCTTTGTACCTAATCAGACTACTCCAATTGAACACACATACTTGAAATAACTTTAAATCAACATACACTATACGAGCACGCTGATAAACATCAGATACCCTATGGGGCTCTCACTCCTGCAAATCTATGAAGGGTTAACAAAGTTAAAACACAACAAGTAACAGGTACAACATGGTACGATGACTTTGGATGTCATAACAACGAAAATGCATAACTGAATAACTGTAAATGTATATCAAGTGATATGTTGCAGCAATGCATAATGTATACAATGCTAGCTATGTAACGATTTAAGAACACATGTTATATTGTATGAAGCTTAAACAAATGTAGAAACATGAAGCAAAGTAAAGATGAAAATACCAATAAACAAATTTGTTAAAAAAAAAAAGGAGGACTTGCAGGCCATCAGCAACACCCTGATCTCCATTGCCGGGGTGCTGGCAGATATGATCAATATAATGAGGGAGGCAGTCACACAACAGCGGGCCCCTGCCACTAGCCAGACATCTGAACAGCCTTCCACCTCCGCTGCTGCTAGTGGCCAGGAGGCCCCGCCACAGGACTCACAGGCCACCCGCACCCCTCCCCCTGCAGAAGGAAAACCACCACACAAACATTCCCTGTGAGCCAGACAGAAGCCAGAGACACTTGCCAAGACCCCGCCAAGAAATGAGGCTCTTCTGATTGTCACCCTTGTGTCCCACTCTGTCACCCTGTCCACCTTGAACTACCATTGCTCCCCTTTCTGTGTCCCCTTGGACAATGCTCCTGTGCTACAAACAGGCTGGAACAATACCCTGAATTTCCTCCATCATCACCCCAGCCCATTGCACTTGCCCCTCAATATTTTAAAACTTCAATAAACACCTTTGGAAAAAAAAGAAGTTTGGAGTATGTCAAATTTTTCAAGTTTGAATTCATTTAAAAAGGTACAAACATTGCAATTCAACTGTACAGAAAATGAGCATAGATTAATGGCCTGTAGCTGGCTGCAGTAATCACACCAGGAGTGTATGTCAGGTCACCAACATCTGCAAAATGAATTGCCAGAGGGTACAGTAAGTGGGCATAGAAGTGGGAATTAACAGCATGCCAGTACCACAGAAATTCAAACAAATGTAAATGAAATGTGAAGTAACACTGTCTTACCTGTGTGTCATTGGAAGTATTGTCTGATCACTAATGTTCTGTTGTCCTCATCCTCATCCTCTGCTTCCTCATCCTCACTTTCCACAGGGTCCACTGCTGGCACACGGGCATCTCCAGCCTCCTCCTCCTGCAGAAAAGGCACATGGCGTCTCAGAGCAAGGTTGTGCAACATGCAGCATGCCTCTACTATCTGGCAGATCTTCTTGGGTGAGTAGCACAGGGGTGTACTGGGAGATCTACTGGTCCGACAAGCTCACCACCTGTTAGATGGAGGCACCGGAACCTGGCCTTCAGGAGGCCAAAGGTCCTTTCTATTATCTTTCTGGTTCACCCATGGGCCTCATTATAACGTTCTTCTTCCCTTGTCCTGGCATTCCTCACAGGGGCCAGCAGCCATTATAAGTTGGGGTAACCACAGTCACCTGCAAATCTTGAGGGACAACATTTAGCCATACACTATCCCATATGGCCCACTCCATACCCATATACCAGCATATACTGGGTGGGAATCAGGGCTCACCTATTAGCCACACCCAGTGCCTCTGTAGTTGGGCCATCCCATTTGCGATGCTGCTATTCCTCAGGACAAAGGCATCATGCACCGACCCAGGATACTTAGCATTGATGTGGGAGATGTACTGGTCCGCCACACTCACCATCTGTATATTCATAGAGTGGAAGCTCTTACGATTTCTGTACACCTGTTCATTCTGACAGGAAGACAAATGCAATATTTGTTCCATCAATCGCCCCAATTATGTTGGGGATATGTCCCATTGAATAAAAGTCGGCCTTCACTGTGGCCAAATCTTCAACCTGGGAAAATAAAATGTAGCTGCACATGTGTTTAATCAGGGCAGACAACACTCTTGTTATCACTATCGAGAACATTGGCTGTGACATTCCTACTGCCAAGCCCACTGTCACTTGGAAAGAACCAGTTTCCAGGAAATGGAGCATTGATAAAACTTGCACAAGAGGGGGATCCCACTGGGGTGACGGATAGCAGATATCAGGTCAGGTTCCAATTGGGCACACAGCTCTGTGATTGTGGCACAGTCAAGTCTATAGGTGTGGATACTGTGCCTGTCCTCTATTGTTGCCAAGTCCACCAGGGGTCTGTACACTGGGGTATGTCTCCATCTCCTATTCATCCTCAGCTGTAGCAATCTATGGGGCAAAAGAGTGAGGAGCCGGTCACAAACTAAACAATGGAGATACAACAGAACTTTGCATGCTGTTAACTTGTAATCGGTAAGTGTGATTTGTCCAGTATGTCCTAATTTCACCAGTGACGCAGCAAGTTTCCAGGGCCTGTCCCCCCCCTGAAATGGTGTCCACCTGTCCTGTGTGGACGGACAGGTGGAAGTGAGGTCATTTTGCTGACGCTGTGCACCGTTGTGGGAGGCGGTCGGGAACCGCAGTGCAACTCCTCATTGGTTAACATTGGGCCCTATGGGTTACAGTGGCCAATGGTGATCTACACCAGCGGTGATGGTATGCACCGCCGCGGACGTGACTGCCATTTTCTATCTCATCCCTCGCTTGCTACCTGATCTTTAACAGGAGAGGACCTACACTGCATGTGCTGCTGTGCCCTGTGTGGAACCTTCAATGGCCCGTGTGACTGGAGAAAGGGCCCCAGCCTTCACTTGGGCAGAGTTGGAGAGACTGGATAGATGGGGTCCTACCCCAGTACGGACTGCTGTATGGGCCTCCAGCACTGTGGGCACGATGCATGTGGTATGAATGCATGGAGTGGTGTGTGTGAAGGCCTTGTGTAAGGGGGTGGGTGGATGTCCTCTGGGCGGCGTATTGGTTGTGTGCTGGGCCACATGTGTGTAAATGGTGATGTGAAGGGACATGGTGGGCCATCAGTTTAACAGGCAGGACTGTTTGACTAATTCCATTTTCCTGCAAGTCTTTCCTCTGCAGGCCAGCGCCCATCAAAAGAAGGTATAGGGCGTGCCATTGCCAATGATGTGCGGACCCTGGGGGTCTACGACAGGCGGAGCACCCACTGTCAGAAACGGTGGGAGGACCTGAGACGCTGGGCATGGAAGACGGCGGAGGCCCAGCTGGGGATGGCCTCCCAATGAGGAAGGGGTGCCCGTCGAACCCTGACCCCCCTGATGGCCTGCATACTGGTGGCGGCCTATCCTGAGCTGGATGGGCGCTTGAGGGCATCACAGCAGCCACAAGGGGGCGAGTACAGTGCCATCATTACAACTTATGCATTGTAGGGTGGTATCCGGGTGGGGGATGTGTGTCAGTGGGTGCCCCTAGGCCAGGCCTGACATTGCAGCATAGGTCCCCTGGTGGTTAGGGTTCATAAGGGAAAATCTTGCAACCTAGCTCGTAGGCATCCACTACTGGTCAGGGCTGTGTGGGTCCCAGGTGTGCTGCATTTGGCGATGTGTGCCCCTCCCCATGCCTTGGCTGCTAACTATTTCTCTAGCAGTGCTATGGCATATTGCGTAGGGCTGTTCCCTGTGTGTGAGGGTGCTGTGTACGCCAACGGGGTGTTGGTGCAGCCATTGACCAAGTGCATCCTTTGACTCTTTCCCACCCCTTTTTGTTTTGTCATCCTGTCCTCATGTGCATTAGCATAATCTGACGGAGAAGCAGAGGCACCGGCGACGGAGGGAGCTGCATACCACAGGACCCAGGAGGCAGAATCCACCGACAGTGAGGGCACCAGTGGGATGGAGGGCGAGGGGAGCACCAAGGCGGAGACTAGAGGGGACAGTTCTGACACAGATACCTCAATCGATGGAAGCTCCCTGGTGGTGGCGGACACCTCTACACCTCTGTGACCACCCCAGCTACAGGTACATCCACCACCCCATACCAGCACCGCCCTCCTAGTAGCCCCTCATCAAGTTGCCCATGCCCGCTCAACCAGGAGGGTGGGCATCTCCTTTGCCCCAGGCACCTCAGGCCCTGCCCCAGTGAGCCCTGCTGCCATGAGTGAGGAGGCTGTTGACCTCCTGAGATCCATCTCTGTAGGGCAGTCAACTATTGTGAATGCCATTGAGGGGCTGGCAGCCCAGATGCAACAGACTAATACATTCCTGAAGGGCATTCACACTGGCTTGGTGGCCCAACAAAGATCGATCCAGGCTCTGGCCTCCTCTCTGATGGCAACCATTGTCCCTGTTTCCACCCTCTCCCTCCAACTTCCTCTTCCCAGTCCGATTATTCTCAACCCCAACCCATCCCAAGCTCACAGGCAGACGAGCATGCAAACAGGACAATACACAAGAGTGGTACAGGTAAACACAAGCAGCACACTTCATCCCACAGGCACTCACACAAACACCATCCAGATGCAGACACACCAACATCCACTATTTCCACAGTCTCCACCTCGTCCTCCTCCTCCCTCCCAGTTCCGTCCACACTCACACCTGCATGCACTGCATCAACATCCACTACCAGCATCATCACCACACCAAGCAGAACACACACCTCACTGGCAGACACCTCCACAACAGCCATGCACACGTCCCATGTGTCCTCTCCCACTGTGCCTGTCCCCCCACCTCCTAAGGTACACCAACGCAAGCACTCAGACACCCAACAGCCATCCACCTCACAACAGCATCCAGACCATGCATCTGCACCCAAAATCAGCAGACAGACACCTCGAAAAGCCACTCCCTCTTCCTCCACTCCCATTCCTTCTCCCTCTTCCTGCCCCAATGTGCCTAAAAAACTGTTCCTATCCACCATTGACCTCTTCCCTACCCCTCCCCCTCATCCTGCACGTATGGGCAGAGTAGGAAGAACCCAGCCAAGCACCTCAGCCACCCCGTCCACGGGCCCAGTCGTCACCACACCCACTCGTGGTGGAAAAGGATCCAGGCCACATGTCCTGAAGGTGAAGGAGCCTGCACCAGGCATTCTCAAGGGAAAGGAGCCTGCGCCAGCTGCCAGAAAGAGCAAGGAGCCTGCCCTAGCAGGCAAGAAGGGAAAGGAGCCAGCCCCAGCTGCCAGGAAGACAAAGGAGCCTGTAGCAGCTGCTAAGAAGGGAAAGGAGCCTGCCCCAGCTGCCAGTAAGACAAAGGAGCTGCAGCAGCTGCTAAGAAGGGAAAGGAGCCTGCCCCAGCTGCCAGGAAGAGCAAGGAGCCTGCACGAGCAGGCAGGAAGAGCAAGGGGCCTGGGGCAGGAACTGTGACAGAGCCCCCACCACCAACTATGGTTGTGCAGCAGTCCGAGGTTGCAGGGGATGGGCAGGAGCCTCCCCCCACCAGCAGCACCACCACCTCCAGTGAGCAGCCGTCCGAGGTTGCAGGGGATGGGCAGGAGCCTCCTCCCACCAGCAGCACCACCCACCTCCAGTGAGCAGCTGTCCAAGGTTGCAGGGGATGGGCAGGAGCCTCCCCCACCAGCAGCACCACCACCTCAAGTGAGCAGCCGTCATCGCCGGCGGACAGTATGTAATCCTGCCTCCATGGGCTGCTGTGCGGCCTGCCCCTTGCAAATCTAGTGGGTATGACACCCACCTGAGAGACTATGACCTTGCACTCCCCAGGATCAAGAGCACAGAGCACGATGCCCCCTCCAAAACCAGTGGGTAAGACACCCACATACCCAAGACTCCCCAGGATCAAGAGCACAGGGCATGATGCCCCCTCCAGAACAAGTGGGTAAGACACCCACATACCCAAGACTCCCCAGGATCAAGAGCACAGAGAACAATTCCCCCTCCAGAATCAGTGGGTAAGACACCCCCATACCCAAGACTCCCCAGGATCAAAAGCACAGGGCACAATGCCCCCTCCAAAGCCAGTGGGTATGACATTCACCTGAGCGACTGTGGCCTTGCACTCCACAGGACCAAGCACAGGGCATGTTGCCCCCTCCAGACAAGTAGGCAAGTCATCCACCTGAGAGACTGTGGCTTTGCACTCCACAGGACCAAGCACAGGACATGTTGCCCCCTCCAGAGCAAGTGGACAAGTCACCACCTGAGAGACTGTGGCCTTGCACTTCCCAGGACCAAGCACAGGGCATGTTGCTTCCTCCAGAGCAAGTGGGCAAGTCACCCACCTGAGGACCTGGGGCCTTGCACTCCCCAGGACCAAGCACAGGGCATGTTGCCCCCTCCAGAGCAAGTGGGCAAGTCAACCACTTGAGAGACGGTGGCCTTGCACTCCCCAGGATCAAGCACAGGGCATGTTGCCCCCTCCAGAACCAGTGGTCTTGTTCCATCTCCCTGCTGAGGTGCCCCCCGTCCCCTCCCCCTGAGGTGCCTGCCTTTTTACCAACTGATGCCCCTGCAGTGTTCTCTCCATGTTGATGCAGGTGACATGTGTGGCCTTGGACTTTAGCCTGTGGCCATGTGGCCTACGAACGTTGTGGACTGGGCTGTGTCCCTTTTTCTGTACATATGTAAATATCTATTATATTGCCTAACTTATTTTTCTTGATGTGTTGCTCTCATTACATTCACTTTTTAGCAATCGTTTTGTTGTTGCAATATTCATCAGCGTTCCGGGGTAAAAATGTTTTAGTAATGCAGCTGATTGTGCGTATGGTGTTGGGTGTGTGTGTGTGTGTGGTGCGTGAATGTGTCACCCTCTTTTTCCTCCATCCCTTCCTTGTGTGCTCGGCGTCTGTACTCACCATTGTCGTCTTTGCCGGCGTTGGTGTTCGTCGTGGAGCAGCACGTAGAAGATCAAGGGGAAGACATGCAGTTCGGGCTCCATGGCGGTGTGCTTGTTCCCTATGTCTCCAGTGATGAGTCCTTTCCCTTCTGAGCTCAGTTTCCGCCAGGCTTTTGATGTCATTGGTACCGCCCCGGAAAAGGTGGCAGATTGCAGTGTCTTAATATGGTGGGCGGAACATTGACTTCCGCCTGGCTGTAGGCGGCTACCGCTGTGGTTGCTGTTGTTTCCACCCTGGAGGTCGGTGTGGTACATTGAGTGTCTATCGAAGATCTTTCCGCCATGGTCATAATTTGGCGGTAGGTACCGCCAGCCTGTTGGCAGCATTACCGCTACTTTAACACTAATCGCCAGGGTTGTAATGAGGACCTAAATCTTATTAACAAATGGAATTCCTGACATAAGTTTGGGTAATTCTGACATAGATAATGTGCATCAAGGTGTGCACCCAAACATTCACTTAGGAACATATAAGGGCAAAGGATGTCAATTCAGTCTAGACTATTTTTGCTTCATGTCTGTATTTGTTCTTGTTTAACCTTGACATGGTGAAAAGTAGACATTTGACCCAGGCGTATGTCACACCAGGTGTTATATCTGTCATTATTCGAATGACTTGACACTTTCATAGTTAGAAAGATAAAGTCCGAGGAAATCTGCATCAAATGGCATACATGAGAAGGATTCTGCATAAATCAGGAAAGATGGATCTATTGTCAAAGATTGAGAAGATGGGCGACCTCCATTATCTAAGATGGAGTCAAGGCCTAGATAAATTGGAGTTAGGACTTAGGGCTTTAAGTCAAAGAAATGCAAATGGGTAAGAGAGGGAAAAGTGGAGCATATGGGCGAGAAAGCAATCCTGTGTAGAGAAGCACTCATAGGTAAGAGTATTGTGGAGGGGGTGGGGAGAAGCACACCGGCGATAGACAGCAACAAGGCACACCAAGGGTGTAAGAAAAGCACGCTATTGAGACAGCTGAAATGTACTTTGTGGAGTGGTGAATGCAAAAGAAAAATCTAGGTACCAAAACGTAAGCAGTGAAAGGAAACATTGGCAATGCTCCACGGGAGTTCACAAGATGGACAAGACAAGCCCTCGAATAAGAAGCAGACAAATGAAAATTACGTTAAAGCCAACCAGTCATAAGAAATGAGCAGGCTGAAAATGCCTCTGTGTTCATGGTAAACCCGCAATCTATTTCACAACTTTTGCTGTCCAATAGGCTGAGTGCACAGTGCCTTTATAGACTCCTTCCTAGGCTCTCTAAATAGTGTTATCATCCAAAAGGATTTCATGCTTCAGTGTATTTTATAGAACTGTGCTCCAAGGGGAAGTTCAACTTCATTGTCAGCTATGATTTCAACTTTCAAGGGCCTATAGAGCAAACCATTTCCTCGTTGTTGGCGTTACCTTGCAATGATATCACACTGCTGCCCAGAAGCTTTTAGGACTAAACAGCAGCTTTTCATCTAAATTTAACTTGATATGCGTGTGTTCTTCTGTAAGGTAATTTAAGTAAGGTAACAGTATCCTTGCGTTTTGAGACTTGTTAAATAATGGAAGAATTAACAAGTATGTCTCTCTATAGGTGCATATTGCAATTAAACCATTACAAATGCGCTGCCGAGAAGTCATGAAATACGGAAATGCAGATTGGAAATGCAATTCCTGTAGCTTTGTATTCAGTCCCCGGGTTTTGTATTCAGTCCCCGGGCTTTGTATTCAGTCCCCGGGCTCATTCATCGTGTTAAAAAGGCCCTGAATCTGAGTCGTCTTGGGAGTGGGTCTTTAACAGCCAGTATAGCCTGAGGTAAAAGAGCCATAGCGCTAGTAGAACATGCCATGTTTTTGAGGATGGTTTGCAGGGAGGGTGAAGTGCTTTATGTAAGAGGAGTGTAAATCTAAAAGTTGCACTGATGGCAAAGGAGCATCCTTGCTTGATGTGAACAGGCCCTGCAGCACCAGCAGACTTGGGAACACAATGGGAACTTAAATTTGGAAACTTTGAGTTTGAAAACTATGCACCTTTCTGTAAATTGTTCTTACAGATGGTGCCAGGTGACAGAGCACTAGAAGTAACCCCTTAGGTGTTTTTAATCAGGAGGGGTCTTTTTTTATATTAGGAAAAGAACAAAGGCTATGTCTAAGGGTATCTTTTATCTTAAACTGGAAGATCAATGGAACCTATGTGTGGTGAAGTATTTGAAAGTGTATGAGTCCAGGACTGAGAGCCTGAGACAGATGGGGGACACTCAGTGGCTAAAATCTTTTATACCGCCCCATCAGCTGTTTTTGCCCCAACTTTGGTTAAGGAGGTAAGGAAAGAGGCTGGTGTGGACGTGCAGCAATTTAAAGCACATTCTGTGTGTACTACTAGGGCTGGCATGGCTGTGTTTGTGGGTGGCAACCTGAGTGACATTTTCGAAGCAGCAGATTGGACAGCAACGCCACTTACCTTCAGCCTCATCAAAGAGTTGTGGAAACTGTTATGGCAAAGCTTTGAATATGCATAATAACGGCCTCCTTGCCTTGCCATAAAATACAGATTTTCCAAAGCTGAGGGGGGAAGAAAATCATTATTTTGTTAAAGATTCAGGGGGTTATATTATCCCTCCTGCCTGATTCCCTCCCTACAATTTAAATATTCCTCGTGTTTATGCAGGCTAAGCTTAAGGAGAATAGAAGATGTCTTTCAGAGTGAACTAAACTCTGAGAAATTTCGAAGTGGAGGTGTTTTGGAGCAGGAAGCATTTGTGGTGGAGAGGAATATGTAAAGACAGAGGGGGTCATTCTGACCCCGGCGGTCATGGACCGCCGGGGCCAGGGTTGGCGGGAGCACCGCCAACAGGCTGGCGGTGCCCCGCAGGGCATTCTGACCGCAGTGGTTTTGCCGCGGTCAGATGCGGAAAACCAGCGGTCTCCCGCCGGTTTTCCGCTGCCCTTTAGAATCCTCCATGGCGGCGCAGCTCGCTGCGCCGCCATGGGGATTCTGACAGCCCATACCGCCATCCTGTTCCTGGCGGTTCTCCCGCCAGGAACAGGATGGCGGTATGGGTTGTCGTTTTATTTAAGTTTTATTACAAATTGGAATACATCTACATGTGTAGCAACAAAATCACACCCTGTAAATGAAACTGATACAGAAAGCATCGCTGCATTGTGAAAATGCAGAGCGCATAAGATCACACATATTAATTATTGATATCATTTTACAATTGAGTAATGCAATATAAATCGAAAATGCACTAAATTTATATGACAATATGGTTTTCCTTTTTTGCCACTGGCTCTTATTAGGTTTGAAAATAAAGTAGAGCATGTGTTGTTGTTTTTAAAAGGTGTTATTTATATTGATGAGTTTTATAGTGTGTTTTTTATATATATGTCTCTCTAACCCTGAAGAAGTCCTTGAATGTGACAAAACGTGGTGGCTGCTCATTGAAGAAATTTGTGGATCATGAACAAAGAATCTTTTGCAAAAAAGCAGAGACTCTTCTGGGGACTTTCTTCAATTATATGAATACACAACAGAATGTTTTTGGATATACATGAAAGTCAAATATGAAGGACTTTCCCATGGCTTTATATAATCTGGATGTTTAAATATAACCAGATGTTTGATGTGACTGGTGCTTGGGTTTTTGTTTGATTGCATGTTAGGGCTTATGCCCAAATCAAGGGGTTAAGAGGACTGACCCTTTCCCCATTGCACCCACATTAATTACCAATTCCCCTACAGTGACAAGTGCGGTGTGATTTGTGCCCCAGTCCTTTGTAAATCATTTGTTATATTGAATAACAATTCTAATGTAAAATGCAAAATTATAGCTATCAAAAGCAAATAACAAAACAAAATAGAAATACCTTGTTAATAGACAAGCTCACTCAACCATGTAAGAGGTCTTCAGGACATATAAAGGTCACAACCCTTGTAGTCGACCTGAAGAAACCTATGCACACCATCTGGAACTTAAGCATTCTCACAAAGAGATGATTTTCCGGACCCATGACCATCTCCTGAAGCATGATAAAGATTTCCTGCCATTGTTATACGCTTCCCACTAAAAGGTAGGACTGAAAATTGGGGCGGCAGAACATCAGGATAAGAGGTGTCAGTCTACACCATCATGAACTGCTGACCCAAACCCTAGCTAGCTCACGGTCCCTCACTTGAAGCTTCCCAGGGTAAAATATGACTACAGCAACCTCAAACATGACACTTTGACTCCCAAAGAAGTTGTGAAAACCAAGCTTACATTTTTTGTTGTTTATTCATGTTGTTTTACTCATCCATGCACACACTGAGTACAAATTGTTTTTGTAAGTCTCTCCAAAGAACATAGAAATCCCTTATTGATGCCACCTGTATGCCATGGTTTCGCGAACAGGACATCTTTTTCTAACTTTCTATTTATTTGAGAATAAAAATAATACATTCAAGAACCCAGATTGCCATGACCATAAAGCATATCATTATCAATTAATTAGGTGTGACTATACAGACTTAAGTGATACACATACAACATGTTAAGGTTAATTCCAGTTTTAAACAAACACAAAGTTAACACAAGCCCCCAAAAAACAAGGAAAGGAGAGCAGATGCCTTATGTGAGCCAGAATAACATGTTAACCCGGGCAACATGTCTTATTTATAAAGTTCCAAAAATGAATTCTAACTAGCAAGTTTTATGTCACGTTGCTCCTTCTGCTGGAACAAGGGTTCATGTAAACCAGCCACTAGAGAAAATCTTGGATCCAGTCTTCAACATGCATTCGTAGACACTTTCCTTAGGCTTAATACCACACGCTACCAGAAATATTGACATTACAAAACTATCTATGTTTTCAAGGAATTAATTTAATAGAGTTGTCAAAGTTTTGCAGAGTAACCATTTGCTGGTTGTCAATTATTGAATCTATCCACAACTTGTTTCTCTGGAAAACCTCAAACCAAAATGACGAAAGATGGATATAAGTTCATCCTGCTCTCTTACAGGCTCAGTATGTATCAGTTACCAACAGACCTCAATGATGCATCTTAAGAGGCGTGCAATATTCTCAAAATATTAAAAAGAATAACTTAAAAATTTATGTCTTAACTGTATCGATGACAATTTTGCAAAATACTTGGCCAGCAATTTGCTTCTAATTATACATTGAACTCTTCAAACTTGACAACTTGTTGCTTTTTATTTACATTAGTACTGAACTACTTGAGGAGTGTGTTCAGATGACATGAAATAATGGCTGGGGACCAGAACAGAGAACTGAACATCCTTAAGGTTAAGCAAGGTTTCACATAAAGGCATCTATTTACTTCTTTTATTCAGAAATTTATATTTATTCTTGAAGCCTTCAAATGACATATGGCCTTCATTATACCATGCTTTTTTTAGACTATGGATGCCTCTTTTAATCCACCGCTTCGAGTACAGTATATTTAATTGCTGAATGATAACATATATTTTATCATAGTATGACGAATGTCATTTACACCTTGTAATTTAAAACATTCTACTAAAGACTTATACCAGAGCTATAGTCCTTGAGATATATCTCGTGTCCTATTTACTCATCATTGTGAGCATCATTTCCTTGAGAGGTGGATTGAGTGCACTGTCACCTAGACTGGCCTAGCCTCTACTACTGGTGTTATCCAAAAACACTGTTTAATATGCTTAATTATAGATCATGACTACTCGGTCTTTAAACCTACACCCTAAGCAAAGTTGCTGTGGGATCAGGGTATGTATGCATGCAAATAAACTTAGGACATTTAGGGCCTGATTTAGGTCTTGGCAGAGGGTATACTCCGTCACAAACATAATGGATATCCCATCCGCCTTATTATGATCTCCATAGCATGGGATCTTAATAAGGTGGACAGGTATACGTCACGTTTGTGATCGAATATTCCCCTTTTTCAAGACCTAAATCAGGCCCTTAGTAAAGTTCCCATTGAACTATTTTTCCTTTGGCTCCACACACTAACATTTAATAAAGAGTAACCGTCACAAACGATTTTCACTTTAGAAAGTTTCTCATTAAAAATGTTTATCAGTATTTTAGATATGCCCCTAATGATCTTAATGACCACAAATTTAATAGAATTATATGACCTTTCAACTTCAAATTTATAATATTTGGTTCATAGCGGAAGTGGCCTTGCTGCTACGCTGGACTTTTGTGGACCAGGAGTAAATTGCATATGGTTGGCCCCAGTCTGTATAACAAGACAGGCAGGCTAACAAAATGCATAGAATGTGAGATACAGATGTTTGGTTCCTTGCTATTAACTTCTATATTAATCATCTTCTTCAGTCAAACGCTAAAAGATTGAGACTGAGGTTTGTTTTCCTCTTCGTGTATTTTTCCTGCCAACTAGGACCTTCTTAATGAGACTGTAAGAAATTAGGTTATTGGTTTAGGGGTGTGGAAGCCACACCCAAGCAACAACCACATTCCTTGTCAGGGTGAACCACAAAAGTCACTAAATTAACCTGTGCTTAACCCTCTGGTAGCTTGGCACAAAAGCAGTAGAATCAATGTGTAATGTATTTATGCAGCATGCAACCAGTAATAAAGTGAAACCACAACACAAACAAAATCCCAAATCAACTTAGAAATAATAGAGTAAATGTTAATAAATGAAATGATACCAGAATGACAAAACTTCAATCAGTAGGATTGGACATATGCAGTTCTAAAGTTTTAAGTGAAAATAGTTCATAAAAACACAAAGCTCCACTCACAGTCATCTGGTCATGTTAGACTGGGTGAAAGTCACAAGTTTATGCCACTTGCAATGAAGCAAGGGTCAGATACAGGGACCAGGTTATTCCCGTTGAAGAACTACCTTCTCAAGACCAGGTCAAAGAGATCTGTTCATGATGGATGAGGCTAAGTGTTGCGGATGGTCATCACTGTAGTGTGAAGAGCAGGCTGGGCGTCATGGATGGTCGATGCTGCAGCGTGAAGAGACTGCGAGCATCGTGGACTGTCGCTGCTGTAGCTGTGAGTTTGCGGCCATCACAGGCTATCGTTCATGCAGTGCAAAGTGTAGCTCTTGCGTTGCCGGTCATCATTGGCGGTCGCTGTCGGCAGAAAGAGCTTGGCTCACTAGAACTTTGCAATGTAGCTTGTTGCTAGCAGCAGAGTCTTGGTGCCTACAGGCACATTTGCGCTCATGAGGAGCCTAAACTTCAGAATGTTCACCTTTTATTTAGGTACAAATCTGATGGCAGCCAAGAGTCCAGGACCTGGGGAGGCACCTCTTGGAGATCAGGACTCACCCCAGCAGAGGTCAGCAGGGCTTAGGCACGTCCAGGTGCAGGTCCAGGCAGGTTTTAGTTGCAATAGGTCAGCTTGGCAGTTGCAGGAAGACCTTTGAAGCGAGTTATGTCCCTGTAGTTCACAGGAGAGGTCAGTCAACTGACCCTTGGAGTCAATCTGATTAGCCTAGGATGAAGACAAGCAGGTCCAATCTTATGTCTCAGACAACAAGGCAGTGCTTCAAGCAGCACAGAGGTCCCCTTGCAGCAGAGCAAGTCTTCTCCTGTAACCTCCACAGGTTTAGGAGTATCTAGTTGTGGAAAGTTCTTCCACTTCTACTGCTTAGCTATGACCACTGAAATAGTCTACATGTTTCTAAATAAGAAAAGTTTTGTAAGGTTAGGTGAATGTGGGTATTGTGACTTAGTGGTAGCAAGTATGTTTGAAAGATTTGACAAGTTTAGGTATTGGAGACAGGTTCACCATTGGAGGAAAGATGTGCACTCTTCTAGCCTTATGCGGCACTTCAGTGAGAAATGAGCTGTGCAGAAAGGATGCAAAGTCACTATTTTCTCCCTGTCAACGAGGAAAGAGATAAAGAATTTTAGGGACATGTCTTGAATTTATGAGTCATTTACTGTTTGGAGTAGTAGTTGGTGGTCACCATGTCCAAGGTTGCTGAGAGGTCAAAAAGGCATGCGTCAGCCTCTTTAGAATAAACAGTCTTTTGTGACAATCACAGATGTTAATTTACACTGATTCAGTGCCTTCAGGTCATTAGCTATTTTAGGGCCATATGTACGAAAGCTTTTTCCCATTGACACAGAATGGGTAAAATCCTTTGGTACATCTGGCCCTTAGTCCGGTGTTCTTCTACAGAGTTCCATAATTCTTCAGTGTAAATGATGTGGTCTGAGGTGGAGTAGAGGTTTCATAATTTTGAGATTATTTTGAAGAGGTCTGTGGCCAGTTATGAATCATCAAAAATGTGTTGTAAATTTCAGGATTTCTTGGCTTTTTATGCTTCCATTGTACCTTATGTTGTAATATAGCTATTTTAGCCATATTTTAGACATGTTCTTTTAGCAAACTAGGCCTGCCGTTCTGTACTTTAGTTCAGATACATTTTATTCAGCATAACTTTATTTTTCTAGCATTAGCCACATTTGCGTAGTTGTTTTATTTTCTCTATCTATTTGTTCCTTCGCCTAGGAAGCATCTTGTTCTTAGCATTTCACTTTGTGCTTTCTTCAAGGCTGCAGTCAGATAGGGTTGCCGGCAAAAGTGGTACGCTGTGTTTCCAACATTCACAGAAACATACATATCCTACGTGGGGACCTTTAATTAGAATATCAACTGTTTTATTAGAAAAACACTCCTTCGTCCCATACACGTTAGAGGGAGATTCAAGCCAGATGACCGCGACTGCATGCTGATTGCTGATTGCCTTCGCTACAGCTGCTTGCTTAGACTACCGAATCCCTGACCTACATGGGGACAGTATCTCTTTAGACAACAGGCTTCCTTGCTCAGGTATGGGGGATGATGTCTTCCCTGGGGGGAAACGTGAAGGGTGGACTAGGCTTTTTATTCTGTTCTCTAACATAGCTTAGGTTGGAAACACATATATCACTCCTAGTGACAGAATGGTGGGACTGTTTTTGTGTTTCCTACTCCTTGTCACCCTTTTGCTTTTAGTGTGTTTTATCATCCTACTTATTGCAATACATGCCATTTTATCTTAGATGCAGTTACTTCAATAAACTCTTATTGAATCATATTCTGCCTCTGTTTGTCTTTGCCTGTGTGAGACTAATGTAACTGAGAGAAAGGGGTGAGATCTGATTGACCACGATTCCCTTGAGGAATCTTTCTTTCATGCGCCAGGTTGCCACAATCATCCCGGTTCTTGGGCAGAGATGAGGCGCTGCTAGTTAGCCGGAAAACCCGTGTTAGGCCGACAGGCGTCACATGGTATAGAATTGTACTCAGTACCCCCCAATTCAGGTGATTCTGCCGTCCAAATTCAGTAGCCTCATTAGGATAATGAGAACTTACGTGACACTGTATTGTCAAGTAACATTACCTGATTTTTCTCTTTCTGATTATGCATTTTCCTCCATTGTCTCTTAAGGCTTCTTTTTTTGCAGCTGTGAGTCCAAATTGAGCAAGTCATACTTCTAAAAGTAAAACTGATGTAGTGATCACTCCAGTGATCAGTATCCTTCACTATGATAAGATCATTTAAGGTAAATACAGCATGAAGGGTGTGGCAGTATCATGTGTTGGCCCAATCTCTAGTTGATGATACCTATGAGCTTCAAGGCTAGAGAAGATGCCCGAGGACAGGTTGAGACTGGATTTGTCAAAGCATGTGTTTCATTCTCCTGGAATGCACACTTTTCAGTGGTAAATTGTGATCTCCTATACAAAGTCCAGTGAAGGCTGCTTTGTGTGGAGGTGGTCAGTAGATGAGAAGGAATAATGCAGAGAATGTCAGGTGTAGTAAACACCAAACATAACAAGTTACACCCCAGTGTTGAATGAGCTTTGCTAATGTTACTAAAGAGTTTTAGCATGTTACATCTAGTCCACAACACCACTTCTTGTTTAGACAGTTTCTATGGAGTGCTAGATAGCCATTAGGGTTGACTTCACGAAATAGGGCTGGGGCCTCATCTCCCATCCAAAATTCTGTAATAAAGAGGAGGTCCAGCTTGGAGCCAAATATTAGGTCACATATATGGATTCTGTTTTTCTTTAAGGATGTTGCATTCACCAATATATAAGTTAGGCAGGGGACAGAAGGTTGTATAATCTTTGCTGGCCTTGGTGATTTGGTGGCTGCTCGTCTTTTATGGGCTACTTAGCATGGGAGATGTAGCTACTGATGTCCAATAGTTGTATTTGTGTCCTGGGATCTGATGGTAGCTGTGGTGATTGATCTTGTCTATTTGGCTGCACAAGATGTGAACGGAGAATGAGAAAGCAAGCATTGAACAAGAAGCAGTTTCATCAAGTCGGTACTGATGAAAATTTGGGTTGTTGAAGTTCTAAAGTATATTAAAGACATCATAACTCACTGCACATATGGTTAAAGTTCAGAAGCCAGTGGGAATGATGAACGATGAGTGTCCCTACCTCCCATCTAACATGGAAAAAGTAGGGTTGTTGGTGGTCTGTAAAGTGTTAAAAAACAGGGCTAGGATGGACCAGGACATGATCAGGCAGTATTATAATGCCAAAATGAGTGATCAGAAACTGGGTTGTAAGCTGAGTGATGAAGTGGTGATTAGACGGGGTCTATGACCCTCATTTCTATAATGAAGTACTGCATTTTGCTCTTCACTTTGTTGACATTTGTAATACAGATTGATAACTTGAACAATGTACTATACATTCCTTGCTGAGACATACTAAAAACTGTAAATGATTTTTTACATCATTCACATGACTTGGAAAAATGCTTTAAGTGCCAAACCAGTGCTTAACTTGTAAAAGTATAAGTCTTAGGGTTCTCGTCGGGAGGCCACTGCACCTTGCACACCCTATTGCCCTTGTCAACACTGCCAAAGATAATAACTACTCACCATTACACTCCTACAAGTGTGATGCTTCAGACTAATCCTAACCCCCAAAGCTATAGGAATTGGTTGGGTGGCAGGCAATAGTCATTTTAATGTATGTTGAATTAGTGAACAACTCTTACTGTGCTCACCTCTAAATTAGGCAAACAGCACACTATCATAAGTGCTGGTGTTGGCAATTAAGTGCTGGTGTCAAGCACTGGAAAACACTGGCTCAAACTGAGCACCACACCAAACATATGTTACCCAATGTGTTGATAGAGGATTATAAAGTAAACAAATTTTTGTTATCTGAGTGGAGCACGGTGCTAAATAATTCATCAGTTTGTTGAATATCCCTCATGGGCTAAAAAGAGAAGCATCTGCATCACAACACTCTGCCTTCTACCGGCCTGACCTTTTGATGGTAAGGAACATGGAGTGTTGTGGGTGGTACCTTGAGTGGAATCAATGGATAATGATGAACTTCTGAAGAGTTTGGTGAGCATCATCTTCTGTGAATTATAATACCAGTGCATAGACCGTCTTTCTTGATTCTCAGACATGGCATATTTTCATAAATGAACATTGTTGTTGAAATATCTTTTGGTGGAAGGCACCTGAGACAATTTGTTAGGAAATATGCAGCACTGATCAGTGTACATAATGAAGCTTGACATTGCTGCTGTCAGGTATCTCATAAAAACTACTTAAATAAACCCACACTTGTGGGGCACTCAATATAGGGAGAGATGTGGATGGTATGACATGATGTATACCATTAGAATTTTGACATTGGCCTATACATGCAGATGTGTAAAAATATGTTTTTTTTTGCACTATACAACAGCTCTTTTGGGGTGGTTGGTCGCAAAATCTTGAGTGAACACGGCGAGGAACCTCCTCAGATTCAAGGTATGGATAATGTGGCTAAATCTTCATTAGTACTGAGTACCTTAAGATAATCTACCATTGCATCACTTGTATGATACAATTGAAAACATCCTTAGACATCATTGCATTTTCCCATAATCCATTTTTTTGACACTAGAACACCATTCCTGTCAGTAGCACTTTAGTGTAAGGGACTTGGACTGCTGCAAGTTAATTGCTGTAGATGATGTTATTGTTTTCAGATTGGATCATACATGGTTTATGCAATACACTTCAGTTCATTCAGAATGTGTGCACAATGAATGTAAGTAACCACTCCATGCATTTCACAGTGCCTCTTCCTTTCACAAATATGCTGAATGTCAAGGTTTACCAGCATGCAGCGGTTGTAATGTGCAATTAATTCACATTGTTGAACTTTGATCAAGAGTTGTTGCGCTCTGATCTTCCTCTAACTTCCATGTCAGTGTAATAGTCAATACTAGTGCAAATCATGTTTGAGGATTCCACCCTCAACACTGCTAATCACCCTACTCTGGGTGCCTCCTGATTGTACTGCCTAGGTGCATATGCTGCACACCATTCATCAAAAACAACCACTTTACCCTGCAAACAATATTTGCATAGCTTACTTAATATAAAGCAAGTTCATATTCAACTTATAGACCTACATATATTACAAATCAAACTTTAGGTATGATTTCTCCCTCCTACACTAATCGCCACTTGACCCAGGACCTACTCTGCTGAACTCTCCATGCATCCTAACTGATATATACAGCATAATGTGTGCACCTGATATTGTGTCAATGGACACTCTGAAAAAGATAAGTAACTACCTATTCTGGCAGCATCATGGGTACGTCTGTACTGCAAATGCATATGTCAAATGTTACATTATGGGCTACAGGAGAGCAAACTGCATGAAGATTTGTTGATATGAATACAGAAAACAATGGTTTAGTCCTACAAAATGTGCAGTTCTTAGCTTGCCTCATCATAAATCACACTGGTTGTTATTATTTAAAGTGTACAAAATGTTTGTCATTTTTAGGTCTTGGCTAGACAGCGCATGCACTGTCTTGAAGAGACATGATGTATTCAATATGTGGGCTTCAGCCTGCCCATAAGCTTACCATTTGTTCACTCCCTCATCACTTTGGTATCCTTCATTCCCGTTGGTCATTGGCATGCATGGGTCATGCCTCTTGTGTTCAGTCCTCCCCTAGAGCATAAACCAAGTACTTCTATTGGTCTTATATCCCTCCGCTGCTCCCATGTTAGGAACTACTTTGTTCTTTGTTTTTCAGCACTAGACATGAGTGCTCATGTTTTCACTCTGCCCTTGTGTTTTTACTCTCTGTTTGCGTTGCCTCTTTTTATTTTATTACTGCATCCCCATCGTTAGCCGCATTGCCCCCCTCTTCTTTTGTTTGTGCTCCCCCATTCCTGGGTGTCATGCTAGTCTCGAGTGTGTGCAGATGTTCAAATATTGACCCACGGGTTGCGCATGACAGATTTACAAACGTGAAAGTGTGGCTGTTTGTAGGGAGATGTGGCCTAAGGGCTAGGGAAGGGTGCAGACTTTAGAACATAGGGATCCCAACGTCTGCGCAGCATAAAAAAGGTGTAATGTAGTCTGTTCTAAATGGCTCTTCATCTTCCGTCCCTCCCTCACCCCCATCATTGAGCGCTTGTGTTCTGTTTGCTTTTTAAAAAAAAGTTTTTAGTCCCCCGTTGTTGGGTGCACCCGCCACCCCCCGATATTCCCTTGTTGTTGCTTAATTTATTTTTCTGTAACACTCCACAAGTGCATATGTTTTTACAGTTCTCTCCCTCGTCTGCTTCCCCCAACATACCCCCTGCCCAATGCTCCGCGTTCGTGTCCTTTACGTTTTCCCCCAAGTTGTGTGGTCTCTCTCTCATCTGCTTTCCCACTTAACCCACCGCCCTCCTGAGCTCCTTTCTGGCTGGTGGGCTCCCCCTCCCTGAAATTCTCCAGACCCTCCACGCTCTGTGTTGCAGTTAATACCACATTCCGGCTTGACATCTATTTTTCCAGGCAGAGACACAATTATTTTCAATGGGAGCACTGTGCCATGCTTTGTCGAGGGGCATCAGTCTTTCCTTGAACCACACGATGCTTGAACCAAGACACATATGTGACTGAATAATATGCCCCTATCTAAAGCCCAATATTGTTAAACGTTAGCAATTGTATTAAATGGCAGCAGTATATCACGTTAATTGGTATTATTACCTTAATAGCTAAAGACTATTTTAAAATGGTGTTTGAGGAGAGTCCTGGTAAAGGTGTTGAGGTTCTCTAAATGGTGTATTCTTGTAGGGCCAGCTGACCGGTGGAGTTTTGTCACCTGCGGTAGATACATTGCTTTGGTTGCATTCCCAGCTCTTGCTTTGTTGTTTGACAAAAAAAAAAAAAAAATGTTCTAGTGACAGTCCAATCACGTTATTGTGTGTAATCTGACACTGGTCTTAGAGTGTGAGGGATTTAAAAGTGAAGAGACAGACGGGTGACTCTGGTCCTGTTCACTTCTGCATTCTGCGCAGAGCCCGCTTTAGTATGGGTGGCACCAGGTGCAACAATCTTAGTGTGCACCCCCAAAACCTCTCATGACCTCCTCCAATGATTCACAAACCAAAGGATTTGTGTGATAAAAGCGCTAACTAAGTCTTATCTGTGATTTGCATTTTTTGCAGCAGCCACATTGATCCTCTGTGCAACTGTAAATATAGCAGCACTCAGACTGCCATGAAGCATTCTTGAATGTACTGTTTTTTCCAAAGTGCCAACTCTTACTTAAAGTGCTGTCGAGAGTCTCTTGAGCTCCTTTGTGATTTTGAGGGATACTTTGTATGAATACCAGTTTGCTGTGCATGCGTCTCACAAGCAAGGCACACTTGTATTGGTTCCCTTCTATGGGAATTCTTTTTTATACATTTGTGTCATTTATTAACTGGGGCATTCTTTGCTGGCTGTGTGCTGTAGTGTTGTACTTCACAATATTTGGTTGCTATGGCCAAGGCTGCCTTGGCAGACCATGAGCCTCATAAGTCATCCAAGCTACTGGAGCATCACCTTTTTATTTGTTGTTTCAACAAGCTCTCTTTATGTGCTTCCCTATTTAACTTATAATTTGTGATGTAAGTTAGCTGTTCTCATTGTGAATGTAATGATTCTTTTATATCTGTAAAACCTTCAGTGTTTCTTGCTTATTGGTTGTTTCTTTGGTCTAGAAGTTAAAGGTTGCCCTGACTAAAGAAGCTTGTAAACGTGCATCGCTAAATAATTTGGGGTGCTTACATATTTGTTTCACAAAAATGCACAAGGTTTAAAACTGATAGTTTATCTTTTATATGTTTAATAGATTATTTAAGGGTGGCATTAGCATATATAATAGTTTCAGTTTTTACTATGGACAATGAACTTTTCAGGATCAGAACTTATGTTTGCCTTTCATTGCAGCTCTGCTTTTTCTGGCTGCCTCTGGAAGCTCCCATCCTGTCTTGCCTCCTATCTTTTTAACAAGACTGGGCCATGCCAATCACTCTCATGTATTTGTTAAGGGAAGGAGTGGTTTGGTTTATATACCATAATATAACAAACACAATTATTAATAAAAATTGTCAAAAATAAAACAATGTAGTTTTGTTCGGAAGCCATTCCTTTCCTTTACAATGAAGCAAGACCGTTTGGCATTGCCAATAACATTTTGTCACCTTACACTGGGTTTAGAGCCCGCCCATTGATTACCATTGGTTACCTTTATTGTCACTGTCATTTGGTTGCATCTTATTCATCAGCTTGTGTGGGCTTTACTTCTTCATCTTGTGTTTGTCCCTACCCTGGAGTATGGACCCATTTCTTGTGTCCCTTGACTGCTCACTTTTCAGGTGCTACTTTTCTCTTTTTGTTTAAGCACTCAACAAGAGTGGATGTGTTTTACTGCTCCCTCATGCACTTATCCCCCTCTTCTGTGCTCATGTTGCCCTGTTCTTCCACTTCTGTCATTTGCATGTCCTCAGTGCATTCTTACGTGATTCCACCATCCTTGTTGCTTCCCCCACCTTTCTTATTCACCCCACCCAAGTTTATTCCTTGAATCAAGTTGCTTTCCCACTCCTGCTACCTTTTGTATTGTATTGAAGAGAGACATGTTGTATATACTTTGTGGACTTCAGCCTGTTCATACATTTCTTATTTGCTGGCTTCATCGTCGCTCTTCTAATTTCTCCTCATTTGTAATGCAATGCATGCGTCATGCCTCTTCCTATCTTTACCCCTCCCCCGATAGCAGGGACCAATTACTACCATTCATCCACTACTCCCATTTTAGATAGTGTTTAGGGACTATTTTTTGTTCTCAGCACTTAACATGAGCTTTGTGCTTTCAGCTGCTACCACACACATTTTATGCGCATATGTAATCTATAAAAGAATAGAGCGGTGCTCTCATTGTGACCACTAGCTTTAGTTTCCATGTTTACTTTGTCAACAGTTGGAAATAAAGTACCACTCAAAGAGCAAAGCTGACAGATGTAAAAGTCACTCATCTTGACACATGGAAAAGTAACTCATATGCATACTGAATACTTGCCAGCTATGCACATAAACTGAAGCGGTTTGAATTGCCCACTTCAGAAACTTCTTTTCGAGGGTTATTGCCAGAGCTCGGTCTAGTCTTTTTAGTATTTTGGCCACCTAGTAGGATGTGTTTCACACAAGCCAAGAATGTTTATGAAACCTCCACATACCCTGTTATCGGTGGTTACTCTCTGATGATGCGCTGACTGGTAATTGGTGCAGGGGCCTCTGATGGATACTGTAGTCGCACACATGCGAAGCTGGTTTTCGTTGCCATTCAATGAGAAAGGCCCTAACAAAACTAGCGGCAAAATGGGACAACTGTATTTCCGCATTCTGATAAAGGAGAAAAGAGGAAATTACTGTTCAACCCAAAAACATAAGTGGAGAAGGAGGCTTTATAGTAGCCCGAGTGAGATGTGTAGCCTGTTCTAAGGTTTTTGACCCCCTGTAGTTAAGAGGCAAAAGATAAGAATCTTATTACTGTTTTGTTATTATATGTTACAGTATCTTATGTACATTTAGTTCTTAGCATATGTTGAGTGCATTTGGTTTACCAGCATTTGTATGGCACCGAAGTGGTTTTTGATCTGTGGTTACGATTATCCAACCCCAAACTATTAATTTACAATTATATTGATGTAGTCATCCAATGGGGACCAGTATATAGTTATTTATCTTTTTGTGGCATTACATACACTAAAGAGAGTGTTGATTTATGAGAAGGATTGCCAGTTGAGCTATCATAGGAAATGCACATATTTCCTGTGCAAAGAAGTGGGGTGACCACATTTCCTGATGTGGCATTACCACTTTCCCCTAAATAGAAAAAATTATGTTAAATTCACGAAAAACACACATTTAGCACGATTTCCTGCATCTCCTTCGAATGTCTGAATGGGGGCCCACGTGCACTCAGACATGCAGCACGCACACCATTCAGGATGAATGAAAATGGTGACACTGAAAAAAACAAACTTTTCTCTAGGGAAGAAGCTATCCAGTGCGGCCGGTTCCGGAAAACACAAAGCTGGTTTTGTTTTCAGCTTTGTGCATCAACACCATGACTGGGTCGGTGCCAGAATCCCATGAGAGGCAGCAGTGTACAGTTTCATCAACATCACTAAAGGTAAATGTGATATATTGTTTTTTACCACAGAAAGATGAAACTTGTTTTGCAACATTGTGTTTCAGTTTGTATTCTCCACGCCCAGCAAAAATACATACATGCCAGTAAGTAAAAGGATGCTCCTATTCCAAGGAAACGTGGCTTGCGTCCCACACTCGTTTCTCTCAGTATAATTTGCACAGAAATATGATTATCGTGTCCATTGTTCGAAATATCATTTTCAATATTATCAATGGGTGTAACTTTTTTTATTATTAACTCCAATGTGGAAATATTGTGGTAAACTATATTTAGGACATCATAGGGCCAGATGTACCAAAGGATTTTACCCATTCTGTGTCTATGGGAAAAAGCTTTTGTGCATGTGGCCCATAGTTACGTCAGACACTGTTATGACCATAATATTCGGGTACCATACCACTGCGGCAGCATCTCATCGATCCACCAAGAACATGGATGTCTCACGCATGGATAGCATGCAGGACTGTCTAGTTTGTTTATCAGAGACACTTCAAGGCATGATTTCCACAACAATCTTTCATACATTCATAAATCTGTTGTGCCACCATCTTAAACCTGCATTGATACAAGTCCGAAGCACACATGGGCAACACGCAGTGGTGGAGGGGCGTCGCCCCCCTATATGAGCCAGCTGATGGAAAATAAAACTATAGCTTTTTTCATTTTTCATCTCCTGGCTCAGCCAGCAGGTGCAGGGAGAGGCAGGCTGAGCCACAGGAAGGTGGAAGGGGAAGGGGGGGGGAGAGCGCACTGAGTCCACAAGTGTGTTTGGCCGGCCGTTTCAGCCTGGCCAAACACACATGCGTACTTAGGTTTCTCCAGCACGTCTGCATGGCTAAAGAAACTGCACAGACCCCAGGCTTGTGTCTGAGCAGCAGTGACTGCCGCTCAGACCTATCCCGGCACTGCTTACATGCTATGTTTAGCAAGTAAGCAGCGCCAGGATTGCTGGGGAGCCTGGAGACACCATCAGGAGCAGAAGAGCGAGGAAGCAGGACACGGCGACGGGAGGCGGGTGGCAAAACGTAAGTAGTTTCTGTCTTTAAAAAAAAAAATGTTTTCCCCGTCGTCCGATGCCGCCCCCTTGACATACGCAGCAGCCGCCGCTGGCAACAAGTACATGGTGTCTAGCAGAGTGGCCCACAAACACAAGAATGCACAGAGGTTAACGTTTTTATCTGTCTCTTTGCATGAAAATAAAGGGCAAAAAATAGGATGAGGCTGCAAAAACGTACATAAGTTGGAGTGAGTGCTTAAAGCCCTAAGATAATCAGTGGTTACTGGACAATGATGTTGTTTAAGTCTGATGTCCCAGGCATTGAGTTCCTATTGGAGTATGATGAGCAGTCATCAGCTTACTCTAGGATGTGGTGAGAGGTTTGGAACTCAGAAACAGTATGGTACAGTATTCATTCTCGATAAAATAAAGGCTTAGACAGAGCTCTAGCTTAAAGAAAAGACATATCAGTTACCGCCCAGTCAATGAATGATAATCGGGATGCTATAAGATGTCTACCATTCCCTTTGCACCCTGCAGCTCTGGGCTCAAGTAGGAAAGTGCAGTGGCCTTCAGTGAGTGTTGCAGAATTTGTGCCAGAAACCAAACAGCTCACCACACTGAGGTGACCTGGGAACACAAACCACTAAAAAGGGATGCTAAGGGTGCAATGAATAACTGAACAAAGCTAGTCATTTACACCCTGGGGGTTTAGCTACTGCATGGCAGAGGCAGTGGGGATGTTGCCTCATCCAGCCCAGCTGTGGCCAGCCAGCCATTTTGAAAAAACCTCCTGCTGGGTTAGTAAGGCTTTTTTGCAAAGTGGCTTCCCGCATGGTGGGAGCTGCTGCAGTTGTGGCCTGGACCTGTCAGCATTTTGTCTTTCTTTCAGAAAATAACAATGATAAATGTTCCTGATGGATTCAGAGGTTTCTTCCAGCATGAGGAGATACATGAGCATTTTCCTGCCTGATAGCACCATTGTGTACATGTTGGCTGGGTACTTGTAGAAAGCCGGTAGACCTGGTCTTGCTAGACATGTCCGCTGGCGGTTTTGCAGTGGTGAGGGGTTTCCTCCGGAATTCACCAGCTACCCTGTTACTGCCCACCTCTATATAAGGCAGAAGGCTTGGACTCACTGGAGTATCCTATGTTTGGACCATTCAAGCTTCGGTGCTTGTAGTAGTGGTTCCTAGACACAGTGAGGGAGCCATTAGTGACCTCAATTGTGTTCCGCACAAGTCCAGGCTGCCTAGAGTTTAAGGGAATTGGATTCATACCTTTTATGGAACCTAATGGTGTCAAAATCTGTGGGCGTGCTTATCTCATGAATGGCTGGATGTAAAACTTTAATTTTGATAAGTTTGTGTTCCATTCTGTGGTAGATTAGGCATATGCAAAGTATTTAGCGTTGCACTGTAACTTGTGTGTCCTGTTATTAAAAATTTCTGGTCAATGTGAGCCTGTAGTAGGCAAAATCATAGTTTCATTAGCTAGTTTCAAGACCATAAACCCCCTTCCTGGAATTGCCAGAAGAACAGTGAAAGGACAATCAACCCGCTCTTTGTTGTGCCTGAAACAAAAAGAAAAATATTCTTAAAGTACAAAAAGAAGAAATATCAATGAAAATTCACTTACGTTTTGCATTCAGTCAAAATACATCTTACAGTGTGCAAAGAGGAATGTGCATCGGCAAGGACTGACCATGAGTTGCATTCTGCTGTGGAATAGAACATAGCAAGTGATAGCCATATAGTCCTGATATGAGCCGGTTGCATAATTGTATGCAAACCCCTCGACAGAGAAAAGTGGTGTCCTACCTTTAAACATGTCAGTAGCTTGAAGAACTTGTTCGACCTTCACCCAGGATACAACAGGGGGCATTTCTGTTGATCCTTGTGCTCGGAGCAGATTGTTCTAATGTTAGTCTGGGAATCAAAGATCTAGGGTTTCCAGTGGTGTAATGAGACTTACGTGAATAAAGAAGGGGGGACTGGGGGATATTGAACGTCCGTACACTCTCCCACTCTTGTGCGGGTAACCCTTCTAGATTCAGGTATGGGCCCCTTGGGAAATCATGGATGCAGTGGCTCCTAAACAAATGGCTGGAGTGTCACATAGCTTTAGGTCCTGATAAATCACCAATAGATCTTTGAAGACTAGATAGGTGTGAAACATGTCAAGCTCATCACTGTAGTGTAGGGATTCCCATTCCCAGACACAGTCATTTTCACTACATCCCTACAGTTCAGGGATTTCATTCATAAACACTCTTCTAGGGATATCCAGATCATTATATCTGTTAATTAGTGCTTCCTCTTTTTAACTTTGATATAGGCTCCACCCGCTCAGAGTAAAAGTTACCGCATTGGCACCTATAGTGAATTTTAAAGTTCACTTACTCTTGTTTCTCACCCAACATAGACCAGAAAACACTGCACGTCTCTGGAATTTTCACCCCCACATTATCTACAAAAGCTCTCCGGAAAAGAGCCCTCTCACAGGCTCATCGGCATTGCAGTGCCAGCCTGACAAGGAGCAATCCCGCTGATGAAGCATGCCAAATAATTGTTTTTGGTGTCCTCCTACTCTTCTCCAAACTGGGTTTGTGGATTAGGCTACTTCAGAACAGGTACTTATTGTTTATTACTTGTAGTGAGTCTTACACCATCTGTATCTTTTTATGCCAGTTTGCAGTCCCAAATCTTTGCATCAGTTTTAATGATAATGCCAGCTGCTATACTTTCAGATGTACAAGTCCTGCAAACTTACTATTCCCAGTCATAATACTGAAGTTAATTCTTCTTATTGACAGGTCCTTGATGTGCCACAGGATGTACACACAATGGCTTAATCATGGTAGACACAGGTCCCAGGGAAAACATAATGAGTATCGATCCAACTTAAATCATAGTACGAACACATCACAGCTGATGCTCAGTCTTCGCGGAATCAAAAGAATGGTATTGTATTGATCACAGAAGCATATTATAGGAAGAAATGTTATATTTTACATTTATCAATCTGAACAAACCAGATGAATTGCAACCCTTTCTTGGCTCCTTGACAGGCTCTCTCTTTGAATCATCCACTATGCTGGTCTCAGGAGGGCCTTGTACAAGCCCTTAAAGGTCAGGGTAGCTCCTCCCGCTTGACAGGTAATTTAGCTGTTCATCCTCCAGACAAGGCACTACAACAGGGCTTCTGCTGAGCCCTAGAATTAACTCTAGCCTATAGAACAACAAAAAATTGGTTGTTCTGGTCCTGGTTCAACAAGATCCTGTCAGCCGATGCTGCACAGCTTCAAATGGAATCCAGGTGAGTACAAGGTACTGGATCCAAAGAGGCAGTACTTATGGCAAACTTGAGACGCAGTTGGGAAGAATAGAACCCACCAATTGTTGTGCCCCTTCTAATTTCCACCAGCAGGCATTCTATGATAGTTGGTTGAGGAAACAAGCTATGGTCTATTGTGTATGGATTGGAAAATCACAGGCCAAGCACAGGCCAAATATCCCAAGTATGTTTACGCTGTAGCTCGGGTAATGAGAGGTCCAAGTAGCCAAACCAGTTTTACACAGCTATAGTTGCACTGTTGCATGGTTGATTGCAGCTCAGAAACCTGGCAGAGAAACCCCACTGTAAGATGTAGCTTCCAGGGTAGAGCCAAGGACACAGAAATGTGGTCCTAACCCGATTGCCAATGAACCTTCATCTTGTGTGAAATGTAATGCTGGGCTGACATGCAACAAACTTTGAGGTGGAAGTGAAGCACCAATACAAGCCCAATAGTCAGTCTTTGCTTCTCTTCGCTTCTCTTCTGCTTATTCTGGTGAAAGACGTATCATCAAAGGGATGCAATTGCCCTTAGGGGTTTTGAGCACAACTGCAGCCCGAACCGCTCAACAGAATTACACCAAATTTGGTGGAAGGCTACATCTTGGTCCAGAAAGAGTGCTTTTTGTAATTTGGTGTAAGTCTGTTCAGTAGTTATGGAGTCATTAAAGAAAAAAGATTTATGTATATCTAGGGATGCAGTGGGTCCGCAAATCTGACAGATCTCAACATGAGATCTGATTCGCTGCCACCACTTCGACCAGGAAGTCGTGGCAGCCATCTTGGACCAGGACTCTGCTGAGTCCCAAGAAAAAAATGGCAAAAAAACATAAAAGGCACAGTAGGAATGCCAAAAACGTATTTAAAAAAAAATTCCTGTGGATCCATGGAAACATTTTATATGAGCAGCAAATTCTTTATTCCACGCTTGGTGTTATTGGCCCACTGATTACCGGGGGAATTCGTTTTAAGTTTAAGTGGGGGGTGCATGTGGCCCCCTCCACATGGCCCCAAGCCCCCGGGGACTCAATCTCCCAGAGCCTGGCTGATGTTGTTAAGTGGAGGGGGGCTGTGCTGCCCCTCCGCACCACTTTTGGCCCTGGGGACCCTATCCTGCGGGGCCCAGCTGTACAATTCAAATGAGGAGGGGGGCCACGAGAGGGGACCGCCACCAACCGGGTCTTGGCTGTAGTAAAAACAGACGCTCCCTCTTCCCGAGCCATTTTCAGCCCCAGGACCCCAACCCTCAGAGCGCAGCCATGCAGAAAAAAAGAGAGGGTAACCAATAATAAGCATGGGGACCCCATCCCTCAGGGCCGACTAGTTATGTCCTGGGGTGCCCACCCCCGAGACATAGCAGTTTCCCTCCCTGCACTGGTGCCAGTAGGGGAACCTGTGTTTGCTCTCGCTTGGCAGGAGCAATTTTCAAACTCCTGCCATGCAGATCAAGCACTAAGTCCAATTTCATGTGGGGAAAGTATAAAAAATGCTCCCACCCGCTGGGAGCAGACTTTTCATCTGGTTAACTGCCTGCATTGAAGCGGGCAGGGAAATAGATGAAAAAATTGCTCCCGTCAGCAGGAAGCAGCATTTTTAGCTGCCGCCATGCTGGGACCATGGCGTCTCCAAGGCCACAATTGGCCAAGGGAGTGGGGCAGCCTTTACCTTGTTAGCATGGAGTATTACTTGCACCCACAACTTTCGTGATTTGCAAGAGGTACACCACACAACTTTGAACATGCACAACCACACTTGCCTCCAGAACTTAACTTACGCTATTACCATGCTATACACCCAAACATGTTCACATAGTATTTTTCAGCTGTATATGAACACAACGTTATCAGTGTTGTCATCGATGATGCCATTTAAGATGTCGTCAGTGATGTCAATGATGTCATTTAACATAATGAGTGAGGTCATAAGCAGTGCATGGCAGGTGCAAGTTATAGTATCTCAGTAAACTATACCTGGTGAATTTCACTGCTTTTGCTTTTTAAACTTTTTTTTTTATTTTGATTCAACACATCACTGTAATCTGTCTTTTTAACCTTTAATTTTTTTAGTGATTATTTTGTTTTTTTAACACAAGGTAAGCTATTATAACCATGCAATATTATAATGTCACTTTAACCCTTGGTTTATTCTGTAAATTGCTAGGTTTTTTTAATGAAAGTTAAGAGTTAATTACCATACCTTCATATAACATTGGGTTTTTCAATGAAATTCTGTTTTTTTAATGTAAGGTAAGAGTTTATTATCATACTTAACTATAATCTAATTTTAATCTTAGTTTTTTTCAGTGAATTTCTCCTTTCTATCATATTTAGTCATCTTCCCGTCTGCACAATTGCCTTTAGTGGCCTCCAACGAAGCATGTACCGAAACACTGGCGTACGCCCAACCCCACCAACCGGCTGCACACAACCTTTGGCCATATGCAGTAGGGGGTGGGTCACAGTCTTCTGTGCACGGTCTTCGCTGTGCAAGTTAGGGATTGGTCACAGGGGCAGGACCTTCTAACTTTCAGAAACCACCTCAAGACATGGCTTTTTTTAGCAGTAAACGGCAACCCTTCCCCCCCCCCCCAGCCTCCCCTTCAGCGCCTTGAGACCCTAACGGGTGAGTAGTGCACTTAATAAATATTTTGATTGATTCTGGTATCTGGTCAGGCCCTGCACCCAAACGTCAGCGCCCTCCCGCAGATGCCCCTCCACCCACAGTCTCACCCCCCGCATATGCCGAACCCCCCATCAGTGCCAACCCACATTTAGTTTTATTTTTTTAATTTTTTCAGATGCTCTGGTACTCGTACGGTACATGCCACTCAAGCTTCACCACCAGGTTAACGTACCACAGTGCAAGCTTCCTCAGGGAAATATGCACTTTATTGGGGTACCAGTGGGTGAAGCCTGAGCTTTGTCTCTTGTAGGAGTACTACAGGGCCCCTAGGAGGATCTCTTGGTAGGGTGTCCAGGCATCACGGAGTTGTCGTGACAGTCCTGGCTTTTCACTGGCTGTCCCGTCAGACTTCAGGAAATGTAGCTCTTGTCCCGGTTTTTAGAGAGGGGCGACTGAAAACGGTGAAAGGTGTTTTTTAATGTTTTCCAAAGCAGGGATAGTTAGCAGCTGTTATAAGAAAGCAAATGAATTAACAGGCATGATACTGGCTTTAAACATTGCATTTTATTTACGTTCTGCTTTAATGTTATGCTGATGGGCGCTGTCATTCTGTGTGCTCGGCGGAAGTAAAATTGTAGTCCCTTTTCTATTTTTTATGAAATGTCCCGGATTTTGAGTTTAAAAATCCGGTCACACGAACTCTGGGTCCCTCAACAAGTGGCTGGGGGTCAGGATGTGTGCCTACCCTGCCACCTTATAAACTATTTCTAAAACTTCTTCACCTGGTCTGTCTCCTAGTCCTGTAAAGGCAGCCGCAACAATTTCTTCTCAGTTGCAACCAGCCAATCTGATTGCTCTGTCCCGGTCCTGCGATACTGAATTGTCCAAGGGAAAAAAAGCTCCCTCGCAGTCAGAAGGCCCTATTTTTTAATTTTGTATACTCTTAAGGAAGATTTAGGGCATTTCAGCTCCATTGGTTTAGCATTGATCGTTGTCCAAGACTGCGGTAGGGCTGTGAATGTTTTGAAAAATGTGTGTGTAGTCTTATATTGCCAACACGGTGTTTGTGGTTTGTAAATCTCACCATAATAATAATAATATCCCATGTTACAAAGTTACTTGCTATGTATTCTCTCTATATACAGACATATTTAAACCAAGCCACAGCACCACAAGTTAATCAGGAACAACACCTCCCGAGTTAGTTGCATGGCAGCGAGCAGGCTCCTGCCTAATATTCAATCCATCCTTTCTTGCCAAGGCAGAAGCGCTGACACTTCATTGCATTGCAATGAAACCAGTGTTTTCTTGGGCATTATCCAGGAAATTCACATGCTCTGGTCCTACCAATCTAGTCTTTAATCAACACAAAACATAGGGGTAAGATGGTGTGCAAGCACTGCAAGTACTTCCCAAAATTAACTTTCTAGTAAACAAACATAACAGGCCTCAACATGTGAACGATTAGAAAAAAAACATACCGTGTGACACAGTTAATTTCCCAATAGTCCATTGCTTTCGTGTGTAACGTTTAATTCCTCAGTGCCAGATTCCAGCCCTGGATTCTGAGACAATGATCCACAGCGTGTGCATTTGAGCTACCCAGTAGCAGGTTTATGGAGAGGAAAAAGAAGTATTAGAAGTTTACTCATCCATAATGCCTAAGAGGGCCATGCTCTTGCAGGGATAAGTACATCCTATCCAAGACTGCACATCAATTGCATTAACTATGACATGCCGCGTTACATATGAATACAGCCCAAGTAGGATTAATAGTGCAACATGTAGAATACTTTGTGCTCCAATGATTAGCTACCCTGATTATGAAACTGACAACTTGGGATGTATTGATATATAATGTGGGGTGTCAGAAGTGATGCAATTGATATGTCCAATCGTAAACAAAATATAGACATTAGGGCAAGAGGGGTGATGCTCATGGTGATGGTGACCATGCTTGACCGGTGATACTGATCAGGGTGAGATGCTGGCCATGTTCAGAAAGAAAGGCTACCCAGGCTTAGAGTAAGATGCCACGCAGTTCTCTGGCAGAAGGCTGTAGCTGAAACCTGAGGAGAAAGTTGTGTGTGTTTGGATGGAGAAAAGGAAGGTGTTGTGTTTGTAAAGACTAATATGAGAGTGTGCGTAGTCTGACACAGTGTCCTCTGGTCAGGAGAGTGCAGGTTGGCATGCTCTCTGAAAGATCCTGTGTTCTAGGACATTGTCTGCAGTTGTGGCTCTCTGGGAGGCTGGACAAGCAATACCCAACCACCTCCCTCCACCACCGCAACCAGGGTAGATATTTGTCTATCATAGGGCAAACAAGCAGGTGTGGCCCAATCATTTAGGTGCGGTGCCTGAGAGGAATGGAAAGGCTGGAAGCCTGAGGAAGAAGGGACAGGCCTTCCAGTCTACTGGGGCATAGTGACAGTGTAAGATGATAAAATACAAGGGATCGACCATGGGCATAGAGGACAGTAGTGCATAGGAGTCACTGGAGTTCAAATAATATGTCACTGGGGCAGGTGTAACAAGATCCAGGCAATGACAAAGCATCAATTGCATAATGATGATCACTGTATCATGACTAGGCAACCAGACAACCGCATACAGCCAAAATAGTACATTGGCTCCAGCCAGTCCATCTGTACTCAGGAGATTTCTACCCAGAGGATGAGAGAAGCCTCCTTGCTGTCAAAACCCACAGATCACGACATCTTGTTGCCATAACAACCATGGACGTCATTTAGGGATGCAGCTGCGACCCCTGGATTGCCCTTTGCTTCCCTGCTGCCTTTGCGACTCCTTGCCTAAGAGGTGACAAAATCAGTGCCAGTAACACAGGGGCAGCTCGTACTTATTGACATCAGTTGGGGCTCCGCTTTTGTTGTTTTCTGCCAAATTTTTTTATTACACTAATAGTGAATAATTTTACATTATTTTACATTATTCACTATTAGCATACTAAAAAATGGAGTACAATTAGCTGGATGTGACATCCCTTGCAGCTGAGCTAAGAAAAATAAATTATTCTAAAGGGCTTGCAGGTGAGAGTGTGTTTGTATGTGTGCGTGTATGTACGTGAAAGTTAAGGTCAAATGGCGTGTGATGTGACTTCCGCACCCCCCCCCCAGCATTTTGGTGAATTGATGTCCATGTTAAGAATTGCCTGTGAAGAGCACAGAGTTGAGAGAACTAGTAGAGCTGTGGTTTACAACCTAGTTTCCTCTCAGATTGTACCTAGTAGGGGCCAGAGCCAGGGAAAGGTAGTGGGGCAGAGGGGGCAATAAGTAAAAAATAAAAACAAAAACTTACCTGCCTCATTTTGTTTGCCTCACACCACTATTCTGGTGTGGGTGCGCACAGACTGAGGCTCCCAGACTCCCCTATGGCCAATCCAGACGCTGCTCTCACACAGGTAATACTCATGAGAGCAGCATCAGAATGGGACAGAGCGGGTTGGTTTTGCGCTCCTAGGGGGACCGGGAGCCTGTGCCTGCTGTTGTTCTCCACCCCAGCAATGTAGCTGGGCTGGAGAGATGTCAATGCGCATGCCGGTTTGGCCGTCCTAAGACAGCTCCTCCTGGTCCTCCACCAATTTTTATGGCCCACCCCCAAGACTCTGCTCCTAATGAAAAATGAAATGATAATAAGCATGTTATTATCATTTCATTTTTCATTTGCTTCTGCTGGTAGGGGGGTGACACTCCTCTGCCCTAATGGAGGGAAGGTTTTAGAATCTCTAACTTCTCTGTGCAGGAAGCTGAATATGTGTGTTAAAATTGTTGTTGTCTCTGCTGACACAGCTTCTAGAAATAAGGGAGTCCCCAAAACAGTCTTTTCATACTTCTGACTTAGTATGCATTTGCAGTCTGTAAACATTACTTTAAACTGTGTAATCCATGCCAGGTTTACTGTATTTTCAAATAGTTGTCCTGTACTAGTTAAGCACACATGGGAAACATTTGTCAATCAATCAATATATTTATAAAGCGATCTACGTACCCGTGAGGGTTTCAAGGCGCTGGGGGGGTGGAGGGGGTGCTGCTACTGCTCGAAGAGCCAGGTCTTGAGGTGTCTTCTGAAGGTGAGCAGATCCAGGCTTAGGTTTGATGGGAGGGTGTTCCAGGTCTTGGCGGCGAGGTAGGAGAAAGATCTGCTGCCGGAGGATTTGCGCTGGATGTGAGGGGTGGAGGCGAGTGCAAGGTTGGCGGAGCGGAGTTGCCGGGTGGGGGTGTAGAAGTTGAGTCTGCTGTTCAGGTAGGATGGTCCGGTGTTGTGAAGTGCTTTGTGTGTGTGGGTGAGGAGCTTGAAGGTGATCCTCTTGTCGACGGGGAGCCAGTGTAGATCTCTTAGGTGGGGGGTGATGTGGCTGTGGCGAGGGATGTTGAGGATGAGTCGGGCGGAGGCGTTTTGGATGCGTTGGAGGCATTGCAGGTGTTTGGACGGGATGCCAGCGTAGAGTGCGTTGCCGTAGTCGAGCCTGCTGCTGACGAGGGCCTGGGTTACTGTTTTCCTTGTTTCGGTTGGGATCCATTTGTAGATTCTGCGGAGCATGCGGAGAGTGTTGTAACAGGAAGAGGAGATGGTGTTGACTTGTTTTGACATGGAGAGGGATGAGTCGAGGATGAAGCCGAGGTTTCGGGCGTGGTCGGTTGGTGTCGATGGGGTGCCCAGCGAGGCTGGCCACCATGAGTCGTCCCAGACGGAGGGGGTGGGCCCAAGGATGAGCACCTCTGTTTTGTCCGAGTTCAGTTTCAGTCGGCTGCTTCTCATCCAGTCGGTGACGGCCTTCAGGCCCTCGTGGAGGTTGGTTTTGGCGGTGTGTGGGTCCTTGGTGAGGGAGAGGATGAGTTGGGTGTCATCGGCGTAGGAGATGATGTTGAGGTTGTGTTGACGGGCCACCTGTGCGAGGGGGGCCATGTATATGTTGAACAGTGTCGGGCTGAGGGATGAGCCCTGGGGTACGCCGCAGATGATGTTGGTGGCTTTGGATTGGAATGGGGGGAGGAAGACTCTCTGGGTTCTTCCGGAGAGGAAGGATGTGGTCCAGTCGAGGGCCTGGTCTTGGATCCCTGCTTCGTGGAGGCGGGTTTTCAGAGTGTGGTGGCAGACAGTGTCGAAAGCGTCCGACAGGTCTAGGAGGATGAGGGCTAATGTTTCTCCATTGTCGAGATGGTTTCTGATGTCGTCTGTGGCGGCGAGGAGGGCGGTCTCGGTGCTGTGGTTTCGCCTGAAGCCGGACTGGGAGGGGTCGAATATGTTGTTGTCTTCGAGGTACCGGGTGAGTTGTGTGTTAACGATTTTCTCAATGACCTTCACCGGGAATGGAAGCAGGGAGATGCGCCGGAAGTTCTTCAGGTCTTTGGGGTCTGCCTTTGTTTTTTTTGAGCAGAGCGTTGATTTCGGAGTGTTTCCAGCTTTCCGGGAACCTTGCTGTTTCGAAGGAGATGTTGATGACCTTCCGAAGGTGTGGTGCGATGGCTGCGTCTGCTTTGTTGAAAATGTGGTGTGGGCAGGGGTCTGATGGTGATCCGGAGTGGATGGAAATCATAGTCCTGCGAGTTTCGTCGTCATTGATGCTGGTCCAGGAGGTCAGGCGGTTGGAGCGGGTGTAGTTCGTGGAGGGCGGGGTAGGTGTGTCCGCGGTGTGAGGGATTTTGAAGCTGTCATGGATGTCTGCAATCTTTTGGTGGAAGGCGGTGGCTAGGGTGTCGCATAGTTCTTGTGAGGGGGTGATGTCGTTGACAGTGGCGCTGGGGGTGGAGAGCTCCTTTACGATGTTGAAGAGTTCTTTGCAGTCATGAGCGTTGTTTTCTAGGCGAGTTTTGAAGGAGGATCTTTTTGCTAGTCTGATGAGTTGGTGATGGCAGCGTGTGGCATCCTTGAGGGCTGTGTGGTTGTTAGGTGTGCGTTCGAGGAGCCATTTTTGCTTGAGTTTACGGCAGTTGCGTTTGGAGGCTTGCAGGTCGTTGGTGAACCAGGTGGCTTTTTTGTTGGTTTGGTTGTTGGAGGGTTTCTTGAGTGGTGCGAGGCGGTTGGCGCAGTCGTTGATCCAAAGCTTGAGGTTGTGGGCGGCGATGTCAGGGTCGGAGGGGTTGATGGGTGGTTTTTGGGCTAGGGCGTTGGTTAGTTGGTCTTCTGTGACTTTGCCCCAGCGTCTGCGGGGTGCTTGCTCGGTGAGATGGTGTTGAGTATGTTTCTTGAAGGTGAAATGGATGCAGTGGGGGTCGGTTGGGAGGTGCGGGTGAATGGGGGGGAAAGGGAGCGGGAAAAAAGGAGCGGGAACGGCGCAAAAGGAAAAAAGTGAAAGAGGGCAAAAAAGGCCCAAAAGTGCGAGAAAGGCAGAAAAAATGCAGAAAAGTGGCAAAGAGTAGAAAGCCAAGAAAGGCAGAAAAATGCAGAAAAGTGGCAAAGAGTAGAAAGCCGAGAGAAGGCAGAAAAATGCAGAAAAAGGCAGAGAAGAGACTGTCAGAGCAAGAGGAGACAGACCAGAAGGTACACTCTAGCGGATCGGGGTCAGGAGGGCCTCGATCCCTAGAAGCAGCGAGGGCGGGGAGGGGGAGACACGGGCATGGCTTGGTGGTGCTGTGCACGCGGGGAGTGTTTTACTTGGCCAATACAGGCCAGGATAATAATAAATTAATATTTAATGTTTGTTTTACTAAGCAGTTTGTGCTGTTGCAGGTCTTATCTGCTATGAACAAATAAGTAGCAGTATGTAAACCTATAACCGGGGGTTTGTGATGTTTTCCAACCTGAGTACTTTACGCAGAAGGTACAGGACAATACTAACAGCCTGCTGCTGCTTCTGAAGTGCATATTTAACCCAAGCATATCAGACTTTTTCCACATAGATGATGAAGATGTATGTGTATTTACAGAAACTTTCCTAATTTAAATATTTGGACCACTAACCACAATTTCTATGAGAAAACCATCTATAACCAATATTTCATCAACTCCCACTAGAGAATCAGCATTTTTCACATGGTGAAATTGCCTTAAAATTCAGCACAGTTCTTAAAACATAACAGCAATATATGATTAAAATGCAGCTCCAGATATTCACTCATGTGCTTTTGAAAAGAAATCATGGTGGAGCTTTTCCTCCAAAAATAAAGTAATGGAAATGCAACATATAACTTCCCACCAATTTAATACAGCGAAAAACCCAAACACACCGTCTAGCAAGTAAATTTGTGAATTACACTGAAAATTGTAAAGGTCTGATTTAGTTCTAACCCTTTGCTATTCCTCAGTAAAAAAAAATTGTTGTCCAGAGATTTTCATTTTTGGTACATGTTTTTGTATCATTAGAGAAGTAATTTAGCTTGGGTAGATATTGCTAATCCGGCCGATAATTTTCTGGACAACATTTTTAAAAATGGCAGATGTGTTGCAGTGATGATATAATATTCAGGAACCATGAGACCTATATACTTCAGAAGTGTTTTAGCCATTATATTGGTAATTTATTTTAATATTGTTTTTGTTTCATGTTTTTTGTTGATTCACATCAAGCGAAGCAGGTGGTAGTAGAGGATCTTTACCTCCTGAGTATTGCTAACTACAAAATCTGAGCACTCCTTCAAAAAAAGGAAAAATTTGTGGCGCATTCCAAACTAATCTGAAAGAAAAGCTAACATCAACTGCAGCTGGATAGAAGAGAGGTCAAGATGCTGCAGAAATACAGGAAGACAAAGTTCACAAAAGATTAAAACTGATGGGTAAATGTTCTGTGCGAGTCATTCACCTGAATTCCAAGCATTCCGATGGGGCGATGACAATTCCCCAATTCTTCTGTGTCATACTTGAAAGCCCAGGTAGCGGGGGTAGGACGCTCAGGTGCCTAGGTACTAACAATTGCACTGCAGGATCCCTCATGATCTTAGACAATTCTGATTTGGGCCCTTTTGACACTCACTCTGCTGATGTGGGGAAAGTGGATGGGGGAGCGGGGAACAGCGGCCACAACTGAATGTAATTCAGAACCACAACATGAAATTTTGGTGGGATTTCAAGGGCCCTTGCTTGGTTACAGGCAGCATCCGGGAGAGATGACTGCCTCGGCTCATTGGGCTCTGCAGTCTCCCAGAAAGCAAGCGCCTGACAATTGTGCCAGCTGGAAACACAATGAAGTTGCATCACCCAACTGAGTCCACACCCTTAGTTGTCATCTTGGGCGGTGTTACCCCTTTAAAAGATGGGGAGGTTGAATCCACTCCTGAATTAATGCGTAAGCAAGGACGTCTATTCACCAAAATGCCAGGAGTAGCGGAAGTGACGTCACACGCACACGCTTACACAAACACACATTAACTCATACACCCACTCTCTTTTACATAAGTATACCCTCACCCGCAAACATGCACACAGCATACACTTAAAAGTGTTTTTTACTTATCTCAGCTACCAAGGAGGGTCATATTCCAGATAAGTATACTCCAGTTTTTTATTACACTAATAGTGAATGATGTATTATTCACTATTAGTGTAATAAAAAAAACTGATTGAAAACAAAGAAGTGGAGCCCCAAGCAATGTCCATAAGGACATTCTGCCCCTGTGTTCCTGGCACTGATTTTGCCAACTCAGAGCTCAGGAGTCGCAGAGGCAGTGCCAGAGGTCGCAAAGGGCAAGCTGGAGGGGCTGTAGCTGCGACCCCTGGCGACCGCTAAATGGCATCCAAGTGCGTAAGGTGTGGCATTGGTATGATAACCATATGTGGCAGTGTCAGCAAGCATTTTAGCACATAATAATGGCAAGAGGAGCGGGGTGGGTGGGGGTAAGGGAAAAAGATCTGGAGGGAGATAATACTATTCTATATATTTCAGGCACCAGGGCTTTGTTAGGAGTGCTTTACAACACAGGCCTGGTTGCAATGGACCCGTCATGGGGCTTTAAGGTTTTACCCTAAGGATAGTTCTGTCACCCCGGTAGTCCCCACCCCAGGTCTGGGAGGTCCAAACGAAATAGTCATTTGGAGGAGGGAAGAAGGGACCAACCAAGGCTGATCCCTTTACCCAATAGGTTTTACGCTTTGAGCCGTCTGAATAGTATCGACTGACTGAGTTTAAGATGTGATGAGAATACGCAGTCCGAAGAAAGTAGCGGGGCGGGGATGGATTGTGGCCAGGTAGTGAGTGAAATCAGCCAAGGTGCCAGATTAAAATAGCTTGCTGGAATATAACCACCTTGTAGGAAGTTGGCTCTGTATGCACTATTTCAAAGTAAGGAATAGTATGCACAGAGTCCAAGGGTTCCCCTTAGAGGTAAGATAGTGGCAAAAAGAGATAATACTAATGCTCTATTTTGTGGTAGTCTGGTCAAGCAGTAAGTTTTTTTTTTTTTTTATTAAGCATTTTACATTATAGTAAATACAACAAACAAACTTGCCAGTTATTATCGTTAGTGTGTACATATAATATGCAATTAGGTGTCCTATAAAAAGAAACATATTACAATATGGTCAACATGTCATATCCATTGAGATTGTAAGCACCCAAACTGGGCACAGGGGCTCAAAAGGGTCATAACATTCTACTTTAGTGCCCAGAGAGGGCGGCTGCAAAATAAAACAGGGGTATCGGTTAGGGTCATGCTAGTGTTAAAGTCATTTCCTCCATTATGTGATAAGCGAGGAGTGTAATATGGCCCCATCGACACCCCCCTCCCAGGGAACATTCGCTCATGGTTTCTCCTTCTTATTCCCGACTCTGTTGTTCCCGGGCCCAGCTCACAAACGGATCCCAGATGTCGCGGGGACTAGATGCAGCTGGCATTAACTCCCAGAATGTGGTTAGCTGTGTATGCCCGTAAGTTACATCCGCCAGCCAATCCCTCACCGCGGGCACCCTCGGCCTACCCCAATGGATCGCCACCCGTCTCTTAGCAAACAGCAAAAGTAATGCATGCAGCTTGCGCATTTCTGGCGGAGTGTCTCTGACATATCCTAGTAGCCCAAGCAGAGGGGAAGGGACATCCGAGCGGCCCACTATCTGGTTTACCGATACAAAAACCTGAGACCAATAATCCTTCAACTTCGGGCAGGACCACGCTATATGTAAAAAAGAGGCCAAGGCCGACCCACATCGCCAACATTCGTCCGTCTCTCTAAGCCTCATTCTTTTCAGGCTGATGGGGGTTCTGTAGAACCTATGTAGGTATTTAAAATGTATTAAACGCAGCTTGTAATTTGGCGAAAGCTCAGCGAGCTGCCCACAGCAGAACTCCCACTGCTCCCCAGAAATCTCAGGCTGCAGCTCCTCGTTCCAATGCAGCATAGATTTAGGCGCTGCCTCTGGTGTCATGTTTTGCATATGGCGATAAATTTGAGTAACTAGTTTACGGGGAGATGGGGAACCCACCACCGCCTCCAAATCTGTAAAGATCGGCGGCGAGTCAGGGAACCCTTCGCACAGTGTCCGGCACGCCGTATGTAGTCTATGGTACAGGAATAATTCGGAAAAGGGCACCTCACCCCCCTCCTCCGGCGCAGGGGGGGGCATAAACTTGCCATTGGGAAAAAGGTTAGCAAAGGTGCGGGGATTCATCTTGTCAATCAGGTGGCCAGCTGTTCCATCAGCCACGCAAGGCAGCATCGGGTTATGCAGCAGAGGCAGCGATGGAGCATACAACAGCGGGACTCCGGCCCTCCTACGCAACTCCTCCCTTACCCACTGCAGCATCCTAGCCGTATCTACATCTCCTCTAGGGCGCCTTGCTTTAGCACATATCGCAACTCCAAGTGGAATGGGCGCCACCATATCACGCTCCACCGCCACGTGAGGCTGGAAAGGGACAGGGTGGGTCCAAAAATGTAGGAACTGAGCCTGAGCACAGAGAGCATACAGTTTTATATCTGGGGCCCCCAAACCTCCCTGCCGCAGTGGCAGCGCCAACGTGTCCCACGCTACCCTGGCCTGTCCACCCACCCACACCAGCTCAACCAGGCATGACCTCAGAGCGGCAAAGAAGTGTGCTGTAAGCGGTATAGGTATATTTACGAATAGATAAAGGAATTTGGGTAACACTATCATCTTTGTCAACGCTATCCGCCCAGTTAGTGATAGGGGCAGGGAGGCCCATGATTTCACTTTCTCGCTCAGCCACACCATAGCCCTGCCAAAGTTGAGGCCCCAAATCTCCTGAAGGTCCCGGCTTATCCAAATCCCCAGATATTTGACTTTTTCCGCCTCCCAACGCAGGGGGTATTCAGTGCGCACCTCCGCAGTGCCGTCCGTGAGGGGAAAGATTACCGATTTAGACCAGTTGATGGAGATGCCCGCGAACCCCTCAAAGCGAACAAATTCCCGCAGGATGGGATCCAAGTTGTCCGCAGGATTTGTAAGATAGAGGGTCACATCGTCCACGTATAGTGATATTAGAAGGTTTCTAGAGCTGAACCCTATACCTCTTGCAGTATGATGTTGCCTAATCCTCGCCGCCAGCGGCTCCATAGCTATGGCAAATAGCAGCAGGGAGAGAGGACATCCCTGCCTAGTACCGCGCAAGACAGGGAACGGTGCAGATACCAGACCATTCACTCGCACTCTGGCTGTAGGCAAAGTGTAAAGCAGACTAATTTTTCTAAGCAGTAGCGCACTGAAACCCATCCTTTTTAGTATATGGAATAAATATGGCCATTCAATAGTGTCAAAGGCCTTAGTTGCATCTAAAAAAAACGCGGCGGCTTTAACTTCGGGGTGCAGGTAATGTAATGTAGCGAAGATTGTTCGCAGGTTGTGGGAGGTCGCCCTTCCTGGTATAAAACCGGATTGGTCTGGGAGTGCGACCATCGACAGCATTGGCTGCACTCGATTCGCAAGTAGTTTGGCCAAGATTTTCACATCTACATTAATCAGGGATAAGGGCCTATATGAGTTTAGATCGTCAGCAGGTTTATCCGGCTTCAACAGCGTGATAATCATTGCTTTGCGCATAGTGGCAGGTAACACCCCTCTCTCCAGGGCCTCCTCGTACACAGCCAGCAACCGGGGAGATAGCTCATCTACGTACGCCTTATAAAAGGCTGTTGTAAGCCCATCAGGTCCCGGCGCCTTATCAGGCGGCAGGCTCCTGATAACTTGTGCCACATCGCCGGCGTCTATTGGAAGGTCCATATATTCTCTGTGGTTATTATTGAGCCATACCAATGCAATGGAATCTAGATAGGATATAAGCCCTTCCGGACATTCATCTTGAGTATTAGTGTATAACCGAGAATAGAACTTGGAGAATGCTCCTACAATGTTCTCCTTGTCATGAAGCAGTTCGCCATCAGCTGTGCGCAGCTCATGAATATATGTCGCGTGTCGCGGCGGTCTAACCATATTTGCTAGTACCCTCCCCGGTCTCCCTCCTTCGCCGTAGCGCCTCGCCTCAGCATATTTCCCCAGAAACTTGACCTCCCTCCATGCTTCCTCTTCATATTCCAGTAATTTAGCCTTCAACAGCCCCGCCGCCTCTGACTCCCCATCCTCCAAGAAAGTGCGTTCGAGTTGTTTTATATCGGCTTCAAGTTCTACCAGAGTGCTCCGTATTGCCTTCAATACCCCCGCCTGCCGGGCTATACATTGGCCTCTAATAACGACCTAAAGGCCTCCCACAGAGTCGCCTCCGTGTCCACCGACCCCGCATTACGCTCAAAGTAGTCCGCAATGTCGGTCCGTATCTCCTCCCTGAATGCGACATCAAGTAGTGCCTGGGGTGGGAGTCGCCAAGAGAATGCCGGGGAAGGACCTCCAGGGAGCAGCAACCTCAACATACAGGGCGCATGGTCAGACAGTGTACGAGGCATGTGCTCTACCTGCGACATCCACAGTGCAACATCTCGTGACACAAGCCAGAAGTCAAGACGGGACCACGCGCCTCTATAGGACGATATACAGGTGCCCTCCCTCAGGTCCCTATGTCTACCTCGCCATACATCAACCAGCGCGCCATCCAGCATTATCTCTCGTAGGGCGGAACCCGCCAACGGATTCAATGTGCGAGCTGCCCCCTTTCTATCTACATTGTCATCAAGTGCAGCATTGAAATCACCTCCCCATACAATTGTATCGCATCCAGTGGTTTTCACCTGCCCCCAGATCTTATGAAAGAACCCTGGAGTATCTGCGTTAGGCCCATACACAGCCACAAATACAACCGAAACACCGCACACAATACCCTGAACCCAAACATATCTCCTCTCTGGGTCACATTGAACTGCACCCTCACGCCAGTCCAGCCCGCGTCTTATGAGTATCGCCACCCCTCGGGCATAGTTGGAGTAAATAGCTGAATAAACATGACCCCATCTAGTGTGACGCAGTCTTTGGGCAGGGGCGGTGTTCATGTGCGTTTCCTGCAATAGGCAGACATCCACCTTATGCCGCACCAAATATGCATGTACCAACCTAGCCTTCCTGTGGTCGTTGAGCCCCCTAACATTCCAGGTGAGACAGTTCAGGGTTTTATCCGTTCTTGGCATTTCTCATAAACATCTTGTAACATTTAGTAAGACATGTTGACAATAACCAGGCTGTACGTTCAGGGCACCGCACAGGTAAATAAATAAATAGCATATAATAGATATTGGCAATAAACAACAAGCTAACAGCCCCAGCCAGCCTCCCCCCCCACTCCCACTCCAACCCCCAAACCGGGTCGTAGATTAACCTTCCCATTCCTATCCCCAAAGAGACATTTTAATAAGCAAGGGAACATTCCCGAGGGGGTGTGGCAATGCCGGCTTCTCCCCCGTATAAAACGGGGTGGCCGGAAGATCTGCAGGGGATCCTCCCCGCACAAAACCTAGTAATCAAATCTATCTAGTATAGCAGATGACAAAATTGAACAATGAGCAACACAAGTGCGTCTTCATCTCTAGCGAGTAGAAGTCACTTTTAACTAGGAGCAGTTCCCCACAGGGGATATTAAGTAGGGTCGACGTTTACTCATTGTCGCAGAGCCTGCTGTCCTCCGACCTCACAGTGTCCCTGGAGCGTTGTGCGGATTTGCACCCTACATGTTTAGCGAATTTCAACGCCTCTTTTGCATCAGTGAATATGTGGGCAGACCCCTCGAAGGACACTTTCAATTTAGCCGGGTAGAGGAGAGAGTACGGGATCTGCGCCTTCAGAAGAAGCCGCTTCGCGGGCAGAAATTCTCGGTGGGCAGCCTGGACCGCTGGGGTGAAGTCAGGGTAGAAGGAGATGTTATTTCCTTTGTGTGTGATGGATCCTCTCTCTCTTGCCATCTTAAGGATCAAATCCCTGTCTTGGTAGTTCAGGATTCTCGCAATTATGGGTCGGGGCGGCGCACCCACGGGGGGCTTCTGACCCAATGACCTATGCGCTCTCTCCACCGCAAACACCGCCGAGAGGCTGGGGTCAAACAGTTCGCGTAGGAGTTCAGTGGTATATGTCTCCATTTTATTTATGGCAGTGGTCTCGGGAATTCCTGTGATGCGTAGATTATTGCGCCAGGACCGTGCCTCCAAGTCCTCATTCTTTGCATGAATTATTCCTAATAATTTATCCATGTGCAGGAGCTGGTCCCTTGTTTCTACTTGAAACTCATGACATTCTGACTGGCGGGTCTCAAGCGTGTCCAACCTCGTCTCGTGTGTGGCCACCTGGGTTTCAACAGAGTCTAACTGACTGGCGAGAGTTTAGTATCTATATTACGGAGGCTGGAGCGCATCTCAAGCATCAACGTGCGCAAATCTTCGCCCTGGTCGTCTGCGGCTAGGTCGCGCTCCTCTGTCGTCTGGGGCCTCTGCACCAACTCTCCTTGGGCGTGGAGCGCTTATGATCAAAGTTCAGCTTCGGCTGTTTAGCGTCGTGCTTTCCCATGGCAGCGAGGGATCCACCCAATACTGCCACTAGTTTTTAGCTGAGTCTCACAGCCACCTCCGTTCCCTCGCATCCACAGTCAGGCACTCCTGTATGCCGTTCACTAGCGCAGGTCGACGGAGTGGGGGCCCCACGTTCTCACCACCGCACACCCGAGGCAATCGGACAGGTCCTCGCAGCCCCGTCTCTTCTGACAACTGTCCACTTTTGCCCAGTTGTGTCTGCTCACATGCCCCCAGGCGCCTCACCTCTGCATCTTCGGAGCGCTCTATTCATGGCTCAGGGTAGCTCAAACACTTCCACCTTTTCAAACGCTCCCAACTCCTCCACAGGACGCCCTCGGCATTTACGGGATTCCGTGCCAGTCCCCGCGCCACCTCATCCTGTTTTCGGCACTTTGGGCCCCAAAATGGCAGTCGCCACCCCTAGTGTCCGCCTCACCAATCCCCTCCGCAGGCCCAGCGTCTCCGCTCGTCGGGTCGCAGTCCAAATTTCACCCCTCTTGCCGCCGCCTGGGGTCCTTAATCTTGTAGGCGTCGTCTGCACTCTCTAGCTGCGTCCCGCGCCTAGAGCCATCGTCAGCAGCGCGGCCCCGCGAGCCTACCTCCCAGGCAGCCCGGGGCCGCTTCAGCTCCACAGCTCCGGCGAGATCCCCGGGCAGCCCGACAATGCCGGGACCTTCCGCGCCCCGGCTTCGCCACCGCTCTGGTCCCGCCGCCGGCACACGCTCCCAGCCCAAGCCCAGGCTCCTCCACCAGAAGCTCCGTCAGACGACGCCGCCGGCTCCGCTTTCAGGCCGCACTATCCCCCAAGTCCACGCAGACAATAAAATAAAGCAATTCACATGTCGCCATCTGCAGCGCATCATCCTCCACACATTAATACAGGTTTTGGCAGTTTGGGCTCGCCCCGATGTTAAGGATCATTAAAGGATTTCAATCCGGCTGGCGGAGCACACTCAAAGAGCGGCCATCTCGCTGCTCAGCAGGCCACGCCCCCCCTGGTCGAGCAGTAGGCTTATCAAAGGAGTAGTGTTAAGCATTTGTTGTACATACACACAGGCAATAAATGAGGAACACACACTCAGAGACAATTCCAAGCCAATAGGTTTTTGTTATAGAAAAATATCTTTTCTTAGTTTATTTTAAGAACCACAGGTTCAAATTCTACATGTAATATCTCATTTGAAAGGTATTGCAGGTAAGTACTTTAGGAACTTTGAATAATCACCATAGCATATATACTTTTTACGTAAAACACATATAGCTATTTTAAAAGTGGACACACTGCAATTTTCACAGTTCCTGGGGAGGTAAGTTAATGTTAGTTTTTGCAGGTAAGTAAACCACCTACGGGGTTCAAATTGGGGTCCAAGGTAGCCCACCGTTGGGGGTTCAGAGCAACCCCAAAGTCACCACACCAGAAGCTCAGGGCCCGTCAGGTGCAGAGTTCAAAGTGGTGCCCAAAACGCATAGGCTTCAATGGAGAAGGGGGTGCCCCGGTTCCAGTCTGCCAGCAGGTAAGTACCTGCTCGGAGGGCAGACCAGGAGGGTTTTGTAGGGCACCGGGGGGGACACAAGTCCACACAGAAAGTACACCCTCAGCAGCGCGGGGGCGGCCGGGTGCAGTGTGCAAACAAGCGTCGGGTTTGTAATAGGAATCAATGGGAGACCAAGGGATCTCTTCAGCGGTGCAGGCAGGCAAGGGGGGGGGCTCCTCGGGGTAGCCACCACCTGGGCAAGGGAGAGGGCCTCCAGGGGGTCACTCCTGCACTGGAGTTCCGATCCTTCAGGTCCTGGGGTCTGTGGGTGCAGGGTCTTTTCCAGGCGTCGGGATCTGGGAATCAGACAGTCGCGGTCAGGGGGAGCCTCGGGTTTCCCTCTGCAGGCGTCGCTGTGGGGGCTCAGAGGGGACAACTTTGGTTACTCACAGTCTTGGAGTCGCCCGGGGGTCCTCCCTGTAGCGTTGTTTCTTCACCAGTCGAGTCGGGGTCGCCGGGTGCAGTGTTGCAAGTCTCACGCTTCTGGCGGGAATTGCAGGGGTCTTTAAAGTTGCTCCTCTGGAAACAAAGTTGCAGTCTTTGTTGAACAGGGCCGCTGTTCTCGGGAGTTTCTTGGTCCTTTTAGATCAGGGCAGTCCTCTGAGGATTCAGAGGTCGCTGGTCCTGGGGAAAGCGTCGCTGGAGCAGTTTTCTTCCGAAGGGGGGAGACAGGCCGGTAGGGCTGGGGCCAACGCAGTTGGTGTCTCCGTCTTCTCTGCAGGGTTTTCAGCTCAGCAGTCCTCTTCTTCTTTAGGTTGCAGGAATCTGAGTTCCTAGGTTCTGGAGAGCCCTTAAATACTAAATTTAAGGGCGTGTTTAGGTCTGGGGGGTTAGCCAATGGCTACTAGCCCTGAGGGTGGGTACACCCTCTTTGTGCCTCCTCCCAAGGGGCGGGGGTCACATTCCTATCCCTATTGGGGGAATCCTCCATCTGCAAGATGGAGGATTTCTAAAAGTTAGAGTCACCTCAGCTCAGGACACCTTAGGGGCTGTCCTGACTGGCCAGTGATTCCTCCTCGTTATTCTCATTAATTGCTCCGGCCTTGCCGCCAAAAGTGGGGCCGTGGCCGGAGGGGGCGGGCAACTCCACTAGCTGGAGTGCCCTGTGGTGCTGGAACAAAGGGGGTGAGCCTTTGAGGCTCACCGCGAGGTGTTACAGCTCCTGCCTGGGGGAGGTGATAGCATCTCCACCCAGTGCAGGCTTTGTTACTAGCCACAGAGTGACAAAGGCACTCTCCCCATGTGGCCAGCAACATGTCTCGAGTGTGGCAGGCTGTTAAAACCAGTCAGCCTACCCGGGTAGTTGGTTAAGGTTTCAGGGGGCACCTCTAAGGTGCCCTCTGGGGTGGATTTTACAATAAAATGTACACTGGCATCAGTGTGCATTTATTGTGCTGAGAAGTTTGATACCAAACTTCCCAGTTTTCAGTGTAGCCATTATGGTGCTGTGGAGTCCGTGTTTGACAGACTCCCAGACCATATACTCTTATGGCTACCCTGCACTTACAATGTCTAAGGTTTTGCTTAGACACTGTAGGGGCACAGTGCTCATGCACTGGTGCCCTCACCTATGGTATAGTGCACCCTGCCTTAGGGCTGTAAGGCCTGCTAGAGGGGTGACTTATCTATACTGCATAGGCAGTGTGAGGTTGGCATGGCACCCTGAGGGGAGTGCCATGTCGACTTACTCGTTTTGTCCTCACCAGCACACACAAGCTGGCAAGCAGTGTGTCTGTGCTGAGTGAGGGGTCCCCAGGGTGGCATAAGATATGCTGCAGCCCTTAGAGACCTTCCCTGGCATCAGGGCCCTTGGTACCAGGGGTACCAGTTACAAGGGACTTACCTGGATGCCAGGGTGTGCCAATTGTGAAAACAAAAGTACAGGTTAGGGAAAGAACACTGGTGCTGGGGCCTGGTTAGCAGCCCTCAGCACACTTTCAATTCAAAACATAGCATCAGCAAAGGCAAAAAGTCAGGGGGTAACCATGCCAAGGAGGCATTTCCTTACACACCTTAAAAATAAAAAAGAGCATGTGAGGTGGGTGAACTTTATAGCTGGTCACCAGAGTGTAGCTTTACATGAAACCTGGGATGTGGATAATTCTCTTTTTATGAACGGGATCTCTTCCTTTTTCTCTTTTTATGGACGGGTTCTCTTCCTTTTTCTCTGCCTCCAGACAGTTCGATCGTGGTAGAACTGGAGGGGGTTACTTACCCTTGTTTCTCTAGATAATCCTTATTCCCCTAGCCTTATAAATTTAGGCTCTGAGAATCTGTTAGCTGTAAAATTAGACTTCCCGACAGCACCAAGCTTAGAGGTTATCCATTTTTAAAACTCTTTTGTGCAGGCAAAGGTTAGTGAGCAGCTGTATAGTCTAAAAAGTTTCCTTGAATTGTTGGCTGAAGGGCAGCATTCCTCATATTCGGTGCTTATTCTTGGTGATTTTAACATCCATGAGTGTCAGTTGGCTTGTGTAATTACTGACAAGCAGTTTAGTGAGCACTTAGAGGTTGCCCACTTTGAACACATCACACAAGGGGAGCTACTAGAGGTTATCCTCATGGATTGTAATTTTCAGTGTCTTCAAAATAAGCAGGTCAAGGCCCCATCCCCTTCTTTACTGGTAGGGGATGTAATACTACCATCAACTATATTCTAATCTTAGCAGCTGTGCTTCCCAGGGCTAAACAAATATTACCATCAACTATTTTCTAATCTCAGCAGCTATGCTTCACAAGGCTAAACAAATACTAACATCAACTATATTCTAATCTCAGCAGCTGGGCTTTACAGGGCTAAACACTTTGAAAGTAAGAGGAATCAGTTCAGTGACTATAACTCTCTCGTGCTTGGGCTACATTGGGATGTTGTGGTTGTTGTCAGGCAATGTGCAGGAGGTGGAGGCAGGGAGATACACCCTAAAGCTTAGAGCTGGTGAATAAAATGGGATAAAATTATACTGGAGAGTTTTGTCAGTAATCTTTTTAGCCTTTGTGAACCCAATATTAATACTTGCCTTGGCATGGATCAAACTGATGAGGAGGTCTTAACTACATTCAAATGTATCTGTGGGCATGAGACTAAAGGGCTTAGTAAGCCTATGGTTAAGAGGGATATATAGGGGGGCAGATGGTTTGATCAAACATGCTCACAAGCTCGCCAGGAAAGGATGAGGGCATTGAGTCAGTCCCCCAGAGTTGGGAATGAGATTGCAAAGAGGAGGAAAATATATAATCAAAGTTTCTTTGAGAGGAAATTATAGATTTAAAAAAAAAACCTGGAACGATGCCCAGCAGGCTAGCACACTGAATGATAGTGCAAAGTTTTGTGAGGTGATTAACAGGCCTTTTTTCAAGGACTCAAGGAACAATGTTATGGATTGTATCATTGCTCCAGATATCTGGGCTTCCCTCTATCAAAGTATGTTTGTCAATTGTGTGGCAGAGTTGCAGAGTATGGACCAGGGTGGACGGTGGGGGGGACACACCCTTGGTTTATGCATGGAGGAGATATTTGGTGCAATTGTAACTATGCACAATGGGAAGGCACCAAGTCTGGATGGGGTGAACGCTGATTTGTTTACATCCGAGCCACAAGTTTGGGCAAAAGTTTTAACCCATGTTGGAAATGCTGTTTGCAGGAAAGGCATCCCGCAGCCCGGTCCAAAGCTATTATGATCCCCGTATTTAAAAATGGGTTAAGATCAGACCACAAATGTGATCGACCCATTTCCCTCAATGACACAACTGTTAAGGTCATAGGGAAAGCCATTTTATCTAGGTTTATCATTGCACATGGCATTAATGGATCTCACCTCTGCATTTGACAGTGTAAACAGAACAAGACTGTGTAGGATATTGATTGACTTCGGAGTGGATCAAAAAATAGTGTATTTTTTAATGTGATTTACATCTGAATCTTGTTGACTTAATAAGGTATGATCTGGAAGGGCACTTGTCAGAGTCTTTGAGCCTTCACAGGAGGGGTCAGGCAAGGCTGCATCCTGGCCCCTTTTTTTTATAAGATATATATATTTTAACAACCTGGAACCCTTCTTATGTGCAACCTTTAAAGATATCCCGAGGGTTGGTTCATAGTCAGTTTCCACCCTTCTTTACACTGATTACGCAGTACTAATTTCTAGAACCGCGATAGGTCTGCAACAGTTGGTTGACTCATTTGTGGCATTTATGAGTATGCTTGATTTGCGTACCAACTACCTTAAATCACATACTATGGTTGTTGGTACTAGTAAAGCTCAGTAAAAACTTTTTGAGGGGGGCAAAGAATTGGCAAGGGTTCCAACCTTCTCATATTTGGGAGCAGCTGCAACGCTTGATTTTGTTAAAAAACTGGGGGCAAAACCGATGCAGGCACTGTTCAAGGTTTATCAGGGTAAATGTATCCCAGTCGCCAGCTATGGTAGTGATACATGGAGTTTTGAAAATCTGAGGGTTATTCAGACAGCGGAACACAAATGTTCAGGAAAAGTATTGGCAGTTCCACAGTCTGTACCTACATTTATTATTCATGAAGAGCTGGGCCTGGGGTGTATTTGTGATCAACTATCTCTTGCACCTTTGCTTAGGTGGATCAGGGTATGGTGTAATCCAGTGTTAGATCTCAACCAGGCAATCAATAGGAATTGCCTGTCTCTAGATAAGGTGTTACACATCCATTGGATTAAATATAGTAAGGATGTTACGTCTAAAATGGGTTGCCCTGAACGATCTGAGAACCCGCAGGCTAATACAAAGCAGGACCTGACTTGGGCGAAGAAGCATTTTGCCCATATAATGAGCTCTGAAAGGGAGGTGCATGAAGTTACTAAACCTACAGTCTGATCATATCTTCCCCTAAATATTGGTCCCTGGGTGGAGCCCTATTTGATTATTGTCCCGCAGTCCCAACACCGATTCCTGCTAATGAGATGTAGATTCAATCTTCTACACTGGTCCCTTGCAGTCCCCATGGTAATACATAAGGTGGAAGAAAGAGGTCCCTGTTCGTGTGATGATTTCTCCCCACAAGACATGGTGCACTTTATTTTCTTTTGTGATGACTACAGAGTGTTACGGCGCAAGTACATTCTGCCTCTATTGAAGGAGAACCCTTTTGAGCAATTCAAACCACCACTGATGTTTTTACAAATGTTAACTAGCCCATTTGTCGCTTTTAATGTAGCAAGCTTTTAGACAGGAGCTCATAGGACTAGGAAGAGCTTGCAAGGATGATGATTTTATGATATGTGCTGTAGCCATGAATTTCACATCTGTTTTTAAAGGCTTTTTCTAAAAAAAAAATGTATTTTTATCTATTCTTAATTTAATGTGATTATGTAATTTTTTTGTTTTTTATATGTGTCAATCTTGTGCTTTTAGTAGTCGAATAAAGCTTTTTGACTGACTGACTGACTAAAGTTCTTATGTTCGGAACAGAAGCCGACAACATTGATGATGGCTTTGAAGATATAAGCGAAGAAGTGGAAGATAATCCCATGAACTGACAGGCTTATGGTGTGCAAATGTACTGCCTTTTCCAAATCATGTTTTATGAATTACATCACGGCAAAAAGAAAACTGTGACAAGTGCAAAAGTAGAGAGTGACTCGCTTCAATGAATAGGTTAGGTGTATCAACAAGTCATAATGACATTGGCCCTCATTATGACATCAGCGGATTCCTGAGGAAACCGCCGATGCCACGGGCGCCAGAAGACTGCCAGTGCTGGCGGTCTTCCGCCCGCCATAATATTGCTACTGCAGGATTTCCGCCACAATAAGGGCGGAAATACGGCAGTAGCCATGCTGGCGGTCGAGGCGCCTGGCCGGTGCTACCACCTGCAACGCCTGCCAGTAGGATGCTGCCAGATGTATTTTGACCAAAAAGACGGCCTGTCGGTGTCCTACTGGCGGAGCAATGCTGGCAGTAGCAGCACCCCTTCCTGTTCCCTGCCGGACGACCACCTCGCCGGACAAGGTAAGTCAGGCGTCCGTCATGGGAGGGGGTGGAGGTGGAGGGTGTCTGCGTGTGTGTATGAATGTGTGTGTGCGTGTGTGTGCGTCTGTGAGTGTTATGGTGTATGCGTGGTTGTATGCATGTGAGAATGCATGTGTGAATGTTACGGTGAGTGCGTGTCTGCATGTCAGTGAGTATGCGTGTGAGCATGTGTGAGTGAATGCATGTATGGATGAGTGAGGGAATGTGTGTATGGATGTGGTGGTGCATGCGTCATGCATGTGGGTGTGTGTTTGGATGAATGCGGGGAGGAGTGTTGGGGAGGCGGTATGTTTCTAGGGGAGGTGGGGGTGGTGTGATTTAAGGGGGGGTGGGGTGGTTAGGAGATTGCTGGTGAGGAGGAGGAGCCTTCTACCGGTGACAAGGAAGGAATTCCCTGTCTCCGGTAGCCCTACCACCATGGTTTTCGTGGCGGTGGTGCCGCTGTGAAAACCATGGTGGTAGGCTGGCTCATTATACCGGCGGCGGTCATGTTTGGACCGCCAGGTCAGAGATGCACATCTCCGGCGGTTCATACCGCCATGGCAGTATGAGTGGTGATGAGGCGGGATGGCTGCGGCCAACCTGCTACACTCATAATATGGCGGTATACACCGCTAGCCTGTTGGCTGTGATACCACCACATCAACCCTGGTGGTCAAAAGACCGCCAGGGTTCAAATGAGGGCCATAGTACGGAGCAGGAACTTATTATCAGCTCATGCTGTAAAATCTTGTGAATATGACAGCACACCACTTCCAAGTCACTTTACCAGGAAAGGATTTACAATTACTGCTCTTGATAATTTCGATTTTGAGGACAGCTTTTCTTTGTCTGGAACATCCAGGACACAGGATACTGCCATGATGCTTTTTCAAGACTGTACCAATGAAGTAGCTGCTGAAAAACAATCTGTAGGCATAAACAAACAAAACTGCAGACTTATTACCCAACTGCCTTGCCAACATATGTAAAATCATTATAAGCCATCAACACGTCCCAGTCGACCTGAAAGTTTCAACATGGATCTTCTTCTACCTGATGCTATGGTCCGCAAAGCTGATTTAACTGAATTTATCATATCGCTTATTTGTGCAGACTAAAAGATGAATAGAAGCCAGTTCCTCTGTGGGTTGGAGTTCATTCTCTGATCTCCCAGAATACCGTCCCACTGAAGAAGGTTGGATTTTTCCCAGCAATACTATTTCCAGTCACAAACTATGCGAACAGAGTACAGAGCTCTAAAAACTTTCCAAAATGTGCATGCTCAACTTGAAGACCAGCCTATCCTGTCAATTTTCTGCAAAGGTGTTTTCCGTATTGTAGCTGACATTTTTATGAGCAATCCAGTAGAATTTGATGATCTTTATCCAATGATGGGCGTTTTACGCATTACACAATTTGTGTTGCAGTGTGCAGGACGTTATCTCAGTGGATGTGGCATAGATTAAGCACTAATTGAAGCTGACATCTTTGGAAGCAAAACTGTCCAGACAGTATTCAGCAACACTCATTATGTTTGTTTGTTACAAGTTATGTTCATCATATCTGAGGCTATAGAAACACCGCGTTGGAATGCTTTCTGGAACAAGAATGATAAATTAGGTTTTGCATATCTTATCTCAAAAGTGAATAAGGCACAGGGTGCACTTAATTCAAAAGACATAATGCAAAGCCAAGCAATGTTCAATACACTCAGTTCCGAATCAGAAAACCTAAAAAACAAGTTTGAAGAGTTTGTCAAAGAATGTGAAGAAAAATCAGAACTTTGCAAGTACTGGGGAAATGTTTTACACATGATATCTCTAATGAAAAATGCTGATCGGGAAGGTGATTGAGAGCTGCATGTGAAGACTGTGGAGTCACTGATTACTGTGTTTTGCGCATTCAATTGCATAAACTACATAAGATATGGGTCCTGGTATTTGGAAAGGGTGAAGCTAGAGGTGGAAAAACCATACCTTTACAGAAAATTCATCTAAAGACATTTTGTGGTGAAACACAGAGAGGGGAGGTTCAATGCTGTGGCTCCAGATATGAGACTGGAACAGACGATCCAGAGATCACAGAAAGGCTCCAAGGGAATTGTTGGTCAGACACGTAAAAGTGAAAAAGTGTTGCTCAATGGCAGGTAGGTTACCATGAAGTCCTTTCTATTTGCAATGTTTTCAAAGAGATGACAAATTCAAAATTAATGGATCATTGTGAAACTGTTCGTCACCACGAACTTGTGGGGAAGAGAGTGGGACGTTTTAATGAATATGTTGACAGCCTTCCTCATTTCATGCAGCATGAAGGAAACCCATTTGAAATTACTGAGCCTGTGCGACTACACAACTCCCTGACCAAACAATATGTGAATAATAATATAAAGACACGTCTACTAGATGCCCTGGAACACAGATTGAAACTATAAGCAGAACTGAAGCAGGAGAGATTTGCATTAAAAGAGAAAAAGCTTTTTGACACAATCACTAAAGCTAAACTTACACGCTATAATTGCCATAGTAAGAGTTTCGTCCAACCAGCCACCTACAAAACAGGTGACAGAAAAACAACTTTTGCAAGCACATAGAGGGATGGATGTAGAAAAAAAGAAAGCGGTGAATTTATTAAGGACATTGTGTCGCATGATCTTCTTCCAACAAATAGATTATTTGATAGGAAGCTGCAATCAAACCAGTGAAGCACAAACTGATACAAGAGCTCAACAAAAACCTTTCACCTGAAGAATTTGAATTAAAAAAGGTGTCCTCATTGAAACTGCTGTCACAATTGTGAATGGTCAATATATCATCCATGCAAAACTTTGGCGAGGTCGCTCAGTCTGGTCTACAGATATCAAAGTCAGTGTGCACTTTGCAAGAGTTTCATATTGTCTTTGACAGTCATCTTGAACTATCTGTCAAAGAATGTAAGAGAATTAGATGTATGTCTACAAATGGAACAATTGACCTTGCCTGTATCAAAACTTCAACATCTAACAATGTGCAACTTGATAAGTTCTGGTCATCAACGTCGAACAAGATGAACTTGGAGATGTTAACTCGCCAAAACATTGCTGATGCCTCAGTGAACACCGAATTTCCAAATATTGCAAGTGGAATGATTATCATTGAGGAGCTGGTACCTGCGGAGATATATTCAAAAGGCACAGGCCATATTGTTCAAGAACTTAAAAGCAAATTGGAGGAAGCTGACCTTCGTGTTGTGAGTGAGCTGTTTGAAATGGCTCTAATCGAGTTGTTGTACTGTCAAATGACACAGATGTCATTATTGTTCTACTTAGATTTGTTGCAGTGTTCATAAGTCAAGGATTGTCAGAGTTATGAATATGTTACCAAACATGCAAAAAAAGACAAAACTTGACTCAGAGATGCCCAGTGTTCCTATCAAGGCACATATTCTTACAGTTGATGACACTATGAGAAACATTGGAACAAAGCTCGGAGCTTTAACTGCTGAACGAGTGACGTTTCCAAAAGAATTTGCTGAGACAGCAGTAGAATGTGACTTTAAAGACATAGAAAAAAGTACCTTGCGCATATGTGGAAAATGAGTTCTGACTGTCACACATTTGACAATTTTCGGTACAGTGAGTTCAAGAGATCAGTCCTGCTAAGTGACTTTCCACCGACGTCATATTCTGTGCATGGACACATTAAAAGAGCGCTCTACTTGGTCGGAATATGTGTAAATGTGTTGAATCATGCATGTGTATAGAAAGATCTGTGTGAATTTGGTTGGGAAGATATTGATGGGATGCTAAAACCTACGAAATATCTAAAGCCTCTACCCACAGACCTTACATGTACATGTACTTGCAAAGCCTGTGCTACAAAAATATGTCCCTCTCAATATGCTCTTCTAAAATGTTAAACATTCTGCAAATGTACGGATGACCATCCGTGGGAAGGAAATGCTAAACTGCCATCTTTCACTGTCTCTTTGCACCATTGTTTCAACCAAAGACATGGTGCAGCACCTTGTTCCTCAAATACAATATAGGCGGGTGTACCTACTGGCGGTGTAATCTCCCCTATTCTAGTTGGAATAAACGTATCTCCCCTCAGGACACTCTATAAAGTCTTGAAAAATGTCATCCTCTGCAATTTTACACTACTTTCAATCAAATCAGGAAGTGACTTTCAATCCCAAAATCCCTTTCACCAACCTTCTCAACCAATTGCGATTCACAGTTGTCCGCCAATCCGTGCGCGACCCTTCTCACTAACCAACCTATCCCAGCGTGGCTCCAGTGACGTCACACTCACACGTACAATTGCTGACAAAGTCTTTCGGCTTGTCCTCCTCAACTCAGAATCGCACAAAAATATATGCACATTTTCGCAAGCACCAAACAAAATCAAAACCCAAATTTGTCTGTTTACTGCAGGTAGGGTAACACAGTCGCTTCAGAAACCTTACTCATTTTTTCACTGACGGCCTTTCGCTCTAACAGCTTTCTTTCTCAGTCTCCCTGATCCACAAGCAAAATTCGACCAGCAAATTTTACTCTCAACTGATCAGTGGGTCTGTCCTGGTGCACATAGGAATCGCCAGATCTCAGTCAAAAAACCTTTCTCTCACTTAAACATGCACTCTCAAGTTTGTCAACAACACCCGATTGACCTACTAAACAGTCAAATTACAACAAAAAACAAGTGTCTCATACACTTTTCAATACTCCGGAGTCTTAGACCTCTCAGGGTCCGTGTACAGAGACAATTTTTTAGCACACACATGTGAAGTTCGTCGACTTCCCTACTCTCACACTTTGGAGTACGCAAACTCCCTAAACAACCTTATCTGGAATACGCAAACTCCCTAAACAGCTTCATCTGGAGTACGCAGACTGACTAACCCCTCATAAACATCACAATTCACCTGCGCTTTGCTTAAGCTGTGCAAGTGCAAAACCTACTTCATTCACTCTGTCACTAGAATGCCGGGAACATCTTCAAACAAGCATTGGCAAGCTCCAAGGATTTAGGAAAGTCATGGTAGGTTCTTAGGGAGACATTCTCTCTCCACTTTTGCATCATCGAATCTGAAAATCTTAACCTATGCCAATTTCTTTTGCCAATCTGTGAACAATACTCTGACCTCTTACAGAGACTACCCATCCAACTCTTTTATCATTTCTGAGGGAACACTCTATAATGGAACGTAACCAGTCTACTCTTCTACCTCTTTCAAACTTTATGGTGATCCCTTAAAGAGGCTAACCATCAATATGCTATTACCTTTTTACTCTAACCAGGGGGGTGTGATGAGCTCTTAAGGAGACTAATCATGCAGGGGTCGGATGATGGGCTCTTAAGGAGACTAACCATCCAACTCTGCTACTATTTAGCACGTCTGACCTTATTTGGTTTCTTATCTTTAATTTATAAGGGGACGCCCTAGAGGTTCGATGGACCTTTTGACTGCGCTTAGAGAATTTACCACCACGAACCCCAAACTCCACAAGGATTCATCAATAACATCAATACACAACATCAAATCAATTGGAGTCAATAACATCTACATACCATGACCTATTTGGTCATGAATAACCACACCTTTAAGTAAAAGTTAGAATGTTTATTTCCCTGTATTAACAATGCTAAAGTCCCGTAAATTAATCTCAAAACCAAATGATTTACATATAAGAACAACACTGGTTGACCAAATCTTCTAAAGAATCTCAATTTAGCAAGGACATTAACTACTAAACACTCAACAGTCACAGTACAAATGAAAAGCAAGAATAACTGCATAACAGAGATTTCGTACATTTAGATTCAGCAAAGAAACACCATCAATGGTTACTGATTAATCAGCAAACATTCCCTGTGGGTCTCCCTAGCTAACCTTCTGATTAGAATAGCATGTTTGGGCTTCATGCAAAAATACTTTTAGTCAAGGTAATTTGGAAAACATCTAACTATGGCTCTATCAAAACAATGGTTGGTACCTAGAAACAAAAGAACTTAATCCACCACAATTACATTAGCATTTGTTATACCTCTCCTCGATATGGATCAACAAGCTGTGATTCTGTTCAACATTCAGACATCAGCTTGATCAGCATCAGCAACCTGACAGTGAAAGGCGGATGGTTCAGAATTGGGGACTTTAAGCTCACCGAGCCATTTAGCATCAAAGTTAGGCAATAAAGTTAAAGACAGAACTATCAGTAACTAATTCAGCTCCTCATACAGAATAAGAATAAGAACACCGCTCAGGATAAAGTCAAAGTGGGAAAAGCCTTCTCTTCTCTTGGAGCAGTCGAGATTAAGTTAGAATCGCCTAAAAGATTTCTTACCTTTTACACTGGTCAAAAAATTGTATTTTTACCATTAGTGCAATGAAGGTAGAACTTCAAATCTAAGATATAACTAAACTGTTGTTCACATGTCGATGATTGTCTCCCCGTCTCCTGTTCCCATCGTCAGGCTCGTCAGGTAACAATTTTTGTATCTATCTGCACTCCGGTCAGTGCATCCATTGTCAGCTCCTGGGAACATGGTTGTCTCACGCTTCAGACTATTTATTGTTTCTACTACTAGAACAAGATTTTCTAAAAAGCAGTTCTCATGAGAAAGTGAAAGAAATCTGCTAGCGTTTGGTCAGCTGAGCAAAAATAATACATGCATTAATTTCTTCAGGAGTACATTTCTCACAGTCATTTTTTAAACAGTGCAGCTTAACATGAGGCTGTGCAAGTAGGCCCAGACCTCGCTAACTTAAGGACTAGAGTTAATAAAGCAAGATACATAACACAGAATCATTAGTATAACAAATTACTACATTTGTCTTAATAAGTACACTTAAATTAACAATAATATGCATTTAATAACGACACTTCGTGATTAATGACGGCCACTCAAGTGGGCACATTTTCCAAGTCGCACGTTATTTTCTATGTGAGCTAATTTCTACACAAACTCTTAAATCAAAATATATTAATAATCATTAGTAATAAACTCAGCGCTCACAGAGGGCCCCCTCTGTATTATTTTGCAGGACAGGAAGCAATACAAAGATATGAAATGCACTTCATCACTACACTTTCTAGTGCCCATTCTTTTCGGGGCACCTTTTACAGTATCGTGCCGTCTGTGGTGCCTCTAAGCTGAGATATGAACATGATGGGACGACTGCTGTCGTCCTGCAGCATTTATATAGCGCTTACTACCCCAATGCTGGGCGCTGAAGCGCTTACCTAAATAAATAGCATTTAAACTGCACGAAACGTTAAGGTGGAAGCAGTGCGTCCGGTGCCCACGTGCTGAAAGAAATTCACCGCCTCAGGGCAAACCCCAGGCTGGCCAATGTGTGTGCTGAAGTGTTACAAAGGTACAAAGCGTGCTTCCGCTTCCCTCATGTGATGATGCCTGATGATAAAGGCGGACTCCGAGACCAGACTCTATTTTTAGCACCGAGGCATTACAGGGAAGAAGACACTAAACAACATTCGGCTTTTATGCAGTGCTTAATTTGTAAATAAAAAGGTGCTGGTGCTCAAAGCTCTCCTCTGAAACACGGGGTTGCTGCAATTAAATGTGCGAACACGGAATACCGAGGCAGAGTAACCCTGAAGACATCTCGGGCCTCTTTTATCTATTTACGGACACACCCTGCCCCTCCAGCTCACTCCTGCAGCTTTCTGCTTTCTAACTTTGTGACTTTTTTTCACTTTTCTCTTCCTTCGTCTTTCCCATATGTGTCTTTTGCTACAAGAGCTCGCAGCAAATGCTTGAGGCAGAAGAATAAGCCCCGGCCCGCAAAAATAAGTGCCGGTGCTCAGCACCGGAAACTACAAGCACAAATTAAGCACTGCTTTTATGTAGTTCATAACACTTGATGGGTCCTTGGACGAGGATGGGCTTCCCAGTACGCAATGGGGTCACTCTGCTGCTGAAAAACAAGTAGATACGAATGGCCCTGGGCCTGTAATATGTATTGGTAAATATGTTAAATGTGCAGCGGTGCCTCGTGGTTGTTAATATAAAGCACCCTGAATTAATTTAAAGGATGTAATGTATTGCATGAGCAGGCCTGCCAAGCGCGAGCGCTATTTCGCACACCTGGGTGCTAAGAGTGGGGTGAAAGCCAGGAGGGGCGTGGCCTGGGAAGCCTCGCCGCGGACCCAGGGTGTGGTCCATGTCAGACTGTCCAACTTTCTGCATCCGTGCTTGAGGCAGGCACAACTCCTCCGGTGAGATGCAAAATACCTCACTCGTGATGCTCCTTGCTCTGACACAGGGCCACAGACGCCAACTACCAGGGGTCATGGAGACGGTGGCAGGGAAAGATGGAAACAGGGTCATTCGTGAACTGTTTTCTCTCTGCTGTTTCTACTGTGACCTCCCCTATAAGCAGCGAATATGAGGAACGTGGGAACAAGGGGACATCCCTGAGGTGCCATCAGGGGCTCACAGGGTGTGAGATTTCAAGACCCCTAGAACTGGCATCTTGTTAAATGGGCACCCATTCACAGGAAATGTAGAAAAGACAATCTTTGTAATTTAGTTCAACGATCACAGACTTGGACAGCTCTGGAGCTCAGTTTCCCATTTTGTGTCCCTCTTTCTGTTTGGAACAGACATTTACATATGTCTAATTGTTTGCATGTATGTGGTAAGCACAGACTTTGGTAGAAGGCACGTGGATGTGTTACAGTAAGCAGTGCTCACTGGCAACATTCTCATTCCCATCCAACATCGGGAAACGATCCATTGCTATTGACATTTGCTTGTTTACAAAGCATTCAAACTGAGTTTGAAATCCATGCTGTGCACTCAAACCCATTAAAGTTTTAATTTTGTTTAAATATAAACCCCACATGCCATGGCATGACGTCATCATGAGGGAAATGCTCCTAAAATGGTTCATGCAGTGTTCCACTCTCAGTGAGAAAATACCTACATCACCTCGAATCACCAAAAGATTGAGCATGGGACGTTTGCCCAGTAAAGTAGTGTAAATATGGTCAATGCCACGAAGCACTAACTAAACCACCCGCTAAGGTAGCTCAATGGGTTTACTCGCAACCAACCAAGTATTTCCACAGAAATGCTGTACATAGTAATGTCCATGTCATGACATAGGACATTAATTAATTATGCACAGCATAGGACATTCATTAACAGTTGTAGGTGAAGCACGGATGGATGATGGTTGCTGAACAACAACAGGTCAATGAAAACATTTACTATTTGTGCATATTAGTGTGGAGCTGTTAGTATGTATGTAAATGGGATTTTTATAGCACCAACCTAGTCAAAAGGCAACAAAGAGCTGTACAGGGTCAAAGGCGAGTTTGAAGTCATCGAGTAACCAGATAGTCCATTGTGCTATATTGTTCTTTAATGAGGTGGGTCTTCAGCTCCTTCCTAAATTAGATCAGTGTTGGGGCCGTCCTGATACAAGTAGGGATGTTGTTCCAGATCCTGGGTATTTATATGGAAAAAGGCATGTTGCCTTGTTTTTTTCTTTTTTCAACACTTCTTTGTCTGCAGCCTGATGGTATTCTGGCCCTGGGTGAGCCAAGAAATGTGATATATAGAAAAGTACACTGTTCCAAAAGACAACAAACCTATTTACTATATAGGAAGATAGGGGCGAAGATACATAATTAATATCAGGAGAGCCCTCAAGCACCCAATAAGGTGACAGGTTTCATCATTGGGCTGTCTCCTCGTCAGACCGGTGCTGCAATGTCTGGTGGACCACCCAGAAATTGGGATGGTACTCAACCGAAGGCAAATCGCCAAGTGGAGGTCTGGAACGAAAACTGACTAAGAGGATAGAGAAGGGAGTGCGAGTGAAGGAGTGTAAGCAAGATAAAATTAGCTCTGAGCCTAAAACATCACTTTAATGAATCAGAAGAAAGGTTCAGGCCAAGATTAAAATCATTCAGAGTATTAGTGGGAATAATGTCCCGCTATACTCTATAAAGAAGGAAGGGTAGTATACCTAATCCTGTCTATTTGTGGTCCACAATAGACATGATTAGGTACACTACCCTTCCTTATTTATAGAGTGATGTTTTAGGCTCAGAGCTAATTTTATCTTGCTTACACTCTCCTTCACTCGAGAGTTGGGAAGTTAGTCAAAGCACTTGTTGCAAGGTGAAGTGTTCAGAGCACTTTTGACCAATGTGAGCAGATTAAACAAATTCCAGCAGGAAGAGAATTCCAGTGAAGTGCCTCAATAGATGTAATTATTGAAATCTAGACGCTGCAGGTGAAAGTGTAAAGGTAGTTAGGATGTTTTTGTTGGCTGACCATAGGCTGTTAATTTTGGTGGAGAGCAGTTTATGGCTTTGATGACCACAATCGGTCGCCTGCATTGAGCTCTGTTTTTAGCTGACAGGAAGCTCGCCTGGAGATAGTACTGTGAGATAGGTGTGCATCTGTGAAGATTGTAAAGGCCTCTTGAAGAGGATTTTTTAGCCTTATCCAACAGGGACAAAATATATTTTGGGGTACATACCAGTACATGGTAACAGTAGTCAAGTTAAGTAACTATTACTGAGGAGATCATTGAAATGACGATGTGGAAGGAAATGTTTGGTCTGCTTGATGCACTGACTGCCTCAGCAGCCAGGATGAAGTAGCTACAGTTGCAGTATGAGGTCTATTACTAGTGTTTGCAGAACATTTGAAAATATACCTAAGGGACTTGTGGATAATATGCATGATCTCCGAGAGTTATTAGATGGATTAGTTTTTTTTATACCCATCTGCAAAGAGATCCAGTCAAGAGACAAGCTGAACATATAGGGTACAGAATCCCTCAAACAAAATAATGTAATAATAGAGGTCTCGCTACAAGAAACAGGAATAGCATTATATTCAGTCCTTTTCACAATAACAAACCCTTCAGGGATCGAGGGAAGCAAAACCAATTGTATACTTCAAATGAGAAAAATTGGTTTCCGGTATTGGGGGCTTTCAAGACGTATCTCTACAGACTATTGCTCCTTTGATATCTCTGGTAGAGTTTTTGACAATAATGGACTTAGAAGATGCTTAATTTCACTTACTTATTCATCCTTCTTGGCAAATGTATCTTCAGTTTGCAGTGGAAAAAACATCTCCAGTTCACAGTGCTCCCATTTTGCTTATCAGCAGCCTCAATGGTGTGCACTAAAGTCAGACCAGTTGCAGCATGTCTTATGATAAAGGATATTCAGATATTTTCCAGCTTAGATCTATAATTTGTGCCAATTCCTTCCTTCAACAGCAGATGAAGACAGTTTGTAGAATACTTCAGACACTTGAATTCCTCCTCAGCTGGAAAACATTTCAAGCTGATACAAGATCCCCATTTTATAGGGGCTCACTTTGACACAGTTATGGGGAAAGGTATTTCTACCAGAGGAGAGGATTGTGACTCTTCGGGAACATTTAACGACATTGTTGAGCTTGGACTATGCATCAGCAGAGGAGGTCCACATGGCACAAAGATACATGTCAGCAACAACAGTGGTGCATTCCTGGGCTAGACTGCATCAGAAACCATGAATCCAAATCTGGTAGCCTGTTGGAGTCAGTCCAGTCAGAATATGTCATCACTGATTCCCTTGTCAACAGGTCTCAGAGAAGAGATGTGCTGGGGGCTAGACCAAGATCACTTGATGAAAAGGACTCTGTAAGTGTTACCAGAACAGATAGAAGTCCATTTATCGCTGCTGAGTCATCAAAGATATTGGGTACGCTCTACTGATGTAAAGCTTGACTAAAGTCTATAGGTAGGATCATCAAACCATGTTGTGAAACAAACATTAATGTGTGTAGTGTTTCCTTCATTTGTGACATTAAAGTACTGTCTTCTCAGTAAGGCAAGTGAAGGGAATGATTGTGTCTGTTCTTTAACTCTGTGTGTCCGGAGTCTCGGCCCACAGCATTACCTCTCTGAGAAGCCTTTGACTGCTTTCTCTTGCTAACTTGAGAGTGAAGTGATGAAAGGGTACACTTGGCTCAGTTTGTAGAGGCAGAGTCGGACAGGCACCAGGGCACCAGAGACAAAGGACTCTAACCACCATGCATGTGGCCCAGTGGCCATTGTATACCATGTGGCCCCAGAATGGGGTCATATAATTGGCAGCAAGTATTGTAAGATCTGGAGGATCCAGTTTCAACAGTCTTTAGCAAAATAGTAATGTCATCTTAAACACAGCATTACCTGCACATGGTAATAACAGATGTAAGGTTGTTAGGACTAGAGCTTGACACCCTGTACTTCAATAGTTTGAAGAATCCATGTTCTGAGAGATGGTTGCAAGCTCTCAGGAAGGAGTGGAGGGAGATTCATGTAGGATGTATTAAGTTGGAGAAAGTGGGCACTAGAGAAGATGCTACTTTCTGTTACTTCCTTAAGACCTCTCCCCTTCACCCAGCTTTCCAAGGCATCACTATCACCGACTCCAGAACTCAATACCTTGGGTGGGTTAAGACTGCCTGACAGCCTACAGTTTCAGTTGGCACTTCGGAAAGCTAAGGCTGAGTAATATGAGAAAGCTAGAGAGTTTGTGAGAGAGAAGTTGTGATTAACTTGGTATGGACAGCAGAAGGAGGCAGGAGAGAGTAGAAATGGGCCTGCATGGAGAGGGAAAGGGAATAGGCAAGGCAAAACCAAACAAAGGACAACAATTTGAGAAGGAGGACGATAGTGATGGAGACAAAAACTCAGGATAGCAGCAGAGATAGCTACTTCTGACAAAGGTGATTCCCTCTCCAAATCTGCAATACTTTCTGTGAAGGTTGCACAGAATCGTATGCACATGTATGGGAAGGCCAGGATGTTTTAGAATGGTTTGTGAGCTTTAAAATTGCTTGTGGAGTGCAGGCTTTGAATGATGTGCCTAAGGCAGCTGCTGTGAATAACTCGCCTATGGAGAGAATGGCACTGGGAGAATACATGTGTCTGATAAAAAAACACTGAACATATCAAGAAAGCTGTGCTCAGACGGTTTGAGCTAAAATGAGCTCAGTACCGTCAGGGATTCAAAGAAAGAAGACAAGCAGATGACATTCTGATTTAGGCCTGGATTAATGGTGTGGTGTGTAACTGGAATGAGTAGATGAGAGGAATGTAGGCCACTGATTATCATGTCCTTAACAGCTAATGATGACAGAGTGACAAGGAGGAGTGCTCTACCCCACTGAGGCACTGTCTGAAAGACTTGACAGAGACGTAACCAGAGAAGTTTGTAGTGTTCATTGGCTAACAAGTGGTCAGCTAAAACAAATGGGCTGGAGCAGCATGGCTGTATGCCAAATGGAAAGAAAAACACTCTCACACTGGAGGATGAGGACCAATGCAATTCCCAAGGGTCCAGTACAAGACACAGATCAGAAAGGGAATGGTATTCATAGTAAGGGACACATGGGCAAAGGAGGAAAGAGAAGTTCCTGTCCACCCTAAGTGGTTACTTGATATAGGGTCCACAAGGAGGGGCATTACAAAAGAGATTGTCAAGTGAAAGACCATAAACCAGCTCCACCTATTATAGGAGTGTATTGGCTATGGATAAAGGTATCCAAGAGTGTTCTGTTCCATTTATCCAGGTTTAAATGGTCATTTGGGATTGGAAATTAGATGCCATAAAACAAATGCATCCAAAAAGTATTCGATTTGTGTTGGAAGCAGATGTAAATGGAAGTAATATTACTGTCTTCATGGATAAAGGTGCTTACTGGACTATACCTAAGTGGAAGAATCTCAAACTGATAAACAATTCCTCCTGGTGCTAACAGCCCAGGCTTGGTAGCCAGTGAAGGTGACATGAAGCATCTGCTTTCCAGGTCTGTGGCAGAAGCCAATAGTAAGACTGCCTTGAACAACACTGGGTTAAGAGAGAAACAAATTGCTAGATGTCTTTTGAGCAATGTTTAATTTCATCTGGTTTAGTAGCAGGGCAAGAAGCCTATATGGCATGGACCATACAGCTGTGTTGACCAGAGAGCAGGCTACATGTCAGCATCAGGAGGAGGAGACTGGGACCTTCCTCAATTTGCAAGGACCGGAGAAGCTTAGTGAGTGGATCCAAGCATACAATGAGAAGGCACAGGCTGTAGCACCTGTAGCCCCTGCTCCAAGCAGAGAGGAGAATGAGGCCCCAAAGCAGATCAATCGTTCATGTCTGGTCACTGCTGCAGAGATGGTTAGCTGATGCAGAACCTTCCTTTGAGGAATTCAGATAGGCACGATTTGTGTCACCTACATTTGAGGGACTTCAGAGGATGGCCCAAAAACTGGTCAGCAAGGGAGTAGTTGGAAAGCATTATGTTGGGTAGGAGGATGCAATTCTTCATCGTGAGCCCTTGAATCCTGAACTAGGAGCTAACAAGAGGCTAATGGTTTTGTTAGTGCACAGGATTGTCCTACTGTGACTGGCCCACAAAGTGGCCCTTGCAGGATACTTGGGTATGTGAAAGACCCAGGACGGGTTGGATTCTTTGTTCTACTGGCCAGATATGTGCAAAGACACATAAATATTCTATATAATCTGTCCTACTTACCAAATGAGTGTAAACTAGATGGTAAGACCAAAGAACTGTTGTGCCAATGCCAGTAGTAGGTGTGCCATTTGAGTGGCTGGGCATTTATATTTTGGCCCTTTTGCTCCCTCCCTTTAGCATCATGCAACACATTTCTAGGTTGTAGTGGATTATGTCACTAGGTATCCAGAGGCAGTACCTCTGAGGACCGTAATTGCTAAAGTAGTAGCCAGTTTTACAAACAACAATGGCTCATGGAGATATTATCGTTGCAAGGGAAGAAACATTTGTGGATTAATAAATATTCCCATCAGGTATCAACAAAGTTGCTTCACAAGGAAATACAGAGTGTCACTTAATACGGATTCAAGCATTTAGTTTAATACCACTAAGTAACAATCAGTAATAATTTAGAACAGAAAGCAGACACAGAGCTCATGTGATCACATAGTGAGTGATAAACACAGTGCCGAATGTGTGTACAAAGACAAAAATACTGGCCCACTAGACTCTTCAAAACTGATGCTTTTTTTACAGTCAAATTTTAGATTTGTAAGTAAGGGTAATTGATGCTAACATTTTCATGTCAACAACATTTTGACCCATCTGAAAAATGTTCAGATCATCATTAGGGCTGAGAGTTTGGCTCATTGGCTGTCTAGGAGAAAACTGCATTCTCAAAGTGGGACGGCTTGTACTAGTTTAGGGTCATGCCTTTTGAGCTCAAGAATGCTCCTGTCACTTCTCAGCACCTGGTGAACCATGTTGGCTGGAGGAGTTCTGTGTACCCTACTTTGACCACATTTCCACTTTTAGCAGTTCATGGGAAAAACATCTGAGGCACCTAGAATAGGTGCTGGTCAAGATAGTGGGAATGAACCTAACCATCAAGGCAATCAGGTGCCAGGTGGGGCAGTCTTTCGTAGTATGCGTTGTGCATCAGATGGGCAACAGGAAAATTAGCTGATTGGATGCCAATATCTAATCTGTGCTGAAGAGGAGATTCCACTAATCACAGGATATTACACAGACTTTGTGTCAACAATGGCTCCAGGTTTTTTTAGCACTACTGTTAGTATAGGGTGCCAGAGCACTTTGCATCACACATACAAACCCATATTATACAAAGAATGTGAGTCATACAAGTGTGTAAATCAGTGTATAGGGAATGAGGGCTACCGGGTGTACGAGTTGCATATCATCCATACTGGTAGGAATTGAATGTTAAGAGTGCTTAGCCTAGAGTAATACAGAGACAGAATTGTAACATAATTTAGTGGTTGGAGTTGCTTGCCCTAAAATATTACTACATAAAAGCACCCTTTTTAGCAACTTCAGAATAAAAAACAGATTGAGGGAAAAAAAACAATACGTTTCTAAACCAATGTTGTGGCGCTTGTGTTGAGCTGTTTGATGCTGCTTTCTGTGCTGTACTAGAGGGACTGTATTTTATGCAAGTACTAAAATGATCTCTATAACCAAATCATTAACCTACTGGGTTATCCACATGAAATACAAATCTGTGATCTGCATGTTAAATGTTGTGCTTTGCAGCAGGCACATTTACCCTCTTTTTTGTGATGAATACAAATTTCCACAGCATGACGAAAAAGAAAGACTGGGAAAAAAGAACTTTCTAACTTGTGCCATGCAGTTTGCATGCAGCTCTTTAATGGCAGTTTATAGATCACTTTGCTAGATTACGATTGCAACTTATGAACTGCATAGTAACAAAAGACTCTCTGTGACAAAAGCGGTAACCCACTGTGCTATATACATTAAATACTGTTCTTTGCATGATGCACGTTCTTTGCAGCAGGCATTACCTTTGAGTCAAAACTGCCTCTAGACAAAACTCCCATCTCTCTCCCGCAGATACATTAACCACTAGAGTTATCTTCACGCTTTTATTTTTGTCCAAAAGCTGCTGGATGTACAAGGAATGTTGCAGTGCTTTTAAAACTGCCGAACAAAGAAAGCAATGAATATAAAACACGCAGGTGTTTGTCATAGGCCCCAGTGGAGAAGTGCCTTCCTGTCCGCCCAGGCCTGCGGACTCCCTGGGAATGTGTCACAGACCCCTGGGGGTCCACGGACCACAGGTTGGGAACCATTGCAGTAGGCTAATGCATCCGATGACATAACAAAGAACACTGGTGTGATAATCCAGTAGACTAATGCATCCAGTGACATAACAAAGAACAATGGCAAGGTAATGGAGCAGACTAATGAATCCAGTGACATAACAAAGGATGCTGGTAAGATAGTCCAGTGGACAAATGCATTCAGTGACATAACAAAGAACACTGCTAACATAGTTCAGTGGACTAATGCATTCAGTGGCTTAACAAAGAACACTTGTGAGCAGGTTCAGTGGACTAATGCATCTAGTCACATAACAAAGAACATCAGTGAGATAGTGTAGTGGACTAATGTGTTCAGTGGACTAACGCATCCAGTGACATAATAAAGAACTCTAGTGAGATAGTTCTGTGGACTAATGTATCCAGTGATGTAACAAAGAGAGCTGGTAAGATAGTTCAGTAGACTAATGCACCCAGTGACATAACAAAGAATGCTGGTAAGATAGTCCAGTGGACAGATGCATCCAGTAACATAACAAAGAACACCGTTAAGATAGCTTAGTGGACTAATGCATTTATGACCTGACAAAGAATGCAGGTGAGCTAGTTCAGTGGACTAATGTATTCAGTGACATAACAAAGAACACTGGTCAGATAGTGCAGAGGACTAATACATTCTGTGGACTAATGCATCCAGGGATATAATAAAGAACAACGTTAAGATAGTCCAGTGGACTAATGCATCCAGTGATATAACAAAGAACGCTGGTAAGACAGTCCAATGGAGTAATCATTGAGTGATATAACAAAGAACACTGGTAAAACAGATGAGTGGACTAATACATTCAGTGATATAACAAAGAACGCTGGTAAGACAGACCAGTGGACTAATGCATCCAGTGATGTAACAAAGAACACTGGTAAGACAGTCCAATAGAGTAATCAATGAGTGATATAACAAAGAACACTGGTAAGACAGTCCAGTGGACTAATGCATCCAGTGATATAATAAAGAACACTGGTAAAACAGTCCAATAGAGTAATTATTGAGTGATATAACAAAGAACACTGGTAAGGCAGTCCAGTGGACTAATGCATACAGTGATCTAACAAAGAACGCTGGTAAGACAGACCAGTGGACTAATGCATCCAGTGATATAACAAAGAACGCTGGTTAGACAGTCCAGCAGACTAATGTGTCTAGTGACATAACCACATACGCTGGTGACATAGCTCAGTGTGCTAAAAGGCGCGCTTGCGCTGTCTTTCATCTCCCTGAAGTCAATAAAACGAGCAGCACAGAGTTGAGAAACAATAAACAATCTGCTATTTATTTGCCAAGAAGCCGCTTCAGTGGAGAAGTGCTTTATGAATAAAAAGATTGTCTAAGGACAAAAGCCTCCTAACTCTGTTGACCTTACCAGAATGATTTGAGAGTCCTGTGCATCATGGCAGTGGAGGGTGGACAGGCTCTAGAGGTAAGTAACACCGGCAGGCAATCAGTGCATCATTAGTATAGTCACTCTTGATGCTTGATTTCCTTCCCGGCAAATGCATTTTGTAGAATCTACTGAAGGGGATTGATGGGAAGACCACACCAAAACCAAACTGGACCAAGTGTCTGACGTTGACTAGATTGTAAAACGGAAACTTAAAGAAGAAGTTGTGGTCGTGCTAAAGTATACTGCAGAAGCTGAAGATGGAAACACTTGTTGAGTTGAGGCGGTAGTTCCAAAATTGGGGTGACTGGGGCCCACAAAGATAAAGTTTGGAAGAGCGTGACAGGAGAGCGTCCCAATTGCTGGTGCACAACACGGAGCAGTAGTTGCTACTCAGGGGCAGTACGCTGGGGAGTGAATGGGCCCATGTCAATGGTCAGGATCCCCTGTAACTCACTGCCAGCGGGCCCAAAAATCTAACTGGCGCTATTGAGGAAATTTCAAGCGGATAACATGTTGGTCTGCGTGAAATCTGAAAGCACCTCTGTCCCATTAATGCGTTTTCTTCGCTAAAGTAGTAGACTATGACCTTGTAATTGCATCAGTAGTGGAGTCTGTGCAGTGCTTAATTTGTGCTTGTTGTTTCCGGTGCTGAGCACCGGCACTTATTTTTGAGGGCCAGGGCTTATTCTTCTGCCTCAAGAATTTGCTGCGAGCAAAATACACATATGGAAAAGACGGAGGAAGGGAAAAACGAAAAAGCGTCACAATGGGAGAAAGCAGGAAGCTGCAAGAGTGAGCTGAAGGGGCAGGGGGAGTCTGTAAATAGATTGATGTGGCCCAAGATGGCTTCAGGATTACGCTGCCTCAGTATTCCGTGTTCCCCACATTTAATTGCAGCAGCCGCGTGTTTAAGGGGAGGGCTTTGGGCACCGGCACGTTTTTATTTACAAATTAAGCACTGCGTCTGTGACATTAGCTGTAGGCAGTGCTCCAAATGTCCTGCAGGCACTCAGGGATCCATGCATGTGAGATGGCTGCAGCCCATAAATACAAGAAAGAGATCATGTTTATGGGACCAGTAATGCAAGAAACAACTAGGGCAGAGAGCCTCCCCTTTCATCACAGCCCCCCCTTTTTATCATTATTGGTTATTAGGAGTCACTTGTCGGGAAAAAGTAGTCTGCTGGCCTGGGAAAATGTCCTAAAGACGGTAATTGAGCTGGCCCAAGCAGTGCTGAAGCACTGCCTTCTCAGGATGGAGGAAGCTGCGAACCCTGCTTCGGTAAGGAACCGCCCCTTTATTAGGGCTGACCAATCCAAGGTCAAGTGCTCGACGTCACATGATCCACCTGCCATTTTCACCCAGAGGCTGTAGCGCCTGGTGCGAAACTAAAGGCAGACATGTGTGCTGATGTTTGTTAGTATTGTTAAGACCAGGAACGAGCTAAGCTCTTGACCTTCCAACTTTCACATCTCAGATAAGTTGCTGATGTTTGTTAGTATTGTTAATACCGGGAAAGAGCTGAGGACTAGACCACTACCTTTCATATTTGAATGTTAAGGGATAAACCCCATACCTTTCACATCTCAATGTTAAGGCATAAACCTTTCACATCTCAGGATCAGGAAAAAGCTAAGGACTAGACTCAATCCCTGCCTTTCACATCTCATTTGAGAGTGGGAAAGAGCTAAGGACTAGACCCCTACCGCTCATTTCTCAGATAAGTTGCTGATGTTTGTTAGTATTGTGAATACCGGGAAAGAGCTGAGGACTAGACCACTACCTTTCACATCTCAAAGCTAAGGACTGGACTTCTACCTTTCACTTCTCAGTTGAGAGCTGGAAAGAGCTAAGGACTAGATCCCCACCTTTCACATCTCAATGCTAGGGACTATAGCCCCACCTTTCACATCTCAATGCTAGGGACTATAGCCCCACCTTTCACATCTCAATGCTAGGGACTAGACCCCTACCTTTCACATCTCAATGCTAAGGACTAGACCCCTACCTTTCACATCTCAGAGCTAAGGACTAGACCACTGCCTGTCACTTCTCAATGCTAAGGACTAGACCCCTACCTTTCACATCTCAATGCTAAGGACTAGGCCACTACCTTTCACATCTCAAAGCTAAAGACTGGACGTCTACCTTTCACTTCTCAGTTGAGAGCTGGAAAGAGCCAAGGACTAGACCCCACCTTTCACATCTCAGAGCTGAGGACTAGACCCCTACCTTTCACATCTCAATGCTAGTGATTAGACCCCTACCTTTCACATCTCAGAGCTAATGACTAGACCCCTACCTTTCACATCTCAGAGCTAATGACTAGACCCCTACCTTTCACATCTCAATGCGAAGGACTAGACCAATACCTTTCACATCTCAGAGCTAAGGTCTAGACCACTACCTTTCACATCTCGGAGCTAAGGACTAGACCCCCACCTTTCACATCTCAGAGCTAAGGACTAGACCCCTACCTTTCATATCTCAATGCTAGGGACTAGACCCCACCTTATACATCTCAGAGCTAAGGACTAGACCCCTACCTTTCACATCTCAGAGCTAAGGACTGGACTCCTACATTTCACATCTCAGTTGAGAGCTGGAAAGAGCTAAGGACTAGACCCCCACCTTTCACATCTCAGATACATTGCTGATGTTTGTTAGTTTTGTTAACACTGAGAAAGAGCTAAGGTCTAGACCATTACCTTTCACATTTCAGAGCTAAGGACTAGTCCTCCTACCTTTCATATCTCAGATAAAGTGCTATCATGCATGTGATACCACGCCTCCCATCAGAATCTCCAGACTCTGGGATGCATCCCGAAAACAGTTTAATCACAATAACCCCAGCCAACTCTAAACACATTCCACATACCTCTACTTATAATACACACACTGATCTGTCTTGTCACCTCATGCTCATTGCAGACTTCACTGTAAATCATGATGCAAACGTTCTACCATGCACGAACAAAACGCAATATTCCTCACAGAAGTTGGTTAGCTAATAAGTTTGGCTTGAGTTTTGAGCTGCAAGCTAAACCCTTTGGCTTTGCCAATGCCTGTTAAAAATGGCCCAGCAGCAGGGTGAGAAGGAGCTCCCAGGCAGAGACATTTTAAGGCAGGACAAAGTGGGCTTTGGTACAGGGCCCCAGATTTTCAGCCTCTTCCCCCCCCCTGACAGAGCAAGCTCAGTTCTGCAGAGTCTTGCCCTGAGGACCACCAATAATCCTTAAACAGATTGTTTTAAATACTGTTTTCTTTTAATTTATTTTTAATGTGGGCGATGTGTGAGAGTCTATTCCACACATTTTGCAGAGAAATGTGTTTATGTTTCATGCAACATCCATAAAAAAACGTTTCTTTTATACCTGTGCATATTGTAAACAAGAAGTGCATTGGAAAGACACTTGTCCAGAATTACAAAATTCTGGCCAAGGAATGCAGAGAGGAATGGGAAATAGGAGTAAACAGGGAGGAAGAGGTGAACAATCTAGACAAGATTTTGCTGCACATTCTCAACAACAGATGCACTCTAATTACTTTGACAATATGGACTAGGGATGACCACAAGAGGGAGAAGGGAGATTGGCAATTCCAGTAGATCAGCGGGGACCGTATGTAGACATGTAGGTGTGTGGTGAAAAGTAGCCTTTTTCTTAGACACTGGAGTTACCTGCACCTCCGCCATCCACAGCCATTTTCCTGGGGCTCCCCTCTCTGGGTCTATTAATACTTCATTTGGATTTGCTGGAATGCCTGTACGAAGCCCCATATCAAAGCCTTTGGATGTTACTATTGGACCTTTTAGTTTTCCCCATTCACTGATTTTCACTGAAGCCTCTGACGAAAATTTGTTACGGTTGGGTTTGTTAAAGAACGTACATGTTCATATTTATTGTTCCCCTGATAGAGTATATATGACAATTGCTAATTCTTCCATTTCCAAAAGTTACCCTGTTCTTTCCGCATCTAATATACCGCAGGAGTTGTCACATATAGATCCGTCTCTTTGGGCTACAGGTAAAAACAATGTGGGTTTCATAAACATGGAACCAGTCAGGATACGCTTTAAAGAAGGCACATCCTTACCCCTCATGCCACTATACACATTATTCCCTGAAGCAGAGGAAGGACTTTTTTCCGTAGTACACGACCTCCTTGATAAAGGTATTGTGAAGGAGAATTATGGTAGTCTCTGTAATAGTCCCATACTTCCCGTCATCAAAACAACACCAGATGTCACTACACTGTTCACATGATTTCACCCACTGCCAAATTTTTCTCTGTAAAAGATTTAAAGAATGTTTTCTTTAGTATATCCATTGCGCTCTAAAAAGCCAATTGGACACTTTAAAATCACCAGAGGGCAATGTTCTTTTACAATACATTAATAGACTTCTCATTGTACCTGATACACTTGAACAATGTGAACAGGCCACATCAGAATTTCTGTCACATTTAGCCACACATGAAAAAAAGGTCTCCCTATCCAAGTTGCAATATTGTCAACAGCCGGTGCTCTATTTAGGGCACCTCCTGTCGAAGGGGGTAGAAGACTTGAGTCTCAAAGAATATCAATAATTTGCAAATTACGATGCCCACAAACACAGAAAGATGTTTGAGGTTTTATAGGTATTACCTCATATTGCAGACAATGGATACCTAATTATGTTATCATGGTAAAACCTTTGGTTGCCCTCACTCTCAAAGATGTACATGTACCAACCACTTGGAATGATGAATGTGAAAGAGCCTTCTGTGAATTGAAAAAGGCTTTGTGTAATGCACCTGTGTTAGCCACCCCAGATTATGGGAAACCATTTACCCTATTTGTACATAAAAATGAAGGTTGCAGTTTTGCATTATTGACACAATCACACTGAGACAAAAACAGACCATGTGCTTATTTTTCATCCAGTTTAGACACAGTAGCATGATCATTGCCACGTTGTCTCAGGACTGTAGTAGTAGTGGTAACAGCAGTAAAACAGACTGAAGTATATGTACTTGGACATCCATGAACAGTGATGGTACCCCATGCTGTAGATGTCCTACTGAATAAAACACAAACACAACATTTAACAAATGCTAGGTTGACAGGCTATGAAGGTTTTCTCCACATATCTAAATATGGAGATGTAATGTTTTGAACCCGGCAACTATGTTACTTTTACTTAATGAAGTGTTACCAGAAGAAATACATGACTGTATTATCAGAACAGAACAAGAGACCAAAGGTAGAGTGGACCTCACTGACAGGCCATTGGGAGAGTGGGGTGGTGAATTGTATGTTGATGGTTCCTACTCAGAATTATCTGATGGGACCACAATTGCAGCCTATGCTGTACTACATGAAGATACTTTACAACTCTGCGCAGGCCGCAGAATCTTAGCCTTGATGCAAGCAGGTGAATTGAGTGATGTTTAAAGGTTAATGTGTACACTGACAGATAGTATGCTTTTGGCCTGGTACATTCTTTTGGCTTTTACTTATGTGAATGCCATAGTTTCCTCAGCACATGTACCTGCACACATTAGCTCTCAAGGAATAGTGGATACGTTGGATCAAGTGTGGCATGACAAGAACATACAAAATATGCACATTCTCATGTACGAAGGAGCATCATATGCCAGACAGACAAAGTAGGAAAAGGCACTCTTGTTCCTAAAGGAAATTTTGCACCACCGGATTTGCCATTCGAAGTCCTGTGAATTGATTTTGTAGAAATGGAACTAGTGAACAAGAAAAGGTATATGCTGGTGGTAATATGTGCCTCGTGTAGTTTGAACAATTGGGTTCTATCCATGAACAGGTAAAGGAGGCACTGCCCAGGAGACTTGAGGGTTCTGGACACTCCATCAAGCCAGGAGATTGGATCTTTGTAAGTAATTTCCAAAAGAAAAGGAGCCTTCAAACCCAGGTGGAAGGGGCCCCTGCAAGTTCTCCTGGCCACCCAGAATGCTGTGAAATGTGATGGGAAGAAGAACTGGATTCATGCATCACATGTAAAAAAACAAAGTGCCTTTTGCCTTTACCTTATGACCAGTGGGTATTAGACAATTGCCCGGATACCGAGACTGAGCACATTCCGTACCAAGTTCCTTTTGGGAATGGGGAAATGATTTTAAATGGCGAAATCAGGACACCAGAAGAACACACTGACAAATCTTCTTCTCTTGAACTTTTTGATTCTGTGATATATTTATATAGAGACGATTTGAGGAATAGGGTGCAGTTGAACTATAAAGAAACTTAAAGGAAGAAACGGTCCCAGGAGGGTCTGCACCCCCTGCAGGTGGCCAACGTCCGGACTAGTACATAAGCTTGCCAGTGAGGCTTGGAAGAGGCTTGGAAGTAAAGGACACTGGGGATTATTATGGGGGTCATTCTGACCCCGGCGGGCGGCGGGAGCCGCCCGCCTGGAGGGAACCGCCAGAAGACCGTACCGCGGTCAAAAGACCGCGGCGGTCAAAAGACCGCGGCGGTCATTCTGGGTTTCCCACTGGGCTGGCGGGCGACCGCCAAAAGGCCGCCCGCCAGCCCAGTGGGAAACAGCCCTCCATGAGGATGCCGGCTCCGAATGGACCCGGCGGAGTGGAGGATGTGCGACGGGTGCAGTGGCACCCGTCGCGTATTTCAGTGTCTGCAATGCAGACACTGAAATACAAAGTGGGGCCCTCTTACGGGGGCCCCTGCAGTGCCCATGCCATTGGCATGGGCACTGCAGGGGCCCCCAGGGGCCCCACGACACCCCTCACCGCCATCCTGTTCCTGGCGGGCGGAACCACCAGGAACAGGATGGCGGTGAGGGGGTCGGAATCCCCCATGGCGGCGCAGCAAGCTGCGCCGCCATGGGGGATTCCCAGGGCAACAGAAAACCGGCGGGAGACCGCCGGTTTTCCTGTTCTGACCGCGGCTGAACCACCGCGGTCAGAATGCCCAAGGGAGCACCGCCAGCCTGTTGGCGGTGCTCCCGCGGTCCCCGGCCCTGGCGGTATTTACCGCCAGGGTCGGAATGACCCCCTATGTCTTTTATTATGTCTTTTGTCTGTTAGAGTAGATAGGGAAAATGGCTAGGTATGGCAATATCCTGGAGGAGAAAAGGGTAATGAACAAAGAAAAGACAGGGTATAGTAATATTTGCTGCACTGATTTTTATTTGTTTACTTATATTGGTGACGTTTCTATTATTTGAATAGTACAAAATGTTCGCCTCACTGCAAAAAGGGTGGTTTGTGAAAAATTGATTTCTTAACTTGGCGTGAGGGCTCCATTTTGTCCATTTATTCTGTACTACGAACAAAATTGTATGCCTTCATCACCTGTTTAATTTCATTTGTTGCAGATGTGAAACTTTGTAGATGTGTTAAACCGCCCTATGTTTTAGAAATGTTATCTCTGTGTTTGACCATCCTGTTCTTTTGGTTTAAAGGTGCTACAGGAAATTTTTGCTTGAAGGCGTCTGGAAATTGTGATACATGTACAGTGTGGTAAAGTGGAGGTTTTTTTTTTTGCAATAAAAGACATCAAAGGCTAAGGGAAAGGTTAGTTGCTTTGGCCAAAGAGTTCCATTTTGATACTCTTTGGAGGTGACCGCTGCAGCCAACAAAATGCTATCTTGAAGCATAATCCGAATCCTTGTATTCTATCTTGTACAAATACAGCCTCTTACAAGAAGAGACTCGTAAATTTAGTTCACATTCCAATCCTTTGAACCAAGGCCTACGCTACAACGGATTTTCCCCCCCTCTCGTAAGTTGAAACATAAGAGGCTTGCGAAGATTGGCATGTGATGACCTCAGCGTCAGTGACATTGTGTAGTGGGTGAATCTGTATAAGGTCTCAAACCAATGGTTGAAAAGGGGCACACCCAAAGCATTGTCATATACATTCTTTTATTATTTATAATACGTATACAAATCACCACTTAACTAATTAATGAAATGTCTACAGATGTCTTTGCCCTCGTAAACACCTTTTTTGGTTTACTGAACATACAATTAAAAAAGTAAGCTTTTTTACTTTAGAAAAGGTGAAAAATAATTGATCTGGGTTGGTAATACTGTGTGGTGACTTGCTAACTTAAAATAATTTTCAGTCAACTCACCTGGGTTATCGGTTGAGTGTTTAATCTCTACCCCTTTAGGACTGGGATCTTTTCGGGACACTTGAGAGGGACGTGGCAGTTCATGTATGAGGGGTGAGTATCGAGCCACTCTCGTGCACCGCTTGATATTTTTCCCCATATCAACTGGTGTGTATTTTGACTACAACAATTCAGGAACCAATTTTCCTCGAATCATCATACTATAGATCACCTTGTGATATTTGTATGCATCAAAATACACTTAAAAAAATAAAAGTAACGTTTGAAGATGCTCAGATTGATAGCCAATGCCCTGGATCTGTGGCAAGTGCAGCGATTTTAAGCATTGCTTTCACTGAAAACCTAGAAGTGCAAGTACTCACTAGTCACAATACCTGTTTGCTCCAGAGAAGTGCAGGGACTTACAGGAGTGCTGAGAAGTGCAGGGACTCCCATTAAATGTATTGCCAGGGGCAGCTCCTTTGCAATGGCGAAGGAGCTTCGCCCCCTGGATGAGCCAGCAGCAGAAAAAACAAGCATTTGCAATACAATGGGTCTCGCGTTTACTCGAGTTAACGCTATTAGCGTTGTAAACTCCTAACCAGACTTTTCTTGCCACATAAACTGAAAAGTAAAACAGTTTCACATAAGCGAGCCGACGACCACCATGAGCGCTAAGCAAACACACAAAAGGAAACAGAAGACCGCTCGCAGTGAAACTTATCAGCAAAAGTACAATTATCCATGTAACCGGCAAAAGTGCAAATGTCCATGTAACAGAGTTGATGTCATGGGAACACATTTTTAGTGTTCGACCAAAAGGCAATGAGTGAATCAAATCAGCATCTACTAAAATTTCAAAGGGGCTGGTCCACCTAAAATTGATAGCATGCGTGTGTACATGGACAAAGAACAGGGAAATACTCAATAAAAATCATCAAATGCTGAACCTGTTACAGGGTACAAAATATTATTTTATGAAAATGGAAGCATGTATTTGCCTGGGCACAGAATGGTTTAACATAAGAATGGATGCAGGGAAATGAAATGGTGTCCCTGCCACTTGGGAATGCTAGTCATGTCTATGCCTGGGCATGGGTGGGTCTAATGGACAGCGCAGGCCTATGCATTGTAAAGACCAATAGGATCACCATGGGACAGAGTGGAAGGGTGCTGGTTCTACAAAATATGTACTGGTGAGCCCACTGGCACCCCCAGGCGCAATGTAACCACTGGGTTAAGGAGAGGGCACAGTATGGCCATAAAGATAGGGTAGTGAGTAGGTGTAAAGTAAGGTTTCATTTGAAGATGTAGGTTAGCATAGGGTCAGTACACTTACTTTTGAATCTATCTTACTCAATGTAGTGGTATTCTCAGAAGAGGTCATCTCAAGAGTGGTAATCCCTGCAGCAGTAATCTCAGCAGTAGTAATCACAATAGTGGTAATCACAGTAGTGCTAATCTCAGCAGTGGTAATCCTTGCAGTGCTAATCTCAGAGGTAGTAATCACAGTAGTGGTAATATCAGTAGTGGTAATCTCAGTGGTAGTAATCACATCAGTGGTAATAGCAGTGGTAAAACCTGCAATGGTAATCTCAGAGATAGTAATCCCACTAGTGGTAATATCAGCAGTGGTAATCCCTGCAGTGATAATTTCAATGGTGGTAATCTCGGCAGAGCTAATCCCTGCACTGGTAATCTCGGAGGTAGTAATCACAGTAGTGGTAACCTCCACAGGGGTAATCTCAGAGGTTGTAATCACAGTAGTGGTAATGTCATCAGTGGTAATCTCAGAGTTAGTAATCACAGTAGTGGTAATCTCAGCAGTGGTAATACCTGCAGTGGTACTCTCAGAGGTAGTAATCACAGTAGTGGTAATTCAGCATTGGTAAACCCTCCAGTGGTAATCCCTGCAGTGGTAATCTCAGCAGTAGTAATCACAGTAGAGGTAATCACAGTAGTGGTAATCTCAGCAGTGGTAATCCTTGCAGTGGTAATTTCATAGGTAGTAATCACAGTGGTAATTCAGCAGTGGTAATCCCTGCAGTGGTAATCCCTGCAGTGGTAATCTCAGTGGTAGTAATCAAGGTAGTAGTAACTTCAGCAGTGGTACCCCTGCAGGGATAATCTCAGAGGTAGTAATCACAGAGGTGGTAATATCAGCAGTGGTAATCTCAGAGTTAGTAATCACAGTAGTGGTTATCTCAGATGTGGTAATCCTTGCAGTGGTACTCTCAGAGGTAGTAATCACACTAGTGGTAATTCAAAAGTGGTAGTCCCCGCAGTGGTAATCCCTGCAGTGGTAATCTCAGCTGTAGTAATCACAGTATTGGTAATCAAAGTAGTGGCAATCCCAGCAGTGGTAATCCCTGCAGTGGTAATCGCAGAGGTAGCAATCACAGTAGTGGTAATATCAGTAGTGGTAATCTCAATGGTAGTAATCTCAGCAGTGATAATTTCAACTGTGGTAATCTCATCAGAGGTAATCCCTGCACAGGTAATTTCAGAGGTAGTAATCACAGTAGTGGTGACATCAGCAGTGGTAATCTCAGAGTTAGTCATCACAGTAGTGGTAGTCTCAGCAGTGGTAATCCCTGTAGTGGTACTCTCAGAGGAAGTAATCACAGTAGTGTAGTGGTAATCCCTGCAGTGGTAATCTCAACAGTAGTAATCACAGTAGTGGTAATCACAGTAGTGGTAATCTCAGCAGTGGTAATCCCTGCAGTGGTAATCTTAGAGGTAGTAATCACAGTAGTGTATTATCAGTAGTTGTAATCTCAGAGGTAGTAATCACATTGGTGGTAGTCTCTGCAGTGGTAATCCCTGCAGTGGTACTCTCAGAGGTAGTAATCACAATAGTGGTAATTCAGCAGTGGTAATTGCTGCAGTGGTAATTTCAAAGGTGGTAATCCCAGCAGAGGTCCTCTTTGCACTGGTAATCTCAGAGGTAGTAATCACAGTAGTAGTAACCTCAAGGACGATAATCCCTGCAGTGGTAATCTCAGAGGTGTTCATTTCAATGTAGTTGATTCTATGTAGCGGTATATGGACACTGTTGTATTTTAGGTGGTTACATACAACCGTTCGTGCTGGGTCCTCGGTCTGATATGTTCATTGCATTTGGTGAAATCTGCTTGTAGTGAAATTTATCGGCAAAAGTGCAACTATCTATGTAACCACAAAAGTGCAATTATCCATGTAACAGGGTCGATGTTATGCAAAGCGCTCGACTCCTTCCCAGCGAGATTGCGCTGCCTACGAAACAAAGAGGAAAAATTGTGCAAAACCATACAGAAAACATTGAGCCTCGTATGTTTTCAGTAGTTGGCCGGTGTGCTCGAGGCGGGCTAAACACCGGAAGAGGCATGACATATGCATGCCTTCCACTAATGAAATCAAGCAAATTAAAAGGCGAACCAAAGACGAACCAACCAAAATGGATGGGCTTGACATGGGTGTGGTTAAAAGCCCATAGACAGATTACACCAGGGACGGGGCGCTTTGCGCTCGACCCTAAAAAACAATAGTTCACTATTGTCTTATTTTTCTGCTGGTGGCTCAGCCAGCATGTGGAGGGAGGTGCGGGGCTGGGCCACGGGAGGTGGGAGGGGGAGAGAGTGCACCTAAGTGTGCATGTGTGTTTGGCCGGCCGTCTCAGGAGAAACTGCACAGACCCCAGGGTAGTGTCTGACCCTCAGTCCAAGCTGCTCAGACCAATCCTGGTGCTGCTTTCATGCTAGGTTTAGCATGGAAGCAGTGCCAGGATTGCTGGAGAGCCTCTGCTGGTATCCCAATGAATATTGGGACTCCACATTGAGAGAAGAGGAGCGACGAGCGAGGTGGCAGGAGACGGTGGCATCATCGTAAAGGTAAGTTTATTTTTTTATTTTTCTCCCCCCACTCCTCACCTTGAGACTTGCGGCAGCCGCAGCTGTGTATTGCAGCAGTGCTGAGCAGTGCAGTGACTCTCCCATTAAATGTATTGCAGCAATGCTGAGAGGTGCTAGTACTGTCCCATTAAATATACCACAGCACTGCTGAGAAGTGCAGGTACTCTTCCTTTCAAATAAAAGATGTGCAGGTACTCAGTACTGGGCAGTACCTGACAATGCGTTGTTCCTTTCCACATTGCAAGGGTTTGTGTTGTTTTTCGGCATGCAGTCTTGGTTCCTCACTGTGATACAGAATTATTTTGATGCCCAGGGACGATGCGTTGAAAATCCTTGACCTGCTGGAAGAATGAGCCGGCGCTACTTCAATCTGGTAGACAATGCATCGAATTTTCCATTGCAAGACAGGTGCTGCGTCGAATTTCCAGTCGGGAAGTCGATGCTGCGTCGTTCAAGTCGGCTATGCAGCGATTTCTCAGCCGTGATACAGGTTTTGCGTCGATTTCTGCAGATGTTGCATCGATTTTTTTGACGCACAAGGAGTTTCTTGAAGTGCTGAAGTGTTTGTCAGCCCTGAGACTTCAGAAACAGGAGGCAAGCTCAATCAAAGCCCTTGGAGAGCAGTTCAGGAGGAAGGCAGAGTCCTTCCAGCAGAGTGAGAAGCCAGCAGGGTAACAAGCAGGGTGGCAGCCCTTCTCAGCAAAGGACTCCAGATAAGTCCTTTGTGCAGCCAGGCAGTTCCTCTGACAGAGTGCAGGTGTAGGTCCAGAAGTGTCTGAGTTGGTGGGGTTAGAGACCCAGTTTATAAACCCAAAAATGCCTTTGAAGTGGGGGAGATGTCAAAGAGTGGTTTTGATGTGCACAAGTTCCCCTATCAGCCCAGTTCTGTCTGCCAGGGTCCCTGTGGGGGGTTATCAGTCCTTTGTGTGAGGGCAGGCCACTGGCCTTTAAAATGTAAGTGTGAGGCCCTCCACGCTTCCAGCCCAGGAAGACCCATTCAGTGTACAGATGAATGCAGATGTGACTGAGTGTCCTGTGTTTGTGGTTGTCTGGATAAAAAGCACAAGGGAGCTGTCAACCAGCACAGACCAGACGTGGATTGGCGACAGGCTGTAAGGCATAGATGTTTTAAGTGGAGAGAAATGCTCACTTTCTAAAAGTGGAATTTCTAAATTAGTAATATTAAATTCAATCTCACCAATAAGCAGGATTTTCTATTACCATTTTGGCCATACTAAATATGACCAGGTTACTCCTTCCAGATCAGAATCTACCACTCAAAAGTATGAGGGTAGTCCCAATGCTGGTCTATGAAAGAAGCAGGCCTCGCCGTAGTAGAAATCTAATGTATTAGTTTTTCACTACCAGCACATATAAAACACATATGTACATGTCCTGCCTTTTACCTACATAGCACCCTGCCCTATGGGTTACCTAGGGCCTACCTTAGGGGTGTCTCATATGTAGCGAAAGGGGAGTTTAAGGCCTGGCAAGCAATTTTAAATGGCAAGTCGAAGTGGCAGTGAAACTGCACATACAGGCCTTGCAATGGCAGGCCTGAGGCATGGTTAATGGCCTATTTATGTGGGTGGCACAATCAGTGCTGCAGGCCCACTTACTAGTGTACATTTAATTTACAGGCCCTGGATACATGTAGTGCACTTTACTAGGGGCTTACAAGTAAATCAAATATGCAATTGGGTATGAACCAATGTTACCATGTTTAAGGGAGAGAGCATATGCACTTTAGCAGTGGTAAAGTACGCAGAGTTCTAAAAACAGTGTCAGAAAAGTGGAAGGAGGTAGGCAAAAAGTTAGGGGATAGCAACCCTAAAGCTGCCAGGTCTAACAATAAAAATGATATCATTGGAAAGGGGAGATTCTCTGATTCATAAATACAGTCCGTGCCCCAGATTGTTCCTTGCCACTTCCTTTGTGCAACCACAGCAGATCACAAACTGATTTAATTTACTTGATCTTTAACCCCTCAGGTTGCACCCACGTGTGGTGTAAATGGATTTCTGAGGTTATTTTTAGACCTTGAAATACAATTACTCTCTAAAACCTCCCTGGCACAAATTATATTTGTACCGGTTGTGTCCACTTTTTTGGTACTCAATTTACAGTTTTCCATAAAAATAGGGAATAATATACATAAGCACTTGTTTTGCACATGTTAGCTTTCCATTTGAAAAGTGAACAACAATTGCTAAATATAACAGAACGCAAAAAGCACTCAACTTCTAACGCACCAGCGCAAAAAAGAAGTCACATAAACCTATTGTGTGTATTTTTTAGGTATGATCATGTCGCCTGCACAACTCAACCCAGTTGCATTGTTTTCTATATTTACAAAGAAGAAGCTTTGTGTCAGCTTGTTTTGCCCATTTGCTTCTTTTGTACAGGAACCTTTAGCCATTGGCTTGAGACATTGTCAATCACACGCTTGATCTGTCCGTAGGAGTATTAGCTTCTATATTTTTCTGTTGGTTATTTGGGTGAGTCATTCCACCTCCAATTCAGGATGAACCATTTTGTATCAGCAATTAGTTGGCAAGTGGCGCAGAAACAATCTGGAGTGAGCACTGACCAAAGCATCTGAAACTGGATGTTACAGAAAAGAAATCCATTTTTTTCTGTTGTATCTCTTTCAAAAGCACTTTTGCCTGTGTTCACTCTCCAGTGCTACCAAGAAAATAAGAATTGGCAAAGACAATAGTATTGATGTTTCCATAGAGTGAAAGAGAGGCCTATTTGCCACATAAATGTCCAACCTATTTGGTTTGCCAATGGCTGTGGCTCTAGAATTAAACTTTAAAGAAGGTTATTTGCCTATAATCAACATGCAGTGACACTATTTTGCATGGACAATAAAAGATGATTGAAGACATCTAAATGTACCAGACCAAGGAACTTGTTTAGAGTTTGGCAGATGGGGTATTCGGTCACAAACGTTAGAAATGCATTATAACCTAAGGGGACTTGTAATATGACTGCCGGGATATCCGTCACGTTTTGAGGATATCCGTCACATTTTGAGGAGTACGCCGACCACCAAACTCTAAGCAAGGCCCTATGTTTTTTCACCATTGCAGTTATTTATTCCATGTGTGTTAGAGTTAAACCTTCTGCTTTAAACTAAATAACCTAATGTGATTCGTTACCACTATCCACCACACATACAGGTAGCCTTCAAGTGAATAGTGAGCTATGTATCTGATGGGCTGATCTTATACAACTCTCAGAGATCCTCTCATCAAACAGTATCCTTTGTTAGATCAGACAAGAAGGTTAAAGGACACAAAAAGAAAACATCAAAGCCCATGCACCCAAACAAAGAACCTTTGTTAAGCCGTCTCCTCATGCAAACCAAGTCTAAGTAAAACTTCAAAACACCTTGGTTTGTCTTGAAATACTTGGGTTCCCCCAAGGACAAGGGAAGTGGAACCTATCACCAAAGAAAGCACTGTGATTATTTATTTACCTCGCACAGCATGTATTTTAACCTCTTGGCTGCTACGTTTTTCACCCCAGTGCTAAGCTGTTAGATGGTTTGGGTAGTTCGCACTTAAACCTCCATGCCAAATTTGTGTCCTTTGTTCTAGCATCCTGGTGATTCTAAATGTATTGCGTTTGTACATTCCTCTGGAGGGAACCAAGAAAAAAGCTATAGCGAAATTCTGTCAGAATGGGGAAAAATGCTGTCAAAGAAAGCATATTTGTTTTCTAAAAAGGGCACCAACAAAATGTTTGCTGTGTATCTTCCCTGCTTCCATAACAGGTTTTTGCATTTTTCTAAGAAATAGTTCATTTTTCCTACTTTCGTGTGGTTTCAACCCACTTGCAGTTTGTAGTGAAAAAGATTTGAAAGCCCTTGGTTATCTTAGATAGCTATACATTTCTGAAAGGTATAAACAATTCTGAATTCAGCATTGGGCCATTTGTATAGATCCTCCGAGGTTTTCCCAGAGAAAAGAAACATTGAAATAAAAAAATAATGACAAAATATCCATTGGTGACAATGTTTTCATCTGTTATTTTTGTCATGATGGGCAATTTATAAAAATCATATACTGTTATGTCTGATAGACCCTTCTGGTCACAGGTATGCATCGAGTGTGTAGGTTTCCCCAAAACACATAATACACAGAACCAAGAACTGAGCTGAAGTAATGAATGATTTTTGACAATAAGGCTATGGTGGATCAGGAGAAGTAGGTAGCTCTGATTCTCGTTGATCAATCCGCTGCCTCTGACACAGTCTCACATGCTACACTTCTGCGGTGCTTAGCGGCCACTGGTGTCTGCGGTCCTGCCTTGGAGCCACTCCTTCCTGACTAACAGGTCTCAGTCAGTTCTGATGGCCTCATAAGCCTCTGATCTTAAATATTTGCACTACGGGGTCCCTCAGGGGTCAGCTCTAAGTCCCACATTGTTTAATGTGTATATGACCCCCTTGGCTACCCTAATAGAATCTTTCGGACCACAGACTATGGGGGTCTCTTATGACCCTGGCGTCACAGTGGCGGTCAGACCACCGTGGAATGGAGGTCCGACCGCCACAATATGACCGTGGCCACGGTCCAACCACCAACACTGCCAGGCTCCTGCCAGCCTGCAGCCTGGCGGTCACAACGGTTGTATTCCGCCAGGGCAGCGCTGCCCTGGGGATTACGAGGCCGCATCAGCCAGCCTGTCCGTGGCACTAAACACTGACATTTGAAGGCTGGCGAAATGGGGGACTCAGGGGACCCCTGGGGGCCCCTGGACTGCCCATGCACATGCCATGGACAGTGCAGGGGCCCCCATGCACAGCCACATCACACATTTCACTGCCTGAATTACGGGCAGTGGAATGCGCAACAGGTGCTGCTGCACCCACTGCACCGCTACACTGCAGCCTGCTCCATTAGGAGCCGGCTGCAATGTTAAGGCCCTCTTCCCCGCTGGGCCAGCAGGCGGAAGCACTGTTTCCGCCCGCCAGCCCAGCGGGAAACCATAATAGGGCCAGCAAGGGTCAGGCCGCAAAGGCAGCCTAATGGTGGTATGGCATTGGCAGGTGGTCTCCGCCGCCCGCCAATGTCATAATGAGGGCCTATATCTTATGCAGATGATACACAGTTGCCGCTTACTCTTGATAGAGAGTCTCCCAATGCACTGCGTAACTTCCAGGTCTGCTTGACGTCTGTATTTCTGTGTCTGTGCAAAAGTGGCTTTCAATGCAATACTAATAAGACAGAAATTCTGCTCTTTGGGGTCCCTCTGTCCAGTTGGGATTACATCTTTTGGCCTAAGGAGGTTCCCTCGTCTGACCCCCCTCACAACTAAGGTAATCTTGGGATTATAGTTGTTACCACAGCTTCCTTTGCCCCTCTGGTAGAAGGGGTAGTATGCACCTGTTTTGTGCTGTTAAAATTGTTGAAAACGTTTCTCCACCTCCTTTCCCTCCCACAGCAGAAGACAGTGATCCAGGCTTTGATCACATCATGGCTAGTTTATACCAACTCCCTATACTGGGGCCTATCTCCTGAACAGACTACAACTAGTGCAGAATGGTGCCATGATTTTATTACACCTTCCCAGGAGAGCCCATATGCAGCCAGCCCTAAAGCAACTTCACTGGTTGCATATAAAATAACTGGTGAAAAGGTTTAGTACTGGCACACAGAACTTTCTACCTTTAAGGCCCTCAGTATTTGTTCAATAGATTCACTCCTTAGCAACCAGCATGGTTTCTTTGTTCATCCATCACTTTGTTGGTAGCCACTCCACACTTCAGATGAAAAAGTGGGGTGATAGTTCCTTCTCCTGTCTGTCTGCCTGGGAGAGGAATGCCCTTCCAGTTCAAATCTGAACTTCTAGAGACTTGCGACTTTTAAGAGACTTCTTAAAATCTGCTTTCTAGTCGCACTGTTATTCAGGGATCAGACTAGCGCCGGGACACTCTTCAAAGTAGCTGTCACGGTCTACAAATCCCTTAATAATGATAATAATAATAATAATAACAATAATAATTATTGTGTACCGACCATGAAGCAATTCATACAGTAAAATATAATGAAGAAAACTTGAGTATTAGGGAAGCCTATGTATTTTTGAAATGTGCACAAAATACTGAGTCTAGGGCATGAATTGGCTGGTGGCAGTGTCATTCATCTCAGCTGGAGGGATTTGTCCACTGGAATAGGATTGGGATCACAACCCTAGAGGACGTGATGGTTGGTGCACAAATGATGTCCTTTGCCGAACTACAAACACACTTCCAGCTATGGCACACCTAATTTCACAAGTACCTACAACTTCAGCATGCTTTAGTTGAACATTACTTGGACTTTCCGTCTAGCCGAAATCAGTGTTCAAGAGGCACAACTGCTAATGGGCAGTCTGGGCCATGGGGGGATGTCCAAGATATATCGCTCTCTCATATGCAACACACCAGCTAAGTTTGGGCTTCTTAACAGAAGTAGGAAGAACAGAACTGATAGGGGGCTCTTGGCAGCTTGGACTAAAGGAAGGCACGTGCGGCCCCACTGGGAAATTGCAATATCCTCCAGACTTTGACTTGTCCCAATGCATTACTTACACATGACAAACCTTACACTACACCGCTCCTGGCATGGCGGTAGGCTCCCAACATCCTAGTGCTTTGACGGACATGCTCACCCTGATGCTTCTTTTTTTTACATAACTTGGCAGTGATCCAACAATGCGCCACACTGCAATTAGATTGCCACAATACTCACAAGGGTATGGGGCAAACATATAGACCTCACCCCCATTGTTGCTTACTGAGGATCTTGGATGATCTCAGAGGGAAAAGAGGAGAACGTATGGTGGTGGGATTGGCAATGGTGTTGGCTTAGTGTGACATTGCAAGTAGATGGAAATCGCTGGACCCACCAACGATCCCGGAATGGTGACTGGCAATGGATTGGTGCTCAAAGCATGAAGAATCCATTTACAAGGATGCCCCAAAAACTGTGGGACCTTGTAGGAATACTAGAGACTGTCAAATGATGTTGATCCTGTAGGACTTGTACAGGAAAATCTGTGCTGGTCTGCTCGGGAGGAAGGAAGGCTGGAGGTGGACGATGGGTCAGAACAATGGATGTGTACTGGCAGGTTTGAAGAAATTAAAAAAATGGTTATAAAAAAAAAAACGGAGTTTAGAAACAATAGTTACCTGCACACCTCTGAATTTGGGGATACCCATGTGTTTCAGAGGGCACTTTGCCAAAAAATGATTAGAAATCTACTGGTTAATGGCAGAGTCAAGATGGCCTCCTGAGTGGAAGTGCCACTCTGCAGCCATTTTGGAACCTCCCTCGGGCCCTCATATGCCCGCGACACTAGCTCAGGAGGCGGGGCATGCCCCCTGCATGAGCAGGTCTGGTGGTGGACATCCTCGTCATGGGGCAGCTGAGGAAGAACGCAGGGCTGACCTGCAGTCGGGAGGCTCCTACGAAACACGGCCAGCCCGGGAGGAGAACGAGAAGGGCAGGCCGGGTTAGTGAACGCCACCGACTGTGGTGCAGCAGCGTCAGAGGAGGAGAGCTCTGGGTGCAGTGTGCCCCTGGCATAACGAAGGTGGCAATCAGGCCTGGTGAGTGCAGAGCGCCCACTGTGTGGCAGCCTGCCGGGGAACTGGAGGTCAGGCAGATCTCCATTGATGACCAGGGCCCAGGGCGGGGCCCTGGCTGCAACAACCCCCATGCATTGAGCCCACTAATGATACTGGAGTGAGGGAGGCCAAATGAAAGCAATGGGCTTAAGGGGGAAGACTGAAATTACACCTCCTCACCCTATAGAAAACCCCAGGTGTATTGACGATTAAGGACTTCATGCGTGGGGCCTACCGTTAACATCAGGCCTGAAGGGTTGTGCTGAGTGCCTTATTGGTGGGATCATCACCTGCATCACAGACTGATTGAGCTGGGGGCTGAGACCCGGGGAGACAGCGACATACTTGAGAACTTGAAGACAGAGGTGCACTCTATACAATAAATGAAGGACATATTAGACAAACACAGCTAAACAGTGTACAGTGCTAGAGCTGCAGTGAATAGTGGTGACATTCCCATCACTGTGTGGCAGCCCATAGTTGCGCACTGGTTCGATGGGTACACCAAGACAGGGCCAGGTACCTACTGCTTGATGCATTACCAGATAGACAGCAATCTATCTGAGGACCAGCTGCAGATCAGATGGCATGCGGGCACATCAGGGCAACCCCCAGTACACAAGGAGATACACCGCGGGACACAGATGCCACCCAAGCCCAAGGAGGGCCCGGGGGCTGCCTCCAAACCATGCCACACCATCGAGGACAGCTTAGCAAGGATGGCCCAAAGTGTGTGTGAATCCAGGGAAGGAACAAGAGATGGAGAAAACGGCAACGCCATTCATGCTTGAGCATATGCCAAACCGCCAATGTCCCGCACCGACCTCCACAGCGGTAACGAGCGCCAGGCTGGAGAAAACTGTTTCCAGCCCGGCGGCCATCATTAGTCCGCCGGCGGTATCAGGACCCCGCATACCGCCATGGATTTCATGGGGTTTTCCATGGCGGTGTGCACCATCAGTGCCAGGGAATTAGTTCCCTGGCACTGATTGGGGTCTCCCCCTCCCCTCTCCCCTGAGTCCACCCCAAACACCCACGACCCCCCTACCACCCTCCAAAGGTAGTAGGACCCCCTTACCACCCCCCGCCCCGAACCCCATTGAACCCCCCTAACATATCCCCCACACCCCTGTTCATGCATGCTCATACCACTCACACACATACATGCACACATGCACACATACATACACGTTACATTTCCCCTACACGCATTACACCCCTGCATACATACACGCACTCACACAACCCCTCTACACACTCACACACACACCCCCATGCACGCACACACCACACAACACCTCCCAACCCTCCTCCCCTAACGGACGACCACCTTACCTGTTTCGGTGATCCTCCGGGAGGGAACGAGATCCATGGGGGCTGCTCCGCCACCAGCACCCCGTCACCAGAACACGGGCACGCCGAATACTGAGTCGTATCACGGTGGGTGGTGTTCTGATGACGTGGCAGTGACGGAGGAACAGCCTCCACTACACCGCCGACCGCTAGTATGGCTGCTGGCAGCTCTCCGTCCAAAAAAGGGCGGACGGTCGCCAGATGCCAGCGGTCTTCGGCCTGGCGGAACCTCGGCGGTCTCTGGAAAAGACCGCCGATGTTGAAATGAGGGCCTTCATGTAGATACGGACTGGGTGGACTCCAATGGGTAAAGTTGCTATACACCGATAGCACAGTCAGAGTGAAGGTGGGTCATGGAATGTCAGAGGCCTGGCCTATAGAAAGGGAGACCCGACAGGGATGCCCTCTTTCTCCCCTGATATTTGCTGTGGTTATAGAACCTTTAGCTCAGATTATACGTCAGAGACACTCAGATGCTTGTATCTTGACTGGGGCAAGAGGAAAATTCTATCACTATATGCAGACGATATCTTATTGACCCTGAGGGACCCAGCAACCAGCTGGGCAATGCTCAATGATACCATAGGAGAAGTGGGAGCTCATTCTGGCTTCACCCTGAATGCAGACAAATCAGTGCTATATTCGATAACAAAGAAACGAGGAGTGATAGAAGACACACACACTATCAGAGTATAGACCACACTGGTTAAATACCTACCGATATATCTGAGCTCAGGCGTGTCTGAAACCTATGAGGTGAAGGTGGGAGGGCTGTTGGTGAGCCTTGAGCGGAGTGTACGCAGATGGCTGAGATTCCCCATGTCCTTAATGGGATGTAAAGACATAAGTAAAATGATAATTTTGCCCAGGGTCTTATATATATTACAGCATATGACAATGTGTGTCCCAGAAGCCTACTTCAGTTGACCGGGCAAACTCCTTAGGCTACTATACTGGGGAATGGGCATACGAGGATAAGTTTAGATGTCTTGAGATTACCCCGGGAATGTGGGGTGATGCAGGCTCCAGATTTCCGAGCCATTTATTGGGCTTCCCACATGCAACATGTAGTGCCCTGGTTCTGGGAGGATGACACTGACCCAGTGGGTGATATACTGAAACTTCTAGCCCTTCCGAGGGACCTGCTGCCACTGCCCCTGGATCCTAGAAAAAAAGGGTCACATTACCACTACAAGTTAGGACTCTACTGGAGATCTGGTAACAGGTAACAAGGTGGAAGGACAACCTATCTATTTATATGCAGGATCTGACACCATGGTGCACGGGCATCAGCCCACAGATACTGTCATTCCTGAGAACCACAACAAGAGGGAGAGTACCAATATCTGTGAGTGAGCTATATGAGAACAGCCGGCTGATCAGCTATACTGTCTTCTTTATTAAATGGGGAGTGGGAGGTGGTGGCTTCCTGGCCTATGCTGGTATGGCAGCGTCTCTGCGCAAAGCTTAGGAAGGGTTCCCTCAAGAGCAAGAAACACACATGATAAACGGAACACTCCCAGACCTAGGGGACAGCAGTAAACATATTACACAACTTTATAGATTGCTTCTGCCTAACACGGTTACCTTAATGGAAAAGTTAAGGACCAAATGGGAGGCTGACCTGGGGATAGAGCTATGGGAGAGAGAGTAGCTGAAGGTGATGGTCAACTGCCGGAAAGTAACAAGAAATGCTCACCTGAGGTTGATACACTACAAATGCGAATACAAGGACTATGTTACACCACAATGGTTGCACAGGCTTGACCCTACCAAACCGGAGAAGTGCCCTTAATGCAAGACAGCAGAGGGAACATACTTACATATGTGATGGACATACCCAGGGATGGGCAACTTTTGGAAGGATGTGGTCGATAAACTGAGGAATCTGACGGAACTCATGATCCAGCTGACCATCCAGCTATGTTTAATGTGGCTGGTACCACAACCCAAGCGTGCCAAACGAATGGTGAAAATAAAAGAGCTGGGACTGGGAGTGGCAAAGAAATATTTTTGGATGACAAACAAGATACCAACCAAAAAACACTGGATGTGGGAATTTGCTAAATGGACACGGGTGGAGTTTGGGGTTAGTCATAAATTAATATATAGCTGGATGAACCAGGGAGGTCTAGCTGAATGGGATATGGTGGAGGTGTACAGGGAGAAATGGAGGACAACTCAGGGAAGGGAACACAAGACCTGATGGTCGACTGATGGGTTGGACAAAGAACTGGAATGAAGGGATTCACAATGCCTGTGTATTGAGCCGACAAGATGAATGTGATGTCCAAGCACCCCTTTGCAAATGATTACGCATTACCGGTGTGTAACTGCTACTGTTTGCTCCTGCTTAGGGGGGAAAGGGTATATGAATAATTGTAGTTGCGTATTTACTTGTTTTTGAAATCAATAAAAAAATGAAAAAAGAGAAATCCAGGGGATAATAACAAACAGTCTATTATTCCATGTTTCCAAATATCTTCTGAGAAAAATGGTACCACACTTGTGGTACAACCTGGAGACATCATATTTCACCCTGCAAAATAATTTTTTTACAATGTGGGAAGCTGCTCAATTTTGGGCATAGCTCACACAGCATCCAGGTAAGCCTACCAAACCCAGGTAGTTCTCACTACTAGAAACGTAGGGGAGTTTAGTGTGATCTGACTTGGATGCATCCCAGGATGTTTTTTCACCAGTCCTTGCAAATTTCAAATGTTAGCTAAAAACACCCTTTTTCCTCCACTTTCTTGGAGGAAAAGTTCCAGAATCTGTAAGGATTGATAAATGTCCTACAATCCTGCATTCTCACACATCTCTTGATACAAAAAGCACCTCACTTATATGAGTTGGCCAAGCACCTGCGATAGGAAAGGCCCCAAAATGCAACAATGGACAGATAAAAAATTTCCACTCGAAACTGATGTTTTGCAATGCAGGAAGCTATGGATTTTGGTAGACCCATTATCTCGGGGAATTCTTCTCCCACAGAGAGACTATCTGAATATGTGGACACATTTTTACAACCGTTTGTACACAATTTACCTGCATATATACAAGATAGTAAAGACATATTAAATAAATTTGATGATTTTGAGTGGTCTGATGACCTGATGTTTGTAACCATGGATGTTACGAGGCTTTACACTTGTATATATAAACAGTTTGGGATTAGAGCGGTTGAAGCCTTTCTATGTACTAGGACGGCAGACCATTGGCAACATAATAACATGGTGATGGAAATGATTGATATCATTTTTTCAAATAATTTTTTCTTACATGATGGTCAGTGGTTCCATCAAATACAGGGGACTGCGATGGGTTCCAGGTTTGCTCCTTCTTATGCCTGCCTTTTCATGGGTTGGTATGAGAGGGAGCATGCCTGGGGTAAGCACGTGTCCCAATGTACTGCTCTATTGGTTTTTATGGGTAGATACATAGACGATATTATACTCATATGGAAAGGCTCTGTTGAGCAACTTGTGATGTATCACATGTTTCTTAATGATAACCCCTTTAATGTCAAACTCAGTCTACAATACAGCAAGGAACAGATTGACTTTCTTGACATTACATTCTATGTTGAAGGGAATAAGATACAGAGCACTCTCTTTAGAAAGCCTACCTCATGTAACAGTGTCCTACATGCCAGCAGTGCCCATCCTAAGTCTGTGATCAACAATATCCCCTTCGGAGAAATGGTCCGCATAAGACGCAATTGTAGCACCAACAAGACATTCACTACACATGTCGATAAAGCCAAACAAAGATTCAGAAATCGAGGCTATAGAGAACATATCCTGACAAAAGCGGAAAAGCGAGTAGGACAACTAATGAGAAGCAATACACTTGTAATGAATAATAGTAATAGTGACAAAAGAAGAAAGGAGCAGACCCTTGTGAGATTTGTTACCCAATTCTCTACATCAAATAATGACATATATAAGATCATTAGGAAGCATTGGCATTTACTATTGGAAATACCTAATATTCGTAATTGTATCTCCGATAAACCTCAGTTAATCTATTGAAGGGGTAGAACCCTTAGGGATCACTTGTGCCCTAGTTATATTGCTACAAATAAATCATCTACGTGGCTACCTATGGGCCCACTAGGTTTCTTTATATGTCATGAGTGCAACATCTGTAGCTTGGGTATTGATAAGATCAAAAAGTTCTGCCACAATTCTTGTAAAAGCTATAAAATCAAACAGTTCATCAACTGTAAAACGAGATATGCTGTTTACATTGTAGGATGTGGATGTGGTAAAATCTATGTTGGCAGCACTATAAGGCCTCTGAAACTCCATATACAAGAACATGTCCGTGCAATTAAGAATAAATACATTAGATATCCTCTGTCACTGCATATGTTGGAACAACATACAGATGACAATCAGATCTGGTTTCATGGGATTGATACGGTACCACCAAACAAAAGAGGAGGTGACAGAGAATTGACCCTGCGGCGCAGAGAGGCAGCATGGATATGCTGCCTACGCTCCGTGAGTATGGGCCACAATACAGATGAAGAATTCCATTATTTCCTTTAAATAGGCATCGCTTGTTAGGTCTCTGTTCTCTCTTTTTTCCCCTTGTTGGCTAATTTCTTTTTAGAATTTCACGATCTTAGAGTTTCCTGAATTGGATACTCACCCCCAATAGATGATGGGCCATAATTGTTATATAATCTATATACATTTAGTATAATTGACACCAGTTAAAAATGGCCGACGCCTTTATCCATTATGGCGAATATTTCAATGGTACTATGGTCGCTATAGCGACGGGTATGTTTCCTGTGTGTTATTCATCACAGATTATCTTTCTCTTCTTATCTTGTAGGGCTTTATTAAAATTGTTTTCAAGCCCCAACAATGTCTTATCAATATTCCTCCTTGTTTTGCCACCATCTACGTTATTGATTACATCCTTCTAAGATGGCTGACACCCCATTTTAAAACGATCAGATTTTCATGGCTCTTCCTATGTCATGTTAATATAACATGGCACAGTCTGTAAGATTTATACTTTAGGGCTTTATTATAAGAATGTCTTAGGCTCCGTTGGTTCTCAGTATAGTTGACACCAGTTCAAAATGGCCGACGTATTTATGCGATATGAAGAGTAATTTTATCGTATAATAGTCGCTATAGCAATTTATATGCATCTTGGGTCCTGTTTAGAATAGAGTATCAGTTTCTTTTTACTTTTTAGGGCTTTATCAAGTTAAGCCTGTATAATGCTAGATGGATCCTATACATCTGTTAATAGAATGGATGACACCATTCAAAAATGGGCGATCTGTTTACCTAAAATGGCGACTATTCTTATTCCAGAACGGTCGCCATAGCAACCTGTGTCAAATAATCTCGTTATCTAGATTGCCCAGGGTTTAAAAGCGGATGTCAAGCTGGGCACAGTTTACTTTCTTTACTGACCGGGACGGACATGGCTGATCCCTTATGTTATGGGGTAAGCGGTTACTAATTGATTGCAATTTCACGTGCTTCACGGACCTTTCAGGCAGTATTATCGATGACTAGGCATTTAAATTTAAATATACCGCAAATGCCTTTTCTTTGTAAATGTCATCCTGAGGAACACTGTTTTGTAGTATACCTATTCATTTCCTCTCCCATTGAGATTGTTTTGTAGTAATAACACAAATTAATAGCATATTTGTACATGTGTGGTGTTAGAATTTATAAATATATGTTTTTGTCTAAGCACTTGTAGGTTTGTGGGGTTATGGTTTATGAGCTGTGTTTTTTTGTAAAATAGAAATAGCTATATTTATATATTTATTCTTAAAAGCTTTGGTTATTATCTTTAGAGTGCAATTTCTCGTGTTTTTTAAAAATTATATTATGGGCTCTTTTTGGTAGTCTTTCTTTGTGGCATTTTTGGCCATTTATGTAGGGCTATTTGTTTATGGAGTTTTTTTAACCTCTTTTTAAATTCTCCATCTTTTGAAAATTTTGGAAATATTAAATTTATGTGTGGGTAGTCGATAATTTTGGTTGTTACTCGTTTCTCAATCCGTGGGATATTACATAGTGTTGTCAATCATTTTAGTAATAATAGGTTGGACATTTAATTCCAATAATATGGAAAGACAATCAATTTAAAGACCATGCAAATATAAGGTATAATGTGTTTGATATCATATTTATTTCTCTATATATAAAAAATGTATTATTATTATTTTTTCTTTTCAATAAATTTATTGTTAAAAATTACAGAATGATGGCGATATTATAAAAATCTTTAGAACTATGTAGATTATATCCTTTTAAAAGAAACTGGTGTTTATATTTTGTTTTTTGTATTTTGTCTATGTAAATATTAGTAATATGTGTCATGTGATATATTAATATATATGTCTTCATCGACTATATGTGTGACTAACATTCCTGGTAGCATGTGTCCCTTGTCTCTTATGATTATGAGTTCTTTATGACCATAAGTATGTGTATTAGAGGTGATTTTTTGTATATATTTTTTGCATGTTTTTGTACATTGTCTTTTTGTTGTTAAATTATTTTTGTATTTATTGTGTCTTTTCTGTCCTGATGTGATATATGCATTCTTTTTGTGTTACATTTCAGCCCTGAAGAAGTCCTTTTGTATAGGACAAAACGCGTTGGCTGATTACTCTGTTCAAGAAAAAGCAATAATAGTAAATGAAGATTTTTAAAAGACAACGTTGTGTTACTGGACTTTACTGACTTTGCGCAGTGGTGCACTATCCATATCTTTTAGCTATGGATTTTTGGGCCTGGGTTTGGATGCCACCCAGGGAAACCTGCCAAACCTAGACATCTCTGAAAACTAGGGACCTAGCAGAGTCCAGGGTGGTGTGACTTTTGTTGATCTCACAAAAGATTCAGGCACAGAAGCCCTCATAATTTTCAAACTAATTGTTAAAACACATAGGCCCTCATTATGACATTGGTGGTAAATCCCACTTACCGCCACTCTGACTGCTGCCAACATACCGCCGCGCAGCAGATATCCGTTCACCATATTATGATACACACACACCAATCCGTCACTATTCAGCCACACACAAAAATCAGCCACACCAAAGGTCAGTGATAAACTGGCGGTATCCAAACCCACACCGTTACGCCAACAGAACAACGTCCATCACATTATGACCCATGAATCACTGGCGGTAAACCATTGGCGGTACATACGGCTGTGCTCAAAATACACACACTCAAACAAAACAACACCACATTGGACAATTCAAACAACACACACCTGACACCCATGCACACACCACACCCACACCACTATAAAACACCCACCCACATTACCCACAACCCTTTACGAATACAAACCATTGGCACAAGACAGATTCTACGACCACAGTTAACACCAGAGCCACACACTACTTACACCTATACACCACCCACGCACCCCACATCACACACCCCAACACTTCCCCCTACACACCCTCACCTACACAACTCACACAACACCCCTGGCACCACAAAGACACCCCAGATTCTCAGAGGAGGAGCTAAGGGTCATGGAGGAGGAAATCATCAGGGTAGAGCCACAACTATTTGGAGCACAGGTGCAGCAGATATTGATAGCTAGGAAGATGGAGCTATGGTGGAGAATCGTGGACAGGGGCAACGCCGTGGGACAGTACCCAAGAACCAGGGATGACATCAGGAAGAGGTGGAACGACCTACGGGGGAAAGTACGTTCCATTGCAGCAAGACACCAACTTGCAGCACAGAGGACTGGCAGTGGACCCCCACCTCCTCCCCCACAACTGACAACATGGGAGGAGCAAGTCTGGCCAATCATGCATCCTGAGGGCCTGGCCAGAGTAGGAGAAGGACTAGACTCTGGTAAGTCAACTCTCTAATACTACTACCCCCGTACCTGCATGCCATCACGTACCCCCAACCTCACCCTCATTCCCATCACTCCACCACTTCCCTCACACCCCACCATCACATCTCACTCATCCCAATGCCAAGCCCTGCATGGCATATCAATGCATGGACACCACTCACAGACCTGCATGGACACCTATCACTAAAGCATGCACAGTAGAGGGAATCAGCTAGCCCACCACATACCAACTTACGCAAGTGAAAGCTGCCAGGGCAAATCCAACCAAAGAGGGCAAGCCACTGATGCACAATATGTCAGACACAGAAACAATAACACATCATTTACATTTCCACAGGTATCCCAGCCAATGTCACCGGAGAGGAGGTGCCAGCAATATCCAGTCCCCCAACTGAAGAGGCCCACAGTGATGACAGCAACTCTGGTCGCCTGGATCTGGATGACAAACCTGGCCCATCAGGGACCTCTGGACAGTCGGTTGCCCAAACCCAGTCACAGACAACCACAGAGCCTCCCTCATCTGGAAACACCACCACAGCACCCACCCAGCGTACCCACACTTCTGTCCCCAGGACACGTCGATCAGCAGTGTGTCCACCTCTACAGGGACCCCAGGGCACACTTCAAACCCATGACAATCAGGGACCTGGGGTCAGTGGCAGTAGGCACACGGTTCAGGGGATAGAGGCACAGGACAAAAGGGAAACTGGGAGGAGTGCTGTGCGCCGGGGGGGACAGGCCCAGGGAACCGACTCTCCAAGAGGCACTCGCAGAGATCCTGGGAGTATACCAACATTCCCAGGACATGGTGGGCCAGATCCTGGACAGTGTGCAAGAGAACAGGCGGCTGCAGGAGGGACAGTACCATGGGATCAGGGAGGACTTGCAGGCCATCAACACCACCCTGGTCTCCAGAGCAGGGGTGCTGTCAGACATGGACAATATTATGAGGGAGGCAGTCTCACAACAGCGGGCCCCTGCCACTAGCCAGACATCTGAACTGCCTTCCACCTCTGCTGCCACTAGTGGACAGGAGGCCCCGCCACAGGACCAACAGGCCACCAGCACCCCTCCTCCTGCAGAAGGAGAACCACCCACCAAACGTTCCCTGCAATCCAGCCAGAAGCCAGAGACTATTGCCAAGATCCCCGCCAGGAAATGAGACTCTCTTGATTGTCCCCCTTGTGTCCGACTCTGTCACCCTGTCCGCCTTGAACTGCCATTGTTCCCCTTCCTATGTCCCCATGGACAATGCACCTATGCTACAGACTGGAACTATACCCTGGAATTTCATCCATCATCACTCCATCCCATTGCACTTGCCCCTCAATATCTTAGCACTTCAATAAACACCCTTGAAAAAAATAGAAGTATGGAGAATGTAAAGTTTTTTAAAGTATGGATACGTTTAACTATGTACAAACATTGTAATTCAACTGTACAGTAAATTTTCAACTGTACAGTAAATTAGCACATTGAAAGACCTGTAGTTGGCTGTAGTGATCACATCAGGAGCTATTGTGAGGCACCAACATCTGTAAAATGAATTGCCAAAGGGTACCGTAAGTGGGCATAGAAGTGGGAAATAACAGCATGCCAGTGCCAAAGAATTTCAATTTAATGACCATGAAATGTGAAGTAACACTGTCTTACCTGTGTGTCATTAGAAATATTGTCTGAACACTGCTGTTCTGTTGTCCTCATCTGCATCCTCTGCCTCCTCATCCTCACTGTCCACAGGGTCCACTGCTGCCACACGGGCATCTCCAGCCTCCTCCTCCTGCAGAAAAGGTACATGGCGTCTCAGGGTAAGGTTGTGCAACATGCAGCATGCCACTATTATCTGGCAGACCTTCTTGGGTGAGTAGCACAGGGATCCACCTGTTAGTTGGAGGCACCAAAACCTGGCCTTCAGGAGGCCAAAGGTTCTTTATATGATCCTTCTGGTTTGCCCATGTGCCTCATTATAATGTTTTCTGCCCTTGTCCTGGCATTCCCCACTGGGGTCAGTAGCCATGATAGGTTGGGGTAACTGGAGTCACCTGCAAATATTGAGAGACAACATTTAGCCACACATTATCCCATATGGCCCACACCATACCCATACACCAACATCTACTGAGTGGGAACCAGGGCTCACCTATTAGCCACACCCTGTGGCTCTGTAGTTTGCCCATCACATTATGGATGCTGCTATTCCTCAGGACAAAGGCATCATGCACCGACCCAGGATACTTAGCATTGATATGGAAGATGTACTGGTCCACCAAGCACACCATCTGTACATTCATTGAGTGAAAACTCTTACGATTTTTGTACATCTGTTCATTTTGACGAGGGGGACAAATTAAATATGTGTTCCATCAATCGCACCAATTGTGTTGGGGATATGTCCCATTGCATAGAAGTCAGCCTTCACTGTGGCCAAATCTTCCACCTGGGGAAATACAATGTAGCTGCACATGTGTTTAATCAGGGCAGACAACACTCTGATCAGCACAATTGAGAACATTGGCTGTGACATTCCTGCTGCCGAGCCCACTGTCACTTAGAAAGAACCAGTTGCCAGGAAATGGAGCACTGATAGGACTTTCACAAGAGGGGGGATCCCAGTGGGGTGACGGATGGCAGATATCAGGTCAGGCTCCAATTGGGCACACAGCTCTGTGATTGTGGCCCTGTCAAGTCTATAGGTGAGGATGATGTGCCTGTCCTCCATTGCTGTTAAGTCCACCAGGGGTCTGTACATGGGTGTATGTCTCCATTTTCTATTCATCTGCAGCGGTAGCACTCTAAGGGACAAAAGAGTGAAGAGCCGGACAAAAAGTGAACAATGGGGCTACAACAATACGATGCATGCTGTCAAATTGTAATGGGTCAGTGAGAATTGTCCTGTATGTCCACATTTAACAGTGACACAGTAATTATGCAGGGCCCCCCCTGAAATGGCACCCACCTGTCCTCTGTGGAGGGACAGGTGGAAATTAGGTAATTCCCCTGACGTTGTGCACCCTTGTTGGAGGCGGTCGGGAACCACAGTGCAACTCCTCATTGGTTAACAGTGGGTTACAGTGGTCAATGTATGTATGTATGTATGTATTGAGTATTTATAAAGCGTGTTCCGGCCCAAGGGCATCGAAGCGCTAACTGAGACAGGCTATGTCCACTAGAAGGGAGACTCCGGATCTTATCGCGGGAAGAGCCAGGTCTTGACCAGTCTTCTAAATGTCAGATAATTATGTTCTTGCCTTAATTCCAGTGGAAGTGAGTTCCAGACTTTAGCAGCTGCGATAGTGAAAGCTCTGTCGCCCCACTTTGCCTTTTTGGTACGGGGAATTTGAATTCGATAGGCGGTGGCAGATCGCAGCAGCCTTTTAGGTCTGTACCATTGCAGCTTAGTGGTCAGTACCATAGGCCCAATCCCATGGAGGGCCTTATGAGGCAATGGTGATGTACGCCAGCTGTGACAGTATGCACAGCCGCGACCTCCATTTTCTATCATATTCCTCACTTGCTACCTGACCTTCAACAGGAGAGGACCTACATGGCATGTGCTGCTGTGACCTGTGTCTCGAACCTACCATGGCCCGTGTGACTGGGGAAAGGGCCCCTGCGTTCACTTTGGTGGAGTTGGAGAGACTGGTGGATGGGGTCCTACCCCAGTACGGACTGCTGTATGGACCTCCAGACCAAGAGGTGAGTACACTGTTGGCATGATGCATGTGGCATGAATGCATGGAGTGGTGTGTGAAGGCATTGTGTAAGGGAGGTGGGTGGATGTCCAATAGGTGGTGTGCAGGTTGGGTGCTGGGCCACGTGTGTGTAAATGATGATGTGAAGGGGTATGGTGGGCCATAAGTGTAACAGGCTGGACTGTCTGACTAATACTATTTTCCTGTGTGTATTCCCTCTGCAGGTCAGCGCCCATCAAAAGAAGGGTATATGGCGTGCCATCGCCAAGGACGTGCGGACCCTGGGGGTCTATGGCTGGTGAAGCACCCACTGTCGGAAAAATTGGGAGAACCTGAGACGCTGGGCACAGAAGACTGCAGAGGCCCGGCTGGGGATGGCCTCCCAACGAGGAAGGGGTGCCCATCGAACCCTGACCCCCCTGATGGCCCGCATACTGGCAGTAGCCTATCCTGAGCTGGATGGGCGCTTGAGGGCATCACAGCTGCTGCCAGGAAGACCAAGGAGCCTGCCCCAGCTGCTGCCAGGAAGATCAAGGAGCCAGCACCAGCAGGCAGGAAGGGCAAGGCGCTGGGGCAGGAATTCTGATGGAGCCTCCACCACCAACCAAGTTTGTGAAGCCGTCCGAGGCTGCAGGGGATGGGCTGGAGCTTCCCCCCAGCAGCAGCAGCAGCACCACCACCAGTGGGCAGCCATCCGAGGCTGCAGGGGATACGCTGGAGCTTCCCCCCAACAGCAGCTGCAGCAGCACCACTACCACCAATGAGCAGCCGTCACTGACGGCAGACGGTGTGTAGTCCTGCCTCCATGGGCTGCTGTGCTACAGCCTGCCCCCTGAAAATCCAGTGGGTATGACACCCACCTGAGAGACGGTGACCTTGCACTCCCCAGGATCAAGAGCACAGGGCACGATGCCCCCTCTAGAACCAGTGGGTAAGACACCCACAAACTCCAGCCTCCCCAGGATGAAGCTCAGGTCATGATGCCCCCTCCAGAACATGTGGGCAAGTCACTCATTTGAGAGACTGTGGCCTTGCACTCCCCAGGACCAAGCACAGGGCATGTTGCCCCCTCCAGAACCAGGGGTCTTGTTACATCTCCTGGCTGATGTGCCCCCATCCCCTGTCCCCCTGAGGTACCTGCCTATTTACCAACTGATGCCTCTGCAGTGTTCTCTCCGTGTTGATGCAGGTGACAGGTGGGGCCTTGGACTTTGGCCTGTGGCAATGTGGCCCACGCAAACTGGCCCTGGAACTGTACAATTGTAAATATCTGTAACATTGGCTAAGTTATTTTTATACTGTGTTAATATTGTTACACTCACTTTAGTAAATTCATTTTGTCCTTGCATTATTCAGCCAATTTAGGGGGAATAACTTGTTTTCTTGTGCATCTGGTTGTGTGTATAGTGTGTGTATGTTGGGTGTGTGTTGTGCGTGTGTCACTCCCATTTCCCCCCCCCTTGTGTGCCAGGCGGCTGTACTCGTCGTCTTCGCCGTCATTGGTGTTCGTGGTGGAGTAGCACGTAGAAGAGCATGGGGAAGACATGCAGCTCGGGCTCCATGGCGGCGTGGTTGATCCCTGTGTCTCCAGTGGTGAGTCCTTTCACTTCTGAGCTTTTGATGACATTGGTACCACCCCAAAAAAGATGGCCGTTTCCAGGGTCTTAATATGGTGGGCTGAACATTGACTTCCGACTGGCTGTAGGCGGCTACCGCTGTGGTGGCAGTTGTTTCCGCCCTGGCAGTCGGTGTGGTAAAGTGGCTATTTATGTGAGGTCTATCCGCCATGGTCATAATTTGGTGGTAGTTACCACCAGCTTGTTAGCGGTATTACCACCACTTTTACACCAACCGCCAGGGTTGTAATGAGGGCCATACTTTCTTCACATTTCTGTGAGGAAAAGTTCCAGAATCTATAGGTATTCACAAATTTTCAACCACCCAGCATTCCAACATGCCTTCCAATTAAAATGGTAGCTCACGTTTTGTGTGGGCCAAGCACCAGCAGTGGAAAAGGCCCCAAAACGCAACTTCAACAAATCAGATTTGTCCACTCAAAACTGTCTTTCTGCAATGTAGGTAGCTGTGGATTCTGGAATGGGATCGGCCGCCACCAACAAAACCTGACCAGCCCAGACATTTAAAAAAACTAGAGGGAGGGTGGTGTGACATGTGTGGATTTCACAGTGTTTTCTTGCTCAGAAGCGCTTACAAAGCTCAATGTTTGCTAAAAACACTTTTCCCACATTTTGTGTGAGGGATAATTCTAGAATCTGTGAACATCCATAAATTTCCTACTATCCAGAGATCTGTCATGTCTCCTTATAACACAGTACCCCACTTGTGTACGTAGGCCTGGAGCTCGCAATAGGAAAGGCCTCAAAATACAACATGGACAGATCACATTTTCTACTCAAAACTGATGCTTTTTTTGCAATGTTGGTAGCTGTGAGTTTTGGGCCTGTGATCGGCAGCTAACAATGGAAACTGACCAAACCCAGACATTTCTTTTTTAGATGGGTAACTTCAGCATTTTAAATAATAGAGCTGATTTTGAAATTGTGTTTTAGCTTATGAATATTTGTGGGAATCTTCCAATGTGGCAGCTTCAATGTGGAGCTGATTACGTGAACCCTTAAGACTAATGTGCTACATGATTGGAGGCTAAGTATTTAAATAGCTCAGGGAATCATGGAGTGTCTGTTTTACCAACAGAACTTAGGTGGTCATTCCGATTTCGGCGGTAAACGGACCACCACGCTGGCGGTGAGACCGCCAAATAAGGACTAAGGCGGTGAACCCAACGCACCACAGCCAACTTACTGGCAGCACCGCCACTGCTGACGAGCAGCAGCCGTAGGCGGTAGCCATCTTCAGGTTGGCGGGAACCATTGTCCGCCCACCATATTATGAGTCACCAGACTGCCAGGATATCTGGGGCGGGCCGACCGCTATGAAAATCTTGGCGGAAACAGAAACTACAAAAGGAGACACTCAAGTTCAGGTTCACAGATGCGTCCGCAGCTACCATGGCAAACCAAGTGCAAGTCCTCCCAGTGTTGTATCTTGCCATACACCATCAGGACTAGCGACAACGACGAAGACAACAACCGTAAGTACGCCTAGCACAAACGCGAAGGCCACACACGCATACAAACATGCCATACCAACACACACATCTACACACACACTCACACACAGAATATGAAAAAGCCAAGTACCTAATACACATACAAAGCCAAGCAGATACATGCCAAACACACAGCACAACGCACACAAACACCACCAACACAGTTGTGTACATCCATACACAACACCTCATAATCGCACAATGACAACTAGACCACAAACACTTAAACGCAGCCATAGGCAGGCACATTGAGAAACACTACACATCCACACACACAAAAAGCTGTATGTGGCAATGACACAAAATCAATATCAGTGAACACACATCCAAACAATGACACAGGTGACACATCACATACAACCAACATACAAAGGAATCCACAGATGCAGCACCATACACACAGATTCACACAACACCCCATACAATCCCACAAGCAAGCAGTCAGACACATTAGAACATGCACATGGCAAAATCCATCTACTAAGTGCATGCAACAACACAGAAACAACTGATACACAAACCTCACTCACCGTTGCACACAGATGTCACACCACCATCTAGAAGGAAACCAGGACAACCATCTCATCTTACCAACTACAGAAAAGTGGGCAGATATAATAGAATACAGGGCATTAAAAATTAACTATATAGAGAGAGTTCCAAATGGCAAGTCACACGTGCAGAACTGCACATAACACATAGTCCAAATATCATGACCCCAACTTGACTCCTGCCAGCAAATAGGCCTCCACATCATAGGGACATCAATTGGATAGACTGGCACCTCAGGGGTTTGGGTGGTGGTGGTGGCTTGGATTTGGAAGGGGGTGTCTCTGTTTCTGCTTGGGATGGGGGACTTTGGCTCTGTGAGGGGTGAACTTTTTGCTGGGAGGAGGATCAGGGGAAACACCAGAGAGGGCACTAAAGGAATGGGTGGTGGAAGGGCCTGGGAGAGCTGGGGTAATGATGTTTTGGGGCAACATAGGGTGGGACAGGAGTAGGGAAGAGGTCAAGGGCGGCAAGGAAGACTTTTTCAGATACACGGGGTGGTCACATGAATGAGGGATGGGAGTGGAGGTAGAGGAAGTGCTCGTGTGACATGGTTTGCCATACATGGATGCTGGTGTGTGCAGTGTGTGCATGTGTGTGGTGGGTGAATGTTGGGTGGGTGAGTGGGTGTGGGTGTCTATCTTGGGAGGAGGGGGCAGAGATGCAGGGAGAGGGAATGGAAGACATGTGAGTGAATGTTGGGGTAGTGTGTACAAGTGAGTTGGATGTGGTGCACGTGGTAGAGAAGGTAGTAGTAGTGAGTGCGGAGGTGGTGTGTGGGGTGGGTATTTATGAGTCTGCTGTTGTGGTGATTGAGTGTATGACAGGAATGCTGGTAGGAGAAGTGTGTGATGATGCAGTGCTGGCAGGTGTGAGTGGTGTTGTGACTGTAAGGGAGGCAATGTGGGAAATGTCTGTTCTTGTGTATGCAGATGTGTTTTGTGTGTGTGCATGCCTGTGTGTTCGTTTGTGGTGCTTATGTTTGTCTTTGCGCACCTTGTCTGTTGTATTGGGTGTATGCTGGTCTGTAGGTGTGCCCTGGATAGGTGAAGGGAGAGGGGTTGTGGATTGGGAACAGGTAGCTGGAGGGGGGACAGAAGATGAAGGGACAGTGGCTGCCATCAACGAGGAGGCCAGAGCCTGAAACGATCTCTGTAGGCCAGACAAGGCACTGTGAATGCCTTCCAAGTAGGCATTTGACTGCTGCATCTGGGATGCCAGTCCCTGGATGGCATTCACGATGGCTGTCTGCCCCACAGAGATGGCACTCACAAGGTCAATAGTCTCCTCATTGAGGGCAGCAGGGCTAACTGGGGCAGAGGCAGAGGTGCCTGCGGCGAAGGAGACACCTACCCTCCTGGGTGAGCGGACATGGGCAACTGGGTGGGGAGCTACAGGGAGGGTGATGCTGGTATGGGGGTTGGCGGACAAGGATGGTGCTGGGGTGGTCCCAGATGAGTCTGCCACTGCCAGGGATTCGCCATCGGAGGAAAAATCTGAATCAGATGTCGTGGTAGCGCCAGTCTCCCCCGTGGTGCTCCCCTCGCCCTCGGTCTCACTGGTCCCCTCTGCTTTGCTGGTGACAGCCTCCTGGGTCCCATGGGCTGCAGCATCCCCACTCGCTGGTGCCCTTCCTCCTTTGTCAGATGATGCTAATGCACACATAGACAGAGATGAACAGAGAAGGAGGGTGGGAGCAAAAGAAAGGGAGGAAATGGTAAAAAACCTACATATCCACTTCACATATAAACAATACACACATTTGCCCCTGTCGAGGACAACAAGAGCCCATATTGCGGTCATGGACAATAGAGTCCTGCAAGCCATATCCAAACTTATCACCTTTTACCTCATCTCTGCAGCCTAGACACCTAATTGAAAACTCCTACATGCCTGTCAATTGACCATCTGACTAATCTAACAATTTAATCTATGAACATACCCAACTACATGTCAGTTATGACAGGATGAAACAAATCTGTACTGTGCACACAAACAAAATGACAGGTATGTTTGGATTACAATCGGTACAGATGTCCATTGATACTGCAATGATATCAACTGCAATGTAAACTACACATACTTGTCATTACCCAAATACACTGCTAATAAGATCACTTTAGACTACTACAATATACGCAGAGATGGAGTATGAAGCCAGTAAAATGCCTGAAAATTTGAGTAACTCATACGTACAGTAGAATGTGTGGTACAGTACCACCACTTCAGTTCCCTGCATGGCTTTATATAGCTAACATATCACACTGCAACATGATTGATATGACAACTAGGACTGCACACTCCCCAAATTTCATCTGACCTTGTAAATTCCAAGTCCAGTGAGGGACACAGTAGACAATCACGCAGAAGTCACCTAACAGTCTACACTTACCCCCTTGCAGCTGCTGCCCTCAAGCGCTCATCTAACTCTGGGTAGGCCACAGCCAGTACGCGGGCCATTAGGGGCGTCATGGTCCGACGGACACCCCTAGCACGCTGGAAGGCCATCCCCAACTGGGCCTCTGCGGTCTTCCGGGCCCAGCGTCTCAGGTCCCCTCACCACTTCCGGTAGTGTGTACTCTGCTGGCTATGGACCCCCAGGGTCTGCACTTCCTTGGCGATAGCTCTCCACAGCCCTTTTTTCTGGGGGGCACTGACCTGCATGGGAAACATTGAGAAAATGGAGGACATGATGTAAATGATACCTATACAGCTGCAACCTTTGGCGACACACAACATACACGGCCCATGCACATTGCCAATACGCCAAACGCCACACACATCATGTGCATACAAAACCCCAAATTAGTCTTCACATTTCAATGTGCACACACATTCGCCGTCAAACACAACCCAAAATGTGAGACAAAGGACCCTGTACTGACCTGTTGTCCTGGTGCCCCATACAACCACCCATTCGGGGGTAGGACCCCTTCCGCAAGTTTCTCAAGCTCCTCAGCTGTGAAGGCTGGGGCCCTATCCCCTGCAGTGCGTGCCATCGTGGCTTTAAGATTCAGGACACAGCAGCACACGAAGTGGAGGTCTTCCTTGTCCAAATGCCAGGAGTCAAGTGAACTTAGTCAAACAAAATGGGGATCACGACCGCAGCAATCATGACCGTCAGCGCCAGCAAGGATCGTCATTGGTCCCAGTTTCCCTTAGACGTTAATGTTAACCATTGAAGACTTGGATGGCGGTTCTGACTGCCTTCTGCCAGGACGACTGCCGGCGGCGGAATTAGGTCACTTCCATCTGTCCTATGCATGCAGGACAGGAGGATGCCATTTTAGAATGTTACATGACTTTCCTGGGTTCACAGTGTGTCATTACCTGCATATCGTGACAAAATTCTTCATGTAGGTTACATTTTGTGAACAATCACATATGTACGGGGTGTCACGTGACATCACCACACTTGTCACTACATATGTTTGTATTGACAATCAGTATAGTTGAACACATGGACATTCTTCACAGGTATGGCATTATGTGGCATTGTCTGGGCAGGAATGGAGTAATGTGTCTTTCCACAACATGACAGCCAATTTACATAACCAATACTTCCTGATTGTCGTATGTCATACATGGGTCACAACGTTGTGAGATGTGCCCAGATTGTTGTTTGTCTATCTGCCTAGATACCGCCAAAATGGAGTGATGAGGAATGCACCTCTTTATCGGCCCCTAGTAGATCTTGAAACCATGGAAGAGTGTCACTTCATCATGACCTATCCACTGAACAGTGTGTCCATCAGGGACCTGGTCGCACAGTTGGAGCCAGACCTCCTGCCGGCTTTGAGAAATCCCCATGCCATCCCTCCAACAGTCCAATTGTTGGCAGTCCTGCATTTTCTGGCTAGTTGCGCATTTCAGGTGACTGTGGGACTGGCTTCAAGGATGTCACAACCCAAGTTTAGTATAGTGTTGCAGGATGTGCTGGATGCTCAACTCAAGCATGTGAACAGGTACTTAAGGTTCCCACAAAGTGCTGAATTGAACACTGTTAAGGCAGCCTTCTACAATATTTCAAATATCCCACATGTGATAGGGGCCATTGATGGGACTCACATCACCTTGGTACCTCCGAGGGTCTATGAACAGGTCTACAGATACCAGAAGAGTACATATTCGCTCAATGTACAAGTGGTGTGTCTTGCAGACGACTACATAACACATGTAACAGCGAAATTCCCTGGTTTGGTACATGATTCCTACGTCCTGAGGAACAGCAGTGTCCCTGCATTGATGTTACAGCTACAGGGAGAAAGGGCCTAGCTAATAGGTATGTGTACTGCTATCCATGTCAGACGTTTGAGATCCTTCCCTACACAGTCTGCACTATGCCTAGCATTGTTACCTATCATCATATCTCCTTTTCCACACAGGTGACTCCGGATACCCCAACCTGCCCTGGCTCCTGACACCTGTTAGACAACAAACTACAGGAGGGAAGAACAGGTACAATGAGGCACATGGTGTCAACATCAGGACAGTGCGCACTCTACGGGCGACGAAAATGCAAAAACCCAGCCTTTATGCAAGAGCATAATTCATGCATTGTGTTTATATGCAGTTTGTTAACCTTTTGCATTGCAGACTTTAACCTTGAAAAACACTATTAATGATGTTTGCAATAACTGTTCAATTGCAAGGTATTGCTGCAGACTTATTGAGTGTGTTAAGGTGTGGTCCCTTTCTAGGACCTTCTAGAAGTTTTCTCTGCAGCATGACTGGGTGTGGTCTGTGGGCTGGGCCAGACTCTATATAAGGGAGCCAGCCCAGCTCCACGGGCTCACTATTCAGAGGTCCCGGTGCAGAGCAGCAGCAATTTCCTGAGCTCCTGTTCCAGAGGCCTACCTTGATGTTCCAGGCCTGTACGGTGATCCTAGAGCAGGGTGGTAAGACGGTGGTCGGGCTGGGCCCCCGACCCAGCTCTAAAAAGACTCTTGAATTTCTGGGGCTATTCTTGGAACTATCAGAGTACTCAAAGCATTGCTGTTCGGATCGGCAAAGGTTTGCGCGATCGTTTAATGGCATTTGCATACTCTTTTTGGAATCAGCTGTGTGTGCGATTAATTTCCTGCATGACAATCTTGGTGTTCGGATCGGCAAAAGTTTTGCACGACCGTTTCATGGCATTTGCATGCTCTTGTTAGAATCAGCTGTGTGCGCGATTCATTTCCTGCATGACAACCTTGGTGTTCGGATCGGCAAAGGTTTGCGCGATCATTTCATGGCATTTACATATTCCTGTTGGAATCGGCTGTGTGCGCGATTCATTTCCTGCATGCCAATCTTGGTGTTCGGATCGGCAAAGGTTTGCGCGATCATTTCATGCCATTTACATATTCCTGTTGGAATCGGCTGTGTGCGCAATTCATTTCCTGCATGACAATCTTGGTGTTCGGATCGGCAAAGGTTTGCGTGATCATTTCATGGCATTTACATATTCCTGTTGGAATCGGCTGTGTGCGCGACCCTTCACAGTCAAGACATCTCAAGTTGGGCATAAAAGTTCAAGTAAAGAAAAAGATCTATTTCAAGAAGGCCCTCGTAGACTCTGGGGCTACCGGAAATTTTGTTGATGATCAATTCGTTCGCACATGGGGGATCCCATGCACTGAGAAGAAGACTCCAGAGATAATACAAGCAGTAGATAGAAAGCTCTTGACTGGAGGCCCAGTAACTCTACAGACGGTCCCCTTGTGATGGGGGAAATCAAAGAACCAAACACGAAGAGAAGCTCATCTTTGACGTGATCCATGCTCTCCAGTATGGAATTATCCTTGGCTTACCATGGTTAACCCATCACAATCCTGAGATTAACTGAGGAGAACGGAAAGTTGTGTTCTCTTCCGCTCTCTGTAAAAACGAATGCCTCCAGGCGTCTCAAGTTGTCAAAAGTTGCAAGACTTACATAGCCACGGCAGCGGAGAAAGAATTAAAGTTGCCTAGGGAGTATTTGTCCTATGAAGACATATTCGATGAAAAAGAAGCTGAAACCTTGCCCCCTCATAGACCTTATGACTGTCAAATCGATCTAACTCCAGGTGCTATACTCCCTAGCTGTCGTGTATACGCCTTGTCAGAACATGAAAATCAACACGTACAAAAGTACCTAGATCAATTCTTAGAGAATGGTTTCATCCGCCCTTCCAAGTCCCCTGCAGCCTCTGCTTTGTTTTTTGTGCCTAAAGCTAATGGGGATCTTCGACCCTGTATTGACTATAGGGGTTTGAACAAAGTCACAATCAAGAATAAATACCCCTTGCCCCTGATTCCTGTCTTGTTGGATCAAGTGAAAAAAGCAAAAGTTTACACTAAGCTCGATCTACGAGGTGCTTACAATTTAGTCAGGATGAGAGAGGGTGATGAATGGAAAACCGCGTTCAAGACAAGATATGGTCTTTTTGAGTACACCGTCATGCCTTTTTTCCTGAATCACGTTCTTAGAGAGTATCTCGACATATTTACAATAGTCTATATCGATGACATTTTGATTTACTCTGACAATGAAACTGAACATGTACAACATGTCAAGAAAATTCTTACAGCACTCCGAAAGCATCATTTATATTGTAAATTTACCAAGTGTGAGTTCCATGTTACCACAGTCGAGTTTTTGGGGGTTATCCTTACCCCTCAAGGTATGGTCATGGCAGAAAATAAAGTACAAGCTTTATCTGACTGGCCCACTCCAAAGACTGTTCGAGATGTACAATGTTTCCTGGGGTTTGCAAACTTTTTTTCGCAGGTTTATAAATCATTTCTCTCAAACAGTGGCAACCAAGCCTTTTCAACTTTGAAAGAAACTTTTTCCACTGCCCCAGTCTTGACTCATCCTGATGTGGATCGTCCATTTATACTTGAAGCAGATGCCTCTGATGTGGCTATTGGTGCAGTCTTGTCACAACGAAGTAAAGACACTGGTCAACTCCATCCTGTAGCCTACATGTCTCGAAAGCTGAACGAAGCCGAACAGAACTATGTCATTGCTGAAAAAGAGCTTCTGGCGATCCGTGATGCCTTTAAAGAGTGGAGGCATCATTTGTTGGGTGCCAAGTACACAATCACAGTATATACTGATCATCGCAATCTCCAGTTCATGAGTTCAGCTAGACTTTTGACTCCTCGGCAATTACGTTGGATGCTGTTTTTTGCCGAACTCGATTTTGTGGTAACTTTTCGTCCTGGTAAAGACAATCGCAAAGCAGACGCCTTGTCCCGCCAAGAGTCTACCACGTTGCCTACAATCCAGCCTTCCAGAGCTATCATTGCTCCAGATAAACTCCTATGCATAATAAAAAACAAAGACTTCTTTGAAGACATCCGTAATTCTTTCAACATTGAGAAATGGCAGGGATGGGCTCGAGCAGATCCCAAAAGATCCATCAAACAAGGACTACCTTTCCATGATGCTCGTTTGTTCGTGCCCACCACCAACCTTCGCAAGTTAGCATTTCATTGGTTACATGTTATACCTACAGCCGGTCATCCAGGTACTCCAAAAACTCTTGAATTAATCCAACGTTATTTTTGGTGGCCTACTCTGACAAAAGATGTCAAAACAATGGTAAATCACTGCGAAGTCTGTGCTCGCATCAAGACAAGTCATTCAAAACCGAAAGGTTTGTTGCATCCGCTCCCAACTCCATGCCAACCTTGGGAACACATCTCTTTATACATCATTACAGGACTACCAGTGGTTCAACAGCACTCAGTAATCCTTGTGGTAGTAGATAGTCTCACGAAATACGGACATTTCATTGCCTGTCAGAAATTGCCCACCTCCAGTGAATGGCAACCATCCTACTGAATAGAGTAGTCCGTTATCATGGGCTGCCGAAAATGGTTCTCTCCGATCAAGGATAGCAATTTGCCTCTAACTTCTCGAAAACGTGGTGCAGAACGCTTCAAGTCACATCCACACTATCTACTAGCCATCATCCTCAAACAGATGGTCAAACTGAGAGACTGAATCAGACATTGAAGCAATATCTGCGTGCTTACGCTGAGAAAGCACTTCATTCCTGGACATCAATGCTCTGGTTGGCTGAGTTAGCCTACAATAACTCGTTTCACACCTCCACTGGTGTCACTCCCTTTTTTGGCCTGTTTGGCTATCATCCTGACACCCTGCCCATCACTATTCCTCAAGAAAGTTCTCTTACACCAGCTGTGTTAGAAACGATTCAACACCTCCACCAAACGCAGAAACTGATTCAACAGCATTTAGAAAAAGCTCAACAAAAATACAAAAACCACTACGACAAGAAACATTGTAAAGGACCTCACTATCAACCAGGGGATAAAGTATGGCTTTCTACAAGACATATAGGTGGTCATTACAACCCTGGCGGATGGTATTAAAGCGGCGGTAAGACCGCCAACAGGCCGGCGGTAAACAAATTGCAATTACAATCTTGGCGGAAACCGCCAACAAAGACAGCCACTTATACACTCAGACCGCCACAGCGGTACAAACAAACAGCGCGGCGGTCACCGCCAACAGACAGGCGGGAGACAATGTACCGCCCACACTATTATGACAGGCCAATCCGCCACCTTTTCCGGGGCGGATTCACCGCGGATAAAAACATGACGGAAACAGGAATTTTGAAAGGAAAACGCTCACCTCTACACACTCCACAAGGAACGAGGACACCATGGAACCGGAACTCCAAATCCTCCCTGCGATAGTCTTCCTGCTCCTCTACCAGGAGCACGAACGCCGGCGGCGAAGACCACAGTGAGTACAGCACCTACGACACAGGGGAGGGAGGAGGCAAAAAACAGGGGCACACACATGCAACACCCCCACCCTCACCCACCACAACACAAACACTAATTCATATCAATACATCACAGTTACACCCCCCAGGCACCCCAGAAGAATGCAAAGACCAAAGAAAATGAGTGTAACCATCAGAATATATTAAAAACAAGTAGGCAGAAATATATGTATATACACAATGTACAAAATAAATACCAGGCATAGTAGTCCAGGTACTGCACAAAATAAGTCTGTGGAACACTGGGACCACACGGTATGGGCGAGACCCACACAAGCTACCTGACCATGACGGAGAGAACACTGCAGGGGCATCAGACAGCAAGAAAACAGGCACCTCAGGGGGAGGGAAAGGGGGGGGCACCTCAGCCGCTTGAGTGCACGACGCCAAATCCACGAGGGGGCCACATGCCCACTGGGGAGTGCAAAGCCACAGTCTCTCAAGTCTCTACAGTGGGCGGCTTGCCCACTGTTCAATCCTGGGGAGTGCAAAGCCACAGTCTCTCAAGTCTATACAGTGGGTGGCTTGCCCACTGTTCAATCCTGGGGAGTGCAAAGCCACAGTCTCACAAGTGGGTGGCTTGCCCACTGTTCAATCCTGGAGAGTGCAAAGCCACAGTCTCTCAAGTCTCACAAGTAGGTGGCTTGCCCACTGCCATATCCTGGGGAGTGCAAAGCCACAGTCTCTCAAGTCTCTACAGTGGGTGGCTTGCCCACTGCCATATCCTGGGGAGTGCAAAGCCACAGTCTCTCAAGTCTCTACAGTGGGTGGCTTGCTCACTGTTCAATCCTGGGGAGTGCAAAACCACAGTCTCTCAAGTGGATGACAGTCTCCACTGGTTCTGGAGGGGGACTGGTGCCCAGAGTGCTTCATCCTGTTAAGGACAGAGGTAGTGGATGACAGTCTCCACTGGTTCTGGAGGGGGACTGGTGCCCAGAGTGCTTCATCCTGTTAAGGACAGAGGTAGTGGATGGATCTCTCCGCTGGTTCTGGAGGGGGACAGGTGCCCAGAGTGCTTCATCCTGTGAAGGACAGAGGTAGTGGATGGATCTCTCCGCTGGTTCTGGAGGGGGACAGGTGCCCAGAGTGCTTCATCCTGTGAAGGACAGAGGTAGTGGATGGATCTCTCCACTGGTTCTGGAGGGGGACTGGTGCCCAGAGTGCTTCATCCTGTTAAGGACAAAGGTAGTGGATGGATCTCTCTTCTGGTTCTGGAGGGGGACTTGTGCCCAGAGTGCTTCATCCTGTTAAGGACAGAGGTAGTGGATGAAAGTCTCCACTGGTTCTGGAGGGGGACAGGTGCCCAGAGTGCTTCATCCTGTTAAGGACAGAGGTAGTGGATGGATCTCTCCACTGGCTCTGGAGGGGGACTGGTGCCCAGAGTGCTTCATCCTGTTAAGGACAGAGGTAGTGGATGACAGTCTCCACTGGTTCTGGAGGGGGACAGGTGCCCAGAGTGCTTCATCCTGTGAAGGACAGAGGTAGTGGATGGATCTCTCCACTGGTTCTGGAGGGGGACTGGTGCCCAGAGTGCTTCATCCTGTTAAGGACAGAGGTAGTGGATGACAGTCTCCACTGGTTCTGGAGGGGGACTGGTGCCCAGAGTGCTTCATCTTGTGAAGGACAGAGGTAGTGGATAGATCTCTCCACTGGTTCTGGAGGGGGACTGGTGCCCAGAGTGTTTCATCCTGTGAAGGATAGAGATAGTTGATGGATCTCTCCACTGGTTCTGGAGGGGGACTGGTGCCCAGAGTGCTTCATCCTGTTAAGGACAGAGGTAGTGGCTAGATCTCTCCACTGGTTCTGGAGGGGGACTGGTGCCCAGAGTGCATCACTCACCCCGTGACGGACCCAGTTGCGTCAGTGCCCCTGCTGCTCATGGGCTAGCGGTGCTTGAGATGGCGGTGCCCTGTGCAGCGGTGCTTGAGATGGCGGTGCCCTGTGCAGCGGTGCTTGAGATGGTGGTGCCCTTTCAGCGGTGCTTGAGATGGCGTGCCCTGTTCAGCGGTGCTTCAGATGGCGGTGCCCTGTGCAGCGGTGCTTGAGATGGCGGTGCCCTGTTCAGCGGTGCTTCAGATGGCGGTGCCCTGTTCAGCGGTGCTTCAGATGGCGGTCTACATTGCAGGGTCTCAGCCAGGGATTGGTGGTCCTTCATGGCCCAGCAGGGCTTGTGCTGGCGGTCCTTCATGGCCCAGCGGGGCTTGTGCTGGCGGTCCTTCATGGCCCAGCGGGGCTTGTGCTGGCGGTCCTTCATGGCCCAGCGGGCCTTGTGCTAGCGGTCCTTCATGGCCCAGCGGGGCCTGTGCTGGCGGTCCTTCATGGCCCAGCGGGGCTTGTGCTGGCGGTCCTTCATGGCCCAGCGGGGCTTGTGCTGGCAATCCTTCATGGCCCAGCGGGCCTTTTGCTGGCGGTCCTTCATGGCCCAGTGGGGCTTGTGCTGGCGGTCCTTCATGGCCCAGTGGGGCTTGTGCTGGCGGTCCTTCATGGCCCAGCGGGGCTGGTGCTGGCGGTGGCCTCCTGCGCAGCTGGGCTGGGGCTGGCGGTGGCCTCCTGGGCAGCTGGGCTGGGGCTGGGGCTGGCGGTGGCCTCCTGGGCAGCTGGGCTGGGGCTGGCGGTGGCCTCCTGAGCAGCTGGGCTGGACTGGCGGTGGCCTCCTGGGAAGCGGGGATGATGGGGGTCTTCTCTGCCGTGCTGCTCTTCCCACAATTGCCGGGTTTCTTCTGGCCCTTCCCGACCTTGGAAGGTGTCACAGCTGACTCCCAACGGGACCCCTGGGAGCGGCTTTGGTGGCTGGAGTCTTCCCCCTCTCCCGCCAGGCACTGGCCAACTTCTGATGCTTCACAGGTGGGGGACTGTCTGTGCTGTGGCTCCGTGCCACACTGGCTGTCCTGGTGGCCGGTGCACTCCACATACCAGTGACTACAGGCACCACTGGTCCCGGAGATGTAGTGGCTGAGGTGCTACTTCGGGACCTATGAGATGGATGGGGTGGGGGAGGTCTGGGAAAAAGGTCAGGGGTGGACAGGAAAAGTTTTTGGGACACACTGGGACGGGTAGCTGGAGGGGGTTTGGGAGTGGAGGAAGAGGTGGTGGTAGTAGGAGGTGTGCGTTTGGTGACTTTGGGTGAAGGTGCATGCGCTGGAGGCTGTCGTGATGTGGATGGCTGTTGGGTGGGTGTGTGCCTGCATTTGTGTATCTTGGGAGGGGGCGTCACAGGCACACTGGGAGAGGACACAGGGGACGTTTGAATGGTAGTGGGGTGGTGACTGCACGTGAGCGGGGTGTGCTGGTGAGGGACGTAGTGGCTGTAGAGGTAGTGCAGCAGTTGTGAGTGTAGACAAGACTGGGAGGGAGACGAGGAGGAGGGGGACACAGTGGAGGCAGTGGATGTTGGTGTGTCTTCATGTGTGTGTTGCTTGCGTGAGTGACTGTGGGATGTGTGGTGCTTATGTTTGCCTGAGCTTCCCTTGTGTGTTGAGGTGTGTGCAGGCTGGTCTGATGGTGTGCTTGAGATAGGCAGAGGTACAGGGGATTGGGTCGGGGTGGAGGAAGTTGAGGCTAGAGTCTGAAAAGCTCGGTAAAGGGCCGCCTGGCCAGATGGATACCCTCCAGGAATCCATTTGTTTGTTGCAACTGCCTTTCTACACCCTGGATGGCATTCAAAATGGTAGACTGCCCAACAGTGAGGGACCTGAGGAGGTCAATGGCCTCCTCACTGAGGGCAGCAGGGGTGACTGGGGCAGGGCCTGAGGTGCCTGGGGCGAAGGTGATGCCCACCCTCCTGGGTGAGCGGGCACTGGGCGAAGGCTGAGGGGCTGCTGGGAGGGTGGGGCTGGTAGGGGGGGTGGCAGCTGTACCTGTAGATGCAGGGGGCACAGATGTTTCCCCCACCACAAGGGAGCTCCCATCAGAGGACGAATCCATGTCGATGGTCTCAGCTCCTGTCCCCGCCGTGGAGCTCCACTCGCCCTCCGTCCCACTGGTGACTTCAGACTCCGTAGTGTCGCCCTCCATGGCCATGTGGGATGCAGCTCCCTCGTGCTCCGGTGCCACTGCTCCTCCGCCTGATAATGCTAATGCACACAAGAACAGGGAGACCACGAAAAGGGGGGGGGGGAACAGAAGAAAGACATGTTGAGTGCATGGATTACCGCTACCGTTGGCGGACACGACAGACACAGAAGCCCCCTGCACTACGCCGCGCTCTTGGGCTCCACTGTTCAATTCCTGGGAAATGGCCTACAAGGCTATGGACGACATCTGCACACATAGATGACACAGGGACATGAATAGCTGTACTTCGCACTCTACAGAGGTGGGGGGGGGTGCCACATGGCCTGCCTTACGGAGGGGCCTTGCCTACAGAACTCGCCCTGGCCTAGGGAAACCCAGAGCCCTCCTCCCCCACCCAGACAACTCCACTGCGAGCAAAGTCAGCAGAATGAGAGTGTACTCACCCCCTTGTGTCTGCTGTGATGCCCTCAAGCGCCTATCCAACTCCGGGTAGGCCACCGCCAGGATCCTGAACATCAGGGGGGTCATGGTGGGACGGGCACCACTCCCACGTTGGGAGGCCATCCCCAGCTGAGCCTCCGCCGTCTTCTTGCTCCAGCGGTGAATGTCCTCCCATCTTTTCCAGCATTGTGTGCTCCGTCTGTGGTAGACCCCAAGGGTCCGGACGTCCTTGGCGATGGCACGCCAAATATCTTTCTTCTGGTGGGCGCTGACCTACATGAAATGTACAGGGGAAAAAGAAAAGTCATTACCAACTGCACCGTCAAAGTGATTGGCCCCCATCCCTACCCTTGCCATGTGGCACATGCATTCACCGTCTTTCGTGCACACAGCACTCTGCCCCCTTCCTTCTTACATCCAGCCCTTTCCACACAGGCATAGCCCATACAACATGCTCCCTGTGTACTTACCTGTTTGTCTGGAGGACCTTAGAGTAGCTTGTTCTGGGGGAGGACCCTGTCCACGGGTTTCTCCAACTCCTCCAATGTGAAGGCAGGGGCCCTTTCCCCAGACGCATGTGCCATTGTCTCTTCCAGACCGAGGTCACAGCAGCACTTGCAGTGTAGGTCCTCTCCTGTCGAAAATCAGGTATCGAGTGATTGAACAAATAGAAAATGGCGGTCACGTCCGCAGCGGTGCGTACCGTCACCGCCGGCGTACATCGTCATTGGATCCTGGGACCCATAGGGTCCAATGTTAACCAATGCAGCATTGCGGCGTGGTCTTCGACCACCTACCGCGACGGTGTACAACACCAGCGCAGTTACCTCACATCCCATTGTCCCACTTTAGAGGTCAGGCAGCCGCCATTACAGGGGCCCACATGGCTTCATTTTCAACTGCGTCACACAGACCTAGGCCTAGACTCAACACACATACAGGCCACCTTTTGTGTATGGATGGTGTTCTGTGTAAACTGTGGGTACGTACCTCTGAGTTGGTTGACTCTGTGCTCGCTGTTGTCCTTCATAGGCACCGTCCGCTGGGACATGTGAGGAGATGGCGGCATCCTCCGGTGTACCAACCGTTGGTGGACCTGTCGACAATGGAGGAGCGACATTTGATTATCACCTACAGGCTTGACCGTGCCACAATACAGGAACTGTGTACCCAGTTGGAGCCAGACCTGATGTCAGCAATCCACCATCCCACAGGAATCCCCCCTCAAGTGCAGGTGCTGTCAGTGCTCCATTTCCTTGCAAGTGGCTCATTTTAAACAACTGTGGCCATGGCATCAGGGATGTCCCAGCCTATGTTTTCCAACGTATTGTCCTGTCTGCCCTTCTGAAACACATGCAGAGCTACATCGTTTTCCCTCAGGTGGAGGATTTGCCTACAGTGAAAGGTGATTTCTATACCCTGGGACATATCCCCAACATCATAGGTGCCATTGATGGGAACCATGTGGCTTTGGTCGCCCCCCACAGGAGTGAACAGGTGTACAGAAACCGGAAGAGTTATTGTTCGGAATGTACAGATGGTATGTTTGGCAGACCAGTACATCTCCCATGTGAATGCCATGTTCCCTGGCTCAGTGCATGACGCCTACATCCTGTGGAATAGCAGCATCCCTTATGTGATGGGTCAACTCCAGAGGCACTGTGTGTGGCTATTAGGTGAGCACCTGGAAGCAAGTCATTGGGAATGGTTGTCTGGGTCTGGGGTTATCCCTACAGGTTAGTGTGTGTCTAATAGTTGTCCCTCGCCATTTGCAGGTGACTCTGGTTACCCCAACCTGTCATGGCTACTGACCCCAGTGAGGAATCCCAGGACAAGGGCAGAGGAACGCTACAATGAGGCCCATGGGCGAACTAGGAGGGTGATCGAGCGGACCTTCGGCCTCCTGAAGGCCAGGTTCAGGTGTCTCTATATGACAGGTGGATCCCTATTCTACTCACCAAAGAAGGTGTGCCAGATCATCGTGGCCTGCTGTATGCTTCACAACTTGGCTTTGCGACGACAGGTGCCTCTTCTGCAGGAGGATGGTCCAGATGGCGGTGTTGTGGCAGCTGTGGAGCCTGTGGACAGTGATGAGGAGGAAGCAGAGGAAGAAGACATGCACAACAGGGACTCAGTGATCCTGCAATATTTCCAGTGAGACACAGGTAGGAATACAAACCTGCCTACTACATGTACTTTAACACTACTACCTCTCTCCTGTCTGTCATTTTCACCCAGTGTATGGTAACTGAGTTTTCACTTTCCCTTACGATTTCACAGATGTGGGTACCACTGTGTGACATCTGCTTAGATTCCTCATGGACTAGAGCTGTGTGACATAGGTATGTTGGGATCACTATTTTAAAAACATTGTAGCACTGTAATTGCTAATACACTATTTCGAAATCACAGACAGACTCCAGATCGTTTTGTGCTTTAGGTGTGTTTATTTAAATGCTCAATATTGGAGGGGGTAGTGAAATGGTGAGGGGTGATGGCAGAGGAGTGTCCATGGCAGAGTCCAGTCTATTAATCTCACAGGTGCATTGCCCACATGGGCATAGGAAGTGGAGCTGGGGCAGTTTAATTATGGACAGGGTGGGGCGTGGCCATGGAGCCGAGCATGGCGCACGCTTAACCGTTCGGCTCCGGAGGGGCCGACTACAAACGTGTGCCTGGACGCGCTGAGGCGGGCGGTATTGCACTCAGAGAAGAGTGACACGACCGCTGTGGACGGGGGGACAACGGAGTTGCGGTCTCGCCCCCGGAGCGGGCGCACGGGCGGCTGGAGCTGCTCGGGGCTGCGAGGAGGCTGCGGCCCTGTCGATAGGTGGGGCCGGATCGCGCTGAACCGGGAGGCTCCCCGAGCCGGAGCAGCGGGGTAGGTGAGCGGCTATCACGGGCGGGGCCGCTAGCGCAAGGCCGTTGCCCCAGGGGCGGCCCCCAGAGGACTCGGGCGCCCCGGCGTGGGCCGAGGCCCGGGAAGTTGTCGGCGGACTGCGGCCGCGGCCCCGAACCGGGCGGCGCGCAGCGCCCGGCACCGAAACCAGTCACGGGCCCACCCTGAAGGGAGGGGGCAAACCGGAGCGCCGGGTGTGGGCGCCTGCCGGCGAAGAGTCGGCCTCCCACCCGGGGGGCGGGGCCTGGTGCCTCCCGACCGCAGGACTACAGACACTGAAGGGACGAGGGGGCGAGGGGCCACCCGACGCTGCCCGGTGAGGAACCTGCCTCTTATGCACCCCCTGGGGAACACACAACCGAAGCGTCAGTGATTGCTGCCCGGGAGCCCCCAGATGCCAATGATGAAACTCTCTGTGTCCGAGGCAGCCCGGGATAACCATTGATTGTCCACTGCGGGGCGTGGCAACGCGGAATCGCCCTGTGCCGGTCGCCATCGTCTGTCGGGGTTGGAGGCCGTGTACCCTTGTTGCCAGGAGCGGGGCCCCCTCTCACTGCCGCGACCAATGCCGAGCTGAAGGCCTGTCGCACCTACCCTTTCCATATACAACGACGCAATTCTAAAGAAAAACATCAGCCCCGGTTTAACCTAAGACAATTTTTTCTCAGCTATGGAGTAGCTGGGACGCGACCGGGGGGCTGAGCACAGCACACGTAGGATCGGTTGGTCCGCGGTGGACTGCCGGCGGACCTGGGAATGAGCACACTGGACCAGATGACTCCCTAACGAGGGACGGACGCGGTGGCCCGCGCAAACGAGGGGTGCCGCTGGGACCCGACGGCGGCGCCGGTGGTGACCCTCGGCGAGGATGGACTACGCAACATTGGCGGAGATTCTCGACGTGCCCGCTTGCCGCCGTCCATCGTGCTGGGGATGGCTGGCGGGGTGCCTGTGACTCCCCCTGAAGCGACCGGAACCTGAGACCGTGGCAACAGAGCCCACAACAAGCAGCATAGGCACTTGCACAGCGCGCCAGACTCACTGAGACGCCCCTCTCTGCCTGACCAATGCCCCCCAAGGGCAGGCATAAGAACAAAGCCATGGACCCCCTGACACCGACATCAATGGGGGACAATGAGCCGACCATGCAAAGCCAGTCACAAATCAAAGTACAAGACACCCTAGACAAGATACTGGGTGCCATTGAAGACACCAAATCCACATTACAGCGTGACATCAATCAGGTGGCGATAGAGGTGGGCCTTCTGAGAGCTGATCACCACAAATTGGCTGACAGAGTAAAAGAAGCGGAAGCAACGCTAGCGGAAGTCGTCCCAAAACAAGTAGAAGTATCAGCGGAGGTGACCTCCTTGGCTAGCAGAGTGGCGAAGCTCGAACAACCAGCTGAGGACGCAGAAGGTAGAAACAGGAGGAACAATATTCGCGTGGTGGGCCTCCCCGAAGGGGCCGAGGGGACGAATATGGTGGAGTTCCTGGAGAAATGGCTATGCACAGTTGTGGCACCAGGATGTCTGACCCCCTTTTACTCATTGGAACGAGCACATCGGGTGCTGGCTAGACCACTCGCTCCTGGCAGGCCACCCCGGGCTGTAATTGCTAAACTCCTGCACTACAGAGACAGAGACATCCTCTTACAGAAAGCCAGGGAAACGGGCCCGTTTAAAGTAGCCAATGGCGAAGCGACACCATTCCCTGACTTCACCTTGGAGGTTCAAAACAAGCGCGCCTCCTTCTTAGCCGTTAAAAGAACTTTGCGAGAAGAGGGGATACAGTACTCACTGCTCTACCCAGCAAGACTACGAGTGATTGCGGAGGGGAAAACCACTTTCTTCCAAACTCCGGAGGAGGCATGGGAGTGGCTCGAGAGATCAGGGTCAAGGCCGGCGCAGCCTGCACCAGAGAACCGCAGGGCGGGCGGGTCCCGGCGGGCCCCGAGGGGGAAAAGGCCCGGGGACCGCCGGCGACTGGCGCCCACGCGGGCACAGAGTGAGACTGGCAAAAGAGAGGCCCTAGAAGCGGCGGCCAAGATGGGCGGAGAGTCATCGCCCCCGGAAGTCTCTGAAGAAGAATCGGACGACACAGTGGTGTCCTCGCCTGCTGGTTCTGGGGACTCGGCTTGCGCGCCGGAGGTGACCCTGCAGACAGCTGATGAACTTGTGTAGATCGAACCCGCACCGGCGCTGAAAGGCGAGACAAGATAAGAAGTGAAATGGCCCCTCCGGACCTGGCCGCTCCCCCGGACCTGTCTCTCGCCTGTCAGCCCTGACCGGCGAGTATTGCATTGATGTGTTTGTATGATTTGCAGTGTTGCAGAACTTACTGGGCAGCCTACAGTTTCGAAGGTGCCCTGGGGAAGGGGAGTTGGGGTTTGCTGTTACTAGTTATATCGGCTATATGTGTGAAATGGACTGAATATAATGAAGGTACAAGCTTTTGGGGGGGTCGGTCGGGACCAAGGTCGTACCGACCCTATATACAACAGGCTCTAAGAATAAGATGGGGGACTACAATATCATAACCTGGAATGTTAGGGGGATGGGTACTCCTGCTAAGAGACATAGAATTCTTTCCTTTTTAAAAAGAAGAGGAGTGCAGATAGCTATGTTACAAGAGACTCATCTCGCACCCGGAGAGGGAGAGAAACTAAGGCAGAGATGGAGGGGTCAGGTGTTTGCCACAGAATATTCAGCTTACGCAAGAGGAACTCTGATTTGGATTAGAGCGGGGGTCCCATTTGTGATCGATTCCTCCAACATAGACAGGGAGGGAAGGTTTGTCATTTTAGAAGGGAAATTACAGGGGCTCCAGTTGATCCTGAGTTGTATATACGCCCCCAACCAGGACCAAACATCATTTATGACGGGCCTGTCTGGGCACCTCACCCGCCAACACATGGGGGAAGTATTAATAGGAGGTGACTTTAACACAGTGCTCGACATCGACTTAGATAGATCTAACCCCCCACTACAGGGAGCAACATCAACTAAAACAGCAAAAAAACTAGTAGAGTGGCTAGACGCCTGGGGGCTGGTAGATGCTTGGCGGCTTCAACACCCAGTGGCCAGGGATTATTCGTTTTACTCGGGCTTCCACCTGGTACACACTAGAATCGATAGGATAGTCTGCACGGCCCGAAGTATGACCCATGCGGAGTACCTTGCCCGCACAATATCAGATCACAACCCTCTATTAATGACAATGAGGGTATCACAGGACAGACCCCCCATACCGGCATGGAAAATGCTTCCGTCGGCGTTAGAAGACCAGGCATACAGGGAGGAATTACGATGCTACCTAACAGAACATATAGAAGATAACCAGGGATCCACTTCCTCCAGAGGCATAGAGTGGGAGACACTCAAAGTAAGGACGCGGGGTCACTGTCTTGGACAGTCGGTGGGGATAAAACGTACACTTGAGAGAGAATTAAACGCACTGGTGAAGGTCATCCACGAGGGGGAGCTGATGCAGGGCCCCACAAGGCAGGCGGATGAAGAGTACGAGCATGCGCGCAGAGAGCACTCCCAAGCAGAAGAGCGACTCAGATGCCACAGTATGCAAAGATACTTGGCATCCATACAATCAGAGGAGGGGAGATCCGGTAGACTCTTGGCATGGCTAGTGCGCTCGAACTGAGATAGTGACCCTATTGCAAGTGTACTAGACAGGGGGGGACACGCAGACTCAGTCCAGAATCCATTAACGACGCTTTCAGAGATTACTATACGTACTTATACAGGAAGCCCACAGACTTGGAGACGGGGATTCTTGATAATTTCCTAACTCGGATACCCCTACCGGTATTGAGCCCAGAAGACAGGATCGGCCTGGGGGGTCCAGTGACCGCGGAGGAGGCAACTGAGGCAATTACGCAGCTGGCCCCTGGGAAGACCCCTGGAACAGATGGCCTTCCGATGGATTTTTATAAAAAGTATAAATCCTTATTAGCCCCCAGACTGATAGAAATGTATATGGAATCTGCAAAGAACGGAGCACTCCCACGCACACTACGTGAGGCATTGGTAGTGCCACTTCCAAAAACAAATAGTAGGGAGGCATCGGTAACAGACTTTCGCCCACTATCAATGCTAAATAGCGACTTTAAGATCCTGAGTAAGATCCTGGCCAACCGGTTATTACCTCTTATGCCAACCCTGATACATCCAGACCAGAACGGTTTCATACCTGGTCGCAGCACCTCCCTGAATCTTAGGCGTATCTTCTCTATAATACATATGCCCGGTGAATCGAAGCCGCCAGCCGGGACCATGCTAGCAGTGGACTTTGAAAAGGCCTTCGATTCAATCAGATGGGACTACCTGAGGGCGACAATGTTAAAAATGGGCCTGGGTGAGGGCTGGGTTGATTGGGTGGACCTATTATATTCGTCCCCACTGGCAAGGGTCAAGACAGGTAGGACAATCTCTGCTGCTTACCCAGTGCACCGTGGAACTAGACAGGGATGCCCCCTATCTCCTTTGTTGTTCACCCTGGCGATGGAGCCCCTTGTGGCGTGGGTACGCGGAGAAGGAGCGGACAGAGGGATTCGGTGGGGACCAACGGATCACATTATCTCGCTATATGCAGAAGACATCTTGATTTATCTTAGAGACGGGGCGAGTGGTCTCCCCTGGGCCCTGAACGTACTGGAGGAGTTTGGAGAGGAATCAGGATTAAGTCTTAACCGTAATAAAACATGTGTTCCCCCTGACGCCTGGATATAAATGTCCTGCAACGTGCCCAGCAGACCTGAAATGGGCTCCACGGACATTTAGATACCTGGGGATCCAGATCTACCATGACATGGTAGACTTAAGAGAGGGCAATCTTGGCAGAGCGCTCCGATCCCTGAGATCATCAGTAGTATTTTGGCGCTCTCTGAAACTGTCAGTGATGGCCAGAGTGGCGCTTTCCAAGATGATCATGCTCCCCCGACTTCTCTATTACTTCACCAACTTACCACTGTTAATACCCCGGGCATGGTTCCGTGGTCTGAACACATTACTCAGAGAACTAATATGGGACAATGGGCGAAGACGAACTACACTTACAACTATCTGCAGACCTCCCCACGCGGGAGGCTTGGGGGCCCCTGACTTTGAGGCATATTACTTGGCATCCCAATTACAGTGGATACCCGGGTGGCTTACGGGCCGGGACCAACTGGATTTATATACAGCCCAAGGAGTAATTGATACGGCGTGGATTGCGGCATGCATGGCAAACAGAAAGATAACCCCCCCCCGGAACAATATAATGATAAAAGTGGCAATAGCATGTTGGAAAAGATGTACGAAAAGAGTGGGAGTTGGTCATCCATATTCCCCAGCTCTGCCACTGGCGGTGCTTGCCATAGAAACTAGGGGGAGGGGGCCGGGAAACACGGGATTGGCCCCTGGTTGTCAGCTGGAATAGAAGCAGTGGGAGGACTCTTCAAGGAGGGAGTGTTGAGGGGATTTGTTGATTTGACGGAGGAGGGTGTTCCCGGGGGACAGTTCCTGCTGTACGGGAGGCTAGTACACACTCTTAAAGCTCACTGGGATACGGTGAACGCGGAACCTGACACACATGGGGTTCTGCACTCGCTGTTGACATTAGGAGAGGAAACACATCTAATCACCAAAATATATCGGGCCCAAGTTGAGGCAGCTTTAGACCCCCTACGGTCGCTGAGAGGACTTGGGAGGGCACAGTTGGGCAGGAACTCACAGACTCAGAGTGGAAGAGAATACTGGCTTACCCCCGGAAGGTATCACGCAATACACAGTTAAGGTACCTTCAATATAATTATTTGCACAGAACGTACCTCACACCCCACAGGCTATTCCGTATATACGGAGGAACCCCAGGGACTTGCCCGAGATGCGGGGGAGGAGGGGCGAATTTTGACCACATGGTTTGGACTTGCCCGGTGATCCAGACTGGCTGGAGGGAAATATTGCCCACCCTAACTGAATTGTTTGAGTTGAGACCCACCCCCGAGATGTGCCTGCTGGGTCTTAGACCAGCTGCACTCTGCGGAAAAGTGAAGGGGCGCTTCCTGGACCTCACTCTGGCCCTTTATAAGAGACTAATCTCGAGGGGCTGGAAAGCCGCAGATCGCCCTCTGCTGACCGACTTGAAAAATGATATATCAACATGGTCTAGAGCTGAACTACAGGTCCTAAAAGCAGAAGAAGCCAGGAATATCCGCCAGGTTCTTATAGCTCCGGGGTGGGAGAATTTAATGGCGAGCTGGGAGAGTATAACTAAGAGACTGGCAAGCCCAGTAAGAGAAACCAGTGAATCCCAATCCACGCCGAGAATGGAACCAAGCGATAGAAGCACATAGGCAGGCACCCAAAACAGACCCAGCCCACACATAGCTTTCATTGAGAGTAAAGGTTTGAAGACAGATGGACCTCAGACCCCCACCCCACCGACAGACATGGCAAGCAGTGTGAGCGACCCGCCATCCCCACGATGTGCCGGCGCGCCCTGGGCTGACATTTCCCCCCGCTCAAAAATGGATATGTCATAATACCCTCAAGTCAACAACTACAAAAGCCATTCACACAAAGCCGTATAGTTGGCCTCCTGGGGTCTGTTCTTTCTTTTTTCACCCCTTCCTCCTTTCCCCTACCCCCAATTAGCTAGCACCTAACCCTTTACACCATCCTCCCAAGTTACAAGGAAGAAGGGGTTTAAGTTTGTTGTTCGATTGTTGATTATGCAGAATAGTGACATGAAGAAAGGAAATGCGCTTGAACAAGTAAAAGAACACAGTTTGCTGAATAAAGAAAAATAAGAGTAACGTTAATAAAAAGATCAAACAATAAACGAAAAGTACAACATAGAATCAGGAACAAAAATGCATGTGAAATAAACAAGTATTTAACTGTATAACAGCAAAATGTTAATAAAAATATATTTTTAAAAAAACAATTATGGACAGGGTGACAAAGTGGGACAGTAGGATGACAATCAGGGTGGTCTCATTTCTTAGGGGGGGTCTTGGCATCATGCTCTGTCTTTGTCCTGGATCTCAGGGACCGTTTGTGGGGTGGTTCTCCCTCTGCAGGGGGTGGGTGCTGGTGTGGTGGTCCTGTGGCGGGGCGTCCTGTCCACTAGCGCTGGCGGAGGTGGCGGGCAGTTCATCGTCCATGCTAGTGTCAGGGGCCCCTTGTACTGCCACAGTGTCCCTCCTGGTGTTGAGTAGTTCCTTCAGCACCCCTACGATGGTGCCCAGGGTGGAGCTGATGGTTCTGAGTTCCTACCTGAAGCCCATATACTGTTCCTCCTGCATGCGCTGGGTCTCCTGAAACTTCTCCAGTACCGTTGCCATCGTCTCCTGGGAGTGGTGGTAGGCTCCCATGATGGAGGAGAGGGCCTCGTGGAGAGTGGGTTCCCTTGGCCTGTCCGCTCCCTGTCGCACAGCAGCCCTCCCAGTTCCCCTGTGTTCCTGGGCCTCCGTCCCCTGGACCGTGTGCCCACTACCACTGCCCCCAGGTCCCTGTTGTTGGGGTGGTGGGTTATCCTGGGTTCCCTGTAGTGGTGGACACACTGCTGATTGACGTGTCCTGGGGACGGAGGTATGGGCCCGCTGGGTGGGTGCTGTGCTGGTGTTTCCAGAGGGGGGAAGGTCTGTGGTGGCCTGTGCCTGTGTGAGGGGAACCGACTGTCCAGAGGTCCCTGATGGTCCGGGCTGGTCATCTAGATCCAGTTGGACAGAGTTGCTGTCATCACTGTGGGCCTCTTCTGTTGGTGGTGTGGACATGTGTGGACCCTCCTGTCCGGTGACGTTGGGTAGGGGTCCTGTAGGGGTATAAAAGGATGTTTATTAAATCTGTGTGTGTAATGGTGTGCAATGGGTGGGTGACCGTGTACCCCAGTGCTAGCATTCCTGTGTGGGAGCTTGTGTGATGATGGTTTAGGGGGTGTATGGGTATATGCAGTGAGCATGCTTTGGTGATGGGTGTCGATGCTTTGTTGTTGCATGCAGGGCTTGGTGTTGGGATGGGTGGTTTATGATGTTGGGACATATGTGAGGAGTTGGGGTGCTGGGGGTGAGGGTGGAGGTATGTGATAGCATGCAGGTAGGGTGGGGGATGTAATAGTAAAGCTTTGACTTACCAGAGTCCATTCCTCCAGCTACTCCTGCAAGGCCCTCAGGATACAGAATCTCCAAGAGCTGCTCCTCCCATGTTGTTAGTTGTGGGGGAGGAGGTGGGGGTCCGCCGCCAGTCCGCTGAACCGCCAGGTGGTGTCTTGAGACCACGGAACGCACCTTCCCCCGTAGGTCGTTCCACCTCTTCCTGATGTCCTCCCGATTTCTTGGGTGCTGTCCCACTGCATTGACCCTGTCCACTATTCTTCGCCATAGCTCCATCTTCCTTGCAATTGAGGTGTGCTGCACCTGTGATCCGAATAGCTGTGGCTCTACCCGGACGATTTCCTCCACCATGACCCTGAGCTCCTCCTCCGAGAACCTGGGGTGTCTTTGCCGTGCCATGGTATGGTGTAGGTGATGTGTGGGGTGGAGTGTGTGGTGATAAGTGTGGTGATATGTAGTGGTGTGTTGTGTGAGGTGTGTGGAAGTTGTGTGGAAGTTGTGTGGGTGATGGTGTTGTGTGCCTGTGGATGCTGTTGTTCTTGCTGGTGGTGTCTCTCTCTGGCCTTCTTTTGGAATTTTTTGTCATGGGGGTTTGTGGGTGATGTGGGTGTGTGTTTTATATTGTATTGGGTGTGTGGGAGTGGTGTGTGTATGTGTATTAGGTGTGTGTATTTTGAATTGTCCAATGTTGTTATGTTTTGTAAGAGTGTGTGTATTTTGAACGCGGCGGTGTGTACCGCCAATGGAATACCGTGGTTGAAAGACCGCCGCGTGGATTCGTGTGTCGGGATAGTGTGGGCGTATTTCTGTTGGCGTGGCGGTGGAGGTTTTGTTTTCGCCAATTTATCACTGACCTTTGGTGTGGTGGACTTGTGTGGGTGTCTGACTTTTGGCGGATTCTGAAATGTAGGTCATAATAGCTGTGGCGGATTTCCACGGCGGTGTGTTGGCGGTCTTCTGCACAGCGGTAAGGGGCTTTTACCGCCAATGTTGTAATGAGCGCCATATACTTTAAAAAAAAGCACAAGTTTAATCCTCAATTCATCGGTCCTTACACTGTCCTCCAACAAATTAATCCAGTGACCTACAAACTGAAGTTGCCCCGGTCACTGCGTATTCATCCAGTGTTCCATACTTCCCTCCTGAAAAAAGCAGTCCAGAAGGTACGCTCCCAACCAGCTCCAGTTCTAGTGCAGGGGAAATGGAATATGAGGTTAAACAGGTGTTGGACTCTAAGCTTTGAGGTCGTAACCTGTGGTATCTGATCTCTTGGAAAGGTTACGGGCCTGAAAGTAACTCACGGGTCTCTGCATCTGATGTCCATGCTCCACTACCAGTGAGACGCTTCAATCGTCTTAACCCAGGCAAACCAGGCCCTAGAGTGCATCTGGGAGAGGGGAGTACTGTCAACATCAGGACAGTGCGCGCTCTACGGGTTACGAAAATGCAAAAACCCAGCCTTTATGCAAGAGCATAGTTCATGCATTGTGTTTATATGCAGTTTGTTAACCTTTTACATTGCAGACTTTAACCTTGAAAAACTTGTATGCTCTTGTTAGAATCGGCTGTGTGCGCGATTCATTTCCTGCATGACAACCTTGGTGTTTGGATCGGCAAAGGTTTGCGCGATCATTTAATAACATTTACATATTCCTGTTGGAATCGGCTGTGTGCCCAATTCATTTCCTGTATGACAATCTTGGTGTTCAGATCGGCAAAGGTTTGCGTGAACATTTCATGGCATTTACATATTCCTGTTGGAATCAGCTGTGTGCGCGATTCATTTCCTGCATGACAATCTTGGTGTTCGGATCGGCAAAGGTTTGCACGATCATTTCATGTCATTTACATATTCCTGTTGGAATCGGGTGTGTGCGCGATTCATTTCCTGCATAACAACCTTGGTGTTCGAACCGGCAAAGGTTTGCTCAATCATTTCATGGCATTTACATATTCCTGTTAGAATCGGCTGTGTGCGCGATTCATTTCCTGCATGACAATCTTGGTGTTCGGAACGGCAAAGGTTAGCGCGATTGTTTCATGGCATTTGCACACTCTTGTTAGAATCGGCTGTGTGCGCGATTCATTTCCTGCATGACAAACTTGGTGTTCAGAACGGCAAAGGCTTGCGCGATCATTTCATGGCATTTACATATTCCTGTTGGAATTGACAGTGTGCGCAATTCATTTCCCACATGTTAGACTTGGTGTTCAGATCGGCAAAGGCTTGCGCGATCATTTCAAGACATTTACATATTCCCGTTGGAATCGGCAGAGTGTACGATTCATTTCCTTCATGTAAAACTTGAATCCCAGATCAGTAACAGTGTGTGCAATCATTTCATGGCCATACAAAAAACTTTGAAATATAATGTTATTTAATGTGCACATATTTATTTTGTGAAGATGACAAATCCTAAATGTGACGTTCTTTGTGCATATTAAGTTCCTAGTACAATTCCAATTGTTTTCCAGGGATGGTTTTCAGGCAGCCTTTAGTCCTCATGTTAAAAAGGCAGTGTTTGTTCTGAAGCACTATTCTAGAAGTTTCTTGTATTTCTAGACATTATGTGACATGTTATGAAAAGCTTTTATGAAACATTGCATTAATTATCCTTGATTTATTGCAGGTATCCAGAGTTCTTGAGGTCTAGTTAAAGTCACTCCGTAGAGTATCCATGGTAACAGTAAGACAATACTAAGAACCATAATCTAGTGAAAGTCAGTGTGATTTTATTCTGATGTTGTGTTGTTTAACCTTTTGCTTCCTACAGGTCTCCTTCCCAGCTGTTCCCTACCTAATCCTCTTTTCCCCACTTGGACTCTCTTAGACTCTGTGACATTCTAATCAGAGTATTGGAGCTGTCTTGTGGTGGACATGTTGGGAACATGCGCAGACCCCGAGGATCTGGTGACTCTGACACATGGCCAGACGAGGCGGGTGATTGAGAAGACTTTCGGTCTCTTGAAAGCTAGATTTCATTGCCTCCATTATGTCTGGTGGTGCCCTACTATACCAACCAGGGAAAGTCTGCAAGACCTTTGTTGCATGCTGCATGCTCCATAATCTGGCCCTCAGTAGGCACATCCCACTGAGGAGAGGGACATTGATGCTGGAGCAGTGGTTGAGGCCGGTGACTCTGATACTGAGGAGGAGGCAGATGAAGAAGAGGTACATGACAACAGGACTGATCTGATTCGACACTAATTTCGATGATTGACAGGTATGTGTGATTTGGATGTTATGTGCAGTTGGACTATGTATTGGAAAAGCTAGTCTGTACTCAGATTTTGCATGCATCAAGGTGTGTGTGGAGACTACTGCCTCCCATCTTGGTTTCTGACCCTGAACGGTAGCTGACTTACTTTGAGGGGTAGTGGTAATGCATTGCTGCCAATGACGTGTAAAATGATGGTGCCATGACGAAACATCCTTATGGTTGTACCAAAGTTTTTTGATCCTCAGTCTTACTGTTTGGGTAAATGTAAGGTACACTTATCACTCTTGTCCTGTTGTGTAGGCCTCTTTTGCCTCATTGTCAACTACTGTGTGGCAACTACATGTTCCTGACTACGCAAGGAGGTGATCGGTAGAAGATGTCACCTATATGAAATCTTTACTTTACTACACATGTGTGTGAGTGACAATGCAGGCCCTTACATATGTGGTATCATAGCTGCTGGGGCAATCATCCTGTGTTTTTGTTCTACTGCTGTTGATGTATGGATATGGACTACATGCCTTACAACATTGAGCCTTATTCCATGTCATTTTCCCTCTTCAGGTCACATGTCTGTTTGCAAACTGATTACTGATATGCCTGTTGGCACCCTTGCCACTGGATGTTACTACAGTACGGATGTACTTACACACCCGCTGGAGATTCCTACTGCATCTGTCACTTTGACATTCTTGTAGTCCCAATATGTGAATTTGATTGTTGCTTGTAAACAGAAATGCCACTTTAAACAATGAAGACACATGCACCATAACTTGTGCTAATTGGTGTTTATTGAGTGTTTCACATCACAGTCCAGAGAAGTGGGGACATGGTTTAGGTGATGATCAGAATGGGTGGTTCAGCTGTATGTTTCACAGGTCCTGTATATATTAGCCTTGCAATAATGGGAACTTGGCATTGGACAGCCAACAGGATGTAATCTTGGAACACAAGGGTGACAGTTCAGGAGAGGGATCACTTCCTGGTGGGGGGATTGCTCTTTGCCTCAGGTCCTGCAAGATGTCTGGATGGCCAACCTCTTTTATGGGGGTGTCCCTCAGCGGCAGGGGTGCTGGTGGCCTGTGGGTCCTCCTGCTGGGCCTCCATTCCAGTAGCAGGTGCTGATGTAGAGGGCAGATGTGTTGTGTTACTACTGGATGGGGCCTGCTGTTGGGTGGAGGATGTATGCAGCATGGATACCATGGTGGCATTGAGTACCTGCCACTGCTGCCTAGCCTCCTGGTGGTATTCCCCCTGCAGCCTTTGGGTCTCCTGCAAGGTGGTGAGTATCTGTCCCATCTTGTCCTGGGATTGCTGGTAGGTTCCCATGACTCTAGAGACGGCCTCCTCGCCAGTCGTGTCCTATTGCTGCCTTGTCCTATGGCCCACGATTGCCCTCCCACTGGCCCTTGTCACCTGTGCCTATCCCCTGGTGCAGGACCGTCATTATCCTGAGATTGCAATGTTGACTCATGCCCCTGTACTGTAGGGCACACTGATGTTTAATGTGGCCCTGGGATACAGGTTTGGGAATGTGGGCTCTACTGTGCAATGGATGCCACAGGGGAAGGGGATTAAGTTGTGGGCAGGGTGAGACTGGTGGTGGTGGACTGACCACTCATGCCTGATGGACCCCGTAACTCATCCCTATCCAGACATCCTGGGGATTCCTCCTCTATTGCACCTGTTGCCAGGGCTGGGCTTTCTGTCACTGGCATCCTCTGCTGTGTGGTAGTACTTGGAAGACCTGTGGAATGAGAAATATTGTCTTACATGATGGTTTTGTACAAGTGGTACAAATGGTTGTATACCATCATTGTCTGGATTTGCAGAGCAGTAATGGCATTGACAGTTACTAGACTACTGCTTGTGTTTGCATCAGTTGAATGTTGCAGTGGTCCTATTTTGATCACTAGTTGGTATTGGTCTTGCTACTGTCATTGCCATGTACTGATGTGCATTCCAATTTCTTGTTGGTGAATGGGGGTGACATGGTTTTACATGCAGGTTCACAGATGTGAAGTGGATTTACAGTCATGCAAAGGTAGGGAGTGTTGCATTGTGGTAGTTGTTGTACTTGCTGCAGTGTGGGGAATCCATGCACTAGTTGGGCCTGTGAGGGAATGGTGTTGGTAGGGAGCTGTGGCATGCAAGGGTGGGTATTGGGTCCATGGTGAATTTGTGCATGTTAGGGTAGTGTGAGAGGGTGAAAGGGTGGGGGGGGGGCGGTACATGCTGTGCAATGTACATGTTGGCCTGGGAGTGTAGTTGACTTACCAGTGTCCAGTCCACTTGGTATTCCCGTCAGCTCCTCTGGGTGTAGGCTGGCCAAGCCCTTCTCCTTTCACAATGATAATTCTGGGGGAGGTGGTGGGGACCCACCACCAGTCTTCATGGCAGCAATTTGGTATTGTGATGCCAGGGCCCGTACCGTCCCCTGTAGGTCGTTCCACCTCTTTCTAATGTCGTCCCTCGTGCGTGGATGGTTTCCCACTGAGTTCACCCTGATGACGATCCTCTGCCATAAGTCCGTTTTCAGGGCTATGGATGTCTGCTGGACCTGTGCTCCAGACAGTTGCGGCTCCACTCTTACAATTTCATTGAGCAAGACCCTCAGCTCCTCGTCTGTGAATCGTGGTTTTTTTTGTGGTGCCATGGTGATTGTGTTGTAGGTGGTGGGATGTGTGATGTGCAGGGATGCTGGGTGTGCTGTTTGTTGGTGTGAGTTTTAGTGATAGGATGTGCGTATGGTTTGTGGTGTTTGTGTGTAGTGGTAATGTGCATGTTTTGTTGCTCTTGTTGTTGTGTGTTAAGCGTGTTCAGTGTGAAGGTGTGGTATGTATGTGTATCAGGTGTGGGTATTGGTATTGTTCAATGTGTTGCAGTGGAGGTGCTTTTTTTTCCATGATGGATCAGACCGCCAATGGATTGCTGCCGTGCTAAGACCGCGGTGCTGATTCGTGATTTGTGAACTGGAGGGCAGGATGTTGTCGGCATGGCGGTGCTGGTGGTGGAGATGCCTCGTTCACACCGTCGGTCAGGCTGCCGGTGTCGGTTTTTTGGTGTCTTTTTCACGGTGTTGTGTTGGTGACTCGTAATACGCCGGTCTACAGACCAACATCACTGGCGGTCTTTCAGCATCTGCTTACACGGTGGTCTTCGGTGAGGACCACCAAAGTCAAAATTACCAACTTAGTTGTTTCAGGAGCGCAGAACACAGGTTATTGTGGGAGAAGCAATTTTGTTATATGCTCTGTAATTTTGATGGGTGATGTTATATTTGAAGAAGTGCTAGGGCATTTTTGGGTTGTTACACTTTGTGGCCTTGAGTATAAGGACTACACGCTGATATATAAGTAATAATAATGATAGTGTCAGCACAGGACACTGTACCTTAAAATCCCATTAATGGGGAGCACCAAACAACTAGGACCTGGAGCGGTGTAGTCCCCATACGGACTTTGACACTCCCCGACTGGAGCCATCACTCGGTTAACTCAATTAAGTATATCAGCAATTAGGCTTTACATAAAGCTCAATTAAGCTTTATATAAAGAGTTCTAGGCATGTTACAGAATATGGGGCAATAATGAATTTAACGGAAAAGCAACTCAGTACAGTTCTAAGTGAAATCTGACATAGGTTTGCCTACTAGGAGTGGGGAAAGGGATCTCTCTCCATATAAATCTACGCATCCTTTTACAGGACTTTAGACAAAGACATTCATACATTCTACATGGGTATGAATTTCATAGGACATGCATCAATAGGGAACAACCAATAAGAAACATTTTACACATAATACATTTGGAGATTCTCTCGTTGTAGCACATCTTTGAATGTGCAAACATTCTCACAGTTAGTTTGGTAGTTCAATGGATACATTGTATGCCTGTAGCCTGGCACAGTTAAAGTGTCCTTGATACACAGCAAGGAGGTCTCCGGAAACGGTTCTCAGTTTGTTAGTGTGGGTCTTGCAACTCTTCCTTTTGAACAAAAGAACAACTGTCACACGTGATCTTGGTGATGTCGGTACAAGATGCAGGACATTGTAAACATAATTTAAGTTAGCGTAAGCCCCAATTTGCGATGCATTTAAGGTGTAAGGAAATCAACTCCCACAACAGCGTAGTCAAGTGTTTAGGATGTTTGTAGATGAAGCCAAGCACAAAACTGACCTTATGATTAAGAACTTTGTTTATTGGAGGCGCCTTGCCCGAGAGGTAGGCAATACTCATTCCTCTCCGGGGCACATGGGACTATGACGAGGCTAGACAGCTCACTGTTCATCCCACTGACAGAAATGACTTGGGTATGTATGAAAAAAACAAAAGTTACCAAAGGTTACAGGGACGTTATAGTTAGAAAATAGAATTTAAAAAATGGATTTCGTAACCTGGGAGATGCCATTTTCGCTTTTCCCTTTAACCCCTCACGCAACATATTTTCAACCAATCAAAATGTGCAAATTCAAAACTCTATGCAGAGCTGAGATGGAACTTTTTACATTCAGAATATCCTAGTTACGATATCCAATATTACACAAATTCATCAAGCCTTATATACTTTGTGTATTACACGTGCATAAATACAACACTGTATTCAATTCATTTCCTGATCTCGTACAATCATACATCATATAACGTTACCTCAATGGATAATCTTTACATCCAATCACGATTTGCAAACTCAAAACTCCATGTCAAACTAAAACACAGCCTTGCATATGTACAATATCCTCGTTGCGATATTTACCATTGCAAAAATTCATCAAGCCACCGCTTACATAATCTAAACGTTGTGCATGCAACAATACAACACTGTGTTAAATTCATCACCGTGTTTGCTTTAAACATCCTACTCTACGTCATTATACACTACTGCAGAGAGTAATCTCTACGTCCTTTCGCTTGATGTATCCCAAATGGGCAAACAATCATTCTATTAAAGCACATGCTAAAATTCCGAGAGTAAAACCATTATCCCCAAACATACTCTCTTAACTTATAAATAATGCTAATTCTAATATATTTATTTTATTAATGCCCAGTTAGCTATATAACTTTATCTGCTGTACTCACACACAACTGAAAAAGACCCCTTTGTCTTCACATTTGCAAGGAAAGAAAGAAGTAAACAAACAAAATATGAAAAACGCTCAGTGTAAAAATGCTTTTCCCACCACTATTATCTTGCATAAAATCTCTGTTAAAACATTATTTACTCTCTACTAAAGTCCACCATCCTATTTAGCCAACACGTCTCGTGTGCTTTTAAGCCTCATTGAACTCTCACTCACAATTTCTCAAGGGACATTCTTTAAACTACTTTAAACCAGCTAGACGTGGACATGCAGTTCTTCCCCAGCATTCTTCCCCCACCCCTTCTTTGCTGTCAAACACGATGATATATTTGGACTCCATAATTCTCAAATTTCTTTCTCCATTCCCTTCTCCCACAATCTTTTTTACACCATCAATAACGAAGTACTTAGGATCTTCCAAGTTACTTCCATGTGCTTCAGTTATGTGCCTTGCTAAGGAATATGATTTATCCTTGTTCTTAATCACACTAAGGCCCATATATATACTTTTTTGCGCCGTATTTGCATCATTTTTTTATGCAAAAGAGGTGCAAACTTAGAAAATACAATTATGTTTTGTTATTTTGCGCCGATTTAGCGTAGAAAATGAGACAAATGCGGCGTAAGAAAAGTATAGATATGGGCCTAAGTGCTGCAAAATTATTTTATGTACTTGGAGCGTTGTGCTTCCTATGTACAATTTTGGGCATGTACATCTCAGAAAATAAATTACATGATCTCTCTTACAATTAAAAAAAATACATATTCTATGCGCAACCTTGCCATTAATCATTACTTTTTTAAGGTTTCCCCCATTTCTGCAGCCCTTACACTTTGTGCATCTTTGAAACCCATTGGCCTTTCCTAGCCAATGATCTTCCTCAATGTTTCTTGTATCACTCCTTACCCCAATATCTGGAGAGTATTAGGTTACAATATAATTTGTTTATTTATTGTTCTGAGTGCTTGTTTTATTTTAAAAGAAGTATTGCTGGGAAGAAAATAGTGTGTAAAGGAATACAGACGGTCAAGAAACCTGTAGATTGCACTAAGGATAGTGTTTAATACCTTGGTGCATTTACATTCAAAGTCCTTTAATCCTCCGAGGTAGTTACTTTAATTCTGTTTTTTTTAGTTGTCTGCAGTCACACAGTGCTACAGAAATAATGCTTGCTCTATAACTTCCTCTGCCCTCTTGTCCCTGGGAGCTGCCTAGCTCAAGTTTATTTTGGGCAAGAAGTTTCAGTGTGACGAGAAGGGAACTATTCTACAACAGCCCATAATACCCCTGCAGTGGAACTCAGGTACTTAAACTGAACTCTGACTATTACCTGTAAAGGATGAGGCGCAGCTAGAATCTGGTGGCATGGCCCTGTTTACTAAGCTCAGTTTACAGATGTAAGTTGTGCATCCTGGTATCGCAACATGCTATTGCGCGCAGTCGATGGATGTCATCAGATTGTCATCAATGATGTAATCTGGGATATCACCAATCATGTCACTAACATGTTGTGAGTGATGTAATATGTGCGGTCCTCAGCGAACAAGTTATAGTTAACTCACTGAACTATAAATTACATATTTCAGTGGCTTTCTGATTTTTAAACATTAGTTCTGTGTGACTTTGTCACCTTACTTTAATGTCACTTTAACCTTTGTTTTGTTTCTGTACATTTCTGGGGTATTTTTTTTTAACATAAAGTCATATTTCCATGCCCACCTCCCCATAGCCTCACTTTAATCTTGTGTTCTTTCAGTGAATATATATATATATAAATGTTATATATATATATATATATTTATATATATATATATATATATAAACAAGGGTTACAGGGAGGTTATAGTTAGGCTCACATTTTAAACGTACAAAACCATAGAAATTCACCTGTTATTGTTAGAGTTACCTCGAGTAACTATAACTCATGCCCTAAGGTAACTATAACTCTCTGTCAGATAGTGGACTTTGCTTTTGCTTGGTGGGGGCTATCAGCTCCCACTAAGCAAAAGCCAGCAACTATATTCTGGAGGTAGACACCCTGGGACATAGCAGGAGCCGGCCCTGGTGGGTGGCATCCCCAGAGCCATCAGTGGCACCACGAGGGGGGTTCCACGGCCCCCCTCCAACGAGCATTCTCTGAGGAGGTGGTGGTCCCTGGGTCTCTTAAATGGACCCCTTCACTCTTTTATTGTAGCCCCGGGGAGGTAGTGGTCCCTGGGGATGTGGGGGGGACTCCACGGCCCCTGGAATTCCATTTATTTAAAGCCCTGGGGAGGTGGCATTCCCTAGGGCTGCGGGATGGCGGCACGGTCCCCTTACATTCTTTTTATTTAAAGCCCCGGGGAAGTGGTGGTCCCCAGGGCTGCAGGGATCCCCCCCCCTGCATTCAATTAACATTAGGCCCCAGGGAGGTGACAGTCGCCGGGGCTGTGGGGAGGGGTCCAAAAGGGACCACCCTGATTATTTCATTTTAACCCCGTAAGGTGGTGGTTCCTGAGGCTGTGGCAAGCCCAGGAGGGGGGCCCGTGTGCCTCTTCCTAACTTTTTTCTCATGCCCCAAATACTTGGCCCACCCAAGGGCTTCACAAAAAGTGCAGGAAGCCGCCCATTCTTGTTTCTTTAAATGTGGAGAAAATCTGAGGATCAAGATCAGTGGATTTTTCCGACATTTAAAAAATAAAATGCTTTTAAACCACGGTGGTGTCCCTCTGAGATCCCAGAACCAGAGCTAAGGAGTCAAGGTGTCACTACCCTGGCTTCTTTTGTTTTTAAACTTTTTTTCCAGCCGAGTCCCAAGATGGCTGCCACCACTTCCTTGTTGAAGTGTTGGCAGACAATCAGATATCTGCACAGGAACAGTAGGATCCGCGGAAGATCCGCGTTCCTAGATATGTATATATTTTATATGTAATTTCTTGTAAGCTACTAAATGGATTTACACTAAATTACAAAAAGCACAATCTGTGCAACAGTATCTCCTTTCCTGCCAAATTTGGTGTCATTCCATTCAGTAGTTTGGGCTATACGCATATCTAAAAGCGCTATGGAAAAATGAATGGGAAAAATGCATTTTGGAACCACCTTTTTTCTTGGCCCTCGCTTCACGGATCACCCCGAAACCTTCAAGACAGCAGCTGATCTGACCAAAGTATAAGTTTTGAAAATTAAGGGAAGATTCTTTAAGCAGGGCTAAAGTTATTGGCAAAACAGATAAAGCTATGTCTATGGAAACTAAGTCCTAAATGTAACTGGCTAGTAGCGACCGCCACTAGGTAATAATGTAGATCTGACATTAACCCATTTGGAAAGCGTATTATATTCAATTATGTATATATTCACTGAAAAAAACAAAGGTTACAGGGGCGTTATAGTTAGGTTCAGAATCTACTCGTACAAACCATACAACTTAAGCAGTTATAGTTATAGTTCTTTCAAGCAATAAAAACTTGCAGTGAATTTCTATGTTTTTTTTAATGTGTAGTAATTTTAATTGCCGTGCGCGACGGCAGTTGGCCACAGGGCCTGACCTGTGGCCAGGCCCTGAGGCCAACTCCCTATAAGCACCCAACCTTGCACCGTGCACGGCCTTCTCAGGGTGTGCAGGAGGGGTTGCCTGCAAGGGCTGGCCTGCAGCCAATCCCACTAACCACCCAACCAGATGTTGTGCACATGCACGGCGGAAGCTGGCCACGGCTTCTCTGGGTGTGAGAATAGGTATGGGAGGCCGTATCTGGTGGTAAGAGTGGCTGTCAGAGTGTCTCTCTGAGTGTGAGAGTTTGTACATCAGTGTTTTAGTGGGTGTGTCAGTATGTGCATGTCTGTGAGTGAGTGCATCAGGATGTCAGTGAGTCTGTGAGTGGGTGTGTGACGGTCCGAGTGGGTGTGTGAGTGAGTGCATAACTGTCGGAGTTGGTCTGAGTGAGTGTGTGAGTGTCTGACTGGGGCTGTGAGTGAGTGCTTGAGGGTCTAAGTGGGTCTATGAGTGGGTGTGTGAGTGTCTGAGTGGGTCTGTGAGTGTCTGGGTCTGTGAGTGGGTGTGGAAGTGTCTGAGTGAGTGTGTGAGTGGAAAAATCAATTGATAGACAGAGAGAGAGAAAGAAAGTGAGAGGGAGAGAGACAGAGTTTTTTTAGGTTTTGATGTCTGATATACTTAGAATGAGTAATTTGTCTCCAATTTAAAATAAAAAATATTTAAATATTTTTTTATTTAAAATAAAACGGAGTTCAGCTGTACTCGAACTCCCAAGCTCAGTGTGAAGCGACATTCACACTAGCTATCAGGGTTTATTTATTTTTATTTATTTTCCCTCTATGTGCTTTAAGGGACTGCGAAGGAGCCCTCAAGGGCTCCCCTGCAGTCCATTCTTATTTATTTTACATTTTTATTTTAAATAGCCCAAATAGTTTAGCCATTCAGCATGGGAAGTTTGATGAAATTGTGATTTACCCCAGCTTTGCTGGCCCATATGGAAAAACAACACTCAGAAGAATCTAAAGTTCCTCTTGTTTGCCAAAGGCATGAGAGTGCTTTAGACTTCAGGAGAGGAGAAAGGCTGAGGCTTTAGGGATGGGGGTGGGGCTTGATGTCAGGGTGAGCCTGACTCCCCCATTATTTGAAAAAGTATTCCTGGCATACAGTGGGTTTCCTGACCCTCCATTCCTCTCATGTGGTAAATTAGGGCAAAGCCACTCTCTGCCCTCGCAGGGGCAGAAAGACTAGGTATTACCTTTTGAGAAGGGAGTATGGCCCAACACCAAAGTGGGACTCCCCAACCCCTAGGGAACCTTACCAGCCCAGATGCTTAAAAAAACGAGACACTAAGAGGTCTGAGCAATGTTTTCTTGCTCAGAGGCCCTTATAAAGCTCAAACATTTGCTAAAAGATACCTCTTCTCACATTGTTTTGTGAGGAATAGATCCAGAATCAGTGAGGAGCCATACATTTCATACATGGCTAGTAAAACAGTACCCCACTTGTGTAGGTAGGCCCAGAACTCACAATAGGAAAGGCCCCCGCAAACAAACACGGACGGATAACATTTTTCTACTCACACCTGATGCTTTTTTTTGCAATGTGGGTAGCTGTCGGTTTCAGGCCTGAGCTCGGCAGCTACAGATGGAAACCAACCAAACCCAGACATTTCTTGAACTGGACACCCGGGGATGTCCAGGTTGGTGTGACTTCTAAGAATCTTGCAATGTTTTCTTACCCACAAAGTCCTGCAAACTTGGAACATCGCCTGACTCCCTTTGTCCCCTATTTTATCAGTTTCTGTCCCAGGAACTAGGCCAAGCCACAGAAGTGGAGTAATGTTTTTATTGGGACAAGTAAAGGAACACTGCATGGTAGGAATTCTGGGAATCTCTGCAGATTCCTGACATTTCCATCAGAGAAAGTAAAGAAAACTGCCTGATTTTAGGCAATGTTTGAGGTTTGCAGGGCATTGTGGAAAAGAAAACATGTGGGATCCATGAAAGGCACACCACCCTGGAACCTCCAGAATATCTAGCTTTCAGAACTAAGTTCAGATATTAACCTTTGCTGGGTAGATGGATAATCTTACTACTGCATGTAGCCGGTAGTATATTTCTGATTCAAATGCATATATGTCAACTAGTTCAATATTGCAGCTGTGTATTTAAGTGAGTTAATGGAAGCTTTCTGAGGGTGTGCATTTGATTATTGGCTCATAATATATTTTTTTTCCTTTTTTCTCATGCTCTATATTTGTGAGTCTTATGGACATAACAACTAATGTTACTGTGATTTTATTTAGATGGTTGATTTCAACGTTTAAATAATAGGGCTCATTTTGAAATTGTTTTTCATATTCTGAATATTTGTGTGACTCTTCCAATATGGTAGCTACAATATGGAGCTGATTACATGGCTCCATTGTTAAGAGTAATGTGCTACATGATTGGTGGATGAGTAAATAGCTCAGGGAAGCATGGGCCATCTATTTGACAAACAGGACATAGTTGTTTTGGAACGCCAAAAAAAGGTAAAATTGGGAGAAGCAATTTTTTTATATGTTTTGACATTTTGAAAGGTACTGTTATATTTGAAGAAGTGCTTGATTAGTTTTTGCTTGTTACACTTTGTAGCCTTGAGTATCCGGACGCATTTTTCAACCTTCGCAGGAATCAAATGTGCAACAAGGTCAACAGACCTTTGGACCCAGAAAGAAATGTGGTGAACCATCAACAATACTTCAACACCACCCCAATAATTTAGACACCATGACCAATCTGTCCATGGAAGGAAAACTCCAAAAAATAAAGTTAAAAGCTTTATTACAAACACAAGGTCAAAGTCATGTAGATGATTTGCAAAACCAAAATAAATTCAGGCTTACTAACATCGATAAAACTAAGCATTCAAGAAGAAGAATTCAAAAAGTCAATAAGAATTTCTGTGACACAGAAAGCACACGGTACTCAGATTGCACAATTATTAGTCAATTCAAATTTAGCAGAGTCAACAATCTTTAGCTGGGCACAGGTCAAACGTACAGCCAACCAAATCAGAGAAATACATGGGGAGGAACACATGCAGGCAAAATACAAAAAGGACAAGAATAACTTGGGCTACAGGTCACTAACTAAAATAAAAGAAAACAAAAGAGTCAGCATGGTAGAGTTTCTAACCTCAAAGGGCATTTCAAGGGGCAATAGCAAATGGCAGAAAGGAAGATACCTCTCTAAGGGATACAGCATTTAGTTGGTCTTCATCAGCAAAACATCTGGTCAGCAAGGCATCTGCAAGCAGCAGGAAGGTGCCTGTCTCTGGCCAAGACAAGACTGGAATTGCTCTGAACGGTATTTTAATTCACAAAAAGCGTTTCGATTTGCCAAAGGTGTTAGTTCACATTAAGATGAAGGGGCATTATCCAATTAAAATTGATCACCGTACTCTAGGTTATAACAATTCTGATAATTTCCCAAGTCTGTCATGGGAACATCTCCTTTCCGAGTGACTCCAAACCATTGTATACAATTTCAGTCCATTGTTCCTGTACTTTAACCCCCTCACTGCCAGGCCTTTTCCCCCTCAGGTCCCAGGCCTTTTTTGGCTATATGGGGCAGTTTGTGCTTAGGCCCTCATAACTTTTTGTCCACATAAGCTACCCACGCCAAATTTGCGTCCTGGAGGAGACCAAGAAATTTGCCAAAATACAGCTAAAAGTTTGTTTTAAAACAAATAAATGGGAAAAAAGGGCTGCAGAAGAAAGCTTGTGGTTTTTTCCCTGAAAATGACATCAACAAATGGTTTATGGTGCTAAAATCACCATCTTCCCAGCTTTCAGGAACAGGCAGACTTGAATCAGAAAACTACATTTTTCAACACAATTTTGGCATTTTACTGGGACATACCCCATTTTTACTATGTTTTGTGCTTTCAGCCTCCTACCAGTTAGTGACAGAAATGAGTGTGAAACCAATGCTGGATCCCAGACAGCAAAACATTTCTGAAAAGTAGACAAATTCTGAATTCAGCAAGGGTCATTTGTATAGATCTTTCAAGGTTTTCCTACAGAAAGTAACAGCTAAAATAAAACTAATATTGAAATTGAAGCGAAAAAGAGCCATTTCTGTCCATGTTTTCTTCTACAAATTGTTTCAGCTATGGTAGATTTTTTAAAGCAATATACTGTTACGTCTGCTGGACTCTTCTGGTTGCGGGGATATATAGGGCTTGTAGGTTCATCAAAAACCCCAGATACCCAGAGACAATAAAGGAGCTGCACCTTGCAAAGGGTTTTCATTGTATACCGGGTATACAGCAATTCATTTGGTGAAATATAAAGAGTGAAAAATAGGTTTCGTGATAGAAAGTTCTGGAATCTAAGAGGAGCCACAAATTTCCTTCCACCCAGCATTCCCACAAGTCTCCTGATAAAAATGGAACTCACTTGTGTGTGTAGGCCTACTGCCCACAACAGGGAATGCCCCAAAACACAACATGGACACATCACATTTTCCCAAAGAAAACTGACCTATTTTTTGCAAAGTGCCTAGCTGTGGATTTTGGCCTCTATTTCATCCGGCAATTGGGAAAACCTAGCAAACCTGTACATTATGAAAACTAGACACCTAGGGGAACCCAGGATGGGGTAACTTGTGGTCCTCTCACCAGGTTCTGTTACCCAGAATAATTAGCAAACCTCAAAAATTGGCAAAAAAAAACACTTTTTCCACACATTTCGGTGCTGCAAAGTTCTGGAATCTGAGGGGGACCACAAACTTCCTTCTACCCAGAATTCCCCCACATCTCCCAATAAAAATGGTACCTCACTTGTATGGGTGGGCCTAGTGCCTGCAACAGGAAATGCCCCAAAACACTACGTAGACACATCAAAATGATCAAATTCAAAATTACCTGTTTTTGCAGGGGGGACGCCTGCATTTTTGGTCCTGGGCTCAGCAGCCATCTAGGGAAACCTACCAAACCCAGACATTTCTGAAAACTAGACACCCGAAGGAGTCCAGCGAGGTGTGACTTGTGTGGATCCCCTAGTTGTTTCTTACCCAGAATCCTTAGTAAACCTCAAATTTAGCTAAGAAATACAAAATTTCCCACATTACTTTGTGGGATCACCGCACGGGAACAAATTTCCTACCACCCAACGTTCCCCTCAGTCTCCCGATAAAAATTATACCTCACTTGTGTAGGTGGGCCAAGTCCCTGTGAAAGGGAAGAGACAAAAACATGTCAACATTGAAGGGGAACCAAAGCGGTCCAAAAGGGCAGTTTGAAAAAAAAAGTTTTTAGGCTGACAAGTGGGGCTGAAATTTTTGTGATATAGATGCAATAATGCTGGGTGGTAGGAATTTTGTGGATTCCTGCAGATTCCAGAAGGTTCCGTCACAAAAATAGAGGGAAAATGTGTGATTTCAAGCAAAATTGGCGGTTTGCAGGGCATTTTCGGTAGGAAAATGGTTCGGGGTGCATGTGAAGCATACCACCCTGGACTCACCCAGATGTTTAGTTTTCAGATGTGTCTAGGTCTTGTAGATTTTCCTACATGACAGCGTCCTAAAGTCCAAAAAGTGCATCCCTCACCATTCCAAGTGGGACGATTTTGAGAGTTAGACAAGCTCTCATGGCCCAAATGTAAAACCAAACCCTAAAATAATCAAATGTCCTCTTGTTTGCCATTGGGATAAGATCTTTTAGTGTGTGGGGGGAGAGCTGAAAGACCGTTACCCCCTTTAGTTGCGGTGGGGGCATAACCATGCCCATACTGGTTTGTAGCCACTACCCCACTATTTTTTGTTTTAATTCCCTGGCATCTAATAGGCTTTCTGTCCCCCGGGGAGTGGCTCGGGGGTAACTGCCCCATCTGCCCACCGGTGGGCAGAACAACGTTCTCCCCATTTATTTGGTTTGGGGTATGGCCATACCTCCACCCTCTTTTTTAACAAAAAAACGTCCCTGGTCTCTTATGGGCTTTCTGACCCTGTTGGAGGCAGATGGGCCATACAAAAATATGTCGATCTGCCCCCAAGCTGAGCTTCCAGTGCAATGGGGGCGGCCTCTGAGGAGGTCAGACCTCACTGGAGGGGATGGGGGTTGTCTGGGGTGGAAGGGGAAGCGATTCTCCTTCCATCCCTGCCCATGGGAAGGGTGTTGGACGGCCACGGGGGGAACGATGGTCTCGTCCTCGGCACAGGGCAACCATGGCTGATGGTGAGACCAGCTCGTCCAAGACACCGGAGGGGTTAACATTCTCAAGAACAAACAAATATGACTTTCAATGTTTAAACAATAGACTGTTTACAAATGGGACTTTGCTTCTCATGTGAACAAAATCTGAAAGACTTCATGTTATGAAAAAAATAATTCAATACTTTTACATAACTGCAAAATGCAAGCTCTGTAGACCACAGTTATGCTAACATAAGGAAATAAAAAATGCATTTGATTTAACACTTTTTAGTAAAACACATTTTTTACAGACTCTGCCCTTTTTTGTGAGTAAGCTGTCTAATGCAAGATGATTTTGCAAAACCATTGATCTCACAGCTACCATCTCCATGACTGTAGGAGGCTGGCTTGGCTTGTAGTGGGTACCAGAGGTACTTACACCTTGTGCCAGGTCCAGTGATCCCTTATTAGTGTAGAAGAGGTGTTTCTAGCAGCTTAGACTGATAGAAGGTAGCTATGGCACAGCAGCTTAGGCTGAACTAGGAGACATGTAAAGCTCCTACTAAACCACTGGTGTCATATGCACAATATCATAAGAAAACACAATACACAGATATACTAAAAATAAAGGTACTTTATTTTTATGACAATATGCCAAAAGTATCTCAGTGAGTACCCTCAGTATGAGGATGAGAAATATACACAAGATATATGTACACAAACCAAAATTATGCAGATAAGAGCAAAAGGAAGTAATGCAAGCAATGTAAAGTTACAGTAGATTGCAATAGGAGCACATAGGTATAGGGGCAACACAAACCATATACTCCAAAAGTGGAATGCGAACCACGAATGGACCCCAAACCTATGTGAGCTTGTAGAGGGTCGCTGGGACTGTAATAAAACAGTGAGGGTTAGAAAAATAGCCCACCCCAAGACCCTGAAAGGTAGGTGTAAAGTGCACCTACTACCCCCAGAGAGCACAGAAGTCGTGATAGGGGGATTCTGCAAGGAGAACAAACACCAGCAATGCAACAACAGTGGATTTCTGGACCTGAGTACCTGTAAGACAAGGGGACCAAGTCCAAGAGTTGCGACAGTGTCGAGAGTGGGAAGGAGCCCAATAAATGCCAGCTGAGGGTGCAAGGAAGCTGCCACCTGTTGGAAGAAGCTTGGTGTTCTGCAAGAACGAAGAGGACTAGGAACTTCCCCTTTGGAGGATGGATGTCCCACGTCGTGAAAAAGCTTGCAGAGGTGTTCCCACGTAGAAAGACCACAAACAAGCCTTGCTAGCTGCAAGGGTTGCAGTTAGGGTTTTTGAATGCTGCTGTGGCCCAGGAGGGACCAGGATGTTGCCACTTGGATGAGGAGACAGGGGGGGTGCCCAGCAAGTCAGGGAGCCCTCACAGAAGCAGGCAGCGCCCGCAGAAGTACCTGAACAGGCACTTAGCAGAAAAGTGAACCGGAGTCCACCCGAAGTCACAAAAGGGAGTCCCACGACGCCGGAGGACAACTCAGAAGGTTGTGCACTGCAGGTTAGAGTGTCGGGGACCCAGACTTGACTGTGCATGAAGGAAATCCTGGAAGAGTGCACAGGAGCCGAGGCAGCTGCAAATCACGCAGTACCCAGCAATGCAGTCTAGCGTGGGAAGGCAAGGACTTACCTCCACCAAACTGGGACTGAAGAGTCACTGGACTGTGGGAGTCACTTGGACAGAGTTGCTGAGTTCCAGGGACCACGCTCGTCGTGCTGAGAGGGGACCCAGAGGACCGGTGATGCAGTCTTTTGTTGCCTGCGGTTGCAGGGGTAAGATTCCGTCGACCCACGGGAGATTTCTTCAGAGCTCCTGGTGCAGAAAGGAGGCAGGCTACACCCAGAGCATGCACCACCTGGAAACAGTCGAGAAAGCCGGCAGGATGAAGCGATACAAGGTTGCTAGTAGTCGTCTTGCTACTTTGTTGCGGTTTTGCAGGCATCCTGAGCAGTCAGAGGTCGATCCTTTGGCAGAAGGTGAAGAGGGAGATGCAGAGGAACTCTGGTGAGCTCTTGCATTTGTTATCTAAAGAATTCCCCAAAGCAGAGACCCTAAATAGACAGAAAAGGAGGTTTGGCTACCTAGGAAGGAGGATTGGCTACCAAGAGAGGTAAGAGCCTATCAGAAGGAGCCTCTGACGTCACCTGCTGGCACTGGCCACTCAGAGCAGTCCAGTGTGCCACAAACACCTCTGTTTCCAAGATGGCAGAGGTCTGGTCACACTGGAGGAGCTCTGGGCACCTCCCCTGGGAGGTGCAGGTCAGAGGAGGGGTCACTCCCCTTTCCTTTGTCCAGTTTCGCGCCAGAGCAGGGCTGGGGTATCCCTGAACCGGTGTAGACTGGCTTATGCAGAGATGGTCACCATCTGTGCCCATCAAAGCATTTCCAGAGGCTGGGGAGGCTACTCCTCCCCAGCCTTCACACCTATTTCCAAAGGGAGAGGGTGTTACACCCTCTCTCAGAGGAAGTCCTTTGTTCTGCCTTCCTGGGCCAGGGCTGCCTAGACCCCAGGAGGGCAGAAACCTGTCAGAGGGGTTGGCAACAGCAGCAGCTGCAGTGGAGACCCCGGAAAGGCAGTTTGGCAGTACCCAGGTTCTGTGCTAGAGACCCGGGGGATCATGGAATTGTCCCCCCAATGCCATTCTGGCATTGGGGTGACAATTCCATGATCTTAGACATGTTACATGGCCATGTTCGGAGTTACCATTGTGACTCTGTACATAGGTAGTGACCTATGTACAGTGCACGCGTGTAATGGTGTCCCCGCACTCACAAAGTCCGGGGAATTTGCCCTGAACGATGTGGGGGCACCTTGGCTAGTGCCAGGGTGCCCACACACTAAGTAACTTTGCACCCAACCTTCATCAGGTGAAGGTTAGACATATAGGTGACTTATAAGTTACTTAAGTGCAGTGGTAAATGGCTGTGAAATAACGTGGACGTTATTTCACTCAGGCTGCACTGGCAGGCCTGTGTAAGAATTGTCAGAGCTCCCTATGGGTGGCAAAAGAAATGCTGCAGCCCATAGGGATCTCCTGGAACCCCAATACCCTGGGTACCTCAGTACCATATACTAGGGAATTATATGGGTGTACCAGTATGCCAATGTGAATTGGTGAAATTGGTCACTAGCCTGTTAGTGACAATTTGGAAAGCAGAGAGAGCATAACCACTGAGGTTCTGGTTAGCAGAGCCTCAGTGAGCAAGTTAGTCATCACACAGGGAACACATACAGGGCACATACTTATGAGCACTGGGGCCCTGCCTGGCAGGGTCCCAGTGACACATAGACTAAAACAACATATATACAGTGAAATATGGGGGTAACATGCCAGGCAAGATGGTACTTTCCTACAGTCTGGTCTTGCCATGGTCAGACATTTAGCTTCTGCGTCAGAGGAGTACTTCCCCACTGTTGTGGTGAAGAGAGAGAGGATGGCCAGGAACTTTTGCTGTCAAACCAGGAACATGACTCAGACACATCCTCTGGAGTGGGAGTTAGACTAAATATTTTAGGACTGTTTCAGAAGCATCCCCTTTGTTTATGGACTGCTTCTCTTGACGTAATATGATGTGTTTTCATTTGCCCACCCCCTCCAAGTCTACATTTCCCCTCTGCATTAACACTCCATTTTATTATTTTTTTGCTCATTCCCAAGAACAGTGTTTTTCCTCAAAAGTTATGTATAAAATAAGAAACAATTTAAACCATTACTATCTTTCTTGGGTTTTTACAATATCTTCAGGTTAACACATTGTACATCAACTAAAGATATTTTAGAAGATTTCTAATTCATAATGACTGTTTTACATCCAATACACTTTGAACAGTAAACAAAGACCAGAACATAAATAACACTATTGTATACTGTAAATGCTACATCAAATATCCAACACCAATCAAAGACAGATTCAGGATTTATATTGGTCTGTGTGAAATGTGAACTACATCAGTGTAATTTGCTGAATTTTGTGTTACCCTTTATGAGCCATTTGCTGTACAAATGTATAGGCAAATGGGTAATTTGCTGTAATTATTTAATGAATTCAACAGCAGCTGTTTGTGATGCCTTTCTTAAATGCATCCTTGTGCCAAAAATTGACGCAGACACATTTTGCACTAAAGTATAGTGCAAAAATAAGGATTTGCACTTTGCACAATGAATCATAATTTCATGTATTTTTTAAAGAAATTGTGTGTAATTATGTGAGAGCAAATTATGCAAATTAAGCATACCCCTAGTTTTAAATAAAAAAAGTATACAGTAAATTGATTTTCAAAAAAAATTTCAGTGAGTGTGCTGGGGTAGTATTGAAAAACTGTACAAAACAAAGGTTATTTTTGGTGGTTTATCCTATTACTTCGCCTATGCAATACTGATCATGAGGTTGTTTGACAGTGTGCTTGTCTTGTAGGTGGTTGAGTTGGTGGAGTTTGAGGTGGTGGCAGTGGAGGTTGAGGTGATGTAAGTGGAGGCTGAGGTGGTACAGGTGAAGGTGGTGCACCTAGTGGTGGCAGAAGTGTGAGGTGGGCAGATAGGGTGTCCCTCAAAGGTTTAGGTGCCTAAGTCAAACCTTGGCCATGAAGAAGGTCAGTGACATGTATTGCTTACTTCCTCTGTTAGTTTAATGGCTAATGCATTTTCCATGCATTCTCTTCCCTAAAACTCTGGACCTGTTCCAAGTGCATCTTTGCATGTTTTGAGAGTATTTGTTACATTAACCAAGGCGTGGGTCTGTCTGCCAATCAACATAAGGAGTCCTATACAGGAGATAACTATTTCATGGCATGTACTCCCCACTGCATGAATATCCAGACCATCATTAGAACAAGAAAGCCTCCCACACCCAGCATGCCTGGCCATCTGACACTGCGAAAAGAATGTCCACCACGACAAAAGGTGCCATGATGGTGGTTGTGTGGGGGAAAATAATGAATGAGGATACCTATTCCTCAACAGTGATATTCTCTTCATCTGATGGATGAAAGAAGAACAAAGATGTCCTTTCATGGAAGGATTGTGCAGGAGATTTTTCAGAGGTACCAGTTAATTGGGGGATATGAGCAAGTGACTTTTGTGAAAGTGAAACAAGCATCCACAACTTCTTAGCTAATGATTTGGGACTGGCAATCCTCAGAAGTGAGTTGGAGAAAGGCAGATGCCTGCCTATGCAGTGGCCTTAGTGGAAATGTACTGTGTGGGGCAACAATGTTCTCCACCTCATCCACGTCCTCCTACACTTCAACGAGTTCCTGCTACTCCTCCTCTTTTTCTTGGGCAGTGTTGGTCTCCTCCACTGGCAGATAGTTCACCATTATCGTCCAGCAGTGTTCGCAGTTCATCAAATACAGTTCTGTGTTAAAAGTTCAACAAAGTACTTTAACTGACATTGTTCTTAAAAACATAATAAAGTTATAACCTTTTAATCATAATGAAACGTATAATCCACACATAGAATTATTATATCTCAACAATGTCAACCCATCAGCTCCAGCCACAGATAATCCATCTGGGGAATCCCCTTGTAGCAGAGTCTTTAGCCCACACCTCTTACGAACACCAAAGTAGTAGACTAGGCTGAGTAGGAAAATGCTAGTCCTATAAGTCTACTTCGGTGAAGGGGTTGCTTTCCAGCTGGGTGGGAAGAAAGAAGACCCTTTTGGCTGAGGTAACCTAAAGTCAAGGGGACCGTTGGAAAGCACATGCCAGGTTTATTGCCAATGGTACAGTCACATCTAAGTGTTGTCTAATCCAATTCCTGGTGCTTCCAGGGAGTGCTTCCAAGTATTGTTCTAACAGAATTTTGTTAATGATCTCTTCCTTTGTGGACTCTGTGGATTTTAGTCATCGTAACCTCAAATCTTATATTCGATAAAATAATACCCTGGAATTCTCCTGGAGGGCCCATGTCTCCTTTTGAAAATTGGTGCGGTAATGTGTGCTATTGGATCCTAATCTCTCTAGTAATTCCCCTTTTACTTCCCCGTTAGGAGTGCTTCCCCCAGGATTGGCCACTGGTAGGCTGTTTGGAATTCGCCGATGAGGAGTGGTGCTACATACTGGCTCCATCAGTCCAGGGGCAATGTGGTGGATGTAGCAAATCTCTCAAATTTTGTAAAGAATGCATCAGGATTCCTCACCCGCATGACACTTCTGAAAAACCGGGCTTGTGACATTTGGATGAACACGGGTGCTGGGAATTGTGTCAGTGAGTTTTTGTAGGGCTGTTTCATGCACCAACTGGTTATTGGCTGACCGTGGCTTGGGACTTCAGCAGCGTATGCGGTCTCCTATGTGTCATCCGCCAGCTCCTGTCAACACTGCCTCTCAGATTGCGTGGGTTCGTCCTCCTTGGTCCTCACTGGTTGCTTGCTACGGTTTCCTACTTCTCCTGTTGACCCAATTTCCACCTTCCACGTCTCGTCCCTCGTCGCTGTTGCCATTCGCTCCACCTCTATTTCTATCATGACGTTGGGGCATGCCGCATCCACTAGTCCTGTGCTTCCTCCTCCTGTGGTTCCCTGAGGGCACTTGCCAGCGCACATATCTTGGTCCAGGTGTTCCTCATTGGTCACCGTAGACTCAGGGACCCCGTCACACTCCTGTTGACATTAGCTCCTGAACCTGTGTCCTTGTAGTTCCAAGGTGTATCCTGATCCAGTAGATATACAGATATGAATGATGTTCACTGTATATTGTCTACTTATAAAAGTAATTATGACCACAAATGTAGACACATAAGGGAAACATAGAAGAAAGGTAAACTATCAAGACCAATAAAAAGACTTAACTTTTTTATATAAAAAAAGTAAGATAAATAGATTATTGAACTGATTAATGAAGAGAGGCAGAAGTTAAGATCAGAGGGTCCCAGACCTACCTGACTGATGGATGGTAGCGGGCTTAATAGCTGCTGCCATGATGCTCACTGATGTCATAGGTATTGATGTTTGAAAGGTGACCATCAGCAGCCAATGTATGACAGAAGCTGACAGGAGACAAGGGTAGACATTGGGGAGTTAACCACGCTAAATCTTACATGCTATTTAGATGTTTTAAATACTCATTTTGAGATCCACAAAGATTCATACGCATAAGAACACATAATTTATAGTGCATCTCTTACATTGTCAAGTGAAAAGTCAATTTTATAAAACAATATATAATTTGACCAGGATGCAAAGTGAGATGTGTGACAAAAGACGTACAGCTGTTTTTGTCAGTAACAAATAAAGAGGTTACACCTAAAGCCAAAATACTAGATATTTCTTACCAGTGTCGACCATGTTGTGCCAGTATGGGTTTTGGTGCAGTGCTAGGAACAGAAGTCGGTGAAGCAGGGTGTGGATGGGACAACAACACAGGGCCTTTAGAGGGTTAAAACAAATTAAGAGGATATAAACCAATATAAATGTTAAGGTTAGATTTAATTACAATTATAGGCCATTACAAAACACATTATAGCAAACAGTGTTACGGTTTAAGAAAACTAGGCCCATATTTATACTTTTTGACGCAAAACTGCGCCAGCGCAGTTTTGCATCAAAAATATTACCGCCGGCTAACGCCATTTTGGTGCGCTGTGCGGGCGTCATATATATACTTTGACGCGCGGCGGCGCAAACCACAGGTGGGAGTCATTATTTTTTACGCACACCGCAGCGTCAAGTCGTAAAGCAAAACGACGTTAACGCAGCGGAAATGACTGTGGGTCGATGTACGACCCCGCAAACCGGATATGCGCCGTTTTTTGACGCAATAGCGTCAAAAAAACCCGCGAACACTGCCATTTTACCAGAGGAGAGCCAAAATGGATCCCAGATGCCACTACAGACCCCAGGAAGATGACAGCAGACCAGGAACCAGCCAGGAGGACCCACACAAGAACCAGGACACTTTTAAGAAGGAAAGAAAGTGTCGCTTTAGTGCAGAGGAGCAGGAAATTCTGGTTAAAGAGGTGACGGAACACCAGCACCAACTGTTTGTCACCTCAACGTTGCCAATCAGTAGGAGAGAGGCTATATGGCAACAAATTGTCGACAAGATTAACAGTGTGGCAGAAGTACGCAGAACAGTCATTGAGTGCAAGAACCGCTGGCATGACTGCAAGCGCAGGACCAAGGAAAAGATGGCCAGGAACAGGAAGGCAGCACTGCAGACTGGAGGTGGGAGTCCAGCACACCTGGAGGCCCTGGACCACATGGAGGAGATGGTCGCAGCTGTCATCCCTGAGGAGATCGTCACAGGGATTCAAGGACAGGACAGCGCAGACTACCAGGAGACAAGGCACATGCAGGGTAAGTCGCATGGGGAATTATAATGCAATAATGTCAACTGTGAGCAGGGGGGGGATACTGACCACAAAATGCATGGAAGTCATCTTATACATGGAGTGGCATGGGTAAAGGGGCACGGCAGGGGGGCATGGCCCAGCCTGAGAAGACCTGGGGCACACCATTACACAACACCAACAACAGTCCCATGGGGGCATGCTGTCGTGCCAACGATGGAGCAAAGGGAAAGCCACACCAGGAGGGAAGGCCACAACGTCAAACTGACATCCCGGCACACGTCAGCCACCATACCCCTACATTAACTAGGGCCCTCTTAACAACCTCTAGCCATACCGACAACTGGAACGTAACTGCGACAACAGTTGCCACTACCACCTCTGCTCTGTGTGCAGCTCAAGTAGCCAATGGCAGTAACCTCCCCATGGATCATACGCACCTAAATTAGGGGGTGAGGATGACAACTTCAACAATCCCCAGAAACAAGACAAAGGCCCCAGTACTCTCAAATGTCAATGCCCATAGTTGTTGCAAACATCAGCCAATGTAAACAACAATAGGAGCTACACAGCACTAAGGACACACCTATGCTGCATATGTCAGGGTCCATCCTGTGCCTGGGTAACAATGTAACATCCCAAATGTCATACTGCTCAGACAACAGCATTGAGGGGGGGGACATGTTACTGGTCACTGAAATACACCTGCACAGTCAGAGGAGGAAATAGGACACTGATACGATTATCAGGGCAATCCAATGTAACACACATTCCCCAACATCAGCAGGACACATTATCAATGTCAACATCCATATCAGATCATAACATTGCCATGCATAGGATATGCCACATGTCAAATACATTTAAGTGGATGTGAAAGATCAGAGATTGGGGCAGGTCCAGATTGTTAAGTGTGCTACCAGGGCCATAAGTACACCCACAGCCAGTGAAAGGTCTCACCATGAGAATGGATGTAGACGGAGGCTTGAGTATGAAAAGAAGGTGGCAATTCTCTATTTGGCATAAACCAACACCTAGAGGCGATGAGGCTGACAAGTCTGATAACTCAATAACATACATGTGACATGCAGGAGGGCCATAGGCCTGGAAGAATGCCCATCTGAAGGACTGGAGAAATTAACACAAAACAAGATCACAAAGTGAATTCATCAAAAGGCAGGCACGTCACATCAAAACTGCCACAACACAGACACACTAATTGTACCCTGTTTCATTGCAGAGGAAGATGGATCTCCTGCGGATATGCCTGTCCCAGATTTCCCTGATGACATGGATGACGAGCCGATAAACATTCCCCAGGAGACTATCCAAAAGGTCCTTGAAACCCTCCAGCCCCCACCTTCAGTCACAAGGAGGAGCACAGAACAAGCAGCCATCACAGAGGATCCACCCACCACCCCAATTGTAAGACCTGCCAGCTCCAATACAGCTGAGGAGCCAGACGACACTGGCACCAGCTTTGAGAGAACTGTAGTTGGAGTACAGCGGGAGCTGGCCAAGGAGGTGCGGGTGGGGATGCAAAATATGGCAGCCAGCCTTGAGGGGGTGCGTTCGTGCATGATGCCATCTGCAGATCAGGCAGCAGCTATGCAAGCCCTAACATCCATCCTGAAAGGACTACAAGAAACTGTCAAGGAATTCACCACTGCAGTAAGGGAGTTGCCACAACACCTCGCACCCCAAACCTTCCATTGCATGCACGAATGCAATCATGACCCCCTCAGGGCCGACCTGGCTGCCTACCATCGTGATGTGGCTGCTATTCTCAAAGAACCAGCAGATCCTCCTTGCAGCAGTACTGCCCTTAAGACCTTCACAGGGAGTGGCGACTGGGATGTCTGACTCCACGTCTTCTAACACTGAGGTGTGTGTTGCCCCTACACAACCAACAACAACAAGGACAGAGGCGGCAACACACACATCAGAAGAAGACATGGAACAGATCACATTCACAAGGAAAATGACCCGGAAGCACTAGTCCCTGCCACAAGGCCCACATTTACCAAGGTCCTGCGCTTTGTACCTTGCCAGTCTTGCAACAACTTTACTCAAGCACTTTTCTGCAAACCACTGTATATCTTGTCACCCAGCCCAGTGATTGTCTCTCTCCAATTCATTGGCAAATTCTGTCCCTCTGCACTGTCTGAAACATCAACCCCAGTATGTCAAAAGCATTTTGGTAAACCCTTGTGTTGGATCACAATGTAAGATGTCACTATAATGGACTCACAATCATGGACAATGTACAGATAGCACTACAGCACTTTTCAATAAATAGCACTTACATAACAAATCTGTCTCTGGGTAATGTGACATATCAACTGTGCAGTAGATTACTGAAATGTGCCTTCTGTCAAATTATGTAGCTTGACAATACAACTGTCCTGATAATATGTAGTCAGAGAAATCTGCACAGTGCCCATGATTGCATCATACTCTGCCCATCCTGAGGGACAAATCTGATGAAGTGAGAAACCATACACCATCATGCTGTGTTGGACAGAAGAATGCTTCCTCAGGGGATAACTAAGTCATCAAATAGTGGCCGCAAAATGTTGTCAACATGCAAAAATAACACAAATAACATGGCACACTAATCTAAGCAAACACTACAAAAACTGCATAAATGAAGGTGTCTGAGTTTACATACAAATAGGTAATCATGCTGAACTGTGTCAAAAATGATGTATGAGAGTCATGAAGACAAGAATACAAGATTGCCAATGAGAACTCATCTTATAAGGGTGTCCATGATCATCACACTGCAGTCAGACCTAAAACTGTTTCCCCAATACCAAGTCTGGAAGCACTGTTTGTGACTTTCAAAACACACTTATCAACAGAAACACATTGTCATCCATATTAACTGTGATTGGTGGCTGCAACGAAGGGTCGACACTTTGCAAGGTAGCTCTCTGGTAGCTGCCAATCGTACAGCTCAGTTGGGATTTGTTTGTAGCATAGGACACAGATGTTATAGTACAAAATTGATGTACACTGAATCCAAACCCACGATCAAGTACCATTCCACACATACTATTAAGGGTTAACCAAATATTTATTAAATGCTAATCACAGAAGAGGAAACTGAGGGGAAAATCTTACCTACCCTTATCTACCCTGACTACTCATTACCCACAACTGTCCCTAACTAACCTAAGCTACACTTACTTATCACATGTAACGAAATGTTCTAAACATCTACCCCACCACCCCCGTTATGAGACGGGACACATGGAGGACAACACATACTAACCTAAACACATCCTATACTATCCTATACAAATATATATATATATTATTATTTTTTGTAATTTTTTTTTATTTTATTTTTTAACACACAAGAACCCCAACATAGCCACCCACCCACACACTTAAGAAGTAAATACATAAAGATTGTGGACCCCCCACCCACTAACACTAACTAAACTAACAGCCTATACTAACCTAACACTAAGCCCCCTAAGCCCACTAACTATAAGAACAAGGAAAGAGGAGGGAGGGGAGGGAATCATGTCCATCTAAAAATGTCTAGAGGTTGGCCCTCCGGAGGGTCCTCTTAATAGACTTAACACGCCGGTTAATGTGGCGCACATCCTGGCTCAGGTGGCTCAACTTGCGCAGCACTCTGTCCATCTTACGTTCCATTTGGTTGAAGGCTGCAGGGTCAACAGATGGAGCTGTGGCAGTCTGGGTACCGGTGGAGGAGGTCTGTGTGGGTGTGGTGCCAGGCCTAGCGGGCTGTCTTGCACCGGTGGCAATGCTGTGGCCTGGAAGTCCAGCAGATGTCGGACCAACAGTCTCAGCTGTGGGTGGGGCCACCTGGTTCGAATTGGTGGTTGTGCTGGTGGTGGCTGTGGTGGGCAAAGTAGGCCCACCCTGTGGGAAGGCTCTCCATGCCCCGGAGGCCCGTTCATGGCGATATCGCCAGGCCATCCTCCGGAACCCCGACTCCACCAGCAGGATGTGCTGGTATCTCATGGCCCGGCGCTGGAATTCACGGACCTGGTCTGGAGTCATGTTAGCAGCTGTGAAGACAAATGCAGATATTCTACATTAGTAACTGCATTGTGTGAAATGACACAAGAAGTTAATCAGAAACTACATCTACTGTACTTGTAACAGCTCATAGCACAATACAGATCATTGAATGTCCCTGAGGAAGTACATGGCAGGCCAAACTACAAAGGTCACATCACACATAGCACATCCATAACCTACAAGATGGGTAACAACTGGCTTTGACTTGCAATCTGAGTTCTGCCAGTTATCAGCTAAGAATCATGCTGCATATCCTCCGCTAAGACCTGGACTACAAATGTCAGTGTATGGAAAGCAAAACTAAAGCCACATGGTCTGCAAGTTGTAACTGGACTCGCCAGTATAGTACCAAGTGCCAAACCTGAGTGTGTGTATACTAGGTTCCAACCAAACAGTCACTTATTCACATGTATGTGTAACATACTGGTAGCATCAGTACTAGGTACCCCATTCACAAACCCATGCCCGTGTTTGAGGGTGGGGGGGTGGATAAACAACTATAATTTGCCAACAACATGTACACCTAGGAGTGTATAGAAAACTCCACACATGTTTGTCTCTACAGACACACCACAGGTAAGGTCTATCAACAATTAGGAGTCAGCAAACCCTAGAGCAATCATAGGGCCACACATGTCAGGAAATGCAGAACTTAGTACACAACATATACTTCCAGTGAGGCCAGACTTACATCAGGCACATAGTTGCTAGAACACCCATGATCATGAATTGCATGCACACCTAGGCCATTGCACTCAAGTTCCACATACTTGTAGCACTACATGTGGAAGTACATGCTGCTAGGAGGTTCTACCTACTGTTTCATAATTATGTAGGTAAATAGGGAAGCAGATGTCTATTGGAAAGCAATTTGCTGTACCAATCTTGGAGAATGTGGGTCTGACAGGCTGACTAAATCGGAGCTGACTTCCAGTGTGACTCTTGGTGATACAAGTGTCATCCACATGACTAACACCTGTACTCACAGTGGGGCCTACAGGAATGGCGTACAATCCCTACATAATACCATTGGATACGCATTGGCCAACTCAAAACATGTGAGAAACTGAATTTCCACTCTTGGAACAAGAGAAAAGCTTGCCCAACGCATCACACCTTGCTATGCGTTCAACTCACACGAGTCCATCACCAGCAAACACAACACATAACAGACATATCAACACTTACTGGAGTGGTCGGGGTCCTCAAATGTCGCCACCTCTCCCACAGTGTAGGGTGCTGGTCCACCTGTAAGGTATGGAAGGAAGAAATGCGCTCAAAATCTGTGCACAGCGCAACAATTTCATAAACATATACAATGTGTAGGCTGAATAAGGAAATGGCAGCCATTCAGACATGATGGTACTGCATCTGATATATCACGGCCAACTTGTACATAGCATGGGTCTCCTGTGACAGTTACACACATATCTGCACATATACATTGGCCCTAACTATCGTGTGGTTGCAAACATGCCCCGTAATTGGTGACCAGAAAAAAATATGGAGTGTAATAGTCTCACGCTTTCCTTCCACACTCACCAGACTCACATGAGACATATGTCTGAGCCACTTTGCTATTATCAATTGACGTGAAGGCAGCACTCATTTTCTGCATCATGTAGTGATTCTAAAGTCAGTCTAGCAATTGCGTCAACAAAGTTGGCCTAAATGTTGGTACACCTGTACTTCTCTGTCAATAGTACCCTATATAGACATGATTGGCTCCTATTTTGTTTGCTTTTCTGACAAAAAGGCCGCACCAATTTCCTTCATGGAAAAGTATCCTGTAAGTTTGCTGAGCACGTGCTACCTGACAGCTAGCAATTGTGATCCTTGCCATAGTGCATCAATTATCCCTTTATGTTTCCCCAGCATTACACACAGTCGGCAAGTTAGCTGGCAGACATAGTACTAATCCCCTTATGTCACTACAGAGCATTTAATCGTGCACATTAACATGATTCGTACTCACCAACAGTGCCACCAATCATGATTCCCAGGTGGTCCAAGAGATCCTGCTCCCTGGTGATGAGGTCAGCCCACCGGTGCTTCAGCTGGTCGTCACTCCTCTGGCTGGCATACACATGATGCAGCACCTTTCCCCACCGGATTCTGCGCGCCTCTGTTGGATAACCCTGTATCACCCTGCTCCCTGCCTGGATCATGAGCGGCAAGAAATGGCACACGAGCCAGATGAACTGCCCCAACTCCTCTTCCCCCATCCTGCCAAGACGTGGCCTACCAGACATACTTGAGAAGTGAAAGGGAATAGGGGTAAAAAAAATAGAAAGGGGAAAAGGGGGAAAGTAGGGGTACAAATACAGATGAAAAGTAAACTTAACCACTAAAAGAGCCCAACTATCCCCAAACTACGACTACCCACAACGGACTCCCACAAACAACAAAAACACAGATTAATGGACAAATGTAGACAAAACACAGTAGTACAGTATACAGCAACAATATTTATTTCACAAATGGACTTTACAGATAGCACACAGGACAAAAAAGCACAAAATCTCAGGACAACACTCTCTACACAGCCACACAGTCTAGAAGGATCATAGACTGCAAAGTGAAAGTGAAACTACACCCACTGTACATGTTCTGTAAACAGGATATCCTATTACATCACTTCCTGTATGAAAAGACCCGCCTTTCTCGCGTTTTGCGTAATTTTTTGTCTACCAACACTGTATTTGCGTCATTTTTTTTGACGCACAGAAGTGAAAATTAGCCCGCATCCACATAATAGTACATGGCCTGTACAAATATCTGGATGTGGGCTACATTTCACTCCTGTGCGTAAAAAAAATGACGCAAATACAGTTTTGGTAGACAAAAAATGACGCATGACGCTAGGAACGTCAAAATTTCAGTGCATTAACTGGTTTTGGGCAATTTTTTTTTTTTTTTTTTTTTGTTATGTTACATTTGGGACACATCAGAGATAGGCTGATTGAAGACACTATGGTGTTGATGGTGTATGTTCACATGTGTGACATCATACTGCAGCGGACCAGGATCCGCTACTCCCTTCACAGTATTTTTACAGTTGGCTGACGCAATAGTTGGTCATAAGTGTGGCCTACATATATGTGTTGCAGAAATCGTGCATGTATGCCATAAGGAGAGGATAGCAATGTGACGCACATATGTACAATACCTAAATGCCTTTGGCTCAAAGTGTGTGCTTTGGCAACTAATGTATTTGTTGACCAAGTGTGTGTGTATCACATGAAGCATATTTGTACATATGCTTCTATGAATGTGACGTCCATGTGTCGAATCCTTAGATGCAAGTCATTGTGGAAATGAGAGAAGGCATGTGTTAGTCATACATGTAACAACAACCGTAAAGTGGACTTCCAAGATTTAGGGTCACATAGACACCACATGTGACATAGCATGCACCAGATGGATGGCAGACGCTTGTTCATGTCAATGGTCCACATTTTCTACATCCTATGTCCTAGAGTATTGGTAAGAGCTTCCTAGGCACTAGTTGGTGAATCCCACAGTGAGTCATACACATGCATTGAGGAAGTGGGTACCATGTTGTTTGCACAGACAGACAAGGGTGAATCTCAAATGTATGATGACACCACAGTTGAGGCCATAGAAGTGAGCCCCAACTATCAAGTGGCTGTGGTGGAGCAGCATACAAGACAGCACGTGTCCACATATTTCCAGTGATCAATTGCACATAGGTGTCTTGTTCATGTGTGTGGTCCAATGATGATCCTGTATATTGTTTGGGGTGTAATTTGTCACAGTTCGGTCCAGGACTCATCATGAGTCAGTGGCAGCTATTCCTGTATCTACTGAGTATCCTTGGTTGATCAATGTGAGTAAAGTGGATGTGGACATGTGAACCAACATGTGGATGGTCCCACCCTGTCACTAAAGACAGTCAACAGGGCAACCTTGGTGTGCTGAGTGAGATAATGTCTCGGGTGTCATGTTCCAGCAGGTTTCATTACAATATTTGTACACAGGTTAGCCTCTGCAATTCCCACTGCATCTGGGAACATCATAGCCTCTGTGCTGATTCTCGCAGCTATTCACCACACAGTCCCATCACTATGTTGTGAGCACTGTGATTCTGTGAGTGAACTGTCATGGTCCTGACATTTGTGTATTTTTCATGGACATTATCAGAGGTTGCTGGTTGTGCTGAAAGCCCGGTACCCAATCCCTGCCTACGGCCCTGGGACACTGTCACACTTTCTCATTCATGTCTAAATGCAACCCAGACAAGGGATGGGCCATGAATTTTGCTTTTCCAAGAGGACGTAACTCAAATGGTACAGTTAAAAGGCAGATGATTCTATACAATGTATTTGTGTATGCATTGAAGAAGCCCATGCCCAATACCCCCTGATGAATGAGAGGTTTGCTAACGCAAGTGTTGTACATATGTAGACACAGGCATACTTTAGTGTGACGCACAGACAGATGCCAGTCAGGCTGACAGAAAGCAAGGTGATTCAGGATCCAGCTATTTGACAAGTTACACAATCAATGGTCTGACTCAGACTGTTTGGAGGACAAACTAGAGAGCTGACATGTCAAACTGTGTATGTCCTGTGTTTTTGCAAGGGGGCAAATGAACCCAGTGGCTGTGTTACACGGCTTAATTAGTATCAATGCTTAACGGTGTATTTGACATAATGGCAACTCCTATGCTGTTCCAGGCATCAGCAGGGGCAGTGCTTTTTGAAATGGGTGGTGTGCATGGAGGGGATCACAGGCGGGGGCTGCATCTGTTTCTCACCAGTCCTGTAGGTGAGACTTGCATTCTAAGGGCCAACAGACACTTTCACACTGGAAGCAATCTACAGGTGCTAACAGGGCTTTGAAGCTAGAAGACAGTGTATAAATTAACCTGACGTCCATGCAGTCAGATGTTCTATGACAATGGCATACCATAGGAAAGGGTGTAGCACACTGGTTTGCTAATGTTGGTCTGTGTGTGTAGAGGAGGGATCAGGGTACACTTCTTAGTATTCCAGGGCCCTCTTCCGACAGGTGGGTTGTTACCAGGTGCATGGGTGTGTCGGAGTTAGGAAATGGGCTGACATGTACATGGAATGTCATGTGTGCAATGCTGCTCATATGTGTGGCACTTGTGCTGTCTATGTTCTGCTTCTATGGGACTCTGGTCACAGATAGTCCTTGCAAATATTGGATGCAGTTAGACTTACTGCTGTCAAGGGTCTGATCAGGCATTCCTGTTACTGATGCCAAAGCACATTGACTGCCTCATGTATGGCCCTATTGAAAATACCTTTCATGGCAGTAGTTGTCTTGTGTTGTCTGTGACTCTTTTGTGTAATAATGTAGCATCCTAGGCTTGTAGGATGTACCATCTGCATTGTGTTGTTTCCTTGGCTGAACGAGTGTTTGTCTGCTAACCGTTTGTCAGCAGTATGTTTTGGGATTTGCAGTACAGTGTGCCCTCCCTAGCATTGTGACTTGTGATACAGGTGTCCGTGTGTCTTCACTGGGGGTGAGATGATAGTTCCATACACAGTTAAAATTGACAGTGTTGTTAACACGTTCATATCAATGTACCCTGGACATCATCCCATACCTTTAGACTTAGGCAATGGATTAATGTAAAGATAATTGGGACACTTACATTTTGCAATGTGACATTTGGGCAACCCACTCCACACGTTGTGATCTTTGACGTCTTAACATTAGGCTGTACAGTAATTTCCAATGTGTGACAGGTTCAATGGTGACTTAAGAAACATGGCTAGCAATGTCACGACCTCAGTATTTTCCTGTTCACATGTTGCTGTTGTGGTGTATGTGTTGTGTGTCCTAGAGGGTTGCTGTGCAGTGTGTATATCAGTAGGTTTTTGTCCTTACCAACAAGTAGTCCATTGCCATACCGTCCATCCTGGAAGTGTTCATTGATGGTGCAGTGACGGAAGATGAATGAGTCATGTACACTCCCAGGATATTTAGCCACGAGGTTGGTGATCAATCCCTGGTGATCGACTATGGCCTGCACGTTGATGGAATGTGTGTACTTCCTGTTGCGGTAGAGGTGTTCAGTTGCAGCAGGTGGCACAAGGCGTACATGTGTGCAGCTGATTGCACCAAGGACGTGTGGGAAGCTACTGATGAGGTAGAACCCCTGTTTTGTTTCCTGCTGCTTCTGCAGTGTGTTAGGGAAGCAGATGTGGCGGGGTGTCAGTCCAATGATGGCATCCAGTACTTTGGGCAAAAAGGCGGAGAATGATGGTTGTGATATTCCGCCAACCAGGGCACCAGTTGTTTGGAAAGAGCCACTTGCCAGCATATGAAGTACGGCAAGCAGCTTGGTTTCTGTTGGGATGGTGCGGGGTGTCAGCAAAGTGGGGGCCAACTGCGGTTCAATGTTGCGCAGCAGCTGCTAAATGGCCTGCCAGTTCAACCGGTACCTCTGGATGATGTTGTGTTCCCTGAGGCCCTGAAGGGTGGTTCTGGGGCGGAACATCCTCTCCTGCCTTCTGCGCTGCCTTTGGGGTCCCTGCTGGTGTTGTTGTAGCTGCTGTTGTTGCTGCTGGGCTCTGCGTCTGCGTGCACGCTGGATTAGAATCACCTCCATGGCTCCCTGTTGCTGCTCTGCTGCTCTGCTGTTTGTTCTGTGTGTTCTGATTAAATACAGGTGTTTTTGCCCCATTTTAACACCTGCCCTGACCCAGGCGTTAATTTTTGACGCAAATCGGGCTGTGCGCCATTTTTTGGCTCCGCCTCCCGGCTGTGCGTCATTTTTGCCCGAAAGCATAAATACGACGCACGGCCATTTAAGCCATTTTTGGGACGGGAACGCCTACCTTGCATATCATTAACGCAAGGCAGGTTGCCACATCCAAAAAATGACGCACACGGCGGAATTTTGTCGTCCGCGGGCTCGGGCGTCAAAGTTTAAATACGGGGCAACGTTTGCGCTGAATGTGCGTCAAAATTTTTGACGCACAATCGGCGCAGACGGAGTATAAATATGCCCCCAAGTGATAGAAACACCCTATAGAGTTAATGACACTATTAGCACAAGAACATGACTGTGTGTGTGTAGTTGGGTTGTGTTGGGTGACCTGCCATGTGGTTTGTCCCGCTGCACTTGCAATGACTCCTTCCCCACACAAAGCAACAAAACCTACTCAAAACAGTGGCTGTGAGAAAAGAGTAAAAATAATAGACATTTTAATCAAAACGTCCATGTAGATCTAGGGTGTGCATTATAAGTTGTTGCTGAGGGGTATGTATGTGTTGTGTGTCTTCCAATGTAGGTATGGCTGAAAGATTAATATAGGTGAGTGACTGTAGATTTGTTTTTACTGAGAGAAAGAGAGGGAATTAGAATTTTAGCTGCCACAACAGTAGTGTTGTCAGAAAGAGGCAGGCCATATAGTAGGTCGGGTGCATTGTGGAGAGGACAGCCTCTTTGAGGAGGTGAGACAGAGGCAGGATCCAGGTGCCTCTTTAGGAAGTGCTTGTGCCAAATTAATTTCTGAAAACGACTCCCACCTCCTCTCTTCTTGCCATTTTTATATCCCCCACAGAATGTGTCTCCTTTCCAAATGCTTTGATGAGTCCGTCACGTCTTGCTGTAAGGCAGCCTTCTATGTTCCACTTTCATTTTTTTATACTACTTTACCACTAACTTTACTACAAGGGCTCTCCCCTCCGCAGTAAAATGTATTTTCCTCATGAGAAGTGGGGTCTGTAGCCTTCAGGCAGATTATGGTGGCTGTAGTATCTGAAAAAGCAGAGGTAGAGGTAAAAAGCAGATCATATTGTTTGGGCAGTATTCGTGCTCTTGAAAGGGAAGCTGTGTCAGATGAAGAAGTTTTCTGTGCAGGTGTACATAAGTTTTCTATTTCCTTCCATGCATATGGCTCTGTCCTGGTTGCAGAGGTCTCCGCCCCATTTGTAGAGGTTTCCGTCAAAGGTGCAGAACATAAAGTACAGTCATAAAGTTACTAGCAGTAACCTTATAGTTGTAGTTTATGTTTATCCTGATTCCACCATCTAAAGTGGGGGGTGGTGACATGTAAGTTTGCCCTTTGCAGGACCTTTACATTCGGAAATGGTGAATAGCCCGAAGTAGTAAAGTTACTACAAATTTTAAGAATAAATTTACATGTGTAGGTTTAGTCACGTGTAACTTTACCTTTGTGAATAGGCATCCTGTTCTGCTCGTGTTTGTGAATTCTGAGCAGGAGGCAGCAGCATCTCTTCAGCCTCAAACTCATCAAACTCCAGACAAGCTGCTATCAGTGCTTCACCCATTATCCTCTACGCTCCATCATGTTCTCAAATGTCAAGTCACTGGGACACATCGAACTCCAGGGATCCAGTTCACACACCTGCTTCACAGTTTTATCTGTGCTACCTATTGGAATTGTGAGATTAACAGTAAGATTACCTTTGGTACCTATTGGAACATCAAGATTAACAGTAAAATTAGCTTCGGTACCTATCGGAACAGCAAGATTAACAGTAAGATTAGTTTTGGTACCTATTGGAATATCAAGATTAACAGTAAGATTAGCTTTGGTACCTATTGGAACATCAAGATTAACAGTAAAATTAGCTTTGGTACCTATCGGAACAGCAAGATTAACAGTAAGATTAGCTTTGGTACCTATTGGAACATCAAGATTAACAGTCAGATTAGCTTTGGTACCTATCGGAACAGCAAGATTAACAGTAAAATTAGCTTTGGTACCTATTAGAATATCAAGATTAACAGTAAGATTAGCTTTGGTACCCATTGGAACAGCAAGATTAACAGTAAGATTAGTTAGTTGGGTATTCAGTTTGCATAGTTGAAGACTGCATTTGGGCCTAGTAAACCAATTGCAAAATGTTACCTAGTACTACAGGGCTACAAACTCAGCCTTGTATCATAGCATTCAAGACTTGAATTGACAGCTCTCTTGGAGACAAAAGATGCAACTCTAGCCATGCAGATAGCGGGCACTTTACATATTACAATTCAGTTGCACAAAACATAGTTAGAACCTTCCACTGCTAACTGCTTTCGGGGTGGGGGTCCGTGTATCTGGGGTACAGCTATAAGGGAGGAAAATACTGCGGAGGAAAGAGCATGACATTTTAAAACAACCATGCCCTTAGTTTTCATCTCAATGCATGACATTATGGATAATGGCAAAGAGCTTTCTAGAACCTTCCACAGTGTGTGTACAAGTACAGTTGAATGTTTCTGTATAAAGTTTTGGTAATATTATTTTAGTAGTAACTTCAACAGACCTGTGTAACTTTGCTTGCATAATCGAATATCCCTTGAGAACTACTGTAGTTCAGTCATGGTGCTATACAAAGAGGGCAAGACGAGTGCCTTTTGCTGGAATGTAAACAATTTCTAAGGCTGATTTTGTAAAAGTAAAATAGGCAGCACTAAAATATATTCTTTCTCACGCCCTCATTCCCCCTGTTCATATATATTGCCTGATCCATGATGCAACGTGACAGAACTCGTGAGTGAGTGGTGTATCCGTGTAACTCCTGCAGAACAAACAGCTCTATACAGGTAGGTGCATCTCACCACCTGACATCAGCATTGGACTAATACAGGAATAAACAGCAAGTTGGCAGTAGGCCCAAGGTAATAGACTGGAATGCGAAATTACTGACAGAGGAAGATCTGTAGGACCCAGAGGAGAGAGGGCAGCTGATGTTTTTTGGCTGAGGCTGTTGAAAATGGTGGGGGGCTTGGCCACAGATATATAACTTGACACTTGAAGAGAGTCTTCTTACTTGGAGGGACGTTCTGCAACTTGACTTGTGGGACTTAGGAGAATGGGAGAACTAGACTCAGTTGGGGGGGGTATTGCGCCCTCTGGACCACTTAGAGAGTCCCAGTTCACTCCAGTATTGCTCCTGAAGCTTCCTCCCCTGGCTCTAAATAAGAAGTTGTGTTCTGGTGCCTGCAGAATTGGGCCTGTGCTGACGCTGTATGATTTATAGTGTGGAAGGACTCTGGTGCTGGCCCTACCCCAACTATCCATCACAAGAACACTAAGCGAGAGCCCATGGAAAAAGAGGATAGAGCACACGGAGGAGAAGAGTTTGACAGAGGACTTCTGATAAGAGCTTGGGCCCAGTGGATTGGACCCCTCAAAGCTGTAGCAGGTACACTGTAGACCCATGCACTAAAGTCTGCAACACTGAAAAATTAAGCTGAAGCTAAGGAGAAAGGCCCACAACAGGTACCTTTAAATACTAGATTTGAGGTGCTTGGATTAAATTGAAATATTAAAATATTGCGATTTGATGTTAAGACATGACAACTGGGTATAGCTTTCAATTGTGCTAAAGAACAGTTGCACAGAGGCCAAAAGGCCTGAAGGTCTCGCTCACCATTGATTATTACTTTATTTTACTAAGCATACAGTATTCAGTGGACCCGTTTTCCTTACTTGCACTAGAGGTCATGGCATCCTAGACACACTTCTGTGATTGTTGTGGTGTGTGTACAAGAGACAACATGGGCTCATCGGGAGCAAGCTGAGTTTTACAGTGTGAGACGGGGGTATTGTCAAAGTGATGTATAATAACATCAGCCCCAGACTGTGTTCTGCATGAAGGCTCCTCCCAGATTAGCCAGGCCGTTTAAACTCACTCATAACATTTAGTGCAAATTCAAAGCAGGCTGTGGCTCTGCGTTCCTGGTGCACAGCATAGGGCGGAGTAGGATCAGCGGTGTTACACAAGAACCATTTATTTCTCTAGTTCCCAATCTGTCAGAGAAGTGAATATGGCACATAAATAGAGGAGGATTACCTCATCCCCATAAACTGATATCCTGGCCCATGCTTCCTGGTAGGTCGTGACAGGACAATCTGTCACCCAGATGTACATCTCACCTCAGATCCTTCAGACAGGAGAGCTAATTAGCAAGCTGAAATATACTCCAGTGTCCTTCCTCTGACGTCTGAGCTATTTTTTAGGCTGCAACACAACACACATTTTAATGTCTTGGACAGCACAGTCGGTATAATGGTGGTCACAAATGTCTGTCACTTGCAATGACTCCTTCCCCCCACAAAGCAACAAAACCTACTCAAAACAGTGGCTGTGAGAAAAGAGTAAAAATAATAGAAATTTTAATCAAAACGTACATGTAGATCTAGGGTGTGCATTAAAAGTTGTTGCTGAGGGGCATGTATGTGTTGTGTGTCTTCCATTGTAGGTATGGCTGAAAGATTAATATAGGTGAGTGACTGTAGATTTGTTTTTACTGAGGGAAAGAGAGGGAATTAGAATTTTAGCTGCCACAACAGTAGTGTTGTCAGAAAGAGGCAGGCCATATAGTAGGTCGGGTGCATTGTGGAGAGGACAGCCTCTTTGAGGAGGTGAGACAGAGGCAGGATCCAGGTGCCTCTTTAGGAAGTGCTTGTGCCAAATGAATTTCTGAAAACGACTCCCACCTCCTCTCTTCTTGCCATTTTTATATCCCCCACAGTATGTGTCTCCTTTCCAAATGCTTTGATGAGTCGGTCACGTCTTGCTGTAAGGCAGCCTTCTGTGTTCCACTTTCATTTTTTATACTACTTTACCACTAAGTTTACTACAAGGGCTCTCCCCTCCGCAGTAAAATGTATTTTCCTCATCAGAAGTGGGGTCTGTAGCCTTTAGGCAGATTATGGTGGCTGTAGTAGCTGAAAAAGCAGACAAGAGGTAAAAAGCAGATCATATTGTTTGGGCAGTATTCATGCTCTTGAAAGGGAAGCTGTGTCAGATGAAGATGTTTTCTGTGCAGGTGTACATAAGTTTTCTATTTCCTTCCATGCATATGGCTCTGTCCTGGTTGCAGAGGTCTCCGCCCCATTTGTAGAGGTTTCCGTCAAAGGTGCAGAACATAAAGTGCAGTCATAAAGTTACTAGTAGTAACCTTATAGTTGTAGTTTATGTTTATCCTGACTCCACCATCTAAAGTGGGGGGTGGTGACATGTAAGTTTGCCCTTTGCAGGACCTTTACATTCGGAAATGGTGAATAGCCCGAAGTAGTAAAGTTACTACAAATTTTAAGAATAAATTTACATGTGTAGGTTTAGTCATGTGTAACTTTACCTTTGTGAATAGGCATCCTGTTCTGCTCGCGTTTGTGAATTCTGAGCAGGAGGCAGCAGCATCTCTTCAGCCTCAAACTCATCAAACTCCAGACAAGCTGCTATCAGTGCTTCACCCATTATCCTCTACGCTCCATCATGTTCTCAAATGTCAAGTCACAGGGACACATCAACTCCAGGGATCCAGTTCACACACCTGCTTCACAGTCTTATCTTTGCTACCTATTGGAATTGTGAGATTAACAGTAAGATTACCTTTGGTACCTATTGGAACATCAAGATTAACAGTAAAATTAGCTTCGGTACCTATCGGAACAGCAAGATTAACAGTAAGATTAGCTTTGGTACCTATTGGAATATCAAGATTAACAGTAAGATTAGCTTTGGTACCTACTGGAACATCAAGATTAACAGTAAAATTAGCTTTGGTACCTATCGGAACAGCAAGATTAACAGTAAAATTAGCTTTGGTACCTATTGGAACATCAAGATTAACAGTCAGATTAGCTTTGGTACCTATCGGAACAGCAAGATTAACAGTAAGATTAGCTTTGGTACCTATTAGAATATCAAGATTAACAGTAAGATTAGTTTTGGTACCCTTTGGAACAGCAAGATTAACAGTAAGATTAGTTAGTTAGTTAGTGTCTGAGTCTCACACTTCGGAGAGCACGGTCATTCCAAAGATTGACACACATCTCACATACCAGCACATCTGAAAGAAGAGCTACTATTCAGACTGACATGTATTTTCGTTTTCAGCCTCTACAGGAGAACTGTGCCACAGGAAGTGCTTGTCTGCGGGTTATACACTTTTTACGGGCCTCCAACAGCAAAGCAACCCAACAGATTGCACATGCCTGCCATCTCAGATGGGACAGCTATCACTTGTTATTACATAAATAATGGACTCGTCCCTTAAAGTGAAGACAGGGTTGGTAACCATTTATCTATGACATTAGGCACAATGTTACCAGTTGTATTCTATCATTTCTTTCTGGGAATTGCCATCATGCATTGTTTCCATTTGAAAACTGAACTCACATACCTGATAACGATGATTTGTAACAGAAAATGTCAGGCATGATTACATAGTACATGGGTATATTTGGCAATGCTAAACTTAGTCATTCAAAACATAGGTGTGAACCACACAATCTAAAGTCTGTAAAGCTATCCCTCGGATTACAGGCATCTGTGTGGCATCAGGCTACATGCCTTTCAGTCTTGATAGTGCGTCCAGTCTTTATAAATTACTTGTACTTGGACACGCCGGAGGTCGGTGAACCTTTTAACCGAGTTGGGTTCTCCTCATCCAAGAATAGTCGGATCAATTGAATCAATAATCAATAACCATTATAATGAATACCCAATACTCAATTAATAGATCAAACAACACATTTAGGAATCAATAACAATCAGTATTTTGACGCACCATGACCTTTCAGTCATGAATAACCACACCAGTTTATTAGAAGTTAATGAATTTATTTCCCTATATTAACAAAGCTAGCATGATATAAGTGAGTCTCAAAATCAAATGATATACATATACGAACATTACTATCTGTCCATAGCGACGGAAGAAACGCAATCTACGCAAAATCTGGATTATAATGCACTCGGTTATAGCAATACAAATCACTAATATAAGCAACTGAATTTGACTAATTGCATACATCGGTCAGCATAACAAGATTTCAATTTAGCATGGTGCATCAAGTGAATACCTCAACTAACCTCTAATTAGCATTGGCATGTGGGGCTTCATGCAAAACGAATTTGGTTAACACAAATTTAGAAAACTCCTGGCTTGGGCCCTATCAAAATAAGCAGTTGGTACCTAGGAAGGAAAACACAATGCATAATACAATTATCCTTTCATATTTACCAAATACAATCAGCATTCAAGAAAAGTCTTCGCCCTTCAGGTATCGGTTCAACCAGCATGGGGCGGGTTTCAAAGGGGCAAAGTTAAAGCAAGTTTTCCTTGCGGCAGCAAGGAGAATGGGGCAAACGTTACTGCATGGACAGAACGGGGCAAATTTAAAATTAAAGTCTCTAGGGTGAGAATTTCTAAAGTCTCTTTCTCTGCGACAGACAAAAGGCATCAAGGGGTTCGCTCCATAATGGCGTCTTGAATCGGACTTCAAAATGGCATCGTAGAAAATGGCTGACTTCTCTTTGTCCGGTGGGTTTAAGTAAGAAACATTCCAAATTCTTCAGGGTCTTCCATTGGAGGGTTCATAGGGTGGCTTCCTTTTTACCAATGAATAGTGCCTTTCTCCTAGTACTCATTTATGCATAAGGCGTCCTTGGGGCCTTGGAACACAAGTTGCAACAAAGTTTGCCAATTATTTCTGTATCAGTACTTTTATTGTCCGCACCTGCAGAAACTGACCTTGCTTCAAAAGGGATGAAACTAGCCTAGCACGAAACCTTGAGATAAGTGTATTAGTCATCTCTACTGGAAAAATACAAGCTTAAAGTAAAATAATATGTCTTTGTTAATACAAGTGAAAACCACACAGTTAAATTTGAGACCAGGCAACTAGGCCAAAGCCTCTGCTAAATTTAAGCTAAGCATATAACAGTTTCAACAAGAAAATCATAGAATACATTCGCAATTATGACGGATTACTACATTTTCAATTCTTCATGATTAATTAAGCTCGTTTATAATAATGACGAACTACCCCGTGGGCACAATTTCCCACGTACATTATTTTTCTTTGCTAAAATCACACTACCTTATATGATTTTGATTTCATGATATATGAATATTTGTTAGTCCTTCTTTTCTGCGTCATCAATCCCTCCTCTGATGACTAATTATGTCATCACATCAAATCTTCCACCACAAATTTTATTCCATTACAATTCTGTTTTAGTAATTTGGCACTTCAGTCAATTCCCTCTTCCTTTTGGTTCCCTTTGATTTTTCTCTGTATATTTCTACCATTTTATTTTGTTCTTTCTCTTCTCTTTTCCTTTTGTTCCTTGTTTTCAATATTTTAATAGTTTTCCATATTCCCCAAATACCTAATAAGCAAATTAATATTATTACTATACCTTTTACTATTTTCAATAATAGTCCGTTCCAAATGTTGCTGAGCCAATTTCCCACGGAAGCAAATCCTTTTCCAACCTTTTCCCATACTCCTGGTTCTTTCAATTCTTTAAAATCTGCACTCGTTAGTTAAATTTGTAAGCATTTTTCTAATTTGCCCACTGTTGTCTGGAATATAAGAACAACAGTGACGTGCACTAAGCATTTTGCAAACGCCTCCATTCTTGCTAAAAGAATGTCTAAAGCAAGCCGATTTTGAAGAGTCATAGCTCTTTCTGCAGCAAGTTCAGCATCAATCGGGATCATGGCTCCTAAAAATTTTGTCAGCATGTTATCCACAATAGTAGACAACTTTCGTATTTTAATTGAATTCAATATGACTCCTACTGAAGGAATCAACGCTCAAAATATATCTCCTACCACACCAGAGGCTGTCTCCCTCCTCTGAATACGATGTAATTCAGACAGCTTTGGAAATTTCTTTAAGTCATCTAGTTGATAAATCTTTGGGAATACTATTCCCAAATAACATCTCCCATACCATCCTTTTGGAAGACGATAATAGGCATTGAGTCCACAAATATAGTATACTCCTGGGGTAGCTGGATCTAGGCCATTTAGCATGAACGTCCATTTAGCTTGAAACAAAAACGCGTGTTTACATTCACTCGTTCCCACAAAGATTGTGTCATAATAGGATTTAGGTCTATATATACAAAGCTTTCCTACGTGTACTGCATCTAGAGCTAATTTCCCTTGTGTCTTTATCGCGGCAAAAGCGTAGTTATCTACAGATGTCCTTTTGTGTAATTCCCTTTCTAATTTCTCCTTCACTGCTTTCCTTCTATCTTCAGTGTGATCTAAAAAGCTTTTCTCTACTGGTGCAAGCAAGCATGTAAGGTTCTCTCTATGAGCTTGTGCTGTGGAAAAAGGTGATAATGGTTCAAAGAAACCCCAAACTATTTTTATATAATAATCTCTTGCTACTTTACTTAAGTACTCTATTATGGGGACATATGTAAACATGACATCATGATTGGAATAGAAGTATTGAATAGACTCCTGGCCATAAAATCTGGTTAGTAACAAGCTACACGAAATTCCATACGTGAGAGGCATGCTATGATATGTCACTCCTTCTATTACTGAGGTAGGTATTTGTGTGCACACATAACAATCTTTCGCATCCATTGCCTCAACATACTCATTCAGCAAGCAATAGAAAACGTTTGAGGACAATTCTTTCTTGTCATGTAAATATTTCTCATCTTGTTCGAGTTTCTGCTGAGGAGTTAATTCAGTAGTAGGTTTAGAAGTTTAGAAGTAGAAGCATCATTCGCGTCTCTTTCATTCTCTCCATGCATCCCAAGAACTATTGCTATAATTATTAGTATACATGCAGTTATTAAGCCTATACACATGTATTTACAACATTTCATTTTGTGTTCTTTTGTAGAGTAGCCTGTCATGATCTATATAGAATCAGAAAGTTGGAGACACTTTATCAATTCAAATTTGCAGATATATATAAGCTGAACGAGTTCAATGTTCACACGTTTTTTTTTAGCAGCTTAGTCTCATCGGTTTAGCAGCTTTGTCTCAAAATCGGTTTCAAAGTCAATCAGTTATCAATGTCTTATCCGGTTCAAAAGTCAATCAGGATGTCAATGTCTTATTCGGTAATGTTCATGAAATTTTCATTTCTCAAGTACCAAAGTGTCGTTCTGCTTCTTCGTTTTCGAGACTGAGAGATAGAAATTCGCATGACCAATCGTTAGTGGCTGTGTATGCCCACTCTGGACCAGAATATCTTCTGCTCGGTATTCTTTTCCTCTTCAATTTTGCATCACCTTTTGATTCTCTCTCGCTGATGTCTTGTTCTTTGGCTGTGTCTTTTTCTTCACTCGGTGATGTTATTACGACAGACACTTCTTTTCTTTTCTCCTTCAACTTTGGCCCTTCACCTTCTTTTAATATTTCTGTAGTCTTTGATTTTTCTGGCGATATGCTTTGTCTCCTTTTCGCACTGTTTTCACCTGACGGACCTGCAACCAGTTCTGGAAGAAGTTGAACGATTTCACTCTGTCCTGTCTTCTTCCCCTAGGAGGTAAATCAGATTTTCTTTTTCTTTTCCTGTATCGTCTGCTTCTGGGAAAGCCCTTCTCTGATCAGGCTCTCCTGCTTCTTCACCTGTCGCAGGCTCTTTGTCACCTTCAGGATCTTTGTCACTTCCTGATGCTTCTCCTCGGTTATCCTCAAATGGATCAACTGCTTCTTCCTCAGAAAGTATTTCTCCTTCCTCTATTTATGCTTGTTCGCCTCCACGTTCTCTTTGTCCTGTCTCGGTGCCTGGTACTTTCCTGTCAGTTGCTGGTAATTTCAGCCCTTCGACTTCCTCTTCTGTGGGGCACGTCACTCTTTTTGTGTGACTGGCGTGAATCCAGTAGGGAACTCCTGCACACTTCACAGCGGTGGTAGTTGTCAGAATCACTTGGAAAGGTCCTTTCCAAAGGGGTGTTCCAGACACGATTTCCTCATGTGCTTCTTTATCACGACCCAGTCACCTGCTTTCAGGGCGTGTCCTGGACCTTGGATCGGTGGCAAGGTGGTTGCCTCCACCTGGTGAGAAAAAGAGCGGACCACATCAGCCAGACCTTTGCAGTAGTCCAATACCATATCATCGGTAATATTTACAAGTGCATTTGCAGGGACTGCTGGAAGTCTCATGGCTCTGCCCATGAGGATCTTGTGCGGTGATAGTCCAGTCTTTCTATCAGGTGTGTTTCTCATTGACATTAACACCAAAGGCAATGCGTCAGGCCATTTCAAGTTTGTGGATGCACATATTTTCGCCATTCTCGATTTCAATGTGCCATTCATTTGCTCCACTAGTCCTGATGCTTCAGGGCGGTAACTACAATGCAATCTTTGTTCAATGTTCAGCGCTGCACACAGTAATTTTATTACTTCGTTATTGAAGTGACTTCCCCTATCTGATTCTAAAGAGATCGGGAATCCGAAACGTGGTATTAGTTCTCTCAAGAGTAGTTTTGCAACTGTGAGACTGTCATTTCTGTGTGTAGGGTATGCTTCAATCCAGTGACTAAAAATACACACAATCACCAACACATACTTCAATCCTGCATGCGTAGGCATCTCAATGAAATCCATTTGCATCCTGCTGAATGGCCCACCTGCTCTTCCAATGTGGCTCAAATTTACTACTATCCCCTTCCCTGTGTTCATTTGTTGGCAAATGACGCAACGATGGCAAACTGCTTCAGCAACTTGACGGAATTTGGGATTAAACCAATCAATTTTGAATAGTCTAACCATGGCATCCCTTCCAAGGTGGGCTTGTCCATGATACAACCTGGCCAATTGCGTTAAAAGACTGTCTGGTAGGTCCAATCTCCCTTCACTTGAAACCCACAAATCATCTGGTTTCTTTATGCATTGTTGTTTGCTCCATGAGAGTTTCTCATCCTTACTGACATTATTTTGTAGGAATTTAAATTCTTCAATTGTATCTACAACTTTTAAAGCAAAGGCTTCACTTGGTTCAAGTTCTGGCTCATTTATCAGGTTCCATTCGTCTCTGAGCAATATACAGTTCAATGCGCAAAATCTTGCGACTTGATCTGCATATCCGTTTCCCAAAGAAACAAAGGGGCTGATTCTACCCCGCAGGGCATTCTGACCGCGGCGCTTTGGCTGCGGTCAGAAAAGGTAAACCGGCGGTCTCCCGCCGGTTTACCGCTGCCCTCAGAATCCCCCATGGCGGCGCAGCTTGCTGCGCCGCCATGGGGGATTCTGACCCCCCCTACCGCCATCCTGTTCATGGCGGGAAAGCCGCCATGAACAGGATGGCGGTAGGGGGGGGTCGCGGGGCCCCTGGGGGCCCCTGCCGTGCCCATGCCAATGGCATGGGCACGGCAGGGGCCCCCGTAAGAGGGCCCCGCAGGGTATTTCAGTGTCTGCCTTGCAGACACTGAAATACGCGACGGGTGCTACTGCACCCGTCGCACCTTCCCACTCCGCCGGCTCGATTACGAGCCGGCATCCTCGTGGGAAGGGAGTTTTTCCCTGGGCTGGCGGGCGGTCTTTTGGAGACCGCCCGCCAGCCCAGGGAAAAACTCATAATACCCTCCGCGGTCTTCTGACCGCGGAGCGGTATTATGGGGGCGGAATTCTGGCGGGCGGCCTCCGCCGCCCGCCAGAATTAGAATCACCCCCAAAGTCTTGTGATTTCGAGTGTGCACTGCATTTTACCACTGCTACTTCCCCTGGTAACTGGATGGCGTGTAACAATTCTCTTATTCTTTCACCATTTTTCACTGGTGATCCTGAAGAGGTCATGAAGCCTCTCTGTGACCACAATTGTTCAAAATCATGCACTATTCCAAATCCGTACTGACTGTCAGTGTAAATGGTGACTTTCATTAATGCGGAAAGTTGGCAAGCTCTAGTAAGGGCTACTAGTCCCGCTACCTGTGCAGAATAAACTACTTGAAGCCAAGATGCTTCCAGAACACCAGTTATTGTACATACAGCATATCCTGCTTTCAATATTCCCAGTGCATCATTTTCTTCCAATGGGGTGTCTTTGATATCAGGTCTTGGTTTTGTACAAAAATCAGTCACCTGAAGACAGTCGTGCTTGATGTCTTCAGCGTTCTCAATTTCGACATTTTCACTGGGAAACAAAGTTGCTGGATTCAACGTAGTGCACCTTTTCAGCTGCACATTGGGTGATCCCAAAATGGGTGTCTCGTACCTTGTAAGCCTAGCACCGGTCATGTGCTGTGTTCGGGAACGTGTCAAGAGTATTTCGACCTAGTGAGGGACCATGACTGTTAAAGGATGTCCCATCACTATTCCCTCGCTCTGATTTAGGCTCATACCAACTGCTGCTACAGCACGCAAACATCCTGGTAAGGCTGCTGCGACTGGATCCAAAGTAGCTGAAAAATATGCTACTGGTCAGTTTATGCCACCATGGGCTTGAGTCAAGACAGACAAGGAACATGCATCACGTTCATGACAAAACAATGTAAAAGGCTTTGTGTAATCAGGCATACCTAAAGCTGGAGCTCTGCACATGCATTCCTTTAATTCAATAAAAGCATCCATTTAATCTCTTTTCAACACTATTTCATCCAGCGCATCTTTCTGGGTCAGTTTCAGCAAACGTTTGGCTAGAGCCGAGAAATTGGGAATCCATTGGCGACAATAGCTCACATTCCCAAAAACTTTCTCACATCCCTCCTCGTCTTAGGTGGACTCATTTGAAGTACACTTGTTATTCTTTCTTTCATAATTCTTCTCAACCCTTTCTCTATCTGGTGACCCAAATATTTCACTTTCTTCTGGCAGAATTGTAATTTCGAAGGGGACACTTTGTGTCCGTTCCTTCCCAAATGGTTCAACAGAGCAATGGTGTCAACTGTACAGTCATTTTCTGTCTTGGATGCGACCAGTAAAATCGTCAATATACTGTACTAAGGTTGATTCAAAAGGTCATTCCAATGATTCCAAATCTTTCTTTAGAATCTGATTGAAGATTGATGGTGACTCCGAAAACCCTTGAGGAATTCGACACCAACTGTAGACTCTGTCCAGGAATTTGAAGCAAAAGAGAAATTGGCTGTCCTCATGAAGAGGTACAGAAAAGAATGCTTGTGACAAGTCGATGACTGAGAACCACTCTGCATCACAGGGAATTTGAAACATTATCACAGCTGGGTTTGGTACCATGGGACAACATTTGACTATTATGTCATTTATTTTTCTCAAATCTTGAACAATTCGGACCGTTCCACTCGGTTGTATTAATCCCATGATTGGTGAATTACATGGACTACTTAGCACTTCTCTCAGTACTCCCTGTTTCACAAACTCATCAATGAGTTGGGCGACCTTTATGAGAGTGTCTTGTGACATATGGTATTGTGGAGTTTGGGGAAAATTTACGTTGGGTTTTACAGTCACTTTCACTGGTTCTACTCCTTTAACCAAGCCTACTTCTTTCTCTGTCATATCCCACACTTCTTTTTCAACTGTTTCCTGTAACTCAGCAGGAATATCTGCTTCAGTGAGCATAGGATAAAGAGTAATCAGGGGATACGCTTCATCGACAGTTTCCGTTTCGTCCTCTCCTAAACTGTCCTCTTCTTCGTCATCACTGTTCGTCTGAATTTTAATTCCATCATTTGAGCACATAATCGAACATCCCAATTTGCACAATAAGTCTCTTCCTAATAGTGATATCGGGCTCGAGTCACACACCACAAATTTATGTGACCCTTGATAGTTACCAATTCTGACTTGCACTGGATCTGTGATTGGGTTTGTCAGATACCTATTTGCTACTCCCACTACTTGAACTGTTCTCCCTGAAAGTGGCAAATTTGGTACTTCGATGCTTCTGACTGTAGAGCGTGTAGCTCCGGTGTCAACCAAGAACGAAACGCGGTGACCCATAACTCTTCCTTCCACATACGGACCCTTTTGATCAACTTCCAAAGATGCTGCAAGCATACAATTTCCCTCCTCATCTGAACTTTCACTCTCCCACACATCGTTTATTCCATTCTCACTGTGTAACGGGAATTGGTGTACTGTGTCATTTTGATTCATTCCTTGACCCGTGACCTGTTGAGGAAGCATTACTTGTTGCTGATTCATTGGTGCTAAGGGTATTTTCATTTGCTGATTAGGTACCATAGGAAACTGCTGTTGCATTGGCTGCAACTGTGCCATTTGTACACGGGGCATTTGCACCTGCTGTGGTTGTACGGGTTGTAAACCCTGCATCTGATTTACATTATTTTGAAAATTTGGATTTGGACCTCTCATTTTCGGTCCTCTCATATTCTGAAATGAATTGACATCATTGTTTTGCTGACCTACACCTTCCTGCACCAACATTGGGCACTCCTGTGTCCAATGCCCGACGATTCCGCACGTGTGACATGGCATCACCTTCTTCATTGCCTGTATACCATTTGGAACCACGACAGTATTCAAATCAGGACCATTATTCACAACACCTCCTCGGCCTCTGCCTCTCATCTGTGGCTGAAACATAGCATTTCCCTGCTGTTGCAGCTGCGGCAATTGTTGTTGGAAACCTTGCAAACCTTGCAAACCTGTCTGAGCTGCTCTAAGCTGCATCACCATCACTTTTTCCTTCAACTTTTTCTGCTTCGTCTCAATCTCATCACTGCAGTATTTTGCATAATTCAACACCTCATCGATCGACTTTGATTGCCAACAAATCAAATGCATTTTAATCATCTGGCTAATCTCGGGTCTCAACCCTTCCACAAATCTGAACACAAAATGGAGCATGTCCTTTGGTTCAATCGTTTCCGTGCCACTGTAATTTCTAAACGCTTTCAACAATCTCTCATAGTATGCATGTATCGACTCTTTAACTTCTTGTGCTGTTCTGTCAATCCTCTGCCAATCCACATTTTTTGACGCAACCTTTGTTTTCAAATGCTCAATCACCTTATGGTATAAACTCATTACCGTAGGTGAGGGTGCACCTGTGTCCCTATCTCTTTCTGGTTCACTTGTTGGCCAACCTACAGCCCTTTTACAATCTTCCCACAAATCTGCCGGAACCACAATTTCAAATAAAGTATTCAGGTCTTCCCAAAGACATTTTGCGAGTTTCACAAATCTATCTGTTTGTTGATTCCATTCGATCGGTTTCTCTCTTAATTTAGGGAAATCATCTGTAAAGGATTGAATATCGCACCTGTGCCACGGTACATGTACAAGTTTTCCCCCTGCTGTTTCTCTCATTGGCAACATGGTTATCAGATCATCATTCTGTTGTGCTTTCTCATTCCGATCTGGGGTACTTTCTTTCTTTTTGTCCTTTTTCTTAACCCACCTGCTCTCCCATTTGTCTAAACATCTCCAGACCTGCACCCTTTGCAGTATCTCTTTAAGGTGTGTTTTCATCCCCGAAGATCTCATGTGTTCAAAATCTTTTGTCTCAAAGTCTAACCTGTAACTTCTGCTCAAGTGTTTGGTCTTACCTATATCGACCTTGTTTCTGTCTGCAATTTCTTGTAACTTCTTATGTATGCTGCTTACTTCTCTTCTAGGGCACATGTATCTCAACTCTTCTTCAGTGTATGATTCTAACCTGTTCAAACCCATCGTTCCCTCTACTAGTTCATCTGCTTCCATGCCCAATAGTATCTTATTCAAATATTCTTCTCCCTTCCCACTGGGTGTACTCTGTGGGGAGTTCAGGCTGTTCAACCATTGTGTTAACTGTTGCACGTTCAGTCCCATCAATGTAGCACTTACATCAACTGCTACTGATGGTGTCTGTAACGTTTCTGTTTTTGAAGTTAGCAGTACTATTAGTGGTGGACCTGACCTTACCACAGTTGATGGAGCACAAGCTGGAATTGGACTGGATTCCAACAAGGACCCAGATCTATTTAGCAGTGTACCTACCGGAGTTGTTTCTGGAGTATTTTCTATGCATCTTCTCCCTGTCTCACTTTGTGTCATTACCCCTTGGTCGCATACATTCGGCTTTGCTTGTATATACAATGGTACTGGTGGTCCTACAGTGATAGGCAGAGATTTTGCGTCTGGATTCTGTCTGTTCCCCGAATTCTGCGGCATGTTAATTTCCACATTATGGTTCATCATTGCTGGCATGTCTAACTGGTTTTCTGCTATTTGAGTGTATTTCGGCACTTCTTGCATCTGCCTTTGAGGCATCAAAATTTGTGTTGATTCAGCTTGAATCAATGTCGGTGTTTGGTAATTCTGCCCTCCTTGCACTATTAAACTAGAAGTCATTTCCAGATTATGCTCATCACAATAGCGCCTTTGAACCTGCGGCTGATAATCATTGACAGGTTTCAATTTAGGCACGTCAGGATATATTCTCTGAACTTGTGGTATTTGTGGTGTAAAAGGCATATCGGAACTGCTCTGCCTCTGTGATATTCTCAAATTCGGTGTTACATTACCCTTATTGGTTCTGGAGGGGCAGTACTGGTGCTTGGGCCATTTTCACTTTCCACATATGGTGGCGGTCGGTCATTTAGCAATTGCATAATGAACTCCTCATCGTCTGACTCGTCTGACCTTTTCGAATTTCTGTTATTTTCTCTATCTCTGGACTGACTCCTGTTTGTTTTATAGGTAGCTTTCATTCCTTCCGTCTCTGCTTCGTCAGTAATTGCTGGAAACAATTTAATTCCCTCCAATACCTCTGATCTCCAAACCTTTTGAGTACTATCCCATCTAGCATCCGCTAGAGTCTTTTCTACTTTTCTCACTCTTGTTTCAAATTTCTTTTGTTGTTGGTTTCTAGCCATTAGCTCCCAAATTGCTAATGCTTCAAATTGTGCTGGTCTTGGAGGTACTTTCATGTCATATAGCGCGAATCTTAGATTCTCCAAAACTCTTAGATTAAACAACCCATGGATAGGGAACGCTATACTTCCATGCTTTTCTGTTAATTTACAACATTGCTTTAACCCCTTCGCTGCCAGGCCTTTTCCCCCTCCTGTGCCAGACATTTTTTTGCCTATTTGGGGCAGTTCGCGCTTAGGCCCTCATAACTTTTTGTCAACATAAGCTAACCAAGCCAAATTTGCGTCCTTTTTTTCCAACATCCTAGGGATTCTAGAGGTACCCAGACTTTGTGGGTTCCCCTGAAGGAGGCCAAGAAATTGGCCAAAATACAGTAAAGATTTCGTTTTTTTCAAAAAAATTGGGAAAAGTGGCTGCAGAAGAAGGCTTGTGGTTTTTCCCCTGAAAATGGCATCAACAAAGGGTTTGCGGTGCTAAACTCAGCAGCTTCCCAGCTTTCAGGAACAGGCAGACTTGAATCAGAAAACCCAATTTTTCAACACAATTTTGGCATTTTACTGGGACATACCCCATTTTTGCACTTTTTTGTGCTTTCAGCCTCCTTCCAGTCAGTGACAGAAATGGGCATGAAACCAATGCTGGATCCCAGAAACCTAAACATATCTGAAAAGTAGACAAAATTCTGAATTCAGCAAGGGGTCATTTGTGTAGATCCTACAAGGGTTTCCTACAGAAAATAACAACTGAAAAAGAAAAATATTGAAATTGAGGTGAAAAAAACATAAATGTTTCTCTACATTTTACTCTGTAACTTTTCCCTGCAATGTCAGATTATCGAAAGCAATATACCATTACGTCTGCTGGACTCCTCTGGTTGCGGGGATATATAGGGCTTGTAGGTTCATCAAGAACCCAAGGAACCCAGAGTCAATAAATGAGCTGCACCCTGCAGTGCGTTTTCATTCTATACCGGGTACACAGCAATTCATTTGCTGAAATATAAAGAGTAAAAAATTGCTATCAAGAAAACCTTTGTATTTCCAAAAAGGGCACAAGATAAGGTGTTGAGGAGCAGTGGTTATTTGCACATCTCTGAATTCCGGGGTGACCATACTAGCATGTGAATTACAGGCCATTTCTCAAATAGATGTCTTTTTTACACACTCTCCTATATTTGGAAGGAAAAAATGTAGAGAACGACAAGGGGCAATAACACTTGTTTTGCTAATCTATGTTACCCCAAGTCTCCCGATAAAAATGATACCTCACTTGTGTGGGTAGGCCTAGCGCCCGCGACAGGAAACGCCCCAAAGCGCAACGTGGACACATCCAAATTTTTGGAAGAAAACAGAGGTGTTTTTTGCGAAGTGCCTACCTGTAGATTTTGGCCTCTAGCTCAGCCGGCACATAGGGAAACCTACCTAACCTGTGCATTTCTGAAAACTAGAGACCTAGGGGAATCCAAGGAAGGGTGACTTGCGGGGCTCGGACCAGATTCTGTTACCCAGAATCCTTTGCAAACCTCAAAATTTGGCTAAAAAAACACATGTTCCTCACATTTCTGTGGCAGAAAGTTCTGGAATCTGAGAGGAGCCACTAATTTCCTTCCACCCAGCGTTCCCCCAAGTCTCCCGATAAAAATGATACCTCACTTGTGTGGGTAGGCCTAGCGCCCACGACAGGAAACGCCCCAAAGCGCAACGTGGACACATCCAAATTTTTGGAAGAAAACAGAGGTGTTTTTTGCGAAGTGCCTACCTGTAGATTTTGGCCTCTAGCTCAGCCGGCACCTAGGGAAACCTACCAAACCTGTGCATTTCTGAAAACTAGAGACCTAGGGGAATCCAAGGAGGGGTGACTTGCGGGGCTCGGACCAGGTTCTGTTACCCAGAATCCTTTGCAAACCTCAAAATTTGGCTAAAAAAACACATGTTCCTCACATTTCTGTGGCACAAAGTTCTGGAATCTGAGAGGAGCCACAAATTTCCTTCCACCCAGCGTTCCCCCAAGTCTCCCGATAAAAATGATACCTCACTTGTGTGGGTAGGCCTAGTGCCCGCGACAGGAAACGCCCCAAAGCGCAACGTGGACACATCCAAATTTTTGGAAGAAAACAGAGGTGTTTTTTGCGAAGTGCCTACCTGTAGATTTTGGCCTCTAGCTCAGCCGGCACCTAGGGAAACCTACCAAACCTGTGCATTTCTGAAAACTAGAGACCTAGGGGAATCCAAGGAGGGGTGACTTGCGGGGCTCGGACCAGGTTCTGTTACCCAGAATCCTTTGCAAACCTCAAAATTTGGCTAAAAAAACACATGTTCCTCACATTTCTGTGGCAGAAAGTTCTGGAATCTGAGAGGAGCCACAAATTTCCTTCCACCCAGCGTTCCCCCAAGTCTCCCGATAAAAATGATACCTCACTTGTGTGGGTAGGCCTAGCGCCCGCGACAGGAAACGCCCCAAAGCGCAACGTGGACACATCCAAATTTTTGGAAGAAAACAGAGGTGTTTTTTGCGAAGTGCCTACCTGTAGATTTTGGCCTCTAGCTCAGCCAGCACCTAGGGAAACCTACCAAACCTGTGCATTCTTGAAAACTAGAGACCTAGGGGAATCCAAGGAGGGGTGACTTGCGGGACTCAGACCAGGTTCTGTTACCCAGAATCCTTTGCAAACCTCAAAATTTGGCTAAAAAAACACATGTTCCTCACATTTCTGTGGCAGAAAGTTCTGGAATCTGAGAGGAGCCACAAATTTCCTTCCAATCAGCGTTCCCCCAAGTCTCCCGATAAAAATGATACCTCACTTGTGTGGGTAGGACTAGCGCCTGCGACAGGAAACGCCCCAAAGCGCAACGTGGACACATCCAAATTTTTGGAAGAAAACAGAGGTGTTTTTTGCGAAGTGCCTACCTGTAGATTTTGGCCTCTAGCTCAGCCGGCACCTAGGGAAACCTACCAAACCTGTGCATTTCTGAAAACTAGAGACCTAGGGGAATCCAAGATGGGGTGACTTGCAGGGCTCGGACCAGGTTCTGTTACCCAGAATCCTTTGCAAACCTCAAAATTTGGCTAAAAAAACACATGTTCCTCACATTTCTGTGGCAGAAAGTTCTGGAATCTGAGAGGAGCTACAAATTTCCTTCCACCCAGCGTTCCCCCAAGTCTCCCGATAAAAATGATACCTCACTTGTGTGGGTAGGCCTAGCGCCCGCGACAGGAAACGCCCCAAAGCGCAACGTGGACACATCCAAATTTTTGGAAGAAAACAGAGGTGTTTTTTGCGAAGTGCCTACCTGTAGATTTTGGCCTCTAGCTCAGCCAGCACCTAGGGAAACCTACCAAACCTGTGCATTCTTGAAAACTAGAGACCTAGGGGAATCCAAGGAGGGGTGACTTGCGGGACTCAGACCAGGTTCTGTTACCCAGAATCCTTTGCAAACCTCAAAATTTGGCTAAAAAAACACATGTTCCTCACATTTCTGTGGCAGAAAGTTCTGGAATCTGAGAGGAGCCACAAATTTCCTTCCACCCAGCGTTCCCCCAAGTCTCCCGATAAAAATGATACCTCACTTGTGTGGGTAGGACTAGCGCCTGCGACAGGAAACGCCCCAAAGCGCAACGTGGACACATCCAAATTTTTGGAAGAAAACAGAGGTGTTTTTTGCGAAGTGCCTACCTGTAGATTTTGGCCTCTAGCTCAGCCGGCACCTAGGGAAACCTACCAAACCTGTGCATTTCTGAAAACTAGAGACCTAGGGGAATCCAAGATGGGGTGACTTGCAGGGCTCGGACCAGGTTCTGTTACCCAGAATCCTTTGCAAACCTCAAAATTTGGCTAAAAAAACACATGTTCCTCACATTTCTGTGGCAGAAAGTTCTGGAATCTGAGAGGAGCTACAAATTTCCTTCCACCCAGCGTTCCCCCAAGTCTCCCGATAAAAATGATACCTCACTTGTGTGGGTAGGCCTAGCGCCCACAAAAGGAAATGGCCCAAAACACAACGTGGACACAACATATTTTTTCACAGAAACAGAGGTGTTTTTTGCAAAGTGCCTACCTGTGGAGTTTGGCCTCTAGCTCAGCCGGCCCAGGGGGGGGGGGGCAGAAATGCCCTAAAATAAATTTGACCCCCACCATCCCCCCAAACCCCCCCTGCCCGGGAACGAACCTTGCCTACGGGGTCGCTCCCCCTGCGTGACATTGGCACCAAAAAACAAATCCCCGGTGCCTAGTGGTTTCTGCCCCCTTGGGGGCAGATTTTTCCTAAAATCGGCCAATCTGCCCCCAAGGGGGGCAGAAATGGCCCTAATACAATTTGCCCCCCAGGGGAGCGACCCTTGCCTGATGGGTCGCTCCCCATCTCTAAAAAAAAAAAAAAAAGAAAAAAAAAAAAAAAAAAAAATTCCCCTGGCGCCTAGAGGGTTCTGCCCCGATTGACCTAAAATCAGCCAATCTGCCCCCAAGGGGGGCAGAAATGGCCTAAAAACAATTTGCCCCCCAGGGCAACGACCCTTGCCTGATGGGTCGCTACCCATCTCTAAAAAAAAAAAAAAAAAAAAAAAAAAACACACAAAAAACATTTCCCATGGCGCCTAGAGGGCTCTGCCCCCCCCTGGGGGCCGTTCGGCCTAATAATAGGCCGATCTGCCCCCAGGGAGGGCAGAAATGGCCTAAAATAAATTTGCCCCCCAACCCCCACCCCCCCCCCGGAGCGACCATTGCCAACGGGGTCGCTCCCCCTGCGTGACATTGGCGCCAAAAAACAAATCCCAGGTGCCTAGTGGTTTCTGCCCCCTTGGGGGCAGATTGACCTAAAATCGGCCAATCTGCCCCCAAGGGGGGCAGAAATGGCCCTAATACAATTTGCCCCCCAGGGGAGCGACCCTTGCCTGATGGGTCGCTCCCCATCTCTAAAAAAACAAACAAAAAAAAAAAAAAAAATAATAATTCCCCTGGCGCCTAGACGGTTCTGCCCCCCCCGGGGGCAGATCGGCCTAATAATAGGCTGATCTGCCCCCAGGGGGGGGCAGAAATGGCCTAAAATAAATTTGCCCCCCAGCTCCCCCCCCCCCCGGGAGCAGAGCTTCCAGCGCGATGAGGAGGCCCCTGTGACAAATCAGCGCGCGCTCGCGCGCTGACGTCACAGGGGGAGGCGGGGGCGGGGGGGGAAGGTGTTCCCATTTCCATCCCCGCCTTGGGGGGGAGGAGGGTGCACGGGGGGCGCGCTAGCGCTCCCCCAAGTTCCCCTGTGCCTAGGACAAGATCATCTCGTCCAAGGCACCGAACCGGTTAACCAAAGACATGGTGCGACACCCTTTTCTTCAATCACGATATAAGCTGGTGTACCCTCAGGCAGTGTTTCTTCTCCTACATTTGCTTTAATATATACATCTCCCCTCAAGGCACTCTTAAATGCTTTGAAAAATGTCATCTTTCCGTCTTTTATTGTCTCAAAAAAATGTAATCAATAAGTGACTTTAATTCCCGGAATACTCTTCGCTTGCCTTTCCCCACCAATCGCATTTCACGGACTGTGTCCAATCAGTGCGCGACCCTTCTCACCAAGCAACCTATCCCAGCGCGGCTCCTAGTGACGTCACACCCACACACTGCGGCTGACAAAGTCTCGCGGCTTGTCCTCCTTCATTCAGCTTCACTCATAATTAACTTCTGCAATATATTGCGAGCGCTGACCAAAAAAAATAAAACAAATCTGTTGGTTTACTACAGGAAGGGTAACACAATCGCTTCAGAAACCTTAGGGATTTTTCACTAGCCTCGGCAGTTATTCCATCTTTCTCGGTTTCCCACTTTCGCAAGCAAAATTTGACCAGCAAATTTTACTCTCAACTGATCAATGAACTATTCTAGCGCGCCTTAGAATTCGTCAAATCTCAAAGTCGAAAATGTTCTTTCATTCCTCAATATTCATACTGACTCGTTGACCACGCCCAATCAACCTATTAAACCGAACAGATTACAACATCAATCAAGTGTCTCATACACTTTTCAACATACTCCGGAGTCTCTTGACCTCGCAGGGCCCGTCTCAACATCAACAACCATGTGGACAATTTTTCATGCACAAAGCGCTATACTCATATGAAGTTCGACGACTTCCCTACTCTCACACTTTGGAGTATCACTCCTCTAAAATTTTGATTGGAGTTCGTAACCCCCTAAAAATCCTCACAAACATCACAATTCATCTGCGGCATAAGCTGTGCAAGCGCAAAAACCTAACTTCACTCGTACTGTCACTAGGAACGCCAAAAACATTCTCACACCTCCATTTCCTCCATTCGCAAGCTCCGAGATTCCGGGAAAGTCATTGGGGATTTAGGGCATCATCATGTCTCCGACTTGTTTTATCAAAGAAAATTCTAACTTGAATCCGCCTATTGTTCGGATGGGGTCCCAAAGGGCGAAACCATCCTCTGCTACCATCTACTGATAGCGCGTCCAGTCTTTATAAATTATTTGTACTTGGACACGCCGGAGGTCGGTGAACCTTTTAACCGAGTTGGGTTCTCCTCATCCAAGAATAGTCGGATCACTTGAATCAATAATCAACAACCATTATAATGAATGCCCAATACTCAATTAATAGATCAAACAACACATTAAGGAATCAATAACAATCAGTATTTTGACGCACCATGACCTTTCAGTCATGAATAACCACACCAGTTTATTAGAAGTTAATGAATTTATTTCCCTATATTAACAAAGCTAGCATGATATAAGTGAGTCTCAAAATCAAATGATATACATATACGAACATTACTATCTGTCCATAGCTATGGAAGAAATGCAATCTACGCAAAATCTGGATTATAATGCACTCGGTTATAGCAATACAAATCACTAATATAAGCAACTGAATTTGACTAATTGCATACATCGGTCAGCATAACAAGATTTCAATTTAGCATGGTGCATCAAGTGAATACCTCAACTAACCTCTAATTAGCATTGGCATGTGGGGCTTCATGCAAAACGAATTTGGTAAACACAAATTTAGAAAACTCCTGGCTTGGGCCCTATCAAAATAAGCAGTTGGTACCTAGGAAGGAAAACACAATGCACAATACAATTATCCTTTCATATTTACCAAATACAATCAGCATTCAAGAAAAGACTTCGTCCTTCAGGTATCGGTTCAACCAGCATGGAGCGGGTTTCAAAGGGGCAAAGTTAAAGCAAGTTTTCCTTGCGGCAGCAAGGAGAATGGGGCAAAAGTTACTGCATGGACAGGACAGGGCAAAATTAAAATTAAAGTCTCTAGGGTGAGAATTCTTAAAGTCTCTTTCTCTGCGACAGAGAAAAGGCATCAAGGGGTTCGCTCCATAATGGCGTCTTGAATCGGACTTCAAAATGGCATCGTAGAAAATGGCTGACTTCTCTTTGTCCGGTGGGTTTAAGTAAGAAACATTCCAAATTCTTTGGGGTCTTCCATTGGAGGGTTCATAGGGTGGCTTCCTTTTGACCAATGAATAGTGTCTTTCTCCTAGTACTCATTTATGCATAAGGCGTCCTTGGGGCCTTGGAACACAAGTTGCAACAAAGTTTGCCAATTATTTCTGTATCAGTACTTTTATTGTCCGCACCTGCAGAAACTGACCTTGCTTCAAAAGGGATGAAACTAGCCTAGCATGAAACCTTGAGATAAGTGTATTAGTCATCTCTACTGGAAAAATACAACCTTAAAGTAAAATAATATGTCTTTGTTAATACAAGTGAAAACCACGCAGTAAAATTTGAGACCAGGCAACTAGGCCAAAGCCTCTGCTAAATTTAAGCTAAGCATATAACAGTTTCAACAAGAAAATCATAGAATACATTCGCAATTATGACGGATTACTACATTTTCAATTCTTCATGATTAATTAAGCTCATTTATAATAATGGCGAACTACCCCGTGGGTACAATTTCCCACGTACATTATTTTTCTTTGCTAAAATCACACTACCTTATACGATTTTGATTACATGATATATGAATATTTGCTAGTCCTTCTTTTCTGCGTCATCAGTCTCACACTTCAGAGAGCAGTCAAGGTGCCTTCTTTTCAGAAAGAATGTTGTGTGGCTTTAGGATTGGATTGTGTGCCTACCCAGGGGTCAGCTGACGTCCACTTGTTTTTTAGAGTTTGGAATATGGTAAGAGGGCACTGGATAAAACTCACCCCCAGGACCCATCCTTGGGTTCCACCTCTCTCCCCTAGGTTGCTCCTAGTATATTCTCAAGAATGGCCTACTTTTGGCACAATATTTCGGTATGTTTAGTGTCCTGAGTTGTGTTGCCATTGATCCACTTTACAAACGTTCCATAGCATTTTCCAATGCCCCCTACAATATACTAAAACATGCTTTTCAAATAGGTAAAGCACTACTTTCACTTTTAATTTCCTGTGCCATGCGATCAGACCCACACAATGCAAATACATAGGATGTGGACGTCAATCACTCACACACGAACAACAAACACAGAACCTTTATTCTGCGACTCCCATAATGCCCTGACACAACGCAGCCATATGTTTCTCTGTTGAATTGCTTATCCTTTCTCCTCTAAAGATCATTTTTACAGGTGTTAATATTCTTTTTCTCTGCCACCTCCCAAATAACCATTAATTTTTATTGTAACATGCTAATTTCTTGCAATGTTCTCTGTTAGCCGTGGGTTATAAGGCCCACGCCTTATAAAAACGTATAAATAAGCTTCCTTTTTAAAATAAAAACTCTTTGACATGACTGCAGCTACAGCAGGCTTCTCCAACGAGTAGCTTATGCGTTAAATGTAGCTCTCCAGCTACCTGTGGGTTGCTCTCCTGTGTGCAACACAGCCAACTAAATCAGAAGTGTTTGCTTGGTTTAATTAATGTGTATATTTAAATTGAAAAATATGTATTTGAGATGAAAGCATGTGCGTTTTCAGAACTTTTTTTTAGAAAATGATTTTTGTAGTAAATGGTTGAGTTAGTAAAATAGATTTAAAGCTAATATATGATTGATGACGTTATGTACTACCCACATAGAGGCATTCAACATTGGTAAAGCCTATTTTACATTCCAACTGGCAAGCCTGCCTGATGCACTCAGGTGATCACTCCTGGATACCTTGCACCTGGTGGCAACTAATGTAATCTTGTCTCATATGGTCACCATTACAACACTAATGATATTAGTGACTTGGAGTGATTTTAATTGCACATAAGTAGCTCTTATTGCAAAAAAAGTTTGGAAATCCCTGAGCTAGAGCCAGTATACAATTGTTTTTTAAATGTCTTCAGGAGGGCAGCAGGATTTGGCAGCATGTCTTAGGACCTCTCGGCACACTGCATCAAAAAACATAGCAGAGGTGGGCAGAAGGTGTACGGGTATGGTGTGGTTGAGGGTGCACACCTGCCGCTGACATAATTGTGGTAATTTCTGGCATACTGTATTTGTTATACAATCGTTTCCACCCTTGGAATAATGTTGATCCTTTGCCAAAGGTTATACTTCTTGGCATACTGTGGGCATTAAAGGCACATCAGAACCCATGCCTGGTATAATGCTGGCCCCTGTGGTATAAATCTTGTCATATTGTGGGCTTACCGCATGATGGTGGCTATCCTGGCATAATGCTTGGCTTGGCTCAATGGAGGTGGATCCTGACAAATTGTTGGCCTCTATGGTATAATGGCGCCAACCCTGGCATAACAGTTGTTCACATCTGTGGCATTATATGTACCTATGGCATGTGATGGAATTACATAGATACTCAAGGTAGAATCTAACCATGTATTACTAAAAGACAAATATGTACTTGATGAAAGGGACATGCTGATGTCTGGGAATCAAATGTGTCCAATCCCACTGTGGCTACAAGGCAGACAAGGGCTAATCAGCCCTAACTATGGTTGCTAAGGTAGTTTGCCAATGTTGCTCTTAGGTTCGGTCAGGTATGGCTTTGCAAATTGGGCCAAATACAACACTTTCCACACTTGACTCTATCGGTAGCAAGGGTGAAACTTTACAGACCTCTCAGGTAAGTAGCATGGAAGCAAAAAGCTTATAACTCAATCAACCAACAGACACAATAACTTTAATATCCAGCCAAGGGCTTGTCTTTTTGACAATAAAGTACTCCTCAATATCATGCAGTACTAAATACTACATCATTTAATCCAGTATATAGGGCAGTGATGATGGGCATGATTCTTCCTTGTGGCACTACACCTGCTGATCCCCCTAGCAAGAATGGAAGAAGTCTGAACAAGTCTCAGGAGCAGATTCAGGGGCTCCACAAGTCAAATATGCAAGACGTTTGTACTTATTAAGTGTTTTTGCCCCTGGAGGTGTAATGGGTAGGAGATTAGCCTGAGAGTCTTTCATGCTTGACTAGCATGTATCCAGCAACTTAGTCTTCCCACTGAAGATGAAGGTCATCAGTAGTTGGAGGGTATCCTCAGAAGCCGCAGAGGAAGCTGGGGGCAGACTGTGTTTCTTCCTGTTAGAAATTGGGTCTCTAGTTGGAAGTCGGTTTGCACCCTATCCAAGTAGGGACCCTCACTCTAGTCAGGATAAAGGAGATACCCGCTCAGATAACCCCTGCTCACCCCCTTGGTAGCTTGGCATGAGCAGTCAGGCTTATCTCAGAAGCAATGTGTAAAGCATCTGCACATAACACACAGTAATAAGTGAAAACACTACAAACGGACACCACACCAGTTTTAGAAACATAGCCAATATTCATCTATATAAAACAAGACCAAATATGATAAAAAATGAATTCTGCAAGATTTACTCAAAAATACAGTTCCTTGAAGTCGATAGCTCCACCTGGGGCTATCACGGAATCGTGATCAACAAAACCAACAGTTCAGGCCTGCTGCAGCGTTGCAGGCCAGCTACGGTGTCCGGAAGACCCGCAAACAGTACCTTAGATCTGCAGGGCGTCGTGATCCTCGAGGTGAGCTTTGGAGAGCGGAGTCGCTGACGTCGCGGTGCCGGTGCAGGAGTCATCAGGCCCTTGAGATCACATGCGTTGCAGATCGAACTCCAGGCTGGTGAAGTCAGGTGCGTCGCCGTGGATGGCGTCGGGGCTGCGGTGCGAACTGGGACGATGCGACGTGTGGTGCCCACAGGTCACGGTGCAGGCAGCGGCTCGGTGACGGCATCCAGCGGTGTCGGTGAGGCCAGGGCTGCGGGACGGTGCGACGTGAGGTGTCCACACATCACAGTGTAGGCAGCGTCGTCGTCGTTGCGGGACGGTGCTTTGTGTCCCTCACGAGCGGTGTCCACAGGCCACGGTCAGGCAGGATGCCTGGTGACGACACAGGAGACGATGGTGCTGGCGTCGGTGGACCGGTGGCTGCGGTGCGGGATGGTGCTTTGTGTACCTCATGAGCGTGTCCACAGGCCATGGTGCAGGCAGCTGTGCCAGTGTCAGCAGGCGATGCCGGAGTACGGGGCTCACAGGTCACGGTGCGAGCAGCGGCTCAGAGAAGTCATCCGATGATGGCGTAGGTGAGACCAGGGTCGCAGTGCGAAGTAGGGCAATGCGACTCCGTGCTGCGTCGGCAGGTCACGGTGCAGGCCAGTGGCATCGTTGGCGGTGTCGCAGTGGTTTCTCCTCTTGAACATCACAAAACACACAGTTCCCAGTGCTGCAGGGTGAGCAAACTGAAGTCTTTGGTGTCCCCTCAGATTTCCAACAGGAGGCAAGCTCTACTCCAAGCCCTTGGAGAATTGTCTCAAGCAGGACACACAGCAAATTTCACCCTTTGCACTCTTTTCAGGCAGAAGCAGCAACTGCAGGCCAATCCAGCAAAGCAACACAGCAAAGGGACAGTACTCCTCCTTCAGCTCTTCTCCTGGGCAGAGGTTCCTCTCGATTCCAGAAAGATTCTAAAAGTCTGGGGTTTTGGGTCTTCTTCTTATACCCAGTTCTGGCTTTGAAGTTGGCAAACTTCAAAGCAAAGTCTCAAGTGTTTGCAAGATCCTTCCTCGTCCATGCCAGGCCCCAGATGCACACCAGGGGGTCGGAGACTGCATTGTGTGAGGGCAGGCACAGTCCTTTCATGTGTGAATGACCACTCCTCCCTCCTCTCTAGCTCAGATGGCTCATCAAGCTATGCAGGCTACACCCCCGCCCCCTCGTGTCACTGTCTAGAGAGGTGCAAAACAGCCCAACTGTCAAACTGACCCAGACAGACAATCCACAAACAGGCAGAGTCACAGAATGGTATAAGCAAGAAAATCCCTACTTTCTAAAAGTGGTATTTTCAAACAGACAATTTAAAAACCATCTTCACTAAAAGATGTATTTTTAAATTGTGAGTTCAGACACCCATGTTAACCTATGAGAGAGATAGGCCTTGCACAGTGAAAACCGAATTTGGCAGTATTTCACTGTTAGGATATGTAAAACACACCAGTACATGTCCTACCTTAAACACACACTGCACTCTGCCCCTGGGGCTACCGAGGGCCTACCTTAGGGGTGCCTGACATGTAGTAAAAGGGAAGGTTTAGGCATGGCAAGTGGGTACACTTGCCAAGTTGAATTGGCAGTTTAAAACTGCACCCACAGACACTGCAGTTTCAGGTCTGAGAATGGTTACAGGGCTACTAATGTGGGTGGCACAACCAGTGCTGCAGGCCCACTAGTAGCATTTGATTTACAGGCCCTGGGCACCTCTAGTGCACTTTACTAGGGACTTACCAGTAAATCAAAAATGCCAATCATGGATAAACCAATCAACAGTACAATTTCTATAGGGAGCACTTGCACTTTAGCACTGATTAGCAGTGGTAAACTGCACAGAGACAATAAACCAGCAAAAACAGACCTGAAAAAATAGGAGGAAAAAGGCAAAAAGTTTAGGGATAACCTAGCAAAAAGGGCCATTTCCAACACTTCCCATGCAGCTTTCTGGGTGTAGTCTGGCGTTGATCAGCGGTCTTGGTGTTTCTGCACAGGAGCAGGCTAAATTGCTGCACCCAGCCAGAGTAATGAGAGCATCCTTGCTTGGGCTGTCAGCCAACACTGACGCAGGTATGGGTCCTGACAGGGCCTAAATGATCACAATGGCAGTTGTAGGCCCAAGCGAGCCATCTCCAACAGAAGGGTTGTGTTCCCTTAGCCTTTTTGTCGTTCCTGCCAGGAACCTTTTGAGTGATTGAGGAACACTCTAAAACATAAGTGACATGTGGCTTTGGCAGACAGCTTTCTCTGGGTGTCCCTCTGTTAGAAATTGGGTCACTAGTGGATGTCCAAGTAGGGACCACAATCCTAGTCAGGGTAAGTCACACACAATCCAAATTATCCTGTGCCAACCCTCTGGTAGCCTGGCACTGAGCAGTCAGGCTTAACTTAGAAGCAATGTGTAAAGTTTGTGCAATAAATCATACAGTAACACTGTGAAAACACCACAAAACTACACCACACAGGTTTAGAAAAAAAATAATATCTATCTGAATAAAATAAGGTGAAAACGACAAAGATCCAATAAGCACAAGTTGAAATATCACTTTTAAATGCTTTAAAAGAATCTTAACTCTTAGAAATAAATAGTTGTCTCTTTGTTACACACAGTACCTGGTATGCGTAAAAAAAAAAAAACAACGCACGGAGACCGCTAGAGGAGGCGATGCGTGGAAAAATAGGGTGTGTGCCAAATTTTCCAATGCAGCACAGACGTTGAGTCGTTTCTTTCCACACTGCTAAGGGCTTGCGTCATTTTTCTACGCGCAGTCTTGGTTCCTCACTGCAGTGAATCTTTAACAAAGGGATTAATGAACAGATAATTAGATAGAGTGACTGAATATATATGTTACACTATATTTTATGACTATTACTTTTGGCTTGACTATACACTTTATTACCTTTGCTTATTTTCGATGTAGTGGTTCCTTCTCTGGTCTGAGGTTTAAGCGTCCTCATGATGCCTTATCTCTACATGGGATGGTAAGCCTTTCTACGTCATGTTGAGTGAGTCTGATTACTGTCCCAGAGTCATGATACTTACCATGTTGATGCTGGTTTATGTGTTCTCTTGCATATACCAATATATATGTTGCTTTTTTATGTCTGTCTTTGTTCTTTTTCAGGGCGACCTAATAGGTGACTGACTGTGACTAATAAGTCCATATACTGTAAGTGACCCTCCAGCACTTATTGTTATCTGTTTTTTAGGAGAAGTTACATTTTAAGGTCCTGAAGAAGCGCCGTTGGATCTATTTTAGACCGTCCAGGCGCGAAACATGTCGACCTCTCAGTGCTGGGATTGAGTATTTCTCCTCCTTCCCCCCTTTTTGTTAGGAGTATAGGGTACATTATTCCCCTTGGAACTCCTTTATTCATTTTTAATCTTGGCCTGACCCTCATATAAAGTAACGTATTAAAGACATTTGGTGTTCAGAGCCAATTTTAATACACTTCTTACTCTCCTTTTCCGTCTTGCGTTATCACACCCTACTGATTCCATCTGATCAGTAATACCACCTTCGGTCAAAGAGCCACTACCATCTGTGTAGTGGCCCGTCGGACATTGCAGTGCCGGTCCGGCGAGGAGTTAGCCCGATGATGATGCCTAGCGTCGGTATTGATGCTTGAGGGTACTCCTAAGACATGACCCGCTCGTGAAAACTCGTTTAGGCAGACACTTTTTGGAACAGTATACCTTTTTGTTATATAGTGATATTTTGACAGCCTGGGACGATGTGGGGAAAATCCTTGACGCGCTGGAAGAAGGCACGGGCGCTGCGTCGATCCGGTAGGCGATGCATTGAATTTTCCGTCGCAAGGCAGGTGCTGCATCGAATTTCCAGTCGGGGCTGCGCTGTTCCGGTCGGCTGTGTGTCGATTTCTCAGTCACAAGGCAGGCTTTGTGTCGATTTCTGCAGGCGGTGCATCGTTTTTCAATGCACAAGAGTTTCCTGAAGAAATTAAGGGGGTCATTATGACCCTGGCGGTCTGTGTAAATGTGGCGGTAGGACCGCCAACAGGCTGGCGGGACATTCTGCCACATTATGAAATTGGGTAGCACACCGGCCGCCATGGCGGTAGCAGCCGGGCTGCTACTGTACCGCCGGTGGCATTTTAACCCTGCCTACCGCTATGGTTTTCAGCATGGCGGTAGGCCCTACCAGTGACAGGGAATTCCTTCCCTGTTACTGGTAGAAGACCCATCCACCCCCCCTTACACGCCCCAGATGCCCTCAACACCCCATCCACGCTCCCCCATTCCAATTCCCTCCCCATACATGCACACTAGCAGGCACACACCTCGCATTCACACACTCACTCACACAGGCATACACGCATGCATCCATTCATACACGCATCCGTACACACATTCATACTGGCATGCAGACATGCATTCACATTACTATTCATACACGCGTTCTCACACATGCACACCCATGTGCAAACAACATTACTCACATTCACATACACGTACACACATTCATGCATACACCCCCACAGACACACAACAACCCCACCCCCTCCCCTGTCGGAAACATGACTTACCTGTATCCAGGGGATCTTCCAGCAGGGGACGGGACGGGCCCATCTACTGCCAGCAGCGCCAGCCAGCAGAACACTGCCAGGCCGTATTATTTGATGTAATACGGCTTGCGGCGGTCTACTGCCGTGGCGCTGCTGGTGGTCCTTCTCAGGAAAGCAGTTCAGATGAGTCCTTTGGGCAGCCAGACAGTTGCTCTTGACAGGGTGCATATGTAGGCCCAGAAGTGTCTGAGTTGGTGGGGCCAGAGACCCAGTTTATATACCCAAACATGCCTTTGAAGTGGGGGAGACTTCAAAGAGTGGTTCTGAAGTGCACATGTTCCTCTTTCAGTTCAATCCTGTCTGCCAGGGTACCAATAGGGGGTTTAGCAGTCCCTTGTGTGAGGGCAAGCCACTGGCCTTTGAAATATAAGTTTCAGGCCCTCCACCCTTCCAGCCCAGGAAGACCAATTCAATGTGCAGATGAATGCAGGTGTGACTGAGTGTCCTGTGTTTGTGGTTGTCTGGGTGAAATGCACAAGGGAGTTGTCAACCAGCACAGACCAGACGTTGATTGGACAGTCTGTAAGGCACAGATGGTATTAAGTGAGAAATGCTCACTTTCTAAAAGTGGCATTTCTAAAATAGTAATATAAAATCCAACCGCACCAATAAGCAGGATTTTCTATTACCATTTTGGCCATACTAAATATGACCTGGTTACCCTTTTCAGATCAGAATCTACCACTCAAAAAGTATATGAGGGCAGTCCTAATGTTAGTCTACGAAAGGAGCAGGCCTCACTACAGTGGAAAACAAATTTAGGAGTTTTCCTCTACCAGGACATATACAACACATGTGTATATGTCCTGCCTTTTACCTACATAGCACCCTGCCCTATGGGTTACATAGGGCCTACCTTAGGGGTGACTTGTATGTCAGAAAAGGGGGAGTTTGAGGCTTGGCAAATACTTTTAAATGCCAAGTCAAAGTGGCAGTGAAACGGCACACACAGGCCTTGCAATGGCAGGCCTGAGACATGGTTAAAGGGCTACTTATGTGAGTGGCACAATAAGGCTGCAGGCCCACTAGTAGCATTTAATGTACAGGCCCTGGGCACAGGTAGTGCACTTTACTAGGGACTTATAAGTAATTCAAATATGCCAATTGGGGATGAACCAATGTTACCATGTTTAAGGGAGAGAGCATATGCACTTTAGCACTGGTTAGCAGTGGTAAAGTGTGCAGAGTCCTAAGACCAGCAAAAACAGTATCCGAAAAGTGGAGGGAGACAGAAAAAAAATTGAGGGATGACCACCCTAAGGCTGTCAGGTCTAACACCCTCCATCCAGGGACACGCTGGGGTTCCCCTCCTGGATAATCTCCCCTCCTTCAGGGCCAGGCAGATTCCTTCCCTCTCTCAGCAAGCTTCTAGGCACTAGGAAGAAACTCAGCTCCTTCAACAGAAAGTACAGACCTCAGGTGATGTCCACTCGCCTGTGGGAAACTGACTGTTACGTGATGACTGACCACAAAGCAGCCCTTCAAGTACTCTTTGAAGAACTCTTTTCCTTGGCCATGAAAGGCTTGGAACTGGAACAAAGTAGGGTGGTTTACATTCCACTTTTATGACATTTTATATTTGTATAATTTTTATAAAGATATATATTTTATATTTTCTAGACAGGTGATGTGAATCCACTGTCCCAAACTTCAGAACCAGTTTGGGGTGGTTCTCTTTTCAAGTGTCTTTCTCGGGCTGCTCTGCAGACACAGCCTTTGTGTGAAGGGATCCTTCATACAGCAGTTAGCACTGCATCTGTTTCCAAGTTAGAACACCCATTAGATTAGCACAATTAAGTGTGACGTTTCTGCACCTGGCTGGGAGGCTCTCCAAAACACTAATCATGGAAAGACAAAAGGGCAAGCCTGACCTAAAAACGTCTTCATGTTGCTCAAAAGAAGCTGCAGTCTCACCCTTCATCCATGCCATTCACGAAACGGCAGTGGTGAAGAAGAGCTAATCCGCAGCCCCTTGCTAATGAAAAAACGTTCTCATGTTATTTCTAAAAGCAGCCATGTCTGCATCCTCTCTTCAGTATCTGTATCTCCATCCTCCAGTACCAAGATTGCAGGTAATGCACTTCCACTCTGGAGAGCCTGTGCCACAAACCAAGGGCATTCAAAATGGATCCCACTAGCAAGGACATATTGCAGGGTAACACACTCCTCTTCAGCCTCTGGGGGGGCCCTCAGCCCAAGACCAATGAATATCTGTAAGATATGGGGACTCAGGGACCCATCATTACATTTTGCATGTCAACCCCACCATTTTACATTACATCACTGCCCACTGGCTTCAGTGCTCAGACTCACGGGCACAGGGAGTCACACATGTGGGAACATAACACATGCACGCTACATGCACAAAGGAGGTCAGCGCAATGTTCTGGGCATTCACATAACAGTGGGGCTCGTAGGCCACATTCTCAATGACACAGGTAAAAAGGCCTGGTCACACTATGAATCTCAAAACACGGTATGATACCACCACCGCTTGTGTGCTATATGCAGGACAGTAACAACAGTCCTCTGGGGGGCATAGGCAGGGACTGGCAAGACCTCTGCACTCACACTTAAGTAACTGTGATACTAGGGCCAACATGAAAGGCAGTATACTAGATACACATGCAGCCCGGCACCCAGAGCAGGAGAACACGTCTGTCTCCTATGCATAGTTCTCCAAAATTAAAAAGTAGTATTTGGTACAAATATCAGTTTTTTATGACGACTACATGCCTTTCTTTTGGAGAATTTTAGTTTATTCATTCAAAAATAAAAGCTTTTATTTGATAAAAAGAAGTTGACAAGGTGGTGTTTGGGGGCAAAATTATCTGTTTGCTAAACTGCATTTATAATTGCAGGAGATTAAGGGACTACAACATTATTTACAAAGCAATAGAGCATACATACTATATATAAACAGGCTAAGGTAACATAGGTAATTCAAAAGTGATAGTCAAGCTATGTTTGGGATTTTCCTTGCGTCACCTTTGGCCACGGACCAGTTTTATTGCCATTTGGTGCTGAAGTCACAGCTGAAAGTCTTTTAAAAGGTGTGACTTAGAGCGGGGAAGGGTGAAGGCTGTAGCCAGAGATGTTGCAGGGTGTCCAGTGGAAGGGTTAGAGGGGTAGGTGTCATGAAGGATGAGAATCAATCTCTCTTTCAGGGGCTCTGGTAAGCGGGTGGTTACATTGTGAAGGCATGTAATTGAGCAGGAGGATCCACTAGAGAAGTTGATGGCAGAAGGAGGAAGCTGTGATTTTCTTCAATGCAGTTTTACCATTGAGGATTTACAATATGAGGAGGTAGTTTTGAAATATAGGTGTGATATTTAAATAGGATGTCTGAGAGATAATTCACATTGAGTTTGAGAAAATCAATGCTTATATATTGTCCTTATCACTTTTACTGGTCTTACCTAACTGTGAAGCTAATGTCTGGCCACACTGGATTGGCCGCTGCACAAAATCAGTTACTGTTGTGAACAAATTAGGAGTACAGATGGAGAACAATGTTAGCATGGAAAACCAAGTCTTTACTTGTGTAAAGAATTATTACAACACATATGCAATAAGAAGATACTCCACTACTGGGACACCCCAGCTCTTTTTCCTTACCCTCCTTAATCGCGCAATTGAAGCATGTTCAGAATGTCTGGCTACGATGGTGCTTGATTTGGGCAAATATAACCACGTCTTGCAAGGCTTGCCCAAGCCTAAAAGACTTTGCATCAGGAAATAAGTAACATTCATACCACTATCCACTATCTATAAACAGAATAATTCACATTATAGCACCTACCTTCTTGCCATGCAGTACTGGACCCTGTGAACTATTTTCTTCCAGTGCTCCTTCACTCTCCAAATCCCAAGAAAGCAATGTTGCGGAATGGGCATCGCAAAAAAAGAGCTCCTTATTAGGGCTTATCAACTACGTATAGCTTGGTTCCAGTGGCACTTTGAGCAAGGGTCCATGTCTGGGTATACCAATCACACTTAGGGCATTAAAAACAAGGTGATGGATGGAATGCTTGAAATAATATCATACACTAGCAATTGCTCGGGCTGCATCCCAGTTCATCACTTTTCGTCCACTATGCCACCTCAGCTTTGACCCTGCTTCAAGGGTAACCGTCCAGCCTGAACTGACAGACCAGGTTTCACCCTTATTAGCCAGGTTTGGGATGGTCTGTTCCTACTGGAGCAGAATCAAGACTGACTTGCATATGACTGGGTCCAAACTGAGGTGGCATGGTGTGCAAAAGAACAGTGGGTTCGAAGGCTACCATGAGTGACTGCTAGTGCTTAGACTTATTGCAAGCTTTCCTCTCATCTTCTTTTGTATGTTTGATGTACAGCTCTAAGTGGCAAGGGTATGCCCAGACGTGGGTCCAGTGTTCACTGTGCACACTAGAGCCAAGATATACTCGACTGATGAAGGCCAATTAGGATGAAACTGGCCTTGGGTTGCTTCTGTTTAGGAAGGGCCTGGCCTGGAGGTTCGGGCTGGACTTCCTAGTGGAGGAGGTTCAAGGTGAGGTGGCATAGTTGGCAAAAGAATGGTGAGTGTGAATGCTACCGTGAGCGATTCTCCACCTCTTTCTATTGCTAGTTTTTCCTCCCAATTATCCATGTAGTCATTTAGCATGTAGGCTGAGGACGTGGTTGATGCGGGATATTAGATTTTGACTTGTAGGCTGATGGAATGTTGTCTAAAGCAGTGTTACCTCCCAACCTCCCTCGGCCTGTCTCCCTCCAGAGCTCACCCAATAAAGAGTTTGTATCAGTTGATATATGTATCTTCTGTTGAGCGAAAAGGATGTTTTGCATTCCTCTACTTTCAGTACTAGATCTTCATGAAAAAAAGAAGTCTTTTAAGTCCACATGGTCATCAACCATTAGATATTTTTAAAAAGTCAAGTCTGTTCCTCCTTGCATGGAGTCTGGGTTATATGACAGAGGTGAGAGGGGGAAACACGAAAGATGTGAGATGTTTCAACCTGGTTAGTTTATTCTAATGGGTTAGGAGGGTGGTTGTTAAGTATGATAAGTATGGTGCTCTATGGTAAAAAAGTATATTTTTCAGTGGTGGGGGTGTGATTGTTCTTTTCAGTGTTTCCAAGGAATCTTAGTTGTGGTTGCATCCATTCAATTGCAGGGCTAATTTGGGCTACCTGTTATATTGTAGTATGTCGAGGAATTCCAAACCTTCTTCTTTCTGGCTTCTGTAAGAGGTGGTCCTCGCAATTCTGGGATAACTGGGTGCCCAGATGATATACAGCAATTTAGTTTGTCGCTTCCAAAGGAACTGTTTGAGGAGCTGTAATAGGAGAGTTTGCATTACATAGCGGAGTATGAGAAGGAAGTTCATCTTTACAGAGTTAATTTGGGCACTTCAAGATAGGTCCGACCTCCTCCATCTGTAAAAATCTTTATATAGTACTTCCATTAATGGGGTCACGTTGCAGACACAGAGGGTAGAGGTCTGAGATGGAACTCAGGTTCCCAGGTCTCATAATGGGCTCCCTGTATAGCTGAAGTCTGTCTGTTGTTGCCAATATTCTCACTTCATGTGTTAAGTCTGCCATCCTTATCCAAGCTAATTTGATGTTGTTATTTGGTGAGCCTGATACTGTAGGGAAGGTCTCTAATGCTCTCCTAAGTGCTTCTATAGATTCATCTGGTTTAGTCAAGAAACAGAGGATGTCATCCTCGAACAGCACAACTTTGCAATTCTTATATCGAACTTTAAGGCCATTAATTTGAGGATTATTAGTAATTCCCTGGACTATGGGGTTCCACCATTGCTAAGGCAAAAATCGAAGGAGACAAGGGACAGCCCTGCCACTTCCTTCTTTTTAAATTAAGGGTCTGTGAGAGTTCTCCGTTAATTTTAATACGGGCTTTTGGGTCAACATAATTAGCCATGATCAAGCAGATCATGACAGGGGCCAGCAGTTTTGGTGAGGAAATGTTCTATGTAGCTCCAATCCACTCTGTAGAAGGCCTTCTCTGCATCTAGCGAGAGAAAGACCATTGAGATGTGTTGCTTTTGGGCTTGATCATTAAGGGCTATCGCCATCCTTACATTACCATGTGTATGTGTCCCTAGTATGAACCCCAACAGGAAGGGTTAAATTAATCTGGCCATATTGTGTTTACTGTAGAAAGAAGTATTTTTGTGTAGATTTTCACAGTTATTTAAGAGGGCTACTGACCAATAAGTTCCACAATGAAGGCGTCTTTGCCCAGTTTGCAAGTGTTGCCTCTAGCATACTGTCTCTTACCCATTTGGACTCTCCAATGTGATTATAAAATTTGGTGAGTAGCTCAGCCAAAAATGGTTGAAATACTTTATAGAACGACATGGTGAAGCCATCAGGGACGTGCGCCTCGCTGCGAGGCATACTCCCAATTGGCCATGTCACTTCTTAAGGATCTAATAGTGGTGGGTGATATAGGGTGAATATTGATCTTGTTCTCAGGGGTTAGTGTCATGTCTGGTATATAGGCCTGTGTAGAAATCAATAAACTTAAAGGATTTCATGGGTCTTGGAGACGGTTGTACGAATAAGTTGTTCTGATTCCCCTCTGGCCTTAGTAACTTGTCTGAAAGTACTTAGGCAACTACAGTGACCTCCTGGTCAGCGTCTGCTGCCCTCCCCAACCCCTCTGGCTGCTACTGCCTCTACCTTGCCTGGGAACGAATTGAGAGCCTGCCTGACTCTCAGCTCGAGACCCTCCTCCACCCGCAGTCTCCTTCCTGCGCCTCATCCCTGGTGGTCTACTGGCCATCGACAAGTAAGTATCTCTCTCTATCTCTCCTTTATTCCTGCTTTCATACTTCTGCCTTTTCTTTCACTTGTTTTTACTTTTGGCTTCTTTCATTTCTTTTCTCTTTTTCTGTCCTTTCCTTGACCCTACTCGCTCCCTCCGTCAAGCCATCCCCCTGGCCAGCCCCCATTACAACACCATGACCCTCCACCACTTTAACACCAGACATCTCACTGACTGATGCATCACATCCCCAAAGGACACCCACAGACCTTTTTTGTGCAGGAACTGCAACTTCAGTGCTGGCCGCAACAAGCAGAAGATACTCCCCACACCCGGCAACACCTACACCCACTACAACTCCATCAACTTCTTCCTCCTGAAAATTAGCTCCCTCCACAAGCAGGCCACCGAACTCTGGGATTTGATCAACACCGCCTGACCGGACATCACCTTCCTTACCAAGACCTGGACCAACCCCACCTCAGGACCGGACATTACAATCGTCATCCTGAACGGATACAGCATCCAGAGGAGGGATTGGCCCTCCCGTCCGGGCATAGGATTCGCCATCGTACACAAGCCCTCACTACGTATAAAGGCCACCTCAGAAAAACAGTGCACCAGCAAGGAACACCTTCACTTCCTGGTCCACACCGATCAGAACTCCTCCATCCACTGCACCCTGGTCTACAGACCACCCGGCCCCCGCCCAGCATTCATCGGCGACATCGCCACACCCCAGGCCCTGACGTCCGATGACTACCTCCTCCTCAGCGACCTGAATTTCCTCCCTGAGGACCTCAACGATCCAAACACCACTGCTCTACTCGACAACCTCGCCACCCTCGGCCTCAGACAGATGATCACCGTGCCCACACACATCACAGGACACACAGTGGACACCATCTTCATCTCAAGCAACTGGATTAGCATCGAGACTATCTCCACTCCAGAGTGGACCCACCACCGCTGCCCACACTTCACCATCACCGCACCCAGTAGCCTCATCTGTGCCCCCAGAGGAAATGGAACGAAATAACCAATGTGCAACTTACCACAACTCTCGCCAAATCCTTTCCGCTTCCCTCCGATGACGCCAACATTGCAGCGTGCAATCTCAAAACATGGATCACGAATGATCCGACACTCTAGCCCCCTCTGTCTGACATCGGCCAAGTGCATACCAATGAAAGCCAGCTGGTTCACCACCAAACTCCAAAAATCCAAATGCACCTGCAGGACCCTAGAGAAAAAAATGGAGGAATAGCCAAAACAGCGAAGCCCTCGTCTCCTTCAGAGCTGCAACCGCCATCCACCACCGACATATCAAGAATGCAAGAAAGAACACACTCCGGGAATGCATAAACACCTCCACACACAACACGAAGTAATTTTTCTCAGTCATCAACGAGTTCCCAAATCCCCCCTCCGAAGCAACCAGCATCCCCGTCGCAAGACCTATGCGACAAACTCGCCACTTTTTTCCACCACAGGACCCAAGACATCTACTACTGCTTCCTCCCGGAAAGCCAACTCAGAACCAGAACCTAGGACCAACCCACCCCCCCAGAACCCACCCAGACCACCCACAGCTGGTCCACGCTCACCACAGAGGAAACAGAAAGCATCATGAACAGCAGCCACTCTGGAGCCCCCATGGATTCTTTCCCGCACCACACCTAAGTCAGAGCCAGCACATCCATTGCCTCCGAGCTCCAGAACACGATAAACCGCTCCATCAACACTAGCACCTTCCCTGAGGACTGGAAACAGGCCAAAGTACACCCCCTCCTGAAGAAACCCTTGTCAGACCCATCAGAACTAAAGAACTTCGGGCCCATCTCGTTGCTAACCTACCCGGCCAAAGTACTGGAGAAAGTCATCAATACACAACTATGCAATTTCATTGAGGTCAACATATCTCGGGACAGCTCCCAGTCTGGGTTCCACAGCATGGAGACAGCTCTTCTTGCAGCCACTGATGAAATCTGATCACTTCTAGACCATGGCCACACCGCAGCACTCATACTCCTCGACCTCTCAGCAGCCTTCGACACGGTCTCCCACAGCACACTATGCACCAGGCTCCACGATGTAGGAATTCGCAGAACAGCCCTGAAATGGATCCACTCCTTCCTCTCCGGAAAGACTCAGAGGGTCAGGCTCCCTCCCTACAGTTCTAAACCTACAGGTGTCAGATGCAGAGTTCTCCCAGGATCCTCTCTGAGTCCACTCTTTTCAACATATACATGACCCCACTCGCAGCCATCGTCAGAAGCCACGGAATGAACATTGTGTCATAGGCCGATGACACACAACTCATCATTTCCCTCACCGAAGACCTGGACAAAAGGAATTTCCACTTGGGAATGGAAGCCGCCGCCACCTGGATGAGAGAAAGCGGTCTCAAGCTCAACTCTGATAAGACAGAGTTCATCATATTTGGAAAAGCCACCTCACCATGGGACAACTCCTAGCGGCCCACATCTCTCAGCACCCCGCCTTCACCGACTGAGCACGCCTTCAACCTAGGCATCATCCTCGACTCCTCCATATCTATAACCCGCCAGGTAAACTCAGTCACATCCTCCTGCTGGCACACCCTCCGCAATCTCTGGAAAATGTTCAAATAGATCCCAGCAGACTGCCGCAGGACTGTCACCCACGCCTTAGTCACAAGCAAGCTTGGGTACGGCAACGCTCTCTATGCCGGCACCATGATGAGAAAAATCAAAAAGCTGCAACTCATCCAGAACGCCGCCGCCAGACCTGTCCTTAACCTCCCACACCAAGAACCCATCTCCCAGTACCGGAGGACCCTCCACTGGCTTCCTATAGAAAAACGAATCACCTTCAAGCTACTCACCCACACTTACGAAGTCATACACAACGTCGGACCGGCTTATCTGAACCATTACGTCTCCTTCCACACCCCTGCCAGATCCCTCCGCTCAACTGGCTCTGGACACTATCCCTCACATTAAAAAAACGAGTGCCAGAGGACGATCCTTTACCTACATCACAGCAAAGAGCTAGAACAACCTGCCCCTACACCTCAGACAAGCCCATCACTCACCATCTTCAGGAAGAACCTCAAGACGTGGCTCTTCGAATAAGGCTCCGCTCCCCCCCAAACAAGAGCCTTGGGACGCGCTTTACAAACACTGATTAATAGACTGGGCAACAGTTGGTTTTGTGGTGAGTTTAAGGGTACGCCCTGTGGATTTAAGGTCGGCTCTCTTCGTGCTGGCAAGCCTCTGAAATGTTGCTGTGTGGGAAATAAGCTCTCCCCGCAAGACCACTTTGCATGAGTCGCATACTGTTGAAAGAGAAACTTTTGCTGTCTCATTCTCCTGGACAATTTCCTTCTAGGAGTGTTTGGGAGAAGTAGGTGGGGGGTCTGGTGAGAATACCCGGGTGCTGATTTATCAAGAGTGTTGCTATTGCATTAATGTCACATTTGAAAATAACAACGCTTCTGGCAAAGACTTTGATATGAAGGAAGAGGGTTTGAAAAAATATATTTGTCTATTTGTCTTTGTAAGGGCCACAAATTGAAAAAAGGGTAAATTCTTGATTTACCAGTTGCTCTCCAAAGCCTACACTAAGGACCTCTAGCTGGAAATATAGTTCTCTTCTCAACAGGATGGAGACCTCCTATGTTTTTAGAGAATGCATGAGAGAGATGCTGTCGAGGAAATCAATAGATTGTTATCACATCGTATCTTGTTTGATTAGATGAGTCTCCTGTATTAATATTATGTCCACATCGTTATCAGGTAACCATTTGAGTATAGTTTGTCGCTTGATTGGAGAATTCAAACCATAAACATTTTGGGCTAGGAGTTTAGGGTTTACCATTAAATTGGATAAAAAGTTACACAATTAACCAAGATTTGACAATTTGTTGGTTATGAGAGAGTGCGCACCCTTGACTTTATCCAAAGGCACCAATCTTAGTGTTTGGACTATTAATACAAGCCTTTCATCATTCGTTGAGCTCTCACCCATATCACTTTCCGAGTACACCTCTCCATCCCCCCACCACCACCCCTTGTGCAGAGCATCAAATGTAATGTTACTAATAATAATACAAAAATATAAACATAACACAACCAACTGTAAGGTCAGAGGACCAGTTATTTACTGCGCCCTAGTAAGAAAGGCACAGCATCCAGGGCCTCTGGCCTCGAAAATGACACAAGCTGGGGCTCACTGGGTGTTAGATTAGGTCCTTCTCGAAAGTACGTGATGACTCTCCTGGTAGAAGGTTAAGAGAAAAAGAAAGTAGCTGACTGGACCTAGGGGTCCATTGATTCTTCTCAGGTTTTGAATGTTGTATAATAATTCTCATGCGTTTGTAGATGTTAATTTAACATGAAAGTAAGGGAAGTCAGCTGTTTATTGGGTGGTGTCTCAGAAGACTCCAGATGTCATTTAACCCCCAAGAGTGACATCTCTCATTTGCGATCTTTGCCGTGGGAGTGTAAGGATGTTCCCATGCAGAAGCAGTATTTCATCAAGCAGGCTGCCCTCTGATGCACTCTGTGAGGGTGGTAGTAGGCCTAGTATTTTGCAGGTCTTTTCTGGAGGGTGTATTGCATGATCTCATCCCTCTAACATAAAAAAGAGTTAAGCAGAGTATCCAGTCTTCAAGGGATGGCTATCTGTCTCATTAAAAGAGAGTGATTGTATCACCCTTAAATATGAGTTGGCCTTGTCATTGTGCCTCAGATATCAGGTGTACTTCTTAAAAAGTGTATTGTAGTCAAAATATCAGAAAGCAGCGTTTGTTGAGTCTGATAAGCTGTGAACATTCTGTGAAATGTCACTATATGCTCATCAGGTATAATTTGATGAATACGTTATTTCACATATTGTTTGAGATCAGAGTTGGAGAGTTCAGCATCGTTCATATTTGAATGTTGTCCTTTGACTTCTGTTATTGCCATCTTGTCGAAGATCGGACCGTGTTAGTGTCTCAGTACTTCTACTGCAAGAGGGTATTGTTCATGTGCTTGTTCTGCTTCAAATGGCTTGAAATGAAAGAGACGATTCTCAGCAAGTGGCATATCCTTGGCTCGGTTTGTTATTGTCAGGTCATGGCGCAGAGTTGATATATCAAAGTTAAGTTCCTGAATAATTGGATGTCAGCTTTGGCAGATGGGGATTGGGACTCGAAGGCACTGTTGGTGTACTTAAATTCGTGGTTGATGCAATTAAGTAAGTGACCTCCGTTCTATCCCTCTTCAAGGGTCAAATCAAAATTCTGAAAGACGGCATTTCGACTGTCTGATTTTTGAGGTACCTATTTTCGCAAAGTATTAAGCATTTTTAGTTGAGCTATTCATTGTGATGGGGGTTTAGAAAAGTGGGCTGATTGTTAGACCTTCACGGTTGTCGAGCTCACCGAAGCTACTGTTTTAAATGCCACTCATATAATCTAGGTCCCAGTTGTTGGCCCTGTTCTAGATGAGCTAGTGACTGTAAGTGGGGGTTTAGACCAGTGGGCCGATTGTTAGGCCTCCAGGGTTGCTGAGCTCACAAGGGATGTTGTTCTCCATGGCAATAATATAATTTAGGCCCCACTGGCGGGCCCTGTTCTAGGATCCATCGAAACCAAAAATGCTGCTATTTTGTGCTCAAGTTTGCTTTGAAAACTTGTTAATCACCTCCCATTCATAGGCCACAGCCATATGAAAAACCTGTAGGTTGCATGTTATGTCCCATATGCTGGGACACGACCTCTTGTGTACTGTTTCTCCTAAGGGAGGCTCTGTTGGTAAACCGTAGCACTAACCATTGATGTAGCACTGTGGGTCCAAAACGTTATCAGTCTTGGACCCCCGGGTGCGGTATGCCAACCGCACGGAGGACAACTCCAGCCAACTTGTGTTTTAGGAGGCCTCGGCCACGTTCCCCTTCATCTGGTAGTGTTGTGCAGTGGTGGATCTTTGGGGTTGGGGGTTCAGCGCCCCGCCCGCCTTAATTACACTGCGATTCCCTCCCGGGGTTGTTTAGGAGCTCTGCAGGTTCCGGTGTAGAATGTTGCCCATGGTAGCTATCTTGGATTCGTGCAAGTCGGGGCGCCGCAGCCGACGAAAGTGGTACAGGGAACCCACGATCCCAGTTTCCAAAGTCTCCAGTTTGGAGGGTGAATTCGCTGACATTTTCTTGCCTTGTCTTAACCCAGGCCACGCCCACAAATAGCAAGCTGTTTAAATAATAAATGTATTTTTATATTTTTGGCATGGCCCTCGCCAAGCATAATTGCAAAATACAAAAAATATATACAGACATAGCTCGTTGACACCTACGGATACATTTTGTTGGTTTGAACTTGAGCCCAGTGGTGGCAAAGGCAATTACGGTGATCAGAGGGGAAATTACTAGGCAAAGGGTGGAATGTAGAGTATACCATGTCAACTTTAGCGAGATGCCATGTTCACTTAAGCAACATTGGGAAACTGAAATAATGAAAATCTGTGTCGTTAGACAAGGAATGGTTGTTTCCACAGGCAAACGTTTGGGGACAAATACGTTTAGGAAAAACGTTGGGCTTTCTTTTAGTCATAAACTCTTTTTAAGGGCGGGGGAAAACTAGTGTCCAGTTTTTTTGAATCTTTAAAAAATCCTATCTCTCGCCTACATCTGGAGTTGTGGTTTATTTTCAGGGGCGTAACTCAGGCCCCTGCAGCTTGTGAAGCTTTCTCAGAGAAAATTGGTCCAAAAGTTCGTACTTAATGAGTACGTGTTCGGGTATCCATATTCTTTTTGATTTAAAACATGTCGGTACTGGCTTTGTTTTAATAATCATTTAGGGAAACTTTTGGGCAGTTCAAGCATACCCCTTACGGTATTTGTTGTTGTATAAGTTGGTATACGTTTGTAATTGAAAAGGAGAAAAATATTGTGTTTAGCTGCTTTAACCCCCACGCGGCCGTCCATTAAAAATACCATATCAACCTAGAAGACGTACATGGTTAAGCACGCCCCCAAACAACCCATTCAGCCCAAATCCGGTGAATATTTCAGAAACCTGGGAGACTCGTGTGTGTGTTGGGGGGGCGAAGGAAGAGACCATGCTGCTGGAAGACCCCAACAATTCTGCGCGACTGCCCCCCTTAGTCCGTGGACAGAGAGCGGTGTCTCCCAGCGCTCGCAGCCCATGGCCTACTCCCAGCGGCCCCGGCAGCGAGCAGGATTCCTCAGGACCCGGGACCCTCCCTCTCCCCCGCCCCTCCTTGTGACGCCTCAGCCGTCCCGCTATCTGCCCACGGCGGAAGGAGGAGACCGGCAGAGTAGCTGTCGCAGAACAGAGGGAGCAGCTGCCGAGGTACCCATCCCGGCGCTGCAGCCGCTCGGAGACACCCCCCGCCCGCCGGAGGGCCCTGCCCGAGACCGGTCGCAGGATGCGGGAGGCGAGCAGCGGCGCGTCGGGCAGCCTTTCGTCCCCGGCCGGGGACCCCCTCACAGCCGGTACGTGCGTCTATTTGGTGACCCCCCCAGCGCTGTCTCGCGCCTAGTCAGCCCGGGGTCATCGCGAGTCACGTGGCGGCACCAGCCCCCCCCCCCCCCCCTTTTAACGGCCCTTTTGTTTCTCCTCCAGTGGCCGGGGTGAAGAGCGGAGCGAGATGGGGAGGGGGTGCGTCAGTATAGGGCGCAGAGGAGGGGGAGTTGTACATAAGCCATTTTGTGTGTGTATAGATATACATTTATGTATATATATTAGTGTGTACGTTGTGAACTCGGCGCGCAACGCCCACTGGGCTACAACGGCTTCAGCCCCCACCTCCCGTGGGTCACTTGGGTGGGTGTCGCGTCCTGGACAGGGAGCTGCTTGGGAAGCAGGTGTGGGAATCTGAGAAAACATTTTTTAAAGAGACAAATTTAACATTTCCTACTGCTGGAAAGTGCCTTCAAAGAGGAGCGGCCATCACCAGTAATTAATAAACTGCTAGTTCACAGACCCGGGGGTGGTGTCTGGGGCTGGCTTTCACTATGAGTGGCCGCATTCCTCCTGGAGACAAGGTTTGCAGTTATCAGGTGAGAGGCAGTAATTGCGCTTCGAAAGCGATCCCTGCCAAGGCCTGACTTGGCTCTAAGGGCATCAGGCGGTGCCTGGAAGCTGGAAGGGGGTGACGGGGAGGGGGATTTACTTTTGTTACAGAGGGCGGGCTGGTTTTCTAGCCGTACAGCAATTTTAAAAGCTCTGCAGAGTTTTTGTATATCCAGCAGTTTTCAGGCAACAATGATGGTGGCAAGATAACTCCCATGAATCATGTACCTGCCTGAGGTACATCTGAGTTTTGTCTAGTTGCAGTTTTGACTCAACTAAGGCAGCACAGAGGGTTAATATGCCTACTGTTAAGAACGTGTACTATGTAGATTACAGACCATAAATTAGTGGGATGTTGCTTTTGTCATAGAGATCTTTTAGTTACTGTGCAGTTAATAATTTAAATCATAATCTAGCACAGCAAGCTATGAACTGCCATCAGAGAGCCGCATGCAAACTGCACATTTTCAAGTTGTTTTTTTCCCAGTGTTTGGTTATCCTAATTTTGCTATAAAGGGTTTGAGGAGAAATAAATGATTAGTAAAGTCAACCCTAACCACTGTTACGTTCTAAATCCTGAGTAGATGGTGACCCAGACCAAGTACTCTCAAAAAATGCCTACCAGTGTGGATGATGTCAATCCGACACCTTGTAGTCACGTTTGTTTTGTATAACATTTTCTGTACACTGATTTACACATGATTCATTTTCTGTGTGTGTGTGATGCAAAGTGCTCCAAAACTGGTAAGAGAGGCACTATAAAACAAATGAAATACATGTGAGAGAGAGTGTAGGAAGTTGGCTCTGTATATACTTTCTCAAAGTGAGAGATAGTGTGCAAAGAATCCAAGGGTTCCCCTTAGAGGTTGATAGTGGCAAAATTATATAATACTTATTCTCTATTTTGTCTTAGTGTGGACGGGCAGTAGGCTTTTCAGAGGGTAGTGTTAAGCATTTGTACACACACTCAAAGACTTAACTCCAGGCCAATAGGTTTTTATATAGAAAAATATATTTTCTTAATTTATTTTTGGAACCGCAAGATTCAAATTTTAGGTAAGTACATAAATTGTAAGGTATTTCACACAGGTAAGTATAGAACTTTGATTTAAAACAGAAGTACACACAGTTTTGGTTAAAATGGAAGTAAGATATTTTAAAAGAGGAACCTGCAAAAAATCAACAGTCCCTGGGGGAGGTAAGTAAACGTTAGTTTCTCAGATAAGTAAAGCACTTACACCGTCAGTCTCCTGGGTATAGGCAGCCCACCGTTGGGGATTCAAGGCAACCCCAAAGCCACAGCACCAGCAACACAGGGCCAGTCAGGTGCAGAGGTCAAAGGATGGCCTAAAACACATAGGTGCCTATGGGGAACAGGGGTGCTCCGGTCCCTCTCTGCTAGCAGGTAAGTACCTGCATCCCCAGGGAGCAGACCAGGTTTTTTTTTGTAGAGCACTTGGGGGGGTGGGGGTGGGGAGGGGACACAAGCACACAAAACACACCCTCAGCGGCCGGGTGCAGTGTGCAAAGTAGGCGTTGGGTTTTGTATTGAAAACAATGGAGGGACCTGGGGTCACTCTGGCGATGCAGGCAGGGCTCGGGGGGCTTCTCGGGCCAGCCACCGACTGGGCTAGGATGAGGGCAGCCTGCTGGTCACTCCTGCCCTGGTAGGTGGTTCCTCTCGATCCTGGGGGCAGTGGGTGCAGTGCTTGGTCCAGACGTCGGGTTCCTTTGTTACCAGGCAGTCACGGTCAGGGGGAAGCCTCTGGATCTTCTCTGCAGGCTTCACTCTGGGGGTGCAGGGAGGCCGACACAGGGTGTCCACGTCGTTGGAGTTGCCTGGGGGTCCTCTCTTCGGTGTTGGTTTTCCTGAACTCGAGCCGGGTGGCGTCGGGTGCAGAGTGTGAAGACTCCAGCTTCTGGCGGGAAGTTGAAGTTTCTTTAAAGTTAGTTTTGTGTTGCTGTTTTGTAGTTGTTTCTTGACAGATCTGCTGTCCTCGGGAGGTTCTTGGTCCTTTAGGTGTAGGTCAGTCCTCAGAGGTCGTTGGTCCAGCTGGATGCATCGCTGTGCAGGTTCTTTGAGTCTGGAGAGAGGCCGGTAGGGCTGGGGCCAAGTCAGTGGTCGTCTTTGTGGGGCTTTCAGGTCAACAGTCCTTCTTGTTGTAGGTTGCAGGAATCTGATTGAATACTTCACACCCTTAAATACTGAATTTAGGGGTGTGTGTTAGGTCTGGGGGGAGTAGCCAATGGCTACTGTCCTGTAGGGTGGCTACAGCCTCTTTGTGCCTCCTCCCTGAGGGGAGGAGGGCACATCCCTATTCCTATTGGGGGGAATCATCCAAAACCAAGATGGAGCATTTCTTAAGGCAGGGGTCACCTCAGCTCAGGACACCCTAGGGGCTGTCCTGACTGGTGGGTGACTCCTCCTTGTTTTTCTCATTATCTCCTCCAGACTTGCCGCCAAAAGTGGGGGCTGTGTCCAGAGGGGCAGGCATCTCCACTACCTGGGATGCCCTGGGGTGCTGTAACAACAAGCATGGGCCTTTGCGGCTCACCGCCAGGTGTTACAGTTCCTGCAGGGTGAGGTGAAAAGCACCTCCACCCAGTGCAGGCTTTGTTCCTGGCCACAGAGTGACAAAGGCACTCACCCCATGTGGCCAGAAACGTTTCTGGTTGTGGCAGGCCAGCAGGAACTGGTCAGCCTAACACTAGGGATTGGACTGGTATACAGGGGGCATCTCTAAACTGCCCCCTGTGTGCATTTTTCATTAAGTCCCACACTTGCATTAGTGTGGATTTATTGTGCTGAGAAGTTTGATCTAAGCTTCCCAGATTTCAGTGTAGCCACCATGGAGTTCATAATTGACAGACTCCCAGACCATATACTCTTTATGGCTACCCTACACTTACAATGTCTAAGGTTTGGCTTAGCCACTGTAGGGGCATAGTGCTCATGCAACTATGCCCTCGCCTGTGGTATAGTGCGCCCTGCCTTAGGGCTGTAAGGCCTGCTAGAGGGGTGACTTACCTATGCCACAGGCAGTGGTTTGAAGGCATGGCAGTCTGAGGGGAGTGCCATGTCGATGTAGTCACTTTCTCCCCCCCCAGTACACACAAGCCGTGAGGCAGTGTGCATGTGCTGAGGGAGGGGTCCCCAGGGTGTCTGTCATAAGACATGCTGCAGCCCTTAGAAACCTTCTCTAGCCACAGGGCCCTTGGTACCAGTTCCAAGTGACTTATCTGTGTGCCAGGGCTGTGCCAATTGTGGGAACAAAAGTACAGTTTAGGGACAGAACACTGGTGCTGGGGCCTGGTTAGCAGGATCCCAGCACACTTTCAGTCATAACGGGCATCAACAAAAGGCAAAAAGTTAGGGGTTAACCATGCCAAGGGAGGCATTTCCCTACAGAGAGACTATGGAGAGGTGAGAGGCACTGTTAGAGGGTGATGGTGAGGGAATCACTGAAAAGCCCCAATATAGATTGCTGCATACTGGTGCTTTGGGAAATCATCATTTACTATGCTTTAAAAACCAAGACAGTTGAATATAAAATGAAGAATGCATTATTTTGCAAATTTTTCCCCCCAGGTTTTCTGGGGAGGGGTGGTTGGCAAGCCCCAACCCCCATTGTAGTGGTCAGACTAGCTCGCTATGTACCCTGTAAGGGCTGGTCTGACAACATTTGCCAGGGCTGCTTTGGGTTCCAAGACCAGCCCTGACCCTGTTCCCAACCTCAGAAAAAGAGCATCAGGGCACTCCAAAGAATAAAGAGTCCCTAGTTGAGTGGCTTTGTGTGAAACACTTTAATCCGTTGTGATCGGTAGTCGAATCGCAGTTCTAGGATGTTCAAGTCCACAGATGAAAATATATATATACGAGTTTAACAAATGTCTGAATCCTCAGAATTAACAAGTGTATATAAGAGTAACAAAAACAGCCAACACGTGTTTCGCCCTCATGGACTTTTTCAAGGCAGAGACTATGAGGTCAAAAAAAGTTGTATGTGTGTTCCATCTGTACATGGGACAAGTATTTTTCACGTGTAACAATCCTGGAACCAGTAGTGTGTCCACATTCCGGGACAGAAGTAATTTCAAGGTCTAAGTAGACCCTACCTGTGCCGCCCGTAAGTTATGGCTGAGTAGGTGAGTCGCGTAGTGGCAGTCCCGCAGCGCCTGATAAAGCTGCCGTGTTAACAGGCTTCTCCTTCTGTTAACCCGGAATGTGGACACACTACTGGTTCCAGGATTGTTACATGAGGACGAAACACGTGTTGGCTGTTTTTGTTACTCTTATATACTCAACTATGGACTCTTTATTCTTTGGAGTGCCCTGATGCTCTTTTTCTGAACTTGTAACTTACAGCGCATGACATACGTGTTTTTTACATCCACCTCGGTTTGTGTGCACCGTGAAACCCTCGGTGGTTGGGTTTTTCGCATCAGGTTGGCACCCGCCACAGGACTAATTAATGACCTGTTTTATTTGTGTTGTTACTGGTTTCAGATGTGCGTCGTTTAGCATCAACCACCTTTCTTTAATATCTTTCCTGCTCCCAACCTGACTGTTAACCTGCGCCCTTCCAGGCAAAGAAGGTACAAATGGCAAATTATATTCAGGGCTACTATAATTATACAACTGTGCGGCTGCAGCATTTTTTTCTATAACCATAGATTTTCCTCATTTGCCACATAATCTATTGTCTGTTGCATAATCTGTAGAGTTTAACTAAAATAAAATTTGTTTCTAGCTCAAGCAGTTTAAAAGTTACTAAATACACAGCAACATGTGTTACTGGGCAGTGGAAGACCCTTTGCAAACCTTGACTGGTCACCTGTCTGTTGCTGATTGCTTTATTTGGGAATTATACTGGTACTAATGAGGTGGAACTATAGCCCAGACTGTACTAATAAGTGTAAAAATTGCAAAATAACGAAGTAATAGTGTTTCACATTAAGCCGCATAATTTACTCAAACCTGCCACATAAATAGTCCCTCCCCTGTTGCATAATTCTAGTGGCTCTAATTATAAGTAACTGAATTTATATAGAGCTTACCACCCTTGACAAGGGGTTCAATGGCTAAATACGTTCAATAAAAGGGGAGAACATGTTTTTCTTTTTTTAAATGGCATTGCAGTGATACAGTGTCTATCATGCATTCCAGAATTGTTTTATCAACAGCATCTTGCATTCCGAGGCACTTGTGTTTTTACTTCTAAAGATTCCAAATACTGGCTAAAGTCAGAGCATGCAAAGTGTTACTGCGATATATGGGTCTGGGCAGCAGTTACTCTATTTCGGTGGTTGATGGTAGGTGACAACAGCAGTTATTAGTGGGATCTGGGACTTTTCAAAGATACTCCTATTGGCAGTCTCTGAGCAAAATGCTCATAGTAACCTGTTCTAGCCCAGAAGGAAGGCTAGCCATGGCCCAGGCGTTTATGTTGCCTGTGAGTCTGTCAGACAGTATTGGCGTCGGGGTGATGGTTTGATTATAACATGTTACACCATTACTTTAGCAGTCATGAATTTACTCTAACACTCCGTACAAAGGCAGCAGAGGAGAGCAGCCTGTCGCAGCGCTTCTCTACTTCATGATTGCAGTCTAGCTCACTTTGGGTACGGAAGGAAAAGTGCACCACAGTAGGGACAAACATGGCTTGCCATATTCCTCTGAGACTGATCAAGGGCTGATAGGTGCTGACATCATACACTCCACCTCAAAGAACGCTGTGTGTGCCTCTTGCCCAGGATATTTCTTAGCTGAACATGCAGCAGAGTGACAAGTGGACTGCATGGCACTGTGCACGGACAGCACCTGGCACTGTGACTACCAAAGCTTCCTGCCACAGCAACTGGTGCCTGCCCTTCTTTCTTCTGCCCTATGCCAACTTCAGTCTGGCAAATTAGTCTTGTCAGTTAATGCACCTTCTGCTGCGACACAGTATAAATACCTCCCATTGTTTGAATGCTTCCTTGAAGAGGGTTTTCTAAAGCTCAAGCTTGGTTCCAGAGCCAGCAGTTCACATTAACATGAGTGAGGTGCTCTCTGAGGTTGAGTGGGAATGACTTCTGGGTGGATATGCTAAACCAGCCCCATTCCCCATTAAAGCAATGAAGTAGCATGAGGACACAACACTTCATTTTGAGAAGTAAACATTCTCGGGCCATATTTATTTTCCTAAAGATACATAAATAAAATTTCTAGATATTGACACACTTCAAAATATTTATATCATGTATACTGAGCATCCATTTCAGTACAGGGCTAGCCATAACATTTTCTGTTTGAAATTCTCAAAATCATGGTTACTCGTTGGGCTGGCACTTCAAGCTCCATCACAAAAACAAAAATGTGATTTGGTACCCCCAGATTTCCTTTATGATCCCTACTTAGTAGTTGACAAGGTGAACTCACTCACTTCCTAATACCAGGGAAGCCCCCTTGTGTCAGTCCGTAAGTTGTACCCCAAACCTTTCCACAGTAGCCCAAATTTAGATACCCCTGGCACCCATGGGAGATGTACCTTGATAACGGGCCATATCTTGGTCCCTTGGTGCTAGAGCCTCTCCCAAATCACTCCTAGGCATTGTTAAAGAAGCACTGATTGGCAGCCGAAATATAGTTACTGTAGCACCCAAACTGCAGCTGACTGCAGACTGCTGATCCACTACTCCTCCATGGGGTAATAATTAGAGCCAAATCCAGAACTCATCTGACCTTATTGAGGTCCCGTTTTCACAGGCTTCGTTTCCCGATCGCTGGCTCTTGCTGAAAGTTTGAATTTTCACATATGATGGCAAGAACTGCCATCGGCCACCACTTTCCACTGGCCCATGCTTAAATGCTGGTACATATACCACTTCCCTTTTTTCCTGCTCGCAGAAATGCAAAACTGAAGGTTGCACTTCCAGAGATTTGTGGAAATACCTAGAAGACATTAGTGAGATCCTGCAGAAATAAAACTAGTTCCTGCACATGCAGAGTGTAGGTCTGTGTCATAATCAGACCCCAACCTAGTGAAGAATGGAGCACATTCAGATAGTTGGCCTTCTTTCCACAGTGCTATATATAGCACAAACTAGACTGGAAGGTAATGGGGCTCTTTGCAGGAGCACCAGTGACATTATACAAGGTCACCGTCATTTTTTTAGGCATTGGCAGGTTAGGGGATTTTCCCAGAATCAGAGGATGTTGAGTCGGTGCTGAGACTTGATCCTGGTTTCTCTGTTTCAAAGGTGGCAGCTCTGGCAGTAACAATACAGCTGATCCTCTACATACATAGTCTGGAACCCCTACACAGGTACAGTGGGATTTCTGCAAGGATGAACCCAAGCTCCTCCAGTTATAATGTAGAGTTTATTTGCAGTTTATTTCTTGCACTGAACCAGAGCAAAGTCACTGTGTACATAGAGTTGAGCCCCTACACATAAACAGTTGTGTTGATTCATACATTGTGTACAGGGAGAGTTCAGCTCTTTAAGCATTTCTGCAATGTAAAGGTTGAACTTTTGTGTGGACTTGGATTCCAGTCACCAGCTCCTAATCTGTGGGAGTGGTTAGTGTCTGACATAGCCTGTCTCCGAAAGGAAGTCAGGAAGATGAAAGCAAAAAGGAAGGGACTGAGGAAAGAAATTGTGTTTTAAAAAAAAAAAAAAAAAAAAAAAAAAGCAGCTGAGACAATTTAAGGACTAGTGACATAGAAGAGAGAGAACATGTAAGGCAGTAAGGAGGGGCGAAAGAGAGAAAAAAAAGAGATGAGAATGAGATGGTAAGAGGAGAGAAGGTGTGTTTAACATTTATTTTGTGTGGGGGTGAGGCTGCAGCATAGGGCACGAAGTGACCGTGTTAGCAGTGATAAAGGTATGAATGTTTATATTGTAATTACCTTGAAACGTATCGCTCAAGGGGGAGGAGGAGTAAGAGTGCTTTTTAGTGTGCAGACGAAAAGGGAAGAATCGCAAGTATAACATGGGGAAAATGATTTACAACACTGAAATAAATACAAAAAGACATACGTACGTGTGCTCAACTTCCGAGTAGAAGATTTCCTTATTTAAAAAAAAAAAAAAAGGTGTAAAATTCAGACAGTGGATACAGAGGCTTACAGTTATTTACAAAAAGTAAGACAGTTATGAACAAACTTCAAGATTTCGTAAGTGTATTTGTTTTTTTTCTTCTCTAGCTCCAAGTGGGTACATTCTCCATGTTGGCATAGCATCTTGATATTTAGTTAGTTAGGTGGGATGACAACCGAGGAGTTGGATTTTAAAGCTTGGGGAAACAATAACTATTTGGAAGTTTTTTTGTTAGATATGTAAGGAAGCACTATAGAAGATGCGGCCTGTGTAACTAAACCGGAATGGAAAAAATGCGAATTCTACTGTACTGATTCAGCAGTACATGTCCCCATATCCCTTAACTTTCCAGCCTACTTCATTCGGGGTTATTGACCTATCTGAAATGGCTCGTCTTATAAGGTTAGGTTGAAATATATTGGACTGAACGAGTAATTTGAGGAGTCAGTATAGGAAAACAATAATGTCATAATTTGTAATGCTTCATATGCCACTTTGCGATTTGTAATAATGTAAATAACAGTGTTTACCATTCCGTAATTTAATGGCACATAATTTACGTACATTGAGAAAATGGAAAGGCGAGTTGACCTTGGTGGACTTGAAACTTATGTCAGTGGTAACTTTTAAATGGTTGAGCCACCTTATTGGCTTACACGTGTGAAATATTGTTCAGACCCACCACTTTACGCTCAAACTTAATTGCTCTGTAGCCGTTGTACTCCAAATTATCTCTTCTGTAAAAAGTATTTAAATGTCAAGATGCTAGTTAAGCCTTTTAAATGAATGCACTTGATTCGAAATCATAGTTGACTTTCAAAATTAGTTTTAACCGGTATTTAAACCCCTCTTTGTTCAAAAAGTGAAAATTGCACCGCCCCCGCTAAGCCCAGTACTCCCCTTCTCCCGCCCCCTAGGGGCCTGCATCTTCCAATCCCATTTCTTCATTATTTCCCACTCATGTCAAATGGGTCAGAAGAGGATTAGGCCAATGTAGGTTAACTGAGTGACTCTGTAGGCCAGCCAACTTTATCCACCTTTCCCACTGGGCCATTACAGTTATATCTGTGTTAGGTGCTTAGAGTTTTGTGATATTGACCTCAGACTGCTCGCTAAATTAAAGAATACACAGCTTTTAAGCTCCTTAGCTGAAAGAAAGGTAGTGGAAGACTAAGGACAATTTTATCAATTTAAGGTTGGCATTGAAATACTCTAGATTTGGTAACTTCTTGTCAAACTGAATTTGGACTTCAGCTACTTATCAGATTCTTGGCGCTCCACATGTTTGTATAGTTTTGCAATTTATTTGGTTGGATAAGAATGCACAAAGTACTGGCTGCTTATTAGAAGGGTAAGGTAGTAGTGCTACCTTGCTATTTTTGACATCCTTGAGTGTTCTGAAAAAAATGTCCGTTTACTTTGTGTGTGAACATCTGGCCTGATGTTAGTTTTTTCAGGGAATCAAAATCTCACTATTATGATCATCTGCAAAGCAACAGACGTTTTAGCTTCCTCCTTGACTTTACATCAAACACCTTTTTTGTGGGAAAAGTGCTTTGGGTTGCCCTCGCAGAAGTGCCTCGCGAAGGGATGCACCCATGGCAAATTTTCTGGACAACCATGGGTAATATAGATGACTTCGTAGCAGATTTGTTTCTTATGTGAATACATTGAAAATCTAGAAGTGGTTCTCCCAGGCTTACTCTGGATGTGGAGCGATTTTCATGGTATTTAGGTTCACGGCTAGCTTTATACAGTCGAAGGTTCTTTAGTAGCATGAAAAGTCACTCCAGTATTGCAGAAATGCGTTTATGTGATGCACACTATCTTGCATTATAGTGTCTCCTCCAATGGTCCTTTAAGTTCCCAGCCTATGTAGAAGTTTGCTACTTAAAGCACTTTGTTTTTGTGGGGTTCATGTTTGTTTTACTGTACATTGTGCTCTTCAAAGGGTTTATTAGTTCAAGGCATAGCTTTGTTTCTTCAGTTTTACTAGCAAACGATTTGCTTTCCTGCTATGGACCATGACCATGGTTATGTACACGGGCCCACTCACCTCAAAGACCAATGCTTAGACTTCATCTTTGGGAGGAGTATTATGTTCTAAACCTACTGTCCTCACCTTGTCTGTTTCTACCACACTCTTCTTACATTTTGCACTCTGGCTTGCACAAGCCTCCAATCTACAGCAAAAACACATATGCAAGAGAGAGGAGGCAATTTAGACACAATGGTGCGAGAATGGAATAATATAGGACTGTGTTTAAATGTTTTACAACCAACTGGTTTAGTTGGCAAAGTTGAACTGCAGTACTCGTCAGGATAGATGATAAGGAGATTGGAAAACTTAAATGTACAGGACATTTTAATGCACACATTGTTTTGTTATACATAATGAACGGAGGACGAACAGTGCTACATTGGAAATTACTTCCAAATTTACAAGTGAAGGATCAGCAAGCGAGCAGTGAAGCATTTTCTACCAATGCTTGCATGGAGATGAAACATATGCCCTTACTCACGTTTCCTCGGAGATGAGTCAGCTACGATAATTGATATAGAAATAAAATGGAGCCCCTATCAGCATGGTAGCTGAGGAAAAATCGCTGTATTAAACCAAAGTCTATTTAGACCCTGCTAGGCATATGGCATATCACAAGGTTGGACATATCTCATAAATACAGAAACAAAAGGTAGCAACATTTTATGTATGATACCATATGTTTGATTTGTCAGGCTTGCGGGACAATCCGTTATACAGGGCATTGCGAATATTGGATCCAACTGTGAAATAAGTAATCATGCTTTTTTGCGAAATAGTTTAACGATACAGTTGAGATTACAGTTCATAGTGAGCACAATAGCCATAAGGCAATCTGTAAAATAAGTAAGAAGTTATGGATATATGGAATACTTTGAACTTTGAAAATAATGGAAGCGTACAAGTAACCGAGATATATGATCGCAGAGAATGTTTGTAGAGGGAATGGGAGCGAGTGTGTTTTATGAAAACAATGGAAGTGTACATGTAGCATGGCTATATGAACACAAAGAATGTGGAAGAAATGGGAGCAAGTGTGTTTTTGTTTTGGAGACAGAGTAACCATATAAATATAAACTTATTTGTGCCAGATAGAACTCATTAGAATATGGAGACAATTGTATTTATGTAAATTATGATGCTATGTGGAGCTGAAGTGCTAATGTTGGTGCACTTTGTGTTTGAATATACAGGTACTCTGAAGTGCGTGTTCTCATGAAGAATCATTTGGCACGAAACGCATTGAGACTTATCAAACTCACAACTGGCCAAATTATGTTCTGTGAATTATGACTAAAAAATTGTAGCTTAGAAAGTGAATGAGTGGAACAAATGATTTCAAGAGATACCTTGAGAGGAAAAATTAGTAGAAAGTAGATCTTGAGAATTTAATAAATATAAGAAAATAACTTGTAGTCATTCCACTTGTATGAACAGAATAGAATCTGAGACGAGCGACTCTGTTCTTTAATATAGGTAGATGCGTGGGTGCAGTATGTCCGGGCACCTGAATTCTTGCATCAGAGAAGTGAATTTTAAAGATTAGTTAATAAAAAAAAAAATAACTTTGCACAACATATGAAAACGAAGTGCAATGAGGGGATCATACAGAGAAATTTACAGGATAACCATGGAGGATACGACTTTCTTCTGAATTCTTAGTATACAAATTTGTGTTGTGAATATATTCAAAATCCAGAAGTGGCTCTCCTGGACTTACCATGGACGCTCAGCGAGTACCGTGGCATCTGGGCTCTGGGTTAGCTTTATACAGTAGAACATACTTTAGTAGTATGAAATGCCACACAAGTATTGCCAAAATAAGTGCGTGGGATGCATGCAATATCTTATCTTACAGTGTCTCCACCAGTTGTAATTTCTTTTTTTTTTTTTCTGTTCTGTTTCCAGCATATGTAGGCGTTTCTTGCTTTTATGCATTGTCTTTTCATGACATGTACAAGCATGTTATGCTGCTGGGTTTGTTGGTTGGAGAGGCTTTTGAAACAAGGCACAGTTTTTCTTCTGTTACGCCTCAAAGATTGGTTTTCTCCTACCCCACGAGATTTTTCACTGTATATATACAAACAGAGTTACCCCCAGAGAACACTCCCCGGATACCATCTTTGAGGGGAATATATATTTGTACTGATCTTGCATTTGCCACCTTGTCTGTTTGGACGGTGAACTGTTAGAGGGCTCGCTCAAGGTTCACAGAATTACCCATCATAAGATTTTATTGTTAAAGGGGTACTGTAAAGTTTTTACCTCGGTGCTTCTTGAATTACTGCGTTCCTTGCTTTATGCCAAATGGGCTCATAAGTGAAATACTTCCAGGCAAGATTGAATGATGCCCTTGCAATAATGGACCAGATGGCCATGTTGAAGGAATAAGACTGGCATTGCTCTAGTCATTCACTGAATACATTCATTTTTTATTTGAGAGAGAAGATTGACTAAGCAGACAGAAAGAAAGTGGAAGAAGCAGACTGCAGAGATTAAAGTGATGCATTTCTAATAGTTAACTAAATGCATTCCCTTAATTCATTAGGCCAAACAAACATTCTAGTCATTGATAAGCCAAGTAAATATTCCCAGTTGATGGCCTCTGATCGTAGCCCCTCTCCCTTCACAAGAGTAGTGCCAACTTTTGGCAGATTTCTAGGGGGAGAGCAGGGCGTTGAGAGCAATTATTTTTGTGATAGCTAGGCACAGTCCTCTTCCAAATTTATCACTGCCATTAGACAAAACTAATCCTTTGTTTAATTGGAAGTTAAGTGGACAGTCATTCCCCACTGTCTCTTCCTGCTTGGGTCCAGTGGTCTTTAATTCTCTTGCCACAAAGCGCCCTTAGCACATGCTGAATAAGATCAAAAGTTGGCTGTATTCAACAGGTGCTTCACTTCCGCACCAACTTACATCCATTTCTAGCAGGTATTTTTACTGTCTCTCAGCCTTGGTGCAGTTCATCTAGCTTTCAGTAGGGCTGATTAGACCCTCTCTTCAAAAATCTTCCCTAGATGTTATTGTGTTAGGAGCTTAGAACCAATCGCCCTTTTTGCCTTCCCTCTCCAAGTTTTTGAAACTTTATTTTAAAGATTTTTTTTACAACCTCACAGAAAATGATGAAAGATTTACAGTTGGCATTGCATGCATCATCTATAACTACAACTTAGATCACTTGTGTTGTGTGATATAGAAGAGCAGACTTTTATATGCTAACAACGGGTTAACAATGTACAGTGCAGTGTATTAATAACACACAATTTAAGAGCTTCAGCAATCCACTTGCCACAAATTCAGTGGCAGCTGGTGAGATTTGAAAGTGGTGGGGCGTAAAACTTGGGGATGAGTGTTATTGTCACAAGTGAGCAAGGCAAACCAGTCCAGCTGAGAAAAGGTGAGCTTGGGGTATAAAGAGGGGAGGTGCCCCCTGCCCTTCCCCTAGGAATTTTTTAAAAAAAAGAAAAAGTGGTTAATGTTGAATTTTTAAGCAAATTAGAGAAATAAAAAATTCTTAAACAATTGTGACATGTAGTCCTGAAATATTTAAACCCAATAAAAACAGCCCCATATCTTCCCACGTTGAATGTGTCCCAGGCTAACAATAGGTGGTAAATGATTCAGTCAGTCCCAGGGTACCTTACTTATTGGCAGACAGGTAGATGGCAATTGATCTGCTTGCAATACAGTTGAACATGTTTCCTCTTTGGGGACACCTATGCCAATAACACCATCGGAACTCACATTGAATTATCCATGGTCAAATAGGACGTGAACTCGTGGGATTTATTTTTTTATGACATAGTTAGAATTCTCCTCTGGCTGCGTTTTGCAGCCCAGTTCTGACCCAGGTGAAAGGGTATTCGTGGGTGGACCAGCTACAAAAGGACCACCGTGCCAAACACCTTTTATCCTACCCACTATGACAAACCTGCGGGCTCCGAGGAAGCCTGGATTAGGAGGAAACTGTTTTCATTTACTACTTCAACTAGTGTCCCCCGTAAAGCACCTGCCACATGACAGACAAATACAATCAGATCTGGTTTACAAGTCTACAGCTGTAAAATTACAATTAAAGGTTTCATTTCAGAGTTAAAAACGTACGAACAAAGCATCAAGAAAAACTAAAGACAGTACACTGCCATTTATCAGCAGCATGTCTCAAACGGTTTGCATTGCTGCAGCGTGTTGTTAGGGAGCTCTAAGGCCGGCAAAGATGTTCTGGGAGTTAAACTATTTTTGGGGCATTTGCGTGTCAGTTACCTCACCGTGACGTGATTATATCGGAAACTACATTTCCGGAGACAAAAAAAAAACTCTGGAGTAACACCGTGCTAAATAAATGCACAATAATAAAAAATCAAAATAACATTAGGGATTAATAACGTTAAGAGACAGGGTTGAGTAAATATTTAAAGTGAAAGGAACAGATTGTGAAAAGCAGGCCCGGCTCTCACAGCTCAGCAATTCCGTATTTATTTATGGGCCGCTGTTGCTGAAGGTGTGAAGTGCTGTACAGGATTTCCTTTGATGTTTTCCAGATTACTCGTATTATGCCCTCTGCTTGAGCCAGGGAGTCTAATTTAAAAAAAATAATGAAATAACAATAGCCAATGCAGCCTTTTCAGTATTTGTTTTCCACAACGATGAGACACACCGGTCGTGATGATGGGACAACAACCATCATGTAATCCACCGCAGGAGCGGGAGCATGAGGGCTACAAGGGGGGTGTGGTCGGGTGAGAATATCTCTTTCTGCTACCTCATGCAGCAAACGGACCTGAGCACGCAGAGGGAAGAGAGCATGGGACAGTAAAAAGCCAATCGCTGCATGGCTTTGTAATAAAGCCAAACAGTGATCGCCCATATTCTGTGAACCTAACCGAAGCCCCCATGTCCCCTCACCCCCCCACTGCCACGTGTTCAGCGCAAGATTTAGGCTTATGCATGGCGCCTGAGCCAATCAAGACGCTACTCCCTTGCTGTTTATATTTGAAACAGCATGAGGGCAGCGCAGGATTGGCTAGGGAGCCATACACAGTGCTCCTTTGGAGAATGGGTGAGCAGAAGCTGTGATCTTGTCCCCCCCCCCCCCCCAAGTACGCATGTCGATCTGTACGGTGAAAGGCACCGTCCATCTTGACATGCGCACTTCACTGCAGTGAGTGACCTGGGTGAGCTTACAAAACACCACACCCCGGCCTACGAGAGGTACCTACAAGGCTGTAATAAAGCACCACTGCGGCACAGCCGCAATAAAAACATTTTCTTTGTACGTTTAATGAGGAGGCTGGGGGCAACTAAAATGTGGGGGCAACACCCTTACACCTCCATAGAGGAACCTCCCCTGCACAAATTTCTATGATCCCCAGTATTTCTGTCCCACATTCCATAAGAAGCAACAGCTGCTCTCCCCATGTGGCTCTCCGGAGTATCCTCCTGTTCTGTTCTGTAACTCTTGGTATTTAATAACATGATGTGCTTTTCCCACTATTTCAGATTTGCACAACTGGAAGGTTCACATATAATTGCTGCAGAAAGTATGGGAAAGAACACCTTTTCCAGTTTTCACAGGGCACATGTGCAAAGAAAGTAAATGCAAGAGTAAAAATGTGTAATAATTGCAAATCCTAAACGTCAAAATGTTGCTTGAATTTTTTTTTTTATGTACAATCTTGGGCTATTGAAACAGTTGTAAGTAGAATTCTGACGAATTCCATATCGTTATAGAAATTAAGACTGTTTCCTAAGACATTCCTATCATAGGAATGGTTGAGAAAGGGATTCTGGTAAATGCTTCTAGTAGGTGCAACTTAACAACAGATATAGGCATAACTTATGAGAGCAGTCACTTTTGCCCATTGTAAGGTAGCGCCTTAGTTCACTGAAAGTGCTCTACACAAATTGCCTCCCTCACTGTGCCCTAGACTGTCTGGTGACTCATAGGTTAGTGTTTGAATATTCTTTTTAATGCCCAAGTGCTTTTGTTTTTGGTTATAATGTGCATGTCTATGAACTTTAAAACAAAAATCATGTTTCATGTAGGTCATTGTGCTATGTTATCTTGATTTTGTATGCTGCTATTTCTAGTTTTTATATGTCCTGTTACAGGAAGATGCAATAATTACCATATTGGTAGTGCGTCTGGTACCTGATCTCGGTGTGCGGGCAAGATCTCTGTTTCACTTTAGTTCACAAATTTCAGCCAACTTGAGGTTTTGAGCAGCACAGAACATAAAACATTTACATTTGAAATTCATTTAAAATAGTGGAATGGTAAAAGGGGAATACTGGCACAAAAGTGATATACAATTGTTCTTTAGCTGTAGAAATGTTCTCCGTCAGTGTTGGAAATGGAATATGTTTACTCTGGTTCCTAAAAATTTAATGTGACAGAAAAAGGGCAGAGTAGTGAGAGGTAGTGCCAGTGATAGTCCAGCTATAACATATTTTTTGACAAACTCTGCTTCCACATCTATTTGCAGCAAGAAAATAAATGTGATTGAAAAGCTGTTCTGGTTTAATTACTTGGTCACAAACAGACTTAATTTTAAAGTACCGTAATGGTTAAGCACTGCTTTAGTGGGCTGAAAAGGGTGGGACTCTCCAAAGGGACCATGTTGTAGGAAAAGTAGGAATAGGTCATAAAGGAGCAACCTCTATAACTAAGGATATTATGTGGCTTGGAATCCCATTGGCTGTCTCCACTTACCCCCTTCTGCTTTTCCTCATTCTTCTCATAATATGCCTCCTACTTCTCTTCCAACTCCTTGTTTTCATATTGCTCTAATTGTTCGCCATCCTTTTTTAGAGTCCTGGTCATGTCCAGGCCCCCCTCGCTCTTATCTAGTCCTTCTTTGGGCCAAATTGCACACATTTCTTGTCTGGTCCATATTTTCTTAATCTTGGTACTACTTGCTTTTGTCAACCTTCTCCTTCTTGTCTACCTTAGTCTTCATCCTCTTAGACCTCCTTCTCCTGAACTGATTCTTCTAGTCGTAGCCCTCCTGGTTCCCCTGGTCCTGCTGTGCTGGTAGTGGTCCTTCTGTGGTCCTTTTCTCTCTTCACCTGTCCTGAGTCCTGCGGCTTGTCCTGACCCTGATCCAGCTGACATTCCTTGTCCTTTTCTTTCGGGTCTTCAATTCTGGTACTTGTGGACTTCCTCTGTGTCTTGTTTCTACTGGTCCTAGTCTTGGCCCTGGTCCTAATCCTTCTATTTCTGGTTCCTTTACTCCTCTTCTAGCTGGTCTTTTTCTGAACTTGTGCCCGTCATCCAGATCTTGTGGGCTTTGGCTCTTATCTGGCCCTTGTACTCATGGTCCTTTTGGCCTTCCTGGTTTTCTTGATATTACCGATCCTGGCCCTACTTGACCTTGTCCTTCTAGTCCTTTTGGTCCTAGTCCAATTCTTATGAGACCACCTGCTCCTCCCCCAGCCACTTGGTCCTGCTGATTATGGTCTTGTCCTCCCTAGAGGCCCCTCTGGTATTGTCTCTAAGTTATTCTGGTCAATAGTTTTCCATTTTTGTGGCTTCCATGTTTTGTTTGCCGAGGGGAGCAGTTTACAGTAGAAAGAGAGCAAAGTAAGGACCTGCCTCAACATTTTCCAGGTTTCGCCTAGACAGCGTTTGCGCCGTCTTTTCGAGACGTATTGAATTTAGAATATGGGCTTTCAGTTCCACACATCTTTGTAGTTAGGTTGTATGATTCTCTTTCCTAAAAGCTTGCTTTCGATTGGTGCAAATGATCACTACTCCCTCCCTGTGCACTTTTGTAACCTCTCATGAGGACTGCCTTTGTTATATGTGGGATTCCTCTTTTTTTTTAATTTAAGTTCCTTTGTGCACTCCATTTTCTTAGTTTGCCTGTGCTCGTGCATCAGAACGGCAGCCGCTTCATGCGCTCGGTGCTTCATGTTGAACGCTTTTGTTGGGTTGCACTCATGTCGGTATGTTTTTAGCACTTCTATGGGGTGCGAACTTGACACAAAGGTATTACAGCGCTTTATATGAATAATGGTTACATTACAGAAGGACAATTTTTTTTCCATTTTTGGTAGCAAGGGGAGACTAAGTAATTTGCCTGGAATCACTGGATGTTGAGCCGGCGTCGATATTGAAACCCAAACCTGCGTTTTCCAGCTCCAAAACCGGAAGCTCTGGCCAAACAGTTTACAACAGTGGTTCCCAACCTTTTCACATCCGGGGACCCCCACTGAATCATTATTGGAATCCGGGGACCCCTTACTAGGCCATTACTGAGAGCTGGGGACCTAATCTGTTAATTTTAGTTTATTTTCTGAGCAGTCGCGGACCCCCTGACGAGGCTTCGCGGACCCCTAGGGTCCCCGGTCCACAGGTTGGGAAACAACGGTTTACAACATTTGCTCCCTCCTCTACCTTTAGAAATCTACTTGATTTATGTATAACTGATCCACTCCAGAGGTATTTTCTCGTGCCATATCCGTTGAGAGAAGCATTAATTCACCCAACTGGCCACAGCGTTTATGCTGCATAATGCTTGGCGGGGAAAGCACCACGTGCACCTGTGCTGGGTATGTCACTAAGTAACTATTATAAACCATTTGCCTCGGGGAAAAACAATCTGTGAGTGATACGCCTGCTGCCCATTCGTCGGCTGCTGTAAATCACTTGCAGTTCGTGTCCTGTTCCCATGCTTTGGATAGCTTATTTGATTAGTTATTTAAATTGTATCTGCGCCAAGGCCTGTGCTGGAAGTAAATAGGGCGGTGTGCGCAGGAGGTGTACGCTTCAGGGAGGGTAGTCTCTGTGTGTTTTTTCTTGAGTCTCTTGAAATAATTATTTTTGGAAACGTAAAGTGCATTGCTGTGGGGAAGGGTACATACAAAGGAGCTAATCTGTCTGCATACTCCAGATCATCGAGCACTCCGAGCTATAGCACGGCTTCATTAACACCCGGACAGAGGGATAAGTATTACTGTTCCTGAGCCTTATTAAGGTGATGCATTAGAAGTTAATAACTGCAAGTGCCAGTTTGCCTTTGGGTGTTTGGTGTTGTGGGATTAAGTGTAGGCATTCATGTCATGTGAATGTTCTGCAGTGTTAGGAAGTTACCTGTGTTTGTATTAGATGGCTTTTTTGTTTAAATTTAGTACTGAACATACTATCCTACTCCCCCCCCCCCCCCACCCCCACGCAAGCCTACCATTTCTTGAGCACTTATATCTGTGTTTATGATCCGACTTTGTTGTCAGAGCATGGTTCCAAGACTGACCCCTGCGAGGATGTTCTCTGTGCGTCTGACTAGTTAAATCCTGCGCTCAGATAGGTGGTTGCAGAGCGGAAGTAATATGTCAATACTTATTTATGCAGAGGCAGCAGATGTTCACTTCAGCTGGTAAACATATGCCTGGGCCGCATCAAAGTACCCCTTTTGAGGGGACATTTGGAGGTGAGGCGTTTACTTGGTAACAATAACGTACCAAGCAACCGCAAATGTGTCACTGCTGGCCGCTGTGCAGTATTTAATTTCAACTTTCATAGCCTGAGTTCATGTCTAGACTACAGGTTTATTTTTAGTGACTTTAGTACTGCCTCACATTAACTGGTAAACCAAGACGCACTTTGTAGAAGCCACATTTTTAGGTCTCGCCTAGTGTGTGAGGGAAACTTGCACTGCTGCTGTGCAGTATCTGTGAGGGAAGCTTGCACTGTTGCCTGTACTGTATCTGCTGTGTGTGAGGGAAGCTTGCATTGTACATTCTTTGTGAGGGAGCATGCACTGCTGCCTGTGCTGTATCTGCTGTGTGAGGGAAGCATTCACTGCTGCTGCTGCCTGTACTGTATGTGTGAGGGATGTTTGCATGGTACATTCTCTGTGAGGGAAGCTTGCATTGCACCTTCTCTGTGAGGGAATCTTGCATTGTACCTTCTCTGTGAGGGACACTTGCACCAGCTCTAAATAAATTACCTATCCCTCTCTATCTTCCTTTCTATCTTTTCTGTGCCGCTCTCGCCCATATATACTCACCATACCACATAATTCCACTACACAAATTCCACACTACACTATTCCACAAGTAACAATTAAAATACAAAACATAAATCTCCAATCCACACTGCATACGTCCCCTACACTCCTAACCAAAATACATAAATAAATGTCTGTGTAATTTACACCGCCAATAGCTCTAACTCTCGCAAATGTGAGACCTATTTTATTGCAAATGCTTGTTTTTTCTTTGCCTGTGGTGAGCACTGACAAGCCTCACCTGATAACCAGGGGGGGCGGTATTATGTCATCTGCTGCAGAAATCAGTCCTGTGTATTGAACACAATTCAGGCAAAGTCTGTTAGTAGTAAGTAATAAGTTAACTGTGGCGGTTATTGCACTTACTGCAGAGATATATGTGCCATCTCTGGTCACAGGTTTGAAGCCCCGTAAAATGGTACAGTGGGCTAACTTGACTGCTTCCGAGCTTAGCGCATAATGTGTGGGTCACAGATGTATGTTTTACGTACGATAGATTAGTTGGTTAACACCCTTTGAAGTGCCTGCCACGGGGGAAGGAGTTTAAGGTTGCTTTTCGTTCAAGGGTGCCACGCTAGGATCCAGACCGCAGGGGCCATACAAAAACGTTGTTTTTCAGAGGTGCATAGGGGAGCCCTTCACTGGGTTTGGTGACATCTGTGCAGAAGAGATTTCTGTCGCCAGCGGTTAATATATTTTTTAACGTTTACCTTTCTAGTAGTCGACAGTTTCCAGAATTAGCACTAAAGCAAGCAAGGAATTTCCTGGAGAGGGGCAATACAAATGTTAAGCTATTGTACCCTTGTAATAAATACAGAGGGAATGTGGATAGCATATACTCCTGGCTCTGCCCCCATTTATATGTCTCAATAATGTAGAAAGAGCCCTTTATAGTTTAAAGCTCTGCAGAACCTGAAGTGTGAGACATGAATAAAGTTATCCCAGCCTGCCTTTTTCGGACAGGAGTATGTGTCCCTAGGATCTTCAAGCTACAAACACTTCACTGAAAAAGCTCTGGGCAGTCGGACCATGGATTCTGCCACTTCAAAGCCCTTCCTTGCTTTCTTCCAAAATTAGCCCATTAGTACTTAGCCTATCTGCTTGTTTTAAGGGTGGTAAAAACGTAGCCTTTACAATTGGAAACAAATTGACGGCAGTCTGGCTTGGTATTTCATTATAACTTCTGTTGAGCGCAAATGTCCAACTGGTAGGATTATATTTAAAATTTGATATTTTTTTCAAATTGGGTACTATTTTCATGGAGCCAGTTACAAGTAGGTATGACGTGGCACTTTTTGGAGCCATTTCCTGCCAAAGTTGATTACCTTTGTCTTGTCGCTGTTCACTTTCTCCTCCCCCACTTGCTTGAACACTTAGCGATGTCAAGAAAATGTAATACCCTCTGGAGGCCATTTTGGTTGGGTCAACTATAACCTTGGCACATTGAAGAATCTCATTAGCTTTGCCATCAGGCTTTGTAAAAAAGCACCCACCTTTCATTAGATGATTTCTAAGAGAAAGCACCTAGCTTTTTTATATGTTCTCTTTTGATCATCTGTGTACAAGATACAGTATAGGGCCTCTGTGCAGGCCTGCTTTGACACTTGGGTAGTGCATATTTTTTTTGTCACTTCTGAGCCTTTATTAACAAAGTATCCCGATTTAGACACTGAATTGTACTCTGTAGTGTACGCCATGTGTTCATCTTAGACCAATGTATGCCCTAAGCACCCTAACCCAGCGTTTTTTTTCTAGAAGTGAAGTATTCATGAATAGGATATTTCTGACATAGCTGTGCCAGAAGAGCACAATCCATGGTTTAATCTGCAGCACCACAACGGGCATCAAAGCTTGGCTGACAAATAGTCAAACAATTCTCTCTCTCCACTCGAGGCTCCAGCACATCCAGAAGAATACAGGCAGAATACTTTGCGCAATATCCAAAGATGCTATCAAACAATAACTATTACGGATGGATCCGCCACCTTTTTTATACAGAGGATGGGATAGAACTAACTCCATAACACTGGAATTATGCTGGATTAAACCAAAAATCGCATCCTCTTGAAATAAAGATGTCTATAGGCTGCGTGGACCTGGGCTGCCATTAGCATGGCTAGACTGTATTGAGGCGGCAGTTCATGATGGTTCAAGTGTAAAGTCATTCCTCTTGCGCAGAAGCATACAGGGGGCTATTCAGTTGTCTCACTTAAATATCCTTCTTTTTTGCAAGCCTCCCAAGCTTCTAGGGTACAGTATTACCTACCCTCTGTGCTCATATATACTTTCTTCAGACTATTTAAAAATTAACCAACTTTTATGGCTGTGCTCATGCTTAGAAATCCCATGCGTTCTGTTGTTACTCAAAATGCTATATTTTACTACTGTAATTATCTCGTAGTTTTGTTCTGTATTTTTAAACTTTGCCAGGCTTGTGCTGTTCGTTAAATAGCTTTTGTAGGATCCTGTTTAAAGTACCTTTGTTCAAGTTTCACCATCCCTACAGGGAGTGCAGAATTATTAGGCAAATGAGTATTTTGACCACATCATCCTCTTTATGCATGTTGTCTTACTCCAAGCTGTATAGGCTCGAAAGCCTACTACCAATTAAGCATATTAGGTGATGTGCATCTCTGTAATGAGAAGGGGTGTGGTCTAATGACATCAACACCCTATATCAGGTGTGCATAATTATTAGGCAACTTCCTTTCCTTTGGCAAAATGGGTCAAAAGAAGGACTTGACAGGCTCAGAAAAGTCAAAAATAGTGAGATATCTTGCAGAGGGATGCAGCACTCTTAAAATTGCAAAGCTTCTGAAGCGTGATCATCGAACAATCAAGTGTTTCATTCAAAATAGTCAACAGGGTCGCAAGAAGCGTGTGGAAAAACCAAGGCGCAAAATAACTGCCCATGAACTGAGAAAAGTCTAGCGTGCAGCTGCCACGATGCCACTTGCCACCAGTTTGGCCATATTTCAGAGCTGCAACATCACTGGAGTGCCCAAAAGCACAAGGTGTGCAATACTCAGAGACATGGCCAAGGTAAGAAAGGCTGAAAGACGACCACCACTGAACAAGACACACAAGCTGAAACGTCAAGACTGGGCCAAGAAATATCTCAAGACTGATTTTTCTAAGGTTTTATGGACTGATGAAATGAGAGTGAGTCTTGATGGGCCAGATATGGATGGGCCCGTGGCTGGATTGGTAAAGGGCAGAGAGCTGCAGTCCGACTCAGACGCCAGCAAGGTGGAGGTGGAGTACTGGTTTGGGCTGGTATCATCAAAGATGAGCTTGTGGGGCCTTTTCGGGTTGAAGATGGAGTCAAGCTCAACTCCCAGTCCTACTGCCAGTTCCTGGAAGACACCTTCTTCAAGCAGTGGTACAGGAAGAAGTCTGCATCCTTCAAGAAAAACATGATTTTCATGCAGGACAATGCTCCATCACACGCGTCCAAGTACTCCACAGCGTGGCTGGCAAGAAAGGGTATAAAAGAAGGAAATCTAATGACATGGCCTCCTTGTTCACCTGATCTGAACCCCATTGAGAACCTGTGGTCCATCATCAAATGTGAGATTTACAAGGAGGGAAAACAGTACACCTCTCTGAACAGTGTCTGGGAGGCTGTGGTTGCTGCTGCACGCAATGTTGATGGTGAACAGATCAAAACACTGACAGAATCCATGGATGGCAGGCTTTTGAGTGTCCTTGCAAAGAAAGGTGGCTATATTGGTCACTGATTTGTTTTTGTATTGTTTTTGAATGTCAGAAATGTATATTTGTGAATGTTGAGATGTTATATTGGTTTCACTGGTAATAATAAATAATTGAAATGGGTATATATTTTTTTTTGTTAAGTTGCCTAATAATTATGCACAGTAATAGTCACCTGCACACACAGATATCCCCCTAACATAGCTAAAACTAAAAACAAACTAAAAACTACTTCCAAAAATATTCAGCTTTGATATTAATGAGTTTTTTGGGTTCATTGAGAACATGGTTGTTGTTCAATAATAAAATTAATCCTCAAAAATACAACTTGCCTAATAATTCTGCACTCCCTGTATAACCCAGCCGACCCTACACTTTTTACCCCTTCTTCGACTGATGGTAACATTTGGTAAATCTAGGGCCCCTGCAAGTGAGGATGCAACTGCAGACCAAGTTAGTGTCTACTGATATATAGGTTTACTACCATTAACACTTTTGAGAAATTGTTCTCCAGACAACCCTTTAACTTAATGACCTACTGTGAAAGAATCTGCAGCAAACCGCCACCATATCTATAAAGGGTGTTTGTGCTCTTTGCATGTCCTTGAAATTCATAAAAACCACCAAAGAATAAGCCCCCAGGTCTCTAGAGTGCAAATGATTCAACCAACATGAAAAAAATGGAGACATCTCCTATCTTCTAATTCCCTTTGGAAGTCAGCCATTTTTCATGATACAATATTCAGTCATTTCTTTTGATATACAGAACTGGTGCCACTTGGGTCAACCCCATCTTCTTTAATAAGCACGACCTGGAGCTTGATGCCTGCATAGCTGCCACTGCACATTAAAATTCCTTCTTTCTAAGCCCTTTTTTAAGGAGAGTATAGCAACGCGCAAGCGCTGCTTTTCCGACGTGTTGGTATGTATCTGGGCTTTTAACCACGCCCACCTCACGCCCGTCACCATCACTCGTTCATGGGCTTGCCTTTCAAAAATACTTTGTTCGTTGGTAAATGCTGTACATTTGTCCCTTCTTGGGGAGGTTTAGTTACCGCCTTTAACATCGCCCCTGTTACGTGACTAATTGCACTTTTGCCAATATGTTTGACTACGAGCAAAATTATTTTTCCTCTTGTGTACTGCTTTATGCTGATGCCGTGGCACTTTAAATCGGCTTGCTTGTGTAAAACCGTATTACTTTTCATTTTCAATTTGCGTGGCAAGAAAAGTCCGGTTAAGAGTTTACAACTCTAATAGCTCTAACTCAAGGAAATGCGAGATCCACTGCATTGCAAATGCTTGTTTAAGATCAGCCATTGAGTCTCTTTTAGTTAATGGGGCCGAGGACGGATTTGCAAGCAATGGTTGGTGGGCCGTGGTTGGCCAGAACACGTGCATCTCGTTATATTGGTGATCTTGCCCATGCAATGTCAATTTCCTGTCTCTCTTTTGTTTGTTTTTGAATATATATATATATAATTAGTCTAGGCAAGTGACCCTCTTCCCTTCACTGGTGCTCCCCCTCATTGATGGCCCAGATTTGATCAAATCAATATCTAAAGAGGAGCCGTGGCGTAACTCGGTGGGAGCTGAGTAAAAGCTTTGAGATTATACCGATGTTCAAAATATCCTTCATCCCTCTGTTGCTATTGGTCTGTACAGGCCCCAAGATGAGGTCCTCGTCAGTTGATGGCCTGTTCTCCTAATCATAAGTCGAGTGTTTCCTGGCACAGGTGTTATTGCACGGTGACCATTTGAAATGCCGCCGTTTGACTTGCTCACCCAGCTGCCTAGTGTGACGGTAGAACATAGAGTCCATCATAGGTGAAGCTTTTGGAGGGATGTTTAGGCGCGGAAGTACTGGGACAAACGGCTTCAAGGAAGTTGATTCCTTCAACATCCGAAATCCCTTTTCCTGGAGGCGTATGCACGTAGCGCTTTGAAGCTGGGTATGCCTGTCTGCCAGATCAGCTGTATTCAGGGCATCAGCAGGGGTGCAGGTGGGAGCGCGCCTCCCATCATAGTTGCTCGACAAATACCCTTGTATCAGGAGCGTTAGAAGTGCTTAAACGGAGGCTGTAAGCGGTAATCGGTAGATAAACTGGGACCCTGCTGCTGAAGTGGAGCAGAGCGCGTGTTGGCGCTTTTCCACAAGAACAAACAATTCACCGAAGTGCCAGGGGTAGCGAAAGTGATATCACACACCCTTTAGAGTCCTTTTTTATTCATAGACACATACTTACGCATACACACAAATTCACACTTACACACACACTCTCGCATAAACACTCTCACCCCAAGCACACGCATAACATACATTTAAAAACATTTTTTACTTACCTCAGCTGCCATGGAAGGGCATGTTCCAGCTAAATGTATTCCATTTTTATTACACTATTGGTGTAATAAAACAATGACCGAAAACGAACTGTTGAGCTCTGATATCCGCGCTGCTCCTGTGTTTCTGGCTTTGAATTTGCCAGCTCTCAGGGCAGGGGTCGGTAAGGCAGTGCCAGGGGTAGCAAAGGGCAAGCCAGGGATCCCCGCCCTGTCATCACCCACCCGTTCGTGATTCTCTCAGTAAGAGCAGCACGGGCCGGGCCGAGGCTTCTGCAGCCTGGCTGGCTGCGTTCATGCCAAGGTGGGCGAGGGAGGTCTCTGCACTCAGTCAGTGATCAGCTGCCCGAGGCGGCGACTGCACACATTCAGTGCTGCAGCTCCACCCGCGCCGCTCAGTCACAGCAGGTGTAAATGCTATTACATACCCGGTGCAGCCATGAAAATTGCAGCGTGTTCACAGCAGGCGATGAAAACATAATGACTACGTCCGCCTGAAACATCAACGACGGGAACCACATTTCACAAGGTAAACTGGACTGCAGAAGCAAGGTGTAGGTGTGTGTTTTTTTTTTTTTTTTTTTTTATATCATAGCTTTCTGCAACAACCGGACACCTACAATGGTCGTGGTCGTCGTGCTAATGGTGGCACTTTTTATCAACAGTGAGACTCATACTTTGTATGAGTTCAAGAGTGCGCTGGTGTTCCAGAAGTCCGGGAGTGCCAAGCCGGCGCTCCGCCGAGAGAGGGCGCATCCCCGGGGTTAGTGCTGGGATCCTGCCTCGGCAGCTACATTGCTTACAGAAGCCCCAAGTAAGCAGGCTTAAGGTTGAGGGCTTCTTCTGTAGACATTGAGGGGTTCAGCAGTAACACGAGGCTCACTCATGCCATCGACAGCCTCCCCTCCCCGGCTCCTTTCCAAGTCAGGCAGTAGTGTTTGGGGGGAGCGGGTGCGGGGGAGTTAATACATTTTGAACTTTGTCCAAATAAGTCAGCGCCTGTAAACTGAAAACTCGCTTAACTTTCCATTTACTTTACCAGGGGAAGCGGGATAGACCACGGAAATCATGAATTTAAAGAGGGTATGGTTGTTAAAGCCTGCCAGTCAGATAAACATGACATCCAGGAGCAGCCATTACAAATGATGGCACAACAAGTCATTGCCGGTGAAAGGTCGGAGGGTGGTCAGTGCCAAAATGCACGCAAAACGTGTTGAAGGCTTCAAAAATACATGGAATCAGGAAGGACTATTGGCAACCTGAACTCACTAGCCCCCGCACATATATGGCCAAGCAAAGCCTTGTGCTACACTTGCGTCATTTACACACTGATTTACAAGGTACTCGAGGAAAAGAACATGTTCGGGAACATCATAAACAACAGTTGCAATTCAATAGGTCTCACATTTACTTGAGTTAGAGCTATTGGCGTTGTAAATTCATAACCGGGCTTTTCCTGCCATCTAAATCGGTCAACCCTGCCACATAATTTGGTCCTCTCTGCCACATAATTCTGGTGGCCCTGCATATAACTAAAACACTTCCATTTACCTTCTTCCTCTGTCTGCAGCAAAAAATGAAAGTATTGCTATTTTTTTTTTTTTAAATGTTATTATCTTGCTCCCTCCTAATCAAACCTCCAAGGCAGTAACAAGGCACGATAAACGTAAAGCATTTACCTACGAAATCAAGGGAATTTTGAAATGCAGGCCAAGGAATGAATGAAAGTGGTGGGCATGAGATGGGCATGGTGAAAGCCCACAGAACTGTGGACCTGCTGCACAAAAGAAAAGGCACCAAACCCTGTCTGCTGCACCCAGGTCCCGACAAATGACCCTTGAACCAATTTACCTCCTGAGGGCATATTTGCATGAAGCTTCTGGATTATCGATTCGCTCTGCACCAGTCCGCCCAGTGTCCTGCACCGAAGAACCTGCTGTGCTCTAAGGTTCCCCCCAACCCTTGCGACCTGGACACTCCAAGGGGACCACAAGGATTCATCTTTAAACTTACCTGTGCAGAGCTTTTCCAAATGGTCCCTCGCAGTGGCCCTGCACCAGCTCCAGAGACCTTCCGCTGCTCCCGCTGGAACCAAGAGCCAACCAAACTCCTCCAGCTGACACACACTGCGCACCGGCAACCTCGACCAACCTGCAAAAGAAGAACTTGGTAAATTAACTGCATGATTTTATGTTTCCTTTTTCAAGGTGATCCTCCATTGATTCCCATGGTGCGTAATTACGCATGAAAAGACTATTTTTATTTAACTTCAAAAAGTCATATCTCAAAAAGTACTTAACTAATTCTGATGATCTTGGTCTTAAAATTTATATAGAAATCCGAAGTATTTTTTATTCGTGTGAGTTGCAAGATTGATACTGTGAGAACAACAATTTTTTTGCACTTCTCCAAGATTAGCCTTACTGCTCAACCAAGCTACCTCCAAAAATTAGAGCATTAGGTGATCTAGTTTTACCCCTGTAAACCAATGTGTGGTTGCCTGGACCTCCTGCACAGTGTGTCTAGCTTTGCACACTAGAGTGGCAGCTTCCTACACTAATCAGCTTTAAGAGTGGAATCATGTATATGTTAAATAATGTGGGACTCTGGCATGAACCCTGCGGTACACCACAAGGCAGAGTGGAAGGTTTAAAAGAGCACTTGCCCATGGCGACAGTCTGTTCTCTATACTCTAAGAAAGAGCTCAGAAGATTACAAACCATATCCACAACGCCAATTTGCACTAAATGCCATTTCAAAATAAGGTGTTAAGAGAACCACCACTTTGCCAACCTTATCCAGGATATATCTGACTTCCTCTGTAGCAGCAATAAGCGCTGTCTTAGTACTGTGATCTTTCCTAAAGCCAAAGTGAGCATCATCCAAGATGTCGTGCTTGCCTAGGTGATATGCTAAGGTGGAGTTAAGATGTGTTTCTAAGATATTTGGCTAAAAACTGAAGCCTAGAGATCTGTCTATAATTTTGTTTCTTCATGGGTGGTCAAGAGAGAGTTTTCTAATTGGAGGTCTCATGGATGCCATTCTCCACTCTCTGGGAAAAAGGACCTTGCTCAAGATGTTATTGAAAAGTACAGTGACTGAACTACAAGATATTCCAAGACATCTTGGTATATTTTTGCCAGGCAGGGGTCCAATGGTGAAGTTGATTTTGTTAGCTTCATTAATTCTAATACTATCTCAACTGAGAGAAGAGGAAAATTCTTGAGTGTATGGTGGCAATATTCCATAGAGACAACCTCTTCATAGAGATCTTCATTGTTAGCCCTAAGTGCCTCAGGGGTATCCCCACGAGATCCTGATATATGGTCTCTACTTTGTTTCTAAAAAAAAATTAGATACATATTCACATAGCTGAGACAACGCTATGGCTGGAAGAGCTGGTGGAGTTGATAACTCCTGAACCATTTGGAACAGCTCTCTGGACGAATTGCTGGTAGATAGGATCTTATTCATGAAAAAACATGTTTTTTTCTGCTATGATCAGTTCTTTGTACTCTCTTATAAGATGTTTGTATTTAATCCTTTCCTCAGGAGCATAGGTATTCATTCCTCCAAGCTCTGCTTTTTATAAGTTTGAGCTTTGGAGAATACCATGGGACAGGTGGTTTCGCTCTGTGGGATTTAAAGTCTTTCAAAGAAGCCAGTTTGTTAACTGCCTCTTTAATCCAATTACCAAAGCTAGAAATCGTATCTTTTATCTACTCATCAAGGGATTGCTGGATGACTCCAGGATGTCCCCTAGTTGAGCTCTATTAACTTTCTTCCAAGACCTGCCCTGATGGCAGATGTTGGGCACGCTAGGCTGCTGTACATTAGGTTTAAAACTTGGATAAAAACTAACCTCTAAATGGTCAGACCAATGCTATGGCGAAGACGAAGTAGTCAAATTCAAGATCACTGTTTATTAAGCATAATTATGCAATGACACTTAAACGGTACAACGATGGCTACGCAGACATTAAGACAGTCCTTACATGAGCCCTAAAACAATGACAACATTAACATGGCTATGATGAAGTTGATAGTACAATTTGAGCTGAAACAATTTAGTTTTATTAAAAGGAGATAAAGAACGAGCCACAGATCTTTGACTGTCTGAAGATGCACTCTGAAGTTACATTAGTAATGCTGCATCAAATTGAAATACATTTGAAAAATGTATGGGGGAGACACTATTATAATTATTCAGGGTTAGGCAGAAGGGCTTTGCCTTCTTGTTACAGTCCAGGAGGTCAGGATATAACTTGCCACAGGATTATACATAACTGGATCATCCACTCTAAAACTAAGTGTTTGTAATTTTGGACAGGTTACTATCGAGAAGTGCTTAAATGGCATGAGCAGTTTTGAGCTTATATGCTTGTTTTTTGTTCAAAATAGGATAATGTTTGTTAATGTCTCCCAGTCTCCGAACTCGGGCACAGTGGTCGAAATTAGGACCATTAGCAGGAACTTTAGCCTGGAAGGATCTGGCAGGCAGATGCTTTGTATGCTTTGTCAACATTTTAAATCTACAGTGCAGCGTACACGGGGGAGGTAATTTCGTTTAAGTATTGCTCCTTACCAAGCACTAGTTACAGGTCAGTTTTGAGGAACTTGCAGCCTCGAAGCATGGCTTGAATTTTGCACTCTTGAGTGCGTCTTAACCGCAGAAGCTGCGGCATAATCAATGGGAGGTGGATCTCACCAAGAACGACCGAGGCCGCTTTCATTTACACAGTTTCTTTTTTAATGAAATGAACAGGAATTATGTTGGCGTTTTCCAGGAACAGAGACTTCAAGTACCACTCTGATATAACACCCCATAATGATTTCGATTTGGACGCGTCCATTGTAAGACCAGAGACGTATGATAATATCTGAGATAGGCAACAGTCCCAGCTCCAAGAATAAAGGGGAAAGTGGTGTACCCTGACTTTGATTCAGTAGGGGGTCTCAGAAAGGACTTTTCTGTCTCTTGCAGTATCTATATCTCCACAGCTCTGCGGCATAGACCATTGTTGCCTTGGCCTTTTGCCTATATACTTGTAGGATGACGCTTAAATCCTGAGTGACTGATTTTATGCCGATCCATTGGGTGGCATTGGCTGACCGCTGTAAATATTAGCTGCCGTTTCGACGTGGTATTGGCAGGTCACTTTGCTGTTAAATTTTTGACAGTTTCGAGCACCTGTCCAACCATCCTTGCAGATTGTTTTCAGAGGTGGGGCTGACATAATTTACATTATTTTTTTTGTGCATTAATACATAAGTCCTTGCGACAACAGAAGATCTCGAAATTGCCCAGTGACTTGTGCAATTGATTTTGCATGCAAGACAGTATTACAGCTTCCTCTGTGAAAAGGAGGATGGCTATCTTTTTAATGCACAGCTTTTGGGACATCTGGGTTCCCTGTGCAGAGGAATTCTTCAGACTCATTTTAAAAGAGGGAGTACCAAAGTGGAGCAAGAACACAACCCTGAGCAAATTTAAAATTGGGAGTACATTTCCCTGCGCTTCCATAGCGGTCTCGGGTGCTTGTTTCCTCATGTACCATTTTAACAGCATGGAGACTAGGTTTTTCCTCCCCCTGTTTTTCCAGTGATTTCTGTAGCTTAGATCTGTTCACAAGGTCAAATGCTGATTTAATGTCTGTGAATGATGGATAGAAGGCAGACTTGAGCACTTTTGCACACTTCACACAGACCATATATAGTTTTACAGCTCCATCGGTGGTGCTGATGCTTTTGCAGAATCCAGCCTGCATGTCTTTCCGAACCATCTTTTGGTCCGCCCGGGCCTGCAACCTATTCAAAAGAACACAACCAAATATTTTTTCTGTGCTGTCCAATAATGATATAGGTTTATCGTTGCTGGGTAACATCTTGGTTCCTTTTTTTTATGGATGGGTACTATAATGGCAGATCGCCATGAGCAAGGACCACAGCTGTATCCCAGAACTGCATTGAATATCATGGTAAGGACCAATAACTGGACCTTGCATTTAGAGCGGAACATATGAGCTGGGACATAATCTGGGCCATTGGCTTTATTGGACTTCTGTTCCAGGATCAGTTGTTCCACATCTGGGTGCAGTATGTTTAATTATTCCATTGGTACAAGGGTGACCGATTCGTACACTTGTGGTTTATAATTGCTGTTATAAAATATGCCCTTATAACGGTGCACCCAGGTCTTCACGGGAATATGGTGATCTAGACTCTTTGGCCCATCCCTGACTATTCCAACAATTCCCCCCCCCCCCCCCCAGCTCTGCTGCTACTCTCTTCTCCTGCCAAACACATTTCAGGTGGTCCAGTTTCCTTTCGCTCAATACGGCTTCATATTTTTTCCTCGCAGCCTTGAATGCCTGCTGGTTTATTGCTGGAAAATACAGGCCCTGGTATGTCCTAATCACTTCTGATTTAGAGGTTCCACAGTCCGTGTCAAAGCACCCTGTGTTTGGTTTCCTGTCATTCTACCTTGATGCCTGAGGAGCGGACCAATAAGGTGTAAGCTCATTTGACAGCATCTTATAAGTTGCTAGTAACATATCATAAACAGAAGTTGTTCTAGGGATGCCATCAACGTGTTCCCTTCTTTCAAGTAACTTTCCCTATTCCATGTTACCACTCTCCTACTGCTGGCTGGGACAACACTAGTGGTGAAACGCTTGAGACTTTTCTGTCCAGCCAGGATTCCACATTTCGAGCACAGAGGGTCGTGAGCGCTCTCAGGCCTCTGGATAACTTCGATGTTCAACACCGGATCGTTCGGGATGCTAGTTCTGTTGTTGCTGCGAAATGTAGGGGCCACAGGGCTATCCGCCATGGTTCAGCCATTTAGAAATCAGACGGGCAGTTAACGAAAAGTCTGCCTTTTCTGCATCACCGGAGTTGAATGAGGCTGCCCAGTTCTGTCAGCGAGATGCCCCAAAGCCCTCCTCTTCGCTTAGCATGTCATCCCATAAGCCTTCAGGCGGGTGGATATACAAATCTCCACAGACTATCACATAGTGTTTATCACTAGTGTTCACCTTTGTCTTTTCTTTATTTCACTGATAACTTTGTTTAGTGCTGTTAGCTGGTCCTCCGGTTTGTCACATTGGCTTAGTTTGAAGTACATATTTAGGACATCTATTAGGGTAAGCATTTTCTTTTGGACCTTGGACAACCTAACATGCAGCATCTATAGGGAAGTCGCAGATGATTCAATTTTTGTTGCTATGCAAGCCTATTTTGTTGAAACCAAGTGAAGAACTACCCCCCCACCCCCGCCCCCACCAATTGCTCTCCCTCCTTTGATCTTAGTGGCCTCCGTGGCAAAGCCCATATAGTCCGGTGGTGTCAATGTAGGGATGGTGCTGTTGCCAGCCCACTTCACCTGGAAACAACAGATCACTTTGGATCATACAAGATCCACCAAGTCGTTATGTTTGAGCTTCAAATGCTGACTGGCTGTGTTCCATAACAGAATGGCAATCCCTTTTGACTTTTCATTGGGTTTTATTACCAATCAAAGTTTTGCAGTTGTACTCTGGAGACAGGGCTTGCCTTTTACTAAAACGATGCAGTCAGGGTGGGGCGAGCTTTGTGTCCGAGTGTATTGGAACTATTCAATGCTGCTGGTACCCAATGCCAGTTGGTATCATCTACTGCAGATTTGAACCTCCTTTCCTGTTGAATGGCAGCTGCTCTACTGGTGGTATTTTCCCACCTAGTGATGTCTTGTTTTTGACATCTTTCATCAAGCCAGAAAATAGTGTGAACCAGCCCTCCATCCTTTTGGAGGTGCCCCCAGACTCTTTGATACTCGTTATTTGCTGCGACTTATTCAGTCTGGTGATTTTCTTGGCTCCTGACCCTTCTTTGTGGCAGCATATCTATTCCCATCACATGCAAGCAGTCCATGCTGTCACTAATCAGCTTCGGATTGACTGGCATCTAGAACTCCCCTTTGTTAAACGCTCTTGATTGCCTGAGAGGTGAAGTTTGAGTGGACACTCCTGATTCACCAGTTTAATGTCTTGCAGTAATATCCAGGAGGGCGCGGGAATGGCCCGAACACTTCCAGTAGGCGCGCCGGGTTTAATGGTCATGGGTGCCCCGAGTCTGGGAAGAAATCAATAAAAATGAACTTTGTTAATGTTTGAGGGGCCACAAGGGTACCAGAGGCAGGCAGTCAAACTGGCTGATTGGTTCTGGCATGAAAGCCCTCATGACTAGTTTTAATGGGGCAGATACACCGCTCAATTCTTTCTTAGTGGGAATTAATGCGATTTCTTCTCGTGTATTTAGGGACTCAGTTACTTGGGCAGCGGTACCTCCTGGGGGATGGACTTGCGATCGCATATGTCTCTCTTCTGTTTTTTTTTTTTTTTTTGTTTTGTTTTAAAAAAATACAAATTATACATGCCTCTGGTTTGTTTCAGTTTTCTTGGCTTTTTCTTTTTTGGGGCTACTGCCAGTTATGATGCAGACTCCACCAATAATTCAGTTGCGGTGCAATACTTTTGGGGCTGTTTTATTTCTTCTGAACATTGCCTACCGACACTTGTCCTCCCTCATAGCCCTATGCTGATTCTCTAAAAAGGTCTCTTAGACTAAAAATCTCATCCTCTTTGGTTGTAGAGCTTTTCTGGATTCCCTCTGTTTACCATTGGCTTATTCCTGAATCCGACTTCTTTCTTGCTCTCCTTGTTGGCGGTAACTGGGCTGCTATTGGACTTGCTGGTTGCAACCGTCTGTGTAGTGATCCCTAGTAGCTGCTTACCTTGGCTTATAGTATGTGGTCCTTTATTCTCGTTTTCAGTCAGTAGCATAATGTTTTAGAGCTACACCATAGTTATCAAGGTTTTTAGATAGTTTAGGTTCGAATGGTTTGTCACATCTGAGTCTCTTCACACCTTCTGCCAGATCTAGGGAGCTCCATTGTTGGATAATGGACTTTTTATCAATTATGCGGTCGTTTTTATCGACTTGTAGCCCCCATTGATCCTACAGTTTCTCTAGATACTAGAAAGGATATGGAGACAGAAGATTAATCAATGGGTGTAAGCAGATGGCCAGCTGGGAGACTGATGTCAGCCTGTGTTGATGCTTCATGCTTGGTCGTTTTCATGGCCATAGCTTCTAGTATGAGTGTTAGAAGGTCATTGTTCTAGTCATTGTTGCATACTACTTTCTCTAGTAGAGTAAGCACCGAGCTCAGCATCTGCTCTAATGAGAACAGGGATCTGGGGATTGAATAGTCTTGGCCGGCACTGCAAGGAGAATTTTGTGTAATCATATTCTCAGCCTAGAGGATCCCTGATTCTGGTGACGGAGAGACCATAAAACTTCCAACTATTGGATCATTTATAGTACAATAGACCTTTGATAATTCCTCCTTCTTGATTGGCGAAAAATTGTGTCCGCCTATAGTTCCCTCTTACATTCATCATTTGGATAGGAATGCCCGGCAGTGTGTAGTCATTCAACAATGGCAAATTCAGTATTGAATCCACATGCAGTAATATACATGGGCTGGTTTGGGATAAGTCGTTGTGCAGGTGTGTTGCTCTAGGTGGAGTTGCAAAAACCTTTTTGGTGGTTGGGGGAGAAGGTGAGGGGGATTTTGGGGAGAAATGATACGGGATGGACTCTCATGTACTTTTAATAGTTGTTTGCACCCAGTCGTTTGTGGGATAGGCAATTACTTGCTTTCCTCTGATCAGTGTACAACCATATGAGGTTCTTCTTTTTGAATCAGGTTTTGTTGTTTCTTCTGGCTCCCCTGTACTTGAGGCACTCTTGGTGCTCACCATACACCTCTTTGGAAGACAGCCAGTGATTTGGATCAGTGGAAAGGCTAGAGCTGCGTTTATTTTGTACTGATGTTGTTAGTGCCAACCTGCCCTACCATTAGGCCTATTTCATTCTTTCCATGTTCCGTGCTAATCCCGTCCAATACCAGCGTGTTACTCGTTAGGGGATTAGGTGATAGCACTTTTTTCCAAAAGGGGCTCCATCCCCTTTCCTCCCCTCCATTTATTTTCTTTTATAGCTGAGCTCACTCCCACCTCGAAAGAGTTTTGGGGGATTTTTTGACCGCGGAAACTTGCATAGTAATTGGTAATACTTCTTTTTTTTTTTTTTTTTTTTTTTTTTTTTTACTTTTCTCTTGCACTATAGTATTCAAATCGGGGGAATCACCTGCTTTCTTTGCCAATGGGTCTGAGCCTAGAGATTTCGCCTACACCTGCACTATACTAGATGGTGAAGATTTTATATTGGCCATTTTGCTAGCTGGTCCTGGAGCAGGCCTCTGATTACTTCTTTTATTCAAGGGTTTCTGTTTGTAATTGGCCCTCAAATTAGGCATACTGGAGGACTTGGGTAGCAGTAGTTTGGTATACAAGCATAGAGATCTTCGAGGAATCAGAATGCACTGTTGTGGTTTTGTAATAGCTATACTGTTGTTTGACATGTGGAGACAATGAGTTGGCTATCAAGCAATCAAGGCCAGTCGTGCAAGGATATGGGCTAAACCACTGAGGATGTGTACAGGTTTTCACTGTGAATGTCAAATGGATGGAGTAATCACTGCTGTGGCCAAAGTTAAGGTCTGTCTGCATCTAAATATCGGGCAGGTGGACCACTATGTTGTTGGGGGAGGGAACTCCCATGGTTTTACCAATCCTCACTTGAAACCAAGCATGTTTTGGGAGTTAACCCATTTCCGGCCAGTGCAATAATTCTCCAAACCATCTGGAATCTCTGAGTTACCATCTCGCGAAGCTCTATCCAGATTTTATGGGCCTGCTGTTTAGCTACGGAAGCTTTCCATCTAGTCTGTCTTCTTTTTTATTAAATTAATCAATTTCCTTTTTGTAATCAATTATTTAGATTTAGAATCATTGCAAGGATCTTTAAGGGATCTTCAATTTTTGCATGTGGAGTGTCATAGATTAGAGTATGCATGGTGTGGGTGGTGCACTGCCATTACAGACTACACATTTTCAAATGAAATTATCATTAAATTTGCACAAACATACAGTTTTAATGCAAAATCTATACAGCACAGAAACAGTAATATGTGCAAATCAGCATCAACTAGTGTACTGATTTGTTTTGATTGTATTCAAATATTGTTTCCACCACGCTTCTCAACAAATGTGCTTAATTTGTGTTTTCCTAATTCTGATGTATTCTAAAATATTTTTACATTTAATTTACTGGTATTTAAATTTCAAGGTGTGTTAGAAAAAAATATCATCCTACAGCCTTTCCGTTCACACCCCCAGTACCCAACAACATTGTCACATAAATCCTCTTACTTCACAGTCAGAGAAGAAAGCACCAAGCTCCCTTGGGAGACAGCCTAAAATGTGATCTCTGTGTTTGAATGCACAGCAAATATGACAAGACGAAACAAAACTTAAAGGCAGTTTACTGCTCATTCACTTAAGATCTCAAGCATGGTTATTTTGGGGGTGTTTCAGCACCCCCACTCCTCTACTTAAGCACCTAGGGCATGAGTGTGAAATTGAGGAAGAGGATTGCTTAAGGCATGGTGTTAGTAGAGAGCACTGACCAAAATAAACAAGCTTGTAGGCAGAACATTGTTTTTCACTGACATGCAAGATTGATGAAATGGTAGAGGCAGAGAAAGTAGAATCATTGAAGCAGAAAGATAGGCGGCAAGGCAGCTTCTCAAAGAAGTACGGAATGCTCACTGCTGTGAGCTAGCATACAAGGAAGACAGCTGAAAAAAATGTGCACTCTTGTGGAGTGCTCCACAAAAAAAAAAGATAAGTTCCCAGAAAGTGAACACTCGTGTAAGAGTACAAGGGGCCAGTCAGAGAGCTGGTAAAACAGGGTATGACAAGCAAATGTGAATTACAAAACACAAAGACAATGGTGAGCATTGGGCAGAACGCGTTGCCCCAATAGGTCTTTGCAACATGATCGCTGTAGGCTTTGACCTAAAAACCAACACACCACAGCATATATTTTTAATGTTGCAACGATAGCTACTTGCATGTTGTTTGCAGGATAGATTCTGATTATTTGTATATGTACATTTGCTCTCTGCACTTAAGTCATTTTACGACTATTTGGCAAATATGGATAAAAAGCATCTAGAGTTGCCCATTACCTACTGGTGGTTAAGGTTGTTCCGTGCATTTGTCAGTTTAGTTTGCTACACAGTTTGTCTGTCAGCTCTTTAGCAGTAAATGCTTCTGCAAGGAGCGAACAAACTCCCCAAGGCCTGGAGCTTTCTTATTTTGAAAATATGCAAAGGTAGGGGGAAGGCCCTGAAACGAATCCGTCCATTTCTCATTTTTAGGATCAGTGTATAAAGTGATTGCCGAGTTCTCCGCAGAAGTCTCTTGCAGTGAACACTCGGCTGTGCCAACCCTGGCTTGTTTGCACTTTGGTCGGTTTATGGATGTCACGGGGAACAGTTTATTTATAGCATTATTATTGCAGTTTCCAGTAGCAGGAATGGTAATATAATATTCTGGCCTTGCTGCTTAAATGCATGTCATTTGCCTATTTTTCAGGAATTGAAGGGCCAACAGGTTTATATTAATTTTTAGTCCTATTCTGTACAACAATTACGTTTTCGGAAGTTGGTGTGCTTCATTTTTGCAAATCTAATTGCAGTTGTTAAAATAAGATAAACAGTGTCGTCCATGAATTGTTTTTAAATAGAGGCGTGCAAACGCCAGGATGTATTTGTCACCCCATTGCCTATCACTGGGTGGCTTTATCGACTGCCTCAGTTGCTTCTTTCTTATTCCTTTCTTGTGCTGGTCTCTCTTCTAGAGCATCGACTGTGTTCCTTCCTCTTGATTGGATGCCTTTATTCCTGATGACCTTAGGACGTGTCATTTCGGCAAGTCGGGAACATACTTTTATTCTTTTGTTTTAGCACTCCACGGGGGTGCATCTTTTTCATTGCTCTTCCACTGTTTGTTCACCTCACATACCGGCTTCCTCTGCTCATATCCACTCCTTTACTGTTCCCCATTGTATTTGTCATTAGTTTGAAAAAAAAACAAAAAAAAAAACTTTCTGACAACTCACACCTTAATACCCCTCGTTCACGGCCATGCTCCTCCCTCCCAGATCCACCTTTTCATTTTCCTATTTAAAAAAAAGAAATGGCTTTTTTCCGAATGTCAGTAGCTGCATACGTCTACTGGGCCCTTCGCTTCTATTCTATTTATGCTCTGGTACAGTTTTTCTGTTATTTATTTGACTACTCAAAGAAGCATGTTCGTGATCTCTGAATGGTAAATTAAAAATACAAGCAAAAGGCCCGCTACAGTGTCGACACCTGTGCGCATGTAATTGCATCACGACGCATCCACACGTACTGTTCGGCATCTTGGCATGCATTTGGTTTGAGAAGGGCCATTGCAGAATGGCAGCCCAGGCATACTCGTGTGTCCTGACACGCCAGCAGCACGTTTAGAGCATGTTTTCTCAAACAAAAAGCATCCCAGGATGGCTTGCGGTGCATACTGATGCATCATCGTGCACTGGAGTCCATTTGGACTTTATAAACAGTACCTGGCGAAGCATGCAATTCACATTATAAAGGCAAAATGTCTTAGCTTTGCCAATGTGTGTTACCTTAATAGCCCTTGAGGGTAAATCATTAATCATTAATTTGCTTTCACTGTGAGAGCTCTACTTATTCAGCATTACGTGTTGTAGAGAATGCATTTATATCCCGATGCCGTGAAATAATTTACTTTATGGGCAAGTTATTTTGGAGCCAGTTCTCTTTTACAGACAGTACCTCTATTTTACTAAGCAGAAGAAGGCGTTGGAAGGAAATTCTGTGTTTAACACCGAGCAGGTGATAAGTAGTGCACAAAGTTGAGGTTGATGATTTCTGTCAATGGAAAACCTATGAAAAAGGTGCGTTGTCAGATGATTTGTGAAAAATTAATGCATGGTTGTGGAGAGGAGAGATGCCAACCATGTTTCCGGTTCTTGAATTTTAGACCCGATTCCGAGCTGGGCCATTATATCCTGTTTGATGGTGAATTCATTTCTTATGAGATCCCAATGCTCAAATGATGAGACCAGCTAGAGATCGCAGGTTACTTCTATTGTAGTGACCTGGTCAAAGGGGGCCAAAACAAGGTTGAACAAAGGTCACTCACACCCTAGTCACCAACAGGTTGAACTATGAGAACATCCTCTACACCGATCACCAAGCAACCCACTAGAAGATTACAAACAATCCAGAACTTGCCAGCCAGACCCCTCCTCAATCTCTCACACAGCTCACATCACACCACACCTCAGGGAGCTCCACCAGCTCCCAATACACAAACACACTCAATTCAAGCTCCTCACACATACATTTAAGGCCCTGCACCACTCAGGCCCCACCTACCAGAGCAGTCCCATCTCCGTCCACCAACCACCCAGACTCCACAAGACTCCCACTTGCACAGATCTCAAGCATACACAGACCCAAATCAGGAGGACGCTCCTAAAGCGTGGACTGGCCTCCCACTCTGCATCAGAGATTCCTTTTTTCTTCTTGTAAGTTGCTGAAGACCTGGCTTTTCAATCAACCAACCTACCAGAGACAGGACTAGGCACACACACCTGCTCAGCACCAGCATACTTCTCTAGGCCATATAAATGTGAACAGACCAGTGTATGAAGAGGGCCAGTGCATAGTCCCCTCTGAACATGTACATTTGTATGTATTTTCATTATCAATACGGGAGGCTGGCTAAAAACGACTAAAGCACAATTAAAAAGGTAGAATAGTGGTTTATTTTTTTCTTTTTCAGCATCCTTCGATACTGTGAAATAATTTTGCAGCTTCACATAGTTTCATAGTTGTTACTTACTGACTTTTGCCCTAACTTGTAGCTTAGTTTCCTGTTTAACGATTAAAAAAGGGATCTGCAGAACACAGGTATCGTTGAAAAAAGTGCGGCAGAATGTACAGTTGCAGAGATAAATTAGCATACATTTTACAGCATTGAATGAATTGTTAGGCAAATCTGCATAAATCACAAATCGCACTCGGGTCGTGTTTGGAGGGGCCGGGTTCTGTTAGCTGGCGAATTATCTCATTTCATTGTGACTAAAACTGCATAAGCCAATGAAAGAGAAACGTTTAAAAGTATTTAAAAGTTGATAAACCTTAAATTTAATACATCACTAGGTGTGCTAGGTCACTCAACTGAGATTGAGAATAAGCTAGAGGAGCGATGCTATAAAGTATTTTAAAAAGTGAAGCAAATTTGATTGTCATTCAGTGTTGTACTGATGGTGTTAGCTACAGACCAGTGCGTGCACCCCGAAGAATGATGTCAACAAATGTCATCAGCGTATATAAATAACAGTAATACCAACAGTTCAAATTGGATATTAGAGATTTCTAATCTTTCAGGGAAAAAAGAAGGCTTTTTACATTTTGGTGGTATGTGGATGTTATTTTTATGTGTTTTCTCTGATTGAATTTAGACTGTTTCTACTGTTACTCGGTGTAACTATTACCGAGATTAATTGTTAAATTATTTTATTAGAGGTTGTAGAAACGTTTGTGTATTGAATATCTTCTAATAAAATATTTCTTGAAAATAACTAATGTACTTTAGCATTCAGTCTTTGAACACATCTTCATAGAACTGAATATAGTGACAAAAGTACTGAGTAGTAAATCAATAAAGGTAATGCACATTTCCGATATAAAAGCGATTGAACTGCAGGCAGTGACATGGAAATAGCCAGTGCTTAATTTGTAAATAAAAACGTGCCGGTGCCCAAAGCCTTCCTCTTAAACACGCGGCTGCTGCAATTAAATGTGCGAACACGGAATACTGAGGCAGCGTAATCCTGAAGCCATCCCCGGCCTCTTCAATCCATTTACAGCCACTCCCTGCCCCTTCAGCTCACTCTTGTAGCTTTCTACTTCCTCCCTTAGTGACGCTTTTTCGTTTTTCCCTTCTTTCGTCTTTACCATGTGTCTTTTGCACGCAGTAAATGCTTGAGGCAGAAAAATAAGCACCGGCCCTCAAAAACAAGTGCCGGTGCTCAGCACCGGAAACAACAAGCACAAATTAAGCACTGGAAATAGCAAGGAATCATTACTGTACAGAACCATCCATAGCAGTGCAACGGCCGGTAACCTTACAACTGTCCATGGAAAACACCGATCTTAGTGCTGTGCCCCAACGCTGGATGGCTAGCATTGCAACTGGGGACACGTTAGGTCCCCAGTGAACTGTTTACCACTAGAAGGGTTTCAATCTGTGCGACAGAGTTTACAGGAGACCTCCAGCTGGTTTTGTATTGATCACATCTTTGCTTAGTCTGCTCTTCTCCTGCATGATTTTGTCCACGGATGGTTACCTTAACTCTGCAGACCCACACATTCTAATCGCTGTACTTGTTTTAGGTCCGGGAATAATGACACTCCACCGTTCTTGTGTTCAAGACCGCGTTTTGCTACTTTACAAAGTGAGGCCTTGCCCTCACCAGTTGCCTTGGGATATATGCCCAGAGTAAAACCAGGGAGGGATAGCTATGACAGTGTATTTGCTGTGTTGTCTCATTGTAACTAGCATATTTTAAGTGTAAGTGTTTTCCTTTTAAAGGGCAAAAATGCAATTTAGTTGTCCCTTAATGCTATGAAGAAAGATACTATATTTTCAAGTTCAGTGATAGAATGAGAAGATTGAGAGCAAACCAGTGTCTTGGCTCTCTGCTTCAAAGAGGCAAGCCTTTGTTAACATTTTATGAGACCTGTTCCCATTTTAGCCAGCGATGTATTACTGTAGTTTACATGTGAGCTAAAAGGTGGTTCTCTGCAACACAGCAGCCCCGAACCCCCCTCAGTGTGCCATTTCCCTTTGACGTGGGCTTGTGGAGCAGTGAATACAAATAGGGTAAAAAAAAATTGGCAAATCGGCACATTCTGCAATACATTTTCATTTTTTCATTATATATTCAATAGTATTTGCTTTTAAAGCATAGTAAATGATGACTTTACAGTGCACCAGGATTCAACAATCTTTATTGGGGTTCTTCAATGATCCCCTCTCCATCCCTATCCAACATTGCCTGTCATCTCTCGATAAGTTCTTACTCACATCGGTTTCATTTATTTTATAGCGCTTGTCATACCAGTGTAGGGTGTTGGAGCACTTTACATCACACAAATACAGAGACAATGAATCATAAAGGTGGATAGGAAATGTTACATAAGACAAAAGGGACTACAGGATGTAGGGTTCATGTCATCCATACTGGTAGTCGTTTTTAATTTGAGCACTTAGGGATGTGGAATTCCTATAGCCCGACGCCCGGGACATCTTGTTTGGGGTCAAGGGCAACAAGTTTTTATGTTTACTTTGTCCTTGGGACAAGTAGGCCCAACCCCCTGCAGCACAAACCCTTTGGTTGCTTGTTTACAGAGAGTGGAATTCTCTGCAGTTGAGGTAATGTGTTTCCAAAAGATAATGCTGTTCGAACTTGTATATATGGTTCATTATTTGAAAGCCTTCATTATTAGGGTGAGTGCTGTAAATAAATGTTTTAAGGTCACACTTCACTACTGACGTTGGTTCCAGTACAAAAAAAAATAAAACGTGTACACACATGTTTGAAAAGTTTAGGCTAAGAGGCTAAGTATAATGCTCCCAGAATGCTCTCTGATTATATGCAAATGAAGTGTCATTTAGTAAAATGTGTTGATGCATGCTAGTATTTCCCAAAAATATTTCTAATGGAAAATCAGTGTAACCATTTTCAACACGATTATGGGAAGCATGAAAATAAACAAACACTGACAAAGCCAACTGATCTGACATATTTTTATAAGTCTTTTAGTTTCATCAATGCGTGTCTTGTTTTGAGATGGCTTTTGTAACACTTTATTCTTGTGGGAGCTACCAGGCCCTCAACATTGTAACAAACATTGGCAAAACCCCCCCAAAAAGTTTTTGAACTCTTAAAGCACACGTTGCCACCAGCGGCATAACAAAGGCCCCGCAGCCGCCCTCCAGGGGGCCCCTCCAGCACAGCACCTGCCCTGAGTGAGTCTGGAGAGGGGGCTCCTCCATGTTCTTTGCAAAGGGGCACCCTCCAGTTTTGTTACGTCACTGATTGCCACTGTAGTTCCTGACACTGAACAAAACTACTTTGTGTGGCAATATGCTCCTTGTGGAAGAGCAGAATGCGATCGCTCACAGTTAAGCCAGCCGAAAGAGAGAGAAATAGAAGTTTAATAAAAACAAAATGTCTTTGTTAACACCAGACCTAATTGGGGACCAAGACCCACATGTAGGTAGCTTTTTGCATGTCGCAAACAGCGACTTTCGCTGTTTGCGACATGCACAAAGCACATTGCGATACACAAACCCAGTTTTGCGATTCAGTAACCTGGTTACCGAATCACAAAACGGGTTTGCGACTCGCAATTGGTAAGGGGTATTCCCTTCCTAATTGCAACTCGCAGTGCAATGTAGGATTGTTTTGTGACCGCGGGCGCAAACCAATCGCAGTTTGCACCCATTTCAAATGGGTGCTAACACTTTCGCAAAAGGGAAGGGATCCCCATGGGACCCCTTCCCCATTGTGAATGTCACTGTAAAAAAAAATTCAGAGCAGGCAGTGGTCCTGCGGACCACTGCCTGCTCTGAAAAAATGAAACGAAAACGTTTCATTTTTCGTTTTTGTTATGCATCTCGTTTTCCTTTAAGGAAAACGGGCTGCATTACAAAAACAAACAAAAAAAAATGCTTTATTGAAAAGCAGTCACAGACATGGTGGTCTGCTGTCTCCAGCAGGCCACCATTCGCGAGGGGGTCGCAAATTGCGACCCACCTCATGATTATTCATGAGGTGGGCATTTGCGAAGCCCTTGCGAATCACAGATGGTGTCAAGGACACCATCCTACATTCGGATTTGCGACTCGCAATTTGCAGGTCACAAATCTGAACCTACCTACATGTGGCCCCAAATTCTTAAAGAAAGTCACAAAAGTGCACCCATGGTATATGTCGTACCCCTATAAAATATTTGTGAACTGTATTTTAGCATGAGTAAATACGATGTGTAGATTTGCTCATGTGAAAATCTATTGAGCATTTGCAAGTTCATTTTCCCTCCAGCCACTTTCTTCCCAACCCTGGAAGAAGTTCTAATTCTGCCATTGTCAGGAGTAAATGTCCAACCTTTCTTATTATGGGAAAATATTAGAGAGAAGCTGGTAAAAATCTTTAAAACATGCAGGTTAGTAGGTTTGCAGACTCAAAGGCATTCCAGCCCTGAAACTATTGCTTACTGCTTCCTCCAGCCCCAGTATGCAGATCTGCAGAAAGGTGGCAAAATAAGGAAATTGCTACAGTAGCGATTGAAACTCCAAGTATTCAAGCCCTACTATGGTAGTAGCCCTGGCATAATCAGAGAGGCTATTAATTGCTGCCATAATTTGTCGCCACACTACATGGCACCAAAGGGACAAGTAGATCTTTTTACAGGACAAGTAGATTTGAGAAGCAACCTGTCCCCCTGGACAAGTAGATATTTTAATAAATTCCACACCCCTGGGAGAAGCACAAACTCTGGATTCGGAATGTAACACAGTGGTTAGAGTTGGCATTACTAATAAACAAACATTTGTTAAGCAGCATTAACATAATGAAAGACTAAAAAAAAAAATCACTTTTTTTACTTGTACCATTTAGTTTGCAAGTTGCTCTTTGATACGTCATGGCTCACTGTGGTAGATTATGATTGTAATTTGTGAACTGCACAGTACCCAAAATTTCTCTATGACAAAGGCAGTAACCAACTGAACTATGCACATAAAATGCTGCTCTTTTTTTGTTGGATATTTGTATTGAGAAGTATATGCCAATGTATAAACATTGTGTTAAAGAGAATTAAACAATGAATGAAATGGTAACTTCTCAGATATCAGAACACAAATAAAATAATACAGGTATCAATAAATACAATATCTGAGATATTATTCATAATGCATCCGGCTGTGAATTAAATCTTGGAAGTAGACCTATAGAAGAAAATCTGGAAAAAAATGTGCAAAATTTATTAAACCATATATTATAGGTAGTTTGAAGGTAGTAGAGATAATAGTATCGTACAAATCCACCCACACACACACAGATATATTTATATGTGTGTGTGTGTGTGTGTGTGTGTGTGTGTGTGTGTGTATATATATATATATATATATATATATATATATATATATATATATATATATAATTTCAAATGGTGATATTCCTGCTAATTCAACAATGTTGAATAGGTGAACACTAAGTCTTAATTAAAATAGCTTTGTTGAAAGCGAAAGCATCGGCTGTCTTAATAATGACAGCATGACTATAAATATTAATGAAAATGACTTGATTAGGATAGATAAAGACAAGGACTCCTTTGTTGTATTTCCTAATTAGAAGAAAAAATCCTAAGTATGAATAGAAATAGAATACGTATAATCTAGAAAGGGTTTCCACATTTTGATGAAAATTCCAGCATTATCTTGCAATCTGTAAATAAGTTTTTCATATGATGTCATTTTATACATTCCAGTAAGCCAGTGGTTACTAACCTGTGGTCTGGGAACCCATGGGGATCAGCAGAGCCTCCTCAGGAGGTCGGCGGCCACTTAGAAAATTAAATATTATTAACACATTTATAATGTGTATATAAATAACGTGGCTAAATGTACAATTGAAATTTTTAAAACATACTGTAAATGTCAAGGAAATTGAAATTGGAGGCTAAAAATTAAGTTAGTTTCCTCGGATTGATTTGTGGGAGCAATGCAGGGGCATCAAACAGAATATATTGTGGATGATATGTGGATTCAATTAAATGTAGAAAAAATACAAATTTCCTATTCAAATTACATTTTTTATGTTTTTATTTATATTTGTTTGCAAATAAATAAATAAAATGTTATCATTTGTGTATGTGTTTCAATGATCTGTGCATTGTTTTGCTGTTCAAACTATCTACAATGTTTAGGCCGGGATCCCTGGCTTACACTAATGACTCACTGGGGGATCCCCAGATTCCAATAATGATTCAGTGGGGGTCCCCGAGTTCCAGTAATGATAAAATGGGTGTCCACTGAAGTCAAAAGGTTGGGAACCACTGCAGCAAGCCATCATGTGTAGGATGTTGTAGTGTTCTCCAATGTCATTATAGAGATTTCTGCTACAGTGAGTGTGATAGCCATCAATCGTCTTGTATGGTTTGTTAGATTTGGGAGATCAGTAACATGCAATATAACTAATTTTTCTGTTAAAGGAATGGACACATGTATAGCTCTGTGTAGAGTGGCAGTTATGGAAGACCAGTATTCCTTTAAAACTGGACATTGGAAAAAATGTGTAGTATATCACAATCCTCATGGTGGGACACCTCCAACAGGTAGAATGGTGTAGTAAACCCGCTTTCTTGAGTTTTTGTGGTGACCAGTACCAGTCATGAAGAATTTTGAAAAGAGTCAATTTCATTCTTGCCTTCGATTCCTTTATCCATGTTCATAACAACATCCGCCCATTCCTCATTGGAATACGCTGCATTAAGTAACCCTTGCCATTTGACGTGGAGTTGTGCTAGAAGTGGTGATGAGTGTAGTTTATGCACTATGAGATTATAAAATCCAGGGACCGCTCCTTTAAATTTACCCCAAGTTTTTAAGGATTGTAGCACTGGGGAATCCTCTAAATAGGTATTGTTTCAATTGTATTTCCCTTTTTGAGAGCTAGGGATTGAAATTCTATCTGAATCATTTTAAAGGTTTTAAGCTCACCTTGTAAAGCGAATAAATGATCCAACATTAGAATGCATACTCTCTCCCTTATATCCCAGGAAGTGGTCTGTTTCCCTAATCTAATATCAGTGTTATGCCATGTGGGAGCCTTGTTATGTGGTCTCGGGTTACTCTTGAGGCGTTTGTTGACGTGTATCCAAATCTTAAGCATTGATTGAATAATAGGGTTGGTTGTAAAGCAGGTGATTTATAAGTATAAAACATTTCTAAACCTGAAGTTTCCTGTACAGATTCTTTCAATAAGAACCCATAGTTTGGGGGTGGGAGGGTCATCCTGTCTTAGTTAAAGATAATCCAATTGAGATAAATGGGGGGCTGTATAGTAATGCTCAATGCATGGTTAACTATAGCCACCATATCACATGTGGGCCACCAATTTGGAGATTTCAAGTCTAGGTCTCAGAGATCCCTAAAAAAAGGTTGTTTTAATCCCTTTGCAGGGGTGTGGAATTTATTAAAATATCTACTTGTCCAAGGGACAGGTTGCTTCTCAAATCTACTTGTCCTGTAAAAAGATCTACTTGTCCATTTGGTGCCATGTAGTGTGGCGAAAAATGATGGCAGCAATCTCATTATGTAAGAGCTCTGATAATAGCCTCTCTGATTATGCCAGGGCTACTACCATAGTAGGGCTTGAATACTTGCAGTTTCAATCCCTAATGTAGCAATTTCCTTATTTTGCCACCTTTCTGCAGATCTGCATACTGGGGCTGGAGGAAGCAGTAAGCAATAGTTCCAGGGCTGGAATGCCTTTGAGTCTGCAAACCTACTAACCTGCATGTTTTAAAGATTTTCACCAGCTTCTCCCTAATATTTTCCCATAATAAGAAAGGTTGGACATTTACTCCTGACAATGGCAAAATTAGAACTTCTTCCAGGATTGGGAAGAAAGTGGCCGGAGGGAAAATGAACTTGCAAATACTCAATAGATTTTCACATGAGCAAATCTACACATGCGTATTTACCCGTGCTAAGATACAGTTCACAAATATTTTATAGGGGTACGACATATACCATGGGTGCACTTTCGTGACTTTCTTTAAGAATTTGGGGCCACATGTAGGTAGGTTCAGATTTGCGACCCGCAAATTGCGAGTCAGAGCGACTCGCAATTTGCGAGTCACAAATCCGAATGTAGGATGGTGTCCCTGACACCATCTGTGATTCACAAGGGCTTCGCAAATGCCAACCTAGTGAATAATCATGAGGTGGGTCGCAATTTGCGACCCCCTTGCGAATAGCGGCCCTCACAGGGATGGTGGCCTGCTGGAGACAGCAGACCACCATGTCTGTGACTGCTTCCTTAAAGGAAAACGAGATGCATTACAAAAACGAAAAATGAAACGTTTTCGTTTCATTTTTTCAGAGCAGGCAATGGTCCACAGGACCACTGCCTGCTCTGAAAAAATGTTTACAGTGACATTCACAATGGGGAAGGGGTCCCATGGGGATCCCTTCCCTTTTGCGAAAGTGTTAGCACCCATTTGAAATGGGTGCAAACTGCGATTGGTTTGTGCCCGCGTTCGCGGTCACAAAACAATCCTACATTGCACTGCGAGTCGCAATTAGGAAGGGAACACCCCTTCCTAATTGCGAGTCGCAAACCCGTTTTGCGATTCGGTAACCAGGTTACTGAATCGCAAAACTGGGTTTGTGCATCGCAATGTGCTTTTTGCACGTCGCAAACAGCGAAAGTCGCTGTTTGCGACATGCAAAAAGCTACCTACATGTGGGTCTTGGTCCCTAATTAGGTCTGGTGTTAACAAAGACATTTTGTTTTTATTAAACTTCTATTTCTCTATCTTTCGGCTGGCTTTACTGTGAGTGATCACATTCTGCTCTTCCACAAGGAGCATATTGGCACACAAAGTAGTTTTGTTCAGTGTCAGGAACTACAGTGGCAATCAGTGACGTAATGAAACTGGAGGGTGCCCCTTTGCAAAGAACATGGAGGAGCCCCCTCTCCAGACTCACTCAGGGCAGGTGCTGTGCTGAAGGGGCCCCCTGGAGGGCGGCTGCGGGGCCTTTGTTATGCCACTGGTGGCAACGTGTGCTTTTAGAGTTCAAAAACTTTTTGGGGGGTTTTTGCCAGTGTTTGTTACGATGTTGAGGTCCTGGTAGCTCCCACAACAATAAAGTGTTACAAAGGCCATGTCAAAACAAGACACGCATTGATGAAACTAAAAGACTTATAAAAATATGTCAGACCAGTTGGCTTTGTCAGTGTTTGTTTATTTTCATGCTTCCCATATTCGTCTTGAAAATGGTTACACTGATTTTCCATTAGAAATATTTTTGGGAAATACTAGCATGCATCAACACATTTTACTAAATGACACTTCATTTGCATCTAATCAGAGAGCATTCTGGGAGCATTATACTTAGCCTCATAGCCTAAACTTTTCAAACGTGTGTATACACGGGTTTTTTTTTTGTACTGGAACCAACGTCAGTAGTGAAGTGTGACCTTAAAACATTTATTTACAGCACTCACCCTAATAATGAAGGCTTTCAAATAATGTACCATAAATACAAGTTTGAACAGCATTATCTTTTGGAAACACCACATTACCTCAACTGCAGAGAGTTCCACTCTCTGTAAACAGACAGCCAAAGGGTTTGTGCTGCAGAGGGTTGGGCCTACTTGTCCCAAGGACAAAGTAAACATAAAAACTTGTTGCCCTTGACCCCAAACAAGATGTCCTGGGCGTCGGGTGATAGGAATTCCACATCCTTGCTTTGTCAATGTCTCGCAATATTGATATTAACTGTCAAAGGCAACCTACCTAAAACATAAGTGAAACTAGGCACTAGAATCATTTTCACTGCTCGGACTCTACCCCAATAGCATAGGTAAAGATGAGATAATTTGCATACTCTGACTTCGTTTTAGCAATAAGCAAATCTAAATTATCTTGAATCATAAGTTCTAAACATGTATATATAAATACCTAGATACTTCAGGCGATCCACTTTCCATTGAAAATTGTATCCTAAGATAGCTGCTTTTGTTGTACCCTGGGTTAATGGGAGAGCTTCACTCTTATCCCGATGGACTTTGTATCCAGAAATGTTTGCGAAGCGAGAAATAGTAGACATGAGTGCCGAGGGTGAAGTAGGTAAATCAGTAAGTGTGAGTAATATGTCATCCACCTATAGAAGTAGTTTTGAAATGCCTGTTGTTGTGGGTATGCCTGCTATTTGTGAATACTGTTTTATTGCTGCAGCCGGCAGTTCAAGTGCAAGAAGAAATGAGAGGAGCGATAAAGGACAACCCTGGCAGGTTTCTCTTTATCCCCACAATTCACTTGTGCCAATCGTGTCTCATATAAGACCTTAAAGATACATTTATTACCTAATACCATCCTATGCGACGTACGGAACATATAGCTCCATTCACTGTGGTCAAAGGCCATCACTGCATCTGAGGGTAATGCTACTCTCTTCTCCAGCATCTTTGGAAAGCCAAAGTATGTGAGCCAAAGTGCGGAGAGGGCTACGCGAGTTTCTGCCTGGCATAAATCCAACGTGAGACTTGTGTATGAGTTTAGAGATAACTTGTTTGAGTCTTTTGGCAAGAATGGTTGCTAATGTCTTTGAATGTGTATTCAGAAGAGAAATCGGATGATAGTTACTGCAGTATAGTGGACCTTCCAGGTTTGGGAAGGACCGTTATTCCAGCTTTATTTGAGAGTGAGAAGAGACTACCAGTTTACTCTTCTTCTTTATAGTCTCATAAAGGGCATCTATTGCTTCTGGTAAAATTCCCCAGGAATACCATCTTCTTGTGCTTTATTGTATGGGAGATTGCTTGCACAATTTCATCCTTTATTTTGCCCGCCAGTATGAGTCGGTCCTGTTCATTGAGGCAGGAGAGTGTTATTTTTTCAAAGAATTCCTGTTCTCTAACTGTCATCTTTTATCAAAAGACGTGGATGACTTTAGAGGTGATCTCAATTTGTCTCTGGAATTTTCCAGTGTGAGTACCTCTATGCAGCGGGCAACTTTATTTCTGTCAGACTGTTTCTTAAAGGTTCAGACATGTAATTTCCCAGTACAATGGCTTTGTGGATCATTCTATAATTGAAGGGGTCTGCTCATAGATATTTTGTTCACGGGTGGTGGTGTCGAGTCTATGTGATGGTCATCTAAACTGTCCAGGAAGAGTACCAGATACTCGGGCTCTGTGTAATAGCTTGATTTTCTATCCATTGTTCCCTGCATTGTGGCACGTTCTAAAAGACCATATTTGATATCCCATTTCCAACGTTTTGGCCTAAGTTGCAGGAACGCATTTCATTTGGCATTGGTTTCAGTGGAGAAGTCTGCAGCAATAAATACTTAATGGCCTTCCAAGTCGTACGGACCATGTTTATGAACAGCTGTTAATATTTGGTGGACCTGTCCAATACATTGGAGGAATGCAATAATAGGTCTTTGGCTAGATGCAGGGGTTGAAGTTGAAGTTCTTGACCAAATTCTTTGAGCTCTCGGCAACTCAAGGGGATGCTCAAAAGATATGTTCAGTAGCCGTGGTATTAATGTTAGTAGCAAGTGCTACACATCATTATTCACTTCCATTTTTTTCTGGAATTCCAAATCTATAACTTTTTGTTTTAAATGCCAGATATCTGGGCCCCAATATTCTGTATTTATTTTTTCTTCCAAAAGGGTGGTTCTTTTATTTAGAGTTTCCACTTTGGTATGAAAAGAGTTTAGGTTCATCCATATTGTCATCATTTCTGTTGCAAGTTCTTAAATGTTGACATCCATAGATCCCAGTCTTTGCCCCACAGCAAAAATCTCTTTCAAAATAAGGTCCATAGAAGCAATGTTTTGAGGGACAGTAGTAGAAGTGCCCGGAGGTAGAGTGTTCCCTATTACTTGTGTAAACAAAGGCTATTAGATGTGCTACTGGCCATACTGTTATCCTTCAGTATTAGAGAAGACAATAAATAAGTACAGCTTAGTAATGAAATATGGTATCCAATCGTCTCACAAAGTAAGTAGATAATAACACTGTAAACGTAGCTACAGATTTGAAAGGTGACAGACATCTGGGATTCTAAAGATTATGGTTACATGTTTTCAATCAAGCGTAGCTGAAAAACAGTGCATCAGAAATGTTGCACACTTTTCGCCTGCCTATCCAAATTCGCTCTACACCCTCTGCTGATAGGAATTCCCACGTTTACTTGTGCAACATTCACTACCAGTGGGCTGTTTTTATGCAGTACTGGCGCTCTCCTTTAAATTTGTAAAGTTGATACCTTAACTCACTCAGACGGTGCTAAGGCTAAGAAAAAAACCCCATTCTAAACTTAGCGATGATAACAACAAATTGTTATCCAACAGCTATGTACAACATGCACTCGTCGTAGTCTTAGAATCAATAATGATTAGTATGGCAAGAAGTAAAAGTATTACTCGAATAGGTTCGAGGTAAGTGTAAAAAAAACGGAAATAAAGAGTGGAGCTAGTCCGCTCTCTTTCTAAGGAGGGTGGGCATATAAACGTCGAAAGAGTGAACGGACTCTCTTTGACAGAACTCGGCGTACTCGCAGAGCGAACGGAGCAAAACACAGGTACGCAGCGGTACAGGATACTTTTTGTGACGGGTCAAAATAATCTTTATAGTAAATGTAGATCCTTAACCCCCACAATTCAATATTGCAGGATACTCTTCCTAACCAGATGTCATTTGGGCATCCTAGATGGGAGGAAGGTATAATATTATTACATAGTGCCAGGTAAGCGGTACGAGTTAGGGAGTGTTATGCTAACACGTCATGAGTAGCAAAGGATAAATATAGGAATTAACAAACACTGAACCCATATTCACAGATACGAAGAATGGCATCACACGCAAGAGCGTGACTAATTAGAACGACAAGTATAATATACGAAATTGACTTTAAGAGAAACCAGGTATAACTCTCTTTCCTCTTATTTCCCCAATGGAGGTGGATTATGCAATTGCACCATTTCATAAGCAGGATAAGTTTTTTTTTTTTTTTTTTTTTTTTTTATACTTTAAAGATATTCACTTTGGTTTTTTAATAACAGACAATGTCTGTGCTTTTCAACAAAATCACGAGCGGTGATGAATATTCATGTTGTTTGAGATTACGGTTTTCACTTTTGGCATTGGGATCACGAAGTCACACTGCATGAAAATGGGAGATGTAAAGTATTGAAAACAATTCATGTATATTTACAAAGTATATGTTGGTTACTGTTTTGTTATAGAAAGTCCTGAGGAAGTTGAGGGGTAATCCCCAGACGAAACACGTTGACTGAGACTGGAGCAAATTTTGGATTGGATTATATTAAGAAGAATAAAGAAGAACTTAAGTCAAATATTGGACTCTGTTTGATATGAGGACTTTTGAATACTTCTTGCCATACTAATCATTATTTATTCTAAGACTACGACGAGTGCATGTTGTATATATATCTGTTACTTAATTGTGTAGTAGTCTAACTTGTCAAATGAAGAGAAATACCTCAGTAGTGAAAGTTTGCATGCTTCTCCTACAGCAGCCTTTCAACATTCTAGAAAGGGAATTTCACTTATCTCTTCAGTAACTGTGTGTATTTCCTGACAGAATGAGCCATTTTCACAGACTCTCTCAGCTGCAGTAATGGTGTACAATACTCACGTGGTGAACCACATTTTCTCCACACACCCTATTGACACCCTACTGACAAGCAATTCCTGTGCTCATATATAGCCACGTAATGAAGTCTGAACTGTTAAGTGACTAGAAGTACCCCAGAGTTAAGAGCTCCTCTGACAGCAGCCTTTCCACTTCCAGAAAGGGACTTTCACTTATCCCATGAGCAGCTGGCTGTGTTTCCTGACAGAAATAGTGGTTCTTTCACAGACCTCTAGGACTCTGAAGATAATGACTAAATGCTTTCAGACAGGTGTCCCTGAAAAAAGTGCATCAGAAATGTCTTGCAGCTTTTACCTGCCTATCCAAATTCTCTCTACACCCTCTACTGATGGGAATTCCTGCATTTACTTAATTGCGAAGCACGATCTAAACTGGCACATAAAAGGCCTACAGCAGCCTTCCCACTTTCAAGAAAGGGGACTTCACTTATCTCTTTAGAAGCTGAGTATGTTTCCTGACAGATTGGGCCATTTTATTTTTCACAGACACTCTCAGCTGCAGGAATGGTGTTCAACACTCACTTTCCTAACTGCATTTGCTCCACATACTCTGCTGACAAGAAATTCCTGTTCTTACATAATCACAAAATGGTGTCTGAGCATTTAAGTGAAGAGAAATACCTCAGAGTTGAGAGGTCTCACATGTTTCTTCTGTACCTGTGAAGAGTTCAACCAGAGGTCAAAAGTAATTTAACTCCCATCCAGCAGCCTCCCAGTTTAAACAGGAAAAATGCAATTTATATCTTCAGCAGCTGACTGTGCTTTCTGAAACTGTCTGCACAACCAAAAATAACTCACTTATGTCACTTATCTCATTCATGCTGCCTTTCGTTCTGGCCGCTTTTTCTTTTTTGAAACTTTGTATTTTGGCATTTCCGAAAATATTACACCTCTTGATTTACGTTCATATGGTGTAGTCCTAGTTTCACATACATAATCAGGAGTACTGTCTCTTAGGGGAACCATGCCCACATCAAATGAGGTTATTGGTTCAGAGTCAGTCATACAGTATGTATACACCTCTACAATCCTATAATCAAGGATTACATATCAGATATCAAATGTACAATATTGTTTCAATTTAACGAAATAAACTTTAAACAACTTTAAACATAGCATCTGTGTCTTGTAATTTCAGGAATTCATGTGATATTCCAAGGACCCTTTTTGACAGCTACTTGGGTGATCCTCTCCACTCGAGTAATCCTTCTCCCCTTGAGTCTGTGAGCTCTATGTTGAGGTGGCCATATCAGTCGGGCTCTGCCCCATAAAATACTGTTCTGTGACATGCATAGTACACGTCCTTTGCAGCAAGCATATTAAGCCTCTGCGTTACCTTGAGTAAGTCAAAACTGCCACTAGACAAAACTCCAATCTCTCTCCAAAGGGGACATTAATTACCAGATTTATCTCTACACTTTTATTGTTGCCAGAAGACCACTGGATATACAAGGAACTCTGCAGCAGGTGCTTTCAAAACTGCTGCTACAAAACAGTGCTTGTGGAACAAAAATGGCCCCCACCCTTCAGCATCCCAGGGAAACGCTTGATGTCCAGTATGGCCTTTAATACAAGCATGGGTCTTACTTGACTCTCTGAGGCCTAAGTCATGGGTACTGGCTCAGTACTGAGACTGTTCCAGACCTGCGTGGAAACTCTCTCAGGTTTATGTGGTCCCACCATTCTAAGTTCTGAGAAGAAATTCCACCTTAAATTGGTTACACTTCTTTGTTACACACTTTGTGATCATGATAATGATAAGTAAAGCAATAACATAGGCCTTTATTAGGAATGTGATAAAAAAGAAGATACCTAATATTTTAACGAGGGGCATTTTAACACAGCATATTGACTGGCAATTTTAAATATGTCAATTTCCCATGTGTTTGAGGTGCAGAATTCCCAGTACCTTATGGCATATTGTTTTGGATCATGGGCAGCAAATTCTCATGGTTTTGTCCCACTGGACAAGTATGCCTAACTAACCCCATCTTGCACAAACCTTTGATCGTCAATTTATACAGGCAAGGTTTCTATCTGTATACAGGTTGTTCAGCCTTGTGTATATGATTCTTTATTTTGTCTGTGATTTATTAATCCAAAGCCTTTACTATTAGCCCGAGTGTTCTCAGTAAATGCTGTGAAGGTTAGCTTGTGTTATATATAGTGGCTCCAGGGTACAATTGTGTACATTTGCGCCAATGTAATGATTTGAGGCTATTTTAAATGCCCCTAGAATGCCATCCAGTCATATACAAATTAGGGCTTGTGTATGAAAGTTTTCAAAATAAAGTGCAGACAAAATAATTACTTGGGGAGGGGGAAAAACCCGAAAATACTGTGAAATTTCAAATACCATTTTTCTGTGGCATCGTTTTGTGAAACAGGTTTGGTGTATGCCAACATATAAAACAGGCCTTGACAAAACCAGTAGGTACAGTATTGGCTTGCCAGTCTTTTACCTTTGTCAGTGATTGCTTTGTTTCGACTTGGCTTTTGCAAAACTTTATCTTTGGGGAGTTGCCGGGCCCTTGTCAATCTGGAAATAATAATTGGTTAAAAGCAAAAATATTTCTTGATATCCAAAAACACACATTGCTAATGTAGTCCTGATACTATGAATTAACTAAGAGGACTACTTACATGTAGGAGTGTGATATCCCTTTAATGCCTAACTCAAGATTGAAGGGATTGGTGAGTTATGAGTAAAGTTGTTTAGCTACATTTAATGTAATGGACATTTATGAATTGGTTGCCTCATAAGGGCTACTCCGGCTGCATGTAGCAAAACGTATGAAACAATGGCCAGTGTTCTAAGTAGAGTTGGGTTGTACAGTATGCACAATCAAAAAGCATGGACAACCATGTAGGTATCAAAACGGTTATCACTTTTGATGGAGGATGGGGATATTAGATGGATAAACATGCATGCTAGTGACTCGAGATCTAACAATTTTTTTATTTAATTTTACAAAGCTTAAGTGTAATAAGAAAGTTATCATAAATTTCAGTTGGAAAGGCACGCACACCATAATCAGAATGGCAAAAAAAATGAATGGTCTTGGGGAAGGGGACCCCTAATGGGAAGGAAATGCTTCATGACTTAGTCATGTAACATTGATGCATGCAAGCGTGAGCTGATAAAGGTAAACAAAAAATCCCCTAATGTAGGAGTCAAGGCTTATTAACAACCAAAATAACACAGTTTGTGCTCCTTGCTTACCATTGGTTGGCTTAATTGTCACGCTTGCTGTTATTCGATAGCTTGCCTTGCCCAATGTATTTGTCACTCCCCTCGAGCATTGCTTCTTTATGATACTTTTGCTTAGCTGACTTGTATTCCTCCACTGCACACATTTAGGGAACTACTTTTTCTTCTTTTTCCCTCAGCAGTCCATGGTATTTTATGTATTTTCTAGCTCCTTGCGAGTTTGCTGCTTCCTTCTCCATACACCTGCCGCCTTGCCCCTCCCATGTGCTGTGTTGTCTTGTACATCCCTCTCTCTCGTGTGATTCTTCCTCTGCCTTTGCAGTAGATAGGAATATGTTACAGGACGTGCTTTAAAAATAAACATGAATAAAAACTTTAAATCACAGCATACTTTAAGTGATGAATTATTTATATGCTGTGTGAAAAAACGAACAGTTAATGGCTTTTATCATGCTAAAATCCCTATGTTGCACGTAAACATGGGAAAATGTGAAAATGCTTACTAGAAGCTATAGTGAAAGCATCAACTTGTGCTTTATGCTAGGTACCTGAAAACATTGGGCTTATGTTAAAAAAAACTTGTGGTGTTGTAGAGAGTTTCTTAGGTTGTTTCTGACTCTTTAGGGCAGGTATGTGATGATCTGATGCTTTTTTAGATTTTGCCTGCATAGTTTTCACAGACATTAAATATACTACAATGCTATGTATTTTGGGTCACCCTATTGTTTATGATTGGGTATCTTTGTCTGCCTCATTTGCTTGCTTATTTAGTGATGCCCCTTCCTCTTCTTGTGTTTATCCCTCCCATGGAGCACAGCTCTTTTTCAGTGTTCCTGAATGGATGAGTTGTATCCTTCTACTGCTTGAATTCAGGGAACCATGTTTTCTTTCAGAACCACTTGGAAGTGCCTATATTTTCTTGTTCTCTCCCCATGTGCTTCCCTCCTCACATCCTGTCTCCTTGTGTTTATCCTTCCCAGTTCATTTGTTGCTTCCTCCCACCTGTCTGGCTCAGCATCTTTTGGATTTTTTTAGTCCAGGTGCTTGGAGGAATCTAGAGTAGATGAATACTCTTCCCTGTAAAGCCTGTCAATGGCTGTATCTCACAACGTTGACACAATGATGCCTCTCCAGTGCTTATTTCCAAGTAAACTCTTTACAATGTGTGTAAATCGCTGTCAAATATGTACCTGCGGCAATACAGCATATCTTTCCAGCCACTCTAGTTCTTTTTATAAACATTGACATGTTGATGTCATGTAATCGGCACATAGAGCCACATAATGTCTCATTCCAAGCGCTTTGTCGTCCTTATGGGTGTAGACTGGCGCTGTATCAATGGCAAAAAAATAAAAAATGCAGTCTGCTCCTTTTCATGAACAGTTGATGCAGCGGCTCATATTTGCAGAGCTGAACATGTTTTGCACAATTGCTGCCTAGGCCGAGTCATGTTAAACTCCGTTGTCCTCTCCAGAAAGGCAAAACATTGTAGGTTCACAAAGCACTAACAATTTTTTTTATCTCGGATAAGTTAAAGCAGCACGTGAAAAAATAGTGCTAAACTCCCACACACGTGAGACCATCACCAAGGTAGAAATAATTATAGATGGGTGAACGTCCTTTATTTGCCTTTAAAAAAACACAGAACATCAAAGACCTAGTGGTACATACCAGACCGGCACCACAAAGGTATTCCAACTCTACTAGCACTAGACATCGGCTGGGAGCCAGAGGGCATCACCCTTGTGGTGGGTGTAATGTTTGCCCTCTTACCACCAGTACGCAAGCACTGGACCTGGGCGAGCCAACGAAATGGCAGCTAATAACCCATACCAACTGCCGTACAATTTTTTTTTATATATATATATGATTACCTGCCCTTGTGATTAAAGATATATAGGCATGACTATAAGAATGGCTAAGTTACGAATTAATGAACACCGTAGTACTATCAGGTGTAAAAGATCCTCTACGAAATTGACAAATCATTACATTGAAAAACATCACACCCCCAATGACCTCAGATGGGTCATTTTGGAAACTATTAAGGACAATAGAGACTGTGCCATCAGGTTATTTGAGAAAGAACAACGTTGGGTTTACAGATTAAAAACACACCAAGATGGGCTCAATGACGAGATCCCTTGGGCCAACTTTATCCACAGATAGATGTACCGCATCCGGTGTACTGTATCTATTCTTTTAAATATTCCTCATTTGGTTCTTACCCTCACAAGAATTAGCTTTGCCTGACTATGGTGATTTTGAGTTGCATTCACAGTGCCCTGACACTGTCTAACTATGAATAATATGACATTAATCTGTTGACTTAGATTTTCTATACAAATCTGAATTCCATTTACGCGCTCACTCAGGACCGCGTCACACGGTTCCGATAGTTACAGACGTGTGCTGTTTTAACAAGCAGATATTTAGCCCAGTATGGCATACTTGCACCCCTGATTAACATTACATTCTTTCCTTATTTTGCGGCACTTGGCCATAATATTATTACTTGACGCGCCTCATGCTACAATGGAAGCATTCAGCCTCGCTGCACGAGCGCTTTTGTTCCTTCTTTAGTGCAGCTTTGTGAGAAAGAATCATCTAACACTAGATACAGCACGAATTCAATGTGAACATTTGAATTACTGATTGATTGTGTATTAACATAGTCACCTTGCTGTATGTTTTTCTTCATTAACCTTGGGATCTACATCTTGTAGTGCTGAAATGTCCATATTGTATTAGTTCCGGAGGCCATGATCAACATATAAAATAACATGTATATATGTATTCCAGGCATTTGAGTCTTCTTCTCCTTTTTAAGTCTTGACCTTTTACAACCGCACTCGGCTGGCATCAGCTAGACTGTTGTGACTGTACATTTGTTAAAGAGATAGCTTAGACTGTATCTCTCATACAATACAGACACATGACTCTCAGCAGTATGTCTCTAACGTAATTAATAATTGACATGATGGATGCCGTTAGCCTAGGAATTCTTTGTTTTACATCTATATATACTTAGACCTTATTGGACCACGCAAGCCTGGTGCTTTCCCCGATAGGGCCCATCCTCTAATATACGGAGGGTAAGCACTGTTGGCATATTTGCCTTTATGTATTTCTTGACACTAGCTTTTTGTGCACTTCACTGAAGGGAGTTTTTTACGAGTGTGCGGCTTAAAATTGTTGACACTGTGCACACAATTGAACGTTTGCTCTATATTTACGACTTATGGTCTCTGTCCTATATTCCAGGTTCCTGCTAATCATACATTACCTACTACGGGCTATATATTACTTTAGGATTAGGTAGGTGTTTTGGTCCTGAAGAATCGCACTAGATCTTTTTGACTAATTGGCGAGAAACATGTTTACCATGATTTAGAAGTAGTACAGGGGATCCTGTACCTACCTTTACTATACTCCGAATTGAGCGACTTAGTGACTATCATCTACACTTTTTGTTTTTTGGGGAGTTTAGACCTTGTTTTATTTTCTCCCCTACTCTTGTTTTTAATCATGACCGAGGTCAGATATCTCAATAAATTATGTTTTACCTCTAGTTATTTTTAACTGCTTTTCTTTTCATACCAATCCTAGACTAGCACTCTTTTTGACCGGCTGCTTACCATTTGCAAAAGATCTCCGGCAAAGAGCCCCTCTGTGGGGCCCGTCAGGCATTGCAGTTCCGGCCTGACAAGGAGCATAGCCCAATGATGAAGCATGTCACCAAATGGTGAGTGAGGGCTGTTGCTTCAAATATTTTGACTCCCAGGAACTTGTGACCTACAGATACATACCCTCACAGTGGAACTGTGTATATCTTTTTGAATTATGAGAAATTTTAATTTCACCTCTGGATTTTTCCAAAATGTTGAAGTATGTATTTCATGAAAATGCAGATTTTTTTTTTTTAAACGTTGTTATGCATATTGTAGACCTGAGGGACACCAGTTCTTTGAGGCAGTGAACCATGTATAATGCATAGACTGACAGTGGCTTGTAGTGTGGGAGCAGGTGGGGTGATCCCCATGTAAATAGAAGTGATGGAGGAATCCCACCCTAACTGCCCTTTTAAGCATGCATCTATGTCTACAAAGAAGGTGAGGGTTCCTCCTAGTAGAGAACCATTCCCTCCTGAGACCACAATCGCGAGGGAAGGTGCTGTCAAAAGCAGAATGACAGGCCTATCAAAAGTTGCAAGGACACAGGACAGCCTGCACGAGAAGGTTGACAGAGTGAAGAGGTAAGCACAGCTGAGACCAGGTTGGATGTCACGCTGATGACAATTGGTGGGCAGAAACTGGGATTTCGGCGGTGGCGTGAAAGGATTGGCCAACGCAATCCTGCCCTGTCAGCAGGTACTCTTAGATTCTACAGTTGCTTTTTGGCAGTGTGTTATGATTTCTGTTCCAAAAAAGGTCTGTGGTGTTATGTTGATCTTTTAGGGAAGGAGATGGGGTTGGATGGTACTGTGGTGACGTACTGTTCTAGTGTCCCTGATTTTAAGCACAACCAGTATTGGCAGGCTAACAGACCTGCAGGGCTGAGGAAGACTGACAGCCAGTGAGAGAAAGTTAAAGAGATGGGAGGTGAAGCAGGACCTGTGGAGGGCAGACGGTAGTCCTGTACTGAAGAGCGCGAGTACTGGGAGGCAGGCCATCCCGAGGAGGCTCCAAGGCCCAGTGCGGGATGGGAGATCTACAGACTGTTATATACTCACTGAAAGAGGCGGGGAAAAGATGCACCGAGATCTGCCATGAGGGCAGTAGCCGGGCGAGTTAACTGCCCAAAATAGTATGGTGATGCTTTGTACTTCAGTTCCAACATTGTGAGTGCTCGGAGAAAGGTTCAGTTTCTTTTGTAATGTGAAAGGTGGGCTGCTGTCACTTAGCCTTGGTGGCCTCTGATGTTGCTTGGACTATAGAAGTCTTGCCCCCCACCCCCCCCCCCCACCCCCCCCACCCCCCCCCGTTCACCCAGAAGAGGGTGTGTTCGAAGTCACGTAGTATCTCGAGATGCACTGATTTCTGAGCAGGAACTAGCTGGAGATGTACCTAGTTAACGCCTACCTCGGAAGTAAGGCGTCAGTTGTAAATCAGTTATGAGGATTTAAGCTGTCAGTACACAAACCTGCCCGGCGGCGTGCTAAAACGCCCCCGGCGCCTTCGAGGCGCGCGTTGTTTACAAAATACAGGACTGGCCACTTGGATGAACTGTTCTCAAGGAAGGGAACAACTTGTTGTTCACCTGCCTGTAGTTTCTTCCACCTACTTTATCAAAGGACTTATTTGTAAATGTGTTTTGTTTTTTTAGACCAAGCCGTCGAAATGTTTGTTGCACCGAAAGACATGCACACCTTTGTTAATACCTGTGTATAAAAGCTGCTGTTTTAAGTATTTAAATGTTGTAAGAGACGATTATGTATCATTGAGAGTTATTCGACTAAGTGGAAGAGAGCAGCTCACGTTAAATAGGCATAAAGGGAACGGTGTCTTTCTGCTAGTGGATATAATATAAATCTATTAAAGGTTGTCGACTGTTCAATGGTGCCAGACGAGAAGTGCTTGCGACCACCTGCCTGCGAGAATGACCCCCGCTCAGCTGCCACCGACCTGTGCCCAGGACCTGCTGAGCGCGGTTCTGCTGCAGTTCGTGAATCTCATGAAACTAAATCTTGGCCGTGGCACTAAAAAATGCCCAAACAGCACAGCCGCAAGCTGCTTCGATGCCAAGAGGATTCGCGCCAGGGATTGAGAACACTTTAAGAGCTTCATTTTGTCGCCTTCGCTGCTTTATTTGTAAAAGGATAAGTGCCGGGCCCCCAGTTTTCCTTAGAAGCCCTGCGGCGGCGCTGCTGAATGTCGGGGTTGATTCATCCTCCTCCACTGTACACTCATTTCCCTTCTACACCTCTCGTGTGTGCTTTTTCATTCCTTCTCTCTCCCTTTGTCTCCTTTTTTTCTTACATTTTTCTTCCTCTCCATCTCCTACCTTTTTCTTGCTCTGCAGCAAACTCTGATGCCGATAGGTCTGTGCTGGGCCCCCAAAACGAGTGCACCACCAGCAGCACCGGCTCAAATTAAGCATTGTCTTCATAGTCTTCAAGAGCTCACTGTTCGAAGTGGCAGCTCAGGGTCTTCACCTGGTGCAGGAGGCCAGGCTTCCAAGGTGTTATGGAGCCCCTTGAGTGTCCAAGAGCGGCGAGTGACCTGTCTGGTGGCTCGCTGTGCACTCACACCGAGGGTTGCAGGGTGTGCTCTGGCGCCCCCTCTGGCTCGCTCTGCACTCACATCGAGGGTTACAGGGTGTACTCTGCGCCCCGGAGAGTTGCAGGGTGTGCTCCGTGCCCCCTCTGGCTTGCTGTGCACTCACACCGAGGGTTGCAGGGTGTGCTCTGCACCCCCTCTGGCTCACTGTGCACTCACACCGAGGGTTGCAGGGTGTGCTCTGGCGCCCCCTCTGGCTCGCTGTGCACTCAACACTTAGGGTTGCAGGGTGTGCTCTGCGTCTCCTCTGGCTCGCTGTGCACTCACACTGAGGGTTGCAGGGTGTGCTCTGCTTCCCCTCTGGCTCGCTGTGCACTCACACTTAGGGTTGCAGGGTGTGCTCTGCGCCCCCTCTGGCTCGCTGTGCGCTCACACACCGAGGGTTGCAGGGTGTGCTCCGTGCCCCTCTGGCTCGCTGTGCACTCACACTGAGGGTTACAGGGTGTGCTCTGGCGCCCCCTCTGGCTCGCTGTGCACTCACACTTAGGGTTGCAGGGTGTGCTCTGCGCCCCCTCTGGCTCGCTGTGCACTCACGAGGTTTACAGGGTGTGCTCTGCACCCTTTTGGGTCGCTGTGCACTCACACTGAGGGTTACAGGGTGTGCTCTGCGTCTCCTCTGGCTCGCTGTACACCAAGGGCTGCAGGGTGTGCTCCACATCTCCTCTGGCTCGCTGTGCACTCACACCGAGGGTTACAGGGTGTGCTCTGGCTCGCTGTACACTCACACCGATGGTTACAGGGTGTGCTCCGCGCACCCTCTGGCTCGCTGTACACTCACACCAACACCGCGGGTTACAGGGTGTTGCTCTGCACCCCTTTGGGTCACTGTGCACTCACACAGAGGGTTGCAGGGTGTGCTTCGCGCCTCCTCTGGCTCACTGTGCACTCACACCGAGGGTTGAAGGGTGTGCTCTGCGCCCCCTCTGGCTCGCTGTGCACTCATACCGAGGGTTACAGGGTGTGCTCTGCGCCCCCTCTGGCTCGCTGTGCACTCACACCGAGGGTTGCAGGGTGTGCTCCGCGCCCCCTCTGGCTCGCTGTGCACTCACACCGAGGGTTGCAGGGTGTGCTCTTCGTCCCCACTGGCTCACTGTGCACTCACACCAAGGGTTGCAGGGTGTGCTCCGTGCCCCCTCTGGCTCGCTGCGCACTCACACAGAGGGTTGCAGGGTGTGCTCCGCGTCTCCTCTGGCTTGCTGTGCACTCACACTGAGGGTTGCAGGGTGTGCTCTGCTTCCCCTCTGGCTCGCTGTGCACTCACACTGAGGGTTGCAGGGTGTGCTCTGCACCCCCTCTGGCTCGCTGTGCACTCACACTGAGGGTTGCAGGGTGTGCTCTGCTTCCCCTCTGGCTCGCTGTGCACTCACACTTAGGGTTGCAGGGTGTGCTCTGCGCCCCCTCTGGCTCGCTGTGCGCTCACACCGAGGGTTGCAGGGTGTGCTCCGTGCCCCTCTGGCTCGCTGTGCACTCACACTGAGGGTTACAGGGTGTGCTCTGGCGCCCCCTCTGGCTCGCTGTGCACTCACACTTAGGGTTGCAGGGTGTGCTCTGCGCCCCCTCTGGCTCGCTGTGCACTCACGAGGTTTACAGGGTGTGCTCTGCACCCTTTTGGGTCGCTGTGCACTCACACTGAGGGTTACAGGGTGTGCTCTGCGTCTCCTCTGGCTCGCTGTACACCAAGGGCTGCAGGGTGTGCTCCGCGTCTCCTCTGGCTTGCTGTGCACTCACACCGAGGGTTGCAGGGTGTGCTCTGCGTCCCCTCTGGCTCGCTGTGCACTCACACTGATGGTTGCTAGGTGTGCTCTGTTCCCCCTCTGGGTCGCTGTGCACTCACACCGAGGGTTGCAGGGTGTGCTCTGCGTCCCCTCTGGCTCGCTGTGCGCACTCACTGAGGTTTGCAGGTTGGGCTCTGGCACCCCCTCTGGCTCGCTGTGCACTCATACTGAGGGTTGCTAGGTGTGCTCTGCGTCCCCTCTGGCTTGCTGTGCACTCACACCGAGGGTTGAAGGGTGTGCTCTGCGCCCCCTCTGGCTCGCTGTACACTCACACCGAGGGTTGCAGGGTGTGCTCGGCGCCCCCTCTAGCTCGCTGTGCACTCATACTGAAGGTTGCTAGGTGTGCTCTGGCGCCCCCTCTGGCTCGCTGTGCACTCACACCGAGGGTTGCAGGGTGTGCTCTGGCGCCCCCTCTGGCTCGCTGTGCACTCACACCGAGGGTTACAGGGTGTGCTCTGTCTCCTCTGGCTCACTGTGCACTGAGGGTTGCTAGGTGTGCTCTACGTCTCCTCTGGCTCACTGTGCACTCACACTGAGGGTTGCGGGGTGTGCTCTGCGTCTCCTCTGGCTCGCTGCGCACTCACACAGAGGGTTACAGGGTGTGCTTCGTGCCCCTTTGGCTCGCTGTGCACTGACACCAAGGGCTGCAGGGTGTGCTCTGCGCCCCCTCTGACTCGCTGTACACTGAGGGTAACAGGGTGTGCTCCGTGCCCTTTTAGCTCGCTGTGCACTCACACCGAGGGTTACAGGGTGTGCCCTGTGCCCTTTTTGGGTCGCTGTGCACTCACACCGAGGGTTGCAGGGTGTGCTCTGCGCCCCCTCTGGCTCACTGTGCACTCACACCGAGGGTTGCAGGGTGTGCTCTGGCTCGCTGTGCACTCACACCACGGTTGCAGGGTGTGCTCTGGCACCCCCTCTGGCTCGCAGTGCACTCACAAGGAGGGTTACAGGGTGTGCTCCATGCCCTTTTGGGTCGCTGTGCACTCACACCGAGGGTTGCAGGGTGTGCTCTGGCGCCCCCTCTGGCTCGCTGTGCACTCACACCGACGGTTGCAGGGTGTGCTCTGCGTCCCCTCTGGCTCGCTGTACACCGAGGGTTACAGGATGTGCTCTGCGCCCTTTTGGGTCGCTGTGCACTCACACCGAGGGTTGCAGGGTGTGCTCTGCGCCCCCTCTGGCTCGCTGTGCACTCACACCGAGGGTTGCAGGGTGTGCTCTGGCTTGCTGCGCACTCACACCGAGGGTTGCAGGGTGTGCTCTGCGCCTCCTCTGGCTCACTGTGCACTCACACCGAGGGTTGCAGGGTGTGCTCTGGCTCGCTGTGCACTCACACCACGGTTGCAGGGTGTGCTCTGGCACCCCCTCTGGCTCGCTGTGCACTCACAAGGAGGGTTACAGGGTGTGCTCCATGCCCTTTTGGGTCGCTGTGCACTCACACCGAGGGTTGCAGGGTGTGCTCTGGCGCCCCCTCTGGCTCGCTGTGCACTCACACCGACGGTTGCAGGGTGTGCTCTGCGTCCCCTCTGGCTCGCTGTACACCGAGGGTTACAGGGTGTGCTCTGCGCCCTTTTGGGTCGCTGTGCACTCACACCGAGGGTTGCAGGGTGTGCTCTGCGCCCCCTCTGGCTCGCTGTGCACTCACACCGAGGGTTGCAGGGTGTGCTCTGGCTCGCTGCGCACTCACACCGAGGGTTGCAGGGTGTGCTCTGGCTTGCTGCGCACTCACACCGAGGGTTGCAGGGTGTGCTCTGCGCCTCCTCTGGCTCGCTGTGCACTCACACCGAGGGTTGCAGGGTGTGCTCTGTGCCTCCTCTGGCTCGCTGTGCACTCGCACCGAGGGTTACAAGGTGTGTTCTGCGCCCCCTCTGGCTCGCTATGCACTCGCACCGACGGTTACAAGGTGTGCTCTGCGCCCCCTCTGGCTCGCTGTGCACTCGCACCGAGGGTTGCAGGGTGTGCTCTGCGTCTCCTCTGGCTCACTGTGCACTCACACAGAGGGTTGCAGTGTGTGCTCTGGCGCCCCCCTTTGGCTCGCTGTGCACTCACACCGAGGGTTACAAGGTGTGCTCTGCGCCCCCTCTGGCTCGCTGTGCACTCGCACCGAGGGTTGCAAGTTGTGCTCTGGCGCCCCCTCTGGCTCGCTGTGCACTCACACCGAGGGTTGCAGGGTGTGCTCTGCGCCCCCTCTGGCTCGCTGTGCACTCACACCGAGGGTTGCAGGGTGTGCTCTGGCGCCCCCTCTGGCTCGCTGTGCACTCACACCGAGGGTTGCAGGGTGTGCTCTGCGCCCCCTCTGGCTCGCTGTGCACTCACACCGAGGGTTGCAGGGTGTGCTCTGGCGCCCCCTCTGGCTCGCTGTGCACTCACACCGAGGGTTGCAGGGTGTGCTCTGGCGCCCCCTCTGGTTCGCTGTGCACTCACACCGAGGGTTGCAGGGTGTGCTCTGCGTCTCCTCTGGCTCGTTGTGCACTCACACCGAGGGTTACAGGGTGTGCTGTGCGCCCCTTTCGCTCACTGAGCACTCACACGGAGGGTTACAGGGTGTGCTCTGCGCCCCCTCTGGCTCGCTGTGCACTCACACCGAGGGTTACAGGGTGTGCTCTGCGCCCCCTCTGGCTCGCTGTGACCTCACACCGAGGGTTGCAGGGTGTGCTCTGCGTCCCCTCTGGCTCGCTGTACACCGAGGGTTGCAGGGTGTGCTCTGGCGCCCCCTTGTGGCTCGCTGTGCACTCACACTGAGGGTTACAGGGTGTGCTCCGCGCCCCTTTCGCTCATTGTGCACTCACACGGAGGGTTACAGGGTGTGCTCTGCGCCCCCTCTGGCTCGCTGTGCACTCACACCGAGGGTTGCAGGGTGTGCTCCGCTCCTCCTCTGGCTCGCTGTGCACTCACACCGGGGGTTGCAGGGTGTGCTCTGCGCCCCCTCTGGCTTGCTGTGCACTCACACCGGGGGTTGCAGGGTGTGCTCTGCGCCCCCACTGGCTCGCTGTACACCGAGGGTTGCAGGGTGTGCTCTGGCTCGCTGTGCACTCACACCGAGGGTTGCAGGGTGTGCTCTGGCGCCCCCTCTGGCCACCTTGGAGTTAGACCTTCTCAGATCTGCCAGGGCGCCCAGATGGAGAATGCCTTGTGATGCTAGAACAGCGGTTACCGCTCAGAGTATAGCACCGTTTTGTCTAACAGCTGTTAAGTTAATTGAATGCAGTCGAAGTGTAGAGAGCTTTGCAGCATATTTACCCCAAGCCTGCTGTTGTATATCATTTTGAAAGTTCATTTTTTTCTGATTTAATATTTCCGAGTGCAGAGTCACTGGGAAACACCGAGACTTGTTTTTTTTTTTAACACAGCAAAAAGCGCATTCTTGCTGCCAGGTACATTTTGTTCTGATGCAAGCCTCTCTTCATGTGAACCGACAATGTGTGCCAAGGAGTGGAGTATGGGAGGGGAGTGTGTTGGGGACTGAACCCTGCAGTACTTCTTAAAGCACGCCCTGCCCGTCCGATGGGGCACTCGGCAGATATACAGCGGGAGTGAATCCAACCCGGTGCCAGTGTGCCTTCATCTGCATCTGGGGATATAAAGCAAGTTTCAGATCGGGGTTCAAAAGTCCCTTTCATCGATATTATTGCAGCTAATTGACCAGCCTTTGGATTTACGTAAACAGTGTCTGGTGGGTGTTGTGTGCAAGGCCAGGGCGTGTGGAATCCCTGCTATGGAGAATCAGTAAACAGCCGTGCTCCCTACTTCTTTGAGTCCTAATGTATTATTCATTGCAAATGAGTTATTCATGCATGCATTACTTGCTGTTATGGGCCTCCGGTTACCAGAAGTGGAATCTATTTCATTAGTGCCTGCTCTGTGCAGTAGTAACATATATGTTGATGTCAACCATTTCATTCTTCCGTTTTGCTTCTTTTCCTATTGTTTTATCCGTCGATCTTAAGTTAAACTTGTTTCTCCTCTAATGTCACTTCAGCGTGGCGGACCCCACATGGCGTTTACCACCACAAACGTAGGTTTTAACACCCAAAAACCTTTCACGCAGGATACCTTCTTTACCTTGTGGCGTCTTGAAGATCATCCCTCTGGCAGCTGCCAGGGGCTCGAGCGTGGTCAGTGAGATGGCGTGAGATTCGGCATATGAGCATCTCTGTATGGATTAAAGAACAGCGGCTCTAGTGGAGAACAGGCTTTCCTTGGAGAACTTTTCATGGCTGACTGTGGCAGCCCTAAATGTTGCAATGCATGTTAAAGTATTAGAAGATGTTGCCACGCATAAATGCAGCAACTACTCATTCAATGGGTTCTACTCAACGCCCCCACCCTGGCTGAGCCTGTGACCTGTTACTGAGTCTACTCGTGAGAACACCTGGGCAGGGATGCAGCTAAAGTTGTTAAACAGTCCTAATGGTCTTTACCCTATGCTGCCAGTCACTTAGTCCTAGCAGACTTGCTCATGACATTGGCTTTCTACTTCTGAAATGACTAATGGGTGGTTTTAATAGTTATTCATTCATAATAATGTTTTTATTAATTTGAGCTACAGTTTTTTTTTTTGATTTCATATATCCAAAATAATTACATTGTGAATTAATGGCCCGGTTAGGAGTCAGGCGGTTGAACCGTCACAACTCAAATATGGCCGAGTGAGGTGGCCATGAAGCCCTCAGCCACACCATTGCCGTATTACGATGCTTCCACCGGGCTGACAGGAGGAAACCGAAGTATTACGATGTTTCCGCCGTTAGCCCGGTAGCAACAGTGCAGCGACATTGGCCTCAGCACACTTGGGGAGCCGAGGCCAATGCCGTTGTACACAGCACCCTCGTAATGCACATCCAGCACTGCGATGACTGACCACGACTTGGACCGCCGCTAACCCGTCAGGATCCCTGGTCCGTTGCGGAGGCGGCGGTCTCCTGGTGGTCAATCCGGCAGGATCATAATCTGGCAGTCGGACTGCCAGAATTGCAGCAGCACGTCTGTCACCGCTAGTTCGTGGTGGTTTGGTGGTCTCAAGACCACCCAACTCGTAATCGGGCCCTAAGTTATTAGCTATGTAAAATAAAAATTTTGTCATATAGAAAGCTATAGGAAAAGTAAAACAGTTTATTAACTTGGGAAAAAAATAGTACACTTTTTATGATAAATATTAATATAAAGTAATGTTGCATATTTCTTAAACGTTTGCGAAAATAAATGACATCATTACTAACTTAATTTAAAATTAAAAAAATATATATTTTGAATGTATTAAATTTTTTTTTTTAAAGATTTAAATTATTCCTCCCATATTAAAAATATGCTTTATGTATTCATAATGAAGTGATGTATAGAATTAATTAAAACTAATTTCATATTCTTCTTTCAAAAAGTTACATCAATATCCGCATTAGACAACGTTAAATGTGTTAAAATAAAAAAAAAGTTATGCTAGTAAATCATTTAATTGTTAGATCTTTTGTTACTAAATATGCTAAAATAAAATCTTTATTATTAGGTCGTTTTTTAAGGCCGGGTATGAGGCAGGCCACGGGGGCTGTTTTGACTCTGCCATCTTGGAGCCTCCCTCCGTTTCCTTTAATTATATGTATTTTTAATTGGAGGTATTAATTGTTTGGGACATGTGTGCTCGACTTTCTCCCAACCCTGGCCGCTTGGCCGTCTATTTCAAAGCACAAGGTCTGACAAAAGTATTAAACTCCAATATTTGAATGGCTAGTGAAAGGAGCTTTTCTAGTGGTAGAGGGGTCAGTAGCGGTTGTACGGCCATGCTAAGTCTCTTGCATTACATGATGCTCCAAGGAGCAATGGATGACAATGCCCTGTCAATGTAGCGCCTTGAGACCCGCACGGGTGAATAGCGCGCTTTATAAATGTTAATGATTTGATTTGATTTGTTTGAGAGGTCAATTTAAAAAAAACACAACATACCTCAAAATTCATGATGCACTTTACTGCCATAGCTTATTTTAGGTTTACTACATTTAAGTAGCAAGCGCGTGGACTCAAAACACCCAGTGAACCACTGAGTCAAACCACGGAATCATGACAGTCTTGCTTAAGTAAGGAACAGGCCCCTTTAATGCATCAGGCCTGACCAACATCATTGCACGGCTCTGGCTTGAAGCTTATAGCAAATGTGATTGCTAATGCAGAAAAGCTGACACCCATCCACCAGAAACTGCCTTTTATCTCTTAGCTGTCCTCTTTCAAAATGCCATTTATCTAATTGTCTTTAAATCCCCTTCCTGTCCTAAGTAGGTCACGGTCCCATTCTTCTCCCTTATATTGCGTAATATTCTCATGTCCATCTCTACGCCTGTTTTCTCCATCTCTGATGTGTCCATTCAGATCAGGGATACCCCTTCCCTGAATTACACCTTCACATGCTTAAAACCAAAGCTGCCCTTGACAGCATCCAACAATATTCTCTCAATATGTACAAGAACTTTTCATGGGAGGGCTGGTTGACTCGTGCAGTGATGCCTGGGGAGCAGGATATGGCGGAAAAGAGACGGCGCCTTCAGAGTGTCTCCACTTAATCCCTCCCATGACACAACTTAGTCCAGTTGACCAATCCCGACTTGAATGGTCCAACACACTGTCCCGCTTAACTGAACAGTCACAATAACCCCAAACCATTTTAGGGTGAGGCTGCACAATCCTGACAGTCTTAAATGGAAAAAGGGTGCTTAGATGTGACTGTTGTACATTGGTATACATTTTGCCATCATGCTGTACAGCCTAAAACAAATGGCTTGTTATTGCAACTCAAAAAGCTTACCAACCATTCTTAAAGTACCTTCCTCTTTGCTTCCAACAGCCCAAAACCTCTTTCAACTCTTATCTGTTCCTTTTCAAAATGTTGTCTAAAACCTCCTTCTTCTTCTAGGTAGGCGTCTGTCCATTTCTTGCCTAATAGTCCTAGTTGCTACTCCTTCAAGGCTTCTCAGCTAATCTCCAGCCTCCCCCATACACTACTCTCTGCCTCCATGAGTTGGTCTGCCTCATTCGAGAACCAACCCAACTTTTCCATAGAAAGGTCATAATCTTCAATCCTAGTCTCCCCCTATTTCTATCCTGTCCATCTGAGAAAAGGCCCTCATCTCCATATCGATCTTCCTTATAGTTGTATCGATTCATGTCTGCTTTTTTAAAAATTATTTCATATTGTCACACTTTAAATATTGACAAGGAAGAAAACATTTTGCTAAAAACAAGTGTACATGTTTAGTGTATCCTTGCACAGTCGGCTTTATGCTTCCATTGTATGGGGCACTTTCTGTCCTGTTTTATACTGCATTGCTTATTTGTTTCTTGGCACGGTCATCACATGCACTCAGATTTTGTTTCCTAAAATTGTCTCAGATCATCTTAATCCGGTCACTCTTGGAGTATATCTGGCTCCAGTTCTGAAACCTTGTAGATATTTCTATGCATGTCCCCCTTGAGTCAAAATCTTCTTCTACGTCTTAGGGCAACTTTCATATGCCAGTTTGTCTTTCCCAATGCACCAGTCCATTTTTTTTTGCCTTCTTACAGATGCATTAGCGCTTACAGTATTAACCCAGCTTCATACAATATCTCCCTTCTTCAGAACCATAGGCAAGCATGCAATACAATGTTGGATATTTTGGGGACACCTGTCCACTCAGGACAGCCAGTAGTTCTGCTTGCTCTCTTCCAAAAACTTTGTATAAAAGAACATTCTCCGATTGTATAATGAAAAGAGCCCAACTCTATTTTCCATATACTTATAAACTGCGATCAGCCTCATCATATACAGGATGGCCCTGTGGTCGCAAACTGTGTAAAACATTAATCACTCTCAGACGATTAGCATTGTGGCAGCATTTCTTCCCAAGACCCCACTGGTTATTGGACCAATACCTCAGACCAGCCCACGCCTTCGAACACTCAGATCTTTAAACCATTGCTCCGCCAGCTCTTCTAACCATTGCTCCTTCAAACTGCTAATTAACCCTGTTGTTTTGCCATCTGTGGTCATGCAAGATAGCCTTGTTTGTAGCATGTGTGGCTGTAGATACAAATGCCCTGCACTCTTTTCTCCTTCTGGAGGCATACAGATGAATCCCCACCCATGCCTGTGCTGTTGCTCACTCTCCATCACTGTGGGCGTGGCAGAAAGTAGGCCGGCACCCCTCAGCTGCCCCGCTCTGATCTCCTTGGCAGCCTCTCACAAGCTTCTAGCAGCACAGCCTCATCTACATCGCATGTGAGGAAGCGGCCGCACGGCCTCCTACGTACCCTCTGCGCTCAACCCTCCTTCCATACATCCAGTAATTGATTAAAAAAAATCAACAACCTCGGTGGTCGTCACAAACAACTTTTATGCTACAGTTTAGTAGCCTACCCTCCTGATATTGCTGTAAACAAAACCACGTGCATGCAGAAAAGGGAGAAAAGATGAAGGATGCTTTTCTCTGGCATCTCTGCCTGAAGTGGCCCTATTTCTCAGCCAATGAACCATTCCATGTTGGGTAACCCGCCTGACGTTCTTTGCCAAACAGCCCAAAGGAGGGGGGGCACAGAGATGCCCTTGACAAGCACCATTCGTTCTTTTACCCAGTTATATTTCTTTTTTTGTATTTATGTTTGCTTGGAAACTTCCCTTCTTACTTTACTCGAGATACTTCACTTATATTCCTACACTCTCCTTGGCCCACAAATAACAATTTAAGCAGATTTACTCCTCTGGGTATTGCTTTGGTGATGCTTGGTTTCTATTGTGACATCATTTTTGGTAGATTGTCACATGTGGGCAAGATGGCATGGCGAGTGAAGTGCAGAGTGTTGACATCTGGGGTGACCTACCTGTCACAAATTCAATCCCAATATGGCCAATTGAGCTCTTCAGCTTCCCGATGTCAATACTCTGAGTACTACTAAATTGCTTAATAGTAAATATATATATATATAAAACGTATAATGTAAAAACAGTTATTTAATTAATGGTGTTGGTTTCACAGCGGTCTTACATTATGCTGAAAGTAAAGTGTAAAAAATGACATGCACAATTTGAAACTAGAAAATCCAACTTATTTTCATTTAGGTCTTTATTGCAGCAGACATTGGTCTGACAATAGGAAGTTGATAGCTTTACACGTCACCTCTTCTCTAAAACATTGCTGTAACATTTTCAAGCATTTCATTGCCAGAATGGCACCATCAACTCCCAACATATTTATTTGCCTTTAGCTGTATGCTTAAATCTGTCATAAAGTTAGATGTCGGCATCCCCCCAAAAAATCAATGAGCAGTGGTTTGCTGGTTAATGACTTCTACCCACCCGATCTTGGCTAACCAATTTAATGGCGATGTAGAGCATAGGTCACTGTGGCCTTGAAGGAGCCTCCTTTAATTTGAAGGAGCCTCCTTTAATTTGAAGGAGCCTCCTTTTAATTTGAAGGAGCCTCCTTTTAATTTGAAGGAGCCTCCTTTTAATTTGAAGGAGCCTCCTTTTAATTTGAAGGAGCCTCCTTTTAATTTGAAGGAGCCTCCTTTTAATTTGAAGGAGCCTCCTTTTAATTTGAAGGAGCCTCCTTTTAATTTGAAGGAGCCTCCTTTTAATTTGAAGGAGCCTCCTTTTAATTTGAAGGAGCCTCCTTTTAATTTGAAGGAGCCTCCTTTTAATTTGAAGGAGCCTCCTTTTAATTTGAAGGAGCCTCCTTAGAATTTGACATGGTCATGACTGCTGTTGTTGGTATAGCTCATCTTTGTGGGGAGATCAGTATATTAACTTCCCCGAATATCCACATTTTCTACACTTTTCTCAAAGCTAGCGCAAGGTAGTCTTTACGCAGTGAAGAATAAGAGATGCCTCCCTCGGATGTTGGCTATGGACAATAGGTTCACCGTAATCTCAAACTAACTGTTCTTTGTCACTTGCATGGCATCGTAGCCCCTAGGCAAATAGAGACTCTTTGAACCCTGCAGATTAATTTAATAGTTTGATTCAGGTGCATCACAGGTGCAGAAGTTTCTTGCTATATATTTTCTCAAGATTACTTTGAAAATTCATTTTAGTGGTCTGTGAAATTGGAGTGCATGGTTTTTATATGCTCTTAAATTTCTTAATAACAGACTGTGAGCATTAATTAAAATAGTTTTTCCAACTGCACCATTCCTCTTTAGTGATGCTGAATTTAAAGAGATGTATCACATTCTCATGATTTTCTACTGAACAGTGAATTATTTTCTCTGTGCCAGCTTATTGACGTGTGTCACATACAGAATGCAGTTTTGATCACCAAAGGGGGGTCAAGAGATGCTTAGTTTATTTGGATAACATTTGCAAAAATAGCGAGGTTTTAGTGAATGTGTTAAAACAAAATGGATACAAAAATAGCCTTAAAGGGTGTAAATGGACTCTTCCTATGGGAGGAATGTTGAATTTAATGTTATTTGTTTTGCTTTGCAAACTTTGCAAAACTGACCATTGTCTCACTTCTTTTGTTTCCTGTAGGTCTTCAAGAATGAACTTAGCATGACAAAGAAAACTTGAGGCGGCGAGAGAAGGTACAGAATGAGCCTGGGTTTCCACCCCACAACGGTACGGTCTTTAAGATGCTCATCGCTTCAAAGTCTTTCTGCATTGCAAGTATCTCTCTTGTCCTGGTCTTCACACTTCACCTTAATTAAAATATTGAGTAGGTTTCTTCCCAACGGCAGGATGTGTACTTACCTGGGCGGAGGACTCGTAGAAAATAGTCAAGACATGCACATATACTTACTAAGAGCCATAGAATGGGAGAAGGAGAAAAGCAGAGGAGCAGATCGCGGAGTAACAGGACAGCAGCAATGCATGTATACAACCGGACCCTGCATGCCCCCTCTTCCCTGAGAAGGTCTGTTATCAGAACACCGCAACCGGACCCAAGAACCCTAATTGCGGAATGCATAAACCCACAAAAACCTTTGAAAATAAGGATCACCTGCAGCCTCCTCAAGGCTATATGAGGAAACCCGGGGACATTCGACTTGTGTAAAAACATACCTTTCCCTCGTGCTCTACCTTCAGCTTTGAAAGCAGTCATATGAGGTTACCAGCCACTTGGCGTTAACATTTCTAAATGTCATGTAATGCTGCCTTTCTTACAAGGGTATCCGAGCATAGATCTGGGAACAGAATGGGGCGTTTCCCCTCCAATAACACAGTTAACTGGTAATCAGAAATGTTCACTAATGTAGTTGTGCCCCCCACCTCAGGTTATTTGAACCTTTATTCTCCTATCCAGCTTTCGAGTACACAGCAACTTCCACTTTTTGGAATAAGTAAGCTGATTCAGTTTCGCTCTGGTCTCTCGTTCCTGACTCTACATAGCATTCTGCCACACGAGTCAAAATACTTTGTCTTCCTTTCCACTGTTGTCAGCTATGTTAATGCTGGTTGTTTTTTCAGAAAAGTCTGTGTGTAGATCATGAAGAGACCTCAATATCAGAGTTACTCCTTTGCTTATCTTGGACTCGTTAAGAGCCAGGAGCCAGCTATTTTTAGGGTCGAGTGCGCAAAGTGCTCTGTCCCTGGTGTAATCTCTCTCTGTGGGCTTTTAACCACGCCCAGGTCACGCCCATCAGTTGGGTTTGTTCGTGGGCTTGCCTTTTAAAATTTGTTTGATTTCATTAGTGAAAGGCATGCATACGTCATGCCTTTTCTGATGTTTAGCCCGCCTTGAGCGCACCAGTCAACTACTGAAAACATACAAGGCTCCATGTTCTCCATATGGTTTCTGGACTACTTTTTCCCGTTATTTCGTAGGCAGCGTGATCTTGCTGGGCAGTAGTCAAGCGCTTTGCATGACATAGACTCTGTTACATGGATAATTGCACTTTTGCTGATACGTTTCACTGCGAGCGAACTTCTGTTTCCCTTTGTGTGTCTGCTTCGTGCTCATGGTGGCCGTTGTCTCGCTTATGTGAAACTGTTTTACTTTTCATTTTCAGTTTGTGGCAAGAAATATCCAGTTAGGAGTTTACAACGCTAATAGCTCTAACTTGAGAAAATGCGCGACCCATTGCATTGCAAATGCTTGTTGTTCTTTCTTGTTGGTGAGGTGGCATGATTTTCAGAAGCCTTCTTTATTTTCTTCCCGTTTGCCACTCCACTGACAAATGAAGGAAGCAGCTGAGGGCCAGCAGTCTATCTCAGGCAAAGGCTATTCACACACAGCTTGCTAAATCCAAAGAAAACTATACAGTGCTCTTGCTAGCTTCCATTCCTGGGATCCGTAGAAAAGGAGAGCTTACTGTCAGGATAGAGCGAGGGCAAGCTTTTGTGTATACAAAATGTTGTGCCACTGAGCCAGAATGCAATGCAGTTAACCTTTATGGCCCTTCTTCCTGGCCCACCATCCTTTCTCGCCCTGCCCCGGCTAATGCAACACCTAAACCTAAGAGGCATGGTTAACTAACCATGCACTCTCTCTCTCTCACTTTTTAGAAACTTTAAGGCAACTACTAATTCTGTCCATGGTGTATGAAATAGCCTGAGGCTCTAAAGCTCTTGGGTTCTTTGGCTCAGGCTCAAACCTTCCAACACTGTCTCAGATTGCCCTAATTGATAAAGGAATCAACTGCCCCCCTTCTGTAAATACCTGCAAGTCCCCTAGTAAAGAGACACGCTGCCAGGATTTCACATTGTCCTGAATCTGGACAGGCCAGTAGATAAGCTGGGTTAGTGAGTTTAAAGACTTCCTCCTGATCTGCGGATCACATGCAGGTCACCAATTCAGAGCTGAGTCCAAATTCTGTGAGGCCAAAGTGCTTTCTCAGTTGTTGCGTAAGTAGCCAAACTGTTCATAATATAACTAGAGCTTCATAGCCTTGGTGCGGCAACAAAGCCTCTGGTTTTCATTGAAACCCTGGTCACTCTTCAGGGGTGTGACTAAAGCAGTGTTGGCATAGGTTAGACCCGTGGTTCCCAACTTGTGGTCCGGCAACCACTGGGGCTCCGCAAAGCCTCCTCAGGGGGGCCGTGACTGCTTAGAAAATTTAATAATAATACAGGATTAGGTCCCCAGCCTTCAGTAATAACTCCTGGGGGGAATCCCCGGATTCCAATAACAATTCAGTGGGGGTCCCCGGGTTCCAGTATGATAAAGAGGGGGGGTCCACAGAAGTCAAAAGGTTGGGAACCACTGGGTTAGACTGTTTGGTGGCGATTATGTGCCATGCGTGAGGTTTGGAAGCCAGTTAGAACTGATTCCTAGGTCTTTAGTACCTTGGTAACCTTCGTGCTGAAGAGGGTGTGCGAAATAAACCCAGCTTTATAAAGAGGTTGTTGTTAGTGCTTGCACTGTAATTCAAGGTTTTATAACACAATGTTAGCGTGTAGTGGTCTGCACGCAATGATAAGGTTGTTTATAGCAGAATTGTGGCAACTCTCCTAGGGAGCCTGCCCTCTGTTTATGGTACAACAAGTGTGAAACTGTTCAGGTTCCTTTCAGGACCAGCTCCGCCTTGAGCGGAAATCATTTGAACAGCACGCGTAAATTACAGTGCTTAGAAAATGCAAAACTACAATGCTGTAGTAAAAACTTGGTGATAAAAGTACATTTTATTGTTCCTATTACCTCCTTTGTAACTCTCCAGTGGGCCTATAGCCTCTTTCCTAAATCCTTAGCTGGGGCCACTTAAGTCCAAAATACATATTTATTGTGTACATGAGCAGCTACCATGTTTAGACAAATCTCTGCTGCACTAGAACCAGACACTGACTAGTGATATCCAGTGTTTATTCGAATTTACTGAATTATTTTTTATGATGTCTGGACAGTCACAAGCAGAAAAAATCTGCCCATCATTCCGTTCCATGATTTTCTCTTCTTTGTGCCACTACAGACGGTGACAAACCTACATCAGTTTTGGCCACTCAGAAAAGGAAGGGTATAGCATGAACTGGCAGACTTCAGAACCCCCTAACACCCGCAACTTATTTCAACCGTCTTTATACTTGTGGTTGGCCAGTAATTGACGCATTTCCCTCACCACTTTTTCCTTTCTTCCTCACTGACCTAGACCTGCACCCTGTGTTAGTAATCCAGCCTTTCCTTAGTTTTTTACTTATTAAGAGCGGTTTTGGGAAGGGAATATGAGCTTGATTATCATAGACCTGCGTTATTGCTTTGAGGAGACTCTGACATGAATGAGAATTCCTCTTAAAGCAGGATTTTAATAGCTAATGAAGATGCCAAATGAAAGGTAATGAGGACCAAAGTACCTCTCAATTCCAATAACTTTTAACTGAGTTTAGTGCTGGGCCAAGATCAGGGTGGTGCTTGCTAAAGCAAGATCTAAAATAGGTCAGAGTTTCTAGGACATAAAAAAAATGACAAGCCTAGCTTTCGAAAACGGTCGTAGGACCTGCTGATTTGTTGTAGACCAACATGGAGGCCAATATCTACAAAGCAGATACATTTCTGGAGCGTGGCGGCCCATGGCCATCCTACCCTCTCCATTGGTACTACATGTAGGACTCCCTTCCTCTCACTGTTGTTCAAACCCACCTCTATATGTAGTTGCTGCCTATTTTGTTGATCTTTGATAGTTGAGGCTATCAGTATTTTTTTCTTGCAAAGCTGCATGGTTAGAGAAACACTGCTCCTAGAAAAGGACAAACCCACATGCCCACCGTGGATCACTAGTTCATGCTGCATGACCAGGAGACGTCTCCAGCACCCTGGCTTTTGCCCTAAAACAGTGGTTCCCAACCTTTTGACATCTGTGGACCTCACTTTATCATTACTGTAACACCGGGACCCCCACTGAATCATTATTGGAATCTGGGGACCCCCTACTGAATCATTACTGAAAGCTGGGGTCTTAATCTGTTAAAATTATTTATTTTCCAAGCACACGCAGACCTCCTCAGGAGGCTTTGCGGACCCCCAGGGGTCCCTGGACCTCAGGTTGGGAACCACTGCCCTAAAAGGTTGTGGTGGCACCCCAAAAGACCTTCAACCCAACACAACCACCTCCTGTACCCCTTAGGAATAACAGTGTGCAGTCACAGCGCAAATATGCCATACAATTTAAAAGTCAAAGGTTATGTTGTCAAGTTTATTAAAACCATTACAGTAAACGGCAACAGGGCTAGCTCGGCAATGAAGAAAGTAAAGATCACATTTTTTCCTGCCCCACTTGCCAATCATGTAAAAAGAATTAACATAGTGAACCGTGCAGTCTTTCAAAAGAACTAATACTATATAAAAAAAAAATATGATTTTTAGCACAAAGATTGAAGTGATGCCAATAGAGGCTGAGGCAGCACATTAAACAGTATATACGGCCAAAGGTGGAATAAGCTAATACTTGTTTTTTGTGTGAGCGCTGGGCATATACTCAAACTTATATACTGTGCCCACTGGGCCAACAATATGATTAGAAAAAGAGATCGAGCACAACAGTCAAAATATATATTTATTTTAATGGGGTGTCTTCGATATTGCTGAAGAAAATGCAGCGAAAGTTTGCTTTGCAAAATGTGCCCACTTTTTATGCCATGTTCTCCCCAAATGAAATAAGATTAACTTGATAATTCAGTTTCAACTAAAATATTATATATATATATCTTTACAATAAATATATGTAAATTGGCTGAGACCCACTTGATAGTCATTGCTAGGTTTTGTACGGTACATAGCAGATAAGTGAACCATTTATTCCTTCGTGGTGAGAGAAAAGGTTTAGCTTGTCCTCAGTAACATATGTTAAGGTGGCAGATAAAGCATTTTGCCCTTGAAATATATATATTTGATAAACGTTTCTCACTGTTTCAAAGTAGGTAAATTTAAGTTTAAATCCTTTTTATTCATGTGCACAGTAAACAGATCTAGATCGAGGAGACCGTCCCCTCGGTCAGCCTGGTTAATACCACAGTTAGACACCGACCTGTGACTGAATTACAAACGGAGCATCATTCCTCATTTTAATATACGGTGCACCTCCTCACAAGAGAAAATGTGGTCTCTGTAATCAAACAGGGAGGGAAAAAGTAAGGATGGGAGATGGAAAGGAAGGAAATAATTTAAGAAAATAGCAGAAAGAAGGTGGAGGACACAAGAAGCACGTGCACAGAACTGTATCCCACATTAACAAAATGTAAGAAGGCAACCCACAAAGATGCGTACTCTCCTCATATGGTCCTTGTGACCTTCAAAGCATTGAATCCGCAGGTATAGCTGCCCTACATGAGCCATGTCAAAATCTTTTTTTGCAATGACGCCAGAGAAGATTGTAGTTTCATCCCGGATGAAAACATAAGGCTTTTATTAGGCAGGGAAAAATAACAAAGCTGAGATCTCCCGGCTTCATCTAACGTTTGTGGCCCAACCGCATTTACCCACTTCTAGCCTTCATCCCTGAGCTCCGCTCCAGAAACAGGAGGGTCCATTTCTTCCCAGACGCAGGTCCTGTTTCCGCTCAAGTGCCTCTTTTACAACTAAACCTTGAAGGCCTTGGCCTCAGGCTACAATAACTGTACCATCACCATGCGTAAAGGAGCCGCCTCGGAGGATAGTCTTTATGCTCTTTTAACCAAGACACAGCCATCTTGTCGAGGGTGAGCAAGGTGTTCACTAAAACAAAATGCACCCTTGTCTCAGTGGTGATATTTCCAAGGCAACTGCAGGGAGCCCATTCTCCAATAATTCAACCCGTTTATGAAGTGCCAGCATTGCACCAAACAGTCTGCAAGTAAGCCAACTTAGTCCCCTACTCTAAACTCATGCTCCATCCTGCAGACCCAATGCTCCACTTGTTTCAACCTGACCTCAGTTCTTTCACTGGTGCTTCCGTGCGACATGACCTGATAGAGTCCGCAGCAACTAAATGTGGAGATCAATCACTCAGCCACCCACAACTTCCTTTTTTACTGCATTCAGTATATGCAGGATCTTATGTAATGCAGCCATCACTCCCTTCTGACCTTCATCATTGCGTGTTGCCACCTCACTCCTAATCTTTGCCTTCCCCCAGTTCCCTCACCGTTGCAGTGTTAAAGTAATTTTCCCATCTGTGCCTTTTCTTTACAATGGTTGTGACGCAGCAGTGTCGCCTCTGCTGTCATCTGCCCCATGGCCAGGAGATGTCTCCAGTGTTGCTGAGACATACAGGAGCCGCATCCCCTACCCTGATCCCATCTAAGGTCTTTCCTAGTGTCCCCCTCAAAAGCAACAATGGCCTCCCCAGCCCCCATGTCGGTTGCTATTGTTGCCTCCATCTTGTTCAGTAGCACATCTTCACTGAGTGAGCCCCCCGCCGTTCTCCTAAAGTAGGTAGTCCCAACCACAATATCAAGACTTGAGAGTGCCACCTGTTCACTTTCAAGGGAGAAAGAAAGCACTGCGGATGGGTCTCTAGCTTCGAGGATCAGGATCAGTGCACGGAGCCCGAGATCCAGCTGTTGTCCCAGCCCAAGCAGGTCGGTTTACACTCATTTCAATTGAGTTTTTGATTGTGCTATTGCTTTCGTTAAGTTATAAATATGGGATATAAGACCTGATAAGGCATCATTTAAGAAGTGTTTTCCTCGCAATACAAATGTAATTAAAAAGATCTGCTTCCCTATATAGCTATGCCGATAGAAAAGTCGTCATTGTCTAGTTCCAATGCTTTGTGGAAAAGAACAACTTGCTGGCAGCTACATAGGCATGATTCAGACCAGGTTTGGAAACAGAATCCATAATCACTTCAGCTATTGACGATTTAAGAATGACAGTATACAGAGGTAGTTATACCCCTGGACCTATCCACTGATTCTGATTGCATTGACCATAAGTTCTTATTTCATTGATTTGAAAGAATAAATATCAAAGACCAAACCTTACAATGATTACAATTTTCCATCTAAAACAAGTCCCAAAAGGTTTAGATCAGTACTTTCTTCTCTTCTCCCACTCCCTATGTTGATGCAAACTCGCCCCCCCCCCCAAAAAAATAGTTTGTACCCGGAGGAGGCAAATTTGTCTGTAAATTTAACTCGGCTAAATCCAGAATCTAACCAGTTTTCAATAAAACTAACCACTGGTATGCAGTCCTGTGACCTCCTCCTCCTCTAGGAGATTGCACCCCAGCCAGTATTGTCAGTCATAGACCTTCTTGTTTTGTCCATCCAAATATCTAAATATTTGTTGTAGCCTTCAATCGTTTCAATGTGAGTGTCCTTCACGCAAGCAGTAGTTGACTCTTATCTGACCAAAGGCGGTTATCTTTTTTTTATTTTTTTATTCGTATTTACCTCAAGGTGTTTTTGAGAATTGTATACATTAAGGACATCTAATGAATGCTCGAAGCCTACAGGTAGACATGTAGAAGAGTATTTTCCTTGTGGAAGAGAAAGTGCATTTGGTGGCTCTTGAACCTCAGGGGGACATGTTCTTGCTTTTGAGATTAAATAACCCACATCTGAACAACACTGGTGCAAAGCACCCCAGCTTTACGCTTCTATTTTGGGGAATTTTCCCAGTAAAATGGAGCATATTACCTACTTTGACTTGTATGCAAGTGGTGAGCTCCTTTGCCTAGACTAGTTTACTGGAACACCCCTACTAGAGAGTTATCATATCAGACGCTGCTGTTTAGTCAATAAAGCACCTGTCTACAAATAAATCAAATGGTTATAGTTCAGTCATTAATCGACTCAAGCTGTTACATCCAGTGCAAAAGCCTGTTTGGCATGCGGGCAACAAATTTTCATCCCCTACCCAAACAGCGAAAGTCTTGGTGTATACCTTGACATCTGTATATAACAGCTAAGTCCCGCAATAGCTAGATGATCCTCCTTTTCAAAGATAGGTTAAATATCTGAACCAACCCAGAAATTAGGTGATATCTTGTGACCCGTATAGAATGGTATAACATAGGTCGCCAAGGTGACTAGAATTCACGGTTTGTTTTGGCAGTCATTGGCATAACGTTGAGCCCCTGGCTGCTGAGGATTTCAGTGCTTTCTCAACCCCATGCTAGGATAATCCATGGCTTACTGTTGTTTTATTTCTAGGCATAGAAAAATTAAATCTGCACTGCCCTGATGCAGGCAATTACTGAAGCCTCTTTGGAGCCTAGAAAACCCATGGGTTATAAAGTCCATTGGCTAATTCTTTGACGCTTTTGTAATAATAAAAAAAAACTCTGTACCCATCAATTTTCAATTCAAGTTCTTTTGCCATTCCATATTATAGTTAAATAATATAGTGAGGATGAAATCACGTATTATTTCTCAAGACAGACAAAGTGGCACACTGGGGAAAGCAGCCACTTTACGTCCATGGAACTCTGGAAAAACCTAGCACATTTGCAAACAGCTGTTTGCTTTCTGGAGAGTAAGCCAAGACTACTGCTGGTTAATGCCAGCAGCGAGCCTACTGCTCGTGACTTTCAGCAGAGAGCCTACTTTATTGGAGAGTCCAACTCGAAGCCCCTGCTCAGAACTCCGAAATTGAAATCCACGAGTCTAGCAAGTAACAAATCTCCCAGTTTTCCCAGCGGCCGTTTTGGAACAGTATTAACTAGGGTTCGCCAAAGTAGATCTTGGAAATCCTAAAGCTTGTGATGCGACTGCGATCAGGTTTGGATTAAAATCTCTGGAGACTACAGAAAAACGTATCTGAGTAAACAATAGTGCAGAAAATGTAATTCTGAGACCTGGCAAACCTCAGGTTTTAGGTCTGGGCTTAAGACCGCATCAGCTGTGTTCCAGCCTCATTTATTCATTAAATTTCGTAAGTAAAAATACAAACATAGCTACATGGATAGACGGGGTTTTGGTCAGCCCTCTTCATTCTTCGGTGTGTTATGTTGCCATTCCCGTTTGCTTCCACCCACCGCAGTTTATAGTCCGAGGTAATGTGTTAGCCCACTTCAGGCATTGTCTCCCTTCCACAGGGATAGGAGGCATTTTGCCAGCTCACTTCTGCAGATCACCTAAAAAGTTATGCACTTACGTGCCAGGACTGGTGGGCCAGTTTCATCTTTCGTTTGTTTTGTTTTTATTTACTTTTTCTGCCAGGTCCCAGCAGTTCTACAAAGACATTTGTTTTTACTTTTTTGTTTTTAACGTTTGTGTATGCTTACCATAAGTAAATTAATTTTAAAAAACGGATTGCAGGTTTGGCAAGGCCAGGGCTATTTGGTTTTGCTAGTTCTTTTTTTGTTTTCGTTTTGATGTAAAAACAAACTCATTTGCAAGAATCACAATTTGTGTGTGCTAAACTACAATGATCAGTGTTGATAATCTGCAATTCAGTTGCAAACTAACATCCATGCAATTCTCAAATTAGATACAAATAGCTGACTGACTAGCAGGATGGGTTAAAGTTATAAAACAGCTCCTTAATAAGAATTTTAATGGAGAAAGGTTTTATGTATCAGTTGGATACAAAACCCCCTTCACTGCAGACCACAAATTAAACGACACTTAGTTCCTCTATTGCTAATGAGTTCAGTTTCACAGGACCAGTCTTCTTAAATCAATCTCCTTTAGGGTTACTTGAGTGAAGTTGGTTGTAGCTCACTCTGCCACATGTTTGTTGACCAAGTACTTTCTTTATTTTCCAAGTAACCATAGTATATTACAGATTCAAGTAAATTAACCATACTGCCCCAAGTTGCAAAAATATCTTTAGATACCATAATGTCTACCCTATGTTTCAGGTGCTCAAATAACTTTTAGTTTTATGCATTTAAGAGTGAGAATGGTGTACACATTGAAATGCAACACAATAACTTGAAGGAAAATGCCCACAATGAGATTGTGATTGTAGAAGTTTCAAATTATTCCACTGTTTGTTATGTTGTGTGGACGTTCAAATCTACAGAGGGTGATTGTGCAGTAATCACAATTTTAGTGGTGACTGTTTCCTATTCTGCTTCTACTGATTTCAAGAAACTTTCCAGATTTTTCCTTGTCAACACCTTTGAAATGATCAGTTGCTAGAAAACCCTGGAAATTATGGTGCCATAACAGACACTAGTCTTCAAAAATTCATTTTTTCTCGGGGAACCTTTCTCTGTGGCAACTGGACTATATAACATTTCTTGTGAGTTTTGTTGCATCACCTCGAACGCCTTCCCTTCTGAATATAGTATATTGTGATCCAAAGTTATCATCTTCAGCCCCTCCTTCAATGGTCATTCCATGTTTCCTGTTTCACTTCTGACTTGTAAATTGTTTGAGATTTTTTTAGATTCGGGTGTAGTAGGTTCTATATCTGTACAATCTACAGATTACCTTGATGTTTATATACCACCGTCCACTGCATATCTACCTTTGTTGTCCATGGTACATAACATGCAGAATTATATATGGGTAACAGTGGACAATAGGGATGTTTTTCTCTGAGGAAATCTTTGTGACCTCATATTGACAACAAGGATGAAGCTTGAATTGTACATGATGCCATGCTGAACCCGAGATGAAAAAATATCCCTGCTGCACACATTATACCCATCTATAAGTTTGTAATGCTTGGCCCCTAAAATCATTCTCCCCTGCTTTCAACTGCTACGAAGATTTACAGTAGCAAACCTACACAACATTCTCTCCTGCCTGTCCCAAATATTAAAGAATAAAAAATAAATAAGTGGTCTCTAGTCACTCATCTGCACATTTATGAGATTAGTTCCTTAGTTTCACCGTAGCGACAATATTGGGCACGACTACAGTATCCTCCAGCATTGAACTAGCCATTTTACCCAAAAGGGTTAATGTGGCAGGCACAGAGCTACATTAACTGATAATCTGCCCATAATTCAATCTGAATTGACTACCATAAAACTAGAGACGTGTACACAGCTTCCCCCTACAACCTGAAGGCCAGCAGCGTCCGCCCCCATGGCTTCAATCTAGTGGCAGCAAAAGGGTCGATTCCAGCAGTTGTATGGCAATTAATGTGTGTTTGTGAGTATGGGTGGGTTAGTACTCTCAAGTGTGCTGGGCACGTCTGTTCCCTGAATTCGTCTGAGAGCAAGTGAATGAAGGGGCCCTACCATTCCGCATATCTAGTGCGCCTGAACTCTGTGGCAAGGGATAACTTCTCCATTCCCAGAGTGTTCCATAATCTATGTAACAACGATTTGTGTTCAGGCGTTTTATCTGTGCCCCATAAAGATAGAATTGTCTGATGTGCTGCCCCTTGGGCCAGGGCCATTTGTCTGCCTTTGTGTGAGTAAAGAGGATGTCTGGGGGTTGGGAAGACCTAGGATAGTATAGGGTGGAAATCTTGTGACTGAGGTGTTAAAAACAATGTCGTGGAGAATACTGTCCCAGTAATGGGTGAGCTTGGAGCAATGCCGTAAGGTGTAGCAGAGAGCCTGTGCCACCGTTGCCCCACCAACATTCTGAAGATCTACCCAGCGTCCACTGCTGCATTCGTGCCGGGGTGAGGTACCAGTAAAAGGCAACCTTATGTGCCGTTTCGGTGCTAAATATGTTGTGTGCAGTATTGTGTACCCTGTGGAAGATGTTCACCCATTCTTCAGCAGAGAGGGGTCTACCTAGTTTGACTTCCCAACAAAGTTGCCCCTTAGATCTGGATGGTAGGTGATCCTGATTCAGGAGAGAGTACAATACCTATATAAAGCATTGGTCATCACTTTTAAGTAACAAACATTTCTCAAAAGGGGCCAATGGACCCGGTCAGTTAACTGTAGGGAGTAGTCATCTTTGAGTTGATCAAAAGTTATCACCAAGTGATCGAAGAGAGAACCCACCTACTTACAGCCCCATCTCTCCATCTACAGAATCGTTCTGGCTGCATGCCAGAAGGAAGTCTGGATTAGACTGAATTGGGGATATGGGAGAAGGGAATGTTGTTAGTCCTGCTTTGATCTCTACAGTGTCCGACACTTGTAATGTAGAGTGGGTCACTGGGGAGAAGTAAAGGCATCATGCCCTGTGCTTGCAAGGAAACCAGGCCTCCTTCCATATCTGAGAACTAGTGATAGCTTGGTACATAAAAGTCCAATTCTTTTCTGAGAGTGGACAATTCTATTCTAAAGTATAGCAGAGTTGGGCCGCCTGGTAATACTGGAGCAGATGAGCAACTGCAAGCCCACCTTCCCCTTTTGGCCGAGATATGCAATGTTTATTTAACCAAACATTTTTCCCATCCCAGATAAACTTTTTGAACGCTAGCTGAAGGGAGCGGATCACAGACTGGGGATACACCAGCAGCAATGTCTAAAAGAGGTATAGAATGCAGGGGAGCACTGTCATCTTTACTGCTGCAATCCTGCCCAACCATGATAGTCGAAGGCGAGACGAAGACTCCATTTTCATGTGTGGCTGCAATACTAGGGCTAAGTATTTAACAGTTGTAGTTCTGGAGGCAGAGTGGGCTAATCGATGCCCACTTACGAAATAGTTTCTGCTTACCACACGAAGGGGAAGAGCGAGCTGAGGGACGCTTCGAGCCCTGGGCCAACGGTGAGGTTCAAGGTCTGCGATTTTTGCATATTTACTTTAAAGCCTGAAACCTCTCCAAAAGTTCAAAGCTCCTCTATCAGGGCTGGGAGCGAGTTCACGAGGTCAGCTATGGATAAGATGACATCATCCGCATAGAGGCTAATCAGATTTTCCCCTCCAAATGGGATAAGCTGGCTATCCCTTACTCGCTGCGCAAATGGCTTCATGTGGAGAGCAAAGAGGAGGGGGGGCGGGGACAACCCTGCTGTGTGCCCCTCCGGATGGGAAAGGATGGTCATGAAATACCATTAACTCTGACGGAGGCCCTTGGATTGCTGTAGATACTGCTGACCCATTTGCAGAACCGCTCGCCAAGCCCGAATTTTGGGAGCACAGCGAATAGATGGAGCTAGTGAACGCTGTAGAAAGCTTTTTGTGCATCAATGGATAGAAGCAGAGCTTCCATACATGACCACCTGGCTTTATCTATTGTTAGGTGTTGTCCCCACATTGGCGTGTGGGAATAAAGCCTGCCTGATCTGGGTCGACCAAACCGGGCATCAGAGGGCTGAGACTGTGAGCTACAATGCTGTCGAATAATTTTGCATCTGTATTCAAAAGCGAAATGGGTCTGTTCAACCTGCAGAGTGCCAGGTCTTTGCCCAGTTTAGGGATTGCTGTGATGACAGCCTCCAACATGGAGTCTGTTAGGGACCTGGATTCCGCAAAATAGTTTAAGCGAGGGAGCATGGGGCCCGGCTCTTGGCAGAAGATTTTGTAGAAGAATGAGCTAAAGCCATCCGACCTCAGGGCTTTTCTCCGCTTCAGCCTGGCTATGGCAGACATCACCTAGTCTATGTGGATGGGCTGGTCCAGAGCCAAAGCTTCACTGGCAGGGAGGTTAGTGACAGGAATATCCTGAAGATAACCCACTGGGTCCATCCGAGTTGGCCTAGAGGGAACTGTAAAAGTCCAGAAAAGCTAAGGCAATGCCATCTGCAGAGCTTACTTCAGCGTCGGGGCCAGAGTGAATTGTTTTCATGGTCCCTGAATATATCTTGTTGTGGAGTCGGTGTGCCAGCATGCAGCTAAACTGGTTACCGTTCAAGTGGAGTTTGTTTGAGACATACCATGGTGTGCTCTGATCTGCCGAGACAGAAGCTTGAAGAGAAGCAGGTACACTAGAGCTCCCTCCAAACCCTATGGGCTCCCGTGCACTTGTGTATGGTTTCAAGCTAAGCCACCATAAGGGCGCCTCATTGATCTCGGCTGCAGCAATTTTCGGCAGCCGAGATTGCAATCAGTTCTCAGTGGGCCACCTGTTTCAGGGTTTCCCACAGAGAGGGGAGGGAGGTCTCCCATTCATAATTGCTCTGGATAAGCGACACAGTTGCTGTCTTAATGAAAGCAACAGTTGTCTGAGACTGCAGCATAGATCTGCACAAGCGCCACAGAGAACTATAGGGTCTGGGCAAGGGCAACCTAAGAGAAAGCGACAAATGCGCGTGATCTGAGAGCGAATGGGGGCGATGGACCCCTCAGTGACCACGTCCATCAGGGGCAGAGTTGCTAAAAAAAAAAAATGGTTGATTCGGGCATATGTATTATGGGCAGCCAAATAGAATTTGTAGTCCCTCGACAATGGATATAGAGTGCGCCACCTGTAGTCCCCCGTCTGAGAGCCCAGCACAGGCTGGACGGCGTAAAGGCCCCACTTGAGCCGACTGTTGTCCAGAACGGTCCATGTCGCTGTCTATGACCAGGTTTAGGTTGCCTCCTACTAGAACAACAGTGTCAGGGGTCTAAAGTACCATAGCTGAGGAGCTCATAATGAAGGCTTCGTGACGCTCATTAGGAGCATATACACTCGCCAAAGTAAAGAAGAGGGAACCTGCCCTAAGCCGGATTGATAGGCGACCTTTAATGTCGTCTAAGGTGGATATGATCTCCCACCTCAAATCTATGTGAAAAAAGGATCTACCCCGCCCCCCTTTCACTGAACAGGAAGACCAGAATTGATGCGATAACCACTGGGAGCACATTCTGTGGGTGTCTGTAGAAAGTGTCTCTCTTGTAATAGACCAATGTCTCTCCCACACATTTCCAGCAGTGAAAGGACAGCCAATCACTTACTGGGGTTGTTTAGTCCCCGAACATTTAAAGCTGACAATCTTAAGATCCCTCACACTGTATTAGAAGAGTGGATGTCGGTGATGCAATACGGGAAACTGTATGGACGTGTGGAATGGAGGCAGTCCCGCTGAACCTCTCCATTTGATGATGTGCCATTGGCTAGAAAGGGACCTTAAGTGCTGGAAAATCCGGTACAAAACAAAAGTAAGCAATGAACAGACACAACTTTATTTAGCTGTCCATAGAACCTGAATACTTGAGAAGGAGTAGGACCCTGCGGGCAAAGTCAGAGGTAGAGAAGAGCCCCAACAAGGGGAGATGGCCTCTGCAGGGAGGCCTGGTAAGACAGGATGGAATTGTGGAGGTTGCGGTCTCCTGTCCCTTCCGTTATGATCCCCATCGGCTTCATTTGCCGTAGCGGTGAAGAAGCTGCAGCCATCAAGGGGACCCAGGCCTGCCGAAGTCTACAGAGAGCGAATCTATTACTGATTGTCTCTCCAAGGCCATGGTCAGGTCGGGGAACATCCATGAGCTGCGGGACCTCCATCTGCGCTGTTGTTTGAGCAACAAGTTGTACTGAGGACTGCCTGGATGGGATCCAGAACTGATTTTATAGAGTTTCCCATCAAGTCTGAAGTTGTTCCGCAAGGGATGGCCCCACTAATATCGGATCCCCTCCTTCCTTAAGTGGGCCATGACTGGTTTAAAGTCCCTTCTTTTTTGCAGAGTGATGGCCACCAAGTCTTGGTAAAGCATAGGAGTATAGCCCCGGAATTGGAATGGGTGTTGGTCTCGAGCTTGTTGTAAAATCGATTCTTCTTTGATCTGAAGTCATGTACACAGACTAGGATGTCAGCAGGGGGACTGTGGTGGGTTTCGGAAGGAGTCCCATGTCCGCTGGGCCTCCCAGAATGTGACGGAAGAGGGCACCAACATACTTCTCCAAATCTGAACCTTTGGCAGCCATGGGGACCCCCCGTATGTGAATATTATTTCATCTCAAGCAGTTCTGTAGGTGTTCGGTACGAAATTGGAGGTCAATGTGTTGCTCTTGAAGCAATTTCCTGGTGAAGCCATTCCATCTTTTTGCTGCGTTTATCGCCCTTGTCTTCCAAGGTCGCCACTGTTTTGCTGAGTCTGTCCAAGTAATGCCTTTGGGAAAGTGGCTCCTTGTTGCAGTACAATCCCCCCCACCCATCAACACACTTTTTTTGCCTGATATCTGATGCTAACTTGACTACATGTGTGCTTGGATCCTGCTAACCAGGCTGCAGCACCTTTGTTCTTTCCCTAAACTGTACCACTGCTACCACAATTGGCACACCTCTGGCACAGAGCTAAGACCCTTGTAAGAGGTACCAGTGGTACCAAGAACCCTGTGGCCAGGGAGGGCCCTAGGAGCTGCAGCATGTATTATGCCACCCTAAGGGTCCGCTTACCTAATACATGCACACTGCCATTGCAGCTTGTGTGTGCTGGGGAGGAGAAAAGGTAAAGCCAACATGGAATCCCTCTCTGGGTGCCATGGCCGCCAACCACTGCCTGTTGCATAGGTAAGGCACTCCTCTAGCAGGCCTTACAGCCCTAAGGCAGGGTGCGCTACACAACAGATGAGGGCATAGCTGCATGAGCAATATGCCACTACAGTGTCTAAGTCCATTCTTAGACATTGCAAATGCAGTGTGGCCATATTAAGTACATGGACTGGGAATTTTATGGTATCAAACTTCTTAGCTCAATAAACCCACACTGATGCCAGTGCTGGTTTTATTGGAAAAATGCACACAGAGGGAGGGCATCTTAGGGCTGACCGTTCTGTAACAGCCTGCCACAAACAGACAAGTTTCTGACCCCATGGGGTGAGAGCCTTTCTGCTCTCTGCGGTCAGGAACAAAGCCTGTGCTGAGTGGGGGTGCTGATGTGTCTCAGTTGATAGTTGATGTCTATCACTGACAATGCCAGACGTTTAAGGATTAAAACATGTGTGTCCTGTTTGGTAGATGGCTCAATTTAGGGATCAACAGTAGTGCTTAGTATCTGATACTGCTCTATGATTAAGCAAAAATTCTTATTGTCATCTGCCAGTTTTCTTTAGGCTAAGTTTTCCCATTTACTCTCCATTCTTGTAAGCTCCTTAAAAAGCTTGAAAATATATTAGTGATGCATACAGTAGGAACTAAATCGATTTTCCAAATTTGAATAATGAAAGGAAAAATTCCCATTGTTGTTTTACAAATATCAGAAGAGGAGATTAATTTGTCAACTACACGATCTGATTGTAAATAAATTCAATGTAATTCCATCTGATAACCCTCACTTGTACATAACGTTGAAGTTTGACGTGTATGCTACACTGAGTTTTTTGCGAAGGTCTAACAAAAGGGGTGAAGAGGAGACTTGAGCATTTTAGTTGGAAAAGTGAATTTGATCAACATTTATTCTTTCTGCAGTCACCATTTTACGAGGGCACTCCCTTGTTCTTGAGGGAATTTTCATTTTTTAAACAGGTAGCTCAGTCTTGCCTGAAATACAACAAAATAGGGAAACCTTGCCACGGCTCTCCCGTGGCTCTATTGGCCTCAGGTTCTGTATGGAGTTCAGTAATTAGTAGGATCTAAGTGGGCAGGTCACTTCCCCACTGCATTTATTCACTGTCTCCTCTGTTCCACTAGGAGGAAGTGGGCAGTGTGAGACACCAGGTGCCTGAACAGCGGATGTGACCCAGCTTACCACCGTGTGTGTGGAAAACGGCTAGTTCAATGCCGGAGGATGATGTAGCCATTCACAATATTATCCTCATGGTGAAACTCAAGAACTAATCTCATCAACTTGTGCGTGGGTGGCAGTCGTCAATGTATTTTTTTTTTTTTTTAATCTGGTGCCTCTCTAAGTATAACATTAATTTTACAAGGTTACCTATTTATTTGGTGTGGTGCAATATCGAATGATAAGACAGTGAACATAGACAAACAAAAACGTACGCCCTTGGTCCAACTTACCTCGAGACATTTTTGTGTGACTAGAAACAGTGAGCCTGAAAAAATATATTAGATAGTACATACTAATTGCCTAGCTTTTGGTTATACCGACTAAGACAGCTGAAGAGAGTAAGAGTGGGGGAGCAAAAACGTGAGTGTCCTGGTAATAGACCCAAGGGAGGCGCATGCTGTCGGTGGCATTTGAGAGTTTGTGTGATCTACACTCTCATTTAACCAATTATTTCTCTCATACACTGTGGATAACCAAACCAGTGTTTACTAACTTGCTTGTAATCAGCTGTAGCGCAGTATTGAATAGTTTAAAATGAACAGACCAACAATCCGCTGGTCAAACACACTCAAATTTAGTTTTGGAGTTTGTTTCTATTTATTGCTACCAACAAAACGTCTGAACAAGAAACTCTGAACAATACGTATTTTCAATGGAACATATTTGGCCGTTTTGTGAACTTTTCTGACCTTCACCTTGTTACTTATGAAAGGTGCTTTAAAATCTAGGAGAAAATCAATTATTATAGTAAATTTTCCATAGATGGAAACAAGCCAGGTGCACATAAAACGTGCAGCCAATGTTTCTGCTTTTTTAAAGGGTCACCCTGTACATGGAGCTATGAATTCAATGTCCCATGAGAATTAGGATGTGCTTACTGTAGATCTTGGGGTTCTTAGCAAGCGTTAATGGACGTGGTGGCCTCTTGTGTAGCTTACCATTAGCTCCGTGGAAACATTAACACATGAGCTAGTCTACTGTAACGCAATAAATAAGCTGATATCGTTAATAATGTATGGAATTGTTACATAATTGTAGCAATGATATTGATAACATGACCAATTTATGCACTATTTATAACAAGTATGAGAAACTTTAAAAGGCGTTGTTGAATAAAGTGCTAACTTTGAATTTTATAGGTGTTAAAGTGACCTTTGGATTCCTGTTTGTTTTGAAGCTGAAAATAGAAAATTTTATAATTGTTTAAAATCCACTAACCTGGTGAGTGAGTATTAAGTGACTCTCACATTCAGTACATGAGTACTGGTAAGAAGCTAGAGGGAAGATCTTGCCAGTGGTGGCATCTAAGAGCCCACGGACGAGCCAGCCGACTGACTGACTGAGTGATGAGGCACACCTTCGGGACATTTTTGAGGTGCTATATTTAATGTGTGCGCTGCAGGTTCGAGTATAGATTCTGATATTGTTGGTGTGCTCAGGAAATGCTAGACCTTGTACTTCTTTTCTGATTCAACAAGTGCCATTTTTCCAGGTGGTAATTATCAGTAATTTCTCTTCTGGTATATTGTGGAAGAGCAACTAATTGACTGATGGTTATCAGGGTCCTTGTTGTGTAGTGTTTTGTCAGTTAGTAGTGCATCTGCCTTTCCTCAGCTGTTTACTAACCGTCCGTACAAATAATTTCTCAGGTATAGCTGTAAGCAGCTTTAACAATATTTCACCTCATTCCTGGATTGCTCAGCCAACTTTTAAAGTGTCTCGTTACAATTCTACATTTATAAAATGCGAGCCTAGATGAGCAGCCCTATAATAAAAGAAAAAGCTTATGCAAACCAGCTTAAAACGTACCAGTGCAGTTAGAAGCTGTTTGGATACATAAAAAATAGAATTTAAGCTAAAACATTTCTTTATAAGATTAAAATGTGTCAAAGATCCTTGATAGCAGCATCAGTTACCCTGCAAGTTTGCAACAAATGCAACTGTCCAACATATTGTGGTGCAATTTTCGATAGTAATCTGTTACTCGTGGATAATGTAAACTTGTATTTTTCCTTTGTAGACGAACACTGCAGAGCCTTCTTTAGTTTTTCATTTTCCAACAATGAATTGCAGCTCTTCGAAGTTCTCTGTGATCTGCAGATAATTATAGATGCCTGAAAATACTCTCCAGTCTTTGGGCCAAATGTACTAAGTGATTTCGTGGTGGCAAATGCCACGATTCCATAAATTGCATATTTTGTGACCACTAAATGACTTGCATAGTCATAGGTACAAAAAACATTTTGAGAGACGATAAACATTTTCGGACTCGACAGAGGGATTCTGTAACTCGCACCAAATCGCAGTTTAGAAGGTGCGTGTATTAGGCATTCCTTCCATATTGGGAGTTGGCGTGTATATATGGGATGTGTCAGCGGTTCTGGTTGTACATCACTGATCGGGTGGTTATTGATTCTCAAAGGGGAAGGAATGCACCTAGGACCCCTTCTCCTTGGGGAATTGGGCTGGCGGCTTAGGGTGGGGTACTCAATGGTCCTGGGGTTCGCGTTTTGCACTCAGTGAGGTTTTCCAAAACTGCTTTTTTTTTTTTTTCTTTCAAGCCTTCCTAGTTGGCTTAAGGGAGATGGGCTTCCTTAAATTAGGAAAGTTTCCAGTTTTAGAATGCAATCGTAGGGGTGACACATTGCGAGCTAATGAGTATTCATTAGGCAAGGCGTTCTGCAGCCACCTGAGATTGCTCAGTTTGTGGACCCATCTCTTAGTACTTAGGTTGGTTTGCAACATAAAATGCAGGTTATAAATGGTGGTATACAGATCGTGACCACTTTTTCCAACCAGCTTGTAAGTTCATCTGGCCCTTGGATAGCAGAAGTGGCACTTCACCTATTTAATTGAATATTTGTGTTTCTATTTATGATGCTGAACAACTGATTTCCCAGAAGCAGGTACTGCGAATACATCCAAGTTATTAAAAAAAGGTACACATACATAATGTTATAATGAAAGCACAAACAAATCTGTCAAGCTAAAATCAGCGTGCAAGCCTTAGCATCAAAGAGCACACTTAAAGGGCACAATAGTAACACAGCCCAGGCTTTCCACACTTGATAGCTCGAATATGTATCTCAAAATGGCTGCTTTACTGTTTTTTAAAGACCAGGGACTTTCCTCTGTTATTGTGGGAGCGTGTTTCAGTGTTGACCTCAGCAGCTTCAATATGTTTCGATTCCAAATTAAGCTTTTTAGTCCTATTATGTTATGTCAAGGCGCTGGTATTCGGTTATCACAAATATAACATTTATGGTGTGATGCTGCACTCTTGTGCTTTCCGAGTTGAGGCAATTAAAAAAAAATGTGTTTAGGAAACAGCGTTAGTGTGTTTCCTCAGCCTCCTCTTTTTGAACAAAACATAATCATTGCATTCATGACACATATATGAATGAATCTTTTATTGCCTGATTAAAATCATTACAACATATTAAAATAAAAGTACAAATATAAAATAAACCACTAAAGAAAATACCCTTCCGCAACAAAAGCAGGTGCCTAGTCAAAGCACCTTCTATAAATACTACAAGGTACTATAATGCCCAGGGGATTGCCCCAACCTAGGGAACCCAGATGTTAACTACAAGTTGTTACACAGGTAAATACTCATAATGCAGCCTTCTGCAAGCGCCAACCATTTGTTCGCCTGTTAACCCAGACCCGTTACCAATGTCCAAGACCATTAGGTGACCGGTATGCAAACTTCTGGTCCACTTTCATATTTTGGTTCATGTATTCTTGTTATGGGTAATCTTTGACTCGCCGTTTTCTTTTTTTGGAACCATTCACTGCCTTTTTCAATAGTATTTTTACTTTTCAGCACTTTTGCACTTTTAATATCTAGTGCATATGTTGGCAAAACAGATAAGTTAAACAAAACTTGCAAGCTTGCTAAGCCAGACCTTGTTATCAGTGCGTGACTGCAAAGTTCTTATCTGATCAGTAGTATCAAATAGGTAAGCTGGGATGAGAGTTTTAAATAAGCGTTCACCTTGCGAGATAACCCTAGGTTAATTATGATAATCCTTACGTAGACCACCCAGTACTCTGTGCCATTGGGTGACATGATTGTTTTTTTAAGGTCATAGATAATTTGCATCGGTTGCAGTTTGAGAAGTTTGCCCCTCATTCATCAAGTAATTAGATATGCAGTTTTGGAGGTGCAAAATAATGGCCTGCAAAAACAGTTTTCTTTATTACAGTTTGAGAGGTGTAATCTTGGGTAGTAATTAAAGGTGGAAATGTGGTCTTGTTGGTTATTTTTAGGTCTTCCTCCAGATAGCTTTATTCGTTTGGGAGACCTTATTTTACCAGTACTTAAAAAGATACATCAAGAAGTAGAACGGACAAAGTGGACTTTGGCTCAAAACCCTTCAACCATTGGATCACATATGTTTCCAGTGGTTGGCCATTGTTTTTGCAAGCTGTTTACGAAGCCCATGGCACCACATTAAAGGTTGCATTGTCCTGTCCCTCTTTTGGCTTTTGGTAATGACCCATCAAGAATAGTCCTGCACACTTGTGCTCCCTGTCCTCTGTGCTTTAACTTGTGAGAGTGACCTCGACTGTTTCTCAGGGCATCTGGGTAAGGGGGATTAGAAAACCCCAAGAAAGTTCAATTTTTACCAGAAACCACACTTGAGCTATCCAAAGGGGTGTCAACATCATCAGATTCGTCCCCTGCCTACTCAATTGGGCTGTTGTCCTCAAATCAGGACAAAAACGTTAGCGTCGAAGGCACGGAAAAAAGGGAATTGACGTCAGCACGCTGGTGAGGACCTCTTATTGGTACGGTGACAACAGACTGAGTCGCGCGGAGCCGTGCAATTGTGACGTCCTCGGCGACGTGGAGAGCTGGGAAGAAGATTTTCCGTCGGATGCTGGAGCATGGGAGAATTCATAAGGTGAGGAATCCAGAGGTAGTTGTATCCATCAGAAATATCTACTGTACAGGTTCCTCATCGGCTCACCAGGCCCTGGAAAAACTACCAGATATAGCATCCAGTTGTTGGAATCCTCCAAGGGCTTGGATCTCCAATCTGCGATCACATTTGAAGTACCTAGAAAGTGTTCCGGCATGACTGAAATGTGATTGTCTAGGCAGAAATGCCAAAATTCCTTTGCTAGTTTTGCCAGCATTTTGGACTTGTTAACCCCTAGGCGGTTGATGTACATTGCTGCCAACACATTGTCCATCTGAAGAAGAGCCTGGCAGAGACAGTCTGCCCTACTTCAGGCACTTCACCACAAGAGAGCCAGCATTGAGGTCCAAGCAATTGATATATGGCTTGTGCTTTTCCACAGACTTAACGACCTCCAATTAGACCCAGCCATAGGCAAATCAGCTTTGATCCTGCTCCAGAGAGAATAGTTGAGCCTGAACTGTCAAGCCAGGTCTGCTCTGAACCGGAACACAAGCACCCCAAAACCAGTTTCACCATAGTTCCTTAGTCAGATGCAGCTTCGTTCCAATCGGTTAATGAGCATAGGACCCAGAACTAAGGCTGATTTACAAATGGCAGGGTCTAATCTAAGGTGGGGAAAAGTGATAGTGGGATGTGGTGCAGTTAATTAACAGTGGTTGGGAGTAATTCAAGCATTACACCCATCAATTTTTTTATTTACTTCTCTGCAAAACTGGGAGCAGCACTTGCAAAGACATTTAGTGCAATAATCGCCACTCTGCTCACTACAGTTTTGTTTTTTACATTACCTAAACTTGAATTAGCTTGTAGTTTATTAACAACTAACATGCCTGGGTCCTTCCTAAAAGTTTTTGTAGCCTAGCCACAGAGCAATCCTTTTTAGTATTCTGTTTTGGGTGGGTATGCAACATTTTCTTAGTGGGCTACATTTGCCAGTTAGTTTCTTGGTAGTCTCCTGGAGTAGTAGGTTGTTACACCTGAAGTGATGACGTAATTTGCTTAATGTTAGCACCAGCTCTATTTTATTTGACATGTCGTGTTGGCTCTCATTGTACCAACGGGGCTGCTGGATTTGGGAGGCAGCATCGCCTGAATTGTGGGGAACTGAGTCCAACCCCACAACATGTAACAACTGTCATCCTAATCCGTTTCCGGCCAGCTAGCAGCGCTTCATCTCAGCCCAAGGGCATTAACGATTTGTGGCAACTGGGCACATGACATTGTGACTTCTCAGGGAGATCGTGGTGGATCAGATCTCATCCTTTTCTCTCAGTTACATTAGTCTCACAAATGCAAAGACAAACAGGAAGGAAATGGTTTGATAAGATTTATTGATTCAGCTGTGTCTTGTGTTTCTGTGACTGTTAGAGACGCAGTGTACCACTTGTGCTGACAATCCTACCTCGCTGTAGCCTTGAAGAAAGTACAGCGTGAAAGAATGTCGTGCTAAGAAATGTAATTCTTTCCTAGGGCAAAGGACAACAAAATAATAAACACCACCACAAATGTGGCAGATTCTAAAAGAATAAAATGAAAAGTTACTAGGCTGTAGGGCACAAGCAGCAGGCCTAGTTGCTAAAATAATGTGCCCACAGGCATCACTAAAATGGCTCTACAACAGGCACTTACTGCTTTATCTAGTATTTAACCTCAACACGTGACCATAGTGTTGCAGTCATAGATATATTAGAGCTTGGCGACTGCTTCTCATTTTTGTACAGTCTGAAGCACTTCCATTTACCACAGTCTTAAATGCAGGAATTTTAAATACAGTAATCTAACCAATTACTGAGACACAGAAATTACTGAAAATTAATACAATTTTAAAATATGTGGTATTTGTCTTATTAAATCAGCGAGCAAAAGTGAAAAGATATGCCCTCTTGCAGACGTATAAGTAAGGAAAGCTGCTGAGGGCAACAGCTGTCACACTCAGAGACTGCCAGACCTGCGGTTAGGAGGGATAGTTAATCCAATTTGGGCAACCCAGTCATAAGATGTTGATTTCCCAGTGCTGATCTGTGCTGTGAGCGAAAGCAAGTCAAGACAAAAGAACAATGTGTGGGACATGTAGTAGTGTCATGGGTATCACCTCTCTAAATCAATAGATCTGTGTAGTAAGTGTTGGCACATTCCAGAAAAGGGAAAGTATCCCGGTCTGTGAATCATGCCACTGTAGTATTCTATAAGAGTAACTAGTGAGATGTTGAAGGTAATTTACGTAAAACCCTTAATTGGATGTTTCAAAGATTTTGAGCTATGTTGTCTTTCCCACTACGCTTCCAAAGCATAAAAGGTTCTTTCTCCCTTTGTTTATCTGGTGATTTGAGACATAAAACCTTGTCTCAAGCCATTCCCCCAGGGTCCTCAAGTGAATATATTGCCAGTTTGGTCTCATTGATTCTTTACTGGTGTCAAACACATCATTTCATTCATAAAGACAGTAATCTTAAATTCTAATTTACTATTATTGGGAGCACATGCAATCTTTGGTAGTTAGGGCTACGTGTGTCTACACTATTTTTTGTTTTGTTGTCTTCATACATATGACAAAAGAAATCCCTGAAAATAGCATGTCCTGTAGAAAGTTCTTGTATCTCTTATGATCTCTGCAATTACCAGCCTTTTTAGAGCTCTCCTGAGACAGTGCATTCGTTGTTGCTTGCAAGACTTTTTTTTTGCATACAGAGGGCTTAGCAATCGCCTATTGTTAACCATTAGTTGGTTTCATTTTCAGTTGTATTTAACTGGTGTCAGTTTGGTCAGCACGTGCTGGGTTCCTCTTGGCTTCACTTTCTATTTGTGTGTTTCGCTCGTCCCTGAAGTATGGACCAGGGTTGCTTCCTTTTTAGGTTGAGCATAGCAGCGCACAAGCGCTGCCTTTCCAACGTGTTAAAAAAAAAAAAATTATGGATTTGTAAAGCGTGGCTAATCACCCATAGGGTCTCAACATGCTGAATATAGCTTTGCTGCTCAGTCGAAGAGCCAGGTCTTGAGGTCCTTCCTGAACTTCTATTGGTTGGTATCTATGTGGGCTTTTAACCACACCCACCTCACACCAATCACTTTCACTCGTTCCTGGGCTTGCCTTTTAAAAATCCTTTGATGACATTGGTAAATGCTTTACGTTTGTCCCACCTTGAGGCAGTTTTGTTACCGCCTTAGGGACTGACCCTTTTACAAGGATAATTACATGTTGGCCGATATGTTTGACTTACAGCGAACTTCTTTTTCCTTTTGTGTGTCTCCTTCGCACGCACGCACGCTCATGGCAGCCGTGACGCTTCGAATTTACTTGCTTATGTCAACTGTTTTACTTTTCATTTTCAATTTATGTGGCAAGAAAAGTTCAGTAAGGAATTTACAACGCTAATAGCTCTAACTCAAGCAAATGCTTGTTTTGGTAGTGTCTGTCAATTTCCTCCGGTTCCTGTCCTGGCTTATATTTGTCTCCTACTTACAGTAATTTGTAAGAGTGTGTTTGAGGTTGTCCGGCTCCTGGTTTAACTGTACGCTTTTGCTTTTACTGTTCATCTCCCCTGTTCATGTTTGTTTCATTTACTTTTCATTTTCACCCCTTTGAAGTTTTAGTGTTGCATAACACCACCAGCAGGCCACTGATCGTTAGCGTCTCCTTTAACAATGATTTTAAAATACGTTAATGGTTTTGCAATATCTCTTCCAATTATTCACTGGTGTGTTTTAAATTCGTTGATGTTTGCAAGATTGTTGTTTGGCTAGAATATTCTAGCATGAAAATAACAATATATTGTAAAGCACTTTTTGTTTTGCTGTTCCTATTGCAGTTCCTTCAGCAGCTGAAGGTGTACATTGTTACAAAGATTACCATACCATATTATACAATGACAGGCCGTGCCGTGCCGTATCATACTGTACTATGCCATATTGTGCAGTGACAAGCCTTCCCATACCATATCCTGCTATACAATGACCGACCATACCATAGTATACAATGACAAGCCATACCGTACTGTAGCATACTTTAGAATGACAAGCTGCACCATACTATACCTGGCAGATCATACCATACGGCGACAAGCCATGCCATACCATGCTATACAATGAAAGCCATACCATACTATACAATGACAGGCGATACATACCATGATATATTACATGACGGGCCATATAATACAAATGACAGACTATACTATACCATACCATATCATATATTTACATACCATACCATACCATGCCATACAGTACAGTGATGGGGCATACCATATAATACAGTGACAGGCAATACCGTATCCTACTATACAATGACGTACCATGGTGTACAGTGACAGGCTATACCGTACCATACTATGGAGTTACAGGCCATACCATAGTATACAGTGTCATGGCTGAAAAAGTGACTAAGCCAGTACAACTTGCATCAGTGAGATTTATTGATTTGAAGTGAAGGGGAGGGAGCCTGATTCTTTCTGGTGTTATTTTTGAGATCTTACTAAACGTTTGTGGGCAAGTCGGCTTATGTTTTTCATCTAAATATTGTGTCCATAAAGTAAGTCATAAGTTTGTATATAGAGCCATGAGGATTGTCTGTGTGTAAATACTGGGAAGAAGTTCTGAAAATTAAGTCTTTAGATACAAGGGCTTTTGGTATTACAGTGAAGGGAAGCATCAGCGAAGGGTTTTAGTGGACCTCAAAAAATATTGGGTAATATCAGGATAATCCTGGCCATCTCGGACGAGGTGTTTTATTTTTCCGTTTACCGAAATCTAGCAAAGGATGATAACTTGTTGATGTGGGCAAACAAGACCTGAAATGCTTCCTCGGCTCCCCGAAGTCTTGCAGCTTGTACGGTGGTCAAACTGTTCTACGTGAATCATTCCACAGCGGGCCTTGCGTTGCAAATACAGCATTAGAACCAAACAACTGGTGAACAGTGTCCGCTGTTAAAGCACAATTACAGATGAACGTTTTCTTGATGGGGGATGTTGGGAAGCGTGCTGACGACCATCGTGCCGTGTTAAAACTCTAACGAAGTGAAGCAGCTGGCGCTCCCAGAGGCACCTGAGCGAAGGGCGGGAACGAGGATGGAGTCTGTGACCTGTGACCTCTTCAGAGCATCCCTTAAAAAGTTGTACACACGGAAAGACAGGATACGAAAAGACATAAGAAAAGAAGACCCAGGAAGTATGAAAACCGGAAATAGTGTTAAGTTAGGTTGAATAACAGGAAATGCTAGAATTATTAATCAACTCAACCCGCAGGGGCGGCCGAGCAGGGCCTGCAGTAACAACTTGCCTTGGACTGATCCCTTCACGAGACGTTTTATAACTATTAATGTAATTGCCTTGCAGAGGCACTAGCATGTGCCATGTGTGCAGCTTCCGTGTGCGTATCGTGTAAAACCTCATACACTGTCCCAATATTCTTATCCTGCACCGATCCTCCACAGACTAGGGTGGACATGATGGTGAATGATAGTGGTCCCTTGCTGAGACACGCCAACCTTGCTTAATTCTTTTCTGAAGCTGTCTCAAGTTTGAGACTTCACTGGATGGATTTTCAACATAGAAACCAATTTCACCACAGATTGTGGCAAAACAAGACCATTACTGCTTCCCTGATTCCACAGATCGAGAGCGGAGTAGCATTAGTCGTAAGTGCAGATTTAAAGAAGGCATCCCACTTGAGTTCATCACTCAGGGATTTTCTGAGTCTGCTATATTATAAGAGTATCTGTTTGATTTAAGCTTTATCTGAGGAACATGCCAACATAGTTTTTAGACCAGTGGTCTGGAATATTCTGCTCTTCCTCTTGGGAAAGCAAGATCAGGGTAGCACCTTGCAGGTGGTGTTTGTTCTATGAAGTGGCTCCAAGAGACATTTTTTGTTGGCAGGTCAGACAATAGACAAAGTTCACTTACTCATAGCAGGCCATACTGTCCTGATCTCCTGTCATATGACATTGCCAAACTTGCAGAGGACCATCTTCAACTAATCACAGAAGGAAATGGAGCCAGCATCCATATGGACCTGCCTCAGATCAACTGTTTACCCTCAAGTTTATGGAATCTATCTGCCTGCCAGAAAGACCACGAAGAGCTAAGATCCTAACTTACTTCTTCGTGTTTAGTGCTAAACTTTGTTTTTAGATTTCGTATAAACCTTTTGTTGTCTTACAACAGGCTTAGAGCCTGCCTATTGCTCACCATTGGTTGGTTTCATTATCATTGTTATTTGTTTGCTTCCTATTCGTCAGGTTTTGGTAGGCTTCCTTCTTATTAATGGATTTGTCCCTCCCCTGGAATATGGATGCATTACTTATGTCCTTCCACTTCTCATTATTCAGGTGCTGCTTATTGATTTTGTTGAAGCACTATATGCAAGTGCATATGTTTTCCAGCTGTCTCCCTTGTGCATTTCCCCTCTCTCTGTGATCCTCTTCAAGACCCTTTATTGTCCATGTGCTTGCCCCAGTCACCCCACCCAACCCTCTGTTGTCCTTTTGCTTGCCCCAGCCCCTAAAGTCGACTCTCCGTTGCCTGTCTGCTTGCTACTAGCCCCTCCCGACCATCCTCTGTTGGCCATGTGGCTGATCCCTTGTCGATGTGGTTGCCACTGTCCATCCTGTTGATACTCTATCATCTGCTTGCTCTACCCACCCTCTGTTGTCTGTTTGCTTACCCTGCTCCTTCCACCCTCTGTTGGCTGTGTGGTTGCCCTCCCCACCTACTGTCCTTAGTCTATGTGGCTGCCCCTACCCTTCATTGTCTTTGTAGTTGCCCCCGCCCTTACCACCCACCCTCTATTGTCCATGTAGTTGCCCCTCTGTTGTCCGTGTGGTTAACCCTGCCCTTCCCACACACGCTGTCCGTGTGGGAGCCGCCGATCTTCCCACCCACTATTGTCCATGTAGCTGTCCCACTTCTTCAACCCACCCTCCATTGTCCATGTGGTTTTCCCTGCTCCTTCCACCCACCCACTGTTGTGGTGCCTTGAAACTCCCACCTAGTTTCTATTGTCCACATTGTTGCCCCTGTAAGAAAGCGCTGTGATTCAACTAGCGCTAATGGACTTTAAAAAAAAATAATGCATTGGTGCTGGCTGCGAGATAGTGCTTTTTAAAAATAGTTTTAGCCATGCTGCACATCATAATAGCTACAAAACATTGTCAAATCCAAAATCTCTCTTGAGGCCTGTTGACTTTGCTAGTGCTTGTTTCTGTTTCATGTCTAAATTGACAGCTCAGCTGTAACACAGGCTTTTTGCTTACAGCATTTTAGAGCGGGCTTTTTTGACCAGTTTTTTTCGTCAGTAGGTTAGAGTTGAAATGCAAGAGGGACTAATTTACAAGTATAGTTTTCTCTGTCTGTTCTTGCTATTTCTTTCTCCACAGCCCCCTTCTACCTGTGCCTCCCTTCTTCTAAAGTGTCCCATATCTCCCTTTCGCCTCTTGCAACCTTTTCTGTGCGCTCCCTCTTCCCCGGGAGCTTCTTTTTTTTCTATAAATGTTTTTATAAAAGATTTCAAACCCAAACCTAAGACCACACACAGTCCCATCCTGCAGAGTGATAGGTCCAGTACACATATAATCCATGCGGATATCGCAGTCGATGTTTGTCCTTTGCCTGAAGGAACTCCCTCCCCTCACTCAAACATTCTGATCAAAAGCTTCAATCTGTTCAAGGCACAGGCCATTGAGAGATCCATGGACGCCATATCCTGTTCTCTTTTTTTTTGGCCAACCACAACTCTTATACATGTGCTTCTCATGCAGAGAACGCCAGTTCATGTCTTTTTGCCGTTGATCCAGGGCTGGCGAGACTGAAGAGTCCCATTGTTGGGCTGCATTTGTCGTGGCAACCATCAGGCCCTCCTTGTATAGGATTACTGCATACCGTTGCAGGGTTACATCTCCCCATATGTCCAGTGCACCAGTTTTGGCTGAGAGTGAGTTCAATAAACCAGTTACTTCTTTGAGACGGGGCACTCTACCCAAGCTCAGAATGTCTTCAATGCCGGGCATTCCCACACTGTACATAGTAAGGTCCCACTCCGACCACAGCTGTGCAGGAAGTTATAATTAGGAAGCCCACCGATTCTGACTAGGAACAAGCTTGAGAGCCCTATGCACGATCTTTAGCTGCACCAGTCTGAAGTTGTGTTGCAACTTCCTCTGCCCATTCCCCTTCTTTGAAGGGACTCTTATCTTTGTTCTATTTAGCCTTAAGGTCAACGAGTGAGTCTGGGGTGTTGGTTATAACGGTGCAGTATATAAGAGATATGGCTTTCTGCATGATCCCATGAGAAAGACGTTTGCCCTCCAGCAGGGATGCTTCAGCAAGGGGGGATTGTGAGGGATTTGTGTCACCAGGCGCAGCTCCATGAGTCTAAGGACTTTTGTACCAGCCAGGTTAAATTCCTTTTATAGGTCTTCCAGTTTTCGATCCATCATCACCTCCTATGTCCCCTAGTTTGCTGATCCTAATCGGATCCAATCGGTGAAACCCCTGTAGAGTCCCCACCTCCCGGCGTAAGTTGCTGTCCCATAGAGGTGTTTTTTGTTGTTGTTATTGTTGTAAAGCTTGGCCCCAAGACTGGTACCCTGACAACATATGCGGTGGAAGTGAAGCATGGCCACCATTCTTATAAATTACCACCGGATAGCCCTCATCTCGCATTGCATGTCTATTGATTCTCAGGGAGGGTTCATCCAGAGGGGCAAAGGGTTATTTCTTGAGTATGGCTAATTGAGAGGCCCAGCATAAGGCCTGGACATTGAGGAGACTGGTCCCCTCCTTCAACTCATCCTCTGCCTCATTCACCCCTCCTTCCCATACACTCTTTTGATCAGTTTCCCTAGGGCAATTGTAGCCAGTTTCTCATCGCACAACAGGGTCAGGTACCAGTAGTAAGTGTTCTGAAGTACATATGTGAATTTAGGGAGAGTGATCAACTTTAACATCGCAGCCCTGCCTAAGAGGGAGATTGGAGGCAGGCTGCACCAGTGCACAACATCATTACAGAATATGCCTATTACGTATAGGTTCTTTCTGAAGAATTCAACTCTGTCTCTGGTAAGATCCCTATGTATTCTAATCCCCCTGCACCAGTGGCGATCGGTCGCCTCAGAGTTCTTAGTTGCAGCCGCCCAGAAAGTAGATACAGGACCCACTTATCCCAGTTAACCGGGAAATTGGAATAGACCACAAACAGACCGTTTAAGTCACTTGATAGATCTGTGGTCAGCTTAGGATCTGATATGTAAAATATGACATTGTCCACGTACAGGGATATGCAGTCCTCCCATATGCCATCCCAGCTGAACTTGTGCACGAGGGGGATTGCTCTTCACCCAGCAGGCAAATAGTTTGAGTGCCTGGGCAAAAATCACTGGGGATAGCAGGCACCACGGTCTTGTCCCCCTCTCCAAATGGAAAGCAGATCCACCCAGGTCATGTACCCTGGATCAAAGCCCATGCGTTTTAGTGCCGCCTGCGTATATCTCCATTCCAACGTATCAAACACTTTGGTGGCGTCCAGAGAGGGAACCACCATTGGTTAATGCCTGTCCGTGATATAGGTCAGGCAGCGAAACAACTGGCTGAGATTGAGGTGACATGAAGCCTGTTTGGTCTGGATGTATTAGCCTTGTCCCCATGAACCTCTTGGCCTGTGCCTGCCCATCCCTGTGTCCTTGCCTCTACCCAGTCTTCCCTCCTGACGGCTTCTCTTAAGTGCTACCAGAACTGGATCATCTTTTACATTTTGTTTCTTGAACAACGAAAGCCAGCTACGCTAAATGTTCTTTTTGTTTCTGAATGAAAAGAAGGTCGGCTGGCAAGGGAGGGAGCCTTTAGTAGTTCTTCATTTCGTGCATGTTTTAACACATTAATTCTATTATGTACTTATGTTGCATATGTTATCACATTAAACTCAGACCATTTACCTTTGCCAGTGCTTGTTTGTTACCCGGTACTCTTTATTAACATTTCATTATGATACTTTAGAACAAAGATCTCTGCGGGTGTCTGTCCAGGTTTTATTTTAATTGTGTTTGCCACTTATTCAAACCTATAAACCTTACTCGGTAGGGCATATTTTACTAGCCTGGTGTAGCCACTGAAAGTAGTAAACTCTGAGAGCCCCTGATATTCTCCAGAAATGTTACCTGTCTTTCTCAATTTGGTCACCAGGGTCAAACGTTCAAACCTGACTCTGCCGGAAGCCAAATTCAAATTCAATTGTCTTTTGGGAGGCAGGGCATGAAGTCATACCCGTTGCTTTCTAAGCGCAGTTTTTTTTCTCTTACTCTGTTCTGGCTGGCTTCCCACCTTTAGAAGTTACTCTTAAAAGGATCCCTCCCATACTGCTCAGATGTGTGTTCCAGATCTCCCTAGGCACTTCACTCAGTCATTCCTCTCCCATGAGTCTCTGCATTCCTAACCCATGTTGTATCTGCTGCCATGAGGTAATTGATGTGGAACACTAAGTTATACAGTGAGTAAGCACGGAAGTGATCTTCATAAAGAAGAAAGTATAGCCTTAAGTTGTGTGGTGTTTTACGTTGTGTGGTGTGTTATGTTTATGCTGCATTGTTTTGTGTGGAGTGTTATGTTTTGTGTTATAAGTTCTTTGTTATGATATGTTTTGTGTTTAATGTTTTGTGTGGTGTGCTGCATGTTGATAAGTTTATTTGTGTAGCGCACTAATCACCTGACAGGTTATCCAGGTGCTTGGGCAGATGTGTGGTCACCAAGATGCTTATACAAAGAGCCCGGTCTTCAGTTTCGTGCAGAACTCAAGAAGTGAGGAGAAGGTTCTCTAGGGGGGTTGTTCCATGTTCTGAGTGCGATGTGCGAGAACGAGCGACCGCCACTTTTGCGGAGGTGGTGAGTGTGTGCAAGTGAGAGTGAGGCAGAGCATAAGTGTCTTGTGGGTTTGTGAAAGTATATGCAGCTGTTCAACTATTAGGGTCCTGTGTTGTGTAGGGCTTTGTTGTATGTGTGCGTGAGAAGTTTGAATTAGCTGCGCTTGTGAAGGGGGAGCCAGTGTGGCTGCTTCCTGAGGTGCATTGTGATGTGGGTGGGGCGTAGGAGGACAAGTACTATGTAGGAGTTGTCTGGAGATTCCGGCGTACATTGTAGCCGTAGTCCAACCTACTGGTAATGAGTGCTTGTGTGACGGTCTGTCTGGTGCTCTGATGCAGCCATTAGAAAGTCTTTTGCAGCATGCATAGGATGTGGAAGCAGGAGGTGCACTCTGTTAACTTGTGCATCCACAATCCGCAGCATGCTTCACTTCTGAGGGAAGTAAAAAAAATAACCTTACACCTATGTCCATTCTGTATGTTTCATCTATTAGTAATCATGTCTTGGTAACACAATGGGCTATGTACTGTGGATAAAAGGTCATATTTACCACTTCTTAATCAGACAAGCTATGGAAAAAATGTTGTCTGCAGTCCCTTATTAAAATCCCGAACACAAATTATTTCTTTTTTCTGTTGTATTTGCTCAACAGTAATGTCCGAAAACTAAGGGGTTGATGATGTTTTTCTCTACAGCTGCATATTACATTAGGCTATATCTGAGGGCTGACTTGCCATAGTCGGCAGCTAGATTCCACAAGTTTAAGGAATGTTCAGCTTTACTCTTCCACTGGTTATTATGTTTTTGTATTGCACCGCATAGTGCAAGGGGCCTTTGGGCGCCTTTGGTTCTCAAAAAGGCGAGGGGAAGCCACACTTTTAGTTATGCTAAGGTGCCACTCCCAGTATGTGACAGATTCACGTGGGAGCGGCCCCATTAGGCAGCATTGTAATACACTAGAGCAGTGGATCCCAACCTGTGGTCCGAGAACTGCTGGGGGTTTGCAAACCTTCCTCAGGGGGTCCACGACTGCTTAGAAAATTAAATAAGGTCCCCAGTCTTAAGTAATAATTCAGTGGAGGTCCCTGGGTTCCAGTAACAATAAATAGAAGTCAAAAGGTTGGGAACCACTGCAGTAGAGGCCAGTATTCTGCCACAGGAAGGGGACTTTCCTCTGGGCACAGAGTGTACACATAATAGTCATTTCCAAGGTCATGTGAAGTTTCGGGGGGGGGGGGAGAAATCTGAGTCCCATTTCATGTGTGACAGTATATTAATGAGATATCCGTACGGCACACAATCTACCATCCATGGGTGGATGAAGGCAGTTGTGCATCTGGGTGGGTTATAGAGCTGTGTAAAATTACAGGATGAGCCTTCCCCATGCTTTTGGAAGCTATATACAAAACTTTGTGAACTACATTAAAAAAAAATCAGCTTTTACTTGATGAAAAAACAGCGAAATACAATTTTATGGTTTATTTTGCAGCAATATGCTTCGGTTTTGTGCTGCACAATTTGAGTGGGAGAGTTTTTGCAAGGGAAAAAAGTCACCAGAGGCATAATTAGGAAAGAAGTGCGAAAATCATGAACTTCACCAGATTCTGTTTGGGGAGTAAAATATTAACCCACCCTCTGTCCAACACTATTTGTTGAATAGCCTGTTCTCCGGTGGCAGAACTCAGAGCTGCAAATCACTAGAGACCGAGATGGTGCTGCCTGTGTGCCAGAACAAATGCCATCTGCTAAGGTTTTCCCCTCTTCAGTACTGATTGCATGTACGTGCAGGTTCACGTTTCAGGTGCGCTTTTACTGATGGGTACTGTTCCTCGACTGCGTTGTCCTTTCTTTGCACTGACACCTGGTTATATTTTCCAAATGTGTGGGCGATGTTCTTCCACATGTGACGCATGCCACAGGTTTGCAAATGGTGCAGCACTTGGTCTAGATGAGGCTCAGTGGTATACTGCCATAATCAATGCGCTATATTTCTAAGATGATTTCGCCTCTAGTCTCAGCATTGCAACCTGCTCGACTATCTTGCATTCAAAGAAGGGAACATTGTGCTCCTTTTTAGGATGCAGCCAGCACAGCTGTCTGTTATGCGAAAAACATCTTGTGAGTTTCAAATTTGACCTGGGAATGCATTCTGTCCTTCGCTTGCCATTGACTTTGCGGTTTTTGCAACTATGTTTTCTGGCTTCCCATTTGTTGACTTTATTTGATTTGGCCCCCCAGCTCGAGTTAATCTTTCCCAATGCCAAAAGCCATGTTTACAGAATCCTTCCACAAACTTGTTTTCTGTAACAAACAGGCCTTTACATCTTTTCTTATCTCATCACATTTGCTGTGCGTTCAAAGACCTAGGTCAAATGTCAGGCACAGTCTTCTGAGGGTGCTTGTTTGTTCTTCTTCTTCTACCCCCCTCATGATGTTTTTGATACTTTATTTTCTATTTGCTTCACTGATAATGATTGCTTCCTCAACATTGTTTGCCTGCTGCTGCACCCACCGCTAGCCTCCCGTACAGGCACCCCGCCTCCTCTCCCGTCATGGCTGTTAGCTACACTCTTGCATGGCACTTTCTTCCCCCTTCAGCATCCCCGTTTCTCTGCCACCTCCACCACAGATCGTCAGTAATTACTGCTGCATTACACCCTAGGAGTATTGATATGGGAGCAGTCGAGCTGAGAGGCTACCTCGCCCCATGTCTAATTTACTCCTTTTTTTCATTTCACAGAGTTCAGGTCCTTCTTTTGCCCTTCCACCCTTTCTAAATCTCCAGTGTTTATTTTTTATTTAACTTTATTACGTTTTTCCAACACGTTAATTTGATAGGATGTCAGTGTGCCATAATAACATATATCACAAATGAATCATAACACCACATTTACAAATGCAAGCTATTATAAAGCTAATAATTAATTTATTTGTTTTATCTCAAAATACGGAATTAAAAGCTTTTTACCTTTTTTCTTAATCAAAACTCTCATACAATTCTGCTGTCTCCTGGACAAGAGTGCCTGTGAGTCACAGCTGAAGTGACAACAATTTGAGAGGCATTTCTTTAGTACTTTTGCTTTTATCGCTTAAATAATGTACTTTAAATTATTTCAATGGAGGCATTACTGTAGCACAGGCCTTTCCCCGGGGGTTATCAAGTGTTTTCTATAGAACATGAAAGTATTTACTAAGCGACGCAGGTGTACCTGGCTCCAGCCTGTACCATATGCTATGTGACAGCTTATTAGGAGGGTTTTAGGAGGTTTGTGAAACCAGTGGGGTGGCTAAAGGTTCAGCTAGCCTCAATTTGAGAAAGGCTAAAATACTAAATATTCTTATGAAATTGGTTGGGTTAGGGTGAAGCTGTTTTCTGGCAGGGCCAATCCAGCCATTGAGCCTTCAGAGATATAAAATGTGTTGGACCTTGCTGTTTCTGCAGGCTATCCTCATGTTTTTCTGACCTGTTTTCGTTGGCTTTAGAACTCTTGGCAATTAACCACTGTTAACCAGTGCTAAAGTGCATATGCTGTCTGTCTAAATTGTATTGGTGATCGGTTTCTCCATGATTGGTGTATCTGATATACTAGCAAGTGCCTAGTAAAGTGCACTCTGTGAACCCAGGGCCTGTAAATCAAATGCTACTAGTGGGCCTGCAGACCTGATTGTGCCACCCACATGAGTAGCCCTACAGTTTTAAACTACCATTTCACTTGTCTTGACAGGCCGAAATCTTCCCTTTTACTACATGTAAGTCACCCCTAAAGTAGGCCCAAGGCAGCCCCATGGGCAGGGTGCAGTGTATTTAAAAGGTAGGACATGTACTGGTGTGGTTTACATGTCTGGATAGTGAAATTCTGCTAAACTCGTTTTTCACTATTGCAAGGCCTATCTCTCCCATACAGTAACATGGGGATTGCCTTTAAATATCTTTTAAGTGTAAATTTTTATTGGGAACAGATTCAAATGTGAAGTTTGGGGTCTCTGAACTCACAATTTAAAAATACATCTTTTGGTGAAGTTGGTTTTGATTTGTAGGTTTGAAAATGCCACTTTGAGAAAGTGGACGTTTTCATGCTTAACATTCTGTGCCTCTCCCTGTCTGTGGAATACACATCTGGGTCCAGATGACAGTTGGGCTGTTTGTGAATGCACTCTAGACAGTCACAGAAAAGGAGCTGAGGTGTGCCCTGCATTTCCTGATGGGTCTTCTTGAGCTTGAGTGGTGGGAGAAGCCGATACTTGCATCTGACTAGGGCTGTGCCCGTCATCACACAAAGCAGTCTCCAACACCCTGGAGTGTTTCTGGTTCCAGAGCAGGGAAAGGCTGGGTATTGTGCACTACAAAGACTTCTCTTTGAAGTCTGCCTACTTGAAAGGCAGAAAAGGGTATAAATAATGGACCTCTGACACCACATAGTCTGAACACTCCTGGACTGAGGGCATTCTGCCAGGAAAAAAAGCTGGATGCTGTAGGAGGGACTGCCATTCTGCCTGTTACTTTGTTGTACTGGCCTGCTGCTTGTGTCATTGGAGTGAAAGAACTGGACTTTGCTTTTTACATCCTGCTTTCGAGAGTTCTCCAAGGGCTTGAACTGAGTTTGCCTCCTGTTAAATAGTCTCAGGGACATCAAAGACTTCCTCTGCCAGTGTCTGGGCTTTTCTGCTGAGAGTCCTGACTTGCCAAGTGGTGCCAACTCCAGTCTCTGGGCCCTTGGAAGTGTAAGCTGGTGACCGGAAGGAGAAAATCAGCACTCTGGCGTGCCACAGCAGAAAAATCGACACAGCACCTGTCTTGCGGCTGCAGAATTGACGCAGCACCTGTTTCACTGCGCTCCATCAACACACCGCGTCTGGATTTTCCCCACATAGTCTCCGGAGCATCAATTTCTTATCGACCTTACATCTCAGTAAGGAACCAAGGCTGCGGGTCTGGAAATCAACCCTTAACCTTTCCTGCGAGGAAAGAATTAACACATCCTCTCCCTACCCATAAGGAACCAACATATCGCCTCTCCTGCTAGGAAAGAATTGACACATTATCTCTCCTGCGCAGTAAGGAACTGATGCATCGCTTCGCCTTTCGATGCCTCACATCCCCTGTGGCCTGCATCGTCTTTGTTTTTTGACACATCCCAGGTACTTTGTGCTAAAACAATACAATCTTTGATTTCTATAGATTAGGACTCCTTTCAACCTTTAAAATTGATATCTTTTACTTGTGTATGCTGGATTTTTATCGTTTTGGTCTTATTTTACTCCGATAAATTTTGACTATTTTTCTAAACTGGTGGGGAATCAGTTTGTAGTGTTTTTTGTGTGGGTGTGGGTGTGTGTGTGTGTGTGTATATACACACTTTACACATTGCCTCTGCTATAAGCCTGACTGCTCGTGCCAAGCTACCAAGGGGGTAAGCAGGGGTTATCCTATCTGTGTGACGCCGTTACACCGACTACAGTGAGGATCCCTACTTAGGACAGGGTGCAAACCACTGCCAACTCGAGACCCCATTTCTAGCAAAATGCAATCCATTAAGTAGGACAAAAATATTTTTCATAGTGCAACTAAAGAGCAACAACTGTTTAACTATTACTTGTGAGGCAGTATTTTAATTTAGTCAACAACAAAAATATAGATTGCATTGTGCAGCAGCAGTTGGGATCAGGTTGACTTTAATTTAATTTGCACATCAACAACTTTTTCCATTTATCCCAGTGCCTGGTTTAGTGATAAATAAACCCTGGGTGAACATACAAAACCTAAAATCCAGGACGTAAAGCAGTGATGAATTCAGGGACAATTTTCTTTCGACTGGGACTCCAGACTTAATATTTTTTTCAAGAATCTCAATGCAGGGCTATGTCTACGCCTATCTCTTTGCGAAGGTGACATGGATGATGGTATTACGTTCATTGCTGGAGAAGGCTCACCACAGCTACTCAGTGGGCTCCAATCACCACCCGAATTGCACATGGAGGTGTGAACGTCTAAAATGTAGTTTAAAAAAAAAAAATTTTTTTAAAAACTTATATGGATCAGCCGTGTTGCTCCTCTTTTTTCCCCTCGTTTCTGCAGGTACAGGCTCCCAACCTGCCCTGCGGCCAATTCTGATGCTGCTCAGAGCAGCATCAAGATTGGCTGGGAGCGACAAGCCCGGTCGTTCCCAGGTAGACTGGGAGCTTGTGCAAGCTCTCTCCAGCCCAGCAACACAGTCGGGAGAACAACCAGGCTGGAGAGAGCCTACTGTGCATGTGTGTTTGACCGGCCCGAGACGGCCGGCCAAAAATACATGCGCACTGAGGGGAGTGCACACTGCACTCCCCTCACTGCTTCTCACCCCAGTGACCCCGCCCCTTTAACCAGGTTTATTATTGGTATGTATGTTAAAGGTTTTGCAGCTTCTGCTGCTTGGTGGGGGAAGGGAGGGTGACGCTCCTCCGTCCTAAGGGAGGAGCCACCCCTGCCTAAATAATGCACTCCCTCCTCCTCCCCTTTCTCTTCCTGTTTTACCCAGCCCCAATTAATGCATTCCCTCCTCCTCCCCCACCAAAGGTAAGCTGAAAATGTATTTAAAAAGCAGCCCGCTCCCTGGTTCTCTCCAGGGCTCTGCCCTGAACTGGACATGAAAAAGATCTGTGCATATCTTGCACATACCATACGAACTTCGTAAACATGTCAGGACACTTCTCATACAAGGGACCTATAATGCTGAGATCACATTCTGCAGTGAGAAGAAGCATTTATGATTGTTAATGAATTGACGGTTTCTGCTGCTAATATGTTTTTTATAAAAATGCAATCATTTTTCGATCACTCTTCAAAGTTTAATGGCTCAGTTTAAATGCTTTCTCTGAAGATCCTTTTTGTGAAGTTTTGGTATGCTTCCATCAGTCTTTTGCTTAAACAAAATGCATAGCTGATTTGTGGACCCAGCAAGTTGTGGACCTATTTAGCTAACCCTGCATGCTGCCGCAGATCTCTGCCACGGCCTGAAAAAATACAACTGCAACAGCCTCACCTAGATGGTCTACACTATCTTTAAATCCACCTGCATCACTAAACAAGTAGGCCTGGGTGAAAGTCGCAGAGTTTTATTCTGTGGGGTTGTTACATAAAAACTCTGCAAGATTCTGCAGAGTTCCACCAGCCGGTGGAATTTGGTATGTAGTGCTTACTTTTTGCGGCAGGAACTTGTTCTGTGCATTAAAATCAGCATGTACGGCACTACGCGGCACACCAGGGGGCGCTGCTGCTATCTACTACTCAAGTAGATTTTCTACTCGAGCTGCAGCTTTCTCAACACTATCTGGCGCTACCTGCTGTGACTTCCTGTGTTGAGAAATCTCGCAAGGGGGTGTTCTAACACCTGAAAATTGTGCGAGGGGGATGCAAATTCTCGCATGCCAGCTTAACGTGGGTGAGGCAGGCGCCAAGATAGACTTGCCAGATCTCTGCACTTCAAGCAGAATGGGGAGTGGGCAAAACTCTGAACTACGTCGGCGGAGTAAAATTTTTCACCCACCCCTATAAAAAAAGCTGACCTGATGAGCCCCCCCGCCTATCTGGGCAACATGCTCAGCCTCTCTGGTGGCTCCCAGCAACCATCAGACTAGAGGCCAAGAAGTGTAAGAAAAAACAAGTATTGGCAAAACAATTAGGTCCCGCCTATGCAAGAGCTGTTGATTTTGACTATATGTTTAGCCATATTGTAAACCAGCGTGGCTGCTGTTCAGAATGGCTAAAAGTTATTGGCGTGGCGGTCGACTGGAGTGTTGTAGAGTGGAATGGTGAAGAGTGGAGCAGAGTGCCATAGAGTGGAGGGGCATATAGTGGAGTGACTTAGATTAGAGTATACTGGGCGTAGAGTGCTGCAGAGTATAGTAATATAGAGTGCAACAGCATAGAATTCAGCGCTGTACAATGCAGGAGTGTAGATTAGTGTTGCATTGTAGATTGTAGTGGTGTAGAATAGAGTGGCATAGAGTACAGTGGTGCACAGAGTATAGTGGCGTGTAGAGTGAAGTGCTGTTAGGATGTATCTTTCTGTCTCGAATGCTATGCTTGAATTCAAATGCAAGAGGGACTACGTTGGCGTACAGTGGAGGGATGCAGAGTAGAGTGACGTAGAGTGCAGGGGGGTAGAGTGCATTGGCATAGGATGCAGTAGTGCAGAGTAGAGTAGATTGGCGTACAGTGCTGCAGAGTATGGTGGTGCAGGGTGCAGTGGAGTAGAGTGTTAGAGTACTGTGACGTAGAATTCTGCAGTGTACAATGCAGCATCATAGAGCAGGAATCCATAAAATTCCCACGACCAAACATTGCCCCACCTGTGCCAATAAAAATGCTACCCTACTTGTGTGGCTGGGCCTAGTGCTCCGACAGGAACAGATCAAACCAAGGACAATGAGAGCTCTTGCGTGGAGACTCCTATTGACCACAGTTGGATCTGTTCTTGTTGCTGGCATTAGGCCCAGCAGCACAAGTGGGGCTACGTTTTTATCCGTATAGATGGAGCAATGTTGGGTGGTAGGGGGTTTTGTGGATTCTGAAAGTTTCGATCACAGAAATGTATGTAAAATGCGTAACATGAGGCGAAGTTAAAGGTTTGCAGGGCATTGTGGGTAAGGAAACAGTGTGGGTGCATGTGAAAACTCCACCCTGGACTCCCACAGATGTCTAGATTTCAGAAGTGTCTGGCTTTGGTAGGTTTTTCCAGGCGGCAGCCTACCCAAGCCCCAAAAGTGCAGCCATTCACCATTGTGAGTGGGACTATATTGGGAGTTAGCCAAGCTCTCCTGGCCTATATATAAAATCAACATCCAAGGGAGTCATATGTCCTCTTGCTTGCCATTGGGATGATATGCTTTAGTCGGGAGTGGGAGAAGAAAGACTATTGCCCACTTTAGTTACAGTGGAGGCATAACCATCCCCATGGTGGTGGGCAGCCCTTACCCTCTTTATTCAAAAAAAGATTCCCTGTTGTCTAGTGGGCTTTCTGCCCCCCACCCCACCCCCCAGGGGCCAGATTGGGGGAAATTATCCCACTTGCCCCTAGAGTGTGAGAGGGCTGAAAGACTGCCCATTTTGTTTTGGGGGGGGGGGGGGGGGGGCATTACCGGGCCGAATATGGGCACCCCCACCCCACTTGACTTTTCTTTTTAAAAAGTCCCCGGTGCCTAGTGGGCTTTCTGGCCCCTGGGTAGGAGGGGTGTGCAGATCTGGGTCTATTGCCCCCATCGACCCCTTAGGGGGTCAGAAAGACTTCAGCCCCATTTATTTTGGGTTGGGGGGGGGGGGGACATGGCCATGCCCATTATGGGCAGCCCTCACCCCTCATTTATAAAATAAAAAACAGTCCCTGGTGCCCGGTGAGCTCTCTGCCCCCAGGGGGCAGATTGGGGTAATCATACCCATCTACACCCCTCATTTATAAAATAAAAAAACAATACCTGGTGCCCAGTGAACTTTCTGCCCCCGGGGGCCAGATTGGGGTAATCATACCCATCTTCACCCCAGGGGGAGCAAAAGCCCTTGCCTAAGGGGCCGCTACCCCCTCCCTAGTGTCTAGTGGTGGATTCCTGTTTGGGGATCGCCCTCCTGTGGTTATCCCCAAGCAGGAATCCACCATGGAAGGGGGAGATTCTCCCATCTGCATTGGTGCTAGAGCGGCTGAGCAAGACCCACGAGCCCCAATGCAGCGAAAGTGAAATGAACTGATCGGCGCATTTCACTTTTATTTTCAGCTAAATGACATCAGCGCGCTGATCGTCATTTCACTGAAAACAAAGAAACAGCCTCGGGAGCTGGGGAAGCGCTCCCTTCAGCTCTTAAGGCTGTTTCTTTGAGTAGGAAATCCCTCTTGTCGCCGCACTAGAGAGAGTTCATTCAGTCCTAAGTACACGAGCACCGTGGCACTGGATGGCTCCCAGCCATCCGATGCACCGGACTGGTTGAATGTACAGCAAATGTAACAAAATAAGAACAAGATTTACAGTCCTGTTTACAGAAATAAGCCCTTTTGAAAGAATACAAGGAGAAGTAGTGTGAGAAGCCTTCCCTCCTTTGGGAGGGTCGAACTCAAACTGGACGACCTCAAACAAAGCCATCAAATAGAAAGCCAGCAAGTGTGAGTTACAAACCACAAAGCCACTGGTAAGCAATGGGCGGAACACATTCCCAGGGAAGCTTTCTGAATGTCCCCAAGATGTCTTCAGCAAACCAGGCAGTTGCGCTGTCTCGTAGGCCTTGATATAAAAGGGACGGCATGCCTTCTCCAGCTGTACATATGGTAAATGCTATCGTTTGAAGCAGATACTTGGTTCTAAGAGCAGTCTCTTGGAGAAGATACCTATCCATGTGCTACCCAGCCTAAACAGTATGCTAATCAGAAAGGGTGTTCCTTCACATTCCACATATAAGCAAGAAGGGGGCAAACTCTTTTTTTTTTTTTTTTTTTTTACTGCGCCGATGCAAAAGAAGTCTTTACCATCTGAGTTACCTATCACTGCTATATACTGTTCAGAAGGAAACTCGAGACAGTCTCTCTGCGGTCTCGTATTTATTTTTTGTAACTGATTATACCCATTTAATTCGGGTGCTGTACGTGCAATATAAGGTAAAAAATCAGTGCAAAAGCATTAAAAAAAAAAAAGTACAGTCGTGGTATATAAGTTGCATAGCAAGGTTGGTTAGGTAATTGAAGAAACAGGTCGGGGCTGTTTTTTGTTGAAATGAATAGAATTGAGAGTCTGGGAGGGGCATACAATGAAACCAAAGAGCATTATAGGGACGAGGGTGGCTAGAGAATGAACACGTTTAAACAAAAGAGAGGAAAGGAAACGATAAATGAGAGTGGAGGCATCTGAAGGAGTCGCCAAGAATAGGGAGAGAGGTGAAATGGATACGAAAGGATGAATAGAAGACTAACAAAGACAGTCTAAATCCACAAAGAGTGATATTGGGGTCTGTTGACTTCACCGATGCCTAGCTAGCTACGGGCTCGCTACTCGCACCAAAGAGTCCTTGTAAAACGTTGACTGGACTAATCCCAGAATTGTTGTCGCAGAGGTAGATTATTATGAAATTCTAAAGGTGTCGATCGAAATGTAGAATTGTGTAAAGTAAAAACCTAGTTCACTTTGTTGTCCAAGAGGTATGATGAGATTTTTGGTGAAAAGTTGCTTGGGATGCGATTGGTAGCTTCTGGTTATGTGCGTTCTAAATCACATCCGCAATAAAAACACGTAGCGTTGAGCAGCACTAAATCATTGCTAAAAAAAAAAAATGGTCGCCATGTTGGCACTTAGCCACATTTCCTTACTGACTGAATTTTTTTTCTTTGGCTCTGCAGGGCATTTTGTTGGTGTAGCTAAATGCCGAAAATGAGAAGGCCCAGCTCTATTTTCAGAACTGCTTCGAGGTAAGTTGCATTTCAGTTCGAGAATGTAATGGTATTCCCTCTGCCAGTCTCATCTTGTATGCACCGCAGAATACAGAAAATGCGCGAGCTTAGAACACAAGCAACAATGCAACCCTGGTTTTACCTTGGGTAGTAGAACGCTTTACCATCTGAGTTGCATATGACGTCTGTCTTCAGTTGAGAAGGAAACTCGAGACACGGCCTCTCTGCCGTCGCATCTGTTCATTTTTGGTAATTGATTACACCAATTAAATCCAGAAATGATGTACATACCACATAAAATAGGAAATCACTGAAAAGGCCCGAATTACTATGATCTGTCAACAGCAGAGCAAGGTTGCTTAGATGAGTCAAGCAAAAGGACCTTCAGTAATTTTCTGCATTAGATGAGAAACACGATGGAACAGAATGGAGACTTGGAGCGGTATACAATGGAATTAAAAAGCATAAAGTGACGTGGGTCTAGAGAATGTACACAAAGACCGAGGATATGACCCAAGAAAGTAAAGCAGAGGTGTATGGCAAAGGTGTGCAGGTGACAGAGACCGGGGAAATTGATACAAAACTGAGAATAGAAGAATAACAGAAATTGTAAATGATGTGAAGTGCTTCTGTTCTTGTATTTCGAGCTCACTCAGAGGGCCTGAATGCACAAATTCAAATTACGAGCAAAACGGTAACATTGGCTATTTAAATGACCTCTTTGTTGAAAGTCTCTTGTAGTTACTTAGGGCCAGATGTAGCAAAGGTTTTTACCCATTCTGTGTCTATGGGAATTTTTTTTCGTACATATGGCCCTTAGTTCCGACATCCTCATTTTTTCCCCGAAGAGATTGACGATAGAAATATTTTTGTAACAAGGGGCTAATTCTCAGTATTTCTTTTGAAAGTGTAGGGCGTGTATGAACAAGGCCACATGTCAAGTCTGTTTATGATGGTTGTGTGTCTCATCTTGCATTGCAGCCTGGGAGCCTTTCCTGCTGTAGTTACTTATGCCATGTCCGATTGCTATGTAATAGATTAAACCAAACTGCTACCCTCTCTCCATGTGATCTTAGCACAGAGGTTCTGTGGAAATATTGCACAATTTCACTGTTTGTGTAGGAGGCTGAGATTGTGATACGTCAGCATGGCCTCTGTGAATCATTTGTAGGCCTATGTGATACAAATCATTGTAGGCAAAGGCTGTGTAACTTGTTAGCTTAGTCCATTTTAGAGTACATTAAGCTGAGTAGCTCCCTGGTGCATGGAAGCAGGTGAGGCCCTTGCCATCCTTAAGGTGTTGTTCATTCATCTAGTGCAGCTGTTGATCCTGCTTAGGAAGCTCCTGAATTACTCCAGAACTTTAATCTCGTCTTCGTTTTCAGTGATTATGTCAATTTACTGAGGTCAATATCTAGAAGCACAAGTGGGTGGATGTTAATGAGAAGCTTGTTGTTCACCAAGGGGATACAAAATGATCTGATGGCTAATAAAGGCAAGGCTCGAGCTCCTTTAAACCGTGGGTACTCGCAAACATTTTCCCAGGGGCCAAAAAGTTTGGTCTGTAACGTGCCTGGGGGCCGCACTGATGTCAGGGCAGTGGCGGTCGGGTGGGGTAGCTGGGGGGATTGGTGGCTAGGTGGGTGTAGAGAAGCAAATGATATACATCTAGTGGCTGAAAAGAACCATAGGAAACCAGAAAACCTGGTATTAATCCCGGCTTACCCACTTTTCCAAATTGTGTGATCCTAGGCAATTGTTTAGTCTTACTTTGCCTCCTTTATCTACATTATCACATTTAAGATGACCTCAAAATACCATGATTCATGGTGTGCGCTGCACAAAACCTGCTTCTATGTTTGATTTATTAAACTATAATGTTGTTAAGTTATGATAGGAACCCAGGCCACCCATAAAGTGCACATTCCAAGTGGCTTGCCTCTTTAATTTACTATTGATGGTGTTCTCAGGGTAGAGGAAAGAATTTATGTTTCCAAATTTATGTTTGAAAACTACCACTTTTAAATGAATACATCTCAATGCACTGATAAAATAAATTGTACTAAGGCAAAAATGTTCTGAATGCTAACTAAATACACTTTTTCAATTTTGAAGACTGTCTTAGTTTTACACTTGTGCTGCAAGATGTCTTTAAAAATGAAGGCGTTTCTAAAGTTAAGTGCAGGAGTCCCTAGTTACTTCATTTCTTTAACGCCAAATAAGTTTGAAATAAATGATTGTGTGTCTATTTAATGTTTTTATTGTTAGTGCGGAGCCGAGCAAACAGCTGCCCAGTGCTCCTGTTGCTCAGAAGGGCTGCATGTAAAGGTCAGAGGGGCCGCATGAGGCCAGCGGGCCGTACTTTGAGTATCCATGCTTTAAACCTAGACGTTAAAAATGCCCTCTTGTTAGTGCTTACCGTGGATACATTTATGTAGCTGCTCCCACCTCTTTTCTACATCCCTTAAGCTGCCCGTATAAACAAGCTAAGTAGAGGGAAAGGAGCGGGAATGGGGCTCCCACAAATGGCATCCAAGACAAAGGTCCATTGTCAAGGGCGTTTGTTTCAATTTACTCACGTCTGTGGAGACCCGCAGAGGCGGTTTAATGCGACTACGTGTTTGTTGGTGGTTAATGTAATCCATGTAGGACGGCAAGGAAAGTGTCACCTGATAATTATTTTTTGTATTTACTAATTCTGCCTGTAGACCGCTTCCTGTATCCGATGGATGGTTGTGATCCTTCTTTATTACTGGTAGCCTACTAACGGCCATATGTACGAACACTTGTTCCCACAGACATAGAATGGGTAAAAACCTTTGCTACATCTGGCCCCAAGTCACCACCGCAAGATCCAAAAACCGCAGGCATCAATGAATTCTAATGAAAACCATGAGACGCGGTGTGACTTCTGTAAATATCAGAAGGGAAAATAAAGAAATTCTTATCAAGATGAAAGCTCCTATGTTGAGTTCTCAGGATAAGATCAAAATGCATTCATAAAAAGTGATAGGCAATATTTTACAAATTGATATTGTTCTTGGGGTTGGGACATGTCCAAGCTGTTTTCTTTTCTTTTTTAACAGATGGAGTATCCTTATGTTGACTCCTTTCTGATTACCTGACCCAGTTCTTTTTCGGAGCTAATAGAGTTGTGCAGACTTTTTCTAAGCGTCATATCTCTAAATATGTGTCAAATCTTGCATAGTTAAACTCCAATAAACGCATACATTAATAGCGAGGCCCAGACCTCTAGTAGTGGCTGATTAATCACGTTTTACATCCAAGCACCCACGAGGGATATTATTGTATTTTTAGTGTAGGCCATGGGACTTTCACTAAGGAGCTTGTGGTGCAGTAACTTTTGGCCACGACCTGTGCACGGAATTTGTGAGTCCTTTATATAAATGTCTTGCATTTTTGTAAAAGTTCTGCTTACGTTTTGTATATCCTGTGAAAGATTTAATTTGTCATTAATAGTTCCTCCTCCCAAGATGTGACCATTAGTGCAAGAAAACGACCTATTGGATGGGTAGTTATCACTATACCTCCACAATATCCCCAGCTTCCACCCAAAGCCGTCACTTGGCTTCTCCCTAGCTACCAACCTCGTCCTCAAGTAACCCATTGGCATGAAAACCAAAACTTCGGATACCAGGTCTTACATAAAGATAGTCAAACCGTTCCTCCTAGAAGCAACTTCAGAATTGCTGTTTAAGCTTCATACATACAATTGCATCTTGATTGTGACAATGGCATCCTCCCTGGTTTCCTAGACTCCCCACTGGGCCGTCTTAAGGCAGTACTGCACTGTGCAAAACGTCTCCTAGAGGGCCTGAAAAAATACGACCACATTACCCCCATCCTGATGGTACTCCACTGGCTCCCCTTTCCAAGTAGCATGATCTTCAAAACGGCTGCATCATCTCGAAGCCATCACAACCAGTTCCTACCTATCTGGCTGACAAGTTCACCTGCTCCAGCATCTCCCTCTCCCTGCGGCCAGGACATCAACAGACTGGAGATGAAGCAGTGGGGAAAAAAAGATAAAGGTCTTCTCCACCAAACCACCCAGGATCTGGTACAGCATCCTGGTATCCATTAGCACTGCCTCAACCTTGCTCTAGTTCGGGAATGAGCTGAGGATATACCCCTTGAAAGAACTCTGCATAAGGTACTCCCAGTTCACTTCTACTCCCAGAACCCAGCTACCTCTCAAATCACTTGTTCCATGTATCTTGGGCTGAGATCCTGCACAGTGCTCCACTACCTTTTGCCTAGATTTCTCCTAAACTAATACCACGTGTGTGTGTATTCCTAGGTTTGACATTGACTCTCTTATGTACTTCTAATAATGAAATAAATCATCAGTTGCTTTAAAGGAAACATGAGGTTAACCTTTGAATAACTAATGTCTCCGTAATGCATTGGGGCAAAAGCATTAGGGCTATTGACCACCGTGATTGCAGTGCAGCAGAAGAACTGAATTATGCACATAAAAGCATCTTAAAGTAGAAAAATATAAGGGGCCACATCTATCAAAGGGTTCTACCCATTTTGTGTCTATGGAAAAATGCATTGGTACATATGGCCCAAGATCTGTTAAAGCAAACGCATTAATTCCTGAAAGATAGTTCATGCTGGTATGTTGATGCGTAATTGTAGGGCAGGTTTTTAATTGGGTCATGCAAAATTGAGTGAAGCAACATTGAAATATGTATCTTTCATGTTTTATAATATGTGGAACCCTGTTTTTCCCTAATGCTCGGTTAGCAGCCATGCATGATGTAAATATATTTAAACAACAAAAATAGAAGAAACCTGTCTGGCTGCTGTTGATCTTGGTTTGGTGGTTCCTTATGGTAGTTGTCATCTATTGTATTCTCCCTCTTCTGCGTACTTCAAAAGCTCCTTCTCCCAACCTCTTTTAGCGAATGACAAGCATGGCAGTCTCTTACATACAATAGGTTTCTTCTACTGGCCAGTTTCACTTCTGCTTTGGCACTGTCCTTTTGTCTGGTTACCTGTAGCAGGTGTAACAGTCCTTTAGTTGTGCAGTTGACCAGGCTCTCCTGTCACACGAGCATGCCACATGACAATCACACTGCAGAGGGAGGACCATGGTTATAGAATCCTTTCCATATTATGACAACCGTCAAAGTAGGGTCCTAACACATATTGGCCTGAACTCTGTGTCTGTTCTCCTTTACTTCAGCTTCGATCATTTCTACTTGCTAATCATGGTGGACCCTTCAGATGTATGTTGTAGTTCATAGGTACGAACGTTTCCCATTTTAAGGGGAGGGGTACAGAATGGATTTAATTTTGCAGCATTACTGCTGCGGTTGTATTTTCTCCAGCAGTGAGTTATGCATCCCAGTTGATGATTCACAGGATGGTGGAGACTCTTCAGAGTTCTGCTTTGCACCGTTTCATGATGACCTTGGTCTCTATGTTCCTGAACTGAAAGACCACATTCGGTTCCTCTTTGCCATCTCTAAAGCTCTCCTGAGCACCTGTTTTTGATGTTCATACATACTTTATGGTGCAGTCTTTACCCATCTTTTCTTGTAGATCCTATTTTTCCTGGAGGCTGCTTTCAGATATGCCAATAGTTTCCCTTTTCATGATCATTTGCCCTGGCTTTATAGTTTCCTATGTGGGTGGCCAAACCCTTCTGTCAGAGGCCTCTTACTGTGTACCTTGTTGAGGATCTTACTTTGTTTTGCCTTTTAAAATCCTGAAGCCTCCTCATCTCTTTGCAAGATGCGGTCTGACCCTCACTTTCATTCACCCTAATCAAGGCATGAGGTTTGATCAGGGATGCTGGGAAAATGGCTGTTGACATAAGGGCTTTGCTTAGTGGTCTGGACCAAATCATGGCCGACCCTGTTAACATAAAGCCCGACATTTGAGTTGCTGCTGTGAGCAAAGTCCCAAGATATTACAGTGGCCCTGCATTCTGAGGCACATACTTCGACATATAACGACACCAAGGTTGTACTTTATATTGATGGATGCATTTTACACTTTGGAGCAGCAAGATAAGTGATGAATCTTCTCTTCCTGCTATTTGCCACATCACTAGCATCCCTTGTGAGTCTTGTGAACCTAAATTGCCTTTGCTAGGAATGTCCTCACATTGTAAATGGATTGATTTGCTTACAGTGCAGAGAAGCTGTAGACCGTTAACCCGTTGGGCGCCCTGGACGTAACAGTTACGTCCTGGGTAGCACGGCTCGGGTGCCCAGGACGTAACTGTTACATCCCGATAGGGGCCTATTGAGGAAAGTGCTAGCACTCCCCTTGGGGGCTTGGCATCCCCTCCCCTGGGCAGGAATGGAAGGGGAATTGCTTCCCCTTCCACCCCCGCCACTCCCTCACACCCCTGTGGCGTCTGAAGACATCAGCTCGCAATCGCACGCTGACCTCATCAGAGGCCTGCCCCTCATGCATTTCTCCTCCGATCACGTGGAGGGGCCGAGAAAGGCATCAAAGGAAAGGAAAGGCCCCTAGACACCAGGAATATATATTTGTTTATATATATATATATATATATATATATATATATATATATATATATCGACCCCTCAGGCAAGGGTCGCTCCCTTGTGCATGGGGCAAATTGTATTTAGGCCATTTTTGACCCCAGATTCCAGAACTTTGTCACCGAAATGTGAGGAAAAGTTTTTTTTTTTTGGCCCAAATTTTGAGGTTTGCAAAGGTTCTGGGTAACAGCAGCTGGTGAGAGCCCCACAAGTCACCCCATCTTGGATTCCCCTAGGTGTCTAGTTTTAAAAATGCACAGGTTTGGTAGGTTTCCCTACATGCTGGCTGAGCTAGAAGCCAAAATCTACAGCTAGGTACTTTGCAAAAAACACATCAGATTTCAATGTAAAAATGTGATGTGTCCATGCTGCGTTTTCTGTCGCGAGCATTAGGCCTACCCACGTGCGTGAGATACATTTTTATAGGGAGACTTGGGGGAACACAGAATAGCAAAACAAGTGTTATTACCCCTTGTCTTTCTCTAAATTTTTTCTTCCAAATGTAAGACTGTGTAAAAAAGACGTCTATTTGAGAAATGCCCTGTATTTCACATGCTAGTATGGGCAACCCGGAATTCAGAGATGTGCAAATAACCACTGCTTCTCAACACCTTATCTTGTGTCCATTTTGGAAATACAAAGGTTTTCTTGGTACCTATTTTTCACTCTTATATTTCAGCAAATGAATTGTTGTGTACCTGGTATAGAATGAAAACCCAGCGCAAGGTGCAGCTCATTTACTGTCTCTGAGTACCTAGGGTTCTTGATGAACCTACAAGCCATATATATCCCCACAACCAGAAGAGTCCAGCTGACGTAACGGTATATTGCTTTAAAAAATCTGACATTGCAGGAAAATGTTAGAGTAAAACGTTGAGGAAATGACAGTTTTTTTCACCGCAATTTCAATTTTTTTTTTTATTTCAGCTGTTATTTTCTGTAGGTAAACCTTGTAGGATGTACACAAATTACCCCTTGCTGAATTCAGAATTTTATCTACTTTTCAGGAATGTTTAGCTTTATGGGATCCAGCATTGGTTTCACACCCATTTCTATCACTAACTGGAAGGAGGCTGAAAGCACAAAAATTTTTAAAAATTGGGTATGTCCCAGTAAAATGCCAAGATTGTGTTGAAAAATTGGGTTTTCCGATTCAAGTCTGCCTGTTCCTGGAAGCTTAGAAGCTGGTGATTTTAGCACCGCAAACCCTTTGTTGATGCCATTTTCAGGGGAGAAAACACAAGCCTTCTTCTGCAGCCCTTTTTCCATTTTCTTTTTTTTTTTAAAGGAATTTTCGCTGTATTTTGGCTAATTTCTCGGTCTCCTTCAGGCGAACCCACAACGTCTGGGTACCTCTAGGATCCCTAGGATGTTGGGAAAAAAAAGGACGCAAATTTGGCGTGGGTAGCTTATGTGGACACAAAGTTATGAGGGCCTAAGCGCGTACTGCCCCAAATAGCCAAAAACAGGCCTGGCACCTGAGGGGAAAAGGCCTGGCAGCGAAGGGGTTAAAGTCCCAACCTCATCCTAGTGCTGAACTGTGATTAGAGAAGCTACAGGGAGCTAAAAAAGAGGAAGGTTTTATCCTGACTTTGAAAAAACTTGTGAAGTCATCAATTTCCTGATTTTCTTATTCCACATTTTAGCTCCCGAATAATCTACACCCCAGTTTTTGCTCTGCCAAAACCAAGCAAAGCTAAAATGGCTTAATTTTGCGGCCTAAGAACTCCAGGTTCTAGTTATAATTTATATTTCAGGTAAGCAGTGCCTGCTAAACCATACTCCACAGAGTGCTGGGCAAATAATTTAAAAGCATCCAGTGCAACTTGGAGCTGTTAGCCCTGTGCCTGCACTGGCAACCAGTGCAACTGCCTCAGAACTAGAGCCATGCTGGTGCTGGCCCTGTCCCTGCACTGGCAACCAGTGCAACTGCCTCAGAACTAGAGCCATGCTGGCCCTGTCCCTGCACTGGCAACCAGTGCAACTGCCTCAGAACTAGAGCCATGCTGGCCCTGTCCCTGCACTGGCAACCAGTGCAACTGCCTCAGAACTAGAGCCATGCTGGCCCTGTCCCTGCACAGGCAACCAGTGCAACGGCCTCAGAACTAGAGCCATGCTGGCCCTGTCCCTGCACTGGCAACCAGTGCAACTGCCTCAGAACTAGAGCCATGCTGGCCCTGTGCCTGCACTGGCAACCAGTGCAACTGCCTCCGAACTAGAGCCATGCTGGCCCTGTCCCTGCACTGGCAACCAGTGCAACTGCCTCAGAACTAGAGCCATGCTGGCCCTGTCCCTGCACTGGCAACCAGTGCAACTGCCTCAGAACTAGAGCCTTGCTGGCCCTGTGCCTGCACTGGCAACCAGTGCAACTGCCTCAGAACTAGAGCCATGTTAACCCTGCACCTGCACTGGCAAACAGTCCAACTACCTCAGCAAGCATTTGCAATGCATTGGGTCTCGCTTTTGCTTCGGTTAGAGCTATTGGCGTTGTAAATTCCTAACTGGACTTTTCTTGCCACATAAATTGAAAATGAAAAGTGAAACAGATGACAAAAGCGAGCTGATTCAAAGCGCCATGGCCGCCATGAGCGTGAAGAAGAGGCACAAAAGGAAAAGGAAGTTCGCTCACAGTCAACTGTATCGGCAAACGTGCAACTATCCATGTAACCGGGTCGATGGCCAAGGCGGTAACAAAACTGCCCAGAGGAGGGGCAAACGTAAAGCATTTACCAATGATGAGAAAGGATTTTTGAAAGGCGAGGCCGTGAACGAGTGATAGTGATGGGCGTGTGGTGCGCGACCTAAAAAATGAGCTGTTAAGTCTGCACTGGCAACCAGTGTAACTGCCTCAAAAACTGAGCTGTAACTGCCTCAAAAATGGAGCTGTTCACCCTGTGCTTGCACTGGCAACCTCTGCAACTGCCTCCGAACTGGAGCCATGTTAAAACGGTGCCTGCGGTGGCAACCAACGCAACTGCCTAAAAAATTGAGCTTTGTTAACCCTGCTCCTCTCCTGACAATCAGTGCACACAAAAAACTCATGCCCGCTGCATGGTTGTGAAGTACCGGACCGGTCTGCTGAAGCCTGCCCTATAGCATCCATACAAACCCACTAAACAGTGAAGGTGTCAGGTTCTCTGGGGAACCGCACCTCCACATTTAACCAATCCGATAGAAGTCACTCCATGATGATGCAAGCGCTTTCATTGTTCAAAAAGGAGGCCAACTATCGCCTTCCACTCCCATGCAGGTCGCCACTGTCTCTCAGTGATGCTTAAGAACCTTGTGTAAAGGGTGCCAAATGCTGCAACGGATCTCCTGCTAAGGATGTGTACAGTAGGCCCGGCTTAGGCCGCTGAGGGTCTCTCCCTGACTATCTGTGGGGTTTACTGGACTCTGGTGGGCCAGAGTCTCAGGGTGTGTACAGTAGTCCTGCTTAGGCTGGTGCAGGCCCCTCCCTGGCTGTCTGTGGTGGGCCAGAGTCCCAGGGTGTGTACAGTAGTCCTGCTTAGGCTGGTGCAGGCCTCTCCCTGGCTGTCTGTGGTGGGCCAGAGTCTCAGGGTGTGTACAGTAGTCCTGCTTAGGCTGGTGCAGGCCTCTCCCTGGCTGTCTGTGGTGGGCCAGAGTCTCAGGGTGTGTACAGTAGTCCTGCTTAGGCTGGTGCAGGCCTCTCCCTGGCTGTCTGTAGTGGGCCAGTCTCAGGGTGTGTACTGTAGCCCTGGGTTAGGTCGCCGCTGGGCTCTATCTGTGGTTTACCGGACTCTGGTGGGGCAGAGTCTAAGGGTGTGTACTGTAGCCCTGGGTTAGGCTGGTGCAAGTCTCTCCCTGTCTGTGGTTTACCAGAGTCTGGTGGGGCAGTGCTGAAGGGTGTGTACTATAGCCCCAGCTTAGGTTGGCGCTGGTCTGTCTGTGGTTTACCGGACTCTGGTGGGGCAGAGTCTGAGGGTGTGTACTGTAGCCCCGGCTTAGGCTGGTGCAAGTCTCTCCCTGTCTGTGGTTTACCAGAGTCTGGTGGGGCAGTGCTGAAGGGTGTGTACAGTAGTCCTGCTTAGGCCGGTGCTGGTCTCCATCTGTGGGTTACCATACTCTGGCGGGGCAGTGTCCAAGGACGTGTACTGTAGCCTCAGCTTAGGCTGGTGCAGGTCTCTCTATCTGTGGCTTACTTCACTCAGGTGGGAAAGAGTCCAAGGGTGTGTACTGTAGCCCCAGCTTAGGTCGCCGCTGGTCTCTATCTGTGGTTTACCGGACTCTGGTGGGGCAGAGTCTAAGGGTGTGTACTGTAGCCCTGGGTTAGGCTGGTGCAAGTCTCTCCCTGTTTGTGGTTTACCAACTCTGGTGGGGCAGAGTCTAAGGGTGTGTACTATAGCCCCGGCTTAGGCCAGCGCTGGTCTCTATCTGTGGTTTACCGGACTCTGGTGGGGCAGAGTCTAAGGGTGTGTACTGTAGCCCTGGCTTAGGCTGGTGCAAGTCTCTCCCTGTTTGTGGTTTACCAACTCTGGTGGGGCAGAGTCTAAGGGTGTGTACTATAGCCCCGGCTTAGGCCGGTGCTGGTCTCTATCTGTGGTTTACCAGAGTCTGGTGGGGCAGTGCTGAAGGGTGTGTACAGTAGTCCTACTTAGTCTGGTGCAGGCCTCTCCCTGGCTGTCTGTAGTGGGCCAGAGTCTCAGGGTGTGTACTGTAGCCCTGGGTTAGGCTGGTGCAGGTCTCGCCCTAACTATCTCTAGTTTACCAGACTGGTGGGCCAGAATCTAATGGTGTGTACTGTAGCCCCAGCTTAGGTCGGCGCTGGTCTCGATCTGTGGTTTACCGGACTCTGGTGGGGCAGAGTCTAAGGGTGTGTACTGTAGCCCTGGCTTAGGCTGGTGCAAGTCTCTCCCTGTTTGTGGTTTACCAGACTCTGGTGGGGCAGAGTCTAAGGGTGTGTACTATAGCCCCGGCTTAGGTCGGCGCTGGTCTCTATCTGTGGTTTACCAGAGTCTGGTGGGGCAGAGTCTAAGGGTGTGTACTGTAGCCCTGGCTTAGGCTGGTGCAAGTCTCTCCGTCTGTGGTTTACCAGATTCTGGTGGGGAAGAGTCTCAGGGTGTGTACTATAGCCCCGGCTTAGGCCGGTGCTGGTCTCTATCTGTGGTTTACCATACTCTGGCGGGACAGTGTCCAAGGATGTGTACTGTAGCCTCAGCTTAGGCTGGTGCAGGTCTCTCTATCTGTGGCTTACTTCACTCAGGTGGGAAAGAGTCCAAGGGTGTGTACTGTAGCTAGGGTGACCAGATCTTGAGGAGCAAAAACCGGGACAGGTCAGCCATAAAAGGACTAAAGACTTTACTTTCACTTTTATATCTGGCCTGTCCCGTTTTTTTTTTTTTTTTTTTTTGTGCATAGCTTCGTGAATGTGTGCCTATACAGGTGTGTTATATATATATATTTATATATATATATATCATACAGACATGTATACTTAAACACACCCACCCACATTTAAAAGACTACATATATAAAATTAGCTATGGCTTCACCGCTCACCCTGCACCCCCAACCCGGCCCCACCCACCTCTCTCTCTGCTGGGTTCAGACAAGGGACTGTGTTGCCTGAGAGTAACAGATAAATTACTTAAATTATTTCATACTTTGTAAGCCTTTTTAACTTATGGTTGTGGAGAAGTGGAGAAGTGTGGCTCAATGGTGGAGAAGTGTGGCTCATGGTTAGAGCGGCAGACCCTGAGGCAGAGATCTGGCTCAAGACCAGGGTTCAAGTCCCGCTTCGGCAGGTCTTGGGCTCAATTCCCCTTGACCAGATAATTCTCGCCTCAGTGCCTAATCTAATTCATGGGTCCCACTCTGCAACTCTGGGCAATAGCTTGCTTAATCTCCACAACGGCCCCAACAGCGCTTGGATGCCTGGCTTCACCCTGGGGGTGCTCAGAAGTGGGCGCCTCACAGGGAAAAGCCAGGAAGGGTTCCATAGCGGTATGAGTACAGCGCCTTGAGACCCTAACGGGTGAGTAGTGCGCTATACAAGTGCTAATTTACATTTACATTTATGCTTCCCTAGGTGATCTGACCTTTGTCCCAAAAACAGGGACATTTATTTAAAGATATGACCTTTGTCCCAAAAACCGGGACATTTATTTAAAATTAAGCGAAGCGTCGGGACACCGGGGCAGTTATCTAAAAACCGGGATTGTCCGGGGAAATCCGGGACGTCTGGACACCCTAACTGTAGCCTCGACTTAAGCTGCTGCGGGTCTTTATCTGTGGTTCGCCAGAGTCTGGTGGGCGGAGCTGAAGGGTGTGTACTGTAGCCCTGCGTAGGCCGGTGCTGGCCTCCCTGTGACTGTCAGTGGTTTGCCAGACTGGGAGAAGTGTAATCACCCGGGGCAGACTCCCTGAATGACGCAGCCCAGGATCAGATAGACACGAGGCTGCATCACTGTCACCGCAGACCCCATGGACCCACGTGACACCTCCTCCCAGGCATTGCAAGTTCACCATTGCAGGCCTAACGTAAATACTGCCCTGGTACGATCATTATTTTGACCAAAACGACTGCAACGTGCAGCTTCCTTGAGGTCGGAATAGGCTCGTACCCTGGCCGCATGACCTCCCGACCCCAAGAGGCTGAGTCTGGGAAGTTCCCTGCGGCATCGGCCTTCCTTCAGCACCGCAGAGTTCCGAGGGTCGTAGAATAGTGGTATAGACGGTACATCCCACGTAGGACCCTGTGGGGAACCCCCTCATCTCTGGCCCGGGCTTCCTCGTCTGCCTCCGTGTTACCTAAATAAACCCCTTCAGGGTCCTTCAGCATCACACGGAAGGCTTTCTACAGGGACAGGCCTTACTTGGAAACACTCCCCGGAGAAGCCCTCTCCCACGAAACCCGAGATAAATGTGCGCTGCTTTGTGCATCTGAGGGCTCAACACGCGGCGGGCTCTCGGGAGCGGTGGGAACATGGCTCGTTGCAGTGAACGCATGCCCACCGCTCACTGCTGCCCTGTCAATGGTGCCGCCCGCGCATGCCCCAGAGAGTGGGCAGGAGCTTTGGACTGACCCCAGAGCTGCAGACATCGGAACTGGGGAGCCAGGTTAGGGTCCTGGCGTTTTCTCAGTATCATGTACTTCGGATGTCCCTGTGCCTAAAAAAGGGTGTGACCGCGTAAAATTTAACTGGTGCTCATGTAAAGCGCTCCAATAAGAGTCGAGTTCGGGCCATGAAAAAGAAAAGTAAATAAAGTGTCGCGCCCCCCCTCCCCCCCCCCCCCCAAACAAAAAAAACTGACCAACACCATTTATACTCCAAGCTATTTACCATATGAATTATATCTTCGTGCAGAAACCCTCATTAACTCACGTCCGCCGTACTCTGCGAACACCAAGCCAACATGAAAGTCAGTGAACGCTGCCTGCCGCCATCGCACAAGCCACCAAGCCGTCCCGGTACCCAGGCTGCACACGTATCCAGAGGGCGCACTGAGGGCAGCCGTGGAGGACACGCTGTGTGACGCGTGGCACGAATATGCAAGCACACGCCCTGGGAGGCCTTGCACACACCACAGAACAGTAAAGAAATTACCAGATGGATGCTCATGGGTGATAATATAGCAACTTGCTCGCAGAACTTCTGGTTTTAGCAGAAGATGGTTGCTCAGTGCTTAATTTGAGCTGGTAGTTTCCGGTGCGGGGCACGGCACTTATTTTTGAGGGGCGGCGCTTATTTTTCTGCACCAGGCATTTACTGGAGCAACAGGCATTTATGGGAAAGACAGAGGAAGAGAAAGAGGGAAAAACCCACAAAGGGAGAAAGCTGCAAGAGTGAGCTAAAGGGGCAGGGAGTGGTTGAAAATGGATTGAAGATTCCCGAGGTGGCTTTAGGATGACCTGCCTCGGTATTGTACTCCCACATTTAAAGGCAGCAGCTGTGTGTTTCTAAGGAGAGCTTTTGGGCACCGGCACATTTTTATTTACAAATTAAGCACTGCTGCTGAGAGCGAAAGCAGAAAACGTGCGTTCTCTTTAGCTGACCTCTACTCATTTGTATACCGTTGTTATTATAAATGTGCGCGTTAAATGTGATCAGTATTTTTTAAAGCAGACCCCGACAAAACGACCAGCCCGGCTTCTGAGCGGTTCTCCCTCCCCTTGAGTGGCTCCGTGAATCACAGCACATGCCCCGTGTTCCCAGCGATGCTGCCGGACGCCCGGTCCAGGAGCTGCAGTTAGAGCGGTCGCCGCCAGGGGGCAGCGCCCGCACGTATGACCGTGCACCCGGTCCTTTAACCCGCTGATGCCCCGAGGAAGGGGCCGAGGTTCAGGAAATGAAGGGCGACGGCAGTGCCCGTGTGCGTGCCAGGCTGGCACGAAGGCAGCCTCCGGCAGAGGACTCGCCGCCTCCGGGGCGCAGCATGCCCGCCGGCAGGAGCTGCACCTGGTGAGTGTCCAGGAGGTGGGTGGGAACACCACCCCTGATGTGTCTTAAGCTCCCAAAATGACGCCGTGTGTTTGTTTTTCCTTTCCGGAGGACACGCCGAAGTGGGGTTCATGCCTCGTTGGATGAGCCTGCGTCGTGTAAGCAGGCACTTTTTGCGGTTTCTTGGGGTTGGTGTTTAGCAAAGGGCAGTGCACCGGCTTCCTGTGCCAGTTTGACACTAATGTGCACTTTCACAGTAACAATATGGGCGAGTGCCTCTGGGGGATGTTGAGTGGAAGGCAGCCACGCGCAGAGCATGGAAGGGCGAGGGTGAGCCCTGGGCTGACAGGTGTTTCACGCACACATTGCTCTGTCTCAGTGCTTTAAATGGGCCGGTACCGAGTACCGGCACTTTATTTTGAGAGGGAGAGTACCGGCACACCTCAAGAAAAACATAATACTTTTAATTGGAGAGTACCGGCACTTCTCGGAAACAAGAGTACCTGCACTTGAATTTTTCCATATCAAGCACTGTTCCGTCTGAACGACGTTGCGATGAAGGTTTCCAGGCGCTTCTCGTTTGTCGCTCCTGCATCTTTCATACGCTTGGCAAGGGCTGTTCCTAGTGATCCCAAGCGCCCAGAGGCGGCGAGGTTTACAGCGCACATTGTTGTGTCACAACTTGTCCAAACGCTGTAGTGAGGTTCGAGGAAAATCGTTTATACTGCAGTTCGTTTCTTGTACGTTTCTCAGGAGATCTCAAACTTAAGTATTTTACTTCATGTTTGCAGTTTCGTAAGGTTTTTACTGTCTGCCTTCGCTATGCCCCGGTCAGCAGCACCAGCCATGCAGTGGGAAGCACTGCACGTTCATCAGTCAGTCTGATTCCGCTGCCATGAGCCGGTATCATTTGTTGTGCTCAATTGTTATTTTGCTTGGAGTTGATACTGCCCCATAGAAGCTTTGAAACCGCCCGCTTCTGGAGAGGGGAGCGATGCATTATTTTATCCTTGGATGCTTTTTTGTACCTGGTAAGTTGCACTCAGCGCGCCCAAAATGACTTCCAGGCAGTCCTGTGGCAGCAGGGTTGACCGAGATTGATAAGGAATGTACTAATAACCCCCAGACTTGTCCCACTCCAGTTAGTACACATTCCACCTGGTCAGTGCACTGCTCTGCCTCCCATAAGTAGAGCCCTTTCCCTGGCTCATCTGAACCCCTCACCCCTGTCAGGAGTTTGAGGCCCTCCTCCACCCACAGGCTTCTGCACCTCATCCTGGTGTCTGGCGGGAGAGCTCTGCTTTCCTACTAGGCTATCTTCTGCGCCTCTCCTCCTTTTGCTTTGCTCTCTGCTCTGCTTTACTTCTGTCCCTTAGTGCCCCTTTTGCTTCGCGCTACACTCTTCCTTGTTTTTCTCACTCTGTTCTCTCTCTCTCACTTTCGCTCTGCCCCTCTCCCTCTCCCGTGCCGCTGCGGCCCCTACCCCTCCTCTCTCTCCTGCGCTGTGCTCCCGCCGCTGCGGACCCACCCCTTTTTCAGCTCCACCCCCTTTTTCGCACCATTTTCGCCCGCCTCCCAGCTGTCCTCTCCTCCCCCCCACCTACCTACTTAATGGTGGCCACTGCATGGCCGCGCAGCAGAGGCGCCGCTGGCGTGCCAAAGGGACACCCGTCTGCGCCCATCCGCGCCTGGACCGCGCCCAGTGACAGATCACCTGGCTCTCGTCCTCCCCACTGCCGCCACGCATGTCTTCACTACGCCGCCGCCACCCTCCGCCCCCCTCAACACCGGCTGCTCTCCCGCCTGCCTTCAAGTCTCACCGCAGACCACCCGCGGACCCTTCTCCTGCCGGAACTGCACCTTCACCATCCTCCACACCAACGACCCACCCACCAAGGTAGGACACAACCATCACAGATGTATCCTCCTCAACACCCACTCCGTCCACAAGCACGCAGTAGAGCTATTGAATCTACTCGACTAAGCCTCCCCAGACGTCGCCTTCCTAACCGAGACCTGGATGAACCCCTCCTCAGCGCCTGACATTGCCATAGCCATCCCGGACTGCTACAAGATCACCCGCAGGGACCACTTCAACAAACCAGGATGAGGCTTCGCCATCCTCCACAAGAACACCATCAGGATCACGACTAACACCGAAGACACCCTCAGCACCGCCGAACACCTGCACTTCCAAATCCACACTGACCCAAACACCACCCACTGAGGGACCCTTGTCTACAGGTCCCCCGGCCCACGTAGCAGTTCAGCGAGTTCATTACCGACATCATCAGCAGCACGCACGCTCTCGCATCCACTGACTACATACTCCTCGGGGACTTAAACTTCCACCTAGAGAACACCAACGAAAACCTTGCTCGACAACCTCTCAAACCTCGGCCTCAAACAGCTCGTCACAACACCTACCCACTCCGCAGGACACACACTCAGCTCTATTCTCTCCGCCAGCAATCACGTCTCTTTCAGCCACACCACCGAACTCCACTGGACAGACCACCGCTGCATCCACTTCTCCTTCAACATACCACCACCACCCACAATGGATCCCCCACTGCAGCTGGAACAAGGTCACCGAAGACCAACGTATCGCAACCCTCTCCCACAACCCACCCATCGACACCACCAACACTGATGCAGCTGCCCTCAACTTCAGGCAATGGGTCAAGACCTGTGCCAATACTCTCGCCCCAATCAAGAATCCCTCCAGCAGACTCACCGACAGAAAGGCCTTCTGGTTTACCGCTGGCCTCCACGAATCTAAGCAAAGCTGCTGAAGACTCGAAAGAAAGTGGCGCCAAGATCAGACTCTGGACAACCTCACAGCCTTCAAAAACACCATCCGTAGACACCACCAACTCCTCCGAGCGATCAAGAGAACCGCCTTCAATGACCGAATCAACAACAACGCACACAGCCACAAGGCTCTATATTACAATCCATTGTGGTTGTAAACAATTAGGCTGCAGGGGCTGTAAATCAGCTGAAAGCATTGGCTCATTTTCTACAATGGTGCCAATGTTTTGCATATTGATAATGTGTTTCTTTTTGCCGTTTCATCTAGCGCGAACCTGCTCCGAAGGTACTGAAGTGCTTTCTATGAGCACCAGTTACGTTATGCAATTACTCAGTCATTTTTGCAGGGGCAAGGGGATTATTTTCCCAGTATCACAGGATGTTGAGTCGATGCCGAGACTCAAACCTGTTTCCCCAGCTCCAAAGTTGGCAGCTCTGGCTGTTAAGCCGAGATGCTTGCGGCACAGCCAGCCTGCACTCCCTTACGCCACCCACACTGCAGACAGCAATGGCTTCGGGGGCACCAGCGCCCCCCCCAACCTCTGCTCATTGTGAGAGCTGCCTCTTCCCCTTGACTGTGAGCCACCCCATGGGAATGGCTGAGTCACACCATTAATGTGCACTAATATTTGATACCTTTAATAGTACAACAGAGCTGGGCTGTTATATTGGAATTATACAAACTTATTAGCTGCTGCGCTTGGTTGCTCGGCGCCTGGCCCACTCTCTACTCTGTTGGATGATCCTGGTCGTGTTGGTTTCGGACATTCCACATTTCCCTGACCTCATCGTCTACGTCACTCCTGTTGTTGCTGGGCAGGCTGCACACCTGATGCAGCGCTCCTCTGCTATTGGACCTCTACGACAGGGAGGTGGGTGATAGGTGCCCGGCTGAGGTGAGGAGGGATGAGCCTGCACCGCGCAGTTTTGCATCGCTGCCAACTGCGGTGGTCCTCTGGCGGCCACAGGCTTTCACATCTCAGCTGTTGTGGTGATCCCATAAAGTGGCTACATTTCCTCGAATTTCCTGCGCCCTGCCTACTTTTTGGTAGGCACAGGGAGATTGTGATTTTCCCAGAATCACAGGATATTGAGCCGACACCGAGAATCACACCTGGTTTCCCAGCTCCAAAGTCGGCAGCTTAGCCGGTAGGCCCCATCCTCTCCCCTAGGGTTTGTTTGCAACAGGCCTACAATTACTGTGATTACACAATGTATTGTAGTGGGCTGCTTTTACTATGTCTTTGATGTCTTTCTGCAGCCTGTTTTGTTACACATGGTATTGCCTCTTGTTTTGCACTTATAGCTCTGATGGTGCTTTGTTCTTGGATATCTCTACCTACCTCTGCACCTACCTCTCGAACTACACCTACCTACATCTGCCTCTACCTACACCTACCTTGCAGTGCAATTTGGTTTTCTATCTACGTCTGTTCTGCAACTATTTATTTCTTTGAAGCCCAGTTGACTTCCATATATTACGTAGGGGTCAGTGAAATCAAAATTTGGATTTAACTATACAGCCTAGCCGTTCAACTGGATTTTGGATTATACCATGTAAACATGCATTGCAGTGAACAAAATAACTGCAATGTTATCTCGAGTCACAGAGGGCCTAGTTCATTTTTTCTAGGATACCTCTTCTGCACTTGTTCCTATAGTGCTTCTTGCCTCAGCCATGGCGTTTCATAGCACAGTAAGAATATTTGCGCCTGAACTTCATTTCCCACGCTGTGATTCGCCGATGCTGGCGCTACCCTGTGCTGCAGTCTGCAGGGGGGTGGCTGTGGTGTCCCCGTGGACGGTAAACACGTAAAGAAGTGTTTGCAGGCACCGGGTCCACTCATGCCCACTGAGCTGTGGGGATCCCGCGCGGGCCTCTCTGGGCAGCTGGGTCCCTGTGTAATGGTTCTGCAGTTACATGCTCTGAAGCTGGGGAGTGTACGTCTAATATGAGTAATCCTTTTCTTACAAAGGTGACCGTGTGACCCCATCCCATCCAAAAAAGACAATCACCAGTGTCTGTAGAAATCCTCAGTACTTGTGTAACTATTTTAGACGTATTAAAACACAGGTCTAGCAGAAGCCACTCTTTTGGGTAAGGAATTTGTACCAGAAATATTTTCGGTCGAGCGCGCAACCCCTCTGAAGTGCTGTAATCTATCTGTGTGCTTTTAACCATGCCCACCGCACGCCCACACTATCACTCGTTCGTGGGCTTGGCTTGCCTTTCAAAAATCCTTTATCATTGGTAAATGCTTTACATTTGTCCCTCCTTGGGACAATTTTGTTACTGCCTTGGCCATTGACCCAGTTACATGGATGATTGCACGATTGCCGATACATTTGACCGCAAGCAAACTTCTTTTTCCTTTTGTGTCTCTTTTTTGCACTCATGGCAGCCGTGGCGCTTTGAATCGGCTCGCTTATGTCAACTGTTTTACTTTTCATTTTGAATTTATGTGGCAAGAAAAGTCCAGCTAGGAATTCACAACGCTAATAGCTTTAACTTGAGTAAACGCGAGACCCATTGCATTGCAAATGCTTGTTTTTCATTGCAACACTATTGGCCTGCACTTGTGGATAAGCCCCTTTCAGCTTGTGATTTTTTTTAGGTCTGGGTTTGACGGCACAGCTGTGCAATGGCCTATTGCCAACAGTGTACATAGAGGGGCTGGATTTCTTCAACCCACCTCTTTCAGCCATTGACCTGATAGTTTGTCAATCGAAGCTTGACGCAGCCCAGTGAAGCATCAGTCTTACGTAATACTCTGCTGTTCGGGTGTTTCCTTCAGCTTTCAGTGAAGGGTTTACATTGAAGTTCTATTGCAAGCGGGGGGAGAGGAGTGGTGTTAAAAAATGTAAATTAGCACTTGTATAGCGCACTACTCACCCGTTAGGGTCTCAAGGCGCTGTACTCATACCGCTATGGAACCCCTCCTGGCTTTTCCCTGTGAGGCGCCCACTCCTGAGCACCCCCAGGGTGAAGCCAGGCATCCAAGCGCTGTTGGGGCCGTTGTGGAGATTAAGCAAGCTATTGCCCAGCGTTGCAGAGTGGGACCCATGAATTAGATTAGGCACCGAGGCGAGAGTTATCTGGTCAAGGGGAATTGAGCCCAAGACCTGCCGAAGCGGGACTTGAACCCTGGTCTTGAGCCAGATCTCTGCTTCAGGGACTGCCGCTCTAACCATTGAGCCACACTTCTCCACTAACAGAGACTACTTTACACCTGCAGCCATCTGTGGGCTCTCCTTCTTGTCTTTCACTCTGATACAGTAATGCTTAATGCATTAGCACCTAAAACTCAAACCTATTGGTTTTGCAAATGTTTGTTGTTCAGATTGCAGCCCTGCCGAGCGTGGCAGACCCATGGCTTAGTGCTTAAATTGGAGATGCTATACGTCTCTCCTGACCATTTGAGCATCATTTTATTTTTATTTTCTAAAAAAACATCTGTGTATCCCCATGTGAATTACCTGATGAATGTTGGAGCATTTAGACGCATTACGCTCTAAACTAATAACCCCCTTCATGTTGCCCTGTTCCCCTCTGAAGGGAATGTTAAAATGAGGAGTGGCAGGTTGGTTGGAAATGCTCCTCAGGCCGTGATCCTTTCATTATTTGTATATTTTTTTAATGAAGGGCGTCTCAGGCCAGAAGAAGGGTGCCTCGAAAGCTTCCAGAGCATTGTCTAGTAATCTTGTGAAGCTCACGAACTCAGTTGTGTTTTTAGTTGGCTCAATATTGTTCTTTTCGCATCTTTAATGGCTGATATATGATGGAGGAAAATCTCCCCTCCATCCCATACCTTTCATTATATTCGGAGTCTGTTTCCTCCCTTTCTGCCCCATTTATCACCGGTATACCTACCTACCTACCTACCTACCTGTCCAGGTGGTGATATTAATTCACCCCATTCGCTATATTTTTTATGGGAGCCCCGTGTGGCGGGGGTCGGGGGGGGGAGGGGGAGGCATTGGTTGTCTCAGGCGCCTCTCACCTTTGATACATCAACTGCTTGTCCCCTACATGTTAGGAGCTTCAATTTTGAAAATGTTGTCACGTTTGTTTATTCTGAGGTTGGAATTTAAATGGAAAGTGTTGGTTACTGTGAACAGCCCATGCTGCCTCGGGATGGGCCTGAGTTATTGACCTGAGCTCGCAGCCGGATGGCCCATAAGCTAGCCCGACACGTGGAGTCACACGTGCGACAAATATTTCCAGCAAAAAAACGTGTTCATCCCAGTCATTAAAGTGGGCAGTGCATAGAATAATGACTGTTGTCTGTGTCATTACCGAGTTTGCCCGTTTCCGCCAGGGGTACTCGCCGGAGCGGTAGAGCTCTGATGCGCTGGCACTGCCCAGAGAGTTTTATAAGTGCCAGCTGACAGGCCTTCTGCTCAGCACCCCTCATACACATGGGGAGGAGCTAGAAAGATGGGAATCGTGGCAATCCAAGAAGCGGAGAATAGAGGGGCAGATGAATGAAAACGAAGAAAAATATCAAGAAAAAATAGAATCAAAATGTGGAAACACCCCGCGCAGTGAAGCTCTGCGTGACTAGAATGTGTAATGCTGCAGTGCCCTTGGTGCGCGCATATTGTGATGGCGCGAGCGCTTGAAATAACGGTTTCACACCTGTGACTATGTGGCAGGAAGGTAAAGACCCGGTGTGCCATTCTTCCCATTTATTTATACTCTTGCTGTATCCTGGAAACAGTAACGTGACCTTCCGGGTCAACTGCGAACGTGCACCCACCCTAGAACAACTAGACCAAACAATCCCTTTATTATATCCCTCCCCAAGTAGATCCAAACATGATATGATTATGAACTACATACAAAATCTTAGTCTTTGACCGGGCTGAGGGTTGGGCCGAAGGCTGTACCTCTGCGACCGTAACCGACCTTCACCTGATGGGGCTGGAGAGTTGGTAGTCGCCGATGATGCAGGAGGGAGTGTGTCCTCTGCCATTGATGACTGGTCCACACACCTAGACTCAGAGCCCTCACTCACTGACCTCTCCTGGGAGCAGTCATCATCACGCAGTTCTTCTGAGGGCTCCTCGAACGTGGCTCTTCAAAACCACGAGATGTTTCGCGTTGCCCTCTCCTCACTTTTCAGCTGTTACCATGGTGCCATTTGTCTTGACGACAGTCCATATTCATGGTTCGTAGGGTGTGTGGAATTTCCACCCCGGCCTCCGGTCTTTCATTATCACACGATCACCATCCTAATATCCTGAGAGGCAGCATGCTAGGACCGACTCGCTCGGTTGTTGACTCTTTCGTCTGACCTGCTCAGGCTCCAGGTGGTAGGGAGTTGGTCGCCATTCTGAGTGGGTTGGGATGGTGTCTCGTCACTGCCCTGCGAGCATTAAGGACCAAGGGGCTCAACCAGTGGTGCAGTGGGGTGTCCCTCTTTATTCACGCAGGAAATGATGAAGACTGCGCTCTGGGTCAGTACCCTCTAATATGGCAATCTGAAGAACCTTATTTAACATACGCATAAAATGTTCAACCTCACCATTTTCCTGGGGCCATTGTGGTGTGATTCTCCAATGGTGGATACCCACACTCTGTAAGAATTCCTGAAATTCAGCCCCTTGGAATGGTGGCCCATTGTCAGTTTTGACCTCGTCAGCGAGCCAAATCATAGCAAATAGTCTCTCAAGGGCCGGGAGGACATTGACAAAGGCCGTCAAGTCAATCACCTCAACAATTGGGTATTTATAGTATCCATCAACAGTGACTAGTGTGATGCGGCCATCTGGGAAGCTCCCGAAATCGAGGCTGATCTTTGACCACGGTGCGCTACATGGTTCTTCAGTGATGACAGGAGCATACCTCTGGGACAGCGGTCAGTTGACAGGCTGGGCATTTCCTCACGCAGTCATCCACCCCGGCTTCCAAACCAGGGAACCATACTTTCTCCCTCATACGTGCTTTCATCTTTGCCATCCCTTGGTGGCCTCCATGCGCCAGTAGGATCACTTGCTGCTGCAGTTGGAGTGGTATCACCAGCCGGTGCCCACGCAAGTATCGGACCATCAGGAGTTAGACTCCGTTCGTTTCTTACTCTCCACAGCTTGACCAGACGGTCCTTTTCTGCCACATCCCAGTCAGTCCTGCCAGGAGCCAAACTCTCGGACTTTCTTTACTCGTGTCAGAGCGCTGTGTTCTTGGGTGCCATCAGAAATCTCTTTCAGGCTTAGTGTCTTGGTGCAACTGCTGACAGCCAAAGCTTGCACATGTGCCTCTGTGGCCACCTCACCGGGGCTGGGGACTTGAGCTGGCTTACCTGGGTGGCATGAGAGGAAATCAGCAGGATACTTGGCACCAGGACGGTACGTCACCTCCATGCAGTACTGCTGAAGTTGAATAGCCCATCGTTTGATCCTGGGCGGTGGGTGTGGCGCTGTCCCCTTAAACAACGGGACCAGGGGCTGGTGGTCCGTGACCACCCGAAACTGTCTTCCCTGCAGATATAGATTGAAATGCTCACACGCCCACTTGATGTTCAGGGCCTTCCTTTTAATAAGTAGCGCTGTTCAGTGGGAGTCGGGACCTTGCTGGCGTACGCCAGCGGAGCCCACTTGCCAGGCTCAGTTTCCTGTGTCAGGACCACGCCAAGCCCTACCGAGCTTGCGTCAACTACCAGTTCAGTTTTCTTGGAAGGGTCAAAGTATGCCATGGTAGCCTCGCAAAGAAGTGCTTCTTTCAGTGCCTGAAACACCTTTGTCAACGCTCGGAGGGGCTCAGAGAGTATTGCCAGCTGTGGGATGAAACGCCGACAATAGGTGGCCATGCCAAGGAAACTTTGCACCGCCGTCACTGTTTGTGGGGCTGGGGCTTGTTTGATGGCATTCGATTTGCGCAGATCTACCTGTATGCCACTTTGGTTGTACACGTACCCGAAAAAGTCAATTGAGTTCTGAAAGAATGAACATTTATTTTGGTGTAGAGTGATCACATGTTCAGATAGCCCTAGCCGTTTGAGAGTTGCATGTAGGTGCTGGTGGTGCTCTTCAGCAGTGGCAGAGAAAATCAAAATGTCATCGCTGACATTCATGACACCTTGTAGCCTGGACAGGGTCTGACTGATCGCATTTTGGAACACCTCTACAGCTGACGATATGCCAAAACTTAATGGCTTGTACCTCCACAGTCCTAAGTGTGTTCAAAAATTCGTAATGTATCTGCTGTCTTCCGCGAGGCTCAACTGGTGGTAGCCAGCTTTTAGATCCAATTTAGATAACCGCTTGGATCCGTTGAGGTCCGCAATTATGTAGTCTATTGTGGAAGTGTTATGTCTCTCTTTTAATCCCCTCGTTGGGAAGCCTCATGTCAATGCAAAGTCTGATTGTGCCAGGTTGTTTTGTTTTTCAGCTATCCCCATCGGTGAGACCCATGGGGTGGGTCCGGACACTTTTTCTATCACTCCTTGTTCCTCTAGGCTGTTAAGTTCCTGCTCTACCAGCAGTCGGAGGTGAAATAGAACCCGCCAGTGTCGCAGAGCGACTGGTTTTACTGCCTTGTCGATGTGTAGTCGTTCCAGGGGTGCCTTCAGACAACCCAGTCCTGTGAACAACTCTGGGAATTGGTTCAGCAGCTCTTCTACCTGGCATGACCTTATGCTTCTTGCAAATGACTCTAGACCTAATTCCTCGGCCGACTGGCTACCGAGGAGGTTGTCAGCTTCCCTGTCAATGACATGAAATGTGGTGTGGATTGCTTTCCCCTCTGTTTTGACAGTCGCGGCCATATGTTGTTTTAGGGGTAGGGGTGTGCTGCTCCCATAAGTGAATATTTTAGTCTTTGACAGTGTTAGTTGCAGACGAGATCGAAGTTGTAGATACTGTTGGATGCCCATTACACTCACGGACGCTCCCGTGTCAATCAGTGCGTTGACTCGCGACCCTGCAGTCTCAATCAGGCACATTGGTTGAGGTCGCCTGTGCCTCTTTAAGCCGCTTGTCAAAGATATCAGGAATGCCTCCTCCTCTTCTTCCGGGGAGGAGTCCTCCTGCATCTGACGGGACGGTGGACGTTGGCGTTTGTGTTCATCTGATCACTCAATGACACCTGCTTGATCGCCTGGGTTGGTGCCCTTCGGCTTCCTCTTCCTTTCCCCCAGGCATTTCCTTTGCAGACAGCAGCAAAATGGTTTGGTTTCCCGCAATTCTAACAGATCTTTCATAGAGCTGGACAGTCGTTTGCACTGTGCACCTTCCTCCCACAGTGATCGCAGCGTGCTCCTTACCTGAGTGATTGGTGCAATCTTGGCTTCCGCTTTACTGGTTGTGGCTGTGCTGCATCCACACATTCTGCCTTGATCAGAGGGGCCTTCTCCAGCATTGGCGATAGGGCCAAGTCCATTTTTGCTGCCCTGGCTACCGACAGGTCATGAGACCGTGCCATCACTAGTATTTCATCGAGGCTGATAAGGGGTTGTCTCAATATCAGGCCTCTGAGCGTCTTGTTTCCGCAGCCTTGTGTAATCTGCGTGCATATCTCCTTCTGTTGGTCATCTTCCGTGCACGTGCTTGCCAGTTCATGCAGCCTTGCGTAGAATTGGTCAATCGATTTCCCCCTCCCATTGGCGTGCCTGATGGAGTTTAAAACGTTCGAAATCAGAATTGAGCTGGGGGTCGAAGTGCGCATTCAGAGCTTTCACCGCTGCGTCATAGTCATCATAGTTGCCGGTGTTTGGGGGATGTCTGAAAAGTTTGTAAATCTCATCCCCAGCAAAGTGAAAGAAGTAGGGACCTCTTGACTGCGCATTCGCGTTCACTGATAGCAACAAAATCGTTCTCTAATCGCCCAATCCAGACTTTTCACCTGGGCGACGCTGTGGCCGGGTCTTGTAACTCGCTGTAAGGTGCAAGTGCTCCGACCATAGAGTGCTGTGGGGGTGGGTGGGACAGCCGGTGTTGGTTCGTCTGCCATTATTGTTGCGCACAGTAGGGCGAAAGTGTGTGCTGTTTGAACCAGTCACGCACGTGGCGAGTTGCCGCCGAAACAGTGTGGTTCCATGTGCCAGGCAGGGTCTTGCGCGTGACCGTGGGCGCCGACCACTATGGTGATGAGATATCGGTACTGCAACGGACAATATCTCAGAGGCCTGGATGAGGGCATGTGCGCCTACCTCGCGATGCAGCAAGTCAGTATGAGTCGCCTCTCCTCGACCCGGTTGTTGGGCCCGTCCGGCCATGCACGTGTCGACGCTGGCTCAGGTTTGGAAGAAAATAGGCCTCTACCCCACGCAGCTTTCTCACTCTGTGCTGATGCAGCTGTGGGGCGCTACTCGTGGCTGCCAAGTCGCATTGATGCGAGGTGCACCTGGACTGTTTCTGGTGGCAGTGGCCAGTGTTAAACGTGAGTAGGACCCACTCATCGCCAGTGTATGCTGCACTGCCCTGGGCGCGCGCACCGTGTGATGGCGCGGATCATTAAAATCCTTGCAGAAAAGTTCACTGAATCACTAAATGCAAATCATAGATTCCAATTCCAGTCAGAAAACAGAGGGTATGTAGACCTAGTGCAGAGAATGGTGTGTAAGGAGGTTAGCTATTCTAAGCTCATTGGGTTAGGGCAGTGACAGCAGACAGTAATGTACAGGCCCTATTTTGCAAAGTATTAGGTAAGGGGAATAATGCGCCTAACACAATAGTTTGCGTGAAGCCCCCTTTTTTTTTTTTTTTTTTTTTTTTTTTTTTTTTTTTTACCCGACCCAATCTTAACCATTTATCTCCCTACAATAGTGCACTGACAGTGTGAGCTCTGCACCAGCAGAGGGCTGCACTTAAAACCAGTGTAGAAATGCGCATAAGGTGAACTAGTGTCACACTGTGTACACCCTTTAGACGCCCAAGGTTACTTGTATGTTTTACTTCAGCAGTGTTGCTAAGTATTCTTTTTGTTTCATAGTTAAAATAAAACATGACGTGCCAGCATATCTAATTTATTTAGGAAATCAGTGGGCCAAGTTATTTTTGGACTAATAAGTAAATACCGCCACGTCGACTGAATCATTCATCACTGGTGAGTTTGGTTAGAAGCATAGAAATAGAAGAAGGAACATTAAAAGGCCACTGACATTGCTTACTTTGTATCAGTATTCCATGGCAACCTTAACTCCATGGAGACACCTACATCAAGTATTTCTGCCTTATTTGAAAGCTCCCAGAGAGTAGAGGGCATACTTTTCTTCAATACAAATGAAAGGACACATGTATAACAGCAACACAGTAACGTTTAGGCCTTCTTATTTACTTCTAAACTCACTATTTATTTCATGTATTTTTTGTGCCTACATTTGTATTGCGGCCGACTTTCTGTGCTTTTAAGCAGAAAACAACAGCGTGAGTAACAAAAGTCAGAGCTGCAATGGGAGTGAACCTAATTAAAAGTCCTTTTATAGGATGATGTTACTCTTCAAATTTTTGTGGCAATAATAATCAAGAATCTTGTTTATCTTCGCAGGTTTGCTGGCGTATTTCTTTTGTCTCTGTGTATTGTTTATTTCGTCAAACTGTCCCTGCCATCTAAAAAATGCAACATGAAAAACGTGGATCCTGTGCGAGTAAAGGTAGGATCCATTTACACAGCTGTGCTTTGCTTTGCAGCTCATGTAATCACCCAGTTCTTCATTTATGGTAGCTTGTGAACCAGCAGGAAGCACAGTTATCTCAAGCATAATGCTAGATCACTCCTTCATAGCATTGTTGTAACAACCACCCATAGCATGGTCTTAACAAGCATCTCAAGCAGCATACTAGATCACTCCTTTATAACATGTCTGTAACAAGCATCTTCAAGCAGCATGATGGACTACTCCTTCGTAGCATGTTCGTAACAAGCATCTCAAGCAGCATGAAACAGTACTCCTTTATAGCATGGGCGTAACAAGCCTATCGCACTGCATGATACCTTACTCATTTATAGCATTGCCATAGCAAGCATCCATAGCATGGTTTTAACAAGCATCTCAAGTAGAATGGTAGATTACCCCCTTGTAACATGGTTGTAGCAAGCATCCCAAGCAGCATGCTGGATTACTCCTGCGTAGCAGGGTCGTGACAAGCATCTCAAGCAGCATGCTGGATTACTCCTTCGTAGCAGGGTCGTAACAAGCATCTCCCACAGCATGCTGGATTACTCCTTCGTATTATGGTCGTGATGAGCATCCCAAGCAGCATGCTGGATTACTCCTTCGTAGCATGGCCGTAACAGGCATCTCAAGCAGCATGCTGGATTACTCCTTCATAGCATGGTCGTAACAAGTATCTCACGCAGCATGCTGGATTACTCCTTCATAGCATGGTCGTTACAAGCATCTCAAGCAGCATGCTGGATTACTCCTTCGTAGCAGGGTCGTAACGAGCATCTGCCACAGCATGCTTGATTACTCCTTCGTAGTAGGGCCGTTACAAGCATCTCAAGCAGCATGCTGGATTACTCCTTCCTATTATGGTAGTTATGCGCATCCCAAGCAGCATGCTGGATTACTCCTTCATAGCATGGTCGTAACAAGTATCTCTAGCAGCATGCTGGATTACTCCTCCACAGCATGGTCGTAACCAGTGCTTAATTTGTACATAAAAATGTGCTGGTGCTCAAAGCCCTCCTATTAAACATGCGGCTGCTGCAATTAGATGTGGGCACAAGGAATACTGAGGCGGTGTAATCCTGAAGCCATCTCGGGCCTCGTCAATCCATTTTACGGCCACTCCCTGCCCCTTCAGCGCACTCTTGCAGCTTTCTGCTTTTCCCCTTTGTGACGTTTTTTCGCTTTTCCCTTCCTCTCGTCTTTCCCATATGTGTCTTTTGCCCGCAGCAAATACTTGAGGCAGAAGAATAAGCCCCGGCCCTGAAAAATAAGTGCTGGTGCTCAGCACCGGAAACAACAAGCACAAATTAAGCCCTGGTCGTAAGAAGTATCTCAAGCGGCATGCTAGATTACTCTTTCATTATATGGTCGTAACAAGTATCTCAAGCAGCATGCTGGATTACTCTTTCATAGCATGGTCGTAACAAGTATCTCAAGGAGCACGCTGGATTACTCCTTCATAGCATGGTCGTAACAGGTATCTCAAGCAGCACGCTGGATTACTCCTTCATAGCATGGTCGTAACAAGAATCTCAAGCAGCATGCTGGCATACTCCTCCAGAGCATGGTCGTAACAAGTATCTCAAGCATCATGCTAAATTACTCTTTCATTCTATTGTTGTAACAAGTATCACAGCAGCATGTCGATTAGTCCTTCATAGCATGGTCATAACGAGCATCTCCCACATCATGCTAGATTTCTCTTTGCAGCATGGTCAATTACTCCTATGTAACATGGTCATAACAAGCATCTCAAGTAGCATGCTAGATTACTCCTTCATAGCATGGTTTAACAAGCATCTCAAGCAGCATGATAGATTAGTCCATGACATGGTTGTAACAAGCATCTGCAACATGCTAGATTACCCCTTCATAGCATGGCTGTAGCAAGTATTAAAATATGTTGCTGCTTTAAAGTCCTACGTGCCTCATCAGGTGGCACGAGTGTGACTGGTGTACTTTATGTGTTTGTAAGTGTGTTTATCTTTTATCCTGTCTTGCTTGGTTTTTCTAATTGTTTCTTAATAAGTAGCTTTTTTTCCTATCAAGTCTGTGGAGCAGTCGTTTCTTGGCGGGCTAGTAATGTCCTGATTCTGGATATCAGTGTCTCCACAGTATCCCAAGTGGATGCTGTGCTGCTGGGCCCAGGACTGCTAGTGGTGGTGCACTCTACTTGGATAACCTAGTTACGTCAGTCACTCATTGCTTATTCTAGGAGGCGGGTGGGGTTAGAGACTCGTATGCAGTATAACACAGTTGTAACACATGAGAAACACAATGACTATCCTCTAAGTAGAAGAATGCTGTTAAACACTTGAGCTAGAGAAAAACCCAGCGAGTACAATCAAAATTCTGGGGCAGAGCTAGGATACCAAGCATAGGATGCTTAGTTTTAGGTCCCACGAAAAAAAGGCTGCGCTGATTGGCAGTACTGCCCCTTGGGTAAACCTTCAAGCTAGTACACCTCAGTACATGTCTATGGTTTAAAGCTTGAGTGTCTGGTTTTATAGGCTTTACAGACAGAAAGTGACAATATCTCCACTTGGACATGACACGCTACCTGCAAAGTCTCTGCGTCTGCAAACGTAGTACAAGTGACTGTCTTTTTGGGGTTTGAAAATTTCTTCTACTTTGGGCCTACTGGGAGTTGCCAATCCACTGAAATTGTAGCCATGCCAATACACAGATCCATGAAAACTATTGCTTTCTTTCTTATGGTCTGTTGGTTGATCTATCTGCCGATCCCCTCCCCAAGATTTGGCACTTGCTTGGCGTATGCAACTGAGGTCTGACGTACACATTTTCATGCAGGGGAAAATACGTCATAAGAAGTCAGAATAGATGCACTTTCTCATTTTAGCTCTCATGGAAAACTGTTCGGATCTGCAGCACAAATCGCTGAACACATTTAAAAGTTGGCATGAAAGTTAGTAGTTCTGAGAGATGAGCCTTTGAAATTGTGCTTGAAAGGGTGAACAGCTTGTATATCTTTGCTGTTTAAAATTGTGGTTTCAAAATTGCGGTGTCTGTGCTTTTTTTGATGAAGTGATTGGCTGGTGAAGAGGTTCAAATTTTTTCCGCCATCGTCACAATCACGATGTTAAAATTGTCAGTGTAGGGCAAAAAAAAAACTCCACAGCAAATGGTAGGCCCAGTGATACGCCGCTGACCCTAGCGAAACACCTAGGAATTGAAATGGGAGTAAGGAAAACCCCGGGAGAAAAAACAATAACAATTTTGCCAAAGAAGCATTGTTATTCCGATGGGATTTACGATCACCTTGCTGCAATTTGTATGTGAAACAAGCACCAATTATCTGGAAAATCACGGAATCCAGAATTGTAATTTTTGAGTGACTCGATCGCATTGGCCACAGGCTGTCCAGAGCACAAAAGGGATACATGGCAGGTGGGTGCATACGCCAGAAAACCCATAGAAATCAACTGGAAAACAGATAGTTTGGGTTCAGTGAACACAAATCAGAGAAATCCCTGAAATTAGTCAGTTAGGTTTTGCAATGCACAGTGCACACCATCATTCACGCAGCCCGCGTGATTGGTGAACCATGTTACCGATGGCACAAGACAAACAAGCATTTGCAATGCACTAGGGTCTCGCATTTCTCTGAGTCACAGATATTAGCATTTGTAAACTCCCCACTGGATTTTCCGTTCCACATTGAAAGAAAAAAACAGTGTGATCGCGCTGCTATTAGCAGTTGTAAGCTCCCAACCAGATTTTTGTTTCCACATTCAAATAAAAACAGCACGATCGCGCTGCTACGCAATGGAGACAAAAGGAGGAGTCACTCGGTCCCGTGACTCGAAAGACTTCTTCGAAGAAAAACAACTTGTAACACTCCGGCCCAACACCAGATGGCGAGCTATTGCAAAACATGCGAATCTACTGCGACTGATGCCACGAACAGATGTACACTGGGTAAGTGACATTTTCATTATCGGCAAAAGTGCAATTATCTATGTAACCGGCAAAAGTGCATTTAACTATGTAACATCGTCAATGTTATGCAAAGTGCTTGACTTCTGCCAAGTGAGATCACGCTGCGAACAAAAGATAAAAAGTAGTCCACAAACCGATGGGAAACAGCGAGCCTCGCATGTTTTCAGTACTTGGTTGCTGCGCTCGAGGAGGGCTAACCACCGGAAAAGTCATGACGTATGCGTCCCTTCCACTAATGAAAGCAAGCAGATTTTAACAGGCAAGCCCATGAACCAATGAAAGACAACTGACGTGACGTGAACGGGGCTCTGAGCCCTTTTCTGACTCCTAAAGCGTCTCGCAAGCGAAAGTGACGCAAGCTGGACCCTAAAAAGAGGCAAAACACAGGGCCATAAGTTATGGTGTGAATTATGCGTTGCATACAAACTATCACATTTCCTGGCTTTTTGGGGGTTTCTGCTCCCTGAACCACAACTAACCTTTAACTGTGTTTTTTTCCCCAGTAAAAACTCTCTCATGCTCTGCCTTTCCCTTCCTCCCTCTCTTCACTGTCCTCACTCCTTTTCTCCTCGTTTCCTTACTCTCTCCTTTCTTTCCCCACTCTCCTTTTCTCCTTACATGAGGGATGGCAAAGACAGCTGTTCTTGGAGCAGGGCAGGTATACAGATGCTCTGCCAGGCAGCACTACCCATCAGTCTGATGGAGAACACCGATTTAACTAGCGGGTATACCTGCTTAACTAAAGAGTTGTTATGATCTGTCGGCTTCCCTGTTACTGAGGTCCATCCAACGAGCCATCAGCCTAACTCTCCCACAATCCTTGCCCAGAAAGATTTTTTGTTCCTCTAGGCAGGCACCTGGCACACCACTTGTAAAGTGGGCTCAGAGTGTCCTAAGAGGCATTAGCGGACACCCCTTTTCCAAGCAAGGAAGTGGATACGCGTTGTTTGGTCCAAGGCCTCAAACGCCTGCAAGTGATACTGCCCAGCATGTGGTTTTTCCTTGGTCATCACACTTTCAACTTTCAGGTTTTGGTTTACTTGCTCTGTGATGTTTACCTTTCACATTTGACTTCTAGTGAAGGGACAGTGAGCCCAGGTTTATTTCTTGGGTGTAAAAATAACTTTTGGTTGTTGTATATATGATGATTTGTTGCTGGCATGGTGTTGGCCTGAAGCTGTAAGTCATAATCAACTAGTCAGGGAATGAGTTTCATTCAGTGCCGTGTTTGTGCAATCTTTCTACATGCTTACGTTGGAAGTTTCTGTTTTTCTACAATGTGACTTTGCAGTCCAGGCATTTAGTGCAACTCCTCTCTTCAGAGTTGGTCACCCAGAGGATTTTTTTTTTGTATAGCTGTATCCCCTTATTTAGTGGGACCTTATGGCTTATCTTGCATGGCTGCATTTCTATATTGGCTTTTAATTTGGACGAAGTCGTGGCAGTCGTTTTTGTGATATTTCTGCTTGTGGTATAATTTTGAATGTGAATTGTTTGGCTATTTTCCTGATGGCTTTGGCAGTTCATTTTAATTTGTTCAGCGGCTTGAGGCAGCACGGTCAAAGATACATCAAGTTGGCTAACTTTGCTGATCAGCGTTGAGGGCAAGGATGCTCTTGCAGAAGATGTGCAGGGATGGCAGGAATAAGTGGGGTTTGGACTGATAAGGAAGGGCAATCTTCTGGAGGAAGATTTGTGGCCAGGGTGGAAGGAGGCGAAGCAATAGATAGGGCAGGCCGTGTTGCTGACAGATCAGGAGTAGATGCTGCTGCTTTTACTACCTGGTTGTGTATGAGAAAACGACTGACTCCTCCAATATAGGGGATGGTTACTTCCAAACTTCCAATCATTTCGATATGATTCAAGTTTACTTGTATAGAGCAGGGTTTCCCAACCTTTTGACTTCTGTGGACCCCCACTTTATCAGTACTGGAACCGGGGGACCTCCACTGAATAATTATTGGCATTCGGGAACCCCCAATGAGTCATTACTGAAAGCTGGGGACCTACTCTGTTAATGATATTACATGTTCGATGGCATCTGTCGCTGTAGATACACATGGTATGCATGAGCTCGCCATCTGGTGTTGGGTCGGAGTGTTACAAGTTGTTTTTCTTCGAAGAAGTGCTTTCGAGTCACGGGACCGAGTGACTCCTCCTTCTGTGCTCATTGCGCATGGGCGTCGACTCCATCTTCGATTGTTTTCTTTCCGCCATCGGGTTCGGACGTGTTCCTGTCGCTCCGGGTTTCGGAACGGAAAGATAGCTGAAAACGGAAGATTTTCGACGGTATCGTTGCGATCCGGTTCGAGATAGACACATACGACGACGCGTTGAACATCGAAGCGCTTCGGTACCCTTCGGGGTAGATTTCGGCACCCCGTCGGGGCCTAGTCGGCCCGACCGCGTGGAGAACAACGCCGATGGAACGGACCCCGTTTCGATTCTGCCCCGAATGCCACAACAAATATCCTTATACGGACCTACACTCGGTCTGTAACCTGTGCCTGTCACCCGAGCACAGCGAAGAATCCTGTGAGGCCTGTCGGGCGTTCCGGTCCCGAAAAACTCTGCGCGACCGTCGAGCGAGAAGACTGCAGATGGCGTCCACGCCAAAGGAGCGTCCACAGTTCGAGACAGAAGAGGAACAGGAGGAATCCTTTTCCATCCAGGATTCAGACTCCGACGAGATAGACTCTACAAAAACTGTGAGTAAGACGTCGAGATCAGAACTTAAAAAAGGAAAGAAGGCCCAGGGGACGCCACCGCCAACCGGCCATGGCTCCACCCACATTCTCGGTGACCAACAATCGGCACCGAAAAAGGCCCATTCAGTGTCGAGATCGTCCGACTTAGGTCGAGACACCGGCACGCAGCCTCCTCGGGACCGAGAGAGTGCTAAACAGAAGCATCGACACCGAGAGTTCGGTGTCGACACGGATCGACGCCGAGACAGTGGCGCCGAAGACCATAGAGGCCAAGAATTTTCGGCACAGAAAAAGAGGAAGATTACCTCGGAGCCGAAAAAACAATCAACAGGGTTTTCGGAGCCGAAAAAAAGCGACATCAGACCCTCTTTCAGGCTCCTATACTGAAGAGCATTCTATGTCTTCACAAATGAAGAAACATAGATTTGAACAAGAACTGCAATCCACTGACGTGGATCACACGCAAAAGCGTATCTTTATTCAGCAGGGGACTGGGAAGATCAGTACCCTTCCACCTGTCAAACGAAAGAGAACGCTTCAGTTTACTCCTCAGCAGCAAACAGCACAAAAGGTAACACCTCCTCCCTCGCCTCCACCTGTAACTCCGGCTTCGCCAACTTACACCCCGTCCCATTCGCCAGCTCACACCGCCATGAGCCACGATGACCAAGATCAGGATGCGTGGGACTTGTACGACACACCAGTGTCTGATAACAGCCCAGACACATACCCAACTAGGCCATCACCACCGGAAGACAGCACAGCCTACTCACAAGTGGTGGCTAGAGCAGCACTATTCCATAATGTGGAACTACACTCGGAACAAGTAGAGGATGATTTTTTATTTAACACCCTCTCTTCAACCCACAGCTCCTACCAAAGCCTGCCGATGCTCCCAGGCATGCTACGCCATGCAAAGGACATTTTCAAGGAGCCAGTTAAAAGTAGGGCAGTGACGCCTAGGGTGGACAAAAAGTATAAGGCGCCTCCTACGGACCCTGTATTCATCACCTCTCAGCTGCCACCAGATTCTGTGGTGGTAGGGGCTGCCAGAAAACAGGCAAATTCACACACTTCTGGGGATGCACCTCCCCCAGATAAAGAAAGCAGGAAGTTCGATGCAGCCGGGAAGAGGGTTGCTGTCCAAGCAGCAAACCAGTGGCGCATCGCAAATTCACAAGCGCTGCTAGCGCGATACGACAGAGCCCACTGGGATGAGATGCAGCATCTCATTGAACATCTCCCAAAAGATCTGCAAAAAAGAGCAAAACAGGTTGTTGAGGAGGGTCAAAACATTTCAAACAATCAAATACGCTCCTCCATGGATGCAGCAGACACGGCCGCAAGGACCATTAATACGTCGGTTACCATCCGTAGGCACGCATGGCTCAGAACGTCTGGATTCAAGCCAGAAATTCAGCAGGCAGTGCTTAACATGCCAGTAAACGAAAAACTTCTGTTCGGTCCGGAGGTCGACACAGCCATAGAAAAGCTCAAGAAGGACACTGACACTGCCAAGGCCATGGGCGCACTCTACTCCCCGCAGAGCAGAGGATCTTATAACACCTTCCGCAAAACACCTTTTAGAGGAGGGTTTCGGGGTCAGGCCACACAAGCTAGCACCTCACAGCCCGCACCGCCCACCTACCAGGGACAGTACAGGGGAGGTTTTCGGGGCCAGTATAGAGGGGGGCAATTCCCTAGGAATAGAGGAAGATTTCAAAGCCCCAAAACCACTACCAACAAGCAGTGACTCACACGTCACTCACCCCTCCCACACAACACCAGTGGGGGGGAGGATACGTCAATATTACGAAGCATGGGACAAAATAACTACAGACACATGGGTCCTAGCAATTATCCAACATGGTTATTGCATAGAATTCCTGCAATTCCCTCCAGACATACCACCAAAATCACAAAATTTATCAAAATACCATTCACAGCTTCTAGAGATAGAAGTTCAAGCACTACTGCAAAAAAATGCAATAGAATTAGTACCAAGCACACAAATAAACACAGGAGTTTATTCACTGTACTTCTTGATACCAAAAAAGGACGAAACACTGAGACCAATTCTAGACCTCAGAGTAGTAAACACATTCATCAAATCAGACCACTTTCACATGGTCACACTACAAGAAGTGTTACCATTGCTCAAAAAACACAACTACATGACAACCCTAGACCTCAGACGCATATTTCCATATACCAATACATCAATCACACAGGAAATATCTAAGGTTTGTATTCAAAGGAATACATTACCAATTCAAAGTATTGCCTTTTGGTTTAACAACCGCTCCAAGAGTATTCACAAAATGCCTAGCAGTAGTCGCTGCACACATCAGAAGGCAGCAAATACATGTGTTCCCGTATCTAGACGACTGGCTAATCAAAACCAGTTCGCTCACACAATGCTCAAACCACACAAATCAAGTCATACAAACCCTCTACAACCTAGGGTTCACCGTCAACTTTGCAAAATCAAACATTCTGCCAAGCAAAGTACAGCAATATCTAGGAGCCATAATAGACACGACAAAAGGAGTAGCAACGCCAACTCCACAAAGGATCCACAATTTCAACAGAGTCATTCAACACATGTCTCCAAACCAAACAATACAAGCAAGAACAATACTACAGCTCCTAGGCATGATGTCCTCATGCATAGCCATTGTCCCAAACGCAAGACTGCACATGAGGCCCTTACAACAGTGCCTAGCCTCACAGTGGTCTCAAGCACAGGGTCACCTTCTAGATCTGGTGTTGCTAGACCGCCAAACTTACCTCTCGCTTCTATGGTGGAACAGTATAAATTTAAACATAGGGCGGCCTTTCCAAGACCCAGTGCCACAGTACGTAATAACAACAGATGCTTCCATGACAGGGTGGGGAGCACATCTCAATCAACACAACATAAGAGGACAATGGAACATACATCAAACAAAACTGCATATAAATCATCTAGAATTATTAGCAGTTTTTCAAGCACTAAAAGCTTTCCAACCAATCATAACCCACAAATACATCCTTGTCAAAACAGACAGCATGACAACGATGTATTATCTAAACAAACAAGGAGGAACACATTCAACGCAGTTAAGCTTGTTAGCTCAAAAAATATGGAGGTGGGCAATCCACCATCAAATTGGTCTAATAGCACAGTTTATTCCGGGGATCCAGAATCAGCTGGCAGACAATCTCTCTCGAGATCACCAGCAAGTCCACGAATGGGAAATCCACCCACAGATTCTGAACACTTACTTCACACTCTGGGGAACACCACAAATAGACTTATTTGCAACAAAACAGAACGCAAAATGCCAAAACTTCGCGTCCAGATACCCACACAAGCAATCCCAAGGCAATGCCCTATGGATGAACTGGTCAGGAATATTTGCTTACGCTTTTCCTCCTCTCCCTCTCCTTCCTTACCTAGTAAACAAATTGAGTCAAAACAAACTCAAACTCATTTTAATAGCACCAACGTGGGCAAGACAACCCTGGTACACAACACTGCTAGATCTGTCTGTAGTACCACACATCAAACTGCCCAACAAACCAGATCTGTTAACGCAACACAACCAACAGATCAGACACCCGGACCCAGCATCGCTGAATCTAGCAATCTGGCTCCTGAAATCCTAGAATTCGGACACTTACAACTTAGCCAAGAGTGTATGGAAGTCATAAAACAGGCCAGAAGGCCATCCACTAGACACTGCTACGCAAGTAAGTGGAAAAGATTTGTTTGGTACTGCCATCATAATCAGATACAACCACTACACGCAACTCCAAAACATATAGTAAATTACTTGCTCCATTTACAAAAAGCAAAGCTAGCCTTCTCTTCTATTAAAATACACCTTGCAGCAATATCTGCATACCTGCAAACTACCTATTCAACTTCCTTGTATAGGATACCAGTTATCAAAGCATTCATAGAAGGGCTTAAAAGAATTATACCACCAAGAACACCACCTGTTCCTTCATGGAACCTAAACGTGGTTCTAACAAGACTCATGGGCCCACCTTTCGAACCCATGCACTCTTGCGGAATACAATTCCTAACCTGGAAAGTTGCCTTTCTCATCGCCATTACATCTCTAAGAAGAGTAAGTGAAATTCAAGCGTTCACAACACAAGAGCCTTTTATACAAATACATAGAAATAAGGTCGTCCTACGACCTAATCCAAAATTTTTACCAAAAGTTATTTCACCATTCCATCTAAATCAAACGGTAGAACTACCAGTTTTTTTTCCCACAGCCAGATTCTGTGGCTGAAAGAGCACTACATACATTAGATGTCAAAAGAGCATTAATGTACTACATTGACAGAACAAAAAACATCAGAAAAACTAAACAGCTATTTATTGCATTCCAAAAACCTCATGCAGGTAACCCAATATCAAAACAAGGTATAGCCAGATGGATAGTTAAATGCATCCAAATCTGCTACCTTAAAGCAAAAAGACAACTGCCCATTACTCCCAGGGCACATTCAACAAGGAAAAAAGGTGCTTCAATGGCCTTTTTAGGAAACATCCCAATGCAAGAAATATGTAAGGCAGCCACTTGGTCTACGCCTCACACATTCACCAAACACTACTGTATAGATGTGCTATCCGCACAACAAGCTACAGTAGGTCAAGCTGTATTAAGAACTCTATTTCAGACAACTTCTACTCCTACAGGCTAAACCACCGCTTATGGGGAACTAACTGCTTACTAGTCTATGCATACCATGTGTATCTAGAGCGACAGATGCCATCGAACTGAAAATGTCACTTACCCAGTGTACATCTGTTCGTGGCATCAGTCGCTGAGATTCACATGGACCCACCCACCTCCCCGGAAGCCTGTAGCAGTTCAGAAGTTACCTTCAATTTTGTACATTTGTATATATATTATTTAATCCTTTAATAGGTACATACTTACATTTTTCATTGCGCGGGCACTATTACTATAGTACAACTCCTACCTCACCCTCTGCGGGGAAAACAATCGAAGATGGAGTCGACGCCCATGCGCAATGAGCACAGAAGGAGAAGTCACTCGGTCCCGTGACTCGAAAGCACTTCTTCGAAGAAAAACAACTTGTAACACTCCGACCCAACACCAGATGGCGAGCTCATGCATACCATGTGAATCTCAGCGACTGATGCCACGAACAGATGTACACTGGGTAAGTGACATTTTCATTTCTAAGCAGTCGCGGACCCCCTGAGGAAGCTCTGCGAACCCCCAGAGGTCCCCGGACCACAGGTTGGGAACCACTGGTACAGAGCGTTTCATATTACCTATGAAACTGCTACATTTTGGGTTACTACAGGAACCAGACAGCACCAATAGCAAAGTGTATAGTCATTTAATACACATTCAAAAAAAAAAATAGTAAAGAAGAAGCCAATACACTTAGTCACACTTATAAATGAAATTGGAGCGATACCGAGAGTCAATTTTTTAAAATTTTTTTTTAAGGAATCCGGTATAAGGAAATTGCTGGCTAGAAAAGCAGAACTGTTGGACTCGAAGCATCTTGAGCATAGTTTGAGGGTGCTCCGTTCTATTTATTTAGACCTTTACAGGGCATGAGGTTGGAAGCGGGTTGTCTTTATTTTCGATCCTATGTGGGAAGTGTTCCCATGTTGTGCATGATGACCACTGAGGTGTGGTTTCTGTGTGTTGAAATGTAGAGTGGTGGATTGTTGGACTTGATCCTCTCTACAGGGTCCCTTCCAACCTTTTTCCCTTCACCCTTCTGTTTTCTGAATCTGTTTTTGTTGGGTTTTAGGGGTCTGTGAACTTTACCTCTGCCAACCAGTGCTAAAGGGCCTGTGCTCTCCCCTTAAGGCATGGTACAGTAGGCTTACATCCGATTGGTACATTTAATTTACTTGCAAGTCCTTCATATATGGTATTTATAGGGTTTAGCCTGCTTCTTATGCTGTCTTTATGGATCAGGCTACCTTGAATGTTCTCTTTCCCATCCACTTTTTTTTCGGGGGGGGGGGGGTGTTCATGAATGGTACAAACTATTACAGTGCAGCTGGAGAGTCAGTCCTTTTTTTTTTTTTCTTTTCATTCCTCCCACTTCAGTTACAGTGGAAAAAATACAAATCTTGAACATCGCCATCTCAAGTCTTACTAGAAACAGAACGCGTCTTCCTCTTTGATTTATATGGTCTTTGATAATCTTGCCAGGTTGCATTTGTTTCTGTATGTGGCATATTAATATTTCCACGTTTATGTGTATCCAGTGTTGCTCTGTGGTCCCCATCTGCATTGATACACTTGAATTCTTACTGTGCTCTCAGTTCCCCTGACACTTTGATGGTTAGCATGATCTCTAAATATAGAGGAGAAGACTCCTGGGACAACTAGTCACCGACTTCGCACCTAAGGGAGTATCTTAGCTGTGATACACTCTATATTTGGCTAAGCGACAGACACCATGATGGAAGTACACATTACATCTACTGATTACTGTATGTTGTCTAAGGCGCCCAGTTTTCAGTTTTTACTGATTTTTACAGATAAACACAGACAGAAAACAATGTGATTCCTGTCAGTATTTTTTTTTAAAGTGGAAAAATACTGAAAATTGTGCTTCTTGTGAGTGACTCGCCATGCTGCCTTTAGTGAATTCCAAGCCAACAGCTGCCCAGGTAGACAGCACAGGGAGTTAAAAACAGGATGAGAATTCCGTAAATATAAGCATATGTTAACGCATATATGAATTATAATAATGTTTACCTGTGGGTATAATGTTTTGTTATGTTGGTTGCTTAATTTGCTAAAACGTGACAGGTATCCAAGTATGAGTGTACGTCATCAGTTAAATAAAAGTGGAAATGTACCATTTTACAACTCCATTTGTTCCAAAAATACAAAATAAATATGGATAACTACTAGTAAGATAGCCAAAAACGAAATATGGATAAATACAGAAGGCATGTCAAAAAAATAAATACCATAAAACTGGGAACCCTAATTTTGTTTAATGTGTTCCTGAACAATGGTGGACACTGTGCATACAGATCTATGGCGGTAGACCTGAGCAACCTCAACCTTTCAAAGAGGGGTATGTGGATGGTGATGCGAAACATAGACTGGTTAAAGGGAGTAATTATAACCACATGAAACCTTTAAACCCTGATCGTATCTAAAATCATTGAGCTGTTGTGATAACTAGAAGCGAGTGAAGAAAAATCTCATCATATTCTTTGAAGGGTTTGGAAAGTAATTGCAAGAAAATGAAGGTTTAGGACTTGGCAGAGAGGTAGAAATGTATATTTGCTCACCAAACTTAGGGCTTCCAGCTTAAAGAGTTAATCCCCATGTGGCTGGTGGGGACAAAAATACATTGATCATGGAAAGGTTAATAGATGCATCAACCTCGCTTGTAGGCAAGAGCAACAGAGCAGAGTGAGTGTAACCCAAGAATACTACCTGCTAACAGTAGTGCCTATAGCAGTGCAAGGCAAGGATATGAGACAGTTTACTACATTACATCAGGCTGAGAGCTGATGGAACATTAGACGGGCATGGAGTCCTTCTTTGCTATTTGGTGTCTGCATTTCAAGCCATACGTTGATTTTAAAGCACTTCGATATGGAAAATATGTTATCCTCCATAGGTTCCAGAATAAAGCTGTAATTGATGAACTACACCTCTGATGTTGGAAAATATTAAATGCATATTTTCAGCATAAATTCTTTTATAGAATTGTTGAATTATTGAATGGTGTACTTCACGTTTCAGCACCTGAAACATGAAAACATTTTATATTATTTATATCTGTTAGTTGAAAAACATGATACTTTTACGCCAAGACTACACAACGTGTACATACACAGCATACTCTAGTGACATTTTAGATTCTCTTTTCCATGAATAAACAAGGCTTTCAAATTCAAACCCTTCATCACCAATTATTGTTCAGGTGCTCCCTCACAGGCCGCAGTGCTTATGTACTTTAATTTGCAACAGATGTCCTTTGATGTTAAGTTATTTTGCATGCTATTGTATTCTGGGCATAAGCTGGTTCGTTGCTTACTGTAGGCTTGCTAAGAACTGATAAAGGCTCACAGCCCACCCATTGCTTGACATTGTTGGGCTTTATTGTGACACTCATTTGCTTGCTTTTCAGTCAATGACTTTCCTTGTCCCAGCTTGTCCATCTTGTTTGGATCTCCCCTGGAGCACAGCATCTTTCCCATCTCTCTGATTGACTGTTTTCTATCTCTCCATTGCTCACTTCTAAGGAACTATTATTTTTCTTTTCGCTTACGCACTCCATGAGAGTGCATGTGCTTTCCAGCTCTTTCCCTCGTGTGCTTCTACCCTAGCCAAAAACCCGCCCCACGCTCCATTTTGCTGCCTTTCTCTTATTGCAAGCTCTCTCATCTGTGCTTCTCCACTGCCAAACCCTGAGCCTACCCCTTTTCTTGGTGTTGCTTTCTCACTTGTATGCTTCTCCCCTGTCCCCAGTTTTGTTCTTCTTTGTGTGCCGCTTTCTCTGGTCACTCCCCATTGCTTCACTCCATTGTTCAAAAACGTGTTTTGTTTTTTAATTGTCTTGTTCTTTTTTGGGGAGGACCAGGCAGCAAATTGCTGTCGCCCCCCTCACCCCAGCTCTATAATGATATGTTCGATGGCATCTGTCGCTGTAGATACACATGGTATGCATGAGCTCGCCATCTGGTGTTGGGTCGGAGTGTTACAAGTTGTTTTTCTTCGAAGAAGTGTTTTCGAGTCACGGGACCGAGTGACTCCTCCTTCTGTGCTCATTGCGCATGGGCGTCGACTCCATCTTCGATTGTTTTCTTTCCGCCATCGGGTTCGGACGTGTTCCTGTCACTCCGAGTTTCGGAACGGAAAGATAGCTGAAACCGGAAGATTTTCGACGGTATCGTTGCGATCCGGTTCGAGATAGACACATACGACGACGCGTTGAACATCGAAGCGCTTCGGTGCCCTTCGGGGTAGATTTCGGCACCCCGTCGGGGCCTAGTCGGCCCGACCGCGTGGAGAACAACGCCGATGGAACGGACCCAGTTTCGATTCTGCCCCGAATGCCACAACAAATATCCTTATACGGACCTACACTCGGTCTGTAACCTGTGCCTGTCACCCGAGCACAGCGAAGAATCCTGTGAGGCCTGTCGGGCGTTCCGGTCCCGAAAAACTCTGCGCGACCGTCGAGCGAGAAGACTGCAGATGGCGTCCACGCCAAAGGAGCGTCGACAGTTCGAGACAGAAGAGGAACAGGAGGAATCCTTTTCCATCCAGGATTCAGACTCCGACGAGCTAGACTCTACAAAAACTGTGAGTAAGACGTCGAGATCAGAACTTAAAAAAGGAAAGAAGGCCCAGGGGACGCCACTGCCAACCGGCCATGGCTCCACCCAAATTCTCGGTGACCAACAATCGGCACCGAAAAAGGCCCATTCAGTGTCGAGATCGTCCGACTTCGGTCGAGACACCGGCACGCAGCCTCCTCGGGACCGAGAGAGTGCTAAACAGAAGCATCGACACCGAGAGTTCGGTGTCGACACGGATCGACGCCGAGACAGTGGCGCCGAAGACCATAGAGGCCAAGAATTTTCGGCACAGAAAAAGAGGAAGGTTACCTCGGAGCCGAAAAAACAATCAACAGGGTTTTCGGAGCCGAAAAAAGCGACATCAGACCCTGTTTCAGGCTCCTATACTGAAGAGCATTCTATGTCTTCACAAATGAAGAAACATAGATTTGAACAAGAACTGCAATCCACTGACGTGGATCACACGCAAAAGCGTATCTTTATTCAGCAGGGGACTGGGAAGATCAGTACCCTTCCACCTGTTAAACGAAAGAGAACGCTTCAGTTTACTCCTCAGCAACAAACGGCACAAAAGGTAACACCTCCTCCCTCGCCTCCACCTGTAACTCCGGCTTCGCCAACTTACACCCCGTCACATTCGCCAGCTCACACCGCCATGAGCCACGATGACCAAGATCAGGATGCGTGGGACTTGTACGACGCACCAGTGTCTGATAACAGCCCAGACACATACCCAACTAGGCCATCACCACCGGAAGACAGCACAGCCTACTCACAAGTGGTGGCTAGAGCAGCACTATTCCATAATGTGGAACTACACTCGGAACAAGTAGAGGATGATTTTTTATTTAACACCCTCTCTTCAACCCACAGCTCCTACCAAAGCCTGCCGATGCTCCCAGGCATGCTACGCCATGCAAAGGACATTTTCAAGGAGCCAGTTAAAAGTAGGGCAGTGACGCCTAGGGTGGACAAAAAGTATAAGGCGCCTTCTACGGACCCTGTATTCATCACCTCTCAGCTGCCACCAGATTCTGTGGTGGTAGGGGCTGCCAGAAAACGGGCAAATTCACACACTTCTGGGGATGCACCTCCCCCAGATAAAGAAAGCAGGAAGTTCGATGCAGCCGGGAAGAGGGTTGCTGTCCAAGCAGCAAACCAGTGGCGCATCGCAAATTCACAAGCGCTGCTAGCGCGATACGACAGAGCCCACTGGGATGAGATGCAGCATCTCATTGAACATCTCCCAAAAGATCTGCAAAAAAGAGCAAAACAGGTTGTTGAGGAGGGTCAAAACATTTCCAACAATCAAATACGCTCCTCCATGGATGCAGCAGACACGGCCGCAAGGACCATTAATACGTCGGTTACCATCCGTAGGCACGCATGGCTCAGAACGTCTGGATTCAAGCCAGAAATTCAGCAGGCAGTGCTTAACATGCCAGTAAACGAAAAACTTCTGTTCGGTCCGGAGGTTGACACAGCCATAGAAAAGCTCAAGAAGGACACTGACACTGCCAAGGCCATGGGCGCACTCTACTCCCCGCAGAGCAGAGGATCTTATAACACCTTCCGCAAAACACCTTTTAGAGGAGGGTTTCGGGGTCAGGCCACACAAGCTAGCACCTCACAGTCCGCACCGCCCACCTACCAGGGACAGTACAGGGGAGGTTTTCGGGGCCAGTATAGAGGGGGGCAATTCCCTAGGAATAGAGGAAGATTTCAAAGCCCCAAAACCACTACCAACAAGCAGTGACTCACACGTCACTCACCCCTCCCACACAACACCAGTGGGGGGGAGGATACGTCAATATTACGAAGCATGGGACAAAATAACTACAGACACATGGGTCCTAGCAATTATCCAACATGGTTATTGCATAGAATTCATGCAATTCCCTCCAGACATACCACCAAAATCACAAAATTTATCAAAATACCATTCACAGCTTCTAGAGATAGAAGTTCAAGCACTACTGCAAAAAAATGCAATAGAATTAGTACCAAGCACACAAATAAACACAGGAGTTTATTCACTGTACTTCTTGATACCGAAAAAGGACGAAACACTGAGACCAATTCTAGACCTCAGGGTAGTAAACACATTCATCAAATCAGACCACTTTCACATGGTCACACTACAAGAAGTGTTACCATTGCTCAAAAAACACGACTACATGACAACCCTAGACCTCAAGGACGCATATTTCCATATACCAATACATCAATCACACAGGAAATATCTAAGGTTTGTATTCAAAGGAATACATTACCAATTCAAAGTATTGCCTTTTGGTTTAACAACCGCTCCAAGAGTATTCACAAAATGCCTAGCAGTAGTCGCTGCACACATCAGAAGGCAGCAAATACATGTGTTCCCGTATCTAGACGACTGGCTAATCAAAACCAGTTCGCTCACACAATGCTCAAACCACACAAATCAAGTCATACAAACCCTCTACAAACTAGGGTTCACCGTCAACTTTGCAAAATCAAACATTCTGCCAAGCAAAGTACAGCAATATCTAGGAGCCATAATAGACACGACAAAAGGAGTAGCAACGCCAACTCCACAAAGGATCCACAATTTCAACAGGGTCATTCAACACATGTCTCCAAACCAAACAATACAAGCAAGAACAATACTACAGCTCCTAGGCATGATGTCCTCATGCATAGCCATTGTCCCAAACGCAAGACTGCACATGAGGCCCTTACAACAGTGCCTAGCCTCACAGTGGTCTCAAGCACAGGGTCACCTTCTAGATCTGGTGTTGCTAGACCGCCAAACTTACCTCTCGCTTCTATGGTGGAACAGTATAAATTTAAACATAGGGCGGCCTTTCCAAGACCCAGTGCCACAGTACGTAATAACAACAGATGCTTCCATGACAGGGTGGGGAGCACATCTCAATCAACACAACATAAGAGGACAATGGAACATACATCAAACAAAACTGCATATAAATCATCTAGAATTATTAGCAGTTTTTCAAGCCCTAAAAGCTTTCCAACCAATCATAACCCACAAATACATCCTTGTCAAAACAGACAACATGACAACGATGTATTATCTAAACAAACAAGGAGGAACACATTCAACGCAGTTAAGCTTGTTAGCTCAAAAAATATGGAAGTGGGCAATCCACCATCAAATTGGTCTAATAGCACAGTTTATTCCGGGGATCCAGAATCAGCTGGCAGACAATCTCTCTCGAGATCACCAGCAAGTCCACGAATGGGAAATCCACCCACAGATTCTGAACACCTACTTCACACTCTGGGGAACACCACAAATAGACTTATTTGCAACAAAAGAGAACGCAAAATGCCAAAACTTTGCGTCTAGATACCCACACAAGCAATCCCAAGGCAATGCCCTATGGATGAACTGGTCAGGAATATTTGCTTACGCTTTTCCTCCTCTCCCTCTCCTTCCTTACCTAGTAAACAAATTGAGTCAAAACAAACTCAAACTCATTTTAATAGCACCAACGTGGGCAAGACAACCCTGGTACACAACACTGCTAGATCTGTCTGTAGTACCACACATCAAACTGCCCAACAAACCAGATCTGTTAACGCAACACAACCAACAGATCAGACACCCGGACCCAGCATCGCTGAATCTAGCAATCTGGCTCCTGAAATCCTAGAATTCGGACACTTACAACTTAGCCAAGAGTGTATGGAAGTCATAAAGCAGGCCAGAAGGCCATCCACTAGACACTGCTACGCAAGTAAGTGGAAAAGATTTGTTTGGTACTGCCATCATAATCAGATACAACCACTAGACGCAACTCCAAAACATATAGTAAATTACTTGCTCCATTTACAAAAAGCAAAGCTAGCCTTCTCTTCTATTAAAATACACCTTGCAGCAATATCTGCATACCTGCAAACTACATATTCAACTTCCTTGTATAGGATACCAGTTATCAAACCATTCATAGAAGGGCTTAAAAGAATTATACCACCAAGAACACCACCTGTTCCTTCATGGAACCTAAACGTGGTTCTAACAAGACTCATGGGCCCACCTTTCGAACCCATGCACTCTTGCGGAATACAATTCCTAACCTGGAAAGTTGCCTTTCTCATCGCCATTACATCTCTAAGAAGAGTAAGTGAAATTCAAGCGTTCACAACACAAGAGCCTTTTATACAAATACATAAAAATAAGGTCGTCCTACGACCTAATCCAAAATTTTTACCCAAAGTTATTTCACCATTCCATCTAAATCAAACGGTAGAACTACCAGTTTTTTTCCCACAGCCAGATTCTGTGGCTGAAAGAGCACTACATACATTAGATGTCAAAAGAGCATTAATGTACTACATTGACAGAACAAAAAACATCAGAAAAACTAAACAGCTATTTATTGCATTCCAAAAACCTCATGCTGGTAACCCAATATCAAAACAAGGTATAGCCAGATGGATAGTTAAATGCATCCAAATCTGCTACCTTAAAGCAAAAAGACAACTGCCCATTACTCCCAGGGCACATTCAACAAGGAAAAAAGGTGCTTCAATGGCCTTTTTAGGAAACATCCCAATGCAGGAAATATGTAAGGCAGCCACTTGGTCTACGCCTCACACATTCACCAAACACTACTGTATAGATGTGCTATCCGCACAACAAGCTACAGTAGGTCAAGCTGTATTAAGAACTCTATTTCAGACAACTTCTACTCCTACAGGCTAAACCACCGCTTATGGGGAACTAACTGCTTACTAGTCTATGCATACCATGTGTATCTACAGCGACAGATGCCATCGAACTGAAAATGTCACTTACCCAGTGTACATCTGTTCGTGGCATCAGTCGCTGAGATTCACATGGACCCACCCACCTCCCCGGAAGCCTGTAGCAGTTCAGAAGTTACCTTCAATTTTGTACATTTGTATATATATTATTTAATCCTTTAATAGGTACATACTTACATTTTTCATTGCGCGGGCACTATTACTATAGTACAACTCCTACCTCACCCTCTGCGGGGAAAACAATCGAAGATGGAGTCGACGCCCATGCGCAATGAGCACAGAAGGAGGAGTCACTCGGTCCCGTGACTCGAAAACACTTCTTCGAAGAAAAACAACTTGTAACACTCCGACCCAACACCAGATGGCGAGCTCATGCATACCATGTGAATCTCAGCGACTGATGCCACGAACAGATGTACACTGGGTAAGTGACATTTTCATTCTTTTTTTTTTTTAATACCTATGCATCTCACCTATAGAATGACACAACAGCTGCATCAGTGTCATCCTGCCTTTCTGTACAGCGTAGTCTAAATGCTTTGGTAGAGTCAGTTGGTTCCAAAGACGAGGCATATTGCTTTTATAACTAATGCTTGCATGTTTTGATTACTGTAAGTTTCCCTGATTAAATTAATGTAACTTTTTACAGTGGTGATTTTTTTGAAGGAAACAGTGATCGTTAACCTTGTACCAACAAATCTAATCTACACTTTAAACGTGTGAAGTTGGGGAGATTACAGTAGAGTTGGTGGTGCCTGTCCAAGTTGTGAAATTTCCTGAACAAGTGAGGATACCTGTATAGTGCCGCCTCACAAAAATAATCTTATCTTGCTTCTTCTAGCTTAAAATGTGGTCAGCAGGCCTCTTATCTTTGGGTTACTCAGCCATTGCTGTTTTTTTCTCCCATCACAAGGTAGATTAGAACTTGTAGATTTAAGTTTATAACAGTGGTAACATTGAAATTACTGGGCCCAACATGCCTAGTGGAGTTTGCTGAAAGATACCTTGGAATATTGGACCCGTAGATGGTATTGAAGAGTCGTGATTTGAATTTCTTCATAATCCTAGGTGATTGGTCTTGGCAATCAAGGTACATATTTAAGAGATGGGAACACGGTAATGAACAATCAGACGTTAAGGATTGTTCCTGCATAAAGTCGGGGTCACTTATGACTGTGCAATTTTCTGATAGTTTGCTGTTTTGATTTGCCTTATAAGTTCTCTTTTGCTATACTTGGCAATTTGGGGGTTGTCTTATTTCATACTAACTTTTCAAAGATAACCTACCTCCATGCCCATATCAGCTGCCTGTACTGTCAATACTGAAGCGGACAAAGCTATTGGTGTGACGTGCACCCCAAAAAATAAAAATAAAATAAACTTGCCTTTTTTCCCGGGCTGTCCGTTCTGATCCGTTTCCTCAGGCTGCAGACACAGGCTCCCAGCCTACCCTGCAGCCAATCCTGACGCTGCTCAAAGCAGCCTCAGGATTGGCTGGGAGTGCCCAGTTAAGGCGCTCCCAGGCTGACTGGGAGCCTGTGCAGGTTCTCTCCAGCCCAGCAACTGCTGGAGAGAGCCCTGTGCGCATGTGTGTTTGGCCGGCCAAAGACAGCCGTCCATACATACTTGCTCACTGAGTGGGAATGCTGTGCACTCCCACCTCTGTCCGCGTCATGCCAGAGGCCCCACCCACTTTTACAGAAACAACGTAATAAACTGAGTTTATTATGTTTTTTTTTATAAAAGTTCTGCAGCTCCTGCTGCTGGCTGGGGGGGGGGGGGGGCTCGATGCTCCTCTGCCCTAGTGGAGGAGCCGCCCCTGCTCTAACCATCTCCATCTGTGAATGGGGCGGCCACCACTTTGCTTACTGTGGAATCATCTCCTGAAAATCAAGGCTTTCTTTTTCCCCTCATGACCTCTGGGGAACATGCATGATTTTATAAATACTTGTGATCCATACCCCTACCACTGATGGTACTTCCTACATACCAACTTCTGTTGCCATGACTGTGCCAACAGATGATTTGATACTAAACATAAACCTTTGTAACATTTTAACTTGATGGCCTGTTGGCGTGACATACAGACCTACCTATATTTAGGGTTACATAATTTTTTCAGGTATATTTTTCCATTAGGATAATGTAGTGAGTTAAACACTAAGGGCCAGATGTATCATGCATTTATTGCGTTTCGATAACTTGTTACCGAATCGCACATTGGAATTGCGACTACATACCAATTCGGTATTAGGAAAGGGCGTGTGAAGGGCGTCCCTTTCTAATACTGAATCACAGCGGTATGCAGGAATGTTTTGTGACCGAGATGCAGTCGCAAAGCATTCGCATTTTACCACCTACTTCAAGTAGGCAGTAATCCATTCGCAAACGGGAAGGGGCCCCTAAGGACCCTTTTCCCTTAGTGAATGCATGAAAAAACATTTTCATTTTTCTTTTTTAAACGCATCCCGTTTTAAAAAAAAAATGCTTTATTTAAAAGCAATCACAGACATGTAATTTTAGCGTTTTCTAATGGGTCGCAAATTGCAACCAGCCTCATGAATATTAATAAGGTAGGTCGCTTTGCGACCCCTTAGGAAATGCAAAATGAAAATCCATGAGTTTCATACATTAGAAGCGATTACCTAATTGTGATTCGCATTTAGGTAATCACAATTTAATAAAAAGAAACATCTGGCCCTAAGAACACAATAATAAAGTTGAATGTTGCAGGGGTGCTGAAATTACCTGGGCTGGAATCACTGATTCTGGTTGCACTGCGCAGTTAGTAGTTTTGGTTTCTGGAATGAGGCATAATGATCCTGGAATAAAGTGCAATTGTGTGTGCATTTTGGGAATTGTACTGCTCTCAATTCCTAGCAGCACTGTCAGTTTGATAAATGGGAGTGGAGGGCCAGTGCTGGCCATGTTTCTGTGACTCGGGAGGGTGTCTGGGGTCTGGGTGTGTGTCCCTGGAACCCGAAAGGGTTTTTGCCAGGTGTGAAAACAAACCTGGTAAATTTTGGCCCAGTGTTCCTGTACCTTGTAATCCTAGATGCAGGGTTAGACTACTTGGAATCGGCCAGAGCGTGATCTCCTTAGGGATACTACTCTGGATGATTCATAATCTACCACTTCTGATTAAGATTCTTTGTGTAAATTCATGGACCTAGATTCAAAAACTAACAAGATTGTCTTAGTATTTTGTCCACCAGAGGGCACTAACTCGAGAACAATAGAGTAAAGTTATTTACACAGCTGCAAAACTGTGAACTTCTGCAGTGGCCAATATTAAAAAAAAAACTAAAAAAAACCAAGCATTTGCAATACAATGGATCTCGCGTTTGTTCGAGTTAGAGCTATTAGCGTTGTAAATTCCTAACTGGACTTTTCTTGCCACACAAACTGAAAATAAAAAGTAAAACAGTTGACATAAGCGAGCCAATTCAAAGCGCCACCGTGAAGGAGCAAGACAAAGGGAAAATAGTTTGCTCGGAGTCAAAGTTATTGGCAAAAGTGCAATTATCCATGTAACAGAGTCGATGGCCAAGGCGGTAACAAGCTGCCCTAAGGAGGGACAAACGTAAAGCAGTTACCAACGCAAACAAAAGATTTTTGAAAGGCAAGCCCATGAACCAGTAATAGTGATGGCCGTGCAGTGGGCGTGGTTAAAAGCCCAGATACATATCAACACGTCAGAAAAGCAGCGCTTGGGCTGCTATGCTCGACCTAACTCTTACCCAAGTTTCCCATTTAATAATCTATTTGGCTCTACTTTGAATGTCAGAGTCAAGCATAAGAGTGAAGAAAAGCTGTTCAGCTTGATTACCTTGGTGTATTTGAGTCCTAGGCTTCCTTCCATTTTTAGCACCTGCCATTCCTAGAGCTGCTACATACAAAGATGTATTTCCTCTCACCTCTCTGTTTTCCTACCTGAGGAGATGTGTGAAATTGGGTGACAAACAGGATGATGACATCAGGTATCCCATTGTCTTACATTTCTTTAAAAATCCTTAAGTCCCAGAACAGTTTTTCTATTTATTTGTGATTTCGTATGCGCATTATGCAACTAGTAGACGGTGCCAGATTGATAGGAGAGGATAGGCAGAGTGGGACAGGCTCGAAGATAGCCGTGCTGTATGACTCAGTCCACTCACACACTCCTTACTAATTAGCACTTTAGTGTGCCATTGACTGCTACAATGGCCGTAGGCAGACTGACAAACCTCCTCCTTGGATTTGCCCCACACAGCAAGGAACTGTGTCTGCAGAGGAACATGACGTGGTAGCGGACAAAGGCTTATGCATGACTTGGTCTGAGGCAGCCTCTTAACTGGACTGCTGCTGCATCTGCCTGTGTGCCTAGACCCTGCTTCATTTGTGACCTTCTAGGGGTCGGCAGATGAGTGGATTCTGCTGCGGGGTCTGGAGAGCGTCTGTCGGGCCCTGGCAACATCATCTTCTCTGGCGGTGTGGTGGCCAGGTTGTGGGCCAACTGATGGCCGGATGTAGGGGCCCTCTCCAGTGAGACGATCGCTGGATGTTAAAGATGGAACCGCAAGGCTTTGATGGCCCACTTCCATTTCTTTAGGATGACTGTGAAGCCTGTGCCTCAGATGGAAAGTGAAAGGGGCGGTGGCAGTTCACCTCGTATTGCTTTGGATGTGGGATGTGGGGGAGGCATAGAGCAGATATTTGACTTGTTGGCGACCCAGAGGTTGTGCCTTTTCCTTCACCTGAATTCTTCTGGTGTGGGAAGCAACTGTAGCATTACCTCCTTTGTGTCATGCAACACAAATATTACAGCTCCGGCACCATCTGCTGTACTCCCAGAGGGCTCCCATTTTGTCCACTCTTTTATCGCAGTACCAACCCTCCCACCTTCTTCACTCAGCCGATTTTAATTTGGCCACTGCCCTGCGTTTTTGGAGAGCCAGAACTGGAGGCCGTTCCTCTCGTGTCAAGGCACTTGTTCTGTTGAATGCGCTACCTCTTCTATCAGAAACATTGAGAATCATCTGCACTTCAGGAAATCCCTGAAGACATGGCTTTTCTCCATCTAGTGCCTGCCTTTTCTGTTAGGCCGTTGGTTACAGCTTATCCATCTTCAAGTTATAGATCATTAAAGCCCTGTTTTGGGGGCAGCTATGCGCTTTACAAATCCCCTTAACATAACAGTGCCCATTGAGTTTGTAGCTCTGATCTGACTTGGGGAACGCTTTTCCTGGAAGTCCTCGGTAGGGACTTGGAGACAGGTTGCTGTCTCTGGAGTGTACTGCAGTGATATATGGGTTGAAAAAGGGTGGCATACCACATCAGGAGTCCTGTATGATTGTTTTCCTGTTAAAACCTGCTTGTCATGCCTACTGCTGTGCCCTATGAGCTCCTGTTGTGTAAACATCGGCAAATTGGAGCCAAAACAAGCCGTACTGTCCTTTAACCCTGTACACTCCACCCATTCAGCTGATGAAGATCAAGAGCTCAGCAGGTGGTGGTGACCCTGGACTCCCAGGTTCCCTGGGTAACGATAACTTTACAGCCATTCTTCAGGATATGAAGTACAGTCTTAGATTGATTGGAAGGTCAACTCCATGGCATCCTGCATGGACTGCATGTCTCTACAAGCAAGCCTCTAGGATTGGCTTTGCCAAACATTGCATCTTGGATATGAAGGACGAAAAATCCTTGCACAATGAAAAGTGCTTGAAAACTGAATGCTTGATGTCAACAAGACACGTTCTAGACGTTTCAGATACAGTCATTTCAGGATTACAGACATATCAGAAACCACTAACACGGGCAACATGAATTCTTTTATGGTGACCCTACTCTCTGACCTGTTTGTTTGGGATAGTTTCTCTCATGTCTTTCTTGTTAAAGTCAGGACTCTGGCACCCACGCTGGTGCTTGGGGCGATGCCATGACTTGCAATCACCCACATCTTGAGTTGTAGGGATCAGAGCACTCATGAGATTTAGCTTTGAAAAACATGACCTTAACTATGCTGGGGTTGCTGATTTGTTGCTTTCAGTTTTCACGATGACTATCCTGGAAGCTCGTAGATCATTTAATGGTGTTAAGAAGAGCTGCAATCTTTAAATGTCCCATACACAATGCCTCAGGTTAAAAATGAATAGAAACACATACTTAACGGGCGAAATGCAGGTGACTGCCTTTTTTCTTAAGGAATGTGATAAACATAGTCATTGTCATCCTATCATGCAGCAAGTGATGTAGCAGACCTGGGCGTGAATAACAAGTAATTCTCTTCTATATGTGACATTTGTTTTTATGTTGTATTGCATTGCATTGCTGGTTGGGGTGAGCAGTGGGAGCGTAGAGGTTAGGTTTCTGAAATACTCTTGCGCGAGCCGTATTCCTTCTAAATTACAAGCACAGGCACATTGGAGAATCTGCTTTGGTATTTGCTCATTCGTTTTTCACTGTATACTGTGGACAGTTACAGCACTGCAGCATAAATTGACATTTTGGTCATTAACCTGGAACATGTGAAGTGTGAATGACACATGGGAAGTCAGGAAAGCCGCAGTCTATGTTAATAGAGACAAAGTGGATGTAGTCTTTATTGGAAACACATACTCACGTGACCTATAGTTAAAGGGCTCAGACAGAGGCACAGAGAGCCTTTGTGCCTCTTACAGCACGCATGCTAGAGTTGTCCTTTTGTGGATAAGAAAGGACTTCCCATTCTGAGAGATCGAAATGACTGGAGATCATGGGCGCAGGTTCTTAGTTGTTCAGGGAGTGCTTTAGGGATGCCCACCACACACCTCAATGTCTGTGACCAAGATTTTGAATGCCCACGATTGTACTTCTGTCTGTAGTCACCGTATACTAGTCTGGGCTGGCATTTAATACCATCATGTATACCAGATCTGATAGAGACTTCTAGCTGCAGGTTCCTTACCCTTGAATTTCCCAGGCGTTGTAAACTTCTGCGGGAGCAGTACCGCTGTGTGCCATTGGGTGGCTTTGTTCAGTTCCGCGCAGTATCGTCGGTGCATTGGCGCTGGAAGTGATGTTGCAGTCACCTATGTAGATGCCACCCAGGCGCGCATACATCAGTTCTTTTCTTTCTGCGCCAGTTAGCACTGATCCAGATAAAGGCTTTGTAAGGAAATGCCTCCTTGGCATGGTTGCCCCCTGACTTTTTGCCTTTGCTGATGCTATGTTTACAATTGAAAGTGTGCTGAGGCCTGCTAACCAGGCCCCAGCACCAGTGTTCTTTCCCTAACCTGTACTTTTGTATCCACAATTGGCAGACCCTGGCATCCAGATAAGTCCCTTGTAACTGGTACTTCTAGTACCAAGGGCCCTGATGCCAAGGAAGGTCTCTAAGGGCTGCAGCATGTCTTATGCCACCCTGGAGACCTCTCACTCAGCACAGACACACTGCTTACCAGCTTGTGTGTGCTAGTGAGGACAAAACGAGTAAGTCGACATGGCACTCCCCTCAGGGTGCCATGCCAGCCTCTCACTGCCTATGCAGTATAGGTAAGACACCCCTCTAGCAGGCCTTACAGCCCTAAGGCAGGGTGCACTATACCATAGGTGAGGGTACCAGTGCATGAGCATGGTACCCCTACAGTGTCTAAACAAAACCTTAGACATTGTAAGTGCAGGGTAGCCATAAGAGTATATGGTCTGGGAGTCTGTCAAACACGAACTCCACAGCACCATAATGGCTACACTGAAAACTGGGAAGTTTGGTATCAAACTTCTCAGCACAATAAATGCACACTGATGCCAGTGTACATTTTATTGTAAAATACACCACAGAGGGCACCTTAGAGGTGCCCCCTGAAACTTAACCGACTATCTGTGTAGGCTGACTAGTTTTAGCAGCCTGCCACGAACCGAGACATGTTGCTGGCCCCATGGGGAGAGTGCCTTTGTCACTCTGAGGCCAGTAACAAAGCCTGCACTGGGTGGAGATGCTAACACCTCCCCCAGGCAGGAATTGTCACACCTGGCGGTGAGCCTCAAAGGCTCACCTCCTTTGTGCCAACCCAGCAGGACACTCCAGCTAGTGGAGTTGCCCGCCCCCTCCGGCCAGGCCCCACTTTTGGCGGCAAGGCCGGAGAAAATAATGAGAAAAACAAGGAGGAGTCACTGGCCAGTCAGGACAGCCCCTAAGGTGTCCTGAGCTGAGGTGACTCTGACTTTTAGAAATCCTCCATCTTGCAGATGGAGGATTCCCCCAATAGGGCTAGGATTGTGACCCCCTCCCCTTGGGAGGAGGCACAAAGAGGGTGTACCCACCCTCAGGGCTAGTAGCCATTGGCTACTAACCCCCCAGACCTAAACACGCCCTTAAATTTAGTATTTAAGGGCTACCCTGAACCCTAGAAAATTAGATTCCTGCAACTACAAGAAGAAGGACTGCCCAGCTGAAGACCCCTGCAGCGGAAGACCAGAAGACGACAACTGCCTTGGCCCCAGAAACTCACCGGCCTGTCTCCTGCCTTCCAAAGATCCTGCTCCAGCGACGCCTTCCAAAGGGACCAGCGACCTCGACATCCTCTGAGGACTGCCCCTGCTTCGAAAAGACAAGAAACTCCCGAGGACAGCGGACCTGCTCCAAGAAAAGCTGCAACTTTGTTTCCAGCAACTTTAAAGAACCCTGCAAGCTCCCCGCAAGAAGCGTGAGACTTGCAACACTGCACCCGGCGACCCCGACTCGGCTGGTGGAGATCCGACACCTCAGGCGGGACCCCAGGACTACTCTGATACTGTGAGTACCAAAACCTGTCCCCCCTGAGCCCCCACAGCGCCGCCTGCAGAGGGAATCCCGAGGCTTCCCCTGACCGCGACTCTTTGAACCTAAAGTCCCGACGCCTGGGAGAGACCCTGCACCCGCAGCCCCCAGGACCTGAAGGACCGGACTTTCACTGGAGGAGTGACCCCCAGGAGTCCCTCTCCCTTGACCAAGTGGAGGTTTCCCCGAGGAACCCCCCCCTTGCCTGCCTGCAGCGCTGAAGAGATCCCTAGATCTCCCATTGACTCCCATTACAAACCCGACGCTTGTTTCTACACTGCACCCGGCCGCCCCCGCGCTGCTGAGGGTGAAATTTCTGTGTGGGCTTGTGTCCCCTCCGGTGCCCTACAAAACCCCCCTGGTCTGCCCTCCGAAGACGCGGGTACTTACCTGCAAGCAGACCGGAACCGGGGCACCCCCTTCTCTCCATTCTAGCCTATGTGTTTTGGGCACCGCTTTGAACTCTGCACCTGACCGGCCCTGAGCTGCTGGTGTGGTGACTTTGGGGTTGCTCTGAACCCCCAACGGTGGGCTACCTTGGACCAAGAACTAAGCCCTGTAAGTGTCTTACTTACCTGGTTAACCTAACAAATACTTACCTCCCCTAGGAACTGTGAAAATTGCACTAAGTGTCCACTTTTAAAACCGCTATTTGTGAATAACTTGAAAAGTATACATGCAATTTTGATGATTTGAAGTTCCTAAAGTACTTACCTGCAATACCTTTCGAATGAGATATTACATGTAGAATTTGAACCTGTGGTTCTTAAAATAAACTAAGAAAAGATATTTTTCTATACAAAACCTATTGGCTGGATTTGTCTCTGAGTGTGTGTACCTCATTTATTGTCTATGTGTATGTACAACAAATGCTTAACACTACTCCTTGGATAAGCCTACTGCTCGACCACACTACCACAAAATAGAGCATTAGTATTATCTATTTTTACCACTATTTTACCTCTAAGGGGAACCCTTGGACTCTGTGCATGCTATTCCTTACTTTGAAATAGCACATACAGAGCCAACTTCCTACAGGCTTTTTTCCACATTTTGTCAAATATTTTTTGTGAAGTATGTCGAGAATGTCATCAAGGAAGGTAGGGTCTAAGCCGTGCAGCGCTTGTCCTTGTGCCATGTTGGTAACGGACCCGCACTTGGTATGCTTATGGTGTCTTGAGTGCGACCATGACTCAGTCATGCTTGGGCTGGCGGGCCATGGTGGCAAAAGGGAGCGTTCCCTAAAGCTGCTTGCAGCTCGGTGGTCAACACCAATTAGCATGACTCATTGGAGGTCTCTGTCCCGATCAAGAAGGTCGCTGGACTGCTTCTGGAGCCCCAAGTCCTCTTCCTCTCACTCATGGTCCTCTGGACAATCTGGGAAGAGGCAGAAGAATAAGTCAAAATGGTCTTCGACTTAACCTCGTCTGTCGGCTGACGCGATGAGTGAGGAACATTGACATTCCAAGCACGGTTTGCAGAGCAGTTGCCAGGTCTGACTCTGTGCCTCACCTCGTTTCCGGGAGCCGGAGTGACCGCCGCTCAAATAAAGAATTTTTATGAGGACATGTGTTGCGTATTCAGTCGGGCCGACCCCTCCGGAGCACCTTCGGATGCCACGGGGTCAGAGGAGTCCCGATCAGGTTCTGGACCGTCGGCCCCAATGGGGTCTTATGGAGCCGATCTCCGATACGGATCAATGCCAGTTGCGCCAATGTGACCTTCTGCGGTGCCAATCCTGACGCCGATTCCAGCCCCAACAGGGCCCAGTGGCTCTAACTTGTTGCCTGAGCAGTTTTTGGAGCAGCCAGGCATGGGGGAAGAGTGGGCGGGTCAATGGACCCTTTGGAATACCAGTTACACACTCCTAGTGACAATTTGTATCGGTATGAGGAACTAGGAGATTTCAGTGGACTGGACACATCTAGATACTGGCTTGCTCTCTTCCCCCATTGTGGCTACTGAGGCGGGGCATCTTAAGCAATGGTGGTGAAGAGGGCAGCAGAGGTCCTTGACCTCGAGCTTTCCTCAGTGGCAGACAAGACTAACCTCTTGACGGATATGTTTCAGCATGGGGCTTCCTCATCAGAACCCCTATTGGCCTTTAATGAAGCACTGACTGAAGTCCTGCTGGGAACTTGGTCCAAGCCCAGCACAGGGGCTCCTGTAAATAGGATAATTGCCCGCTGCCATGCCCCGCCCCAGATGATCCTAGTTTCCTCACTCAGCACCCCCACCCCTAAGAACTTGGTAGCCCAAGCATCAACTTCCCATGGCGCGTTCCCTGGCGCTCACTCGGACAGGGAATCCAAGAGGCTGGTTAGCTTAGGCAAGACATTTTTTTATTACAACAGCCTAGGATTGCGTTCGGTGAACACCGCATGCCTCTTGTGCTATTATTCCCACACATTGTGGGATACAGTTGTGCAAGTGCTGCACAGGTCCCGGAGGAGTCCCGGGCCATTCTCTCCTAAGCAGTGAAAGGCGGGAGAGCTGCCTGGTGTCAGTGTGTGTAGACTGTAGTATACCGGGATCCTGCTAACCAGGACCCCAGTGTCTGTGCTCTCTCCCCTAAATTTTGTTGTAAGGTAACTTTTACACCCACAATTGGCAAACTGGTGTACCCATATAAGTCCCTAGTATATGGTACTTGGGTACCCAGGGCATTGGTACACCAGGGTCCCCTGTGGGCTGCAGCATGTATTGTGCCACCCGTGGGGGCCCATGCATACTGTGACTACAGGGCCACCATGGCAGCTTGTGTGAAATGGTGCATGCACCTTTCACTCCAAATATAAGGTTTGCTTTATATCATTGTCACTGCACTCTGACCCTTTAGCCCAAGGGTAGGGTGCATGGTTCTAAGTGTAAGGGCACCCCTGCATGAGCAGAGGGGCCACTACAAACACCAGACTCTATTCCCTGGGCTTTGTAAGTGCGGGAAAGCCATCTTAAGGTATATAGTAGACACTGGTCAACACACGTTGTCCAACTACATAATGACTTCACCGAACCTAAGCATGGTTGGTATCAAACATGTTGTAATCATGTAACTACACCGATTCTAGTGCTAGTTGCATGTTACCATGTACTCTGCGGGTTCCATAGGGGATCCCCATGTCTGCCTGCACAGCCTTGCAGGGTCTGCATACCAGCCCGTGTTGCTGCTGACCCCAGACACTGTCCTGCCCTCCTCCTGCTGCTGAGCTTAACTCAGGCAGGGGAAGCCAGAACAAAGGGTTTCCTGTAAGATAGAGGTGTGACCACCTCTTCTTTAGATATAGGTGTCTCTGGGATTAGGTGGGGGTGCCTGTCAGAGCCACCAGACTGCTTTGAATGGCACATTTGGTGCCCTCCTCGCATAAACCGGTTTGCTCCAGTGCAGGAACCCCCGGTTCCCGCTCTGGGGCGAAACCACACAAAGGACAGGGGAGTGACCACCCGCCCCCCCGTCCAGCTCCTCCCCTAGGGAGGTGCACAGTGCTCTACCAGGTGGCCACTTGATTCTGCCATCTTGGAAATAAAATGAGGTGAGTCCCGTGGGAGCATCGGACTGGTTAGTCCATCCCTCTTTGCTGTGCTGCTGAGGCCTCCCTGTGCCTGCTGCCAGAAGGATCTGCTACCGGGCTCCAACGACTCTTGCTGGCTCTTCTGCTTGCTGAGGGCTGACCCTGACCTGTCTGCCTTGGTTGGGTCACCTGGGCCTTGCTAATTCCCACAAATCCTGCAAACTCTGTACAACGCTTTTCTGCATCTGCCAAGGCTAATTGGTGGCCCTGCTGACCACTGGCCTCTCTGCAATCAGGCGACGGGCGTGGGACAGCTCGTGGACAACTCCTGGGATCTCCTGCATCACCTGGACTTCAAGCAGCACTTCTTAGTCCACCAGCACTGCCCTCATGCACTGGTATTGCCCTCCTGCACTACCTATGCACCTGTGGGTGGTCTGGACTCTGTCCCCTCTCTCATTAGGTCCTCTTCTTCCAGAATCCACACCTGGGTTCCACCGACCTGGTCCACGGGTCGCAACAGCAGCTGGAAAACCAAGGTCCCCATTGACTTCAGCTGGAGATTCCAACACAACTTCAGCCATAGGCACCTGGGCTCCCTGGTGTAGGTACTCCACTGTGATGGGTATCCACGAGTGGGGGCACTATCCAACCTCCCATGTCCCAACAGGTTTTCTCGGGGTCTACTGGAAAGGCTCCTAAAATGCGAAAACTCCAACTGCCATTTCCCTGTGTTAGCCTATAGACACTGACCTCCGATTTCTACTCTGCACACAGGCGTCTGAGGAATCCTACCTACTTAGCTTTTAGGTTTTTGTTCTTCCCCAGTCCTATTTTTATGCTTTTACTTATCTGTTACTAAGTATATTTTTGTATGACCACTTGTATGGCTCTTTCCTGTGTGTACTTCACTGACTGACCTGTGTGGTATTTGCAACCGCTTTACACCCTACTGTATAAGCCTTAGATGCTCCCCACAGCTACCCCTATGAGAGCTCTGGTTATCTAGGACTGCCTACACTATCACTAAGGGTTGCCTGGACTCAGTACAGGCTGCCTCGCCTATAGTTGTGCACGACATACAGAGCCAGCCTCTTACATAAATCCTATGCCAGGCACCCTCCTGCACAAACTCCCTAAGCTGTGCGAGGACGTGAATGCAGTGCATTCCGACCCGGTGGGTTTGGTAACCAGAAGTCCACCACTAACCACTCGCAGCTGTAGCCTCTAAGCCCTCCTAATTTGATTCTTCAAGACCATGGGTGCCCAGTTGGAGGGAGAATTCAAGATCTCCTTCACTGGCAGTCCGTTACATTGGACAAATGATTATTCAGGGGGGCTACTCCCTCCCTTTCTAATCTTTTCCTCCTGTAATACCACCAAAACAAGAACGGCTGGCAGAGGATCATCTGTCTTTGCTGTGAAAGGAAGTTACTGCTGTCTGGACAGCGGGAGCTATAGAGAGGGTTCCAATAACACAAGTAGGCAGTGGTGGTTAGTCCCTTTACTTTCGGATTCCCAAAAAGAACAAAGGTCTCCACCCTATTCTAGACCTCCAATCCATCAATCTCTTTGTCAAAAAGGAAAAATTCAAAATGCTCACTTTGGCTCAGGTCTTGTCTGCCCTAGCACAAGAAACTGATTGGTAGCATTGGACTTGCAGGATGTGTGTTCACATCTCCATCCTGCCTGACCACAGATGTTACCTGCGGTTCAAGGCACTTTCAGTTCACTGTGCTCCCCTTGGGCCTTACCCTAGCGCCCCTCTGGTGTTCACCAAGGTGATGGCGGTAGTTGAAGCTTATCTGCGCAGGTCAGGGGTTTCAGTCTTACCCTACCACAAGGTCTGGCTGTTGAAGGCGGGCTTGCCCCAGGCTGTCGCCTTCCACCTTCAGACTACAGTGGACCTTCTGCATTTCCTTGGGGTTCGCTATAAATGTTTTGAAGTCACACCTGATTGCTTCTCAGATGCTCCCTTTCATTGTAGCTGTTCTGGACACAGTGCATTTTCGGGCTTATACTTCCAAGTAGCGAGTCCAGGATGTTCAGGCGATGATCTGATGTTTTAGCCTCTGTCCTGGATTTCGGGGAGACTGACTCTGAGGCTGGTGAGCCTCATGGCCTCCTGCATCCTGCTGGTGAATCATGCCAGATTGCATATGCGGGCTCTGCAGTGGGACCTGAAGTTCCAGTGGACGCAGCATCAGGGGAATCTCTCCGACATGTTCCAGATCTCTGAGAGAACTGCAAATGACCTGCAGTGGTGGCTGTTGAACCATGATTGGGTCAGAGGCACACTCCTCTCCCTTCCCCAACCAGACCTGACAGTAGTGACAGATGCAACACTGCTGGGGTGTGGCAGCCATCTGGGAGAGATGGAGCTCAGAGGACTCTGGTCTCTGGCGGAATCCGGACTCCACATCAACTTGTTGGCGCTCCGTGCGATCCGGTTAGCATTGAAAGCTTCTCTTCCTTCTGTCAAGGGGAAGTTTGTGCAGGTATTAACGGACAGCACCACTGTCATGCTATACTGAAACAAGCAGGGCAGGGTGTGGTTGCGGACATGTTGTCAAGAGGCCCTGCATCTCTGGACAAGGCTGGAAAAGCAGGGCATAACTCTTGTGGCCCAACACCTGGTAGGTTCTCTGGACACCAGGGAGGACAAACTCAGCCGTCAATGCCTAGTGAATCATGAGTGGTGTCTCATTCGGAGGTGGCACAAGGACTCTTTTAGCAGTGGGGAGAGTCTTGGTTAGATCTGTTTGCCTCCAAAGAGAATGCATAATCTCAGCAGTTTTGAGTGTTGGAGTTTCCAAGGCGGCTATCGCTTAGAGAGGCTTTTCTTCTCGAGTGGTGTTGAGGCCTCCTGTACACCTTTCCGCCCATACCACTTCTGCCGAGAGTTTTGAAGATCGGGAACAACCAAGCTATCCTTGTGGCTTCAGACTGGGCACGGAGAGTCTGGCATCCAGTGCTTCTGAAAATGAGCATCAGGCGGCCCCTTGGGGAGGATCTTTTGTTGTAGCAGCATGTAAGGGTTCTCCATCTGAACCTGTCAACTTTCTGCCGCCTTGCATGGAGATTGAGCGGCGACAGTTGATAGCTTTTGACCTTCCTCCCGAAGTCTGTAACGCTATCTTGGCAGCCAGGCGTTCCTCCACTAAAATAGTATACACCTGCAAATGGCAAAAATTTGAAAAATATTGCACAGAAAAGTCTATCGACACTCTTTCTGCCTCTCTCTCTGATATTCTTCTCTTCATTCTTACCCTTGTCCAGCAGGGCTCTGCTCTGAGCACTCTTAAGGGCTATCTTTCTGCTCTGTCCGCCTTCCTGCAGCTGCCTGACCCAACCCTCTGTATTTAAGTCCCCTATTGTAAATAGGTTTCTCCAAGGGCTTGTACATATGTTTTGTCCTAAGCCTCTCATCATGCCTCAGTGATAGCGTAATGTAGTTCTCACATACCTCGTGTGCCCCCTTCAAGCAGCTGCACAATTGTCCCCTCCGGGTGCTTACCATCAAGACTGCTTTTCTAATGGCAGTAACATCTGCCCGGAGGGTGAGTGAGCTGCAGGCTTTGTCATCAAAGCCTCCCTACCTTACTGTGTTCCCTGACAAAGTGGTGCTTCTCACCCAGGCCTTTTTCTTCCTGAAAGTGGCTACCCCATTCCATTTGGGACAATGTTCCACCTTGTCCACCTTTTATGCTCCTCCACATCCCTCTAAAGAAGAGGAGCGACTTCACAATCTGGACCCAAAAGGAGAGTTGTTGTTCCACCTTGACCTCACAAAAGAGTTTTGGGTGGTCGACCAACTCTTCGTGGACTATGTAGGAGCTAAACAAGGTCGGGCAGTACAGAAACTAAAAATTTCACACAGTTGTTCTGTGTATCAAGATCTGCTGTGCCCTGGCTAAAAATCAGCCTCCTATTCCAACAGAGGAAAAGCTGCAACCACGGCATTAGCTTGTGGGGTCCCAGTCATGGACATCTGTCAGGAAGCAACGTGGGCGTTCGTGCACACATTAGCCGAACACTGCTGCCTTGACAGTCGGGTCTGTAGGAATGGGCATTTTATCCATTCGGTCCTGTAGGACTTTCTATTTGAGAAAAATTTTCCACAGCCCTTTGCCTGGAGGATATGGCTTGAGTATCTATTCAAAGGTAAGGAATCTGCAGCTAGAAATCTCCAACAGATGAACAAGTACTTACCTTTGGTAATGCATTATCTGGTAGAGACTATATCTAGCTGCAGATTCCTTACACCCACCCATGCCTTCCTTCCTGCCAAGATAGTGTTACAGACTTCGGGAGGAAGGTCAAAAGCTATCAACTGTCGCCGCTCAATCTCCATGCAAGGCGGCAGAAAGTTGACAGGTTCGGATGGAGAACCCTTACATGCTGCTACAACAGAAGATCCTCCCCAAGGGGCCGCCTGATGCTCATTTTCAGAAGCACTGGATGCCTTCCTGATCTGCAGACAGTTTTCTAGGGTTAGTGTTAATCCCTTCCACGACCCTAGTTGGGACACACATTCATCAGTTCACTTCATGGCTCTGCGCTCCTGGCGTGAAAAGTAACTGACACCTGCACGCCTGAGTGGCACCTATATAGGTGACCACAACGTCTCTTCTGGTGCCGATGACACCACGTTGAACCAAACTAAGCCACCCGATGGCTCGTAGGGGTACTGATCACCCAAAAGTTTCCAGATCCAGTCTGACGCCTTGGAAATTCAACTGTAAGGAATCTGCAGCGAGAACTAGGGAGGTCATTAACTCGTTTCCACCATTTTACTGCCAGTGCAGTCAAGTCCCCGCTGACCCTATTTTGTGTTTCCTGCTGGGCCGGCGGGTGGAAATAGTGTTTTTGACCTGCCGTCCCAGAGGGAAACAAGCCCTCTACATTGACGCTGGCGCCAATGTGGCATTGCGACGAATGCTGCAGCACCCATCACACATTTCACTGCCCGTAATTCGGGCAGCAAAATGCACGATGGAGCTGTGCATCGGGGCCCCTGAGTCCCCCATTCTCCCAGCCTTTCCATTTCCATGGCAGTGTTAACCGCCGTGGAAAGGCTGGCGGAATGGGACTCATAATCCCCAGGGCCGCACTGCATGCAGGGCTGCCCTGGCAGTTTTGAACCGCCGAGACCGTCAGGCTGCCTGGTGGCGAAGCCTGGCGGTGGCGACGTTTCGACTGTGGTGACTCCGCCACGGTCATAATATGGCAGGCGGACCGCCACTACTGCGGCGGCCCGCCAGCCACCGTGAGTCTGGCGGTCCATGGACGGCCAGACTCCTAATGAGGTCCATAGTCTCTACTAGATAATGCATCACTGAAGGTAAGTATTTTGTTCTCAATAGTGATCTGGGGGTGCTTCTGGGGGACTTCAGCTACATGGGAGTTACTTTTACAGTAGAGCAGGATGACTTAGTGGATGGTCTCTAGATTTAGGTTCTCTGTGTCTCCAAGATCTACATTTTACTCATTCTTTCATTATGTACTTTCATGTTGATTACTGCTTGTGGGGAACATGAATGACAAGTCTGTCTGTGGGTACCTGAATGCACTCTCTTCTAATGCAGTCTTTTACACCACGTGCCCCTCGTTTGGTAGATACAGTGGCCAACATGGATTTAGCACTTTCTCTTTTGGCATTTTCCTTACTCTGTCCTGGTAAACTCTGTTTTCATATTTGAAGTGAGCGAGGCTATGTGAACTGTTTCCGTAGCAATCTGATTTCTGTTTCTAGTGATAGTGCTTCATCCGAGAGGTTTAAGGCATTTATTTCTTAAATGGATCTGTGGTAGTCTGAAACAACTGGCTACCAAGATTTAGGATCTTAAACTATGTTATGCCTTGACTGGTGACAATCCCAGATCAACGCTATCATAGCCGCCTGCTTCCTCACTCTGCACTTGCTATGTAAGATCTTTAAGTGGCTACCCCTGGATACTAGACACTCTTTGACACAACCCCTCATCACCCACCAACCAACTGGACTACGGCAGCGCTCTCCACGTAGGAATCGCTGCACACCTCCTACAGAGACTTAAGACAATTCAGACTCATCCAAAAACCCACATCACACCCCACCTCAGACACCTTCAGTGGCTCCCCGTACAGAAGAGATGCCAGTTCAAGATGCTGACCCACATGCATACACCAGGCTCTACACAACCAAGGACCCGCCTGAACTTCCACCAACTATTGAGAAGACTTTGCTCCACCTCCCTGTCTCTTGCCATACTCCTTGCATCTATCAAAGCAGGAGTGAGGGACACACCTTCTCCCACATCACAGCAAAGACCTGGAACAGCCTCCCCATGCAACTCCGAACAATCACCTCACTTCCGGAATTCCGAAGAGCCTTTAAGATCTGGCTATTTAAATGAGCTGCCTAGACATGTTAGCATTTGGACACCCTATGGGGTGATTAGGGGTGACTAGCCATGCTTTGCAAATCTGTGATTAGTTGGTTGATTCTAAGCAAAGAGAGTTCAGCGACTTTGCAGAACACAGTGTCACATTTATGGGAAAATAAGCAGTGATCATGGTCTGTGACATGGGGGAGCACTCCTGGATGACTACGTACAGAATGGTAAGACAAACCAGAGCTGCTTGTGATAAAACCACTATAGAATCTGCCAACAATTATCTATCTTGGACCCCCACATGTTTCTTGATCTGTTTCAGGGGGTACTGTGAGCACCTGTACTCTTCACTCTTTTACTCTCATATTCAAATATTTTGATAGGTTGATAATTACATGGTTGGGGAAAAAGTGACAGGGAACAGTTGATGCTGCTCTTCCAGGTGGAGATCAAAAAGACTGTCAGTGAGATGGCCTGTGACCGAGTCACACGAGCCGATTGCCTCACTGTTGACTTTTGCAAAGCATACATTGATGTTTTAGTTCTGCATAGCTTAGCCATGCTTGATGAAGCACATAGCTGTGGCTTCCTTCTGCTTTCTCTCAGGGATGCAGCTGTTCCTGTAAACTGGATGTTTCACACAAATCTTAACACCAATACTAGCATCTTGACTAAGATGATTGGTAATCGCCTTCTTTCCGTTATAACAGGTCTTGTTCTACACGACCATATTGGATTTATTCCTTCTCAATCAACTATGCATATCCTATGCACGTTTTTAGGTCGAGCGCGCAAGCGCTCTGCCCTGTTGTAATCTATCTGTGGGCTTTTAACCAGACCCACTGCACGCCCATCACTATCTGTCGTTCGTGGACTTGCCTTTCAAAAATCCTTTTTTATCAATGCTTTACGTTTGTCCCTCCTTGGGGCGATTTGGTTATCGCCTTGGACATAGACCCTGTTACATCGATAATTGCACAATTGCAGATACTTTTGACTGCAAGCAAACTTCTTTTTCCTTTTATGTCTCTCCTTCGCCCTCATGGCGCTTTGAATTGGCTCGCTTATGTCAACTGTTTTACTTTTCAGTTTATGTGGCAGGAAAAGTCTAGTTAGGAATTTTCAAAGCTAATAGCTCTAACTCGAGCAAACACAAGACCCATTGCATTGCAAATGCGTGCTTTCCTTCTGTGACTGAATTGAGTATGGATGTGAGGACCACAGCGGGGTTTTTGTATGCAAAAGTCATCTGACTTGCTTGCATGGCGATGTTTGTTGTTTCCTATTAGGAGCCTGGGGATTTGGAAAGAGCTGCTGTCATGGATGTTGTATTCAAATCAGACAGCTAAGGCCAGGGTAAACGGGGCCGAATCAGAAACCTATCGTACCAGAGCGGAATATCATTGGCTGTAATGTCTATGTGCTGCTGACCTTGTGGCCTGTGTAGTTCATGTGTTCCTAAACGCACACATGTGGATGGACTTTCTTTTACTGTGTATGACATGTATTCTGCCTCTTGGGCTGGGTTTGTCGCCAGTTTATTTCTCTGTAAAGTACTGTGATGAAAATAAATGAAGTCAAAAAGTGACGGGGCAGGGAGGAGCTGCAGTGAAAGAAGTGGTTAGTAAGTAGGAAGAGGTTGAGGCTGGTGGTTTTTCGCCAGCCCTCTGAAAGGGGGACTTTTGAACTGCCCTTCTGAAGGGTGCAGTAGTAATCCTTCGTGCTCCTTTGAGCGCTGGATGCAGCCCTGGTAGATTGCATGTTCTTTAGTTCATGGGTGGGAAGGCCTGGTGGAATAGGATGGTCTTCAGTTCATGCATGAGCTGTGAATATCCCAGCTGTTGTCACAGAGCAGGGCTCGGTTTTAAACTTCTGGTCCTCCTGTCCACATGGTTTTGAGTCCATCTCCTTTGTTTTCGAAATGACTGGCATGATAGTTATCGGTTGCTATTTTTAAGTCGAAAGTTAGTTTGTAGTCTGATGGAGCAAGTTGGACATCTATGAGGGACCCAGGGACAGAAAGCAGTATGGGTCGTGCAGAGCATGTTGAATGCTGCACTGTATTCAATAAGCAGCCGGTGTGCGAAACAGAGTGTGTTTGTTATGTGGTCTTTTGCCTTCAATCTCAGGATTCATCTTGACATGTTTCTGTCAGCTGCAGTTGTTCCAATGACTCATCCGGGAGGCCTATGAACACAGTTCATTATGCAAAATTACATTGCCTGACCATTACACCACCCTACTCCACTTTACTGGCGCACGTCCACCAAATCATAGAGCATTGCATCGACTCGGGACAGAACCCCATGTCTTTAAATTTGTTTGTTACTTACCCTAGTTTTAAGTAAATAATCATAACCTTTAACTTTTTTTTTTTTATAATTACTTACTTTTGACAGTATAATAATACCAGACTATTAATGGAGGCTTTGTGTGTAGTGGTCAGGCGAAGTAGTGAAGGTGTACCAATTTGGATGGTGTGCAGTAATTGTATTGAACTTATAGTAATGAGGCCTCTGTGCTAAATGTCATTTTTAGGGTTGAGTGCGCAAGCACTCTGGCCCCTGTTGTAATCTTTCTGTGGACTTTTAACCATGCCCATGTCATGTCCATCAGTTTGCTTGGTTCGTGGGCTTGCCTTTTAAAATTTGCTTGATTTCATTAGTCAAAGGAATGCATATGTCATGCCTTTTCTGGTGTTTAGCCCTGCTTGAGCGCACCATTAAACTACTGAAAACATACGAGGCTCAGTGTTTTCCACATAGCTTCTGGACTACTTTTTCTTTTTATTTCCTACGCAGCGCGATCTCGCAGGGTAGTAGTCGAGCGCTTTGCACGACATCGGCCCTGTTACATGGATAATTGCACTTTTGCCGATATGTTTGACTGCAAGCAAACTTCTGTTTCCTTTTGTGTGTCTCCTTCACGCTCATGGCAGCCATCGGCTCGCTTGTGTGAAACTGTTTTACTTTTCATTTTCAGTTTGTGGCAAGAAAAGTCTAGTTAGGAGTTTACAACGCTAATAGCTCTAACTCAACTCATTGCATTGCCATTGCTTGTTTTTTCTTTGTTTCCAAACGTTCTGAAATACAGTGCACATTTATCTCTGTAAATTTGTTTATTAATTCACGGTTTCTTTCCTTAGAGAACACAAATATACGCCAAAGAAGTGCTGGAACGAACGTGCCAACCCTCTTTTGCTAAAAAGGAGATGTACAGACTGTTTCGTGAAAAGTATTCCATGAACCTTGCCAGTTTCATAAGCGATGGCCCCCATTTGAATGAGTCTTCCTTCAAGTACGGGCCACCATTTGGATTTCACAAGTACATTGAAGTTGTTCGGAGTCTCTTAAAACTGATGCCGGACAAAGATCTGACAGAACCCTTGAAATCGAAGACCTGTAAACGCTGCATTGTGGTTGGAAATGGCGGCATCCTTCACGGCTTGCAAATGGGTCATGCGGTTGACCAGTATGACATAGTAATAAGGTATTTCTTTCTTCCTAATACACAATTATATGGTTTTAGTGATGTCACACTATAATTATGGAGTGGCTTGGAATCTCTAACCATCTTACAGAAGAACAACCGTATGATGCTGGAACTGCTACTCATCAGACAGGGTGAATCCGACCTGACCTCATTGTGTACGTTTGTTGCTCTAAGAATTGGAAAAGCTAGCAGGGTCCATGCCACTGCAGTTGATATTCATCTTTTTGCAATTCTTTGTGGAGACAATATTATGGTGCCAACTTGCTTCTCTTCAATGACATGATGTTTTATTGCAAACACTAGATTGTACGTATGTCTTTGTGTGCCAAGCTCTGTAGGAAAGCTTCCACCCTGCAGCCATGGACTCCACAGGTACTTGTGCAGCCATACTAATAGTATCAGTACTGAAAAGGCACTGTATATAGATTTATACCTGTTCCAGTTAAGGAAATAATGCAAAAGGTCCCTCGCTTCTTGGTGAAGTGTTCATTTGTTAGTGGTTTGTGTGCTGTGGTTGCAGCAGTCCTGAAGTTCTCTAAGCTTTAGGCTGGAAATTGCGATGCTGACTAAACACATTAGTAAAATGTTTTTCTCTCCTCCGAGGAAAAAATCAAGAATACCCTAAGGCAGTGGTTCCCAACCTTTTGACTTCTGCGGACCCCCAATTTATCATTCTGTGAATCTGGGGACCCCCACTGAATATTATTGGCATCAGGGGACCCACACTGAGTCATTACTGGAATCCGGGGACCCCAGCCTAAACATTGTTGATGATTTGAAACGCAAAGAAATACACAGAAACAGACTTGTCAAACACATGCACAAATGATAACATATAATTTGCAAAAAACAAAAGTAAAACAAATGTAGGAGCTTTTGTAAAATCAATTGAAGCCACACATTGTGCCAACTGTAGTCTGTTTGATGCCCTTGCACTGCTCCCACAAATCAATCAGAGGATACTAATTTAATTTTAGCCTCAAATTTCAAATTCCATGACTTTACAGTACGTTTTAAAATGTTCAGTTGTACATTCAGCCACGTAATTTATATGCACTTTATTAATCTGTTAATATTAGTTCATTTCCCAAGCAGTCACGGACCCCCTGAGGAGGGTTCGCGGGCCCCCAGGGATCCCCGGATCACAGGTTGGGAACCACTGCCCTGAGGATATTTAAAGCATGGTTCACCCCTGATAAACCCCGCCAGTTGTGTAATGAATCCTCTGCTAAGCCCTTCACGTTTGTTTTTGTACTTCAGATAACACATTAGGAATGCCGCCTAATTTGTGTTTTCCAAATCAGATCAGCCTGAGTGGTTCTAAATTTGTCTTGCAAATGTAGGCTGTTTGCTCCGTGGTTGTGTTGGCATGCATTGCCCTGGTGCAGAACAAGTAAAGCATGGCTTTATTTTTTTTTAAACTAACGAATCATGAGGTTAACAATTCATAGTTAATGTAGCATTGAAAGGTTGTATCTGAAAGTGGCAAAGATTGCTTTGGCAATTGGGAAACTTGGCTTGCACCGGAAATCGTGTAACTGAGTCTGTACTGTCCCTCCCAAATGGAGCTAAACGTTCCATGAGAGCCCTCTGGTGGCAGGGTACATTAATGTGAGCTCGCACCCGCTCTGCTGGAACTTGACTCTTCGCGCTGCTCATGGTATACACTGGTGTGTTTTTAACAAAATATTATAAGCATGCTGCTATAACTAGTACATGAAGTCTGCTGCTGATCCTAGCCACAAAGCACTGCAGTGAAGTATATATTATGATACGGTCATGGCTTATAGACATCGGTGCAGAAGAGGATGGGAGAAAGGACGATGGCACCGATGAAAGCTGAGGCTCCCTCCCTAATGGCGCTAACGCAAACACCTGACAAGCTGTTTTACACGTCAATGTGCATAGTGTCATCATGACTGAATACACTGAGCAAGAAGTATCTGAAAGGCAGGTTGGAGGAGGATATCTACCACCGCAGGACCAGAAACGCAAACAAGGAGGCGGGTAGACTGCAAATACACGCTTTGACGACGCTCGTGCACTTGATGTACTAAACAGTGGCAGTTGTCCATTGTCTGCTGGTGTGCATTAATACAGCAGCGAGGAGTGGAGCTGCACGTATGGTTGAGATCCTGTTTGCAGGGAGTCTTTTAAGCCGTACGTAACATGGACAATCATTGAATCATCTGGAAACCCCCTGTTTCATAGGCATATGCTCTACTATGAAGGTCAATCGCCCTGATCCAGAGCAGGGTATAGTAGGTTGTATTTACATCATCTTGTTACTGAATATTTTAATGAAGTGCGTGTGCTATCAGTTAATCGGTCTCTTCATATGAGAAGACCCACTTTAGTAGTGGCTGGGAATCTTTGTATGTTATTTGCAATACCTCTAATCCCATCTCATTTAAATATGTTTCCATAAACACGTTCCATTCGAACTGATTATTCTAGGGTGAAATACCTGACGAAGGCACGCATGATGATGCTGTGATGTATATATTGTGAATCTATTTTCCATTGATATGGTTAAAAAAACAATAGAGCCTCAATGTTAGTTGCTATCAAAGTCAAAGCATAAACTTATGGATACTATAAATTACTGTCCGAATTGCCCACGGACAGCAATATGCTAGCTTGTGAACTGTATGGTCTTGTATCTGTTTTAAAACATGTTAAGTGAATTTCGAAGTTGAAAGTGTTTGACCAACCTAAGATGATCTACTTGCTTATCTGCTAATGCCTGCAGTTTCTGTCCAAAAGAATCAAACTAGAAAAATAGAATAGTCTTTAGGGCAGTCCTATTTTGTTTTCTTTAAGAAACTGTTCAACTCTGAGATCTCCCCTATGATGATCCATAATTGGGCCCTCAATTCAGTAGGGGCTTCGACTGCCTAGGGAAGGGAATTGAAAGTGAGATAGGCATAAAAGACCCACCTATGTAGGTCTTGAGACTCTTAAGGGAAGACATCCATTTCGGGCATGAAGGACCCATCTATATTTTCTTCTATGTAAGGTACAGAGGCATTGATATTGGATTGCAAATTTTCACTCCCTGCTGTTTTAGGTTTCTTCTAGCATTTGAAGCTTGCTTGTTTCTCATCAGAGCAGTAGCCAATCTAACCTCAGCTTTACCTGAAACTTGGAGCTTTTGCAATAATGGTTTTATATCAGCTACTGATGCTGTCTTGGGATGAGGTATAAAATAAATACCTTTTTTGACCAAGAGAAAGCAGGTGCAACATTGACTGAGTTTGGTCTCAGGCCTTAAAACTATCTGGGACTAGTCCTGTATGTCCCTTCTTACACCCAAACCAACAATTGATGTGCCGCTGTGTTGGACAGCTGATGCCTCCGAATTTTGGTGAGTCTAAAAATGTCATATAGATGATAAACTTAAGGGGGAAGCCTGGATAAATGTGTTGGTGGTATTTGGAAAATGCCCCCGTTGTGGATAGGGCTAACTCTGTCCCCAGTGGGGTTGGTGGACATTAGAGAAATGATCATCCTTCCAAGGCTCCTGGATTTTTTTTTTCATGGATCTCCCTCTGTTTCTCACTACTGTCTTTCAGCAAAATTTTGTCTCTTCTCTCTGAACTGATCTGAGTGCGGGGACAGGAAGCGTACCTCGATAGATAAAGCTATAAAGCCAATAGATGGACAAGGTCTGTGGTCCCCAATCTAGACCTTTTACTACCTTTCAGCCTAACAGATATGGCTATCTAGATGGTTGACACTGGCTGCCAATCCAGAAAGGTTGGGCATGCTGGTCAGCATATGTCAGGTTAGCCTGTTACATGTCTTACTAGGCTAGGTAAATCTTAGCACAGGTTGCCCTAGGGCACTTCACACAGTCAAGGCCTGTTGGGCCAGATGCATGAAGAAATTGGGAAACCTGTTTGGATATCTATATGTAGAGGGTAACGTTATCTGAAGGTCTTCAGGCGTAATATGGATTTAGTTCTGGTCAATTTCTGATATATAATGTACTGAATTTAGCGATTAGGTGCTGCTGGGGAGAAGAGGGAGCATAGCCCAGAAAATATGAACTTTAAATGCTTTACTCACACACGGAGCCCAGCCTAAAGCAGCAATGGCATTTTACAGATTGCCGGCCCGATGTTAAAACGCACATGGAAGCAGAAATTAGGTAGTGAATTATCGGGAAATGAATGAGCATACAATCTTGAGTACACTTGAAACTGTGAGCAGGAATCCGTGTTTAAAATTCACTCAGTTTATGTATCCAGGTACTCCTGATAACTGCCCCAGATGTAAATCGTTGGTTTGGACTTTTTTCACATGGTGTGGGATTGTCCCATTATCAACACATATTGATCTTTGTGATTGCGTTTGTGATTGCGATTGTGCTTGTAGACATCATTAGTGATGTCACAGGTAGAAGACTGCACCTCACCATGGAGACCTGCTTGAGGGAACTTTTTAGTAGGCCATTGAAAGCTAAGACTAATAAGTTCAGGCCTCGAAAAATCATAAAAATGTTTCCAGACCTGCAAGTCGAGTAGATTGAATAATCTACTCGACCTAACTGTAAAGTGCTTGACCCCGAAACGGGTCTCAAATTGTGTGATCCTAGGCAAATATTGTATTTTACATTCTCCTTTTTCTTCATTCTCACGAGTGCACCTTTAAATATGTGAGTTCAGCATTTCTACTGTAAAAAAAAAAAAAATCCTCTTATTTGATTAAATACACTAAACGTTTGCTCCATGTATAATAAATCTCATCACATATAGGGTACACATGATCCATGCATAACGTACCTCTTAGTTTACTAATAGCTTTGCCTTCATGGCAGGAGTGTTTCTCATTTTATGTTTAAGCACTCACTTTTAATAAGTATATGTTCGATGGCATCTGTCGCTGTAGATACGCATGTTTTGCAATAGCTCGCCATCTGGTGTTGGGCCGGAGTGTTACAAGTTGTTTTTCTTCGAAGAAGTCTTTCGAGTCACGGGACCGAGTGACTCCTCCTTTTGTCTCCATTGCGCATGGGCGTCGACTCCATCTTCGATTGTTTTTTTTCCGCCATCGGGTTCGGACGTGTTCCTGTCGCTCCGAGTTTCGGAACGGAAAATTAGCTAATTTCGGAAGATTTTCGTCGGTATTGTTGCGTTCGGGATCGGCGTACTTAGATTCAACACCGCATCGAAGATCGAAGAGCTCCGGTGCCCTTCGGGGTAGTTTTTCGATCCCCCGTCGGGGCCTGGTCGGCCCGACCGCGTGCTGAAGAACGCCGATGGAACGGACCCCGTTCCGTTTCTGCCCCAAATGCCACAATAAATACCCCTATACAGACCAACACTTGGTCTGTAACCTGTGCCTGTCACCTGAGCACAGTGAAGACACCTGTGAGGCCTGTCGTGCGTTCCGGTCCCGAAAGACACTCCGAGACCGTCGAGCCAGAAGACTTCAGATGGCGTCCGCGCCGACAGCCCACCGAGAGTTCGAGGAGCAGGAAGAGGAAGGTACCTTCTCGATCCAAGAATCGGACTCCGAAGGATTCGACGATACACAAACCGTGAGTAGGACGTCGAAAACCACACAGAGGAAAATTTACAAGGCCCAGGGGACGCCACTGCCATCAGGCCATGGCTCCACCCATAAATTCAGTGACCGACCGTTGGCACCGAAAAAGGCCCAAACAGTGCCGAGATCGTCCGACTCCGGTCGAGACACCGGCACGCAGCCTTCTCGGGACCGAGAAAGTGCTGGAGACAAGCCTCGACACCGAGATGCCGGTGTGGACACGGCTCGACGCCGAGACAGCGGCACCGAAGAAGATCGACGCCGAGAGGTTTCGGCCCCGAAAAAGAAAAAAGTCACCTCGGAGCCGAAAAAACACGCAGACAGGGTTTCGGTGCCGAAACAAACTGCAAGCGACCCAGCTTCAGGCTCTTATACAGAAGAGCACTCGCTAACCTCCCAAATGCAAAGGCATAGGTTTGAGGAAGAGCTACAATCAACTGATGTGGACCATACGCAAAAGCGTATCTTCATACAGCAGGGGACAGGAAAAATAAGCACCCTTCCCCCCATTAGAAGAAAGAGAAGGTTGGAGTTCCAAACTGAAGAGACACCACAACCAAAAGTGGTGAAAAGAGTTACCCCACCACCCTCTCCTCCGCCCGTGATTAACGTCTCACCAGCACAAACTCCATCACACTCCCCAGCTCACACCACCATAAGCCAGGGTGACCAGGATCAAGACGCATGGGACCTATACGACGCCCCAGTGTCAGATAACAGTCCGGAGGCATACCCTACGAAGCCATCTCCACCAGAAGACAGCACCGCGTATTCTCAAGTGGTGGCTATAGCAGCACAATTTCACAACGTAAGCCTCCACTCAGAACAGGTCGAGGATGATTTTTTTATTCAACACACTCTCCTCCACCCACAGCTCATACCAAAGCCTGCCTATGCTCCCTGGTATGCTCCGGCACGCGAAAGAAATCTTTAAGGAGCCGGTCAAAAGTAGGGCAATCACACCAAGGGTGGAAAAAAAGGATAAGGCGCCTCCTACAGACCCGGTTTTCATCACTACACAGCTGCCACCAGACTGTCGTTGTAGGAGCAGCCTGGAAAAGGGCCAACTCTCACACATCTGGAGATGCACCACCCCCAGATAAAGAAAGCCGCAAGTTCGATGCAGCTGGTAAAAGAGTCGCAGCACAAGCTGCAAACCAGTGGCGCATCGCGAACTCCCAGGCACTACTTGCGTGCTATGACAGAGCCCACTGGGACGAGATGCAACATCTCATTGAACATCTGCCCAAGGACTTACAAAATAGGGCAAAACAAGTGGTTGAGGAGGGACAGACCATTTCCAACAACCAGATCCGCTCCTCCATGGACGCTGCAGATACAGCTGCACGGACAATTAATACATCTGTAACTATCAGAAGGCATGCATGGCTCCGAACGTCTGGATTTAAACCAGAGATTCAACAAGCAGTTCTCAATATGCCTTTTAATGAAAAAGAACTGTTCGGTCCAGAAGTGGACACAGCGATTGAGAAACTCAAAAAAGATACGGACACTGCCAAAGCCATGGGCGCACTCTACTCCCCGCACAGCAGAGGGAATTACAGCACATTCCGTAAAACACCCTTTCGAGGGGGGTTTCGGGGTCAGAGCACACAAGCCAGCACCTCACAAGCAACACCGTCCAGTTACCAGGGACAGTATAGAGGAGGTTTTAGGGGACAATATAGAGGAGGGCAATTCCCTAGAAATAGAGGAAGATTTCAGAGCCCCAAAACCCCTACTACTAAACAGTGACTCACATGTCACTCACCCCCTCCACACAACACCAGTGGGGGGAAGAATAAGTCATTATTACAAAGCATGGGAGGAAATCACTACAGACACTTGGGTTCTAGCAATTATCCAACATGGTTATTGCATAGAATTTCTACAATTCCCTCCAAACATACCACCAAAAGCACAAAATTTGACAACACACCATTCCAATCTCCTGGAGATAGAAGTGCAGGCACTATTGAAAAAGAATGCAATCGAATTAGTGCCAAACACACAAATAAACACAGGAGTTTACTCACTGTACTTTCTGATACCAAAGAAGGACAAAACGCTGAGACCAATCCTAGACCTCAGAGTAGTGAACACTTTCATCAAATCAGACCACTTTCACATGGTCACACTACAAGAAGTATTGCCATTGCTAAAACTACACGACTACATGGCAACTTTAGACCTCAAGGATGCTTATTTCCATATACCAATACACCCATCGCACAGGAAATACCTAAGGTTTGTATTCAAGGGAATACATTACCAATTCAAGGTACTGCCTTTCGGATTAACAACCGCACCAAGAGTCTTTACCAAATGTCTAGCGGTAGTCGCTGCACACATAAGAAGGCAGCAAATACATGTGTTCCCATATCTAGACGACTGGCTAATCAAGGCCCATTCGTTAATACAGTGCTCAAATCACACAAATCATATCATACAAACCCTCTTCAAACTAGGGTTCACCGTCAATTTCACAAAATCCAAAATTCTGCCGCGCAAGGTACAACAATACCTGGGAGCCATAATAGACACATCAAAAGGAGTAGCCACTCCAAGTCCACAAAGAATTCGAAATTTCAACACCATCATACAACGCATGTATCCAACACAAAGGATACACGCAAAGATGGTACTACAACTCCTAGGCATGATGTCTTCATGCATAGCCATTGTCCCAAACGCAAGACTGCACATGAGGCCCTTACAACAGTGCCTAGCATCACAATGGTCGCAAGCACAGGGTCACCTTCTAGATCTGGTGTTAATAGACCGCCAAACTTACCTCTCGCTTCTGTGGTGGAACAACATAAATTTAAACAAAGGGCGGCCTTTCCAAGACCCAGTGCCACAATACGTAATAACAACAGATGCTTCCATGACAGGGTGGGGAGCACACCTCGATCAACACAGCATACAAGGACAATGGAACATTCATCAAACAAAACTGCATATAAATCACCTAGAACTTCTAGCAGTTTTTCAAGCACTAAAAGCATTCCAACCAATAATTGTTCACAAAACAGACAACATGACAACAATGTATTATCTAAACAAGCAAGGGGGGACGCACTCCACGCAGTTAAGCCTGCTAGCACAAAAGATTTGGCGTTGGGCAATTCACAACCAAATTCGCCTAATAGCACAATTTATACCAGGGATCCAAAATCAACTCGCAGACAATCTCTCTCGAGATCACCAACAGGTCCACGAATGGGAAATTCACCCCCAAATTCTGAACACTTATTTCAAACTCTGGGGAACACCTCAGATAGACTTGTTTGCGACAAGGGAGAACGCAAAATGCCAAAACTTCGCATCCAGATACCCACACAAACAGTCCCAAGGCAATGCCCTATGGATGAACTGGTCAGGGATATTTGCTTACGCTTTTCCTCCTCTCCCTCTCCTTCCTTACCTGGTAAACAAACTCAGTCAAAACAAACTCAAACTCATATTGATAGCACCAACTTGGGCAAGGCAACCCTGGTACACAACGCTGCTAGACCTATCAGTAGTACCCTGCATCAAATTGCCCAACAGGCCAGATCTGTTGACACAGCACAACCAAAAGATCAGACACCCAGATCCAGCATCGCTGAATCTAGCAATCTGGCTCCTGAAATCCTAGAATTCGGGCACTTACAACTTACCCAAGAATGTATGGAAGTCATAAAACAAGCCAGAAGGCCATCCACCAGGCACTGCTATGCAAGTAAATGGAAGAGGTTTGTTTGCTACTGCCATATTAATCAAATACAACCATTACACACAACTCCAGAACATGTAGTAGGTTACTTGCTTCACTTACAAAAATCTAACCTGGCTTTCTCTTCCATTAAAATACACCTTGCAGCAATATCTGCATACCTGCAGACTACCTATTCAACTTCCCTATATAAGATACCAGTCATTAAAGCATTCATGGAGGGCCTTAGGAGAATTATACCACCAAGAACACCACCTGTTCCTTCATGGAACCTAAATGTTGTCCTAACTAGACTTATGGGTCCACCTTTTGAACCCATGCACTCCTGCGACATACAGTTCCTAACCTGGAAGGTGGCATTTCTCATCGCCATTACTTCCCTAAGAAGAGTAAGCGAGATTCAGGCGTTTACAATACAGGAACCTTTTATACAACTACACAAGAATAAGGTCGTCCTAAGGACCAATCCTAAATTTTTGCCAAAGGTTATTTCACCGTTCCATCTAAATCAAACAGTGGAACTTCCACTGTTCTTTCCACAGCCAGATACCGTAGCTGAAAGGGCACTACATACATTAGATGTCAAAAGAGCATTGATGTATTACATTGACAGAACAAAAAACATCAGAAAGACTAAACAACTATTTATTGCATTTCAAAAACCTCATGCAGGAAACCCAATATCAAAACAAGGTATAGCCAGATGGATAGTTAAATGCATCCAAATCTGCTACCTTAAAGCTAAACGACAGCTGCCCATTACACCAAGGGCACACTCAACCAGAAAGAAGGGTGCTACCATGGCCTTTCTAGGAAACATCCCAATGCAAGAAATATGTAAGGCAGCCACATGGTCTACGCCTCACACATTCACCAAGCACTACTGTGTAGACGTGTTATCCGCACAACAAGCCACAGTAGGTCAAGCCGTATTAAGAACATTATTTCAGACTACTTCCACTCCTACAGGCTGATCCACCGCTTTTGGGGAGATAACTGCTTACTAGTCTATGCAAAACATGCGTATCTACAGCGACAGATGCCATCGAACTCAAAATGTCACTTACCCAGTGTACATCTGTTCGTGGCATCAGTCGCAGTAGATTCGCATGTGCCCACCCGCCTCCCCGGGAGCCTGTAGCAGTTTGGAAGTTACCTTCAATTATTTATGTATGTATCATCTCAACCTTAAATAGGTGCATACTTAGTCACTCCATTGCATGGGCACTATTACTACAATTCAACTCCTACCTCACCCTCTGCGGGGAAAAACAATCGAAGATGGAGTCGACGCCCATGCGCAATGGAGACAAAAGGAGGAGTCACTCGGTCCCGTGACTCGAAAGACTTCTTCGAAGAAAAACAACTTGTAACACTCCGGCCCAACACCAGATGGCGAGCTATTGCAAAACATGCGAATCTACTGCAACTGATGCCACGAACAGATGTACACTGGGTAAGTGACATTTTCATACTAAAGCATGATGTGGTAGCGCACTGTGTTTTTTTTTTTTTTACAAACACTACATTTCCAAGAAATGTCTAAAACCCTTCCCACTAACTTGCAGCTTTACTGATAAAACTATATAGTGTATTAACAATAGTCTGTGAAAATTAGGTTTCAGAAAACATATGTTCGATGGCATCTGTCGCTGTAGATACGCATGTTCTGCAATAGCTCGCCATCTGGTGTTGGGCCGGAGTGTTACAAGTTGTTTTTCTTCGAAGAAGTCTTTCGAGTCACGGGACCGAGTGACTCCTCCTTTTGTCTCCATTGCGCATGGGCGTCGACTCCATCTTCGATTGTTTTTTTTCCGCCATCGGGTTCGGACGTGTTCCTGTCGCTCCGAGTTTCGGAACGGAAAATTAGCTAATTTCGGAAGATTTTCGTCGGTATTGTTGCGTTCGGGATCGGCGTACTTAGATTCCACACCGCATCGAAGATCGGAGAGCTCCGGTGCCCTTCGGGGTAGTTTTTTCGATCCTCCGTCGGGGCCTGGTCGGCCCGACCGCGTGCTGAAGAACGCCGATGGAACGGACCCCGTTCCGTTTCTGCCCCAACTGCCACAATAAATACCCCTACACAGACCAACACTTGGTCTGCAACCTGTGCCTGTCACCTGAGCACAGCGAAGACACCTGCGAGGCCTGTCGTGCGTTCCGGTCCCGAAAAACACTCCGAGACCGTCGAGCCAGAAGACTTCAGATGGCGTCCGCACCGACAGCCCAACGGGAGTTCGAGGAACAAGAAGAGGAAGGTACCTTCTCGATCCAAGACTCAGACTCCGAAGGATTCGACGATACACAAACCGTGAGTAAGACGTCGAAATCCACTCAAAGGAACATTTACAAGGCCCAGGGGACGCCACTGCCACCAGGCCATGGCTCAACCCATAAATTCGGTGACCGACCGTCGGCACCGAAAAAGGCCCAAACAGTGCCGAGATCGTCCGACTCCGGTTGAGACACCGGCACGCAGCCTTCTCGGGACCGAGAAAGTGCTGGAGACAAGCCTCGACACCGAGATGCCGGTGTGGACACGGCTCGACGCCGAGACAGCGGCACCGAAACAGATCGACGCCGAGAGGTTTCGGCCCCGAAAAGGAAAAAAGTCACCTCGGAGACGAAAAAACACGCAGACAAAGTTTCGATGCCGAAACAGACTGCAAGCGACCCAGCTTCAGGCTCTTATACAGAAGAGCACTCGCTAACCTCCCAAATGCAGAAGCATAGGTTTGAGGAAGAGCTACAAGCAACTGATGTAGACCATACGCAAAAGCGTATCTTCATTCAGCAGGGGACAGGAAAAATAAGCACCCTTCCCCCCATTAGGAGAAAGAGAAGGTTGGAGTTCCAGACGGAACAAACACCACAACCAAAAGTGGTGAAAAGAGTTACACCACCACCCTCTCCTCCGCCCGTGATTAACGTTTCACCAGCACAAACTCCATCACACTCCCCAGCTCACACCACCATGAGCCAGGGTGACCAAGATCAGGACGCATGGGACCTATATGACGCCCCAGTGTCAGATAACAGTCCGGAGGCATACCCTACAAAGCCATCTCCACCAGAAGACAGCACCGCGTACTCTCAAGTGGTGGCTAGAGCAGCACAATTTCACCACGTAAGCCTCCACTCAGAACAGGTCGAGGATGATTTCTTATTCAACACACTCTCCTCCACCCACAGCTCATACCAAAGCCTGCCTATGCTCCCTGGTATGCTCCGGCACGCAAAAGACATCTTTAAGGAGCCGGTCAAAAGTAGGGCAATCACACCAAGGGTGGAAAAAAAGTATAAGCCGCCTCCTACGGACCCGGTTTTCATCACTACACAGCTGCCACCAGACTCTGTCGTTGTAGGAGCAGCTAGGAAAAGGGCCAACTCTCACACATCTGGAGATGCACCACCCCCAGATAAAGAAAGCCGCAAGTTCGATGCAGCTGGTAAAAGAGTCGCAGCACAAGCTGCAAACCAGTGGCGCATCGCGAACTCCCAGGCACTACTTGCGCGCTATGACAGAGCCCACTGGGACGAGATGCAACATCTCATTGAACATCTGCCCAAGCACTTACAAAATAGGGCAAAACAAGTGGTTGAAGAGGGACAGGCCATCTCCAACAACCAGATACGCTCCTCCATGGACGCTGCAGATACAGCTGCACGGACAATTAATACATCTGTAACTATCAGAAGGCATGCATGGCTCCGAACGTCTGGATTTAAACCAGAGATTCAACAAGCAGTTCTCAATATGCCTTTTAATGAAAAAGAACTGTTCGGTCCACAAGTGGACACAGCGATTGAGAAACTCAAAAAAGATACAGACACTGCCAAAGCCATGGGCGCACTCTACTCCCCGCAGAGCAGAGGGAATTACAGCACATTCCGTAAAACGCCCTTTCGAGGGGGGTTTCGGGGTCAAAGCACACAAGCCAGCACCTCACAAGCCACACCGTCCAGTTACCAGGGACAGTATAGAGGAGGTTTTCGGGGACAATATAGAGGAGGGCAATTCCCTAGAAATAGAGGGAGATTTCAAAGCCCCAAAACCCCTACTACTAAACAGTGACTCACATGTCACTCACCCCCTCCACACAACACCAGTGGGGGGAAGAATAGGTCATTATTACAAAGCGTGGGAGAAAATCACTACAGACACTTGGGTTCTAGCAATTATCCAACATGGTTATTGCATAGAATTTCTTCAATTCCCTCCAAACATACCACCAAAAGCACAAAATCTAACAACACACCATTCCAATCTCCTGGAGATAGAAGTGCAGGCACTATTGCAAAAGAATGCAATCGAATTAGTGCCAAACACACAAATAAACACAGGAGTTTACTCACTGTACTTTCTGATACCAAAGAAGGACAAAACACTGAGACCAATCCTAGACCTCAGAGTAGTGAACACTTTCATCAAATCAGACCACTTCCACATGGTCACACTACAAGAAGTATTGCCATTGCTAAAACTACACGACTACATGGCAACTTTAGACCTCAAGGATGCTTATTTCCATATACCAATACACCCATCGCACAGGAAATACCTAAGGTTTGTATTCAAAGGAATACATTACCAATTCAAGGTACTGCCTTTCGGATTAACAACCGCACCAAGAGTCTTTACCAAATGTCTAGCGGTAGTCGCTGCACACATAAGAAGGCAGCAAATACATGTGTTCCCATATTTGGACGACTGGCTAATCAAGGCCCATTCGTTCATACAGTGCTCAAATCACACAAATCAGATCATACAAACCCTCTTCAAACTCGGGTTCACCCTCAACTTTACAAAATCCAACATTCTGCCGCGCAAGGTACAACAATACCTAGGAGCCATAATAGACACATCAAAGGGAGTAGCCACTCCAAGTCCACAAAGAATTCTAAATTTCAACACCATCATACAACGCATGTATCCAACACAAAAGATACAGGCAAAGATGGTATTACAACTCCTAGGCATGATGTCTTCATGCATAGCCATTGTCCCAAACGCAAGACTGCACATGAGGCCCTTACAACAATGCCTAGCATCACAGTGGTCTCAAGCACAGGGTCACCTTCTAGATCTGGTGTTAATAGACCGCCAAACTTACCTCTCGCTTCTGTGGTGGAACAACATAAATTTAAACAAGGGGCGGCCTTTCCAAGACCCAGTGCCACAATACGTAATAACAACAGATGCTTCCATGACAGGGTGGGGAGCACACCTCGATCAACACAGCATACAAGGACAATGGAACGTACATCAAACAAAACTGCATATCAATCACCTAGAACTTCTAGCAGTTTTTCAAGCACTAAAAGCCTTCCAACCAATAATAGTTCACAAATACATTCTCGTCAAAACAGACAACGTGACAACAATGTATTATATAAACAAGCAGGGGGGGACGCACTCCACGCAGTTAAGCCTGCTAGCACAAAAAATTTGGCATTGGGCAATTCACAACCAAATTCGCCTAATAGCACAGTTTATACCATGGATCCAAAATCAACTCGCAGACAATCTCTCTCGAGATCATCAACAGGTCCACGAATGGGAAATTCACCCCCAAATTCTGAACACTTATTTCAAACTCTGGGGAACACCTCAGATAGACTTGTTTGCGACAAGGGAGAACGCAAAATGCCAAAACTTCGCATCCAGATACCCACACAAACAATCCCAAGGCAATGCCCTATGGATGAACTGGTCAGGGATATTTGCTTACGCTTTTCCTCCTCTCCCTCTCCTTCCTTACCTGGTAAACAAACTCAGTCAAAGCAAACTCAAACTCATATTGATAGCACCAACTTGGGCAAGGCAACCCTGGTACACAACGCTGCTAGACCTATCAGTGGTACCCTGCATCAAATTACCCAACAGGCCAGATCTGTTGACACAGCACAACCAAAAGATCAGACACCCAGATCCAGCATCGCTGAATCTAGCAATCTGGCTCCTGAAATCCTAGAATTCGGGCACTTACAACTTACCCAAGAATGTATGGAAGTCATAAAACAGGCCAGAAGGCCATCCACCAGGCACTGTTATGCAAGTAAATGGAAGAGGTTTGTTTGCTACTGCCATATTAATCAAATACAACCATTACACACAACTCCAGAACATGTAGTGGGTTACTTGCTTCACTTACAAAAATCTAACCTAGCTTTCTCTTCCATTAAAATACACCTTGCAGCAATTTCTGCATACCTGCAGACTACCTATTCAACTTCCCTATATAAGATACCAGTCATTAAAGCATTCATGGAGGGCCTTAGGAGAATTATACCACCAAGAACACTACCTGTTCCTTCATGGAACCTAAATGTTGTCCTAACTAGACTTATGGGTCCACCTTTTGAACCCATGCACTCCTGCGACATACAGTTCCTAACCTGGAAGGTGGCATTTCTCATCGCCATTACTTCCCTAAGAAGAGTAAGCGAGATTCAGGCGTTTACAATACAGGAACCTTTTATACAACTACACAAAAATAAAGTCGTCTTAAGGACCAATCCTAAATTTTTGCCAAAGGTTATTTCACCGTTCCATCTAAATCAAACAGTGGAACTTCCAGTGTTCTTTCCACAGCCAGATACCGTAGCTGAAAGGGCGCTACATACATTAGATGTCAAAAGAGCATTAATGTATTACATTGACAGAACAAAAAACATCAGAAAGACTAAACAACTCTTTATTGCATTTCAAAAACCTCATGCAGGAAACCCAATTTCAAAACAAGGTATAGCCAGATGGATAGTTAAATGCATCCAAATCTGCTACCTTAAAGCTAAACGACAGCTGCCCATTACACCAAGGGCACACTCAACCAGAAAGAAAGGTGCTACCATGGCCTTTCTAGGAAACATCCCAATGCAAGAAATATGTAAGGCAGCCACATGGTCTACGCCTCACACATTCACCAAGCACTACTGTGTAGACGTGTTATCCGCACAACAAGCCACAGTAGGTCAAGCTGTATTAAGAACATTATTTCAGACTACTTCCACTCCTACAGGCTGATCCACCGCTTTTGGGGAAATAACTGCTTACTAGTCTATGCAGAACATGCGCATCTACAGCGACAGATGCCATCGAACTGAAAATGTCACTTACCCAGTGTACATCTGTTCGTGGCATCAGTCGCAGTAGATTCGCATGTGCCCACCCGCCTCCCCGGGAGCCTGTAGCAGTTTGGAAGTTACCTTCAATTATTTATATATGTATCATCTCAACCTTAAATAGGTGCATACTTAGTCACTCCATTGCATGGGCACTATTACTACAATTCAACTCCTACCTCACCCTCTGCGGGGAAAAACAATCGAAGATGGAGTCGACGCCCATGCGCAATGGAGACCAAAGGAGGAGTCACTCGGTCCCGTGACTCGAAAGACTTCTTCGAAGAAAAACAACTTGTAACACTCCGGCCCAACACCAGATGGCGAGCTATTGCAGAACATGCGAATCTACTGCGACTGATGCCACGAACAGATGTACACTGGGTAAGTGACATTTTCATTATCATTTGCACATCACCAAGTAAAGTGTTCTGACCTTTTTTTCATCCTATTAAAATATTTTTCTCATCACATAAGTGCAATAAAATGGTCTTTCACAGCTATTGAAATATATTTTCAAATGTTTGTAAAGTTGATTTAGTTATGTACATGTTGTGTGTTATGAAAGGCTGTAGGTATGAGGTTGTTCCTGTCACAAAGGTCAGACAGTTCACCTTAAAAAATCGTGGAACACTGCAGTCACAAGGAAAAGTATTGCATTGCCAGAAGACAAACTGACTTTTGACCTCTGTCTCTGAACACAAAACTAATGTGACAAGAATAAGATTTAAAGACATCTTAATTGCTAGTTCAATTTCTGACTGAACAGAACACCTGTTATTTGTCCACTCTGCCAAAAGGGGCGAATAGTTTCTAAAAAAAAATAGCTCAACCTCATATATGTGACTGCCATAGAGAGTGTGAGTCCTGAAGTTTATTGACCTGGCCCTACTGATAGTTAAATGTAGTATTGTAATGCGTTGGCAGGTTTCTCTGGTACCAGAGCTGTCCTGGAAATGTGACTTGGTGAAATGGACAACAGCAAAGGTGAACGTCGTTGCACTCTTCCAACGACCGAGGAAGGTGGTCACCTTGGTCTCGGAATGCAGTATGGTCCTATCTGATAGAGACTTCTAGCTGCAGACTCCTTACCTTTGAATTCTCCCCAGGGGTCAGACTGGATCCAGAAGATTTTCGTGAGCAGTACACCTGCATGCTGCTAGGTGGCATTGATCGGCTTCGCATTCATCGTCTGCTTCCTCTGCATCGGAAATGACATTGGGGGTCCCACATAGGCGCCCACCAGTCATGCCAACTTCAGTTCTTTTCTTTCCATGTCAGGCAGCGCTGATCCAAAGAGAGGTACCGCTTAGTCAATTTTTGACTTTTTTTTTTTTTTTTTTTTTTTTACTTTTTGTCAAGCTTTTTCAAGACTTTTCTCATGGTGTATTGAGGGATGCCTTCAAGGATGGCATGTGTCAAGCCCTGTGAATTCTCATTGGGAGATGAACGTAATGGATCCGCACCTTGTGTGTTTTATCCCTGTTGCCACACTAAATACCCGCACACAGACCTTCATTTGGTTTTAACCACTGCCTTTCTGCAGGCCCTGAGTAAGAGGGTTGTGAAGACTGCAATCGTTTTGATCGAAGAAAATGCTGCAGGATCATCAAGCGTGCAGGAAAGAAATGCAGCGTAATGATTTTGGAGGAGATGCTAGACATCTTCGGTCTCCAAGGCATCTAGACACAGGAAGAGGTGCACGAGGCTATGGCAGCTGAGGAAGAGGCCAGACTCCGAAGCAGAGATGAGCGTGGACACACAGGATGTTCCACCGACGCAGCGTGCATTGAGTACAAAGGCTCATATCCTGCCCATCAAAAGACATTAGGCACCAACCGAACATATGGCTTCTGGGCCACCACTGCCAACAGGCCATGGTAGGCACCGAACAATCGCCAAGGATGCCCTGCCTCCAGGCTCGGCACCAAAAGCTAAGGCGAAAACTCGTGCCACTCACCAGGTCCGAACTGCATCTAGCTCTTCGATACCGACCACATTAGCACTGAAACAGAAACCAACTTGGGTACCGAAAATTTCAGCTCCAGCATGGAAACAAACTGCTTTCGAACCAGAGCTTATATTACAGATTATGGTGGAGAAACTCAATTAGAAAGAAAAGACTCTTCATATTCAACCAAATACAGGTCGGATCATTGCTAAATCTATGAAGCAGACGTCCACGCAAACTAAACGTCAGTTTTCAGTAGAGGAGGACATTACTTTACCACCACCTCAGAAAAAGAAAAGAAAGGACATTGCCACCAATCCTATTTCTCCTCCTACACCAACCTCTCCTCCACCCACTTCACCACACCACTCCAACTACTATAGGGAATGTTATTGGGATACTTCCACAAGGTTTCCAACAGCATTACTTGGAGGAACAAGAGGGTGAGGATGTCAATGATATACAGCAGCCAGTAGATCCTTGGGATATGTATGATGTTGACCCCCAAGGCAATACTAATCCGGATTTATATCCGGCTAAACTATCTCCACCAGATAACACAACATCTTTAAATGAGTTGCTAGCTGGGGCTGCTGCATATTTTCAGGTCCCGTTACACAAGGACCAAATAAAAGATTTTCTATTTGAGACCCTCTCCTCCACCACTAGGGTAAGCAATACTTGCTTATGTTGAAGGAAATGATCCGTCATGCAGACAATGTTTTTAAAGATTCTGTCCATGGCAGAATAATTACACCCAGGGTCGATTTAAAAACATAAGGAAGCTCCATCTGATCCTGCATATATTAGAGGTCACATTCCACCAGTGTCCCTAGTGGTATCAAACGCTCGCAAGCGAGCAAACTCACAAACCAAAGCAGAAGCACCTCCACCAGATAAAGAATCAAAGTTAATTGATGCTTCAGGTAAAAGGGTGGGGGTACAAGCAGCTAATCATTGGAGGATTGCTAACACCCAAGGGTTATTAGCTATAAACGACAGAGCAAATTGGTAGGAGATGGAAGATCTCATTCAACATCTTCCACTTATTTTCACATCCAAATACATCCAGTCCACAGAAAATATCTCAGATTTGTAATAAAGGGAAGACATTACCAATTCAAAGTACTACCTTTTGAAGTACAACTGCACCTTGTGTATTCACAAAATGCCTGGTAGTAGTTGCAGCACATCTACGCAGACCGAGCATTCATGTCTTCCCGTATCTGGACAATTGCCTAACCAAGTCCAGTTCACTCCTGATATGCATTCAAAACACTCAAACACTTCATCTTCTTCACCAGCTAGGTTTTACAATAAACTTACAAAAATCTTATCTTCAACAGTCTCAGACGTAGTCATAACTAGGGGCTGTTCTCAACACAAACACTTAGGAATGACCAGCCCAAATGCACTCAGGAGTCAACATATAGTAACCCTCTTGCAGCAGTTACACCCCAACCAGCAGATAATGGTGAGAACAATTCAGAGAATTCTAGGGTTGATGGCTTCTTGCATTACAATAGTACCACCTGCAAAACTATACATGCGGCCATTGCAAGAGTGCCTGGTGAGTCAATGGACTCAATCACAAGGCCAACTCCAAGATCTAGTGTTGGTAGACAGCCACACACATCATTCTCTGCAGTGGTGGAACACACAAAATCTGTTGCAAGGGCAGCAGTTCCTAAACCCTGTTCCCCAGGTCACTTTCACAGTGGATGCATCTCACAGGCTGGGGTGCTCACATACACAACCTGTCAACACAATGATTTTGGGAGTCCAAACACAAAGCCCTGTATATCACCTACTTGGAACTCCAAGGCATTCATCTAGCATTGAAAGCTTTTCTGGTTCACCTTCATGGCAAAGTTGTCTTGGTACGGACAGACAACGTAACCGCAATGTTTTATTTACAGAAACGGGGGACACACACACTCTACAGTTGTTACGCCTATCTCGGACAATCTGGTGTTGGGCAATTCAACACCAGATTCACTTATTAGTGAAACACCTCCCAGGGATGGACAACGACTTTGCCGACCTGCTCAGCAAGATGTGGCAACAAGCCCATGAATAGGAACTCCACCCTCAAGTTCTCCAACCATACTTCCAATGGTGGGCTTTTCCACAAATAGACCGTTCGCATCCACAAACAATGCAAAATTCCCAAACTTTGCCTCCAGGCTCCCACACCCATGATCCAAGAGCAATGCTCTATGGATGAACTGGTCAGGGGTATTTGTCTATGCTTTTCCACCTCTCCCTCTCTTCCATTTGTGGTGAGGACGCTCAGACCGACCTCTCCAATACTCATTCTAGTTGCTCCCACTTGGGCATGTCAACCGTGGTTCACAACCCTACTCGAACTGTCAGTAGTTCCCCACGGGAAGCTTCCCCTACACCCGGGCCTTTTCACTCAGAACCATGAAGAAATCAGGTGCCCAAATCCCAAAGAACTCAATCTTGCGATTTGGCTCCTGAGGTCATAGAGTTCGGATATTTGAACTTACCTACAGAATGCATGAACATTCTTGAAGCACGTAAGCCTACAACTAGAGCATGCTATGCTGCCAAATGGAAAAGATTTGTTTTCTGTTGTCAGAACAAACAGATTAACCCTTTTAATGCAACTATTTAAAATATTGTTTGCTATTTGCTTCATTTACTTTTGGGTTAGCTTAGACATCAACACTGCTACACCTTGCAGCAGTAGCAGCATATCTATAGAATAGACAACACTTACCGTTGTTCAGGATACCTGTGATTATGGCATTTATGGAAGGCCTTAAAAGATTAATTTCACCTAGAGTGCCTCCAGCAATAATATGGAACCTTAATATTGTACTTAATAGACTAATGGGACCACCATTTGAACCATCACATAACTGTCCAATTCAGTTCCTTTCATGGAAAGTATCATTTATTGTAGCAGTCATCTCACTAAGACTTGAGTGAGCTTCAGGCATGAACCTTAGAGGAACCCTTCTCCTAAATTCATAAAGATAGGGTAGTCCTATGTACAAAACCCACATTTCTTCCAACGGCTGTGTCTATATTTTGCCTAAATCAATTGGTTGAATTACTGGTTTTCTTCCCTCAACCTGAATCAGTTGCAGAAAGAGCTATACACACTTTAGATGCTAGAAGGGCATTAATGTATTCTGTTTACAGAACTAAAGAGTTTCTTAAAACCAAACAACTCTTTGTTGCTTTCTCACCTCCACACACATGGGTGGCTATATCTAAAGCAGGTATCTCAAGATGGATAGCTAAATGTATCCAAACCTGTTATGCTAAAGCTAAAAGAACTTTATCCACACCTCCTAGAGCACACTCAACTCGTAAAGTAGGTGCATCTATGGCTTTTTTGGGCAATATACCAATTGCTGAAATTTGTAAAGCAGCCACTTGGTCAAATCCACACACTTTCACTAAACACTATTGTGTGGATGTACTAGCACGACAACAAGCAAATTTTGAACAGGCAATACTCCGTACTCTTTTTCAAACAACAGCAACACCCACGATTTAGCCACCACTTTCTGGAGGGCACTGATTTACAGTCTATGCAGAGTATGTGTATCTTCAGATGCACATGCAATCAAACAGATTATGTTACTTACCCTGTAAGCATCTGTTTGTGGCAAGTAGTGCTGTAGATTCACATGCACCCGCCCTCCTCCCCGGACACCCGTGGCTATTGCAGTGCTTTATTACACTTTATTTGCATGGACATCTTTTCTACTACTCTACACACACTCCATTCACACCCGACTGACGGAAAACAATCTAACAATGGAGATGATGCCCATGCACACTATCACCAAGAGAAGGGGTTACTTTACCTTGTGACTCCAACAGCTTTGTTGAAGAAAAACAACTTGCACACAGCTGGACCCAACACTAAGACGGTATAAGTATGCACAGCCTGTGAATCCACAGCACTACATGCCACAAACAGATGCTTTTAGGGTAAGTAACACAATCCATGTCAGCCTTGTCAACCTTTTTATATTTACCAGATTAACCATCATTGTTTAAATCGCCTCTTGCTGTGCGTTTTCTGAAAGGGTTACTCCATGGTTCAGTTGAAACCTTCACCCTTTTGTGATTGATGCCATATGTTGGACCCTAAATTGTTTTTCAGGTGCTTGATGTGTACTCCATTTGATCCAATGTACAAAGGTCTTCTGCGCCTTTTGACTCTGACAAGTCTTTGTAATAGTGATAACCTCTGCTCTTCGAATCTGTGAGTTGCAAGTGCTGCCTGTCCAGCAAAGGTATGCCACCTTATTCCCAAACAAACTGGCGGTGCTACAGACTGCAGCAATATCCCTGACCAACGTTGTGATGCCTTTCTTTATTAGACAATCGATCAACCTTCTGGCATTCTTTGCTCCACCTCATCCCTCGAAAGAGGAGGAAAGACTCTATTGTTTGTATTCCAAATGAGCTATGATATCAGTCACACTAAGGACCATCAAGAGGATGATAAACTCTTTGTGGGGTTCACAGGATAAGTCAGTGCAGAAAAGAATCATTTTAAGGTGCATTGTCCTCTGCATCATAATATGCTACCCATCGGCCATGAAACGCCCCCAGAGGGCTCATTCTATGAAAGCTACAACCATTGCATCTGATTGAGACTTCTAGTTGCAGATTGCTTACATTTGAACTCTCCCCAGTCATCATACTGGAACCCAGAAGATTTTCGGGAACAGTACTACTGCACGCCATTAGCTGGCATCGCTCGGCTCTGCATTGGTTGGCGTCTGGACCGGATATGTCGCTGGTGCTATATAGGCATCACTGCCGTGCGCTAATGTCTGTTCTTTTCTTTCGGCTCCAGCAAGCGCTAATTAAAAAAGAGCTACCCCTCAGTCAGTTTTTTACTGGCTTTTTACATCTTTTTGTCTAGTGTTTTTCAAGTGTCCTACTCGTGGTGCCTTGAGGATGTCCTCCAGAAACCCCAGCTTCAAGTCCTGTGGATTCGTTCATCAGGCGATGTCTGTGATAGATTTGCACCTCATGTGCTTTTGGTGCCTGAAGCACGACCACAACCCAAAGTCATGCTCGAGAGTGTCGGGTTATGCATTCAAAGGCTTGGAAGGAGCGGTCCCTGAAGCTGATGACAGCCCAACACTCGACTCAGCATAAATTAAGATTGCGGTCTAGAGGAAGGTCCTAGGATCGGATGTGGAGTCCTCCATCGTCGCCATGCCGCTCTAAGTTCTCGGGCGATTGGGTAAGTGGAGGCATAATAAAAAGTCCAAAAACCTGAAGCACTCTTTGACTTTTCCCGATCTTTTGGCTGACGAGGGAACACCAACTCTCTAGGCCGCGTTCTGAGGAACCTGCACTTGAGCTGATTTCACGCCTCTCCTAATTTTCGAGAGCCAGAGCAACACCTGTCCAACTCTGAGTTTTATAAGGCCATTTGTCTAATTTTTTACCAGTCCAACCCCGCTGAAGCGCCTTTGGGCCCTGTGGTGCCAAAAGAAGCCCCTTTAGGATTTGCACTGGCGGCTCCGGCCCAGACTGCGAGGGCCATCCAGGGATCAATTCCTGCATCCAGACTGGCACCGGTCAAACCACCTCGACCGTCCTCGACACAGATGCTCCCCACGGGCGGCACTATCCCCATTGTGATCCCCGACTCCCGACACGAAGCCGATTGGTGTCATACACAGCCGATTCGGACAAGAGCCTGCCTCCTAGATTGGATCCTGAGCCCTTTTCTTATCGCTTAGGGCAGTGGTTCCCAAACTGTGCGCCGCGGCTCCCTGGTGCGCCGTCAAAACTAGCCAGGGGCGCCGCACACAGTCTGGAAACCACTCGGAGGTGCTTTGAATCGGTAGCTTTTCCTCGTGGTATTGGAAAAAAACACCCTGCATTAATTATTCTGACCAGCGGAGGGCGCCAAAGTACCATTAATAATATCCCTGTAACAATTTTTTTTCCAATAAATGGTTTTCAGCAACGTGAAGGAGAGAATAAAGAAGACAAACGGTAAATAGTGTAGGTACAGGTACAGGCTGGGATTACGTTCCCCCACCCGCCAAAAAAAGTAACGTAACGGGGAGCCGTGGCCAACACGGCCAATAGGTCAAAGGAGCCGGGGATCAAAAAAGTTTGGGAACCACTGGCTTAGGGGATGGGGATGAATGGGAGGTGTTGCTAGGCCCTTTAGAATAACATCCCCATGAAGAACCACTGGACTGGCTTACAGACTTGGGTGAGGCCAGCGGACTGGTTACTTCTCAAAATACTGGCATGCTTTCTCGGTGCTCAAGCACTTCAGCGGTTCGCGGGCTTTGGCCGGGTCCTTGGGCCTCGTGGCACCCCACATCACCCCATCTGTCTTTCGTGGCTACGGAAGGGACCTCCAACCACGTCCATTCCTGTCCAGCCACAGTGCTGCGCATGCTGCTCAACTTCTGCATGGCAGAGGATGTGGGATCAACCGACCTAGTGGATCATATAGCCGGCAGTCTGGATAGTCCAGTCCCCCCTCACCCCCACCATATCCAGCAGCCTCCAAGCCTTCCTGGTCTGACTCTTTCCCCACTAGGGGCCAGTTGAGGCAGGATTCGCCATCACCTGCTCCACTGGCAATCCATCATGCAGACAGGTGTGTTTTGTAGACAGTCGGAAGAGGCTATTCCCTCCCCCGCGAGACTAAGCCTGCATCCATGCCACCATCTTAGAATCAGATGATCATCATTTGTCCCTTCTCTGTGAGGAAGTTACGGCTCTCATGGCCAACTGAGTCATTGAGAGGGTTTCAGTGCCAGAAGTAGGTTGTGGTTTCTATTCCTTCTACATTCTGGTCCCCAAAAAGAACAAGGGCCTCCTACCTGCCCAGAGACTTTTTTGGTTCCTCGATCTCTTCCTCAAGAAGGAGAACTTCAAGATGCTTACTCTGGCTCAGGTTCCATCTTCCCTGGACTCAGGAGACTAGATGGTAGTGTTGGACTTGCAGGATGATTATTTTCATATCTCTGTCCTGCCTTTCCACAGGCGGTACTTGCGGTTCACGCTAGGCCATGAGCACTTTCAGTTCACTATGCTTCCCTTTAGCCTTACCAGCACCCTTAGGGTGTTCACCAAGGTGATGGCGGTGGTTGAAGCTCATCTGCGGAGGTCAAGGGTTCAGTCTTCCCCTGTGTCTGACTGGCTGTTGAAGGTGGATTCCCACTTCCAGACAACGCTCAATTTTATCAGAGCTGTTCGGACACAGTGCAGTTTCGGGCATATCCTCTCGAGCAGCAAGTCCAGGATATTCAGGTCAAGGGTTCAGTCTTCCCCTGTGTCTATGACTGGCTGTTGAAGGTGGATTCCCACTAAACTCTCCTACACCTCCTGCCTTTGCAATGGTTTACTATAAACATGCCGAAGTAATACCTGATTCCCTCTCAGACGCTCAATTTTATCAGAGCTGTTCAGACACAGTGCAGTTTCGGGCATATCCTCTCGAGCAGCAAGTCCAGGATATTCAGCCTCTGTTCTGGTTATCAGAACTAGGCAGTGGTTGTTATTCCCGCTACTTTCTGATTCCCAAAAAGAACAAAGGACTTCGCCTTCATTAAAAAGGAGAAATTCAAGATGCTCACTTTAGCTCAGGTCTTGTCTACAGAACTTGCAGGATGTGTATTTCCACATCCCCACCCTGCCTGTCAACAAATGTTACCCACAGTTCAAGGTAGGTCACAAGCACTTTGTTAACCATGCTACCCTTTGGCCTCATCAGCGCCCCTCAGGTTTTCACCAAGGTGATGGTGGTGGGCACAGCTCATCTGCAGAGATTAGGGGTGTTAGACTTCCCCCCCTGTCTTGATGACTGGCTTTTGAAGGCGGGCTCACCCCAGGCTGTGGTTTCCCATCTGCAGACTACAGCGGACCTCCTACATTCATTGGGGTTCACTATAAACATGACAAAGTTGCACCTAACTCCTTCTCTGCTGTGGGACCTGAAGTTCCAGTGGGCGCAGCATCAAAGGAATCTCTCCAACATGGTCCAGATCTTGGAGGGAACTTAAAAAGACATGCAGTGGTGGTTGATGAACCACGATTGGGTCAAAGGCAGGACTCTTCTCCCTTCCCAAACCAGATCTGAAAGCAGTGGCAGACACTGGGATGGGGTGGTCATCTGGCATAGGTGGAGATCAGAGGCATCTTGTCTCTGGCAGAAACCGGACTCCATATCAACGTGTAGGAGTTCTGTGTGATTTGGCTAGCATTTAAAAGCATTTCTTCCCTCTCTCAAAGGAAAGGTAGTGCAGGTGTTCAGGGACACCACCACCCTCATGTGGTACTGCAACACGCAGGGCTGGGGTGAGGTTGTGGACCTGTTGTCAAGAGGACATGCTTAGCAAGGATATCATGGAACAGCAGGGCATATCCCTGGTGGTTCAGGACCTGGCAGTTTCTCTAAACGTCAGGGCGGACAAACTCGGCCGTCGATGCCTAGCGGATCACAAGTGGAATCTCCATTTGGAGGTGGTGCAAGGGCTCTTTCAGCATTTGAGCAGTGGGGAGATCCTTGGTTAGATCTGGTCTCCACAGCAGAGATGGCGCAATGTCAGTAGTTTTGCACATTGGCGTTTTCAAGGCAGCTATCACTTGGAGACATTTTTCTTCTTGAATGGAGTTCAGGCCTCCTGTACACCTTTCCACTCATACCACTCGTGCCCATAGTTCCTAAGATCATCAGGAATGACCGGGCCCAGAAATGAGCATAGATCCTTAGATCAGGCTGCCCCTTCAGGAGGATCTTCTGTCGCAGCAGCAGTGGACGGTCCTCAACCTGAACCTGTCAGCTCTATGACTTCTTGCATGGAGATTGAGCAGTGACCGTTGTTAGCTTTTGCCCTTCCTCTTGAAGTCTGTAATGTTATTCTGGCAGCCTGGCGTCCTTCTACTAAGACTGTGTGCGCCTGCTGATGGCAAAAATTTATAAAATATTGTACAGAAAAGTCTAGCGACCCACTTTGTCTGTATTTCTAACATTCTTCTCTTCATTTTTACCCTTGCCCAGCAGGGCTCTGCTTTGGGCACTCTGAAGGGGTAGCTCCTGTGCTCTGTCTGCCTTTCTGGGGCTGCCTGACCAACCCTCTATATTTATGTCCCCTAATGTAAATAGGTTTCTCAAAGGGCTTGTTACATATGTTTTCCCCTATGTTCTTTATTATGCCTCAGTGTGATCTTAATTTAGTTCTCTCATACTTCATGTGTGCTTCCTTTGAGCCGCTGCACAATCATCCCCTCCGGCTGCTTACCATCAAGACAGCCTTTCTAGTGGCAATAACATCTGCCTGTAAAGTGAGTAAGCTGCAGGCTTTGTCATCCAAGCCTCCATATTTGACCGTGTTTGCAGACAATGTGATGCTTCGCATTAAGGCCTCTTTCCTTCCGAAAGTGGTGACCACATTCCATTTGGGACAATCTGTCACCTTTCACATTCCTCCTCATCCCTCTAAAGAAGAAGAGCGACTCCACTGTCTGAACCCAAAAAGAACCTTGTCGTTCTACCTTGACTGCACTAAAGAGTTCCGGGTGGACAACCAACTCTTCGTGGATTATGTTGGAGCAAAGAAAGGTAGGGCAATACAGAAGTGAACCATTTCATGCTGGTTTGTTCTCTGTATAAAGATCTGCTTCGCCGTGGCCAGCCTCCGGAGGACTTAAAGGCCCATTCCACCAGAGGAAAGGCTGCACTCATCGCGTTAGCAGGTGGAGTCCCAGTTCTGGGCATCTGCCAGGCAGCACTGTGAGCTTCCCTGCACACGTTTGCCAAATACTACTATGTGGACAGTCCAGTCTGCTGAGATGGGCATTTCGCCCGTTCGATCCTTCAGGACTTTGTCTAGGTAAGTTTGTCCACAGCCCACTGCCGAGATGATATTGCTAGGGTATCTATTCAAAGGTAAGGAATCTGCAGCTTGAAGTCTCTATCAGATGAACAAGTTTCTTACCTTTGGTAACGCGTTATCTGGTAGAGACAATATCTAGCTGCAGATTACCTACAGACCCACCCACACCTCCCGCTCTGCATACAGGTTTCTAGGGTTAGGACGGTCTCTTTGAGGGCCCTAGTTTGGACACACAAATGTCAGTGCACTTCCTGGCTCTGCGCTCCTCGCATGGAAAGTCGTGAAAAGTAACCAAGGTCTGTGTGCCTGGGCGGTGCCTTTATAGGTGACCGTGACATCACTTCCTGCGCCAATGCCACCGCCACTCTGAACCAAACAAAGCCACCTGGCGGGCACAGGCATACTGCTCAAGCTAAAATTCTCCAGATCCAGTCTGACATCTGAGAAATTCAGAGGTAAGGAATCTGCAGCTAGATGTCTCTACCAGATAATGTATTACCAAAGGTAAGTAGCTTGTTCTGCTAGAATATAACTACCAGTTCAAAAACAACTTACTAGCCAGGGATTTTGGTATGACCAGATGGACTTGAGGGCCAATACTCGTGAGCTTGGGCTTACGGTGACTTTCTCTTTGAGAGGTCTATTGAGAGGCATAGTCCAACATCGCTACCGCTGTAGAGGTAGTTGTTCTTTCTCTTTACAGGTCACTGCTGCAAGAAGCTCTCCAAATTTACCAGATTTAGGACTGGTCTGATTGGAGAATTACAACGAATTAGAGGTTATAAATATGTTTTGGTGTTGCCTTTGTTACTGTGCAGGTATACTGACTTCCTTTGACCAACTGGCGATGAAAGAATGAGCCAAGTAATGACTACGGAGCCCTGTACTTATGACTGTCTTGTGGCCAAGGTTGAAAGCCAGGGTCAGCCATGGACACGACAACCTTTGAAAGTGTATATACTTGTTCAGTCCTCAAGGAGCATCTTGTTGTTATTGCTGGTGAGATTTTACAGGCTTCTGAGGCAATAGCCCCTAGATAGACTAGGTTTGACTGGTGCAAGCTGTGCTTCTGCTCCCATTTCCATGCATATGGCAATGTACAGGAAATATTAGATGGTTGAGTTTGTCTGTTAGGGGATCCTTCATTGGACAAGGTGAATTAACAAGAGACCTCCTTTACCTACAAGTGCATGTTTCGCACAGAGGTACAGGAATGATATAATTACAGGTTGGTTTGTGTGAGGTTAACATCACTACCTTCACCCCAAGGCATTACCGTTTTCCCAAGGGATCCCACCAGTCACTGTTTCATTTTTCATCTACCTGTCCCTCATACATACTTCATAGATAGTCCTGACATGATGACTGCAATGTCAGTTTTACAAGGTCTGCCTAGTTATAGGGACTGGATGGAATATTTACTGGGAAGTGAAAGTAGACAATCTCCCCCAAAGGGTTACAGGTAAAAAGTCCTGTGAGCGCCACTGACTGCATAACCTTATTTAAGAGGGCAATAGCCATTCTCACTCAGGAAGTACTTCGAACCACATGTCTGCATATTTGTCAATTTTCCTGAAGAAAACCACAGAGTAGAGTAAGGAACATGCACAATCCATGCAGGACATCTTTTCAAGCCATGCAGAGGACTTTGTGGTTTCAACTGCTTGTTAGTACGGCTACATTTTTGTATTTATTCACTCTGAATTGATTTTAGCAGTGCCAACAGTCAATCACACGCATTAGTCTGTACTTTGGTTTTTTGATTATGAATACGTTGACGGTGTGGATGGGACTTGGGTATCCATAGCTGATTTACTTAGGTTTAGATTGTATGCCAGTCCCTGGTATTATTTTCCGAGGAATGAACAAAACCAAGTTCAAATGTACCTCTGTGTTCTCTTTGCATACCTAAAACTAGTAAATAAGTAAAAGATTTGTAGAGTGCACATATGCCCAAAGGATTGTCTCCGAGACCTGCTGAGATATGAAGCATTAAAAAAGCCAACTTTTAAGCTGTTTTCCGTATTGTTTTAGGATGGGTTAAGCTTTGTGCTGATAAGGCAAGTAATTCCAAAGTTTACAGGTATAAAAGGAGGAACATCTGCTGCCACAGTGAACCTTGTTGATTTTGGGAATGCCCATGTTTTTGGCTGAAGTGGACCAAAGTCCCTGATTAGGGGCATACCAGTGAATTTTCCTCTTAAAGTATTCAGAACCAGCATTTCCTTAGTGTGCCATGCATAAGGCTTTGAATCTGACCTGTGGTCGGACTGGGAGCCAACGTAGATGGCTTGGGAAACTGAACTGAATTTAGGAATTTTCTATAGGAGGGGAGCTGCTGCATTCTGGAAAATGCGGTTGTGCAACAGACACTGCTGGATGCCAGCATAAAGAGCATTGCAGTAGTCGATCCTTGAGATGACTGGAACAGTGATTACCATCTTTTGAAGCTCAAGTGGAATAAAGGGAAAGATCTTTTTCAGAATTCTTACCAGGGAAAAAACATAAGGATGTGACTTGGTTGATTTGGTCGGAGAAAGGAATAGCTTTCAATCTAAAAGACACCCAGGTGCCTGTCTCTTTTTAAGACAGTTATTCTTCACCCATCCAACAGTTTCCTCCAGTTGTTTATCACACCATTTAGCCACCTCTTCGATGTTGTTTATCACACCATTTAGCCACCTCTTTGACGTCGCATGAAATTGAAACTACAATCTGTGTCGTTGGCATAAGAAATCTCAGAAAAACCACAGGAGTGGATTAAGTTTGCCAGCGGGGGTGGAAGGTCACATAAGTGTGGTACTTAGTGCTTATCCGTGAGGGACGCCACACGGAAGGAAAGATGGTTCAGATGTATGGTCCCTCAGAAACACCACGTGTTCTCTTTTGGCTAAAACTGAGCCTAAAAAGGAAAGGGACAAGTCTCTAATGCTGATGCTTTTCAGCAGAGCAATAATCAGGGAGTGGTTGTTGGTATCGAATGCAATGGATAGATGCAAAAAAATCAGTGCTGCCTTGCCACGATTTTTGACTGTGGTCTGGATTTTTTTTGTTGCAGCAACCAAGACTTATTCAGTTCTGTGGTTGGATCTAAAACCATACTGGGGGCCATCTAATAGATTGTGTTCTTCGAGGAAAGCCATGAGATCAATTTTCATGGCTTTCTGAAGGATCTTGGCCAAAAATTGAAAGTGTGAGAAAGGCTGGTGGTTTTTCACATCTTGTGGGTCAAGAGAGGGCTTTTTTTTTGTTTTTTGTTTTTTAGCATGTGTAGTACCGAAGCCTTTTTTTAGGCTAAGGGGAAAAGTTCTGTGATCAATATACTGTATAGGAGTTCGGTGAGGTGTTTGACGCGGTTCTCGTAACACATTGGAAGACCTTAGGGGGACATGGGTCGGTAGGGACTCCTGATTTGGTGGTTTCAATAAGTTTAGCAGCCTTGTCAACCATGAGAGTAGTGAAGGCGGTAAAGACATTAGATGTAGCACATAAACTTTCTTTGATATACTCAACAGACTTGGGTTTCTGATTAGAAGTGAATTCACAGAAAAATTAAATTTGCATTTAGTTGGAAAAAAGTCAGGTAACTTATCGCACAAAATTTGATCAAGACCTATGGTGTTTTTATTGTCACAATTGGCCAACACTTTCACTGTTTTAAATAGCTCTTTAAATTCATTTTTTGCAGTATTGATTTTTTTTTTTTCCCTTTGGTAAAATAGTTGGATTTTTCTGCTAAAATCATGGACTTGCAGTCGCTAATAAGTTGTTTAATTTGTTCGTCAGGACTATAGGTTTTCCTCAATTTTTGTTCATACGTCTACATTTATCTTTTTATGTTTTCAGATCTTGTGAATACCGCATAGCCAGTGGCTTCCTTCTTTGTTTTTTTAATGGTTTTTACACGGGCTAGTTGGGCGACTGCGGAGTCAATCCATTCAATAAAATTTAGAGTAGCTAAGTCAGCGTTAATTACAAGTAAGGGTCAAACATTTGAAAGGATATCGCTTAGTATGGTCTTATCAATTTTATGCCAAGGGCGAAATTTGATTGTAATTGGCAAGATGTGGCTAGGGCAATTATTCGTGGGAACTTTCAGTGTGAGGATTATCGCTTTGTGGTCTGTCCAAGACGAGGGAGGAACTTCTGAAAGCTTAGGTTCGGGTTACTGGTGAAGACTCCATCAAGGTGCTAGTTTGCCTGATGAGTTGCTGTTTTTACTAGTTGCGTAAGATCAAAGCTAGGTAGACTGTGAATTGGATGTTACGTATCTTTATTCTCCAAGTGTAAATTAAAATCACCAAGGATTGTAAAGTTTGAAAAATCTATACGTGATTTAGTAAAATCCATTAAAGTTTGAATAAATCTAGATTTGCTACATTTCGGCTTCGGTAAATATTTACTACTGGAGTACTCCTGGGACGCTGCTTCAGTCGCAGGACTCTTTTACTCGTGGGTTGTCTTTTTGGAATGCAGAACTTCACAAAGGTGTAGAAATTGTAGGAGTAAGCTTTCGAGGATACATTTCCGACGTTCTGTACGTGAATTTGGTGCCAAGCGAACATAGCCCGCAGACAGATTTAGTCCCACCAGCACTGATCTTTCCACTCACAAGCACATTTCTTCACAATTTTGCAGTGGTTTCTGACATTTAAATATTACTCCATTTGTTAGCGTCACCTTTGAAAAGACTTTAATTATCACAGAATGTTTTTTTCCGAATCATCTTAATGCTGGAAGATGAAATTACTGGTACTCTTGAGCCGTTCTCTCACATTGAAAGAATTTGTAGTCTGCCAAAGTGAGAATAGTGGTGATGTTTACAAGAGTGTCTTCTATACAGTCTGAAACGGAATACTTAATCGGACCTTATTAGGTTTCCCAATATTTATGAAATGAAATTAGTTCAAACAAATGCTTCTACTGAAGACGCTCTGATTGTGCATGCCAAGAATCTGGAAACATTGTCCCTCTTCGGACCGCTCCCAGAACCGTAGAAACTATGATGTTTTCTTGTGCATTTCATATTCTTAATTATTCCAGAAGCATCACTGTTTGCATATGTTCCCAAGTTCAGCATCACATGGACTGAGTGCGCCTTGTATTAATATTCAGTGCATGATTTATGTGCGTTCTCACACCTCCCCGCCCCACCCACATCCTGCTTCCGGTCCTCATTGTTGTATACCCACATCCTGCTTCCGGTCCTCATTGCTGTATACCCACATCCTGCTTCCGGTCCTCATTGCTGTATACGGTTCTCTGTACCGCCATCTATAGTCACCTAGATGAACTGTGAATATAGAGCCATTTGATTGAATACCAGTGTACAGTGGGATCGCCATCGTAAATATGTAGTGATGATGAGGTATTTACTAATCTGTTGAAACTCTAGATAGACTATCAGAAAAGTGCACTCTAAAGTCGTGATGGTAATTTTTTATTTTTTTTTAATTGGGCTGTGTGATATTTCTGAATAGGCCCTCTTCCCTGTCGGCTGAACGGCACTTTTCATAGGTTTTACTTTCAAGTGATGAGAAGCGCCAGTGCTTTATTCCCAGACTCATTAGATCCTATATGTGTGATGGGTACAAAATCCCCGCTCATTTCCACTTCTTCTAGGAAGGCCTGGCGGGGTGTTGTGCACCAGACGTGCTTGGCACTGCTCTCTGATACTAACTTGGTACTGGAAGGCAGTTCTACCATTATATTCGTTAGCGGGGATTTGTTTAATGCCAAGCATTAATGGGCTCAAACTAAAATACTGGTTAGCACATTAAGCAAGGCTAATTATTTCCTTTTTAGGTTCGAGCCTGCGCTAGCAAGCGCTTGCGCATGCATATTACTTGCGAGGCGCTTTCATTGGTTCGTGGGCCTGCCGTTTGAAATCTGATTACTTTCATTAGTGGAAGGCATGCATACATCATGCCTTTTCCAGTGGTTAGCCCTCCTCGAGCGCAGCGACCAAGTACTGAAAACATACAAGGCTCGCTGTTTTCCATCCGGTTTGTGGACTACCTTTTATTATCTTTTTTCGCAGCGCGATCTTGCTTGGCAGAAGTCGAGCACTTTGCATGACATCAACCCTGTTACATAGTGGATTGCACTTTTGCCGGTTACGTAGATAATTGCACTTTTGCCGATAGGTTTCACTACGAGTGAACTGTAGCAACGCGAGCGCGCTTTTTTTTCCATTTAATGTGGCAAGAAAAGTCCAGTTGGGAGTTTACAACTGCTAAAAGCTCTAACTCGGAGAAATGCGAGACCCGTTGCATTGCAAATGCTTGTTTACTTTCTGACTAAGAGAAAACTGTTTTTCAAGAATAATTTATGTATTTTTACACGTTTGTGAAACACGAAGCGTCTGAGTGCTTCACCCACCGAGTTCTCTTTCATAGAAAGTTAAATGAAGCAATAAACCACATCAGTGCACAGTTTCACCGGATAGATCAGCACATCTGTCCTCCACACGGGTTCATCTTCAGGAACCGAAAACTTGGTGATCCAGCACTCGCGGGATGTAGTAATAGCATTGGGGCAGTGAGTTTGGTATTAGATTCTGATAGCTAGAGAAAAATCCTTGAAGTTTTCAGAGCTCTACACAGCATGGAAGCTGCTGCCTTGGGCCCTTCTCAGGTTTGCATGAAATATTTTGCATGATATTTGCATCCAACATCTGTTTTGCTCCTCCAAACCTGGATTGATATAGAGAAGGGAGCGAAAAGGGTATTCCTGCAGCTCATAGCAATCTGTTCACAAATATCAATATGCCTTGGCTAGGGTTACTCCGCTGCCTGTTGCATGTGGTAATCAGTTAGCACACAGTAAGCATTTCACTTATTACAGTAGCAGATTATCTAGTGACTGCATGCGATTACGATATGAGATGTTACTGAAGGCATGCTCTGGAGGAGAGCAGTAAGATAGATTTGCCAGAAAAACTTTATATCTTCCATATTTGCCTTTGGCGGCCTAACCATCCTATTAGGAGTTGCCTCTGTGATGTCTGTTCTTGACGTCTCTGCTGTAGGGTTTATCACATTACAGTGGCTACTCCATCAAGATTGGTGCCGAAGCTGCCACCCAATCTAGAGTAGTAGGGCCACCACCACGTCTGACGCAGTTCCATCTGTGAATGACTGCCATAGAAATGTCGGGGTCTGTAGCGTAAAGATAAATACAGTGTCCCACACATGTTGTGCAGAATCCCCAGCGGTTTATGGAGAGTAGATGGGAGGGCTGACCATGTCTGTCTACTTTTAGGTTTGTGGTCTATTAAAACAGAGGTCATGCAGTGTGTCGGACTCCCTTAGAGCATCTTCAGAGATCTCCGTGTAGGTCCTGAAGGTGGTGGCTGCTCCTCAGACATGCAAGATCCATGTAGTTTGGAGATTAAGAAATAGGCGCGTCTACAGCTTCAAGACTTGTGTGTTTTTCTGTGAAAGATTAATTTGTGTGCGTGATACAGTTTTCCTATTTCAACATTCCTATTTACAAGAAGGACTGCAAATGTATTGGGTGTCGGTGCTGATTAGGCCTCCTTGAAAGAACCCATGTTAGTGGATAGGCAGTTGTTGTAAATGTCCAAATGAGTTCCATTTATTGGCTCTTGCTGTTTAGAGATAATACGTTTACCTCCAGGCAAATACATGTAGATCAGTGGTTTCCAACCTTTTGACTTACGTGGACCCCCACTTTATCCATACTGGAACCCAGAGACCCCTACTGAATCATTATCGGAATCTGAGGATCCTCCCACCCCCCACTGGGTCATTAGTGAAAGAGAGACCTAATCTGTTAAAATTATTACATTTTCGAAGCAGTCGCAGAACCACTGAGGAGGCTTCACGGACTCCCAGGGGTCCCCAGACCACAGGTTGGGAACCACTGGTGTAGATCATTGTTTTTCCATTGTAAATATTTGCATTTTACTGATACATTTCATGTGCTCTTTTAGATTGAACAACGCCCCCGTACATGGCTTTGCCAAAGACGTTGGCAACAAAACTACTATAAGGATGACCTACCCAGAAGGAGCGCCGGTGTCGACGCAGGAGTATCACCACAATGGCCTCTTTGTTGCTGTCTTCTTTAAAAGTGTAGACTTCCGCTGGCTTCAAGCAATGCTGAAAAATGAATCGCTAGTAAGTTATCAAGCCTAAACGTATCATTGGCAATTTTGTTTTTACATTGTTTTCAATTTGAAAAATGCTATACCGTATAATACCCAATGCAGGTTTATCCGATGGCTAATGGAGAAAAAGGATGTACTTGCAAAGTAAGCTCTGTATTTCGTGGGAGTTTATAAGACGTCTTTAGCTATTGTTGGAAGGCCTGTTATTTCCAATTCATAACCTATATTTGAATAGACTTTGGTTCAACCAAGTGATCATCATTGGTTGGCTTTGTTGTCTATCTTAAGTGTTTCTACAGCCCCCATGCGTGTTGTCTTTGACATCCCCTCACCTGTTTCCCAATGCTCCACATTTCTCACCCCAACCCACTCACTTCCTTTGCACTGGTGCACACTGTTTTATATTTATGTATTTTTTTACTTTTAATTTACAGTCTATTATGGCAATCCGCCAAGTTAGAACTGTAAATTAACAGAAAACCCATTGCAAGATTGCTGATAAAATGCAGAAATGCAATGTTCTGGAAGAACCTCCAGTGGACATACATGATTATTGAGCTTGATGGGGGGGGGGGGGAGGGGGAAGCAAACTGATATCCACCATCTTTCAAGACCAGGGCAGCACACCCGAATCAAAGCTTTGTGGAGGACTTTCGTCCCAATACTTGTGTAATGAAACTTATGACTTGTGAAAGGGAGTTAACACTTTTTTGATGTAACTTTATTTCCAATTCCAAGTGTTTTTATGCTTGTTTCCAGCAAGATGGCTTTGTTACTCATTCCCAAGTGAATATCTTCTGTACTTGAATTTTCTTCTGGCCACTTTACTGGAGGTGCCTCCCCTTCTCTCCATGCATTTATGAATGCATTAACAAGAGCCTTTTTTCTGAGTTATATCAGATAGTGTCTTTTTGCTGCATTCTGCCATTGTTCCCACAACTCATGTATTGGGTAAGAGATTCTGGCGCCTGTCAAAGCAGACCAAATGTTAACAGCTCTTAAGAGTTTTTGATAAAATTTGTAGAATATTCCGCAAGACTGAAAGCGCGTGGGCTTCCTTGATTTGGGTTCTCCACTTAAACTATTTTCCATTTGTTAATACGTTTTTTTCATTACTCTCATTAAAGAGAAACAGTACGGAACATTAGTCAGAGAAACATCCCCAGTAATATTGCTTGCCTGTTATACCAGCTCTCTGCCACAGGTATCTTAAATACTTTCCTGAACAAACTTCCCTCCGGCATGGAGGAGCCACAGCAATCGAAGCAGTGATGTGCATATCTATCCTTCAGCAGACCAAAATTAACTGAGGGGATGTCAGTGTTCTGCATGTTGGGATTGTGGCAGTCTTTAGATTACCTTACATTCACAGCAAATGTTTTCCTACGAGAGGCTCGATGCCTATGGGAACGATTTAGTATCTTTTTTTCGCTGTTGTGAAAAGGTAAAAGGAGAGGCCACTAAGGGGCGTGAACAAGGTAGCCAGGTGGTAATTAGGCATTGATTATCGACTCTATGACCCCTGTGAGCTAGTAATGCCTATAATGCACCCTAGCAAATGAAGGTAGTAGGATTTGGGGTGAGTCCTGCGCAAAGCCTGTGAGCAGATAATGGGGAACCACAAACGTACCGCAAATGGAGCTGTGTGGAGCCTGGGCCTTCTGATTCGCTGTCAGGCTTGTGATCTCTGTATCCGGGTAATGCCAGACTGAGGATATCATCAGGAGCCGTGTGAGAGGCCGAGGAAGTCCCTTTTTCTTTTGGTTCACGGTCTGTGGGAGGCAAGCCGGGGAAAGGTTGGTGAGCCGCCCGACGCGGAGGGAAGCGCACTGCTAACTCCGCTGACGCCCCTGGGCTGTGTCCCTGCTGGAGGAGGGCCCCAGGGGAATTGTTTAGCCGGCCCGTGGTACCTTAGCGGGCGGCCGTGGTTATCTTGTAGAGTAGGAAGCCCACTGCCTTCAGGAAGGCACCTGAGAGGTACTGTTCTCTGTGCACCCGCACCTCCCCACCTAGGAAGGACTCACCTCTGACCCCTGTCCAGCCTAAGGGTACAGACCCTGGGTTGGAGAGTCAGGTTTAGGGTATCTTCCCTGACCTGGAGGAAGGGGCAGCTGTTATAAGCATTCCTTCAGTTTTGTCTTCTGGGGAGACCACTCCTGGTGGGAGGGTATGGAACTCTAGAGGGAGGGGCAGGTGGATGAAGGACTCTTCCCCTGTCCCCAGTTCAGCCCAAGGGTGTAGACCCTGTGTTGTTAGACTAGTGGCAGAGTAGCTCTGAGTCGAATGCTAGCGCCCTGACAGTTCTGGAATCTGGGGTTACCACTCCCAAAAGGAGGGTATTGAACCGCAGGCAGAAGGGGCAGGGGAGGAACGCCTCGTCCCTAGCTCCTGTCCAGCCTGAGGGTACAAACCTTAGGCTGAGGGACCAGTCTCAGGAGACCCCTGAACTGGTGGGAGGTGGTGTGGAGAAAGGATGCGATGCACCTCAGCCTATTGCCCCCCACTCTGAGAAACCACAGAGACCCCAGATGGTCTGGGGCCTGGTTCTTGACACTCAAAGCTGTTTGTACCCTCTAGTGGGTGCTGTCCTTATGGACAGGGTTGTCCTTGGGTTGGGAACAGAAGTCGGGCCCAAGGGGTGGCGTGGGCCACATCACTTTGCTGGCCATTGTGGTACTGTCTGCCTACTGGGATGCATCTGTGAGCAGGTTACAGTTAAGTGCTTCACAGATGGGGTCCACCCATGAAGAGAAGGGCTCCCCCAGCTGCTAGCTTAGTACGTTCTGAGAGCACAGACAGAGGGATTCAACTGGGTACTGAGTGGTATAGAACTGGCAAGTGCTGCCCCTGCAGTTGCGAGCCATTGCCCACGTTCTTGCGCCCTAAGCAGGGACACCCATCAATGTATTGCTTGGTCTGCCCTGGCTTTAGGCTGGAGGGAGGAAATGGGGTTTATAGTTGGGTAGGGTGTGCACCTCAGCCAGGCAGAACCCACCACTCTAGTCGGGGTGAGTAAGTTACACACCAAAGATAACCTGTGGTCCCCCTCCCCCCGATAGCTTGGCACAGAGCAGTCAGGCTTATCCTCAGAGTTAATGGGTAAAGCATCTGCTCAACACACACACTAGTGACAAAATAAATACACACAAAAGAGACTCCACACAGTGTTTGTATGAAAAAATATATTTAACTAGTGTATTTATATATAGAACATGGTCCAGAATGCCATAAATCATAATACCATGCCCACTACGCCAATTTTGGGTCCCTGGCAATGCAATGCTCATACATTACTACATTCTACAGTGAATACGGAGGGCATTCGTGCAGCTGACAATGAGTGAGAATCCCTGACTTATCAAAAGGACATCATAAGCACCAAGGGCGTGAATAATCTGCATAACCCCCTCAGTAATCAATAGGCCATTGTAGTCAAATTTATCCCTGCGAGCCCCCAGGGCTCATGTTAGGGGATATCTAACAACCCTGCAACAAACAAAGAACTCCAAGACGCCTGTGTAGGTAATAAGCCTAATGCAGTACCTGGCTTTAGAACTCGAGAGAATTATGGTGTCACAGAAGAGCACGTTCATGCCTTCTAGATCTTATAGTGTAATAGCCGGTGAGACAGAAAGACACTCAACAGAGATTAGCGGAGGAAGATGTCATCGGGCCCTCCGCGTTCAAAATCACTTTCGCCGTCTGCCCGCAGTGACGGTCGTCACAGTACCTGGTAACCTGCCCCTTGTGAGCACGGCCACTGCTCCAGCTGTTCTTTTTTGGATCGTGCAAGCAGTTGTGCAGCAAATCCCTCCAGAGGGGGAGGCCAGCTGACATTTCCTGAAGTCCTCGCAAAAGCATCCCTCCTGCTAGGCGCGTAGGCGATCAGAGCTCCTGGCTTGCCCCTGGTGGTAGTAGGGCCCCGCAAGGGGGATTCCGACGAGTGGCAAGGAGGCAATGCATTCGCCACCAAGGGCCGGCACAGGAGAGTGGGGCCGCTCTGGGGGGAATTCTGATATGCTACAGAAAGAGGCACCGCGCTTGCCAAGCTGAGGCCCCTCCCGCACTGGGCCCATTGTGGGGAAGTCGGAGAATAAAGTGCTGTCCACGCACTATAGCTGAAAAGAGTCCAAGAAGCAGGTCCCAGTGCTCTACACTCGCTGGGCTCCACAGAGACACTCGGGGGGACACAAAGGCAGGCAACAGCGGGCGGGGAAGCTAGCACCCTACAGGCAGATAGTGTGGCATCCTATAGACAGTCTAACCATGCCAGCCCAGGCCAGGGGGCAGCTGCTCAGCAGGGCAGCAAGCAGAAAAGCAATTCTGATGAGTCCTTTGCTCCACCCAGCAGACACCAGGCGGCAGGGCAACAAAAAGAGCCGTCCAGATGAGTCCTTTTGCAGCTCAGCAGTCCTTCTAACAGAGGTTCAGTCCTAGTTCACAAAAGTGCTCTAAAAATCAGGGGGCAAGCCCCTTCTACTTATACTTAAAAATGCCTTCGTTCAGGGGGGTATCTTCAAAGGAGTCCTTTCAAGTCAAGCACAACACCCTTTCAACCCAGCCCTGTCTCCAGACATCAGTAGGAGGTAATCAGTCCATTGTGTGAGTGCAGGACACAGCCTATTGACATGTAAGGTGTGAACGACCCTCCCTCTTCCCAGCCCAGGAAGACTATCAGTATGCAGATGCCTCTTCTGTCACACCAAGCCCCTCCTGTGGGATGGCTGTCGGGAAAGTATGCACCAAGTTGAGCAGTCACTCTGCCCCAGACGTGTATTGGAGTCAGGCTGCAAAAGCACTAGAGTTATAAGCCCAGAGAAATGCCTACTTTTTAAAAGTGGCATTTCTACAATGTTTACAAAAAATCCACCTAGACCACGGGTACTCGCAAACATTTCCCCAGGGGCCACAAAACACTGTCTGTGGCATGCCTGAGGGCCGCACTGATGGCAGTAGGCCGAGATTAGGGGGGTGATGGAAGGTGGGCACAGTGGGGGGCGCAAAGTAAGATAAAACGCCCATGCATTTAAACACCTTTTTGAAGTTTGCTGACAGTTTATCCTGTTCTTACATGTCTAGTGCAAGATATCTTTAAAACTAAATGTGTTCCTAAAGATTAGTTGTCTAGGCCACTTGGTTAATATGTAAATAAAGCATGTTCATTTCACAGCTTTCTGATTTCTTTTCTGCTTTGTCAAGTGAACAGCTGCTATTCACAAGGGGGCCGCATTTAAAGGTCAGACCCGGGCCGTACTTTGAGTATCCCTGACCTAGACCAACAAACAGGATTTCTCACTACCATTCCAAACATACTCACACTGTTCCTCATAGATCAGAAGATACCACTTAGACAGATGTCAGGGCATTTCCAAGGAAGTCCTATGAGAGGAGCAGCACTCACAGTAGTGAGAAACTAAATAGGCTGATTGTCACTACTTGGACATGTAGTACATAAAGATATATGTCCTACCTTTTACATACACAGCACCCTTCCCTTAGGGCAAGCTAGGGCCTACCTTAGGAGTGACTTAGGTGTAGCAAAAAGGTAGTTTAGACCTTGGCTAGGAGTTTGACTTGCCAAGTCAGTCTGGCAGTAAACCGTGCACGCAGGCCCTGCAGTGGCAGGCCTGAGACATATTTGAAAGGGTACTTCTGAGGGTGGCGCAATCTGCACTGCAGGCCCACTAGCAGCATTTAATTTACAGGCCCTGAGTATATGGTACACCACTTTACAAGGGACTTGCAGGTAAATTAAATAAGCCAAACAGGTGTAAACCAATGATATACCTAGTTGTAGGGGAGAGAGCACATGCACTTTAGCGCTGATCAGCATTGGTAAAGCGCCCTGAGTCCAGAAGCCAACAGAAAGAGGGTCCGAAAAATAGGAGAAAGGCAAAAAGTGTGGGGATAACCCTGCAGAAAGGGCAATTTCCAACAGTATATAACTGATCTATGATATATGGTAAACATATGTAGAAAAGTTATGAAAAGAACAAAAGATACATTACTTTTTTTTCTTTTCTTGCAACATTAGTCTATGTGGAACCGGATGTTCTTCTGGAAGCAGGTGGCTGAGAACATTCCAGTACAAGCGAAGCAGTTTCGGATTCTTAATCCACTCATCATCAAAGAGACCGCCATTGATATACTTCAGTATCCGGAACCTCGGGATATATGGTGGGGCTGGGACAAGGTATGATGGTTGCTTTTGAATTGTGTTTTAGTTAATTTATTAGCTGTAGCGGTTGCACAAGATGTGCACTAACTTGAAATGATTTATTAATTCCTTATTTATTGGGTACATTTTTCTTGCAGATTAATTGGGTGCCATATAATTAGCGTTCCTCAGCAATAAGAAATAAACTATGTATTGTAGAAACCTCCATATTCCTTAAATATAAGCTGGATCTGCGTGAAATACTTAAATGTCCATAAGGTCTCCAGTGTTCCATTAGAGCTAAAAATATATAACTGGTGGTCTATCCTTTTTCTAAGTAAGTACTGATCACTGCATACTTCAGACAAACCTAGCCTTTTGGCCTCTTGTAGGAGCAAACGCCGGGTGTGGAAATTGTCAGAGGAGGATGCAGGCACCTGCTTGTGATAGAAACACAATATGTTGTACCAGAGAAATGTCAAGGTGTTAGGCAGATCTGGTGTGCGGTCTGTCCTAGACTGAGAATGAAGAGATGAGGGCTACGGTGGCATGAATCCGAGGGAACGGAGAGCTTCAGGAGTGGTAATAGCTTGGACCTATAAAATTCCACTTGGAGTAAGACTCAAGATGAAAAAGGAAAGCTAAAATGCTGAACAGGAGGCAATTTGGTATTCAAAGAATAAGGGAAATAGGCACAAAGAATACAGACTAATTTGAGCCTAACTGCAGCACTGTGGCAGGCCTTTCTGTCTTGTAACGAATTAAAGAATCGTTAGCATTGCTTTTGGAGTGTGGACTTTGCCATTATCAACCTGTTACAGGACTGAGAAACTGCTCCCATAACTGTTATAATGCAGAGCTTAGGTTGTCCACTTTTGTGTTGTCGGTGCCTGCAATGTGGGAGACTAGGAGAAACATACCTTGTTGAAGTGCTGTTTGAAGTTGGCTCCCCTTAATTTTTGATGTAAAGGAGATCATGTTAATACCGGTGTGGAACATCATCTCTGCATTGGAAAGAGGGCCTTCAAAATGCCTTTGACTCCAAACATTTGTGCATGGGCATATCTGACTTGTCCCTAAAAGCACTGTCACTCATAAGCAGTGGTGACTGAGCTACAGACTTACATGTTGGTCTAAGTATGCAACTAAAGATGGATGGATGGTGTTTCGAATGGACTTTGCAAAGCTAGTCACAGAAATGCCCCACCTGCTTAGCTGATGTATGTTATGTTCTAGGGAAAGGAGGCCTTTGCCGGGCTGGAGTCCAAAGGTTTCCTATGCAAACACTGCCTTTCTGCAGGGAACCAGTGGATAGCTCATTGAGCGGAAAAGCCCTCTCAGTTTTTCCTTATAAGCAGTAGTGGTCTCCCTGCCCTCTGTGTGTAGGTGGGACTCACTATATAGCTCTTGGAGAAAAGCCTCCCCATGTTTTGTAAAGGTTCTTGGACTGCTGACTGCAATACTCGTGGACCAGATTGTGTGGACTGTGTCCAGTCGAGCTGTGGTAGTGAAGGGAAAGCCTAGTTCATTCCTATTTTCCCAATGGCATGGAGTGAGCCTTCTGAGATGGTGCAGAGGAAGGTGTATGGCCCACAGAAGTTACTGAGATTCCAGGTATTAATTTGGGATGGGGTGGGCTATTCCTCAACCCTGAAATGTCTCTTCCTCTCCTGCCTGGTTCCAAAGGAAGAAGTTGGTCCAACTCAGGTTGAAACATTGAAGGCCTTTGCTTGCTGGAATAAACAAAGCAGAAGGATGTCAGAGTGGATGGCACTGAGTGGTTTGGCCATGACCATGCCACTCTTGTATTACTGGAGTAATGAATGTCATTTGATGAAGCTAACTCCAGTGGGGTTGTAGAGTACTTTATCCGAGGCTTCAAGCTCCATGTTCAAATACTTGAGCCATGAGGTCCTCTAAAACCATTTGTGAGCCTTCAGTGCAGCACGGCAGCTTTCTTTCCCAGTTTAAGCATGAATGGGTACTCTTCCAGGGTACAGTCCGGGAGCATGGAGGCATTGTGGTTTAAATAATACCAGAGTTGCAGACAGTAGCTGGCCATGATGGCTTTGACCTCTCAGACATGAAACTGAACTATTTTCTTCTAGTGCATCGTCATATATTTTACCTTTTTTGTCCATATAAGAGAATATTATGTTCGATGGCATCTGTCGCTGTAGATACGCATGTTTTGCAATAGCTCGCCATCTGGTGTTGGGCCGGAGTGTTACAAGTTGTTTTTCTTCGAAGAAGTCTTTCGAGTCACGGGACCGAGTGACTCCTCCTTTTGTCTCCATTGCGCATGGGCGTCGACTCCATCTTTGATTGTTTTTTTTCCGCCATCGGGTTCGGACGTGTTCCTGTCGTCCGAGTTTCGGAACGGAAAGATAGCTAATTTCGGAAGATTTTCGTCGGTATTGTTGCGTTCGGGATCGGCGTAGTTAGATTCAACACCGCGTCGAAGGATCGAAGAGCTCCGGTGCCCTTCGGGGGTAGTTTTTTCGATCCCCCGTCGGGGCCTGGTCGGCCCGACCGCGTGCTGAAGAACGCCGATGGAACGGACCCCGTTCCGTTTCTGCCCCAAATGCCACAATAAATACCCCTATACAGACCAACACTTGGTCTGCAACCTGTGCCTGTCACCTGAGCACAGTGAAGACACCTGCGAGGCCTGTCGTGCGTTTCGGTCCCAAAAAACACTCCGAGACCGTCGAGCCAGAAGACTTCAGATGGCGTCCGCGCCGACAGCCCACCGAGAGTTCCAGGAACAAGAAGAGGAAGGTACCTTCTCGATCCAAGACTCAGACTCCGAAGGATTCGACGATACACAAACCGTGAGTAAGATGTCGAAAACCACTCAGAGGAAGATTTACAAGGCCCAGGGGACGCCACTGCCACCAGGCCATGGCTCCACCCATAAATTCGGTGACCGACCGTCGGCACCGAAAAAGGCCCAAACAGTGCCGAGATCGTCCGACTCCGGTCGAGACACCGGCACGCAGCCTTCTCGGGACCGAGAAAGTGCTGGAGACAAGCATCGACACCGAGATGCCGGTGTAGACACGGCTCGACGCCGAGACAGCGGCCCCGAAGAAGATCGGCGCCGACAGGTTTCGGCCCCGAAAAAGAAAAAAGTCACCTCGGAGCCGAAAAAGGACGCAGACAGGGTTTCGGTCCCGAAACAAACTGCAACCGACCCAGCTTCAGGCTCTTATACAGAAGAGCACTCGCTAACCTCACAAATGCAAAAGCATAGGTTTGAGGAAGAGCTACAATCAACTGATGTGGACCATACGCAAAAGCGTATTTTCATACAGCAGGGGACAGGAAAAATAAGCACCCTTCCCCCTATTAGAAGAAAGAGAAGGTTGGAGTTCCAAACTGAACAGACACCACAACCAAAAGTGGTGAAAAGAGTTACCCCACCACCCTCTCCTCCGCCCGTGATTAACGTCTCACCAGCACAAACTCCATCACACTCCCCAGCTCACACCACCATGAGCCAGGGTGACCAAGATCAAGACGCATGGGACCTATACGACGCCCCAGTGTCAGATAACAGTCCGGAGGCATACCCTACGAAGCCATCTCCACCAGAGGACAGCACCGCGTATTCTCAAGTGGTGGCTAGAGCAGCACAATTTCACAATGTAAGCCTCCACTCAGAACAGGTCGAGGATGATTTTTTATTCAACACACTCTCCTCCACCCACAGCTCATACCAAAGCCTGCCTATGCTCCCTGGTATGCTCCGGCACGCAAAATAAATCTTTAAGGAGCCGGTCAAAAGTAGGGCAATCACACCAAGGGTGGAAAAAAAGTATAAGGCGCCTCCTACAGACCCGGCTTTCATCACTACACAGCTGCCACCAGACTCTGTCGTTGTAGGAGCAGCTAGGAAAAGGGCCAACTCCCACACATCTGGAGATGCACCACCCCCAGATAAAGAAAGCCGCAAGTTCGATGCAGCTGGTAAGAGTCGCAGCACAAGCTGCAAACCAGTGGCGCATCGCGAACTCCCAGGCACTACTTGCGCGCTATGACAGAGCCCATTGGGATGAGATGCAACATCTCATTGAACATCTGCCCAAGGACCTACAAAATAGGGCAAAACAAGTGGTTGAGGAGGGACAGACCATTTCCAACAACCAGATCCGCTCCTCCATGGACGCTGCAGATACAGCTGCACGGACAATTAATACATCTGTAACTATCAGAAGGCATGCATGGCTCCGAACGTCTGGATTTAAACCAGAGATTCAGCAAGCAGTTCTCAATATGCCTTTTAACGAAAAAGAACTGTTCGGTCCAGAAGTGGACACAGCGATTGAGAAACTCAAAAAAGACACGGACACTGCCAAAGCCATGGGCGCACTCTACTCCCCGCAGAGCAGAGGGAATTACAGCACATTCCGTAAAACACCCTTTAGAGGGGGGTTTCGGGGTCAGAGCACACAAGCCAGCACCTCCCAAGCAACACCGTCCAGTTACCAGGGACAGTATAGAGGAGGTTTTCGGGGACAATATAGAGGAGGGCAATTCCCTAGGAATAGAGGAAGATTTCAGAGCCCCAAAACCCCTACTACTAAACAGTGACTCACATGTCACTCACCCCCTCCACACAACACCAGTGGGGGGAAGAATAAGTCATTATTACAAAGCATGGGAGGAAATCACTACAGACACTTGGGTTCTAGCAATTATCCAACATGGTTATTGCATAGAATTTCTACAATTCCCTCCAAACATACCACCAAAAGCACAAAATTTGACAAAACATCATTCCAATCTCCTGGAGATAGAAGTGCAGGCACTATTGCAAAAGAATGCAATCGAATTAGTGCCAAACACACAAATAAACACAGGAGTTTACTCACTGTACTTTCTGATACCAAAGAAGGACAAAACGCTGAGACCAATCCTAGACCTCAGAATAGTGAACACTTTCATCAAATCAGACCACTTTCACATGGTCACACTACAAGAAGTATTACCATTGCTAAAACTACACGACTACATGGCAACTTTAGACCTCAAGGATGCTTATTTCCATATACCAATACACCCATCGCACAGGAAATACCTAAGGTTTGTATTCAAAGGAATACATTACCAATTCAAGGTACTGCCTTTCGGATTAACAACCGCACCAAGAGTCTTTACCAAATGTCTAGCGGTAGTCGCTGCACACATAAGAAGGCAGCAAATACATGTGTTCCCATATCTAGACGACTGGCTAATCAAGGCCCATTCGTTAATAGAGTGCTCAAATCACACAAATCATATCATACAAACCCTCTTCAAACTAGGGTTCACCGTCAACTTCACAAAATCCAACATTCTGCCGCGCAAGGTACAACAATACCTAGGAGCCATAATAGACACATCAAAAGGAGTAGCCACTCCAAGTCCCCAAAGAATTCAAAATTTCAACACCATCATACAACGCATGTATCCAACACAAAGGATACAAGCAAAGATGGTATTACAACTCCTAGGCATGATGTCTTCATGCATAGCCATTGTCCCAAACGCAAGACTGCACATGAGGCCCTTACAACAGTGCCTAGCATCACAGTGGTCTCAAGCACAGGGTCATCTTCTAGATCTGGTGTTAATAGACCGCCAAACTTACCTCTCGCTTCTGTGGTGGAACAACATAAATTTAAACAAAGGGCGGCCTTTCCAAGACCCAGTGCCACAATACGTAATAACAACAGATGCTTCCATGACAGGGTGGGGAGCACACCTCGATCAACACAGCATACAAGGACAATGGAACGTACATCAAACAAAACTGCATATAAATCACCTAGAACTTCTAGCAGTTTTTCAAGCACTTAAAGCTTTCCAACCAATAATAGTTCACAAATACATTCTCGTCAAAACAGACAACATGACAACAATGTATTATCTAAACAAGCAAGGGGGGACGCACTCCACGCAGTTAAGCCTGCTAGCACAAAACATTTGGCGTTGGGCAATTCACAACCAAATTCGCCTAATAGCACAATTTATACCAGGGATCCAAAATCAACTCGCAGACAATCTCTCTCGAGATCACCAACAGGTCCACGAATGGGAAATTCACCCCCAAATTCTGAACACTTATTTCAAACTCTGGGGAACACCTCAGATAGACTTGTTTGCGACAAAGGAGAACGCAAAATGCCAAAACTTCGCATCCAGATACCCACACAAACAGTCCCAAGGCAATGCCCTATGGATGAACTGGTCAGGGATATTTGCTTACGCTTTTCCTCCTCTCCCTCTCCTTCCTTACCTGGTAAACAAACTCAGTCAAAACAAACTCAAACTCATATTAATAGCACCAACTTGGGCAAGGCAACCCTGGTACACAACGCTGCTAGACCTATCCGTAGTACCCTGCATCAAATTGCCCAACAGGCCAGATCTGTTGACACAACACAACCAAAAGATCAGACACCCAGATCCAGCATCGCTGAATCTAGCAATCTGGCTCCTGAAATCCTAGAATTCGGGCACTTACAACTTACCCAAGAATGTATGGAAGTCATAAAGCAAGCCAGAAGGCCATCCACCAGGCACTGCTATGCAAGTAAATGGAAGAGGTTTGTTTGCTACTGCCATATTAATCAAATACAACCATTACACACAACTCCAGAACATGTAGTGGGTTACTTGCTTCACTTACAAAAATCTAACCTGGCTTTCTCTTCCATTAAAATACACCTTGCAGCAATATCTGCATACCTGCAGACTACCTATTCAACTTTCCTATATAAGATACCAGTCATTAAAGCATTCATGGAGGGCCTTAGGAGAATTATACCACCAAGAACACCACCTGTTCCTTCATGGAACCTAAATGTTGTCCTAACTAGACTTATGGGTCCACCTTTTGAACCCATGCACTCCTGCGAAATACAGTTCCTAACCTGGAAGGTGGCATTTCTCATTGCCATTACTTCCCTAAGAAGAGTAAGCGAGATTCAGGCGTTTACAATACAGGAACCTTTTATACAACTACACAAGAATAAGGTCGTCCTAAGGACCAATCCTAAATTTTTGCCAAAGGTTATTTCACCGTTCCATCTAAATCAAACAGTGGAACTTCCAGTGTTCTTTCCACAGCCAGATACCGTAGCTGAAAGGGCACTACATACATTAGATGTCAAAAGAGCATTGATGTATTACATTGACAGAACAAAGAACATCAGAAAGACTAAACAACTATTTATTGCATTTCAAAAACCTCATGCAGGAAACCCAATATCAAAACAAGGTATAGCCAGATGGATAGTTAAATGCATCCAAATCTGCTACCTTAAAGCTAAACGACAGCTGCCCATTACACCAAGGGCACACTCAACCAGAAAGAAAGGTGCTACCATGGCCTTTCTAGGAAACATCCCAATGCAAGAAATATGTAAGGCAGCCACATGGTCTACGCCTCACACATTCACCAAGCACTACTGTGTAGACGTGTTATCCGCACAACAAGCCACAGTAGGTCAAGCCGTATTAAGAACATTATTTCAAACTACTTCCACTCCTACAGGCTGATCCACCGCTTTTGGGGAGATAACTGCTTACTAGTCTATGCAAAACATGCGTATCTACAGCGACAGATGCCATCGAACTGAAAATGTCACTTACCCAGTGTACATCTGTTCGTGGCATCAGTCGCAGTAGATTCGCATGTGCCCACCCGCCTCCCCGGGAGCCTGTAGCAGTTTGGAAGTTACCTTCAACTATTTGTACATGTATCATCTCAACCTTAAATAGGTACATACTTAGTCACTCCATTGCATGGGCACTATTACTACAATTCAACTCCTACCTCACCCTCTGCGGGGAAAAACAATCGAAGATGGAGTCGACGCCCATGCGCAATGGAGACAAAAGGAGGAGTCACTCGGTGACTCGAAAGACTTCTTCGAAGAAAAACAACTTGTAACACTCCGGCCCAACACCAGATGGCGAGCTATTGCAAAACATGCGAATCTACTGCGACTGATGCCACGAACAGATGTACACTGGGTAAGTGACATTTTCATTCCTCTTCAAAGGGAAATTACCACCTCAGGCTGAGGGATTTCCAGAAGACTATACCGTTTTGGGAACCCATTGCTTGTGTCTAACAACTTGAAATTTCATAAATGCTTTTTCACAATTGGCTGGTCCTGTCTGAGAACCTGGGGTTGCATTGCCTTGATGGGGGAGTTACAATAGTGCCTTGTCAGGTACAGGTCCTTGTGGTCACCGGTGTCAGTTTCTCAGATGGATCTCCTCTCTTGCAGCAGAGGGCCTGGTAGGTGGAATCAGAGGAATTGTCCATCCCTGAAGAGCCAGCTGATGTAGTTGGAAATGGAAATAATGGCAGTGGAAATGTCTCTGGTTTTCATCTAGCTGTGGGAGCACACAGAAAGAATGGAGAACAGCAGAGACAAAATCTCCACATGGCACTGGGATGGAAGTGTCCTGTTCTCCAGCTGTTTCAGGTCTGAAGGATTGGATGAAGCCAACCTGTCCATCAGAAAGTCCACGACCTGTAAGGATGGACAGCTGCCGTGTAATGGCCTATAGCGATGGAGGACCTGTACAAAGCCAGACTCCTGCGAGCTCAACCGCTAATGCAGAGAAACTAGTACTAAATCTAGCCTTGCACGAAAGTGAACCACCAGGGTGAATCGCATACTGTGCACCCTCTGTCGTAACCTCTCATCTGTACTGAAGCTGATAGTTTGGGACATTACTGGAGAGATCTGCCTCCTGTGCTTCTTCCAGCACTGAGGCTTACAGCATGCTGCATGGATGGTGTTCTCCTCAGTAGCCACTTTCCTAGTACAGAAGCTGGACTGAATCACGGTGGGGTTCGGGTGGGCAGAGAATCCGTCTGAAGAGGGTCTTTGTCGCATTGGGTCTGCAACAGAGAGAGCCCTCGGAGAGCTGAGCTCAAATACTCTGTGTAAGTCACTTGAACAGTAGATCCCAGGCCCTGCACCTTTTGAGAAGAAGTACTTGACCTCTTCAATGGTGGTTTGGGCGTCTGCACCTGGTTAAGGAGCTGGACTTGATTTGACAGTGCAGTTAAGTCTCTGGATCTCTGGAATTGGGTGTTTTGATTCTGAGGGATCCTCTGCTCACCAAGTGCATCATATTTCCCCTGGGCAGTGACAGCAGGATCTGCCTGGGTTAAATGCTCTTGTAACTAGTGGTAGATGGTTTTTGGAACAGATGCTTTCACCTTGCTTACATTGCATAACGTGCTTAGGGACAGTAAGCATGGCATCCAGAAGGGCAGGGTTTTATGCCTGGTAGTGACAACTTGCTGATTCACCATTAGGAAGGGCTCTTGGCACCACCGGTTGCCCCACGTGTATGCTTGGCACTAAGGAATCTTGAGAAACCTTGAACTGCCTTTCTAACCGCTACTTTTTTCTGATGATTTGTGGTGGAATCCACATGCAATTTGGGAACAGGAGAGACAGTCTTAATAGTAGGTTAAAGGTCCCTTTATGACAACTCCATTATTCCTAGTGGAAACCCTTTTTTCCTTTTCTCTACACCTTCCCTCCTATCTTTGTCAGAGCAATCATAGTATGCATGTAAGAGATGTCTTGGCTGTCCTACAGCGCTTGCTTCAGAAGACGGTCCCCTAGATCATCTGCCAGAGGTTAGTCGTCCCTTCCAGAAACAAACCCTCAACTTTTCTGAAACTTACTTCCACTCCCTTTTCCTTAACATAGTGGTGCACACTCACCCTTGCAGCCATGAACAGAGAGAGGGGCCTTCTGGTGTGCAGGCACTCGGATACTGATCTTCTGCGCAGGCAGCACCCATCGAATCGGCAGGTGAACCCGCTGCTTCGTTATTGGGTGTCTCGTCCTCCATGTGGTAGGTGCAGTCCCAAAACTCATGACGCCTTTTGGAGACCCTTCGGCTGGGTCTAGGCTGGGAATCACACATGATCATCTGTTAGCCAAGATTTGGTAACGTGGCCCCACAACGCTTCTTGAGGACATTCAGTTCAGAGCAATGCTTTATAAATAATGTATTGATTAAATTTACATATTGGAACCTGCAAACCCTTAACGGGGCCTGTGTTAGCACAAAAAAGAATCTGGGAATATATTTGGCTTGCTAGCCATTTGCTACCCTCAACAAGATGCTTCTCAAAAAGGCTGTTAGGAATCGGAGGGAAGGGCATGTATCCGCTCCTTTTTTACCTGCCTGTTTTCTGTTCTCTGTTTCAGAACGTGCCCACGTTGGGATGCACAGCCGTTGTCATGGCGACCCATTTATGCGACGAAGTGAGTTTGGCAGGATTCGGATACGACCTTAGCCAACTCGGCTCACCATTGCACTACTATGATGACCGCTGCATGGCTGAAATGAAGGAGTCCCATACGCATGACGTCACTCAAGAAACAAAGCTCTTACAAACACTGGTTAAAGAGGGGGTTGTGAAAGACATCACTGGGGGAATCCATTGCCAGTTCTGCAACGATGCAAGGCGATGAGTGGAGCTGAAAATTCATCATCAGTTCTGTGTTACCCTGTCCCAGGCAGGCGTTTGTGGGTGCATTATCAGTGTTCGGATACAAAAAAGACTTGGAAAGCAGCAGTTGTTTGAGACAATTACTATCATTGATGGTAATAGATTTTTTTATTTATTTGAGGCCTGTGTCTGTAAATAGGTTAAATATTAATTCACGGACAGAAACCTGATGGATTTACAAAGATTGCAACCTTTGACTGCACTCGACATGCCTCCCGGCTGCAGATGTTTTGATGGGTACCTAGGATGCGGATTCCATGGCTTGAAAGTTCTTTTAGGTGGATGCGATGCATTTTATGCCGAAGATGAAGACAAAAAGAACTGGATTTTAAAGAACAAGATGCGACCGTTCTCTCTGCAATGGTTTACCGTGTTTTCTTTCCTTTTATTTTATTGTGTTTTCTGCTTTGTTAATGAAAGTACTTTCGAGCGAATGAGTTGTTTTCAGATGAATTGATGTGTTCGGGCACCGCATTCGCCATGCCAATCTACACATCTCAGAGCCCTCCGGCACCACTCTGAGGGGTTGGCTTCGAGGCACAAGCTTTGAGCTGGCTCAGCGCACACCCTTGCTATCCACACACTGCAGGCCCTTCTGCCGTGCCGTGTGCAGCCCCGTTGTGCTCCACCTGCAGGGGCCGCACCACCCCACTGCACACAGACGATCCGATCCACCCCAGCGGCCCTGCAGCGTCCTCCGCACCCGTCCCGTGGAGGAGTGAGTACTTCGCTAAAGTGAGTCAGTATGGCCGGTTCATCTCAGCCTCTTGCTCCCATTGCGATAAGACACGCTGACAAAATTTGGGAACTATTGCAGTCACCGCCACTCAGCCTCCCCCCGCCTTCTGCCCCCTTAGTGTGGTACTATGAGCCAAACAGGACACCAGCCTCTTGGACTACAAGGACCAGTAGTAGGAAACCGAATTAACCTTCTGATGCACCTGAAGCCTAAGAGCTCAAGGTAACCCTAGTCTCCAACCCTAATAAATGGAACAGGAAGCCTCTGGGGTACTTACAAGTAGCCATGAGAGCACTGCCTGCTGGTTAGGAGCCATGCACTACAGTATTAATGCTAACTCCCAACACTACTTGATAGGGTCGGGCGGGCCTATAGGGCAGCCAGGCAGTGCCAGGCAGGCTGGTCTGACAGGTCAGCATGTGGGACCTTTTGTTTGCTGTTTGTGGGCCTCTTTTATGGACTGCTGGGCCGATTTTTGTTGTTGATTTCTCTTAAATTACAAATCCAGGCAGCCTTGCCTAGCTTGCAAAACACTTGCGCAGCGTATCTTTACAAGTTCAAAACTTCTCCAGTTTGCAAACACGAGCCACGTTTAGCTACATAATTCACTTATGGGAGCCACTTTCACTTAGGTGCCCGGGACTACTTTCCGTCTCAGTCTAACCCTGCTAGTTGACTAACCAGGTTAGATTTTAAATTGTAGCTCTCCATGGACTATTATGGAACTGCCTACAGTCATAGGTTTGTCATAGGTCAGTGTGCTTGCCTGCTGCTTCTGCTTGTGCTTTCGTTTGGACAGTAAATGCTTTCAGTAAAAACCTGAAGAAGGTGTGCGTGGTCTGCAGATTGTCATGGTGAATGCATCTTTTCTGCTGCATTCCTCAGCAGATACTGTTTCTTCTTTTAAAAATGTGCCATGTCTTTGAGTTGGTTTTGTTTTTAGCCGAGAAAGATGAAATGTTTCGCAATGGGACCGCTACACATCTGTAAATATTGCAAAACGAAGAATGAAATTACACTGTGATACCATATGAAACAAGTTGTAGGATTACCTTTTCCGCGTGTTGTCTTTCATATTGTGCGAAAATCACAATCGCGTTACATTCCGCTCCAGGTGTCAGGGTGGTTTAAGTCATCACCTGTTCTGTTCGTGTACTCCTCAGCACTGGCCTTTATGTTACGAATATAAAATGTCAGTCATCTGATTCAAAATTTGCGACTCCTAAACGCGCAAGATGTTTTCAGTCTTGGGTAATCAAACAACTGACTTTATGTAATATTTAGTAATATTCTTGCGGGAACCCTGAATGGGATTACATTTCTTATAGAAATTGGCAACATCTGCCCTGATGTCACCGGTGGTATAGTTTGTAGACAAAAAAAAATCTGATTCCACTTCAGATGCGTACTAGAAAAAAAATGTTTCTCCCCTGAAAACAGAAAAACCACGTCTTAGGTTGCCGTATCTCCCCAAACTGAAAACATCTGGTGAGGCACGGTGGACTGTGAGTGAGCTGGCGTCAGGCAATTAGAAGATCTCTATGGAGACGTTTTCTGATGAACACCAATGCGAACGGCTGAAATAGCCTGGTATTTCAGACTGTTCTGTTAATTCTGATTGGCTGCCATCAGCCAATTGGCGTTAGTCTCCATGGTTCGACCATTCTGATTGTCTGAAAAGCCCACCCATCCCACTGCAGACTTTTCTGTAACTGACAGAACGCTTGAGCCAGTAATCCTGAAGTGGTTTGTGGGTGCAGCTGTATACCACCTGCCTTTTTTTTATCCGTGATATTCCGCTCCCTGTTTAATGAAAAAAAAATTGCACATCCCTAACCGTGAGTACAAACCCCCTTGCCAGCCTCTTATTTTGTCATAAAATGTGGTCAGAAAGTACCTACAGGCACATTACAATATGCTGTATTGAGTTACATCAACCCCCATAATATGTGAAATGAGCATGTGCACTGTGTTTTGCTATATCTTGTCTAGGGACTTTTCCCAGCTCATGTACATGTGTAGATCCATGTGTCAAATACTCCATTTCCATAGCTCAACAGGGACTTCGATACCTTCAGCTGTCAGTGCTGTGAAATTACTTTAACAATGTTTGAATTTTTGACAGATATGTAGTGGATGCTTCATATATGAGCAATACGAGAGAAAGCCATGTTTATCAAAGAATGCCTTGGTGAGTATTCCAGTTACAACAGGATGCTTGAAGATGAATTTCTGGCATTATTTTTGCAGAGTGAATCTATAATAGGTTAACTTATTGTGCATGTCCCACCATTTGGGCCCTTATTACGAGTGGCCTCTTCGTTCTAATGGGTCCGGTAACAACAGTTAACAGACCCATTAGAATTGTGAGTTTGTCACTTTTGCAAAGAGCGTTTGGCTGCTACTGTGTGAAAGTGTGGGGAAAATGAGGAATCAGTGGGGGAATCGGACCTAGATTTACTAATTCCCTCTGTAGTTCCTCATATCTTTCCAACTCATAGTGGCAAGATTTTCCCCACCCCTGGAGTTACCAGTATCGCTAACATGGGGGGCGGGAATCCAGCCATGTTCCAGGCCACTCTTATTGAGGGGCCTTAATGTTTGGGCTTTAATGTTATTGTGTTTACCTCCAAATTCAAATATGAATGAAGCCTTAGGCAGGTCTCAAAATTCCTGTGACACTGACCAGATTGAATTTGGAAGTACATGCAGCTTTAGAAAAAAATATAAAGAAAAGGGATCAGTTCAATGCTTGAAATTATCACAGCCACTGGTAATTGGTTGAGGCTGCAGCCAAGTCTTTCTTTTTTTTTTTTTTTTTTTTTTGCTTAACATTCCACCTTAAAGAGGAGCCAGCCGTATGCAAATCCACCTTGGTACTGCTCTAATGGGAACAGCCCAGCCAAACTGCCATGCTACTAGGTTGCCTTTGAACCAGGACCCAAGCATCCCCAGACTGGCTTCAGCCTTTCTGGGACTCAGCAGTTGGGTGCAGATTAGTTATAGTGACACAGTGAGCATTGGACCCCTGTCTGGGCATGCCCATCACACTTGGTGTAGTACTGCTGATTACAGAAAAGTGATCCATGGACTGCTTGAATTAATTTCAGCCAGTGGTAATTACTAGGGGCCTCAAAAACACCCGCCATTCTGAGACTGGGAATAGTCCTGCAATAGGGAAACTTCAGCTTGGTTTAGGTTTTGTAAGAATTAATTTCAAAACTTTCCACTTTGTGGCCCTTTTCTAAGTTTGCAACTTTAGCTTTTCTCCAAATGTTACTCTCTGTACTGGTGGATTGACTCACCAGTTTATCAGCCATGGTTTTCAATGGGATAAGAAGATACTTGTCAGGCCTGTGTGTTTTTCATTGCCAAAAATCTGTAAACGCAGATACAAATTCTATGTGTAATAGGCCATGCTGTTGGGTTGAAATATTTGAAACAGTGGAGCCTGATAATGATAAACCCACGCATGACATCAGAGATGGGGTCCGTGATCAGTCTGCACAAACTCCAAGTGTGTCATTTGGTTTCAGAGGTTCCAAGGATTCTGGGACCCTTAAGAGGATTTCTAGGAAAGACAGAAAAGTTCTACAGTTTGTTTGCATGTACAAATTACCCAGTACACTTGTTAGGATCTTAATATAGGCTTAAGAATCTCGAAGAAAGCTCCCAAGTATTCCTCTAAGAATAACAAGTCAAAGAAGTCTTTATTCGATATTTCATCATAAAAGACATGCTACACGTCATAATACTTATAAAATTGTCAGTGCTAATGATTATAAGAATAAATACAATATTTCATAAAAGCTACTAAGAACGTATTAAATCTATCTAATGCGTCATTTGTTAAATATTTTAACATAATAATAAAAAGGAGTACATTACTTTAAAAAGGCTCAGTTCTAAAATTCAGGATAATTTACTTATCTAAAACATGTAGCTGTTTTAGTGATTCAAAACGAATTATCCATGCCCACCCCAGGAATTTGGCCACCCCTATTGCTATAGTAGGTGAAGGATCAGTTTTAAGGATCCTACAAGCAGTCTCGGCCGATTGTGTGCCCAGACTTTTGCATAGGGGTACCAACCACTTCTTCCTTGGGGCAGCATATAATGGACAAACAAAAAACAAATGGCTCACATTTTCCCGCATTTCAGTACACAATGGGCATTTATCTGGGCCACCAGTACCCCAGGTGGAGGTTAAACACCTTAATGGTAATGAGCCCACTCTAACTTGGTGATATAATTTACGGTCCATGGGTTTTGTTATAACATCCCAGTACTTTTCAATTGCAGAGGCATCTTTCACGTGTAAAAATGTTGTTGTAAGGGAACTACCTATAAGGGATGAGTGTCTTGTGCCTACCACCCATTCCCAATATAGTTGTTTCAGCACTTTTTTTGAAGGAAAGGTAGCTGAGTCAGGGTTGTGCCAAAGGGCACCTAGACCCATGGCACAAAGAGTGGTTCTAACACCCTTAAACCAGCCAATCTTATCAGATCCTAGGGTGTCCCTTACCTCGAGACATGCTTTCGCATATAATAACAGCTCTGGGGTAGACCACAACCTCCGCCAGAAGGCCAAGGGCCGAAATCTGGCTTGGTCTTCCACCGGTTGGAGCCCAAGGTCATAAAGGAGCGGAATACGTGGGGATGACCTCGGAAGAACAACCGCCCATCTTATAAATCTGTTTTGGGCCAGCATCAGTCGGTCCAGATTGCTATAACCCCAAAGCTCTGCCCCATACAAGACTGAGGGAAGAATTTTTGACCCATAGATTTCCATAAGTGGGGACATCGGGCGGGTAAATGATCTTTTATATTCCTTAAGAAGGGCTCCGCCTAGTTGAGCATGTTTAAGTGCTTGGATATCAATCTGGGGTTTCCAACTAAAATTGTCACTAAAATGCACACCCAGATATGTAAAGTTCGATGGCATCTGTCGCTGTAGATACACATGGTCTGCATAGCTCGCCATCTGGTGTTGGGTCGGAGTGTTACAAGTTGTTTTTCTTCGAAGAAGTGTTTGAGTCACTGGACCGAGTGACTCCTCCTTCTGTGCTCATTGCGCATGGGCGTCGACTCCATCTTCGATTGTTTTCTTTCCGCCATCGGGTTCGGACGTGTTCCTGTCGCTCCCAGTTTCGGAACGGAAAGATAGCTGAAAACGGAAGATTTTCGACGGTATTGTTGCGATCCGGTTCGAGATAAACACATACGACGACGCATTGAACATCGAAGCGCTTCGGTGCCCTTCGGGGTAGATTTCGGCACACCGTCGGGGCCTAGTCGGCCCGACCGCGTGGAGAACAACGCCGATGGAACGGACCCCGTTTCGATTCTGCCCTGAATGCCACAACAAATATCCCTATACGGACCAACACTCGGTCTGTAACCTGTGCCTGTCACCCGAGCACAGCGAAGAATCCTGTGAGGCCTGTCGGGCGTTCCGGTCCCGAAAAACTCTGCGCGACCGTCGAGCGAGAAGACTGCAGATGGCGTCCACGCCAAAAGAGCATCGGCAGTTTGAGACAGAAGAGGAACAGGAGGAATCCTTTTCCATCCAGGATTCAGACTCCGACGAACTCGACAATACAAAAACTGTGAGTAAGACGTCGAGATCAGAAATTAAAAAAGGCAAAAAGGCCCAGGGGACGCCACTGCCAACCGGCCATGGCTCAACCCAAATTCACGGTGACCAACAATCGGCACCGAAAAAGGCCCATTCAGTGTCGAGATCGTCCGACTCTGGTCGAGACACCGGCACGCAGCCTCCTCGGGACCGAGAGAGTGCTAAAGAGAAGCATCGACACCGAGAGTTCGGTGTCGACACGGATCGACGCCGAGACAGTGGTGCCGAAGACCATAGAGGCCAAGATTTTTCGGCACAGAAGAAGAGGAAGGTTACCTCGGAGCCGAAAAAACAAACAACAGGGTTTTCGGAGCCGAAAAAAGCACCAACAGACCCAGTTTCAGGCTCCTATACTGAAGAACATTCTATGTCTTCACAAATGAAAAGACAAATATTCGAACAAGAACTGCAATCCACTGAAGTGGATCACACGCAAAAGCGTATCTTTATTCAGCAGGGGACAGGGAAGATCAGTACCCTTCCACCTGTAAAAAGAAAGAGAACACTTCAGTTTGGAGCATGAGAGGCTCCTCAGCAACAAACAGCAAAGACGGTAACACCTCCTCCCTCGCCTCCACCTGTAACTCCGGCTTCGCCAACTTACACCCCGTCACATTCGCCAGCCAGCTCACACCGCCATGAGCCACGACGACCAAGATCAAGACGCGTGGGACTTGTACGATGCACCAGTGTCTGATAACAGCCCAGACACATACCCAACTAGGCCATCACCACCTGAGGACAGCACAGCCTATTCACAAGTGGTGGCTAGAGCAGCTCAGTTCCATAATGTGGAACTACACTCTGAACAAGTAGAGGATGACTTTTTATTTAACACCCTCTCCTCCACCCACAGCTCCTACCAAAGCCTGCCTATGCTCCCAGGCATGCTACGCCATGCAAAGGAGATCTTCAAGGAGCCAGTTAAAAGTAGGGCAGTAACGCCTAGAGTGGACAAAAAGTATAAGGCGCCTCCTACGGACCCTGTATTCATCACCTCTCAGCTGCCACCAGATTCTGTGGTGGTAGGGGCTGCCAGAAAACGGGCAAATTCACACACTTCTGGGGATGCACCTCCCCCAGATAAAGAAAGCAGAAAGTTCGATGCAGCCGGGAAGAGGGTCGCTGTCCAGGCAGCAAACCAGTGGCGCATCGCAAACTCACAAGCGCTGCTAGCGCGATACGACAGAGCCCACTGGGATGAGATGCAGCATCTCATTGAACATCTCCCAAAAGATCTACAAAAAAGAGCAAAACAGGTTGTTGAGGAGGGTCAAAACATCTCCAACAATCAAATACGCTCCTCTATGGATGCAGCAGACCCAGCCGCAAGGACCATTAATACGTCGGTTACCATCCGTAGGCACGCATGGCTCAGAACGTCTGGATTCAAGCCAGAAATTCAGCAGGCAGTACTTAACATGCCAGTAAACGAAAAACTTCTGTTCGGTCCGGAGGTCGACACAGCCATAGAAAAGCTCAAAAAGGACACTGACACTGCCATGGGCGCACTCTACTCCCCGCAGAGCAGAGGATCTTATACCACCTTCCGCAAAACACCTTTTAGAGGAGGGTTTCGGGGTCAGGCCACACAAGCCAGTACCTCACAGTCCGCACCGTCCACCTACCAGGGACAGTACAGGGGAGGCTTTCGGGGCCAGTATAGAGGAGGGCAATTCCCTAGGAATAGAGGAAGATTTCAAAGCCCCAAAACCACTACCAACAAGCAGTGACTCACACGTCACTCACCCCCCCCCCCCCCACACAACACCAGTGGGGGGAAGGATAGGTCAATATTACGAAGCATGGGAGGAAATAACTACAGACACATGGGTCCTAGCAATTATCCAACATGGTTATTGCATAGAATTCCTGCAATTCCCTCCAGACATACCACCAAAATCACAAAATTTATCAAAACACCATTCACAGCTTCTAGAGATAGAAGTTCAAGCACTACTGCAAAAAGATGCAATAGAATTAGTACCAAGCACACAAATAAACACAGGAGTTTATTCACTGTACTTCTTGATACCAAAAAAGGACAAAACACTGAGACCAATTCTAGACCTCAGAGTAGTAAACACATTCATCAAATCAGACCACTTTCACATGGTCACACTACAAGAAGTGTTACCATTGCTCAAAAAACACAACTACATGACAACCCTAGACCTCAAAGACGCATATTTCCATATACCAATATATCAATCACACAGAAAATATCTAAGGTTTGTATTCAAAGGAATACATTACCAATTCAAAGTATTGCCTTTCGGTTTAACAACCGCTCCAAGGGTATTCACAAAATGCCTAGCAGTAGTCGCTGCACACATCAGAAGGCAGCAAATACATGTATTCCCGTATCTAGACGACTGGCTAATCAAAACCAGTTCGCTCATACAATGCTCAAACCACACAAATCAAGTCATACAAACCCTCTACAAACTAGGGTTCACCGTCAACTTTGCAAAATCCAACATTCAGCCAAGCAAAGTACAGCAATATCTAGGAGCCATAATAGACACGACAAAAGGAGTAGCAACGCCAACTCCACAAAGAATTCACAATTTCAACAGAGTCATTCAACACATGTCTCCAAATCAAACAATACAAGCAAGAACAATACTACAGCTCCTAGGCATGATGTCCTCATGCATAGCCATTGTCCCAAACGCAAGACTGCACATGAGGCCCTTACAACAGTGCCTAGCCTCACAGTGGTCTCAAGCACAGGGTCACCTTCTAGATCTGGTGTTAATAGACCGCCAAACTTACCTCTCGCTTCTATGGTGGAACAGTATAAATTTAAACAAAGGGCGGCCTTTCCAAGACCCAGTGCCACAGTACATAATAACAACAGATGCTTCCATGACACGGCGGGGAGCACATCTCAATCAACACAACATAAGAGGACAATGGAACATACATCAAACAAAACTGCATATAAATCATCTAGAATTATTAGCAGTTTTTCAAGCACTAAAAGCTTTCCAACCAATCATAACCCACAAATACATCCTTGTCAAAACAGACAACATGACAACGATGTATTATCTAAACAAACAAGGAGGAACACATTCAACGCAGTTAAGCTTATTAGCTCAAAACATATGGAAGTGGGCAATCCACCATCAAATTCGCCTAGTAGCACAGTTTATTCCAGGGATCCAGAATCAACTGGCAGACAATCTCTCTCGAGATCACCAGCAAGTCCACGAATGGGAAATCCACCCACAAATTCTGAACACCTACTTCACACTCTGGGGAACACCTCAAATAGACTTATTTGCAACAAAAGAGAACGCAAAATGCCAAAACTTCGCGTCCAGATACCCACACAAGCAATCCCAAGGCAATGCCCTATGGATGAACTGGTCAGGAATATTTGCTTACGCTTTTCCTCCTCTCCCTCTCCTCCCTTATCTAGTAAACAAATTGAGTCAAAACAAACTCAAACTCATTTTAATAGCACCAACGTGGGCAAGACAACCCTGGTACACAACACTGCTAGATCTATCTGTAGTACCCCACATCAAACTGCCTAACAAACCAGATCTGTTAACGCAACACAACCAACAGATCAGACACCCAGATCCAGCATCGCTGAATCTAGCAATCTGGCTCCTGAAATCATAGAATTCGGTCACTTACAACTTAACCAAGAGTGTATGGAAGTCTTAAAGCAGGCCAGAAGGCCATCCACTAGACACTGCTACGCAAGTAGGTGGAAAAGATTTGTTTGTTACTGCCATCATAATCAGATACAACCACTAGACGCAACTCCAAAACATATAGTAAATTACTTGCTCCATTTACAAAAAGCAAAGCTAGCCTTCTCTTCTATTAAAATACACCTTGCAGCAATATCTGCATACCTGCAGACTACCTATTCAACTTCCTTGTATAGGATACCAGTCATCAAAGCATTCATAGAAGGTCTTAAAAGAATTATACCACCAAGAACACCACCTGTTCCTTCATGGAACCTAAACGTGGTCCTAACAAGACTCATGGGCCCACCTTTCGAACCCATGCACTCTTACGGAATACAATTCCTAACCTGGAAAGTTGCCTTTCTCATCGCCATTACATCTCTGAGAAGAGTAAGTGAAATTCAAGCGTTCACAACACAGGAACCTTTTATACAAATACATAAAAATAAAGTCGTCCTACGACCTAATCCAACATTTTTACCAAAAGTTATTTCACCGTTCCATCTAAATCAAACGGTAGAACTACCAGTTTTTTTCCCACAGCCAGATTCTGTGGCTGAAAGAGCACTACATACATTAGATGTCAAAAGAGCATTAATGTACTACATTGACAGAACGAAGAACATCAGAAAGACTAAACAGCTATTTATTGCATTCCAAAAACCTCATGCAGGTAACCCAATATCAAAACAAGGTATAGCCAGATGGATTGTTAAATGCATCCAAATCTGCTACCTTAAAGCAAAAAGACAACTGCCCATTACTCCCAGGGCACATTCAACAAGGAAAAAAGGTGCTTCAATGGCCTTTTTAGGAAACATCCCAATGCATGAAATATGTAAGGCAGCCACATGGTCTACGCCTCACACATTCACCAAACACTACTGTATAGATGTGCTATCCGCACAACAAGCTGCAGTAGGTCAAGCTGTATTAAGAACTCTATTTCAGACAACTTCTACTCCTACAGGCTAAACCACCGCTTATGGGGAAATAACTGCTTACTAGTCTATGCAGACCATGTGTATCTACAGCGACAGATGCCATCGAACTGAAAATGTCACTTACCCAGTGTACATCTGTTCGTGGCATCAGTCGCTGAGATTCACATGGGCCCACCCACCTCCCCGGAAGCCTGTAGCAGTTCAGAAGTTACCTTCAATTTTGTACATTTGTATATATATATTATTTAAACCTTTAATAGGTACATACTTACACATTTCATTGCGCGGGCACTATTACTATAGTACAACTCCTACCTCACCCTCTGCGGGGAAAACAATCGAAGATGGAGTCGACGCCCATGCGCAATGAGCACAGAAGGAGGAGTCACTCGGTCCAGTGACTCGAAAACACTTCTTCGAAGAAAAACAACTTGTAACACTCCGACCCAACACCAGATGGCGAGCTATGCAGACCATGTGAATCTCAGCGACTGATGCCACGAACAGATGTACACTGGGTAAGTGACATTTTCATTCATTAGTTTGCTCAAGAATAGCACCACACATTTTGACCCTTGCCACAGTTTGTGTTCGACCTCTTAGTACCATAAATTTTGTTTTAGAAACATTTACTTCTAGCTCGTTCTCGTCACAAAATAACTCAAATCTGAGTAGGGCCTGTTGGAGCCCTTGCCTAGTCTTTGATAATAACAAGGTATCATCTGCGAACATGAGCAATGGTACTTTCATTCCCGCTATCTGGGGAGCATCCGTGGGATGTGTTGCAAAATATTTGGTAACCCCGTTAATAAACAGGGAAAACAAAGTGGGAGCCAGGACACATCCTTGTCTAACGCCTTTCAAAACATGGAACCTGTCCGTAACCTCGCCAGGCTTACCCCAGCGGACTTGGGCATAGGTGTGTGCATGAAGATTCACTAGGAGTCGCACTAGAGCCCTGGGCATTCCCTGTTCCAGTATGCAATCCCATAATTTAGGCCTAGGAACCAAGTCGAATGCAGATCTTAGATCCACAAAGGCTGCATATAACTTGCCCTTACCCAAAAAAACTGTTTTCCAATATAAGAGGGCAAAACGAAAGGCTTGATCAAGGGTGCTTACATGAGGTCTAAAGCCCGCCTGCAACGGAGTCAAAATATCTGAGTCTGTTATCCATTCCTGTATCCTCCCTAAGACGAGGCGCGCTATAATTTTTTGGATCGCATCAATAAGGCTGATAGGCCGGTAGTTTGAGGGTACTGAGCGATCGCCTTTCTTGTATATAGGAAGGATTTCTGCCCCATACCATGAATCAGGAATTTTAGCGCCTGCAGCAACTGCATTCGCCAGGTGGAGTATATAAGGTACCCATAGGTCCTGGTCTTCCAAAAAAATGTCCGCTGGAATACCATCTGGGCCAGGGGCCCTCCCTTTGGGAATATTTTGCAGGCAATTGATAACTTCAGTAGCTGAGAATATTAACAGCTCGGCGGGCTCAAGACGGTAGGGTATAGTCACTTCTACTGTATAACACTTAAACTGATCCTCAAAATTTTTTACCCACTGATGATTAGAGACAGATGCTGGGCTATAGTGGGCGTCCTGCGAGATACCCCATCTCATGAGATACCAAAACTGTTGCATGTTGCGTTTACCACAGGCTTCTGACAGCATAAGCCAGCGTTCCTCGTCCCACTTTTGTTTTGCTTTGCGTTTTGCCTCATTATAGAGTTTTCTACAAGATCTAATCTGGCTATGATTTTTGTTTTTAATAGCCTCAAAGAGAACTCTTTTTGCCAAACTACACTCTTTATCAAACCTTGGGCCTAGGTTGTTTAGGGATATGTTTGATGAACAACTTTTTAAGTTCCTGAAACAAGTCAGAGTGGGTGCGTATAAGTTCGCTGTTAATCTCGTCCTGTGAGCCACAATTGTTTAAAAGCTCCACAGAGCTAGACACTAAGGTTCTTATCGCCCTACGGGCCCCAGCGTCAACGGCTATTTTGGGCCAACGTACCCTGCGCATGTCATTGCTCACAATGACCTCTCGTGCTGTTATATTAGGACCACTACCCTCTGACCTCTGAAAGCTGGAATCCCTTAAGGTCAAAACCAGCGGGTCATGATCACTCTCTGGGCGTTCCGTAACTAGCATATCAACAACTGCAAACCACTGCCTCACATCGACCAAAATATAGTCGATACGACTACTGTGTCTGCCGTTGTTGAACGTATGCCTGCCCTTCCTATCTGACTTGACCCTTCCATTAACAGCTCTTAGACCCATATCCAGGCATAGCCCCTTGATATAGGTGGCTGAGCTCGACCACTTAGCAATCGAGGGTATCTCAAGTTGGGGAATACCCCAGGATAGATCCTCCTCCTCGGTGAGCGGGCCGTCCTCAATACCCAAGGGCTCAAAACAAGTATTAAGATCCCCCATCACAATCTTGTGGCCATCGGTCGTTGAACCTGATAAAATGTCATCCAACAGGAGGAGGGTCGGAGAAACCCTTCCTCCCTGGAGGCCCCTGACATAAATATTAACCAACAGGATGTTTGTACCTTGGTTGGACTTTATCTTTAAGGCAATTATGTCTGGACTATCAATTGACACTTCTTCAACTCTAACACCCGCACTTTGGCGGACCCAAATTGTAAGACCTCCAACAGGACGCCCTTTCTGGCCTCTAATTGCTGGCTTGCTAAAGTTCAGATACCCCACCCGAAATATCGGTGTGATAGCCCATGTTTCCTGGAATGCAATTATATCGCCCTGATCAATGAAGTCCCTCCAATCAGGAATACACTGGCTGGACTCCAGACCGGCTATGTTCCAGGATATATACCTTGATAACATGTCAACAGACTCAGCTAAAGCAGTGGGTGAGTCCATACTAAAATTGGATAATGCAGACAATGTACCAACAGGGGAAATGTCAGGATTATTACTTGGATCTGTGGCAATAGCCTTCCAGGTTATATCTTCTATGTGGGGGGATTTCAATAAAGTTAAATTAACTATTTCTTCTCTACCAATCAGTCAATCATTCTCATCTAGACAGGATAACGGCCCATATCTCCCGGCAGTAATCAAGGGTTCAATGCTTTCTGGTGCAAACCAGCCCCTGGGAGGGTTAATGACATTTTTATTAATCTGGGAAGGCACCTTCACCTCGGGATACACCGTAGGATAAAAATCTGGGAGTTCCCAAGTGACTATTGGTCCATCTGCAAGTTGCGGGCACCAGCCTCGCAAAAATGGGACCACATTTGTACTCCTGAAATTAACTATTACCAGATCACCTGGAATATCTTTAATCATGTGGCCAAGCCAACCCACCCTTCTCACATTTAAAATTTTACCATCAATGGTAGGGGGGAGGGGTCTATTCTTAGTAAGCCAGAAGGCTACTTTATTTTTTAAGTCATTGTAACCTTCTTTTTTACCTGAACTAAGTTCTGGCACTCCTGACAATATACATACAAATGGAGCGGCCTCAGGTGGGAGATCAATCCTAACATTATAATTATTGATGTGCTCTCTTACTTCCTTGTGGACTCGAGTTGGTTGTGGCCTACCCTCTAGGGACCCTCGAATCACTTCAGGTACCCTAGGTATAGTGGGCTCCGCCTCCAAACTTGTTTCGTTACATGGGGCTTTATGTCTTAAACTGCTGCCCGTGAGTATTGCCTGCTCAACACAATTTCCAGATGGTAAACCAAGAGGTACCGTTAGTACAGCTGCTGGTGTCGATGTGGCTTGTACCCTCAAACAGTGGACCTCTTGGGTAAGTACTTCAATTTTCAACAATAGTGTGCTAAAAATTTCAGCCATTTTTGCCGCTAGCTTATCCTCTACTGTTGCCAGTATATTTTCTATATACTGCCTGTTGTGACAGCAACCCGCTGGCTTATCAGATCCCCCGTCTAACCCCTTTGATTTAATAGTATGGGTTTTTGCTTCGAGGGACTTTCGAGAATTGCTGACCTTCCCCGCTCCTCTTTTGCCCAACGACTTTCTACAAGCCCTAACTGCTCTTGCTGGTTGGGGGGGGGAGTATCTGCCATAACCACGGGGCTAAATGGGCTCTCGCCGGTTGTACCCATTGAGTCTAAGGGATTAGAATATATCTGTGCCTCAGTTAGTATCATATCCTGATCAGTGATGGCGCCCAGATCCTCAAAGGTAGACACTGTATGTGGGGAGGAACTAGGGTGTGTCTGAACAGGGGAACCTCCTTTCCCTAGGGAGACTCTACGATCACTATTAATCTTTTTAACCACTTTAACCAGGTAGTTATCAAGCATAGTAGCCCCTAGTTTTTTGGCGGAGTTATTACAGTTAGCCATCATAGGTTGGTTGGCTGCAGTAAGTACCACCAGCTATAATTCAGCAATACAAAACACAAAACCGCGTAGTCAAGATGTACTACAAATAATTTACAGTTTAGGCAGTTTAGGCCCAGTCCCGTCTCTTGCCCCTGCCCGGTGCAGTGTACCTTGTTGCAGTTTAAGGGCCCGGGGGGCGTGGCAGCACTTTCGCGCCACTTAGCGCACAGGAAACCCAGAGAATTCTGAGTATTGTAGATCTCCCTGCGTGTTTTTAGCAGGCAGCCTACTGCGGCGATCCGAACCGGCAACCCGGTGTCCTGCAAGAGTGTGCAAGAGTGTGCTGCTGGTTGTCTCCAGTGCCGGGGTCTGCCTCTTGTGCCCGGGGTCAGTCTCTGATGCGGGTCCTGTCACGGTGCTCGGGGTCAGTCACTAGTACCCAAGTTGTGGTGCCTGGAGGTCAGTCACTTGTGGTGCCTGTGGCCAGGATCAGGCTCTAGCGCCCAAGGCCAGTCTGTGGTAAGGGATCAGACACCGGGACCTCTCTCTGATGCCACAGTCAGTTTCCGGTGCTCGGATCGCTGGCTCCTCAGGCCACACCTCGGGTCCCCTTAGGTGAAGGAGTGTGTAATGAGGTCTACTATAACACCCTTGGAAATCTCTGTGGAGGGCGCAGGTCACCGGCTACCCCTGCACACAACGGGACTGCAACGGGACTGCGGGTCAGCGGTCTCTCCGGGGGCGCAGTCAATCACCTCCAAGGGTCTCAGGGTCTCCAAGGGTCTCAGCCCTGCCCCTCCCGGGAGTCGGCGGGGCGTCAGAGGGCCTAACGAGGGTCCCCCGTCGTCCTCAGCCTGTCTCTGTCTCTGTCACTGGGTCCTGAGGGGCCTCTGACGCTCCCTGGGTTTGCCCCTCGGTTTGCCCCTCGGTCTTACCCCTCGGCCGCTCTCAGTCACCGGGCCCCAGGGTCGTCCCTCGGCGCTCTCGGGTGCAACGCAGGGGGATCTCGCAGGGGGGCGCGTACCGGTGAGGAGCCGCTCGATCCAGCTCCAAGCTCCTCGCCTTTCCCACGGGCTCTCGCCCCCCCCCCCCCCCCCCACCCACCCCCAAATGCAGCAGTAGCGGTGGTGGAGGCGGCGGCAGCGTCCGTGCTCTGCTCTACGCCGCGCCGCGCCGCGCTGCACTCCGACGTGAGCCACCCGGCACCTGCGGCACCTGCGTGAGTTCAGCGTTTCGCGTATCTTGACAGGGGATGTTGGATGTAAGAATAACATTGAGCATGACTAATGTAAGCTGGCTGGTATGCCTAGAATCACCGCCCGCGGACTGGTGGCTACCTTACCCCCTAGTTGAATTTAAATCAATAAAAAGGGTTTAAAAAAAAAATTATTGAACATAGTCGGAGGGGAGAGCAAGCACATCTTAAATGCATGCCCTCAGACACAAGTTACTTAGTTACTAAAATAACATTTTCACCTTAGGCTGATTCTCACTTTCAAAAATGACCTTAACCAGTAGATTCCAGAAGCTACTTGATTCCTGCGTATGCATGAGAAAAAGAGCCCTAATTAACAACGATTTGCATGAATGCCAGTCTGGAATTACCTATAAAGCGTGTTGCTACCTTCGATCCATGTATGTACCGATTTACACTAGACATACCAAAGTGTATCATGTACTGCAACCAGGATCTCTGTTCTTGAATTTAATTGGTTTACATTGATTTAATGCTTCACATATGGTATGTTATAGATAATGTACAATGAACAACATAACAAAAACGTGATTTTTAACTGTTGCGATCCCTTCCGTCTCTTCTTTTGTTTATCCTCTGGGTTAGAGGGTACACCCACTAGGAGGGTACTTAAAAAATACACTACCAAACTTATCTGTATTACTTATCGGGCTACTGGAGGTTCCTCGGGATGGGGTATACCTGTTAATCTATACACAAAGTTCTTAAGTGTGGGGGGGGGCAGGGGAAGGGGATTGCTGCGGACCAAGAACACTTGCCACTTCTCAAAAAGGGAACCTATTGATGAGTGTGAAAATAGAACATATGTGAAGTGTACTCCATAATACCCCTTGTAAAAAGTGCTTATTACCAGAGATAAAATTTACATTCAGGATGACCACTTCATAAGATGTTGTGCCGTTATTTATGCAAGTTGACTTGGACGACGGATTTGGATCATGAAATTCCTATGCTCCAAAAGCACAAGAAAAACATCCACCATTGTGGCAGGTGACAAACTCCACCAGCTGACACTGCTTCTATTTGAAATAAAATCTGAAACAGGTGTGTTTACAAAATTCATGTCGGGAGTTGTGACACACCTGCTGACTGTTCTCAAGAGCTATTCATATATACCAGTGCCTGGACGATTGGCTAGTGGTAGGAAATGCAACATAGGCAAGGTAGTCAGTGTTGCTCCGGTCTGAATTAGAATTCATGGCAAACAGATAGAAATCAACCACCTCACCTTAAAAATTGATATATTTGGTGGCAGCATTAGGTTTGGCCTTTTCCACGATGAAGAGTCGGGGCATTTCCGAGTAATGTTCTTCTTTAAGAGATGTTTTGGATGGTTAGATCAGTGAGACCACTGTGCAGGACGACAGTATACATTCCATTATTACCACAGTTAATAAAAATAAAAAATAAAACTTACCTGCTTCTCCGCCACAGCCGCCGTGCAGTTCCTCTCATGCACTGCAGGCACAGGCTCCCCGCCTGCCTTGCAGCCAATCCTGACGCTGCTCAAAGCAAACTTGGAGCCTGTGCCTGCTCTCTCCAGCCCGGCAACTGTTGCTGGGCTGGAGAGAGTCTACTGCGCATGTATGTTTGGCCAGCCCAAACATACATGCGCTGTGCACTCCCCCTCAGTTCTCGTCATCACTAATGCCCTGCCCCTTTTACTACAAAACGATGATAGACCTAGTTTATTATTGTTTTTAGGTTGAGCATAGCAGCGCGCAAGCGCTGCTTTTCCGACGTGTTGTTATCTATTTGGGCTTTTAACCATGCCCACCTAACACCCATCACTATCGCTTGTTCATTGGCTTGTCTTTCAAAAATCCTTTGTCATAATTGGTAAATGCTTTACGTTTGTCCCTCCTTGGGGCAGTTTGGTTACCGCCTTGGACATCGACCCTGTTACATAGCTAATTGCACTTTTGTTGATACATTTGACTGCAAGCGAACTTCTTTTTCCTTTTGTGTGTCTCCGTCACGCTCATGGCGTGACGCTTTGAATTGGCTTGCTTATGTGAAACTGTTTTACTTTTCATTTTCAAATGATGTATCAATAAAACTCCAGTTGGGCGCTTACAACGCTAATAGTTCTAACTCGAGCAAATGCGAGACTCTTATTGCAAATGCTTGTTTAGTAAAAGTCTCCTGCTGCTGGCGGGGGGAGGGGGTGAGGCTCCTCTGCCATAGTGGAGGCACTGCGCCTGCTACAGAACACTCATTTTGCAAAGCCTTTCTATGTATTATCTGTCAAGGGTGATCAAAAAGAAGCTCTAGCAGAAGACCTCTGCAGATGTTCAGGAATTGGAGTTATTTCACACACTACTAATGCATGGGCAAAGATAAATGCCTAAACTATGCTTGCACATATCCACAGCGCCAGTCCAGAGGCACTGCAATATTGATATTGTACTCCTTATTTGCTTGTGCTTTTACACCAGTGAAACATGGCCATCTCTCAGATGGCCATGATTCTCATTGCAACAACGATGGTCAGAAAGCACTTAAAGGAGTGGTCAATTACAACCTATTGAATTTATAACCTCACAATCTACTGTGACTTACAGGAGGGTAACTTGCCCTTCGGCTGGCTATATTCAAAGTTAATCGCCTTAGCAGCCTAGTAGCTTTGATTTTTTTTAAATTTGGGATTACCTAAAAGAATCCTGGCCCTTGAGAAGGTTGAAAGATGCACAACTAGAAGTTAATGTTCAACAGAATAAATTATTTTTGTTATATTGTCCTGATTGATGAATAGATGTGAAAAACCCTATTTAAGTAAATGTCAGCCATTTTACAGTGCAGTTTAAAAATTGCTAATGCAGCCTTTGTCCATGCTCCAACTAATGAAAACTAATCTGTGTTGAGAGCATATGCTAAGGTTTAGGAGGTGGAAATTGTTTCAAAAACACATTATTAGGGAAAACTGTCCTTGTCGTACTGTGTTGAGCCACTGCTAAGGTGTCCACTTAAAAAGCATATATTTAATGTTGTCTTATTAGTAACCCTTTACCCAGCATTTGTAAAACAGTATCATGGCGCTCTAGGCTTGCATTCATTAAGAATTACTGCAGCGAAATTCAAGCACACCAAGAAGTAGGTTAGAACAAAACTTGCTTGCTGTTTGTTTCATTTTAAACCCTCCTTCACCTTAATGGAGGTATACTCCTTTAAAGGCGGGTGTACACCATGTAAATCATTGATAGATTAATTTTGCAAAATGGCCGGCAACTTGCATAGGACATTAGTTCTGGATGTTGCGTCTGTTATGGATTCAATCCTTCCAACATTTCAGGTTTAAGGGTAGACAATGACAGCCAATTAGTAAGGCATTAGGGCATTGTGGAGTTTGGGTCAACCTCATTTTCAGACACATCCATGGTAAGTGCATCACTTTTGAAATGGAGATTTTCTTAGCTTTAGTGAAAGAAAGTCTTGATTTTATTAAACACACGGAGGTGAGTATTATGTTAACTTCTCTTGCTTTAGTTTGAAATAGCAGCCAAGATAAACTACAAGTCCCAGCAAACCCAGCTGGGAAACTACTGAAATATGTCATACAGTAGGTAACCAATCAGAGTCAAAGGTAAGTATAAACATATTGGCTGAGAGCAACAAGTCCTCTTTTCTTGCAGAGCAGTTGAGCCACTCTGAATAAAGGAACAATCAGGAGTAAAATAGCACATGCCAATAGAATTGAAAACAAAGCTTCAAAACGATATATTATATGAATAGTCTTTTGATCCAGATCCGGGATGAAAAGGTCTTGAAGTGGAGTTCTCTCCTGTGTCAAAGCAGGTATGTCCATCAAAGTATGCTGATAGGTTGAAGAAAGAACCTTAGGATGTCTGGTTATTAGCGGTAGCTGTACCTGCTGAGAATAAAGGGAGGGTTAAACAGAAGAACAATAGAGGTGGGATAATACTCGCCTCCGTGTGTTTAATAAAATCAAGACTTTCTTTCACTAAAGCTAAGAAAATCTCCATTTTATTACAAGCACGGAGGCTCCTATTATGCTAGTTCAAAGCATAGAAATAACAGCGTTAGCCTCATGGGAAACAGGCTTACAATAAAAGGTTCTAAAGGTTGAGACATTTGACCAATCAGCTGATTTGAGAATGTCGCCCAAACTCAATCCTGCCCAAAAGGCCTTGGAAGCCATAGCTCCTCTGGTGGAATGGGCCCCAAAAAGGGAAATGTTGATCCCAGCCAGGTCCATAAGCCATTTGACCCAGCGAACTAAAGTAGTGGAAGTGACAGGATTATAAGGGGATCTGAATGAGATGAGGAGTTGAGTTTCGGAAGGCCTTCTCAAATCTCTAGTTCTTGAAATATATTCTTTCAAACACGTTCCTACACATAAATTAGGCTGATCCGGGAAATAAGGATAAAAAACAGACATTAAATTAGTTTTTGTTCTTTGAACCTGAAAGAAAATACCTTGAGGAGTATACTGTACAGAAGTTACATCTAAGGCTCTAACGTCAGAAATACGTTTGAGAGAAACTAGACAGAGGAGAATAGTTAGTTTAGCAGAAATACATTTTAGAGATAAAAGGGAATTAGACAGTTGTGATCAAAGAAACTGTAAGATCACATTGACATCCCACATGGTATTGTATTTAGGTAAAGGGGGTTTGGTAAAATGTATCCCTTTTAACAGTCGACAAATTAGAGGATGCTCGCCAATGGGTTTATTATTGACTCGGTCATGTTCCGCGGAAATTGCGGATCTGTACATGTTGACTGTTCTATAAGCCTTGCCCTGGGCTGCCAGGGAGGCTAAAAAGTTAACAACCAGGACTACATCTGCTGAAGTGGGATCGGCACCCCTGACCAGACACCAATTATTCCAGATTGACCAGGCTGACTTGTAAGCTTTAGTTGTGCCGGGAGCCCAGGCTTGACGTATGAAGCTTGCAGCTTCCTGCAAAATTCCTGGGGTTCTCCAGGCAGACCCGAAACCATCCATGCGACTAACTGGAGAGTGTGGTTGAGTATCAAATCGTGAGGTTGTCCTTGTGGATTCAACAAAAGAGAGGGAAAAAGTGGAAGAAGAACAGGGAAGTCTACAAGTAATTCGAGAGCTGAGGGGAACCAAGGCTGACCCTGCCAGAGGGGGGTAACCAAAGGTACTTTGGTGGATTGACGACGGACTTGCGCCAAAACTCTGGGAATCATTATGAAGGGAGGAAACGCATAGTTGGTTTGATTGGACCAGTCCTGTTGAAAGGCGTTGGTGGCCAAAGCCAGAGGGTCTGGCCGCCAACTGTAGAACTGAGGGAGTTGAGAGTTTAAACGGGAGGCAAAAAGATCGACAGAGAAGGGACCGAATTTGGAAGAGAGATTGTTGAAGATAGAAGGGTGAAGACGCCAATCGCTGGAGTCCTGAAGATATCTGGAACACCAATCTGCGATTGTGTTCATGTTTCCCGGAAGGTATTCTGCTTGTAGGGAAATCTGGTTTTGAAGGCAAAATTCCCAAAGACTTTTTGCTAGTTCGGCGAGGGGTTTTGACCGAGTACCTCCGAGGTGATTTATATACCGAACGGCTGAAAGGTTGTCCATCCGGAGAAGAATAGAACAACTTGCCCTGTCTTTGGCAAAGGTTTGGATCGCAAAGGAACCTGCAAGAATCTGTAAACAGTTTATGCGCAGAGAATGACGCCTCTTTTGACCATAAACCTCCAGTCGAGAACTGAGCGCATCTTGCGCCCCAACCAGTCCGACTTGCATCGGATTCTAAGACAAGATCTGGTGCTGTAGAGAATATTGCCCGGCCATTCCAGGTGTCTAGGTGGTCGAGCCACCATTGGAGTTCGATCCGGGATTCGTGATCTAGCAGGATTAGATCCTCGTATGTGAAACCTTCGCGGAGATGGTGGATTTTTAGACGCTGCAGCGCTCAGTAGTGAAGGGGACCTGGAAATATGGCTTGAATAGATGATGCTAAAAGGCCGATTATACGGGCCAGACCTTTGATTGTAAGCTGTGATTTGTTGAGAACTGAATGTATTTCCTTCTTTATGTGGGAAATTTTTTGAGCCGGAAGATGAAGTGTAGCCTCGGTAGAGTCTATGAGAAACCCCAAAAACTCCATGTGATGGGATGGAATGAGGTTGGATTTGTCCTTGTTTATTAGAAAACCTAGATTTTGAAGGAGGGACACAAACATATCTAATTGTTGTGTGAGTAAAGATCTGTCCTGGTGTAGAATTAAGAAGTCGTCTAAGTATACTATAATTCTGACCCCTTGTGCTCTTAGGTGAGTTATCACCGGCATTAATACCTTGGTGAAGCACCAAGGAGCTGAAGAAAGGCCAAAAGGAAGGCACGTAAAATGGTAAAATTGGTCCTTCCATTGGAATTGTAGAAATTTCCTGAAGGAATGATGAACTGGAATGGAGAGGTAAGCATCCTGTAAGTCTAAATGAACCATCCAATCGTTTGTCAATAACGAATCTCGAAGATGGAGAATAGTCTCCATCTTGAAATGGTGATAAACCACAAATTTGTTGAAAAACTTGAGGTTTATGACAGGACGAAATTTTTTGTTCTTTTTTTGGACCAAAAAAAGCGTACTGGTGAAGCCTGAAGGATGAGGGAAACATGGCTCTATCGCGTGCTTGAGACTTAGAGAATGAATCTCTTGAGAGAGAAGAGTGTCTTGTTGTTTGGAAAAAATTAGAGGTTTTGGAGCATGATGTAAAGGAACTGAGTAGAGTTCTATATGATAGCCTGAGACTGTCTGCAGGACCCATGGATCTGTGGTTAAAGACTGCCAGTTTGTTATGAATAATGCCGTCCGGCCTCCCACCAACAATGGACCATAAAGAGGAACGCTTACCTGAGTTCTGTGAACCTCTGGATCTGAAGCCACGTCTAAAGGAACAATACCTTTGAGGGTAGAACTGTGGTTTATACTCCTGTTGATAGGAAGCGCGAGCCTCTGGTCTGGTTGACCGCACCTCTCTGGGTGTATCGGCCGGCAAAGCGGCTCCTGCCTTTGCCGGCTCTCCCAAAAACACAGGAATGAAAAATCTTTTGCATGGAAGACTGCGCCTTGTCCATAGAGGTAAAAGTTTGCACATATTTACTGAGTTCTTTAATGAAAGAATCTCCAAACAGCAAGCCATTGGCTTCTGGACCCGTCTCCTTAGCGGCGAGAGTATTGAGTTTGGGATCGATTTTTAGAAGCAAGCTTTTGCGTCTTTCTTGCGCCATTGAGGCGTTTGTATTGCCAAGTAGGCAAATCGCCCGTTGGGCCCAATTGGAAAGGATGACCGGGTCAACTTTCTTGCCTTCCATTCTGGCTTCTTCTGCCAAATCTAGAATCCTGGTGAGCGGGCCCGAAAGGTCAAGCAACCTGTCCTGGCAGTTGGTCCAGGCTCTGTCAACACCTTTCTTGGGATCTTTCCCAAATTTTTTGAAGAACATTATCATATTCGGGTCAATGACAAGGGTATTAGTGATGTTGTTGGGAAGGGAAGGTCTAGGGCATTCGGATTTGAGTCTATTACGTACCAATTTATCCAGGGGTTGACGAAGGATCTTCAGAACATAGTCAGAGACATGGTCACAGGGAGTCCATTCAGTGGAATTGGGGTGACGGATAAGGGACAGATCAAACATCGGTTGACCCGCAAAATCCAATAAGGAACTTTTTGATTTGGCTTTAGAAGACTCTCCCAATATATTAAGAGAAGTTTTACGCCTCTTCTCCACAGGCCCTGACCAGATCATTATGTCTGGATCATCCTTATCCGTGTCTTTGTCAGAGTCGGAATCACCCATATCATCATCTGTATCTCCCAAATTAGTGACCTGTATGGGAAAGGAAATACTGGAGGTGGACGGTTGGTTAGGGGTGTTCTTTGACCGAGAGTCAGAGTTAACATCTGCATTGTCTGTCTTTCTTTTCCTTTTGGTAGGGGTAGCGGAGGATATTAAACGTTTGACAGAAGCTTCAAATGTCTTGGAAAAATCAGAAATTGAGGAGGAAACCGCTTTCTGGACCGAGTCCTGAATAAAGGAATCTAAATCCTCTTTAAACTGTTGAGCCTCTTCGTCTTCGGAATAATTTTCCATGGTGAAGGAAATTGTAAATAATTCCAATAGATTTTACGAATTTAAACAGTATAAATTGACTATCTCTGAGACAAAAAATTAATTAACTAACTACACTGTCAGATAAACGAAAATCGGTTGACTGCGTGTGTGAGAGGCTTTCAAAACCTGGAAACGGTCGCGCTAATTAATGCGTGGCCGGCCGGTGAAAAAAACGAATTAGGGAAAATAGCTGGGCCCGGGAGAGGCTCACCGAAGAATGTTGTTGTTATTTTTAGAGCGGTCGCGCTAATGAAAGCGTGACCGCAAAGCCGCGATGTCTGCCGAAGGTGAATCAGCTGTTCTGACGCGCTGTCAGAAGCTATGCCGGCTCGAGTCTGACAAGGAAAGACGCAGCCGAGCACAGCGCGTGCGCGCCCCAGGCGTTCACTTTGGAACGTTGGGGCGCGATAGGAAAATATTAACTACGAACGATACGGCGAGAAAGAAAGCAATAAAATAGACCCATAAAGAGAAGGGTTATTAAAAGGAGGCGCACAGCAACATATATATATACAGTATGTAATAAAGAAAGTACTAATTAAACATAATAAAGGCATATAAACACAGAGTAGAAAGATAGTACTTATCTTGACTGCGAGCAGCAAGAAAAGAGGACTTGTTGCTCTCAGCCAATATGTTTATACTTACCTATGACTCTGATTGGTTACCTACTGTATGACATATTTCAGTAGTTTCCCAGCTGGGTTTGCTGGGACGTGTAGTTTATCTTGGCTGCTATTTCAAATTAAAGCAAGAGAAGTTAGCATAATAGGAGCCTCTGTGCTTGTAATAAAATTTGGATTAAACCTGCTGTCTCGAGTACATGTAATCTTATTCTACATGAGTAAGATTTTTCCCTTTCTGGACATTTTTCTTTTTTCTGGATATTTGACAGTGTCCAGTAGAGGAAACAAATGAAGGGTTTACCAGCTAAAAATGTAAACAAATACACATTAGTCGACACTACTCCGTTCCAAGGTGCAACTGAAACTGATTAGATTTTTAAAACCCACATAGATCAGTGGAGGTTTGCTAGAAATATTTTAAGACTAGCTGTCTGGAATTCCCACCAGTATCATATAGATTAAAGATCGTGGTGTTTTGCTACATTAGTACATGCCTCTTTGATGACGAAAGAAAAAAACCGAAAAAACTCTGCAAAGTCTTTTTCTGTTTTCATTGTGTTTTTGAAGCGAAGTTCTGTGTCGGTACTTAGCATTTCAATAAAGGTATAACTTAGCACAGCAGTTATGAAACTGGTTATGCGTTGTACGCATTTTCGATTTGTACAAATTAATTATTTCTTTTAATTTAAAATCAGTATTATAGGTAAATAAATAAAACTCTAGAATCTTGAAATGTGGTTCCAGGTATCCTTTTTTTTTTTTTTTTTTTTTTTTTTTTTTTTTTTTTTTCTTCCGAAAATAGAGTTGATCTAGACACACATTAAAAAATATATACATTTTTTTCTTGGTAATTCTAGTACAGCTATCTCACCTTTGTGAGATCACAGTCAGACATAAGCACATGATAGTTTTTACATTTTCTTTTTGTTGTTTCCCATTGTCATCTTTGCACTGTAACCTATATAACAGAAACTGAACCCCAAATGGTACATGTTCTCAGTGTGCATGACCGTCCCACCTTTACTGTCCGGGAGGATCCTGTTTCCGATCTCATCCCTCCAGGCTCAACCCTGAAATAGAACTGGTAGTCACTTGCTGTAAAGTATTCTGGTGTAGTGTTTCAATTTTTGTGCTTTGTAAGTGCCAAGGTTCTCATGCAAGGTTTTACTTAAGCCATTTCTGAATTTAGGCAACTATCTTCTTAGTTTCTTAGTAAAGAAACAGGACTGCCATTAATAGTGTGCAATGTCGTTTTGTTTGTTTTCTTCTTTAAGTCTTGTACAGTTTGTTTCAAAATGGCTTTGACAGCATTCAATGCTAGTATCACTGCTAGTGGCACTCTCTCTCTCTTGTTTAATGTTCCCCACATCCATCGTTTAATGGTCCCCACACCCATCTGCACTCGTCTTTATACTTCATATGGCTCATACTGTACCTTCTATCAGACTGACCATTTTGAGGTTGCACACCATTGGATTACGACTTCGATTTGATCTCACTTGAAGACGCATCATATCCTTGGTCTCTGCTCCTGGCATGGATGGTAAAGTCTTCTTGCAGCTGCACATCCTTCGGAAGATTCATCCTCCTTGCTCTGGACTCTCTTGAACCCAGATGTCCCCAATTGCTACCTTAACGAAGGGTTTAGGACTGACTGTAACACAGATTAGAGCAAAGCAAAGTTGTTAGTGAATTGACAACGATATTAATTGCATTTATTGTTTTTGGAACTTAGCAGTTGCAACACAGTAATCAAACATTGGGGTTCATATTTCACGAGGCTGCATCATCCTGCTTCGTAAGACATCTGGTTTGTTGAAAATTTGGTATGTTGATAGATGACAGCTCAGAGGTAAAACTTATTTTTCCAATCCAAATAGGAATCAAACTGAGAAATAATTGCCTTGTTGAATGTTTGTTTCTCCCAATTAAAAGTATAATAAATTATTCACAATAGGACGGCAATAAGTAATAAAATGTCTGCTTTTGCCTAAATTATGTTAATAAATTCAAGAAGTGGCTTCATTTTACAGAACCCCCGAGAGCTCAAGTAAGTTGAAAGGCTGTAGTGGAAGAATCTTAGCCTAAGTAGTGTAACTCGTGCTTGTAAGACGAGAATTAGATTTCACAGGTCTGCAGCAAACCATGTGAATGTGTAGTGTATGGGGCCCTCATATACTCTCCATTCATTAAAGTTAATTATTCATTACTAGTAGAGCCACCTCTTTCGAAAATGCATCTGTTAGGTGGTGTAGCACAAAATAGAGTGCACTGAGAAGTGTGGTGAAGGTCTCTGGAAATTCATCAGTGGTGAAACTACCAGCGATCATAATTTAATAATAACCCCTCGCAAATACTTCAGGCTGGGCCTATCCTCACCTGAATAGTGAAGGCCCCAAGATCAGATATCTTTGTCAATTTTCTTGGCTTAAAATCACTATGGGTAAAAGGTGGCTCCAGAAACTGTTGGATTAATAGTCCATGTTGTTGTACATCTTATACCTTGCGCCTCGTACCATCTAGTAGTTTTTCTTTGAAGTCTGTTTCCGTTTCATATGCTTCACATGACTCATGATCACATCCCTGAAACCTGCAATGCTCGGTACAACCAGAGATCGGTCTCCAAATGCTTCTGATACACTGAGTGTCACAGACTACAAAGACAGTTATAATGCCTTACTCAAGCAACCGAGTCGTATGGGAATGACTTTGGGTGGGAGGTTTCAGAATGCACTCTTTAAATTCTAGGAGGAAGGAGGAGAGGGATAAGCGTTTCTTGACCAAATTTAAAACACCTCAACCAGGTCTCCTCAAAAAGCATTCAAAGAAGATTTGTAAAGCACCAAAATGGACGGTTTGGGGGAAGATCAACCCTCCTTTTCAGTTGACATCGGCGAGGAAGCCAAAGGAGAGAGCAACTCCAGGGAACAATGGACACTTAGGAATTCCAAGAATCCCACACTCCACAGGCAAAATTTGACACCAAGGTCTCAGTCATCGGGAACATGATACACACTGTGCATCGCAGGTCTCGACTGCGCTTGACAAACCTCTATGTAAGCTGCTTGGGAAGCTGCAAGGCCTTAAAATGAGGATTAACAATAATGCAGGGATGGGCTGCAGGAGGATCAAAGCCGAAATGCAGACTGTCTTGAAAACTGCATGTTCGATGGTGTGTGGCTATAGATACAAATCCTGTGCATACTCCTGCCATCTGGTGTTTGGGCCCGGATGTGTGCAGGTTGTTTTTCTTCAAAGAAGCCTTTCAAGTCATGATGTGCTGTGATTACTCCTCTTGCTGGTAATGTGCATGTCATCTGCTCCATTGTTATATTTGCTTTCTGCCGTCGGGTTCATAAGTGTGCTTCAGTGTTCAGGGTCGTTGCAGTGCTTTTTTCAATTAAACGTATTCTTTCCCTCCATCGGTATTGTATTTCAATTGCATCTCCCTTACTCGCTCTCAGGTTAGGGTTTGGTTTCTTCACTCAAGCAGGGTTCGGGTTGACTGCGGCCCCTTATGGGCCTTACCCTTCAGGGCCTACTCCCATCTCTGTTGCGTCTCTCCACCATGCCTCATTGGTGATAGAACGGACCCCATTCCAATATTATCCTCGCTGTTGTGCGAAATATCCTCAAAGCAACCTCTATTAGGTCTGCAACTTGTGCCTATTGCCAGAAAACAACAAAGTCGCCTGTGATGCTTGACGTTCATTTTGCTCCATCAAGCACGTTTACTCAGGATGTCCTGAGGGAGCTGCGATGGCATCCCAGACCTCTTCGGCCCTGAGGACATCAAGAGGGAACATCATCCACAACCGCTGGCTGCAGGTGAAGAGGTTTTCTCCCCCAAAGAAAGTTCCAACTCAGAGCTGGAGACTGAGGGTCGCCCAGCATTCCATGAGTACGTTACCCCTCTGGCACCGCTCCCAATTGAGCAGCCCTCTGCCAAGGGGCACACAGCCACTCTGGTGCACCAGAGTCAGGCCTTCGGTCCTCCATTGCCTCCAGGCCTTGGTCGGCACAACAGAGTGCTCCAGACACTCAGCCCAGCTTTGACTTGATGCTGAAGAAACCTTTGAGACCAGTGGCTCCAACAGCAAATACTCTGACATTGAGCCGTCCCTCGGCATCAACCACATTTGCCTCGGTGCTGACCAGAACCTCTGCACTGAGACCAAATCCATACTCTAAGCAAAAGACTTCAGCATCGACCAAGACTGCCATTGGCACTGACACAGTCGAACCGGTCCGCCACAAGCTGCAGGGGGTGATCGATGTTTGGTAGAATGACCTGGTCATTCACACCCATATCGGCTGAATCCTTGCCTGCCCTCCAGGGTCAGCTGCTGTTCCACCCTCGAAATGACAACTGTCCTTCAAGGAAGCCTTGGACTTCCCAGTTCTACCAACGCTGCGCTAGTAAACAAAGTGGCCAGATCCTTACCTCACGCACAACCATCTCCTCACCTTATTCCTCAGGCTTCACCTGCTTCTCCAGAGGACCCCTTTGGCGCCACTTGTCGGGGGCCTCCTCACTCGACATAGGTGGGCATGGAGGAGGTGACGATACATTTTAGAACCCTTTGCAGGGTGACCCTTGGGACTTCTATGACAGAGCCCCACCAGTGGACACAGACCTTGACCTGTACCCTGCCCGTCCCTCCCCTCCAGATGATTCCATCTCCTATCAGGAACTCGTTGGTAGGGCAGCCTTATTCTACAAGTTGGATTTTCATACAGAGCCCCTTAGCGAAGGACTTATTCTCAAAACCCTCTCCTCCACGTACCAGTCTACTCCGTACCTTCCAATGTTTAAGGGCATGAAATGCCACACACCTGACATCTTTATTGACCCCGTCCGAGCCAGGGTCATAACATCTAGGGTAGATAGAAATTTTTTAGTGTCCCGTACTGACCCTATAACTCCTGCCCGACTCTTTAGTTGTCAGTACTGCTTGTAAGCAGACCAACTCCCAAGTCATTGAGGATAACCCCCCCCCCCCTCCAACCATACCACCAGAAACAAAGAGCAAGTACATAAATGCAGATGGCACAAGGGTGGCCATGCAGTTGGCAAACCATTGGTGTATTGCCAATTCAATCTTCCTTCTTTCACAATATGATCTTGCCCATTACTATGAAATGGAGGAGCTCCTCCAATACCTCCCAGAGGAACATAGAAAGAGGAGACATGGAATAGTCTATGAGGGCAACCAGATATCCAACACTATTTGCTGTGCCCTAGACGCCGCAGACACTACTGCCCGGGGGTGGGTGATAAGGGGGGGGGGGGGGATATAAGTCAAGTGTCCTCCGTAGACACACCTGGCTCTCTTGCTTCAGGCCCAGACGTTCAGCGGAACCTGTTGAATATGCCCTTTAATGCCCAGCATCGCTTTGGTCCAGAAGTGGACTAAATGTTAGAAAATATTTAAAAATATACAGCGACAGCTAAAGCAGTGGGTGAGCTTCAGACACTAACAACCTCTCAGGGGAGATCTTTTCTCGACCCAGTTCTGCTGAGGACTGTCGCAATGGATGCCTCGTTTATGGCATGGCATGTGCACTTACAAGACCTGACTCTTCAAGGCAATTGGAACCCAGACACCAGGCCCTCCATTTCAACTATCTCTAACTTCTAGCTGTCCACCTAGCATTGAAGGCTTTCCTACCTCATCTGATTTGCAAGGTTGTCCTGGTCCTGATGGTCAATATGCCAATCATAAGAAACAGGTGGGGGGGTGGCACATGTTCTCCACAACTCACACAGCTATCCCAGAGCATTTGGCGGTGGGCTCTCTGGCACAGCAGCAATTTGCTATCAGAAATCCGGAAATGGACAATGACTTTGACCTCAGCAGGATGCGGCAACAAGTTTGCAAGTGGGAACTCAATCCGCAGTTCCTCCTCCACTAATTCAGTAGATGGGGCTTCCCAGAAATATACCTGTTCGCAAATGCAGAATATGCCAAATACCCAAAGTTCGCCTCCAGGTTCCCACAGTCCAGCGGCAATGCACTATGGATGAACTGGTCATGGATATTTGCCTACACTTTTCTGCCGCTCCCTCTTTCTCCATTTGTGGTTCGAAGGCTTCGGCAGACGTCTCTCACCCTCATCCTGGTGGCTTCCACATGCGCCCTTCAGCCATGGTTCACGACTCTGCTCGAACTCTCTCTGGTTCCACATGAGATGCTCCCCAACAAGCCAGACCTTCTCATACAGAACAATGGAGAAAATAGGCAACCAGACCCCATGTTTCTAAACCTAATCTAGCTCCTGAGGTCATAGAATTTGGGTACCTTAGTCTTCCACCTGAATGCATGAGCATCCTCAAGGAAGCGCGCAGGCTTACACTTGGGTCTACTATGTGGCCAAGTGGATGAGATTTGTGTACTACTTGCACTCAAAAAATATTGATCCTTTAGAAGCCACGGTGGAAGATGTCGTCTGATACTTACTCCACTTGCAGGTTTCAAGTCTAGCTTTCACCTCTATATGACCACACCTGGTTGCTGGGGCTACCTACCTTCAGAATAACATTTCTCTCGTTGGGATTCATTAAAGCTTTCATGGAGTGTCTCAAAAGGGTCATTCCTCCTTGTCTCTAGTCCCACTGGTCCTGGCACGGAGTCTCAACATTGTACTTATAAGGCTCATGGGTCCCCCGTTTGAGCCCCTCCACTCCTGGCCCTTTCAGTTCCTCTCCTGCAAGGTGGCATTTCTGGTTCCCATCACTTCAGTCCGGCAAGTCAGTGAGCTACAGGTACCTTGAAAGAACCTTTTTTTCAAGTTCGTAGGGATGAGGTTTTTCTTCACACTAACCCCAAATTCCTTCCAAAGGTGGTCTCTCAGTGCCACCTTAAACAATCTATTGAGCTTTCTGTCTTTTTCCCACAACCCGATTCAGTTGTGACATGGGCTCTCCATCCTTCTGATGTAAAATTAACCTTTATGTACTACATTGACAGAACCAAATCAAGACACAAGAACACTTACTTTCTCCAAATCCCATTAAGAGAAGGCTGTATCTAAGTCAGCCATTGCCATATGGATTGTTAGATGCATCCAGACATCCTATGCTAAAACTAAGAGGACTCTACCCACTCCTCCTAGAGCACACTTCACTTGGAAAAAAGAAGCCTCTATGACCTTCCTGGGGAACATCCCAATAGCTGACATACGCAGAGCAGCTACTTTATCCACACCACACACTTTCACAAAATATTGTTTGGGTATGCTAGCCTACCAACAAGCTAATGCTGGTCAGGCAGTACTCTGTACACTATTTCAGTCTGCTGCAACACCCACAGGCTAGCCACTGTTTTTGGGAAGACTGTTTTACAGTCTATGCACAACATGTCTATGTATAGCAAAACATACATCTCATGGTAAATATTACTTACCTGGTGAGCATCTGTTTGTGACATGTAGTGCTGTAGATTCACATGTGCCTGACCATCTTCCTCCCTCGACACCTATGGCTGCTGCAGTTTCTCTTTCCTTTCCCTCTTTCTCTTTTCCCTCTTTCGCATGGACATCTTTCTTTACATTGCTCCGCCTCACATTCACTCCTTGCCTGCCATGTCGGAAAATAGTCTAACAATGGAACTAATGACCCTGCATGTGCATTACCTACCAGCAAGAGGCATCACAGTACCTCATGACTTGAAAGACTTCTTTGAAAAAAACAACTTGCAATACTAGATGACGTGAATATGCACAGCTTGTGAATCTACAGCACTACATGCCACAAACTGATGCTTACAAGGTAATATTTTCCTTTTGCATTGTAGGAGCTTCATTGATGATCGTAAATGCTACAATTCTCTGCCGCATTTTGTGGGACCCAGAACACTTTTTACACAGTTTTCTTCCATAGTACAGCAGAATCAGTCTCTGTCAATGGATGTAATAATAATTGTAATAATAATTTGCAATGGAAGCCGATCAGAGAGCTACTCTTTTCCTGAATCTGCATAAAGAGCTGCAGAATATTAGAGGAGTACTGGATTGCAGCATCTGAAATGCAAGACCATTCATTCACGGGATGTACATGAAGCTCCGTCAGATAGGTCTACATTGCAGGTAAAGGTAAAAGGAGACTATCCTTAGGGCCTGAGAAGCACTCCTTCCCACCATATCTTGTACTTGCAGTTTGTCTCCCAGAGTCAGTTCTTTTTTCCGGCTTGTGTGAAAAAGATCTTTGGATATTTCTGAAGGATTAAAACTTCAAAAATAACTTTCTAACCATTATGAAATACTTTTTCTTGCTTCTCTTGACATTTTAAATCCCTTCTGTGGAGTATATAATTTAGAATCTTTTTTTTTAGGAGCATTTTGATCACAATGCCTTCACTTTTTTCAAAGTGGCCCCCTGTGGGAGAAAAAAGGCAGTTTCAGATGCCCACAAACTCTGTGTAGTTTGCCTGCTGGTTACTGATTCCACCAAAGAATGTGGTGTTTATGTTAAAAAAAAAAAGTCTAAAAGAACACTGATGTAGAGGGCATCAGAGTTAGAGGCATGGTGAAGAATATGGGAGCAGAAGAGAAAGAGGCTAGAAACATCAGCCTTCCAGCCTGCTACAGCATATATACCTCCTCACCGCCAAGGACTCCAGTTAGAGAGAATCCGAAGAAAAAGGAAATCATCTTGATAATTCTTTACACCATTAAAAAAAACATCATTATGTAGACGTTCAGAGCCTCTGCACCTACATGTTTGCCGTTGTGTGAAGGTACTACGCTAAGTCATCGTCACCATCACCCATCATCAAAACACTTGCGGTCAGTCTCCAAGAGGCATTTGTCACCAAGACATCATTGTCCGTCAGAGGCAAAAATCTGTTGCGGTAGGAATATCTAATGTGACTGCATCACACCCACCCACACTAAAACTTAATCGGTTCAATGACAAGTCCTCCACCTTCTTTGTCAAAATCTCTGTTGCTGATATAAAAAAGACCGAAAACACCATTGCCTCCTCCCAAGGCACTCCCAATTTGGTCATTCTCACCATCCATGGCAGATTCACATCCTCAACACTTAGATTCTCTTGAAAGTCATTCTGCTTTAAGAAATAGGCAAAGATAGGTGATTTGTACTCCTGCTCATCACTCCAGGATGGCTATATCTCCAGTTATCTCTCCTTTGCTTCAATGTTTTCTGCAACCAACCATAATTTTAGAGGATCCTGTCCAAAGTCTAACACCATTATAACTTTCTCCTCCAAGAAAGTTATCTACAGCAACATCTGCGTCACCTCTAAGAAAATGGAAACCTCCACAAGAATCTCCAAGGAGTAAGTCAAAAACGTGTCTGAGTACTCTGGCTAAAAGCAAGAGGGGATCTTACACCAGATCTAGATCACCTGACATGGATACAGATGTATCTTATTCATCTGGTCTACCTACTTCTCCACCACTATCTCCAACTAGAGCATCTCTAGTGAATAACATATTAACATTCCAAGAAGTACTTGTGAGAGAGGCTGCTACACCTAGCATCCCAGTATAGACTCCTCTCCCATGAGTCTCTGCAAATCATGTCGATCTGCAACCAAGAGCGACTCCCAAACTGCAGATCTTCTTGAGATAGTGGAATAGAAGTTTCTAACAGCTGCTACAGTGAAGGCAGTGACACCCCGTTTCATGAAAAAATACAGGCCTCCGCAACAGGACCCAGACTTCTTAAAAACTGACCCAAAACCTGACTGTCTTCATAATAGCAGTTCAAAGAAAATATCCTTGAGCAGCAGAAACGTCCGCACCTCCTTAAAAGAAGAGCAAGTGAATGGATGCAACAGGTAAAAAATGTGTGGCACATCTTCAAACTACCAGTAAATAAAATATCATCATGAAATATGGGACGCCATGTACTCTTTTCTATCGGTTTTGCCTAAAAACAAGCAACAAGACTAAATAAAAAAATAATAGGATGCTGTCATGGGGTTACAGTCAGAATAACTTAATGGCTAAGAATCTCTTCCTTAAAGCCAGAGAGACAACAAAAGATAGCAAATTTACTTTTTGTGGGCGCACTCTTTTTAGTCAACATACTGAACAAATGGTGTGTATGAAGAACGAGGCAGAGACACATGAGGCTGTTAGTTTGGAAGAACAAAATAAAATTCTTAAACAACAATTAAGTCCCAGGGAAAGATGTTACTTTCATCATCCCCAAGTTGGTCGGTCCAATCCTAACATTACCAGAAACAGTGTTATAGACAGCCATACTACAAAATATCAAAAACCAAAGACAACTCCTCTTAAAACAACAAATTCCAGAGGAAGAAATTCATCCGGAAACCGAAAAAGAAAATCCAACACCTCTCTTACAATTGCCCACTCCTGTAGGAGGAGCTGTGATGTCTCATTGGGACAAGTGGAACCTGAGCACCACATACAAATGTGTCTTAAATATTGTTTCATAGGGATACTTGATACGTTTAAAAACTCAAAAAATGAAAACAAAAGCATGAAATTGCCAAATTAATGGGTGTCTAACAGCAACACTGTTTCAGTTTAATCAGATCCCAGCACAAAAATAGACAATTGGCCAAAGACAGTATTTCCTTTGAAATACATGTACAGAACAGCAGCAGGAACTGGCTTGCCAGTTTTCTGCAGCTTATTCGAAGCGCTGGATGACCTCTTCAGTCAAAGAGCCAGGTCTTGAGGTCCTTCTTGAATAAAGGCAGAGAGGGAGATTGCCTGATATAAAGAGGAAGAGATTCCCAGGTCTTAGCGGCATGGTAGGAGAAGGATATTCCTCCAGCTGTCGGCTTGCAGATCTGTGGGATGGTGGCCAGGGCCAGGTGAGTGGAATGTGGTTGTCTGGTGGGCATGTGGAAGGCGAAGCAGTGGTTGAGGTATGCGGGTCCAATGTTGTGGAGGGAGCTTGAAGCTGATTCTTTTGTGGATTGTGAGCCAATGTAGGTCTCTCAGGTGCCTAGAGATGTGGCTGCAGTGAGGGATGTCCAGGATAAGTCTAGCGGCGGTGTTTTTGATTCTGAGTGATGCGTGCGTAGAGTGCATTGCCATAGTCGAGATTGCAGCTGACAAGCACCTGGGTGACTGTTCTTCTGGATTCCGTGGGGATCCACTTGAAGATCTTTCGGAGCAGGCAGAGCATGTGGAAGAAGGACAAGATGGTGCTTACTCAGTGGTTCACAGAGAGCGAGGAGTCGAGGATGATGCCTAGGTTACATGCATGATCGGTTTGTGTGGGGGGGGGGACTCTGAGCGTTGTGGGCCACCGGAAGTCATCCCAGGCGGGGGGGGGGGGGGGTGGTACCCAAAATGAGAACTTCTATCTTTTCAGATTTGAGGTTGAGGCAGCTGTCGCGACTGTCGGTTTGTCGGTGACTGAGTGTGTCGTCAGCGTAGGCGATGATGCTGAGTCCGTGGTTTATGACAATGACAGCTAGCGGGACCATATAGATGTTGAAGAGGGTGGGGCTCAGGTAGGAGCCTTGGGGGACGCTGCAGATGATCTCTGTAGTTAGGGATGTAAACAGTGGGAGCCTGACTCTGGGTTCGGCTGGTGAGACGATGATGTTGAGTCTGTGGTTTACGACAACGACAGCTAGCGGGGCCATATAGATGTTGAAGAGGGTGGGGCTCAGGTAGGAGCCTTGGGGGACGCTGCAGATAATCTCTGTAGTTAGGGATGTAAACAGTGGGAGCCTGACTCTGGGTTCGGCTGGTGAGAAAGGAGAGGATCCATTTCAGGGCTTTGCTGCAAATTACAGCGTCCTGGAGTCCTGTGCAGACAGTGTTGAAGGTGCAGAGAGGTCCACGAGGATGAGGGCTGTGGTTACGCCTTCGTCCAGGAGATTGTGGATGTCTGTTGCTGTCAGTGCCGTGGTTGCCTCTGAAGCTGGATTGGGAGGGGTCCAGGACGTGGTTGGTCTCGATGAATTTGGCGAGTTGGTTGTTGATGGCTTTCTCGATTACTTTGGCAGGGAAGGGGAGCACAGAGATGAGTCTGTAGTTCTTGAGGTCTGTCGGATCTGCAGAGGGTTTTTTCAGCAGGGGTTTGATCTCTGCATGTTCCTAGTCTTCAGGGAAGGTGGCGGTCTGGGAGCAGTTGATGGTGCAGCAGAGCTTTGGTAATGATGGTGTTGCTGGCTCGGTTGAAAATGTGGTGGGGACAGGGGCCTGAGGGGGATCCGGAGTGGTCAGTCTTCATGATCTGTAGGATATCATTGGTGAGGGTGGTCCAGTTGGTCAGTTAGGATCTAGAACCTGTGGATGTGGGTGGGGCTGAGGTCCTGTGTTGTGACGCGGTCATAGATGTCGGAGATCTTGCAGTGGAAGAAGAGGGTGAGATTGTCACAGAGGGCTTGGAATGGGGGTGATGTCCGTGGTGTCAGCGTATTATGAATTGCAGGCGTTCTGAGGAGGCGATGACGATTCTTCGACCCCGGTGAGGACTAACGTGACTGCGATGAAGAGTACATTGCCCTCTCGCAAGTCCTCAAGTGGATGGGGGTTTTGGGAAGCGAAAAAGGGAAAATACCAGCTTCTCCTTTGTGGACTGCAGAATTGGACAGCTGGACCCTGGACTGCATGTTGTGTTGGCTGTTAGAACTTCTGATTTAAAAAAATACTTGGTTCTTGGTTTTTAGGATTCTGGGGTTTCTATAAGGCTGAACAAGTCTCTTCTTTTTACAAAACTTTTAGAGTCTCTGAAGCAGTGTCCAAACTCAAAAACAATCAACTTGACTACAGGGCTTCTTTGTGTTCTGGCGTAATCTCTTGCCAATAATAGTTTAAATAAACTTTCTCTCTTACAGATCTCCTAATTCTCGGGGGAGAGCTTGTTACAGGAAATAAGTCTTTCCTTAATGTCTGGTTAGCAGTATCTGGGATTCCCACCCAAATGATAAATCACACTAGTTCCTTTTGTCATAAATTATATAAGACAGAGCTCTGTTTTGTTTCTTTAAGCGATTAATCTTTCTTTACCATGAAATGAAGTTACTTGCTTGAAAATTTCAGAAGAACCTAAACTGGGTTTTTTCACCTTTCTTATTTTCTCTCTTGTACATGAAATATGGGATCGTAGGCAGGCGATGGAGGAGGAGAGCTGAGACTCTGCAGGAAGCCAACCGGAGGGAGAGGAGCTCCATAGCTTGACTGGAGGCTGTCCGGAGGACGAGAAATGCTGAAACTTGACTGGAAGCTGGTCAGAGAACAAAGAACACTGGAACTCGAGTGAAGGCAGGCTGGAGGACAAGGAACTTGACTTGCACTGGAACTCTACTGGAAGCAGGCTGGAAGACGAGGAACTTGACTGGGAACAGGTGAGTAGAGCAATAGGCACAAAGCCAAGCACGTTCTTGGACTCGCAATCATCCTTAAATAAGCAAATGTGCACATGTGCTTTTTGGCAGTTGATTGCTTGTTCAGGAAATGAGAAATTATCCTCCTGATTGTGGTACATGTTCAATACAGATCACATTGTGAAGTTCACATGTTTTGGCAGTTACAGTTGGCACAAGTTTAGCAGGTGGAATACAGTGTTTATGATCAACAAGCATTCGCTATAATAAATGGGACATTTAACAAACATGAATTTTTGCAAACTTGATATTCAAGGATGTCATGAATATACCCAAATAAGTCTGAATGTTGCAAGCAACAGCACCCTACTGTAATTGAGCTCTTGGATGTGCTGGTATACCCACAACAGTTCTCTCCCCCAAAGGCCGACGTGCTGGGCGTAGTTTCATAGGATTTGACAAATTAAATTGCTGTACCAAACGAGGGGCACGAACAAAATATATAGGTTCCCAAGAATGCTTGGAAGGATCACATTTCTCCCAGTCTATCAGATAATGCAATTTACTATGGATTCGCTTAGTGTCTAAAATGCGATGTATCTTGTATTCCTGATGCCCATTGACAATGACTGGAGGGGTGGTGAATCTGGTCTAGTGTTTGGGTGCTAAGGTTTCACCACAGTTACATGAAATACTGGGTGTCTCATATGTATGTTCAGGAGGTAGTTGCAGCTTCATCGTAACTGGCCCTAAGACTTGTGTGATCTTGAATGGTCCTAGATAACGTGGTTGCAGTTTTCTGGGACATGCTAGGGTTATGTTCCGAGTAGAGAGCCATACTAAATCTCCAATTTGGGGTGAGTATTCAGGGCTTCTGTGTTTGTCAGCTTGCAATTTCATTTGGGTCTTGTGTTTAGCTAGCTTGTTTTCCGCTTTCCATTGGATGTCCTGTAAAATCTTTAATCGTTCAGTGACGGAGGGGACTGAAGGAGTTAAATCTGGAAGGGTTACCGGGAGATTAGGGTGATGGGTGCTGGTGAGAAAATAAAACGGTGAGCACCCTAACCCTGAGTGGATCGAGTTATCTCCCTGTTAGTAAGGACGGGAGGCACCTGGGTGTTTTTTCTAATGTCGGGTTAACTTTCTCCGTTTGAACATCCGTATGAGGGTGGTAAGCAGTGCAAAGGGCTATTTCTATGCCAAGTGAGGAACAAAAGACCTTCCAGAATGTTGATGTGAATTGACTTACACGATCGGAGATTATTTTCGTGAGCAAGCCATGGAGTTTGACTATATAGTGTACGAACAGAGTGCTGAGCTCAGAAGCCGTTGGTAATTTCTTGAGTGGTACAAAATGTCATTTTTTTTTACAAGAGGTCTACTACAACTAACACTGTAGAATGTTTGTAAAATTCTGGTAAGTCAGTAATAAAATGTATGCTGACTGTGTGCCATGGTTTTGGAGGAATTGACAAGGCTTGGAGAAGACCAGCGGGAACGAGGTGTGAGGATTTATTCCAAGCACACATTGGGCATGAATTTACATGGTCATAAACATCTTGGCATATGGTTTTCTACCAAACATTTTGTGAACAGTTTTCTAAAGTCTTTTGTATACCTGGGTGTCCAGTCAGACCAGAATCATGACTCCAGACTAGTACTTGATGTTGCAATTCCTGCGTTGGAATGTACAATTTCCCTGAAAGTAATAGTTCTGTTAGATTGTATGTACTACATGTTTTTCTGAGCTACTGTTCAGTGGGAGGTCATGCAATGCCTTCTTGACATAATCCATGAAATGTATCTATTGTGGTTAGAACTGGTACTTTGTCTGCAGGTATTATACTGGGAGGGTTACATGAACTAGCATCCATCTGGGTGCCCTGTATGTGACAAGGTGTTTGATCGCTGGTCTGTATGAGATAATTAAATCAAAATCGCTGAAGAAGTGCAACCAGCGCATTTGTCTAGGGGTCAAAGCCTTAACTGAACTAAAGAATTGCTAATTCTTATGCTTGATATAGATGGTGACAGTGTGCTTTGCTCCCAGAAAATGATGTTGCCACTCAGTAAATGCTGTTTTAATAGCTAATAGTTCTCTTTCAGCAATGGTATAATTTTGTTCAGCTGGAAGGAGTCTTTTAGAATAAAAGGCCACAGGATGGAGATTCCCTGTTTGTGTATCTTTTTATGATAACACACCTCCCAGAGTGAAATGAAAAACATCAACTTCAACATAAATTGGCTTCTCAGGATCTGGGTGGCATAAAATGGGAGTAGAGGTGAAACTTCTTTTGAGAGTAGTGAAAGCCTGTTCTGCTTCTTGAGACCAGATAAATGGTTGTCCCTTCTTTAATAGGGTGGTAATAGGGACCACTATTTGTGAGAATTGTGGGATGAAGCACCTATAAATATTGCCGAAACCTGGAGTCTTTTGGACATCCTTAACAGATGGGTGATAAGTGATATCCAAGGAACTCTACTGAGTCAATGTTAAAGGTATTTTTTTCTAATTTGGCATGCAGGGAGTGTTCACGTGGACATTGCAGAGTGGCGCTAAAGTGCTGAGTGTGTGCCTGCTTATTTTTAGAGAATATCAAGATGTCATCTATATAGACAGCGCAGACATCAAGGAACTCATGTAATTCATCATTGAGTAATTATTGGAATGCCGCTGGGGCATTGCAAAGCCCAAAGGGCATCATGGTGTATTCAAGCAAACCAGATTTTGTCTGAAAAGCGGTCTTCCATCCGTCTCCTTCCTTGACACAGATCAGGTGATATGCACCGCCCAAGTCTAGCTTGGTGTAAATGGTCGACCCTCAGACTTGGTCCAACAGGACCGGTATCAGATGCAAGGGGTAACAATTTTACAATGTTTAAGTTGCTTTATTAACCATTCTGTAATCAATACAAGTCCACAAATCTCCAGATTTTTTTGCCAGGAAGAAAAGAGGCTATGAAATGGGAGAAGTAGAATGTCTTATAAACTACAAATTCAACAACTCATCCAAATACTTGGGCAGATATTGATTCTCGGGTTCTGTTAATGCATATATTCTACTGCATGGAAGGACTGCTCCAGGAACTAGGTCTGTCTGACAATCACAAACCCTGTGGGGTGGCAACTGAGTTGCTTTGACTAGGTCAAAGACGTCTTGGAAATCCCGATATTCTTCTGGTAGAATAGTGGGAGAAGGGTCATTGGTTGCGGCACAATGTAGGGGTGTCACAGGACAGCGGGCTTCTTGATAGCATGTAGTCATGCAGAAGGGGGAGTCCAAGGTGACTGTTCGACAAACCCAATCAATTTTAAGATAATGGTGTTCCAGTGAGGGAATACCAAAAATAACGCCAATGGTGAGGGTATCAATTAAGTCAAAGGTTGTATCTTCTGTATGACCATTGTCACATACTGTGGTTAACGTATTAGTGTGAAACAGACTAAGGCCAGAGGACAAGGCTTAGCCATCAATTGCCCTAACTAGTTCGGGTACTACCTTGGTAACACATGACACTCCCAGCTTGGCTGCTAGGGCCAGATCAAGGAAGTTACCTGTAGCTCCTGAGTCTGTGAGCACTGACAGACTTGGTCTATTTTGAGGGGATAGAATGAGTGTTACTCTAATATTCGGGTGTCTAGGTACACGGTTTAGGACATTAGTCAAGTATTGAGAGATCTGGTTAAGGGACCCTCTTGGATCTCAGTTCTTTCCGAGAGCATTAGTTTTCCTGCTGCAGTTTGGGAACACTCAAACTATCGACAGCTTTTTTTTTTTTTTAGGTTTAACTGTGCAGTCTTGTGCACACTGACCGGATTTACCACAATATAGGCACAGATTGACCTTACAGCGCCATCCCTTCTCTTCAATAGATAAAGGACCACTACCTTCCACAATTTGCATGGGTTCCGGTTCCTGTGATTTTTCTTTGATAATTTTTTTGTATCTGTTTTTAAAACAACTACTCTAGGTTCACTTAGAGGACGTTCATATTTTCTTCCTCTTAACCGATGATCTAGTTTCACTACTAAATCAATAAATTAAGTGCAATCTTATGGTAATTTAATGATATGGGATAAGCTGTCTTTCAAATCATCCCTCAGGCCTCTGTAGAAAAAAAAAAAAGAGGTATGTTTTTCTTCAGGCCATCTAGTCTAGTAAATTAACTGGTTGAAAGTAGTAATGTAAGTGGGGAGGTCCTTGGACCCTTGTCGTAAATGTAATAATTTGCTATCACAAGACTGGACACGCAAACAATCATGTTAAGGCAGTCTTAAAGGTGGCAAAATTCTAAAGGATGAGATCATTGTTTTCAATAAGTAGAATAGACCAGTTGGCAGCAACACCACCAAGATAGGAAACTACAAAAGCTACTGTAGTAGCTTCTGATGAAAATATTTGAGGTTTACACAACAAATGTAATTGGTATTGGGTCATTAAAGCAGCTAAGCAAAGTGAGAACTATCCCCAGTGAATTTGTCAGGGTTGGCCAACGGCACAGATGTCAGAGTGGTCACTGTTACATGTAGATTCTGGTCAGAGTGATTAGCAGGAGTGGATGTGGAGGGTTGAGTAGCAAATTTGGGGGTATTAATAATGGGCAGTGGACCTGAGGGATCCCTCCATCGCATGAAGGATGTGGAAAGTGTTAGGGTCTCCCTGAGCTCTTGATTCTCATGTAAATTTTGTATTAGAAATGCCAACTGCTCAGTAGGGTTTAAATGATCTGAATCAGTTACAGACTTGTGATCCATGATGACTTTGCCCCAAGGAAACTTTAATGTTGTGGCTTGGCTTTCTGTTCTGTGCGAGCCACTCAACTAAATTCCAGGTGTTCCAATGGGGCGATGATAATTCCCAAATCCCGGTGAGGGCTAACTTGGCTGCGGTGAAGAGTACATTGCCCTTTAGCTAGTCGTCCAGGGGAATGGGGTTTTGGGAGGATAAAATGAGAAAATACCAGCTTCTGCTTCGTGGACTGCAGGATCCTTGACTGCGTGTCGTGTAGGGCGTCAGGACTTCTGATTTCTCAAAAAACTGGGTTCTTGGTTTTTAGGATTCTGGAGTTTCTATAAGGCTGAACAAGTCTCTTCCTCTTTTTACAATACTTTCAGAGTCTCTGAAGCAATGTCCAAACTCAAAAACAATCACAAACAATGACTAAAGGACTTCTTTGTGTTCTGGCGTAATCTCTTGCCAATAATAGTTTTGATAAACTTGGTCTATATCCCGTCTCCTAATTCTCAGGGGAGAGTTTGTTACAGGAAATACATCTTTTCTTAATGTCTGTTTAGCGGTATCTTGGATTCCAATCCAAACAATAAATCAAACTAGTTCTTATTGTCATAAATTATTTAAAAGACAGAGCTCTGTTTTGTTTCATTTAAACAATTAATCTTTCTTTACCTTGAAAGGAAGTTACTTGCTTGAAAATTTCAGAAGAATCCAAACTGTTTTTTTCTCCTTTCTTATTTTCTCTTTTTTTACAGGAAATACGGGATCATAGGCAGAAGACGGAAGAGGAGAGCCGGGACTCTGCAGGAAGCCGACTGGAGGACGAGGATCGCGGGAACTCGACTGGAGGCTGTCTGGAGGACGAGAAATGCTGGAACTTGACTGGAAGCTGGTCGGAGAATGAGGAACACTGGAGCTCAACTGGAGGTAGGCTTAAGGACAAGGAACTTTACTTGCACTGGAACTCCACTGGATGCAGGCAGAAGGACAAGGAACTTGACTTGACTGGAAACAGGTGAGTAGAGCAATAGGTATGAAGCCAAGCAAGGCCTCAGACTCACAAGCATCCTTAAATAAGCAAAGATGCACATGTGCTTTTTGGCAGTTAATTGCTTGTTAAAGAAATGAGCAGTTATCCTCCTGATTGTGGCATAAGTTCAATACAGATCGCATTGTGAAGAGCACATGTTTTGGCAGAGTTGGAGCAGGTGGAAAGGCAGTTGGTTGCATGTTAAGGAAATAAGCATTATCCTCCTGATTGCGGCACATGTTCAATACAGATCACATTGTGAAGAGCACGTTTTGGCAGTTACAGGTTGCACAAGTTTAGCAGGTGGAATACAATGTGTATAATCAACGAGCTAGTGTACACACAACACAGTGCTATGTTTGGTGAATTTTTTTATCACAGTGAAGATTTCTTTGCTGTTGTGTGCATTGGCGTTGATTCGTTCTTGTATGGCAGTTTTCTTTGTGGCTCTGATGAGGTTGTGGTGTGACAGTGGTTTTGAGGGCTGCGTGGTCTGAAGGGGTTTTGCTGCACCTCCATCTTCCCTTGAGTCGTCTACAGGTGGGCCTGGACTCTTGGAGGGCAGAGGAGAACCAGCTGGCTTTCTCAGTGGATTGTTTGCCAAGAGTGTTCCCTGAGGGGGGCAGAGTGTTGGCACTCCATTTGTGGCGGACACATGCAGCTGTGGTGGCATCCGTGGAGGTCGTGGTGGTGTTGCGGAGGGTGGTGGCGAGTTGGTCTTTGGTGACCTTGTTCCAGCTTCTGCATGTGTGGCGGAGGGCGTGGTGGTGACGGGTGGGTTTGGCGAAGAAGTGGACGCAGTGGTGGTTGGTCCATAGGAGTTCAGAGGTGTGGCTGCCGGAGATGTTGCTGCTGGTGGAGAAGATGGGATCAAGCGTGTGTCCTGCTGAGTGCGTTGTGGAGTTGACAAGTTGTTTGAAACGGATGCTGGTGAGGTTCTCCAGTAGGGATGAGGTGTTGGGGTCGCTGAGGATGTCCAGGTGGAAATTGAGGTCACTTAGGCGGATGTACTGTAGAGGCAAGGTTGTGATGTGCGGTGAAGAAGATTGGGGTCCGGGGGGTCTGTAGATGAGGGGTCCTCATAGGGTTGTGTTCGGGTTGGTCTGGAAGTGAAGGTGCGCCATGTCTGGTTGTGAGGCGGAGGGTGTTCTTGTGTACGATGGTGATGCCTCCTCCCGGTCGGCGCGGTCCTTGTGGATGATCTTGTAGTCATCAAAGATGGAGGTGGAAAGGTCTGGTGCAGAGGTGAGGTTTAGCCAGGTCTCTGTGAGGAATGAGACGTCAGGGTTGTGGAGTTGAGCAGGTCCCAAACCTCCACAACATGTTTCTTGAGCTGAGGTGGTCGTGTCTGGTCTTGGGGGCCGTGTGGTAGGTGGTGCTGATGAGCGGCGGCAGGAGAAGGCGCAGTTGGGGCAGGCGAAGGTTCCTTGGGTGTTGCTCGGTGATGCATGGTGGCAGGCGGTGTTTCGTCCGCGTTGAGGGCGTGGGGGACGCTGGTGTCATAGCAGTGAGGGGTGCAGGGACCAGGGTCCCGAGTGCGGTCCAGGTGCAGATGGGCGCAGACTGGCATGCCTTTACCATGCCAGTGACATGGCCGTGCAGCGGCTGCCATTAAGTAGTGGTGGGGAGGTGCTGGTCACCTGGGAGGTGGGAAGCAGTGCTGGGAGGATGCGGGCTGCAGGGACAGGCAGCTGCGAGGGCTGAAAGCACAATGGGATGTGAAGGAGCACAGAGAAATACATGAAAAAATAGCACAGAAAGAGAAATACAGAAAAAAGATACACACAGGAAAAATAACAGAAAGATGGTAAAAACAGAGACTGAAAATACCCACCACTGGACCACCAGGAATGAGGCGCAGGCAGGATCCTGCAGGTAGAGGAGGGCCTTGAACACTACAACTAGAGCGCAGGGGGGCACACAGTTACCAGGTCACAGTCATTTCACTTCTGGATGGGGGAGGTGTCAAGGTGACCTTTGACCTTAAAGATGCTTATGTCTAAATGCCTATGCATCCAGCTTACTGCTGGGGTCTCTGGTAAGTGGCAATTACTACCAGTTCCTCTCTTTGGCATAAAATATGCAGAAAGAGTTTTTATAAAGTATCTTGCAGTGATGGTAATGCATGTGCATCAACAAGACATTAATTTGTTTCCATACTTAGACAATTGGCTGATTAAAGGGAATTTCCTCGAGAAATTCCCACATCACATGCAAATGACTGCTGTTGTAGTAACACGGGTTCACAATGTAAATACATCACTCTCAACCACAAAAAGTGCAGAATTTTCTGAGAGTGATTTTGGAATCCAGGGGAAAGATTACCGGACAATGGAGAAGGTTCTTGCAATTCATTGTATTGATTATTATTATTTAGCAGTTACAGTAGCAGCCTTTCTGGATGCTTATGAAACGTTTGGGTATGTCATCTTGCATTGTGGCAGTACCCGACGCAAAGCTGCATTGGGAGTGCTTCATGAGTCAATGGTCACCTTTAACAGGGGCATTGAAAGAATCAGTGTTATTTAAGCCCTTTATAGAGCAAACATAGGGATCGAATACCCTTTATCTTTAACTGTACTGGCTGTTTCTGCATCAGATGACCAGAGGGTTGGGCGCACACATGCGGATTCTTGCAGTACCATTGCAGGCGCAGCAGACACATCAACCTATCTCACAGAATTGCAGCAGTAAAGCTGGCGCTGGAAGCACTTAATTGCTGGACTTTGTTATTTTGATCCACACTCACAATGTTTACAGACACACTCCACTTTTCAACAAGCATTGGCAAACCCAGGAGGTCTCACAAAATCTATTGGCTTTGTCAGTATCTTTTTTTTGTTTTTGTTTAGCTAGGTTGCACAGCAGCGCAGCTGCTATGCAGTATGGCAAAAAGCAGAAAGGTACTATGATGTGGTCAGCGCTGGCTGCGGCCTAAGTTTTTTTTTTTTTTTTTTATTTATTTTTTATTTTACTTTAAGCCACACTGCACAGCAGCCATGTACAACATAGCTCAAAACGCACATTGACAAAGCCAAATTATAGAGGCATTTGGCTTTGTCAATTTTTATTTTTGGCCATGTTGTCCAGCAGTGCGGCTGCTGTGCATCCGAAAAGATGCATATAATGTAGGTCTTGGCAGTAGAATAGCAGAGAGCGTTGAACATTAAAAATTAGGTGCATCTGAAAAAGCTTAATTTGAGGTTTGCTGTGAAGTCTGGGTAAGAAAACATTGGGGGATCCACCCAAGCCACACCTCCATGGAATAGTTTTTAGAAATGTCTGGGTGTGGTAGATTTCCCTAGATAGCCACCGGGACCAAAAATGCAGGTATCCTCAGCCCCCCCACCCACCCCTGGAAAAACAGGTTTTGTAATCGATCATTTTGATGTGTCTACGTTGTGTTTTGGGGGGAGGGAGACGATGGGTGGTAGGACATTTCTGGTTTATTTTTACTTCTGGAAGAATATGGCACAGAAACGAGAGAAGAATGTGTGATGATTTTAGTCACATTTTTGAAGTTTACAGGGCATTGTGGCTAAGAAACTTGTTGGGATCCGCAAGAGGCACACCACTCTGTACTCCATTGGGTGTCTAGTTTTCAAACGTATCTAGAGTTGGTAGACTTTCGCTTGAAGAAGTGAGGATGCTACCAAGACTCTTACTCCTGTGATGTTTCAAACACTCAAATTGTGAAAAGAAACCCCTTAGGTTTTGTTATAAAGACCTCTCACACACCAACCTAGTTGGTGGCATGCTTCAGCATTGGGGTCCCACTGGCAACACCTAGCATGTCATGGTGTGCTTTGACCCCTGATTACAGCCGAGCGGGTTTTTTTGTTCTTTCATTTTACCACACATACTGGTTGGATTTGGCACGAGGGTGAGTGATTGTTCAATAGATCAAATTTTATTAACAAGAGATTTCACAAAAATGAAATGCCCTGTTAATAACTGAAAGTCCAAAAAACAGAACCAAAGACGCACAGCTTGTGAGCTCTAAAGCCACGTCAAAGCACCAACCACTTTATAGTCCATTCACACACCTTTCAAACATGAGGTGCACAAGACCTTTCACAACGCCAGCTGCAGGCCCAGCACATTACAACACTCGCATCAACAGACAGCACCCATCACTTTTATACACCCACATGCCTGACACAGCAATCACACCAGCTGACTGAGTCTGTGGACTGGTGTTTGGCTAGCAGTGTGTTGTAGTGACCAACAGCAAGTCACTATTTACACTGCTAGCCAAGCGCCAGCTCACACACACCGCCAGCCAAGCACCACTCCACGCACACCGCCGGCTAACCAAAGTTGGCAAAAAGTAGGTAAAAAGGAAAGACGTCAGCATTTCAGAAGCTCGGTCAAGACTCTTCTTCTTGGGTCGGAAGAAAACAATTATAAGTCTTAGGAAAGCATTGGAGATGAAGGGTAAGGGCAGAATCGTGACAGGTTGTTCCAAAGGGAAGGGATAGAGGAATGCTGCTAATCCAACTGGGAACAGTATATTAAAGTCCTTAAATGACTTAAGTTTCGTCCATCAGCTGCATGACATCAATCAGAAGACTTCACTATCCAATCAAAGTTCATCGCAAGACATGGAACTGCAACACAGGGACATATTCCCAAGTCCATCATGAGAAAGGCATCCTTCTTAGCTCATATGTATGATTTGAAACAATTGCGTATGGTCTGTTTCAACAGTTCATCAATGTAGTGAGTTTGAGGTTACTTTCTCACGCTTACTATAGGTAAAACAATAGGATATCTATTTCCAAGCTAGGATTTCATGGGAAGAATGTCATGTTAGCAAGAATTACCACATTTTTTTACACATTTTAGAAAATGGGGCCTTGCAGGCCTCATATAGGCTGACTAAAATGAATTAAAATGGCATATTCATTTATATTAAATAACATGCATACAACATTCAAAATTATGAATTTATCATTAATAAGCTTTGTCAGTGTTCATGCTACAGTCAATTTTAAAACAAAAGAACTTATATATCATTAGGTATAATGCAGATCTACATTTTCAACATTTACAGGTAATATTTAAAGTACTTCTTTTTAGAAATTCATTATTGTTTTAGTGCAGACTATTAGCGCCATAAGGGAACACATGAAATCAAAACGAAGAATTATACATAAAGTTTAAGGGATCCACCACGTCACTTAAAATCACTATCCTACAGTGAATGCATTTTAATATAGGCTTTCAGTGCACCACTTTATAGTAATTTTGTTAGAGGACCTCAAATAACAAAATACAAAGATTGTCACATATGGATGATTACTGTGACATCAAGGTAGCAATAACATTTGCTACATCACATGTTTCCAAGCATCTGGGAATGTGGAGGAAACAGTGGTTGCATTCAGAATGGCTGTGAGCATGGTATTGATGGGTTGCAGACCTCAGAGTAAGCGTGTTGGAGCAGGGGTCCGATGAGGCCTGACTGGATTGACTTTAAGGGGGGTGGCGGATTATTCTAAGGTGATGACAGGCCATGTGGTTAGCATTGGTTCTTTGCGTGGTTCTTTGATGTGCTGCACATCACACACATGGTACATTGAAAGAGCTGTGTGAGATTCTCAGCACCAGAGGAGATGTGCGTCACATCACCCGTCGGCAGAGCTGTGAAAGTCCCAGAGATGTGACAAGATTAGCGGCATGTAACACATGGTGTATCGACCGAGCTATGTGAGAGTGTTAGAAATGGGGTCTCTAATTGGCAGTGGGTTTGCACCCTGTCCAAGTACGGACCCTCACTCTAGTCAGGATAAGGGAGATACCTGCTCAGATAACCCCTGCTCACACCCTTGGTAGCTTGGCACAAGCAGTCAGGCTTATCTCAGAAGAAATGTGTCCAGCATTTGCACATAACACACAGTAATAAGTGAACATACTACAAAAGGACACCACACCAGTTTTAGAAAAATAGCCAATATTTATCTGTGTAAAACAAGACCAAAACGATAAGAATCCAACATACAGTAATAAAGATATGAATTTTGTAAGATTTGTCTTAAAAATACAGTTCCTTGAAGTCGATAGCTCCACCTGGGGCTATCCTGGCGTCGTGATCAACAAAACCAACAGTTCAGGCCAGCCACGGCGTTGCAGGCCAACTACGATGTCAGGAACATCCACAAACAGTACCTTGGATTTCAGGGCATTGTGATCCTCGCCGTGAGCTCTGGAGAGCAGCGTCGCGGTGTCGGTTCCGGAGTCAGTGAGGGAATCATCGGGCCCTTGAAGTCACACTCGTTGTGGATCGAACTCCAATCTGGTGAAGTCAGGAGTGCTGGCGTGGATGGCGTCAGGGCTGCGGTGCGCAGCGGGATGATGCAATGTGCGGTGCCCACAGGTCACGGTGCAGGCAGTGGCTCGGTGACGGCGTCGGTCAGACCAGGGTTGCGGTTTGAAGCGGGCGGTGCGACGTGCGGTCTCCACAGGTCACAGTGCAGGCAGCAGCATTGGCGTTGCTGAAGCGCTGTCGTCGGTAGGCCCAAGTCAGTGGTGCAGGACGGGACGGTGCTTTGTGACCCTCACGAGCGGTGTCCACAGGCCACCGTGCAGGCAGAGATACCTGGTGATGACACTGGAGTTGATGGTGATGGCGTCGGTGGACCGGGGCTGCGGTGCTGGACAGGACGGTGCTTTGTGCTCCTCACAAGCGGTGTCCACAATGCAGGCAGTGGCATCGTCATCAGCAGGAGCAGCGTTGTTGGGGATGCCCAGGCTGCGGTGTGAGCAGGGGATGCTGGAGTGCGGGGCCCACAGGTCACGGTGAAGTCGTCCGATGACGGTGTTGGTGAGACCAGGGTCACGGTGTGTAGCGGGCAGTGCAACTCCGTGCGGCGTCGGGAGGTCACGGTGCAGGCCAGTAGCGTCGCTGTACTTTTTCTTCTGGTGCAGCACAAAACACACAGTTCCCAGTGCTGTAGGCAGATTAAACTGAAGTCCTTGATATCCCTGAGACTTCCAACAGGAGGCAAGCTTTACTCCAAGCCCTTGAACTTTCTCAAGCAGGATACACAGCAAAGTTCACCCTTTGCACTCTTTTTGGACAGAAGCAGCAACTGCAGGCCAGTCCAGCAAAGCAACACAGCAAAGGGACAGTACTCCTCCTCCAGCTCTTCTCCTTGCAGAGGTTCCTCTTGATTCCCGAAAGATTCTAAAAGTCTGGGGTTTGGGGTTTTCTTCTTATACCCCTTTCTGCCTTTGAAGTTGGCAAACTTCAATGCAAAGTCTCAAGTGTTTGCAAGATTCTTCCTTCGCCAGGCCAGGCCCCAGACACACACCAGGGGGTTGGAGACTGCATTGTGTGAGGGCAGGCACAGTTTTTTCAGGTGTGAGTGACCACTCCTCCCCTTCCTTCCAGCACAGATGGCTCATCAGGATATGCAAGCTACACCCCAGCTCCCTTTTGTCACTGTCTAGAGGAGGGGTGTGAACAGCCCAGCTGTCACACTGACCCAGATGCGCAATCCACAAACAGGCAGTCACAGAATGGATAAAGCAAGAAAATGCCTACTTTTTAAAAGGGGCATTTTCAAACTAACAATCTAAAAAACAACTTTACTAAAATATGTATTTTTAAATTGTGAGTTCAGAGACCCTAAACTCCACATTTCTATCTGCTCCCAAAGGGAATCAGCGCTTTAAAGTTAATTAAAGGCAGCCCCCGTGTTAACCTATGAGAGAGATAGGCATTGCAACAGTGAAAACCGAATTTGGCAGTATTTCACTGTTAGGACATGTAAAACACACCAGTACATGTCCAACCTTAAACATACACTGCACCCTGCCCATGGGGCTACCTAGGGCCTACCTTACGGGTGCCTTACATGTATAAAAAGGGAAGGTTTAGGCCTGGCAAGTGGGTATACTTCCCAAGTCGAATTGGCAGTTTAAAACTGCACACACAGACACTGCAGTGGCAGGTCTGAGCCATGGTTACAGGGCTACTAATGTGGGTGGCAAAACCAGTGCTGCAGGCCCACTGGTAGCATTTGATTTACAGGCCCTGGGCACCTTTAGTGCACTTTACTAGGGACTTACCAGTAAATCAAATATGCCAATCATGGATAAACCAATCAACAGTACAATTTCTATAGGGAACACTTGCACTTTAGCACTGATTAGCAGTGGTAAAGTGCGCAGAGACAATAAACCAGCAAAAACAGACCTGAAAAATTAGGCGGAAAAAGGCAAAAAGTCTGGGGGATGACCATGCAAAAAGGGCCATTTCCAACAGAGAGTCTCAGTCCTTGAACAGATGTGCAGCACATCACACCAGGTTCATCGGCGGAGATGTGTAAGTCTGAGTGCTGGAACCAGATGAGCGGCAAATCACACATGAGGTGCATTGGCAGAGCTGTGATAAAGTACCCTGCCCAACAAACTTTAAATCGAGCCCTATCCTATGTCTGTGTGTTAAAGCAATTACTAGTAACTTAAGTTCCTGTAAATTCTGGGTATCCGAGCCAGGCCTGCATCCAAAATTATGAATCTGGCAGGGTGGTGACGAAGCATGGGTGGCCATGAAGATGCATGGGGAACGACACTGAAATCATTTCTCCAATTTTGTCTTGTCTAAGAAGCAAAAGGTGCACATCTTTGGTAAAGTTTCGTGTAATCAGTAGATCTGTCAAACATAGCCCAGTGCCATATACGCAACTGGACTGTGCACGGGGCACGTGTGCAGGCACGATTGCAGGGGCTGAGATTAGCCAAGTGCCGCTGAATCTCTGCTGCATGTATAAGCACACTCAAGAAAGAGGCAAAGTACCTATGATCCCAAATCAACAATTCTGTGAAAACAGGTTAGCAGTCAACTGGCTGCTTGTAATTCGGGAAACTTTCCGCCAGTCCCCGATGGCTCCATGTCGTCGTGTGGGGTCACCATTTTCATTCCGGGTTTCACTTCTACAACCATTATAAAAGAGAAATTAAGTTCATGTGAGGTGACGCCAAACTACAAAGCCCATAATTCATTGTTTTTGTTTAAAAAAAAAAAAAAAAGCTACGGATTACAACCTGGTGCTCCTGATCGCAGACACTCGTGGTAACCTTATGCGTTCTGGGATTTGCAGGGCCATTTTAATAATGGCGTCGCAAAACTACACACCCATCCCGCTTATTCCATTTAGCTGAAACACTAGGACATGAGCTTGAGACAAGGAAACAGCGATGGGTGGTAACATTTCGGACACCACTCCTTTTGGTAGCATTCCGTCCCAGTCTTTTCAGCGCGTGCCACTACAAAAGGGTGGTAGACATATGCGTTACTATCTAGGTATGCGCCTCGAAAGGAAGCGTGGATTTCAGATTTTGAGGCAACACCCCCGCCTCTCCCCAGCTGTGGTTTCGAAGCCATTGGACTCCGGAAACGCGCCCCGCCGCACCCCGTTCTCGCCCACTTTATTAAGATTCGATGATGAAAACAATGAATGGAGGGGCTTGAGAAAAGCTACTCACCCTCTGGGGATGGCTGTTGTCATTCCCACAGCTCTGTCAGCTTGTGTGCGTCATTCATGCACCGTACCTACGTGTCTGTGCCTGAGTGTGACGAGCAGTTTATATGGATGTCTCCCTGAGTGTACGTGCCCGGGCGTTAAGCAGTGTTAAGCGCCTGGCAACCCGCATTCAATCACTGCCTCCGGCCCCGGGCTTTGACAAGTGAATTCAGTTATTTTGTTGTGAGGCTTGAGTGAACAGGATGTCCATGGTTGGCCTGTGGGCTCCATAAATCACAGGGAACAGAGCAAATGCACAAATGTCTAAGGAGCTGCGGTGTTTCTCGTAGAAGTTGTTTTGAAATCCTCTCTAGAGCTGTCGAGCCTGGACCTTCAGATCTTTCGCATTCAGATATTTAGGTACACTGCCCATCTCTGATGAAAATATACGTTGTTTGAAAGATGAAGCCCAAAATAATGACTCATCAATTTTGATTAATACACGAGAAAAACACATTAAGTGAAATTCATGTAAGCACAAATTCAAAAAGACAAACAATAGGTTTCCTTCTCAACTTTTTCGGTAAAAGGATCACAATACATTGACACGAAAATCACAAATTCTTTCCGGGCTAGAACAGTCAAGGGGATACACTGCAAAAAAACACAGAAAATGGGAGTTAAAAAAAAAACAAAAAAACTATGACAGCCAGCACATCATAGCGCTTTTTTTTCTTACGGTATGTTGGGGGAGTGGTAACAGACAATGGGATGGTGGGATGTCTGAGGGAAGAAGCAACGCAGACAAGGGGATGGCAGGGAAGAAGAAAGAAAAATAGTACCTGAATCAATGCAGGAGCAGCGGAAGGACACTAATGCCCCATACGAAAGAAGAAGTGAAGCTGGCATGCGCTGGCCAAAGAGGAGGCAGCAAGGAAGAGAGACAATGAGGACCAAGAATGATAAGCAAAGGGCGGGCTTCACGTTCCCTGTATACAATATATTTCACAAGTGAAAGCACATGCGGGGCATGTGCTGTCACAGGTGAGACCTAAAAATGCACTGCAGAGTTGTTTTTTGGCATTCACCTACCACAGACACCTCCTGCCCGAATACTTGCCAGGCAGGGGTCAGCAGTAGCTAGGGAGATCTACTCAGCAGAGGCAACTGGGAAACTCATAAGTGATAGCTCAGTCCCAGAAGTTTCCAACCGTGTGGAACCAGTGCTTAATTTGTAAATAAAAACATTCCGGTGCCCAAAGCCCTCCTCTGAAACACGCGGCTGCTGCAATTAAATGTGCGAACACGGAATACCGAGGCAGTGTAATCCTGAAGCCATCTCGGGCCTCCTCAATCCATTTAAAGCCACTCCCTGCCCCTTCAGCTCACTCTTGCAGCTTTCTGCTTTTTCCCATTGTGACGCTTTTTCGTTTTTCTCTTTCTCTGTCTTTCTCATATGTGTCTTTTGCTCACAAAGAAAAACCCGTTGCTATGGTCCATGCCCAAAAGAAGATGGCAGGAGAGTGCCTAACTTGTGATTCTACACCACTACAAGCTGCAAGGTTGCAGGTAACTTTTTTCTTCACCATGGGATTCACTCCCAGGTTCGTAAAAGATAAATATCTCCTCGCGAGTGCGAGGTCCTAAAACGTATGTTTTTCATTAACATTCATGTTTTGTAGATTAACTAAAATAACCAGAAATATTTCAGAATTGGGCACCATTTGGTTTTCTTTTTAATCAATTAGCCAAAGTGGCAACCCAATTAAACAGTTGGCTGAAAACACCACTGCAGAACTGGATCTAAAATAAAAAAAAATACAAAAGCAGGAGATAGTGTCCTAAATGCAAGGAAACACCTGCCCCTTAAGATATTTGCAGAACCGTATGATCCCATCATGCCTAGTAGGGAGTTACCAGCATTTAGGCCCAGATTCAGACACTGAATGGTGTGATGTTTACTGAACATGATAACTAACTCATATTCAGAAATTTCTCACCAAAATCCAGACTTAAATATGGACTTTTGTGTTTATGGCAATGAATTCCACATGGATTTGTGTTTGCCGCATAGTTTTGGCTAATAACATTCAGCAGGTCTGGAGGTGCAGTAATTATTGCTGAAGTAGTTTCCAATGTGTGTGTAATGGGAGTTATCACACAAATTGTAATTTAGTAACCTCATTGGGGGATATATCCACAATATCGGTTGTTTTAAAAGACTATTAATGGCTAATGCACCATCTTTTTAGTGTCCAGTTGTCCATGTCCTAGATCCCTTTCACATGAATGTTTTTTTCTTGCAACGTGTTTTCACCAGCCTTGTTATGCCCATCCTGCAGACAGTTTTAGTAGTCTGTTGTCAAATGACTTATTGTGTACAGTATCAGTGCCTACAAAGGGTTTAGGGTCAACCCACTTCTTACTACTGGTTGGCTTTTTAATCAACCACGTTTGCTTGCTTCTATTCAGTTAGTTTCCTTCTCTTCTTCTGTTTGTTCCTGTCCTATAGCATATCTTCTTTACCATCCATTTGATTTGATGGCCTGTATCCTTCCAAGGCTTCTATTCAAAGAACTGAGTTATTTTATTTACTTCAGGAGTGCATGAGCTTTCTTGCTCTCTCCCTCTTGTGTAGTTTTTCTGCTGCCTATTTGACACATTATTTATGTTTAGTTGTGTTTATTATGTACCATGCAACTTTTCTGCTGCTTCCCACCTCTTTAGGTCGAGTCTGCGACAGTACATGCATTGCATATGCTCTCGCTTGCTAAATGTACTGTTTACAATAAAGTGCTTGAAGCTTGTCCATTGCTTACCATTCATTGGCTATGTTGTCACTCTTTTTTGCTGACTACTAATTGGCCAGCACATACCAAACATCATGTCCTTTCTTTTCTGTGGAGCATGGACGAGGCACAGATTGATTCAACTTAATTAGTGCCTGTCCGCTGCTCGTGCTGTGATTGAGGTACTATTTCTTCTCCCACTCCCCCTTGATTTCTCCCACCCACCCTTTTTGTGTTGCTGCCCCACGTCTGGTGCTCCTTTCCTTCTCCTCCCCACCTCCCTCATTTTGCTTTCTCCATACACCCCCCCTCCCAATATACATTACTGCTGCTCCCTCCCCACACCTCCCTCATGTGGCCTTTCCCTTCCCATTTTTGCTGCTACCACCCTCCTCCCCGTGCTTCACTCATGTTGTTCCCCCGCTCTGTTGTTGTTGTTGCCTCCTCCTTCTTCCCCTACACTTCCCTTGTGAGGCTCGACCTCTCCCATGCTTTTTTAACATATTGCATAGCAACCCAGGCTGTTGGGCATCATGGTTTAAAAAACAATATGGTGCAGTCAACACTGGGCACGTCATAGCACTTTTTTTTTTCTTGACTTTAAGCCATGTTGCACAGCAGCTTGCCCTGCTCTGCAACATATCTAAAAAAAACATTGACAAAGTCAACAGATCTCCCATAGGCGAGACCTGTTGGCTTTGCCAATGCTTGTTTTTATTGTTGCCTGTTAACTGTGTGGTTTAATTGGGCTCCCACATGTAAAAGGTGTCCAAAGTTCCTCGTAAATAAACTTTCTTTGGCTTGCATCATTTTACTCTATAAATGCTTATTTCTATAGTTTATATTTTGCTCAGCTTCACTGTCAAATGTCAGTGTTTACTTTCATTCTACAACTCCTATGTTGCTTTCCCTCATTTTTGCCGTCTTCCTTTTATCCCTCCAAGCTAGCTTGTTGCTCCCTTCTCCTTTGTTCATTCAGTTAAACATGAGATTTTATGAAACTTTTAAATTTACAATTTTCTGATGTGATTTGTTTATTTACTTTTCCTAACGTTGCTCCTGGCCGCATAAGCCTGGGTTTGATTGTTTCTGTCTTTAAGTGTAAACTGCTGTGTGGCATTGTATGTGCCACGGAAAAAGCATGATATAGCCGCAAGCTTGTTAGGATCGTTTACACATTGTATTTGGACGACTGTATGTAAAATTATCTTTTAGGAAAATTAGATGACATACTAGGGCATAAAACATTCACTTTTCGTTTAATAAAGCAATTTAATTTCATGCACATTTAAAATAGAAAATTAGAATGATATGCGTGAATTCAAGTTTAGTTCTTCTTAAAGCACTTAATGTTGCAATAAATTCATCTTCTATGCACAGATTCTAATAGTTCAGCCAACACGTTTCGCCCTGTAGATGCTCGCAGGCCTATGGCTTTTTCAAGGCTTCTCGAGTTGCATGACCTCTAAGTATGAGTTTCCATGACAACGTGGACAGGGAGAGGTAGATCCTGAAAGCAATTTATTTGTGGTTTGTAAGAAAAATCTCACGAACACTGGGCATTAGTTGAGAGGCCTCAGGAGTCATGAAAAATAAATCAGTCTTTTAAGTAAGTTAAAAGTCCAGGGAATCGGTGGCAGCGGGAGTCGGAAGAGTGTTGTATATAAAGCACATGCTACTGCCCTTCGAGTTGTCGAGCTTGCAGTCCCGCTGTACTGTCAGGCAGTTTGTGTGCAAAATCATGTGGAGCATCCAATCTTTTCAGATTATGTGCCTTTGTGCAAGGTGACCTCTGAGCTGTTTCTGTTGACTATAAATTAAGGGTGTGGGAAATTCCCCCAAAATTACATGAAATTTGAAATGACTTTCCCAGCATCTAGCACAAAAAATGACACAAAGGTACATTAAAAAAAAATAGGGTAAAATGGCATGACACTAGGCATGCATGCAGCCATTGTGATTAGACGTGGAACTCTGACCCAAGGCTGCCCTGGGCTAGCTCTCTTCTCTCGTTTTGCCCATTCCATAAAGCCCCATCCTATCACTTTGTGTCTACCTCTCCCATTTTTCGTTCTTTATTCTCACCTTTAGTGCCGCTTCATTGCTGATTTTCTTTCATTGTTCTTTTTTTCCCTTTGTCTACTCGTTTTGTTATCCCCACTGCCCCACACACACACACACACACACACACACCTTAGTAATGGCAGAGCCAGGCACTGGGATACAGAAAACTGAAATTCCCCAGGGTTAACTTAAGAACATTGCTCCACATAACATTTTTCCAGCGTAGGAGGTGGCTGCACTGGTGTTTTTCACAGTGCAACCTCCACCTTATGTGGGCAGGAGGTAGCAGACCTGGTGCCACAGTGGCAGACAGTGTGGTGCCGCTTGCTCTGCCACACCGGCGTCTCCCGCACACAGCAGCAGGTCATGCACTGTTGGGCTGAAATCATTAATATCATCGACCAGGAACAGGACCTGTTTGACATTGAAGTGGTGGAGTCAGATAAATGATGTTTAAAACTTTCTAGGGGCATTACTGCATCACTAGTAAGTTTAAGTGATCTATGTTTCTGTGTGATACATGTATGTGAGAGGACAGGTGCAAGTGCACAGGTGCAAGCAGGGTGTACACAAATTTAGTTTTTTGTGACAGACAAAATGCATGCACTCAGAATTTAGTGCTGTATTGATAATGCATAGTCAGGACACGAATATTGACTCAATTTGGTTATCTGGGAGCCTTTCTCACGGGCATAAGCACTAGGTCCTGAATGCACATCTTGGACTTTTGTTGTGTCACAAAAACCACTGTGTAGTTATGGCTAGGTCATGGTTTCCATAGGAGAGGCATTATTTGTTATCTTAACTTAGGTGATGTTTGACAAATCTGTAGGAAACTCAACAAAAAAAGTTCAGCAACTTTGGTTAAGTAAAATGTAAATGGTGAATTTCAGCAGCTGCGGCGGCCGCATATTACAAAGGGAGGGCCAGAGGAATAAAAAAAAGTATATTAAAAAAAAATCTACCTCTTTCTGTCGCCGCAGTCTCCTGTCACCTCGCTTGTCACTCCTTCTGGTGTCCCAGCATTCACTGGGACACCGGCACAGGGTTCCCAGCAATTCTGCCGCTGCTTCCATGCTAAACTTAGCATGAAAGCAGCGTCAGGATTGGTCTGAGCGGCTTGGATTGCCGCTGATACACAACACTGGGGTCTGTGCAGTGTCTCCAGCCCAGCTGTTCAACACAGCTGGGCTTGAGAAACCTAAGTGCGCATGTGTGTGCCAAACACAAATGCCCACTTAGGTGCACTCTCTCCTAACTCACCTCCCGTGGCCCAGCCCCACCCCCTCTGAACATGCTGCTGGCTGAGCCAGCAGCTTAAAGATAAAACAATAATTAAATATTGTTTTTTCTTTCAGCTCCTGGCAGAGCCAGGGTGCGACGTTCCTTCACCATTGCGAAAGAGCTGCCCCTGAATTTCAGTAGTTTTGGGGTTTTCAAACATTAAGGCCCTCATGACCGCCAGGGCTACGGTGGTGGTCTCACCGCTGACGGGCTGGTGGTGAAGACCACCACATTATGAGTGTGGCGGTTGGCCTTTGCCAACCCGCCACATCCTCGCCTGTACCACCAGGGCGGTTGGATCCACCAGGCTGGAAATTAGCATCTCTGACCTGGCAGTCCAATGAAGACCACCGGCGGTATTTGGAGTCAGCTTTCCAACAGGGTTTCAGCAGCGGTAACACTTCCATGAAAACCCTAGCAGAAAGGCTACAGGTGACAGGAAACTTCTTTCCTGTCACCAGCAGACGACTCTCTTCCCCCCCCTTTCCATACCAGAACATCCCACACCCCTACCAGAACAGCACCCCCCACTCTCTACCCCCTACCAGAACAGTGCCCCCTTCTAGTATAGCACTCCCACCCCCACACACATGCACGCAGACGCCCACACGCACCTCGCATACTCATTCACGCACCCTGCATACACTTATTCACCAACACTGACATACGTGTATTCACTCACATGCATCCATACACGTACTCACTTCAACATTCATCCATACACGCACTCACTTCAACATTCATACAAGTATTCACTTCAACATTCATACATGCATTCACTTCAACATTCATACATGCATTCACTTCAACATTCATACACGCATTCACTTCAACATTCATACACGCATTCAACCGTGCATACACACAGGCAGACAACACCCACTCACATATGCACACACAACACTGACCACCTCCCCTCCCCTGTCGAACGATTGACTTACCTTGTCCGGTGAGGATGTCGTCCGGCAGGGAACGGGAACACGCGCTTTCACCGCCTGCAGCGCCCCACAATCAGGACACCGCCAGGCCGTATTACAGGTTGTAATAGGCTGGTGGAGTCCTTTTGGCGGGGCGGGGCCAGTGGTGGAACCGCCAATGTGCCTCTGACCTCCAACACACCTACTGCAGGATTTCTGCCCAAAATGTGGTGGAAATCCTTCAGTACTCGTGATATGGTGGACGGAAGTCTGCCAGCACTGGCAGTCTTCTGGCACCTGCGGCTTTGGCGGTCTTGTAAAGAGACCGCCAAAGTGGTAATGAGGGCCTAAGTCTTCTCTTATTCCTTTACCAAACCATAATGTTACTTTAATCTTTGTTTCTATGAATTTCTTGTATTTATGTAACTTATCTTATTACCATACCTCGTTGTAACTTCAATTTAACCTTTGTTTTTTTAGTGAATATGTATATATATGTGTGTGTGTGTGCACGCATTTGCATATATATAAAAATAATTATATATTAAAATACATGTGTACATCTTTGCATATATTCATAATTAATTTTACATTAAATAAGGCTTATAAAACACATGTATAAATAATTATGGTTTGTTTCGACTTTGAAGGTGGGGGAGGGTTGTGCTTGGTCAAGACTGAAACTAGTGTGATATGCCAGGGAGAGTGTTGGGAGGACTGGGGGTGGATTGTATGTGAAATCATAGTGCTGGTATTGGGATTAAAAAATATCTGTTACACAAATCCCATTTGGGTGGAAGCTACATAGGATGCCATCCATCAGCACTGGAGTCAGATATGCTTATGCTTAGGCTTAGGTTGATCGGCAGCAAGTCAGGTGGACAAAGGGATAATCTTGATAGTAATTGGGCTTCTGTATGACTCTCCTGTGACTGCATTGTCTCCTTCTGTGTGAGGTGCAGTGCAATATAGCTTTAGTCTGATGATAGCAAAAACTCATGAAGGTAGTAGTGGAGCAATATCAATAAGTTAAATGAATGTTAAAAAGAGTGGAATTTGGGGTTGGTTTATTCAAGCAGTTCATTACTTTGCTTGTAAACTGTAGGAAGTTGGCTCTGTACAGTATATACTATGTCAAAATAAGATATAGGCCCTCATTCCGACATTGGCCGGCGGCGGTCGCCGCCGGCCTGTCGGGGGCCGCCAGAATACCGTTCCGCGGTCGAAAGACCGCGGCGGTGATTCTGACTTTCCCGCTGGGCTGGCGGGCGGCCGCCTTCAGGCCGCCCGCCAGCCCAGCGGGAAAGAGGCTTCCACGATGAAGCCGGCTCGGAATCGAGCCGGCGGAGTGGAAGCTGTGCGACGGGTGCAGTTGCACCCGTCGCGTATTTCACTGTCTGCGAAGCAGACAGTGAAATACATTTAGGGGCCCTCTTACGGGAGAACCGCCGGGAACTGGATGGCGGTAGGGGGGGTCGGAATCCCCTCGGCGGCGCAGCTAGCTGCGCCGCCTTGGAGGATTCCTATGGGCGGCGGTACACTGGCGGGAGACCGCCAGTGTTGCCGGTCCGACCGCGGCTTTACTGCCGCGGTCGGAATGCCCATTGGAGCACCGCCGGCCTGTCGGCGGTGCTCCCGCGGTCCTCCACCCTGGCGGTTTGAAACCGCCAGGGTCGGAATGAGGGCCATAGTGTGGGTTCCCCTTAGAGGTAAGATAGTGGCAAAATTAGATAATTCTAATGTTCTATTTTGTGGTGGTGTGGTCGAGCAGTAGGCTTATCAGAGGGTAGTGTTAAGCATTTGTTGTACACACAGAGGCAATACATGAGGAACACACACTCAAAAGACTTACTCCAGGCAAATAGGTTTTTATATTGAAAAATATATTTTCTTAGTTTATTTTAAGAACCACATGTTCAAGATTTGCAGTAAGCACTTTAAATGCAAGGTACTTCACTTAGATACTTTAGGAACTTTGAATAAAAGCAATATCATATACAGTCTTTGTGAAAATGGCAATAAGCTATTTTCAAAGTGGACTCAGTGCAAAAATCAACAGTTCCTGGGGGAGGTAAGTAAAGGTTAGTTTAAGAGGTAAGTAAAACACTTACAAGTCTCAGTTCTGGGGCATAGGCAGCCCACCGTTGGGGGTTCAAGGCAACCCCAAAGTTACCACACCAGCAGCTCAGGGCCGGTCAGGTGCAGAGGTCAAAGAGGTGCCCAAAACACATAGGCGCCTATGGAGAACAGGGGTGTTCCAGGTCCAGTCTGCTAGCAGGTAAGTACCTGCGTCCTCGGGGGCAGACCAGGGGGGTTTTGTAGAGTACTGGGGGGGGACACAAGTAGGCACACAAAACACACCCTCAGCGGCACAGGGGCGGCCAGGTGCATTGTGCAAAGCAGGCGTCGGGTTTCAGGTAGAAAACAATGGAGGGGCCCACGGGTCACTCTAGCGGTGCAGGCAGGCACAGGGGGGGGCTTCTCGGGACAGCCACCACATGGTCTAGGTAGAGGGTCGCCTGGGGGTCACTCCTGCGCTGAAGTTCGGTTCCTTAAGGTCCTGGGGGCTGCGGGTGCAGTGCTGGTTCCAGGCATCTGGTCCCTTGTTACAGGCAGTCGCAATCAGGGGGTGCCTCTGGATTCTCTCTGCAGGAGTCGCTGTGGGAGTTCAGGGAGGTCGTCTCTGGTTACTCACGGGCTCACAGTCGCCGGGGAGTCCTCCCTGAGGTGTTGGTTCTCTGAATCTCGAGCCGGGGGTGTCGGGTGCAGAGTGAGAAGTCTCACGCTTCCGGCGGGAAATGTGCAGTCTTTGGAAGTTTGTTCTTTGTTGCAAAGAAGTAGCTGGTTTTGAGCAGGGCTGCTACTTACGGGAGTTTCTTGGTCCTTTAGTCCAGGGCAGTCCTTTGAGGCTTCAGAGGTCGCTGGTCCCTGTTGAATGCGTCGCTGGTTGCAGGTTTTCGAAGTTGGAGACAGGCCGGTAGGGCTGGGGCCAAAGCAGTTGTCGTCTTCCTCCTTCTCTGCAGGCTTGTAGTTCAGCAGTCCTTCTTGTTTATTCAGGTTGCAGGAATCTGATTTTTCTCATTATCTCCTACAGCCTTGCCGCCAAAAGTGGGGGCAGTGGCCGGAGGCGCGGGCATCTCCACTAGCTGGGATGCCCTGGGTCTCTGTAACAAAAGGGGTGAGCCTTTGAGGCTCACCGCCAGGTGTTAGTTCCTGCAGGGGGAGGTGTGAAGCACATCCACCCAGTACAGGGTTTGTTCCTGGCCACAGAGTGACAAAGGCACTATCCCCATGTGACCAGCAACATGTCTGGTGTGTGGCAGGCTGGGAGAAACTGGTCAGCCTACACTAGAAGTCTGATTGGTATTTAGGGGGCCTCTCTAAGATGCCCTCTGGGTGTATGTTACAATAAATGTACACTGGCATCAGTGTCCATTTATTGTGCTGAGAAGTTTGATACCAAACCTCCCAGTTTTCAGTGTAGCCATTATGGTGCTGTGGAGTTCGTGTTTGACAAACTCCCAGACCATATAGTCTTATGGCTACCCTGCACTTACAATGTCTAAGGTTTTGCTTAGACACTGCAGGGGCATAGTGCTCATGCACATATGCCTTCACCTGTGGTATAGTGCACCCTGCCTTCGGACTGTAGGGCCTGCTAGAGGGGTGACTTACCTATGCCACAGGCAGTGTGAGGTTGGCATGGCACGCTGAGGGGAGTGCCATGTCGACTTAGTCATTTTCTCCCCACCAGCACACACAAGCTGTGAGGCAGTGCGCATGTGCTGAGTGAAGGGGTCCCCATGGTGGCATGAGACATGCTGCAGCCCTTAGGGACCTTCCCTGGCATCAGGGCCCTTGGTACCAGGGGTACCAATTACAAGGGACTTATCTGAGTGCCAGGGTTGTGCCAATTGTGGAGACAAAGGTACAGTTTAGGGAAAGAACACTGGTGCTGGGGCCTGGTTAGCAGGGTCCCAGCACACTTTCAATCAAAACTTAGCATCAGCAAAGGCAAAAATATAGGGGGTAACCATGCCAAGGAGGCATTTCCTTACATAAACTATTACATGAACTTAAAAATAATTGAAGAAACTACTAATAAAAATCAGTGTCTTCTTCATTACTCTTTTCAGAAACGAGACCCCGTAAGAAAGAATTCTTTGCCGGCACCATGCAAGAAGGTATTGTCTCAAGTGCTAGTAAGTCATGCATACGTATTTATTTACTTTTCTTAGATTTTATTTAACATTCTCACCAATATATAGTGTGGCCTTTTGTCAAACTGTTATTCCCATTCTTTGCATTTTTCCTAACATATTCCTTATCTACTTCAGTTAGTCTATGTACACAGCACACACCACATTGTGTTGCCGTATTCTATTCTATTCCCGCTGTTTTCTTCCTCTTGTCTTCTTTGTTTTTTGGTCTTTCCCCCTTTATTTCTTTCAGTGGTATCACCAAACACATCCTTATCCCTCTTACATTTCTCCTCTTCATTCCCTTCTCCTTTAATCATTGTTTTTGGTTATTGTTTCGATATTTCTAACAGCAGATTCCTCACATTGTGAATAGTCCTCAGGTGTCAGAGAGGGTCTGAGAAATCCTGTGTATGAGTAGATGTTGTTGTGCGTCCCTGTACCAACATCATTCCTCTCCAGAAGTGACAAGCATAGCCGCATATAACCAACACCCATTAGTGCTGACGCCAGTTTCTTTCTTCTGCCTCACCAGGCACATACCCGGAGCTACCCCTCATCTCTTCACAGCAGTGTTTCCTCAATTTATTTTCTTGTATTCCAATATGCATAGGAAATGTCACCCCTGCCCCCCCCCAAAAAAAAAATGTGTTTAAACCTTAAAGGGAATATTGCAAACAAATCTCTGTGGCAGATTCCCATCAAGTTTGTCTCTGGTGCTTGGGGTCTCACTATGACTCCGGGGCCTGCAGTGACTGTGCCTTGATGCATACAAAGGCCACACAGAACATGCAGCGAAGCTCTACATCACTAAACTTCGCAAGACTCCACGCCGTGACCACTCAGTGAGTGTTGCAAATGTGCAGCAGATCATTGTTGCAGTCAAAGTCTTTGAATAAGTCAAAGAAAGAAAACATAAAAAGTCCAAGCAGTCTTACTGCCGAAGCCATTCTCCTTCAAAGCAGATTCCTACCCCTGTCTCTAGGCATCCCAAATTTCCAGGACTGTTGGCGATGGCACAGGAAATCAATGAGTTGGTTGATGCCAGGCTGTCGATCTTTCACACACTAGTGGCTACAAGCAACTGTGAGTACCTCAACCGGGGATCTAGCTGGCAGGTCTGCCCTCAGTGCTTGCTGGACCCTCTGGGCCCGTTGTGTGTTCTGCACTGACAACAGTGCTGAAACTGTCTTTGGTGCCACAACCCATGCCAGACCATGGTACATCAACACCACTGGATGACGAAGCGCTTCCTATAGGGCTTTCAGATTCTGAAAGTCAATCTAGCACATTGAAATGTTTGGGATGCGCATGTTCTCTTTCACCAGCTTGGCATTACATTCAGTTAGGGCCAGTTGCCTGCTGGAGAGCTATACTCATGCCCTTTGGGACTCTGTTGCTTAGGCCATCCATGCTGTGCCAGGTGGTATACGCGCCACCCTTAAACAAGCCATTCAAGATGGCTGCAATGTGGTTGTAGTGCGATGTGTGAGGTTTGCATTGCCGGCCATCTCTATTGGTTGCTGATGGCACAAAGAGCAGGTCTCATCAGAAATTCGCATGGGCTGTTGTTGCAATTGGAGAGTCGCAAAGAGCCCAAACGTCAGGATTTTCAGTGAACTTTGATGTCAGAAAAGGGTCTAAGACTTGGGGAAGCACCTCTTGGTGATCAGGGACTCACTTCAGCAGAGGCCAGCAGGGCTCAGTCAGGTCAAGGTTCAGGTCTCAGCAGATCCAGTTGGAGCAGGTCAGCTGGGCAGTTGCAGGGAGGTTTCTGAAGCCAGTTATGTTCTTGTACTTCACACTGGTCAGCTTACTGATTCTTGGAGTTAACTTAGTTAGCCTAGGATCAAGGCAAGCAGATCCAGTCTTCCTTCTCAAACAGCAAGATAGTCCTTCGAACAGCAAAGCAGTCTTCTGGCCGCAGGGCAGTCCTTCTGTGTATCCCACAGATCCAGGAGTGTTCTAAAGATTGGCTATGGAGGTCCGATATTTATACCTGGTGCCAGCCTTTGTGTGGGAGGCTCCCTGTCCTACCACCCACATCTGATTCTGGAAAGGTCTTGCCCTCCCCCTTTCAAGGCTCCAAACTGTCTAGGGTGACAAAAAGCAGGGCAGGCAGGGTGTCATGTTCATTTGTGTGTGCAGGAGGCAAAGCCCTTTGAAATGTAAGTGGCGCTGGGTACAGGTCTTCCGCCAGCCATCCTGCCAGGATGGATCATCATGTCTATCCTTTTGTGTTACTGTCTGGAAGCAATACACAAACCCCAGCAGCAGAGCTGTTTATAGTCATGTGACCCAGGACACTGACAAAAGGCACAAAAGGTTGGGCCTAAAAAATGGCAACCTTCTCTAAATAGCATTTTCAGATTTGTGACTTAGAATCCAACTTTACCATTAAATAGGATTTTAAATGATAATTTATTTGATTGCAAACAGCATATTTTTATTTGCTTTCTATCCAGAGTTAGCATTTATTAAATTAAATAAGGTAACACAGTGTTAATCAATATGAGAGATAGGCCTGAAAAAGTGAACAATTACCTCAGGAGTTTTTATTTGCCAGGACATGTAAAACATAAGCACAAATGTCCTACTTTTTAAATACAATGCACCCTGCCCTATGCGTCTTTAGGGCCCAACTCAGGGGTGACGTATAAGTAACAAAAAGGAAGGTTTAAGCCTGGTTGTTTGTTTTGCCAGGTCAAAATGGCAGTTTAAAGCTGCACTGTGGACTGCAGTTGCAGGCCTGGTACATGTTTTAAAGGGGTCTTTAGTGGATTGCATGATGAGAGCTGCAAGACCACCTAATAGCATTTAATTTTCAGGCCTGTGTACATGTAGTACAGTTTACTAGGGGCTTACAAGTCAATTACATGCGCCAATCAGGTGCAGGAAAATTTTGGTATATTTGAAGGAGAGAGCACAGACTCTTTAATCAAATCCAAACCCGGCAATTGTACTAGATCATTTTCTCCTAAATGCAAAATAAGGACATCAGGACAAACTCTGACAGAAACCAAATTTCATAAACAAGGAAGCAACTGTCCCCATCTCATGCCCCCTCTGCCCCACCATTCAATTTCAACTTCATCATTCCTGAAACCTAGATTCCTTCCAAAAGGTCTGCTGTCCACTTGCTTTGCCGCCCATTTAACGAATGAATGTCCAACTATCCAAATTGACATGAATGTTACAGCTGGGCCGGCTACACAACCTGTAATGAGAGAAAAATGTTAGACACACTGTACAAGCTAAGCATCCTCAAGTTCCCTAATATAACAAAGACAGCAATCAGATGACCACCGACCCAGTTCCTTCACATCTTTGATTGAAAACCCCAGTCTTGCTGCTTCAGATGCTGCACCTACACGGAAAGAGTGCATGCCAAAACGAAAGGGATCTAAACCTACATACCAAAGCGCTTTCCTCAAAACCCCCAACACTTGCACAGCTGTCAACCTCGTACCGTCTTGATGACTAAATACAAAACCAAACTCATCTCTCTTAAGTGCCTTAAAACGGAGCCAATTATTTACTGGCATACTATATCTCCAGTCCTCTTCAATGACACAGTTGCGCCTTTTTTCTTTTGATCTGTCTTGGATTGCTACAGAAAGATTTGTACATACTCACCAGATACCTTGACATGTTCCTCCCTCAGCCCAGCCTCCTGATTTTTGCCCAATAGCGCAGATATTCTGAATGCGCCAAACAACAACCAGGACATACACAACCTGAACAAGGTTTGCTCAAAATACGAAAAGCATACCCGCTCCAAACTTTTTAACAAACTTACCAACACCTTCTTGGAGATAGGATCTGGGTGAGTTGTCTACTTCTCCTTTGCCCATCCTTGCAGTAATCTCCTACACATTTCCCCAGCTGAAAGCTCATATCCCCATAAAAACGTGCCATAAAAACTCAAACCAGCCAATTTACCAGCAATAGTTGTGGCCGTAATCTGTCTCTCAATATTGCTCATTATGAATGTCAGCACATCATCTCTCCTTTGTAAACAGACTTGTTCATCACAAACTGCACCTATGCTCAAAAACTCCTCCCAAGCTCTCCTGTAAGCCCTTTTAGTGCTCGCCACTAGTGACTTCTCAACCAGTGTTAGCATCCTCAGTCTGCAAGCTCCAATACCTCCTTTGTGACCTGTGTTTTCTGTAAATCTGCTCCGGGCATCAAAACACAGAATCTCAGCCACTGTGAATGACATAATGCGTCGGCTAAATTATTGTTCCTGCCTGGCACATGCTTGGCTCTGAATACGATATTAAACATCAAGCAACCCAGCATAAATCTTTGCAGCATTTTCAAGAGAACCCTATCTTTGACCCTCTGACCATTAACCAAATCTACCAAAGTCTTGTTATCTACATTGAAAGTAACTGTTTTATTCTCTAGATCCTTCCCCCACGCTGCTAAAGCAACTGACAAAGGGAAAAACTCAATGAAAGCGATGGTTCTTTTCTCTTTTAACCATCTTTCCGGCCACTCCTCTGCACACCATCTTCCATCCCCAAAACACCCCAAATCCCTTAGAAGCTGCTGCGTCTGAAAAAATCTGAACTTTCCAAACGAAGTCTGAGTCAGGTAACCACAAGGTTATCCTGTTTAAACTTCTCAGAAAAGTTAACCAAACCACAAAGTCTGCTCTTAAGCCAGCTGTGAATCTTACTCTGTGGTGTGGCAAACTGACTCCTGACCTAGCAAAACCAAGCCTTCTGCAAAAAGACCTACCAGCTGTTACCACTTTACAGGCAAAATTAAGGAGACCTAGCAACCGTTGTATTTGATGCAACTGCAACTTATTTGCTTGGATTGCTTCTTCCAAGACCTCAGTAATCTCCTGCACCTTTTCTTGTGGAAGCCTTGCTTCCATTTGTACAGTATCCAATTCAATCCCAAGGTAAACCAAACAAGCACTCAGGCCTTCTGTTTTCTCCTGAGCTAGAGGTACCCCAAATTCTCCTGCCATGCTGCACACTCCCCACTTCCACCTGAACCTGCCAACAAAAAGTCATCCAAATAGTGAGTAATAAGTTCCTTTCCAGTTAAATAAGTAAAACACCACTAGAAAAAAGGTACTGAAAGATTCAAACAAACTAGAAGAAATGGCACAACCTTTGGTAACACCTTATCAACATATAACTGATTCTCAAACTGGATTCCCAACAATGGAACATCCAAAGGATGTACCGGCAATAGTCTAAAGGCTGACTTAACGTCACATTTCGCCAGCTCAGCCCCAGGGCAAACTGTTGGCACAAGTGCCATGGCCACATCTACTGAGGCAAATTGAACAGCGGCATCTTCCCTCACTATGTAATCATTAACAGATGAACCTTCTGGCCAGGAAAGATGATGTATCATTCTAAGCTCCCCTTGTTCTTTTTTGGTACAACACCTAAAGGAGAGACCATCAAATCCTGTAAAGGCCAATAAGCCCAAGGACCTGCCATTCTGCCCTCTGCCACTTCTTTGTCCAGTTTTTCTTTTATGCTATATTGGTGCTCTTTTGCCTATTTCAGGTTATCAGCGAACCTCCTAGTCCTTGGGCCCTGGTAACCTAACCTAAAACCTTCTCTAAACCCCCATTCCAACTTCACTTCCTCTTCTCTGTTGCGGTAAAGTTTTAACCAGTAACTCAAAATGTCCAACTTAATTGGAGTAATAGCCCTTCTGTCCAAATTGAGTGGATTCTCCCCTCGCCTTGTCCACCTGTGCTAAAACCTCCTTGCTCCCAAAACATTGCAAAACTGCATGTTTGCCTCCGCACTTTGAGCATCATGTTTGTATCTGCATGGATTTCTCGGGCAGTACCCACTATTGAAACCCCAGCATGCTCCTGAATTGGCATTCTAACCATGTCCCCACGCACCCACTCCCCCAGGACGGATTTTCCGAGAAAAGACCGAGACTGCACAGCCAGACCACTGGCTGTCTGCATTGTAGGCGCGGCCTCTGTGGATACATCCACTGGACCCATAGCTCATTATCGAGTCCCCCCCATGGTTTCTCAGGCAATAGGACCATCCTAGCCCTAAACTCCTCATCATAGTGCAACCATGCGAATCCTCTAACTTTTACACTAGCCTTCCTAATCGTGTCAATGTATTTAAATAAAGCCACCGCCCTCTCAGGAAATTTTTCGCAATAAACGCTTGCAAATATAAAAAATGCTGATTTCCACGTATCAATTGTAGTCGGAACCCTAAGTCTCCTCACCAACTCCCATGCCTCTTCTCTAGATCCCTCCTTTGACCTGATCTCCCTATGCAAAAGTTTATAGACATCTATAAAGTCCCCTTTTCAAATCTTTTCTTTCGTTCACGCACTCAAATGTGCTCCCAAAGGCATGGATAGCCCTATGTATGGCAACCTTTTCAAACCTTCTGTCCTACTCTTTGTTCCTTCCTCATAGGCCCCCTCTATCTTACCCCCACCAGCTTGGTCCCTGCCCTTCTTTACACTTTTGCCTTTGTATTCTTCTATATTCTCTATTTCTGCCATCTGCTTACCCAATGTTTCCTCTTCAACTCCAGATTTGGTCCCCACACACTTATCGACTGATCCCTTGAAAACCTTTCTATGCCGTCCACCAACTTCATCCTGTACGTTACTCCCCCTCTAACTGCACCACCATTGTGTCTCACCTGAACTCAATTTATTTCCTGTGTCCATCACCGTTCTGCGCCGCTCATTCCTTCTTCATACTTTCTTAACACCCTGACTCTTTTCGGCATGTTCAGCATCGTTTGCAACCTGCAAAATGTAACCTTTGGACAAGGATTTAGCATCCCCCGCACCCTTTTATTTTCAAACTTTCCTTTTCTTCCACATCCTTTTGCTAGTTTGGTATCTCCCCTTCTTCCAAATCATCACTTTCATTGTCATAGTCCAATTTGCACATCTCTACCTCATCATCTCCAACAAAACTCACTCCTGGATGTTCCCCTCCTCCCACGCCCCCCATCAAAATTTTTCCAGTCAATACTTTTCTTTTGTAACGCAGGTGAAGGCATTTGGTGCTCCTTCGTTGTCAGAATGGTTGCTCTGAACCTCTCCCTCACTTCCTGCGGGTTTTCCCAAGTTGCTCCAAACTTGGCCGTCTGTTCCCCGCTACATCTGCTTTGCTCATGCAGCATGCTCCCTACGTCGCCCTGCAAGTCGCCACAACCTACGGGGACTGTAGTTTTTGCTTTGCCGTGCTCTGAGCTCTCCCTACACATCTCACTAGACTGAGAAGTAGATGAACTAGAGAATTCATTCAGCCCATCATTGCAACCTGTCCTTAACATTTCTGAATCCCTCCCTATGTCTAGATGCCTGCTCTGTGTTGCCCCCACAAGGATCTCCCCCCCCCCTTTAACCTCCTCTGTAACCCTCTTTTCTTTTCCTGAATGCAGGCCTCATAGGCAGCAGCTGCCTTTCAAAACCTGTACCAGATGTCACCTCCTCTGAGCGTTGAAGCAAGCTCTTGAAAATAAGTATTTTTCCCTTCCCAGTTTGTGCCGACGGGTTGCTGAGCAACCGCTCTCTTTCAGGCTCACTTTCATGCCTGTCTTTGATCTTTTCCTGTTCAGCGGGCGGCTCCGACACAGCACGCCGCAGACTGTTGTCCATTTCTCTAATACACTCCCCCGAGGCTCCCCCCTCGCTCACCGGCCTCCACCCAGCAGCCGCTGGTGCAAATACGCGGCCCCGGCCTTGCCTCTCCTCATACCCCAGCGACGCTTGAGCCGGTAAGCTGCTCAGCACAATTAGTGCCATTTCTTTTTTTAATTTTTCTTTTTTGATCCCCTAGACAACAAGCTTTCGTATTTTTATTAATAAGTTGTTGTGGCAGCGAACATGCTAGCACCACCGCCGCAACACCGCCAGGCGCGACACGCCTAGGACGCTCCAATCCAACCCAGGCTTGTGATGAGACGCCTGGTTGGATAAGGTCATCCCTACCTGCCTCGCAAAGGACTCCCCTAACCGCTGCTGCCTTCTCTGCCATAATTCCAATAATTATATATGCAAACCTTTGTGGCCAAAGTTTCCTTTCCCTACACTGCCTGGCCACAGCATGGAACTGACACACTTCAAAACCAATGGTTATTTTCAACTGTTACACCCCGCCCCCCCCCCCCCCCAACATCCCCTTCCTCCACGCCCCCTCAGTGACAACCAATCACATTGTCCCCAGCGGCCTGGGATTTACCACTCACCCGAAGCTGCCCGGGGGTGGACATCCAAGGGATGCCATCTCTAGGAGCCTACATTCTCCTGCAACTCTTGCAATTGTCGCTTTTGCCGCAATCGACACAGCACCTGAGTCGTCCGAGGGGGCCATCAACAACAGAAACAGCAGAGGCTTTCGTGCCGCAATCTGGGCCACAGTTCTCTCCGGCAGCCAGGCTGCTGGCCTGGTTCCGTTACGCCCTCTGCCACCCCACACGCTTTGATGGGCTCCGCCTAGACTGGCTAGGAGCACTGCTCTGGTAAGTCAAAGTAGGCCAGAGGTGAACAAGGGTGTGCAGGGGGTGGCTTGAGTCAAGGAAAACACAGCTGGGAAGGAGGTGCGGAGGCTGTGCGGGCTGAGCAAGACTTGACTGACTGGCTGGCTAGTGATCTCAACACTTCATGGGGAGGGGAGGACAAAACTCCTGGGTGGTGAAAAGTGAACATATTTAAAGCAGACAAAAAACATACTGGTGAAGCAGGCAAGAATATAGAACATAAAACACAGAGGAGGCACCAGAGAGGCGACAAAGAGGTTGGCACCGGATGTGAGCCAACTTGAGTGTGAGGTGGTTCATGAACCTCCCTGTCTCAGAAAGGCTTTGAGAAAACATATTTTTTGCATGTAATCATGCACACCTGGCACATACTTGGCAGATGATCTACGAGTAACAACCAAGTAACAAGAAGGCAATCGGACAGGTGACCAAAAGTGATAAAAAGACAAACAAGAGCAAATAAGGAGGCAGAGAGGGATAGCATCCCCATGCAACAGGGTGGACGCATCCTCTAGCTCATAAAACCTAAATACATCAACAGAGCTGTCGGTATCAAAGGGACATTTAACGTAGCAAATACTTCTTTCCCCTGCACTATACCTATTATCATGAGGTCGGGAAAGGTCAGAGGCTCTTCATCCCTTTGCAGTAAACAAAAGAAACATACCCAATAGCTTCAGAAAAAGAGAACCGAGGCGCATTTGAGCAGTCAACCGAAAATTACAGCAAAGTTTTAGCTACTGAAAGATGCAAGCGCTCCTATCTTTTCAATCATCAAAAAATTGCAGGCTTGCCTGTGCCTTTGTGTCCAACAGTAGTCACCCACTCGACTGCTCATCAACCCGTAAGCCCTCAAATTCAGCTCTCGTCTATGAACTCGGCCTCTTCACCTGTAACTCCTAGGGCAGCGACCCTCAATACCCTAGACTTCCATCAGAATATGCCAGATGATATTGACAGGGGCAACCAGGCAAGTGAAGAGCCAAAACTAGAAGATGATCTAAGGATGATCTAGGAGCTAACTAGAGATCAAAAACTCCCTTAATGATACATACAAAAATGTGGTTGAGACTCACCAAGATTGCCCAACATCAAGGGAAGAACCACTTGGACATCACACCGCCAACAACTCAGGAACTAGACCAAAAGTAAACTGAACAAAAAAAGGAAACCCAGATACAACAATTATACAAAAACCAACTGGCTAAAGGACTATGCGATCTTCAACAAAAAACGTAGTGTCAGAAGGTCTTGGAACGATTACAGCCTAATGATTGAGGACGTAAAACATAGGACTAGAACACACACACCATCTGACACAATGACAATCACCACTGTGGGGCATTGGGGCCATCCACAGGACTCAGGCAAACATTACATTTACATCAAAAGTCCAGCTTAGAAGCCATATCTGCTGTCCATCCCGGTTCCACAATACATCCACAACCCGGAGCAACAGGATCAGACGCAAGCCCAAGAACAATAGGAGAAGAAAGTAGGGCTACATGGAAATAACAGCCCGATAAACATTTAGAGCGTACATTGCAATGCCTGTGCTGTTACAAGGATAAAGCATTCGTAAGAGAAGTAGTGACAATAAGAGGTGAGTCGCAACATAAAATGTGCATACTAACCGCTTACTTAGTACAATATTTTGGCTTGGAGCGAGGTTCTGGAATGGTCTACGGTACACCTATGTAGTTTCTAGCTGGTGAATGTCCGGTTCGGCGTCCCTGCTGGTATTTCTGCATTTCCAGAATTGGGGATGATGCATTAGATTCAACCTTTTAAAACAAGCTATAACTGTAACATTCAAAAGTTAAACGATTAAGAACACTGGTGTGGGAACGGGTGAAAAGCCAAAATTGGGGGGTGGTAAAGCGGGGTGGAAGAAAAGGGAGGAGGAGAAGGAGGGATGAAAAGAGAACTATAGGTGGTTAGACTCAGTCAGTTTTGTTCTCTTTCAGGAGAATGGTGGCGATGTTCCTCACCTAATGCGGCAAAGAGATTTGTGGTCATAACATTATTTGTAGTGCAGAAATGGACCACGATATATGGCAAGTGTGCGTTTCAGTGGGTTCCCCGCTGTGTATTTAATGAGCCAGGCGATAGGGAGGTAGCCAACGCATCAGTAGTGTTGCCGGGTAACAATGTGGTCTGGTGTTCTGTTATTGTGAATATGAGGGTGTGGAAGTCGGCCATGATCGCGCCCCAACTGGTAGCGAGCAGGTATTTGCATGGCTGAGGTTGTCCTCTTGGTGAAGGGTGGTTCCCTCTGCTTGTGCCCAGATACTCAAGGACTGTACCCATGCTTCATAGTTTGACGGGTCGGGGGGTGCCATCTACAGGTGATGAGCCGTTTAGTCAGTACAAGGCCCAGGTCTAGGAATCTGGACGTGGCTCTATGTTTCTTGTCTCTGCGAAAGAGCCCAAGGAGACAGGCTTCCAGTTCTGCAGTACAGTTCGGGTCACACAGTGAGACAGTTGGCATAGCACCATAGTCCAGTTATTGATGTTGGCATTGACATGCCCATAGCTTGGGCAGAAGATCTGTATTTATTAAGTGACAACATGGACATTCGACATCAGTTCATTTATAGTATCTGTTCATTTATCAGGCGTGAGATAGGCTCTCTGTGTGTAGTACGATATTAAGTGAAATTGTGTGTTGCATGGTATATTTGTGGGACCTTCTAGCAAAGCCAACCATTCTTTGCCCGTAAAGGTTCTTCCTCTGTCCATTTTCCAACGAAGGGCCACAAGCGGTTCGGATGCCTGTTGGTGCAGTGAGTCTGCAATAAACATACCAGATGTCTCCCATTGCTGAATACATGTAAATATTGCAGAGTGAGGTGTGTAGGGGGTTCTTGCACTATATCTCACCCTTTCTGTTGCAGTGCGCTTACAAAGGAACAATGGAATGGAAGCCACTGAGGGGAAGCCCGGCATCCTCTATTAGGCACTTATACTGGAGAAGTGTACCATTGTCATGAAGATCGCCCAGGATGTGGACTCTTGCAGCATTCCAGAATGATAGTTCTGTTAGTGTGGTAATGAGTGCCTCGTGGCGTCCCCAAGGAGGTTGATAGTCAGAGCATAAGTGATTGTAGTTCTAGTGAGATGTAGACATGCCACACTTGTAGAGGGGGGGGTTTGGTACATGGCTGGAATAGATGCAGGAGTTTAGATTGTGTCCAAGAGTGGGATGTTGTGGTGGTGTCTGACAAGTGGTTGGAGGACAACCAGTGTGCCACGCATTGCAGGTGTGCCACAAGATAGAAGTATTCCAGATTCGGGAGTGCCAGTCCGCCTTGATCTGTCTGTTTGTAAAGTTTGGAGAGGGCTACTCTGCAGTGGGAGGTGTTCCAAATAAACCTACATGTGATGCGCTCGAATGAGCGAAAGAATGAGACAGGGATATACAATGGGAGATTAACGAAGAAATATAAAAGGCAGGGCAAGACGACCATTTTAATGAGTGCCACCCTACCCATCACAGATAAGGGCAGTGTCTTCCAGAATGTTATCTGGGATTTAAGGGAGTCGATTGTTTCTGACAGATTCCCATCAAATAAGTCTGTGTCTGTGTGGTAAATCTGAACACCTAGGTACCTAAAGTGACTGGCTGACAGGATAAAGTGGGGGCAGCAGAGAGTGGATCAGGGTTAGGCTTGATGGGGGTCAGTGGGCCGATACAAAATTTAGCCCAATTGATATGTAGTCCTAATAAGGACGCATAGGTGTTAAGAGCATTTGTTATGGATGTGGGGAATTGGGATAGGTCCTTTAAGCAGATGAGGAAATCATCAGCTAAAGGGACACTGAGTGGACCCTGTCTCCCAAAGGTTTTCCCCAGGCATGGCCCTGTGTATGCAGCGCAACAGCTAGGGGTTCCATGGCTAAAGCAAATAGGAGTGGGGACAGAAGGCACACCTGCCTCTCTCTATATTAATGGGGTCTGACTATCGGCAATGTGTATAGTAGCCTTATTAGCTGGATAAATCTGGGTGCCAGTCCAAACCATGGCAGTACATTAAAGAGAAAAGGCCACTCTTAAGAATCAAATGCTTTCTATAAGTCGAGCACCAGACACCCCGCTTGAGGCCATTGGAGTGGTGCATATTTCAGAACACACTATGGGATGTGGTGTGAGCTGGTGCAAATCAGTTCTGATCAGGATGCACCAATGTGGAGACTAGGGGTTCCAGACGGTTTTAGATGATTTTAGCTAGTATTTTATAATCTGAGTTAAGCAGTGCCAGCGGTCTATATGAGTGTATGTTGGTCGGATCCTTATGAGGCTTGGGCAGGGAGATCAGCATGATGTCACAGATCATGTCAGGGAGCTGTCCTATAGCAAGGGCTTCCTCATACAGTTTGTGTAGGTGGGGTACATAGAACTCGTGCTTTAGTAGGGGGCAAGCTAGGCGAAATCCAACACTAGCAGGGAGGAGAAGAATGGTGGTCTGTTTGGTTCATCATGTGGGAACCACCCTGTGTTGCCCATTGTATAAGAGGTCCATACAGCTTTCATGATGCTCATGAAGGGTATACGTTTAATGTCAGCTACTAGTGATGTGGCATAATGTCTTGCATTATGCTTCGAGAGATGTTATTTGAGAATTATAGATAGAGGCAAGGTTAGATGATGCCATCCGCCATCTGCAGAGCAATGTCCAGTGAGGCCAGGGAGGGCTGCCTGAAAGACCAGGTGGTGATGGAGCTTCCCTCGTCGGATGAAAGGGAGTTCAAAACATCAGGGCTGGAGCAGCGCTGGTTATCAGTAAGTAGAGCCACCTGCCTTAGCGCTGTGCAGCGTTTTGCGATTATTTGTTCCAGGTCAGGGGCAGCAGAAGGGCCATGGTGTGTCTGCACTGGTGCCCTGCTGTGGCGTCGTATGGCGTGTGAGGATGGGGGATTTCCATTGTCATCAGGACACTTGGAATGAACAGGTCTAAGGCCTGATTCATCTAGCCAATTCCACGTGGTGCTGAAGAAGTGTATGGCACCTTCTACAACCATGCGTAGTCTTGTTGGGCAAAGAATGGAGTACTTTAATCCCAGTTCGCCTAAGCTTCGCTTGAATGCAAGAAAGGAACCGCGATCCCTCTGTGTACTCTGGGAAAAACATGATTTTGACATTGCCCACTTGTACTTCAGGCAGTTGTCGTGCTTCTCTCAACAATGAGTCTCTATCCCTGTAGTGAAGAAACTGGATCACCATTGGACAGGGATTACCACCAAGCAGAGGTCTGTGTGCGGGAACCCGGTGGGGTCTCAACTGAGAAGAAATGCGAGAGCGCAGTCAAATGAAGGAGGTCTCGTAGCCAGGTCTCCAAGTATTGCACTGGATCATGGCCTTCCATGCCTTCCGGCGGGCCCAGCATGCAGATGTTATTTCTCCAGAACCTCCTCTCTGCATCCTCAGCTCGCCCTTCCATAGATTGTACACAGTCTGCTAATGGTCGCAGAAAGGAGTACATGCTCTACGTCTTGGGCTGCAGTATTTCAAGAGTTTGTTCTGCTGTTGCGACTTTATCTGAACGGTTTCAATGGTCTGCTTCCAGTAGGGTAAGGTCTGATGCAACTGTGTCTATTTTAGCTTCCAAAGAGGTCCTGAATTGTTCTATGGCCAAGAGTACAGCGTCCAGTTTATCCTTCCATGGGGTGGGGTGCTCATTATGGTCTCTTGCTGTTGGTGATGATGCCATTTCAGCAGACTGTGTATGGGGTCTTAAGTTGATGCTTTGTCGTGTAGAACGCAAGCAACCCATCTTTGTTTCCTTAAGAAGTTTGTGACCACAATGGGTGGCAGTAGATGGGGCAACGTGGCAGAGCCTACTTGTCAGTGGTTGGGGACATTGAGCTCACCACAGCACGAGCAGCTCTGATTGTGTCTTCATGGCCGGGCTGGGTGATGCAGCAGTGGCAGAAGTATCCTGTGTTTGTGGGAGTGCTGGATAGATATCTACACCTGGGTTTCAACAGTTGACATAGATTCAGAAGCGAGACTTATGGGCGCTTGTAGATATATGCGTGCTGTCCCCGGGCACTCCAATAAATGAGGGGGTCTGCAGTTTGCACCAGTGTCAGGGTGGGTCGTCTTCGCTTGGTGTGTTTTGCTGCATGCCTTCGCCAGTTCTCCTTGGTGGGGGCGCGGCGTTAGGTGTGGATGGCAGTCTCAAGCTGGTGCAGTATGGAAATTTCTGATAATGGGCCAGTGAGGGAGCATTGAGGTGGGGACAGAGCGCACATCACAGGCCGTCTGCCACAGTGTGGGTTCCCAGTCTGAGGACAGCTCCAGAGGCTGTGTGTGAAAGGGCAGGCAGGCCACATCGGGGTTTTTCAGTTGTAGGCTCCTAGGTTTGGGTAGCGGACCGTCAGGATATAAGAGGGGTATTATGCCTGTGGAAGGCGTGCGTTATGACGCCGACCTTCCTCCAGCCCTTTGCTCACCTCTGGGGCCTGGGTCCTCAGTTGTGCCTGGTATGTCTGTTCTCTGCGTTGCTATGTTATCTCATACTATTGTTAGAGAGGCATTCCTACAGTCTTCAGCACTTCGAAGAGGGAGAGAGGCCAACTCCCCCACCCCACACTGTGGGAGCTCATCCAATCCCCTAGTAGTGGCAGTCCACAGGCTCATTCGGCACAGTGACCCTCCCTGAGGCCTCCAGGCAGAAACTCTTTCGCCCCTGGATTGCAGAGGTCCCGGCTGAATCCTCTGGCTTTCATCGCGGCGCTCACAGCCCCATCATAGCGCACCATTTTCCTTCTGTGTTTTCCCCACTCATAGGTGGCTGATCTTATGTGGCAGTGTGTGTCGGCGGTTTAAAGCGCTGATTGCATAGTGCGTCTTGCCTGACAGCGGGGCTGCGTGCCATGTGGAGAAAGGCCGAGGATCCAGTGCACACCTCCTCTGGGTGCCTGGTGTCCACGGGTCATGTGGATCAAGGGCCCTCAGCTCAGAAAGTAAGTGTGCATGACCAGGAAGGCCAGATGGTCAATCTCAGCTGGGTTTATTTCAGGATACCGGGGTGGTGTAGTGGAGTTTCAATAAGGTGCGTCTGTCATGTTGGTCGCGCAAGCCACACACCTTCCTCAACAGACCCTTATTAAAAAGAACAATACAAAACACCGCGCAGGGTCACTGATCACCACTTGGTACTTAACCAATGGAGGTTCAAGTGACAGAACTACTGCAGCAAGTAGGACACATCGATTCCATCCAATTTATTAGCCCAGCACCTGGGCATCAAAGCGACTTAACTAGGGTCACATGGAACATAACCAACATGGCATAGAAAGTACTTTGGAGAGTGAGCAATTTAGAGATAGAGGACTACTTGTGGAAACCTACCAAGAACCTGTGTACCCGCTGATGAGTGCTAAAGCTGACAACTTAGAGAATACGGATGTATATCAAAAGATTTACTCAAGTTTTAAAGAATGCAAAAAGTGTAATGCCATCAAGAGCAGGTAAAGCCAATGTTTCAGAAACAGTTAACTACAAACCAGCTGTAAGCATGCAAGGGACTTGGAGCAATGAGTGGGGTTCGATTGCAAGAGCCATCAACCAACCACCAGTCCCGAAGCGAACCAGCCTAGAACCCACAGACAGCCTAGAAGCCAGTAAAAATATATTTTGCCTATGCTCAAGGAATATACATGGACTGGTGGGCAAACTAGACTACGCGGAGTTACTAAGCTACTTGCTAACCTTTGAAGTGATCATTCTACAGCAAACATGGGCTCTTGAACCTCTCCCTATTACTGGCTTCACTCACAATGCAGTGCTGGCCACCAAAGAAGAAAAATATGACTGCAAGAAAGGCAGACTTGCAATTTACCTGTCCACAGCTCTCAAGGTCACAAGCCTAGAGCAAAAAAATAGATTCTGATAACCTAGAAATTCTGCACATAAGACTGGAAACGAAGGGTGAAGTCAGAATGGTAACACAGTTTAACATCTACATGCCACCAAATCTCAAAGATAGCACAGAGACATCAAAAAAGATGATCAATTACATCTTCAAAGCAGGGTCTACTCACTCGAGTTCCTTGTTAATTGTTACAAGATATTTCAATATGAAACTGCTGGGCAGGCCAACAGAAAATGAAATTCTAGAGTCACAGGAGTGTCAGTGAGCTGTTCCAATAGAGACATTAATAGACCTCGGGAGGGCACAAAAGGACTCAACTCACTTGCCAAATTAGAGCACCAAGGTATATGGTTTCTTAATGGCTGATTTTCAGACAACACTCCAACTGCATTATCCTTTCACTCTACCAATGAAAACTCCTTATAGACTATACTCTGGGCTCCTTGCTCCTGCTAAAACACAGCCACTCGTTTAATATTGGCACAAGATCTAAGAGCAATCACTTGTCTCAGGAGCTAGACTTGACCACCATCTTGAGAGAGAATACATGTACGGTTGAATCCGGCTCATCATACATGACTGCTCTAAAGAACATAAAGTGGACTCCAGCAAGACTAGAATCATTGGCTCAAACACTAAGAATATCATCAACTAATCACTATGAAAAAAGCAACTCCACAAATGAGAACTGGGAAGTGTTTACAGATTCTTTCGCAAAACAACATGTTTCAAGAGTAAAACCAACAAGCGCGTCACCAGTGACTTACCAAGAGAACAGCCACAATCATCACATGAGAGGGGTAGTAAAAGAACTGAAACATAAAGCTAACAAGGCCCTGAGGGCTTTGAGGAAATTCCCAAACAATGCAACCTTAATATCGGATCTCAGGAGCTCAAAAAAAGATCTAAAACTGGCGATCTGGAGTGAAAAGAAACAAACCACAGAAGTATTCTGGGTCAAATTAATTTGGGACATTACGCACTACAACTCCAAATCTTTGTGGAGAATGGTGAACAATTTAAATAATCCACTAAACCACTGCTTGGACTCAAACATCTCTCAGGAATCCTGGGCTAATTTCCTGTATGTGCATTTTAATGCACTCAAGTGTAGAGTCAAAACTGACGGTAGCAGTGGGTGCCTCACTTGAGGGCTATGACAGTCCGAAAGTCATTTATGAAAACGTTGAGTCCCAGACAACAGTGTGATATGAATCAATGCCGATTCCATCAAATGGAAATAAGTAAGGGTCAAACCGCTGGAGCTCCCGGACCAAACAGAATTGTGGCGGCTATTTTTAAAGCTCATCCAACCAAATGGGCAGAGCATATGGCCCGCTGTTTAATCACATCCTAACAGATGATATAATACCAGCGTCTTCGAGAGGATCTATTATATCGCCGATTTTCAAAGGTGATGACAAGGCAGTCGCAGAGAACTACAGACTTGTTGCCTTCATAGATAACAAGGCAAAATACTATGCTGGAATGATACTGGAGCACCTCTTGGATTGGACTTCTACAAACTATGTAATACGGATTAATCAAACCGGATTCTCAACAAAAAAAAATGGGGACAACAACAAACATCATGTGTCTATCTTTATTAATTGAATCCTCAAAAGCCTCCAAACGTTCTCTTCACCTTTGTTATATTAGCTATAAAGCCACTTTTGACTGCTTCAATTGAAGCAGGCTCTGGTAGAAGTTCACCAACTGGCACATCCCTCCAGTGCTTCTCAGAAAAATTGAAAACTTGTATACAAATACATGGGTAAGAATTAAACTGGGTAATGGAGCAAACCTATCTAGGGCAATACCCACAACTCAGGGCATCAAACAGGGGTGTGTTTTGGCATTGACACTTTTCAACCTTTTTCTCGCAACCTATCTCCGACTTTGACTCCTGTCAATTCCCACGCACTGAAACTTGCCTCATTACATCTAACCATCTGTATGCTGATGATCTGGTATGGATCAGTCGGACAGAGGTCAGCCTGGAGCGCCTATTGGATGCTACCCAAGAATATTCAAGCATGAATAGCGTGGCAATAAATATGAAGAAGATGAAAATCATGACTTCAGGAGAAGGCCAATTGGTACCGCGACTGACAAGGATTGACAAAACTTGCGAATACAAATATCTTGGCCAATTATTCAACAGTGAAAGCACATTTCAACGTCAGATGAAAAAAAATTAAAAATAGAAAAGGGATCGCTCTGGCAAAGGACCCCATTTAGAAACCTAAGAGGCCCATCATACGCTCCTGTCTTCAAAATTGCGGGAGCAAACATAGTGCCCACCCTGGCATATGGTTATGAAGCATTACGGGGCAGAGATTCAAACATTTTGGATACAACTATAGTGAGCATCTACAGGCAAACCTATCAACTCCCTAGCTATACACCACCAGTACCGATCGCGGGTGGAGCTCAGTCTCGTAAAGCTGACACTAGCTAGGCACGCGGCCTTCATCAGTTCTTGTTATAGATTTAAGCCCTTAGATATCAACACAATAAATTACAGCATGTGGCTGGAGAAAACTAAGTGATCTGATTCACCTGCCAAAGGATATTTACTTACAATTGATTGGATTGGCCTAGCAGAAGTATGGTCTGCAACAGTAAGTTATGAAATCTTTAAAAGAACCATAAACAAAAGAGGTAAAATCCTGTCATCCTTGGAGGACAAAGCAACTTCAGAAAAATGATCACATGCCTGGATGGTCCTAAACAGCTACAAACCACTGAGTTCACAGCAATGCCTGGCAGAAGCCTATAACTGCATGTTAAAAGGAAAATATCTGAAATACTGACTGGGTATTCTGCCATCAAATACACATGCTACTCCCTGGCAAAGACCAGAAGGCAGTGAAGACTGTAGGCTGTGTGGCCACCCAACAGAAGACATAATTCACATCATGTGTCTCTGCAAAACCACTCTCAGCCTTTGCTGGCTTCGCCCACTTTGGGACCAGCTCGGGTTACCGTCCAGCAGACAAGAGGCACTGATCTGCTTCAATTCAGCTGATCTCCAGCTTATATCTTGGACTCTGAAATGCTTCCAGAAGATTGAAGGGACATTGAAGAAGAAACAATACAAGAAAGGCCCTAATAGCCGATAGACACAGACCCCTAAAAGACCATTGAAGGTATGACTGGCACCAAGTAGCTCATAAGACGCTTCGTTGGTGATCGAGAGTGAATGGACTGATATCCCGAACCTGTTGCTCGAGCGTGATCAAGCTGCATTTTCCATTCTGGTCTGGCTGACTGATATGGCCATAATTAACAGCCTATAACTTTTATTAATGAAATTTCAAAGAAATTTTGAAGGCATTCACTCCAAGCAATATCTTCCCTCAAACGATTACTTGTACAACTGATTACAAACCATACATTTTCACTTATACCTCTTTTTAACATTTTAGTTCCCACTTTAGCACTTGCCAAGGGAACAATGCTTGTGTAAGCTCATTACTATGATCAGGAGTGGGACGACACATTAGTGCCCAGATTTAGTTTACCACTTTTGGTTAACCAGTCGTCCCCCAAGGGACATAAGCATGCACTTTAATGTGCTGTTTTGCACCTCCTTCGCTGATTAGGCCTCTGTTTTCAGCACACCAAGGGCCAAAACAATGCACTTTAACTTGCTTAGTATAAGCAAAGGGTATAATCTGTGGCTTGAGCATGGCACAGGTTTCAGAGCCTGTTTTAGAACCCCATAAAGGGCATGCTACCTTGGAGTCCTTTCCCTCTTGCATACAGTACCCATACACTTTAAAGCATAAAACTCAGTACCTCAACTGAGCTTGTTTCCAGTCCTATCCTATTCTATTATTTCCTATTCCAATCCTATTTCTTAGCGGCCTATTTCCTAAGATCTTGGCTAAAAAAAAAAATTAAAAAAAATACTAGTACACATTTTTTAGCTTCCATCTCTGTCTGCAAAGAGAAATCTAATACAATGCGGTTCTGGGGTTACTGTTATTCGTATTTTGACATGGTTTTACACTATTAACTCATAAAGATGAGTATTGTATATGCAAAGGTTTTTATTAATCATGCATAATAAATGTATTATTATTATTATGGAGGTTCCACTTCTCCGCAGAAGAGGTCTGTAGAATGAGGAAAGAAAAGAAAAGTATTTGAGAGGCAAGGTAAACATGCAGCGTGAGGAGTCAGTGTAGAGAATAAGCTGCAGTACAACTAACTAAATGCCACTATACAATCACCTTCATGACTCTCATCCTTATTTCAGACCGTGCTACAGCACTGAATCACTGCTTTTGAAAGTTTCTCACTTTGTAAAATTGAGTTTTGACCAGGGTCAGGCAGCTATAGTGGTTCTATTGGACCTGTCTGCTGCTTTTGATATGGGATCTCACCATATACCGCTTCAGAGGCTTGCCGAATGCGGTATTGGGGACTTGGCAATACAAGGGATCTGGCCCTACTTTTCTGATCTCTGCCAATCTGTCTTTGTACCTTCTATCCTATCTCCTCCATACCCCTTTCTTTTGGCGTCCCTCAGGGGTCTGCCCATAGTCCTACTCTTTTTAATGTTACATGGCCCCTGTGGCTGATATTATCCAACCCCCTGGGTTCAAGGTGGTGTCTTACGCTGATAACACACAGCTTCTGTTGTCTTTTTCTGAGACTTCAACAGTCTTTTTAATCATGTCTACTGTGTGTAGCAGGTTTGATGAAGTCAAGCTGTCTGATGCTTAATGCTGTTACAACCGAGGTCATACTTTTTAGTTGTTCTCCCTCCCTGTGGTCCATTGCCTGGTGGCCCAGGAACTGGGTACTCTCCCTTCGCCAGTGAGGGAGTCAGATTTGATAATTAACTTTTTGACCCACACATAAAGACCATTTCTGGCACTAGTTTTGCGATCCTAAAAAGTGTAAAAAAAAAAAACATTCCTGAGCTTGGTTCCCGAATGTATAAGGATAACGATGGTATATGTTCTTAACACTTCACGCCTTGATTATGCAAATATTGTTTTCCTTGTCCTTCCCGAGTATATTTTAACAACGTCTTAAGCTTGTTCAGAATGCTGCAGTTCAGCTGCTCCTGGACATTCCTAAACAGGACTCTGGGCTTAAATTAGAGCTTCAGGAGAAGTGTGGCACAATGGTTAGAGCGGCAGACCCTGATGCAGAGATCTGGCCCGGGACCAGGGTTCAATTCCCGCCTCGGTGGGTCTTGGGCTCAATTCCCTTGGACCACATAATTCTTGCCTCGGTGCCTAATCTAATTAATGGGTCCCACTCTGTAACTCTGGTCAATAGCTTGCTTAGACAGCACTTGGATGCTTGGCTTCACCCTGGGGGTTGCCCAGGAGTGGGCGCCTCACAGGGAAAAGCCAGGAGGGGTTCCACAGTGGTATGCGTACAGCAACTTGAGACCCTAACGGGTGAGGAGTGCGCTATACAAGTGCGAAGTTTAAGTTTCTTGGCGGAGGGGGTTACTCCATCACAAACGTGATAAATATCCTGTCTGCTCTATTATGATCCCATTATAAAACATGGAGATCTTAATATGGTGGACGGGATATCCGTTTGTGATCTAAATCAGGCCCTTAATCTCTTCACACCTTAGGGCGTGTCATTGGCTCCCAGTTTGTAAGCATGTCACTTTTAAATATTTGCTGCTACATTTCTGGCCTTCTATAATAAAGGCCCAGTTTATCTTAGAAGTAGAATTCATCAATATGGTCCTTCCAGAACCTTGAGATCCTGCAATCAGTAGCTGCTCAAGGTTCCTCTGATTCGGCGCGCCCGTTTGGGTGGCTGAGCGTTTTCTTACTTGGCTGCAAATATGTGGACTACTCTTCCACTTTGCATCTGGGCCTTCTCTGATGAATCCTCTTTCAAAAAAAGGCTGACAACATGGCTTTTTCAATCATGCTGAACTTTATTACGTTGTTGAGTCTGCATTAGCACCGGGACGTCTTTGACAGGTGTGCACTATAGAAATAGCATATTTATTCATTCATATTCATTCAGTGCATTGGCTATAGAACATGCACAATACTTTTATGCCAACCTACTGAGGTATGGTCAATGTCCCTTTTTCCCATGCCAATGGGGCAACAGCTCTTGATCCAAATATACTTCTGTTTGGTCATGCCAGTAGTCTAGTACCATTTTCTCCATAGTCATAGTTATAGGCTTTGTCTGTTTTTTGATTTGCCTGCTTTTGTGTGTGCTTGATGTATATCCCGGAAGGTTCATAAGCCAACCCACTGCAGATGTTGTAAGTGAAAGTGGTAATTAGGGTTTAATAGCAGGTGACTGTGTTATCACTGGTGGCTGGTCGTGAGAGGCTGAAGGCTGTTCTGCTATTGCCTCAGAGTTGCAATTATTCACCTCATAGGTCACTCACTTTCCTGATAATCCATTCTTGTAGATGGAGACATCCACTGAGATAAAAGGAATGGAAGTTGGTAGCCCTTTTTTGTTCCATGGATCCAGTATTGCAACAAAGGTTTACTCTTTGGGGGGCACCATCTCTTTTTGCAGCCTTTGATTTGTGTTTACTTGAAGAATTAAACTGTTGACAAAAACAACTGCTTCTTTATTAATATTTGTTTATGTTTGTTCCATCTTTTCAAATGGGTCTACAACACATGCAACAATGGAATGGCTTGGCCCATTATACAATACTCCTCGATGACTCCCTCTGTCAAAATCACAAAAAGCTGTAGAATTGGAGTCAGGCACTCCACTAGCTCCCTTTTTTCAACTGCCATTGTCATGGCTATGGCAGTTGCATCCCCTCTCTTTCATGGTGTGTAATCATTGATAGACCTGTACTGCTCAAACAGGTGTTGCAGCATGTTGTGACCTCCTATATGTGGGTATTACAGGGACTCTATTAATATGCTAAATGATCCCCAGCTGCTTCCAGACATTGAGCCAATGTCTGACGTGAGTTCAAATCCTACAACAGATGGCCAGTTTGTTGTTGACTATTCTCTTTTGAGGCAGTGATGCAGAATTAAGTTGATGCAGTGAGCTAAACATAGGATTCCGAAGTATGCTCCATCAGCCTTGGTTTTGACAACATGTCTGCCATTGTTAGAGGAAACAATTTCTTAAGCTGAGACCTCTAGGTTGAAGCCATTCATAGACTTTAACATCTTTCAGGACGTTGACAGCTGTATATGATTTCTCCACAGGTGACTTTGCAACGTATTACATGCCGTCAAATGCCTCGAAAAGCATCAACAACTGCATCATTAGCAGTTAGCCTTTGCTTAAGCCTTTTTGAAGGCATCCCAGTGTAAAGTGATGCACATTTAGGGCCTGATTTAGATCTTAATGGTGTTCCCGCCAAACTATGTCGGCAGAGGACCCGAAAGACCATCAAGCCAAAAGTGTTCTGCCCACTGTATTTAGATGTTACAGTTCTGCAAGTGGTGGACTGTTGATGGATTGCTGACCTATGGAGACAGCAGCCGGACCCAATGGTCTTTGTACAATGGCAGAGGCCATGGAATGAGGTAAGTTACACACACTGCCTCCTTAGCCATATGTGCCCCCGCACTACACACCACACCACATTCACACTGTTATCCAATACAATTCCGACATAACCAGTACTTCCCAAAAACACACGTTGACATACATCCATCACACAACATTCACACTCCATTGACACTGCATCCACACATGACAACCACAACAACAAACACAACTACACACCCATCTACACAAACTCACACACAAGTACAACTAAACACATCACTACAACGTCCACCACTCACCTGAATGTCACACTGCAACCTAACATCGATCTCACATGCAAGTGACTCAAATACAGACACATCCACACAAGCTCCCTTCACCACAACCAACCAATCCACACACACACACACACACACGTACTGACTCACATACACAACAGATGGCATGAACCTACCAGCAAAGGTCCCCTTGCAGTTTGCACACATGACAAGTGTGAATGTACAGTCATTGTGGTGCCAGAAGTCATTTGGCAATGTATACTGACACCATGATGACGTGTAAATGTGTACCATGTGTGTGTTGTGCCAGTGTGTCTCCAGCCGTGTGTGACACAATTGTATCCCCAACATATGCATGTCACAATGATTAAAAAAAATATTAAATAAATACTGTGACATATATATGCATGCAGTGGTCCCGACCTCCCGTGCAGTGCCCACCCAGTCGTACCCTGGCAATACGGCGTCCCTACCTTCTAGTCCAATAATAGGGTGGGGCGGATTTTATCCGTGGGTCGGTGGCAGCAGCGACGGCAGGTGTTGTCCACTCGGGTCCAGTTGGAAACAGAAGTGGAATCAGGAAAAAACGTGAGTTTTCACCCCTTTTCCCTCCCAATCTGCCAACTCAGAAGTGGAGATTGGACTGCCACTTTTTTCTTGGCCGTAAGGCACATCCAAATCTGCACGTCGGAAAGGGTGGCTTGGGTCCAGCCGGCATGTATTTTTTCCCTCTGCCGGGTCAAATACAGGCTTTCAGGTATGGGACCGCCAGCATCTAAATACGGCGGTGGACCTCAAGGTGGCAGATGGATTTTCAGTCAGAAACTCGACAGCAGGACAATTATCCACAGGGCCCTTAGTCTTTGGCTTGGATAGTCATATGTTGAATGGATTGAACAGCGCTCTGCTTCATTGCTCTGCTAACCAATTCTAGCACTCAATGGTGCACTGCTAACATCTGCAATTGAAAAATACATCTGGCTTGGAACTTTCCATTTTGGACAGAGGGTTTCCACAAATTTAGAAATCCTTCTGCTTCCATCAAGAAAAAGGGATGAGTTCAAGTGCTAACATTTTGGCCAGCTTCCCATTGTATAAGCGGACAATCTCATGGGTTCTGTGATTTGGCAACTCCTTGCTGAACATAGATTTAATAGTGGGTTGTTGTGGCAGTTTTCCTTGTTAGGATACCACCATTTCAAGTGCTCTACAAGTAGCAGGTAGGCTGTTTGGACACTCTGAGGTGATTACTATATCACTCTTTTCCGTATGCCAATCTGAGGTTGCTGACTTCCCTGTTAGAAGCAGGGCTTCCTCGCATGATGGTAACATCATCTTCTTCCTGACCATCTGTCTGTTCAGCAACTTCCTCTTTTGGCAGCAGCCATCCTGTTGAGGAGGCAGAGGTGTGAAGGCCCTGTTGTCCTACAGGGAGGCATGCACAAATTGTATAAAATAATATAAAAATATGAGGTGTCCCTCCATGGCCCATGGGGCCCCTATAGGAGATGGTGGGGAATAGGGAGCAAAAATCAAATAAGCTAACTAAAAAACAACAATGTACTATAAACTACTACAATCAGTGCAAATATATCAGGACAAATATATTAGGAAAAACATTTAAAAATGAGCAAAAAATGACATGGTCTTCTAATATTACTGCCCTTAAAAATAACTTTTAAATGTGGAATAAAAGGATTAGTAATCATAAAAACACATAGGTGCTAACCACAATGGTGGTCATTCACCACATGGCCAGACTAGAAGTAGACCTGGAGAATAAAGACAAAATGCTTACTGCATACACACTTGGCTTCCCAAAATGGTGGCCTCTAGCCTCTTGGCCAGCAAAGGAGGAGGCATAAAGAACAAAGACAAAATAGCAGCCTATGACTGCCTGACTTTCTCGCTCTCTCTCTTTCTTACCAAAATGATGGTCGCCACTTGGCAGCAAAGAAAGAGGCCCTAATAACAAGGAGAACATGGCTGACCTGACTGGAGCCCATTCTTTTCCCTCCAACAACAAAACTTGCAGGATTTTAGGGAAAGGATTGCACAAATCTACACCCAAAATGTAACTGGTCCTTAGTACACCACCACTAAACCAGCAGCAATAACTTAAAAGACAATTCTTCCAAATAATAGTAACAACACAGCAACATGGAAACAGTAAGAAAAATATTAACTAAACTTTAAAAATGCCCCAAACACAAACAGTACAAGGCAACAACTACTCTTGCAAAATATATTTTAAAAGTTGACGAAAAACGATTAATCAACCATCTTACACAAAGACACCTACACTCACAAAATGATAGACAAGCATTCGGGGGAGAGCAAAGGAAAATGTCTGACTACATGGGTCAAGACTCCTGAAGTCACCTAGGCCCCACAACCAACAGGGATATGCATACAAGAATTGAATCTACATTTGCATAAATACATGGCTATATACAAGTGCCTTAAATAATTAATGCAAATATTGCGAGCACAGAAGAGGAGTGTGAAGCAAACCAGGCCCCAAAAAGTAAAGCCACCATGCTATGAAGACAAAATTCACAAAAACACAAGGAAAATGAGGCAATATTATTAACCTCATGTGTGAACCATCCAGAAATGGCCATTATCTCTTAGCCTTACATGGGCCTGCCTGCACCCACCCTAACTAAAGCGGCCATCAGCAACAAACAAATGAAAGGAGAGCTATTGGCTTTATAAATGACGATTTCTTTTACCCACGTGTTTTGGTTTGGAGTGGAGGGGATGTATGTGGTGTGGATCGGAATTATGTGGGTTAGATTTGAATTGTTAGTTGTGGAACTGTGGGGGTGGAATTGTGTGGTCTGTAGCATTTCCTTGAATGGACACTTCCTAAGTCTTCTACAAAGTCCCTCCACCCACTAATGCCCAGTGATATAATCAGAGGCTGTAGGGCCACTGGTGATGCAACCAAACCAGTTCATAGTAAAAAATATATATATATATTTGTAAAATCACATCTGATATGCCCACAGACATTCACAACAATAGTAGATCCCTATACAGACAACTGCATGTGTACCACAACCCGTGAGGAAACTACAAAGGTGTTCCAAAAGTCTCGACCACTGGCAGTCACTTAGACAGCAGTACATTCCATCACTTTTTAAAGAAAAACAATGGCAGTACAAAAACTGGACTTCCATATGCAAATTAGGCATGTTCTTGCTCCAACAGGAACAGTCCAACTCAAAATGCAAGTGAGGTCACCTGTGAATGGGAACACAAGGAACCACACCTGATTTCAGCAATATTGGGTCTGATCAGTGAGGTGTGGATTGAGTCCTGTGGCACAGCAAACACGAGAACCCATATCTGTCGCACTTAAAACATTGGACTAGGAAATCACAAAGGTGATTTTTTGCCCTCGGTGCCACAACAGACAGAGGCCTGAGATATGCAAAACAGACTGGTCTTGCTCTGATGGGAACCAACCGTTTAAAAAAACCTGCATCACCCACCCCTAAAGCAAGGCTGGTCAGAGATGCTCTGTCTCTAAGCGCTGCACTGAGGGCCGCAAGCTATCTAGTCACTAAATCTACCAAAGAGCTATACAGATCTGGCCAAACATTACACCCTTCTGGGATATGCCACCCACAGAGGCAGAAATTGTACAATTCCGTGAAATAAATAAAACTCAAGCCTAAACTTTACATGGGATGGCTTGACCTAAAGACCTAGTGCTGAGATGCAGAAAGATGAAGTTTTTTACTAATTCACAAAATAAATGATTTTTTTTGTGGGGAGGGGCGACACAAAGCAGACCATCATTTGCTTAACTTGTATTTGTTAAGAACTAAAACTGTGTCCATTCTCGGGTCCAAGCACACTTCTACGGATGGTGTTTCAACCAGGTGGAAAGTAAGCCACCCCCTAAACAGTTTGTACCTCCTTCGAAGCGCACTCGCTTCGTGATTTAGGAGCGCACCATCGGACCTGTAGGAGGGGAGGCACGTGTGACTCAAATGTGTGCAGCGGATGTGCACACAAACCATGGTGCGTCAGCAGGGGTCATGGCTGAGGAGACAGGCCGCAAACTCTTCCAGGGGTGACAGTCGTACTGCCAAGCAGCCGAAGATCACTGATCACTGTGCTCGAACCAAACCTGTGGCACTGCGACACCTGTCTGGCAACGAACCACACCAGGTGTGAAACAATGCCTAATTAACATTTATAGTGCACCCTTGTACAGCACGCGCCGCATGGTAAATGGCATCTCGGTGATTGGTTAATGCTCGATGCTAGGGCCACGCCTCTATGCCATTCATAAAACCCTCTAATGCCCTTAAGCTTCACCTGGCATCTTGCCGGTCAGATCATCACTTGCTCTTGCCTGAATTGGCACATCGCCTAGAGGCACACCTGTCGAAAGTGCCTGTGCCAGATTATGTAAACACGCACACACAAATTGGTGCTACTATTTTTAACTGAATAGCGCTCCACCCTTAGACCTGAGAAGTATAAAAGGCTGAGCCTGTCTCGTCGGTGTGTGAAAAAATTAAGCTTGAATACATTTATGACAAACTCAATAAAGTGGTCCATGAGCCTCTTTTTCAGAAGAACACTTGCAAATGTTATTTATAGAATAAAATTTTCATTATTTTTACTGTTTTCTTTTTGATACTTTTTTGATCTCATATGTAAGTGTGAGTTCGTTTTTAACGACCGATCTAATAATGCATTCATTCGTGAACTGGATTTCGTTTCAACATGGTACTAAACTACATTCTCTGAAAAATTAAAAGCGTAGTTCTCTGTGCCATGATTATAACAGACTGCACAGTTATTTGCTACAGGTGCATTAACCAGCTGTAACCAAGCACTCAAGTCAAAATAAGACCTTGGTTCTCAGAAATGTGTGTCACAGTAGTTGAGTGTGTACATTTATAATAAAAACGCAAACACACCCCACTTTTTAGATAGTGGTTCTTTCCAGCTGAAGCTTACCTTTTCCTGGCAGCCTGCTTATTATCACACAAAGCGACTCGAGAGTTTGTCAAGCGGCCTGGAGTACGAAATCCTGTTCTATCCTGCCAGCCACTTAAACCACTCAAAGAATGCAGCTTCAGTCGACTAACAAGGGCCGGCTGTCCGTGTGGGAACACAGAGTGGTCGCCCCACCAAGATCCACATTTAAGGGGACAGGAGGGAGGGGAGGGTTGAAAGTATGGAAGCACATATATATATTGCAAAGTCTGCCACCCAGGTTTGGCCCCTGTGCGAGGTAGATTCAATCAGCAGCATCACAAGATGCCCCAGTGCAAATAAGGGAAATGACCTGGTGCTCAGGAAGCAAAATACAGGAATTGCCAGGGTTCGATGGGCATGGTGCCCCGGCAGCGCCAATGGCAGCTCCTCCCCTGTATTCAGCCAGGTATGGTAAATATTCAGGTTTAAAGGGGGATGCCTAGTACCTCACAGCACTGTACTTGCCATGCTGCCCAAAATCACACTATAAGCTGGAAAGAACTCTGTGATTTGATTTCCCGCGAAGCATTAACTTCCCATGACCACTCTACACTGGATAATATCAGAATTATCAGAGTTGGCAAAAAACTCAAAAGAAGATGGAAAGATGACAATAAATGACAGACAAGGTGTTTCCACAGCATCGAGGCACCAAATCCCTACCGTTTTACTCTCCAGAAGTTATTCCCCATCTTGACCACAAATACCATTATTCTCGGGTCCCCTGGAAAAGTCTGCCCAGGGTGGTGGGATCTAACCAGTTTCGTACATTTAGGAAACATGTTACTGTTAAGTATCTGGTTTCATGGAGAGATTTGCTTCCGCCTTATGAACGTACATACTAGCTCATGTAGTGGAAGTGAGCACAGTCTCACAGGGCGGTTTCATTTCTGATTGTGAAATCTCGTTCAGAACTCGTTCTCTTCTCAAATGGTGCTGCGACGTGGTCGAAAAAAAACTGTGGGCGCTATAGAAAACATCTATTCAATTTAAACAAGCACAGGGTTTCCTCTACAGGCGGGTGGAAGGGCCGGTGCAGCTGTATGTTCTCTGTCATCACGGTCTTGATCAACTCGACGAACTCCATCCTGAGCCCCTAAGCCATTGAGCACTGGCGCTGTCCGTACTCAGGCCTGTGGCCACCTGGGGAAGCAGAATGTTCCAGACACCTACAGCAGTGGATTCCAACCTTTTGACTTCTGTGGACCCCCTCTTTATCATTACTGGAACCCAGGGACCCCCCCTGAATCATTATTGGAATCCACCCCCGCTAAGTCATTACTGAATGCTGGGGACCTAATCTGTTAATATTAATTTTCTAAGCAGTCGCGGACCCCCAGGAGTCCCTGGACCACAGGTTCGGAACCACTGACCTAGAGCACAAACCCACAGTGGTAGAATCAGCTGCAATCAATCAGTCAATCAATCAGGGGATTTGTAAAGCACACTACTCACCCGTGAGGGTCTCAAGGTGCTGAGGAGGGGATGGGGAGGAGGAGGGGGGATGTGCTGCTACTGCTCAAACAGCCAGGTCTTGAGAAGTTTCCTGAAGGTAAGGAGGTCTTTGGTCTGGCGCAGGTGGGTGGGAAGAGTGTTCCACGTTTTGGCTGCGAGGTGTGAAAATGATCTACTGCCGGTTGTAGTTCTGCGAATGCGTGGGATGGTTGCAAGGGCGAAGTCAGCAGAGCGGAGATTACGGTTGGGGTGTAGAAGGAGAGTCGTTTGTTGAGGTATTCTGGTCCAGTGTTGTGCAGTGCTTTGTGAGTGTGGGTGAGGAGTTTGAAGGTGATTTTCTTGTTGACTGGGAGCCAGTGCAGGTGTTTCAGGTGGTCTGTGATGTGGCGGTGGATGTCCAGGGTGAGGCGTGCGGAGGCGTTCTGGATGCGTTGCAGCCTCTTCTGGACTTTGGCCATGGTTCTTGTGTAGAGGGCATTGCCGTAGTCCAGTTTTCTGATTACGAGGGCTTGGGTGACTGTTCTTCTGGTTTTGGTGGGTATCCATTTGTAGATCTTTCGGACCATGCAGAGGGTGTTGAAGCAGGAGGAGGAGATGGCGTTGACTTGCTGGGTCATGGATAGTGAGGGGTCCTAGGTTGTGTGCGTGGTTGTTTGGAGTCGGAGCAGTTCCGAGAGTGGCAGGCCACCAGGAGTCATCCCCTGCGGAGGGGGTGGAGCCGAAGATGAGGACTTTCGTCTTCTCCGGATTGAGTTTGAGGCAGCTGCTCTTCATCCATTCAGCAATGGCCTTCATTCCTTCGTGGAGGTAGGTCTTGGCGGAGTCCTTGGTGAGGGAGAGGATCAGCTGGGTGTCGTCAGCGTATGAGATGATGTTGAGGTTGTGGGATCGGGCGATGTTAATGAGCGGGGCCATGTAGACGTTGAAGAGGGTCGGGCTGAGGGACGAACCCTGGGGTATGCCGCAGATGATTTCGGTGGCCTCTGAGCGGAATGGGAGGAGGCGGACTCTCTGGGTTCTGCCGGTGAGAAAGGAGGTGACCCAGTTCAGGGCTCTGACGCGGATTCCAGCATTGCTGAGGCGTGAGCGTAGGGTGTGGTGGCAGATGGTGTCGAACGCGTCCGAGAGGTCCAGGAGGATGAGGGCCGCGGTTTTGCCGCTGTCCAGTATGGTTCTGATGTCGTCGGTGGCGTCGATGAGGGTGGTTTCGGTGCTGTGGTTGCTGCGGAATCCGGATTGGGAACGGTCCAGGGTGTGGTTCTCCTCTAGGAAGCGGGTTAGTTGTCTGTTGGCAGCCTTCTCAATGACTTTTGCCGGGAAGAGGAGCAGGGAGATAGGCCGGAAGTTCTTGAGGTCCTTTGGGTCCGCCTTGGGTTTTTTGAGGAGGGTGTTGATCTCGGCGTGTTTCCAGCTCTCCGTGAAGGTGGCGGCCTCGAAGGAGCTGTTGATGATCTTCTGTAGTTGGGGTGCGATGACGGAGCTGGCTTTGTTGAGGATGTGGTGAGGGCAGGGGTCAGATGGAGAGCAGGAGGGGATGGTGTTCATGATTTCGATGGGGTCGTTGTTGACGGGGGTCCAGGAGAGCAGGAGGTTGGTCGCAGGTGAATCTGTGGTGTTGGTGGTTGCTGGGGGGGGTCTGGGTGCTGAAGCTGTCGTGGATGTCTGCAATCTTGTGGTGGAAGCAGGAGGCTAGGGAGTCGCAGAGGTCTTGGGATGACGGGATGTTGTTGACGTTGGAGCTGGGGTTGGAGAGTACCTTCACGACTGCAGCATTAAGTAGACACAGAAGACTGGCTCCCTAGCGTTTTTCCGATCCAGGACTATATGTACAGATTTTATGCAGGTCATTTAATGGAGCATTCAAGACATTTTCCAAACCCCAATATATTCTATGTATTTTCTATAGCGAAACTTAAATGCACGGTTGAAAAAGTGTTAATTTCTGTCTCATATATCCTTTATGTAGCTACATAATAGTTTTTTTTTTTTTTTTTTTTTTAAATCAACCACACACTACATCAGTGAGCATTTTTTTTGCAAGGGACTAAATGCGCCCTGGTGCCCAGCACTGACACGCTCACTTACTGATGTCACCAGCTGGCTGCGCTGATATTTGTTTTGTTCAAAGAAGACAGACTATCCATTGCTCCTTGCTCGCTGTTTCTGCACATGAGCATTCTGTTGACCTAGAGCCCCTTCTAGAAGTGAAACTCACCAACAAAACTTTTAACAAAACAAACACCAACGCAGTAAGCCGGTGATGTCATCAGGGAAGCGTGTCAGTGCTGGGCACCATGGGGTTTGTAGTCCCTGCAGTGCTGGTGCCGCAAAAGAAGTGTGTGGAAAACACAAGGGGAACTGCATCTCCCGGCAAGCAGTGCGCACGTCTTAACAAGGCAGCTGGGCAGCTCGTTTGCTTGAAAGCAGCAGGGAGTGCGTAACAAGCGCCCTGGAAAACACCTTCTAACATTTGACCTCTATCTTTGAATGCACAGTAAATGTAACAAAATAAGAACATGATTTTCAGCCCTGCTTACAGAAACGGACCTCGGAGAACGGAAAACATCAAGCGTGCTAGTCACATGCTCTTGGAGAAAGAAAAAAGTAGTCCCTAAACTGCCACAAGTGGGAGGGGTACAGGTAGTGGGGGACTGCTCCTTGGAATGAAAAGGAGGGACAAACAGGACAGCTGGTCAAATGCTCTTAGAGAAAGAAAAAAATAGTCCCTAAACTGAGACAAGTGGAAGGGTTCAGGTACTGGGGTACTGCTCAGTGGAATAAAAAGGAGGGACAAACAGGAATGATTGATCATTAGCAAGCAAGGCTTTTTAAAGGACCCTGAAACAAACCAATGAGAAGCAGTAAGCCCACAAAGAAGTATATACAAGAGGTCTCGAAAGCCCGACCTAAATATACTAAAGCTTATACAAGAGGTCTCCAAAGCTTGACCTAAAAAGAAACAAAAATAATAGTGCCTGCCAACACAAACATGTTGCACAAAACAGTGAATTCATCTTGATTGTTTAAAAAAGAAAGCAAGGATTCCAACTTCCAAAGATAATGGAGTTAAAAAAGTTTTCTTTTTATGAAGGTGCAGGGAGTGTTCCAATGGCAAAATGTTATTTTGTGCTTTATTTTGTTTAAAGCACCAACATTCTCTTTGTGCTCCTGGCATCTGTCTCTCTCCATCTAATACTTACAAAAGTTAGTTACAATGGAGAACAGACAACAGTCACTCACATAATACGTTCTACTGCATCACAATTCAAAGTATCATCACTTAGTCTGATACCAAATCAAAATATTAAAATGAGCACATTCATTACCTTTATTGAGGCTGTCACAATATGTTAAAAATGTAAATTTATATTTTGGGGGAAAAAGTTTTAAATATCCAGAGGACATATCAAAGCATTTTCACATTCCCTGTAAGAAAATTAAAACATCTTTTCAAAAGTAGGAATACCAAAGTAGGTTTTCATAAAATATTGTATAAGGACTAACAGGTCTGACTGTGTTAAATCTTATACCCGCTCGAGGGATGTCAGGTCAGTGTGCTAAGTGGACTCATGCATTCACTGATGGATTCTCAGTGGTTTGAATCCCAGCCGCTTACCCAGCCTTTCGTCCTTCTGATGTTCTGAGTACCATTGAGTTGGGTAACATAAACATCATATATTAAGTAATTTGCGAATATATGTGCTATCTCATATCAGCAGATAATGCAGTTAATGTTAAAAGTCTGCCTAATTATAAAGTCTACTGTTTTTTTCAGGAAAATAAAATGTGCCCATTGATTGGCGAATTTTAATGAATTCTTAGTGCTACCTTGGTGAATATTGACACTTAAAACAAGATGACGTCTGAAAATGTTAAGTGTATCATTTCCAAATGTTGGTGTGACTGCACTGTGAGAAGGTCTAGCCGCAATGAGGCTCCTAAACGCAACTCACACATTTCCAGTATGCCTGTGATCTGCTCAGCAGTGCCTCACTGCTATCCTCCCATCACTTCTCATTCTCTGTTCATCATCTCTTCCATCCAGTGACTGTTCCCTCCAGGAGTCATTCCATCTTGACTCTTCCTCTCCTGTCCATAATCACTCGGTGGCAGCCAGCAATTCAAGCAGAGGGGAGTGGAACGAACACACACACACACGCGCACACGCTCTCACGTGCATACTCACACACTCGCACACCCTCTCACGTGCATACTCACACACTCACTCTCACGTGCACACACACTCACTCTCACGTGCATACTCACACACGTGCATACATACACATGCATACTCACTCACACACACCTACGTGCATACTCACACACACACCTACGTGCATACTCACACACACACCTATGTGCATACTCACACACACCTACGTGCATACATACTCACACACACCTTCGTGCATACATACTCACACACACCTACGTGCATACATACTCACACACACACCTACGTGCATACTCACTCACACCTACGTGCATACTCACACACACACACCTACGTGCATACATACTCACACACACACACCTTCGTGCATACATACTCACACACACACCTACGTGCATACTCACTCACACAAGCGTGCACACATACACCTACAATTCACAAGCACCCATGCACTCACATACCCATTCACAGCACACACTCACAAATGCACATACATTCATACATACACTCCCTCATGCATACATCGAACAATGAAAAAGTATTACTTACCAGTTTCAGCAGTGATCTCGGCCTCCAAGGTTCCTGGAGGATTGGTACTGCAAACGCCACTCACTGGCTGAATGTGGGTTAGCTAATGAGAGGAGGTGGCAGTCCCTACCTCATCACAGAGTGGGATGAGGTCAGTGAGAGTTGCTGACCCCAACCCACTATGACGAGCATCACCAATGGACACCTGGCGCTGGATGCTAAAGGACTTAAAAATGAAGTGCCCAGGTCCGAGACTATCAGTGATGTCCTCGCTTGCCATGAGGGGAAGGTTATCCAAGCTGTTAGAAATGGGCTCTCTAGTTGGCAGTGGTTTGCACACTGTCCAAGTAGGGACCCTCAAAGGAGCCAAGGTAAGTGAGTCAAACAGCTGAGATAACCCCTGGACATCCCCTTGGTAGCCTGACACGAGCAGTCAGGCTTATCTCAGAGGCAATGTGTAAAGTACTTGTACACACACAGTAAGTCAGTGAAAGCACCACAAAATTACTCAACACCAGTTAAGAAAAAAAGTCAATAGTTATCTGAATAAAACAAAACCAAAACAACAAAAATCCACCAATTGCAAGTAAAGATATCACTTTCTGAATGTTTAAAAGAGTCTTAAGCAATAGAAATCAATAGTTAAATCTTTTTAACACAAAGTACCTGGTTGCGCGGAGGTAAGGCGCTGAAAAGCTAAGTGATGAGTCTGTTCCTTACTACACAGGGGAGGTGATGCAGCGATTCTTTCCTCACAAAAGAGGTGATGCGGCAGTTGCTTACTGGCTGGGGAGGTGATGCGTCAATTCTTTCCTCGTAGGAAAGGCGGTGCATTGAATTCCGTACACGCAGCCTTGGTTTCTTACTGTGGTGCGGTAGTCGATGAGAAATTGACGCCCGGTGACGAGGCGGGGAAAATCCAGACGCACTGTGTCGATGGATCTGTACTGAAACAGGTGCTGTGTTGATTCTTCTGCTGCGAGACAGACGCTGTATTGATTTTTCAGCCGTGAGGTAGGCGCTGCATCAATTTCTTTTGCTACGGTGCACCGATGCATTGCTTTTCTTCTTAAGGTCACCAGCTTCCACTTCCAAGGCCCCAGGGACTGGATTTGCCGCCACTTGGCAAGTCAGGACTCTCTGCAGAAGTGCCCTGGCAGTGGTAGCGGAAGTCTTCAATGTCCCTGAGACTTCTTAAAGGGAGGCATGCTCAGTTCAAGCCCTTGGAGAGCCTTGGAAAGCAGGATGTAGAAAGAAAAGCCCAGTCCTTTCACTCCCAGGACAGAAGCAGCAAGAAGCAGGCCAGCAAAGCACCGGGCAGCATGGCAGTTCCTCCTACAGCATCAAGCTCTTCTTCCTGTCAGAATGTCCTCCGTCCAGAAGGATTCTAAAGTTATGGTCTCAGAGGCCCAGTACTTATATTCATCTCTGCCTTTGAAGTAGGCAAACTTTAAAGGAGAGTCTTTCTAGTGCACAATACCCTGTCTTTCCGGCCCTGACACCCAGACACACTCCAGGGGGTTGGAGACTGCTATATTCAGCCCTGTTCAGGTGCAAGTGTCAGCTCCTCCCACCACTGTAGCCCAGGAAGGCCCATCTGGATATGCAGGGCACACCTCAGCTCCCTTTGTGTGACTGTCTAGAGTGAATTCACAAACAGTCCAACTGTCATCCTGACCCAGACGTATATTTCAGAGCCAGGCAGAGGCACATAATGGTTAAGCAAGAAAAATGCCCACTTTCTAAAAGTGGCATTTTCAAACTTACAGTTTAAAAACCAACCTAACCAAAAGATATACTTTTTAATTGTGAGTTGAGAGACCCCATATTCCATATCTCCATCTGCTCCCAATGGGAAATTACACTTAAAATATATTTCAAGGCAATCCCCATGTCACCCTATGGGAGAGATAGTCCTTGCAATAGTGAAAAGCGGATTTAGCAGTATTTCACTATCAGGACATGTAAAACACACCAGTATATGTCCTACCTTTTAAATACATTGCACCCTGCCCATGCAGCTGCCTTGGGCCTACCTTAGGAGTGACGTGCATGTTCTAAAAGGGATGGTTTGGGCCTGGAAAATGGGTGAACTTGCCAGGTCGAACTGGCAGTTTTTAAACTGCACACACAGACACTGAAGTGGCAGGTCTGAACCATGTTTACAGGGCTACTCATGTGGTTGGCACAATCACTGTTGCAGGCCTACTAGTAGCATTTGATTTACAGGCCCTGGGCACACATAGTGGACTTTACTAGCGACTTACTAGTAAATCAAATATGCCAGTCATGGATTAACCAATCACTAATACCATTTTGACAGGGAGCACTTGCACTTTAGCACTGGTCAGCAGTGGTAAAGTGCCCAGAGTCCTAAAGCCAGCAAAAATGAAATTCAGCACAGGATCAAAAACAGGAGGTCAGAAGACAAAACGACAGGGGAAACCCTGCAGAAAGGGCCATTTCCAACAGAAGCCCACAGGGTTGTGACATTTTCCGCCAGAAAAGTTGAGCTCAGACGCTTTCACATTTAGCATATGTAATTACCTGACTGCCTGACCTGAACATAAAGAGTGTCAGGCTGACTGTTGCTCAGCTTGGCAGACATTCTTAATGTCAGCCAAAAGGTGGGGGAAGAAGCCTCTCCACCCTTAAGGACGGGCAGCTGCTGATCACTCCCTCTACAGCTGTCTCTTAACACCCTACATATTGCTTGCAGGTTACTAGTTATCTATTTGAAATCTCTCAGAACCCCTTGGTAAAAAAATCCCCATAATTCATATTACCCATCTGTATTATATATATTGTCTATTGCAAAAAGTAAAAATGTTGGCTCTTGTTCCGAATAAATGGTCAAGAATGCACCTGTAACCAGTGCTTAGTTTGTGCCGATGGTTGCAGTTGTGGCAGCAGGAATTAATTTCCTATATATAGAACGAATAGTTGTGGGCAGTTACTAATTCTATTTATTGTGAACAAAACCCATCTTTACAGCTCACTGCATTCTAAGGATTTGCTGTCATATAAATTTTATTTTATTACACCTAATCCAATGGCTTTCCTTCCACGTCTTGTCTTTGACTCCCCCGGTAGATAGGTTCTTTACTATCGCTTCGAATGGATGACTTGTGTTCTTGCACTGCTCATATTCAGGGGATTTTCTATCCTTTTGCTTTTAGCCCCCATCCAAATATATGTAATATATTGCTTTCACCCTTGCATGCTGTTTTAACCTCAGATCCCCACCCTTTCCATGCTCTCTCCATATTGCATTCCCCACTGATCAACCAACTTGTTAGTTGCTTCCCCACACCCTCTGCCTGGCTTTTTATCTGCCAACCCCTTAAGCTTCTTCTCTGTTACTCCCTCAACCAGCAAGTTGTTCCCCCCTCCGGCTCATATATTGCACACCTCCCCTCCTCATAATGTTCATAAAAAAGAAATTGTATGCTTTTTCTATTTTTTTGTGGAGAGCCTGGCAGCTGCACATTAGTAATGTGCCATTCCTTTCTCTTAATGCGCTTTGTGCATATTTTTTGTTTACCTCTCCAAGATTGGCATCTGCCGCCATATTGGAACAGTAAATTGAAAGATAAAACAAGCATAGGCAAAGCCGGTGAGTCTTGCCTTTGGGACCTATTGTCTTTGCCAGTGCTTTTTGGTGTCGTATAGCATCAGTAAAGAGCAAAATGCTTTTTGCAGATGCTGTGCAGCAGCAGCAAAGAAAAAATGCATCATGATGTGGCACATGTATAGCGCTTGCGCACCATTATACTACTAGTGTGTGCCTCATTTATTAGGGGCATGCATACATTACCACATATGTGCGCACCTTCTGAATGACGTAGGCACCATTTTCTTTTTTTTCCTTTATTTACCAGTGCAAGATGCAACTTGCCTAAGACGTGGAAATTTAATGGTAACATGCTCTTACAGTGACTAGCTCCCAAAAGCTAGTTGCCCACAGAGAAACAATTGGAAGCAATATTAAATGCTAGTACTGTATTATAGGAATGGGACTAGCTAGAAAAATAATTTAAAAACTATTTTAATGGTTATTAAAAATCCAATTCAATAGTGAAATCTGATTGTTTATAATTAATAAGGAAAAGTAACTTGTAGAAAATTACCTTTGCCCTGCTTGGCGTTCCCACCTAGTAATTAGCCTTGAATAGCTGTGAAATGCCTCCCGGGAGCAAACAATAGGCTGACATGAAAGGTCAGATATAACTCCTTTGAACCCCACTGAATATGCAGGGTGAGGGCTGTGGGTATCTTTTTTTCAAACTGGAGTTACAACTCCTGTTTTTCACGTCCTGCTTGACAGGTGGTGCCTTATCAGCCCACGTGCTCACTGTATTCAAGCAACTGGTCGCTCTGCTCAGATCCCACACTTAAACTGGCCCACATAGGTGCTCATTCCTTCTCCTACTTGGACCCCAAGTTGTGGAATACCTCACCCAAGTTTTTGAGAAGTTGCGCCTCACTGACCATCTTTTGTAAGAATCTGAAGACATGTTTATTCTAATCTCTTCTTATTCTGCTAGCCACTATCTCCTGCCACAGCCCCGGGAAACTCTGTTGGGTGGCGGCACGCTATACAAAATTCCATATTAATAAGAAGATTTGCTGTGTTCACATATAACACTTGGGGCACACTTGAAAGGGAAGAGAACAGGATGAAAAGGAAATTCTTTTTGGATCCACTATCTGGTAGCTGAAGGACTCTGCTTATGTCCTACAACAGTGGTTCCCAACCTTTTGACTTCTGTGGACCCCCATTTTATCAATACTGGAGCCCGGGGACCCCCACAGAATCATTATTGGAACCCGGGGACCCCTCTGAGTCATTACTGGTAGCTGGGACCTAATATTATTAAATTCTTTAAGCAGTCGCGGACCCCCTGAGGAGGCTTTGCGGACCCCCAGGGGTCCCCGGCCCACAGGTTGGGAACCACTGTCCTACAACACGTGTCTCTGGGTTTAAATGTTATACTTGGGGAACGCTTGAAAAGGGACATAATAGGATGCCTAGAAAAGTCTTGTAGATCCCCTGTATGGCTGCTAAGGTACTTTGTTTTTGTCCTACCAGGCATCTGTTTAAGGGTTTGTTGTGGGTACAGTAGCTGCCTCAAGCTGGATTTTAGTGTGAGATGTGGGAGGACACAAGGATTATCACAGTACATTCCCCCCCCCCAACCCACAGACACCCCTGCCCTCAAAGCTCAAGTTTAGTGTGGCAGGAGACTCTTGGCATCTTGAAAATGCCCAAAATTGGTGGAGTTGGCTCTGGGGACGTTTACTATTTTGGTTAGGACAGGCCCAGGAGTCATTTCTACTAACTAGCTAGTGCCAACTATAAATGTGGTACCTCCACAAACCCACTTCAGAATACTTCCTGGAACTGCGGAAGATAAAAAATGGACTTTACCTGCTGTCTGTGAACTGAGAGGAGCCCTGAAAGACTGGACCCACTCTTTTTAATACCCAGGACAAAGATGTGAACTCCAGGGGTCATAAAGCCGACCTCCTGTTCAAGCTAGAGGGATACAATTAGCTACAAGAAGTTTTTTCCTGGAAGTACCTAGCTGACCAGTAGCAACGGTACCTAGACAACACCTTGCTGTTTGCCTCTGCTTGACACCCTGTGAGCCTTTAGGTGCCTCTCCTAGGGTCCTGGCAGGCCTTAGATGTGTACGCCTGGAGTGAATTTAGACCTAAAGGAGACTTAAAGAACTAAGGGCCTGATCTAGAGTTTGGCAGATGGGTTACTCCATCACAAACGTGACAGATATCCTGTATGCTGTATTACAATGTCCATAGGACATAATGGAATCCTAATATAGTGGACGGGATATCCGTCACAGTTGTGACAGCGTAATCCCATCCTTTAAATTCAAAATAAAGGCCCTAAGTCAGAAGGTACAATTTTTGACCAGAACAAACCTGGTAGGTGTTTCCGACTCACGCTACGCCGTGGTCCGCCTTAACTTGTGCCTAGGCCCCAGTCTACCGCGACCACTGACTACTATTGGCACTTTCTGGTTTTTGGGCTGTTTGTACTTAGAAATTTAAAAAAATCATATCCTTGGTTCCCCTTATTGGCTTTTGTTTATTAAATTGTACTTTAGTTTTCTTATTCGATTTGGGATTATTTATTGTTTTGCATTTCAATTTAGTTACTGTTTTGGTGCTGCATAAACAATTCACACATTGGCCTAAGTTAAGCCTGACTGCTCCGTGCCATAGCTACCAGGGAGTTGAGCTCAAGTTAATGACCGTCAGGGCTCACCCTGACAATGTCTGTGATTATTCCTTGAGGTGGGTAGTCACCCACCCCAAATAATCCCACTTCTTGCACTGGTGTTTAGTGGTGGGATCCAGGACTTGTGTTTTGCAGCACCACACAGTGATTTAAGTTAAAATTAAAGATCCCTTTTTAAATGAATAAGTATACTCCTGTGGTCGATTGGGACATACCGGACTAAACCAGGTTAACATTTTATTATTTCAAGGCAGAAACCATGGCAATTTATTAAAAATTAAGACTCAATACAGAAGGCAAACGACAAATGGTTAGTCAGTTCAAATTAATGAGGATATCATAAGGTTAGCTACTTCCAAAAATATTCGAAGTTTGTATCAAATAACAGTCTGACATGGACACTGCTCAGTTCTAAAGGCATGGAAATGGTTGACATTACGTAAAACAGACTCACTCTAGAAACCCTCTCAAAAGTAACAAACAAGTATGACTTTTAACCTGCATACAAGCGGAAGTGACATCATATTACTGAACAATAGCTGCTTAAAATATGAATTAAGCACGGTTCTAGCACAGACATTAACCTTGAATGTTGAAACATTATCACTGTTCCTGCAGCAGGACTGGAGATGTTCCCTGGGAGCTTGTTAATTGCTACAGAGAAAATAAACATCACAGAAAAGAAAAACAATGTAGCCAAGAAAACATGAACTCAGTGCAACCTTCAAAACTACATTTTCAGTGCAACCAAGTTAAGGCCCTGCAAATTAGTTTTTCGGGCTAATTATGCTAGTTTAAGCACATATATTATTAATCTAATTTAGCTCCTACGCTTTCTATGCATGAAGAAGACAGAATCAGCTCATTTACATGTTGTTCTTTGTCTTTAGTTGTTTTTGGATGGGGATATTTATTTTTGCAGCCAAAGAGCAATTGCAGTCTCATACACACATCTTTCTCCAGTCCCAGCTGAGATCCTGGTTGGTCAAGCTGCTCCCAAATGAAGCAGGAAATGAGGTCATATTGGGAGAATCAATATGGAGTCTGAGGCTGCAGTGGAGGATACTTTATTAATCACTTCATTAGTTTTTGATGCGCAAAACTACATTTACAAAACTTGCTAACCTTTTGTCAGCAAAAAACTATACTCGAGACGAGAACAGCTGATTACAAGAGGATTCTGATAATCGTGTTACTGAGGTTACCTCTGTATTGGATACGGTCCTGCCTCTGTTTTCAACCCGCTGTAGAGAAACCTACCGTACCCCCTTGGTATGATGCCTCCTTGAGAGAAGCCAAGATTGTCTGCAAAAACCTAAAAAGGCATTTGCCACTAAGATCTTGGCATTGTAGAATTCCGCAAAGGAGATTTATTTTATTGGTTGCTGTCTTCTTTATAATAGAAGATGTTAAACTTGATAGTTCTGAAGTAAGCAAGATGCCTAAACCTGCATTGAAGCTGCTAAGTTCCATCAATTACGTCACTGGAATTGAGATGGTGCAGCACTTACATAGTATTTAGGTTCCCTTTACTGTTGTCCAACAGAAGACGTTCATAATACTAAGGATAGCATTCTGACTATCAATGGGCCTGGAAAGGAGTGAAGATTTGGTGAGATTGCAGGGTACTCAGTGTTGATGATTCTGAAGTGTATTTGCCAATGTTGGTCTTTTGGGAGCAGGCTTCAACCAGGTCCTTTTTTGGCAATGCCCGCATGAGGTACATTCTTATTCAAGTCTTTTGTTTTGTCGTGGGTTAGCCTGGAGATTTCTCAGGGGTGGGGGCACCATTTTACAAACCAGTTCTAAATTAGTTTCTCCTTTAAGAATTAGAAAAAGAAAAGCCAAACCCTATCAAAAAGCAATGTCAAGGGATTTGACATGATCCACCTCATCTACACTGGTTTACAGATTAATTGGTGTGTGTAGAACGTCTAATGATTGCTGAACCCAAAGCCAATGACCCAAGAGTACCCTTCTCAATAAATTCCTCTTATTAAATTATCAGGGTAATTTGTTAGGTAGTTGTTTGTGTGGCCTAACTTGGAGTTATCAGGTGTCCTCCTGTGAGCTGTCACAGATCGGGATGGAGTACATGGAGTTGTATTGAATGGAAGATTATGCTTGTTCCAGTCCACAAAAAGTGCCACTGCTTCCGACTCAGAACTTTCTTCACTTTGGTGGAGTTGACCAGAGCCCTTGACGGACTACACCAAAACAACACTGCATGCATTGGTGTCCCTAAGAGATGTGTTACCATCTCGAAACCTCTAAGCGACCTCCCAGAAAACCTGCTGGCGTTCATCCAAGAGGATGACTCATGGATGGATATGCCTGGGAGTACAAGGCGTCCGTGTGCAACTCTATCTTTCCTACCTTGTAATCAAAACACATATTCAAATAATTTGGAAAAACCCCTGAAAACTGAGCTATTTGGACTTGTTTTTAAGCAAACTCAGCATAGATGTCCGGGTTTGTAATCGAATATCTGACATCAGATCATCGCCCTCTAGCAATCCTTCTTTATAATGTATTCTCTTTCTCTAAAGTAATTATACAGTAAGTGCTACATGAAATGATAAATAATAAATGAGATGCATAATTACTTGGAAGGTGGAGCAGACAGATATGTGCAGGTGGGGATAGCAATAAAGGAAAGCTTAGAGAAATCATCAATTGTAAGGTTTTATGAAGCAATGTTAAAGTTTTGTGCCAAGCCGATCAATAAAAACCAACAAAATTCACCTGTTTCAAACCTTGTACCGCAGATTAGAATGGGCTTTCATCAGGACAAGTTTATGCAAATTCACAATCACAATCATATAATTTATTTGGACCATAGTCCTCATAGAGTGAGGTGCATTATGGGTATTCCAAAGATTGGCCTCTGTTGGTGCGCAGATTCAAAGCATATGCACCTGCTTGAGCCAGCAGAGGTGTAGCAAACTGGTTATGCCAAGGCAAAGCATCAATTCAGATTGTGTCCGAGTTTTAGGTCACCATAGCTGAACCAGTGGGTGTAGATAATTCTGCAGAATAGTCAGGGAATCCAGATGTTAGAAATGTGGGTAGATAATGAGGTTTAAACGTCAAGCGAGTGCTATCAAACGCACATGCCTCTGCAGCGGAAACCAGCCCTACCTGGCCTGCATTTGGTGGTTTCATTCTTACTGCACTGAATTGGGCTGCATCTTGCACATGCAAATAATGAATGATGACCACTGAGCTGCATATTCACCTCATATGTCTACTGCACCTACTTAGAGGTTTCTGACCACAAACATTCTCAGTGTACCTTAGCTAAAAGAATTGCTTTGAAAGCGGTGCTCTAATTAGTTTCCGCAGATGTTTGCTGTGTGCTCAAATGTGTAGAGGACATTTGTTCCCGAGGCAGGTCTTCAGCACTGAAAAGGGTTCTCCACCAGTACAATCTCGCATGCGTTTTATAACCCGCAGCAGTAAGGCCATGGGTAAAGAACTGAGCCATAGACTAGTCACTTTCACAAACCTGGAACCACTGCAGTGCTTTAATGCGGGCATGCTGCTAACACGAAGCATATTCATGCAATGGAGGGGAAGCAAACACAGATGCTGGCTGACACACCATGAGGGAAGGACAGGTACATGAAGATGTAACTGCTATACTCAAGAGAATAGTGTGATTTTGTATTTGTATTTTCTCAAAAACTAGCAGAATTGAAAAAGTGCTTTGTATCTCACTTCTATGTGCTTTAATATTGGGCGCATCATATCGGGTACAGTGGACTCCACCCCCTTTTGATTCAATTACATTTAAGGGTGCACTTCAATTGACATACAATTTAATTAAGTTCCCACTCAAACTCCTGTTTATCAAGATAATTTAAATGTGCTGTTGGGTCAATCTTAAATGTTTTAATATATTTTATTGTACTAAATGAAAACACATTTTATCAATGGTGCCATGCACATGCCCGAGGAATGTTGGACACCTATTCTTAGGAAGATGGTCACACAATGGTTAGGATAGAAAGCTGTTTAGGGAAATTATTTATGCATACACCCCGACTCTTCCTCGTACTCAACCTGTAGGTCTCCCTGTCAACTTACGAGCGAACTGGAAACTACTTCTAAAGGTGCTATATGCAGAGCTTTGCGACTATCCCCGTGCACGCTTATGCGTGTTGAAGCTACACCCTCCATCGCTGCACATATGTGTACCCTTTGCACATTCCCTTTTTCCTGTGAAACAGTGTGAATAAAAACAATTTCTCTTACATTCAGTAGACTCCATAGTTGAGAGGCAGCCCCAACTGTTTTGAGGTCTTTTTATGATCTGGGTTGACAGTGCAGTTGCTGCCAGACAATTATGCGAGAATCACCAGGAGAAGGGCTTTGTCTCCATCCACATGTTGGGAGACAGAAGTACAGATAGTGATTAAGCAGAAGTTGTGAGCTTCAACAAAAAAATGCGTCCCTCCACACAGCTTTGATCATTTTATGTATTTATCCAGCTACCTGAACGTTCAGGGGCACACGCATGACACTGCAATACTATTGAAATGTCTTAGATAACTAGATAATTTATGTTGTTTTTCTCTGGCAACAGCACAGATGGGAGGCGTTAGTTTATTAACCTAGATGGATTTATAGGTCTGGCTTCACAGTGCAGCTGTCACCTAACCATTTAACCTACACCAATATTATTCTTCAGTTCTTTGCTTCCACACAAAAACGCATGCATTCGCATGGTTTTTAATTGTAATGCTTCACTTTACCATACAACATTTCTTTAAAGCCAGATCTGTTGACATTGCAAATGCTTGTTTGGATCTTTTGTGCACTTTCCTTTAATCCTCTTCTTCCTTCAGTTAAGGGACCATACTCTACAGTGGTCCAGCATTAAACCATGTGCGTTGTTCAGTGATCATTTGCAACACATGGCCCTGATAACCGTGGCTTTTCTTTGCTTGTGGTACTGTCACCTCATGCACACATGTGCTTCTACCTGCGCATGGTGCGTTATCGCTGGGCTCACATGCAGAGCAATGGTGGACACATTTTTAAAGAGATGTTGGATTTCATGATCAAAAAAGGAGTCAAGCCTGGTATGAAGTTAAATAGCTTTCCTATGTTAATCTTCAAGCATTATTTTAATACTAAATGCAATTTCCTCCACAGTCAATGTGTATGGATCATTTGTGTCCTAATCATGGCTAATAACAAATATGAAGAACATATAAGGCAGATGGAGTTCCCCTTAGTTGAAAACTTGATTTAGAGCTGTCTTTTCTTTCCAAAGAGTACTCCACTCTGCTCTCCTTATCTCTGGCTGCAGGTTTTGCCTTGCACTGCTTTCAGTGCCTAGATTTGATTGTTTCCTGGATGGTGACAGTGCAAAGTTAAAGGCCATAAAGAAAAACATTGCTTAGAAAATTGGACTTGAAGCTCAAGCATGACGGAATATGGTGTAATTTGTAGGACGTAGACAATTAAATATTGGACGTTTTCCTTTATTTTTTTCCCCATTTCTATCTTTTACCTGTTAATCATACTATTTATGTTTTGCTGTTATGCAGAGTGTGACATTTGTTTCTTGCATATGTTACTGCAGACTTAAAGATCAATGAATATTAAATATTTATGACTACATGTAAGTTGTATTTTGATGTGCGGAGTTGTAGTCTTCTGACTATACCTGTAGCTGAACTCATCTCCTGCATTGTGCAGGTGGAAGTTAAAGATGACTCACCCAGTCAGAGAGCCTCAGTGGAAGCAGAAGTGTTCTCCAGTAATAAGGCACAACAATGTAGCTTAGACACAGCCTTTGTGCAAGGTGATAACTCTCACTGGGGCTGGCTCCAAGCAGAAGTATCCAAATCAAGGGCACAATTCAGTGTATCCTGCACCTGGCTTTGATCAGCCTTTCTGAAACAGTCATTTTGGGCAGCCGAAAGGTTGCCCCTGCCTAGAAACCTCCACACCACCGTGTACACACTGGATTAGAATGGTTGCAGGACCAACAAAAAGTCAGAATACAAGTTCCACATACAGTCAGACACACCGAGCGGGGGTACACACCTGTATACCAGGTAGGGGACATTCCAGTCCCAGCACAGATGCTGATTGGCACAGAGATATCACCACCACCCTTACTGAGCCAGGGATGGGAATACCATTAGACAGTGTGAGGTGTAGATCTCCAGACCTCCACCTGAATGGTTGTTTGCCCCCTTCTGATGAGGAAGTGGTAAGGCCCGGTGAACCTGTTATAGTCTCCATGACCTGGAAGCTGCCACCGTGCTGCCACCACTGCAGATGAGGACGCTGCCAGGGCACACGCTCAGATGAACTCATGTGCCACCATAAATGTTTATAGAGCTTTACTAGCTTGCAGGTCTTTTCCACTGTGGTTGGGGTATATATCTTCACAAAGATAGTCCCTGAAAAATACAAGTAACATTTGTGAAAGGGTGTACATTTAGTAGTAATACGTTGGGATAAGAGGCAATTGCAGGTTTCTAGGTGCACTACTGTGAACATAATGTGACATTTTTACCAGTTGCATATTTTCTAATGCAGAATTGGAAGCTTGGTACAGTCCTGCATTGTGGAAAGGCAGCATGCCATGCAAATGCAAATTTTTTCTTTACATTTTTCCTTCAAGGAGAAAACATTTTCCCTTTGCATAAACCCCTTCTGCTCTGCCCTCAAAACGTTTGAAAAGCTATTGCCAATCAGACCGTGCTGTTCATCACAACAGGTCTCTTCTGCAGGTTCTGTACTTTCTCATACATCTGCAACTCACGACTTGTTCTGTATTTAAAGGTCTTGAATTTCCAGACTTATCTGGCTGAACATTACTGTATCATTTCACAACTGTATACATTCTTGGTTGTTGCTGCCTCCCTTTAATGCAGTATTAGCGTAAACAAGTCCTTTATGATGAAAAACGTCAGCTATAGTAACTGTCATAAGTTTGGCTTGAATACTTATCAAAAGAAGCCTATGTTATGTTATTTTTTCATTTGTGACTCAGTATCAAAGGTACACGTTTTCACCCAGATTTCGTATTTGTAATTACTGTTTGGTGTGCTCCCGACAAATATTGTCCAAATAGTTTGGTATTGTTCCTTTCCCCTACCCACCCTCATGTTACCTTTACTCGAGCCCTTTGTTGGAGCAAATTTCTGACCCCTTCTAGGCTGGAAAATGATGGGAGAGGAGTTTGTAAATAACTCTTGTAAGACATTGGGTGATTTGTAGAGAGGGATGAAAACCATACACAAGCAACAACCACAGTCCTTATCTGGGTGAACCACAAAAGTAAACTAAATTACCATGTGCTTAACCCTCTGATAGCTTGGCACAAAAGCAGTCGGGCTTAACTTAGTGGCAATGTGTAAAATATGTTTCAGCGCAAAAACAGTATTAAGTGAAAACACAACAGAAGAAAAATCCCAAATCAATTTAGAGAACTAGAGTAAATTTTAATGAATACAAACGCACCAAAACAAATTCAATCTAATCAATAGAACCGAAGTTGTGAATTTTTTAAGTTTTTATTTAAAAGATCAAAGACCAAACACGGGTATGGGGTCGCATGAGATCGGTGCAAAGTCAAAAGTTAAGACTGACAGCAATGGAGGGCTGGCCGGATACATGAAGCCCGCTTTCCTTTGGACTTCAAAGAAATGTTGATGAAAAGTTCTGAGAAAGTAGAATTCAGCAGGACAAGGCAGCAGACGTTGTCCGAGAAGGAGAAGGTTCCATAGGTGGGGAGCTGCTGGACAGAGTTGCAGTGAATAATCTTAACTTTGGACTTCGTCAGTTTTTTGGAAGTCAAAAAAATCTCCACCAGGACGAAGCTACAGGCTGTAGCAGAGAAGGCTCCACCAGGCCGGATACCTTCACCAAGAGTTCCAGCTGAACATGATTTGTTGCTGCAGAGAAGGGACAGTCTAACTCCTCTCTGGTTGCCGTACTGTGCTCATGCCCACCCACAGCGCTTCTCCTCCACGTTCCCGGCCGCATCCGGTCCTGCCTTGCCTCACCGGTCTCCATCCTTCCTTTTTTTGCTCCCAGTGTTTCCAATGTGGAGCAACTTCACTCGGCTTAGTGGTTTTGTGGGTTGGTGATTTGGTGCCTGGGACTTGGAGCTCTCAGGACCATCTGGACCATTGGATTCTAGTGGCACTTTTGGCACTTTCAGCATTTCTTGTGATTCTCAATTTGTTATTTCTTTAGCTTGCAACTTCCTGCTTGGAGCTGGGGTTTGCCGGGAGCTTGCTGGCACACTGTGCACCTTTGCGCCCCACCCCTTGCTTCCCATTATTTGAGTGGCTAAGCTGGCTCTGCAGCCAGCATGAGATTTGGAGCCCAGCTTGCAGGGGGTCATCATTTTACTATATTGTTTCGTTGCCCCCAGCCCTCACTAATGGCAGCAACAGCAGTGGCTGCATTACCCGAGGGATGAGGTGACTGGAGTTATTTGGCAATTCATGGACAGTCTCCATTTAAACATCTAGGGTATCTAGATATATGCCCGCTCAACCGGCAGAGCTTGCAACTACAATCTACAAGTGCTGTTACTTATTCAGCCACAACCAAGAATAATATTAACAGCCAGTATTTAAATTTTAAAAAAACCTAGTGCTCTGTGGGTGGTGACAGCTATGAGGTACCAGGGAAGGAGGTAAGTCACTTTTTTTAATGGATATTTTCTCTGTTCATTTGCATTTATTTCTATTTTATTGCTTTATTTGTTGCTGCTCTTCTAGTGGCCACCATTTTGAGCTTTTTCTGACCATTGCCTATTCATTGACTTTCTGATATTGCCTGATTCGGCTTGGCTTGGCCAACAGCCTTTTGCCTGTGTTGTATCCAGCAATAGGAAAGCGCAAAGTTGGGGCATATCAGCCCAAGGGGTCTAAAGCCACATCTTCATCTTCTCTGATCCCATTTGTTTCAATGACTCCAGACAATCAATGGCTTCCTTGCGCAGGCAGTGTGGGTAATATCAAAGGACATCAAACTGGCTGATAGGTGTTTTGTCGCTTACAGCAGAACAGCCTTCCTTTGTTTGGTTCTGGGCTTGGATAGAAATACTGTTATTGATCCCATTACCCACCCCTCACAACCCACCCTGGTTTATCAACCCTCGCAGTCTCCTCATCTGGCTGAGCCACCTGCAGCCAAGTGCCAAAAGCGCTTTTTGACACCAAACTGTGAGAGAGACATAATGGAGAGTGTCCACAGTCCTTATCTATTCTACCGACTGCCGTAGTGGGACCTGGCCCAACGATAATGCCAATTTTATTAGGCTACCTTTTGAAAGTTGTTTTACACTGTTTTCCTCTTTCTTAGATGCTAGACTAGTCTCTATTCATCCATGATGGAATTTGATTGAAAGTCGCCAGAGTAACATCAGAACGGGCTCTGGACCCCATCGAGGTACCTTAGGAGTTTCACTTCTACCCACCGCCCTGGCGCCCATGATGCTGCTACCTACTACAGAAGAGGCTGAGCCAGGCTGAGTTGGAGGGGGCAATTTTAACCAATGTTCAGCATTGCAACCAATCAACCATCCACTCTGCAACCTCGATGGGGGCTATCAGAAGAGGATTAGAGGAACTGCATTACCGGCGACCAGAACCATCAACAATCACAACAAGCTCATTGGACAGAACTTCTGTCCCCCCAGTTCATCTCCATCCAGAACCTTGCCGTTATGTAATTGTTCTTGCAAATGTACCGCCTGTCACTCCCTGTACTCCAGAACCGCAAGAGCAGCTAAAAAACAATAAGACTCACTGGATTCGTAGAAACAAATGTTGTCCCGGAGATTGTGTAATTGTGAATTTCCAGAACTGGGCTATCCTCAGAACTATTTTGTGCCACTTTCATAATTCTCATTACGCTGCTTACTATTCAGGTCAAGTCAAACTTCAGGCTTTGGGCTTCTTTTGCAGACACTTGAAACCAGCAGGATAAGGTTGTCTCTAGTGCTCACCTCTGAATGCTTTCCAACATCCTATCCCTACTACCAACCGTTTCTCTGTACTGTCTGCTGTATTGACATGTTGGTTCTCCAGAGAGAAGAGAGTGTTCATTATCCATTGTCTCTTGAAATGCATGGAAAATGTCCTTGATTATGGTCATCAGTTGCTTCTAACCACCTTGATGCTTTGACTTTTAGTCATAACCACAGGACTGTTAGATGGAAGACCATCGCCAATTCCAACAATGTAATTTAGAGAATCTACGATACTGAGGGTACAACTTTGTACACAATTGAAAGTGAACCTTAATGCGCCCAGTTTAGTTCTAGCTAAATTGGGCGCATTAAGGTTCACTATCAATTGTGTACAAAGTTGAAAAACTAAACAAAAAAATACAAAGCTGTATCTGGAGCTCCCAAGCTCCAAGAATGGTTTACACCGACCTGTAGAACTGTTAAAAAACGCCCTTTTGGTAGCATTTAAACAGGGAGGCACGGGCTAGGGTAGCTTATAAAGCTGTGCAGGGCACAGCAAAAAAGGAGTGGGACGGGCAGATGGAAAGATCCATTAGATGCAGCTAAGGCTAATGATATGAAGAGCTTCTGGTACATAGGAACCATGGTGAGTGTGACATCGCCATGAGACCAGTGACATCCAGCTTGAGGACTGGGTAAACGATTTAGAATCTCTTTATAGTAGTGCAATCCCATCCCACTCACCAGATTTCATGCACGAGGAGAATAACATTTCCCAAGAAATCACTGCCACACATGTAATCACCTTTTCCCTGCAAGACACGTAGAAGGCAGTTGCCTCTCAGAGGCAGGGAAAGGCTCCAGGCGTGAACAGGGTACCTGCAGACTTGTTTTGACTCAACCTAAAATCTGGATGCCTTACATAAATCTCATGCCTGATGCCACAGTTGCGGATGCCCCAATTCCCCCTTTGTGGATGGAAGCTGAAATTGTTCCTAGCTTTAAAAAGAGATGTAGAAACCTGCTTATAAATTATCCCCCCGTCAGTCTCCTGGATAACATTCAAACAATTTTTGCTAAACAAGTGATAGATAACAAATGACTGCATTAAGGATAAATATATTTTAAACCACTACTAGGAAGCCTTTAGGGAGAAAACAGGAACTGTTGACCAGGCATTTAGGTTTCTCATGATGAAATGAAGGACAGTAGACATTGGTGGCGGGAATCCTTATGTCGCCTTTGTCGACCTAAGAGCCGCATTTGACTTGGTGCCAAGAAGGAAGCTATGGGAAGTCCTTGCTAAACTGGGAACTACTCTAGATCTTTTAAAAATAATAGAGTGCCTCCATGAACATAATTTTGTCCAAGTCGGGCAGGGCGCAAATGGAGAACTTATTGGCAAAATTAGGGTTCACAAAGGCATTCATCAAGGTTGTGTTCTAGCACTGACCTTAGTTGTTTTATTTATTAATGGCTGCATTAGTTTTTTTCTCCAACTGCGAAAATGCTGCTCCCAATCTGGCAGGTGAGAGGGGCCTGGCCTTACTTTTTGCTAACAACATCTTCCTCATTTCCAAATCCTCAAAAGGGCTCCAAATCCTCCAGAAGAACAAATTTATGTTTCATTCATCAAAAACATTTTAGTGGAGCACTGAGCCTGGGGAGAATCATCTTGAGAAAGTCACTGAAATTGACTACTTGGGGATCAGGGTAACCAACGCTAACTCATGGACGTAACAAATTGCAAAAAGTTTTCTCCTTATAAAGCACAGGGTGTCCTTAGGTTTGCCAGTCGTATCTCTTCATATAGAAGTTTATAAAGTCCACATATTTAACGCTGCTGTTTATGGGGCTGAACTTTATGGTCATTGTGATATTTCCAAATTAGGGATGGAAGAGATTAAATTTAAGACGTCCTTGATGAACCTTGCTCATATATTACAAAAGCAGACCTTATGTTCACGTATCAATGCTGAAGCTGCATGCAAACATCCATGTGAAACTCACTTAGTTATAATATGAGATCAAGACAGAAAGTACTGCATTAGAATGAATCTGTACATATGTCAATGGCTTAGAGTCCAACATGAAAATAGTTAATACTCTGTGTGGCAGGTGTCAAACAAGAAAATATTAAATATATCAAAGGCAACCAGTACCTGGATTTCTCATGTGGATCCAAGTGGGATCTTTAATTTAAAAACACCAAGCAAAACAAGCAAATTAAAGACAAAACTTCAATATAGTGAAAAAAAGTGCACCCCAAGTGAAAAGACACCAAATTAAATACACATAGTTTTCATTTTGTATACAGTTATTGGTGTATTAATACAACAAAGAAAAGACAGCCAACTCTGATAAGAGAGATATAGCCACAGGGCAATTTCCTTCGTGGGATGAGCCTTCAAAAGGTCTGTCTTTTTTTTAATATGTCGACAGCGTTTCGACCCCTTCCTGAATACAGGGGTCTCATCAGGACACAGAATGACCTGGGGGATTATTGCCTCTAATAAGGGTGGAATTTTCAAATTAATTCTAAAAGTACAGCCACATTGAGCTGGGTATGAGGTCTTCAGTGTTATGGTGAGTCTGTGGTAATTACTTGGAGCAGTACTCACACGATGCATAATAAAGGCCAATGGCTATGTACTCCAACTTTGAAAATACTTAACCCCTGATGAGGTTTATGTTCTCAACGAGCGTGAACAATTTAGCGTTGTTGCTGGAGGTTACACAGCATGAAGAACCTTGGCCAGAGTACCCCTGTGCTTCCTCTGCAATTAGATCTTCAACTAAAACCTATTTTATAACTTAAAAAGCTGAGACCCATAATATATTAGATCCATGTCTGAATCACTACTGGGCTTAGGCCATCCAGGATTGTGTTGCAAGATATTATTACTCTTCTTTGATTAGAAAAAATACTTTGGCTGAGCTACATTAAGAAGATCTTGGTATTTCTCACCTCAGAGATTACTGGCAAAATCCTACTTCCATCAGCGCCAACGCAGGCGCCAGAGTGAATTCCAGATACTGGGAAACATTTATGGAGAGAAAGGAATCAGCAGCAAGACTAGGCACTTTATTGCAAGCATTTTCGCAACACAAAGCTGTTTTTAAGTGCAAAGAATTTTTAGATTATGTTAATCCACCATTTGCTCGATCATTGTATTTGAAATTCAAATATGGCGTTTCGCCCTTAGCCAAATTTACATCTTCATGGCTTTCGTCATCTACCAAGGCTGGCAGCAGAATCTGAGGAACATGTATTGTTCTTTTGTTCTGATTATTCTAGACCCAGGGTTAAATGGATTGTTCTGCTATTTCGCTTTATGGGCATATCGGATAGGGTAAACACACTATGGGGCAGATTTAAGAGCCCCCATCGGCACCGGAGAGTCACTTTTTGTGACGCTCCGGTAATGCTAACCACTGCTCCATATTTACAAGGAAGTGTAACCCCACTTATTGTGGCATTACCTCTCCTTGTAAACATAGACCCCTCCGACACAGTTTTCTGCGTCACAGGGGTGTCCAATGAGTGTTGCAGTGGGCGTTCCACCGAAACACCCATTGCTTTTGACATAGCCCCTGATTTACGAGTAATCGTAAACCTGTGGCAGCCCTAAAAACTGATGCCACCCCAGAGGTGGCGCTAGCATGGCAAAACATGGAGGAATGGTTTTATTCCTCCTCGTTTTTTGCTTTTACCATGTGTGCTGCATTCTGCAGCACACATGGAGCAAAATGCCATGGGTGATCGTTTATGTGCAGGAAGGTACAACAATCTATCCCCTCAATGCAGACACCCTTGCACTATGATGCAAGGTTGTCTGTGTTGGTGCAGGCTGCTTAATTCAGCGCTGGCACAGGGAGAAACGCAGTGGTGCCCTGTATTCCTGTATATACGGCAGATCCCTGCGTTTCAAAAGAGGTACAGCGTGGTGCTGCACCACTTTTGAATAAATCAGGGCCTAAGAATTTGCAAAACTGATTTAATGATGGTTATTATGTACTGTTTCTACATTTTTGTATACAGTGTGGCTGATAAGTCTTAAATTGACGGGGGAAGCCGAATATTATCAATGTATAGTAAGGACTTGTTGTCTTAATTGATTTGTTTTTTTCTCCGCAAATGTTTTTATAGAATCTTTTTACATTTTTAATGAATATTTATTTAGTGATTTTCACAAATGTATTTGCATGTGTTTTTTTGTTGATTGATTTAACTATCTGATCAGACAATAAAGACATATGTCGCAGGAGCTACCGTAAAGTGAGGCCAACCAGCGGCGCCCCTTGGACAGTTCGGCTGGCACCACTCTACCCCCACAAGGAGGAATCAGGGAGGATTGTTCCCCCCATACCGGAGGGGGCGAAGCAGAGGACTCCATCCCTGGGCCACAGAATGAAAGAGGTGCAGGGGAGAGCTGCCTCACTCCCCATGCCCATGTCCAGGGGAAGTGGTAGGCCGCGACAACAAGGCACGTCCAGCCTGCAGTAGCAGGTGGGCAGAAGAGACCTGCTGGCTCCCATGGCAGCCCGGAATAGTTCCGCTCATGCTGGGTGGGCTCCTTCATTTGCCCCCACTACTTGAGGGTGCCCAAATAGACAAGTGCACCCCAAAAAATAAAATAAAAGAAAAAGAATGAATGCTATGTGAAGTGAAGTGAAGTGAGGTGAGACCACACAACTATGTCAAAGAAAGTGGCTGAGCTGATACTGCAATATTCATGAGCTCCCAAAGAGTGCCCCACAATCTCTTCAATTTGGTTAATTATCTCCGCTCGTCGTGGCCTCAGGATGGCAGGGCTAATGCCAACGATGTTAAAAAGATACAATGGAGCTGCAGGAGTGCAGCAACCCCCCCCCCCCGACACAAGGACCCTGGAACTGTTTTTAAACTATTGACCCTAGGTGTACAGTGTCCCAAAAAGAAGGACCAACCCAGGATTTTCTTCAAAGTTCCAAGCACTTTCTAGGCTGGAGCATGTGCTCTTCAGCAGATACTGCTGCACCCTCTAGCGGCTAAGTTAAGGTCACAGTCAGTGTGGGCTGAAGGAATTTGAAATATTTTGCATGCTGTACGGGCACCCTCTAGGAGCAAAGTTTATGGTTACGTGCTTTGTGAACCAAAGGTGAATCTCTCTAGGGGCTGTTTTGATAAATCCATTTCCAGTGGTTGCCAGTATAGAAGAAGCACACAAACCCCTGGGAGGTTTGTTTTGTAACTGCTTTATTTAAATAATCATGTTGACAGTGATCAAAATGTATATCAAAAGGTATATGCTTTATTATCATTGATAAGTGCATTTACCCATGGTTATTATTTATTGCGTTTACTCCTAAAATTATTTTTGACATGTAGTTTCTTGAATGTAGTGTCTGACCATTACGATCACGACGGCAGCCACTTTCTAAAAGATCTCCGGCAAAGAGCCCCCGAATGGGGAGCACGTCAGATATTGCACTGCCAGTCTGACGAGGAGCATCCCGATGATGAAGCATGACATCCATTTGGATGTGTGCGGGCTCTTGCTCCTGAACATTAATGTCCCCCTAGATATATGGAACAGTGTACTTATTTATGCTTAGATATGGTTCCGTTTGTGGAGAGTTATTATTATAGTAAATAAAAACATTTTAAAGAAGCAGGCCGATAGAGTTTATACAATGTAATATAAATACAGATTGTTCCTTTCAGAGAAACTCACTAGGTTGTTGGTAACTTCCAGATATATGACCATTATGTGCTATGTGTGTTTGAGAGGTAAACGGGCAAGTTAAATTAACAGAGCAGAGCCCATCTTCCCTTGCCCTGGCTCCTTAGTGTCAAAGTCTCTTTGGAATAAGCCAATGAAGGCAGGGAAAGACATAACAGAATGTCTGTTTACTGCCATGTTCACTGAAGGACATGAGAACTGGTTTACCATAAAACTAGTTACATGAAGTCTGCCGGCATCAGTCAGGGGAAACTTTTGCATTGGCTAACTGAGAGACTTGCCTCCTTGTCAAGCTTTTTGACTATGTTATCTGGGAAACATCCTGAACAACTAGGTCCTAAACAACTACTTGCCTTGCCTAAACCACTACTGCTAAACAACTAAAAAGGCTGTACAACGAAGTACTGAACAACTACTGTCTAAACAACGATTTTGCCTGAATAACGATTGCCTGAATAACGATTGCCTGAACAATGAATTGTAAGGTAACTTTTTATTTTTTTTATTTTTATGGTTTATAAGTTGTTTAGAATTTATATATATAAATATTATACATATTTATATATATATATAAATTCCATAAAAAGAAAAACTTACCTTAAAATTTGTTGTTCAGGCAATTGTTATTCAGGCAAAATTGTTTAGACGGTAGTTTGTCAGTACTTCGTTTAGAGACCTTTTAGTTGTTTAGCAGTAGTGGTTTAGGCAAGTAATTGTTTAGGACCTAGTTGTTCCATCACATATTCATGTTATCTTCCTACATTCTTGATAGTCTGAAGATAGCAACCAGAGTTGGGAAACTAGCCTACTAAGCCTTCAGAAATATTGCTTCATGTCGGCTGCTGGTGACACAGAAATGCTTGCTGTAAGACCAACTACTTGGTACACCTGAATGAAAAGAGCCTTAGATCTGTGGTGCCCAGCCCTTTCAGATTTGAGAGAACTTGGGAGTCTCTCCATTTGCAGTGCTAGGTATTTCTGTTGGGACGCCATTCTGTACCTAGAATTCTCTTTGGAGCGAGAAGTCACAACTTGAATCCTCCTGCCCCAAACATTGACAGAATTGACTTTTCAGCCTAAAGGTATTGTCCATAAGTAAGTAACCTGCAAATAGCTGCTAGATACCTGACTGCCCACCTTTGAACTGCCTTTCAATGCTCACCTGAGAAGTGCCCCAACATATATCAGGGTCCTGGCAGCACTACTTGAATTGGAGCTTAGGAGGACGAGTGTTAAGAAGAAAACCTGAAGTTATGAGTGCAACCAGGGTCAGTCTGCTGGCAAACCCACTCCTAGGGCCAGATTTATTGAGGTTTTGTGTCACCCTTGCAAGTGAGTGCAAGGGTGACGCAAACCCTAAGTGAGATTTATGAAGCCGCGCAAGGCCAACTTCCGTGGTCCTGCAAGACTTGAAAAATGTGCAGTAATACAAGGCAGAGCGAATCACTGCCTCATGTTACTGTGCCGCAGAGAGGTGTTCCATGGGTAACGTGTGGGTGTTCTCACGTATCCCGCCATGGATTTTGGTGCATTCTCAGATCTACCATTATGGTAAACCTAGGAATGCCTCAAAATGCCTCCCCAGGTGAAGCATAACGAGGAGAAATATCTTTATTTCTTCTCATTGTTTCCTCTTCATTCCTGTGCTGCAATCTGCAGCACACCCAGAAAGAGGAAAATGCCTTTTCAGGATTGTTTTTGTGCGGGAAGATGTTCCTTCCTGCACAAAAACAATCCTGCCTGCCCTTGCTCTATGACGCGAGGGTTTCTGATTGGCACTAGTGCTCCAGTGCTGGGAAAGGACAGAACTGCGTGTATAATGTTAAATATGACGCATGCCTGACATTTACCTTTTCATGCAGCGCAGAAAGGTGGCTTGATGCATTGCACTGTGTGAAAAAAATGACAAATATGGGCCTCAGTTCTTAAGACAGGAGTAGGGATCGGGCTCACTGAGGCCCTTTAGTGAACTCTTGGCGCAAGAGGTGCAGTTTGGCTATGGAAAATACCTTGATTTAAATGTAAACTATCTGCATACAAGCCCTATCCTGGAGATAATACCGCCAAAATATTCTCCAGCTTTTCTTATGACGAATTTTCCTTTCCCCATGTCAGTAGTTTATTAAAAGTATTAAGGATTTTTATTCCAATTTGGCATTTATTGATAGATTTGATAGATATGTTTTTTATACATATTTCTGATTCAATGGCTGTTTATTTTCTTCTGCTTCTCCCCTTTCCACCGACCGCTTTAGTATTATCAAGTTAATAAATGTGTACTTACTCTGAGTCTGGTTGCTCGATGGGCTAATGCATCCACGTCAGGTATCTATGTTTGAACCCATGATCACAGGTCCAAATCCCAGCCAGTGGATTCAATTTTTCATCCTTCCAAAGTCAATAAAATGATTACCAATAAGTTGGAAAACCATAAACATCTGTCATGATCTGTACTAAGGGTGTGAACTCACCGTTCTGCACATGTTGGACGAGGATGGAAAGGTTGGCAGCTCACTGAGAACTTGTGCTACTTGATAAGAGGCTTTGGATCTCTGGAAAAGGCAATACGCATATGAAACAGAACTTTGAATCAGAAACTATGTTTTTCTTGAGACCATAAAATTCTCACAATCTTTAGGAATATCGGTGGCAATTTTAAATATACTGAATATAAGTTCCACATGGTCCATAGCATCCTTTTTCGCTGGGAAGCATGCACGAGTGTTTGAAGAGCAGCTGTCAAGAGATTGTGTTGTATTTTTTTAAATGAACTTGAGCTACTTAAAAATATTTTTCTGAAAACTTGATTAATAATGTATTTTTCTGTTCCTGTTTTCCCTTTTGGATTCTAAGATACTTGGTGTAAAGAAAGGATCCTTTGTGAGGCCCTTATTTTTATCTGAGGTAGTGGAACGTGCTTCAGAGAGCGATTCACTAGTGTGAATACAAACTATACATCCTGATAAATGTTAGTTTGCATTACATTTTCAGAAGACAACCTACACATAAGAAATGAGAGAGAATATAAATCGGGAATATGAGGTAGTTGTATTTCCTAGTCACACACAGATTATTATTTGAAACACATGCCATATTAATATCATATAATTTGTTTATATTTTCGTCTCAAAGAGTAATCGGAGTTTCACCAATATTATGAAGAGCTGGAGGTTTAGAGGTAATCTAGAGGTTTCCCTTATCACAGCTAGTGATGCCACAGATAATCAGTGAGTGATCATAGTAAAGGTTTAATCTTGTTTTTAGATAATCTATGTAGGTGATTGCACCCAGCAGAGTGAAGGGTCAGAGTACTGATGCCAAGTGTCTTTGCTTTCTCTCTTGCTTGCTCCTTTTTAGGTTGCAGCCTACCGGGCAGCGGACCTGTCTGGTTTGCAAAAGACATCTTGGGGACTTCCAGAAAGTTGATCTAAGAATGCATTCTGCCTGTCACTTGCCTTTGTGGTTTGTAACACGTTTTCTTCCTTCCCATGTGCTGGCTGTATTTGTTTTAGGCTCTCCATTTTCGGTTCTTCCCGCCCGATGACAAAGCTGTGTTTACTGACTACTCCTCTTCTGTCAACAGGCCTTTAAATTATGTTCTGTCACATTTGCTGGGCATTCAAAGATTCTATGTCAGGACCGGAGGCTCAGATTAAGCTTCTCTTTCCATGCTTTATTTTTAACAGCAGCCAATGAAAACAAAAAACTACATATCCCAATACTGATATGTCATGTGATAACCATAGAGGAGGAAGCCTATAAAGTGTTGCTTCACACCCAACCACTCCTCTTTCTTTGCTGCTTCGCAGCCTGTTAAGTGATTATTTATCTTATTTCACATGTGGTTGTGTGTTATTCTGTTTGTGTCTGGGAGCGGTGTTTCCCTACCTAAAAGCGGCCGCTCGGTATGCTTTTACTTTGTGGAGTTGGGAGCAGGGGAGCAAGGACTCGCGCGTCTCCGCGCAGTCCTCTTTTTATTGCCAGTTTTATTATAATAATTATCGCGCTCTCAGCGTGAGCCTCGTCCGGCCAGAGTCCGCGCAGCAGCCTATTCTTGCGCGTCTCTGTGCCGGCTCCGGAGCAAGATTTGTTTTGCCTTGAGGGCAGAGCTTTCCTCCGCTTCTGAAGCGGAGCTGCAGGAGAGTTTACTTTGCACCAGGGAGCCGAACCTATTTGCGCTCGTGTCCCGAGTGTTCTTTGAGCCGGGCCGAGTCTGTATTTGCGCTGCCCCGGGGGCCTAATTAGCGAGCGCGCGTGTCGGAGCATCTTTTGGCAAGACTTCAAGCTTCGTTTGGGCAACAATTAAAATATTTACACGCTCGTTCTCAGGAGCGTTTTTTTCTTTTGGATCTAAAGAGTTCCAGGGTTACACGCTCATAGCTGGAGCGTTTAACTAAACACAAAAAGTTTTATACCTGCTCAGCTCCCCATCTACACCCCAGTGCCTGTACTCTGGGGTTGCAATACATTATTTATTCAGGCTGGGCCTGCACTAAGGGTGTTTTACTCATCACAGGGCAGCTTCCTCCAGGTCCAAATCAGCAAATTTTGTTTTTTTGCCCTGTTTTACTATTATTGATACTGCTCCTTTGGAGCTCATCTGCTGTATTACAGTATGGCTGGCTATGAAGACCAAGCCGAAAATTTGTATTATCTGGATGAACCAGCTGGTTCCTTTGAACAAGACTTGGTATATGCTCTTGACGCAGGAGTGCGTTATACTGTTAAGCAAGCTTTAGCTCAAGCTATTCAGCCCATTAAGCACCATCTTTTGGGTTTTGTGGAACAACAAGGCTGGGTAGCCCCGTCGGGCATCCAACCCATTGGGGAACCTCCCCTTCCGGCGAACACCCAAGCCTCTAATCAGAGTACTAATCTGCATTCTGCAGACTTTGAATCCCTTATCAAAAATATGGCAAGGGAGCATGATTATAATTCGGGATCACATAAGAAAGCTGTAAGTGACCCAGCTTCTTCTTCTGAACAATCCTCCGAGCAGGGAGATGACCCCCTCGCAAACGCAAGAAGAAGGTTCATCATCAGGAAGCACCTACTCCCAAGGTCCTGACATTCGAGCCAGAAGACATTGTGCATCCCAGGTCTTCGCTTTGGTTAACACCTCCTGAAGTGGCGGATTATGTGGAATCCCACATTAGGCATAGTTTCGATAAGGAGGTTCGCTCTAGGCTGAGGTCTGAATGTCCCAGGCTGGATTTTCTCTCAAAGGTGACTGAGACCCCCGAATTAGACCATACTCTAGTTACTTTTCTAAAAAAATCTGCAAAAGACCCTAAGAAGGGTATAGATCGTGCCTGGCGTGGATGTCAGGATAAGCTGTTGGACCTCTCCGGTCCATTAACAAAGATTTTGGAGTTGGCTTTTAAGGCCAAGGAGTCAGGTGAGCCCATCAACCCTGACATTCTAGTGGGTTGGGCTCAAAGAGCACTTTGTTTCCTGGGCAATGCCAATTGCTCCATATCTTCTGAACGTCGCAGATCAGTGTTGATGAAGTTAGACCCCAAATTGGCAGACCTCGCTACCTCTGAATCAGGCCCCGTGGCCCAGGGTTTGCTGTTTGGTTCCCCCTTCCTAAAGGAGTTTTCTAAGTTTGTTTCTACTTACGCCAGTCTGGACAAGGCACAAGGCTCAATCAGAAGAGTACTACGTCCACTTTTTAGAGGGGCCGGATGCTACAGAGGGCGTGCCTTCGGCTGCTTCAACCAACAAGGCCCTCATCGTGGTTACTACCATCAAGGAAGAGGCGGTTTTCAGGAGTACGACTCCTCCTCTTCTACCTTCTATCCATCGAGACCAAGATCTGGTCAGGGCAGATTCCGCAGGGGGAGATCCAAAGGCCATCAATCTTTCTCCCAGGAGTCGGGAGCCACAGGTGAGCTTGGTTGTAATTTCAGATGTAATGTTGGGGGGCAGAACTCAGAGATTTCTGCAAGCATGGCATCTGATTTCTTCGGATGCTTGGGTCTTAGTGCAGGGGTTCAAACTAGAATTTTACGAGTCCCCGTCTCAGCTCTGCCCACCCAGGCCAACATTTTTTTTCCCCATCAAGATCAGTCTCATTTTGGCAGAAATAACGGCTTTGGTAAAGAAGGGTGCCGTCGTCAAGGTACCGCATCACCCTTCAGGGTTTGTCAGTCCAGTGTTTCTAGTGGAGTGGAAAGGAGGCGGGTCTCGCCTGGTTCTAAACTTAAAAGACTTCAACAATATTTTACTGTATCGTCATTTCAAAATGGAGGGCATTAATTTGTTGAGAGACGTTCTCCAAGAGGGAGACTGGATGGCCCGTTTAGATTTAAAGGACGCTTACCTGACCATTCCTATTTTTCCCTTCACATCGGAGATTTCTCCAGTTCCAGTGGGAGACTGAGTATTACGAGTACAAGGTTCTCCCCTTTGGCCTGTCTTCTGCCTCCTGGTGTTTCACGAAGGTGATGCGTCCAATGGTGGAATTCCTTCGTTCCCAAGGGGTTTGTCTAATAATTTATCTAGACGATATCCAGAATCATACATGCTGCTTTCTCATCTGGAATGCATAGTGTCTCTGCTTCAGAGTCTGGGTTTTATAATCAATTCCCAGAAGTCCATTCTGACTCCCTCACAACAGATGGATTTTCTGGGTTTCCAGATAGACTCAGTACAATCTCAATTGCTACTCCCACCACGGGAAGATTCATTCGATCAAGAGAGAGTTGAGGTCGCTCTTATCCAAACAGACTGTATCATTGAGGGCGATTGCCCGCATGGTGGGCCTGCTTTCTTCTTCGATTCAAGCGATTTTTCCGGGCCCTCTACACTACCGAGCCCTTCAACGTTTAAAGATCTCCCATCTACAAAGAGGTCTCAGTTATGCGAATCAGGTGCTCTTCTCCGAGGAATCTCGTGCAGAGATGAATTGGTGGTTGGAACATATGGAAGCCTGGAATGGCAGAGCTATTTTCAGTTCTCACCTGGATGTAGTGATAGAGTCCGATGCCAGTCGTTGGGGTTGGGGAGCCCGTTGCGGATCAGTGTCCACGGGGGGCAGATGGTCCAACACGGAGCTGAACCTTCACATCAATTATTTGGAGCTCCTAGCTGGCTCATTTGCAATCAGGAGTCTCTCCCCTCTCAGGGCGAACTGTTGTGTTCTCCTTCGCATGGACAATATCTCAGCGGTGACAAGTTGGGGGGAACTCGTTCCTGCATTTTGGCAGAGATAGCCAAGGAATTTTGGCACTTTTGCCTTCAGCACAGGATTTCACTCGTCGCGGAGTACCTTCCAGGGGCCAGCAACTTGGTAGCGGACTGGAACTCGCGACACCTGAGAGATTGTAGCGATTGGAAGCTACACCCCAGAGTTTTCCAGGCACTTTCTGCTCGGTGGGGTCCTTTCTCGATAGACCTGTTTGCGTCTCACCTCAATCGGCAGATCAAACGTTTTTTCAGTTGGAGGCCAGATCCGGAAGCAACGAACACGGATGCCTTCCTTCCTTTACGCTTTTCCCCCCTTCTTAATGATACCCAGATTATTTGCTCAGATCAGACGTCAGCAAGCGGAGCTGGTTCTGGTGACACCTCTTTGGAGGTCTCAGGCATAGTTTTGGTTGGTGATGGAGTTGAGTTGCGATCATCCGATCTTACTTCCCTTCCGGGAGAATCTTCTCCAGGACCCTCTGGGTCTTTTACATCCATTGATCCTATCGCTGGTGGCTTGGTGTCTTTCAGGGAAAGATGGAGTATCCCAGGACTTTCGCAAGAGTCTTCCGATTTCATTGCAGGTTCCTGGTCCTCCAGTACTCACAAGAGATACGCTTCGGCTTGGAAGTGCTGGAGTTCTTGGTGTAGTACTAGGGGTGCGGATCCTTCTTCAGCAGATTGCTGTCTGGTCCTAAATTTTGCAGGGCATTTACCCGCGGAGGGCAAACCTATTGGAGAGTCTCCCATTGTTTGTAAATTAATGAGAGGTATCAGATTGGCTAATCCTCCTCGCCCTCGCTATTCTTCCCTTTGGGATGCGAACATTGTTCTTTGTTTTCTGGAATCATGGCCTTCCAATAGATTTTTTGTCTAGGAAAAAACTTTCAGCGAAACTCACAATATTGTTATGTTTAATTTCACGTAAAAGAGTTTCAGATGTTAGAGCGCTGGATTTGGCTGGGAGAGAATTTCCCCCCGATGGGGTTACTTTTTCTATTTCACGTAGAACTAAATGCAATCTGAAGTCCGTTTCTTATCCCTGTTTTGTGGACAACCCCAAACTCTGTGTTGTGCAATGACTTAGAGCTTACGAGGTGAGTACAGAAAAGTTCAGTTCTGATATGGGGGGTCAATTGCTTATTTCCTTGGTTAAGCCTTAGCATCCTGTTTCATCGGCCACCCTCGCTAGATGGATGCAATGGTTATGGAATGAAGCAGGCATTGATGTTTCTAAATGTGGTGCTCACTCTTCCAGAGGTGCTATGGCTTCGAAGTCTTTTGCTTTGGGTTCTCGTTTAGAGGACATTCTAAGGGCAGCAGACTGGTCTTCTCCTTCAACTTTTAAAACTTTTTATTGTAAGCCTATTGTGGATATTGCATCGGTGGTTGTGAATCAGCTTTGAACAAGCATAATCTGAGCCTCTAGTCCTGACATAGAATACAAATTTTTTTAGCATCTGCGTTAAGACTTTTTTAATTCTATTAAGGACACGGAGGTGAAGATTATCCCACTGCACTGTTGTATATGTTATCTTGTGGTACATAATGTTAATATGAAGTTCATGTACAAATTTACTGTATTTCAGTGCTACCCCACCCTATTTGGTAATGGATATAAGTATCATTTTATGATGTTCAGTTTTTATTGTCTGAATTTTCTTTTTTTCCTAGGAAATGACGAGAAGTAAATTCTGGTCCGTTCTGTCACCGTTCAAGTTTCCAGACAAGTTGGACCCATCTATTTCATTCCAGTTCTTCTTTTTTCAGGATTGCGTTTGCAGGTTTCATGTTTAAGACTATGACTTTATCTGTTGCGAATATTGGACAAAGAAAGAGGAGTGGTTGGATGTGAAGCTACACTTTATAGGCCTCTATGGTTATCACGTGACATATCAGTATTGGGATATGTAGTTTTTTGTTTTCCATGGTTTTCATTGGCTGCTGTTAAAAATAAAGCAAGGAAAGAGAAGCTTAATCCTCGTCTCCGTGACCTTAATAGAATTGAAAAATTCTTAACGCGAATGCTAGAATTTTTTTTACTGAGGTCTAATGTCAAGCTGTGTTTTCGTGGGAGCCTGGTTATTTTGTTTCGCTTTCTGCTGACCTCAAAGTGACAGCCTTCATAGGAAAGAGGAATGCAGCCTTTGTCGATAGAGCCTGCTTGTGCCTTTTTTAAATTTTATTTTAGACACAGCCATCTCAAAAGGCATCTTTTCCTTCATTTACACAAAACATTTGCATGTTTTTTGCAAAATTCTTCTTCTTTGAGTCCATGTAATATGTGAAACTGCCTTTCTAGGAGCAAAGTACAAAACAGCATTTCAACCTTTGGCCCTCATTTTGACTTCAGTGGTCTTTTTGAAAGACCACCAAAACCTCTGCAGCCAGCAGACCGCCAGTGCTGGCGGTCTGCCGACTGGCATATTTGGAGTCACAGGAGGACTTCCGCCCATTTATGGGTGGAAGTCCGACTACGAAGAGGCAGTAGCATCGCCAGCACCACCATGGCTGCAAGACTCTGCCTGCCATATCAAGAGCCGTAATACGGCTTGGCTGAGTCTTGCCGACGTGGTGGTGCTGGCGATGCAAGACCGCCAGGACCCATCCCCTTCCGGACTACCTCCTCGACGGAGAAGGTAAGTGATCGTCAAAAAAGGGGGGTGTTGTTGTGTGCATGTGTTTGGGGTGTGTGTGTATGTGTGTGCGAATAGGGGTGTATGAGTGCATATATGTGCGAATGGGGGTGCATGAGTGCGTGTTTCTGAGCGAGTGAGTGGGGGGTGTTTCTGTGTGCCAGTGTGCAGATGAGGGGTGGTGCGTATGTGTGAGTGCAGGTGTGGAAATGGATGTGTTCAGTTGGGGGGGTGATTGTGGGAGCATGTATTGGGTGCAGGGGGAGTCTGTGTGCGTGTCTGCTTGTGTGGGTGCGTGTATGCGTGGGGGTGGTGAATGCATGCGTGTCTGTGATTGCATGTGACTGTGTGCGTGAATGGGGGGGTGCTACATTTATGCGAGGGAGTGGGGGTGTGTGTCAGCATGTATGTGAGTGAGTGGCGCTGTCTGTGTGAATATATGTGTATGCCAAAGGGTGTGTATGTAAATGTATGCGTGCATTAAGGGGTGGGGGGGAGTTTGTAAGTGCGTGGACAGGTGGGGGGGGTGTCTGCATGTCTGTGGACGTGTGGGTGTGCGTGTGCTGGTGACAGGAATGGGGATTCCTGTCGCTGGGTGCGTTTCCGCCAGGGTTTACGTCTGCAGCCTAGTACTCTGGCACGGAGGCCTGCCACCGGGTTGGAGGTGCTCACCGCCGGTCCACGAGTTTGATGGTGCAGTGGCACAGGGGCCAAAAGCTCTTTGAAACCAACCTAGCACCCATTATTGCTATATGTTACCACTGAACAAGCAGTCCCAACTGCAGTCACCTTGCAGGCACTAGGGCCATGAGTTGCATGGTGCAGCAGGTGCAGTGGCACAGGGGTCAGAAGCTCCAGCAAACCCACTGAGCACTGATTGTTACTATATGTTGCCACTGTACAAGGAGTCACAAGTGTGGTTACCTTGCAGGCAGTAGGGCCATCATTTGGATGGTTCAGCAGGTGCAGCACCGATTATCACTACATGTTACTGCTGAACAAGCAGTCATAAGCGTAGTTACCTTGCTGGCACTAGGGCCACGATTTTGATGGTGCAGCAGGTGTAGTGGCACAGGGGCAAAAATCTCTAAATAAAAAATGCTGACGCCGATTATTGCTATATGTTATCACTGAACAAGCAGTAACAAGTGCAGTTACCTTTTGGGCACTCGGGTCCATGATTGGATTGGTGCAGCAGGTGCAGTGGCATAGGGGCCAAAAGCTTTAGGAAACCCACTGAGCACATATTACTGGTATATGTTACCACTAAACAAGCAGTCACAAGAGCAGTTGCACTGGGGGAGGGAGGGCACGATTTTAATGGTGCAGCAGGTGCAGTGGCACAGAGGCCAAAAGCTCTAGGAACCCACTGAACACCAAATATTAATTATATTTAACTACTAAAATAACAGTCAGGAGTGCTTTTTTGATTCTTTTGTAACTATTTCAACCGAAGCAACACACATAGCCTAAAGCATCACTGTAATAAAGGTTGTAACGTATTGGACTTTTCTATCTAAAACTTACATTTAGCACATTTATATGGCAAATTTTGACAGTTTTTGTATGATCCTAAAATGTTGCTGAATCTGGACACAGTAACATTTTGGCAAGGGACATACCATATGGCATTCCATACAAAGCATTGGCAAAGCCAATAAGTCTTGCCTATGTGAGATCTATTGGCTTTGTCATTTTTTGTAGCCATATTATACAGCAGTGTTAGCTTCAGTGCAGCATAACTGAAAAAAGTGATATACCGCAGACACCGCTGGCTGTGTTATACAGGTTTTTCAAATTAATTTCAGTCATTTGCAACATAGCTAAAAAAACATTAGCAAAACCAATAAATCTGACATGGGCAAGACTGAGCAAGTGGGAGAAACATGTGGTGTATCTCAGCACATAATCTATGGTGAACACAACAACAAATCTGGACGGCACTCTGGTCTCATGTGACATGTATTCGGGCTCTGTGGAGAATTTGCTGCCAAGATGTTTCTGGAATTGTCCTGCTGGCCCCTGTCTCAGCAGCACCCTCCAGGGGCCGCAGGCCAGAGACTTCAGCTGCGTGATCAAGAACTATATGTAGTACCAGGGAGTGTGCATTTTATATGCTGATGCACAATATTACCTTTGAGTACTCAATTATGTTAAGAAGCAGAATGCAGATTAGTTCACTGTTATAAAAAGGCTTTCCTGATATGCACTTTGTTCTCATTTGCAATTGTTTACTCTGGTACAATCAATCAATCAAAGTAATTGTAAGGTGCACTACTCACCTGTGAGAGTCTCAAGGCGCTGAGCAGCTTTGCTTACAAGAATGTAAGCAAAGATGATGCGCAGATACAGTGCTGTGATCAAGGGGGCGGCTTTAGGGAGGTGCTAACGGTGTGGCCACACAGAGTGCTGACCTGGATGGGGGAGGGGGGCTGTGTTTATCAATAACTTACGAAACTTGTGATTTAAAAGCACCTGCTGAAAAGTTTCTTGAGTGTCCGACCTTCAGGAAGCAATTATAATGTCAAGATAACTGTTGTGATTAGTGTTCTTGCTAAAGAGAGAGAGATTGGCGTTTTGTCCAGTGGCAGTTTAGACTTGCTATAAAGTAGCACAGAGGTCAATATGCCTGATGCATAGAACATAACTATTCTGTATGTGGGTAGCTGAGTGGATTAGTAAAGCTAACCTATATCAGCGCTTAAAATCAAATGAAATGTACGTGAGAGGGGCTATGGAGGGATGAGGGGCAATTTTGCCAGATGGTAGTGAGGGAATCTGAAGAGGTAGCCATGGGGTAGGTGGCACCAAAAAAGATTGCTGCACTGGGCGCCACCAGCTCTAAAGCCAGCTCTGGCTGTGATGTATTAAGCCTTGTAACTAGGACTACCCTAGCCTAATGGAGAGTGTGAGATAGCCGGGCCACAACAGGGCAGAAATCGAATGTCTACATTTTATGTTACAGGGAGAATGTTTCAACTGAGTGTGTCATAGAAACCTGACAGTCACGTACTCCGTCCTTATAGCACTTACAATGTGTGTTTGTAATTGCTAGGGCTGAAGTAAAAGGCAATGCAATTAGCAGTGGAATAAACTGTACATGTTCAAGCACAACAAAGTGTCACTCAAAGTGTTACATGTTTGGCAGTAGAATGGCAGTCCTATGCACACTGCAACCATGGAAACTGAACTGAAAACTATGCAGCTATGAAGGAGAACCAGTATAGAAGAGGCAGAGGAAAAAGTCCAGGGGAGGAGAAAAAGAACCAAGAAGTGGGGCAGGGACGATGATCAGAAGGAGTAAAAGAAGAGCTAGGATGGAGTTGAGAGTGCTCACTCAACTCACTCAGGCAAAGGGTGAGAATTACCAGAAAGACCACCAGGAGGAGAAGAAAGACATTGTGGAAGAAGACCAATGTGATTTAAAGTCATGTATAAGGACACATTCTCAGTTAAAGAGGCCACAACTCTCATAAATATTTCTTTGTTACTCTTCTTAGGCCCCCACTCTTTCAGAGAACTCTAATTTTTTAGGCCACTTAGAGCATCGCTTACCTCTCTTCAACTGTTTTTAAATACAGTCTGTAAGCTGTGTGTGACCAAATAAATGTACCAAAAAAACTTCATTATAGCATTTTTCCTTGTCATTTATTTCTGTGCAGGCAGTGTTTGTCAAAAATAGTTTATATGCTGACTGTCAGTATTTTAACTTATGATGCTGCCACTCAAGACTACACCCACTTTCTTCTACACCCAATATATGTAAAAGTTTTTGTGTCGAGCTCTGGTGAAGCTGAACGTAAAAGCTCCACTACAAGGATGGTTGAAGGCCAACAAAGTTGACAGACAGAAAACTCAAATTCCAAACCATGGTTGACTTAATAATAGTAGCACAATAGCACAGAGCGCTTGGCCACGCTTGAGCAGGTGTCTTGCCTATCAAAAGATAACCGATGTTGGCAGAATGCACTAACCTGATTTCCAGATCCATCTGAAGTGATAACACTTACATACCATATCATGGTCAATGTTAAGTTATGTTGATTTGTATAGTGCACTAATCACCCAAGAAGGTTCCCACGCATTTGAGCAAGGTGTGTAGGTGTTTATATATTAAGGGTCAGTTCTTCAGCTTCTTGTAGAACTCTATAAGTGAGGAGGAGCCTCTGACGTGTTGTAGGAGAATGAGCAATCTCCAGTTTTGCTTTTGTGGAAGTGGAGCATGTGTGGGAGTAAGAGTGAGGCAGAGAATATGTGTCTGGTGGCTTTGCAAGAGTATTTGCAGCTGTTTAGGTATGCTGGTCTCTGTTGTGTGGGGATTTGATGTGTGCTTGAGATGTTTGAAATGGCTGCGCTTGTGAATGGGGAGTCAGTGAAGCCTCCTGAAGTGTGGTGTGATATGGGTGTGGTGTGGGAGGTTGAGTATGAGTTTTGCAACTGCCTTCTGGATGGTCTGGAGTCTCTATAGGAGGTATTTGGAGACTCAAGCGTAGAGAGCGTTGCGGTAGTACAGTGTGCTGTTGATGAGTGCTTGTGTGGCAGTCTTTTGCAGCATGCATAGGATGTGAAAGCAGGAGGCGCGCACTGTGTTGACTTGAGTAGTTATATTGAGCATGTCATCCAGGATGATCCCTAGATTTCTTCTGTGGGTGTGGGTGTTGGTCCTAGGTCTGATGGCTACCAAGTGGAATCCCATAGGGAGGTCCTGTTGCCGAAGGCCAGTACTTTTGTCTTGTCAGAGATCAGCTTCAGGTAGTTGGCTCGAATCCAGTCTGCTACCATGGTCATGCAGGGGTAGAAATCAATCATTTGCAACGGTGGTTAGTAGTAGACCCTGTAAACAAGCACTGGCAAAGCCAATGGGTCTTGCCTGTGTGAGATTTAATAGTTTTGCTAATGTTTTTTAGCTATGTTGCAAATGGGTAAAAGTAATGTGAAAAACCTGTATAAAACATCCAGCGTTGTCCGCGTTATATCATTTCTTTCAGTTATGCTGCACAGAAACTAGCACGGGATAGGCTTGATTTAAGCACAAATCCACTTTAACTTTCCATTTGTCACAAGACAGAGCTTGATGTATAAAGGTATTTTACTTTGAGTCTTGAGACAGTCAAGTGGCAGGCAACAGCAAGGCACTGCCAGAGCAAAACAATTTTAGTTTAAATGCAGCCTCATTCAGAGTGCCTTGTGGGTGGTCCCAGAGGCACGAGAATGCGTAACTGATGGATCTTAGTGTGGTGACATGGAAATCAGCACTAAAGGGCCTCATTACGACACTGGCGGGCGGCGGAGGCCGCCCGCCAGGATGCCGCCCTCCATAATACCGCTCCGCGGTCAGAAGACCGCGGAGGGTATTATGAGTTTTTCCCTGGGCTGGCGGGCGGTCTCCAAAAGACCGCCCGCCAGCCCAGGGAAAAACTCCGGGCCTCATTACGACCCTGGCGGGCGGCGGAGGCCGCCCGCCAGGATGCCGCCCTCCATAATACCGCTCCGCGGTCAGAAGACCGCGGAGGGTATTATGAGTTTTCCCTGGGCTGGCGGGCGGTCTCCAAAAGACCGCCCGCCAGCCCAGGGAAAAACTCCCATCCCACGAGGATGCCGGCTCGTAATCGAGCCGGCAGAGTGGGAAGGTGCGACGGGTGCTACTGCACCCGTCGCGTATTTCACTGTCTGCTACGCAGACAGTGAAATACTAGCGGGGCCCTCTTACGGGGGCCCCACGACAATCCTTACCGCCATCCTGTTCCTGGCGGGCGAGCCGCCAGGAACAGGATGGCGGTAAGGATTGTCAGAATCCCCTCTGCGGCGCAGCGAGCTGCGCCGCCTTGGAGGATTCTTAGGGGCAGTGGAAAACCGGCGGGAGACCGCCGGTTTTCCCTTTCTGACCGCGGCCAAAGCGCCGCGGTCAGAATGCCCAAGGGAGCACCGCCGGCCTGTCGGCGGTGCTCCCGCCTCCGTTGGCCCTGGCGGTTCTCTACCGCCAGGGTCATAATGAGGCCCTAAAATTCTTTAGTCTGACCCCTAAGTTGTGGTAAATGGCAGGGCTGGTCTAGGTCTTCCTCATACTCCTTGTACACCTTTGGGCTGTGGTCTTGTTCCTCTGTCCTGATCCTCAGCCTCCGTGTCTGAGTCCTCCTCTTCCTTGTGTTCTGTTTCTGGGTCCTCCACTCTGCTCCTTGTTCTTGCCCTCCTCCAAGTGTTTCTCCTCCTCTTCCTACTCCTCAGTCTCCTGGGGTTTCTCCTGGTAACGCGTCAGGCCTGTTGATGCTTCTGCTCCATCTTGCTCTCTGGTATTTAGGTACCGTGATCAGACAGATGGAAGTCGAGCGAACCAGTCAGGGTGGATGTATTTTGCAAACATATCAGATATAAACATAGTCTGTGCTATTGGGTAAATGGCCTTATGAAACGAAGAGCCTTAAACTGGTCAATGGGTGCCATACCAATGCACTCTACTTTTGGGGTTGGGGGGTTCACTTTTGGGAGGAAGAGGGTTCATTGGGAGGATGAGGTCATGACGGGCAGGCCTAGGATTTGTGAGTGGGAGGGGGTGTGAGCACTTGTTGGGTGGGATTTTTCCCTGGGGTGGATGAAAAGAGCAGGTGGCAAACGCAATGAAACCAGCAATTTATCATCTAGAAGGGTTGTGCTGAGAAAAAAAGGCTCACTGAGAATAAAAATCTATCTTTTACTAGATGAGTGATAGGCAATCTAGCACGTTCTCCGCTGGCTCCATTAAAATTGTGTTATGCAATGCGAATGGGCTGAATAATTCACATAAATTTAGAGCAATACATTGGTTAAGATCCTCTGAGGCTCAGATGACTTTACTACAGGAAACTCATTTTAAACAGCAGTCTCACCACCCTACTATCCTGAACTTTTTTTCTCATTCTTTTTTCGCTTCCGCTAATGCGGATGTTCGGGGGGTGGCAGTTCTCCTCACACGGGACTTCCAAGGAGAAGAACTTGAGGTCTATCGGGATTCTCAAGCAAGGTGGATAGGTGTCAGCGTTAAGTTAAGAAGGCATTTAGTGCATATTTCAAGCTTCTATGGTCCCATAGAGGATAAAACTACCTATCTGCAAAGTCTATATGACCTTCTAAGCACACTTCCTGGCCTTCTGGTAGTCAGTGGTGACTTCAATATTATTAAAGATATGAAACTAGATGCTTCCTGCAAAAATTGGTCACAAAACAAACCACGAGCATATCGATTTTTGCCAACATTTGTTCATGATCTGGCTCTACAGGATCCTTGGCAGCAAGACCATCCGCAAGAGCAATGTTTTATTTGTTTTTCAAAAAGGTTAAACTCGGAATCAAGAATCGATTTCTTCCTAGTTTCTCATTTTTGGGATAGAGCCGATTCTGATATAATATCCAACCCCTTTTCGGACCACTCTGTTCCATTGGTACAACTATCTTTCTCTACTCAGCAGCGAGAAAGACCAAGATGATCTCTGGATCAATCTTTATTAACTAAGGAAGACTGGATTTCAGTACTCAGATTATCAGCTGCGGAGTTTCTAAGTAGAAATGAAGCAACTGCTTCTATATTCGCCATTTGGGAGTCATGTAAGGCACATATTACAGGGGAAGCCATAGCTTTTAATACCTTTCTTAGGAAAGCCAAGAAGGAGAAAGTGGACAGCCTTCAGCAGGAACTCAATTACGCCACGCACTGCATCAGACATTTGACGATCAAAAGTCATGGTCTCACTTCCACAAGGGTAAAACTCAATTAAATGTTATTTTTCCACAACAAGAGGTTGTCAGTCATAATACATGCGTGCAGCAATATTATGAAGAGATCAAGCATGTAGGTAAATTCCTGGCACATTATATTAAAAAACGTCAGAATGCTTCCTTAATTAAATCCATTTTTGACGAATCCCAGGGGGGTATGGTCGACCAGCGAAGGAGATAGAGAAGGTGTTTTTAACTCAATATACAAATATTTACGCTCCCAAGTCAGCCACAAGCGATGAGCTCATTAATGAATATCTTGGATCAGTCTCTCAACCAAGCCTTGACCAAGAGCTCCAATCTACATTGCAGCAGCCGATTACTAAAGCAGAGGTCACTGAAGCCATTAGGGATTCTCCAAATGGCAAAGCTCCCGGGGAAGATGGCCTTCCGGCAGAGTTGTATAAAATCTTGTCTGATCAGATCGTGGCGACTTTAGCCACACTCTTTAATGCAATTCTCGATGGTGAAAAAGTACCTAGTTCATTTACCTGGGCAGTTATTGTCAAGTTTCTCAAAAAGGACAAACTCGCTGGAATACCTGATTCTTATCGCCCTATAAATCTTCTTAATAATAATTATAAGATCCTTATGAAAATCTGGACAGCCCTTATTACGGCTTTAGCTAAGGGATTCATCCATCACGATCAGTGTGGTTTTCTCCCGGGAAGACTTATTTCTACCAATACAAACTTTCTGCTTCAGGCAATTGATTTTTACTCTACAAATAAAATCAAAGCCGCTGTAATAATGCTGGATGCAGAAAAAGCTTTTGATCTTGTACAATGGGAGCTCCTTTTTGCAATCCTCCACACATTTAAGTTTCCTAACAAAATAGTTAATTTTTTTTCCAACCTTTTCCTCGGGGCAGAGGCCAACATCTTAATCAATTCACAAGTAATCGGTAAGGTTTTAGTACGGCGTGGGAACCGGCAGGGATATCCTCTGTCTCCAGTCCATTTGTTCTCTTTATCGAGCCATTGGCTTCCGCCTTGAGGCACGATATTTAAATAAAATCTCCAATGCCAGGTGCTCCCAAGTTAAAACACTTTGCGTATGGTGCAATCCTATACCTCGCAGCCGATTCCTAGAATATATAAAAGGCCTTTAGCAAAATCCAAACGTTTTCCAATTTGGGAGGCTATCAGATTAATAAATCCAAATACGAGGCCTTGCTGTTTAATGCTCAAGATTCAGTGTTGCCAGCAGAGATGCAAACTAACTATCAGACTCATCATCCCATCAGATATCTAGGAATTTATGTCACCCATAACATGTCCGACCTTTACTCCTTGAACCACCTCGCTACACTTAAGAAAGCACAAGCTCTCATGCTTAAATGGCAGAATACACCACTAACAATAATCGGTCGTATTTCCTTGATCAAAATGATGATACTACCTTTATTCTTATTTATATTTGCAAATGTTATGATCAAGGCACATCTAAAGTTTTTCAAGGCTCTTAATGCAATACTACGTGAATTTATCTGGGCTAACAAAAAACCTCGCATTCGGGTGAAGACAGTGCATCTTTCTATAGAGGATGGTGGCTTAGCTTTACCCCATTTTAAAAAGTATTATAAGGTGACTTATCTAGACTGGATTGTGAATGCTTCTTCCACACATCATGTTGATTCAAACTTCTATTTGAAACAGATGCTTTTTGAGAGCAATATTAATTTGTCTCATTTCCTTAAAATACCATGGCTTCCGAAACGTACTAGATACAAGATCCCAAAATGTCTTTGGTCTAGAGGTGTAGAACTTCAACTGAATTATCATTTTACTCAGATCCATCCAATCACTCCCCTAAGAGAAGCTGTTGCTTTGGGGCTTCTTCTTGCTCCTAAAGCCCTAAACGACTGGGATAATCTGGGGTTGGGAAAGCTACAAGATTTTTTAATAGGGGATAGTGTCACATCATGGACACAACTCCAAAGCACCAACCCAGCTATTCTATCACGTTTAAGCTTTTTGCACCTCCAGATTCTTCATTTTATGCGATCAATGGGTTTCATAGGTCCATATCCAGCTGAGCCATTTTCTCTCAGAATTACACACACTATATGGGTGCAGAAACAGACAAGGGTTGGTAACTGGTATAGTATCCTTCTAGAGGAGTGCCAGCTAAAGTTCTCCTTCCTGCTCTAAGCAGAATAGCAGCAGCTACAACTTGCGTAATTGATCCCCAGATGTGGAAACATTATAACAACCTTTTCGCTAATGCCTTACGTGGTGCAAAATTTTAAAAGAATGTCATTTTTCACCAAGTGGATGCTTTATTATACTCCCACGCAACTTAACAAGATGGATCCATCAATTCCAAGCACTTTCTTCCGATGCCACTGTGAGGTCGGGGATTGGCTGCATATCTGCTATCTTTGCCCTGTTGTCACTAATTTCTGGACCAAAATTTTTCAATCGATTAGTTTGAAATTACAGGTAGCTTTAGCGCCAGATCCATTAGGGGCACTCTTCGGTATATCTAATCATCCAGTGCTCTCCAAATACGCAAAACAATTCTTTTTTATTGCAACTTTGATTTCCAAGTCCCTGATCCTACAACAATGGAAGACCCCCTAGCACCAACATATAATCTTTGGGAAAAGAAAATGAGAGCAGTCCAAACCAAAGAATTTCTGTATGCGCAAAGAATCGGGGCTACACGGAAATACCATGCCATTTGGGAAGAGCCTTTTTCATCCCCAGTATGATCCAGAACTTAATTCCACTTAATGGATATTGATTTAGTACACCTTATGATTTATTAGATTAGTATTATTAAGTAAAAGCACGACAAAACTCAGTACAAAGTAATACACTGTATTGTATTGATTTTTTTCTCATGCTTTGTTAACACAATTCGAAATCTTGAAGCTTGAATATTGTACCTGCTTACATTGTGTATTAAAAATATATTTAAAAAAAAAAAAACAGCCTTATACTGGTATCTCATATAAATAGGGAGCCAGTGTAACTGGCTAGGTAAAGACGAGATGCTGTCGTACTTTTACTCCCAAAAATCAACCTATCTGCAGCATTCTGTAGAAGTTGTAACCTATCTATAAGGTAATCCAGAAAGCACTGCAATAGTGGAGTCTGCTTAAAATCAGGGCTTGCATCAACAACCGCTGACAATGTTGAGGAATAAAAGGAAGGATCTTCTTAAGTTGTTGTATTAGCAGGAAGCATGTAGGCATTAACTTTTAAATCTGATACTCAAATAAGAGTTTGCTATCAAGTAGCTCACCCAGGTTGGGCAGTGGATGCTGGTTCCATACATTCTCCTAACATTTGGGGCCACCACATAGATGACCAGATAGAGGCATTACCGAATATCAAGACCTCAGTTTTAGCTCAATTTAGCTTGAAGGAATTGACATTCATCCAGCTAGATATCTTTGTCAAACAGCCTTTGAACTTCTCCTGGAGTTGGGAAATGTTGCTCTCCGTGCAGATGATTATTTGGAGTTAGAACTGAAAGCCAAAAACGGCAATCAAATCTGCCAGGTGAGCAACATATATAGATATTAAAAAGATTGGAACTGAGAGCAGACTCCTGAGGAACACCACAGGCAATGTCTTTAACATCTGAACGAAACGTGCCATCTTGGCTGTCTGCCTTCTATTCTTAAGAAATGATTCAAACCAACTGGGTGCCTTGTCTCTCAGGCCAATAGCAAATAACATTTTCAGTAAAACAGCATGAGAAACAATATTGAATGCAGCTGACAAATCATGCATGAGTGTTGCAGAACTTCCCCCATCCATCATCAAACGAATGTCATTGGTAGCTGCCGTGAGTACGGTTTCAGTGCTTAGGCAGGATTTAAATCCAGAATGGTGCTTATTAAATACACCATTGTCCTCACTGTAAGAGGTTAGCTGTGTATTTACCCAGCTCTCCAGGCTTTTTGCAAAAAATGAAAGAGAAATTGGTCGATAATTTGAGGAAATGCTAGGGTCTCCTTTTTTTAGAGCGGAGTAATTAATGCTGATTTACAAAAAGCAGGTACCACATGCTATACATAATAGGTATCAAAGGACAGAAAAAGGTGGCAAGCTCTTTGAAAATCCTAGTAGGACAAGGGTTGAGAAAAGAACCTGAATTGATTATAGAAATTTTAGATATCACCTCCTCCTCTGTGATAAGTCTAAAATCTTAATAAAAAGTAACATATTAAAACGATGAGCTTGATATCATACAACTGTCAGCAGCATACTGAAATATCATTTGTAACTGTTGTTCTTGCTACAAGTGCTTTAACTGGGATAAAAAAGGCTGGGGGCCCTGAAAGGTGCTTGACCCTAGAAGGATATCTAAGAAACCCCCCCAGGAGCATTGGCCTTTCCAATAGGGCCCGACTGGAGAAAAGCAGCCCTGGCAAGATGCTCAAACCTGTCTCCTTGGCAGTCTCTCTCGTTCCATTTTCTCTCCCTCCTTTTCTTCTCTCTCTACTCCTTCTCCGATTGCTTTCTATCTGCCTCCCACTTCCCTCTCTTTCTCTTGAAGTGATGTAGGAAGAATAGTAATACCTCACATACAAACAAACATAAGTTCCCAAATCCCAATACAAACATTTTAGGCTAGATAGTTGTAAACCAACGTAAGTAGTGAAAGGCTTAATACATGACATGTTAAAAAAGACAGACTGTGGGTTCAATAGAAAAGGCAGGCCATATTTAGGACAAACAAACACTTATTACTTAAAACTTATACACATGCTGCATTGTTAAGTTACCTGTGCTGAAACACACAAGAGGCCCAAGCCACATTAGAATGAGAGTTTTTCTTTAAAGCTGCACCAACTGTTGCTTTCAAAATGTTCACTTAGCACGAACAGGGTGGAACAAAAGGGTGTATCCTGCCTTAGCACAAGGGTTCTAAAAACCACAAGTCATTCATATTGTGGTCAGGGGAACTGTGTAAGGGTCAGATAAGTATTTGCAAGGCAGGGCTACCATGAGCAGCACACAACATATAATTTCTTGTTGTGCAGAAAGATAGATATGGTGAATGACGTCAGTGTAACTTACCCACCCATGAGGCCAACAAGTGCACGTGCTTCTTTCCTGTGCTTGAAGATTCAGACATGGAGGCTTACTGGACAAAGAAAAAGAGAGATCTGCATGAGCCAAGCCATTGTTTTACTTTATATACAGCACCATTATTTTGGGCCATAAGCAATAAAATAATTGCAAGGTAAATTTAAAAGCGGCACCTTGCCTGCTTGCTATTGCTGCATGCAGCGGGCAGGTGAACGAAGGAGATAATGTGCTCATTCCATTGGAATGAAAGAGTGTTGTAGGCCCCTGAACAACGAGATGGGCGAGCTACAGAAAGCTTGAGCCACGTTCGAGCCTGGAGCCTGGCTCTAGCTCAGCTCCAGGTCCTATCAGGACCTCGAGCCCAATGCAAGCTGAGCTGACGACTTTGGAACTGGGGAACCAGATCTGAGTCTTGACGTTGGCTCAACATCCTGTGATTCTCGGCAAATCACGTAATCTTCCCATGCCCAAAACACATATGAATGTGATCTGTGTAATTCAACTGCTGGTTCGATACTAGTCAAGTGTGCGCTGTGTAAAACCTGCAGAAAATTGCACAAAGTGGCGAGAACAAAGAATGAACATTTAAAAAGGATAGGAAAACTTCTAAAGTTTTAACAATTATTGTATTAAATTGGTAGTGTTTAAATATATTTAGACTTATTTAAACATTGCAGTTAAATTCTGTTTTAAAACTTCAATGAAATACACGATGGCAAACATCCTGTTCTGGTCAGGCAGGCCTTACTAACCTGTAGAAGTTCCCACTGTGTGACTGGCTATTCGCGGGTGCGGTTTGTGAAGAGTATTTGGCGTCACCTCCCTCTTGACACACACTCCCAGCTTGGATACACATGACAAAACATGTCAGTGATGGCCCATGGCAGAGCGGTTTGGTGCTGACCATTTTTTCTCAGTTTAAAACAAAGCCCAGTAATCCCAGAATGATTATTTTAGCCTGAGCCTGGTAAGCCACACGTCCCCCCCGACCCCCCCCCCCCCCGGGATCATTTGAGGACTCCCCCCCCCCCAACCCCCCCCCCAAGTTTGAAGACCAATAGTTTACAGTGCAAAACACACTCAAAAAACGAATCCACATTCCACTTGGAACAATCCAAACACACCCTTTGTGGTTCCAGTCAGAAGCAGCTGCTCTCAGCTCAAGTATATTTACAGTAACACAGTCCGCGCTTACTCTCCCGCTGACTCACTCAATGACAAGTCCAACAAAAACACCACCAGACAAGATCCTATCACGAGCTTTTGTCACGCGCCTTCTCACCTCCGCAGCATTCTTTGCCGCGCGCAGCCTGTCCTAGCATAGCCCGGGGCACTGAGAGTCAAAGGCCAGGTGCGGCGCCTCAGGGAACTTTCCATTCGTTGTGGATAATTCACTGTCAACTTCGGCCCCTCGCAGGCCAACCTCCCTTCTCTCGAAGCTGGAAAACATTTCAAATCTTTTGCTTCAGCTTTGGAGACTCTCCTGCAAACTTCCATGATGTGATACTTCCTGCCTGCTCGAAGTGGGCGGGGTTATGTCTGGTTGCAAGCCAAATAAAGATGATAAGCATCAGGCCTCTTAATAAAAACAATTACTTGATTTTATATAAACCTTCATAGTGTTCTTTTGGTGTAAATAACAAATGCTACCCTTTCAAGGGACTTTATTTACCGACCTTGGAAGGATGGAAGCCTTGCTTTATCTTGCAGTGCTGCCAACTCATGACCTGCAGAGCATTCTTAGTCAGGCAAAGTTTAGTTTACTGGACCATCCTCTCGCGTTCTAAGGTGGTGGGGTGAGATTTTTAGGGTGAGCCTGCGAGTGCATGCGCTTGCACATGGGTCTTGAATGCAAGACGCTGTTGTGTGCAGTGAAGGTCTTGGAGCCCATTTGTTGGTTTGCGTGGCACTCTTCTTTACAGCCTCGTAATTCATCATGGCACGCATGGCATCATTTCCGTTCCTCTATTGGAGCAGGGATCAAGCACTAATTGAGTGCAACTTAATTAGTGCCCGTCCGCTGCTCCCGACCTGATCGAGGTACTGTTTTGTTCTGACTTCCAGTGCCCTCTAACAGAAGGCTTGTGACTGGCAAAATTGTGCCCATCAGGGCAAACAAAATTGCAAAGTTTTCTTTTTAAAGCTAACTTTATTTTATTTTGGTGTCGTCTTTTCTCAGTTTCACTGATGTTTTTTTGTTTTTACTCATGGGCGCTGTTTTTAAAAGATGACAACTTGTTCCAAGTAGGCCAGACCTATTGCACTGCAAATTCTTGTTAACTTTGTGGACTGTAAATACCCACTGCCGACTACCCAAGCTCTTGCACAGGCCCAGTCTCTTCTGGCAAGTTTGGTTAGGTTGTCCTTCGCAGAAATATTTGATAAAAATGTAGCCAGAGGGTACATTTAAATGTGGGCGAGACAACAAATGAATAGGTGGAGCTGAGCTGATGGCCTGGCCGGGCTCTGAGAGCCCATGTACGAGCCAATCCCTGAAAATGTTTGCCACATAAACTATGCAACAAACACCATATAAGATTTGATGAAAAAGTGTATTTCCTTAACATTGCAGATGCGTTTCTACTTAGTACATCAGATGATATTGTTGCATTGAGATGCATTTATTAATAGTAACATGAACTTAAAAATATTTGTGCCACCCCCACCACGATAACAATGGTGGCAAGTCAATAATTATGTGCACCCTATATGTATCCTAGATTCTTAAATGGAGCAGGATTATAGTCTATTTAAATCAAACTCAAGCAATGGTCTTGTACAGCACACACCTTGAACTGTATTTCAAATTGCTCTCAAATGCGATAAGGGAAAAAGAAACCGAGTGAGATAAAATATTTTGCAGAAGAACACAGTTTGGTCAGACAGGGAAGCTGGGGAAAATCCCAGGTTTTCTGATTTCACGTTGTGCAATTCAGCCACTAGATGGGTATCTCTTTTCCTCTCCTGTATTACATCAAAGGTTAATGTTTTTTCTTTAATTCTTGGATCATTATGTTAGAGCATGGGTGGCAAACAGAAGCCGCATGAAAACTCGGCTCATTTTGAACTTGTCGATCCAAAAAGGACCTCGAGCTAGAGGCAGGCATCTGGTTCGAGCTTAGCTCAATATTTCAGTGGCTTGCCCACCTCTTCTTTATAGCACAGGTTTCCCAGAAAAGTAGCTGAAGAGGCTTTGTTAGCGAATCTGTAAGAATGCTCAGAAAAATAGTCTCATACTTCAGGATCTTTTAAGCAAGCCCCTCCTTTTTAGGGGCAGCATGGGGCGGTCGCCACAAAGCATATTGATGGTGTGTCAGCCATCTTTTACTGGGTGAAAAACTACGCAGAGCTGGTGAGATGTTTGCTATTTGAGAAATAAAGACTGTGACTACTCTAAGCATATCCTGAAGCTTATTTGACATGTTTGGTACCTCTGGACTGAAACAGAAGAAGGACACTGAACTTTAACTGACTGCAATGAAATCAGAAGAAGCACCCAAACAGCTCTTGCCCAGTTTCATGGCCTCATCGGGCAGGAAGTGTCGTGCCGCACCGCGCGGCGCGAGCCGAGCGTTCGGCACAAGCCGGGCGTTCGGCTCGGGCCGCGCTTCGCGTCCTTAAGACGCGGCGCGCCCCGAGCCTTTCCTGCACCCTACGAGGCCCCAGATCTTACATGGGGCCTCGCTCTGCTCTTCCTCTCTGCATTTGATGGGGTCTCCTGACCCCTCTTACCTGTCCTTGCTCTTCTTCTTTCTTCTTTCTTCTTTCTTTTTTCTTGGATCTGTTATTGCACTTTCCTTTATGTCTTTTTCCCCTTCCCAGGTTACCTTTCTCTTCCCAGCATTCCTCATTCCCTATTCTCTATGGTTTCTACTCCATTCTATTCTATCTACCTTTCCCTACCTAAGATGGCGTCCTTTTTCTTCCTTTGGGGCACTTCCTGTTTTTTGGTATATAAGGGTGGGGTTTTCTTCCTTTCCTTGCGCTGCAACACTCTCTGTTCAGATGGTGTCCTCGCTCCTGATTTCCTAGCCTTTTGGTTCTGGAATTCGCCAATTCTGTGTTATTCGACTTCAGTTCTTTTTGATTCCTGTTCTTCTGTTCTTGTTTTCAGGAATCTTCCTGTTGGAGGTTTTTTCCCCTTTGGTAGGGGTTTTTTCCCTCTGGCGCTATTTTCTGAAGGTCACGGTCTGTTCTTGGCGTTGTCATTGCCTACAGCACCGTGGCTACCAGAAAGAGTCTCCCCTTTTTGGGCCAAAGCCGAACGCTCAAGATCCACACCACTAGATCTGCAGATTCCAGGCGCAAGCAGCACGTGAGTCGTGACAGATTGCAGCGCCAAACCATCCCGACGTCTTCTAACACCATGGATGACACAGTGGTGGCTGCTGCAGATCCGGATCAATCTCTCCTGACTACGATTCAGCAACAAGCTCAAGAATTACAACAACTACGCAGTGAGAATGCTGCGTTACGACAGGCTTTGGCTTTCCGCAGTGGTGATGTTCCGACGCTCTCCGCCTCTACCCATCGATTTTCTGGTGAACCAACCAAACTGCGTGAGTTCCTTGATTCATTAACAGTGTACTTCGCCTTCCGACCCACCCAATTCTCCCATGACAGAACAAAAGTGGGTTATCTCATCAGTGCCTTATCCGGTCCTGCCTTGGCCTGGGCCACCCCGATGGTATCATCCAACGACCCGGTATTGTCGGACTATCCCGCCTTCGTGAACCGCTTCAAGCAAATGTTTAGTCGTCCGGGATTGGAGGCCTCAGAGGAAGAAGCCTTATGCGACATCCAACAAGGCTCACAAGATGTCCTTCAATACATAACACGCTTTCGTCAGCTAGCGGCAGAGACCACTTGGGTGGAACGTACTTTGGTGACTTTGTTTCGTAGAGGACTCAAAGAAGAAATAAAAGATGAATTAGTACATTCCACCAGAGTGGAAGATCTTCGTGGCCTGATGGATCAAGCCCTTTCCATCGAGTATCGCCTTCAGGAACGGAGATCGGAGAAGAGAAGGAGTAGAGGGTCTTTCCAACCAAGCACTTCACGAGTTTATCCGCATCGTTCTGAGGAATCTCGCCCCCCTGCTAGAGACATCGAAGGAGAACCCATGCAGGTGGATACTACTCGAGGCCCTCTCTCCGCTAGCGAGCGGGAAGACAGACAAAAGAAAGGGTTGTGTCTGTATTGCGGTTCTGCCGGCCACATGCTTCGTACCTGTCCAGTACGTCCATCAAGGCCATCAGGAAACGCCACTTCCCGTCCTCTGTAAGAAGGGAGGGGACGGGATTAGCGGCTATACCTTCCATTAGTTCCTTTAATGACAATACCACATACTTGTTTATAGTACCAGTCATGTTACAATTTCCTGACGGCCGTCAAGAAAAGACTATGGCACTACTAGATTGTGGAGCTAGTGGTATTTATATGGATAAGAAGTGGGCCACTACACAACAAGTTCCTACACAACCTAAGGAAATTCCCGAACAAGTACACACAGTGGACGGATCCTTGATATCCTCGGGTCCGGTTGATACAACTACCCTGATGCTGAGTTTACAGATCGATAACCATCAAGAACACATCTCCTTTGATCTCATAACATCCCCCAACCATACCATTATTCTTGGAATTCCGTGGTTCATCAGACATAATCCATATGTAAATTGGGCAACCCGGACCGTCTCCTTGTCTTCACAGTTTTGCCACGAGCACTGTTATGCTTCTGACAAGTATTGGTCACCTAAGAGATCAATAATCACGGAAGGTACTACCGGTTCTACCATTAATACAGTTCAAGGAGTCCCTGAACACTATTTGGAGTTTCAAGATGTATTCCAAAAACCCTCCAGACCTGTATTACCTCCACATCGAGATTACGATTGTGCTATTCCCTTGGAACCTGGCACTATCGTTCCTTTTGGAAGGATGTATTCCCTTACGGAACCTGAAAAGAAAGTACTAAAGGAGTATTTGGAAGAAAATATACAAAGTGGTCTTATTGTTCCATCGTCTTCTCCGGCCGGGGCTCCTCTCTTTTTCGTACCCAAGAAGACAAAGGATCTTCGCCCTTGCCTAGATTTTCGAGGCCTGAATAAGATCACCATTAAAGATCGTTATCCTTTGCCTCTCATCAGGGATATTCTAGAGGCAGTCAGAGGAGCTCAACGGTTTACCAAACTGGATCTACGGGGAGCCTACCACCTTTTACGCATTAAAGAAGGAGATGAGTGGAAAACAGCCCTTAGGACTCCATTTGGTCACTTTGAATACAAGGTAATGCCTTTTGGCCTCACTAATGCCCCTGCAATCTTCCAGAGATTTATGGACTCAGTGTTTTCTGATCTTCTGAACCAGACTGTTGTAATCTACCTAGATGATATTCTTATTTATTCTAGAAATCCCGAACTCCATTCTTCCCATGTGAAACAAGTCCTTCAAAGACTCCGGGCTCATCAACTATTTTGCAAACCAGAAAAGTGTGAGTTTGACAAGACGGAAGTCAAATATTTGGGTTATCATTTAAGTCCCACCGGCGTAGCTATGGATCAAGAAAAGGTACAAGCTATTCTAGATTGGCCTTCTCCATCCTCTATTAAGGAAACACAATGTTTTCTAGGACTAGCGAACTTCTATCGGCAATTCATCTTAGACTTTGCAAAACAAACTAGCCATATAACTCACACTTTAAAGAAGGAAAATTTAACTAAAGGGTTTGTCTGGACTAAAGCGGCTGAAACAGCCTTTCAAGAATTAAAGAAGGCATTCACTCAAGCTCCTATCTTAAGACATCCAGATACCAACAAACAATTTATTGTCGTTACCGATGCTTCAGAAAAAGCCATTGGAGCCGTCCTACTTCAACAACAAGAGGATGATGGTCTAGAACATCCTGTTTTCTATTTGACTCATATACTCTCTACTGCAGAACAATATTACTCAGTACTGGAAAGAGAATTATTGGCTCTGAAGACAGCTTGCATAGAATGGAGACAGTTTCTGATGGGTTCCAAGGAGCCTTTTGAAGTGAGAACAGACCACCGTAACTTACAATGTTTACGGAATTTCGTATGCCTGAATAGTCGTCAAGCTCGTTGGGCCTTCTTCTTCAGCCAGTATGATTTCTACATTACTTATATTCCTGGCTCCCAAAACATTCTGGCTGATGCTCTGTCTCGTCGTTATCCAGATTGTACTCCTGCCCCATCTCAACATCTACTGGAACCTAACAAGATCATTGGGGTAGCTCAGTCTTTTCTGGAGGAGGTACAACTGGAATACTCCAATCTATCTGATGACGAAGTAGAGAAATTAAGGCCTCTATTACATAAGAGACAAGGATACTATTATTATCAAGACCTGTTATTCCTCCCTACTAACAGAGTTAGAGAAAAGGCATTACAAATGTGTCATGATTCACCGGTTGCTGGTCATAGAGGCATCAAGGCCACACAAGAACTTCTTTCACGATTTTTCTGGTGGCCTACCTGGAAACTGGATATTGAAAGATACGTTCAGGCTTGTCCCACATGCGCTCAAGTCAAGATTCCCCGTACCAGACCTGCAGGATTACTCCAGCCCTTGCCAGTTCCGCCAACTCCATGGCACACCATTTCTACTGATTTTATGTGTTCGCTACCACCTTCAGCAGGAAACCGGGTAATCATGGTCACTGTGGATTCCTTTTCTAAGATGGCTCACTTCACTGCCCTGAAGAAACTACCTACATCCCAAGAACTAAGTCAGATATTCATCGACCATATCTTCCGTCTTCATGGACTTCCACATACCATCATATCTGATAGAGGACCCCAGTACATTTCCAGGTTTTGGAGATATTTTTGTAAAACACTTAATATCGATAGAGCCCTGTCATCGGGTTTCCATCCTCAGACCAATGGACAGACCGAACGTCTGAACCAAGGATTAGAGCAATACCTTCGCTGTTTTTGCAATTCTACCCAAAGCAACTGGAACACTTATCTCTCTCTTGCGGAATTCTCATACAATAATTCTGTCCATAGTGCCTCCAAGGTTACTCCTTTTTTCTGTTCCTATGGCTTTCATCCTACCTCTTTCCCTACTTCTTCTCGATCTTCCTCTCCCCTGCCCGCTATCACTTGTTTCTCCAAACGCCTTTTACAAATCCATAGACTAATTCGATCCAATCTATTACGCACCAAGAGATATATGAAGAAAGTAGCAGACAAGAAACGTAGGACCGCTCCGGACTACCATCTACAAGATAAAGTTTGGCTTTCTTCTACATTCTTACCCTCACGTCTTTCTCAGAACAAGTTCACACCTCGCTACTACGGGCCTTTCCGTATTCTCCAGTTGATTAATCCTGTCACTGTCCGTCTTCACTTGCCTCACACGTGGAAGATTCATCCTGTCTTTCATGTCTCTCAGCTCAAACCTTATGTGCCGGAGCCCTACTCTCGTCAGTTTTCGTGTCCTCCTCCTGTCTTAGTGGATGATGTTCCTGAATATGAGGTTCAGGAAATTTGTGACTCTCGTCTTTTTCACAAACGTCTGCAGTACCTGATTCATTGGAAGGGTTATCCTCTCAGTGAATGTTCTTGGGAGGATGCATCTTCTGTTCACGCACCTCTTCTGATTCAGCGCTTTCACCGTTTATTTCCTTTCAAACCGGGGCCTTCGGGAGGGGGACCTACTGTTGCGCCGCACCGCGCGGCGCGAGCCGAGCGTTCGGCACAAGCCGGGCGTTCGGCACAAGCCGGGCGTTCGGCTCGGGCCGCGCTTCGCGTCCTTAAGACGCGGCGCGCCCAAGCCTTTCCTGCACCCTACGAGGCCCCAGATCTTACATGGTGCCTCGCTCTGCTCTTCCTCTCTGCATTTGATGGGGTCTCCTGACCCCTCTTACCTGTCCTTGCTCTTCTTCTTTCTTCTTTCTTTTTTCTTGGATCTGTTATTGCACTTTCCTTTATGTCTTTTTCCCCTTCCCAGGTTACCTTTCTCTTCCCAGCATTCCTCATTCCCTATTCTCTATGGTTTCTACTCCATTCTATTCTATCTACCTTTCCCTACCTAAGATGGCGTCCTTTTTCTTCCTTTGGGGCACTTCCTGTTTTTTGGTATATAAGGGTGGGGTTTTCTTCCTTTCCTTGCGCTGCAACACTCTCTGTTCAGATGGTGTCCTCGCTCCTGATTTCCTAGCCTTTTGGTTCTGGAATTCGCCAATTCTGTGTTATTCGACTTCAGTTATTTTTGATTCCTGTTCTTCTGTTCTTGTTTTCAGGAATCTTCCTGTTGGAGGTTTTTTCCCCTTTGGTAGGGGTTTTTTCCCTCTGGCGCTATTTTCTGAAGGTCACGGTCTGTTCTTGGCGTTGTCATTGCCTACAGCACCGTGGCTACCAGAAAGAGTCGCCCCTTTTTGGGCCAAAGCCGAACGCTCAAGATCCACGCCACTAGATCTGCAGATTCCAGGCGCAAGCAGCACGTGAGTCGTGACAGGAAGACACATTACCCAGACCAGTATGAGAGAAAAACAGACGCTTTATTAGGACAGGTAAGCAGACTATCAATTTAACTACATGATATTATTCAAAACCCCGCCTCACTAATACAAAAACCTAACACCCTTACCCATAAGATTACCCCCCCCCTGAAACATGAAAACCGTTGCCCCATCCACCATTCAAACCATCTTTCCTCACAATCCCCTTTCTCTCCATTCACTGCCATTCCCAGTCAACCCAACCATCTTTCCCCTGCCTTCCTTGTGCCCTGCCTACCCTGCGAAGCCCCCAACCCTTCCGGCCTGTCTGCCCTCCCTTTCTGCCAACAGGAAAAACCCTAATTGGGAGTTTTTCCTGTCTCCCCTATCCATCCTGCTTAACAGTCCTGTCATAAGGCATGGACACTCATAAGAAACTCTGATAGTATTGAGAGAGGAAGGGGTCGGGGGTGTTGCCATAACAGCCGTCTAAGAAAAACTAGATGGGAAAAAAACCCTGACCAAGGAAGCTGTAGCACCAACAGCGGCTCGTACCAAACCCTATGTGCCAATAGCCTGGATAAATATTCCTTGATCTCAAGTAAATGAAGCTCATTCCCCAGGCATGACAGGTAACCCCCCCCCCCCACCCATCCTGCCGAAAAAAAATCAAAGTCCTCCTTTTTAATGTCATTGTGCTCAGTCCAACTAATGCCCCTGGTCCCACAAAAAAACAACGCATGCCTCTGTTCACTTTTCTTTAAGGACTTTTCAACCACTGTATATTTCCTTGCGCCTCGCCAAAACCCTACGTGGAACCAAAGAAGTCCATAACCCCACGTACCTGCTCAGGATGTACCTATCACATCCAAGTCATTCTTCATTGCCTTAAAAAGACCTAAGCCTGACCCCCGAACCAAATTGTTTTCCCCCAAATGCAATATTAGGACATCTAGACAAGGCCTTACCAACATAAGATCAGACAGCCAGGGAAGCAATTGCCCCCATTTCATTCCAACTTTCCTCCACCACGACACATAAATGTCCTGAAAACGAAAACCCAAATTCCTTCTATATGGTCTCTGCTGTGCTTGCTTCGCCTCCCATTTTACAAAGGAGTGACTGACAATCCATATAGAGAATGCCTTTGCCATTGGTCCTGCCACACAACCTAGAACAAAAAAGAGATGTTTCTAACCTTATTCATGACCTTCCAGCTCCCTGATATACCTGATACAGCAGACTGATGCCCATCTCCCAAGTAGTCGCACTTGTTTCAAAGGAAGCCCAAAACTTGCTGCCTCAGAAGCTGCCCCAATCCTGAAAGAGTGTGTCCCAAAACACCTATGGTCCTTACCCTTTGCTGCAGCACTTTCCGCACGACAGGCAATACTTGACCTGCCGTCAACCTTGACCCATCCTGATGCCTGGAAATAAATAAGACCTTTAGCTCCTCCCCCCCCACCCCAGTGTAAATGTTTGCCAAGCAGATATTTGGCACATTGCCCCTTCAATCCTATGGAACCTAATCCTGGCACCATTACCTATCTGATCCATTTTTGACCTTTCAAGAAAAATGGTTACCATCTGGTCAGTGTTCCTTACGTGCTGTGCTTTCAAACCCCACTACTTGTACAACCCAGTAATTCAAAAATCCTAAATGCTCTGAAAAAGGCCCAGAACATGCACAAATTGAATAGGCAAACTTCATAAGTGGAATAACAAACGTCAAACAAGCCCTTGATCGACAACACCAGCCTCTTCATTGTTATTGGTTCTCTGACAAACCTCTTCTTTATTCATTCTTTGTCCCAGCCCATTAAAATTAATTTGCCCATCTCCCCTCATGATGGCTTCTAGCCCCATAAAAACTTGCCATAAAAACTGATCCCTGCCAGCTTGCCTGCAATGGTTGATGTCAATACCTGCTTCTCTACATTGTCCATAATAAAACACACCACATCCCCCTACCTGGCTACAGTACCGACATCATCCTGGGCTCTCTTTTGCTCCCCACGCCACAAAAAGTCCTTCCATGCTCTTCTGTATGCAGTTGTAATACTCAAAGAAATTGAATTTTCCACTAACTCCATAACTTTCATCCTGCTAATTACCACACTGTTCTGGTGGCACTCGAGTTTTCAAAACATATGCTCCGGGTGCCAAACCATGAAATCTCTGCCACTGCGAATGAGACATATGGTCTGAAATGTTATTGTCTGTCCTTTGCTTGTCTGGCTCTAAAAATTACATTAAACATCAAACAACCTAATATGAAACGCTGTAACAGTTTTAACAATCTCTTATCCTTTGCCTTCTGACCATTCACTAAATCGACAACAGTCCTGTTGTCAGTGTGAAACGTGACAGTCTTTTTCTCCAGTAACTTGTCCCAAACAGATAATGCTGCAAACAGTGGAAAATAAACTGAAAAAAGGCAATGCTTCTCTGTTCCTGTTTCCAATGTAAAGGCCATTTTTCTGCGTACCACCTGCCATCCTAAAACAAGCTAAATCCTTCTGAACCTGCTGCATCAGAGTACATTTGCACCATCCACTGAAAGTCCTTGTCCAGAGATCACAACAATACTACATTGAAGCCCTTGAGAAGCATTAACCAAACTTCAAAACCTGACCTCAATGCTGCCGTGATTCTGATTGTGTGATGCTGCAACTGTGTGCCTGCCATCGCAAAACCAAGTCACCGGCCAGCTTGCACCACTCTACAGGCAAAGTTAAGATGACCTAACAATTTCTGCATTTACTTCAACTGGAGATTTTTAGTCAAGACTGCACTCTCCAACACTAGCTCTTCAACCTTCTGCTGAGGTAACCTAGCTTCCATACTGATTGTGTCCAATTCAATACCTAACAAAAACGGGCTCGTACTTGGACCTTCTGCTTTATCTGGAGCTAGTGGAACACCCATTTCTCATGCCATAGTCCGCAAATTAGTCAAGGCCACTTGGCAAGCATCAGTCCCTCCTGCTCCAATAAATAAGACGTCATCGATTTAATGGGTAACCAACTCATGTCCTGTACGAAAAGTGAAACACCATTGTAAAAATGAACGAAATTTCTCAAATACCCTGCAGGAGATTAAAAAAATTCCAGAGGAAGCACCTTATCAACATACAAACTGTTTTGGAACTGAATACCTAACAGAGAAAAGTCAACAGAGTGAACAGGAAGAAGTCTAAATGCAGACTTGATATCGCATTTTGCCCATTCGGCTCCCGCACCTACCCTCCTCACCAAGCAAATGGCTACATCCAGTGATGCAAAGCGGAGTGCAGGAATCTTTCCTAGCAATACAGTTATTAACAGATGCTACTTCAAGGCAGGAAAGATGATCAATCAACCTAAATTCACCTGCATTTTTGGGGGGGACCACTCCTAATGGGGAAACCCTCAAATCTGGAAAAGGTCAGTACTGAAATGGACCAGCAATCCTCCCTTCTTTCACCTCCTTATTCAATTTTCCCTTTATAATTTCCTGATGTTCTCTGGCAGATTGAAGATTGTCCACAGATCCTCTAGTTCTAGGACCTTGGTAACCCAGCCTAAAACCCTTTTCAAACCCCCATTCTAAAACCAGTGCTTCTTCTCTTTTGGGGTGAAAGTCCAACCAGTAACGCAAAACCTCCAACTTAATTGGTGTAAAAGCCCTTTGGACCAGACATAAATGCTCCCCTTCCTTGACCCTGACCGCTGCCACTGAAGCATTGTTGCATTGCATGCCTCCCCAAGCATTTGGAACACTCATGCTTGTATTTGCACAGATTTCTGGGGTAGAAACCCCTGTTGAAACCCTATAATGCTCCCTGATTGGCGGGATAGCCTGTACCCCAGTTGCCCACCCCGAGGGTGGGACTTGCCTAAAAGGGCTGGTATTGTACCGCTAGCCCACTGGGTGTATGCATTGAGTGTGGGAGTCTCTGAGGGTACATCCATTGCACCCATAGTTCATTATTCACTTCACCCCAGGGTTTATTCGGTTGCAGTACAATTTTGGCCCTAAACTCCTCCTCATAATGGAGCCAGCCAAACCCCCTGAATTCCACACAAGTTTTCCTTATTGTGTCCATATATTTGAAGATAGACCATGATCTATCAGGATATTCTTCACACTAAACACCAGCATATATAAAAAATGCCGATGTCCATGTGCCAATGTTGGTAGACATCCTGGGTCTCTTCGCCAATTCCCATGCTTCCTCCCTTGAACCTTCATTCGCCTGGAGTTCCCTGTGTAGCAGCTTGAAAATGTCTACAAATTCCCCTTTCCAAAGTAGAAATAGATAAATGTGCCCCCAAAGGCATTGATAACTCCATATATGGCAACCTTTAAAAATGTATTATCTGATGTGGTTAGAGATCTCCCCTTTACTTTCTTCTTTACCTTTCTCAGATGGCGCCTCACCTTCCTATGTATCCTCTTTGCTTACCTTTCCTTTGCTCACCTCTTCACCCAAAACCCCCCTCGAGCCCTCAGTTACCTCCAAACTACTAACTTCCGTCCCAAATCTCAACTACTCCACCAGTGCCTCTCACCTTGTCGCAATCTTGCACACCCCGAGGCCAACATCTTCTTTCCTCTTTCCCCTTCAGGCTGTTTCCACTGTGTTTTGGGATTCTTCATCACATCAGTGCAACGTTTTTCCTGTAAAGCATTACTAGGCTGAACAACATTAGTTTGCTCCCCCCTTTTCCCTTGACCGTTTCACCTGTTTCCTTCCAATGTGGTACCTCCCCTTCCTCTAATTCACTTTAATAATCGCCATAATCAAGCTTGCAGTCCATATCCATACCAACCTCAATACCACTGCCACTCGGACAGTCACCATCGTTGTTGATGAATCCTCCTTATTATTGCACGACAAATTCTCCCTTGTTGTCGGGATGGTCACCACAAAACCTGACTAGAAACTGTTCGCCGCAGGTGTCTAACTTCTGTGGCATTCACCCACCGATGCACCACAGGTCGCCCCAACCTGTGAGATCTGTAGTCCTGGCCACTAAACTACCCCTTGGACCTGCCTGCTCCACTATCCATACCCATCTACCCTGAGGTCCCTTCTGCAGTGTGTCCTCCAACTATGCATTGATGCCCATATCCACAGCACTGAAAAATGCTTGCTTCTCCTTTTACCAAAGGCTTCTGTGCAACCCCAAAGCCTTCATAACCAGGCTGCACCTCCTCATTATAAGCCTGCTGTTGTGACGCTAAATTTAATTCAGCCTGTTATCCTTCTTTTTAACACCCTGCCTGCTCGCCGGGCCTTTGACAGGCTTTCTTCCGCTAAGCAAGAGTCCTTCCTCGCTTTCTACTCTTGTCGCCTGAGTGCTGGCGCGGCCTGACACACGTGAGCACTCTGGCACTCTCTTTGCAGTCTTTCTGCTCACCACACTCTGCTTGGGAGGGGCAGAGGCTGCTCACGCCCCCGTGAGCCGAGGGTGTCTCCTTCTGCCTCATCGCACTGGCAGACCTCAACAACGCAGCAGCACGTGTCCTTGCTATGCCATGGCCCACTTTTACCACCTGAACATCACTAGTAGTGGTAAGTGCATTAGCCAGCTTACCAACATTGTCTCAGGCTTCAACATTGCCTCGCGCTTCACCAATTGCCATAGACGTGTACCAAAACTCCTCTTTAACTTTCAGTTTAGACTTTGGTGGTGAACACGCCAATACGGCTGCAACTACCCCACTAGCTGCTGGCCACTCCATCCCCACCCATGCCTAATCTAATACTCCGGGCCTAATGAAGTCCTCTTGCCCTGCCGCGCACAATACTTTCAGCGCTTCTCTCACTGCCTGCAATGGTATGCCATCATTGTGCTGTTAATATAAGCTCACCCACACTAAACCAATTCAACCTACCACTAAGCTAACTGAGACTACTTTATTCACCGCTAACAAAACAGGCCAATTCCCTTGACAAAATTGAGTAACGTGCCTACCAGGACCACATTGTATGAACTGGCACTACCCTGTCTGTTACAAGAACCTAACTGTCAACCTAAGCCCGCCTCTGCCTCAAACTAACCAATTGGGGACTTCTCTGCCCTGAAATATGCCACTTGCCCGAAGTACCCCGGGTGCCACCACTGGGACCCCCATTGTTACAGCTCAGTCAGAATGATTGCTCGGGTGCCGTTACCCTTGTTGACTGGGGAATCCATGTTGACATCTTGAGGCTTCCCGGACAAAGGGAAGCCACATAAATAGAAAGAGGACTCACTCTCCCTTCCATTTGGGGTCTTCCTGGATTGAAAAAACATGGAAATAGAAAAATTACTTGCAGTACTAGCCTAATAACAGAGTGCTCCTGACAGGGGAATGGACGACTGCCCTTCTTGGGGCTTCCTGAGTAAGAAAAAGTCATAGAAACATAAAGAGGACACCCTCGTTGTCGGGATGGTCGCCACAAAACCCTCCCTCACTGGGGATTAGGGAATGGAACGCAAACAGAAAGAGTACTCAGTTGCCCAGCCTACGGACAGAGCTCTGGATGTCTTTGTTTGGATAGACGTGCTTGAATCTTGAATGCTCATGTTTTGTGCTAGAGAACTATTTTTCTGAAAAAATAATCCAACTGCTTGAATTACGTGTGGAAATTCTGAATAGCCATATGCTTGAACTTTGAATATCTATTTTTTGAAGATGGCTGCCAAGAAGCGAGATCCTTCATCAGCTTGTGGCTAGGGATCACTCATCAGGTTCAAATCCCTCAGAAAAAAACACACACATCCAGGAACAGAAAAGCATAAGACAGCAAAGCTGAACCAGGAGGCTCTGACCCGACCCTCAGGGCTCAGTGATAAAACAGCTTTTGTATTGATGCTAAGGGCAACAACGGGTGAGCCCTTAATCACTGATTCTTAAATATAGCTCTAAAGTCAGTGGCCTACTAAACAGCCATGGCAAATAATCTTGGAAAAGTTGGTGCTTACTCAGTCAAGCTACTCTATCCTCCAAACTTTTCCAAAGCATCTGCAAAAATGTCAAATACAGAACATTAGAAGAATTCCCTTAGACACTCATCGCGGTTCAATACCATACTGGACAGCTTAGGAAGATCAAGATGGATCTCATCTTTACCAGAAATACAGCATCTTGGTCTCACACCTATTTCAATGAACTAACTGGGTGTGACTGGTTTCAAACACTCCTTATGCACACAAACTAAAAATAGCTCATTCTTCTGTGTTTGATAGATCAATAACCATCTCCATATCCAACAATGGAAGGATCATGATTCAATCCACAGATGTATATCTGACTCTATTTGACTACTTATTCACAACTCTTCTCAATGAGGGTAAAGAAGGTATCATTTGCCTCTGCTTCCCACATGAATCAAACTTCGCTGTTAGAAATATGTTTTTATGTCATTGTGTCCAAATGGCCCACCATTATGACCCTTTCTTTCTGCCATTAACCCGCACCCTAATGATGACATGGTAAACATATGTTCGTTAGGAGGGGGAATGATTTGTATTCCTTAAGAATGAGATTATGCCTTATCTCTTAGACAAATGCATGTGACCTGAGAACTGGTGGTCACCATACTGAATGATTAAAAAACTATATATCCAGTTCCATCGGGTTTGGGTAAGTGCAACATGCACCTTTGTTGAACATTGATCAGTGTACAAGACAGATACAGTTCGCCCAATACATATCCCCATCTAACTTTTTTAGGTGCTTCAAACCAGTCCTGATGAAGACCCAGCTAAAGTAAAAATGTAGGTGTTGAAACATTGACACTAATGACAGGTTATTCGCCCTGAATGCACTCTAAATATGAGTTAACATTAAGAAGTTATTGCAAATATGTCTGCATTGCTTCTGTTTTGGTTTTTCACTTAATCGCATCTAGCACACATGTATCACATATGTCACTTTCACTGTGCCATTTACTGGAACACCTATACCTATACTGATGAGCTGCATAAAATTTGAATTTGACCAGTTTTAAATGCCCTTACATTTTTGTGATAATTGTAATATGTGCATGTCAACTGTAGTTGCTAAAAGTAGCTCAGGCTTGTGCTTCTTCTGAGGGAAACATTGGTTATTTAGATAATTGATTATTCAGTTTCCCAGTAATACAGAGTAGTCCCATTTCTGATCCTAGATCCATTTGAGGGGTGACTAGGTGAGATAGCTGTCCAGAGTAGGTGGCAAGCATAAGTGGAGGTTAGTTAAAGCATAGCCTTTTGTTGGGATTTGGACTCCTAGTCCCCGGATGAGAATGGGGGAAGAAGGAAGTATGCATATTTGGGTGTTATCGGTGACATACTTCAGAGCAAGTCTTAATCAAGTATTATGTTGTTATTAGGGCTTACTGAGACAAAGGACTGAGGCCCTCATTCTGACCTTGGCGGGCGGCGGAGGCCGACCGCCAAAGTCCCGCCGTCAAGTTACCGTTCCGCGGTCGAAAGACCGCGGCGGTAATTCTGACTTTCCCGCTGGGCTGGCTGGCGGTCGCCTTCAGACCGCCAGCCAGCCCAGCGGGAAAGAGGCTTCCACGATGAAGCCGGCTCGGAATCGAGCCGGCGGAGTGGAAGCTGTGCGACGGGTGCAGTTGCACCCGTCGCGTATTTCACTGTCTGCGCAGCAGACAGTGAAATACATGTAGGGGCCCTCTTACGGGGGCCCCTGCAATGCCCATGCCAGTGGCATGGGCACTGCAGGGGCCCCCAGGGGCCCCGCGACCCCCCCTACCGCCATCCGGATCTCGGCGGTCCGACCGCCGGGATCTGGATGGCGGTAGGGGGGGTCAGAATCCCCGCGGCGGTGCAGCAAGCTGCGCCGCCGCGGAGGATTCAATGGGGCCGCGGTACACTGGCGGGACCCCGCCAGTGGTGCCGGTCCGACCGCGGCTTTACCGCCGCGGTCGGAATCCCCATTGAAGCACCGCCGGCTTGTCGGCGGTGCTCCCGCGGTCCTCCGCCCTGGCGGTCAAAGACCGCCAGGGTCAGAATGAGGGCCTGAATGTGATCAGTAACCATAGAAGAGTGACGAGAGGAATACATTGGTCGATATGTGTACATTAGATGAAGTCGTAGCAGAGGTGTAGGTATCCCTAGAATTATGCTCAACGTGCGCACTAGCAGCTGCTCTACTTGTACTATTCATCAGACAGGCTTGTGCACACTGTTTCCCGACCTGTTTGGTGCAAAAAGGATTCTAGAAATTATACAACTGTCAAGTTTCCATTGTAGGACAGCAAATTGTCATTTCAGCCTAGTTGGACACAATTGTACTAAGGAATGAATAGAGTGATAGTTATAAAACACAGTGGGACTACAATAGACATAAAAGAAAGACCCACTCTGCTTCAATTGACTCAGGTTTATGCCCTGTTAAAAATTAGATGCTGTTCAAATTATCAAAATCGCTACTAAAGGGTCCCCAGCATGCATCGGAGGTTTAACAGCAGCCTTTCATGAAAATAACAGATGCTCAGCTGGCTGAAACAGTATTACCATCACATATATGTCAATGAACAAATCAAACAATGTAACTATATGAAATACTATGAATATAAAACTTTAGTGAATTGCTGATATTTCACAAATGATAAGTAGCAATCAAAAGAGTGCAGCATGTCACCAGTCCTCTACAGTGATGAGTTCCTATGACTGGAATCAGAACATTACACTTATTCAACCACTCCAGTCTGATCCCTCTTTGATAACACACAATCTATGTCTCCACTGTCTGAGAACTTCCTCCACTCACTCTCATGTGAGATGTTGCTCTCCTGGCCTCCTTCTACCCTCCACCCATCCTCTTCCCTCTCAAAAATTCAAACAATGCTGTTTAAAAACCACACCTGATGAACTCTACTCCACGTACACCTTAACTGACCCACTACACACATAAGAACATACATACCTAGTACTTCACAGTCCATAAAATGACCCCCAGTCCTACCTCAATCACACTCTCAAAACACAGCTTGCATCCTTTAACTATAATATGACCCCAATATTACTCTTCACTATCTCAACCCCCCTCTTGATCTGAATGTAAAGCATCCTCTTTCTTTTCCCTCCTTTCCCTTAATGTTCTCTGAACTTGACCACAGAAACTCCCTTTACCACATAGCACCACATATGAATAATGGTACGTCCCTTTCCCCAACAGCCAGCTCACTAAGCCCATATGCTATCCCACTACTTTAGCTTTTTCCATCCCTCAACTCCAAAGCTGTAGCTGAATCCACTCCGATTAAATCTTTAAACCAAGCATGTAAAATGGATCACCTAGACATGTCCAAAGGTGTGACATAAACACAGCCCATCACTATGAATAGTCTACCTCTGACTGTCCTGAACTCCTGCCTACTGTAAAGGGAGATCATGACCTGGGTAACTTCACAACCATTCTTGTTGCCAAATATGGATACATTTGGGGACGATAGGGACAAACTTTTCTCTGAAATGTTTAATCAAAAGTCAGATATGAGTTCTAGTGCAGGTTCAGGATCCAATCAATCAGAAGGGATGAAGAAAAAATACATTCGGTTAGAAAAATTACGCAAACAAGAACTGTCACAAGAAATACATTTTGGATAAAAAAGTACCAAGAGGACTTAGAATAGTAATATTCCCCTCGTTTGACGATCTCTCTCCCAGACATATGTTAGAGTGGGAACAACTACTATTTGATGCATCAAAAGGCATGATGCAGATACTAGTACAACATGCAGAATGTTAGAGGGAGACACTACTCAAAGAAATACAGGATTTAGAAGTAGAGATACTTAATCTCAATTTACCTGATTTGAAGGAAAAAAATGATAAGATACTAAAGGATGTTTTAGACAAACACCAACAATATATCAAGACCAAGAAAATGACGAAGATACAAAGAGATGACAGGGATTACAAGAATGGACGGGTCCATACATTTGCTAGAAGATTTGATGGCATTTCAATGAAACATGTAGATAGTGACATTGGGGTCAATAGACAAACATCAGAGAGTGAATCAGAAATTTCCATCAATTCTAGTGATCAGGAAAGAGAAGCACTCAGTGATAGTTCAAATGTTTCCTCTAATATCGAACAAGGTGCCTCTTCTAGTTTTTTACGGGAAGCCAAACGATACCGGTTAGGCAACAGGAGAAACTTTCCTCTACACATACAATCAAATTCAAGAGAACCCGTGTAGGAAAGAGAAAAAGGGGCAGTAGGGGAAAACAGAGTCTTGGGTGTACAAACCAGAGCAGCCAGAATTAAACACTCAAACAACCAACAGTGATTAGTTCTCAGGCCATGAAAGACACCAATACCCCGAATAAGGGCATATCCATCATCAACTTATCTAGCAGTGAATTGTCGGAGGAACAAATGAATGTACTGAGTAAAGGTCTGGGATTTTGTTTATCCAGTCATTGTGATATGACTCAGGTGCAAATTGATTTTTTAAAATTTTCACGTCAACTCAAATTAAAAAAAAATTCACAGAGAAACGAGGCAGACCTTTTTTTGAACCCATCGAGTCATTACCTAGCCAAAACACAATAAGGGACCTACATGACATTCAAACCATACTATCCTTAGATGATAGTAGTGGGGAGGATGCTACTTTACAGCAAGTTCTCATTGATCTAGGCATTCAACAAGATCTCTCTTTATACAGTGGTTTCAAACCAAAATCTGTCTTTACCCCCTTACTGCCCAGTGGTAGTGCCATTGATATTTTCAACAAACTGGTGGTCCGTGATTTCCACACATTAGAAGATAAAATACGTGTTGGGAAATTAAACATCACACACAATATAACTCAAAAAGAAAGAATGGCATTACTCGACTTATCGAAAGATGAATCATTGGTCATCAAAGAGGCAGATAAGGGAGGAAATATAGTGATTATGAATAGAGTGGATTACCTGAAAGAGATCAATTGACAATTGGCTGATGTCACATCATACATTAAATTGAAAAACAATCCCCTATCCCAGATTGTTCGTGACTTAGAGTCATTATTACATGGGTGGTTGCATAACTGCCTTATATCTGATATGGAATTTAAATACATTCTTAATAAACATACTAAGGCGCCATGCATTTATATGTTGCCAAAGATACACAAACACGCAACCATGCCCCCGGGAAGACCGATTATTTCAGGCATTGATTCACCTACTGAATCACTCTCTGAATACATTGATAGCTACCTACAGCCATTTGTAACGAATTTACCATCTTATTTACAAGACACACGTGATGTTTTGATGAAACTAGAGGATGTTACTTGTCCCCAGAAATGACTTGGGTCTCTATGGATGTGAGTTCTTTATACATATGCATACCTAAATCGAAGGGCTTACAGGCAATCCACAATTTTCTCTCTAATCGATCTGCGTCTTACCTTGAACATACAAACGTGTTGCTGGTAATGATAGACTTTATATTAAATAACAATGTATTCATCCACGAGGGAACTTGGTATAAACAGGCACAAGGAGTAGCCATGGGCTCACGCTTTTCACCATCGTACGCCAATTTGTATATGGGCCTATTTGAGAAGACACATATCTGGATCAATGGCCTTCCAATTTAACTGAATATATCTTCTTTTGGGGAAGATTTATAGACGATATACTGATGATTTGGACAGGACCGGAATTGGCATTATTAGAATTTATGAATCATATTGACAGCAATGATTTTAACATCAAAATGACATATGAATACAACAAAGAACGAGTACAATTCCTGGATCTAGATATATTTGTTGAAAATAATCAGGTCTACTCAGGTGTCTACCGCAAACCGACTGCCTGTAATGCCATATTACATGCTGCTAGCTCACATCCCAAAACTCAAATCAATGCCATCCCCTATGGGGAAATGATCCGTACAAAGAGAAATTGCAGCAAGTCGGACCTATGTGGGGAAGAACTAGATGAACTGAGTAATAGGTTCATCCATAGGGGATATTCGGAACAAATCATTAGGAGAGCTAGAAACTAAATCAGCAAAGTGCCAAGAACATCTCTTCTAAAGAAACAGAATAAAACCAGCAATTCCACATCAAATTCTACAATATCTTTTTGTACAGCTTATAGTCACAATAGTCAAAACATTTACAAGATTCTCTTAAAACATTGGAATGTTTTATTTACGGATGACACGCTTAAACAAATACTACCATTCAGACCTAAAATGATTCATAAAAAGGGGACAACCATCAGGAATATGGTTTGCAAGAGCTACTTACCTCCATTGAGGGACAAGTTGGAAACATGGCTTCCCACAAAGCCAAGTGGTTTCTATAGCTGCAGTAAGTGCAACATGTGTAAGCTAGCCTTACATAAGACGTTCACTTTCAATTTTAATGGCAGTAAATCATATAAAAATTTTACCTTCATCAATTGCAACACCAAATTTGTGGTTTACATACTGATATGTGAATGCAATAAAATCTATGTAGGGAGTACTATTTGTCCCCTGAAAGAGAGGATACAAGAACATATACGTGCTCTAAATAATAATGATCTGTCATCCCCTATAGTACGTCACATCAATTTGGATCATCCTAGGGCAGAGGTGCCCGAGTTTAGATTTATAGGCATTAGTCAGACTTTGCCACACCACGCGGGGGGAACCGTGAAATTGCACTTAGAAGAAGTGAGGCCAAATGGATAATCAGGCTCAGAAGTATAAACCTGGGCATGAATATTGATCATGAAATGCATTACTTCTTATGATAATACATTACTTTATGCAATATGATCACTGGAATCGATGAGATTGTGGTCAATAACTCAGGTATTTTGCCATCATGTAGAATGTTATGGAGAATTGTGTAATTCCATTTGTCCAATAGTTATTGCAAAATAAAGCATATACTAACACACCACTGAACATGCATACTAGCAGGCAATGGGCTCAAATTCTGTTTGACCGGTTTGTTGATTCGTTTCACACTGACTTAACATCACTGTAAATACATGTATCTAACCACACATGGAATACAGGATCCAGTATGAGAGATTCAAGCACTGTAATAAATTTGGACATTTAGAGATGGTCTATTTACCCACTCTAAGATGGCACCCAAAAATAATTAGTAGTACAATGATGTTCCAACTCGGTCGCTTGACATATATATGAGTTAAGTGTCTTTTACTGATGATAATTTTGTCTGGCAGCTATTTCTCATTGAGGTCACTTATAGTTATGTGACCAACTATTTTCTCGTTATACGTTGCCAATAATCGCAATATATTTCTGTATTTCGTTTTTATCATTAAGGTCTGTGATTTAAGTACAAATATAGTTTTGATGACACATTTTCGATTATGGGCAAAACGCATCTTTATATAATTTTTCTATAGGAGTTACACTATTCAAAACAGATACTACAAGCACAATCCTAAAATGGCGCTCATGGAGGTCACGATCGTAAGTACTTGAGCCTTCATGTTAAATAATTGCAGGGCGGCATAGTCCATCACCCATTTCCATGCTTATCGGCATGTAAAGGGCCGCGCGTCACGAACAGTGAGTTCCTGCCTGTTTGATACGGGCGTAATGCCGGTTTCCTTCGTCGTAGTTTCAATGCTAAACGGTAAGATTTACCTTTATTCTTTGTTTCCCTGATAGCTGGTTGTGCTCGCTATGGCAGCATATGCAGACGGGGTCCAGTCCTCATTCTTAACCCTTCCTTCTGTTTGTGATATCGATTTTGTAATTCACACGGTTGAATTTCAAGGGAGCGCAACGTGTTTATGGCAGATAAGTGATTGGTTCCTTTATTGGGAATGGTTGTTATACTCATGAGATTCTATTTTTGGTGGCTATCTTGCTGATTTTGGATGGATAAATTTCCCTTTGAGAGATGCTATTTATATTTGTTTGATAATGAGTGCTCATACAAATGGGTAATTTGAACTTATTTTCAGATCCCTAACATTAATTATAGTACTTATGTTTAACTATTTTAGAGCAATTTCAAATGTGGTCTGTTGGATGAACTATTACCAGACGAGGGACTTGTTCTAATGCTTTCTGCACTTCCTTTGACAGGCTTAATTTATCACTACACAATCTAAAGATCTCAGTAAGGTGCGTTGTTGAATTGGCAATACATATATATCTCGACATACTTTATGGTTTTTGGTGCATACAAATAGTATATAATGTGTGGTATGTAGGTATTGGAGAATAGGACATGGACATACACTTCTGTAAGAGGTATTTGAAATTAGATGACACTTTGGGTTTTCTTAGGTGTTCTAAATATACACATTGTCCATAGTAACTAACCACAGACATTAATTTGGTCCTCCTTGCTTTGCTATTTAATTATACTGCTCTAGCATTTTACGCACTGACTACCACACACACAAGATTTGGCAACTAACTCACAGATTTTTTATAACAAATTCGATCATTTCCTTCTAAGAAAAGTAAAAATTTCACAATATTGGACATCTTAGAATTACCTTGATTCTTATCAGAAATTGTTTTATTGTTTATTGTTTACTCAGCCTTGATAAAGTCCAGAATTGGACGAAAAACGTGTCGGCTGGAGTTTCTGACTGTCTTTTCCGAGCAGAGTGAACTACATGGTTAAGCACGGAACTATGGGGGTCATTCTGACCCCGGCGGGCGGCGAGAGCCGCCCGCCTGGAGGGAGCCGCCATATGGCCGCTCCGCGGTCGAAAGACCGCGGAGGCCATTCTGGCTTTCCCGCTGGGCTGGCGGGTGACCGCCAGAAGGCCGCCCGCCAGCCCAGCGGGAAACCCCTCCCCACGAGGAAGCCGGCTCCGAATGGAGCCGGCGGAGTGGAGGATGTGCGACGGGTGCAGTGGCACCCGTCGCGAATTCCAGTGTCTGCAAAGCAGACACTGGAATTCAAAGTGGGGCCCTCTTACGGGGGCCCCTGCAGTTCCCATGCCATTGGCATGGGCACTGCAGGGGCCCCCAGGGGCCCCACGACACCCCTCACCGCCATCCTGTTCCTGGCGGTCGGAACCGCCAGGAACAGGATGGCGGTGAGGGGGTCGGAATCCCCCATGGCGGCGCAGCAAGCTGCGCCGCCATGGGGGATTCCCAGGGCAGCGGAAAACCGGCGGGAGACCGCCGGTTTTCCTGGTCTGACCGCGGCCAAACCGCTGCGGTCAGAATGCCCTGCGGGGCACCGCCAGCCTGTTGGCGGTGCTCCCGCATCCCCGGCCCCAGCGGTCCTTGACCGCCGGGGTCGGAATGACCCCCTATATATGTTTGACTCTTAGGAGCGGATGGAACTTCTTTGTTACCATTAGGAATTTCTCAGGATGGATTTATTATGTACACAAATTTAATGTTTGTTTTTTCTTTTTCTTTTCTTGATTTATAGATGTTCAACATGTACTGATGTCCAATTTGTATTGTTTAGTTTATGTGTTAAATGTTGTCCTAAATGGAATAAATATCAAATTTTCAGATTGACAGCATATTTATGATCTATATGTACTGTAGCTCTGAATGTAAAATCCCCAAAAACTTTTTTCTTGTTCTGGTTTACGTCCTGTATACATTCTTATGATCTTCCTATATATGTAATCACATTGTTTTCTTTTTCATGACTATTTAGAGACTATTTACTTATGGGATAGGAGTGCTCCACATATTTTTATATTTTTGTAGTTTATTGACTGGTTAAGGTCCCTTTTCCAGTATACATATTTGGCAACAATATGTTTATGTGTTTAGAACACCCGCTTTACACCACTTTACGATAGGAATATGTGTCCAATTCAAGCTTATTGTTGCCTTGCTTATATTTTATTGTAACTTCACAAAAGAGAACGAAAAGTGAGAATCAAACTGGGCTCAGTTCTACAGTTAAGGATTCCTATTAAAGTTTAGAAATAAAGAAGCATAGTTATTATCAACACTTGCTGAACTTGACAGACCAACATCCTCTTAAATATGCACTAGATCTTCTCAACTTAAAATGATTCTAGATGAAGGATACTATGACACACCTAAATCTCAGGTTATCTGCTTTTTTAAGTCAACATCCCCTCAGTTAATGTCTGACACTCCATGGTACTCAGGACTTAGGAGCAATTGACTACCACATCCCGACAGACTTCAACCCTATCTATCACAGGGTGACGCTCACAGTCTGCTGGCAAACTGTAACACTTTGTCCCCTCCTAGTATCAAAACTCCCATACACCTCTCCCAGTTGTTGCTCCTTCACCAAAACAAAATACAGACTATTACACCGTTTAGGACCAGATGTCAGCTGTACTCAAAGAAAACATTAGTGAACAGAAACTGTATTCCTATTTAGACAGAACCAATAGACACTTCCTGCACCAAAACAGTATGCTTGGCACTTCAGGCATGCTTCATAACTGTAGATCAGCAGTGAAACACAGCCTGGAAATTTCGGCCTGAGTCTCACGCTACAACTTTGATATTCTAGTGCAAAGGTCTCCAACATTTTCTTTAATAAGAGCTACTTATGAACGCTGAAAATGTTCCTGAGCTACCAACGATATTGTTAAAACCAAGACCACACCAGACAAGATTAAATTAGTTGCTACCATTTGCAAGATTACTAGCAGTGATCACCTCAGTTTATTAGGCACAGTTGCAAGCAGTAATTAAAAAGGTTTTACAAATGCCTCTTTGTGCATAACACATCACAGCCATAGCTGCAAAGTACTCGGCACAAAGATTATAACATCGACCAATGCCTCCCCGTTTATCACTGAAAAAACTGCTTTAAATATATTTTGAAAAATCAGACATTTTAGTCCAAACATCAGCTTATGAGTTCTGAAAATACACAAATTTTCTCAATAATTTTAGTATACATATATTATTTCAACCAAGTGAAAGCTTCTAATCTAGTAAGGTGGAGTGCCACTGGAGAGCTACATAAAGGTAGCTGGAAAGATACCAGTAGCTCATGAGCTACTCGGTGGAAAAGCCTGTATCTAGTCCTTATCAAGACCCGGTTCACCATAAGTTCCCACGACACAATGGGTCTTCTGCAATCCCTCCCAGGGTCACGCAATCATTAGAAGTGACTGTGAAGAGAGAATTGGTGGTGTATTCACAGTCATCTTCAGAAATACCTTTCAATGCAAAGAGATACCAAATACTCTTTGTCCCAATGCCTGACAATTGAACTACACGAACAACAGAACTCCTCTTTTCAACTGAACTTCATGTATTACCTTTGTGGTGAAAATGCAGCTTTTATCGAGGAATGCATAGAGCTCACTACCATCCAATCAATTCAGTGTGACCAGGTCATTTTTCTTGGAAACAACAATCATCACTGGGGCAACAAAGAATACTCTGAAGTCAATCTCCTCTCCTCATTCCTCACTTGAAACAACACAACCTCAGTCCTACCCACATAAAAAATTCAATTATAGACTTAATTTTATCTAAGAATGAGATGCTAATAGTAGAAGACCTGTTGATTGGTCTGATCATGTTTTCATCTTTTTGTTCTCTCACTACTTTACTACTGGCTGACCTAAAAAGGAACAAACATGGTTTCATGATTCAAAGAATATAGACCTCTACATTCTTGAATGCAGGGTGCAGAATGCACTTCCCCTGATCAATTATGACTCATATATCAATCATTCAACAGCCCTCTATTTCCAAACCCCTTAAGAGCAAAAAGAAAGGACCTACACCCTTGACTTCCTGGTTTAATAAGACTATCTTTGATGAAAGAAAAGCTCTGAGACTGCTGGAAAAATCACGGAGTCAATCACCATCCACCACCAACCTCACTTACCTCAGAATGGCAAGATCCATTTATAAAAGAAACATCTTCACTGCAAAAGTGACTCACTTTAGATCTCTCATTGACTCAGTTAAAAACACCCCTTCACAAAGACCAAACACTCAAACCATTTTGTGAACCTAATTCCTAGCCTAGCAATCTAACAAAAGACATTGCTATAAAGCTTGCTTCCATACTTGACCAAACTAGTAAGTCTCTCACTCGCCCATGGTGTGATTCCTGACTGCCTTAAGAGTGGATAAGTTACCCCACCACCTCAAAAGACCCCTAAGCAACCACGAATGACCTCAACAATTTTCTACCAGTTTCTACCAGTTTCCAAACTCCCATTCCTTCCAAAAGTCATTGAAAGATGGATAGCGAACCAACTTACCCAACATATCCAAGACAACAATCTCTTAGATGAATACCAATCAGGATACAATCAAGGCTTTAGCGCTAAAACAGTACGTCTTCAAATTGTTGACGATGCACTTCACAGCCTACAGCTCAAGCACCCTGATTCTACTCAACCTGTTGGCTGCCTTTAACATGACCTGCTTTTTGACACTCTGAACAATCGGATGGGCATTGATGGAGTGGTTCTTAAATGGTTCAAATTATACCTCATGGACAGATCACAGAGGCTAGAAATAGACTTATGCTTATCTAAACCTATACCTTTACACAAGGGGTTCCTCAAGGATCTATCCTTGCCCCAACCCTATTTAACCTCTACATTGAACCTATAGGATTTTTACCAAGAAACTCATTAATGATTTACCATCAATACGTCAATGACACCCAACTGTACCTAAAGATCTCCTCCCCAAGCAACATTTTTCAGGTAGCCAACACTCTCAACATGGTTCAAAAGTGAATAACTTCCGACCATTTAAAGCTAAATCCATCCCAAACTAAATTGCTCCTTTTCTCCGCATTACAATCACCGCTATCAGTACAATCATGGTTGGACTCAATCAACATCCTTAACTACAAGCCAACGATCGTTGACGGTGCTCAATCACTTGGGATTATCCTAGACAAATCCGGCATTCATTCTAGAACAAGATAACACTAACTCAATCACTGGTACTGTGTAGAATTGACTACTGCAGTTCTCTCTTCACTGGTTTTCCTAAGATTCATCTCACTCCACTAAAAGCAGTTCCCTGCGGCCAAAAGGAAAGACCATATTACACCGGTACAGTCATCACTTCACTGGCTATTGATTGAAGCCCGAACTATGTACAAAATTGCTTGCATTGCACAAAAGGCCCTTCACACATTTACTGCACAGTACCTGGCTGTCACGCTGTAGATTTCTGGTGAATCTAGACCAGCACAAATGTTGAAACTCTGCTTCTAGATTCCCTGACTTTTAAAAAGGAACAGTCTGTTTAAACTTTGCAACCAGAGTCTGGAATTCTCTGACTCCTTGTACCCCAACCTCACTGTCAATCTTTATATTGGAACGGATATGCTTTCTGTTTGAGATACATTTTAGCAAATGTATTTTTACTCTCCTCATTTTCCACCAACCAGCATTGCCAGAAATGTGCAAGGAGCCATTTTGAGTCAACCACAACATTATGTTTCTGGTACTCTTAATTTTAGCAATCTAAATTGATGGAACGTCTTGAAACAAACAGTGAGAGCTTTTTCTTGAGACCTTCAGGCATGGAGGATGGCTAAACTGTTAATACGTTTACAAATATTATGTAAACACGGCCAGGTAGACCCTTCTTGGCTGTTTGGCAAGCACAGGTTTGGCCCAACCCCTACTGAAAGGAACAGACAAATTATGACCTACATAGTTCTTTCAAACTCACATGGAGAACATGTGTTCTGGGTACATAGCAAACCTGTTGGAGTCTGTCAGGCATTTTATTATTGTGAGTTCTGGCTACTTTTCTTCACAAGAGCTCAAACACAAGCATTGCTATTTTTACAGGATTTCTTTTAATCCAACTTTAGTGCAGAATAACTGTAAAAGTGTAATTGCAGAAATCAGTAAAACAGTAGAGGAAACAAAAGAACAAAATCTAAGTATTATGAAAGCAGTTGTTGTCTTATCGTTCCACTTTCTGATAACCATAAGTGGAGATGATTGTAGACTGCAAGGTATTTCAAGACAGATAGACTAGAACGCTATGAATTTTTAGCTTTATTTCCGAAAATCATGACCTTTGAGTTGGACTGATTTAGTTTCAATTTGTTGTCAAGACTTTGGGGGTCATTACGACTTTGGCGGATGGAAAAGCCCTTCCGCCGAAGTCTCGACGGGCAGGTGGCCGCCAGTATGGCTACCTTTCCTCAAGCCCTATTAAGAGTTTCCCGCTTAGTCAGCAGGCGCTGGCCCAGCGGGAAACACCCAACAGCATTGTCTCTGGCTCATAATAGAGCCGGCTGCAATGCTGTTGTGTGTCGGGTGCACCAGCACCCATTGCAATGTTCACTGTCTGCAAAGCAGACAGTGAACATCACGACGAGGCTGGCCAGGGGGCCCCTGCACTGCCCATGTCAAGTGCATGGGGTGCCCCCTACACCCCGCCTCTGCCAGCCTTTACATGGCGGGGCTACCACCATGTAATTGCCAGCAGAGAAGGGACTCAAAATCCCCTGTGGAGGAAAACTGGCAGTGCTGGCGGTCTGACGGTGGCTGAAACCGCCACGGTCGTAATGGGGCTGTCAGACCGCCACATTAGTGGTGGTCCGACCACCACTGCAGCCCTGGCAGTCTTAAGGACACCAGGGTTTTAATCAGGCCCTATATCTATGTAATTTAAATCACTCTGTAATCCAATGTAAGATTGATCCAGTATTACAGTATACTCTGCATACTGCAAGATTTGCAGTGATTTTGTATCTTTGGTGGAAATGAATTAGCTTTTCTAATGTTCAACTAATATCACATGCATAGAAGCTGAATGGAAGGTGGGGAAGTATGCACCCTATTGGAACATATACAGATAGATCTAACAACTTTTAAAACTTGCACAACTGGGTACTTCAACGATTTTCTGTCAGGTAGGTGCTGGAATTTAGCCCTCTTTTCTCCTGCTACTTCTGTGACAGCGAATATGTTTATATGAGGAGAAATCTTTTTCCCAAAAAATATGATCAATCTGAAGGAAAATGGTACAACTATAGTTGTGCTTGGAGACCTCTTGCAGCTCTTTATAGTTGCCTGGATTTCACATCAGTAGTAGGAGTCAGTGCAATGAGAGGCATATGGAAAAGTTATTTTCCTAACGGCATCTTTCGCCCACCACCTATGAAACCTCAAATGTGTCCATCTGTGGCTTTCTATTTCATAAGCTTATTGATATCTAGGAGTGCCTTGCCATTCACAGAGGTATATGGTCATGTGAAAGCCCTCAACATCAAGCGATGTCCTCAATATCAAGAGGGGTGTCCTCAACATCGAGAGAGGTGCTCCCAGTCCCAGCTTTAGGTGTCAGTGCTGATATTGAAGGTGTCTTCACCCGTATGAAGGCACCCCTGAGCTTGAGAAGAACTAAACCTTAACACTAAGAGGGTACTTTTGAGGCACCAGAGGATGCCATCAACTTCACAGCTTGAAATGGCTATGTCAAAGGACTAAACTGAGGAGAACCAAGATGGCTGCCCTGCAGTAATCTCTGTCTTACCTGTAATTATTGACAAATATTTTTGATTGTTTGAAGGATTGTTTTATTGTGGTTTTGGAATGCTGGAAGTCGGCATTTGACACTCTGCTACGGGCCGTCCTTATTGCCCTTATTTCTGCACTTTATATGTGGAGTGCTCCGTCCTGTATCTGATGGTTTGCTGGCAGCCTGTTGTTTTCAGTCAGAGAAGAGGCAGGACTTCTTCAGGTGGTCCTCTTGCTGTGTCTTTCAGATTCAGTTTTTCTTAAATGTATTTGTTTTTCTTAACTGTATTGTTGCAGCAGCTGTTTCTTCCCATTGAAACCCAAACACAAAAATACCCCGGTTTGTCCACTGATATGACACTTGTTGTCAACCAGTGAAGCGAGGTACTGTCTCTAAAATGGAAGCCATTGTAATAGCTACTGTCCCACATATGTTTTGGGAGTTTGATATTTTCTTTTAACAAGACATAGTTGCTGGTATCTTTTTGCTTTTAACATATCACTGCTGAGCCAATCTTCTGTTGTGTACAGTTTTCACAAGGATGGGTGAGAAACCTTGTTCTGCATGTGTCCCTCAGCTGCAGCCCTTGTTCTCGAGTCACATAGTCTTGCGTGGAGGCACAGATGCGGGTGAGCACTCATCGCTTTTCTCTCTGTTAATAGAACTGTGTGGGCAATAGTGATTTATATACATACTGACTAATTATGTGATGGTCTGTCTCTAAGCCATCCCCATTTGAGATGTACTTCAAAAGGTGGCTCTCCATTGCCCCTTCAGTGACCACCATTTGTATCCTTTCATATTACAGTACATATAATTTATACTAGCAGGGTGACTTGTTATGGTCCTGGCAAATGTCCCCACACCTCATTGAGGGTAGTAGTAGGGCAAAAACATGTTCACAGTTTTTTGTGTCAGGGATGAATCTTTTCTCTGTTTTATGTTATATGTAATCCTATCCTTGGGGGACACAATAAAGCAGCGCAGTGCTAGCAAGAGATTTCTTTTCATCACTTCTGCCCATTTTTTCTACTTTTTGTCATTTTGCACTCTGCACCACGCCCACACCCCTGATTCAAATAGGTTATTCTGATACTAATAAGAGCTCCTCCTGCCTTAGGAGTTGTAGCCCACACCATATTATATTGTTGTGGTGTGAGGAGGGCCCTTATGGTGAAGCTTGCCACCTAAGGGTGGGTGATGGTTGTCGCCCTAAAGGAATTCTTCTTCTTTTTTTATCACATTAGAGACAGTACCTCCCCTTACTCACTGGCTGACGACAAGTGTCATATCAGTTGAGAGACCCAAGTATTTTTGTGTTTGGATTTAATACTGGGAGATTATACCTGCTAGTCTTTAAATACTCTTTGGCCTTCTTTGTGTTTATTATCTACATATTTAAAACGCTGACTTTGACCTCCGATATGATACAGAAAGTAGACGTGTCTATGTACAAATTCAGACTGATAAATTTGTTTTGAACTTAGTCAATATATATGGTCCTACAAAAGACAAACCTATATTTGGAGAGCTAGTTCTACAGAAAGTCTCAAAATTGATAAAGTACCTCATATTGTAGGAGGCCATTTTATTAGGAATCCCCTTTTCTTAACTGCTAAACTCATTGATCACTGGAGAATTCCATATCCTACAGCCTAAGATTTTACTTTTTTTTCAAACACCCACTCCTCCTCCTTGTTTCAAACACCCACTCCTCCTGCTTCGGAATTGATAATTTACTAACCTCTAGGAACTTTTGCCATTTGATTAAAGACCCTACCATTGAACAAATTACAGTTTCTGATCACATGTTTATTTCTTTTTCTCTAGTCCTAGAGGATATCCATACTCCTAAGAACAGCTGGAGAAAGAATACTGAAATATCCCTAGCATTAACAAATATGAAGATACCTCTAAAATTGGCAAATGGGATGCATTTAAACATTTATTAGAGAAACAATTATACTGATATTGATATAGGACAGTGAAACGTTTTCTTCTAAGTTGTCAACTTTAGAGAAAAAAGTGTGGAAATAGAAAGTTTATTCAGATCTTCCAAGCATGACAAATATACATTTTAACTTCAAAAACATAGATATGAATGTAACCCACTTTTAGCTAAAAGAGCAGGACCACTTATATATAGGGAAAATCCATGTACTATTTTAAATCTAACAAATCAGGGCATCTTCTAGTGAACTACTTATGTATCAAAAGAGATAAAAATAAAACAAATTCATTCCATATGAAGAAAAGGTGCAAAATTACTCAATACTGTAAAAGAGAGTGCTCAAGGAGTTTTACATTTTTCTAATCTTTATTAGAAACCTTCAGAGAATCTAATTAATATAAAAGAAATGTATCTAGCAATTAAATCCTTAAATTCCAAAATAACACCTGGTCAAGATGGTATTCCCAATGAATTTTATAAAATACAACTGTCTCCAATTTTACTTTCTCTATTTCATAATTTTCAGCTAAGTGCTGCTATTGTAGGTAAATATGGCATTATTATATTCCTTCCAAAATTGGATAAAAATCATAAGACTGCCAAAGTTACACAAAAATATTTTATTTAAAATATTAAGGGCCATATTTATACTTTTTGACGCAAAACTGCGCTAACGCAGTTTTGCGTAAAAAAAATTAGCGCCGGCTAACGCCATTCTGAAGCGCCATGCGGGCGCCGTATTTAATCAATGACGTTAGCCGGCGTTAGCCGGCGTTAGCCGCCGGCGCTGCCTGGTGTGCGTGAAAAAAAACGACGTACACCAGGCAGCGCCGGCGTAGGGGGATATGGAGCTTGGGCGCCAAAAAATGGGGCAAGTCAGGTTGAGGCAAATTTTTCGCCTCAACCTGATTTGCGCCATTTTTTTCGACTCCCAACCCCCATAGAAATGACTCCTGTCTTAGCAAAGACAGGAGTCATGCCCCCTTGCCCAATGGCCATGGTCATTGGGCATAGTGGCATGGAGGGGGGCACAAATCAGGCCCCCCTATGCCACAAAAAAAATGAAAAATAATACCTACCTGAACTTACCTTAATGTCCCTGGGATGGGTCCCTCCAGCCTTGGGTGTCCTCCTGGGGTGGGCAAGGGTGACAGGGGGTGTCCCTGGGGGCATGGGAGGGCACCTCTGGGCTCCTTCAGAGCCCACAGGTCCCTTAATGCCTGCCTTTTCCAGGCGCTAAAAAACGGCGCAAAAGCGGCCGTACGTCATTTTTTTTGACCCGCCCACTCCCGGGCGTGAATTTTGCCCGGGAGTGTAAAAACGGCGCACATGCCTCGGAGTCAATTTTTTAGACGGGAACGCCTACCTTGCATCTCATTAACGCAAAGTAGGTGTCCACGCTAAAAAATGACGCAAACTCCATGGACTTTGTCGCTAGACGCGTCTAACGCCAAAGTATAAATATGGAGTTAGTTTTGCGTCGGAATTGCGTCAAAAAAAATGACGCAATTCCGGCGCAAACGGAGTATAAATATGCCCCTAACTTTATTTCATTTTAGTCTTAATTTTGTGAACATGACCAAAGTATTATATAATACCCAATCAGCTAAGATTTCCCAATGACATTTTTACTCCATCTTCTAACTTACATAAAGGTACTAGACAAGGGTGTCCTCTTTCACTGTTTGCATTTCTAATTTGCTATAGAACCTTTATTATATTTAATTAGAAATACTATAGGACATAAAAGAATCATAATACAAGATGTTATTTTAAACGTTTAAGCTTATGCTGTTGACATTATATTGTATGCGGATAATCCTCATTTGATTCTGATTATTATAAATCTTATCAACCAATATGATTCTTTCTCTGGATATACTTGAACATTGCTAAAGCCATTTTTTTTTCTTTTAAATTTTTCATGTACTCCTGATATGTTAGACTCCACAATATTTAAATGGAATTCTCTCAAACTCAAATTTTCTCCAACTCTATCAAAAAACAATTGAGATAAATTGTAGGGATTTAATCGCTAAAACTAAGGCAGAATTGGAGAAATGGTCATCTCTTCATTTGAATTGGTGCAGTATAATTGAAGCAGGTAGGATGGTCATCACTCCAATATTATTATTTATATTGTCTATGTTATCAATGTGTTTTCCATCTACCTTCTATATTAATTTGAATAAATTAAATACCAAATTTATTTGTAATAACAAGCCTTCTCATATATGTAATGGATTTGTTCTAGTTGCTAAAAAAGATGGCAGTCATGGATTTCCATGCATCAAAAGATCTCACTCTCCTTTCCTAATTACACAGCTCATTATGGTTTCATAGTGATACCTCTCCTCCTACCCCAAAGTGGTTGCCTATAGAGCATAATCTATTAAACCTGTATCCCTTTCCAGACTTCTTGACTATTTCTAATAGTACATTTGGTAAAACATTCTCAATTATTATTGCTACAAAACTCACATTATTAAATCTTGATGCAAGCTTTAAAACTACAAAAAAACTCTACAAATTTAAACTGGAATAAACATATATCTTTCAGGAAATCCAGGATTAAAGGTGGCATTTTTTTATTAGTGATATATGACAATGACATATGTTTATATCTTGTTCAGAAATACAATATAAATCTTGCATATCTAAAACCAGGTATCATATAAATGAATTGCTTTGTAGCTTTATTCTGAATCCATAGGCAAATTCCTTACCATCTGCTAAAATATCTGACATGGAATTATGAATTTATATCTTTAGTTGTTCTGGCCACATTTCTTCTAAAGGTTATAAAAACTCATCATCACCAATAATTCTATTCTAATTCTTGTTGCGCAGTTATGGAATTCTGAGCTAGATGTTCAATTTTCCAACACTCAATGAAGAAATATATAGCCATGTACTGTTGTTAGTTATTTACCCACTTATCTTTCTCACTCGAATTTGTTTATTCAATAAAACTGTTTATGGTCTCCTTTCAAACTGTTTAGAGCAAAATCCCTTGATACCTCAAACTTCTAAAATTGTAAATGTGTACCAGAGTCCTTAAAACATATTTTATATGATTGTCCTATTAGTTTAAAATTCTCGTCAGATGTATGGAAAATGATTACATTTTTTTACTTCAATATGCACATTTCGTTCAAATACATTATATGTAAAGCTTCTGTCTTCCCAGGCCCCTGGTGACAAAAAGCCCAGCAAGCAAAGGGCAGCCATTGCCCTATGAAAGCTTGAAAGCTTCTCATACAGTCTGTTTTCAGCGTGAGTCCACACTGTGCCAAAAACTTGTGTCTTCAACAAATTGGCAACTAGATACTAGGGAATAATTGTTCTTGAACTTACATGCTCCATATTTGTGAGTTGGCGTTTCTCCAAGCCCCAGAAAAGCCTTAGGATAATTTGTTTCCATGGGATGGAACACTTGTTGACTGTGTTGATTATATGTTCCTTAGCAGTAATTATATGCAGTGATTACATAAAGTGTGCCTTGAATAAATAGCTAAATATTATATGGATTATCTCAGTGACTTTTTCTTAATAAGTTGATGCCCGAGTTAGATCTAAGGACTTTTTTCTTTGGCAGACCTAAACCAAGTATTTAAGGAATCAATTGTGAATTCCGAGTGTATTATACTAATTGTTGCTATGCATTTGCATCTCATCTGTCTATAGCATCTTGTGCACACCATGATTGCAAGCTATGCAGTGGACAAAGTGTATACCACCTAAACAATGTGTCAATATTTTCTTACTAATATCAAACATGAATACAATGTTAATCTATATATCTATCACTCCAACAAATTCATAGCATTTTTTTCAAAGCAACATAGGGGGTCATTACAACCCTGGTGGTCTTTGACCGCCATGGCTGTTTTGGAGGAAGCACCGCCAACAGGCTGGCGGTGCTTCCAGAGGAGTTACGACCGCGGCGGAAGTGCTGCAGTCGCACCACCGGGACCGGTGGTTTCCCACCACTTTTGTCCAGGCGGATTTAATCCTCCTGGGCAGCGCTGCTTGCAGTGCTGCCCAGGGGATTACGAGTCCCCCTCCCGCCAGCCTTTTCATGGCGGTTTGAACCGCCATGAAAAGGCTGGCGGAAAGGGGAGTCGCAGTGCCCCTGGGGGCCCCTGCACTGCCCATGCCACTGGCATGGGCGGTTCAGGGGCCCCCTGCCACAGCTATGCAGTGGACAAAGTGTATACCACCTAAACAACATGCCAATATTTTCTTACTAATATCAAACATGAATGCAATGTTAATCTATATATCTATCACTCCAACAAATTCATAGCATTTTTTTCAAAGCAACATAGGGGGTCATTACAACCCTGGTGGTCTTTGACCGCCAGGGCTGTTTTGGAGGAAGCACCGCCAACAGGCTGGCGGTGCTTCCAGGGGAGTTACGACCACAACGGAAGCGCCGCCGGGACCAGTGGTTTCCCGCCACTTTTGTCCCAGGGGATTACGAGTCCTCCTCCCGCTAGCCTTTTCATGGCGGTATGAACCCCCATGAAAAGGCTGTCGGAAAGGGGAGTCGCGGGGCCCCTGGGGGCCCCTGCACTGCCCATGCCACTGGCATGGGCAGTGCAGGGGCCCTCTGCCATAGCAGACAGTGAAAAGCACGACGGGTGCAACTGCATTTGGAGCTGGCTTCCGTGTTGCGGCCGAGATCTCCGCTGGGCTGGCGGGCGGAAACCAGCGGGGATCTCATAATAGACCCCGCGGGAGTGTGGCTGCATTGGCGGCCGCCCGGCGGTTCAACCTTGGGGGGCGGGTTGTAATGAGGGCCTTAATCTGAAAAATATGCCTCCAATTAGCCACCTGAAACTGAGCAACTGTGCAACCTGGCAGAACAAAATAAAAGGCAAAGTCTTTCAGCGCACAGCTCCATCCTCATAATGCCGCAAAAAGGTAGCTGGATCTAACTGTCCAATATAATCCATCACTAAACACAGCATTAGTATAGTATAAGCTTGCTGGCAACTATCCATTTTGCCCATACCTAAGCAATACAGACCCAACCAAATACAATGCCAACCGACCACTATGACTCCGTTTAACAAGGATTTCAAAACCACAAGCGAAATGCAGGATTCAAAAGCTCTTTGGAAACATAGATATAATAGAAATGTGCTGTCCAAATGCAAACAACATAATCTCCAGCTGGTTGTTAATGAAGACATTCATGGGCATCAGATTAAGTAGGCGTGTGAAGACACCAGTGTTTGAGATGTAGATGCTCTCAGGTAGGAAACTGTGCCAAGGGTGGGGGGGGGGAGAGAATATTCAGTTTTGCCCACATGCCAGGCAGATGCCCACAGGATTCAGAGTGTAGTAGAGGGGAAATGAAGGCAAATGTGCTACACATGACTGTGGTTCTTTGGCTGTTGATGCAGATGCCCACAGATGAAAAGTGTAAAGGAGGGGGAATGAAGGAATAGGTGCTACACATGAATGTGGTTCTTTGGCTGTTGATGCAGATGCCCACAGATGAAAAGTGTAAAGGAGGGGGAATGAAGGAATAGGTGCTACACATGAATGTGGTTCTTTGGCTGTTGATGCAGATACCCACAGATGAAAAGTGTAAAGGAGGGGGAATTAAGGCATAGGTGCAACACATGAATGTGGTCCCTTAGTTGTTGACACTGGAGCTCACAGTTCACTGAGTGTTGCAGAGGGGATATGAAGGTACAGGTTCTACACATGAATGTGACACCTTGGCTGTTGAGGTGGATGATATTGGTGCTACACATGAAAGTAGAACCCTGGCAGATGCTCAAAGGTGCAGAGTGAGGTAGAAGTGGGATGAAGGTATAGGTGCTACACATGAATGTGGTACTTTGGCTATTAATGCAGGTGCTCACAGTTTGCAGAGTTGACTAGATTTGGGGTTAAGGTATAGGGGATACACTTGATTTTAATACCTTGTCTGTTGATGCGGACGGTCACAGGTGAAATGTGTAGTAGAGGTGGGATTAAAGCCTAGGTGCTCCTCATGAATGTAGAACACTGGCTATTGATGCAGATGCTCAGAGGTGTAGAGTGCAGTAGAATGGGGATGTAGGTGTTACACATGAATGTGGCACTTTGGCTAGTGATGTAGATGTTCATGGTTCGCAGAGTTGACTAGATTTGGGTTGAAGGCATAATGCAAAATGTAGTATTTTGGCTGTTGACGCATACGCCCACAGGTGTAAAAATGTAGTAGATGGGGATGAAGCCATAGGTTCTACACATGAATGTGGTACCTTGCCTGTTGATGCAGATAGTCACAGGTGTCCGAGTGTGATAGAGTGGGGGATGAAACCATATGTGCTACACATGAATGTGGAAACGACTGTTGATGCAAATGCTCATGAGCAAGTGGTAGTCTTGCCTACTTTGATCGGTCTTCTTCTCTCCACCCAGGTCAAGTGTTCTGCAGTCCAGTGGTCCTCTTCTGCACTGCTTATTCCTCATCCACTTATCAGTCTCCTTTACAACTCTTAGGCCGTTATGCTCTGCTCCGTCTCTAAGTCCTGAGCTTTCCTGTTAGGTAGTGAGTCTGTCCAACCGCGGACCTCCTTTCCTTCTTCAGACTCTGTCCTTTTCTACATTAAGGCCCTCATTTTAACCCTGGCGGTCGGTGTAAAAGTGGCGGTAATACCGCCAACAGGCCAGTGGATTTTTTTTTTAATTACGACCATGGCGGTTACCGCCATGCAAAACCGCCACTTTTACACATCGACCGCCAAGGTGGTAACGACCGCTGGGCTGGATACTTCGGTCTCCAGCCCGGCGGCCGTCACTAGACTGCCGGCGGTATCAGGACCCTGCATACCGCCATGGACTTTGTGGGGTTTTCTACCACCACGAAATCCATGGCGGTAGGCACTATCAGTGCCAGGGAATTTGTTGCCTGCCACTGATTGGGGTCTCCCCCTTCCCCTTCCCCCTCCCCCTCACCTGAGTCCTCCCCCAACACACACGATCCCCCTACCATCCCCCAAAGGTGGTAGGACCCCCTCCCAACCCCTCCCCACGCCCCCCACAGAAACACCCACACCCCCCCCATAGCCCCTACACGCACGCTCCCACCATTCATACACATATACGCACACATACACGCACACATGCATGCACACATGCACACAGACATACACATCACATTTCCCATACATACAATACACCCCCCGCATGCATACACGCACTCACACAACCCCACTACACACTCACAAACACACCCCCATGCACTCACACAACACCCCCAAAAACCCCCTCCCCTAACGGACGATCACCTTACCTGTTCCGGTGATCCTCCGGGAGGAAACGGGATCCATGGGGGCTGCTCCGCCGCCAGCACCCCGTCACCAGAACAAACCCACGCCGAATCTTGGGACGTGATTCGGTGAGCAGTGTTCTGATGACGTGGCGCTGGAGGTGGAGAAGCCTCCACTTCACCGCCGACCGCCAGTATGGCTGCTGGCGGCTCTCCGTCCGAAAAAGGACAGAGGGCTGCCAGCAGTCATGATACGGTTGGCGGAAGACCGCCACCACTGGCAGTCTTATGCCCGGAGTAACCTCAGCGGTCTTTGAAAAAGACCGCCAAGGTTAAAATGAGGGCCTAATTCACATTTCACTTGATCTTCTCTTCCTTCGCTGTGCTCACAGCCTATTGGATTTTGCTGGAGGGCTTTTGCCGCATTCCATCAGGACTAGGGTCTTCCTCAGGGTCAGAATTATATTATGACTGAAATAGAGCTGCAGTGATTGGGAAGATAAAAAAGAAGGAATTGCCTCTTATTTACAAACAGCTGCAGGAGTAAACCTGAAATGTAAAATCTCAGGGAGGCCAGAGCTCAAAACGCCAGCCTGCTGAGTGGGTGCCACTTCAAGGAGATCCAACTATTTTCCAACAATTCCTAGTGGCAATCACACGCTTGCAATCTCGGTTTTCAGAAGACTAATGCAATGCTTTAGCATGTAAAAGGCATGCTAGGTCTTGTCTCTTTCTTGCTCTCTGGTACAGTTAACTTCTCGTGTTCATTCACATTGGGCACTTGCAGTACTTCAAAACCTTTTAAATGAAATTCACATGCTACAACTTTACGTCATTATTCCAATACCCGGAGCAATTATCTTGGCTCTGGTACATATAGTAAAATATATCTGCTTACCTCCCCACTGCTAGTGTCATTTTGGGAAGCTTACAGGCAAATAAAGTGGCATTTGCAAATACAAGAGCCCAATTCATAGAGCATTTGAGCTGTGAGCTTGTGGCCATTCATTAACTTCCTTCTGGCCTTTCCTACCAGGGAAACAGTTGAACATTTAGTTGGATTGAATGACTTTCCAGGAAGGGAAATGGAGCACCCACAAACTTCTTGGGGTGTAGGGGGGAATGTTCATTAATAGGGGAACTATTTTCCCATAGAGAAAAAAAAGCAATAAAAATGTGCCATTGCACAAAGATGCTGGCTTTCCACACTGCAGAATTGTACTACTCATACAGCTCCACATAGGAAAAATTTCAGTGGGGTCCCCCTCAACATCCCAAAGAAATCCAAAGGGAATTCACAGTGTCATTCACAATCAGGGCTTAATTTCTAAACGAGTGAGTGTCGGTGCCAAAAGCTATGCTCAGAAGCCTGAGCCCGGCACTATTACATGTCAAGTGTGTCAAATACCATGGCTGCTTAGTCTTCAATCCACCTCATACCTCTTTAATCCCAGTTGCAGCTGGCTGGAGTTACTGGGGGTGGGGCAGCGCACGCCGGGGGGAAGGTTTTTATAAACTTTACAAAAAAACATTTACCTCTGCTCCTGTGCCCCCGCTCCCCAGTCTTGCAGTGCAGGCACGGGCTCCCAGTCTGCCCTGCGGGCAATTCTTATGCTGCTCAGAGCAGCGTCAGGGTTGCTAGGAGCGCCCTGGCTGGGCACTCCCAGGCAGACTGGGAGCCTGTGCAGGCTCTCTCCAGCCGGCGGCACAGTGCCGGGCTGGAGAGAGCACACTGTGCATGTATGTTTGGCCGTCCCAAGACGGCCGGCCGAACACATGTGCGCTCTGAGGAGAGTGCACAGTGCACTCCCCTCGGTGCTCGTCACCCCATGGCCCGCCCCTTTCACAACAAAGGGATAATAAACATGGTTTAATATCCCTTTGTTGTGAAAGCTTTGCCGCTTCTGCTGCTTGCAGGGGCGACGCTCCCCCGCCATAGTGGAGGATCCTCCTCTGTTCAATTCTCTACCAGACACTCTCTACCCATATATCTCACTTATGCAGGTTCCTGCATTTTTGTGACGGTTTTTCTGTCTTTCGCTTCCTCCTTCTGTCCCTTTATGTGTTATTTCCTCTCTTGCTCTATGGAAATGTCTGATGGCAGTCCACAGAAAGGAATGCTGGTGGCCCCAGTCAGCAACCATTAGCTCAAAATGTTGACAACTGTTCAGAGTTACCTTCTGACCATCACAGTTTACAGCATGAGGCGACGGGCTGTCCCACCTTGTTCACTGGCTGCATGGAACTAGGATTATTGGCATTTGGCTTATTATGTGCCTGAAAGGATTACCATTTTGGTGCCAGGACTGAGGTGTTGGCACATGCCTTTATTTTTGTCATTTTTTTCTAGCACAAATAAAAAAAAAGATTGGCAAGTTTTTCTGAGGCCATATCTTTTGACTTTGCCAATGCTTATCTTTTTTTTCTTTGGTTTAAATTAAATTATAGTGGGACAGGCCAGGTATCTGCCCTGTTGCCTATTCCTAGCTATACCATATTACATTTGATTTATTGTAAATCATTTTTTGGCTCTTTACTTAAGAGATACAGTACCTCCAGCTGTACATTATAATGATACTGCAAGTCACCGAGAAGTTCCATAACCATATAGGGGAATGAGGCAGAATAATACATGGTCACACCATAACTTTTCCCACAAACCACTTAAACCCTTGGCCTGCAGCCTTTTCATATTAAAGAGTGAGCATGTTTGCAAACATGAAGAATAGAAATAAAACCTGTAGGGCAAACTTAAACACATCAAAAACCTGTTAGTTGTTTGCTGTAAGCAGATATTAGAAACAGTTCATTGCATGTCTGTTTTAAACAAATCTCTAATACCTTGAAATGTATAGCAACATTCAGAAAGATTCTAGCTTTTCTCTATCCAAGGAGTGCAAAAAATAAACATGTTCTCTGCTTGTCGTTGTAAGCTAAAAAATAGAGAGGATGAAAAAAATGCAACCTTACATATTCATTGCTTTAAACAGCTGTTTTACTTATTCTCCATGAGCTGACCTGCCTTTCACCAGCTGCTGACTCTGGCAGCAGAAATTGTAGTGTCAGAACTCAACTGTAATAGTGGTGAAGTTGTGCCGTCTTTTCATTTTAATCAGCACTGGGTGTCTCACAAGTCGTCGATCTATCTATCCATCTATCTATATATGTATATATATATATATATATATAGAGAGAGAGAGAGAGAGAGAGATATCTATATATGTCTCTCTCTCTCTCTCTCTCTCTCTCTCTCTCTCTCTATATATACAGGGAGTGCAGAATTATTAGGCAAATGAGTATTTTGACCACATCATCCTCTTTATGCATGTTGTCTTATTCCAAGCTGTATAGGCTCGAAAGCCTACTACCAATTAAGCATATTAGGTGATGTGCATCTCTGTAATGAGAAGGGGTGTGGTCTAATGACATCAACACCCTATATCAGGTGTGCATAATTATTAGGCAACTTCCTTTCCTTTGGCAAAATGGGTCAAAAGAAGGACTTGACAGGCGCCGAAAAGTCAAAAATAGTGAGATATCTTGCAGAGGGATGCAGGACTCTTAAAATTGCAAAGCTTCTGAAGCGTGATCATCGAACAATCAAGCGTTTCATTCAAAATAGTCAACAGGGTCGCAAGAAGCGTGTGGAAAAACCAAGGCGCAAAATAACTGCCCATGAACTGAGAAAAGTCAAGCGTGCAGCTGCCACGATGCCACTTGCCACCAGTTTGGCCATATTTCAGAGCTGCAACATCACTGGAGTGCCCAAAAGCACAAGGTGTGCAATACTCAGAGACATGGCCAAGGTAAGAAAGGCTGAAAGACGACCACCACTGAACAAGACACACAAGCTGAAACGTCAAGACTGGGCCAAGAAATATCTCAAGACTGATTTTTCTAAGGTTTTATGGACTGATGAAATGAGAGTGAGTCTTGATGGACCAGATGGATGGGCCCGTGGCTGGATTGGTAAAGGGCAGAGAGCTCCAGTCCGACTCAGACGCCAGCAAGGTGGAGGTGGAGTACTGGTTTGGGCTGGTATCATCAAAGATGAGCTTGTGGGGCCTTTTCGGGTTGAGGATGGAGTCAAGCTCAACTCCCAGTCCTACTGCCAGTTCCTGGAAGACACCTTCTTCAAGCAGTGGTACAGGAAGAAGTCTGCATCCTTCAAGAAAAACATGATTTTCATGCAGGACAATGCTCCATCACACGCGTCCAAGTACTCCACAGCGTGGCTGGCAAGAAAGGGTATAAAAGAAGGAAATCTAATGACATGGCCTCCTTGTTCACCTGATCTGAACCCCATTGAGAACCTGTGGTCCATCATCAAATGTGAGATTTACAAGGAGGGAAAACAGTACACCTCTCTGAACAGTGTCTGGGAGGCTGTGGTTGCTGCTGCACGCAATGTTGATGGTGAACAGATCAAAACACTGACAGAATCCATGGATGGCAGGCTTTTGAGTGTCCTTGCAAAGAAAGGTGGCTATATTGGTCACTGATTTGTTTTTGTTTTGTTTTTGAATGTCAGAAATGTATATTTGTGAATGTTGAGATGTTATATTGGTTTCACTGGTAATAATAAATAATTGAAATGGGTATATATTTTTTTTTTGTTAAGTTGCCTAATAATTATGCACAGTAATAGTCACCTGCACACACAGATATCCCCCTAACATAGCTAAAACTAAAAACAAACTAAAAACTACTTCCAAAAATATTCAGCTTTGATATTAATGAGTTTTTTGGGTTCATTGAGAACATGGTTGTTGTTCAATAATAAAATTAATCCTCAAAAATACAACTTGCCTAATAATTCTGCACTCCCTGTATATATATATATATATATATATATATATATATATATATATATATATATATATATATATATATATAAAATAATTATAGATGGATAACAGTGAATTACAGGGATGTTTTTTCACCGAGGGGTTTTGAGTGACATCAAATAGACACCAGGAACTTAGGAAAGTAACTCCTTGTTATAAAATTGGCTATCACCTGTTTATGACATCATAACAGTTGATAACCGGTTTTATTATCAACTGTTGTGATGTCATAACAGGGAGTTATGACTTTCAGAAATTGAAATAAACAATAGAGGCTCTTTATGAGAGTCGTACATAACAAGGAAATTAGCGACAGGCATTTATACAGGGATTGCAGAATCCCATGTATTATATGCGCAATTTAAGCTGATACAGTCAGAATTGAGAGAATAAAACTTAATTGGCTTTTCTACCCTTACACTTTGAGAAAATATTGTTCTTATATAGATGCTTATTGTATTTCCACTGTATACGTATTATTTTGGTACTTGTGATTTATTATTTATTGTTTCTATCATTTATTGATAAAATCAAATACAACTTGAAATAAAAAATGACAAAAACGTGTACCACTAAATGTAACCTCTAGTGCACGATTAAGTGGGAAAGAGGGACCTGCTCAGAAACAAAATATTGAGACTACCTCATTTAATATAGGGCTTCCTGACAGACCCCTCCTGCTTCCTTTAAAACCTGATTTGCTCACATCTTAAGTTTTTAAGGGAGGAACCTATCAGCCCCACCCAAAAATGATCGACTGGAAACATCACAAAATCAACTTGAGCGTTCATAGTGTTAGGCATCTCTTATGTGAGCTAATATGATCTCGGAGCGCCACCCAGTGGTTAACTTAAGTAATTGTACCTTAAGTTGGATTTTATTGCTATTTGTGTAGGGCTCTTCAGACCCTTTGAACAAGTACCACCTTTCCAAGAAAAAATACGTGCCATTTGTTGTTTTTGGAGACTAAATAGGACTTTAAAGAACATTCTATTAACTTGTAGCATGACTTTTCTTCCTTTGTTTACTTTACTGTATTAGTCAGGGATTGTACAGATAAGGACTAAAATACCGGCTTTAGGTTATTTTGATTGTAAAATATCTGAGGTGCCGGTAGAAATCTGCCAGGAGCAAGCCTGCCCTTGACCACACTGACTAATAACAAATGAAGCAACATCACAAAACAAAATGATGGACGGAGTGTTGAAACTTTTCAAACACTCACCCCCAGTCACAGATCTGGGTTTAATCCATTGTTATTTTCCTCGCCACGTCACCCCAGTTTGGACCCAGCCATATGCAAATCAGCCTTGACCCTGTTCCCCATGGGAACTGTCCAGCCCGAACTGCTAGGCCAGGTCCTCCCTGGACAGGAAACATGCATCCTGGGACCAGTTTCAGGGTATCACCCTTCATCTGCCAGGCTAGCTTGAATCCAGTGGCGCAGCAGCAAGGGACCCACGTCTGGGCATACACCTGCCACTTAGGGCGCACAAAGCAACATCACAAAACAAAATAAAATGATGGACGGAGTGTTGAAACTTTTCAAACACTCACCCCCAGACACAGATCCGGGTTTAATCCATCTTATTTTGCTCGCCATGTCACCCCAGTTTGGACCCAGCCATATGCAAATCAGTCTTGACCCTGTTCCCCATGGGAACAGTCCAGCCCGAACTGCTATGCCAGGTCCTCCCTGGACAGGAAACAAGCATCCTGGGACCGGTTTCAGGGTATCACCCTTCATCAGCCAGGCTAGCTTGAATCTGGCTGGGTCCAAACTGGGGTGGCAAAGTGAGCAGAAGAACGATGGATTAAACCCAGATCTGTGACTGGGGGGGAGTGTTTGCATTGTTCAGCACTTCGTCCATCATCCTTTTGTTTTGCTAAAGTTGCCCTAAGTGGGAAGGGTATTCCCAGACGTGGGTCCCTTGCTCACTGTGCCACTGGATTCAAGCTAGCCTGGCTGATGAAGGGTGAAACCCTGAAACCGGTCCCAGGATGCTTGTTTCCGGTCCAGGGAGGACCTGGCTTGGCAGTTCGGGCTGGACTGTTCCCATGAGGAACAGGGTCAAGACTGATTTGCATATGGCTGGGTCCAAACTGGGGTGGCAAAGTGAGCAGAAGAATGATGGATTAAACCCAGATCTGTGACTGGGGGTGAGTGTTTGCATTGTTCAGCACTTCGTCCATCATCCTTTTGTTTTGCTATAATAACAAATGAAGACCATTCAGAACCACAGATGTTGACAGGCTTTGTTTACCTCAATTTAAAAACCAATCACGCAGTGCCTGTGCTGATAGAATATCAAGATCATACAGACCAACATTTTAGAAAAGGGAAGTGCGGTGTTATGAATAAAAAAATGGAAGGAATGTATTTTCCCCATTGACATCTATTGAACAGGAGCGTCACGCACCCCCCCCCCCCCCCCCACCATCACCACCAGCAGAAGTTGCAAACCTTTCAGAACAAAAGGATAATAAACTAGTTTGTGAAGGGGGCGGGCCATGGGATGATGAGCAGTGAGGGGGAGTTTACAGCACTCCCCCTCAGAGCTAATGTGTGTTTGGCCGGCCTTCTCGGGCTGGCCAAACACACATGCTCAGTAGGCTCTCTCCAGCCCAGCAAAACAGTTGCTGGGCTGGAGAAAACATTCACAGGCTCCCAGTCTGCCTGGGAGCGCCCTGGATGCCATGGCTGGATCCTGGCCTCTTTAGCCCTGCTACATGGCCTGTCTGTCATTGCAGCTCACCAGAGGTGCTCGTTCAACATAGCATTTGCTGGCACATAGTTGTGCATTCTTAGACTGTGGCAAGCATCAACTGCGCCAATTCACACAACTTGGTATACAGAAATGGTGATTATTGCTGGCAAAGATGCATGAAAAAACTAAACAAACAATCTGATATTTCTGATGCCATTTGTACTGCTCGCTTCCCAGTTACCTTATTGTTGCTTATTCTGGGAAATATCGACCCAAGAATATTGGTAGGAGACAATATTGAGGCCAAAATATATATTAACAGATAACTAAGGCTAGATTTTCTATACCTTACTCCACATGTATATACCTAAGCGCTACATAGGTCCGTAGATGTGGAATTCTCTTTATGCACTTACCTTATGATATTTTGCCCCTCGATATTCATGTATCCCGATATTCTGGGGGTCGATATTCAGTAGTAACATCCTTATCATTTGTCCTGAGTCCAGTCTGAGCCATCTCATCTCACCTGTAACCCCTATTGTTATATTATTGTGCTATCAATATTGCGGCACTTAGACGCCTTCTGTGAAGTAACACGTCTTCCAATGGCTCCCAGGTTTACCCTCCAAGGCTCATGCATTACATTTCTGGTCTTCCCTCCCACAACCCCCTTCCACCACAGGACTATTATCGACCCATGCCCTTCCTGACCCCCTCCTTGTACTATTGTCGTTGGCCTGGTTGTGAACATCGATATGCATTAAATGCCTGGGTCCTCTCGACTATTACACCAGAGTAGTCGCACTGCCCTCCTTGAACACCCCCTAGCAGCAGAAGCATATCCTCACACATCTGCTCGCCCCTACTACTCCCCTCCCCTATATCCAGATAGGCCCCTACGCCTTGCAGCCCAGGCATGGGCACCTAGCATTGGTATCTCCCAGGTGCGTAGCCCACTCACTAGATAAGTTTGACCTCGGCCAGTTTGACCTCTCAGCCTAGCTAACCGAGATACTCATTGGCTGCCGTGGCATTGGTCCTTTATTGGATATTCTCTGCCCCTCCCCCAGCGTAAACACGCCCCCTTTCCTTCCTGTACATGTGTCGCTTGGTTGGCTTCTGTTTTGTGACTTTTGTCCTTAAGTATTATCGGTCATGTGTGCTTTGTGCACCCTTTAGTACTTTTGTAAAAAGTAAAAAAAACAATACAAATGGATTTTAGAAAATAGACAAGCCACAATTTCTTCAGAATGTGGAAGCCAGGGTGCTGGCTTTGAAGCAATGACTATTCTGCACTCACTATTAAATCGTTGCACTGGCCCAGAGCGCCTGGGGGGTCCCTTCTAAAGCTATGTATTTGTAGCATTAACGCCAAACCAAGTTCTTATGAAACCCATGATCCCACCACAATCTATTTCCTTAAAAAATAGGTGGACTTTGGCCCAGTTTCACAACTTCAGGGCTCCCTCATACAATGTCAAGATACCCTTGGTTGTTAGCTCCACTCTGTAGGTTAGTTGTTACATACAGACCATGGAAATATCCATTTGAATGAAAGAGCATTGGTTTGGGATAGAACAGTGTTGCACAATCTACTTCACAAATTGATACAACAGCAAAGTTTGGGATCTTTCGTCCATTCACAGAAATACTTGTGACAGCTCTCCTTCCGTAAGGGACATTTATAAAGCACATAGACTAACAGGAGTGCAATTTTATGAGTTTCTGACCCCAACAATATTCATATTCAGGAGAGGCACGTTATAGCGCTGTTTGGTAGCTTATGTAGTTGTGAATAAACACATTTGTAATGGATCATCATTTACTGTACTGGTCGTCTATGCCATCACCTGAGTGCAGTGACACCCATGCTCTGGTAATTTACTCCTTCCCCTGGAAATTGAGCATCACTCATCTGATCTGTTGTTTCCAGCGCCCATGTTTCTCTTTATAGCACTGGATCAAAGTGATGACAAAATGCTCCTGATTCACACACACTCACAAACCTACTTACTACTGGAGTAACTGCTCTCTCTCACACACACTCGCTCCTTCTCTCCATCTTGCTCTGATTTGGGCGGCCATAATTTCCAGTCTGGAAATAGCTATGCTGTGGCGGTACCTCTTTCAGGTCTCAAATTCAATACAAAGGGAGCAGCCCATTCATGTGTTCAGACCCAACCACAGGGTTGGCCGTACGCGGCGACCCATGCATACTGCTCACCTACCATTCCCTTCTGGTAGCCGTTGCATTATGTCTTTACCTGCATGAAGGCCACTCCAGGCCACCAGAGGAGCGGCTAATGAGGCTGCCGGAGAAGTCTGTCCTCCTGTAGCTCAGGGTAGGCCTAGTGTCCACCTGTCCACTTCTCACTCTCTTCCAGGTCCTCACGTAGGAAACCTTCATGCAATAGGTGCCTTAAATCTGCCAACCTGCACTGTGTCCACCAAAGAGAGAAAGATGGAGATCATAAGTTCCAAAGAGGGCAATGGTCCAAGACTCTGAAATATCTTGATTCCCATTTCATGGAGCAGGATCCATATGAATTCCTTGGCAAAAGGCTGCCATGTGGAACCAAACCTGTCCTGCCTGACACAAACTGTGGCAAGCGGTCTGGACTCTTGTCCTATCAAGATCAGGCTATGGGCACGCGCTTCCGACTGGAATAATAAGCTACATCTCACTCCCTTGTAAGCAGCACTCCACGCCGCATCCATACTGGCCTATGGTACAGGAAGGTCCATCATGTCCCCCCTGTCCTGATCTCCTTGTATTGTCTGTCTATGAAGCCAGAAGCACTCTTAAACTCGCCTGCATCATCCATGAAACTCTTTACTCTTGCACCCCAAATTATCTCATACATTGGGTTGCCCCAGGTGGGCAACGGGAACGAGGAAGCTCAAACTCCTGCTTGAATTCCCGATCTGCAGAATAAAAAGGACCCTCAAACAGCCCTTCTGAAACTGCATCCTGCCTGCTATTAGAATGCTTCCTTCCCATGGATTTTTCAAAAACGAAAGTAAAAAAAAAATACTATTCCAGCAATTCATCCTGACCTGATCAACTACCTTGCAGAATTCCAGTTGGGACAATCTATCACTTTCCGGCAGCCCCGGTGCCTTTTCCTTCGTGTGCAAAGATCCTTGAAGCTGCCTCCTTTGGAGGTCATGTGATCTCGTGTGTTATTTAAATTGCCAGATCGTCTCTTGTGTTTATGGTTGATTGACTGCGTGTTAACAGTGTTTTCACTTGGCATGGTGTTTATATGTCAATCTAAAGGCTGCTGTCGTTTGTGTCACTCAGTTGTTCCCCTGTTTCCAGCTGTAATCGACCTCGCAACCTGTGTGAAGTGCAGTGTTCGCCCGGAGGTCTTGTTCGTGCTATGCAAAAGCATCAATAAAGAAATCTTACCATCGCCAGTTCAGGAAGCCACTGAAGACAGAACTTGTTAGGCTGGCATCTCTCTCAATGTTAGTGGTGTCAGAAGCAATTGACAGAGTTCTACCACATCCGGGTGTTTGATTGGACTATACCTACCCATGCCCCACATTCAATTTGAGTAGTCGGTTGCTTAGATGTTTCAGACCATCTTACTGCATTTTCGGCCATCTGGACTAAGGCCTATCACTTTATATAGCATCGCACCAATGACCAATGAGAAACTAGGGCGATCATAGCACCCTGCCTCTGCCCCATTCACTGGCTGCAGTGAATAAAGTCCATGTTAAACAGAAGAGTGAGAAGTCTGCAGAGGGCACCCAGAACTTTCTTTTAAGGATAACATTGGTCATTGAGCCTCTTGCATTGGCACGGCTTATGTGTAGCCTATAAATGGCATATGTACAATCTGAGCCATCTCTTGGTCCTAGAAGATGTTAAGACCTCTGTTTTTGTGCAGTTCGCAATTTTAAGAACCCTATTTTCCCACCTTAAATTAAACCTAATTCGTTTTCTCAAAATTGTAGCTCTGACCGGACATTGAGTTTATCATAATCGCTTGTGTCAGATTCTACTTTATTCACCGCTCCTAGTGTCCCATATCTGTGTCTTTGTCATCCCTGTAGACCTCGATGCCTCTTAAACTTGACAAGTAGAGTTTAAGATGCAAAAGGCTATGAGATGGTTCGAACCGGAAATTCCCAGAGCATAGAGATTGGCGTAGGTTTTTAGAAAAGAAACAACCTGCCAATTCTCTGAAGCTGAAGGAGTTAGATTTGGAGGCAGTGAAGGCAGCTGTAACCTGCATTGCAACTGAGGTTGGTCCTACCTCTAGCCTCTTCACTCTAATGTTGCTAACAATGTGGTGGGCTACAGCTCTCAAGGATGATAATGAGGCCTCAGGTATAGTGTACCCTGACCACAGAGGGGAGGATCCTGCTTGGAGATGGAGAGCCATTCTCCTACTTCTCTGAAGGTCCTTGGCCCTTAGTCAAGGGTTTCATGTCGGGGAGACTTCTGAGGTTGAGCTGAGTTGAGAACATAAAGCTCCAGGGCATCCGTAGAGGCGAAGCAGATGTCTGAAGGACCTCAGAAGCGTTCCCGCATGAGGGAAGCAGATATTGCCTGCCTGTAAGAAGAACATGAGTGGAGCTGGATAATAATAGCTGCTGACTTTGATGCATCACCATGGGGAAACACTTAAGGCCAAGAAGAAACAAAACTTGTGAGACTTAGGACTAAAATAGCTAGAAGGGGGAATAGCAACAGGAAAGGAGGCTTTGACTGGAGAAGCCAATGCTAGGGTTTTATGATTAATTGAACTGAGGTATAATGGTCCTCAGATGAGGAAGGGTGTCTATTTCCATGCCTCCATTTGGTGGTGAGGACCTAATGCTATGTCCTTTAAAATAATATATATGAAGCAATTGTCTTAGGTGCTCGATGTAGGGTGGCCAAACGTCCCGGAAATCCCCTGCATTCTCTGCTTTGTCATAGTTTGTCCTTGTGCTTTTCTCTAATTGAAATACGTTTCTGTTTTGGAGAGAGAGTTTGGTGAGTGTGCACTTTAGCAATAATGATGTTTCTGCAGCACAGCAGATTATGAAGAGGTGCAGACCTGCATCTGAGGAGCCCCTTAACTGAGGCCCAGATTAAATCCACTTATCTGGGCTTCACTACACTATGTGAGAGGGAAAGGGCTATTTAATAAGTACAGTATTTGAGGTGTATTCTTTTGGTGTGTAACAGAGATTGTCATGTTTTTACTGATAATTCATATTTATGAAAGGGGGGCATGTTTCTGTATTTTTTTAGTTCCATATTTAGAAAATGCAAATAATTCCGCTTAAGGGTCCATACGCATCTTCATTTCTGCTTCGCAGGAACATATTAATGCATATGCTACCCTGATTTTATATTGTTACCTTTGTAAATGTAGGACTCCAAGTCCCAGAATGCAAACTAAGCTAGATTAAATTTGCTACCCATGTGACCTGGGACAACATGAGTGCTGTGTACACTATTCTTTGGGCTACTCAAAGCTTTCTAGAAAGGAACAAATTGCACAACCTCTAAAAACACAGCTTTGTATTTTATTCTGTCTTTGTTATATCTGGTTTGTCTCATACTTCTGTGTGATGTGCAGTCCCACTTTTACGTCGACAAGTTCTGTCACTGTAGTCCTTCTGCATCTATGGGCAGTTTTAGTCCTACTTCTATGTCTATAGCTGGTTCCAGTTACTGGTTTTTAAATTCTGGTCACCCTATCTAATTGTCTTGTTGCATGAGTGAGGGTGAGTGACAAGGGTGTAGTAGCCAGTACCTCTCCTTGGGGTGAGCCTAAGCAATTCAGGGCCCAGTATCTTGTTTGGTGAAAACCCAAATTACAGTTAGGACCAACACCACTACTCTGACACTCCTGTGGGAACATCCATTGCTGCACATACGAGAACAACACATGCCTGCGAATGGTACATAAACACAGTGCAGCTTCCAGACATGCAGGCAGCACCTCTGCAGGTGTATAATAAGCATGTTTAGCTTTGTGACATTTCCTACATATTGACAAGGCGTTGAAGCACTTTTCTGGTGAGTAGCTCTCCAATCTGCAGCCCCGTGTTAGCGGTTTGGTTAGAGATACGGTGGTCAGGCCACTGAAAGCTCGAGCCAGGCTCGAGCTAGATGCCTAGCTGTGACTCACCTCGGGGTCCTCTTGAAACCTCGAGCCCTGGCTTCAGCTTGCCACCCACGTTCTAACAGTGCTCCAAGAATGAAAGAAAAACATTTAACCTTTGATGTAAAACAGCAAGGAAAAGAGCTCCCCATCTAGTGGCTGAATGGCACAATGTGAAATCAGAAAGTCTGTGATTTTTCCCAGCTTCCTCGCTTGACCAAACTGAGTGATCTTCAGCAAGTATTTTATTTCACTCTGCTTCCTTTTTCTTTATCACATTTGAGTTCACTTTGAAATACCTGAGATCAGGGTGTATGTTGTACAAGCACATCGCTTGTGTCTGGTTTAAATAATATTATAATGTTGCTCCATGTAAGGTTTTAGGCCACAAATAGGCTGCGCATGACAGCTGGCTTGCCTCTTAAATCACCAATGGCATTGTCATGGCGAAGGGAAGGAATATTTTTAAGTTCATGTTTAAACACAACACTTTCCATAAATGCAATGAATGCTTATCAATGCAGTGATATAATCTGAAGTCGAAAGTGCATGTTAAAAATTGCCAGTTTTTTTAAATTAAATTTGAAGGGTCTTTATCATATTTGTATACCATATTTGTTGCACAGTTTACGTGGCAAACATTTTCAGGGCTTGGCTTGTACATGAGCACTTAGAGCCCAGCCAGACCATCGACTCGGCTCTGACTTGACTTTCCCTGTTAATTTTTTGGCTCGTCCACTTCTAGTGAGACACATGAGAGAGAAAAGGGGAAGGAAACTGTTAGTAGTGGGAGGAAATTTTAGATTAGTGGCATTGCTGGGACAGTGGGGCCCCATGTGAAGTGAGTACCCCATGTGTAGCTGTCTGTCCTGCCTCCACCCCCATCTTTTTACCCCCCACAGGATGACAGCCAGAAAAAATAGATGCTGTCCTCTGAGTCTGAGAACAGGGATATCGTTCCTGCTTACTTTTCATATTTTATTTAGTCTTTTGCATTCCCTAAGAGTTTTGTCTTTTTCAAGGGAGTTGTGCTTCTGTAGTTTTTTCATGCATCATATTACTCATGTATAGTGCATACTGTGAAAATGGTCTCCTTTGCATATCTGTGTGAGGTCAGGTGGTGGGTGGGTGTTTACTGTATAACAGGCCACGATTGAGAGCTGTGGAGTTGAGGTTGAAGGCAATGCAAATTTCTCACAGTGCCTGGCAGTGGACCATAAGGAAGTTCAGAATACATTCTCATCCAATCATTTGCCTCTCTGCAGAGGGCAGTGAGCCATGATCAGGTCTGCCAATTGTAATAGTGATTCTGTGTGAAGGTTTGTGAAGGTTGTATGCAGCATATGAAACTGTGAGAGGGCGAAAGTTAAAAGAAAATGCAGTGCTTACAGACGAGTGTGTATAAGGGGTCGTGAAGTGAAGAAAATATAATCAAGTACAGGACAGAGTGAAAAGAGGTCGCTGAAGAGAAAAGAGAGGAGGTGCACAATATGAAGATGGAGTGTTTCAGAAAGGTATGGGGAGAAAAAGGGCATTAAGAGTCTAACCAGGAGACTGCAGGCGAATGTGGTGTGAAGAGAACGGGAGTGATTGAGGATCTGAAGACCACTGCCTCTTCCACTGTCCTTAATAATGTTTATTTCACAGTCAACTTAAAATTTGAAATGACTCCATACACGTTTATGAATGTTAATTAGACACATTCGCACAATCTTTACGAGTGCCTGTTGTAAGTTGCTCCACCAGCTTTATCCGTGTCCTCCATTAAAATTCTTCAAAAAACTCCTCTGTTTTCAATGCTGTGGCATGTTTCCATTAAAGGTAGTCGAAGGTTCAAAGTTGGTTAGTTCCTGTTCATTGGTTATTTGCATGCTGGAAAGCTAGTTTGTGTTGTTGTTATATTGCTGTTTGATCGAAGCAGTTTATGGAATACTTATCATCTCCATTGTGCATTGACTGTAAATTGATGCACATATAAATGCCTCGCATGTACATATATTTTTGGACAGGACCCATACTGCCCTACAATGATTTTTGTAAGGTGCCCCAAAAACAGATTATTCAGCCTAAGCACAATATATTTGTATCCTTATGTGCTATGATGTGTTATGTGTTTCTGTATCTGTGGTTTGGAACTACAGACACTTCTGCAAGGATCCAAGAATTACTGTGAGAGGATTGGTCAGTTGACGTAATCGTTTTACCTACTTTTGTATACATCTTTTCTATAAACTGTTTCGAATAAAGGGCTGTGTTAATCCCAATACCAGGGACCTAGTCATATTAATTTAGATGGGTTTCGCTCGAACACCTGCTTGAAATACTTGAAAACCATTGCAAAGAGTGTCAGAAAGGCATTTAAGGTGGCAAATGGTGAAAGAAGACACCTCATAAAGTGAGCTATCAGTGACAAAATACAACTCCCATAGCCCTTATATTTACACCTGACTCATCCCAAACCATTCTGACTACAATGGACTCCTAGACATGTTTTCAAAACTCCTATTTCTATCCATTGCATCCAACAAACAGACACACATGTCCACCACCCAATAATATTTCACATCTTCCCTTTATTAATCCACTTATACTATTCCTTTTCAAAATTCTAGAGTAAATGCATGAGATCTCAAGAGCACAAACTCAACAAATTTTACACAACTGATCCTGCAAGGAAAAGTAAGCACCTATTACTAATCTTCTATCTATTTACCTCTAATCTTGGGTTCTGGAGTAATGTACTAGTCCCTGGAAAGTGCTTCAACGCCCCCTCATGGGTAGTAAGTGCTATATACATATAATTTACGAATCCAATTACATTCATCAAAATTACAGTGCCTATTATGTGTATGAGAAGTGTTTGGGTTGCATAGCCGATCCAAGGGGTCCTCCTGTGGTGGAATGATGTAACTGCAGCAACAATAACCAAGAGGCCACTTGGCTGTTTATAAGTAGCTGAGGTTGATTTTATTTGAAAGACATTGTTTTATTGTATTGTAGAATTTATATAGCGCTTGAAGCTCTGTATGGGGCTGGGAAGCATTCTGATCCACATCGGATATCTAGTGCCCTCTCAGTGCATGGTCGTGGATTGTACTACTCATTTAAAATGCCTTACAACATTAGCTCACCTTCTGGAGGGGATGTGCACAAAGAAATACTTAGCATCATATTTATTAGAGGCCAACATAAGATGCGAAAAGAAGTGAGCATATATTACATGTTTTTTAAATCATGCATCCTTAGTTTGTGTTTAATAGTGTTTAGCATCATTTGGCTGAACGGTAAATGGTATAAACATATATAATAGTGCCTACTCACAACACACTGCTTTCTATCACACTTCAATGCACACTGGAGTCACATCAGTGCACTAAATCTGTATTGGATAAATCAAGGCTGGGCACAAAATGAAACTCTTTGCTCTGTCATTCTTATAGTATAAATATTCTTTCATTGTAAAGGACAGACTACATATGCCGTTCATTCTCCCCAAAAATACAGCAATGTACAAGCAACTGTTATGAGTATAACATTTTTAAACAATTCACACAAAGGGGGTAAGCAAACATGCCTGATTTGCCTCTCCATGAGGTAACCACTGGCAGTATTAGCAACATGTGTCTTAGGCAGCCCACTGCCCACTCCCACTACTGGCATGGCCAACATTTCATAAGAGCCTCCTATATTGTGACTGAAGTAGTACTTTGGATGTGCGTGATTGTAGTGCTTTCCTCTTATTTAGTTTCTAAGCACTAACATAACACAACAGAAATGCACTTGTGAGGTCAAAGAAGACTTTTATTGTTGTTAATTCTTCCCCAACCACAATATTTATGAATGACGAATTAGTAGCTTTCAAGTCCGCGTTAATCAAACAAAATATATCAGTTTGCAATATACACAGCAGGTTATATTTATAAGATATTGAATGCAAAGCAAAACAAATACTTCACCGTGTGGGAACTATCTACAGCTTCATCTTTCTAAGGTCTGCAAGCTGATGACCCCTGTCAGCCGCGAGAAAGAGAGATTCATCTACCCACACGGGATTGCTGGCAGCCTGCGCCAAGCTCCAGCACGAGGTCCGGCAGATTCAAATCTGACTCTCTGCAGCCTGTTACATTCGTTACAAAGGTGTGCCCCCTCCTCTCAGACCTGGGAAACTGAGCAAGCCTTTTGGAGACTGGCCAGGTCTCCAAGACTACTCCTGTTCCCAAGCTCAAGCGAAGAAAAAACAACACCCATGTACTCTCTCTTATCATGTCTAGTCTACTGTGAGAAAAACATCTTGGTTCAAAAACACAGCTTGGAAAAATACAGCTTGGATTCTCAACTGCAATGTCTAACTCCACGTTAAAGGCAATAGGCAGCTAACCTAAATATCAAATGCAATGTCATGTTAAAGGCAATAGGCAGCTAACCTAAATATCAAATGCAATGTCTAGTGTCATGTCAAAGCCAATAAGCATCTAAGCTGAATACAAAATGCAATGTATAATATCATGTCAAAGCCCATAGGCAGCTGAGCTGAATATAAAATGCAATGTATAATATCATGTCAAAGCCAATAGGCAGCTGAGCTGAATACAAAATGCAATGTCTAATATCATGTCAAAGCCCATAGGCAGCTAAGCTGAATATAAAATGCAATGTATAATATCATGTCAAAGCCAATAGGCAGCTGAGCTGAATACAAAATGCAATGTATAAGATCATGTCAAAGCCAGTAGGCAGCGGAGCTGAATACAAAGTGTAACATATGATATCATGTCAAAGCCAATAGGCAGAATATCTAATAGCATGTCAAAGTCAATAGGCAGCTAAACTGAATACATCATGTCAAAGCCAATAGGAATGCAATGTCAAAGCCAATAGGCGGCTAGACTGGATACAGCATGTCAAAGCCAATAGGCAGAATACAGAATGTAATGGCTAATGCAATGTCAAAGCCCATAGGCGGCTCAACTGAATACAGAAAGTAATGGCTAATGCCATGTCAAAGCCAATAGGCAGAATACAGAATGTAATGACTAATGCAATGTCAAAGCCCATAGGCGGCTAAACTGAATATAGAAAGTAATGGCTAATGCCATGTCAAAGCCCATAGGCGGCTCAACTGAACAAAACATACCATGTGCTACTGGTGAACATTGAGCAACTAATATGCGCAGTGGTGAAACACAAAGTCATTGGTCAAAACAAAACTTATCAAATGGCAGTACATTCCGCCCTTTGACCAATGAATTTTTGTTTCACATATCTCTTGTTTCAAACAAAAACAAAAAAAACATCAGCACAAAAAAAAAACATTATCAGCAAATCAAATTTGAATGATCAAAGCAATCCCTGTAAAGCAATAGAAGTGAATTAACACATTGATTTCATAACCTTTCACATCAGATACATCTATACAGAAAAGACTGGGCAATTTTTATACTCTGAGTGAGTCTCTAATTCAACAGTGTTAGCAATTTGATGTGGCATGAGTTCTGCTCATGTAAAGGTGCACGGTCCACCTGAAAGGTTTTCTGGAAGGTAAGCAAAAGTCAGAGTTCCATACGAGAAGGGGAAAAAAAACAACAAAAAAAAACACAGCTTAGTTCCAGTGGAAGAATGCAATCAAACAAGTTGAACTTGAACTGAAGGCGCAGTTTGCGCAAAATGGATCCATGGTGCTGGCACTTTACTCAGCCAGGTTCAGGTTGAGGATTCGGTCCCTTCCCCGACCCCACACGCACACACCGGAAGGGGGACCACACAGCACACTCAGGGACAGTGGCGAAACGTGGTAGGATCTGCAAAAGAAACAAGTATGACTTTTCTTGCAAATAACATTTTTCATTTAAACTGCACCCATCCTCTTTCTTTCCCTGTTTTATAATCAGCAGGACGTTTTTGAGGCCCTTTGTTATATTCGCTGCAGGTTCTGGAGGATCACTTGGGGCTTCAGCCCACACATCAGCACTGAGGTTTTTATCTGCTGCACCACAGCTTCCCTTTTCTTGCACTGTCAGAAGGGCTGGGGCAGACTCCTTCTTTAACAAACCTCCATTCACTGCACTTTTGCCAATTTGGGCCATTCTGTCTCCAATTTGTATGAATGAATCAGATTCTTTTCTAGGTATCAACATAATTTCGATTTTTCCTTGGTAATTTGCAGCAATCACTCTCCCTAAAACCTGATCAATTTGCCATTTCTGATCTGGTAACTTTCCTCTCCCCAACTGCTCTGTGACTGCTTGCATGACAGATTGCTTTTGTGCGTGCTGCACAGTTTTTATCAAATCTAGGGGAATGTGCATCTCTCTCATCTCTGCCCACCTGTAAGTGGCTTTTTCTCTCAGCTGTTCACATTTCTGGGGCACCCACTTAGCCATCCCCACTAAGGCAGAATTCTGGGTGAACACTTCTCTCTCTGAATTTTTCTCATTAACATCTGCAAGGTAATTGAACCAGTTAGGTGCTAAAACATTAGCAATGAACCAAAAATCAGCGTAAAAATGACACATCTCACGTAGCTCTTGCTTTAAAATCTGACACACATTATACAACTCTGTTCCTTCTACGGTGCCAGAAAGCAACATTTCAGTCAATGAATCATTAGTAAAACAAACATGCTTTTTATCTTCAGTGGACACGAATTCAAATGGTGCACACAATTTCATTGGTAACTCTTTTACCTGTGGTACTCTAGCCCTGTCTTGCAAGTACCAGATCCATTGTATGATTCTAGCTAGGGGCAGTATTTTCTTTCCTTGTTCTTGAGTTACATGTACATAAGTCTTTCCTTCTTGCACTGCGCAGAAACCTAAAGTCTGCATTATTTCATTTGCCAAATCACAAGCGCGCAACTGCATATAATTTTTCACAGTGACCATATACAAAAGTGTTAAGATTTCTCTCAAATGAGGGCTATTCTTTTTCCAAAAATCAAACAAGCTAATGAAAGTCGGTGTCTCTTTCTCTAAAATCTTTCGTTTTACTTGTGCATTTTGCAACGGTAACTCGTAAATCACATTCTGGTCTCTCTCGTCCCTGTTATCAGTTAAGGAATGCATTTTGTCTGCCAAAAACCCTGGCTCACACGGAAACGGAGCTGTCTTAACCCCCTCATTACTGGAATGGGACAAGAAAGATTCTTCATTTTTATAACTTTCAGCATTATTTTGAATTATTGTATCCTGGCTAATTTGCTCACGTAAATTCCTATTTTCATGTTCCAACTTCCTACATTTCTCCTGCATTTCTCTGTAAGCAGATAAAGGTATCCAGACCTTTCTGTCATCATTACTTCCAAAACACACGTTTTCTACATATGTACAACAGAAATTATTTCTCAAAGCATTATCAGGCCTTTTAGCTACACATGCATTTTCTTCTGTAATTCCCCAAACAGAAAACAATTCACAGTTTTTCTTAGCACCATCAGGCAGTTTATCAACACATGCATTCTCAGACATGGTCTGCGGTGCTACTGTGATTCCCCAAACAGAAAACAATTTCTGTAATTCTCCAAACAACAAAAAAACAATTACACTTTTAAAGTGTGCACTTAGAAATCTACCAACTCGTCAACACCCTCTTAATCACCTCTTAATGACCGACCCCACGACTCCTGGTACCAATTGTAGTGCTTTCCTCTTATTTAGTTTCTAAGCACTAACATAACACAACAGAAATGCACTTGTGAGGTCAAAGAAGACTTTTATTGTTGTTAATTCTTCCCCAACCACAATATTTATGAATGACAAATTAGTAGCTTTCAAGTCCGCGTTAATCAAACAAAATATATCAGTTTGCAATATACACAGCAGGTTATATTTATAAGATATTGAATGCAAAGCAAAACAAATACTTCACTGTGTGGGAACTATCTACAGCTTCATCTTTCTAAGGTCTGCAAGCTGATGACCCCTGTCAGCCGCGAGAAAGAGAGATTCATCTACCCACACGGGATTGCTGGCAGCCTGCGCCAAGCTCCAGCACGAGGTCCGGCAGATTCGAATCTGACTCTCTGCAGCCTGTTACATTCGTTACAAAGGTGTGCCCCCTCCTCTCAGACCTGGGAAACTGAGCAAGCCTTTTGGAGACTGGCCAGGTCTCCAAGACTACTCCTGTTCCCAAGCTCAAGCGAAGAAAAAACAACACCCATGTACTCTCTCTTATCATGTCTAGTCTACTGTGAGAAAAACATCTTGGTTCAAAAACACCGCTTGGAAAAATACAGCTTGGATTCTCAACTGCAATGTCTAACTCCACGTTAAAGGCAATAGGCAGCTAACCTAAATATCAAATGCAATGTCATGTTAAAGGCAATAGGCAGCTAACCTAAATATCAAATGCAATGTCTAGTGTCATGTCAAAGCCAATAAGCATCTAAGCTGAATACAAAATGCAATGTATAATATCATGTCAAAGCCCATAGGCAGCTGAGCTGAATATAAAATGCAATGTATAATATCATGTCAAAGCCAATAGGCAGCTGAGCTGAATACAAAATGCAATGTCTAATATCATGTCAAAGCCCATAGGCATCTAAGCTGAATATAAAATGCAATGTATAATATCATGTCAAAGCCAATAGGCAGCTGAGCTGAATACAAAATGCAATGTATAAGATCATGTCAAAGCCAATAGGCAGCGGAGCTGAATACAAAGTGTAACATATGATATCATGTCAAAGCCAATAGGCAGAATATCTAATAGCATGTCAAAGTCAATAGGCAGCTAAACTGAATACATCATGTCAAAGCCAATAGGAATGCAATGTCAAAGCCAATAGGCGGCTAGACTGGATACAGCATGTCAAAGCCAATAGGCAGAATACAGAATGTAATGGCTAATGCAATGTCAAAGCCTATAGGTGGCTCAACTGAATACAGAAAGTAATGGCTAATGCCATGTCAAAGCCAATAGGCAGAATACAGAATGTAATGACTAATGCAATGTCAAAGCCCATAGGCGGCTAAACTGAATACAGAAAGTAATGGCTAATGCCATGTCAAAGCCCATAGGCGGCTCAACTGAACAAAACATACCATGTGCTACTGGTGAACATTGAGCAACTAATATGCGCAGTGGTGAAACACAAAGTCATTGGTCAAAACAAAACTTATCAAATGGCAGTACAGTGATGTAATACAATCAGCCACAGTATTATTTCAGCCACAATATTTGCAGTGCTTAATCTGTAAACAAATAAGTGCTGATGCCCATTTTTTTTTTACTTAGGAACTAGAGCCGTCTGTTTGAGTCACACAGTGCACTGTGTCTACTGTTTCAGCTGTCTGATTGACGTCCTGCAAGGCCGGACTGGCCATACCAGGCATTTCCCTGGGAGCCTGGAAGGTTGGGGGCTGCTTTTGTAACTGGGGGCGCTGATTTTGTAGGAGTGCAGTAGCTTTATAAGCACTGCAGAGTTCCTTGTATCTTCAACAGTTTTCAGGCAACAATGAGAGTGCTAAGATAACCCTGATGATTAATGTACCTGCTGAAGAAAGATTGGAGTTTTTGTCTAGTGGTAGTTTTGACTCGTCTAAGGTAGTGTAGAGGGTTAATGTGCCTGCTGCGGAGAACATGTACTTTGCAGATCACAGAACAGTATTTTACGTGCAATGCTTAGTGGGACACTGCTTTTGTCATAGAGATCATTTTGTTACTGTGCAGTTCATAAGTTACAATCATAACCTATCACACTGAGGTATGAACTGCCATCAAAAGGCTGCATGCAAAAGGCATGTACAGGTTAGAAATGTATGTATTTTCCCAGTCTTTGATTATCCTCATTTTGCTAAAAAGGGTTTGTTTAGGTAGAAATAAATCGTAATTAGTATTGTCAACCATGCCCACTGTGTTATGTTTTGAATCCTGAGTCTATGCTTCCCCAGATCAAGCACTGTTACAAAAATGCCTTCCAGTATGGATGACATGTGAATCCTACACCTTGTAGTCCCTTTTGTCTTATATAACATTTCTATACACTGATTTACAGATGGTATGATTCGTTGTCTCTGTATGTTTGTGTGATGTAAAGTGCTCCAACAGCCTATGTTGGTAAGAGAGGAACTATAAAACAAATAAAATACATTTGAGAGAGTGACTATCGAGGGATGAGAGGCACTGGTAGAGGGTGATGGTGAGGGGAATCATTGAAGAATCCCAATAAACATTACCATATCCCGGTGCTCTGTAAGGTCATCATTTACTATGCTTTAAAAATGAATACAATTTGAACATATAATAAATAATGTGTTGTAGAATGCACAGTTTTTGCCATTTTTTCCCAAATTTTATTGGGAGGGAGAACCCCCACTAAGCTCCATTGTAGTGGTCAGGCTTGCTTGCTATTTACTCTATGGGGGCTGATGTGACAAAATTTGCCAGGGATGCTTTGGGTTCACAGTCCAGCCCTTACGTCCAGGTTGTATGGAATGGGTCTCGGTCCCTTGAAATAAGAGCTGGAGGTTCCCACTAGAAATCACTGACACAAATCGACCAATTAATATATGAAGAATCATGTGGATGCTTCGTCTCTGGTACTAATGGTTGCAGTTTGTATTTCCGCCACAAGGTGGTGCCAGTGGAATTACAGACCAATCATTACCAGTTCTGTTTACTTGTGATATTTGACAAACGGAGGTCGAAGAACAAAAACTGCACTGGTTCTCTAAAAAAAGTGCCAGTAGTGTTTCATCACATGTTCCTGCTTCTTCTGACCCGCCCTAAGCCCGTGCTTTCAATATGCCACGAAGGTGCCATTATATTTTTACTCGTGTTTTCACTTTTAAATAATATTTGGCCCCTTTCATGATTTGTTTGAATTTGTCAGTCAGTCATAATCTTTATTTCGGCAGATGCCATAAAAGAACAAATAAAAACAGTTTAAGTACCATAAATACAATGTATAATACATGATGTGACCAACGCTATAAAATCTATGCTATTGCATAAAAACATGTGATAGATAAAACCAGATAAAAACTTTCCAAAGAGCATTGCTACACGATCACAGCCAAAATGGGAACAATTAAATTCAGAGGGCGCGCAAGAATAAGTTACAGTGCAGAATGAAGCAAAATAACGATTTATCTCTATGGGCATAAAGTACAACAAATACATTGTGGCACTGTGCCAAGTGAGCAGAAGCTTGTCAATTGATTGGTTCTGCCTCTGTTTAACTTGGGTTAGATGAGGGAAGGCTAGATGTATGCCTGATATGCCACATAAAATATAAGAACCTAAAGACAGCAAAAACCATATGTTGACGGGTATCCGTCTGCAAGATCCTAAGTGCTTCCATATGATGTCTAGCGCCTAGGTTGCGGCACAACGGGATTAACCATTAACCAAAAATATCAGTCAAAGAACCAAGTGAAGACCTTTTTAAAAGGGAACTCAGTTTATACTGTTTGAAGTTACTCCCTAAGGGTTCTCCCACAATCTTTTGTTCCCCATCTTCCCTAGAGTCTCTCACACATTTTATCCAGTGAAGCTCTCTATACCCTAGAACATCTAAGGATTTCCTTCAGACCTTCATGGTAAGAATGCAGCTCTGGGGTCGCCCAGATTCGTCTCCAATACAGGATTGTTCTAACGCCGATCCCCATTGAGATGGATCTGTGCCCCACATACCACCTAAGGGGTAGCAAAGCGGTACTGACCAGGAGACCCAACAGCTGCCGCAGAAAATTATTCTCGTAAATCACCAGGGCATTTGCATTCCTGTGTCCCCAAAGCTCAGCTCCATAGAGCAGTGCCTAAAACATGGAGATTGTAGATTTGAATCACAGGAGGAACTGGTCCAGGGTAAGAACCCCTGTGTGCTTTTAGCAGCCCCCCAAGAAGAGGACTTAAGCCTGTGCCTTGAGATATGGGTAGCCCGCTCTAGCTGCTCAGTGAGGGTGACCCTAGATACTCAATGTGTGCACCCGCCCAAGGGGGGAAACCCATCAAAGTAGGATTGGGTCTTGCAGTTGGGCAGGGGTTAAAAAACATATACTTTGTTTTGGCCATAATAATTTCCAGACCCCTCAGTCTTCAAAAGCTATTAAAGTGATCCAGGATTTTCTGAGTCCCATAGGAGATTTTGACAATAAGAGCATATCATCAGCAAACATCAGGGAGGGAACCTTCATATTGGCTAACCTAGGGGCATCACTCACACAAATATTTAGGTGGGCAATCAAATCATTGACATACAAGGTGAAAAGAGTGAGGCAAGGACGCAGCCCTGTCTCACCCCCCCATTGACAGGAAAAGGTCTGGTCAAGTTGCCCAACCAACCACACCTAACCTGTGCACAATTTTGCTCATGAAGCCTGATGTTGATGCCAAGCAGGTAATTCGGGATCCCCATATCAACTAATGCTTGCCACAACAATGGGCCTGGGGACCAAATCAAAAGCGGAACATAGGTCACCAAACACCACGTACAAGCATCCACCCTCAAGAACCACTGTTTCCAATATAACAGCCTAAACATTTGGTCAATAGTGGAGGTGCAAGCACGGAAGCCCGGAAGCACGGAAGTCCAGCAGGTAAATGGGAGAGAATGTTATTAGCCTCAATCCAGTCCTGGCATGTGTCTAAGATGATTCTGCCAAAGCAGCTTTTGAGAACTGTTTATGGGCGTATAATTGGCAGGTAGGAGAGGAAAGCCCTTTTAAAAAATTGATGAGATTTTGGCCCCCTTCCCAGGAACCGGGGGTGGGTGCCCCCTCATAATAGCATTAAACAATGATGTGAAGTACTTACCCCAAACATCTATCTCAGCAAAGAACAGATCACCCGGGATCTTGTCCAACCCAGGTGCTTTCTTGGGAACAATTTTCCTGATTGCTAGGCACACTTCCTGGACCAAACATTAAAACATGGATCCTAAGGTGAGGGTGCCCCTCTCAACTAAGGTGGAAGCACTCTCACCTTCAGGCAGTATACAGACCAGAAAAGTGTGAAATCCAGTTGGCTGCAGCAAAATTGTTCTCAGTAGGGCCAAAGCCCTCTTCATTACCCGTGGCTACAATTTCCCAGAAAGTATGTTGATCTCTCTCCTTAGCAGCTACCAAAAGACCATCTCACCTTCCTTGGTCCCATTCCTTTTTTGCTACAAGGACTACTTTTTTATAGACCCCCCTTTTGAGAGATGTCATTTCTCTATCCTGTTGCTTAAGCAGTTAGTGCACCCTTTGCAATTCTGTGTTCAATTGAACCAGGAAGACTGGCTGCTCCTATCTACCACCAGCTTTGATGCCACATAAAAACAATTCTTAAGGTCCTTGAACAATGACAATGAATATCCCCAATCTGTAAAAAGGACATGCCCTGGTCCAGTACCAGGTCCACATAAAGCAGTTTTCCCAGGATCCCTCCAACAATCAGTATGTTGACCCAACCTGCTCCTGGGAATTTGCCATAGTGTGACATTTAACTCTACGACGGTTGGAGGATAACCTGGGCCTACTGTCAAAGGGGTAAAGGAGACTAGCAGGGCCCTTACAATTAGGCGGATCCAGTGTAAGAACTAAGGCGTTATGATCGTTATCGTATCCAGGTGGACTATAATGTCAATAAGAAATGCCCAGAGCCTGACATCTATCAGAATGTACTCAATAAGGCTAGTGCATCTGATACAATTAGAGGTGTACTTCCCTCCCCTCTCTGAGGGGGTTCTGCCAATTCAAGCACAAATCCACTGTTTAAGGATTGGGGCAATTAATTATAGGACCATTTTTAAATCGGGGATGGGCCATACTCTGGATTCCTCCTGCGATAGATCAGTAGTATTACTGCTTAAGGGCTCAAATTAAATGTAAAAGTCCCCACCCACAATTTTTAAAGCACTGTCTGGCAAAGACTCCAGGTGTGGGGACAGTAACTCAGTGGTGGGTGATTCCCGCTTATTCCCCCACAGGTCTAAAATAAACATTGTATACATAGATAACTGTGTTTTGGAAAATGTTAGACAGACACATAAGATATCATCAGAATGAATTTCCAATCACAATATTGACAACAATCATGTGCCACAGGGTATTGGGACTCACAGAGAAGCTTCCACTATTTGTGCAGTGATGTCACTTTCTGAGCATACATGTTAACACAATGTCTCAACCCCTGTTAGTGGCGTCACTGGCTTTGTGGCGGAAGGAGGTGGGGCTGGTGCCTCATCTGTACATGTCAGTTCTTATTTTCAACTGGTGGTTGGCAGTGGGGGTCACTGGCACCTATTTTTGGGGATCAGCACTTATTTTTCTGCATCAGATATTGACTGCGAACAAAGAGGGAAAAACATGCAAATGGGAAAGAAGAGGGAGTACAAAGATGAAAAAAATGGGCACAAAGAAAGAAAGCAATGACGGGCAAGATTGAGAAAAGGGATGAACTGTGTCTGGTCGTGGATTAAAGACGCCTGAGGTGAATTCACGACTACGCAGCCTTGGCATTTGGCACACCAACGTTTGATTGTATCGGCCCTGGGCTTCTGAGCAGAGCTTCAAGCACTGGTACTCTTCCTTTCACAAATTAAGCATTGGTAAATATTCTAGCTCTCCTTGTGCCCTACCTCTGGTGACATCTAGCAAAACAGACACTCCTCTCAGCCTGGCAGCAGCAATGTTGTTCCTGTTTACATCTCCGGTTTAATTACTGTTGCATACCCTAAGAGTATTTGCTTTTTCCAGGATGTTGTGTTTCTGAAGTTTGTCATGAAAATATTACTCTTGTGTAGTGCCTAGAGTATAAAGAGTTGCGTCTATGTACCTGTATGAGTTCAGGATGTGGATGGACAGTGACCGAGAGCTGTGGAGTTCAGTCCGAAACGCAGTGCAAATTTCTCATAGTGCCTGTCAGTGGGTCATAAAGGGGTTCAGAATACAATCTCATACAATCATTGGCCTCTCTGCAAAACACACAGCAATAATCACTTGTGCCACTCGTAATTGTGATTATATGTGAAAGTGTGTGAAGGAGGTACAAAGCTGTCAAAATATTGACACGGCTGAAGTTAAAGAAAGTGCAACACTTACAGGAGAGTGGGAGAGCTGGTGTGGGGGTGGTATATTGGAGGAGATGCAAGGAAGTACCTGCAGGAGAGCATGAAAAGAAGGTGCTGAAGAGGAAAGAGATGCAATCTGAAGAATGGAGATGTAGTGTGCCAGAAGGATATGAGGAGAATAAGAGAGTAAGGGCCTGATTCTAACTTTGGAGGACGGTGTTAAACCGTCCCAAAAGTGGCGGATATACCACCTACCGTATTACGAGTTCCATAGGATATAATGGACTCGTAATACGGTAGGTGGTATATCCGCCACTTTTGGGACGGTTTAACACCGTCCTCCAAAGTTAGAATCAGGCCCTAAGCGTCTAGCCGAGAGACTGCAGAAGACAGTGGTGTGAAGAGGAGGACAGGAGTGAATGAGACACTCCAAAGACCACTGCCCCTTTCACAGACAATAATAATGTTTAATTGACAGTCTGCTTAAAACTTTTGAATTACTTTGTGTATATGATGACAGTAGTGCCACAATGATGTCATTGAATATGTCATGAGTGATGTAATATGTGAGGGCATAAGCAGAGCACGTGGGCATGCAAGTTATAGTTAACCCCGATGAATTTAGGTGTTTTTCCAGGTTTCAAGTGCAACAGAATAACTGGCGATTTCACTAATTATAACATCCCTTTAACCTTTTTTATTTTAAATTAATTTCAAAGATTTTTTTAATCAAAACTAAATATGATGCCACTTTAAACTTTGGATTTTTCAGTTAATTTCCAGGATTTTTTAACATACAGTCAGGTAAATATATAAAAGATAGACCCATTGGCTTAGTTGAGGGGGAACTACATCAATATACAAGAGAAGCCTATTGGCTTCATCAATGGATATCCACATCAATATATAAAAGCAACAACAAAGAATCAAGACATCAATATATAAAGGAAAGCCTATTGACTGTATCAAAGGGTTATCACCTTAGTAAAACAATATTATGTTACAATTTATCATTACAACCAATATTCTCCAGAATCATGCATATTTGTCATTGATAAGAAACATTAAAATGTGCACCAATAAACAGTTAAATAAAACATTTGTATTCAGAACAACATTGGACATGTGTCAGAGTCTTTCCTTTTTACTTTTCAGGCCACATAATGCAGGAATAAGTCTAACCACAAAGTGTTCCTGCATCCCACAACTGAAGAGCAGAAGCCCCAGCTCTAGAAATACTTGAGAATATAATAGCTTTTTCCTGGGGTCATTTTCATTAGACCCCAGAAACATAGGTTTATAAAATATATATATTTCTAGGGGGCTGTTGTACTATCTGCAGCCCACCACAACACTCAGAAAATATGCTGGAGGTGCCCCTGCCCATGCTGGGCCACCATCATGAAACAAAATATATGTAAAATGAGCCAATGAAGGGCATTATGGGGCACTCCTTGCCAGGAGCAGTGCGTAATAAATGAGCTGCTCCAGATGCTCATTTAGTATCCTATCCAGGTACTTCATTTGAGACACTCAAGGCCATATTTAGAAGTGGCTCGCGCTGCATCACTTTTTTTTCATGCACTAATGGCGCAGGCTGCTGGCCCATATCTACAAGGCCACGTAAAGCCACTTTGCATGGCTTTTCATGTCCTTGTTTCTGCGTTGCTTTACTCTTTGTCAAAGCTGCGTTCCATGGCTGTTGCAGTGGATGTTCCCATGCAACATCTATGGATTTTGACACATTCCCAGATTTACAAGGATTTGTAAACTTGGGAATGCGTTCAAAGCCTACACCTCCCTGTGGGTTTGGGGGGTCATAAGGGAGGAGCAATGAGGAGAAATACCTTTATTTCTCCTTGTTTTTTCCCTTTTCTATGTGTACTGCCTTCTGCAGCACACAAAGAAAGAGGAAAACGCCTCTCGTGATTGTTTTTGTGCAAGAAGGTGTGCCTTCTTGCACAAAAACAATCATCCCCACAACGCAGGCACCCTTCCACCATAGTACAAGAGTTTTTGCATTGGCGCATGGCAGCCCATTGTGTGCAAGCACTGGGGAAAAAAGACGGGAATGCGCCATATCTTGTAGATATGGTGCATTCCTGCCCTTTTCTTTTGATGCAGGGCAGCGCTGCAAAAAGGCTTGCTGCGCTGCCCTGCGTCAAAAGATTGTAAATATGCCCCTCAGTTTTTTCACCTGTGCGGGATACAGCCACAGGTTTATTTTTTTAATTAATTACTTGGGTACCTCGGTCCCACCCGGGGCACCCAACAAGTTATTTACAGTTTGGGACCATGGGGGGAGGTCCTTGGTCCCTGCTGCCCCACTGGCTCCCATTTATGCAATATTCCCACGTGCCCAGGAGCTGGCTCCAATGGTTTGCTCCTGCCCGGCTGGAGCAATCCTGTTGAATTAACGTTATCCTTATCCACCCTCTTGCATGCAGGGAGTAGCCTATTGTCCTGGGGGATGGGGTCTCTGGGCCAATGTCTTCCGTCAGGCCCCAGAGATGGGGTGCCTGGGACCATACATGGCTTGAAGAGGGGGGACCTGAGCCACCTCCCCAATATTAAAAATGTTTCAGCTCCAAGGATGAGGTCTCTAAGGCCCTTATATGACGTGGGGATGAAGCCCGTTGCTTCCCTCTCCATAAAAAAGATATCTGCCCGAGGATGGGGTTCACAGGGCCTACAAAAGGCTCAGGGTGCCCACACCCCCTCCCAAATTAAAAAGATATCGGTCCCAGAGGATGCTCTGGGAGGGGGGGCTGCACACAACCCCTACCATAAAAAATAAATGTTGTGCCAGCCCCCAGGCCCTAACCCATCTGAGGGGCTTCTATCTGAAAAGTGCAGGAGCCAGTCCATTTTTATTAAAAAAAATGATACCACAGATTTGATCCTTGAGTCTTAAAATGGCTGCCACAACATCTTTGTTGATGTTGTGCAGACTATCAGATCTTTTCTTTATATCTATTGGGGCCGTGGATCCTGTGCATCTCTAAATACATTTCAAACCTTAATTTCTCAAAAACTACTGAACAGATTTACCCCATGTAGGAGTCTGGCCTGGTTTGTAGTGGGTACCAAAGGTATTTACACCTTATACCAGGTCCAGCTATCCCTTATTAGTGAAATGTAGTCAGTGTCTAGAAGCCAGGCTGTCTAGGGATAGCTGTAGCTGAGCAGCCAAGACTTATCTAGGAGACATGCAAAGCTCATGCAATACCACTGTAGTCACACAGTACTTGCACAGATGAAAGAAAATACTCAGTGTTCCAAAAGTAAAGGTACTTTATTTTGGTGACACAAATGCCAAAAAATACCTTAGAGACTATACTCCCTTAGGAGATAAGTAATATACACAGTATATACACATTAGAATGCAGAAATAGCTGCAAAAACAGTTAGAAAGCAGTGCAAATAGTGAAAATCACAATAGCTAGAAATGGGCCTAGGGGGAACTCAAACCATATACTAAAATAGTGAAATGTTAAAGTCGATTTCCCATCTAGGCAAGTGTAGTGTGTAGAGGGCGACGGGAGTGTTAGAAAACACCAAAGGTAAGTAATAGAACCCACCCCAGAGCCCAGGAAAGCAGGAGTAAATCACAGTAAATATCCTAGAACACACAAGAACACGTGATAGAAGATTATGCAAGAACCAGAAGAGACTGCAAGACACCAACAATGGATTCCTGGACCTGAAGAACCGTGTAAGAAGGGGAATTAAGTCCAAGAACCACTGAAGAGTCCAAGGAGAACAGAAGCCCCTGCTAACCTGGATGAAGGTGCAAAACAAGAACCACCGGTGAAGAACAACCGTCAGTACTGCACCCAGGAAGACTGATGCAGGTTCCTGGTTGGTGCAGATGATGTCCCATGCCAGATGGATGATTGCAGTCTGGTTTGCATCACTGGATTCTGCCAAGAAGCCTAAGCACATGCAAAGCATGCAGTTAGTGGAAAACGGCGCTGCCTGGGACCAGGAGGGACCAGGTGGCCTCCACCCAGAAGGGGGAGGCAGAGGGGGCTATCAGCAACTCAGAGAGCCCTCAGAAGACCAGGCAGCACACACAGGAGTCCCACAGCATGGGGACAAGGAAGGTGCAAATGGAGGCCCACGCAGCACTACACAAAGGGATCCCTCTCCGCCGGAGAACCACTCAGGAAGCTGTGCATCACAGGAAGGAGTGCTAGGGGCTGGAGCTGTGCTGTGTACGAAGAACTTCATGGAAAGTTGCACACAAGCCTTGGCATCTGCAAAACATGCTGTGCATGGGGGTACTGTCTTGCGTGGGGAGGCAAGCTCTTACCTCCACCAAAGTCGGACTGCCGGACCTTAGGACCATCGGGACCACTTCAGTCCACCACCCGTGTTGCTGGATCCACACACTTCTTCAGGAGAGGGGAGCCACGCTACCTGTCGTTGCTGCAGAGGGGTGCCTGCTGAAGCAGGGAAGTGGCTTCTTCACTTCAAGGGAGATTCCTTTGTTCTTCTGGTGCAGGCTGAAGACGGGCAGTCCTCGGAGGATGCATGACCTGGAAACAGTTGCAGTTGCTGGCAGGAGCTGAAGATACAATGTTGCAGCAGTTATCTTTGCTTCTTTGTTGCAGTTTGTAGAGTTCTTGGAGGGTCCAGATGCAGTTTTGTCAGTAGAAGGTGAAGTAAAGGATGCAGAGGATTCCTGCTGGAGTCTTGCAATCCGAATCTGAGGAAACACCCAGAGGAGAGTCCCTAAATAGCTCTGAAAGTGGGATTGGTCAGCTACACAGGTAAGCACCTATCAGGGGAGGGCTCTGACGTCTCCTGCTGGCACTGGCCACTCAGATGCTCCCAGAGTGCCCCACCTCCTTGGAATCCCAGATGGCAAAACACAGGGACACTCTGGAGGAGCTCTGGGCACCACCCCTGGGGTGGTGATGGACAGGGGAGTGGTCACTCTCCTTTCCTTTGTCCAGTTTCACCCCAGAGCAGGGACTGGGGTCCCTGAACCAGTGTAGACTGGATTATGCAAGGAGGGCACTATCTGTGCCCTTCAGAGCATTTCCAGAGGCTCTCCCTCCCATGCCTGTAACAAACACCTATTTCCAAAAGGAAAGGGTGTAACACCCCTCTCTCAAAGGAAATGCTTTGATCTGCCTTCCTGGGCTCGAGCTGCTTGAGCAACAGGAGGGCAGAAACCTGTCTGTGAGGTGGCAGCAGCTGGGGCTGGTATGGCAGTACTGGGGGTCCACTGTGGAGCCCCCAGAGTGCCTGGAATTATACAACCAATGTTAGAATCAGCATTGGGGTATAATTCCAAGATGTTAGACACCTTTCATGGCCATATTCAGAGTTACAGTTGTAAAGCTGGACATAGGTATTGACCTATGTCCAGTGTGCGTGTAAAATGGCGTCCCCGCACTCATGAAGTCCGGGAAAATGGTCCAGAATGATGTGGGGGCACCTCTGCTAGTGCAGGGGTGCCCTCACACACAGGTACTTTGCACCCAGCCTTCAGGGTTGGAAGGCCTGACAAATAGGTGACTTATAACCTGGTGCAGTGTAAATGGCAGTGAAAGGGTGCATGCACCGTTTCACGCTGGCTGAAATGGCAGTCCTGCAGAAGCCTTTGTATGGGCTCCCTATGGGTGGCAAAAGTAATGCTGTAACCCATAGGGAGCCTCTGGGTACCCAATGCCCTGGGTACCTAAGTACCTTATACTAGGGACTTATAAGGGGGCACCAGTATGCCAATTATGAGTGGAATACCGTGTTAACAGTATCCAACAACCAAAGTAAAGGGGAGAGAGCATAAGCACTAAGGTACTGGTTAGCAGAATCCCAGTGACACAGTCAAACACATTTACAAACAGGCCAAAAATGGGGGTAACCGTGCTAGATAGGGGCTATTCCCCCCCCCCCAAAAAAAAAATCTCTAAAAGCACACTTTCTGGGTAAAGATCTAGCTTTCTGCCAAATTTGGTGTAATTCGATTCAGCTGTTTTTTCTAGATCATAATCCAATTTTCCTATGAAAAATTGCATGAGGGAAAATGCATTTTGCCCCCCCCACCGCTTTTTCTCAGCCCCCGTTGATGGATCACACCAAAACGTTCAAGGACGGAGCTGAGGTGGATGAACCATCTTTTGGAAAGTTTTTGTAGATTCTTCAAATAGCCTTACCAGATTTATTTGTGGCCACTTGTGTGACCCCCTAAAAATTTCATCTAGAGACAGCACTGCTGCTCATCTTGTTTATTTTCATATAAGAAGGTTGTGTACTGCTTTGTGCATGTGTAAAGTAAGTGTACCTGTTAGAAATCAGGTCTCTAGTTGGCAAAGATATACACCCTTGTCCAAGTAGGGACCACAATTCTAGTCAGGGTAAGTCACAGCACAATCCAAATTATCCTGTGGTCACCCTCTGGTAGCTTGGCACAGAGCAAGCAGACTTAACTTAGAAGGCAATGTATAAAGTATTAATGCAATAACTCATACAGTAACACAGTGAACATATCACAAAAGCCCTCCACACCAGTTTAGGAAAATAGATAATGTTTATCTGAATAAAACAAGGTCAAAATGTCAAGAATCAAATGTGTACAAGTCAAGATATAAATTTTTAAAGGTTAAACTTCAGACCACTTAGAAATGCAATAGCTCCAAGTGGGGCTATAATGACGTCATTGACGGAGTCATTCCCAACAGTCGGACGCCACTGGCACCGGTCACCGAGTCGCCTGAACCCCCAGGCACAGTACCTTTGAAAACGATGAGCCAAAAACATCCACGGAGTCGGGGAGGTGAGGCGTTGCTGGAGCTGGTGCTGCGACATTTCTTTATGGCGTCAAGGAAGGTGAGGTGTCCATTCCGTACTGTGAGGCAGGGGAGGTGAGGCGCTGGTTCCGGCCGGTTGCAGGGGAGCTGATGCAGCATCGGTGGTGAGGCATCGGTTCCTTGTGACCCGGCGAGGTAGATGGATCCAGTCAGTGAAGACGTGATGTGTCGACTTCTCAGTGTCGCGATCACACTGCAAGATGTCAGCAGTGTTGCAGGCCACAGTCGTTGAATTCATCCAGGACCACAGAGCCGGAGCAGGCAGTAGGGCAGCATCGGCCAGCTGCGTCAGTGCTGGAGTCGCTGAAGACGGTGAACTAGCTAGAAGCTAGCAGATGAAGTCTTTGTTGGCCCTGAGATGTCAGAACAGGAGGCAAGCTCAATCCAAGCCCTTGGAGAGCACTTGTGGAGGAAGGCAGAGTCCTTACAGCAGAGTCAGGGGCCAACAGGCAGCAGAGCAAAAACCAGAACAGCAGTCCTTCCACCAAAGTAGTCCAGATGAGTCCTTTGGGCAACCAGACAGTCCCTCTGACAGAGTCCAGGTGTAGGTCCAGAAGTGTCTGATTTGGTGGGGCCAGAGACCCAGTATATATACCCAAAAAATGCCTTTGAAGTAGGGGAAACGTCAAAGAGTGGTTTTGAAGTGCACAACTTCCCCTTTCAGCTATGTCCAGTCTGTGGGGGGTTATCAGTCCTTTGTGTGAGGGCAGGCCACTGGCATTTGAAGTGTAAAAGAGAGCCCCTCCACCCTTCCTGCCCAGGGAGACCCATTCAATATGCAGATGAACGCAGATGTGACTGATTGTCCTGTGTTTATGGCTGTCTGGATGGAATGCTCAAGGAGAGCTGTCAACCAGCACAGACCAGAGAAGGATTGGAGATAGGCTGTAAGGCACAGAGGTGCAGAGAAATGCCCATCTTCTTTAGTGTCATTTCTAAAATAGTAATATTAAATCCAACTTCACCAGCAAGCAGTATTTTCTATTACCATTCTGGCCATACTAAACATGACATGGCTATTCCTTTCAGATCAGAATCTACCACTTGATAGTATATAAGGGCAGTTCTAATGCGGGCCTGTTCTAATCCTGCCTTTTACTTACATAGCACCATGCCCTATGGTTTACCTAGGGCTTACCTTAGGGATGACATATATAGAAAAAGGGGAGTTTAAGGCTTGCCAAATAGTTGTAAATGCCAAGTCGAAGTGGCAGTGAAAGTCCACACACAGACCTTGCAATGGCAGGCCGGAGACCTGGTTAAGGGGCTACTTATGTGGGTGGCATAATCAGTGCTGCAGGCCCACTAATAGCATTTAATTTGTAGGTCCCGGGCACATGTAGTGCACTTTACTAGGGACCTACAAGTAAATTAAATATGGCAATTCGGTATGAGCCAATGTTACCATGTTTTTGGTGAGAGAGCACATGCACTTTAGCACAGGTTAGCAGTGGTGAAGTGTCCAGTGTCCAGATGCCAACAAAAAAGAGGTCAGAAAAAGAAGAGGAAGGCAAAAATGTTTTGGGTGACCCTTTACAGAGGGCCATTTTCCAACAGTACTCTCCTGTTGACAATTTTTTAGATGCTATACTATTAGGAAGACAGGAGATACCTGCAATAATAACCCCATGTGATTACACATGGTAACACCATGCAGCTGGCATTGTTTCTCCTCCTTTGAGCTTCTTTGTAAACACTTGTGTTAAGATTGCTTTGCTGCTGTCCATGCTGTCCCTGATCTGTGTACCTTACTGTGCTGTACCTGTTCTAAATGCTAGGAAAGCCCTTCTTGTAGCCAGCCTCACTTTCTAGCAATACACTGGAGAACTATGGGTCACATGACCTAAGCGTTTTATGGGTCTCAAATGATCCGATTTGGCATTTGAAACTATTAAAATGATTCTTCCTGTGCATTCCATGTTAGGTGTCACAAAAGTATTTCTGACTCCTAAATCGGGATTCTGAATGGATACTGATTCGATATCTGGAAGTGGCGTGTTGCAGGTGTCTGGCTGGAAAACACTGAAAATGTACCAATACCTTAAAGGAGATGGTAACCCATTCATAAAAGGGAAGTGGTCACTCTGGCACCCCATCTCCTTTGTGAATGTATATGCACATATGCAGTGTAAGAAAGACTGCTAACTTTGTATACAGCTGCATATCACCTTTTCAGAAGAGGTTCAGGCTAAATGCAGAGACTGTTTTGTGGTGACTCTGGAGAGTGAAGACAACAGGATATGTTATAATATTCAGCATAATTTGCCTGGAAGTCAATATAGTCTCTCTATTTCTCTACCTCCTCCCAGGTAACCACTTAATTTCAAGCAGCACAATGATATTCCACATTGTGCAAACGTACGCATCAGGAGTAAGGCAGAGTCCTACTAGGATAGGATTTGGCCTACCTAATTCAGCATAGTGTATTACTCTGGTGTAGGGTATAGGTACTGTGAAAGATTTTAGACTATACTATACTTACTTACCAATCTTTAGAATTGTGTGAAGGTTCAGAAAAACCCAGAATTGTTTTCCTCTGTCAATAATGCCAACTTTTACACCATATCTGAGTGTACAATAAAGTGTTCTAGTAGAAATCATGCTACTCATCATGAAACATCTAAATGTTTTACCTTTTGCACACTGTTTTTTGGTGCTATTATGACTCCAAGATGTTGGCATTCAGTGCCACAGTGGGTATGCTCCGTCCCTCTGAGGTGCCACACGAGGACAAATTGTCTATATTCAGAACTGGCTTATTTAATATTCCAGTAACACCACTGTAGGTTTGCATGGAAAATGTACCGGGACGTTGTTAGCTGAATGTTACATGTGTGCTGATGTGTAGATCTACACCACCCACATATGTAATACCAGGTACACCACTGTGACCCTGCCTAACACGGAATAGTGAAGTGCGGTATAGGAAAACCTTCTTGTATACATCAGATAAGTCACCCCTATGTGAGCCCCGTAGCCCGCAGGGTTGTACACTTAACAAATAAAAGTGGAACATACTATTGAGTAAAGAAAGTTATGTCCCAATTGTTAAAAAACCTATAAAACGCAGTTTTTCGCTGTCTTGGAAAATTGACATTTTCTATTTAAGAGCCTCACTTTAACAATTTTTCTAATTTCAGCTATACAAAATTCTAGAAACATGCTTACAAATTCGTTTTACTTTTTTTTTTTTTTTTTAACTAATCAGTGCTATAGGTAGATTTCTGCTGTCCCTAGTAGAAAGATTTCTTTTAAAAACTTGTACTTTCTTCTACTTGGAGGTCTGGCAGTGATAAACTAGTTCTGCTAGCTTCCCTTTCATCAATGACAGTAATTAATATCCTGATGCGGGGGAGAAAAAGCCTTCTGCCATGAAACAGTAGACCACCCTATAGATGTAGAAGACGGTCAGTTGCAATCACTGAACACCTATCTCGGATGTGTTACTGGGCTGTGGACAGGGACACATGGTGTCTCCAAGGGCCACTGCTGTGGCCTGGCTCTTGACATGAAGATGCCGTGGAAGGCCTGGTGTGAAAGATGTCTTTTATCAGAAGAGTCCTAGCGAACATTCGTCTCGACTCCCAGTGGGGGGAAGCTGTTGCCATATTTGGAAGAGGGAGCGGCTCCTCATGGCCATAGGGAAGAACCTGGGTTGGGACTATGAGCTCTGGAGAGGGAATCCTGGCTTGTGACACCTTAAGGAAAGACTTCTGGAACAGCTTACAGTGTGTCAGGAGTTGCTTTATAGGTGGGATGTCTAATGGTAGAAAATGACATTGATTAGACCAAGAAAGTCCCTAATCACATACTAGTGCACTGGATAAAATGAGCTCATCGGAACACACCTGGATCTTAGAAGAAGCCAAACAAGAAGAAGGAAGACGACATATACATGCTGCCCGCCCTCTGCCTGTAAAAACAACTGAGATGGGACTTATTCTCCACGTGTACCCTTTGACAGGTAATGCTCTTTAAGGTTCAGTTACCTGACCCCCTATACTGTCAAATATACACAAAAGACAGAAGAAGAGCTCTATCCTGTGTGGGAGGACTAGTTGGTCAGTAGGGAGTAGACTGCACTGGAAAATTTGGGAGCCCTGGCTACTGAGAGGCCCGGGCCCTAGGAGCCTTCCCTAGAGGTGGGAGCTGTGGGGAACACCAGAAGTGGCTGTTTCAGAATCTTCAAACAATTGGCTCTTTAGGCTGTAACAAGATGCTGGGGCATAGAGGTATGTTTCAACATTGGAGCTGTGACTGGAGTCCCACAGAGAGAGGAACCTGGAAAGCCCTGTACTGTACCAGCGTGGAAGGCAAAATACTCTACTGCTGACCTCCCATCCTCCTTGAGACTTATCAGTTGCCCCAGTAAAGTTTGCTTGTTGTTTGTAGTGCAAGAGTGGCATCTGGCCTTTGACAATGCATATAGACTAACAGTGAGCTTTTATAACTGCTTTGTTTCTACGGGCATTTTTGTCATTTTCTTCAAAACGTCATATAATTTCTCCTGTTCCCTTAATGTCATTTTCCCCATTTTTGTATCATTTTGATTATTACATTTTCCTTGATTGTTGTAACTTAGTTTGGGGATCAGTTCTCAAGTTACTTACTTGACTTTAATGTTGTTCAATATTGCTTTAATGTAAGACACATTTCTCTAGAAAAAAAGTCTGTTGCTTGTGCCATAGTCACCAGGAGTTCTGCATTGCGTTCCCAGTGAAACGTGTTGTCACATAGCAATATTGTGTCTTATTAAGTTGATGGGGTGACGTGTTGTCACATAGCAATATTGTTTCTTATTAAGTTGGCCCTCCAAAGGTAATATTTCACTTTTTTAAAGTTTGTTTAAATAATGAGATTTGCTCCCAAATAAGTACATTACACCAGTGGTTCCCAACTTGTGGTCCAGGGACCCCTGGGGGTCCGCGAAGCCCCCTCAGGGGGGCCGCGACTGCTCAGAAAATTAAATAATATTAACAGATTAGGTCCCCAGTTTTCAGTAATGACTCTTTAGGGGGGGGGTCCCTGGATTCCCATAATGATTCAGTGGGGGTCCCCGGGTTCCAGTAATGACAAGGTGAGGGTCCACAGAGGCCAAAAAGTTGGGAACCACTGCATTACACCATTTCCCATTTCTAAATATAGAGCCTGATTTGGAGTTTGACGGATGTCATATGCCATCACAAATGTGACGGTTATCCTGTCTACCAAATTACGAGTGTCGTAACGATGTAATGCACTTATAATACAGTGGATGGGGTATTTGTCACATTTGTGATGGAGTATTGCTTCAGCTTTACTTTAAATCATTTTGTGTTTGATTTAGTAACTATTTTAGTTACAGTGTATTGCTGTTTTGTCTATTTATGAAATATGCGCTTTGTATTTTCTTATGCTGAAGCATAACTGAAGTTTTGTTGTTGTTTTCTTTCACTTTCTTTTTTCTCTAAAGGTTTAAGCTTGAGTTCCTTTAACTACAGCATAGATCAGTTTATAATCTCTTGAGACCTGATGATGATATTCTTCCAGGTATTGATTTTATAAAAGTTATCTCAGATATTTTAACCACACATTGGTTCTGTATTATTTTCTTTAAGGAAGTTGGCATGAGTTGGGGTTTATTTTGTACCTGGTATGCAGTTTTTAGGTCTGGCATTACCCAACACATTTTGATATTCCTAAAATTTTATGTATATTATACTTACATATATGGGCTTCCTGCCAGCCCTCTTCATCCATTGGGCTGTTATTGTGTTTTTCGCATTTTCCTTCTGCCCACTACTGCGTGGGGGCAACGGGTTAGCCTATTTCAGCTATTGCTTAGCGCCACTGTGAGCGATGGTAGTCTGCTTGTTTTGTTTCCTGTACTTTATAATCTAGTTTCAGTAGGATGACCCATCTCATTTGGGATTAACTGAAAGAGTGATCTGACCAGGATAACCGGATAATTGTCCATTCAAATCTGGAGATTTTATTTCAAAACAGTATCCATTGTTTGACCTTGATCACATGCTATGTCATGGCAAAGTGTGTTAAAAATGTTTGCTTGCTGACATCTTCAACAAAAATGTTTTCACAGAGTAGTTTTCCCACCTTAAACTTTAAATGACGGAATTCTTAGTACTAAAAGTAAGTATGTCCTGCAAAAGCAGCTTTCACAGGATTTTTCACAGGATTTATATCCTGTACATGTTTTGTAACCTTTTCTTCCTTGGTAAGCCTCATGAAGCTTGCAAAGTGTTGAAAACTATTTCACAAAGTTTGTCAAAGAAATTTCACACACCCTCAGATGAAACATAAAGGGCATTTGTCACCGACAAAATGACTACATATAGTTGCGCACACAAATATTTTGAGTTTGTGTCCAATCAAAAAGTTTTTTATCTATTATTTTCGTTAACTTTCAAAATGATTCCCCCTTTACCTGTGATGTTGCTGCTCATTTCCAAAGGGCCCATAAAACCCTTCTGAACAGGAGAGGTTGCATCATCATGGGCCTGGCAGAAGTCATGGGAACACTTTGATCCTGCTGTTGATCTTGCTCTCGTTTGTTGGAACAAACAATGGGATTTTATATCCCCTCTTCCTGAGATAATCCTGTTGCAGAGTGCACAAGACCCGAATAACCAGCAGCATAACATTCTCCATTTGACTTTCTCCTCTTACACCAAGTACATCCTCATAAGTGGTTCTCAGTCCATCTGGCCATGGCTCTGTAATATAACATTCTTGCTTTTCTGCTCTTACATACTGACATACTGGCCTGAGAGCTACTTAAGTTACAAACTGGACAACAGATACCTAAAGTAGTGCTCTAAATGAACACAGATTAGGTGCGTGCTTTGCTAAAGAAACAGGTAACATGATTGGCTGTCAGATCCAACAAAGCTAGATGAAGGCACTTTATATCTACGCATTATTTTTTAGGCCTATAAGGCAGGGCCCAGGACCCAGGGGCGGGGGCCAAGAGGGTGGAAAGAATAAGTATTATGTAGGGTTACTCATCCTCAAAATGAAGGCTTAGCACCCAGTACGAGGGAGAAGTTAAAGCCACTCTACAATATAAGACATTCCAGATAATTTGAAAAAAACAAACAAATCAGACAAGGTTAATGTTTGGCCTGCTTATTCTTATTTATTCTAACTTATTCATACTTTCTGTTTCTAACTCAGTTATGAATGCAGGCCCAGATTTACTAACACTTTGTGTAGTGTTTGCGTTGTAATGCAAACGCAGTGCAAAAAGCTGTGGTGGGATTTACAATCCAACGAAATCGCAATTTATGTTCGATTGTAACCCAAAGTAACGCGAAGCTGCTCAAATGCGCTGCCTCAGGTTACTCTGTGTCAAGGGGGCATTCCATGGTTGGTGCATGGGTGTTCCCATGCAACCACCCATGGGCTCTGACTCAAAGAATTGTAGATAGAGATGTAGGTGACAATCCTGTGCCGCCTCGAAGCTGACGTAACAAGGAGAAATATTTTCATTTCCCCTCTTGTTTTCCACTTTGCATATGTGCTGCTTTGTACAGAACGCATCCAAAGGGGATAAACATCATATAGCATAGTTTTTGTACTAGGAGGGACCCCTTACAGCACGGAACCTATGCTTCCCACAGTGCAGAAGCTAGTGTGTCTGCATTGGCGGAGGTCAGCCTGCTCTCTCTTGTTCACACAACACAGCATCTTTACTGGCTGCCCTGCGGTACGAGAATCACATGGAAATCTTGGCCTAAATGTTGAAGTATTTCCCAAGCCAGACGTAAGCAATGCATGACAAGGGCTGCCCCTAGGTCACCATAAGCTAACCTTGTGACTCACTCCGAGGGCGATCCATAGAGTGCAGATAGCCTTGAATGGACCATGCAGATATCTTACCCTGATGGCATGGTGATATGTAGTAATACAACGCTACTTGCCAATCACGGCTTACTCCTCTCTAACTCCTAGTTGGAATCTTAGAATATGTATGGTGAAGGCTGATAGCCTGGTCCATGCTCTGGGCTGCTCCACTGCTGGGGACCCTTTAGCCCGCTGACCCTTACTAGAAGAGGGTTATATGTCGGAACCACGAGTGCTTCAAGCACCCGTGGCTCAACAACGAGGTCGGAACAACGACCTCGTTCTTATCACTGATGCCTTTACCACGAACGCGTTTACAATGATTTTCCGTTGTAAACGCATTCCAGTTAAAGGCATTAGTGATCGGCATGCACGGTTCCAGCATGATTCCCCCTAACCCCCACCCCAAAAATTACAGCGAGCCCCCCATCCCCACAACTACACCAACCCCCATCCCCAAAATTACCACAACCCCAACCCCCCCAAAACCTAAACACCCCAACCCACCCCTTAAACCTAAACCCTGACCCGCCCTTCCCCAAACCCTAATCACCCCCAGCCCCCACCCCACCCCAAAAACTCTAAATATCCTGAGTCCCCACCCCGCTCCTAAAACATAAACACACCAATCCCCCAACCCACCCCTTAAACCTAAACCCTGACCCTCACTCGCCCAACCCCTAATCACCCCCAGCCCCCACCCCAAAAACTAAAAATACCCCGCGTCCCCACCCTGCCCCTAAAACCTAAACACCCTAACCCCCCAACCCACCCCTTAAACCTAAACCCTGACTCCCCTCCTCCAAACCCTAATCACCCCCAGCCCCCACCCCAAAAACAAAAAATACCCCGAGCCCCCACCCGCCCCCAAAAACCTAAACACCCCAACCCCCCAACCCACCCCTTAAACCTAAAACCTAACCCCCCCAAACCCTAATCACCCCAGCCCCCCACCCCACCCCACCCCACCCAAAAACTAAAAATACCCAGAGTCCCCACCCCTGCCCCTAAAACCTAAACACCCCAACCTCCAACCCATCCCTTAAACCTAAACCCTGACCCCCCCTCAACCCTAATCACCCCGAGCCCCCCACCCCACACCCCAAAAAAGAAAACGCCCCAGTCCCAGCCCAACTTACCTCCTCCTTCACTGCGTCGAATCCGACTCCTTTCTTCTGTACCTTAACCACGCATGTACGTGAACTCTATGGGTTGCTCCTTGGTGGCTCCACAGTGAACACTATGAAGCACCCATTGAGACTGCTGGTAACCAGGACGTACCCATGGCTAATTTTCAGCATCTTCAGGGTGGATGTAGCAAGCAGAGTCTTCCGCTCCTCTCTCCGAAATGGAACCCTAGCAAGCCATGTCCAAACTTCGCCTGGCACTGCACGGTTTTTATGACAATGCAAAAAAGTCTAGACTCATGGCCATACCTCTTACTTTGTGCCCTATCACACGCTTTTCCTGTTTTGCCCCCTGAGAGGCTTTGTGACCAAGGGACTCTGGCTGCCTGTAACCAGTATGTGCGTGCGGAATACCCTAACATCCATGAAAGATGCCACATGTACCCATTTGACTGCTACTTCTCTTTGTATGCCTAGTGTTTCAACCCTAGTGTGAACTAAGACAAGATAAGAGCTCCTATTTGGTCATTCACAATCAACCTCAAAAGGACTCCCTTCATAGGCTACACTAGATTTGCAGCATCCTAACACCCAAGCAAATCTCATCAACTTGTGCACTTTGGTACCTCGTAAGAGGTATGAAGCCCTATATAAATGCAACTACAATACAATGCAATCTAAATAACGTTCCCAGGCGATGTGTGTCTAAGGGCCTTATATTAGCAGACGAGTTACTCCGTCACAACAGTGAGGGATCACCCATCCACCAAAATCTAAATCCCATTATATTCTATGAGATTTGATTTCGGCACACAGCATATCCGTCAACGTTGTGACAGAGTAACTCGTCCGCCAATATCTAAATAAGGCTCTAAGTTTGGGAAAGTGGCTACTTGTGTCAGTAGTTAGAGTTTATGCACAGAACAAACACACTCTCTCAATTTCCTAACATGTGGATGAAAATGGTTACAATTCACATTTTGTCTTTCCCATCTGTAAATAGTGATGTATTTTAATTTGTATTCATCTAAAGCCTCCTTGCTTAATAAATAAAAATACAATTAGGATCAGTCATGGAGGATTATCTCTTAGTGATTTTATTAGAACTGGGGTTGATGAACAACAGAAGAATAACATCAGGTTTTCATGATATGCACAGAGAATATGTGAGGTAAATTTACATGGGATGAATTTCAGTGAAGATTATTTACATACCTGTTTGAAAACAAGATATTCCTTTAATATGCGCCAACAAGCCCAGGTCTATGTTAATACTTCTGGTTTTACTAAGATAATATAATGATCTTTCTTTTAATTGTTTTAAACTTTTTCTACCTCCTTTATTGGACTTGACAGTGGCCCCCAGGTGGCGTGGTAGACTCAGTAATTACACATGGACATCAAAAATATACGACGATTTAGAAAAGGGTTTAGGAAATAAAACGAATGTCTTTTTGTCTGTAGCATCAAGCCTATGTAAAATCTGCAGTGTCACCCAGGCTTGCAAAAGATTTCAAGGGTGGGGTTTCCTGGGGCAATTTATTTCCATCTTCCCCAGATGACCTTACTCTCTGGATCAGCCACAGGAACCTAGCAGAGGGGTGAGGAGTCTGTCGGACTTCACCTGGGATTTTTACATGAACACACTGACTAAAACATATAAACACACACACACACACACACACACAACAAAGACACTCTCTCTCCTCCCTCTTTTCAAGTTCTTTAAAATTGTATTTTACAAAATATCATGTTTGAAGTACCCCTAACAATCCGCACCGCTCTCTCACTCCACTGCCCTGTAGGCCCCCTTCAGGTCCTGCTTCTCAGATAATGTGTGATACCCAGATGTGCCTGCGCAACTGTCTGGAAATCTGGAGCCCCCTAACCCCCCAATCTTACTGACCAAGCTACGCCCCTGCGCCCCAGTACCTTTGCACATCTTAGAGGGCTTCCATACTACCCTATCATCCTCGCACAGTTTTTTTTTTGCAGATTTATAAAGTGCAAACTTGATCCTAAGGTACTGGTGTGCAGGGATATCTGGTTATACCTAATCTGGGAAGCAGAACATGAAGGGGGCCTACAGGGCAGTGAAGTGGGAGAGCGGTGCGGATTGTTAGGGGTACTTCAAACATGATATGTTGTAAAATAACAAACATTTAAGAACTTCAAAACAGGCAGGAGAGAGTGTGTGTGTGTGTATGTTTTAGTCCATGTGTGCATGTAAAAATCCCAGGTGACATCCGACAGACTCCTTACCACACCCAACTGAAAGCAGATGTATCCAACTATATACTACAGAATACAGTTATTAGGAGGGTGGAACACCCCAAACGCCTCCCCTGAAGCTACCTCCCTGCAGGTGCGCTTTACATGAGCACCAGTTACATTACACAAGATCACATTCTTTTTCTGTAGGCATAGGGAGAGTGAGTGATTTTGCTCAAAAGACTCTAACCTGGGTCACCAGTTCCAAAGTCATCAGCTTTGGACCTAAGACCTCATCCTCTGCTAAATTTTTTTTTAGAGCGTAAGTATGCCGAAATACTCGTCGAATGTACCTGCTACGAAGCCATGGGTATTGTGTATTTTGTAGATTTGAATATGGACCTCGTGGCAGCTGGCTGTTTCTTTAGTTGATGTTAACCCCCTATATTTCCTCAGCAAACATATTCCATCCAATAATGGACTAATTCAACACACGCCATAGTCAATAATCTATACTTTTGGGGTGATAGGCTACAGCCTGCAGGTTCCACAGCATATTCTCCTTGATCTACATTGTTGGCTGTAGTGCGTGCCATTTGAAATTGACCTGCAGACGAGCTCTTTCAGGCATCGAGGACTGCCTTCTTCAAATGGGTATCTATACCAGGCTCGTAAATTCCAATCAGGCCATTCTTCCAGATGTTAGGGACTTAGCCAGAATGTGATGACTGATAATGCACCTAATCATCATGGAATGAAATGAAGGAGAACCAGCTCTCCATTAGTATGCACTTTATGTATTTAAACCTTTTTTATAGCACAGCTCTACGGAGAGGCATTGGAGTGCTTTACATGACTTTAAAATGTACCTGGAGACTTTGAGAGACTTAGGGCCAGATGTAGCAAAGGGTTTTACCCATTCTGTCCTTATGGGAAAATGTGTTCGTACATATGGCCCTTTGTAACATAGACAATTACAGATAAACAGTTTGAAAACTGTTAAAGAAGCAATAATGGGCATGTTTCATTAGAAAATTAAATTTTAGAGAGCTGTGAGCTGAGGAAGGAAGTAAGTACATAGGGGGTTATGCTCCTGCATATTAGTTCAGATGCGAGCAAAACAGAGGCGGTTTCAGCATTTTTCTAAGGACAAAAAATGTTGAGGGATCAGAGCTCTGGAGGTTTATTGCAGTACTGATGAAAGATTGATTTAAGGCAGGAGACGACTGAAGACAGTGGTTTCTTGATGCAGAGTCCTCGCTCTGACGGCCTAGCTGTCCGTCAGGTGTGGATGTTTTGTTAAATTATGTGCATGTTCAAGATGAGCGCTTTATAAATAAAACAACTGATTTGAAACTTAATTCAGAGTCAGTGTAGGTGTTTCAAAACTGGAGAGCTGTGATTGAATTTTCTCTTAGCAGCTGTTGCATGGAGAGGTCCCTTGAGTAGTGTAATGAAGACCGAGGAGCATCCACCAAAATGACATGACCATCGATGGAGTTGAGAATTGATTAATGAATGGGAGCATTATTAAATTGATCCGGGAGTTGGGATGGTCGATGTTCTTTCGAAAGTGAAGAAAAAAAGTTGGGAAAATGGTCAATCCTAAAGTTGGCAGAACGGTCAATGCTATGGCATTGTGATGACAAAGACAAGGTGTTATCATCGCAAAAACAAAGGGGGTTTACTGTCAGGGAGAGAGAGGGTTAAAAACTATCCTGAAAAGTAGGATCAAATTTGTTTTTGATTGGCTTGGGTTTTGAAGGTTTAACACAAGAGAGGTGTCAGATAATCCATTCTGGAGATTTTAAAGGCAAGATCTCACTGTGTTAAGGTCTTTTTACGGATATATTTTTAAGTTCTGTATGTCATCTGTTTAGAGATGGATTGCGATCTGAGTGACCACCGGCTATATACATTGATCAGTGTTGAGGCCAAAACTGATCATTGATGAACAGTTTTAGACCTTTTGTTGCATCTTTAAGTAAAGTGTGAGCTATTCAAATGCAACATGCATTCTTGCTTACATCCAGTTTTGCATCACTGCGTAAGAACACATCACAACAATGTAAAAGGGTGTATCTGTGCTAATGGGAACACAACTAGCTAATGACTTTATAGTGGCCCTATACCTTTGACATTCATTTATTCATTCATTGCTTATAGTATAAGCACACAAAATGTAGATGATGTTAGCCAACTTTCATTATCATTGGCTATGGTCCACCCATCCGTCAGTGCGGTGGTATTTGAACGGCTCAAAATTTATTTATTTTAATTTTATTTATATAGCGCTTACACCTAGGCGCTGTGCACAAGTAGCTTGTGGCAAAATATGATAGAAATGTAGCAAAAGAGGGATACAAAGGTGCAAAAGCAATCAGGCTCTAAAGGAAATTTGACAGTTACTTGGAAATGCTTCCTTAAATCAAATGTGCTTTGTGTGAAGACTGAAAAACATTCAGAGAAGGAGATTTTATTATTTAGAAGCTGGAAAAACACATCTTAGTTATTATTCATTCACAGTTGATTAATGAAATGCCTCTAGACACAGTCACCTGGAAGAAGCCAAAGAGAAGAGGGTGAGGAAGTGTCAGAAACTAGGCAGAGGCGTACAAAACTTGGAGGCCCCCTTGCAAAGTACATGGACGCCCCTCCCCTCCCACCCAGTCAGAAGCTCTCAGGCCAAGAGGCCCGCCTCCTATGCACAGCCAAGAGGCCTGCCTCCTATGCACAGTACCGGCCAGTGCACGGTGTATGACCGCTGCGGCTGAGGGGGCACCCTGGAGCTCGGGGGCCCCACGCACTATGGGAGCTAAAATTATGCCACTGAAACTATGACCTAACGGCTGGAGACATACCAGAGACAAACAGACAGCAGCTTCAGAGCTTAGAAGCATAGGGACTATCAAGGATGGCTAATGAACTTCGAAAGTGGTGATGGCTGATTGAATTTTAAAGGTGGTGAGACCTAATGCTTGCCTAGTATTCCAGTGATCAAAGCAAGCGAACAAGCCTGACTTCTTTTAGGAGAGTTCGGGAGTTGCCCCCAGAAAAATACATTTTTTAAAAATTGGGTCAAATACTGCAAATAGGTCATAGACTCTGAAAGGGCACTGATTAAATACTCAAGTACTTTTATGATGTAATAAGCCATACTAACTAACCTCCATTGTGTAAGAGTCAGCATTTTGTCATGCATGCGCCAAGTATGTGGTGTAATGTGTATTGTAAAGTGGATTTCTAAAGAGCTGCTCATCAGCTGTAAGGGTACCCAGTGCTGAGTAGGTGAGTGTAGGCATGTGGTGAGGCTCGGCCTAAGAACAGGCAGTCTCGATTGTCGTGCAAAAAACACTAATTGAATATCCAGGTCTTCAGCTTATGGAAGAATTCAATAAGTGGAGATGAGGCCCTGATGTGTTGGGGGATTCTGTTCCAGAATTTGATGGCTTAGTAGGAGAATGAATGACCTCCGTTCTGCTTCAGTGGATGCGGGGTGTGTGCGCGATTGAGCGTGATGCTGAGTGAAATTGCCTGGTGGGTTGGTGGAAGTGAAATCGTTGACTGGGGTTTTTAAGTCCTGTGCCTTGTGGTGACTTGAATGCATGTGTGAAAAGTCTGAACAGGCAGTGCATCTGGAGGTGGAGCCAGTAGAGCTCTGCGAGGAATGGTGTGGTGTGGGTGCGGCACGGGAAGGCAAGCATACAACAAGAGAACAGCAGAAAATAGCCACCAACATGAGTCAGAAGGGTAAGGTGAGGTCAAAGTTGCATTGAAGCAGAAGAGAGGTGCCGGGCCAGCTAGTATGCAGTGACTTCCTCCTTTGCCAAGCATTGCATGAAAAATGCAATGTTGGAATATTGCCATTGATGCCATTTATATAAGTTGTGTGACTCATGTTTTGAAAAAATACCTCTACCTGTAATATGTCATGGCTAGAAGTTTGTCACAATTGCATGCCACCACCCACAGGTCATGGTTGTTCTCGCTTAAGCCAAGAATGACCTCAAGTATGCCAGAGCCAGCATTTGTCACAGGTGTTCCATAAGCCAAGATTTACCTCTAGTGTACCAACACCAGCACTTTGGCTCGGGTGCCCTATAAGCCAAGAAGTACCTCCAATATGCAAGCATCAGCATTCCATGGAGGTATTGCCAAGATATCCCTCTAATGTGCCACCACCATCATTGTTGCCATGGTGACTCTGTAAGTCTATAATTATTTCCAATATGCCAGAGGCAGACTCTCCAGGATAACATACTTAGACATACACTCTCATTTACATAAGCCGCTCTGAGCTATATGACTTACTCACACTCACTCTTTCAGACTCATTCTCACTCATTCACATTCCCTCACACTCATTTCTTTCAATCGTTCACACCCATTCATTCTTACTCATGATCACTCAAGCTCATTCTTTCACGCTCCCTCACACTCACATTCATACTCACTCACACCCCTCACACTCATTCTCACCCATTCACACTCATTCTCACTCATGCACATTTTTACTCTGTCACACTCATTCTTATATATTCATTCTCATGCCTTCAGTTAACACTCTCACACTCCCTCATACTTATTCTCACTCATTCACATCCATTCTCATTTACTCACATTCACTCTCTCATGCCCTCACACTCATTTATTCTCACTCATTTTCGTTGGCACTTATTCTCACTGACACTGATTTTAACTCCCTTTTCATTGTCTTACACTCTGAACCACTAATTCATTCTCATTTACTTGCCCTCGTTGTCAGTCTCACTCACCAGCACACCCTCACTCTAACTTTCTCACTTTAACTCTCAATCTTTGACTCTCACTTATTCTCACTCACCATGAAACACTAAGGGGGTCATTCTGACCCCGGCGGCCAGGGTCGGCGGGAGCACCGCCGACAGACCGGCGGTGCCCCGCAGGGCATTCTGACCGCGGCGGTTCAGCCACGGTCAGATGCGGGAAACCGGCGGTCTCCCGCCGGTTTCCCGCTGCCCTGCAGAATCCTCCATGGCGGCGGAGCGCGCTCCGCCGCCATGGGGATTCTGATACCCCCTACCGCCATCCTGTTCCTGGCGGGTCTCCCGCCAGGAACAGGATGGCGGTAGGGGGTGCCGCGGGGCCCCTGGGGGCCCCACAAAGTATTTCAGTGTCTGCTATGCAGACACTGAAATACGCGACGGGTGCCACTGCACCCGTCGCACCTTCCCACTACGCCGGCTCAATTCTGAGCCGGCGTCCTCGTGGGAAGGTTGATTTGCCCTGGGCTGGCGGGCGGCCTTTTGGTGGCCGCCCGCCAGCCCAGGGCAAATCCCAAAATACCCTCAGCGGTCTTTCGACCGCAGAGCGGTATTTTGGTGGGGGAACTTCGGCGGGGGGCCTCCGCCGCCTGCCGAGGTTAGAATCACCCCCTAAATCTCACTCAGTTACATTCACTGTCACTCACTGTTATTCATTCTTCCTGTCAAACACTTACAGTCACACACACGTTGATATAGACATCCACACTCTCCCTTTTTGTCTCTCTCTATCTCTTACACACAACAGCACCTCAGCTGCCATTGATGGATAGACTCTTGTGCAGGTACACAGCTCCCTCTCACCTCAATCACTAAAGCGTGACATTGAAAGCTGAGGCCTTTGTAGGCTCCAGCTTTCAGCTTATCACATGGTTGGAAGGGGTCAGCGAGACTCCTGACCTCACCCCAACTTGGGTCAAGAGAGATGAGGTGACAGCTTGATTGAACTCACCCGCAAATTGCAAAACATCCAGAACGCCGCTGCCAGATTGATCCTCGACCTACCCCGACACAGCCACATTTTTCAACACCTACGTACACTGCACTGGCTCCCCATGGAGAAAATAATCACTATCAAGATCCTCACCTTCGCACACAAAGCCCTTCACAACACCGGACCAGCCTACCTTAACCAGTGACTCAACTTCCACGTACCCCACAGGGCCCTACGCTCATCCCAGCTCACTCTCTCAGAAGTACCCCACATCAGGAAAACCAGAACAGGAGGACGCTTCTTCTCCTGCCTCTGCCTGGAATGCCCTACCCTTCCACATCAGACATACCACCACCCTCCCCAGCTTCACGAAGGAACTGAAGACATGGCTTTTTAATCCACCTCTGGTACATGCAACTTGGCAGGTTCCTAAGGCCAGGACTGGGGTTTTACACCCCTGGACAATATGATGGGTGACACATGTTCAATATGTGCCTGCACCAGCTATCACACAGATTTACTGCCTCAGGGAGAGCTGCCAATGATGGTGATACCCTCCCATTCTCTAAGACTCACAAATTCTATACACAAAAGTGCTGTGTCTTGATCGGTTTGCCATACTTACCAACTTGCATTGGTTTTGTGCGGAGGCAAGATATTCTGAATTGCCTAAATGCACGTACCTTCAGAAGCTGGATGCATCTTGATTGCTAAGCAATCAAGACATATAGCTGCTGCAGACAGAAGCTTGTTGCCAATGGGCGACTCCACTGACCTTCTGGCCAGCGTCCATCGCTCCCTCCTGCATGGCCACTGCTGCTGCCACTGACAGTGTCTGACAGAGCCTTCTGGCTCTGTGTTCAAGCTCCACCTCCACCCACAGGCACCCGCCTGTGTCTGTCTGTTTTCTGTCTTTACTCTTTTTCCAGTTTTTTGCTCCTTTTTTTGTTTCTCTCTGTTTTGCACTTTTCACTTGTCTTTGTGCTCTGCCCTTTCCCGTGCTTCCCTTCCTGCCGCTGCTGCCTCCGCAGCTGCAGCCCCAGCGCTAGAAGCACTTTCCCGGATTCCTGCCTCCCAGCTGACCAATCCCCCCCTACATCCCCCTCTTAAGGGTGGCCGCTGCGCAGCCACGGGCAGCGGGTGCGCCAAAAGCAAGCCCATCTGCACCCACCTGCGCCTGGACCGCACCCAGTGCTACAGACCCTGGCTCTTGGACCATCCACTGATACGACGCCGAAAACGTCCACGCACTGAACCCAGGACATTTGACTACCTGCCACCTCGCTTCCCCCAGAGGCATCCACGTACCTTTTGCCTGCTGCAACTTCCACTGCACCTTCTCTGCACTCCAAACGCCAGACCCCTGAGCCGCAGAACTGTCAAAACCCCCCCAGGCCACCTCAAGTGCATCCTCCTCAACATCCGCTCCCTGCACAAGCACACCGTGGTACTTTGGGACCTGATAGACTCCACCTGCCCGGACATTGCCTTCCTCACCGAGACATGGACAAACACAGCATCTAAACCGGACATCACCATCGCCATCCCCAGCGACTACAAACTGCTCCGCAAGGACCGACCTTCCAGACCAGGTGGTGGACTAGTTATCGCCTACAAGACCACCCTCCACCTATCACTTAACACACAGGAACACCGCCCCTCATGGAGCACCTCCACTTCCAAGAGCAGGTCACTCCAGAGACCACCATCCACAACACCCTCATCTACAGACCACTCTGCCCATGATCAGGCATCAGCGACTCCATTGTTGACCTCATAGCCCCTCAATGCACTCACCTCCACCACTCCTCGGAGACCTCAACTTCCACATCGACGACCACAACAACCACAACACCTCATCGCTACTCGAGAACCTTGACACAATCTGTCTCAAGCAATTGGTCACCTCACCAACGCACATCGCCGGACACATGCTCAACCCTATCTTTTCCATCAGCAGCAACGTCACCATCGACGACTCAACACTGCTACACTGGACTGACGACTACTGCATCCATTTTTCCATCACCACACCTACAGCTCACTCCTACATCATCCACCCCTAACAGGAAATGGAACCAGACCACAGAGGAGCAACCCGTCAACACCCTTAACAACTTGCCACCCCCAGACACAACAGATGCCAACACCTCAGCACGCAACCTCTGCCAATGGATCGCCGGTTGCACCAATACCCTAGCTCCACTCCGAACGACCAGAGGGAAACACACCACTATGAAAGCCAGCTGTTTCTCCCCCGCCCCCAGGATTCAAAGCACGCCTGCAGGAAACTGGAGAAGAAATGGAGGAACAGCAAATCCCCAGAGGACCTTCCAGCCTTAAAATCTGCAACAAGATCTCACCATGGCCTCATCAGATCCACCAGGGAAACCGCTCTGCAGAACTGAATCAAAACCACCACTAACAACACAAAATAACTATTTGCCGTCATCAAGGAATTCACCAAACCACAAGCTGAGGCCACTAACACCCCTCCATCCCAGAACTTCTGTGACTGACTATCCGCCTTCTTCCTTCAGAAAATCAAGGATATCTACAAAAGCTTCAGACCCTAAGATGCTGTCAACTCACCAACAATGCCCTAACCCAGATCCACCAAACCCTCACTGTTCCTGCACGCCTAGACCCCCCTCACGACAGACGAGACTCGCTCCATCGTGGGCAGCATCCACTCCGTAGCCTCCACTGACCCTTGCCCCCAGTACATCTTGAACAAGGCCAGTGCCTCGATTGCACCCGAGCTCTGCAAGACCATCAACTGCTTCCTAGAGTCGGCCACCTTCCCCAAGGACTGGAAGCACACTGAGATCCGCCCGCTTTTGAAGAAACCCACAGTCGACCCAACGGATCTCAAGAATTACCACCCCATCTCGCTGCTGCCTTTCCCAGGCAAGGTTGCTGAAAAATAAATCAACGTTCAGCTCCGCCAACATATTGAGGACAACAACATCCTGGACATCTGCCAATTAGGATTCAGAACTAATCACAGCACCAAGACTGCCCTGCTCACCACCACAGATGACATACGCTCTCTCCTCAACCGCTGCCTAACAGCAGCCCTCATCCTACTAGACCTATCTGCCACCTTCAATGCAGTGTCCCATTGCACCCTATGCACGAGACTCCACACAGCAGGCATACATGGCAAGGTCCTTGGTGGATACACTCCTTCCTGACAGGCAGAACGCAGGGAGTCAGACTCCCTTCCCTGTCAGAACTTACAGAGATCAGCTGTGGAGTACCCCACTGATCCTCATTGAGCCTCACACTGTTCCACATCTACATGGCCTCGTTTACCCCAATTGTCAGGAACTATGGACGGAACATCGTCCCCTGCGCTGATGACACCCAGCTGATCATCTGCCTGACTGAAAATCCCACAACAGCCAAGAAGAACTTCCAAGACGGGATGGAAGCAGTTGCCGCCTGCTTGAAGAGAGTTGCCTTAAGCTATACTCCGACAAGACCGAGATCCTCATCCTGAGACCCTCCTCCTGAGCCTGAGATGACTCCTAGTGGCCCTCAACACTTGGCAGCCCTCCACCATTCCAGACCATGCACGCAACCTTGGAGTCATCCTCGACTCAGCGCTCACCAAGACAAGACAGGTCAACTTCGTCGCCTCCACCTTTTTCCACACCCTCCAACTCCTATGGAAGATATTCAGATGGCTCCCAAATGACTGCCGCAAAGCTGTGACACACGCCTTGATCACAAGCAGACTCAATTATGGCAACTCCCTCTATGCCGGAACCACCAAGAAGAACCTGAGCAAGCTACAACAAATCCAGAACGCCTTCGCCAGATTCATCCTGAACATCCCCCACCGAGAACACATCACAGGACATCTGAGAGATCTCCACTGGCTCCCCGTTGAGAAGATGATCAACTTCAAGCTCCTCGTACACTCCTACAGGGCCCTCCACAACCCAGGACCCAGCTACCTCAACCACTGCATCACCTTTTACTTCCCTGCCAGACCTCTCCGCTCCTCCCAGCAGACGCTCGCCACCATATCCCGCATAAAGAAGTCCTCGGCTGGAGGAAGATTGTTCACCTACCTTGGGCAAAATGTTGGAACACCTTAACTCTTCACCTCAGGCAGTCGCCATCGCTACCTCAGTTCAGGACCTGCCTCTTCGACTGGACCCTGAGCACTACCCCACAGTGCCTTGAGACCTTACAGGTGAGTAGCGCACTCTAAAAAAGACTGATTGATATTGGTTGAGAGTTTGAAGTTTGGTAGATTGCTATCCCTGAAAGACAACAAAAGATTGAACCAGATACGGGGAAATATTTTAGGGCAATCCTTGTTTTTAAGGACTTAAACTTTGAGACTGATCACTATTTTCAGCAGTTGTCCTTTGAGGATTATGTATCTTACATTTTCATTTTCTGGCTTCTACAAGAGGAGTGAAAGAGTATCTTCACCTTTCCATAGACTTGATGGCTGTCATTTTGAGGCGGTATGGTATTAAGGTACCGACTTGGGTGGGGAAGTGGTTGCTTCTTGCAATAGTTAGATTGCAGTTTATGAACCTGCTGCATCTGAAAACTGTTCAGACCACAAAACGTATTCCTATGACATTGAAGGTAGTTGACCATATTACAAAGTGCTTAAGAATAGTCTCTGCGTATAGTGCTTCGATTCTAAATGTGTTATATCTCTAAGGAGGCAGTGTTTGATCAGACCATAGAGTCTGAAATAGAGAGACTGATAAAAGGTATAATGAGTGTCTTTTGTTTTTAGATACTGATGCCCCAGCAGTACAGTTCTCAACCAGAGTTGTGAGCACACAGTGTGGGCATATCCAGTGTTTCTATTCCTCTCTCTTAATCCAATTCCCTTTTTCCTGAGTGTACTTCAAACCAGCATATTGTCAGTGTGTGGTTGGCAAAGAGTTCAAAAAAGTGGAAGTGTCTATCTCTTCCCTAATAACTGGGTGGCAAGGTTAGTGCATTCTGACAGGTTGCAGGAGTCTACAACCCTTTCCCACATATTAAGGAGGTCTGACTAGTAAAGCTGCAGTAGACCTTTGGACAAGCGAGTCTACCACAGCTACAATAGGGGCCCATTCTGCTAACTCCTTATTTAACCCACCAATTTACTCAAGACTCATTTGGAGGTGAGTGGTAATGGGGCATCTGTCAATAACTGGCAGATCCTCCACCCACCCACCTCTCAGTTCCAATGCCTCATTTGGGGCGGTGACCATCTACCACTGAACATCCATCTCCGTGGTGTCAGAAGACTTAGAATATTTTGTTTCCTGCCCGGAACCATGAACAGGAAAAAATAATCAATAATGAATGCACTCACGCACTGAAATGAAACTTCAGGTTTAAAAACGTTAGGGGTTTGTCTTTGAAAAATGTAAGCAAATGGTAACTGATACGTAATGTCACCATGGCACGCTGGTGCAGCTGACAATCAACAATTCATCAGAAAGTGCTCCCACAGCGTTACAAGAAGCACTTTTGGTGAAAATGGCCAGCTGACTTGTAGAGCATCTTTAAATATGGAGGGCAGATTGCAGAAGGGCTGTCAGAGGTCATACTTCCTCTATTGCAGCAGTCTAAAAGGCTGTTCTTCAGAAAAACAAAAAATCACCATCTTAGTGCATTACCGGGTGGCGCATCTGCTATTGAAGCTATGTTGTCTGCTCATTATTGAACCTACCAGTGAAAGGTTTACTAATGTCTGAACAAAAATCCCCTTTAAAACAAAATAGTAACACTTTCGTCTTACCAGGAAAAACTGTAAAAGTTGCATACACTCCTCAAAATTAGAAACTATAGCATTTTTTGACTCCGTTTTATGTGGATCAGGCTAAAATTCCATTATACTGTTTAAAGTATTTAAAAAGATCCACTCGCGCTCACTTGAACAATCTGCCCTTCTAAGACCTAGTTCTGTTTCATGGCAGGTTCTTTTTGAAGAAGCTACCAATCAAAGGATCCATTATTCTAGGTAATCAAAAGCCTAGGTGTAACCCAAGGATCCTTCTGATGCTTCATTCCAAGGTCCAGGCAGGACAAGTTAAACCTCTTTTCATCCACTAATCAACTTTTTCCTTAGTGAATTGAAGTCACTGCTCTGGAATGGAACCCTGTCCGCGTGGGGCTTGAAGTGCTTTGTGCACTAAACAACATGACTCTTTGGAAGGTGGTGGTGCAGTTTGATAATGGCTGGTGATATTGAATCAGATTTAGATTCAATGTCAATCTAGAAGCAATATTCTGGGCAAGTAGAAGCTTATTTAGCTTATATAGTACCTTTGCAGAACGAGATAAAGAGTATTGCAGCGTTTCAATCTGAAATTTTTCTATTACAGTAAATAAACTAATGACAAGTTTTAAATTCCGCAATTGAACGAAGCACTTATTCACACTGATTTGAATGAATCATCCATTGTGGGGTGCATATCAAACTTTACTCCCAGATTCCTAACGCATTGTACTGCAATAGGTTTATGGCCAAGGGAAGATGACCAAAATAGAAGATTTCAGACAGATGTAGGATGGATGGTGGGGGGTCATTTCAGTTTTCCTACCGTTAAGTTTGAATTGGTTGTCTGTCATCCATAACCTAACAAACACTATGCAGTTGTACACATTTTCCACCTACACACTGGGATCTCCGTCTTTTTATAAGGCGAATCGAGAGTCATTGGTATACGTTAACAAAAATAGTCCATAGGACTGAATCATATCGGCTGAAGGAACCATACGCAGACAAATAAGAGTCCAGTGTGACCTTGGATTGCATTATGCATCAAAGGGCTCGGGAATGAGGTAAGAATTGTGCCTGTGATACTCAAACCAGCCAAACAAACTAGCAGCACTTGATGGTTAGAAGTATCAGGAGAGCCAATAAAATCCAAGCTCTGGTCACATTCTGGTTAGGACCGTGACAAAGATCGTCCAGTATTCATGGTTCTACACTCTTAGCGCTACAGCCTGCGTGAAACCACGCCTGCAGAGGATGAAACAGTTTGAGTGACTCCCTAGATTGGGTCAACTGTTTGAAACTATGCGCTCGAGTAAGTTAGCCAGATATGGCAGTTGGGAAATTGGTCTATAATTGTCGATGCACTTGGGATCCAACATTGTTTTTTTGAGTAACGGGCGAATGTGTGCTTGTTTTAGTTTAGCTGGAATATGGCCCGGAATCAAAGATGCATTGAAAATCGCCTTTACATGGGAGTGAGATTTCAGGGGAAGTTCTTTATGCAGTCTGGCAGGCAAGGCATCAGTGCCTGGAGCAGTCGGCGAGCTATTCTTTACTAATGCAAAGCAGTCAGCATCATTCATCAAGGAAAACTGGCTGAACATCTGCAAAGCATTGGGAGTGTACTGAACACTGCATTTTAGTGTAGATGCCAAAGTTGGACTAGGGCCTATATGTGGTTTAAGTGAAAATATTTTGCTCAAAAAATCTATAAATTGGTTACATTGAGTCACTGAACAAAGATTGTTGTGACTTATTTGTTTTCCTTTTTAGATCTTTCATAACTGCAAATACTGCTTTGGAAATTACTTTTGAAATTGCTTCTCCTGTAAGTCATGTTGCTAGAAAAGGTGGCAATGGCACATTCTAGGACTTAGATAACTTCAACATATACTCGATGCCTTTCAGGCTAGGTTCATTTGGTCAATGGGATGGAATCTGATTTTAATTTTGAAAGTTATCATGGATGACCTAAGGCTAGAATTTCAAAGGAGCAAAAATCTCGGATCACTACATATTAAAGAAGGAAAGTTGATAGATCACAAATAACTCAACAAAACATACCGATTTTCTGTGTTTGAATTGTGGGAATAGTAATTTATTAGTTAAGGAGTACATCATACACCATCCATAAACAGATAGGCCTTTTACTGTATATAGTCCCGTAGGCTTGTATTAGGCCTACGGAAATTAAAACAAAATTAGTTTGAGCACAGAAGCAAAATAAGCATTGGCAATACCAATAGGTCTGGCTTATGAAAGTGCGTATTATGTCATTGATGAGTTTAGGCCCGCAATAAGTCATCATACATGTACTCTGTTGCTCATTTTTGCATGTATGCATTCATTCTTCTATCCACTGACTCATTTTGCATTCACCCTCTGACACAACCATAATAAAACACACTCAAATGCAACAACATATGCATGGTAAACCAAAAGAATACAAATATAAAAAAAGAAAACTTGCTGCCTTCTAAACACGGTGAGCATATGTATGCAATAATAAAATTAAACATAGCAGCAGTTATCCATCTTCCAGTGGCATTGTAATAGTCTATCAGAGTTTTAAAGTTCCAGAATGGCCGCTACATTTAGAACCAATGTGTTGGCCATATTGGAATGGTAAAAGAATGATACACAATCGAGAGCAGCATTCCATTATGATCTCCATTAGAGGAAGTGGCCATCTGGAATGTGGTGCACTGCAGATTTAGGGCCAGATTTACAAGAAAGTGGCGCATCAGTACCGAAGCGCCACTTTTCTTGCATCATCCTGGCCCCACCTAACAACACCATGAGTGCGCCGTATTTATAACCATGGCGGTCGTTAGAACAATAGTGTCAACATTTTTTATGCTATTGTGGTGCTTTGCAACAGTAGCATCAAAAATGTTGACGCTAGTGTAACAAAGTGCAAGGAAGCCCACTGATTTCAATGGGTGCAGCAATTTAAAGCCTGCTTTGAGCAGGTGTTAAAAATTACGCCAAAAATGGCATAGTGAAATCTTGTAGATTTCACTGCGCCATTTTTGCAGGCCTCCAAATGCCGGATGCCCCCCTTGCATACATTATGCTTGATACAGGCATAATGTAGCACTAGGGGTCACAAAGTAGCACAATGCGCCACTTTGTCAATATGGCTCGGCAAAAATTGCCTACTTGTGCAACATTAGTCTAAAAAGAACAATGCTAATGTGGCGCAAGGAGGCGCTAGGGCCTTGTAAATCTGGCCCTTAATGTGTAACAAGCAAGCGACCCGTTAGCACTGCCTGGGCAGCTTTAGTGTCCTCCGGAGAAACATTAAAAAAAAAGAGGAGAAATAAAAAAAAATTATGGAACTATAAAGGAGAACATTAAAAACTAAAGAACTGGTCAAACACCCCTGACACTGAAGCACACTCATTTTCAGGTGGGTGTACACATGTCATCAAAAAATGCAATCCTTCACAGGGCAGGAGCGTCAAAAACTTAGGTGGGCTAAATCATTTTCCAGTGCAATTCGTGGTCATGGATGGCAGCAGAGAGTCAGACAGACTAATGGTAAAACAGAGCTGACCCAAACACCTTCTATGTATGTAAATGAATATACATGTATATATGTGGATGCATGTATTATTTTATGGTTTTTTCTTACAAGATCCTGGCAGACAGCTAAAGTGCAAATCTTCTCGCCAAAGAGTTTGTCAGAAGTAGAAGCCACCACCAAACGCCTTCTGTACAATAGTATTCTGTGACATTTGATGAAACAAAATACCTATCAGTAGGCTTTAATTTAAAGTAATAACAATCAACCCTTAAACATTTCATAATAAACAGATCAGGCCTAAACCCATGATCATTGGCTTGCAACCATAACCAACTCTGTCCTGTTGTATTGTGTATACGTTATGCCACAAGCTGATAAAGTGCAACACAAACAGTCTTTTTATAGTGGAAGCACATAAATTTGGGCCAAGGAAATTCTGTATTTAGGGAAACCAATACGAAGGGTGAAGCCTAAATCCCTCTCTCAGTAGTGCTCTGAAAATACTTTTTTGTAGTTCACGAAAGGTCAGGTGGCATTTGCACTGTCAAGCCTGACCTAAATATCCATGTAGATAAGTGTAGCACTGATCATTCCACACTGCTCTCAAACACAAAACGGCCCCCTGTAGAAAAGGGGAGGGATTGCATTACATTCCTAATGACCAGAGAAAATCAAACAAAGCAATTTATCTAGTTATCTGAGTCACTTTAACAACATTAAAATGTCATGAGTGTGCCCCTGAAAGTTCAAACTCAGGCAGCCATACTGCTTCTGGCTCTCGCAGCTGGATACATAAACAAAATACTCAGTTGCATAGAGGCAAAGCACTTTTCCCCCCATCTTCCTAGTCAAAACATTTGCTCGGCTACCAATACATGCCAAAGCCCTCTCTATAGTACCCCTGAAAGCCTTTTTTAAGTTGATCACATTAGGTAAGTAGACAGCAGTGCTGCCAAGCCAGACCTAAAAAGTGAGAAGTCTCAGATAGTAAGGCACTTAGTTGAATACAGACTTAACTTAAATCATGTACCATTCCAAGAATTACGGATCTTGAAGATCTAGCTAAGGCAGGTACCAGTCATCAACTCTGTTACAAAGTGAAAGCAAATGGATTGCAATATTGGATGTAGTACACCCACACGGCTTAAAGATTCTCAAGTGTTTACTACTCTCCTTCACTTAACAATTTTCCTGGTATAGAAATTGTCCAGACTTTCGGATTGAGACATGATACTGCATAACTTTTTGCATTAACTACAATTAACTGAGAAAATGTATCTCATAAAAGGAAGCTTGAGTCACCAGGAAAAAGGAAGACTGATAAGCTTGCCAAGAAACTGGATTCCATTATTTGAGAATACTGAATTTTCCGAAGGAAGAATTATTTCTTCTCTATAAACAGTTCGGGACACAGGTTCCTTTGAGCTTTAATGCAACAGGATTGAGAAACTCTTTAAAACATTTTAATTTTATAAATATAACCGGCTCTGGGTTTTTATTTATTGATTATCTTTATAATGAGTTTTTCAAAAGTAGGCAATATCCTCTGAAGAAGGGACCAGTTATGCCCCAAAATTCATTGAGTTTTACTATGTCAGATTATTCGTTATATCACGAAACTCTACTAATGCCATGTTGTCTAAAACAAATACTCAGAAATAGGATTTTGTAAAATAATGTTTGTCAACTATTTAAACACCATTTTTAAAAACAGATAAGACAACCAATAAAACCCATGTGTACAACATAATGTGTATTTGTAAAGCACATGTGCACCCATTGGGGCATCTTGGTGATGAATCACAGATTGTTATTGCTTCCCAACTCAATTATCCTCATTTTATTAACCTCAGAAGGATGAAATGCTTAGTGCCAGGATTTTAGCCCATGGCCATGGGCTCTAATTTAGGTTTCTTGAGTAGATGCATTAGTCCACTAAGCCCAATATACAAAACAGAAAACCCCACAGGTTGCCAGTGGAGTGTTCTGTTTTGTATATTGAGTTTATTTCCCCTGCCCCATGAACCAGTAAGTATTTCAGGGGGTCCCTATACATATTATAGATTAGTCCACTGAGCCACCAGACCATGCCTGTGAATACTTTTCACTATTAAACATATGCCTGATAAGGGAAGCAAGGGCTGAGTTGGGGAGGGAGAGAGTTTAGTCATTTGAACCATGCGAGCTAGTTATATGTCCACTGAAACCTACCAATCCGTCCACAACTGTCTGCTTAATTGTTTGGAAATGAGGGGAGAAATGATGGTAACGTTCAGACAGGGGATGAGACAGGTATATATAGGACACTGAAATTTACAAAGGCAAGGCAGCACAAATAAGGGAAAAGAGTAAAGATATTTAGAGTGAGTACCAACTATGAAACAATGCTAAAGTTACTGAAAAAACAGGTGAAAGTTGTAAACCTTTTCATGATGCTGTATATTACTCAAGCCATCCTAATGAAGCCCAGTAGGTCATTCGTTAGCTCTGATGTTACTGTGGAAGAAGTAGTGTTATTAGGGTGGAAGAAGCAGTAGTATCTTGAGGGTAATATACTGACCTGGAGATACCACAAAGGTAACATCTGCAAATTAACCCTTGAAAGGAATTTGAATAGAAAGGAACAACAGTATAAGAAAAGAAAACTTGAGGCAGTGTGAAAATCGTACTACTTAAGTAATGATACCTTGGGTTGAAGATAGGGAATTATTAATCAACGAAACCTTATTCCTGATTGTGTACAGATGTGGTAGCTCTTGGCCTGCAGCACTGGGACACAGCAGGCAGAGGGAGAGACCAGGGAGGAGAAGGTAATGGGTGTAATAGCAGATGAGCAAATAAAGGCTTTTGGGGTGGTGATCACTGTCCTTCAGCAATGATAACAGTCCCCAGAGAGCAGCAAAGTAGAAGTCCTTAGTACCAGGGAGGTCACTGGGAACAGAGAAGTAAGAGTCCTGGTGAGCTGTGAGGTAAATGTTCTGCAATTAGGTAGGAGGATGAGGACAGTGAATGTCCCTGGGAGCACATAGATGTTTGTCCATGATAGCAGACAATAAGTCAGAGAAATCAGGAGTAATAAAGGAGCTTGGAGCTAGTAGCAGCAACTCATGGAACCATGTAGTCAGAATCCCATAGCCTATGCTGTATAAAACTTGATAAAACTTGCCATCAGGCAGTCAATGCCTCTGGATGCAGGTTTTACCTTCTGCTTCTCTTATTGCTGGACCGACTTAGGGATTCCTGCTCCTGCCATCTGCCTCTTCCTGTCACCACCACAGTGGAAGCCAACCCCATCACACAGCAGCCACGTTCTATTAACTGGCACCCATTTGGCCAGCAACAGGATCACATGATCTGAAATTATAGCTACAGAATGCATTTATTGTATTCTGAGCCTCTTAAAGGCAGTGATGGACCGCCACAGTTTGAGGGCAGACCCGCTATTTTACATTGTGCACCTTATGTTTACAACTTTACTGTCCAAACCCAGAGTGGTGGGTAGACACTTCACCACTCAGAATACCCATTATAGACATAAATGTGGTAGATGTCAAACAATCTTATTCAGGAGCCACTACTTCGTTCTCAACCTTGCACAGCTCTCGCTGAGGTCTCCCTCGATGATGATGATAATGATGAGAAGAGATTGATAAAGTGCGACAGATGCTCCAAAGAGTGTCCCGGAGCTAGATATCATGGGCAAGTAGTTAGGCTTGAGCAAAAGCCATATTGTCAACTTTGTCTTAAAAATCTGTTCTGACTCTAGAATGCAACGGTCAAGAGAAAGTTTATTCCAAGCAGAAGGCCCAAAAAACAAAAAAGAGTGTCTCCCTTCCTGGAACGATTGATCCTTGGCACCACTGCCAACTGGAGGAGCAGAGTTCCCTAGTGGGAAAATAAAAATGTATGCTTGCTGCAAGATACTAAGGGCCTTCATGATCTAAGGCTTTAAAGGCCAGCACAAGCATCTTGAACAGAATCAGTTTCTTAACTAGGAACCAGTGAAGGGAGTGGAGATGTTGGGAAACCATAGTTTGCAGAGGAAGCTGAAGAAGAAGCTGTGCTGCTGCATTTTGTACCACCTGAAGGTTTTTTATTAAGTAGTCTGGTATGCTCAAGTAAAGAATATTGGCACAATTCAGCCTAGAAGTAATTAAGGTTTGAATCACTATTTTCCTGGCCAGTAAGGAAAGGAAATGCAAATGTATTTTTATATGTGGAGAAGCCCAAAACAGGTCCCCACCAGTACTGAGACTTGTGGTTGAAAAGAGAGCTGGTTGTCAAACCTGACCCCTAAGTTCCTAGCCACTTCCGATTGAGGGAGCAATGGGGTAGCACTCTCAGACCAGCATAGGGACCAATCAAAAGGAGATTAAAGTCCAAAGAGAACGATCTCCGTCTTATCCGCATTACACATCATTTGATTCTGAGGCATCCAGGTGAAAACTGCTGCCAGACATCTTTTAATGAGGAACTAATCCATTCCTTTGCGTATATTTAAGGAAAAAAGCACCTGCATGTTGTCAGCATAAGAAATCTCTCAGGTGAGGAACATGCCCACTGCTCCTGGAGGGGGGCCCTCGTACAGCAGGCCCTGGAGGGTGGCCTACATGCCATCCGCTGGTGGTGATGCACTGTGTCATCTGGAGGTGAGGGCTGAACTGTGGTGGCAGGTGGAGGTGCCTCCTGGGCAGCCTCTGCTGGTGGTGAGGCCTGAACTGTGGTGGCAGGTGAAGGGGCCTCCTGTGCAGCCTCTGCTGGTAGTGAGGGCTGAACTGTGGTAGCAGGTGGAGGTGCCTCCTGGGCAGCCTCTGCTGGTGGTGAGGGCTGAACTGTGGTGGCAGGTGGAAGTGCCTCCTGGGCAGCCTCTGCTGGTGGTGAAGGCTGAACTGTGGTGGCAGGTGAAGGTGCCTCTGGGCAGCCTCTGCTGGTGGTGAGGGATGCACTTCCTCAGCTGGCGGTGGCGGGCCCCGTGACCACTGGTGGTGGTGAAGGTGTCCCCCTGACAGCCTCCGCTGGAGTCGAGGGCTTCTTCCCCTTCATGGCATGAGGCGTGTGATCCTTACCCTTCCTGGCAGGGGTTGAGGGCTTCTTCCCCTTTTTGGCAGGTTGTGTGTGTTCCTTAGCCTTCCGGGCAGGAGTCGAGGGCTTCTTCCCCTTCATGGCAGGAGGCGCAGGCTCCTTACCCTTAATGGCATGAGGTGTGGGATCATTCACCGTCTTGGCTGGTGGAGTGGGATCCTTCACTGACTTGCCACCACGACTAGTTGGTGCCACCACTGTCCGCGTGGACTGTTTGGCTGAGGTGCTGGGCTGGGTCATTGGGACCCTGCTCTTATGGGCAGGACCGGGGGAGGGGGAGGGAAGAGGTCAAGTTGGGCATGGAAAAGCTTCTTAAGGACGGTGGGGCGGGAGGAGGGAGGAGGGATGGGAGTGGAGGTTGAGGGAGTGGTTGTAGGAGGTGTATGTCTGCTGGATTTGGGTGCAGGTCCATGGGCAGTATGCTGATGTGAGGTGGATGGCTGTTGAGTGTGTGAGTGCTTGCATTTGTATCCTTTAGGAGGGGGGACAGACAGGGTGGGAGGGGACACAGGGGACGCGTGCATGGATGTTGTAGAGGTATCTGCTAGTGAGGTGTGTGTGCTACTTGATGTGGTGATGCTGGTGGTGGATGTTGATGCAGTGCATACAGGTGTGAGTGTAGACGTGACTGTGAGGGAGGTGGAAGAGGAGGAGAAGGGGGAAACAGTGGAGGTAGTGGATGTGGTTGTGTCTGCAACTGTCTGGTGTTTGTGTGAGTGCGTGTGGGATGAAGTGTGGTGCCTGTGTTTGCCTGTGCCACTCTTGGGTGTTGTCTTGTGTGTCATGCTCGTCTGTATATGTGCATGGGATGGGTTGGGGTTGAGGAGACTGGGACTGGGAAGTGGTAGTTGAAGGGGGGACGGTAGGAACAGGGACAATGGCTGCCATCAGAGAGGAGGCCAGAGCCTGAATCGATCTCTTTTGGGCTGCCAATCTGCATTGCATTGCTGCATCTGGGAATCTGCATCTGGGATGCCAGCCCCTGAATGACATTCACAATGGTTGACTGCCCTACAGAGATGGATCTCAGTAGGTCAATAGCCTTCTCACTCAGTGCAGCAGGGCTCACTGGGGCAGGGCTTGAGGTGCCTGGGGAGAAGGAGATGCCCACCCTCCTGGGTGAACAGGCACGGGCAACTCGCTGAGGGGCTTTGGGGAGGGCGGTGCTGGTACGAGGGGTGGCGGCTGTACCTGCAGCTGGGGTGGTCACAGAGGTGTCCGCCACCACCAGGGAGCTTCCATCAGAGGAGGTATCTGAGTCTGTGTTATCACCTCCTGTTTCTGCCGTGGTGCTCCCCTCCCCTCTGTCCCACTGGTTCCCTTGGCGTTGGTGGACTCTGCCTCCTGGGTCCTGTTGGATGCAGCTCCCTCTGTCGCTGGTGCCCCTGCTCCTCTGCCAGATGATGCTAATGCACACATGGACAGGATGACAGAAGAAAAAAAGGGGGGAGAGAGAAAAAGGAAACACTGGGTCAATTACTGCACCAACACCACAGTTGGCATACACAGCACCATCACACACAGGGATCAGGCTTCAGCACTATGCATTGTACTGCCAGTTATTTGGGTAGATGCCACGGCAAGATGAGGGCCACACACCACCAACTGCACACCTCCTGGGACCCACAAAGCCCTGACATACATGGAATGCTAACAAGCTAGGTTACCTGCATTTGCAATACACCCATTACCCATTACCAGGTATCCTGCCGAGTGGGTGGACTTATTACTAGACTGGGTACAATTAAATGATGACATTTTATCCAACAGTTCAGTTACCGCCCACTCTGATGGACAGTCCACATGAATATTAAAATCTCTAAAAAAGCCCTTGAGAGGGCTTTGTTTATCTGCTCCAGTGTCCCAGCTCATATATTTGATATTCATGTCACAGCTGATGCCCACAAACCAGATTTAAAGTTTGTTACTGAAACGTGGTTGTCTCAATCAAATGCACTTTTCTTGGTGACCTACTACTCAAGGGCTACTTCATCAATGATGTTGCTCATTCTTTGAAACCACTGGGGAAGACATCAATTGTTCAATGAATATTTCACAAATACATCACTGCCTCCTTTCACTTTCGCATCAGCTGAATCATATCCCTCAGGCCATCTTTAACAGTGCCCATAATCCATGTGGGTATTGCCAATGGTGCAGTGAAATTCCAGAAATTCTGTTTATGGATATGCACATACTTGTCTCTTTACCATCTGTTTATGCAACTTACACAGCATGCAAATTCCAAATCTTTTAAAAGTTTTCTGGACCTTGAAGAATTGTACCCACTCACCTAAAATCAACACTCTGTACTTCATTATAGCCTCCTATTCAACTCTGTTAGTGTCCTGTGAAGACTGACTAACCGGATCACTTTATTAGTCTCCATTATGACTTTTTGCCCATTTGGACTTGATACGATTTTTGTAAATGTCCCTGTCCTACTCTATGTGAAGTAGTTCCTGGGTACCTCCAAAACTTAAAATAAAGCAAGGGATGTACACAATACACATGGCAGAAAGAATGTGGAGACATTTTTCTGATGCCTTCAAACCACAACTGATCAAACACTTTATTTCAGATTATTCCTCAGGGTATCAAATTCAGCTCACCTTCCCCCTAATTCCACTCTACTGAGACATGCACCACATTTAACCAATACTTGTAGTCAAGATTCTGGCAATTTGAGATGAATAAGATCCTGAAACATATTGATGACTGCTCCTTTTGTTTCTCCTCACCATGGACTGATTTCCAAAGTCATAACACTGGGTTTTTAAATGCTAATTAAAGTAACCCTCCTTTCATTCAGATGATGTTTTGTTCTACCAAAATGTTTCCAAACGTTTTTCTGATGCCATTGCCACTCTCTGTATAGTATGTTTATTCTTAAATCAGGGCATCTTTCCAATGGCTTTGCAAACTGGCCTCATTTCAAGACTCATAGAAAATGCCTCTTTAGTTGACTCTATTCTTAGTAATTCCCATCGTTTATCCAGTTTACCTTTCATAGGGAAGTTATTAAGAAAAATATTCTTCACAAGCTCCAACATTACATCGAAAACTTCAAACTTCTAAGACCTCATCAATTTACCTTTCACTTACCTTACTGCTTACACACTTTTTGGAGAACAGCTGAGCAGATAGGAACTACTGGGCCTCAACCTTGATGGTTGTGATCATTTGCCACTGGTGTCTTGGGGTCAGTCATTTGATGACTCTGCAAGCCGGGCCAGGTACAAAGTTTTCTGCCCTTCACTCTCAGGGTAGTGCTGGCGAGCAGTCCTAGGCTTCTCATGGAGGTGGTGTGGGTGGCAAAAGCTCGGCATTCCACAGTCAACCAACAGACACCATAAATACATTGTCCAGCCAAGTGCTTACCATTGTAAAAAAAAAAGCACTTTATTGTCACAGCAATATGTTATACAACACAATGTGAGGGGTTTCAGATGCAAGATTGCAATTTCACAATAAAGGGGTCTCTAGGCCTATGCTGGATGGGTATTCATTGGGAGGTTGCAGCCTCAGGGCTGGGTTCATAGTGGGGTTGATTCCTTGGACCAGTTGCCACCCTCAGTCCGAGTTTGCAAGGGGGTTGTGTTTCTTTGGCAATTGAAGCCTCTAGACTAGGAAAGGCTTTGGTGTCAGTGGTGACATCAGCCACTGGATTAGCTGGGGTCAGTAGGGGTAGGAGAAAAGAAGGAGCACCAAGCCTTTGAGTGCTGCTGAGGTGCTGGACAGGATGGGATGACTTATTGACTTTATTTCTATACATAGCTCACTCTGAGGGGCACATGCTCATGACCTCACCCTTAATGAAAAAGATACAATTACAAATGTTGTAAATCATCTAACAGGAGAGATTACTTATCACATTACCCTTACCACTTTAGCAGAGACAACTGTGAATGTACTGTCATGTATTAGGTTAATTACGTCTTGTTGTTTAATTACATTTTCCTCTTCGTTTTTGTTGTTTATTGGTATTAATATTGTGAGATCATATGCATTGCATTTGGTATGAGAGCTTTGGTTTGCATGTGCGTTGCAGATAATGGCCCTCATTATAACAAAGGCGGTAAAAAACACCTACCGCCGCGGTGACAGCCACCAACATACCGTCACCGAGGCTACCATCCGTCCGCCGTATTATGATCACCGCCAGACTTCTGCCACAAGAAGGGCGGAAATCCGGCAGTGATCATACTGACGGATGGTGGTAAGCTGGCTCTGCTACTACCAGCTCTGCCACACCAGTTGAACGCCAGCCGTATCATGACCTGAAATACGGCCTGGCGGTGTTCTGCTGGCGAGGCGCTGCTGGCGGTAGCAGCGCCCCTTACCGTTCCCTGCCAGAAGACCTCCTCAACAAAGGTAAGTTGGGCTTCCAACAGGGGGAGGGGTGGGGGTGTTGTGTGTGTGTTTGTCTGATTGTGTGCATGAATGTCTAAGTGTGTGTGTGATTGCGTCTGTGTGTGTTGTGTTGTCTTGTTTGCGTGACTGTATGCGTGTGAGTGAATGCGTGTAAGAATGGTGAAGTGAGTGCGTGTCTGCATGTCAGTTTGATTGTGTGTAAAAATGTGTGCAAGCATCATCCTCCTGCCCTGCGCCAGGTCCTAAGGGCCCATGCATAGCAGTGATTTGTCACTGGACATGGCCCTAAGCCAAAGGAAAAAAGAACAGATGATGGGCGGAATGCTGAACAATGCAAACATTCACTCCCAGTCACAATGATCTGGGCTTAATCCATCGTTTTTTTGCCCACCATGCCACCCCAGTTTGGACCGAGCCATATGCAGATCAGTCTTGACCATAATCCCCATGGGAACAGTCCAGCCCGAATTGTCAGGCCAGGTCCTCCCTGGAAAAAAACATGGAAATTACCTTACTAAAACCAAAGGTTATAGGGACGTTATAGTTAGGCTCACATTTTAAACGTACAAAACCATAGAAATTCAGCTGTTATAGTTAGAGTTATTTCAAGTAACTATAACTCTTGCCCTAAGGTAACTATAACTAGCGCCCTTGCCATGCACAGTTTTCTCATCAATAATGTTACTGCAAATGTTACTGTGACATTATCAATGGTGTTATGAAAGATGTCATGAGTGCTGTAATATTTGAGGTAATTAGCAGTGCATGGTCACGTGGCCCTACTCCAATTTCCGCCCAGGGGATCCCATCCCCAAGGCCCAGCCACATGTTCCTCGGTGCCCACAGCACCCTGTATAAACTTATAGGGGTCGGGTGGGGAGCCTCAGGGCAAATAGCAGCTCCCTGCGTGCCTGAGCAATAATTTAATCTCTTTCCCTGCAGGCATGTCTGCATTTTTAAAGCTCCTGCTTGCTGGAAGTAGAGTGTCACAACTCCCGCCAAGCAAAAGCAAACAGCTGCCCCCCGAAGGTGGGTACCTTGGGAATTACAAGGAGCTGGCCCGGGGGTGGCGGTCCCCAGGGCAATGTATGGCTTCGGAAAGGGGGTATGCACGGCCACCATCCTTCTTTCCTATTTCCTATCTTTCCTATGTAGCCTAGGGAAGGTGGTGATCCTTGGTGCCCGGGGGGGGGGGGTCCATGCAGCCCCCTGAACTTTTAGAAATTGCAGCCATGGGGAGGTGGTGGTCCCAGGGGAGGTCTGCAGGACCCCCCCTCATTACTGTTTAAATATATAGCCCCAGGGAGGTGGTGGTACCCGGGGCATGGGGGATCCGCCGACCCCCCCCAATTCATTTTATTTATTAATCCCCAAATACTCCTGGGACCTGGCCCACCTGGGTGGTCAATGAATTTAGAGCCCAGGAGACTGCCCTTTTTTTTTATTCTCTGAAAAATCTGCAGATCCATCCATATGTGTTAGCCTTAGTGGGGTCCCAGGGGGAACCCTTGACCAAGGCTAGGGACTCAGAGTATTCCTTCCCTGGCCCCTTTTCTTTTTTGGTGTTTTTTTCTTCGGGACTCAGCTGAAGCCGAGACCCAACATGGCTGCCAATGCTTCCTTGTTGAAGTGTTGGCAGCCAATCAAATATGAGCATGGGGACAGTAGGATCCACAGATCCTCGGCGTCCCTAGATATCTATATTTTTTTAACCTTTAATAGCTCTGTAACTACCAAACAGATTTACACCAAATCACAAAATGCACAATCTCTGGGCCACTTAATCCCTCACTCTCCGTACTTCCATCTGCCCCCGGCAGCACCTACTGATTGGGTCCTGCTGCCAGAACCCCGCCCCCACACTGGGGAAACCAACTGGCCAGCTGGATCGGCCCCAGATAGCCCCACAGTGTGACTGGGTGGAGGGACTTGTGTGAGGCACCACAGCAAGGGTGTAGAGTGAGGCCCGAGCCACCCAGGTGTGAGCCGACTGCAACAGAGCTCTTTTTGGCAGAGCGAGGGAGCATCTAGAAGTAATACGTGCCACTCCTCACATGATACAACCTCAGCCCGATTTAAAGGTCTCTGAAGCCCAGGCCACCTCCATGCCAGCTATAGGAGGTAGGTGGTGAAAATAAAGGTGGGAGGGAAATGAGCACTGCCATTTGCCGGCGCACGGGCCTATACATCAATTACTGCACCTTGACTGGGCCCCGGCACCCCGCGTGGTTGGGGCCCTAGGAGTAGGGCAAGTGTAAGAAGCCCTACAATAGGAGGCTGGGAAGCTTTGCTAATATTGTTGGTGCAGCTGAGTGAGAAACATAAGGCAGACATCCAGGAGCAGGGTGAACACCCTCGTGGCAGGATATATTACCATGCCACACGGACCCATACTGCACGGACACCAATAACTATCAGGCCCACAGGAGAGGCGCACTATCCCACGCCACAGGAACAATAGTGCATGCAGAGCCACGAATACAACTGTTTCCCCACGTTACAGACTAGCATAGAGCTCACAGGCTTGCCCTTCACATAGTCCCCAGCCCTGGGGAACCCTCTAAATACCTTAAACAAAAGACGCCAGTGACATTACGGTGGAACATAAAAGCAGAGACGGACCCAACTGAGATACATCTCTTCCCATTTCTCTGCAAACCTGGAGCCAGTGAAGTGGTAAGGCCTGGAAACAAAAGGACTGACAGTGTATGGGATGCCAGACACTAACTGCGGACTCAGGGGAAGGACCTATGGGCGGAGTACCCGCGGGGTGGAAATCCAGCAGGTTGCTCTGAGGCCCATATTTGTACTTTTTAAGCACCGCATTTGCGTCATTTTTTGACGCAAAAGCGGCGCAAACTTGCAAAATACAATTGTATTTTGTATGTTTGCGCCATTTTTGCGTCAAAAAGCAGCGCAAATGTGGCGCTAAAAAAGTATAAATATGGGCCTGAGTACCTTAGAGTGCCCGAGGCAGGCTGTGGGGAGTGCCCCCTCCACCCAAAATTAACTAAGCCTCTCTCCCAACACCCACTTGTGCAACCTACCACCATGACAGCGGCAAAGGTGCACGGAACACCCTCCTAACAAAACTTGACAAATACGCCCTTGCCAAGGGGCATGAAACCAGTAAGGCACCCTCGACACCACCACCTCCTGCTGCACCACCTCCCATAGAAGAGGACGCACCAACACTCCAAGACATTATGGCAGCGATTAAGGGAGTATGTACTGCCCTGGAAGTGCACATCGACACCGTCACCATGGAAGACTCCTTGGGAGAGCAGATCTGAGGAAAATGAGCTTTAGGATGAGGGATGTGGAGGATACTACAATTGCCCTAAAACAAGATGCGACATCCCTGAAAACCCAGGTCAAAAAACTCAGCACCACATGCAAACATCTAGTGGCCCGTTTGGAGGACCAGGAAGACCAATCCATGCACAACAACAGATGCATTGTATGGGTCCCGGAACTTGCAGAGGGACCTGCAGTGGACTTATTTGTTGAGAAACGTATCCTTAACAGCCTCCAACCCTGTGGCCTCTCAAAATGATTTTTGGTAGGATGTCCCCACCTCATTCCCGGTGGCAAACCCAAACCTGGGGCACCCCTGCGACCAATAATTGCTCATCTCTTCAATTTCTAAATCGTGATGTGGTGCTCCAAACAGCTTCTAATGCCCCTCCAGTGATACTCGATAACGCAAATATTAACTTCTTCCCGGATTTTACACTTAAGGAACAAAAGAAGTGCTGAGGCTTCATCAAAGTGAAGAAAGCCCTGAGAGACAAGAAAATCAAGTATTCCATGCTCTTCCTGGGCAGAGTTCCCGGCGAGTGGACGCAGAAGGGAAGTCATGGTTCTTCATGACTCCAGAAGAGACCTAGGAATGACTCGACGGCTGGAGAACAGTGAGAGACGCAAGAACCAAGGCAAAATCTGGAAAACAGGGCCAAAGACCTGCTCCATCAACCAGACCTGGAAGGAGGGGAGCGATCAAGAAGGTGGAGAATCTCCATGATGGTCAGAAAATGGCTATAACGCTACTCTGCAAAAAGTACAACACCCACTTTGGCCAATAGGGAGCCAATTAGTAAATGGTAACAGCCTAGGTGCCAGACAACAGACGATTGCACCCATATGGTAAGGGCAGATATGATAACCATTAAAAGACTGCCTCCCAGAAGAGCAGACCCTAATTGACTCAGTGCTCTGATGATCCAGAAACAGTTCCCGACCAGTTGGTCAGTTTGGTAACATAATGATTCTATTACAGGAGAGGGCGGGTGGCCCACAAAGAGGGAAGGCCACAACCTCCTTTGATTGATTATGTTGGGGGAGGGGGGTCGACAGGTGCTCTGCAAAGTTGGGGGAGCAGGCTGTTCTAGTTCCACAATGCAGGATAGCAGGGAGGGGAGACTTGTATGTTTATGGAGCTGGTGGGGAGTTACTGGTGGGGTTGGGAGAGCCTTAGGGAGTTACTGCTGGTTTACTCATCTCAACACATGGCAGCAGGCAATCTATACCACTCTAGTCACGATTGGACAAGTACATACACATGGCTCAATCAACACTAGGCTGTCACCTATTGCAGACCGAGGGAATAGAGAAATTTTTAGAGCATTCCACATGAGACACGAACAACTGCTTTAAACTTGGTGGAGGTCTGTTTATTGTCATGGCCTGGGGGACAAAATGAAAAGAGCAGTAGTTCTCCAATATATAAAACAACTTTCCATAATTCTTCTGCAGGAAACGCAACTTATAGGTAACGCCTACAGAGCCTTAGACCTCTGAGGATATCAGATGGTAATTCACACCGGAATTGTCTCCAACTCCAGGGGGACTGGGATTCTGATTCGCAAGCAGTTTCTGCTCACCGTCTCTCACACTTGGTCGGATAGACTTGGCAGATACAAAGCTCTGACAGGAGAGTAGGAAGGTGAAACGATTAACGTAGTGTCTGTTTACGTTCCTCTAGCCATGCAGAACACCGCTCTGCCAGAACTGGGAGCTCTCCTGCTGGAGATGCGGGCGGGGGAGCTGCTGACGGGGGGAATTTTAATATAGCGCTCTGTGACATTACAGACCATATGGAGCCCAGACCTTTACCGTCTCCCAGATCACAGTTGGCAGATTATCCCCTAGCCATGGGATTAGCTGATGTGTGGTGAGCCCTTAACCCATTCGCGCAGCACTACACTTTTCATTCTGGTACTCACAGCAGCCTTTCCCATATAGATTATATTCTCACACTCAGCCACAGAATCCCAGCCTTCCGAGATGTCCGACACTTGGCTAGGGGTATTTCTGATCACTCCCCAGTGTGGGGAATATACAGTCCAGGTAAGACCTTAGAACAGAGGGCTATTACAATAAACCCCTGGTATTTTAAAACTCCTGTCATCGAGAAGGCCTGGCAAAGGCAACCGGAAATTACTTCACAGAAAATAAAGGCTCATTGGAGTCACCATAAACATTGTAGGAGGCCTATGGAATGGTGGTCAAGGGCTAAGCGCCCTGCTTATTAGTGGGACATAAATGTGACAAGAGTGCTACAATGGAGGAGCTAGAACGAGAACTATTAAATCTTGAGCAGATCCTGACACAGAATAAGATCTTTGCAGCTTTTTACTCAAGCCTTTACTCCCCCAGTAGCAGGTATACTAGGAAAGAGTCTTGTGAGCTGCTTACCGATATACCACTCACGACTCTCTCAAAAGAGTACTCAGCACACTTCAAGAGTGACCCCACTGTAGAAGAGGTAGCTCAGGCCATTAAGGGCTGCAATCAGGTAAAGAAATGGGCCCCTGCAGTCTGTCGATAGAACTCTACACGCTCACCACAATCACCATAGCACCGCATCTCCTCCAGATATACAAGGAGTCTACTACCTAGGGACCAGTGCCTGGCCTTCACTGTAGTCATACAGGAGGGAAAGCCTCCTGCTAATTGTGCCTCGCCTATCTCCCTCCTAAATCCCGAAGTTAAAATGCTTGCCAAGCTATTGGCCTCCCGCCTCAACCGAATAATTACCAATTAGTTCACCTGGATCAATCCGGCTTTATGCCGGGTCGCAACATGGCTCTAAACTTAGTTTTCAAAAATGCACAGGTTTGGTAGGTTTTCTAAGGTGCCGGCCGAGCTAGAGACCAAAATCCACAGCTAGGCACTTTCCGAAAAACACGTCAGTTGTCAATGTAAAAATTGTATGTGTCCATGTTGCGTTTTTCCTGTCGCGGGCACTAGGCCTACCCACACAAGTGAGGTACCATTTTTACTGGGAGACTTGGGTGAATGCTGGGTTGAAGGAAATTTGTGGCTGCACTCAGATTCCAGAACTTTGCAGCACCGAAATCTGAGGGAAAAGAGGCTTTTTTTTTTCTTTTTTTTTTTTTTTACAAATTTTGAGGTTTGCAAAGGATTTTGGGTAACAGAACCTGGTGAGTGCCCCACAAGTCACACCATTCTGAATTCCCCTAGGTGTTACGTTTCCAGAAATATACAGGTGTGCAAAGTTTTCCTAGGTGTCGGCTGAGCTTGAGGCCAAAATCCACAGCAAGGCACTTTGCAAAAAACAGGTCAGTTTTCTTTGGGAAAATGTGATGTGTCCACATTGTGTTTTGGGGCATTTTGTGTTGCGGGCACTAGGCCTACCCACACAAGTGAGGTACCATTTTTATCAGGAGACTTGGGGGAATGCTGGGTGGAAGGAAGTTTGTGTCACCCAAAACTGGATTCCCCTAGGTGTCTAGTTTTGAAAAATGCACAGGTTTGGTAGGTGTTCCTAGGTGCCAGCTGAGCTAGAGGCCAAAATCCACAGCTAGGCACTTTCCAAAAAACACGTCAGATTTCAATGTAAAAATGTGATGTGTCCATGTTGCATTTACTGTTGCAGGCATTAGGCCTACCCACGCAAGTGAGGTACCATTTTTATCCACTGACTTGGGGGAACACAGAATAGAGGAACACGTGTTATTGCCCCTTGTATTTCTCTACATTTTTTCCTTCCAAACATAAGACAGTGTGGAAAAAAGCAGTCTATTTGAGAAACGCCCTGTAAATCACATGCTAGTATGGGGACCCCTGAATTCAGAGATGTGCAAATAAGCACTGCTTCTCAACACCTTATCTTGTGCCCATTTTAGAAATACAAAGGTTTCCTTGATACCTATTTTTCAATCTTTATATTTCACCAAATTAATTGCTGTATACCAGGTATACAATAAAAACCCAAGATGCAGCTCATTTATTGGCTCTGGGTATCTTGATGAACCTACAAGTCCTATATATCCCCGCAACCAAAAGGGTCCAGCAGACGTAACGGTATATTGCTTTCAAAAATCTGCCATAGCTGGAAAAAGTTATAGAAGAAAACGTGGACAGAATGGCTCTTTTTTAACCTCTTTTTCAATATTTTTTTATTTTAGCTGTTACTTTCTGTAGGAAAACCTTGAAGGATCTATCTACACAAATGACCCTTTGCTGAATTCAGAATTTTGTCTACTTTTCAGAAATCTTTACCTGTCCGGGAACCAGCATTGGTTTCACACCCATTTCTGTCACTAACTGGAAGGAGGCTGAAAGCACAAAAAATAGTAAAAATGGGGTGTGTCCCAGTAAAATGCTAAAATTGTGTTGAAAAATGTGGTTTTCTGATTCAAGTCTGCCTGCTCCTGAAAGCTGGAAAGATGGTGATTTTAGCAACACAAACCCTTTGTTGATGCCCTTTTCGGGGGGAAAAAACACATGCTTTCTTCTGCAGCCATTTTTCTAATTTTTCTGAAAAAAAAATTAGCTATATTTTGGCTAATTTCTTGGTATCCTCAAGGGGAACCCACAAACTCTGGGTACCTTTAGAATCCCTAGGATGTTGGGAAAAAAGGACTCAAATTCGTCTGGATAGCTAATGTGGACAAAAAGTTATGAAGGCCTAAGGTTGAACTACCCCAAATAGTCAAAAAAAGGGGTTCAGCAATGGGGGGGAGCGGGGGGGGGAGGTGGAAAGGCCCAGCAGCTAAGGGATTAAAAATCTGGTCACTATATAGAGAGAGCCACAGAGAGTGTGAAAGGAGTGAAAAACATCAGTGGACAATGCACTGATGAGTGTCTCAGTGAAGCCTCTCACCTTGTAAGCTGGTAAACTGGAAACATTTGAAAAGCTATTCTTTCATTCACAAAAATAAAAGAAAATGAAAAATGTAAAGTTCTTCACGTAATCGATTCAATTAAATAAGGGCTAGAAATTTTGTTCTGGGTCTGCGCGATTTTTGCGCTGGTGGTAGGGTATTTTGCGTTACATTTACGCAGTGAAAATGAAAACATTACGGCCCATATTTATACTTTTTGACGCTAAATTGCGCTAACGCAGTTTAGCGTCAAAAAATTTAGCGCCGTCTAACGCCATTCTGAAGCGCCATGCGGGCGCCGTATTTATGGAATGGCGTTAGCCGGCGCTAGCAGACCGGCGCTGCCTGGTGTGCGTGGAAAAAAACCACGTAGACCAGGCAGCGCCGGCGTAGGGGGAAAATGGCGTTAGGGCGTCTTAAAATGGGGCAAGTCAGGTTGAGGCAAAAAAATCGCCTCAACCCGATTTGCGCCATTTTTTTAGATGCCCAGATGCCATTTAAATGACTCCTGTCTTAGTAAAGACAGGAGTCATGCCCCCTTGCCCAATGGCCATGCCCAGGGGACTTATGTCCCCTGGGCATGGCCATTGGGCATAGTGGCATGTAGGGGGGGCACAAATAAGGCCCCCCTATGCCACCAAAAAAAATTAAAAAATATAGAAAATTATACTTACCTGAACTTACCTGAATGTCCCTGGGGTGGGTCCCTCCATCCTTGGGTGTCCTCCTGGGGTGGGCAGGGGTGGCAGGGGGGGTCCCTGGGGGCAGGGGAGGGCACCTGTGGGCTCATTTTGAGCCCACAGGCCCCTTAACGCCTACCCTGACCCAGGCGTTAAATAGTGGCGCAAATGCGGGGTTTTTTGACCCGCCAACTCCCGGGCGTGATTTTTGCCCGGGAGTATAAATACGACGCATTTGCGTCGCCGTCATTTTTTTAGACGGGAACGCCTTCCTTGCATCTCATTAACGCAAGGAAGGCGTTCACGCAAAAAAATGACGCTATTTGCCCATACTTTGGCGCTAGACGCGTCTAACGCCAAAGTATAAATATGGCGTTAGTTTTGCGCCGAATTTGCGTCGAAAAAAACAACGCTAATTCGGCGCAAACGGAGTATAAATACGGGCCTACATATTGCAGCAACTGGTCAGTGCACATTTTGGACCATGACTGGCGCAGACTTACCCGTCACTAATGTAAAATTACAGAACTACCGTGCAAAAACTGCCCAACTCTCCTACAGTTACGTGGTCTGACCCGGGATGGGCACCTTGGGAAAGAGATCCGCAGTGGCGTAAGGAAACTGGAGGGTCCACCCTGCAAAGGACATGGGGGTGCCCCCCCCTCCGGACTCGCTGAGGGTGCCCTCTTCAGCTCAAGCCCACCTCTTTCCCCCCACCGCGGGGGCCTTTGTTACGCCGCTGGAGATCAGAACATTTTAGTAAAATAAATAGCCTGGCAGGCCTTGTTCTGTCTCTAAGCGGTCTAGCTTTTAGCGCGTCTCTGCACCCAAGCGCTTCGCTAACCTCGCTTCGGAGAGCTTGGCGCGCGCGTGCATGACGCAGCTTTGAATTAAGCAGTCCGAGCTTGTCAGCAGACAATGCGTCCCCACGGGGGTACCTGTCCACAGACCCCGCGGTGCGCGCGGATGCCTGCTTGTTTTGGATAAAACTTCAATTGTCCTCCACAAAAAAAACCAACATTCTTGAACTGAAGACAAATTTATACATCATGGAGTGCTTAATTTCCATGGAATTTCGCTCCCCCTCGCAGACAGAAGTTATATACACAGGATTTTAGTATTTCCTCTCCGGCTCCAGCACTAATTTGAAGGACTGTAAAAGTTTGAACCGGTTCCAGTCCTGTGTGGTTTGCCGGGTCTCGGCCGCGCGCGGCGCGGAGTCAAAACAGGCCACACTCCAACAGACGCAGTAAACCCTTCAGCACGTTTCCGTTCTTCTCACACGTCCTCAAAAATGTTAACTTTTTTATTTTGAACGCTCTGCGCCAATTGGGGTGTTGTTGCTTCTTCGTGTGACCTCCTCCTGCTGATAAAATACCCCCGAGAAACCAGGCCCGCCAAGTTATATTGACTCCAACGCGCCGTGTTTTCTGATGCAAAGGGACGTGTGAGGCCGGAGGAAGTATTTCTGTCACTTGAACATGCCCAGATGTGGATCTTGCAACAGTGACACTGCTCCAGATGTTCACCCTGCTCACGAGAGCACTAACCCACCCAGAGAGAGCACGGTCTGCGAAACTCAGATATCATTCTCAGAGATAGGGCCTATGACCGGACTCCAGAGAGTTAAATAAATAAATACATAAATGAATGAATAAATACGTACAACTAAAAAAAAACATAAATAATTAAGTATATACATATTAGTGATTCACTAAGTCGAAAAAAATTAAAAGAAAAAATAAATGCATGCTTGTGATTCCACACAGGGAAAAAAACGAAAATAAACAAACAAATCAATAATCAGGTGTAGGAAGCTGGCTCTTTATACAGCGGCGGCTCCTCTGCTATGGCGGAGAAGCATATCCCCCCCAAACCCTCCTCTGCCAGCAGCAGAAGCTTCAATCCTTTTATCCTATGGAGGAAAGGCATATACTGCATATAGGTACTTTACAGCGACTTACAGGACCAATCTTTTGGACTAAGGTGAGTACGGGCCAGGGTTCAAGGCAGCACCAACAGGTCAACACGATCTGCACTAGGATGGCTGGGTGCAGAGGTGCAATTCAGTGTCAGATGCCCTGTTGAAGTCAATGGATGCAGTCCGATCTAAAAGAGGCTGCTAGCTGGGACTGGGGATCAGTCTGGCTGAACCAGCAAGGGAGCTCAGGTCTCAAAATGGTCGGGGTCATGGTCACACCTTTGGTCCTCTTCTCCTCTGGCCGGGGTAACCGTGTGCAGAGGTGTCCTGTGGTGTCAGGTTTTTGCCACTGGAGACACTCATGGTAGAGGGGACCTGCACAAAGAGGCTGCAGGTGGTGTTGGGAAGTCCACAGTTAGCAAACCCAAGGTGGGCTTCATATCTGGAGGGTCTGAGGGCCACGCTGGACCCTTTGGCCCACTTAAACTTGTACTAGGGGTACGGGTGTGGTGTACTTTTCAGTGTTAAGTGTCTGGTGCTCCTGAGTCCTCGCAGCTCTTCTGGGGTGTCTGCAGGATGCAGGGGAGCAGCTCTGGTACTCCATGGGAGTCCCTGGGTCTTGAGTGAAGGCTGGTAGTCCTCCTAGCCCTTTTGAGGCACAGGCAGCTGCAGGACAAGTCGTCTTTGGCACAATTGTTAAGGATAGCAGACAGGTCAGCATGGTTTGCGCCAAGTCAGTTGCTGGTCTTCTGTTCTTGCTTTTGCAAATCTTCAGTTTCTGTCTTCTACTTTCAGATTGGCAGGATATGATTTTCTGGTGTCAGGGAAGTGTATGGTAATGGCCAATAGGCTACGTATCCCTGGGGTTACTACACCCTCTATATGACCACTTCCTGTGGGGAATGAGCATAACCCTGTTCCATTTTTCCTAATTCTGCCATCATCTGATAGCAGACTTTAAAATTTAGCTTCCACATCAGGTAGCCCACCTTAGGAGTGGAACTAGCCAAAGGGTGAACACGTCTCCCTGACTACTAATGTTTCCACCTGTCCAGCAGCCAAATGGGTCTTGGTCAGGGGAGTGGGCATCCGCTCACCTCTGAGGCAAGCCAGATTCGCATAACAAAGCCGATGGGCTCTTTGAAGCTCCCTGCCTTGGAATGCTAATTTACAGGCCATTCTGTTGGAAGGGGTGTATAACACCCTCTGCCAGAGCAGGTTTTGCCTGAGAGCATGGACTGTCACCCCTGGGGGTCAGAAACTCGTCTGTGGTGCATGCTCGTTAAAACCAGTCAGCCAACACACTAGTAGTTGGCAGATTTTCAGGGGGCACCTCTAAAGTGTCCTCTGGGTGCATGTATTAATAAATTAGTCACTGGAATCAGTGTGGGTTGAGATGAGATGTCTGATACCAAACATCTTTGGTTTCTGGAAGCCGCCATGTAGTTGGGGAACTTGTTTTAACCATTGTCCAGCACATGTACTTAAAATGTCTTACCTGGTCACTTGTACTGGCAGTAATTGAACTGGCCAGCACAGGGGCATATCTTTTCATGCAGTTATGTCCACACATGTAGTATAGTGCACCCTGCTTTAGGGCTGTAAGGTCTACTGTGGGGGTGACTTACCTATACTGCACGTAGTACCTGCAATATGACACAGAGGGATGTGTGCCTTGTTGTGTTTTCATTTTTGTCTGCACCAAAATACGCAGCCTGCAGTGGCAGTCTGCATGAGTTAGGTGAGGGGTCCCTTAGGGTGGCACAATACAAGCTGCATCCCTTAGGGACCCTCTTTAGAACCCATGCCCTAGGTATCTGGGGTATCAGTTACTAGGGAGTTACATGCATGCCAACGGTATTGGCAATTGGGGGAAAAATTATATAGTTTAGGGAAAGAGATATGGCAGTAGGGGCCTGGATAGCAGGAACCCAATGCACTTGCTGTCAAAATTGCATCGAAACCAGGCAAAAAGTGGGGGTGGCCATTTAAAAAAGGGGCACTTTCCTACAATAGGTAGCTATATATAATCAGTTGCGTAACAAAACTGGAGTGGGCCACCTTGCACAGAACATGAAGGGGGGCCCCCTCTGCCCCCTCTGGACTCACTCAGGCCAGGTGCTGTGCTGAGGGGGCCCCCTGGAGCTCGCAGGGGGGCTGCACTGCAGGGGCTTTGGAGGCCTTTGTTACACCACTGGATATAATGCTTCATTAGGAGATGCCCTTCATTATGGAAAAAGATGCTGGGGCTGGAATTAGCAATTTCAGGCCGGTCTGTACTCGTGACTCTAAGCATTTGAGCAAGGAGTGTGAAGCAGAGTGGGTCGCTGTGCAGAGGATGCCAGAGCGTAGGGTGGGCAGGGCAGAGTCCAGATTGGACGGAGCAGCTAGTGACGTAACACAAAATGAATGATGCACTCTCCTGCAAAATGTGATGAATGGCCCTTGTGTTTCCCATATTTCATTGATGCTTATTGGCCTTGGGCTGAATGGGGCCCTAAGGAAGGATTGGGGTCCCTTAGAGAAATGCCCCCTCTCAGTTCCACAGGGGCTGCAGGAGGCTGGGTTACGCCCCTGGGGCAGCATTGCATGCTCTTCCTGTGCTGTTGGAAAGGTCATGTGGGGCTTGACTGAGCATCTGCGCCTTGCTTCCATCCTGGAGCCCCTGTGGTTTTACCTGGTGTGTCTCTCCACCTGGTAAAAAAAGTAATCATGGGTGGTGGAATCCCAGGCCAATCAGAATTTGTTAGAGGAGTATCCTAACTGTAATACACAATAAGGCATACATAAATCACATAGTAAAAATGGAACAATAATATTAAAAAACACAGGGATTAATAAACTAAACAACAAAATTAATGCAGCATAACTGAAATTCGAATTAAAAACCAAAAAACTAAGCAGTTAAGTACAGCTAAAGTAGGTCCATAGGGGACATTTTGTGGGTAGGGGGACTCTTGTGTTGATTTTCAGGTGGAGACAGCTAAAGCCCTCTTGTTTCTCATTCCTGTAGCTTAAATAAATGCTATTTTGATTTATACTCCAGGTTGGTGAAGGTGTTTGCAAATCATAGGTCTTTGAAGAGATTTTTCGAGAGTTTCACCCCTGCCAGTTTTAATGGTCTGCCCCCAAATTTAACATAGTTAGAGATGGATGTATTAATGTAACAGTTCCTACAGAGTACAAACCTAGGTGGGAAATAGAGTTATGAACATCAAGTGGGAGCCCAAAGGTGCGATTTACATTAGTTAGTTGTAAATTCGACTTTGTAGAGCAATAATGCTCTTTTAAGAAGTGTGTCTTCAATTTCTTTCTGAAGTTGTCAAGGGTCGGAGATTTCTGAATCAGTGGGGACGAGGCTCTACACCCTGAATACATATATGGAGAAGGTCTGCTTTCTGATGTTTGCTTTTTGCAATTTTTATTACAACACAGAAAGAGAGTATTGGGAGTAATACAACCCCACACAAACTCCCGTTCATCAAGGAACTTCAAACACAAAGTGTGTGGGGGATGTCAAGGGCAGGTCTCTTGTATCCTATTTAGGCTCAGGATTCGCCAGGATTCGGCTAGGTGGTCATATGATGAAGCATGACACTATAATGTGTGTGAGATCACCTATTCCATAAAGGGAACTCCCTCACACACCTAACCTCCACTTTCACTTCCTATGTCCATGAAGGCGATCGCCTAACTGGTGAATCCTGAGCCTAAATAGGCTACAAGAGACCTGTTCCCGACACACTTTGTGTTCGAAGTGCTTTTTGCAATTTGTCTGGATGTTCCCCTGTCCTAGTATGTTAGGGTGTCTTTTCTGGTGGTCTTGTAGGTCATGCAGCTCTTCTTGAAGATGATAAGTGTAACGTGGCTGGAAGGACAGGTAGGTGTGCGTTTTAAGCTGTAGTTGTTTGGATCCTGTGTCGTGATGTTGGGCACTGTGGGACGTCTGCCTGCAGCCTGAAGTTCATGTGAACACCGCTAAACTGAGTAGTGCCAATTTCAGATGAGGCCAAGTATACACATTTCACGCCAATGTGTTTTACTTGTACTCCGAGCTGACGTTATTAGCCAAACACTCTACCCAGGATCAAGGTAAGTTTACTCAGCTGTCCAAGCTGTCCTCAGAAGGCTCTCACTGCTTAGGTCATTGAATTCTCAACTCTAGAACCCATGACATATGTGCAGTGCAGACACCACAGTAGGATCCTGGAGGGGAGTTAGTTTATTAATTTATAGTATTTATTATGCACACAATTACCTGAAGGTGTCCAGCTGATTCCTCAATTAAATCAAATAGGTTTGGCTCCTCAAATGTACTAAAGTCGTACTGCATGTACCCAGGACCTGTAAATTAACTGCTACTATTGGGCCTGCAGCACTAATTGCGACCCTCACTTATGTAGCCTTTTAAACATGTCTCAGGTCTGCCATTGCAGTTTGTGCATGCAGTTTAAAGTGCCATTTTGACCTGGCAAACAAAATAGTTTGTAAGGCCTAAACCTTCCTTTTCAATACATATAGGATAGACCCTTAACAGCCCAGAGGGCAGGGCACAATGTATATTTAAAAAGCAGGACATGTACTTTTAAGTTTTACATGTTCTGGCAGTGAAAAACGCTTACATTCATTTTTCACTACTGAAAGGCCTATATCTTCCAGAGGATAACAATTTACATTACATATTACATATTACATTTTATAAGTACAATTCCCAAATGGTAACAGATCATCAGTTCATGTTTGGTGTCTCTGGAATCACAATTTAAAAATATAACTTATAGTGAATTTGGATTTTAAATTGCAATTCTGAAAATGCCACTTTTAGAAAGTTGTCATTTTCTTGCCTTAGTCATTTGGTGCCTCCAACTGATCTCTGGGCTGCCTGCAGCTTGACTGGGTGTCATTGGGTTTTATATATTCCTCCTAAATAGCCACACACAATGAGAGGGATTTATAGTGCTTGCTGCACCTACAGAGGTGAAATACTTTATTACTTTCTGAACTGACTATGAATTCAACTGCATTTACCATGATGCATTGGGGTCATACTTTGTTGCTGGAGTGTAGGCCGTGTTCTCCCTTTCTTTGCGACACAATGAGAGCTTGGGTGTGACTGGATGGGCCATCACTGGCAGGATGGGAGGGAGGAGCTGGAAACAGCCTCACTTACACCTGAACAGGCTGTGTCCTCTCTCCACACAAAGGGCTTAATGACCCTACATTGTCACTCCAGCCAGGTTGGAGCTGGGGAAGGGGATATAGGGAATTCCTTACACTTCAAAGCCATTGTTTAGAAGCATCTTCCACCTTCCAGAACTAGGCACCGGGGCATAAAAGATAGACCTCAGACACCACCACTTCACTACACATCTGAACCTGTAGATATTCCGCCAGGAAGGACTGCTGTGGTGTTGAAGAACTGTCACTTTGGTGCTGTGTTGACCTACTATCCTCTTGTCTCAGTGAGAAGGACTGGACCTGTATCTCTTAAACCCATAACCCAGAGAGACTCCAAAGGCTAGTTGGCTCGCCCCCTGATCTGAAGCCTCAGGGACATAACAGGCATCCAACAATCATGCATCTGCCATCTGTGAGACTTCCCTGTCAGGTGGTGCCACCCCAGTCCTGGGCCCTTGTATGTGAGCCTAAGGTGCTCTGCCAGACTGTGGATCCAGGGGAACCAGCACATCTCCTCTGCAACGCAGCACAAACCCATGCAGAACTGACGTATCACTGCCACTGTGTGGATTGGGCCCCTCACAAAGACTTGCATTGCCACCACAATCTGAATCGCCTTTGGAACAGCAGCAGCACAGGCCCTCACATCTCTGATCAACGGCAGCCTTGATGACGGTCACTGCATCGCTGCCTCTCAGCTCTTTGTAACCAACACATTGCCCGACTGCATGTTGCATCCATTACATCGGACTTCACTTTGCTAGGCCTGTTGGTGGGATCCTCGACATTGACGAAACAGGGCCTCACACAGCAGCCTCACCGCATCTCAGAATTGACTCATCGCTGTGGATGCACAACACATCTTCAACGCAGGTCCACGCAACACTCCGCAAACCAGGAATGAAGGTACTTTTCTTCAGCAGACCGCGCTCCATCGTGGTTAGCCTGAACTTGTGACTTTGTCCTGGCTCGGCATGTCCAAATATGCACAGTTGGTGTTTTTCTTTAAAAGCTTTAAAATTCAAAATCTCCAATTCTACTAATTGTATTTTTGTTGATTTGGCTCCTGTTGTGGTGTGTTTTCACTGTGTTACTGTTTTAAGTGTTGCAGAATTACTTTACACATTGCCTCTAATTTAAGCCTGACTACTCTGTGCCAAGCTACCTGGGGTTTGAGCACAGGTTAATTGGGGTTTACTTGGTCCTTACCCTGATAAGGATTGTGGTTACTGCTAAACCAGGACTCCCAACTCAACCCAACAACCCAATTTCTTCAAATAAGTAACTAAATAAATAAAGTACAATTACTGCATTTTTAAGATTCCATTAATTTCTAGTTTTAATGAGGATGCATTGGTAGATTCTTTTGTTTCCACAATTCTTTTTAAGAGAGATACATACACAATAGTTTGTCAGATAAGGAATTACTTTCTGTTTCTGCGCTTCAACACCCATGCATTAGGAAAAGGATACTGTGGTTCATTAAGGGACAGAGTTCAGCCCTGATATGAAGCAAGAAAGATCAGTTATATATGAGACTCTGCACAAACACCATTCATGGCTACATGGCCCAGCAAGTCTTCACTATGGAACAAAAACATCTTTCATTACTAAATAGCATTAAGTAAACCACATTGTGTCAGATATTGAGGATGGGTATGTTAACCATGATGTATCGAAAGGAGATTTGCTTTAGTATGTATGCATATAGTATCTGTATAACAACAACTTACCCAAAGGGCAGGAGAGATCTGTTAAGGATCACAGTCAACACGGATGAAGAGATAGCTAGGTTCTGGGAGCTGAAGGCGGGTGTTACCACATTATGATGTAATGTTCTTCAAAGAGGTGTAACTTCAGTTCTTCCTAAATTGGAGCCTTTGGTTGTCCTGATGGATACTGGGATGTTGTTCCAGGCCTTGGACCAATAGATGGAGAAGGCCATTTGACTTTAATCATTCATCTGTTGCTGTGTCTCCTGAGGCTCCATCTACCTGCTGTCGTCCACCCCTTAGTCCTGCAAATCTGGTGGCACACCCCATTTCCCCTGACTCTCTGACTATCGCTGTCATGCATATAGCATTTAGGGAAGGTGCTAGGGCTTAAACAAGAAACCCTTTACAGTTAAACTTCCCTAATCCTGGCAGCAAGTCTGGAAAGGTAACAAAGAAGGGCCCTTCTGCATAGTCTCTTGAGACCCACAAGACTCATAAGGGTTTGTGCAATCTTCAAAACTTGTTTTTCATTTTGGGCTTGAAGATCTCGTCAGTTCTTGACACCTTTGGTTCATGAATTGCAACACTGGAAGAGATGGTGGGTAAGCTAAATGTGTCCTTGGCCTTATTCATATGCAAATTGAGAAACTGACACATAATTTAGATTCTAAGCTCCACTTTTTCAATGATACTGGCAATGTTTCTACCCAAGGCATGTCCCACTGTCCCACAACCAACAGGGGGTCACAGCCTTTGGTAGTCAACTTAGGTTATCCAAATCCTGATGTCCCACCCATCTCCTTGCAATAGTCGATCAGACCCCGAGATGTGTCCCAGGCATGATAGGATAATTAGCACACCACACACCAATGGCCCTAAAGGACTAGGTCCTGTTGATAAAGCTGTTGTTCCACAACCTCCTCATGTGGTTGCCCTCGAAGAGTATCCTTGCATAGATGCTATCAAGCTGCCCCCAGCTTCTACCCCATATTTTCTTTTAATGGTGAATGTGACTTCCCTTAAGAGTAGGAACTCAGAGAGTTTTACGTAGCTCAAAAACGAAGTTGCTTGTTGGTTTACATCTAGGGCTAACAGGTCTCATCCTTAGTAGGAGGAGATTCTCAGGGCCTGCAGAGTTGGTTTGGATAAGACCCTCTGAAACAAATGTTCAGGGGTGACTGCATTATAATACAATTTTGCAGTGCCTCGTGGGGGCGGTCACATCCTCCATACTATAGGTCGAATGGTGTTCCTTGTGACAGAATTTCAGTACTCCTGCTGGGATTCTTTTATCAGCCCCACTTTGTTAGGCCTATACTAAGGGGGAAATTGCATCTTGGGTCGCCTGGGCCACTTGATGGCCCTGTAACATTTTCACATCCAAGCAAGCCCTTGAGCATGCTGATTAGTAATTGCTTTGAGCCTCTGACCCAGCTTGATGACCCTGACTGACTGACCACAGCTCCCGATGTGGGGAACTCAGTGATGCATGTGGCGTACAGTCAGTCTGTTGATTTAAGGGTGCTGAGTTGGAACATAGCTGCGGTTCGGGGTAAGGTTTCAGATGACGGTTGGTCTAAGATGCTGTCCTACTTTGACATTATTTGTCTACAGGAGAATTAGGATGTTCCGGGTTTATATATGGATGGCTATGCCACATATACTGCTTCAGCTATTCTCTCCTCTAGTGGGTGTGCTAGAGGGGGTCTGGAAACGCTCAGTAATTTGGGCTTAGGTTGTATAGTTGAGGGGGTCAGGTCCAAATCGCCTGACATTCTTGGTCTTCTATTGATTTTCCCAAATAAGTATAGAATGTTGGTTATTATTTTTTTTATAAATTCTTACGCAGTCAGACTTGAGTTGGTTGCTGTTTTTTAACCCAAGAGCATTTATAGATGATTATTTTTCACTCGGTGTCTCCGTTTACAATGATTATGTTAGTCGGGAATTTTAATTTGCATCCTCGTTCAGCTTGTCATGGCAATGAGTGTTTTGAGAAAGAATCACCATTTGTTGCTCAGGTCCATCTTAAGTATACACAACAAGGATAAATGATAAACAGCCTGATTACTGATTGTAATCTAGTTAATTTTATGAAATTGAGAAAGGGTGGGTCAGCTGGGAGGACTCCCACATTCAAGGGGAGGGTTACTAGTTCCACCATTGGTTATATCTTTGTCTCATCCTGTTTATATTTTGTTCTTGTAAAATTCAAGGTTGTGTGGGATGCTTTGAGCGATCATAAACCCCTGATAGCCATTTTTTAAGGGATAAGAAGCCTGTTGATGTGACTCGCCTGTTTGAGGAGTCGGTAGTATCTACTGATCAAGGGTGAAGGGTCAGGTAGTCTTCGATTATTTCAATGGATTTTATCTCCACCTGGTTACCACCTGTTTCACTGACTTTGAAACCTGTTTAAGTGATGGTCTGATGTCCTTTTCTAACATATGCAGATTTATTTAATCTGCTCTTTCTAAGCCTGGTGTATCTTCCTCTCCATCCCAAGGCAGGTGGTTTGATAAAAAGCACTTGCAAGCGCGTAAGGACTTGTTAGTGACTTTGCATAAGAAACCTCGTTGTCAGGATGAGGTGAGGATAGCCAGGGCAGTATATCGTTAGGCAGGTAGTGAGTGCAAGAGTCAGTTGAAAAAGGCGGCCTGGGAAAATCTGCTTGCTGCTAGTTCGCAAAGTGACAGTGCGACATTTTGGAGTATGATAAACCATCCCCTGTTTAGCTGTGAGCAACTCCCCAATCAGGCACTAACCATTTTGGCACAAGCATGGTTTGACCATTCTTGCAATATTTGATTTGGAAACTAAAAGTGGAGATTTATTTGGCAGATGGAGAAAACAAATTTAACAAGTCACGGAGTATACCTACTTAGGTGTGAGCTATGGTCTAAAACTCACATGGTTGTTGCATTTAGGACAGATCAGGAACAGACATTATATCCACGGCCACAGCTATTGCATGTTTTGAACACTTATATGGTGGATCTGCTCTTGGCCCCACGTCAACAATGCTAACAATGAAAACGTATTCAATCATTTAATATGGATCAATTGTAATTAATAAGCAAGGTATGAAGGTTTTTAATGTTGTTTTTATTCAACTTTTAAGCTATAGCCTTCGACCCCCCATGTGGTGATTAGGCTAGAATTTGACCTTACTCAGCTAACACTTTTAAATTACATAAATATAATTAATTATTTATGTGATTGTCTAAATGCATCACTGAACCTTTTAAATGCTCTAATTAGAGAAGGTTTTGCATTGCTCGTAGGAGACCAACTGCTAGCAATGGATGTGGGCCTAAAAATTCTACTAGGGAATCACCAGCTTCCAACAATAAACACCTTAGCAGGAGTTCCAAAGACGACTTGAAAAGTTAAAGCATTTTCAGTATACAATTGTAACTCTTGTTAATAAGAGGCAATCATTTTTAGAATCTACTTTAAATGCATGGGCGAAAAAAGGTCTTTTTACGTTTTAGACTCTTACATATTCTGCTAATACAGTTCGAGGGATCTTGGAACAAGTCTACGGATAATAATAAGCAATGCTGCTTGTAATGTATCTCCGGAAATAGTTGAACATATCTGTTGCCTATGCCCTTCAGTACTGGATTTGAGGAAAACATTTCTGAAAACTTTATTTCTTCAAGCGGGTATAAGGAGACTTAAGGATGCTACACAATTTTGCTTTTCTTGGTGTTCAAACAAAACTATTTGGTCTCATATCAAATTTCTCTCACAGGTTAAGTTGCGCATCAAGGCCTTATGTAATAAACTTATTTAGGTGCTGCGTATGTAACATTATTATTTTAACATGTTCGATGAACGTTTGATAATGTCATGTATATTGTATTGATTTTTGACTTAAATTATACACTAAAATCGTACATACCATCCTACCACTCCAATCTGTATAACAGTGGGAAAAGTCCTGAATTTCAGAGGGGTGAAATTTACTCCCACTCCAAACAGCGCAAAAGTAGGGAAAGTGCTGACCTGCAAAGAGATACATTTTACTTTTCTTACTACAGTCTAAGCAAAAGCAATGAAAGTACTTAACTTCAAACACATTATATATGTAACACCATGAATGTAAAAAAAATAATTACTCTCAATATATAAACTATTAATTACCATTACAAAATAAATATGTAATAAAAACTAAAAACCATTAATCATTGCACATAATTATTATTCAGTAAAATAATTATCAATTAATAAATGATAATTATTCAATTATTAATTTATTTACTTCTCGTCCTAAATCCCTATAAACCGAGCAGCCTGCACCTAAAATATAACTAAAAAAATAGGTATTCCATAATTTACATGTTTAAAATCAATTAAATAATTAAATAGCAATTGATAATTGATAATTATTACTTAATTATCTTCCTAGCATAGACCCCTGAAAATCTAGCAGCCCACAACTCAAATATAATTAAACTAAATAACTATTCCGTTATTTAAATATTTAAGATTGAATTCAATAATTAATTTACAAATAATAACTAATAGCTAATTATTACTTAATTAACTTCTCACCATTTACCCCTACAAACCTACTACCTTACAACTAAAATATAAGTAAAAAAAATAAGAATTCCATAGATTACATAATTAAACATCAATCATATATTTATTTAGCAATTAATTATTAATTGCTGACTAATTATCACGTAATTAACTTTTAACTCCATACCCCTACAAACCATAAATAAGATATAACAAACATAAATGATTTTCACATAATTTACATAATAAATATCAATCACATAATTAAATAACATTTATTAAGTAATTCACAAGTAAGTAATAATTAAGTTCTCACTCTATCTCCTTATGAAGCCGACAACCCACTACAATATACATTACTATTACAAATTAAAAAAATCCAAATCATTTAAATTACAAACTGCATTTTAAAAACATTAATAACATTTATATAAACAATAGTAAAACAAAATATATATCAACTAAAACACATTCAAATAATTAGAAAACGATATTTTAACCACTTTACTATTTAAGACGATATTAAAGCATTGATATTATTAAAAACAATGCTACACACTTCAAAAAATGATATTCTTGCCAATTATATTTGTGCATTATGATATTTGTGTATCACAATATTCAGTTTCAGTTATGTCTGTCTTCTGATATTTTAAAATCAATATTTTGTCGAAAATATTATTCATACTTATTATTTAAATATATTTCATTAAATTACTTGGAATGAAATGGCAAACGATATGATGGTCTACATTTAAATTGTAATCTGTGAGGAAAAGCACATGAGGAAATGGTTTGACAATGAAATTTATACGACTAAGTGGTATGTTCCCAAACTGTGGACTTCACAGGTCTAGCTCTTAGACCGGCTTTTTTGTGTATTACTCCAATATGACTCGAGCCACTGCTTATTTAACTCTAGAGTCAGCGAAGGAAAGATGGGGTTGAGTACTCTCTGTCATAGGAAACCGCTACAAAGGCACAAAAGAGGGGATTCCTCTTCTTTGAGCTACGTTACAACAATTTGGGGGGAGTAGCACCTCTCGCAAAGAATAGAGCAGGAAGAGGCCAGGACTGTGCTATTCCTCAAAGACTCCTCTGTCTTCTGTCCCCTATATCCCCAAGTATGATCCATTTCAAAAGTCCACAGGAATGTTTCAGGGGAGCCATGGAGTTCACATTTAGGCCTGGAAGGTTCGCTCCAGCTTCCACTTTATGAAAATTACTTCCAACTTCCATCTTATGAAAGTTTCCTCCAACATGTATCTTATGAACTGATAACGCGTCCTTCTATGTTAATTTATACACATTAGGACTCGTTTTAGGCCAATGAATCTTTTGGCCCAGTGGTGAGACACCGTAAGACGAGATAACTGATCAGTATATCAAGCAGTATATCAATAATATTATCAACATATATCACCACAATGTATTTCACTTTAGACATTTGTTATACTGTCGACGCAACCATGACCTTTCAGTCATGAATGACCACACAGTGTTAGAAGTTTAGTGAATTTTATTCCCTATTGGTTACAATCTAATAGCAAATGTATTAATCTTAAAACCAAGAAGCAAAAGAGCATAATCATGATATGGCGTTGATGACAAGATTTAGATAACGCGAGGATCAGGACCATTAAGACACCAAGCAAAATACATAGGTAGCATATACGAATCAGTTCAGCATAGCGCAACGTCAGTCAATGTCCATTTGTCAGTCAAAGTGAATATCTTATCTAACCACTGATTAGCATTAGCATGTTGGGCTTCATGCGAAAACAATTTAGAACATCAATTTGGAAAACATCTATCTATGGGCTCTATTCAAAAATACACAGCAGTTGGTACCTAGAAAGAAAGGCATATATACAAAATTACAGACATCTATAATTACCCTCCTCAGAATGAGTCAGCATACAGGATCACTCTTCGTCTTCAGGACATCAGTTGGATCACCGTCGGTCTATCTAGTCTTAGGGCATTGGGGCACTTCCCTCATAAGGAGGTAAAGTGTAATGGGGCAGCTAAGGGTGAGGATGGTTTGTTAAGTCTCAAGTCACCAAACAGAGTGACAGAGTTTCTGGATGCAATCAATATCATTCCCTACCTAGGTCTCGAGTCTCTTGTGTCATGAGTTTTTATCCCTTTTTGGAAATACCTTCCCCCAAATTTCTATTGGCTAGCCACTACACCCCACTATCTATAACCTATCAAATTTTACATTAAGTAATGCACTTGTCATTTTACGATAATCTTCTATACTTTGATTGGTCTTCATAATTGACGTTTTCCGTAGGTGGCATATCGGGGGTTACTTCATTTTCTGGCACCTTCTTCGGGTCAAGAGTTCTCTTTTCCATGGTCAAATGTCCTTGAACGTTTCCATATTCTGTTGCAAAGTGTATAAACGTTATACTAAAGCAGCTAGCATTCGGATGAGAGAATATTGCGATGTATCTTTTTTGTAGAAAAGAACAAAATGCTGGGTCATGGCCTTTTGCAAGTCAGCACACTGAAGAAACAGAAAAATACGCTTTAATATGAGAGCTACACAGACAGTTTTCCGACTCACGCTAACTTAAGGCCTATAGATTCTAATGAGTGCAATGTCGTACATGTTAGTTATAAAACGAGTAAACATTTTATAATTGACATTAGTGTATGCGTATGATAATTCTTCACATTTAAATGCGTCTCAATGAATAATATTATTAATACAGCATTTGTTAAGTACAAGCAATTCACGTCTAATATATGTAATATTTAGATTACGCTCTCTCAGTACCATTCAAACACAAGACATCAAAATGCATTTCTGGGCTGCAATGGTGAAGCACAGCAGATAGAGTCCATGCTCATCCTAGCACAAAGGCATAGTGTAACCATACATGTGACAAGCATGTCTCACAGTACCCAGTTGTGGGTGTTTGGCAGACAACTGCAAATAAGAGAGTCCGGTAGGCAGCTCTCCCTGTGCAGGAGAGGTGCCTACAAACAATAGGCAAAAATGCCAGTCCTGCTGCAAACACTGTCAGACCTCCACAACCTGATGAGCTGATGGTAGACACACTGAGAAAAGTAGGGTCTACATGTTGTACAATTCTACACCACACGGCCCAACTATAAGTCTCAATTCATTTCAATGGTTGCCTTCAGTGTGCAAGTATGATTGTCAATTGTGCTTAGGCTACAAATTGTGAAAATCAAAAAAATCGAGTGACTTACTACATATAAAGCGGAGGAAAGGGATCTCCAGATGGATCTCCTGCATGACTTGTCCACTCCAACACAATGAGGCACCTCTTAAGGTTTTTACAGGCTGGATACAAGAAATTCCTGATACGAAGAAAGAATCTGCCTATCAATAATGACTGATTTACCTTGGCACCATTTTGTCAGGTGTTAAGGCCAGCAACAAGTTGGCAAGGGATCATAGAGACAGTTACCCTTTACTAGACCTGTAAAAGGTCAGAGGTTCACATCTGGGTCCACAGTAGGACAATCAGTACCTAAGTGCATTGCACACGTCTCTCTGCGTTCACCCAGTTTGTACATTCAACCTTCAGTTCTATAACCTTTGCTGTTTTCCAGCCTCCTGGTTCCTCTTCCCTTTTTCTTTCAGGGCTTGTTACTTTTTGAAACACTGAAAGTACACTCCCACCTGGTCTGATTGCTATTTTCTTTGTGAGCCTGACTGATAATTGTGTTATATGTGATTACACTAGTTAGGACAATGATTGACACAACTGGAAAAGCAAAGCAACATCTTCCTTCTGGATATGGTAGAAAGAGTTTAATGAAAGCCTGTAGTTTGAATGCCAATAAACCAGAGGTAGTCTCAGGAGATATTGTCCACTGTGGTAGCATTCTGCAACCAGCAATTAAAAAGATTGTGCTTTATATCTTTTTCCGATAGCTTAGGAATTTATGTCATTATTACTGCTTGAACCTGCTTTTCTTGTACTGTAGCCTAATATAACTGGATTTGTGTACATAGCTGAATCAAAATAAAAACAAATTTTCTAGGAAAGGTTTGTTCAGTTGAAGTACTCCAAGTCTGTTTATTGAGTTTTCACAAAACAATACAGTGACATACAATAATAGTGCGAGAAACAGGTGTAGAGTCAGATGCATATTTGTTGTATATAATCACACCTAGCTGTTGTATGGAAGTAATCAGTTTCTATTTGTGTACACCTGTGTAGATAGTAAGAAACAAAAGGCATTCTTATCATTTTTATTTTCCACTGTTTGTCATATTAATCAATACCAACTGTAATAGTTTAGGGGTATTACTGTAGGATCAGAATAAGGGTTCAGTATATTTGCTTAAGGAGTTTGAACTATGATAGGCTTAACTTTGTGTGGATTTTCTCAGTGCTTAATTTGAGCCAGTGATTTCTGGTGCTCAGCACAGGCACTGTATCGCCAACCCCCACTCTTACAACAGTCTGACATATGGTGGTGCTGTTTGTCTAATTTTGGGAGGAGCACAACAACAGTTGTGTAATAATTAAATATACATTAAAATGACAAATCTATATGAATAATTTGGGCAGCATATATTGGGTATTTTTAAAGCCTATTGAAATTCGCAATTGTCACTCTTTTATAAGCGTGGTAGTTAGTTGTGTTGGTACTGTCATTGGCAAATCTAGTGGGGGCACTGGGTGGTGCAAGCCGCAGTGGCCTCCTGACAAGGGCCCTGGCACTTTTTTTCTTAATACAAATTAAGCACTGGATTTTCCCCATGATTCAATGTTTGATGGCAGGGGTCAGTGTCTGTTTTCGCACACGTTGAAAGCCTAAATTAATTTAATGTTCATTGAACTTAAAAGCTATCTCTAATATAATCTTGTCTTAAGTCCATACCTCTCTTGTTTCTTTCTCATGTCTTAATTCTGTGCCAGATGGTTTCCAGTTGTTCATGGCATAAATACAGAAACCCCACCTGCATGGCAAATACTCCCTGCATGTGCACTGAGTTATGGTGTAGCCATCATGTAAGCAGCTGACATATCATCCGTGTGTGGATAAAGCAGTTCCTTATTGGAATTATGGGTGTTCTACTGTCAGCTTTGTTCACTAAATTGTATTTTTTGTAATTAAAGCCCATGGATGTTTCCCTTACATAGGTGGGATTGTTTCTTATCACTTTTCCTGATTTCCTGTTCTGCACCTATAGGAGTGAGCTCAATTGTAGAAACATGTAATTCACTGGTCAGCCATATTGTAGGCATGATACAAATAGTCCATTGTTGAGGCCATATTGCATGCATTATCCAAATGCATCCTATGCTCTCATTTTTGCATCTTGGACTTCACTTTTTATGAACATCTCAATTGCTCTCTCCAAATTGTGAAGTGTATATCTGTTTGTTTTTCCTATCTACAGCTATTGTGCTTGCCTCTAATGCCATTCAATACATTTATGCAATAGTAGTCTCCCACCTCAACTATTGCAATGTGGTTTATCTTTTTACCTACATTTCAGCTGCATAAGCTACTGCTTATTCAGAATTTGTCTGTCAGAATATTCTTTGATCTTCTGTATAGGGTGCCTTCACTTGCTCCTTAATGACAAAAGTGTCCAGCTGAAGAGCCTCTGTATTTGCCACAGTAGCTCCGGTCTTTTCTGCATATCTATTTCAATATAGCAGCCCTCACAACAGCTGCACTGTGCTGCCTCTTGTCTCTTGGTCCTGGCCAAGATTTGTAAACTTAGAGCCGGTGGCTGCTCTTTTGCAGTGGCGGCTGCCATAAATGTCAAGGGGAGCGCCAAAGGGGGGAGATAGGAAGCCAGAGGAGGGAGGGGGATCAATAAAATAAAAAGTAACTTGAAAAAAACCCACATACCTCTCCGCTGCCCCTGCTGCTGGCTGCCTCGCTCCTCTCCCGATTGTGTTTGCGTCCCAGCAGTACCTGAGAACCAGCACAAGTGCCTCTTTCAATTCTGATGCTGCTCTCATGCTATACCTAGCATGAGAACGTCAGGATTAGTCTGAGTGGCATGACCTGCTGCTCAGACAATGTGTTGGAGTCTTGCTCTTTCTCCAACCCGGCTATACAACACAGCTGGGTTGGAGAAACCTAAGTGCACGTGTCAGTTTGTCCGGCCTAAGACGGCTGGCCAAACTGACATGCGCACTTAGGTGCATTTACTCCACCTCTCCTCCCCCTCCCTTGGCCAGCCCCATCCCTCCCTGCAGATACTGGCTCATAGCCAGCAGCTGAAAAATAAATTGATGATAAAAAATTATTTTATTTTTCAGTTGCTGGCTCTGAGCCAGTGGGGCGACTCTACTTAGACATTGCGAAGGTCCGCCCCTGCACGTTTGTCTGTCGGGTTCCAGAACTGTGGAGCCCCTTGCCTTACCTTCTCCTTTGCGACCCTGACTGCCTCTCATTTAGAAAGGCTCTAAAAACCTGTCTGTTTTAATATGTTTCCTCTTGTTTCTTTTTTCTGTACAGCTGGGTTATTGTATGTTGGGTCCAGCGCCTGGATGCCCACCTTCTGAAACCTCTTAACAATAATAGTATATAGCACACTGTTTAGTCTTAAGCCTCAAACTGTAACTGACACATGTGAGGTTATCATGTTTGTGTGTTGGGCTGCAGGAGTTCCCAAAGGTGCTTGCCTTACCAGGGTCATTTGAGTGTCAGCAACCTTTCTACATTGTCAAAATGCATCTTAGATCTTATAGCACATAATCATTGTGTCCTTGGCCACTAAGTAGTCAGCATGTAATAATAATAATAATAATAATATTAATAATAATAATAAAAATAATAATAATGTAGAGTTTGTAATTATGTTATTTTAGCCTTTCTTTAGTCATTTAATTTGGCTTCATTTTGTAGCAGAAGATATTCTAAGTTTCTCTCTCTAGAAACATTTGTGTGGCTGTTCACCAAAAATCATTTTTCATGTGATCTTTCTATACAAAATGTTTGCCCACTGGAACGGATGTCACCAAGGACCTAACGTTTGATTCAAACTTAATAATTCTTATTTCTGGCTTCCTTATTGGTCTTCTCCACAAGAGCCAAGTTGCAAAGGCAAGTGATCGCATGCATAATATTTTTTGTGTTGCAATTTGTGAATTGTGTATGTGCAATTTTGATTCCATCATACAGATATTCTGTCACAATTAAAGTCTTTTCACATACTACACAATTTCAGCTTTTGTGCGATTCATGGCGTGAATTGGTGTGAGATTCATGGCTCTCATTATGCTTAGCACTTTTTAGGATTTCTTTTGCAGGAGGAGCCCAAATCTTCCTTGGAGTTCTTATTTCTCTTCAAAGCGAAGATTTTTCAAATTTTACTGGAAAAGTGTTTCGAACGTGAATTTTCCTATGGTCTATTTTCTTTATTTGGTCTGTCTCTGAAGCAAACTTCGTGATACTCACTTGGAAGATTTTTTCTTTTTTATTTGATTATTTGATTGTATCAGCAATGCTTCCCTTGATATGCACCAGACATGTTTAGCATTTTTGGGGGATCTTCTTTTGCACAATTTCTATGATTATGTTTTCGCTTTAGAAAAGTAATACTGTTCACTAATACAGTGCTTGCAGATTTGCAGGAACTGCTCTTATGGATAATTCTCTTTGCTATTTCTGGGATGAAAATGCAGATAATGTGATAATATATTTATGAACATTCATTGGAATACTGTGATGTTATGGTTTCCATCTTTGTGCTTTTTCATTTGGTCTAGAAAGTTTATTTAAGGATTTGAATGTAGTAGCAATTAGATCATATTAGCTCTTTGGTTCAGCAGTCATTAACGCCTCCAATATATCAACTTGTCTTCCAAATACAGATGTGAGCATGAAAAGGATGGTTATTGAATGTCCATTTCTTTTCATATCCTGCCTTAAAAAGTTTTCCGGCTCTGGAGTGAATGCTGTGCCCATGGCTGCACCTTGTTTGTCTGAAGAAGCGATCATCAAGCATAAAGTAATTATTTGCCAGGAAACTTTTGGCTAAGTTTAAAATGGAACCTGCCTGTAGTTTGTGGGTCTTTCCCCTCCTGTTCAAATATATTTTGAGGACTTGCAGATCCATATCCTGGGGAATGTTTGCAAATTATCCTTCTACATCCACAGTAGCTAGGATATGCGAAACCAGACAATATGGCATATTTTAAAATGTATTAATAATCTTACTGTTATCTTTGATGGATTCTCCATTTTCCAACACAAATAAATGGTTTGAGAAATCGATATACTTGCAGGAGTTCCAGCACTGAGCCACACCCGGATAATTACCACTTAACCACCCTTCTTGCAAACCTTCATTAAGGATTAGGAGTTACGTCTGTATTTCACAGATTGGATTGCGATGTAAATGTCAGTAGTGTAAATCATGCCTCATTCAGAGTGAGATGGACATCCTGATGCAGAGTTTTCCATAGTAATTTGCCAATTTCTTGGATTGACATGGCTGGGCACAACAAACAACTTTCTTTTTCTGTTTTTGGTAGCCAGAAGAAAGGGTGACTTCTATCAGTAGCCACAATGCTGCCTTGCACTTGAATGATAAGTGAAAGGTGCCATGTGTCTTGGGAGGAGTCCCAGAAAGAGGAAAACGCTCAAATGGCAGAAAAGCCTCCTTGGAAATGATAGGCAATAAAGTTTAAGCAGTGACAGGAAGATGAAGAAGAAAGGCAAGTCCGGCATCTCATTCCTTGCTGCATCTTATGTTACCCTCCCAACATTCTATGGCCTTCTGACTCTGTGGGCATATAAGTGTGCTGAGGCATTTCTTTTGCATAGCACAAGTCAGGAGATGTTGGCACTGCAGCAGAATGCAATGTTTTGGTAGCCCTATAAATCCCACAGTGGAAAGCATGGCGGCCAGCTCAGGCAGGTGCCCAATATAAAAGGGTGCCCTGTTTTAGTTCTCACATTCCAATTCATTTAATTGCTTGCAGCAAAAAAACTGGCTACTTGGACATTGTCACTCACATCTCTTAATTGAGGTCAACCACTAAGGGATCAACCAGACTGCAGGATTCTTTAGGAGTAGCCGATGAGTCCAGGGTAGGAGCACTAAATGATCCTTCATTTTCTTTCACTTTTTGACCTTCTAGGATGTTTCTTTATTCAGGTTGTAGCGCCTCATGTTTTGCTGATCTATTTCTGACTTGCATCTTCAAAATTCTTTACTGCTGATAATAAGACTTGGATGTTGTTGCAGTTAGAGCAACCTATCACTGTTATTTGTTTCTCAAACAATTGATTCATAGTTGCTGTTCACATGTGTAACATGTCTTGTCCGTGAATTGTGCTTGTAACAAACTCCCACTGTGGGATGTATATATATATATATATATATATATATATATATATATATATATATATATATATATATATATATATATATATATATATATATATATATATATATATATATATAGTAACTAAAACCTCATGCCTTGAAGAAAGAAAGAGTGGTGCTCTTTTATAAAAAATTAAATGAGGAGCTTACGTGTTGTTCTAGTACAGACTGATCCACAACCGTTGAATTGTGTGGATTTGATTAAACTCTCCCTTGGTCTAGATCACAGGCCACGTGAGCAGAAAAGGGACTGGAAGAGAAGAGAGTAACAGGGATAACTGATGGCCCAATAGCCGCAACCTCTGGAGCAGAAGCTAATATTGACCAATGATGATTGGAGCATTTGTGCTCCTCTTTCAAAGAAAAGTGTAAGCCTGGAGTTAATCTAGTGGACACTTTTTATATTGTTGAAAAAGTACACTTTGCCAGAAATAGCAACATGAAACCAAAAGTTAGAAACAATAGGGGAGACATCAATAATGTGTTGGCTGCCATTACCTCTGCTACTAACACAAAAGCAGTATTTATTACTTCCAAGATAGATTTTAGAGCCATAGGTAATTTTATGGGTGTTCTGGTAGCACACAAATTACACCTACCTGGACACTTCAAAAAGCACCTTATGGCAGTAGGTGGACATTGCTGTCATCAGAATCAAACACTGCTCACACGTCAAAGGTACCACTTCGGAATCAGATCAAAGAAGGCATCCATGCAGAAACAGAAAGATCCTGGTTGGAAATACCCTATTAGTTTGGTATATAAAAGCTGTGATTGTTTTTTACTTTCCCAGCACACCCGGAGTAGTGTGATGTTTCCATTAATTACGTCATTCTCATTTTACTCTGTTGGCAGGAAGACAGGAGTTTAGTTATTAAGTGATGGCGTCCAACTTAATTAAAGTGTGAGGATAACAACTGAGTAAAACAAAAAGTCATCCTTCCCATTAGATCATTGGCATAACAATAGCCCCCATGGCCCCTGTGGTGGTGTGGGCCCCCCGAGCTCTAGCTACCGAGTAGGATGTGTGGAAGTTGGTAAAATCTACAGCAGTAAATTATCATGTTTAGGAGTTATCTCTAATTGTAGCTAAAATGCATCGCAGTCACCTGAAATGGCTCATCTACAGAGGCCCCTGACTGCTTCCCTATGAAGAGCTGTATTCTCTGCTTTCATTCAGCTTTGTAGATCTTTAGGCCAGGCCACCATGGAAGAGGATTGCGGAGCCTTCCAATTCATGGTGATCGCTCATTTAGTTAGCAATAACGTTCCTCCCTCTCGTTCCTCTAACCACAGGCAGAGTCTTAAGAGCAAGCACCTGGGGATTGTCCATGGTTGGAGTCACATAGCCACTGGTCCTCCATACCCAACCTCTTCTCTAAGGAGAGATACTTACCTCAACCTTATTAGTTATATTTTTTAAATAGTTAAAACTGATACAACTAATTGGCAGTGGGCTGCACCAGTGGTCAAGTACTGTAAACTTAAAGGCTGGAGACCCACTTTAGCACTTGGAAGAGCTACACTGGTGCAGACCTTCATGAGTCCAGTAATGGTGCATCCTGATCATTGAGTTATGTGTTGCCTGTTTCCTCAAGTTTAGGACTAAGCTGAATGCTGTGCCAAATATCTGCTGGCTTACTCTGCTGTGGCTGCTGACCTTGACTATATTGAAGGCTTCTGGGCAGTCAAAGGAATCCAGAAATGCTGCCTGAGAGTGCTAGGTATCCCTCACAATCTCTTGCCCAAGTTTGGAGGAGGGTTGCCTAATAACAACTTAAAAGTGACAGTAAATTGTCTAGTGAATTTGTCTGATGAGTATGCTCTCTGCCTGTGCCTATGTTTTTTGCCACCTCTGTGAGACCTCCACAGCTTCGCCTTCACCGTTATTAAGCAGTCTTCATTTGCAATTGAGCACAGGCCCATCACTGCTTTAAGTTGCCTAGGTGCTGGGAGAGATGTCCCAAAGCAACACTTAGGAGTCTGCTCGATTGACTCTGCCGGCTGTGCCGATATCAACCACCCAGCTGTGTTGCTTAGTAGCCAGATCAACAGCTTAGCAAAAGGTTATATATGGTCCTGAAATGTGTCCTTCGCCTTGGGGAGCTTACAACCACGATCTCTTTCAAGAGTCAGCGCATTTCATGGCCCCATCCCATACGAAGATATTTGGGTTTGTAGGTATGATAAATCATGTTTCTCAGGCAAAAACTGTAATACACAACCACTGAAAACACCGATATTAACATGTTAATGTCTTGTTGAACTTGTCAAGCAATTACCTTCTTTATGTTGCATGTTTATTGGAATTGCTTTAGTGATTGAAATCAACTAGTGATGACAAACAAAAGAGTGGAAGTCATGTTCATTGTTGAGAGGACTGGTAGTTGGATCCTATCCAACAATATAATTTGGGTATTTGTATCCCAGGAGAGAGTATCATGATTTGAGCAATTATGGAAGCTGTTTTACAAAAAAAAACAGTAATCACGATCAATGTAGTTATCGTGAACAGTATATGTGGATTACATTATGGATACCCAATGTTACAATATTGTATTCATTGTTGATACTTTTAGTGTTTATTGTTTTTTATGATTTTCTGCTGTTTGTTCTACTCAAGCGTTGTTCTTTTAAATAAGTAACAACTGTGTTAAACTTTATCTAGCTCTACTATCTTGTTTGAGTTGGGCCATGACTACTTGTGTTAGTTGAGTTAGGCTGTGACTATATTTGTTAGCTACTCGTAGACTCTAAGAAGCTTTAGAAGCCAACCTAGAGCAAGTATCAAGAATCCTGTTCAGTAGGGATCATAAGTAATCTTACAGTTGAGTCTGGTGGGACGTACTAACAACGTTACGGCTCTGGGGGAGAAGCTTGACATATTCCCTCTCCTGTTGCCCCAGGCTTCTATTGGAAGACACAAAGTAGGCTGCCCATACAAGGAAGTATGGTCCTAAAGAATGAGCACTAGAATTGTAACCTTTCTGAGGAACACTGATTGCGAAAAATATGCAAATCAAATATCTGGGACTTTAAAAAATCTCCACTTGAAACTCAAAATGTAGCGTCCATCGTGTCAAGCTTAAGACATAAGCAACTCAGGATCAACGTGCAAAGAAGGATGAAAACATAATTAGATTTTAGGTAACAAGGGAATCTGTTGGTCTTCTGGGACCTTGGTAAAGCTTCCCAGTAAAGAACAGTGGTCCCAAGATCATAGATTTCACAATCAATGTACAAACACATTAAATGATCAATTTATTCAATTGTTTAAATTTAATATTCAAGTGTTTAAAAACATGAAAACTGTTGTGACGGTGCAGTGGATGTGTAGTGAGAAAAATGCTCAGTGTTCTCATACAAGTGATATACACTTGTGACAATATGTAATAAGTAAGAAGAACATGGCCTGTTTTTTTCCTATGTTCAATCAGATTGGGTACAGAGAACTAGTCGACAACATTTCAATACTTTAGACAGATAGAAGGATCATCATCAGGATGGTAGTTGCACAACTTATTGATTTAAAAATATCAAGAGGCCAAAATATCGGAAAATAAATGTTATGATACACAAATATTGTGATGCACAAATGTCTTTGACAAGAATATTATTTTATAAATAAGTAATAATGTTTTAAATAATATTGATGTTTTTAATTTTGTTTTCAATAATATGGTGTTTAGAAATATTGATTTTTAATTATTTGAATGTGTTTATGTTGATATATTAATGTTATATGTTACTATTGTTTATATAAAGGTTATTTTATTAAATATAGGTTAGAATTTTGAGTTATTTTCGATTTTTCATTTAATTTTATATTGTAATTTAGAGTGTCAATGCAGGTTGTTGTGTTTTTAGGGGGATAGAATAGTAAGTTAATTAGTGAATAATAATGAAGTTTTTAAATAAATGTTAATTCATTATATGATTCATATTTATTCAAGAAATTATGTAATATTGATTTATTTTCATTATATATTATTTGCGGGCTGTTAGATTTGTAAGGGTTTAGGGTAGGAAGCTGATTAAGTAATAATTATTAAACAATTACTCATTAATTGTTAATTAATTATTTAATTGATTTTAATTATGTAATTTAATGGAATTCTTTGTAGGGATCTAGGGTGGGAAGTTAAGTAATAATTAATTAATCATGTATTAATCAGTTGTAATTCAGTATTTAATTCTTAAATATGTAAAATATAGAATACTGATTTATTGTACTAATATTTTAGTTGTGGGATGCTAGGTTTGTAGGGGTATAGGGTGGCAAGGGATTTAATTAATTAATTATTAATCATTATTTGTAAAATAATTGTTTAATTGAATTTTAAATATGTTATGTTATGTGGGGATTTTTAAAGCTCATAGCTGTCCCAGAAACAGGGCTTTCCAGCACTAGACCTAGAGCATGGATAAGCTGAAGCCAACGACCTTATAAATAAGGACAGGCATTAGATGGAGAAAAGCCATGTATTCAGGGATTTCCTGAAGTGCAGATGGTTCTCTGTGTTTCTAATAGGAAGAGGTAGCAAATTCTTCAGGACCAGAGCCTTGTTTTAAAGTGGATGCGTTTTTCCATTGGGAGCCAGTGCAGTTTGTGGAGACCAGAGACAGAGCAGATTTTTGGGAGCCGTATTTTGGGCTTTGATATCTTCTGACGAATGACATGTTGGTACCTAGGTACAAGATGTTGCAAAAGTCTAGCCGGTACAGAATTACTGCCTGAATGATGGTTTGTCAGGTGCTAATATCAAAGAGGCCGAGAATGGGTTTGAGGCTTCTTAAGAGCCCAAAACAGGTGCCAACTACTGATTTGGCTTTAGTCCATGACGACTCTGAGATTTTTTATCGAAGCCTTAGGAACTGTGGGTTATCCGAGGGAAGGAGACCACCAGTGGTCGCCCCAAGAGTGGGTGTCTTTTGCCATTAGAAGGACATTTTTTTATTCGCATTCAGGTGAAGACAATCTGCATTCATCCAATCTGCAACTGCTAATGGTCCTTTTTGAAAATCAGACCTTAAAAATTTAGGATTATCTGTAAAGGAGAGTACCAGCTGAGTATCGTCAGCATAGGATATTAATGTTATCCCTGTGGATTTTCACAACCTATGCCAAAGGTTGGTTATAGATATGGAACAAAGTGGGGCTCAGTGAAGAACCCTGAGGAGTGTTGGGTGGTATAGTAAGAGGTTAAGAGTTGTGTATAGGCAAAGTGACCTGGAAGGAGCGTTTAAATAGAAAAGACACAAACCAGGTCAATGCTGCACCACCTATACCAAAGCTTTGTAAGCTCTGAAGTAGAATTGTGTGAGACACTGTATCAAAAGTGGTGCTCAGGTCCAACAGAATCAGAGCTGAGGACCGACCTTCACCCAGGACACTGCAGAGTTGTTCAGTGACTGCGAGAAGTGCAGATTCCGTACTATGCCCTGGCCTGACTCTATTTTGGGAAATGTCCAAGATACGGTTGTCATCCAGAAAGTTGGTCAGGATAACATTAATGTGCCTTTCTGTGATCTTTGTGAGAAACAGGAGTAAAGAGATAGGATGGAAATTTTCTGGCTTGGAGGGGTCCAAGTAAGGTTTCTTCAAAAGGGGAATGACCTTGGCATGCTTCCAAGAGTTGGGCACATTGGCTGATGACAAGGAAAGATTAATCACTTCCAAGCAAGGTGGGAGGAGAAGGTACTGAAATTTGAGAAACAAATCTGGTTTGAGTGGATCTACAGGTGAACTAGATTTGAGTTGCCTAAAACGAGTGAGCAGTTTGGACAGACTCAAGAAGGGAGTGAATTGAGTGCCGGCATAAGACTGGTAGCATTTGGCAGTACTGTGGCATCTACCTTCATCACAGAATCATCTGGGGAGAAATGACAATAGCTTTCCTCTATTTTGCCAGTGAAATATTTGGCTAACTTCTCACAATGAGTGGAGGAGGTGTCAATAGAATCAGCAGAGAGTGTAGGTCTGATAAGTTTATTCATGAATTTGAAAATTTCCCTGGTAGGGTTCTTATTGTTCCTGATTATATTATCAAAATAATCAGCTTTAGCTTTCAGAATCAGTTTGTGATGAGATCTAATGGCTGCACTATATTGAATTTTCTACAAAGGGTCATATATTTTACTCCAAGACCATTTTAAGGCTTTAATTCGCTTTTTGGAGTAAGAGCTCCATTAAACTAGGGATCGGTGTATTTCTTTCAGCAGGTAGTCTGACTAGTTAGAATGAAAACATCTATCGCAGCAGTAAGCCAAGAATGCAGAGTATTATTAGCTGCCACAACATTAGAGGCAAACTGAGGTCGGCTAGCCTGAATGAAATTTTCTAATTTACAGGGATGGAGTTACTGCCAGGGTTGTTTCAAAATCATGTTCAAGGTGGTTGTCGATGTATGGCGAGGCAAGCCGAGGGTCACGGGAACCATGAAATGGTTGGTTCACAGCATGGGAAGAGGGGTTGAGGCCCAAAGAGTATTAAGGTTGGAGAAAGTCGGGTTTAAGAGGTGGCAGAGAAAGTGCTTAGCACCTGACACCAGTTGTGTTAGTTGCAATGCAGCAAGATCATCTAGAAAGTTGGCAGTGTCACGTTCCTGGGTGGGGAGGAGTAGGGTGGAAAGTTATTTAATTAAAAACTGAATAACAATTGTTAATTAAAAATGTATTATTTTAACTAATAGTAATTGTGTGATTTTATTCATGTTTTTTATTCTGATGACATATACATTTTTATGGTAATTAATCATTTGTAATTTAAAGTATATTTTGTCTTATTTAATTGTTTATAGTTCTATTTTGTATGTTATACATATGTATATAGTAATAATTAAAAAATTAAAATATATGTATTTTACATTACATTTATTTTGACATTGCTTACAATGTATTAGTATAAATCTATGTAGATATATATATTTTTTCATTTTAATACATTTAAAATATAAAAAACATTAATATAATATAAAGTAATTTTTTTATTATGTTACACTATCTGTATATCTAAAAATGTATATATTTATATAAATATAAACATGTATATATGTTTATATGTGGTTATATAAGTGCATGTTTATATATATAGTGATAAATATTTGTGGAATATGTTTCATTTACATTATATTAAATTTATATATTAAAAGATTTAGCATTATCGATTTAAATTAAAAAATCAATATTTTTTTTAAATTTTTGGACGATATTAGTGGCAGTTATATTTTATTCCAATATTTAATATTGTGTCAACGAACCACCATGACTCTAGGGATACATGAGCCCGAGAAAAATAGAGAACTGAAAGAGAGCACAGAAAATATAGGCCCTCATTACGAGTTTGGCAGTTTTTGGGCAAGACCGCCATGCGAAATGGCGCCACCATACCAGCAGTGGTGGCGGTATAGCGACCGCCAGATAACGAGTCACAAAACACAAACCGCCGAAATACAGACACAAAACCAACACCGCCAGGTCAACCCACGGTGAAAGAGTGACTGATCAACCTCCAACACCATTCAGACCATCATATTATGGGGCAACCTCCAGCACAGCGGAACATGCACTGTGGAAAACGTTGGCGATTCGCACCGCGGCAGAACAGAAAAGCACAGCGGAAAGTAGCCAACACCACATTGGCTAGTTCAAATATCCCACACCTGATAACTATACACACACCACGCACACCTGACCATGCCACCATATAACACCCCCCACCAACAATCCATTGCGACAGATACGAGCAGTCACAGCCACACTCGATTCAACGCATACCCCAAACACAGCAAACAAATATCACACAGCACACATTGCACAAATCAACACCACAGCTCACCAGCACACAGAACCAAACACTTCCACATCACCACACTCCCCGCACTGCACCCGGCACGCACAACACATATCCACCCCACAACATGTCACAGCAGAAGCACCCACGGTTTACCGACAGTGAGTTGCAGGTCATGGTGGACGAGATTATCAGAGTCGAGCCACAGCTCATGGGAGTCCAGGTACAGCAAACATCCATAGCCAAAAAGAAGGAGTTGTGGCAGAGGATCGTCTACCGGGTCAATGCAGTCGGCACATAGTCACACACAAGGGAGGACATCAGAAAGAGGTGGAACGACCTCAGGGGGAAGGTCCGATCTATGGCGTCCAGGTAGAGGATAGCCAGAAACAAGACTGGCAGTGGGACTCCACGTCCTCCCCTTCAGTTGACATCCTGGGAGAAGAAGGTCCTGGACATCTTGCATCCAGAGGGCCTGACTGGCATCTGCGGAGGGCTCGACTTTAGTAAGTCAGCAATACCCTCCACACACCAACCACCCATGCTCAGAATGGCTCCCCACCACTCTCCAACCCACTGCAACCCACCCTACTGCCCCATCCCAACCACCCACGTCTCTCCTCTGTATGTCACCCCACCCCAATCCCACCATCCCTACACCCACGCCCCTAATGCATGGATGTCAACCACAATGTGAAGAACCACAGCACCCACAATCCTAACCAAATCAATGTCTGCAGTGCAGCAGCTGTCTTTGCCAGCACGGGGAAGTTAGTCGAGCCACTGCATGCATCACAACAGGGACATAACAACTATTGTCACACAACTTACATCTACCGTATCCATCCACAGGTCCCCCTGCCACTGACACCTTGCAAAGAATGCCAGGCTCAGACAGCCCTCCCCAGGATGAAGGCCCCACTGGCTGTCTGACGAGGACGACAGGCCTGGGCCATCTGGGGCCACTGGACAGTCCAACAATGGCACACCCACCGTGGACACACCGGACGCCCCTACCCCTGTGGCAACAATACCACAGCCAGACCCTGAACCCCAAACGTGTGCCTCAGGGACCCATCAATCAGAGGTGTGCCCCATAGTACAGAGGCCAGAGTCAAGGGCACCCACCCTAGACAATGAAAGCCCTGCTGCTACTGGGAGTGGGCACACTGTGCAGGGGCACAGGGTGCCAGGGGTAGTGAGAGGGGAACCGTGGGCCAAGGGTCATGACAGCCACACCAACTGACTGCCCAGGAGGCCCTCAACCAAGTCCTGGATGTATACCAGCACACCCAGGACACAGTGGCCCAAATCCTCGCTACTGTGCAGGAGACCCAGCGGCTGTACCATCAGGAAGACATGCAGCAGTGGCAGGCCCACAATACCACCATGGCCTCCATAGTGGGGGTGCTCAGGGAGCTGACCACTGTCATTTCTGAGTCCACCACCCATCAGCATGCTCCTACCACTGGTCACATCCCATCACAGCCCTCCATGTCAGCGGCAACCAGTGGCATGGAGGCTCCACCACAGGACTCACAGGACACCAGCACCCTGACACCTGTAGCTGATGAACCCCCACGCAAGCGAGGACGTCCAAGTAGACATCCAGCCGGAAATGATGGCCAGACCACGACCACCGCCAGGAAGTGACCCTCTCCAGAACATTCTCCCTTGTGTGTGACTGTGACACCCTGTCGACCGTCCACTCCCATATCTCCATCTACCCATACCCAGCACACTGGACCCAGACTACCTACAGCTGGACTCACCACTCTGATGATCTCCGCCGCCATGACCCCACTTATCACTCCTCACACTTGTACATACCAAATAAACAACAATTGAACACAGTTCATGTCTACTTATTTATTTGTCATGAGTACGCATGGAACTGACAATACGTCTGCAATTGCCAACCCATCGCCCAGCACATTCATGCGAGGGTGACAGAGGGGGGAGCAAAATCCTGGGAGGATGGACATGTATCAGGCAGTGGCTGGACATATGTGTTAATGGAGGCAACAGGCCAAGCAGGGACCTCAGAACCCCACAACATTGTCCTGAAAGTAGAGTAAGACAAGGACAATAGTCACTGTGGGAGTCACAGATGCCAACTCCACACAAATGCACTGTAGGAACAGGAATCCATTTCAGAGATGCCAGTCAGGTCCACAACTATATGGCCAGTACCTACACACAATAACAACACATACCAACCCAATGGTCCAACCCACACATCACCCAGCGTGAGACCTGACCCCCTACCCACTGCCACCAACAACAATGTAGCACTGCCACCCAATGTCGAACCCCAGGATAGATGCTGCACACATGCAACAACCCTGTGTGGCACACACATAGCACCTGCACTGGCAGCTCAGGGAACATACTAAATACACTTTGATAGCACTAGTGCACCAGCACAACAACTGCCTGACTATGGGCCTGACCTGTACACTGTGATTGCCTAAGTCATGGGCACATGTGACACCCCCCCAACCCACCCAGAGTCAGAGCTGCAACCAATAGCGTCAGTGGTCACAGACTACAGGTGGCGTCAGGGACAAGGCAGACAGTTGTAGAGGACACATACCACTTAGTTTACACATTCCTGCATCTCAGTCGAAGTAATGCTGAATCAGTTACGCCCTGGAGTCAGCTGCATCCTCATCACCGTGCTCTTCATCACTTCCCATGTCCCCTTCATCAGCCACTGGCACAGCTACCCCTTCCTCTGCATCCAGCAATGGGATGTGACTCCTCAGGGCCAGATTGTGCAGCATACAGCAGGTCACAATGATCTGGCACACATTCTGTGGGTTGTAGAGCAGGGCACCCCCAGAGCCATGCAAACACCAGAACCTGGTCTTCAGCAGACCAAAGCATCTCTCAATGACCCATCTGGTACCACCGTGGGCCTCATGGTAATGGTCCTCTACAGCTAAGGTTGGATGCCTCATGGGTGTCATGAGCCAGGGCAGGTTGGGATCGCCAGAGTCACCTGTGTGTATAGAGGGAAGAGGCATGTGAAGACCAGGAGGGCAATAGGGCAAGGACACAAGGGTGCAGAGAGCTGAGAGCCACCCTTATGCTGGTGTACATACCGACGAGCCAGGCCCGGTCCCTCTGGAGTGGTGCCATCATGTGTGGGATGCTGCTGTTCCGGCGTCAGCTTATGCCCAGTGTGCTCGGGGCACTATGAATTTTGGACTGGCCCTTGGGCCTGTATGTTCAATGTTTATTGCACACTTTTGCAAAATATTATATTTATGCGGCACTACACCATTGGTGTTGATCTTACCTACCTAGTCTTGGCTTTCCTTCAACATATATGTGTGGTGGTTGTGGGTATTGGCTTGTATGCATGTGTGTATATGTGTGTGTGTTGGTACGGGTGTTTGTTTGCATGTGTGTGTGGGCATGGCTTCCTGTGTCATGTGTGTGTGTACTAACGTCATTCCCTCCAGTGTGTGCTAGGCTGGTGTAGTTACAGTTGGTGTTGTGGTCGCTGGTCCGGGAGTTGCAGGGCCAGGTAGAGGACTGGAAGGAGTTGCAAATCGTGTGCCATTGCGACTACAGATGTGCCTGTGTTCCTGAAGGTAGGTGTTCCCTTTTATATTGTTCGTTTATGCCAAGGTTTTGGTGGCAGTGGTTATGCCCCAGAAATCCTGGCGGTGTGCAACCTCGTAATATGGTTGTGGGATACTGCGTGTCCGCCAGGCTGGACATGGCTGCTGCCTGGCGCACCAGCCCTTCCGCTGTGGTGGGCCAAACGATGACTTGGCTGTGTACTGCAGGTACCTTCCCAGGACTTGTGATATGGCGGTCTTCACTGCCAGGCCCACGGCGGTGCGGCTGCCAACTCCACAGCGGCGGTATGCTGACCGTCAAACTCGTAACGAGGGCCATAGTGTTTGAGTACGGGAGGCCATAGTGTGGGATTCCTGTGTATCTGAGTGGATACTTACTGGGCACTAAAATGGTGGGAAAACATGGGGGGGGTGGAGATAGTGAATGGAATTAGAGTAAATCTTGCGGGTCTCTAAATTACCTGTGAAATGATTGTATGGACTCCCAAAGTTGTCAAAAATTGCCAGTGTAGTTCAGTTAGTTCGGGGGGGATCTAAAGTGAGGTGTCAGAAAGTAATGTCAGTCAAAAAAATCAGATAGTAAATACATTTTGTAGGAATAAATGCCCTATCATAAAGGCGCATACCTAGTAATGTGAGCATAGCAACGAAGGGCCACTTCTAGAATGTAAACAGGCCTCCAGAGGAGTACCATAGATCTTCCTGGACAGCAGACAATACTTCTTGAAAGGAGAGCTGAATGACGTCGGCTGGGTGTGCTCCAAAAGGACTGCCCCAAAATATGTACAACTGGGTGATGAGATCAGAGGAATGGTAGCCCAGAGTATACAAAAGGAGATCATAAGTCTAGTGACTGCCATCTTGGATAAGGGGCAGAAAGTAAGGAGGATAATCAGAAAACATATAGATAAATGGTGAAAGAGAAAGAAAAGGGTATTATTATGAAAAATAACAAATACAACAAATACAATTAAAAGTAAAACATTTTAACAATGAATTGCTGATATATATACAATTGATGCAAAACTGATGAGGCCCGTAGGGACTACCCAGGAATGCACATAAAGAAATTCCAGACAATATCCAGTCCATTAGGTTAAGAGAAAATGTATTTGTGCCAGTTCAAATTAAATTAGTCTATTCCTCCTGTTGGTTTAGACCTGTTTTCATGGTGTCCACCTTCATAATCCATCTTAGTCTTCTTTATTAAGCAATTGTTCCGCATGCCCTCCTCTTTCAGGTAACTTGAGGACACTGATCACTTGCTTTTGGATATTGTTTTTTGTTTGGCGCTCGGTTAAGCAGTACTTTACTAAAGGAGCAGTGGGGACCTTACAGCAGATAAGGCTGCAGTGATGACAAATTTGTGCACATATTTTTGTGTGGTTTGTCCAATGTATTGCATACACCACATTAGAAGTACTGCAGTTGGAAAATATTTTAAGGGATACCAAAATGTTGTAATGTGCAAGCGTTTTGAATACTATCAACAAAGGACATACATTACAACTGCGGTATTTGAAATTCCCAGTGGCTGCGGGTAGGCCCCAATGTTCTGCCAGTGTGTTGTATCTGATGCCAGGGCAGCCCAGACAAGGTGATCCTTGAGATTCTTTTAATCAATCAATCAAACACAGATTATATAGCGCACAGCTGCTTCATAAGAAGCATCCGGGCATTCAGCGTAAACCAAAACAAATAAGTACCATGCAGAAGCATGAACTAATTTTTGGAGAACAGAAAGATTTTCATTTCTTTCTTAAAGACTGAGATAGTAGTGGCTCTCCACAGGTTCCCTTGAAGAGTATTTCACAGTTTGACTATCAAGAATGCAAAGATCTTTCTCCTTGCCTTGCCCTGGTGAATTTAGGGACTTGCAGCAGACAGGGGTTATTTGAGCTAAGTGATCTACATTGCCTAAATTTCACAGACAGGCAGGTCCCTGAACAGAAAAAGCCCTGAAAGCTAAAGTAAGGCTTTAAACTTGATTTGATTTGTAACAGGCAACCAATGTAACGGTTTCAAATGAGGTGATCTAGACTTTAGACTACCTGTACGGGACTCTTCGGATCAGTCTTGCTGCTGCATTTTGAACCAGCTGCAGTCTGCATATTAAAAAAGAAGGAAGGCATAGTCCAGACGGGAAGTTATTCAAGTATGAACTACTTCTTTGCGACTTGCATCTCTTCCAGGATGAATTGCAGCATTTTCCTCAGAGATCTGAGGTTAGCAAAGCAGACTGATGACACCTGCTTGTTTTGAAAAAAGAAAGAAATATTCAAGTCAAACACTCCTCCCAGGTTCCTCGCTTAGGCAGCAGGGGCCGGAGGGGTGTTAAGTTCCTTTGCCTACCAGTGCTACAAAGGGGATGGGAGGATGTACCAAAGAAAATAACTTCAGTTTTGTCTGAGTTAAATTTAAGGCAATTGTCCATCATCCAAACTGCAACTCCCTTAAGACATTCTTTGAGCCCGGACAAGGCTGAGTCTGTTTTCCTGAAAGGATAGTGACAATTGTGTATCGTCCGCATAGGACACCACCTGTACCCCCCAGGATTGAATCAACTGGGTCAGAGGAGCCAGACGAAGATTTTAAAGAGTGCGGCTCAGTGCTGAACCCTGAGGGATACAATATAATAAGGGCTTAGGAGAGGATGAGAACGGCTGAAGGTAGACCCTCTGTGATCTATCCTGTAGGAAAGACTTCAGCCAAGAAAAGTCCTTACCCTGAATGTCTGCCAATCTGACTCTGTCTAGAAGGGTTGCATGAAAAAACGTTTTGATTGTTGCAGACAGATCTAAAAGGATCACCATTGCAGCCCATCTGCCATCAATATGTTCTTTGTTACTTCCAGGAAGGCAGTTTCAGTACTAACCCCTTTCAGAAGCCAGATTGCGAATCATGCAGCAAGCTATTAAGTTCCAGGTAGGCAGAGAGTTGTCCATTAACCAGTTTCTCAAGTAGTTGTGCTGCTGCCGGTAAAAGGGAGGCGGCCCTAAAATTGTTCAGTATAACTGGGTCCAAAGTAGGTTTCTTTAGTAACAGCCGAAGAAAAGCTTGTTTCCACTCAGTAGGATATTGACCATCTTCTAAGGAAAGGTTCAAGATTTCATTGAACAGTGGGTTGATAGTGTGAGAAATTAATTTTAAAATCCTGGGTGGATATGGATCATCTGGTGATCCCGATTTGCATTTCTCTATCTCTTTCAAAGTGAATTCCTCAGAAATTTCAAGAAAACTTGTGAGAGCATGACTATGGATTGTGGCCGTCTCTCTCAATGTTTCCACTTGGTTTTCATGGACAAGGTGGCGTAGATTTCTTTTGGTTTGTTTTGTTGAAAAAATAGGGATAGGTCATTACAAAGTTTCCTGGAAGGACAAAAATTACTATTAACAACCTCAGGAGAGAGAAAACAACTAACAATTTTTATATCTCCCTTGAGGTGGTGGTTGCTGCCGAGATTCAGGAGGAAACACTTTCTTTGCTTTACGGGTGGATTTGAAGAGGTTTCTTCAAGCTTCCTTAGATTGAGTCCATAGTACTTTCTCCAAGCTTGCTCTAGATGTTTATAGCAGCTCTTTTCTTCCGTTAGCTCAGAAAAGAACCGAGGGGCCAAAGGTTTGGCCCTCTTTGCTATCAGTGGTTTTAATGGTACAGTGGAATCCAGGGCATCAGTGATCAGTTTATTTAACTTAGTCACATCTGTATTGCGAAGCCATTGTAGTGGAAAGTAACTTTTCAGAGAGAGATGATAATGTTATGCCATGCACTAGAGAAGGTTATGGGGGTGGCCACCTTCTGTTTAACTGGCAGTCCATTTAAAGGAAAAATGAATTAAAAAATGGTTTAACCAAATGACACATAGTGCGGGGTAGCTTGCAGGTTAGCAATGTTGGATAAAATCGAATCAAGCAAGTGTCCTGCCTTATGTGTGGGGGACTGGACCTTTTGTGAGAGGTTCATACCTGCCAAAGTCGCACTAAGGTGCTCTGCCTGAGTGCAATCTGGATTATCCAGATGTACATTAAAGTCCCCAAGTACAGTAAAATTTGAATATTTCAGGGAAAGTTGGACAATAGTGTCAGATAATTGGGTAATACCATTCTTTGGGCTATCCGGGGGTCTGTATATCAAAAGTCCTGAAAACAGAAATGAGGGAGCTAATTTGAAACTAAAGATAAGACCCTCAATAGCCTCAGTAGGGTAGAAATTCCCTCAACGGTGTTCCTAAAAATAAGAGCTACTCCCTCTTCCCCTTTTTCCCTACTCAGTTGACAAATAGGATCCAATATCTTGGGGGACTAGCTTGTGCTAAGTCGGGAGCTGATACTTCTTTCAGACACATAAAACCCCAGGTATGATCAGACAGTAGATTACATACTTCAAAAGAGTGTTTGGGAAGAGATCTACAATTGATGAGATAAGCTCTCTAGGTCGAACATATATTATCTGAGAGACTCACCACTGTGCTAAGATATTAACTCTGATTGCAATAAAGGTCTGAAATTGCTAATAGGTTCCACCAAGAACCATTCAGGGCAAACCCTCAGCTTCCTAGGCACATTGCTTATCCCACTGTTGTTCCAAGTTAAAAACCTGTGGCGGGGAACAATATCCCTTTCTTAGAGAAAGTAGCACCTCCCTAAACTTTACTCTTACTTGGGGTATTTCTGAGGGCATTTGAGCAACATGGCTTTGGACGCCTTGGGCTTTAACTAATGAGGAAAGGGGGATAGAAGAGTAGGGTCGCCCTGTCAGTCCATCCGCTAGAGCACTAAACACACAAAATGGCATCTCTGCGGTGGTGCGGCAGTAGAGAAAAAATGACGTTCACTCTGCAGACTAAGTGCAATTGTAGTTATGGTAAGAAACCCAGTCAGGTTATGAACTTGTGCAAAGTATGCACAATTTAAAACATGTTATCCCCAAAACAACTTAATTACAATTTTGAGCAAGGAAATCTAAAAACCTACATTCCCCCAACAGCAGTAAAATTTTGTTTAAAATAAGAAACCCCAGCAACTGCAATAAACAGATTGAAAGACAGAGGGCCTGATTTAGAGCTTGGCGAAGGTATTACTCCGTTGCAATGGTGACGGACATCCAGTCCGCTGAAATCTAAATACCATAGATTTCAGCGAACGGGATATCTGTCACCACTGTGACAAAGTAACCCCTCTGCCGAGATCTAAATCAGGCCCAGAGTTTGTTATGCTGTCAATGTCCCCTGTTTCCCTCTTGTGTGAAAACATGGATCATTCTAGAGAAAGGTCTCCAGCTGCCAGATGCCGCCAATGTCCTCTTTTGCTTTTCAAAAATAATGAAGAAATAGTGGAGAAGGTGGCTATACATGTATGTTTTTCTCCTTTGTGTTCCCTATCTGTGCATCCAGAGGACAATGTTGATATTCTAGAAATGACCCACTCTGCCTCGCTCACATTACCAGGTATGCGCGCTTATGGCAGGGCATTAATTCCAACATAATTTCTTTCCCGACTGATTTTTTTGACTAACATGACAACCTGCACCTCACTTTAGATCCTGTCGTAGTTTGGACTTTTGCTCTGAGCAAGACTGCTGGTTTAAGGATGACAGTACTTTTGTTTGTAGGCGACTACCCCTTTCGTACAACAAGTCGCAACTGTTGTCCCAACCCTACCGGCTCACTAGCAGCACCTCACCAGAAACACAATAGTAAAAGGTGATTTATGGCAGCCGTTACGCATGGACTCAAGTATAAGATATCTCAGGGAGTGTCTTGGTTAAACGGAGATTACCCTTTTCTCACAGATATATCATGTCTCATACAAACACAGGCAATGACAAAGATGCAGAAGAGTTTCAATAGTTTTTATTTAACATAACTGCAATTTGCGATAAATTGCATGGGCTGCGATGATTCGGATAATGAATAATGCAAGAAACAGAATTGTGAAGACGAGAGTCACTATTACAAAGACCCCCACCATCTTGCAATCCGTAGAAAAGATCTATGAGATGTAATATGCCCTAATACCCTAATGTGTAAGGCCTAACCTCCTACCTAAAGGAGAGCTGGGTTTGTTAGTCCTAATCTGCCAAGGCCATGCCCATGAGAGGAGCCCCCAATCCTCGTTACCTTGGAGTGAGGTCTCTATCTCAGACTCCGCAGGGACACGAAGACTGGGTCAGCGTCAAGACGACTGCAGCATCGGTATCAGCGATGGTGGCGATGCCCTCTGGTCGGAATCCCTCTGATTATCTGTCTAAAGTGTGATGTATTTATACAGATCTACAAGGACCCCTGACGTAGGTGTGTTCCTAAACAATAGATAACACACATGCTTGGGGCAGCAATTAATATAAACAATCCCTCGAAAGTATAGAGAGGGAAAATCCCTAAGTGTGAATGCCTACTGTTTGTTTGTCTTTAGTGCTTGATCTTGACGCCTTGGCATGGTGACATTGATAATGTTACCCATAACAAGTGGCCTATCTATAAACAAGGCAGCCATCTTAGAATAAATAAATAATTAAATGGGCTAAGACAGAGCAAGCTAAGTAGGTTAAAAGTCACTAGGTGACAGGGGCACGAGTCTGCAAGGCAGAGGCTAAGCTAACTCCTGTTATCCCATTAAAAAGAACTAGGATTCACTACACCCTCCCCATTGCCGTAACAGGTATGATGAAGGTACATGAACCCAAATGCTAAAACTTGCTCTGAGCTAAAAGCTAAAAGCAAAAACAAGCTAAAAAATCTGTGGAATATGTTAAAAAACATATGAAAACAAATCCGTTAAAAACACATACAGAGATGTTAATGTCAACTATGACAAGTACAGCGTGCAAAAGCAAATGTCAATTTAAATGCATAATTTGGAATTGGAAATGGCAAGTCAATTCATCAAATTATTTGCTGTATGCATGATATTGAAGAATGTCATCGAAGTCACCAACCAAGGACCTAAAAAATGAGTCAACATCATCTGATGTTAAGTCGAGTGCTGGGCGGACAAACGGATCCACAGAGCAGAAGTGAGACGTATTTCCTGGTGTATCATTATCCGTTGCAGTGTCCTCATCCATGGTAGATCTCAAAATGGAAGGCTCATAGGTGGCCTCGCGGAGCAACCTTAGTCTCAAGGGGCATGACCGTGTATGAACCCTCATCGGGGACATCAGCATTTCGTGGTCCACAGGAGATGTCGGTGCAACAGCAAGACAGACCATAGGCAGATGTTCAAAGAGACACCATATGCAGCGGAAGACTGGTTATACGCGCCAGAGAAGGGCCCGAAATGACAACGACCAGTCATGCTCCATTTCCACCAGCAAAGGTGCACTGAAGATCCGAACCATGTGCTCACTGCACAGTGGGGTTGGTGGGAGCAGCTACATTGCTCTGTGTTGCTGGAAAGAAACAACCACTGCGAATCAGAAGAAATAGCAGTAGTAGTCCGCCAATCAAAGACAAAATAATTGGAAAGCCACCAAACACACTTGAAAAGAGAGAATGGATGGCTGATGGGATGACTCCGAAGACAGTCTGGAAGAAGGACACAAAACCAGACCGACAGCCTTAAAGAAATGAACAATAGCAGTGGTGCTCAAAGCATTGAATATTCTGGATACCAGTTCTCCACAGTGCTTGGGGAAGTTGGTATTTAGAAGGGATTGTATCTCGGCTGATGATCTCGCAATCTTGAGAGCATACGTCTCCTTTGAGGATGTCAAGGCGACCTGTTTCTGAAACAATAGCGCCTTTAGCCTACTCAGCTTGTCATAGTTCACATTAATAATATCTATGTGGGGCCACATGTCAGATACTTTAGTCTCTTGTGTGGGGGGAAACAAAACATGCCCACAACACGTAACGAACTTCGAGACCGAAATTGCGTAGGCAATGCCTGGTTGCATGCCGCAACAACTTTGATCGTTCAGTACCACATAACTTCCATTGGAAAGTACATGAAATACCAGGCGAATCAAAGGGACAGGAGTACCCTTCAGAAAACAGGACAAATTTGCGACCCCCGCATTGCAAAGACTGTGAAGAGACACCTGTCTGCATATCGTAGAATGACGAACAGCAGTCTCACATTTGCTACCGCTAAGAAAGACCTCCTTTTTGCCGTTCAGACATCTATAGTCAAAGGGCAACTCCCACTCTTCCTTAATAAAGCTATCCAACCTAGCTGCATGATGGAACGTAGCTGTGTTTGCCCATGATATAACCGGGACAAATCTGTCTGAGTGATATCAATAGCAGACAACACTATGGGGGTCATTCTGACCCTGGCGGTCTTGGACCGCCAGGGCAAGAATGACGGAAGCACTGCCAACAGGCTGGCGGTGCTTTAATCCCTATTCTGACCGCGGCGGTAAAGCCGCGGTCGCACCGCCGGGGCCGGCGGTTTCCCGCCGATTTTCCCCCGGCGGTGATAATCCTCCAGGGCAGTGCTGCAAGCAGCGCTGCCCTGGGGATTATGACCCCCTTACCGCCAGCCTGTTTCTGGCGGTTTACACCGCCAGGAAGAGGCTGGCGGTAAGGGGTGTCCTGGGGCCCCCTAACAGGGCCCCAGCCTGCTTTTCACTGTCTGCCTAGCAAGGTTGGAATCACCCCCTATATTTGATAGTGAATAAGTTCTGTTGGACAGTGTATTCATGCCGTTGTCGACAACAGCTAATGTCTTTTCTAAATTTTCTTTGTTCAATTGCCTTAAACGCGCAGCAGCCTCAATCTGGGAAAGTTTCCAAATTTCATTGTACATAGCATATAAAAACTTTTTTGAGCGTTGTTTCCTAGGACCCAGCAGAAAATCCTGCAAGTCTATATTGTCAGAAAGAGTGCTCAGGTGTTTCTTAACCGCGGCTAACGTGTTTGTTTGTACCCATTGTTGGCACAGCTTACCCACACTGTATGTTGTAACTATACCTGTATGTTGACCCAATATAAAGCGAGGGTCTGGCCTGTTAATTGAAAAAAACCCTGAAGAGTTCAAAAAAACGCGCTTGACACTCACTAGTGTCAGTGGGCCATATTAACCACCCGCTGGGACTGGAAAGTGAAGAATTATAGGTACCAGTCTTAACCATTGCATCTAGCCTTTCCTCTCTGATATTAAGGAAGTGTTGCCAATCTTTAAATCTTGCCGGAGTAGGGATACTGGGCTTGTTCAGATCCTTAATTTTCGCTAACCCCAGACAGGATGTCTGCTGAATAGTGTCATTTAAGAAAATCATTTGCACAGGAATCAGGCATTCTCGAAATAAAGCCTCCCCACCCTGTATTTGCCAATCTTGTGTTCCCCATACACTTTTCAAGTTGATAGTGCTCTTCCAGTATTTGTAACCCTCAATTGTGAGCCGGGAAACAAAGGGATCTGAATAAATCAGTTTTGTGTCAGTTAGCAAAATGTTCCTAATTTGTGCCGGAGGTAATTTAAAATAATACGACTCTGATTTTCTTGTATCATGCCCAGAAAAGTATGTAAATTTATCGCTATAATACTTTGGACTCCCCACCAGAGGTGTAGAACAGTGTTCCCACTGCGTGTAGTTCAATACTGGCCTGTATCTAGTGGCACAGTGTAGGTAGTGATGTCCCCAATTGTTATAGCAGAACATTTCCCCATAATTCATTGTATAATCTTATACATCATCACTTTCTAAAGCGGAATAGTCCTTCATTTCAGTTAGCATGGAATCAACTGTTTGGACATCCCAATCATCAGAGACAACATCAGGTGTAATTACATCAGTCATTGAAATTTTGAACACGTATGGTATTTGAATAATTTCTGTAGGCCCGTATATATCGAATGGAACTTTGTCCCACACAATCCCATCAGTAATCGGTATTGCTGTAATATTTACAGGGGGCAAATCTCTGCAGACCTTATGTGAAGAATGATGTGGTGTTAAAACTTCATCAACAGGCTCCACTGAGGAGCGATCAGGAATATAGTGACCATTTATAAGCAAAAAGAAAACAGTCACAAAACCAATCCATAAACATAATGCAACAAATGTCAAACAGAACCACAAGTAGTACCATGGATATATCAAATAGTTCTTTTTAAGCCATCTATACAGCTTACTACTTTTCAAGACATTGTCAATCACAGTAGTGGATGAATCTGAAGAAAAATCATCAATGTCAATGAAATAGCCAGAGGTAGTCTCTGGAAACACAGGAGCCGGTGTACTCTGGTCCACTGCACGTGGAGGCTCTTGGTAGACAACGTCATCAGTCGGTGATGTGTTTGTGTAAAATACAGCTAAATCTTGAAGTGGGGTGGTCACTGAAGATGTGACTGGAACCAACCCCATGGTCGAGAAGTTGTCTGGAACAGCAGGTGACATTGTTGCATAGTCCGTAGTAGTGATGTTCATCCTACTATGTAGATGGATGTCCTGTTGGGTAGTGAGAGGGGATCGGCCACCACCCAAGGGACCTCCTGGTCTACTGTGAAGGATCGGCCACATGGTTTAGTTTGATGTCATCAATGGAGATGAATCTGTTCGTTTTAGAACCAGACAGTGGTGGTAAGATAACAGTCCTTGTGCCTTGTATTCCCAAGACTAGTACAGGTGCTCTGTACGATGGACCGAACTCCTTCTTCACATCGATCTTCTCACGAACCAGATCCCCAACTTTAGGAATCCAGCCAGTTGAAGTTTTCACCAAATCCCTTATTCCTAAGGTGGCAGCACTTGCAGATGATTTATCATCACAAAATTGTTGAAGCTCCTGTAAAACAGTGAGACATTCTTTTATGTCAAATGGTGTTTCTGCTGCCACAATACCAGGGGCATCAAGATCTGGGACATACATAGGTATCCCAAAGAGAACTTCATATGGAGAGCGTCCCCCCAAGGACCGTCTTGGCAGATTATTCAGTGCTCTCTGGACCCCATATAGGTGATGTAACTAACTGCGGCCTGAACCTAATGCTCGAGCTGTTAAGGACTGCTTTAGTTCACAATTCCGCCTCTCCACGACCGAATTTCCCTTGGGATGGTATGGTGAGGAGTAATGGAGTTCAACACCCATCGTCCCCATGGTGTCCCCGAATGCCTATAGGCAAATGCAGGGCCTTGGCCCAAATGGAATGCTGCTACCGCATATGTATCGATAAAGATCAGCAAATCTTTTATAACAGTCTGGGCGTCAGCCGTCCGCTGTGGCCATACCCACAGGAATCTAGAACAGGAATCTACAGCTACTAAAATGTATATCTATGCACCATCAGGCTGTAAGGGACCACAATGGTCTAGGTACACACACGTTAGTTGCTTGTTTGACACTAAGAGGGATGTCTGCAGTGGGCGTTTGATATTAAAGCCCTTGATCTGCTGGCAAATGTCACAGCAAAGGACATACTGGTTTGTTCGTCTGCATAGACCAGGCCACCAGATTCGTTGCTGTAGGAGTGTTATTGTGGCCTGTATACCAGCATGTGCAGAAGCGACACCCTCATGCGCTGCTTTGATTAGATCTAATCTCTGGTCCTCATTGGGGATCACTCGATTTCCAACCCCAGGAATCGTTGTGTAAGCAATATTCTGCGCACTGATATGGTAAGTATTGTTTGTAGGGTATCCTTTCGGAAGGGGCTTGCCTAAGGCTGAAGCATTAACGGCAATCAATATTTCATTATCCATTCTCGTCTGTGAACGAGTCACTGCAGCCACAGAAGCCGTAGCCACTGCTGTTTTTGCCGCTTCATCAGCCAGTGTATTACCGGTAACATGTACTCCTACACGTTGGTGTCCCAATGTATGGACTACATGGACACACGGTAGCTTATCCTTAAGATCAGCCACCCTCCCCCACAATGCCTTGTGTTTAATGGTGTTCCCTTTAGAATCTCTAAACCCATTCAGTTTCCAATGATTGAGATATTCATTGTATGACTGGACACAGTAATACGAGTCACAGACTATCAAAGTCTGGCATCCTGTCTCAGTATGTTCGAGCGCTAGAATAAGTGCTTTAAGCTCAGCCAACTGGGCTGTGCAGACCCCTAAGGTCTGTGTGTAGGTATTGTGAGGGTGGAAAACCCCATCTTCCATCACTCCGCTCACGGCTGCGCAAGCTGCCGAGTATTGATGTTTAGTGCCTACAGCCGGTTGTGCCGAACCATCAGTGTATATGACAGTATGGTAACTGTCTAGTGGCAAGATATTTAGAGGAGCGGGGTACTCTTGTTCATACTGGAGAAATTCTTGCATCTGAAGTTTTGGATCGAATATATAATCGACATCAGTGGCCGTCAGAGACGTTACCGATTGAATCTAACGTGGATGTAATGCTTTAGCATTCAGAACGCTTGCTTTGGTGACAGCCTCTAAGGCCGGCACCGGGGAGACAACAATAATACGTTTCCCCTGGGCAAGTGGCCTCTCTTTTATGACGGCCATCTGAACTGCCATCAGAATCTTTTCTGTAGGTGCAAAACGCTGTTCAGCATTTGAGTATAAATGTGATTTATATGGGTACCGTGTCATCCTCATTAATGTTGACATAAGTAAATCCAATGGCACCAGCAATTATTCTGATGACCAAGTTTGTTTTATTGTCACGTGTGTGTAAGTGTTAAGCTTCTAGCACGTCCTGTTGCATGTCCTTAAGGATGTGTGTGTGTTCAATTGTCCAGTGTCTGCTAGAAAAATTGGGCTAAACTAAGTCATAAAGTGGCTTGATGCATTCTGCATAATCTGGAATGTATGTTCTGCCAAAATTGAAGAAACCCAGTAATGACTGCAATTTCTTAAGTGTGTTTGGAGGTAGTAGTTGAGCACACTTCTCTAGAAAATGCGGGGCCAGGCTCTTCCCCTCGTTTGATAGCTCATATCCCAAGAATAATACGCTAAGAAAGGCTATCTTGCTTTTCTTAAAATTGAATTTGTAACCGAGGTCTGCAAATCCCAAAATGATCCGATCGACCCTCGCAAGATGAATGTCGAGGACGTCGTCTGTGAGATATATGTCATCCACATAGGACAATGCCTCAGAATCAATATCATGTAATATTGATGTTACATGGGCTGAAAATAGCCCTGGGCTATTTTTATAGCCTTGAGGTAAACGACAAAAGCGTTTTTGTGAGCCAAATGAGAATGCACTCAGATCCCGACTTTCATGTGCTAAATTCTGGCAGAAGAACCCATTAGATATATCTAATGTTGTTCTATATTTTTTACGCATATTGTTTATCAGTGCTGTGCTGTGTGAATTTTGTATAGCATACGTGCGTGTATGACTATTTAAGTGTCTATAATCAACGACTATTCTATATGAATGGTCTGGCTTTGCAACAGGGAATAACGGATTATTCATTCCAGATGTACAGGGCTCAATTACTCCCTGGTACTCAAGTTGGGTGAGGATCTCCTTCACCGGAGCCTTCGCTTCATGTTTGACAGGGTATTGTCGCTGCGGTTGGGGTGTAGACCTAACGGGAATAATATGACAAGGAGACTCCTTGTCCCAACCTACATGATTGCGATATAGCACAGGTGCCTGCGCTAAAGCCCATTCAGCAGCATAGGCTTCTTTTACTGCTTCCGGAACAAGATTAGAGAAAGAAGGCAAAATGACATCTTCCCCATGCGGGAGCTTGCGGACATGTTCAGGTGGCCAGTCTCTTTCGGCCAATAGGATATCACTAGTAAGTTCATCCCAAAATATCACCCTAATAGTGCGCTCCACGTCTCCCTCTATCTGAATGTTTAAATCATAAACCCTATCGGGGGGGGGAGAACGCGGCCATCCGCCGTTTCAACTGCGATGTAATCGCTAGTTGCTGTCGCATCCAGATGATCTTTCAGACTCTGGCGACATATCGTGACTTCTGCCGCGCTGTCTAACAGAGTCACTGCCCACATCTTGTTCCTCAACAGTGTTCTTAATTTTACTGGCATTTTTAACTGTCAGTGCTGCCACCTTCTTCTTTTTGAACTGTGGCTTTTGCTGAGGAGTCTTTTCTTTTTTAATGGTAGACTGTTGTGAGTCTTTCTTCTCTTTCACGTATTCCTGACGTCGATCTTGACGGCCCCCTCTCTCGCTACGTCTATCTGGTGCGTCCTAAAAGGAACGAGAGGGACGTGAATCAGTATATCTGTCTGGAGTTTTAATGTTCTCCCTATTTCTGAGATTATATCTCCTTTCGGAGTTCTCCGGGTGTGGAGAATCAGCTCTCTTATTTCTTCTTTCTTTGAAATCTTTTTGTTTGTCCCAGTGCTTCTAAGAGCCCTCTTGTGCCTGTTTTGTACCCTCCTTGTGGGCGGTACCTTGTAACTCCAATTTCTTAGATTTGGCTGCCAAACTATCCCGTCCTATACTAGTATAGGTATCGGAAATTATTTTCTGTAGCTGTCTCTCTTGTTCCAGGTGTGGAGTTTCCCGGAGACGCTGGCGAATTGCCAGCGCTACCGCTTCCCCCTTAATATTACTCAGTATTATTGAGGATACGGCGTCAAAGTTACGCATTAATTTCAGCCCCAAATCCAGGGCTGGTGCAGCCCCATGCTCATTTTGTATTTTTTTTAACACTTCCGGTAAATTGGCAAGTGTCGGGGTACCATGTGTGGTAGTATATATGGCAGCGAAGACTGTACCCCATGTGGCACAGTCATCCACCGAGGGAATCATCCCAAAAGGCAAGCACATAGTGAGCAACCTATGTTTTTCCTGTGGTCCAGTATAGGGAAACACAGCTTCCAGCTGATTCGTTTTCTGGGCAATCCAGAAAGGTATTTTTTCCTGTTCCGTGGGCACTTTACCCATAATAGTATGCACTGTTTGTGGATTAATCCCAGTAGCCAATTGATAACCACCAGCTACTGGCGTTGCTGGACGCGCTGGTGTTGTGTTCAATGTTCGCATTACGAACTGGACTAATCGTCTATATAATGCCACTAATTCATTATATAAAACTCGTAGATCTGCTATTGGCATATTTTGTATGCCTGGGTGAGGTGTGTACGTGGCAAACATAGGCCATGTAGGTCCATCATTACTTAAAGGACCTAACCTCACTCTTCGTAATACATGTGGTAGGGCTCCTTCGAACCAGTTCTGATGCTCCTGGTATGTGAGCGATATTTCATGATACTGGTATGCTTGGTACTGTAAAGGTACGTTTGCAACTTCATATGTGTGGAATGTGTTTGTTCTTTGGTCAACCTCAGGAAAGGTGACCCAGCAGTAAAATGTTTCTGTTTGGTATGCTTCAGTAGCTTCTATTATCAGAGTAACATCCCTGCCCTCATCTGTAAGGCCATGCGTTAATAAATGTTGTGTTAGTGCTTGTCTAGCATTTTCAGGAATGTCAATGGCATCTGCCATATTTGTTTAGAGAAACAGAACACCACAAAATGGGTAGTAAAGTCCTTTTATGAGTTCGAGCTCGCACAACCTACAGCTTAATCAGGTGTTACCTTTTCAGCTGAGGAGGATTGTCCCAAAGGCCACGGACGTCTCCGTATAATGGTCCTTAGGGTACCTGTTGTCTGTGAGACAGTGATAGTCAGGGTATCCGTAAATTAGTGCCTAAACACCATCATTGGTGGCGCCATGTCGTAGTTTGGACTCTTGCTCTGAGCAAGACTGCAGGTTTAAGGATGACAGTACTTTTGTTTGTAAGCGACTACGCCTTTCCTACAACAAGTCGCAACTGTTGTCCCAATCTTACCGGCTCACTAGCAGCACCTCACCAGAAACACAATAGTAAAAGGTGATTTATGGCAGCCGTTACGCATGGACTTGAGTATAAGATATCTCAGGGAGTGTCGTGGTTAAATGGAGATTACCCTTTTCTCACAGATATATCATGTCTCATACAAACACAGGCAATGACAAATATGCAGTAGAGTTTCAATAGTTTTTATTTAACATAACATAAGTTGCATGGGTTGCAATGATTAGGATAATGAATAATGCAAGAAACAGAATTGTGAAGACGAGAGTCGTTATTACAAAGACCCCCACCATCTTGCAATCCGTAGAAAAGATATATGAGGTGTAATATGCCCTAATACCCTAATGTGTAAGGTCTAACCTCCTACCTAAAGGAGAGCTGGGTTTGTTAATCCTAATCTGCCAAGGCCATGCCCATGCCCATGAGAGGAGCCCCCAACCCTCGTTACCTTGGAATGAGGTCTCTATCTCAGACTCCGCAGGGACACGAAGACTGGGTCAGCGTCAAGACGACTGCAGCATCGGTATCAGCGATGGTGGCGATGCCCTCTGGTCGGAATCCCTCTGATTATCTGTCTAAAGTGTGATGTATTTATACAGATCTACAGGGACCCCTGACGTAGGTGTGTTCCTAAACAATAGATAACAGACATGCTTAGGACGGCAATTAATATAAACAATCCCTCGAAAGTATAGAGAGGGAAAATCCCTAAGTGTGAACACCTACTGTTTGTTTGTCTTTAGTGCTTGATCTTGACACCTTGGCGCAGTGACACTGATAATGTTACCCATAACAAGTGGCCTATCTATAAACAAGGCAGCCATCTTAGAAGGAATAAATAATTAAATGGGCTAAGACAATGCAAGCTAAGTAGGTTAAAAGTCACTAGGTGACGGGGGCACGAGTCTGCAAGCCAGAGGCTAAGCTAACTCCTGTTATCCCATTAGAAAGAACTAGGATTCACTACAATCCCTCTGGACTCCAACAAAACCATACTGACAATTTTTGTCAACTTTGGAAGTATTTACAATCATTGCAGAGGTAATTTTGAGACCCTTGAGGTTTACTCTAATCCCAGTCACTATCTCCGCCCCCCCAAATTCAATCTCTAAGTGTGGCTGAATTGAATCCACTGGTGCCTTCATCAATGTTTGATTAGTGCCCAGTGACTTTCCACTCATTGAATACATCGGAACCCCGTACTATGGCCTTCTCTATTCTAACACTATGGCCCTCATTATGACATTGGCAGTAAATCCCACTTACCGCCACGCTGACTGCTGCCAACATACCGCAGCGGCGGTGGATATCAGTTCACCATATTATGACACACACACACACCAATCCGTCACTATTTAGCCACACACACACAAATCCGCCAGTCCAAAAATCAGTGATAAACTGGCAGTATCAAAACCTACACCGTTACGCCAACAGAACAATGCCCACCACACTATGACCCACGAATCACCATGGTGGACATTCAATGGGGATAAACCATTAGCGGTCATACTGCTGCGCTCAGAATGGACACTCATATACAAAAACAACACCACATTGGTCAATTCAAACAACACACACCTGACACCTGACACCCATACACACAGCACACACACCCGCTCACACCACTATAAAACACACAGCCACATTACCCACAATCCTTTACCATTACAAACCGTTGGCATGAGACAGACACCACAACCACAGACAAAACCAGAGCCAAACACTACCTACACATATACACAATCCACACACCCCACATCACACACCCCAACACATCACCTTACACACCCTCACCTACACAACTCACACAACTCCCATGGCACCACAAAGACACCCCAGATTCTCAGAGGAGGAGCTAAGAGTCATGGTGGGGGAAATCATCAGGGTAGAGCCACAGCTTATTTGTAGCACAGGTGCAGCAGATATCTATAGCTAGAAGGATGGAGCGATGGCAGAGAATCATGGACAGGGTAAACGCCGTGGGACAGCACCCAAGAACCAGGGATGATATCAGGAAGAGGTGGAACGACCTACGGGGGAAGGTACGTTACATTGCAGCAAGACACCAACTAGCTGTACAGAGGACGGGTGGTGGACCCCCACCTCCTCCCCCACAACTAACAACATGGGAGGAGCAAGTCTTGGCAATCATGCATCCTGAGGGCCTGGTCGGAGTAGGAGGAGGACTGGACTTTGGTAAGTCAACTTTATACTACTACTACCCTCCTACCTGCATGCCATCACATACCCCCACCCTCACTCCCATCATTCCGCCACTTCCCACACACCCCACCATCACATCTCACCCATCCCAATGCCAAGCCCTGCATGCTCTACCAATGCATGGACACCACTTACAGACCTGCATGGACACCTATCACTAAAGCATGCACACCAGAGAGAATCAGCTAGCCCACCACATACCAACTTACACAAGTGAAAGCTGCCAGGGCAAATACAACCAAAGAGGGCAATCCACTGATGCACAATATGTCACACACAGAAACAATAACACAACATTTACATCCCCACAGGTATCCCAGCCAATGTCAGTGGAGAGAAGGTGCCAGCAATTTCCAGTCCCTCCACAGAAGAGGCCCACTGTGATGACAGCAACTCTGGTCGCCTGGATCTGGATGACCAACCTGGCCCATCAGGGACCTATGGACAGTCGGTTACCCAAGCCCAGTCACAGACAACCACAGAGCCTCCCCCATCTGGAAATACCACCACAGCACCCACCCAGCGTACCCACACCTCTGTCCCCAAGACATGTCAATCAGCAGTGTGTCCACCTCTACAGGGACCGAGGGCACATCTCATACCCAAGACAATCACGGCCCTGGGGTCAATGGGCACACAGTTCAGGGGACAGAGGCACAGGACAACAGGGAAACTAGGAGGAGTGCTGTACGCCAGGGGGAGGACAGGCCCAGGAAACCGACTCTCCAGGAGGCACTTGCAGAGATCCTGGGAGCATACCAACATTTCCAGGAGACGATGGGCCAGATCCTGAACAATGTGCAGGGGAACAGGCGGCTGCAGGAGGGACAGTACCAGGGGATCAGGAGGACTTGCAGGCCGTCAACACCACCCTGGTATTCAAAGCAAGGGTGCTGGCAGACATGACCAATATTATGATGGAGGCAGTCTCACAACAGCGGGCCCCTGCCACTAGCCAGACATCTGAACTGCCTTCCACCTCTGCTGCCGCTAGTGGACAGGAGGCCCCACCACAGGACCAACAGGCCACCAGCACCCCTCCCCCTGCAGAAGGAGAACCACCCCCCAAACGTTCCCTGCGATCCAGGCAGAAGCCAGAGACTATTGGCAAGACCCCTGCCAGGAAATGAGACTCTCCTGATTGTCACCCCTGTGTCCCACTCTGTCACCCTGTCCACCTTGAACTGCCATTGCTCCCCTTCCTATGTCCCCATGGACAATGCACATGTGCTACAGACTGGAACTATACCCTGGAATTTCCTCTATCATCACCCCATCCCATTGCACTTGCCCCTCTTTTTCTTTGCACTTAAATAAACACCCTTGAAAAAATATAGAAGTACGGAGTATGTCACATTTTTTAACTATGTTTACATTTAATATAACATTGCAATTCAACTGTACAGTAAATGAGCACATGTGAAAGACCTGTAGTTGGCTGCAGTGATCACACCAGGAGCTATTGAGAGGCACCAACATCTGTAAAATTAATTTCCAAACGGTACAGTAAGTGGGCATAGAAGTGGGAAATAACAGCAAGCCAGTGCCAAAGAATTTCAAAATAATGCCAATAAAATGTGAAGTAACATTGTCTTACCTGTGTGTCATTGGAAGTGCTGTCTGATCACTACTGTTCTGTTGTCCTCATCCTCTGCCTCCTCATCCTTACTGTCTACAGGGTCCACTGCTGCCACACAGGCATCTCCAGCCTCCTCCTCCTGCAGAAAAGGTACATGGTGTCTCAACGCAAGGTTGTGCAACATGCAGCATGCCACTATTATCTGGCAGACCTTCTTGGGTGAGTAGCACAGGGCTCCAACTGTCAGATGGGGGCACCGAAACCTGGCCTTCAGGAGGCCAAAAGTTCTTTCTACAATCCATGTGCCTCATTATAACATTCTTCTGTCCTTGTCCAGGCATTCCTCACAGGGGTCAGTAGCCATGATAGGTTGGGGTAACCAGAGTCACCTGCAAATATTGAGGGATAACATTTAGCCACACACTATCCCATATGGCCCACACCATACCCATACACCAACATATACTGAGTGGGAGCCAGGGCTCACCTATTACCCACACCCTGTGCCTCTGTAGTTGGGCCATCACATTTGGGATGATGCTATTCCTCAGGACAAAGGCATCATGCACCGACCCAGGATACTTAGCATTGACATGGGAGATGTACTGGTCCACCAAGCACACCATTTGTACATTCATTGAGTGAAAACTCTTGCAATTTCCGTACACCTGTTCATTTTGACGGGGGACAAATGCAATATGTGTTCCATCAATCGCACCAATTATGTTTGGGATATGTCCCATTGCATAGAAGTCAGCCTTCACTGTGGCCAAATCTTCCACCTGGGGAAATACAATGTAGCTGCACATGTGTTTAATCAGGGCAGACAACAGTCTGGTCAGCTCAATTGGGAACATTGTCTGTGGCATTCCTGCTGAAAAGCCCACTGTCACTTGGAAAGAACCAGTTGCCAGGAAATGGAGAACTGACAGAACTTGCACAAGAGGGGGGATCCTAGTGGGGTGACTGATAGCAGATATCACAATTGGGCATACAGCTCTGTGATTGTGGCCCTGTCAAGCCTGTAGGTGAAGATGATGTGCCTGTCTTCCATTTTTGCCAAGTCCACCAGAGGTCCGTACACGGGGGTATGTCTCCATCTCCTATTCATCCGCAGCGGTAGCAATGTAAGGGACAAAAGAGTGAGAAGCCAGCCACAAACTGAAGAATGGGGCTACAACAGTACAATGCATGCTGTCAAATTGTAGTGGGTCAGTGAGAATTGTCTGGTATATCCAAAATTAAACAGTGACGCAGTAATTATCCAGGGCCTGTCCCCCCCTGAAATGTCGTCTGCCTGTCCTGTGTGAAGGGACAGGTGGAAGTGAGGTAATTCCGCTGACGTTGTGCGCCGTTGCGGGAGGCGTTCGGGAACCGCCGTGCAACTCCTCATTGGTTATAATGGAGCCCTATGCGGTACAGTGGACAATGGTGATGTATGCGGGCGGTGACGGTATGCACCGCCATGGACATGACCACCATTTTCCATCTGATTCTTCACTTGCTACCTGACCTTCAACAGGAGAGGACCTACACTGCATGTGCTGTTGTGACCTCTGTCTAGAACTTACCATGGCTCGTGTGACTGGGGAGAGGGCCCCTGCCTTCACTTTGGCGGAGTTGAAAAGATTGGTGGATGGGGTCGTACCCCAGTATGGACTGCTGTATGGGCCTGCAGACCAACAGGTGTACACTGTGGGCTCGATGCATGTGGCATGAATGCATGGAGTGGGGTGTGAAGGCATCGTGTTAGGGGGTGGGTGAATGTCTCCTGGGTAGCGTACAGGTTGTGTGCTGGGCCACGTGTGTGTAAATGGTGATGTGAAAGGGTATGATGGGCCATAAGTGAAACTGGCAGGACTATCTGACTAATACTATTTTCCTGTGTGTATTCCCTCTGCAGGTCAGCGCCCATCAAAAGAAGGGTATATGGCTTGCCATCGCCAAGGAAATGCGGAAGGCGGAGTACCCACTGTCAGAAACGGTAGGAAGACCTGAGGCGCTGGGCACGGATGATTGCGGAGGTCCAGCTGCGGATGGCCTCCCAATAAGGAAGGGGTGCCCGTCGAACCCTGACCCCCCTGATGGCCTGCATACTGTCGGTGGCCTATCCAGAGCTGGATGGACGCTTGAGGGCATCACAGCAGCCACAAGGGGGTGAGTACAGTGCCCATCATTATAACTTACGCATGGTAGGGTGGTATCCGGGTGGGGGATGTGTGTCAGTGGGTGCCCCTAGGTGGGGCCTGACATTGCGGCATAGGTCCCCTGGTGGCTAGGGCCCAGAAGTGATAATCCTGCTACCTAGGTCATAGGCATCCACTACTGGTCAAGGCTGCATGGGTCCCAGGTATGCTGGATTTGGCAGTGTGTGCCCCTCCCCCTGTTTTTTTGGCTAGCAATATCACTGGTAGTGCAATACATAGTGTGTAGGCCTGTACCCTGTGTGTGAGTGTGCTGTGTACGCCAACGGTGGTGTTGGTGCAGCCATTGACCCAGTGTATCCTTTGTCTCTCCCCCCTTTGTGCATTAGCATCATCTGGTGGAAGAGCAGAGGCACCGGTGACGGAGGGAGCTGCATCCCACAGGACCCAGGAGGCGGAGTCCACCGACGGTGAGGGCACCAATGGGACAGAGGGCGAGGGGAGCACCACGGCAGAGAGCGGAGGGGACAGTTCAGACACAGATACCTCCTCTGATGGAAGCACCTCTGTGACCACCACAGCTACAGGTACAGCTGCCAACCCCGTACCAGCACCGCCCTTCCAGCAGCCCCTCAGTGAGTTTCCCTGTGCCCGCTCACCCAAGAGGGTGGGCATCTCCTTCACCCCAGGCACCTCAGGCCCTGCCCCAGTTAGCCCTGCTGCCCTGAGTGAGGAGGCTATTGACCTCCTGAGATCCATCTCTGTAGGGCAATCAACAATTGTGAATGCCATCTAGGGGCTGGCAGCCCAGATGCAATATACTAATGCATTCCTGGTGGGCATTCACACTGGCTTGGCGGCCCAACAGAGATCAATCCAGGCTCTGGCCTCCTCTCTGATGGCAGCCATTGTCCCTGTTTCCACCCTCCCCCCTCCAACTTCCTCTTCCCAATTCCATTCTCCTCAACCCCAACCTATCCCAAGCACACTGGCAGACGAGCATGCACACAAGACAACACACACGAGTGGCACAGGCAAACACAAGCACCACACATCATCCCACAGGCACTCACACAAACACCATCCAGATGCAGACATACCAACATCCACTATTTCCACTGTCTCCCCCCTCCTCCTCCACCTCCCTCCCAGTTCCGTCTACACTCACACCTGCATGCACTACATCCTCATCCACTACCAGCATCACCACCACACCTAACAGAACACACACCTCACTGGCAGACACCTCTACAACAGCTATGCATACGTCCCCTGTGTCCTCTCCCACTGTGTCTGTCCCCCCCTAAAGTACACAAATGCAAGCACTCAGGCACTCAACAGCCATCCACCTCACAACAGCATCCAGCCCATGCACCTGCACCCAAAATCAGCAGACAGAACCCTCCTACAACCACTCCCTCTTCCTCCACTCCCAAACCTGCCCCAATGTCCCAAAAAAGCTTTTCCTACCCACGACTGACCCCTGTCCTGCACGTCTGGCCAGGTTGGCAAAAACCCAGCCAAGTACCTCAGCCACCTAGTCCACGGTCCCAGCAGTCACCACACCCACTCGTGGTGGGAAAGGATCCAGGGCACATGTCCTGAGGGTGGAGGAGCCTGCTCCAGGCAGCCTCAAGGGTAAGGAGCCAGCCCCAGCTGCTGCCGGGAAGAGTAAGGAGCCTGCCCCAGGAGCATGTCCCAGCTGCTGCCAGGAAGAGCAAAGAGCCTGCCCCAGGAGCCTGTCCCAGCTACTACCAGGAAGAACAAGGAACCTTCCCCAGCTGCTGCCAGGAAGACCAAGGAACCAGCACCAGCAGGCAGGAAGGGAAAGGGGCCTGGGGCAGGAACTCTGACGGAGTCGCCACCACCGACCATGGTTGTGCAGCCATCCGAGGCTGCAGGGGATGGGCTGGAGCCTCCCCCTACCAGCAGCAGCCCCACCACCACAAGTGGGCAGCCATACGAGGCTGCAGAGGATGGGCTGGAGTTTCCCCCCACAAGCAGCAGCAGCACCACCCCCACCAGTGGGCAGCTATCCAAGGCTGCAGAGGATGGGCTGAAGCTTCCCCCCAATAGCAGCAGCACCACCACCACCACCAGTGGGCAGCCATCCGAGGCTGCAGGGGATGGGCTGGAGCCACCGCCCACCAGCGGCTGCAGCAGAACCACTTCCACCACTGAGCAGCCATCACCGCCGGCCGAAGGTATGTAGTCCTGCCTCCATGGGCTGCTGTGCGACCTGCCCCCTGCAAATCCTGTGGGTATGACACCCATCCTGAGAGACTGTGACCTTGCACTCCCCAGGATCAATATCACAGAGCACAAAGCCCGCTCCAGCACCAGTGGGCAAGACACCCACCAACCTCAGCCTCCCCTGGACCAAGAGCACAGGGCACGATGCCCCCTCCAGAACCAGTGGGTAAGACACCCACCAACCCCAGCCTCCCCAGGACCAAGAGCACAGGGCACGATGCCCCCTCCAGAACCAGTGGGTAAGACACCCACCAACCCCAGCCTCCCCAGGATCAAGAGCACAAGCCATGATGCCCCCTCCAGAGCATGTGGGCAAGTCACCCACTTGAAAGACTGTGGCCTTGCACTCACCAGGACCAAGCACAGGGCATGTTGCCCCATCCAAAGCATGTGGGCAAGTCACCCACTTGAGAGACTGTGGCCTTGCACTCACCAGGACCAAGCACAGGGCATGTTGCCCCCTTCAAAGCATGTGGGCAAGTCACCCACTTGAAAGCATGTGGCCTTGCACTCCCCAGGATCAAGCACAGGGAATGTTGCCCCCTCTAGAACCAGTGGTGTTGTTCCATCTCCCGGCTGAGGTGACCCCCCAATCCCCCATCCCCCTGAGGTGCCTGCCTATTTACCAACTGATGCACCTGCAGTGTTCTCTCTGTGTTGATGCAGGTGACAAGTGGGCCTTGGACTTTGGCCTGTGGCCATGTGGCCCACGCAAAAGGACGACTGGGCAGTGTATCTTGAACTGTGCAATTGTATATATCTGTTGCATTGCATATTTTTTATTTCTACTGTGTTGATCTTATTACACTCACTTTAATAAATTCCTGTTGTCCTTGCATTATTCATCCGAGGTACTGGGTAAAAATGTTTTAGTAATGGAGCTATATGTGTGTATGGTGTTGGGGGTGTGTTTTGTGTGTGTGTCAGTCTTTTTTTCCTCCCCCCTTCCCTTGTGTGCTAGGCGGCTGTACTCACCATTGTCGTCTTCGCCGTCGTTGGTGCTCGTGGTGGAGCAGAATGTAGAAGAGCATGGGGAAGACATGCAGCTCGGGCTCCATGGCGGCGTGGTTGTTCCCTGTGTCTGCAATAGTGAGTCCTTTCCCTTCTGAGCTCTGTTTCTGCCAGGCTTTTGATGTCGTTGGTACCGCCCCAGAAAAGGTGGCGGATTGGCATGTCTTAATACGGTGGGTGGAACATTGACTTCTGCCTGGCTGTAGGCGGCTACCGCCATGATGCCTGTTGTTTCCGAACTGGAGGTCAGTGTGGTAAAGCGGGTGTCTATCGGAGATCTTTCCACCATGGTCATAATTTGGCGGTAATTACCGCCAGCCTATTGGCGGTATTACCGCCACTTTTGCACCAACCGCCAGGGTTGTAATGAGAGCCTATATTTTCTGTGCTCTCTTTCAGGTCTCTATTTTTCTCTGGATCATGTATTCCTAGAGTCCTGATGATGATCATTCTATCTATCTAAATGATCAAAACGTTGTTGACTAGTTCTATGGACTCGTTTTGATTGTATATAAGAATAAAATGAGCCATGTTCTTTCTTGATGCATACTCTTGATCATGTATTGTCACACATGTGCATCACTTTTATGAGTGCACTGAGCACGTTTCTCACCATACACCTACTGTGTCACATTGTTTTTAATGCTTTTTTTATATACAATTGAAAACATTGATCATTTGATGTATTTGTACATTGATTGAGATAGCTATTACCTTGGGACCACTGTTTTTATGCAAAAACACAATCATAGCAGTGCTGGGCTAATCAACTGCTCATTAAGAAAAGATGACAAAATGTGTAGGTGATGATTGTCAAGGAGGAGTGCTGCTCTGTGTGGATTAGCTAAACTGCATGGCTACAACCCCTTTGACAATGTAGACTGACATTGCATGCTCACTGTTCTAAGGGAAATTAACTTTGGTATGAAATATACTGCCTATTTTTGTCTGGATAACGTGCAGGGGAACCACACAGATGTACCACCTAGGTCCTCTGGTTTTTGTCCCGAGCTCAGTGCCTTTGGCCTTACTGATGCATAATGTATTGTTATGGGATGTGATCTTAGTTCGACTGCAGGCCCATGCAATTTCTTTACAATCAGATGCCATTATTCTATACATGTGAGATGCTGAGCTCATCTTTTCACAGATGTTTGAACTCAGAGCAATTTGGAATACAATTAGGTCTCCAGATTAATTGATCTAATTCAGACCTCTGCCTCCTGAAGACAGCAAATTGCTGATCTAGAGTGCTATTTGCTATTGATTGTTCTTGCATGTTTTAAGTATTTAAGGTGACTAATTAGTCAACGTATGTCAGAGGAATTCACTTAGAATGTTGAGCCATTGTTGGAAGATTTTGAGAGGTTAGTTGATTTTTGGCTGAAGATTCCAATGCCTATTATATGAATAATCATGGTACTTTGAGGTTTTTATGTTCTGCAGCGAACGCCAGTGAAGATCTTCTTTAAGAAATGACATTTGTTACTGATACATTTAATATGGGGTGGAGAACTACTTTGCAGTACCCTTATTACCCGAGTTTACCCTACGAAGTATGCCAATTACAACCACCAGATTTTAAGACCCATTTTATGCAGCCCGAGTGCAGTATGTGGTGTTATGGCTTGGAAGGGCCTTTTGATGAAATCACACTTCCAAATTAACCACTGATTGCCCCAGGAATCCTAAGCCCTGTCCTGTACTGCTCGCTCAGAGACAGATTTATCTTAGGCCCATGTTACTACAAAGGGGTATAAGAACATGTAACGAGGCATTGACACTCATTTATTCATCACTGGCTGTAAGAGACCTGGCCCAGATCAGTAAATTCATGGTAATTGCTGGACGGAGGCTGCAGGACACCATGATGCCATAGTAGGGTCAATCAAGAGTCCCTGTTGCACGCTTTCTCCATATATGGCAGTTTCTAGTGTCTCCAGTTGCACGAATACTAGGCTAACTGAGGTGACTCTGCAAGCTGCTTTTCAGTGATCACTTGTATACTTACCACCTCTGACTCCATGCTCAAGCTGGTCTGTATTTAGACGGGGCCAAACCTTTTTGATGACATTGAGGTCAGTATTGTACATTCCAGGAGCACGCATGAATTCTAATCTATTGAGGGGGCTACAATTGAACTTTATCCAAAGGGTCATCTCATCTTACATATTGCACTCGAGGGTATGGCCCGTAAGTATGTCTGTTTTGTGATTTGTTTTTTAATTCACTCGTCTGCATTTTAATGTATCAATCTCTTTTATCATACTAAAAATGTCTTTGGGTGTTAATCGACAGTCTTGCAATTCTAGCGGTTACTCAATGATTGCTGATGCTGTCATGCAAAGTAACAATTTTTATGGAATTTTACCTGACACTGTATCATTGTCACCTTCATACAACAAGGAACAAGGCTATAAATTATTTCTTGTGCTGCTTTAGATATGTGTTGCTGTTGATTCTTTTTATCCAGAATATGACTCTGATTCTTTTTGTAATGGTTTTAAGTAACTATACAACGAATAATAAACTACTGCTGCTGCTACTGCAGTGCTTGAGCCAAACTTTAGGGTTTCATCATGTCTAAGATTTTGGTTTGAAAGACTGTTCTCCAGCCGTTGTTCCCCATATTTATAGTTGGTTGGATTGTCTCTTGTCTACAGGTTATTAGTCAATTTATGACCAGATCCTAATCCAGGGGTTTGAAGAATTTGTGAGAAGGAACATTGGGAGGGCACATTAGGAAAGGCTGTAGGCCTTCTTGCAGAAACAGAAATGTTCATCCTTTTAATGTACACCTGGAAGCACACCTGCCCACACAAATCAAGGCCAAGTTGATCCTCTGAGCAAAATGAAAGAGGGAGCAGGCGCTCCAATTGATAATGAGATGTAACATAGAGTGGGCTGGGTTCCTAATCCTCTTGTTAATGCTGGTTTGTCTGCAAGACAATACTGGGCCATTACCGAAAGGGGCATGAAAAGCCTGCTGTTCTCAGGCCGTAGAGATAGAGGCACATGTCCCTTGTGTATTCCAGTCCACAGGGGATATGGCCATAGAGCAGGAAGAATGCCTGCATCACAATGGGACGAAGTACCTGGGTCAGCCACTCGACCCACCAGCCTACACCACTATCCCACCTGCAGGAGTTGACCCAACTGCAGCATCTCCATGCACTATGAGAGACGCCACACCCCTACAGCATCACTTCCCGAGTAGTCCTGGATGGGATTTACAAGGTTGTTTTGAATCTTGCAGAGAAGATGACTTCTTCCTTGAGATTTTCTTGCGAAACTCACCCTATCACCTACCCTACATTTACAGTCTTTCTGATCTATTTCTACTGTGATTGTGTATGTTTTTGTCTTGTCTTCTCTATGCAAAGTTTGCATAAAGAGTTACAGGGCGTGGCAAAGGGGGTGGAAGATAGAGCCTGGGAGGAAAGCAATGGTGCCCTCATATTCCTGAGGCACAGTTGAAATATTGAGCCCTGGTTTGGCATCGCTATATGAGAATCAGGAGGTACATTAAATTGGACTATGGACTATGGTTGCAAGTTATAATCTAATAAGAAAACAGCAAAGACAAAACAATACCTGGTGCATAGTAATCTAGATGGGCAATCAGCTTAGGTCACCTTGTCACTGCCTAAAAACGACTGCCTGGAAATTAACCCAAACCTGTTTAACAAACCTGCAACAAAGTTCATGCTCCCACAAAAAAACCTGTGCGGTTTCATTTATTTATGATACTCTATTAACATACATGGATCTTCACTTCAGTGCTTAATATGTAAATAAAAAGGTGACAGTACCCAAAACTCTCCTTTGAAACTTGCGGCTGTTGCAATTAAATGTGCCATGTGCAAATGTGTAATCCTAAAGCCATCTCAGGCCTCTTTAATCCATTTACAGCCACTCCCTGCCCCTTCAGCTCACTCTTGTAGCTTTCTGCTTTCTCCCTTTGTGACGCTTTTTCGTTTTTCTTTTCCTCTGCCTTTCCCATATGTGTCTTTTGCTTGCAGTAAATGCCTGATACAGAAAACTAAGGTTCAGATTTAAGAAGCACTAGCGCCACATTAGTGTCATTGTTTTTACGCTAATGTGGCGTTAGGGTTCAAAAATCGCCACGCCATATTTACAAAGTGGCTCAATGCATGCGTTGCTCCACTTTGTAACCCTTTGCACCACATTATGCATGCCCCATGAACAATGTATGCAAAGGGGGCGTTCCCTCATTAAGAGGACCACAAAAATGGCGCTGTGGAATCTTAGAGATTCCACTGTGTCATTTTTTGCAGCTACTTTTAACACCTGCTCGCAGGAGGCGTTAAAAGGGGGCACGCCATTGGTTACAGTGGGCCCCTATGTACTGTTCAGGGTTAGTGCCAAAATGTTGGCACACATGGTGACAATAGGGGGGCACTAAGGGACGAAAGAAAAGTGACACTGCACTGTGTGCAGCACCACTTTTCTCAAACCTGCTCCTTAGTGCTGGCCTCAAAAATAAGTGCTGGTGCCCCGCACTGGAAACCACAGGCTCAAATTAAGCACTGCTTCAGTTATTATAGTTATGGTAAAGAAACGTTATGCGCACACCATGGTCTCATAGTCCAAGAAAAAACGCGGCTACCACTTTGCTCAATTGGTAAGTCTCTTATAAAGTGGACCTGCAAATTCAGAAAAACAACTCTTGGTTTGTTTTCCTTTTAGGTTGCAGCACTAAATAGGTCCTTGTTGGTTGTTTTTTCCACCTATCATCGTAGATTCCTTCACTCTCCCCCATCACCACCGTGGTTTGGTTTGTGTTTCAGTTCCTCGAGCGGAGGCTCATTAGCTTGCTGTGTTATGATAGCGGGCCTTTGGGTCTCCAAACACAGCCAGCTGCTATTAACCAGGCGTCGCTACCGGACACACTTTCCACCGCCAGCTGGTTTCCTACCAAAGTGCCTCACGCAAAATGATTTGACAGAGAAGAATGCTGTTTCGCGCCCTTGAGCTGATAAGGCAGCCAACTATCTCCGAGGCCGGGATCCAGGCCTTTATTTGTGAAAACATTGACGGGAAGTCCATCTAAAATGTTGCAAGTGAAAGGCGGTATCTGTGTGCGCACATAACACAAGCTTGCGGTCTTTGTGGCGCCTTGGCCAGGCAGGACATTCGATAAACTAAAGCCTGTCTTTGGTGCACAGTTTTTTAGGCCACAATAGCGTTCATGTAGGGACGATCCTTAACAATTTAGAAGAGGATTTAATGAATTCCAACCCAAAAAAATCACTTCCGGGCCAACAATTCGAGTGTGTAGGTTTCTCCTCTACAATATTTCCTTCCGGGTCAGAGTCTGCACTTCCCATTCCCAGTCCTAGGCAGCTCAGCAGATGGAGCACCATAGCACATTTCTACAGGCCCTAGCATGTATATGTGTTCTAGCAGTGTCGACCAATCAACACAGCTAACTTATTGACATAGTAACTGCCCCTTATTGTGTTTAGAACCATAAAACCCAGTATAGATGCTCACCATTCATATATCTTGAATATAGAAAGTCTGATGTCTAAAGTGGAAGCAGGGTTTGGGTTGGTCACCGCCTGTGAGAATTAGCTGTGAATGAGGATCAGGTGCCTACTCTTCAGGGTTTTAAAAGGTGATTGTTCATCTCCCTTGCTATAAGGATGCCAACACCTGTACAGTGCAGTAAATGGTGACACCTTGATAATTTTGTATGCTGTGAGATCACAGGTGATCTGGCTTCATATTTTTTGCTGTGTCCCCAGTACTCACCTCTGATGGGCACACTCAACTTGTTAACCTTCCATAGTGGATTGGAGAAACAGATTTGGTAATGACCTGTACAAACAGTTTTATCTGCACCCTTTGGGACAGGCCCGATTACCACCTACGTCACTGGGTCAGAGAGAGGCCTATTGACCCCAGCGCAATCCGTAAGAGAAGAGCCTACTTGGCCACATCTGCAAAATCCTGGCAGTCCCATTAACTGGGGTCTTTCATGTTGCCAACCCTCCCACACCCCCCAACCTCCTGGGATGATTGACATGTATGTGCATACAATTCTATTTAAGATGGTGGTTTACTCACGTAGGTGAATCCCTACATCTGTACCTATTGTACTCATAGTACATAGTGGCAGGGAGAACCTTGCCTTATGAATTGGAGCTGCCTCTACGACAAAGGCAACAGAGCACAGTCAAGGTGTGGTTAACTGACTGGGAACTGTAAGTTCTCATCCAGACCAACACTGGCAAGGAACAACCACTTAACCAATAAATGTTAATTTACAATTGTCAAAGTACCCGCTTTTTTTTCTTGACATAAGTACATTGTTGGGCTAAAGGAGCTTGTGGGCTAACGACTTCAGCTTTGGGTGCGGCCTCTGAATTATAGTATTGATCATCGGCATAACTGGAGTGTCGGGGTCCCATCCTAAGCTAGCAGGTTACAAGTGACTGGAATCACTTCCTGTACTGCTGCAGTGAAGCTATAAAGGCTAATTTAGTGGTTTACCGGCTTTAGGCACTAGAATACGTGTGGATTTAATTCTGGGTCTCTAGAGCTCCTCAGACATTTCCTTTCAACTTCCCTTCTCATTGGACATTGACTTTTACTGTGTGCGATCACAGTGACATAATTTACTAGTGCTAACACCTATACTATACTGAGTAAGCTTTAACAGCTCTACCCAGTTACCATTGGAGACTTAAGTACACAACAAGATTGATTGATTGATTGATTGATTCCATAGTTTATTAAGCGCATGGCTACCCATTGGGTTTCCCAGCACTCACCCAGAATGACAGCCATCCATAACCAACTCCCCAGATTATATCATTGGGAACAGCCAAGTTTTTAGCAGTTTACGAAATTCAAAAAAGGTTTTGCACTCTTTCAGACGTAGCGGAAGCTTGTTCCATATCTTAGGTCCAAGGACCAGAAAGGAGCAGCCCCCTTGAAGGGCCCTCTTCACTCTGGGGACAACAGCTAAGCTCTGTTGACTAGTTTGAAGAGTGCTTTGGGGTACATAGTAAGTAATTCCCTAACATAAGTAAGGGGGCCAGTATTGTGGAGGCATTTAAACATAAAACATAGGCCCTCATTTTAACCACGGTGGTAAAAACCGCCTACTGCGCGGTGACGGCCGCCAAAACACCCTCGCCGCGGCTACCAGCCGTCCGCCATATTATGACCACAGCCGGATTTCCGCCATAAGAATGGCGGAAAAACAGCTGTGGCCATACCGGTGGATGGCTGTAAGGTGGCGCTGCTACTACCAGCAGCGCCACGCCAGTAGACCGCCACCAGCCGTATCATGACACATGATACGGCCTGGCGGTGTTCTGCTGGTGGCGCTGCTGGCGGTAGCAGCGCCCTGTCCCGTCTACTGCCGGAGGACCCCCTGGATCCAGGTAAGTCGGGTCTCCAACAGGGGAGGGGGTGGTGGGTGTTGTGTGTGTGTGTGGGGGTGTGAATGTATGTGTGTGTGTGAATGTGGGTGTTTCTTGCGTGTGTGCATGTACGGACATGTGAGTGCGTGTATGTTGTGAAATGTGTCTGCGTGCATGTTTGGAAGTGGTTGAGGATGTGTGTGTGATTGGATGTATGCATGCGTGTCTGTATGTGTGAATGAGTGTGTGTATGCGTGAAGAGGGCGTGGATGTAGGTGGGGTTGGGGGGTTTGGAGAGGTAAGGGGGTGAGTGGGAATCTGGAGTGGTGGGGGTGGGGGGACCCCTATCAGTGACAGGGAAGGGATTCCCTGTCACTGATATGGCCTACCGCCATGGTTTCCGTGGCATTGCGAACTCCACGAAAACCATGGCGGTAGGCGGGGTCATAATCCTGTAGGTGGCTCAATGGTGGCCGCTAGGCTGGAGATAGATATGGAGTGGTACATTGGCAATGTCATAATGTGGCGGTAAGTACTGCCAGCCTGTTGGCGGTACTACCGCCACATTATTGCCGACCGCCGGGGTCGTAATGAGCCCCATAGTGCTTTAAAATGCACCCTTTTTTCCACAGGGAGCCAGTGTAGGGAATTCAGTAAAGTGGCCAAGCTAGATAACTGCATGGTGAAGCATAAGACGTGCTGCAGTGTTCTGAACTATTTGTAAACAATTTAAAAAGGTTTTTGTCACACTAAGGTAGAAGACATTTCTGTAGTTCAGGCTTGATATAATTAAGGCCTGGACGACAGTGCACTGGGCTGTCAAGGAATACAGTAAAAAAAATTACTTAGCCATTTTAAAATGCCGAAGCAAGTGGCAGCTACTTTAGAAATTTGTGTCCTCATTGACAGCTCCTGATTGTGGTATACAAATGTGTAGGTGCTTCCAATGCAATTTTCCCTGTCCTGATGATGACCCCCTCCTGACTTACCCGAATACGGGGTCGAAACGTCGACACATTTCCAAAGAGTGGATGAGACAAATCGAAATTTTGTGACACTCCAGGGCCTCCTGGATTTTAGGAGCCACTGGAAGTCGATAATTTGCATACTACCACACTCTGCACTACTTGTATATATCACCATTACTCACTTGCACCTCAGCACTTTCACTGTTTTTTTAGGAGCACTTACCCAAACAAATGTAAATTACATGTTATGACAGGATTTATACTGTTAATCGTCTGAATCAACATGATATAAAATATATGTGGATAATAAACCTCGCTTGTTTTACATTTATAGTACATAGAGATTGTTTCAAATTTTTTTAAAGTTGATTACATGCCGTGGAAGTCTAGGTTACTTTTCCCTTGCACTGACCTTAAAGACTATTACATAAGATATCAGAGGGACAAGGATCTAATGGGGATCCAGATTTCAAGGTTGATAGTGTGAGCCGTGCATGTGATAGTTTCATAGGCTCAAAATGAGTTATTAAGGTTTTAAGGCTGAGGGTATCGATGCGTTCATAGGTGTTTCAGGTAGATAAAAAGGTGTTTCTAATGGTCTCAACTTTATTGATAAAGAAGTCAGCTACTTCATCACATTCTGATTGGGAGAGGGAGATATTGGGCGTTCGCTTTGACAAACTTGCAAGTGACTTCACTACATATCATAGTGTCCTGGGACACTCTGAGATTTTCTTGGTAAAGTAAGTGGTCTTGGCAAGTCTACAATTTTTCTGATATATCCTTAAAGCGTTTTTTATAAATTAGCTTATCACTCTGCAGATAGGATTTATGCCACTTTCTCTCTAGTTTTTTACCGTCTTTGTTCTCATTATATAAAGAGTCGATGAACTAAGAAGCCGGGGGTAGGGATCTAGCCTGGTTCTTCTCGTTCACGGGTGCCAGCCTATCTGCAGAGGTTCTAAGCCAGTTATCTAATTTCTGCACTGCATCATCTACTGAATTATCTAAAATAGGCATTGATTCTTCTAACAGCGTATTCCATTTTTTGAACATCTAGCTTAGACCAACTTTGCACGTAAGGCGTGGGCCATTTAAACTTACCCCATGAGTGCAAATTATATGAGAAGAAACACCGGATGGCAAAATGATCTGAACATGTAAGGGGTAAAGGCAAAGTTATTGAATGGTGCCTAGGTTCGAGAAAATGGGGTCCAATAAGTGACCCACTATATGGGTGAGAAGATGATTAATCAAATCTAGTTCTTAAGTTGAGAAGCCTCAATTAAGGACATGCCCACATTGTTTAATCCTCCAGATGGAGGTTTAAATCTCCCAGCACCGTAAAATTGGTGCATTTGAGTAAGGTAGATGACAATTCCTCTACTAGCTCTGAAACCCAACTAATAATTGCCCCAAGGGGGGACAATAGATGAAGGTGCCTGACATAGTAACATTTTTGGTTAAAGATATAGAAAATCTCATGGCTTCACAATCTGGGATTTCAAGCTTCTCTGTTAAACAACTAAATGCATCTTTTATTATGGCTGCAATCCCGCCCCCTTTTTTGGCCTTGCAGTCAAGATGTAACATGCAGTATCCAGGCAGGAAGGCTGCTATGATATCTGGGCCATATGATTCTTTCAGCCATGTTTCTGTGAGGATCATTGCGTCTGGGTTATAGTTGGTTAACAAGTCAAATAAGTCTTGGTGGTGTTTACCCAGGGACCGACAGTTTAGGCTGAAAAACTTAAAAACTCTTCCAAGTCCTCCTTCCAGGAAACTTTCTTTCAAAGTACAGGTATCAGAAGAGTTCCCCTCTGAGCTCCTGGTGATCCTCAGTGACACGGAGAGGGGGCAATCACTAGTAGTGAGGTGAAACGAACAGTGCCTACAGCTCCACTGCTCTCCCTGAATGTCTATTGAATGCCTGCAATTGTTCTAGCTATAAGGGCATTAGCCAATTAAGGCGGAGGAGGAATAACTGAGGAGACCTGAGCTCAGGGATGCAGCATCCCTAGCCCCTGGGCCGTTCGGGCGCGGACGGGTGCAGACGAACTTGCCTTAGGCACGCCTCCGGTGTTTCTGCGGCGTGTCCGCAATGTGGTCGCCATTAAATAGGCAGACCAAGGCAGATATAGAAAGGCTAACCGCTGTGTCAGGAGATAAAAGTTCTTCCTTTTCCCTTGTGTTTGCCCTGTGTCAAGTACAATTTACATTCCCCACAATACCAAATTTAAAAGATTCACTCCTTGTCTAAAAACCTGTGAAATTTAAAAGTTAAAAAGTCTGCAGTGCAATTTACATACAGGTTGCTATTTTATGAATTAAAATACTTATAAAGAAGCGCATAGCATGATTTGAACTAGCGTCACTCTAGGTGTGACATGGCTAACCTGTTTCAGAACATTAGCACTCTAAGCACTAGAACGCTAGTAAAAAAAAAAGACTGAAGATCTGGTCTACCATGGAGTTATGACACTGGCGCTGCGCGCTCAGCTTCACCATCAGTGACTCTAAAGGAGCACCATTTGCTGTCTGCCACCCTAAGCCTGGCGCTGGGACCTTCGAGTACTGAAACCATTTACAAATGGTGGTTGACGACAACACCCATGTAAAAAAATAAGAGAAAGAAAATATTCAATTCCGGACCCAACTACTAGATGGTGGGATAATGCGCAGCATGTGAATCCAGAAAAGATTCACACTACAAACCAAGTGTGCCATATTAGTGAAGCTGATTGCTACTCTATACTGGTTTGATTTTAATCCCAGAAAGAGGAACCACAGATCACAGAAATCTCACCAACCACAAAAATAGAGAAGCATGAACTTTACACATCAAATATGGGCCATCTGTTTTGCCCGTACATTTAACCTTGACACAACGATTTTGCCTCCCCTCTTGCTTGACGTAGCGGAACAAGTTCCAAGCCTGATGCTATTTTGCTAAAAATTAGTGCTATCTGATGTCCTAGTCTGTTTGATTCAGTAGAAATAAACCAAGTCCACAACTCCCATGATGCATTAGTTCTTGAGATGAAATACAGAGGCTTGAAACATGGTGGTCTTATTCACTAACATATTTGTGAATCTGCACCCAAAGATTTTCACTCTGTTGTCCCAGCCAATTTGTGAATGTCATTAATCCTCCGACCTTTCCTAGAGAAGTCCTGTAAGGTTTCTAAGTTTTTCACGAAAACTGTGGCCATTTTGTGAATTCCTAATTGCTTCAAAACAAAGGTAGCTCCCTTCAGTAATTTCACATGGAGTACAATGTGTGCAGTTTTTTTTTTAATTTGTCTTTCTTTACGGTAAAGACAACTAATATATTTAAATGATCTCAACCACAGTAAACGTTTCCACATAGCAACAAGTGCTTTAGAATTTGCTGTTACCTGGAAACTAAACATCATAAATTGTTTCATTATAATTTTAATTGCAGGTGGAAAGTAACTCTCATGCATATAACTTTCTTGAACAACCCTGGAGCAGATCCAGGGTAACCTATGACTTTTGGTAAGTATTTTTTCATAGACGCCAAGCAACCATTAGCTGTTCAAGATGAACATAGCTCAACAGGTTGACAGATACAAGCTTCTTCTCTTGAAGAATTCCTTTTTATGGCTAGACAATAATGTTATTGATTGGGAGAGGCTGGTAGACTCATGAACCCTTTCAATTCTATTACACCAGGCCAATGTTAATCAGCCAGTTTGTTTCAAAACGCTCCATTTGCCTTGACTTGTCCAAATAATTCCTTAGAAAACAAGCATTGGCAAAGCCAACAGTTCTAAGCCAAGCTCTATTTGCTCTGGCGATGTTAATGCATTTATGTATATGAACAAAACCAGCCCCAGAGCCGTACACAAATGCATTAACCTTGACAACGCCTACAGCTCTCGGATCGCTGAGACCTATTGGCTTTGCCACTGCTTGTTCTTTTACTGAGGTCGTTTTGAAACCCAGCAATAGGACACTAGCACTTGTACAGGATTGGAGGAATGTTATCTCCTTTACATGTGCACCCAACAAAGGGCTTAGAATGTCGAATGGTTATTTGTTACTGGCTGCCTGGTCGCTCCTCTCCCTATAGCTGCTGTCACTCAAAGCAGGATGCAGTAGATGTGATTAGAACAAAACAAGAGGCTTTTTATTGCTATATAAATCAACTAAACAACGACTGGCCAAAATTGTAAATGATGGCGACCAGAATGAAAGCCAATGTTTTTAAAAATAGGCGCACTTGGGGGCATATTTATACTCTGCGCTGAATGTGCCTCAAAATATTTGACGCACATTCAGCGCAAACCGTGCACCATATTTAAACTTTGACGCCAAAATTCTGCTGTGTGCGTCATTTTCTGGATGCGGTAAACCGCCTTGCTTTAATGACATGCAAAGTAGGCGTTCCCGTCCAAAAAATGACTTAAACACCCGTGTGCCATATTTATCCAAGCGTGCAAAAATCCCGCACGGCCAGGAGGCAGAAAATGACGCACAGGCCGATTTGCGTAAAAAAATAACACCTGGGTCAAACACACCTGTACTTAATGAAAACACACAGAAGCAACAGCAGAGCTCCAAAAGGAAGACATGGAGGTGCTTTTCATCCAGTATGCACGCAGACGCAGAGCACAGAACCAACAACAGCAGCTTCCACAACACCAGGAGGGACCCCAAAGGCAACGCAGAAGGCAGGAGAATATTCTGCACCAGGACAGCCCTTCTGGGACTCCGCCAACAAGACATCATCCAGAGGTACAGCCTCAACTGGCAAGCCATTCAGCAGCTGCTGCGCAACACTGAGCCACAATTGGCACCCAGCTTGCAGACACCCCGTACCATTCCACCAGAAACCAAGCTGCTAGCTGTACTCCACATGTTGACAAGTGGCTCCTTAAAAACCACGGGTGCCCTGGTTGCCCGGATCTCACAGCCCTCATTCTCCGCCTTCCTACCCAAGGTATTGGATGCCATCATCACCCTCACACCCCGCCACATCAGCTTCTCCAACACACAGCAGAAGCAGCAGGAGACCAAACAGGGGTTTTACCAAATTAATGGCTTCCCACACGTGCTTGGTGCCATTGACTGCACACATTACGCCTTGTGCCACCTGCTGCAACCGAACATCTATACCGCAACAGGAAGCGCACACGCTCCATCAATGTGCAGGCCATTGTCGATCACCGGGGTTTGATCACCAACATCGTGGCAAAGTATCCTGGGAGTGTACATGATTCATTCATCTTCCGGCACTTCACCATCAATCAACACTTCCAGGATGGATGACATGGAAATGGCCTACTTGTTGGTAAGTACAGAAACCTACTTATATACACACAGCACAGCAATCCTCTGGGACACACAACACATACACCACTACATCGACACGTGGCCAGGAAGACACTGAGGTTGTGACACTGCTAGGCATGTGTGATATCCTGACCCATTTGGATATAGACCTATGGACAAATGACAGTACCAAATAACAACAGATGCCACTCCACAGACACAAGGGAACAATTTAAAACAACACAGTGACAATGACATGGCCTCAACTGGCAGTACAACTTGGAAGATTAATCTTTCAATATCACATGAATAACACTCAATCAAACACCCTTTCAACCAATACGTACTGTGTAAGGGGTGTGTAATGTGTTATGCTGCAGGTCAAACACCATGACACACATAGCATGATGATGACTACAATGAAGGTCACATGGAATCATTAAGGCTGTACCAATCTCTCACATCACTCCTGCTCTCACATTGCCCACTACCAATAAGCAAGTGGACTGTGCGAAGAACACATATTGATGGGACAATATTTAAATGCACATTCCTACACATACGGATTGAGACAATTTCACACACACACAACATATGTACAGGCATACGGACCTTCTGACACTCAAAATGACAACCTCACAACCAAGTTAGCCAGCTGAACTAGAACATGTTCAGATGTATAGGTACACCTTACAACCTGAGTCGACTTGGCAAGGGCGGAGAAATAGGTCTGCTGAAAGTTTGTCACACATGTGAAATTTCTGCATAGTCAATTGTCAACATGTCAGTGCTGACAATGTACGTAGATGTGTTGTACATTGTCCCCTAGCCAAATCTAAGGGTCTCACTGATGTTGAAATAATTCTATTGCATATGTGAAATTGGATGGGATGTCCAGGGTATATAGATACAACCGTGTTACCACCACTGTGGAATTAATTCTGTGTATGGAAGTATCATCTCATCCCCAGTTAAGACACAGGGACACCTCTTTCACATGACATAATGCAAGGGAGTACAAAATGTACTGCAACTCTACAAACATACTGGTGGCAACCGGTTAATCAGATCAAACACCCGTTCAGATAAGGAAACAACCCAATGCTGATGGGACATCCTAGAAGCCGAGGATTCCACACAATAACACAAAGACAGATGAGTCACAGACAACACAAGAGAACAACTGCCATGCAAAGTGATAATCATGGTGCAAGCTACATCAACATGTTCTCACTCATTTTCTGTTTCAGGTGATCAGGGGTATGGGATCCAGCCATGGATTATTACCCCATTTGCAAACCCAAGCACTGCAGCAGAGCGGGCCTCTAATGAGGCACATCGGAGGACACGCACCATAGTCGAGAGGATCTTTGGCATCCCGAAGTCAAGATTCAGGTGCCTCGACATCACCGGAGGCAGCCTCCTATACTCACCTGAAATGGTGTGCAAAATAATTTTGACCTGTGCCATCCTGCACAACATATGTGTAAGAAGGAACATTCCCCTATATGAACCCGACCCACAAATGCCTGAAGAGGAGGAAGAGGAGGATGCTGTCCATCAACATGAGGGGGACCATCCAAACGCAGATGCAGGATTGCGTCGGAGACAACGTATTGTCCAAAATTTCTTTTAACTCTACTTATCCATCACCACTGTCTTACCATATGTCAATAAACACCTATTCTAATCACTATATCATGGTCTGGATAATCATTTTTGCATAACATTATCTCTATCTATCAGAATCAGAGTGTAGCCTCATGGAGCATCGAAGAAATACAGATTAGGATACAGAAGAATCCACATCAATTTTTATGCGTATGAATGTACAGCCAAATTCACACACACTGTAAATGACATATATCCTGTACATTTCACATTTGAAGGGAAATAGCAGAGGACCACAGCTATTTCACACATACATGTTGGCAACATGGTTCATCGCAGCATATGGCACACAACTAAGACACCATCAATCAATAACGGAAAAAAATGCTTCATACATGAGGCAGTGAAAGGGCTATTGAAATGGTGACAAGAAGGTATGACCAGACCCTTGACAGCAGTAAGTGTTACATCAGCTATCTTTGCAAGGAGTATGTGTGACAATACTTCCATATAAGCAGCAAATTGATAGCACAAGTGCCCCATGTATGACTAGCATTGCTCACAAGACATCCCCTACACATGGCAGCCCAGGTCCTAAGTCCTGCCACACCCATGTTCCCTGTCTCACCCCACCCTTCTTCAGAGGTCCCTGGAAAGGTAATATGTGTACCCAGATAATCCCTCCTCTACACACACCCAGACTCACAATGTGAATCCAGTGTGCCTCCCTCTTTAGTATGGTATGCCATAGTCATTGTACTTCTGTCTGCATGGACTTCTGGTTAAATAATGCACTGCCTTGTAGTCTGTAGGACGTGTAATCACCTGTACATTGCTTCCCATGTGAAAGGTACTGTTGGCCCTTTGATCTTGATTCTCACCTACAGGACTTGTGAGAGACTGAAGCTGCACACACCTGTGAGCACCTCCATGCAGACCAGCCATTTGAACGTGCACTGCCCTTGCAGCTGCCTGGAACAGCATAGAAGATGCCATTTTATGCATAACACTGTTATGCATTGCCGTATAAATCACTTGTGTAACACATCCCTTGGGTTATTGTGTTACCTTCCAACACACAGGACAAACACAGTTTTCATTTTCCACAGTGTTGTTCCACCTTTGTCCAGTCTCAGTCTGTTCACTGTGTATTTGCTTTGTTAAATTTATTGATCCTGATTGACCCTGCATCCTGTTAGCCTGACTGGTTCCTGTCTTTGCGTTACCATAAAGGTTTCCTGTGGCTACATTTGTATCATAGTTGCTTTCCCAGCCCTCACTTTCCTCCTCGGTTATTGTGTCAGGTGGGTCTACAATGCATACTCAAATACATTGTATAGTATAATTAGTTTACTTATCGTACCATTGGGTGGAACTTATCTCCAAATAGCCTAATCATGGCCCATCCCGTGTCTGGGTTTCATGTATGCATGAGTGACAGTGTACCATGGCTGTATGCATGGATTGGGTATGGTGCCTCCAGCACAAAAAAACGTCAGATAATGTGCATGAAATGCCAACACATGTTAGGACCCTGACAGTCCACACGCTGATTCATATTGCCCCCCACATATTGATGGGGCCTGCGTGGTGAATAGCTGTGAGATTAATCAGCACAGAGGCACTGATGTTCCCAGATGCAGTGGGAATTTTAGAGGCCAACCTGTGTACAAATGTTGTGAGGAAACCTGCCGGCTTAAAATTCCTGATCCATTAACTTTGTCAGCACACCAAGGTTGCCCTGTTGTCAGTCTCATAACACATCCGCAGTGCCATAGCTGGACTATCCCCATGTGTGTTCTCAATTCCTCATTGGCCTTCCTTCAATTTAGCTGTGAAGGATACTTTGTAGATGCAGGAAATGGCTCCACAGGCTCATGACTAGACCTGCATGTAACTGTGACAATATGGACCCCAATAATGATACGGGCTAAACATTGGCCCACAAACTTGAACCGGACACCTTTGTGCATTTTAGCACTGGAAATATGTGAACACGTGCTGCTTGGTCTGCTGGTCCTCCACTGCCACAGAAGAGACATGGCTCATTTATGTGACTCCAACTGTGGCGTGACATGACATTTGTGGATTGTATTTGGGACTCGGTGTCACAAACACCGTACCCACATAGCATTATCCCATGCCTGACTCATGGGGAGTAAACAAACAAGTGCCTAGGAAGTAGTATCCAACATTCCAGGACATGTGCTGGCTTAGTATTGGAACATTGCCATGATCAACGGTCTGCTATCTATCCTGTGCATGCTTTGTAATTGGTGGTGCTTATGTTCCAAAAAACCTAGGAAGTGCACACAGCAGTTGTTGCTACATGTATGACAAACACATTTCCTCTCTCATTTCCACACTGAATAGCATCTGATGGTTCGACACATTGACTCCACATGCATACAAGCAGATTTGCAAAAACGCGTCTTGTGATGTTCACACAGTGGGACAACTACAATAGTAAGAGCCAAATCACACACATTGACACATAGGCATTGAGTTACTGTATTGAGTTGCGTCGCCTTGCTATCCTCTCTTGACGCAAAACATGCCCAAACTGGGTAATAACTAATTGTATTCCACACGTTTGGCCATCTATTGCGTCAGTGAAGAGTGCAAATCCGGTACAACAAGTAGAGGATCATGGTCCGCAGTAGTATGATCTGTCACATGTGCCCATACACTGGAATGCACAATATTGGTGCAATCAGCCTATCTCTGTATTGTACCTGTCATGTACTATTACAAATGAGAAATGACCCAAACCCAGTCAAAGACAGAAATGTTTACGCATACGCGTAAAAAAGATGCACATGCGTCAAAAAATGACGCATATGCGTCGAAATATGACGCTCATTGCTAGGAAACATCCATTGTCCCTGAGCGGTAATTCCCACACTGTACCCCCTGAAATTGGTTAAGTCTGAAACATATTTCAAAATATGGCTGCGAGGTTATTTCTAAGCATGTGCGTCAAAAAAAATGACGCACAGACTGTAAGTGTTATAATATTTTGATGCATAATATTAAAAACACACCGCATTTGAGGCAGGAAGTGATGTAATAGGATATCCTGTTTACAGAATTGGTACAGTGGGTGTACTTTCACTTTCACTTTGCAGTCTGTGATATTTCCTGACTGTGTGGCTGTGTTTTGACTTGTCTCTCTGTACATTTTGTGAATTTGTCTCCAGTGTGGTCTTTAAATTGTCTTTTTTTGTTTCCTAAGTGTCTGTGGTATCCTGTGTTAGTGTTTTTTTGGTCGTTTCTGGTGTCCACATTTGTCTTTGTACTGTTGGGAGTCTGTTGTGGGTAGTGTTAGTTTGGGGATAGTTGGGCTGTGTTCTGTTAATTTTTTTGCATTTCCCTGTCCTACTTTCCCTCAATTCTTCTCTGTACCCCTTTATTCCCTTTTTTTGGTGCAAGCATGTTCAGTAGGCCTCGTCTTGGCAGGATGGGAGAGGAGAAGCTGGGTGGCTTTATTTGGCTGGTGTGCCACTTCCTACTGTTAATGATTGAAGCAGGTGGCCGTGTGGTCCGGGGCTATCACACAGAGGCAAGGAGGCACCTTGGGCAAAGGTCCTGTACGATCTACAGCAAATCTACAACACACTGCACAACGACCACCAGCTGAAACACCGTTGGGCTGACCTGGTTGCCCGGGAGCAAGACCTGCTGGACCACCTGGGGATTGTGATTGGTGGCCCTGTTGGTGAGTACAAATCAGAGTAATGTGCACATTTAAATGTTCTGTAGTGACAGTAGCTGATTTGTTCATATGCTGCAGGCAATGTTTTTGAACATGTGGAATGCAAGTTAAACATAGAGGCCTATATTTCTACTTTATTAGCACCACATTTGCATCATTTTTTTACGCAAAAGCGGCGCAAGCTTACAAAATACAATTGTATTTTGTAAGTTAGCGCTGCTTTTGAGTCAAAAAGCGGCACAAATGCGGCGCCAAAAAAGTATAAATATGGGCCACAGTTGCCTGTGAGATATACAATAATTCCTACACATTACTGTCATTTGTTGACGCAACAGCTAGACTAACTTCCAAAACACAACAGGAACCTGTAAATTAGTGCTGCCTTCACGTAAATTCATGATGCAAATGTGGCTCTAACATATGTTTCATGCATGGTCTGTGAGTGTATCAGGAAACATGTTTTAAATCCAGATTTTTTCAAGAAATATTGTGTTCCTCAATGTTTTCGGATACATGTCTGAACTGGAGTCTGACACATACGTAACAAGTTATAGCTGACCTCAGGTAACATCATAGACTGATATTAGGACTTTGTAGTGCCACAATTAAATTTGGGATGGATCCCGAAAGGTATGCACACAGGTTCATATCTCTATGGTTGGTGCAACTTACCATAGCTGTGGCACATAAAATGAAGCTAATTATACAAATTGAGGGCTAACAACTGTCCCTGGCCCTCTGTACATTGTACCTGTGTGTTTTTAATTGGTCTTAGTCACAATAGCTGGGTGACTGGTATTGCAGTTCTCCAGGAAAGTGGCTCTGCATGTCTCTCATGGATACATATGATGAGAGGCATACACTCCATGAATTAGTCTGCTAACTAATGATGTAGCATGTTTGCTACCACATGATAGTTAGGGCCACTGCATGTGTGCTGATATGTGTGTATCACTCACTGGAGTCCCCGGGTCTGTACATGTTTGCAGTGGTATGTAGGATGCAGTATCATCATGTCTGAGAGTCTTGACTTTCTGAGTTAATATTACACATAGTATTTGTATTTGGAAGTGTTGCACAGTGCACAGACATTGAGCACATTTCTCCCTTCCATGCCTTACAGGTGGACCTGCCCCCTGCACTATCGGAGAGGTGGCTCGGTTTGTGGACCCAGACATCTCCAGTAAGTGTTGATATTTCTGTTCTGTGTTGTGTTTGCTGATGATGTGTGATTGACTCCTGTGTCTTGGACACATAACAAGGTGTGATGCGCTAGTCAATGATTGGACATGTTCCTTGAGTGGAGTATCATTTTTTCCCCATCTTTGAGTTGGCCAATCATTAGCGTATTGTCATAATTTGGGATTGTAGGTAAGTCCTGTAGGCACGGCCATGTGAATACGGATGAGTTTTGTGGATAAAACTTAAAATCAGAAAATGTAGCAGAGGACCATATTTGTGATTTAGTCAGCAGGTTAGACCCTGATTCTCACAGAATAGGGATGCCAAAGTCTTACCCACAGACTTCAGCTTCCCTATTCACTAATGAACCTGTTTGACTGTATGTTTGACTTCCTAGAAGCATGTAGCTCCACATGTTGTGCTACGAGTATGAGGCACTTGAGTACAATGGCCCAGGTGTGCATGCAGCTCATGGCCAGATGTGTGCTTGCATCTATCTGCTTGTTGTAAGTCATGTGTTACTGGTAGGAAATGATGTTGACAATGGTCTGCATTTCCAAACATAAGTGTGGATGGGATTGTCCAAGGTTTGGCTGTATCCTAATTGGACTTCCTCCTTACCTGTGGTGGGCTGCCCAAACCCATATACAGCTGGCCAAAGCTTCCTGGGTGTCCTTGTTGTTTGAAAGTATTTGTTGCCTGCCTCCCACCCTCAGGCACAGGCTTAGGGTTGTGAAAAGTGTACCTAGGACTGATGATCCAAGTTTTAGTACACAGACATGTAAATCTGTAAGTCACTTGTCCAAACCTAGGATACCCAGTCATGATTAGCAACTGCATTCTATCCTGGCAATTCCATTTACAACTCGCAGATCTTGTGGCCCTTGATTGTCATCAAGAACATAGTAATTAGTTGGCCTGTCAGTGGTGGAGGACTTGCAGCATTTTTTTACCTGACAAATGGCTGAACAATGATGCATAAGTCATTAAAGTTGTTACCCATCTTTTAGAGTATTGCTGTGCTGTTTGAAAGGACATGTGTAGGCTGCATTGGCCTGTACTTCCTCAGGGACAATCAGTGATCTGTATGATGATATGGCCTGTTTCTGGTACATTAGGTGTATTGTCTGATTTACTTCTGGAGCCCTATCACACAATGAAGTACCTAATGTTTGGTTTTCTATTTGTTTTAACAGCTGCCAATATGAATCCCATCCAGATTCGGGAGTTTCAGCGCAGGGCGATGCGTTACCGCCACATTCTGGATGTGGAGTCAGGGTTCCGCAACATGGCACGGCTTTATCGCCATGAAAGAGCCTCCGGAGTGTGGAGGGCATTTGCCGAAGGGGGCATTTCCGTGTCCATCACAGCCATCACCACCAGCACCACCACTGGCACCAACATTAGCAGGCACCTTTGCTGGACCGTCAACCTCCAGCGCTCCAGGACCTGTCACAGCACCACCTGCACCTCCTCCTACAGACATGGCACCGACAAGGGCACATACTTCCTCCACTGGCACCCAGACCACCCCTGCTGCAGTCATAGACCCAGCAGCTTTTCAACAGATGCGACGGAACTTGGACCGTATGTTGTGGAAAATGACCAGGCTGCAGCAGGAGGTGGCACATGTAAATCGGAGGGTGCGTGCCATAAAAAAGACCCTGCGAAGGGCCAACTTGTAGACAATATATCCTCAGCCATGATTCCCTCTCCTCCCTCCTCTTTCCTGGTTCTTTTAATTAGTGGGTTTAGAGGGCTTAGTGTTAGGTAAGTATATGCTGTTAGTTTAGTTAGTAGTAGTGGGTGGGGGATGGGGCTATGATACTTTTTATATCTGTTTTTTATTATGTGTGTGGGTGTGTGGGGGATGATGTTGGGGTTTTGGGGTTTTAAAAAAAACATTACAAAAAAAAAAAATATTTGTTTAGCATAAGATAGTATGTGTTTAGGTTAGTGTATGTTGTCCTCCATGTGTCCTGTCTTATAAGGGGGGTGAGGGATTGATGTTTAGATCGTTTCGTTAAATGTGATGAGTAAGTTTAGCTTAGGTTAGTTAGGGCCAGTTGTGGGTAATGTGTAGTTAAAATAGGTTAGGTTAGGTAAGGTGTTTCCCCCGGTTTTAGCTTCTGTGTTTACTGTTGAATAAATATTTAAGTAACCCTTTACCGTATGTGTCACATGCTTGGAGATCAGGGCCTTGGCATGAGTGAACAGTGTCTCTTTTGTATTATCTTTTGTGTCCCATGCTGCAACCAAATCCCAACTGAGCTGTTACATTGGCAGCTACACCAAAGCTACTTTGCTACGATTCTGCCATCCATTGCACCCACCACTCACGGTTACTATGGATCCCAGAGTGTGGTTAATTTTTGATGTATGTTTTGAATGTCACATACTTTGCTACCAGATTTGGTATTGAGGACACTGTGTTAAGTCTGCCTGCAGCCTGATGTCCAAGCGAATCCTTATAAGGTGAGTGCTAGTATGCTCTCATGTAGTATGGTATTCATAACTCGCACCTATCATTTGTTACAATGTTCAGCTCGGTGAGATATTTGTATGTAAACTCATACACATCCATTCATGCAGTATGGTGTGTGTTATGCAAAATTTGGGTCAAATGTCACATACGTATGTTTTGGCTTGAAGAAAAATTTGAAGGCAATATTTTCTGGCTTAGACATCCCTTGAGGAAGCATTATTCTGTCCAACACAGCATTATGGTGTATAGTTTCTATTTTCCTCTCAAATAACCCTCAGGAAGGGCAGATGATGGTACAATCCAGACCACTGTGCATAGATATCAGCCAACATTCGTTCAGGTCAGATGTATTGACAATCAATAATCATTGACCTGAGGTAAACATCACTGATCTACGTCATGGTTGATGTGTCACATTACACAGAGACAAAGTTGTTGTGTAAGTGCTATTTAATTTAAAGTGCGGTAGTACAATATGTACATTGTCCATGATTGTGAGTCCATTATTGTGACATCTTCCATTATGATCCTACACAAGTGCAAAAGGACATGTCGTTGGACATGCTGGTGTGAAGTGTCAGACAGTGCAGAGGGACAGGATTTGCCAATGAGTTAGTGAGAGACAATCACAGGGCAGGGTGACAAGATAAACAGTGGGCTGAAGAACAGTGCTTGAATACAGTTGTTGCAAGACTGGCATGTTACAAAGCACAAGACCTTGGCAATAGGTGGCCATGTGGCAGGGATTAGTGCTACTGGGTACTCTTAGGGGTGAAGGTGATCTGTTCCACGTCTTCATCTTCTGATGTGTGTGTTGTCTCCTCTGCCCTTGGTGGTGGTGGTTGTGGAAGGGCAACGCACACCTCAGTGTTTGAAGACGTGGAGTCAGACATCCCGTTAGCTGCCAACTGTGGGGCTATTAAGGGCAGTACTGCAGCAAGGAGGAGCTGCTGGTTCTTAAGAATAGCAGCCACATCACTGTGGTAGGCAGCCAGGTCGGCCCTGAGGGGTTCAATATTGCATTTGTGCACGTGTTGACAGAATTGTTGTTGTAGGTGTTGGGTCAACTCTATTACAGCTGTGCTGATTTCCTTTAACCTTTTTTCAAGTTCCTTCAAGATTGTTGTTCGCCCTTGCATGGCTGCTGCCTGTTCTTCAGTTGACCTCATGCACAAACGCACCCCCTCTAGGCTGGCTGCCATATTTTGCATCCCCACCCGCACCTCCTTGGCCAGCTCCCACTGTACTCCAACTACAGTTCTCTCAAAGCTGGTGCCAGTGTAGTCAGAATCCTCAGCTGTGTTGGAGCTTGCAGGTCGTACAATTGGGGTGGTGGGTGGGCCCTCTGTGATGGCTGCTAGTTCTGTGCTCCTCCTTGTGACTGAAGGTGGGGTCTGGAGGGTTCCAAGCACATCTTGGAGGGTCTGCTGGCTGATGTTTGTCAGCTCGTCATCCATGTCATCAGGGTAGTCCTGGACAGGCATATCCGCAGGAGATCCATCGTACTCTGCAATGAAATATGGTACAATTAGTGTGTCTGTGTTGTGGGATTTGTAATGTGACGTGCCTGCCTTCCGATTATTTTCACATTGTGATCCGGGTTCCTGTTCATTGTTCCTGTCTTTCATATTAGCATTCTCCCAGGCCTATGCCCCACCTGCATGTCACATGTATTGTGGTCAGTTTGTGGACTTCTCAGCATCAGATCCTCTAGGTGTTGGTTCTGGCCAAATTGTGAATTGCCACCTTCTTGTCCTACTCAACCATCCGTCTACTTCCATTCTCATGGTGAGGCCTTTCACTGGCTGTGGGTGTTCTGATGGCACTAGCACCGCACTTAACATTCTGCAACTGCACCAGTCTCTGATATTTCACATCCACCTATATGTTGCTGAGATCTAGCATATACTATGTATGGCATTGGTATGGCACGATACGGATGTCAGCATTGGTAATGTATACTGCTGATGTTGGGAATTGTGTGCTACATTGGATTGCACTGATGGTCCTAGCAGTGTTCCATTTCCTCCTCTGACTGTGCCCCAGGTTTCCTCTGTACAGCCCATGCACCTGTGCCGTGCCCCTTTACCCATGCCACTCCCTTAATATCATGACTTCCATGCATTGTGTAGTAGGTATGTCCAGCCCCCCGCTTACAGTATACATTTGGGCATTTTAATTCTCCATGCAACTTACCCTGCATCTGTGTTGTCTCCTGGTAGTCTGCGCTCTCCTGTCCTCGAATCCCAGTGACGATCTCCTCAGGGATGACGGCTGCCACCATCTCCTCCATGTGGTCCAGGGCCTCCTGCGGTGCTGGACTCCCACCTCCAGTCTGCAGTACTGCCTTCCTGTTCGATGACTGTTCTCCGTACTTCTGCCACACTGTTGATCTTGTCAACAATTTATTGCCATACTGCCTCTCCTACTAATTGGCAACTTTGAGGTGACAAACAGTTGGTGCTGGTGTTCTGTCACCTCTTTCACCAGAATTTCCTGCTCCTCTGCATTGAAGCGACACTTTCTTTTCTTCTTCTCTGTGTCCTGTGTCTTGTGTGGGTCCTCCTGGCTGGTTCCTGGTCTGTTGTCATCTTCCTGGAGTCTGTGCAAGCATCTGGGATCCATTTTCGCTCTCCTTAGCACATTTTTCTGTGTTTGCGCTGCTTTTTGACGCTATGGTGTCAAAAAACGGCACGTTTCCCGCTTGCGACGTCGGCACAGTTTTGCGTCAAAAGTATAAATATGGCCCTTATTATGTTGCCTGGCTGATGTGGCCACTGATTTTATGCATGTGCAGTGCATAGGGTGCTTCACCTGAGCTTTGCCGGTGGGGGAATATGGAGGGTGAATGACTTCAGGCAGGGGAGGGTAGCACATGGAGTGGTAAAAAGGCTGCTGCTCAGTGTGTGTGTCTGGCCCATACCTCTGGCGCTCAACGAACAAAGCGGGAAGAAGGAAGCTTAATAAGAGGGAGGAAGCAGAACCTCCAATACAGGCTTCCTTGCTCTCAGATATGGCAGCCCCGATAGTGCTGCTGCTGTTTCTCTGCTGGGTGGCCAGTGCGGGAGATAAAAGGTTCTCTGTCTGTCTGAGAAGTGGGTGGTGGACATAGAATCAATGCACGGCCTCCACTGGTGTTATTCTGGTGCTTTTGGAATTGGTCTTGGCGGTAGTGGTGATATTCACAGTGGTACATTGCTTGGGGTGGAAAACAAATGGGTGGTGTGCAGTGGCAGTGCCACCGATGAGGTGCACACACTACACGGATACGCATATATGAGGCATGGCCAGCTGAGACAGGTAACCCTTCAGATGCCGGGGAAAATGATTTTTTATTAGGAGGAAGCAGTTTCTCGCAAGGAAGTGCAGGCCAGAGGTGGTTGCTCTGAGCAGAGGTGGGGGGCAGGCATGACAGACTTCAAGGGAGACGGCTTTTCGAGCAGACACTGAGCACCTTGTGTTGTAAAGAGCCACAATGTACTGCCCAAAACAAGCAACCCTAGGATCAGTTTGAACCCCCAACTCACATATGATAACAGAAAGGGAAAACAAACCAAACAGGTTCGCCCAACTGTTGCCACTGAGAACGATGTGAGTAAAAAAAAAAGGAGGGCTTGTGAAAAGCGCTTTTAAAAGTATAAAAAAGTGGTTCTGAAACAATGCACTAAAATGGTCTCTGTATATATTTAGGAGTAATTGATCCATGCTCTCAGGCAGGGATGAGCACTGGAAAAAGCATAACGTTTGAATCCCATGGACAAAGGGGGAGAACAAAAAATGGAGCGACAATAGAGCCAGCAAATAGAAGCCTATGGGCTGGCTGAAGCCCACAAAATAGATACAACATGTCTCTCTTCAAGACAGCGCATGCGTGCTGTCTAGAGCTGAGACCTAACAACTGAATTAGGTTTACGGACCCACAGGACTTTTTGACCCAGCCCCTCCAAACTTTCAAATGGGCCTGTCTGGCTTCACCTTAGGTTCTGGGAACTGCTTTAAAACAAAATCAGTAGACCAATAGATATCAAGGTCATGTTGTCCCCAGGAGATGAGTCATGATTGAGAGACACAAAAAAACTAGACAACCCTCCGTAAACGCAATTACTCAATTTACAGTAAGGCAATTGAAGGTTACTACTAGACAGTTACAAAATTACATGCATGTATGTTGCCCTGCTTCCGATACGTCTACTTGATCCAAGCATTGGCAAATGCACATAGGGATTGCAGTCCTTGTTTGCACAGCATAATACTGACACTTTATAGACAAGAATCACATGTTATTCTTTTATTATAGCATTATGGGTGGTGACATCAAATTCAAAGTTAATCCGTATTGCATGATCAGTTACTACTGCTCTAGCGTACATGTTTGACTTGACAAAACTACAAAGAAATCCATTGTATGTGAAGAATCTGTTTAATTAAACAATAATCCGTCCGTCATACTAAGGCAAGTGCTCTCTGATCAATTTTCAAGTTCGCTATCAGTTTAAAAAAGGCTCAAGTGCAGCAATGTGATATTGACAGGTAGGTCTTTTTTGCTATTACACATTCAATTATTTTAACTCTTTCGAGCAATGCAACAGTAGGAGTGCCACTGAAAATGCTAAAACAAACAGCAATTAATGGCTGGAATAGTCCCTCTGCTCCAGCAATCAAATCTTTCTCTTTTTGTTCCTCTCTGAGAAATGTAGAACATTCTGGCTCCATGGACAAGGTGTTCTGAAAGCATTACAGCATGTGTGGACATGTCATTTATTTTGTTGGTAAATTAGCCACAAAATGGTAAGTTTCTGTTTTTGTTCTCCATTAGTGCACTTTTTTGAGGTTCTCATAAAACTTCAAGAACAGCCCTAAATTTAAAAAGGCACTTATTAGGATAGCATCTCATGGTGTCGTCTTTTATTGCTCAACATTAATGCTTAGCATTGAGGGAAAGCCGGTACATCAGTGCTTAATTTGTAAATAATAACATGTCGGTGCCCACAGCCCTCCTCTTAAAACACGCTGCTGCTGCATTTAAATGTGCGAGCACGGAATAATGAGGCAGCGTAATCCTGAAGCCATCTCGGGCCTCTTCAATCCATTTAAAGCCACTCCATGCCCCTTCTGCTCACTCTTGCAGCTTTCTGCTTTCTCCCATTGTGACGCTTTTTCGTTTTTCACTTCCTCCGTCATTCCCATATGTGTCTTTTGCTCACAGCAAATGGTTGAGGCAGAAGAATACGCCCGGCCCTCAAAAATAAGTGCTGGTGCTCAGCACCGGAAACAACAAGCACAAATTAAGCACGGAGGTACACCATTAAACAATTTGGACTAACCAGCATAGGATGCTGGTATTTTCACTGTTATGTATAGCACCAGTAAATAGACACTTTTGTGAAACTACAAAGTAAGATCATGTGCTTTATTTATCCATTTCCACTACAAAACTCTTCAGACATGTCTTGCTTCTCACTCTGAAGTGAAATAAAGGTGGCATTAATACCACCAATCATTTGTGAAATTGACTATAGGCACTTATTACAGCGTTGCTCAATGGTACTCAATTTATTAACCTCAGAATGATGAAAGGCCCAGTAGGTCTGGCTAGGTTTTGAATCTGTGACCTTCAGGCCCATGAACAGGCGCTAAAGCCACTTGTCCTTCTCACCACCATGCCACAGTCTCCTCGGGCATGTGCAAAACGGCAATAGTTATTTTTATTACATTACAATCGAGACAGTATCATTTTTTTAACTTTATCAAACCCCGCAATGCCAATTAAAGGATCCTAAAACAATGCTTTGTTGATTAAGAAGATGACGTTTAAGGCCCTCTGTGACCTTATGCACCGGAAGTCCTTCTTAGGTGCATGTGCGTAAAGGTTTCATACCTACAGTTGCCTCCAATTTCCAATACTACTCAAACACACTTGAGGTGAGAATATTTGGGTCAGTCAGCCCGAGTAAAACCTTTAAAAGAAGGCAAAGTGTGTAGCTGCCCAACGGAGACGGAAGTGAGCAGTCAGTGCTTCTGTTGTTTCTTTGGATTTTCCACAATACTTTTCAAGGCACTTTTGTGTCAGTCTAGGCGCCCTGTCGAAGCTTTGGCACAGCAGCAACTCATGATTATCCGGACTGAAGGTAAGGTTGAGCCAGTTGCAAAAAAAGAAACAAGGGCTAAATAAATTACACAGTCTTCAAAGATCACTGGATTGAAACCAGAAAAACACAGGAGAACCAAGTTTTTTTTTTCTCCCAGAGCAGAAGTCCTGCATCTGAATGCCAGCCTTAAATTATGTCTATCAGAAAAGTGTCACAAGGTTATTTTCACAGAAGAGGGAAAACCCCTGTTTCAGAGTTCATTTCGGTCGGCCTTGGCACACTTCATTCCTGAAAAACAAAAATAAAAATGTTATACTAGAATTCGTGTTTTTCAATCACACTCAGACTGAAAATAGAATGTTTCATATTAACCAGAAATTACCCTCAAATAGAACACGTTGACATTTTTAAAATAATCACCATTGATATGTAGATAAAGACACAACTAGCACCTCGGAGCCCTCAGTGTGAGTGGCCTGATATTGGGAGGTAATACCACATCCCGGATCTCATTTACAAGCCCTTTGTGCCACCGTTGCATAATTTTTTGTGACGCAAGCAGCGCTTGACACTGCTCCAGATTTACAAACTGACACATTAGGCCCAATGCATCAGTTTGTAAACCCTTGCGTCACATGATACCTGCGTCAGGTATAATCTATGCAGGGTAGGTGCTCCTACGGGAAAAGCCACGCAGTACTGAAGAAATTTACAATATTTGACTGCGTCAAAATTTTACCACCTGCTCAGAGCAAGCATAAATTTAACGCAGAGCTTTCTCTGTGGGGGCCTCCTTGCATTGCAGGAGTAGCATCTCTTTTTTATGCTAGTCCAGCAATGCATGAGTTTAGCATCAACAGATGCGTCAGAATTTCTGACTCATCTGTGAAAACATGTGTCATGGAGCTCTGTATTGTAAATAGGGAATGAGGCCCCCGATATACCCCAGTACTGCAGACTGCAGAATTACTTCCCAGCTCTGCCTTGGCTCTCCTACCACTGTTAAGGCCCCATGTACAAGAGGCCTGCGTGGCCGAAGCATCCACTTTTATGATGCTCCGGTGAAGCAGGCCTCTCAATCATATCTATGAGGTGACGCAAAGCCACCCTGTGTGAATTTGCGTGGCCTCACAGATATGGAGTAAGGCACGGCAGCACAAAGTGCTGCCTTGCCTTACTCTACGTCAAGGAGACGTTCCATAGGCGTTGCGGTGGGTTTTCCCATGCAACACCATAGGTTTTGACACATTCCAAGATTTACAAGAATCTGTAAATATGGGAATGCGTCAGAACTGTACGCCTCCCGAGGGGAGGAATAACTTTATTCCTTCTCAAAATAACTTTATTACTCCGTGCTGTTTCCTCTTTCTATGTGTGCTGCATTCTGAAAGAAAGTAGAAAATGTCTCCATTGATTGTTGAGACCTTCATGCACAAAAACTATCGCATCAACAACGCAGGGACCATTGCACCATGGTGCAAGGGTGCCTGCGTTGGCACTCAGCAGCTATTTCTGCGCTTGCACAGAGGGAAAGGACAGGAATGCACTATATCTTGCATACTTGTTGGTGTAGTGCAGCACAGCTGAAAGGCTTGTAGCGCTAAGCCCTATGCCATATCCTAGTAAATGAGGCACTTATTACCTAGTGTCCATTATAAAGAAGAAAGCATGTTTTTTGCCCAGGCCTGCCTTTCTAACATTCAGCAGCAATAGGTATTCTAGAATGTTAGTTTGTTTGATGACGTCATCTTGGATTTTGAGATCTACTGTGACATCAATCACCAATGGCCTCTTTAAACTCAGCTTGAAGGTGAATTTGAAGACCCTCTGATTTGTAGAAGATGTGTCAAATCCTTTGCTGATTATGCTAAATTAACTCCATAATACTGTATATGAGACGGAGATAATTCCGCTGATGGACTTTCCACCAGTGGATACTTCAATGGAAGATCGAACACTTGCTCAACAAATTGGAGAATATTGCATGTTTTCCAACGTTACAAACTGCAGACCTCTGAATCTTGCAGTGTTTTCCTGCACAAAGGAAAACGATAGAAATGTGTGCGATACTTGAAATCCCGATTCGGGTACACACCCACAGCTGCAATACGATTGAACTCAAACTGCTCTGTAAGTAACTATCAGCATGTCTCGTAGTTGCACATGCTCGTGAACAGAGTTGGGCTGCAACCCCAGCTCGGTTCTGGGTTCTTATTCTCTCATCAGAGACTCCACCCAGAATGTGTGAATAATAGGCGCATTGAGGGAGGAACACATACTAAACTTTAGAAACTTCTGGTCCTAAAGTTTCTTGTAATCATATCAAATCATTAACATTTATAAAGCGCGCTACTCACCCGTGCGGGTCTCAAGGCGCTAGGGGAAAAAGGGGGGGGTTATCGCTGTTCGAACAGCCAGGTCTTTAGGAGTCTCCGGAAAGCGGAGTGGTCTTGGGTGGTCCTCAGGCTGGTGGGGAGGGAATTCCAGGTCTTGGCCGCCAGGAAGGAGAAAGATCTCCCACCCGCCGTGGAGCGGCGGATGCGAGGGACAGCAGCGAGTGCGAGGCCAGAGGAGCGGAGGAGGCGGGTGGGGACGTAGAAGCTGAGGCGTCTGTTGAGGTATTCCGGTCCCTTGTCGTAGAGGGCTTTGTGTGCGTGGGTGAGAAGTTGGAAGGTGATCCTTTTGCTGACAGGGAGCCAATGCAGGTGTCTCAGGTGTGCGGAGATGTGGCTGCTGCGGGGTATGTCGAGGATGAGGCGGGCCGAGGCGTTTTGAATGCGTTGCAGGCGGGTTTTGGAGTTTGGCTGTGGTCCCGGCGTAGAGGGTGTTGCCGTAGTCCAGGCGGCTCGTGACGAGGGCGTGGGTCACGGTTTTTCTGGTGTCGGCGGGGATCCAGCGGAAGATCTTGCGGAGCATGCGGAGGGTGAGGAAGCAGGCGGAGGACACGGCGTTGACTTGCTTGGTCATGGTGAGAAGAGGGTCCAAGATGAAGCCGAGGTTGCGGGCGTGGTCTGTGGGGGTCGGTGCGGTGCCGAGGGCCGTGGGCCACCAGGAGTCGTCCCAGGCGGACGGGGTGTTGCCGAGGATGAGGACTTCCGTTTTTTCAGAGTTCAGCTTTAGGCGGCTGAGCCTCATCCAATCTGCGACGTCCTTCATACCCTCTTGTAGGTTGGTCTTGGCGCTGGCGGGGTCCTTGGTGAGGGAGAGTATAAGTTGGGTGTAGTCGGCGTAGGAGGTGATGATGATGTCGTGCTTGCGTACGATGTTGGCGAGGGGGCTCATGTAGACATCGAAGAGTGTCGGGCTGAGTGATGAGCCTTGGGGTACGCCGCAGATGATCTCGGTGGGTTCTGAGCGAAACGGAGGGAGGTAAACTCTTTTGGAACGGTTTGAGAGGAAGGAGGCGATCCAGTCCAGGGCCTGGCCTTGGATCCCGGTGGAGCGGAGGCGGGTGATTAGGGTGCGGTGACAGACGGTGTCAAAGGCAGCCGAGAGGTCGAGCAGAATGAGGGCGACTGTTTCACCGTTGTCCATCAGGGTTCTGATGTCGTCAGTGACTGAGATGAGGGCGGTTTCAGTGCTGTGGTTGGTTCGGAATCCGGTTTGTGAGGGGTCGAGCAGGTTGTTGTCTTCCAGGAAGGTGGTCAGCTGTTTGTTGACGGTCTTCTCTATTACTTTGGCTGGGAAAGGCAGAAGAGAGATGGGGCGGAAGTTTTTTAGGTCGCTCGGGTCAGCCGTAGGTTTCTTTAGTAGGGCGTTGACTTCGGCGTGTTTCCAGCATTCGGGGAAGGTAGCAGAAGAAAAAGAAGAGTTGATGACGGTCTGGAGGTGCGGGGCGATGATGTCGTCGGCTTTGTTAAAGATGAAGTGCGGGCAGGGGTCCGAAGGGGCGCCGGAGTGGATAGAGTTCATGATGGATTTGGTTTCTTCCGTGTTGATGTGGGACCAGTTGTTGAGGGTGATGGCCGTGGATGCCGGTTCGGTGGTGTATGGTTGGGTCTGGTGTCCGAAGCTGTCGTGGAGGTCGCTAATCTTGCGATGGAAGAAAGTGGCGAGGGATTCGCACAGATCCTGTGAGGGCGTGACGGCGTTGGCGTTGGCGCTGGGGTTGGAGAACTCCTTGACGATGCTGAAGAGTTCCAGGTCTTTTTGTCCAGTCTGTCGGTGAACACTGCACTGTTTAATAAATCCAAATTTATGAGTGTTTGAATGAGCAACACATTTTTTACGCCTGATTGTCCACGTTGATGGAAGCTCTTCAGTGGTGTAATGTGATCGGAAGTAAAACCACAAATCTTGAAAACAGTGCAGTGTTCACAAAGTGTCTCATTACCTCAGAAACTATTGTAAGGACATATGCAGTTTAAGGCATAGTCAGTCTTCCTTAAGATTTTGTGGCAAACTCAGAACCCTGGGCAGGCAGTGTTGGTTGCAGAAAGAAGAAGCCATCCGGATAATGGTGCAATTTGGGAGCACTATATTTATTTATGAGCAGGGCCACTGGAATTATGTGATGTTGCAGCTGCAACATTTTCTGCATAATAACAGATATGCCACAGTTGCTTAATCCAGCATCTGGTGCATAATCTGCAGATTAAAAAAGTGCCTCTAGCTCAATTGGATTAAAAGTCACTATAAATGCAGTAACACATGCTGACGCACAGTAGAAGGTCCTTCACAAGGGTTGACTGGTCATCCTTCTGTTGCTTATTTCTGTATTTGGGTGTCAGCCTGGCACTAATGAGGCGAAACTTTAGCCCACATAGTGTTAACTATGTGTAAAATGACAAAATAATGAACACTGTCACAAAAATTACCACATTATGCCGCATAATTTGCATTTTCTTGACGCATGATTTAATAAATCCTGCTGCGTGATTTGGTCCTCCCCTGCCGCATAATTTCAGTGGCCCTGTTTATGAGTCTAGTAGAGTGCTGCGTTACTTGCCAGATGATGTCAGCAGCCTGACTCCCACATTCTGCAGCAGCAGCAGATGGTGTAAGGAGACCTGCTCGGTCTGTAACTGAGCTCTGAACTTATGGGCGAGTGGCTCACCAGGGTCAGTCAGACTGGCGCTTAGGAGGTGACTGTGCATTCTCCTGCTGTGTCAAATGGAGCACAGACTGCAAGCACTGAGACACCCAACCGTTTGAAGTTCACTACAGTGAAAAGGGTCTCTCCAGCTCCAGTAAGACACCACAGCCAGTGCCACAAAGTCAGAAGCAATGCAAGCTTCCCTCACATGCAGAAGAGGTGGATATTGGAAAAGGATATATTTGGGAAGGTAGGCAGTGAGGATGAGGGCAGAGGGCATAGTGGATGAGAGGGGGGAAGTGAGGAGGCAGAGGAGATAGATGTCCAAGGAAAGGGCACAGAGGTGTCCGGGTAGGGAAGAACATGGCAGAGGGAAAAGGGGCAAGCTTGAATGAGGACTCATATAAGGAGGCACAGGTAGATATGGGTGTGGATGTGGAAGAGGGAATTAGCAAGGAGACAAAAAGGCCATGGGCACAAGAAGAACAAGGGCAGAGGTAAATTAACACAGGGGTCAGCGGAGGGCACAGGCAGTTGGGTTGAAACAGACAGGGAGTCACATGAAATAGATGGGCATGAATTCATAAAAGGAATGTATTCAGTGCACATTCACCAATGGCTTCATGGCACCAGGAACGAGCAAGAAAACAGGGCAGTACTTGGTCACAGCGAGCATGTGCAAGGAGTGCCATAGGCAAGCTAAGTATGGGGGGAATGGGTTGTGATCATGGGACACAGGCGGGTGGGCACTGAGGGGCATGAGGTAAATGGTCGTGGACTTGGAGTTAAAGTGCATGAAAAGACATGGAAGTAGATAGGGCACACGCAGGATGAATGGTGCGATGCAGAGTTGCCACTTCACTTGTACCGTGCATCTGGTAATCAAGGCCTATTTAAATTCAGAGTGGGGAAAATCTATCTTCTGAATTTCTTGTCATTTAGTACAGGAAAGAATGACTTGAGGTAGATTAAATCTCATTTTGAATGATGCATGATTTTTGTTTTCAAGAAAAGCAGTTTGCCTCGTTCCCGCTTACACAAGCGGCAAAAATGGCACAAGTGGATTTGTCCTGTTTTTAGGAATTCTGCAAATATTGTGTAATATTCACAATACCGAAGTTCTGTGTGATGTTCTGCATCATTTTACTTTTTTGTCTTAAAGCAACTGCTAATAATTAAGAATCAGAAGCTTCTCTATTGCTCATGACCGGTGGAACCAAACGTATTGTAGACACATGGATGTAAGGAGTAGAGGTCAGGTATATAGGAATGTATGTGGTATTTGCACTTTAACATTAATGGAACCCAGGGACCCCCAATGATGCATCATTAGAATCCGGGGACCCCCGCCTGAGTCATTACTGGAAGCTGGGGACCAAATTTGTCAATATTTGTTCATATTTTTTAATTTTCTAGGCTCTCGCGGACCCCCTGAGAAGGCTTCGCTGACCCCCAGGGGTCCCTGGACCACAGGTTGGGAACCACTGGTCTAAGGCAAAGATTCCTCCAATCAGTGACTGCAGATGAAGATGGGATCTGGGAGTAGAAGTGGACTATTACTTCCTTCTGATTCAACGTTCTCTGTAGAGGTGCACCTTCAGCTCTGTGTCTTCCAAAACCAGAATAGGAATATCTGCAATCTTAGTTTCTTTTTGTTGAAAGTTCATTATTCACCCTGCATCTCCCACCTTTGGCAGAACATTGTTCATCCTTGGTCAGTTCTAGATACAGTTTGGAAGATGAATGGGCTTCAGAGAGATGTGTCTAAACATCAACTTGGCCAAGCTAGGAGCATCACTGGGCGAATTCACTCAGAAACATGTATGAGATTATTCAGCCATTCATTCAAGCAAGGTACCGCTATAAACAGACGCCCACCTGCAGATTAGAAATTAATAGGCTATTTGCTCACTTACAGCTTGGAAATTCATGGGCTACTTGCTGCAGGATGATTTTAAAGCTTGGATTATCTTTCTGACGCTATATATATTCTTAATTTGCCAAAGTTCTCAGTTAGCCACCTATGTGTTAGGAGCAAGGATTTTAAGTTTCTCAGGGGTGCTGCAATGCAGAGTCTTAGGTGTTTAATGTTTGGTGTCTGATGAGGGATTAGGCAGTGTAAATCCGAACTCCAGCCTTGTGGTTTATGATTTTCAGATGTTTCATGGCCACTAAATGAGAGTCCCAGCTGTGTGAATGCGACTGCCAGGTGTTTCGCAGCAAGCGAATGATAATGCCAGCTGTGTGAATTGGGATTCTCAGATGTTTCAGGCAGGGAAAGAGGGCCCAGTTACATAAATGTAGATTCTCAATTGGGTCGTAGTAAATGAGGAATCCAAAGGTGTGACTGCAAAGTCCCAGATGTGCTACAGCCAAGCAATTGAGGATTCCAGATGTGTGAATGAAGATTCCCAGATGTGATGCAGTAGGTGCACGGGGATTCCAGTTGTGTGAGGCACACAGTGGTAGCTCGTGGGAGGAAAAAGGGGTGGTGTGGCACGTCGCAGGGGGAAGGATGACAAAAAAATGTATATATAATAATTTTAACAAAATGTACCTTTCTCATCCCACCGCTCTGATCCGCTCCTCAGTCCTCCACTGCAGGCACAGGCTCCCAGCCTGCCCGGCATCCAGTCCTAATGCTGCTTTCATGCTGCAGGCAGCATGAAAGCAGCATTAGGATTGGACGGAGTGCCCAGCCAGGGCGTTCCGAGACAGAGTGAGAGTCTCGGCCTGCTGTCTCCAACCCGGCACCACAGTGCCAGGTTGGAGAGAGCCTAGTGCGCATGTGTGTTTGGCTGACCCGAGATGGCCGGCCAAACATACATGCGCACTGAGGGGGAGTGCACTCCCCCTCGGCCCTGTGGTTGCCCGTGGCCCTGCCCCTTTTACAAGAAAACGATAATAAACATAGTTTATTATTGTTTTCTTGTAAATGTTTTGCTGCTGCTGGCGGGGGGAGGAGGGTGACACTCCTCCGCGATAGCAGAGGAGCCGCCCCTGGAGGCACATCTCTCTTCACAATATTGCCATGCTGTAAACAGGGCCCATATATTTGCTCACATTATTACAATGTACTGTTTTTATGTATATCTGTCAAGACTGTGTAGTTATAGGTTAGTCAGAATTTCTGTAGGAAGAGCATTTTTGCCTTTTAGTAACTTTGGTGCTGTTTGACGCATATGCCCGAAACTTCCCGGAAATAAAGTTTGAGCACCTTTGCTCCTCCATGGAAAGTTTTGCCAAGATCCGTCTAGCAAGGGCCAAAAAAATAGGGGGTCCCATAAGTGCGATTTCCCATGTTAATTCCCTAAGGAATATTTGCTTCTCAATACAGAAAAAGATGGATAACCAGAATTACACCAAATGTGGTAAAAAAATTGAACTTTAGTCAGAAAGCGTGCTTTTTGCAGTTAGTATAAATCCGTTTCGCCATTTTTGAGAACTTTGAACACGTTAACCCTCAAAAAAGTTACATATATCTGGATGGTTGATTCCGTGGGAGCACCCCCTGTGGTGCTATTACAAAATGATTTAAAAAATGACAAAGATCTGGTCATAGACCAACCCTCGCTGTACTACTGTATCACTGCATTTACGTGATGTTGCTGACGCCCTCCCATGTTTTATTGGCACATACAGCCACGTACAGTTTGCACTTAAGTGATAAATTACTACTGCCGAGATGCTTTATTGTCACGTGAAGACGTTGTTTATCTCACTATTTATGTAGTAAGATACTAACCCTAGCAGCTTTATTGGCACATAGAGACGTGCTTTATCTCTGTATTTATGTGGTAAGATACTAACCTCAGGCGCTTTGCTCGCACATATAGAACCACTCTTTGTCTGTGTATTTATGTAGCAAGCTATTGACGCTGTATCGCTGTATTTATGTGATGATGTGACTAACGCCCAGCCTCTTTCTTGCACATATAGACATGCGTTGTATCTTTGTATATGTGATGTGACTAACATTAAGGTGCTTTATTGGCGCATATAGACAAGCGCTGTTGCTATGTATTTATGTGATGTGACTTACGCCCACGTGCTTTATTGGCACAAACAGACATGCGCAGTGTGAGTATTTATGTGGTAAGCTGTTGACACCGTATCTCTGTATTTATGTGATGCGACTAACGCCCGGGTACTTTCTTGGCACATATAGACAAGCGCCGTGTCTGTGTATTTATGTGGCAAGCTACTGACGGTGTACCTCTGTGTTAATGTGATGTGACTAACGCCCAGCTGCTTTCTTGCACATATAGACATGCGTTGTATCTTTGTATATGTGATGTGACTAACGCCCACGTGTTTTATTGGCGCATATAGACATGCGCTGTCTGTGTATTTATGTGATAAGCTGTTGACGCCGTATCTCTGTATTTACGTGATGTGACTGACGCCCAGATGCTTTATTGGCACATATAGACATGCACTGTGTATTCATGTGGTACGTTATTGGCCTGTGTATTTATGTGGTAACCTGTTGACGCCCGATCTCTGTATTTACGTGATGTGACTGACGCCCAGCCTCTTTCTTGGCACATATAGACATGCGCTGTATCATTGTATTTATGTGATGTGACTACCGCACAGATGATTGGCACATATAGACATGCGCTGTGTCTATATTTATGTGGTAAGTTATTGACGCCGTATCTCTGTATTTATGTGATGTGACTGACGCCCAGATGCTTTATTGGCACATATAGAAATGCGCTGTGTATTCATGTGGTACTTTATTGGCCCGTATCTCTGTATTTATGTGATGTGACTAACGCGTAGACGCTTTATTGGCACATATAGACATGTGCTCTGTCTCTGTATTTATGTGGTGGGGACTGACGCCTAGGCGCTCATTGGCACATACAGACAGCGACAGGCGCTGCGCCTCTGCTTCTAAGCGATAGGTTTTCGCCGCTTTATTTGGACTCCGAGTGCTGCGCTGCTCCTCATCAGCGAGTTTCCTCTCACAAAGAATCCTTTCGCGGGGCCTTTCCTCCTGCTGGAGAACAGCTGCTCTCAGTGTTGCCGCCGAGGCCCTGGAAGTGTTTTTTTGGAACAGATGGCCAGGAGAGGGCTGGGGACTGCGCCAGCAGAGAGCTGGGGAATGTGCCAGATCCCGCGGTGACTGAGTGCTTCGGGTTCCAGCTCGCGTGCCTTTCCCCTGCCCTCTGCCCTCAGTGGCGCCAGCAGGACTTCCCAACGAGCGCCCTGAACATCTGGAGTCTGGGCCTGCCCGGGGGGAGGGGGCCAGCCCGGCCCAGCTCTCGCGGACTGCCTGGGACATGACAGGACCTGATCAAAAACAAAGCGCCGCAGAGGGGGCCGGGCCCGGCAGCTGCAGCCTCAGTCAGCGCCAAGAGGAGGCGCAGAGAAAGACACGGCGCCTATTTAAGGACTATTAATATTTAATACAAATAAAAAAATAGCACAAAAAAAAAATAATAAATGAAGGGGCCCAACATTTTGTAGGAGCCGGCCACCAGCGCTGCAGAATGGCGGGTTTTCCAAGTAACAAGGCTGGCTGGTGTGGATTGCAGCTCACGCTTCTTCCACCAACTCAGACGTCACGTCTGTTTAGAGCACTCTTGCGGGTTCTTTTTAATCCCTGATTTTAAGGCCTGGGTTTTGACTGCCAACAAGACCACTTTGCTAACAATATGCATAGGATGGATCTGGATCAGCCCCCTTCAATCAATTACTTTCTCCATCAGACCTTTCAGCCATTGACTTTACACTTTATCAATTACTTCTAGATGCAGCCCGTTATAGCATTCATCTCGGACCTCACCCTACTGGCAACTTGGATGTGTCCTTCTACCTCCTCTTGTATGGTTGCATTGAACTACATGAGGAAATATCCATTGGCAAAGCCAATAGGTCTCGCCTATAGAAGAGCTATTGGCTTTGGCAGTGTTTTTTGCCATGTTGCACACCAGTGTGGCTGCTGTGTAAAAGTTAGTGGCGTGGAGTGTCGTAGAGTGTATTTGTTGGAGTGTCGTAGAGTGGAGTAGGGGGAGTAGAGTGTCGTAGAGGGGAGTAGAGCTCAGTGGTTCAGAGGCAGAGAGCTTCATAGAGTGGTTTGGGATAGAATAGGGTGGAGTGGGTTGTAGTGGATTGAGGTAGTGGGGTGGATTGGATTGGAGTAGAGTGAGTGGATTGGATTGGGGTGAGTGGAGTGATTGAGTGGAGAAGGGCAGATTGGTGTGGGGCGGATTGGACTAAAGAGTAGTGGATTGAAATGGGGCGAGGTGGATTGGATTGGGGTACATTTGAGTAGGGTGGTTTAGACTGGATTGGGGTGGGTTGTTTGGACTGGAGTGTTAGGGCTGGGGTGGGGTGAAGTGGACTGGAGTGAGGTGGAGTAGGGTGGATTAGATTGGACTGGAGTGAGGTGGACTGGATTTGAGTGTGTGGGTGGGATTCACTAGATTGGTATGGAGTGAGTGGATTGAATTGGAAAGGGGTGGGCTGGATGGATTGGGGTGGGGTGACTGAACTGGGGTGGGGTAGGGTGGATTGGGATACAATGGGGTGGATTGGAGCTGAGTGTAGTGGATTGGAGTGAGTGGGGTAGATTGGAGGGGGTGGATTGGAGTAGGGTGAGGTGGCTGGTGTGGATTGGATTGGGGTGTGGTGGATTGGATTGGGATAGAGTGGGGTGGATTGGAGTGGAAATGATTGAAATTGGGTGGGGTGGACTGGGGTAGGTGTACTGGAGGGGTTGATTGGAGTGGAGTGGATTGGGGTGGCGTGGGTGAATTGGATTCTAGTGGAGTTGACTGGAGTGGGGTGGATCAGATTGGGGTGGATCAGATTGGAGAGGATCAGATTGGGGTGGCTTGGTTGGAATGAGGTGGACTGGATTGAGTGGGTGGATTAGGGTGGGGTGGATTGGATTGAGTGTGGTGGATTTGATTTGGGTGGATTGGATACGGTTGGGATGGATTGGGGTTGGGTGGATTGGAGTGGGGTGGGGTGAATTACAGTCAGGTGAGGTGGAGTGGAGTGGTTGGAGTGGAGTGGAGTAGATCGAGGTGGATGGGACTGGAGTGGAGTGGATTGGATTTGAGTGGGGTGGATTAAAGTGGTGGGGTGGTTTGGATTAGTGTGGGGTGGATTAATTGGAGAATGGTGATCTGGATTGGAGTGGAGTAGATTAAGGTGGTTTGGATTGGGGTGATTTGGACTGGAGTAGGGTGGATTAATGTGGACTGGAGTGGGGTGGATTAAAGTGGATTTTATTGGAGTCGGATGGATTGGGGTGTTGTGGGTGGATTGGATTGGAGTGAGGTGGATTGGGTAACAGTGAACTTGATTGGAGTGGGGTGGATTGGAGTAGGTGGATTATTTGGACTGGAGAGGTGTGGGTTGTATTGGATTGGGATGGGTTGGATTGTAGTGGAGTGGATTGGTTTGAAGTGAAGTGGATTGGATTGGGTTGGTGTGGGGTGGAGTAGATGGGAGTAGGGTGGATTGGATGGGAGTGGGTGGATTGAAGTGGGTGAACCGGGATGGAGTGGGGTTGATTGATTGGGGTGAGGTGAGTCAGATTGGAGTGGGGCCTATTGTTTTAGATTGGAGTGGGGCAGATTGGACTGGGCTTTACTGGGGTGAGTTGAACTAGATAGCAGGGGGGTGGATTGTGGTGAATTGGAGTGGGATGAATTGGGATGGAGTGGGGTGGATTAAATTGAAGTGGGGTGAATTGGAGTAGGGCAGATTGTTTTGCATTCGAGTGGGTTGTTTGGGATTGGAGTGGGACAGGATGGAGTGGCAGGTTGGTGTGGGGCAGACTGTTTTGGATTAAAGTGGGGCAGAATGAGGAGAGGCAGATTAGAATGTTGCAGATTGAAATGGATTGGAGTTGGGAAATTAGGAGTGAAACAGATGTTTTTGGATTGGAGTGGGGCAAACTAGAGTGTGGCAGATCGTTTTAGATTGGAGTGGGACAGATTGGAATGGGGTAGATTGGAGTAGAGCAGATTGTATTAGGGTGGATTGGAGTGGGGTGGAATGGATTGGAGTGGGCTGGATTGGATTGGACTGCTGTGGGTGGATTGGATGGGAGTGGGGTGGATTGGATGGGAGTAGAGTGGATTAGAGTGGGGTGAATAGTGAGGGAATGGGGTGGAATGGGACGAGGTGGATTGGAGTGGGGCATATTGTTTTGGATTGGAGTGGGGCAGATCAGAGTGGGACGGACTGGAGTGGGACAGATTGTTTTGGACTGGAGTGAGGCAGACTGGAGTGGGGCAGATTCGAGTTGGACTGATTGTTTTGGATTTGTAGTTTGGCAGATTGGAGTGGTGCAGATTGTTTTGGAGTAAAGTGGGACAGATTGGAGTGAGGCGGATTGAAGTGGGGCAGATTGTTTTGAATTATAGTGGGGCAAACTGTTTTGGATTGGAGTGGGGCAGATGATTTTGGATTGCAGCAGAGCAGGTTGATTAGGATTGAGTACAGGAGATGGCATTGGGGAAGATTGTTTTGGATTGAGCAGGTTGAAGTTGGGCAGATTGTTTTAGATTGGATGGAGCAGATTATTTTGGATTGGAGCTGGGCAGATTGGAGTGGGATAGATGGGAGCAGAGCATTTTCTTTTGGATTGGAGTGGGGCATATTGTTTTGGATTGGAGTGGGACAGATTGTTTTGGATTGGAGTGGGGCAGATTGTAGTGGGGAAGGTTGTTTTGGATTGGAGTGTGGCAGATTGTTTTGCAGTGGTGAAGACTGTTTTGGATTGGAGTGGGGTTAACTGGAGTGGGGCAGATTAGATTGGGGTGAGTTGGGAGGAATGGAGTGGGGCGGGTTGGAGTGGAGTGGATTGGATTGGGATGTGGATTGTGTGGGGTTAGGTCGGGCTGATTGTAGTGGGGTGGATTGGGGTGTACTGCATGATTATGTGTTAAAGCTTCATTTCAGAAATTACACATAATAAAGAAACAATTTTGCTTTGCAATATTTAGAACAAGATAATTGTCATCTTTTGAGAACAGCAACCACGAGCAAAAACAAAAGAAAACATGAGTGCAAAGTGAGAAAAGATGATTTAGCAAAATAAAAGAAAGTGACCTATCAAAAAATAAAACTTTGCATTTTTGTTTGTCTTGCTGGGCAGATTTTTGACAGTCCCACACCTTCTGTTTGCAGGGCACTTGAAGTTAAAAAGAACAAAATAGTACCTCAATCAGGTCGGGAGCAGCAGACGGCACTGACTAAGTTGAATCAATCAGTGCTTGGTCCCTGCTCCACACAGAGGAACGGAAATTATGCCAAGCATGCAGTGACAAATTACAAGTCTGTAAAGCAGAGTGCCATGCAAGGCAACCAATGGAAGGCGACAGGCAGACTCGAAGCACTTTACCGTACACAACAGAGTTTTGCAAGCGATACGCATGCGCTAGGGTAAAGCGCCCCCGCCAAAGTGGGGGGGCGCGGCCCGTTAGGAGTCGGGGGCTACGTGGCCCCGGCACTCCCCTCTGTTGCGCACCTAGGGTGCGCAGTTTGCCGGGCGGACTTCCGCCCCCGGGCCTCGCGAGGCCCGGGGGCGGAAGTCTTCCCCTCGACGAACGTTGGGTCCACGTTGGGCCCCGACCGGTTCTGGCCGCCGCGAACTGGTGGGGGGGCTATTTAACAGCCCCCCCAAGAAGGCAAGTCCTTCTTCTAGATTTCGCGGCGGCCGGACGGGAGCGGGGTCCCGCGATTGATGTCTGCTGGCTGTTTCGTCCTCGGGAGGATTCTTTGGCATCCCGCGATCAGTTTTCGGTGACGGCAGTGCTCCTGGTCCATCGGTGAGGTCATCCTCGGTCTTCCCCGACTCCAAGGATTTCCTGAGGTTGCGTCCAGGGCCGCGTTGTGGAGGTCTCGTCGGCGTAAGGGTTTCGGTAAGTAATTGCGCCGCGTGGGGCTAGCTGGTAGGGCTTTAATTCAGCGCGTGGCGCTTTGAGGCAAGGGTTTTAGCTGCGTGGTTATTTGCTGCGCGTAATAGGCGCGATTTTCAGCCTCCTGGAGGGCTGGAGTGCTGCGCTTGACCTTGGGAAGGGGTGCACTGCTGGCCCTGGAACAGAGCCAGGGTCTTTTTTATCCAATTAAGCCAGCAGCGCTAGGAGGGTTTCCCCGGCATCAGGGCGGCATTGCAGTCGGGGGACCACGTGGGGGCATAGAAGGTATTTAAGCACCAGAGACTCAGGATACTTTGCTTAACAATTGGAGACTTTTAGCAATTGTGTTATGCCACACATGTTTGGAACCATTTCTTGTTCGTTTTAATTTTACCTTTGTCGCATTTGTTTATTGCCACTCATAATGTCAGTTTTTAGAGGAGCATCACAGTCTGCCTAGAAATTTGGTTTTGTGCTTGGGTTATCTCAATCTTGAGTTATTACTGTGTTTTGCTGCTTCGCTGGGGAATATTTTGCTACTACTGTATTATGTCAATGTAAACGCCGCAAGCCCTGGTGTGAGTCAAAAGTGGTAATGTTGATTTAAAACGGGGGAGCCATTAGGGGTTATACAGTTTCCTCTTGACCTGTTTTACTTGCGCTACTTGTTATAATAGTTAACTGTGTCTGTATTCATTTGTTGCAGGTTTAAAAAAAAAAAAAAAAAAAAAAAAAAAAGGATATATATACATAGATAGGTTTTTGGACATTTTCAGATTAGGGGGGGATCCTCGCATCTTACATTCAATCATGGCTCCTAGGAAGGCGTGCGCCCCTAAAAGAAGTGGGAATGATCCAGAGCTATCTCAGTTGTTGAGATTGGTCCTGGAAAAATTAGGCAGAGAGGAAGCAGGCGAGGTCATGGGGGCACCCGTTCATGTTGCTGGTGGGGTTAAGAGCAGCCGCCCTAAGCGGTCCCACGTAGCTCCAAGCGCAGCTTTCCCTCCAGTCAAGCGCACGAGGAGGGGCGGAGCGCAGCCTCCAGTCTCTCCCTCGCTGCCACCCACTGTAGCTGCCCCTACTGCAGCAGCCAGTCCATCGGTGCATATTGACCTACCTGAACCTCCAGCACCATTTGCTGCACCATCCCCCGTGACCCAGGGCACTACACCAGTACTAGGGTTAGAAGGGGTCTTGGCGGATATCCGCAAATCCTTGGCCTCTTTGGCACCCGCGGAGCAGGCAGGGGCTCCTCCCGCCCCCTTAACGGGGATAGCCTTGCCCGCAGCAGTGGCTACGGCACTGCCTGTACCCCCCCCGGCTTCTAAGGCTCCCGAGCTTCTTGCACCGGTACAGGACCCATCCAGGCAAACATTGCTTGAAGTATCCAGGTTGTTAGCCAGTATTAGCACACCACCTGTTAACTCGCCCCCTCCTACAACGCCGTGGGTGGCGGAGGATTCTTTACAGAACACACTAAATGAGCTAAAGCGGCAAGTGGATGCGCTATCAGCTGCACATACAACGAACTCACAGGTATCTGTGCTTAGCCAGAGTGTCACCCTGACACCTGGCGCGGTCGTCGCATCACCTCCCATAGTTCAAAATGTCCAGCCTGGGCCCAGCAAGGCTCCGGTTCAAGATAACTCTACAAAGGAAGGGACATCAGATGCGGTGCTATCCAGACCAGGTAAGCTGACAGCACACGTTGCCGCAGAGGTTAAGGAGAAGATCTGGAAAGGGGAATTTGTGGATATCTTTTCATTAATAAGGGCAAAAAGGAGGGAGGTTGAGCCAAAAGATAAAGAACCCAAGTCTACATTCTTTGGTGAGAGGAAACCCCGAGTGGAAGAGAGCATCACTAATTGGTTATTGGGTTTTAATGTATTCATGTCAGTCTGGTTGGAGAAAAAACCGGAGTTGGCCTCCTCTTTGATATACTATGCAAATAAAATATTGAAGGCCCAGCACACTTACGGGGGGTATGCTTGGTTAGAATACGACAGGGACTTCCGCTGGGCTAGGGTGGAGGATCCATCCATCGGGTGGGATCAAACGGAGGTTGAAGTCTGGCTAGAATGCGTTAACAACAAGGTTGCTGGGAGGCAGCCCTTTCGGACTCAGGCCCATAGCGAGAGGAAGGGCTCTTGCTGGGCATTCAACCGAAACGGGTGTTCACGTCCCGCAGGGTCGTGTAAGTTCAGGCATAACTGTTCCTTCTGCGGACACCCCTCCCACCCGGAAACTAAGTGTATCAAGAAGTCTAAAGAGAGGGGCAGGGATTCAAGTAAGCCAGCAAATTGACCACCCTCTGCCTTCTCCTATTAGACGAAACACATTGCTCCCATGGTTACAGGCTTATCCTGCATTAGATGCCGCAAAGTTACTTTTTCACGGGTTTTCCTACGGTTTCAGGATTCCTGCCTCCAATGTCACACCAGTAAATCACTGTAGAAACTTAGTATCAGCGTCACAGAACTCTGGCGTGGTGGCCAGGAAGCTGGCAAAGGAGCGGGCCCTGGGGAGGCTGGCGGGCCCCTTTGCAAGACCACCTTTATCCGCCTTTATGTGCTCCCCTTTGGGAGTAGTGCCCAAGAGGGAACCAGGGCAGTTCAGGCTGATTCACAATTTGTCTGCCCCACGGGGGTCGTCGGTTAACGATGCCATTGATCCCCAGCTTTGCTCTGTCCGATATGCATCAGTCGACAACGCATTGGAAAAGTTAAGGGCATTGGGCCAAGGGGCCCTGCTAGCAAAAACCGACATTGAGTCAGCATTCCGTCTTCTTCCAGTCCACCCTGATGATTATCATCTCTTGGGCTTTCAGTTCCAGGGGGAATACTTCTATGATAAATGCATGCCCATGGGTTGTAGTGTATCATGTAGCTACTTTGAACAATTCAGCACCTTTCTCCAATGGGCTTTCTCACTTCGCACTGGTCACCGCGATGTCATTCATTATTTGGATGATTTCCTAATCTTGGGTCCCCCTGGGTCTGACAAATGCGGGTGGGCACTCCAGGCGTTGATCGCAATGTTTGAGGAATTCGGGGTTCCTTTGGCCCCCGAGAAGACAGCTGGTCCCACTACGTGCATCACTTTCCTGGGAATTGAAATCGATTCAGTGGCCGGGGAGTGTCGTTTGCCTCAGGAGAAGTTGGTAGCTTTCAAGGAATCCATCCATGTGATGTCGTCGCAAGAGAGAGTTACCCTACACCAGCTTCAGGTGCTGGTAGGCCAGCTAAATTTCGCATTGAGAATCATCCCCATGGCCCGCCCCTTTTCCAGATCCATTGCACGTTCAATGTCCGGGCTGGTTGAAAAACATCACCACACCCGGCTATCTGCAGAAGTTAGGGGAGACCTGAGGTTGTGGAAGTTTTTTCTAAAAAATTTCAATGGCGCGGTCATTTGGCCCAAAAAGGCAATCTCCAGCCCAACACTGGGTTTGTACACTGATTCAGCTGGTAGCGTAGGTTTTGGAGCAATCCTGGGCCCCCGGTGGTGCAGAGCGGATTGGCCCGATGATTGGGTTAGCAAAGGATGGACCAAGAACATAGCCTTCTTGGAGTTATTCTCTATCGTGGTAGCGGTAAATATCTGGGTGGAGATATTGAAAAACAGGGTGGTAATCTTTTGGTCTGACAACATGGCAGTAGTAGAAGTCATTAACCGCCAAGGGGCTTCATGCCCGCTGGTCCTACGCCTGTTGAAGCACCTGATCTTATCATGCTTACAACACAACATTACTTTCAGAGCTAAACATGTGCCAGGGGTTCATAACAACGCTGCTGACGCTCTGTCTCGCTCATTAATGCAGGAATTTCTGCGGTATCACCCCCAGGCGATGGAGAAGATGTCGGAGTTCCCAGAATCTCTGTGGAGAATTGGTGCCCCGCCCTCCCCGACTTAGTAGCAACATCTCTAGCACCACGTACTAAGAAAGCTTACGAGAATGATTTTTATAATTACAGGCGTTTCTTACAGTCACAGCAGATCTCTGAACCATTCACTGAGTTCGCGGTTTGTGCCTTCCTCTCACATCTAAAAACCCAAGGCCGGCCAGTATCGTGCGCAAAGGCTTATTTGTCGGCGATACGCTTCTTCGCAAAGATCAGACAACTCGAGGCACCCTTGAATACATTTATTATAAATAGGGCCTTAGCAGGTTGGGCCAGGGTGGCTCGTGTTCGAGCGGATTCTAGGCGCCCCATTACCGCACCCCTGCTCGGGAACATACTGGGCGCACTTCCAGGCATATGCTCGTCCCCCGCAGAGGCTGCTTTATTCTCCGCGGCTTTCGCGGTGGCTTTTTACGGGGCCTTCCGAATCAGCGAATTGGTGGGCGCAGCCAAGGGCGACCATGCGGGTGGGCTACAATGGGGCGACATTACGTCCGGCGCTGGGTTCCTTTCAATAGTCTTGCGCAAATCAAAAACGGACCAGCTGCAGAAGGGGGCGCGTATCTCACTCAGGGCCGCACCTGGGTCATCATTATGCCCAGTACTGCTTATAAATAATTACCTCCAGGTCCGCCCGCGGGCTAGCTCGTCCGCCTTGTTCTTACACATCAACGGGGATTGCTTATCGCGTTACCAATTCTTGATGATCTTCAAGTTGGCTCTGAAGTCTTTAGGCGTTGAACAATCTGGTTACTCCTCCCATTCTTTTAGAATAGGGGCAGCCACATTAGCGGCAGGTGCCGGATTGGGGGCCACCACAGTGAAAGGCATCGGCCGGTGGTCTTCTGAGTGTTACAAACGGTATATTAGGCCGGAATTGGTCTAAAGGTAGCACTGTGCTTGTATATGAATGCCTCACACTCTTTTCTTTTCATTTCAGTACAATGTCTCAACGTGTAGTTTGGGTACTGGGGCATTCATTTATTCGTCGGGCGGCGCACCGGGTGCAACAGCTCCGTGGGTCGAATCCGGCGATGGTTCAAGGTGTGGCGTTCCGCTGGTGTGGAATTGGCGGTGCGGGCATCACTCAGCTACAACAGTTGGTCAATGAGGCAAAGGGATCCGCGGGGCTGCAGTCCCCGGATCTTGTCATTATTCACTTAGGAGGCAACGATTTGGTGCAGTTGGGCCGCAAGACGCTAAGAGAAACAGCATTTTTAGAGATTACTAAATTGGCAAAGGTATTCCCAAATGCTGCGATTGCATGGTCACACATGGTGCCACGTCGGAAATGGGGTGCAGGGATCAAGTCAAGAACTATCAACGTTTCGGTACGACGGCTGAACGCCGAGATGGCAAAACTTTGCCCGGGCCCAGGGCGACTATGGAACATCCCCCACAAACTATTAAAGGGCTCACACATGTTCCACCAGGTACACCTATCTGATGCAGGGACCGATCAATTCATTTACGACATGTGGGCTTTTGCGCGTGGTTTGTTTTATGGTGGGGAGGGCGAAGGACCTTTTGGGCCCTGGTCGCCCTCGTGGCGGAGATTGAGATGTGACTAGAAGCAACAGGGGGGGTCCCCAAGGTGGGGCCCCCGGGAGGACACCTGGGATGGGATCCTGAAGTTCTGAGCCAACCAACGGATGTACACACCAGATCAAGGGGTAAGGGAGCTCAGATCGCTGGGGGGAACATGGGGCTCCAGCCCTTGGCCGCCCCATTACACCCCGAGTCTGATTGGTGTTTGGAGGAGGGGGCGGAACCCGAAGCATGAGGACAAGGTACAGTGTTGTAGGCAGGGTAACCGCCCCTCCTAGGGATACAGGTGATAGATGGGTCACCTGTGTGGTCCAATGGTGGTTCAGGACAGGAAGGGATCCTGTCAGAATTTGATTTATGGTCACAATAATGCTCATGACGTATAGATGTAAAATTTGATATGCTTGAAAAGTTATGAGATGCTTGAAGTTTGAATAAAATCTTCCAACGTTTATTAGTTGTCAAATTGTGTATTTCGGAGGGGGGAGTGGGGGTCACATGGAGGCCTCCGGGTCCTAACACATGCACTCGCAGGCTCAACCCTAAAAACTATTCAAATAAAGTCTTCTCTGTCCTCCCTAATGCCTTCCTCTCATGTGTCTTGCGTTAATTGGCTGACATGGCATGTGTTACGTTTACAAATTAAACCCAGTCCTATTGGCTATCTCATTCTATGCATATCATTTTCTAGACAGTGTTGCTAGCTTGGTAAGTAGCTATAATGCTTTGCTGTGTGCATGAGGTTGAAACAGTCCACGTTGGTTGCATAATTCCTAAAATGGTGTATTCCAAAATTCCTGAAATTAAATTGTAGGACTATCATAAGGAGTTTCAGATTTTGGGGTTACATCTGGGGGTGGACCTGCTGATATTAAAATCTGGAGAGTTACCAAGACACAGAGCCCCCTCCCAGTCCCAGCGGACCGGTCACAACCAGTCACATTAGGTAAAGCTTTTGACTGGCTCTGCTTCTGTGCCCATGGCCCTGTTAAAGGCTCGGCATGTGGCGAAATCTCCTGATTTCCCAAAAAGCCATTCCACCTGTGTTGCTTGCATGACATCATGTTGGAATATTTGCTGACAATAGGAGAAAACATAATTGTGTTTTTAATAATAATATCCTGTAAGGAAATGCCTCCTTGGCATGGTTGCCCCCTGACTTTTTGCCTTTGCTGATGCTATGTTTACAATTGAAAGTGTGCTGAGGCCTGCTAACCAGGCCCCAGCACCAGTGTTCTTTCCCTAACCTGTACTTTTGTATCCACAATTGGCAGACCCTGGCATCCAGATAAGTCCCTTGTAACTGGTACTTCTAGTACCAAGGGCCCTGATGCCAAGGAAGGTCTCTAAGGGCTGCAGCATGTCTTATGCCACCCTGGAGACCTCTCACTCAGCACAGACACACTGCTTACCAGCTTGTGTGTGCTAGTGAGGACAAAACGAGTAAGTCGACATGGCACTCCCCTCAGGGTGCCATGCCAGCCTCTCACTGCCTATGCAGTATAGGTAAGACACCCCTCTAGCAGGCCTTACAGCCCTAAGGCAGGGTGCACTATACCATAGGTGAGGGTACCAGTGCATGAGCATGGTACCCCTACAGTGTCTAAACAAAACCTTAGACATTGTAAGTGCAGGGTAGCCATAAGAGTATATGGTCTGGGAGTCTGTCAAACACGAACTCCACAGCACCATAATGGCTACACTGAAAACTGGGAAGTTTGGTATCAAACTTCTCAGCACAATAAATGCACTCTGATGCCAGTGTACATTTTATTGTAAAATACACCACAGAGGGCACCTTAGAGGTGCCCCCTGAAACTTAACCGACTATCTGTGTAGGCTGACTAGTTTTAGCAGCCTGCCACAAACCGAGACATGTTGCTGGCCCCATGGGGAGAGTGCCTTTGTCACTCTGAGGCCAGTAACAAAGCCTGCACTGGGTGGAGATGCTAACACCTCTCCCAGGCAGGAATTGTCACACCTGGCGGTGAGCCTCAAAGGCTCACCTCCTTTGTGCCAACCCAGCAGGACACTCCAGCTAGTGGAGTTGCCCGCCCCCTCCGGCCAGGCCCCACTTTTGGCGGCAAGGCCGGAGAAAATAATGAGAAAAACAAGGAGGAGTCACTGGCCAGTCAGGACAGCCCCTAAGGTGTCCTGAGCTGAGGTGACTCTAACTTTTAGAAATCCTCCATCTTGCAGATGGAGGATTCCCCCAATAGGGTTAGGATTGTGACCCCCTCCCCTTGGGAGGAGGCACAAAGAGGGTGTACCCACCCTCAGGGCTAGTAGCCATTGGCTACTAACCCCCCAGACCTAAACACGCCCTTAAATTTAGTATTTAAGGGCTACCCTGAACCCTAGAAAATCAGATTCCTGCAACAAGAAGAAGGACTGCCCAGCTGAAAACCCCTGCAGCGGAAGACCAGAAGACGACAACTGCCTTGGCTCCAGAAACTCACCGGCCTGTCTCCTGCCTTCCAAAGATCCTGCTCCAGCGACGCCTTCCGAAGGGACCAGCGACCTCGACATCCTCTGAGGACTGCCCCTGCTTCGAAAAGACAAGAAACTCCCGAGGACAGCGGACCTGCTCCAAGAAAAGCTGCAACTTTGTTTCCAGCAACTTTAAAGATCCCTGCAAGCTCCCCGCAAGAAGCGTGAGACTTGCAACACTGCACCCGGCGACCCCGACTCGACTGGTGGCGATCCAACACCTCAGGAGGGACCCCAGGACTACTCTGATACTGTGAGTACCAAAACCTGTCCCCCCTGAGCCCCCACAGCGCCGCCTGCAGAGGGAATCCCGAGGCTTCCCCTGACCGCGACTCTTTTGAACCTAAAGTCCCGACACCTGGGAGAGACCCTGCACCCGCAGCCCCCAGGACCTGAAGGACCGGACTTTCACTGGAGAAGTGACCCCCAGGAGTCCCTCTCCCTTGCCCAAGTGGAGGTTTCCCCGAGGAATCCCCCCCTTGCCTGCCTGCAGCGCTGAAGAGATCCCGAGATCTCTCATAGACTAACATTGCGAACCCGACGCTTGTTTCTACACTGCACCCGGCCGCCCCCGCGCCGCTGAGGGTGAAATTTCTGTGTGGACTTGTGTCCCCCCCGGTGCCCTACAAAACCCCCCTGGTCTGCCCTCCGAAGACGCGGGTACTTACCTGCAAGCAGACCGGAACCGGGGCACCCCCTTCTCTCCATTCTAGCCTATGTGTTTTGGGCACCACTTTGGACTCTGCACCTGACCGGCCCTGAGCTGCTGGTGTGGTGACTTTGGGGTTGCTCTGAACCCCCAACGGTGGGCTACCTTGGACCAAGAACTGAGCCCTGTAAGTGTCTTACTTACCTGGTTAATCTAACAAATACTTACCTCCCCTAGGAACTGTGAAAATTGCACTAAGTGTCCACTTTTAAAACAGCTATTTGTCAATAACTTGAAAAGTATACATGCAATTTTGATGATTTGAAGTTCCTAAAGTACTTACCTGCAATACCTTTCGAATGAGATATTACATGTAGAATTTGAACCTGTGGTTCTTAAAATAAACTAAGAAAAGATATTTTTCTATATAAAAACCTATTGGCTGGATTTGTCTCTGAGTGTGTGTACCTCATTTATTGTCTTGTGTATGTACAACAAATGCTTAACACTACTCCTTGGATAAGCCTACTGCTCGACCACACTACCACAAAATAGAGCATTAGTATTATCTATTTTTACCACTATTTTACCTCTAAGGGGAACCCTTGGACTCTGTGCATGCTATTCCTTACTTTGAAATAGCACATACAGAGCCAACTTCCTACATTGGTGGATCAGCGGTGGGGTACAAGACTTTGCATTTGCTGGACTACTCAGCCAATACCTGATCACACGACAAATTCCAAAATTGTCATTAGAAATTGATTTTTGCAATTTGAAAAGTTTTCTAAATTCTTAAAAGTCCTGCTAGGGCCTTGTGTGTTAAGTCCCTGTTTAGCATTGTCTTTTAGAGTTTAAAAGTTTGTTAAAAGTTTGAAATTAGATTCTAGAAACAGTTGTAGATTCTTAAAAGTATTCCAACTTTTAGAAACAAAATGTCTAGCACAGATGTGACTGTGGTGGAACTCGACACCACACCTTACCTCCATCTTAAGATGAGGGAGCTAAGGTCACTCTGTAAAATAAAGAAAATAACAATGGGCCCCAAACCTACCAAAATACAGCTCCAGGAGCTTTTGGCAGAGTTTGAAAAGGCCAACCCCTCTGAGGGTGGCAACTCAGAGGAAGAGGATAGTGACTTGGAGGACAATTCCCCCCTACCAGTCCTATCTAGGGAGAACAGGGTCCCTCAAACCCTGACTCCAAAAATAATAGTCAGAGATGCTGGTTCCCTCACAGGAGAGACCAACACCTCTGAAATCACTGAGGATAGCCCCAGTGAAGAGGACATCCAGTTAGCCAGGATGGCCAAAAGATTGGCTTTGGAAAGACAGATCCTAGCCATAGAGAGGGAAAGACAAGAGATGGGCCTAGGACCCATCAATGGTGGCAGCAACATAAATAGGGTCAGAGATTCTCCTGACATGTTGAAAATCCCTAAAGGGATTGTAACTAAATATGAAGATGGTGATGACATCACCAAATGGTTCACAGCTTTTGAGAGGGCTTGTGTAACCAGAAAAGTGAACAGATCTCACTGGGGTGCTCTCCTTTGGGAAATGTTCACAGGAAAGTGTAGGGATAGACTCCTCACACTCTCTGGACAAGATGCAGAATCTTATGACCTCATGAAGGGTACCCTGATTGAGGGCTTTGGATTCTCCACTGAGGAGTACAGGATTAGGTTCAGGGGGGCTCAAAAATCCTCGAGCCAGACCTGGGTTGACTTTGTTGACTACTCAGTGAAAACACTAGATGGTTGGATTCAAGGCAGTGGTGTAAGTAATTATGATGGGCTGTACAATTTATTTGTGAAAGAACACCTGTTAAGTAATTGTTTCAATGATAAACTGCATCAGCATCTGGTAGACCTAGGACCAATTTCTCCCCAAGAATTGGGAAAGAAGGCGGACCATTGGGTCAAGACAAGGGTGTCCAAGACTTCAACAGGGGGTGACCAAAAGAAAGGGGTCACAAAGACTCCCCAGCAGAAGGGTGATGAGACAACCAAAACTAAAAATAGTAAAGAGTCTTCTACAGGCCCCCAAAAACCTGCACAGGAGGGTGGGCCCAGAGCCTCTTCACAAAACAATGGGTACAAGGGTAAAAACTTTGATCCCAAAAAGGCCTGGTGTCATAGCTGTAAACAGCATGGACACCAAACTGGAGACAAGGCCTGTCCCAAGAAAGGTTCCACTCCAAACTCCCATCCAGGTAACACTGGTATGGCTAGTCTCCAAGTGGGATCAACAGTGTGCCCAGAGCAAATCAGGGTCCACACTGAAGCTACTCTAGTTTCTGAGGGTGGGGTGGATTTAGCCACACTAGCTGTCTGGCCGCCTAACATGCAAAAATACAGACAGCAACTCTTAATTAATGGGACTAGAATAGAGGGCCTGAGGGATACAGGTGCCAGTGTCACCATGGTGACAGAGAAACTGGTTTCCCCTGGCCAATACCTGACTGGAAAAACTTACACAGTCACCAACGCTGACAATCAGAGAAAAGTACATCCCATGGCAATGGTTACTTTAGAATGGGGAGGGGTCAATGGCCTGAAACAGGTGGTGGTCTCCTCAAATATCCCAGTGGACTGTCTGCTTGGAAATGACCTGGAGTCCTCAGCATGGGCTGAGGTAGAACTAAAAACCCATGCAGCAATGCTGGGTATCCCTGAACTGGTGTGTGTGAAAACCAGAGCACAGTGCAAGGCACAGGGTGAACAAGTAGAGCTGGAGTCTGGAAGAATGGCCCAGCCTACCAAGAGAAAAGGAAAGTCAGTTGGGAAACCAACTGCAACACAGCAAAAGAAAGGGAACCTCTCTTCTCATGAAGAAGTTCTGCCCTCTGAGGGAACTGAGCCTTTGGAGCTTGAACCTTATCAGGTTGAGCTCTTGGGCCCAGGGGGACCCTCAAGGGAGGAGCTGTGTAAGGGACAAGAAACCTGTCCCTCTCTTGAAGGCCTTAGGCAGCAAGCTGCTGAAGAGTCCAAAGGCAAGAAAAATGGAACACATAGGGTCTATTGGGAAGATGGGCTCCTGTACACTGAGGCCAGAGACCCCAAACCTGGTGCCACTAGGAGAGTGGTAGTGCCTCAGCTGTTCAGAGAGTTCATCCTAACATTGGCCCATGACATTCCCCTTGCTGGACATTTGGGACAAACCAAGACGTGGGAGAGGTTAGTCAACCACTTCTACTGGCCCAATATGTCCAACATGGTTAAGGAGTTTTGCCTCTCCTGCCCCACCTGTCAAGCCAGTGGTAAGACAGGTGGGCATCCAAAGGCCCCCCTCATTCCACTTCCTGTGGTGGGGGTGCCCTTTGAAAGAGTGGGTGTGGACATAGTTGGTCCACTAGAACCTCCCACAGCCTCAGGAAATATGTTTATCCTGGTAGTAGTGGATCATGCTACCAGGTATCCTGAAGCTATTCCCCTTAGGTCGACTACTGCCCCTGCAGTAGCCAAGGCCCTCATTGGTATCTTTACCAGAGTGGGTTTCCCTAAGGAGGTGGTGTCTGACAGAGGTACCAACTTCATGTCAGCATACCTAAAGCACATGTGGAATGAGTGTGGAGTGACTTATAAATTCACTACACCCTACCATCCACAAACTAATGGCTTAGTTGAGAGATTCAACAAGACATTAAAAGGCATGATCATGGGGCTCCCAGAAAAACTCAAAAGGAGATGGGATGTCCTCCTGCCATGTCTGCTTTTCGCTTACAGGGAGGTACCACAGAAGGGAGTAGGATTCTCACCCTTTGAACTTCTGTTTGGTCATCCTGTAAGGGGACCACTTGCCCTTGTTAAAGAAGGCTGGGAGAGACCTCTCCATGAGCCTAAACAGGACATAGTGGACTATGTACTTGGCCTTCGCTCTAGAATGGCAGAGTACATGGAAAAGGCAACCAAAAACCTTGAGGCCAGCCAACAGCTCCAGAAGTTTTGGTATGACCAAAAGGCTGCACTGGTTGAGTTCCAACCAGGGCAGAAAGTCTGGGTTCTGGAGCCTGTGGCTCCCAGGGCACTCCAGGACAAATGGAGTGGCCCTTACCCAGTGCTAGAGAGGAAGAGTCAGGTCACCTACCTGGTGGACCTGGGCACAAGCAGGAGCCCCAAGAGGGTGATCCATGTGAACCGCCTTAAGCTCTTCCATGACAGGGCTGATGTGAATCTGTTAATGGTAACAGATGAGGATCAGGAGGCAGAGAGTGAACCTCTCCCTGATCTTCTGTCATCAGACCCAAAAGATGGCACAGTAGATGGAGTGATCTACTCAGACACCCTCTCTGGCCAACAGCAGGCTGATTGTAGGAGAGTCCTACAACAGTTTCCTGAGCTTTTCTCCCTAACCCCTGGTCAGACCCACCTGTGTACCCATGATGTGGACACAGGAGACAGCATGCCTGTCAAGAACAAAATCTTCAGACAGTCTGACCATGTTAAGGAAAGCATCAAGGTGGAAGTCCACAAGATGCTGGAATTGGGAGTGATTGAGCGCTCTGACAGCCCCTGGGCTAGCCCAGTGGTCTTAGTCCCCAAACCTCACACCAAAGATGGAAAGAAAGAGATGAGGTTTTGTGTGGACTACAGAGGGCTCAATTCTGTCACCAAGACAGATGCCCATCCAATTCCAAGAGCTGATGAGCTCATTGATAAATTAGGTGCTGCCAAATTTCTAAGTACCTTTGACTTGACAGCAGGGTACTGGCAAATAAAAATGGCACCTGGAGCAAAAGAAAAGACAGCATTCTCCACACCTGATGGGCATTATCAGTTTACTGTTATGCCCTTTGGTTTAAAGAATGCCCCTGCCACCTTCCAAAGGTTGGTGAATCAAGTCCTTGCTGGCTTGGAGTCCTTTAGCACAGCTTATCTTGATGATATTGCTGTCTTTAGCTCCACCTGGCAGGATCACCTGGTCCACCTGAGGAAGGTTTTGAAGGCTCTGCAATCTGCAGGCCTCTCTATCAAGGCATCCAAATGCCAGATAGGGCAGGGAACTGTGGTTTACTTGGGACACCTTGTAGGTGGAGGCCAAGTTCAGCCACTCCAACCCAAGATCCAGACTATTCTGGACTGGGTAGCTCCAAAAACCCAGACTCAAGTCAGGGCATTCCTTGGCTTGACTGGGTACTACAGGAGGTTTGTGAAGGGATATGGATCCATTGTGACAGCCCTCACTGAACTCACCTCCAAGAAAATGCCCAAGAAAGTGAACTGGACTGTGGACTGCCAACAGGCCTTTGACACCCTGAAACAAGCCATGTGCTCAGCACCAGTTCTCAAAGCTCCAGATTATTCTAAGCAGTTCATTGTGCAGACTGATGCCTCTGAACATGGGATAGGGGCAGTTTTGTCCCAAACAAATGATGATGGCCTTGACCAGCCTGTTGCTTTCATTAGCAGGAGGTTACTCCCCAGGGAGCAGCGTTGGAGTGCCATTGAGAGGGAGGCCTTTGCTGTGGTTTGGTCCCTGAAGAAGCTGAGACCATACCTCTTTGGGACTCACTTCCTAGTTCAAACTGACCACAGACCTCTCAAATGGCTGATGCAAATGAAAGGTGAAAATCCTAAACTGTTGAGGTGGTCCATCTCCCTACAGGGAATGGACTTTATAGTGGAACACAGACCTGGGACTGCCCATGCCAATGCAGATGGCCTTTCCAGGTTCTTCCACTTAGAAAATGAAGACTCTCTTGGGAAAGGTTAGTCTCATCCTCTTTCGTTTGGGGGGGGGTTGTGTAAGGAAATGCCTCCTTGGCATGGTTGCCCCCTGACTTTTTGCCTTTGCTGATGCTATGTTTACAATTGAAAGTGTGCTGAGGCCTGCTAACCAGGCCCCAGCACCAGTGTTCTTTCCCTAACCTGTACTTTTGTATCCACAATTGGCAGACCCTGGCATCCAGATAAGTCCCTTGTAACTGGTACTTCTAGTACCAAGGGCCCTGATGCCAAGGAAGGTCTCTAAGGGCTGCAGCATGTCTTATGCCACCCTGGAGACCTCTCACTCAGCACAGACACACTGCTTACCAGCTTGTGTGTGCTAGTGAGGACAAAACGAGTAAGTCGACATGGCACTCCCCTCAGGGTGCCATGCCAGCCTCTCACTGCCTATGCAGTATAGGTAAGACACCCCTCTAGCAGGCCTTACAGCCCTAAGGCAGGGTGCACTATACCATAGGTGAGGGTACCAGTGCATGAGCATGGTACCCCTACAGTGTCTAAACAAAACCTTAGACATTGTAAGTGCAGGGTAGCCATAAGAGTATATGGTCTGGGAGTCTGTCAAACACGAACTCCACAGCACCATAATGGCTACACTGAAAACTGGGAAGTTTGGTATCAAACTTCTCAGCACAATAAATGCACTCTGATGCCAGTGTACATTTTATTGTAAAATACACCACAGAGGGCACCTTAGAGGTGCCCCCTGAAACTTAACCGACTATCTGTGTAGGCTGACTAGTTTTAGCAGCCTGCCACAAACCGAGACATGTTGCTGGCCCCATGGGGAGAGTGCCTTTGTCACTCTGAGGCCAGTAACAAAGCCTGCACTGGGTGGAGATGCTAACACCTCTCCCAGGCAGGAATTGTCACACCTGGCGGTGAGCCTCAAAGGCTCACCTCCTTTGTGCCAACCCAGCAGGACACTCCAGCTAGTGGAGTTGCCCGCCCCCTCCGGCCAGGCCCCACTTTTGGCGGCAAGGCCGGAGAAAATAATGAGAAAAACAAGGAGGAGTCACTGGCCAGTCAGGACAGCCCCTAAGGTGTCCTGAGCTGAGGTGACTCTAACTTTTAGAAATCCTCCATCTTGCAGATGGAGGATTCCCCCAATAGGGTTAGGATTGTGACCCCCTCCCCTTGGGAGGAGGCACAAAGAGGGTGTACCCACCCTCAGGGCTAGTAGCCATTGGCTACTAACCCCCCAGACCTAAACACGCCCTTAAATTTAGTATTTAAGGGCTACCCTGAACCCTAGAAAATCAGATTCCTGCAACAAGAAGAAGGACTGCCCAGCTGAAAACCCCTGCAGCGGAAGACCAGAAGACGACAACTGCCTTGGCTCCAGAAACTCACCGGCCTGTCTCCTGCCTTCCAAAGATCCTGCTCCAGCGACGCCTTCCGAAGGGACCAGCGACCTCGACATCCTCTGAGGACTGCCCCTGCTTCGAAAAGACAAGAAACTCCCGAGGACAGCGGACCTGCTCCAAGAAAAGCTGCAACTTTGTTTCCAGCAACTTTAAAGATCCCTGCAAGCTCCCCGCAAGAAGCGTGAGACTTGCAACACTGCACCCGGCGACCCCGACTCGACTGGTGGCGATCCAACACCTCAGGAGGGACCCCAGGACTACTCTGATACTGTGAGTACCAAAACCTGTCCCCCCTGAGCCCCCACAGCGCCGCCTGCAGAGGGAATCCCGAGGCTTCCCCTGACCGCGACTCTTTTGAACCTAAAGTCCCGACACCTGGGAGAGACCCTGCACCCGCAGCCCCCAGGACCTGAAGGACCGGACTTTCACTGGAGAAGTGACCCCCAGGAGTCCCTCTCCCTTGCCCAAGTGGAGGTTTCCCCGAGGAATCCCCCCCTTGCCTGCCTGCAGCGCTGAAGAGATCCCGAGATCTCTCATAGACTAACATTGCGAACCCGACGCTTGTTTCTACACTGCACCCGGCCGCCCCCGCGCCGCTGAGGGTGAAATTTCTGTGTGGACTTGTGTCCCCCCCGGTGCCCTACAAAACCCCCCTGGTCTGCCCTCCGAAGACGCGGGTACTTACCTGCAAGCAGACCGGAACCGGGGCACCCCCTTCTCTCCATTCTAGCCTATGTGTTTTGGGCACCACTTTGGACTCTGCACCTGACCGGCCCTGAGCTGCTGGTGTGGTGACTTTGGGGTTGCTCTGAACCCCCAATGGTGGGCTACCTTGGACCAAGAACTGAGCCCTGTAAGTGTCTTACTTACCTGGTTAATCTAACAAATACTTACCTCCCCTAGGAACTGTGAAAATTGCACTAAGTGTCCACTTTTAAAACAGCTATTTGTCAATAACTTGAAAAGTATACATGCAATTTTGATGATTTGAAGTTCCTAAAGTACTTACCTGCAATACCTTTCGAATGAGATATTACATGTAGAATTTGAACCTGTGGTTCTTAAAATAAACTAAGAAAAGATATTTTTCTATATAAAAACCTATTGGCTGGATTTGTCTCTGAGTGTGTGTACCTCATTTATTGTCTTGTGTATGTACAACAAATGCTTAACACTACTCCTTGGATAAGCCTACTGCTCGACCACACTACCACAAAATAGAGCATTAGTATTATCTATTTTTACCACTATTTTACCTCTAAGGGGAACCCTTGGACTCTGTGCATGCTATTCCTTACTTTGAAATAGCACATACAGAGCCAACTTCCTACATATCCTTTCCTTTATAACCTATGATTTTAATCTCTGCAGCCCTATCTGTATGTATATGTGTTATATCCTGCTGCAGAGCCAAGAAACCTCAGTGAACAAACTCAATAAATAATAACATAATACTGGTACTACTTACAACTAATTGAATGAAGTAATCAATGTATGGCACATAAGGTACTCATTTCATCTGCTTACGTAGCATAGACGATGGAGAAAGCTGAGCACGGACTTCAACTTCTCCATCACATAATCTTTATATTAAGGCAAGTATGGCCTTTACAGAGAGTCAGTAAAACAGCTGGAATGCCTAACAACATTCAGTGAAAGGATGATCTTTGGGGAGAAGGGTGAGGCATCAAACAGAAAAGAACAGCTGCAGTGAAAGATGCTCAACAGCTGCATCTACTTCTAAGACATCAAGAACATTATTATTATTGTGACTTATTATTGGAAAGTAATGACCTCTTTACAGAAGAATGTGGAATCATGGTTACCCTTTAGCTTGAAGCTTTGACTGCAGAGTCCTGTCTTCTGCATCTTGTTCAAAGTGTGACACGTGTGCACTCTACATACGTTAGCTGCTAGGAGTTCACTACAGTGTGGAGCCGGAAGGCATCCACACACAACATTTGTGCACATGCAAGTGAAAATTCAAGGGCCCTGACAAGAAGGTTGGGAGCACTGTGAGCTCAGAACGAGGCTTGAAGGGCAAACAGAAGAGGATCCTTCATATTACCCGTTGGTTAGTACCTTGGCTTTGCAGTCCAGAGCAGCAACGTATACACGTGTGCATTTATCAACAAAGGACTTGTTTTGCACATAGGGGTTCCAGGTGACGTCACAGATAGCCGGAATTAGTCATTGGTTGGAATTTGTGGGACATACAGATACCATTGTGGGAACACAGATAAACCATGATGTCCCATCAACCTTGTGGACTCATGCCTAGGCATAAGTTTTGTTATTTTCTTCTAGATATAAGCAACTGGTCACTCGATAACTTTAGTACAATATATGGAATGATTCGATTGGCAGTCAATCACAATAAATCAAAGCTGGGCACAAACTACTGTTATTTGGCTGCATTCTATTTCAAATGAGGGTTTGAATCACTAACATCAGGCAGGGAGGGGGGATGCCCATGTTATCTGCCTGCGTTAGAAAGGTTATAAGGACATGTGCTGATAGAAACATTGTCCACATGGTGGTGTGTGTTAGTTGCCCTTTCGCATCATAGGTTAGGGTCATAATTGTGGAACAGATAATTGAAAGCTGTGATTACCCTAGACCCTTGTGAATAATGTGCAATTGAACTGCTGATAACAGAGGCTGTAAAGTGCCTTAGAGGCATACTGGTACCAGAGATGCAGATTGACCAAAATATCAGGGGAGGTGGAAGTGGTGCCATCAACACTGACTTCTGATCATATCACAGGGTGGCCCTCTTGGCCCACACAGTATCCAGCTTGTAAGAGGGGAGTGGGGAAGAAGGGAAGAGCAAGGAATGGAAACTATGAACAGTGAATGGGCTGTCAGAGTCTTTTGCTGCCCTAATGGCACCTCATCCCGGCAGTTGCAAGAGCAATGCCAGGGGCACCAAGGGGCACCAGCTGCCATACTTTGCTGTACCTAAATGAGTGATATCACAAAGCACTGGGGAGTCAGTAATTTCAAGCTCCCAGCATCCTCAACAAAGCATTTTTGAAGCATGTTGTAGTGACTGAGCATGAGCAGGTGAATGGCACATACGTCCAAATGTGCAACTATCTTTAGTAGATAATTTTATATAGACTTCAGACTGAGTAGTGAAAGGCCACAGTACCGTAAACAGCCATAATTATGAAAAGCAAACTGGGGTAGGACCTCAGGTACTGGTAAAGGTGATACTTTCCTTTAGGACTGCATTAATGCACATATCTGTTCTGAGATCTGTGCTTATCACTCCTTCACCATATTAGTGACCAGTTGGCCCATGCAACAAGGGAGGGAAACATACACCACTATCACTGCAGTGATCTGTATGTCGTTTGTATGAATCTCAACGAGGCTGACTCAGCTTTCTATCCTTCTGAGGTCAGTAAATTGATTGTGCATTAACTTGCATAATAGTAACAGCTGTTATTGATGGTACTTAGACATAGAGGAAGTGCAGAATGACATACCAGATAAATACAAGTTCTGATTATGAACATTCAGCTTGTAGCGCCACGTAGTACAACCCAACCCGCTCAGTCGATATTCTCTCTCCTGTATTGTTAATCCCACTGACAATGTAAATAGGCTTAATTGCAACTGTACCCGACATGACTTTGCCATGTTGTAATACACAGAAGTGTGCTGGACAGAAAGTTCACTCTCACAGGAGACCCTTGGAAGGTCAGGGCCCTGGACAATTGCTCACTTTTCCCATGCCTTAAACCGCCTCTGTTGGTAGACTTGTTGATCGTCACTTTACAGTAGCAGGTAGCAGCTCAAGGTAAGGAAAGTCTGTAGAAAGCTTCTTGGAAGCTTGACAGGCGTATGGAATGTAGTTTTACTAAAGGTTGCGTGGGTGTTCACGTGGCGCTGCGCCAGCAGGCTATGGTGATGCTTTGAGCCACTTTCCACCACTTGAACAATGCCGCAAACCCTTAGTGGGTAAACCCTGGAGAGAGAGCCTTTGCCAGTCTAATCTAAAATAATCCATCTGGGTACCAGATCCAAGTGCGAAAGACCAGTAGGTCTGTTAGAAATGAATGACAGAAGCCTCAAGCGAACCAGGGCATCAAACATTGACGAAAAGGCGGGAAGGTTGAGAATGGTGGACTCAAAGGCATTCAGCAGATCTCTCAACCTTTGCAGCCTCCATGAAGGGTGACATTCAGTGGCTTTGGAGGGTGATCGAATTCAGTGCTTAATCTGAAAATATAGAAGTGCAGGGACTCACTATTCAGAGTACCTGTATGCCCCAAGAAGTGCTGGTACTCTCCAGATGTATAGTAGCAGTGCTGAGAGGTGCAGGTACTCTCCGTTTCAAATGATAGAAGTGCAGGTACTCAGTACCGGACAGCAGCAGCCCATTTAAAGTACTAGGGGCCAGATGTAGCAAAGGTTTTTCCCCATTCTGTGTCTATGGGAAAAAGTGTTCGTACATATGGCCCTAGATTCCAGCTGGAGTCTATATGGGCGGTATTTCACTGGCTTTGAGAGTGATTGCGGTGGATCCCACCCTCCAGCTGGGGGTGAGTTCAGGGGTATGCACTGCGGGTGACTTGAAATATTTAGGGTGTATTTAGGGTGTGGAGGGGGTACGGAACAGCTACGTTTATTGACAGGCGTACATTAGCGCACAGGGGAAAGTTTAGACGAGGACGGTTTGCAAGCTCCAATCTGGCATGGTAATATAAGGTGCCCTTTCGGCTACCTGCGGTCGTGGTTCTCGTGGGCCTGGAAGTATGCAGCCCTTTTATAAAAGGGCTAGGAAAAATAGAAAGCCCGAGGGATCACTTTGCACGTCCATTTGACCCGCCTGTCACGCAATTTGTCTATTAATGCCTTGCTTTATTTACAGTGAAAAAAAGCCTCTTTCTCCCTCCTGGGCGAGGGGGCGGAGGGAGCGCGGGGAGGGCTGGTGCCATGAAGTCTGCCTCTTCACAATCAAAAGTGTTCTCGCGGCCCTCCCCCTCCCCGCCTCGTGACGAGACCCACATGCGGCGGCCGGTGGCGCGAGCCACCTGCGGTTCATCTGTGGCGCGAGCGGGGCTCCAGGTTGCTGGCGACAGCTCTCTGAAGCGGCGCCCTCCGGGCGGCCACACCGCGAGCCCGGCTACCCCCAGAGAGCCCCGCCATTGCCAGGGACCCCTTCAAAACCAGGGCAGATGTTGGGGGAAACAGGGTTCCCCGTGAACAGGACGGAGCGCAGCAGCTCTTGAGCGAGGACAGCTGGAAAGATGAAATGCGCAAGGCCCGGCTGGCAGCCCAGGGATGAAATTTCATTTTATTCTCATGGAAAAAAAGCTTAAAGGGGTTGTTCACTCTCCAAAAGCAACCTAATCTTGCAGGACTGCTAATAATAACAATTATAAAATCCAGTCGAATATACTTCAAGTTGACAGCACAATGTTTTACAAGTGTGTTCCCTCCAATGAGAGACACGGCCCCTCCACACCGGCTCCCGCGTAGCAAGGATGCCAGGAGCCCTGGGCAAGCGAAGAAAATGCCCCGTTTGACTGCTGTTGGGGTACTAAACTGCATCAATTATTGGGGTTCAATGCCCCCCTCGGGCCACTGAGCCCGGGTGCCACTGCACCTGTTGCACCACTGGTAGATACGCCCCTGAGCCCGCTCTAAATGTCTGGCACCCCCTTCTGCGGAGGGCCTTTTTAGCAACGGAAGGGACGCACTGTACATGATGATCTGTTATCTGTACAGCTGTGAAGGAGGTGCGGTTGGTCATAAGCCAGCTAAGTGACTACCTAAATAAATAATGGTGTAGAAATGGAATACCGTGGGAGGGGGTGTAGGGCGGGGAGATTAGAGAGGGGGACATGTTATTGAGGCCCACAGTGGGTTACTTGGAAGAGAAATATGGGTGGGGGAGTTTAGGTGTGAAAGTGCAGTCAATTCTGCATAAGTAAACTGAACTAGAGGGCAGGATGAGGTCATTAACTGTAATTGTACATTGTGTTTGTATAGCGTTTACAACCCTGACGAGGCGTTGAAGCGCTTTGTAGCGAGAGATTAGAGTTAAATTGGTAGTAGATTAGTAAAATCTACGATGCATCACCGTAAGAAACATTGGATGCGGGCGTCTCTTCATAGACTCAGACACTGTTTCAGTCTTGCAAACAACTAAAAACAAATTAAGCCTTAAGAGTTTCAGTACTGAGGCAAAACACTTCCAAGAAAAAAGAGATCGGCTCTATGCAGCATCGCTAGAAAAACAAGACACGAAGTGCCAGAAAAAAAGTGTCAAAACAAAGGAAACCAGAACACAAAGCAACTCCCCTGCCAGTCACCTATGCAGCCATTAAAGTCAGGGTGATTTACGGCCGCCCTTGACGACGGGTCTAGGATGCCGAGGGAAGTTCAACCCAAGTTTACAGAAGGCCTTTTGTCACGAGGAGCCTAAGAGAGACATCAATCAGCCCTTTAATGTACCCGGCACTTCTGCAGAGGAAGGCTGGCTGAACACTCGGCTTCCTTCCGAGCCCTGCTTGATGATGATTCGCACTAATTGCTTCAGCCCTACAGTAAGCAACCTGCACGAATGCATCTCTAATTGGACTCGGGTTGTTTCTGGGCGATGCTCATTTGCTTTTTACATTTTTGCAGCCTTCCTTAGCTGTCCTGTTATAGTGTTTTGTTGTTGTTGTGGAGCGTAGTCCGAGGAAAAGGCCTTATGGGCCCCTATACAAGGCAAATGCCCCCGTCCCCCCAGGGCCCATTTAGGTAGTAAAAGACATCCATAACTGTGAAGCAGTGGTCATCCCCTCCCACACCTGGTCCCGGTGCTACTGCACCTGCTGCACTAGTAATGGACATCCCTGGGGACCGGCAATTGACAGTAGTGAAGTGTCTATTTACTATTCTAACTCAAGGCACACTTTGATAGTAGGGAAGGTTATAAAGCGGACCGAGGCAAATATAACTGCACTTTTACTCTTTAGGGTCGAGTCTGCGTCGCATGCACTTGCGCATGCGTATCGCTTGCGAGACGCTTTAGTAGATAGAAAAGGACTCGGAGGCCCGTCCATGCCACGTCTGTGTCTTTCATTGGTTCGTGGGCTTGCTTTTTAAAATCTGCTTGCTTTCATTAGTGGAAGGCATGCATAAGTCATGCCTTTTCCAGTGGTTATCTCTCCTCGAGCACAGCGACGAAGTACTGAAAACATGCGAGGCTCGCTGTTTTCCGTCTGGTTTGTGGACTACTTTTTATCTTTTTTCGCAGCGCGATCTCGCTTGGCAGAGGTCGAGTGCTTTGCATGACATCGACCCTGTTACATAGTTAATTGCACTTTTGCTGGTTACGTAGATAATTGCACTTTTGCCGATAGGTTTCACTACGAGTGAACTGTAGCAGCGCATTCGCGCTTCCCTGTTGCATAGTTAATTGCACTTTTGCCGGTTACGTAGATAATTGCACTTTTGCCGATAGGTTTCACTACGAGTGACCTGTAGCAGCGCAATCGCGCTTTTTTTTCCCATTTAATGTGGCAAGAAAAATCCGGTTGGGAGTTTATAACAGCTAATAGCTCTAACTCAGAGAAATGCGCAACCCGTTGCATTGCAAATGCTTGTTTAATGCACTCGCTCAAAACTACCTAAACCAACTATGGGGCGCGGTCCTCCTAACGCGCCGGTCCTTACAAGGATAGGGTTTGTCTGGAACTGACAATGTTTACCCACACTATGAAGACCGAACCGGTCCTCACATAACATGGGCGCATTCTGTTCCACTGCAGACTGGGAAAGGATTTGTTTTGTGGTATTCTGCGGTCAGGTGGTGGAGTGTGTCAGTTTTAATAAATTGTGAGGTTGGCTGGGACTGGAAAACTGTACTAAATGCCTTATGTGTCTCCTCAGTTGATATGGGTGCCCATTGCCCGGTTGGTGGCTGACAGTAGGGTTAATTTACAATGACTTTATAGCATAAGACTATACTGGCTCCATAAGCAGAGTTCTGTTGTTATGTTTGCTGTTGTAGGGTGCTGCATGGTGTTTCTTGTTTTCTGAGCATGGTGACACTAATTATGTGGCATATCAGTGCCTAGTGTCTCTGTGTGTAATGTTCTATGTAAAGCTAAACTTCTTAGGTGGTCTGTGATTAACAATACATGTTGGACTGTAGACACACCCTCAAGTTCTCACACTCTAGACCAGAGGTCTACTAACTGGGGGGCGGGCCCCCCTAGGGGACCTCAAGTGATCCCAGGGGGGCGCCAGTCTCTGGCTAAAAGAAGCATTATACAGATAGCAGGCCTTTGTTTAAAGCAGAAGCATGTTATTGCATTTTTAAAGAAGGTAACCGTACTTAAATGCAATGTTTAAATAGGTCTAGACATATTTAAACATTGCCATCTTTTTTAAATAATTGTAAAAAATTCTGAAGGGGGGCCCAATGATTTTTATTTTTCAACTGGGGAGGCGCGGCATTAAAAAGTTTGGAGGCCACTGCTCTAGACAATCTGATTGAGATACAAACTCAGGCCTAGTTACAAGCCCCTTGCGCTGTTGCTGCATCACTTTCTTGATGTTTTGGTGGTGCAGAGTGCAGACCCATGTCTATGTGGCTTTGCGTGGCTTTTCATGGCCTCGTAGATATGGTGTATGTGCTGTGTTGCCTAATGCTGCGTCGGAGGGAGCTCTGTGGACACTGCAGTTGATTTTCTCACGCAACACCCATGGGTTTTGACGCATTCCCAGATTTACAAGGATCTGTAAACCTGGGAATGCAGCAAAAACATACGCCTCCCCAGGGCACGTGCAACAGGGAGAAATATCTTTATTTCTCCTGTTTTTTTTCCATTTTCTATGTGTGCTGTATTCTGCATCACACATAGAAAGAGGAAAACGCCTCCATGCATTGTTTTTGTGCAGGAAGGTGCTCCTTCCTGCACCAAAAATAATCCTGCATGCAATGCAGGCACCCTTGCACCATGCTACAAGTGTGTCTGCGTTGGAGCTAGGCACCAAATTGTGCACCCGCACTTGGGATAAGGACAGAAGTGCACTGTATCTTCTAAATACGGTGCATTGCTGCCCTTTCTGTGTGGCAAAGGGCAACGCAGCAAGGACACTTGCTGTGCTGCCCTGCGCCACTTCCTTGTAGATATCCCGCTGAATTTATATGTAGTGCTTCCTACCACAAACGAGGCATCAAAACACTTTCTGTGAACAGGTAGCAACGCTATTGCATGAATTTTGAATGATAAGTGAGCAATGGCATAACACAAAGTGATGTCTCATTCCCTGCAGAATGGGATGAGATTCCCCGAGTCTCCTATATCTTACAGATATTCATTTGCCTTCGGCTGAATTTTCACCGCCCCCCAAGCGCCCCAGGGGCTGCAAGAGCCTGCGTTACACCACTATGATCGAGAGTCCAGTGGGAAATATGAACTTTGATTCTCCAGTTGGATAAATAAATGCTACTGTAGGCATGTGCTTGCCCTGCCATACAAACATAATTCATGGACATTCGCAGGGCACAGCATGTCTACAACAAGATGTGTCAAAAGTGTCAATAATGCTTTGTCCCACTGGTATTTTTAAAAGTTCATCAAAGTGAGTAAAGCAGAAAGGTGATTTTTACATTTGATATTTTTGTCTTTTTTCCCTCACACTGAAAATTGTTTTGCATGTGTAGAAAAGTATTCTTATACATCCCATCAATATATGGGGATATTCAAGGCTTTTCATACCAGATTTCTACGTTCAACATTGTTTGCTCAAAACCTAAGTGCAAGAATTGGGTGAAAAACTCAATGTGAAATGTGAATATTTATGTTACCCACAAAGTTACCACTTGGTAGGTTTTCACCACATTCCCAATTGTGAACACCTACCTGTCCCTTAGGAAAACCCTTGTTCCTATCCCTGACCTTAAACTTACTACTATAGAAAGTCTGTAATACAGTCAGCTGTTCTGTAGCAGAAACTAATTTTTGTGTTCAAAGAACTCCCCAAATCCGGAGTCAGTAATCAAGAATTCTAACCACAAATCAACTTTTTCAAGGGGGTGCAGACTGCTTAAAGTTTTGTGAATCACGCTCACTGTATCACAGAAAACCACACAACGTGTATGCATAAATGAAGATAATGGTAGGTTTGTACTCAGTTTCCCTTTGCTTCTCTCCTTCTCAGAGGCCATGCTAAAGACAGCATCTCTTACAATAGCGCAAATGCAGCTACAATTGCTTCCAGCTAGTGCATAGCAATTCTCCCATTCTTGCGGAATGATGTTCTAAGCCGAGCTTAAAACCCAAAGCAGCACGGGATTCTACAAATGAGATTAGCCTCAAAGTCTTATGTTGGGGCCTGTGAATGTGTCTTTGTTTACAGAACCCCAGAGCCAACTTGGCAGTCTGCCTTTTTATTGACAATGGAAATGAGTCGCAGTTTCGTACAGCGTTGGCTGTGGGTCGCGGAGATGGCATGGCCAACATACCTGACTTATATCTTGCCGTTGGAAGCAGGTGACAAAGATTGTGTGTTGGGAAGGCAACTGGTATATACTTGTAGACAGAAGGAAACTTCAGATTCACTTTGTGTGAAATGTAATCGCATGACCTCTTTACGCGAGCATTAATGCAGAAGTCGAGCACCCTAAAGCGACTTGAAGACAAGTATCGGATAGATGTGGCTTGAGTATAGTCCAGTTGCAGATGGTTAGCCAATATTTCTAAATTTCTAGTTCTAATCCAGGCCCCATCAGCATTGCTACACCCACTGCCTGTGTATACACCACATTGATGGTGTGGTGGCATTTAATCTTAGAATTGCATCACTGCATACCTCGCAATCTTTTGTAGCAGTTTGGCGAGACTGTCAACTTCAGCAGGAGAGTCACTATTTTATAAACAAATGTAGGACATTATTTTCCCGTGTGTTTAACTCACAGTGGATAAACATTGATTCAAGTGCATGCCAAGTTTAACAAAGTAGTGTTAATTTTATTCCTGGGCCCTGTTGTGCTCCATTCTTCCCTGGCTGTGAAAGGATGATAAGCATGCTGGAAGAATAGCTCAATGAGCTGAGCTGACTCCTTGAAGAAGATGCTGCTTGGCAGGTCACGAATTTGAATCTTGGCTAAAGCCCAGTCAGTCCTTTGTCCTCCTGAAGCTCAGTAAAATGAGTGCCATAAATTGGAAAATTGTAACATTTCTTATTTACAACCCATGAAGCACTCCACAAAAGACAAGTTATTATATGCAAATTGGTGGGAGCCACAAATGTTCCTTATATGGCACTTCTGCTTTGAGCCTGTTACATCCATCTGCAAGGTGGGTGAAGAAGGGATGCTAGGATGCTAGCAAGTGAGTGGGTGTATGCCCTCTCTAGGGTAGGTGTCACCAGTCAAAAGGTGGGTGAAATGAGATGTATGACCCAGGCTGTTGCTCCACCTATTTGTGTCATTAGTTAACTGGATTTTGGAACATATGATTCCCCCTCACTGAGCATGCTCAGAGCAGTGAGTCTGTATGATGACGTTGATCTCTGTGGGCAGCCTGCAGAAACCATCCTAAAACTCATGAAGACAAGCATGTGATGTGGTGTGAAAGTTGTCCACCCCACGGGTAGAGCAAGTTTAGTGGCACATGTGAGATAGTTGCAAAGCAGCACTAACCAGAGCGTCTTTGCACATTTCTAATCCCCATGTGATGTGTGCATGACAAAGCATGTTTTCCTGAATTATGGAGGCTCCTTGTCACCCTTCTGCTGTTAAAGACCTGCACTTAGCACAGAAACCAATACTACACTACTGCAGAATTGGGTGGTACTGGATTTTATACCAGACTCAGTTTATAAAACACATACTTTACACGCAGCCTCAAACGTGCATACACAGAAAAAGTGATTATATTAAGTATGTAAATTACACATTTTCTAGGCAAATTGTATGAATGAATAAATTCGTATTTCAGATAGAGGAAAAAGATCAACAAATGCTAATTAATTATATCTTTCCCTAACCCCAACATGCAGTCATATAAAGTACATTGGATTAAATGTCCTTTACCAAGGTGTGCACCTACCTTCCTTTTCTTAGACCTGCCCTCAGCTTGCAAGGTGCGCGTGCACTGCTCCACACACTCGGCGAAGCTCATACTGCTGTGGTCGACTGTGTAATCGAGGTCTGCCAGCTTGGCCAGCGAGAGGATGTAGTTACAGGCTATTCTCAAGATGGCCAGTTTGGAGAGCTTCTGGCCATACGAATAACACGGCACCTGCAAAAGAAATGAGGTAACAGTGACCACCACGTCCTACGGGGAGCACCTGTCCTGATGTATTTTAAATGGGAATAATGTATTCTAAGCTGAGCAAGAAATGCTGATTGAATTTTTATTGCAAACATTATACACAGAAATAAAAGATTAAATAAAAAGTGATATCTGTGTACTATTCTCTACGTCCATTCACAATCCTTGTGTGAATACTCTATACTAGCTGTGGTGCAAGGCAGAAGGAATCTTTGGCATTATGTGCAAATCAGGTAAATGCCTGGTTTCCACTTGCCATCGCCCAAATAGGTAACTGCTTGAGAACATCTGCGAGATCGCCTCCCCATTTGGGGGGGGGGGCGCGGCTTTAGGACCCGGTGCCGCCGCGGCCACCGGCTTCATACGCCCGTCCGGCGTTGCTGCTGGGTTACTTCCGCCCCGCTCGGCGCATGGAGCACGTCACTTCCGGCTTGCGCCATATCCCTGGGGGGGTATTTATGTAACCCCCCTGAGTAGATTAATTTGGAGTAATGACTTTGACTTACAGGGTGTGTTTTTGATGATGTATTGTTTTTTAATTTTCAGAGGTGATTCAACTAATCTTGCACAGTATGTACTAAAGGCGTGTATTCTTAATAAATATTCTTCCAATGCTAAGACACTCGTACTCTGTCAGTTTTTGTTTGGTGGGATTTTTGGGGTGGGGGCCTACTGGGGGCATTCGGGTCATATTTCTGTGTCTCTGCTAGTAAGGGTGACATGATAACGCTTTTTTAAGTGAGCATGGGTGGCCACAGCTTACAAGTGACAATGAAGTGGTTCCACCTTGGGAGTGAACGTGGAGCTATGTAACACCTTACAAGTGAGCGTGGTGGTAAGCGAGGATGGGCTGGTAACACTTTGCAAGTGAGTGTTGGGTCTTTAGAGCTGATAAGTGAAGTCTGGATAGAAGCACCACTCAATAACTTTTTGTCTGCTTAGCTTTTAAAGATAGTTTGTAAGCACTCGATGAAGGAGTATGGGATGATGGGAGGGGAGATGATTACAGCGATACTGCACAAGTGAGGGTAGTACCAAGAGTGGGCAAGCCTTGCAAGAGAGACCTCTGTTTGGAAGGGTTATCAGTGTGTTCCAAAATGTATATCCAACGTGTCAGGAGCCAGTCTGCTAAAGAGTTATCAGCAGCAGGTAAGTACACCAACCGTGTAAAAAACTCGTAACATACCCAGCAAGACATTTATTTGGAAAAAAGGGTTTTCCGACCAAAAATCCTTTATAATTTCCTCAACCTCTGGAAGCACGTTTTGGAAGGCAGCAAACAGAACCACAAACAATGCTGACTATTGAATTCAAATTAGTAGCTATTTTTGTTTCAACCTCACTTGGTGGAGTCGAGCATCCATTTTTCTCCCTAATGCCAGCATTAATTCTTCCTGATGGACATTTGACCGTGACTTGGCCGTGCAATGGTCCATAGTATTCTACTGAAGTTCCCGATCTTCTAGTTCTCGTGGTTTATTTTTGCACGGGGAGTTAAAAGTATGTTAGCTTCCCATAGGGATGATAGTTGGCTGACTTCAGATGCGTCCATTGGAACATTTGGTTTTACTGAGCTGTCTCTGTTATTTGTGCTGAGTAACAAGCCAAGAAAGAACTCCCGAAGGTTCATACAAGTGTCCAATTTCAAATAGGTCTGATTTAATACATCACTCACTTAAAATTTTCCATCAACCCTTTCATGTTGAGATGGATGGTGAATTATGGTGGAGCTCTATTCACTCCTATGATATTGCTTCCAACGTGATAATTTCCAGCAAAACATCCTGAACATTTTGTGTTCTGTCTATTGCTGTACGCTGTACGCTTCAAATCTGAAGACATGTGGTAAAACATATCTACTTCTATGCATGACCAAATAATGCTTAAAACCTTAGCCCAGTCAACCCATAAACAAATTGTGGAATTCAGACTAACATTCAGCTTGCTTTGGGGGATTATCCACCTCACTTTTTGTTGTGTGATCGATTTGTGCCTCCCACACTACTTTTAGTCTACTATTTAATTGAAACTAATATAAAATGTACATTATCATTCTAAAAACAATAATGTACATAGTGAGTGACATGGCCCAGGAAATAGTCAACTTACGAGAGATTCTAAATAATAGGAAATATATTAAACAGGAGTTAAATAGAGGAAATCCAGATCACCAGAAACAATGTTGAACAAGAAAAGGGTTGCACACATCACAAGATACAGGAAGGTCTGGAAGCCCTAGAAAATGTTTTAATAACAGCCTGTGCTGGACCAAGGAAGCAAATAAGACAGTCCCCCGGGAGCTTCTTCTCTCAATATTTTTTTGTATTTTGTGGAGCAAATTATTAATTCTGCAGCACAATTTTCCAAATGTATTGCATCAAAAGACATTGCATTTGCAATTATCTCTGAAGAGAAGCTCATGCATGAAATTATAAGTATTTAAGAGCCCAACCGAGCACACAGGTGCAGTATTTTTCCTCAGCAACAAATCACACTTTTACAAGAAATATTGTTTCCTGCCTCAGTGCTGATTCCGGTCTGGGTGACTTTCACCTATCGGCTCATCAAGCCCCTAAAGCAATGATGAAATGCCTTCATCATTGCAGCATTTTTCCCTGTGTTCCCTCTGACCATACTATGATCTCTGTCAATTTCCTAGGCTATGAGGACTACATTTTGTAATTTATGCTGCAATCGTGGTGCATAACTAATGTGGGAATGCCCAGGTATTTATGTACTCAGAAGATGTGACACTTCAATATGATTCATCTCCTAAAATACTGCTCTGCACTGTAGAAAGACCTCACTGCGTTTGCTGGGTGTATAGAGAGCTCTTTGAGTGGATGTAGTCCATGTTGGCACACACTCATTCATAGTAATTATTCCAATCCTTCATACCCCACACCAAAGTGTGCTTGCCTCTGCGCGATTTTTAGATAATGCCCTGAATTGTCTAAGACACTGCTCTGTCTACTGGAGGCCACTGAAGTCTACTGGAGGCCACCACATGTTCTGTAAGATATGACTCTGCCCTGGCCCCAAATGCTGATTGGTTAATGATATGTATAACTATTGTTATGGTAACATTTTCTAAACTTTCCAAAGTGAAAAGCTACACAAGAAATTATTTCAGGGAAGAGGATTGTTGTAGCATTTGCAGATAAACCCCAGCCCTTCACTGCCTACCTTTTGACTAAAGCTGCTTCCACATGCATAATATGGCAACTCAGGGGCCTTTCAGGAATCACCGACGCCTACACTTTCCTTTAACAAATATTTATTACAAAGACAATAAAAATGCTTGCATTCCTTTAGGTAAAGATCACTAACTGGATGGACAACCTCACTAAAAGCCTAATTAACACGAATCCATGGCATATGCTGAATAAACTGGTGCTAAAGTGATATGGAGCTTCTCAAGTGAAAGATCATCACAAGCCCTAGTTGACCATCAAGAGAATAGACAACCCATTTTGACAGTATATATTGGTCCTCTTCATCAATATTCAAATGTTCCTTCTGTTACCTTGTAATACCTTGGCCTGTCGTTACTAGATGTGTGGTCAGCACCAGGTTCCATATAAAATACTTGCCCATCAGCTGGTGTGCAGATTTCTTCGACAGGTTCTAAATCCTTTTGAATTTTTAGTGTCTATCACTGAACAACACAAACACAATAACTCTTGCATAATATCTTTACCTTCTTTTGGTCCTGCTACCAGTAAAGATCCCAGTCATAAGCACATTTTCAAAGGTATTTTTAGGTCTGGCCTTTGCCACAGTTTTAGCTATCTCAGCAAATTATTGTTTTTCTAAATATTCATACATAATGTACACTGAGAGACTTTTGGTCAGTGGGCTTCATCCATTGGCCTGTTTATTTGAGATTAACATTTCCTTCCACCCACCACAGCATACAGCATAGGGAAATGGTTCTTTGCACTTTGAGTCACCAGATAAAGCTTGCACTCCTTGTTCAGATCCACCCAAAATGGTTAATTTCTGTAAAGTGAAAAATCCGGTTCAAATCTTCTTTTATTTGAGGTATTTTATATATTAACTTCAAATGCTGGCTATTTATTTTGTCAGTGCTTCAGGTGTCCAGTTAGATGGTGATTTACGCTCTGTTTCCTTTTCAAAGTGGATGTTATAAAATGCTTTAGTGACATTGTAACATTTTGTCTGCCTGCAACTTGAGCACTTGATAATGTGTGATTTATTCTAGGCTTTTTCACAATTAATAATAAAATGCGATTCACAACTGAAATGGTTGTTTTAAAAAAAAATATCACTAGTGAAATTGCCACATTAGTGAATGGCTTATGTTTTTTATTGCAAGCCTATGTCAGCCATTTTTATGTGGCTGCAGTTTTTCCTTTTTCTATTTATATTTGTGGCATAAGTTTGAAACTAAATATAAAAAATAACTAGCAGACTAGCTTGACAAGTGACAAGACCGGACCTATTGACCTATTTCAAAGTTTGCACATATATCTTTCCAGAGGCAGTTCTGTCTTCTTCCACTCTCTAGGTTCAGTCCAGTTGCTCGCTACTTTCCACTCTCCAGGTTCCCCCCAGTTACTTTCTACTTTCCATCTTATTGCACCATCACAGCCTTAACCCCTTTGGAATCAGTTCACACATTTCAGTCCTAAAATTGTGATGTACTACACGACGTATTGGAAGGTAAGAGAGCAAAGGCACTCAAAACCTATATATCAATATCCGCTAAGTGATGGTAGATTCATGAATGTAGACAATGTAAAACTCTTAATCTTTTAATAACAACTACAAGCAGCAGGTAGAAAATGCATCAGAAATTAGTGTAGAGGTATCAGTCTCTTGGGTGGTGTCTCATGAAGGACTCTAGCAATTTTGCCCTAGGCAAAATGCATCAGTCGTGCTGTATTGCAATGTTGTGTGCACCTGACAAAATATAGTTTGCACGATGTTGAAACAGGAGTAAAGCAGCAGCTTTACTCCTGTTTCAACATAGTGCAAAACACATTTTGATATGCACTGTTATTAAGCAAAGTCACAAAGGAGAGAGATGCAGGAGCACTAAGTAAGTTTACTCATTACATAAAATCTTTCCTTCCTCAGCACATAGCTTGCAACCCTTCCTTCCTCTCAGTGATTGAGTCGGAGAAGTCTGTAGCTTGGTTACAGAAACAAAGAAGGACACTTAGCCACATAAGGTGTTAAAGGGGAGAGGCTTAAAATGAAAAAGGAAGCGTATAGATCTGAAGATGATTTTGGCTTTCCAACCCTGATAGGAACTGTCTGGGTTATGTGCACACCTCAAGAAGTAAGCAACCTGACAAGTAAGAAGAAGAAATTAGGTTTTACATTAAATTTACCAAAAATCTTTTGTATAGGGTCTCCTTTTCAAGGAAAGTGGAACTAACTTGTTTCAGTGGTCTTGCCTACCAAGTCAGAAGATGTGCAAATGATTGGTACAGCCCTCTCAGGACTCAACCATCAGAGACCAAGAACTTTCACCCACAACTTGTTGTAAGGTTGACCCAATCGTCCTACAGAAGGACTGTATCACATATTCTACTGATAGCACGTCTTCACAAGCCGACTTCTACTCTGGCGTGCAATAAGGTTCTCTGTATGTGCAGTGATTGAAGAATATCAAACCAGAACTCTCCCTTCACTGATAACTCTGTAACCCCCATTCCCTCTTTTCATTAAGTTTTTCCTCTGTTTTTCTGTACCTAAACCAGTGCTCTGAAGTCACTAAAAAGGAGGCATGCAGAGCTATAAACATTTATAAATAGAGGATAAAAGCAGACATTTCCAATTGAAATTATTGTGGCTAAGAGAAAAAGCGGACTGGTGTACTATATTCTACCTTCAAAAACAACAGCTGGCATGAATGACTTTACTTCCGGTCGATTAGAGCATCTCCTACTGATGTCAGCACCCTCACTGCATGTGGATGATAGTAGACATGCAAAAGGCATACCATAAGTGATACATTGAAACTACTGTAAGCCAGAGTTATGGGTATGTTCAGTTGCAAAACTGGCTTGAGAACTACACCCAGTGTCCCCAGACCCAAGTTTGACACTTTGGGCCTGATTCTAACTTTGGAGGATGGTGTTAAACCGTCCCAAAAGTGGCGGATATACCACCTACCGTATTACGAGTCCATTATATCCTATGGAACTCGTAATACGGTAGGTGGTATATCCGCCACTTTTGGGACGGTTTAACACCGTCCTCCAGAGTTAGAATCAGGCCCTTTGTCTTTTTGCACATGCCCGGGAGAAGGTTGATGTAAGCGTGTCTTGCAATCCCCACTTTTTACACCTCCACCACACTCTACATACGTTGATGTCACAGGAATGAGTCACCTTCCATACAGGGGGTGAGTTAAAACAGGTGGCAAAGGACTAACTGGACAGATGGTCTGATCTAAGGCCGCTGCGCAACCGCCCGCTGCAAACATTCCTGTCTGCATTTAAGGGCATGCAGGCTGGACGACCAGGCCTCGCGGAGAGAAGAGCGGGTAAGGTTACGGAGAGGATCCACTGCTTGAAGCGAGAGGCACTGAGAGCTGGGTTTCACTCTCTGACCTGCCAAGAGTCCCAAGTTTTCATTCCAGCAGGCCCACATGCCAGGTTGGTGAAGAGCCAGGATTGGAGAGGCTCAGGTGGCACATTGCTACCCATAGCATGCTGGGGACTGAGGCTGCCATGGGGTCAGCATCTATCAGACTGTCACAGACAGGCAGCAACCATTGTCCATAGTGAGAAGCCCAGGGGGAGCCTTTGTTGAAATGGACGTCACACTCTTCCAAGTGCAGGACAGTCAGATGGGTTGCATTTTTAACTTTAGTGCTGATAAGAAGCTGCATTCTGTTTTTCTCAGATTCTCTTATCTTTACTGGCATTGCAAGGTCACAGCCAGGACTTCAGGTCAGCCCTTGTTAGACATTTTGATTCCAGAAGCCTTCCATAGCTTCCATTGTTTTCATGTTTCCTCTGAAAGACTCTCTAGGCAGGGTACCATTCTTTTACTAGAAAAATAGTTGATCCATTACTCCTATTGCATAACTATGTGACACTCATGACACTACATTTACAAACCAATTGACAGTGATAGGGGGTGACAGAGCATTTTTACATGGAGGTGGTGCCACATGCGTTTGCAGCTGACTTTTTCCTTATAAAACACACCAACATACATTGTTCATGGAGTGTGCAAATATCTGGCACATGGAAGTATGAAAATGATTTCTGAATACGACCATTGTGTTATTGTATACACGTCCACATGGAGTCTAAACGCGAATTAGAACAAAATGCATTTGGGCAGAAACCAATTCAGGGGCAGATTTATCAAGACTGTGTGCTGGTGCAAAGTCATGCAAAGCGATGCAAACCAGGTAACGTCTTGATAAAGTATTTGCTTTCAAGAGTTACTGTAAAAGTGAGGCACAAAGCGCTGCACTGCTTTGCCTTACTGTGTTACACAGCACACAACCACTCATGGTCTCTGATGCAAAGCCCCATCTAATAAAATGGTTGTACGGGGCTTTGCACCCAGAAAAACAGCAGGCAAGCAGGCATTAGCAAGCAGAACTGTTTTCATGTCTCTTAACTTTTCAAAAAGTGCATATGTGCTGCACTGAACCGTAAACATCCAATATGTGAAAAGTTTTAAAGTTAGTATAAGCATAGTATTCTCTACTGGCATGGTACACTTCCAGTTCAAAGCCTATACTAGACAAAATGCGCACACCTTTGTACTAAGGTGCATAGGTGCGTGTGTGGTGCAAGGAAGCCTGTTTGTGCACCAGTGCAGCGAAAGAGGGCAGCGGGTCCATACATTAGTAAAGATGGCACTGTCAGGCTTCCTCTACCTAGCACAAAGTAGTACAGCAACTTTGCTTGGTGTGCAGCATTATGCTATAAAATAATAAATCAGTTTTATTGCTGTATTTGAATAACCAGCCAGTTTGTGGTGATGCACTAATCCAGACCATAGTCCTTTTTCACCTGGATGAAAGCAATGCCCTTCTTTCCAGCCTCTGTTATGCTACACTGGCTCCCTTGAAAGACACCATGCTCATTGCATCCTCTCTCATCAGAGGTTCCACCGTATCTTCTTAACTCCGAAAGTGCTGCATTGGATCTGCGGGGCACTTCAGGTCCATGATGCAGGCCACTTACAGCCCACACCACATCAAAGCCAGCTGCATCACCTACAAAATCACCAGAAACAGCACACCTACTTACCTGCCCAGGAAGATAACCACTCCAACAGGAGAGTGATGCACTAAAAGCCAGGTCATTGCCTGAACAGATAATAAAAAAATGCAAAAAATACAGAAGACAGGCCTTCCCCATTTTTTAGCCCAGAATCATCTGGAACACAACCACCATCAACCTCTCCTGCAATTCTAGACGGGGCTGAAAGCTCATCTTTTCAAAGAACACTACATCCCAACTCGCTTAAAATCATCATACGCACATATTCGGCCTCTGCAATTAATTTTGAACAGTATCTCTGGACTCCTGACCATGTTCAGCAGTCGGCTGCTCTCTAGCGAGGTTTGTACTTCACTGTTACATACATACATTCAGTTAGCACCCATAAGTGGCACCAGAATGCCATAATCATACTAAAAGGTAGAGAACAAGATGAATTTCTGCAAAGAGAAGTAGACTGAACCACCCCCCCCATAGTATGAAATTCAAACAATTTAGTCCATCCCTAGTAGTCTGTAAAAACTATTGATAGGGATACCAGTTACCGAAGGCATAACAAATCCTCACCCACCATGTTGAGGGTTCCTCATCCCTTAGGGAACTAATATCCATGACTAAATTCACAGTAGTGCAAATTTTTTGCCATATAAGAGAGACCTTACATAGCATACCATGCCTTTGGCAGCTCTTTCAGAAGACAACATGACCTGCATATCTAGCCACATCTCCTTGGATAAATGTCAGCAAAAGAACAGGGCTGTATTATCATTTCCTATTTAGGTGGAGCATACAGCGCGCAAGCGCTGCTCTTCTTAACATGTTGTAATCTATTCTGCTGGCTTTAACTACGCCCATCTCTTTCATTAATTCCTGGGCCTGCCTTTCCAAAATCACTTGATGTCGTTGGTAAATGCTAACCTTGGTTGTAAATTGGGCCTCTTCAAATAGAGTTCAGTTAGTAGAGGCAGACATTTTCCTAACCCTGTAGCGCAAAGAAGCTAAAACAAGGCACAGCATATCTTATGGCACAAAAGTGGAGCAACCTCCATTACTTCCTCCTTTCAGAATTCACTGGTGTCATGGCTTTATCAGCCCCCTAATAGATACTGCAATTTTGCAGATGCCACTTCCAGAGGCACTGTCTAAAACAGTGCACGAATAGCACTGCTTCCTGTTTGAAGAGGTCCCACCTCGAATACCCCCCCAGTCGCTGTTACAGGCGCAGAGCGCTTCCACATCACCCTCTGGAGTCCTGTGTATAATATCACAGCCAGTCTGTAGGAATGAGACAAAAACACTCCAAAGATGGCGACCTTGTTGTGTCCTCTCTCCTCCAGTGACAGGCCTGGGAGGGTTGCCGTGGCACCTGGCTTGCATCCACTACACTCCAAACCAAAACACATAAGTAAAAGACATTGTCATTTACAACACTAATTGCTCTAACTCTTACAAATGCAACACCTATTGCATTGCAAATGCTTGTTGGATCCGTGGTGCTCTATTTTTGGGCTTAGGGTTCAGGACCAGAATTCCTTTCCAAAGCGGGAGAGACGAGAGTGAGGACTCTATATCTGTGTTCATGCCTACGACTGCTGCTTTGCGCTCGTGGATGACCAGTCCCCGGAGAACGGTATCGGTTTCAACACTACGCCAAGGGCGCCCAGCTGCATGCGAAGCAGTTCAGCGATGACAGCAGAGAAATGGACGGACTGTTCCAGAATGACAGACACAGGAATATGGCGCAAGACTATGGGAATTGATCTGAATTGCACGTAGGGAATCAGAACCAACTTTCTGGGGTGGTTTCATTAATTCACGGGTGAAGGCAATGCAAGATGATCATTTATTCTGCTGAATAGACACCTAACTTTAGGCTCTCAGAACCTACTCCCCTTCCACTCGATTATTTACCAGGGGTTTGGAGAGAGGACCCTCCAAGCTCATGGCCTCGCTTACCGGAATACCTTTCTACATATTAGACTTCTTGGGATTCCAGAAAGGCTTAAAAATCATGTGCTGCTGATATTGTATGTGCATCCTGTGCTTAAAACTACAGCTGGCAAAACATTTGGTACCCAACACACCCAGAATTCAGGTTATAACGAGGCTAGAGACTGATGAACAATAAAGTCATGCACCAATCTCTATCTTTTATTTAATTACAGGTGCTACGGATTATCGATGTACATCCCTCAAATGCAAATAATTTATCAAGATCCTGAGTAGCCTACATAGGAGGACATCCATGCAGAATAATGCCACCTTTATCGCAGGTCAGCCATTTACTTTCTTGCTAACTTTTATAGAAGGTCAGCCATCTGCACTTATGCTAACTTGTATACAAGGTCAGCCATCTACACGCATTCTATCCTGCAGTGTAAGCCAGCAACTTACACTTTTGCAAATATATATAGCAAGTCAGCCATCTACACTCATGCTAACCTGTATACGAGGTCTGCCTTCTACTATCATGCTAACAGGGTGGTCAGCCACCTACTCTCATGGTAACCTGTATTCGAGCTCAGCCTTCTCCACTCATGCTAACCTGTATAGGTTAGCCATCTACACCTATGTGAAACGATATAGCAGGTCAACCATCTACACTCATGTTAACCTGTTTACGAGGTCAGCTATCTCCTATAATGGTAACCTGTACAGCAGGTCAGCCATCTACATTCATGGTAACCTGTATATGGGCTCATCCATCTACACTCATGCTAACATGAATCGTAGGCCAGCCGTCTACACCTATGGAAACCTGTATAGCAGGTTAGCCATCTACACCTGTGCTAACCTGAATACGAGCTCAGCCTTCTACACTCAAGCTAATCAGTATTGCAGGTCAGCCATCTCCTCACAAGCTAACCTGTAATCCAGGATAGCCATCTACACCCATGCTAACCTGTATCACAGATCTTCCACCAGCAAATCTGTATGGATGATCATTTATCTACACCCATACTAACCTGAATAACATTAATATTAATTATAAATTAATTGGACTTTTGGTCCCATAGTGTATCCTAATTGGTTCCTTTGGATGCGGGTTGAAGGTCAAGGAAGCCACTGGGTTACTAGAGTGTTTCACTCTTAACCTGTAGCAGAAATGTTCAACCAAAGTTTAATGTGTCAGGATTAGAGGAGGCTCCTCCGTTAAGGTGGAGGAGCATCGCCCCCTATGAGCAGCAGAAGCTGCAAACCTTTCACAACGAAAGGATAATAAACTACGGTTATTATCCTTTTGCTGTGAAAGGGGTGGGGCCATGTGGAATGAGGGGAGTGCACTGTGCACTCCTCTCAATGCGCGTGTGTGTTTGGCCTGCTGTCTTGGGCTGTCCAAGCACACATGCACAGTGTGCTGCACAGGCTCCCAGTCTGCCTGGGACCATCCTGGCTGGGCGCTACCAGACAATCCTGACGCTGCTCTGAGCAGCCTCAGGATTGGCTGTAGGGCAGGCTGGGAGCCTGTGCCTGCCTGAGGCAGAGGAGAGGGAGGAGCGGAGCGGTGGTGTGCAGGTAAGTGTTTTTTTTCCCATTATTTTAATGTTTATTCCCCTCCCCTGCCCCCTAAACTCTCCCCCGGTGCACCACCCTGCCCCTTCTGCGCACCGCGACTGGTCAGGACGATTGGCCCAAGGTGCTTAACAGCTCAAGGGAAAGCACATATTGTTTGGCCGTTCCACAGAATCATCTTCTGTGATAGGTGCAAACAAGACCTACCCTCTTATTCTGCAACCCTAAGCTGTTATCTCACACACCATGAGACGCTTTCAAGGTTTTAAGCAAAATACAGTCACACACAGGTAAGAAACCCCATCCTAGGGAACAATGGCACCAGTCGCCACCTGGGAGACAAGGCTCGGCTGCCTGCTGTGGAGACAGGGAGACATAAAGTGCTTGAAATGTGGGTAACTGTGAGTGGAGTCCACTCCAAAGCCAAGGCTTTCAGCGTTACTAGTAAGAACTGAGGGGTCTCTTGACGCCATGTCACAGTAGCTTATTATCACCCTCCTCAGTGTGAGTGATTTTATCAACCTCATTACAATGAGAGACAGAATGGCCCCAGCAGAGGTAACTTTGGGGTCAGGCACAGATCCCTACAGTTGATCCAATTTTTGTGAGATCATTCTTTCACTGGACCCTCAGTCCATGTTTGTTGGAAGTTCTGGTGCAGCAGTTTAGCACCCAAACTGACAGAGTCCACGGTGTCAGTAACTTTAGGATGTGGAATCACCTTCGGACACCATGACACCCCTAATGGAATATGGGCAATCCCTGGGAATTGGCTGTTAGTGCTCAGATTCTCATTGATCATTCCTGAATTCAGTCTTTGTTGTGTATTCTGTTGCCGAATGTGCTCCCAGAAGCTTGTGTTCTTTTACAAGCATTTGTAACGCTTTCAAATTGTCTGCATTACTAGGGATCCATGCTCTGGGAGAAATTAAGTCATATTGGGGTATGAGGCAGAAACACGTGGAAACTTTTTACAGCCAGCACAGCGCAGCAGTTGGTCTGTGAATATGTGAATATCTTGGCTACCCCTGGCCTTGCTTTAGTCCTCCCCTCTGCACAAATATTTGTGTTGCTCGTTAATCATATGAATCAGATAAAGGACGAGAAGCAGGCAGTGGGCGTTCCCCTGTTTCTAAGCCTGCTTCCCAACATGACCTCCAAAGCTCTCCCAGCAGAGAGCTGGGATGCACTTCCCTAGGGTCAGTGACAGGTGTCCCACTAAGTCAGAGAAGGGGATTCCCTTGAAGGTGACATCCAGCCAAGACAAAATAAGTGGTATTTACCGAGTCTTCATCAGCAATAAGCATTTTAGAATGTTCCTTTGTTTGATGACGTCTTCTTGGGTTACCCCAATAGTACCTATTGTGACATAATTCACCAGATGACCTCTTTAAACAAAAAACCTTTATACTGATACTTTTTTAAAACAAATGTCTACATCCACCCCTGCTGTGTTCTTAAGACTACAAAAAGACACCAAGTTAGCAGAATACGTCTAACAACTTTTATTTCACCTGCAAACTTTATCAAAGTTACTGATTTTCATTCTTTGTGAACTGTGTGAAGGTTCCTGGTTGCCTTCACCCAAGCTAATGATTTTTCTGCATTATGAGATAATTCTATGCACAATAGTAAACTTCTGTAGAAATGTCCACTACAAGTTTAACTTTTGCAGAGATTTTGTGTTCATAACAGCATTGAACTGAAGGACAACACTCAGGGCCTCATTTACAAGACCTTTGCACCACCGCTAGCAGTGCATTACACTGCTCCATATTTACAAACTGATGCATTGGCCCCAGTGTGTCAGTTTGTAAAGCTCTGCGTCGTATTTTACCTGCATCAGGTATAATGTAAGCAGGACAGGTGTTCCACGGAAAAAGCCACGTAGAACTGACTCAGTGAAATTTACTTTTCACTGCATCATTCCACAACTTCACTGTATCAAAATGTTACTGCATGCTCAGAGCAGATGTAAAATTGAAGCAGGGCTTTTTTTGATGGGACTCTCCTTGCATTGCTGGAATTGCATCAGTTTACCGAAGCAACTCCAGCAATGCGTCAGGTTTAGCACCAACAGATGTGTCAGAAGTTCTGGCGCATCTGTGAAAACATGCGCCATGAAGCTCTGTTTTGTAAATACAGTACATTAAAGCATTGTTAGGAGATGAGCGGCAGTCTTAAGAAATATGACGCATCAATGACGATGCGTCAGATTCTTGTAAACGAGGCCCTCAGAATCCCAAAGTAAGGTAGGACCCAATATCGCATTGTGCTTCCCGCAGCTAGAATTACTGCTGTGGGTTTATGCTGAGTTGTCTGCTGAGTCTGCCTTTAGAAAGATGGAACTACTAAAGGGATTAGCTATGGTACCAGAGTATTAAGATTTAAATAGCAAATATATTGATAATCAAAATATTGACACGGTCAGTACACATGGGTAAAACTATAGGTTCACTCTACTTTGCTTCAAATGTATCTACCTTGACAATATATATATATATATTCAAGGTAAGTAGCTATGGAGCTAAGAAAAGTACATCTATACTTACCAATATGTACTTACTGCCATGGTGTTTTGGTTGTCATTGTTTTCATTGCACATTTTAGTAGCATTATATTTAAAACTAAATATGCTGATATGCACAGAATCATAGTTAATGCACCATATTCCTGAGTTAAATCACCATTTTTCATCTGTTTTCTACTTGAAAATTCACCAGCTTCTGACTGATGGAAAGCTTGGGAGCTAGGTGTGACAGGAGGAGAACACTGGAGGTGGAGTATTAACACTTACAATTCCAGATTTGTCCTGAAACTCTGCTTCAGGTTTATAGGGGTTCCCTCGACCCTTGGAATGAGGGCTTATCTTGTTTTCTGTATATCCTATGAAGAATCATTTTGTTAGTGTTCACTAAGCAGTGCTTAATTCGAGCAGGTGGGGCCCATCCGCACTTTTTTTTACATCAGACGTACACCCAGACCAAGATAAGACAGCAGAGGGAAAACTCAAGGAGTAAGAAAATACAGCAAAACAGTAAAAAGGGGGAAAAACATGGACGAAAAAGAACCTGCAGGAGTACGATAACGGGGAAGGCAGTGTAGGGTGGTGGTTGGAGGCATGAGGTGGAATCAAGAGTAGATGGCTTTCATATTCACCAACCCCAGCATTCGGCAGTGACACCGGTCGGCTTATGAGAAAAGCGTGGGAACCAGCACTTATTTTTTTACAAATTAAGCACTATCAGTAAGGACATAAGTGAAATGAATAATCGAGAAAAACTACAACTTTGGGAGTGGTAAAGTGAATACTTTCGAAGTTGTAACTTTTATGAAGTTGCAACATTTGCCAAATACTCAACCAACTGCAAAATGGACTAAACTGTCCTCAGACGAAGGAAGAGTTTCTAAACTCTTAAAAGTCACAAAGTAGTTGCGTCTGCAGGAAATGACCCCACTGTTGACCGGATGTGGCTATAGGAATACCGCAGCAGGGCCTTGGCCTCTGAACACAAGCATGACAACCGCTTCTTCATTAACAATGGCTGTCTTCTCGGTTTACAGCTGAGTCTGCGGCTTGGTCATACATTGTAATAATATCACAGGTCATATCTCAATCCACAGATATCCCAGTTAGCCAATTGTGATGGAACATTCTGCTGAGCTTGTTCATAAACGATTATGAAGAAAGCTGGTTCCTTATTGGTCAAAAAGTCTGCAACTGTGAGTACGTCCTACAAGAGAACTCAGGTTACAGTAGTACTGCAGCTTTCTTCAACCACAAAATGTGGTGTGCTGCTGTTTACTTTGCAGCTTCTGAGCCTCTGCACCCCACTTTCCGTTTCACAGTGCTCTGCTTTTGCTAAGGCTTGCTCCCCTAGTGTCTGTGATTAGGTACTTTGCTGTCACTGAGTCTTTGAACACTTAGGCCCAGATTTATGAGCTCGTAGCGCCATTCCAATGCCACATTAGCGTCATTTTTTTTACTCTAATGTGGCATTGGAAAGTCAAAAATGTAGCAGCATATTTACAAAGTGGGGCAATGTTTCCACTTTCTAACCCCTTGCACCATATTATGCCTGCGCCAGGCATAATGTATTCATGGGGGGGTTCCGGCGCTAGAGGGGCTGAAAAAATGGTGCAAAGAAATTTAAGAGATTTCTTTGCGTCATTTTTATCCCCATTTTTAACGCTGCTAAAAACAGGCATTAAAAAGAGGCTCCCATTGTTTTCAATTGGCCTCTGAGTGCTTTGCAGGATTAGCGTCATAATTGTTTACGCTAATCCTGCAAAGCACCAGACTAGCGTCAAAAATTATGATGCCATTCCCCCTGACTACCGCCATGGTGCGCCGTATTTTAATAACGGTGCACACATGGTGCCGATAGGGGGACACTAAGGGGTGCATAAATCTGCCCCTTATTTTCTGCTGTTGAGTGCTCCATTGTTGCCGGTGCTATGGCCAATTAGTGTCTGCTGTCAGGTACTTTGCTGTCATGGAGGCGTGGTACCCTCAGTTTCTAATGTAGTACCCGCCATTGAGCCGAGCACTGGCCTTTTTTCCTTTGAGCCGGGTCGAAGCGTTGACGCATGTATTAAGCCTGGTTTGGCTAATTAGACCACCAAAGGGCAATGATGATTAAGATATTTACCCCTTTATAGATGATATTACATTTATGTCAAATGAGAATTGTTGCAAACAGGCTTCTATATATTGATTTCAATATATCTAAGGTTTTTTTTGTTCTTCATTTTGTTAATGAGCACTTTTTTTTTAAACACTGTTTTTTCTGATATTTTCTATCACAGGGCAACCTTGTTTAACAATGTATTGATCATTTATTTGTATTATTCAATCAAATATAATAATCAAGAAATGTTTGCATTGCTATGATTTTTGTGTGTATATGTTATGATAGAGATTCAAGATATCTTATATTGAGCTGCATTGATATATTTTGATCAACCTCTAGCTAGAAAGGAGGTGTGACGACAATTGAAGAGTAGTACAAGCTGATTACTCTGGCTTTTCAAAGTAAAGGTCCTTCCGAATGGACCATTGTAGTTTTGTATTAAACTCAAAATCAGGCCTGATTTAGAGTTTGGCAGATGGGGTTACTCAACCCACCAATGTGACGGATATCCTGTCCGCCGTATTTTGAGCCCATAATAGCCTATGGAGATCGCAATATGGTGGACGGGATATCCATCGCGTTTGTGACGGAGAAACCCGCCCGTATATCATGTTACATGTATGGCATAAAAACCTTATTAAATGCAAGGCCACTGGAAGTATGCGTTTACTACGTTTAAATGGTTTTACCGCATTTGCCACATAATCCACCACCCGCTGCATAATCTGCAGATTTTAACAAAAAAAGTGTTTCTAGCTCATAGGGATCAAAGTTTACTAAAATGTGGCAAGACGTGTTACCGCGCAGTGGAAGGCCCTGCACAATGGTTGACTGATCATCTTTTATTTGCTTATTACTGTATTTGGGTGTTAAACTGGTACTGATACAGCGAAAACTTCGCTCAGACACTGTTTCGATACAATGAAGTAATACTATCACAAAGCATGCCGCATTGTGCCACATAATTTGCCTTTTCTTGATGCATAATTTAGTGAACCCTGCCGCATAATTTGATCCTCACCTGCCGCATAATTCCAGTGGCCCTGATTATCTGAGCATGTTCTGAATATGGGTAAAACAAAATCAGAGATACTCGTTCAGCATTCTCCTTAACATCTGCCTAAAAAGAGTTGTGTAATAGTTTTTATTCTTTTATTATTAAGTTGTTACTTAACGGTCAAGAAAGCGCTTAAGGCCTCCCACGGGGCATGGGAAGCGCTACATACTATGCAGAGGGACACACTGCCACACAGCTCCGCAGTTTCTTTGGAGAGCGATACACTTGAAACTGAGAAACATGTCCCCTAAGAATGGCCTCACATGTTTTTTCTTGGTAGCTCCAGTTGTTCTTGCTCAGACCAAAGTCAAAACCCTCTTTCATCATGGTTCACTTTTTAATGTTGTCCCCGTGCATTGCCCACTTCAATAGAAGGTTTAGGGTGGTTCACTTTGCAGTGGGTATCAAATTCCACTCAGATCACTGACTCATTCACTTGCTCGTTAACTCACATTTCTTCACTCATTCACTCACTCGTTATTCTGCACTCACATCGACTTACTAATTAGCCCACTCCTTTAGTCACTTACGCCATCACTGTCACTGACTGGCGTATTTTCTTTCTCATATAATCATTCACTTGCTCTCTTACTCGGACTATCTTTGATGAACTCACTCACTGAATTGTTTCCATGCTAAATCGTACATTTTGTCATTCACACTAACTCGCCGCTCCTCACCCACCTGATCATTCACTCACTCGCAGGATCTCTAACTCGACCACTTCCAAACTATTAGCCTTCCCATTCAGGAAGTGAGTGAATCGACAAATAGTTCAGTTCATTCGCTCTGTGTTGCTTACTCACTAACGCACGATCACAATCGAATTCACTTTCAATAGCTCACTCGCTCAAACATCATTAAAGCACGCTCATTACAGTCGCTCACTATAACTCGTTCACATTGTGGACTCATTGTGTAAAGGGCAGAGAGGCTGGCCGTGGACTGTATGTGTATAATACAGACGTGAATGCATGGAAACCAGTATTCGTGTGGCTCTCTGTGGCTCCCACATAGGTTCTCGCTATGGTTATGTATGTTAAGCAAGGGATGCATGCATTGGTCTGTTGCTCCGTGGCAACGTGTGTTTACCACACAGATGTGCTGACTGTTGTCTAGTTTTTGCTGTGGCTGTGTTCCCATCGCTTAGGGATCTTCGCTGTGGTCAAATATTTGCTGTGGATCTGTGTCCCTGTTACAAAGAGATACACGCCATGGCCTGGCCTGCTGTGACTTTGTGTGTCAATAACTAAGGGATGGTCGATGTGGTCTGACTTTCGTTGCGGCTAATTTTAATATCGCTCAGTGATACTCGCTGTGGCTTCGAGTTTGCTGTATACTCAGGGATACTTGCTGTGGTTCTTTGTGTCGCTGCCTGTCGTACACGAATGGTCGCTGTGGTCTAGTTTTGCTGTGGTTCAGTGTGTTCATGAAGTGTGGATGCTCGCTGCGGTGAGGTTGCTGTGTCATTATTACTTAGGGGTTCTCTCTGAGAGTCTGGAGTTTGCTGTGGCTATTGTGATTATCACCAAGAGACACTCGCTGTGCCACCATGGCCCACAGTCCATGGCGCATGGATGTTCGCTGTGGTCTGGACATCGCTGTGGCTATGTGCGCCTGTCCTCTGGAGTTTGCTGTGGTTTTGTGTGCCCATCTCTCAGGGATGCTCGCTGTGGTCTGGAGCGCGCTGTTGCATCATGGCTCACTGTCCATGGCACAAGGATGCTCGCTGTGGTCTGGAGCTCACTGTGGCTATATGCGCCTGTCCTCTGGAGTTTTCTGTGGTTTTGTGTGCCCATCTATCAGGTATGCTCGCTGTAGCTTACTGTGAGCCTGTGTGTTACAACCATGAGTGCTCTCTGTGGCACCATGGTCCATTGTCCATAGCACAGGGATGCTTCGCTGTGGTCTTGAGCTCACTGTGGCTATGTACGCCTGTGGTCGCTGTGAGCTGGAGTTTGCTATGGTTTTGTGTGCCTAGTACTCAAGGATGCTCGCTGTGGTGTGGAGCTTGCTAAGGGTCTCAGTGTGTTACACTCAGGAGTGCTCTCTGTGCGTCTGTGCATTACCCAGGTTTGTTTTAGGCTAGCACACTCTCGTTTGTTTGTTTCCATACCTGCTTCCGTAGCGCCTCGAAGGCGGCGCTGATGGTGTGCACCCGCGTCCTCTCCCGGGCATTGGCCAGCAGCCGTCGGGTCTGCTGTATGGCCCGGACCTCGGTGGGGGCCCCCGCGGCTGCGTCCCCGCCTCTCCGCGGGGAGATGCTGCTGCTGGAGTCCGGACTGGGAGGGCTGTACATGACCTGGTGCTGATGCTGCGCGTGGGATGTAGGCGCGTAGGACCCCTCCGGGGGCCGCTGGGGACAGAAGACGATGCGGGACTGGAGAGCCTGCTGCTGCTCCGCGAAGCCCCGCGGCTCGAAGCCGTGCAGCGCAGCCGGGCTCATGAAGGGCTCCCTCCTCTGGGAAGGGCAGCCGGAGGGGCGTGAGGGGATGCCCGCTGCCGGGGGGAAAGCCCCGTTCCTTAGGTCCAGCGCAGCCGAGGAAGCATCAGTCCTGACACTGCTGGCCACCACCCTGAGCTGGGGAGCGTCCTCGTCCGAGGTGGGGGGTCTCTCGGCGGGTGGTGGGACCACCTTGAGGGCCGCCCTGCAGCGCTTCAAGCCGTGCATCTGCTTCATTGCCTCCTTGTTCTTCCGCTTGAGTTTCTTGATGCCGTTCACCTCCTTGACGAGGCTGCCCCACGCCGCGTCCTCCATCACCTGCAGATTCCTCATGCTACCGGCTCCCTGGAGAGCTGCTGCGGGCTCCCTGCCTCGTCCTGCAGCAGAGATAGAGTTCGGTGCCTCCCAGCCCCTGAACTATCTCTCAGCGTCCAACGCAGCAGCCCGTGTGGAGAGGCGCCCTGAAGCCCCTGTGGCAGCCGCGCCAGAGAGGGGTGCAGGGTCCCTCGCCCTGTTTTGGAGCAGTGCCACAATTTTGTGCCTTGCACCTCCCCTGAACCCAGCGGAATTGTGGCCGCGGCCCCTAGAGAAGTGTTCAGACCAAGAGCCCTGCCTGTGGCACTCGGCGTCCCTGCCCTCCGAACAACCAGCGTCCCCTGCAGCCCGGGTTGGACTGTGGCAGCCCCTTGGAAGAGGTGTTGACGAGGCAGGACCCTCTCACTCGTCCTCTGTGCAGTGGGGTACAGCTCTGCCCACTCTAAGCAGGCAGTGGTCCCGGGTGGACTGGGGCAGTATCCAGGAGAGGCAGGACCCTCTCTCTCGTCCTCTGGTTCAGTGGTGACAGTTCTGTGGCACCACCACTCCAAGCAGTCAGTGGTCCCGGCTGGACTGTGGCAGTATCCAGGAGAGGCAGGACCCTGGTCCTCTGGTGGAGTGGGATAGAGCTCTGTGCCAGCACCACTCTGTGAGCAGTCAGTGGTCTGTGGCAGCCCCTCAGGAGAGGTGTGTTCCAGGCCCGTCCGTCAGTTCAGCTGTACAAGAGCCGGTCCCAGCCCTGCGCCTCCCACCCACCCCCTGCGCAGTCAGTGTCATCTGCAGCCCCGGGTGCGCTGGGCTGCGGCAGCCTCGCTGGTGCCGGCACACTGAGCCCCATCTGTGTTTGTTTAGCCTCGGCTTACACAGAAGCCCCGGTTAGTGAGATCAGTCGGCTGGCCGCCGGTGACAGGGGAGCCGCCTCACACAGCCAGGAGGCCGCGCACATGAGGCGCTCCAGAGGAACAGGAAGCGCTCTTTACTCCCAAAACAGCTGCTCTGCCAAGCGCCTTTGTTCCATTTTCACTCGAACAATCTGTTTCCTTTAAAGAGCCTTATTTATGTGGGTGGCTCTTTTTAAAGACATCCAAAGAAGGAAGCCTTTCTTGGACACAAACTGTGAAGTAACTTCAGGTGAACAGATTGTATCTCACAATCTTCACTTATCTTTTCCACTTTCACACTTTGTTTTCCCAGAAGCAGAATTAATTAGTGTGTGAATGAATAAAAAATAGAGCTGTACTTGACATTGGTGAGAAAAGTTGAATATTTTTGCCCGTCCAATTGCACTATATTGTATTTGCCTATAGAAGGTGCTTTCCTAAAGCACTTTTCTGGGTTGTCCGATAGCATTATTTACATAGAGCTTGACACCCCTGGTGATGTTATGAAGTGCCCCCTTGTTCATCGAGTTCCTAGATGCACTTTGGAGTTCATGGTTGAAAGGGTATTGTTTGTGGACAGGACCAAATGGACTATGTTGAGTGCGGTGTGTGACGCTTGATGGCATGGTGGACACACAGTGCACTGTTGCTGGGCACAAGCATAGGTGTTGCAGAAAAGTGTGAGATGAACATGCAGGGAGTGGCATTACTTTGGATGGGCACTATCATGCATAGAAACTGACTTTGACGTGCATGCGGAGTATTAAACGGAGCCTATCCAAGAGCGACAGATGAGCAGCCCGTTAGAGGTACTGTTAAGCCATCAAGAGGTATTAAATGTAGTCTACCCAGGAGCAACAGATGAGCAATCCACTGCATCACTATTAAGGCATCAAGTAGTATTAATTAGAACCACCCAAGAGTGAACAGGTGAGCGACACATTGGAGGCCCTGTTAATCCACCGCAAAGTATTAAGTGGAATTTACCTAAGAGGGAGCAGGGAGTATTATGTAGGGAGAAAGACGCTCACTCCCTTCAAGTCACTCTTAAACCACCACAGGCATGGTTAAACCACCTAGGAGTATTAAGTGGAGTCTACCAAGCAACAAGAACCATAAGGGAGTGTTAACTAGAGTTTACATAATAGGGTACAAGTGAGCAACCCATAGGAGGCACTGTTAAACCACCTAAGAGTATTAAATGGAGTCTACCAAGCAACAAGAAATGAACAACCTGTTCGAAGCACTTTTGAAACGTAAGGGAGTGTTAATTGATGCTTACCTAAGAAGGAACAGGTGAGAAACTCACTGGAGGCACTGTTAAGCCACTAGGGAGTATTATGTAGGGTTAAAGATGCCCACTCTCTCCGAGGCACTCTTAAACCACCACATGCACGGTTAAACCACCTAGTAGTATTATGCACAGTCCAAAAGTGTCAGAGTCACCAGATCCTTGGGGCCTGTGCACGTTCCCAACACTTCCACCACAAGACAGCTCCAATACGCTGATTAGATTTGTCACAGAGTCTAAGAGAGTCCAAGTGGGGAGAAGGGGATTAGGAAGGGAACAGCTGGGAAGGAGACCTGTAGGAAGCAAAAGGTTAAAACACACAACATCAAAATTACATCTCATGAAATCAATACTAGTCTATGACTCCAAGCATCGTCATTCTGAAAACACGAGCAACCTAAGAATTAGACCTAAAATGACTAGGCTTCAAGATGACTGGATACCTGTGAGGGAATCAAGAGGGGTTAAAATAAACTTTCAAATTCAAGTACTTTCTCTTGCAATGAGAATCAGGAAAACAATCTGAATAAGTTCTGAACCATCACATGAATCCTTTTTGAGAATACATACTAGGAACAAACAACATTACATCTAAAACTCTGGCCTTTTTTGTTCTCTCAAAATGTTGGAACATGAATTGCGCACATTGCAGATTTTTACATCGGTAGTAAACACCATAGAAAGATTCTGCACCAAGAATAACACAACATAAATTCAGAAATAAATCACACGACTTGTCAACTCGAGTACTACCAAGTAAATGCCTTAGAATGGTAGCGCACAATGAACAACATGAATTAAGCACGAGGAAAGAATTGCGCGTCTTGCCGATTCAAATGCCACCATGTGTGAGAAAGTAACCTCTTTCTAGCCTTGTTACCCCCACTTTTGGCCTGTTTGTGAGTATATGTCAGGGTGTTTTCACTGTCTCACTGGGATCCTGCTAGCCAGGGCCCAGTGCTCATAGTGAAAACCCTACGTTGTAAGTGTGGTTTGTAAGGAAATGCCTCCTTGGCATGGTTGCCCCCTGACTTTTTGCCTTTGCTGATGCTATGTTTACAATTGAAAGTGTGCTGAGGCCTGCTAACCAGGCCCCAGCACCAGTGTTCTTTCCCTAACCTGTACTTTTGTATCCACAATTGGCAGACCCTGGCATCCAGATAAGTCCCTTGTAACTGGTACTTCTAGTACCAAGGGCCCTGATGCCAAGGAAGGTCTCTAAGGGCTGCAGCATGTCTTATGCCACCCTGGAGACCTCTCACTCAGCACAGACACCCTGCTTGCCAGCTTGTGTGTGCTAGTGAGGACAAAACGAGTAAGTCGACATGGCACTCCCCTCAGGGTGCCATGCCAGCCTCTCACTGCCTATGCAGTATAGGTAAGACACCCCTCTAGCAGGCCTTACAGCCCTAAGGCAGGGTGCACTATACCATAGGTGAGGGTACCAGTGCATGAGCATGGTACCCCTACAGTGTCTAAACAAAACCTTAGACATTGTAAGTGCAGGGTAGCCATAAGAGTATATGGTCTGGGAGTCTGGCAAACACGAACTCCACAGCACCATAATGGCTACACTGAAAACTGGGAAGTTTGGTACCAAACTTCTCAGCACAATAAATGCACACTGATGCCAGTGTACATTTTATTGTAAAATACACCCCAGAGGGCACCTTAGAGGTGCCCCCTGAAACTTAACCGACTATCTGTGTAGGCTGACTAGTTTTAGCAGCCTGCCACAAACCGAGACATGTTGCTGGCCCCATGGGGAGAGTGCCTTTGTCACTCTGAGGCCAGTAACAAAGCCTGCACTGGGTGGAGATGCTAACACCTCCCCCAGGCAGGAATTGTCACACCTGGCGGTGAGCCTCAAAGGCTCACCTCCTTTGTGCCAACCCAGCAGGACACTCCAGCTAGTGGAGTTGCCCGCCCCCTCCGGCCAGGCCCCACTTTTGGCGGCAAGGCCGGAGAAAATAATGAGAAAAACAAGGAGGAGTCACTGGCCAGTCAGGACAGCCCCTAAGGTGTCCTGAACTGAGGTGACTCTGACTTTTAGAGATCCTCCATCTTGCAGATGGAGGATTCCCCCAATAGGGTTAGGATTGTGACCCCCTCCCCTTGGGAGGAGGCACAAAGAGGGTGTACCCACCCTCAGGGCTAGTAGCCATTGGCTACTAACCCCCCAGACCTAAACACGCCCTTAAATTTAGTATTTAAGGGCTACCCTGAACCCTAGAAGATTAGATTCCTGCAACTACAAGAAGAAGGACTGCCTAGCTGAAAAACCCCTGCAGAGGAAGACCAGAAGACGACAACTGCCTTGGCTCCAGAAACTCACCGGCCTGTCTCCTGCCTTCCAAAGATCCTGCTCCAGCGACGCCTTCCGAAGGGACCAGCGACCTCGACATCCTCTGAGGACTGCCCCTGCTTCGAAAAGACAAGAAACTCCCGAGGACAGCGGACCTGCTCCAAGAAAAGCTGCAACTTTGTTTCCAGCAGCTTTAAAGATCCCTGCAAGCTCCCCGCAAGAAGCGTGAGACTTGCAACACTGCACCCGGCGACCCCGACTCGGCTGGTGGCGATCCAACACCTCAGGAGGGACCCCAGGACTACTCTGATACTGTGAGTACCAAAACCTGTCCCCCCTGAGCCCCCACAGCGCCGCCTGCAGAGGGAATCCCGAGGCTTCCCCTGACCGCGACTCTTTGAACCTAAAGTCCCGACACCTGGGAGAGACCCTGCACCCGCAGCCCCCAGGACCTGAAGGACCGGACTTTCACTGGAGAAGTGACCCCCAGGAGTCCCTCTCCCTTGCCCAAGTGGAGGTTTCCCCGAGGAATCCCCTCTTGCCTGCCTGCAGCGCTGAAGAGATCCCGAGATCTCTCATAGACTAACACTGCGAACCCGACGCTTGTTTCTACACTGCACCCGGCCGCCCCCGCGCCGCTGAGGGTGAAATTTCTGTGTGGACTTGTGTCCCCCCTGGTGCCCTACAAAACCCCCCTGGTCTGCCCTCCGAAGACGCGGGTACTTACCTGCAAGCAGACCGGAACCGGGGCACCCCCTTCTCTCCATTCTAGCCTATGTGTTTTGGGCACCACTTTGAACTCTGCACCTGACCGGCCCTGAGCTGCTGGTGTGGTGACTTTGGGGTTGCTCTGAACCCCCAACGGTGGGCTACCTTGGACCAAGAACTAAGCCCTGTAAGTGTCTTACTTACCTGGTTAACCTAACAAATACTTACCTCCCCTAGGAACTGTGAAAATTGCACTGTGTCCACTTTTAAAACAGCTATTTGTGAATAACTTGAAAAGTATACATGCAATTTTGATGATTCGAAGTTCCTAAAGTACTTACCTGCAATACCTTTCGAATGAGATATTACATGTAGAATTTGAACCTGTGGTTCTTAAAATAAACTAAGAAAAGATATTTTTCTATACAAAAACCTATTGGCTGGATTTGTCTCTGAGTGTGTACCTCATTTATTGTCTATGTGTATGTACAACAAATGCTTAACACTACTCCTTGGATAAGCCTACTGCTCGACCACACTACCACAAAATAGAGCATTAGTATTATCTCTTTTTGCCACTATCTTACCTCTAAGGGGAACCCTTGGACTCTGTGCATACTATTCCTTACTTTGAAATAGTGCATACAGAGCCAACTTCCTACATTGGTGGATCAGCGGTGGGGTACAAGACTTTGCATTTGCTGGACTACTCAGCCAATACCTGATCACACGACAAATTCCAAAATTGTCATTAGAAATTCATTTTTGCAATTTGAAATTTTTCTAAATTCTTAAAAGTCCTGCTAGGGCCTTGTGTGTTAAGTCCCTGTTTAGCATTGTCTTTTAGAGTTTAAAAGTTTGTTAAAAGTTTGAAATTAGATTCTAGAAACAGTTTTAGATTCTTTAAAAAGTCTTCCAACTCTTAGCAAAATAATGTCTGATACAGAGATGAATGTGGTGGAACTCGACACCACACCTTACCTCCATCTTAAGATGAGGGAGCTAAGGTCTCTCTGTAATATCAAAAAAATAACCATTGGCTCCAGACCTACCAAAATTCAGCTCCAGGAGCTGTTGGCAGAGTTTGAAAAAGCCAACCCCTCTGATGATGACCTCACAGAGGAAGAAATTAGTGACTTGGAGGCCAATGTCCCTCCTCCAGTCCTAAATAGGGAGAACAGGACCCCTCAAGTCCTGTCTCCAACTGTGTTAGTCAGAAATAGTGAGTCCCTCACAGGAGGGTCCCACATTTCTGAAATCACTGAGGATGCTCTCAGTGAAGATGACCTCCTGTTAGCCAGGATGGCCAAAAGATTGGCTTTAGAGAGACAGCTCCTAGCCATAGAAAGGGAAAGACAAGAGATGGGCCTAGGACCAATCAATGGTGGCAGCAATATAAATAGGGTCAGAGATTCTCCTGACATGTTAAAAATCCCAAAAGGGATTGTGACAAAATATGAAGATGGTGATGACATCACCAAATGGTTCACAGCTTTTGAGAGGGCTTGTGTAACCAGAAAAGTGAACAGATCTCACTGGGGTGCTCTCCTTTGGGAAATGTTCACTGGAAAGTGTAGGGATAGACTCCTCACACTCTCTGGAAAAGATGCAGAATCTTATGACCTCATGAAGGGTACCCTGATTGAGGGCTTTGGATTCTCCACTGAGGAGTACAGGATTAGGTTCAGGGGGGCTCAAAAATCCTCGAGCCAGACCTGGGTTGACTTTGTTGACTACTCAGTGAAAACACTAGATGGTTGGATTCAAGGCAGTGGTGTAAGTAATTATGATGGGCTGTACAATTTATTTGTGAAAGAACACCTGTTAAGTAATTGTTTCAATGATAAACTGCATCAGCATCTGGTAGACCTAGGACCAATTTCTCCCCAAGAATTGGGAAAGAAGGCGGACCATTGGGTCAAGACAAGGGTGTCCAAGACTTCAACAGGGGGTGACCAAAAGAAAGGGGTCACAAAGACTCCCCAGGGGAAGGGTGATGAGACAGCCAAAACTAAAAATAGTAAAGAGTCTTCTACAGGCCCCCAAAAACCTGCACAGGAGGGTGGGCCCAGAGCCTCTTCACAAAACAATGGGTACAAGGGTAAAAACTTTGATCCCAAAAAGGCCTGGTGTCATAGCTGTAAACAGCATGGACACCAAACTGGAGACAAGGCCTGTCCCAAGAAAGGTTCCACTCCAAACTCCCATCCAGGTAACACTGGTATGGCTAGTCTCCAAGTGGGATCAACAGTGTGCCCAGAGCAAATCAGGGTCCACACTGAAGCTACTCTAGTTTCTGAGGGTGGGGTGGATTTAGCCACACTAGCTGTCTGGCCGCCTAACATGCAAAAATACAGACAGCAACTCTTAATTAATGGGACTAGAATAGAGGGCCTGAGGGATACAGGTGCCAGTGTCACCATGGTGACAGAGAAACTGGTTTCCCCTGGCCAATACCTGACTGGAAAAACTTACACAGTCACCAACGCTGACAATCAGAGAAAAGTACATCCCATGGCAATGGTTACTTTAGAATGGGGAGGGGTCAATGGCCTGAAACAGGTGGTGGTCTCCTCAAATATCCCAGTGGACTGTCTGCTTGGAAATGACCTGGAGTCCTCAGCATGGGCTGAGGTAGAACTAAAAACCCATGCAGCAATGCTGGGTATCCCTGAACTGGTGTGTGTGAAAACAAGAGCACAATGCAAGGCACAGGGTGAACAAGTAGAGCTGGAGTCTGGAAGAATGGCCCAGCCTACCAAGAGAACAGGAAAGTCAGTTGGGAAACCAACTACAACACAGCAAAAGAAAGGGAACCTCTCTTCTCAGGAAGAAGTTCTGCCCTCTGAGGGAACTGAGCCTTTGGAGCTTGAACCTTATCAGGTTGAGCTCTTAGGCCCAGGGGGACCCTCAAGGGAGGAGCTGTGTAAGGGACAAGAAACCTGTCCCTCTCTTGAAGGCCTTAGGCAGCAAGCTGCTGAAGAGTCCAAAGGCAAGAAAAATGGAACGCATAGGGTCTATTGGGAAGATGGACTCCTGTACACTGAGGCCAGAGACCCCAAACCTGGTGCCACTAGGAGAGTGGTAGTGCCTCAGCTGTTCAGGAAGTTCATCCTAACATTGGCCCATGACATTCCCCTTGCTGGACATTTGGGACAAACCAAGACGTGGGAGAGGTTAGTCAACCACTTCTACTGGCCCAATATGTCCAACATGGTTAAGGAGTTTTGCCTCTCCTGCCCCACCTGTCAAGCCAGTGGTAAGACAGGTGGACATCCAAAGGCCCCCCTCATTCCACTTCCAGTGGTGGGGGTTCCCTTTGAAAGAGTGGGTGTGGACATAGTTGGTCCACTGGAACCTCCCACAGCCTCAGGAAATATGTATATCCTGGTAGTAGTGGATCATGCTACCAGGTATCCTGAAGCTATCCCCCTTAGGTCGACTACTGCCCCTGCAGTAGCCAAGGCCCTCATTGGTATCTTTACCAGAGTGGGTTTCCCTAAGGAGGTGGTGTCTGACAGAGGTACCAACTTCATGTCAGCATACCTAAAGCACATGTGGAATGAGTGTGGAGTGACTTATAAATTCACTACACCATACCATCCACAAACTAATGGCTTGGTTGAGAGATTCAACAAGACATTAAAAGGCATGATCATGGGGCTCCCAGAAAAGCTCAAAAGGAGATGGGATGTCCTCTTGCCATGTCTGCTTTTCGCTTACAGAGAGGTGCCACAGAAGGGAGTAGGATTCTCACCCTTTGAACTTCTGTTTGGTCATCCTGTAAGGGGACCACTTGCCCTTGTTAAAGAAGGCTGGGAGAGACCTCTCCATGAGCCTAAACAGGACATAGTGGACTATGTACTTGGCCTTCGCTCTAGAATGGCAGAGTACATGGAAAAGGCAACCAAAAACCTTGAGGCCAGCCAACAGCTCCAGAAGTTTTGGTATGACCAAAAGGCTGCACTGGTTGAGTTCCAACCAGGGCAGAAAGTCTGGGTTCTGGAGCCTGTGGCTCCCAGGGCACTCCAGGACAAATGGAGTGGCCCTTACCCAGTACTAGAAAGGAAGAGTCAGGTCACCTACCTGGTGGACCTGGGCACAAGCAGGAGCCCCAAGAGGGTGATCCATGTAAACCGCCTTAAGCTCTTCCACGACAGGGCTGATGTCAATCTGTTGATGGTAACAGATGAGGATCAGGAGGCAGAGAGTGAACCTCTCCCTGATCTTCTGCCATCAGACCCAAAAGATGGCACAGTAGATGGAGTGATCTACTCAGACACCCTCTCTGGCCAACAGCAAGCTGATTGTAGGAGAGTCCTACAACAGTTTTCTGAACTCTTCTCCTTAACCCCTGGTCAGACACACCTGTGTACCCATGATGTGGACACAGGAGACAGCATGCCTGTCAAAAACAAAATCTTTAGACAGTCTGACCATGTTAAGGAAAGCATCAAGGTGGAAGTCCACAAGATGCTGGAATTGGGAGTAATTGAGCGCTCTGACAGCCCCTGGGCTAGCCCAGTGGTCTTAGTCCCCAAACCTCACACCAAAGATGGAAAGAAAGAGATGAGGTTTTGTGTGGACTACAGAGGGCTCAATTCTGTCACCAAGACAGATGCTCATCCAATCCCAAGAGCTGATGAGCTCATAGATAAATTAGGTGCTGCCAAATTCTTAAGTACCTTTGACTTGACAGCAGGGTACTGGCAAATAAAAATGGCACCTGGAGCAAAAGAGAAAACCGCATTCTCCACACCTGATGGGCATTATCAGTTTACTGTTATGCCCTTTGGTTTAAAGAATGCCCCTGCCACCTTCCAAAGGTTGGTGAATCAAGTCCTTGCTGGCTTGGAGTCCTTTAGCACAGCTTATCTTGATGATATTGCTGTCTTTAGCTCCACCTGGCAGGATCACCTGGTCCACCTGAAGAAGGTTTTGAAGGCTCTGCAATCTGCAGGCCTCTCTATCAAGGCATCCAAATGCCAGATAGGGCAGGGAACTGTGGTTTACTTGGGCCACCTTGTAGGTGGAGGCCAAGTTCAGCCACTCCAACCCAAGATCCAGACTATTCTGGACTGGGTAGCTCCAAAAACCCAGACTCAAGTCAGGGCATTCCTTGGCTTGACTGGGTATTACAGGAGGTTTGTGAAGGGATATGGATCCATTGTGACAGCCCTCACTGAACTCACCTCCAAGAAAATGCCCAAGAAAGTGAACTGGACTGTGGAATGCCAACAGGCCTTTGACACCCTGAAACAGGCAATGTGCTCAGCACCAGTTCTAAAAGCTCCAGATTATTCTAAGCAGTTCATTGTGCAGACTGATGCCTCTGAACATGGGATAGGGGCAGTTTTGTCCCAAACAAATGATGATGGCCTTGACCAGCCTGTTGCTTTCATTAGCAGGAGGTTACTCCCCAGGGAGCAGCGTTGGAGTGCCATTGAGAGGGAGGCCTTTGCTGTGGTTTGGTCCCTGAAGAAGCTGAGACCATACCTCTTTGGGACTCACTTCCTAGTTCAAACTGACCACAGACCTCTCAAATGGCTGATGCAAATGAAAGGTGAAAATCCTAAACTGTTGAGGTGGTCCATCTCCCTACAGGGAATGGACTTTATAGTGGAACACAGACCTGGGACTGCCCATGCCAATGCAGATGGCCTTTCCAGGTTCTTCCACTTAGAAAATGAAGACTCTCTTGGGAAAGGTTAGTCTCATCCTCTTTCGTTTGGGGGGGGGTTGTGTAAGGAAATGCCTCCTTGGCATGGTTGCCCCCTGACTTTTTGCCTTTGCTGATGCTATGTTTACAATTGAAAGTGTGCTGAGGCCTGCTAACCAGGCCCCAGCACCAGTGTTCTTTCCCTAACCTGTACTTTTGTATCCACAATTGGCAGACCCTGGCATCCAGATAAGTCCCTTGTAACTGGTACTTCTAGTACCAAGGGCCCTGATGCCAAGGAAGGTCTCTAAGGGCTGCAGCATGTCTTATGCCACCCTGGAGACCTCTCACTCAGCACAGACACCCTGCTTGCCAGCTTGTGTGTGCTAGTGAGGACAAAACGAGTAAGTCGACATGGCACTCCCCTCAGGGTGCCATGCCAGCCTCTCACTGCCTATGCAGTATAGGTAAGACACCCCTCTAGCAGGCCTTACAGCCCTAAGGCAGGGTGCACTATACCATAGGTGAGGGTACCAGTGCATGAGCATGGTACCCCTACAGTGTCTAAACAAAACCTTAGACATTGTAAGTGCAGGGTAGCCATAAGAGTATATGGTCTGGGAGTCTGGCAAACACGAACTCCACAGCACCATAATGGCTACACTGAAAACTGGGAAGTTTGGTACCAAACTTCTCAGCACAATAAATGCACACTGATGCCAGTGTACATTTTATTGTAAAATACACCCCAGAGGGCACCTTAGAGGTGCCCCCTGAAACTTAACCGACTATCTGTGTAGGCTGACTAGTTTTAGCAGCCTGCCACAAACCGAGACATGTTGCTGGCCCCATGGGGAGAGTGCCTTTGTCACTCTGAGGCCAGTAACAAAGCCTGCACTGGGTGGAGATGCTAACACCTCCCCCAGGCAGGAATTGTCACACCTGGCGGTGAGCCTCAAAGGCTCACCTCCTTTGTGCCAACCCAGCAGGACACTCCAGCTAGTGGAGTTGCCCGCCCCCTCCGGCCAGGCCCCACTTTTGGCGGCAAGGCCGGAGAAAATAATGAGAAAAACAAGGAGGAGTCACTGGCCAGTCAGGACAGCCCCTAAGGTGTCCTGAACTGAGGTGACTCTGACTTTTAGAGATCCTCCATCTTGCAGATGGAGGATTCCCCCAATAGGGTTAGGATTGTGACCCCCTCCCCTTGGGAGGAGGCACAAAGAGGGTGTACCCACCCTCAGGGCTAGTAGCCATTGGCTACTAACCCCCCAGACCTAAACACGCCCTTAAATTTAGTATTTAAGGGCTACCCTGAACCCTAGAAGATTAGATTCCTGCAACTACAAGAAGAAGGACTGCCTAGCTGAAAAAACCCTGCAGAGGAAGACCAGAAGACGACAACTGCCTTGGCTCCAGAAACTCACCGGCCTGTCTCCTGCCTTCCAAAGATCCTGCTCCAGCGACGCCTTCCGAAGGGACCAGCGACCTCGACATCCTCTGAGGACTGCCCCTGCTTCGAAAAGACAAGAAACTCCCGAGGACAGCGGACCTGCTCCAAGAAAAGCTGCAACTTTGTTTCCAGCAGCTTTAAAGATCCCTGCAAGCTCCCCGCAAGAAGCGTGAGACTTGCAACACTGCACCCGGCGACCCCGACTCGGCTGGTGGCGATCCAACACCTCAGGAGGGACCCCAGGACTACTCTGATACTGTGAGTACCAAAACCTGTCCCCCCTGAGCCCCCACAGCGCCGCCTGCAGAGGGAATCCCGAGGCTTCCCCTGACCGCGACTCTTTGAACCTAAAGTCCCGACACCTGGGAGAGACCCTGCACCCGCAGCCCCCAGGACCTGAAGGACCGGACTTTCACTGGAGAAGTGACCCCCAGGAGTCCCTCTCCCTTGCCCAAGTGGAGGTTTCCCCGAGGAATCCCCCCCTTGCCTGCCTGCAGCGCTGAAGAGATCCCGAGATCTCTCATAGACTAACACTGCGAACCCGACGCTTGTTTCTACACTGCACCCGGCCGCCCCCGCGCCGCTGAGGGTGAAATTTCTGTGTGGACTTGTGTCCCCCCCGGTGCCCTACAAAACCCCCCTGGTCTGCCCTCCGAAGACGCGGGTACTTACCTGCAAGCAGACCGGAACCGGGGCACCCCCTTCTCTCCATTCTAGCCTATGTGTTTTGGGCACCACTTTGAACTCTGCACCTGACCGGCCCTGAGCTGCTGGTGTGGTGACTTTGGGGTTGCTCTGAACCCCCAACGGTGGGCTACCTTGGACCAAGAACTAAGCCCTGTAAGTGTCTTACTTACCTGGTTAACCTAACAAATACTTACCTCCCCTAGGAACTGTGAAAATTGCACTAAGTGTCCACTTTTAAAACAGCTATTTGTGAATAACTTGAAAAGTATACATGCAATTTTGATGATTCGAAGTTCCTAAAGTACTTACCTGCAATACCTTTCGAATGAGATATTACATGTAGAATTTGAACCTGTGGTTCTTAAAATAAACTAAGAAAAGATATTTTTCTATACAAAAACCTATTGGCTGGATTTGTCTCTGAGTGTGTACCTCATTTATTGTCTATGTGTATGTACAACAAATGCTTAACACTACTCCTTGGATAAGCCTACTGCTCGACCACACTACCACAAAATAGAGCATTAGTATTATCTCTTTTTGCCACTATCTTACCTCTAAGGGGAACCCTTGGACTCTGTGCATACTATTCCTTACTTTGAAATAGTGCATACAGAGCCAACTTCCTACATGGTTGTTATGTGTCACTGGGATCCTGCTAGCCAGGACCCCAGTGCTCATAAGTTTGTGGCCTATATGTATGTGTTCCCTGTGTGATGCCTAACTGTCTCACTGAGGCTCTGCTAACCAGAACCTCAGTGGTTATGCTCTCTCTGCTTTCCAAATTGTCACTAACAGGCTAGTGACCAATTTCACCAATTCACATTGGCATACTGGTACACCCATATAATTCCCTAGTATATGGTACTGAGGTACCCAGGGTATTGGGGTTCCAGGAGATCCCTATGGGCTGCAGCATTTCTTTTGCCACCCATAGGGAGATCTGACTATTCGTACACGGGCCTGCCAGTGCAGCCTGAGTGAAATAACATCCACGTTATTTCACAGACATTTACCACTGCACTTAAGTAACTTATAAGTCACCTATATTTCTAACCTTCACCTGGTGAAGGTTGGGTGCAAAGTTACTTAGTGTGTGGGCACCCTGGCACTAGCCAAGGTGCCCCCACATTGTTCAGGGCAAATTCCCCAGACTTTGTGAGTGCAGGGACACCATTACACGCGTGCACTTTACATAGGTCACTACCTATGTATAGCGTCACAATGGTAACTCCGAACATGGCCATGTAACATGTCTAAGATCATGGAATTGTCCTCCCAATGCCATTCTGGCATTGGGGGGACAATTCCATGATCCCCCGGGTCTCTAGCACAGAACCCGGGTACTGCCAAACTGCCTTTTCAGGGTTTGCACTGCAGCTGCTGTTGCTGCCAACCCCTCAGACAGGTTTCTGCCCCCCTGGGGTCCAGGCAGCCCTGGCCCAGGAAGGCAGAACAAAGGATTTCCTCTGAGAGAGGGTGTTACACCCTCTCCCTTTGGAAATAGGTGTGATGGGCTGGGGAGGAGTAGCCTCCCCCAGCCTCTGGAAATGCTTTGATGGGCACAGATGGTGCCCATCTCTGCATAAGCCAGTATACACCGGTTCAGGGATCCCCCAGCCCTGCTCTGGCGCGAAACTGGACAAAGGAAAGGGGAGTGACCACTCCCCTGACCTGCACCTCCCAGGGGAGGTGCTCAGAGCTCCTCCAGTGGGCCCCAGACCTCTGCCATCTTGGATTCAGAGGTGTTGCTGGCACACTGGACTGCTCTGAGTGGCCAGTGCCAGCAGGTGACATCAGAGACTCCTTGTGATAGGCTCTTACCTCTGTTAGTAGCCAATCCTCCTTCCTAAGTAGCCAAACCTCCTTTTCTGGCTATTTAGGGTCTCTGCTTTGGGGAATTCTTCAGATAACGAATGCAAGAGCTCACCAGAGTTTCTCTGCATCTCCCTCTTCACCTTCTGCCAAAGGATCGACCGCTGACTGCTCAGGACGCTTGCAAAACTGCAACAAAGTAGCCAGACGACTACTAGCAACCTTGTATCGCTTCATCCTGCTGGCTTTCTTGACTGTTTCCAGGTGGTGCATGCTCTGGGGGTAGCCTGCCTCCTTCTTGCACCAGGAGATCTGAAGAAATCTCCTGTGGGTCGACGGAATCTTCCCCCTGCAACCGCAGGCAACAAAAGACTGCATCACCGGTCCTCTGGGTCCCCTCTCAGCACGACGAGCGTGGTCCCTGGAACTCAGCAACTCTGTCCAAGTGACTCCCACAGTCCAGTGACTCTTCAGTCCAAGTTTGGTGGAGGTAAGTCCTTGCCTCCCCACGCTAGACTGCATTGCTGGGTACTGCGTGATTTGCAGCTGCTCCGGCTCCTGTGCACTCTTCCAGGATTTCCTTTGTGCACAGCCAAGCCTGGGTGCCCGACACTCTAACCTGCAGTGCACAACCTTCTGAGTTGTCCTCCGGCGTTGTGGGACTCCCTTTTGTGACTTCGGGTGGACTCCGGTTCACTCCTCTTCTAAGTGCCTGTTCCGGTACTTCTGTGGGTGCTGCCTGCTTCTGTGAGGGCTCCCTGACTTGCTGGGCGCCCCCTCTGTCTCCTCATCCAAGTGGCGACATCCTGGTCCCTCCTGGGCCTCAGCAGCATCCAAAAACCCTAACCGCGACCCTTGCAGCTAGCAAGGCTTGTTTGCGGTCTTTCTGGGTGGGAACACGTCTACAAGCTTCTTCACGACGTGGGACATCCATCCTCCAAAGGGGAAGTTCCTAGTCCTCTTCGTTCTTGCAAAACACCAAGCTTCTTCCATCTGGTGGCAGCTTCCTTGCACCCTCAGCTGGCATTTCCTGGGCTCCTGCCCACTCTCGACACTGTCGCGACTCTTGGACTTGGTCCCCTTGTCTTACAGGTACTCAGGTCCGGAAATCCACTGTTGTTGCATTGCTGGTGTTGGTTTTCCTTGCAGAATCCCCCTATCACGACTTCTGTGCTCTCTGGGGGTTGTAGGTGCACTTTACACCTCCCTTACAGGGTCTTGGGGTGGGCTATTTTTTTAACCCTCACTGTTTTCTTACAGTCCCAGCGACCCTCTACAATCTCACATAGGTTTGGGGTCCATTTGTGGTTCGCATTCCACTTTTGGAGTATATGGTTTGTGTTGCCCCTATACCTATGTGCTCCTATTGCAATCTATTGTAATTTTACACTGCTTGCACTACTTCCTTTTGCTATTACTGCATAATTTTGGTATTGTGTACATATATCTTGTGTATATTTTTCATCCTCATACTGAGGGTACTCACTGAGATACTTTTGGCATATTGTCATAAAAATAAAGTACCTTTATTTTTAGTATATCTGTGTATTGTGTTTTCTTATGATATTGTGCATATGACACCAGTGGTATAGTAGGAGCTTTACATGTCTCCTAGTTCAGCCTAAGCTTCTTTGCCATAGCTACCTTCTATCAGCCTAAGCTGCTAGAAACACCTCTTCTACACTAATAAGGGATAACTGGACCTGGCACAATGTGTAAGTACCTCTGGTACCCACTACAGGCCAGGCCAACCTCCTACATTGGTTGTGCAGCAATGGGATAAGTACTTGTAACTACTTACCACTTTGTCATTTTGTACTTTTCATAAGAGAATAATATACAAAACAAGTTCAGTGTATGTACACCTAACCAAAAAGTTTTGCTTTTCTCCTCTTACACTTTCTACTAAGTGCTGAAAAGTACTCCTAAGCTTCTAAAAGTTTCCAAAAAGTTTGAAAAACGTTTTTTTTTCTATTCTTTAAAGAGTCCTGAAACTTTTTCTCTCTTCTCACTGTCTCTAAACCTTCTTCTATCATGTCTGATGTAGGAACGTCTCTTAAAATGGTCAATACAACTTATGACAATTTAAACTTTAAGAGCCTAAGGCAGGGGTCTCCAAACTTTTTCATGCCGCGCCCCCCCAGTTGGAAAATAAAAATCATTGGGCCCCACCTCAGAATTTTTCACAATTATTTTATAAAGATGGCAATTTTTGAATATGTCTAAGCCTATTTAAACATTGCTGTTAAGTACTGTTATCTTTTTTAAATGCAATAACATGCTTCTGCTTAAAACAAAGGCCTGTTATCTGTATAATGCTTCTTTTGGCCGGAGTCTGGCGGCCCCCCTAGGATCACTTGGGGCCCCCCTTGGGGGGCCCGCCCCCCAGTTTAAAGACCTCTGGCCTAAGGAGTCTCTGCATTGATAGAGGTTTAGTGATAGGAAAGAACCCTTCAAGAGAATTTCTATTTAACCTGCTCATTGAGAATGATAAGTCCCTAGCTGGCACTTCAACTGGGAAGTTAGTAGATAGCTCACACTCTGACTCAGGGGAACCCCTTGAGGGAGGTATAGAGGGTTCTATTCCAAATCTGCCCCTCAGCAGACCTCAGAGCAATGCTGGTAGTAATAGGAACTCCCATCATAGTAGGGATGTTTTTATTCCTGGAGGCCAGGTTGTCAGAGTCCAAGCTGTTAGGGACAGATCTCCCTCTGTTGGTTCCAATTTATCCTCAGTGTTCAAGCATTCCCAACCCACCCACCCTGAAGACAACATGTTAGAAAGGGAACTTAAAAAGTTGAGAGTGGAAGAGACCAGGCAGAAGCTTAAACAGCAACAGCTGGCTCTAGACAGGGAATCCCTAGACCTGGAGAAGGAGAGACAGAGATTGGGGTTAGGACCCCATGGTGGCAGCAGCAGTATTCCTGATAGTAATCCTGTGAGAGAGCATGATTCCAGGAATCTGCACAAGATAGTTCCCCCTTACAAGGAGGGGGATGACATCAACAAGTGGTTTGCTGCACTTGAGAGGGCCTGTATGGTACAGGGGGCCCCTCAAATGCAGTGGGCTGCTATATTGTGGCTATCTTTCAATGGAAACGGTAGGGATAGGCTCCTTATTGTTAGAGAAAGTGATGCTAACAATTTGGCAGTTTTGAAGGATGCACTCTTGGATGGATTTGGCTTAACCACTGAACAATACAGGATTAAGTTCAGAGACACCAGAAAAGAGTCCTCACAAGACTGGATATACTTTGCTGACTGTTCAGTGAAGGCCTTGGAGGGGTGGTTACATGGCAGTAAAGTTTCTGACTATGAAAGCCTGTATAATCTTATTCTGAGAGAGCATATTCTGAATAACTGTGTGTCTGACTTGTTACACCAATATCTAGTGGACTCAGATCTGACCTTTCCCCAAGAATTGGGAAAGAAGGCAGACAAATGGGTCAGAACAAGAGTGAACAGAAAAGTTCATGTAGGGGGTGACAAGGATGGCAAGAAGAAAGATGGTGAGAAATCTCAAGATAAGCATGGGGATAAGGGTAAAACCAAAGATCCTTCTTCAAATCCTAAACACTCTTCGGGGGGTGGGGATAAATCAAATTCCTCCTCTTCTTCACAACATACACACATTAAAAAGCCTTGGTGCTTTGTGTGTAAAAATAAAGGCCATAGGCCAGGGGATAAGTCCTGTCTAGGTAAACCCCCTGAGTCAACCACCACTAATACATCAAACTCTAATGCCCCTAGCAGTAGTGGTAATAGTGGTGGGACTGCTGGCAACAGTCAAACTAAGGGTGTAGTTGGGTTCACTTATGGGTCCATCATAGAAACTGGGGTAGTTAGTCCCAAGGCAGTTTCTGTCACACCTAGTGGCATTGGCCTTGCCACACTGACTGCTTGTCCCCTTACAATGGATAAGTACAGGCAGACAGTTTCAATAAATGGTGTTGAGGCCCATGCCTACAGGGACACAGGTGCCAGTATCACTTTGGTGACTGAAAACCTAGTGCCCCCTGAACAACACATCATTGGACAACAGTACAAGATTATTGATGTCCATAACTCCACTAAGTTTCTTCCCTTAGCTATAGTTCAGCTTAGTTGGGGTGGAGTTACTGTCCCTAAGCAGGTGGTAGTGTCACCTAGCTTACCTGTAGACTGTCTCTTAGGTAATGACCTAGAGACCTCAGGTTGGGCTGAGGTAGAGTTTTATACCCATGCAGCCATGCTGGGTATCCCTGAGGAATTGCTTCCTCTCATTTCTATTGAAAGGAAAAAGCAAAGGAGAGAAAAAGGCCTGAAAACTCAGGATCCCTCTCCAACAACAGGTAAAAAGGGTATCACAGTATCCCCTAACCACCCTGCCATTCAGGATACCATTCCTGTGGTGGGAGAAACCTGCCCTGGGGTGGCACCTGTACCAAGGGAATCATCAGCTGGCACAGCTGTACTCCCTGAGGTGAAAGTACCTCTCTGTGGGATAACTAATATTGGTGAGAAAAAGGGCACCATTTTAGTTAACATGGAGCATCCCTCCAACCCTCCCAGAGAAACTTTAGTGCAGAAACCCTGCACTGCCTCACAACACGTAGGACAGCAGCCCTGCCCTAGTGTGGAGCTCATAGGACAGCATCCCTGCCCTGCTCCAACTAAAGAGAAACAGAATCCCTGTTCTCTCTTACAGCCATATGGACAAAGTTTTTGCCCAGCTATGGCTTTACTGAGACAGCATCCCTGTCTGGCATTCTCACCACTAGAAATAGGTCCAGTGGACAATTCCCACTGTTCTAAACTAAAACTTACTGATAGGAACTCTGAAAATATATCTTCACATTGTTGGTTAGCTAAAAAACTTCAAACAGGGTGGTTTACATCCCCACAGGGAAGTAACCATATAGTGGATGATAAAGGGAGTAACCAGTCTATTGCAGAGCTACTCTCCACTTATCACCACTTAGACAATAAAGACTCAGCTGGCCAAGGTTAGCCTTATTGTCCTTCGTTTGGGGGGGTTGTGTGAGAAAGTAGCCTCTTTCTAGCCTTGTTACCCCCACTTTTGGCCTGTTTGTGAGTATATGTCAGGGTGTTTTCACTGTCTCACTGGGATCCTGCTAGCCAGGGCCCAGTGCTCATAGTGAAAACCCTATGTTGTAAGTGTGGTTGTTATGTGTCACTGGGATCCTGCTAGCCAGGACCCCAGTGCTCATAAGTTTGTGACCTATAGTATGTGTTCCCTGTGTGATGCCTAACTGTCTCACTGAGGCTCTGCTAACCAGAACCTCAGTGGTTATGCTCTCTCTGCTTTCCAAATTGTCACTAACAGGCTAGTGACCAATTTCACCAATTCACATTGGCATACTGGTACACCCATATAATTCCCTAGTATATGGTACTGAGGTGCCCAGGGTATTGGGGTTCCAGGAGATCCCTATTGGCTGCAGCATTTCTTTTGCCACCCATAGGGAGATCTGACTATTCTTACACGGGACTGCCAGTGCAGCCTGAGTGAAATAACGTTCACGTTATTTCACAGCTATTTACCACTGCACTTAAGTAATTTATAAGTCACCTAAATGTCTAACCTTCACCTGGTGAAGGTTGGGTGCAAAGTTACTTAGTGTGTGGGCACCCTGGCACTAGCCAAGGTGCCCCCACATTGTTCAGGGCAAATTCCCCGGACTTTGTGAGTGCGGGGACACCATTACACGCGTGCACTATACATAGGTAACTACCTATGTATAGCGTCACAATGGTAACTCCGAACATGGCCATGTAACATGTCTAAGATCATGGAATTGTCACCCTGACAATTCCATGATCCCCCGGGTCTCTAGCACAGAACCCGGGTACTGCCAAACTGCCTTTTCAGGGTTTGCACTGCAGCTGCTGCCAACCCCTCAGACAGGTTTCTGCCCCCCCTGGGGTCCAGGCAGCCCAGGCCCAGGAAGGCAGAACAAAGGATTTCCTCTGAGAGAGGGTGTTACACCCTCTCCCTTTGGAAATAGTTGTGATGGGCTGGGGAGGAGTAGCCTCCCCCAGCCTCTGGAAATGCTTTGATGGGCACAGATGGTGCCCATCTCTGCATAAGCCAGTCTACACCGGTTCTGGGATCCCCCAGCCCTGCTCTAGCGCAAAACTGGACAAAGGAAAGGGGAGTGACCACTCCCCTGACCTGCACCTCCCAGGGGAGGTGCCCAGAGCTCCTCCAGTGTGCCCCAGACCTCTGCCATCTTGGATTCAGAGGTGTTGCTGGCACACTGGACTGCTCTGAGTGGCCAGTGCCAGCAGGTGACGTCAGAGACTCCTTCTGATAGGCTCTTACCTCTGTTAGTAGCCAATCCTCCTTCCTAGGTAGCCAAACCTCCTTTTCTGGCTATTTAGGGTCTCTGCTTTGGGGAATTCTTCAGATAACGAATGCAAGAGCTCACCAGAGTTCCTCTGCATCTCCCTCTTCAACTTCTGCCAAAGGATCGACCGCTGACTGCTCAGGACGCTTGCAAAACCGCAACAAAGTAGCCAGACGACTGCTAGCAACCTTGTATCGCTTCATACTGCCGGCTTTCTCGATTGTTTCCAGGTGGTGCATGCTCTGGGGGTAGTCTGCCTCCTTCTTGCACCAGGAGCTCTGAAGAAATCTCCCGTGGGTCGACGGAATCTTCCCCCTGCAACCGCAGGCAACAAAAGACTGCATCACCGGTCCCCTGAGTCCCCTCTCAGCACGACGAGCGTGGTCCCTGGAACTCAGCAACTCTGTCCAAGTGACTTACACAGTCCAGTGACTCTTCAGTCCAAGTTTGGTGGAGGTAAGTCCTTGCCTCCCCACGCTAGACTGCATTGCTGGGTAGCGCGTGATTTGCAGCTGCTCCGGCTCCTGTGCACTCTTCCAGGATTTCCTTTGCGCACAGCCAAGCCTGGGTCCCCGACACTCTAACCTGCAGTGCACAACCTTCTGAGTTGTCCTCCGGCGTCGTGGGACTCCCTTTTGTGACTTCGGGTGGACTCCAGTTCACTCCTCTTCTAAGTGCCTGTTCCGGTACTTCTGCGGGTGCTGCCTGCTTCTGTGAGGGCTCCCTGACTTGCTGGGCGCCCCCTCTGTCTCCTCATCCAAGTGGCAACATCCTGGTCCCTCTTGGGCCACAGCAGTATCCAAAAACCCTAACTGTGACCCTTGCAGCTAGCAAGGCTTGTTTGCGGTCTTTCTTGGTGGGAACACCTCTGCAAGCTTCTTCACGACGTGGGACATCCATCCTCCAAAGGGAAAGGTCCTAGTCCTCTTCTTTCTTGCAAAACACCAAGCTTCTTCCATCCGGTGGCAGCTTCCTTGCACCCTCAGCTGGCATTTCCTGGGCTCCTGCCCACTCTCGACACTGTCGCGACTCTTGGACTTGGTCCCCTTGTCTTACAGGCACTCAGGTCCGGAAATCCACTGTTGTTGCATTGCTGGTGTTGGTTTTCCTTGCAGAATCCCCCTATCACGACTTCTGTGCTCTCTGGGGGTTTTAGGTGCACTTTACACCTACCTTAAAGGGTCTTGGGGTGGGCTATTTTTCTAACCCTCACTGTTTTCTTACAGTCCCAGCGACCCTCTACAAGCTCACATAGGTTTGGGGTCCATTCGTGGTTCGCATTCCACTTTTGGAGTATATGGTTTGTGTTGCCCCTATACCTATGTGCTCCTATTGCAATCTATTGTAATTTTACACTGCTTGCACTACTTCCTTTTGCTATTACTGCATAATTTTGGTATTGTGTACATATATCTTGTGTATATTTTTCATCCTCATACTGAGGGTACTCACTGAGATACTTTTGGCATATTGTCATAAAAATAAAGTACCTTTATTTTTAGTATATCTGTGAATTGTGTTTTCTTATGATCTTGTACATATGACACCATTGGTATAGTAGGAGCGTTACATGTCTCCTAGTTCAGCCTAAGTTGCTTTGCCATAGCTACCTTCTATCAGCCTAAGCTGCTAGAAACACCTCTTCTACACTAATAAGGGATAACTGGACCTGGCACAAGGTGTAAGTACCTCTGGTACCCACTACAAGCCTGGCCAGCCTCCTACACCATGTGACTGCCAAGGAATGGTAGCGCACAATGAATAACATTAATTAAACACGAGGAAAGAATCTCGCGTCTTGCTGATTCAAATGCCACTATGTAACTGCCAAGGAATGGTAGCGCACAATGAATAACATGAATTAAGCACGAGAAAAGAATCGCGCGTCTTGCCGATTCGAATGCCATCATATAAATGCCAAGGAATGGCAGCGTGCAATGAATAGAAAGGGTTAAATCACTAGAGAACGAATCGTGCATCTTGCCGATTCGAAGGCCACCATGTAACTGTCAAGAAATGGTAGCGCACAATGAATATCAAGGGTTAAGCACACGAAAATGAATTGCGCGCCTTGCAGATTCGAAGGCCACCATGTAACTGTCAAGGAATGGTAGCGTACAATAATTATCAAGGGTTAAATCACAGGAAAAAGGAATCGCGCGTCTTGCCGATTCGAAGGCCACCATGTAATTGTCAAGAAATCGTAGCGCACAATGATTAACATGAACTAAACACAGAGAAAGAATCGCGTGTCTTGCCGATTCGAGTAACAGGATGCAAATGCCACAAAACGCCCAAGCACATTGACACGCACAAGAGTAATTCGTTAGTCATGCAAGAATTAGGCCCAAGAATTCAAGCGTCCTCGATAACGGAGTCGGGGGCCCAGCCCAACCTCCGTCTTACCGCCCTGAACAAGGATCACCAATGAAGAATGAAGGGCAGAGGCCTGGAAGATCAGAATAGGCCACCGGAAGAGGAGCTCAGGAAGTTGCTGCTGCTCTGCACCGGGACCTCTGAATAGTGAGCACGTGGAGCTGGGCTGGCTCCCTTTTATAGAGTCTTGGCCCAGCCCACAACCACACCCAGGCATGCTGCAGGGAAAGCTTCTAGAAGGCCCTGGAAAGGGACCACACCCTGACACACTCTGAAAGCCTGCAGCAATACATTGCAAATGAACAGCATTTATAAGCACCTTAAAAATAAGTCTTCAGGATTGAACTCTGCAATGCAAAAGGTTAAACAACAACATATCAACACAATGCATAAATTACGTTATCTTGAGAGTGCTGGGTTTTTGGATTCTCGCCGCCCGTAGAGCGCGCACTGCCCTGGTGTTGACAGTACTCCCCTCTCCCAGACGCGCTCTAGGGCCTTGTTTGTCTGGATTGAGATAATGGAAGCGCCTCATAAGTACTGGAGCATGAATATCAGATGCGGAAACTAATGAGTTACTTTCAGGGCCATAACCTTTCCATGAAATTAAGTACCATAGGTTACGCCCTCTCAGGTTAGAATCCAACACTTTCTTGACTTTGTATTCTTCTTCCCCCATTACTAGAACAGGAGCTGGATGAGGGCGGACCTTCTGGACTGCCTTTTTTAAGAGGGAAGTGTGGAACACTGGATGAATCCGTAATGATCTTGGCAATTGGAGTTTATAGGTCACAGGATTGATTTGCTGAAGGACAGTGTAAGGACCTATACATTTGGGGTTGAACATGTGCTTTTTCTTGAAGTCTATATGTTTTGTGGAAAGCCACACTTTGTCACCTGGTTGATACTGCGGTCCCTCACAATGTTTCTTGTCATAATGCTTTTTGTATTTTTGTTTGGCTTTTTCTAAATGCTGTTGAATCAGTTTCTGGGTTTGATGCAGATGTTGAATGGTTTCTGACACAGCTGGAGTAAGAGAACTTTCTTGCTGGATTGTGATGGGCAAGGTGTCAGGATGATAGCCAAACAAACCAAAAAAGGGTGTGACGCCAGTAGAAGTGTGGAATGAGTTATTGTAGGCTAACTCAGCTAACCAGAGCATTGATGTCCAAGAATGAAGTGCTTTTTCAGCGTAAGCACGTAGGTATTGCTTCAAGGTCTGATTTATTCTCTCCGTTTGACCATCTGTTTGAGGATGGTGGCTAGTAGATAGCGTAGATGTCACTTGGAGTGTTTTACACCATGTTTTCCAGAAATTGGAGGCAAATTGCGACCCCCGATCGGAGAGGATCACTTTTGGTAGTCCATGATAAGGAACCACTCTATTCAGTAAAATAGTTGCCAGTTCACTAGAGGTGGGCAATTTCTTACAGGCAATGAAATGTCCATATTTCGTGAGACCATCTACTACCACCAGAATTACTGACTGCTGTTGAACCACTGGCAGACCGGTAATAAAGTCTAAAGAAATGTGCTCCCACGGACGACTTGGGGTTGGGAGTGGGTGTAACAACCCTTTCGGTTTTGAATGACTTGTTGTAGTGCGAGCAGAGACTTCGCAGTTGTTTACCATTGCTTTTACATCTTTTGTTAGGGTAGGCCACCAGAAATAGCGTTGGACTAATTCAAGAGTTTCAGGAGTACCGGGGTGATGAGAAAATGTATATAAACTTAATCATACACCATAGCTGCTAGGCATCTGTTTATCTTTATTATGTTGCCATGTGCTCGACAAACCTCCTGAACTTTGATGATTGACCTTGTGCTCGCAGCCTTGGGCTGCAATCTGCTTATCGCTGTAATTTACTTGTTCTAACCGTAGTTACGAGAATTTTTGTGCTTAATCAGTAACTGCCAGAACAGGTTCGTACAGGTCGTTGCCACCTCCTGCCAGCTGCATCTGTACCTTCTCCCAGCACATGTGTATCCCTGAAATATTCTGAAGGCTGCAGAGGACCTTGAATACGCTAGGGGTGGAGTTGTCCTCTGACTAAGCAGTTTTGTGTGTATATAAGGTTGGGTGCCCCAGAGTGAAGGGGCAGCCTCCGTAGGATAGTCACTTGACTGTCCTGGGACTCTGTATTAGCTCGAGCTATAATCCATGTAATAAACTTCTCTTTATTCCTCCAGTTAGTGACTCCGCTTGATTTGTGTACTCTCTGCTAAACGGACCCTGAGGACTAGGGTGTCCCTCCACCGCTGGGAAGGAGACTCCGGGTGGGGATTCTATCTTTCCTGGTTCCTCAGTGACCTGCCGTAGGTATAACATGCAACCAATGAAACACTATCTTGCGAAGTTTGGTAGTGGGCACGAACAAACGAGCGTCATGAAAGGGTAGTCCTTGCTTGATTGACCTTTTGGGGTCTGCTTGTGCCCATGGTTGCCATTTCTCAACAGTGAAAGAATTGCGGATGTCTTCAAAGAAATCTTCAGTTTTTATGATACATAGGACCTTGTCAGGAGCAATGATAGCTCTGGAGGCTTGAATTGCAGGCAACGTGGTAGACTCTTGGCGGGACAAGGCGTCAGCTTTGCAATTATCTTTACCAGGCCGGAAGATTACCACAAAATCAAATTCGGCAAAAAACAGCATCCAGCGTAATTGCAGAGGAGTCAAAAGTCTGGCGGAACTTATGAATTGAAGATTGCGATGATCAGTATATACTGTGACAGTATATTTGGCACCCAGCAGATGATGTCTCCATTCTTTAAAGGCGTCACAAATCACCAGAAGCTCTTTTTCCGCAATGACATAGTTCTGTTCGGTTTTGTTCAACTTCCGAGACATGTAAGCTACAGGATGAAGTTGACCAGTGTCTTTGTTTCGTTGCGACAAGACTGCTCCTATAGCCACATCTGAAGCATCAGCTTCCACTATGAAAGGTCGATCCACATCAGGATGAGTCAAGACTGGGGCAGTGGAGAAAGCTTCCTTCAAAGTTGAAAAGGCTTGGTCAGCTTCTGGAGACCATCCACATTTTTCTTTATTTCTTAATAGCCTTGTAATTGGAGCCACTGTCTGGGAGAAATGATTGATGAACCTCCGGTAAAAATTTGCGAACCCCAGGAAACATTGTACATCACAAACAGTCTTTGGGGTGGGCCAATCAGATACGGCTTTTACTTTCTTTTCTGCCATCACCATACCTTGAGGGGTAAGGATAACACCTAAAAACTCAACTGTGGTAACATGAAATTCACACTTGGATAGTTTGCAATATAAATGGTGCTTTCGAAGGGCTGCAAGAATTTTCTTGACATGATGGACATGTTCATTTTCATTGTCTGAGTAGATCAAAATGACATTGATGTAGACTATGGCAAATATGTCAAGGTACTCTCTAAGAACGTCATTCAAGAAAAATTTAAATGCTGCTGGAGCATTACACAGACCAAAAGGTATGATGGTGTATTCAAAAAGGCCATATCTTGTTTGAACGCTGTTTTCCATTCATCACCCTCTCTCATTCTGACCAAATGATAAGCACCTCGAAGGTCAAGCTTTGTGTAGATTTTTGCTTTCTTTACTTGTTCCAGTAAGACGGGAATTAGGGGCAAAGGATACTTATTCTTGATGGTGACTTTGTTCAATCCCCTATAGTTGATACAAGTTCGAAGTTCTCCATTCGCCTTCGGAACAAAAAACAAAGGAGAAGCTGCGGGAGACTTAGAGGGGCGAATGAAACCATTCTCCAAAAATTGATCTAGGTATTTTCGTAAATGTTGATTTTCATGTTCTGGCAGGGCATACACATGACAATTGGGAAGTATCGCATCTGGGACTAGATCAATTTGACAGTCATAGGATCTATGAGGAGGTAGGGTCTCTGCTTCTTTCTCATCAAATTCATCTTTGTAAGATGAATACTGTTTGGGCAGCTGAACTTCTTTCTCCGCGGAAGTAGCTATGTAAGAGTTGCAAACTTTTGATACTTGAATCTTTTGGAGGCATTGTTCTTTACATAGCGCAGATGAGAACACGACCTTTCGTTCTGACCAATTAATCTCTGGATTGTGATGAGTTAACCATGGTAAAACAAGGATGATCCCATATTGGGGAGCATGGATCACCTCAAGGATGATTTTCTCTTTATGTTTCTTTCTTTGATTCTTATCTTCACAAATCACTGACAAGGGGACAGTCTGAAGAGGTACCGGACCTCCAGTCAACAGTTTTCCATCGACTGCCTGGATGATTTCTGGGGTCTTCTTTTCAATACATGGGATTCCCCATGCACGAACCAATTGGGCGTCAACAAAATTCCCGGTAGCCCCAGAATCGACTAGAGCCTTCTTGAGATAGGTATTTTTCTTAACCTGAACTCTTATTCCCAGTTTAAGATGTCTAGATTGTGAAGGGTCCATGGTGACACCCAAGAGCAACCCTTCTCTGCATCTTGGGTGCTTTAGTTTTCCGACTCGACTGGTGAATTGGCTGCAACCTTCTGTACTGGACCTCGCTTGCTCTTTGGTTTGATGGGACAAATTTTGGCAAAATGACCCTTGCGCCCACAATAGAGACATTGCCCATTCTTTCTGCGTAGGTCCTTTTCATCTTTGGTCAAAGGTCTCCTGATGATTCCAATTTCCATCGGTTCTGGCGTTCTTTCTTTCAGAGTTCTTGAGTCTCTGTTATCATGAACATGCCAATAATATTTTTCAGTCCTTTTGCGCGATCCTTTTCGTTCTGTTAAACAATGATCAAGCCTCAAGACAAGGTTCATTAATTCTTAACAGTCTGTAGGTTGCGGGTCGATTTGCGCTAAGATATCTTTTAGCTCCTCTTTGAGTCCCTTTTAAAACAAGGCCGCTTGTTTTTCTTCAGGCCAGGATGTCTCAGCGACCAGCCGATTAAAGTTGGCTAAATATGACACTAAGGGGGTCATTCCGACCTTGGCGGGCAGCTACCGCCGCCCGCCAGGTGGAAACCGCCATGCGGCCGCCAATGCGGCCGCACTCACACGACCCCCATTCCGACATTCCTGCCGGCCCAGCGGGAATGAGGCCGCAACACAGGAGCCGGCTCCTAATGGAGCCGGCGGTGTTGCGGCCGTGCGACGGGTGCAGTTGCACCCGTCGCGCTTTTCACTGTCTGCTATGCAGACAGTGAAAAGCTGGCCGGGGCCCTGTTAGGGGGCCCCTGCACTGCCCATGCCAGTGGTATGGGCAGTGCAGGGGCCCCCAGGCGCCCCAGGACACCCCTTACCGCCAGCCTCTTCCTGGCGGTGCAAACCGCCAGAAACAGGCTGGCGGTAAGGGGGTCATAATCCCCAGGGCAGCTCTGCTTGCAGCGCTGCCCTGGCGGATTATCCCCGCCGGGGCATAAACGGCGGGAAACCGCCGGCCCCGGTGGTGCGACCGCGGAGGTACCTCCGCGGTCAGAATAGGGAAAAAAGCACCGCCAGCCTGTTGGCGGTGCTTTAGTCATTTTTGCCCTGGCGGTCTCGGACCGCCAGGGTCAGAATGACCCCCAAAGTCCTGATTCCCTTGGCGTAAGTCTAATAATTCACGATCTGCTGACAGTGTTACAGTTCTACGATCAAAAACTTGCTCAAATTCACAAACAAAATTTCTCCAGTTGTACAACAGGGGACTATCTTTACTCACAAGAGGAATTGCCCAGGTAGCTGCATCTCCAGACAGATATGATAACAAGAAAGCTACTTTGGACTGGCCATCGGGGAAAGTATGTGGTCTGCAGGTGAAGTGCAGTTCCACTTGAACCAGGAAAGATTGTGCTTTCAAGGGGTCACCTGAGAAACGTTCTGGGGGAGCTAAAGGAATGGCTGAAGGAACATTGATGGAAATGTTTGTCGGATTACTTCCAGAAGTCTGAGGAGAAGTACCTGGTCAAGACACACCTGTGGGACTTTGTTCCTTCTTCTCTACCTTATCCTGAAACTGACTCCCTCTCTCAGCTAGGCTAGTTGCCAAATCTTTTGATGATACCACCTCTGCCTGGAGCTGGGTGATAGCCTTGACTAGCTCGTCCAGTGTGGCCATGTTGAGAACATACACAAAGCAGGAGGATAATAATTTGTGGGCTCACTATTCTGTCAGAGTTACCAGATCCTCGGGGTCTGTGCACGTTCCCAACACTTCCACCAGAAGACAGCTCCAATACTATGATTAGATTTGTCACAGAGTCTAAGAGAGTCCAAGTGGGGAAAAGGGGATTAGGAAGGGAACAGCTGGGAAGGAGACCTGTAGGAAGCAAAAGGTTAAAACACACAACATTAAAATTAAATCTCATGAAATCAATACTAGGCTATGACTCTAAGCATTGTCATTCTGAAAACATGAGCAACCTAAGAATTAGACTTAAAATGACTAGGCTTCAAAATGACTGGATACCTGTGAGGGAATCAAGAGGGGTTAAAAGAAACTTTCAAATTCAAGTACTTTCTCTTGCAATGAGAATCAGGAAAACAATCTGAATAAGTTCTGAACCATCACATGAATCCTTTTTGAGAATACATACTAGTAACACACAACATTACATCTAAAACTCTGGTCTTTTTTGTTCTCTCAAAATGTTGGAACATGAATTGCTCACATTGCAGATTTTTACATCGGTAGTAAACACCATAGAAAGATTCTGCACCAAGAATAACATAACATAAATTCAGAAATAAATCACACGACTTGTCAACTCGAGTACTACCAAGTAAATGCCTTAGAATGGTAGCGCACAATGAACAACATGAATTAAGCACGAGGAAAGAATCGTGCGTCTTGCCGATTCGAATGCCACCATGTAACTGCCAAGGAATGGTAGCGCACAATGAATTACATGAATTAAGCACGAGGAAAGAATTGCGCGTCTTGCCGATTCGAATGCCACCATGTAAATGCCAAGGAATGGTAGCGTGCAATGAATACAAAGGGTTAAATCACTAGAGAACGAATCGCGTGTCTTGCCGATTCGAAGGCCACCATGTAATTGTCAAGAAATGGTAGCGCACAATGATTAACATGAATTAAACACGGAGAAAGAATTGCGCGTCTTGCCGATTCGAGTAACAGCATGCAAATGCCACAAAACGCCCAAGCGCACATTCACACGCACAAGAGTAATTTGTTAATCATGCAAGAATTAGGCCCAAGAATTCGAGCGTCCTCGATAACGGAGTCGGGGGCCCAGCCCAACCTCCGTCTTACCGCCCTGAACAAGGATCACCAATGAAGAATGAAGGGCAGAGGCCTGGAAGATCAGAATAGGCCACCAGAACAGGAGCTCAGGAAGTTGGTGCTGCGCTGCACCGGGACCTCTGAATAGTGAGCACGTGGAGCTGGGCTGGCTCCCTTTTATAGAGTCTTGGCCTAGCCCACAACCACACCCAGGCATGCTGCAGGGAAAGCTTCTAGAAGGCCCTGGAAAGGGACCACACCCTGACACACTCTGAAAGCCTGCAGCAATACATTGCAAATGAACAGTATTCATAAGCACCTTAAAAATAAGTCTTCAGGATTGAACTCTGCAATGCAAAAGGTTAAACAACAACAACAATGCATACATTACGTTATCTTGAGAGTGCTGTGTTTTTGCATTCTAGTCGCCCGTAGAGCGCGCACTGCCCTGGTGTTGACAAAAAGGAACAACCTGTTGGAAGCACTTTTAAACCATATGGTAGTATTAACTGGAGTTTACCTAATAGGGAACAAGTGAGCAACCCACAGGAGGCACTGTTAAGCCACTAGGGAGTATTATGTGGGGTGGAAGGCACTCACTCCTTTGTAGGCACTCTTAAACTACCAGATGCACTGTTAAACCACCTAGGAGCATTACGTGCAATCTACCAAGCAGTAAGACATGAACAACCCATTCGAAGCACCGTTAAACTAGCAGGGCGTATTATGGGGGGTCTACCTATGGGTGAAAGATGAGCATACCCCTGTTAAACTACCAAGAAATAAGCTTAATTCACCAAGAAGCAAGAGATGGCAGACCCACTGGACATACTGTTAAACCACAAGGGAGTATTATATGTAGCATACCCAGGGGTTAAAGTTTAGCAACCCACAGCGGCACTGTTAAACTATCAAGGAACATGAAGTGAGTCTGCCAAGCAGCAGAGATATGCAACTCATTGGAAGCATTGTTAAACCACTAAAGAGTATGTTGTGGAGTCTACCAAGCACTGAGAGACGAGCAATCAGCTAGAGGCACTCTTATACTAGCAGCAAGTGTTGGATGGATTCTACCCTGGAGTCCATGATGCCTTGCAGCGGGTCGTGAGGCTGGAGGGTCAGAGAAGGCCTATCAGGCCCAGGAGACCGTCTGTGTGAGAAAATAAAAATGGGAGAAAGAGAACTATCCCAGTACACCCTCTTGTTAGCTTCAGAGCATTACACCAAATATATACAGTCACTAGGCATCGAGGCAAACGCAAACAACACACCAATTCATTGTTAAATACATACCATTCGATTGGCGATCATTGTGAATTCATAGGTAAATTCTCTTGAAAAATAGAAGATTTCATTACAGGGAAAGATAAATCTGTGTTGATTATATGACTACGGTTCCCGCAAGTTGGCACCCAAGACAATTGGTGGCAGTGGATGCTAAACTTTCTGATTTTGCAATTACTGGCCCAGGTATTGATATTTCACCAATTCATAATGTATAGAATCTTCTCAGGGGGGGATTGAGATCCCAATCCTGAGGAGTTGTACAGTCACCAGAAAATACTATATACGGTCTTGATGTTAAGTTGGTGGTTCAGTGGGGCTTCTAAGATTATTAATTTATTTAGATACACTGTTGTTGATAGTGCTGCAGTCTCCAAATGCCTGTGGGAGGAAAGTAATTGATTAAGTGAAGAGGAAGGGGCAGGAGATATTGATCTGGGCAAAAGGACAGGGGTTATAACCCAAGGCCCAGTCCAGACTCAAACATGGAAGACAACAGAGGAAGATACTTTTAACTTGCCACCCTTTACCTGGATGTCGGCTGGATGCCCTGAGAAGGGTTGTAAAGCGAGGTATTAAGTAAAAGAGCAAGGGCTATCCATGTCAACATAGTGGAGTCAGAGAGAGAGAGAGAGAAGTAGGAGTCTGGAAAGAACAAAGTCTTAAGGATTAACAAAATGTTAGTCAAATATTATTTTGTTATGTTTTGCAATGTGTATTTGTAAAGCTCACTATCTCCCATTAAGGGTATCCTGGCTCTGAGCAGGTGTGTGCCTAGCACTGCTTAGGGTAGGTTGGTTATTTGAAAAGTCGGGTCTTGCGCTTCTTGTAAAGTGTAAGAAGAGAGAAGGATGCTCTGATGTGGACTAGAAGGCTGTTCATTCTTTAGTAGAGATGTAACAGAACACCTGTCCTACTTATCTGGTTCTGTGTATGCATGGGCTGTGTGCGAGTAGGAGTCCTGCGGAGTGGTGATGTCTGGGGTGGTTGGTGGAAGGAGATGCAACTGTTCAGGTAGGTGGGTCCTAAGTTGTCTAGTGCCTTGAATTTTTGTGGGAGGAGTTTGAATTGAAGATGTTTTTGTATCAGGAGCCAGTGGAGTTCCTTGAGATGTGGTATGATGTGCATTGTATGTGGGAGGTTGAGGATGACTCTGGCAGCCGAGTTCTGGATGATTTGTAGTCTTCTAGTGAGCTGCTTGTTGATCCCAGCATATGTACTGTATTTAATGGTTTTATTTTTAAAAGCTAATTGAAACAAAGCTGATTGAGTTCTGCTCTGTAGGTTGGATTTAAGAAGTTCCAGAATTTTAGACTGTGGACACCTGGTGATTTGCCTGTTTGTTTCTGTGAATTTTAGGTGTGTGGTTGGAAAAGGTGCTCATTGACTGATTGTAGATTCCTGATAAGGATATAGGGGATTTTGGAAGTTACAGAGATTGTGGCATTGTATCCTCTATTTAACCTGCATTCCATGAAGAATTTTTAGGGTTGTTTTAGCTTGATCACTTTTTCCACTATTTGATGCATAGTTTGGCTGCCTGAGTTTGCACCCTTGGTAGTTTATCAGTGAGCATCTTAAGGAGCCTGAAACGCAAGTGCAGTTTCTGTTCACTTGTAAGGGATGTCTTTTCTCACAGTTGTCTTGCAACTGGCCTATTACATTCTTCTCTAAGATTTCTTTTGGTAAGGGTGGGTTGGAGATGGGAGATGTCGTGCAGGTCTGCAGTTGTTTTTTCCAAGAGATGCATAATACTATCATACTTCAACTAACTAAGGAGTATTATCTTTGTCAGGGAAGTATTTAATACCTTTGGTACTAGGAACTGACGTTTCAGAAGACATGCTTTATATCTGCTACAGGGCATGGCTCAGTTTGCCATGGTAGATGCTTTGATCTCTTATGCTAGTGCTAACACCTGGGCATTGTCCAGGGAGTGGAATGCAGTGAAAGAAGCCCTTGTGGGAGGTAGGAATTTTGAGGGATTTTATTTTGCGGTTTTATATAACGTGAACTCGACCCAAAGGTATCAAAGGTACACGAGCACCAGTTACGTTACAGAAGGACACATCCATTTTTTTGATAGGCATGGGGAGATTAAGGGCCCAATTTTGAGTTTGGCGGTCAGGAAGACGCTGCTAAGTTAGTGGCCTCCCAACCCACGCATTACAACACTACCGCCGGGCTGGCAGTAGTGTCTGTGGCGGTATGCTTTGGCTCATAAAGTGAGCCTGAAGCACATGCTGCCGCACTGCAGTGCCAGATACACCTCAGGCACACTGTTGCCATGCACAATGTTGTACATGGCAAACAGTGTGCACCGACAGTGCAGGCATAGGGGGCCACTATATGTGCGCCCAGCCACAGGGCCCAATGGGCAAAATCACCCTGGGGCCCTGTTTGGGGCCCCTTCCCTGCCTTTCTGCCAAGCTTTTCACGGCAGGGTCCTCGCCATGAAAAGCTTAGCAGAAAATCAGGTCATGATCAGCATGGCAGTGGCCTCATCGGCACCACTGCGTGTGACAATGGCTTTCCCTACTTCCGCCGCATAGGATCCATTACGCCACATTTTTGTTTTCAAGAAGTATCATAACGTAGTTATATTGTTGATAGCCGGTGAAATGTGATGGCTTTAGAGTAATGAGGTTGGTCATCTTATGATAAATATTAAGAGTTGTTTTGTTTGGTTTGGAACTTTGTGGCTATATTTGGCAACATATGCCCTTTTGATGACTTTAATAACTTTGAGGTAGCCCCTTCTTTATAGTTTACAGCGTGTGTTATCCTCCTCCATCAGTAATTACTGGCACTTTTGTCCAGCAGACAACATTCTTTTTAAAGTTTTGCCAGTTTTGCACCAAACCTTTTATTGGTGGTCTTTCGGTCAGATTTTATTTTTCCCAAATTAGTGTAGGCGCACTGGGCCAGGTTGTGGGTTATGGTGTTATGGTCTGTTGGCAGGGTTATCAGAAAAGCCTCTTGATTTAGGGCAATGAACATATGTGTTTTTTCAAGTGGTAATGTTACCTGAATTCTTTCACTCATGTTCAGCATCTGATAGGAGCAGGTAGAGAAGTCACCTTCTGATCATGACTCTGACCGCCACCAACCCATCGGGATCCATGATCCTGGCGGTGGTGGCGGTCCCCTGGCAGTCCGACTGCCTGGGTTGTAATCTGGCCGTCGGACTGCCAGGAGTGCAGTCATCTGACTGCCACTGTGGGTTTGGCAGTTCTCGGACCACCAAACTCATAATCTGCCGCAGGTACCCAATTGAGTTCCTGCATGCACCCAGAAGAATTTAGATTGGTACTCAACAGAGACTCTGCAGGTATCCTACTGAGATCCTGAAGGTTCCCAACAGAGTTTCTGTAGTCACCCACCACAATGTATGCACTTTCCACAATGTTTGTTATACTGTACACATTCCGACGGTGGTCGGCAGGGGGGCATTTGCACTGCCCATGCCATTGTCCCCGTTATGGAAAGGCTAGCGGAAAGTGGGGTTGTAATCAGTCAGGTGGGGCTGATTTCGGCACCGCCTTGGCTGGTTACAACTCCGGCCGCTGCGACCCATCGAGAACCATGTTTCCGACGGGGACGGCAGTGCCCTGGCAGGTCCGCCCGCCAGAGTTGCAATGTGGCAGTCAGATCGCCACAGTTGCGGCCGTCCAACCTTCACCACGAGGCTGGCAGTCCTTGGACCGCCAGCCTCTTAATGAGGCCCTAAATCTGACCCCAGCCTCACATCCCAATGTATGCAATTTTCTAAATATTTATTAGATTGTAATTAGAATTGTAAATTTGATCTCCCCCCTCTCATGCTTTCTCTAATCTTTGTTAGTTGGACTTACAATATTTACTTTGTTCCCTCAAATGTATGCACTTTATCCATTGTTTGTTAGACTGGTGTTAGAATGGTAAATGTGACCCTCCAAACGTATGCACTTTCCCAAGTGTTTATTAGACCAGAGCTAGAATATTAAATATTCACTTTTCCCAATGTTTGTTAGGCTGTAGTAAGATAGATGACATTTGAACATCCAAATGCACACATTTATCCCACCATATTTAGGGTTTTAGTTAGAACAGTGTTTACAGTGTAGTGAGTTGTTTTTTTGTTGTTGCTATTTTCTAAAAATAATTTTGGATTTGAGTTAGGTTACTGCATAATATTTTATCCTGGATTTTTACAGTTATTTTAAGTATATGTAATTTAAAATTATGTTTTAAAATATTTTATTTGTTATTAATATTTGGTATTGTTTTAGTATTTAAAATATGATTAAATATTGTTGTATTTGTTTAATGCCTTTAAATATGTTTTAATTTTGATTAATTGATTAAGTAGTATAATTTTTTTTAATGTTAATCACAATTAGTATTATATGTATTTTTTTAAATGTGTATAATAAATGCACTATCATTTATAATTTAATATATTGTTTACTCATTTATAAATTGTTTTTTAAAGCTAAATGTAATTTTATTTTTTAATGAATAAATTAATTCTCACTGGTTTTTTAATCTTATAGTTTACATGTATTAAGTTTATTATAATAGATCTTTTTGTATTATATGTAAATTAAATTAAAAATATGTACTTACCATTATAATGTTGATTATTTTGGACCAAAATATGTTTGTACTTCACATTATAAGTGTGTAAATCAACATTATTGGTGGATCATTTTTTCCACAATATTTTTGGGCCATAATATGTTTGTGGTTGATATTTCATTATACAACCAGGTCTCCCAGTTCACTGAACTTCATGGATGAAGTTTTAATGTATTGAAACCTGACTCATAATGACTATAAAGTACCCTTCAATTCAGAAAGGAGAAGAAGGAAGAAGAAAAGCAGGATACATCAAATGAGGCCACCTACAAGCCACAGTTATGATTGAAATTGTAGACAACTTGGGTCTTATCCGAGGAGTCAGCAAACCAATGCATATGGCAGACCACACTTTGGATCTTGTTTTCTCAAACAAAAATGAAACTGTAAAGGTACGCCCCTGTAATGGTCTGTCTACTCCCTTGTCACCTTCCATATTTCGAATATATACTATAGCTGAATATTCCACAGAACATCACAAGTCCTCTTTCTGCCAGCCTTTTCATGGCGGGTTCCCCGCCATGAAAAGGCTGGCTGAAAGCCAATGCTGGGGACCGCAAGGGCTCCACCTGCCAGCAGACAGTGCACATTCTAAGGGTGCTGGTGTGCACAGCATTGACTTTGGCTTCCTTATGGTAGCCGGTGGAAACATCTTATAGCTACTGGGGGGGGAGTGCTTCTGATATGAAAGCAGCCTCCTCCCTGCGGCTTTAACGATCGGATCATTCCAAATACCAAAGTCGTAATGAGGCCCTCAGTTGTTTTGACAGGAAGTCATTGGAATATCAGCAGGCAATCAATTTGGTGCCTACGGGGGATCTTTAGGATCTCATTATGAATGCTTCCACAGCAAGAGCCCAGTAGGCTCTACAGAAGATCACTTCAATGTCCTTAGCACTATAATTAAGTTCCCACCAGAACTCCATCTGGGGCCTGCAGATGCTACATCATGAGTCTGCAGATCAGTAAAGTGCCCATAGGAGCTTGTAGAGACTCATGAACAAGCTGTGATTGGTGCTTGCAGGGACTATTGTGGGGTCAATCAGGAGCTCCTTTGGGAGCCAAATGTACCCCCATTGAGTGCACCACAACTCATTGTTGGAAGCCTGCATGCCCAATTGGGTGCCAGCAGGAGATATACAGGTGCCTACAGCAGCTCAGCGGAGAGCTTACAGAGGCTTTACTAGGTGTATAGAAGGGGTCAATCCAGTACCTGCATGGCTCACTTGAATGGCTGCAGGTGCTCCACTGAGCGCCTGCAAGAGCTCAGTTGGGTGAACAAAAGACCTTAGCTGTGGTCTGGAGGAGGATGAGTTGTGTGCCTACAGGAACTCCATCAGGGGCCCACAGGAGCCAAACTGGATCATGTGGAGCTTCAGAGGGGTGACTGCTGGAGCTCCTTTGTTGTATTCAGTGCACTCATAATCTTTATTATGTCTCTTGGGGTTCACTGTTGGTGTCCAAAGGACCTGTAGTGGCTGTCTACACGAGCTCCTTTGGGGGCTCACAGGAGCACACTACAGTGCCTTCAGAGATACAGTATTGCCTGTAGGAGCTATATTTAGTGTCACTAGTAGGTCCTTTTTATGCCAAGATAAATTCTGTTGTAATTCAGCAGGAGTTTAGTGGATTACAAACATTACAACCAGCTACACTTTGTTGACTCAAGAAATATTTTGCATAGGCATAATCCTATCTCTATTCAGTTTCACAATACAAAAGTGCCCAAGTTGTACTCAAAATCTAGAGAGCATGTACATTTCATTATTTTGCCCTGGTTGCCAGACCTCCTTGAAATATCTCTGAATGGCAGCAGCTAACTACTTTAAACAAGCATTGGCAATCCAGCTAGGTCTGTTTTTATTATACCAGCACATGTGAAGATAGGTACTCACAAGTGCTATTTATATATATTGCATGCTGTTTATCCCATTAAAATCTGCCCTGTTGGCTTTACCACTGCTGTGAAAAATAGCAGAAAAAGGATCGCTTTATGTAGACAATGCACATAAGGGATAGAAAATTGTGGTTCCGACCCTCCTAATGTCCTAAAAATATTTTGTTGCACTAATATCACTAAACAAATATTGTGTTGACAATATTATTGTGGGACATAATATCGCAGGTAAGATATATAATTTTTAGTCTGTTAAGAATATAAAGTATTTAATACTGTTTTATGTAATATTGTTCTATATAACATCTGTTTTTATTTTTTGTAATGTTTTGCTAGTTTTAGTACTATAAGGTATAATTTGAATGTTATTTATTTGTGACTATTTTAGTAACGTTTATTTTTTTGAGTTTGGTTATTTTTTTAATGAAATATAGTTGTTTTACTTTTTAGGGAATATTGGCATGTTCTTTGATTTGTAGGTGACTAGTGTGGCAAGTGTTTTAAATATATATTTAATAAATTGTTAATTAACTCAAATTAGTATTTATTGTAATTAGTTAATTGCATTTTATTTGTATATTTTGTATCTTTTTAATGTGTTAAATTTAATATTCATTTTTTATTAATCATTACTGTTAGTATAGCAGTAGTGAGTATTTGACATGGCACACATTTTTGGAAATTGTTTGGTGGATTCTTGGGTGTGGAGGGGAGTGAGATGGGATGCTATGTATACATATATATATATATATATATATATATATATATATATATATATATATATATATATATATATATATATATATATATATATATTTACACACACAAAAGTCTGAGGCACCAGTTCAAGAAACACACAAAGTCCTCCTGACGCGTTTTGGCTGGAATGCCTTAATCATAGGTATGTAGTTGCAGGTGTCCACAAAGCCAGTGCTATTCACTTGTGACTTGATAATCACCAACTACATTTCCCATAGTGCACCATGATGTTACATCCTTTTCACTGCAGTGCTCAATCTTAATCATGCTGACATAGCTTAAAAAATACCACAGTTACAGTCCAAGTTCTTAATAGTGCACTATTGTTTTACAGCTGTTATCCTTATTGTAAGGATTCACAACTGCCAGGAAGTGTAGAACTGCTAGAAGAGAGGTGAAATACATCCCCTCCATCCCTTGCTCACCTCTGTATTTCAATGTCTTGGTTAAATGCAATTTAATAATAAGGAAGAAAGCGGGTCATGCCCCCATAAATTAATTCACACTCAAGAGCAGGCTTCGCAAGCGGGCCACCTACCCCGCAGGGCAGCCTCAGCTCCAAGGATGAAGCATCCAGTTCAACATTAAACAACACAAAATGCTGAGGCACCAGTTCAAGAAACATCCAAGTATTTATTTATGATGTAAAAAGCAGCTCCCACAAGGTCCTCCTAACACGTTTCGGCTAGAATGCCTTAATCATAGGCAAGTAGTTGCAGGTGTCCACAAAGCCAGTGATTATAACTTGTGACCCATGTGACTTGATAATCACCAACTACATTTCCCATAGTGCACCATGATGTTACATCCTTTTCGCTTGGGTAAATTCCATATAGTAAGGAAGCAAGCGGGTCATGCCCCCATTGATTAATTCACCTTCGTCCTTGGAGCTGAGGCTGTCCTGCAGGGTCGATGGCCCCCTTTCGTTTAATCTTTTGATTAATTTTGATTTTTATTAATTTTGATGGTATATATACATTTTGTAGTGTAAAAACTGCATTTTCAATTAGCATGATTATTTGCCTACTCATATTTTTCATATTTCTGAATCATTGTATTATATTCAAAGTTATGAGTTTATATTTAAAATGTGATTTACATTGATATACATATATATATTTATGTTAACAACATAATGTACTGTGTTTGTTATGTTTGTAGTGCTGATACTGTTTACGCTTTTGCTTAAATGGATATTTTTATATATGTTTTACTTTGTTTCTATGTAATTTTAGGAATAGTAAATAAAAAATGTTTAGAGGTCAAAAATGTTCTACTGCCTATCAGGTTTGATTAGGGATAGTACATTGGACTTCTTAAAAGCCCAATACTTTCTCTACTGTTGTTTAAGTTGGTGTGGGAATAATAAATCTGGACCCTCAAAAGTCCAAATATTTCACCAAAGTTATTCAGTTTGTAGTCGAAATAGTACATTTGATCCACTCAGCAGCCCAACACTTTCCTTACTGATGTTCAGTCTGTAGTGAGATCAGTGAAACTGGACTCCACACCCCTCAATTCCTACACTTTCCTTACTTTTGGTCAATCTAGAGTAGGAATAGTACTTTTGACCACTTACAGGTCATGCCTATGTTGGAGCACGAATAGTAAGTCGGACTCATCAAAAGTTGAAGAATTTTTCCTACTGTTGTTTATGTTGGAGTTGAAATAGTAATTCTAATAATTTTGAAGTGCAACACTTTCACCAAGGTTGCTTAGTTTGGAGATGGAATAGTAAATTAACTCCTCCAAAGTCCAATACTTTTGCTACTGTTGCTCGGTTTGGAGTAGGATTAGTAAAGTCCAACACTTTCCGTACTGTTGCTTTGGTTGAAAAGAAAATAGTAAATCTAACCCGGTGAGGTACAACACTTTCCCCAAAGTTGTTCAGTTTGGAGCAGGAATAGTAAATCTGACCCATCCAAAGACCAACACTTTCCTACTATTTCCCATTGTTGCTTACATTGGAATGTGATTAGTAAATCTTACCCCTCCAACGTCCATCACTGTCCCTACTGTTGCTTAACTTGCTTGCGTTGGAATAAAAGTAGTAAATGTGACCCCTCCAAACTGAAATAGTTTCCATACTGTTCCTTAGGTTGGAGTCTGAGTAGTAAATGTTATTTTCTTTGATTTATGAGACGATAGTTTGGGGTTATAACAGTATGTTTCCTTTAGTTAACTATATATTAAATTGGAGATAGAAATCTAATGATTTTCTCTTTGTTTTAAGTTGTATGTTTTTATTTATGTTTTGAGGATGTCCTCTATGTTAGTGTTTGTTATTTTTTTTTAAGTATTTTATATGGCTGTCTTAACATTTTTATTTGTTGTAGCATTCTAAGTATATTTTTGTTATTTAATTGTGAAGTATAGGAAGCTGGCTCTGTATATACTATATCAAAATGAGATATGGTGTGCACAGAGTCCAGGGGTTCCCCAAGAGGCTTGACAGAGGCAATAATAGATAATACTAATGCTCTGTTTGTGGTAGTGTGGTTGAGCAGTTAGGCTTATCGAAGGGTCGAATTAAGCATTTGTTGTACACACACAAGCAATAGAAGAAACACACACTCAATGACTTAACTCCACACCAATAGAAAAATATATTTTGTCACTCAGGCGCTTCAGGCGAGGCGTGGGGGGCATGTCCCGGGCACACCACTGGCTGCACCGGGTGTCGATTTCTCCAAGGCCTGGGGGCTGCGGGTGCAGTGGGTCCTTTGGCGTCTGGTGCAGAGTGGTTAGGACTCATGCTCTTGGAGTGAGGTGGGAGTCCTTCAGAAGAGGTTTTTTCTTCTGTTCTTCTTTGGACAGGGCTGCTGTCCACGGGAGATCTTGATCCTCTGTGATGCAGGCAGTCCTCTGGAGGTTTTTCAGAGGTTGCTGGACCTGCAGTATGCGTTGCTTTTCTTCTGCAGGTTCTTTGAAGCAGGAGACATGCCGGTAGGGCTGGGGCCTAGTCAGTGGTTGTCTCCTTTCCTTCTCTGCTGGGGGTTCCGCTAAGCAGTTATTCTTCTTCTCGTGAGGTCATCAGGAATCTGACTAGCTTGATTCAGGGAGCCCTTAAATACAAGATTAAGGGGCGTTTTAGGGGTCAGAGGGCAGTAGCCAATGGCTACTGTCCCTGAGGGTGGCTACACCCTCCTTGTGCTCACTCCTTTTGGGGAGGAGAGCACATTCCTTTCCTTATTGGCCCTGATCCTCCAAACCAAGATGGAGGATTCTGCAAGGAGGGGGTCACTTCAGCTCTGGACACCTTAGGGGTGGTCCTGGCTGAGGTGGTGACTCCTCCTTGTTTTTCCTAATTATCCCTCTGGGCTTGCCACCAAACGTGAGGGCTTTGTCCGTGTCCTGGCCATCTCCACTAGTTGGAGTGCCCTGGGGCATTGTAACACGAAGCCTGAGCCTTTGAGGCTCACCGCTAGGTGTCACAGTTCCTGCAAGGGGGAGGTGTGAAGCACCTCCACCCAGTGCAGCCTATGTTTCTGGCCCCAGAGTGCACAAAGGCTCTGACCCCATGAGGTCAGAAACTCGTCTATCATTGGCAGGCTGGCACAGACAAGTCAGTCCTGCATTGAAGGATTGTGTAAAATGCAGGGGGCATCTCTAAGATGCCCTCTGTGTGATTTTTTTAATAACTCCAACACTGGCATCAGTGTAGGTTTATTATTCTGAGAAGTTTGATACCAAACTTCCCAATATTCAGTGTAGCCATTATGGAACTGTGGAGTTCGTTTTGACAAACTCCCAGACCATATACTTAATATGGCCCCACTGCACTTACAATGTCTAAGAATGGACTTAGAAACTGTAGGGGCATAGTACTCATGCAGCTATGCCCTCATCTGTGGTATAGTGCACCCTGCCTGAGGGCTGTAAGGCCTGCTAGAGGGGTAACTAACATATACCACAGGCAGTGTTTTGTGTGCATGGCACCCTGAGGTTGGATGCCATGTCGACTTTGCCCTTTTCTCCCCACCAACACACGCAATCTGCACTGGCAGTGTGCATGAGTTAGGTGAGGGGTCCCTTAGGGTGGCACAACACATGCTGCAGCCCTTAGGGACCTTCCCTGGTCACAGGGCCTTTGGTACCTCTGGTACATTTTACAAGGGTATTATATGTATGCCAGAGGTGTGCCAATTATGGAAACAATGGTACATTTTTAGGGAAAGAACTCTGGTGCTGGGGCCTGGTTTGCAGGATCCCAGCACACTCTCAAGTCAAGTCAGCATCAATATCAGACAAAAAGTGGGGGTGGGGGGTAACTGCAACAAGGGCCATTTTCCTACATGAAGCATTTATTTTTTACTGTTATATTTATTTTATATTTTCCTAAAGTTGTTTGTGTTTTTTGGGGAACAATTACTTTTAGTGATGCCTTTTTATATTTAAGTTTTATGATGTATTTATCCCTCATCTATTGCTACAGGCTGTTTGAGAGTATCTTTCTGTCTCCACTGTAGTGCTTGCTTGGTTTTTCTGTCCATGTAGTACTGAAAATGAACCTGTTTTACAAGTGCAGCCTCCATCTGCTCTAGCTAACTCCCTGCTATATGTCTTGCCCTAAAGTGGAAATATAGCCAGCAGCGGCTGCCGCAAATGTCAAGTGGGGGGCGGGCGACGATGAGGACGGGAAAAAAAAAAACCTTACCTTTTTTGCCGTTCCCGCCACCTCCTGTCGCCCTGCTCCTCTTCTAGTGTCTCAGCATTCACTGGGACATCAGCACAGGCGCTGCTTTCATGCAAAAGCTAGCATGAAAGCAACGTCAGGATTGGTCTGAGCGGCAGTGACTGTTGCGAAGACACAGCCCTGGGGTCTGTGCAGTTTCTCCATCCCGGCTGTGAAACACAGCCGGGCTGGAGAAACCTAAGTGTGCATGTGTATTTGGCCAGCCTGAGACAGCCGGCCAAACACACATGCGCACTTAGGTGCACTCTCTCCTCCTGCCCCATCCCACCTCCCGTGGCCAGCCCCGCCCATCCCTGTACTGCTGGCTGAGCCAGCAGCTGGAACATAAAATGATAGTGTAACTATCGTTTTTTTTTTCATCTCCTGGCTCTTGGCCAGGGGGTCAACGCTCCAACGCCATCGCGGAGGAGCCGCCCCTGAATGTTGCATATGTTGGAACATTAAACCTGAACCTATTGGCTTTGCCAATGCTTGTTTTTGTAAATGGATGCAAAGTCCTGCCCTCCACAGTGCAGATAAAATTAGGATGCACCCTGTTTGGTAAGGCAGCTCCAGGAGTGCGAAAAGAAAAGTTGTTTACTTGAGTGTCTCTGCTTTGTTTAAAAAGCTTTCACACGTACTGGGCGATGATAGTCCTTTTGCTTGTCCAGACAGCTTTCAAAAGGATGCTCTGGAAATTATTTTTATACGTTGCGTAAGGGACACAATATTTGTATTTGCTTTCAAATGGTTCCAGCTGCTAGAGTTCTAGGCTGTCAACGTGCTGTGTTTTATTACAGTACTTAGTAAGCGAGAGGTCAGCGGGATGACATCACAGCTCTGTCCCTGGCCGTTAATAGCCGCGGCGGCTTACGGACGCAGGTGCACGTTACACACCATGTGATTGGAAGGGGCAGGAACAGCTGAGGCGCGGTGACCCTCGCTGGGCGGCTTTCGTTTCCTCACAAGGTGATACTTCACTCTGCTTGGTGCTTTACAGCAGTGTGTAATTTAGGGACGTCGCCAGGAGTGGTTCAAGTTGAAACGTTCTCCAAACGTGTGAATGTAAACAAATCTGAAACTGATTTTTTTTGCCTAATTTTCGCTGGAAGTTCTTCCCTCAAAAATGCTTTATCGAGAGGATTTCTGTTGGGAAAATGTAAACGTGGCTCACAAACTGCGCAAATTTGTAAAATGCAAATATGTTCACTTATCAGAACTTTGGGAGTGGAATTAAGACTTCTCTCATTTTTTATTTTTAAACTGGTCATTTCCACTGCCTAATCTCTTTAGGTTGGTAATGGACTAAGGGCCTCGTCGAGAGCCACGTAATGCTCTAATCACTTACCAGCAACTGCATTACTTTGACTCATACTCTCTCACTTTATTACATTTTTGTTTAACTTTTTTTTCATTAAACAGTGCACGGCATACAGTGGATACCCTAGGTAAATTGCAGCAATCGTCTTGTATACAGTTTGACCGAGACATAATATGCAGGAGTAAACACACATACATTACTACATTTAAAATGGAACATATCTGGCCGTAGATAGTCTCAGCACACAATGCTAACTCATTGCTTTGCAGTATCCTCCCTCTCCCACACCGCCCTCTACCTCTTCCCTCAGTACCCACGACGCGAATCCCAGGGGCGCCACGCCTTTTCCCATTTCCTAGGGCATCCTCTGCTTTGATAAACGACTTGGTCAGTCCTTGACACCAGTACAGATCCGTTTCCCAATCCTCAATTCGCGGGAGGTGGGATGTGCCCCAGGCCCGTGCGATGTTTCGTTTGGCTACCCCCGCTGCGAGCCTCGCCATGCTTGTTGATACTTCACCCATGAGATCTCCCCTGTTGTGGACAGGAGGAGCTATTACAGATCTAGGGGGACTGTCGTAGCCATTACCTGAGTCATTTTTAGGGTCGAGCCTGCTTTGCATGCGCTCGCGCATGCGTATAGCAGGGAGACTCTTTTGTATTTAGAAAAGGGCTCCGAGCCCTGTCAACTTCACGTCAGTGCTTTTTATTGGTTCGTGGGCTTCCCTAATTAAATCGGCTTGCTTTCATTAGTCGAAGGCACGCATATGTCATGCCTATTCCGGTGGCCAGCCCTCCTCGAGCGCAGCGACCAAGTACAGAAAACATGCGAGGCTCGCTGTTTTCCATTGGGCTCGTGGACTTTTTTTAAAACTAATTTACAAGCCCGATCTCGCTTGGCAGAAGTCGAGCGCTTTACCTACTTGATTTTACTTTTTCGGGTTACGTGCATAAATGCACTTTTGACCGATAGGTGAAAAGTCGGGTTAGGAGTTTACAACGCGATCGGCTCTAACACGAGCAAACGCGAGACCCGATGCATTGTAAATGCTTGTTTGCACTGTCTCTCCCCAGTAGATCTGTATCATGGGGCACTCACAGAGAATATGGTAGCATGTTCCTTCCTGTCCACAACTCTGCAGGCAAACTGCAGAAAAACCTCTTCCTATGTTATGGAGTAACACCATGGAGAGGTAGAACCTATGTAGGATTCTGAGTTGTATTAGTCTGAATCGAACCCGGATGACTATCTGGTATGGGCTTTGGAGGGCCTATGCAAAGCCAGCTTCCTCATGGGCTCCCAGGTCTCCCTCAGTGTCTGTGTCACTATGGGGCCAGGTGAGTTATTAACCAATTTTTTAAAGACAGTGGAAATGGCGCAGTCTGTTAGGGGCTCTGTGAGTAGATGGTCTTCTAATGGTGTCACCTCTGGCAGTTGTTCCCTTTCAACTATATGTCTCTTAAGGACATGACCCAATTTGTAGATATTTATATCTTTCAGACTCTGTCATATCATATTCTTGGTTAGGATCTCAAATGTGACTAGTGCATTTTCCCTCTAAATATCCCCCAGATGCTCTATGCCGATCAGGGCCAACTTTAAGAATCTCTTTAGGGTACCCACCTCCCGTAGTTGATAGCTATTGTCCCTCACTTTAATTCATCACACTGTGATGTAGTCTTGCCTCCCCAGACATCAATGCCATGTAAACCAAGATAATGATGACAGTTAAACCTGACTGCTAGCCAAAGTAATCACAACTAAAAAGAACGTTTTCAGGTTTAAGATCTTAATATTTTTGATTCAAGAGGTTCAAAAGGTTCAAAAGGAGGATTCTTCAAGGCATCCAACAGAAACAAAAGATCCCAACTGGGAAAATGTTGAGAAGGTACAGGATGGATTCTTCTCAACCACATAAACAGGTGGTGGAGCAACACCTCATCATCAGAAAGGTTAACCCAGAAACTTCTAAAACCCCTGATCGCCACCCACTGAGGTTTTAATGTGGGCACCCAGAGACCCAAGTGAGAATCACCCTGAAAGAATTAAACAACCTGAATTAAATCAGTATTTCTGGGATTCAACTGTTTAGAACCACCATTTACTAAAGGTCCCTATGTTTCTGGTATATAAGTTCAAGACCTTCTAGATAAGTTGAAGCACTTCTAGATGCTTTCAGAGTTGTACCTAATTCTTCTGGCAAACCTCTTTTTATAATTCCTAACCTCTCAACTTCCAAGCTGCTATTCTGAACTTCTCCAGGGCTGTCTGCTATAAAGCAGAAAAAACTAGGAGAGGGAATCATAGGAAGCAGTACCTTTGCACCAGTGTTCTTTCACTTAAAAATGTACCATTGTTCAACAATTGGCACATCCCTGGCACACAGATAAGTCCCTTGTAAAAGGTACCAGTCGCACCAAGGGCCCTGTGACCAGGGAAGGTCCCTAAGGGCTTCAGCATGTGTTGAGCCACCCTAAGGGACCCCTCACCTAACACACGCACACTGCCATTGCAGATTGTGTGTGATGGTGGGGAGAAAAAGGCAAAGTCGACATGGCATCCCCCCTCAGGGTGCCATGCACACAAAACACTGCCTGTGGTATAGGTAAGTCACCACTCTAGCAAACCTTACAGCCCTAAGGCAGGGTGCACTATACAACAGGTGAGGGCATAGCTGCATGAGCAATATGCCCCTACAGTGTCTAAGTCTATTCTTAGACATTGTAAGTACAGTGTGGCCATATTAAGTATATGGTCTGGGAGTTGGTCAAAACTAACTCCACAGCTCCATAATGGCTACACTGAATACGAGGAAGTTTGGTATCAGACGTCTCAGAATAATAAACACACATTGATGCAAGTGTTGGATTTATTACAAAATGCACACAGAGGGCATCTTAAAGATGCCCCCTGTATTTTACCCAACCCTTCAGTGCAGGGCTCATGCCTTTTAGTACAGAACCCCAGGGCATCCCAGCTAGTGGAGATGCCTGCCCCTCCGGCCACTGCCCCCACTTTTGGCAGTAAGGCTGGAGGAGATAATGAGAAAAACAAGGAGGAGTCACCCACCAGTCAGGACAGCCCCTAAGGTTCCTGAACTGAGGTGATCCCTGCCTTTAGAAATCCTCCATCTTGAGTTTGGAGGATTCCCCCAATAGGGTTAGGGATGTGTCCCCCTCCCCACAGGGAGAAGGCACAAAGAGGGTGTAGCCACCGTCAAGGATAGTAGCCATTGGCTACTGCCCCCAGACCTAAACACACCCCTAAATTGAGTATTTAGGGGTGACCCTGAACCCAGGATATCAGATTCCAGTTTGTCATGCAGACACTAAATACGAATGCAGCGCGTGCTGCTCCAGCGCACCCACAGGCTGTGGTTCCGGGTATTAATCCGGCCACTGTGCACTCGGTAATGGGTAAAGTGCCAGCTAAACGAGAGGAGACTCCATTTTGGCTGGCGCAAAAAATCAATACGCTGGAAGCAGTATTTCCCCATACGGGACCTCAAGATAAACATAGAATTTTGACGATGTGTTTGCCGTACGGGATGGTTCCTCCGGTGGACCTTTGTAATACCTGGGGCACGGTATTTGCCGCGCTCTATACTACGGCACACGGTACACCGACATTAGCTAATTTACCGGACCTACTTAAACAGATTCAGGATGAATATGGGGCTGCCCCTGCCTTGGATTTGGGCATGCAGTTGCTGGGCAATTTTGCCACAGTTTCTTCTATTATTTTGAGTAATCTCAAAGGAGAGGCAGTAGCACTAGCAGTGCGAATGCGTCTTCGGGATGTTCCGCTGCTTAATCAGGAGCGGGAGCTTCCGAGAATAATAGCGGAAACATATTCTAGTATTGGTCGTGATAGCCTGGGGGCTAGACCACAAAAACCCCAGTTACAGGGTAAAAATAATAAAGACAATGCTAAACAGCAACAACCTGAGGGTTCGAAAAAGCGCTGGGAAAAGAAACAGCAAACACCTAAGAAAGATGGTGGGCAGTCTCCGCAACCGGAGACCCCACAGAATAAGTATAATCTCAGGAATAGGGATACTTTGAAGACGCCTGATAGATATCAATATACTGATACACGCCAATCTCGTTCCTTTCAGGACTCCTCGGAAAAGAGAAGTGAGAGAGGTGGGCGGTCAGAGCGGAGGACGGAGTACGTGAAACCGAGACAGGATTCACAACGCTCAGCGGAGGTTTCTATTAAACAAGAAGAGAAACCGCTGCAACAGAAACAGCAATTTAAAAAGAAGAAAGTGGCAGCTGTCTCAGTCAGACATGCCGCTCAAGAAGAGAGTTCTCTTGACGAACAAGACATGGGCGTTAGCACTGTTAGACAGCGCGGCAGAGGTCACAATAGTTCGCCGGAATCTTCTAGAGCATCTGGAGGTGAAAGCAACTGATGACTTCATACAAGTCGAGACGGCGGATATGCGAGTCTCTGATCCTGACAGAGTATATGAAGTGACTCTGCGATTGGAAGGGGACAGTGACCGTATTATAAACGCCATTTTTTGGGACCATGTGGTAAAATCATATGATGTTCTGCTGGCCGAACAAGATTGGCCACCTGACTTTGTTCGCGACTGTCCGGTTGGGGAGGTGGTTATTACACCTTCCTTCTCGCCACTTGTTCCGAGAGAACTAGCGGAGTCCTATAGTAAATCATGGGCTCTAGCACAGGCTCCCGCCTTGTATAGAAATAATGTGGGGTGGGACAGACAATCACCTTATCATGTAATTCCAATAAAGGGCGAACCTCAGCCACAACCGCAGTATCCTATTAAATTTGAAGCCAGGGCATCGGTTAGGAAAATTCTTACACAATTGGAGTACCAGGGTGTAATTGAGCCCTGTGTCTCGCCGATGAATAATCCCTTGTTTCCGGTTGCTAAACCGGACCATTCCTATAGGATAGTGGTGGATTACCGACATTTGAATAGTCATACACGCACATATGCAATACAAAATTCACACAGCGCAGCGCTTATGAATAATATAGTGCGTAAAAAATACAAGACAACATTGGATATCTCGAATGGATTTTTCTGCCAGAATATAGCGCCCGAGAGTCGGGACTATACCTGTTTCAGTGCGTTTGGCTCTCAGAAAATTTTTTGTCGTTTGCCTCAGGGGTATAAGAATAGCCCAGGACTGTTTTCGGCTCGTGTAACTGAGATGCTGCATGAGTTCGACCCTGAAGCATTATCATATGTTGATGACATATATCTGACAGATGATGAGATTCTGCAACATCTGAGGCGTGTATCGCGCATTGTTGTGGGGTTTGCTGATATTGGCTATAAGTTTAATTTTAAGAAATCAAAGATTGCCTTCCTCAGCGTCATTTTCCTGGGATATGAGTTGTCGAGTGAGGGCAAGAGCCTAGCGCCACATTTTTTGGAGAAATGTGCTTTATTGCAGCCTCCTAATACGGTTCGGAAGCTCCAGTCATTGTTGGGGTTTCTGAATTTTGGCAGAACTTACATTCCTGAATATGCGACGCGTATAAAGCCCTTATACGAGTTGATTCGCCTGAATTTTTCGAGTAGATTTTGGACGATTGAACACACACACATACTGCGAGAGTTACAGAATGATCTCTTAGCAGTTAAACACTTACATACACGGGACAATAAGACACATTTAGTCATCAGGGTGATACCTGGGGATGTTGGGTTTACTTATGTCACCTTTAATGAAGGGGAGACAGTCCCGATTGCATACAAGTCTCACTTGTATTCTGCTGCAGAGCAATGTTTTGCACAAACTGAGAAAATTCTCACTGCAGTACAGATGGCTGTTATTAAAGAAAGACCGCTGGCCCAGGGTCAACGCATCGTTGTCGTTTCCCCGATTCCGGCCTTAGAGGCTGTTACAAAAGCGAGTGTTCCTAATTCGAAAGCTTTACACCCGTGATGGATACAATGGGCTACGTCTTTGACAGCCACTGATGTAGATTATGTATTTGACCCTAAACTGCAGACTCAAGAATTTCTTCAATATGAAATGGAATACCCTGTTCCTGCTGGTACGTTGCCTTTTGACCAATATCAAGTGGTCATGTATACCGATGGCTCTGCGCAACCAGCGGTTGGAACTAAACAACAGTATTCTGCTGCATGTGCGGTGGTGAGCAGCACTATGGAGGGGGAAGTGTTCTGCCCCTGACATACTTATACTAAAACCTTGGGAGATTGCACGGCACAGCTGGCTGAGCTCAAAGCTCTATTGTTAGCGTTGGAGCACGCGGATCCGGCGCTTTTAACCTTGCTGGTCTGTGACTCCTACTACTGTGTGCAGTCTTTCAACGAATATCTACACTATTGGAAGATGAATGGGTTCAGAGATTCTAAAGGCAACACCATTAAACATAAAATGTTGTGGGGTAAGGTTGCGGATCTGAAGGAAACGCTTCCTAACGTCCATGTTGTGCATACACTTGGACACCAGCGCGTTGGAATACACGTTGCTGGGAATACTTTGGCTGATGAAGCCGCGAAATCGGCAGTGGCTGTCGCCACTGTGGCCGCAGTGACTCGTTCAAGTTCCAAACCAGACACAGAAATTTCGGCTGCCATAAAGGCTACGGCTGCTGGCACGCCCTTTCCTAAAGGATTTCCTTCAAAATATAGTTACTGCTTGAATGGTGTACGTGAAATTCCCAATAAAATTGAGAGACCTCGATTGATTTCTGCAGCACATGAGGGGGTGGCTTCTGCACATGCTGGGGTGGCTGCCACGATTTCACTTTTACAGGCTCGTTACTGGTGGCCTGGTCTCTATAAAGAGACGACGCAACATGTCCTTTGTTGTGACGTTTGTCAACAAATTAAAGCATCGTCGGCTAGACGCCCGCAGCAGACGCCCCTTCTGATTTCAAATAAACCATTACAGTGTGTGTACTTGGATCATTGTGGTCCGCTGACACCAGATAGTGCATACAAATATATATTGGTTGCTGTAGATTCGTGCTCCAGATTTGTATGGGTATGGCCACAACGCTCGGCTGACGCTCGAACTGTTATTAAAGATTTGCGCATCTTTGTCGATATATTTGCAGTTGCGGCTTTTCATTCGGACCAGGGCCCTGCTTTTGCCTCTAAGGCATTCAGGGACACCATGGCTTCGTTGGGGGTCCAACTCCAATTCTCGTCTCCATTTCATCCCGAGGGAAATTCTGTCGTGGAGCGTTTAAATCGTGATTTAAAGCAGTCCTTAACGGCCAGAGTTATAGGTACGGGTCGTGGTTGGCTAGCCCACCTATATGGAGTACAGAGAGCACTTAATAACTTGCCTAGAAGGTCACTGGGGGGTCGTACTTCATATGAGTGCCTGTTTGGAACACGAATGTATGTTCCTGATCTAGATGGTCCTGGTGTGGAGGCGGCAGATACGCCCTTTGGCATAAATGATCGTGTCACTGTTTTGCAGGATTTACAACAATTCCGTGAAGATAACTCTTCTGCCAGTGCTGCCTCCTCAGGAATTAAGGATGAGCCAGTAACACCTACTGGTTGGATACCCAAGATTGGGGATCTAGTGCGTGAAAAGGTCGCAGTTAAAAAAGAATTTGGTCCTTCTTATCGAGAACCTGTCCCTGTGTTGGGGGTGAGCGGCACGAGAACTGTGATTTTACCGCCGCTGCGAGGGGCCAAAGGAAATCGCTTTGTTTCCATTGATAATGTCAAGTTACAACATGTGGCCGATTCTGCACAGCAGACCAAGAGGGACACCCAGTAGTTCCGGAATCCCTCTCACTACTGGGGAGGAAGTCCCGCTGCAGGTGATTTTCACCGACACTGTTTCCTCTCCGAGCTTGGGGAGGGTGGATGATGATCTTGCGATTGTTCCACCGACGGCGATTAATATGGAATCTTGTGATCAAATTGCTGTACGTTCTACTAACGTTTCTGAACATGTGGTTTATAGCGTGCCTCGGCGAGAGCCTCCATCTGCTTCTTCGTTCACAGTTGCACCTTTTGCTAGAACTGCTTCTGGCTGCTTCAACGACGCTGATAATGATGGGTCCGGCTCCTCGTCCTCGATGTCTTCTGTCCACGGTCCACGACGGCTGCTGGGTTGGCTTAAACGCACATATTTTGTGTTTCCTTGGAACTATTTTTGGCTGTTTTTGGCCGTGATGACTATTTTATTATGGTTGGGATTTGTGGTTACCTTTTTTCTGATAATACATGGTCATTTTCTTCCTGATCGATCTGACATTGAGCACGTGGAGACTGTGTTAAAACCGCATTTTTCATCTCATATGGTTCGAAGAGACTTGTCCACAGTGAACATTTCTGCTATACCAGTTCCGGATGGAATTGTGTGGGATAAAGTAATGTTTGATATATATGGTCCCACTGAATTGATTCAAATACCGTATGTCCTCAAATTATCAATGAATGATATTGTTATACCTGGCATTGTTTCTGATGATTGGGATGTGAAGACAGTAGATTCTAACGGATTTGCAATATTATACTGTCTATGACGATGAAGATGCTTACCAGTTTAGAGATAATCATGGTGACATGTTTTGTTACAACTATTATGGACACCACTTTATTCATAAAGCTAGTAGCCCTAAGCCCATGTTTAATTATGTGCAATGGGAACATTGCTCGACTCCTCCACAAGGGAGTTCGAAAACGTATTATGATAAATTTGCATATTTTTCTGGGCATGATCAACGAAATGCTAAGTCCTACTATTTTAAAGTTGCACCGTATTCTAATAAGCAAATGTTATTGACCGATACTAAATTACTGTATTCCAATTTGTTTGTATCTAAACTTTCGGTCGAGGGATATGAATACTGGTTTAAAACTGTTGACTTGAAAAGTGTTTGGGGTTCGAAAAATTGGCACATGCAAGGCAGGGACACGCTATTTAGAGCATGCATTATCCCTGTGCAGATGATTTTCCTCAATGACACAGTACAACAGACTAGCTGTTTGGGCTTAGCGACAATTAGGGAGTTGACTTTGCCTAGTATACCTGTCCCTTCTAAATTAAAAAATTGGCAGCACTATGTGAATGCTACTTTTAGTGACTTTACACATTGGGTCCAGAATGGTACGCTTAACACTTCATCGTTACATCCAGGCGGGTGGTTATTATGGCCTGTGGACACTAATATGTGTCATCAACGTTTTGTCACCTCTTCAGGGGGGTTCAGGACTAGTAGGGCAGACCCTCGTTACGTTTCACCAGAACATGCTGATATTATAACTACATACAGTGTGGGGAAGCTTTGTCAGCAATGGTTGAAGTCATCCACGCTGGATGCAGTTAAGTCACATCTCACGTTACTGTCTAATGATACTGATTTACAAGATTTTTTGTCAGGTCCCAAAGTACCACGAAAGAAAAGGTTCTTATACGAGGTTTATAATGAGATTTGGAAGCTTTCACAACAGGAGGCTGTTGCAATTTACTTCGTGTTTGAAACACATTCCGGTGGGAAGATATGAACTATTGGGAGACAGTTACATACACGAGGTGTGGGACCTTCCCTTTCAGTACAGATGTGTTAATGGTTTGAAGGAGGTTTTTCTTAGCGGCAGCGAATGCGAAGCTTCTGTCAGCCATTCAATGGTTTGTAAACAGCTGTCCTTGCACGGGGCGTGTAACGCTTCGATTGCTAACTTAGCTTGTTATCTGAAGGGAGTTCCAGTCCCGGTTATTAAAAACACTTTCCAGGTGCTTTCTAACGGCAGTTACATTGTCCTTAACAGCGAACGCTGCTGTGGCATGCGTGCCGGAATAGTTTACATCGTCGTTGTCAACAAGGCCGTTACGTGCTGCGGGAATGTGTTGTTTCCCCCCACTCAAATTAGGGAGGTAGCGGACATCCGGCCTCATATTGCTACTTCCAAGGTTGATTTTGACAAATTGAGTCGGCTAAAAGCTTTATTGTTTCAAAAGCATGTGGCACTTAAAAAAACTGCTAGCGAGACCTACGCACTTCAGGTGGCAAGGTCATCGGCGGAGATACAGTCCCTTTTGAATACTAACTTTCCGAATCACTTCGGTGAACTTGTGGGACGTATATTTAATGCATCCAGCACTGCTGGTATTGCACATTTTTTCAAAGTCGTTGGTGTTGGTTTCGCTCACACCTTCTCTTCCATATTCGGTTTGATACCTTCGGCTATACATTCTATTTTCGGAAGCATTTTTGGGGGTTTCCCGATTACTTTGGCTTTATTGGCTGAAGTCTTGCTGTTGTTGCTATTTTTTCGCAATGGCTGTCCCGTCACAACGAGATCCTGTATTGCTGCTCCCGTCAGCGCAGCTGTGTCGTGAACGCATGATGCAGCATTTTGGCGCGACACTCCTGGGACATTTGGAGTGTCACTGGTCTCTGTCATTCAGACCGGTTTTGGATTGTGTGCAACCCGTGTTTCGGTGCCTTTGGTGCTCGTTTGAACATGCACTGGCTCTCTGTCTCTCATTGCAGCGCCCTCCAATGGTCGATACTGATCTGTTGATGTTCCCGATTAGGGCTCATTCCCAGACTTGTGCACTACGGATGCGCTTGCTTCGTGAGGCAGTTTATGAGATTCCCTTCCTGGAGGAAAATGGTATTGTCTCTTTCATAGGCCCTGCACGGGGTGCCGCCCTGAATGGTTTTGGGGCTTTGGATCACACCTGCTCCATGGTGCTTTGTGGCGTGGATCTTCCGATATTGACATATATCGAAGTGGAGGAACTCCTGCGTTCTATTGCTTCTATTTGACGATTGGATTTTTACGAAATTGACACTATATTGAATTTGGCTTTATGGTCACATGTTACCTAAATTTATGACTTTGTTGTCTTCTCACTTTGTCGAAATAATTGTTTTAGGTATTGTTTATATTTGGGGCATCCTTTTATATTATTGGAACCACTTGCTACCGACAAGGGGAGGGTGTAGTGTGGTTAGTTTTACGTATTCATTGCGCTTTAGCTTCAGGCTTTAGGCCTTTGTACACTTTGCCCTGAATATATTTTATTCATTTGCTGACAGCTTAGAGCCTCTGTGCACTTTGCTCTACATGCTTTTTATTAGGCTTCGTACTGTTATTTTTCAAATAGCCAGTTCTACGGTGTTGTTTTTTATTCATATCACACTGTTTTGCCTACTTCAGCACTGGAGTTCTCCATAACATATTTACTCTGTGCTTCAGTCAAGGATACAGTCTGGTACATTGCCGATAGACGTGGTAAGAGTTTAGACTTGGCATTCCTGCGTAGGGACATTTTGTGAACACAATGACATGTTCGTTATAAAATCACTTCCTTGTCCCAATACACGCGAGAGGGAGATTCCGACCAGGGAACCACAACTAGACGCTGACTGCCTCGTTGCAGATGCTGAACCAAGATCACAGGTCTTTGCTCAGGTATGAGGGCTGATGTCTCCACAGTGATTCTAATAGGCAAGCTAGAAGCTTAACATGCTGTGCTCTAAATAGAACAAGCAGAGGGAGAGTAGAAACTGTTAGACAATATGATAGCTTTGTTCTTATGTTTTACTCTCCTAGTGACTATTTCAATCCTACTGTGTTGTATCGTTCTGGTTATTGCGGCTCACGCCTTAATATCTAAAATACAGTCGTTTTATTAAAACATTATATAAAACTTATACTGTCTTTGTCATTTGTATATGAGATCATATTGGAAATAAGAGAGTTTGTTTGGATCTGAGTAACCACGACTTCCCTGAGAAGTTCCAAAGATGTCATGCGCTCGGCTGCCAAATCATTCCTTCCACATGGAAGAAATGAGGCACTGCTAGTTAGCCGGAGCAAAAACCGGATTTAGGGTGACAGAGTTCTTTACACGTGGGTCAGACTCAGTCCCCCACACCGTTATAGATCCTGCTACCCAGAAATCCAGTAGTCTCATTTAGAATAATGAGAGCCCACGCGACACCATTTGGGACAAAAGACTGAGAGTATGGGATTGAATCTTTCCTCTGGGAGCATCACTAACCCACAGTCAGTCCAGAACCTTGATCCAATGAAACACCGATCTCGTGATGAGACAAGGTGTGACTTCTGCCAGTTTATCTCCTTTAGAAATAGAATAATTGAATGAAAGTAGTTTGGTAAATACAAACCAGCTTTTCAGTAGGGCGTACAAGATTACAAAGTTGAAATTAATTTGGCCAAGTAGACTATATTCAAGAGCTAATCAACACCTTATCAAATCCTACCTGATTATTGATCAATATTTGGCACCTTCACTTTATGTCCAGAAGAATTCTGAAGGGTGAGGAATTTCTCAACTACTTTACTGTCAAGATGAGATCCAAATGAGAGAAGGTTTGGTGTGAGTAATCTGTGTGCATCTCCCTTACCTTAAAAAACTATTTGGATCCCTTCTTTACATTTAGCAATGATGATGTCTCCACTATCAAAACCCCAACCAACAAGTTATTACCTATACTATCAACCACCTAAAAGCCAAACCTGACCCATTTGAGATCTTCAAATCACCCTGTTGTGGATTGATTAATGCATCTGTAGCCCAGCAAGTCTCTTCAGACACATTAAAAACTGGGCAAAGCACCCAGTCCTCAAACAAACACTCCTGGCCTTCTATACAACCACTACCAAATCTATCCTGGGTAGGAAAAGTTATGGAGAGATGTGTAGCCAATCAGTTGACCACCAACATTGCAACTATCAATCTGGCCTCCACGCAGGATTCTGTATTGAAAGAGTGTGAGAAAGTAGCCTCTTTCTAGCCTTTTTACCCCCACTTTTGGCCTGTTTGTGAGTGTATGTCAGGATGTTTGTCACTGTTTTCACTGTCTCACTGGGATCCTGATGGCTAGGCCCCAGTGCTCATAGTGAAAACACTATGTTTTCAGTATGTTTGTTATGTGTCACTGGGACCCTGCTAGTCAGGACCCCAGTGCTCATAAGGTTGTGGCCTATATGTATGTGTCACTGGGACCCTGTCACACAGGGCTCCAGTGCTCATAGGTGTGCATGTATGTGTTCCCTGTGTGGTGCCTAACTGTCTCACTGAGGCTCTGCTAACCAGAACCTCAGTGGTTATGCTCTCTCATTACTTTTAAATTGTCACTAACAGGCTAGTGACCATTTTTACCAATTTACATTGGCTTACTGGAACACCCTTATAATTCCCTAGTATATGGTACTGAGGTACCCAGGGTATTGGGGTTCCAGGAGATCCCTATGGGCTGCAGCATTTCTTTTGCCACCCATAGGGAGCTCTGACAATTCTTACACAGGCCTGCCACTGCAGCCTGAGTGAAATAACGTCCACGTTATTTCACAGCCATTTTACACTGCACTTAAGTAACTTATAAGTCACCTATATGTCTAACCTTTACCTGGTAAAGGTTAGGTGCAAAGTTACTTAGTGTGAGGGCACCCTGGCACTAGCCAAGGTGCCCCCACATTGTTCAGAGCCAATTCCCTGAACTTTGTGAGTGCGGGGACACCATTACACGCGTGCACTACATATAAGTCACTACCTATATGTAGCTTCACAATGGTAACTCCGAATATGGCCATGTAACATGTCTATGATCATGGAATTGCCCCCTCTATGCCATCCTGGCATAGTTGGCACAATCCCATGATCCCAGTGGTCTGTAGCACAGACCCTGGTACTGCCAAACTGCCCTTCCTGGGGTTTCACTGCAGCTGCTGCTGCTGCCAACCCCTCAGACAGGCATCTGCCCTCCTGGGGTCCAGCCAGGCCTGGTCCAGGATGGCAGAACAAAGAACTTCCTCTGAGAGAGGGTGTGACACCCTCTCCCTTTGGAAAATGGTGTGAAGGCAGGGGAGGAGTCGCCTCCCCCAGCCTCTGGAAATGCTTTGTTGGGCACAGAGGTGCCCAATTCTGCATAAGCCAGTCTACACCGGTTCAGGGGACCCCTTAGCCCCTGCTCTGGCGCGAAACTGGACAAAGGAAAGGGGAGTGACCACTCCCCTGACCTGCACCTCCCCTGGGAGGTGTCCAGAGCTCCTCCAGTGTGCTCCAGACCTCTGCCATCTTGGAAACAGAGGTGCTGCTGGCACACTGGACTGCTCTGAGTGGCCAGTGCCACCAGGTGACGTCAGAGACTCCTGCTGATAGGCTCCTTCAGGTGTTAGTAGCCTATCCTCTCTCCTAGGTAGCCAAACCCTCTTTTCTGGCTATTTAGGGTCTCTGTCTCTGGGGAAACTTCAGATAACGAATGCATGAGCTCAGCCGAGTTCCTCTGCATCTCTCTCTTCACCTTCTGATAAGGAAACGACCGCTGACCGCGCTGGAAGCCTGCAAACCTGCAACATAGTAGCAAAGACGACTACTGCAACTCTGTAACGCTGATCCTGCCGCCTTCTCGACTGTTTTCCTGCTTGTGCATGCTGTGGGGGTAGCCTGCCTCCTCTCTGCACCAGAAGCTCCGAAGAAATCTCCCGTGGGTCGACGGAATCTTCCCCCTGCAACCGCAGGCACCAAAAACCTGCATCACCGGTCCCTTGGGTCTCCTCTCAACACGACGAGCGAGGTCCCTCGAATCCAGCGACTGTATCCAAGTGACCCCCACAGTCCAGTGACTCTTCAGCCCAAGTTTGGTGGAGGTAAGTCCTTGCCTCACCTCGCTGGGCTGCATTGCTGGGAACCGCAACTTTGCAGCTACTCCGGCCCCTGTGCACTTCCGGTGGAAATCCTTTGTGCACAGCCAAGCCTGGGTCCACAGCACTCTAACCTGCATTGCACGACTTTCTAAGTTGGTCTCCGGCGACGTGGGACTCCTTTGTGCAACTTCGGCGAGCACCGTTTCACGCATCCTCGTAGTGCCTGTTTCTGGCACTTCTGCGGGTGCTACCTGCTTCAGTGAGGGCTCTTTGTCTTGCTCGACGTCCCCTCTCTCTTCAGGTCCAATTTGCGACCTCCTGGTCCCTCCTGGGCCCCAGCAGCGTCCAAAAACGCCAAACGCACGATTTGCGTCTAGCAAGGCTTGTTGGCGTCCTTCCGGCGGGAAAACACTTCTGCACGACTCTCCAAGGCGAGAGGGATCTGTCCACCAAAGGGGAAGTCTCTAGCCCTTTTCGTTCCTGCAGAAACCTCAGCTTCTTCTGTCCAGTCGAAGCTTCTTTGCACCCGCAGCTGGCATTTCCTGGGCATCTGCCCATCTACGACTTGCTTGTGACTTTTGGACTTGGTCCCCTTGTTCCACAGGTACCCTTGATTGGAAATCCACAGTTGTTGCATTGCTGGTTTGTGTCTTTCCTGCATTATTCCTCTAACACGACTACTTTGTCCTTAGGGGAACTTTAGTGCACTTTGCACTCACTTTTCAGGGTCTTGGGGAGGGTTATTTTTCTAACTCTCACTATTTTCTAATAGTCCCAGCGACCCTCTACAAGGTCACATAGGTTTGGGGTCCATTCGTGGTTCGCATTCCACTTTTGGAGTATATGGTTTGTGTTGCCCATATCCCTATGTTTCCCCATTGCATCCTATTGTAATTATACATTGTTTGCACTGTTTTCTAAGACTATACTGCATATTTTTGCTATTGTGTATATATATCTTGTGTATATTTCCTATCCTCTCACTGAGGGTACACTCTAAGATACTTTGGCATATTGTCATAAAAATAAAGTACCTTTATTTTTAGTATAACTGTGTATTGTGTTTTCTTATGATATTGTGCATATGACACTAAGTGGTACTGTAGTAGCTTCACACGTCTCCTAGTTCAGCCTAAGCTGCTCTGCTAAGCTACCATTATCTATCAGCCTAAGCTGCTAGACACCCTATACACTAATAAGGGATAACTGGGCCTGGTGCAAGGTGCAAGTACCCCTTGGTACTCACTACAAGCCAGTCCAGCCTCCTACAAAGAGTCACTCTGATACGATGTACATCATATGCTGGACCTGGGAGACTCATGGTCCCTTATTCAATTCACCATGATGCGTTGGCAGTTGTTGCATGCGTATTCGTACCATTGAACATTATACAGTCTTCCAAGGTTAAGCCTGTGTTCATTATTCTCCTTTCTCACCAATCAACATGAAATGGCGAGGATGGAGAAATGCAGCCCAAACAAAAGTACAATATCTTACTACGCTCCAAAGGTCGATCCTCGTTCCTGCTCTGTTCAACCTGCACAGCTAGGAAGTCTAACCTTTGAACCTAAGGGTGTCCCTAAATATCAATATGCTGATGACTGACAGCTATACCTACGCACATTAACAAAGTAGCATAGCCTCAATCGTTGCTCAGTTCCCCCAAATCTGCATATATGGATGTCTAAACATTTTGCAATGAGCAGTCTAAAAAAAACTAAATTCCTCCTCATTTCATCCACATGTCAGAATAAATTAAATCCTTAATTATTGAATCACATGTCTGAATCTGCCAACATCTACCTCCGCTCAGTCAAATAAATCAAGTATGTAAGCTCACAGGTCCACCTGAAAACAGCTGTGCAAGCTCCCTTTATCTCAATGGTTGACGTCCAAAGTTGTCTCCTGGTGGCCAGACCTGTCGCTGCCCCTTGTACATTGGAGAACACCAAGCTGATAGTATGTTAACTTCACTGGATAACTATAACAGCAAAAATCAAATTCAAATTATGTTACGTCACTTACAAAATCATGCATCTCAACATCCAATTATACTTTGGAAACTCCACCCCTTTGCTTGCAGCCGAAGAGAACTTAGGAACTGGAACTATGACCAACTTAAGTAGTCCATCTGAACACCTTTCTTACCCCGAAGTACTCTTTCTCTAAAACATCTGCCCTGAACTGTCATCTTCTTAATTTCAGAACTAAACTCACTGCAGGGATCATCTACAAATTCCCTTCTGCTTTTTCATCAACTAACGTTTGTCTTTTCTTTTTTCTAAACACTTCTTAGCCTCGTGGTCCAATGCGTACCCATTTGTTAAGTTCTTTTTCAATCACGTTTTATGAAATGCACCTTTTATAAGTTACTGCATCAATCTGGGCTCAGATATCACCTTGTTCCGTGGGCCTGTGCTCTTGGCAGTGTATGCCACTGTTTTACCAAAAAGTCACTAGAATCTTATTTTATTAATAATCTCTCCCGGTGTTTGTGAACTGCTGCAAAATAAACATAAACAAGAGCACCGAGAGTGCCGAACTACTGCATATTTTAAAAATATTGCTTTTATTTCCTAAATCATTTCGGGTGAGAGTGATTAAAAAAATCAAATAAACACACAGTTTGTACCTTACTATTTTAAAAATGGAACGCTCTACAAGAAACACTAGCTCCACATGTCACTCATTTATATTTTGACTTCCTCACTCTGCCTTGCCATCTGGGCCCAGGGCAATCAATGATAATCACTACTGGCGAGCATTGATACTTACTGCCAGTGGCCAGTCATGTTGGGGACAGAAGTAAACAATGATGGGTTGGAAGCTTGAATTCATCTCTCCACCTGGTAACTGCTCTAGACCGCAAACCTGTCCATCGCTTTTTTGCTCACCATGCCACTTCAGATTAGAGCCAACCATATGCAAATAAGCCTTGATCCAGTTCCTATAGGAAAAGTCCAGCTCTAATTGCCAAGCCAGGACCTCACTGAACCAGAACACAAGCAACTCAGGACCAGTTTAACCCTAGTTTTTTTAACACTTTTACTTTAATGGCATTTCAGCTAATGCTTAAGCAGGCATAACACAATACATTGTTCTTTACGTAACGCAAATCTTAGCATTTGTACAAGAAACACAGTTTAAGCTTACAATTTTGTTGAATCTTATTCATTACTTGGTATGTTTGCATTGTCATTAAAGATTATCACTCCTCTGTTAGGATATAAGTATTAGTCAATTGTCCATTGTTCACTTTTTAGTGATCATGGTCAGGGAGGAGCGAAGATATAAGTAAGCATGACGTGTATGGCCAGTGTACACTTTTCCAATAGGTAAATATACATGCCGTCTAAGGATTACCAATCAACTTCACTAGTTGAGCTATATATTAAAAAAAAACTAAAGACTAAACCAATGATATAGGAAACTGGGAATTTGCCCGTGGTCCATGTATATGTGCAAACCAGCTGTTTAACGACATCAAGGATGTGTAACACCTTTTATGCAGTATCTTTGAGTCGGTCCGTGAGGACAGTTCCTTGAGTGAGTGGGTGTGTAGGGGAGGCAGCAGTTTGTTCATGCGTCAATCTTTTTGAGGCCCTTAAGTTGTCCCAGGGGCGCCCGTCCCATACACCACTTCTATTAACTTGTTGTAGTGCTCCCTGCATCACTTCGCAAGTCTGATTCTACTCCAGCAGTGGTGTTTTCCCAGCTATCAATGACCTCTGTCCACAGCGAGGCTAGCGGCCTGTGCCTCATCCCCTTGCTTTCCTCCCTTCTCAGAGCTCTCTCCTCCGCACTACCCCACCTCGTTACATCTAGTGTCCAGGCCTGTAGGCTAGGTCTCTTATCATGTTTCAATGCCATTGACACTCTTCGTTAGCCAGCACCAGGGCCAGGTCAGTAAACCTGTTACCTATTTTTTTTGTGCGTGGCTTGGCAAATAACCCACTGAGACACGTCTCTATCGTGGTCTCTAGTAGTCTATGCAGTTGTGGGCATCCCCATGTCATATGACCGAATCCTGCATCCTGTAAACGGCTCCATGGACAACCTATCTCACCTCCCCCATATATGAGCTTCAGCCGATGTGGGGTAAGGTAAGTCCTATGAGTGTATTTATATTGTATATATTTTAGTCTGGTGTTTGGGGAGACCTAGGATGCATATGCCAGAACTCTGCTCCAATCTGCATCGGTGAGAGGCCTATCCAAGTCCACCTCCCACTTAGCCCGAAGAGCATCCAGCGGGTTATGTACCATTGCCAATAGCTCCTTATAGAGCCGGGAGACCAAGTGTGAACCCTCACCAATAGACAGCATAGATTGTAATACTTTGTGTGTGGGTGGTTCACCCTCTACCACTCTTCAGAGGTCCCGAATAGCCTCCACCATTGCCTCAGATGTCAGAAACTGCCTGCGAGGCAATCCAGTCTGGTCCACAAGATCCTCAAACTGGATCAGCATTCCCTGGCTATACAGCGCGTCTAGTGTATGTAAGTCTGTAGCCGTCCAACAGTCGAGTTGTCTTTTTGTGAAGCAGGAGAGTGGGTCTCCATGGGGCATCCCTACTAATGGAATATCTGGTGCAAAGGGTACTTTTGTTTTTTCTTCTGAGAACTCTCCGCCAGTTGGCCAGGGCTGTTGCCAGTAATATTCCCCACCTAGTGCCTCATGTTTTAGGCAAGAGCAGCCCAGCCACCAGTCCGCTACCACTGAGTTCCCCCCCATCTACTGTCAGTTCCATAAGCCCCACCCCACTGAGCCACTCCGCGGGCCATTGTAGCTTGGCCGCTAGAAAGTAAAACTCAAATTCAGGGACTCCAAGCTCTCCAGCGTCAGGAGGTAGGCGTAGAGTGGCCAGGGCCACTCACTGCCACCTGCCATCCCAAAGCAATTCCCTGAGTAGCGTGTCTATGTCATGACCACACAAACTTGCCAAGTCAAATCAAAGAAGTGCATGAGAAAAGCAAAGAGATATCCTCAGTGGAGACAGCAAAGCCCAAACTGGAAGAAGGTTTGCAGAGTAATCTTGCGCTTATTTCAAAGGAAGAATCAAGAAGAGAAGATCCAAGATGGCCGCTGTGAGTCCTGAAGGTTAGTTACAGTTCTAGTCTTGCAATCGGTTGGTTGCTAGGTTACGAGCTCTCGAGGTGGAAGCCTTGCACTTCAACTGAGGTCTGACAGGAATCAGCTGTGTGGAGAGAGAGCGCGCTTCAGAACAGAAACTCCTGTGAGGTAAAATTACATTTGAAGATTATATTACAGAAAACGGATAAATATTGTCAAGGTTTATTCGAAGAGTTTGATAGTAGACCGTTCCCGTGGAAGTCGGCAAGGCTACAGAGTTAATGTATGAATTAACCTTATGTTTACAAGGTTCTTGTTTAAGATATTAAAGTCAAAGAAAAAACGAACTTTAAAAGAGCAAGTATCTACAAATGTCAAGGTTATAAACAAAGGCCAAGTTTAAAGGAGAAACAAACTGTTAACAAATAAGCATTTACAAATTCAATGGTAATAAACCAAAATAGAGTTTAAAAGAGAAACAAACTTAAATAAACAAGCATTTACAACTACAAGTTATCGACAGATGTCGAAGTAAGGAAGGAGAAACTAACTGTAATAAACAAGCATTTACAAATACAAGTTATCAACAAATGTCAAAGTAAGAAAGGAGAAACGAACTTTAATAAACAAGCATTTACAAATACAAGTATTGACAGAAGTCACAATAAGACAGGAGAAATTAAATAACATCAGCTGATTTGAAGAACGCATGATCACCAACTATATATATATATATATATATAGCAACATAAAACCAATCTCTAACAAAGGTTGAGAAGTTCTTCCAGAATCAGTAATAAGCATTTTTTTAAGAAGAGCTATAATTTATAGAGAGAAGCAAGGCTACAGAGAACTCAGGGTGAGTGAAGAAATATTAGAATTAAAGAGAATTAAGTGTTGAGAGTAGAAAGTGAAAAACTGATGTTGTATGTCCCTAGTAATTGCGACTGTGACTCTTGCAGGTGCTGTATCCAATCTTAGATGTGAAGAGGCAGACTGAGTACTGGCATTCATCATCTCTGTGGCAGTCTCTCTACCATCCCATTCCCCTTTCCCCCTCCAGGGTACTCAGCACAAAGGATTAATATTCGTTGTGAGTAGCTCGGTCGGGACTGAGGAGTTATCTTCTGCTTCTGAGGAAATCAAATTGAAGTATCCTGACAGTCTAGTGGACGAAACCAAGAGGCCGGCAGGCTAATGGGCAGGTTAGTGAAGTAATACAGCAGCCTGGGAAGCATTACCAGTTTAATGAGAGATACGCGCAGCATAATAGGCAAGCAAAGGGAGCGCCAGAAGGCGACGTTGGACCGCAGTGCTCAAATTGCTTTTCCCAAGTTGTCCTCCCTAGGATCCTGCAACTCATGATAAATCTGGATGCCCAGATAGCTGAAGGTATGTGGAGCCTAAGTCTCTTCCTCAGGGAACGAAGACGGACGACCCGTTCCACGAATCACCAGGAAGACACAAGTCTTCTTTTATTTCATCGTAGGCTAGAACAGGCACCAAACTCAACCAGCAGTTGGACACCTGGGGCAGTGTTACTGGACCATTTTAAAGATAGATAAGGAGGTCATCTTCGTGTAGTAAGATTATGTGAAATTGTTCACGTCGACATATTCCCCATTCTTGGGCCTTATCGCGGAGTCTTGCCGCCAGTGGTTCTATGGCGATGGCGAACAGTAATGGGGATAAAGGACACCCCTGCCGGGTTCCCCTGTGTATGTGATAGCTACAGGAAATTGATCGTCCTGTCTTGACGAGCGAAGTAGGATTCGTGTAAAGCAACCTAACCCAATCACCCCAGGCATCGCCCAAACCCATCCTTGACATAATAGCCTCAAGAAATTCCCAGCTCACCATGTCGAAAGCTTTTTCAAGATCCACCAACACAATCATTGCCGTCGGATCAGGAGGATGAAAATTATCGTAAAGCAAGGAGTACAGCCTACGGATGTTATTGGAGGTGTTACGGGCTGGAATGAACCCATTCTGGTTCTCATGTATGAGGTTATTCATTTGGGGTAGCAATCTCGCGGCAAGTGCCTTACTGAGGATTTTAAAATCAGTGTTAAGCATGGACAGGGGCCTGAAATCAGTAACCCTCCTATCAGGATGCTTAGATTTGGGCAAGGGATCACTATGGCCTCCCTGGTTGTGGCTGGCAACAACATGATCTCATAGGCTTCAGTATATATCTCCATCAGCCTTGGAGCCAGGACATCACAGCCCAATTTATAGAACTCTGAGGGCAAGCCATCAGCACCCGGGGTCTTACCCATTGCCACAGTTTTAATAGCTGCCTTGATCTCCCCCCACTGTTATTCGCGTGCCCAATGCCTCTCTATCCACATCAGCGAGGACATTCCGAGGCAGTGCGGACAAGAAGCTTTCCCTCTTGTCGGATAAGTCCACTCGGAAGGGACTGTGCAAGGATTTATAATAAGCCATGAACTCAGCACTGATCTGGGTAGGTGTGTAGATAGTGTTACCCTCCCTGGTCATCAGACGAGTAATCGTGTCCCTCCAGCCTCCGGGTGGACCAGCAATGCCAGTAGGCTCCCCGCCTTTCCTTCTTCCTTAGCAGTTTGGCCATATAAGTCTTGTAGTCGTAACAACTATGACGTTCTAATGCTGTCTGATATTTCACTCTGAGCTCCAGTAGTGTCGCATGTGTTTCTGGGGTGCCATCAAGGTCATTATCATGTCTATGTAATTCGTCCTCTAAGCGCGAAATGTCCCGCTCTAGGTCTCGTCTGATACCCACAGTCTGTCCAGGGCAATGACACTGCACTACCACTTTTAAGGCCTCCCATTTGATGCCTCTCCTGGATGTTGACCCTGGGTTTAGCGTCAAGTATTCCGTCAACCTATGGAGTAGCGCTGTGCGACATACATCATCCTCCAATGCTGCAGAGTGCAAGCACCAAGTCGGGATGGGTTTGTGAGTCTCCATCGCGGTCAGGTGGATCAACAGTGGGCTATGATCAGATATAGTCTGGCCCAAGTATTCTGAATGTGTAACCGTACCACTAAGAGAGGATGAACAGAGAATTCTGTCTATTCTGGTGTGCATGCTATAGAGGTGTGAGTAATATGAGTAGTCTCTACCAAGAGGGTTCTGAAGTCGCCAGATATCAACTAGTTCCCAATAGGAGATCCAGGTCGACATGCCCTTTGCCACTCTAATAGTTGCTGCCCCTTGAAGTGATGCGGTTGAACGGTCTAGATCGGGGTCTAACACTCCATTAAAGTCTCCTCCAAGTAGAAATGGAACGTTAGTAAAGCGTGCTAGCTGGGCAGATAATGAGTGCAGAAACTGGAGTTGGTCCTGGTTCGGAGCGTAGACACTACCCAGGACCAGAGGCCTACCATAAAGCCGCCTGCATAGTGGTAGGCGTCAAGCTCTCCCCATCATCATTGTTAGTCAGCTGTCAGGCGGGCGCCAGAGCCGCCTGGGGTGCCGCCTGCGATTTGGGTCTGAGCTTCCCCGTAGCCAGCATAGATCCGGAAGCAGCCGAGCCCCACAGCTGTCCACCCCACGTCCAGTGACCAGTGGAATTAATTGAAACCTCAGCACAGGGCACTCGTAGCTATCCATCCCGTAGGCCTTTTCATGTGGCGTGAGAGTCCCCCAGTCCGGCCCAGCATAAGAGGGTCAATCCTGCACTTCCACAGTCTCTCACAAACAGGGTGTCGCAATGCCACGTCTCAAGTTCTAGGGGGTCACCTCAGGCCACCAGTGATGTTCCACCCCCACTAGCAATCCAACAATCGCCCGTAGGCCCTCCAATCATGCAACATCTATGTGATGGTATGTCACTGAAAGAGCCAGATGGCAAGAGAGCCCTCAGTTACGCCATCCGCGCCAGGGCGTTATCACTTTGCAGCTGGTTCAACAGAGTCCACCCCCTCTAGTTAGGGCTCTTAAGTTTAGTGTACCTTGGTTCCAGTGGAACAGAGAGCACATGACTCACTTCTGGGTATACCCGTTGCACGTAGGGAGTCACACTGAAGTAAACAAAAAATCTTTGGGTGGGATGCTTGAATTAATCTCAGCCACTGACAACTACTTGGGCTGCATACCAGTCCATTGTTTTTTTAACCCACCATGCCACTTCAGTTTTAACACAGCCATATGCAAATCTGCCTTGTTTCTGCCCCATTGCCAAGCCAGGTCCTCACTGAACTGGAACACAAGCAACCCAACACTAGGTTTGCCATAATAAAGGCTCTTCAGTCAGGTGCAGCTTATTTCCAGTGGCATAGTGAGCATGGCACCCATATCTGGGCATACCCGCATACCCATCATACTTGGGGTGTTGCTTTAAAGTAAACAGGTGATGGGGGGATGCCTGAATTAATCTCAGCCACTGGTAATTACTTGGGCTACATACCAGCCATTGTTTTACCCATGGGTGTAATCCAAATTTGAGATGCAAAGAATATAGAACATCACCAAATAATATCTAAATTACAATCATACAGGATTGCATATGAAGTGTTAAATAATGTACCATCACATGCAGCGAGTATACGAACAAACCTACAGAACGTGTCCTTATTGTGGCAAACGATCTAAAATACCAAGACATGCCAACACACAGAAAGATAAGGCAGCTGCAATTTTAATTCAGGTCTTACTCCATGTTCACTAGTCTATATAATAACTCACGGCCTTATTACGAGTCTGGCGATCAACAGACCTTCAGACTCGTGGTGGCGGACAGGCGGCCACGGTCTGGCACATTAACAGGTTGGCAGGCAGACCCGCCAACCTACCGCCGGCCCTGCCAGGATCTCCAATCCCAACCGGATGATGGCGGTGCAGGTTGTAATCAGCCAGGGCAGCGCTGAAGTCAGCTCCACCCTGCTGATTACAGCCTTGTTCTCCGCCAGCCTTTTCATGGCCGTACAACTGCCATGAAAAGGCTGGCAGAGAACAAGTGCAGGGGGGTCACAGCAGCGCAGGGGGCCCCTTGCCCAGCACCCTAGAAATGTGCACTGTCTGCTGCGCATTTCGAGCAGACAGTGCGCATTTTGAGGGTGCTGGTGCCCCCTGCGTGTGGCAGGATTGCCATTGGCTCTATTATGAGCCAGCAGCACTGCCTCTGCACCTTTCCCACTGGGCTGATGGGGGGGAACCTTGATACCGCCTGTCAGCCCAGTGGAAAAGTCGTAGAGGGCCGGTGGGGAGACCGCCCCCTCGACAGCGGTCTCCTCACCACTGGTCTGGCGGTCAGCAAAGCCGACCGCCAAACTCATAATCAGGCCCTCAGTCTCTCATTCCCATCTTAATTCCACATTTCACACATAATTGGGCAGATGGAAGGTAAGGTTGAGGCACTGTATTCAAGTTTTGGTGTTGTAGCCATCATTGAACCACCTATCATCCTTGACTAAGGGGGTCATTCCGACCCTGGCGGTCCATGACCGCCAGGGCCGGGGACCACGGAAGCACCGCTAACAGGCTGGTGGTGCTTCCAGGGCCATTCTGACCGCGGCGGTAAAGCCGCGGTCAGAAAAGGGGAACCACTGGTTTCCCGCCAGTTTTCCCCTGGCCCAGGGAATCCTCCATGGCGGCGCTGCTCACAGCGCCGCCATGGGGATTCCGACCCCCTTCCCGCCACCCTGTTTCTGGCGGTTTTCACTGCCAGAAACAGGAAGGCGGGAACGGGTGTCGTGGGGCCCCCGGGGGCCCCTGCACTGCCCATGCCACTGTCATGGGCAGTGCAGGGGCCCCCTAACAGGGCCCCATTAAGAGTTTCACTGTCTGCTTTGCAGACAGTGAAAATCGCGACGGGTGCCACTGCACCCGTTGCACCCTTGCAACTCCGCCGGCTCCATTCGGAGCCGGCTTCCTTGTTGCAGGGTCTTTCCCGCTGGGCCGGCGGGCGCCCTTTTGGCGGTCGCCCGCCGGCCCAGCGGGAAAGTCGGAATGACCCTCGCGGTCTTCCGATGGGGTTACTTTGGCGGGCGGCCTCCGCCGCCCGCCAAAGTCGGAATGACCCCCCAAGTCTTAGCTATTGTTTGTTTATCAGTTCTTCTATCGCCCTCCAATATTTTACTAATTTTGAACATTGTACATGCTAAAATGAGTGAGCCATGTCTCAAAGATCTTGTAGCACATTATATAAAAAGTATGTTTTTTATTGTAGTGTAATAGTATAGGTGTACAATGTTAAATACCGTTACTATGATTCCTTCAGACAGCTACTGTAATTTTCCTAGAAACAAAAGTTTACAAACTAGTATTCAATACAATCACCACATTTTGATTTATATAATGGTAGTTACTGTATCAATGTCCATTTATATTGCCCACTGGCGGTCGCCAGGGGGTAGTTATAGATAGGACCACGTTTCCATAGGAAAATCATTTTTTGTTTTCCTAATAAGTTTGGTGCCATTTGCTGAATCTTCACAAAAGTTTTTTTTAAAGTTGTCCTTCCACCTCAGCTCCTAATAAGAAAGTTTTGGGGGATCCAACAAGCAAGGGCAAGAAAAAGGGGGTTCCCAAAACGAGTTTTCCCCATTCATTTTTCCATAGGGCTTTTAGACACAGCTACAGCCCAAATGGCTGAATGAATTTACACCACATTTGGCAAAAAGCCCTTGTAAAAAAATACTTTTTTTGTGCTATGGTGTAAATCAGTTCAGAAGTTTCTGAGCAATTAATGCTCAAAAACGTATATAGCACACTTTGGAGGATATGCAGAGCTGAAAGAACTCATGGAGAGATCTGATTGGCTGCTACCAAATCAACCAGGATGTGGCGACAGCCATTTTAGGATTGGGATTTGTGTCCTGAGTCCTAAGAAAAACATAAAAAAAGATGTAAGGGGGCAAGTTGGGATATCCTGACCCTCTAGTCCTCCTTAGGGACAAAAACCTTTCTTTTTAAATTTCCTGCAAATTCGCTGAGTATTAATAAATCAGTGGCAATTTAAAAACAAAATCCTCGGCTCACTTGTGACCTAAGGTAAATATAACTCGCACCCTCGCCATGCACTGCTAATTACATTTGAAATTAAATTATGGATGAGAAAACTGCGTGGCAGGGGCCCGAGTTATAGTTAAGTTATGCCACAAGTTATAGTTGCTTCAGATAACTATAACTGATCAATTTCAATGGTTTATTACGCAGAGGTATAGTGCTTAGTGATCACACAAAAGTGCAAAAAGTGACAAAACTGTGTTTATGCAGAAAACACAAATAACTGAGTAGTCAGCAACTTGACATTGAGTAATCACATTCTATCCAGGTGAATAGTTTATCCGTAGCCTAGTTCCACACACAAATCATCTACCCATTTAAGATTTTTAGGATCATTAACAGGACAGAGTGAGTTAGGGGATGCTGACGTTCTTACACCTAGATCAGTGAGAACTAAAACTCGGTCAATCAATCAATCAACAAATTTATTAAGCGCGCTACTCACCCGGTAGGTTCTCAAGGCGCTGTGGGGGGGGGGAGGAAAAAAAAAGGGGGGGGGTGCCGAATTACTGTTCAAAAAGCCATGTCTTGAGGTGTTTTCTGAAGGTCAGGAGGTCCTGGGTTTTGCGTAGGTTGGTGGGGAGGGAGTTCCAGGTCTTGGAGGCAAGGTAGGAGAAAGATCTACCTCCGGAGGTGGTGCGAAGGATGCAGGGGACTGTGGCGAGGTCAGCTGATTGGAGGAGACAAGTGGGTGTGTGGAAGTTCACTCTTTCGTTGAGGTAGACTGGTCCCGTGTTGTGGAGGGATTTGTGGGTGTGGATGAGGATTTTGAAAGAGATCCTTTTGCTGATGGGTAGCCAGTGAAGGAGTCTGAGGTGGGCGTAGATGTGTTCGAGGCGTGGGAGGTTCAGGATGAGCTGTGCGACCGCGTTCTGGATCCGCTGGAGTTTCTGTTGAAGCTTGACTGTGGTACCAGCGTAGAGGGCTTTTCCATAGTCTAGTCTGCTGCTGATGAGTGCATGGGTGACGGTTTACCTGGTTTCTATGAGGATCCATTTGAAGGTCTTACGCAGCATGCGGAGGGTGTTGAAACATGAGGAAGTTATAGAGTTTATTTGCTGGGTCATGGAGAGAGAGGAGTCTAAAATGATGCCGAAATTGCATGCGTGGGTGGAAGGTGTTAGGGGTGGTCCTAGGGCGGTGGGCCACCAGGAGTCATCCCATACTGTCCTGTTGGGGCCGAAGATGATGATTTCGGTTTTGTTGGAGTTGAGTTTGAGGTGGCTTGCTGTCATCCATTTGGCGGTGTCAAGGAGTCCGGCGTGGAGGTTTGTCTTGGTGGTGGTGGGGTTTCTGGTGAGGGAGATGACGAGCAGGGTGTCGTCTGCGTAGGATATGATGGTGATTCCGTGGGGGCGGAGGATGTTGGCGAGCGAGGCCATGTAAATGTTGAAGAGGGTAGGGCTGAGGGAGGACCCTTGGGGGACCCCGCAGAAGATCTTGGTTGCTGGGGATTAGAAGGGGGGCCGAGGCAAACTTTCTGGGTTCTTTCGACGAGGAAGGAGGCGAGGCAGTCCATGGCCTTGTGTCGGATTCCTGCGTTGAAGAGGCGTGTTCGGAGGATTTGGTGGCAGACAGTGTCGAAAGCTGCAGAGAGGTCCAGGAGGAAGAGTGCAACGGTCTCGCCCTTGTCAACTCTGGTTCTGATGTCGTCAGTGCAGGCGATGAGGGCGGTCTCAGTGCTGTGGTTCTTGTGGAATCCAGACTGGGAGGTGTCGAGTGCGTTGTTTTTCTCTAGGAAGTGAGACAGGCAGGCGTTCACTAGCTTCTCAGCGACCTTGGCGGGGAAGGGGAGAAGAGAAATGGGGCGGTAGTTCATGAGGTCATCCGGGTCTGCTTTGGGCTTTTTGAGGAGTGCGGTTACTTCGGCGTGCTTCCAAGAGTCCGGGAAGGTGGCGGTGTTGAAGAAGCTGTTGATTACGGAGCGGAGCTGGGGAGCGATGATTGGGCTGGCCCTGTTGAAGATGTGATGGGGGCAGGGGTCTGTGGGGGAGCCGGAGTGGATGGAGTTCATGGTTGTTTCGGTTTCTTCATCATTGGTAGGGGCCCAGGTGTGCAGTTGTTTGGAGTGGGGGTGTTGTATTGTAGGTCGTGTTGGTGATGGTGGGTGCAGGTGGTGTGAAGCTAGAATTTTGAGGTGGAAGTGGTTGGAGAGGGAGTTATATAGATTTTGTGTGTGAGAGGGGTCGGAGTTACAGGATTTGGTTTTGGTGAGCTCTTTGATGATTGTAAAGAGTTCCTTGCTGTTATGTGAGTTACTATCTATGCGTTCTTTGTAGTAAGCTCTTTTGGTGACTCTGATGAGTTGGTGATGTTTGCGTATGGTGCTTTTGAGGGTGGAGAAGTTGGTTATGGAGGGTTCTTGTCGCCAAGCTTTCTCGGTCTTGCGACATTCAAGCTTGGAGGCTTGAAGTTCAGTGTTGAACCCGGGGGCGGTCTTGATGTTGCGGGTGGTGTTGTTACTTTTCAGAGGGGCTAGAGAGTCTGCGCAGGTTGTGATCCATTGTGTGAGGTTGTGGGCGGCGAAGTTGTGGTAGTTGGAGAGGGGGGGTTTGTGAGAGCTTGGCGAGCAGGTGTTCTGTGGGGATCTTGTCCCACTTACTGTATGGTGTGGTGTGCTGTCGGTAGTGGGTGGGGGGTTTCGTGAAGGAGATGTGGACGCAGTGGTGGTCGGTCCAGTAGAGTTCGATGGTGTGTGCGAATGTTATGTGGTTGCTGGAGGTGAAGATTGCATCTAGCATGTATCCTGCTGAGTGTGTGGGTGAGGTGACCAGTTGTTTTAGTCCTAGGTTTGCGAGGTTGTCTAGCAGGGTAGTGAAGTTGTGGTCGTAGGGGTTTTCCAGGTGGAAGTTGATGTCACCAAGGAGGATGTAGTCTGAGGAGGTGAGGGCGTGGGGGCTGATGGTGTCAGTGATGGCGTCGCAGAATGGGGGGCGAGGTCCTGGTGATCTGTAAATGAGGGTTCCTCTGAGGGTGGTGTTGGCGTTTATGTGAATTAGGAAGTGTAGGTGCTCTGCGCTATCTAGGGTGTCGTGGGTGTTGGTGGTGATCTTGATGGTGCTTTTATGTATGATGCGATACCTCCTCCCGGTTTGTTTAGACGGTCTCTACGAGAGATTTTGTAGCCTTCTGGGATGGCTATGGCTATATCGGGTTCAGATGAGGGGTTCATCCAAGTTTCCGTAAGGAAGGCGATGTCAGGGGAGTGTGTTGTGATCAGGTCCCAGAGCTCGATGGTGTGCTTGTGTACGGAGCGGGTGTTTATGAGTATGCAGTTAAGGTGGTTGCGGGGGCTGTTGTTGTTGTAGAGTGAGTTGGTGTTGTGGCGCGTGTTGGTGTTGTTGTGGGGTGCGTTAGTGTTGTTGTGGAGCATGTTAGTGTTGTTGTGGGGTGCGTTAGTGTTGTTGTGGAGCGTGTTAGTGTTGTGGTGGGGCGTGTTAGTGTTGTTGTGAGCGTGTGTAGGATAGTACCATCTTGCCTAGCATTTTACCCCCATATTTCACTGTATATATGTTGTTTTAGTCTATGTGTCACTGGGACCCTGCCAGGCAAGGCCCCAGTGCTCATAAGTATGTGCCCTGTATGTGTTCCCTGTGTGATGCCTAACTGTCTCACTGAGGCTCTGCTAACCAGAACCTCAGTGGTTATGCTCTCTCTGCTTTCCAGATTCGTCACTAACAGGCAAGTGACTAAATTTACCAATTCACATTGGCATACTGGTACACCCATATAATTCCCTAGTATATGGTACTAAGGTACCCAGGGTATTAGGGTTCCAGGAGATCCGTATGGGCTGCAGCATTTCTTTTGCCACCCATAGGGAGCTCTGACAATTCATACACAGGCCTTCCAGTGCAGCCTGCGTGAAATAACGTCCACGTTATTTCACAGCCATTTACCACTGCACTTAAGTAACTTATAAGTCACATATATGTCTAACCTTCACCTGGTGAAGGTTGGGTGCAAAGTTACTTAGTGTGTGGGCACCCTGGCACTAGCCAAGGTGCCCCCACATAGTTCAGGGCAAATTCCCCGGACTTTGTGAGTGCGGGGACACCATTACACGCGTGCACTATACATAGGTCACTACCTATGTATAGCGTCACAATGGTAACTCCGAACATGGCCATGTAACATGTCTAAGATCATGGAATTGTCTCCCCAATACCATTCTGGTATTGGGGGTGACAATCCCATGATCCCCCGGGTCTCTAGCACAGTACCCGGGTACTGCCAAACTGCCTTTCTGGGGTCTCCACTGCAGCTGCTGCCAACCGCTCAGACAGGTTTCTGCCCTCCTGGGGTCCAGGCAGCCCTGGCCCAGGAAGGCAGAACAAAGGATTTCCTCTGAGAGACGGTGTTACACCCTCTCCCTTTGGAAATAGGTGTGAAGGCTGGGGAGGAGTAGCCTCCCCCAGCCTCTGGAAATGCTTTGATGGGCACAGATGGTGCCCATCTCTGCATAAGCCAGTCTACACCGGTTCAGGGATCCCCCAGCCCTGCTCTGGCGCGAAACTGGACAAAGGAAATGGGAGTGACCACTCCCCTGACCTGCACCTCCCAGGGGAGGTGCCCAGAGCTCCGCCAGTGTGTCCCAGACCTCTGCCATCTTGGAAACAGAGGTGTTGGGGGCACACTGGACTGCTCTGAGTAGCCAGTGCCAGCAGGTGATGTCAGAGGCTCCTTCTGATAGGCTCTTACCTCTCTTGGTAGCCAATCCTCCTTCCTTGGTAGCCAAACCTCCTTTTCTGACTATTTAGGGTCTCTGCTTTGGGAAATTCTTTAGATAACGAATGCATGAGCTCATCAGAGTTCCTCTGCATCTCGCTCTTCACCTTCTACCAAAGGATCGACCGCTGACTGCTCAGGATGCCTGCAAAACCGCAACAAAGTATCCAGACGACTACCAGCAACATGGTAGCGCCTCATCCTGCTGGCTTTCTCGACTGTTTCCAGGTGGTGCATGCTCTGGGGGTAGCCTGCCTTCACCCTGCACCAGAAGCTCTGAAGAAATCTCCTGTGGGTCGACGGAATCTTCCCCCTGCTAACTCAGGCACCAAAAGACTGCAACACTGGTCCTCTGGGTCCCCTCTCATCCTGATGAGCGTGGTCCCTGGAACTCAGCAACCCTGTCCAAGTGACTCCCCCAGTCCAGTGACTCTTCAGTCCAAGTTTGGTGGAGGTAAGTCCTTGCCTTCCACCCCTAGACTGCATTGCTGGGTACCGCATGATTTGCAGCTGCTCCGGCTCCTGTGCACTCTTCCAGGATTTCCTTCATGCACAACCAAGCCTGGGTCCCCGACACTCCTTCCTGAAGTGCACAACCTTCTGAGTTGTCCTCCGGCGTCGTGGGACTCCCTTTTGTGACTTCACGTGGACTCCGGTTCACTCTTCTTCCAAGTGCCTGTTCTTCCAAGTGCCTGTTAGGGTACTTCTGCGGGTGCTGCCTGCTTCTGTGAGGGCTCCCTGAGTTGCTGGGCACCCCCTCTGTCTCCTCCTCCAAAAGGTGACATCTTGGTCCCTCCTGGGCCACAGCAGCACCCAAAAACCTCTACCGCGACCCTTGCAGCTAGCAAGGCTTGCTTGTGGTCTTTCTGCGTGGGAACACCCCTGCAAGCTTCATCGCGACGTGGGACATTCTTCTTCCAAAGGAGAAGTCCCTAGTCCTCTTCTTTCTTGCAGAACTCCAAGCTTCTTCCACCAGGTGGCAGCTTCCTTGCACTCTCAGCTGGAATTTCCTGGGCTCCTGCCCACTCTCGACACTGTTGCGACTATTGGACTTGGTCCCCCTGTCTTACAGGTACTCAGGTCCCGAAATCCACTGTTGTTGCATTGCTGGTGTTTGTTCTTCCTGCAGAATCCCCCTATCACGACTTATGTGCTCTCTGGGGGTAGTAGGTGCACTTTACACCTACCTTTCAGGGTCTTGGGGTGGGGTATTTTTCTAACCCTCTCTGTTTTCTTACAGTCCCAGCGACCCTCTACAAGCTCAGATAGGTTTGGGGTCCATTCGTGGTTCGCATTCCACTTTTGGAGTATATAGTTTGTGTTGCCCCTATACCTATGTGCTCCTATTGCAATCTATTGTAATTCTACACTGTTTGCATTACTTTTCTTGCTATTACTTACCTAATTTTGGTTTGTGTACATATATCTTGTGTATATAACTTATCCTCATACTGAGGCTACTCACTGAGATACTTTTGGCATATTGTCATAAAAATAAAGTACCTTTATTTTTAGTAACTCTGTGTATTGTGTTTTCTTATGATATTGTGCATCTGACACCAGTCGCATAGTAGGAGCTTTACATGTCTCCTAGTTCAGCCTAAGCTGCTTTGCCATAGCTACCTTCTATCAGTCTAAGCTGCTAGAAACACCTCTTCTACACTAATAAGGGATAACTGGACCTGGCACAAGGTGTAAGTACCTCTGGTACCCACTACAAGCCAGGCCAGCCTCCTACATTGGTTGTGCATCGGTGGGATAAGTACTTGTAACTACTTACCACTTTGTCATTGTGTACTTTTCGTAAGAGAATACTATACAAAACAGTTCAGTGTATGTACACCTAACCAAAAAGTTTTGCTTCTAAAAGTTAGAAAACGTTTTTTTTCTCTGTACTTTAAAAAGTTCTGAAACTTTTTCTTCCTTCTCACTATCTCTAAACCTTCTGCTATCATGTCTGTGGTAGATTCTACTCTTAAAATGGTCAATACTACTTATGACAATTTGAATTACAAGAGCCTAAGGAGTCTCTGCTTAGATAGAGGTTTAGTGATAGGAAAGAACCCTACAAAAGAGTTTCTATTTAACATGCTTATTGTAAAAGATGGGTCCCAAGCAGGCACATCAGATGAGAGGTTAATAGAAGGTTCCCAATCTGACTCAGGTGAACACCATGAGGGAGGTGGGGAGGGTTCTGAACAGGATCTGCCTCCTAACAGGACACCCAGTAATGTTGCTAGTAATGGAGGTTCCCATCACAGTAGGGAAGTCCTTATTCCTAGAGGCCAAGTTACCAGGGTCCAGACAAATAGGGACAGATCCCCATCTGTTGTTTCAAACTTGTCTTCTGTGTCCAAGCATTCCCAACCCACCCACCCTGAGTATAACTTGTTAGAAAGGGAACTCAAAAAGTTGAGGGTTGAAGAGACCAGACTTAAGCTTAAACAGCAACAGCTGCCCTTAGATAGGGAATCCCTAGACATTGAGAAGGAGAGACAGAGGTTGGGGTTAGGACCCCATGGTGGCAGCAGCAGTATTCCTGATAATAATTCTGTTAGAGAGCATGATTCCAGGAATCTGCACAAGATAGTCCCCCCTTACAAGGAGGGGGATGACATCAACAAGTGGTTTGCTGCACTTGAGAGGGCCTGTAAAGGCAGTGGGTTGCTATTTTGTGGCTATCTTTCACTGGAAAGGGTAGGGATAGGTTCCTTACTGTTAGAGAAAGTGAAGCTAACAATGTTACAGTTTTGAAGGATGCACTCTTGGATGGATTTGGCTTAACCGCTGAACAATACAGGATTAAGTTCAGAGACACCATAAAAGTGTCCTCACAAGACTGGACAGACTTTGTAGCCTGTTCAGTGAAGGCCTTGGAGGGGTGGTTACATGGCAGTAAAGTATCTGACTATGAAAGCCTGTATAATCTTATTCTGAGAGAGCATATTCTGAATAACTGTATGTCTGACTTGTTACACCAATATCTAGTGGACTCAGATCTGACCTCTCTCCATGAATTGGGAAAGAAGGCAGACAAATGGGTCAGAACAAGAGTGAACAGAAAAGTTCATACAGGGGGTGACAAGGATGGCAAGAAGAAGGATGGTAAGTCTTCTGACAAGGGTGGGGACAAAAGTAAAACTAAGTCTTCATCAGGCCCACAAAAATCCTCTGGTGGGTGTGGTGGGTCCAAATCCTCTTCCAATAATCAACCTAAAAAGCCTTGGTGTTATTTGTGTAAAGTCAAAGGCCATTGGACAACTGATGCCAGTTGTCCAAAGAAAAACACCAAACCTCCCACTACCACGACCCCTGCTGCAAATTCTAGTGCCCCTAGTAATAGCAGTGGTGGTGGGAGCAAACCTACAAATAGCCAACCCAAGGGTGTAGCTGGGCTCACTATTGTCAATGTAGTTGGGGTTAGTCTTGTTAGGGATACCACAGAGGCTGTGTTAGTCTCTGAAGGTGCCATTGATTTGGCCACCTTGGTTGCTTGTCTCCTTAATATGGATAAGTACAAGCAACTTCCCCTAATAAATGGTGTTGAGGTTCAGGCCTAAAGGGACACAGGTGCTATTGTTACCATGGTAATAGAGAAACTGGTACACTCTGAACAACACCTACTTGATCAGCAGTACCAAGTAACAGACGCTCATAACAACACTCTTAGCCACCCCATGGCTGTTGTGAATCTCAACTGGGGGGGGAGTTACTGGTCCAAAGAAAGTTGTGGTTGCCTCAGATTTACCTGTAGACTGTCTACTAGGAAATGATTTAGAGACATCAGCTTGAGCAGAAGTGGAGTTGGAGGCTCATGCAGCAATGCTGGGCATTCCTGGGCATATATTTGCTTTGGCAAGGGCTGAGGCCAAAAAGCAAAAAGGACAGGGTAACTTGGATCCTGGAACAATGGACCAAGTGCTCCCTAAAGCTAGGGGTAGCAAGGGTAAATCCCTACCCACTATCCCTCCCTCTACAGATGATTCTCCTTCTGAGGAAGAAGAATTTCCTCCCTGTGCAGAACCTTCACCAGATGAGCTGGCAGCAGACACTGCTGAGCTTTTGGGTGGAGGGGGGCCTGCCAGGGAAGAGCTGAGTGTGGCACAGCAAACCTGTCCCACATTAGAGGGTCTCAGACAGCAATCCGCCAAACAACAAAATGGGGATGTCAGTGACTCACATAGAGTTTACTGGGAGGACAACCTCTTGTACACCGAGGCAAGGGGACCCAAAACCTGGAGCAGCCAGGAGATTGGTCATTCACATGACATGTTAGTGTTGTTGTGGGGTGTGTTAGTGTTGTGGGGCGTGTTATAGTTGGTGTGTGGCGTGTTAGAGTCGGTGTGGAGCATCTTGGTATGGTTGGTGTTTGTGGGGGTGCAGGAGAAATGGCATGCATGACATGTGAAGGGTCCGTGTGTGTGCTTGGGGATGGCTTGGCGCAGGCAAGGTGTTGACCTGGGTTGAGGGCGTGGAGTTTAGGGGAGGAGTAATGTTGCCTATGGGGGTCGGGCAGCGAGGGCCAGGGGGATTTACGCTGGGTGCGGTCCAGGCGCGGACGGGCGCAGACGTCTTGCCTCTCGGTACTTATGTACGTAAAACTCGGTACGTATAGCCTGAGTTAAAATGCATTTCCTAGACTCTTTGGTTTGCTTTGCCTCTGTGGAGTAAGTATTGCTGAAGGAATCCTGGCAGAACGATTGTTTCTTCAACACCAGCAGCTATCAAACAAGGAGAACAATCAAATGCTTTGGAAACAGCGCCCTGTACCAAAGCACTATTCATAATGTTTAATGCTGGCAGCCTCACCAACCAGTACTGCCCAATGTAACCTCACTGAAGTCACCACTTGTAAATGTGCAAAAACTCATAGACTAACTCAGCTGGTAAGGCCAGGTGCACAGTGGTCTGTGGCATGCAGAATACGCCAATGTTTGTGATTTCTGCTTTAGTTTGTGGCCTAGTCCCAGCACAAAGTCCATAAAATTGTGGTATGCTAGTTCACTGGCTTCAGCAGTATTTCGATGGAGACATTGCTGGGTCTCTGAAGCAGGGTGAAAGAGCAGGTCCACTGCAGAGCACAGCAGATGGCAAGAGCAGATTTGAACTGTCATGCAGTGTCAGTATCAACCAGGTCAAAGGTCACTCCCCAGATTTCACAGCTTGCTCATAAGGGCTGGTCTCTCCCTATTTATTCAAAGGGGAACCCCTAGTTCCTGCGAGTTGTAAAATAATGTGGCAAAGGGGCATTAGCAGATGGGTGGGAGCTCCTTAAGCAAATCCTTTTAAAGTTGATCTAGAAAGTGCCAGCCTTGCACACACAGCCTCCCCCCCCCTCCACCCCCCCCCCCCCCCCGCCATCAAACCTCCTGTCCGGGCTTGCCTCTGCTGATAAGAGCTTATGTTCAGCCCCCCACCACCCCTATGTGCTGTGCTCTCCTACACTGTGCAGTTTCAGCTTTTTTTGTCTCAGATCTTGTTTTGTGCTGCAGGAGGTTAGAGAAGACCACACAACATTTTTTGCAGGAATGCTGCTCAGTTCAAAAACATATTCTAAAGCTGCCAGGAATCTGTTTGCCTATTAAAAAAAGAGTGCAGGCATCCAGTTGCTCCTGGGCTGCGAGCCAATGATTGAGTGACCTGCTGTTTCCTCCCTGGGTTGCATTCCACTGGCATGTCTTTTGCCCTGACTGACGCCAAGCTTCCAGCTCACCCCCAAAGCAAACAGTTCCAGTTGGCAGCCTTGCTTGTTTTTTCTGAAGAGCCGATTCATAGCCCCCCTAAAATGTTTCACTATGTCAATGTCTGTCTCTTGTTTTTTTCTTCTATTTGGTGCCATTGAAGGCTGCACTTTGTTAGCATGTATTACATTCAAAATGTTCCTTCGAAGCCTGGAATCGTCCTGCCAACAAAGTAATTTATTCTGTTCTCATTCACAAATAAGGACTCACTCCTCCAGTGCAAGGAGGGATCCGCGGATTCCAAGGGAATTAGACACATCTATAGAAGGCTGACTGTTTCTGTAGAGCAGCGTCCGGAGACAGGCGCCGCATTCACAGTTCAGTCATGTTTGCGAGGGGAGCACCCTTTTTTTCTGCCACGAGAACGCATGTCCAATCTAGAGCCAATACAGGAAGCACAGGGCTGTGGCTGGTCGGAGGGAGTAAATTACGAGGGGGTGAGACGAGGGCATGCTGCAACATTTTGAGCTATGACTCGTAAGATTCTAGGGGGCTGATTTACAAGCCCCTAGCCCCACCGGAGCGTCACTTTTAGAGACCATGTAGTGATGCTGTGCACATTTCCACAGTTACAAGGCGTCGCTAAGCCACTTAGCATGGCGCAACGCCACCTTGTAGATATGCCCCCCTCCCCCACACAGTTTTCTGCGGCAGAGGGGCGTACAATGGGTGTTGCTGTGGGTGTTTCCACGCCACGCCCACTGCTTTTGACACTGCCCCAGATTTACGAGAAATCGTAAATCTGAGGCAGCGCTAAAAACTAACGCCATGCGCAAAGAGGAGAAATACTTTTATTTCTCCTCGTTTTTTATTTTTCTATGTGTGATTATGCAGCACACATAGAAAAATAGTTTCTGTGCAGGAAGGTGTTCCTTCCTGCACAGAAACAATCGTTAAATAATAATGATTTGCTACTGCTCTCTGTGCAGCTTTCTGCAGTACACAAGTAACAAATCACCATTATTGGTTGTTTATGTGCACGAAGGGACAGCTTCCTGCACATTAACAATCATTCCCTGCAGCACTGGCACCCTTGTACTATGGTAAAAGGGTGTCTGCGTTGGCGCTAGGCAGCTAATTTTAGCACCAGTGCAGGAGGAGAGGACAGAAATGCACTGTATCTTGTGGATCTAGTGCATTTCTGCCCTTTCCTGGTGGCGTAGGCCAGCGCAACAAAAGACTGGCTGAGCCGTCCTGCGCCATGGGTGCTTGTAAATAAGCCCCTATATTTCTAGAATTCTCAAACACAGCGTGTGCGTCTGTGAATTTTTTTATGTCACACACAACTTTACATCTTAGCCTTCTACAAAAATTGTGCATAAAACACACACAATTAAAACATTGTTCAGATACAACCACGCCTAAACACACATGGACACATTCAGACCACACTCATGCCAATACCTGACAATTAAAACTCGCCAAGAACACGTTCACCAACTCATATGCCCTAAAGAAAACCATTTAGAGAAATATAAGCTCAGCGAAATCTTTGGGCCTTCTACCTACCCTAAAACTGTGTCCCAACACCACATCATTCCGTGCATTCCTCAGCTGCCCCTCAACCGATCTGCACCATCCGGCACCATCATCTCTCTTGCTCACACCATCTGCTCTCTCAATATTCCACAGCTTTGCATTTCTCTGTCTACTCAAGTCGGACTTCTGAGTTTCGCTGTTCTTTGGATGTTTCAGGCCTACCCAAAGGACATCCACAGCCTCATTTACCTTGACCAGCCTTCTCTGATAATGCAGCTCTTTAGATTTTCTTTGCACATCCACAACTTTTCCTTTAATACTACCATCAACGCGGACTTCTGTCAACACACTTTCTCCCTCATCCTTTACACATTTTGGAAGATGTCTACCTCCCTCGCAAAACTTTAAATGGCAAATCACTATCGATGAAAGTGGAGTTGCCCTGTACACCCACAGCATGCTTTCTCAATGTTCATTTAATGCCCCTATGAGCAGCCTGAATATATCCACCTATAATCTGACTCGTTTTTTATGAGCATGTTGGCTAGCAGGGGATACAAGGCTGTCGTATCATGTGTTACACCACACCTACTTAAAACTTTCCATCTCTCTAGAAACAGATTGAACACATTATCATTTGTGTGTTTCATTTGTCAATCCTGTTTGCACAAACACATCTTCAAAAATGTAATTTCTATGGAAGTATTGTGCTCCATCTGTCAACTTGCTATAATAAACCATCAATACTAAAGATGCAATTGTATACCTTTGGAAGGGCCTATGCTCGCTAATGGTAGCTTCCACTGTGGAATATTAGGTGCTTCACTGATTGCTTAGGTGCCACAAATGTTTAAGATGTTTATCACTGTTGTAATAAGCCAGACATGATGTGACTGTCTGCTACGTCAGCGTGCATAGACAACCACCAAAATTATGTATGGGTTTGGCCCAGTTGACCCTCACATTCTTTTTGACAATATTTGCCCTTAAACACGAGTCGCAATTACAAGTTGAGTGCAATGGCATTCCAGAGTGGAACACCGCTCTGCCTGATTATGCACCCAGATTCTCTGGGTGTAGCAGCACTGGCCCAATATTACCATCGGGATAATGCTCAAGGAGATCCAATAGTGATTTGATAAGCTGGGGCTAAATGAATTTTCAAACACCATTTTGATATGAAATGAAATGTGTAGATTTATATAGCGCGGCTTATCACCCGTGACAGTATCTGAGTGCTGTCTTTGGGCACAGTGAGAGTGAGTGATTTCCTCAGAATCACAGGACGTTGCACGGACGCCATGGCTTGAACATGGATTCCAAACTCCTGAGGCGGTCACTCTGACCACTGAGCTACATGCTTTCGCTGCTTCTAAGGACAAGATGTCATCAATCAAGGGTAATGGATGACAGTCCAAGCAGATCTTTTTGTTGAGACTAAGAAGGCTGATGCATACTTTCCACTCACCTTTTATTTGTGTTCTGTTTTTTGGTGATATGAACAAGGTGGACAAGTAACATGGCTGCTTCCACCAGCGCGATAACCCCATACATCACACATCATATTCACTTTCTCCGCCAAATCATCCCTAACACTGAATGAAACACTTCTCAGTTTGTGCTTTTATGCACAGTATTGTCATTGATTTTAATTTTGTGCATATATCCTTTCATTCTCCTAAGTATGGCTTCAATGACTTCTCAAAACTAAACAGTCTTATTAACTCTATTCATGTATGGCTAAAACCTGTTCTTTAGCTCCAGGTTTTAAAACCATCTGTAGCAATCCTACACTTTCCCTGTATGAGACATCCTTTAAATGCCAATTCTGTTTCACAGTATTCCCGCAAATCTACTTTCAGTTTCCTATATGTCACAGGGGCTGTCTCTGGAGTTGCAAATGTTTTCTTCCCCAACTGGCAGTTAGTAATGGTTATTTTGGCCTCCAGAGTCAACTTACAGATTCAGTATGTGCCCTTCCACAATGCCAAAGTTGTTTGTATTTCACTGAATCACCAGTAACAGCTCAAGGCAAGGCTCTGATTTAAACTAGAGGTTAAGGGCCAGATGTATCAAAGGGTTTTACCCATTCTGTGTCTATGGGAAAATGCTTTTGTACATATGGCCCTGAGTTCCTACCCCAGTGCAAACATAAGTGTAGGAGGCTGGCCTGGTTTGTAGTCGGTACCAAGAGGTACTTACACCTTGCACCAGGTCCAGGTATCCCTTATTAGTGTAGAGGGGTGTCTAGCAGCTTAGGCTGATAGAAAAGGTAGCTTAGCAGAGCAGCTTAGGCTGAACTAGGAGGCGTGTAAAGCTCCTACTACACCACTGGTGTCATATGCACAATATCATAAGAACACACAATACACAGATAAACTAAAAATAAATATACTTTATTTTTATGACAATATGCCAAAAGTATCTCAGTGAGTACCCTCAGTATGAGGATAGCAAATATACACAAGATATATGTACACAATACCAAAAATATGCAGTAATAGCAATAGAAAGCAATGCAAGCAATGTACAGTCACAATAGATTGCAATGAGGGCACATAGGGATAGGGGCAACACAAACCATATACTCTAGAAATGGAATGCGAACCACGAATGGACCCCAAACCTATGTGACCTTGTAGAGGGTCGCTGGGACTGTAAGAAAACAGTGAGGGTTAGAAAAATAGCCCACCCCAAGACCCTGAAAAGTGGGTGCAAAGTGCACCTAAGTTCCCCAGAGAGCACAGAAGTCGTGATAGGGGAATTCTGCAAGGAAGACCAACACCAGCAATGCAACAACGATGGATTTTCTGACGAGAGTACCTGTGGAACAAGGGGACCAAGTCCAAGAGTCACGATCAATTCGGGAGTGGGCAGATGCCCAGGAAATGCCAGCTGTGGGTGTAAAGAAGCTGCCACCAGAGGGTAGAAGCTGTGGATTCTGCAAGAACGACAAGGGCTAGAAACTTCCCCTTTGGAGGATGGATGTCCCACGTTGTGAAGAAGCTTGCAGAGGTGTTTCCATGCAGAAAGACCGCAAACAAGCCTTGCTAGCTGCAAGGGTCACGGTTAAGGTTTTTGGATGCTGCTGTGGCCCAGGAGGGACCAGGATGTCGCCAATTGCGTGAGGAGACACAGGGGGCGTCCAGCAAGACAAAGAGCCCACTCAGAAGCAAGCAGCACCCGCAGAAGTGCCAGAACAGGCACTACGAAAAAAAAAGTGAACCGAAGCTCACCCGAAATCACAAAGGAAGGTCCCACGATGCCGGAGGACAACTCAGGAGGTCGTGCACTGCAGGTTAGAGTGTCGGGGACCCAGGCTTGGCTGTTTACAAAGGAAATCCTGGAAGAGTGCACAGGAGCCGGAGCAGCTGCAAATCACGCGGTACCCAGCAATGCAGTCTAGCGTGGGGAGGCAAGTACTTACCTCCACCAAACTTGGACTAAAGAGTCACTGGACTGTGGGAGTCACTTGGACAGAGTTGCTGAGTTCCAGGGACCACGCTCGTCGTGCTGAGAGGGGACCCAGAGGACTGGTGATGCAGTTCTTTGGTGCCTGCGGTTGCAGGGGGAAGATTCCGTCGACCCACTGGAGATTTCTTCGGAGCTTCTAGTGCAGAGAGGAGGCAGACTACCCCCACAGCGTGCACCACCAGGAAAACAGTCGAGAAGGCGGCCGGATCAGTGTTACAAGGTCGCAGTAGTCGTCTTTGCTACTTTGTTGCAGTTTTGCAGGCTTCCAGAGCAGTCAGCGGTCGATTCCTTGGCAGAAGGTGAAGAGAGAGATGCAGAGGAACTCTGATGAGCTCTTGCATTCGTTATCTAAAGAATTCCCCAAAGCAGACACCCTAAATAGCCAGAAAAGGAGGTTTGGCTACATAGGAGAGAGGATAGGCTAGCAACACCTGGAGGAGCCTATCAGAAGGAGTCTCTGACGTCACCTGCTGGCACTGGCCACTCAGAGCAGTCCAGTGTGCCAGCAGCACCTCTGTTTCCAAGATGGCAGAGGTCTGGAGCACACTGGAGGAGCTCTGGGCACCTCCCAGGGGAGGTGCAGGTCAGGGGAGTGGTCACTCCCTTTTTCTTTGTCCAGATTCGCGCCAGAGCAGGGCTGGGGGATCCCTGAACCGGTGTAGACTGGCTTATGCAGAAATGGGCACCATCTGTGCCCATGAAAGCATTTCCAGAGGCTGGGAAAGGCTACTCCTCCCCAGCCCTAACACCTTTTTCCAAAGGGAGAGGGTGTAACACCCTCTCTCTGAGGAAGTCCTTTGTTCTCCCTTCCTGGGCCAAGCCTGGCTGGACCCCAGGAGGGCAGAAACCTGTCTGAGGGGTTGGCAGCAGCTGCAGTGAAACCCCGGGAAAGGTAGTTTGGCAGTACCCTGGTCTGTGCTAGAGACTCGGGGGATCATGGAATTGTCTCCCCAATGCCAGAATGGCATTGGGGTGACAATTCCATGATCTTAGACATGTTACATGGCCATGTTCGGAGTTACCATTGTGACGCTATACATATGTCGTGACATATGTATAGTGCACACGTGTAATGGTGTCCCTGCACTCACAAAGTCCGGGGAATTTGCCCTGAACGATGTGGGGGCACCTTTTCTAGTGCCAGGGTGCCCACACACTAAGGGCCTGATTATGACCCTGGCGGACGGCGGAGGCCGTCCGCCAAGGTACTGCCGTTGAATGACCGCACCGCGGTCAAAAACCGCGGCGGCCATTTAAACATTTCCTCTGGGCCGGCGGGCGCTCTCCAAAAGAGCGCCCGCCGGCCCAGAGGAAATGCCCCTGCAACGAGGACGCCGGCTCAGAATTGAGCCGGCGGAGTTGCAGGGGTGCGACGGGTGCAGTTGCACCCGTCGCGTATTTCAGTGTCTGCTTAGCAGACACTGAAATACTTTGCGGGGCCCTCTTACGGGGGCCCCTGCCGTGCCCATGCCATTGGCATGGGCACGGCAGGGGCCCCCAGGGGCCCCGCAGCACCCCCTACCGCCATCCTGTTCCTGGCGGGCGAACCACCAGGAACAGGATGGCGGTAGGGGGTGTCAGAATCCCCCATGGCGGCGCAGCAAGCTGCGCCGCCATGGGGGATTCTAAGGGCAGCGGTAAACCGTCGGGAGACCGCCGGTTTGCCTCTTCTGACCGCGGCCGAACCGCCGCGGTCAGAATGCCCTGCGGGGCACCGCCGGCCTGTCGGCGGTGCTCCCGCCGACCCTGGCCCCGGCGGTCTTAGACCGCTGGGGTCAGAATGACCCCCTAAGTAACTTAGCACCCAACCTTTACCAGGTAAAGGTTAGACATATAGGTGACTTATAAGTTACTTGAGTGCAGTGGTAAATGGCTGTGAAATAACGTGGACGTTATTTCACTCAGGCTGCAATGGCAGGCCTGTGTAAGAATTGTCAGAGCTCCCTATGGGTGGCAAAATAAATGCTGCAGCCCATAGGGATCTCCTGGAACCCCAATACCCTGGGTACCTCAGTACCATGTACTAGGGAATTATAAGGGTGTTCCAGTATGCCAATGTAAATTGGTGAAATTGGTCACTAGCCTGTTAGTGACAATTTGGAAAGAAATGAGAGAGCATAACCACTGAGGTTCTGGTTAGCAGAGCCTCAGTGAGACAGTTAGTCATTACACAGGTAACACATACAGGGCACACTTATGAGCACTGGGGCCCTGGCTGGCAGGGTCCCAGTGACACATACAACTAAAACAACATATATACAGTGAAATATGGGGGTAACATGCCAGGCAAGATGGTACTTTCCTACAATAAGTTTGTGGAGGGATTGGAACTCTGAGCCGTATGATAATTATCTGAACCCCCTGTATCCCCCTGACACGTGTCAGCACTGGCAACCTTGACAACATCTATCAACGTTTTCTGGTAAAGGGGGCGGGGCCACGTGGGTGAAGATCAGCTTGTGGGAGTGCTGTCTGGGGCCGGCCAAACATACAGGCGCAGTAGGCTCTCTCAAACCCGGCAACACAGGGCTGAGAGCCTGTGCCTGCAGCATCTGCCGAGGGAGAGGAGCAGCGTGTTGACGAGGAAAGGTACGTGTTTTATTTTTTTATTAAATAAAATAAACGTTTATTCCCTCCCTCCCCATCCCGATCTCGCCCCCCGCGCATGCCCCGCCTCTTAAATGCCCCTCGAGCCGCTACTGATTGCATTGTGTAGTTTAGGCTTTTAAATTCCCTGATACATTTGATACGTGTATATATAATTATATAATGTTTTCGCAAATATACATTGTGTAAGGTTACATTAATCTTTTGTACAATTTTATTTGAGCAAATTTATTATAGTTTTATTTTCTGTGTATATGTATGTGAATGCATGTGTGTGTGTATATACATGTAGATAGATAGATAGATGGAGAGATAGATAGGTAGATAAATAGATAGATAGATAGATAGATAGATAGATAGATAGATAGATAGATAGATAGATATTGTTATACTTGACTACTTTCTAAAAATTCAATAAAAATGTATTAAACTGAAAAAACTATTCTTCATGTAAATCAGGATAGAAGGTATTTACAACACCCGGTGAGTACATCACCCCAAGGCCAGTGTGCTAAATACTCCTAAACAAAAAGGCCCCCTGAAAATACGATGCTACCCAGGCAACAACAACCAGGGGAAAATGTAAAAAAACTACAAAAAAACTGCCTCACTTGCACCACATTATGCCTGCGTCAGGCATAATATAGCAAGAGCAGCGTTCCGGCAGATGGAGGCCCGAAAAAAATGGCACAGTGAAATGACAACATTTCACTGCACCATTTTTTCCGTAATTCCGTCATTTTTAATGCCTGTTCATAGCAGGTGTTAAAATAACACACCGATTATGTTCAATGGGCCTAACTGTGCTTTACTGCACTAGCGTCGACATCTTTGATGCTAGCGTAGCAAAGCGCCACTAATGACCGCCATGGTGCGCCATATTGTAAATATCATGCAACCATGGTGTTGTTAGGTGCCGGTAGGGGTTGCAAGAAAAGTGGTGCATCATAGCCACTTTCTTGTAAATATGCACCTATGTCTGCCTAGAACACCGCTGAGTATTGTGGAAATTATGATCAAATAGTTCATCATGACCCTGATTATGGTGTCTGTGACCGTTCAGCATGCCTATGATGCACTTGAATTCTCACAGCAGTTCAACACTGTGTATTGAAGCATGTGCCATGCAGAATTTTTCAGAATACCTTACTTAAAGTTTCCTGAATTTTCACAAGTGTTTCTGTCACTGAGTCACTGTCACTACTCTGCTGATCAACGCAAGGAGAAGTACTTGCCCCTGAATTCGGAAGGTATATTTACCCGGAAGAAAGCTGTTCAATTTGCACACTAAGGCAACATTACCTTTGTTTCCCTGTTTAAAGTCATTGTAACATGGAATGTATGAGGTAGCAAAGCGTTATTTGCACATGTATTTCACTGTGCTGTGGTAGTAAACTGCATTTTTACTTTTGGTGTGTGATAATAAATGTGCAAGTGTGCATCTAATTTCTATGTGTTATTGAGCCACATTTATTTTCACTGCCGTGGCATAAATTGTCGCTGATATCCCCAGTTCTTTTTCATAGTGTTGGCATATCAGTACCACTCAGGCCGGTAAAACACTGGTGAGGCAACAACCTCAGATCATATAATTAATTGAAATTATAATTTTTGGAAGAAAGTCTACACTATTTAATTCATACTTCAAGAGCGGGTTGTGGCTGTGTAAAACACTGGTGCGCACTTCCAAGACTTTTGCTGATATTATGAATATGAGGAAACAGTCAATCATGTTGAAAATTGAAGTATATAGATTTCAGGAGTGCCAAGGTAGTTCCACACCCAGCCACAGGTTGTGTAAACTATAAACCAACCATTTTACAAAAATACTTGCAAAATAAACAAATACCGAGGGGTTTGAGAGTAGTGCTCATGGCTCCTATGGCGACTTAAATCCGACACTTCTACAGGAGTGGGAACAACTGCTAATCACTTCCTCCTATGGTATTATGGACATCCTTATCAGAGATGCAGATGAGAAAAGGGATAAGTTGCTTGTAGAAATCAGTGAATTAGAAAAAGAGATCCAAGAAACCAACTTGTCGGAAGCAATAACCAAAAACTATGGTATCCTAAAAGAAGTCCTTCAAGGATACCAAGAACATGTGAGAGAGAAAAAAATGTGCAAACTTAAAAGAGACGCGACAGATTATGCGACAGGGAGAGTTTTTACTTATTCACGCAAATTTGACAACACCAACCTAGAGAGACAGGCCAGCCAAAGCACTAGAGCCCAGTCTCCTATACTTTCCAACATTTGAACTAGCGATACGGATGTGTCTAGCTGCTCCAGCGCGAACAGTGAGGACACCAATAGTTCCCTACGAGACAATACCAACACAGGCAATACCAAGTCGTCTTTTTTGTTAGAATTAGAGAGGTTCCACAAGAGACAAAAAGTTACCAGAACAGGGCCAGCTACGTACCAAAGAGAACTAGAAGAGGCAAAAGGCAAAGCATTAGAATCAAACAAAGCAAAGGCAGGAGTCATCACGAGATCAACTACACGGAACACCAAGAATTAGACCATAATATCCATGAGAATATATCTGTTACAAGTAATGTCTGTGTGACTAACTTATCTAATAAAATTTTGGACACACACCAATTGAGTATTCTTAATAAAGGACTAGGCTTCGTACCGACATCTACACCTGAATACACTGAGATACACATTAACTTATTTAAGTTTATACGTAAATGCAAACTTTTCAAACACTTTAGTGATAAACAAAGTATGACCAATTCTGCTGTCAGTGATACGATCTCTTGCCCATTACTCATCAAGGACATTAAAGACATACATACACTACTGTCCTTAGAAGACACAATGGATACCTCTTATGCACCCACATATGATGAGATTTTACTAGATCTTGGTTGGGGAACCACAGATATATGTAGAGTGGATTAAAACCCACATCACGTTTTGTGCCTACCTTACCGGCAGATAACACCATAGATCTTTTTTACAAACAGGTCACTAAAGATATATACCAGTTGGAATCACGACACAAGAACAGATTCAGAACTATTCCACAGAATATCACTGCTAATGAGCGCACACCACTCAGAACCTTATCACAAGATAGAGACATTGTAATAAAAGAAGCAGATAAAGGGGGCAACATTGTGGCCATGAACCGGGAGGATTACGTCACAGAGATTAATAGACAACTACTTGACAATGTGGCATACTGCAAATTAGCCAACAATCCCATAGCCAGAATCATTAGGCATATAGAGACCAAACTTACCATGTGGAGGGATACGGGTCTCTTGACGGACCTAGAGTTCAAATATCTGTTTAATCCAACACCTAGTTTCCCGTGTATTTACACACTTCCAAAGATACACAAAACAACTAACTTCCCTCCTGGAAGACCCATCATTTCAGGTATTAATTACCCGACTGAGAGACTCTCTGAATACATTGATCTGTACCTACAACCACTTGTGCAGAATCTTCCATCATACATCAGGGACACGAAACATCTTCTCTGCCTAATATCTGACTACCAGTGGAAAGATGGACACATTCTAGCCACCATGGACGTTACATCACTGTACACGTGTATACCCAAAAAGACTGGCCTGATGGCCATAAGACATTTTCTAGACAAGAGGGATGCTACACTTCTTCGACATTCTGATATGCTACTCAATCTCATACATCTGGTCATGAACAACAATGTCTTGTTACATGAAGGCATGTGGTACCAACAGACAAAGGGAGTTGCAATGGGGGCCAAATTTTCACCCTCATTTGCTAACTTATACATGGGATACTACGAACAACAACATATCTGGCGCAACTGTGCATCGGACCTTACGCAACATATTATGTACTGGGGACGATACATTGATGACGTTCTCTTGTTCTGGTCTGGGGATCTCACAACACTGGATCTCTTTATCAATCACCTTAATATCAATGATTTTAACATTCTATTTACTAGCTGTTCGAGCAGAGACAATATAGATTTCTTAGACTTGACCATCTATACTAAGAAGGACAAAATTAATACAAAACTATATAGAAAACCCACAGCGACTAACTCCATTCTGCATGCTACTAGTGCCCATCCCTCCTCACAAATAAGAGCTATCCCATACTGGAAGGCTATAAGGGTGAGACGCAACTGTTGTGAGGAACAAGAATTTACTAACCAACTTTGCATATTGAAACAACGATTTCTCAACCGAGGATACTCAGGTCAACCTTGGGAGAAAACCGATAAGAGAATCCGTACAATTGACAGAGCAATGCTACTAACTAACACCACACCTAGGAAGACCACTAGAAAAAAGGGTTTAAGCCCCATCACCCCGTATAGCACTGTCAGTTCAGATGTTTTCAAAGTCCTAAAGAAAAACTGTCCCATCTTATTGTCCGATGACACCTTAAAAACTGGTCTCGGAGACAGACCAAATATTATCTATAGCAGGGGTCGCACCCTGAGAGATAGCTTATGCCACAGTTTTCTACCCAGTCTTACTAAGAGTAACTGGATCCCACGACCACCACCTGGATTCCATAAATGCGGTCACTGCAATATGTGTGAGTACACCATGGACAAAACCAAATTCTTTTGCTACAACACTGGTGTCACATATCGCATTAAACACTTTATGAATTGCAACACTAGATTTGTGGTGTACTGCCTCATCTGTATCTGTAAGCGCATATATATAGGCAGTACAATCAGACCCTACAAGGAGAGATTGCAGGAACATGTTCGAGCAATCAAAAATAACAACAAAGAATACCCATTTGCCGTACACTTCAATTCTACACATACTCAGCGAGATATACACAACATCAAAACACATGGCATTTCCACCCTGGGTGGATGCCCCAGGGGTGGCAACAGGACATTACTACTTAGACAATTAGAAAATAGGTGGATAATCAAGTTACGAGCAGTGGAGGAGGGTCTCAATAAAGATAAAGATCTACGTGTCTTCCTGTAACTGCACTGCGTACAATGTCACTCTGTATACATGTGCACATAGTTATTGTCATTTGTTTACTATCATCTCAATACTGCGTATATGGTGTATACAGTTTATCTTCCTAGTAGATCAAAAGTAGGGGGTTTGAGTATGATGTCATCAAATGTATCTGTATATCAGCCATACGCGGAAATATTACTGATGATACTGTTGGTTATGGCTAACTGCATATCTAAGATGTATTATTATATTATGTTTGTACATACTTGGTTCAAGTAATCAATGAGACGTATATTTGCATTATTTATTGGTTTATGATAATAATGGACATTCCAGTGCCTTTCTAATGAACTCTAACCTTATTTGTCTACTAAAACATGCTGGTAATATTATATTACCAATACACTTTTCAGAATTATCGGACATAAGAGGTCACAAACGGTGTTACACTTTGGGTCTCTTCTATTACTTTATTACTATACCTGACGCATTTTGCTGAGGAATGCATATTTGAGCGATTTTTGATGTATTCCAATTTACGCTTCCCCACTACAAGATGGCAGCCACCAAAAAATGGAGCCCACAATATTGTCCTTTGTCTATTTTTACAACACTAGGCAACTACAAATGGCTCGCTTGAGCAGCACTAGTGTAGAACACCCATGCTGTGAATACTACGCCTATACGGACCGCTTTACGGGTAAGAATTTGTCCCGTATTTATCTGTTCAAAGCAATCTGTCCTCATTACTTTATAATTCAGACGAACTTCAATTTACGCTTTATTTTTTACCCCTATCGCCCTATGCGATAGTACAACTCATGCCGGACTTACGGGTTGCTGCACACTTGGCACTTAATATATTTCAATCCGACATCTTGTATGAACATATGATATATTTACTTCCTTTGCGGTCTGGGTAAATGTGCGGTTTATCTTTACAGCGCGAGAGTGCATAACCGTATACTTTAAACACAACGTATGCCGGACGTACACGGTCTGGGTACGTGTGTGGTTTATTTATACTGCGCGATAGTACGTAACCATGTACTTTAAATACAACGCATTCCGGTCGAATTTGGCGCGGCGCATTTGGTACCCAGTAGAATTCATTCTGGACTTCCTCATTTAGGAAGTTATTTGGTTAGCTACGGATCCCTGCGATTTTGGAACTCTGTAATTGGCGTTTCGAGGACTGTCCATTTTATTATTAAGACTCTGCGTATACAACAACGCCTGTTCTCTACTCTTTTCATTTACTCCAAACACCTGGCTAGTGCTGTGATGACTCTCCCTGACTACGACCCCCCTTTCCTTCTTTTTTTCTCTTATTTATAGACTTACTATGGTCCTGGTGCAACTACTGACATAATTCTAGAGTGCACCTGTGAATCCAACATGGGGTCCCTTCATACATAAAAGGACTCTTCTCTCTGAATGTAATATTACGGACCTAACTGGCACACTTTGTGTCCACATACTATATCAGCAAGGTATGTTCTTATAGGTAATTTTTGATCTCTCTTGCACTACTCTCAATGGGATCACACTAATATTAGTCACCCACTTTTCTGAGGGAAAATGTACTTTCAAACATTTGTTTATTTCTTTGTTCTATTGTCTTCTACTCAATATATCTATCACTATAGGGAGCACTAACTATTCTATTTCTTATTCACTGTACACTGTGGTGAATATTAGTAAATGCACGAAGAATTCTCCAGTAATCGACACAGCTAAATAATCTGGTTTATTACCTTTGTGGTGCTAGATAATACCTCACACTAGACTATTGGAACTACTAGCTAGTTTATCATTGTGTTTGAACATTGTTCCACAGCCTTGAGAAAGTCGTTGATACGACGAAACACGTGTCGGCTGTCTTCACATTGAACATTCTGGCTGATGTCACACCGGACAAACTGAATTGAAGAATAAAGGACACTGTTTTGAATATTTGGATGTGCCGTGGTTCCTTTTGCACTATTTAATTCATGTTAGCAACCACAGCCTCGTTCTGCCTCCGGAACCTTATCAATGATGTTTACGAAACACTGCAACATGGTTGCATTTAACGTAAAGAAGAAAGAAAGATGAGAAAGCATTAAAACCTGTTTCACAAAATGGCAAAGCAGTACTTAATTTGAGCCGCTGGTTTCCGGTGCTCAGCCACCGCACTTAATTATCAACACCACACTATGATAGTCTGCCACATGGTGGCACTGTTTATCTACTCTGGAAATAATCGCAACAGTTGTTTATTAATTCAATCATTTTTCTTACTTTAGGGATCTGGAATAGTCTGAATGCCACACTTGTAGGAGTCTAATGGTAAATTGTTGTGTTGGTACTGCCATTGTAGCACTGGTAGGTGAAGTGGGTTATGCAAGCTGCAGTGGCCCCCTGACAAGTGCCCTGGTGCTTTTTGTAACAAATTAAGTACTCAGGAAAAGTTATTTGTGTAACAGTACTCTAAATAAACCAGCCGTGCTATTTTTTACCGAGCACTACAGGTTAAATTGCAGAGCAGTACTGTTGCAGAGAGATTTTCTTAGTGGGATGTGCTGCAGACTTGTGCTCTTTTCTGACACTTTATGCAGGCTCTTTACTGGATAGAATATGAAACAGGTCTCTCCACTGTCCAGGGAGGCATACCCAGGTATCTGAGACTTGGGCGGAGGGTAGTGGCCCTATGCATCATGTGCATACCTGCAGGGTGACCACATTTTCAAAGGCAAAAAACCCTTGATAGGCTCTTGACATAGAAGTAGGACTATAAACCTTCACTAATAGCATAAGGCTACACTAATAGCACTCATTGACATTGGACAGTGGTTATACGCAGTTTCAGAGATATTGCTACATAGACTACACTTTTACACCTAACAACAATCTATGCAGTTCACAAATAACAATTATTGGTGTTTCTTTGGTAATCACACAGTAAAAATATAAGTAAATTTGGTGGTCCACTTTAAATGTGCGTGTTTTGGCAAATATTTGTGGAAACCTGTTGTTGAGGGAAGAAAGGTACAGGGCTGTGATCCAGAGCAATGTGAAGATGATGAGCTAGTGTTCAGCCAAAATTGCATTGGAAAAATAATGTGACACACAAATAATGTGTTAAAAATATAACTGAATACATATTAGGTAAGAATATTGTTTTAAAGGCTTTTTATATAGCCTGTTTTAAATACTTTTCAATTATTTAGTTTAGTTTTATTAGTTTCTGTTTTATAAGTTGTTATTATTTTAAAATTAGGTATGTTTCATTATTTTTAGTGTGGTTGTGTTTTTCTTGATTTGCAATATATTTTATGATTTTTGTATTGTATGTCAATTTGTTGTGGTGGTTAATAGGTGAATAGGTTTGGATTTTTTAATGATTTATAACTAATTTAAATGATAATGCAAAAAAATTGTATTTTGTATCTGTTTATTGATCAATTAGGTAAAATGTAATACTAATTATTAAATTGTTTAATAATCTAGATATATGAATCAGTTATATTATGTTTAATTGTTTTTGTACAATAACTAATTTACAGTGTTGCTATTTTTTCATTTTTTAATTTTATTTTAATTTCATGGTTGTTGGAATTTTATAAATGATTTAATATAAGTTGTAATATAATGTTATGTAAATTTCTAGGCTAAGTTCTAGTTTTTAGTTTTTACAAATGTATATAGATATTATAATTTTAAAATTATTTTAATATGTATATGGGACATATTTAATGTTTATGTATTTTATATATATGTATTTTTTTATTTAAATTAGAATAGGGAAAATGTTATCTCGGCTTTATAAAGTTAAAAATTTTCCTTACTATTGCTTATGTTGTACGCTGGTGTTGGAATACTAAACACACAAAAGATGATGGGAGGAATGCCTGGAATAGGTCCATCCACTAGCAATCGTTCATGGTAGAATTTCAACACATTGTTCTTTTGACAACCATGTCACCTCAGTTTGGACCTGGCCATATGCAAATTAGTTTTGGACCTGCTCCGATAAGAACCATCCAGCCTAAACTGCTAGACCAGGTCCTCCCTGAACCGCAACATTTGTAACCCACGATTGGTTTTGCCCTGATTGGGGGGAGGGATATGGAATTCATCCTCTTGATGGAACCACTAAAGATAAAGGTTGACCCTCAGAAGTAGCTACCAAGAATGTCTCAGGACCTGTTGAAACCTGAGGCAAATGAAGAAATTTGCCTATGGTAGCAAATCTGATTAAGAAAGGGGTTTTAGTACCTATTCTCCTATTCTTACTTAACGTAACACCCTGATTCTCCTGATATGTGAGGTGAAGAAAACCAATTTGTACAGATTTGTTTACGTTCTCAAGGCTACTGAAATTAGGTGATTCCAGCCATTTCCTGTGGTCTCCAATCATGCTACCGTTCTTTCCTGTGTCTCTGCCAGCACCCAACGGTTCACCGTGGTTGGCCTTTGTTCTGCTTTCTTTTCCTTCCCTATACATGACTACAGTCAGTATCACTTCTTGTTCATTTTGAGGGTCTCAGCATTCATGGACCGGCTCTCTCAAGGATTTACAGAGTTTCCCTCAGTCTTTTCACAAGCCCTAAGAAGGATTTGGATGTGTAAGTTTTCCCTTTGGGACTACTCTCATACAATATGTAAATGATTTATTTTTACTCTAGATAAGTGCAAGGACAACACAATCACCTCACTGAATTGGCTAAGAAAGGGTGCAAGGCTTCAAAATAAAAATTATAATTCTGCTTCCTCTAGTGCAGAGGTCTCCAAACTTTTTAATGCCGCGCCCCCCCAGTTGAAAAATAAAAATCATTGGGCCCCCCTCAGAATTTTTCACAATTATTTTATAAACATGGCAATGTTTAAATATGTCTAAACCTATTTAAACATTGCAGTTAAGTACTGTTACCTTTTTAAAACTGCAATAACATGCTTCTGCTTAAAACAAAGGCCTGTTATCTGTATAATATTTATTTTGGCCAGAGTCTGGGGCCCCCCCTGGGATCACTTGAGGCCCCCCTAGGGGGGCCCGCCCCCCAGTTTGAAGACCTCTGCTCTAGTGTGATGCCATGAAAGTTAGATAAGCTTATACAATGTCTTACACTTTCCATTTTCAGGAGCAAGTTACGTAGCCTGATTGTCCAGTTGAAGTCTGGCATTTTCTCTATACCGATCATTGGGTCTACGTTTGGGTGTCCTACAGGGAGACAGCACTACAGCCAGCTGGCATAGACCTTACCAGATCCTGCTCATCACAAACACAGCTCTGAAATGCCATAGTCTTGCATTTACTCTTTTTAGAGAAAATGGTGCTCCTTCTGCTGCTTTAGTGCCCTATCCTGATCCCTGGACTTTCAGCTAAAAAATTTCTTTCTGTGGCTCATTCATCTTTTGGCGGGTCAACTTCTCCATGCCTACCACTTTTGCTGTCTCCACAACCACTGCATGATGCTGCCCCAACAGCCTCTCATCATTACTACCTCCAACCAACATAATCAGCCTCCTCCTTCTGGATTTCCCTGCAGATGGATGAGCCAAGTGCTGTGTGCAAAGGTGCACTTGGAAGCAGGAGAGGGGTCACTTTGAGGGTTGCTTGCAGGTCAGCAGGGCTACTCTGGTGGGTGGTTCTGGTAGGTTCTGAAGTCCTTCGACAGGGGTCTTCTTGTGGTCCTTTTGGAGTCTGGAGTGGGTTTTCCTTCCTGGTGTCCGATGGTGAGTGACCCTTACCTGGGGCTATTGCACGGTCCAGCCACTCAAGGACAAAGTGAGAGCAAACTTGGCATACGTCCTCATGGTCTGTTGGGTGAAATTTGGTCCAGCTGTGGCATCCGGTTCCTTGGTCAGCAGCCTGTCAGTGAACTAGACTTCACTGGTCTTTTGGTCTTGGTTGCAGGAGAGTAATGCCTTCACTCTGGAGGGAGCACTTCAGCAATTTTTAAAAGAGTGGAGGTCCTCTGGGGATTTTTAGAGTCCGTCTGATGTCCAAGCAACCCCTCAGTGGCGATTGTCGAGTCTTGGGTGAAGCAGGCAGGGTTTGGTGCCTTTTTCTTGATGCAGCAGGACTTCAGATCTTGTGCCTTGGGTCTTCTTGGATGATGAGGTCTTCTTCCTTTTCACATGTGCGACCCACACAGTGGTTACTGCAGCCTTCAGAAAGAAGGACTTCTAGGGTATGTGTAGATGTGTGAGTGAACCATGTTTCTGTGATGAACAGGGTATCAAGCTACGACAGGTGATGAGGTCTGCAATGTCTTGTGCGGGATGTACTGCGGAGTGAGTGTTCATGAGTTGGAATGTGTGTTCTGTATTTTGAGGGTATTTGTATGAAGTTGGGTCTGTGTTATGCTAATGTTATAAGAGTGTTTGGGTCCTATAGGTCTGGCTGTATTTGTGAGGCTTGGCAGTATGGGATGTTGCCTGAGGCACATGATTTCAGTGGAACAGGGGCTATGGCCCAAGGTGCGTCTTGGCCTTCACAGGCAAAAACAGGCAATGCCCTTGTCTGTGTCTCAACCCTTCCCGGTACATTGGGGTGATGGGACTCCCTGAAGACTTGACTAAAGTAAGGATAATCCAGGTTGATATCACTTCCTGAACAGTTGGGTGATGGAAAATGCAATGTTACATCTTGTGTAGCAGGGTGTTGAGAAATACAATGATGTAACTTCATGTTAAGATGGATGATCTTAATGCCTGGCTGCTTCTTTTAAAGATAGTTGTGGTGGGAAAACAATGATGTAACTTCCTGGGCAGATGAATGATAGGAAATGCAGTAACGTCAATTCCTGCAGAGATGGATGTTAGAAAATGAAGTCCTTTTGCTTGTCCTCTTCTTTTAAAGATGGTTGTAGTAGAAAACCAGTAAAGTCACTTCCTGTGCAGATGGATCATAGTGAATACAGTGTTGTCACCTCCTGAAGAGATGAATGATGAGAAATGCAAATCTCCTGCCTGTTTTTTGTTGTTGTATGTAAATGTGTCGATATGTGACCCATTGCTCTATTTAACATGCATGTTATATTGAATCAGATATTCATTATCATGTCTCATACAGTCTCCTTCTTATACAGTAATAAAACCTGTATGAACTCCTTCCTTTCTGCATGTCCTCTCTGGATTTTTTAACCTTTTGCCCGTCCTTATATTTCTGCTGGCTTTAGAATGCTGTGCTCTTTAACCCTGATAACCACATTTAAATATTAATATGTCACCCCTATGCAGACCTTGTAGCCTAGAAGGCAGAGTGTATGTTATTTAAAAGTAGGACATGTAGAAATATAATGTTAACATGCCCTCTCAGTGACTGGTACCAAAAAGCTATTTTCACAGTGGCAGGTCTAGATGCCTTATACAGAGTACAGATTAAAATATTAATATTGTAAAGTGGGTATGAGACCAGCTAGAAAAATAATTAAACAGCTGTTTAGAATAGCTATTGAAATCCAATTCAATGGTGAAGTTGACATTTTAAAAGATATTAAGGAAAATTAAATTTTAGGCAGTTAGCTTTTGTCTGCCTAAAAATCCTGGAGGTTAGTGTTAATTGGCTCTCTAGCTTCTCCCAGCTAGTGATCAGCCTTAGATAGGTGTGAAAAAGGTGTGAAACGCCCCAGAAGGGCAAACAATAATCTGACCTGAATGGGCAGGGGATGACTTCTCTGAACTCCATGGAATATGCAGGTTGGGGACTGCGAGCATCCTCTTTGACACTATGCTGTCAAATGCTGCTTGAGTGTCAAATCTTGCTTGATAGGTCTGTTGAGTTCACATATAATGATTGGGCACACTCAAAAGGGAGAAAACAGGATGCAATGATAATTTGTGTATCGGCTGTCTGGTTGCTGAAGGACCGTGCATTTGTGTGACCAGAGTTCTGTCTCTGTACTTGTTGTGGGTACACTACCTGCTCAGAATTGGATTTTAGTATAAGACATGAGAGGACACTAGGCTTATCTTAGAACACTACCCCCCTCACCCTAGCTCTCAGAGTCCAAGTTTAGTGTTGCCAAAGACTTTCACCATCTCTAAAATAACCCTGACACAATGGATTATGAGGGTGTTTGCTGTTAGGCAAACAGGAACTACTGAAAAGGCGTGTAGGGTTGGCCGCAAGAACTTTTACTGCATTGGTTAGACAGGGGCCAGGAGTCACCTTACCCTTGTGTTCAGGGCAGGCATAAATGTAGCATCTCTAAACACCCATTTACAAATACTTTCTAGACCTGATGAACATGAGAAGAGGATTGGACCTGCAGTTTGTGAGCAGAAAGGTCCCCTGAAGGACTGGACCTGTACCCTCTTGTACCCAGGACAAAAGAGGTGGACTCCAAGGGTCAGTTGACTGACCTCCTTTGTCACCACAGAGAGACAACAAACTGCCGAGAGACAACAAACTGCAAGGGTACTTTCCTGGAAGTACCCAGCCAGCCTGTGGCAACTGGACCTGGAATGGACCCTGCTGCTGTGTGCTTTCTGACATCCTGTGAATCTCTAAGTGCCTCATGTGAGATCATGGGGGGCTTTAGAAGTGTCATCTTGTGGCAGATTGTGACCTAAGCCAAAAGGTAAGATCTTTCACCAGTATAAAAGGGGTTGGTGTATCTGACCCATGCTCTATAGCAGTCATCCTCAAATTGCACCTAGATCAGGTCCACCGCGACCGTTGACTGTGATTGGTGCTTTGTGCTTTTTGGCACTATTTCCACTTCAGTTTTAAAAATGTATATCTCCAGTTGACTTTATTGGATGGATATCATTTTTTTGTATCTTTTTATTTAATTATACTCTAGTTTTCTAATTTGGTTTGAGATTTGTATTGTTTGGCGCTTCTATTTTATTACTGTTTTGTACTGCATAAACACTTTACACATTGCCATAAATTAAGCCTCTCTACTCTGTGCCATGGACACCAGGGGGCAAAGATCAGGTTAATTTACTGACTTTGAGGGTTGAAATTGTCAAAGGCTGGGATTATTTCTTGAGGTGAGTAGTAACACACCCCAATTAATAATACATTTTCATACAAAACTCATTTTATTTGAAACATATATCTTCATATTTGTAAATGAGACAGTACCAAAATAATATTGAGCTGCAAATTTAACAGTCTTTCAAGAAGATATGAAGCTCAGAATCCACATTCAGATAAAATTTTACCACCTGCAATTTGTTTATTCGATATGTCTTACTTCTCCTTAGTATGTATCCCTGTTACCCTTCCTTCTGTTCAGAAGGATACATACAATGCACAGAATGTTATTTTCTTCCATTGTTCTCTATTATGGCACTATGAAGGTGTATAAACATTAGGTAATTTGTGTCTCCTTAATACGAGATGGTGTCAGTTGGACTCATAATTGTCCTTTAAGTCCTATTTTTCTTGTATGTTAAATATAGTCTCACTCCAGTGTATTATTTAATGCGTGGGTCTAATCCCAGAAGATGCCAATGTTTCACCAACATTTGATATACCTGTTTCATTTCAGTTAAATATTTAGAAATTACTCTGCATACTTCATTCTAATTGGATTTTAATCCATTACTTTGTTTTGTCTTGCTCTACAATTCATTAGGTTTTGTAGATTGTGCTCACATTGGTGCTTCATGAAGGACTTTTTTAGAACATCCTATTTGTTTAAATCTGTCACAGATTATCCATTTCTCTTTTTCAAAGACTGATTCCTCACTACACAGTCTTTTCTCTCTTAATATTCATTACCTACTCTAGGGAAGAGGTTAATTGAGAATCACCATTAGCTGTTACTTATCTACTTTGCCAAATGGTCCATTCAGTCATATTCTAATATGCATGTGTGCTATGGCTACCTCCCTTTGGCGTTTGCAGATAAGTTCATCTTTCAGTCTGTTGTAGGTTATTTTGTGCCATTCTTTGTCCAAATTGAAATCATGCTAAGATAACCAAAGGTAAGTGTTGCAACATGCCACCAGGTGTGAATAAAGTCTCCAAGTCTCACTCAGAAGGCATTAAATGCTGGTAGGCCTAACATTTGTATACATTATATAGATTATGCACAAAGTTCAGGACAGTGGTACAGATTTACCCATTATCCCTGATAAACCCTTCTCAATGTTCTGCCTTTTCCTCTGTCGGCTTTCCATTTAGACAAGAATTTTACTTCCTATAGCAATAGAAGAAAGGTCTCTCTTAAAGCAGTTTTTCACCAGAGAGTACTCTTGCAAACTCCGGAAAAAGATCTCCAAAAACATGTGTAGAATTTCTGGCGGCAGCCACAGCTAACAGCTACGCTGAATCCAAACTTTGATTGTTTCTACTGGCAGCAGCCTAATATTTTGACTATTTTTAGCTTGATCTAAGCATTGTAGTGGGATCCATAGAGCGAATTTCAGAATCTAAGTACAAAAGCTGTTTCCCGTGGAGGATTAGATGAGCTAGACAGAGGAACTCTCTGTGCTCGCATGACTGTTGAATTGCCATGACACTCACTTAACACATGTTTTTAACTCATTGCTCAATTAACTCAATATCAGAGTTTGAGATCTCTGGAATTCCTACAAATTTGAGATTACCTTTTTGAGACCTATTTACCAAGTCTTGTTGAAAGATAATTCAGCCTCTATTTAAGTTGACAGTCCTCTTGTCAGTTATTTGCTGCTGATCTTTAGCTCCTGACCATCTTCAATCTATATGTTTTGATTGATCTGAGACTGATTCCTGTTGATTTCATTGAAATACCTATGCTTTGGTAGAGTTTATTGTTCTTGAGCTTTTTAGTTTCTCGTACTTCCTCAAAACACATCCTAAAAGCTCTTTCCTTTTCCATTCAGCCTGTGGGCTTTCATTACATTGTCTCCCAGGTTCAATAATAGAGAAGAGTTTGCTTAAATCATTAGGTTTAGCCTGCGCTTGCGCGCTGCTTGCGAAATCTATTGTAAAAAAAAAAAAAAAAACTTAAAAGGGCTTAGGCCTAGCCTCTTACTTACCTGAACTTACCGTTGGCTTAGTCCAGCGTCGCTCTGATTTACGTACTTCTGATTGGCCAGCACGTCGTCCTCCTTCACATCCTGTTGTGTTCTTCACCATTCTTGCCGGGTTGCCTCTGGACCAAGTACTCCTTCCGGTCACTTCCCATTGGACACTGGCCAGTGTCCTTTCTCTCTGGCTACCACGTCAAAGGTACTTCTTTTTTTATTTATTTTCCTTCGAGCTCCGTGATGGTATGTTGTTTGGACATGTTGCTGTTTCTTGTCACTATTTCTTTGGTGTCTGCGCCCGTCTCTCTATCTCTACCTCTACCCTAAACCTACTTCTACCTCTCTCTACCTCTACCTACTCCTACCACTACCTCTACCTACACCTACCTCTACCTCTATCTACACCTACCTACACCTAACTATTCCTCTCCCTACCTCTACATACACCTACCTATACCTCTGTCTACACTTACCTCTACATCTACCTACACCTACTTCTTTCTACACCTACCTCTACCTAAACCTACCTCTACCTCTACCTACACCTCAATTACACCTACCTCTACCTACACCTACCTCTATCTACACCTACCTATACCTCTACCTACCTCTACCTACACCTACATCTACCTACACCTACCTCTACCTACCAGTACCTCTACCTTCACCTATCTCAACCTCTACCTACTCCTACCTCTACCTACACCTACCTCTACTTCTGACTCTACCCATGCCTACCTCCACCTACCTCTACCTAAAACTTCCTCTACCATATACCTACACCTACCTACACCTACCTACACATATTTCTACCTCTTACACCTACCTCTACCTCTATCTACACATACCTCTACTTACACCTACCTCTAGCTACACCTACCTCTACCTACACCTACCTTTACTTACACCTACCTCTACTTACACCTACCTCTACTTACATCTACACCTACCTCTACCAACACCTACCTCTACATACAATTACTTCTACCTCGACCTACAGCTAACTCTATCTACACCTACCTCTACCTACAACTACCTCTACACCTACCTCTAAACCTACATCTACCTCAACTTCCACCTACCTTTACCGACATTCACCTCTACCTACACCTACCTCTACTTACACCTAGCTCTCTCTACACCTACCTCTACCTCTACCTACAACTACCTCTACCTTCACTTACCTCTACCTACACCTACCTACACCTAAACCTACTTACACCTACCTCTACCTCTAACAAATTGGTCTGTCAGTCAGTTAATCCCTTCCCCCCGAAGCCAGTTAGGCACTGGAACAGCATTAAAGTGTCCCAACTAAGGCAGGCATTGGCCTCAGGCTGGAAAGCTGCTGAGGATCTTCCTCTACTGGCCCTAGAGAGCTTTAATCAGGGAATTAGAATAGCACTGGACCAGATGGCCCCCTGCAAACCACCACAACACTCGGGGAGGAAAAAGGCCAATTGCCCGTGGTTTACGAACAACCTTAAAAATTGGCAAAGGAAATACCGTCGACAAGAACGGAAATGGAGGTTAGATCCTACTCCCACGGAAAAAGCTTATCTTAGAACTACCCTTAGCCTGTACAAAAACACCATTAATACTGCTAAAACAGATTACTACTCAAGTAGAATAGAGAAAGCCATTAATACTCCTAGAGAATTCTTTACAACAGTACGCTCTCTCACCACTTCTGATATGCCCACAGATTTGGAGTATTCTCAAGATTCCTGCAATAAGGTGGCAGAGTATTTTGAAAACAAAATTTACACATCCAGGCGGATTTTCCACAATCTGGGAACATATGTGAGTTACATGAACCCCCAAATAATTTTATAAGAGATGACAATCTTACACTGACAAACTTTCAGCCTCTTGGCTCAGAGAAAATTAAAAAACTTACGACAACCATTAAATCTGGGTCCCCTAGTGACCCCAGTCAACCTCACATTTTACAGCTGGTCCTGGATCTAGTTTCCACTGCTCTTGTCCCCATTTTTCAGGAGGTTTTGACCTCGGGTGTTTCCTTCCTCTTGGAAGGATGTGACAGTGATTCCCTTGAAAAAGAAAGCAGATGGTAAATCTAACGACCTCAAGAATCTAAGGCCCATTGTCTTACTGCCTTTCCAATCTAAGATCTTCGAAAAACATATCAATGAAGAATTAGCCAAGTTTCTTCAAGACTCTGGTAGTCTAGATCCCACTCAACATGGCTTTAGAAATAACCATAGCACTGAATCTGCTCTCATTTCCACTTCAGATACGATTCGGAAACTAGTTGATGGGGGAGTTGGCACTATTTTAGTACTTTTAGATTTATCAGCAGCATTTGATACCATCTCTCCTCAAATTATGACGCATCACCTACATCAGGCAGGCATTAGAGGCACAGCTCTAGACATTCTGAAGACTTTTCTTGAAAACAGATCTACTACAGTAACATGCGGGGACTTTAAAGCTCCTGCATACCAGTTACTATGCGGGGTACCTCAGGGTTCTTCACTCAGTCCCACCTTGTTTAATTTTTACATGGCTCCATTAGCCAGATTGATTAGCTCATTTGGCCTTTCTGACCTCTTCTTACGCAGGTGATACCCAATTGATTATCCCTATTCATGGGAATTGGGAAGAAGTCGCTGACCGCTTCCAGCAATGTATGTGTGAGATTAATAGATGGATGGGCTCAAAATGAACGGCGACAAAATGGAAATTCTTCTTTTTGGGCCTAGTAGAAATCTATGGAGCGCCCACTGGTGGCCATCAGTGTGTGGAGATCTACCGGTTCCGATTGATTCTACTAAGAATCTGGGGGTCATCTTCAACACTGCCTTATCCTTTAAACCAACAAGTTAACTCCATCACTAAAACCTGGTTTTGGATACTGAAAACTTTGAGAAAAATATTTTCCTATTTACAAGAGAAGCTCTGAATTATGGTATCTCTTGTTCTAGTTATCTCGAAAATAGATCACTGCAATGCCCTATTGTTTAATATTGACAAGCTGTCACTTAGCAAACTTCAACTGATCCAGAACACTGCAGCTCGCATAACACTCAACCTCCCCTGCCCCACGTCGGCCAGCGCTACTTTGAGGCAACTACTTTGGTTGCCTGTGAAGAAACGTATGGCCCTCATTACAACATTGGCGGTAAATCCCGCTTACCGCTGTGCAGAAGACCGCCAACACACCGCCGCGGAATTCTGCCACAGCTATTACGACCCACAGCTCGGAATCCACCAAAATCTAGACACCCACACAAGTCCGTCACACCAAAGGTCAGTGATAAACTGGCGATAACAAAACCTCCACCGTCATGCCAACAGGAATACGTCCACACTATCACGACCCACGAATCCACACAACGGTCTTTCAACTGCGGTATTCCATTGGGCGTACACACCGCTGCACTCAAAATACACACGCATTTACAAAACACAGCCACATTGGACAAATCGAAATACACACACCTGATACAAACACACACACACATTACCCACAAACCCTTACAACCAAAAATTTAGAAGAAGCAGAGAGACAGAAAAGCAAAGACCCCACCAGCAGACAGAGGCACACAACACCATTACTCATACACATCCACGCACAAAACACCACACACCCCTAAACATCACCCCACACATCACAACACACACCACCTCACACATCACCCACACCACCCCATGGCACCGCAAAGACACCCCAGGTTTTCTGAGGAGGAGCTCAGGGTCATGGTGGAGGAAATCATCCGGGTAGAGCCACAGCTATTCGGATCACAGGTGCAGCACACCTCCATAGCTAGGAAGATGGAGCTATGGCGCAGAATCGTGGACAGGGTCAACACAGAGGGACAGCACCCAAGAACACAGGATGACATCAGGAAGAGGTGGAACGACCTACAGGGGAAGGTGCGTTCCGTGGTCTCAAGACACCACATTGCAGTTCAGAGGACTGGCGGCGGACCCCCACCTCCTCCCCCACAACTAACAACATGGGAGGAGCAGGTCTTGGCTATACTGCATCCTGAGGGCCTCGAAGAAGTAGCTGGAGGAATGGACTCTGGTAAGTCAAATCTTTAACTACCATATCCCCCACCCTACCTGCATGCTATCACATACCCCACCCTCACCCTCACCCCCATCACTCTAACTCCTCACATATGTCCCACTATCACAAACCTCCCACCCCAACACCAAGCCCTGCATGCAACAACAGAGCATGGACACCCATCACCAATGCATGTCCACTACACATACCCACGCAGATCCCCAAACCAAATATCACACAATGTCCTACACAAGAATGTAACCGCTGGGGTACAGGTTCACCCACCCATTGCACACCATGGCACACACAGATGCAATAATCATTCCTTTACACCCCTGCAGCACCCCTACCCAACGTCACCGGACAGGAGGTTCCAGACATGTCCACTCCCCCCACAGAAGAGGCCCACAGTGATGACAGCAGCTCTGTCCAACTGGATCTAGATGACCAGCCCGGCCCATCTGGGACCTCGGGACAGTCGGTTCCCTTGGCACAGTCACAGGCCACCACAGAGCCTCCCCCCTCAGGAAACACCAGCACAGCACCCACCCAGCGGGCCCATACCTCTGTCCCCAGGACACGTCAAGCAGCAGTGTGTCCACCACTACAGGGAACCCAGGCAAACCCACCACCCCAAGAATAGCAGGGACCTGGGGGCAGTGGCAGTGGGCACACGGTTCAGGGGACAGAGGCACAGGAATACCGGGGAACTGGGAGGTCTGCTGTGCGACAGGGGGAGGACAGGCCCAGGGAACCCACTCTCCACGAGGCACTCTCCAACATCATGGGAGCGTACCATCATTCCCAGGAGACGATGGCAACGGTACTGGCCAAATTTCAGGAGACCCAGCGGCTGCAGGAGGACCAGTATTTGGGGTTCAGGGAGGAACCCAAATCCATCAATGCCACCCTGGGCACCATTGTAGGGGTGCTGAAGGACCTTGTGAACACCAGGAGGGACACTGTGGCACAACAAGGGGCCCCTGCCACTAGCCTGGACGATGAACAGCCCACCACCTCCGCCGGCGCTAGTGGACAATAGGCACCACCACAGGACCACGACACCAGCACTCCACCCCCTGCAGATGGTGAACCACCACGCAAGCGGTCCCTGAGATCCAGGACAAAGACAGAGAACAATGCCAAGACCCCCGCCAAGAAATGAGACCACCCTGATTGTCATCCTTCTGTCCCACTTTGTCACCCTGTCCATCCTTAAACTGCCCTAGCTACACTTCCTATGCCCCTTTGGACAATGCACCTGTGAGACAAATAGACTGGACTCTGCCATGGACATTCCTCCACCATCACCCCTGACCACTTTAATATCACCTCCACCATTTTGCACTTAAATAAACACCCTTGAATCACAAAACAATCTGGAGTCAGTCTGTGCTTTCACAAATGTGTATTTGCAATAACTGAGGAAAATACCAATGTCCATTCAATTTGTCAGCATACCTATGTCACACAGCTCTAGTCCATGAGGTAACATACCAGAGGTCACACAGTGGGACCCACATCTGTGAAATGGAAAGGCAAAGTGACAAGTCAGGGCCCATACACTTGGTGAAAGTGATAGACAGATGATAGGTCTTACAATTTTATCAGATTTAGGAGGCAGTGATGTCTTCTTACCTGTGTCTCACTGGAAGTATTGCTGGATCACGTTGTTTCTGTTGTCTATGTCCTCCTCTTCTGCCTCCTCTTCTTCACTGTCCACAGGCTCCACAGCTGCCACAAGACCCCATTCTGGACCATCCTCCTGCAGAAAAGGCACCTGTTGTCGCAAAGCCAAGTTGTGCAGCATACAGCAGGCCACGATTATCTGGCACGTGTTGTTGGCAGGTCACGAATAAAGAAAGACAGGATTCAGTTTGGCAAGTAATATGAGCATTTATGAATAACGGCCGGGAGGACAGCACAGCTCTAAGTCTGAAACTGCCCTCAAAATCATCAACTCAAGCAGCCCTTTTTATATACTTTTGCTACCTTGAATGCATCATATCACTTGTCATGCATTTTGATTTAAGCGCTCACGTGGTACATTGTGTCACTGCTTTCGTCAGCATGAAGCTGCATTTCTCCTGAGAAAGCATCTAATTACACATTTGCAGAAAAGCGAAGGTTACATATCTGTCACATGCACATTTAGTGAAAAACAGCAATACCTTTTATCTCACGTTCTAAGGCTGTCTGTAGCTCCACCTTTCCTAACTCCAGGCTTGGAGCTCTCCCCGACTGTCTGGCCTCCCTCACACAGCTGCTGACCTTCTAGCATCAAAGCTTTTACATTCCTGTCCAGAAACTCCCTTTCCTCATTAACGTGGATTTGAAATGCGTGCCTTTCGTGTACCTATATTTATTGCAAGCTTCTAGGCCTTTCTACGTGTAGCTGCTTTGTGGATAACTATGCCTTTGTCTCTCTTCTCTGTCTCCTGCACTGGCCTTTTACTTGGATGCCATGAGCACTCAGGGCCTGTATTCCTCTCTGAGCATATATGATTCTGCACATTTTCCTCCCAACTCTTGCTTTAGCAAAAATGGGCCCTCTCTTTCTATATTTTCAATAACATTCCCCCCTTTAGTTGAACTTTCAACTACTATTCCACCCTCTCTACTACATTCATTCATTTGGATATATATGTGATCCTCATCCTCCTTTACGTCCCTGGCTGCCCTAATAGTGAACATCCCACCTATCTTCTGGCTAACCTTCTTGCAGCATCCTACCACTAACTGAAAGGTACAGAACATTAATAACATCACCACAAGTATCAGGAATAACCCCTTAATCAGTCCTGATAACCAGGATGGTATCCATGCAAACCATCCTGAAAACCATTCATTGGGGGCACCCCCCTCGTCTGCCATCTTCTTCCGCAAGTTATGTAGAGTCTGTATGGCCTCTGTGATTGTTCCATTGTCTGCATCGTTGGCATTTTAAACAGGCAGTTCCGATCTTGGCACAGACCCCACCCTCCATGGCCGTCATCAAGTCTAGCACATACCTATGTTGCGTAAGCATCACTCTCACAGCCTGCATCTCTTCCTTGACTGCATTGAATCCATCTTCAGTTGCATTGATTGTCTTCATCAGTTCCCATTGTGTTATCTGCAGCCAGCGGGCTGTGGCCTTTGTTTGAACAAAGGGAAAGATGCTCCCAAAGAACAATTGGGCATCACTAAACAACCTGTGCTCTTGTGGAATGTCTTCCCAGGTTGTAGTACCCATATACTCTGCATACCTCTTTTCCGATGACGCAATAAATTTTTTGGACGGCTCATCGGGTGATCATATAACTTTGAGATGTCCACCCCTGGAATCACCAGGGAGGGGGTGTGCACAGTTACTAAGGAACAGAGACCTTTCCATCCGGAAGGAAGTCGCGAATACAGCCATTCTCCCCATTGCCAATAATAGTCCATCAGACTGGAGGTGCCCCATTGCATATCAGCATTGTACTCAGTGGTGATGCAATTGATGTTCCTTCCCACAGGGACTGTTCCATTCCCTCTGAAACATAAAAAGAAAACAATTGGTGTTCTGTCTGCTCGGAGAGTTGTTGGTGTTTCCACCCATGTTAATCTAGAGATATTTTCATCCCATATAGCCTGACACTTCTTCTGGGTGCTATTATCAGTCTGATTTCCCTTCCAGAGAGAGAGAGCTCTACATCCAAATGTTGCACCGTGGTACCACTGACCATGAACATACACTGATCCATTTACTCGAAAATATGGTCTTTCCTGACAATCTTGGGACATGGGTGAAGCTGAATAATTCTTACAGAAAAGTGTAGATCTTGATATTCCCAGGAATCCCTGTTCTATTATTTTATTCTTCCAATTCCTACTTTTATATTTCATTATTCCCGTCTCAGCCATCCTCCATAATTTCACCACTAATTCCTTGCGATCTGTCAAGATATTTGTTATATCGGCTAATTGCTCCTCATATTGTGTGGTGTTTACTAGAAATGCTCCCTGTCTTATCTGTAAGGGCTGCATTCGTGCTCTCATCCCGCAAAGGTACAAGTGCAATAAACATCGAGTAATATTTGGAAATACTTATTTTGATCACTAGCATGTGGAATCAAAGAACAAACGAAACATGATTCATTAGTAGTCTGCATGCCTATCTCTGTCATGTGCTGATACCATACATTGTCTAATAGGCTAGTATGAATATTGTGAGATATATTTTCATATTTATATACTTCTCTCTGTAAGCGCTTAGTATATTGACACATTGCCATGTGTGGACTAAGATACCATTGAAAGGTAATTGCTAACATAATAAAGCATGAACAGTAAAACAAAATCGAAATACATAACTGTCCACTAGTAGTGTCGAGTAGAAGTTCTGCTGGCCTCTTTAGGAAGGATGCTGTCCTTCGTCTTTGTCTTGCTGTAAATGTTCCTGTGAAGATGGTGATGTATGACATGAAGCCGGGGACAATCGAACGTCTGATAGGTGTATCCATGGCTTCCTGCCCTCCACCTTCACCGCTGTGGGGGTGCTCTGGGTCACTAAGTAAGGGCCCTCGAACTTGCTGTCTTTCCATCGTCGCACAAAAATGCGGATGTACACTTACTGGCCCATGCATATTGGACTGGTCTGCTGGGCTGCGTTGGTGCACTTCTCTTGTCGTGCCACCTGTTTGGAGAAGAACTTGACAGACTTCAATAACTGAGATAGATAGCTACTCATTTCCTGTCCTAGGACCTCAGCTGTCTTTTGAGCATCTGTTTGGTGTCAAGCTATTGTTAAGGGAGTTGGCATAGGCCGTCTTGTTCGTAATCATTTCAGATAACTGTGTAATGAACCAGTCTGTCTGTAATGTGGCAAGAAGGTATTCTTTGGCAGTGTGTGCAGGGAGGTGTAGTTGTTCAAGGGCAATATGCAGCAGGGCCTGAGGCATCACTGGCTTGCCTGTACTTTCTTGCCTATAGATAAAATCTGTTGGTGACTGTATACACCCTCGCTGCTCCCACAGCTCCCTTTCATGAGGTAGTGCTTGTTCTTGCAATTCGCATAAATGCAATCGTGCTGTCTCGGTGTATGGGGGTGGTAACTCTGTAACACTCTGTTGTCTGTTTATCATCATCCCTAACGTGTGTTCATCTTGTTCACAGAAGTTTGGAGAGGTTTTATCTACTTCTTTTGCTGCCCAGTCTGCCAAGGCGTTTCCTCTGGAGATGAGATCTTACTGATTGGTGTGTGCTGCACATTTTATAACTGCTACCTTAGATGGCAGTGCTAAGGCTTTTATCAATTGCTCTAATAGATCTTTATGCATTACAGGGGATCCATCAGATTTGAGAAACCCCCTCCTTTCCCACCGGCAAATACTAGAATGCACGGTGGTGGTGACATATGCTGAATCTGAATAAATGGTGACCTCTAGTCCTTCAGCGTGCTGTAGTGCTTCTATCATGGCCACTAACTCTGCAGCCTGTGCTGAGAAATGGGATGGAAGGGGTATCTGGCTCACTATTTGTAAGGTGTCAGAAGATCCCTGCTGCTCTGCTCTAACAACAGCTGCTCCTGAATGTCGAATCCCAGTCTCCTGATCTATGAAAGAGGACCCATCAACAAAGAGTAACATGCTCCCAGGGATGGGATCCTCTCTTATCTCGCTCTCTTCCTCTGGGGTGTAAGTAGCACAGTCATGTACCTGCTCGTCCTCAGAAACTGGGTGCGCAAAGAATGTTGCTGGATTAACTGTGTGACACCGTACCACTTGCAAGGATGGTATTGACAGGATTACTTCGTATCCAGATACTCTCTGAGTTGTAAGAGTGCTTTTGCTTTTCTGTAAAATGGCAAATACCGCATGCTCTACATACAGTGTTAAAGGTGATCCCATCACTATGGTGGCACTCTTTTGAACCGCAAAGTCTGCTGCTGCCAGAGCTTGCCCTTTCATGACGGGATCTAGCAGCCCACTGTAGTAGGCAATTGGTTTGTGTCCCATAGATGTCTTTTGAGTCAGTACTGCTGTCATTGTTATTCCATTACAATGACAAAAAAGGTAGAAATGTTTTTTGTAATCAGGTGTAGCTAACACTGGAGCATTTGTAATTGCTTCTTTCAGCTCCAGGAAGGCTGTTTCCCTGTCATCGGTCCAATCTACTTTATTTGCGTTTGCGTGGGACTCTTTTAAGGCAGTGAGAAGTGGTGCAATTAGGGTGGCATAATCAAATATCCACTGTCTCACATAATTGCAGAGTCCTAAAAACTTCTGCATCTGTTTAGTGGTTGTGGGCTTAGGCATATTCCTAATACTCTGTAGTCTGTCTGGTGTCATCCTCCTCCCTGTCCTTTCTTTATGTCACTTACTGGTTATCCCCCTGGTGTCTGCACCTGTACTAGCATAGTGACGGACATTGGTGGTACAGTCACGAGCGCCCCTTCTGTGCTTGGCTTCTTAAGATTCTGTTGCACCAACTTCGCTGCGGCCCTTTCTGCTTGCTCTGTCCTCTCCTTGTCTTTTCTTGTTTTCGCTTAAAATAATGTATTATGTGGGCCTGTATTTCAGGCCACGGCTTAGCTTCTATTCCCACCACTCCATCTAAATTTGCTTGAATATCAGTGGGAAGGCCTCGCTTTAATACATTATAAAACAAAATTGCATTTCCTCCCATATTTTCCCAGTTACATCCTACTTCCTGAATCCATCGCTCTTTTTTCCCGGTCTGTTATCTTGTGAGTATTTTAATTATGCCACTGTCACTAACTCACAACAATATTGTATAAAGTCAGTCCTACTCAGTATTACCAGACTTCACATATATTGTTGTAAGACCGTATCTGTGGACATCAGCCATGCTTATCGCTAGTCTGTGTAACACTTCTTCTATGGTGATGTCTGGGGCAGGTGAATTTATGGGTGGTCTAAGTGGATTAGTAGCTGAAGTAATGCGTGTTATAACGTTGTCATGTATGTAGATGAGTATTTGTGGTGCTCGGGGTGCGTTGAGCCATTCATTATTAAAAGTAGTGAAGGTACGAATATCTGTGAGGAATGCATCAAGAAAAGCCTCTAATATAAGGGGTGATTGAGTTATTATTTCAAACCTCGGGTGTTACATGGGCATGGGGGTTGACCGTGAGCCCACTTAAATACTAATTTTAGCTCAAGTGTATCTGTTTCTTGCCACAGAGAATTATTAGCCTCACTCATAGGGATTTATTATCAAGTTTTACTTGCTTTGGTATTATTTATTCGGGCCTCCTGCGTTTTTATTTTCACTAATTATTTCCCCTTTACAGAACGCTTTAAGGGTGTCTTTTGGGATGTCAAAAATATGGCAGAGATCTCACACCCTCTCCTCTTCACTTATATCTGACTGCGTGACAACTGGAAGGGACTCCTGCCACTTCTCTATAACCTGACCTTTATGATTGTAAAACACAGTATTATTTTTATTCTCTTTTTTTTACTCATTACTCATGAAACGCATTCACTGGTCCCTATTGCGCTTTGCAGGTTTGCAACCAGGGGTCTGACTGTACTCAGACTCTCACTAATATTTCAGCCCTGGTCGCTTTCCCTCAAAGACGCCTTCCAGAGGTTAGTAAATCTGGGAATCTGGTGAACCGGGCGTGTGACTCAGTCAGAGCAAAATTTTCACACTTTTTACTCGGTCCACTTCACTATTTCCTACTCTAACCCCTCTGTTCTAACCGGAATATCTGTTAGGCATTCCCAAATGAATGTCTCTTCCAGGGGCTGTCCCCTAGGTAATGCACTACTTTCATCCAGGGCTGCCCCCTGGGTAATACACTGTTGTCATCCAGGGGCTACCCCCCTGGGTAATGCACTGTTGTCATCCAGGGGCTACCCCCCTGGGTAATACACTGTTGTCATCCAGGGGCTACCCCCCTGGGTAATACTCTGTTGTCATCCAGGGGCTACCCCCCTGGGTAATACTCTGATGTCATCCAGGGGCTACCCCCCTGGGTAATACACTACTGTCATCCAGGGGCTACCCCTCTGGGTAATACTCTAAATGTCTTCCAGGGGCTACCCCCCTGGTTAATACTCTAAAAGTCTTCCAGGAGCTACCCCCCTGGGTAATACTCTAAATACTCTAAAAGCCTTCCAGGGGCTACCCCCCTGGGTAATACTCTAAAAGTCTTCCAGGAGCTACCCCCCTGGGTAATACTCTAAATACTCTAAAAGTCTTCCAGGGGCTACCCCCCTGGGTAATACTCTAAAAGTCTTCCAGGGGCTACCCCCCTGGGTAATACTCTAAAAGTCTTCCAGGGGCTACCCCCCTGGGTAATACTCTAAATACTCTAAAAGTCTTCCAGGGGCTACCCCCCTGGGTAATACTCTAAAAGTAAAAGTCTTCCAGGGGCTACCCCCTGGGTAATACTCTAAAAGTCTTCCAGGGGCTACCCCCCTGGGTAATACTCTAAATGTCTTCCAGGGGCTACCCCCCTGGGTAATACTCTAAAAGTCTTCCAGGGGCTACCCCCCTGGGTAATACTCTAAGTCTTCCAGGGGCTACCCCCCTGGGTAATACTCTAAAAGTCTTCCAGGGGCTACCCCCCTGGGTAATACTCTAAAAGTCTTCCAGGGGCTACCCCCCTGGGTAATACTCTAAATACTCTAAAAGTCTTCCAGGGGCTACCCCCCTGGGTAATACTCTAAAAGTCTTCCAGGGGCTACCCCCCTGGGTAATACTCTAAAAGTCTTCCAGGGGCTACCCCCCCTGGGTAATACTCTAAGTCTTCCAGGGGCTACCCCCCTGGGTAATACTCTAACGTCTTCCAGGGGATACCCCCTGGGTAATGCACAACTATCTATTACACCAGCTAGTCTTCTGGTCTGACCAGGGAATCACAGTGTAGTAATAACATACCATCAAAATATTGCTTTAACCCCCTAGCTAGTCTTCCGGTCTAACCGGGAAATCACAATTTATTTTTTAGCACACAGCATAATATTGCATTAAAACATTTAAACCCCACATAAATCATGCATGCATTTTGTCATATTATAGTTGCCAAAAAGAATCATGCAATTAAAAATAATAAGGTACAAGCCCGACCTCTCTTTACCCCTTTAGGACTGCAACATCTGGAATCCCCGACTGCCTGGTTGAATAGGCAGGTGTAATCTCACCTGTTTATGTTGCGCGCAGTGTTCTATTCAAGCAGTACAGACAGATTTTCCTTCAGCTGCGTCCGGAGAAGAGAAGGAGGGCTCCTGGCTGGGCTACGCCAAATGTTGTTGGCAGGTCACGAATAAAGAAAGACAGGATTCAGTTTGGCAAGTAATATGAGCATTTATGAATAACGGCCGGGAGGACAGCACAGCTCTAAGTCTGAAACTGCCCTCAAAATCATCAACTCAAGCAGCCCTTTTTATATACTTTTGCTACCTTGAATGCATCTTATCACTTGTCATGCATTTTGATTTAAGCGCTCACGTGGTACATTGTGTCACTGCTTTCGTCAGCATGAAGCTGCATTTCTCATGAGAAAGCATCTAATTACACATTTGCAGAAAAGCGAAGGTTACATATCTGTCACGTGCACATTTAGTGAAAAACAGCAATACCTTTTATCTCACGTTCTAAGGCTGTCTGTAGCTCCACCTTTCCTAACTCCAGGCTTGGAGCTCTCCCCGACTGTCTGGCCTCCCTCACACAGCTGCTGACCTTCTAGCATCAAAGCTTTTACATTCCTGTCCAGAAACTCCCTTTCCTCATTAACGTGGATTTGAAATGCGTGCCTTTCCTGTAACTATATTTATTGCAAGCTTCTAGGCCTTTCTACGTGTAGCTGCTTTGTGGATAACTATGCCTTTGTCTCTCTTCTCTGTCTCCTGCACTGGCCTTTTACTTGGATGCCATGAGCACTCGGGGCCTGTATTCCTCTCTGAGCATATATGATTCTGCACATTTTCCTCCCAACTCTTGCTTTAGCAAAAATGGGCCCTCTCTTTCTATATTTTCAATAACACACGCCTTCTTTGGTGAGTAGTAGAGGAAACCACCTGTCATATGGAGGCACTAGAACGTGGCCTTCAGAAGGCCGAAGGTCCTCTCTATGACTCTCCTAGTTCGCCCATGTGCCTCATTGTAGCGTTCCTCTGCCCTTGTCCTGGGATTTCTCACTGGGGTCAGTAGCCATGACAGGTTGGGGTACCCAGAGTCACCTGCAAATGTCGAGGGACAACTGTTAGACACACACTAACGCTTAGGGACAACCCCAGACAACTATTCACACAGCATAGGGTCCTTGTCCTCACCTATTAGCCACACACGGTGCCTCTGGAGTTGCCCCATCACATTAGGGATGCTGCTATTCCTCAGAATGTAAGTATCATGCACTGAGCCAGGAAACTTGGCGTTCACATGGGAGATTTACTGGTCTGCCAAACACACCATCTGCATATTCATAGAATGGTAGCTCTTCCGGTTTCAGTACACCTGTTCACTCCTGCTTGGAGGGACCAAGGCCACATGTGTCCCATCAATGGCACCTATGATGTTGGGGATATGTCCCAGGGCATAGAAGTCACCTTTCACTGTAGGCAAATCCTCCACCTGAGGGAACACGATGTAGCTGCTCATGTGTTTCAGCAGGGCAGACAACACTCTGGACAACACGTTTGAGAACATTGGCTGAGACATCCCTGATGCTATGGCCACTGTAGTTTGAAAAGACCCACTTGCCAGGAAATGGAGTACTGACAGGACCTGCACTAGAGGGGGGATTCCTGTGGGATGGCGGATAGCTCCAACTGGGCACACAGTTCATGGATTGTGGCACGATCAAGTCTGTAGGTGACTATTACATGTCTCTCTTCCATTGTCGACAGGTCCACCAGCGGTCTGTACACCAGAAGATGCCGCCATCTCATCACCTGCCCCAGCGGATGTTCCCTATGGACAAGAACAGTGAGCACAGAGTCAGCCAACACTGAGGTAGGAAAAATACAATTTTATTGCACACATTTGTCAATCCGCTATGTGCCTGTCTCTGTGTGTATGCAAGGCCTAGATATGTGTGACGCATTTAAAATTAATGCCATGTGGCCCACTGAAATGGCGGCTGCCTGACCTGTAAGGTGGGACAAGGGGATATGAGGTAACTGCGCTGGTGTTGTACACCGTCGCGGTAGGCGGTCAAAGACCGCGGCGCAATCCTGCATTGGTTAACATTGGACCCTATGGGCCCCAGGAGCCAATGACGATGTACGCCGGCGGTGACGGTACACACCGCCGCGGACGTGACCGCCATTTTCTCTCTGTTCAATCACTTGATACCTGATCTTCAACTGGAGAGGACCTACACTGCAAGTGCTGCTGTGACCTCAGTCTGGAAGCGACGATGGCTCATGTGCCTGGGGAAAGGGCCTCTGCCTTCACTTCGGAGGAGATGGACAAACTAGTGGATGGGGTCCTCCACCAGTACACGCTACTCTATGGTCCTCCACACAAACAGGTGAGTAAACTGTGAGCATGCTGTATGGGCAATGCCTGTTTGGAGTGGTGTGGATGGAAGATACAGGGGTGGTGGGGAATGAGGCGTGCATGATCGGACGGTGAGTGTATGTGCGTCTGGGCAAGGGTGGGAATGTGGGCCAATGACTGTGACGGTCCGGACGGTTACAGTTTTTCGTTTTGCCCTGTACTATTCCTCTAGGTCAGCACCCTCCAGAAGAAGGATATTTGGCGTCCCATCGCCAAGGACGTCCGGACCCTGGGGGTCCACCACAGACGGAGCACCCACTGACAGAAAAGATGGGAGGACATTTGCCGCTGGAGCAAGAAGACGGCGGAGGCCCAGCTGGGGATGGCCTCCCAACATTGGAGGGGTGCCCGTCGCACTATGACCCCCCTGATGTTCCGGATCCTGGCAGTGGCGTATACGGAGTTGGATGGGCGCTTGAGGGCATCACAGCAGTCACAAGGGGGTGAGTACCGTCACATCCATCTTACTCTGGAGGTGTCTGGGTGGGGGAGCTGGGCAGTGGGTTCCCCTAGACTAGAGCGAGCTTTGTATGCAAGGACACTTTGTGAGGCAGGCTAAGTGGCACCCCAACCCCACCAGTGGTAAGAGCCATCAACACCTAGTCAGGCTCCTGTGACTTCAAGGTGTGCAGCAATCGGGCATAGGCCATGTACCTCATGTCCCTGTGATTAATTAGGGAACTCTAAGTGCATGGCGTAGTGCAGAGGGCTGCTGTGTCTGTAGTGTCCACCAACAGTAGCGGTATTGCATGCACTGAACATATCTTTCTTCTTTCTCCCTCCCTTTTTGTGGTCTCCCTGTGTAGTGTGGTTAGTTTTACGTATTTATTGCACTTTAGCTTCAGGCTTTAGGCCTTTGTGCATTTTGCCCTGAATATATTTTATTCATTTGCTGACAGCTTAGAGCCTCTGTGCACTTTGCTCTACATGCTTTTTATTAGGCTTCGTACTGTTATTTTTCAAATAGCCAGTTCTACGGTGTTGTTTTTTATTCATATCACACTGTTTTGCCTACTTCAGCACTGGAGTTCTCCATAACATATTTACTCTGTGCTTCAGTCAAGGATACAGTCTGGTACATTGCCGATAGACGTGGTAAGAGTTTAGACTTGGCATTCCTGCGTAGGGACATTTTGTGATCACAATGACATGTTAGTTATAAAATCACTTCCTTGTCCCAATACACGCAAGAGGGAGATTCCGACCAGGGAACCACAACTTGATGCTGACTGCCTCGTTGCAGATTCTGAACCAAGATCACAGGTCTTTGCTCAGGTATGAGGGCTGATATCTCCACAGTGATTCTAATAGGCAAGCTAGAAGCGTAACATGCTGTGCTCTAGATAGAACAAGCAGAGGGAGAGTAGAAACTGTTTGACAATATGATAGCTTTGTTTTTATGTTTTACTCTCCTGGTAACTATTACAATCCTACTGTGTTGTATCGTTCTGGTTATTGCGGCTCACGCCTTAATATCTAAAATACAGAAGTTTTATTAAAACATTATATAAAACTTATACTGTCTTTGTCATTTGTATATGAGATCATATTGGAAATAAGAGAGTTGGTTTGGATCTGAGTAACCACGACTTCCCTGAGAAGTTCCAAAGATGTCATGCGCTCGGCTGCCAAATCATTCCTTCCACATGGGAGAAATGGGGCACTGCTAGTTAGCCAGAGCAAAAAACGGATTTAGGGTGACAGAGTTCTTTACACGTGGGTCAGACTCAGTCCCCCACACCGTTATCGATCCTGCTACCTAGAAATCCAGTAGTCTCATTTAGAATAATGAGAGCCCACGCGACATGGCGCCGCCAACGTTTGGTCTGGCTCTAATGATTAGGTCCGACTGACTCTCTTGGTCTCATATATATTTTGACTCCTCAGTTCCGTATACGGAGACGTCCGTGGGGCTGAGGGTTTCCGCCGCCACGGCATAGGTGCTTCCTATTGCTTAGTGGTTGGTTGTTCAAGCTTGAACTTTGAAAGGAAAAACCCCGATATTGGTGTGCCTTCTCTGACCTGAAGCCGTTCTTATAAAATGGCGAATCCTAATGTAGTGAACATAGCAATTAATATGCGGCATCCGCTCACGGGACATCTATTGACACATGGACTGACAGTCCAGGGGGGTCCAGTCACTTTTGTGGTGGACGCCCATGCAGCCTATAGAACGGAACTTTTTTATTCTTGGGTCGCATTTCCAGCGGTGGATGGGGGAACAAATACTTTTCACGAATACACAGTTGCGAATGTCCCTGGACAATACAGGGCTTACGCTTATTTAGAAATACCTCTATCTTATCAAGAACACCATAATTGGCTTTATGGCGCCCTCCCACACACAATAGCACAAGTTAGGTTAGGTCCACTGAGTAATGATGGTCCTACCTGGCCTTTATTGGCTACATATACACCACATCCTGCGGTTGCTCAATTGGCAGTGGTTGAAGTTCGTCGTTTATATACAGAATTAACGGCTACATATAGACGATTAGTTCAGTTTGTGATGCAGACACTAAATACAAACGCAGCGCGTGCTGCTCCAGCGCACCCACAGGCAGTGGTTCCGGGTCTTAATCCGGCCACTGTACACTCAGTTATGGGTAAAGTACCAGCTAAACGGGAGGAGACTCCGTTTTGGCTGGCGCAAAAAATTAATACGCTGGAAGCAGTATTTCCCCATACGGGACCTCAGGATACACATAGAATTTTGACGATGTGTTTGCCGTACAGGATGGTTCCTCCGGTGGACCTTTGTAATACCTGGGGCACAGTGTTTGCCGCGCTCTACACTACGGCACACGGTACACCGACATTAGCTAATTTACCGGACGTACTTAAACAGATTCAGGATGAATATGGGGCTGCCCCTGCCTTGGATTTGGGCATGCAGTTGCTGGGCAATTTTGCCACAGTTTCTTCTATTATTTTGAGTAATCTCAAGGGAGAGGCAGTAGCACTAGCAGTGCGTATGCGTCTTTGGGATGTACCGCTGCTTAATCAGGAGCGGGAGCTTCCGAGAATAATAGCGGAAACATATTCTAGTATTGGTCGTGATAGCCTAGGGGCTAGACCACAAAAACCCCAGTTACAGGGTAAAAATAATAAAGAAAATGCTAAACAGCAACAACCTGAGGGTTCGAAGAAGCGCTGGGAAAAGAAACAGCAAACACCTAAGAAAGATGGTGGGCAGTCTCCGCAACCGGAGACCCCACAGAATAAGTATAATCTCAGGAATAGGGATACTTTGAAGACGCCTGATAGATATCAATATACTGATACACGCCAATCTCGTTCCTTTCAGGACTCCTCGGAAAAGAGAAGTGAGAGAGGTGGGCGGTCAGAGCGGAGGACGGAGTACGTGAAACCGAGACAGGATTCACAACGCTCGGCGGAGGTTTCTATTAAACAAGAAGAGAAACCGCTGCAACAGAAACAGCAATTTAAAAAGAAGAAAGTGGCAGCTGTCTCAGTTAGACATGCCGCTCAAGAAGAGAGTTCTCTTGACGAACAAGACATGGGCGTTAGCACTGTTAGACAGCGCGGCAGAGGTCACAATAGTTCGCCGGAGTCTTCTAGAGCATCTGGAGGTGAAAGCAACTGATGACTTCATACAAGTCGAGACGGCGGATATGCGTGTCTCTGATCCTGATAGAGTATATGAAGTGACTCTGCGATTGGAAGGGGACATTGACCGTGTTATAAACGCCATTTTTTGGGACCATGTGGTGAAATCATATGATGTTCTGTTGGCCGAACAGGATTGGCCACCAGACTTTGTTCGCGACTGTCCAGTTGGGGAGGAGGTTATTACACCTTCCTTCTCACCACTTGTTCCGAGAGAACTCGCGGAGTCCTATAGTAAATCATGGGCTCTAGCACAGGCTCCCGCCTTATATAGAAATAACGTGGGGTGGGACAGGACCTTATCATGTAATTCCGATAAAGGGCGAACCCCAGCCACAACCGCAATATCCTATCAAATTTGAAGCTAGGGCATCGGTTAGGAAAATTCTTACACAATTGGAGTATCAGGGTGTAATTGAGCCCTGTGTCTCGCCGATGAATAATCCCTTGTTTCCAGTTGCTAAACCGGACCATTCCTATAGGATAGTGGTGGATTACCGACATTTGAATAGTCATACACGCACATATGCAATACAGAATTCACACAGCGCAGCGCTTATGAATAATATAGTGCGTAAAAAATATAAGACGACATTAGATATCTCGAATGGATTTTTCTGCCAGAATATAGCGCCCGAGAGTCGGGACTATACCTGTTTCAGTGCGTTTGGCTCTCAGAAAAAATGTTGTCGTTTGCCTCAGGGGTATAAGAATAGCCCAGGACTGTTTTCGGCTCGTGTAACTGAAATGTTGCATGAGTTCGACCCTGAAGCGTTATCATATGTTGATGACATATATCTGACAGATGATGAGATTCTGCAACATCTAAGGCGCGTATCGCGCATTGTTGTGGGGTTTGCTGATATTGGCTATAAGTTTAATTTTAAAAAATCGAAGATTGCCTTCCTCAGCGTCATTTTCCTGGGATATGAGTTATCGAGTGAGGGCAAGAGCCTAGCGCCACATTTTTTGGAGAAATGTGCTTTATTGCAGCCTCCTAATACGGTTCGGAAGCTCCAGTCATTGTTGGGGTTTCTGAATTTTGGCAGAACTTACATTCCTGATTATGCAACGCGTATAAAACCCTTATACGAGTTGATTCGCCCGAATTTTTTGAGTAAATTTTGGACGATTGAACATACACACATACTGCGAGACTTACAGAGTGATCTCTTAGCAGTTAAACACTTACACACACGGGACAATAAGACACATTTAGTGATCAGGGTGATACCTGGGGCTGTTGGGTTTACTTATGTCACCTTTAATGAAGGGGAGACTGTCCCGATTGCATACAAGTCTCACTTGTATTCTGCTGCAGAGCAACGTTTTGCACAAACTGAGAAAATTCTCACTGCAGTACAGATGGCTGTTCTTAAAGAAAGACCGCTGGCCCAGGGTCAACGCATGGTTGTCGTTTCCCCGATTCCGGCCTTAGAGGCTGTTACAAAAGCGAGTGTTCCTAATTCGAAAGCTTTACACCCGCGATGGATACAATGGGCTACGTCTTTGACAGCCACTGATGTAGATTATGTATTTGACCCTAAACTGCAGACTCAAGAATTTCTTCAATATGAAATGGAATACCCTGTTCCTGCTGGTACATTGCCTATTGACCAATATGAAGTGGTCATGTATACTGATGGCTCTGCGCAACCAGCGGTTGGGACTAAACAACAGTATTCTGCTGCATGTGCGGTGGTGAGCGGCACGATGGAGGGGGAAGTGTTCTGCCCCCGACATACTTATACTAAAACCTTGGGAGATTGCACGGCACAGCTGGCTGAGCTCAAAGCTCTATTGTTAGCATTGGAGCACGCGGATCCGGCTTTTTTAACCTTGCTGGTCTGTGACTCGTACTACTGTGTGCAGTCTTTCAACGAATATTTACACTATTGGAAGATGAATTGGTTCAGAGATTCTAAAGGCAACACCATTAAGCATAAAATGTTGTGGGGTAAGGTTGCGGATCTGAAGGAAACGCTTCCTAAAGTCCATGTTGTGCATACACTTGGACACCAGCGCGTTGGAATACACGTTGCTGGGAATACTTTGGCTGATGAAGCCGCAAAATCGGCAGTGGCTGTTGCCACTGTGGCCGCAGTGACTCGTTCGAGTTTCAAACCAGACACAGAAATTACAGCTGCCATAAAGGCTACGGCTGATGGCACGACTTTTCCTAAAGGATTTCCTTCAAAATATAGTTACTGCTTGAATAGTGCGCTAAATGCTACTGTTACAATTTCGGGCATTGGTGTACGTGAAATTCCCAATAAAATTGAGAGACCTCGATTGATTTCTGCAGCACATGAGGGGGTGGCTTCTGCACATGCTGGGGTGGCTGCCACAATTTCACTTTTACAGGCTCGTTACTGGTGGCCTGGTCTCTATAAAGAGACGAAGCAGTATGTCCTTTGTTGTGACGTTTGTCAACAAATTAAGGCATCGTCGGCTAGACGCCCGCAGCAGACGCCACTTCTGATTTCAAACAAACCATTACAGTGTGTGTACTTGGATCATTGTGGTCCGCTGACACCGGATAGTGCATACAAATATATATTGGTTGCTGTAGATTCGTGCTCCAGATTTGTATGGGTATGGCCACAACGCTCGGCTGACGCTCGAACTGTTATTAAAGATTTGCGCATCTTTGTCGATATATTTGCAGTTGCGGCTTTTCATTCGGACCAGGGCCCTGCTTTTGCCTCTAAGGCATTCAGGGACACCATGGCTTCGTTGGGGGTCCAGCTCCAATTCTCGTCTCCATTTCATCCCGAGGGAAATTCTGTCGTGGAGCGTTTAAATCGTGATTTAAAGCAGTCCTTAACGGCCAGAGTTATAGGTACGGGTCGTGGTTGGCTAGCCCACCTATATGGAGTACAGAGAGCACTTAATCACTTGCCTAGAAGGTCACTGGGGGGTCGTACTTCATATGAGTGCCTGTTTGGAACACGAATGTATGTTCCCGATCTAGATGGTCCTGGTGTGGAGGCGGCAGATACGCCCTTTGACATAAATGATCGTGTCGCTGTTTTGCAGGATTTACAACAATTCCGTGAAGATAACTCTTCTGCCAGTGCTGCCTCCTCAGGAATTAAGGATGAGCCAGTAACACATACTGGTTGGATACCCAGGATTGGGGATCTAGTGTGTGAAAAGGTCGCAGTTAAAAAAGAATTTGGTCCTTCTTATCGAGAACCTGTCCCTGTGTTAGGGGTGAGCGGCACGAGAACTGTGATTTTACCGCCGCTGCGAGGGGCCAAAGGAAATCGCTTTGTTTCCATTGATAATGTCAAGTTACAACATGTGGCCGATTCTGCACAGCAGACCAAGAGGGACACCCAGTAGTTCCGGAATCCTTCTCACTACTGGGGAAGAAGTCCCGCTGCAGGTGATTTTCACCGACACTGTTTCCTCTCCGAGCTTGGGGAGGGTGGATGATGATCTTGCGATTGTTCCACCGACGGCGATTAATATGGAATCTTGTGATCAAATTGCTGTACGTTCTACTGACGTTTCTGAACATGTGGTTTATAGCGTGCCATGGCGATAGCCTCCATCTGCTTCTTCGTTCACAGTTGCACCTTTTGCTAGAACTGCTTCTGGCTGCTTCAACAACGCTGATAATGATGGGTCCGGCTCCTCGTCCTCGATGTCTTCTGTCCACGGTCCACGACGGCTGCTGGGTTGGCTTAAACGCACATATTTTGTTTTTCCTTGGAACTATTTTTGGCTGTTTTTGGCCGTGATGACTATTTTATTATGGTTGGGATTTGTGGTTACCTTTTTTCTGATAATACATGGTCATTTTCTTCCTGATCGATCTGACATTGAGCACGTGGAGACTGTGTTAAAACCGCATTTTTCATCTCATATGGTTCGAAGAGACTTGTCCACAGTGAACATTTCTGCTATACCAGTTCCGGATGGAATTGTGTGGGATAAAGTAATATTTGATATATATGGTCCCACTGAATTGATTCAAATACCGTATGTCCTCAAATTATCAATGAATGATATTGTTATACCTGGCATTGTTTCTGATGATTGGGATGTGAAGACAGTAGATTCTATGCTAACGGATTTGCAATATTATACTGTCTATGACGATGAAGATGCTTACCAGTTTAGAGATAATCATGGTGACATGTTTTGTTACAACTATTATGGACACCACTTTATTCATAAAGCTAGTAGCCCTAAGCCCATGTTTAATTATGTGCAATGGGAACATTGCTCGACTCCTCCACAAGGGAGTTCAAAAACGTATTATGAAAAATTTGCATATTTTGCTGGCCATGATCCACGTAACGCTAAGTCCTACTATTTTAAAGTTACACCGTATTCTAATAAGCAAATGTTATTGACCGATACTAAATTACTGTATTCCAATTTGTTTGTATCTAAACTGTCGGTCGAGGGATATGAATACTGGTTTAAAACTGTTGACTTGAAAAGTGTTTGGGGTACGAAAAATTGGCAAATGCAAGGCAGGGACACGTTATTTAGAGCATGTATTATCCATGTGCAGATGATTTTCCTCAATGACACAGTACAACAGACTAGCTGTTTGGGCTTAGCGACGATTAGGGAGTTGAATTTGCCTAGTATACCTGTCCCTTCTAAATTGAAAAATTGGCAGCACTATGTGAATGCTACTTTCAGTGACTTTACACATTGGGTCCAGAATGGTACGCTTAACACTTCATCGTTACATCCAGGCGGGTGGTTATTATGGCCTGTAGACACTAATATGTGTCATCAACGTTTTGTCACCTCTTCAGGGGGGTTCAGGACTAGTAGGGCAGACCCTCGTTACGTTTCACCAGAACATGCTGATATTATAACTACATACAGTGTGGGGAAGCTTTGTCAGCAATGGTTGAAGTCATCCACGCTGGATGCAGTTAAGTCACATCTCACGTTACTGTCTAATAATACTGATTTACAAGATTTTTTGTCAGGTCCCAAAGTAACACGGAAGAAAAGGTTCTTATACGAGGTTTATAATGAGATTTGGAAGCTTTCACAACAAGAGGCTGCAGCCCGGTTGAGGCAGATTGATCAAGAAAATCTGATGCAGACTTTGGGCCTCATTATGACCCTGGCGGGCGGCGGAGGCCGCCCGCCAGGATCGCGCCCTCCAAATTACCGCGCCGCGGTCAAAAGACCGCGGCGGGTATTACGAGTTTTCCCCTGGGCTGGCGGGCGGTTCCAGTTAATCCGCCCGCCAGCCCAGGGGAAAACGACCTTCCCACGAGGATGCCGGCTCGTAATCGAGCCGGCGGAGTGGGAAGGTGCGACGGGTGCTACTGCACCCGTCGCGTATTTCACTGTCTGCAAGGCAGACAGTGAAATACATTTTGGGGCCCTCTTACGGGGGCCCCTGCCGTGCCCATGCCATTGGCATGGGCACGGCAGGGGCCCCCAGGGGCCCCGCGACCCCCCCTACCGCCATCCTGTTCATGGCGGCTTTCCCGCCATGAACTGGATGGCGGTAGGGGGGGTCAGAATCCTCATGGCTGCGGAGCGCGCTCCGCAGCCATGGAGGATTCCAATGAGCAGCGGAAAGTCAGCGGGAGACCGCTGACTTTCCGCTTCTGACCGCGGCTGAACCGCCGCGGTCAGAATGCTCATTGGAGCACCGCCAGCCTGTCGGCGGTGCTCCCGTGGTCGGTGGCCCTGGCGGCCACCGGCCGCCAGGGTCAGAATGACCCTCTTTGTCTGTTGTTGATAATGGCATGCATACCCTTTCTGAACGTGTTTACATGATTGATAGCATTGTTTCCTCTGCCATTTACATTATTAAATCGGACATGTCTTCTTTATATCATGGGCAGAGTCAGACGCGGTCCATCATGCAGCTGGGTTGGACTCTTCAGACCTTGAAGGCGGGTCGCGTTCCATGGCAGCACGTTCGTGCCAGAGAGATCTTTATCTCTTTTAATTTGACTCGTCAACAACAACTGATGGCTAAAAAGGAAGCAACATATGTTATGTTAAATATTGAGAAATTAGAGAAACTGCCTTTCACGGTAGCTGAGATTCCGTCAGCTGAATGGTTGATCCATGGGGTTAATAATTTGCCTATCTCTACTTTGCAATTTACTTCGTGTTTGAAGCACATTCCGGTGGGTAGATATGAACTATTGGGAGACAGTTATATACACGAGGTGTGGGACCTTCCCTTTCAGTACAGATGTGTTAATGGTTTGAAGGAGGTTTTTCTTAGCGGCAGCGAATGCGAAGCTTCTGTCAGCCATTCAATGGTTTGTAAACAGCTGTCCTTGCACGGGGCGTGTAACGCTTCGATTGCTAACTTAGCTTGTTATCTGAAGGGAGTTCCAGTCCCGGTTATTAAAAACACTTTCCAGGTGCTTTCTAACGGCAGTTACATTGTTCTTAACAGCGAACGCTGCTGTGGCATGCGTGCCGGAATAGTTTACATCGTCGTTGTCAACAAGGCCGTTACGTGCTGCGGGAATGTGTTGTTTCCCCCCACTCAATTTAGGGAGGTAGCGGACATCTGGCCTCATATTGCTACTTCAAGGTTGATTTCGACAAGTTGAGTCGGCTAAAAGCTTTATTGTTTCAAAAGCATGTGGCCCTTACATCTGCTAGCGAGACCTACGCACTTCAGGTGGCAAGGTCATCGGCGGAGATACAGTCCCTTTTGAATACTAACTTTCCGAATCACTTCGGTGAACTTGTGGGACGTATATTTAATGCATCCAGCACTGCTGGTATTGCACATTTTTTCAAAGTCGTTGGTGTTGGTTTTGCTCATACCTTCTCTTCCATATTCGGTTTGATACCTTCGGCTATACATTCTATTTTCGGAAGCATTTTTGGGGGTTTCCCGATTACTTTGGCTTTATTGGCTGGAGTCTTGCTGTTGTTGCTATTTTTTCGCAATGGCTGTCCCGTCACGACGAGATCCTGTACTGCTGCTCCCATCAGCGCAGCTGTGTCGTGAACGCATGATGCAGCATTTTGGAGCGACACTCCTGGGACATTTGGAGTGTGACTGGTCTCTGTCATTCAGACCGGTTTTGGATTGTGTGGAACCCGTGTTTCGATGCCTTTGGTGCTCGTTTGAACATGCACTGGCTCTCTGTCTCTCATTGCAGCGCCCTCCAATGGTCGATACTGATCTGTTGATGTTCCCGATTAGGGCTCATTCCCAGACTTGTGCACTACGGATGCGTTTGCTTCGTGAGGCAGTTTATGAGATTCCCTTCCTGGAGGAAGATGGTATTGTCTCTTTCATAGGCCCTGCACGGGGTGCCGCCCTGAATGGTTTTGGGGCTTTGGATCACACCTGCTCCATGGTACTTTGTGGCGTGGATCTTCCGATATTGACATATGTCGAAGTGGAGGAACTCCTGCGTTCTATTGCTTCTATCTGACGATTGGATTTTTACGAAATTGACACTATATTGAATTTGGCTTTCTGATCACATGTTACCCAAATTTATGACTTTGTTGTCTTCTCACCTTGTCGAAATAATTGTTTTAGGTATTGTTTATATTTAGGGCATCCTTTTATATTATTGGAACCACTTGCTACCGACAAGGGGAGGGTGTAGTGTGGTTAGTTTTACGTATTCATTGCGCTTTAGCTTCAGGCTTTAGGCCTTTGTGCATTTTGCCCTGAATATATTTTATTCATTTGCTGACAGCTTAGAGCCTCTGTGCACTTTGCTCTACATGCTTTTTATTAGGCTTCGTACTGTTATTTTTCAAATAGCCAGTTCTACGGTGTTGTTTTTTATTCATATCACACTGTTTTGCCTACTTCAGCACTGGAGTTCTCCATAACATATTTACTCTGTGCTTCAGTCAAGGATACAGTCTGGTACATTGCCGATAGACGTGGTAAGAGTTTAGACTTGGCATTCCTGCGTAGGGACATTTTGTGATCACAATGACATGTTAGTTATAAAATCACTTCCTTGTCCCAATACACGCAAGAGGGAGATTCCGACCAGGGAACCACAACTTGATGCTGACTGCCTCGTTGCAGATTCTGAACCAAGATCACAGGTCTTTGCTCAGGTATGAGGGCTGATATCTCCACAGTGATTCTAATAGGCAAGCTAGAAGCGTAACATGCTGTGCTCTAGATAGAACAAGCAGAGGGAGAGTAGAAACTGTTTGACAATATGATAGCTTTGTTTTTATGTTTTACTCTCCTGGTAACTATTACAATCTACTGTGTTGTATCGTTCTGGTTATTGCGGCTCACGCCTTAATATCTAAAATATAGTCGTTTTATTAAAACATTATATAAAACTTATACTGTCTTTGTCATTTGTATATTAGATCATATTGGAAATAAGAGAGTTGGTTTGGATCTGAGTAACCACGACTTCCCTGAGAAGTTCCAAAGATGTCATGCGCTCGGCTGCCAAATCATTCCTTCCACATGGGAGAAATGAGGCACTGCTAGTTAGCCGGAGCAAAAAACGGATTTAGGGTGACAGAGTTCTTTACACGTGGGTCAGACTCAGTCCCCCACACCGTTATCGATCCTGCTACCTAGAAATCCAGTAGTCTCATTTAGAATAATGAGAGCCCACGCGACACCTGTTCTTGTGTGTATTAGCATCATCAGGCGGAGGAGCTGTGCCACCGGAGCACGAGGGAGCTGCATCCCACATGGCCCTGGAGGCCGAGACAACGGAGTCAGAAGTCACCAGTGAGACGGAGGGCGAGGGGAGCTCCACGGCAGGGACAGGAGCAGAGACCAGCGACACCGACTCCTCCTCTGATGGGAGCTCCCTTGCGGTGGCGGGCCTGTCTGTGCCCCCCGCATGAACAGGTACAGCCGCCACCCCCCCTACCAGCACCGCCCTCCCAGCAGCCCCTCAGCGTGTGTCCTGAGCCGCTCACCTAGGAGAGTGGGCATCTCCTTCGCCCCAGGCACCTCAGGCCCTGCCCCAGTCAGCTTTGCTGCCCTCAGTGAGGAGGCTATTGACCTCCTGAGATCCCTCACTGTTGGGCAGTCTACCATTCTGAATGCCATCCAGGGTGAAGAGAGGCAGTTGCAACAGACCAATGCATACCTGGAGGGCATTCATTCTGGCCAAGCAGCCCAACAGAGAGCATTTCAGGCTCTGACCTCTGCACTGATGACAGCCATTGTCCCTGGGTCCAGCCTCCCCCCTCCAACTTCCTCCACCCAGACCCAATCCCCAGTACCTCAGCCTATCCCAAGCACACCATCAGACCAGCATGCACACACCTCAACACACAAGGGTGGGCCTGGCAAACATAAGCACCACACATCCCACAGGCACTCACACAAGCATCATACCCATGCAGACATGCCAACATCCACTGCCTCCACTGTGTCCCCCTCCTCCACGTCTCCCTCCTCCCTCCCTGTCACGTCTCCACTCACACCTGCATGCACTACATCTTCAGCCACTACCTCCATCACCAGCACACCCATCACCACACACTGCTCATGTGCAGTCACCACCTCCACTACCATTCACACAGCCCCTGTGTCCTCTCCCAGTGTGTCTGTGAGCCCTCCTCCCAAACTACACAAATGCAGCCACACACCCACCCAACAGCCATCCACCTCACGACAGCCTCCAGCCCATGCACCTTCACCCAAAGTCAGCATACGAACACCTCCTACAACCACTACCTCTTCCTCTTCCTCCACTCCCAAACCCCCTCCATCTACCCCTCCCAGTGTGTCAAAAAAGATTTTCCTCTCAAATGTTGACCTCTTCCCTACACCTCCCCCCCCCGTCCGTCCCCTAGGGCCCGCCTTTCCAGGTCCCAACCCAGCACCTCAGCCACCACATCACCGGACACAGTGGTGCAAGAAATATCCGGATTGTGGAGTACGCCAAGCAACAGGGCTGCCAGTGTCCCAAGGAGCGAGTCCAAGGACATTTCCCCACCTCCAAAAATGAAGAAGTTGCCCACATCCCGGAGGGAGAAGGCCAAAACACCTGCCACCAAGGGCTGCGCCACAATCCAAGGTGGGGAAGGGCGTGAAAAAGATGGGCAAGTCAACGTCGCCGCCAACCTGCACGGCGGACAAGACCGCCACATGCATTGCCGCCACGGGCACCACCGCCAGCACCCAAGATACTGAGCCCTTCACCAGCACCTCAGACACTGTGCCCTTCAGCAGCACCGCGGTCAGTCAGCTCGCCACCAGCACCGCCGCTCATGACACCGCTGCCAGCACTGAGGTCAGTGAGCCCGCCACCAGCACTGCCGCTCATGACACTGCCGCCAGCACCGAGGTAAATGAGCCCGCCACCAGCACCGCCGCTCATGACACCGCCGCCAGCACCGAGGTCAGTGAGCACCCCACCAGCACCGCTGCTCATGACACCGCCTCCAGCACCGAGGTCAGTGAGACCCCCACCAGCACCGCCGATCATGACACCGCCGCCAGCACCGAGGTCAGTGAGCCCGCCACCTGCACCGCTGCCCAATGACCACCGCAAGCACCGCCACTACTGAGCCCGCCGCCAGCACCGCCAGCGGCCACGCCACATCCTGAGCCAGTGGCACCACCGCAGACATGGCTGCCATCCCCAGTGGTCATTCGTACGAGGCTGGTGGTCAGTTCCAGGGGCCTGGGCAGCTTCCATGTTGCCCCACCGTCAATGGACTGTCACATCCACTACCTCAGTCCTTGGCAGAATGAAGCACTCTGGGCACAAAGCCCCCTCCAGAACCAATGGAGAAATGCATGCACTACCTCTGTCCTTGGCAGGATGAAACACTCTGGGCACAAAGCCCCCTCCAGAACCAGTGGAGAAAGGCATCCACTACCACTGTCCTTGGCAGGATGAAGCACTCTGGGCACAAAGCCCCCTCCAGAACCGGTGGAGAAAGGCATCCACTACCTCTGTCCTTGGCAGGTTGAAGCACTCTGGGGACAAAGCCCCCTCCAGAACCAGTGGAGATAGGCATCCACTACCTCTGTCCTTGGCAGGATGAAGCACTCCGGGCACAAAGCCCCCTCCAGAACCAGTGGAGACTGTTATCCACTTGAGAGACTGTGGCTTTGCACTCCCCAGGATAAAGCAGTGGGCAACCCACCCACTGGAGAGACTTGAGAGACTGTGGCTTTGCACTCCTCAGGATGAAGCAGTGGGCAAACCACCCACTGGAGAGACTTGAGAGACTGTGGCTTTGCACTCCCCAGGATGAAGCAGTGGGCAACCCACCCACTGGAGAGACTTGAGAGACTGTGGCTTTGCACTCCCCAGGATGAAGCAGTGGGCAACTCACCCACTGGAGAGACTTGAGAGACTGTGGCTTTGCACTTCCCAGGATACATCAATGGGCATGGAGCCCCCTCGTGGAGCTGGCGTCGTGCACTCATCCGGCTGAGGTGCCCTCCCTTCCCTTCCCCCTGAGTTGCCTGTTTTTTTCCATCTGATGCCCCTGCAGTGTTCTCTCCGTTTCGATCGGGTATCTTGTGTGGGCCTCGCCCATGCATTTTGGGCCCAGTGGTCCACGGACTATATTGGTGCAGTACCTGGACTTGAATTCTTGGTGTACATTTTTGTTTATAGTGTATATAAAATTTTGACTAATGGATTTTACATGATTACAGTTGTTCAACTCATTTCCTTTTGTCATTGCGTTTTTCCAGGGTGGGTTTGGGGGGTGTAAATGTAATGTTTCAGCATGTATTGGTGTGTGTGTTGTTGTGGGTGAGGGTGGGGGTGTTGCATGAGTGTGTCACTCTCTTTTCCCTACCCCCTCCCCTGTGTTGTAGGTGCAGTACTCACCGTGGTCATCGCCGCCGTCGGTCGTGCTCCTGGTAGAGGAGCAGGAAGACAATCGCAGGGAGTATTTGGAGTTCAGGCTCAATAGCGTCCTGGTTCCTCGTGGGTTGTGTAGAGGTGAGTGTTTCCCCTTCCAAGTCCTGTTTCCGCCGTGTTTTTGTTCGCGTTGAATCCGCCCCGGAAAAGGTGGCGGATTGGCCTGTCATAATAGTGTGGCCGGTACATTGTCTTCCGCCTGACTGTTGGCGGTGACCGCCATGCTGTTTGTCTGTACCGCCGTGGCGGTCGGAGTGTTAAAGTGGCTGTCTATTTTGGCGGTTTCAGCCGTGGTTGTAATCCCATTTTTTTTTCGCTGGCCTGTTGGCGGTATTACCGCCGCTTTAACACCGACCGCCAGGGTTGTAATGAGGGCCAATGTGTTTAACACATAAAGCTCTCTATACCAGCAGCCCGGATCTTAACTCAGGGCTTCACTGGTATATTCCTAGCCTCCAGCTCAGATCTGCTGACACCAATTTGGCCTTCGTACCACGAACTTGAAAGGCCAGAAGGGGTGATAAGGCATTTTCAGTGGCTGTAGCTAAATATTGGAATATGCCCCCTCCTATGTTGAGGAAATAACACGATCTCTTGACTTTCAGAAAAAAGATAAAAACTTGGCTCTTTCCACAGTAGCTTGGACTCCTCCCTCCTTGTGCAGTGTCCTTGTTGCCCGCTCAACTTTGTTCCAAGCGATTCGATGCTTATGCCGGAATGCACTTTATAAATACGAAAAATAGAAATACAATACCTACACCTACCTTTACCTATACCTACACCTACCTCTACCTACACCTAACTCTACCTATCTCTACCTACACCCACCTCTACCTACATCTACCTACACCTACATCTACCTATACCTACATCTACCTACACTTACTGTACCTCTACTCATCTCTACCTACACGTATCTCTACCTACACCTACCTATACTTTACCTCTACCTCTACATACACCTATCTCTACCTACACCTACCTCTACTTCTACCTACACTTACCCCTACCTACACCTAACTCCATCTCTACCTACCTCTACCTACACCTACTCCTACCTGCACCTACCTCTACCTACTCCTACCTCTACCTACACTTACCTCTAACTACACCCACCGTACCTACCTTTACCTCTACCTACACCTACCTCTATACCTACACCTACCTCTCTACTTACACCTACATCTACCTATACCTACCTCTACCTACACCTACCTCTACCAACCTTTACCTCTATCTACACCTACCTATACCTCTCCCTACCTCTACCTCTACCTACCTATACTTACCTCTACATCTACCTATACCTACTTCTTCCTAAACCTACCTTTACCTAAACCTATCTCCACCTCTAGCTACACCTCCCCCTACCTACAACACCTCAAGTACACCTACCTCTACCGACACCTACCTCTATCTACACCTACCTATACCTCTACCTACCTCTTGTCACAGTGTCCTTTCCTCGGGATCTGCACGCTGCTGAACAAAAGGCCCACCTCCCGGCGTCACCAACTCAGAAAGCTATTATAGCACAGTTATGATGAAGACAGGGGGGGGAAGGGAATTAGGGTAGGGAACTGCAGGGAGAGAGATCTGAAAATAAAAATTTAGAACGAATATGCATATACTCATTCATAGCAGTATAACTCATCAATTGACTCTTGAATAAAGGCATCTCCATGATATCAGATTGAGACCCCTTTTGTGAAGTGAGGGCGAAGCCCCTTCTTTGAATCATGGAACAAGAACAAACTACAACCTCTGAACCAAGAGATGGCAAGAGCTTTGGACCATGGTCATACTCTGAATATCAATCCTGTAACAACTATGCATTCATAACATAAACGTTTGATCACAGCCTAGAAATTCTCAAAGACTTAAATATGTATCTCACATATTATGCTTTCCAAAAAACGATGAAATTATAATTATGCATTCATAACATAAACGTTTGATCACAGCCTAGAAATTCTCAAAGACTTAAATATGTATCTCACATATTATGCGTTCCAAAAAACAATGAAACTATGATTTGCTTATCTTCGAAATGCTTTCACATTTACAACTATAGACCTGAAAGTTTTACTCATTGAACTTGAAGCACTTTATTCGTTGGGCAGAAGCGCCGTGTTTATTGTTCATAAAGCGTTTTGATTATTATACATGAAGCGATTTGTTCCTTATGCCAAAACGCGCTTTTACTTGTCTTGTCTGAAGCGCTACGCTCGTTATGCTAAGGGGCGCTTTACTCATGTGGCCTGAATCACTTTGATTGTTGTGCCAAGGGCGTTTTACTCGTGGACTGAAGCGCTTTGATTGCCGTACCAAGGGCGCCTTACTCATGTGGACTGAAGCGCTTTGATTGCCGTACCAAGGGCGCTTTACTCATGTGGACTGAAGCGCTTTGATTGCCGTGCCAAGGGCGTTTTACTCGTGGACTGAAGCGCTTTGATTGCCGTACCAAGGGTGCCTTACTCATGTGGACTGAAGCGCTTTGATTGCCGTGCCAAGGGCGCTTTACTCATGTGTAAAGAGACGCCATGGGATTAGCTCCATCTCTCTGCTCTAACTGGTGTAATATTGATCAGCAAAGTGAGAAGATTCAGGCTTATGGAAGGGAGTCTGGAGTGCCTCAGGATGTTGGTAGTTGTTGAACCTATGACAAACAACAACACAACCTGTTGAGTATAATTTTTCTGAGGTTATGTATCCTTACTACTATTAACATGTTCCCCTAATGACTTGCCTCTCTCCCCCACCTGCAATCAATTTTTCAAATGTTTTGCACTTAGTTGTATCAGAGGATATCAATTAGATGTGTATTTAACAAAAGCCAACTCACCTGGTGCTCTGCTGTAGTTTTATAACTATGATTCAATCTCTACGCACCCTTGTCCACTCTAGGGCAAAAATAATTACAATGGCCACAATAGTCTCTTGATAACCCTTTTACAACAATGTCTAACCATAAAATAGCTTGATTTATAAACTTATTAGTTCTTCTCCTAATGTCCTGTTGATTCACAGAATGGGTTTTTGCTGGGTTTCCGTGAGTTCCTTTTTCATTTTTTTTTTTTTTTGCCGTCTTGGTGTGGATTTTACATCTAGAGTTCGGAATTTCCACCACAAGCAGATGAACAATAAATGATTCTGAAACACCAAGGCTCTGATTTAGACGCCGACTAATGCGTTACTTCGTTACAACAGTGACTGATAGCCCATCCGCCAAAATATAAATCCCATAGGATGTAATGGGATTTATGTTTCAGTGGACGGGCTATCCGTACCACTATGGTGGAGTAACCGGCCCATCCACTGACATCTAAATCAGGCACTAAGTTATCTTAATCTTGCTCCAGATACATGCTTCACTATACATTCAATCGTTTCTAATAATGCCAAGTGTACATTACTATCTTAACTTGAGTTGAAATGCAAATGTGCAAGGTGCCGAAGTTTGAGATGGAGTCGCAGTGGATACTCTCTTAAGGATGCCGTCGATGCTGTTGGAACTCTGGAAATTGGTTTCTGCTGGATCTCAAGGAGCGAGGTGTTGCCCCTGCTGGATGTTTGAGACAGCATACATGCCTTGGTGTGGGCACAGTTTAAATAGCCACCGTGCCAAAATAGATGACGAGATTTGTCTCTTGATAGCAGTAGATAATGCAAACTAGCTGGCTGATACCTGTTGTTTCAGTCGTATAATCCGATCGGTTAAACCAAGAGTGTCCAATAACTGTAGAGCTGTCAATGAGGAAAACGCCAGAAATCATTTGCATCTGCATTTATTTGTTAACTCTCAACTAATGGTAGTGCATAACAGAAGTTCTGATTTCTACAACTCAGTCTAACTGGACATGAAGGGCCACATCTACAAAGGTGTGTTGTGACTGCAAAAAAACTTTTCTATAAATTCTCAAAGCCTTTCTCCCTCGAAAAACTGATTTACTGATCCATAATGAATCGCAGACATAAGAGAGCATGAAAGAGCGTCCTCTATTGGGCATTCAAAATGGAATGCACAGCTCAACCATTGATGAGTTACTGACCCTCGCGTTGGAGTGGAAACTGATGAGCAAAGTGAGACAGATTTCCCTCTGGGAATCATGTTGGTGATCGTAGGGAAGCAAGACCTATCCCACTGCCTGCTATCCCAATGTCTTCCCAACCAGGATTTTTTTTTTAACACAGCCCCTGACCCTTCAAAGGATGCAGGCTGCTTCAAAAAAGTCGTTCCTGTTTGGGAATGGAAATATAGGAATGGGGATCTGTTGTCCTTCGAACATTCGCAGTCAATCAAAGGCGGTAACCCATCGCAACCTGTCTACTTAATATTTAGTAGACAGGTTGATTTCCAAACCCTGTGAATGTATAATTTGATGTGCAATCTATTAACACATAGGTTGCATCAGAAATTGTAATCCCATTTGTACAACAGTTAGGGGGTCATTCTGACCCTGGCGGTAAAAGGCAGTTACCGCCGGTCAGAAGACCGCCATAACACCGCTGCGGCCGCGGTAACCCGCCAGGGTCATTCTGACCCACAACTGGCAAACCGCCAAAAACCCGACCTCCACTGAAGGCCGCCACATCAGCGGTCAGCGATAAACTGGAGATGACCAAACCTCCACCGTCACGCCAACAGAAATACGCACATGCCATTACGACCCACGAATCCACGCGGTGGTCTTTCAACCGCGGTATCCCATTGGCGGTACACACCGCCGCGGTCAAAATACACACACATCTACAAAACACTGCCACATTGGACAATTACAAATACACACACCTGATACACATACAAACACCACTCCCACACAATCAATACGATATAAAACACACACCCACATCACCCACAAACCCCCACAAATCGAAATTCAGAGACAAGGCGCAATACACAGAGAGAGCACAGGGAACGCAAACCACAACACACACAGGAACCCAACATCATCCCCCACACTACATCTACGCACAAAACACCACACACCACTACACTCATCACCACAAACACCACCCCACACCTCATCCACACCACCCCATGGCACCCCAAGGACACCCCAGGTTCTCGGACCAAGAACTCAGGGTCATGGTGGAGGTAATAATTAGGGTAGAGCCCCAGCTCTTGGGCACACAGGTGCAGCACACCACAATAGCCAGGAAGGTGGAGCTATGGCAAAGGATCGTCAACAGGGTCAACGCTGTGGGACAGCATCCCAGAAATCGGGAAGACATCCGAAAGTGCTGGAACGACCTACGGGGGAAGGTGCGGACGATGGTGTCAAGACACAACATCGCTGTGCAGAAGACTGGCGGCGGACCCCCACCCACTCCACCCGAATTCACAGCATGGGAGCAAGAGGTCTTGAACATCCTGCATCCTGAGGGCCTCGCTGGAGTAGGCGGAGGAATGGACTCTGGTAAGTCTAATCTCAACTACTTCACCCCCCCCCAACCACCAGCATGCCAACCCACACCCCCACCCTCACCCCCAATCCCCCAGCACATATCCTCCCTGCTAAGGTCTCACCAGCACAACCCACCCAAACCAACACCAACCCCTGAATGCCAACACAAACCATGGACACCCATCACCTAAGCATGACCACTGCACATACCCATCCCCCCCCCCAAACCACCCTCACAACTCCTCCCACAAGGGAATGCCAGCACTGGGGGACAAGGGCACCCACAAATCGCACGCCATGGCACACACAGAAGCAATAACCATACTCTTTTACCCCTGCAGGGCCCGAACGCCAACACACCGGCCCGGAGGGTCCAGAAATGTCCATCCCACCCCCAGAACAGGCCCCCAGTGATGACAGCAGCTCTGTCGACCTAGAACCTGATGACCAGCCCGGACTATCGGGGACCTCTAGACAGTCGGTTCCCCTCAGGCAACCACAGCAGACCTACCCCCCTCTGGAAACCCCAGCACAGCACCCACCCAGCGGGCCCATGCCTCTGTCTCCAGGACAGGTCAAGCAGCGGTGTGTCTACCACTACAGGGCACCCAGGGCAACCCACCACCCCAACAACAACAGGGACCTGGGGGCAGTGGTAGTGGGCACACCGGCCAGGGGACAGAGGCCCAGGAACAAAGGGGAACTGGGAGGGCTGCTGTGCGACAGAGGGAGGACAGGCCTAGGGAACCCACTGTCCAAGAGGCCCTCACCACCATCATGGGAGCATACCACCACTCCCAAGAGATGATGGCGACGGTCCTGGCCAGGTTCCAGGAGATCCAGGCCATGCAGGAGGGCCAGTACATGGGGTTCCGGGAAGAACTGCGCAGCATCAGTTCCGCAATGGGTACAATCGTGGTGGCACTCAACCAGATTGTCACCACATTGCGGGACCATGTGGCCCCCCAAAGGGGCCCTGCCACTAGCATGGAGGAAGAACAGCCCACCACCCCCGCCGGCACTAGTGGTCAGGAGGCCCCGACACAACAGCAACGGCCCACCCGGACCCCACCCCCTGCAGAACAAGAACCACCCCGCAAGAAAGGCCTGAGATCTAGGAAGAAGACAGAGTAGGATGTCAAGCCCCCGGCCATGCACGGATCCCCCCGGATGTCATCCCACTGTCCCACTTGTTCACCCTGTCCAACCTTGAACTGCCCCTGCTCCACCTTCCACAGGCATATGGACAATGCACCTGTGCAAACGAGAGCCATGGACATGCCTCCACCATCACCCATCACCCTTTTTGAACTATACACCTATTGTTGCACTTCAATAAACACAATTATTGCACAAAAACCATCTGGAGTCTGCTATTTATTTTTTTAAACCAAATGTATGCGATATAACCAACCAAAAATGTCCAATTACATTGTGATGACAACATACCAGTGTCACACAGCGGTAGTCCATGGGGAAATAAACCAGAGGGCACTCCGTGGGGACCAGATCACTGAAATAGGAAGGCAAATTCACAACTAAGTTACCATACATTGGGGTGAAAGGTCAGACAGTAGAGAGCCAGTACTTTTACAGATATAATAAAATGCAGGAGTAGATTCTTACCCGTGTGTTACTGGAAATACTGCAGTATCACTCTGTCCCTGTTGTCTGTGTCGTCCTCTTCGTCTTCCTGCTCTTCACTCTCCGCAGGCCCCACAGCGGCCACAACACCACCATCTGGACCATCCTCCTGCAGGAAAGGCACCTGGCGTCGCAAAGCCAGGGTGTGAAGCATGCAGCAGGCCACGATGATATGACACACCTTCTTTGGTGAATACATTAGGGATCCACCTGTCATATGGAGGCACCTAAACCTGGCCTTCAGGAGGCCGAAGGTCCGCTCGATCACCCTCCTAGTACGCCCATGGGCCTCATTGTACCGTTCCTCTGCCCTTGTCCTGGGATTCCTCACTGGGGTCAATAGCCAAGGCAGGTTGGGGTAACCAGAGTCACCAATTAGCCACACACGCTGTCTCTGTAGCTGTTCCATCACATAAGGGATGCTGCTATTTCGCATGACGTACGCGTCATGCACTGACCCTGGGAACTTGGCATTTAAATGGGAGATGTACTGGTCAGCCAAACAGACCACCTGGACATTCATCGAATGATAACTTTTTCGGTTCCTGTACACCTGCTCATTGTCTTTTGGGGGGACCAAAGCCACATGGGTACCATCAATGGCACCAATGATATTGGGAATGTGTCCAAGGGCATAGAAATCACCCTTCACTGTAGGCAAGTCGCCAACCTCAGGGAATATGATGTAGCTCCGCATGTATTTCATCAGGGCAGACAACACTCTGGACAATACCTTTGAAAACATAGGCTGAGACATCCCAGATGAAATGGCCACTGTAGTTTGAAATGATCCACTAGCCAAAAAATGGAGTACTGACAGCACCTGCACTAGAGGCGGAATCCCTGTGGGTTGGCGGATGGGTGACATCAGGTCTGGCTCCAGCTGGGCACACAGTTCCTGTATAGTGGCACTGTTGAGTCTGTAGGTGAGTATGACATGTCGTTCTTCCATTGTCGACAGGTCCACCAGCGGTCTGTACACGGGAACATTCCTCCGTCTCCTCGCAAGTCCCAGCGGACGGTGCCTAGGAAGGACAACATGGAGCACAGAGTCAATCAACCCACAGGTAAGTTCCCACAGCCTGCACAGTACACGAATCTCTCTGGATTGAATGGCTTGTATGAGTGTCGATGTAAGGCCTAGCCATGTGTGACGCAGTAGGAATTAAGCCATGTGGGCCCTTGAAATGGCGGCTGCCTGACCTGTGAAGTGTGACAATGTGAAGTGAGGTCAATGCGCTGGCGTGGCACGCCGTGGCGGTAGGCGGTCGGAGACCGCGGCGCAAAGCAGCATTGGTTAACATTGAACCCTATGGGTTTCAGGAGCCAATGACGATGTGCGCTGGCGGTCGCAGTACGCACCGCCGCAGTACGCACCGCCGCAGGCGTGACCGCCATTTTCTCTCTGCTTAATCACACAAGACCTGAGCATCCACAGGAGAGGACCTATACTGCAAGTGCTGCTGTGACCTAGGTCTGGAAGTGACAATGGCTGCTGCGACTGGGGAAAGGGCCCCCGCCTTCAGTTCCGAAGAGTTGGAGAAGCTCGTGGACGGGGTCCTCCCCCAGTATGCGCTACTCTACGGTCCTCCAGACCAACAGGTGAGTACACGGGGGCCAATGCATAGTGGGCAATGCCTGTGATGAGTGGGGTGGATGTACGATGGAGGGGAGGGGAGCGAATTATGAATGCATGGCACGACAGATGAGAGCATGTGCCACATGGCAAGTTTGGGGAGGGGGGGCCACTCACATCGAGCATGCAGAAAAGTGATAATGTTTCTTTTCCCCCCCTGTACATGTCACATAGGTCAGCGCCCATCAGAAGATCGATATTTGGCGTGCCATCGCCAAGGACGTCCGGGCCCTGGGGGTCCACAACAGACGGGGCACCCACTGCCGCAAGAGGTGGGAGGACATCCGCCGCGGGAGCAGGAAGACCGCCGAGGCTCTGCTGGGGATGGCCTCCCAACCTAGGAGGGGTTCCAGTCGTACCTTGACCCCCCTGATGTCCCGGATCCTGGCGGTGGCCTACCCCGATTTAGATGGGCGCTTGAGGACATCACAGCAGACACAAGGGGGTGAGTACCAGCACATTCAGCTATATTTGCGCGCAGTGGAGGTGCCTGGGTGGGGGAGGAGGGCTGTGGGTTTCCCTAGGCCAGGGCGATTTCTGTAGGCTAGGCCCCTCCGTGAGGTATGGTCCTGTGCCCCCGCCCCCCATCTCTGTAGGGTGCCTAGTAACGCTATTCATGGACCTGTGTATTCTGTGTGGGCAGTTGTCGCCCATAGGCTTGTAGGGCATGTCCCAGTGAATGAGTAGTGTACCCCAAGTGCGCAGCGTAGTGCAGGGGGCTTCTGTGTCTGTCCTCTCCGCCAACGGTGTCCCCAATGCATGCACTCAACTTGTCTTTATTTCTCCACCCCCCCCCCCAATTTTCTTTGTTTTTCTGTGAATGTGTGCATTAGCATCATCAGGCGGAGGAGAAGTGGCATCGGCGCAAGAGGGAGCTGCATCTCACATGGCCCCGGAGGCCCATGCAACGGACTCCGACATGACCAGTGAGACGGAGGGCGAGGGGGGCTCCACCACGGGGACCCGTGCAGACGTCAGTGACACCGACACGTCCTCGGATGGAAGCTCCCTTGCGGTGGCGGCAACATCCGTGCCCACCGAAACTACAGGTACAGCCGCCACCCAGCGCACCAGCTCCGCCCTCCCAGCAGCCCCTCGGCCTTCGGCCCGTGCCCGCACGGCCAGGAAGGCGGCCATCTCCTTCGCCCCAGGCACCTCAGGCCCTGCCCCAGTCACCCCTGCTGCCCTCAGTGAGGAGGTCATTGACCACCTGAGGACCATCATTGTTGGGCAGTCTACCCTTTTGAATGCCATCCAGGGTGTGGAGAGGGAGGTACATCAAAGCAATGCATACCTGGAGGGCCTTCATTCGGGTCAGGCTGCCCAGCAGCGATCGTTCAACGCTCTGGCCTCAGCACTGATGGCAGCGATTGTCCCTGTCTCCAGCCTCCCTCTTCTAACTCCCTCCACCCAGTCCCACTCCCCTGTTCCTCTGGCTATCCCATCCACACCTACAGACCAGCCTGCACACACCTCAACACCCAAGGGAAGCTCATCCAGACATAAGCACCACAGAACACACAAGCATTCACACAAGCAACATACAGATGCAGACATGCCAACAGCCACTACCTCCTCTGTGTCCCCCACCTCCTCGTCTCCCTCCTCCCTCCCTGTGACATCTACACTCACACCTGCTTGCACACCACCATCAGCCAGTACACCCATCACCAGCACACCCTCCAGACCAGTCCGCACACGTGCAGTCACCACCCCCACTGACATGTACACGTCCCCTGTGTCCTCTCCCAGTGTGTCTGTCACCCCCGCTTCCAAACCACACAAACGCAGGCAGGCACCCAACTAACAGCCATCCACCTCACGTCAGCCTCCAGCCCAAGCACCTGCACCCAAAGACACCAGACTTGACTCTCCTACAACCACATCCTCTTCCTCCACTCCCATAACCACTCCAGCTACCCTTCCCATTGCTCCTAAAAAACTATTCCTCTCTAAAGTGAACCTCTTTTCCTCACCTGACCCACCCCCTCCATCTCGTAAGAGTTCCAAAAACACCTCAGCCACCACCAGCCCTGCAACTCCCAAGAACGTCGTGCCTGGTTTTTGGAGTCCGCCCTTTCCTTGGGCAGGGACATCGGCCAGCAGCAAAGGCACAGCCAGACCCCCCCCCTGGGAAGAGGAGCAAAAAACTGAAGGGCAGGCGCGAGAGGCCTGATACGCCTGCCCCCAAGGAGGGTAGCCTTGCACCGTCACCTGCCAAATCGGGTAAGGGAGCCAAGGGCCACGGAGAGTCTGCCAAGGAGGGCAAGGGCAGTAAAGCGCCGAAGGCAGGGAGCAGCCGACCTGGCCATGGGGGCCCCACCAGCCCCATTCCGGGGGTATCGGAGGAGACCCAGGGCCCCAGGACTCCATCACAGGAGGGCCCCGCAACGGAAAGGTCCGATGCTGACTGAGCGGGAAGTATTGGCCAGGTGTGGTTCACTCGAAACACAAGACAGGCACCGCTGAACAGGCCCCGCCGTGAGAAGCACCGCTGGACAGGGCCCGCCGTGAGAAGCACCGCTGGACAGGGCCCCGCCAAGACAGGCACCGCTGAACAGGGCCCGCCGTGAGAAGCACCGCTGAACAGGGCCTGCCGTGAGAAGCACCGCTGAACAGGCCCTGCCGTGAGAAGCACCGCTGGACAGGGCCCGCCGTGAGAAGCACCGCTGGACAGGGCCCCGCCAAGACAGGCACCGCTGAACAGGGCCCGCCGTGAGAAGCACCGCTGAACAGGCCCCGCCGTGAGAAGCACCGCTGGACAGGGCCCGCCGTGAGAAGCACCGCTGGACAGGGCCCCGCCAAGACAGGCACCGCTGAACAGGGCCCTCCAGTCAAGCACCGCTCCGCTGGGCCCTCCTGTCAAGCACGGCTCCGCTGGGCCCTCATCTCAAGCACCGCTCCGCTGGGCCCTCCTGTCAAGCACCGCTCCGCTGGGCCCTCCTGTCAAGCACCGCTCCGCTGGGCCCTCCTGTCAAGCACCGCTCCGCTGGGCCCTCATCTCAAGCACCGCTCCGCTGGGCCCTCCTGTCAAGCACCGCTCCGCTGGGCCCTCCTGTCAAGCACCGCTCCGCTGGGCCCTCATCTCAAGCACCGCTCCGCTGGGCCCTCCTGTCAAGCACCGCTCCGCTGGGCCCTCCTGTCAAGCACGGCTCCGCTGGGCCCTCATCTCAAGCACCGCTCCGCTGGGCCCTCCTGTCAAGCACCGCTCCGCTGGGCCCTCCTGTCAAGCACCGCTCCACTGGGCCCTCCTGTCAAGCACCGCTCCGCTGGGCCCTCATCTCAAGCACCGCTCCGCTGGGCCCTCCTGTCAAGCACCGCACCGCTGGGCTCTCATCTCAAGCACCGCTCCGCTGGGCCCTCCTGTCAAGCACCGCTCCGCTGGGCCCTCCTGTCAAGCACCGCTCCGCTGGGCCCTCCTGTCAAGCACGGCTCCGCTGGGCCCTCCTGTCAAGCACGGCTCCGCTGGGCCCTCATCTCAAACACCGCTCTGCTGGGCCCTCCTGTCAAGCACCACTCCGCTGGGCCCTCCTGTCAAGCACCGCTCCGCTGGGCCCTCATCTCAAGCACCGCTCCGCTGGGCCCTCCTGTCAAGCACCGCTCCGCTGGGCCCTCCTGTCAAGCACCGCTCCGCTGGGCCCTCCTGTCAAGCACCGCTCCGCTGGGCCCTCATCTCAAGCACCGCTGGCCCATTGGCAGGCCCGGTTCTGTGTCGGGCAGGGCTTCACGAGGCACTCTGCCCACCATGCCTCCTCCATGACCAGTGGACTCTGTAATCCACCTGATGGACTGTGGCTTTGCACTCCCCAGGATGGCACAGTGGGCAATCCACCCACTGTAGAGACTTGAGAGACTGTGGCTTTGCACTCCCCAGGATGGCACAGTGGGCAATCCATCCACTGTAGAGACTTGAGAGACTGTGGCTTTGCACTCCCCAGGATGGCACAGTGGGCATGGAGGCCCTTCGTGGATCTGGCGTCGTGGACTCATGTGGCTGAGGTGCCCCCCCTTCCCTTCCCCCTGAGGTGCCAGTATTTTATTATTGTGATGCCCCAGCAGTGTTCTCTCCAATGGACTCGATCTCGTGTGTGGGCTTTGCCCATGTGTTGCTGCACATTGGCCCACGGACATTTGAACTTTGCAAAACTGTGCCGGACTTTTGCTACTTGTATATATATAGTTCTAGATGTGTAATAATTCTGTATATATTGCTAAGTTCGCTATACTTCATTATTGCTATAATATAGTTCTATTTTTACAATCATTGCCTTTTGTCTTTGCATTTTTGTTTTGGGGGTGTCACTCTGACTTTTTAATCTGCATTGGTGTGTAGGTATTTCGGTGGGGGTGAGGGTGGGGATGGGTGTGTGGCGTATGTGTGTGCCCGTAACCTTTCCTCCTCCCCCCTCCCCTGTGTCGTAGGTGCAGTACTCACCGTTGTCGTCTGCGGCGACCTTCGTGATCCTGGAAGAAGAGCAGGAAGGCAATGGCTGGGAGGATGTGGAGTTCCGGTTCCATGCTGTTCCGATTCCGCGTGGAGTGTGTCGAGGTGAGCGTTTTCCATTGGAAATGTCTGTTTCTGCCGTGTTTTTATCGGCGGGGCTCCCGCCCCGGAAAAGGTGGCGGATTGGTGAGTCGTGATAGGGTGGGCGGTACATTGTCTGCCGCCTGTCTGTTGGCGGTGACCGCCGCGCTGTTTGTTTGTGCCGTCGTGGCGGTCGGAGTGTTAAAGCGGCGGCCTGTGTTGGCGGTTCCCGCCAGGGTCAGAATTCCATTTTTTGGACCGCCAGCCTGTTGGCGGGTTGGCCGCCGCTTTAACACTGACCGCCAGGGTCAGAATGACCCCCTTAATGTGCAAGTTCCATACCAAATGTTTGCAAATGGGAATAATACACCATGGCCCATAGCATACACCTAGGAGCAGTCCAGATTGTGACGACTTCCTTATGCGACTGCCTTAATCGGTCCTTGGACCCTCACCTTCTGGGCCGCATGATGTAATCCCTTGTCAACACACATCCAATAAATCTTGATCTATCTTTTCCTGTAACAAAAAACTTTCCAGTGTTCGCATATAAACGCATAGACACAAGGACTGGAGTGGGGTGGATTGGATTGGATTGGGTTGGTGTGGTGTGGATTGGGATAGAGTGACTTGGATTGGATTGGAATGAAATGGATTGGATTAGAGTGGGACATATTGTTTTGGATTGGAATGGGGCAGATTGGAGTGGGGTGGATTGGAGTGGGACATATTGTTTTGGATTGGAATGGGGCAGATTGGAGTGGGGTGGATTGGAGTGGGACAGATTGTTTTTGGATTGGAGTGGAGCAGACTGGAGTGAGGCGGTTTGGAGTGGGGCATATTATTTTGGATTTGAATGGGGCAAATTGTTCTGGATTGGAATGGGACAGATTGGAGAGAGATGAATTGTTTTGGATTCGAGTGGGGCAGATGAGTGGGGCAGATTGTTATGGAATGGAGTGGGGCAGACCAGAGTGGGGCAGATTGTTATGGATTGGAGTGGAGCAGATTGGAATGGGGAAGATTGTGTTAAGGTGGATAGGAAGGGGATGGATTGGATTGGAATGGGGTGGATTGAATTGGGTTGGTGTGGTGTGGGGTGGATTGGATAGGAGTGGGATGGATTGGAGAGGGGTGAATTGGGATGGAGTGGGGTGGATTGGATTGGGGTGGGGCGGATTGGATTGGAGTGGGGCAGATTGTTTTGGATTTGAGTGGGTTGTTTGGGTTTAGAGTCGGGCAGGTTGGGGTGAGGGAGATTGTTTTGGATTAAGGTGGGGCAGATTGGAGTGGGGCAGATTGGAATGGGGCAGACTGAAATGGATTAGATTGGGGCAGATTTGAATGGGGTGGTTTGGAGTGGGACAGATTGTTTTGGATTGCAGCGGGGCAGACTAAAGTGGCCAGATTGTTTTGGATTGGAGTGGGGCAGATTGTATTAGGGTGGACAGAAGTGGGGTGAATTGGATTGGAGTGAGCTGGATTGCAGTGGGGTGAATTGGGATGGATTTGGGTGAATTAGATTGGAGTGGGGCATATTGTTTTAGATTGGAGTGGGTCAGACTGGAGTGGGGCGGATTGGAGTGGGGCAGATTATTTTGGATTTGAGTGGGGCAGATTGGAGTGGGACGGATTAGAGTGAGACAGATTGTTTTGGATTGGATTGGGGCTGATTGTTTTGAACTGGAATGGGGCAGATTGGAGAGGTGCGGTTTAAAGTGGGACAGATTGTTTTGGATAGGAGTGGGGCAGACTAGAGTGGGGCAGATTGTTATGGATTGGAGTGGGGCAGACAAGAGAGGGGCAGATTGTTATGGATTGGAATGGGGCAGATTGAATTAAAGTGCATAGGAGTGGGTTGGATTGGAGTGGGTGGGTGGATTGGATTGGGTTGCTGTAGGGTGGATTGGATGGGAGTGGGGTGGATTGGAGAGGGGTGAATTGGGATTGAGTGAGGTGGATTGGATTGGAGTGGGGCATATTGTTTTAAATTGGAGTGGGGCAGACTGGAGTGGGGCGGATTGGAGTGGGGCAGATTATTTTGGATTGGATTGGAGAGAGATGGTTTGGAGTGCGACAGATTGTTTTGGATTTGAGTGGGGCAGGCTAGAGTGGGGCAGATTGTTATGGATTGGAGTGGAGCATATTGGAGTGAGACAGATTGTTTTGGTTTGGACTGGGGCTGATTGGTTTGGATTAGAATGGGGCAGATTGGAGGGGGGTTTGGAGTGGGACAGATTGTTTTGGATAGGAGTGGGGCAGACTAGAGTGGGGCAGATTGTTATGGATTGGTGTGGGACAGACTAGAGAGGGGCAGATTGTTATGGATTTGAGTGAGACAGATTGGAATGGGGCAGATTGTGTTAAAGTGGATGGGAGTGGGGTGGATTGGAGTGGGGTGGATTGGATTGGGTTGGTGTGGTGTGGATTGGATGGTAGCAGGGTGAATTGGGGTGAATTGGGATGGAGTGGGGTAGATTGGATTGGGGCGAGGTGGATTGGATTGGAGTGGGGAGAATTTGAGTGGAGCAGATTGTTTTGGATTGCAGTGGGTTGTTTGGGATTGGTGTGGGGCAGGTTGGAGTGGGTCAGATTGTTTTGGATTAAGGTGGGGCAGATTGGAGTGGGGCAGATTGGAATGGGGCAGACTGAAATGGATTGGATTGGGGCAGATTGGAGTGGGGCGGTTTGGAGTGGGCCAGATTGTTTTGGATTGCAGTGAGCAGACTAGAGTGGGCCAGATTGTTTTGGATTGGAGTGGGACAGATTGGATTTGGGTGGATAGGAGTGGGGTAGATTGGATTGGAGTGGTGTGGATTGGATTCTGTTAGTGTGGGGTGGATTGAATTGGAGTGGGGCATATTGTTTTCGAGTGGAGTGGGGTGGATTGGAGTGGGGTGGATTAGAGTCAGACAGAATGTATTGGAATGGAGTGGGGCAGATTGTTTTGGATTGGAATGGGGCAGTTTGGAGTGGGACAGATTGTTTTGGTTTGGAGTGGGGCAGATTGTTATGGATTGGAGCAGACTAAAGTGGGGCAGATTGTTATGGATTGGAGTGGGGCAGATTGGAATGGGGCATATTGTATTAAGGTGGATAGGAAAGGGATGGATTGGAGTGGGGTAGATGTAATGGGAGTGGGGTATCGGAGTGATGTGAATTTAGATGGAGTGGGTTGGATTGGATTAAGGTGATGGGGATTGGACTGGAGTGGGGCAGACTGGAGTGGGGCAGACTGGAGTGGGACAGATTGTTTTGGTTGAAGTGGGGCAGATTGTTTTGGATTTTAATGGGGCAGATTGGAGATGGGCAGATTTGAGTGTGACAGATTGTTTTAGATTGGAGTGGGACAGATTGTTTTGAATTGGAATGGACAGATTGTTTTGGATTGGAGTGGGGAAGATTGGAGTTGGGCAGACTGTTCTGGATTGCAGTGCAGCAGATTGCATTGGGGCAGATTGTTTTGGTTTGGGCAGATTGGAGTGGGGCAGTTTGTTTTGGATTGGAGTGAAGCAGATTGTTTTGGATTGGAGTGGGGCGGATTGGAGTGGGGTAGATGGGACTGGGTCATATTGCTTTGGATTGCAATGGGACATATTGTTTTGGATTGGAGTGGAGCAAATTAGAGTGGGGCAGATTGTTTTGGAGTGGCTTAGATTGCTTTTGATTGCCGTGGGCCACACTTGAGTGGGGCAGATTAGATTTATGGTGGGTTGGGGGGATTGGAGTGGGGTAGGTTGGAGTGGATTGGTGTATGGTGAATTGAGGTGGATTGTAGTGGGGCGGATTGGAATGGGGTGGATTAGGGAGTACTGTACAATTATGTGTTAAAGCATCATTTCAGAAATTACACATAATAAAGAAACAATGTCACTTTGCAATATTTACAACAAGATAATGGTAATCTTTTGAGAACAACTTCCACAAGCAAAACAATAAAAGCATGAGTGAAAAGTAAGAAAAGACGATTTGGCAATATAAAAGAAAGTTAGTTATAAAAAACAAAACTTTGCAATCTCGTTTGTCCTGCTGTCGCGTAGGCTCTCATTATCCTAATGAGACTACTGGATTTTGAGCGGCAAGATCGTTCGCAGTGTGGGGGACTAAGTCTGACCCACGGTGAAGGACCCTTGTCACTCAAAATCCAGTAGTCTCATTAGGATAATGAGAGCCTACACGACATGGAGCCCCACGTTGGGCGCCATGTTGCGTAGGCTGTCATTATCCTAATGAGACTAGTGGATTTTGAGTGGCAAGATCGTTCGCAGTGTGGGGGACTAAGTCTGACCCACGGTGAAGGACCCTTGTCACTCTAAATCCGGATTTTGCTCCGGGTAACTAGCAGTGCCTCATCTCTCCCAAAGGGAAGAGACAATTGGGCAGCTGAGCGCATGACTTCTTTAGTACTTCCCAGGGAAGTCGTGGTCACTCAGGTCACAACCGGTTCTCTCATACACAGTATGGTCTCATATAGAAATGACAAAGGCAGTTTAAGTTTTAAAGATTGGTTTAATAAAACGACTGCATTTTAGATAGCAAAGCGTGAGCTGCAATAACCAGAACTACACAACACAGTAGGATTGAAATAGTAACGATGAGAGTGAAGCACAAGAATAAGGCTATCATAGTGCAACTAGATTATGTTCTCTCTAAGTTATATTCTGAGCACAGCATGTGAAGCTCTAAGCCTGCCTTTCAGGTTCCCCTGGGAGGACATCAACCCTCATACCTGAGCAAAGGCCTGTAATCTGCATCAGCATCTGCAATGGGGCAGTCAGCATCTAGTTGTAGGTTCCTGGTCGGAATCTCCCTCTAACGTGTATTAGGACTAGAAAGTGTTTTTATAACTAACACGCAGATGTTCTAAGAAAATGTCCCTACATAAGGATGTGTATTTTCTACGAATACTAGAGACTAAACTTCTACCACGTTTACCGGCAATGTACCAGACTGTAGCCTTGACTGAAGCACAGGGCGATCAAGAATGCATTGTTTGAGAACACAGTGCTAAACTAAGCTAAACAGTGTGATAGGAGGAAATAAAAACAAGACCGTAAAACTGGTTATTGTAAAATAACAGTGCAAGGCTGAATAAAATGTATCTAGGGCAAAGTGCACAGTGGCCTAGTATGTTAAACGAACGTGCATGAAGCTATATTAAAAATGGCTACACTACACTGCTGGGTACGTTTTTGACAGTCACACACCTGTTTGCCGGGAACTAGAATTTAAAAAGAACAAAATAGTACCTCAATCACATCAGGAGCAGCAGAAGGGAATTGATTAAGTTGAACCAATCAGTGCTTGGTCCGTGGTCCACACAAAGGAATGGAAATTATGCCGAGCCTGCAGTGATGAATTAGGAGGCTGTAAAGCAGAGTGCCACGCAAGCAAACAAATGGCAAGCAGCACAATACAGAATAGACACAATAGAGTCTTGCAAGTGAGATGCATGCGGTAGCGCATGCACTTGCAGGCTTGACCCTAAAAGGTGGACTCCAAGCTACAGGTCATAACAAGCTGCAAGAGACCTTCGATTGGAAGTACCCAGCTAACTAGTGGCTAACTAGTGGCAACAGTATGTGAACTGTATCCTGCTGTTGGTCTCTGTCTGACATCCTGTGAGCCTTTAAGCACCTCCATTGACATCCTGCACCTGCTTTGGAAATTTACTTCTGTGGCGGATTGGGGCTTAAAGGACTAAGGGTCTCATTAAGTGTTTGGCAGACGGAGTATGTACCATCAGCATGGCGGAGTACTTTAATGTCACCATGCAGAGTGTACTCTGCCTGCCACATTTAGAGATGTCCGGCGGCTCAGTCATTGAATTTGCAGGATGCACCATTATGGTACTCTCTGTCAATGCATTGATGGCTCCATCAATATAATGAAGCCATACAGAAAACTTTTAGTTTTGTTTTATTTTTTTATTTTCAAAAACAAAATCTTAAAGCAGATTTTTGGTTTTGAAAATAAACAAAACACAGATACCCACGCAGTGGGAGTTTTTTCACATGGGGTGGGGGTAATTTTGCAGTTTTCAATGCAGACAGTGAAAACTTGTTATTTGTTTGCTGACTCTAATTAGGGCAGGCGGACAAATGTCAAACTTCTAGCAGCCCTTACTCTGTTGTGCTGTCGATGGTGTACGTGGACAGCAGAAACAGAGTATTGTCCGCCGTCAAAATACTGAAGGTCCACCCAGCTCTATGTGAGGTGGGAGTAGACTTCAGTTTGGCTGAGAGGGTACTCTATTACCTCTACAACAGAGTACCCTCTCCACCAAACTCTAAATAGGGCCCTAAGTCAGAAGGTAAAATGTTTGAATTGGATGAACCTGGATTGTGTATTCGACCCGTGCATTATCTCTGTCAGCCCCAAATTGTGCCTAAGTCCCAATCTGCCTCCAGTATTGACTCGCATTGGTGCTTTCTGTTTTTTGGCGCAATTTCTGATTAAAACCTTTAAAATTCATGTATCCGGTTCCCCTTATTGGATTGTTGTAATTTTTGTCTCATTCTGTATAATAAGTTTTGCTCTACTTTTTTACTTCGGTTTGTACTTGTTTTGCATTTTGACGTTATTACTATTTTGATAATGCATAAATACTTTACACATTGATGTAGGTTAAGCCTGCCCTCTCTGTGCCATAGCTACGAAGGAGTGGAGCTCAGGTTAATTTAGTGACTTTAAGAGTTCACCTTGACAACGGTTGGGATTATTCTTTGATTTCAGTAGTCACTCACCCCAAATAATAATCCAATTTCTTACATTGATACCAGTGGTGGGATCCAGGACTTTTGCTTTACAGTAATGCACAGAGATTTAAGTTGAAATTAAACACCCTTTTTACATTGACAGTAAACATTGACTTTTTCAATATCTAGTTGACTTTTGGTCTTAATTAGGTATTTTTTTTATGTTTTCCTAAATTCATTCTTGTCGTCAATTTTAGCACCGTAAGTTTTGAGAAACATGGAGGTGGTTCTGTTTAATGTTCAGAGCCTTCACTCAACAGAGCTGAGGAGTATGTGCAAGCAAAGGGAACTGAAGCCTGACAAACCCTCCATGAAGGAGGATTATCACATTGCCCTCAATGTCTGGGAGGAAGTCCATCAGCTATGGTGCACATCAGTGGATAATGAGGATGATGTTGAAGAGGGAAATAAGAAAGACATGGAGGAATCCCCAGTGCCAGCAGTGTTGTCCCCAAGGAACAGCATCATCTGCATTGTAGATGGGTAGGCAGCAGTGTATCAGCCAACAGTTTGTCCCCATCAAAGCTGGAGGACAGACAGACAGAAAGGGCCTTGAAATTGCAACTGGCTTCCCTACCCTTAGAAGAGAAAAAGTTAATGTAGGCTGCTGATGAGAAAAGATTGCAGCAACATTGGAGGAGGAGTAGGGGCCAGTCTGTGGAAGCACAAGCCGATTACCGGGAGGGACACCCTATTGGCCCTAAAGTTGAATCTCCTAAAAGACGTAAATGCATGCAACTTGCTGTTGGAATGCTCTCAGGATTAGATATCTTACTTTTTTCTCATACACTGGTGAATCAGATCTAATGTAGCTTGTTAGTGAATAGGACAATGAAGCAGGGTCATACAGTTGGAGAAACCCACATTAGAAAAATAAGAATGCAGCCTTCTCCAGGAGGAGGTAGTCATTGAAGAGGACATCCTGTGAGTGATGTCACAATACATTTCACAACCCAAGCATACCTCATCACTCGAAGCAACATTCAAGAACGCCCGTTGGTGATTGTTAGAGATGCAGGACCAGGGAATTAAAAAGTTTTTTTTCTCTACACTGGATGGTCCCTCTAACAGGCCACAAACGAATAAAAAATAAAATCAATGAGAACGGTATTTTTGAAAGACACTTTATGACAACTATGGAAGAGTGGTGGAAGTTCAACAGCTGCGTGCAGTTAAGCGCACAAGCAGCTGGGCCAGATGAGATTCACCACAAAGGTCCTTAGGGCCTTAGCACTGTTCTGGATGCACTGTTACATTACATTCTTCTGAACCTTTCAAAACAGGTTTAGTTCCAGATGGATGTGGTTCCTATATATATGTATATCTGAAAGAAACTAGACTTCTAGCCTGCTCCAAGAACACGCCTGGACCTAATTATCCTGTAAGACACTATTAAACATCAAGGACATCCATTTATAAGAAGGGGAAAATGGAACATATTTTACACATGGCCCAGATTGCCAAACCAACATCATCCACTTTTGGGAGATGTTATTCAGAAATGTGTAACAAAGGGGATTAATGTCTTCCCTAAGTTAGAGCTTTGGATGTACAACAGTGTCAAACATAATCTTATTGTCTGAAAGCATGGATTGCTCATTGAAAGTAATACATATATAAATATTTCTGAAGGTACTTGTTTGAAATTGCAACATACAAATAATTTAGACTTTTTGTCGACATATATAGATTATGAGAAGGCATTGCACATTCTGTCCTGTTAGGCAAATCTCATTTAAATGTTAACCCTGTTTCAGTTTACATCTGACATACAGCTCTAGTGGAAGGCATTTGAAGCCCCTGGAAAAATAAACTTTTTACCTTTTTGTGTTCTTCCTTTCCCTAAGAAGTAGGCTCAGTCGTGATCTGACCATTTATTGCAATCTGGCACCATCTTGTGGCCATTTGTAGTGGTGCTGGGAGTCAGCTGCCTGTGGAGGCCTTAATGTAGCACTGGCCTTGGAAGTGTTCCCTAAAGAAAATGAAAATACTAGATTTGTGTACCAATTGGCTAATGAACACATTAAAGTACTAGGGCCCTGAATTATACTTTTTTACGCTAAACTGTGCTAATGCAGTTTAGCGTAAAAAAGTATACCACCGGCTAGCGCCACCCCAAGATGCCGGCCGGGCGTTATATTTATGGTATGACGGTAGCTGGCGGTAAGGCACGGCTAGCATCATGAAAAAGGATGCTAGCCGGGTGGGGGAGGAGTAGGGGGAACAGGGGGTTTAACGTTAGAGGATGATGCTAGTACGGGCAGAGGCATGAAAATGCCTCTAACCAGACTAACGTCATTTTCTGACATTAAAACCCCATGGACATGACTCCTGTCTTACTTACGACAGGAGTCATGCCCACAAGCCCTAATGGCCATGCCCAGGGGACATGTGTCCCCTGGGCATGGCCATTGGGCCCAGTGCCATGTAGGGGGGCCGAGGTTAAGCCGCCCTAAGGCACTACAGAAAATACAGAAATAATACTTACCACTACTTCCCTTTAGTTACCTGGGATGGGGTCCCCCATCCTCTGCTGTCCCGCTTGTGTGGGTGTTCCTGGGACTAGTGAAGGGCACCTGTGGGCTCTTTCCATGGTCTCTGACCATGGGAAAAGGCCCACAGGTCCCCTAACGCCTGCTCTGACCCAGGCGTTAAATAATGGCACTAGGCAAGCTTAGCGCCATTATTTAAGGCCCACATCCCCCATGCTGGATTTTAGCACAGGGGATAAATATGGCACTGAGGCCATATCGTCATTTTTTGCCCAGGAACGCCTACCTTGCATCTCATTGACTCAAGGTCGTTTTTCGCAGGCAAAAAATGACTTTAACTCAAAATATAAATATGGAGTTGCGTTTGTGCTGAATTATCGTAAAAAAAATTACGCTAATTCAGCGCAAACAGAGTATAAATATGCCTCTAAGTGTTGCATACAAATGGCAATAGCGTGCATGCACACAAAAACAGCATCATGCAGCTCATGGTGCAAAATTTACACACATGCTAAACAGGGTAAACAGAAAATAACAGTTCATCAGTGATGTGAAGAAAACTAAACCACACTTAAAATATGAGGAACGCGAAATCTTTATTGCTGAGGTCAATGAAGTGACAAAATTTCAACCGGTGAAGCTGCACTGTGAAATAAAATCTTTGAAAAAAATGAAGATGTGTAAAAACCAAAACGACTACTAGAAAAGTTTTAAAAAGATGTTATGACACGAAGAATCAGACAACGAAGAAGTTGGTGCATGAGAGAAGGTCGGCACGGATAGTGAGGACATCTTTCCTTCAAATGATGAACAGGTGGCAGCCACAATTTACCAGGAATGGCCATTCTGGCTGCCACCTGTTCTGCAACATTTTGCATGCTGGGATTGTTAAGTCTATACAATGGTGAAAGCAAAACCGACAGTCCCAGAATGCAAAGTTTAGTTGGCCACAAAGTTAGAACTGAAGATGTCACACACGCCATAGGCTACTTGGCATCTATGCAGATGGATGGAGGCAAAATGGAAAACACATACATACCTTTTTAGGTCTTACCTAGAGACAGTTAAAACTGTCTCGCCAGCCTCTTGTAATCAACATAATTCATAAACCATAAATAAAAATAAATACATTTATACATCCGTTGAGGGGCTTTGTGCAAGAAAACAATATTTAAAAGATGAAACAAAGAAAACCTGCTGCTGCCTAAACGTGGCCACTATATACTTATCATAAAAATGAACCATCACATATTATTTTAATAGAACAATAACAGAGCGTGCTAACCTGCAGGTCTACTCATAACAGGCACAGAAACCCTTTGTAGTTTCAGTGTGCAGAACAAAAGAGTATGATTTTTATATGGGCAAAGAAAATGCACTCTTAGCTTTGAACTGCTGCAACCTGAAGACATACTTTAAACATGTTTATAAATAAAGAACAACGCATGGAAATTAAGGGGCATTGGCAAAGTAAAGCATCGACCCACTAGCCGTGGCACTACAGTGCACTTGTTTTAGGCAGATGAAAGTGAGTTGAGCCATTGGCCTTAGCTCTATGATATGGTGGGTGGAAGCAAAATGGAAATGATAGTTCAAATGACCAATGACTAAACATGGCTGACACAAAACCCTTCGAAGTATACATAAATGTATGTATTTGTATTTATGATTTGTGGCTTATGTTGATTATTAGAAGCTAGCAAGACAGTTACACCTGTCTCTAGGTAAGACCTAAAAAGGAATGTATGCATTTTTCATGTTGCCTCCATCTTTCACCTGAATACATGCCAAGTGACCAATGCCATATATGGCATCTTCAGTTCTAATTTTTTAGCCAACTAAACTTTGACATCTGTGACTTGCAGTTTTGCTTTTTAGCATTAGTATAGACTTAACAATCCCAGCATACACAATGCTGCTGACCTAAAAGCACAAGCTTGGTTGAAGATGCAACAACACATAGTATAGCGCACACTGTGTGCATCCATTGGATATAACTCTGTATCACGTGCCATACCTTGCCCTGTGCCCCTATAATGCCCTCAGTCATGTGCCCTGCATTAATGTTGATCTCTAACCATTTATGCTTGTATGTTTGTTTATCTGTGTTCTTGTTTGCATGTATGTCTGACGGGGCTTTTGACAAAGCTATTGCCTTTGTCAATGCTTGTTTTGTAAGAAGGTTCACTCCATAACCTCCAACTTCCACCCTCTACCATATTATTCCTAGTACTATTGATCTCTGTTCTAGCTAACAAGGCACATTTTGGCATCAAAAGTGCTATTTTGCTTTCCGATTCTAAAATGTGCTAATGTGTATGCTTGAAAGCATCACCCAACCTAAACACTTCATGAATTACGGGTTTCAATCAATATGTTTGGTACCATGGTTGGAGCCTAACCCGTATCGACATATGATACCATATACCAGTTCACTACTTGATACCCCAGGGTATGCGGCATTTGTTTTGCTGACTGACATTTCGCCGCCTGCACTACAGTGCCTAACTAAACAGCGCTGAGGTTGTAGGTGGTGAAATGCCCGTGGGCAGGGTGGGGAGGGCAACGAGGGAACTGGGGGCACCCCCGTGAAAGCAAAACTGCAAACACCACAAGTATGTTTAGAGTGTGTCAGTGTTTGCCCTGTGGTGAAGTGCCCGCAAGTTAACCCTCAGCATCAATGGGAAGGGCACACTATGTATGAATGGACCTGTGGACCTTGCTGGCAACTGCTTAATGGACCACTCAATACTGAACAGGCAAGCCTGTGACTACACATGAATGGAACTACACAATCATATCACAGACACAAAACACACCAATAGCAACAGGACCAATGTCAGGCCCACACACACACACATGCAGCCGAGGCACAACAGCTAGACCCTAGGACAGTCCTTGAAAAATTGGGATTTTTTGGAGGTAATACATCTATAGCGAGAGCGGCAGAGGAGCAGGACTGAAAGCTATAAAATCTTACACCAATATGCACAACTTTTATCCTTCCCGGATAGTCAAGATCACTGAGCGGCAACCTCCTGCTACAGCCAGCGTATGAAATGGAATTGAGAAAATAAAAGAAAACTTACCCATACAAACAAGCATTTTCAATGCAACGGGTCTCCCATTTGTTCGAGTTAGAGCTATTAGCGTTGTAAAGCAAAAAAAACACAGCACGATCGTGCTATGTAAAATGCTGCGCGATCGCGCTGCGTGGAAAATAAACAGATAAAGTAGTCCAGACTCCAGGCTGAAAACATCGAGCCTCGTATGTTTTTGGTACTTTACCGGTGCAGTGTAGGTGGGCTAAACACCGGAAAAGGCATGACGTATGCATGCCTTTCACAAATTAAAGCAAGCGGATTTTAAAAGGCAAGCCCACAAATGAATGTAAGTGACTGACGTGGCATGGGCGTGGTTTCAAGCCCAAAGGGAGATTGCAAAATGGACGGAACACTTTGTGCTCACCCATAAAAAGGACCTGCAGAATTAAACAGACCAGCCAGTATACCACAAACAATGAAGAAGCATTAGCAATTCCAATAGATCTGGCTTCAAAGGAATGTGGAGCATTACAAGTATGTAGCATGGGAACAGATATGTATTTGTGTGAAAACAAAGAACTATAGAATAATATTGGTTGCAGGTTAAAAGGCCAGGTGGCATTTGCACTGTAGAGGCAGACCTGACTATCCATGTGGGTTAATGACTACCCTCCTCCCATATGTGCTGCTGTCAGAGACAAACATCATAAATGATCTGGTTACCTAAGACATTTTTACAGCACTACAATGTCATGTGTGCCCCTGAAAGTTCAAGCTCAGGCAACTGCATAAATAAGCAAAAGGATCATAGCTGTGTGGAGGGCAAGAGAAAATTTTTACCCAATCAAACCATGTACTCCTGGTGTGGCCAAAGCCCCTCTGCTGGTGATTCTCACATAATAGTTTGGAGACAGCTGCGCTCTCAAGCAGACCATAAAAATCACGCTTGTCTAAGCCTCACTTTTTCATCCATCACACCGCCAGGGGCTGCTTCCTTTAACACAATATAACCGCACCCCAGGAGTCATAACACAGACAGGGAAACACACACCACGTAGACTCAAATCAAAGACAAAGGGGGTCATTCCGACCCCAGCGGGCGGCGGGCGCCGCCCGCCGGGCGGAGACTTCCAAAAGACCGTACCGCAGTCAAATGACCGCAGCGGTCATTTTGACTTTCCCGCTGGGCAGGCGGGCGACCGCCAAAAGGCCGCCCGCCCGCCCAGCGGGAAAGCCCCAGCAACGATGAAGCCGGCTCCGAATGGAGCCGGCGGAGTTGCTGGTGTGCGACAGGTGCAGTGGCACCCGTCGCGATTTTCAGTGTCTGCTTTGCAGACACTGAAAATCTTAATGGGGCCCTGTTAGGGGGCCCCCGCAGTGCCCATGCCAGTGGCATGGGCACTGCAGGGGCCCCCAGGGGCCCCACGACACCAGTTCCCGCCAGCCTCTTCCTGGCGGTGTAAACCGCCAGGAACAGGCTGGCGGGAAGGGGGTCGGAATCCCCATGGCGGCGCTGCTTGCAGCGCCGCCGTGGAGGATTCCCTGGGGCAGGGGAAAACCGGCGGGAAACCGCCGGTTTCCCTTTTCTGACCGCGGCTTTACCGCCGCGGTCAGAATTGCCCCTGAAGCACCGCCAGCCTGTTGGCGGTGCTTCCTCCGTCCGCCAGGGTCGGAATGACCCCCAAAGTGTAGCATGCCACCCGAGTGGCCACGCCCTTTAGCACCCCCAAGCCATACATTATTAGCCACCTTGGCCTGTGCAAAATGGAGCAAACACTTCCACATATAAAATTCCTTGAGGATAGCTGACTGACGTCACACCTACACGACACTTTGTATCATTTTCAACAAATGTGCTTACCAAGGCTCTGGTTTTTGAGTTTTATATAGCGCGAATTCGACCCGAAGATATTGGAGCGCTTTACATGAGCACCAGCTACATTACACAAGGACACTCTATTCAAAATTACATCAGTCATTTTAGGTGCGTCCGTTGCCTTCCAAAGTGATTGTTCCCAAAATTCTTCTTATTTAGCCTAGCGGTTAACTCGTACCATTTTCAGGTTCAGATAGTTCTAGTCTGCCAACCTCTATGGACTTAGCGCCATCTAGTGGCTACATTGAGAAACTGTTTAACAAACAACAATAATTAAAGTGCACAGAAGTTGTTTTGTAAAACTATTAGACGTTTCTTACCCATCTGTGAAGTAAAGGAATGTCGTTTGCACCCTTCTCGTTCTTATGCGGACCACACAATCCACACCAGCTTTAGCACAGCGCATTTAAATACGAAGGACCTGCCAGAGAAACTGAAGACACGTCCTCGATGCGATGTTTTTCGTATTGTTTCAAATTTCATTGTGTTGGGTTACACATTTGACAATTCACCAGGACTTGGAGCAACATTTCTTACACTCAAAGTCCGAGGCAGAAAGTTATATAAACACCAACAAACCTGAACAAACACAAGTTTGGCCAAATTAGAGTGTGGCCTCTCTCCCAAGTACCATCATGCAAGAAGGTTGATCAGTGATGGTTTCTTTCCACCTATAGGCCCCTGTCAGTATCCATCGCTCATCTTTCGGTGCTCGCAAGAGTGATCACAGAATGTTGGCGCCCCTCAGTGAAAGGCTCCACATCTCTGGAGAATATATTTGTAATTTTATTAATCATGATATAGTTACTTAAAACCTTACAAGATGTAATAAAACAAAAGTCAGTGTTAAAAGCGACAAACAGTAATACTACAGATACAAATACTTAAAATGTCTAAAATAATTTGTTTCTACAGCTAAACAATCTAAATTAGCAAAGCAGGGGGTGCAAGATCCGGGAAATGGTGCAGTTCCCTGGGAAGATTTTTTGATTTAGGTTCAATTGGTGCTTTTAGGTGCCAGTACACTCGAGAATATATGACACCGTGGTGCCTGACAACAACTCTACATTGGCCATGAATCTTTGAACTCTCATGCTACTTGGAAATGGTAATGGCACTTTTCAATCATTCGATATAAGTTTCCTACTCAGCGTCCTTGTTAGGCACCCAAGATACTATGCTGCTACTGCCAGGATCTTGCTGATTGGATTTGTGAATCATTTGTAATGTGTGGACAGCTGTTAAGAAGAACAGAGAAGTATACTGGAAACTAAGGCCCATATTTATACTTTTTTAGCGCCGCATTTGCGTCATTTTTTTACGCAAAAGCGGCACAAACTTACAAAACAATTGTATTTTGTAAGTTTGCGCCGCTTATGCCTAAAGAAATGCTGCAAATGCGGCGCAAAAAAATTATAAATATGGGCCTAAGTTGTATCTGAAAACTACTTGAACATTGATTCCAAGTTATAGAACTTGAATCGAGGCATTTGTGACTACAAAAAGGTTTCGTACATCTAGCCCATAGTCACTCAGATATTCTTTATGTTCTAGTTTCAGGAACACCCACGTTCCATCTGAAAACATAGAATTGAGATGTAGAGATATTCTCAAAATATACCCTTTCTGTTGTCAATGTTTGATGAATCGCCTTTTGTGACAGTAACTCAAGTATATCCTTTTGCCTTTAGATATCTTCTATGAATCACAGTTATCACCCAGCATATAGATGTGTCAGAGTAGGGGCTTCCAGTGTCTCTGTTTTCTCTCTCATCCCATTCACCTTTTCGTGGTTTTACTATTAACTAAAGTATTACTAACTTGTTTGTGGTTGGTAGTGGATACGGGTGAAGTGTGTAAGTGTGTATCACTCTTGTTGGATCTGGACTACAAGATTAGTGCTTTGTGACAATCTCAGGGTATGGTCTGGAACTTATGACAGACACTAAAGTATATACTCTTGCCTTTAGATATCCACTATGACTCACATTTGTCATTACTGATCAGACTGATGTGTCAGAGTGGTGATATCCTGTGTCTTCGTTTTTTCTCTTATCCCATTCAATGTTCCGTGATTTTACTATTAACTATAATATTCCTAATGTGTGTTGTTGGTAGTGGATATGGTGAAGTGTGCATCACTTCTGTTGGCTCTGGGCTACACGATCAGTGATTTGTGACAGTCTCACACTATGATTCGGAACTTTGTCAGTGTTTTTATAAATGAAGTGTAAAAAGTTGGGTGACTGGTTGGGGGAGTTAAACCCTACTTAAGCAGAAACCACAATCTTTGTCAGGGTGAAGTCCCAAGCAAACCCTCAATTAAACCCCTGGTATCTTGGCACAGAGCAGTCAGGCTTAACTTAAAGGCAATATTTAAAGTATTTGCACAAAACTTCAAACAGTAACACAGTGAAAGCATACCACAAAAGGGATTCAGTTTGGAAAAATAGAGAAACATTTAATAAATGAAACAAGACCAAAACAACACATTTCCAATCAGTAGAACTAGAAATATGCAGGTTTTAAGATTTAAGTGAAAATAGAGCCAAAAAGTACAGAGTGCCAACTTGGATATCTGGTCCCAATGTACTGTGCTGAAGTCACAAGTTAAGGCCAACCGAGATGAAGCGCTTGCCGGCTACAGGGACCCAGCTAGGCCTACTGAACAAAAGTACCTTATGACCTGGTTGTGGAACTTTTAGAGGTCCCACGCTGAGGATGTGTTTCACAGCCAAGGTGATGTGTCTATTCTGAGGTGCTACGAAGCTGCAATGTGGGATATTGCATAATCATCATCATCATCGAGGATCCCGTTGGCAAGGGCTTGCGATGCGAAGTCCAGCATCAAGGATGTGTCATGCAGTCGAGGTGATGTGTCAGTTCTGCAGAGCTGTGAAGCTGCAATGCAAGAACCTGCATAGTCATTGAGGTTTCTCGATGAGAGTTTTGTGATGCAAAGGTCTGCATCAGGAAAGCTTCACACTGGCAGCAGTTCTGATGCAAGCTGTCAGCCAGATGCAGAGTCCTTGCATCAGGTGAACCCTTGCAGCAGAGGTGCCCAGGATTGCATCATGCAGCAGAGAAGATGCTTCCATTCTGCTAGATCCACAGATGGGCTATCAGAGCACCTTAGGGCCCACTTCCAAGGGTCCAGGCTGGGGTAATATCACTTGGCAGGATAGGACTCACAGATGGCAGAGTCATGGTGCTGGGTTCAAGTTGTTGGCACCTTCTGTCCCTGAGGCTCTAGTCAGAAGGCCAGCCACCTAGCTCTTGGAGTCACCCTGGGGTCCTGGGTTCAACAGATGTAGGTCCACTCCTCGTCACCCACGCATGAGGGCAGCAGGTAGTAGGTCAGCGCCGCAAGCCAGCAAGCCAGCAAGCCAGCAAGGCAGTAGTTAAGAATGTCAGGTGTCCAGCAGAATGGCAGTCCTTTCAGCAGCATAACTGGTAGGGTGTCAACATTGCAAGAGGTTTCAATTTGAAGTCCAAAGGCTTTCTGCTTTCCCTACCCTGGCTCCAGAGCAGCTACAGGGAGGCAGGACACAGCCTATTCAAATGTAAGTAGGGCTGTGCCCAGCTCCATCCTCCCATCCTGCCAAAGATGGCACATCCAGTCACACATAATCTCCCTATTAAGTTTGGCTGTCTAGGAGGAATACAAAAAGACCACTTTTCTGCTATAGCAAGGCATATGGCCCAGAGACAGGCTGCAGGCACCAAATGGCTAAGGCAGGAAAATGCCAACTTTCTAAAAGTTGAATTTCAAAACTGTAATTCAAAACCCAACCAATAGATTGGATTTTTCATTATAATTCAAAAGACTCCAAGCATAATCTGATTGCCTGTTTCCATTTGGAAATTACAGATTATTAAATGTAATAAGGTAACTCAAATGTTATCCCATGGGAGAGGTAGGCCTTGAAGTAGTGAAAAACAAATGTAGGAGTTTTTTCAACCAAGGACATGTACAATGTAAACGTACATTCCAACATTTTAAATGCACTGCACCCTGCCCTCTGACCTGTCAAAGCCTACTGTAGGGGTGACTTATATGTATTTAAAGGAAGGTTTGGGCCTGGCAACTGTTTATTTTGCCAGGTAAAAACAGCAGTTTTAAACTGCATACACAGGATGCAGTGGCAGGCCTGGACTGGTTTAAAAGGCTTTTTTTAAGTGGGTGGCACAATAAGTGTCCCTCTAGTAGAAGTTAATTTATTTTTTATTCAATCTACAGACCCTGGGTACATGTAGTAACACTTTTATCGACTTATAAGTAAATTATATATGACAATTGGGGATAAGCCAGCTCTAACATGTTTTAAGGAGACAGCATAAGTACTTTATCACTGGTTAGCATTGGTAAAGTGTACAGAGTCCCAAGGCCAACAAAAACCAATTTCAGCAAACATAGGAGGAGGAAGGCAAAAAGTCTGGGGTTGACCTTGCAGAAAGGGCCAAGTCCAACACAAAGTTAATGTTTGCATATTCCTAACATGATAGAAAATTAGTCTCATAAACTACATTACAGGGCATATTTAGTAATCTTTCACGCAACACAGGGCAGGGTAGCAAGCAAAGTTGCTGTGCTGTGTTGTGTGAAAGGGGGACAACAGAAGTGTAACATATCAACTAAGATATGGTGCATTTCTGTTGTCTCCTAGCGCTGGAGCACAGTTTGCTGCCTAGGGTTGTTTTTGTAGAGCAAGGAATACCTACCTTTGAATTTTGTAACTATGGTTGAATGGGATGTGAGATTTGCAAATCCTCTTCCGCTACAGAAACATCGTCAGCTTGAGGTGCAGGACCTTCTTTAATGGGGCCACTGCAGCGTTCCAAAGGCAAGTCCATCAGTGCCCGATTGTGTCTAGCTGGGGCCAGGGTCCTGCTAGGCTACATCTTTCACCCCACAAGGAACACACATCCAGCTGACTCCTTATACCAGAGAAGAGCATCTGGCTCTTTATACTAGAGTAGAGCATCTGGCTCTTCAGCACACTTCTCCAACTAACAGCTGCTACCTTCAAGGCTCGCTCAAGTAAGCTATACTGCCTATGCTCATACTTTAAAAATTGCACTGCTAGATGCATGTTTAATGTTTAAACACACCTTTGAACTGCATAGCCTTATTAGGGACTCTGGGGGTCATTATGATTTTGAGGGACGGAAAAGCCCGTCTGCCAAAATCCCGACATGGAGGATGCCGCCATTGTGGCTGCCTCCCCGCTGGGCCCATTACGAGTTTCCCGCTGGGTCAGCAGGCGGAAACCTCAGTTTTCGACCGCTTGTCCAGTGGGAAATGGCCTATAGTATTGTCTCTGGCTCGTAATAGAGCCGGGGGCAATGCTGTAGTGTGCAGGGTGCACCAGCACCCTCGCAATTTGCAAAGCAGACAGTGAACATTGTGATGGTGCTGGCCGGGGGGACCCTGCACTGCCCATGCCCCCTGCACCGGTTCTCCGCCAGCCTTTTCATGGCATTGAAACCACCATGAAATCGCTGGCGGAGAATGAAGTCGTAATCCCCAGGATTAGGACCGCAATGACTGCCATGACCGCTGGGACAACTAATCCTGTCGGTCCAACCGCGGCGCAACCGCTGCAGTCGTAATGTCATGCTCGCACCACCTCATTGGCGGCGGTCCGACCGCCACTGCGAACCTGGTAGTCATGAGACTGCCAGATTCATAAAGAAGCCCTCTATGTCTGACATAATTTGTGTTGCTGAATCACAGTATAAGGACTATTTAATTCCCTCCAACATTTAAGTCACTCCTCCAGATGACCACGTCTTCCTTACTAATTGAGAAGGATATATGTGCAGCTTAATTATCACCAACTTTAAACACAAAATCAAAGACCGCCACTGGCCATAATGTACACCATAGTTTAAAACACACACAGAGGTTGCTTAAAGTGATTGTTAGTGTTAGTTTTTGTTAATTATTTGCAGCTCATAAGTCATAACAGCATCATTACACATACAATAATATATAGCATACTAGAACTTTTTACATAAAAACATAAAAGATTCAGAGAAGTGCATGCTTGGATCGCAACCTTCCTTAAAGCTTGTACATCAGCCCTGAGGCAAAGTTTGTCAGGAGTGGTGAAAATAGACTGGAACTGCCTGCAATGATTTACTGAGATGGCCCATCCGCTGTGCAGTCAACCACACGGAAAGGACAGTTCCTTCTGAACTAAGGGACTGGGTGAAATTAATACCCACAGGACTATACAACCCTACCTCCATACTGGGGACTTAGGCTTATAAAAGTTACATCTGAGGGGTCTACCTCAAAAGTGGTTACTGAAAGTCACAAAATCGTGCCCCATCATTTTCTGAGACCACGTCACATGTGCCAGCTACCGTTGAAGAAGACAATGCGATGATACACAAGTGTATCTAAACATTCATTCAATGCTCCTTGCCGTTTTCAGATGGAGTAATTGGTATGAAAATCTCTAAAGAATTTTTAATTCACTGACCAATGTGTGCAGATTAAAAAATACATTATACTGTCATTTTGACTTAGTGTCATGCTACGCAAGTAGGGTATCTCCCTGAAGAAGGCCTCACTTAATTAATGTCTGGTATTAGAAGTCGAAACACGCCTCCACATGACACCATACGGAAGAGGATTAATCAATTTCTTAAAAGTTTCCCTAGACCTTTAAAGAAAAATATGAACCATCAGGTCTTGTGTCTTGAAACACTTCAGCCCTCAAAATGGGACTACATGAACTGTACCTAAAACTACATAACTGTAAATTGGTGTGGCTTTAACTTTCAAATCCAGCACATTGTCAGAAATTTTGAACTAATCTCCTTATGATTTAAATCTATGTATGTTTTTATGTTAAATGCCATATTTGGATGTATAATATTGTATGTGTAATGATTCCATTCAGGGCACAACTAGACTCAAACTTTGGGGGAGCTGGGGTAACAGAGCAACCATTGGAGCAAGAGATAATATCTTTAGAGTCAATACAAGAAAACAGAGTGATAAAGTGCACATTTTAAACATATTGTTCAGAATTGATAGGCTAATGATAACCATGTTTTAGTGGATTTGGCAATGTTTATAAATGTACTGACAAAGGTCCTTAAAAAGAGTATTGCGTTCTTTGCCATCTAAAAAGCAGCTTAAACATATTTCAGTGAAAGGCACTTTAGTACAGTTTTTGCTAGGTTAATAAAATAGGCAATCCCTTTTTGCTAATTCTCTGAAAATTCCTTTTAATACAGTGACAATGAGCTCATGAAATATTTTTAGTTTGATTTTCAGTAAGACTCTGCTGTCTGACTGTTGACCATAGATGTATTTTCTGTCTGGCCATCAGGATGTTGCAACATAAGCTTATTTGAAGCTGCGCACGTACAGATCTCAGAATGTCCAGCTTAGTGGGTTAACTTGATATTGGGATGTGTGCCTGGTAAGTCTCAGGTGTGATTCCCAATGCATCTTCCATTCTTCCTGAGATTGAATAAGTGAGTGGTAATCGGATGGCAATATTAACATCTGTTAATTAGTCTCCCTAAAACTGCTGTATTCTAAATCAAAATATAAGGTGTTAGTGCCCCGCATTGAGCAGGTCACATATGAGATGATGGAGCTACATACACAAGGCATAAAGGAAATTTTAATAGGTAGTTGCCTTAAAATAACTTTGAAACAAATGGTGTTGTACAATGCAAAAAATACAGGTTTTTCTTCAAGAACCAGAACACAGAATATGTGGCTGATGGGCAATGTCCTGCAAAGAAGTCACTCCAACAGAAATCATGCTGCATAATAGCTTATGTTGTGATAACAACAACCAAAAAGTACCAGTGTTGTTTATAAATCCTTTAGGGGCAATGTACATCATAAAATGCAACATTTGTTGCAAATTTCTTCCAAAATCCTTTAAGAAGAATGGCCACATTCTCCTAATTGTGTATCCTATTTATAACAATAAGCCTGGCATTGGTGCACAAAGGGATAGCCTTGAATGGGTCACAATAGAGACACTAGACATACAACATGGTTACCCGTTTGTCACTGTAGCACTGGAATGAGCAGTACACAAAGTATTGTTTCATTGTGCAGTGCTTTGGCTATGGTAACCTGTTATACACAATAGTCATGCTGCTTTTGACAGACCCAGGCTTAGTTTGACAGCAGAATAAGGTTTCACAGTCATTTTTATTGTCAAAGTACACTAGTTTGAAGATGCAGGATACAGTGATGCAATGCCTGCACAAGGGGAGTGCTGGTTTACTTTCTCTTCATAGACACCATTCCAAAGAAAACTCGAAGAAAGTTGTGTAAAGGCAGATGTTAAAGCAAATTCTACGCCATTCTTACTAACCACTCTGAGAAGCTGATCATAGAGGTATGCTTATGGTTAGATATAAATTATAGGTTCAGGAGTCTCATAGATTACCTCCCCCTCAGTCTACCAACAGGTCTGGTGCCAGACTTCTGAGCTTTTTCTCAGGTGGGAATGCTCCATCACCATCATTTCTGCTCAATTTCTTCTAAAATTGCTACTGGCTTTGCTTTTAGTACTTGAGGGCACCCGCAAAACATATTGAAAACCTATGCATGCAAGATATGAGCGGAGTTTTTTTAAATGCAGCAAACATACCAAGGCTGTACTGACTAACATCAGAAAAAGATATGAAGATAATCAATTAAACACTTACAGAGCTTTCCTAAACCTAGAATGGGTCTCTATTTGTGCAGGGCACTGCAGGACAAGGAAAGTGCATTCTAAACAGAGAAAGCAACAGAGAAGAAGAAACATCTCTCACTACACCCCTCCCCGCCAAGCCTTTCTAAATTGGGAGACTGATTGTAGTATTTAAGATCTATAATGAAGGAGTCACTTAGATTTGGGAGGAACCACATCATAGGCAGTAGGGCCCTTTTTCATAGAAGGCTCTGTGGAAAAAGTGAATGGATCCTTCTAAAAACTGACATTCAGTGCTCACGGAACCTATGAGAGTTCCTGATATTCATGAGAAGTCATACTGCCAATATCTGAAAACCTTGAAGCTTCTAAATAGCTGATTCAGGAAGACCAACATTGCAAGCAATGGCTGGTTCAATCTAGAAATGATGGTAACATTAACAACACAAGTTTTCAAGTGGCACTGAATAAAAAGGTTTTTCAGATGTTGTGGGAAGTGAAAACCAGGCCTTTTCATTCCTGTTGATCTGTCTCCAGGTACTTTAAGTAGCCCATAATGGCCCCACTTACAAGTTGCACAATACTGATGAAATGCAAACTCTACACCAGTAATTATCAATGATGTGCGGTAACAACTCACCAGTACTGTGCAATTGCAATATATCTCCCTCCCCTGAATTTACCAGGTGGTATTCTGCTTGGTAATTTCCTTTCTGTAGCATTTAACACACACATTTAGAACCTGCTCTGGCAAGGAGACCATGCAATGCTCCTTCTGTGCCTTGCCTGAGATTTTGGCAGGGGCCATTAAAGGGGTCTGGCCTGTAATGTTGGGTTTTCCCACAGTAATTTTACCCGCTGGATTTTCCAGCCCTAAAAATCTGGTTTTCTGTTTCCACACCACATAAATCTGTGTGCCGGAAAAGTGGACTTCTTATAATTCCACACAACAGAATGCACATTAGACATGCACGTGGGAATTCCACTCATCACAGTCCCCTATCAGGGCCCTTGTCTTTTATGGGCACCTTGCAAGTGGGCTGATTAGGCAAAGATATAGCAACACCATGAGATACGAGAAGCATTGAAAAAACAAAAGAAGCCTCCTCTACCCCTAAATGGCTTTTAAATGCAACAGCCTATTTTATACTTGGAGTCTCTGGAATTATGCAGCAGGTGAGAAACTAATTATGCAGCAGGCTTGGCTAAATTATGCAGCAAGAAAGGCAATTTATGCAGCATATTGCAACACATTTTGTGATAGTATTGCTTCATTATTTTATTATTTTTACACAAGCTAACACTGTGTGGCCACAGATTACACCTTTTTAGTATGTGTTTAACACCAGAATAAAGTAAAAAGCAATCCAAAGGTGACCAGTCAACTTTTGTGAAGGGCTTTCCACTGCACTGGGACACATGGTGCCACGTTTGTATTAACATTTGATTAATTTGAACTTGAAACTTTTTTTTTAAATCTGCAGATTATGCATCAGATAATCGGTCATGTGGCAAATGCGGCTAATCCATACTTATGCAGAAAACTCTGCAGCCACAGAATTGAATAATTCCAGTGGCCTTGTTTATACTGTGTGTAATATAGAGATGGGAAAGCCACCAAATTAACATAAAGAGGCGAGGGTCTGGCTTAGCTTTAAGAACCAGTACATGAACTGAGCTCTCAATATGTTTGGCAAGTAAATCGTGCAACAAACATCATGTAAAAATATGATAAAGTCTCTTCAAAATTAAAATATATATATATTTTTAACACACAGAGGAGTTTCACCTTAGTAAGTCAGACTATGACCATGCTTTGAGACACATATATTAAAAGCAACTGCTGTTCAAGAGGACCTAAGAAACATTTATGTCCCTTAGTCTGCTGACAATGCCATTAGTGAACTAATAAACAAGTAAGTTGTCATGTGCACCCTAAATGTGGCCTAGATTCTTATTCTACATGAGGCAACATTATAGTGTATTAAATCAAACACAAAAGACGTTTTTGTACAGTACACATCCTGAACTCACCTATTTCAAAATACTCTCCTATGCAATAATTAATAAAAAAGGAGGGATGGTGAAATAAAATATATACATAGGATCACACAATCTGGTCAAGCGGGGAAGCCAGGACCAGGTTTTCTGGTTTCACATTGTGCATTCCAGCCACTAGGTAGAAGCCACTACATCTTGTTCTCTCTCATATTTTATATCAAAAGTTAATGCTTTTTCTTTAACTCTTGGGTTTTGGGCACTTTGAGTAATTGGTTTGCAGGTTGAATGGGGCGTGAGACTTGGACGAGCAACAGCCACAATCCCTTCCAGGGTGAACCACAAAAAGTCACAAAATAACCTGTGCTTAACCGTGTGCTTGGGTAGCTTAGCCCAAAAAGCAGTTAGGCTTAACTTAGAGGCAGTGTGTAAAGTATGTATGCAGCACACAAACAGTAATAAAGTGAATACACAACACAAGAAAAATCCCACACCAATTTAGAAAGATAGAGTATTTTTTAATAAATTATTTGACACCAACCCAACAAACATATTGAACCAAATTTATGAATTTTAAAAGTTTTAAGTAAAAACTAGCGCTTAAAAATCCAACCACCAACCACAGACATCTAGTTGCGCAAGATTGGGTCAAAGTTGAAAAATCTGGCTGCCCGAGATGGAGCGTGGTTCGGATACATGAAGTGGATTGGGCCTGGTCAGCGCTTACCTTAGTAGAATTTCTTAGAAAAATGTTGTGAGGAGGTAAAGTTCAGCAGGGCAAGGCTGCAGGCGGTGTCCGAAGAAGAAGCATCGTCCTTGGCGAGCCTTGGGACGAAGCTATGGTGAACATTTCTTCATTCATACTTAGTCTTGTAGCCAAAGACAGTTCCGTGAAGCTGGATATCCCTTTGGCAAAGGACCACTAAACAGGATTTGCTGTTGTGGAGAAGATCGTTGTGAGAGAAGCTGTGAAGCCAATCCAACTGGCGATGCACATCGAGCTGGTAGGTGAGCAAGTTGGTCCCAGTCCCCTCCTAGTTTTAAGAGCAGCTTTTGGCCAAACATCATTTAAGTCCTCAGTTTTGGGATTTGGCCATCTCTGCACCTTCAGCACTGCAATTGAGGGTCCAGAATTGGTGGGACACCACTTGGGCGTTCAGAACTCACTCAGACTATGTCCAAGTGCGGGCTCAAGATAACCAGAGCCTTTTGTGTCCCTGTGGCTCTGACCAGGAAACTAGCTCTTGGAGTCACTCTAGTCCTGGGTTCAGGTGAAGATGCAGGGCTGAACAGCAGTGCTGGCCTTTGAGAGTTCAAGGCAGGCTCCAGGCAGCAAAGAAGTCCTTCGAGTCTTGCAGAGTGCACAGCAGGCGAAAGCAACAGGCAGTCCTCTGAGAGTCCATCTGCAGGTCCAAGAGTGAACTGAAGAGTTGGTGTCTGAGGTCCTATTGTTATACCCTGATAACCTCCTTCTTTCTAGAAAGTGGGAGAAGCATCTAGACATTGGCTTTGAAGTACATTGAATTTCCTACTTCCCCTGTCCAGGCTCCAAGCTGGCCACAGTGACAATGTGGAGGTGTTAGGTCATTTGTGTGAAGGCAGAGCACTCCCTATCCAGTTGCAAGTTCGGCTGTGCTCAGCTCTGCCCCACTTCTTCCTGCAGATGGCCCATTCAGGCATACATAATGGCGCTATTGCGTGAGTGTTTGTGAAGAATTCACAAAGTCTTCCAGTTATACTGAGTCATATGAACCAAGACAGGCTGCTGACACAAAAGGGCTAGGGACAGAAAAAGGCGAACGTTTTAAAAGTGGCATCTTCAAAATTGTAATAAAAAACCTGACTTTACCATTAAATGGGGTTTTTATTACAATTCCAAAGACATCAAACATGAGATAGCTACCTGCTCCTATAAACAAATCTAGGGACTTGTCACTACCAGGACATGTAAAACTAAAATGTACATGTCCAACTTTTCAATTACATGGGCTACCTAGGGCCTCCCTGAGGGGTAACTAATATCTAATGAAAGGTGAGTTTCGGGCTTGGCAAAAGGGTTTTATGGCCAAGGTGATATGGCAGTTTAAAACTGCATTCACGCTGCAGCAGCAAGCCTGGGGCATGTTTTAAGGTGCTACTTAAGAGGGTGGCACAATAAGTGCTGCAGGCCCATTCTTAACATTTAATTTACAAGTCCTGGGTGTATGATATACCACTCTACAAGGGACCTATAAGCAAATTAAATACTCCAATTGGGTTTCAACAAGTATAGCCATGTTTTAGGGGAGTGAGCACAAGCACTTCATCACTGATTAGCAGTGGTAAAGTGCACAAAGTCCTAAGGCCAACAAAAATAAGTTCAGCAAAATGGAGGAGGAGAGGCAAAAAGTTTGGGGAACGACCACCCTAAGGCTGACATGTCCTTGGCTTGTGTTGAGACCAAGATCTAAGAGGACCTCAAGCTGAACCGAAGCCAAGCATCTAGCTCAAGTTTGGCTCGAGCCTTTAGTGGCTCACTCACCTCTAGTTTAATAAAAATTAATGGTATGCGTATTGACAGTGCTTTCAGTCTCAGGCGTGGGCCTTCTAACACTATAAATACACATATGACAGACCACGATTCTATTTCGTGACTGTCTGATTACACCCACAGACATCTGCAGCGATTGCATTAAGTAACTGAACTGTTGTAACATAAAATAATATATTTCCAGACAATTACTTTAACTTGCGTTTATTTTTCATTTAAACTCTATGCCTGATTGACAAAGGTAAGCTTACACTTTTGTGTAGGTTTACCGTGGTTTCCTATTCACAAAGGGATTTTACAAGTAGGACAGTCGGTTCTTTTTATGTGTAAAGACTCTGCAGTCATAAATAGAAAGTCCAATCTTTTTTTGTGCGTAGACTCTGCAGCTGTAAAGATACTACTCAGAAAATACCTTTGTGAATAGGTAACAATTGAAAACTTACCTAAAAGAGCAAGTTTATCTTCGTGAATCAGGCCCTTTGTGTGTTGTATTTTATAGATGTTTAGTTGAAGGTAAAAAAACAACAAAATATTTACACAATATTGAATTCTCTTTTGGCCACGTCTCACCTCCCGCACTCATCCAGATTGATTGACTGACGAAGAATCACAGTTATCATACTTTTTATGCACTTCTGTCTTCTGCACTTCTGTCTCTGAATCACCTATGAAGTACTTTGTACAAGTCTGCCACAAAAATTCCATCTCCGGGGCACCTACTCACACATCAGCTAAAGACCTGTGTGTGTACTGGAAGCAACATCAGCCCGGGATAAGACACACGATGGAAGGAAGTGTTTGAACCGGACTAAACCCTTTGAAGCCCAATATACATTGCAGGCCTGGTTCTACTATGACAAATGAGTTGCAAGTAATTAATAAAAAATAACACTATCAACCACATTGAATAACCTCTGTGTATTTTCAAACATGATGCAATTCATGGCCAGCGCGAGTCTTTGATTTTGTGTTTATGTTATTGATCCCTCTCCCATGGTCCTCAAATGGATCAAACCCCGTATTGATCTTTGTCACCATCTTTAGCAGACACAATTTTAAGGTATCCTGCCTGTAGGAGGCTGGACTGGCTTGTAGTGAGTACCAAGGGGTACTTGCACCTTGCACCAGGCCCAGTTATCCCTTATTAGTGTATAGGGTGTCTAGCAGCTTAGGCTGATAGATAATGGTAGCTTAGCAGAGCAGCTTAGGCTGAACTAGGAGACGTGTGAAGCTACTACAGTACCACTTAGTGTCATATGCACAATATCATAAGAAAACACAATACACAGTTATACTAAAAATAAAGGTACTTTGGGCCATATTTATACTCCTTTTGCGCCGAAATTGCGTCGTTTTTTTTGACGCAATTTCGACGCAAAACTAACGCCAACTAACGCCATATTTATACTATGGCGTTAGAGGCGAATAGCGCCAAAGTTCCCGGAATGTGCGTCATTTTTTAGCGTGAACCCCTTCCTTGCGTTAATGATATGCAAGGGAGGCGTTCCCGTCTAAAAAATGACTCCCAGGCCTTTACGTGGTATTTATACTCCCGGGCAAAAGAGACGCCCGGGAGTTGGCGTGGCAAAAAACGGCGCATTTGCGCCACTTTTTAACGCCTGCTCAGGGCAGGCGTTAAGGGGCCTGTGGGCTCAAAATGAGCCCACAGGTGCCCTCCCATGCCCCCAGGGACCCCCCCTGCCACCCTTGCCCACCCCAGGAGGACCCCCAAGGATGGAGGGACCCACCCCAGGGACATTCAGGTAAGTTCAGGTAAGTATAATTTTTTTTTTTTTATATATTTTTTTGGTGGCATAGGGGGGCCTTATTTGTGCCCCCCTACATGCCACTATGCCCAATGACCATGCCCAGGGGACAGAAGTCCCCTGGGCATGGCCATTGGGCAAGGGGGCATGACTCCTATCTTTCCAATGATAGGAGTCATGTTGATGGGGGATGGGCGTCGAAAATAAATGGCGCAAGTCGGGTTAAGACGATTTTTTCGACGTAACCTGACTTGCCCCATTTTAAGACGCCCATGCGCCATTTTCCCCCTACGCCGGCGCTGTCTGGTCTACGTGGTTTTTTCCCACGCAAACCAGGCAGCGCCGGTCTGATTGCGCCGTCTAACGCCATTCCATAAATACGGCGCCCGCATGGCGCTTCAGAATGGCGTTAGACGGCGCAAAACTTTTTGACGCTAAACTGCGTTAGCGCAGTTTAGCGTCAAAAAGTATAAATATGGGCCTTTATTTTTATGACAATATGCCAAAGTATCTTAGAGTGTACCCTCAGTGAGAGGATAGGAAATATACACAAGATATATATACACAATAGCAAAAATATGCAGTATAGTCTTAGAAAACAGTGCAAACAATGTATAGTTACAATAGGATGCAATGGGGAAACATAGGGATAGGGGCAACACAAACCATATACTCCAAAAGTGGAATGCGAACCACGAATGGACCCCAAACCTATGTGACCTTGTAGAGGGTCGCTGGGACTATTAGAAAATAGTGAGAGTTAGAAAAATAACCCTCCCAAGACCCTGAAAAGTGAGTGCAAAGTGCACTAAAGTTCCCCTAAGGACAAAAGAGTTGTGTTAGAGGAATAATGCAGGAAAGACACAAACCAGCAATGCAACAACTGTGGATTTCCAATCTAGGGTACCTGTGGAACAAGGGGACCAAGTCCAAAAGTCACAAGCAAGTCGGAGATGGGCAGATGCCCAGGAAATGCCAGCTGCGGGTGCAAAGAAGCTTCGACTGGACAGAAGAAGCTGAGGTTTCTGCAGGAACGAAAAGGGCTAGAGACTTCCCCTTTGGTGGACGGATCCCTCTCGCCGTGGAGAGTCGTGCAGAAGTGTTTTCCCGCCGAAGGGACGCCAACAAGCCTTGCTAGGCGCAAATCGTGCGTTTGGCGTTTTTGGACGCTGCTGGGGCCCAGGAGGGACCAGGAGGTCGTAAATTGGACCTGAAGAGAGAGGGGACGTCGAGCAAGACAAAGAGCCCTCACTGAAGCAGGTAGCACCCGGAGAAGTGCCAGAAACAGGCACTACGAGGATGCGTGAAACGGTGCTCGCCGAAGTTGCACAAAGGAGTCCCACGTCGCCGGAGACCAACTTAGAAAGTCGTGCAATGCAGGTTAGAGTGCCGTGGACCCAGGCTTGGCTGTGCACAAAGGATTTCCGCCGGAAGTGCACAGGGGCCGGAGTAGCTTGCAAAGTCGCGGTTCCCAGCAATGCAGCCCAGCGAGGTGAGGCAAGGACTTACCTCTACCAAACTTGGACTGAAGAGTCACTGGACTGTGGGGGTCACTTGGACAGAGTCGCTGGATTCGAGGGACCTCGCTCGTTGTGCTGAGAGGAGACCCAAGGGACCGGTGATGCAGCTTTTTGGTGCCTGCGGTTGCAGGGGGAAGATTCCGTCGACCCACGGGAGATTTCTTCGGAGCTTCTGGTGCAGAGAGGAGGCAGACTACCCCCACAGCATGCACAAGCAGGAAAACAGTCGAGAAGGCGGCAGGATCAGCGTTACAGAGTTGCAGTAGTCGTCTTTGCTACTATGTTGCAGGTTTGCAGGCTTCCAGCGCGGTCAGCGGTCGATTCCTTATCAGAAGGTGAAGAGAGAGATGCAGAGGAACTCGGCTGAGCTCATGCATTCGTTATCTAGAGTTTCCCCAGAGACAGAGACCCTAAATAGCCAGAAAAGAGGGTTTGGCTACCTAGGAGAGAGGATAGGCTACTAACACCTGAAGGAGCCTATCAGCAGGAGTCTCTGACGTCACCTGGTGGCACTGGCCACTCAGAGCAGTCCAGTGTGCCAGCAGCACCTCTGTTTCCAAGATGGCAGAGGTCTGGAGCACACTGGAGGAGCTCTGGACACCTCCCAGGGGAGGTGCAGGTCAGGGGAGTGGTCACTCCCCTTTCCTTTGTCCAGTTTCGCGCCAGAGCAGGGGCTAAGGGGTCCCTGAACCGGTGTAGACTGGCTTATGCAGAATTGGGCACCTCTGTGCCCAACAAAGCATTTCCAGAGGCTCGGGGAGGCTACTCCTCCCCTGCCTTCACACCATTTTCCAAAGGGAGAGGGTGTCACACCCTCTCTCAGAGGAAGTTCTTTGTTCTGCCATCCTGGGCCAGGCCTGGCTGGACCCCAGGAGGGCAGCTGCCTGTCTGAGGGGTTGGCAGCAGCAGCAGCTGCAGTGAAACCCCAGGAAGGGCAGTTTGGCAGTACCAGGGTCTGTGCTACAGACCACTGGGATCATGGGATTGTGCCAACTATGCCAGGATGGCATAGAGGGGGCAATTCCATGATCATAGACATGTTACATGGCCATATTCGGAGTTACCATTGTGAAGCTACATATAGGTATTGACCTATATGTAGTGCACGCGTGTAATGGTGTCCCCGCACTCATAAAGTTCAGGGAATTGGCTCTGAACAATGTGGGGGCACCTTGGCTAGTGCCAGGGTGCCCTCACACTAAGTAACTTTGCACCCAACCTTTACCAGGTAAAGGTTAGACATATAGGTGACTTATAAGTTACTTAAGTGCAGTGTAAAATGGCTGTGAAATAACATGGACGTCATTTCACTCAGGCTGCAGTGGCAGGCCTGTGTAAGAATTGTCAGAGCTCCCTATGGGTGGCAAAAGAAATGCTGCAGCCCATAGGGATCTCCTGGAACCCCAATACCCTGGGTACCTCAGTACCATATACTAGGGAATTATAAGGGTGTTCCAGTAAGCCAATGTAAATTGGTAAAAATGGTCACTAGCCTGTCAGTGACAATTTGGAAAGAAATGAGAGAGCATAACCACTGAGGTTCTGATTAGCAGAGCCTCAGTGAGACAGTTAGTCACTACACAGGTAACACATTCAGGCACACTTATGAGCACTGGGGCCCTGGGTTACCAGGGTCCCAGTGACACATACAACTAAAACAACATATATACAGTGAAAAATGGGGGTAACATGCCAGGCAAGATGGTACTTTCCTACACAACCCCCCCCCAAACGAAGGACAATAAGACTAGCCATGACCTGATGAGTCTTCATTGTCTAAGTGGAAATATCTGGAGAGTCCATCTGCATTGGAGTGGCTACTCCCAGGTCTATGTTCCACTGTATAGTCCATTCCCTGTAGGGATATGGACCACCTCAACAATTTAGGATTTTCACCTTTCATTTGTTTTAGCCAAAGTAGAGGTTTGTGGTCTGTCTGAACAATGAAGTGAGTGCCAAACAGGTATGGCCTCAACTTCTTCAGAGCCCAGACCACAGCAAAGGCCTCCCTCTCAATGGCAGACCAATGCTTTTCTCTAGGGGTCAACCTTCTACTAATAAAAGCAACAGGTTGATCCTGGCCCTCAGAATTAAGTTGTGATAGGACTGCCCCTACTCCTAATTCAGATGCATCAGTTTGGACATAGAATTTTTTAGAGTAACAAGGGCTTTTCAGGACAGGTGCAGAGCACATGGCCTGCTTCAGCTCCTCAAAAGCTTTCTGACAGTTTGCTGTCCATAATACCTTTTTAGGCATTTTCTTGGATGTGAGGTCATTAAGAGGGGCTGCAATGGAGCCATAGTTCTTAATGAACCTCCTGTAATACCCAGTGAGGCCTAGGAAGGCTCTCACCTGAGTCTGAGTGGTAGGGGGAACCCAATCAATAATCGTTTGGATTTTCCCCTGAAGTGGTGCAATCTGTTCCCCACCAACAAGGTGTCCCAGATAAACCACCTTACCCTGCCCTATCTGGCACTTTGAAGCCTTGATAGTGAGGCCTGCCTTTTGCAGGGCCTCCAAAACTTTCCATAGGTGGACCAGGTGATCATCCCAGCTGGAGCTAAAGACAGCTATATCGTCCAAATATGCTGCACTGAAAGCTTCCAGCCCTTGCAGGACTGTGTTCACCAACCTCTGAAAAGTGGCAGGTGCATTTTTCAAACCAAAAGGCATTACAGTAAACTGGTAATGTCCTCCAATGGTAGAAAATGCAGTCTTAGATTTAGCATCTTCTGATAATTTGATCTGCCAATACCCTGCAGTCAAATCAAAAGTGCTTAGATACTTGGCAGATGCCAGTGTATCTATAAGCTCATCTGCCCTGGGTATAGGGTGAGCATCAGTTTTGGTTACCAAGTTGAGACCTCTATAGTCTACACAAAACCGCATTTCCTTCTTTCCATCTTTAGAATTGGGTTTTGGTACCAGTACCACAGGAGAAGCCCATGGACTGTCAGAGTGCTCAACCACTCCTAGTTCCAACATTTTCTGAACTTCTTGCTTTATGCAGTCCCTGACATGGTCAGGCTGCCTATAGATCTTACTTTTGACAGGTAAACTGTCTCCAGTATCTATAGTGTGCTCACACCAAGAAGTGGTGCCTGGCACAGTAGAGAAGAGTTCTGAAAATTGTCCTAGGAGATTTATGCAATTATCTTTCTGCTCAGCAGTAAGACAATCAGCCAAAACTACACCTTCCACAAGAGCATCTTGTTCTGTGGAAGAGAAGAGATCAGGTAGAGGATCACTGTCTTCTTCCTGTCCCTCATCTGTTGCCATGAGCAGGGTGAGACCAGCCCTGTCATAGTAGGGTTTCAGGCGGTTGACATGGAGCACCCTAAGGGGACTCCTGGCAGTGCCTAAGTCAACCAAGTAGGTGACTTCACCCTTCTTTTCAACAATTGTGTGGGGTCCACTCCATTTATCTTGGAGTGCTCTTGGGGCCACAGGCTCCAAGACCCACACTTTCTGCCCTGGTTGGTACTGAACCAAAACAGCCTTCTGATCATGCCATTGCTTCTTGAGCTCTTGGCTGGCCTGAAGGTTTTTACTGGCCTTTTTCATGTACTCAGCCATCCTTGATCTGAGGCCAAGTACATAATCCACAATATCCTGCTTAGGAGCTTTTAAAGGTTGTTCCCAACCCTCCTTTACAAGTGTGAGTGGACCCCTAACAGGGTGTCCAAAAAGAAGTTCAAAGGGGCTGAAGCCCACTCCTTTCTGGGGTACCTCCCTGTAGGCAAAAAGGAGGCATGGTAGAAGGATATCCCATCTCCTGCGGAGTTTTTCAGGGAGTCCCATAATCATGCCTTTGAGAGTTTTATTAAATCTCTCCACCAGTCCATTTGTTTGTGGATGATAGGGTGTTGTGAACTTGTACGTTACACCACACTCCTTCCACATGGCCTTTAAGTATGCAGACATGAAATTGCTTCCTCTGTCTGATACTACTTCCTTTGGGAAGCCCACCCTGGAAAATATTCCCAGGAGGGCCTTTGCCACTGCAGGTGCTGTAGTGGTCCTTAAAGGAATAGCTTCAGGATATCTTGTGGCATGGTCCACTACCACTAAGATAAACCTATTGCCTGAAGCAGTAGGAGGGTCAAGGGGGCCAACTATGTCAACCCCTACCCTTTCAAAGGGAACCCCAACCACAGGCAGTGGGATAAGGGGTGCCTTTGGGGTGCCACCTGTCTTGCCACTGGCTTGACAGGTTTCACAGGACTTACAAAATTCCTTTGTGTCCTCAGACATCCTAGGCCAATGAAACAGGGGAACAAGCCTGTCCCAAGTTTTCATTTGTCCTAGGTGCCCAGCTAAGGGAATGTCATGTGCCAGTGTTAGGAGGAACTTTCTGTACTCCTGAGGAATCACTAATCTCCTGGCAGCTCCAGGTTTAGGATCCCTATGCTCAGTGTACAAGAGGTTGTCCTCCCAGTAAACTCTGTGAGAGTCACTGACATCCCCATTAGCCTGTTTGACAGCTTGCTGTCTGAGACCCTCTAATGTGGGACAGGTTTGCTGTGCCACACTCAGCTCCTCTCTGGCAGGCCCCCCTTCACCCAAAAGCTCAGCAGTGTCTGCTTCCAGCTCCTCTGGTGTAGGTTCTGCACAGGGAGGGAATTCTTCTTCCTCAGAAGTTGAATCCACTGTAGAGGGAGGGATAGTAGGAAGTGCTTTGCTTCTACTAGCCCTAGCTTTAGGGAGCACTTGGTCCATTGTTCCAGGATCCAAGCTTCCCTGTCCTTTTTGCTTTTTGGCCTGAGCCCTTGTCAAAGCAAAAATATGCCCTGGGATGCCCAGCATTGCTGCATGGGCCTCCAACTCCACATCTGACCAAGCTGATGTCTCCAAATCATTCCCTAATAGACAGTCTACAGGTAAATCTGAAGCTACCACAACTTTCTTTGGACCAGTTACCCCCCCCCCCAGTTGAGATTTACAACAGCCATGGGGTGGCTTTGTGTTATGTTGTGAGCATCGGTTACTTGGTACTGGTGTCCAAGTATGTGTTGTTCAGGGTGCACCAGTTTCTCAATCACCATTGTGACACTGGCACCTGTGTCCCTGTAGGCCTGGACCTCAACACCATTTATTAGGGTTAGTTGTTTGTACTTCTCCAAGTTATGGGGGCAAGCAACCAAAGTGGCTAAATCAATAGCCCCTTCAGAGACTAAAGTAGCCTCTGTGGTCTCCCTAATTAGACCAACCCCAACTAAATTACCAAAAGTGAGCCCAGCTACTCCCTTGGATTGGCTATTAGTAGGTTTGCTCCCACCACCACTGCTATTAGTAGGGACACTAGGTGTAGCAGTAGGGGTTGTAGTGGTAGGAGCTGTGGTGCCTTTCTTTGGACAACTGGGATCTGTTGTCCAATGGCCTTTTATTTTACATAAATAGCACCATGGTTTCTTTTCCTTGTTCTGATTAAAGGAGGATTTGGACCCACCACCCCCACCAAAGTGTTTTTGTGGGCCTGATGAAGACTCATTTTTAGATTTGTCCCCACCCTTGTCAGAAGACTTACCATCCTTCTTTTTGTTGCCATCTTTGTCACCCCCTGTATGAACTTTTCTGTTCACTCTTGTTCTGACCCATTTGTCTGCCTTCTTTCCCAATTCTTGGGGAGAGGTCAGATCAGAGTCCACCAAGTACTGGTGCAACAAATCAGACACACAATTATTAAGAATATGCTCTCTCAGGATCAAGTTATACAGGCTGTCATAATCAGTAACTTTACTGCCATGTAACCACCCCTCCAAGGCCTTCACTGCCTGGTCAATGAAATCAACCCAGTCTTGTGAAGACTCCTTTTTGGTTTCTCTGAACTTTATCCTGTACTGTTCAGTGGTTAAGCCATAACCATCCAGGAGTGCATTCTTAAGAACTTGGAAATTATTAGCATCATTTTCTTTCACAGTAAGGAGCCTATCCCTACCTTTTCCACTAAATGATAGCCATAGGATAGCAGCCCACTGCCTTTGAGGGACATCCTGTACAACACAGGCCCTCTCAAGTGCAGCAAACCACTTGTTAATGTCATCCCCCTCCTTATAAGGGGGAACTATCTTGTGCAGATTCCTGGAATCATGCTCTTTTGCAGGATGACTATGGGGAATACTGCTGCTGCCACCATGGGTATCTAAACCCAACTTCTGTCTTTCCTTCTCTAATTCAAAAGACTGTCTATCCAAATCCAGCTGTTGCTTTTTAAGCTTCAGTCTGGTTTGTTCCACCCTCAACTTATTGAGTTCCCTCTCTAACATTCTGTCATCAGGGTTGGTGGGAGGGACATTTCTAGAAACAGAGCTATGATGGGAATGAACAGAAGGAGACCTGTCCCTTACAGAAGCCAACCTAACAGCTTGGTTTACAGAAACATTACTACCAGTATGGTGAGAATAAATGCTTTTGCTATGATGTGAGACAACACTATTTCTCTGGTGTGGCTCATCATCATTACCATCTATGCTAGACTGTCTAGTAATGGGCAGGCTAGGAAGTTTCTTTCCTGAATCTTTTCCTGGGGGAGTCCCTGAATCAGATTGAGAACTATTAGGTACTTTTTCAACAGATGGGGCACCTATGGCCTTATCCTGTTCTCTAAGCATGTTAAGTAACAGTTCCAAGGAAGGATTCTTCCCTACACTCAAACCTCTCTCTATACAGAGACTCCTTGCTCTTTTCCAGCTAAGGTTGTCATATGCAAGTTTGGACAGATCAACACTTTGGCCTGTGCCAGACATTTTGTTTGAGAGAGTTAAAGTGATAGAAAAAGAGAAAAAAGTTTTCAGAACTTTTTGGAAAGACAGAAAAAAAACTTTTTAAACTTTTAAGAACTTTTTGAAAGTTTAGAGGTACTTTTCAGCACTTAGAAAAGAGTGAAAAGAGGAAATGCAAAACTTTTTGGCTATGCGTATATATACACTGACCTTGTTTTGTATATTTTTCTCTTATGAAAAGTACAATGACAAGAGTGGTAAGTAGTCTCAAGCACTTATCCCACCACTGCACAACCAATGTAGGAGGCTGGACTGGCTTGTAGTGAGTACCAAGGGGTACTTGCACCTTGCACCAGGCCCAGTTATCCCTTATTAGTGTATAGGGTGTCTAGCAGCTTAGGCTGATAGATAATGGTAGCTTAGCAGAGCAGCTTAGGCTGAACTAGGAGACGTGTGAAGCTACTACAGTACCACTTAGTGTCATATGCACAATATCATAAGAAAACACAATACACAGTTATACTAAAAATAAAGGTACTTTATTTTTATGACAATATGCCAAAGTATCTTAGAGTGTACCCTCAGGGAGAGGATAGGAAATATACACAAGATATATATACACAATAGCAAAAATATGCAGTATAGTCTTAGAAAACAGTGCAAACAATGTATAGTTACAATAGGATGCAATGGGGAAACATAGGGATAGGGGCAACACAAACCATATACTCCAAAAGGGGAATGCGAACCACGAATGGACCCCAAACCTATGTGACCTTGTAGAGGGTCGCTGGGACTATTAGAAAATAGTGAGAGTTAGAAAAATAACCCTCCCCAAGACCCTGAAAAGTGAGTGCAAAGTGCACTAAAGTTCCCCTAAGGACAAAAGAGTCGTGTTAGAGGAATAATGCAGGAAAGACACAAACCAGCAATGCAACAACTGTGGATTTCCAATCTAGGGTACCTGTGGAACAAGGGGACCAAGTCCAAAAGTCACAAGCAAGTCGGAGATGGGCAGATGCCCAGGAAATGCCAGCTGCGGGTGCAAAGAAGCTTCGACTGGACAGAAGAAGCTGAGGTTTCTGCAGGAACGAAAAGGGCTAGAGACTTCCCCTTTGGTGGACGGATCCCTCTCGCCGTGGAGAGTCGTGCAGAAGTGTTTTCCCGCCGAAAGGACGCCAACAAGCCTTGCTAGGCGCAAATCGTGCGTTTGGCGTTTTTGGACGCTGCTGGGGCCCAGGAGGGACCAGGAGGTCGTAAATTGGACCTGAAGAGAGAGGGGACGTCGAGCAAGACAAAGAGCCCTCACTGAAGCAGGTAGCACCCGGAGAAGTGCCAGAAACAGGCACTACGAGGATGCGTGAAACGGTGCTCGCCGAAGTTGCACAAAGGAGTCCCACGTCGCCGGAGACCAACTTAGAAAGTCGTGCAATGCAGGTTAGAGTGCCGTGGACCCAGGCTTGGCTGTGCACAAAGGATTTCCGCCGGAAGTGCACAGGGGCCGGAGTAGCTTGCAAAGTCACGGTTCCCAGCAATGCAGCCCAGCGAGGTGAGGCAAGGACTTACCTCCACCAAACTTGGACTGAAGAGTCACTGGACTGTGGGGGTCACTTGGACAGAGTCGCTGGATTCGAGGGACCTCGCTCGTCGTGCTGAGAGGAGACCCAAGGGACCGGTGATGCAGCTTTTTGGTGCCTGCGGTTGCAGGGGGAAGATTCCGTCGACCCACGGGAGATTTCTTCGGAGCTTCTGGTGCAGAGAGGAGGCAGACTACCCCCACAGCATGCACAAGCAGGAAAACAGTCGAGAAGGCGGCAGGATCAGCGTTACAGAGTTGCAGTAGTCGTCTTTGCTACTATGTTGCAGGTTTGCAGGCTTCCAGCGCGGTCAGCGGTCGATTCCTTATCAGAAGGTGAAGAGAGAGATGCAGAGGAACTCGGCTGAGCTCATGCATTCGTTATCTAAAGTTTCCCCAGAGACAGAGACCCTAAATAGCCAGAAAAGAGGGTTTGGCTACCTAGGAGAGAGGATAGGCTACTAACACCTGAAGGAGCCTATCAGCAGGAGTCTCTGACGTCACCTGGTGGCACTGGCCACTCAGAGCAGTCCAGTGTGCCAGCAGCACCTCTGTTTCCAAGATGGCAGAGGTCTGGAGCACACTGGAGGAGGGGAGGTGCAGGTCAGGGGAGTGGTCACTCCCCTTTCCTTTGTCCAGTTTCGTGCCAGAGCAGGGGCTAAGGGGTCCCTGAACCGGTGTAGACTGGCTTATGCAGAATAGGGCACCTCTGTGCCCAACAAAGCATTTCCAGAGGCTGGGGGAGGCTACTCCTCCCCTGCCTTCACACAATTTTCCAAAGGGAGAGGGTGTCACACCCTCTCTCAGAGGAAGTTCTTTGTTCTGCCATCCTGGGGCAGGCCTGGCTGGACCCCAGGAGGGCAGCTGCCTGTCTGAGGGGTTGGCAGCAGCAGCAGCTGCAGTGAAACCCCAGGAAGGGCAGTTTGGCAGTACCAGGGTCTGTGCTACAGACCACTGGGATCATGGGATTGTGCCAACTATGCCAGGATGGCATAGAGGGGGCAATTCCATGATCATAGACATGTTACATGGCCATATTCGGAGTTGCCATTGTGAAGCTACATATAGGTAGTGACCTATATGTAGTGCACGCGTGTAATGGTGTCCCCGCACTCACAAAGTTCAGGGAATTGGCTCTGAACAATGTGGGGGCACCTTGGCTAGTGCCAGGGTGCCCTCACACTAAGTAACTTTGCACCCAACCTTTACCAGGTAAAGGTTAGACATATAGGTGACTTATAAGTTACTTAAGTGCAGTGTAAAATGGCTGTGAAATAACATGGACGTTATTTCACTCAGGCTGCAGTGGCAGGCCTGTGTAAGAATTGTCAGAGCTCCCTATGGGTGGCAAAAGAAATGCTGCAGCCCATAGGGATCTCCTGGAACCCCAATACCCTGGGTACCTCAGTACCATATACTAGGGAATTATAAGGGTGTTCCAGTAAGCCAATGTAAATTGGTAAAAATGGTCACTAGCCTGTCAGTGACAATTTGGAAAGAAATGAGAGAGCATAACCACTGAGGTTCTGATTAGCAGAGCCTCAGTGAGACAGTTAGTCACTACACAGGTAACACATTCAGGCACACTTATGAGCACTGGGGCCCTGGGTTACCAGGGTCCCAGTGACACATACAACTAAAACAACATATATACAGTGAAAAATGGGGGTAACATGCCAGGCAAGATGGTACTTTCCTACACTGCCTCCCCCACACTACACATCTCTGAGGTTCTAACAGAAAGATTTGCACCCTACTCCTACACCACCTACTCACGTAGGGTGTTTACTGCCCTTATAGCAATCCCCTAACTTTTCTACTGGACATACGGATGCATTAAAGACTACCTTCATGGACACTTATATGTCTGCTGGGGTTTGTGAAAAAGGATAAACAGAGATGTTTTTGTCAGTGTCTATGAACTCTAGAAAAGACAAACCTAATGCTTTTTTTTATCAATGCTTATTTTGTACGCTTGAGTGGACACTCAGCCCCTAACCTCCCGCATTTACTATCTCCCCATATTGCTTCTGAAACTATTGACTATGTTTCAGCTGGCGCATGACATTTTGGCTTAAACATTTTTATTCTATGTTGCCATCCCAAAATGGCGCTAATTCAACATGTAGAAAACATCACTGACAAAACCAGAGCAATGCATCTGCCCAAAAGTGACCCATTGCTGAAGTTGGGCTTAGAACAAGCGCAACTTCAGCAGTGCATCAAAAATCCATAGGCAATGCGTCAGTTCTGACTGATGCAAGTAGCCTTATGTGTGGGGACCAATGTAATAGAGTATGATATGGTGGCAAATTCAACTTTTACTCCATTACTTTGATAGATGTAATACAGATAAGGATGGAGTATGGCTACGTGTCACATTACAGTGGGCATAGTCCACTCATGCATGCATACATACCTAAATATGTGTGACTTATTGAGTGACAGTGCAATGTGAGTGAGTACAAGTATATATTGTAATGCAAAGTGGCAAATGATGTGTTACCTACATTATGTGTGTACTTGCCTGTTGTGCATTGGAGTAAGCTTGGCTGGACTTGGGAACCCATTCTTATATGGAGATGTGGCAATCCTGGACTGTCCCTTCCATGGAGTACACAGCATCACACCGCATTGCTACAGTGGATGTTCATATCTCAGGTGCTATGGTCCTAGGTTGGTCAGGAGGTCCTACAACATGATTGTTACATATGCATGCCTACTACTGGTTGTGGGGATGTGATATTACAGCTTATCACTGTGTGTAAAGCGACTTCAGCTGGTCAGATTCCATTCGAAAAGCGACTGCGTCATTTCCTACACCTGGGTTAAAGAGACGTAGAAATTGTGATGCATTCCAGGCTTAGCGTGACGAATCTCAAAGAAGCATCACACATTGGAAAACTTGTAAATATCATTGTGTCAGTCCTAAGTGAGTTTTTATGCTGGCATGCCTAACCTCATACATTATAAACTGCGTGGTACAGCCAGTTTCAGGTCTGTATTGTTTTATGCCGGCCTAAAAAAACTGATGCATTGGACCTAATGCGTGGCCTTGTAGATATGGAGCAAAGAAACCACCACCACAGTGTCAAAAAAATGACGCAACTACAGCGCAAGCTCCTTGTAAGTATGCCCCTAATTTTGGTGTCATTTTACACACATCGAGCTCCTGTGAATGTCAGGCTCTTTTATAATCAATATATTTGCAAGTATCATGTATATATAGCAAGGCTTTGCTTCTGTGTTGGGTGCTGTGAAGCTGAGCCTCCGCTGGCTAACAGGTTTTTGTATTGTTCGAAAACAGTGAGAGAGAGTGCACGTAATAAAAAGGGAGTATGTCACATTATCCCGTGCCACAAAGCAGGTTTAGTGACTAATGTGGTGCCAAGCAAAATAAAAACCGCCAGTGATATAAAAGATAAAGTGCTAGAGACTAACTGAGAAACATCACGTCTGTAGCTGGGACTTTTGCGGAATAACAGGCCTGATGTAGTAAAGAACCTGGTTGCAGTGAAATACTCGTGCTGTGCTGCAACCGACTAATCATTTACAGAGTGATGGATGGGCTCAGCCCTAGTCATAACACCGCAAATGAATATTGTTATGTTAACATTAATTGGGCCATCATAAACTTGTGACTCCCACCAATAGAGCCCTGAATGGCAACCACTATCCCTGCATTTGTTTTCCCAAAATGCCTATGTTTTATTATTGCAGCCCTTTAACCCCTTGGCTGCCAGGCCTTTTCCCCCTCAGGTGCCAGGCCTTTTTTTTGCTATTTGGAGCAGTTTGTGCTTGGGCCCTCATAACTTTTTGTCCACATACGCTACCCTTGCCAAATTTGCGTCCTTTTTGTCCAACATCCTAGGGATTCTAGAGGTACCCAGAGTTTGTGGGTTCCCCTGAAGGAGACCAAGAAATTAGCCAAAATACAGCAACAATTATTATTATTATTTTTTTTAATTGGAAAAAAGGGCTGCAGAAGAAGCCTTGTGTTTTTTCCCCCTGAAAATGGCACCAACAAAGGTTTTTCGGTGCTAAAATCACCATCTTCCCAGCTTTCAGAAACAGGCAAACTTGAATCACAAAACCACATTCTTCAACACAATTTTGGCAATTTACTGGAACGTACCCCATTTTTACTATTTTTTGTGCTTTCAGCCACCTTCCAGTTAGTGACACAAATGGGTGTGAAACCAATGCTGGATCCTGAACAGCTAAACATTTCTGAAAAGTAGACAAAATTCTAAATTCTGCAAGGGGTCATTTGTGTAGATCCTACAAGGTTTTCCTACAGACAATAACAGCAGAAATAAAAAAATATTGAAATTGAGGTGAAAAAAACAGCCATTTTTCTCCACGTTTTACTCTGTAACGTTTTCCTGCGATGTCAGATTTTCAAAAGTAATATACCATTATGTCTGCTGGACTCTTCTGGTTGCTGAGATATATAGGGCATGTAGGTTCATCAAGAGCCCTAGGTATCCAGAGCCAATAAATGGGCTGCACCTTGCAATGGGTTTTCATTGTATACCCGGTATAGAGCAATTCATTTGCTGAAATATAAAGAGTGAAAAATAGGTATCAAGGAAACCTTTGTATTTCCAAAATGGGCACAAGATAAGGTGTTGAGAAGCAGTGTTATTTGCACATCTCTGAATTCCAGGGTACCCATATTAGCATGTGAATTACAGTGCATTTCTCAAATAGATTTCTTTTTTACACACTGTCTTACATTTGGAAAGAAAAAATTTAGGGAAAGACAAGGGGCAATAACACTTGGTCTTCTATTCTGTGTTCCCCCAAGTCTCCGGATAAAAATGGTACCTCACTTGTGTGGGTAGGCTTAGTGCCTGCGACAGGAAAGGCAACATGGACACATCACATTTTTACATTGAAATCTCGCGTGTTTTTTGCAAAGTGTCTAGCTGTGGATTTTGGCCTCTAGCTCAGCGGCACCCAAGGAATCCTACCAAACCTGTGCATTTGTTAAAACTAGACACCTTGGGGAATCCAAGGTTGGGTGATTTGTGGGGCTCTCACCAGGCTCTGTTACCCAGAATCCTTTGCAAACCTCAAAAGTTGGCAAAAAAACACTTTTTCCTCACATTTCTGTGACAGAAAGCTCTGGAATCTGAAAGGAGCCACAAATTTCCTTCCACCCAGCGTTTCGCCAAGTCTCCAGATAAAAATGGTACCTCATTTGTGTGGGTAGGCCTAGTGCCCACGAAAGGAAATGTCCCAAAACACTATATGGACACATCAAAATGATTAAATACAAAACTACCTGTTTTTGGAGGGGGGGTACGGAGGAGCACCTGCGTTTTTGGTTCTGGGCTCAGCAGCCATATAGGGAAACCTACCAAACCTAAACATTTCTGAAAACTAGACACCAGAGGGGGTCTTGGGAGGTGTGACTTGCATGTATCCCCCAGTGTTTTCTTACCCAGAATCCTCAGCAAACCGCAGATTTAGCAAAAAAATCAAATTTTTCCCACATTTACGTGTGGGATCACCACACCGGGACAAATTTCCTACCACTTAGTATTTCCCCCAGTCTGCCGGTAAAAATGATACCTCACTTGTGTAGGTGGGCCAAGTACCTGTGACAGGGAAGAGCCAAAAACATGTTGAAATTGAGGGGGAACCAAAGCGGGTCCAAAAGGGCACTTTGAAAAAAAACATTTTTAGGCTGACAAGTGGGGCAGAATTTTAATCAGTATAGATGTGACAATGGTGGGTGGTAGGAATCTTGTGGATTCCTGCAGATTCCGGAAGGTTCCATCACAAAAATGTGGGATTTTTTTTTGATTTCCAGCAAAATTGGAGGATTGCAGGGCATTGTGGGTAAGAAAATGGTGCAGGGTGCATGTGAAGCACACCACCCTGGCCTCAACCAGATGTTTAGTTTTCAGATGTGTCTAGGTCTTTTGGATTTTTGTACATGGCGGCGTCCCAAAGTCCAAAAAGTGTAGCCCTCACCATTCTGAGCGGGATGAATTTGAGAGTTAGACAAGCTCTCATGGCCCAAATGTAAAACCAAAACCCCAAATAATCAAATGTCCTCTAGCTTGCCGTGGGATAAGATGTTTTAGTGTGCGGGGGAGAGCTGAAAGACTGTTACCCCCTTCATTTGGGGTGGGAGCTTAACCATGCTCATACTGGTTGGTAGCCACCACCCCACTATTATTTTTTTTTTATTCACTGGCATCTAGTAGGCTTTCTGCCGCCCCCCCGGGGAGTGGATCAGGGGTAATTGCCCCATCTGCCCACCATTCGGCAGAACAACTGTGGCCCCATTTATTTGGAGTGGGGATATGGCCATACCCCCACCCTCTTTTTTTGAAAAAAAAATCTTCCCTGGTCTCTGGTGGGCTTTCTGCCCCCCTTGGGGGCAGATGGGCCTTCCAAAAATAGCCTGATCTGCCACAAAGGGGGGCAGATAAGGTAACAGTAATGTGCCCCCATGGGGAGCGACCCATGCCCGGGGAGCTGCCCACCCAAAAAAACACACACACACACCAATCCATGGTGCCGAAGTGGTTTCTGCCTCCCCTGGGGGCAGATCGGCCTAATAGAAATAGGCTGATCTTCCCCCAAGGGGGACAGAAATTACCTAAAATAAATCCCCACCCACCCAGGGGAGGGACCCTTGCCTAAGGGATCGCTCCCCTTGCGTGAAATTGCCGCAAAAAAATAAAAATCCCTGGTATCTAGTAGTTTCTGCCCCCTTGGGGGCAGATTGGCCTAATAAAAATAGGCTGATCTGCCCCAAGGGGGGTAGTAATGGCCCAAGGGGCCGCTCCCCTTATGCATTTATAAAAAATAAAAAAAACTCCCTGGTGTCTAGTGGGCATTTCTGCTATCCGATCGCATTGGGATTGGGCAGCAGAAATGCAGAGAGAGACATCAAAGAAAACGAAAGTCCTTTCCTTTCCTTTGATGCCTCTCTCGCCCCCTCCACGTGACCAGAGGAGAAATGCTTTTGCATTTCTCCTCCGATCCACGCCGGAAGAGGGGGCAGCCTCTGATGAGGTCTGCGTGCGATTGCGCACTGACGTCATCAGACGCTACAGGGGATGGAAGGGCGTGGTGGAAGGGGAAGCGGTTCCCCTTCCATCCCTGCCCTGGGGGCGTGGAGGCTCGGCTCATGGGGGGAGCGCTAGTGCCCCCCATGAGCTGGTCCAAGTACGTAACGGTTACATCCTTGGCGCCGCAGCCAAGGACGTAACCGTTATGTCCTTGGCAGCGAAGAGGTTAAGGAGCAGTCATAAGGAAAACAAGCATTAACAAAGCCAATAGGTCTGGCTATGGATGCCAGCCTTTGGGCAATTCTTGTTTTGTTATTGTTTTCACAGAACTTTATTGTCTGGGATGCTGACGGGCCATCATTAAACCTACCCCTCTAATCCCCCCAGTGGCTAATGTCAAAAGCGATTTTCTGGTCTCAGAAACGTACACATTACCATGGTACATCTGCCACTGAAGGGAACTACCTTTTGTGTGGATGTGCTTCTTGTGAAAGGGCAGCAAGCTGTAACTCATAGTGAAGTCAGTCAATGGCTGAAGTGGGCTAACATTGCCCCTTGATGCATGCTGGAGTGGGTGGAAGAAAAGTGTGAATGACACAATCACAGACTAATGGATGAAGTATTCCTGAAAACCCCATTAAGTAACTATGTGCCAGATGTACAAGGCCATTTTGCATTTCTTATTTCAGGTCATTAAGAAATGCAAGATAGGCTTTTCATTTGTACAAGGCCCATTAGGGAATGGCATATTGCGATTTTTACCCAGTAGAAATCGCAATTTGTGAACCTTGGAATAGAAATCACGAATAGGGATTACCTATTTGCAATTCTTATTCAGATGTACAAAGCATTTCCTAAATGTGAAATGGGCATTTAGGCAATGCAATTACTATTGACTTCAAGTCGATGATAACCATGTGCAATTAAAAAAAAAACACCCCCAAATGTGTTTTTTTTAAAGTGCAATAGAGTTTTTTTAAGTGCAATAGAGCACACCCATGCCTCTCAGGCGTGACTGTGCTCTACATGTGCACGCTATTTTTAGGGTGCATTTTGGGGGGCTTTTTGCCCATAGCCATACTTGGTTTTGCATTTCCCAAATAGGAAATCGCTAAACCGGCCCATTGTCACAAATGGCATGGGATTTCTTATTTGCGATTTCCTAAGAGCGATTCCTACTTTGCAATTGTAGGAATTGCTATTAGGAAATCAGCATCTTGGTACATAGTATTTGGCATTTCCTAAATAGCGATTGCTATGAAGCCGCTATTTAGGAAATGCAAAAATGCATCTATGTACATCCGGCCCGATGTTACACATACTTTTAGTAAAATCAAACGGTCTTGGCTAACAGAGATCTAAAAAACCCATTGGGCTATCATTGGCTGCTAGAATCGCATTTGAGAAAGAAGGCAAAAAAGAAAGGTACAAAGTAAGGAAGGAGTAAAGAAAGGAAGGCAGAGAAAAAGGGAAGGAGGAAGGGCAAAAAAGGAAGGAAGGCTAAAAGGAAAGAACGAAGGCAAAAAGGGAAGGAAGTAAAGCAAAAAGTAAGAAAAAAGGGAAGAAGGAAAGAAGGCAAAAAGGGAAGGAAGTAAAGCAAAAAGTAAGAAAAAGGGAAGAAGGAAAGAAGGCATAAAGAAGGAAGAGGGAAAGAAGGCAAGAAAGAATAAAAGAAAGAAGGCGAGCAAGAAAGAAGGAAAGAGGGTAAAAAGAAAGAAAGAAGGAAAAGGATGAAAGAAGACAAAAATGAAGTAAGGGAAGAAAGAAAAGAAGAAACAATGCAAAAAGAAAGAAGGAAAGAAAAACAAAGATGGAAAAAAGAGAAGGAAAGAAAAAAGCAAAGAAGGCATAAAAGAAAGAAGGAAAAAATAGAGAGCTAAGAAAAGAAAGAAAACAAAACAGAAAACGGAAGGAAAGAAAAAAGGAAAGAACGCAAAAATAAAGAACAAAGGAAAAGCAGCAAAAAAGAAGAAAAGTGAAAGAAGGCAAAAAAGAAAGAGGGAAAGAAAGAAAGCCGCAAGAAAGAAAGTTAGAAGGAAAGAAGGCAAAAAGAAAGAACATAGGAAGGAAAAAAGAAATTAAGATAGAAAGAAAAGGGAAAATTGTAAAGAAGGCAAGATATAAAGACATACAAAAGGAAAGAAAAAGGAAGGGAGGTGAAATACTAAATAAATAAATGAAGGAAGTGAGGAAAGCAGGCAAAAAAGAAAGAAAGAAGATAAGAACGAAGGACATAAAAAGAAAGTAAGCAAAAAGAAAAAAGGAAGGAAAGAATGAATGAATTAACAAAGGCAAAAGAGAATGAAATAAAGAAAAAGAATGAAAAAAGGAAAGAAAGAATGAAAGAAGAAGGTAGGAACAAAAGTAAGAAAAAAGGAAAAAAATGAATAAAAAATGAAAGAAGGCAAAACAAAAAGAAAAAGAAAAAAGGTAAGAAAGAATGAACAATGCAGCACAGATAGAAAGAGGAAAAACAAGGAGAAATAAACATATTTCTTCTTGTTTAGCCTCACCTGGGGAGACTTAGCAGTTTGGGAGCATTCTCAGGTCTACCACTAATGGTAAATCAGGGAATGCATCAAAATCCATGGATGTTGAATGGAAATGCCTCAGCAAGGGCTGAATAATGCAACCCAGCAATTCGCACTGTGTTGTGTTACTCCAGATTTATCAAGCCACTCAGGGATAAATCACACTAAGTAGTTGCGCCAAGTTTGCACCCAGTTGCGAAGTGCAAATGTGACACAACTACATGATACATATGGCGCCCAATATGGTATGATGTGAAACAGCAGCAGGCCACTTCAAGAGGAGTTTACAACAGCACTGGAAGGAGATAGGAACTGATAAAGCTGGCAACACTGGCACTAAAGGGAACTCCTTGTGTAGGGATACGTACCTTATGAAAGAGAAAAATGCAGTCACTCAAAGGTGACAGTAACCAGAGTCTTACGTTGGCTGAACCATTGCCCCATGCAGTATGTTGTAATGGGTGCAAGCAAAATGGGAATGATACAACATCAGGCCAGTGGGTGAAGGGAGGTAGCTGAAAGCCCTTTAAGTAAGTATATACATATTATTTTAGTAAAATCAAAAGATCTTGGCTATCGCCAGACCTAAAAAGTTAAAATTAGCACTTTGAGAATGGCAATGTGGGGAGCTTGCAGCAGTCCTATTAACCATTGTCTGCCCTTCCCTGTGTCAGAGCCCACATTCAGATTTGAAAACTGCAGCCAATGATAGCAATGATTTGCAAAACCAATACCACTTCTTTGAGGAGGTGGTGTGTCATTAATGGTTTGTGACAATACATATCATAGTGATTTCAGAAGGTGGATGGAAGCTCTTTTATGCACCCTGCACCTTTCAAATTCCAGCGTGAAGCAAAATGCACATTGTGTGTTGGAAAAAAAATATATCAAACTTCTTTGGGTGCATTGCAACTTGTGTTTTTGAAGTCATAAAGCCTGTGGTTTTGCAAATAATCTGCTTTGAGGTAAAAAAGTAATTTAGTACACTATGCCCTGTGTGGTGCAAAAATAGGAAAATGTTCTCTTTATTTAAATTTCTCTTCTATATAACAGGTAAGGCTCAAGTAAAAGTAAATGACCTTTGGGGGCCATAAGTCAACAGGACTTCAGTGAAATGAGGCACATTGGCAGGGTGACCATGTATCCTGGATGAGTCATGACAGACCCAATTTTTCACCATCTGTTCCGGCCAGTTTCAGTAAACGTAGCCCATGTTCCAGTTCACAGAGAGATTTATCCAGGGGCATAACTTACAGGGGATATTTGTGGTGTGCAACTCCCCCAAATAAATATATATATAAATATATATATGTATTTAAAAATAAATATATATATTCAACGGTTTACCAAAATGTAGTAAACCTACACTCACAGAAGTACTTCAATGGATTCAAAAATATTACAATTTGGAATTCACAAACGTTGGCAGTAGTAGACTTGGAAAGCTGCTGCAGTCTCAGGTTTCTAGGCAAACTACTGGCAATCAGACATGCAAAAGAAGATAGGGTGGATGCTTGCAAATAGTCTAACCATTGGCAGTAGCTCAGAGTAGAATTCCAATCACTCGTTTTTCACCCAATGTGCCCTCTAGACAGAGGCCAATCTAATACAATTCAGTGCTAACCCTGCTCCTCTTGGGAACAGTCTATCCTGAACCTTGGTCCCCTTATCCCTCCACCCTACAGCTCACCATTTTTTTAGTTGGTAAATGAGAGATTCACATCCCCGAATCCCAGACTAAGCTATGCACCTGGTATCAACTGAACACACAGGGAGGCAGATTTTCATGTGTTCTAGTGTGTGATTAATTACTAGCCTCTGGCATGAAGCAATGTAGTTAACACAGATGAAAACGTGTGCAAATGTTGCATTTGTTTTGCCTCTTATTTCCTCAAAGTCTATCCTTTGCATTTTGACCAACAAAGTCATTTTAGTCCAGAGGTCAAAGTAGGCAGGATCTGAGGGGGCACGACATGCCCATACTTTTTTCATTTAAGAAAAACAGTTCCACTACTTTTTGTAAAAAGTCAACCATCTTGGGACAGTTAATTATGAGAGTTGAAATACTTCAGCTAAAATGTAAGGGAGGGAGTCTCCTATGCTGTGAAACCGTGGGAGGGGCAGAAAGCTGAACAAGGCTTCTTGGCAGGGTGCCTGCTGAAAGAAATGCAAATGTGCACAATTGGTTGATCTGCAAATGGAAAAGGTGCTTGAAAGCTGGTATCGGCTTTAATTGATGGAATCACTTAGAGCTTCCTGATGACACAGCTATATTATTTTTGAGTGGTGTTCGAGGGAGTTACCAGCTGAGCTGTAAAGTGTGTGCCTTAAGAGGACAGTTATGAAACAAATTGCTCTATGTAATGTTTGGGAATTAATAAAATCTATATTTTGGAAGTACGTTTGTTTATCTTAAACCTTTTTGTGCATTTTGTAGCAGCCTGTCATGTCCTATGTAATTCAAGTTTAAAATAATGACTTACATGTTCGCAGTGCTTTCTGTCATAGACTGGGACCTCATAGCACTAAACATGCACAAGTCCCTATTATCCACTGCACCAACTAGGATTCACAGCCACAGACCTCTGCAGTGCATTAACTAATAGAGGTTTCATAATGTACGCTAGTGCGTTTCAAACTAGTTAACTTAACTTGCATTTATTTTCCATTTAAGTTGTAACTTATTTCATATGAAGTTACCTGAAGGTGAAAGTCCGATAAAAGTTACAGAATATTTTGGTGCTTATTTACAAGGGCTTGCACCACTGTACCATAATGTTTTTAAAGCTGTGGCAGCGCAAAAACAACTCCAAATCTACAAAGTGACGCTAGGGGCCTCTAGCGTCACTTTTCACCCCTGGGTGCCAGTGAGCGGCAATGATATGCAGGGTAGGTGTTCGTGAAACGTACATTTCACTGCCTTGCTCTGCAACTTCACTGCATCAAAAAATGAACACCTGCTCAGAGCAGGCATTAAACTGACGCAGGGCTTTTTCCTATGGTAGTCTTCCACGCATTGCTAGAGTAGTCTCATTTTCATTTTTTCGATGATAGTCCAGCAATGTGTCAGGTTAACGCCAACAGATGCGTTCGAATTTCTGACACATCTGTGAAAATGTCTGTCATTTACGGTGTTGTTAGGTATCACGCATCGGAGCCGATGCATCAGTTTCTTGTAAATGAGGCCCGTCGTTTTTTATCCATGCCTTTGACCCCGCCCCCAAAACACTCACCCTGCCTCTTCGCGCACAGCATTACAGTTCCCATACTTTTTTTTAATGCTCTTCAACTACTGAGTAAGCCGTTCTTTTTCGCTATGTTCATGCACACTTTTGGTTCTATTCTATGTTTGTGGTACGCCGTCGATTTTGCATTTCTAAATCTGGTCTCCCTAGCCATTGAATGCCTTCCATGTTCACTGTTTGTTCTGTAAAAATCATTTTGTCAAGCGTAGCAGGGTACTTGTACCACTTTCAACTTCGGAGATCAACGGATTTTAAACTTGTGAGGAAATGGCGCCATCTTGTGGCTTTATTGGGAAGGTTTTCCATTCTGAAGCACAATTATTCACCGAATGATTGTAAAGCTATTGGTCGCTTTTTACCCATCTGTAACGGAGCAAGTGAATGTTGTTTGCTTCTTCCTTATGTAGGTGTGGACCACCCCTTGCACGAGAATGAACAGACCCCTCATAAATGAAGGCACTTTACTGCTGCAGAGGTCGCACGCACACCCTCAATGTATTGCTTCAGCCTTGTTGCACTTCACCATCACGATATACCTTGGAATATCAATGTCCACATACAACAAGACTTAAGGAGAGAAACATCTCTTTCAACCCAACTGTGAGGCAGAAGCCTATATCTGTATTAGAAGGAAGGGCAAACAATAATTTAGCTTCAGAAAGTTATTTATTACTTGCAGCAGAAGATGCCAAATTTCAGGTGACATGCTAGATGGATTTCCATCAAAGCCTACACATTGTTTGGTTCCTTAGGACTATCGCGATCCCCTTGCCCGTGTGTGGTCGAGGTTCTCGCCCTTTCGAAGAGGATCCCGAGAAACTGAAGAGCGAGGGGCGCCCCTCTGCTGCCCGCCCTCTGACCTCGCCCCATTCCTGACATTTCATTGGTGGCTGGCAGGCTGTGAGACCTTGAAGAAGGTGGGGGCCTCAATTTTGAGCAGGGCAGAATTTGGAGGGCTGAATCGTAAAACGTTATCATTGCTGAATTGTTCCTATGTATGGGTCTGAAAGTTAAGCCTTTAAGGACCGGTAACACGCGAACATTGTTAGGACTAGTGTAGAGAAATGTAAAGGTTTTACCGTTTTACCTATGTAAGAGGCATATAAACTATTAAACATTGAGGTTGATTGGGTAAGAAATGCTTATTAGGTAATCTTACAGAGTTTCATGTGCCAAATGAACCACTCAGTAGATATCGCTTGTCTTCAAAGTCATTAGAGACATACAAGCAAATAAAAGAAAAATAAACAATGCATATATTTCTGACATGGTGGAAAATGAGTCTAACAAATCCTATATTACATTCTGCCAAGTATCTTAAACAACCTCATGCCTTTCTCCTATGCTATCTGCTCAGAGCTCAGCATGGACATCTCCTTCTGTCCAAATCTGATTGAAACATGCAGATTTTATACTGTTTAGCAGTAGAAAACTATATGGTAAGGCATCCCCTGTTTCTCAAGATGCGCATTGGTATTAGTTGGGTGAATTATACATACCTGAGAACGTCCATGAAAAAGTTACACTTAAAACAAATGGCGATGATAAGAAATACTTCTTTCCAATAGGTCTACACATTCAAGCTCAAGTGTTTCTGAAGCAGAAAAGACAAAGCAACAATGCTATGGAATACAATATGGGTACAGGGTAGCAGCGGCGCCCCCTCCACTATGGCAGAGGAGCATCGCTCCACTGACAAAAAGCAGAAAAATATAGGGATAATAAAAGTATTTTACCATCCCTTTATTTTTCCACCTTCATACGGTGGGGCGGGTCCAGCCTCCCCCACGTCAAGTGGAGGAGGCGTGGTATGTGTGCTTCTAAGTGTGCATGTCAGTTTGGCCGGACGTCCGAGGCCAGAGAAACTGACATGCACACTTAGAAACTCTCCACCTGGCTCTATTTTACAGCTGGGTGGCGACCAAGAACAGTGCCTCACTCTCCCCATGAGCCGCATTTCTGCCCGCTCAGGCCAATTGCTGCACTTCTTTCATGCTGTGTAACAGCATGAAAAAAGCACCATGATTGGTTGAGGAGAGACGAACAGGCGGTTGGAGCGGAGCATCGCATCACAGAGGGGCAGGTACCGTTATTTTTTTTATTTAACTGCCCCTCCCTGCACCCCTGCTCCGTCCTCTGCTTCCCCAACCCCTCACCCCTTCCTGGTACCAGGTGCGACTTCAGAGTAGTTGCTTACAAGCAACTACTCTTCACAAACCTCGACAGATAGTACACTGTTAATCAAAATGTAGGATTGTTTCCTTCCCGCCTTGGTATCGAGTTACCTTATTCAAAAGCATTTAAAGATCTAGCTGTCCATGAACATTAAAGGTATGAAAAGAAACAGCAAAAACACAAGCACTGGTCTTGGATTGCAGAGAATCTCCATGCTGAGCTCTGAGCAGTGTCAAGTGTGTCAAGGGTACCTGAAACATAAGTGGACAGTCTTGTAGCTCCTCCAAATGCACGGGGGTGGTGGAATTCCACCGACGTCCTGGCAGCAATGGTAAATTGTAGTAACTGCCCAAGAGCAAAGAGGGCCCGGGGTAGAGCACAGAGATCCATAGACCTGGCCAAGTGGCTAACCAAAGAGGTGGTGAACTGCCATTATTGGTAACAATAAAATTAAAATAATAAAAAGTTGTGCAAAAAGGGTTGCGCTTGCCACGCACCACCACCGTCTCATCTACGCTTGCTCAGTGTTTCTCTTGGGCATCCATGTTTGTTGTTGGTGTATGGCCAGAGGGACTCCACAGATGCTCGCAAAGGACAGGATCCGAAGAGGTTGAGTTGAGTCATGCCTCTATCTCGATGTGAGGGGACATCAGGCTTAGACTTATTCAAGTTCTGTGTAGATGCAGGAATCCTTGTGGCTGGCTTGGACTTTTATTATTGACAAGTTAATTAGCAAAATGGCAGGAAAGCTGGGGCACTGCAATAGTCCTAGCTAGAGGAAAGTGAGCATCATTCAGAGTCCTCTTTCTGCCACAGGTTACTTGTATCACTTTCAAATCCAGAGAACAACAGTTTTCAAACTTGTGAGGAATTGACGCCATCCTGTGGCTATATTTGGAAGTTTTTCCACACAGACATACACTGAAAACCAGAAGGTCGAAACACCTTCCAATGCCGAGTTATGATTCAAAGGTGTTTACACCTTTTTTCATCTAGTCTTTTGGCCAATGTTATTTTCTGTGTCTGCACTTGGGTCAACTCTGTTTTATGGTATGTGCCTCTTCATTCAATATTGGACAACTCAGGGGCTGAAGCCACAAGTGCTTATTTCTTATTTCTAAATAGTAAAAATTCCTGCACTTAAACCACCACCACACAAGGAACAAAGATTGTATTCAACTACATTTAAACTGCAGAGTTTAAACGTGCCAAGTGTCTTTGTGTACATCAGTGGTGGCTGGAGGACAAGTCACCAGAGGCCACACAGGACAAGGTTGAAGATTTTCAGAATCCAGTAATGGTCAAACAGCAGAGAGTGTTTTAGTGGGCACAGACCGGGTAGTAGACCCACCATCACATTTCCTGAGGGTATCTGATTTTAAAGGAAATGTTTCATGAAAAGTATTGGTCACTGTCAAGACTTTCTACTGGAGGGGATACCCATGGTACTGGGAATAGACAACGAACCCCAAAGCTTCATCAAAATGTTTTTTAAAGAGTGCAAACCTTAAAGGGAATGGATGATGACAGAACATTGGACATGAGGCAGCTGAGTGTATGATGCTTCATTTCAGAAAAGCAACCGCTTATACTTCAAGAAAAGCAGGAAGATTTCAGAAACATGTCTTGGAGAAATAATGTATGTTTATTGTGAGTAGACAAATGAATGTAAGGGAAGGACATCACAACATATATATAAAGACTGTGATCCTGGAAAGCAACAGCAGAACCAGTGCAGGTTGAATGGGTACAAAGGGTTGCCCCTATAAACACCAAGAGGAACACAGGTCTGACACATTGGCTTGAGTGCACAGCTTTGAGGCCAAATCACACTTGATGAGCAACCAGTGAGAAGATGGCGACATTCCATACAATGGGTTGCAGGTGCACAAGTTCAAGATCTCTCTTTGGTTGCACAAGAGGAAGTCAGTTTCAGTTTATTTTATTTATGATAAAGAACTCCCATGGAGGTCCACATAAAACAATCATCTAAAAAGACCATGGTGTAAGCACCCAAAAACCTTCATGTGCAAATTACATTCCCCATTTTTACAAAACAATGTGAAATTAAAATTAATACAAACTTAAAAAACATTTAAAAAAATTATTTTTTTTATAGCAGAACATTTTGTTTGGGGAGGCAAAGAAGGCCTGCAGAACTTCAGATGCAGTACGTAAGGAAAATTGTAAGCAGATGGGGTGTAACCATCTATGTTGAAATAATGACAAGGATGGACAGATGAAAACAACATGATTCAGATCTTGGTCACAATTTTTTTACAAGTTACAAATTTCGGAGAACCCATACCATTTTTTAGGAGGGAGCAGCCCCTGTCGCAATAGAAGCCAGAATCATCTGACCCGTGGGGCAGGGTCCAGCTAAGAAAGGGCTGCATTTTCTTCCATATTGAAGTGTTGGAAACAGATTGGAAACCCCGCCTGTGAGCACAGGCTTTCTTATCCAGATGAAGACCTGCAAACCAGGATGCTTGCCTAAATGGATTTTAACTGTAGCGGGGAAAGGGTATGAATAGAGGGAGGATCAGAATTTAATAGGTCTGTGGCATGTGTGAAATTCCCGCAAATTGTATCTTTCCCCCTACTTCCAGCTAAGACTTCTTTTTTTAATAGTGACCTCAGAGAATCATCTTCACTATTCATCAGATTAAACACCCAGCGTATTACCCCGGCCAGTCCTTGCACATAGGCACTACGCAAGCCCATCTCTAGCCTGAGGGTTGCTGCTGAGAGGGCCGAGCTTACAGATGTTAGGTTCCTCAGGACACAGCCCTTTAGTTTGTCTAAGTACCCCAGTTAGAAACACCTACATGCTCTAGGCCATAAAGTAAGGAAGGAGGTATCTTTGCTTGATAGACTTCTAAAAGACGTTTAAAATGTCTCCTACTGGTTGCCCTGTAGAGGGCATTCAAACCATTAGCTTCGGATAGGGCCTTGTGTTAGTTATGTTCAGTGTGTGCCCTATCACTGAGGTTCCCACAAAAGACTTTGCCCAAGAAGATATATGAGTTTATCCTTCCAAATTGTTGAGCTCCCAATGACCAACGGAAATTACCATATTTAAGCCTTTTTTTCCCATGAAAACAAAAATTTTGGCTTTTGAAGCAATTTATTTTTAAGAAGTAAGCTTCAATGAATTGCCATAAGTCTTGGAGGTGATTGTTTAGGCCTGTAGGTGTACCTTACAGAATGATTATATCGTCAGCGTAGACCAAACAGGTTATTGGCCTTCCTCCCAATATGGTGGCAAAACCCTTGCCCCGGGTTGCAATTGTAGGAATTGCTATTTGGAAATCGGCATCTTAGTACATAGTATTTTGCATTTCCCAAATAGCAATTTCTATGAAGCCGCTACTTAGGAAATGCAAAATTGCATCTATGTACATCCGGCCCGATGTTACACATACTTTTAGTAAAATCAAACGGTCTTGGCTAACAGAGATCTAAAAAACCCATTGGTCTGGCATTGGCTGCTAGAATCGCAATTGAGAAAGAAGGCAAAAAAGAAAGGTACAAAGTAAGGAAGGAGTAAAGAAAGGAAAACAGAGAAAAAGGCAAGGAAGGCTAAAAGGAAGGAAAGATGGCAAAAAGGGAAGGAAGTAAAGCAAAAATTAAGAAAAAAGTGAAGAAGGAAAGAAGGAAAGAAGGCAAAAAGAAGGAAGAAGGAAAGAAGGTAAGAAAGAATGAAAGAAAGAAGGCGAGCAATAAAGAAGGAAAGAGGGTAAAAAGAAAGAAAGAAGGAAAAGGACAAAAGAAGACAAAAATGAAATAAGGGAAGAAAGAAAAGAAGGAACAATGCAAAAAGAAAGAAGGAAAGAAAAACAAAGAAGAAAAAAGAGAAGGAAAGAAAAAAGCAAAATAGGCATAAAAGAAAGAAGGAAAAAATAGAGAGCTAAGAAAAGAAAGAAAACAAAACAGAAAAACAGAAGTTAAGAAAAAAGGAAAGAAGGCAAAAATAAAGAAGTAAGGAAAAGAAGATAAGTGAAAGAAGGAAAAAAGAAAGAGGGAAAGAAAGAAAGCAGCAAGAAAGAAAATTAGAAGAAAAGAAGGAAAAAAGAAAGACCGTAGGAAGGAAACAAGAAATTAAGATGGAAAGAAATAAAGATACAGAAAAGAAAAGAAAAAGGAACAAAGGTGAAATACTAAATAAATAAAGGAAGGAAGTGAGGAAACCAGGCAAAAAAGAAAGAAAGAAGAAAAGAACAAAGGACATAAAAAGAAAGTAAGCAAAAAGAAAAAAGGTGAGAAAGAATGAATGAATTAACAAAGGCAAAAGAGATGAAATAAAGAAAAAGAATGAAAAAAGAAAAGAAAGAAGAAGGAAGGAAGGCAAAAAAGAAAGAAGAAAAGAACAAAGGACATAAAAAGAAAGTAAGCAAAAAGAAAAAAGGTGAGAAAGAATGAATGAATTAACAAAGGCAAAAGAGATGAAATAAAGAAAAAGAATGAAATAAGGAAAGAAAGAAGAAGGAAGGAATAAAAGTAAGAAAAAAGATAAAAAGATGAATAAAAAATGAAAGAAGGCAAAACAAAAAGAACAAGAAAGAAGGTAAGAAAGAATGATCAATGCAGCAGAGATAGAAAGAGGAAAAACAAGGAAAAATAAACATATTCCTCCTTGTTTAGCCTCACCTGGGGAGGCTTAGCAGTTTAAGAGCATTCTCAGGTCTACCACTTATGGTAAATCTGGGAATGCATCAAAATCCATGGATGTTGCATGGGAATGCCTCCATAGCGCCTAATAATGCAACCCAGCGATTCACACTGTGTTGTGCTACTCCAGATTTATCAAACCACTCAGGGATATATCGCACTAAGGCCATATTTATACTTTTTCTTGCACCGCATTTGCATCATTTTATGACGCGAAAGCGGCGCACACTTACAAAACACAATTATATTTTGTAAGCTTGTGCCGTTTTTGCGTCACAAAATGACACAAATGTGGCACAAAAAAAGTATAAATATGGGCCTAAGTAGTTGTGCTAAGATTGCACCCAGTTGCAAAGTGCAAATGTGGCACAACTACATGATAAATATGGCACCCAATATGGTATGCTGTCTAATAGCAGCAGTACACTTCAAAAGGAGTTTACAACAGCACTGGAAGGAGATAGGAACTGATAAAGCTGGCAACACTGGCACTAAAGGGAACTCCCTATGTAGGGATGTGTGCCTTATGAAAGAGAAAATTGCAGTCACTCAAAGGTGACAGTAACCAGAGGCTTAAGTAGGCTGAACCATTGCCCCATGCAGTATGTTGTAATGGGTGCAAGCAAAATGGGAACAATATAACATCAGGCCAGTGGGTGAAGAGAGATAGCTGAAAGCCCTTTAAGTAAGTATACAGTATACATATTATTTTAGTAAAATCAAAAGATGTTGGCTAACGCCAGACCTAAAAAGTTAAAATTGGCACTTTGAGAATGGCAATGGGGGAAGCTTGCAGCAGTCCTATTAACCATTGTCTGCCCTTCCCTGTGTCAGAGCCCACATTCAGATTTGAAAACTGCCGCCAATGATAGCTTCTACTTTGCAAAACCAATACCACTTCTTTGGAGGAGGTGGTGTGTCATTAATGGTTTGTGACAATACATGTCATAGTGATTTCAGAAGGTGGATAGAAGCTCTTTTATGCACCCTGCTCCTTTCAAATTGCAGCATGAAGCAAAATGCATGTTGTGTGTTGGAAAAAAAAATATCAAACGTCTTTGGGTGCATTGCAATTTGTGTTTTTGAAGTCACGAAGCCTGTGGTTTTGCAAATAATGTGCTTTGAGGCAAAAAAGTCATTTAGTACACTAGGCCCTGTGTGGTGCCAAAATAGGAAAATGCTCTCTTTATTTAAATTTCTCTTCTACATAACAGGTAAGGCTCAAGTATAAGTAAATGACCTTTTGGGGTCTAAGTCAACAGGACTTCAGTGAAACGAGGCACGTTGGCAGGGTGACCATGCATCCTGGATGAGTCAAGACGGACCCAATTTTTCACCATCTGTTCTGGCCAGTTTCAGTAAACTTAGCACATGTTCCAGTTCACAGAAAGATTTATCCAGGGGCATAACTTACCGGGGATATTTGTGGTGTGAAACTCCCCAAATATATATATATATATATATATATATATATATATATATATATATATATATATATATATATATATATATATATATATATATATATGTATTAATATATATTCAACAGTTTACCAAAATGTAATAAACCTTCACCCACAGAAGTATTTCAATGAATACAAAAATATTACTCCGGTTTCTAGGCAAACTACTGGCAATCAGACATGCAAAAGAAGATAGGGTGAATGCTTGCAGATAGTCTAACCATTGGCAGTAGCTCAGAATAGAATTCCAATCACTCGTTTTTCACCCAATGTGCCCTCTAGACAGAGGCCAATCTAATACAATTCAGTGCTAACCCAGCTCCTCTTGGGAACAGTCTATCCTGAACCTTGGTCCCCTTATCCCTCCACCATACAGCTCACCATTTTTTTAGTTGGTAAATGAGAGATTCACATCCCCGAATCCCTGACTAAGGTATGCACCTGGGATTAACTGAACACAGGGAGGCAGATTTTCATGTGTTCTAGTGCGTGATTAATTACTAGCCCCTGGCATGCAGCAATGTAGTTAACACACATGAAAATATGTGCAAATGTTGCATTTATTTGCCTCTTATTTCCTCAAAGTCTATCCTTTGCATTTTAACCAATAATGTAATTTAAGTTCTGAGATCAAAGTAGGTAGGATCTGAGGGGGCACAACATTCCCATACTTTTTTAATTTAAGAAAAACAGTACCACTACTTTTTGTAAAAAGTCAACCGTCTCGGGACAGTTAATTATAAGAGTTGAAATACTTCAGCTAAAATGTAAGGGAGGGAGTCTCCTATGCTGTGAAACTGTGGGAGGGGCAGAAAGATGAACAAGGCTTCTTGGCAGGGTGCCTGCTGAAAGAAATGTAAATGTGCACAACTGGTTGATCTGCAAATGAAAAAGGTGCTTGAAAGCTGGAATCGGCTTTAGTTGATGGAATCACTTAGAGCTTCCTGATGACACAGATTTATTATTTTTGAGTGGTGGTCAAGGGAGTTACCAGCTGAGCTGTGAAACGTGTGCTTTAAGAGGACAGTTATGAAGCAAATTGCACTATGTCAAGTCAGGGAATTATTAAAATATATATTTTAGAAGCACTTATGTTTATCTTAATCCTTTTTGTGCATTTTGTAGCCGCCTGTCTTATGCTCTATGTAATTCAAGTTTAAAATAATGACTTACATATTCTAAGTGCTTTCTGTCATAGACTGGGACCTCATAGCGCTAAACATGCACAAGTCCCTATTTTCCACTGCACCAACCAGGATTCAATTCTGTGGCTGTTTGTTACAGACACAGACCTCTGCAGTGCATTAACTAATGTAGGTTTCATAACGTACACTAGTGCGTTTCTAATTAGTTAACTTAACTTGTGTTTATTTTTTATTTAAGTTGTAACTTATTTCCTATGAAGTTACCTGAAGGGGAAAGTCCGATAAAAGTTACAGAATATTTTGGTGCTTATTTACAAGGGCTTACGCCAACGCACCATAATGTTTTTAGTGCTGTGGCAGCACAAAAACAACTCCATATCTACAAAGTGACGCTAGGGGCCTCTAGTGTTACTTTTCACCCCTGGGTGCCAGTGACCGGCAATGATATGCAGGCTGGGTGTTCGTGAAATGTACATTTCAGTGCGTCACTCTGCAACTTTACTTTTAATTTACACCTGCTTAGAGTAGGCATTAAACTAGCACAGGGCTTTTTCCTATGGGAGCCTTCCACGCATTGCTAGAGTAGTCTCATTTTCATTTTTTCAGCCCTAGTCCAGCAATGCGTCAGGTTAACGCCAACAGATGTATTAGAATTTCTGACGCATCGGTGAAAATGTCTTTCATAGAACTCTGTATTGTAAATACAGTGGATTTATGGTGTCGTTAGGGAATCATTAGACAAGGTAGAAATCTGACGCATCGGAGCCGGTATATCAGTTTCTCGTAAATGAGGCCCGTCATTTTTTAGCCATGCCTTTGACCCCGCCCCCAAACCACTCACCCTGCCTCTTCGCGCACAGCATTACATTTCCCATACTTTTTTCATGCACTTCGACTACTGAGTAAGCCGTTCTGTTTCCGTATTTTCATGCACAATTGTAGTTCTATTCTATGCTTGTGGTACGCCCTCGATTTTGCATTTCTAAATCTGGTCTCCCCAGCCACTGAATGCCTTCCATGTTCACTGTCCTGTAAAAACATCTCATCTAGCGTAACAGGGTACTTGTACCACTTTCACCTCCTGAGATCAACAGATTTTAAACTTGTGAGGAATTGGCACCATCTTGTGGCTTTATTGGGAAGGTTTTCCATTCTGAAGCACAATTTACATTCACAGAATGATTTTTTGTAAAGATATTGGTCGCTTTTTACCCATCTGTAACGGAGCAAGTGAATGTTGTTTGCTTCTTCCTTATGTAGGTGTGGACCACCCCTTGCACGAGAATGAGCAGACCCCTAAAAAATGAAGGCACTTTACTGCTGCAGAGGTCGCACGCACACCCTCAATGTATTGCTTCAGCCTTGTTGCACTTCACCATCACGATATACCTTGGAATATCAATGTCCACATACAACAAGACTTAAGGAGGGAAACATTTATTTCAACCCAACTGTCAGGCAGAAGCCTATATCTGTATTAGAAGGAAGGGCAAACAATAATTTAGCTTCAGAAAGTTATTTATTACTTGCAGCAGAAGATGCCAAATTTCAGGTGACACATGCTAGATGGATTTCCATCAAAACCTACACATTGTTTGGTTCCTTATGACCATCGCGATCCCCTTGCCCTAATATGGTCGAGGATCTCGCCCTTTCGAGGAGGATCCCGAAAAACCGAAGAGCGAGGGCGCCCCTCTGCTGACCGCCCTCCAGTGCTTAATTTGTAAATTAAGAGGTGCCGGTACTCAAAGCCCTTCTCTTAAACACGAAGCTGCTGTAATTAAGTCTGCCAGCACTGAATACTGAGGCAGCGTAATCCTGAAGTCATGTCGGGCCTCTTCAATCCATTTACGGCCACCCCTGCCCCTTCAGCTCATCCTGCAACTTTCTACTTTCTCCATTTATGAAGCTTTTTAGTTTTTCCTTCTTCTGTCTTTCCCATATGTGTCTTTTGCTCGCGGCAAATGCTTGAGGGAGAAGAATAATCCCCGGCCCTCACAAATAAGTGCCGGTGCTCAGCACCGGAAACAACAAGCACAAATTAAGCACGTCCGCCCTCTCCCCATTGCTGACATTTCATTGGTGGCTGGCAGGCTGTGAGACCTTGAGGAAGGCGGTCGCCTCAATTTTGAGGGCGTTGCTGATATGTTCCTATGTATTAGTCTGAAAGTTAAGCCCTTAAGGACCGGTAACATGGGAACATTGTTAGGACTACTGTAGAGAAATGTAAAGGTTTTACCTTTTTACCTATGTAAGAGGCACATAAACTAATAAACATTGAGGTCGATTGGGTAAGAAATGCATATTAGGTAATCTTACAGAGTTTCATGTGCCAAATGAACCACTCAGTAGATATCTCTTGTTTTCGAAGTCATTAGAGACACACAAGCAAATAACAAAAAACTAAACTATGCATAAATTCCTGACTTGGTGGAAAATGAGTCTAACAAATCCTATATTACGTTCTGCCAAGTATCTTAAACAACCTCTTGCCTTTCTCCTATGATATCTGCTTCTGTCCAAATCTGATTAAAACATGCAGATTTTATACTGTTTAGCAGTAGAAAACTATATGGAAAGGCAGCCCCTGCTTCTCAAGATGCGCATGGGTATTAGTTGGGTGAATTACACATACGTGAGAACTTCCATGACAAAGTTACACTGAAAACAAATGGCGATGATAAGAAATACTTCTTTCCAATGGGTCTACACATTCAAGCTCAAGTGTTTGTGAAGCAGAAAAGACAAAGCAGCTATGCTATGGAATACAATACAGGTACAGAGTAGCAGCGGCGCCCCCTCTGCTATGGCAGAGGAGCGTCACCCCACTGACAAAAGAGCAGAAAACGAAAGGAATAATAAAAGTATTTTACCAACCCTTTGTTTTTCCGCCCTCGTAGGTTGGGGTGGGGCCAGCCTCCCCCACGTCAAGTGGAGGGGGAGTGGTGTGTGTGCTTCTAAGTGTGCATGCCAGTTTGGCCGGATGTCCGAGGCCGACGAAACTGACATGCACACTTAGAAACTCTCCACCTGGCTGTATTTTACAGCTGGGTGGCGACCAAGAACAGTGCCTCACTCTCCCCCTGAGCCGCATTTCTGCCCGCTCAAGCCAATCGCAGCACTTCTTTCATGCTGTGTAACAGCATGAAAAAAGCGCCATGATTGGTTGGGGAGAGAAGAACAGGCGGTTGGAGCGGAGCAGCGCATCACGGAGGGGCAGGTACCTTTATTTTTTTTATTTAACTGCCCCTCCCTGCACCCCTGCTCCGTCCTCTGCTTCCTCAACCCCTCACCCCTTCCTGGTAGCAGCTGCGACTGCAGAGTAGTTGCTTACAAGCAACTACTCTTCACAAACCTCGACAGATAGTACACTATTAATCAAAATGGAGGATTGTTTCCTTCCCGCCTTGGTATCGATTTACCTTATTCAAAAGCATTTAAAGATCTAGCTGTCCATGAACATTAAAGATATGAAAAGAAACAGCAAAAACACAAGCACTGGTCTTGGATTGCAGAAAATCTCCATGCTGAGCTCTGAGCAGTGTCAATGGTGTCAACGGTACCTGATACATAAGTGGACAGTCTTGTAGCTCCTACAAATGCACGGGGGTGGTGGAATTCCACTGACGTCCTGGCAGCAATGGTGAATTGTAGTAACTGCCCAAGAGCAAACAGGGCCCAGAGTAGACCACAGAGATCCAAAGACCTGGCCAAGTGGCTAACCAAAGAGGTGGTGAACTGCCATTATTGGTAACAAAAAATTAAAATAATAAAAAGTTGTGCAAAAAGGGTTGCGCTTGCCAGGCACCACCACCGTCTCATCTACACTTTCTCAGTGATCCTGGGCAGCCATCTTTCTTGTTGATGTATGGTCAGAGGGACCCTCTCGATGTGAGGGGACATCAGGCTTAGAGGTATTCAGGTTCTGTGTAGATGCAGGAATCCTTGTGGCTGGCTTGGACTTTTATTCTTGACAAATTCATAAGCAACATGGCAGGCAAGCCGGGCCACTGCCATAGTCCTAGAAAGAGGAAAGTGAGCATAATTCAGAGTCCTCTTTCTGCCACAAGTTACTTGTATTTTACTTTCACATCCATAGAGCAACAGTTCTCAAGCTTGTGAGGAATTGACGCCATCTTGTGGCTATATTTAGAAGTTTTTTCACACAGACATACACTGAAAACGAGAAGGTCGAAACATCTTCCAATGCTGAGGTAAGACTCAAAGGCGTTTACTCCATTTTTCATCTAGTCTTATGGCCAATGTTATTTTCTGGGTCTGCGCTTGGGTGATCTCTGTTTTATGGTATGTGCCTCTTCATTCAGTATTGGACAACTCAAGGCCTGAAGCCACAAGTGCTTATTTCCTATTTTTAAATAGTAACAATTCCTGCACTTAAACCCCCACCACCCAAAGAACAAAGGTTTCATTCAACTATATTTAAACTGCAGAGTTTAAACGTGCCAAGTGTCTTTGTGTACATCAGTGGTGGCTAGGGGACAAGACTGTGATCCTGGAAAGCAACAGCAGAACCAGGGCAGGTTGAATGGATACAAAGGGTTGCCCCTATAAACACCAAGAGGAGCACAGGTCTGACACATTGGCTTGAGTGCACAGCTTCGAGGCCAAAACACTTGATGAGCACCCAGTGAGAAGATGGCGACATTCCATAGAATGGGTTGCAGGTGCACACGTGTAGGAGGCTGGCCTGGCTTGTAGTGGGTACCAAGGGGTACTTACACTCTGTAACAGGTCCAGTTATCCCTTATTAGTGTAGAAGAGGTGTTTCTAGCAGCTTAGGCTGATAGAAGGTAGCTATAGCAGAGCAGCTTAGGCTGAACTAGGAGACATGCAAAGCTCCTACTATACCCCTGGTGTCATATGCACAATATCATAAGAAAACACAATACACAGATATACTAAAAATAAAGGTACTTTATTTTTATGACAATATGCCAAAAGTATCTCAGTGAGTACCCTCAGTATGAGGATGCCAAATATACACAAGATATATGTATACAATACCAAAAATATGCAGTAATAGCAAAAAGAAGTTATGCAAGCAATGTATAGTCACGGTGAATTGCAATAGGAGCACATAGGTATAGGGGCAACACAAACCATATACTCCAAAAGTGGAATGCGAACCACGAATGGACCCCAAACCTATGTGAGCTTGTAGAGGGTCACTGGGGCTGCAAGAAAACAGTGAGGGTTAGAAAAATAGACCACCCCAAGACCCTGAAAAGTAGGTGTAAAGTGCACCTATATTCTCCAGAGAGCACAGAAATCATGATAGGGGAATTCTGCAAGGAAGACCAAGACCAGCAATGCAACCAAAGTGGATTTCCGAACGAGAGTACCTGTGGAACAAGGGGACCAAGTCCAAGAGTCACAACAAAGTTGAGATTGGGCAGATGCCCAGGAAATGCCAACTGAAGGTGCAAAGAAGCTGCCACTGGATGGTAGAAGCTGTGGATTATGCAAGGACGAAGAGGGCTAGAAACTTCCCCTTTGGAGGATGGATGTCCCACGTCGTGAAGAAGCTTGCAGAGGTGTTCCCACGCAGAAAGACCGCAAACAAGCCTTGCTAGCTGCAAGGGTCGCGGTTAGGGTTTTTGGATGCTGCTGTGGCCCAGGAAGGACCAGGATGTCGCCAATTGCGTGAGGAGACGGGGGGGGGTGCCCAGCAAGATAAGGAGCCCTCACAGAAGCAGGCAGCACCCGGCGAAGTGCCGGAACAGGCACTACGAAGAGGAGTGAACCAGAGCTCACCCGAAGTCACAAAAGGAGATCCCACGATGCCGGAGGACAACTCAGGAGGTTGTGCACTGCAGGTTAGAGTGTCGGGGACCCAGGCTTGGCTGTGCACAAAGGAAATCCTGGAAGAGTGCACAGGAGCCGGAGCAGCTGCAAATCATGCGGTACCCAGCAATGCAGTCTAGCGTGGGGAGGCAAGGACTTACCTCCACCAAACTTGGACTGAAGAGTCACTGGACAGTGGGAGTCACTTGGACAGAGTTGCTGAGTTCCAGGGACCACGCTCGTCGTGCTGAGAGGGGACCCAGAGGATCGGTGGTGCAGTTCTTTTGGTGCCTGCGGTTGTAGGGGGAGGATTCCGTCATCCCATGGGAGATTTCTTCTGAGCTTCTAGTGCAGAGAGGAGGCAGACTACCCCCACAACATGCACCACCAGGAAAACAGTCGAGAAGGCGGCAGGATCAGCGATACAAGGTTGCAGTAGTCGTCTTTGCTACTTTGTTGCGGTTTTGCAGGCTTCCTGAGCAGTCAGCGGTCGATCCTTTGGCAGAAGGTGAAGAGAGAGATGCAGAGGAACTCTGGTGAGCTCTTGCATTCGGTATCTAAAGAATTCCCCAAAGCAGAGACCCTAAATAGCCAGAAAAGGAGGTTTGGCTACCTAGGAAGGAGGATAGGCTAGCAACACAGGTAAGAGCCTATCAGGAGGAGTCTCTGACGTCACCTGCTGGCACTGGCCACTCAGGGCAGTCCAGTGTGCCAGTAGCACCTCTGTTTCCAAGATGGCAGAGGTCTGGAGCACACTGGAGGAGCTCTGGGCACCTCCCCTGGGAGGTGCAGGTCAGGGGAGTGGTCACTCCCCTTTCCTTTGTCCAGTTTCGCGCCAGAGCAGGGCTGGGGGATCCCTGAACCGGTGTAGACTGGCTTATGCAGAGGTGGGCACCATCTGTGCCCATCAAAGCATTTCCAGAGGCTGGGGGAGGCTACTCCTCTCCAGCCCTGACACTTTTTTCCAAAGGGAGAGGGTGTAACACCCTCTCTCTGAGGAAGTCCTTTGTTCTGGCTTTCTGGGCCAAGCCTGGCTGGACCCCAGGAGGGCAGAAACCTGTCTGAGGGGTTGGCAGCAGCAGCTGCAGTGAAACCCCGGGAAAGGCAGTTTGGCAGCACCCGGGTCTGTGCTAGAGACTCGGGGGATCATGGAATTGTCTCCCCAACGGCAGGATGGCATTGGGGTGACAATTCCATGATCTTAGACATGTTACATGGCCATGTTCGGAGTTACCATTGTGACGCTGTACATAGGTAGTGACCTATGTACAGTGCACGCGTGTAATGGTGTCCCCGCACTCACAAAGTCTGGGGAATTTGCCCTGAACGATGTGGGGGCACCTTGGCTAGTGCCAGGGTGCCCACACACTAAGTAACTTAGCACCCAAACTTTACCAGGTAAAGGTTAGACATATAGGTGACTTATAAGTTACTTAAGTGCAGTGGTAAATGGCTGTGAAATAACGTGGACGTTATTTCACTCAGGCTGCAGTGGCAGGCCTGTGTAAGAATTGTCAGAGCTCCCTATGGGTGGCAAAAGAAATGCTGCAGCCCCTAGGGATCTCCTGGAACCCCAATACCCTGGGTACCTCAGTACCATATACTAGGGAATTATAGGGGTGTTCCAGTATGCCAATGTGATAGTGACAATTTGGAAAGCAAAGAGAGAGCATAACCACTGAGGTTCTGGTTAGCAGAGCCTCAGTGAGACAGTTAGTCATCACACAGGGAACACATACAGGGCACACTTATGAGCACTGGGGCCCTGGCTGGCAGGGTCCCAGTGACACATACACTAAAACAACATATATACAGTGAAATATGGGGGTAACATGCCAGGCAAGTTGGTACTTTCCTACACAACCCCCCCCAAATGAAGGACAATAAGACTAACCATGACCTGATGAGTCTTCATTGTCTAAGTGGAAATATCTGGAGAGTCCATCTGCATTGGAGTGGGTACTCCCAGGTCTATGTTCCACTGTATAGTCCATTCCCTGTAGAGATATGGACCACCTCAACAATTTAGGGTTTTCACCTTTCATTTGTTTTAGCCAAAGTAGAGGTTTGTGGTCTGTCTGAACAATGAAGTGAGTGCCAAACAGGTATGGCCTCAACTTCTTCAGTGCCCAGACCACAGCAAAGGCCTCCCTCTCTATGGCAGACCAACGCTTTTCTCTAGGGGTCAACCTCCTGCTGATAAAAGCAACAGGTTGTTCCTGGCCCTCAGAATTGAGTTGTGATAAGACTGCCCCTACCCCTAATTCAGATGCATCAGTTTGAACAATGAATTTCTTGGAGTAACATGGGCTTTTTAGGACAGGTGCAGAGCACATGGCCTGTTTCAGTTCCTCAAAAGCTTTCTGACAGCTAGCTGTCCACAATACCTTTTTAGGCATTTTCTTAGAAGTGAGGTCATTAAGAGGGGCTGCTATGGAGCCATAGTTCTTTATGAACTTCCTGTAATACCCAGTGAGGCCTAAGAAGGCTCTCACCTGGGTCTGAGTTGTAGGGGGAACCCAATCTATGATAGTTTGGATTTTCCCCTAAAGTGGTGCAATCTGTTCTCCACCTACAAGGTGTCCTAGATAAACCACTTTCCCCTGCCCTATCTGGCACTTTGAAGCCTTGATAGTGAGGCCTGCCTTTTGCAGGGCCTCCAAAACTTTCCACAGGTGGACCAGGTGATCATCCCAGGTGGAGCTAAAGACAGCTATATCATCTAGATATGCTGCACTAAAAGCCTCCAACCCTTGCAGGACTGTCTTCACCAACCTCTGAAAAGTGTCAGGTGCATTTTTCAAACCAAAGGGCATTACTGTGAATTGGTAGTGCCCTCCAATAGTCTAAAATGCAATTTTTGCTTTAGCATCCTCTGATAACGTGATCTGCCAATACCCTGCAGTCAAATCAAAGGTGCTTAGATACTTGGCAGATGCCAGTGTATCTATGAGCTCATCTGCCCTGGGTATAGGGTGAGCATCAGTTTTAGTTACCTGGTTGAGACCTCTGTAATCTACACAAAACCTGATCTCTCTTTTCACATCTTTAGAGTGAGGCTTTGGTACAAGTACCACAGGAGAGGCCCATGGACTTTCAGAGTGCTCAACCACTCCCAGTTCAAGCATTTTCTGAACCTCTTGTTTTATGCAGTCCCTGACATGGTCAGGCTGCCTATAGATCTTACTTTTGACAGGCATGCTGTCTCCAGTATCTATAGTGTGTTCACACCAAGAAGTGGTGCCTGGCACAGTAGAAAAGAGTTCAGAAAACTGACCCAGGAGATTTATGCAGTGGTCTTTCTGCTCAGCAGTAAGACAATCTGCTAAAACTACACCTTCCACTAGAGCATCTTGTTCTGTGGAAGAGAAGAGATCAGGGAGAGGGTCACACTCTTCTTCCTGTCCTTCATCTGTTGCCATGAGCAGGGTGAGATCAGCCCTGTCATAGTAGGGTTTTAGGCGATTGACATGGAGCACCCTAAGGGGACTCCTGGCAGTGCCCAAGTCAACCAAGTAGGTGACTTCTCCCTTCTTTTCAACAATAATGTGGGGTCCACTCCATTTGTCTTGGAGTGCTCTTGGGGCCACAGGCTCTAATACCCACACCTTCTGTCCTGGTTGGTACTGAATCAGAACAGCCTTCTGGTCATGCCATTGCTTTTGGAGCTCTTGGCTGGCCTGAAGGTTTTTGCTGGCCTTTTTCATATACTCAGCCATTCTGGATCTTTGGCCAAGTACATAGTCCACTATGTCTTGCTTAGGAGCTTTTAAAGGTTGTTCCCAACCCTCCTTTACAAGTGTTAGAGGACATCTTACAGGGTGCCCAAATAGGAGTTCAAAGGGGCTGAAGCCCACTCCTTTCTGGGGTACCTCCCTGTAAGCAAAAAGGAGGCAAGGTAACAGGACATCCCATCTCCTCCTGAGTTTTTCAGGGAGTCCCATTATCATTCCTTTGAGAGTTTTATTAAACCTCTCAACCAGTCCATTTGTTTGTGGATGATAAGGTGTGGTGCATTTGTATGTTACACCACATTCCTTCCACATGGCCTTCAAGTATGCAGACATAAAGTTGCTACCCCTGTCTGATACCACCTCTTTTGGGAAACCCACCCTGGAAAAGATTCCGAGGAGGGCCTTTACCACTGCAGGAGCTGTAGTGGTCCTTAGAGGAATTGCTTCAGGATATCTGGTGGCACGGTCCACTACCACCAAGATAAACCTATTGCCTGAAGCAGTAGGAGGGTCAAGGGGGCCAACTACGTCAACCCCTACCCTTTCAAAGGGGACCCCAACCACAGGCAGTGGAATAAGGGGAGCCTTTGGGGTGCCACCAGTCTTGCCACTGGCTTGACAGGTGACACAGGACTTACAAAAATCTTTTGTGTCCTCTGACATCCTAGGCCAATGAAACAGGGGGACAAGCCTTTCCCGTGTTTTAATTTGCCCTAGATGTCCAGCCAAGGGAATTTTGTGGGCTAGAGTTAGGAGGAACTCTCTGTATTGCAGGGGAATGACCAATCTCCTGGTTGCTCCAGGTTTAGGGTCCCTTGCCTCTGTATACAAGAGGTTGTCCTCCCAGTAAACTCTGTGTGAATCACTGACATCCCCATTATGCTGTTTGACAGCTTGCTGTCTTAGACCCTCTAAAGTGGGACAGGTTTGCTGTGCCACACTCAGCTCCTCCCTGGCAGGCCCCCCTCCACCCAAAAGCTCAGCAGTGTCTGCTTCCAGCTCCTCTGGTGAAGGTTCTGCACAGGGGGGAAATTCTTCTTCCTCAGAAGTTGAATCATCTGTAGAGCGAGGGTTAGTAGGTAGGGATTTACCTTTACTAACCCTAGCTTTAGGGAGCACTTGGTCCATTGTTCCAGGATCCAAGTCACCCTGTCCTTTTTGCTTTTTGGCCTGAGCCCTGATCAAAGCAAAAATATGTCCAGGAATGCCCAGCATTGCTGCATGAGCCTCCAACTCCACTTCTGCCCAAGCTGATGTCTCTAAATCGTTCCCTAGTAGACAGTCTACAGGTAAATCTGAGGCAACCACAACTTTCTTTGGACCAGTACCCCCCCGCCAGTTGAGATTCACAACAGCCATGGGGTGGCTAAGAGTGTTGTTATGAGCATCAGTCACTTGGTACTGGTGACCAAGTAGGTGTTGTTCAGGGTGTACCAGTTTCTCTGTTACCATGGTAACACTGGCACCTGTGTCCCTGTAGGCCTGAACCTCAACACCATTTATTAGGGGAAGTTGCTTGTACTTATCCATATTAAGGGGACAAGCAACCAAGGTGGCCAAATCAATGGCACCTTCAGAGACTAACACAGCCTCTGTGGTCTCCCTAACAAGACCAACCCCAACTAAATTACCAAAAGTGAGCCCAGCTACTCCCTTGGTTTGGCTATTAGTAGGTTTGCTCCCACCACCACTGCTATTACTAGGGGCACTAGGTGTAGCAGTAGGGGTTGTGGTAGTGATAGGCGTGGTGCTTTTCTTTGGACAACTAGCTTCAGTTGTCCAATGGCCTTTTACTTTACATAAATAGCACCATGGTTTCTTTACTTGATTAGAAGAGGATTTGGACCCACCACCCCCACCAGAGTGTTTTTGTGGGCCTGATGAAGACTCATTTTTAGATTTGTCCCCACCCTTGTCTGAAGACTTACCATCCTTCTTCTTGCCATCCTTGTCACCCCCTGTATGAACTTTTCTGTTCACTCTTGTTCTGACCCATTTGTCTGCCTTCTTTCCCAATTCTTGGAGAGAGGTCAGATCTGAGTCCACTAGATATTGGTGTAACAAATCAGACACACAGTTATTCAGAATATGCTCTCTCAGGATCAGATTATACAGGCTTTCATAGTCAGAAACTTTACTGCCATGTAACCACCCCTCCAAGGCCTTCACTGAATAGTCAACAAAGTCTACCCAGTCTTGTGAGGACTCTTTTCTGGTTTCTCTGAACTTAATCCTGTATTGTTCAGTGGTTAAGCCAAATCCATCCAGGAGTGCATTCTTCAAAACTGTAAAATTATTGGCATCACTTTCCTTCACAGTAAGGAGCCTATCCCTACCCTTTCCACTGAAAGATAGCCATAGGATAGCAGCCCACTGCCTTTGAGGGACCCCCTGTACAACAAAGGCCCTCTCAAGTGCAGCAAACCACTTGTTAATGTCATCCCCCCTCCTTGTAAGGGGGAACTATCTTGTGCAGATTCCTAGAATAATGCTCTTTCACAGGATTACTATCTGGAATACTGCTGCTGCCACCATGGGGTCCTAACCCCAACCTCTGTCTTTCTTTTTCTAAGTCTAAAGATTCCCTGTCTAGAGCCAGCTGTTGGTGTTTAAGCTTCAGCCTGGACTCTTCCACTCTCAATCTATTGAGCTTCCTTTCTAACATTCTGTCATCAGGGTGGGTGGGTTGGGCATGCTTTGACACAGAAGAATGGTGTGAATGAACAGAGGGAGAATTGTCCCTAACAGTTGGCACCCTAACAACCTGGCCTGCAGGAATGACATCCCTACTGTGATGAGAGCTCACATTAGTACCAGTTATGCTAGGTGGTCTGCTAAGGGGCAAGTTGGGAAGGATACCATCTAACATTCTTACAGGGGGTGCCACAGAATCCGAGTGTGAACCATCTCCTAACTTCTCAACAGATGTGCCAGCTAAGGCCTTATCATTTTCAATGAGCATGTTAATTAACAATTCTCTAGAGGGATTCTTCCCTACCCCTAAACCTCTATCAATGCAGAGACTCCTCACACCTTTCCAGCTAAGGTTATCATACGCAGTGCTGGCCAGATCAAGAGTAGGACCTGTACCAGACATGATAGAAAAAGGTTTAGAGACAGATAAAAGAAAGAATAAGGTTTAGGACTTTTTAAAGGAAAAAGAAAAAAAAGTTTTTCAACTTTTTAGAAACTTCTTGAAAGTTTAGAGGTACTTTTCAGCACTTAGCAAATAGAGTAAGAGGAGAAAAGCAAAACTTTTTGGTTAGGTGTACATACACTTAACTTGTTTTGTATATTTTTCTCTTATGAAAAGTACAAAATGACAAAGTGGTAAGTAGTTACAAGTACTTATCCTACCGCTGCACAACCAATGTAGAAGGCTGGCCTGGCTTGTACTGAGTACCAAGGGGTACTTACACTCTGTACCAGGTCCAGTTATCCCTTATTAGTGTAGAAGAGGTGTTTCTAGCAGCTTAGGCTGATAGAAGGTAGCTATCGCAGAGCAGCTTAGGCTGAACTAGGAGACATGCAAAGCTCCTACTATACCACTGGTGTCATATGCACAATATCATAAGAAAACACAATACACAGATATACTAAAAATAAAGTACTTTATTTTTATGACAATATGCCAAAAGTATCTCAGTGAGTACCCTCAGTATGAGGATGCCAAATATACACAAGATATATGTACACAATACCAAAAATATGCAGTAATAGCAAAAAGAAGTTATGCAAGCAATGTATAGTTACAGTGAATTGCAATAGGAGCACATAGGTATAGGGGCAACACAAACCATATACTCCAAAAGTGGAATGCGAACCACGAATGGACCCCAAACCTATGTGAGCTTGTAGAGGGTCACTGGGGCTGTAAGAAAACAGTGAGGGTTAGAAAAATAGCCCACCCCAAGACCCTGAAAAGTAGGTGTAAAGTGCACCTATATTCCCCAGAGAGCACAGAAATCGTGATAGGGGAATTCTGCAAGGAAGACCAACACCAGCAATGTAACCAAAGTGGATTTCCGGACGAGAGTACCTGTGGAACAAGGGGACCAAGTCCAAGAGTCACGACGAAGTCGAGATTGGGCAGATGCCCAGGAAATGCCAACTGAGGGTGCAAAGAAGCTGCCACTGGATGGCAAGAACGAAAAGGGCTAGAAACTTCCCCTTTGGAGGATGGATGTCCCACGTCATGAAGAAGCTTGCAGAGGTGTTCCCACACAGGAAGACCGCAAACAAGCCTTGCTAGTTGCAAGGGTCGTGGTTAGGGTTTTTGGATGCTGCTGTGGACCAGGATGTCGCCAATTGCGTGAGGAGACAGGGGGGGCGCCCAGCAAGATAGGGAGCCCTCACAGAAGCAGGCAGCACCCGCAGAAGTGCCAGAACAGGCACTACGAAGAGGAGTGAACCAGAGCTCACCCGAAGTCACAAAAGGAGATCCCACGATGCCGGAGGACAACTCAGGAGGTTTTACACTGCAGGTTAGAGTGTCGGGGACCCAGGCTTGGCTGTGCACAAAGGAAATCCTGGAAGAGTGCACAGGAGCCAGAGCAGCTGCAAATCACGCGGTACCCAGCAATGCAGTCTAGCTTGGGGAGGCAAGGACTTACCTCCACCAAACTTGGACTGAAGAGTCACTGGACTGTGGGAGTCACTTGGACAGAGTTGCTGAGTTCCAGGGACCACGCTCGTCGTGCTGAGAGGGAACCCAGAGGACCGGTGATGCAGTTCTTTTGGTGCCTGCGGTTGCAGGGGGAGGATTCCGTCGTCCCACGGGAGATTTCTTCGGAGCTTCTTGAGCAGAGAGGAGGCAGACTACTCCCACAGCATGCACCACCAGGAAAACAGTCGAGAAGGCGGCAGGATCAGCGATACAAGGTTGCAATAGTCATCTTTGCTACGTTGTTGCGGTTTTGCAGGCTTCCTGAGCAGTCAGCGGTCGATCCTTTGGCAGAAGGTGAAGAGAGAGATGCAGAGGAACTCTGGTGAGCTCTTGCATTCGGTATCTAAAGAATTCCCCAAAGCAGAGACCCTAAATAGCCAGAAAAGGAGGTTTGGCTACCTAGGAAGGAGGATAGGCTAGCAACACAGGTAAGAGCCTATCAGGAGAAGTCTCTGACGTCACCTGCTGGCACTGGCCACTCAGGGCAGTCCAGTGTGCCAGCAGCACCTCTGTTTCCAAGATGGCAGAGGTCTGGAGCACACTGGAGGAGCTCTGGGCACCTCCCCTGGGAGGTGCAGGTCAGGGGAGTGGTCACTCCCCTTTCCTTTGTCCAGTTTCGCGCCAGAGCAGGGCTGGGGGATCCCTGAACCGGTGTAGACTGGCTTATGCAGAGATGGGCACCATCTGTGCCCATCAAAGCATTTCCAGAGGCTGGGGGAGGCTACTCCTCCCCAGCCCTGACACCTTTTTCCAAAGGGAGAGGTTGTAACACCCTCTCTCTGAGGAAGTCCTTTGTTCTGCCTTCCTGGGCCAAGCCTGGCTGGACCCCAGGAGGGCAGAAACCTGTCTGAGGGGTTGGCAGCAGCAGCAGCTGCAGTGAAACCCCGGGAAAGACAGTTTGGCAGTACTCGGGTCTGTGCTAGAGACTCGGGGGATCATGGAATTGTCTCCCCAATGACAAGATGGCATTGGGGTGACAATTCCATGATCTTAGACATGTTACATGGCCATGTTCGGAGTTACCATTGTGACGCTGTACATAGGTAGTGACCTATGTACAGTGCACGCGTGTAATGGTGTCCCCGCACTCACAAAGTCTGGGGAATTTGCCCTGAACAATGTGGGGGCACCTTGGCTAGTGCCAGGGTGCCCACACACTAAGTAACTTAGCACCCAACCTTTACCAGGTAAAGTTTAGACATATAGGTGACTTATAAGTTACTTAAGTGCAGTGGTAAATGGCTGTGAAATAACGTGGACGTTATTTCACTCAGGCTGCAGTGGCAGGCCTGTGTAAGAATTGTCAGAGCTCCCTAAGGGTGGCAAAAGAAATGCTGCAGCCCATAGGGATCTCCTGGAACCACAATACCCTGGGTACCTCAGTACCATATACTAGGGAATTATAAGGGTGTTCCAGTATGCCAATGTGAATTGGTGAAATTGGTCACTAGCCTGTTAGTGACAATTTGGAAAGCAAAGAGAGAGCATAACCACTGAGGTTCTGGTTAGCAAAGCCTCAGTGAGACAGTTAGTCATCACACAGGGAACACATACAGGGCACACTTATGAGCACTGGGGCCCTGGCTGGCAGGGTCCCAGTGACACATACACTAAAACAACATATATACAGTGAAATATGGGGGTAACATGCCAGGCAAGATGGTACTTTCCTACAACACGTTCAAGATCTCTCTTTGGTTGCACATGACGAAGTCCTTGAGGCTGATAACTGAACTATTGTGGGAGTACAGAGTGAGATACAGATGGGGATACATATGTGACCAGCCAGTCAGACGTATTCACTTGGAGGGACAATTAGGGGGGCACAAAATCAATGGAGGAAGAATTTGGTATGCTGGATCTTCAATTCCAGGGGAGGATGGGATGATGTTCCCATCTGATGCCCCAGCTGGGAGAATTTCAGGTTGTCAGCTCACATGTCACAGAAGCAGTAAGGGCCCAGATGAAGATTAAATTCAACAAGGCAGGCACAAAGCCATCAGGCAACTAAAGAAGATCAGATGGGGAGTGAGCCGAAGAGATCGAATTGTAAGACTAGACTGAGGTCAAGGAGTGGCAGTCTGAGTGTGAATGTGTGAACTGCAACCAAAGAGGGTCCATTACTGGAATGATCTACCTTGATGGGTGTGGAGTACATTGGTCAGCTAGTTAAATGGGTAGGGTGATTTGTTTACAGTCTACACTTTTTGATTTGAAGTGGCACAACAAATGGGGGGGAAGGAAGAGGAAAGGTTGAAAATTCACATTGAGGGCCAGGTTTATTCTTTTTGATGCAAAACTGCCAAAACTCAGTTTTGTTTCAAGTAGTTTAGCGCTGCCTAGCGGCCTTTTTTAACACCACCTGGGTGTCATATTTATACTATGATGCTAGGTGCACTAAGAATAGGTTACAGTCATTTTCCCTGATGCTAACCATTGCGCCTTGTCGGAAGGCAAAATTACGTTAATGCAGTGAAAATGACTCTAATCTGGTTTACGACGAAAATAAGCCATTTTTGCCCACAATAGCATCAAAAAGTGACGCTAACGGAGCAAACAGTGCAAAGGAAAGGCAAGATGGACCTACAAAGCCAGGAGAGACCCCAGGGAGCCCCCAGACAACCAGGAACCAGCCAGGAGGACACAGACAAGACCCAGGGGAGAGACAAGAAGAAGAGGATATGTTGTTCCAGCGCAGAGGAGCATGAAATACTGGTGATAGAGGTGATGGAGCACCAACATCAACTCTTCACCATCTCTAAATTGCCAATTAGAAGGCGAGAGACAATTTGGCAGCAGACTGTGGCCAATATTAACAGTGTGGCAGAGGTCAGGAGAACTGTCACTGTGTCAGGCCATTGGCCCAAGGGGCATTGCCCATTGACAACAGTTGCCGCTACCACCTATGCTGTTGGCGCTGGTCATTTAGGAAATGGCAGTTAGGTGCCCATAGAACGAACACAATCGAAATCAGGGTTCAGTATGACTACGTGATCAATCCCCATCAATCCTTATCCAAGTGCAACTCCTGTCAACTGGTCATGTCCATAGACTCAATAACCATCAGGCACTGTCACATACATAATGATGTACACAGCAGTAATCTCATACCCATGATGGCCATCCCTGGGTTTACCCCTGTGCCTGTGTCACATTAGCTACAATGCCACCATGCAGCATCTCAGGTATCATAGTGCAAAGACAACCTCATTGAGGGGGAGGACATGTGTGTGTAGGAAGGCGAACACACCAGCACAGTCACAAGAGGAAATGGAACTCTGCCGGGTCCATCAGTGCAATGCAATGTAGCACACATACGCAAACATCAACATGAGGAACTACCAATGGTAATTCTGCAAATTGGGCCATTTGCAATGAGAAAAATGAGCTTTGTACATGTGGCCCTAAGTGATAGTCGTACATGACTCAATGAACCTCTGACGTGCATTTTTAACATGTATGGACATGTGGACTCCATCTCAGTACTGGGACACTAACACTTCGTTCTGGTTGCATTCAACCTGGCCACAAACATTGCATGCAGCACGCCACCACATCTGCTACTGTCACTCAGGAGCATTCTACTGTACACATATGTCAATGTGATACTCACCAACAGGGCCACCGATCACCACAACCAAGTGGTCCAGCAGATCCTGCTCTCTGGCCACCAGGTCAGCCCAGTGATGCTTTAGCTGGTGGCCATTCCGGCTGGTATGGTACACCCTCTTCAGGTGGTGGAGCACCTTGCCCCATCGCAACTGCCTTGCCTCTGTCTGATACCCCTGTATCACCCTGCCACCCATCTCGAGCATCATGGGAATTAAGTGGCACACTAGCCACACGAAGCACCCAAACTCCTCCTCCCCATCTGTGTCAGCCTCGCCCTTCCTGACATGTCCCTCAACCACAACTTCCAAACAGTAAATGGTGAAAAAAAAAGAAATGAGAATAAAGGAAACTTACTGCCCAAACTTAAGAACCCCAACTAACCCAACTAATCTAACATCCAGACAGACACCCGACAGTACAATAAATATGAAATACAGTAAAATACACAAAATCACATACACTGGTACAAGTAACAAACAGATTTCACGACAGACACAAGAGAGACACCACAAGATACAATATTCGCGTACAACACACCAGCAACACCGAGACACAGCCACACAGTCAACAAATGCACAGGCTGTAAAGTGAAAGTGAAAGTACACCCACTGTACCATGCCTGTAAACAGGATTTATTATTACATCACTTCCTGTCCCCTTGCAACACATTTTACGTCATGCGTGTATTTTTTTGACACCTAGGATGTTTACGTGACTATTTTAGATGCATTACCTACATGTGTGGCAATATACAACGCATTACCTGTAGACTTCCATTTCAATGGATATCCGCATGAGTGTGGTGCGCGGGTGGAATGCACGCTGAAGGCCTATGTATCAGTAGTTTGCGCTTGTGGGTATTTTCAACGCATTAAGGTCAACATTTTTTACTCTATCTGTGATTGTGTGATTTTCTTATATTTACCATGGATGCACCCTGCATCTACATGCAAATAGGATGGTATGGGTTGAAGTGTGTAATATAGTGTATGACTACATGTGGTAGAGCATGCAACTTTGTGAGTTGGTTGTGAATGATCTGTAACAACGATGTGTGTGTTTCTGAAGGAACAGCATGCAATACTTTGGCCATCATGCATATATGTATCTACATTTGATGCCAGTCAGTGACCTACAACAGTCATGGTATATGTTTGTGAAATGTGTTGACTCATGTGATGTGTGTAGTTGTTTGACTTACAGGACATTACATTTCAGATGACAAACACAACTCAGTCATCATTGAGGATGGTTGATGAGTGCTATGTAGGATATGTTACCCCTCATATGTTACTAATTGTTGGTTATGAGTTCATGGTGACTTGTGTGTGGACTACACAAATGTCTGACATGTGTACATGTTTGGTACATACTGGGTTTGAAACACTGTGCCTAAATTCCACCCATAAAATGTTTTGGACACGTCAGTTTGACTCATTACAATTAGCTATGTTACTTGTGTTACTATGGTGGACCTGCTGCCCTAGCTGAATTGTTCACATATTTTCAGATGTGCATTCCACAGAAGTTTCCAGTCCAAGTGTGTGGGCATGTGTACCCTGTGTCAGGGTTGGGCTCCATGGCAGTGGCAGGACTGATTTCCATAGATGGACTGCACAGGGCAAGTGTTGTGAACATTGCTTGTCATATCTGTGACAATCATGCTATTCATTGTCACAAATGATGCTCCCCCCTTGTCACACAAGCTCCTTGCAGACATTGCAAGTGTCCCACTTAGTAATGTCAGGGGTCTGGTCATATTTTCCTGTACTACTGATATTTCACATCCACTGCCTCATGTATGGGGCCCTCATTTACCTTATGATTGGAGATGTCATAGTTGCGTGTCATGTGCTGTCATGTGCTACAGTTGACCATGTTGGCAACGTGGATGTGACTCATATGTTGTGGTCCATTGATTGTGTCCTTCATTTGTGACTTTCAAGTGATGAGTCTTTTTGTTATGTGTGTGATGGTTGCTGTACAATCATACGCATCATATGTGATGTTGCATTAGAAGTAGTCTGATTTCTATTTGTGACATGCTCCCTGAGGTAATACTCACATTCCTAAGGTACATGTGATGGAGATTGAAGACACCAGAGCAGGATTGGGTGATCAAGTAAGGTGTTTCTTTACATATCTTAACAAGGCATGTAGAGTGACTATAAAGAGAAAAAGATTTGTACAATTTGCTGTCTGTGGGTAATTCCTGCATCTGTGTTCTGCTGTTCCCCCTCATTTTCCCTGCCACCATCCTCCTCCTCTTCCTCCTCGGGCAGTTCTTGTTCCGGCTCATATAATGGGATGTTCATCCTCACACAAATGTTGTGCAGGATAGCACAGGTGAGTATAATTTTACACACAATGTGTGGGGCATATAGGAGGTTGCCAGGCAGGTGAATCTGGACTTCAGGATGCCAAAAGTCCTTTCCACAATGGTGCGTGTCCTCTGAAGTGCCTGAATATAGGCACGCTCTGCTGCTGTGCTTGGGTTGGGGAACAGGTCATGATCCATGGCTGGGTCCCATAACCCTAATCCGCTGCAAAAGATAATATGAGTGAAATGTTTTATTCTTGAGTCACCTCTCCAGCAGTGAATAGGAACACACATGTATTTCATCACTACACTCCTGCTAACTCACCTGCACAATACAGAGCATATGCATATTTAGAAATACCTCTACCTTATCAAGAACACCAAAATTGGCAATTGGCTTGATAAGGTCCTACCACACGTTGCATAAAATGTTAGACTAGGTCCCTTGAGTAATGAAGGCCCTACATGGCCACAGCTGGACACATATACACCACACCCAAATGCTAACACCACAGCGGCACCGGAAGTGCGCTGCCTGTGTAATGATTTAGTACAAGTATATAGACGCTTAGCACAATTTATGATGCAAACATTAAATACTGCCCCAGGGCAACCACATATGGTCACCGCAGGCATTAATCCTGTGACAGTGCATTCACTGTCACATGGGTAGGGTACTCACCAAATGTGAAGAAATTTCGTTTTGGTTAGCACAATAAATAAGCACTTTGGAAGCAGTGTTTCCCCATAAGGGACCGCAATATTAACATACAATTCTCACAATGTGCTTGCCTTTCGGGATGGTTTCATCAGTGGACAACTGTGCCACATTGAGTGCAGTAATTGCTACACTCTACACTACTAATCTTCGGGAAGTGTTAAAACAAATTCAAGATGAATATAGGGCTGCCCCGGGCCTAGACTTTGGAGTGCAATTAACGGGCAACTTTGCCAGAGTATCCTCAATAGTATTAAGTAACCTTGAAGGGGAAAGCAGTAGCTCTGGCAGTTCACATGTGGCTCTGTACAGGATCAGGAGCGCGAGCTGCCAAAGAATATCACCAAGACCTATTTTAATATAGGTCGGGATAGTTTGGGAGCCAGACTGAGTGAAAACCACAACTTCAAGGTAAATCCAATAAGGATTCTACCAAGAAAGCAACAAAAGGTTCTAAAAAAACGCTGGGATAAACAAAAACAAAATAAAGATAATGTAAAACAGAGTATAATCTCTATGTCCAGAGACCTGAGAAACGGTACAACGTAAGAAATAGAGATAGTTTGAAAAGTCCTGATAGATGTCAATATACTGATAGACACCAATCTCATACCTTTCAGGACCCACCAGATAAACGAAGTGAGAGAGGTGGGTGTTCTGAACAATGAAACGAGTACATGAAAAAATGGAAAGATTCATAACGCTTGGCTGAAACTTTCATAAAAAAGGAAGAGAAACCTCCCCAACAGAAACAACAATTAAAAAAGAATAAGGTGGCAGCTATTTGGGCCCAAAATGCCATGCATGTTGAGAGCTTTAATGAAGAACAGGAAGTGAGCACTGCTTGACAGAGCAGCAGAAGTCACAATAGTTCGCCAGAATCTTCAAGGACATCTGGATGCGACAGCAACTAATGACTACATAGAAGTCGAAACTCCAGACACGCATGTCTCCCTGTGACATAGTTTGCAAATTGAAATTGTAACTCCGAGGAGACATTGAGTGCACAATTAAAGTAATATTCTGGGAAAAACTGACACTGTGCTATGATATCCTATTGGCACAAATGGATTGGCTACCAGAATTTGCCCACAATACTCCGTCCGGGGAAGAAGTTGTTATGCCTTCGTTCTCACCTCTCATTCCTAGGGAATTAGGGGACGGTTAACCAGTAGATTGGGCATTGGCACAAGCCCCTGCGCTGTATTGTAATCATTGGGGGTAGGATAGAGACTCTCCATACCATATAATACCTTTTAGCTCATTACCAAGGTCTCAACCTCAATATCCCATTAAACATGACGCTAAAGCACCACATAACTTGAGCACCAAGGTGTAATTCAGCCTTGTGTCTCCCCAATGAACAACCCTTTGTTTCCTGTAGCTAAACCGGACCATTCTTACGGAATAGATTTGGATTATAGACACTTAGATAGTCATACAACCAAATGTGCTATCCAAAATGCACATAGCATAGCACTGAATAACAATTTAGTGCTCAAAAAATACAAAACGACCCTGGATATCTCCAACTGTTTTTTCTGCCAAAATATATCACCTGAAAGCAAATTTGGTCATCAGAGTAATTGCTGGTGCCATCGGATTCACCTATGTAACATTCAATGAAGGCGATACTGTACCTGTTGCATACAAATCACACCTATTATACTGCACAGCTGAACAATGGTTTGCTCCCACAGAAAATATTTTGGCTGCTGTTCAGATGGCTGTCATAAAAGATAGAGCTCTGGCCCAGGGGAAACGTATTATTGTCGTAACCCCCATACCAGCCCTCGAGGCTGTTACAAAAGCCAGCGTCCCAAACACTAAAGCACTACATCCATGTTGGATCCTATGGGCAACATCTCTGACTGCCACTGATGTAGATTATGTTTTTGACCCAAAACTTCAGACTCAAAGATTCATTCAATATGCACCTGAATATCCATTACCAACAAATATACTGCCTCTTGATCAATATAAAATAATCATAATTTATACTGATGGTTCAGCACAACTGGCAGTAGGCACAAAACAACAGTATTTCACAGCCTGTGTGGTTGTGAGTGGTGTCATGAAGGATGGCAAATTCCTTCCCCAGAACACTTACACACACACCCTAGAGGTCTGCACTGCAGAAGTGGCAGAGCTTAAGGCTCTGGTATTGGCACTGGGCCATACAGATCTAGAACAGCAAACACTAATAGTGTGTGATTCATACTCTTGTGCCCAGTCTTTTATTAAATATATGCATTACAGGCACCAAAATGGGTTCGGAGATTCAAAAGGGAACACCATCAAACACAGATTACTGTGGGCGAAAGTAGCAGATCTGAAATACATGCTTCCCAATGCCCATGTAGTTCATACAATGGGTCATCAATGTGTAGGGATACACGTTGCAGGCAATACCTTGGCTGATGAAGCAGCCAAATCAGCAGCAGCCACGGCTGCTGTTGCTGCGATTACTCATTCCAGAACAAGCTTGGATGATGAAACACTGGCTACTGTGAAAGCCTCAGCAGACAGTAAGCCCATACCAAAGGCATATCCTGCCAAATAGTCCTACCACATAAGTGCACAGAACATTGCCTTTGTAACAATACCAAGGGTGGTGGATTGTGCGGTCCCCAACCAGAAGCACAGACCAGAGTTAAGAAAAGTGGTGCATGAGGGAGTTGCTTCTGCCCATGCAGGTGTGGCAGCTACTATTTCTTTATTGCAAAAACGCTACTGGTGGCCAGGTCTGTATAAACAAAACAAACAGTATGTCCTTTGTTGTGGCATCTGTCAATGAATAACAGAATCCATCATCAAGCGCCCACTGCAGACACCCCCTCTAATTTCCAACAAACCACTACGTGTGTACCTGCGCCATTGTGGTCCTTTGACACCGGATGGTTCATACAAATACATCTTAGTGGCAGTTGACTATTGCTTCTGATTCCTATGGGTATGGCCACAATGATCAGCTGACACTCAAACTGTTATTAAAGATTTGTATAACTTTATCGGGACATATGCAGTTGCGGCATTTCATTGAGACTAGGGCACTGCTTTTGCCACAAGAGCATTCAGGGACACTATGGTGATGTTGGGGATCCAATTGCATTACTTGTTCCCTATCATCCCAATGGTAACAGTATAGTGGAGCTAAAAAACCGAGACTTAAAGCAACCCTTAACAGCGAGGGTATTAAGTACGGGTCGTAGTTGGCTTAACCACCTATATGGAGTTCAGAAAGCACTTAATAATCTGCCTAAAAGGTCCCTGGGAGGGCACACCCCATATGCGGTTCTGTTTGGCATACCTATGTATGTCCCGGATATTGATGGCTCTGGCGTTGTGGTGGCAGACACAACTTTTGACATAAATGAACGTGTCACTGTCTTGCAGGAATTACAGCAGTTCCTTGATGAAAACTCATCTGCATATGCTTCCACCCTGGGAATAAGGGATGCACCAGTAACACCAACCGGCTGGATTCCAAAAGTTGGGGATCTGGAGTGAGAATAAGTTGCTGTGAAAAAATAAATCAGCCCTTCGTATCGAGCATCGGTTCCAATCCTGGGAATTCACAGTACCTTAGCAACAAAAAAGGATGATGGACAGAGTGCTGAAACTTTTCACTCACTCACCCCAGTCACAGATCTGGGTTTAATCCATTGTTCTTTTGCTCACCATGCCACACCAGTTTGGACCCAGCCATATGCAAATTGGTCTTGACTCTGTTCCCCATGGGAACACTCCAGCCTGAACTGCCAGGCCAGATCCTCCCTGGCCATAAAACAAGCATCCTGGGACCGGTTTCAAAGTATCACCCCCTTATCAGCCAGGCTAGCTCGAGTCTAGTGGCACAGTGTGCATAGGACCCATGTCTGGGCATACTCTTCCCACTTAGGGTGTCTTTAGCAACACAAAAGGATGATGGACGGAGTGCTGAAACGTTTCAAACACTCACCCCTAGTCACAGATCTGGATTTAATCCATTGTTCTTTTGCTCACCATGCCACCCCAGTTTGAACCCAGCCATATGCAAATCAGTCTTGACCCTGCTTCCCATGGGAACAGTCCAGCCCAAACTGCCAAGCCAGGTCCCCCCCTGGACCAGAAACAAGCATCCTGGGACCGGTTTCAGGGTATCACCCCTCATTAGCCAGGCTAGCTTAAATCCAGTGAGCAAGGTTCTGTGCTCACTGTGCACCCTGAAACACATGGATTGGTGGTTTTACATTTGTTTTCTTATGTTTCACTGTTGCTACAAATCAACCTTGACTTTTTATGGGTGGTGATGCAGCCCATGTATACAGTTTGGGCTTTAATGGTGTGAGTTGTGGTATTGGAGACGGTTCATTGTATTTCTTCTCAGGTATGATGTTTATGACGTACCGCTGTTGACTATGAAAGGTATTGAACAACCATTTACTTTCAATGTAATCTTTGGACAGTATTTGTATGACTTTGTTGTTTTTCTTTACAAGTGACCAGTCAATTGATATTGAAACAGAAGAACTGTCTGATGATGATTTAGATGACAATCGGCTACGTTTAGTGTCAATTTGACTAAACCAATGTCGCCGCTTCGACCTGTGGGTGTGCGTTGAACGTTACTTCTGGAACATTCTGGTGAGCCTTTTATCTCCATGCCTCACACTTTTTCCTTTGCTCTACACATCGTCGCAAAAGGGTTCTCTTTCCCACAGACATTAGATATCAGTCTAATGGCAGGACAAGTTTGTTTGTGTGGAAACAAACATCTACATTTAAAACATAACTTCTTTTTAAGGGTGGACAACACTTTGTGTCCTCCAGTCTTTTGCTTCGGCTTACTTTTCACACTCATGACTGTTGCGCTCTGGGCAACTCCGACTGCCATGTCAGCAGCTTGTCTTTCAGCAAGCTCCTCAGTTCTGGCAGCCATCAACACTCACTGTAGACTAGGAGTTTCTCTCAGAATTGGTCGCCTGAATGAATCTGACAAGCATCCATCAATAACTCTAAGATGCATAGCTTCTTCTTTCACACCATCTCCAGCAGGATTTTTGAGGTACTTGATAATCTTTCTGTTGTCAGCTCTTCAAGTGCATCAAAGAAATCCCCAAATGTCTCTATCCAAGCAGTCCCTCTATTGCCAATATTTTGCTTTTTGGTGGTATCTATAGGTGGTGGTGGTGTTTTCAGGAAGGCAGAAGCATTGTAACTGTTATTTAGAGTGTCTGATATTGAGGGTGGAGCTCTTTCAGATGCTGTTGACTGTGAATTTGCATTTTCATCATCACTGAGGCCCAGCAATGGATCAGCTTCCTGGTCATCCAGGACAGTCTTTAGGGTTTTGACCTCTTTCTTGGTCTCCATCAGAGACCTGTCACTTGTGGAGACCTCTGGCAGTTTTGGGGGTGTACTGCTTCAGGCATTGGATAGCTCAGTAAGCACAACTCTAGTGCTTCTTCTTGGGTCTCCTCACCTGGTGCTGATTTTGTAATGCCCCACTAATCGAAGCTCTGGTAAGTCGAATAACTGTACACTTTCTTTTTCCTTGTTCTGTCAGCCAGTGCTATTATTTGCAATCTTATGTAGTAAATTATTATTGTCTTTGACTGCGCTTTGTAAACCTATTTGTATCCATGTTCAGTGTTTACTCTCTGTACAATGTATAACTTTACTTTGTGTGGCAGCTCAGCACCTTTTAGTTTGGTCTGGGTTGTAGCTTCTTCATCAACGATGCGTAGACGTCTTAGTGAAACTTTCTTTACATACAAATGCTTCACACAGGCTGGGTTGTACTTTTACTCGGCACTTTAACGAAGGAACATGTGGCAAACACGAGCAGTGCCTGGACCACAACAAACTCTCCAGGAGAGCATTGTCATTCTTCAGGTTACTTATCCCCTATCTCGTCACCAGTTGTGGCATCCTCCCCAGCCTGGGTACCTGCCAATGACTACGCCACACAAGGAGCTGTAAATCTCACATCTTTACTCCTTTGCGTGTACCTGTGAACTCCAACATTCTAAATCAAGCTTTCATTACATTTTATTCGAGAGATTACATCACAATGGTGCAGAGTCCATTGGAACAAAAATAGGTCTGTTATAAAATGTACAAGACACTACACTTGTGATGAGGACAATACTGGAATGGGAGTGCCTAACCCCTCTGAAGTAATACTTGTGCTGTAGTTGCCATGTTCAGGTGAGTCACCAGTAATGTTCAGGCCTGAATGCCCCAGCCAAATGTTTGGGAATATTGCATGAATTGGTATGGATGAAAGCTATTGTATGCTTCATCAAGAAGACGCACATTTTAGAGGTGGACCAGAAATGTCTATGCTCAATTCCTTTCAAAGCAACCCCTTGCATCCTTCGCTAAAATTGCAGCAGCAATACTTGGCATTCTTCTTGGAAACCATTTCCAAACCTGTTGTTTAAAAGTGTAAATTAAATGGGCAAGGGTGGTGGATAGCCACAAATGGGATATGCCATGGTGCACCTCACTCTTTGGCATCACTTAATACCCAAGATCAGAATGAGGAAGACTGTCTTTGAAATACCACTGAAATGATCAAAGTGTGGATAACTGGTACCTTGGAAGTGTGGAGGATCTTTTTGTGATCAAGGGACATGCAAAACCCAGCACTGTTTCAGGGGCACACTTTCCACCTCAGGGGGGGCAAAGCTTGTCTCCAAAACTTAGGACTTGTGGATATGTTTAGAAGTACTCAATTGCTGGGATAAATATTCTCACTCTGCAGCTGGTCACACAAGTTGCACTAGGTGTGGTCCCATATTAGTGGACAAGATGCTCCTTGCAAACTTTAGGAAGGTGGACCAGGAACCTGTGACCCTGTCAGACCACAGCCCAATGACATGTCCCTTGAAATGGGTTTTGCAATTTTGAACAAAACCCCGTTAAAAGATCAAGTTGTTCTGAAGAACACTAGCAACATAAATACATTCATAAATATCTACGGCAGGATGACACTGGGCAAGGCCACTTTCATGAAAGGCATAGTCACAGTGGAGTCAGCACACCTCAAGTTCATGTGAGAAGCTGTTCTGCTCAAGCTTAAGGAGGAACTGATAGAGTTGAAAGTAAAGTATATTAGAGTCTTGAAAAGTGTGATGGAAACTAATTTGATTAATTACACTTCTAGGTGTGTTGTAACTTTAGTAGTTTGTGAATAGCAATGGGAAAATACAAAAAGCCCTTCACATGAGTGATATTTCAGACTGGAGGCTGGAAAACAGAGCAGTCTTCCAAAATACTAGAAGCAATCACCTCCAAAAGATGAGATTTGGTGCATAAAATAGACTGTGCTCACAAATGTCAACATCCTTAAAGATGGCAGGATAACTGGAAATACATTCTTCCAATAAGGAAAAGAGAACCAACTCAGGGACTTCCTTAAGAGGGTGTGATTTCTCAAATACTGTGCTGAAGGCAATGAGAACCAGTTGAGGAGGAACAACTTAAGGGGTGTTGGTTTGTTGGAAAGATGTGAAGGTACTGACATGGTAGCATGTATGGAAGAATAGCTCTCCATAGCTGTGGTACCTAGGAGACTCTCAAACGTTTTTGTGGTCAAAAAGCACACAGTGTACCTCCTAGTCCCTGTGACCTCCCCTTGTGGGTTTGCCCGGTGGTGGTCAGTCTCATGAACTATTCAAAGACATGAGCCTACTGAACACATGCAGTACTGGCCATTTCACATGCTTCTGGTCCCGGTGAATCTAAAGGTGCTCACAGTAAACAAAGCATTCTTCTTTGTAGATCCAAAATAAGAGCTGAAGTAGGTGGAACAATATGATGCTGGACAAATGTATGGCTCACACCCCACCTGAAAATAGAGAGAAGGAAATGGAATAGAAGGCCCCAATGCTGTAACACCCCAAAAGCTACATAATAATGTGTAAGATGGCCAAGAAGCAGCACAGGTTATGACAGGGACTGTTGGGGTCAGCACACCAACCACAAGATAATAGTGAGTCAGAACTCAAGTCTGTAGAAGCCAACTCAGATGCCTGGTCCATGCTTGAAGGAGACTGAGCAATTAGCATGAAACATTGTTCACCAGGGTGTCATCCTGGAAATTGATGCAGCCTCAGAAGGTGGAAGGTGGCCTTTAAGCAAATACCTACACCTCCTTCATAGAAAAATAAGAGAGGAGTTAAACATGTACTATGGTAGGCAGCTGCCTACCCGCTCTGAGGGAGGCTTCAATAGGAGTTTGTTTCAAAGGAGCCTGTCATCCCTCTACATATAAGGCTATGACACACCGGGCATGGGACAGTACATGTGTTGTCCCTTGCTGATGGGAGCTTATGTGTCGGTGAATGGGTGGGCATGAATACCCTACATGCAATAGATCTTGATTACATACCGTGACACAATCCTCTGCATTCAAATTCCTCACTTGATATGTCAGCGGTATGGACACAATCATAAATCACCATAAAATAATATTCTTAGTAGGTAGGGGTAGGGGTCAAGAAAGTAATTCTTCCATAGACTCATCTCATAAAAGAGGAGGATAATAGGTTGAGAAAATGATTTAGGGGCCAATATTTTGCAACAAGTTACTCATTCTATGTAAGGGATGTGATGATCAGGGAGAGATTCTGGGGTACTGTTTAGCGCTAGTAGGGTAATTGATGACAGGGAAGGGACATATGAGATGGTAGAAGATTGCCTACATGAGACTAACATACTGTTATTAAGAGTTTATGCTCCTAATGTTGAACAATAAAGGGGCATTATTTATGACCCCCCACCTTGACTGCTGTTGAAGTCACTTTTGCGCAAACTTTGTAACCATATCTATGAGGCCTCGCAAAGCCATTTTGTATGGCCTCTGCACAAGGGAGGCTTTCCATGGGTGTTCTGCAGCACACATAGAAAGTGGAATATACCTCCCAGAATTGCATTTGTGCATGAAGGTGTCCCTTCCTGCACAAAAACAATCCTGCATGTGTTGACCCTAGTGCAGGGGAAAAGGACAGGAATGCACTGTATGCTGTAGATATGTCGCATTCCTACGCTTTCACTTTGATGAAGGGCAGCGCAACAAGGTGACTCGCTGCGCTGCCCTGCGGCAGATACACATAATTATGCCCCAAGTTCCTAGAGCTTGCTTGCCACTTACCCTAATGTGTATATGGGATGGTTTTAGTTGCATTCTCAAACTAGCTTGGGCAGGATATATGTTTTGCTTTGCAGGCTCACTGGTGTTGCGAACAGCCATGGAATTCCAAACATAGGTTCTAAATTTGAGTTTGGTTGCTCATGAAGGGTACTACTACTGTCACTTTGCATTGGTTCTGATTCCTATGCATGACTTCCAGGTACCTCTGGAGAGGCTCTTGTACTCTGCATAGGCACAGGCCTTGACTGGGAGAATGGAATACTTTTGTAGAACTAGGACCATAATCATTGGTTGTGGTTTGTCAGGTTGGGGAAGATCTACAATTCCTGTACTAAGACTACAGTCAGTGATGATGGAGGATGGGGCATGTGAAGTCTTATAAGGGAAGAAATAGTAAGGTACATCAGAGTAAATGAGCGCACAGTGTTTGACATTTTATTTGGGTGAGAGACATTTACATTAGTCATTAGGAGTCATTATGACCATACCTTGAATGAGGTGAGAAAACAGATGTAAAGAACTGTGAGAACTTTTAGCGACATTGAGACCCTCATCAGAATATTAGAGAAGAGAATGGAACCTGCAACTCTGGGGGACAACACCCATTGCACATGGAGATGGCAATCGATGCTCAAGCCCTGGAGCAGTTATGGTGTGTATAATATGGGGAATATAGTAAAAGAAAGCATGCTGTGGGGAAGCGGTGTAGGAAACGACTAATCTGGCTCATAAAATCTGAAATTAGGACACAAGAATGGATGAACAGTAAGGCGCAGGAGATGTGGTATATTCTCAAGAAGACCTTGGCCCAGATTTAGTAATTCTTTAACTTGTCACTGCATCATGAAGGGCAATTAATACTGCCTTGCGTAGCCTTGTTAAGAAATGTATTGCAACTGATCTGCTTTCGCTGCGTTACATTACATTTCAACTTGGAAGGCTTTCATGTGTGGTAAATGGGTGCTCCCATGCACCAACTCATGGATTGTGGTGCATTCCCAGAATAACTAAAGCTAGTAAACCTGGGAAATCATCAAAATCCTACGCTTTCCCCAGTGAGTCATAACTAGGAGAAATATCTTTATTTATTCTCGTTATTTTCTTTTTCCACATATGCTGCATTCAACAGCACACATAGAAAGAGAAAAATGGCTCTAAGGTTTGTTTTTTGAAGGATGGTTTTCCTTCCTGCACAAAAAAGGTTGTTCCTGTTATGCAGGCACCCTTGCACTATGGTGCTATGGTGGCTTACACTGTGTTGTGTGAAAGATCCACAAATATGCCCCCTAGTCTTTGCTGACTATTACTCCACGCTATATAGTTGTATAGTTGTTGTGATACACTAAGAGAAGACATAGTAGAAGCACACATTGAAAAATAAAACGTGCAGTGCAAAAGCAGACATGGGAAAAATGTGAATTGCTTCAGCCCCAAACCAGGACATGAGATAAGCAAAGCAATCCTGGACCTGGCACATGGAATGATTCCAGCCAAATTATACTCAAAGTATGGGGCCTGACTGGCAGCAAAGTTAACTTAACAGAGCTCTATAAGGTTACGAAAAGTAAGGGAGCATTGCACCAGTCGACTAGTGATATCCTGACAGAATTTCTCCCAAAGCCGGGCAGTTTGCATCAGTGGTGTCCTCATACTGTCAACCATCTACTGTCTATCCTAAACCTGGTTATAAAATCCTCAGCAAAGTGATTGCAAAGAGATTGTTTTTATTTATATTGAAATTTGTCCACCAGGATCTATGTGGATTATCCCAGGTTGCACCACATCAAAGATTGTTAGAAGAATTTTCAAAGTGTTTGGGGGTGTCCCACTGGAGGCACCACATCCAACAGTGATGTCTGTAGTTTGGATAAAATGTTTACCCCGCTTATGTGGCATTACTGATTTGCAGTCCTGACGCAAACGAGAGTGTAATGCCAGATTCTGGGCTGTGTTTCTCTGATTTATAAGCTGCTGAAGGCCAGGGTTCATAATAAGGGGTGATATCTCAGACTTTTAGGACAAGCAGGGGAACATGGTAGGGATATGCCTTAACCCACTAATTTTTGCTGTTGTGATTGAGCTGCTGGTGAACCTGATGCTCTAGAAAGCGAGGCAAAGAGGCAATACAATTAATAGCATAATGCATGGTGTGTCTTTATACATCAACAAAATGCTTGTCTCACTGAAAGATGCAAATGATGAACTGGAAGTGTCAAGTGCTGACCTTTAGCGTGGTATCTACTTTAAGAGTAAAACAGGTCCAGTACAACATATGTTCGCGCTCTCTGACTTAATTGAGAACAATTTTAGGGCAGTGATGATTGGCCTGCGGGGATGTGTGGTATTCTGGAAGATGCTGCCACTGTCACTACGATGGCAGAGCTCCTTCAGTTGTGCTTTGATTTGTACTCAGTCACAAAAGCAATAGAATACTTTTTTTGCTAACCTGAATATCTGCTCACCTCATTTAGAATCGGGCAGGACTTCAGTATGCCAGCGGTGAAGACTACTCTGTCACCACGGCTGACACACACCTCCGAAGGCCTGACAGACTAAGGCCCTCATTATGACAATGGTGGTAAATGCTGCTTACCGCCATGCTGACGGTCGCCAACTTACCTCCGTGCTGGCGAATATTTGCCACCATACTATGACACACACACACCAATCCAATAGAATACAGCCACATACACAAATCCGCCAGACCAAAGGTCAGTGCTAAAGTGCCGGTCCCAAAACCCACACCATTATGCCAACAGAACAACACCCATCACATTATGACCCACGAATCACCACAGCGGACATTCAACAGCAGTAAACCACTGGCAGTACATACCGCTGCGCTCAAAATGGAGTACCCACAGACAAAACAACACCACATTGGACAATTCAAACAACACACACCTGACACCCATACACACACCACACCCACATACCCACATCATTATAAAACACACACCTACATCACCCACAACCCCTTATGAACACAAATCATTGCCACAAGACAGACACCAAGACTACTACCACAACTAGACACACACATCACTCACACCCATACACCCCACACGCACTCCACATCACACACCCCAACACATTACCCAACACACCCTCACCAACACACATCACATAACACCCATGGCACCACAAAGGCACCTCCATTTCACTGAGGATGAGTTAAGGGTCACAGTGGAGGAAATCGTCTGGGTAGAGCTACAGCTCTTTGGAGCACAAGTGCAGCAGATATCAATAGCAAGGAAGATGGAGCTATGCGGAGAATTGTGGACAGGGTCAACGCCGTGGGACAGCACCCAAGAACAAGGGATGGCATCAGGAAGAGGTGGAACGACCTACAGGGGAAGGTACGTTCCATAGCAGCAAGACACCAGCTCGCTATCCAGTGGACTGGCAGTGGATCTCCACCTCCTCCCCCACAACTCACAGCATGGGAGGAGCAGGTACTGGCAATACTGCATCCTGAGGGCCTGGCCGGAGTTGGAGGAGGACTGGACACTGGTAAGTCAACTTTTAACAATTATCACCCCCCCATACCTGCATGCCATCACACACCCACACCCTCACTCCTATCACTCCACTCCATCCCACACACTCCACCATTACATTACACTAATCCCAATGCCAAGCCCTGCATGCTGTACCAATACATGGACACCCCCCTAGCCCTGCATGGACACTCATCACCAAAGCATGCACAGAATAGGGAAACTAATATAATCACTATACACCAACATACACAAGCAAAAGCTGGCAGGGGAACAACAACCATAGAGGGGAAGCTATAGAAGTACAAATGCCAGACACCTGAAGCATAATACCTCATTTACATTCCAACAGGTACCCCAGCCAATGTCACTGGAGAGGAGGTGCCAAAACTAACCAGTCCCCCAACAGAAGAGGCCCACAGTGATGACAGTGACTCTGGACTTCAGGATCTGGACAATCTACCTGGCCCATCAGGGACCACTGGACAGTCGGTCACCCAAGCCTATTAACAGACCACCACAGATCCTCCCCCATCAGGAACCAACACCACAGCACCCACCCAGCGTACCCATACCTCTGTCCCCAGGACACGTCAATCAGCAGTGTGCCCACCTGTTCAGGGATCCCAGGCCACACCTCGCTGACAAGACAATCAGGAACTTGGGGGTCAGTGGCAGTGGGCACACCGTTCAAGGGACAGGGGGACAGGGACACTGGGAGGACTGCTGTGCGCCAGGCGAGGACAGGACCAGGGAACCAACTCTCCAGGAGGCACTCTCTGAGATCCTGGGAGCCTACCAACATTCCCAGGACACGATGGGCCAGATCCTAGACAACCTGCAGGAGAACAGGCGGCTGCAGGAGGGACAGTATGAGGGGATCAGGGATGACTTGCAGGTCATCAACAACACCCTGATCTCCATAGCAGTGGTGCTGGCAGACCTAGCCAGCATTATAAGGGAAGCAGTGTCACACCAGTGGGCCCCTACCACTAGCCAGTCATCTGAACAGGCCTCCACATCCGCTGCCGCTAGTGGCCAGGAGGCCCGGCCATAGGACCAACAGGCCACCAGCACCTCTCCCTCTGCAGAAGGTGAACCACCCCCCAAATGTTCCCTCTGACCCAGACCGAAGCCAGAGACACTTGCTAAGGCCACCACCAGGAAATGAGACTCTCCTGATTGTCCCCCTTGTGTCCCACTCAGTCAACTTGTCCACCTTGATCTGCCATTGCTCCCCTTCCTATGTCCCCATGGACAATGCACCTGTGCTACAAACTGACTGGAACAATACCCTAGACTTTCCTCCATCACCAACCCATCCCATTGCACTTACCCCTCTAGATTTTAGCACTACAATAAGCACCCTTGGATAAAAATCAACTACTAGTAATTCATGTATTGCAAATTTGTATTGATTGAAACAGCTACAACCATTGCAAATGAACTGTACATAAAATGAGCATAGAAATAATGACCTGTAGCTGGCTGTTGTGATCACACCAGGAGAATGTGTCATATCAACAACATCTACAAAAGTAATATCCAGGGGTAATAGTATGTAGGGCAAAGATGTGGGTAATTCCAGCATGGCAATGCTACACAGAATACACTAATAGTCATAGAAATGTGAAGTTGCACTGTCTCACCTGTGTGTCATTGGAAGTACTGACGTATCACCAATGTTCTGTTGTCCACATCCTCATCCTCTGCCTCCTCATCCTTATTGTCCTCAGAGTCCACTGCTGCCACAGGGGCATCTCCAGTCTCCTTCTCCTGCAGGAAAGGTACATGCCGTCTGCGAGCCAGGTTGTGCAACATTCAGCATGCCACTACTATCTGGCAGACCTTCTTGGGTGAGCAGCACAGGGACCCACCTGTCAGATGGAGGCACCTGAACCTGGCCTTCAGGAGGCCAAATGTAATTTCTATGATCTTTTGGTTCACCCATGTGCCTCATTATAACGTTCTTCGGCCCTTGTCTTGGCCTTCCTTACAGGGGTCAGCAGCCAGGACAGGTTTGGGTAACCAGAGTCACCTGAAAATATTGAGGGACAACATTTAGCCACACACTATCCTATATGGCCAACACCATAGGCATATATCAACATATACCGGGGGGGAACCAGGGCTCACCTATTAGCCACACCCTGTGCCTCTGTAGTTGGGCCATCACATTTGGGATGCTGCTATTCCTCAGGACAAAGGCATCATGCACTGACCCAGGATGCTTAGCATTGACGTGGGAGATGTACTGGTCCGCCAAGCACACCATCTGCACATTCATGGAGTGGAAACTCTTACGATTCCTGAACACATGTTCATTCTGGTGGGGAGGGGTACAAATGCAATATGTGTTCCATCATTCGCACCAATTATGTTGGGGATATGTCCCATTGCATATAATCCAGACTTGACAGTGGCCAAATCCTCAATCTGGGGGAATGCAATGTAGCGGCACATGTGTTTTATCAGAGCAGACAACACTCTGGTTAGCATGTTTAAGAACATTGGCTGTGACATTCCTGCTGCCAAGCCCATTGTTACTTGAAAAGAACCAGTTGCCAGGAAATGGAGAACTGATAGCACTTGCACAAGAGGTGGGATCCCAGTGGGGAGACGGATATCAGATATCAGGTCAGGTTTCAATTGCGCACACAGCTCTGTGATTGTGGCACCGTCCAGTCTATAGGTGAGTATTATGTGCCTGTCCTCAAGTGTAGCCAAGTCCACCAGAGGTCTGTACACAGGGGTATGTATCCATCACCTATTGATCCACAGCGGTAGGTATCTAAGGGACACAAGAGTGAATAGGCTGTCACAAACTGAACAATGGAGCCACAACAACACTCCACAATGTGCAAACATGTAATGGGACAGTGTAATTAGTGAAGTATGTGCCTATTGCTCCTGTGATGCAGCAATAATTGATAGGCCTGTCCACCTGCCCTGAAATGGTCGACCACCTGTCCTGTGTGGAAGGACAGGTGGAAGTGAGGTAATGCCTCTGACGTTGTGCGCCGTGGCAGTAGGCGGTCGTGAACCGCCATGCAATTCCTCATTGGTGAATATTGGGCCCTATGGGGTACAGTGGGCAATGGGGATCTATGCCGGCGGTGACGGTGTGCCCTGCCGCCAACGTGACCGCCATTTTCTATCTGATTCGTCACTTGTTTCCTGACCTTCCATAGGAGAGGACCTACACTGCATGTGCTGCTGTGACCTGTGTCTGGAACTTACCATGGCCCGTTTGACGGGGGAAAGGGCCCCAGCCTTCACTTCTGAGGAGCTGGAGCGACTGGTGGATGGGGTCCTACCCCAGTACGGACTGCTGTATGGGCCTCCAGACCAAAAGGTGAGTACAACTTGTGCACAATGCATGTGGCATGAATGCTTGGAGTTGTGTGTGAAGGCCTCATGTAAGGGGGTTGGGGGATGTCCTCTTGGCGGTGTACATGTTGTGGGCTGGGCTGTGTGTGTGCCAATGGTGATGGAAACGGGTATGGTTGGCTATTTGTGTGACAGGCTGGACTGTTTGTCTAATGTAGTTTTCCTGTCTGTATTGCCTCTGCAGGTTAGTGCCCATCAAAAAAGGGAATATGGCGTGCCATCGCCAAGGAGGTGCCGTCCCTGGGGGTCTATGGCAGGCGCAGCAACCACTGTCGGAAACAGTGGGAGGACCTGAGACGCTGGCCACGGAAGACACAGAGGCCTAGCTGGGGATGGCCTGCCAATGAGGAAGGGGTGCCTGTCTGACCCTGACCCCCCATCCCCAATGGCCCACATACTGGCAGTGGCCTACCCTGAGCTGGATGGGTGCTTGGGGGCATCACAGCAGTCACAAGGGGGTGAGTACAGTGGGTATCATTACAATTTACGGCTGGTGGGGTGGTATCCGGGTGGTGGTTGTGTTTCCTTGGGTGCCCCTAGGCCAGGCCAGACATAGCAGCATAGGTCCTCTGGTGGCTAAGGGTTTGAATGGGAAATACTGCTTACCTAGCTTGTTAGAATTCACTCCTGGGCAGGGCTGCGTGGGTCCCAGGTGTGTTGCAGTTGGCGGTGTGTGCCCCTCCTCATTCCTTAGTGACTAGCCATTTCACTGGTAGTGCAATGCATAGTGCGTAGGCCTGTTCCCTGTGTGTGAGGGTGCTGTGTATGCCAACGGTGGTGTTGGTGCAGTCATTGACCCTGTGTATCCTTTGTCTCTCTCTCCGCCTTTCTTGTTTTGTCATCCTGTCCTTATGTTCATTAGCATCATCTGGAGGAGGAGCAGAGGCACCGGTGACAGAGGGAGCTGCATTCCACAGGACCCTGAAGGCAGAGTCCACTGACGCTGAGGGGACCAGTGCGACGTAGGGCGAGGGGAGCACCACAGCGGATACTGGAGGGGACAATGCAGACTCAGATACCTCCTCCGATGGAAGCTCCCTGGTGGTGGCGAATACCTCTGTGACCACTCCAGCTGCAGTTACAGCCGCCACCCCTGTACCAACACCGCGTTCCCAGTAGCCCCTCAGTGAGTTGCCTGTGTCCGCTCACCCAGGAGGGTGGGCATCTCCTTCGCCCCAGGCACCTCAGACCCTGCCCCAGTGAGCCCTGCTGCCCTGAGTGAGGAGGCTATTGACCTCCTTAGATCCATATCTGTAGGGCAAACAACCATTGTGAATGCCATCCAGGGGCTGGCAGCCCAGATGCAGCAATCTAATGCATTCATGGAGGGCATTCACAGTGGATTGGCGGCCCAACAGAGATCGATCCAGGATCTGGCCTCCTCTCCGATGGCAGCCATTGTCCCTGTTTCAACCGTCCCCCCTCCAACCTCCACTTCCCAGTCCCATTCTCCTCAACCCCAACCCATCCCAAGCACACAGGCATACGAGCATGCACACAAGACAACACCCAGGAGTGGCACGGGCAAACACAAGCACCACACTTCATCCCACAGGCACTCACACAAACACCATTCAGTTGCAGACACAACAGCATCCACAGCCTCCGCTGTCTCCCCCTCCTCCTCCTCCACCCCACTCCCAGTTACATCCACACTCACACCTGCATACACTACATCAACATCCACTATCAGCATCACCACACCAAGCAGAACACACACCTCACTGGCAGACACCTCCACAACATTCATGCACGCGTCCCCTGTGTCCTCTCCCACCGTGTCTGTCACCCTCTTCCTAATGGACACAAACGCAAGCACTCAGACACCCAACAGCCATCTACCTCATAACAGCATACAGCCCATGCACCTGCACCCAATCCAGCAGACAAACACCTCCAACAACCACTCCCTCATTATCCACTCCCATTCCTCCTCCATCTTCCCCCCCAAACGTCCCTAAAAAGCTTTCCTTTCCACAACTGACCCCTTCCCTACCCCTCCCCCCCCATCCTGCACGTATGGGTAGGGTAGCAAGGACCCAGCCAAGCACCTCAGCCAAACAGTCCATGGGCCCAGTATTAGTCAGCCTCTCTGTTGGGCTTCAGGACCCCCAAGAGGAATGCTTTTTGCCTAGTGGGGATTACCTAATACTGCTGCAGAGGAGATGCTGCCAAATGTGAGTCCAGAATGCCTTACTTGCTTGATATACCTTTGTTGAGCATACAGGAAATAGGAAAAATGGGGATGACTGATCACTGGGACTCTTGCATGATAAGAGGGTATATATGATAGGAGACTTTGCAGGGGTACTCAGACCATGTGATGACATGGTGTAAAATATCAAGGTCCCATCTGGACAATTTTTATTGCTTGATAAAATAATGAGGCCCATATATATACTTTTTTGCGCTGCATTTGCATCATTTTTTTATGCAAAAGCGGCGCAAACTTGCAAAATACAATTGTATTTTGTAAGTTTGCACCGTTTTTGCATCAAAAAGCGGCGCAAATGCAGCGCAAAAAAAGTACAAATATGCACCTGAGTGTTTAGAGAAGCATTTGGAACTGGAAATCAACAAACTGTGACACACAGCATTCTGCATTTTTTGTTCAAATAGGGGGAGAGCAAGAAAGCTGTAACATTACTGTAAATACTGTAGAGCTATGAGGAGTGCTAACAAGGTAGACCTTGGAAACCTTAGAGATAAACATTGCCAGGGAGCTGGGGTGAATCGTGAATCACTGTTTACCAAAGTACTCGCAGGAAGTTTCTAGGAACATCTGGTTCAAGCTAATCCAGTTTAACTCTCTCCATATTACATACATAACACCCAAGATTGGGCCGAATTTACCCTCTGCCACAGTTGCAGCATCTCAGGGCAGGATGTGATCAGGCGGTCTGGTTGTGTTGTGTCATAAAGGAGTTCTGGATTGTATTATAAGTTTACTTACTGAAGTGACAGGTAAACTGGCTTTGCCTACACCAGAGAAATGTTTACTGCTGCCCAGGTCTAAGGAAACAAAACTGAGCAGTAGATGTATTAAATTAGCACTGATTATGGCTAAAACATAAATAGCCGAAGGATGGAAATCAAAGAGGGCTCCCAACATGGCAAAATGTATGGATGGAGGGGGTATTGTGGGGGGGCAACCATTCAAGCAGAGGGAAAAAGAGGGGTGAGGAGTCCATTAGTGAGCTGAGTTTGGAAGTGAGCTACTGAGGTTTTTGTAGGATAAGAAGAGAGATGAAGACAGCCATGAAGAACTGGGTATTAGAGGACTAGGGACAGATTTATGCACTGTGGTGCTGCACCAAGTGCAGCGCTACTTTACCTGCGCCCATTAGCACCCCCCTACTGCCACCATGTGTGTGCCGTATTTAAAATATGGCACACCATGGCACAGGGTAGGGGGCAATAGCATAATTTCTCATGACGCTATTTATGTACTATGCAGGTACTATGTTATGTACTATGCATGCATTGCGCCACTCTGTAAATACAGTGTGGGGATTTTGGCCTCGTTGGGCCACATTAACGTAAAAAATGATGACGTTAATGTGGCTGAAGGTGGCGCTAGGGCATTATAAATATGGCCCTAGGTGCTTCAAGCGCTAGCGAGTTAACCAAAACAAAAAAGCCTGCAGAAGGACATGGACGCTTATGCCTGCCTGCATGCGCTCATACGCCATGTGTGGTCGTGTGTGAGCGGTGACTGGTGATGACGCAGAAAAGAAGGACTAACAAATATTCAAATATTCATTCAGTTATCCTGTAACCAAAATCGTATAAGGTAGTGTGATTTTAGCAAAGAAAAATAATGTACGTGGGAAATTGTGCCCATGGGGTAGTTCGTCATTATTATAAACGGGCTTAATTAATCATGAAGAATTGACAAATGTAGTAATCCGTCATAATTGCAAATGTATTCTATGATTTTCTTGTTGAAACTCTTTTATGCTTAGCTTAAATTTAGCAGAGGCTTTGGCCTAGTTGCCATGTCTCAAATTTAACTGCGTGGTTTTCACTTGTATTAACAAAGACATAGGGGGTCATTCCGACTCCCGCCGGCGGCGGTAACCGCACGCCCGGCGGGAGCCGCCGAATGACCGCACCGCGGTCAAATGACCGCGGCGGTCATTCTGAGTTTCCCGCTGGCCTGGCGGGTGACCGCCAGAAGGCCGCCCGCCCGCCCAGCGGGAAACCCCCTTCCACGAGGATGCCGGCTCCGAATGGAGCCGGCGGAGTGGAAGGGGTGCGACGAGTGCAGTTGCACCCGTCGCGATTTTCAGTGTCTGCCACGCAGACACAGAAAATCTATGTGGGGCCCTGTTAGGGGGCCCCTGCAGTGCCCATGCCAATGGCATGGGCACTGCAGGGGCCCCCAGGGGCCCCACAACACCCGTTCCCGCCAGCCAGGTTCTGGTGGTGAAAACCGCCAGAACCAGGCTGGCGGGAAGGGGGTCGGAATCCCCATGGCGGCGCTGCTTGCAGCGCCGCCGTGGAGGATTCCCTGGGGCAGCGGGAAACCGGCAGGACACCGCCGGTTTCCCGTTTCTGACCGCGGCGGTCAGAATGCCCATGGAAGCACCGCCAGCCTGTTGGCGGTGCTTCCGCGGTCGTTGGCCCTGGCGGTCCATGACCGGCAGGGTCAGAATGACCCCCATATTATTTTACGTTAAGGCTGTATTTTTCCAGTAGAGATGACTAATACACTTATCTCAAGGTTTTGTGCTAGGCTGGTTTCATCCTCTTTGATGCAAGGTCAGCTCCTGCAGGTGCAGACAATAAAGGCACTAAGATAAAATTAATTGGCAAACTTTGTTGCAACTTGTGTTCCAATGTCCAAGGACAATGTATGCATAAGTGAGTACTAGGAGAAAGACACTATTCATTGGTCAAATTGAAGCCACCCTATGAACCCTCCAATGGAAGACCCTCAAGAATTTGGAATCTTTCTTACTTAAACCCACCGGACAAAGAGAAGTCAGCCATTTTCCTTGATGACATTTTTGAAGCCAAATGCCAGACGCCATCTTAGACGACATCTGGATGCCCTTTTCTCTATTCCAGAGAAAGAGACTTTGAGAATTCTCACCCTAGAGACTTTAACTTTAAACCTGCCCCGTTTTGCCTATACAGTAACTTTGCCCCATTCTCCTTGCTGCCGCAAGGAAACTTGCCCTTAACTTTGCCCCTTTGAAATCTGCCCCAGGCTGATAGAACGGATACCTGAAGGACGAAGACTTTTCTTGAATGCTGATTGTATTTGGTAAATATGAAAGGATAATTGTATTATGCATTATGTTTTCCTTCCGAGGTACCAACTGCTTATTTTGATAGGGCCCAAGCTAGAAGTTTTCTAAATTTGTGTTGACTAAATTCGTTTTGCATGAAGCCCCACATGCCAATGCTAATTAGAGGTTAGTTGAGGTATTCACTTGATGCACCATGCTAAACTGAAATCTTGTTATGCTGACCGATGTATGAAATTAGTCAAATTCAGTTGCTTATATTAGTGATTTGTATTGCTATAACCGAGTGCATTATAATTCAGATTTTGCGAAGATTGCGTTTCTTCCGCCGCTATGGACAGATAGTAATGTTCGTATACATATATAATTTGATTTTGAGACTCACTTATATCATGCTAGCTTTGTTAATATAGGGAAATAAATTCATTAACTTCAAATGAACTGGTGTGGTTATTCATGACTGAAAGGTCATGGTGCGTCAAAATACCAACTGTTATTGATTCCTAAGGTGTTATTTTGATCTATTAATTAAATATTGGGTATCGATTACAATAGTTATTGATTATTGATTTAAGTGATCCGACTATATCTGGATAAGGAGAACCCAACTCGGCTAAAAGGTTCACCGACCTCCGGCGTGTCCAAGTACAAGTAATTTACAAAGACTGGACGCGCTATCAGAAGATGGTAGCAGAGATTGATGGGTTCGCCCTTTGGGACCCCATCCGAACAATAGGTGGATTCAAGTTAGAATTTTCTTTGATAAAACAAGTTGGAGAGATGATGATGCCCTAAATCCCCAATGACTTTCCTGGAATCTCGGAGCTTGCGAATGGAGGAAATGGAGGTGTGAGAATGTTTTCGGCGTTTCTAGTGACGTATGAGTGAAGTTAGGGTTTTGCGCTTGCATAGCTTATGCCGCAGATGAATTGTGAAGTTTGTGAGGATTTTAGGGGGTTACGAACCCCAATCAAAATTTTAGAGGAGTGTTTCTCCAAAATGTGAGAGTAGGGAAGTCGTCGAACTTCATATGTGTGTAGCGCTTTGTGCAGGAAAAATTGTCCACATGGTTGTTGATGTTGAGGCGGGCCCTGCGAGGTCAAGATACTCCGGAGTATGTTGAAAAGTGTATGAAACACTTGATTGATGTTGTGATCTGTTCGGTTTAATAGGTTGATCGGGCGTGATCAACGAGTCAGTGTGAGTATTGAGAAATGAAAGAACATTTTCAACTTTGAGATTTGACGAATTCTAAGGCGCACTACAATAGTTCATTGATCAGTTGAGAGTAAAGTTTGCGGGTCAAATTTTGCTTGCGAAAGTGGGAAACCGAGAAAGATGGAATAACTGCTGAGGCTAGTGAAAAATCCCTAAGGTTTCTGAAGTGATTGTATTACCTTTCCTGTAGTAAACCGACAGATTTGTTTTCTTCTTTTTGGTTAGTGCTCGCGATATACTGCAGAAATTAGTTGTGAGTGAAGCTGAATGAAGGAGGACAAGCCGCGGGATTTTGTCAGCCGCAGTGTGTGGGTGTGACGTCACTAGGAGCCGCGCTGGGATATGCTGGTTGGTAAGAAGGGTCGCGCACGGATTGGATGCAGTCTGTGAAGCGCAATTGGTGGGGAAAGGCAAGCAAAGAGTATTCCGGGAATTAAAGTCACTTATTGATTACAATTTTTTTAAAGAAAATAAAAGACGGAAAGATGAAATTTTTCAAAGCATTTAAGAGGGCCTTAAGGGGAGATGTATATATTAAAGCAAACGTAGGAGAAGAAACACCGCCTGAGGGTACACCAGCTTACATCGTGATTGAAGAAAAGGGTGTTGCACCATGTCTTTGGCTAAAGCAATGGTGCAAATTAACAGAAAAGCATGGAAGTGTAGCGTTCCCTATCCATGGGTCGTTTATTCTAAGAGTTTTGGAGAATCTAAGATTTGCGCTATACGACATGAAAGTACCTCCAAGACCAGCACAATTTGAAGCTCTAGCAATTTGGGAACTAATGGCTAGAAATCAACAACAAAAGAAATTTGAGACAAGAGTGAGAAAAGTAGAAAAGACACTAGCGGATGCTAGATGGGATAGTACGCAACAGGTTTGGAGATCAGACGTATTGCAGGGAATTAAATTGTTCCCAGGAATTACTGACGAAGCAGAGGCGGAAGGAAGGAAAGCTACCTATAAAACAAACAGGAGTCAGTCCAGAGATAGAGAAAATAATAGGAATTCGAAGAGGTCAGACGAGTCAGACGATGAGGAGTTCATTATGCAATTACTAAACGATCGCCCCCCACCATATGTGGAAAGCGAAAATGGCTCAAGCACTAGTACTGCCCCTCCAGAACCAATACAAGGTAATGTGACACCGAATTTGAGAATATCACAGAGGCAGAGCAGTTCCGATATGCCTTTTACACCAGAAATACAAAAAGTTCAGAGAATATATCCCGACATGCCTAAATTGAAACCTGTCAATGATGACCAGCCACAGGTTCAAAGGCGCTATTATGATGAGCATAATTTGGAAATGACTTCTAATTTAATGGTGCAGGGGGGACAGAATTACCAAAAACCGACATTGATTCAGACTGAATCAACACAAATTTTGATGCCTCAAAGCAGATACAAGAAGTGCCAAGGTACACTCATATAGCAGAAAACCAGTTAGACATGCCAGCAATGATGAACCATAATGTGGGAATTAACATGCCACCGAATTCGGGGAGCAGACAGAATCCGGATGCAATATCTTTGCCTATCACTGTAGGTCCGCCAGTGCCATTGTATATACAGGCAAACTCAAATGTATGCAACCAAGGGGTAATGACACAAAATGAGACAGGGAGAAGATGCATAGAAAATACTCCAGAAACGACTCCGATAGGAACACTGCTAAATAGATCTGGGTCCTTGTTGGAATTCAGTCCAATTCCAGCTTGTGCTCCGTCAACTGTGGCAAGGTCAGGTCCACCGCTAATAGTACAGCTAACTTCAAAAACATAAGCGTTACAGAAACCATCAGTAGCAGTCGATGTAAGTGCTACATTGATGGGACTGAACGCGCAACAGTTAACACAATGGTTGAACAGCCTGAACTCCCCACAGAGTACACCCAGTGGGAAATGAGAAGAATATTTGAATAAAATAAGATTGGCATGGAAGCAGGTGAACTAGTAGAGGGAACAATGGGTTTGAACAGGTTAGAATCATACACAGAAGAAGAGCTGAGATACATGTGCCCTAGGATTACAAGAGAAGTAAGCAGCATACATAAGAAGTTACAAGAAATTGCAGACAGAAACAAGATCAATATAGGTAAGACCAAACACTTGAGCAGAAGTTACAGGCTAGACAAAAGATTTTGAACACATGAGATCTGCAGGAATGAAAACACACCTTAAAGAGATACTGCAAAGTGCGCAGGTTTGGAGATGCTTAGACAAGTGGGAAAGTAGATGGGTTAAGAAAAAGGACAAAAAGAAAGAAAGTACCCCAGATCGGAATGAGAAAGGACAACAAAATGATGATCAGATAACCATGTTGCCAATGAGAGAAACAGCAGGGGGAAAACTTGTACATGTACCGTGGCACAGGTGCGATATTCAATCCTTTACGGATGATTTCCCTAAATTAAGAGAGAAACCAATCGAATGGTATCAACAAACAGATAGATTTGTGAAACTCGCAAAATGTCTTTGGGAAGACCTGAATACCTTATTCGAAATTGTGGTTCCGGCAGATTTGTTGGAAGATTGTGAAAGGGCTGTAGGTTGGCCAACAAGTGAACCAGAAAGAGATAGAGACACAGGTGCACCATCGCCTACGGTAATGAGTTTATACAATAAGGTGATTGAGCATTTGAAAACAAAGGTTGTGTCGAAAAATGTGGATTGGCAGATAATTGTCAGAATGGCACAAGAAGTTAAAGAGTCAATACATGCGTACTATGAGAGATTGTTGAAAGCATTTAAAAATTACAGTGGCACGGAGACGACTGAGGCAAAGGACATGCTCCATTTTGTGTTCAGATTTGTGGAAGGGTTGAGACCCGAGATTAGCCAGATTATTAAAATGCATTTGATTTGTTGGCAGATCGATGAGGTGTTGAACTATGCAAAATACTGCAGTGATGAGATTAAGACAAAGCAGAAAAGGTTGAAAGAAAAAGTGATGGTGATGCAGATTAGAGCAGCTCAGACAGGTTTGCAAGGTTTCCAACAACAGTTGCTGCAGCAGCAACAGCAGGGAAATGCAATGTTTCAGCCACAGATGAGAGGCAGAGGCCGAGGAGGTTTTGTGAATAATGGTCCTGATTTAAATACTGTAATGATTCCGAATGGTATACAGGCAATGAAGAAGGTGATGCCATGTCACACGTGCGGAATGGTCGGGCATTGGAAACAGGAGTGCCCAATGATGGTGCAGGAAGGTGTAGGTCAGCAAAACAATGATGTCAATGCATTTCCGAATATGAGAGGACCGAAATTGAGAGGTCCAAATCCAAATTTTCATAATAATGTAAATCAGATGCAGGGTTTACAACCCGTACAACTACAGCAGGTGCAAATGCCCCGTGTACAAATGGCACAGTTGCAGCCAATGCAACAGCAGCTTTCCTATGGTACCTAACCAGCAAATGCAAATACCCTTAGCACCAATGAATCAGCAACAAGCAATGCTTCCTCAACAGGTCGCGGGACAAGGAATGAACCAAAATGACACAGTACACCAATTCCCGTTACACAGTGAGAATGGAATAAACAATGTGTGGGAGAGTGAAAGTTCAGATGCGGAGGGAAATTGTATGCTTGCAGCATCCTTCAAAGTTGATCAAAAGGTACCGTATTAGGAAGGAAGAGTTAAGGTTCACAGCGTTTCGTTCTTGGTTGACACCGGAGCTACACGCTCTACAGTCAGAAGCATCGAAGTACCAAATTTGCCACTTTCAGGGAGAACAGTTCAAGTAGTGGGAGTAGCAAATAGGTATCTGACAAACCCAATCACAGATCCAGTGCAAGTCAGAATTGGTAACTTTCAAGGGTCACATAAATTCGTGGTGTGTGACTCGAGCCCGATATCACTATTAGGGAGAGATTTATTGTGTAAATTGGGATGCTCGATTATGTGCTCAAATGAGGGAATTAAAATTCAGACAAACAGTGATGAGGAAGAAGAGGATAGTCTAGGAGGGGACGAAGTGGAAACTGTCGATGAAGAGTATCCCTCGATTACTCTTTAGCCAATGCTCACTGGAGCAGATATTCCTGCTGAGTTACAGGAAACAGTTGAAAAAGAAGTGTGGGATATGACAGGAAAAGGGGTAGGATTGGTCAAAGGAGTAGAACCAGTGAAAGTGACAGTAAAACCCAATGTAAATTTTCCCCAGACTCCACAATATCACGTCGCAAGACACTCTCATGAAAGTCGCCCAACTCATTGATGAGTTTGTGAAACAGGGAGTACTGAAAGAAGTGCTAAGTGGTCCATGTAATTCACCAATCATGGGATTAATAAAACTGAGTGGAAAAGTCCGAATTGTTCAAGATTTGAGAAAAATAAATGACATAATAGTCAAATGTTGTCCCGTGGTGCCAAATCCAGCTGTGATAATGTTTCAAATTCCATGTGATGCAGAGTGGTTCTTAGTCATCGACTTGTCACAAGCGTTCTTTTCAGTGCCTCTTCATGAGGACAGCCAATTTCTCTTTTGTTTCAAATTCCTGGACAGAGTCTACAGTTGGTGTCAAGTTCCTCAAGGGTTTTCAGAGTCACCATCAATTTTCAATCAGATTCTGAAGAAAGATTTGGAATCATTGGAATTACCCTTTGACTCAACCTTGGTACAGTATATTGACGATTTACCGATCGCATCAAAGACAGAAAATGACTGTATGGTCAACACTATTGCTCTGTTGAATCATTTGGGAAGGAATGGGCACAAAGTGTCCCCCTCGAAATTACAATTCTGCCAGAAGACAGTGAAATATTTGGGTCACCAAATAGAGAAAGGGTCGAGAAGAAACATGAAAGAAAGAATAACAAGCATACTTCAAATGAGTCCACCGAAGACGACAAGAGAGGTGAGAAAGTTTTTGGGAATGGTGAGCTACTGTCGCCAATGGATTCCCAATTTCTCAACTCTAGCAAAACCTTTACTGAAACTGACCCAGAAAGATGCGCTGGATGAAATAGGGGGTCATTCTGACCCTGGCGGTAAATACCGGCAGGGCGGAGGTTGGCGGTAGCACCGCCAACAGGCTGGCGGTGCTCCGCCGGGCATTCTGACCGCGGCGGTACAGCCGCGGCCAGAAGCGGAAAGCCGGCGGTGTACCGCCGACTTTCCGCTGCCCATGGGAATCCGCCATGGCGGCGCAGCTTGCTGCGCCGCCATGGGGATTCTGACACCCGATACCGGCATCCTGTTCCTGGCGGTTCGCCCGCCAGGAACAGGATGGCAGTATGGGGTGTCGTGGGGCCCCTGGGGGCCCCTGCAGTGCCCATGCCAATGGCATGGGCACTGCAGGGGCCCCCGTAAGAGGGCCCCACAAAGAATTTCAGTGTCTGCTTTGCAGACACTGAAATTCGCGACGGGTGCAACTGCACCCGTCGCACCTCCCCACTCCGCCGGCTCCATTCTGAGCCGGCTTCCTCGTGGGAAGGGTGTTTCCCGCTGGGCTGGCGGGCGGACGTTCGGCGGTCGTCCGCCAGCCCAGTGGGAAACCCAGAATGACCGCCGCGGTCTTTTGACCGCGGTACGGTCTTCTGGTGGTTCCCGCTTGGCGGGCGGCTACCGCCGCCCGCCAAACTTAGAATCAGGGCCATAGTGTTGAAAAGAGATGAAATGGATGCTTCTATTGAATTAAAGGAATGCATGTGCAGAGCTCCAGCTTTAGGTATGCCTGATTACACAAAGCCTTTCACATTGTTTTGTCATGAACGTGATGCATGTTCCTTGTCTGTCCTGACTCAAGCCCATGGTGGCGTAAACAGACCAGTAGCATATTTTTCGGCTACTTTGGATCCGGTCGCAGCAGCACTGCCAGGGTGCTTGCGTGTCGTAGGAATCAGAGTGAAGGAATAGTGATGGGACATCCTTTAACAGTCATGGTCCCTCACTCAGTCGAGATACTTTTGACACGTTTCCGAACACAGCACATGACCGGTGCTAGGCTTACAAGGTACAAGACAATAATTTGGGGTTCACCTAATGTGCAGCTGAAAAGGTGCTCTACGTTGAATCCAGCAACCTTGTTTCCCAGTGAAAATGTCGAAATAGAGAACCCTGAAGACATCGAGCACGACTGTCTTCAGGTGCCTGAATTTTGTACAAAACCAAGACCTGATATCAAAGACACCCGATTGGAAGAGAACGATCAAGTTATTTTTGTTGATGGTTCATGTTTAAGAGATGCACTAGGAATATTGAAAGCAGGATATGCTGTATGTACAATAACAGGTGTTCTGGAAGCATCTTGGCTTCAGGGAGTTTACTCTGCACAGGTAGCGGAACTAGTAGCCCTTACTAGAGCTTGCCAACTTTCTGCATTAATGAAAGTCACCATTTATGCTGACAGTCAGTACGGATTTGGAATAGTGCATGATTTTGGACAATTGTGGTCACAGAGAGGCTTCATGACCTCTTCAGGATCACCAGTGAAGAATGGTGAAAGAATAAGAGAATTGTTACACGCCATCCAGTTACCAGGGGAAGTAGCAGTGGTAAAATGCAGTGCACACTCGAAATCACAAGACTTTGGGGGTCATTACAACATTGGCGGTAAAAGGCGCTTACCGCCGTGCCGAAGACCGCCAATACACCGCCGCGGCGGCGGTATTCCGCCACTGCTATTATGACACACATCTCGGAATCCGCCGAAATACAGACACCCACACAACTCCGCCACACCAAAGGTCAGAGTTAAAGTGGCGAAAACAAAACCTCCACCTCCACGCCAACAGAAACACGCCCATGCTATTACGACCCACGAATCCACGTGGCGGTCTTTCAACCGCGGTTTTCCATTGGCGGTACACACCGCCACGCTCAAAATACACACACATCTCCAAAACACCACCACATTGGACAATTCAAAATACACCCACCTGATACACATACAAACAACACTCCCACACACCCAACTCAATATAAAACACACACCCACATCACCCACAAACCCCTACGACCAAAATTCACGGACGAAGGCCAGAGAGACAGCACAGCCGAGACAACACCACCATACAGAGGCACACAAAACCATCATCCACACCATATCCACACACAATACACCACTACACATCACCACACACATCAACACTCACACCGCCCCACACATCACACACACACCACCCCATGTCACGCCAAAGACACCCCCGCTTCTCTGAGGAGGAGTTCAGGGTCATGGTGGAGGAAATCATCCGGGTAGAGCCACAGCTATTTGGCTCACAGGTACAGCACACCTCCATAGCCAGGAAGATGGAGCTATGGCGAAGAATCATGGACAGGGTCAACGCTGTGGGACAGCATCCAACGGGGGAAGGTGCGTTCAACGGTCTCCAGGCACAACATAGCGGTTCAGCGGACTGGCGGCGGACCCCCACCTCCTCCCCCATAACTAACAACATGGGAGGAGCAAGTCTTGACCATCATGCATCCAGAGGGCCTCGGAGGAGTCGGTGGAGGATGGGACACTGGTAAGTCAAATCTTAACTATCATATCCCCCACCCTACCTGCATGCCATCACACACCCCCACCCTCATCCCCTCCCCTATCACCCAAAATCTTCACTAATGTACTAATAACACAAATCACCCATCCCAACACCAAGCCCTGCATGACACAACTAAGCATGGACACCCAGCACTAAAGCATGCCCACTGCACATAGCCAGAACAACCCCCTAACCATCATCACACAAGCCCCCACACAGGAATGCCTGCACTGGGGTACACAGAAACCCACCCATTGCACACCATCACACACACAAATGCATTAATCATGCTCTTATGCCCCCGCAGGAACCCGAAGTACCGTCACCACACCAGAGGGTCCAGACAACACCACTCCACCCCCAGAAGAGGCCCACAGTGACGATAGCAGCTCTGCCCTACTGGATCCTGATGACCAGCCCGGACCATCGTGGGCCTCGGGACAGTCGGTTCCCCTTGCACAGGCACAGCCCAACACTGACCTTCCACCCTCTGGTAACACCAGCACAGCACCCACCCAGCTGGCCCAAACCTCCCTACCCAGGACAGGTCAATCAGCGGTGTGTCCACCACTACAGGGAACCCAGGATAACCCACCACCCCAACAACAACAGGGACCTGGGGGCAGTGGTAGTGGGCACACGGTCCAGGGGACGGAGGCTGAGGAACACACGGGAACTGGGAGGGCTGCTGTGTGACAGGGGGGACAGGCCAAGGAAACCCACTCTCCACGAGGCCCTATCCTCCATTATGGGAGCATACCACCACTCCCAGGAGACGATGGCGACGGTCCTGGCCAAGTTTCAGGAGACCCAGCGCCTGCAGGAGGACCAGTATTTGGGGTTCAGGGAGGAGCTCAGGACCATCAGCTCCGCCCTGGGCACCATCGTAGGGGTGCTGAAGGGCATACAGCAGACCCTGAGGGACACCGTGGCACTCAAAGGGGCCCCTGACACTAGCCAGGACGATGAACTTCCCACCACCTCCGCCGGCACTAGTGGACAGGACGCCCCGCCACAGGACCACCACACCAGCACCCCACCCCCTGCAGACTGCAGACGGACAACCACCACGCAAGCGGTCCCTGAGAGCCAGGAACAGGACAGAGCAAGATGGCAAGACCCCCACCAGGAAATGAGACCTGGCAAGGAAATGTAGCACTGACAGCACCTGCACATCAGGGGGGATTCCAGTGGGATGGCTGATTGGTGACATCAGGTCTGGCTCCAACTGGGTACATAGTTCCTGGATTGTGGCATGGTCAAACCGGTAGGTGACGATGACATGTCGCTCTTCCATTGTCAACAGGTCCACCAGCGGTCGGTACACCGGAGGATTCCGCCATCTTCTCACATGTCCCAGCTGACGGTGCCTACGAAGGACAAAAGCAACGAATCAGTCATTTTTCCTCCAGGTTCCCTCCAGGTATGTACCCACAGTTACACACAAGACTACACCAATCACAAAACCCTTCCTGTATGTGTGTTGAGTGTAGGCCTAGCTACGTGTGACGCAGAGGTAAATGAAGCCAGGTGGGCCCCTGAAATGGCGGCTGCCTGACCTCTAAACTGGGACAATGGGATTGTGGGGTAACAGCGCTGGCGTTGCACACCGTCGCGGTAGGCGGTCGTAGACCGCGGCGCAATGCTGCATTGGTTAACATTGGACCCTATGGGTCCCAGGATCCAATGAACAGGTGCGCTGGCGGTGATGATGCGCACCGCCGCGGACGTCACCGCCGCGGACGTCACCGCCATTTTCTATCTGTTCAATCACTAGATACCTGACCTTCGACAGGAGAGGACCTACACTGCAAGTGCTGCTGTGACCTCGGTCTGGAAGCGACGATGGCTGCTGCGTCTGGGGAAAGGGCCCCTGCCTTCACTGCTCAGGAGTTGGAGAAACTGGTAGACGGGGTCCTCCCCCAGTACACGCTACTCTACAGTCCTCCAGACCAACAGGTTAGTACACAGGGAGAACGTTGTATGGGCTAGGCCTGGGTGGAGAGGGCTGGTTGTAAGAGGGAAGCGGGCAGAGTTCATAGAACATTAATGCATGTGAATGAATGGGCCACACGGGCAGAGTAGGGAGGGGGCCACTCACATCGACGGTGCAGTTGGTAATGACTGTTCCTCTTCCCTTCTGCATGTCATGTAGGTCAGCGCCCACCAGAAGAGGGACATTTGGCGTGCCATCGCCAAGGAGGTCCGGACCCTGGGGGCCCACCAGAGACGGGGCACCCACTGCCGGAAAAGATGGGAGGACATTCGCCGCTGCAGCAAGAAGACGGCAGAGGCTCAGCTGGGGATGGCCTCCCAACGTGGGAGGGGTGCCCGTCGCACCATGACCCCCCTGATGTTCCGGATCCTGGCGGTGGCCTACCCGGAGTTGGATGGGCGCTTGAGGGCATCACAGCAGTCACAAGGGGGTGAGTGCAGACAGTGAAAAGCGCGACGGGTGCAACTGCACCCGTCGCACGGCCGCAATACCGCCGGCTCCATTTGGAGACGGCTCCCATGTTGCGGCCCACATCCCCGCTGGGCCGGCGGGCAGAAACTTGGTTTCCACCCGCCGGCCCAGCGGGATTGTCCAAATGGGCACCGAGGGAGTGCGCCCGCACTGGGGGCCGCACGGCAGTTACAGCTTGGCGGGCGGCGGTAGCCGCCCGCCAATGTTGTAATGAGGCCCATTATGTTTAAAGATTAATATATTTATTTAAAGCAGTATGTTTACTGTCACATTCAACCATATGCATTTGGTAATTCTCTTTAATCTATCCAATCCTCTGAGGAAGCATCAGGAGGTAGTAAAATCTGCAGCACCTTAGTCAGAATAAGATTCAGTAACACTGCTAGAGCACAGTGCTGCACACTTTACTCATATTATCCCACGTGGCAGGGATAATGAATGCTATTCCTACAACCGCAAATTTTCTGGATGTACCTAGTGATCCTTCAGAGAGATGGAGCTAGTGGGCTAAGAATTATGAGATGCATTTGGTGGCAATTGACAGATTAGAGTACAGTGCTGAACGTAAAACAGCGCTTTTGTACAATAGTCTTGGCACTGAAGGAGGCAGTTATTTGATAATGTGAGTCCTGCTAAGAAACCTGAAGGAGAATAAGTCTGGAACTCATACACAGAGGCAAAGAAAAGAATGGGAGATTACTTTAATACTACCCTCAGTAACATAATGGAAAGACATAGGGCCTGATTACAACTTTGGCGGATGGGGGTTAATCCATCCCAAATGTGACGGCTATCCCACCTGTATAAGGAGTTCCATAGGATATAATTGACTCGTAATACTAATCAGGCCAATAATTCCTATTACAGGTGTCAAGCCCATGGTGAGTCTGTGGAAGCTTATGCAGCTTATGCAGCTACCTTCCAAATGCTTGCTTCAACGTGCACCTTCCAAAATCCTGATAAAATGATCCGGGATCAGTTAGCAATGCGCACAACAAGCACTAAGGCACAAGAGGACTTACTATGTCATAAAAAACCCACAATAGATAATTTCATAGGTACCATAAAAAGTTGTGAATGTTTAGCTTAAGGTATTACAATGTTAAAAAGACTAGAAACAACGACTAACTAGATCAATTCAAATTATACACAGGTAATTGAGAAGGAGGATGTTCTGTGCACAAGGGGCAAAACAGAGCCAATTATGTAAACATGGAATGAGCATGTAAATACTTAATGCTACGGCTATGGAGCAAACAGCCATGTAGCATCATACAAAAACTGTCCAGCTTTAGGTAAGGAATGGCCAAAGTGTGGCAGGAAGGTCCACTTTGCCAAGGTCTGTTGTTCAACTTCACGCATCAAAAAGGCCTTAAGCATACAGCAAGATGATAATGAATACAGCAATCTTGGGGAGTACTTGGATGATTTGGTTCTAATGAATTAGATCATCACGGTCAGTCTAGGTGTACTGTATGAACAACCACTGGAAATTTTAGTTTACACTGGATCTCGCATTGCTATAATTTCAAGAGAAAAAAACGAAAAACATTCCAGATAAACAAACACAGCAACCTAGTAGAATTACTTCAGGAGATTATGAAGGGCACAAAATCGATCTAGAAGGAGGGTAAAGAGTAAGAAAAACAAAAGTATACATGGTCAGCTGTGGCCTAAACGTTCTAGGATGGTCTGAGCAAAGACGATCACGCATGATGATTAACCCTTGCATAGCTCCCTATGTATTCACTATAACTGAAAACATGTTGAGAAGGTTCCACAAGAATGTGAGTCAGTTTTGAAGGAAAGATTGGGATATCTACAAGGATTTCAATGTATGATCAAGCTAAAAGAAAATGCAATCACTGCAAAGCAAAATGTATGAAATGTATGATCAAACTAAAAGAAAATGCAATCCCCGCAAAGCAAAATGTATGACATATTTCACTATCAGTAAAAGAAAATGTTAAAGATATCTTGGATAAATGGCTAATGGCAGGAATAATCAAACCAGTAGATCCATCGTCATGGCTATCTCCAGCTGTCATTGCAAAGAAAAAACACTACCGTTGCCCAACATTCATGAATTGATGGCAACGCTTGGCGATGCAAGAGAGTTTTTGATTCTAGACTTAATTACGGCATATCACCAGGTGTTATTGCATAAGGATTCTTGGGATCTCATGTCATTCATAAACCCTACAGAATCATTCAGATTTTGCTGCATGCCGTTCAGCCTAAGTTTAGCATCTGTCGTATTTTAAAACTCATGAACAAACTATTTAATGTAATGCAAGGTATAAAAGTCTTCCAGGATCATGTATTCATTTTTCAAATGATAGTCAAATCAAATCAATTTATAGAGTGCAACTACTCACCCGTAAGGGTCTCAAGGCACTGAGGTGATCGTTCCTCTGTGATTCAGTCGAAGACCCAGGTCCTAAGGTCCTTCCTGAATTGAGACAATGATGGTGACTGCCTGAGGTGAAGAGGCAAGGTTTTCCAGCTCTTTGCTGCAAGGTAGGCGAAGGATCTTCCTCCGGTCGAGGTCTTCCGTGTGCGGTGGATAGTGCCTGTTGAGCAGAAAGGAGAGGTCTGGCGGGGGAGTAGAAGGTGATGCAATGGTTGAGATAGGTGGGTCCTTGATCATGGAGAGCCTTGTATGTGTAGACGAGGACTTTGATCTTGATCCTTTTCTCGTTGGGAAGCCAGTGGCGGTCTCTCAGGTATTTGGTGATGAGTTTGTAGTGGGAGATATCCAGGATGAGACTGGCAGAGGTTTTTGGATGTACTGTAGTTTCTTCATGTTCTTCTGGGTGGTGGCGGTGTAGAGGGCGTTGCCAAATTCGATTCTGCTGATGACCAGGGCGTGGGTTACAGTTTTGCAGCAGTCGTTTGGGATCCATTTGAAGATCTTCCGGAGAAGTCAAAGAGTGTGAAAACAGGAGGATGCAATCGCGTTGACTTGGCGGGTGATGAATCCAGGATGAAGTCAAAGTTACGTGTGTGGTTTGTTGGGGTGGGGGAGAGCCGAGCCTAGCGGGCCACCAGGAGCTATTCCAGGCTGATGTGGAGGTTCCCAGGATGAGAATGTCAGTCTTGCAGTGTTGAGCTTGAAGCAGCTCTCCTTCATCCAGGCGGCAATGGCTTCCATTCTTCTTCGCAGTTGTGGGGTTTTCAGTCAGTGAGATGATCAGCTGGGTGTCGTCGGCAAAGAAGACAATGTTCAGTCTGTGGTTCCTGACTATGGATGTGAGCGGGCCATGTAAATGTTGAAGAGTGTGGGGTTCAGGGCGGAGCCCTGTGGAACTCCACAGTTGATCTCCATAAGTTCTGATAGGTAAGTCGGGAGTCTGACTCTCTGTGTTCTGCTGGTCAGGAAGGAAGGTATCCATTGTAGATCCTTTCAGTGGATGCCAGCTGCCTGGAGTCTGGAGCAGAGGGTCTGGTGCAGGACCAAGTTGAAGGCGGCCGACAGGTCCAGTAGGATGAGGGCTGCTGTTTGGTCTTGGTCGAGGAGCGAGAGGATGTCATCCGTGGCAACGAGGAGGGCGGTCTCCGTGGTGCGGTTGTCTCCAAATTTTGAGGGAAGTGCTCACTTGCATGCAATCCAGTGGATTGACTCTTCAAAAGGAAAATTTAATTTCTGCAAAAAAGAAATGACATATTTAGGCCACGTCATCAGGAGTAAAATGGAAGGAGAAAGGAGTAAAACGGAAACCCAGTCTTGTTTCTTTCATTGTTAATACACACACACCAGCTGATAAAGATGATCCTTCCTGGGTTTATGGGAATTCTCATAAGAAATTCATAAGAAATTATTCTGACAAAGATGACCCCGTGTGAAGGTTAATGAAAAAACAAACAGACTTTGTATGGTATGATGCATGTGAAAATAGTATGCATCAACTTAAGAGAGAGATACAAGAAGCTCCTTCACAGAAATCACTTGTCGAAACATGTTGTTCAATTGCGACAAGTAATGCTAAGCCAAAATAAACAACAATAAAGTTAACTTATTGCCTTGCTTCATGTAAACTGAAAGAACCCAAACTGAAATACTCTGTGATTGAGAGAACTTTTGACTTTTCTGTGGACTGTTGCAATGTTTAAGAGTTTCCCATGAGTAAACGTTTTCTCATTCATACTGACCACAAACACTTGTTAAGTATATTGAGTAAATGCAGTACAGATAAGTTATCCACCTGTGTCACAAAACTTGTCTACAAGTTACACAAGGTTGTATTTGACATAGTATAATTACCAGAATACCTACCGGGTGAATCCAATGTTGTTGCAGATTTTTTTTATTGTGTATGCCATGCAATGATGGCATAGATGATGATGACTTGAATGAGATGGATGAGGATGTGGCAGTGGTTTACTTGTATGATGAACCTAGTGACAGTACTGCAGTAAGCAGAAAGCAATGGTTATCAGCTGTTCATAATTATGTAAAATATCATCAAGTTTCAAAATTCATTGTCAAAGGATGACCGAAAGAAAAACAATTGGATGATACTTCAAGGCCTTATTGGTAGGTGACTGATGAATTAACAATTATTGATGACATAATTCTGAAAAATATTAAATTGGTATCCCCCATGGATATTAGAACACAACTCCTCAAGTTAGCTCACAAGGGACCTACTGGAATGACAGGTACAAAGAAAAGATTAATGGTGCAGTACTGGTGGCCCTTCATGTACTGAGATGTTGTGAGACTGGTGCAAAATTGTAGCATATGTAAAGATGCAGACAAAACCATGTGTACACTTGCATGTCCCTTGACCCACATACCTTTTCCTGAAGGACACTGGAAGAGTGTAGAATAGATTTTATAGGACCAATGTACAAGGTAGTACTAGAAATGAGATATGCCATAGTTTGTATCGATTATTACAGCAAATTGAATGAGTTGAGGTTCATGGATATCCCTACTACTGGCAATGTTTTGAATTCCTCTAAAACAGTATTCGCCAGAGAAGGATTCCACACCAGATTGTGAGCAACAATGTATCACAATTTGTATCACATTAGATGCTTGCATTTTTTAGGGCTGCTAATATTAATCACTGCAAACCATCCTTATATCATCCCCAAGGCAACCAGCAGGTAGAATGTGCCAACTGTATTATTATAGAAACTATTCAACTGGGGTAAGATCCACATAACAGAAGCATTACACAGCCACCTGTGAGAATATCACACTAGTCAATATACTGTCACCTGGGTCACTCCATTTGAATTGTTAAGAGTGTGAACACCCACAACTAAGTTGACTTAAAATATTTATTTCAAAACGTAATCCACACAATGCAGAAGATTCTCAGATTGAAAAAGACAGATTGCACAAGGCAGTTGCTGAAAAGCAGCCCAAGATGAAAAGATAATCTGACATGAGAAAAGCGGTAACAACCAGTAACATAGTTGAAGGTGACATGGTAAGGATCAAGCGCTCTATTGTAAAAACAGGTGAAAAAGTTTGGAGAACCCCTATGAGTGGTTAAAATATCTGGGTCAAACATTAGTTTGGAAAAGGGAGGATGGTGGAATGTGTCACAAGCTGTTCATGTTTCCCCTAATGGGACAGAAAATGTACAATAATGCAGTTTTAGGGACAATACCAGGAACAATCTAGAAGACTCAGTCAATGAGTTGAATCCCATGCATGCCTTCAAAGGCCTGACAGTAAATTCACATGGCTCCTATGAAATGGGCAAGGGTAGTTTGATACTAGCAAGATAGTTTGCAGTGTTGACCAATAAGCAACAGGGGAATGCCTTCAACATTTAAAGATTTCATGATGTTGTAATTTCAAAAAGAGGCGAGGAGATGTAGTGTTTGATAAGTTATTGTACAGTATGTTGAGAAAGAATTAATAAAGGAGTTCTGCTCTACCTGGTATCTCTACACTTTGATTGACCCCTGTGCTGTTGAAGCACTTCCTATAGGAGTAGTATGAAGTTCTAGGTCTTCTGAAGATGAAGAGGGACCTTGCTTGGCAGGAGGCCAAAGTCACCCTTCACCTGGAGGCCTTCACTCATTAAGTACTTGGCAATCTGATTGACAGTGGCCATCGCGGGTATTCTGAAGCTAACCTCCCTCCAACAATAAGAGCAATTCAAAAGGGAATTGCAGAGCTCCCACAATCCCTTTTCAAAGCACCACGTCATGTCCAGGGTAAACACAATGATTCTGTCTGGAATACTGTTGCGTTTTTAGGCAGTGCCATTCCAGGTGGAACTGCAGATAATCAAGATGATGCAACATGCTTTTGTGGACTTGTTGGAGGATGGAAGAGGCCAAGAGTAGGAGCCAGAACTGCTTTTAGACTGACAAGAACTGGTACTGGGCATATCTGCTGTGTATTACTAGGCCTCCGACATCGGATACCTGTTGGAGTGGTCTAAGTCTGAGATGAAATGCTATTGGTGCTTCATCTATCGCAGTCTGGTCATGGACTGACTGTGGAATGTGCCATAGTTTTGTCCAAAATACTGGTCACCTAGTTTACACAAATTAGCTGTGATGAAAGCTGTTCTAAGAGAAAGGGATTCTGAAGGAGAGAACCCAGATTTTGACAAGGAATGGACAGGGCCGTATTCGTCCAGCAGTACCAAATCATATCCATCAGAATAGGTGACTTCTCCCAAAGAGGCACCATTAGATAGTTTGAATGGGGCAACACAGTCTGTGGTCTAGGGGAGACAAAGAGATAGTGGTCCATGCAGGTTAGACACTGGGTAATGCAACAAGATAAATGAGAGGCATTGACATCTCCCTTGACCAAATACAAAAAGCTGCCAATTAATGTTGCTGACTAAACATGGATGCTCTCTAACATATATGCAAGATGATAACAGAGAACAATATGGACACTGTAAGAAAGTGGGTTATTCATTGGAATTGGATGTGAGTCCACTACAGGGCATAAGGCCACAAGCTTGTCAGGGGAAAACATAGTTGCATTCATTTAAACCTGAGCTCAAACCCTCGTAACTGTAGCCTAAGAAAGCCTATGATGTATTTAGCAGTAACAAAAACAGTTATAACACAGTCAGAACACAATACAATAAAAATCCCACAACCGAATTATAAAAACTAGATAACTAAAACCACACCAAAACAACCGAAATCCAAAAAGGGGGCATTTAAGACAGAAAGTGCCAAGAAACAATAAAGCGCTAATCAGTAGTCACACTTTGCATTAGACAAGGACCAAGTTAAGATTTCAGACCGACTGCAATTGAGAGCAGGTTGGATTCACTACGGGGCAGATTTAAGAGCCCCTAGCGCCACCGGAGTGTCACCTTTCGTGACATTTTGGTGACGCTAACCACTGCTCCAGTAACACATCCGGCAACAGGAATCTCCATTGCTGTTACAGTCATACACATCCCCACACGTCCACACACTTGCAGACACACCCCCCCACTCACCCACACACTTCTTGACACACATGCCCACCTGACCATACGCATACATCCAAACACCCCCACCCAACCGAACACAAGCACCCCCACCCAACCGAACAGAGAAAAGCACCCCCACCCAACCGCACACATGCGCAGCCCCCCGCATTCATACACACACACCCCTTCGCATTCTTGCACACACACACCCCCACCCCGTATACATTTACACACACACACCCCTCATACATTCACACACACCCCCTCTGCATATATTCACACACAACACCCCCCTCGGCATACACTCACACACACACTCCACTCCGCTTACATTGACACACACACACACCCACCCTTCGCATACATTCACACACACACCACCATGCATGCATACAGTCACACAAACAGGCATGCACATCATTCCGACACACACACACATGCTCGTGCATATACATGCACAAACCACACACATGCACTTACAACATACACACCCCCTCACCCCTTCCAGTCGGTCCACCTACCTGTCTGGGCCACACACCAGCCCACGTTGAGGTGGTCCTCCGAGAGGGGGTGGATGTCAGCGGTTCCCCCACCATTGCCGCACCTCCGTGAAAGGACCACAGTGCCATATTACTGCTCATAAGATGGATGGTGGAGTCTGTCTGGCGTGGTGGTGCTGACAGTGGAACCGCCTCTCACCCGCCGTGTGTCAGGCTGACAGTGTCGGATTTCCACCTGTTTATAGGCAGAAATCCCTGGGTAACACGTAATACTGCAGTCTTTTGGCACCCGCTTTGCCGGCGGTCTTCGCAAAAAACCACCAAAATCGAAATGAGGGCCTCAGTATTGTAAAGTAGTATAACCGTTTGCAAAAATAGACTGACCAAATTGGCAAAGTAGTCTTTGAACGCTATGCAGTCTTATATGCCTCCATTAATAATATTACACCAGAAAAGATTGAGGTCTTTCGGCATCCAATTGGCCTGCCAAGCTGAGCGGGGATCTCCAAGAGTTAGTTGTTGCCCCGGTCTCATTACTGAAAGTGAAAGAAGCAATTAAATCATTGCCCAATGCTAAGGCATGTAGAAATGATGGCCTACCGGCCAAGTTATATAGGGTATTTGAGGAACAGTTAGCAATATTTGTAGTTGTTTTATTTAATGACACTCCGAATATATTTGAAGTACCCAGAGGCAGTCATTGTAAGTTTTCTTAAGGATGAATCACCCTCTCAACCAGGCTCACATCGCCCTATTAGCTTATTAAATAGTGATTATGAGCTGTTTATGTTGATCAAAGCATTAGGCTACCCCCAGCAGCTCAATCTGGGGCTCATGGTGACCAAAGCGGATTCTTGCCCCCAAGATTGATGTCATCAAATGCATAATTTTTAGTACAAGCAATTGATTACTACTCCAACAATAAGTCTAAGGCGGCCATTATTATGCTCGAAGCCCAAAAGGCTTTTGACCTCGTGCAGTGGGAGGTTATTATTCACTACCCTGCTGTGCTTCGGATTCCCTTTGACATTAGTCCAATTGTTGGAAAAGCTGTTGCCAGGGTAGAGGCAAAAAACGTGATCAACTCTCCAGCTGTGGGCGCGTCACCCTTAGAAGGGGTACAAGGCAAGGTTGACCAATGTCACCGGTCCTTTTTGACTTCTTTATAGCTCCTCTGGCAGCAGCTTTAAGACCTCAGGGTATTGGCTCCCCTTCCAGGTGCACCAAAGATTAATCTCTTCACGGACGATATGATCCTTTACTTAGCTAGTGAGGAGCAAAACATTCTTAAAACATTTGCTAAAATCCAGACATTCACGGATGTTGGGGCTACAAGATAAACCCCACGAAACCTGAAGCCCTTTCATTCAACAGCTCGCCCTCGGTTTTACATGTTGTAATGAGACAGAGCTTTTTAGCCACTTGCCCAAGAAGGTATTTGGGCATTTTTGTTTTACATGATTTCACTGTTCGAATTAAACTATACTACTATACTTAATAATAAAGATTGGGCTTTATTAAATAGTTGGCAACAATAAACCCCTTTATCATTATAGGACAGGTTGCGTTCATGGCCATTATCCCATTGTTCATTTTTATCTTCTCGAATGTCATGATAAAAGTCCAGCAATCTTTCTTTCCTGAGACAGATCAAGCATTAAGCCACTTTTTGTGCCAAGGGAAGAAGGCTCGCACTAATCTGACAACAATAGAGTTAAATATAGAGGATGGAGTGTTGCAACTTCCGCCATGAGAAGTTATTATCAGGCAGCTTTCTTTGATTGGCTTTTTCGAGCTGCGACAGTAAACAGTTAGTCGAATTGTTTTTATCTTCAGCGCATGCTGTAAGAGGCCGAAGTTTGGCACTCTGTTTTCCTCAAAAGTCCTAAATTGTCCAAACGCACAAGATATAAATTCCCGCACACTTTGGCGCACAGATTTATGCAACTGAAAGACCTTCAGTTTCGCTTCTTCCACCCCATGGGGAGATTAAGAGAATGCGTGCTTTTAGGAATACCCATAGAATTCAGGACCATTAGACAATGGGAAAGGGTGGGATTTTACAGGTTTAGCGATTTTATGCTGGCAGGGGAAGTGAAATTCTGGGAATAGTTGAGGGCAAGAAATACCATCACCCCTCCCGCTTCAAATTAGCCATTGTAACCTGCATAACTTGAAGATAACTAATTAATTCCTGAAATGTATCAGCAAAGCCTCTTTGGTGAATAGCCTCACCGGAATATGCGGCCGACTCAACAGCACTGGCCACGACTACAATTTCCACAGGGTGCAAGACACATGGAGCCCTTACAATCTCATAGCTCACAAGGCCTTTAGGAGAGCAAATTTAAAAAAGAATGGCTTTTTACTCTAAATGGGCATCATGTTACATCACATATCGTACTCAGCAGCATGTTTTAGATGCGGATCGGTGAAAGGAGATTGGCTTCACTTATGCTTTCCTGTCTACTCCTTGTGTGTTATTGGTCCAAAATATTTGCTTCAATTAGCATGACGTTGCAAGTCCTCATAGTGCCGACCCCCTTTGATGCGCTATTTGGTATTCTAAGTACAAACAAGCAAGTATCGTTAAGGCAGCAACAATTTCTCTGTATTGCCTCCCTGGTTGCTAAATCACTAATCTTCCAGGACTGGAAATTCCCTGTGGTCCCCACCTTTGAGTCTTGGATTAGCAAAGTGGAGCAGGTTAAGCAACAGGAAAAACTGAGGGGAATAGTTATACTCTGTTTGCGCCGAATTTGCGTCAAAATGTTTGACGCAAATTCGGCGCAAATCTAACACCATATTTATACTTTGACGCCCGACCCCGAGAACGTCAAAATTCAGCAGTGTGCGTCATTTTCTGGATGCGTGAAACCGCCTTGCGTTAATGACATGCAAGGTAGGCGTTCCCGTCCAAAAAATGACTTTAAGGCCTGTGCGCCTTATTTATAGTCCTGTGTCCTGCTGGTTTGCTTTAAAAAGTATCAAAATGGCCCTGAATGCACAAAGAATTGGAGCCCTTGAACAATTTAGGGATATCTGGGGTGCTGAGTCAGGTCAATATAGTTAATGGAAACAGAGTAGACCCCCTTAGTTTAATTTATTGAACAAAGATTCGTTTGTGGCCATTTTCAGCTCAGTATGTGCTGATTTTTTCTTTTTTTATATTAGGGTATGAACAATGGTGTCATATTTCTATTAATATGCGAGTACTCTTAATCATGATGATGAATGTACAATATGTAATGGATTCTTTTTTCTATCTGATTATCAAAATTAATAATTAAAAACAAATTTTCGGAAAAGGGAGGCATCACAGATCTGGCCAGGAATTTAAGGATTTGGTGGGGACATTTCACAATGTAGTAGTCAGAGATGATCTTGATGCCCTCTTTTGTTTGATGTGGTGGAAACAGGGCAGTTGCTTGTGGGTACATAGCTTGGGAAATATTTGGTTGGAGCAGAGAGCTAATAGTTTTTTACTAAGACGTTCTCCAAGGTTTTCACATGATTTCTAACTTCTTCCTCTATTTCAATTACAGGGTGGGATAACGTGAACTTTCATGCCACCTTGCAATTTTGAAAACAACATGGTGCTAGATGGAATGCTTGAATTAATTTCAACCATCTGGCATTTGCTTAGGGCCACATTCCACTTTATTGTTTTTTGCCTACCATGCCAGTCTAGAACAAAGGCTTGCTTTATGTAAGTCAGTACCGGCCCTGTTCCCGTCGATAGGAAGAGTCCATCTGAAACTGCCAGGCGAGACCCCCTCTAGGAGCAACTACATGCAACCCCAGATTGGTTTACCCTACTCAGGGTTCATACTACCCCCTCTATGTCAACTTGTTTGACTATGAGAAGGCATTCAACAGCATGCCCTTTGGAACCTCCTCAATCACTATGGTGTGCCAGATAAACTCATAACAATCATGAGGAACTCTTACGAACCAATGACCTGCACGATAACCCATGGAGGACAACTCACTGAAGCCTTCCAAGTGAGGACCGAAGTCCGCCAGGGGTTGTTTGCTCTCGCCTTTTCTCTTACTGCTGGCCATAGACTGGATCTTGAAGACATTCATAGCAAGGAAAAGAAATGGGATACAGCGGACACCTTGGGCGCAGCTCTAAAACATGAATTTTGCAGACAACCAGACCCTACTCTTCCATACCTATCTGCAGATGCAAAAGAAGGTAGACAATATGGCAGCCACATCAACACAACTTGGCCTCAAAATCTACAGGGTAAAATCCAAGATGCCTAAGGCTCCAACAGCCATTACAACTGCAAGAAAGAGATTGGTATAACACACTTGAAAAGTGATAGCTGATGCGTGTTTCGCCCCCTAGGGTGTATATACCTGGGGGGCTGGGGCTTTCTCAAGGCTTTCTAAATATTCAGAAAGATGTATCCATCTTTTCACCACAATCACCTGATGTTAGGGATTTAACCATAGACTTGCAGATGATTTTGCACAGAATCTGTTTTTGACCAATTTATTTCTTTGGTCACCTACATATCTTCTTGGAAACCAAAAAATGAATACATTTTTTTGAATATTTGGATAGCCACGAGAAACCCTCAGGTGATCACAGTAGCATACTCGTGGCGCGGTTCTTTTCCACTCATGAATTCAATTTTCATTGTTGTTTGGGGGTTCCCAGTTAATTACGCTATAATGAGGAATGAAAGACTTTTAAACAGAGGAGACCAGACTCATACATTTCTTGTGGGATCTTAATAATTAACAGCCCTGACTAAGTCAATGGGATATTTCCCTGGATGAAACACATGTTGGCTTCATTAATTTGAGAAACTGGCTGAATTACATGGAAGGTCTGGAGTTTTGTATTGCGAGATGGTGGAGTGCTGAACTGAATTGAGATATTTGGATTCGGATCTGGAATTTGATTGTCATCTGATGAAAGAACATCTGTCTACTTATGCATTACTTACAATAAGAAAATAATTATGTCTTATAATTGTTGCAGGCGTGTGCCTTAATGTAGACACTTCCGGAAGAAACTACAAGCAACTTCAGACCAGTTTCACCCTGCTGCAAACTTGTCCTATAAGACTGGCATATCTTTTCTGTGTTCAAACACTCATTCACCCATTCAGGCATGTTTATCCAGCCTTCCATCCATGCACTCACTCACTGATTCGTGTACCCACTAATTCATCCATCCATCATCCACACTCTCACTTATTTATCCATTCATCCATGAGCTCAACCATTCAACCATCTATTCATGCACTCACTGAAAAACTACCCAAACACTGTTATTCGTTCACGCACACACTCATTAATCCATCCAAGAGTTAGATCCTGATTTAGATCTTTGCAGGACTGCTGTTGTCTCTCCATAGCGGCAGTTTCAAGCACTCTATCAAGCTGCCGAATTACCAATCAGCATTTTTAGATGCCTGGTGGCTGTACCTCTGTCCACGTTGACAGGGTATTTTCTGTTGCATAAGCGGTGCTCCACCAACGCCGCAACGGACTCCTCTGTTGACGAACATTAATCCATAGCCGTCAGGGTGGAGGGATTGCACCAAGCATATTTAGATTTCACAATTGTGCTTGTGTTGTTCTAGTGGCGGATTCCTGATGGCGGTATTCCACCTCAGGACATGAATGCAACATTGCACTATGCCTGTGACTTTTGTATGGATGCTAGCATCACCCACCTGATGTGGTTTGGCTAATTGTATTCATCCGCATACCACACTATAAAACACTCTCCATTTCAGACCATGATCTTTTGCCAGTCCACTGGAACACAACACTGTCCTTGCCTTGACCCCCACCAAACCTAAACCCACCCACACCAAGAAAAGGACTTGAGGTACCTGCTCTGTGCCCAATAGATGTCCCTTCCTGGGGAGGTTACCCTTAGATTATGTATAGGAGACAAGTTATGGGCCAGAAACCAACAAGCTGTTATTTTGGACTGCCATTTTTCACTAATAAAATTTTTCAATTTACAAAAATATTGAATGAGAGAATTATCTCACTTCTGAATAAACCTTTTAAATTTTCAAAGTTTGTCCTACCGTTATTAGTCGTGCACCCATTCATTGGTTATCATAAATGCTAGTGATGTAAATGTGAAATACATAATCTTACTTACATTTATAACAGTAAACTAAAAATGTTTAGGATAACATATTTGTAAAGTCCAATCATTAGAAACATTTGTACTTGTGCAAGAATTCAGCTTAAACATTGACATTTACACCAGAAATACAAATCATATTTTATTTTTTTGTCTTCATACAAGTATGTTTATTTTAACTTGATAAGTAAAAAACAAAACATATGCATTTTACCTTCATTAAAATAATTCCATATTAAAGGTAATACAATACAGTAAAATCACTAGACAAAGGGATATGTAACATCAATAAATTAAAGTTATGATTATAGTTTAAAACTCATATTGATTTTACATCCATTTGGAAAAAGGTTTTACCTTGTCTAGTGCTATTTCTGATTTAAATTAGATGTATAATTTTTTTAAAGTGTAAGACATATATTTACGATTTATTATCTTATGATTATTAAATGAACACACCTGTATGAACAAAATATGCATTTAGAGTGATGTCAAATACTGTCCAATATCATGATGGAAGACTGGTCCAAAATAAAAAAAATATAGAACAGTTAATACAGGTTAATAAAGTTAATACAGATGTGTTCGGATTATTTCTTAAACAACATTATAAACACATATGTGTTATACATTTTAAAAAATGTACTTGGAAGAACTTTTTGCAAATGCACAAGACCAGAGCAAATGCAAACAGACAATTCAAATGACAACAAGTGACAAAAAATCTTACCTTTGACTCCGGCGACCACACGGTTTATTTGTTTCGTGGTCAAGTAGCAGCAGCAAAGGCATAACTTGGATGATCAGGTTCATGATGGAAATGGAAGTGCAAAGGATAACCAAGCATTTGCAGTTCATTGGGTCTTGCATTTGTTTGCGTTAGAGCTATTAGCGTTGTAAATTCCTAACTGTTCTTTTCATAAATTGAAAATGAGTTGTAAAATATACGCTGACATTAATGAGCTGATTCAAAGCACCGTGGCCGCCATGAACATGAGTGCGAAGGAGAGACAGAAAAGGAAAAAGAAGTTCGCTCACAGTCAAATGTATCGGCAATTGTACAATTATCCATGTAACAGGGTCAGTCTGCAAGGAGGTAACAAAACCTCCCCAAGGAAGCACAAATGTAAAGAATTAACCAATGATAACAAAAGATTTTTGAAAGGCAAGCCCACGAATGAGTGAAAGTGCTGGGGTGAGGTGGGCGTGGTTAAAAGCCCACAATTCTTACAACAGGTCAAAGAGCTCAACCTAAAAAGGTAAGTTTCAACCTCATATCCCTTTGATACCGCAAACTCAGGTGTGGCGGATTCCTGCCCACAGTTGTGTCGAAGAGAAGGCACATTGTGATTGGCCTGGCGGACAAACTGTCTGTTCTCCCTCCAACAGGCACTTTTGCCTATGACATTATTGACGCAGTTGTAAAATTCTGGTGGAGAAGGTGGGATGCAGACTTACTATCGTTCACAGACCCGCCAGCATATAAATACAGTGGGCGGATCGCCTAGAAGGCGGACAGATTTACCAACAGAAAAGCTACAGCTGGAACAAATCCGCCAATATTTAAATCAGGCCCTTAATCCATTCTGACACTCAACTATATCTAAAAAACACACAGCCACACAAATTCTCCAATCAAATCACTTTCAAATAGCCAGATCTCTTGGCTTTGACAGTGCTTATTAGACTATGGGCCTGATTCTAACTTTGGAGGACGGTGTTAAACCGTCCCAAAAGTGGCGGATATACCACCTACCGTATTACGAGTCCATTATATCCTATGGAACTCGTAATACGGTAGGTGGTATATCCGCCACTTTTGGGACGGTTTAACACCGTCCTCCAAAGTTAGAATCAGGCCCTATGTCATCTAAAAATTCTAGAACACTGCATCATTCTTTATGTAATGTGAAAGTATCTGTGCTTCTTTGAGTACGAAAAGTTTAATTGATTCCAACATTCCGTCTTCGAACTTTCTATTGATGTATGATTATCAGCATGAAAATGGTTGACTGTATTTCTACAGTAGATGTCGCTGTCTAGCTATATAAAAAGAAAGAATACAGTATGAATAGTCCATAAACCGACTGTAATAATAAATGCACGTTTTTGAAATACACTCTGACCCCAATTACGACCGAGGTCCGAGGCGGGTTTATTGCACAGTAAATTTTCATACAAACTTACTGTTATCATGTGGTAAATCGACCCATTACTGCGCAATTTCATGTTAATTCCTATAGAATATCGATTTACCAGGTGTGCAATCCTATTAAGAGGCATTAGGAGTATTCAGGGCTACGCAGCCTTGGTATTCAGTGTATTGACATTTAATAGCGCCGATTGCGGGTTTCGAAGCAGAGCTTCAAACGCTGGCACTCTTTCTTTTATAAATTAAGCACTGCGTGTGGGTCTGATAAGTAAAGATTTACCGCATTTGCCACATAATGCATCGTCTGCCACATAATCTGGGGAATTTAAAAAAAAAAACTTGTTCAAACGTTACTAAAAACGCAGCAACATATGTTGCCATGGAGTGGAAAGCCCTTTGCAGAGGTTGATTGGTCAAGTTTATGTTGCTCATTGCTATATTTGGGTGTTAAACTGGTATTAACGAAGTACAGTCAAGTCCCTGGGAGTGTTAACAAGTTTACAAATAATGAAGTAATAATATCAGAAAATATGACGCCGTACGCTGCATAATTTGTTTTTTCTTGCTGCATAATTTACTTAAACCCTTATCTCTCCCGCGTAATTCCAGTGGCCTTGCTAATAAGGAGGGCCTGAGAGGTAAGAAGATTAATTTAATTTGCATCTTAAGATTTCTCTGCTCAGTGGATCTTTTGTGGTTAAAATGTCATCTTTCCGCATATATTCTTTAAACTGGTGGAAATGGTAATCAGTTGTGTTTCTTGCTTTAACATTTAGCAATCAAAAACGCAAAACATTTAATCATCTGAGGGGCATATTTATACTCTGTCTGCGCCGAATGTGCGCCAAAAATTTTGACGCACATTCAGCGCAAACCTTGCCCCGTATTTAAACTTTGATGCCCGAGCCAGCGGACGACAAAATTCCACTGTGTGCGACAATTTTTGGATGCGGCAACCCGCCTTGCGTTAATCATATGCAAGGTAGGCGTTCCAGTCCAAAAAATGACTTAAACGGCCGTGCGTCGTATTTATGCTTTCGGGCAAAAATGACGCACGGCCGGGAGGCGGAGCCGGAAAATGACACACAGCCCGATTTGCGTCAAAATGTAACACCTGGGTCAGGGGGCAAATGGGGCAAACACACCTGTATTTAATCAAAACACACGGAAGCAACAGCAGAGCAGCAAAAGGGTGACATGGGGATGCTTCTCATCCAGCGTGCACGCAGATGCAGAGCCCAGCAGCAACAACAGCAGCTACCCCAACACCAGCAGGGACCCCAAAGGCAGCGCAGAAGGCAGGAGAGGATATTCCGCACCAGAACAACCCTTCATGGCCTCAGGGAACATGACATCATCCAGAGGTACAGGTTGAACTGGCAGGCCATTCAGCAGCTGCTTCGAAACATAGAGCCACAGTTGGCACCCACCTTGCTCGAAACATAGAGCCACAGTTGGCACCCACCTTGCTGACACCCCGCACCATCCAACAGAAACCAAGCTGCTTGCCGTACTTCACATGCTGGCAAGTGGCTCTTTTCAAACAACTGGTGCCCTGGTTGCCGGAATATCACAGCCGTCGTTCTCTGCCTTTTTGCCCAAAGTACTGGATGCCATCATTGGACTCACACCCCGCCACATCTGCTTCCCTAACACACTGCAGAAGCAACAGGAAACAAAACAGGGGTTCTACCTCATTAGTGGCTTCCCACACATCCTTTGTGCAGTCAACTGCACACATCTACGCCTTGTGCCACCTGCTGCAACTGAACACCTCTACCGCAACAGGAAGCACACACATTCCGTCTATGTGCAGGCCATTGTCGATCACTAATGATTGATCACCAACATTGTGGCAAAATATCCTGGGAGTGTCCATGACTTATTCATTTTCCGTCACAGCACCATCAATCAACACTTCCAGGATGAACGGTATGGCAATGGACTACTTGTTGGTAAGTACAAAAACCTACTTATATACACACTGCACAGCAACCCTCTAGGACACACAACACATACACCACAACAGCAACATGTTGACAGGATCACACTGAGGTTGTGACATCACTGGCCATGTTTCTTAGGTCACCATTGAACCTGTCACACATCTGAAATTACTGTACAGCCTAATTTTAAGACGTCAATGATCACAACGTTTGGAGTGTGTTGCCTAAATGTCACCTTGCAAATTGTAAGCGTCTCAATTATGTTTACATTAACCCATTGCATAAGTCTAAAGGTATGGGATGTCCAGGGTACATTGATATGAACGTGTTAACAACACTGTCAATTTTAACCTGTGTATGGAACTATCATCCCACCCCCATGAAGACACAGGGACACCTGTATCACAAGTCACAATGCTAGGGAGGGCACACTGTACTGCAAATACCTAAACATACTTCTGACAACTGGTCAGCAGCCAAACACTAGTAGGAGGCTGGCCTGGTTTGTAGTGGGTACCAAGGGGTACTTACACTCTGCACCAGGTCCAGGTATACCTTATTAGTGTAGAAGAGGTGTCTAGCAGCTTTGGCTGATAGAAAAGGTAGCTTAGAAGAGCAGCTTAGGCTGAACTAGGAGACATGCAAAGCTCCTACTATACCACTGGTGCCATATGCACAATATCATAAGAAAACACAATACACAGATATACTAAAAATAAAGGTACTTTATTTTTATGACAATATGCCAAAAGTATCTCAGTGAGTACCCTCAGTATGAGGATAGCAAATATACACAAGATATATGTACACAATACCAAAATATGCAGTAATAGCAATAGAAAGCAATGCAAGCAATGTACAGTCACAATAGATTGCAATGAGAGCACATAGGTATAGGGGCAACACAAACCATATACTCCAAAAGTGGAATGCGAACCACGAATGGACCCCAAACCTATGTGAGCTTGTAGAGGGTCGCTGGGACTGTAAGAAAACAGTGAGGGTTAGAAAAATAGCCCACCCCAAGACCCTGAAAAGTAGGTGTAAAGTGCACCTAAGTTCCCCAGAGAGCACAGAAGTCGTGATAAGGGAATTCTGCAAGGAAGACCATCACCAGCAATGCAACAACGATGGATTTCCAGACGAGAGTACCTGTGGAACAAGGGGACCAAGTCCAAGAGTCACACTCAAGTCGTGAGTGGGCAGATGCCCAAGAAATGCCAGCTGAGGGTGCAAAGAAGCTGCCACCGGATGGTAGAAGCTGTGGATTCTGCAAGAACGAAGAGGACTAGGAACTTCCCCTTTGGAGGATGGATGTCCCACGTCCTGAAGAAGCTTGCAGAGGTGTTTCCACGCAGAAAGTCCGCAAACAAGCCTTGCTAGCTGCAAGGGTTGCAGTTAGGGTTTTTGGATGCTGCTGTGGCCCAGGAGGGACCAGGATGTCGCCAATTGCGTGAGGAGACAGAGGGGGCGGCCAGCAAGACAAGGAGCCCTCACAGAAGCAGGCAGCACCCGCAGAAGTGCAGGAGCAGGCACTACGAAGAAGAGTGAACCGGAGCTCACCCGAAGTCACAAAAGAAGGTCCGACGACGCCGGAGGACAACTCAGGAGGTCGTGCACTGCAGGTTAGAGTGTCGGGGACCCAGGCTTGGCTGTGCACAAAGGAAATCCTGGAAGAGTGCACAGGAGCCGGAACAGCTGCAAATCACGCGGTACACAGCAATGCAGTCTAGCGTGGAGATGCAAGGACTTACCTCCACCAAACTTGGACTGAAGAGTCACTGGACTGTGGGAGTCACTTGGACAGAGTTGCTGAGTTCCAGGGACCACGCTCGTTGTGCTGAGAGGGGACCCAGAGGACCGGTGATGCAGTCTTTTGGTGCCTGCGGTTGCAGGGGGAAGATTCCGTCGACCCACAGGAGATTTCTTCGGAGCTTCTAGTGCAGAGAGGAGGCAGACTAGCCCCACAGCATGCACAACCAGGAAAGAAGACGAGAAGGCGGCTGGATCAGCGATACAAGGTTGCAGTAGTCGTCTTTGCTACTTTGTTGCGGTTTTGCAGGCGTCCAGAGCAGTCAGCGGTCGATTCCTTGACAGAAGGTGAAGAGAGAGATGCAGAGGAACTCTGATGAGCTCTTGCATTCGTTATCTAAAGAACTCCCCAAAGCAGAGACCCTAAATAGCCAGAAAAGGAGGTTTGGCTACATAGGAAGGAGGATAGGCTAGCAACACAGGTAAGAGCCTATCAGAAGGAGTCTCTGACATCACCTGCTGGCACTGGCCACTCAGAGCAGTCCAGTGTGCCAGCAGCACCTCTGTTTCCAAGATGGCAGAGGTCTGGAGCACACTGGAGGAGCTCTGGGCACCTCCCAGGTGAGGTGCAGGTCAGGGGAGTGGTCACTCCCCTTTCCTTTGTCCAGTTTCGTGCCAGAGCAGGGCTGGGGGATCCCTGAACCGGTGTAGACTGGCTTATGCAGAGATGGGCACCATCTGTGCCCATCAAAGCATTTCCAGAGGCTGGGGGAGGCTACTCCTCCCCAGCCCTGTCACCTTTTTCTAAAGGGAGAAGGTGTAACACCCTCTCTCTGAGGAAGTCCTTTGTTCTGCCTTCCTGGGCCAAGCCTGGCTGGACCCCAGGAGGGCAGAAACCTGTCTGAGGGGTTGGCAGCAGCAGCAGCTGCAGTGAAACCCCGGGAAAGGTAGTTTGGCAGTACCCGGGTCTGTGCTAGAGGATCATGGAATTATCTCCCCAATGACAAATCCATGATCTTAGACATGTTACATGGATATGTTCGGAGTTACCATTGTGACGCTATACATAGGTAGTAACCTATGTATAGTGCACACGTGTAATGGTGTCCCCGCACTCACAAAGTCCGGGGAATTTGCCCTGAACAATGTGGGGGCACCTTGGCTAGTGCCAGGGTGCCCACACACTAAGTAAATTAGCACCCAACCTTTACCAGGTAAAGGTTAGACATATAGGTGACTTATAAGTTACTTAAGTGCAGTGGTAAATGGCTGTGAAATAACGTGGACGTTATTTCACTCAGGCTGCAGTGGCAGGCCTGTGTAAGAATTGTCAGAGCTCCCTATGGGTGGCAAAAGAAATGCTGCAGCCCATAGGGATCTCCTGGAACCCCAATACCCTGGGTACCTCAGTACCATATACTAGGGAATTATAAGGGTGTTCCAGTATGCCAATGTGAATTGGTGAAATTGGTCCCTAGCCTGTTAGTGACAATTTGGAAAGAAATGAGAGAGCATAACCACTGAGGTTCTGGTTAGCAGAGCCTCAGTGAGACAGTTAGTCATCACACAGGGAACACATACAGGGCACACTTATGAGCACTGGGGCCCTGGCTGGCAAGGTCCCAGTGACACATACAACTAAAACAACATATATACAGTGAAATATGGGGGTAACATGCCAGGCAAGATGGTACTTTCCTACACAACCCCCCCAAACGAAGGACAATAAGACTAGCCATCACCTGATGAGTCTTCATTGTCTAAGTGGAAATATCTGGAGAGTCCATCTGCATTGGAGTGGGTACTCCCAGGTCTATGTTCCACTGTATAGTCCATTCCCTGTAGAGATATGGACCACCTCAACAATTTAGGGTTTTCACCTTTCATTTGTTTTAGCCAAAGTAGAGGTTTGTGGTCTGTCTGAACAATGAAGTGAGTCCCAAACAGGTATGGCCTCAACTTCTTCAGTGCCCAGACCACAGCAAAGGCCTCCCTCTCTATGGCAGACCAACGCTTTTCTCTAGGGGTCAACCTCCTGCTGATAAAAGCAACAGGTTGATCCTGGCCCTCAGAATTGAGTTGTGATAAGACTGCCCCTACCCCTAATTCAGATGCATCCGTTTGAACAATGAATTTCTTGGAGTAACAAGGGCTTTTTAGGACAGGTGCAGAGCACATGGCCTGTTTCAGCTCCTCAAAAGCTTTCTGACAGCTAGCTGTCCATAATACCTTTTTAGGCATTTTCTTAGATGTGAGGTCATTAAGAGGGGCTGCTATGGAGCCATAGTTCTTTATGAACCTCCTGTAATACCCAGTGAGGCCTAAGAAGGCTCTCACCTGGGTCTGAGTTGTAGGGGGAACCCAATCTATAATAGTTTGGATTTTCCCCTGAAGTGGTGCAATCTGTTCTCCACCTACCAGGTGTCCCAGATAAACCACTTTCCCCTGCCCTATCTGGCACTTTGAAGCCTTGATAGTGAGGCCTGCCTTTTGCAGGGCCTCCAAAACCTTCCACAGATAGACCAGGTGATCATCCCAGGTGGAGCTAAAGACAGCTATATCATCTAGATATGCTGCACTAAAAGCCTCCAACCCTTGCAGGACTGTATTCACCAACCTCTGAAAAGTGGCAGGTGCATTTTTCAAACCAAAGGGCATTACTGTGAATTGGTAGTGCCCTCCAATAGTAGAAAATGCAGTTTTTGCTTTAGCATCCTCTGAGAACATGATCTGCCAATACCCTGCAGTCAAATCAAAGTTGCTTAGATACTTGGCAGATGCCAGTGTATCTATTAGCTCATCTGCCCTGGGTATAGGGTGAGCATCAGTTTTAGTTACCTGGTTGAGACCTCTGTAATCTACACAAAATCTAATTTCCTTCTTTCCATCTTTGGAATGAGGTTTTGGTACAAGTACCACAGGAGAGGCCCATGGACTTTCAGAGTGCTCAACAACTCCCAGTTCAAGCATTTTCTGAACCTCTTGTTTTATGCAGTCCCTGACATGGTCAGGCTGCCTATAGATCTTACTTTTGACAGGTAAGCTGTCTCCAGTACCTATAGTGTGCTCACACCAAGAAGTGGTGCCTGGCACAGTAGAAAAGAGTTCAGAAAACGGACCCAGGAGATTTATGCAGTGGTCTTTCTGCTCAGCAGTAAGACAATCTGCCAAAACTACACCTTCCACTAGAGCATCTTGTTCTGTGGAAGAGAAGAGATCAGGGAGAGGGTCACTCTCTTCTTCCTGTCCTTCATTTGTTGCCATGAGCAGGGTGAGATCAGCCCTGTCATAGTAGGGTTTCAGGCGATTGACACGGAGCACCCTAAGGGGACTCCTGGCAGTGCCTAAGTCAACCAAGTAGGTGACTTCTCCCTTTTTCTCAACAATAATGTGGGGACCACTCCATTTGTCTTGGAGTGCTCTTGGGGCCACAGGCTCCAAGACCCACACCTTTTGTCCTGGTTGGTACTGAATCAGAACAGCCTTCTGGTCATGCCATTGCTTTTGGAGCTCTTGGCTGGCCTGAAGGTTTTTGCTGGCCTTTTTCATATACTCAGCCATTCTGGATCTTAGGCCAAGTACATAGTCCACTATTTCTTGCTTAGGAGCTTTTAAAGGTTGTTCCCAACCCTCCTTTACAAGTGTTAGAGGACCTCTTAAAGGGTGCCCAAATAAGAGTTCAAATGGGCTGAAGCCCACTCCTTTCTGGGGTACCTCCCTGTAAGCAAAAAGGAGGCAAGGTAACAGGACATCCCATCTCCTCCTGAGTTTTTCAGGGAGTCCCATTATCATTCCTTTGAGAGTTTTGTTAAATCTCTCAACCAGTCCATTTGTTTGTGGATGATAGGGTGTGGTGAATTTATATGTTACACCACATTCCTTCCACATGGCCTTTAAGTAAGCAGACATAAAGTTGCTACCCCTGTCTGATACCACCTCTTTTGGGAAGCGCACCCTGGAAAAGATTCCCAGGAGGGCCTTTGCCACTGCAGGAGATGTAATGGTCCTTAGAGGAATTGCTTCAGGATATCTGGTGGCATGTTCCACTACCACCAAAATAAACCTATTGCCTGAAGCAGTAGGAGGGTCAAGGGGGCCAACTATGTCAACCCCTACCCTTTCAAAGGGGACCCCAACCACAGGCAGTGGAATAAGGGGTGCCTTTGGGGTGCCACCTGTTTTGCCACTGGCTTGACAGGTGACACAGGACTTACAAAATTCCTTTGTGTCCTCTGACATTCTAGGCCAATGAAACAAGGGGACAAGCCTGTCCCAAGTTTTCTTTTGTCCCAAATGTCCAGCCAAGGGAATGTCGTGGGCTAGAGTTAGGAGGAACTCTCTGTATTGCAGGGGAATAACCAATCTCCTGGCAGCTCCAGGTTTTGGGTCCCTTGCCTCTGTATACAAGAGGTTGTCCTCCCAGTAAACTCTGTGAGAGTCACTGACATCCCCATTTTGCTGTTTGACAGCTTGCTGTCTTAGACCCTCTAGTGTGGGACAGGTCTGCTGTGCCACACTCAGCTCCTCCCTGGCAGGCCCCCCCTCCACCCAAAAGCTCAGCAGTGTCTGCTTCCAGCTCTTCTGGTGAAGGTTCTGCACAGGGGGGAAATTATTCTTCCTCAGAAGTTGAATCCACTGTAGAGGGAGGGATAGTAGGTAGTGATTTACCTTTACTAACCCTAGCTTTAGGGAGCACTTGGTCCATTGTTCCAGGATCCAAGTCACCCTGTCCTTTTTGCTTTTTGGCCTGAGCCCTTGTCAAAGCAAAAATATTCCCAGGAATGCCCAGCATTGCTGCATGAGCCTCCAACTCCACTTCTGCCCAAGCTGATGTCTCTAAATCGTTCCCTAGTAGACAGTCTACAGGTAAATCTGAGGCAACCACAACTTTCTTTGGACCAGTAACCCCCCCCCCCCCAGTTGAAATTCACAACAGCCATGGGGTGGCTAAGAGTGTTGTTATGAGCATCAGTCACTTGGTACTGGTGACCAAGTAGGTGTTGTTCAGGGTGGACCAGTTTCTCTATTACCATGGTAACACTGGCACCTGTGTCCCTGTAGGCCTGAACCTCAACACCATTTATTAGGGGAAGTTGCTTGTACTTATCCATATTAAGGGGACAAGCAACTAAGGTAGCCAAATCAATGGCACCTTCAGAGACTAACACAGCCTCTGTGGTCTCCCTAACAAGACCAACCTGAACTAAATTACCAAAAGTGAACCCAGCTACTCCCTTGGATTGGCTATTAGTAGGTTTGCTCCCACCACCACTGCTATTACTAGGGGCACTAGGTGTAGCAGCAGGGGTTGTAGTGGTGGGAGGCTTGGTGCTTTTCTTTGGACAAGTGGCATCAGTTGTCCAATGGCCTTTTACTTTACATAAATAGCACCATGGTTTATTTACTTGATTAGAAGAGGATTCGGGCCCACCACCCCCACCAGAGTGTTTTTGTGGGCCTGATGAAGACTCATTTTTAGATGTGTCCCCACCCTTTTCAGAAGACTTACCATCCTTCTTCTTGCCATCCTTGTCACCACCTGTATGAACTTTTCTGTTCACTCTTGTTCTGACCCATTTGTCTGCCTTCTTTCCCAATTCTTGGGGAGAGGTCAGATCTGAGTCCACTAGATATTGGTGTAACAAATCAGACACACAGTTATTAATAATATGCTCTCTCAGGATTAAGTTATACAGGCTTTCATAGTCAGAAACTTTACTGCCATGTAACCACCCCTCCAAGGCCTTCACTGAATGGTCAACAAAGTCTACCCAGTCTTGTGAAGACTCCTTTTTGGTTTCTCTGAACTTGATCCTGTACTGTTCAGTGGTTAAGCCATAACCATCTAGGAGTGCATTCTTTAAAACTGTAAAATTATTGGCATCACTTTCCTTCACAGTAAGGAGCCTATCCCTACCCTTTCCACTGAAAGATAGCCATAGGATAGCAGCCCACTGCCTTTGTGGGACCCCCTGTACAACACAGGCCCTCTCAAGTGCAGCAAACCACTTGTTAATGTCATCCCCCTCCTTATCCCCCTCCCCCTCCTGTATCTTGTGCAGATTCCTAGAATCATGCTCTTTCACAGGATTACTATCTGTAATACTGCTGCTGCCACCATGGGGTCCAAACCCCAACCTCTGCCTTTCTTTTTCTAAGTCAAATGCTTCCCTGTCTAGATCCCGCTGTTGCTTTTTAAACTTCAGCCTGGACTCTTCCACACACAATCTATTGAGTTCCCTTTCTAACACTCTGTCATCAGGGTGGGTGGGTTGGGCATGCTTAGACACAGAAGAATGGTGTGAATGAACAGAGGGAGACCTGTCCCTAACAGATGGCACTCTAACAACCTGGCCTAAAGGAGTGATATTCCTACTGTGATGAGAGCTCACATTAGTACCAGCCATGCTAGGTACCTGCTAAGGGGCAGGTTGGGAAGATTCTCATATAACACTTTAGCTGGGGCTACCCCAGAATCAGAGTGTGAACCCTCAGCTAATCTGTCACCTGATGTGCCAGCTATGGCCTTATCATGTTCAATGAGCATATTAACCAACAATTCTCTAGAGGGATTCTTCCCTACCCCTAAACCTCTATCAATGCAGAGACTCCTTACACCTTTCCAGTTAAGGTGGTCATAAGCTGTGCTGGCCAGATCCAGAGTTTGACCTGTACCAGACATGATAGAAAATGGTTTAAGGGACAGAAAAAGAAAGAAAAAGTTTCAGAACTTTTTAAGGAACAGAAAAAAACGTTTTCAACTTTTAAGAAACTTTTTGAAAGTTTTAGAGGTACTTTTCAGCACTTAGCAATAGAGTAAGAGAAGAAAAGCAAAACTTTTTGGTTAGGTGTACATACACTGAACTTGTTTTGTATATTTTTCTCTTATGAAAAGTACAAAATGACAAAGTGGTAAGTAGTTGCAAGTACTTATCCCACAGCTGCACGACCAATGTAGGAGGCTGGCCTGGTTTGTAGTGGGTACCAAGGGGTACTTACACTCTGCACCAGTTCCAGGTACCCCTTATTAGTGTAGAAGAGGTGTCTAGCAGCTTTGGCTGATAGAAAAGGTAGCTTAGCAGAGCAGCTTAGGCTGAACTAGGAGACATGCAAAGCTCCTACTATACCACTGGTGTCATATGCACAATATCATAATACACAGATATACTAAAAATAAAGGTACTTTATTTTTTTGACAATATGCCAAAAGTATCTCAGTGAGTACCCTCAGTATGAGGATAGCAAATATACACAAGATATATGTACACAATACCAACAATATGCAGTAATAGCAATAGAAAGCAATGCAAGCAATGTACAGTCACAATAGATTGCAATGAGAGCACATAGGTATAGGGGCAACACAAACCATGTACTCCAAAAGTGGAATGCGAACCACGAATGGACCCCAAACCTATGTGAGCTTGTAGAGGGTCGCTGGGACTGTGAGAAAACAGTGAGGGTTAGAAAAATAGCCCACCCCAAGACCCTGAAAAGTAGGTGTAAAGAGCACCTAAGTTCCCCAGAGAGCACAGAAGTCGTGAAAGGGAAATTCTGCAAGGAAGACCAACACCAGCAATGCAACAACAATGGATTTCCAGACGAGAGTACCTGTGGAACAAGGGGACCAAGTCCAAGAGTCACACTCAAGTCGTGAGTAGGCAGATGCCCAAGAAATGCCATCTGAGGGTGCAAAGAAGCTGCCATCAGATGGTAGAAGCTGTGGGTTCTGCAAGAACGAAGAGGACTAGGAACTTTCTCTTTGGAGGATGGATGTTCCACGTCATGAAGAAGCTTGCAGAGGTGTTTCCACGGAGAAAGACTGCAAACAAGCCTTGCTAACTGCAAGGGTCGCGGTTAGGGTTTTTGGATGCTGCTGTGGCCCAGGAGGGACCAGGATGTCGCCAATTGCGTGAGGAGACAGAGGGGGCGCCCAGCAAGACAAGAGCCCTCACAGAAGCAGGCAGCACCCGCAGAAGTGCCGGAACAGGCACTATGAAGAAGAGTGAACCGGAGCTCACCCGAAGTCACAAAAGAAGGTCCCACGACGCTGGAGGACAACTCAGGAGGTCGTGCACTGCAGGTTAGAGTGTCGGGGACCCAGGCTTGGCTGTGCACAAAGGAAATCGTGGAAGAGTGCACAGGAGCCGGAGCAGCTGCAAATCACGCGGTACCCAGCAATGCAGTCTAGCGTGGGGAGGCAACCACTTACCTCCACCAAACTTGGACTGAAGAGTCACTGGACTGTGGGAGTCACTTGGACAGAGTTGCTGAGTTCCAGGGACCACGCTCGTTGTGCTGAGAGGGGACCCAGAGGCCCGGTGATGCAATCTTTTGGTGCCTGCGGTTGCAGGGGGAAGATTCCGTCGACCAACGGGAGATTTCTTCGGAGCTTCTAGTGCAGAGAGGAGGCAGACTACCCCCACAGCATGCACCACCAGGAAAGCAGACGAGAAGGCGGCTGGATCAGCGATACAAGGTTGCAGTAGTCGTCTTTGCTACTTTGTTGCAGTTTTGCAGGCGTCCAGAGCAGTCAGCGGTCGATTCCTTGGCAGAAGGTGAAGAGAGAGATGCAGAGGAACTCTGATGAGCTCTTGCATTCGTTATCTAAAGAATTCCCCAAAGCAGAGACCCTAAATAGCCAGAAAAGGAGGTTTGGCTACTTAGGAAGGAGGATAGGCTAGCAACCAACACAGGTAAGAGCCTATCAGAAGGAGTCTCTGACGTCACCTGCTGGCACTGGCCACTCAGAGCAGTCCAGTGTGCCAGCAACACCTCTGTTTCCAAGATGGCAGAGGTCTGGAGCACACTGGAGGAGCTCTGGGCACCTCCCAGGGGAGGTGCAGGTCAGGGGAGTGGTCACTCCCCTTTCCTTTGTCCAGTTTCGTGCCAGAGCAGGGCTGGGGGATCCCTGAACCGGTGTAGACTGGCTTATGCAGAGATGGGCACCATCTGTGCCCATCAAAGCATTTCCAAAGGCTGGGGGAGGCTACTCCTCCCCAGCCCTGACACCTTTTTCCAAAGGGAGAGGGTGTAACACCCTCTCTCTGAGTAAGTCCTTTGTTCTGCCTTCCTGGGCCAAGCCTGGCTGGACCCCAGGAGGGCATAAACCTGTCTGAGGGGTTGGCAGCAGCAGCAGCTGCAGTGGAACCCCGGGAAAGGTAGCTTGGCAGTATTTGGGTCTGTGCTAGAGACTCTGGGGACCATGGAATTGTCTCCCCAATGCCAGAATGGCATTGGGGTGACAACTCCATGATCTTAGACATGTTACATGGCCATGTTCGGAGTTACCATTGTGACGCTATACATGGGTAGTGACCTATGTATAGTGCACGCGTGTAATGGTGTCCCCGTACTCACAAAGTCCGGGGAATTTGCCCTGAACAATGTGGGGGCACCTTGGCTAGTGCCAGGGTGCCCACACACTAAGTAACTTAGCACCCAACCTTTACCAGGTAAAGGTTAGACATATAGGTGACTTATAAGTTACTTAAGTGCAGTGGTAAATGGCTGTGAAATAACGTGGACGTTATTTCACTCAGGCTGCAGTGGCAGGCCTGTGTAAGAATTGTCAGAGCTCCCTATGGGTGGCAAAAGAAATGCTGCAGCCCATAGGGATCTCCTGGAACCCCAATACCCTGGGTACCTCAGTACCATATACTAGGGAATTATAAGGGTGTTGCAGTATTACAATGTGAATTGGTGAAATTGGTCACTAGCCTGTTAGTGACAATTTGGAAAGAAATGAGAGAGCATAACCACTGAGGTTCTGGTTAGCAGAGCCTCAGTGAGACAGTTAGTCATCACACAGGGAACACATACAGGGCACACTTATGAGCACTAGGGCCCTGGCTGGCAGGGTCCCAGTGACACATACAACTAAAACAACATATATACAGTGAAATATGGGGGTAACATGCCAGGCAAGATGGTACTTTCCTACACACTCGTCCAGCCAAGGGAACAACACAATGTAGATGGTACATCCTACAAGCCTAGGATGTGACACAATAACACAAAAGAGTCACAGACAACACAAGACAACTACTACCATGCAAGGTGATTTCAATGGGGCTAGTTACATCAATATGATCCCATTCATTTTCTCTTGCAGCTGATCAGGGGTATGGCATCCAGCCATGGATAATGACACATATTGGCAACCCGAGTACTGCAGCAGAGTGTGCCTACAATGACGCACATAGGAGGACATGCACCATAGTCGAGAGGACCTTCGGCATCCTCAAGTCGAGATTCCGGTGCCTCGACATCACTGGTGGTAGCCTCCTATATTCCCCAGAAATGGTCTGTAAGATCATTCTAACATGTGCCATTCTGCACAACATTTGCATAAGAAGGAACATTCCCCTCCTGGAACCAGAGCCACACATGCCTGAAGAGGAGGAAGAGGAGGATGGTGGCCTGCAGCATGAGGGGGAACAACAAAACACGGCCGCTGGTTTGCATAGGCGGCAACATATTGTGAACAATTTCTTTTAAATATAATCACCATCACCACTTTATGAACTAATTTAAATAAACACCTATAATAATCACCATATCATGGTTTGGCTATTAATTTTTGCACACCTTTATCTCTAACTATCAGAATAAGAGTGTTGCCTCATGGAGCATTTGTGATATACCGATTAGGACACCGAAAATCCCAGAGCAAATGTGATGCGTACCATACAACGGTCACATACAAACAACAAAAACACTAGAATACTGGACAAATGTAAACAAAACACACTAGGACACTATACAACAACAATATTTATTTCACAAAATGACAATTGAGATAGCACACAGGACACAAAATCACTGGACACCATTCTGAAAACAGCCACACAGTCTAGAAGATTCCCAGACTGCAAAGTGAAAGTACACCCACTGTACATAATCTGTAAACAGGATATCCTATTACATCACTTCCTGCATAAAATGACCGCCGGTTTTTGCATTATGCGTCATATTTTTTCACGCATACAGTTTGTGCGTCATATTTTTAGACGCACAGGAGTGAAAATTAGGCCGCATCCAAATAATAGTAAATAGTCTGTACAATTATTTGGATGCGGCCTAATTTTCACTCCTGTGCATCGAAAAATATGACGCACAATCTGTATTGGTGGAAACAAATGACGCATAACGCTAGCAACGTCAAAATTTCAGTGCATGAACTGGTTTTGGGCATTTTTTCAGTTTTTATGTTATGTTACATTTGGGACACATCAGAGATAGGCTGATTGCACCCACTATGGTGTTGATGGTGTATGTTCACATGTGAGACATCATACTGCAGCGGACCATAACCTGCTACTTCCTTAACAGGATTTTGACGGTTGGCTGACACACTAGATGGCCATATGTGTGGCCTACATATATGTATTGCACAATATGGGCATGTTTGGCATCAGGAGAGGATAGCAATGTGACGCACATAAGTACAATTCCTCAATGCCTATGGCTCAATGTGTGTACAGTGGCAACTAATGTAGTTGTTGACCGAGTGTGTGTGCATCACAAGATGCATTATTGAACATATGCTTGTATGAATGTGAAGTTAATGTGTCCATACCTTAGATGCAAGTCATTGTGGAAATGAGGGAGGACATGTGTTAGTCATACATGTAGCAACATCTGTTATGTGCACTTCCAAGATTCTGGGTAACGTAGACACCACAAATGACAAAGCATGCACCAGATAGATGGGAGACGCTTGTTCATGTCAATGGTCCACAATTTCACCATCATATGTCCTAGATTTTTGGTAACAGCATCCTAGGCCCTTGTTGGTGAATCCCACAGTGAGTCAGACACATGTAGTGAGAAGTGGGTACCATGTAATTGGCCCAGACAGCCAAAGGTGAACCACAAATGTATGATGACGCCACAGTTGAGGTCATATAACTGAGCCACAACTCTCCAGTGGCTGTGGTGGACCAGCAGATGAGGCAGCACGTGTCCACATATTTCCAGTGATCAATTGCACAGAGGTGTCTTGTTCATGTGTGTGGTCCAATGTTGAGCCTGTATCTTTTAGGGGTGTATGTTGTCACAGTTAGGTCTAGGTCCCATCATGAGTCAGTGACAGCTATTCCTGTATCTACTGAGTATCCTTTGTTGATCAATGTGAGTAAAGTGGATGAGGACATGAGTACCTACATGGGGATGGTCCCACCCTGTCACTGAAGACGTGTAATGAGACTGTCAACAGGGCAACCTAGGTGTGCTGAGTGAGATAATGTCTCAGGTGTCATGTTCCGGCAGGTGTCATTACAACATGTGTACACAGGTTGGCCTCTGCAATTCCCACTGCATCTGAGAACATCATAGCCTCTGTGCTGATTATTCTCACAGATAATCACCACACACGGCCCATCAATATGTTGCGAGCAATATAATTCTGTGTGTGAACTGTCAGGGTCCTGACATGTGTGGACTTTTCATGGACATTATCAGAGGTTGCTGGTTCTGCTGAAGGCCCCGTACCCAATCCCTGCATACAGCCCTGGGACACTGTCACACTTTGTCGTTCATGCATAATTGAGACCCAGACAAGGGATGGGCCATGAATTTTGGTATTCACAGAGGATTTAACTCATATGGTACAATTAAAAGGCAGATGATGCTATACAATGTATTTGGGTATGCATTGATGAAGCAAATGACCAAATACCCCCTGAGGAATGAGAGGTTTGGTAAAGCAAGGGTGGTACATATGTAGCCACAGGTAAATTTTAGGGTGACGTACAGACAGATGCTAGTCAGGCTGACAGGATGCAGGGTGAATCAGGATCCAGCAATTTCGCAAGTTACATAATCAGTGGTCTGACTAAGACTGTTTGGAGGACGAACTAGACAGTTGACATGTAAAACTGTGTATGTCCTGTGTTTTTGAAGGTGACTCATGAACCCAAGGGCTGTGTTACACAGCTTAATTAGTAGCAATGCTTAATGGTGTATTTGACAAAATGGCAACTCCTATGCTGTTCCAGGCATCAGCAGGGGCAGTGCATGTTGAAATGGGTGGTGTGCATGGAGGTGATCACAAGTGTGGGCTGCATCAGTTTCTCACAAGTCCTGTAGGTGAGATTTGCATTCTAATGGCCAACAGACGTTTCACATGGGAAGTAATCTACAGGTGCTAACAGGGCTTAGAAATTAGAAGCCAGTGTATTAATTGACCTGACGTCCATGCAGTCAGAGGTACTATGACAATGGTATACCATAGGAAAGGGTGTAGCACACTTGATTGCTATTGTTAGTCTGTGTGTGTAGAGGAGGGAATATCGGGGTACACATCTTACTATTCCAGGGACCTCTTCAGACAGGTGGGTTGTGACCAGGTGCATGGGTGTGTCAGGAGTTAGGAAATGGGCTGACATGTACATGGAATGTCATGTGCGCAATGCTGCTCATATGTGTGGCACTTGTGCTGTGTATGTTCTGATTCTAGGGAACTCTAGTCACAGATAGTCCTTGCAAATATTGGATGCAGTTGGGCTTACTGCTGTCAAGGGTCTGGTCATACATTACTGTTACTGATGCAAAAGCACATCAACTGCCTCATGTATGAGGCGTGTTTTCCCCTTATTGATTGATGGTGTCATAGTTGTGAGCCATATGCTGCGTTGAACCATGTTTCCAACATGTATGTGTGAAATAGGTGTAGTCCTCTGCTATTGTCCTTCAAAGGTGAAATGTACAGGATGTATGTCATTTACAGTGTTTGTGGGAGTCTGTTGTGGGTAGTGCTAGTTTGGGGATAGTTGGGCTCTTTTAGTGGTTAAGTTTACTTTTCTTCTTTTTTTGTACCCCTACTTTCCCTCTTTTCCCCTTTCTACTTCTTTATCCCCTATTCCCCTTTTCATTGCAGAGATGTCTGGTAGGCCACGTCTTGGCAGGATGGGTGAGGAGGAGTTGGGGGGCTTTATATGGCTTGTGTGCCATTTCCTACCGCTCATGATCGAGGCAGGGGGCAGGGTGATACAGGGGTATCACACTGAGGCACGCAGAATCCCATGGGGAAAGGTGCTGCATCACCTGCAGCGCGTGTATGCCAGCCAGAGGAGTGACCACCAGCTGAAGCACCGGTGGGCTGACCTCATCACCAGGGAGCAAGATCTGCTGGACCACCTGGGAATAGTGATTGGTGGCCCTGTTGGTGAGTACTAATCATGTAAATGTGCACGATTAAATGCTCTGTAGTGACATCAGATGATTTGTACAATATCTGCCAGCTACGTTGCTGACTGTGTGTAATGCTGCGGAAACATACAGGGTAATTGATGCACTATGTGAAGGATCACAATTGCTAGCTGTCAGGAAGCACGTGCTCTGCAAACTTACAGGATACTTTTCCGTTAAGTAAATTGGTGCCGCCTTTGTGTCAGACAACCAAACAAAATAGGAGCCAATCATGTCTATATAGGTCACATTTGCCAGAGAAGTAAAGTTGTACTAAAATATTGGCTAACTTTGTTGACACAATAGCTAGACTGACTTTAGAAACACTACATTATGCAGAAAATGAGTGCTGGCTTAACGTCAATTGATGATAGCAAAGTGGCCTAAACATATGTCTCATGTGAGTCTGGTGAGTGTGGAAGGAAAGCGTTCATGGAAGTTCTATGTTAGGGATTATTGTGGTCCTTCATCTTTTTGGATACATGTCAGATATGGATTTGAAAACATCGTGAAAAGGTGTAAGGTGCCCTCAGCTAACATCTTAGAATGTTTGTTGGAGTTAGTTGTGCCACATTCCAATTAGGGATGGCAGTCCAAAGGTATGCACATGGGTTCACATCTCCATGGTTGGTGCAAATCACCATTGCTGGCCCACATCAAATGAAGAAACTGTAACAACAGGAGGGCTTACAAAAGTCCCTGCCCCTCTGTACATTGTACCTATGTGTAATAAATGTGTCATGGCCACATGGGCTGTTTGACTGGTAATGCATTCCTCACGTAACCAGGCTTTGGATGTCTCTCTTGGATGCACATGATGAGACGAATACACGCCATCATTATTTCTGATCACTAATGGCGGAGCATGTTTGCCACCACATGATAGTTAGGGCCACTGCATGTGTGCAGATATGTGTGTAACTGTCACAGGAGACCCATGCTATGTACATGTTGGCCGTGATATATCAGATGCAGTATCATCATGTCTGAATGGCTGTCATTTCCTTATTCAGCTTACACATTGTATATATCTTTGAAAATGTTGGTCAGTGCACAGATTCTGAGCACATTTCCTCCTTCCATGCCTTACAGGTGGACCAGCACCCTACACTGTGGGAGAGGTGGCTACATTTGAGGACCCCGACCACTCCAGTAAGTGTTGATATGTCGGTTATGTGTTGTGTTTGCTGGTGATGTGTGATGGAACCGTGTGTGTTGAACACATAGCAAGGTGTGATGCGCTGGCCAATCATTTGTCTTGTTCCATGAGTGGGATTTCAGTTTCTCAAAAGTTTTGAGTTGGTCAATGCTTATCCGATTGTATTATCTAGGGATTGTAGGTCATTCCTGTAGGCCCCACAATGAGTACTGGGGTGAGTCATGTGGATAACACTTGTATCAACAAGAGTCACACTGGAACTCAGCTCAGATTTAGTCAGCCTGTCAGACCTACATTCTCCCAGATTGGAACTGCAAATCGCTTTCCAACAGACTTCTCCTTCCCTATTCGCCAAAGTACTTATTAAACTGTATGTAGAACTTCCTAGCAGCATGTACTTCCACATGTAGTGCTACAGGTATGTGGAGGTTGAGTGCAATGGCCTAGATGTGCATGCTAATCATGGTGTTGTGGGTGTTCTTGCAACTCTGTGTCTGGTGTAAGTCATGCCTTACGGGAAGTATATGTTGTGTACCAAGCTCTGCATTTCCTGACATGTGTGGCGCTATGATTGATCAAGGGTTTGCAGACTCCTAATTGTTGATAGACCTTACCTGTGGTGTGTGTGTAGAGCCAAACATGTGTGGAGTTTTCTATACACTCCTGGGTGTCCATGTTGTTTGGAATTGTTAGTTGTTTCTCCACCCCCCCTCAAACACGGGCATGGGTTTGTGAATAGGGTACCTAGGACTGATGCTACCAGTATGTTACACATACATGTGAATAAGTGACTGTTTGGTCGGAACCTAGTACACACACTCAGGTATGGCACATGGGTACTATACTGGCAAGTCCAGTTACAACTTGCTGACCATGTGGCTTTAGTTTTGCATTCCGTATACTGACATCTGTAGCCCAGGTATTGGCGGAGGATATACAGCATGATTGTTAGCTGATAACTGGCAGAACTCAGATGGCAAGTCAATGCCAGTTGTTACCCATCTCGTAGGTTTTGAATGTGCTATGTGTGATGTGACCTTTGTAGGCGGGCCTGCCATGTACTTCCTCGGGGACATTCAATGATCTGTATGGTGATATGAGCTGTTACAAGTACAGTAGATGTATTGTCTGATTTACTTCTTGTGCCATTTCACACAATGCAGTTCCTAATGTAAATTATTTGCATTTGTCTTCACAGCTGCAAACATGACACCCATCCATGTCCGTGAGTTCCAGCGACGGGCCTTGAGATACCAACATATCCTGCTGGTAGAGTCGGGGTTCAGGAGGCTGGCCCGTCGATACCGCCTCTGGAGCATGGAGGGCTTTCCCACAGGGTGGCCCTACTTTGCCCACCACAGCCACCACCAGCACAACCACCAGTTCCACCCAGGTGGCACCACCCACAGCTGGGACTGTTGTCCCAACGTCTGCTGTAGTTCCAGGCCCCAGCATTGCAACAGCTTCAAGGCAGCCCACAGGCCTTGGCTCTACACGCCCACAAACCTCCTCCACCGGTACCCAGACTGCCCCAGCTCCAACAGTTGACCCTGCAGCATTCCACGAAATGGAACGTAAGATGGACCGTGTGTTGAGGAAGATCAGTAATCTGAGCCGGGATGTTCGCCATATTAACAGGCGTGTGCGGTCCATAAAGCGGACCCTCCGGAGGGCCAACCTCTAGACTTTGTTGACAATGGACATGATTCCCTCCCCTGCCTCCTCTTTCCTTGTTCTCATACTTAGTGGGCTTAGTGTTAGGTTAGTATAGTCTGTTAGTTTAGTTAGTGTTAGTGGGTGGGGCGGTCCTGATTCCTTCTATTTTTACCTACTAAGTGTGTGGGTGGGTGCCTGGGGGGCTATGTTGGGGTTAAAAAAAAAAACTTAAAAAAAAAAAAACTTAAAAAAAATATATATATATTTGTTTAGGATAGTATAGTATGTGTTTAGGTTAGTATGTGTTGTCCTCCATGTGTCCCATCTCATAAGGGGGGTGAGGGGTTGATGTTTAGAATGTTTCGTTACATGTGATAAGTAAGTTTAGGTTAGGTTAGTTAGGGACAGTTGTGGGTAATGAGTAGTCAGGGTAGATTAGGGTAGGTAAGACTTTTCCCTCAGTTTCCTCTTCTGTGATTACCATTTAAGAAATATATAGTTAACCCTTTACAGTATGTGTTAAATGCTACTTGATCATGGCATTGGCATTAGTGTACATGAATTTTGTTCTATTACATTTGTGTCCTATGCTACGAACAAATCCCAACTGAGCTGTAAGATTGGCAGCTACCCCAGAGCTACCTTGCAAAGATTCCTCCATTCGTTGCAACCACCAATCACAGTTAATATGGATCCCAACCTGTTTTTGTCGGTAATTATGTTTTGTAAGTCACAAACGGTGCTTCCAGACTTGGTATTGGGGGAACAGTTTTAGGTCTGACTGCAGTGTGATGTTCAAGGACATCCTTATAAGATGAGTTGTCGTAAGCACTCTTGTAGTCTTGTCTTCATGACTCACATAGATCATTTGTGGCACTGTTCAGCATGATTACCTATTTGGATGTAAACTCAGACACCTTCATTCATGCAGTTTTTGTAGTGTTTGCTTAGATTTGTGTGCATTGTTATATGTGTTAGTATTGCATGGTGACAACATTTTGCTGCCACTATTTTATGACTTAGATATCCCTTGAGGAAGCATTATTCTGTCCAACACAGCATGATGTTGTATGGTTTCTCACTTCATTAGATGTTACCCTCAGGAAGGGCAGAGTATGATGCAATCCTGGCCACTGTGCAGATTTATCTGACTACATAATTTCAGGAGAGTTGTATTGACAAGCTACGTTATTTGACAGTAGACACATTTCAGTTATCTACTGCACAGTTGATGTGTCACATTACCCAGAGACAGATTTGTTGTGTAAGTGCTATTTATTGAAAAGTGCTGTAGTGCTATATGTACATTGTCCATGATTGTGAGTCCATTATAGTGACATCTTACATTGTGATCCTACACAAGGGGTTAAGGAAATGCTTTTGACATGCTGGGGTGATGTTTCAGAGAGTGCAGAGGGACATGATTTGCCAATGAGTAAGAGAGAGACAATCACTGGGCAGGCTGACAAGATATACAGTGGTTAGCAGAACAGTCACTGAGTAAAGTTGTTGTAAGACTGGCATGTTACAAAACGCAGGACCTTGGTAATAGTTGGCCATGTGGCAGGGACTAGTGCTTCCGGGTACTTTTCCATGTGAATGTGATCTGTTCCATGTCTTCTTCTTCTGATGTGTGTGTTGCCTCCTCTGTCCTTGTTGGTGGTGGTTGTGAAGGGGCAACACACACCTCAGTGGTAGAAGACGTGGAGTCAGACATCCCGGTCACTGTTACCTGTTAAGGTCTTAAGGGCAGTACTGCAGCAAGGAGGATCTTCTGATTCTTAAGAATAGCAGCCACATCACAATGGTAGGCAGCCAGGTCAGCCCTGAGGGGGTCATGATTGCATTTGTGCATGCAGTGGAAGGTTTGGGGTGCAAGGTGTTGTGGTGGTGAATTCCTTGACAGTTTCTTGTAGTCCCTGCAGGATGGAAGTTAGCGGCTGCATGGCTGCTGCCTGATCTGCAGATGCACAAACGCACCCCCTGTAGGCTGGCTGCCACAGTTTGGATCCCTACCCGCACCTCATTGGCCAGCTCCTGCTGTACCCCAACTACAGTTCTCTCAAAGCTGGTGCCTGTGTCGTCTGAGTCCTCAGCTGTATTGGAGCTGGCAGGTCTTACAATTGGGGTGGTGGGTGGGTCCTCTGTTATGGCTGCTTGATCTGTGCTCCTCCTTGTGACTGAAGGTGGGGTCTGGAGGGTTCCAAGGACCTCTTGGATGGTCTGCTGGGGAATGTTTGTCAGCTCGTCATCCATGTCATCAGGGTATTCTGGGACAGGCATATCCGCAGGAGATCCATCTTCCTCTGCAATGAAATGGGGTACAATTAGTGTGTGTGTGTTGTGGCATTAGTGATGTGACATGCCTGCCTTGTGATGAATTCACATTGTGATCTTGTTTCATGTTCATTGCTCCAGTCTTTCAGATGGGTATTCTCCCAGGCCTATGGCCCACCTGCATGTCACATGTATTGTGGTAAGTTATTAGACTTGTCGGCATCATCTCCTCTAGGTGTTTGTTCTGGCCAAATAGTGAATTGCCACCTTCTTGTTCTACTCAACCCTCCGTCTACATCCATTCTCATGGTGAAGCCTTTCACTGGCTGTGGGTGCTCTGATGGCACTGGCAGTACACTTGACAATCTGGACCTTCCCCAGTCTCTGATCTTTCACATCCACTTAAATTTAGTTGACATGTAGCATATCCTATGCATAGCATTGTTATGGCACGATATGGATGTTGGCATTGGTAATGTGTACAGCTGATGTTGGGAATGTGTGGTACATTGGATTGCCCTGATAATCGTATCAGTGTCATATTTCCTCCTCTGACTGTGCAGGTGTATTTCAGGGACCAGTTACATGTGTCCTCCCCCTCAATGCTGTTGTCTGAGCAGTATGACATTTGGGATCTTACATTGTGACCCAGGCACAGGATGGACCCTGACATATGCAGCATGGGTATGTCCTTAGTGCTGTGTAGCTCCTATTGTTGATGACATTGGATGATGTTTGCAACAACTATGGGCATTGACATTTGACAGGACTGGGGCCTTTGTCTTGTTTCAAGGGATTACTGGAGTTGTCATCATCAACCCACTAATTTAGGTGTGTATGATCCATGGGGAAGCTACTGCCATTGGCTACTTGAGCTGCACACAGAGCAGAGGTGGTAGTGGCAACTGTTGTCACAGTTACATTCCAGTTGTTGGTATGTCTAGAGGTTGTTAATTGGGCCCTAGTTAATGTAGTGGGTATGGTGGCTGACGTGTGCCAGGATGTCAGTTTGACGTTGTGCCCTTCCCTCCTGGTGTGGCTTTACCTTTGCTCCATCGTTGGCATGGCAGCATGCCCCCATGGGACTGTTGTTGGTGTAGTGTAATGGTGTGCCCCAGCTTCTGTCTGTGCAGGCCATGCCCCAATGCCATACTCCTTTACCCATGCCACTCCATGTATATGATGACTTTCATGCATTTTGTGGTCGGTATCCCCCCCGCTTACGGTTGACATTAGTGCATTTTAATTCCCCATGCAACTTACCCTGCATGTGCGTTGTCTCCTGGTAGTCTGCGCTGTCCTGTCCTTGTCTCCTGGTAGTCTCCGCTGTCCTGGCCGGCGCAGTTTTGCGTCAAAAAGTATAAATATGGGCCTAAGTTCCTGCCTCCTAGCCCAATTTCGCCGCTTTTAGTTGTCACATGGATGGCGCATGCATAAATGCTGTCTGTAAATGTTCTTCTCATGGCATTGGGCACAGACACTTGTGTAGTAAACACTGGACTCCGAAGGCGTTTCAACAAGTCCTAAACGTACATATGGTTGATCTTATTTCAACTAAACGTTATTTACCTATGCTCGAATCAGTTTATTACTGAAATGTGACTACATATAAAAACTCCAATGGGGTGATGTACAAACGATTTGTGGTATGCAAAATATGTTAAAACTGATCTGTAACAGCAGGAAAATGCACTCCAGGAAGCACAACATGGCAGAAGAGAAGGATTTGATAAATGCGTACAGGATTGTGACACTGTACCAGGTTTGTAAATTGTTTTGGGGATTCAACAATTGAATTGAAAAATACAGAGTCGCGGATCTTACATAAAATACATTGGCAAACTCTGACTTGTTGTAAACAGCCAATTAGCACGTGTAAACAAATAGAGGCTTAATATGTACTGCAAACTCCCATATCGTCTCATTCTATTTTCTATTTGATAGTAGTGAGGATGCTTGCAATAGGAGCCTAGCCTCCCCTGGCGCCCCCACCCGCAAACCACCACCCTGCTCCTTGGACGAGATGCATCAGAAGCTGCAGAAGGCAGGACAGGCAAAGCAGGTATCCCAAGGGAATCCACAGAGCACCCACAGGGAATCCACAGAGCATCCACAGGGAATCCACAGAGCATCCACAGACGATCCACAGGGAATCCACGGAGCATCCACTGGGCATCCACAGAGCATCCACAGCGCATCCACAGGGAATCCACAGAACATCCACAGGGAATACACAGAGCATCCACAGGGCATCCACAGAGCATCCGCAGGGACTCCACAGAGCATCCGCAGGGAATTCACAGAGCATCCACAGGGCATCCACACAGCATCCACAGGGCATCCACAGAGCATTCACAGGATTTCCACAGAGCATCCACACGGCATCCACAGAGCATCCACAGGGATTCCACAGAGCATCCACAGGGAATCCACAGGGAATCCACAGAGCATCCACAGGGAATCCACAGGGAATCCACAGAACATCCACAGGGAATCCACAGGGAATCCAAAGAGCATCTCCCAAACAGTCACTTCTGAGATGAGCATCATGTTGGGAAATGTACTTTTGCAAGGGATTAGCTTTCAATTGACTACTTCCAGTTTGTTCACAGGTAGTATGGAAACTGCAACTATCACTATGTATAAAAAATAGTTTTTTCATGTATATTTTGAAATACTTTGAAATTGAAAATCATCACAAGGTCTGTCATGGCCCAGTTGGCTCCTAATTTCTTCTACTTCTGGTCCCAGTTGTCCTCTCGCTTCCCAGTTGTCACTGACCTGTCTGCATGCCACAACTCCTGTTCCTGCTGTGCGTAGTTGCTCCACCAAGCCACAAATCCAGCTACTCCTTGAGCCTCCCCTACTTCCTGCTGGTGGCGGTGCAGCCCAATGCTACAGTGGAAGCTTGCAGCCTTTCTATTACACTGGTGCCCTGCACCAGACTCTTGGTCAATGCACCACTGTGCTTGGTCATTGTGGGGCTGGAAAATTCCCACTGTGTGAGCAGTGGGTAAACTTTACTTCATTGGTGTTGTGCAACTTTGCCTGGTGAAGCTAATAACGTGGCACACATTTAGTAGAAATGCTGCATGAGTAAACTTTACCCATGCAAAATATGACTGTCGTAGTTTTTCAGGACAGCGCCACCAATTGTTTCTGAATTTCACAAAAATCAAGTATGTACTGCAAACGTGAGATCAATCCTAAGAGAGGAAATTTCAGGCTATTTTAACTTGCATTTTGTGAATTTGGTCCATAGGGAAGGGATGAAAGACTAATTATCTGGCAGGAATTTCTTTACCAAAAACCACTCCTGCATTTTTAACTCAAGTATGATAAACATATAGCTAATGTTTCTCCATGAAATAAATTGCTGACAATTTGAGAACACACATTTTATTAAGAGCCAGCAGCAGAACTTATCAGGACGCTTTCTCCCTCAAGTGTGAATCTGCTGTGTTGCAAGGGGGCGCTCTGACTTGTATATAGCAGGATTTGCTACAGTGACGCTGCACCTGGAGGTTTCATAGCACAGCATATATCTGGCCTTAGAACTCAAGGTATCAAATATGACAAAAAGGCTTTTTGATGTGAAAACCACAAAAAATAACCCAGAGCTCCTAGAAAGGAAAACAGGGCTCTTTTTCTGTACGCCCTAGAAGAGCAACCATTTAAAATGGTACCCACTGAGATACTAGTGTAGTTCAGTTCTCCTTTAGTCAAAACACAAAGTACTTCATACATGCACGGTTCTCCAAGTGTATTAGACATGAAGTCATGGTGCAAGGTCCATTAATCCACTGTATTTTGTTTTTCGTATGTAATACAACAAATTGTAATAACATTTTGCTTATACCCCAAGCAACATATCAACTATAATGATCACATAATAGCAGTATTCTCTGAATTCCTTCCCCATCCTCCACCCCCCCGTCGGAACCTTTCTCATTACGATATTTCCCCTTCTCTGGCCTGTGTGGTACTGGGAGTACATAACTTCCCTGTCCTACCCTCTCTATGCCTTCCAAGCCTCCTTTTGTCTCAATGGGGTTGGCCTGACTCTCTTTCCACCTACCATCACTAGTTCTAATGTCACAGGTATCCCTTGGGTAGCTATTGACCTATCCCATCTTCCAATTTCCCCATATCGTCTCATATTTTTTTCCACTGCCTCTTCCTCTGTATATTTCTCTTTCCAGTATTCGGCATCTATCCATATCCTCCCTCCAGTCATCGTGGCTTGCTGCTGTCCCAAATCCCCATCTCCTGGCTATGTCCCTTTTTGCAATCATACAGCCTAAATGAATCAGTAGCTTTTGATATCTTGTGTGCTCGGTGTGGCTCCATACCCCCAGTAACAATGACTCCGGCGTCATTTTGATGCTAGTCTCTGTTACGCGTTCCAGGCCCCCCTCCCCACTTCCTCCCAGAATCTGGCGACCCGTGGGCAGGTCCACAACGTGTGATAAAATGTTCTGTCCCTCCCACATCCCCATAGACATTTGTTGTTTGCTGCCCTCCATATCTTAACGAGCAGAGATCTTGTGTAATATACTCTGTGTAGTATTTTAATTTGTATTAATTTGAGGGATGCTGGAATAGCTGCTTCTGCTGGAAAAATCAATGCCTCCACCCAGTCCTCCTCTTCTAATTCCTTGCATTCTCTTTTCCATCGCTCCCATAGATTAGACAGTGAGGGTTGTGTGTGTCTCATGATTGTACTGTACATTTGTGATATGAGCTTCTTTTGTATCCTCCCCTCTAGAAGTCTCAGTTCCAATGGGGCTTTTTCCTGTGTTTCTTCTTCTGCAGGGATGCTATGTTTCAGGGCCACCTGTAGGAGGGCATATTGTAGCCATTGTGTGTCTGACATTTGGTATTCGTTTTTGAGGTGCGAAAAGGACGCCACCCCATATGTCAGCTAAGTACGTTATCCCAGTATTGTCCCAACCTTTATAGCCCGTTAAGGTATTTATCTTGGGTAACCTGGTTCCTTCCCACAAAGGTGTTTTTGGGGTCAAGCGTGTAGCCCATCCCATCTCCTTGGTCAGTCGTTTCCAAGTTTGTATGACCGTTTTTGTTGTAGGGCTGAATGTAGGGTTCTATCTACCCCCATATAGCCAGTGCAGGTAACTGTTTTTATGCATCATTTCTCTGTACCCTCTAAACGCTGGGTCATCTTGTGGAGCAAAGGCCCAATGATTTATTATGCTGAGTTGTGTCACTTCATAATACTTCCGGATATTTGGTAGGGCAATGCCCCCTCATATTTTGATCTTCATAGGGTGCGCAGTTTAATTCGAGGTTGCCCCCCTGTACACAGTAGTGTGCGTAGTACGAAATCTGTTTGGCAAAAGAATGTTTCTGGGATTGGGACTGGGCAGTGGTGTAAAATATATAGGAAGCGAGGTAGTGCCACCATCTTAAAGAGTGTTGTCCTACCCATCAATGAGATCGGGAGGGTTTGCCAGTGCTTAGTCTCCATTTCGAATCTCTGCAGTAAGGGTTGTAGATTGGTGGTGTAGTGAAGGTGGGATTTGCCTGATATCCAGATACCTACGTATTTGAACTTCTTCAGCTCCACTCTAACTGGTAACATTGTAGTTTGTTCTATCTCCCATGTCCCCACTGGAAACAGTAGTGACTTACCCCAATTTATTCCGAATCCTGATACCTCCCCAAAAGCCCAGAATGTCTCCCAGGCGGCCCATTGAAGATGGTGTCCGATTCAGATATAATAGTATTGTCAACATCAGGGCAGTGTGCGCTCTTCGGGCAACTAGAATGCAAAAACCAAATAATTTCAAGCTAACATAATTTATGCATTGTGCTGATATAATGTTGTTTAACCTTTTGCATTGCAGAGTTTAATCCTGAGGACTTATGTTCAGCATGCACATAAATACTGTTCTCATGTAATGTACTGCGGCAGGCTTTCAGACTGTGTCAGGGTGTCGTCCCTTTCCAGGGCCTTCTAGAAGCTTTCCCTGCAGCATGCCTGGGTATGGTTGGTGGGCTGGGCTAAGACTCTAGGTGCAGAGCAGCAGCAACTTCCTGAGCTCCTGTTCTGGCGTCTACTTTGATCCTCCAGGCCTTGCCCTTTTTAACTTTCATTGGTGATCTTAGATCAGGGCGGTAAGACGGAGGTTGGGCTGGGCCCCCGACCCCGTTATCAAAGACTCTCGAGTCCTTGGGCCTAATCTTGCATGCTAAACAATTTTATTCTTGTGCGTGTGAAGGTGCGCTTGGTCGTTTCGTGGCATTTGCATGCTGATATTCGAATCGGCAAGACGTGCGATTCTTTGCTGGTGTGTTAACTCTTGATATTAATTGTACGCTACCATTTTATAGCATTTACAAGGTAGCATTCGAATCGGCAAGATGCGCGATTCTTTTCTCGTGCTTAATTATTGTTATTCATTATGTGCTACCATTCCTTGGCAGTTTCATGGTGGCATTCCAATGGGCAAAACGCGCAATCCGTTTTCTCGTGCTTAATTCATGTTATTCATTGTGCGCTACAATTCCTTGGCAGTTTCATTGTGGCATTCGAATCGGCAAAACGCGCAATTCGTTTTCTCGTGCTTAATTCATGTTATTCATTGTGCGCTACCATTCCTTGGCAGTTTCATGGTGGCATTCGAATCGGCGAGACGCGCAATTCTTTCTTCGTGCTTAATTCATGTTATTCATTGTGCACTACCATTCCTTGGCAGTTTCAAGGTAGCATTCGAATTGGCAAGACGCGCAATTCTTTCCTCATGCTTAATTCATGTTATTCATTGGGCGCTACCGTTCCTTGGCAGTTACATGGTGGCCTTCGAATCGGCAAGACGTGTGATTCGTTTTCTTGTGCTTTAACCCTTGATATTCATTGTGTGCTACCATTCCTTGGCAGTTACATGGTGGTACTCGAATCGGCAAGACGCGCAATTCATTTCCTGAGTGTAATTCATGTTACGCATTGTACGCTACCATTTTAAGGCATTTACTTGGTGGCTTTCGAATTGGCAAGTCGCGTGATTTATTCATTGAGTCTAATTTGTGTTATTCATGGTGCACAATCATTCTATGGTATTTACTACGTATGTGAAAATCTGCAACATGCGCCATTCATGTTACGGCAATTTGAGAGAACAAAAAAAAGCCAGAGTTCTAGATGTAATGTTATGTGTTCTTAATATGTTTCTCAAACACGATTCATATGATGTTTTAGAAATCATTCAGATTGTTTCCTGATCCTCATGCAAAGGGTAATACTTGAATTTGAAAATTGCATTTAACCTTTCTTGATTCCCTCACAGGTATCCAGTCATCTTGAAGCCTAGTCATTTAAAGTCTATGCTTAGGTTGTCCATGTTTTCAGAATGACAATGCTTAGAGTCATAGCCTAGTATTGATTCATATGATGTAATTTTGACATTGTGTGTTTTAACCTTTTGCTTCCTACGGTTCTCCTTCTCAGCTGTTCCCTTCCTAATGCCCTTTCCCCCACTTGGACTCTCTTAGACTCTGTGACAATTCTAATCAGAGTATTGGAGCTGTCTTGTGGTGGAAGTGTTGGGAACATGCACAGACCCCGAGGATCTGGTGACTCTGACAAGTATGTAATCCGCATATAGCGAGATCCGATCCTCCTCATCGCTATTGGTTGGCCATCCTCTTATCAGTGGGTCTATTCTTATCCAGTTAGCTAGTCCCTCGATCGCCAACGCAAATAGCATTGGTGACAGAGGACACCCCTGCCTAGTCCCCCTGTGACGGTCAAATTCTTGCGACGTGTATCCGTTATTCCTCATTTTTGCTGTTGGTCTTTTGTATAGTAGCTCAACCCACTTCTGAAATCTGGGGCCAAACCGCATCTTGGCCAACATGCCGAACATATATTTCCATTCTACTGAGTCAAATGCCTTATTGGCATGTAGGGAGAGGATTGCTCTTCCTTTAGTCGAATATGTTATTAGGGCCAGATTATTATGGAGCCTTCGGAGATTCAGGCCTGTAGAGTGGCCTGGTATAAACCCCCATGATCCGGGTGGACTAGGGTCGCCATCACCCCGCTCAATCTGATTGCCAATGTCTTTGCCAGTATTTTGGCATCGACATTTAACAACGAGATCGGGTGATAGGAATTCCCTCGGTCTCTGGGTTTGTTTGGTTTAGGTAGGAGGATGATCGTTGCTGTTCTCATGTCGGGTGGAAGTTCACTGATTGCAACAGCTTGATGCAATGCCGCATGTAGGTGTGGTATCTGCCCCTTCCCGAGTTTCTGAAAAAACGTGATGGGGAATCCATTGGGCCCCGGAGCTTTCCCTTTCTGTAGTTGACCTAGCGCTGCCAACATTTCTTCCTCTGTGATCTCCTCCTCAAGATGCGCTGTTTGTTGCGGGGATAGACATTTCATGAGGCAATCATTTAAAAAAGTTATCTATTTCTGCCTCTGGAACCGTCATCTGTAGTGGGGCATGGTCACTAATTCCCCTAACCTAATATTCCACCATTTTAATTCTTGGCAGCATGTCTGCTGTAGTAAAAAAATAGTCCAATCGAGAGTAAGTGTTGTGGATGGCTGAATAATATGAATATCCCTTTTCCTACCCATGGGGAAATCTTCATGCATCACATAAGCCCATTGCCTGCTTAAAGTCCTCCAGTTTCCCCCTATTGGGACATCCTGTCCTCGATTTACTAGCCCTGTCCAGCTCCACATTCATCACCATGTTTAAACCACCTCCCATTAGGATTGATGCTGGTGAAGAGGTTGTAAGTATTGTACCAATTTTTTGGAGTGCCCCTCCTTGCAGACCCAGGGGTAGATATACATTGACTAGTAGTATATGCATATTTTTATATGTCCCAAGTATTACTATGTAACAGCCATGTGGGTCTGCTCACATGTGTGTGGTATGGAATGGGAGGCCTTTTCTAATAAGTATCATGGCCCCTCTGGATCCGGATGTAAACTGAGTGTGTCCCATTAGTTTGTATTTACCTCTCCCTATAGCTTTATGTTGTGTATCTACAAGATGGGTTTCTTGCATAAATATTATATCTGATTTGTACCTAAATATGGCTTTATGTATAAGGCTCCTTTTATGTTTATTTCCTAGTCCATTTACATTCCACGTAAGGATGGATAATTTCTCAGTACCCATGGTAATAGTGTTATCGAGGGTAGTCTATTTTTTTATGAGATTGCACTCTTGTGTATTCCCCATATCCTTGGTACCGACTTCAAGTTCGTGTTCCCCCCTTTGTGTGAAGTGATCTGTAAACTTTTCCCCCCAACTACCCACCACCCTACCTTACTGTGCTGTGATTGTAGAACTAACCAGCCCCTCAATTCACAGTATGTGTTTACCTGAACCCCTAATTGGAGACCCTCATTCCCCATTGTGTGTCTTTCCGAGGCGTGAATCCTAGCCATTGTCGTAGTTTGTCTGTCGCTTTCCATTGTTCATTTTCTGCCCTCCCATCTTCGAGGGGTGTATGAGGACAAAGACAGGACAAGACACAGGGGTTCCAAAGGTCTCCCCGATGTCCCTCCCGACACCTCCTTTGCCTGTTCTCGCTGGGCCATGGTCATAGGATGTGCTGATTAGTTTTTGCAGAAGTATCTGTTAGCCCTGCCTGTCTTCTGTCATTGGGATCACCTGAGGCGGCGGATCCGTCTCTGATTCTGTTCCCGATCCTGAATGCTCTGTTCCAGTTCCACCAGTGTCCACTGCTAATTCCCTCCATCTGTCGCTCAGTTGGATCTTGGTTGTCCCCCTAAGGTCCCTATCAGCTTTCATCTACGCAGACTTGATTTGTTCCTGTGGCGGCACAGCCACCGGTCCCATTCAGGCTCCTGCCCCTTCGCGTTTCTTTTGGCCATCGGCCAGGACTTGGTGCCCTCTTTTCCATGCCCGCTGGTTTGGCGAAGACCCCTCATCTCTATTCATTGCCAGGCTTCTACAGGTGTTCCCAGGAAGTGTGTTTTCTTCTCATGTTCGATCCGAAGTTTCGCCGGGTACAGCAATGCGTATTTTGTTGTTGTGTCGGAGGACTTTTTTGACTGCGGCAAATGCTGCCCGTTGTTTCTGTACCAAGTTCACGTAATCTGGGTAGATGTTTATCTCTTTCCCTTCAATTTTCCAGGGGCCACTTTTGCGGGTCTCTTGGAGGATCACATCTCTGTCCCTGAAGTTCGTCATTCACACTATTATTGGTCTTGGATATGCCCCCAGCTGCAGAGGAACCGCCGGAATCCTGTGGGCCCGCTCCACAGAGAAGAATTTAGTAGGTGTACCCCTAAGCACCACGTCGCTCAGCCATATCTCTATGTAAAGTTCTAATGATGGGCCCTCTGTCTTTTTGGGGACTCCCACCAGGTGTATCTTATGTCGCCTGGACCAGCTTTCGGCGTCCTCCACTTTGATGGCCAGAGTTCTCATTTCATTGTTTATGAGAGCGAGTTTCTGCATGAGTGCTTTCACCTGCAGGGCCGTCTCATTCATCATCTCTTCTGTTGCTTTGACCCGATCTTTCAACTTGTTGTGATCGTCTCGGAGAAGACCTACCTCCCCCCGCAAGCGTTGAAATTTGATTCTCCAAGGCTGTCTTTGAATCCTGTATGGACACCAGGATCACTTCAGTGTGCTGTGTTAGTGCTTCTGTTACCCCGGCCATCTCACTCGTAACATCTCTCGGGGGGCCCGGCCGATGCATCCTTACCAGTTTTTTGTTTCCCCATCTTCATCTGGGAGGGCGAGAGAGTAAGCGTCCACCCCGGGATTCTCAATTATCACAGTCTTTCAGTTGTTGCTGTTTATTCACTTATCTGTTCCGTTTCCACTGCAGTGCGCGAGCGCATATGGTGGCGACTGTCGCTGTTCCTGGCCATCAACTTGCCAGTCAGTCAGTGGGGCGTTGCCATTTCTCTTGTGTCATCTGAACTTCTGCAGCCATCCATGCCCCTCCGGTGATCTAGCTCTCCTCCCCCCCCCAGTGTAAGGAGATATTCTTGGGCTTGTCACGTCACTCCTCTATTCGGTGTTCCAGGGTACCTCCTTGCCCGTTTACTTTACTTTAGCTTGTGGCTCCTGTAGTAAATGGCAGAGGTATCCGTGTCCTGTATCAGGTTCAAATTATTCTCTGTTTTGTTTTTATGCCCAGATTCAGGAACTTCTCTTCTTATCTCATGGCTTCCCGGTGGGCTGCTGCACCTCTGAGTTTTGCGGTCCCTCGTGTCAGGGCAGTCCCACTTCACCTCCGGTGTCTCTGGGCCCAGAGTACACTCTCACCTCCTCTCTGTGCTCCTGAGCGTGATGGTTTCTGTCTCTTCCTGCCTCCGGGTCCACCTGTATCCTGGGGTAGTGCCAGTGTCCTCAGGGTTCCTGTCAGCCGGACAGAAAGGGGCCCCCACGAGCCCCTCTCAAGCTGTTTCTGGGAGGAGATGGGGGAGGGTTATTCATCTATTCTTGTAGTTTTTTTTCTTTTTCCTTGATTGTCTTCTCCTCCCCCCTGAAACCCTCGGGCCCGTTCCTCGTGCCCCAAACAGTAGAAAAGGAAAAATGCTGGCTGCTCCGTCCTCCCGCTCCTGGACTCACCACCCTGTCACCTCAGGTTCTTCCCGGGCCCTCCCGATATGGACCCAGAGGTGAGGGGGACCCCCTTTAGGCCATTGTGCTATGTCGCCTCTCCTTGGTTCAGGCGGCTGGGTGCATGCCACGGGTACCACGGGCCGAGGCCTGTCACAGCGTGGCCCTCTGCGACGCCCCCCCGGCACCCTCCTCTGCCGCCGCACTTCCATCACCTCCTGCGCCACTGAGTCTCCCGGTCCTCAGGGGGGCCAGGATCCCTTCCTTGGGGTCGAGTTAGTGCCCCAAACAGGGTATTTGCCCGTCAGATCGGGGACGACAACAGGAGCTCCGGACTACGCGTCCAACTCCATTGCCGACTTGGCCACGCCCCCCCCTTCACTATAATTTTTGATCTGCAATACACACATGAAATTTCATGCAAAAGTGGCCTTTTGCTAACCAGGTCACCATGCTGTATCTTTGGTCTTATGAGATGGCAGCTGCATCAATCAGCTACTGTGCAGATTTGCTTTGGGAAAGTATGCCATAGCATGTGTTATTTTATTTTGTAATTTTCCAAGTTTCCTTGGCGGAAGTGCCTTCCCACATCCCACAATCCCCGCTGGAAGGGGTAGGGCTTGTTAAGACCACTTGAACAGCACCTCTCATCCACTCCATTTTGATCTATCTAATTACTCAACTCTACCGAGTGCCACCTGTAGGAAGCTGGCTCTGTATATACTATATCAAAATGAGATATAGTGTGCACAAAGTCCAGGGGTTCCCCTGAGGCTTGAGAGAGGCAATAATAGATAATACTAATGCTCTATTTGTGGTAGTTTAGTTTAGTTTAGTTTATAAGATTTGTAAAGCGCATGGCGACCCGAAGGCATCCCAGCGCTAAAAGCAGCAACGCACAAATAGGAGGGGGGATCAATGCTAATTACAGAATAAAAAAGTTTTGAGCTTTTTCCTAAAGAGGTGCTCGGAGGATTCATAACGGAGCTCCAAAGGAAGGGTATTCCAAAGGTGGGAGGCCTTACTGGAAAAAGAAATGTTGCCCCAGGCTCTCTTAGATCGAGAAATGTGTGCATACCTAAGAGAGGAGGAACGTAAGTTCCTAGAAGGAGTATGCAGGGAGATCCGTTTCCTTAGAGAGATGGGACCTTTACCATGTAGGGCCCTATGGACAATGCAGAGAGATTTAAAATGGATCCGTTCTTTGATGGGGAGCCAGTGGAGGGTGGAGATAGCCAATTTGGCAGATGAATATTTTGAGGAGTGAGTAAGAAGCCTGGCAGCTGCATTTTGCACTCTTTGCAGCTTCTTTATAACATAAAAAGGGGAGCTAAGGAACAGAGAGTTTCCGTAATCCAGACGGGAAAGAATTAAGGCTTGGATGAGAATTCTTCTGGCTGTAGGAGGAAGAAGAGAGAGAATCTTTCTGAACATGCGCATAAGACCAAAGCAGGTAGAAGAAACTTTACTGGCTTGAGAGTCCATAGTAAGCCTGGGGTCAAGCATCACACCTAGAGTTTTAACCTGAGATTTGGGGGGAGGAAGAGTACTGAAGGCATCTGAGAGCGAGGGAAGGGGAAGAGGGGGGGACCGTTGCCCAAAACCAGGACTTCCGATTTTCCATCGTTAAATTTGAGGTTGGACTTGGTCATCCATTTCGCGATGTCACTCATACAGCGTGAGAGATTGGTCACCGGCGAGTCTCCAGAGCTGGAGAGGGATACCACTAACTGGGTGTCATCTGCATAGGTGACCAAGGACAGATTATGAGGGGCAACTACTCTAGCTAAAGGTGACAAGTAAACGTTAAAAAGAGTGGGGCTAAGGGACGAGCCCTGGGGGACTCCACATGCCATGGGGAAAAGGCCAGAAAAGAAGGTCCGGTCCAAGACTTGGAAAGATCTGTCTCTAAGGAAGGAGGAAAACCAAGAGAGGGCGGAACCTCCGACTCCTACATCCGATAGTCTCCGACAGAGAAGATCATGGTCGACAGTGTCGAAAGCTGCACTTAGGTCAAGCAGGATGATGGCTACGTGAGACCCTAGGTCTAAGAGCTGGCGGGCCGTCTCAGTTACTGAAAGGAGAGCTGACTCAGTACTATGCAAGACTCTAAAGCCCATTTGGGTGGGATGAAGAAGTTCATTGCTTTCGAGATAGTTGGTTAGTTCAGTGTTGACATGTTTCTCAAGGATTTTTGCGGAGATAGGGAGGAGGGCAATAGGTCTGAAATTTTCCAATAAAGTGGGGTCAAGTTTGGGTTTCTTCAGAAGGGGCTTAACCACAGCATGTTTAAATGACTGGGGAAGGGAGCCCGAGGATAAGGAGCTGTTAAGAATTTTAGTGAGAGGAGGAGCAATGGTGCCTGCTACCTGCAAGAGAGCAGAGGGAGGGGCGGGGTCCAGAGGGGAGCCGGATTTAATTTTGGACAGGAAATTAGTGGTCACCTCCTCGGTGAGAGGGGGGAAGGAGGTTAGAGAGACTCCTACAGGAAGGGAGTCAGTGTCATTACAAATAGAGGGATCATTCATATAGACGGGAAACCCAGAATATATACTGATGACTTTGTCCTGAAAAAAGGATGCCAGTTGATCACTGTGGGAGACGGAGGCTTCCGTCATAGGGGTAGAAATGGGAGGGGAGGTAAGGTCTCTAAAAATTTGAAAAATTTATTTCTGAGGACATGAAGAACATTCTATTTTTCCACCATAAAAGGTAGACTGGGCAGTTTTAATATTGTGGTGATAGGTTCTGACTGATTGCTTGTAGATCTCTCTGTTAGAGAGACTGTAGTTTTTACGCCACAGTCTCTCAAGTTTTTTACAGTTCTTTTTGAGTTCAAGCAGGTAAGGGGAGAACCAGGGTTTAGATTTGTGGGGTGAGGGAACCACTCTGGTTCTGATGGGTAGAACAACATCCAAGGAGGATGAGATCCATTTATCAAAAGAGTCTGCAGTTTCTGGGGCAGATGAGTGACCGGTTTTGCCATAAGTCAAGAGGGCCTTACGCCATTCTTCCGGGTCCAGTTTTGACCAAATGCGTCCAGATGTGGTGGTGCTGGGGAGGTGCCCTTGGGTGGCATCATACGGGAAAGTGAAAGTGAGAAGGGTAGTGTGGTCGAGCAGTTAGGCTTATCAGAGGGTAGTGTTAAGCATTTGTTGTACACACACAAGCAATAGAAGAAACACACACTCAATGACTTAACTCCAGATCAATAGGATTTTATATAGAGAAATATCTTTTGCTTTCATTCTATAACCACAAGATTCAGTTTGCAGGTAAGTACATTAAATGAAAGGTACTTTGAAAAAGTAAGTTCAGGACTTTGAATCAAATCAACAATACATGCAGTTTTCTTAAAAATGGCAAAAAGCTATTTTAAAAGTGGACACTCCAATTTTCAACAGTTCCTGTGGGAGGTAAATAAAGCACAGTTTCTGAGGTAAGTAACAAATTTATAGGTTTAGTCTCCGGGGCATAGGTAGCCCACCATTGGGGATTCAAGATAACCCCAAGCACCCAGCACCAGCAACACGGGCCAGTTAGGTGCAGAGGTCAAACAAGAGCCAAAATAACGTGGGCCCCTATGGAGACTGGGGGTATTCCGGTTCCAGTCTGCTTGCAGGTAAGTACCCGTGTTGTCAGAGGGCAGACCAGGGGAGTTTAGAGAAGCCCTGGAGGGACCCCAAGTAGGAACCAATCCCACACCCTCAGTGGCACAGGGGCGGCCGGGTGCAGAGTACAACCAGGCTGTCAGGTATTCCAATGGAACTCAATGGGGGGTCCTGGGGTCACTTAGATGCTGCAGGCAAGGCATAGAGGGGCTTCTCGGGCAAGCCACCGACTGGATAGGGAAGAGGGCAGTCTGCTGGTCATAGCTGCATCAGTGGTCGGTTTCTCTCAAGTCTGGGGGCTGCGGGTGCAGTGCTGCTCCAGGCATCGGATATCTTCATCCCGGGCAGTCGCAGTCAGGGGGGTCCTAGGGATTCCCTCTGCAGGCGTGATCATGGAGGGGTGGAGAGGTCAGCTCAGGGTGGATACTCGGTCGGAATTGCCTGGAGATCCTCTCTGGCTAGTTAGGCCAACTGGACACAGGCCGTGGGCGTCGGGTGTAGAGTGGTTCAGGATTGGCGCTTCTGGAGTGAGGTGGGAGTCCTTTAGATGCAGTTTCCTTTTCTTTCTTGTCAGACAGGTCCGCTGTCCCCGGTTGTTTCTTGGTCCTCTGGGATGCAGGCAGTCCCCTGGAGGCTTTTCAGGGGTCGCTAGACCTGCAGAATGCATCGCTTTTCTTTTGCAGCTTTTTGAAGCAGGAGCTGGGCCGGTAGGGCTGGGGATGAGTCAGTTGTTGTCTCCTTCTCTTCTCTGCGGGGTTGTCAGCTCAGCAGTCCTTCTTCTTCTTGTGAGGTCATCAGGAATCTGGTGAGCTGTGTTCAGGGAGGCCCTCAAATCTTAGTTTTAGGGGCGTGTTAGGGTCAGGGGGCAGTAGCCAATGGCTACTGTCCCTGAGGGTGGCTACACCCTCCTTGTGCCCACTCCCTTTGGGGAGGGGAGTACATTCCTATCCCTATTGGTTCTTATCCTCCAAAGCAAGATGTAGGATTCTGGAGGGAGGGGGTCACCTCAGCTCTGGTCACCTTAGGGGTGGTCCTGGCTGGGGTGGTCACTCCTCCCTGTTTTCCCTAATTTTCCCGCCAGACTTGCCACCAAAAGTGGGGCTTTGTGTGGGGGGGCAGGCATTTCCACTAGCTGGAGTGCCCTGGGGCACTGTAATCCAAGGCTTGAGCCTTTGAGGCTCACTGCCAGGTGTTACCGTTCCTGCGGGGGAGGTGTGAAGCACCTCCACCCAGGACAGGCTTTGTTTCTGACCACAGAGTGCAAAAAGGCACTCACCCTATGTGGTCAGAAGCTCGTCTGAAAGTGGTAGGCTGGCACAGACTGGTCAGTCCTACACTAGCAGTTGAGATAACACACAGGCGACATCGCTAAGATGCCCTCTGTATGCATTTTTCAATAAATCCCACACTGGCAGCAGTGTGGGTTTATTGTGCTGGGAAGTTTGATACCAAACTTCCCAGTATTCAGTGAAGCCATTATGGTGCTGTGGAGTTAGTAATGACAAACTCCCAGACTATATACTCAATATGGCTACACTGCACTTACAATGTCTGAGAATGGACTTAGACACTGTAGGGGCATATTACTCATGCAGCTATGCCCTCACCTGTGGTATAGTGCACCCTGCTGTAAGGCCTGCTAGAGGGGTGACTTACCTATGCCACAGGCAGTGGTTTGTGGGCATGGAACCGTGAGAGGGGTGCCATATCGACTTTGTCTTTTTCTCCCCACCAGCATACACAAGCTGCAAGGCAGCGTGCATGTGCTGAGTGAGGGGTCCCCAGGGTGTCATAATACATTCTGCAGCCCTTAGAGCCCTTCTCTGGCCATAGGGCCCTTGGTACCATGGGTACCTTTTACATGGGACTTAACTGTGTGACAGGGCTGTGCCAATTGTGGGAACAAAGGTACAGTTTTAGAGAAAGAACACTGGTGCTGGGGCCTGGTTAGCAGGGTCCCAGCACACTTGCAATCAAAGTTGGCATCAACCCTAGGCAAAAGGTGGGGGGGGTAACCATGCCAACAGTGACATTTTCCTACACCACCTCTGCCCTGTTTACTCTCCTATTTCACTGTTACTCTCATCTCCTCACCACCAGTCCTCCCTGCTGATTACTTCAGAATAGGATTATTAGTGCTACATATTTATCTTTAAATATGTTTATAAACTGTGATGTAGGAGAAAATAAAGAGTGAGAGATTAAGCAGAGAATGTGGCAGTGTATCAGGCTGGAACAGAGAGGACCAGATATATTTGTTACTTTTCTTTGCCATTAGAGTGGATGTTACCAAGGTGGATATTTTAAAACCAAATTATTTATGGTGGAAGATCTTAAAGGGGCAGGGGTGCTCAATGGCACATTTGTTGGGGGAAGTTCAAACAAATTAGAAAATGATGCTTTAAAAGTGCATGAGTGTCTGCAGTGGGAGGAAATGTTGCAAAGAAGTAAGATGGACATCGGGATGTTTTCCCTGAAGTGACAACAGTGTCTTCCCCTCAAAGCTCGGATCATCTTCAAGACCAGCTGTATGACAAAGCTATCCCAGCATCCCATCCCGGCATGCCAGATCATCTTCAAGACCCCAGCATATCTGTTTGACACACTCACCACTTGTGGTGGACAACAGCACACTAGAAACCAGGGCAGTGCCAACCTGGAAGCAAAAACGTTCAACAAAGAGAAAAACAGAAGGCAGGCCTTGTCCCTCTACACTCTCAGGATCTAGACCAACATCCCTGTCACCATTAGAACTGCCTGGCTTCTCTACAAATCAGGAAGAAGCTGAAGACTCATCTCTTCAGACAACATCACAGTTCTACCAGACAGGGCACATCAACCACAAATATTCTGCCTCAATTTAATGACTGATTGATTGATTGTATAATTTATAAAGGGCACAGCTATCAACAAGGTTTCCCAGTGCTAGTCAGAAATACAGATATCTGTGTGCCAAAACATATACCCAGATCCAAAAGATTATTGACCTGAGTGTTGAAACAGCCAGGTTTTCAGCAGTTTCCAAAATGTTGGGAAAGAATCACATCGTTTCATGTTGCTTAAACGTTCATTCCAATGTTTAGGCCCCAGAAAGCGGAAAGAGTGCCCCCTTTGGCAAGCCTTTCGTATTCTAGGTATAGCCACTAGGTTATGATCTCTTGACCTAAGAGACTGCCTTGGCTCATAGTTATCAACTAAGGCTTTCAAGTAGGCAGGAACAGAGTTATGAAAAAAAATATGCATATTACAAAAGGAGTTTGAACTGCACCCTGCAGTCATTGGCAGCCAATGAAGAGCTTTTAACAGGCTGGTAGTACTGGAGTACTGCTGGGAATGAAACAATAGCAGAAACATTTTGTACAGTTTGGAGGCGTTTGAGCAGACCCTTAGTCACCCTTAAGAGTATAACATTCCCATAGTCCAGTCTTGACCTAATCAAGGCTTGAGCCACTGTACACTGAGCAGTGAACTGGATGCAATCAGTCATTTGTTTTTAGCCATTTCAATATATCAAAGCAGATGGCTGCCATCTTGGTAATCTGATTCCTCATGGTCAGCTCCTGATCTAACAAAACTCCCAAAATGTTCACAAAAGGGGCCAGGTTAGGGGTAACACCCATGGAATCTGGCTATAAGTGTGAATCCCAGAGTGAAAAGGAACTTCCCACCAGAAGAACCTCCGTCTTATCTCCATTTACCTTTAAAGAGTTGAACCTCATCCAGTCTGACACATGTGGGAGGCAGGACAGTAGAGTGGCAGCAGTCTGGTTATCCGTAGATGACACAGATACAACAAGTTGTGTATCGTCCGCATAAGAGAAAAGAGTAAGGCCATAGCTCTCAACAATATCAGCCAAGGGTCTCACATAAAGATTGAATAGCAAAGGGCTCAGGATAGATCCCTGAGGTGCGGCTGATGTTAAAGAGTGTAGTTTAGACCTACACATGATCCTGAATCATATCTCAGAGCTCTCATCTGTTTTCCACCTTCCGATGTTCAGTAACTAAATTTGTGTTTTACAAATATCCATACATACATACAAATACACACATACATGTATACGATGAAACAGTGTAACGCTACAGACTTTAAGGATGCAGATATTCAATCTGTCACTTAAAAAATGTAATTAGCAGTGTTATTGAAGATATTTGTGCGTATACCTCCATTAATTTCTGAGAATTTTAAAAGTGAAAGTGTGTGTGTCTGTATATCAGTTTGTAAAATACAAATTATTCCAAATAGTAAAGGAACTGTGCAAATGTGTGTGGTGGAGGTGCAAATCTATGCCAATGGAGACATATTCATTGTTGTATTGTACCGATAGACTATGAATGGTGACTTTTAAAAACCTACCTATAAAAATACTAGGGGCCTCATTTAAAAGAATCTGATGCATCAGCATTGATGCCTCAGATTTCTTGCGCTTTCCTGGCGCTAAACTCATGTATTGCTGGAGTACCGTCATAAAAATGATGCTACACCAGGAATGCGAGGAGGCTCCCATTGAATAAAGCCCTGCATCTATTTTATGCCTGCTTTGAGCAGGCGGTAAAATTCTAATGCAGTGAACTCGCAGAATGAGGCAGTGAAATGTTGTAAATTTCACTCATCAGTTCTAGATGGCTTTTTGCCTGGGAGTGCCTACCCTGCATGCATTATACCTGGCGCAGGCATAATGTGACACAGGGCTTTACAAACGGATGCATCGAACCCAAAGCGTCAGTTTGTAAATCTGGAGCAGTGCAGTGCGCTCTTAGTGCCACCACGTAAAAACAAATGACACAGCGGTAGCACAAAGGACTTATAAATGAGGCCCCAAGTCCACCCTCGTGGTGATACATGCATTTCCTATGTAGTATTGCACAGTACATGATGTACGGATTGTGAAAGAACAGAACGTCGTTTATGTTTTAGTATAACTGTAGATGTTCTGACATACAAATGGATAAATAAGTTAGATAATCCTTCTTTCACTACTGCGTAGCTCATAGTACAAATGTAGAGAGTAAACTACAGCATGTACATTGCGGTTAAAATAATAAACATTCATTCCATCACAATGAATGGACATAACTTTGTGATTATTTACTGTCAATGTAGTACGGATTGTTATGGATAGTGAACAAATGTTGCTATGGTCAGGTTATGTTCAGTGCTATGTACAAATAGTAAAAAACATCAACTCAGAATACTTCTGTTCACTACTGGACATTTGAACTGTGTGAAGCGAGTGATCAAAGATCACTTTTTAGAGTATTTCATCGACAATTCTATGTGCTCCAGGATGTATGTTTTTTTAAGAAAAGTGGTTACACTGATTTTATTCTACTGATAATATCATGGTATAGGGACAGTAAATGATCATAACTTGTTAATGTTCCGTTACTTACCAGTAATATTCATTACCCTGATTAGGGGTACTCCTCGTCCCAGTCCCAACAAATTAGGCTTGTCCTCCACCCGACAGTAGTAACACTGAAGTTCTTTTTTATTTATATATATATATATATATATATATATATATATATATATATATATATATATATATATATATATATATATATTTAATATATCAGCTCCTCGTCCTGCCTCGTCCTGTATGTTACCAAGCAGAGCCAGACAAGGTGCAACAGGGAGGGAGAGAGGGGAGAGGACTGGGACGAGGAGGATCCCTAATCAGGGTAATGAATATTACAGGTAAGTAACAGAAAATTACCCCTCATGGGGTCCTCCTCGTCTCAGTCCTCAGTCCTATCAAATGTGAAAGTAACCAAGTAGAAAGAAAACACGGATGCAATAAATTGACACCGGCAAACATGTTTAATGAGCAAAACCGAAATACTTAGCAGCAGTAGACAAACCTGCCGACCCAAAATGACCATCAACACAGAAAGGCGGTAATGAGTGAGGAACGTAAGAGGAGACGACCAAGTGGTTATCCTGCAAATCCCCAAAAGGGAAACTCCCCCAGCCTCCGCCCAGGAAGTGGAAACTGCCTGAGTGGACCTCCCTTGGATATCAGCAGGATGAGATTCCCCCACAGCAACATCAGCACATGCAATAGCCTGCCTGACCCACCTACTCAGAGTCAGAATGGAAACCTTGGAACCCTTGGAGACAGAACCACAAGCCACAAACAGGGACTGAGACAACCGAAATGGCTTTGTACAATCCAAGTAAATCAGAAGAGCCCTTCTGACATCCAAGGAGGAGGGAAGGGATGAAGAGGAATCAGAAAAAACAGGCAAAACCACCTCCCAAGAAAAATGAAATGACGAAGACATTATGGGGAGATCGGGCTTTTACGGTGGAAGCAGCCAGGCTATGGAATGGTCTGCCTCTCTCGATGCGTCAAATACCGAATCACTTCTTCTTTAGGAAAAGTCTTAAAACCTGGCTTTTTGCAAATTAAATATTCGGGGTAGTTTGTGGTCGTTTTTTCTTTATTTATGGTCTGTATAGCACTTCGATGCTTTTTTGCCGAAATGCGCTCTATAAATAATTAATACAATTTAATACAATACATTTTAGGAACAAACCTAGGATCCAACCAGAGCACCACCCGATCCGGGAAGAATTTCAGGTAGGGAAATACTGCCATAAGAGCACCTAACTCACCCAAAAGTCTGGCTGAAGTAATGGCCACCAGGAAAACCACCTTATCCGAAAGCCAAAGCAAATTATCCTCTTCCAAAGGCTCAAAAGGAGCCCCTTGCAGACCCCTCCGGACAATGGACAAATCCCATGAAGGAATCAACCGACGGACAGGAGGACGCTGCAACCTGAAACTACGGAGCAAGCATAACATCAGGGGAGACAAGGAAGATACGTCACCAGAGAAAGAGTGACAAGCATGGATAGCAGCCCACTGGGCAGACAGAGTGCTGGGAGCCAACCCCTTCAAGAACCCATCCCACAAAAAGTCAAGGATCCTAAAAGGAGCCATAACAGCAGGGTCCACTGAATGGGAACCGCACCAGGAGGAAAAAGACCTCCAATGCTTATTATAAGACTTCAAAGTAGACTGCTTCCTGGAAGACTGAATGTCCAAAGCAACCTGACAAGGACATCCCAACTGAACCAAACCTACTTGTTCAAGACCCAAGCCGTCTGATATAACCGAGACGCCAACAAGTCCGTCAGAAGATGAAGGGGAGAGGGCTTGTGAGGGAGAACCAGAAAGCGCCCCCATGCCAGAGAAATTAGGATAGGAAACCAGTGATGGTGAGGCCAGAAGGAGCAATGAGGATCACATGAGATTGTTCCACCCTGATCTTCTGCAGAACTTGGGGCAGGAGAGGGATCGGAGGAAAAGCATAAAGCAGCCCTGGCGGACAAGGGATGGACAGAACATCCACCGCCCTGGCCAGAGGAGATGGAAGTTCCGTGCAAAACTGATGGCAATGGACATTGTGCAGGGATGCAAACAGATACAGCCAGGGAACCCCGAACCTCTGGCAAATCAAGAGGAACAAAGGCCGGGCAAGGTGAAACATGACAGAGGATGGAAGGTTCCGACTGAGACTGTCCGCCCAAAAATTAATTTCCCCCCTGATGTATACCACTTTCAGAAGGAGAATATGAGTATCTGACTAGCAAAAATCTGGGATGCAACCTGATTGCGGACCCGGCACCTCATACCCTCTTGTCTGTTGAGGTAAACCCTAGTATTTGGAGCAGGGATCCCAGTGAGCGAGGAAGTGATTCACAATTGGCTTCAAATGAAACTGCGCCAAGACTACCACAGCAGTGCAGACCGCCAAAAGGCTTTGCACTCTCAACCAGCACCTTGCAGAACTTACCGAACGAGTCAACAAGTCTGACACTGCCAATTGAAGGGAAAGAATCCTGTCATCCGGTAAAAAAGGCAGCACCCAGTCGAGTATCCAAACGAGTGCTGATGAGCATCTTCAACTGGGAGGGAGCAAGGTGAGACTTCGAAAGATTCACCAGAAAACCGAAGTCGTGTAGGTCTCCCAGCACCAACTTCACATGTCGCTGAGCCTTGAAAAGAGATGAAGCAGAAAGTAACCAATCATCCAAATAAGAAAAAAGGACAACACCCTGCAAATGCAAGAAACCAATGAAAGGGGGCAATACCTTGTGAACACTCTGGGCGAAGTGGCCAGGGCAAAAGGGAGGACCTGAAACTGAAAGTGCAGGAATGGCTGACTCTCCACATGGATCAGGACGTGAAAGTAAGCATCCTGAAGATCCAGCGTGGCAAGAAATCCCCCTTCATGAGAAGAAGAATGATTGAAGGAAGGGACACCATCCTGAAATGTTCCACAAGCAGAAGTTTGTTCAGAGCCCGGAGGTTGAGGATGGGCCGAAAGGAACCGTCCAGTTTTGGTACCAAAAACAGAGTCGAGTAAAAGCCCAAACTCCTCTGCAACTCCGGAACTGCAACAGTTGCCTGTTTCAACAACGACAACTCTATGCCCACCTGGAGACTGCGACACAGTTCCGGATACTTTGGAGAAGGAGTAAACCGGAACTGAGGAGGCAGAATTACATCTTTGAACTGCATCTGATAACCATGTTCCACCACGGAAAGGACCCAGGCATCGGGGATGACTTGCTTCCATTGAGGACGAAAAGCCCTGAGGCGATCCCCCACTGCCATATAGTCACTTGTGCTTCTGGCCAGAAGAGGTCCCTGAGGAAGAGGGTCGGGATTTATTATAGAAGGCAGCCCCCCGACCGCAGGCCCTTCCACGAAAGGGCTGACTCTCTGTGGACTGAAAAGCACCACATCTAAAAAACTCTTGCTTTTTATCTTCTCCCTGTTTAAAAGGATGTAGAATCTTCTTCTCCTCAGCCGCCTTCTCCACCATGTCATTGAGTTCAGGACCAAACAACTTCTGTCCCAAAAAATGCAGTGTACAAATGAGGGAACGCTGGCCAGATTCCAACTGCCAGGATTTCAACCACAAGGAGCGCCGTTCTGCAATTGAAGCGCCAGATGCTGCAGTGGAGGTCCAAAGACTATCAAACGTAGCATCAGACAAAAACTGAGACAAAAGTTCCATATTGGCCAACAAGTCCAAAGAATCATCATGAGCCTGGAGACAATCAAACAAGCCATGGAAGTCTTTTAGAAGAGCTTGCATAGCATACGCAGCATATGCATTGGCGCGGATTCCATAATTAGAGGCAGCATAGGCACGCTTCAAGGCAGACTCCACCTTTTTATCCACCGCATCACAGAGGACAGCATCTTCAGAAGCCAAAGCAGAAGAAGAAGACATAGAAGCCAAAATCATATTAACTTTAGGGAGCTGAGGGAACTTATCTTCAAAGCCCTCCAATAGATACTTCTTATGAAGAAAACGAGGGATAGTCGATTTGTCAATGTCACTCCACTCCTTAAGCAGGAGATTGTGAATAACCTCATGGACGGGCAAACAATCGTACTGCAACAAAAATTCCACTTCAGCCACTTGCTGAGCACGAATATGTGACGAAACCTCTTTAGCTTGAGCTGACTGGATATAGTGACCTCTACAGTCCTCTTGATCAAGATCATTCTCATCCAACCTTTGGCAATTAGCAGAAAGGTCTTTCTGTAACAAGGCACCATCATCTGCCTCTTTCACTAAGGAATGCAAATCATCCCTAGAAATATGCAAGATTTCCTCAGCGCCATCCTGCACAGGAACCTGTGAATGGAGACGCTCATCCACTTGCTTAGCCATAACAGCGGGAAAGCAAGTTCACCAACACGGAGGTAAAACGACGCACTACAGCAGCGCTGGTACTTCCATTTAAATAGGGTCACCATGGTAACCAAATCTCGCCTCGCGAAAGTGAATGTCACAGAAAAAGTACCCCAATTACGCCAAACAGAAGAAACATGTAAAGAAGAGGAATCCGCCAAGTGGGCCGCGCTGCTGCCGCGCTCCTCATGCCAACAGAACACCCTGTCCCAGCTACACACATGGACAGGGAGCACGTCGGCGCAGGACCAGAAAACCACCATGCGCTCCCGCAGCACGGAACTAAAAGGTAAGAAGAAAACGCCTAAAGAACACAAATCCACAAAGGAAATGTACTTACAGTTTGAAGAGCGCGAAGGGAAGGACCACCAGCGAACCCACTGCTTGGGACAGGAAACAAAACAGGACGAGGCAGGGTGGAGGAGCTGTTATATATAAATATATATATATATGTGTGTGTGTGTAATAAAATAAACGAAGGACTTCAGTGTTACTACTATCAAGTGGAGGACAAGCCTAATTTGTTAGGAATGGGACGAGGAGGACCCCATGAGGGGTAATGTTCTATTTACCCTGTGAATCTTATGGTTCACATATTAGGAACAAGTATGATTTTTATATTTTTTCACTTAATTCTGGGCAGGGCATAGCTGTGTGCATACGACCTTTTAATGTAATTGCTGTGGAGTGGTAATGCCTGTTGTATGATCAGTAAAGGAGCATATCTTACTTTATAATTCATATGCCTTAATTATAGATGTATTTGAGCACTGATAAAATATATTTTCTCTAAAACAAATTAACGAATTCCATCCATATTTAGAATGACCATGCTCGAAGTCAGAGCCAGAGCTTTGTGCATACCAGATAATCCAAATTCTGTATCAACATTTTCCTAAACTTGAGCGGAGTATCATGAAAAAGCCCTTGTAATGAACCCCCCTCTCCCAAAAGACCCCAAAAACATATAACAATGTATTCTAATCAATAACATACTGGGGAAATGATCACCAAATGTTTCTTCTTGTACATATGCGGTCTAAATTTAGTGAGCCCACTCCAATTTTTCGAAATTATTAGATCTCCATTGCAAAGGGCAAAGCAATCGCAACTAAGTTGAACGATGAACCCTGCCAGTATAATAACATTTTACCAATCCATAACTCTCAGCTTTTTTTTCAGACCTGGCATAATAACTGTAATAACTGGAAGCAAAGTTCAATCTTGGACACAAAACTGGATACGGGTTTAATAAGAAAACCCCATTTTCAGAAGTATTCAGAACAGTAAAAAAAGATTATGAAGTTTTTTATTCTGAACAGATTTGCTCAGAACAGTTGATGCACTTTTATGTCTACAAACAGTAACCAAAAGAGCATACCATCTAACGATGTTAAACATGAATAGGTGTCTTTAATAAAGTCCCATTTTTGTATTTCCACATCAAATGGCTTTCTGTTTAGAGGTCTGCCTCATAAACCCAAAGGCGGAGGATTAAATTGACATTAAATGCCACTTGCCCTGTGGGGATATTTTGCTTACAACTTATTTTCAGGATGAAGGCAGACATTGTGTATAGTCCATTGTGATATTTTTTCAACATGCCAATAGGCACTCAACCAATATACCATCTGTTTTCATGTAATACTTTTTTTCAATTCTATTACTCTCAGAACACCATCCAATCCTTTGCTAATGCTTGATTATTTTCAAAGTTGCTTGAAATAACGAGAACCTGTTTTCTCTTTCACAAAGCATAAAATGAACTAGAGGGCATTGCTTTAATGACTGGTCCAAAGGTAAACATGTTTTAGAAATGAAGCTTGTACTTATACTGGAAAGTACTGAATCATAGAAGGTGCTGTGGTTGACACTATTACATATTCCTGGTGGTACATAGCTCAGTGTTTGGTGAAAAGCTAGGCCAGCTAGGAACATAAAACAGCTGTGGCAAAATTTTCATACAAGCCCCTATACTGCGTGGAGGGAGCCAGCGTAGCAGTTAGCTTGATGACTGCACGTGGAGCTTAGTGGTGGGAGGCAGCAGGGGTGAGTCCCAACCGACAAATATTTGGGAAAATGGTGCATTTGTCAATCCCCTTTTCTTAGTATATTACATTAGTCCTCCTATCTTTTCCCCTCACCTTTCCATCTGCTTTATACTCCTTTGTTTCCATCCGGCTGCTCCTCTTTTTTCGAACCATAAAGTTCTATTATTTCTTCTCTCACTTCTCTTGCCTTCTGCGTCCTCCGTGTTACAATCATGCTTTCGTACTCATCCCCTCAGTCTTGCCTTCATCGTCTTCCTTCTCCCCCTCCCCTCTTCTCTACAGCAGCAGCCTCTTACGGTTAGTGTCAGGGTAACAGTACATTACCCCTTGTCCATCTTGCTTAGATTCCTTATTTAGTTGAGGCCTCCCTGCCTTTCCCAACACCCATCCCAAGCATAAAAGCCCCTCCCCCCTTAATTCCTGTTTCTCTTTGTTGTCTCCCATCAGGACCAGTAGGTGTGGGGCACTCACTCCAGCGTTGTTCCTCAAGCGGTTTCCGTCACCTGCCAGGGAGAGACTGTGCAAGGGTGGGGCCCATAGAGGATTTGTAGAGTGGGAAGTGCGAGTATGGTGTGGTGCCACAGTGGGAGCAGAAAGCTCTGGAGTTAACATTCTCTGGGGACTGGGACAGGAGCGGCGCCTGCTCTCTGTGGAACTTCCTGGTTTTGGGAGTGTAATGCCTCTCCATGGTGCTTGCACTCTGATTGACTTCCTGAATTGGAGAGTGTGATGCACCTCCTTGGAAGGGATTCTGCATTGGTGCTGGAAGCAGCGGGTTTTTACTATGCCGGAAGAGTAGAACTAGAGGAAGGGAACATTTTTTATAAATCCATAGCGAGGCTATAGTCTGATGGATACGTTCCCTTTTCTACTCCTTTTGCTTTGGCTTACATATTGAATGGCATGGATCCAACACGGGCCAATCTCTTTTTATGGGGGTCCTGATGAATCTTTCTTTTCTGTTCTGAGGAGTGAGGAGACCATTTTACCAGATTATTCAAATCAATTACAGTGCAACTCAACAGTCACACATTAAACCTCAGAGTCCAAATTAAAGTTTCAAAGGGCTTTATTACGGACTCAAAGCCAAAGTTACATAAGTGAGTCTTCAAACCACAGTATAGATATACAAAATCACTAATGGAAAATTAAAGAGTCACACAATATTAAATTGAAGCAACATATAAAAGGCAAAGACTTCAATAACAACAATGCAGAAAATCAGGAAAAGTATATGATATTTGGATTCTTAAACTAAGTTCTCTTGTCCATCCATGGAATGTAGCTTCTAAACTATTCTAATACAAAAAGAATATTTGAGAAAGGTTAGCAAACTGAAGATCTGTAGAAGATTCTGTTCAAGAGAGATGCGGTGGCATAAAGCCACATAGAAATTGAAGTCTGAGATCTATACCTCAAAAAGGTCCGCTCTGAGCAAGGGAGGAAGGGAACCTGAATCTCTCACCAATTAAATGACACTTAAATCTCGATTCTTACAGGTGTGATTACATCATAACCAAAAGTCTCATTTGAAAAACAAAACAGCAAATCAATTATAATTGACACTTTAGTCTTTTGAAGACTTCGGCATTCGACCTTCGTACACCTTTGCGTTCAAGAATTTCAAAAGTTATAGCAACCAGTCCCAGTTAACTTCTTCCGTCCTGTTCTCTCAGGCTCTTTTATCTCTCATGCACCACAAGGTTCTTGTTAGCTTCAGCACCTGCAGCTCTAGAAAAACAACTTTCACGTTGAAGATTAGAATACACAAAATAATTTGCCCTTCACTCCGACTAAACTAAAGTGAATATGAATATACTTTCAGTTCAATATGTTTGAAACATCATACTTGTATATAAAATGAGTATTAAGAATAACATTTCTAGAATATTATAACATAAACATTTTTGCAGACATGAAACATTAAATTTATTGTGCACTTTTACTGATATATTTCAGCACATATGGTTAACAATTCGTTTTACACATTACAAAAGAAAAATAACCACCCCTTCTTCTCACGTTTTGAGAGGCATAATGGCACAGAAAGGTTATGCTCTTTCAACACTCCCTCTGTTGATGTATAATGTCATCACAAACCCACTTCATTCTTGAATCAGACTTTCTAAAACCTAGTCGTTTTGAACAGCTGTCATCTGGATTCTTCCAAACGTTTCATATCATCATATTTATACTGACTACTTTCCAACTGAACCTCTGCTCTCTTTCTACCTTGCTGAATCCTCATTCCCTGCAAAATCTTGTATTCAACTAACAGAACTTGTCCCACTATTGAAATAATCAACAATGGTCTCAACACAAAACCTACAACTCCACTTCCTAAATTTCCAAACCATCTACCAATAGCGGAAAATCCATCTCCAGTCTCCTCCCCTGCACCAGTCGCTTCCAATTCTTTCAAATTCTTTGTCAACCATGAAATATTCTGGATATACTTCTGCAAATCCGGAATAAAAGTACAACATTGTTGGACCTTAAGCATCCAACAGTTGATTTTGTAAAACCAGTGATCTGATCGCTATCATTTCAGAATTTACAACCAGTGATGCTCCAGTAGTACTAGTGGCTAGTTTATTCACTATAGTAGACAACCTTTTAGTCTTCAAATCATTCAAATCACTCCCGCAGACAGGATTAAAGCACCAAAGGTGTCTAAGACTTCTCCCGCACTTACACCTCACTTAGATCTAGAACCTTGAGTCCAAAAAGGATTGTCAAAATTTCTACATAATAAATTTTGGGAAAAACAATCAATAAATAACACGTATCATACCATCCTTTTTGCAATACAAAATAAGCACACTTTCCAAAAACAAAATAACCTCCAGGGGTGACAGTGTCCTCTCCATCCAAATACAACTTATAGTTCCCTAGAACTTCAAAAATATGTTCACATTCACTCTTCCCCACACACACAGATATATACATCCAAAATGCACAATCTTCCCTTGTGTTCCCAGTCTAGAGCTAAGTTTCCAGCTAACTGATGTTCTATTACTTCTTTTGTCCACCTATGCTCATCTGACTGTAGGCTAGCTTCCAATTCTCTTCCTCTGTCCTCAACTAAGTTCAGGAACTTGTTCTCAACATCTGATACTGTACAAGTTAAATTGTGTCAGTGTGCATAAACTGTCTAAAGTGGAAACAGGTTTGAAAAATCTTTCAATTATCTTTATTTCCAAGGAAGCTGGTCATCTGTTCAAATGAGCAATTATAGGAATTTCTGAAAGAACAAAATCATAATTTAAAAAATAATACTAATAATGTCCTGTCCCATAAAACAAACTCAAAAAAAGACTACATGAGTCACGGTAATATGTTGGTAGGTAAAGCTTTCTGAAACAGAAGCAGCCAATTGAGTGCATACATAGCAATCCCTCGCCTCCATAGTCTCTACATATTCATATAAGCAGAAATAGACATTTGAAGAATAATCTCCCCTAGACACATCTACATGTAATGCTTTCTCATCTAACTTACTACTTTCTCTAGGATTAATAGTTTGGGGGCATCACCAGACGATATCTCTTCCTTGATAGGACTGGTAGGGGAAAACAATTCTACTTGCAAAATTATTAGTATTACAAAATAAATGAGCAATAAAGCACCTACTACGGATTTACAACTATTTTTCTCACATGGCTCCATTATGTCTTTGGAATCAGATCTATTATTATGCAAATATGGCAGCAGCAAAATATTTCTTTGTTTATTTCACCAATGTAAACAGCAAAAGAAAGTTCAAAACTTCATTTATCAACAATAAAAAATCTTTGTGAGACTTCCCTAGCCCTACCCACTGTTCTTCTAAAGGATTATTCTCTTTCTTCTTCTACTGGGGCCTAGGAAATCTTCCAAATTCTCTATCCCAATGCATGTAAATGTCTCTAATGTGTACGCAAACTAAACTTATAGATGACAATGAAAGTTCAAGGTATGATTCAATCGCAGTGTTCAGCTCATGGAGGTTCAGCGGAACCTGTATGTTGACTCCAATAATTCCAAAATTCCTGATCTGTGTCATTTACAAAGTCCATTCAGGTGTAGAATACCTATGACTGGGCACTCTGGTTCTTTTTGACTTTCTCAATGCCACATCTTCATCTTCACTTTTGCTGAGATCAGAGTTCTCAATTTCCTCAGAAATTGTCGGTGGCACACGCTCTTTAGGCAGGCTCACTTTTAATTGTTCTTTTTTTCTGGGCAAATGGTCTCCACCTTCCAGCCGCTCTCTTCCAGCACTGATTGCTTCTCCGGGTCTGATTCAGAATTTGACTAATTCGCCACAAAAAAAGACTCTATTGTTTCTGCTTCACAGTCAGTCATGATATGCTCAAGACCCTCTTCAATTTGATCGAGTGCTACTTTCCGCTTTGCTATGTTTTGTCTTTCTCCCACCCCTGGTCCTTCTGGGATAGGCGCTGTCGTATCAAAAGGAGACTCAACTCTGCACATATGGGAAGCATGGATCTAATTGGGGAGACCTCCACACTTTACAGCATTGGTGGTCATGGTACTGTTCCTGTTGTGGAGAGGCTGTAGTCAATCCAACCTGATGAGACACAGAACACACCACATCAGATAGTCCTTTGCAATAGTCTATGACCACATCAACTGTATATTCACAAGTGCATTCGCAGGAATCGCTAGCAATCTCACCGCCCTCCCCATCAGGATTTTGTGTGGGGACAGTTCAGTTTTTCGATCAGGTACACTCTTTAGAACCAACAACACAAGGGGCAAAGCATCAGGCCATTTCAAAGATGTTGAAGCACACACCTTTGCCAATCTCGATTTCAGCATGCCATTCATTAGCTCAACAAGACCTGAAGCCTCAGGTCTATAGCTGCAGTGCAATCTCTGTTCCATTTGCATTGCTGCACACAACAGTTTCAGGACTTCCTTGTTCAAATGAGTTCCTCAATCTGATTCCAAAGAGGTCAGAAAGCCAGACCTAGGTATGAGTTCCTTCAAGAGCAGTTTGGCTACAGCAAGACTAAAATTGTACGCATTTGGGTAAGCTTCAACTCAACGGGAAAAGATACACACAATAACCAAAACATACCTCAATCCGTTTCACACAGGCATCACAATGAAATCCATATGTATCCTGCTAAAAGGTCCCCCTGACCTTTCTGTGTGGCTCAATGTAACTTCAGTTCTCTTTCCAACATTGTTTCTTTGACACACAACACACCTGTGACACAATGCTTCAGCCATCCATCGGAATTTAGGATTGAACCAAGTCTGTCTGAACAATCTCACCATAGTATCCCTACCAGTATGAGCAGGACCGTGAAAATGTCGAGCCATAGGAGGCAACAGGCTATTTGGCAACACTGGCCTTCCATCCACTGAAACCCAAATGTCATCATCTCTTTTGATACAACCTTCCCTGATCCAACACTGCTATTCATCTTCACACACTTAGTTTTGAAGACTTTTCACCTCATCCCAAGTATCAGCTGTTGTCAACAAAAGGTTAAAGTTAGTTTCATCCATTCCCTCGTTTGTGAATTCACCATTAAAGGTGCAGACATTATGGGCACAGTACCACGCCACCTCATTGGCATACCTTCTGCCCAATGTCAAATGATCATCTCCAGAAAGATGTGCAGAGCACTTGACCACTACAACCTCTTCAGGCAATTGTAGTGCGTTGAGGAGGTTTCTCACTTGTTTGCCGTTCCAGATCGGAGATCCAGAGGATGTCACAAAGCCTAGCTGATACCACAGTTGTCCGAAGTCATGAATGATGCCAAAGCCGTACTGACTATTGGTAAAGGTTGTCACTTTCAATTGATCAGAGACACACATGCTCTAGTAAGAGCAATCGATTCGGCTACTTGGGCAGAAAATATTTCTTGAGGCCAAGAAGCTTTGACATCTCCAGGTAGGGTACAAACAGCATAAGCTGCTCTTAAACGTCCTTCATTGTCTCTCAAGCATGACAGGACATAATTTGATTCAGGTAATGGTTCATCTTGTATGTCTGGTCTCGGATTGGTACAAATAAAGTACAAGAGGAACTCATTATAACATGAAAAATAATAGTACTCATGAGTCAGTATACATAGGCAATGTTTTGTCATATATTTCTGAAAATTAATAGGATTATTTCCAACATAATCCCCAATTACAGTATGACTGTCCAAATCCAAATAGTAGAATTAATTGATCTGTTGTTCTAAGATTGCTATGATCCAAAGTCCAAGTCCAGATTTCTCTAATCAAAGTTCAATCATATTCTTCAAAAGATGATATAGTTTATTATTTAAACTTTAGCAGCCGCATCCAAATTGATAGCCAGTCCAGATTTTCTCAAATCAAGGTTCAATCATATTCTTCAAAGGATGACATAGCTTATTATTTCAATTTTAGCAGCCGCATCCAAATTGTTAGCCAGCACGTGTTTGCACCTGAGAGAAAATAATGGGAAATTCCTCATGTTCAGAGATAGACAGTAATGTTGCTGTGTCTTGAATATCTTTAATTGAAAATTCATTTAAATCTAAACTCTGAATTACATTGTCTTGATTCTGTATATCAGATTGATAAAGCGAGAAATGTTTCTTCAGTTTAAGTTTGCGAACAAATTTAAATAAATCTATTTTCAACTTATTTACATCTCCTCGATCAGTGGGGCAAAAATGAAGGCCCTTTTCCAACAATGTCCTCATATCAGATGTGAGAGTCAAACTGGATAGGTTAACAACATTTATAGAGTCAGTTGTGCTTTGGTTTATACCCTCTTGTCCCAGGATCTTGTTTTCATGCATGTTTTTTCCCTTATGTTTCCCCCCTCGTCTACCCCTTCTGGTCCTCCTGAATATTGTTTCTTCATGTTCAGATCGCGATTGCTTTGCTTTATTCTCATAAATTCTTGTAAAAAACCACCACTACCAGGCTGTTTACTTTGTGGTACACTTCCCCCACCACCTTCAATGTCGCTGTCACTGGAAATCTGAGCACTAATGGATGTGGAACCTGAGTTAATAGAAGACTGTGATACTTGCCTAGTGAGATTCGATTGTACCAAATGATCATATTTTCGAGCAAAAGTAAATACTCTTCCTGATTTGTAATCCCTTTCATCCCTTCTTAATTTTCTTGCCTTTCGCTGAGTAATTTCTTGTTGAAATGAGGAGAGAATCTCCTCTAGGATTTTGTAATTTTTCTCTGTAGCCTCGGGAAGGTTAAGCTCCTTAATTTCTATCTCGAGTGTGGCAATTTCTTTTTGTAATTTAGAAACCTTCCTTTTGGAATTAGTAATAAGAATATCCATAAGTTTTAATGAACTAGAGGTTAGTTCTTTGTCCCAGAGAGTCAGTAAATCTGGGTCCAAATTAACTTCTTCCGTCCTGTTCTCTCAGGCTCTTTTATCTCTCATGCACAACAAGCTTCTTGTTAGCTTCAGCACCTGCAGCTCTAGAAAAACAACTTTCACGTTGAAGATTAGAATACACAAAATAATTTGCCCTTCACTCCGACTAAAGTGAGCATGAATATACTTTCAGTTCAATATGTTTGAAACATCATACTTGTATATAAAATGAGTATAAAGAATAACATTTATAGAATATTATAACATAGACATTTTTGCAAACATGAAACATTAAATTCATTGTGCACTTTTACTGATATATTTCAGCACATATGTTTAACAATTCGTTTTACACTTTACAAAAGAAAAATAACCACCCCTTCTTCTCATGTTTTGAGAGGCATAATGGCACAGAAAGGTTATGCTCTTTCAACACTCCCTCTGTTGATGTATAATGTCATCACAAACCCACTTCGTTCTTGAATCAGACTCTCTAAAACCTAGTCATTTTGAACAGCTGTCATCTGGATTCTTCCAAACGTTTCATATCATCATAATATTTATACTGACTACTTTCCAACTCAACCTCTGCTCTCTTTCCACCTTGCTGAATCCTCATTCCCCGCAAAATCTTGTATTCAACTAACAGAACTTGTCCCACTATTGAAATAATCAACAATGGTCTCAACACAAAACCTACAACTCCACTTCCTAAATTTCCAAACCATCTACCAATAGCAGAAAATCCATCTCCAGTCTCCTCCCATGCACCAGTTGCTTCCAATTCTTTCAAATTCTTTGTCAACCATGAAATATTCCAGATCTACTTCTGCAAATCCGGAATAAAAGTACAACATTGTTGGACCTTAAGCATCCAACAGTCGATTTTGTAAAACCATTGTTCTGATCGCTATCATTTCAGAATTTATAACCAGTGATGCTCCAGTAGTACTAGTGACTAGTTTATTTACTATAGTAGACAACCTTTTAGTCTTCAAATCATTCAAATCACTCCCGCAGACAGGATTAAAGCGCCAAAGGTGTCTAAGACTTCTCCCACACTCACACCTCACTTAGATCTAGAACCTTGAGTCCAAAAAGGATTGTCAAAATGTTCTACATAATAAATTTTGGGAAAAACAATCAATAAATAACACGTATCATACCATCCTTTTTGCAATACAAAACAAGCACACTTTCCAAAAACAAAATAACCTCCAGGGGTGACAGTGTCCTCTCCACCCAAATACAACTTATAGTTCCCTAGAACTTCAAAACTGTGTTCACATTCACTCTTCCCCACAAACACAGATATATACATCCTAAATGCACAATCTTCCTTTGTGTTCCCAGTCTAGAGCTATGTTTCCAGCTAACTGACTCTATTGTTTCTGCTTCACAGTCAGTCATGATATGCTCAAGACCCTCTTCAATTTGATCGAGTGCTACTTTCCGCTTTGCTATGTTTTGTCTTTCTCCCACCCCTGGTCCTTCTGGGATAGGTGCTGTCGTATCAAAAGGAGACTCAACTCTGCACATATGGGAAGCATGGATCTAATTGGGGAGACCTCCACACTTTACAGCATTGGTGGTCACTAGGACCACCTGGTAAAGTCCACGCCACCGAGGTTCCAGATATGTTTATTTAACCTGTTTCTTCACCTAGATCCAGTCACCAGAGCTAAGGTCATGGTACTGTTCCTGTTGTGGAGAGGCTGTAGTCAATCCAACCTGATGAGACACAGAACACACCACATCAGATAGTCCTTTGCAATAGTCTATGACCACATCAACTGTATATTCACAAGTGCATTCGCAGGAATCGCTAGCAATCTCACCGCCCTCCCCATCAGGATTTTGTGTGGGGACAGTTCAGTTTTTCGATCAGGTACACTCTTTAGAACCAACAACACAAGGGGCAAAGCATCAGGCCATTTCAAAGATGTTGAAGCACACACCTTTGCCAATCTCGATTTCAGCATGCCATTCATTAGCTCAACAAGACCTGAAGCCTCAGGTCTATAGCTGCAGTGCAATCTCTGTTCCATTTGCATTGCTGCACACAACAGTTTCAGGACTTCCTTGTTCAAATGAGTTCCTCAATCTGATTCCAAAGAGGTCAGAAAGCCAGACCTAGGTATGAGTTCCTTCAAGAGCAGTTTGGCTACAGCAAGACTAAACTTTTACCTATTTGGGTAAGCTTCAACCCAACGGGAAAAGATACACACAATAACCAAAACATACCTCAATCCGTTTCACACAGGCATCTCAATGAAATCCATATGTATCCTGCTAAAAGGTCCCCCTGACCTTTCTGTGTGGCTCAATGTAACTTCAGTTCTCTTTCCAACATTGTTTCTTTGACACACAACACACCTGTGACACAATGCTTCAGCCATCCATCGGAATTTAGGATTGAACCAAGTCTGTCTGAACAATCTCACCATAGTATCCCTACCAGTATGAGCAGGACCGTGAAAATGTTGAGCCATAGGAGGCAAAAGGCTATTTGGCAACACTGGCCTTCCATCCATTGAAACCCAAATGTCATCATCTCTTTTGATACAACCTGCCCTGATCCAACACTGCTATTCATCTTCACACACTTACTTTTGAAGACTTTTCACCTCATCCCAAGTATCAGCTGTTGTCAACAAAAGGTTAAAGTTAGTCTCATCCATTCCCTAGTTTGTGAATTCACCATTAAAGGTACAGACATTATGGGTACAGTACCACGCCACCTCATTGGCATACCTTCTGCCCAAAGTCAAATGATCATCTCCAGAAAGATGTGCAGAGCACTTAACCACTACAACCTCTTCCGGCAATTGTAGTGCATTGAGGAGGTTTCTCACTTGTTTACCGTTCCAGATCGGAGATCCAGAGGATGTCACAAAGCCTAGCTGATACCACAGTTGTCCGAAGTCATGAATGATGCCAAAGCCGTACTGACTATTGGTAAAGGTTGTCACTTTCAATTGATCAGAGACACATATGCTCTAGTAAGAGCAATCGATTCGGCTACTTGGGCAGAAAATATTTCTTGAGGCCAAGAAGCTTTGACATCTACAGGTAGGGTACAAACAGCATAAGCTGCTCTTAAACTTCCTCCGTTTTCTCTCAAGCATGACAGGTTATAATCTGATTCAGGTAATGGTTCATCTTGTATGTCTGGTCTCGGATTGGTACATAGTGCAATAATATCTAGGCAATTGTGGTCCCCTTCACAATCGTCATTAGTTCCCTGATCCACAATTGGCCGCAGAGTAGCAGGATTTAAAATGTCACAATTTATTGGCATATTCTCTGCAGCCAATATGATCTATTCATACTTAGTAAGTTGACTACTTTTCAGATGTTGCGTTCTAGTCAGTAGAAGCTCGACTGACGTACACAGTTAACGGGTGACCCATAACAGTATTTTTGCACCTCTCAATACTAGTGCTAACTGCAGCTACTGATTTTAAACATCCAGGCAATGCAGAAGCAACACGATCTAATGTGGCGGAAAAATATGCCAGAGGTCTTCGTTTTTCCATGTGTTTGAGTCAGCACTGAGTGAGCACAGCCCTCCCTCTCACTGCAGAAAAATGCAAAGGATTTGTTATAATCGAACATCACTGGAGCTGGGGCACAACAGAGACATTCTCTCAGCTTCAGAAATGTGACAAGACAGTCCTTGTCCCATGGTACCAGGTCAAACACATCCTTGTGCGTCAGCCTCTGTAAAGGCTTAGCCACCAGGGAAATGTTGGGTATCCACTGTTTACAGTAGCCCACCATTCCCAAAGACATCCTGACTTCTCTTTGTGCAGTTTGCAGACCCATTTTCAGTATAGCTGAAATCCTCTCTTGTAACACGTTTCTCACTCCTTTACCAATGTGGTGTCCAAGGTATTGGACCTGCTTTTGACGATATTGCAACTTTCCTGTGGATACTTTATGTCCATTCTCAGCCAGGTGGTTCAATAATGCAATGGAATCCTGTTTACAAGCTTCCTGGGTATTCAATGCAACATGAGGCCATTAATATACTGAATCAGGACTGACCAAAGATTCCAAATGTTTCTTTAAAGTCTGATCCTATTATCCTGTATCCCATTCACATTCATTCTCATGCCCTGATTTACATTCTGGCATGATCCAACAGCATTCTGCTGTGGCATCGGAGGTTGGGGAGCTTGCATCATTACAATTTTGCCCCCTAGGTCTTCGGACACCCTCCATCTGGTTAGGATTGTTATTCTGCGAAAGCACAAATCCTGCATTTTGGAACTGATTAGCCGGATTTAAATGACATTCCCGCTTCCAATGTCCCAGCTTATTGCAGAGGTGACAAGGAGTTTATCTTCTTAAACTATTTATATCCATTGCTGTACTAGGGTCTATTGAGACTCCTCGACCTCTACCTTCCCTTGGGTTCTGTGGCTGTTGATATACACCTTGCATTGTACCGGTATTTTTTTTACAGCTATAGGCATCTGGCTAGTTCTTTGAGCTGCTTTCACCTGAACAAGCATCAAATTTCCTTCAACTTTTTCTGCTTCATCTCTATTTCATCATGGCAATATTTTGCATAACGCAAAATTTCATTCATTTCATTAATAGACTTATTCTGCCAACAGATCAAATGCTGCAGAATCATCAGGTTTATCTCTTGCCTCGACCCTGTTACAAACCTCAACACAAAATGTCTGATATCTTTTGCCTCTAAAGTCTCCATACCACTATACTGTTTGAATGCTTGTAACAGCCTTTCATAGTAAGTGTGGATCAACTCTTTTGGTTCTTGAGTTGTTCTATCAATCTTGACCCAGTCAACATCTTGAGGAGGCACCTTCTCTTTCAGGAATATCATGGCCTCCTGATATTTCTTCATCACCAATGATGAAGGACCCTACTACGTTCCTAGTTGGTACTGTCTCAGGCCATCGAACAGCTATTTTGCACTCAGTCCACAAGCCACTTGGAATGGCAATGTCAAACAATGTATTCAAATCAATCCACAACACTGGCTTCTCTCACAACTTTGAGAAATCATTGGTAAGTGCAAGATCACTTTGACTCTACGGCACATAAACATAACCACCACCAGGTACTTCTCTCAAGGGTACGGTTGTAACACCTCCCTCTGCTCCAATTGGAGGCAGTTCACCAGAAGGTTTCTTCACCTCTTTCTTTTTCACCCATTTGTTCACCCACATATCTAATTAATTCCATTTCATAATGTTCTGAATCAATTACCTAATCTGAGTTTTCAATCCCGGAGTTCTTATAACAGCAATATCTTGTTTGCTGAAACACACTCAATAGCTCCTTTGCAAAGCCTCAGTTTTATTTAAGTCTACCTCATATTTTTGAGCCAATTCTGCCAATTTATCATGAACTTGGCCTGCTCGCTTAGTAATGTCCTCACACATGAATGCGAGCGCATCTTCTTGATAAGTCTCTAGCTGTTCCAAGCCATGATTTCCAATAATCATAGCATTCAACTCTATTGTCAACTTTGCCACGTCTAAAGTCCTCTCTCTCGTGTGGATGGAAGTGTTCCCTGACTCACTTCTGAACTAGTACTCTCCCTAGATGGAGTGTTTCCAGTAAAGAATTGTACCCAGTCATCTATCTCTTTCGCACTAATGGTTCATGTCACCACAGGAATATTAGGTGTGGAATCACTTCCCTGAGCACCGTTTTCAGAATTCAGTTGTGGTTCCCATGCAGTAGTAGTATGTGTGGGTACCTTCTGATAAGTACCTATTGAAGTGCACACTGACATATTCAAGGTTGTATCTCCACTCTCTCCACATTAAGTGCTAGTGTGTGCTGGAACTAAAGGAACAAAGGGCCATGTGTACGAAAGGTTTTTCCCATAGACACAGAATGGGTAAAATCCTTTCGTACATCTGGCCCAAACTCCCTAACGCCTTAAGTATTTGGAACTCCGCTCTGCCTTTAAGCATTATTGGGTACAGTCAAATTATACGTATTTTCATGGAGCATTCCCTTCTATACATGGGAACTAACGGGCCCATAGTAACTGGGACTTTAAGAGCATCAACAGCACTCACAGTAGGATCAACTGAGGCACATTCTCTCAAACCTTCACTTCTTCACTCAGAGGGTACGCTAGTGGAAGTAACTCCCACAAGACTAGGGCAAATCTTAGATGGAGCAATTGGGACGGTAGTTGGACCACTACAACCAACAGTCTGATTTCCATTTCCATTCAGAACTTCATTATATGGAGGTGGGCGTTCGGAAAGTGACACATCCAAAAGACTATCTCCAAAGTCTTCATAACTATCTATACTCATATCATGAAGCTCTTTTTGTTCCTCTCTTTTGGTTTTTGAGTCATTTTCCTTTCCCCTTCTCCCTCAACTGCATCTATCAACAAAGCTGGATACAATCTAACTCCTTCTATCATGTCAGTTCTCCACCTTCTCTGTTTGGCATCCCAACTAGTATTTGCATAAATATGCACAGCTTTCTTCACTCTGCCCTGATATTTTCTCTTTTTCTTGCATGAGCAGCACGTTCCCAAGCATTAAGTGCTTCACATTGTGCGGGTCTAGGAAATGGATTCATTTCATATAACACTCTACTCAAATTTTCAATAAACTTCAAGTTAATTGTGCCATATTGTAGGTATCACAATGGACCATCCTTTTCTGTGATCTTGTACCATTATTCAAGCCAAACGCATACATGAAGCCCTACATTAATCACAATATAATGACCTGGAGTACCTTCTGCAGGCGCCACTTCTTCCTCCCTACTGGGAATATAAATATCTCCTCTAAATATATCTCATATACATTTAAAGCATTTCATGTTTTAAAACTGTTCACAATATTCCAATTTGAATAAAAATAACTCCATACCAACAATCCTTTGTTCTGACACAATCACCAATTGCAGCACGGCATCTTATGACATTGCTCATCAATAGCAGCACAGTACCACACCAATCAACCTATACCAGCATGGCACACTGTGATGTAGATCTCAATCCTCGCAGCAGTTTCCCCTCCTTTACAATCTGCACGCAATTTGCTACAAAATATCACACGCATACAAAATACAATGCAATGACCTTTGTCTGCTTCGCTAAAGAAAGAATAATTTCAACCACACAACAAAGTTTACAATGACTTCTGATGAGACCGTGACCTGTGGTGTAACATCTAAATCAGTACAGTTTCTCTCTGAGCATTAATGTCCACTATACCAATTGTCTCCCCCTCACACAAAGTTAGTCCCTATTATAACCGTGCGTTGATGACGTCTCACAACAGAGACAAGACATTGCAAATTCCAGCCAAGGAAACCAGGAAGATCGTAATAGTAGTCCAACAAGTCTTGCCATCTCATCAGCACTCTAGACTACCCCAATCCTCTGGCCTTGGAAGTGGTGTGAGGAAGAATCAAGAATTGTTTCCTAACTGGGAAAAAAACTTACACAGATCACCGGGTTCTGAGCATTGCTCAGAATGGTGTAGCGAGTTAGACTCAAAGCCTCCAGAACTGGGATGCATTCCTATTCCCGCAATTATCCCTGTCCCTCATGACAAAAGAAGTCAGGGGGTATATTCCATTCTCTTTGTGGTTCAAACGGTGTCTGGAGACTATTAATTAGTGCTAGATTTAAAGAGGCTTAATCACTGGATCAAAACTGTTCATTATCACATAGTAACCCTGCAAGGGAAGGCATTCCTCTGGTCCCTGTACAGGACTTTATATCATCATCGATTTGCAGGATGCGTACTTGCATGTGCCTATTCAGCAAGTCCATCAAAGGTTTCTATGCTTTGAGGTGTGAGCCTTCCACTTCCAGTTCTCAGTTCTCCTGTTTGGGTTGAAATCTGCCCGTGGGTTTTCAGAAAGGTACTGGCTTCAATGATGGCACTGTTTCATCAATAAGGAATCAGCATCCAGCCCTATCTAGAACTGCCCTTCAAACAACAGAACATGTGAACCAGGAGGTACACATGTTAACAACTCCCTGATTTCTTCACTCAGCTAGATTCTGCACCAGGTTAGAAAAATAGAACTTCATTTAATAAATAAAACAAGACCAAAATGAAAAAAAACCAATCAGAAGAATTTGAGCTATGAATTTTTAAAAAATAAACTGTAAACTAGTGCTTAAAAGCAAGAAGCACTAACTGGAAATATCTGGTCACGCTGGACAGGTACAAAGTCAAAGGTCGATGGAGCATGAGGTGGCTACAAGGACCTAGTTAGGCCCGCTGATCCAAAGGTTGCAGAGTGTTGTGTGGATCCAAAACAAAGATATGTCACACAGCTGAGGCAATGCTTAGGTTCTGAGATGCAGCAAGGCTGTGGGATGAGATACCGATGCATGAACATTGAGGATCCTGTGTGTGCGACGACTGGTGTCAAGGATGAGTGGCGCAGTTAAGATGATGTGTTGGTTCCCTTTGAGCAATAAAGCTGGGATGCGGATGTTTGGCGTCATTGTTGAGGCTGCCATTGACGAGAGATGCGAGGACCTTGCACCAGGTAAAGCACTGTATAGTGGTTGTTCCGAAGGCAGTGCGTTGGTTCGAAGCGGTGGGATGCATCGGCGATGCAAATCTGATGCATCTGTACTTCTCCACGTAGTAGTGGTGTAGAACCGGTTCTGCTCCTGCAGCAGAAAATGCATCAGTTCTGCTGCAGCAAACAGCTTAGGCCCACTTCCAAGGGTCCAGGACAGGGGTGGCACCACTCGGCAATGCAAACCCACACATGACAGAGTCTGGGTGCAGAAGCAGGGTGGTTGGAAGTCTTTTATGTCCCTGAGACTACAGATCAGGTGGCCAGCCAGCTAGCCCTTAAAGTCACTCTGGGTCCTGGGTTGGAGAGCAAAGCAGAAGTCCAGCAGAGTGGTGGTCCTTCAAAACAGCAGTACTTCTTCCTGGCAGAGTATCCAGAGGTCCAGAAGTGTACTGAAGAGGTTGTGTCTGAGGTCCAGTATTTATACTTTTGCACCCTGGTTCTGGAAGGTGGGAGAAGCTTCTAGATAGTGGCTTTGAAGTACAAAGAATTCCCTTCCTCCCCTGCCATGGCTCAAAGCTGACTGGAGTGACAATACAGGGTTGATAAGCCCTTTATACATGGACAGGATACAGTCTATTCAGTCATAATTGAGGCTGTGTCCAGCTCCTCTTTTACATCTGGCCCAGGATGACCAGTTAAGTCACACCTAAGCTTCCAGTGTGTGTGGCTGTCCAGGAGGAGTACACAAAGCCCAACGGCCAATTATACCCAATCATGTGACCAGAGACAGGCTGCAGGCACCAAGGGGGTCATTCTGACCTCGGCGGTCGGTGTTAAAGCGGCGGCCAACCCACCAACAGGCAGGCGGTAAAAAAAATGGAATTCTGACCCTGGCGGGAACCGCCAACACAGCCCGCCACTTTAACACTCCGACCGCCACGGCGGGGCAAACAAACAGCGCGGCGGTCACCGCCAACAGACAGGCAGCAGACAATGTACCGCCCACCCTATCACGACCCACCAATCCGCCACCTTTTCCGGGGAGGGAGCCCCGCCGATAAAAACACGGCGGAAACAGACCACGAACGGGAAAACGCTCACCTCTATACACTCCACGAGGAATCTGGACAGCATGGAACCCGAATTAAACATCCTACCAGCGATTGTCTACCTGCTCCTCTACCAGGAGCACGAACGCCGCCGCAGGAGACAACGGTGAGTACTGCACCTACGACACAGGGGAGGGGGGAGGAGAAAAGATTACGGGCACACACATACGCGACACCCCCCCCCCAAATCCCCACACACCAATGCAGAGCAACAAGTCAGATTTACACCCCCCAAACCCCCCGGAATAATTCAAAGACAAAATAAAATGATCATTAAAATAGAAGTATATTAAACCATATTTGAACTTAAGTGAAATATGAGATTTTTAAAACAAATAAATCACAACATGAACAATGTATACATAGTCCAAAAGTCCGGCACATATTGGCTACATGCCATTGTTTGTGGGCCAATGTGCATAAACACATGGGCAAAGCCCACACACGAGACCCGATTCCATTGGAGAGAACACTGCTGGGGCATCAGATAATAAAACCACAGGCACCTCAGGGGGAAGGAAAGGGGGGGCACCTCAGCCACATGAGTCAACGACGCCAGATCCACGAGGGGCCACCATGCCCACTGTACCATCCTGGGGAGTGCAAAGCCACAGTCTCTCAAGTCTCTACAGTGGGTGGATTGCCCACTGTACCATCCTGGGGAGTGCAAAGCCACAGTCTCTCAAGTCTCTACAGTGGGTGGATTGCCCACTGTACCATCCTGGGGAGTGCAAAGCCACAGTCTCACAAGTCTTTTCAGTGGGTGGATTGCCCACAGTACCATCCTGGGGAGTGCAAAGCCACAGTCCATCTGGTGGATTACAGACTCCACTGGTTATGGAGGAGGCATGGTGGCCAGAGTGCTTCGTGAAGCCCTGCCCGATACAGATCCGGCCCTGCCAATGGGCCAGCGGTGCTTGAGATGAAGGGCCCAGCGGAGCGGTTGCTTGACAGGAAGGGCCCAGCGGAGCGGTGCTTGAGATGAAGGGCCCAGCGGAGCGGTGCTTGACAGGAAGGGCCCAGCGGAGCGGTGCTTGAGATGAAGGGCCCAGCGGAGCGGTGCTTGACAGGAAGGGCCCAACGGAGCGGTGCAGAGACGGCGGGGCCCAGCGGAGCGGTGCTTGAGATGAAGGGCCCAGCGGAGCGGTGCTTGACAGGAAGGGCCCAGCGGAGCGGTGCTTGAGATGAAGGGCCCAGCGGAGCGGTGCTTGACAGGAAGGGCCCAGCGGAGCGGTGCAGAGACGGCGGGGCCCAGCGGAGCGGTGCTTGAGATGAAGGGCCCAGCGGAGCGGTGCTTGACAGGAAGGGCCCAGCGGAGCGGTGCTTGAGATGAAGGGCCCAGCGGAGCAGTGCTTGACAGGAAGGGCCCAGCGGAGCGGTGCAGAGACGGCGGGGCCCAGCGGAGCGGTGCTTGAGATGAAGGGCCCAGCGGAGCGGTGCTTGAGATGAAGGGCCCAGCGGAGTGGTGCTTGACAGGAAGGGCCCAGCGGAGCGGTGCAGAGACGGCGGGGCCCAGCGGAGCGGTGCTTGAGATGAAGGGCCCAGCGGAGCGGTGCTTGAGATGAAGGGCCCAGCGGAGCGGTGCTTGACAGGAAGGGCCCAGCGGAGCGGTGCAGAGACGGCGGGGCCCAGCGGAGCGGTGCTTGACAGGAAGGGCCCAGCAGAGCGGTGCTTGAGATGAAGGGCCCAGCGGAGAGGTGCTTGACAGGAAGGGCCCAGCGGAGCGGTGCTTGAGATGAAGGGCCCAGCGGAGCGGTGCTTGACAGAAAGGGCCCAGCGGAGCGGTGCAGAGACGGCGGGGCCCAGCGGAGCGGTGCTTGAGATGAAGGGCCCAGCGGAGCGGTGCTTGAGATGAAGGGCCCAGCGGAGCGGTGCTTGACAGGAAGGGCCCAGCGGAGCGGTGCTTGACAGGAAGGGCCCAGCGGAGCGGTGCAGAGACGGCGGGGCCCAGCGGAGCGGTGCTTGAGATGAAGGGCCCAGCGGAGCGGTGCTTGACAGGAAGGGCCCAGCGGAGCGGTGCTTGAGATGAAGGGCCCAGCGGAGCGGTGCAGAGACGGCGGGGCCCAGCGGAGCGGTGCTTGACAGGAAGGGCCCAGCGGAGCGGTGCTTGAGATGAAGGGCCCAGCGGAGCGGTGCTTGACAGGAAGGGCCCAGCGGAGCGGTGCAGAGACGGCGGGGCCCAGCGGAGCGGTGCTTGAGATGAAGGGCCCAGCGGAGCGGTGCTTGAGATGAAGGGCCCAGCGGAGCGGTGCTTGACAGGAAGGGCCCAGCGAAGCGGTGCAGAGATGGCGGGGCCCAGCGGAGCGGTGCTTGAGATGAAGGGCCCAGCGGAGCGGTGCTTGAGATGAAGGGCCCAGCGGAGCGGTGCTTGACAGGAGGGCCCAGCGGAGCGGTGCAGAGACGGCGGGGCCCAGCGGAGCGGTGCTTGAGATGAAGGGCCCAGCGGAGCGGTGCTTGAGATGAAGGGCCCAGCGGAGCGGTGCTTGACAGGAAGGGCCCAGCGAAGCGGTGCAGAGATGGCGGGGCCCAGCGGAGCGGTGCTTGAGATGAAGGGCCCAGCGGAGCGGTGCTTGACAGGAAGGGCCCAGTGAAGCGGTGCAGAGACGGCGGGGCCCTGTTCAGCGGTGCTTTTCACGGCGGGGCCCTGTTCATCGGTGCTTCTCTTGGCGGGGCCCTGTTCGGCAGTGCTTCTCTTGGCGGGGCCCTGTTCAGCGGTGCTTCTCACGGCGGGGCCCTGTTCAGCGGTGCTTCTCACGGCGGGGCCCTGTTCAGCGGTGCTTCTCTTGGCGGGGCCCTGTTCAGCAGTGCTTCTCACGGCGGGGCCCTGTTCAGCGGTGCTTCTCACGGCGGGGCCCTGTTCAGCGGTGCTTCTCACGGCGGGGCCCTGGTCCCACGGTGGGGCCCTGTTCAGCGGTGCTTCTCACGGCGGGGCCATGTTCAGCGGTGCTTCTCACGGCGGGGCCCTGTTCAGCGGTGCTTCTCACGGCGGGGCCCTGTTCAGCGGTGCTTCTCACGGCGGGGCCCTGTTCAGCGGTGCTTCTCTTGGCGGGCCCTGTTCAGCGGTGCTTGTCTTGTGTTCCTACCGAACCAGATCTGGGCAATCGCTCAGTCGCCATCCGACCTATCGCTTGCGGGGCCCTCCTGTGCTGGACTCCTGGGCCCGGGTGTGTCCTCCGTTACACCCCAAATGGGGCTGGTGGGGCCCTCCTGGGCAGCTCGCCTGCTGCCGGACTTCTTCGCCCTGCTACCTTTGCCCTCCTTGGAAGAATCTCTGGGGCCCTTGCCTCTCTTGGATGAATCTCTGGGGCCCTTGCCTCCCTTGGAAGAATCTCTGGGGCCCTTGCCTCTCTTGGATGAATCTCTGGGGCCCTTGCCCTCCTTGGAAGAATCTCTGGGGCCCTTGCCTCCCTTGGTGGATGGGCCAGGTGACGGTGCAAGGCTGGTGTCCTTGGGGGCAGCCGTCTCAGGCCTGTGGCGCCGGCCCTTGCCTTGTTTGCTTCTTTTCCCAGGGGGTGGGCTGGCTGTCCCCTTGCTGCTGGCCGATGTTCCTGCCCTAGGAGCTGGTGGACTCCAATAGCCCTGAACGATGGTCCTAGTAGGTGCAGGGCTTGTGGTGGCTGAGGTGCTGGTTGGAGTCTTACGAGATGGAGGGGGTGGGTCAGTTGTTGGAAAGAGGTCAAGGTTGGAAAGGAAAATCAATTTAGAAAGACAGGGACGGGTAGTTGTAGTGGGTATGGAGGAAGAGGATGTGGTTGTAGGAGAGTCAAGTGTGCTGTCTTTGGGTGCAGGTGCTTGTGACGGAGGCTGTCGTGAGGTGGATGGCTGTTGGGTGGGTGGCTGTCTGCGTTTGTGTGGTTTGGAAGAGGGGGTGACAGACACACTGGGAGAGGACACAGGGGACGTGTAAATGGCAGTGGGGGTGGTGACTGCACGTGTGCGGACTGTTCTGGTGGGTGTGGTGGTGATGGACGTACTGGCTGATGGTGGTGTGCATGCAGGTGTGAGTGGAGACGTCACAGGGAGGGAGGAGGGAGACGAGGAGGAGGGGGACACAGTGGAGGCAGTGGGTGTTGCTGTGTCTGCATGTGGATGTTGCTTGGGTGAATGCTTGTGTGATCTGTGGTGCTTATGTCTGGATGAGCTGCCCTTGGGTGTTGAGGTGTGTGCAGGCTGGTCTGTAGGTGTGTCTGGGATAGGCAGAGGAACAGGGGAGTGGGACTGGGTTGAGGAAGTTGGAGGGGGAGGCTAGACACAGGGATAATTGCTGCCGTCAGTGCTGAGGCCAGAGCGTTGAACGATCGCTGATGGGCAGCCTGACCCGAATGAATGCCCTCCAGGTATGCATTGCTCCGATGCACCTCCCTTTCTACCCCCTGGATGGCATTCAAAAGGGTAGACTGCCCAACAATGAGCGTCTGGAGGAGGTCAATGATCTCCGCACTGAGGGCAGCAGGGGTAACTGGGGCAGGACCTGAGGTGCCAGGGGCGAAGGAGATGGCCGGCTTCCTGGCCGAGCGGGCACAGGGCGAAAGCTGAGGGGCTGCTGGGAGGGCGGAGCTGGTGCGCTGGGTGGCGGCTGTACCTGTTGTTGCGGTGGGCACGGATGTTGCCGCCACCACAAGGGAGCTCCCTTCTGAGGACGTGTCGGTGTCGCTGACGTCTCCACGGGTCCCCGTTGTGGAGCCCCCCTCGCCCTCCGTCTCACTGGTTAAGTCCGAGTCTGTTGCAGGGCCCTCCGGGGCCATGTGAGATGCAGCTCCCTCGTGCGCCAATGCCACTTCTCCTCCGCCTGATGATGCTAATGCACACATGAACAGGAAAACCAAAAAAAAGGGGGGGGGAGAAGAAAGAAAGACATGGTGAGTGCATGCATTGGCGGCACCGTTGGCGGAGCGGACAGACACAGAAGCCCCCTGCACTGCGCCGCGCACTCGGGGTACACTCAATTCTAGTGACTTGGCCTACAAGTCTATGGACGACAAATGCACACATAGGTGAACCCGGGCCATGGATAGCTGTACTTAGCACCCTACAGAGGTGGGGGCACAGGGCCATGTCTAACGGAGGGGCCTAGCCTACAGAAACCGCCTTGGCCTAGAGATAGCCACAGCCCTCCTCCCCCACCCAGACGCCTCCACTGTGCGCTAATATAGCGGAATGTGCTGATACTCACCCCCTTGTGTCTGCTGTGATGTCCTCACGCGCCCATCCAAATCGGGGTAGGCCACCGCCAGGATCCGGGACATCAGGGGGGTCAATTGACGACTGGCACCCCTCCTACGTTGGGAGGCCATCCCCAGCAGAGCCTCGGTGGTCTTTCTGCTCCCGCGGCGGATGTCCTCCCACCTCTTGCGGCAGTGGGTGCCCCGTCTGTTGTGGACCCCCAGGGCCCGGACGTCCTTGGCGATGGCACGCCAAATGTTGATCTTCTGATGGGCGCTGACCTATGTGACATGTACAGGGTTGAAAAATAAATATAATCACTTTTCTGCATGGTCGATGTGCGCGGCCCCCCCTCCCCAACCTTGCCATGTGGCACATGCTCTCATCTGTTGTGCGTTGCACTCCTCATTCGCTCCCCTCCCCACCATCTTACATCCACCCCACTCAACACAGGCATAGCCCATACTACGTGCTCCCAGTGTACTTACCTGTTGGTCTGGAGGACCGTAGAGTAGCGCATACTGGGGGAGGACCCCATCAACAAGTTTATCCAATTCCTCAGATGTGAAGGCAGGGGCCCTTTCCCCAGTCGCAGCAGCCATTGTCTCTTCCAGACCGAGTTCACAGCAGCACTTGCAATATAGGTCCTCTCCTGTGGATGATCAGGTCTCGAGTGATTAAGCAAGTAGAAAATGGCGGTCACGCCCGCAGCGGTGCGTACCGCGGCGGTGCGTACCGCGGCGGTGCGTACCGCGACCACCGGCGCACATCGTCATTGGCTGCTGAGACCCATAGGGTTCAATGTTAACCAATGCTGCTTTGCGCATGGGTCTTCGACCGCCTACCGCCACGGTGTGCCACGCCAGCGCATTGACCTCACATCCCATTGTCACACTTCACAGGTCAGGCAGCCGCCATTTCAAGGGCCCACATGGCTGAATTTCTACGGCGTCACACAGGCCTAGGCCTTGCATTGCCACTCATACAAGCCATTCAATGCATAGCGAATCGTGTTCTGTGCAAGCTGTGGTTACGTACCTGTGCGTTGCTTGACTCTGTGCTCCATGTTGTCCTTCCTAGGCACCGTCCGCTAGGACTTGCGAGGAGATGGAGGAATCCTCCCGTGTACAGACCGCTGGTGGACCTGTCGACAATGGAAGAAAGACATGTCATACTTACATACAGACTTGACCGAGCCACTATACAGGAACTGTGTGCCCAGCTGGAGCCAGACCTGATGTCCCCCATTCGCCAACCCACAGGGATTCCCCCTCTGGTGCAGGTTCTGTCAGTACTCCATTTTTTGGCAAGTGGATCATTCCAAACAACAGTGGCCATATCATCAGGGATGTCTCAGCCTATGTTTTCTAAGGTTTTGTCCAGAGTGTTGTCTGCCCTGATGAAATACATGCGGAGCTACATTGTTTTCCCTGAGGTGGCCGATTTGGCTACAGTGAAGGGTGATTTCTATGCCCTTGGACATATCCCCAACATCATTGGTGCCATTGATGGGACCCATGTGGCCTTGGTTCCCCCCAGTGGAAGTGAGCAGGTGTACAGGAACAGAAAAAGTTATCATTCTATGAATGTCCAGGTGGTCTGTTTGGCTGACCAGTACATCTCCCATGTAAATGTCAAGTTCCCTGGGTCAGTGCATGACGCGTACATCATGCGAAATAGCAGCATCCCTTATGTGATGGAACAGCTACAGAGACACCGTGTGTGGCTAATAGGTGACTCTGGTTACCCCAACCTGTCGTGGCTACTGACCCCAGTGAGGAATCCCAGGACAAGGGCAGAGGAACGCTACAATGAGGCCCATGGGCGAACTAGGAGGATTATAGAAAGAACCTTTGGCCTCCTGAAGGCCAGGTTTAGGTGCCTGCATATGACAGGGGGATCCCTAATGTACTCACCAAAGAAGGTGTGCCATATCATCGTGGCCTGCTGTATGCTTCACAACCTGGCTTTGCGACGCCAGGTGCCTTTCCTGCAGGAGGATGGTCCAGATGGTGGTGTTGTAGCAGCTGTGGAGCCTGTGGAGAGTGAAGCGGAGGAGGACGACTGGGACGACACAGACAACAGGGACACAGTGATACAACAGTATTTTCAGTAGCACACAGGTACGAATCAACCACGCCATTTTACATTTACTTAAAGTCTCCTGCCTCTCTACTGTCTGAGTTCCCCCCCAGTTCCTGTTAACTGAGTTGTGACTTTCCCTTCCGTTTTCAGAGCTGTGGGCCCCACTGCGTGACCTCTGCTTTGTTTGCCCATGGACTACAGCTGTGTGACAGTGGTATGTTGTCATCACAATGTAACTGCACATTTTGGCACCGTTATGTCTAATACATTTGTTCAAAATACAAGCAGACTCCAGATTTTTTTAGTGCAAGAAGTGATTTCATTCAAGTGCTAAATATAAGGAACATGATTGTAAAACGGGGATGGGTGATGGTGGAGTAATGTCCATGGCAGAGTCCAGTTCTCAGTCGCACAGGTGCATTGTCCATATGCCTGTGGAAGGATGGAGCAGGGGCAGTTCAAGGTTGGACAGGGTGACAATGTGGGACAGTGGGATGACATCAGGGGGTATTGTTTGCTGGCGGGGGTCTTGCAATCCTACTCTGTCTTCTTGTGAGATCTCAGGTTCCGCTTGCGGGGTGGTTCTTCTTCTGCAGGAGGTGGGGTTCTGGTGGCCTGTCGTTGTGTGAGGGCCTCCTGTCCACTAGCGCCAGCGGAGGTGGTAGGCTGTTCCTGGTCCAGGCTAGTGACAGGGGCCCTTTGTGGTGCCACTAATGTTCCTCAGTTCCTCTCTGAACCCCATGTACTGTTGCTCCTGCATGACCTGGATCTCCTGGAACCTGGCCAGTTCCGTAGCCATCGTCTCCTGGGAGTGGTGGTATGCTCCCATGATGGAGGAGAGGGCCTCTTGGAGAGTCGGTTCCCTGGGCCTGTCCCCCCCCTGTCGCACAGCAGCCCTCCCAGTTCCCCTGTTTCCCTGGGCCTCTGTCCCCTGGACGGTGTGCCCACTACCACTGCCCCCAGGTCCCTGTTGTTGTTGGGGTGGTGGGTCAACCTGGGTGCCCTGTAGTGGTGGACACACCGCTAATTGACGTGTCCTGGAGACAGAGGCATGGGCCCGCTGGGTGGGAGCTGTGCTGGTGTTCCCAGAGGGGGTTAGGTCTGGTGTAGCCTGTGGCTGTCTGTGGGGAACCGACTGTCCCGAGGTCCCCGATGGGCCGGGCTGGTCATCAGGGTCCAGGGAGACAGAGCTGCTGTCATCACTGGGGGCCTCTTCTGGGGGTGGGATGGACATCTCTGGACCCTCCGTGGCGGTGTGGTGGCGTTCGGGTCCTGCAGGGGTATAAGAGTATGGTTATTGCTTCTGTGTGTGGCGTTTCGTGTAATGGGTGGGTGGCCGTGTCCCCCAGTGCTGGCATTCCCTTGTGGGGGCTTTTGTGACGGTGGCTTGTGGGGGTGATGGGTGATGGGTGTGTGCAGTGGGCATGCTTTGGGGATGGGTGTCCATGCTTTGGGGACGCACGCAGGGCTAGGTTTTGGGATGGGTGGGATGTGATGGTGAGCCATTTGCAAGGAGTTGGTGTGATGGGGGTGGGGGTGAGGGTGGGGGTATGATTTGGCATGCAGGTGGGGTGGGGGAATGGAGTAGTGAAGATTTGACTTACCAGAGTCCATTCCTCCGCCTACTCCTGCGAGGCCCTCAGGATGCAGGATGTGCAAGACTTCCTCCTCCCATGCTGTGAATTCTGGGGGAGTAGGTGGGGGTCCGCCGCCAGTCTTCTGCACCGCAATGTTGTGCCTTGATACCATGGAACGCACCTTCCCCCGTAGGTCGTTCCACCGCTTCCTGATGTCGTCCCGATTGCGTGGATGCTGTCCCACAGCGTTGACCCTGTCCACTATTCTTTGCCATAGCTCCATCTTCCTGGCAATGGTGGTGTGCTGCACCTGTGCTCCGAAGAGCTGGGGCTCTACACAAACTATTTCCTCCACCATGACCCTGAGTTCTGCGTCAGAGAACCTGGGGTGTCTTTGGGGTGCCATGGGGTGGTGTGGATGAGGTGAGGGGTGGTGTATGTGTTGTAGAGTGTGGTGAGTGTGGTGGTGTATGGTGTTTTGTGCGTGGAAATTGTGTGGGTGATGTTGTGATTTGCCTCTGTGTGATGGTGTACTCTATGCTGTGCTCTCTCTCTCTGTCGTTCACTCGCAATTGTGGTCGTAGGGGTTTGTGGGTGATGTGGGTGTGTGTTTTATATTTAATTGGGTGTGTGGGAGTGGTGTGTGTATGAGTCTCAGGTGTGTGTATTTTGAATTATCCAATGTGGTAGTGTTTTGTAAAGGTGTGTGTATTTTGACTGCGGCGGTGTGTACCGCCAATGGAATACCGCGGTTGAAAGACCGCTGCGGGGATTTGTGGGTCGGAATGGTATGGGCGTATTTCTGTTGGCGTGACGGTGGAGGTTTGGTCATCGCCAGTTTCCCGCTGACCTTTGGTGTGGCGGACTTTTGTGGATGTCGGGTTTTTGGCGGTTTGCCAGTTGCGGGTCAGAATGACCGTGGCGGTTTACCGCGGCCGCGGCGGTGTTATGGCGGCCTTCTGGCCGGCGGTAAGCGACTTTTACCGCCGAGGTCAGAATGACCCCCCAAATGTCTAAGGCAAGAAAAGGCCAACTTTCTAAAAGTGGCATTTTCTGAATTGCAATGTAAAATCCGACTTCACCATAAACTAGAATTTTAAACTGTAATTCCAGAGACACCAAACATGAAGGAGTAATTTCTTCCCATTTGGAAGCTACACCTTTAATATGTAACAAGGCAACTCAACTGGTATCCTGTGGGAGAGATAGGCCTTTCAGTGGTGAAAAATGAATATAAAAGCTTTTCACTACCAGGACGTGTGAAACCTAACAGCACATGTCCTACCTTTCAGATACACTGCACCCTGCCCTTTGGGCTATCCAGGGTTTATCCTAGGGGTGATTTATGTAAAAAGGGAAGGTTTGAACCTGGCAACAGGTTTATTTCTCCAGGTTGAAATGGTAGTGTAAATTGCACACACAGGCTCCGCAAAGGCAGACATGGGACATGTTCAAATGGTTACTTAAATAGGTGTCACAATTAGTGCTGCAGGCCCACTAATAGTATTTAATTTACAGGCCCTGGGCACATGTAGTGCACTCTACTAGGGACTTATAAGTAAATTAAATATAGCAATTTAGAGATAAACCAATATAACCATGATTTAAAGGGTGAGCACATGCACTTTAGCTCTGGTTAGCAGTAGTAAAATGTTCAGAGTCCTAAAGCCAACAAACGTAGGCCCAGCAAAAATGAAATAGGAGAGGTAGAAGGTCTGAGGGAAGACAGGCTGACAGGTCTAACACTCATCACTGGGTGTTCTTTGGGAAAATGATGTGAGAAGCAGCAGTTATTACCTATTTCTCTCTCTCTTCCTCAAATTCTGCAAATTCCACACAATGGTGTTTCCTTGGGGCTTAGTCCTTCAACTTTGAAACCTCAATGGGCAGCAATTAGGAGATTTAGACTACTTGGAGTAATTTGGAGGATTCAAGAGTCTGGTACAGAAATTGTTCAAAGGGTTTTCTAATATTCAGCCAACAGCATCTCCGGTTTGCTCGGCATGGAATCTTCTAGTTTTACAGATATTATGATACTCGCCTTTTGAGCCTCTCCATTCCATTAATATAAAGACTCTCACATTACAGGTGTTCTTTCTATTGGTCATTCCTTCGACCAGGAGATTGGGGAAACTGGGAGCACTGTCCCGTACGGCCCAATTCCTGAAGATCTTTGAGGATAGAGTGGTTCTGAGTCCAGGGTCAAGATTTATTCTAACATGAACTCTTTAGCCTATTTTCTGTCTGGTTCCTCAGTCTCCTGATGAGATGAGTCTTCAGTCTTTGGATGGCGGAAGAGCTGTTCTGGTTTATCTGGAGAGAGTGGAAGACTTCAAGCAAGACTCTTCTTTATTTGTTAATTTTGGGCCTGACAGGAAAGGTCAGAAACCAGAGAATGGATTTGTTTTCTGATTTCTTTGTCTATACACAGTATGGGGCAATAAAGAATGTTGTTTCTGCAATGTACACAGTTGTCCTGGCTTTCTTTTAGCTTGTGTACATGTCAACTAAGTAAGGAATCTACGCGAGAGGGACGAGGGGGTAATACTTTGATTACTTTCCGGTAATAGTATTACTCTGAGGTCATCGCTCTTACTGCCTCCCTCCCTCCCGACCCTGTGTTTCCAGGCCAACTGTATTCTAAGGGGCTTGAACACATGGCGTAAGGAGGGGAAAGGTCTTGGGATAGGTACTGATGCCCAAACTAAGTAAGGAATCTAAGTGAGAGAAGGACTTGGAGTAATGCAATTACCGGTAAGTAATCCAAGCAATAGAGGGGAGTCAGGTGACATGCATACCTTGGGAAAAAAGTTACCTTGTAAATTGTTGCATTGTTATATTGAGCATCCAGACTGCATACAAAAAAAGAGTGATGCTTTATTTGATGAAGGGGTAGAACCAGTCAGCATTACCTGCTCAGGCATCATCATCAAGTATGGGGTGGACTCCACATTAGTGCAGAATGAATCTCTATCAAAATGGAACCGGCAATGCAGGGCCTACCTCCCTCGACACTGAGCCAGAATGCAAGCACATTATGACCCTCAGCTTCCCAAAAGTCACCTGTAATCACAACCCGATCTTACCCTGGACTGAACCCTGCTTCAACATATGCTCCTGGAGTACCTGGTGCTACCAGGCACTAGGCTGATACCACTCCAGGCTGACTAGCTGGCTGCAGTAAAACTCCATCAGTCAAAGAGTAGACTTTACCGCTAACCAATGACCAGGGCTGCAATGAATACAAGGAAAGTCACCACGAATGTGACACTCCTTGAAACACATGTAGTATTGATTGTTCTATAATTGTATTTCTTTCTTTCTTTCCTGTGCCCATACTAACTTGATCCAGCTTATCACTTGGTCCATTGGCCATGCCAGCTTGCCAAAGGTGAAAAGCTTGTGAAGTTCCATTTAGATCACCTATTGGTGACCGGTTGAGCTTAGGAATCCAAGCCTTTAAATTATTTGACCTGCTGGGAGCATTGTCGAGAGACACACAAAGCGCAGAAAGGACTTAGACCTCCAGCGGCCCACCTTCATGATACTGCTGCCGTCCACTCAAGATGTCACGAGGCTGTCCCTATAGAAAAGAAGTGAGTCAGAGCCGCCATCAGTAGGAAACTGAACTGGTAAATTGTAACAGGAGCCCTGTTCTTGTCCAACAACAGTGGTTTCCCTCTTTCAGGTTGTTATTCCATGAAACCTGCCACTGCCCTAAGCTTTCCACTCCCCTTGGCTGAGCCTGAACAATGACCCAAGTGCCCTGACTGATCCGTCTTGCACCAAGGAATCTTGAAAGCCTTCCTGTCATCCTTAACTCAGCTTGACTGATTTTAAACCCCCCTTTGCATGCTCACATTTATCCTAGGCACCACCACCTCACTGGCCATCAGCATCCCAAAGAATGAAACAATTAAAGCATTGAACTGCAATGCACACAGTCTTGGTTACACTTGCACTGCGGCTTTGTTCAATGTAACATAATGCATTCCTTCCGGGATAGCCTTTCTCAACCTGCCCCAGCCTACCATCATCCCTTGGTTAAGAACCTAGTGGGTGATCAACCACCATTCTGTGCCCTGGGCATGAAGCCCAGTGCTGATAACCCTGCTGCCACCCAAAACCAGCTTTTACCTTTCCCTAAAACCCATGCAGTGAATTCTGTTGTGGTATCCTCCATCCTCCACTGCCGTAAGGTCTTCCCAACTCCCTGAACCAAGCCTTATTATCGTACATACTTACCTCGTCCTACCCACAGTCTGCTTCATAATGGAGTGGAGTGCCAGCGGATTTGAACAAAGTGCCCAAAGTTCCAAAGGTCAGGAAGTAAAGGAATCACTTCCTCTACACCTTGCACCATTTTCCTGAAGTTGTCACACTTGCATGAAGACAAATCATGTTTGCACACTTTTACATAGAGTGCATGCAGTAAAAGAAATGTTCACCTTCATACATTGTACCATTAGCATCCTGAGCGAAGTCTAAGGTGTAGGTTGTTGGCTGAATGCCTTTTTAAGACCTGAAGGATGCAGCAGATGTCTGTCCACAGTCCTGGTCGTCATTTAATCACCTCAAGTTGTCTCTCCCATAAGAATCGGAAAAAATCTAGAAAGTTTACACTTTTTCTCAGTCCTCTTTGCACCAGAACTTGGCCCACTGCATCACCCACAACTTCTTGCCCACCCTGGCTACAAATCCAATGTTACCTGTCATCATTCATATAAAGTTGCAGCGAGATGATGCAAACGCCCCGCCCTCTCAATAGTTAAATCCCACTGAAGCCCACCAGGAAGTAATGTCACATTCCTAAATTCTCTTTTACTCCCTTTGACAATCTGATAAAGTAAGACGTATTCATCAGTCCTCCAGGATCTTTTCCAAGCTCTGGGAAAATGGTCTACCTACTGGTATCACTCTAATGGTGAAATTCAGTAGGCCCATAAACATCTGCAGCTACAGCAGTGTCAACTTTTTTTGCTCATAGATAAAACATCCACAAACATATTAACTAGGGGTGGTCATAACTTGTTTAATTCCGTGTAGCATAATCACAAATAATTACCCACAAATTCTGCAAGATTACGTAAAATCACATGATCGAATTCTGCATTTAACACTTTTTTTCTGCAAAAACGCCCTTATGCGTCCAAAATGGACGTGAGGATGAATTTTGCGCAAAGAAATATCGCTAAATGCAACAAAGCATGAATTGCGAGCACCAGAAGCTGCTTGTGATCCCTAACTGTGCACTTGAAGTATGCAAAATGGACACAAGGATGCATTTTTCACTTTAAAAAAGCACTAATTGCAACACAACTTAAACAGCAGTGTGAGCAGCAGCTCGCGCTTGCTATATGTACTATTGTGGTAAGATTCCACCCCCCTCTCAAGTACTCTTAATTAATCAAGTAGCTGAAATCACATTATTATTGATAATTTTCCGTCAAAGAGTAAAGCAGAATTACCAAAATTACTTTGAATACTCCGGTGTAAGTGAAATTCTAGACAGGCCTATTATTAAGCTCTGCTCTACTTGGAAACCTTAACTCTTGCCTCACAACATAGAGTTCAATCCCCAAGAATGAATGCTGAGCTGATAGCACCCTGTATTGAGGGTGTACTAATTCTTCTTGTCATGGACCTGAAACATCCCACTAATCTCTCACATTCTGTTGATCCTGCTACTCCCAGAAACAAGAAGTCATCCAGGTAATGTGTAATTTCATCCTGACCACTCTCTAGTTTACATCACTCTTCCAGAAAGGCACTTCTTGGATAGCACACAGAATACAGCGCAACCCTTGAGCAAACATTTATTATAATAAAAATTCCTTTGAGCTGCAAAGCTGTTAGTGGGTGTAAGAAATGGGGTTGTTTATTGACTGGTTTTGAGCCGTGGTCAAGCAGCAGCCACAATCCTTGTCAAGGTGAGGCACAAGCCAACCCTAAATTAACCTGTGCTAAGTCCTCTCATAGCTAGACCAAGAGCAATAAGGTTTTATTTAGAGGCAATGTGAAGTATTTGTGCAACACTTCAAACAGTAATAAAGTGAAAACACCACACAAAAAGGATCTCACATCAAGTTAGAAAAATAGAGCTTTCTTTAATAAATAAATAAAGCAAGAACGACCAAAAAGAGAAAAATCTAATCAGTAGAACTGGAGCTATGCAATTATAAAGATATTAGTAAACATAGCACCAAAAAGCACAAAGAGTCAACTGTGGATGTCTGGTTGTGCTGGACTGGGACAAAGTCACAAGTTCAGGCTGACCAAGATGGATTGTGGGCTGGTCACAGGGACCCAGTTAGTCCTGCTGAAGAGTACCTTGTATCATGGTTTGCAGAGCATTGCGAAGATCAGCGTTGAAGGTGCATTATGCAGTTCTGAGATGCAGCGAGGCTGCAATGCGAGGGCCTGCATCGTTGTCGAGGATCCCATTGATGGGGCTTATGATGCAAAATCTGGGGTCGAGGACACATTACACAGTTGGGGTGATGTGTGGGTTCCGAGGAGCTGTGAGGCTGCAATGCAGAGTCCGGTGTCATTGCTGAGACTGCTGTCAACGAGGGATGCGAAGGCCTGCACCAAGGATGCGTCATGCAGTGGCAGTTCCAGTATGAGTGCAAAGGTGATATAGTTTCTTTGTGATGGATCCAATCCATGCAGCAGCAGCAATGTGTTGGTTCTTCTCTGGTTTTCACTGCACAGCAAAGGAGATGTGTCAGTTCCGCTGGATCCACAGAGGTGGGCAGATTATCTTAAGCCCACTTTCAAAAGTTTAGGACTGGGGTGGCACCCCTTGACAAGGTAGACTCACAGATGGCAGGGTCAAGGTGCACGTGCAAGGTTGTTGAAAGCCTGTTGTGTCCCTGAGGCTTCAGTTCAGGAGGCTAGTCAATGATCCCTTGGAATCACTCTGGGTCCTGGGTTCAAGAGATGCAGGCCCAGTCTTTCTCACCCAGGCAAGAGGGCAGGCAGTATGTCAGCACAGCAGGGCTGCAGTCCTTCAGAGCAGCAGTCCAGTAGAATGGTAGTCCTATAAGCAACACAGCAGTCCTTCTTCCTGGCAGAGTATCCACAGGTCCAGAGATGTACTGAAAAGCTGGTGTACGAGGCCCAATATTTATACCCAGTTGTGCATTTGAAATGGGCAGAAACTTCTAGGGGCATGCCTTTGAAGTGCATAGGTATTCTGCCTTCCTGGCTCCAGACTAACTAGAGGGCGATTGCAGCCCTTTGTGTGGAGGCAGGACACAGCCCATTCAAGTTTAAGTGGGGTTGGGCCCAGCTCCTCCCTCCCATCCAGCCAGTGATGGCCCTTCCAGTCACATCGGAGTTCCCCATTGTGTGTGGCTGTCTAGAAGGAATACACAAAGCCTAACTGACAACTACACCCAGTCGTGTGATCCAGAGACGTCCGGCAGACACCAAGTAGCTAAGACAGAAAAATGCCAGCTTTTTAAAAGTCGCATTTTCAAAATTGTAATTTAAAATCCGACTATGCCATAAGTTAGGATTTTTCATTAAAATTCTAGAGCCACCAAACATGAACAGGTTACCTGTTTCAATCTGGAAATTACACTTATAAAATATAAGAGGGTAGCTCCAATATTATCCTATAGGTGAAGTAAGCCTTACAGTAGTGAAAAATGAATTTAAGAGTTTTTCACAACCATGACAGGTAAAACTTAAAAGTACATGTCCTGCTTTTTAAATACATTGCACCATGCCCTTTGGGGCATCTAGAGGCTACCCTAGGGGTGACTTATATATATTAAAAAGGAAGGTTGGCAAAAGGTTTACTTGGCCAGGCTGAATTGGCAGTTTACAATGCACACACACAAGCTGCAATTGCAGGCCTGAGACATGTTTAAAGTGCTACTTAAGTGGGTGGCACAATCAGTGCTGCAGGCCCACTAGTGGCATTTAATTTACAGGCCCTGGGCATAGGTACTGCCACTTTACTAGGAACTTACTAGTAAATTAAATATGCCAATTGAGCATAAGCCAATGTAACATTTTTGAGGAGAGAGCACAAGCACTTTGGCACTTGTTAGCAGTGTTAAAGTGTGCAGAGTCCTAAGGCTGGCAAAAACAAAGTCAGGGAAACCAGGAGGACTGAAGGCAAAATGTTAGTGGGAAAGCCACACAAAGGATGCCAGGTCTAACAGTGGGTACTATGTGGATGAATTAGCAGTAAAATAAATGCTGACGATGTCTGCCTTAGCAAGCCTTGCCCATATACTAGTACCACATTCTTCAATTATTTAAAAGGTATATGTGTCACGGAGCATTCCTCTATGTCAATAAATCTGTTCACCAAGCTACGTTCTGGGTAAGAATGGTTATGAATTATTCTGAATATGTCCTGCTTCTCTGCTACCAAGCCCTAGGGGGGCACTCTGATATACTTGAATGGGGCTACTAAAAGGAGCCTGCACCCAACCCATGGACACCTCCTTTTCAGTTTTTTGCTTCAAATAAATGACAGCTCCCTTGCTAACTTAAGGTTATATGCTGTAAAATTCCTGACCATTCCTGATATCAATTAATGACATTTCTAATTAAAAGCGCGGCATTCTCCATTCTGTCATAACACACCATGCTTTACTTATTTCTGTTTTTAAGCCTTGGCCATGCCCTACAACTTTACTATTTCTGCTCATACTCCTCATACTTGTGCATACATACATGTGGTAGAAGTCTGGGACCTCCTCGACTCAATAGTCCCATACGCCACCTTCTTCACAGAGACTTGGATCACCCCCCCGCTGCCCCAGACATCGCCACAGCCAACCCTGACAACTACAAAATCATCCACAAGGACAGAGCCAACCGGTCTGGAGAATGCATTGCCATAATCATCAAGAACAAGCTCCGCCTGACTACCATCATCTAGTCGCAGTCTCAGTCAATGCACGAGCACCTATATTTCCACATCCAGACCAACCCAAACACCGCCCTACATGGCACCCTCATCTACAGGCCACCCAGACTCCAACCCCAGTTCTGCAAAGACATCGCTGACCTTTTCACCCCCAAGCGCTCATCTCTGACTACATCCTACTCGACAACCTCATACGCTCAATGACCCCAACACCTCAAACCTCCTGGACAACCTCACAACTCTTGGCCTCAAACAACTTGTCAATGCCCCCACCCACAGAGCTCGACAAATTCTCAACCCCATCTTCTCAACAGAGGACTATCTCCCACACCTCCGAACACCATTGTACCGATCACAAGTGCATCCGCTTTACCTACACCGCACGCCACCACATCCCCTGTCCCCCTAGCCGACGCTGGGCAAAGTCACAGAAGCACAGCTCACCAACACTCTCAACCACACTCTCCCACCGGATGCAACGGACGCTAATGAAGCCACAAGCAACCTACACCATTGGCTCTCAGACTGCACTGACAACAGAGCCCCCTAAGGAATTCAGCAGGGAATCAACAGAGAAAAACACCCAAGTGGTCTACGCCAGACCTACAGGAATCCAAGCACACCTGCAGGCGACTGGAACATAAATGGAGGCTCAGGAAATCCACCGAAGACCACACAGCCTACAAAATAGCAGTCACCACGCACCACCAGAACATAAGAACCACCAAAAAAGCTGCCTTTCAAGCATGTCTCAACACCAGCACTCACAGCAGCAAAGAGCTCTTTGCCATAGTCAAAGAGTTCACGAACCCCGGAGCAGACACCTCATCCATCCCTCCTTCTCAAGACCTCTGCAACGACCTCACCAACTTCTTTCACCGCAAGATCCAGGACATCTACGAAGGCTACAGAAACCAAAGCCCGCCAGCACCGCTCACCACCACGGGCCTTGCACCCCACCAGATACTGAACTCCTGGACCCCCATCACCATAGAGGACACCCAAAGACTGATGAACTCCATCAACTCGGGAGCACCCTCGGATCCATGTCCTCATCACATCCTCAACTTGGCCAGCACCTCCATAGCATCGGAGCTCTGCCGAACCATCAACCTATCCTTCAAGACCGCCACATTCCACTCGGACTGGAAACACTCCGAAATCAGCCCGCTACTCAAGAAACCCACCGCCGACCCTAGGGAGCTGAAGAAATACAGACCCATCTCTCTGCTCCCTTTCCCAGCCAAAGTAACGGAGAAAGCCGTCAACCAGCAACTTTCTGAGTTCCTCGAGACACACCGTATCCTGGACCCATCCCAGTCTGGTTTCAGAAGCAACCACAGCACCGAAACTGCACTCTTAGCAGCCACCGATGACATACGCATCATACTGGACCATGGAGGCACTGCCGCACTCATCCTTCTCGACATCTCCGCTGCATTTGGCATCCGAGACAAAGCCCTGAACTGGATCAGGTCCTTCCTCACCAGAAGAACACAGAAGGTCAGACTACCACTGTTCACATCAGAACCTAAAGACACTTGCTGCGGAGTGCCCCAAGGATCCTCACTCAGCCCAACACTTTTCAATGTCTACATGGCCCGCTCGCTAAGATCACCAAACAACATGAGCTAAACATAGGGGGTCATTATGACCCCCGCGGACGGTGTTAATATGGAGGAAAGTACTGCCAACAGGCTGGCTGTACTTTTCTCCATATTAAGACATAGGCATTTTGGCTCAAGCCAAACCGCCAATGTACCACACCGCCCGCCACGGCAGTAACGACCGCCGGGCTGGAGACTTCAATCTCCAGCCCAGCGGTCGTCACTAGCCCGCCTGTGGGATTATGACCCCACCTACCACCATGGTTTTTGTGGCAACTGTACCACCACGAAAACCAGGGCAGTAGGCAATATCAGTGACAGGGAATCCCTTCCCTGTCACTGATAGGGGTCTTCCCCGCCCCCTTCGCCCTCCCCAGGTTTCTCCCCCACACCCCCACTCCCTCTCCAGACCCCCTTCACTCATGCACCTTCATTAACACATGCACACACGCATTCACACACTTATTCCCACATTCATCCACGCATGCAGACATCCATTCACACCCACATCCACACACACTTACATACATACAAGCTCACACGCTTTCACACAACACAACATACACACACTCACACATCCATACATGCACACACATACAACATGCAACACACCCTCGCATTCACGCACGCACAGACATACACACACACACCCCCACACACACACACAACACCCCCCACACTCCTCCCCTGTCAGAACACCCGACTTACCTGTTGTCAGGGGGTCCTACGGCAGGAGACGGGACGGGTCGCCGCTGCCAGCAGCAATGTCCGCCAACAGAACACCGGCAGGCCATATCATGGGTCATGATACGGCCTGCTGCAGTCTACTGGCGTGGTGCTGTTGCTGGCAGCAGCGCCACCTTACCGCCGTCATGGCCACAGCCGGATTTCCGGCTGTGGTCATAATAGGGTGAACGGCTGGTAGTCGCGGCGACAGTCTTTTGATGGCCATCGTCACGGTAGTAGGTGGTTTTTACCGCCACTGTCAAAATGACCCCCAATATCATAGTTGGGTGATGACACCCAACTGATCCTTTCCCTGTCCGAGGACTCTGTGCATGCCAAGAGGAATTTCCACAAAAGGATGAGAGCAGTCACCGCCTGGACGGAGGCCAGCTGCCTCAAGCTCAACTCGGACAAAACAGAGATCCTTGTGATCAGCTCTACCCCTTTTGCCTGAAATGACTCCTGGTGGCCCACTGCTCTGGGTAATGCCCCCACCCCCCACGGACCATGCACACAACCTGGGCATCAGCCTGGACTCCATTCTATTGTTGACCCACCAAGTTATTGCCGTCTCTCCATCAAGCTTCCACACCCTCCGTCTCCTGTGCAAGATTTTCAAATGAATTCTCCCCGACACGAGGAAGACAGTCACCCACGCACTCATCACAAGTAAACCGGACTACGGCAATGCACTCTATGCCAGCATTACCAAGAAACTTCAATCAAGACTACAACGAGTCCAGAATGCAGCAGCCAGACTCATCCTGGACATCCCCTGACACAGCCGAATCTCCTCCCACCTCACAGACCTACACTGGCTCCCAGTCAACAAGCCCATCACATACAAACTCCTGATCCACACTTTCAAGGCACTGCACAGCATAGGACCAGCAAACCTCAACCACTGCCTCACCTTCTACGTACCCAACAGACGTCTCCGCTCCTCCCAGCTCGCCTTGCAGACGTGCCCAAGATCCGGAAAAGTACAGCAGGAGGAAGATCCTTCTCCTACCTAGCAGCCCAGACATGGAACACACTTCCCCTCAAGCTCAGGCAGACTGCATCTCTGAAGCAGTTCAGGAAGGACCTCAAGACCTGGCTCTTCGACTGAGCAGCACGCTTACATTCAGCGCCTTGAGACCCTATGGGTGATTAGCCAAGCTTTACAAATCCTTGATTGATTGATCGATTGATCTACTTTCCTTCACTGCCTTTGCCTTGAAAGTCCTTCTTTGCCCACTATTCCACTAAAAACTGTCCAGCTGGACTATCCCAGCATTGTAATCAGGGATGGGTCACCACACTTACTTCATTTGTGGAGGAATCTGCAGGTTGCTCCTGCATAGTGGTGACCTTGATCTCACTGCCATCAGTACCCTTTCTTTTTTAAACCAGTCTTCCCCTTTGCCATTTGTCCACTTTTTGCTGTGGGAATCTATCCATTAATCAACATGCCTCCTCCCCCAGCTAAACTCTGTAGAATCGCCCTTATACCATCGCTTAACTGTTCATCATAGTAAAACCATGTATCACTATTTCTATTAATGTAATTCAATTTCTGAATGTCCTCTCTGCAATTTGGGAGCCCTGAAGCAAGGAATGGCCTCAAATCCCATAATATATGCTTTCATAACTGCTAAATGCTGATCTCCAATTGACAAATGCTCTATGCACTTGTTGCCTTGAAGGTATCTTCCTCTGATCAACCCATTCATCAACTTATGTCATACCACCTTTTCTGTTCCTCCCCCGGCAAGAGTTCAAACACAGGGGGATTACTGCAGTTTGAACACTTACCTGCATTTCCATTTAAACATGAGCCACTAACTCCACCTTCCCATCTTCCCCTAACCAAGGCAGTTACTCTTCGCTTCACTGCAGCAGCAGTCCCATTCTGCTTCTCCCCTCAAATGTTCTGACTCTGACATCTTCATCTTCTCAGATCCTTCAGCCTTACCTGCACATGTCCCACACTTCTGTGTCTACTTTTCTGGTCACTTTCAATCCCCCCTTTCTAAGACTCCCAGAATCCTCTCCAGATTCTCCCGTTCTCCCTGACTGTCAGCCATTTCCCTCTTAGACATCTACTAGAGCCTTGCTACCTTTTTCATTCTCCCTTGACCTGTCTTTGTCTCTTCCTCTCCCTTTTACAATTCTACTCCAGTGTTGCCTGTCCTATCTAATCCTCCACATTCCTCTGCTACCGTCATGTGCAATCCTGTGTCTACATTTACTCTTCTCAACTCTCTCTGCCTCCTCCCCTCCTTCCACACCAGTTTCTTAAATTTGTTTGTGAACTCCTTCTCTGAGTTACACACTAGCGTACCATCTCCAGAGACTTGTCAAGAGCCTTTTTCATGGCTTCTTTTGATTATGCTTATTTTTCTCTGCCAACCTCCTTATTAATTGTCCTCCATTCTTTACACATCCTTTGCTTGCTTTCCTGGTATTACTCACTTATTCCCTTTTACCTGCTCCAAGACTCCAGCATCCTTTAATTTCTCTCCTCCTCTATTTTCCCTACATCCTGCTCTCCCTCAAAGATCTCTGTTGCCATCTCCTCCACCACTGTATCTGCCTTGACCTGCACCTCCTCCCTATCCTTTGCTGCATGACACCCACCATACCACTGCCTTTGTCTATCCAGCCCATCCTCTTGTATACCTGCATCTTAATACCCTCCATTTCAGCCAATATGCACTAGTTGACCATTACCTCTACAATTCATGCTGTTAGCACCAATGTCAATTTTTATATTATGTTCTAGACTGGAGAACTTATAGAGTGCACAGCTACCCAATGGGGCCTCCCAGTGCTCCTTAATCACCCCTGATCACCACCTCTGATGTTTTTTGCACCAACACTCTGGTCCCATACAAACAGAGCCAATCTACAAGAAGACATACCTAGACCAGTTGTTACACAGAGGAACTCAGAATGACCAAGGAGCACTGCAAACAGCTAGAATGGAGGTAGATAACAAAATAGAAAGTCACAGATGAGGACACTTTCAAACCCACCCTGAGGAGATGCCACCAGTAAATCTGTCAAACTAAGCAGAAGGCCCTAGAAGCCCAAACTGATGCCAGTTCACACAGGAACTGGGAGATAGATCTTCTCAATTATCAAGGACTTCACCACTTCTGCTTCCATCACCAGCAACATCACCCCATCTGAAGAACTGTACAACAACCTCTTGGACTTCTTCAGCAGCAAAATCACTGCCATATACAACAACTTTGACTCTTCAACCTAAACCCAGCCACCTTATAGGCAGCCTCGCCCAAGAAAAAGCCATCAACAGACATCTCGCCAACCATTTGCCAACCGCAAACTCCTTGACACTACTCAGTCAGGCTTTAGACCTGACTCCAGTATGGAGACAACCCTCATCACAGCAACAGACAACATCTGTAGGATTCTAGACAGAAGATAAGCTGCAGTGCTCACACTAGTGGACCTTTTAGCAGCCATCAACACTGTCTCCCACCTCATGCCAGTCAGATGGCTGCATGGAACTGGCATTCAAGGACCCACCCTTCGATGGATCTGCACCTTCCTAATGGGAAGAACCCAAACAGTCATTCTGCCTCTTTACTCACCACATGCATAACAGAAGTGGCCACCTGGATGATGTCTAATTGTCTCAAGCTGAACACTGACAAGCCACAAGTAATGATCTTTGGAAAAGATGCCTTGCTGTGTAACTCCACCTGGTGTCCCACAGACCTTTGACCCACTTCCATCGACAGCCCATAAGTAAGAAACCTGGAGAGCATCATTGGCAACAAAGGTGACATGTCCGTCCAGGTCAATGCCGTCACACCCATGAGGGTGCTGAGAAAAGCCTACAGGTGGCTACCGAACAGCACCAGAAAAACCGTGACCCGAGCCCTCATCACCAGCAGGTTGGACTATGGGAACTCCCTCTACATAGGAATCACCAAGCAACTCACGAAGAGGCTACAGCCCATCCAGACCAGAGCAGGGAGACTTATCCTCAACCCCACAATGCACTACACCTAGCAGCTGGCTCCTGATACACAAACATCCACAATGCAAGCTTCTCATCCACACAAACAGAAGACTTTGTAACTCAGGCCTACCTTACCTAAAACAGCTGCATACATTTCCACAACCCCCGACACCTCTGCTCAGCCTGACTCTTACTAGCACATGCCCCACACATTTACAGAAGCAGATCTGGAGGTCGAGCTTTCTCATACATTGTTTCTAACACATCTGCCAGAGCTCTATCAGAAGGCCACAGGACACGCATGGGCTACTGGGCTTACCCATGGTGGTTGAGATTTTTTATTCCTGATTTTGCCATACCTGACCTACTATGGATCCTGAGCAACTGTACCAAGTACCCCTCATGCACTTTACTCTCAGTGATAGCTGTAGACGAGCAGTCAAATTCTCCTTCGGGGGAAGTGTAGATACAGGTGAGTTAACATGACTTATAACTCAAAGTGTAACAGGTATTGTGAATAAATTATTGTCCAGTCAAATACTTGCTTTCATAAGAAAAAGAAGTATAAGTATAACAACATTCGTAAGCAATAATACATTTGCCTTGTGGGCGAGGCTCTAGTGTTTGTCAGGCAAATCCCTGTCCCACCTTCTTCCTAATAATATGGTTGTGGTTATTACCCATTCACTGGTTGTCGCATTCAGGGAATGCTTACTAGTAGGCCGAACTCAAGAGTTTCACTTTGATTCTTCGGAATTAGTCAAAAGTGCCTACGGGCTTCAGGACCTTCAGCAGCAAGTCCCCAGAGGCCCAGTTCAAGTCTTATCTGCTCCTGCAGAATGGAAAGTGTTTGGTGTCATAGTGGCTGCCCGGACTATGGGCACCCACGAGTTCTGATCCCACTTGGAGCAGTTGGGCTGCTCGGGGTACAAGCAGCAGCACCCAGCAGGTGCACCCTCTCTCACACAAGCGGCGCTTCCAGCTCTCTCCAGTGATTGGAGCAGCTCCCGAAGACACCGTAAGTCAATTTTCCCCAGCCTGGGGGATTTGATTCTCTCCCAAACGGAGCCCAGCTAGGATGCAACGTCTTCCTCTGCACCCTCCACAGTTCTTGGGTGCCAGTCAGGGCAGTTCTCCTTGTGCCGGTTCAACCAGCTTGTCGCAGTCTCAATCTAGCCCAGGGCAATAACATAAAACCTTTCACAATCTGTTACCAGCAGCCCCTTCTGTCATAAGGGATTGCCGTGGTACTTCTGAACCCAATGTAGACTCCTTCGATCAGTACATGGTATGCTGCCACCACCGCACTTGTGCTGCTTAACTCTTGGTGAAGGCGGGATCCTTCCACCCCTATAAGGGTAGTGCTTTAGGTGACCCTCTCGGTCGAACAAAACCACCATCCATGAGGCACGTCTATGTTATGGTAGATACCCATATGACAAAAAAAATCAGTATTAGGGATCCAGACGACAGTACAGTTGGGCACTCAGGGCATGGTACACACATCTTACCATGCAGAGGACATTTCCATCCCAACAGCATGGAACGACAGGCACTTTTTGGGACAAAGTAACCCCATCCATCATACTCTAAATCAGGCTCATAGACTGTTATGGTTGACTAGGACCTAGGTGTGATTTGAAGCCGACCATGGTCGAACAGAGGTTTGATACACCAAGCAGGTCGCCTGTGTAAAAGTTCTTCCCTAGAAAGTCTCCTGAATGGAAGTTAAAATCCTTCAGAGGTGCAAGGTCCAAGCCTGAGGCTGATGAGACCCATATGAAGTTGAATATGTCATTGAGCTTTGCTACAATTTCTGATTTTGACAGCAAAGTTGCAAGTTGAACATAGCTGAATTACATAACTGCAGAGATTGCTATGTCGCTGGGCTAGATTTCCAGCCTCATCCTGGTCCAAGGTTTCACCTTTGGACTCAGTCACTTTTTCGGCTCTCAAAAACACGGTATGGCTAGAAGCTGTAGCTGGACAGGGCTCAACAGGGCTCGACAGGACCAGACAGAAGGTCCAGCTGAATCTTTTTTCACAGTGACAACAAGCACCAAGTGGGAATGGACCTGTTTTTCTTGGCTGCCACAGGTGTAATTTCTGTGGGCAAGAATCAACATTTTGTCCCAGTCCTCAGGAGCCTGAAATATGTTGAGATCCTCCTTTTCTCCAACTGCTTAGAAAGTTGCTTCTGGTCATTCCTGAAGTACTCAGGGTAGGCTTCTATTACTAGTACTAGATATCTCTCCAGCCAGGGCTCCTACAGGGTTCAGTCCTCTGTGTTCAGCTGGCCGGTATTGGAGTCAAGAGCTCTTCTGCTTTTTGTGTCCCTGGAACAGGCAAACTACATGATGCTTGGAAAGCAATTCCAGTCTCCGAGTACATGGTAGAAATCAGGAGTCAGGAGTAAGGAGTCTTTTTCCTGCAGGGCCTTCTTCTTCAGGAGCGTATTAGCCAGTGGCTTGAGATTTTTTTCCTACCTAATCATTTCTATTTTCTCATCCTATCATTGTCTTCTTTTCCATCACATCCTCATCACTTTAATGTATAAACTCCAAAAAGCCACAATTCAAAGATTGCTGAATCCCTCTTTCCTCTGGAATAGCTTCATTCTAGCTACTCTCCTATTTAGATGAGGTCACCTCCAAATTGGTTCTCCCTTCTGCTGGGGATGTAGTCAAAGAGGAAGTGTTAACACTGTGCTTTGTTCTGACAGCTCTCCTACACCACTCCCAAATGGCTAGTCATTGCTAAGTGGACAGTTGTTGACATAATCCCTGCCCTCCTAAACTCAATAGCGAGGCTATTGTCCTCTGGTAGACAGAGGTAATAATTCGAGCCAGAAATGAATATTGGCCTTTGGAGGTGTGGTAAGTAACAGCACTGGTTTAAAGCCAGGTCAGGTTGAGGCAACCCAAAGTACATTTATATACAGTTACATTTCCACTAAAGTGATCAAAAATCTGATTGCACCATTAAATCAGATTTTGTAAACTACATGAAAAATAACTTTGTATTATTTTTCTAGAATTTTCACAATCTGAGATGTGAAATAAATATTTTAATCACACCTAAGTCTGCCTAGTAATGTGCCACTCTTTTATATATTAGGCACCTTGCCCTATAGGCTTACATGGCAGTCTTTAGGGATGACTTGTTAGTATACAAAAAATAAGTTTTCTTATGTGGCAAAGTCCCATTTCCTTGCCATGTGTTACTGTACAGCACCGTAGAGCTCCTGGCAGCCACGTATTTTTTGTCAAGTATGTACTTGGTGTAAATGCACACTGCAATTAGTGCAATTAAGCCGCCTTCTTCCATGGCCTTATAAGAAAGTGAAATAGTCAATTAGGATTAAACTAATTTTATGAATAGCATTGTAGGGCCACAGATCAGTGCCACACTGCAAAACGCTCTCTGATCAGCAAACCGTAGGTCCAAAAAAGGCAAAAATCAAGGATGAACATGCAGAAAAAGGTAGATTTCCTCCACTTTGCTACAGGTTGCATCACATTTACTGCACAGGTGTGAATTACCATGCCAGTGTATAATAGTGAACTTCTTAAAGAATATTTCAGTTCATTTTAGGATTCAAAATGGAATATTCAAGCCATCACTATGGTTTAGTTCATAAATCCTCTTTGGTATCATCTTAACTTTACAAGTGTTTGAAGCAGGCCTAAAACCAGGGATTGAAAGGGCTAGAATAAACTTGCTTAAAATTTCTCTCTGACAACCTTTGCAAGTAACAAACTGAATCCCAGCAAGGCTGTCTCATCCTTTTGTTCTTCTGTGGTTCGTAAAACGAATATCATTAAATTAGATTATATTCACACCTGCTACTTCCAGTACTTAGATACAGCAGAAGTACATTCTGAAGTAGTATCTAAAAACAAGTTAATATTACAACACCAAACTAAGGCCCATATATATACTTTTTAGCGCCGCATTTGAGCTGCTTTTTGACGCAAAAGCGGCGCAAACTTACAAAATACAATTGTATTTTGTAAGTTTGCGCCGCTTTTGCATCAAACAATTACGCAAATGCGGTGCTAAAAAAATATAAATATGGGCCTAAATTTAATAACTGGAATCTTTGGAATGTTCTTATGTTCTGTGAGTGATTTTAGGAAAAGTGCTTTTGGCTCTATTTGCTATAAACTAACCTGTGGAGAGAATCTCACTGCAGACCCAAAAGCACTACTGCAGATCATATTGAATCCTATTGTATTTATTTATTTACTGCCAGATAGAAATTAGCTTCTAAGCACTAACAAAATATATATAACATCAGAAATTGCATTTAAATATACAGCTACATTAAAACACTGGCAAAAGAAAAAGCTATCCCCCGCGCCCCAACAAAAGAAAGATAAAATATCAAAATGGAGCTTCACAATACTAGAAAGTTAGGATCACATTCTAAAATATAGCAGTCAAATAAATAATCAAACGTATTTAAAGTTAGGGAGCGTGGAGGGAGCATGCTAGAAAGACGAAATTGATTCCATATAGCAACACCTACCAGAGAGAGCCGGATTAATTCACTATGCTGGGATTAGTATTAAATATTTCTCTCTGTATGCTTTTGGTTTAAAGTATAAAATCATTAAATCAAACATCTTGAAGACGTTTGCAAAATGTTTTTGGTCAGAAACCACCTTTTAATTGTTAAGATGATTCCTCAGTTCAGCACCAGTTTTACACCACCCTGATCCTTTGGCTTCTTTGCTCTAGGTCAGATGTCCAGATACTGCTCTGGGAACAACGATGAGATACTGACCAACTCCACCCTGAAGATCCATCCTCCTGTAAACTTACGCTGTCCAATAATCCTTTCCATCATCATATATGTTTATTTGGGATCACAAATTCCATCAATCATTTCATAAACATTTATCTCAATTAATTATCAAAATATATCAAATTCAGTAAGACCCTGATTATGAGTGCCCGAAGGGAAGGTGCCATATATTGTCCATAATAAAATCTGACTCTGCGGGGTTTAGAATTTATCTGGTGTGATAAATAGCATATACTCCGAGTTTTTGGGGAATAACCTGCAGATTTTGATGCTTATCACACTAAAATCTGCATGTCATGTTAAACAGGGTATTTTTCCCCTATTCAATGCCAGCAAATTCCGACCTGGGTGCTAACAGGGGCTTGGATACATTAGACCGGACAATTTAAATTGCTGACAATGGTTGTCATAGGCCTACAGGTAGCAAAGTCAACATTCTAAGAGTCCAGACATTACTTAGGGCACAAATCCCAAAACCATTATAGCAAATTGACCTCAGCTCTTCCTAAACTGGCGGATGGCCTTAAGATGATATGTCGAAAAGATAACCATTTGTCTTGACTAACACTTCAGAGGTTCAGACTGACTCTAAAGTAGCATTATTTAATCCCTCTTCTCAACCTTTAATTGGACTAGCACATTAATAAGAGTTGGAAAATTACATTAGAGATACTTTGACGTCGGAGAAGATATTCGTTTAGGCCCAATAGGGCCCAGAGTGTGACCCAATGAAGGGTTCGCCTTATGATAAGTCAGCTTTATTTTTGCAATATAAACAGACAAAGTAAACAGCTCTACTATGTTGTACCTCCATCAAAGCACCATATTCTTTTGGAGCGGATTAGTCTTTGGTAATTTTACAGGCAACATCTTGGTTGCCTTTTATACCAATATATCTATAAGAAAATATCCAATCTTGTGGGAAACCAGCATTATCATCTTTGCTAAACCTGTTGCTGTACCCATAATATAAGATCTCCATTTACATTATCTTTTATGGTCCAAAACCTTGAGGGTTTGACACCAAGAATCCCAGTTAGCACAACTGCTTGTGTTAAAATAGTTCATGGGAACTGTCATCTCTAATTATCTCCAAAAGTGATTGCCAATTCATGTCACAATTTTGGACAAAAATATGTTCCAACAATATATGTATGGATTTCTTCATAAAGAATTTCTGGGCTGGATATAAAGTGGTGGTTGACCAAGCTATCAAATAACAGTGTAAAGTAATATCGCCAGGCATCCATCCCACCATATCCATGACATCACACTTTAACAACATTGTGAAATATGCTAGAATGTCCTTCATGAAAAAAACATGTTTCTACCAACAAATGATTTCCCCTTGTGTTCCAGTCCTTGGTAATCTACCAAATCGGTTATGTTAATGCAGTTCTCAGAATCATGAAATGCTCTTTTGCCCTGCTCAAAGGCATACCACGTTCAAATGCTTGATTGGTTTTAGACACCTGCAAATTCAACCATTTTACCCCCATTCTTGGAGACCTGCCCTGTCTCCTCATCATGGCCAGAATTAACTTCAAACTAGCATACATGGAGGCATATTTAGAATCCCCTAGCACCACCTTGCACCGCCGTAGCATCATTTTGTTTACGCTAAGGTGGCGTTAAGGAGTCCTTTCTCAAGCGCCGCTTTTACAACCACTTTGTAAACCCTTGCGCCACATTATTCATAATGTATGCAAGAGGGGGGTTCTGACGCATGAAGGCCCAAAAAAATGGCTCAATGAAATTTACTTTTCACTGCACCATTTTTTCCGTCATTTTTAATGCCTGCTCAAGGCAGGCGTTAAAATGACGCACCCATTTTGTTCAATGGGCCTCCCTGTGCTTTGCTGCACCAGCGTCAACATTTTTATGCTAGTGCAGTTAAGCACCACAATAGCGTTAAAAATGTTGACGCTATTGTCCTAATGACCACCATGGTGCGGTGTTTTGTAAATATGGCACAACAATGGTATCATTATGTGGGGCCGGGGCGACTTGAGAAAAGTTGCGCACCGGGACCGATGAGCCACTTTCTTGTAAATATGACCCATAATCTTTAAAGTCATCCATTCTCTTCATCCAAATTACCTACGATTTACATAAAAATATCATGCATTTACTTTGTACAAATGTTGCAAACACTGAATGCCCCTCTCACATTTGGCCACTTTCGCTGTGTGTAAACTACATCGCTCTACAGCAAGAAACAAGAAGCGGATCAAATATTGTGAAAACATTTCATTGGAAGGATGAATTTCCTCTGTAAAATCCACTTTGCATTACTTTGTGTCAAAGGGGTGTTCCAGGAGTTATGTATGAGTGTTGCCATGCAAACACCCATAGGTTATGACTCAAATCCCTATCTATTAACATTGCCAGACAGGGATTTGCAAAAAAAAACCTATATGCTTTCTCAAGGCAGGTGTGATTCTGGAGCAAGTTTTGGAACTCTCCAAAAGTTTCCAACTTTGTTCGTGTGCTGCACTGTACAGCACATATACAAAGAGGGATAAAATATTAAAGCATTCAAGTACAAAACCCATGCTGGATAGAACACACTCTCTTGAATTATGGTGCAAAGATCTGTACATTGGTGAATGGCAGCCTGAAGTGTTTCAGCGCACAGAGAGAGTAAAAATGAACTCTTCCTTTCACGGATAAATGTACTCTCCCTTTCACGCAGCCCAGCATATCTTATTTTGTTGCTGTACTGAATTGCCTAAAAAGTATGGGCCTGGTTTAAGGAAAGGCAGCACCACTTTCCTTGGGCCCCTTAGCGCCTCCCTAACGCCACCATGTGTGCGCCGTATCTAGGATACGGCGCACCATGGCGGTAGTTAGAGAACTAGTGTCAACATTTTTTACGCTAGTTTGGAGCTTTACAGGATTAGCATCCAAAATGTTGACACTAATCCTGAAAAGTCCATTGTAAACAATGATGTGCCTCCTTTTTCCGCCTGCTCTGAGCAGGCGTTAAAAGTACCGAATAAAATGATGCAAATAAATCTCTTAGATTTCTTTATGCCATTTTTTCCGGCCCCCCCAAACCCAAAAAAAGGGGAACATCCTCTTTGCGTACATTATGCCTGGCGCTGGCATAATGTAGCGCAAAGGGTTACGAAGTGGCGCAATGCATACATTGACCCACTTTGTAAATTTGGCACGCCGATTGTGGCCTCGTTGGGCCACAATTAGCGATAAAAAATGACGCTACTGTGACGCAAGGAGGCGCTAGGGGCTCTTATATACGCCCCTACATGTGTGCGAGGCTCTAACGTTTGCATATTCATGTCTGCTCGTTTCCTGATGTTATGCCGTCGTTTGCACAGTGATTCATTAACTACGGAGGATCTATATTGCTTTAGGGCTATGTTTTTTTCACAAGCAAGGCCTCAGCTTGTGATGTCTGCCCCAGGCTCTAATGACCAGCCCACCAGCATTTTAGGCGCCAACGGTCCGAACAGGAGAGCTGAGCAGTCATCGCCTATAAATGCTTCTGACAGGGGACTAATTAAGATAAAATAACCTGAAAGGAACGCACCAAAGCCGTGTTTACTTTGTGAAACACTAACTCGAAACCCATCATCTCTGACTATGTGAGTTTTAATTCCAAGTCGGAAAGTAATTCATACCTCGAGTGACGCGCTATAATGCCGACAGAGTTCACATTTTCTTGAAAAACTGTGACAAACGGTGAAATGCAATTTTTCATCCTGAGTCAGCCGTACCACAAAACGCAGACTCAACGCGTGCTCCTCTCTCTTCTAAGCAGACGGCACTTTCCTGTGCTTGCACTAGCCTGGGCCTTCAGAACTGAGAGTCACGCGGACCAGATGTGCAGATGTCACGCTTGGGCGAGAGAAGTAAAGACCTGCATTTCATTAAGAATTGTGGAGACTCCCTAAACCATTGGCCGGCATCACCTCTCCCAGGTCACTGAGAGACTATGATTCATGGGCCTACGCGCCATTTTATGAGGCCCGTATGTGGGGCAGTAATGAGTAATCAACTCGACAGCCCAGAAGCACCTGTTCACATACCCTGGGCCTGCGGATTATGAACATTTCTATGTACACATCAGGGGTCATCACTTTCGAATTTTCTTAGTATTTTGCAAAATAAAATAATGTGTCTTGGGAACTTTATGCAGACGCATAAAATTGGCGACGGTTCCTCCTTTAAGGCATAGGAGCGTCACCCCTCTCCCTAAAATGCTCCCAGGGATGAAAAATAAAATGGTAATAAAGTTAATTTATTACCATTTTATTTTCCATCCTCGCATCCTGAACCAAGTTTCAGGTCGGGGAGGGGCCACTGCTGCTGAGTGGCAGCAGTGAGCTGTGCACAGTTTAAAGTGTGCATGTCTTTTTGGCTGGCTGTCTTGAGTCGGCCAGGACAGCCAGACATGCACACGTTCAACTTCTCTAACCTAGCTGTCTTAAGACAGTTGGGTTAGAAAAAGCACAGGCTTTCAGTGCTCTTAGGAGAGCTGAGAGAGGCCACTCCCTCCAATCCTGACCCTTCTTTAATGCTGCAGCACCAAGCAAATTAAGTGTTTTATTAATTTTATTTACACACCTTCCATGCATCCACTCAAGTACCAACACCACATTTCCTTGACCCCCCCACTCTGCCTACATGCCACCCTCTGCAGATAATTACAATAGTCTGTATGTACAGAGATCTAATAGACGTGGGAAGTTCCGCAGGGGTCCTCACTTTTCCCTCTGTTATTCAATCTTTACCTGCCCCTGCAGGCTCATTGGTCCACATGCACACAGATGGTACATAGATTATTCTCAAAATTAGACGCAAGGAGGAATTGGAGACCGGTCTGCTCACTCACATTGGTGGGTAACTTCCAGCTGCCTGACTTTACAAGATTTGAAGATCCTGCTGTTAAATCTGAACTCTTTGCTGCATTCTTTGATTAACAAAAACATTAATCCATTGAGCAATTGCTTCCCTAGCTTCAGGAAACCCAGAGGAATATGAATCACCGATGCACATTCATGGCGATATGGAACAACTCCAACTCAGTCTTCAACCAGTGGCATAACAAAACGTGAAAGGGTCCCCCCCACACTCACACCAGTAGAGGCTGAGGGCCCCCCTCCAGTATTGGTAAGCCTTGCGGCCCCTCCGCACTGCAGGGGCTGCCAGGGCTTCTGTTATGCCCCTGTTTATTGCAAGTTATTACAAACCCTCATCAAAACTAACTCTTCCAATCACCTCACTTATCCTATTCTGGGAAGTACTGCCACATTGGACCCAACGTTTGAGCCTATTTCTAGGACAAGGATGGTTCACAGACTTCCTTAAGATTGGCCAAGTTCCCCTACTACTAATGAAACCGTCAGTGGATGCTAAGGATCTTAATAACTGCTGTGTTGTTTCAGGCCTTCCCTTGGGCTTAAAAGTTATTGACAGCTGTATGTGATGATGCAACACAACGTACATGCGAAAATTATCTCTATGGCAAGTTCCAGTCAGGGTTTAGACACGGGTGCAGTAGAAAGCCACCTTGTCCTAACTAGTTCATGACACATTTTACATCTTCGATTCTGACTTCCTGTCTACTAGTCCTTGTCATTTAAACCACCACAGTAAATTATTCCATGCTTATTAAGACCCATCAGGGATGTATGCGTAAGATGGAAGTGTTTTTGATTGGTTTGCCTCTTACTTGTCATACCTTTTTTGTAGTCACTCAAAATTTACATCTGCTGCTCTAGTTTGGTTGCCTTAACTTATGGAGTACTGTGAGCACTGAATTTTTACTAATAAAATATTAATGTATTCTGAATTTTGAATCTGCATAGAATTTGACTTCTTATAGAAAATGATGCACAACTTGGAAAATGTGCCTACATGAGTGGCCGTCAATGATCACAAAGTGTCCTTATTAATTGCTTCTTAAAATGAATTGATGTGCTCATGTTTAGATTAATGTAGTAGTGTATCAAATTAATAATTATGTATTATATATTTACTTTAATTAATTGTAAGCCTTAAGTTAGCGAGGTCTTGGGCCTAATTGCACAGCCTCTTGTTAAACTCTATTGTTAAGACAATGCTGTGAGAAATGTTTGCTTGAAGAAATTAATACATGAATTGTTCTTTTTCACTGAGTTGACCAAATGCTATCAAATGTTTTTCTTTTCCCATGAGAATGGCTTGTTAGAAAATCATGTAATAGTTACTGATACAATGCAAAGTTTGGTGTGTGAGAAAGCGATTTTCCCAGGAGCTAACAATAGATGCACTGACTAAAGAACAGAGAGATACAAAATTGTTATCTGACGAGTCCGACGATGGGAACAGGAGAAGAGGAGCCAATCATCGACATGTGGAAGACAGTTTAATTATATCTTAGACTGAAATTCTACCTTCATTGGACTAAATGTAAGCATACGATTCTTTGACCAATGGCAACGTGGGACGTGTTTTAGCAGATTTTAACTTAGCCCCACCGCACAGAGAGAGAAGCGCTCATTCCATTTTCAGTTTCTGCAGAAGAGGTGTGCCCATTCTTATTTTGATTTTCCTACTTGGAGAATTCTATATTTAACTTAATTGCTCAAACTTTGATAGTGAATGCTGACCTTTAGACTTTGCTTTACAAATGGTTCCGATAGCTTAGAGTACCCTGACTCTGCACCATTCCCTTTCATGGTCGGATGCTGACCGAACTGATGTCCGTTTGACGAAGACATTCGCAGCTTGCTGATCCATACTGAGGAGAGGTATAACAAAATGTTATTGTTCTTGCTGTAATTTGTCTTTTGTTCCTAGGTACCAACCTCTATTTTGATAGAGCCATAGCTAAATGTTTTCCAAATTTATGTTGCCAAAATTGTTTTGCATGAAGTCCAAACATGCTATTCCAATCAGAAGGTTAGTGAGGGATGACCCTAAATGCTAGTAGGTTGCTATTAATAAATAAATTGATGTTACCCAGTTGCTGAATCTAAATGTATGCTATTTCTATTGCACAGTTGTTCTTTTGATTTGTACTGTGACTTTAGAGTGCATAATAATTCATGCTTTGGTTAAATTGAGATTCTTTAGAAGATTTGGCAAACCAGTGTTGTTTTTGTATGTATATCATTTGATTTTGAGAATAAGTTATGTGATATTAGCATTGTAAATATAGGGAAATAAACATTCTAACTTTTACAAGAAAGGCTGTGGTTAGTCATGGGCAAAGAGGTCATGGTGCGTGAAATTATTGACTCTAAGGATTATTGATATTGTTAATGATTGGTATTGAAATTGAGTCGTATTGTTGGATTTACTCTAAGCGTAGTCAAAAGGTCCATCAATCCTCTAACATGTCCACTTAAAATTAAGATAAGAAACCAAATAAGGTCAGAAGCGCTAACAGTACCACAAGCCTTTGTTCTGTACCCCACTTTCTTCAATTTGTGCATCTTAGCACTTGGATTCATACTTGAGAACGTTGGGATCTTACATCATCAGTATGCTGATGATACACAAGTTTATCTCAGGATATCTTTTTGAATGATGTCTCACATATTGCTCAAATACTTAAGATGGTCTGCTTCTACCAGTTCAGTCCTGGAATGACCCCTTGTGTCATTCTCATCTGTAAACCTGCCATCAATGACTGCACTGTGTCCCTGGGTGTCATTCTCAATAAGTGACTCATCCATCCTACCCTAATGAAATCAGCTGCAGAAAGTGTTCCATGTACCTATGATTGCTCTAGAGCATTCAACAATTTATCCCTGAGCAAGGATTCAAGAATCTTGACACGACTCTTGTGTTGTCAAGGACTGGCTAAAGCAACTCTCTTTCACTTGACTGGATTCCCTAAAATGAAGCTTTTCCTGTGAAAAGTAATGTAACATGCTCCGGCACGTTTTGTTTCTGGAACCAAACATTACGGCCCTGTTGCACCGACCGCCAGACTCGCAGTGGTGGTCGGACCGCCGCTAATGTGGCAGTTATGCTGCGGTCGGACCGCCAGCACTGCCAGGATCAGTCGTCCCGGCAGTCTGGCGTTCGTGGCGGTCCTAATCCGCTCTAGGGATTACGACCCCCTTCTCTGCCAGCGATTTAATGGCAGTAACAGTGCCATGAAAAGGCTGGTGGAGACAGGGTGCAATGGGCCCCAGGGGTCCCCTGCACTGCTCATGCACTTGGCATGGGCAATGCAGGGGCCCCCCTGGCCAGCACCGTCGCAATGAGAGCAGACAGTGAACATTGCGATGGGTGCTGGTACACCCTATGCACTACAGCATTGACGCTGGCTCTATCACGAGCCGGAGACAATGCTATAGGCCGTTTCCTGCTGGGCCAGCAAGCGGAAACTGAGGTTCCACCCACTGACCCAGCTGGAAACTCGTAATGGCCCCGGTGGGGAGGCTGCCACACTGGCGGCAACCTATCTGACGAGATTTCAGCAGAAGGCTTTCCCACCCACTGAAATCATAATGAGGCCCAGAGCGTTTCAATGAGGAACAGGGTCAGTACTGATTTGCATTAGGTGGGCCTCTGTGTAGAATGGCACAATGACAAAAAATTATGAGTTGGAAAGCTGCCCGAGCAAGTGTCAGTGGTTAGACTATTTGCAAGCTTTCATCCCATCAGCTTTGGGGTGCTTGATTGCCAGTAGCCAGTAGTTGCCTGGAAGTTTGAGACTGGCACACCTGCCACTGCTAATGTATTTAAAGCCACAAAGCACTGGCTCTCTAAATCTAGGGGCAAAGCTGTGTGGATCCTGATTCAAAAATATTTGTACTCACCATGAACAATTAAAATGAGTAAAAATCACATCATTTGTGGTGTTAAAAAACAGCATTCCTGACTGGTAGAAAGATGAATGTTGTGTTTTATTTATCTTGCAAATGGCATTAGCTCACACAGAGGTACTGCCCCTATGTTGGACTCTTGTGCAAGCAAATGCAATAGGGGTGTATTTGTGGGTGTTGCTCGGTGAATCTCCCATTAAACCCAAAAGTTGTGGATATCCACAAATATGTACAGGCAGCATCCATCACCAATCTCACAATTCTGACCTGAAACGTCCTCCACGTAGGTCCTTATTATAAATGGGAGCTTGGAATGTCCTTTGTGTTATTGAAACCTAATTTCTTATTCCCTACCCCCAGGTATAATGTATACCTGGGATGTATCAGTGATACTATCGTCTGGTATAGCCAGAACAGAACAAGTAAATAAGTTGATCTCCTTTAAACCACAAAGCAGTGGGGAACAGCAAGTGGAATTCTGGGTTACCACACCATTTTCAGCATATGCACTTTCCATTCCATTCCATATACCATGGAAGAAGCCCCCAAGGTATTACTGGAGGACAATACAGTCTTATCTGACCTAGAAACACTGGTTGTGGGGCACTGTACCACTTCCTGATGGGGCTGGTAACTCCAGTTACTGGGCACTTCGGGAATTACAGACGGCTCATAATGAGGGTCTGTTTGGAAACTGGATCCTCTCCAATTTCAGTCCCCCTTGATAGTTTGATCCTGTGCTGCGGAAACTCCTTGCCCTGTTTTGCCAAATAATTTGAAAATGGCCCTAGTACTTATTTTTATATTTTGTACAGAAAGGTGAAAGTTTGTTGAAGGCTAAATAAAAAGTGCATCTGTGTGCATATATACATCTAGTTCTTATAACTACCTTTTGACCTATTTACCAGAAGGCGGGATACTCTCTGTCGGAGAGGGTCCTCTGATCTCAACTCCAGGAGCAGGTCTTCAAAGGGGAATATTTAGAAAACAATAAATAGTTTTAGGAGTGTGAGTAAACTCGTACTGGTTTATGACTAGTGGCAGACAAGTGAGTCAATTCTTTACTTTTCAAATTCTCCTTGACTATTTCCCCTTTTTATCTGGCAAGATAATTCTTATCACCCAGTAAAAACTAAAGTCAACATATCTTCATACATAAAAATACGCGAGCCACTAGTAAACCATATTTACACATATGATTGCAGGTTATTAAACCTTTGAAGTACTGCTCTCAAAGGAGGCCAGAGTCCACTAGAGGCATTGACATTTCTATGTACAATGTGGCAACTGCACAGTATAACAATGTTATCGCAGCCATCAAAAGGTGAATGCAATTAAACATGATCCTCTCATATTGCCACTACCCTCCTACTAATTATGCCACTGTAAGTTTTACCCACATCAAAGGGGAACGACTGCAACAGTTATGAAAGACAGATTGTAAGCAAGCCGTAGGAGGATTAATATCAAACATTTAGGGAAAAGGCCATATGACAAAGAGAATTCTGAATCACTCCCAAAAATAATGCACTTTTTTGTGGATCCCCGAAGCAACGAATGGGAAAATCAGACGTTTAGAAATATCATATTTCATGACAAAATGTTTATCTGCCCTGTAGGGCTAACATTTTCTGCAGACAGCAGGTCCTAAATGTAATAATGAATGAGCCACAGGGCCACCTAGAACTGGATCTGATGACCAGTAAAAACTGCAGATACTGACATCTGAAATTCTTCAGTATTTGACTTTGCATAAGCCGCACTAGCAGGAAGTTTCAGTAAGCCCAAGCTTATGCGCAGAAGGGGGATCTCAATAGAAGAAAGTGCCAGTTCAGTTTGAACCTGTGATGGAGAGTGAAGGTGACCCAATGAATACTGCTATGTTTTGATACAGACAGCCCTGTTGGGCAATAAAAACTGCCCAAGCCTTGTCAAGACAAGGCTTTGCCTCATCCTAAAAGTTTTTTTTAACCAAGAGACACTGGAGGGAGTTCTTATATATAAGATACTACTGGACAGTGGTGGGGTCCAGAAAGGCAAACATACCTTATGGAACCCAGGCTATCACCTTTAACTACTCAGGACCATAGGTATGGTTAAAACAATGGGGAAGGTACATGAGAACAGTGACTCAAACCATCATCTAGGTCAACACGTTTCCACCCTACACAGAGCCTAACAGGTCTTGGGCATTCACCTGGGCCATGGATCCCTAGTCTACCAATTATGTACCTGTAGTACCTTTTATATAGGAACTCCCTCCAGCATCTCTTGGTTAAAAAACTTTTAAGAGGTTGCGTCTGCCCTGGTGGCATTGCTCTACCAGGGTGGGGAGAGGTTACCGATGTTGAAGCATGACACTATAAGTGTGTGAGGCTTTCTCTTCCAAAAGGTAATTCCTTCTTCTAATGTGATTCATTGAGAAAGTGAAATCTGCATACCGTGTAGGAAGGGGTGCAGGCTTAGCAAGTTTTTATTTATTTAATTGTGATAGGCATTCCATGGGTGAAGCATGGGTGTTCCCATGCATCTTTACAATGAAATTTGTCACAATCTCAGATTTACTAAAGGCACAATGATGCATCTACCACAGAGAGGTGTAAAGCGGAGAAATATATATTTCTCCTCTTTCCATGTATGCTGCATTCTGCACACGTAGAAAGAGGAACAAGCCTCCAAGATTTTTTTTGTGTAGGAAGGTATGCTTTCCTGCACAAAAACAATCGTGCTCGTAACACAGACACCCTTGCACTAATGTGCAAGGGTGAACCTGGTCAACCTGCTGAGCAGCATTGCGTGAAACAGAGAGAGCAGAAATGCACCAAATTCACTAAGACATGGTGAACTTCTGCTCCCTCCTACCTCCATGGATCTGGATTCCACTTCTCGCATCAGCATGGGACAAAACATAGTGGGCCGATCTGGCAAATCACTTCATCCTTCAGGCCTTCGGATGCCTTATGCAAATATTATCTATTCTATTGAACTGAAATGAAGAAGAGAAGAGGATTGGGGTCATTTTAGGATCAGCAAAGGGCCCAGTATGCACTGCTCCAAATACTGTAAACGAGTCAGCTATGAGGTCACAAAGAGTTAAAAAAAAAAATAGACTTATTGGCCCCTCTGCGATCCACCTCTCCCGCCAGCCACCTCGTCTCGTGTGCTTCCCTCACCAACCAATCATGACGCTTCTCTCATGCTGTTACACAGCATAAAATAATTGCTTCGATTGGCCTGAGCAGGCAGAAATCTCACTCAGGGAGGGAGTGGGGCACTGTGCTTGGTCTCCACCTGGCTGTAAAATACAGCTGAGTGGAGGGTTTCTAAGTGCACATGTCAGTTTTGCCAGCCTCAGACAGCCGGCTAGACTGACATGCACACTTAGAAGCGCACATACCACTCCTCCTCCACTTAATGTGGAGGAGGCTGGCCCCGCCCCACCCTCCAAAGGCGGAAAAATAAAGGGATAATAAAATATTTTTATTATCCCTTTATTTTTCAGTTTTTTCGTCAGTGGGGCGACGCTTCTCCGCCATAGCTGGGGGCCACGTCTGCATTCTGGTTTAAAAACCAGTCTGTGTACTTCCGTTCTCATGATCTCAGTCTCCGGCACCGGTGTACTCAATCTGTTTTCCCCAAAGCCATGAGTTTCCCATTGGAAGTCTATTTCTAAAATGCTAAATATTTTTTGTTTTGCCTTTGCAATGCAGCACTTAATTTACACAACGATTGTGGGGGACCTCCTTGTTGGTCGTGTCTGTGATTCACAGAGATTTGTTTCTGTTAATAACATTTCAAGATGTCAATAGGTGTGAGTGCAGAGTTTTTTCGACACTTCCAAATCTGATCCAAAATGGTCTTGAAATATTGGCAAGTGTGGACCAGTTAATTGATAGTTTTTTCTAAATTTGCCCTTTGAACAATTTCTCATCAATAACCATTTAAATTCCATGCGTCCAAAACAAGTACTGCCTACTTATTTTTTATCATGAGTTTATCCTGATAGTTTTTGTTAGAAATGGTTTTTTTGGTTGGCAGTCAGGTTACCCTCTGTCCAAGCAAAAGCCCTCACTCTAGTCAGGGTAAGTCACACACTATCCAAGATTATCCTGTGCCCACCCTCTGGTAGCTTGGCACGAGCAGTCAGGCTTAACTTAGAAGGCAATGTGTAAAGTATTTGTGCAATAAATCATACAATACCACCATATAGCACCACAAAAATACACCACACAGTGTTTAGAAAAATATATAATATTTATCAGGATAATTGTAGGTCAAAAAGAATAAAGATGAAATGGAAAATTGTAGAACTATCACAGGGAAGTGATATAAAGGGTCTTAAGTCTTTAGAATGTAATAAAGTGTCTTTCAAGCACAAAGTACCTGGTTTCTGGTGGAAAATCTCCTCAGAGGGCCACAGGTGAAGAGATGCGTGGAAAAAGGGGGGTGTGCGTTGATTTCCTCTCAGCACACGCCGACTTGCGTCGTTCTTTTCCACGCGGGGAAGTCGGGCGTCGTTTTCCGGCGCGCAGACAGTCTCTTTTTGTGGATCGCGGGGATTACCAGATGTCCCGGGTCTGTGCGTGGATTCTCCTGCTTGTTTTCCGGCTGCGCGTCGTTCTGCGGGGCTGCGCGTCGAAGTTTCGATCTCACGGTAGGCGTCGCGTCGATTTCTCCTTGGAAGTCGGGCGGCGTTGTCCTTGCGAGGCCGTGCGTCGAAAGTTTGGTCTCACGGCAGGCGTCGCGTCGATTTCTCCTTGGAAGTCGGGCGGCGTTGTCCTTGCGAGGCCGTGCGTCAAAGTTTCGCACTCACGGTAGGCGTCGCGTCGATTTCTCCTGGAAAGTCGGGCGGCTTTGTCCTTGCGAGGTTGTGCGTCGAAGTCTCGATCGTCCCGAGGGCGTCGCGTCGATTAGCGTCGGGGTGCGGCGTTTTTCTCGCCGCGAAACAAGCTGTGCGTCGAAATTTTCGGCGCACGGAGCGTCCAAGTGAAAGGAAGAAGTCTTTTTGGTCCTGAGACTTCAGGGAACAGGAGGCAAGCTCTATCCAAGCCCTTGGAGAGCACTTTCACAGCCAGACAAGAGTTCAGCAAGGCAGCAGGGCAACAGCAAGGCAGCAGTCCTTTGTAGAAAGCAGACAGGTGAGTCCTTTGAGCAGCCAGGCAGTTCTTCTTGGCAGGATGTAGTTTCTGGTTCAGGTTTCTTCTCCAGCAAGTGTCTGATGAGGTAGGGCAGAGGCCCTGTTTTATACCCAAATGGGCCTTTGAAGTGGGGGAGACTTCAAAGAGTGGCTAAGAAGTGCACCAGGTCCCCTTTCAGTTCAATCCTGTCTGCCAGGGTCCCAGTAGGGGGTGTGGCAGTCCTTTGTGTGAGGGTAGGCCCTCCACCCTCCCAGCCCAGGAAGACCCATTCAAAATGCAGATGTATGCAAGTGAGGCTGAGTACCCTGTGTTTGGGGTGTGTCTGAGTGAATGCACAAGGAGCTGTCAACTAAACCTAGCCAGACGTGGATTGTAAGGCACAGAAGGATTTAAGTGCAAAGAAATGCTCACTTTCTAAAAGTGGCATTTCTAGAATAGTAATATTAAATCCGACTTCACCAGTCAGTAGGATTTTGTATTACCATTCTGGCCATACTAAATATGACCTCCCTGCTCCTTTCAGATCAGCAGCTGCCACTTCAACAGTGTATGAGGGCAGCCCCAATGTTAGCCTATGAAGGGAGCAGGTCTCACAGCAGTGCAAAAACGAATTGAGGGTTTTTTACACTACCAGGACATATAACTACACAGGTACATGTCCTGCCTTTTACCTACACAGCACCCTGCTCTAGGGGATACCCAGGGCACACATTAAGGGTGACTTATATGTAGAAAAAGGGGAGCTCTATGCTTGGCAGGTACTTTTAAATGCCAAGTCGAGGTGGCAGTGAAACTGCCCACACAGGCCTAGCAATGGTAGGCCTGAGACAAGGAAAAGGGGCTACTTAAGTGGGTGGCACAATCCGTGCTGCAGGTCCACTAGTAGCATTTAATCTATAGGCCCTAGGCACCTGGAGTGCACATTACTGGGGACTTATAAGTAGATTAAATAGTTCAATCAGGTATGATCCAAAGTTACCATGTTTACAGAGAGAGAGCATATGCACTTTAGCACTGGTTAGCAGTGGTAAAGTGCGCAGAGTCTAAAAACCAGCAAAAACAGTATCCACAAAGTGGAGGGAGGCAGGCAAAAAGTTAGGGGTGACTACCCTAAGGCTGTCAGGTCTAACATGTGTCCCCCCCAGCTGAAAGTGGGGAGAGCTACCCGACCTCTTGGGAGCTCTCATCGCTAAGGCGGAAGTACCTGGAGAGACCATCAGCATTGGCGTGGTCAACCCCTGGGCGATGTTCCACCGTAAAGTCCATCCCCTGTAGGGAAATGGACCACCTCAAGAGTTTTGGATTCTCACCCCTCATCTGCATGAGCCATCTGAGGGGCCTGTGGTCTGTCTGAACTAGGAAGTGAGTCCCAAACAGGTAGGGTCTCAGCTTCTTTAGTGCCCAGACCACAGCAAAAGCTTCTCTTTCAATAGCACTCCACCTCTGTTCCAGTGGTAATAGTCTTCTGCTAATAAAGACTACCGGTTGATCTCTGCCCTCCTCATTTAGCTGTGCTAGAACTGCCCCTATGCCATGCTCTGAAGCGTCTGTCTGCACGATAAATTCCTGGGAGTAGTCAGGGGCCTTGAGCACGGGGGCCGTGCACATGGCTTCCTTCAGGGCGTCAAAGGCTTTCTGACAAGCCTCTGTCCAATTCACCAACCTAGGTTGCTTCTTGGACGTGAGTTCTGTCAAGGGGGACACAATGGTACCATAGCCCTTGACAAACCTGCGGTAGTATCCGGTGAGGCCTAAAAAGGCTCTCACCTCAGTCTGGGTTCGAGGTGGTTGCCAGGCCTTGATAGTTTCGATCTTGGCCTGGAGTGGCTGCACCTTGCCACCACCTACTAGGTGTCCCAAGTACACCACGGAACCCTGCCCAATCTGGCACTTACTAGCCTTGATGGTCAGGCCTGCCTGTTGCAGGGCCTGAAGCACCTCCTTGAGGTGGAGCAGGTGTTCCTCCCAGCTGGAACTGTAGACAGCTATGTCATCCAGGTAGGCTGCACAGAAGGCATCCTTGCCAGCCAGGACCCCGTTAACCAACCGTTGGAAGGTAGCGGGGGCATTTTTCAATCCAAACGGCATCACCCGGAACTGGTAATGGCCGTCAGGGGTGGAAAAGGCGGACCTTTCCTTAGCCCCCTCAGTCAGGGCGATCTGCCAGTACCCTGAAGTAAGATCAAACGTACTCAGGAACTTGGCAGCGCCTAGCCTGTCCACGAGCTCATCAGCTCGGGGGATGGGGTGAGCATCAGTCCGTGTGACTGAGTTGAGACCCCGGTAGTCCACGCAGAACCGGAGTTCTGGCTTCGCGCCTGGGGCAGTAGCCTTAGGGACCAACACCACTGGGCTGGCCCAGGGACTACTGGACTTCTCAATAACCCCTAGCGTCAACATCTTGGAGACCTCCTCCTTGATGCTGGCCTTCACCTTATCTGACAACCTGTAAATTTTGTTCTTCACAGGGAGACTGTCACCGGTGTCAATATCATGAACACAGAGGTGGGTCAGTCCAGGAGTAAGGGAGAAGAGGGGGGAGAACTGCTCCAACAGCTCATAGCAGTCTCCTTTCTGGTTTAGAGTCAGGGAGTCAGACAGAATGACCCCGCTTACGGACCCATCACCTTCTTGGGCAGAGAGGAGGTCAGGGAGAGGTTCACTCTCCTCTTCCATTCCTTCATCTGTGACCAGAAGCATGTTGATCTCCGACCTCTCAAAATGAGCTTTTAGTCGGTTCACGTGGAGCACCCTTAGGGGGTTCCTAGGGGTTTGGAGGTCCACTAGGTAAGTGGCCTCCCCTTTCCGCTCCTTTATTTCAAATGGGCCAGACCAGCGGTCCTGGAGAGCTCTGGGCTCTACTGGCTCCATTACCCACACTTTGTCTCCAGGTTGAAACTCTACCAGCGTGGCCTTCTGGTCATACCATTGTTTCATCACCTCTTGACTGGCCTCCAGGTTACTTTGGGCCTCTTTCCAGAAGCGGGTCATCTGATTGCGGAGGGCCAACATGTAGCTGACCACGTCCTGAGGGGGTGTCTTTGGAGCGTTCTCCAATCCCTCCTTGACAATGCTTAAGGGTCCCCTGACGGGGTACCCATAGAGAAGCTCAAAGGGACTGAACCCTACCCCCCTCTGGGGGACCTCTCTGTAAGCAAAGAGAAGGCATGGTAAGAGGACGTCCCATTTACGCCTCATGGCCTCAGGGAGGCCACCAATCATGCCTTTCAGGGTCTTGTTGAATCTCTCCACAAGCCCATTAGACTGGGGGTGATAGGGTGTGGTGAACTTGTAGGTTACACCACACGCATCCCACAGGTGCTTCATGTACGCGGACATGAAGTTAGTGCCTCTGTCAGACACTATCTCCTTGGGGAATCCCACACGGGTAAATATCCCCATCAGGGTTCTGGCTACCACCGATGCAGTTACGGTCCTCAGAGGGATTGCCTCTGGGTACCGGGTGGCATGGTCCACCAAAACCAGGATAAACCTGTTGCCTAAGGCAGTTTTGGGGTCCAAGGGGCCAACAATGTCGACGCCCACCCTTTCAAAGGGGGTGCCAACGACAGGAAGTGGAATCAGGGGGGTTTTAACCCTCTTTCCTGCTTTACCACTAGCCTGGCAGGTAGGACAAGCCCTGCAGAATTTGTCTGAGTGTGTCCTCATTTTGGGCCAGTGAAAGTGGGTGACAAGCCTGTTGAAGGTCTTGTCTTGTCCCAAATGTCCTGCCAGGGGAATGTCGTGAGCCAGACCCAGTAGGAAGGCTCGGTAACATTGGGGGACCACCAGCACACGTGCTGCCCCAAAGACCGGAACCCTAGGCTCACTGTAGAGGAGATCATTCTCCCAATATAGGTGGTGATTGCCAGAGGCGTCACCGGCTGCCTGGTTTAAGGCTTGTTTCCTCAACCCTTCTAGAGTGGGACACTCTTTCTGCGCCTTGCAGAATTCCTCCCTGGTGGGTCCACCCTCAACTTGCCAGCCAGCAAGCTCAGGTAAGTCACCTAGGGTGGCAATGTCTTCCCCAGTTGGCTCGGGAGTCTCCTCCTCAGGAGCCCCGTCAGCCACTGTGGGAACTTCTGGGGCCGGTTTCCCGCGCCCCTCGTCCCTCCTCTTGGCAGCTCTCTGGGCCATCGTTCCAGGCTCCAGATGCCCTTGACTTCCCTCTCGGTCAGCCATGGACCGGGTGGTCATGCAGACCCACTCAGGTAACCCTAACATCTCCAGGTGAGATCTGAGCTCTACTTCTTTCCAAGCAGTATGCTCTAGATCATTGCCTAACAGACAATCTACAGGCATGGCAGGACTCACAGCTACTTTCAGAATACCAGAGACCCCCCCCCACTCAAAGGGAACCCGAGCCACCGGTAGGTGACTCTCGCGATTGTCAGCGACTATGACCTGGTGGAATGTATTAGGGATTATCTGCTCTGTGGACACCAGCTGACTCTTGATAGTAGTCATACTGGCTCCTGTGTCACGCAGAGCCTCCACCTTCTGCCCATCAATGAGGACCCACTGCCGGTACTTGGAAGTATTTTTAGGCATGTGGACCTTGGACATCATTTCTCCTTCTCCCAGGGACACTAGGGAAATCTCTACCTGTCCCCCCCAGCTATCTGGGTCCATCTCCCCCCCGAGCGCTACACTAGTCAACCCAGGGACCTGTCCAGTAGTGGACGGTGCCCTCTTGGGGCACTGGGGATCGCCTTTATAGTGACCATACTGGTAACACTCCATGCATTTGGGGCTAGATTTTCCTGACCTGTCAAATGTCCCTGGCTTTTTCCCAAATTTGGAAAAGGAAGGGTTGCCACCCCCTCCCTGGGAATTCTTTTGGGGGCCTTTAGAGAGTTCCTTATCTGTAAGTTTATCTCCCCCCTCTTTCTTCTGTTGGGAACCCTGACCACCTTTGTGGGAGTCCCCCCCAGGTACCTTTTTGGACACTCTGGTGCTAACCCAGAGGTCCGCCTCCTCAGCAAGCTTCCTGGGATCAGTCAGCTTACTATCCACTAGGTGCTGGCGCAAATCGGTATAAGTAACATTAAGCATATGCTCTCTCAGGATCAAGTCATATAAACCTTTATAATCTGCTACTTTGTTGCCCCGCACCCATCCATTCAGTGCCTTACTAGAGAAATCAAAGAAATCTACCCATGTTTGTGTGGTTTGTTTGGTGCTGTCCCTGAACCTCTGACGGTATCCCTCAGGGGTCAGCCCAAACTTGGCAAGTAAAGTGGCTTTCTGGAGTGGGTATGTGTTTTGATCCGGTGGATCCAATGTGAGAAGTGTGTCCCTCCCCAATGGCGGCACATAACCCCACATAGCTACCCCCCATTGCCCTTCAGGAACCTCATGAGCCCTTAGTGCAACTTCATAAGCAGCTAACCATTTATCTATGTCATCTCCCACCACAAAACTGGGCACCACATTTTTGGGTATACGAACCTTCTTTTCTCCAGCAGGTCCTGTCTGTATGCTGCCACCATTATTGCTGGATTCAGACTGTCTTGCCTTGATCTCCAGCTCCTTGAGACTCAGTTCATGAGCCAACAATAGTTTCTTTTCAGCCAACGCTCTTTCAGCTTCCACTTGTTTGGCTGCTCTTTCAGCTTCTGCTTGTTTGGCTGCCATTTCAGCTTCTGCTTGAATCTGTTTGGCTGTTCTTTCAGCTTCAATCTGTTTGGCTGCTCTTTCAGCCTCAGCTTGTTTGGCTTCTCTTTCTGCCCTCCTCTCCTCCTGTTGTGCCTCAATTTTCAGTTTTGCCATTTGCAATTGGAACTCCCTTTCCTCTCTCCTTTCCTCTGCGGTCAGGCTTTGCATGGAGACACTGCTCCCTGGTCTGGAAGGGTGCACAATTGCAGTGGTAACACCATCCATAGATAGTGAAAATCCTTCTGAGGGGCCATTTTCTGGCTCCTCTTCCTCATCATCCTCTAAATGGGCTTCTGCCCAGGCCCTCAGCGCCACTTGAAAGTCCTCCTTTCTGGAGGCCCCTTGGGTGGGTACCCTTAATGCCCTGCAGAATCCTCTTAGTTGTTTGACCGTGTATGTATCCAACTGGACTAGGTCAAAGTCCCCTGTCTGAGACCCAGTCAGAGACATGTTGAGTGAGGATTTAGTTTTTGAAAATTGTCAGGAAAAAACGGATTTTCAAAAAGAGATAAAAACCAAGTTGACCTTCAACTGTGGGTAGGTAGTGAAATACTTAGCTACTGTATGTCACTGCACAAATACAAGTCCTATCCTCACCGCTGATCACCAATGTTAGAAATGGGGTTTTTGGTTGGCAGTCAGGTTACCCTCTGTCCAAGCAAAAGCCCTCACTCTAGTCAGAGTAAGTCACACACTATCCAAGATTATCCTGTGCCCACCCTCTGGTAGCTTGGCACGAGCAGTCAGGCTTAACTTAGAAGGCAATGTGTAAAGTATTTGTGCAATAAATCATACAATACCACCATATAGCACCACAAAAATACACCACACAGTGTTTAGAAAAATATATAATATTTATCAGGATAATTGTAGGTCAAAAAGAATAAAGATGAAATGGAAAATTGTAGAACTATCACAGGGAAGTGATATAAAGGGTCTTAAGTCTTTAGAATGTAATAAAGTGTCTTTCAAGCACAAAGTACCTGGTTTCTGGTGGAAAATCTCCTCAGAGGGCCACAGGTGAAGAGATGCGTGGAAAAAGGGGGGTGTGCGTTGATTTCCTCTCAGCACACGCCGACTTGCGTCGTTCTTTTCCACGCGGGGAAGTCGGGCGTCGTTTTCCGGCGCGCAGACAGTCTCTTTTTGTGGATCGCGGGGATTACCAGATGTCCCGGGTCTGTGCGTGGATTCTCCTGCTTGTTTTCCGGCTGCGCGTCGTTCTGCGGGGCTGCGCGTCGAAGTTTCAATCTCACGGTAGGCGTCGCGTCGATTTCTCCTTGGAAGTCGGGCGGCGTTGTCCTTGCGAGGCCGTGCGTCGAAAGTTTGGTCTCACGGCAGGCGTCGCGTCGATTTCTCCTTGGAAGTCGGGCGGCGTTGTCCTTGCGAGGCCGTGCGTCAAAGTTTCGCACTCACGGTAGGCGTCGCGTCGATTTCTCCTGGAAAGTCGGGCGGCTTTGTCCTTGCGAGGTTGTGCGTCGAAGTCTCGATTGTCCCGAGGGCGTCGCGTCGATTAGCGTCGGGGTGCGGCGTTTTTCTCGCCGCGAAACAAGCTGTGCGTCGAAATTTTCGGCGCACGGAGCGTCCAAGTGAAAGGAAGAAGTCTTTTTGGTCCTGAGACTTCAGGGAACAGGAGGCAAGCTCTATCCAAGCCCTTGGAGAGCACTTTCACAGCCAGACAAGAGTTCAGCAAGGCAGCAGGGCAACAGCAAGGCAGCAGTCCTTTGTAGAAAGCAGACAGGTGAGTCCTTTGAGCAGCCAGGCAGTTCTTCTTGGCAGGATGTAGTTTCTGGTTCAGGTTTCTTCTCCAGCAAGTGTCTGATGAGGTAGGGCAGAGGCCCTGTTTTATACCCAAATGGGCCTTTGAAGTGGGGGAGACTTCAAAGAGTGGCTAAGAAGTGCACCAGGTCCCCTTTCAGTTCAATCCTGTCTGCCAGGGTCCCAGTAGGGGGTGTGGCAGTCCTTTGTGTGAGGGTAGGCCCTCCACCCTCCCAGCCCAGGAAGACCCATTCAAAATGCAGATGTATGCAAGTGAGGCTGAGTACCCTGTGTTTGGGGTGTGTCTGAGTGAATGCACAAGGAGCTGTCAACTAAACCTAGCCAGACGTGGATTGTAAGGCACAGAAGGATTTAAGTGCAAAGAAATGCTCACTTTCTAAAAGTGGCATTTCTAGAATAGTAATATTAAATCCGACTTCACCAGTCAGTAGGATTTTGTATTACCATTCTGGCCATACTAAATATGACCTCCCTGCTCCTTTCAGATCAGCAGCTGCCACTTCAACAGTGTATGAGGGCAGCCCCAATGTTAGCCTATGAAGGGAGCAGGTCTCACAGCAGTGCAAAAACGAATTGAGGGTTTTTTACACTACCAGGACATATAACTACACAGGTACATGTCCTGCCTTTTACCTACACAGCACCCTGCTCTAGGGGATACCCAGGGCACACATTAAGGGTGACTTATATGTAGAAAAAGGGGAGCTCTATGCTTGGCAGGTACTTTTAAATGCCAAGTCGAGGTGGCAGTGAAACTGCCCACACAGGCCTAGCAATGGTAGGCCTGAGACAAGGAAAAGGGGCTACTTAAGTGGGTGGCACAATCCGTGCTGCAGGTCCACTAGTAGCATTTAATCTATAGGCCCTAGGCATCTGGAGTGCACATTACTGGGGACTTATAAGTAGATTAAATAGTTCAATCAGGTATGATCCAAAGTTACCATGTTTACAGAGAGAGAGCATATGCACTTTAGCACTGGTTAGCAGTGGTAAAGTGCGCAGAGTCTAAAAACCAGCAAAAACAGTATCCACAAAGTGGAGGGAGGCAGGCAAAAAGTTAGGGGTGACTACCCTAAGGCTGTCAGGTCTAACAGACTTTCTTAAGTAAATAATTTCAGGGTAATATACATCCATCTTTTAAAGATTGTGAGCCTCACAAGGTTGCTTTTAATTTTTGAGTCTGTAAAATTTGTGGCGGCATTTGATATTATTGTAGATGTTTTATTTCTGGTGTGATACAGCAGTCAGATCTCAAACTGCTCTAGTTAAATATACTTTGTGATGTAAATAGAATCAGAGGTTGACCATTTCCTCTCATGCATAGATCAACTAAGAGAAACCCAGTTTATTTACATTTTGTACGATACATCAACATTTGATAATGCACACGGAATCTAGCAAAGACGATACCCGCATCTCTTCATGTCCTGTAAGAGAAACTTCCCTAAGGTTTCTTTAAGGTACGTTGAAAAATTAACTTCAGATTACATTATTTTGTACCTCGCACCCCCTCCAAACCCAAACATTAACCTACTGCAGTAAGGAGGAATATAAGGAGGATAACGCTGTAATCTCTCGTAGCCTACACATAAAGAAGATTTTTTTAAATCTCATTATCTATGGATTCTGCAATACCTATTAGTCAACATTTTGATATGTATATTATGAACCACAACATGTAAAGCTATATATTGTCAATTGTTCTGCATCCTGCAAAAACATCCCATTTTCTGTGAAAACGATGACTGCTGCATTGAAGGGAACCAGTGGCTAAACTATGTAATCATTAATTTGGTGAAATAATGAGATAAATGAAGTTTGCACTATATTTGGCGCTTGCATAGTATGAAATAGAGTGGGCGGGACTTGATTTGCTTTTAGCCTAACCCAAAAGGATCTTCCTGCAAACGTTTTTAGATGCAGATGGCCACAGCTATTATGACCCACAGCTCGGAATCCGCCAAAATTCAGACACCCACACAAGTCCGCCACACCAAAGGTCAGTGATAAACTGGCGAAAACAAATCCTCCACCGTCACGCCAACAGAAATACGCCCACACTATCACGCACACAAATCCACGCGCCGGTCTTTCAACCGTGGTATTTCATTGGCGGTACACACCGCCGCACTCAAAATACACACACATATACAAAACACAGCCACATTGGACAATTCAAAATACACACACCTGATACACATACACACACCACTCCCACACACCCATTACAATATAAAACACAAACCCACATCACCCACAAACCCATACGACAAAATTACCAAGAGAAGGCCAGAGAGAGACACAACAAACAACTACCAAGCATCCACAGGCACACAATACCATCACCCACATAACTTCCACGCACCTCACACAACACACCACTAAATATCACTCCACTTATCACTACACCCACCACCCCACACATCACCCACACCACCCCATGGCACGGCAAAGACACCCCAGGTTCTCTGAGGAGGAGCTCAGGGTCATGGTGGAGGAAATCGTCCGGGTAGAGCCACAGCTATTCGGATCACAGGTGCAGCACACCTCCATAGCTAGGAAGATGGAGCTATGACGCAGAATAGTGGACAGGGTCAACACAGTGGGACAGCACCCAAGAAATAGGGATGACATCAGGAAGAGGTGGAACGACCTATGGGGGAAGGTGCGTTCCGTGGTCTGAAGACACCACCTTGCGGTTCAGCGGACTGGCGGCGGACCCCCACCTCCTCCCCCACAACTAACAACATGGGAGGAGCAAGTCTTGGCGATTCTGCATCCTGAAGGCCTCGCAGGAGTAGATGGAGGAATGGACTCTGGTAAGTCAAATCTTAACTATTACATCCCCCACCCTACTTGCATGCTATCACATACCCCCACCCTCACCCCCATCACTCCAACTCCTCACAAATGTCCCAACATCACAAACCACACATCCTAACACCAAGCCCTGCATGCAACAACAAAGCATGGATACCCATCACGAAAGCATGGCCACTGCACATACCCATACACCCCCCTAAACCACCATCACACAAGGTCCCACACAGGAATGCAAGCACTGGGGTACACGGTCACCCACCCATTGCACATCATGGCACACACAGATGTAATAAACAATAAATGTATTGACAACATACCTATGCCACACAGCTCTAGTCCATGAGGAAACAAAGCAGATGTCACACAGTGGGACCCACATCTGTGAAATGGTAAGGGAAAGTGACAACTCAGTGACCATACACTGGGTGTAAACGACAGACAGTAGAGAGGTAGTAGTGTTAAAGTACATGTAGTAGGCAGGGTTGTCTTCTTACCTGTGTCCCAATGGAAGTATTGCAGGATAACCGAGTTCCTGTTGTCGATGTCCTCTTCTTCTGCTTCCTCGTCTTCACTGTCCACAGGCTCCACAGCTGCCACAACACCGCCATCTGGACCATCCTCCTGCAGAAAAGGCACCTGTCGTCGCAAAGCCAAGTTGTGAAGCATTCAGCATGTCACAATGATTTGGCACACCTTCTTTGGTGAGTAGAATAGGAATCCACCTGTCATATGGAGGCACCGGAACCTGGCCTTCAGGAGGCAGAAGTTCTGCTCTATAATCCGCTGAGTTTGCCCAGGGGCCTCATTGTAGCGTTCCTCTGCCCTTGTCCTGGGATTCCTCACTGGGGTCAGTAGCCATGACAGGTTGGGGTAACCAGAGTCACCTTCAAATGGCGAGGGCAACTGTTAGACACACACTAACCTGTAGGGATATCCCCAGACCTAGACAACCATTCCCATTGACTTGCTTGCAGGTGCTCACCTAATAGCCACACACTGTACCTCTGGAGTTGCCCCATCACATAAGGGATGCTGCTATTCCGCAGGATGTAAGCATCATGCACTGAGCCAGGGAATTTGGCATTGACATGGGAGATGTACTGGTCTGCCAAACACACCATCTGCACATTCATGGAATGATAACTCTTCCGGTTTCTGTACACCTGTTCACTCCTGCGGGGGGTACCAAAGCCACATGTGTCCCATCAATGGCACCTATGATGTTGGGGATATGTCCCAGGGCATAGAAGTCACCTTTCACTGTAGGCAAATCCTCCACCTGAGGGAAAACGATGTAGCTCCGCATGTGTTTCAGCAGGGCAGACAACACTCTGGACAACACGTTGGAAAACATAGGCTGGGACATCCCTGATGCTATGGCCACTGTTGTTTGAAATGACCCACTTGCAAGGAAATGGAGCACTGACAGCACCTGCACTTGAGGGGGGATTCCTGTAGGATGGCGGATAGCTGACATCAGGTCTGGCTCCAGCTGGGCACACAGTTCCAGGATTGTGGCACGATCAAGTCTGTAGGTGATGATCACATGTCTTTCCTCCATTGTCGACAGGTCCACCAGCGGTCTGTACACCGGAGGATGCCGCCATCTCCTCACATGTCCCAGCGGACGGTGCCTATGAAGGACAACAGCGAGCACAGAGTCAACCAACTCAGAGGTACGTAGCCACAGCTTACACAGAACACGAATCATAATCCGAAATTTTGCCTGTATGAGTGTTGAGGCAAGGCCTAGGTATGTGTGACTCAGTTAAAAATTAAGCCATGTGGGCCGCAGAAATAGCGGATGCCTGACCTGTAAAGTTGGACAATGAGATGTGAGGTAACTGAGCTGGCATTGTACACCATCGCGATAGGCGGTCAAAGACCGCGGCGCAATCCTGCATTGGTTAACATTGGACCCTATGGGTCCCAGGAGCCAATGACAATGTATGCCGGCGGTGACGGTACGCACCGCCGCGGACGTGACCGCCATTTTCTATCTGTTCAATCACTCGATACCTGATCTTCGACAGGAGAGGACCTACACTGCAAGTGCTGCTGTGACCTGGAAGAGACAATGGCTTGTGCGTCTGGGGAAAGGGCCCCTGCCTTCCCATTAGAGGAGTTGGAGAAACTCGTGGATGGGGTCCTCCCCCAGTACACGCTACTGTACGGTCCTCCAGATAAACAGGTAAGTACACTGGGAGCATGCTGTATGGGCTATGCCTGTGTGGAGTGGGGTGGATGAAAGATGGGGGGGGGAGATTGAGGCGTACATGAAACGACGGTGAGTGGCATATGCCATATGGCAAAGGTAGGGAAGGGGGCCATTGACTGTTATGGTGCGGACGGTTATATCTTCTAATTTTCCCATGTACTATTCCTGTAGGTCAGCGCCCAACAGAAGAAGGCTATTTGACGTGCCATCGCCAAGGAAGTCTGGACCCTGAGGGTCCACCACAGACGGAGCACCCACTGCCGTAAAAGATGGGAGGACATTTGCCGCTGGAGCATGAAGACGGCGGAGGCCCAGCTGGGGATGGCCTCCCAACATGGGAGGGGTGCCCGTCGCACCATGACCCCCCTGATGTTCAGGATTCTGGCAGTGGCATACCCGGAGTTGGATGGGCGCTTGAGGGCATCACAGCAGCCAAAAGGGGGTGAGTACACTCTCATTCTGATGATTTTGCGCGCAGTGGAGGTGTCTGGGTGGGGGAGGTGGGCTGTGGGTTTCCCAAGGCCAGGGCGAGTGTGCTAGTTAGGTCCCCTTTTTCTGGCAGACCCTGTGGCACCCCACACCACCTGTGTACAGTGCCAGGTACACCTAGTCTGGCTCCTGTGACATCCATGTGTGCAGATGTCGGCCATAGCCTTGTAGGCCATGTCCCAGGGATTGAAGAGTGGACCCCAAGTGCGCAGCGTAGTGCAGGGGGCTTCTGTGTCTGTCGTGTCCGCCAACTGTAGCAGTAATGCATGCACTCAATGTGTCTTTCTTCTGTCTCCCCCCCCCTTTTTTGTGGTCTCCCTGTTCTTGTGTGCATTAGCATCATCAGGTGGAGGAGCAGTGGCACCAGAGCAGGAGGGAGCTGCATCCCACATGGCCCTGGAGGGCGACACTACGGACATGAATTTCACCAGTGGGACGGAGGGCGAGGAGAGCTCCACGGCGGGGACAGGAGCGGACACCAGTGATACGGACTCGTCCTCTGATGGGAGCTCCGTTGTGGTGGCGGCCACATCTGTGCCCCATGCATCTACAGGTACAGCCACCACCCCCCCACCAGCACCGCCCTCCCAGCAGCCCCTCAGCCTTTGCCCCGTGCCCGCCCACCCAGGAGGGTGGGCATCACCTTCGTCCCAGGCACCTCAGCCCCTGCCCCAGTCATCCCTGCTGCCCTCAGTGAGGAGGCCATTGACCTCCTTAGATCCCTCACTGTTGGGCAGTCTACCATTTTGAATGCCATCCAGGGTGTAGAAAGACACTTGCAACAGACAAATGCCTTCCTGGAGGGCATTCATTCTGGTCAGGCGGCCTTTCAGAGAGCTTTTCAGACTCTGGCCTCAGCACTGATGGCAACTATTGTCCCTATCTCTAGCCTCCCCCCTCCAACTTCCTCCACCCAGACCCAATCCCCAGTACCTCAGCCTATATCCCAGGACACCCGTCCCAGTGTTCCCCAAAATCTTTTCCTGTCCAGCCTTGACCTCTTTCCCTCACCTCTCCCACCCCGTCAGTCTCCTAGGGCCCGACTCTCCAGGTTCCAACCTAGCACCTCAGCCACAACATCTCCGGGATCAGTGGTGCCTGTAGTCACCGGAATCTGGAGTGCACCGGGTAGCAGGGCAGCCAGTGTGGCACGGACACAGCATGGACAGTCCCCCACCTGTCAAGCATCAAAAGTTGGCCAGTGCCCGGCGGGAGAGGGGGAAGACTCCAGCCACCAAAGCCGCTCCCAGGGGTACAGGTGGGAGTGTGGATTCAGCTGCAAAACCGTACAAGGTGGGGAAGGGGCACAAGAAACTCAGCAAGTCTGGGAAGAGCAGCACGGCAGAGAAGACCGCCATCATTCCCGTTGCCCAGGAGGCCACCGCCAGCACCAGCCCTGCTACCCAGGAGGCCACCACCATCATCCCCGCTGCCCAGGAGGCCACTGGCATCATCCCCGCTGCCCAGGAGGCCACCGCCAGCACCAGCCCTGCTGCCCAGGAGGCCACGGCAAACATCATCCCCGTTGCCCAGGAGGCCACCGCCATCATCCCCGCTGCCCAGGAGGCCACCGCCATCATCCCCGCTGCCCATGAGGCCACCGCCATCATCCCTGCGGCCCAGGACAGGACCACCAGCACCAGCCCTGCTGCCCAGGACAGAACCGCCAGCACCAGCCCTGCTGCCCAGGACAGGACTGCCAGCACCAGCCCAGCTGCCCAGGACAGGACCGCCAGCACCAGCCCTGCTGCCCAGGACAGGACCGCCAGCACCAGCCTAGCTGGCCAGGACAGGACCGCCAGCACCAGCCCCTCTGGGCCATAAAGGAGCGCCAGCACTAGCCCCGCTGGGCCACAAAAGGACCGCCAGCAGCTGAGTCACTGCCAAGGACACCGCCGCCACAAGCACCGCTGAACAGGACACTGCCGCCACAAGCACCGCTGCCAAGGACACCGCCGCAACAAGCACTGCTGAACAGGACACTGACGCCACAAGCACTGCTGCCAAGGACACCGCCGCCACAGGCACCGCTGAACAGGACACCGCCGCAACAAGCACCGCTGAACAGGGCACTGCCGCCACAAGCACCTCTGCCAGGGACACCGCCGCAACAAGCACGCTGGCCCATGAGCGCCAAGGGCACTGACGCTACTGAGTCCGTAACGAGCAGGATGAAGCACTCTGGGCACGAAGCCCCCTCCAGAACCAGTGGAAAAAGGCATCCACTACCTCAGTCCTTGGCAGGATGAAGCACTCTGGGCACAAAGCCCCCTCCAGAACCAGTGGAGAAAGGCATCCACTACCTCAGTCCTTGGCAGGATGAAGCACTCTGGGCACAAAGCCCCCTCCAGAACCAGTGGAGACTGTTATCCACTTGAGAGACTGTGGCTTTGCACTCCCCAGGATTGAACAGTGGGCAAGCCACCCACTGTAGAGACTTGAGAGACTGTGGCTTTGCACTCCCCAGGACTGAACAGTGGGCAAACCACCCACTGTTAAGGCTTGAGAGACTGTGGCTTTGCACTCTCCAGGATTGAACAGTGGGCATGTGGCGCCCTCGTGGATTTGGCATTGTGCACTCAACCGGCTGAGGTGCCCCCCCTTTCCCTTCCCCCTGAGGTGCCTGCAGTGTTCTCTCCGTCATGTTCGGGGATTGAGTGTGGGCCTCGCCCATACCGTGTGGGCCCAGTGTTCGACGGACTTCAATGGAGCACTACCTGGACTACTAATCTTGGGGTATATATTTCTTTATAGTGTATATATATTTTTGCGTACTGGATTTTAATATATTACAATGGTTACACTCATTTCCTTTTGTCCTTGCATTCTTCCAGGGGGGTTGGGGGATGTAACTGTAATGTATCATGCTGTATTAGTGTGTGTGTTGTCGTGGGTGAGGATGGGGGTGGGGGTGTTTTTGTGTGTGTGTCACTGATTTTTCCCTCCCCTGTGTTGTAGGTGCAGTACTCACCGTGGTCTTCGCCGCCGGCGTTCGTGCTCCTGGTAGAGGAGCAAGAAGATAAGGGCCAGCAGGATCTGGAGCTCGGGTTCCATGACGTCCGGATTCCTCGTGGGGTGTGTTGAGGTGAGCGTTTTCCCTTCGAAGTCCTGTTTCCGCCGTGTTTTTGCTCATGATGAATCTGCCCCGGAAAAGGTGGCGGATTGGCCTCTCATGATACAGTGGGCGGTACATTGTCCTCCTCTTGTCTGTTGGCGGTGACCGCCGAGCTGTTTGTTGCTACCGCCGTGGCGGTCGCAGTGTTAAAGTGGCTGTCTTTGTTGGCGGTTTCCGCCACGGTCATGGTTCCATTTTTTTTTTCCACCGGCCTGTTGGCGGTCTTACCGCCGCTTTAACACCGACCGCCAGGGTTGTAATGACCACCATTATCTATAGTTTTGCTATTGTGCACAAAAAAGAACAATTGTTAAATTTACACGTTACGTACATGCAGCTACTTTGCAAATAGGATTCTGCTAGTCCATTGTCTCGGGCTTCAACTTTTCTCAGCCCTCACACCAAACTAGGCAGCCTCAGCACTCTTTGACTAGTGTAAAGCCAGCAAAAAGTGTCAGAATAATAACTTTTACTAACTTTGTTGTGTTCACAAACTGAGCCTATGACATACTGGGGGTCATTCTGACCCTGACGGGCGGCGGAGGCCGCCCGCCAGAGTTCCCCCACCAAAATACTGCTCCGCGGTCGTAAGACCGCTGAGGGTATTTTGGGATTTGCCCTGGGCTGGCGGGCGACCGCCAAAAGGCCGCCCGCCAGCCCAGGGCAAATCAACCTTCCCACGAGGACGCCGGCTCAGAATTGAGCCGGCGGAGTGGGAAGGTGCGACGGGTGCTGTTGCACCCGTCGCGTATTTCAGTGTCTGCATAGCAGACACTGAAATACTTTGTGGGGCCCTCTTACGGGGGCCCCTGCAGTGCCCATGCCATTTGCATGGGCACTGCAGGGGCCCCCAGGGGCCCCGCGGCACCCCCTACCGCCATCCTGTTCCTGGCGGGAGACCCGCCAGGAACAGGATGGCGGTAGGGGGTTTCAGAATCCCCATGGCGGCGGAGCGCGCTCCGCCGCCATGGAGGATTCTGCAGGGCAGCGGGAAACCGGCGGGAGACCGCCGGTTTCCCGCATCTGACCGCGGCCGAACCGCCGCGGTCAGAATGCCCTGCGGGGCACCGCCAGTCTGTCGGCGGTGCTCCCGCCGACCCTGGCCCCGGCGGTCCCTGACCGCCAGGGTCAGAATGACCCCCACTGTGTCTATTACGTACTGTGAACTAGAGGCTTGGGACGTTATGGCTGATATGCTGTGAACTTACACCTTAGACCTGTTACAGTTAATCATATGAACACAGTCCAATGCATACGAATAATGCATGATTCTGCACGTGTGTGGGTTTGTGTGATACTCCCTTCATCTAATATATACAGTTGTGAGTGTAACTGTCTATGTCCTGGTCTATAGATAAATAATGACAACACAGACAAATAACAGCACACAATTAAAACTTACCAAATGAAAAACTAGTTGCTAAACAGGCAATAGAAACAGGTCTTTAGTGCCAGGCCTTTGAATTAACCTCATACACCCAGAAAGGTTGAAGGATGAACCAGTGTGTGTCATAGTTGGTAACCATTCTAATGTTTCTTTTTGTAGTTGATGCATTCTACAGGCAGCTGATGCATCAAGTAAATAACAGCATTCACGAACCAACTCCTGCAAGCACCAGATTGATAATACCTAGGCCCATATTTATACTTTTTAGCGCTGCATTTGTGCCGCTTTTTTGTACTTTGTAATTGTATTTTGTACGTTTGTGCTGCTTTTGCGTCAAAAAGCGGCACAAATGCAGTGCTAAAAAAGTATAAATATGGGCCCTAGTATCCTCAGAGGGGTATTTTTCTCTGACTTGCCCATCCCACTTTGATAATGACGGCTTGCCACCCTCATGGCCATTCTTATGATGAATTGTGCAAGTGGGAGGGGGCATGATGGATCAACACCACTTCTGCAGTATTTGTGATTCAGTGCAACTGGATTAGTGCCTGTCCTGCCGAACAAGCCGATGCAAATATATCCAGATATTCCCTTATGGATTTGTAACACCTTCTCTAATGCTCTAGAAGTCCCCAAAGTTTCAGAGGGTTCTCCATGGGCATCAGGCCATGGGTTCAAGTAGTAGGAAAGCTTCTCATCGCTTCCACTCAAGTCCATGGAGAAATGGGCGATTGCCAATAGTTTGCCTGTTTTCTTCCAGGCAGACATAGTAGTCTTTGGCATTTGACCCTTCTACATAGTCTCTCTCTCTGGAGAGAGGTTACACAGCATGCAAGTTCTGGGCAGACCTGGGCCCCCCTTAGTCCTTATGGATCAGCAAGACATCAACTTCTCTGTCTCTCAAAGAAGCTTCCATGCCCTAAGCTTTAGGTCACAGCAAGAGATTCCTCTCCACAATATTTCACCACACAGTTGCATATTCTTTCAAGCAGGCAGTCTTGTTAGGTCTTGGAGTCTGGTTCATAGCCAAATGTTTAATTGCCGGTGGTTTGTTGGTTTTCTTTCAGTCGGGCCCAGTTCGGTGCTTAATTTGAGCAGGTGGTTTCTGGTGCTGGGCACCAGCACTTATTATTTAGTTTTCTGCAGCAGGTATTTAATGCAAGCAAAAGAGACATATGGGAAAGAGGGAGGAATAGAAAAACGAAAAAGTGTCACAAAGGGAGAAAGCAGAAAGTTGCAAGAGTGAGCTGAAAGGGGCAGAGAGTGGCTGTAAATGGATTAAAGAGGCCCAAGATGGCTTCAGGATTACGCTGCCTCAGTATTTTGTGCTCGCACATTTAAATGCAGCAGCTGGGTGTTTCAAAAGAGAACGTTGGGCACCGGCGTCTGGGCATAGGTGAAGCCTCCTCTTCTGCCCAGCGCCTTGAGACCCTCCACGCTTTATAAAAACTGATCGATTGATTATAAACACTGATTGACTGATCCACCATAAGGCAGATGGATGTTGTTCAAAGCAAGTTGTCTTCTATATATTCAGTCCTGATCAGCTCTCTCCCTTGAGACTAGGATGTAGCAGTTTTTAACCAGTGAACTCAGCTGTGATCAGGTAATCTCCCTCAACGACTGAACCTTAAGTTCCCACACATTCCCTCCTAAAGTTCGTAGCCCTGTGGTCCAGTTTTTGTCCCTGAAAGCTGCTTTGCTGTTGAGGTGCACCGTTGGAATCTTCTCAAACTCTGTAATACCACCCAAGCTCTAATGTGCCAAATGGACAATTACCCTATGTACAATAAGACACTGAAAACCTATCTTTTCAGATGCATCTTTTATTTCTTCTTTTATTCTTGCACACATCTGTGACCCCCATCTTATCTGAGGCATTTATCTATCGTCAAAATGTCCTGGGCAATAGTCATGCGTAAAAATAATAATAATAACAATAATCTTAATGATAATAATAATAATATTGATAATAATTGTAATAATAATAATAATAATATAATAATAATATCACTAATTTTAATAATAATAACAATAATAATAATAATAACAATAATGTTATTATTATTATTATTATTAGTAGTAGTAGTAGTAGTAGTAGTAATAATAATAATAATAATAATAATAATAATAATAATAATAATAATAATAATAATAATGGTGATGATGATGCACGGTTGTTTCATTGCCTACGTTTTCCTTGTGAAAACAATTAAGACATTTCAGGTATGTTTCAATTGTGCCCTTTGCTTCTTCACATTGGTGAATTAACTCCTTTTAGTTTCAATGCGTTTCAATTGTGCACATTACTGTCTCTAAACATCACAGCAAAGAACGGCCCCGTTAAGTGGCCGACAATTTGTGTGCATGCGACTTCACTTTATCCTGGCAACTTAAACAGAAGTTTCAGGATGGTTCACATGGCTCTTGCCAGCTGCTTTTACATTTTAAAGATGAGCGGCAATAAAAAGCTGAAGAAATTAGCAACTGGCTGCCTGATGATTCCCAAGAGTTTATCTATTTTGAAAACCAACATTTATAGATGCCAAACACTTTAAACTACCTCCTGGGGTCTGACTGTTTCTCTGCTTAATTTACATCCTGAGCTTTTGACTAGAAAAAACAGGCAAGCAGGAGAGCATTTTTTTCAAGACCCTTCCCTTGAGATAAACTCGGACATTGTTTTATTTCACAGTTTGTGGTTATCAGAATCAGAAACAAACTGCAACCAATTTGTGCTCACTAAATTCACTTTGAGGTTATTTACAACTTTTCTGCATAGGGTTTCTTTAGGATTTCTCCTCCAGGTGGGTACTTGCATTCTGTTGCAGATGGAACCCTTTAATATTAATGGCTATTTTGAAATATTGGGTCATCGATTGCACTGGTGGGTTGCAAGCAGGGAGACCTTGTGGGCGGTGGTCGAAGGAGTGGAGCTGAGGGGTAAGGGATGGGAAAAGAAGACTATTTTTGCTAAAGGAAATCTTTGTCAAAGACAAGACTTCATTTAAATTTACCAACGGGTACCATTGTGTCCCGTGTTTCTACACCTAGGAAACCCAATGCAGGAACACGGGGTCAGTCATGAAGAGGTGGAGCTTAATTCCATATTGTAATTCCACTCCGCCTGACTTGTAACCAGGTGCCAGGATGGGATTCAAACTGCAAACTTTTGAGCATGGAATGGCTTGCAGACACAATACTCAATGTTGACGAAAATCATTTAGGCAACTGGTAAGACTTCATTTCAGGGGATTCATTTAAGGGATTTTTGACGTATGCTGTAATGAATGTTGGTCCATTATTATATGAATTCTATTATGCAGCAATAAGGTGAGTAACATGCAGAATTCTTAAAACCTCCTAAATCCTTGGACTGTGGCTGTTTTTAATGGATCAAATTAATGTAACAAAATCTAGAAAAGAGCACAGCCCAAACTGAGACTGGAACGCCCAGATGTGTGTCGCGTGCACACTGTGTCACTGAAACCAAGTTATACAGACTGATGAGCCCATTACAAGGGCAAAACTGGTCCTGGGTTGCCTGTGTTCCTTTCGAGGGAGGATTTGGCTTGGCAGGTTGGGCTGGACTGTTCCCATTGGAGCAGGATCAAGACTGATTTGCATATAGCTGGGTCCAAACTGAGGTGGCATGGAGCGCAAAATAGTGATGGTCTGGGATGTGGAACTGCATAATTACCAGTGGCTGAGATTAATTCAAGCATTCTATCCATCACTATTTGTGTACTTTAGTATGTCTTCTATCTGTGGCAAGCAAATGTGATCAAACTGAATAGATATAATGTGCACTACTGACTCCCGCACATCTGAATCCTGACAATGTGCAGCATCATTTGCAAGGTAATTGTCTCCGAAGAATCAGCTCAACCTGTCTGTTAGGTCTATGCCTGACTTTTCAAAGATAAACTCCTCAAGTCCAAATGTACTGCCTAAATAATTTCACCCACCACCTCCATCATGAGTAAGAGAATTCTTTTTTTTTTTTTTTTACACTAAGACCTGTTCAGCAGGTTATGGTTGGGTGGTCAGGTGGCATATGTTGCAATATAATTTGCAATTACAGCTTAAATGGATGGATCCATGCTCAATCCGATGACATGCACGCAATAGCACAGACAGTGCATGCGCCACATGTACATGCCTGTCTGAGCCACAGCATCAGTGTAGCTCACAGTGACGAAAAATTATTGATACAGAAGGATACCAGTGTAACTGGCCCCTTAACGGATAACTAGTATCTCCATTGGTCCCAGTAGTGTTGTGAGTTGGAGCAGTTGGGAGTCAAATGGTCCACAGATGGGAACTCTTTGTCAGGTCGGAAGTAGCGAAAAAACAGACTGAGTTTTTGGTTTGAAGTTCTAAAGTTCTCTCTGTATGTAAATGTTGGAGGTCTCTGCATAGTTTTAAGAACCAATCAAACAAAGGGGGGAGCGGTTAACATGGTCTGTCACACATCCTCATTGGCCAAATGATCCAGGCATAAGCGTGTTTTGTTCCCTAAGAAACACTTTCTGAAAAATGATTACCAAAGAAGTCTCCTTTTTAATATGCCGGGGGCCTCGCCCACAAGGTGGAATCATTAGGTCATGTTCCACATTGGTCAGGCTACGCAATGCTCAATAGGTCCACAATTGCCACCCTTTAAAAAATATTTTAACTGCTTGTTTATAAAAAGACAACTCATAAGGCATATTTACAAGAAAGTGTTGCATCGGTCCTGATGCGCCACTTATCTTGCGTCGCCCCTGCCCCACCTGCCGACACCAATGCTGTGCTGTATTTACAATACGACTTTTTATGGCGGTTATTAGGACAATAACGTCACAATTTGTTACGCTATTGTGGCGCTTTGCTGCACTAGTGTAAAAAATGTTGACCCTAGTGCAGAAAAGCACAGGGAGGTCCATTGATTAAAATGGGTTTGCCATCCATTTTAAAGCCACTTTGTAAATACAGTGAGAGAGTAAGGCTTCCTTAACACTGTCTTATGGCAAAAGCAATGACGCTAGGGCGGTGTAAGGTGGCGCTAGGGGCTTGAGAATATGCCCCATAGTATGGTGTTTGAAGAGAGTTGTTTGGAACAGGTGGGGTGATAGCATTAAAATTAACTGAGGATAGTGCTAAAGAGGTTTACTTGTTAAGGCTGCTACCCACCATAAGGTTAAAAGCTGCAATTAACTTACAAGGAAGTAATAGTTCCAAAAGTTGTAAATGATCAACATGTTTCTGCCATATTGCCCATCCTGGCCAATGCTATTAATGAGGACTAATCAAAGACAGCCCTAATCTAAATATTGGCCTTCGGAAGAGTAGGTAGTATAAGAACAACAGGGCAGAGAGATAAGTGTATGTAAACTAGCACACCCAATGCTATGGAATAACACACACATAACATGAAACCAGTTATGCTAAACTGTTTAAATTGAAACTGTAATGAACTTGTTTAAACAGGAAGAAACACAGAAAAAAACAGACACGAAATGTTTGCATATCCTGCATAATAGTATAGTTGATGTCCACAAAACCTACATGCAGACACAATGCCACAATGTGTGGACACTGCAATTTATATGGTACACAGCACACACAGGAAGTGAGAGGACAAACAACTATGTAAATATGATCATGGAGGTTTGGCTTAACTGGTGAGAAGAACCCAATAGGGAACATGGCCCTGATGTTGTCCGAATAGTCAGAGTCTGCAGTGTACAATGTAGAGAGTGGTTGTCAGCATCACATTCTATAAGGAAGAAGTAGTATCTTGAAATAAAACCATGGGCGATTAATGGCCCACCTTTACTCACATCATCATAGGAGCCACTGTCAGAACACCTCGCATAAGATGGCACATGTCCCCAAATAGTGTGGTCTCCTTCTTAAGACAAAGAGTCATTGTGTACAGAAGCACATGTTCAGTGCAGAGGGGCCTAATGTCATGACGCAGCATGCTTGTGCATCTGATGTCATAACATGACATGCACACGATGTGCTAAATACTTTCTGTTTCAGAAACTAGAACACATTGCTCAGAGCTCGTATTGACATGGTCCGTCGCCAGAGTCACCAACATGTTACTTGTATTTATCAATGGTATTTGTCCAAAAAATACATTTTTTGAAACATACAAAGAAAGGTATGGAAGGTTCGTAATAGAGTTTGAAATGACCAATTTGATTTGCTTCTGGTAGGGAAGATATCTTGAATTACAAAGCAATCAACTATATCTTTACATACAGTATGGTACAGAGGAATGAAACCATCCTGATATATTCAGATCATTGACATAGTAGGATTTGATCCATGCATTAATAAATGTATATGTTGCTGAGACATTCACAGGAGTTTAAACCAAGATGTCGACATGCTGGTTAAGATGCTATACAAAATGAATGTGAAAGCTATATCTGTAAGATTGACCAAAGTTTGACATCATTTAGGTCATGGTTATGAACCTGTAGCCTGAAGATCCACCTTTGTTCTTTTTCAAAAAGAGAAGTATTGTTGTTGGCATTCTGGGGAACAGTTTCCAATATTCCTCAGGCTAGTTGGTTTTCGTTGTTGCCCTTTTCTAGGAAGTGGGTAGTAATTTTTTGTTTCTTGGCAGCAACATCAGATGTTGCTCTGATGTTCGCTTGTTCGGACTTTTACTTTTCAGGTGTTCATTCCAATATATTTCAGATGTCAGGGACATTCAGGTATGCAGATGGCATTATTACTTTTATCTTTTGTGTGTATTTTTTAAATGCACATGTGGTCCAACCCTAGATCAAGTTATTTTGTGGTTATTGTGAGTGCACAATGTTAGTGTGAGTGGACACAAGATCACGGCCACAACTGGGAGGGAGAACATAGTTTGTAAAAAGGTTGTTCAAGCTAGAGTTTTTTTGGCAGTGGATGTGAATAAGGATTTCCCTGATGTTATGACTTCATTTAAATGAAATGCGAGGTTGTTGTAGATGGGTGTTTCCAGTGTTAAGAATGTGTCAATGATTTTTTATCACCTTCTGTAAAGAGTTGGAGATTGGGGAAAAAGTGGTGACACACATGATCCTCTCATTTGCTGGACAGGTGTAAACTTCCAATAGTGCTTCACAATGATTAGTCCTGGCACATTTATGCTTTGTTGATGTCCTTGGCTGGGTATTTTCTCTGGTCTAATTTGAGTGAGAGATGATCAGCAGTCCTAACCTCACTACAGTTTCTGCTGAGAAACAAAAACTGTCCATATAAGAGATTGTTTTACTAGGAATTAGGGTGGAGTCTATCGTACTGGAGTAGACTTATGGTCAGTAGTTTTTTAAAATATTTCAGTAATTAGCTGCCCATCCTTTTTTATGATCTTCAGGATTTAAAAAAGTCTGTTATTAGAGCTATTAGAAGTAAACCATAAAAACAGATCTTGTCCACTAAACCACTGTATGAAACTGTCAGCTGGGATTTGTTTGCATTTCCAGAAGATCAAAATATCACCAATAAGCAATTTGCACATCAGTATAGTTGTTTTGAAAGGGTCTGTTTCGGAAATGATTAAGTTAACCTCACAATTATGCAAATAGATGCAAGCCACGCTAGGAGCAAATGTGATGCCAGAGCCAACGTGCTGTCCATTGAGGTGGTATAGGGTTTGTTCAAACTGAAAAATACTATTTTTAACGGCCCAGGTTGCACATTCCATGAGGATATCAACATGAGTGATGTAGTCCCAATCTTCTGATTTTAGTTGTCCCTCGATAACTGTTAGGTTGGCATCCCCAGGGATGCTAGCACATAGAGCCTCTACATCTAAAGAGATAAGTACATCTGTTGTACTGTCAAAGGATAAATCTGTTAGGATGTTGGGGATATCCTTAGTGTCCTTCATGACAGAGTTATTGTCACCAACGATCTTAAGAACTGGCAGTAAAACGTGGGGAGGGGCTTGAGAAACAAATCAATGCAGACAGAATTGGTCGGCAAGCAGTTGGTCTCCCTGGTTTATGAATTTTCAAGGAGGAGATGAGGCATACCAGCTAGTACTGTAGACTTTGAAACTGGGGAGACAGGTTGAGTCCAAATGTCAGCTCAACGTCCTGTGATTGTGGGCAATTTATTCACTTAATCTCCATATGCCTTAAGAAAAATTAATCTGAACTTTGGTAAAGTTAACTGATGATCATGTGTAGTGCTTCGATGCTGCAAAAAAGACTTATAACTATGGATTGTTTTGGTTTATTTTACCTAGAAATTCCAGCTCAAGTTTAGTTATCCATCTGCACAATCTGCCTCAAAACATAGATTTAATGATATTGGTAAGTGTGGGTGTGAGGTTTTTCAAAAGGATTTCAGAACCAGTAGAGCCTAAAACTAATCTTAAGCACTCATTTCTGTAAACCTAAGTGGATAAAATACCAATGGCTCCACATTTGATGGACGGCATAATAGTAATGTCCTGATTCTCAGATAAATCTTCAAGAGATGTTTTTTCTCCTGATGATAAACTGTGTTAGAGATTTTGGCCATCATCATGACATTGCCGGTAAGTCCCGCTTACCGCCATGCCGACTGCCGCCAACATACCGCTGCCACAGGGGTTTACCGCTACCCATGTTAAAACCCACACATAGCAACCCGTCACTATACAGACACACACACAAGTCCGCCAGCCCAAAGGTCAGTGATAAACTGGCGGTACCAAAACCCACTCCGTTATGCCAACAGAACTACGCCCATCACATTATGACCCACGAATCACCACAGCGGACATTCAACCGCGGTAAACCATTGGCGGTACATATCGCTGCGCTCAAAATACACACACACATACAAAACAACACCACATTGGACAATTCAAACTACACACACAAGACACACATACAAACACCACACCAACACCACTATAAAACACACACACACATTACCCACAACCCTTTACGACTCAAACAAATTGACAACTGAGAGAGAGAGACACACCAAGAACACTCACAGAACCAGAGCCACAGAAAACCATCACCCATACACCGTCCATGCACGTTACAGCACACACCCCAACACATCACCGCACACTCCCTCACACACACCACTCACAATACACCCATGGCACCACAAAGACACCCCAGGTTCTCAGAGGAGGAGCTAAGCGTCATGGTGAAGGAAATCATCTGGGTACAGCCACAACTATTCGAATCACAGGTGCAGCAGACATCCATTGCTAGGAAGATGGAGCTATGGTGGAGAATCGTGGACAGGGTGAACGCCGTGGGACAGCACCCCAGAACAAGGGATGACATCAGGAAGAGGTGGAACGACCTACGGGGGAAGGTGTGTTGCGTGGCTGCAAGACACCAGATAGCTGTACAGAGGTTCTGGCAGTGTACCCCCACCTCCTCCCTCACAACTAACAACATGGGAGGAGCAAGTCTTGGCATTACTGTATCCTGAGGTCCTGGCAGCAGTAGGTAAGTCAAATCTCTATTACTATCACCCCCCTGCCCGCATGACATCACATACCCCCACCCTCACCCTCACTCCACCACCTCACATACACCCCACCATCACAACCCACCCCTCCCACTACCAAGCCCTGCATGCAACACCAATGCATGGACATCACTCACAGCCCTGCATGGACACCCATCACTGAAACATGCAAATTAGAGAGACTCACCTATCCCACAAAATCACTACTCACACAAGGCAAAGCTGACAGGGCAATCACAACCATACAGGGCAACACTCCCATGCACAAGATGTCACACGCAGAAACAATAACACTGCATTTACATCCCCACAGGTCCCCCACACTGTCAGCGAGACCGGATCCTCGGGGTTTACGCCTGTTCCCAATATATCCACCTCTTGGCAGCTCCAAACTCTACTAGCCGTTATAGCACAGAGTTAAAGAATGGCCAAGTGGGGGATGGGGTTTAGGTTGGGAACAGCAGGGAAGGAGACCTGTGGAAACAAGAGTTAAGAACATAATAGCAAAGTAATTCACATTAATCTTCATGAACTTTGTTATAATTATCTATACTCTAATAACATGAGACATCAAGAGCTTTTCAATAACATGACTTTTTAGTTCTGGATACCTGGAAGTAAATGAAGGATTACACAGACTTTCATATAAGCGTTTCCAGAATAACATCTTATGGAATGAACATGGAACTCTCTCAAGTTAGTTCCTGGAATAGCAACTATGTCATAACAAGAATCAATTAACATATTAACTCCCAAAACATGAACTGCGAAAGACTCATGAATGATACTGTAAAGTCACACTCTGTTTTGATTTGAATTTCAGGATTCAATTGCCCAGAAATTAGTATGCATCTTATTGCCAAACTGTACATCAAGATTCCACTACCTAATTTGATCGTGCAACTCTGCCGAACCGAACTGCAAGGGTTAATTGCCAAGAATGAATCGCGCACACTGCTGCGATTCAACCATCAAGATTCAAATGCCAGGAAATGATCGTGCACTCTGCCGATCTGAACTGCAAGGGGTTAATTGCCAAGAATGAATCACGCACACTGCTGCCGATTCAACCATCAAGATTCAAATGCCAGGAAATGATCGCGCACTCTGCCGATCTGAACTGCAAGGGTTAATTGCCAAGAATGAATCGCACACACTGTTGCCGATTCAACCATCAAGATTCAAATGGTAAGAAATGATTGCGCACCCTGCCTATCTGAACTGCATGGTTTAATTGCCAAGAATGAATCGCGCACACTGTTGCAGATTCAACCATTAAGATTCAAATGCCAAGAAATGATCGCGCAGTCTGCCGATCTGAACTGCAAGGGTTAATTGCCAAGAATGAATCGCACACACTGTTGCCGATTCAACCATCAAGATTCAAATGCCAGGAAATGATCGCGCACTCTGCCGATCTGAACTGCAAGCGCCAATTGCCAAAAAACAATTGCACACGCGATTTAATCAAAAGACCAAAACTCGAAAATCTCTGGAAACGGAGTTGGGGCCTACCCAGACCTCCGCCTTAGCGCCCTGCTTGAGGATCATCAAGGTAATGAGGACAGGGCCTGGAAATGTCCAAGTAGGCCTCCGGAACAGGAGCCCTGGAAAATGCTGCTGCACTGCATCGAGACCTCTGAATAGTGAGCACATGGAACTGGGTTCCTTAAATAGACCTAAGCCCGCCCACCTGCCACACCCAGCCACACCAAGCCAGGCTGCAGGAAAGGCTTGAAAATGAACGATACATTGCAAACAGTATTAAAGACATTTCAAGATAAATACCTGCAATGCAAAAAGTTAATATGCAATATCAGCACACAATGCGTGAATTATTACATTGCATAAGGTTTGTCTCTTTGCATTATGTTGCCCTTAGAGCGCGCACTGTCCTGGTGTTGACACACAACGTCACTGGAGAGGAGGTGCCAGCAACATCCAGTCCCCCCCAGAAGAGGCCCACAGTGATGACAGCAGCTCTGGATGACCAACCTGGCCCATTAGGGATCTCCGGACAGTCTGTTACCCAGGCACAGTCCCATACCACCACAGAGCCTCCCTCCTCAGGAAACACCACCACAGCACCCACCCAGCGGGCTCATACCTCTGTCCCCAGGACACGTCAATCAGCAGTGTGTCCACCACTACAGGGACCCCAGCGCACACCACAAACACAGGATGATCAGGGACCTGGGGTCAGTGGCAGTAGGCACACGGCTCAGGGGACAGAGGCACAGGGCAACAGGAAAGCTGGAAGGACTGCTGTGAGACAGGGGGAGGACAGGCACAGTGAACCGACTCTCCAGGAAGCACTCACCAACATCCTGGGAGCATACCACCATTCCCAGGAGACGATGGGCCAGATACTGTACAAGTTGCAGGAGACCCAGCGGCTGCAGGAGGGACAGTACCTGGGGATCAAGGAGGTCCTGAATGACATCCACACCACCCTGGTCACCATTGCAGGGGTGCTGGCAGACATGGCCAACGCCATGAGGGAGGCAGTGGCACATTACCGGGCCCCTGACACTAGCCACACCGATGAACAGCCCTCCACCTCCGCTGCCGCTAGTAGACAGGAGGCCCCACCACAGGAACAACAGGCCACCAGCACCCCTCCCCCTGCATAAAGAGAACAACCCCTCAAACGGTTCCTACGATCCAGGCAAAAGCCAGAGAACATTGCCAAGACCCCTGCCAGGAAATAAGACTCTCCTGATTGTCACCCTTGCGTCCTACTCTGTCACCCAGTCCACCTTAAACTGCCATTGCTCCCCTTCCTATGCCCCCTTGGACAATGCATCTGTGATGCAAATAGACTGGACTCTATCCTGGGCTTTCCTGTACCATCACCCCAGCCCATTGCACATACCCCTATACTTATTAGCACTTAAATAAACACCCTGTAAAAAAATAAAAGTATGGAGTATGTCAAATGATTTAACTATGTATATGTTTAACAAGGTTTAAACACTGCAATACAACTTACAGTAATGTATACATAGGAATGACCTGTAGTTGGCTGCAGTCAACACACCAGGTGCCAGAGTGGGGCACAGATATCTGAAAATAGAGATGCCAAAGGGTACAGTAAGTGGCCATAGAATTGGGAGAATCTGCCTGCCATTTCCAATGTCAAATACAAAACTGTCAATGCAAAGTGAAGTTACAGTGTCTTACCTATGTGTCACTGGAAGTACTGTTGTATAATAGCTGTTCTGTTGTCCTCATCCTCATCCTCTGCCTCCTTATCTTCACTGTCCACAGGGTCCACTACTGCCACACACCCATCTCCAGCCTCATCCTCCTGCAGAAAAGGCACCTGGTGTCTCAAGGCAAGGGTATGCAACATGCAGCATGCCACGATTATCTGGCACACCTTCTTGGGTGAGTAGTACAGGGATCCACCTGTTAGATGGAGGCAACAAAACATGGCCTTAAAGAGGCCAAATGTCCTCTCTATAATTCTCCTTGTTCGCTCATGTGCCTCATTGTAACGTTCTTTTGCCCTTGTCCTGGGATTCCTCACAGGGGTCAGTATCCATGAGAGGTTGGGGTAACCAGAATCACCTGCAAATATTGAGGGACAACTACTAGACACACACTAACCCTTAGGGCCCACCCCATACCCATACACCAACATACACTGGGTGGGAACCAGGGCTCATCTATTTGCCACACCCGGTGCCTCTGGAGTTGAGTATCACATATGGGATGCTGCTATTCCTACAGATATAGGCATCATGCACAGAGCCAGGATTCTTTGCATTGACATGGGAGATGTACTGGTCCGCCAAGCACACTATCTGCACATTCATAGAGTGAAAGCTCTTTAGATTTCTGAAACACCTGTTCATTTCTCCGGGGGCGACAAATGCAATATGTGTACCATCAACAGCCCCAATAAAAATGGGGATATGTCCCATTGCATAGAAGTCAGCTTTCACTGTGGCTAAATCCTCCACCTGGGGGAAAACAATGTAGCTGCGCATGTGTTTAATCAGGGCAGACAACACTCTGGTCAGCACTATTGAGAACATTGGCTGAGACATTCCAGCTGCCAAGCTTATTGTCACTTGGAAGGAGCCACTTGCCAAGAAATCGAGCACAGATAGGACTTACACAAGAGGGGGGATCCCGGTGGGCTGACGGATTGCAGATATCAGGTCAGGCTCGAATTGGGCACACAGCTCTCTGATTGTGGCCCTGTCCAGTCTATAGGTGAGGATGATGTGTCTGTCCTCCATTGTTGCCAAGTCCACCAGGGGTCTGTACACTGGGGGATGTCTGCATCTCCTATTCATACACAGCGGTTGTAATCTAGGGGGCAAAACGGGGAGCAGCTGGTCAGTATACCACATTTACAAACACTACACTGCATTGCATGTTGTGACTGTAACAGTATGTTGTTGTATAGGCCCAAATGGTGCCTATGTGTACTGTGTCGCAGTTAGGTGCCATGGCCTTCCCCCTCCCCCTGAAATGGCGTCCGCCTGTCCTGTGTGGACATGTGGAAATGATGTAATGCCGCTGACGTTGTGCGCAGTTGAGGGAGGCGGTTGAGTACCGCCGTGCATCTTCTCATTGGTTGTCATTGGGCCCTATGGGTTACAGTGGCCAATGGTGATGTACGCCGGCGGTGACGGTACGCACCGCCGCGGACGTGATCTCCATTTTATATCTGTTCACTCACTTGCTACCTGACCTTCAACAGGAGAGGACCTACACTGCAAGTGCTGCTGTGACCTGTGTCTGGAACCTACCATGGCACGTGTCACTGGGGAAAGGGCCCCTGCCTTCACCGCTGTGGAGTTGGAGAGACTGGTGGATGGGGTCCTACCCCAGTACCGAATGCTGTATGGGCCTCCAGACCAACAGGTGTGTACACTGTGAGCACAATGCAAGGGGCAAGGATGCATGGAGTGCTGTGCGTGAAGGCCTTGTGTGGGGGGGTTGGTGGAAGGGTTCTGGGCAGCGTGATGCATGTATGGTGGGCAATGTCTGTGTATAAGGGGATGTGAGGGCTATGGTGGGCCATGAGTGTAACAGGCCGGACGGTATGACTGATACCTTTTTCTATGTCTCTTTTTCTGCAGGTCAGTGCCCATCAGAAAAAGGGTATATGGTGTGCCATCGCCAAGGACGTGCGGACCCTGTGGGGCTACGGCAGGCGCAGCACCCACTGTTGGAAACAGTGGGAGGCCCTGAGAGAGTGGGTAAGGAAGACAGCGGAGGCCCAGCTGGGGATGGCCTCCCAACGAGAAAGGGGGGCCCGTCGAACCCTGACCCCCCTGATGGCCCTCATACTGGCAGTGACTTATCCGGAGCTAGATGGGTGCTTGAGGCCATCACAGCAGCCACAAAGGGGTGAGTACAGTTTCCCAATATACTACTTGCGCATGGTGGGGTGGTCTCCGGACCCTGCACTGACAGTGTGCCTACACACGCTGACAAGGGGAAGGGCAAGGAGGCAGCACCAACTGGCAAGGGGAAGGGCAAGTGGCCTTCACCTGCAGGCAGGAATGACAGGAGGCCTGGTGCTAGGACAGATTTTGAGCCCCCACCACCAACCATGGCAGTTCAGCCGCCCGAGGCTGCAGGGGAAGGGCTGGAGCCTCCCCCCACCACTGCCTACACTGCTACCAGCACCACTGCCAGCAGCAGCAGCTCCAGTGGGCAGCCGTCCAAGGCTGCAGGGGAAGGGCTGGAGCCTCCCCCCACCACTAGCATCCCCAACACCAGCACCACTACCAGCACTACCACCAGCACCACTGCCAGGAGCAGCAGCCCCAGTGGGCAGCCGTCCGAGGCTACAGGGGAAGGGCTGGAGCCTCATCCACCACTGGCATCCCCGACACCAGCACTGCCACTAGCACTGCCACCAGCATCACTGCCAGCAGGAGCCCCAGTGGTCAGCCATCTGAGGCTAAAGGGGAAGGGCTGGAGCCTCCCCCCACCACTGGCAACCCCAACACCAGCACCACTACTGAGCAGCTGTTTCCGCCAGTAGGCAGTGTGTAGTCCTGCCTCCATGAGCTGTAGTGCGTCCTGGACCCTGAAAATCCTGTAGGTGTGATACCCAGGTGAGAGACTGTGACCTTGCACTCCCCAAGTGCTGCATCACAGGGCACAAGGCCCCCTCCAGAACCAGTGGAGAATCCATCCACTCATCCCCTCCTTGCCAGGATGAGGCACACTGGACACAAGGCCCCCTCCAGAACCAGTGGAGAAGCCATCCACTCATCCCCTCCTTGCCAGGATGAGGCACACTTGGCACAAGGCCCCCTCCAGAACCAGTGGAGAAGCCATCCACTCACCCCCTCCTTGCCAGGATGAAGATCAAAGGGCACAAGGCCCCCTCCAGAACCAGTGGAGAAGCCATCCACTCCCCCCCTCTTTGCCAGGATGAAGCACACTGGGCACAAGGCCCCTTCCAGAACCAGTGGAGAAGCCATCCACTCACTCTCTCCTTGCCAGGATGAAGATCACAGGGCACAAGGCCCACTCCAGAACCAACGGAGAAGCCATCTACTCACCCCCTTCTTGCCAGAATGAAAGACACTGGGCACAAGGCCTCCTCCAGAACCAGTGGGCAAACCACCCACTAGAGAGACTGTGGCCTTGCACTCCCCAGGACCAAGCAGTGGGCAAACCACCCACTTGAGAGACTGTGGCTTTGCACTCCCCAGGACCAAGCAGTGGGCAAACCACCCACTTGAGAGACTGTGGCCTTGCACTCCCCAGGACCAAGCAGTGGGCAAACCACTCACTTGAGAGGCTGTGACTTTGAACTCCCCAGGACATCGCACAGGGCATGTAGCCCCCTTCAGGACCAGTGGTGTTGTACCATCTTCCGGCTGAGGTGCCCCCCCGTTCCCCGTCCCCCTGAGGTGCCTGTGTATTTTCGACCTGATGCCCCTGCAGTGTTCTCTCCGTGTTGCTGCAGGAGTCAAGTGGGGCCTTGGCCTAAGTGATGTGGCCCTGTGGCCCACAGACATTGAGGACTGGGCAGTGTCCCTCCATTTGTATATATGTATATACTGTTTGATTTTGAAACACGATTTTCTAGTATTTTATCTTATTACACTCACTTTAATCAATTCCTTTTGTCCTTGCATTATTCCTGAGGGGTACGGGGTGTATATGTAATGTTACTGCATCTGTTTGTGCGTCTGGTGTTGGGGTAGGGGGTGTTGCATGTTGCGTGTGTGTCACTCTCTTTTTCCTCCCCCCTCCGTTGTGTGCTAGGCGGCAGTACTCACTGTGGTCATCTTCGCCGGCGTTGCCGTTCGTAGTGCATTAGGAGGTATACAAGCATGGGGAAGATATGCAGTTCGGGGTCCATGGCGTGGTGGTTCTTCCTTGAGTCTCCAGAGGTGAGTCCTTTGCCTACTGTGTAGTGTTTCCGCCGTGCCTTTGATGTTGTTAGTACTGCCCCGAAAAGGTGGCGGATAGGCCTGTTGTAATACAGTGGGCGGAACATTGTCTTCCGCCTGGCTGTTGGCGATGACCTCCATGGTGCTTGTTGCTACTGCCGTGGCAGTTGGTGTGTTAAAGTTGCTGTCTGTGTGGGCGGTTTCCGCCATTGTCATAATTCCATTTTTTTTACCGCCGGCCTCTTGGCGGTATTCCCTCCGCTTTATCACTGACCACCAGGGTTGTAATGAGGGCCTTTGTCTAAATTCTAAATCCTGCTAATATCCTTTAGAACAGATTGTTCAAAGATAAGCACTCTCACTGGAATAATATAGGGAGTGAACTTACTTGGATTCTGAAGTCTTGTATTTTGATTGATGCATTCATTAGTTTTGTCATCAAAGAAAAATTCCAAGATGCATTTTCTGAAAAAAACTATGAAAGTTCAACCTGGAACCCAAATATATCCATTTTAGGAGAGGGAACAAAGGCCAGACCTCTGTAAAGGACTGCAAGGACTGTGTCACAAGGGCTCTTGATAGATGTTCACTGTGCCTGGTTGCTTGTCCCTTGTGTTGGTTATTTCCTTTTGCTCGTGGTGAGATCATTTGGGTATTTTCAAACCACTGCAGACCAGGAGATTTTCTGCTTGCCTCTTCTTCTGCCACTTTTGTTCCTAAAAAGGCAGTTACTACAAATGAAAATCATCTGAAGCTGGAAGTTACCACAAGTTTTTAGCTGACATGAACAGTGGAGGAATGGAGTCCATTGGTGGATGAAAGCTTTTGTGTGGATGTTGTGTGCTTTTGTCCTCGCTGTTCCAGTAATCAGAGCTAAATGACGATCATTGCTGGTAAGGGCTTTTCGTTTGGCAATCTGATTAAACATTTTGAGATTGTTGTTGTGAATAGTGTTCATCAGTTGTGTGAGTATACCACTTTTCATGAGTAAAATGTTCTTGTATCCTTCTGTAACCTGAAGATATTTTGCTGTGTCAAGAACACTTTGTGTTGGGCTATCTCTTTATTGATCTCCTACCTATTTCTGCATATAGTAATCTGGATGGTGACTTTTAAATTGGCTTCACTTGCCAGAATCTCCACCATTAAGCCATCAGAGAAGTGTTCACAGTAGGTCTGATTAAACTTTGCCAGTCCTGGGTGCACTTTGATGTTATTTGTGACCAATCCTTACAAAAGGCTACATCCCCCAGAAATATACAATATTTATTGAGCAGAATCAGACGGCACTTGCCCTCAGACATTCTCTCATAATTACCCCATGAAGGGCAGGTTTGATTTGATTCCATTTTAGTTGGGAGAGGGACTCCCAGTCATCTTGATGACTTGTAATAAGGGACATGTTGGTGTCTTCTAGTAAAGATGGAGCTAATAAGTTGGATGTGACCATTTGGTCATCAAAGCTAAGATTTAGCTGTTCAGACATGCTGATTATTGTGTTGTGGTTGTGGAAAAAGACATCTAATATGTAACATATAAATATAGCCCCGTAAAGCTTAGTGCCACAAATATGGGGACTAGTATATATCAAAGTCTCCAGCTACAACCTCCCACAGCTGAGCCGCTCTACTAATATTAAACAAACACCAGAAGGTCGAGTCGATAGTACAGTCCATCACACATCCTCCCTAAATAAATGAACTAGACATAACGGTATGGCATTTTGTGAGGAACACTTTCTGGAAAATGATTCCACATTAAACCACAGATGTCTCATCTTCAGGCTGCAAGGACCTTCACCACTATGGGGATGTGCTTCATTATCGGGGCATGCACCATGTTATGTGGGTTGTGCAATGCCCAATGGGTCCCACAATTGAAGTACTAGATGAAGAGTAGTTTAGAAAAGGCGTAGTTTAAAATCACCTGAGGATAGTTGAGGTCACTATCCACTGTAATATTAAAAACTATAATGAACTTGTGAGGTAAGCAATATGCCAAATATCCTAATTGGTCAAGAAGGCCAAGAGTACCAGTACCAGGAAGACAAGGGTCAAAAGGACAAGGGCTTTAAAGTCATGGAGGAGAAGGACTAGGTGGACCTGGGTGGGCCAGGAGGACCAGGGTGTGGGGATCAGCATCAAATTTATTGGAATCAGGAGGTACACAACTGGTCGGCAAGCAGGTGATCTCCTTGATTTATGAATTTTCAGGAGGAGATGAGGCCTATCAGCCAGTCGTGTAGACCTTGGAACTGGGGAGACAGGTTCAGTTTAGATGTCGCTCAACATCCTGTGATTGTGGCCAAATCACTTAATCTCCCTATGCCTTAAAAATAAATGTGACTGTGTATTGTTCTGACTGATGCTCATGTTCAGAGCTTTGATGCCCTGGGACAAAGCTTACTCTGTACAAAACTACAAAAGACATAAAAATATGGAATTTTTTGATTGATTTTACATAGAAATTCCAAGCAAGACCAGGAAAAGGCCCAGGACTACAGGACAAGGAAGAGGATCAGAAAGCAGAAGAACTAAAAATAGGATTAGCAGATCCAGGGCCAGGAGAATCAGATAAGTGTTAGGGAGACCAGGGCCAGGGGACCCAGACCAGGGGGTCAGGGGGAATAAGGCCGGAAGGACCAGATGGGTCAGTTGCACTGGGACCAAGAGTACTAGGACCAGAAAGAGAACAAAGATTGGAAGAGCTAGAACCAAGAAAACCAGGATCATAAGAGCAGGAGGACCAGGGAGATATGCTCCTAGACTACAAGGACCAGGGTCTACAGGACTAGGAGGACTAGCACAGGACCACGGGTAGAAGGATGGGGAGGATAAAGAGCGGGACCAGAAGGACTAAGAGGACAAGAACAAGGAGATCCTGGCCAGATGAAGGGCCAGAAGGAGGAGGATTAGGATCAGGAGCAGAAGGAGGAAGAAGACAACCAAGAGACAGTAGAGTAGGGCGAGGAGGGGAGATTGGCAAAGGAAGAGGACCAGGATGAGAAGTGCACGACAATCTATACGGAGGACAGGGACAGTGGGACGAGGAGGAGCAGGACCAGATGAACCATGAGGACAGCGATCAGTATAATCACATAAAGAGGATCAGGGACTAGGATCAGGGCCCAGAGGAGGTACAGCAAGACCAGGATATGGAGGACTAGAACAATAAGGACTAGAACAAGACCAGGACTCTGTAGATGGCTTAGACAAGGATGACCAAGAGCAAGAATATGAGTTTCAGAATAGTATTACTATGAGGAAGAGGGAGACAAGGAGAATGAACATGATGAGGAGAAATAGCAGGAAGAGGATGACTAGGATGATGATGGTAAGAAGGAGGACCAAGTTAATAGTGTAGGGAATATATCTATTTTCTTATTTGAGGTATACACTTTTCTGTTATAACACTTTTGACAGTGTTAGCATGCACTTGATCTAGGCTACAGAGTGTGGAACCACTTTGCACAATATCAAACAAGGTGCTCAAGCACAGAAGCCAGAACTAGAAACCAGGCCTTCTGATTTCAATGTCAATGTCTTTTTGTCACGCTTTAATATGCACCTCACTGTTGTTGCAAAAAGGCAGTGAAACAAACGTATTCAAGTGAATATTTTATTATTATCATTATTTATCACCTAGGATTGTATGGGACAGATTTACAAGCCCCTAGTGCCTCTTAGCGTCGCCTTGGCGTAATTTTTCTTTTACACTAAAGTGGCCTAAGTAGGCCATTCCCCCGCGCCATATTTACAAAGTGGCGCAAGGCATTTATAGCACTACTTTGTAACCACTTACGCCACATTATGCCTTTGCCAGGCATAATGTATGCACGGGGGCGTTCCCACGCAGGGAGGCCAGAAGAAAATGCGCAGTGAAATTTAAAAGATTTCACTGCGCCATTTTTTTCCGTTATTTTTAATGCCTGCTCAGGGCAGACATTAAAATGACACACCCATAGTAACCTATGGGCCTCCCTATGCTTTTCTGCACTAGTGTCAACATTTTTTATGCTAGTGCAGCAAAGTGCCACAATAGCGTAAAAAGTTTTGATTCTATTGTGCTAATGTCTGCCATGGTATGCCTTATTTTAAATACAGAGCAACCATGGTGTTGTTAGGTGGCGGTAGGGGATGCAAGAAAAGTGACCGATGCACCACTTTCTTATAAGTCTGCCCCTATGTTTTTTGTTGGGTCTTCTTAGCCCATTTTACTTCCACTTCGTGATAACACTTCATGTGATGTCCATGGGAAAAAACATCACCTTACATAGCTGCCTTATGTTACATCTTTTCCTGTTATGTTCTCACCAGCCCTGTGTCTAACAAATAAATGTAACCCTGGACACCTCCGGTATAGCATAAACAGCAGTAGAGACATTCTCGCTTTGCATTTTCCAAAAATTGATGATGCTAAACTATCTGCTGTGGCACTTATTTTCACCCGAGGTGAAGTTCTTCTTTAAACACACTTTCTAAAACTCATTTTGCTCTCCATTGTACCTATTTGCAGCAGTACTACCCGTGGAATTACTGAGAGCGATGGGTTCTTTTTAGGGTCGAGCCTGCGTTGCATGCACCCGCGCATGCGTATCGCAGCAAGACTCTTTAGTGTTCAGAAAAGGGCTCGGAGCCCAGTCAACGTCAGGTCTGTGTCTTTTATTGGTACGTGGGCTTGCCTAATAAAATCTGCTTGCTTTCATTAGTCGAAGGCACGCATACGTCGTCATGCCTTTTCCGGTAGCTAGCCCTCCTCGAGCGCAGCGACCAAGTACAGAAAACATGCGAGGCGCGCTGTTTTCTGTCCGGCTCGTGGTCTTCTTTTTCTCTAGTTCGATCTCGCTTGGCAGAAGTCGAGCGCTTTACATAGTTAATTGCACTTTTTCGGGTTACGTATATAAATGCACATTTGGCCGATAGGTGAAAAGTCGGGTTAGGAGTTTACAACGCTATCAGCTCTAACATGAGCAAACGCGAGACCCGTTGCTTTGCAAATGCTTGTTCTTATCTGTTGTGATATTGTCACATCTTTCCAACCTGCACATATCACAATAGGGGATAGCTAACTAACACCACACAGCTTTCCTCCTCCCATATTTCAAACTACAGAATACTATGGGCCAGATTTACAAGAAAGTGGTGCATCAGCCGTGATGTGCCACTTTTTTTGCACCCCCCCTGCACCCCTCTAACGACACTGTGTGTGCGACGTATTTATAATACGCCGCACTATGGCGTATATTAGGACAATTGCGTCAAAATTTATGACACTATTGTGGTACTTTGCAGGATTAGCAACATAAATTGTGACACTAATCCTGCAAAGTAAAGGGAGGCCCATTGAAAGTAATGGGCATTTCATTTTAACGCATGCTCTGAGCAGGCGTTAAAAATTACGCAAAAAATGGTGCAGTGACATGTTGTAAATTTCACTGTGACATTTTAACGGGCCACCATGCAGAGGAAAGCCCCCCTTTCATACATTATTCCTGCTGCAGGTATAATATGGCACAAGGGGTTAAAAAGTGGCGCAATGCAAGCATTGTGCCACTTTCTGAATATGTCGAAGGAGAATGGCCTCCTTAACGCTACATTAGCGCAAAAAGAAATTACACTAATGTGGCGCTAAGAGGCGCTAGGGCCTAGTAAATCTGGCCCGATGTTTTAGCCATCCAGAAATTACACTAGGCGTAACTGCACTCTCTCTTACACAGGAACAGTAGTCATGGAGCCAGTGAAGCCCCCCTTGCTCCAATCATTTGATATTACAGTAGTTACTTGTAAAAAGAAAATCTGTTTTCATGTAAAAGCTGTAATACCACGTCTAGCAGGAAAGTGGAGACGGAGTCGATAGTGTCCAGATTAGTATGCTCACTAGGCACTATAACTGACAAGCATGCACTGAGTAGGTTTGCCGCCTTGCCCATATCATAAGAACGCTGTGTTCCCAGTTTTTAATTTGACATCCTAAATGCATCCTGGGTATTGTAGTCTTCAGATGCTCTCATTGAACCAACTGATAATGATTTCTAACAGAAATGCCTAGGACAGCAAACATGGTGTCCTGACTACATGGAGAGAAGTGGCCTTCACACCTAAGTGTGTTTCACGCTTTGAGACTCACCCACAACATACACATAAGTGCACTATACGGGTGAGATGAGGGAAAGTTTCCAAGGGCCAGGGGAATAACAAAGGCCCCTACAGCCCCCGCAGAGCTGGACTGGGGAACCAAGGACAGTCCTGGCAAAACCGCTCAAACCAGCACCACTGCCCTCATCAATTTGTACAATCCCGCTCTTTCCATCCATTTTCTCGCTCCCCTTCTCTCCCTCTCTGCTCTCTTTCCCTCTACTTCCCCATCTCTCTATCTCTTTCTCTCTCTCTTGAAGCATCCCTGCTCCTGCTAAGTTGGCCCTTAGGGAGCAGAGGCACGAGGAGCAGCCTTAAGATTTCAAAGCCAGCCTCCAAGGGCCTCAGCCCACCAGGGAAATGCCCAGTCGCGTAATAGGCCTGTCCGGCCCCGAAGCTTCCAGAATTCAAGGCGCTGTGGACAACGGCAATCTTGGAAATTGAAGCGCCTACTATTATTTGAATTTGGCACAGTCAGCTCTAATTGGATGAAACTGATATATGTTTTCCCTATTCATCAGTGAGGAGTCCCCTTACCCGGATAAATCAGGAGTAATTGTCCTCGCTGGCAGAGATGGGGCTTGGGAACCCGAGTGGTGGGTCAGTTTCACACAGGCTCGCTTTGGACCAGAGGTGATTAGAAGCTAACATTCGTGAGTGAATGCTCCCTGGCGCTCACTAGGAGCTTATTCCGAATCCGAGCCGCTCTGGCAAACATCAGAATGCTGGCATTAACATATCTTGATTGCACCTTAGGGAAATTTTAAACCTGAAACGTGTCTTGTGTTGGTGCAGGATTACATGACTATTCTCAACAACACTTAAGAGGTAAGTCACTGCGGAGGGAGCGAGGTCTACCTTCGGGATCTGGGGGTCAGTCTGAGCGCCGAATAAAGTGGAACCCTTTACATTTTACAAAACAATGCAAATATCTTTAGACATGTCTTCAGAATGTTGCTTTAAGACTAAGGCCCATAATTATACTTTTTTCGGACAACATTTGCGTCGTTTTTTGACGCAAAGTCGGCGCAAACTTACAAAATACAATTGTTTTGTAAGTTTGCGCCGATTTTCGGTCAAAAAACGACGCAAATGCGGCGCTAAAAAAGTATAAATATGGGCCTAAATATGACACGAGGCACCGGTGCTTTGCCCATCATCAGAAAGAGGGTGGGCAATGCCAATGAAAGCGTCTAAAGATAAAATGTATGGATTACAATTAGTGTTTGACTGACACAATACATTGAATAATAAAGGAAGTAATCTTACACAGGATCAGTAAGCGCAAAATACGGTGCAAGATATAGGCTGTTTTTTAAAGCACAGGGTGGGAAAAACCCAGGGTGTGTTGGGGAACAGAAGGCTTGAATCCTGAGCATCCAGGCATAAGACCAGACCTTGGTGGGCTGGTACCAATGCACAATTTACAGGTAGACAAATACACGATATTTAAATAGTAAATAGGTAAATAATTACTTTCTGTAATCTAAGTTTAACCTGACCCCCTCCTGCATACACAGAGCCAATGCTGTTCGTTGTACATCCCCTTGTGTATGAGGGGTCCCGGCAACAGTAAGCTACTCTAAGTCAGTCAACTGATCCGCTGCAATTTGGAGCTAGATGAAGGCTACTTCCAATGGCCTAAATAAGAACGCAAACAATTCAAACTGTTGTCAGGTATTTTGTACCAACACTGTGAGCAAAACTGTTTCGGAGCTTTAGTCCGCTTAGTTAGCAATTGTAAACATGATGTAAGTTTCAAGAAGTTACAAAGTTTCAAGAAGTGACAAATGGGTGTTGCATCAAAGAGGAATTAGAAGATCAGACCTTCTGAGCCCTGGGATGGGGTATGCTGCTACGTTCAGAATGGCCTTTAGGATGGATTCTGTAAGTGTTGGTCTCACATTCAAGGCAAGGGGTAGCATCTGAACCACTGTCCTGAAGCCTTCAGCAGGGAAGATAGTGAGACTCTCTCTTATTGATGTAGTTGATCATTGACTATTTTCTACTTTTAGTGTTGGGTGTCTAGAATTAAACCCAATTGTTTTAGCAGAAAGAACAAGTCTAGTTGAGATGACAAAAGTGAGTGTTACAAAAGTGAGTGTAGCCTGAGTGGGACAAGTACTGAAGGGTCACCGGATGAGAGGAGCAGAATTTCAGTTTCCGCTTTTGACAGTGAATTCTCACCATAAAAGCTTATGCTTTGCTTTAGATCTGCAAAATGAATATTTGTTTTACTCACTACTTAAAGTTTTCATCTTTTGCAAAGCTGTGAATCTTGCAAAATTTTGAAGAATACTCTCCAACATTTGCAGATAAAAAAGTTCATAACTCACCCTCCTACCTAGGTCCAGCAGTTGCTAGATGAAACAACATGAATTCATTCCATCAATCACCAGATAAAAGGTTAAAAAATTAAATAGTCAGCAGTGCAGGTTCATCCCCATCAAAAATTAAAATAGGATCTCAGCTGCATGGGCCGAGTCACAGAAATATTTTCCCCAGCAGTGGCGGTCTATTACAGGCTTTGGACGAGAACAATTTTCCCAGGAAAGCCCCAGCAGACTAATATCGTCAGTGAAAGAGGCAAAGCACCACATGGACCACAATGCAGAAGCAGTATTATAATATTTATCCAATTCTGATATGGGTTAATACTAGATACCTATTAACAATGTATTAATCAGTGTATGTCCTCCTACTGTCTCTGAATGATACAACATTGTAGCACACTACAGTTACAATAAAGATGTGTGAATATATGAAACTTCCATAACACCCCAGAATGGTGGACAATAGATTTCACGGTTTCCCTATTCAGAAAATTGAATTGTTCAAAGTAAAATTGGTCAAGCTTGTTTCATTGATTAACAAAGAGTATCCATGGACTGACTATCCATTAATCCAATCTGCCTAATGTATTTTTAGTGCAGTTGCCTGCTGGTTTAGAGCCCCCAAACCTGCTGTTTCAAGGCCACTTGACTTTAGGGTCATCATTATGAATTGTGCAGAGTGGGTTTACCTCATGCCTTTCAGTGACAATTACGCAAAATTCAGTTACAAGTTTACCACGTGAAGTAAAGAACAAAATTACAAGTTGCTGCAGAGGCTAGCTGAGGCAGTGATTTACCACCAAATACTCCTCTACTTCTGAGCAGGTGGTATGTTATACCAAATTGAATCTCCCCATATGGAAGCCACAGGAAAATATCACTCAAAACACCACTGACACAAATAACGTGTGCAGATACATGGAAAGGTTCAAAAGTTGTGTTCAAAAGACACCGCATCACATTGACCTACATAAACACATGTATAATCAAGGAAACACGGAGGGCATGATTCACAAAGAGCCTCCACACTTGTGGCAGAGGTCCCGCAAATGTGGGGGAGTCACGGCACTCTTGTGGAATCTCCACAATGAGAATTCTCATTGTGGAGATTTCGTCCTGAGTGCTGAGACTTTCCCATGACTGGGGGCCTCCACCACGCATGCATGGCGGAGGCCTTTTGTGGATCACACCCAGGACTCATAAGCATTTAAGGTGACCCTTATTTTTCAATCTGACCAATTCAACTGATGATCACACATTCTCACACACACTACCAAACTGTACCATGGATGGCGCACAGGGTATGCATCACTTTGAACTCCATTAAGGGCAACTGCTGGTAATGCTGATACACCTGCAGGTACAAGTACAGCATCTGGTGCAACGATATAGGCCACAAGTATCCAGTTGGCACAAATAAGGGCTTAGGTTGTTCCAAAGATGCCTGAATTCATTGAATATGTCTAGTGTATATATGCCCACAACATATCGACTAACATGTAAGCCACACACAGCCTATTAGATATAACGCAGAATACATTGCTGTCCAATATTGGGTTATACTGCTAACTTCACTACATGAAAATAAAGGAATTGGTATATGTGGGTAGTCTAAATGCCCTGGTATATCCCACTTTCTCAATAGTGCTAAACAGATATCGGGTGCTGTACTGTGTCTGGCATCACAATACATCCTCTTTGCAACAGACCCCAATCAGTAAATAGGATGAAGGGCAAGTTATAAGCCATTCCTGCATTCTTGCAATGGAATTGGGGTCCTAGATTCTATGCATTGTGGCACATTTACCTTTCCTACTGACACTAGTTCATTTCACATGAGCACTTCTAATTCTCAAAAGATCCCTATCATCTGTGGAGTCCCAAGGGTTCCATACTGTCTCCTGTCATCTTCAACTTATGCTCGGAACCCCTTGATAATCTACTCACAGACAACAGCATCAAGATTCACCAATATGCTGATGATACACAACTCTTCTTTAAAGTCTCCTCTACTCTAGTCCAGACATGCAATGTTTCAAACACTGGCTGCACATCATCCAGGCCTGGGTGCCCAGCTCCTCCCTGAAGCTCTGCCTCTCAAAGACAGAATTCCTGTTATTTACCAAGGATAAAAAAGCAAAAAATGGTAGAAACCTTGTTCAAAGACATGAATCCTAATGGCTTCCAAACCCAACTTTTACAAAAATCCAAGTCACTTGGATTTACCCTGGACACCAACCTCACCCTTAAGGAACACATTGCAAAAAAAAAAACAGACTGATACCAGCCCTCTCTTATAAGGAAAGTTGTTAGGCCTGTCAGCCATAGTGTACCACCCACTAACATTCTGCCTTACTCCTCCATTTTTTGGTTGACATAATTTTAGTTGGCTTTAGGAGTCTGTGCACTTTGCCACTGCTAACCAGTGCTAAAATGCATGTGACCACTCTCTAAAACATGGTAACATTGGCTTATACCCTTTTGGCATATTTCATTTACTTGTAAGTCCCTAGTACAGTGGTGCAGCATGTACCCAGTGACTGTAAATTAAATGCTAAAAAGTGGACCTGAAGCACTTATTGTGCCAGCCACTTAGGTAGTCTTCTAAACATGCCTCTGGCCTGCCATTGCAGCCTGTGTGTGCAGTTTAAACTGCCATTTTGATCTGGCAAATAAACCAGACCAAAACTTTCCTTTTCAATACATATAATTCACCCGTAAGGTAGGCCCTAAACAGACCATAAGACAGGGTGCATTGTATTTAAAAATCTGGACAAGCATTTTTAATTTTACATGCCCTGGTAGTGAAAAACATTTAAATTAGTTTTTCAGTACTGCAAGGCCTACCTCTCCCAAAGGATAGCAATGGATTACCTTAATACATTTAATAAGTGATAACTTTCAGATGGGAGGAGTTAGGAATGTCGAGTTTGGTGTCGAGGGAAGTGTAATTGAAAACACCCTTTAGTGGTAAAGTGGGATTTTAATTCACAATTCTGGAAATGCCACTTTTAGAAAGTTTGCATTTTTTTGTCCCAACCATGTGGTGCCTGCATCCTCTAGTCTATGTCACATGACTAGTGGTAGCTAACAGTTGGTCTCTGTGTATTGCTCAAGACAGTGAGCAAAGGTGGTAAAGGTGTTGGCAGGATGGGCCATCTCTGACTTGATAGGGGGAGGAGCTGTCATTAGTCTTTTTTGCCCCCATTCAATCTGGGGCCAGGGCAGGGAGGCAAGAAATTCCTAACACCTCTGGGGGTGGAAACCACCACAACCTTCTCCTGCTTCACCACCAGCACCAAGTATAAATATTGGACCCTCATACCTAACTCTTCAGTACACCTCTGTACAAGTGGAAGATTCAGATGGACTGCTGTGCTGCTCTGCTGCAAGAAGGACTGCTACTTTGCTGCCCTGCTATGCTGCTGCCCTGCTAAGTGAAAAGGACTGGGACTCCATCTTGACACCAGGACCACCAGAGTGACTACAAGGGCTAGATGGCTGGCCTATTGATCAGAGCCTCAGGGACAGAAAAGGCTTCAACCACATTGAACCTAACACCTAATCTCTGGTTGCTGTGAGTTTTCACCCTCAAGTGGTGCCGTTCCAGTCCTGGACCCTTGGAAGTGGACCTGAAGGTGCTTTGCCAGGCTAGCTATGATCCAAGCAGAACTGATGCAGTGCAATACATCACCTTGCATCTCTGCATCGGAACCGCCACTGTGTGACGCATCCCCGACGCAGGATCCCGCGGCTATTCGGAACCGCCACTACACTACAACTCCTTGATGCAAGACCTCACATTGCAGCCCTGCAACTCATCGGAACTGCTGCTTGCTGTGTGATGCATCCTCGATGCAGGACCTCCCATCATAGCCCGCAGCTCATCAGAACTGCTGCTGCGCAGCCATCCTCCATGCTGGATCTCACAATGTTCTGCAACCCGGATTTAAAGTTCTTTGTTCAGCGGGTCAGAGCTGGTCCCTGTATCCGGCCTGCACTCCATTGCAGTCAGCCTGAACTTGTGACTTTGTCCCGGTCTGGCGTGACCAGATAAGCATAGTTGGCGCTTTGTGCTTGTAGGCACTATTTTTACCTAAATCTTCAAAACTGCAGATCTATGGTTCTAATGACTGGATTTTTGTTGTTTTGGTCCAAAATAATTTATTAAATTCTACTACATTTTTGTGGCATTTTTCTTGTGTTCTGGTTTCACTTTATTACTCTTTGAAGTGCAGCAAAAATACTTTACACATTGCCTCTAAATTAAGCCTGACTTCTTGTGAGACAAGCTATCAGAGGGTTAAGTATATTTTAGTTTGGCGTTTGCTTGTGACTTCACCCTAACATAAATTGTAGTTGCTGCTTGAGTAGGCTTTAGCCTCCTCAATCAGTATCCCACTTTCCCACAAACCTGAAACCATTTCTTCAAAAAAGTGACTTCAGAACTTTCTCATTCTTGCATCCAAATGACTTTGCATTAGACCCCCTATGAAGCATCCAACACATCACAGCGCAGCTCATCCTGGGCCTAGAAAAATAAGATCACATCACCTCCATCCTGATGGAGCTCTATTTACTCTCATTGCCAACTGGCACCATATTCAAAAGCAGCTGCATCTTTTACAAAGCCATCATGACTAGTAGCCCCACTTTCTGTGCAGATAAGCTTATCACCTCTAGTGGCTCTCAGTATACACACAGCTAGGATACCTTCAGACTGGAGCCTAAGAAGAGTAAAAAAGAAGAAACAATATAGCAAAACTTTCCATCTATGCACTAAGGATCTGGAACAACATTCCCTTATCGATCAGGAACTGCAACCCTGCTCCAATATAGGAAAGACATGAAAAAGCACGTCTTGAATGAAGGCTTCATCTCAATTCAGTAACAATACACTTCTGCTCCCAGAACCCTGCTACCTCTCCTATCCTGTTAACTCTATGCTTGCCTTCAACTATGCACAATGTTCTGCTGCCTTTTTGGTAGGTGCGTGCTACACAAATACCATATACAAATATACATCAATACCAGCCAGGGCTACCGAACAGACACACCATAATCAGAGGTTGCAGTACAGAGTAAATGTGCAAATAGTGTGTGACACAGACCTAGTAATCACTCATTCTTGTGCCGGCTTCTCAGGATCTGTGAACAATTTAGTGATCCACTGGATCAGCAAGATATCACATATGATGGGTCAATATATTACCCCTGAAGGACATCGCTGCTAGGTGAGTGGAAAGGCCACCCAACTTTTCAAAGAATGCAACTCCAGTATGGACACAAAGGATTGTGGTAAATGTAAACCCTCCATTTAACAAGCTAATCAATGTGACATGGATTGGGTACAAAAGCCTGAAATTCCATATGTACCTGAAGATGGCAGGGAACAAATGTCTTGCTGTCCTTAACATAACATACCGCAGTGTCCCCAGAGCAATTATCATTACACCCGGCATGTGTCTCAGCATGTATATTGTGTGGATGGCAAAACTCAAAACTGACTTTTCTTTGCAGGATTTACCACTGGCACCTGACCATGACCCAACAACTCCATCAGATCCTGCTCACTATAAAGCACACTGAAGCACACAGTATGTCAGTGGGCATGCATTGAGGTTGCTGATGGGTCGTTTCCAGTGCCTTAATCAGAGTGGTATTGTGAAAAAAAACACCCACCCACCCTATACCCACCCATCCCCAACTAATCCATGAAATACACACACATTAGCATTATACTACCCCTTAAGCATAAATACAACTATATCCTGGCTTTCCTGCCCCATCACATCTAAGCCGGGCGAAAGGTGCATCACGTCGGCGTAATTAGTATAACACTGGTCATTTTGTCTTACTCTTACTATGCGAAATTCCTGAAATTATGCCACATCACATAATTATGCACCATTTGTGTTAAAAATTAACATTAAATGCACGGGAACAATGTTAGAGTGTGAGCTGCTCCTTTCGCAGTGTTTTTGTTTCTGTGCACTATTTTTTGTGCTAAAATCCAGCACCAAATGCCAGTTTTGAATTTTACATAAGCACCCATAATTTTGCTGAACTTTCACATAATGCTGCAAAAGGAAATGAGACAATCTTTGCACACCCCTAATAACATCCCAACTAATCCAAATAATCCAACAGCACTAGTCAGCTGGATGTGAAACCCCAGGCAAGAGCTGTCACCTGGGGCAGAGGCAGTGAGAGGACATGGGGCGCACAGCAGTTGAGTCTCTCTGATAGCATTGAGGAGTATGGGACACAGTGGTCCTGGAGCCTGAATCATCTGCAGCCCCCAGATCCCCAACTCTACCCATGTACACCCCTCCCTACCTCCAGTCACCAGTTGTTTCCACTATTTAGAGTGCTGGTAGATGGTGGTACCCATCCTCCCATCCACTCAGCAGTCACAAGAGGGTGTTGGTGGGCAGGATTGAACTTTAGGTGAGTATGCTTTTGTGCTCATATTTTGTCTACCAAACCGTACAATAGGGTCATAGAATAATAAGCTGCGTGCCACAATTGACCTGCAAATTAAGGGTTGCCTATGAAGTGGGCTTCCCTTTTCACCACCTCTTCAGCCAAGACTGGAAGCTTACGGACTGGAAATCTACATTGCTTAGTCGAGCCGCTCAGTGGCCATTGTTCGTGGTTGAGCAGGTTTTTATGAAGATATTGCTGTCCTGGCAAGAGAAAAGTGATAGATTGCGCTGTGACTTTTTCACAGGCCCTAAACATCAAGAAATGGCTGAAAGATATCTTCAACTGTCTGCTGCAGGAAGAGTAGGTGGGGCTGCCAGGCATACATTGGATGATGTGCCAGGCCTATACTTACTTTTTTGGCTCCCAGGAATGATGTATTTCTTATGTGTTATCTATGGGCCGCTGCACTTTGTGGATGCATTGTTTCACAGGATGTAGGTTTACGAAGTGTGGTTTTAACGCGCCAGAAAAATGATGTAATCACATCTCTAGCGTCCAGACTAAAGACATGGAATCAGAATCAACAGGTACAGTATTTCTGTACCCAGTAATTAGACAACTAATTACTTTATGTAGGAGGCTGGACTGGCTTGTAGTGAGTACCAAGGGGTACTTGCACCTTGCACCAGGCCCAGTTATCCCTTATTAGTGTATAGGGTGTCTAGCAGCTTAGGCTGATAGATAATGGTAGCTTAGCAGAGCAGCTTAGGCTGAACTAGGAGACATGTGAAGCTACTACAGTACCACCTAGTGTCATATGCACAATATCATAAGAAAACACAATACACAGTTATACTAAAAATAAAGGTACTTTATTTTTATGACAATATGCCAAAGTATCTTAGAGTGTACCCTCAGTGAGAGGATAGGAAATATACACAAGATATATATACACAATAGCAAAAATATGCAGTATAGTCTTAGAAAACAGTGCAAACAATGTATAATTACAATAGGATGCAATGGGGAAACATAGGGATAGGGGCAACACAAACCATATACTCCAAAAGTGGAATGTGAACCACGAATGGACCCCAAACCTATGTGACCTTGTAGAGGGTCGCTGGGACTATTAGAAAATAGTGAGAGTTAGAAAAATAACCCTCCCCAAGACCCTGAAAAGTGAGTGCAAAGTGCACCAAAGTTCCCCTAAGGACAAAATAGTCGTGTTAGAGGGAGAATGCAAGGAAAACACAAATCAGCAATGCAACAACGATGGATTCCTGTCTGAAGGTACCTGTGGAACAAGGGGACCAAGTCCAAAAGTCACAAGCAGCTCGGAGATGGGCAGATGCCCAAGAAATGCCAGCGGTTGGTGCAAAGAAGCTCTTACTAGGCTGAAGAACTGTGAATACTGCAGGAACGACAAGGGCTAGAGACTTCCCCTTTGGAGGATGGATCCCCCACGCCTTGGAGAGTCGTGCAGAAGTGTTTTCCCGCCGGATGGACGCCAACAAGCCTTGCTACACGCAAATCGTGCGTTTGGCGTTTTTGGACGCTGCTGGGGCCCAGGAGGGACCAGAAGGTCGCAAATTGGACCTGCAGAGAGAGGGGACGTCGAGCAAGACAAAGAGCCCTCACTGAAGCAGGTAGCACCCAGAGAAGTGCCAGAAACAGGCACTACGAGGATGCGTGAAACGGTGCTCGCCGAAGTTGCACAAAGGAGTCCCACGTCGCCGGAGACCAACTTAGAAAGTCGTGCAATGCAGGTTAGAGTGCCGTGGACCCAGGCTTGGCTGTGCATGAAGGATTTCCGCCGGAAGTGCACAGGGGCCGGAGAAGCTTGCAAAGTCGCGGTTCCCAGCAATGCAGCCCAGCGAGGTGAGGCAAGGACTTACCTCCACCAAACTTGGGCTGAAGAGTCACTGGACTGTGGGGGTCACTTGGACGGTGTCGCTGGATTCGAGGGACCTCGCTCGTCGTGCTGAGAGGAGACCCAAGGGACCGGAGATGCAGCTTTTTGGTGCCTGCGGTTGCAGGGGGAAGATTCCGTCGACCCACGGGAGATTTCTTCGGAGCTTCTGGTGCAGAGAGGAGGCAGGCTACCCCCACAGCATGCACAAGCAGGAAAACAGTCGAGAAGGCGGCAGGATCAGCGTTACAGAGTTGCAGTAGTCGTCTTTGCTACTATGTTGCAGGTTTGCAGGCTTCCAGCGCGGTCAGCGGTCGATTCCTTATCAGAAGGTGAAGAGGGAGATGCAGAGGAACTCGGCTGAGCTCATGCATTCGTTATCTGAAGTTTCCCCAGAGACAGAGACCCTAAATAGCCAGAAAAGAGGGTTTGGCTACCTAGGAGAGAGGAAAGGCTACTAACACCTGAAGGAGCCTATCACAAGGAGTCTCTGACGTCACCTGGTGGCACTGGCCACTCAGAGCAGTCCAGTGTGCCAGCAGCACCTCTGTTTCCAAGATGGCAGAGGTCTGGAGCACACTGGAGGAGCTCTGGACACCTCCCAGGGGAGGTGCAGGTCAGGGGAGTGGTCACTCCCCTTTCCTTTGTCCAGTTTCGCGCCAGAGCAGGGGCTAAGGGGTCCCTGAACCGGTGTAGACTGGCTTATGCAGAATTGGGCACATCTGTGCCCAACAAAGCATTTCCAGAGGCTGGGGGAGGCTACTCCTCCCCTGCCTTCACACCATTTTCCAAAGGGAGAGGGTGTCACACCCTCTCTCAGAGGAAGTTCTTTGTTCTGCCATCCTGGGCCAGGCCTGGCTGGACCCCAGGAGGGCAGCTGCCTGTCTGAGGGGTTGGCAGCAGCAGCAGCTGCAGAGAAACCCCAGGAAGGGCAGTCTGGCAGTACCAGGGTCTGTGCTACAGACCACTGGGATCATGGAATTGTACCAACAATGCCAGGATGGCATAGAGGGGGCAATTCCATGATCATAGACATGTTACATGGCCATATTCGGAGTTACCATGGTGAAGCTACATATAGGTAGTGACCTATATGTAGTGCACGCGTGTAATGGTGTCCCCGCACTCACAAAGTTCAGTGAATTGGCTCTGAACAATGTGGGGGCACCTTGGCTAGTGCCAGGGTGCCCTCACATTAAGTAACTTTGCACCCAACCTTTACCAGGTAAAGGTTAGACATATAGGTGACTTATAAGTTACTTAAGTGCAGTGTAAAATGGCTGTGAAATAACGTGGACGTTATTTCACTCAGGCTGCAGTGGCAGGCCTGTGTAAGAATTGTCAGAGCTCCCTATGGGTGGCAAAAGAAATGCTGCAGCCCATAGGGATCTCCTGGAACCCCAATACCCTGGGTACCTCAGTACCATATACTAGGGAATTATAAGGGTGTTCCAGTAAGCCAATGTAAATTGGTAAAATTGGTCACTAGCCTGTTAGTGACAATTTGAAAGTAATGAGAGAGCATAACCACTGAGGTTCTGGTTAGCAGAGCCTCAGTGAGACAGTTAGGCACCACACAGGGAACATATACATGCACACCTATGAGCACTGGGGCCCTGTGTGACAGGGTCCCAGTGACACATACATATAGGCCACAAACCTATGTGCACTGGGGTCCTGACCAGCAGGATCCCAGTGACACATAACAACCATACTGAAAACATAGTGTTTTCACTATGAGCACTGAGGCCTGGCTATCAGGATCCCAGTGAGACAGTGAAAACAGTGACAAACACCCTGACATACACTCACAAACAGGCCAAAAGTGGGGGTAACAAGGCTAGAAAGAGGCTACCTTCTCACACAACCCCCCCCCAAACGAAGGACAATAAGGCTAACCTTGGCCAGTTGAGACTTTATTGTCTAAGTGGTGATAAGTAGAGAGTAGCTCTGCAATAGACTGGTTACTCCCTTTATCATCCACTATATGGTTACTTCCCTGTGGGGATGTAAACCACCCTGTTTGAAGTTTTTTAGCTAACCAACAATGTGAAGATGTATTTTCAGAGTTTCTATCAGTAAGTTTTAGTTTAGAGCAGTGGGAATTATCCACTGAACCTATTTGTAATGATGGAAATGCCAGACAGGGATGCTGTCTCAGTAAAGCCATAGCTGGGCAAAAACTTTGTCCATTTGGCTGGAAGAGAGAACAGGGATGCTGTTTCTCTTGAGTTGGAGCAGGGCAGGGATGCTGTCCTATGAGCTCCACACTAGGGCAGGGATGCTGTCCTAAGTGTTGTGAGGTAGTGCAGGGTTTATGCACTAAAGTTTCTCTGGGAGGGTTGGAGGGATGCTCCATGTTAACTAAAATGGTGCTGTTTTTCTCACCAATGTTAGTTATCCCACAGAGAGGTACTTCCACCTCAGGGAGTCCAGCTTTGCCAGCTGATGATTCCCTTGGAACAGGTGCCACCCCAGGAGAGGTTTCTCCCACCACAGGAATGGTATCCTGAATGGTAGGGTGGTTAGGGGATACTGTGATACCCTTTTTACCTGTTGATGGAGAGGAATCCTGAGTTTTCAGGCCTTCTCTCCTTTGCTTTTTCATTTCACTTGAAATGAGAGGGAACAATTCCTCAGGGATGCCCAGCATGGCTGCATGGGCATAAAACTCTACATCAGCCCAACCTGAGGCCTCTAGGTCATTACCTAAGAGACAGTCTACAGGTAAGCTAGGTGATACCACCACCTGCTTAGGGCCAGTAACTCCACCCCAACTAAACTGAATTATAGCTAAGGGAAGAAACTTAGTGGAGTTATGGACATCAATAATCTTATACTGTTGTCCAATGATGTGTTGTTCAGGGTGCACTAGGTTTTCAGTCACCAAAGTGAAACTGGCACCTGTGTCCCTGTAGGCCAAGGCCTCAACACCATTTATTGAAACTGTCTGCCTGTACTTATCCATTGTAAGGGGACAAGCAGCCAGTGTGGCAAGGCCAATGCCACTAGGTGTGACAGAAACTGTCTTGGGACTGATTACATCAGTTTCCACTATGGACCCATAAGTGAACCCAACTACACCCTTTGCTTGACTGTTGCCAGCAGTCCCACCACTAGTACCACTACTGCTAGGGGCACTAGAGCTTGATGTATTAGTGGTGGTAGGCTCAGGGGGTTTACCTGGACAGGACTTATCCCCTGGCCTATGGCCTCTGTTTTTACACACAAAGCACCAAGGCTTTTTAATGTGTGCAGGTTGGGAAGAAGAGGAAGAATTTGTTTTATCCCCACCCTCTGAAGAGTGTTTAAGATTTGAAGTGGGATCTTTGGTTTTACCCTTATCCCCATGCTTATCTTGAGATTTTTCACCATCTTTCTTCTTATTGCCATCTTTGTCACCCCCTGTATGAACTTTTCTGTTCACCCTTGTTCTGACCCATTTGTCTGCCTTCTTTCCCAATTCTTGGGGAGAGGTCAGATCAGAGTCTACCAGGTACTGGTGCAACAAATCAGACACACAATTATTAAGTATATGCTCTCTCAGGATTGTGTTATACAGGCTTTCATAATCAGTAACTTTACTGCCATGTAACCACCCCTCCAAGGACTTCACTGAATGGTCAATGAAATCAACCCAGTCTTGTGAAGACTCCTTTTTGGTCTCTCTGAACTTTATCCTGTACTGTTCAGTGGTTAAGCCATAACCATCCAGGAGTGCATTCTTAAGAACTGTAAAATTATTGGCATCACTTTCTTTCACAGTAAGGAGTCTATCCCTACCCTTTCCACTAAATGATAGCCATAGGATAGCAGCCCACTGCCTTTGAGGGACATCCTGTACAACACAGGCCCTCTCAAGTGCAGCAAACCACTTGTTAATGTCATCCCCCTCCTTATAAGGGGGAACTATCTTGTGCAGATTCCTGGAATCATGCTCTTTTGCAGGATGACTATGGGGAATACTGCTGCTGCCACCATGGGTATCTAAACCCAACTTCTGTCTTTCCTTCTCTAATTCTAAAGACTGTCTATCCAAATCCAGCTGTTGCTTCTTGAGCTTCAGTCTGGTTTGTTCCACTCTCAATCTATTGAGCTCCCTTTCTAACAATCTGTCATCAGGGTGGGTGGGAGGGACATTTCTAGATACAGAGGTATGATGGGAATGAACAGAAGGAGACCTGTCCCTTACAGAGGGCACCCTAACAGCTTGGCTACCAGCATAATGTGAGATCACATCATCAGTATGGTGTGATTCAACCTCTGTACCAACTATGCTAGACTGTCTAGTAATGGGCAGGCTGAGAAGTTTCTTTCCTGAACCTTTTCCTGGGGGAGTCCCTGGATCAGATTGAGAACCATTAGCTACTTTTTCTACAGATTGGGCACTTATGGCCTTATCCTGTACTCTAAGCATATTAATTAACAGTTCTAAGGAAGGATTCTTCCCTACACTCAAACCTCTCTCTATGCAGAGACTCCTTGCTCCTTTCCAGCTAAGGTGATCATATGCAAGTTTGGACAGTTCAACTTTTTGGCCTGTGCCAGACATTTTTAGAGAGAGTTAAAGTGATAGATAAAGAGAAAAAAGTTTTCAGAACTTTTTTTGGAAAGACAGAAAAAACTTTTTAAACTTTTAAGAACTTTTTGAAAGTTTAGTAGTACTTTTCAGCACTTAGAAAAGAGTGAAAAGAGGAAATGCAAAACTTTTTGGCTATGTGTATATACACTGACCTTGTTTTGTATATTTTTCTCTTATGAAAAGTACAATGACAAGAGTGGTAAGCAGTCTCAAGCACTTATCCCACCACTGCACAACCAATGTAGGAGGCTGGACTGGCTTGTAGTGAGTACCAAGGGGTACTTGCACCTTGCACCAGGCCCAGTTATCCCTTATTAGTGTATAGGGTGTCTAGCAGCTTAGGCTGATAGATAATGGTAGCTTAGCAGAGCAGCTTAGGCTGAACTAGGAGACATGTGAAGCTACTACAGTACCACCTAGTGTCATATGCACAATATCATAAGAAAACACAATACACAGTTATACTAAAAATAAAGGTACTTTATTTTTATGACAATATGCCAAAGTATCTTAGAGTGTACCCTCAGTGAGAGGATAGGAAATATACACAAGATATATATACACAATAGCAAAAATATGCAGTATAGTCTTAGAAAACAGTGCAAACAATGTATAATTACAATAGGATGCAATGGGGAAACATAGGGATAGGGGCAACACAAACCATATACTCCAAAAGTGGAATGTGAACCACGAATGGACCCCAAACCTATGTGACCTTGTAGAGGGTCGCTGGGACTATTAGAAAATAGTGAGAGTTAGAAAAATAACCCTCCCCAAGACCCTGAAAAGTGAGTGCAAAGTGCACCAAAGTTCCCCTAAGGACAAAATAGTCGTGTTAGAGGGAGAATGCAAGGAAAACACAAATCAGCAATGCAACAACGATGGATTCCTGTCTGAAGGTACCTGTGGAACAAGGGGACCAAGTCCAAAAGTCACAAGCAGCTCGGAGATGGGCAGATGCCCAAGAAATGCCAGCGGTTGGTGCAAAGAAGCTCTTACTAGGCTGAAGAACTGTGAATACTGCAGGAACGACAAGGGCTAGAGACTTCCCCTTTGGAGGATGGATCCCCCACGCCTTGGAGAGTCGTGCAGAAGTGTTTTCCCGCCGGATGGACGCCAACAAGCCTTGCTACACGCAAATCGTGCGTTTGGCGTTTTTGGACGCTGCTGGGGCCCAGGAGGGACCAGAAGGTCGCAAATTGGACCTGCAGAGAGAGGGGACGTCGAGCAAGACAAAGAGCCCTCACTGAAGCAGGTAGCACCCGGAGAAGTGCCAGAAACAGGCACTACGAGGATGCGTGAAACGGTGCTCGCCGAAGTTGCACAAAGGAGTCCCACGTCACCGGAGACCAACTTAGAAAGTCGTGCAATGCAGGTTAGAGTGCCGTGGACCCAGGCTTGGCTGTGCACGAAGGATTTCCGCCGGAAGTGCACAGGGGCCGGAGAAGCTTGCAAAGTCGCGGTTCCCAGCAATGCAGCCCAGCGAGGTGAGGCAAGGACTTACCTCCACCAAACTTGGGCTGAAGAGTCACTGGACTGTGGGGGTCACTTGGACGGTGTCGCTGGATTCGAGGGACCTCGCTCGTCGTGCTGAGAGGAGAACCAAGGGACCGGAGATGCAGCTTTTTGGTGCCTGCGGTTGCAGGGGGAAGATTCCGTCGACCCACGGGAGATTTCTTCGGAGCTTCTGGTGCAGAGAGGAGGCAGGCTACCCCCACAGCATGCACAAGCAGGAAAACAGTCGAGAAGGCGGCAGGATCAGCGTTACAGAGTTGCAGTAGTCGTCTTTGCTACTATGTTGCAGGTTTGCAGGCTTCCAGCGCGGTCAGCGGTCGATTCCTTATCAGAAGGTGAAGAGGGAGATGCAGAGGAACTCGGCTGAGCTCATGCATTCGTTATCTGAAGTTTCCCCAGAGACAGAGACCCTAAATAGCCAGAAAAGAGGGTTTGGCTACCTAGGAGAGAGGAAAGGCTACTAACACCTGAAGGAGCCTATCACAAGGAGTCTCTGACGTCACCTGGTGGCACTGGCCACTCAGAGCAGTCCAGTGTGCCAGCAGCACCTCTGTTTCCAAGATGGCAGAGGTCTGGAGCACACTGGAGGAGCTCTGGACACCTCCCAGGGGAGGTGCAGGTCAGGGGAGTGGTCACTCCCCTTTCCTTTGTCCAGTTTCGCGCCAGAGCAGGGGCTAAGGGGTCCCTGAACCGGTGTAGACTGGCTTATGCAGAATTGGGCACATCTGTGCCCAACAAAGCATTTCCAGAGGCTGGGGGAGGCTACTCCTCCCCTGCCTTCACACCATTTTCCAAAGGGAGAGGGTGTCACACCCTCTCTCAGAGGAAGTTCTTTGTTCTGCCATCCTGGGCCAGGCCTGGCTGGACCCCAGGAGGGCAGCTGCCTGTCTGAGGGGTTGGCAGCAGCAGCAGCTGCAGAGAAACCCCAGGAAGGGCAGTCTGGCAGTACCAGGGTCTGTGCTACAGACCACTGGGATCATGGAATTGTACCAACAATGCCAGGATGGCATAGAGGGGGCAATTCCATGATCATAGACATGTTACATGGCCATATTCGGAGTTACCATGGTGAAGCTACATATAGGTAGTGACCTATATGTAGTGCACGCGTGTAATGGTGTCCCCGCACTCACAAAGTTCAGTGAATTGGCTCTGAACAATGTGGGGGCACCTTGGCTAGTGCCAGGGTGCCCTCACACTAAGTAACTTTGCACCTAACCTTTACCAGGTAAAGGTTAGACATATAGGTGACTTATAAGTTACTTAAGTGCAGTGTAAAATGGCTGTGAAATAACGTGGACGTTATTTCACTCAGGCTGCAGTGGCAGGCCTGTGTAAGAATTGTCAGAGCTCCCTATGGGTGGCAAAAGAAATGCTGCAGCCCATAGGGATCTCCTGGAACCCCAATACCCTGGGTACCTCAGTACCATATACTAGGGAATTATAAGGGTGTTCCAGTAAGCCAATGTAAATTGGTAAAATTGGTCACTAGCCTGTTAGTGACAATTTGAAAGTAATGAGAGAGCATAACCACTGAGGTTCTGGTTAGCAGAGCCTCAGTGAGACAGTTAGGCACCACACAGGGAACATATACATGCACACCTATGAGCACTGGGGCCCTGTGTGACAGGGTCCCAGTGACACATACATATAGGCCACAAACCTATGTGCACTGGGGTCCTGACCAGCAGGATCCCAGTGACACATAACAACCATACTGAAAACATAGTGTTTTCACTATGAGCACTGAGGCCTGGCTATCAGGATCCCAGTGAGACAGTGAAAACAGTGACAAACACCCTGACATACACTCACAAACAGGCCAAAAGTGGGGGTAACAAGGCTAGAAAGAGGCTACCTTCTCACACTTTATATATAATGGTTGTTATGCTATTTATAGAACTTGCATAAAAAGAGTGATGGGAGGAATGTTTGAATTATCTCAGCCACTGGTAATTACTCAGGGACACATAACATTCCATTGTTATTTTTACACACCATGCCATCTCAGTTTGGACCCACCCCTACGCAAATCAGTCTTGACTCCTATGGGAACAATCCATCCTAAACTGCCAGTCTAGGTCCTTCAAGAACTGGAACACAAGCAACAAAGGACCAGTTTCACCCTATTTAGGGCATATTTATAGAACCTGCATCTCCTAATCAGTACCAAATAGTTTGTCTATTACCTCTATTTACAAACGTCCAGAAAGGAGATTTTGCATGTCTGTTTAGGTTTCTCAAAGGAACTCTAGGTTCTTACTGCCTCGGTGCATTGTGTGACAATTTGAGTGCCTTGGCATTGCTCCCAGAAAGTCTTCAGATGTCTCCGGTCCATAGGTGTCCAAGCAGGTGCCTGCCAGTCTGCGGACAGATCAAAGGAACCTCCTGGGGTCCTCATGTGGTGGGCAGAGAGGGCCATCAATCATGATCATTACAGAAATGAAGGGGATTTAATTATTAGTGACAAGTGCTTTAACTTTTGAGTTTACTCGCAGCTGGCAATTGGACACTGTTTTCTGTTGAAACCTCAGACAAATGCACCGGGGCCCTTTGACTGGGAAGTGTGGCTTCCTGTGGCAGAATGAGTAACCACAACTTTCTCCTCTGATTTAGCTCTTGGCATGCCAAGAACATCAATATTGGCCAAAATGTGCAGCCCCGTCCAATTATTTTACCTGAAACAATGAGTAATTGAATTTCCGCAGCCGTTCCGCTTCATCAGCCCTTCATGCCATGGCAGCATTATGTGGGTGCTGGAAGAAAGACAAGAAGGCAGGAGGGGAGACCTGCCTCATATTCTGGTTGTTTTTATTTCTGAATGAAAAGAAGTGAAGGATTAATAAGCAGGATTTTATACAGTAACGTGAAACTAGACTTCCCCCTGTATTATTTTATGAACCACATCACAAGCTGTTATTTTTTCCTTAAGCGCAGAGGAAGCACGTGCCATAGTTTTCACTGTACATACAAAGAGCCCAATGTTCCAGGTGTAGGTTGAATGTATGAGCAGTACTAAGCCCGAAAGAGTAGAAAAAGGGTTTAAAGTTTCATCCACAGATTATATCAGTAACGTGCAAGTTCTGTGATAAAATGGCCATGTGTAAAATGCAGTCATGCCATCCAGTACAGAATGAAAGCATGCAGCCAGTTACATCCTCTAGGTGGAGCTACCTAAAGCTAGTCAGTATCAGCTTCTATACACATCCATCAGCAGTAGGACATGTGACCTGATAGCTCATGGCCTGGATATTTATCTGACTTCTAGAAAAGGGCTAAATGCAGAGGCCCATTCACCTGTCCAATGATGTCCACTGTTGGTGGATCTAATGTTCCTCCAGAAATTGGTGGATTTTCCGGCAACACCCATCTCTAATACAGACACTTTGCTGCATACATTTGACCTTGGAGTCCTGGTGCTTAAGTACTTAGACTTGCTCCCTCAGTTCAAGATCAGGGACTGGGGAACCAAAAGCAGCACTGTCAAAATTGCTCAAAACAGCCCCCCTCCCTTTGTCTTCTGCACAGTCTCTCTCTTTCTATCTATCCATTCTTTCTCTCGTCTCGCTCTTGTTGCCTCTCTGATCGCTTTCTGTCCACCTTTCTCCCCCCACCCTCTCTTGAAACCTACCCTGCCTGCTGCTTGGAGCTGGGGAAAGTGACAGATGGACCAAGAGCGTCCCTGGGCTCTCAAAACCAGTCTCCAATGGCTCCAGGCCACTGGGGAAATGCCCAGTAGAATAATGGCCTGTCCGGCCCTGGTGTCAAGATTCTATAGATTGTACTGATGATACATGTGCAATTTAATTTGCAGTGATACTTTGACAGATAGTGAGGACAAAATGTTTTTGCACTCAACAAGCAGTGCACAGTTTGGTACCAACTCTACTACAATTGACCTTTTTATCCCAGGTTCAGTTTTACAGCTCCATTTTTTCCTGGCTTTCACAATCCAGCCTCAACTACACACCACACATCATGTTGTTTTTGCACAGATGCTCATGGTCTAGCTGATCGTGCTTCAGTGAAGTACATGTTCAAGCATCTCCCTCTAACAACCAAACACAAAAGTAAGAGTGTGTGCACTGCCACAGCAATCAAAGCATGCTGTGTTTGCCTCCGTTTAGCAGTCATGAAATGTGTTTTGTTTTCCAGACGCACGCTGCGTTTACGTACTTGTAGCAATAAGGAAATGGCATGCTGTGTTTACCTACCTTTAGCAATCAGGAAACGCATGCTTAGCTTACCTACCTTTAGCAATCAGGAAATGCATTCTGAGCTTACCTACCTTTAGGAATCAGGAAATGCATGCTGTGCTTACCTACTTGTAGTAATCAGGGAATGCATGTTATATTTTCCTGGTTATAGCAATCAGGAATTGCATGCTGTGCCTACCTACCTTTAGCAATCAGGAATTGCATGCAGTGCCTACCTACCTTTAGCAATCAGGAAATGCATGCTGTGTTTACCTACCTTTAGCAATCAGGAAATACATGCTGTGTTTTCCTACCTTTAGCAATCTAAAAATGCATGCGATGTTTGCCTAGATTTAGCAATCAGGAAATGCATAATGTACCTACATACCTTTAGCAGTCAGGGAATGCATGTTGTGCTTACCTACCTTTAGGAATCAGGGAATGGATGTTGTGTTTGCCTGGTTTTACAATGAGGTAATATAAGATGCGTTTACATAACTTTAGTAAGCAGAAAATACATTCCGCACTTGCTTGACTTTAGCAATCAGTAAACGGAGACTATGCTTGCCTAACTTTAGTAATTAGTAAAGACATACTATGTTTGCCTGACTTTAGCAATCAAAAAAAGCATGCTTTGGTTGCTTTCAGGAAATGCATAATGTGTTCGCCTTACTTTAGTAATCAGAAAATGCATACTGTGTTTACCTACCTTTAACAATAAGGAAAGGCATGTTGAGTTTGTCTGGTTATAGCAATCAGGAATTGCACGCAGTGCTTACCTTTCTTAAGCAATCAGAAAATGCATGCTGAGCTTACCTCTCTTTAACAATCAGGAAATACATGCTGTGTTTGCCTGGTTATAGCAATCAGGAATTACATGCTGTGCCTACCTACCTTTCGCAATCAGGAAATGCATGCTGTGCTTGCCTGATTGTAGCAATCAGGAAATGCATGGTGTGCTGACCTACTTTTAGCAATCAGGAAATACATGCTGTGTTTGCCTGGTTATAGCAATCAGGAATTACATGCTGTGCCTACCTACCTTTCGCAATCAGGAAATGCATGCTGTACTTGCCTGATTGTAGCAATCAGGAAATGCATGGTGTGCTGACCTACTTTTAGCAATCAGGAAATACATGTTGTTTTTTCCTGGTTACAGCAATCAGGAAATGCATGGTGTGCTGACCTATCTTTAGCAATCAGGAAATGCATGCGGTGCTTGCCTGTGTATAGCAGTCGGGAAATACATGCTGTGCTTATAAACTTGAGGCAATCAGGAATTGTATGCTGTGCTGACCTACTTTTAGCAATCAGGAAACAAATGTTGTGTTTTCCTGGTTATAGAAATCAGGAATTGCATGCTGTGCCTACCTACCTTTAGCAATCAGGAAATGCATGCTTAGCTACCTTTAGCAATCAGGAATGCATGCTGCGTTTGCCTGGTCATAGCAATCAGGAAATGCATGCTATGCTTACTTACTTTTAGCAATCAGGAATGCATGCTGCGTTTGCCTGGTCATAGCAATCAGGAAATGCATGCTATGCTTACTTTTAGCAATCAGGAAATGCATGCTGTGTTTACCTACCTTTAGCAATCAGAAAATGCGTGCTTTCCTTGCCTGGTTATAGCAATCAGAAAATACCTGCTGTGCTTACCTACCTCTACGAATGAGGAAATACAGTTTGTGCTTACCTACTTTTAGCAATCTGGAAATGTATGCTGTGTTTGCCTGGCTATAGCAATCAGGAAATGCATGCTGTTTACCTACCCTTAGCAATCAGGAAATGCATGCTGTGCTTGCCTGGTTTTAGCAATCAGAAAATACATGTTGTGCTTACCTACCTTTAGCAAACAGGAAACGGATGCTGTGTTTCCTTGGTTTTACAATGAGGTAATACAAGATGTGTACACCTAACTTTATTAAGCAGAATATGTATTCTGCATTTGCCTGATTTTAACAATAGGTAAATGCATGCTGTGTTTGCCTGACTTTAGTAACTAGAAAATACATACTGTGTTTGCCTGACTTTAGCAATCAGAAAATGCATGTTATGTTTGCAATCAGAAAGTGCATGTTGTGTTTACCTACCTTTAGCAATCAGGCAATGCATGCTGTGTTTATCTACCTTTAGCAATCAGGCAATGCATCCTGTGTTTACCTGGTTATGGCAATCAGGAAATGCATGCTGCGCTTATCTACCTTAAACTATCAGAACATCCCTTCTGTATGTGCCCGACTTTAGTAATTAGAAGTCGTACTCTGTTTGCCTGACTTTAGCAATCAGAAAATGCATGCTATAATTGCTTTATTTGCATTCACAAACAACATGGGGCCAGATGTAGCAAAGACTTTGCGACTCGCAAACGGCAAAAATCGCCGTTTGCGAGTCGCAAATGCGTCTCTGCTATGTTGAAATGCATTTTGCAAGTCGGAACCGACTCGCAAAATGCATTTCCGAGTCGCAAATAGGAAGGGGTGTTCCCTTCCTATTTGCGAGTCGCAATGGTATGCATTTCCATTTGCGACCGCGATTGCGGTCGCAAATGAAAGCGCAGTTACCATCCACTTGAAGTGGATGGTAACCCAGGCGCAAACGGGAAGGGGTCCCCATGGGACCCCTTCCCCTTTGTGTCTGGCACAAAAAATAATTTTTCAGGGCAGGCAGTGGTCCAATGGACCACTACCTGCCCTGAAAAAAACCGAAACAAAAGGTTTCGTTTTTTTTTTTCAAAGTGCTGCTCGTTTTCCTTTAAGGAAAACGGGTTGCACTTTGAAAAAAAAAAACTGCTTTATTTAAAAGCAGTCACGGACATGGTGGTCTGCTGTTCCCAGCAGGCCACCATCCCCGTGAGTGCCCTGAATCGCTATGGGGTCGCAAATTGCGACCCACCTCATTAATATTAATGAGGTGGGTCTTTGCGACCCCATAGCGACTCGCAGAAGGTGTCTGAGACACCTTTCTGCATTCCAAATTGCGAGTCGCTGGGACTCGCGAATTGCAAGTAGCAATTTGGAAGATTGCTACATCTGGCCCATGGTGTGTTATTCTGATTACGCTATGCGTTCTGGGAGTATATGCGCTTCTGCTCCCCATACCTGACATCTAACCTGGTTATTTATAATGACTTTGTTGGAAATTGCTCATTATTAGCTTTAGGTACCATTCTTGTTTCAAATTCCATATACACCCCCCCCTCCGAGAGTGGGAAAGATTAGGCTGTGTTTAAGTTGTGCTTATTCACATGATTTTATGCTGGGAATTGCCCCTCTCTTCTCATTTCGTATTTTTTGACAACCACACAGTACTGGATCCCACTTTCAGCCTAAGTTTCTGGACCTCTGGAGGCTGCTTTTTCTCTAAATTTGTTTGACCAATTGAGAGTACTTTTTTAAAGCAATTCAGCACGTTGTGTTTGCTGATTAGGAGGAAGGCAGCCAAGCACAAAGGATCCCACCCCTGGCGGTTGTTAACAGCAGAAAGTCTTTATCAAAACTTGACTAAATATTATTGTGCTAATCGAGCTGTTTTGAAGACCTTTTTATAGTTGACTGAAGGGGCCACTGCAAAAGCCGTTGTATCTAAACAGTGAGAGCTTCACAATAAGTGGATTTTATTAGGGGAAGAAAAGGCCAAGGGCTGCAAGCTCGATCAGAAATCATGATCTTACAAACCTTTTATCAAGTTACCTATTTCAGGAGCAGCATTGTTGTTGTCAGGCCTCTATCTTGTGCCTTTTGTGCAGTGGGTATTACTCACTGTCCTCATGTCATGCCTTCCTCTGTGGCGCCTTTACATTTCGAATACTCAATGACTTCCCCCTCCCAGAAAACCTGAACCACTGGCCCTTCTGTTCTGTTGCTACGCAGGTTTAGGCTAGTTATCACTCCAAAAGATATCATATGCCTATTTAGGATAGTCACGTTTCCACTGTGAAGCATTGGATTTTACCATCATGCACTTGGGTTCGATTGTACTTATTGCTGTCAATTACCGTTAGCACCTGCTGCCTGCCAGGCCTTATATCCGTTGTATGTAACGTGATTTTCTCCAGGTTCCTTGGAAGATTCCACTCTTCCACGTGAGACACGTGACTTTCTGGAAGACTCTTGGCTTCCTCTATAAATAACCCCTTGGAACCTGCATTGGGGCTTGGCCTCATACCCATACCTGTCCTGCATAGCAACGTCCCTGCACTCACCTCCTGTGTTGCCTGGATCTTCCCGTGTTTCAGTGCAGCGCAAGCTTCGTCCCTTCACTCATCTCCTGAGTCGGCCAAACCTTCAGCACTCCAGCCCTATGCAAGCCTCATCCCTGCATTCATCTCCTGAGTCACCCGGAAAGTCCCAGCGCTCTAATCTTCCAAGCCTTCATGACGACTTTGAGATCCTGACTTCTGTGACGTTTCCAGTGTCTCCCCTCATGAGCTACAATTCCACCTCTTTTTGAGCTTCTTACATCGACCTGCCTGTGTTCTTCGAACTCCAGTTAAAGTACTAGACAAGGCTAAGTACTTTCCTTTCAGGTTAGTACGCACTAATCCTTAATAGAAGTTGCAGGTCTGTCAGTCAACCAATTCAAGACTCTAAACTTTGCTCCAGCTCCTTCTCCGTAATTTTTCTTCAGAGCTCCTTGCTTGTCTTGGTTCCAGACCCCCTCTCCAAAACTTGGAGCTTGAACTTTGTTACCACGGACTAGAGACTAAATTGTGAATGAGCCTAGTAACTTCTACCAATGTACTAAGTGTAACCTTGTGGGATAGAGGACTGCTCCAAACACCCTCCACAGAATCAAGGCCAGATGGTTCACCCCAGACCTACAGGAATCCAAACCGCTATGCCGCAGAATGGAAAAAACCTGGCACTGCGAACCTACCAACTCCAACCACATTGCATTCAAGGATGCCTTACGCAAACATCACCAACTGATCCGCACCACCAAAAGCACCCACTTCAAAAACCGCATTGACACCAGCGCTCACAACAGTAAAGAGCTCTTCGGCATCATCAAAGAGCTCTCCGCTCCCAAGACTTGCTCCAACGAACCCCCGCCATCACAGGAGTTCTGCAACTCAGCAACTCACTCGCAACCCACTTCCGTTGAAAGATAGAAGAAATCCACAACAGCTTCAACCCCCAGACCCACCAGCTGACTATAAACACCCACGAACCCAATCCCCCAAGCGACACCCACCTCCTCTACACCTGGACCCCCGTCAACAAAGAAGACACCGCCAACACCATGGCCTCCATCCACTCCGGATCACCATCGGACCCCTGCCCACACCATATCTTGAATAATGCAAATATCATCATCGCTCCCCACCTCTGCAACACCATCAACAGCTCCTTCAAGTCAGCCACCTTTCCATAAAGCTGGAAGCACGCAGAAGTCTACGCCCTGCTGAAAAAACCCAAGGCAGACCCAGACGACCCAAAGAACTACCGACTAATCTCCCTCCTCCCGTTCCCAGCCAAAGTAATCGAAAAAATCGTGAACAGCCAACTATCCCGATTCCTGGAAGACAGCAAGGCACTCAACACCTCCCAATCCGGATTCCGCAAACACCACAGCACCGAGACCGCACTCATCACTGCCACAGATGACATCAGGACCATGCTCGACGAAGGAGAAACAGCTGCACTCATCCTCCTGGACCTCTCCGCAGCCTTCGACGCGGTTTGTCATCACACTCTCCGCACACGCCTCCATAACACCAGAATCCGCGACAAAGCACTCGACTGGATCTCATAATTTCTTTCAGGCAGAACCCAGAGAGTCTGCCTTCCACCGTTCATATCAGAAGCCTCCAATATCATCTGTGGCGTCCCCCAAGGCTTATGTCTCAGCCCCACGCTCTTCAACGTGTACATGGCCCCACTCGCCAACATCGTACGAACACAACACATCAACATAATTTCCTACGCAGACGACACTCAGCTAAACCTCTCCCTCACAAAAGACCCTACAGCTGCAAAAAACAACCTCCACAACGGACTCCAAACCATCGCTAAACACAGACAAGACAGAGATCCTCATCTTTGGAGCCAACTCCTCAGCATGGAACGACTCTTGGTGGCCTACCTCCCTAGGATCCGCACCACCTCCCACCACCCACGCACGCAACCTGGGATTCATCTTGGATTACACACTCAGCATGACTCAGCAGGTCAACGCCATCTCCACTTCTTGCTACAACACCCTCCGCATGCTCTGAAAAATCTTCAAGTGGATTCCCGTCGAAACCAGGAAAACTGTCAGCCACGCCCTGGTCAGCAGCAGACTGGACTATGGAAACGCCCTATATGCAGGAGCAACAACCAAACTCCAAACAAAACTGCAAAGAATCCAGAACGCATCCGCCCGACTCATTCTGGACGTCCCACGCTGCCACCACATCACCCCACCTCAGAGACTAACACTGGCTTCCAATACCAAAGAGGATCACCTTCAAACTCCTCGTCCACGCACACAAGGCCCTCCACAACAGAGGCCCAACCTACCTCAACGAAAGACTCACCTTCCACACCCCCACCCGCAACCTTCGCTCCGCCAGCCTCACCCTCGCCTCCGTTTCCCGCATCAGCCGCACGACCGCCGGAGGAAGATCCTTCTCCCACCTGGCCACCAAGACTTGGAACTCCCTATCCCTCCACCTTCGCCAGACACAAGACCTCTTAACTTTCAGGAAACACCTAAAGACATGGCTTTACGACCAGTAGCTCCCCCCCACCCAGCGCCTTGAGACCCTAACGGGTGATTAGTGCGCTTTATAAATCTTGTGATTGATTGATTGATTGATTGTTTTATTGCCAACTTTGGGGGTGCCCCCGACTCCAACCTATGCACAGAGTGTAACCTCGTTTCTATCATACCTTGGGAGTGTCCCCAACTCCAATCCATGTTTCAAGTACAACCTTGAGAGTGTCAGTAACTCCAATCTTGTGCCAAGAATAATCGTGCCCCGAAAATAAACTAGCTCTGAGAATAACCTTGTTCTGAGTGTACCCTTGCTTCGAGTAGAACCTTTTTTTGAGTATAACCTTATTCCGAGTGTAACCTGTGCACTAAGTACAACCTTGAGAGTGTCAGTAACTCGAACCTTGTGCCGAGTATAAACTTGTTCCGAGTATAACTTATGTAGTGAGTGTACCATATTTCTAAGAGTAATCTGTTCTCTAGCATACCTTGAGAGTTTGTGTAAATTCCAACCTATGTACCTAGAGCAACCTAGTTTCTAGTATCCTTTGGAAGTGTACCTGACTCCAATCCATTTACCGTGTTCCTTGGGAGTGCCAGTAACTCCAATCCATGTTCTGAGTTTTACCCTGGGAGTGCCATAGACTCTAATCAGTATTTCAACTTCTTCCTGTAGAGTCTTTGAAGATTCTCATCCAAGTACCTGGTTGTTCTGCTCTTATGCTGTGATTATGAAGAAACCTTGTTTTGCGTCTTCACGAAACCAAAGATTCTGGTCCCGTAAACGTCTACCTTTGCATACCCAGATGGTCCTACGAATGACAACCCAGTTAAGCAGAGTAATACTGTCGCTGAGCAGAACCTGTACCTCAAGTGTTCTTTTATTATTTTGTCCCTTCCCCCTATGGAAAGTAGCCTGGAAATTAGGCGTATTGTCCCTAAGTCCAGCTTCTTCCTGGGAGGGAGTGGAGGTGCAGCATCGATTCCAGTGTTGTTTGAATGTGTGACATTTGTCATAAAGGACTCCTCCTTAACAAAAGAATATTGTACTCATTAGATGTTCTTTGTGCCAAACGTTTGTGTAGTTGTTTGGGCAACTAAATACTTGGCATCACTTGACTTAACATAACTAGCTTTGGAAAAGTCTTCAGTTATTTTCTTACTGGATCCATATGAATATTGTTGATAAATATGCTCTAAAATCAATAACATACATGCCAACATCAAAGCCGAACAATTAACTCTCCATTTTACTTGAGTTTAATTGCCGATCTAGACTGGCCTTGTTTTCTCAATTTTTAACTCTGTTGGTGGCAACTGGTGGCAATGTCTTTGTGCCTGGCTTATGCTCAGGCTCACCTCTCATTCTTGGTTAAGCTAAGAAAGACTTTGTAAAAACAATTGTCTCATGTCTACGTCAATTTGTCAACATTTTCCTAAATCTGGAATTTTATGTTGCAGTGACAACATATTTTTGAAAAGCAATCTTTTGACTTTTGCATAATTCGCCTTAGTATGTTGCCTCATTTCAGTCAATGTTTGTGGAGTGGGCAGCGAGTTCTACATTGAAGATCCATACTGAGGAAGCATAACATCTTAGATCCCTGGTCCGCCAATTTCTGTCATGGAATTTTCCTAGGCTTTGATTCTCACTTTTTCTACAACACCTCTCTCTACTGGATAGTTGTTAACATCCTATCATCAATGCCTGCCACTGTTTCCTAATGAGCCTTCTTCTGGACAAGTGAAACAGAGCATTACTCAGAAGTGAGTAATTTCAGCTTTGCATTTTAATTATTACCCCTGACCATATTCCTCCTTGCTCGACCTCAGTGTTAGGAACAAGGCTGAGGTCTCCCACGTTGATATCGACTCTGTATTACCTGTATTACCTGCAGTATAAAGGTTCTCAGTAGAGAGACTGATGTAGTATGTCTACTGCCGGGGTGCTCAAAAGAGCTGCTGAGACTTGCTGCTGTTTTAGGTTTTCAGAGCCATGAGATCTGCAACTCTGATTCACTAGTCTACGTGGAGGATGTACTCAGATACTCAGGAGGTTTTCTCCGTCAGCTTTCCCATCCAGGCCTACACACGAACTGCCTAGCACCCGGCAACACCTGATGGGCATAAGTTGAACGGCAAACTCTAAAAGCACAGTTACAGAGGGTTTGGCTTGGGCTGAAAGTTAACTTGACCCTAATTAAACCTTAGATAGGCAGCAGGAATAGTAATGTGAGTGGCAGAGCTGTGGGTCAGACAATAGGAGTGATGGGAAGGGCTGAATGTGGGAGAGAGAACTCTTTATAGGTGTGTGGCATTTAAGTGGATACCCTATCGAAATCCATTACTCCACATCTCTAGAAATGATGGTTGTTTGGGTATTTTCACCCTGCAGCATTTTTCTCCAATGAAGTGTAGAAGTGAGGATTACTATCATATTTAATGAAAAGTTTTGAGAATACTCACAAAGGTATAACTTTTTTGGTGTTAACTGAATTTCATACCACCTCCCACCCCTGCTCCTTTCCTTGGAACAACCATGTTTACACTCCTAGCAATAAACAGTACTTCTAGAGTGTGGCTTATCACCAGTGAGGGTATACAGGAGCTGGGTTGCTGGGCTTAGTAGAACATCCAGGTCTTGAGTCTCTTCCTGACGTTTGTCAGCGACAGTGATGTTTGGAGGTGGAGAGGGAGGGCGATCCAGGATTTGGTGGCGAGGTGGGAAAAGAAGCAGTCTCTGCTGAGGCTCCTGCGGATGCGCAGTGTCTGTGCAAGGAGGCATAGCAAAGGTTTCTGGGTGGTTGTGGAAGGTTAGGCAATGGTTCATGTATGCTGGTCCTTGGACGTGGAGAGTTTTGTAAGCGTGTGTCAGTAGTTTGAATTGGCATCTTTTCTGGATGGGGAGTCAGAGGAGATTCCTCCGTGTTGGTTATGTGGGTCCATTTGAGCAGACTGAGGATTACTCTGGCCGCTGAGGTCTGTATCATCTAGAGTCTTCTCATGAGTTCGGTGGTGGTTTCTGCATACAGTGCGCTGCCATAGTCCACATGGCTGGTGATTAGGTCATGCATGACAGTTTTTCTCATGCTTATGGGGAGTCATTTAAAGACTCTTCAGAGAATGCAGAGAGCCTGGAGCAGGCAAAGGAAAGTGAGTTGATCTGCTTTGTGGTGAGTCTGCTGTCCAGGATAATGCCGAGGTTGGGGCGTGATCTTTTGGTGTGGGCATTGGTCTGAATTCGGCGGGCCACCAAGTGTTATTCCAGAGGGAGGCATGGGTGCTAAACATCAGCACTTTGGTTTTGTCCGTGGTGAGCTTCAGGTAGTTGTCCTTCGTACAGGCTGCAACATTCTTCATGCCGTTTGTAGTAGTTGGTATTGGTGGTGGTGGGATCTGCAGAGAGCGAGAGGATGAGCTGGGTTTCATCAACATAACATACGATGTTGATAATGTGGGTTCTGACAATGTCAACTGTAAGCATCATGTAGGTGTTGAAGAGGGGGGGGCTGAGGGATGAGCCTTGAGGAATGCCGCAGATGTTGCTTGTGGGTTCCAAGGCATGACGCAATCTGTCTGAGCGCGTCTCCCTTGATTCCGATCTGGTGCAGTATTTTGATGAGTGTGGTAAGAAATGGTGCTGAAGGCTGCGGAGAGGTCGTGAAGGATCAGGGTGGCTGGTTCTCCTCTGTTGAGTAGGGTGCAGATGTCATCCATGTCGGTGATCAGGGCGGTCTCGGTACTGTGGTCAGAAACAGGATTGAGAGGCACCTAGCAGGTTGTTTCTCTCAACTGTATTCCAAATACATTTCAAGGCCTACTGAATCTTCTCATGTTCAGATGAAGCTTCCCTCCATGGTCCACAAGAGCCCCCACAAAAGCACACACTTGTGAAAAAAAGAAGAGAACTATCCTAAAATATCCCAGTCCCCTTCTGCCTAGATACTGCATTAAATATGAATATTTACACCGCTCCCCTGTGGCTAAATGTATTTTGCTCTTTAATATACTTTCTATGTGCATGGACAAGAGTGGAACGCTTTGCATGTCCATGGGTTACTAGCTGCTCTAGTCTAGGTTTTTTCTTTGCATTGCGTGACATATAGGGGGTTATTCCAACTTTGGAGGAAGTGGTAATCCGTCCCAAAAGTGACGGTAAAGTGACGGATATACCACCAGCCGTATTACGAGTCCATTATATCCTAGGGAACTCGTAATACGGCTGGTGGTAAATCCGTCACATTTGGGACGGATTACCACCTCCTCCAAAGTTGGAATAACCCCCATAGTGTTGGTTTATACTGATATAACCAAGACTCCAAGTGCCAGAATGCAAAGGAAAAGCCTGCACTGGAGCTGCTAGTTATGCATGGATCTGGAAAACTCAGCAAGGATTCATGGATGTCATTTATAGGCGATTTCAAGTCATAGATGAAAGCCTGCTTAGCCTTTTGGACAAGAAGTTTGACAGAGTAGAGAAAGCAATAAACCCATTGTTTTCTTGCTTATCACATGCAGCACAAAGAAAACCAGAAAGAAACAAATATAAGTTAACACGCTGCACTAAGTCTACATAATATGAGCGGCTATCCAAGTTAGAAACCTTTCTCTTGCACTTTTGCAGTTTACTGACTACGCCTTTGTTTCACTCATATAGCTTCTTGAAAGCAATTTACAATTTCAAATGTTCCCATGTGTCCTTTTCATTCCTGTTTCATAGGGTGAGTCCCCAGTTGTTGAGGTATTATTCCATAAGAAGCATTGGCAGAGCCAATAGCTCTTGCCGATGCAAGAGCTATTGGCTCTGCCTATGTGTTTTGGTCATGTTCTACAGCAGCGTGGCTGGTCCTCATCATGGCTCACAGTTAGTGGCGTAGGGGATAGTTGTGTGTAGTGTCATAGAGTGGAATAGCGAAGAGCATTGTAGAGTGAACTGGCAGAGAGTGTTGTATATTGAAGTGACAGTGTGGAGTCAAGGAGAGTGCAGTGGTGGTGAATTCAGCAGCATACAATGGAGCGTCATAGAATGCAGTGGCGTAGAATAGAGTGGTGCCTATTAGAGTGCAGTGGTGCAGAGTGCAGTGGCACAGAGCAGAGTGGCGCAGAGTAGAGTGGCACAGAGTAGAATGGCGTAGAGTAGAGTGGCGTAGAGTGATGCAGAGTAGAGTGGCATAGACGTGAGTGATACAGAGGTCATTGGCGCAGAGTACAGTTGAGCATCACAGAGTGCAGTGGTGTAGAGTGCACTGTAGAGTCAAGTGGTATAGTGTACAGTGGCATAGAGTGGAACAGAGTAGAGTGGCCCAGAGTAGAGTACGGTACCGTACAGTGCAGTGGTATAGTGTGCAGTGGCACAGAGTGGAGTTGCGTAAAGTGGAGTAGTGCAGCGTGGTGTAGACTTCAGTGGCAGAGAGTGCAGCATTGCAAAGTAGGTTGTCAGAGTGCAGTGGTGTAGAGTGGCATAGAGAGCAGTGGTGTAGAGTACAGCGATACAGAGTAGAGTGTAGTGATGTAGAGTGCATTTGTGTACAGTGCACTGGCATAGAGTGCAGTGGTTAAGAATAGAGTGGCTTACAGTGCAGTGGCATAGAGTGGAGTGGTGCAGAGTAGAGTGGCATACAGTAGATTATTTCAGAGTAGAGGAAAGTGGTGTAGAATGCAGTGGAGAAGGGCAGAGTGCATTTGGGGAGATTGGCATAGAGTGCAATTGCGCAAGTGGTGTAGAGTGCAGTGGGATAGAATGCGGTGGTAGAGTAGATTAGAGTGGTGTACAGTGGTTTGGTGTAGACTGCAGGGACATAGAGTTGAGTGTTACAGAGTAAAGTACATTGGCACAGAGTGTATTGTCTCAGAGTGCAGTGGCGTAGAGTGCAGTGTTGCAGAGTGGCATACCGTACAGTGGCGTAGGGTAGAGTTGTGCAGAGTAGACTGGTGTGGCCTAGTCTGGAGTGGTGTAGAGTGCAGTGGTGAAGAGTGTAGTGGTGTAGAGTAGAGTAGGGAACAGTGCATTTTCATATAGTGGAGTGGTACAAGGTAAATTAGAGAGGTGTAGCTTGAAGTGGCATAGAGTGCAGTGGTGTAGAGTGGAGAGGTGCAGAGTGTAGTGGAATGGGGGGTGTAAAGTGGAGTGGTGCAGCGTAGAGTGCAGTGGTATAGAGTGGTGCAGAGTAGACTGGAGTGGCATACAATGGAGTGTACATGGTGTGGCAGGGCACACTGCCATTACAGACAACACGTTTTTAACTGAAATGACCATTACATTTGCAGACACACAGTTTTACTAATAAAACTATACAGTGCACAGTTGAAAATGTGTGGAAACGCATCACCTAGTTTAATTATTTATTTTGATCATATTGAAGTATTTTGTTTCCAACACACTTCAGAAATAACAAAAAATGTGCTTCATTTGTGTTCCTAATTCTGATGTATTCGGAAATACTTACATGGCTCATTTAAATGTTGTCATGTGCTTACAAAACCTCTTTTCTACCCCCAGTATTCAGCAAGATTGTCACATAAATCCTCCCACTTTGAAGTCAAAGATAGAAGACAGCCTAAAGCAAATAATGCCAGCAAATGGAAAGCAAGAAAATGTGAGTTACAAGCCACAAAGCCAATGGCAAGCACCAAGCAAAATGCATTTCTAGGTCAACTTTCTGAATGTCCCAAAGATGTGTAGCTGTATGGTAGGCCGACCTAAAAAACACTAGAGCAATTCAATGCTGCAAATCACTGACTGGATTACCACTTACCAGTTCCTTTCCTTATAGAAAGGCCATCAATAAATCCAAGAGACAGCAAAACAATCCTATACTTGATCTGGGGATAATCAGAACAATAACATAAACTTCCTCATACCAAACAACTTGATATTAACAAGCAACTCATCTCTGCTAGATCATTACAGCTGCAGATTATTTGCCATTAGTGAGGACACAGCCCAAGAATTAAAATAGGGAGATCGATAAACTCAACTTTGAGAGAACGTTGCTGTACTCTGTTGGACTTTAATATAGAAAAAGTCCTCTCTTTTAAACTAAGCAAACGTTTAGTGGACGGTAGGAAGAAATTTAAACCAAACGCTAAGTTCCTGGAAAGTATATGAAACAATGATTCAAGATCATCAAAGCACAAAGGCATCTTCAGAATTGTTTAATCTGATAAATGCATCAAACACGACAATCAAGCTAATGCATTCATCTCCATGTTATTTATCTTATACACTCACCTTGTTATTTTTGACCATAGTGCCTAAGATTTCCTTCCTTGTTTTCTATTATGAGAAATAACTACACCTTTTAATACTTAGGGGCAGATTTATGAAAAGTAGCACTGTACCTAGTGCAGTGCCACTTTCCTTGCTCCCTTTAGCACCACCCTATTGCCACCATTTGTGCTCATTATTTAATATACGGCACACCATAGCGGTAGTTAGGGAACTAGCGTCAGAATTGTTTACATTAGTTCGGAGCTTTGCAGGATTAGCGTCCTAACCCTGCAAAGCCCATTGAAGCCCACTGTAAACAATGGTGTGCCTCCTTTTAAGGCCTGTTTTGAGCAGGCGTTAAATGTGGCAAAAAAAATGACACAAAAAAATCTCTTAGATTTCTTTGAGCCATTTTTTCAGCCCCACCCTAATGAGAGAACTCCCCCTTTTCATACATTATGCCTGGCGCAGGCATAATGTAGCGCAAAGGGTTACAAAGTGGTGCAATGCATGCATTGCAACACTTTATAAATCATGTGTGGGGGACGGCCACCTTAGCGCCGCATTAGTGTAAAAAAAAGGACACTAAGGCGGCGCTAAGATGGCGATGGGCCCCCTTAAATCAGGGCCTTATTGTTTAATCTAAAAGAACTTTCAACTAATCAAGTTTGTATTTATTATTTCAACTAAAGGATTTTCAACAAGATCTCTGACTAGATCCTATAAAAAGCTCGGTTCTAGGCAGTAAGTTAGAGGAGCTTTGTGCTAGTGCTGTTGCAAATAAGGGCACGCGAGAAGGTAACACCCACTTTACAGACCTAAATGGTTAGATCCTGAGTGTGCCTCCTGGGTTCCGCATCTGAGAGTGAAACCTCAGCGCGGGGACACTTAGGCAGAAGTAACCAGGCACCTTATAAATCACTTTATTATTTATTATCTAGTTAAAGGTGGCAGTGAGAAGAGAAGTCTTCCTCAGTCTGTGTTTACGTTCTCAGACTGCACAACTCTGATAGGAAATAGCAAGCTTGCAATTCCAGAAAGATACAACAGTTCCTGTTGTTCCAAATACATGTATACTGTGAGGACCACTTCTGAAACTCAAAAATTGGCTTGTTATTTTGACTATGCTAAAAGCTAGGTTAGCGTCTAGAAGTAGTAGAATGAGGGTGTAAGGACTGTAGAACTCAACAACAGTTCTTGAATATTTCTTGCTGTTTCTGTTATCCATAACTTACTTTGCTGCATTACTGTTCAGATTCTGTGTGGTTACCATTAATGCTCTATACACTAGGTTAGGATTTTAAAATGAACATTTTAAAATGCACATCCTGTTTCTTAGTGCTATTTGAGTGTGTTGTTCATTAACGAAAGAGAGTCTGGAATTCCACTGTGTCTTTGCTCTCATCTTATGGAACTGATCATTACCAGAAAACACTTCATACGCAATCCAGGTTAGACTAAGGGGGTGATTTTTATGTTTGTGGCATGCATACTCTATTGCGACGGAGCAATACCGCCAATATGAAGGTCTGCTCGTCCGATTTAAATATGGACGGAACTTCAATTTGGTCACATGTTCCCCTCTATGGCCAAACTTTTCTGATGGCTTTGGAAAGTAAGGGCCATTGAAGAAATACTACATGTTCGCCCATCCAATTAAGATGGGCAGACATGTAGTCATTCTTTAATGTTTCTCATCTCCAGGTAATACCCGGTGGTAAGTGTGAGAATGTAGCCTCTTTCTAGCCTTGTTACCCTCACTTTTGGCCTGTTTGTGAGTATATGTCAGGGTGTTTTCACTGTATCACTAGGATCCCTCTAACCAGGTCCTAGTGCTCATAGTGAAGACCCTATGTTGTTAGTATGTTTGTTATGTGTCACTGGGACCCTGCTAGCCAGAACCCCAGTGCTCATATGTTTGTGGCCTATATGTGTTCCCTGTGTGGTGCCTAACTGTCTCACTGAGGCTCTGCTAACCAGAACCTCAGTGGTTATGCTCTCTCTTTACTTCCAAATTTGTCACTAACAGGCTAGTGACTAAATGTACCAATTCACATTGGCTTACTGGTACACCCATATAATTCCCTAGTATATGGTACTGAGGTACCCAGGGTATTGGGGTTCCAGGAGATCCCTATGGGCTGCAGCATTTCTTTTGCCACCCATAGGGAGCTCTGACAATTCTTGCACAGGCCTGCCAGTGCAGCCTGAGTGAAATAACGTCCACGTTATTTCACAGCCATTTACCACTGCACTTAAGTAACTTATAAGTCACCTATATGTCTAACCTTCACCTGGTGAAGGTTAGGTGCAAAGTTACTTAGTGTGTCGGCACCCTGGAACTAGCCAAGGTGCCCCCATATCGTTCAGGGCAAATTCCCCGGACTTTGTGAGTGCGGGGACACCATTACACGTGTGCACTGTACATAGGTCACTACCTATGTCCAGCGTCAGAATGGTAACTCCGAACATGGCCATGTAACATGTCTAAGATCATGGAATTGTCACCCCAATGCCATTCTGGCATTGGGGGTGACAATTCCATGATCCCCCGGGTCTCTAGCAAAGAACCCGGGCACTGCCAAACTGCCTTCCCGGGGTCTCCACTGCAGCTGCTGCTGCTGCCAACCCCTCAGACAGGTTTCTGCCCTCCTGGGGTCCAGGCAGGCCTGGCCCAGGAAGGCAGAACAAAGGATTTCCTCTGAGAGAGGGTGTAACACCCTCTCCCTTTGGAAATAGGTGTCAGGGCTGGGGAGGAGTAGCCTCCCCCAGCCTCTGGAAATGCTTTGATGGGCACAGATGGTGCCACTCCCCTGACCTGCACCTCCCAGGGGAGGTGCCCAGAGCTCCTCCAGTGTGTCCCAGACCTCTGCCATCTTGGAAACAGAGGTGTTTGTGGCACACTGGACTGCTCTGAGTGGCCAGTGCCAACAGGTGACGTCAGAGACTCCTTCTGATAGGCTCTTACCTCTCTTGGTAGCCAATCCTCCTTCCTTGGTAGCCAAACCTCCTTTTCTGACTATTTAGGGTCTCTGCTTTGGGGAATTCTTCAGATAACGAATGCAAGAGCTCATCAGAGTTCCTCTGCATCTCCCTCTTCACCTTCTATCAAAGGATCGACCGCTGACTGCTCAGGACGCCTGCAAAACCACAACAAAGTAGCAAGACGACTACTAGCAACCATGTATCGCTTCATCCTGCCGGCTTTCTCGACTGGTTCCAGGTGGTGCATGCTCTGGGGGTAGCCTGCCTCCTCTCTGCACCAGGAACTCTGAAGAAATCTCCTGTGGGTCGACGGAATCTTCCCTGTGCAACCGCAGACACCAAAAGACTGCATCACTGGTCCTCTGGGTCCCCTCTCAGCACAACGAGCGTGGTCCCTGGAACTCAGCAACTCTGTCCAAGTGACTCCCACAGTCCAGTGACTCTTCAGTCCAAGTTTGGTGGAGGTAAGTCCTTGCCTCCCCACGCTAGACTGCATTGCTGGGTACCGTGTGATTTGCAGCTGCTCCGGCTGCTGCGCACTCTTCCAGGATTTCCTTTGTGCACAGCCAATCCTGGGTCCCTGACACTCTAACCTGCAGTGCACAACCTTCTGAATTGTCCTCCGGCGTCGTGGGACTCCCTTTTGTGACTTCGCGTGGACTCTGGTTCACTCTTCTTTCAAGTGCCTGTTCAGGTACTTCTGCGGGTGCTGCCTGCTTCTGTGAGGGCTCCCTGACTTGCTGGGTACCCCCTCTGTCTCCTCCTCCAAGTGGCGACATCCTGGTCCCTCCTGGGACACAGCAGCACCCAAAAACCTCTACTGTGACCCTTGCAGCTAGCAAGGCTTGTTTGCAGTCTTTCTGTGTGGGAACACCTCTGCAAGCTTCATCGCGACATGGGACATCCATCCTCCAAAGGAGGAGTTCCTAGTCCTCTTCTTCCTTGCAGAACTCTAAGCTTCTTCCAACAGGTGGCAGCTTCCTTGCACCCTCAGCTGGCGTTTCCTGGGCTCCTGCCCACTCTCGACACTGTTGCGACTATTGGACTTGGTCCCCTTGTCTTACAGGTACTCAGGTCCGGAAATCCACTGTTGTTGCATTGCTGGTGTTAGTTCTTCCTGCATAATCCCCCTATCACGACTTCTGTGCTCTCTGGGGGTAGTAGGTGCACTTTACACCTACTTTTCAGGGTCTTGGGGTGGGCTATTTTTCTAACCCTCACTGTTTTCTTACAGTCCCAGCGACCCTCTACAAGCTCACATAGGTTTGGGGTCCATTCGTGGTTCACATTCCACTTTTGGAGTATATGGTTTGTGTTGCCCCTATACCTATGTGCTCCTATTGCAATCTACTGTAATTTTACACTGCTTGCATTACTTTTCTTGCTATTACCTGCATAAGTTTGGTTTGTGTACATATATCTTGTGTATATAACTTATCCTCATACTGAGGGTACTCACTGAGATACTTTTGGCATATTGTCATAAAAATAAAGTACCTTTATTTTTAGTACTTCTGTGTATTGTGTTTTCTTATGATATTGTGCATATGACACCAGTGGTATAGTAGGAGCTTTACATGTCTCTTAGTTCAGCCTAAGCTGCTTTGCCATAGCTACCTTCTATCAGCCTAAGCTGCTAGAAACACCTCTTCTACACTAATAAGGGATAACTGGACCTGGCACAAGGTGTAAGTACCTCTGGTACCCACTACAAGCCAGGCCAGCCTCCTACAGTAAGAACAGTAAAAACATTATAATGCAGGACTCCCATGGGAGGCAGCGTTATACATTTTATTTTTTCTCCCGTTTTGGGATGGGGAAAAAACACTCTGTGCTACAGGGCTACGTCTTGCTGACGCAGCCCTGTGGCAAAGAGTAAAATGCACTGACAGGGACCACCGTGTTTCCTGCCAATGCTTTTATAAATGATCTCCTGCCTGGTGGTCATTGATAAATTAGGCAGGCGGACCCTCTGTCATTGGAATGGAGTAATTTACTCTGTCCCCATGGCAGAACAACTGGCCTTCTGCCTATGTATAAATCGCCCCCTAGGCACTTTGTGCCAAGCCAAAGGGTTAGAAATCCAACACAGGCACCTCTAGTAGGATCCTAGAGCTTGTATCACTTGCTCCCAAGCTACCTAATAACAAATTGACCTTCTTCATACTGATCGGCATAAAAGTTCTCATGACAATAGTAACTTCCACTAAAACATTAGCTACCTTTCAAATCCTCTGCTACCTCAACTGGTAATAGTGCACTCATCCCTCCTAGCTGACAACCTTGAGGTCAAACACATGTCCCTAAGACAAGGAATTGTGTCAACAATTTTAAACAAGCATTGGCAAAACCAATTGGTTTTGCTTTGCCAATACGTCTTGTTTCCTAATGTTGACTTTACCAATGCTTGTTAAATTTAGGTGACATTGGCAAAGCCAATAGTGGTGACCGCACATCTTGGAACTATATTTTCTATACTCCCAAGATGGCCATCACGTTGTATGCAGATGCAAAGTGGAAGCCATTGTTAAGTTATTTTTTATACTTCTAAGATGGCTGCCACATTGTATCTCACCAGGTTGTAAGAAGCAATGCTGCAACCATCTAGGAATTATAAAAAATACACTTCAAATATGGTCTCAAGGTTGAGTTGCGGTGTTTTATGTGGTTTCATGCATCTTAGAAGTGTAGAAAACCTTGTCAGAACCCCTTTCAGAGTGCCACGAGAAAGAAACTACTTGGCCTTACCATGGGGGTTGAGATTCCAGATGTCCTCAGTTCTGACCTACTATGGGTCCTGAACAACTGAACCAAGTACCCCCTCAGTACTTGACTCTCAGTGGTAGCTGAATCAAGTAGTCCAAGGGCTCTTGGGGAGCAGGCAGAGACAGGAGGAGGAACACAGACTCACTACAGAAAATACGTTGTCAAGTCCAAAATTTGCTTTTATGAAAAAAGAAGTATTTATACATGAACACAGAATAAAATGTGGCATTCACAAACAATATACACAGTCTCCTGAGATCAGGGCTCTAGTTTTTTAACAGGTGCGTCCTTAAGTCACACTCCCCTATCCCTTGGGTAGTGGTTATTCCCCATTCACTATATGCAGCATTCAGGTTACACCCCACTATTAGTCTGAGCCTCACGACTCCCACTCCGACTCTTTATTAAAGTCATAAGTGTTGAAGCGCTATATTGCAGGCAAGTTCCCCCAGGGCTGTCTAGCCCAAAAAGCAGTCTTACCTGTACCAACAGGATCTGAATGGGCAAAGTGTCCCAATGTGCCCCCTTTGTGGGTGCCAAAGCTACACTGGCTGTCTCTTGTAAGTTCTTCACAGGTGGCGCAGGAGGGTCAGTAGATCCTTGTCTTTCAGTTCCTCACAAGCAGTCCTGCAGAAGCAGTGGCCGGGGGGGGTGGGGGGGGGGGTTCCATGCTCCTCTGGTACTGGTAAAGTTTTTGGGATCCTCCTCACAGGTAGCTGGGTGCGGCATTCCTGGTGGTGGTCCTCAATTGGGTCACTACGGCGGCATTCTCCTCACAACAATGGTCTCAACCAGACTATGCTCCTTGCCTTGTCCCGGTGCCCCCACTGGCATGCAGGATCACTGCCCTCATTCTGTGCACAGACTACAGCTGGATCAGTACAGCAGAAAACTTCATAGCAGCCCCCCTATCCCTGGCATATAGTGTTGCAGACTTCTCCCAGGGCATTGGCTATGGCCCGAATGGCACGACAGCAATCTTTACGGAAACTCCACCTGCCATATGGGGTCGCTGACTTCACTCTGCTCACAGGCTACAGCCTGATTGGTACAGCAGCAATCTTCATGGTGGCCCCACCTGGTATAGGGGGTCGCTGACATCAATCTGCCCATAGGCTATGGCTCGTGGGGACATTAGCAATCTTCACGGCTTCCCACCTGGCATATAGGGTCACCAATTTCAAACCTGAACACAGGTGGTGATCTGATCGGTGCAGCAAAGTTCACACAGTGTTTGCTGTCCTTTCCAAGCCCACAGGCAATGACCAGATCGATGCTGCAGCTGTCTCAACACACTTCACTACAGGGATATAATTGCTAGTCTGTAATAGCAAGAACAACTCCAAATATAAAAAGAGTACCTCGGGACCTCAGCTTTACTATTTTGGATTCTCCTATCAGCACCATCTCGTTCCTGAGATGTGACCATATGGTTCCTAGTGACCTCACTCTGAGTCAAAGAGCACCCTTTGACGAGCACTGAGGAGCCTGGCTTGTCTTCCTCTAGCGTGTCCCACCCAGCTCACAGGAATGGAGTAATCCACAAATCTGTCTTAGCGAATAACTCTACCTACTCAAGTTCCTCCAGTTAGCACTGAGTCTTCTAAAATGGAACCCAGAATCATCCATATATTGTAACATTCATATAACACACACACACACTGCACAGCCCTTCATCTCCCATGTATTGTACCACTGACAGGCACACATACACTCACATGAGCTGCACAGCACTGCTTCATCCCTGTATTGTGCTATTCACAAGTACACATACATCCAGCACATGTACAACACACACAATCCGTTGGAGGCCATGGGTGACTTAAGCACATAGCAGAACTTTAAATAAGTGCGCCTTTTGACCTCACTCTGATGACACAGGTAAAAAGGCCTGTTCACTCCTACTGTTCTCTACAGGCATGCTTCTACAACCACATTTGTGCTGCTTAACTCCTAGCAAAGGCAACAGTCTTTTACCACTACGAAGATAGTGATCTGGGTGCCCCTCCCAGTCCAAAAAGAACACAATCCATGAGACAGGCCTATTTCATGGCACACATGCATAATCAGTGTTCGCCCTTCACAACAAAGATCAGCAACAGGCATCCAGACGACATTGCAGTTGGGGCACACAGGGCAGGGGTACAAGTCCATCACTGTGCAAGGGACTTTTCCATACCACCACCCTCTTCAGGGCATGCAAATCGTCAATGATGGCAAAAAACACAGAAAATATAGTGACCTTATATCAGAAACAGAAGGATACACATAATCTAAAATGTGAGACAAACACAATAATAGGGAGCTAAGCCACATATTTGGGAGCAGCACAGTGAAACATAACAAGAAGCCATCCAGTCATGAGAACTCATGATGTCCCCTTAAGAAATATAAAAGTACTGATTGCAGTGGTCTGCAGTAAGACTGCAAAAACCTTTTTGAGTAGGTTCCAAAGATTCTATCTCCAAGAGGTAGGTATAGGCACGTTTAGGGAAAAACTTTCCTTCACACATATTTGACATGCATACATGCAAGTTCAGATTAGGAATATGTTATGAATTATCTATATATAAACTCTGGATAATTTTTTTTAATGATAATCACACTGTAAAACAAAAACATTACTAGCAAACATAAAAGAAAGGACAAGTATAGATAAAGGGTTACGAGTAAGGATTAAATTAAACACATGATAAATATTAGGAAAGGCTAAAGGTTAACAACAATTGGGAAATGGTTTGGGTGGAGGCTCCATTCCCTCTAGTTTAAAAGTATGTATTGCATTTAGAAAAACGTGAATGAGAACATGTATAAAAAATAAAAGGAGGGGATATGTCGGTCTCCCTTCTATAATAATAAAGTAATGTGTGTAAGGTTTACAATATTTATAACACAATAGCATCATTTAACAAGGATTGGTAAAGCAAATAGGACTGGCTTATAAGACATTGCAGCCCCGCTCCTATGAGGAGCATGCCCTATGATGAAGTATGACATCCTTTACGGTGTGTGAGGGCACCAAGATACAATCTACGGGATTCCCTCTTTAGTTCTTGTGTCTTGTGTCCCATCTGTGTGGTACAAGGAGAGCCCGATGAGGCTTTGACGGCCTCTTCAGCTCTTTAAAATTGAAAGAAGCAAGTCGGGTAGATGAGTAAAACAATAAATAAAATCACATGTTAACAGTAGTAATTTCCACTTGTTCCTCCATTGGCTTGAGCACATTTTTCAGATTTGTTCCCATAGTCACCACATTCCACTGTGCAGTACCAAACTGAAGTTATTGCAAGATTGAGTTCTTAGAGTGAGCCAGCTGTGATGAGAGTCAGAGTGTAGCACGCCACGTGTATGTCCAAAATCGTGAAAAATGTGAATTGCACTTATATCAATGTGCTTGCTGATAGCCACAGACCTAACATTTCTTTAAAACGGCAACAGCATAAATCAGCTAATAATAAAATGTACTGTAAATATCATCAAATTAGGGCGCTTTGATTCAACATCAAAATAAGTGCACTTGTAATCTGAAGTTTGTAACATGTATTTTAGTTCAAGGAGGTAATTCCTAATGCTCACAATGCAGTTGAGTGCTATGAGGCCTAAGCAGTGATCTAAATAGCAAGCAGCAATGACCAGCGGTGGGTCCTCCATTATGGTGGAGGATCGCTGCCCCAATGCCAGCAGCAGGAGCTGAAATTCTTTAAAAATAAAACGATAATAAACAATGTTTATTATCAGGGTGGGGCTGTGGAGGATGACAGACAAGGAGGGGGAGTGGTGTGCACTCCCCTCAGTGCACGTGTGTGTTTGACTGGCCATCTCCGGACAGCCAAACACACATGCGCACAGAGCTGTCTCACGGAGACAGAAGGCACAGGCTTCCAGTCTGCCTGGGAGCGCAAAACCAGGGCACGCAGGCCAATCCTTATGCTGCCTGCAGCATGAGAGCAGCGTTAGGATTGTCCCCACGGCAGGCTGGGAGCCTGTGCCTGCCTGCAGTGGAGACTGGAAGAGCGGACATGTGGCGATGCAGTGGGGATAGAGGTGCGTTTTTTATTTGTTTTGTTCATCCCGTCCCTGCCACTTTGCCCCACCGCCAGCAGCGACTCGCTATGACATACAAACATATATGCAGCTACTATAGACACTCACAGTGCTAGCAACAGTCTTATTGTATTGTGATGTCTTGTTATTGATATAGCGCTCTCCATACCCCTTATGAGGCTAAAGTGCCTCTTGATTGTTGAGTAGCTACTGCTCCGTATGTATCATTTATACTGTGCTACATAGCTTGCCAATGTCACGTAGCACACTGATTTTTGCCTGCTTGCTGGGCATCCTTGAGGTGTATAATTGAAAGGCTGTTGGTTGTAATTTAGTCTATGAGACAAAAGATTGGTACACTGTTGCACATAAGTATGGGTGCTACTGTAATTGCAAGAACATACGCAGCTGCACCAGTGAGCACTTCCATCCTTGTGTGCTGATTGTCATAGCATCTACTCTAATACTGACTAATCCAAGTTAAACTCTGACATACTGGGTACTTCTTTTTCCATATGCCTCCTGCAGTATGTAGTGTAGTTTTCCTCCACAGGATAGATTATTTGCTTTCTCTTGTTGTTTAATTAATCCACTCAGATGCATATTGTTCTCCATTACCACATCATTCTAGTGACGGCGTTTGTTGACTGGGAAAACTTAGGTGGAACCTTCCAACAAAGGTCATAAATTTAACTTTTTACCATCCTAGAATTATCAGAATTACATAGTTAAGCAGGGAAAGCCTCTGAAATGTATGGGCCTGGCTAGTAACATATCAAGCTTTCACCTCTGATTCAGTGAAGGGATCCTAAATTGGCACACTATGTGTAGGAAAGTACCATCTTGCCTGGCATGTTACCCCCATATTTCACTGTATATATGTTGTTTTAGTTGTATGTGTCACTGGGACCCTGCCAGCCAGGGCCCCAGTGCTCATAAGTGTGCCCTGTATGTGTTCCCTGTGTGATGACTAACTGTCTCACTGAGGCTCTGCTAACCAGAACCTCAGTGGTTATGCTCTCTCTTTGCTTTCCAAATTGTCACTAACAGGCTAGTGACCAATTTCACCAATTCACATTGGCATACTGGAACACCCTCATAATTCCCTAGTATATGGTACTGAGGTACCCAGGGTATTGGGGTTCCAGGAGATCCCTATGGGCTGCAGCATTTCTTTTGCCATCCATAGGGAGCTCTGACAATTCTTACACAGGCCTGCCACTGCAGCCTGAGTGAAATAACGTCCACGTTATTTCACAGCCATTTACCACTGCACTTAAGTAACTTATAAGTCACCTATATGTCTAACCTTTACCTGGTAAAGGTTGGGTGCTAAGTTACTTAGTGTGTGGGCACCCTGGCACTAGCCAAGGTGCCCCCACATCGTTCAGGGCAAATTCCCCGGACTTTGTGAGTGCGGGGACACCATTACACGCGTGCACTATACATAGGTCATGTAACATGTCTAAGATCATGGAATTGTCATCCCAATGCCATTCTGGCATTGGGGATACAATTCCATGATCCCCCAAGTCTCTAGCACAGACCCGGGTACTGCCAAACTGCCTTTCCCGGGGTTTCACTGCAGCTGCTGCTGCTGCCAACCCCTCAGACAGGTTTCTGCCCTCCTGGGGTCCAGCCAGGCTTGGCCCAGGAAGGCAGAACAAAGGACTTCCTCAGAGAGAGGGTGTTACACCCTCTCCCTTTGGAAAAAGGTGTCAGGGCTGGGGAGGAGTAGCCTCCCCCAGCCTCTGGAAATGCTTTGATGGGCACAGATGGTGCCCATCTCTGCATAAGCCAGTCTACACCGGTTCAGGGATCCCCCAGCCCTGCTCTGGCGCGAAACTGGACAATGGAAAGGGGAGTGACCACTCCCCTGACCTGCACCTCCCAGGGGAGGTGCCCAGAGCTCCTCCAGTGTGCTCCAGACCTCTGCCATCTTGGAAACAGAGGTGCTGCTGGCACACTGGACTGCTCTGAGTGGCCAGTGCCAGCAGGTGACGTCAGAGGCTCCTTCTGATAGGCTCTTACCTCTCTTGGTAGCCAATCCTCCTTCCTTGGTAGGCAAACCTCCTTTTCTGGCTATTTAGGGTCTCTGCTTTGGGGAATTCTTCAGATAACGAATGCAAGAGCTCATCAGAGTTCCTCTGCATCTCCCTCTTCACCTTCTACCAAAGGATCGACCGCTGACTGCTCAGGACGCCTGCAAAACCGCAACAAAGTAGCAAGACGGCTACTAGCAACCTTGTATCGCTTCATCCTGCCGGCTTTCTCGACTGTTTCCAGGTGGTGCATGCTCGGGGGGTAGCCTGCCTCCTCTTAGCACCAGGAGCTCTGAAGAAATCTCCCGTGGGTCGACGGAATCTTCCCCCTGCAACCGCAGGCACCAAAAGACTGCATCACTGGTCCTCTGGGTCCCCTCTCAGCACAACGAGCATGGTCCCTGGAACTCAGCAACTCTGTCCAAGTGACTCCCACAGTGCAGTGACTCTTCAGTCCAAATTTGATGGAGGTAAGTCCTTGCCTCCCCACGCTAGACTGCATTGCTGGGTACCGCATGATTTGCAGCTGCCCCGGCTCCTGTGCACTCTTCCAGGATTTCCTTTGTGCACAGGCAAGCCTGGGTCCCCGACACTCTAACCTGCAGTGCACAACCTCCTGAGTTGTCCTCCGGCGTCGTGGGATCTCCTTTTGTGACTTCGGGTGAGCTCCGGTTTACTCCTCTTTGTAGTGCCTGTTTTGGCACTTCTGCGGGTGCTGCCTGCTTCTGTGAGGGCTCCCTATCTTGCTGGGCGCCTCCTGTGTCTCCTCACGCAATTGGCGACATCCTGGTCCCTCCTGGGCCACAGCAGCATCCAAAAACCCTAACCGCGACCCTTGCAGCTAGCAAGGCTTGTTTGTGGTCTTTCTGCGTGGGAACACCTCTGCAAGCTTCTTCAGGACGTGGGACATCCATCCTCCAAAGGGGAAGTTCCTAGTCCTCTTCGTTCTTGCAGAATCCACAGCTTCTACCATCTGGTGGCAGCTTCTTTGCATCCTCAGCTGGCATTTCCTGGGCATCTGCCCACTCCCGACTTGATCGTGACTTTTGGACTTGGTCCCCTTGTTCCACAGGTACTCTCGTCCGGAAATCCATCGTTGTTGCATTGCTGGTGTTGCTCTTCCTTGCAGAATTCCCCTATCACGACTTCTGTGCTCTCTGGGGAACTTAGGTGCACTTTGCACCCACTTTTCAGGGTCTTGGGGTGGGCTATTTTTCTAACCCTTACTGTTTTCTTACAGTCCCAGCGACCCTCTACCAGCTCACATAGGTTTGGGGTCCATTCGTGGTTCGCATTCCACTTCTAGAGTATATGGTTTGTGTTGCCCCTATACCTATGTGCTCTCATTGCAATCTATTGTGACTGTACATTGCTTGCATTACTTCCTTTTGCTATTTCTGCATATTTTTGGTATTGTGTACATATATCTTGTGTATATTTGACATCCTCATACTGAGGGTACTCACTGAGATACTTTGGCATATTGTCATAAAAATAAAGTACCTTTATTTTTAGTATATCTGTGTATTGTGTTTTCTTATGATATTGTGCATATGACACCAGTGGTATAGTAGGAGCTTTGCATGTCTCCTAGTTCAGCCTAAGCTGCTCTGCTAAGCTACCTTTTCTATCAGCCTAAGCTGCTAGAACACCTCTTCTACACTAATAAGGGATACCTGGACCTGGTGCAGAGTGTAAGTACCCCTTGGTACTCACTACAAACCAGTCCAGCCTCCTACGCTATGTCCGACTGGCATATATGAAATAAGATGCAGTACTCCTGAACTGGCACCATAGAGCTAATGAGGAAGGCGCATGGCTTCGTGGTCCTGAACTGCTGCAACCCTTATTCAGGTGGGGCCCATAAACTGTATGCCACAGGAGTGTCAGCCAGGATATTAACACACATTAGTCATAAGATATCTATGACATAGTTCAACACAAACTTCAAGACTGCCTCATAGAATTTTAAATCCTGTTTACGGGTCTCAACCTACAATGTGGGTCGTTTTCGATATGGAAGTTACTCGAGAATGTTTTTGACCTGGCATTTGCTGCTAGGAACAGGGTGGTCTGAGTGTGTCGGCCATCATAAATAAAACAACCATTGGCGTAGCCAATAGGTCTTGCCTTTGGGACGTTATAAGTGTTTAGCCAGAGCTATTGGCTTTGCCAGTGACTTTAAGCTATGTTGTAGAACATTGTGACTGCTGTGCAGCATGTTGAAAAGTTATCATACAAAAATAAGCTACCCAAAGCAGTTAGTGCAAAAGATAGAAAGACAAGGGGTGAAGATACTAACGCAAGCATTACATTTTTTTTTATTTGTGCTAGTTAGCAAAAATAATTGCAAACATTTGCATGTCAAGAAAACAAAACTAGTCATATTAACCCCTTCTGTGCCCAGGACGTAATGGTTACGTCCTGAGGCACAGTGCTGCTGTGCCCAGGACGTAACCATTACGTCCTGTGCACAGAGCCCAGAGGGAGCGCTCTCGCTCCCTCTGTGGGGTTCCCCCCCACCCCCCCAAGTCAGGGATGGAAGGGGAAGCCCTTCCCCTCCCACCCCCGACCCCCCCAACCCCCCCTGTGACGTCAGCGCGCGAGCGCGCGCTGATTAGTCACAGGGTCTCCCCCATCGCGCTGGAAGCAGAGCTTCCAGCGCGATTGAAAAAGAAATGCTTTTGCATTTCTTGTTCAATCCCATGGGGGAGGCCCCGAGAGGCTTCAAAGGGAAGGAAATGTATTTCCTTCCCTTTGAAGTCTCTCACAGGTTTCAAAAGCCGGATTGCTTGCAATCCGGCTTTTGAAACCCCACTAGACACCAGGGATTTTTTTTTTCATTCTTGAAATTGGCAAAAGGGAGCGACCCCTTGGGCAAGGGTCGCTCCCAGGGGGGCATTTTTTTAGGAAGGCCTTTTCTGCCCCCCCTGGGGGCAGATTGGCCTATTATTAGGCCGATCTGCCCCCAGGGGGGGCAGAAACCTCTAGGCACCAGGGACCATTTTTTTTTTTTTTTTTTTTTTGTGATGAATTCTTTTTTTTTAGGTGGGGAGCGATCCCTTAGGCAAGGGTCGCTCCCCTGGGGGGCAAATTGTATTTAGACCATTTCTGCCCCCCTGGGGGCAGATTGGCCGATTTTAGGTCAATCTGCCCCCAAGGGGGCAGAAACCACTAGGCACCGGGGATTTGTTTTTTGGCGCCAATGTCACGCAGGGGGAGCGACCCCGTAGGCAAGGGTCGCTCCCGGGGGGGGGGGGGGGGGGGGTTGGGGGGGCAAATTTATTTTAGGCCATTTCTGCCCCCCCGGGGGACAGATCGGCCTATTATTAGGCCGAACTGCCCCCGGGGGGGGGGGGGGGGCAGAACACTCTAGGCGCCAGGGCAATTTTTTTTTTGTGTTTTTTTTTTTTGTTGTTTCTTTTTTTAGAGATGGGGAGCGACCCATCAGGCAAGGGTCGCTCCCCTGGGGGGGCAAATTGTATTTAGACCATTTCTGCCCCCCTGGGGGCAGATTGGCCAATTTTAGGTCAATCTGCCCCCAAGGGGGCAGAAACCACTAGGCACCGGGGATTTGTTTTTTGGCGCCAATATCACGCAGGGGGAGCGACCCCGTAGGCAAGGGTCGCTCCCGGAGGGGGGGGGTGGGGGTTGGGGGGGCAAATTTATTTTAGGCCATTTCTGCCCCCCCGGGGGACAGATCGGCCTATTATTAGGCCGAACTGCCCCCGGGGGGGGGGCAGAACACTCTAGGCGCCAGGGCAATTTTTTTTTTGTGTTTTTTTTTTTTTGTTGTTTCTTTTTTTAGAGATGGGGAGCGACCCATCAGGCAAGGGTCGCTCCCCTGGGGGGGCAAATTGTATTTAGACCATTTCTGCCCCCCTGGGGGCAGATTGGCCAATTTTAGGTCAATCTGCCCCCAAGGGGGCAGAAACCACTAGGCACCGGGGATTTGTTTTTTGGCGCCAATGTCACGCAGGGGGAGCGACCCCGTAGGCAAGAGTCGCTCCCGGGTGGGGGGTGGGGGTTGGGGGGCAAATTTATTTTAGGCCATTTCTGCCCCCCGGGGGACAGATCGGCCTATTATTAGGCCGAACTGCCCCCGGGGGGGGGGGGCAGAACACTCTAGGCGCCAGGGCAATTTTTTTTTTGTGTTTTTTTTTTTGTTGTTTCTTTTTTTAGAGATGGGGAGCGACCCATCAGGCAAGGGTCGCTCCCCTGGGGGGGGCAAATTGTATTTAGACCATTTCTGCCCCCCTGGGGGCAGATTGGCCAATTTTAGGTCAATCTGCCCCCAAGGGGGCAGAAACCACTAGGCACCGGGGATTTGTTTTTTGGCGCCAATGTCACGCAGGGGGAGCGACCCCGTAGGCAAGGGTCGCTCCCGGGAGGGGGGTGGGGGTTGGGGGGGCAAATTTATTTTAGGCCATTTCTGCCCCCCCGGGGGACAGATCGGCCTATTAGTAGGCCGAACTGCCCCCGGGGGGGGGGGGGCAGAACACTCTAGGCACCAGGGCAATTTTTTTTTTTCAGTTTTTTTTTTTTTTTTTTTTCTTTTTTTAGAGATGGGGAGCGACCCATCAGGCAAAAGTCGCTCCCCTGGGGGACAAATTGTATTTAGGCCATTTCTGCCCCCCTTGGGGGCAGATTGGCTGAGTTTAGGTCAACCTGCCCCCAAGGGGGCAGAAACCACTAGGCACCGGGGATTTGTTTTTTGGCGCCAATGTCACGCAGGGGGAGCGACCCCGTAGGCAAGGGTCGCTCCCGGGGGGGGGTGGGTGTTGGGGGGGCAAATTTATTTTAGGCCATTTCTGCCCCCCCGGGGGGCAGATCGGCCTATTATTAGGCCGATCTGCCCCCGGGGGGGGGGGGGCAGAAACCTCTAGGCGCCAGGGGAATTTTTCTTTTTTTTCTTTTTTTTTTCTTTCTTTTTTTTTTTTAGAGATGGGGAGCGACCCATCAGGCAAAAGTCGCTCCCCTGGGGGACAAATTGTATTTAGGCCATTTCTGCCCCCCTTGGGGGCAGATTGACTGAGTTTAGGTCAACCTGCCCCCAAGGGGGCAGAAACCACTAGGCACCGGGGATTTGTTTTTTGGTGCCAATGTCACGCAGGGGGAGCGACCCCGTAGGCAAGGGTCGCTCCCGGCGGGGGAGGGTGGGGGTTGGGGGGGCAAATTTATTTTAGGGCATTTCTGCCCCCCCCCCCCTGGGGCCGGCTGAGCTACAGGCCAAACACCACAGGTAGGCACCTTGCAAAAAACACCTCTGTTTTCTGTGAAAAAATATGTTGTGTCCACGTTGTGTTTTGGGCCATTTCCTTTTGTGGGCGCTAGGCCTACCCACAGAAGTGATGTACCATTTTTATCGAGAGACTTAGGGGAACGCTGGGTGGAAGGAAATTTGTGGCTCCTCTCAGATTCCAGAACTTTCTGTCACCGAAATGAGAGGAAATAGTGTTTTTTGGGCCAAATTTTGATGTTTGCAAAGGATTCTGGGTAACATAACCTGGTCAGAGCCCCGCAAGTCACCCCATCTTGGATTCCCCTGGGTTTCTAGTTTTCAAAAATGCACTGGTTTGCTAGGTTTCCTCAGGTGTCGGCTGAGCTATAGGCCAAAATCCACAGGTAGGCACTGCTTTTTATAAAAAAATGTGATGTGTCCACGTTGTGTTTTGGGCCCTTTCCTTTCGTGGGCGCTAGTCCTACCCACACAAGTGAGGTATCATTTTTATCGGGAGACTTGGGGGAACGCTGGGTAGAAGGAAATTTGTAGCTCCTCTCAGATTCCAGAACTTTCTGCCACAGAAATGTGAGGGACATGTGTTTTTTTAGCCAAATTTTGAGGTTTGCAAAGGATTCTGGGTAACAGAACCTGGTCCGAGCCCCGCAAGTCACCCCTCCTTGGATTCCCCTAGGTCTCTAGTTTTCAGAAATGCACAGGTTTGGTAGGTTTCCCTAGGTGCCGGCTGAGCTAGAGGCCAAAATCTACAGGTAGGCACTTCGCAAAAAACACCTCTGTTTTTTTCCAAAATTTAGGATGTGTCCACGTTGCGCTTTGGGGTGTTTCCTGTCGCCGGCGCTAGGCCTATCCACGCAAGTGAGGTATCATTTTTATCGGGAGACTTGGGGGAACGCTGGGTGGAAGGACATTTGTAGCTCCTCTCAGATTCCAGAACTTTCTGCCACAGAAATGTGAGGGACATGTGTTTTTTTAGCCAAATTTTGAGGTTTGCAAAGGATTCTGGGTAACAGAACCTGGTCCGAGCCACACAAGTCACCCCTCCTTGGATTCCCCTAGGTCTCTAGTTTTCAGAAATGTACAGGTTTGGTAGGTTTCCCTAGGTGCCGGCTGAGCTAGAGGCCAAAATCTACAGGTAGTCACTTTGCTAAAAACAGCTCTGTTTTCTGTGATGTGTCCACGTTGTGTTTTGGGGCATATCCTGTCGCGGGCGCTAGGCCTACCCACACAAGTGAGGTATCATTTTGATCGGGAGACGTGGGGGAACGCTGGGTGGAAAGGAAATTTGTGGCTCCTCTCAGATTCCAGAACTTTCTGCCACAGAAATGTGAGGAACATGTGTTTTTTTAGCCAAATTTTGAGGTTTGCAAAGGATTCTGGGTAACAGAACCTGGTCCGAGCCACACAAGTCACCCCTCCTTGGATTCCCCTAGGTCTCTAGTTTTCAGAAATGCACAGGTTTGGTAGGTTTCCCTAGGTGCCGGCTGAGCTAGAGGCCAAAATCTACAGGTAGTCACTTTGCTAAAAACAGCTCTGTTTTCTGTGATATGTCCACGTTGTGTTTTGGGGCATATCCTGTCGCGGGCGCTAGGCCTACCCACACAAGTGAGGTATCATTTTTATCGGGAGACGTGGGGGAACGCTGGGTGGAAGGAAATTTGTGGCTCCTCTCAGATTCCAGAACTTTCTGCCACAGAAATGTGAGGAACATGTGTTTTTTTAGCCAAATTTTGAGATTTGCAAAGGATTCTGGGTAACAGAACCTGGTCCGAGCCCCGCAAGTCACCCCTCCTTGGATTCCCCTAGGTCTCTAGTTTTCAGAAATGCACAGGTTTGGTAGGTTTCCCTAGGTGGCGGCTGAGCTAGAGGCCAAAATCTACAGGTAGTCACTTTGCTAAAAACAGCTCTGTTTTCTGTGATATGTCCACGTTGTGTTTTGGGGCATATCCTGTCGCGGGCGCTAGGCCTACCCACACAAGTGAGGTATCATTTTTATCGGGAGACGTGGGGGAACGCTGGGTGGAAGGAAATTTGTGGCTCCTCTCAGATTCCAGAACTTTCTGCCACAGAAATGTGAGGAATATGTGTTTTTTTAGCCAAATTTTGAGGTTTGCAAAGGATTCTGGGTAACAGAACCTGGTCCGAGCCCCGCAAGTCACCCCTCCTTGGATTCCCCTAGGTCTCTAGTTTTCAGAAATGCACAGGTTTGGTAGGTTTCCCTAGGTGGCGGCTGAGCTAGAGGCCAAAATCTACAGGTAGTCACTTTGCTAAAAACAGCTCTGTTTTCTGTGATATGTCCACGTTGTGTTTTGGGGCATATCCTGTCGCGGGCGCTAGGCCTACCCACACAAGTGAGGTATCATTTTTATCGGGAGACGTGGAGGAACGCTGGGTGGAAGGAAATTTGTGGCTCCTCTCAGATTCCAGAACTTTCTGCCACAGAAATGTGAGGAACATGTGTTTTTTTAGCCAAATTTTGAGATTTGCAAAGGATTCTGGGTAACAGAACCTGGTCCGAGCCCCGCAAGTCACCCCTCCTTGGATTCCCCTAGGTCTCTAGTTTTCAGAAATGCACAGGTTTGGTAGGTTTCCCTAGGTGGCGGCTGAGCTAGAGGCCAAAATCTACAGGTAGTCACTTTGCTAAAAACAGCTCTGTTTTCTGTGATATGTCCACGTTGTGTTTGGGGGCATATCCTGTCGCGGGCGCTAGGCCTACCCACACAAGTGAGGTATCATTTTTATCGGGAGACGTGGGGGAACGCTGGGTGGAAGGAAATTTGTGGCTCCTCTCAGATTCCAGAACTTTCTGCCACAGAAATGTGAGGAACATGTGTTTTTTTAGCCCAATTTTGAGGTTTGCAAAGGATTCTGGGTAACAGAACCTGGTCCGAGCCCCGCAAGTCACCCCTCCTTGGATTCCCCTAGGTCTCTAGTTTTCAGAAATGCACAGGTTTGGTAGGTTTCCCTAGGTGGCGGCTGAGCTAGAGGCCAAAATCTACAGGTAGTCACTTTGCTAAAAACAGCTCTGTTTTCTGTGATATGTCCACGTTGTATTTTGGGGCATATCCTGTCGCGGGCGCTAGGCCTACCCACACAAGTGAGGTATCATTTTGATCGGGAGACGTGGGGGAACGCTGGGTGGAAGGAAATTTGTGGCTCCTCTCAGATTCCAGAACTTTCTGCCACAGAAATGTGAGGAACATGTGTTTTTTTAGCCAAATTTTGAGGTTTGCAAAGGATTCTGGGTAACAGAACCTGGTCCGAGCCACACAAGTCACCCCTCCTTGGATTCCCCTAGGTCTCTAGTTTTCAGAAATGCACAGGTTTGGTAGGTTTCCCTAGGTGCCGGCTGAGCTAGAGGCCAAAATCTACAGGTAGTCACTTTGCTAAAAACAGCTCTGTTTTCTGTGATATGTCCACGTTGTGTTTTGGGGCATATCCTGTCGCGGGCGCTAGGCCTACCCACACAAGTGAGGTATCATTTTTATCGGGAGACGTGGGGGAACGCTGGGTGGAAGGAAATTTGTGGCTCCTCTCAGATTCCAGAACTTTCTGCCACAGAAATGTGAGGAACATGTGTTTTTTTAGCCAAATTTTGAGATTTGCAAAGGATTCTGGGTAACAGAACCTGGTCCGAGCCCCGCAAGTCACCCCTCCTTGGATTCCCCTAGGTCTCTAGTTTTCAGAAATGCACAGGTTTGGTAGGTTTCCCTAGGTGGCGGCTGAGCTAGAGGCCAAAATCTACAGGTAGTCACTTTGCTAAAAACAGCTCTGTTTTCTGTGATATGTCCACGTTGTGTTTTGGGGCATATCCTGTCGCGGGCGCTAGGCCTACCCACACAAGTGAGGTATCATTTTTATCGGGAGACGTGGGGGAACGCTGGGTGGAAGGAAATTTGTGGCTCCTCTCAGATTCCAGAACTTTCTGCCACAGAAATGTGAGGAACATGTGTTTTTTTAGCCAAATTTTGAGATTTGCAAAGGATTCTGGGTAACAGAACCTGGTCCGAGCCCCGCAAGTCACCCCTCCTTGGATTCCCCTAGGTCTCTAGTTTTCAGAAATGCACAGGTTTGGTAGGTTTCCCTAAGTGGCGGCTGAGCTAGAGGCCAAAATCTACAGGTAGTCACTTTGCTAAAAACAGCTCTGTTTTCTGTGATGTGTCCACGTTGTGTTTTGGGGCATATCCTGTCGCGGGTGCTAGGCCTACCCACACAAGTGAGGTACCATTTTTATCGGGAGACTTGGGGGAACATAGATTAGCAAAACAAGTACTATTGCCCCTTGTCTTTCTCTACATTTTTTCCTTCCAAATATAGGAGTGTGTGTAAAAAAGACATCTATTTGAGAAATTCCCTGTAATTCACGTGCTACTATGGTCACCCCGGAATTCAGAGATGTGCAAATAACCACTGCTCCTCAACACCTTATCTTGTGCCCTTTTTGGAAATGCAAAGGTTTTCTTGATAGCAATTTTTTACTCCTTATATTTCAGCAAATGAATTGCTGTATACCCGGTATAGAATGAAAACGCACTGCAGGGTGCAGCTCATTTATTGGCTCTGGGTTCCTCGGGTTCTTGATGAACCTACAAACCCTATATATCCCCGCAACCAGAGGAGTCCAGCAGACGTAACAGTATATTGCTTTCGATAATCTGACATTGCAGGGAAAAGTTACAGAGTAAAACGTAGAGAAAAATTGATGGTTTTTTCACCTCAATTTCAATATTTTTCTTTTTCAGCTGTTATTTTCTGTAGGAAACCCTTGTAGGATCTACACAAATGACCCCTTGCTGAATTCAGAATTTTGTCTACTTTTCAGAAATGTTTAGGTTTCTGGGATCCAGCATTGGTTTCATGACCATTCCTGTCACTGACTGGAAGGAGGCTGAAAGCACAAAAAATTGCACAAATGGGGTATGCCCCAGTAAAATGCCAAAATTGTGTTGAAAAATTGGGTTTTCTGATTCAAGTCTGCCTGTTCCTGAAAGCTGGGAAGCTGCTGAGTTTAGCACCGCAAACCCTTTGTTGATGCCATTTTCAGGGGAAAAACCACTAGCCTTCTTCTGCAGCCACTTTTTCCAATTTTTTTGAAAAAAACGAAATTTTCACTGTATTTTGGCCAATTTCTTGGCCTCCTTCAAGGGAACCCACAAAGTCTGGGTACCTCTAGAATCCCTAGGATGTTGGAAAAAAAGGACGCAAATTTGGCTTGGTTAGCTTATGTGGACAAAAAGTTATGAGGGCCTAAGCGCGAACTGCCCCAAATAGGCAAAAAAAGGCCCGGCACAGGAGGGGGAAAAGGCCTGGCAGCGAAGGGGTTAATTTTCTAGGTAGTGATCCCAGGCCCTAACATAAGCAACAGATGCATCAGTATTGTCACTCAAGCACCAGAACACAATTTGCTCCAATTCAAGCACCAGAACTCAGTTTGTTCTACTGCACAGTGTGACAACCACAACAATCAATTTGAAAACGTATAAGCAAACACATAATTGTATATATTTCTACTGCAGGAGCTGAGGAGAAACTGAATACGGTGGCTGAAACACTCTATTTGCCAAAAAGAAAAACGCAAACAGATGGGTAGATTATGTGTGCAAAAGACGGGGAACTAAATAACGGGCCGCATATTATTTATTCTGGAAAATATGTATTCTTTATATGAGGCAGATACAACTAAAGAATGGCTCATACAAGACTTGTGAGAAGTAATACTTGTCATGCTAAAGAAAATATTAGTTATCTTACTGTGTGAGCTGGAGAAGAAAGCTTAATCGAGGCACCAAGGGATTGTGGAGCTCACTGATGACATATGTCACAAGATGGCCCCTATACTGATGATGATGATGCAGACACTCCAGCATGAAGGAAATGGTGCACAGATAAATGTGTTTACTTATTCAGACAGCATGACCAGCTGACTTCTGCATGCAATTGAGATATGAGTCACTGGCCCCCTTATCAGACCTTACAAATCAGGGGGGCACTCAAAGTCCTGTGCACATGACACTGAACCAGAGCTAAAGAATAGAGGAGGGGACTGCCGTGGATGGGATGGGGTGGGGTTGCACAAGAGAATGAGAGGCTTAGTGCTGCTGCTGCATACTTCCTCTGAAAGGCTAACTGCATCCAGTTACCAGTCCTGGTGATCAGCTCTGTGCTGCCGATCAGCATAAAGCAATCGGTGTGTGCTACAAGCTGCAAACAACAACAGAAACAAGAAAACAACATATCGGTGTCACCCTGATAGCACAGTGTGGGTAGGAGATATTGACCGGAAGTGTGTTAACGTCAGAAGCAGCTATGAAAGGCAAAGAACAATTTGATGCCCAGAAATTAGCTGACATCAGGAGCACTTATTAGGAAAAAAATTAGCAAAGCTTCAAAGAAGCTTTAGCTCTGCATATTAAACAGAAAGATCTGTGCTCACAGCCATGGGAGATCCGTGTCTAGTGATGCCAGTGCAGCACAATGCGCAGTACGGCAGTGCTGATAAAAATAATGTGCAGAGCTTCCAAACAATGTTCGTCGTCCTCACAACGATGTAGAATGTGTCTCCAGTTAATTACAGGCAGGTTGGCCCTGTCGAGCACTGCCGCCCGTGGTAGCTGCCATTGACCTTCACTTCGGAGCAGCCTCTGCAGGGGCCAAAGCTACTGGCAACTCCCATCCCACTAAAAGGCAATGACTGATAAACAGCAGCGCACATGCTGCTTTCTTCTACAAAAAAAAAAAAAATGAAAACATTGCTCTGTTCTAAATTGAGTGAAATTACTCACCTCATAAAAACAGACAAGCCAACGGGTGCACAGCAGTCAATGGACATATGTATTTACTGTAAAAAAAAAAGTTGGGAATGTCAGGGAAGCCAGTTTGTTTCTGCCAGACAAAAGACACAACAACCCGAGCGATGGCAAACAAAACAAATAGTGCGTGAACTTAACTCGAATTGGCAGAAGCGAAATGAGACATGTAACAGGGCCAGTCGCATGGGAGGGAAGAACACACCAAAAGGAGGGACAAAAGGCAACAACTGACCACTAAAAAGCAATTAATTCTGGAAGGCACATGAAGGAACTAAAAAAAGCGGTGGGTGTGGCAAACGCCCTCAGAGCAAAAACAGCATGCCTCGAAGTCCTAAAAATGGCCCCTGCCTCATTCTGTAGGCTCGCACCTATGAAGAGACGCATAAGGATCAGACGTTTCCCGGGAGACTGGAAGGGTGGCTGCTTTTTTTACTGAATGGCCGGTTTTGAAGCAGTGCAGCAGTTTTAAAAGCACTGCAGAGTTTCTTGTATATCCAACATTTTTCAGGCAACCGTTGGACAGAGATCAGAGTTTTGTCTAGTGGCAGTTTTGACTCATTTAAGGTAGCACAGAGGGTTAATATGCCTGCTGCAAAGAACATGTACTATGCAGATATCGGACCAGTATTTTATGTGTAGTGCTCAGCTGGATACTGCTTTTGTCGTAGAGATGCTTTTGTTACTGTGCAGCTCATAAATTACAATCATAATCTAGCACATTGAGCAATGAACTGCCATCAAAGAGCTGCATGTACAAAAATGATAAAGGTTAGAATCTTATGTTTTTTCCCTAGACTTTAATTATCCTTAATTTTGTTAAAAAGGGATTGTTTGGGTAAAAATAAATTGTTATTAGTAAAGTCAACCCTAACCACTGCGTTATGTTCTGAATCCTGAGTTTATGCTTTCCTAAACCAATCGATCTAAAAAAATGCCTAGCATTATGGATGGCATGTGAATCATACATCTTGTAGTCCCCTTTGACTTATATAACATTTGTATACACTGATTTACACATTTATTATTCATTGTCTCTTTATGTGTGATGTACAGTGCTCCCATACCCTACGCTTGTAAGAGAGGCGCTATAAAACAAATGAAATACATTTGAGATAGGGGCTTTGGAGGGATGGGAGGCACCGATAGAGGGTGATGGAATCATAAAGATTGCTGTATCCTGGTGCTCTGTAAGGTCATCATTTACTGTGCTTTAAAAACAAATACAATTGAATATATAATGAAAAATGTGCTGTAGAATGCACCGTTTTTGACATTTTTTCCAAAATTTTCTTGGGGAGAGAACCCCAACCCAAAGCCCCTTGTAGCGGCCAGGTTCGCTCGCTATGTACCTACGGTAAATGTAAAAAATGTAAATTAGCACTTGTATAGCGCACTACTCACCCGTTAGGGTCTCAAGGCACTGTACTCATACCGCTATGGAACCCCTCCTGGCTTTTCCCTGTGAGGCACCCACTCCTGAGCACCCCCAGGGTGAAGCCAGGCATCCAAGCACTGTTGGGGCCGTTGTGGAGATTAAGCAAGCTATTGCCCAGAGTTGGAACCATGAATTAGATTAGGCACTGAGGCGAGAATTATCTGGTCAAGGGGAATTGAGCCCAAGACCTGCTGAAGCAGGACTTGAACCCTGGTCTTGAGCCAGATCTCTGCTTCAGGGTCTGCCGCTCTAACCATTGAGCCACACTTCTCCACCAGGTGGCTGGTCTGATAAAATGTGCCAGGGCTGCTATGGATTCCTAGTCCGGCCCTGGTTATGACACATGCGCAGGCTTACAGAATGCCATTACCTGTGCCATCAAGCCTTTTTCTTTCTTTATTTTGCTGATGCTGCACAGAAAAAAATATTTTGCTCTTTACCAATGCTGTACAGCATTGCCAAAGCCAATTGGTCTAAAAGGCTAGACCTGATGGCTTTGCCAATGCTTGTTTTCCATGATATAGTTAAGGGCCGCGCCCAGTACCTTTGCACTGTTATTCACCCAGGGGGTGGTTAAGCCACATTCGTATACAATCGAGAGCGCGCAAGAGCTTCCATCTAATAGGCGCATACCTTGCCTCTATAAAACTCTTACGGTCCCTGCACGCAGCCTGTTACAACTTAAGGAAATGAAACATGCTGATGTGGATTCGCTGGCACACTTAGTGAAATTAAATAAAGAAAAATAAGCTCGCTGCTTGCACCTGTTAACATCAATTACTAAGACTTAATCCGTGCCAACAGTCCCCACAAATGCGTCCATTGTTGAAAGAAACTGTTTCTGAGATGCCCTGGACCAAGCCTCTGCAGTCTGCCATCAGGCACACAAAAACTGGGATTGCCATGCTTCTCGCCAATCAACATGGCTGTCTCCCACAAGCAACAGTGCAGAGGTTAAACATTGTTTAGTGCCTGTGGTTTAATAAATAAAACAAATGTTTTTTTTTTTTTTTACCCAGGGGTGAGTGGAATAGCCGAAACCAAACTCGTACCCTGGAGACAACCCACGCACTGAACACACCGAGTCACCTGACAGTAGGAACCATTGCACACGAAAGTCCTGTAACACATTAAAACAAAAGTGCCTTGTGCAACGCCGGTTATTAAGCAGCCAATCAGGGTCCAGCTAGCTTACTGGGCAATCTGGCAGTGCCATGTGGGTGAGTCCGAAAGGTCAGTGTGTGGGCAGGTTTTGTAGCTGTGTGCGTCAGCCACTTCAGGGGTGGGGTGGGCAGATTTTTTTTATTGAGTGTGGACTGGTCTTATAAACATTTTTAAATAACGACTAGTAGTAAGCAGCAGTGTGCCGGTGGCTGATGCTGTTATTTCATAGCATGCAGCACCGATGGATCAATTTCACTTTGTAGGTAGAAGACCAGGAATGCATTACTATTTTTATCTTTTTGATCGAGAAAGCACAGCACAAGAATTTCACTGTTGCATTTCGCTAATATTACCAGTCACACTGATACCTGAGGTTCACCTCCACTCAGAGACCACCAGACAGCATGTCTTAAAAAGTTATCAGTTGCTCAATTTGCAAATGTGTGTCACTTTTTTATGACCCAGTTCATAAATGTGGCCACTGTATTTCTGGCTGCCACTTCCTGGTGGTCCAGGTGTAATGTGCTTAAACTACACTTAAGGGGCAGCAAACCTTGGGAAAACTATCAGACAGGATGTGTGTGAACAAAGAGACATGTAAAAACATTTACATCATGAAGTCGGCTCATCCTCAGGTTGGGACCTCAATAACAGGATGAAGACTCTTTGCTAGGCGTGGCATAGGGTAAGTGTTATGTTCTACCTTGTAAATATGTTAACATTGTAAATAGGCTGTCAGAATGTTTAGCATGTCACAAGGAACCCTGGTTCCTTAGGCATGTAATTGGAATTCTGGTGTTGGGAGTTCTTGGCAGCTGATGTGAGCCTTTGGACCAAGCTGCCTGCTCCGGTTGGTGGTTCCTGATTAAACCTCATTTTATAACCTAAAACGATTCTTTCATTGCAACACTGGCGACGAGTTGCCTGGTAGGAGACAGGCGTCACCACCAACCTCTCCTTGAACCCACGGAACATGTGAGTTTACCTATTCTTTGCATGCTATGCAGTCCTGTTAGTTGTACTGGCGGCACAAGGCTATTTTCTACTGTACCTGTTGAGCTGCTCGGATTCCTTCTGCCCTCCGATACCCTTGCCGAAGCGCTGCTGGATTTGGACCGGTGAGATTTCCTGCCTGTTTGGCTGCGCTGTTTGAATTGCTCAAGAATGCAGCCTCTCGGTCTGCTGTGGCGTTGGTGCTGGTCTATTCAGCGTGGGCACGGATTTCACCCGGCCAGGGCAATTTTGGCATTTTGCCCTACTATCAGCATGGCATATGGCACGTGTGTAGTATTCTTGAGGATTTGAATCCGCACGTGTGCTGTGAATGCGTGCGCGAGCCTCACTCCGAACCTCTTTGATGCCTCGCGGTGAACACGCGCATTTCCTGTTCCTCATAAAGCTACTGAGGAGAATTCTTGCATACTGGAACGTCGGAACTGTGTCATCGGTCATGTGTACACTTCCTGTTTCTGAACAACTATACTGTTTCTGATTGCTGCCATCTTGGACGAGCTTCTTTGATGCCTTGCGGTGAACACGCGCATTTCCTGTTTCTCATAAAGCTACTGAGGATAATTCTTGCAAATTAAAACTTCGGAACTGTGTCATCGGTCACATGTATATTTCCTGTTTCTAAACAACTAGACTGTATCTAATTGTCGCCATCTTGGAGGAGTATTGAGTTTTTCTATGAGTATACTTTTCACGTTTAGTTGAAATGGCTACAACTGCAATGTCTCAACCACCTGCTTTCCTGACTGATAAAGGAGAACCTATTCTGCCATGGAAACGCTGGAAAAAATGTATTTGATTCCTATCTGACAGCAATTGGTGGGGAGAAGTTTTCTCCAGCAAGGAAACAAGGTGTTCTTTTACATAATTTGGGGGTGGAGGGCAGGAATATATATGATAGCCTTGAAATTTTACCTGTTAGTGGTGCTGAAGGGGACCCGAGGGATGTTTATGAAATGTCTGTAAGGATGTTAGCAGAAAAGTTTGATTCTAAGCTTAATGTTGTTTTAGAGAGACATACATTTTTTGCTAGGACTCAATGTAAAACAGAGAGTGTGGGGAACTTTATTGCTGCCTTACTCACATTGGCACGCACTTGTGATTTTGGTGACATTACTGATTCCCTCATTCGAGACCAACTGGTACGTTGTATCAACAGCAGATGGGTTCATGAGAAACTCCTAACTAAGGATCCTGACTTGAGGGAAGCGATTACCATAGTTGAAGGGATGGAAAGTACCAGCAACTGGATTAAGGAAATGAATGACCATGATAGAGGTAGTGCTTCTAGCCCTGAGATGGTGAAAATGACTTGTGTCCAGGATGACATTTTAAAAATAAGCGCTGACAATAAAATGTCTATCTATTCAAAGGAGAAAGGGAAGGATAACACTGTGGAACGGTGTTATCGTTGTGGCAATCCGGGGCATACAGCTAACAGTTCAAACTGTTATGCTCAGAATTCTGTATGTAGGAGATGTGGGAAGAAAGGCCATTATGCAAGGGTGTGTAAGGGTGACAAACAATGGAGCGTAGATTAAGTTACAGAAAATGTAAACAAAATGATACATTGTGTGAAATCTGATATTAACCAAGTTACGGGAGGTGTTGGAGATGTGGATGAGGGACCAATCATTATGCCTGAATGTTCTGTTAAGTTGGACAATAGGGTCGTCAAAGTTTTAGCGGACTCAGGATCTCCTTACACCATGGTAGGTGATAAAAATTGGCAGGCGATATTTGGTGAAGAGTATGGTCCTTTAGTGGGACCTGATATCAATCCAGTGAGTTATGGGGGCACTAAAATTGATGTGTTAGGATACAGGGTCATGAAAATTCAAACTACAGTTGGTAAAGTTTATGTTGCAAAGCTGGGACACAATTTTTTAGGTTGGCGCCATCAACGAGGCATGGGCATCAGGCTGGACCCTAATTCAGATTGTCAAGTCATGGTGGTGAATGATGGAAACATAAACGTGGACATCTTTAAGGAATTTCCCACAGTTTTTAGTGATAATTTGGGATGTTTGGAGGGTTTTGAGCATAAGATTGTGCTTAAGAGTAATGCTATTCCTTCTCTACATAAGGTGAGAAGGGTTCCGAAATTAATGATTGAGCCTCTCAAAAAGGAACTGAACAGACTATTGGCTGCAGGAGTGATTGAGGAGATTGAATCCTCTGAATTGTTGGCTCCAATTTTTTTTAGCACCCAAGGAGGGCGGGAAACAGATTTGCATGTGTGTTGACCTCAGGGATCTCAGTAAACACATATGGGTGGACCGCCAACCTTTGCCTAACATCTCAGAAGAGTTGTCTGGTTTGGGAGTTTCCAAGTTTTTTAAGTGTTTTAGACCTGTCTTCATCTTACCACCAGATCGTCTTACATCCTGTGTCTAGACATGCAACTTAATTTGTGACACCACTGGCAGCTTACCAATTTCTAAGAATGCCTTTCGGGCTAGCTTCGGCGGCTGCTTGCTTCCAACGTATCATGAAGAAAGTTTTAGAAGGAATTTCTGGGATTTTGTTCTTCCAGGATGATATTTTGGTTCATGGTGAGACCTTGAGTGACCACCACAGAATTTTAAGAGAGGTGTTGGGTAAATTGGCTCTGTCAGGATTGACAGTGAAGAAGGAAAAATGCAAGTTCAGGGTTACGGCTGTGGATTATTTAGGCCACACTATCTCTGGTGTAGGGATTAAACCTAAATTGGAGTTGGTTGACTCAATTATCCAGGCTCCTGAACCAAGGGATAAGGATGGGGTCAGATCCTTCTTAGGCTTAGCTGAGTATTACTCCAAGTTTATTGTAAACTTTTCAAGTATAATTCAGCCCCTGAGATCACTTTTGAAGAAAGGGAGTGAATTTAACTGGTTGAAGGATTGTGTATCTGCTTTTTCTTTTATTAAGAACAGTATTGGTAAAATGCCCACCTTGGGGCATTTTAATGTATTTGCGAAAACCATCTTGTACACTGATGCTAGCATTATTGGCTTGGGGGCTGTTTTGACCCAGAGAGTGGATGGTGAGGAGAAAGTAATTGCTTTTGCTTCCCGGTCTCTCAAGGAAGCAGAACAGAATTATTCTGTTATAGAGGAGAAAGCTCTTGCGTGTTCATGGGCAATCAAGCATTTCCAGTTTTACTTGTGGGGTTTACCTTTTGCCGTCAGAACCGACCATAGGCCTCTTGTACAGATCTTTTCCTAAAAGAAGTGTGAAGAATTAACACCTAGGGTTAAAAGATGGGTGGAGAGTTTGTTGGAGTATAATTTCCAAGTGGAGTATATACCAGGCTCGAAGAATACTGTGGCAAGCTTCTATTGATAGCGAGGATGAGGTGGAGGATGGTTGTGTGATTAATTGGGTGAGAGAAACATCCATTTCTGAAGAAGAATGGAAGAGTGCATTGAAGCAAGACACGGATAGGAAAGTGCTTAAGGAATTTTTTTTCGAGAGGTTGGCCGGACTTTAAATGTGTTTCAGATCCTCTGAAAGGGTTTTGGAATGTAAGAGAGGAACTTTGTTTTCATTGTAATGAGTTATTCAGGGGTACCAAGACTATTCCTCCCATAGATGTGAGAAGTAAAATAATCAATTTAGCTCATGAGGACCACATGGGCAGAAATCTAACCAAATCGAGGTTGAGAGAAGTGTACTGGTGGCCAGGCTTGGATCATGAAGTGGAAGTAGTGGTGAAGGATTGTGTTTCTTGTGCACGCAATGACAAGAGAAAGACTGTAGTTAAGGCCCCACTTTCTCCTTGGTTGAACTTAGGGTTAGACTTCATGGCTCCATTCCAGCTATTACCTGCCAATGAACGTTATGTCATTCTCTTGGTTGATTATGCTTCAAAGTGGGTTGTGACAAAATGTGTAAGTACCTTGAATACATGGACTGTAATTGAGTCTCTTAAGGAGGAGTTCTCTCGTAAGGGAGTACCTAGTCACTTGGTCACAGATAATGGGGTGCAATTGATGTGCCAAGAAATGCAAGATTTCTTGAAATCTCTAGCTATCGTGCATTTGAGGACGGCTTTGTATTTACCTTGAGCCAATGGTCTTGCGGAGTGCATGAACAGGATGGTGAAACTTTGTGTTCAAGAGGCTGTCGAGACCAGAGCTCCTTTGTCTGACCTCCTCAGAGAGATGTGGTGGGCGCATCGCAATGCTCCTAATGTCATTACTGCGATTTCTCCATTTGAGTATTTGAGAGGCAGAGTTGGGTGTACCAAAATTAATCCAGCGTGGATGAAGAATACATTAAGGCAGTTAGAACAGAGTGGTGAAAGTTTTAACGAGGCGCCTGAACGCAGGAAAATCTAGATATGACTCTAAACAAGGGGTTTCTGGAGTTAAATGGACTGTGGGTGAGATGGTATTGGTAAAAAATCCTGGATTTGGGAAGAAAGGAAGATCTGGATTTATGGGTCCATTTCATATCAAAGAAGTGAGAAGAAATGTAGTTGTTTTAGAGAACGGTGATGTGTGGAGCATGTCCCATATTGCAAAGTGGAGGGGTCCTGTTGGCGATAAGAATCCACCTTATGGTGGATTCAACAGGTCTACGCATTGTCCTGTTGAATCCAGAGTCCCAACTGAGTTGGGCAGAGAGTCTAGAGGTCGATCCAAACCACAATGGTTGAAGGACTATGGGCCTCATTCAGACCCTGGCGGTCTTGGACCGCCAGGGCTGCGGGCAACGGAAGCACCGCCAACAGGCTGGCGGTGCTTCATTGCCCATTCTGACCGCAGCGGTAAAGCCGTGGTCAGAAAAGGGGATCCGCCGGTTTCCTGCCGGATTTCCCCTGGCTGGGCTGAACCTCCATGGCGGCGCTGCAAGCAGCGCCGCCATGGGGATTCCGACCCCCTTCCCGCCAGCCTGTTTCTGGCAGTTTTTACCGCCAGGAACAGGATGGCGGGAAGGGGTGTCGTGGGGCCCCTGGGGGCCCCTGCAATGCCCATGCCACTGGCATGGGTATTGCAGGGGCCCCTAACAGGGCCCCAGCATGATTTTCACTGTCTGCATAGCAGACAGTGAAAATCGCGACGGGTGCTACTGCACCCGTCGCACACCTGCAACACCGCCGGCTCCATTCGGAGCCGGCTTCTGTGTTGAAGGCCCTTTCCCGCTGGGCCGGCGGGCGCTCCCTTGGCGGGCGCCCGCCGGCCCAGCGGAAAAGTCAGAATGGCCCACGCGGTCTTTTGACTGCGGGGCGGCCATTTGGTGGTTCCCGCCAGGCGGGCGGCGACCGTCGCCCGCCCAGGTCAGAATGACCCTCTATGTGTCTTGAATTTATTTTTTACTTTATTTTAAATGTGTAATTTTAATTTAATTATTGTTTTCTTTTACAGTTTGTGTATTCCTTTAAATGGTTATTGTTGTAGGAAGGGGCATGTGTTATGTTCTACCTTGTAAATATGTTAACATTGTAAATAGGCTGTCAGAATGTTTAGCATGTCACAAGGAACCCTGTCAACCGTATGGTTCCTTAGGCATGTAATTGGAATTCTGGTGTTGGGAGTTCTTGGCAGTTGATGTGAGCATTTGGACCAAGCTGCCTGCTCCGGTTGGTGGTTCCTGATTAAACCTCATTTTATAACCTACAACGATTCTTTCATTGCAACAGTAAGTCCTCTAACTGAAGCTAAAGCTGTTATTAGAAAACACCAGTTTGACGTCCATAGCAACTACACCAATTTTCTGAAGCAGGCACTCTTCATGGAAGTGAAGGGAGGGGGAGTCAGCAGCGAGCAGCATAAGTGATAATTTTCAGCGGAACAGAAATAGATGGGGAGCACCAATAAGCAACAGACGGGTGGGGGAGGGAGCTCAAGGACAGGGGCTAGGGCCCTGCCCTCATATATAAAAAAATAAAAATGAAAAAAGATTAATGAAATTAATAAGCCTATATGTGTGTAAACTACTTTGTTGTAGTTCAAATGCGTGAATTGGTGATAGTCAACTCCTAACCCAATGTTTAAAGCTAGCTGCACCACTGTAGCCAAAAGCTGACACAGGCCCCTTTCTTCATCTGCATGTACGTGTGTGTGTATATGTTATGTGTGTGTATATTGCATCTTGTGCTTTTTTGTGCTGACCTGAGCTCTTGCCAAACAGCTCAACCTGTCTATAAGCTAGACCTAAAAACAAGGTACACAACGACTGATCATTATACATTTTTGGAGCACACCCTGGTCTTAATGGGAATTATCACCCTATGTCAGGCTCACCTTTTACATTTAGAGCAGCGTGCTATTGGACAACTAAAATATTCAAATGCAAACATATACCAATTGTGAGAAATTGGGTTGTTGGTTGACTGGGGTGTGAGTCCTGGTCAAGCAACAGCCACTATCCCTTGCAGGGTAAACCATAAAAAGTCACTAAATTAACCTGTGTTTAACCCTGGGTAGCGTGGCACAAAAAGCAGTCAGGCTTAACTTACAGGCAATGTGTAAGTGTTTGTGCAGCACTCAAACAGCAATACAGTGAAAACACAACACTATAAAAATCCCAAACCATTTTAGAAAAATAGAGTTAATTGTAACAAATTATTTGGCACTAAAACAACAAAATCAGTGGAGCCAGAGTTATGAATTTGTAAACATTAATAGTCAAAAATAGTGTCTAAAAAATAGAAGTGCCAACTGCGGACATCTGCTCACCTTTAGCACCACAACCAAGGGTCCGGGAGTAAATGGAGACCACTTGGAGGTTCAGGACTCACTTAGGCTGGGTCCAGGTGCAGGTTCAGATGGTGGAAGCCTGTTATATCCCTGTGGCTCTAAACGGGAGGCCAGCAAACTACCCCTTGGAGTCATTTCTGGAAGTCCTTTGTGCAGGTGAAGATGCATGGCTGAACAGCACGGCTGGTATCTGAGGGTTCATGGCAGGCTCCAGGCAGCAAAGCAGTCCTTCCAGGTACAGCACCAGTCTGGCAGAGTACACAGTAGGTCACAGCAGCAGGCAGTCCTCTGAGAGTCCTTCTGCAGGTCCAGTAGTGAACTGAAATGTGGGTCTGAGAGCCCTATTTTTATACCCTGGTGCTCTGCTCCTAGAAGGTGGGAGAAGGTTTCAGAAAGGTTAATTTAAAATCCCAGGAGTTTTCTGCTCCACTGCTCAGACTCCTAACTGGCTGCACTGACAATACAGGGTCATTAAGCCTACTGTGAGGTGCCAGGGCACAGCCTATTGAGGTACAGGTGGGGTTGTGCTTAGCTCCACCCCCATCAAGTCAGTTAATGGCACATTCAGACTCTACTAATCCCATTATTGTTTGACTCTCTGGGAGGAATTCAGAAAGTCCTAACTGTCAGTTACACACAGAGGACTAAAGGCAGGCAAATACCAACTTTCTAAAAGAGGCATTTTCAAACTTGTAATGATAAATTGGACTTTATCATTAAAGAGAGGTTATCCTTACAAGTTCATAGGTACCAAACATGACATAGCTATCTTCTCTGGTTTAGGAATTACAGCTTATTCAGTGTAATAAGGAATCCCCAATGTTATCCAATGGGAGGGGTACGCCTCACAGTAGTGAAAAAACAAATTTGGGAGGGGGTTTCACTATCAGGACATGTAAAACTTAAACATATATATCCTATCTTTTTGCCCTAAGGGCTACCTAGGACCTACTTTAGGGGTGACATATATGTAATAAAAGAGGAGATTAAGGCTTAGCAGGGGTTTTTAAATGCACAGTTGACGTGGCATGGGACCCCGCATTCAAGCTGCAGGGGCAGGCCTGAGGCATGTTTTAAAGTGCTACTTAGGTGGGTGTCACAATAAGTGCTGCAGGCCCACTGGTAGCATTTAATTTACATGACCTGTAAATGGAAATTAAATATGCCAATCAAACCATGTCTTAGGGGAATGAGCACTTTAGCACTGGTTAGCAGTGGTAAAGTGCACAGAGTCCTAAGGCCAACACAGAAACATATCCAGCAAAAAGCAGGAGGAGGAAGGCAAAAAGTCTGCAGGTACCCCTGTAGAGGGGGCCATTTCCAAAACCAATTTATACCAATTAACTCTTTGGAAGGGATGTAGCATAGGTATAGCTAATGTACCAACATATGATGTTCTACAGATGATGGAAAAACAGAATGCTTGCTTTTGTGTCCTTTTAGATCTATCTGTAGGTTTTTGTGTGGTTGACTACAGTCGTGTTTGTGTCACATATAAGAATCGAATATAGGTATAGGATGTAATATTCCACAATGGCTTAGCCATGGCTCTTGGATGGATTGCTCCCAAATGGTCAAAGAGATACTTCAATACAAGGATCTATTCTAGATCCATCCGCTTTAGCCTATACTATGAGCCTTTAGGCATTCCCACTTTCTCATTGTGCATTACTTTCCATCAATATGCTGATGACATGCATAAGCTTCTAATAAACCAGTTAACCAACTCAAACTCAGACTAAATAATATATAAAACTGGATTAAATAAAGTAAACGTAACTCACTGAAAACTGATGTTCTACTCATGACTTCTCACTCTAAAGAGGTCTTATCTGTCAAAAAGCAGGAAAGGTCACTCAACCATCAAACCTGGAATTCTTATTAGTGTCAAGTTGTTATATGCTACACTAATCAGTACACTTTACAGGCATGCATACGCCTGATCAACAGTGAAAAGCAGCATATGGCAAATTAAGAATACTGAAAACACACTTAACCTTTCATCCTGAAGGAGTACCTAAAACCAAATGTCCATGCTCTGGTTGTCTCCTCCCTAGATTGTGGAAACCTGTAGAGGGTGCGGTTTCATGCTTTTGCAGTAGCGTTTTTAAAATATGCAAATTTGTGGTGTCAGGTGAAAATTATATCTGAAATCTGAGTCGTAATTGATTAATTAATGATGTTTCACCTGAAACGAGTTTACTGAGTAGCTTTAAAATGTAATTAATACCGTGAAGTAATTATGTCACATTTTCATTGAGATGCCATATATTTTAATATGGATGCAGTTTTAGGTGTTCTGTTCATCTGCTGAGTTGACTTTCCTTTTCTCCCCTGAGACTTTGTCCATTTGTCTTAGATTTTCTTATGGGAGGTTGTCAGTACTCTTTATGAGTTTGGCACTTGTGGATTTGCCTAAACACGTTAAGTGAGGGCTAAGATTTATGATTCTGTTATTTCTGTACTTCTGTATTCGGGCCTTCAAGGCATTTTCATTATTTCTCTCTATACCACACTTACTAAAAAGTATGTAATAAATCTACTTTTGCCTCATTTTTTTTATCTAGAACTGTTATTAGTGCTTCCTCATTTATTCTGTTCTACTCTGCTGAAATGTGTATTTTTCCATGAGGAGTGTTGTCTCTAACCACCAGATCTATTGGAGATCCCGAAGTTGGGTAAGATTTGGGGTGTTCAAAATATTGGGATTCAGATGACTATTAGGGGCAGCTCCCACACCTGTCTGTTGGTAATTTAGTCTTGAAGTTAGCTGATGAACCGCAAGGTGGCAGTATGCTACTTCTAACTGAACTGCATCATTCAAAATGATTGACACCAATACCTGGGCAGTTTGCTTTTAAACATGGGTGTCAGTTCCTGGAAATGCCAGGGTTAGCGGGAGTGATGTCACATAGCTTCCCTTTGACTCAATGACATCACAGGAAATGACGTCATATGATCTGACACTAATCCTCACAGGAATTGATGTCATGTGATCTTAATCCTGGTGACATCACAATAGCTGACATTGCTTAACCTAAGAGAGCACTATTATATAATAACACAAGTAATTAACATAGATAAATGTCCATTTCATATAACATCACCATTTTAAATAGGGTACTGACATGATAACAACATTAAACATTTGTATTTTTCGATTGCACAGAAATGTATGTGTTTGTTGGAAGAAGGAAATGTAGTTCCATTAAAACACAGAATTGCACTGGGAAGCCAAATTATGATTTAATAGTTTCCCGAGTATATACCTTAAGCATAAAATGTTTTGGAAAATCACTAAATGAAGCACACAAATATTTGAAAAACATTATTTGTTTAGTCTACCTGTATTTTTTTATGTAGACCATTGTGAACAATGTTATTGACATAAATTGTTCCTGAACATTGTAAATGCATTTTGATTAACACCACTTGTAATGAAATATCACTCACCACAGCACATAGAGGAGGTTTTATTTAAACATATATATTTATATATGTTAATAAAAATGTGCAACATCGTACTGTAAATGTTTATTTTTTATTTCATTTTTAATTTTATTCAGCAAAGTATAAATTGCACTGCTGTGGACGTATTTGCTTTGCCCAGCTAAGAGTTGAATGTCTCTATTCACAGCTGGAGCTGCAGAAAGTACACAATGCACATCACAGCACTGTTTACCGTATGTTGTGTTTTTGGCATTGCCTTTGCCACTTCTGAGGCCAAGGGATGCAAAGTCAGTGCCAGGGGCTGCAGGGGGCAAACCAGTGGTCGCAGCTGTGACCCCTGACAGCCGATAAATAGCAACCACGCTTTTAGAGCCACCAATCCAGTCCTCAATAAGGGGCTTAAAGTGAAAAGGTATGAATCCCAAGATTCTGCTGTAAATATGTGTGACTTAGGGCCTGATGTAGCAAGGGGTTTTTCCCATTCTGTGTCAATGGGAAAATGTGTTCGTACATATGGCCCTCACTCCTGTAGTACTCCAGTTGTAATCCAGAAGCGATCCTGACTTACTCCTGCAAGCCAGGAGTATTACTAGAATTTAGAAGTAGTAACGCATGATGTTTTTCAAGAGGAAGTCACATAAGATCTGTGTGCATTAGGCCTTCAGCTTATCATGCTGTATCTCTCACGCCAAGAAGTTCTATAGCGGATGAATGGCAAATCTTGATAATATTTTTAGCACTTAACAAAAAAGTGATGACAATGAATAAAATAAAAGCATACATCTTAGAGTCTGGGGCAGATGCTAAACTGACTTTTTAAATATTGATATGAAATATTTTGTCTAAACACAGATGGTCTGTGTGCCTAATATATGTGGGTGGTAAGACAGGATTTTAGTGTGTTTGTCCTAAACATGAGTGTAGCACCTGATATGTTGTGGTTGCTTGTTAGTATTGGTAAGTGTTACAATGTTTGAAAAAATTAACAGTCTACTTTTGTAAAACTTGAGCATAGCATGCCGGTTGCATCATGATGTAAAGTTTTCTAAGGATGTTATCAATGGAAATTGTGATAGTTCGCCACTATTCATCATTAACAAGAGACTGTCTGACCCCATGAACACAGAAACCAAACTAGCAGCTCAAGAGAAAAGTAGGTTGACCAGCTGATACTGCACCTACATATGCTTACCTCTGCTCTGTACCCCAACCTGGGTGCCTGGATCTGGGTGTAGATCAGGATCAAGATCTTTATGTAAGCCCGTTGTACGGTGATATTGTGCTACACACAGCAGACTACAACAATCTTGCAAACAACCTCTGGGGAGTACTGCAGTGTCCCCTCCATGATACAGTCCAGACATCTGAATTGCAACTTGAGGACCCCAAAAATATACTGAATAATGGCTTATTTATTTATTTATATATATATAGTCATGTACAGGATAACATCAGATGAGAAGTGGTATGTGGTATTGACAGGTTCCCTGGACATACTAAAGCTGTTGATCCTATACCTATCAAACCTCACTCTTGCTCCTCAAGTAATTCCTCCTCATAACAGTTATTATATTTCTAATGATACTACATATTGCAACATCTGAAACACTATGGATCCGATTTACAAAGGTAAACTTAGACATTTGGTTTACCTTTGCGGATCGGCCCCTATATTGGTTAATATGTTTCAAATGTAGTGCATATTGTAACATGATATATTAGTTATTATGGCCCTCATTACAACATTGTTGGTAAATGCCGCCTACCTCCGTGCTGATGGCCACCAACATACCGTGACCACAGCGGTATACCGCTGTGAGTATTATGACCCACAAAGAGAAATCCGCCACTATACAGACGCCTACACAAGTCTGCCAGCCCAAAGGTCAGTGATAAACTGGCGGTAGCAAAACCCACACCGTTACGCCAACAGAAATGCACCCACAGCATCATGACCCACGAATCACCGCGGCGGTCATCCAATTGCGGTAAACCATTGGCGGTACAGACTGCCGCGCTCATAATACACACACACTAACAAAACAGCACCACATTGGACAATTCAAACTACACACACCTGACACACATACACACACCACACACACACACCCACAACACTCTAAAACACACACCCACATTACCCACAACCCTTTACGACCCAAAGAATTTGACAACTGAGAGAGAGACAAGCCAAGAGCACCCACTGAATCTGAGCCACAGAACGCCATCACACCATCCCCGCTCCTCACAGCACACACCCCAACACATCAACCCACACACCCTCACACATACCACTCACACTACACCCATGGCACCCCAAAGACACCCCAGGTTCTCTGAGGAGGAGCTAAGGGTCATGGTGGAGGAAATCATCCGGGTAGAGGCACAGCTATTCAGATCACAGGTGCAACAGACATCTATTGCTAGGAAGATGCAGCTATGGGGGAGAGTCATAGACAGGGTCAACGCCGTAGGACAGCACCCCAGAACAAGGGATGACATCAGGGAGAGGTGGTACGACCTACAGGGGAAAGTGCGTTCTGTGGTTGCAAGACACCAGGTAGCTGGCGGTGGACCCCCACCTCCTTCCCCACAACTAGGGAGGAGCAAGTCTTGGCGATCAAGCATCCTGAGGGCCTCGCAGGAGTAGCAGGAGGACTGGACTCTGGTAAGTCAAATCTTTACCACTATATCCCCCACCCTACCTGCATGCCATCACAAACTCCTTCCCCTACCCTCACCCCCATCACTCCACCACCTCACATATACCCCACTATCACAACCCACCCATCCCAATACCAAGCCCTGCATGCAACACCAATGCATGGACACCCATCACAGACCTGCATGACACCCATCACCACAGCATGCACACTAGTGACAATCACTTAGCCAAACCAAGCACAACTCACACAAGCCAAAGCTGCCTTGCTAATAACAACCATAGAGGGAAACATATCCATGCACAAGATGGCACACGCAGATACAATAACACTGCATTTACATCCCCACAGGACCCTCACTCAACGTCACCGGAGAGGAGGTGCCACCAACATCCAGTCCACCCCCCAGAAGAGGTCCACAGTGATGACAGCAGCTCTGCACGCCTGGATCACGACGACCAACCTGGCCCATCAGGGACCTCTGGACAGTTGGTTACCCTGCCACAGTCCCAACCCACCACAGAGCCTCCCCCCTCAGGAACCACCAGCACAGCACCCACCCAGCGGGCCCATACCTCTGTCCCCAGGACACGTCAATCAGCAGTGTGTCCACCACTACAGAGACCCCAGGCAACCCCACAAACCCAAGACAATCAGAAACCTGGGATTAGTGGCAGTGGGTACATGGTTCAGGGGACAGAGGCACAGGACAACAGGGAAGCTGGGAGGACTGCTGTGCGACGGGGGAGGACAGGCCCAGGGAACCCACTCAACACAAGGCACTTGCAGGGATCCTGGGAGCATACCACCATTTCCAGGAGACCATGGGCCAGATACTGTACAAGTTGCAGGAGACCCAGCGGCTACAGGAGGGACAGTACCTGGGGATCAGGGAGGACCTGAAAGACATCCACACCACCCTGGTCACCATTGCAGGGGTGCTTGCTGACATGGCCAACACCATGAAGGAGGCAGTGGCACACCAACTGGCCCCTGACACTAGCCACACCGATGAACAGCCCTCCAACTCTGCCGGCGCTAGTGGACAGGAGTCCCCGCCACAGGACCAACAGGCCACCAGCACCCCACCCCCGCAGAAGGAGAACCACCCCGCAAACGGTCCCTGCAATCCAGGCAGAAGCCAGAGAACATTGCCAAGACCCCCACCAGGAAATAAGACTCTCCTGATTGTCACCCTTGTGTCCCACTCTGTCACCCTGTCGACCTTGAACTGCCATTGCTCCCCTTCCTATGCCCCCTTGGACACTGCACCTCTGATACAAATAGACTGGACTCTACCCTTGACTTTCCTCCATCAGCAACCCAGCCCATTTCAATACCCCCTCCATTGATTAGCACCTAAATAAACACTCTGGGAACAAATACAAGTATGGAGTCTGTCAATTGATTGAAATATGTATCTGTTTAACAAGCTGTAAACATTGTATTTCTAATCTACTGTCATATCAACATATGTATAACCTGTAGTGGGCAGCAGTAAACACACCAGGAGCCAAAGTGGGGCACAGAGATCTGAAAATAGAGATGCCAAAGGGTACAGTAAGTGGCCATAGACTAAGTTGTCCACATCTTCTTCCTCTGCCTCCTTTTCATCACTGTCCACAGGCTCCAACGCTGCCACAAGACCATCTCCAGGCTCATCCTCCTGCAGAAAAGGCACCTGGCGTCTCAAGGCCAGGTTGTGCAACATGCAACATGCAACAATGATCTGGCACACCTTCTTGGGTGAGTAGTACAGGGATCCACCTGTCAGATGGAGGCACCGGAATCTGGCCTTCAGGAGGCCAAAGGTTCTCTCAATTATCCTCCTTGTTCGCCCATGTGCCTCCTTGTAACGTTCCTCTGCCTTTGTCCTGGCATTCCACACTGTGGTCAGTAGCCATGAGAGGTTGGGGTAACCAGAGTCACCTGTAAATATTGAGGGATACCTGTTAGCCACACACTCACCCTTAGGGCCAAACCCACACCCATATACCTACATCAACTGGGTGCGGACCATGGGCTCACCTATTAGCCACACCCGGTGCCTCTGGAGTTGAGACATCACATATGGAATGCTGCTATTCCTCAAGATAAAGGCATCATGCACAGAGCCAGGATACTTGGCATTCACATGGGAGATGTACTGGTCCGCCAAACACACCATCTCCACATTCAGAGTGAAAGCTTTTTCTATTCCTGAACACTTGTTCATTTCTCCGGGGGGGGAGGAACAAATGTGTACCATCAATGGCACCAATGATGTTGGGGATATGTCCCAGGGCATAAAAGTCAGCCTTCACTGTGGCCAAATCAACGACCCGGGGGAATGCGATGCAGCTGCACATGTGTTTCAGCAGGGCAGACAACACTCTGGTCAGCACGTTGGAGAACATTGGCTGAGACATCCCTGATGCCATGGCCACTGTCGCTTGGAGGGAACCACTTGCCAGGAAATGGAGCACTGACAGGACCTGCACTAGAAGGGGGATGCCTATGTGCTGTCAGATAGCTGAAATCAGGTCTGGCTCCAATTGGGCGCCTAGTTCTTGGATTGTGGCCCTATCAAGTCTGGAGGTCAGGATAATGTGCCTGTCCTCCACTGTCGCCAGGTCCACCAGGGGTCTGTACACGGGGGATGTCTCCATCTCTTATTCATCCTCAGCGGTTGAACTCTAGGGTGAAAAACGGTGAGCAGAGGGTCATATTCACACATATGTTAAAATAAAATAAATTTCTTCCTTTAAAGAAACAGTGTGTGAATTCGGGAGTCAGGTGCCATGGCCTGTACCCCCCTGAAATGGCAGCTGCCTGACCTGTGAGGAAAGACAAGTGGAAATGAGGTAATTCCGCTGGCGTTGTGCACCGTTGCGGTCGATAACCGCTGCGCAACTTTGCCTTGGTTATCATTGGGCCCTATGGGTTCCAGGAGCCAATGGAGATGTACGCCGGCGGTGAAGGTACACACCGCCGTGGACGTGACTGCCATTTTCTGTCTGTTCACTCACTTGCTACCTGACCTTCAACAGGAGAGGAACTACATTGCAAGTGCTGCTGTGACCTGTGTCTGGAAGCGACAATGGCTCGAGTGTCTGGGGAAAGGGCCCACGCCTTCACTTCAGAAGAGTTGGAGAGACTGGTGGATGGGGTCCCACCCCTGTACACTGTACTCTATGGTCCTCCAGACCAACAGGTGAGTACACTGTGAGCATGATGTGTGGGCCATGAATGTAGGGATTGCTGTGTGTGTAAGCCTTGTGTGGGGGGGTGGCTGAAGGGTCCTGGGCAGAGTGCTGCATGTCTATTGGTCAATGTTTGTGCATAAGGGGATGGGAGGGATATTGTGGGCCATGAGTGTAACAGTCTGGACGGTATGAATAATACCTTTTCTGCCGTATATTTTCTGCAGGTCAGTGCCTATCAGAAAAAGGATATTTGGCGTGCCATCGCCAAGAAGGTGCGGACCCTCAGGGTCTTTGACAGGCGGAGCACCCACTGCTGCAAACGGTGGGAGGACATGCGCCGCTGGGCTAGGAAGATGGCGGAGGCCCAGCGGGGGCTGGCCTCCCAACGAGGAAGGGGTGCCCGTCGTACCCTGACCCCCCTGATGTTCCGCATCCTGGCGGTGGCCTATCCGGAGTTGGATGGGCGCTTGAAGGCATCACAGCAGCCACAAGGGGGTGAGTACAGTTTCAGAATCATGACTTTGCGCGTGTTAAGGTTTTACCTGGTTGGGGGATGTGGGCTGTGGGTGCCCCTAGGCCAGGGCTAACTGGAAGGGTATGTCCCTTGTTGGGCAGGCTCTGAAGCACTCCAACCCCAATAGTGTTAGTGGGCAACTACTACTGGGCAGGGTCCTGTTGGTTTCAGGTGTGCAGCTAATAGCGCTAGGCAATGTGCCCCATGGGCTGGTGACTAGCATTGCAACTGGTAGTGCATGGCCTAGTGCATAGGGCTGATCCCTGTGTGTTGTGTATGCCAACTGTAGTGTGTTTGCTGGCATTGACCAAGTGTATCCTCTGTCTCTCCCCCCCTTTTTGTTTTGTCACCCTGTCCTTGTGTGCATTAGCATCATCTGGCGGAGGAGCAGAGGCACTGGCGATGGAGGGAGCTGCATCCCACGTGGGCGTGGAGGCCAAATCCACCTACGGTGAGGGCACCAGTGGGACGAAGGGCGAGGGGAGCACCACGACAGAGACAGGAGGGGACACTACCGACAGCAACTCCTCCTCCGATAGAAGCTCCCTGGCAGTGGTGGACACCTCTGTGCCCACCCCAACAACAGGTACAGCCGCCATCCACGTACCAGCACCGCCCTCCCAGTAGCCCCTCAGCGTGTTTCCCGTGCCCTCTCACCCAGGAGGGTGGGCATCTCCTTCGCCCCAGGCACTTCAGGCCCTGCCCAAGTCAGCCCGGCTGCCCTCAGTGAGGAGGCTATTGACCTCCTGAGATCCCTCACTCTTGGGCAGTCAACCATACTGAATGCCATCCACGGTGTCGAAAGGCATTTGCAACAAACAAATGCATACCTGGAGGGCATTCACTCTGCTGTGGCGGCCCAACAGAGAGCATTCCAAGCTCTGGCTAACGCACTGATGGCAGCCATTGTCCCTGTCTCCAGCCTCCCCCCTCCAACTTCCTCTACCCAGTCCCAATCCCCTTAGCCCCAACCGATCCCAAGCACACCTTCTGACCTGCAATCACCCAAATCAACACACAGATGTGGCTCAGGCAAACACAAGCACCACACTTCATCTCACAGGCACTCACACAAGCACCATCCCCATGCAGACACACCAACATCCACTGCCTCCACTGTGTCCCCCTACTCCTCGTCCTCCACCTCCTCCCAGTAGTGTCTCCACTCACACCTGCATGCACTACATCTTCATCCACTACCTCCATCACCAGCACGCCTATCACTACACGCTCCTCACTGGCAGTCACCACCCCCACATCCATGCACACATCCCCTGTGTCCTCTCCCACTGCGTCTGTGACCCCTCCTTCCAAAGTACACAAACACAAGTACACACCCACCCAACAGCCATCCACCTCACAACAGCATCCAGCTCATGCACCTGCACCCAAACACAGCAGAATGACACCTCCTACAACCACTCCCTCTTTCTCCACTCCCAAACTTTCACCCTCTTCCCCCCCAGTGTCCCTAAGAAGCTTTTCCTCACCAACATTGACCTCTTCCCTACCCCTTCGCCCCGTCCTTCACCTTGGGCCAGGGTGGCCAGAACCCAGCCCAGCACCTCAGCCTCCCAGTTCATGTCCGCTCTGGTTTCTGCAGATGTGAGAGGCTCCAAGGAGGCACTCGTCAGCCCAGCCAGTGTGCCACCAACACCTGCCAAACCCAAGAAGGTCCCGGCAAGGGCAAGAAGAGGACAGCAGCCAGCAAGGGGAAGGAGGCACAACGAGCCAGCAAGGCCAAGTCAAAGACTCCAGCTGGTAGAAGCAAGGAGGCACCACCATCTGCCAAGGGAAGGAAGGGGCACAGAACACCAGCCATGTCACTTCAGCCGTCCGAGGCTGCAGGTGAAGGCCTGGAGGCTACCACCACAACCGCCAGCACCGCCACCCGCACTGCGGCCAACAACGCCATCTGCACCGCGGCCAGCACTGCCACCTGCACCGCTGCAAGCAGCACCACTGCCAGCAGCAGCAGCCCCAGTGGGCAGCCGTCCGAGGCTGCAGGTGAAGGCCTAGAGGCTACCACCACAACTGCCAGCACCGCCACCTGCACTGCGGCCAGCACCGTCACCTGCCCCAGTGCAAGCAGCACCACTTCCAGCAGCAGTAGCCTCAGTGGGCAGCCATCCGAGGCTGCAGGTGAAGGCCTGGAAGCTACCACCACAACCGCCAGCACCGCCACCTGCACCGCGGCCAGCACCGCCACCTGCCCCGCCGCAAGCAGCACCACTTCCAGCAGCAGTAGCCTCAGTGGGCAGCCATCCGAGGCTGCAGGTGAAGGCCTGGAAGCTACCACCACAACCGCCAGCACCGCCACCTGCACCTCGGCCAGCACCGCCACCTGCCCCGCCGCAAGCAGCACCACTGCCAGCAGCCCCAGTGGGAAGCCGTCCAAGGCTGCAGGTGAAGGCCTGGAGGCTACCACCACAACCGCCAGCACCGCCACCTGCACTGCAGCCAGAACCGCCACCTGCAGCGCAACTGCGATTCACTGAGCAGCCGGCACCGCCTGAGAGAAGTGTGCAGTGGTGACTACATGGGCTGCAAGGCGTCCTGGCCCCTGCAAAAGCTATTGTTGTGACACCCAGGTGAGAGACTGTGACCTTGCACTCCAAAACATCTGCATCACAGGGCGCAGAGCCCCCTCCAAAACCAGTGGAAGAAGACATCCACACACCTCCTCCTTGCCAGGATGAAGCACACGGGGCACAAGGCCCCCTCCAGAACCAGTGGAAGAAGGCATCCACTAGAGAGACTGTGGCTTTGCACTCCCCAGGACCAAGCAGTGGGCAAACCACCCACTTCAGAGACTGTGGTCTTCACTCCCCAGGACCAAGCGGTGGGCAAACCACCCACTTGAGAGACTGTGTCCTTGCACTCCCCAGGACCAAGCAGTGGGCAAACCACCCACTTGAGAGACTGTGGCCTTGCACTCCCCAGGACCAAGCAGTGGGCATGGAGCCCCCTCCAGGAGCAGTGGCGTTGTACCATCTTTCGGCTGAGGTGGCACCCATTTCCCGTCCCCCTGAGGTGCCTGTGTGTTTTTGACCTGATGCCCCTGCAGTGTTCTCTCCATATTGAGGCAGGAGTCAAGTGTGGGCTTGGTCTATGTGTTTTGGCCCAGTGGGACAATTTTTGAGTGGGCATTGCCCGCATTTTGTATATTTTATATATATTGTACATACTGTTTTTGCTTTATGAACGTATTTCTAAGTATTACTAATATTACACTCATTTGACTCCATTCCTTTTGTCCTTGCGTTATTCCTGAGGGTTACGGGGTGTATATGTAATGTTGTAGCATGTGTTTGTGTGTATGGTGTTGTGAGTGAGGATAGGGGTGGTGGTGTTGCGTGTTGGGTTTGTGTGTCACTCTCTTTTTCCTCTCCCCCTCCCCTGTGTGCTAGGTGCAGTTCTCACCGCGTTCGTCGTCGCCGGCGTTCATGCTCCTGGTGTATGAGAAGATACACCAACATGGAGAAAACCTGCAGCTCAGGCTCCATGGCGTCCTGGTTCTTCCTTGAGTGTTGAGAGGTGAGTTGTTTCCCTTCAGAGTACTGTTTCCACTGTGCTTTTGATGGCGTTGGTCCCGCCCCGGAAAAGCTGGTGGATGGGCAGGTTGTAATGGAGTGGGTGGTACATTGTCTTCCGCCTGGCTGTTGGCGGTTACCGCCACAGTGTTTGTTGCTACCGCCGTTTCGGTCGGAGTGTTAAAGTGTCTGTATGTGTTGGAGGTTTCTGCCGTGGTCATGATTCCATTTTTTTTACCGCGGCCTGTTGGCGGTGTTACCGCCGCTTTAACACCGACCACCAGGGTTGTAATGAGGGCGTATGTGTCTAATGTTGTAACATGATACATTATATATAATGTTTGTAATATAATGCATGTTGTAACATATCACATATCAGCTATTATGTTTCTATTGTAATGCCTGTTGCAACATCTGATACACACTATCGGCACAAACGTAAAAACGTAAATGATATCTAAAATTGTGAGAGAAGGACTCTGATTCACAAAACTAACAAGAAAAACAATTTTACAAACAACTAACTATAGGTAAATTCCCAAGATCAATACATGCCCAAGGAAATTAACCTGTAGTGTGATTCAGAGATCCAATGGACACTAGAAACGGTTGGACACTAGTCTTTTGTAAACCCAGACAAGCTGAGGCTTGGGCATGGAGGCAGGAAAGTTCAAGCTCCTCTTGGAGTGGAAGCCTCTAGAAACCTCTCCTACTTCAAAGTGGGCACCAGGTATAAATAATGGACCCTCAAACGCAACTCTTCAGTACACCTCTGGAGCTATGAATGAATCAGAAGGACTCCTACTCTGCTGTCCTACTGCTCTGCTGCATGAGTGATAAGGAATGGACCAGCATCTAGGGCTAGCTGGTGGGCCTCCTGATCATAACCTCAGGGACAAAGATAGGTCCAACCACCTTGAACCCAGCACCTGGGTTCTGTTCGATGTGAATTCTACCCCCAAGTGGTGCCACCCAAGTCCTGGATCCTTGTAAGTGGGCCTGATGGTGTTCTACCAGCCCAACTGTGGTCCTGTGAGCAGAACCAATGCAGTGCAATGTATCTCCTTGCAGCCACATCAGTACCACTGCAGTGCAAATTATCCTCAATGCAAGAAGCACCACTGCGTGATGCATCCCCGATGTAAGCCTTCCCCTCATCGATGGCATCATCAATGACAATGCAGGAATCTGCAACGCAACGCTTTCACCGAACCACCACTGCGCTACACATCCTCAGCACAGAATGTCGCAAAGCTCCACAACCAGGATTTAAGGTGCTTTGTTCAGTGAACCTAACTTGGTTACTGTATCCGGCCTGCGCTCCATCGCAGTTGGTCTCAACTTGTGACCCTGTCCTGTTGTGACCAGATAACTACAGTTGGCACTTTGTGCTTCAAGGCAATAAACTTAAAACCTTAAAATTGCATATCTGTGGTTTTACTGATTGGGTTTTTCTTGTTTTTCTGCCTGCAGCCAGTTCCTGAGACCAACCACCGAACCTTACACTGCACATGGCCCCTTTGGCCGTGTGTGGCGGGAGTTGGCTGTAGCCTGTCTCTCTGGGTATGAGAATAGGTGCAAGACAGTTTATCTGGGGGAGAGAGTGGCTATAAGAGACTCTGGCCCTCATTACGAACATGGGGGTTCAGACCGCCACCGGCACGGCGGTCTGAACCGTCATATTATGAACAAGGGAGGGCCACCGCCAGCCTACCGCCGACAGGCAGCCTGATGATGGTGGGATACTTTATCTGACAGGGCAGAGCTGCTAGCAGCACAGTCCTGCGGATAGAGAACCCTTGTTGCTCCAGCCTTTCCCTGGTGGTTTCCCCCGGCCGGGAAAGGCTGGTGGAAGGGATGCCCTGGGGGACACCTGGGGGCCCCTACACTGCCCATGCAGTTGGCATGGGTAGTGCAGGGGCCTCCGTGCAGTTCCCCGTCACGCAGGTCACTGCCCAATTTACGGGCAGTGATCTGCGCGACGGGTGCTTCATGCCCCCGCCACACAGCGGCATTGACGACGGCTCCATGTGGAGCCATCGGCAATGTCCTGGCCCTGCATTCTGCTGGGCTGGTGGGTGGAAACCCGTGGCGGGGTCTCAAGCGGGCTGGCGGTCTGTGAAAAGACCACCAGCATGAACACAGCGGGGTTTCCCGCCGTGTTCATAATGACCCCCTCTGTTTGGGTGTGAGAGTGCGTGCATCAGTGTCTTAGTGGGTGCGTCAGTGTCTGTGAGGGCTGTGAGTGGGTGCATGAGGGTGTCAGTGGGTGTGTGAGTCTGAGTGGATCTGTGAGTGGGTGCCTGAGTGTCTGCGTGGGTCTGTGAGTGGGTGTGTGGGGGTCTGAGTGGGGCTGTGGGTGGGTGCACAAGGGTCGGAGTGGGTCTGTGAGTGGGTGCGTGAGTGTCTGAGTGGGGCTGTGAGTGGGTGTGTAAGGGTGTGAGTGAGAGAAAAAGATTGAAAGCGAGCGAGAGAGAGAGAAAAGGAGTCAGAGTGAGAGGGAGAGAGATCAAGCCTTTTTTTAGGGTTTGAAGGATGATATACTTAAGATGAGATATTTCTGGACAAATTGAAAAGAAAAATGTATTTCAATTAAAAAGAGTGACATCACCTTTCAGTATGAGCCTTATACTTTTGAAGTTGAAAAGAAATTAAATAAGGAAAATGATCACAAACACACCTGGAGTAGAACCCTCAACTTTCAGTGTGAGGGTCTGTGACCTTAACCATTATGCCAACCTTTTTTTCCCCATTTTTTGCCCTTTACAGGCTATCTGGCACTGCGAGGGTAGCCTCAAGGCCTCCCCCATGGTCCCAGACAATTGATTTTGTTTTTCATTTTTTGCCCTTTACGAGCTCTCTGGGACTGTGGGAGGAGCCTCAAAGCCTCCCCAGCAGTCCCTGCCGCCTCCTGCCTCCTGCGGGTGTCGGCCTTGCTCCAGAAAGTAGGGAGCTGCTTTTAATAGCAGCTCTCTGCTTGCTGGAGTACTGTTTTCATCTATCTTCCCCGCCTGCAAATTTGCCTTCAGGGAAGACAAATGAAAACTCTGCTTTCTAACAGTGGGACCAGTTTGACATATCCTGCTGTCAGAAAGGGCCATCAGTGGCACCTAAAGGCATCCTCCTCATCCCCCCAATGTGGAAATAGCCCTGGGTGCTCCCCAGGGCTTGGTGGTCCAAAATAGATCCCCCATTTATATTTGTAACTATTTGCCCCTGGAAGGTGGTGGTCTCTGGGCTGCAGGGGGGGCGCACAGCCCCCTCGCACCCAATTTCCTAAATGACCGGGGGTGGTGGTTGTCCCTGGGGCTGTGAGGGTCACACACAAATTTATTGAATGCCCCCCCCTCAGGGAGGTGGTGGTCCCCAGGGCTGCGGGAGGGGCTGAGCGGTGATCCTGTTAAATATAATGAAAGGCCTGGGGCGTTGGCGGTCTCCAGGGCTGTGGGGGAGCCATGTACCCCCCCCCCTGCATTACAATGAAAAATGTCCTCTGGACTTGGCCCACCCGAGGGCTTAAGTATTATGAAGCACGGGAGCCCTCGCTTTGTTTTTTTCCAAATCTCGGTGACAAAATAAATTATATTTTTTAGCCCTGGGGGTCCCTTTGGGACCCCAGCACCAGAGCTAAGGGGTCAGTGTGTCTCTACAATGGCCCATTCTCCTTTTTGTTTTGTTTTTTTACATTTTTTAGTGAGACTCGGCTTCTGCTGAGTCCCAAGATGGCTGCCAACACTTCCTGGTTTAAAGTGTTGGCAGCCAATCAGAGCTGTGCATTTCCCTGCATGAGCTCATCATTTTTCACAAAGTCATCACAACCAGAGATATATAAATTTGGATTTCCTTTAATATCTCAAAAACTCCTGAACGGATTTACAACAAATAAGTGAAAGCACAATCTGCGTACCAAAAGCTACCCAACTTTGTGTAGTTTTGTCCAGTGGTTTGGGCTGTAGTGGTGTCTAAAAGTCCTATGGGAATTATCCTGATCCCATAGGGCACATTGAGGACACCACATGGCAAAAAATGTGTGAGGGGTGGCTGGGTGCGCGGCAGTGGTTGTATTAACATTTTGGAAGTATATATTACTTTACGTTAGAAAAACATAGAAATTCTTCCCTCTCGCCCCAGGCTCAGTCCCTGCAGCCAACCCCTAATACGCATGGTTGAAGACTGTCTGCAGCGCAGCGTAGGGTGGTTAAAGGGGATGGCTGCAGGTTCTGGCTGGAGGCCAGGCTCTGCGGGCAACCATCGCCAAGCATCACTGAAGGCAGTGCGAGCGGTGGTTTAATTAACATATAGTAATGAAAATTGAAATTCAGTGAAAAAAACAAAGGTTTCAAGACGTTATAGGAAACAGAAATTGAAAAAACTGATATTTGCTAAAAAAAATAGGGACATTATATTTAGGCTCACATTTTAAGCACAAAACACCATAGAAATTCACCTGTTAGAGTTATCTCAAGTAACTATAACTCATGCTCTAAGGTAACTATAACTCGCGCCCTTGCCATGTACTGCTAATTACCTAAAAAATGACAGCACTCTTGACATCTTTGATAACATCATTGATAATATCAATGTAATATTTGTCGTAACATTTTTGAGGAAAAAAACTGTGCATGGCAAGGGCGTGAGTTATAATTACCTTAGGGTATGAGTTATAGTTACTTGCGGTAACTCTAACTATAACAGGTGAATTTCAGTGGTTTTGAACGTTTAAAATGTGAGCCTCACTATAACGTCCCTGTAACCTTTGGATTTTTAAGTGAATATATATATGGAGGGAAAGAGAGAAGAAGCATCTTGGACTTTGATCTGCACGTTTTCTAAATATTCAACATTTCAAATTGTCTTGTGGAATATTCTGACAGCACCATAATTCAATAAGGTACTTATCAAATATGTTTCATTAATGAATGGTTCAATCTTGATTACATATGAGTTTTAAAATTTGTGCACTTGTAAAAAGAGTAAGCAATTCCAGTGCATAAATGTCATCTCCATCACTGTCACGGTACTCTGCCAGTAAAATGTTGTCATCTGATGATAACCAGCCTTCGTGAAGGGCAGTCCAAATACTGTGGTCTACTTTGAATCACACATTACCTAAACACATTGTGCTGGCAGAAAGCTTTATTCTAAAATAATGTGTGTGCGACTATTAGTTTTTGTACAAATGTTCTTGGTTTTTACTGTATGGTTAAGACCAAATAGCCCTGTACATATTTAGTACATCCATGGCACAAGCAGTTACAAATACACACAGTTCAATACAATTGTATTTTGTAAGTTTGCGCTGATTTTGCGTCAAAAAACGACGCAAATGCTGCACTAAAAAAGTATAAATATGGGCCCTAGAGAAGCCCATGCAGGTCTCAATGGGCACAGGCCAATAAAATTACAGCCATCCATGACACAGACCAAAAGTAATACATACAACTCTGCACCAGGCAGCACAGGTTGATGTGCATCAGGGGTGTCCATCTGAAGGGAGCACCAGTCAATGCATTTCAGGAAATCACTGAATGGAGTGGCTCAGTGGAGCACTGGGTGACGCCACAGGAGGAGACTGGGTGATGTGCTTCATGGAATTTGGAGATATTCCTTGTTGGAGTACTGAGTACTGTGCCTTACAGTGCGCTGGGTATTCTCCATGAGGGAAGCAGTGGGCTACGTCAAGAGCACTATAGGATGTTCAATACGGGACAATGGGCCAGATGTAGCAAAGGGTATTACCCATTCTGTGTCTATGGGAAAATGTGTTCGTACATATGGCCCAATATGTGATGAAAGCAGAGTTGCAGAGTAATGTGCAATAGGAATATATGTTTATGTGCAATAGAGATACATGGAAGCCACATAATTGTCATTAAGAGGGCACATGTTGATGTCAGAGAATTTCAATGTATCTCACACCATGGGTATTTTTCTCATCTTGTCTTGGTGTTTGTCTTTGATTTTTTTTCGGATGTGTAATATTTTTATTTAAAAAATTCAAGACTACAAATGTCAGAATATGTAAGCCATGCCCCATGATGGGGGCTATGTAGAGTGCTGGCACAACAGGAACCACACATATCATGGGATACCAACTACAAAGTCTCATCTGCCCTGCTGACATTTGAAAAGACTTGTAACGAACCATCTTACTTATACATTGTCTTATCTTAAGTAAATGACTGCTATGTGTCTTACGTATTAATGATTGATTGTAAATCATGCATTGTTTCTGCAGTTTGCTTTTTTCCTAACTGAAGTGTCAAGCATCCATCACAACAAATTATACAGCACCTCTCGTGCATCCAACATGGCTCAGATATGTCATATAATCAGCTATCACAATGCTCCCAACACTCAGCACCCAAATTCCAACACCAAGAAATGCCACACAACCACCTAACAGACATCATTAGAATGATCTTCACACAGACATCTAATACAGTTCTGACAATAATATAGTCAGCTATCACAGAATTGTCAACAGCACTCATCATCCAACAAAGCATCTTGTTCTGTCCCATATAGACATAGTTATAATCTTTGTTACACCAACAGAATAATTTGGAAAGTGTAATCTCACGTGTATGATGGATAACTCAAAAATTGCACCTACTTTACAATACCTATTCTCACTATAGCATATTACTGGAACTATGCAGGAAGGGCTTACGTAAACACCCCACAACAGCACACACTAACCTTTGCATTGACACCTTGGAATTGGCTAAGATGCCTTGTAATAGAAAAGTCTTTCCTGCCTGGGCAATGGATGACCGTGAACCTCAGTCGAATGAAATAAGCAAAGTCCTTTGCACGCAAACCCATATACATTGTATGCTGCAATTGTTCCTGGCTGTAATAGATACACTAGACTTCTCATCCAGTACAAACTCTTACTAAGCAGTTGACTGGACAGACTGATCTCTACCACCAAAAAGACAACTCCTGATCATCTGGACCAGCCAATGACATTCAAAGAAAGGGTGCCTAAAATACACAATACAAATGCTAACAACATAACATAACACACATTCACATAACATTACATAGCATAAGGACTGCAGAGTGAGCAGACACATTATTTGCATGGTTGTTTAAAGAATTCATTATGTGTTTCTAAAATGGGTAGCTTAGTGGACCCTATAGGCAGAAGGAAGCTGCTTCCACTGCAGCAATGGCAACCGTACCATGTCCTCTGCTCTGAAATCCATTTTGCCCCCACCTCCTCTCGGCCAAGGTCCATTAGCCAAAGCTTGTCCACTAGCAATATCTGAATCTTTTCTCTAATCTTTTCTGAGTCACCTTTACCTGCCATCCACCCGAAGTGTTTCATCCTGAGCAACGAGTCCATGCTGCAGATTGTTACATGCAAGAGTCATCATTGCAGCTGCTGGGCTCTTTGCCCACTTTTGCCAAGTTTCCTGGTATCGCCCAACTGATGTATGTTTTGCATTTTTCCTCCTTATGATTCATCTATTACATTTCATGTTTTCGTTTTTTTTTAGTGCATATTTTCAGTTATAAAAGCATACTGCATTTAGTATTGTTAGCACTCATACGTTGTTTAATGTTTGTCTCAATGTGGTTTGCTAGTTCAGCAATTGTTTACATTTGTAATTCAAACAGTCAGCACTGTTTCATGTTGTTTCATGTTTTTTAGCAATTGTTCATATATGTAATTCAAATAGGCAATGTTTCATAAAGCAGAAGTAGGTGAAGGCATGTGTTGATTTTTATTTTTGACAATATTCAGTAAATGACCTGTTCTTTGAAAGAAAAATCTGAAAATAATATTTACGCTATATACAAATAAGTGTTAGACAGTGAGGCAACTTCACACTGCCAGGGAGCCAAGAGCTTGGGTTTGCAAAGATAGAAGGGGTTAACACATGTTTGAAGGTCGTAGCTTCTACCTCAGGACCACCAGACATGTCTTATTGGCTTTCTGGGGCACCACAGCTGTGACACAGTGAGCGACAGCTAGCAAACAGCTCTCCGCACATAGAACACTATCTCCATTGCTTCACTAAAGTATGCAGGAGAAAGACAAGGCACCCTAAGAAATTTGGTGAAGGCTCCTTTTGGTGCTAAGATACCTTAGTTAAAGGCAAGAAGGGAATGGTTGGAGAACAAATGCAGGGAATCTCTAAATGCAGTTACAGTGTTGGAATTCATTCTGATAGTCTGTATATTAGCTAGTATTGTTGTTACTATTCTGTTTGTTTTTATAGTCATACATACTTTGCACAAGGATATGGTTTTGATTTTAATATAAATCTTAAAGATATATTCTTAGTGTATATCTTTGAGTGTGTCTTTTCACAGTGAACTTAGGTTTGGTACCTGCTAGCAATAAATACTCCTATGAGCCTCACAAGAGTGTTAGTTTCTCAGAATGCACCATACTCATGTAATATGCACATGGTTCATAGTTTACAGTCTACTGGGTTCTCTGCCTCAAGATGGTATGTTCACTAAGTCGGTGCTTCCAGAGAGTCTAGCGATAATAATGATTGGGCCTTATTCTCGATAGGCTTAAAAATAAACCACATTTGTGGGGATAGTATATAATAGGTAGGTAGATTTATCTACATATGATAACGGTTGTGTGAGTGTGATGGGGTAAACTTTCTCTATATACACTACTTCAACTTGCAATGAGTTTCAAATATACAAAATCAACTGATGGGGAGACCCAATTTTTATGCTGAAGAGAAAATTACCAATGGATGAAGTATAGTTCAACTATAAAGAATTAATTATTAAGGATTGTGTAGTCACAGAGAGGTTCCTGTAGGAGGAAATGAAACGTAGTGCATAAGTGTAAAAAAAGATGAAAAATAAAAGGCTGTTTTTTAAACCTTTCCATGAGTTAAACACATTGGCCCTTATTACGAGTCTAGCGGTCCTTGGACCGCCAGACTCACCGTGGCGGTCTTACCGCTGCCAGGCTGGCGGTGAAGACTGCCATATTACGAAATGCTGTCTGTACCACCAGTGAACATCTCCAGCCCGGTGGTAGCTGCAATACCGCCATCGGTATTATGACACAGCAGACCGCCAGCATTTTCGTGGCAGTCACACTGCCACGAAAATGCTGGCAGTCATGCATCCAACAACAGGAATCTCCATTCCTGTCGCCGGCAGACACACGCCCACACGACCACAAGCCTACATTCATGCACTCCCACTCACCCACACATTCTCATACATACACCCTCCCACACTCGCACCCAGTCACTCAGATACACCCACTCACTCGCACACACACACTCAAAACATACACATCTACTCGCACACACGCACTAAGACATACACATCCACTCACCTGTATGCAGACATACACATCCACTCGCACAAACGCACTCAGACACACTCATCCACTCATACACACACACTGACATACACATCCACTTCCACGCACGCACTCAGACATACACATCCACTCGCATGCACACACTCAGACATACACATTCACTTGCATGCACGCACTCAGACATACACATTCACTCATATGCACGCACTCAGAAACCTCCTCCCCGCATTCACACAAACATACACACACAACACCCTCCCTCAGCATACACGCACTCACACACACACACAACACCCCCCTCAACATACATGCACTCACACACACAGACACCCCCTGCATTCATACACACGATAAACTTACCAGCTTCAGCAAGTTGGCCATCCGGGAGGGGATGGGCCCCTGCACTTTCCACTGCTGGCACCGCACCGCCATGCAGGAAATCGCCACTCCGTATTATGGATCATAATGTGGCAGGCAGAGTCCTGTTGGCTTGGTGGTACCGACGGTGGAAACCACCTCTATTACGTTGGCCAGGCTAACAGTTCCGAATTTCCACCCAAAATCGGGCGGAAATCGGCATGATGTCGTAATATGGCGGTCTTTTGGCGCCTACGGCTTCGGTGGTCTTACGAAAAGACCGCCAAAGTCATAATGAGCACCATTATTTTTTGACAAAGAACTTATTGAGAATGTGTACTATTGCTTTACCATTGTTTGTCTAGTGAGTACACCCTCAGTGTAAGGCTTTTGTGTGATGTTAGTGACTGTCGCAAAACTAACAGGTGAAGATCGATCGGCTGTGCTTTCAAGGTACTGCATCATTACTTTTGAACTAAATGAAAACGATATGAAGTGCAGTGAGGGTGTCTGCAGCTGTTATTTGGAAATTAATCACTACTTCATTAGCCTACATTGCATTGTGTTTATTGATTCACATATCCATATTATTTCTGGCATATTGTACTATGCACCTGACCTCTCTGCCTTCTCAAATGCACATTTTGATGGGCTGATGATCACATGCTTACCCCATACTTGATTAAACACGCATAGTTGTGGATCAATAATGTAAACAAACTTTACAATTTGCATTTGTAAGAATGTGTGTGAGGTGTGTGCTAGCTCAAATCACGTGTCAAAAGATCAAATTTAAGGGTGTAGCTTGGGCCGGCGTTACGTAGAATATGGGTAGCTTATCTCCCCACTGCCCTTTGGCTGTCAAGCCTCAATTCAGTTGATTTCAAACAAGTAGATTTGAAACAAAAATTAGGGCACCCACATCATAGTTGATGGACGCTCAATAGGCCGATGTAGCAGCTGAGACCCTGGAAACAGTGGCGAGGCCCGCTAGCAAAATGTTGGCCCACTGAGAACACTGGTGGCTGCACTACACTGCCATGCCTAATTCATGGGTTGCAAGGTCCTCTGTGGCAAATGGCAGCTACAGACTTGTGCAAAGCCTCAGGCTGCAGAGAGGAGCATCCCAGTGATGGTACATCCCACATGGAATGAACTGACAAAATGAGACAGTCCATTGGTGACATGGCTGGTCAGTAATGAGAACGAGCAGGAGGGGACTGAGCAGACTGAAATCCGACAAGCTCAGTCTCTTGGGAGATACCTCTAGAGAATGTTGCAGATCTTGGACTTGTGGCGTGAGGGGCAAACGCCACGGGAGGTGACCTCGTGGAGAGGAGCCAAGGCTCAATAGCGGGACCCAGTTAACACTCACATGGCAGCACACAGGTGCCGGTCACAGTGATACCGTGGAATGGCTGGGTCTGAAGACATCCAAAACCTGGCCAAGATTCAACACTCAGAATATTTCACCTAAACCACAATTCTGCAGGATGGAGTTGCAGCACGTATGTGGCCTTAGCCCTTCAACACTGCAAACAGTGAACTATATATTGCACCTGGTCAGACTCTGGATCTTTTACTCCAGACATACCTTGGTTCATCATGAAATTGACAGGGGCTGCAGCAGGGACGAGGAAGCATTCTGGTTAAAGATGTGTTTTCACACTCCTCTGACCTTCTAGCGTCCAGCAGCATAAACAGAAGGTAGACTCCTCATTGAAAGAAAGACATCCAGCTACAACAACTAGTGAAACACTAGAAGACTCCTCCGTGGCCACAAAGAGCCACAATGGTTTCAGGGTGTACAGTAGAATATTGTTTATTGTTTGGCTGACCTGAAAGCTTCAAGACATGAAAAAAGAAGTCCAGAACCAGGGAAAGATGGTCACACAGCTAGAAGAGACCACTGACAATGGCTCCATACAGCAAGAGAATCTGAGATACAGAGTTTTCACCCTGCAAGACCAGAGGATAGTTCTTTAGAAGTTTGAAAATATCAACAAAAGAATTCTGCCGAAAACTTTTCATAGCTGGGGGCTACTCAGAGATCCTGAAAGCATATTGTTGGACATGGGGTCTTTGGTTGGCAGCCAGGTTATCCCCTGTCCAAGCAAAGACCCACACTCTAGTCAGGGTAAAGGAGAATCACCCTCAGCTAACCCCTGCTCACCCCCTTGGTAGCTTGGCACGAGCAGGCAGGCTTAACTTCAAAGTGCTAGGTGTAAAGTATTTGTACCAACACACACAGTAACTTAATGAAAACACTACAAAATGACACAACACTGGTTTAGAATAATAGAAAATATTTATTGTTAGACTTTTCATCCTTGGCGTGGTCTCCCTTAACTTCTTGCCTCTGCTCCCCAGGTTGCTGATGTGTGCTGGACTCTGATTTTACTGTTTTTGTTACTCTGGGCACTTTACCACTGCTAACCAATGCTAAAGTGCAAGTGCTCCTTTACTAAATGTGTATGTAATTGGCTTATCCATGATTGGCATATTGATTTATTAGTAAGTCCCTAGTGCAGTGCACTAGAGGTGCACAGGGCTTGTAAATCAAATGCTACTAGTGGGCCTGCAGCACTGGTTGTGCCACCCACATAAGTAGCTCTGTAATCATGTCTCAGACCTGCCACTGCAGTGTCTGTGTGTGCAGTTTAACTGTAAATTCGACTTGGCAAGTGTACCCACTTGCCAGGCCTAAACCTTCCCTTTTCTTACATGTCAGACACCCATAAGGTAGGCCCTAGGTAGCCCCAAGGGCAGGGTGCAGTGTATGGTTAAGGTAGTATGTTAGTATGTATAGTAATGTGTTTTATATGTCCTGACTGTGAAATATTGCTAAATTCATTTTTCACTGTTGCAAGGCCTGTCCGTCTCATAGGTTAACATGGGGGCTACCTTTAAATCTGATTAAAGTGTAGATTCCCTTTGGGAGCGGATGGACATGTGGAGTTTGGGGTCTCTGAGCTCACAATTTAAAAATACATATTTTAGTAAAGTTGATTTTAAGATTGTGTGTTTGAAAATGCCACTTTTAGAAAGTGAGCATTTTCTTGCTTATACCATTTCTGTGACTCTGTCTGTTTGTGGATTCTCTCTCTGGGGCAGTTTGACAGTTGGGCTGGTTGCACCTCACACTAGACAGTGACACAAAGGGAGCTGGGGTGTAGCCTGCATATCCTGATGAGCCATCTGTGCTAGGAGGGAGGGGAGTTAGGGGAGACCACGCCAAGGATGCCAAGTCTAACACATATGTAGAAATCATGTTCAAATCACTATTAAATGTAGATGATTTGGAAGCGACAGAACTAAATAGAATGCACAGTTGTCTTAGGCAACTGGGCAACAGACACTGGGCACACCAATCAGAATTCGCTGTTTCCAACTGAAGTAAAGGATCCTGATATTGTCAAGATGGACTTGGGACTTCCAACTCGAGGGCTCAGTATACCTCCACTACCAGGACATCTCAACTTGTGCTATGGATGTGGTCACCCATTCTGCATTGTCTTTGAATGGAACAAACAGCTACTTCAGGTTAAATCTCTCAGAGAGGCCTAGGAAATATTGGGCATCAATGACCCCCAGTACTGCCAAACCAGCTCTCTGAGGTTTCCACTGCAGCCCCAGCTGCTGCCACCTCACAGACAGGTTTCTGCCCTCCTAGGGATTGAGCAGCTAAATCCCAGGAAGGCAGAACAATGCATTTCCTTTAGGAGAGAGGTGTTACACCCTCTCCCATTGGAAATAGGGGTTACAGGCATGGGAAGGGTATCCACCCAGAGCCTCTGGAAATGCTTAGAAGGGCACAAACGTGCCCTCCTTGCATAATCCAATCTACACCGGTTCAGGGACCCCGAGTCCCTGTGTTGCGTAGGCTCTCATTATTCTAATGAGACTACTGGCAGAATCGCCCACGGTGTGCGAGACTTAGTCCAACCCACTGCAGGTGACACCTGTCGCTCCAATACGGGTTTTGCTCCGGCTAACTAGCAGTGCCTCATCCCTACCAAAGGATAGTGATGATTGGGCAGCCGAGCTCATGACATACTTGGCTCAGGGAAGTCGTGGTGACTCAGGTCTCATCCAGTTCTCTCATTTACAATTCAGTCTCATATGTAAATGACAAACAGAAGCAGTATATGTTTCAATAATAAGTTTAATAAAACAACTGCATCTTAGATAGCAAAGCGTGAGCTGCAATAACCAGGACGTCGCAACATGACAGTGTTAGTATTGTGACCAGAAGAGTGAAGCAAAAAAACAACGCTATCATATTGTCACTATTTTCGATGGACTAATCCCTACCTAGGCGAGGATAGAGCACAGCAGGTTAAGCTCTAAATCTGCCCTTCAGGTTCCCCTGGGAAGACATCAACCCCCATACCTGAGCAAAGGCCTGCGGTCTGCGTTAGCATCTGTAGCGAAGCATTCGGCAATCAGCATGCAGTCGTGGTTCCCTGGCTGGAATCTCCCTCTAACGTGTAAGGGACAAGGAAGTGTTTATATAATAACACAGCTGATATTCTGAGAAAGTGTCCTTACGTAAGGATGTGTATTTACTACGAATGTTGGAGACTAAACTTCTACCACGTTCACTGGCAATGTACCGTGCTATGGCCTTGAAAGAAGCACAAAGTGATCAAGAATGTCTTGTTTCAGAACAGAGTGCTGGCCTAGGCAAAACCAGATAGACAGAAATAAAACAAGACCGTAAAAATGGTTATTGTAACATTAAAAAAATGAAGCTGAATAAAATATATTTAGGATAAAGTGCACAGCGGCTTAGTGTGTTAAAATAACGTGCATGGAGCTACAACTAAAATGGCTACACAGCACCTGCTCTGGCGTGAAACTGGACAAAAGAAAAGGGAGTGACCACTCCCCTGTCCATCACCACCCCAGGGGTGGTGCCCAGAGCTCCTCCAGAGTGTCCCTGGCATTAGCCATCTTGAATTCCAAGGTGTGGGGACCCTCTGGGGGCATCTGAGTGGCCAGTGCCAGCAGGTGACGTCAGAGACCCCTCCTGATAGGTGCATACCTGGGTAGGTAGCCAATCCCCCTCTCAGGGCTACAGTATTTAGGGTCTCTCCTCTGGGTGTTTCCTCAGATTCGGTTTCCAAGACTCCTCCGGGACTCCTCTGCATCCTCTGCTTCAGCTTCTGACCGTCGGATCAACCGCAGATGGCTCCAGGAACTGCTGTAACTGCAACAAAGCATCCAGGAAGGCTACTGTGACCTGCAACTTCAGCCCCAGCCAGTAACTGCAACGGTTTTCAGGTTATGCACGCTCTGAGGACTGCCTGTCTTCATCCTGCACCTGAAGAACCGAAAGGTATCTCCCGTGGGGTGATGGAGTCACTTCCCTGCTTCAGCAGGCACCTCTCTGCGACGACAACTGGTACTCTGGGACTCCTGTCCTGTCGATGAGCATGATCCCTGGGAACACAGGTGGTGGACCGAAGTGATCCTGACTGACCAAAGGTCCAGCTGTCCAAATTTAGTTAAGGTAAGAGCTTGCCTCCCCGTGCCATGACAGTACCCATGTGCACCGCATCTTCTGCAGCTCCTTGGGCTTCTGTGCACTTCTTCCAAAAGTTCTTCATGCACAGTGTAGCTGAGATCCCCAGCATTCTACCCTGCGACGCTCAGCTCCCTGAGTTGTTCTCCGGCAGCGTGGGATCCTTTTGTGTAGAACTGCAACAACTGCAATATGCAACTCCTTTGCCCCCGTGTCATGGGACTCCTGTGGGTACCGCCTGGTCTTCTGAGGGCTCTCTTAAGTGCTGAGAGCCCCCTCTGTCTCCTCAGTTCGAGTTGAGACCCCCCAGGTCCCTCCTGGGCCCGGGTAGCACCTCTCTGACACAAACCATGTATTTGCGTGAACCAAGGCTTGTTGGCGGAATCCAGTGACGGAAACTGCCTGCATCCAACGAATGGACGTGGGACACCTCTTGCACCAAGCAGGAACCCGCAGCTCTCTTCTTTGGTGCATTTTTGTACTTTTCTTCCAACCAGAGAATTCACTTTTGCACCTTCTTCCAGGTTGGCAGGGGCTCCTGTTCTTCCTGGACTCTTCATTCACCTCTGGACTTGGTCTTCTCTCTCCACAGGTCTTCAGGTCCAGGAATCCATTGTTGGTTTCTTGCAGTTTTGCTTGGTTCTTGCATTATCCTTTACCACGACTTCTAGTGTGTTCTGAGGAAACTTGCTGTACTTTACTCCTGTTTTCCTGGCTCTGGGTTGGGGTACTGTTGTAATAAAGACAAGGCTTATTCCTTCAACTATGAGCCTTTATTTCGGTCTCTCCTGCTCCATCTTCATACAGCCGTTTTCCCTCACAGCTCCTCAACATTCCATCGTGAGCTTCTGTCACCACTCTATCAACCTTGGAACGTACTAACTCTAAAGGGACTGGGGGTGGTGGAACATAGTAGTAAACTACACTGGTCAAGCTATTAATACTTAAAACCTGACATATAAAATACTATAGTATTCCTAACATTGATTAAGCATGTTATACTAATAAATTACAACAGGTACTTTATTTACCTTTGGTGTTTTCTTACTTGTCCAGTGCCCCTATACACACTACACTTGCCTAGGGGGGAATCCGACTTTCGCATTCCACGATTTTAGCATGTGGTCTGTGTTGCTCCAGGCCCATTGCAATCTATTGTGTTTTTCACTGTTTGCACTATTCTATGACTGTTTACTTACCTGGTTTTGGTTACTAGTGTATATATTGTGTATAATACCTCCAGAAGGAGTATTGCCTCTAAGATATTTTTGGCCTTGTGTCACTAAAATAAAGTACCTTTCTTTTTGGTAACACTGAGTATTGTCTTTCATTGTCTATAAGCACTGTGTGACTATAGTGGTATTGCAAGAGCTTTGCATGTCTCCTAGTTCAGCCTTGGCTGTTCTGCTACAGCTACCCCAAGACAGCATAGGCTGCTAGCAACTGCCTACATGTCCCTAATAAGGGATAACTGGACCTGGAATAAGGTGTAAGTACCTTAGGTACCCACTACAAACCAGGTCAGCCTCCTACACCTGTAGATCCGAATGTTTGTTTATTATGCAAAATCATCAGTATTAACCGGTTGTGTGCCTGGGACGAGGTGGTCTCGTCCTGCTATGGGCCCCAGGGGGGGAGCGCTAGCGCTCCCCCTGATAGCCAGGCACACCCCTTCCCCAGGCAGGGATGGAAGGGGAATCGCTTCCCCTTCCACCCCCGCACCCCTGCGACCCCCGTGGCGTCTGATGATGTCAGCACGCTTTCGCGCGCTGACCTCATCAGAGGCCTTCTCTCCGGCACTGGAAGCTCATCTTCCAGCGCCGATCGGAGGAGAAATGCAAAGCATTTCTCCTCCGATCACGTGGAGGGGGTCAGAGAAGCCTGGAAGGAGAGGAAAGGCATTTCCTCTCCTTTCAGGCTTCTCTGAGCATTTCTGCTACCCGATCGCAATGCGATTGGGCAGCAGAAATGCCACTAGACACAAGGGAATTTTTTGTTTTTGTTTATTTCAATAAGGAGAGCGGCCCCTTGGGCAAAGGCCACTCTCCAGGGGGGCAATTTATTTCTTGGCTGTTTCTGCCCCCCCTGGGGGCAGATCGGCCTAATACAATTGGGCCGATCTGCCCCCAGGGGGGCCAGAAACCCCCCTAGACACCAGGGATTGTTATTTTTTTGTTTTTTTGTTTTTTTTATTTGTGTGTGAGCAACCCCTTAGGCAAGGGTCGCTCCCCTTGGGTCAAAATATTTTCTAAGCCGAAGGGGGCAGAAACCACTAGACACCAGGGATTTTTTTAATTTACTTTCTGCCCCCCCCCAGGGGCAGATCGGCCTAAAATTATTAGGACAATCTGCCCCCGGGGGGCAGAAATCCACTAGACACCAAGGAATTTTTTTTTTGTATGTTTTAGGAGTGACCCCTTGGGCAAGGGTCGCTCCAGGGGGGGGGAGGATTATTATTAGGCCATTTCTGCCCCCCCCCGGGGGCAGATCGGTCTTGCATCCACTAGACACTAGGGAATATATATTTTTGAGGGCTATTTGAAGTAAGGGGAGCAGCCCCTTCGGCAAGGGCTGCTCCTCGGGTGGGGGGGAGAATTATTTCTAGGTCATTTCTGCCCCCGGGGGGCAGAAAACCACTAGACACCAGGGATAAATTTTTTTGTTTACTTTTATTTTTTTATGTTTAGGGAGCGACCCCTAGGCAAGGGTCGCTCCCGGGGGGGGGGGGGGGGCAAATTATTATTAGGCAGTTTCTGCGCCCGGGGGGGGCAGAAACTACAAGACACCAGGGAATTTTTGTTTTTCATACTAACGCATAAGGGGAGCGGCCCCTTTGGCAAGGGCCACTCCCCGGGGGGGGGGGATATTTTTAGGCCTTTTCTGCCCCCCCCCGGAGGCAGATCGTCCTAATATAATTAGGCGGATTTGCCCCCAGGGGCAGAAACCTCAAGACACCAGGGATATATATATATTTTTATTTACTTTATTTACTTTTATTTCCCTTTTTATGTTTAGGGAGCGACCCCTTAGGCAAGGGTCGCTCCCCTGGGGGGCAAGTTGTATTTAGGCCATTTCTGCCCCCCTTGTGGGCACATCAGCCTATTTTTGTAAGGCCAATCTGCCCCCTTTGGGGCAGAAACCTCTAGACACCATGGATTGGTGTGTGGGTATCTGTGTGTTTTGTTTGGAGGGGGCAGCCCCTTGGGCAAGGGTCTCTCCCCATGGGGGAACATTACTGTTGGCCATAACTGCCCCCCTTGGGGGCAGACTGGCCTATTTTGGAAGGCCCATCTGCACCCAAGGGGGGGCAGAAAGCCCACCAGAGACCAGGGAAGATATTTCTTTCAAAATAAGAGGCCATACCCGCACCCCAAATAAATGGGGCCAAAGTTGTTCTGCCCACCAGTGGGCAGATTGGGCAATTACCCCCAATCCACACTCCGGGGGGACAGAAAGTCTACTAGATGCCAGGGAATAAAAAAAAATAAAGAAAATAGTGGGGTGGTGGCTACCAACCAGTATGGGCCTGGTTATGCCCCCACCCGAAATGAAGGGGCTAACAGTCTTTCAGCTTCCCCCGAACACTAAAACATCTTATCCCATGGCAAGCAAGACGACATTTGATTATTTTTGGTTTTTGTTTTACATTTGGGCCATGAGCCCTGGTAACTCTCAGAATCGTCCCACTTGGAATGGTGAGGGCGTGCTGCACTTTTTTTAATGTGGGACGCTGCCATGTAGAAAAATCCACAAGACCTAGACACATCTGAAAACTAAACATCTAGTTGATTCCAGGGTGGTGTGCTTCACATGCACCCCGCACCATTTCCTTACCCACAATGCCCTGCAAACCTGCAACTTTGCTGGAAAGCACACATTTTTCTCACATTTTTGTGATGGAACCTTCCGGAATCTGCAGTAATACATAAAATTCCTACCACCCAGCATTGTCTCATCTATGCCGATAAAATTTCTGGTGCACTTGTCAGCCTAAAAATGTTTTTTTTCAAACTGCCCTTTTGGACCCACTTTTGTTCCCCCTCAATTTCGACGTGTTTTTGGCTCTTCCCTGTCACAAACACTTGGCCCACCTACACAAGTGTGGTACCATTTTTATCGGGAGACTTGGGGGAACGCTGGGTGGAAAGAAATTTGTGGCTCCTCTCAGATTCCAGAACTTTCTGTCACCGAAATGTGAGGAAAAAATGTTTTTTTAGCCACATTTTGAGGTTTGCAAAGGATTCTGGGTAACAGAACCTGGTGCGAGCTCGACAAGTCACCTGATCTTGGATTCCCCTAGGTCTCTAGTTTTCAAAAATGCACAGGTTTGGTAGGTTTCCCTAGGTGGCGGCTGAGCTAGAGGCCAAAATCCAAAGGTAGGCACTTTGCAAAAAACACCTCTGTTTTCTTTGAGAAATTGTGATGTGTCCACTTTGTGTTTTGGGGCATTTCCTGTCGCGGGCACTAGGCCTACCCACCCAAGTGAGGTACCATTTGTATCGGGAGACTTGGGGGAACGCTGGGTGGAAGGAAATTTGTGGCTCCTCTCAGATTCCAGAACTTTCTGTCACCGAAATGTGAGGAGAAAGTGTTTTTTAGCCACATTATGAGGTTTGCAAAGGATTCTGGGTAACAGAACCTGGTGAGAGCTCGACAAGTCACCCCATCTTGTATTCCCCTAGGTCTCTAGTTTTCACAAATGCACAGGTTTGGTCAGTTTCCCTAGGTGGCGGCTGAGCTAGAGGCCAAAATCCACAGGTAGGCACTTTGCAAAAAACACCTCTGTTTTCTTTGAGAAATTGTGATGTGTCCACTTTGTGTTTTGGGGCATTTCCTGTCGCAGGCACTAGGCCTACCCACCCAAGTGAGGTACCATTTGTATCGGGAGACGTGGGGGAACGCTGGGTGGAAGGAAATTTGTGGCTCCTCTCAGATTCCAGAACTTGCTGTCACTGAAATGTGAGGAAAAAGTGTTTTTTTAGCCACATTTTGAGGTTTGCAAAGGATTCTGGGTAACAGAACCTGGTGAGAGCTCGACAAGTCACCCCATTTTGGATTCCCCTAGGTCTATAGTTTTAAGAAATGCACAGGTTTGGTAGGTTTCCCTAGGTGGCGGCTGAGCTAGAGGCCAAAATCCACAGGTAGGCGCTTTGCAAAAAACACTTCTGTTTTCTTTGAGAAAATGTGATGTGTCTACTTTGTGTTTTTTTGGGCATTTCCTGTCGCGGGCACTAGGCCTACCCACACAAGTGAGGCACCATTTTTATCGGGAGACTTGGGGGAACGCTGGGTGGAAGGAAACTTGTGGCTCCTCTCAGACTCCAGAACTCTCTGTCACTGAAATGTGAGGAAAAAGTGGTTTTTCAGCCAAATTGTGAGGTTTGCAAAGGATTCGGGGGAACAGAACCTGGTGAGAGCCCCACAAGTCACCCCGTCCTGGATTCCCCTAGGTCTCTAGTTTTCAAAAATGCACAGGTTTGGTAGGTTTCCCTAGGTGTGGGCTGAGCTAGAGGCCAAAATCCGCAGGTAGGCACTTCGCAAAAAACACCTCTGTTTTCTGTGGAAAAATGTGATGTGTTCACGTTGTGTTTTGGGGCATTTCCTGTTGCGGGCACTAGGCCTACCCACACAAGTGAGGTACCATTTTTATCGGGAGACTTGGAGGAACATAGAATAGCAAAACAAGTGTTATTGCCCCTTGTCTTTCTCTACATTTTTTCCTTCCAAATATAAGACAGTGTGTAAAAAAGACATCTATTTGAGAAATGCCTTGTAATTCACATGCTAGTATGGGCACCCCAGAACTCAGAGATGTGCAAATAACCACTGCTCCTCAACACCTTATCTTGTGCCCATTTTGGAAATACAAAGGTTTTCTTGATACCTATTTTTGACTCTTTATATTTCAGCAAATGAATTGCTGTATACCCGGTATAGAATGAAAGCCCACTGCAAGGTGCAGCTTATTTATTGGCTCTGGGTGCCTAGGGTTCTTGATAAACCTACAAGCCCTATATATCCCCACAACCAGAAGAGTCCAGCGGACGTAACAGTATATTGCTTTCAAAAATCTAACATTGCAGGAAGAAGTTACAGAGTAAAACGTAGAGAAAAATAGCTGTTTTTTTCACCTCAATTTCAATATTTTTTTATTTCAGTTGTTATTTTCTGCAGGAAACCCTTGTAGGATCTACACAAATTACCCATTGCTGATTTCAGAATTTTTTCTACTTTTCAGAAATGTTTAGGTTTCTGGGATCCAGCATTGGTTTCACACGCATTTCTGTCACTGACTGGAAGGAGGCTGAAAGCACACAATTTTTTTAAAATGGGGTATGTCCCAGTAAAATGCCAAAATTGTGTTGAAAAATTGGGTTTTCTGATTCAAGTCTGCCTGTTCCTGAAAGCTGGGAAGCTGGTGATTTTAGCACCGCAAACCCTTTGTTGATGCCATTTTCAGGGAAAAAAACACAAGCCTTCTTCTGCAGCCCTTTTTCCCATTTTTTTTTTTTAAAAACGAAATTTTCACTGTATTTTGGCTAATTTCTTGGCATTTTTCAGGGGAACCCACAAAGTCTGGGTACCTCTAGAATCTCTAGGATGTTGGAAAAAAAGGACGCAAATTTGGCGTGGGTAGCTTATGTGGACAAAAAGTTATGAGGGCCTAAGCGAGAACTATTCCAAATAGGCAAAAAAATGCCTGGCACAGGAGGTGGAAAAGGCCTGGCAGCGAAGGGGTTAAACAAGGTTTCTACTGAAAGAGGCACACTCACACATGCATTGAGTGAATGTATTATAAAAAGTGAAAATAAGCCCACAGATAGTCTTTGCAGAAATAAAAATGTCCATTTGTGTTCAGATTTCCATTAAGTCTCTTTTATTCAAAATTACATATAGAGTAATATGAAAAACATCAGCCAACGTGTTTTGTTCCGTAATCAGAGCATTCTTGGACTATGGCTCAGTTTCTTGTTTTTACGCCACAAACTATTGTTATAATGTGCAGTTTCTCTTCTATATGAAGTTTTCCTCAGGGGTAAGGAGAAAGAGATAAGTATTCAGCAGAACTCCTATAGGAATAACAATGTAGTGGTTATTTAAATGAAAGATGAATAGGTGGAAATGGGTTCCAGCATAAGTTTCATCAAAGAGAGTGGTCAAAAATCAAGAGTGGGCAGGGCTACAAATTTCAAAGGATAGCTTACTAAATAGGAGAGAGTCATCCACTGAGTAAAATGTGCACTTTAGGTCCAGGAGGTTAAGTAGAGAAGGAAGTACAGGGGCACATTTACAAGCCCCTAGCTCGACCCTAGCCTCTTTTTTTTATGCTAAGGCGGCATTAAGGAGGCCTTTCTCCAGTGCCATATTTACAAAGTGGCGCAAAGCTTGCATTGTACCACTTTGTAAACCCTTGTGCCACATTATGCCTGCGCCAGGCATAATGTATGCAAGGGGGGCATTCAGACACAGGGAGGCCCGAATAAATGGTGCATTGAAATTTATAACATTTCACTGCTCCATTTTTTCCATCATTTTTAATGCCTGCTCAGAGCAGGTGTTAAAATGAGGCACACGTTTTAATCAATGGGCTTCCCTGTCCTTTGTTGAACTATCATCAACATTTTTGATGTTAATGTAGCAAAGCGCCACAGTAGCGTCAAAAACGTTGATGCTATTGTCCTAACGACCGCCATGGTGTGCTGTATTGTAAATACGCCGCAACTATGGTGTCGTTAGGTGGGGCAGGAGGGCAACGCAAGAAAAGTGGAGCATCGGGACCGATACGCCACTTTCTTATAAATATGCCCCTTAGTGTTTTGACCAGAGTAAAGGTGGTTAGGGACAGCAAGCAGCACAGAATCAGTTGAGTAGGTAGCCTGAAAGAATAAGTGAACAGAGTAGAGTAGGGTGTAAGAGACAAGAAATGTTAAGACCTGGTACATGTGATATTGAGCCCAAAGCTAGGAGAGTCAGTGGTATAACAAAATTAATGGGACTCCTCTGCAGAATGTGAAGAGGGGCCCCTGAGTCTCCCATATATCACCGCTATTTGGAGGCCTTGGGCTGAAAGGGGGCCACAGTCAAGAGATGAGAGGCTCCTGAATGGTCAGGCACCACCCAACCCCCTGTGCTGCAGGGGCTTGCATTACTTCCCTGAGGTGAGTGACTGTTCAGGCCCACCATAACCTCAGGAGAAAGGCTCTTGTCTCCCATGCAAGCTCGATGAAATTGGGGTAGCACTACTGGCTCTGTTGAGCGTATTATGGCCAGGGTAGATGGGAACAGCAGTGCGGCCCAGGGAAGAAAGGGCTCACCTGCCTGGCCTGCATGAGGTACCTCCGGAGAGACGCAGCGGTCCTGCCCCAGAGTCATGAGGATGGGCTCATTACAGATGGTAAGAATCAATAATAGAAAAAGAAATATATTATCATTATGTAAGTGCAGATTGAAGTCACTGAGTTGAGGAGAAGAAGCAAGAAGGAGAAAGCAAAGTAAGGTGCTAATATACTAGCAAAGAGAGGAATGGAGACTTTTATATTATAAGAGCAAAAAAGCAAACAATTGAGTAAAGGATGGAAAGTGGAATTTAGAGGTGGAGAACAATAGGAGTGACAAAGAAGAGCTGAGAGAGTACAGACTCTACCCTGTAATAGCCAAATAGCCATGAGGAATGACAGAAAGGGAAAAAGTAAGTGGTGACATAAGCAATGGCAGCACTGATATATAAGGAGTGTGCGAGACTCCGTAATAGTAAAGAGCTGACAAATGTATTAAGATTATTTTGGTTGAAGTAAGAACAGCAGAGATGGGAAGATTAAGTGTGGCTTGAGGACCTGCGGTAAAGGGTACACTGGGATGGGATAAGAAGGGTACAAAAAGAACTAAAAGGCAGTTAAGAAAAAGGAACAGGAAAATATAGCTGAGAGGCTCAGGGCAAAGTAGAAACAGAAACTATGGGGATAGTAATAGGCAGTGAAATAGGCTAAGCCAAACCTTCCTGACATAAACAGGCAAGATAATATCCTCAACGCAGTCCCAGTTTAGTGGTTGCCCCTAGGGAGCACGCAGTAGGTATTGCAAATGGGGGAGTTCTGCTCATGGACTAAAGGTAAATGGCTGAAAATTAAATCCAAGACTTCTTCCTATCCTTGTGACGACAAGGCGATGAGGAGGGCAGGCACCTGCAGTGTTGACGGGGAGGGGGGCACATGTACTCCAGGACAGAGAGGCAGCAAAAGTAGAGAGCAAAGCTAACGTTCCACAGTGGTGGTTAACTAGGAGGAGAGAGCAGCTGTGTTCATCCTGACCCCTAGAATGCTGGACATGTCGACCAGTCTAGGCTTGCACATGTGATGATGTAACACAAACTTGAGCAGTGCTTTCGGGATGGAAATGCAGTCCAAGATGTCTCTGTGTACTGTGGATGATGATGATGAAGGATAAGCCTTCGACACAGAGGAACCTGGATCCAGTAAAGGAGAAAGAAGGTAAATTCTCGGTGCTTCGAGGAACTATGATAAGAGAGTGATGGACCTTCTGAGTGCGTTAACCTCTTCTGCAACAATCTACTAAGCTCCTTTCATACAGTGTTTTAGAAACATCTACTAAAAATGGCTCTAAGTTTATCATCTCTCCACACCACAGCAACTTCTCCTCTCTACTCTACCTGCCTGCAGTGTTGGACACAGTCCTTACAGTCCTTGCATCTCTAGTATTCACAAGCAGAGTACTGACAATGTTCTCCAGCTGTTTCTCTCTTCACCCCTTATGCCCTCCAAAGCCATTCACAGTTGTAATAAACTCCACACTTGCTGGCATGCTTGAAACCTCAAACCCAAAACTCCCCACTTATTGTTCCTCTTTACTACCTAACTTGACAATGTTCTTTCCTACTTCGGTTTTTCACACCATTTATATGCCAAAGACATCCAAATACTCTATTTCCTTTTTGCTGACTGATCCCTTAAACTTAACATCAATATTCCCACTTAAAACACTGATACAGGACAAAGGGCCAGATGTATCAAGCAATTTTGCATTCGCACATGGTGCGAATCTCAAAATTCTGCTGTTTGCGAATGCAAAAATGCCTTTCAAGATGTATGAAAGGCATTCGCTGTGAAATTTTAAGGAATCGCTAAAATAGTGATTCCTTATAATTGCGACCCCATTTAGAGAATTGCAAATTGTGATTCTCTAAATAGGAAATCGCAAATAGGGAATTCCTATTTGCTATTTCCAAAGCACATGTATCAAGCATTTCCTAAATGTGAATTGGGCATTTAGGAAATGCATTTACCACTAAATCCAATTTGATGGTAAGCATGTGCAATTTTTTAAAATGCATTATAAATGCATTTTTAAAAATCACATGCAGCGCACACATGTTCCTAGGGCATGTGTGTGCTTCACATGTCTGCAAATATTTTTTGGGGGTGCATCAAAGGGAGCCTTATTGGAATTCGCAAATTGGGAAATGCAAAACCATTCGCATCTATGGGCGGACAGGCCCATAGGGATGAATGGAGTCCCATTCTCTAATTGCGATTCGGTAATAGCGATTGCGAATTTTAGGAAATCGCTATTACCGAATCGCAAATTTCATACATCCCATTCTGCATTTCTTAAATAGCGATTTCTTAAAATTCGCTATTTAAGAAATGCAAAACGGATCTTTGATACATCCGGCCCAAACTTCTACTCAACAGAGTAACAAAGACATCTATATGAGCCATTTAAATAAACTTTTAGCTTAACAAGAAAAAGTAGTTCATAATTTCTCAAAACTAGGCAATGGAGCGCCAGCCACGTGGTTTTCGGTAACAGATGATAGCTCACTGGTAACCTCCACACTTCTCGTCCGAGACGGACTCCCGCGGAGGTGCCTGGCTCGCCTTGGGGTAGGTTAAAGGACGATTCTGTTGGGATTTTGTTTGCAGAAAGACGTAAACCCGCCTCGCTGCCAAGAGGAATGTAGCACTTGACATCGAAGGCCTGCTGCGAGCCGAGAGGGCAGGGTCTGGCCTGCACCGTGCCCCCGAGAATACACATCGCCTTCCGTCCAACATGAGTCATGGCGCACTCTTCCAAGACTGCTTCACTTCTCTGCTGATTTATTGGAGTGGATTAATGACCGCGCTGGCTTCTGGGATTCTAACAGTTCGCAATGTTTACTGTTTAGAAGTCTGTGTGTCCGTGTGAGTGGGCTCTTTGCAGCCTTAAGGCAATGCTAATGTTTATTTTACTGTCCTCGCCCTCGGATCTGAGCTGCAGCCCTCTGGCCACGGATAGACATTAAAATGGCGGGAAGCGAGAATTGGAAGTGATCGTGTAAACGACGCCCGGTGTCCGGTGTAATCTTCTCGCTCAGGGAGTCCAAGGAAGAAGATGTAGGGATTACCAGGATTACATCTAGCCAGGTGGGAAAAGGCGTTGGAGGCTTGGCAACATCCACAGAAATTAATCAGGATTCCGTCAAGATGGCTTTTGGCTGCAAAATGGAAGGGAAGCTGAAAATAGTGACAGCCGACAAAATGATGCAATAAACCTTTTGTGCTGGAAACGAAATAGATTCTACAGTTTGTCTAACGTGAAGACACAGCTGCTCGTGTGCTATTGATTTTGAAGCACCAGACTGAAATAACCTGGAGGTTTGCACCAATCTCATTTGAGGAGTCAGTCAAGTTTCACTGACTCCTTAAATGAGATTGTGACTGGATACTGATTCGGTATTTGTAATGGGGAATTGTAAGCATCCCTTCCAAATACCTAAGCAATATCAATATATAAGTGTTGTGTAACCACAGCCCATTTAAAAGTTACTGACTCCCAAATTGGGACGATAATTTATTACAAAAAGGGAACGGGTCCCATTTGGATCCCTTCCAATTTGTGATATTTTGTAAAAGTTTCAAGGGGAGTAGGCAGTGATTAGAGGTGAGTGGTAATTTTAGCTGGGAGGGGTCAGGCAGGCAGTCAACACATTCACACTCACTCACATCCATACATTCACACACTCGCACACACACACACACACACACACATTCCTAAATATTCATGCATGCACACATGCACAAAACCTTTACACTTACAGTGAGACTGCTGACCCCACCCCACTCTGTGACAAGATGCCACGGACACCAGATCCTAAGCACTTCGGGCTTAAAACTGAGTGCCCATTTCTGAGGCTATCCATGGCGCTCCCCCTCATCACAAGGAGGAGGGCTTTGAGGTGCTTTGCAGGGCTGAAGAGGTTACACCCAGATAAGCTGTGATATGTTTAGCCAAACAAAATTCAGCTCAGGCAGCCAGGAGTCTGCATATTTAGCTCATGTGTAGCTCCTGGCTGCCTGACCTGAACAAGAGTGTCTGTCAGGCTGACCTTTGCTCAGCCTGACAGCCACTCATCTTGTCTGGAAAAGATGGAGCAACGTGATCCCTCCCCGTATAAGGACGGGTCATGGCTGATAGTGATACAGAGGACCACTGCCAACTCTCAGTGAAATTTTTGAATTTTTTTTTTTTTTTTTAAATACAGTCCCTTTCCCTTAGGAAAACGGGCTGCTTAAAAAAAGTAATTAAAATCAATGCAGCTATGCTGGCCTGCTTGTAGGCCACCATCCAAGTATTTTTGTCCAATCTGAGTCCAACCTGCCTACTATAAGTGCATCGGTGGGTTTGCAAAATTCAATACTGGTTACAATCGTATATGTGGTCCCTGGTACTTAAGAAGGTATATTCAAAATAAATTTATTTTGTTAGTATATTTTATACTACAAGCAAGAACCATTAGCTGGCAGAGTGCTATACATAAAAGTGATAATGAGGTTGTGTGATAGGACTTTAAGACCCTAACTAATTACAAAGGGTACATTATGAAAAAGCTTCCAATACACAATGACAGCATACTACAGTGAATAAAGAGGGTAGATTGACCCAAAACTAGTAGAATAAAACAATGTTTACACTAATGTAAACAGCAGTGAAAAATTATAATAAGGATAAATATGGTTATTTCTAGCCTGTAATAGTAAAATCAAGACAAATGCAATTAAACATTGTTTACATAAATGACGTCTAGGCTTCAATGCTCCAGAGGGTGTGGTGATAACTATTAAACCCCATCAAATCTAATGCTACAGTGGTCTGTATTTATATGTTGTGAGATTATCACCTATCAACAAGTTTGCACTTCAAAGTGGTGCGTAACATACAGATTTTGGTGCTTAGTGCACCAAATACCACGCGCCTCAGCATTTAAGGGAACTTTCCCCAGTGAATTTTAGAATTTTTGATCTGTTGAAATTTAACAGGGAAAAATGAAGGTGGTCCGCCTTCATTACACCGAGTATTAACTAACAGGCAGATTCGCCATGTTTTTGTGGAACGAAGAGCACCGCATCAACCTAAATTGCTGCACTGAATTGCATCTAAGGATGTGAGAAAAACAGTGCCATATCTACTAAGATAAGGCACTGTTTTTCTTTCTCCCCTTGCTAGCGCACTTAAGGCTGCTATCTGCCATGTACGGTCACCCTTGCACAACAGTGCAGGGGTGTGTATGTTATGTCAAGCATAGGTTTTGTACTAAAAGGAGACCCTTTTAGTTCAAACATTATGCTTCAGTACTATTCCTAACTATTCCTGTGTGTGCTGTACAGTGCAGCATGCATGCAAAGTTGGAAAATATTGATAAATTCGCTCCATTGTCACGGCTTTCTCGAGAAGGAGTAACTTTTGGCATAAATCCCTGTCTACAAATGTTAGTACATTCGGACTTGCATCAAAACCCATGGGTGGTTGCCTGGGAATACCCATGAACCACCCTTGAAGAAGTGCATAGTGTTAGTTTGCATTGCTTTAGGCAACATTATAATGCAAATCATGATTTACGTTGGAACGTAAATCCCACCACAACACTTTGCGCTGGAATCTGGGCTTAAGTGTGTTAAACTCCACACCTTTTGTAATTAAGACCCCTACACAAACATATGTTTGTGCAAAGGTTGTAAAACAGCAGAGTATTTGTGATCAAGGCTTTAGTGTGGTCTGTGACATGAAAAGTGTAAGATACCTGTGAATCTTCTTCTAACAAGTAATCTCTGCAGCAGTCCATGCGGTTGCACCATTTCAGCTGCACTAAGCAGCCAGTAACTCCTAAGGGACAGATTTGGTGTAATTCAGAGCAGCAACCAAAATGGCTGTACGGAACTGTATCAAAGGGTACAAGAAAAATAGTGCCATATCTACTAAAGTAAAGCAGTGCTTATCTCTCCCCCCTTGTTGGTGCACCTCAGACTGCCATGTGCCACATACAGACACCCGTTCACCCTAGGGCAGGCATGTGTATGTTCTATCAAACATAGATTTTTATTGAAAGGGGACCCTTCCAGTTCAAACATTAAGCACCGATATGATGGCTGTCCATTTGGTTCATCCATCACTGACATATTAACTGGTCATCTACACAACATACACAAGCATGTTAGCAGCTGATCGCAAGGGTGTGATACTAACACAATACTTTTGTACTGATGAGACCCAAGGACATCTGGCACAACGTTTGAAACATCAACTTTTATCCCACTTGACTGAATTTTAGACTCCTTTTCAACAGTCTAGTATTGAAAAGAAATTGTCTGCCTAATGCTCCATTCTGATTTGAATCACCAAAGCTTTTCACACAGGCACGATATACACTTAGGGCCAGATGTAGGTAGACCTCAAATTGCGACTTGCAATTTGCGAGTCAGAGCGACTCGCAAAATGCAACTCGCAATTTGCAATGCAGAAAGGTGTCTCAGACACCTTCTGCGACTCGCTATGGGGTCGCAAAGACCCACCTCATTAATATTAATGAGGTGGGTCGCAGTTTGCGACCCTATAGCGAGTCTGGGCACTTACGGGAATGTCCGTGACTGCTTTTAAATAAAGCTGGTTTTTTTTTCTATCTGCAGCCCGTTTTCCTTAAGGGAAAACGAGTTGCACATAGAAAAAATACCGAAACCTTTTGTTTCGGTTTTTTTCAGAGTAGGCAGTGGTCCATAGGACCACTGCCTGCTCTGAAAAAAAACATTTGTGATCATTCACAAAGGGGAAGGGGTCCCATGGGGACCCCTTCCCGTTTGCGAATGAGTTACCATCCACTTCAAGTGGATGGTAACTGCGAGTTGATTTGCGACCGCTTTTGCGGTCGCAAATCAACTTACATCGCGGTGCGAGTCGCAAATAGGAAGGGAACACCCCTTCCTATTTGCGAGTCGGAAACGCATTTTGCGAGTCGGTTCCGACTCGCAAAATGTGTTTCTGCATCGCGGGCGGGCATTAGCGCCTTGCAAACGGCGTTTTTTGCAGTTTGCGAGGCGCTTATGCCTTGCTACATCTGGCCCTTATTCTCATGCTTCTATACTCTGTCCCGTTAGCACCTCTTTGTAGTCAATGTGCAACCATTTTGGACTGTGAAAGAAATTAACAAGGGGAGAAGGCAGGGATCAAAAAGAACCCGCAAGAAAGAAATAAAGATGGCAGAAGTGTATGGTGGTGGATTAAAGAGACATGAGGTGGAATGAAGACTATGTAGCCTTACTGTTCAACAATCCTTACAATCGTCAGTGCTCGCTTGAGGATTCGTAGAAAAACTTTGGGTACCACCACGTATTATTTTACAGTTTAAGCACTGATACTGGGAAGCCATTGCACTATTTATACTAAGGGTTAGTAGCAGCGAAATAATGAATGACATAAGTAAATAAATATAGTGGAATATAACTAAAAATTGTAGTAGCAGCAGTAGTAAATGGCAGCTAGATAAACAGGGTTCAGAGTAACACAAAATAAGATGAAAGAACCAGGCATCTGCAAAACCAATAGCTGTGAAAAAAATGAAAACAGAGTGTACAAAAAAGGAGTGGCCCAGCCGCCACGGCACACAAGCTTTGACACTTATGACTTGACTCAATCACTGTATCCTGAAAAGAAAACAACATATAGGGGGGAGGAGGGATGGTAGGGAGACACTGACCCCCTTGGTCTGGTTGGGGGGTCCCAGAGTGACTTAGATTTAATGGTAATGATAGCCTCCTGCTTTTGGTGAAATTATTTAAGATGCTTATATTTTAGTGTTATGTGTGATAAATGTTTTATCATGTTTTGTATATTTATTTTATTATGTCTTGTATTTGTATGTTGATTAGCTGCTTTATGATTCACTTTACTTGTGCCGAATAATGCTGTTGACTGACTGACTGACTGACCCCACTTGAGGACAAAACAAAAAAAGAAAATTGGTGCAGGGGATGCAAAAAGTGCCATAAGTTAACTACAACTCACTCCATAAAAATGCACTGCTTGCATTCATAACAACCCCACTGACAACTGAAATTACATCATTAATAAAATCACTGTGAGTTTCAAGGGGGCATATAGATGGATAGATAGCTAGATAGATAGATATAGAGAGAGGGCTTAAAATGTAGTTATAGATAGAAAAACTTTATTTATTCTTTCCATACAAACTAAACCTAAACAACACAAATATTAGAAATTCTATTTATAGGTATCCCTTAAATTTATAATATACCCATCACATTTAAATTACTATAACTTTATTTATAAAAAAAATATGTGTATATGTCTTTGACATATTTGTATGTTTTAAAAAAAATTGTAGCACTGATACATTGTTAAATAATTAATTAATTTTGTTAAAACAATTAATGTTTTTGTTGTATGGATCCTTTACTTCCTGATGCACACCATTTGTTTCTCTTTTTGATTTCTCTTTGCATAAGCTCCATACATTTTAATGACCAGTTGGTAACCTGGGGGATCTTTTGTTTGTGTGGTTTGCATTGACCCTGTCCACTTGATTCTGAAGGGCAGCTTTCTTATTGTAATGCTTATGAACAATTATGCAACAAAATATAATCGGAAACTATGTTTAAATTAATTTATGTGTTTGGCATTTGTAATCAACATTTGTTAGAAATGGACACATTTTGCGTGGAGTACCCCTCAAATTTTGCCTTGAGTATTCTTGCTGGTTATACAAATCTATGCACGTTACCCCTGTTAACCAATAGTAAAGTGCCTGTACTCCCTCTTTCAACATGGTGAAATTGGCATACCCCCCAATTGGCACATTTAACTCACCTTTAAACCCCTAGCATATGTGCCCAAAGTGTACCCAGGGTCCTTAAGTTAAATGTCACCAATGGTCTAGCACTGTTTCTTTCTTTATTTTGGATTAAATCACAAATCAATAGAAGAAAGCACAAAATAACAATGAATACAATCACAAATCATGAACAACTTTCTCCCAAAATATACAGAAAACAATACCTTTAAAAAAATATACACAATTTAAAGAATACATCCTAAAATCACTAAATAAAGTCAGAGGGTCACACTTTTCAAAACATTATTACCGTTTTATGTTAAAATTAGATAAAAACATAACTCTACACAACATCCTTCCCATAACTCCTACATTCAACTCTGATCGCCCCTGCCAGAAACTGGGACACATGAATACAAATAATAGGGGACTGCAGCATTTGTAAATCCGTCAAAGCTGGCTTTGCCTGATAAAAACCTTTCCCTCTTAAAAGGGGCAGTATATATCTCTGCCATAAAGTGCAAAAGTGACCGCAAAAAAACATAAAGTGCATCATGTCCTGGGTGGAAAACTGGGCACATGAACAAGGGATTTGATCATCCCCATTACACTGTATCTGGGGATCAGCTAAAAGGCAATGTAAAAGGTTAAGTCTGAATCATGTTAATAAAAAAAATGGTGGTGCACTACGTTCACGGTATAAAGATAAGGCTCCAAACCAGGTTCAGATTTCGTAAAAATATAACCCCTAACTTTGTTTTTTGCAGCTACTTAGATTCCCTCTCACTTTTTACACAAGCCATGAAATGTTGCTTTACCCAGGATAGATCTTTATTTTTGATCTGGTCAGGAGCTGCAGAAAGATTAGGACAGACTAACCTTTCCAACGAGCTCATTATGTAAGATAGCAATGGACTATTGAGAGCATTATCAAGTGCAAGGCAATCCCTAACGATGGCCTGATTTAATTCTACATCCGGATTAGACCAAAGTTCAAGTCAACTCACTATTGGAGCAAGAGCCAATTTATCAGAGATGTAATCCAGACCTAGTTCCCCATGGGCAGCAAAGGTGGACACTGACTGTGGGAGACCAAGCAACCTTCTTACAAAGGCATTTTCTACCCTTTGTATCTCCCCACAGTCCTTAAACCCCCAAAGGCCACAACCATATGATGCTATCGCTAAGCATTTAGCAGAGTAAACTTTCAAATTTACTGGGACAGGTCTGGCCCCTAACTTAGAGGCAAAGTCAAAGAGCGAAGCTACAGCCCTAGCCATCACATTTCTTTTTGCCTTCATCAGTGGAGCCCAAGATCCTCTTTCATCAAAAATGACCCCTAGATAAGAGAAAGTTGTGACTCTTGACACTTCCTGCCCCTCACCAAAGATTCTCTTGTGTTGCGTTTTAAGGTTCCCAATAGCCATGACGTAGGACTTAGAGTACTTTACCTACATGGAGTTGACATAAACTTGACAAAAGAATTAAGAAGACATTGAAGGCCCACCACATTTCTGACCAAGAGGACAGTATCATCAGTATACACCAATGCTGGTATCATTCTCTATCCAACCCAGGGCACATTATTAGAGGCAGAGCTTAAAACTGGGCACATACTATTAGTGTACAAAGTAAACAATAACAGGGCCAGAATACAGCCATGCATTACTCAATTACCAATCTTTATCAGAGCCAATAGGGACCCTCAAAATTATATCTGACCTTCACCGTAAGATTCTGATGAAGATCGTGCAAAAAGTTAACAAGATTAAAATCCAAACCCATGTCAATGAGCATAGACCATAACTTAGGTCTATTTACCTGGTCAAATGCAGTGGACAGGTCTATGAAGGCCAAATGTAACCTCTCATTTTTGGCGACTGTGTATTTACCAATTAAATGATGCAGATTGAGACATTGATCTACAGTACCCCTGCCTTTCTTAACCCTTTTTGAAAACATGATATAATGTTCCTTTGTTTCAAAAAAGGGTCATTCTGGCCAGGATAACCCTTTCCATGACCTTATAGTGGATTTAATAAGCGAGGTCTACAACACTTGGGGACTGACCTATTCCCTTCTTTGAACACCGGGATAGTAATGGAACATTGCCAAGACACGGGAGACCCCACTCGCCAAGCTGCATTACAAACGCAAGTGAGAACTTTAAGCCATAGACCTGCATGATGACAAAATAAATCTGCTGGTACCCTATCCAAGCCAGGCGCTTTATTTGTGGACATAGTGACAACAGATGTCTCAACCTCCTCCTCCGTAAATCATGTAGGGTTGTCCCCCCACCCCAACTCATCCCAGTTGGGGTGCACCCTCCACACAATTACTGTAAATTGCTGCAAAATGATTAACCCAGAAGCCAGAATAAGACAATGAGTCATCCGGTTTGGCTTGCCGAAAAGAAGGGGCGATTAATAATTTCATAAAAAGAATCACTATTATTCAAGATTTGAGGGTCTGACAAATCCTCCCAAGCCTGTTCCCTGATTTCGGTCCTATTTCTTAGGTCCTTTTTGAGCACCACTTTCAAATTATAAAGGGCCTTAGAGCACTCAGGGTTAAACCACCTTTCCCCTGGCACTTGGGGCTGCCTCTTGGTTACCCTAAGCTGGCAATCAATCCACTTACAGATCCTTCCAGAGGCCTCCAGGAGCACTCTGTCATCCTCTGAGTCATCCAAGTAAACTCCAGTATCTGGCACCTTTAGGCTAAATAGGACTTCTAGAAAGGCATCATGAGACACGCCACTCCAATTTAGCATCATCCCCTGATCATATTGGGAAATTTTCATATTAGAGGGACCTAGCTTTACTGGCCTATCCTGCCAAAGACCCCAATCAACAGGGTAAATGAACAGCTTATGGTCACTGAAAGCTGACCAGCAAGCACTAAGACAATGAAAAAATCTAACGAAGAGTGCAGAAACATAAATATAATCAATACTCATATTGGACCCACAGCCTTTGAAGGTAGGGATGGAGGGCCCTTCAGTACCCTCCTCTGCTTGTCTCAAGTTAAAATTAACCAAAACCTCTTCCAGGTAGCTGCCTTTACAGGAATGTTCAAAATATTTTCCCTGCTCAATATCTCCATCTACTACATCTTTAGTTGATTGGCAATTCAGGGGAGAAAGATGCAAGTTAAAGTCTCCCATGAGAATCAAAAAATATTGACCTTTATATTTAGCTCCTAGGTGTTCACTAGCTGTCTCCTGCTCAAATACAAATTAAACAGACAAATGCTTGGACGGCCTTCAAAATCTAGTCTCACCACAATCAGGTGCAAAGATTCAAACACTACATGCAAAAGGGAACACCTTATATCAAGTGCAATCAGGAAAAGCAGGCCCCCCTTCCACCTGAGACGGCACAGCTGGGAACGAAAAGGTGGCTTAACCATCTAGAAAAAACCTAGCCTCTGTATCCCAGGTCTCCTGCAAGCCCACAATATCATACTCCTTGATTTCCTTTAACCATGCTGCATCATGCTTCTTTTTGCCCAGCCCAGCTATGTTCCGACTACAAACCTTTACCAATGGAAAATGCTTGCTCGAAGGTGCAGCCTGGGGGTAACCTCTTGCACAGAGGGGCCACCAGGATCCAAGCTTTGTCAGTCCTGCCCCTATAGCTCCCCCAAAAGGCTAAAACCTATTCATAAGTTCCAAAGGGGGTGGGGACCACCTATTGCAAAGAGGCAGTTCCCCTCCATAGTTAAGACAAATACAATTATGCTTGTATTCACAAAAATCCGGGGAGGTAAAAATATCCTAGGTGAAAAACTTTAACCTCAGACCCCCATCTCTCATAGAACAAGAGCGTGAAATCAGCTGCCCTGCAACATTCAATTTATTAAAATTCACTACTACACAGTAACCTTTATACACTTTTCTCCCCTCCACAACCCACCCCACTCTTCCGGCCATTATGATCTTATCACTATATTGATCAGGCAGACCACCACCCCACCCCACCTCGAGCACCAATGCCTGACTTTCCGAATTGGATGAACCGTCGATTCGTCCAACCCTGCACTCAAAGATGGGACATTCACCCTAATGGCCACAAAAGGAGTGGAAGCCGGAGAGAGGTACAACCTAGAGTAGGGGGCCCATCTTGGGTTATGAATCAAACTAGGAGGAAGATTCTTCACCTGTCCATGACTACTAGTACAGCTAGGTACCGAAGATGCTACCGGTAAGAGCAAATCCTGAGGAAGAGACTGCTTCGCTGGTGTCATAGAACCACAGCCATCCTTCTCTAGACTGCTTCCCAATTCAGACCCAACCTCAATGGCTTGTCGGGGTGGGTTTCCTGATACTCCAAACATGCCCAGTAGCCTTCCTAAGGTAGAACCACCCAGAGACATTGTGTGGACAGGAATTTGAGAAGCCCCATTTTTTGGCCCGGGTGGGGTGGTAGCACGGTATGTCAGTGCCATGCTCCTAGTAGCCCCTCCATATAAATGGCACAAAGAATCTAAAACGGACTCAATTTTGTCCAGGCTCTCTCTGAAGGGAGCTAGATTAGCTTCCATATTTGACTTTAGCCACTTAGCTACAGACTCTCAGTCCTTTACCTCGAAAGTTGCAACAGCCACACCTTTACCTCCTGCCGCTGCTCGCTGTGCCTTTAACCCTGCACAGCGCAGCCCTTGCTTTTTCCTTTTGGTGGCCGGCTCCCCCGGTGATAAGGAAAACACTTCCCTAGCCAAACTCCACTTGGCAGTGCCCTGACACATTCCGGAAACAGGACCTCCTCCTCCCCTCCTCACCTCCCCTCCTCGACCCCACAACAGCTGCAGAGGCAGAACCTTCAAATCCTACCTATCCATCAGGGGTGACTACCTTACCCATGGAAAACCTTCTTTCAGTTAGGTCAGTTTAGTTTGCCCAACACCAATGTCCCGCTCCATCATGGTGTTGATGCTGGTAGGTTTGCGGGAAACAGCTGAACAACCTGTCACTCTGCGCTTACCCACTACAAAGTAATGGTACAAACACTCACCAAAGATTTGAAAAAGTCAGAGGAGGGGCCCAGCCCAACCTCATCCAGGCGCAGACAGGCCCTCTCTTGGCCTGGTCTTTATCCTGGCGCGTCCCACACAGCGGGAGTCAAGGCAACCTAGTACAAGCAGCCGCCCTCCTGCCGCAGGGGCTGGTGGTGAATGCAGTTTTCAGGCCCTGGGCCTGTGTTATGCGTGTCCCACACAGCAGGAGTCAAGGTGATTTTTATGCACATCCAGGCACATGAAAGTACAAGGAGCGGCTCTCCTGCGGCAGGGGCTGCTGGTAAATGCAGTTCTCTGGCCCCAGCCTGTGTTTTGCACGTCCAGCACAGCAGGATTTAAGGCAAACTTCATGAGCCTCCAGGCATGTAAAAATACAAGGAGCAGTCCTCTTGCAACAGGGACTACTGGTGAATACAGTTCTCTGGCCCCTGGCCCATGTTCTGCACATCTGTAGCACTCATTTTGCCACCAACTGACAATGCAAACATGACTGCAGTCCTGCGTCCTGGTTCTGCAGGTTTAAACTGCAAATTCAACCTGTCAAAATAACCTCTTTTGAAAGGCCTAAACCCCTCCTAAAAAGTAATCTCTAAGTACACCTACTGCCTATAAGGCAATGGGCATGGTATTTAAATGTAGGACATGTAGAAGTTAATCTTAAACATATATTTGCTGTGACTAGCACCTCAAAACTATTTTCAGTGCAACAGACTTGGCTATTCCATAGGAAAGCATTGGGATAGAATATTACATTTAATAAATGTTATCTCCACTTTGGAAACAGCTACAAATTCAAATTTGTGACTTTTTGAAATATTTATTAGAGGCCCAATTCACTGATGAAGAAGTCAGGTTTGTAATAAATTGCTTGTAAAGATAACATTTAAAGAGTCACCTTTGCCATACCTTAAGTTCCTGGAAGCTAAGTCTACATTTGTTCTCTCCCTTCTGTCAGCCAGTAATAAGCATTTCAGTGTGCTTGATTGAGGTGTAATCTTGCTCCCAGGACAGGGATGAAAGGCCAGGATGGCCTGTGGCCTGGGTCAAATGATTTGTTCAACTTCAGAGAGATCTACCCAGTCACAAGCAGATGTACCTAACACCCAAATGTAACTAACACACAGGCCCTTACCCTTCTTGTGTCCCTCCAGCCAGGCCAGCCTCCATCACAGTGGGCCTCTTGTTAATATTACAGTATCAGATCCTGCTGGAGTATCAAGACCAACTTGACAGGTCTGTTGGGGTTTTTCATATGATATTGGGGGCACATCTCAAAGGAAGGAAACAGAATGCCAAAACTATTTGTGTCCAAAAACTGGCCAGCTTGAAAATGGCCAAAGTGTGTTGGGTTAACCCTCAGGAATCTTTACTTCATCAAGGTGTCCTCAGGGGTCATTCCCACCCTCTTGCACGTGCCAGGCATAAATATGGTATCTCCAGACATCCAGTACAGAACATTTCTGGACCTGTGAAAGATCAGAAGAGGGCTGGACCTGTTGTCTGAAAGCTGAGAAGAGCTTAGGAGACTGGACCTGCTCTCCCTCTTGTACCCAGGACAAAGAAGTGGGCTCCAAGGGTCAAAAGACAGACCACCTGTTAAAGTTACAGGGACACAACAAGCTGCAAGATGCCTTGACCAGTGGCAAATGAACGGGGACTGGACCCACCTATTGGCCTCTGGCTGCCACCCTGTAAGCCTCCTAAATGCCTCCCCTGAAGTCCTGCAGCTCTTTAGAAGTGTAGATTGAGACTTAGAAGACCAAAGACAGAAGTTAAAATCTTTGACCAGGACAAACCTGGTTAGTGTATCTGAATGTCACCCCATCACAGACAGTGTCAAATTGTGCCTAGGTCCTGTACTAATGCAACCATTGACTATTATTGGCACTTTGTGGTTCTTGACACAATTTCCACCTAAAACTGTAAATTTCATGTATCCCTCATGGGATTTTTTTCATTTTAGGGTCAATCTGTTTATTAAATTCTACTTTAATTTTCTAATTCACTTAAGGATTTTTATTGCTTTACATTTCAACATAATTACTATTTGAGCACTACATAAATACTTTACACATTTCCTCCAAGTTAAACCTGTCTTCTCTGTGTCATAACTACCAGGGGGTTAAGCTCAAGTTATTGAGTGATTTTATTGGTTCACCCTGACAAAGATTGCCATACATTTTTGAGGTGAATACCTATCCCCTCAACTAAAAACCTAATTTCTTACAACGTCCAGGCAACTTAGGCCCTAATTCTGAGTCAGACAGAGTGGAATAATCGTATGGAACTGTGCTTTGTACATTTAGGGTTGGCTGGTGTTACCAGACTCCATTTTCCCAGGTGTGGGAACACCAGACACAATTTTTCCAGGTAGTGATTGCACCCGGAAAAAAACAGCACCCAAACCTCATTCCCCTTTTTTCCCTTCCCTTCTCCACATACCCCCCTTTCTCTCTCAACCCACCCTGACACAGAAGCATATTTTTACCACTTGCTCAGAGCAAGTGATAAATGTATGTGTTAAACCTCATGGAATTGGAAAATCTGCAAATTTGCAACAAGTAAATTTGGTCTCACACAGTAATTTCCCATTCCCTGGGGTTTAACTTGTAATTGCATGGTACTGATGTGGATTTGTCACATGCAAATATGCTACCCGCTAGTACTGTGTATTTTGGAATAAGCGTTTGAGAGTCAATACCAGAGTGCTAGATGTTGGGGTTTAAATGCAGAGGGGATTGATATTAGCATCTCAAAAAAATTAGGTCGAAGTGTCTATTAGAGGGGAAGGTGTTCCGCAGAAAGGAGCCTTTCATGTGAAGGATGCATTTTTCAAAGGTTTTGGGCACAGCTGGATTGTTAATGAGAATTTACCAGGAAACAAAACTTAAACTTTTATAAGTGGACAACCCCGAGGAGCTATCCATAGTCATACCAGTGTAGCGATCTGTGAAAGATTGAGTTATTTGTTTGCTCCCTTACTGGGGGACAGGTTTCCATCAGATGCGCTTTGGCTGATCACTGCACTCCAGCTGGTGACACTGTTTTACCACTTCTGTTTCTTCTTGAGAGACTGTGACTCTCAGCATGAACCTGCCTGGCAGAGTCTCTGATGTGGCATTAGCTGACCTTCCTCTTTCCCTCGCTGCATGTGCCTGCATGGTAAATGGAATGTAGTGTTTCTTCTCATGTGGAGAAAAAGGGCTGGGTGGCATATCATGAGCCTGATGGTAAGTGCTCTGGGGGCTTCATGTGTGTCACATTTTCTTATAAGATTTATGAGAGTCACCACAATTTTCCAGTAATATTCAGGCTCTCCTCCCTTCTACTTAAACAGTGCTGTTAACCTTCTTGTCCCTTCCAGTCCAGGGCTTGTATGCTTCTTCATCATCAGCCCATTTTTCCTCTGATCTTGTGACAGGAAGTGGTGTTTTTGTGTCTCCTTGCCTATGAAAAGCAGAATAAAATATTGAGAAAAATGTGTCAACAATACAAATGCAATAAATACATATATTTAAAAGATATTTTAAAATACGTTTTTAAATACAGCACAGACTGGCACACTAGTATACATATTAATTAAAATATCTTTAGAGATCATCCAAAAAAACGTGCTCAGTCTATTGCTAAATCTAGACCATTAATATTAGCTAAAAGATTTACAATCTACTTCTGCGATAAAGTGCAATTTAATAACAACTGGCTTAAAATTTTTTTATAAATATCAATGAAGCCATTAAAACATGTATTAGAGTGCATTTAATATTCATAAAACATGGGCATTTCCCATCATTCATTTGTATTCGAAGACAAAACTCTGGGATCCAAAAACTTGGGGCATATTTATGGGAGACTAACGCTGCCGGAGCACTACCTTTTAGATGCTCTGGCGATGCAAGCCTCTTATCCCTACCTATGAAGCCATGCAGAGCCACACAGGATGGTTTTTCTTGACCTCATAGATGTGGAGTAAGGCAAGGTAGAGGAAATCGCAGCATCACCTTAACTCTGCACCAGGGGGGGACCAATGGGCGCTGCAGTGGGTTTGCCCATACAACACCCGTGGATTTTGATGCTGCCCCAGATCTACATAATAACCTGGGGCAGCGCCAAAACCTTATACCGGGTGGCGTAACGAGGATAGATATTTTTATTTCTTCTTGTTTTTTCCTCTTTCTATGTGTGCTGCATTCTGTTAACTCAGCTTCTGCTCATGTCATCAAGTTTGTGCTCTCTGGTCTCTCTACATCAGGGGGCAGGCAGTCTTCTGGCGCCAGTTTTCAGATGGGGATACAAAGGAACCTCCTAGGGTGGCTCACCAACTGTTACGGGGTGAACACTTGTGCTCTCATGACTCAGAAAGGACCATACAGGCTCCTCTTGGCAGTTCCAAAGACAGTATTTACTAACTAACTAACTAGGGAGAAAAACACTGCGGGTTGCACCTCAGCCCTGCACGGCCTGCCTCTGCAGTTTTTCTGACCTGCCTGTTCACAGACAGACCCTTTTATACAAGTCAGTACAACACTTTATTACACTTGATTAACAATAGATAACTTGCAAGTTACAGATAAAAATGGAAAAGACTCAAAAACATGCGACCCCACAACGCCGAATTTCAACTTTAAGACATTACTCACTCTTTATTATACATTTGGCAAAGGTTTATGACCGAGCATTCTTTGCCCTGTGAATGCATATGTGGTCTTTTGTAAATCTAATTTGTTTGAAGTGCGTGCTGACAGCATTGTGTGTTTGAGACACCCAGGTGCTCAGAATTTGGTTGCTTCCCTACCCCCTTCTGTAAGTCGTGCACTTGTGTGCTTTTGGCTAATTCAGTTATGTGCCCAGTGTCTAATCAATCTGTGATCTGTTCGTAGGCACGGCAAGTGTGCCGGGGACTCATGTGCTAATATCATAAAAAATGCAGGTTGGTCAGCCATGAACTGGACTTTAACAGATCACCCTCTCGTGTTCCTTATTACGCTACATCCTTGCATAAACCTTTCACCTTGCTCGTGTCAGTGTGGGGGTTTGGCCTAAACTGGTTTTTGATTGTGAACAGCAGTCTGGCCTCTATTGGTGATGATGTTGCGCGATGTTTTCACATTTCACATTCATGCAGTGTGCTTATTTTTTACATTTCCTACACCATTCTTGAGATATGTTACTATATATGGGGAGTCTTTCACTCTTATGGGAAAAGGTACTAGGTAGGGGTGAGTTAACTAAGGAAGGGATTGTTGGGAAGGCTCTGTGGACCACCGTTCTCTTGAAGATAAGGGAAAAGTGAACCATGATCCTTGTTCTAAATAAGCACACTCCTCTTGACAATACTAAACACAGAGGTAACTGTAATATAAGAGCATGCAATTTGTTTTTTTTACTGTTGAAGGATTGCATACTTGTGTTGCGCAATCAGCTGATGTCTATGTCTTTGTGAATTTGTAATTCCAGAAGGGCACTGCATGCGATTCGTTTTTTATTGTTGAAGGATTGCAAGCATATGTTGCGCAATCAGCAGAAACATATGTCTTTGTGAATTTATAAGGCTGGAAGGGTACCGCATGTGATTTGTTTTTTATTGTTAAAGGATTGCGCACATGTGTTGAGCATTCAGCTGATGTATGTGACTTCGTGAATTTGTAAGGCCAGTAGGGCACCACATGCTATTTGTTGTATTTTGTTGTTGTAGGATTGCATACATGTGTTGCACAATCAGCAGAAATATATGTCTTTGTGAATTTGTAAGGCCGGAAGGGTACTGCGTGCGATTTGTTTTTTATTGTTGAAGTATTGCATACCTGTGATACGCAATCAGCAGAAATATATGTCTGTGTGAATTTGTAAGTTCAGAAGGGTACCGCATGCAATTTGTTTTTTTTTATTGTTGAAGGTTTGCGTACATGTGTTGGGCAAGCACCTGATGTATATGTCTTTGTGAATTTGTAAGGCCAGAAGAGCACACATGTGATTTGTTTTTTTAATTGTTGAAGGATTACGTAAATGTGTTGCGCAATCAGCAGAAGTATATGTCTTTGTGAATTTATAAGGCCGCAAGAGTACCACATGGGCTTTATCGTTGAAGGATTGCATACAGGTGTTGCGCAGTCAGCAGAAACATATGCCTTTGTGAATTTGTAAGGCCAGAAATGCACCATATGTGATATGTTTTTTATTGACGTTTGGTTTGTTGAGTGAATGAAAGCGACCGCGTGCAGTAGAATGAAGTGTGGCCAGTGTGATGTTGCTGTGAGATATTGCATAAATATGCAAACTGATTTTTTTCAAATGCACATTGCATGTAAATGAAAACATCTGTACTGTAATGTGTCCCATAAGACGTGGTAGACAGAACTAAAAACTGAAAGCCCATTATAAAAAATGGTAAAGTAGAACAGTCAGATGAAATTATTTCCCACAAGAAAGGTTCGGTGAGTCTCCTTTAAAATTATTGAAATCTGGTAGTAGAAAAGGTAATAAGTAAAAAGGTTAAGAACACCTGAACACCTGAACATGGGGACCCCCTTACAACATATGCAGAAGGTATTCCCCAGTGCCAAAAAGAAAATATAAAAGTATAACCAGTAGTGGTTTAAAGATAAGCATACATATTGAGCATGCTGTCACTTGCATCTGAAATAAATATGCAGGAGCCAAATTACAGAAAAGAGAAGCCACCTTAGCATTATGGAAATTATTTTGTGAAGATTCAAAAGATCCCTTACAGGAAGAGAGCTCCAGCACCCCATCTGTTTCTCCACTCCCATATGACCCTTCAAGTACTGCACCCACAGTGCCTAGCAACGCCGCAGAATGATTCGGAAACCCTGAAATTGAAACCCCTTCACACTTCCCTAAAGGGGTCCCCAGGGTAACCCCATGGATACCAAAACCAAAGAGGGAAGCACTCCTAGACAGCAGACTAAAAAAGGGGATTCACAATTTTCAGGGCAATTAGAGGCACAGGTCGTTCGCATCTAGACCCTACCTTTCCTCAAGAGAAGAAAAGCAAAGAGCAGAGTTCAAGGGATAACGATGACCAATCGCATATTTCATCAGCAATACCATGGTTGCTTCATAAAAGGGTCACTTCAGGTAGAGTAATTAGGAAACAAGTGTCCACCCCACAACAAAGGGATGCAGGGGATGTAGGGTAGAGCGACTATGTGCATGGGACCGTAGATAAGACGGGACAACTTGCATCCGAAGGAAGGGAACAGGAACAAAGAAGGACTGAACGTAGTTCGTCACCTTGGCAGAAGGAGAAGGAGGGCATAGTAGTCTCACCCAAGAGTGTGCAGGACTGGTTATCACCCAGTGAGGGCAAGAGAGAGAAAAGTGGACTATGGAGAGAAGGGCATGATGATGACTGTACAGATCAAACTCAGAGAAGCCTGGGGAAATTAGAGGACAGGGTAGAATCCAGACACCAGCATGTGGAGAGCATGGGTGATCTCCTCCAAACCAAAGAAGAAAGTTATCATCTTTACAGTCTCCAAAAAAGAACACTCACTGACCTAGATTGAACAAGGGGCACATGGAGACTGCCTAATCGAATTGATGCAAGGGTGAGAGAACAAGATGTGCTCCCTAGAAGCAGGAAGCCCCAAGCTACAGAGCTTGAACGGCTACAATTCCAAAGCACCTGTGGCCTGCCAGGGGTAGGGGCTCAAGTGAGGGTAGGGTATGGAGTAGGGGATGGATGACACAATAGACTTACCCAGTAAATGAGTGCCCAATCAAATTCACGCAGCACCGGCCTCACCACCAGGGAGACCTTCGCTGAAGGAGAGGATAGCTGGCATTTCGTTGTACCATTTGTAGAAAACTTAGCAGACTGGACAGAGCGGTTAGCTCCACAAATGAGGGCCTGGCCGGAAGAGGGGCCCTTTGACCCACACAACATGGCAAGTGCTGAAGACTGCATTCTGTATAGTGAGGGTGATCCAGGTTGGGACTACCCTTACATGAGGAAATGTCTGCGTGTATGGCAGAAGTACGTCAGACACCATCATACCCAGCACACCACCACCTTTTACACTATTCTATAATGCAGTTAAGAAAGGATTGCCTTCTGAAATTCAGGACAGCTTAGATAACATACTGACACTGGAAGCCAAGCCCTGGGCCACAGTTCAAGCACACATCATCCATTTTTGCACAAAGAAGCAGGAAAAGGAGAAAGGCAAACAGGGAATAGCAGAGAATGCAGCAGCCAAGTTGGTGCAGCAAAAGTTAGTGAAGAAGGGAGCAAAGGAAGGTGCTGTTGTGGCAGCGACCGCTCAGATGACTGCAATATCTTTGGGAACGGTCCAGGGGTCATCCAATACCAGTGCCCGCAGCAGCACAATGATGTAAGGGCACATGGAAATAGTAGAGGGGAACAAGGAGGAGTAGGAAGAGGTAGGATGGGTCCTCCAAGAAGGGATCAAGCATGGTATTATTGTTAGAGGTTTGGGCATCTTATTAGAGACTGTAACTTTAATTGTAATTTTCCAGAGAAAAATGGAATAATTAGAATTTAAGGTCATGACAGTGCAGCCACAGCAGAATCCACAGGTCACATATGTACCCCAGACACCCTCGCAAAATGTGCAGTCACCAGGAAAGTCCCAAGCACAGCAAGGACTGCCTCAGCAGGACTATCAAATACCTTCCACGGAAATCCCACCACAAAAGGGACAGGAAGGGGTGGCTGTGAGAGGGGGAAATCCTTTCCGGGGGAACCCTGCAGGAGGATAAGCACAATGAGGGTGCCCGCAGAGTATTTCTATGTGCCCAGTCTTGTTAGTGACACACAGGCCAGATTAGGAAGCCACTGTGACGGTGTCCATTAGTGACAAGCGATATGCATTCCTCGTAGATACAGGAGCAACAAAATCCTGTATTAAAGAGAGAGGACTCCCAATTTCCAACAGATCCATGGACACACGGGGATTCTCTAGGGAAGATATAAGGGTTCCTTTTACCAAACCAGTAGAGATGGAAGTAGGCGGCAGACATATTGACGGCTGCTTACTGTTGTCACTAGCTGCAGAGATTTGATGGCAACATTGAATATGACCATTCATTGTTGGCCAGACTGTAGCATGGTTTGCTCCACACCTGGAGTTCCACCCTCTAGAGTCATGGTACTAATGATGGATTCCTTCATCAGAGACCAGACTGGAGCACAACCCACTGATGTGCAGCAGTACACACCATCATAGTAGAGATACCAGAGCTATTGGGGAGGGAGGTTCAGTTGCCCAAAGAATTCCTTTTTAGGCAAAAAGGGCAGGACCCCGGACTGTCAGAAGCAGAGGTAATATTGCAGATAGAGGCTTTGGAACTAACACCTACCTATGGCGCCTTGACAGACAGCAACCATAATGGTGCTTTGTGGGCATGTGTCATCTTCCTTGAGCCAGGAAAGATGATTAGGTAGATACTGGACGACGAGCTATTTGATGATAGCCCCAAGAAAAAGATTGTACTTTTCCAGGATGACATACCATTAAGGATTTTGCTAGAAATCAGAACACCCACACCAAGCAGAGCTTTGTACTCAGTAGAAGAAGTCGATTTGTCACAGGTGCCAGACGTCCTGTGGACTAAGGGTGTTCAAGATGTCGGCCTCATCCCCACTGCAGCACCATTCTGGATTACATTGAAGGAAGGTGCCATTTTACCCAGAGTAAGGCAGAGGAGGCCATCACCCCAACTATACAGGTGGAACAGGGAGTAATTTACCCTGTAGTATCACCTTGTAACACCTCTATATACTCGGTTAAGAACGCTAAGGGCAATACTTGGTGCATGGTTTAAGACCTGCACCAGTTGAACAATATTGTGTTACCCGAATTCCCAATTGTCCCGGAGCCCTCCATCATCCTCAAAAACATAGCGCAGGATGCCAGTTAATGTTCAGATATGAAAGGACACCATCCCTGTGAACAAGCTCTGGCCACTGCAACATTTTCAGTACAGAAGAGCACATCCATAGTTATGGGGGCACCATTTACGCTCTACGCAGAACATGCAGAGTTTGCTATCATCCAAAAGGCCAAGACCACTCTGACTACTCAGAGAGTGGCAGGATATAAGGTGATACTGTCACTACGTTCAATCCTACAACATTCTTCACCCACCCGGTATTAAACCCAGAGGAGGATGAGCATGACTGTGCAACACATAGGGGGTCATTCTGACCTCGGCGGTAAAATGCGCTTACCGTCAGAAGACCGCCATAACACCGCCGTGGTCGCGGTAAACCGCCACGGTCATTCTGACCCGCAACTGGCAAAGCGCCAAAAACCCGACATCCACAAAAGTCCGCCACACCAACGGCCAGCGTTAAACTGGCGAAGACCAAACCTCCACCGTCACGCCAACAGAAATACGCCCATGCCATTACGACCCACGAATCCACGCAGCGGTCTTTCAACCGCGGTATTCCATTGGCAGTACACACCGCCACGCTCAAAATACACATACAGCTCCAAAACACAGCCACATTGAACAATTTGAAATACACACACCTGAGACACATACACACAACACTCCCACACACCCAATTAACTATAAAACACACACCCAAATCACCCACAAACCCCTACGACCACAAATCAGAGACAAAGCCCAGAGAGAGACAGCACAGAATAGAGAACACCATCACACAGAGGCACACTACACCATCACCCACACAACAACCACGCACAAAACACCACACACCACTACACTCACCACACTCATCACCGCAAACACCACCCCACACCTCATCCACACCACCCCATGGCACCCCCAAGACACCCCAGGTTCTCTGACGCAGAACTCAGGGTCATGGTGGAGGAAATAGTTCGGGTAGAGCCCCAGCTCTTCGGGACACAGGTGCAGCACACCACCATTGCCAGGAAGATGGAGCTATGGCAAAGAATAGTGGACAGGGTCAACGCTGTGGGACAGCATCCACGAAATCGGGACAACATCAGGAAGCGGTGGAACGACCTACGGGGGAAGACGCGTTCCATGGTATCCAGGCACAACATTGCGGTGCAGCGGACTGGCGGCGGACCCCCACCTCCTCCCCCAGAATTTACAACATGGGAGGAGCAGGTCTTGGCGATCCTGCATCCTGAGGGCCTCGCAGGAGTAGGCGGAGGAATGGACTCTGGTAAGTCTAATCTCAACTACTTCATCCCCTCCACCCCACCAGCATGACAACTCATACCCCCACCCTCACCCTCACCCCATCACAGCCAATCCTTGCAAATGTCTCACCATCACAACCCACCCATCCCAACACCAAACCCTGCATGCCACCACAAACCATCGACACCCATCACCTAAGCATGCCCACTGCACATACCCATCTCCCCCACAAACCGCTGTCACAACAGCCCCCACAAAGGAATGCCAGCACTGGGGTACACGGGCACCCACCCATTGCACGCTATGGCACACACAGAAGCAATAACCATACTCTTATACCCCTGCAGGACCCGAACGCCACCACACCGCCCAGGAGGGTCCAGAAATGTCCATCCCACCCCCAGAAGAGGCCCCCAGTGATGACAGCAGCTCTGTCTCCCTGGACCCAGATGACCAGCCTGGCCCATCGGGGACCTCGGGACAGTCGGTTCCCCTCAGACAGCCACAGGCCACAGCAGACCTACCCCCCTCTGGGAACACCAGCACAGCACCCACCCAGCGGGCCCATGTCTCTGTCTCCAGGACACGTCAATCAGCGGTGTGTCCACCACTACAGGGCACCCAGGTTAACCCACCACCCCAACAACAACAGGGACCTGGGGGCAGTGGTAGTGGGCACACGGTCCAGGGGACAGAGGCCCAGGGAAACAGGGGAACTGGGAGGGCTGCTGTGCGACAGGGGGGGACAGGCCCAGGGAACCCACTCTCCACGAGGCCCTCACCTCCATCATGGGAGCATACCACCACTCCCAGGAGACGATGGCGACGGTCCTGGCCAGGTTCCAGGAGATCCAGGTACTGCAGGAGGAACAGTTTATGGGGTTCAGGGAAGAACTGAGAAACATTAGTTCCGCAATGGGCACCATCGTTGTGGCTCTCAACCAGATTGTCACCACATTGCGGGACCATGTGGCACCACAAAGGGCCCCTGTCACTAGCATGGACCAGGAACAGGCTACCACCTCCGCCGGCGCTAGTGGACAGGAGGCCCCGACACAAGAACAACCGGCCACCAGAACCCCACCTCCTGCAGAAGAAGAACCACCCCGCAAGCGGGGCCTGAGATCTAGGAAGAAGACAGAGTAGGATGCCAAGACCCCCGCCAGGAAAGGATACCCCCTGATGTCATCCCACTGTCCCACATTGTCACCCTGTCCAACCTTAAACTGCCCCTGCTCCACCTTCCACAGGCATATGGACAATGCACCTGTGAGACTGAGAATCTGGACTCTGCCATGGACATTCCTCCACCATCACCCATCACCGATTTTCAACCATGTCCCAAAAATGAGCACTTTAATAAACACACTTATTGCACAAAAATAATCTGGAGTCTGCCTGTATTTTTGAAAATATGTATTAGACATAAGCGTGCCAAAATGACCAGTTACATTGTGATGACAACATACCACTGTCACACAGCTGTAGTCCATGGGCAAACAAAGCAGAGGTCACGCAGTGGGGCCCACATCTCTGAAATTGGAAGGGAAAGTCACAACTCTGTTAGCATACACTGGGTGAAAAGGACAGACAGTAGAGAGGCAGGAGACTGTAAGTAAATGTAAAATGCCGGTGTTGATTCTTACCTATGTGTTATTGAAAATACTTCTGCATCACTGTGTCCCTGTTGTCTGTGTCGTCCTCTTCGTCTTCCTCCTCTTCACTCTCCGCAGGCTCCACAGCTGCTACAACACCACCATCTGGACCATCCTCCTGCAGAAAAGGCACCTGGCGTCGCAAAGCCAGGTTGTGAAGCATACAGCAGGCCACGATGATCTGGCACACCTTCTTTGGTGAGTACATTAGGGATCCACCTGTCATATGCAGGCACCTAAACCTGGCCTTCAGGAGGCTGAAGGTCCGCTCGATCACCCTCCTAGTACGCCCATGTGCCTCATTGTACCGTTCCTCTGCCCTTGTCCTGGGATTCCTCACTGGGGTCAGTAACCACGACAGGTTGGGGTAACCTGAGTCACCAATTAGCCACACACGGTGTCTCTGTAGTTGTTCCATCACATAAGGGATGCTGCTATTTCGCATGATGTACGCGTCATGCACTGACCCAGGGAACTTGGCATTTACATGGGAGATGTACTGGTCAGCCAAACAGACCACCTGGACATTCATGGAATGATAACTTTTTCTGTTCCTGTACACCTGTTCACTTTCTCTGGGGGGTACCAAAGCCACATGTGTCCCATCAATGGCACCAATGATGTTGGGAATATGTCCAAGGGCATAGAAATCACCCTTCACTGTAGGCAAATCCTCCACCTCAGGGAAAACGATGTATCTCCGCATGTGTTTGAGCAGGGCAGACAACACTCTGGACAACACCTTTGAAAACATAGGCTGAGACATCCCTGATGAAATGGCCACTGTTGTTTGAAATGAGCCACTTGCCAAAAAATGGAGTACTGACAGCACCTGCACTAGAGGGGGGATCCCTGTGGGTTGGCGGATGGGTGACATCAGGTCTGGCTCCAGCTGGGCACACAGTTCCTGTATAGTGGCTCGGTCAAGCCTGTATGTCAGAATGACATGTCGTTCCTCCATTGTCGACAGGTCCACCAGCGGTCTGTACACGGGAACATTCCTCCATCTCCTCGCAAGTCCCAGCGGACGGTGCCTAGGAAGGACAACAGCGAGCACAGAGTCAATCAACCCACAGGTACGTTCCCACAGCTTGCACAGTACACAATTCTCTATGCATTGAATGGCTTGTATGAGTGTCGATGCAAGGCCTAGGCATGTGTGACGCAGTAGAAATTAAGCCATGTGGGCCCTTGAAATGGCTGCTGCCTGACCTGTGAAGTGCGACAATGGGATGTGAGGTCAGTGCGCTGGCGTGGCACACCGTGGCGGTAGGCGGTCGAAGACCGCGGCGCAAAGCCGCATTGGTTAACATTGAACCCTATGGGTTTCAGGAGCCAATGACGAAGTGCGCCGGCGGTCGCGGTACGCACCACCGCGGACGTGACCGCCATTTTTTATCAGCTTAATCACTCGAGACCTGATCATCCACAGGAGAGGACCTATACTGCAAGTGCTGCTGTGACCTCGGTCTGGAAGATACAATGGCTGCTGCGACTGGGGAAAGGGCCCCTGCCTTCACTTCTGAAGAATTGGAGAAACTCGTGGATGGGGTCCTCCCCCAGTATGCGCTACTCTACGGTCCTCCAGACCAACAGGTAAGTACACTGGGAGCATGCTTTGGGGGCAATGCCTGTGTTGAGTCGGGTGGATGAAAGATGGTGGGGAGGGGAGCGATTGAGGCATGCATCAAACGACGGATGAGAGCATGTGCCACATGGCAAGGGTGGGGATGGGGGGCCACTCACATCGAGCATGCAGAAAATTATGACAATGTTATTTCTCCCTCTGTACATGTCACATAGGTCAGCGCCCATCAGAAAATCGACATTTGGCGTGCCATCACCAAGGACATCCGGACCCTGGGGGTCCACAACAGACGGGGCACCCACTGCCGCAAGAGGTGGGAGGACATCTGCCGCGGGAGCAGGAAGACCGCGGAGGCTCTGCTGGGGATGGCCTCCCAACGTAGGAGGGGTGCCACTCGTCAATTGACCCCCCTGATGTCTCGGATCCTGGCGGTGGCCTACCCAGATTTGGATGGGCGCGTGAGGACATCACAGCAGACACAAGGGGGTGAGTACCAGCACATTCTGCTATCTTAGCACGCAGTGGAGGTGTCTGGGTGGGGGAGGAGGGCTGTGGGTATCCCTAGGCCAGGGCGATTTCTGTAGGCTAGGCCCCTCCGTAAGGCATGGCCCTGTGCCCCCGCCCCCCACCTCTGTAGGGTGCCAAGTACAGCTATCCATGGCCCTGTGTCACCTATGTGTGCAGTTGTCGTCCATAGGCTTGTAGGCCAAGTCCCAATGATTGAGTAGTGTACCCCAAGTGCACGGCGTAGTGCAGGGGGCTTCTGTGTCTGTCCTCTCCGCCAACTGTGTTGCCAATGCATGCACTCAACATGTCTTTATTTCCCCCCCCTTTTTTGCTGCTCTTCCTGTTCATGTGTGCATTAGCATCATCAGGCGGAGGAGAAGTGGCATTGGAGCACGAGGGAGCTGCATCTCACATGGCCCTGGAGGGCCATGCAACCGACTCGGAGTTCACCAGTGAGACGGAGGGTGAGGGGAGCTCCACAACGGGGACACGTGGAGACATCAGCGACACAGACACGTCCTCGGAAGGGAGCTCCCTTGTGGTGGCGGCAACATCCGTGCCCACCGCAACAACAGGTACAGCCGCCACCCAGCGCACTAGCTCCGCCCTCCAAGCAGCCCCTCAGCGTTCGCCCCGTGCCCGCTCGCACACGAAGGCAGGCATCTCCTTCGCCCCAGGCACCTCAGGCCCTGCCCCAGTTACCCCTGCTGCCCTCAGTGAGGAGGTCATTGACCTCCTCAGGACGCTCATTGTTGGGCAGTCTACCCTTTTGAATGCCATCCAGGGGGTAGAAAGGGAGGTGCACCGGAGCAATGCATACCTGGAGGGCATTCATTCGGGTCTGGCTGCCCATCAGCGATCGTTCAACGCTCTGGCCTCAGCACTGACGGCAGCCATTGTCCCTGTCTCCTGCCTCCCTCCTCCAACTTCCTCCACCCAGTCCCACTCCCCTGTTCCTCTGCCTATCCCAGACACACTTACAGACCAGCCTGCACACACCTCAACACCCAAGAGCAGCTCATCCAGACATAAGCACCACACATCACACAAGCATTCACACAAGCAACAGCCACATGCAGACATACCGACAGCCACTGCCTCCTCTGTGTCCCCCTCCTCCTCGTCTCCCTCCTCCCTTTCTGTGACGTCTCCACTCACACTTGCATGCACAACATCATCAGCCACTACGTCCATAACCAGCACACCCACCAGAACACTCCGCACACGTGCAGTCACCACCCCCACTGTCATTTACACGTCCCCTGTGTCCTCTCCCAGTGTGTCTGTCATCCCCTCTTCCAAACCACACAAACGCAGGCAGCCACCACCCAACAGCCATCCACCTCACGACAGCCTCCGTCACAAGCACCTGCACCCAAAGACACCACACTTGACTCTCCTACAACCACATCCTCTTCCTCCACTCCCATACCCACTGCACCTACCCTTCCCACTGCTCCTAAAAAGTTTTTCCTGTCCACAATTAACCTCTTTCCATCACCTGACCCACCCCCTCCATCTCGTAAGAGTCAAATCAGCACCTCAGCCACCACAACCCCTGCACCTACAAGGACCATAGTACAAGGATATTGGAGTCCACCACCTTCAAGGGCAGCTACATCGACCAGCAGTAAAGGGACAGCCAGCCCACCCCCTGGGAAAAAATCCAAGAAAGGCAAGGCTCGGCGTGAGAGGCCAGAGACGGCAGCCTCCAAAGGCACTACCCTGGCACCGTCAGGAAGTGGGGTGCCACATGGCACATCTACAAAGGGAGGCAAGGGCCATAGAGAATCACGGAAGGATGGCAAGGGCAGCACGGCCGACAAGTCCGGCAGCAGGCGAGCTGCCCAGGAGGGCCCCACCAGCCCCATTCCGGGTGTGAAGGAGGACACCCAAGGGCCCGGGACTCCAGCACAGGAGGACCCCGCAAGCGAGAAGTCAGATGGCGAATGAACTCCATATATTGGCCGGATATGGTGCCTTGGAGACACATGTCAAGAACCGCTGAACAGGGCCCTTCAAGACAAGCACCGCTGAACAGGGCCCTTCAAGACAAGCACCGCTGAACAGGGCCCTTCAAGACAAGCACCGCTGAACAGGGCACCGCCGTCTCAAGAACCGCTGAACAGGGCCCTTCAAGACAAGCACCGCTCCGCTGGCCCTTCATCTCAAGCACCGCTCAGCTGGGCCCTTCATCTCAAGCACCGCTCCGCTGGGCACCGCCGTCTCAAGCACCGCTCCGCTGGGCCCTTCATCTCAAGCACCGCTCCGCTGGGCACCGCCGTCTCAAGCACCGCTCCGCTGGGCCCTTCATCTCAAGCACCGCTCAGCTGGGCCCTTCATCTCAAGCACCGCTTCGCTGGGCACCGCCGTCTCAAGCACCGCTCCGCTGGGCCCTTCATCTCAAGCACCGCTCCGCTGGGCACCGCCGGGCACCGCCGTCTCAAGCACCGCTCCGCTGGGCCCTTCATCTCAAGCACCGCTCCGCTGGGCACCGCCGTCTCAAGCACCGCTCCGCTGGGCCCTTCATCTCAAGCACCGCTCCGCTGGGCACCGCCGTCTCAAGCACCGCTCCGCTGGGCCCTTCATCTCAAGCACCGCTCCGCTGGGCCCTTCATCTCAAGCACCGCTTCGCTGGGCACCGCCGTCTCAAGCACTGCTCCGCTGGGCCCTTCATCTCAAGCACCGCTCCGCTGGGCCCTTCATCTCAAGCACCGCTCTGCTGGGCACTGCCGTCTCAAGCACCGCTCCGCTGGGCCCTTCATCTCAAGCACCGCTGGGCACCGCCGTCTCAAGCACCGCTCCGCTGGGCCCTTCATCTCAAGCACCGCTCCGCTGGGCCCTTCATCTCAAGCACCGCTTCGCTGGGCACCGCCGTCTCAAGCACCGCTCCGATGGGCCCTTCATCTCAAGCACCGCACCGCTGGGCACCGCCGTCTCAAGCACCGCTCCGCTGGGCCCTTCATCTCAAGCACCGCTTCGCTGGGCACCGCCGTCTCAAGCACCGCTCCGCTGGGCCCTTCATCTCAAGCACCGCTCCGCTGGGCACCGCTGTCTCAAGCACCGCTCCGCTGGGCCCTTCATCTCAAGCACCGCTCCGCTGGGCCCTTCATCTCAAACACCGCTTCGCTGGGCACCGCCGTCTCAAGCACTGCTCCGCTGGGCCCTTCATCTCAAGCACCGCTCTGCTGGGCACCGCCGTCTCAAGCACCGCTCCGCTGGGCCCTTCATCTCAAGCACCGCTCCGCTGGGCACCGCTGTCTCAAGCACCGCTCCGCTGGGCCCTTCATCTCAAGCACCGCTCCGCTGGGCCCTTCATCTCAAGCACCGCTTCGCTGGGCACCGCCATCTTAAGCACCGCTCCGCTGGGCCCTTCATCTCAAGCACCGCTCCGCTGGGCACCGCCGTCTCAAGCACCGCTGCGCTGTGCCCTTCATCTCAAGCACCGCTTCGCTGGGCACCGCCGTCTCAAGCACCGCTCCGCCCTTCATCTCAAGCACCGCTCCACTGGGCACCGCCGTCTCAAGCACCGCTCTGCTGGGCCCTTCATCTCAAGCACCGCTCCGCTGGGCACCGCCGTCTCAAGCACCGCTCCGCTGGGCCCTTCATCTCAAGCACCGCTCCGCTGGGCCCTTCATCTGAAGCACCGCTTCGCTGGGCACCGCCGTCTCAGGCACCGCTCCGCTGGGCCCTTCATCTCTGCACCGCTCCGCTGGGCACCGCCGTCTCAAGCACCGCTCCGCTGGGCCCTTCATCTCTGCACCGCTCCGCTGGGCCCTTCAAGTCAAGCACCGCTGGCCCATTGGCAGAAGGGGCAGGCCCGGATCTGTGTCGGGCAGGGCTGCGCGATGCACTCTGGGCACCATGCCTCCTCCAGTACCAGTGGAGTCTGTAATCCACTTGAGAGACTGTGGCTTTGCACTCCCCAGGATGGTACAGTGGGCAACCCACCCACTGTAGAGACTTGAGAGACTGTGGCTTTGCACTCCCCAGGATGTAACAGTGGGCAAGCCACCCACTGTAGAGACTTGTGAGACTGTGGCTTTGCACTCCCCAAGATGGCACAGTGGGCAAGCCACCCACTGTAGAGACTTGTGAGTCTGTGGCTTTGCACTCCCCAGGATGTAACAGTGGGCAAGCCACCCACTGTAGAGACTTGTGAGACTGTGGCTTTGCACTCCCCAGGATGGCACAGTGGGCAAGCCACCCACTGTAGAGACTTGAGAGACTGTGGCTTTGCACTCCCCAGGATGGGACAGTGGCCATGGAGGCCCCTCGTGGATCTGGCGTCGTGGACTCATGTGGCTGAGGTGCCTCCCCTTCCCTTCCCCCTGAGGTGCCTGTAGTTTTTCTATCTGATGCCCCTGCAGTGTTCTCTCCAATGGATTCGGGTCTCCTGTGTGGGCTTTGCCCATGTGTTGAGGCCCATTGGCCCACGTACAATGACTGAAACCCAATTTGGACAGGACAATTTACATATGTGTATATAGTTATAGATGTTGGAAATAATTTTTTACTTAGCCTTACAATATATTTGAATTTCATTATCATTTTATTTTGTCTTGGCATTCTTCCAGGGGGTTTGGGGGGTGTCACTCTGAGTTGTTGCTCTGCATTGATGTGTAGGTAGTTGTGGGTGAGGGTGGGTGTGTTGCGTATGTGTGTGCCCGTAATCTTTTCTCCTTCCCCCTCCCCTTTGTCGTAGGTGCAGTACTCACCGTTGTCTTCTGCCCCGGCGTTCATGCTCCTGGTAGAGGAGCAGGTAGACAATAGCTGGTCGGATGTGTAGTTCTGGTTCCATGCTGTCCAGATTCCTCGTGGAGTGTTTAGAGGTGAGCGTTTTCCCGTTCGTAGTCTGTTTCCGCCGTGTTTTTATCGGTGGGGCTCCCGCCCCTGAAAAGGTGGCGGATTGGTGAGTTGTGATAGAGTGGGCGGTACATTGTCTCCCGCCTGTCTGTTGGCGGTGACCGCCGCGCTGTTTGTTTGTCCCGCTGTGGCGGTTGGAGTGTTAAAGTGGCGGTCTGTGTTGGCGGTTTCCGCCAGGGTCAGAATTCCATTTTTTTGACCGCCTACCTGTTGGCGGGTTGGCCGCCGCTTTAACACCGACCGCCAGGGTTGGAATGACCCCCATAGTCTTGATGAATGCAGTCAAGCCATAGAGAACCCTATACCAGATAGCATTGTCTATTTTGTGGATGGTTCCTCCTCGACTGACCAAGAAACAGGAATTAGACACACAGGGGCAGTGGTAGTCAGGGCTCAGCAGCACAGCTACTTGGATACACTACAGGTCATTATTTGGCATATTCCCATCTCTATTTACAATACCTGTCTTTTCTACTGTTATTTCTTTATCCTGGCTATTCTTTTCATTAGAGCCTTTGCCACATCTGTGCATGTAAGCAGTGTCAAACCCACGGCCATAACCTACAGTACTTGGTCAGATTGCTCCACCTCACTGCTGTGATTAACTGAAGTCCCGCAGCATTTTCTGCATCCTCCTGGCTAACTACAACCCCCGTGCACATCAGTCTCTGCTTATTACTAGCAGCCTCATGCTTTGAGAGGAATAGTCCTGCTAATCTGGAAGTGTGTTCCCCTTCCTACAGGACCTTGGTTCTCAACAAGTCAGTTGTGCATTGATTGTTTCTACCTGCATTGCTTTATTCTCATATTTAGAACAAACCACTTACCTGAATCTCCTGCTTATTTTTTGAGCCCACCCCAGCTCCCTCTCACTGTTCCTCTGATGAAACTCATTATTCGAGAACTCCACTGCCTTTACTAGGTAGACTCTGTTTTATGTTTTCCCAAAACCTTTCCCTTGAAATATGCTCTTGCTATTACATGTCATTTACTCTCTTTTCTTCTAGTGCACTTGTCTGCATCTTGACACTGTGAGTTCAGGTTTACTTTGTTAACAGTCATTCATGCAAAATGCCTTGTACTGCTTCCTTCATGTGACATTATTTTCTCATCATTATTTCAGCTCTGTTTCGGGCATACAGCAGGATCTCAATACCCATAATGGGATCAATATGCTATTGACTTTAAAATACACATATCCTATTTGATTGTTTATGTGGAATTTTCTTGACAGACAGTGCTATTCTTGCTTTACAGATACACTTGTTGTTCGTGCTTTATCACCTGAGTGTATCACTTCAAACAGAGAGCACCAAGCACATTTCTATGCACCCACACTCACTGTGATGGTATGTTTTCTTAAAAAAATAACTTGCTTATTCATTTATTTATTTGACCTATTAAATTGCCATTGGGTGCTCTGCATTGTTCAGATTAGAACTAGGGATCATTAGTTAGAAAAGATAGATTCTTTTGTTTAAAGAGAACCCTTCAAAGTCTGAAATGCCTATAGAATGTTAATTGCCTTCCAAACATGTAATGTAAGAACAGTTGACAAGCTTGATGTCCTTTTTTTCTCAATATGACGTATTTATCACCAGCACACCTAGCTCATAGAAGAGGCTTGCAGACGCTTTGGTGGTCATTATGAGTTTGACAGACAGTTTTTACTATCTGATGAAATTCTGACTGGGAGGTTGCTGCCACACAGGCTACCTCCACACCGGCCCCATTAAGAGTTTCCCGCTAGGTCAGTGGGCGGAAACCTGAGTTTTGTCTCTGGCTTATAATCAAGCCAGCGGCAATGCTGTAGCCAGCAGGGGGCACAAGCACCCTCACAATGTTCACTGTCTGCAGAGCAGACATAAAACATTGCAATGGTGCTGGCCAGGGGGGCCCATGCGCTGCCCATGCTAAGTGCCTATGGGGACCCCTGCACCCGTTCTCTGCCAGCCTTTTCATGGTGGTGCTGCTGCCATGAAACTGCTGGTGGAGAAGGGGGTCGTAATCCCCAGGCAGCACTGCCCTGGCTGATTAGGAACGCCACCACCTCCAGACTGCCAGGATCTCAGATCCCGGAGATGCTGGCAGTCCGACCGCCAGGGTTGTAATGTGGCACTCGGATCACCGCATTGTCTGCAGTTTGACCGCCATCCCCGAGTCTGGTGGTTTAGTAACCATCAGACTCGTAATGAGGCCCTTTGTCTTGTCAACATCTTGAGTCTCCAGTGGGGATAGAATAAAACTCTATGGCCCTCATTACAACTCTGGCGGTAAATCCCGCTTTCCGGCGTGCTGAATACCGCCAACATACCATTGCGGCGGCGGAATTCCGCTATAGGTATTACGACCACATGTCAGAATCCGCCACAATACAGACACCCACACAAGTCCGTCACACCAAAGGTCAGTGATAAACTGGCGATACCAAAACCTACAACGTCACGCCAACAAAGAATACGCCCACACTATCACGACCCACAAATCAACGCAGTGGTCTTATAACCGCGGTAATCCATTGGCGGTACACACCGCTGCGCTCAAAATACACACACATTTACAAAACATAACCGCATTAGACAATTCAAAATACACATACCTGACACACATACACACACCACACCCACACACCCACAACACTATAAAACACACACCCACATTACCCACAACCCATTACAATGAACAATTTTGAAAGAAGCCCAGAGAGAGAGATTAGCAAACACAATACCAGCATCCACAGGCACACAACACCATCACTCATACAACATCCACGCACCTCAAACAACACACACCACCACATCCCCCCACACATCACAACAGACAGCACCTCACACATCACCCACACCACATCATGGTACCTCAAAGACACCCCAGGTTTTCAGAGGAGGAGCTCAGGGTCATGGTGGAGGAAATCATCCGGGTAGAGACATAGCTTTTCGGATCACAGGTGCAGCACACCTCCATTGCTAGGAAGATGGAGCTATGGCGGAGAATCGTTGACAGGGTCAATGCAGTGGGACAGCATCCAAGAACACAGGATGACATCAGGAAGAGGTGGAACGACCTACGGGGGAAGGTGCGTTCCGTGGTATCCAGACACCAGATTGCTGCACAGAGGACTGGCGGTGGACCCTCACCTACTCCCCCACAACTAACAACATGGGAGGAGCAAGTCTTGGGAATACTGCATCCTGAGGGCCTCGCAGGAGTAGCAGGAGGACTGGACTCTGGTAAGTCATATCCTTACTACCATATCCCCCACCCCACCTGCATGCCATCACATACCCCTACCCTTACCCTCACACCCATCACTCCATCATCTCACATATGTCCCACTATCACAACCCACACATCCCAATACCAAGGCCCTGCATGCAACACCTATGCATGGACCACCATCACCAAAGCATGTCCAGTACAGATACCCACACAGACCCCAAACCAACTATCACAAAAGGGCAAACACAATTATGCAAGCACAGGAGTAGAGGGTACCTCACCCAATGCACAAGATGGCACACACTGATACTAAAACTATGCATTTACACCCCAACAGGACCCATACCCAACGTCACCGGACAGGAGGTGCCAGACATATCCAGTCCCCCCACAGAAGAGGCCCACAGTGATGACAGCAGCTCTGCACGCCTGGATCAAGATGACCAGCCCAGCCCATTAGGGACCTCTGGACAGTCGGTTCCCCTGCCACTGCCACAAGCCACCAGAGAACCTCCCCCCTCTGGAAACACCAGCACAGTACCCACCCAGCGGGCCCATCCCTCTGTCCCCAGGAAACGTCAATCAGTAGTATGTCCACCACTACAGGGAACCTAGGCAAACCCACCAACCCAAGAAAATCAGGGACCTGGGGTCAGTGGCAGTGGGCACACGGTTCAGGGGACAGAGGCACAGGATAACAGGGAAGCTGGGAGGACTGCTGTGCAACAGGAGGAGGACAGGCCCAGGGAACCGACACTCCACGAGGCACTCTCCAACATCATGGGAGCATACCACCATTCCCAGGAGACCATGGGCACGGTACTGGCCAAGTTTCAGGAGACTCAGCGGCTGCAGGAGGAACACTACCTTGGGATCAGGGAGGACTTGAAGTCCATCAACAACACCCTGGTCACCATTGCAGGGGTGCTGGCAGACCTTGTCAACACCATGAGGGGCACAGTGGCACACAAACGGGCCACTGACACTAGCCTGGACGATGAACAGCCCTCCGCCAGCGCTAGTGGACAGGAGGCACAGCCACAGGACCAACAGGCCACCAGCACCCCACTCCCTGCAGAAGGAGAACCACCCCGCAAACGGTCCCTGAGATCCAGGAACAAGACAGAGAACATTGCCAAGACCACCGCCAGGAAATTAGACCCTCCTGAATGTCACCCTTCTGTCCCACTTTGTCACCCTGTCCACCTTAAACTGCCATTGCTCCCCTTCCTATGCCCCATTGGACAATGCACCTGTGAGACCAAGAGACTGGACTCTGCCATGGACATTCCTCCACCATCACCCCAGCCCATTGCACACATCCTCCACTTATTAGCACAGAAATAAACACCCTTGAATCATAAAACAATTTGGAGTCAGTCTGTGCTTTCACAAATGTGTAATTGCAACATCTCTGAAATATAGCAATGTCAATTTACTTGTTCACATACCAATGTTACACAGTTGTAGGCCAGCAGTAAACATAGCAGAGGGCACAAAGTGGGACCCAGATCTGTGAAGTGGAAAGCCAAAGTGACAAGTCAGGGTCCATACACAGAAGTAAAAAGGCAGATTTATGCTAGGTCCTACAATAGTATGAGATGTGGGAAGCTGTTCCATCCTTTTACCTGTGTCTCACTGGAAGTATTGCATGGTGATGTTGTTTCGGCTTACTACATCTTCTTCTTCTGCCTCCTCTTCTTCACTGTCGACAGGCTCCACAGCTGCCACAAGACCACCATCAGGCCCATCCTCTTGCAGAAAAGGCACCTGGCGTCGCAAAGCCAGGTTGTGCAACATACAGCAGGTCACGATGATCTGGCACACCTTTGGTGAATAGTATAGGGATCCACCTGTCAGATGGAGGCACCAGAATCTGGCCTTCAGGAGGCCGAAGGTGGCTCTATTTTCCTCCTAGTTCACCTATGTGCCTCATTGTAGCGTTCCTCTGCCCTTGTCCTGGGATTCCTTACTGGGGTCAGTAGCCATGACAGGTTGGGGTAACCAGAGTCACCTGCAAATATCGAGGGACAACTGTTAGATATCCTCTAAACATTAGGGAATCTCCCATTTCCAGAAAGCAAATGAAACTGTGTGGGGACTTTAGGCTCAGCTATTAGCCACACCCGGTGCCTCTGTAGTTGCCCTATCACATAAGGGATGCTGCTATTCCTCAAAATGTAAGCATCATGCACTGAGCCAGGATACTTGGCATTCACATGGGAGATGTACTGGTCTGCCAAATCATAGAATGGTAGCTTTTCCGGTTTCTGTACACCTGTTCATTCCTGCGCGGGGGGCAAATGCCACATGTGTCCCATCAATGGCACCAATGATGTTGGGGATATGTCCCAGGGCATAAAAGTCACCTTTCACTGTGGGCATCTCCTCCACCTGATGGAAAACGATGTAGCTGCGCATGTGTTTCAGCAGCGCAGATAACACTCTGGACAACACGTTAGAGAACATTGGCTGTGACATCCCTGATGCCATGGCTACTGTTTTTTTAAAAGACCCACTGGCCAGGAAATGGAGTACTGACAGGACCTGCACTAGAAGGGGTATTCCTGTGGGATGGCGGATAGCTGACATCAGGTCTGGCTCCAACTGGGCACACAGTTCCTGGATTGTTGCACAATCAAGTCTGTAAGTGAGAATTATGTGTCTGTCTTCCATTGTCGACAGGTCCACCAGGGGTCTGTACACCGGAGGATGCCGCCATCTCATCACCTGCCCCAGCAGACGTGCCCTATGGAGGAGAACGGTGAGCAGAGGGTCATACACCACATAGGTTTCACAAGGCTGTTTAGCACAAACGTTAAATTATCCGGAGTTGGATGGGTACTTGAGGGCATCACAGCAGCCACAAGGGGGTGAGTACACTCTCATTCAGCTGACTCTGCGCGCTTGATGAGGTGTCTGGGTGGGGTCGGTGGGCTGTGGGTTCCCATAGGCCAGGGCAGATGCGCAAAGGTAGATCCATTGATTTGTAGCCTCATTCCCAGTCCAACCCCAAAGGTGGTATTTGCCCTCTACACCTAGTCAGGCTCCTATGGCTTCTAGCTGAGCATAAAATGGTTCTCGACAGAGTCCCCTATGGGCATGTGCTTTTCCCCTGCCCTGTCAGTGCATGGCTTAGTGCATAGGGCTGCTCCCTGTGTGTTGTGTCCGCCAACGGTAGTGGTGTTGCAGGCATTGACCATGTGTCTCTTCTGTCTTTCCCCCCCTTTTTGTTTTGTCACCCTGTCCTTGTGTGCATTAGCATCATCTGGCAGAGGAGCGTTGGCACCGGAGCAGGAGGGAGCTGCATCCCACATGGCCTCGGAGGGTGAAGTAACGGAGTCCGAAGGCACCAGTGGGACTCCTCCTCTGATGGGAGCTCCCTTGCGGTGGTGGGCACCTCTGTGCCCACCGCATCAACAGGTACAGCCGCCACCCCCCCCTACCAGCACATCCCTCCCAGCAGCCCCTCATCGTGTTTCCCGTGCCCGCTCACCCAGGAGGGTGGGCATCTCCTTCGCCCCAGGCACCTCAGCCCCTGCCCCGGTCAGCCCTGCTGCCCTCAGTGAGGAGGCTATTGACCTCCTGAGATCCCTCACAGTTGGGCAATCAACCATTTTGAATGCCATACAGGGTGCTGAGAGGCATTTGCAGCAAACAAATGCATACCTGGAGGGCATTCATTCTGGTGTGGCGGCCCAACAGAGAGCATTTCAGGCTCTGGCCTCGGTACTGATGGCAGCCATTGTCCCTGTGTCCAGCCTCCCCCCTCCAACTTCCTCTACCCAGACCCAATCCCCTCTACCTCAGCCTATCCCAAGCACACCATCAGACCAGCATGCACACTCATCAACACACACGAGTGGACATGGCAAACATAAGCACCACACATCCCACAGGCACTCACACAAGCACCATCCCCATGCAGACACACCAACATCCACTACCTCTACTGTGTCCCCCTCCTCCACGTTCTCCTCCTCCCTCCCTGTCTCATCTCCACTCACACCTGCATGCACTACATCTTCATCCACTACCTCCATCACCAGCACGCCCATCACCACACACCGCTCATGTGCAAGTGGAGAAGTGTGGCACAATGGTTAGAGCGGCAGACCCTGAAGCAGAGTTCTGGCTCAAGACCAGGGTTCAAGTCCCGCTTCGGCAGGTCTTGGGCTCAATTCCCTTGGACCAGATAATTCTCACCTCGGTGCCTAATCTAACTAATGAGTCCCACTCTGCAACTCTGGGCAATAGCTTGCTTAATCTCCACACCGGCCCCAACAGCGCTTGGATGCCTGGCTTCACCCTGGGGGTGCCCAGGAGTGGGCACCTCACAGGGAAAAGCCAGGAGGGGTTCCATAGCGGTATGAGTACAGCGCCTTGAGACCCTAACGGGTGAGTAGTGCGCTATACAAGTGCAAAGTTTAAAGTTTACCAACCCCACTACCATTCACACATCCCCTGTGTCCTCTCCCAGTGTGTCTTTGAGCCCTCCTCCCAAACTACACAAACAGCAGGCACACACCCACCCAACAGCCATCCACCTCACAACATCCTCCGGCCCATTCAACTTCACCCAAATTCAGCAGACGTACACCTCCTACAACCACTACCTCTTCCTTCAATCCCAAACCCCCTGCATCTTCCCGTCCCAGTGTGTCTGAGAAACTCTTCCTCGCAAACTTTGACCTCTTCCCTACACCTCCCCTCCCCCGTTCTTCCCCTAGGGCCAGGCTGTACAGGTCCCAGCCCAGCACCTCAGCTACCAAATCATCTAGCACAGTGGTCTCAGCAAGTCCAGTCACATCGCTGGTGGAACCCATCAGGGCTGCCAGTGTGCCACCTAGCGAGGCCAAGGAGCAGGCTATTCTGCCACTTGCCAAGGTGAAGAAGGTGCCCACATGCTGGAGGGAGAAGCCGCACCTACCAGCAAGCAAAGGCTCCTCGAAGCCAAAAGGGGATAGTGGCAAGGCACCAGCAGTGACATCGAAGGTGGGGAAGGGACACAACCGAAGAGCAGGTCAGGACAGGGCACGGAGGTCCGGCTGAGGGACCAGAGTCACCCCTTCTGTCAACCAGAACATCAACCTGTACGGCGGTGGACACCGCCACCTGCATGTCTGCTGCCTCAGCAACAGTCCCCAGTATCATCCCCTGTGGGCAGCCGTCCGAGGCTGCAGAAGACGTCCTGCTGTGTCCCTCAACAAGTACAGACACATGCACCACTGCCAGCACCTCTGCCACAGACCCCGCCGCAACCACCGCCACCAGCCCCGCGACGTGCTCAGACAGTGCCACCACAGTTGACATGGCAATCATCCCCAGTGGCCAGCCGTCCAAGGCTGCAGGAGACGTCCTGGACCCTGCCCAGCGTACATGAGGCCCCCAGCATTGTTTGTACCTGCAGGTGGCAGGCGAAGTTGCAGCAGGGTGGAGTGTGTCTCTGCCTCCATGGAGTATCATGCTACCTGTTCCCAGGCAATCTCGTGGCACACACACCCAGGTGAGGGAATGGGACCTGCCACACTGCATGTAAGGCACTCTGGGCACAAGGCCCCCTCCAGAACCAGTGGAGATTCACATCCACTACCTCAGTCCTTGGCAGGATGAAGCACTCTCGGCACAAAGCCCCCTCCAGAACTAGTGGAGATTCACATCCACTACCTCAGTCCTTGGCAGGATGAAGCACTCTGGGCACAAACCCCCCTCCAGAACCAGTGGAGATTCACATCCACTACCTCAGTCCTTGGCAGGATTAAGCACTCTGGGCACAAAGCCCCCTCCAGAACCAGTGGAGACTGTGGCTGTGCACTCCCCACGATAAAGCAGTGGGCAACCCACCCACTGGAGAGACTTGAGAGACTGTGGCTTTGCACTCCCCAGGACCAATCAGTGGGTATGGAGCCCCCTCGTGGAGCAGTGGCGTCGTCCATTCATCCTGCTGAGGTGCCCCCCCCACTTCCTCCCCCTGAGGTGCATGTTTATTTTCCATCTGATGCTCCTGCAGTGTTCTCTCCGTTTCGAGTCAGGTATCTTGTGTGGGCTTCACCCATGCATTTTGGGACACTGATCCACAGACAATGATTTCATTAATATCCGGACTTGTGTAGTTGGTGTACATATTTGTATATACTAATATTTGAATTTGGCCTATCTGATATTTCAATGATTACACTTCCAGGGGGTGACGGGGTGTATATGTAATGTTGATGCATGCATTTGTGTGTATGGTGTTGTGGGTAAGGGTGGGGGTGGGGGTGTTGCATGTGTGTGTCACTCTCTTTTCCCTCCCCCCTCCCCTGTGTGCTAGGTGCAGTACTCACCGTGGTCATCGCCAGCGTCTTTGCTGCTCCTGATACAAGAGGAGGTAGACCAGCATCGGCAGGACCTGTAACTCGGGCTCCATGGCGTCCTGGTTGTTCGTAAAGTGTCGAAGGGTGAGTGGTTTCTGTTCCAAGTACTGTTTCTGCCGTGCTTTTGATGGCGTTGGTACCGCCCCAGAAAAGGTGGCGGGTAGGCGTGATGTAACCTTGTGTTCCGCCTGTCTGTTGGCGGTTACCGCTGCGGTGTTTGTTTCTACCACTATGGCGGTCGGAGTGTTAAAGTGGCTGTCTATGTTGGTGGTTTCCGCCATGGTCGTCATTCCATTTTTGTTTCTGCCGGCCTGTTGACGTTATTACCGCTGCTTTAACCCCAACCACCAGGGTTGTAATGAGGGCCTATATCCTTAGTCAAGCTTTTGGGGATCTTCATTGCTGCAAACAAGCCAGTTCGCAATGGAACTGGCCGCTTGCATGGAAAATCAGCATGCACCACAGCACGTCCATCTCTTTGCACAGCAAGCATGTCCTCCCGCGTGGATCACCAGTGTGATGCTTAATCCTGCTCGTCCACGATACCTGGCCTGCTATTTGCCAGCAATGCTCTCTTTGCTCCCAGCAAACTTCTTCCATGCTAATGGGACTCTTGGCACAAAACTTGAGAAGGTAAAACTTCATGGAACTAATCTGGCACTGTATCTGACCTGCGCTCTAATGCAGTCAGCCTGAACGTTAGACTTTGACAGGTCCAACATGACCAGATATCCCCAGTTGGTGCTTTATGCTTTTAGGCACTATTTTCAGTTTATTCTTTAAAAAATCCTAATTCTGGTTCTACTGATTGGGTTTTTTCATTTTGGTCTTGTTTTGTTCTTTAAATTAAGCTCTATTTCTCTAAACTGGTGGGGGATGCTTTTGTGTGCTGTTTTCACTGTAATACTGCTTGAACTGGTGCACAATTATTTACACATTACCTCTAGATTAAGCCTGACTGCTCTGTGCCAGGCTACCAGGGGGTTGAGCAAAGGTTAATTTGGGTTTTCTTGTGCCTTACCCTAACAAGGATTGTGGTTGTTGCTTGACCAGGGCTTACACCTGAGTCAGCCAGTCACCCAATTTCAAACACGCTTTATTTCAGAAATAATGTGGTTACATTGATTACCTATCATGAATATTTCTGACCAAGCTCCTCAACTTGTAACATGGTTTTAGAATGCCTTGTGTTCTGCTGCTGGCATTTAAAGGGACCTGAGAGAGAGTTAACCAGTGTTTGAACAGTGCCTATGATGTTATTGTAGTGCTAGCAAGAGTAATTGATCCAAATATCTTTAACTGGAGTGTGCACCACATAGTGCTACTAAGATGTCACTTTTTTGCCCACCTTCTTTTCATATCATCCTCAAACTTATCATATTTTATTGTGTATTGATTATTTTGGTTTTTCTTCATAATGTAAAGCTAGCTTTGGTTAAGGTACTAAACAGCATAAAAAAGGCTCACTTTTTGCCAGGAGATCAATTTTGGCTATCTTCTCAATTTCTTCTAGTTCATTGTGTTTTAAGTTTAAACCTCATTTGTTTGGTCTTTTTGAAATTCTAAACAATTTCTAAACAAACAAATCCAAAAACATGCCATAAAGGTCTACCAACTACTTTGAAAATTCATCTGGTTTTCCATATCCCCCCACTAAAACTTTCATGATTGATTCATAAACGTTTCTGCTCCTTCTTCCTCTGTGATACAAAGACACACAGAATTTGAAGCCTAAGAAGTTTGTAATTCTCCTTTTTTGTAGAAAATTAAATTCCTAGTAGATTGAAAAATATCTCCTCCATGCGAATGGTCTTGGGTGGCATCTTTTTCAGTTCAGAGTCCTATGTTGGTGAAACGATTTTTCTTGTTTCTCCTTACAAGCCTGGTACTTCGGGCAATGGGTATACTTTTGCTATCAGCTGCCCTTTGGCTTATTTCTGTACTTCACTGCAATATTGGATGCAATATTCACAATGTCTTCTCTCACACTGCTTGCCAGAGATAAGGGTACTCCTTCCTATAGTCATGATGGTTCTCTGTGTCTCGGGTATAGCAACAATTGCTTTCCCATGTCTGCTCCCTGTTAAGAGATCTGCATCTTGGGTACAGTGCTGGCCTCTCGGGTGGAATCCTTTATGGTGGCACAGGCGAAGCAATCCTCTTTCCCTCACCACATTTGTGTGCATGGTAAACAAGCTCAGGTAGGGAGGAAAGGTTTGGTGTTGTGCTCTGTGTTGTGCCGTAAGGCTGATGGAAGTACCCATGGGGCTTTGCATGTGTCACATACTCTGAAATGTCTCTGAAAGCTGGCATAGTTTCTACTAATGTTCATTAGCTCCTCATCTCTGCTTAAACAGTGCTTGTAACCAGTGCTTAATTTGTAAAAGATAACACTACCAAGGCGGACTCAACCTCAAGAGAGACTACCTAGAGGGAGTTCTTATAGTTTAGTTGTCTGGATATTTCTCTAGGTTCTTTTATTTGATGGTATCCTGGTATTGGTCAAAATACTGATAAAAAGTATTAAATTAGAACAGTCAGGGATATTCTGGCCCCTGTGTTCCCCTATAGTGCCAATATGTTTCTGCCCTTCTGCAAACCCTGTACTAGGTCTTGGGCATTCATCAGAGCTAATAGGATCCCTCTACTACTGGCACTGGTAGGTATAATTAAAAAAGCCTACCTTCACTTAGTAGATCAAAGTAGGTACCCCAAGCCAGGGGGCTCCTTGCCTCATGGTCTGCGTAAGGTAGGCATCTCCTATCAACACGCATTCATCAAGGATAACTCCAGTTGGCTGTGTCTGGGGGCCTGATAGGAATCTGGAGGATGTTATCCTTGACAAACGTGTGACAGTGGGAGAAGGGCAGAAACATGGCAGCACTATAGGGGGACACAGGGGCCATGATACCCCTTACTGTCCCGTATTGATACTTTTTATTAGTATTTTTAACCATACCAGGATACCACCAAATAAAGGAACCCTTGTGTTTTATCCCAAGGTATTTTAGTCAATTAACTGGATCCCAGAGAAATATCCAGACATGTAATCTATAAGAACTCCTGCGAAGTAGTACATCCTGATAGTATTATCTTACCGGGGTGGGAAGAGGTGGCCAATGATAAAGTGTGTCACATTACCTGAGTGAGCCCACCTCATCCAAGTCTTGGAATTGCCCTGAGATTGACTAGGCGGGTTTCAGGGTTAGACAGTACTTCTTGGAAATGAGTACCAAAGATAAAAGACATAGTACAATATGATTCAATTGCCATGTCATGATGTGTTTAGGATACTTTACCTGAGTTGGACGTGGGGTTTGCTTCTCCCCAAGTGTTATAGGGTTCTCTAATTCACTGCTAGACATTGCCTGCCTCTTTATCGGACTCTCTTACAAGTCCCACCTTTCTGTCTTTATGACAGGTTTTCAGTCTTTCTCTTCCTCCGTATTTATTTTTTGTTTGTTTATCCCTCTCTGGCTCTCAGTAAATGTCTCAAGCCGAAAAATAAGTGCTAATCCCCAAAAATGACTGCTGCTGGCTCTCACCAGCAACCACCGGCTCAAGTTAGGCACTGCTGGTAACATTCTTGTTCTTTGCAGTCTAGGGCTTGCATTCTTTTTGCTCGTCCAGCCATTTTTTCTTAGATCTTGTGATGAGACATGGTGGTTTTGTGATTCTCATTCTATCGTTAATGGCTATTCATTTTCCTAATTGTTCTATCCCAAACCATCGTGCCCACTGTTTTTCTTGTATGTCACTTCCTATTCCTCTTCCTACAACGTCCTTTTCTTCCTATTTAAGGAGGAACCTAAGCCTGCCATTTCATGCATCTCAAATGCCCCATTAACTTTTTGTTGCCATGATTATAACGCCTGAAGCTCTGACTTGTTGACTGAATTTCTCATCCTTCTATATCTGGATGTGCTCAGGAGTCACTGGCTTTAGCTGTTTCCTCTCCCATTCTATTCAGGGTGCATTGAGTGTTGGTCTTCTCTGCAACTCAGATTCAGTTTATCAATCCCAGCTCAGTATGATTTTAATGCCTCTGGCTTTTTCCTCCTTTTAGTAACGATTACTGGAAACAATTGTTGCTATACCTGAGGCACAGAAAACCATAGTGACTACAGGAATGAGTTGCCACTCTCTCTAGCAAGCAGTATGAGAGAAGAAGACGTGAATACTGCATCCAGCTATTGACATAAAGCAGGATGCAGAGAAGAATAGAGATGATGTATGATGCTTTGTACTTGACATGATGGATGGAGACCTGACTATCAGCTCTGTGCAGACATAATTATATTAATCCAGTCATATAATTACAACCATGCGATTGAATTTGTAGGTGTTGTTTCCAGGAGACTGAAGATGTCAGCTATACGGCAAAGTTGTTAAGTACTTTTGGTAATGTGATTGGATTGGGATGAAAGGTGAAAGAGAGGCTATTGTCAAACATAACCCTCTGGTTGGTATTATGTTATGTGAGGCTTTGGAGGCTGAGTCAGTGGAGACTGGGCAGTCAGGTTGGATACATAGTTTTGGCTTTTCCAGTTCTGAACATCTGACCATCTGACCAGCTGTTTGGGAACTTCTTTTTGTTCCCAAACAATTTAATATGTTTGAGTGAATTATAGTGTTTGTTGTGCACACTTGCTAACCAATGTTGAGTTCCAGGGGCTGGGCAAGTAGGCCATGCATATATTAGTAACAACTCTGATCATTGCAGGACTTTGCAGGTGTTAAGTGTTGTTGTTTAGCGGATGGCTAAGGCCAGTTGTCCAGGAAGGGCCTGAAACTTAAAGACTTTTCTACAACCACAGCTGTTGTGGAAAGATGCCATTCAGATAATCTCAATTTGAAGTCTCATTCACCACCCATTCACTGTCATTGACCTAATACACTGTACTGAAAATATAGGGGGTCATTGGCGGGAGCACCGCCAACAGGCTGGCGGTGCCCCGCAGGGCATTCTGACCGCGGCGGTTTGGCCGCGGTCAGAAGTGGAAAACCGGCGGTCTCCCGCCGGTTTTCCGCTGGCCAAAAGAATCCTCCATGGCGGCGCAGCTCGCTGCGCCGCCATGGGGATTCTGACACCCCATACCGCCATCCTGTTCCTGGCGGCTCTGCCGCCAGGAACAGGATGGCGGTATGGGGTGTCGTGGGGCCCCTGGGGGCCCCTGCAGTGCCCATGCCAATGGCATGGGCACTGCAGGGGCCCCCGTAAGAGGGCCCCACTTTGAATTTCACTGTCTGCATTGCAGACAGTGAAATTCGCGACGGGTGCAACTGCACCCGTCGCACCTTCCCACTCCGCCGGCTCCATTCAGAGCCGGCGTCCTCGTGGGAAGGTTGTTTTCCACTGGGCTGGCGGGCGGCCTTTTGGCGGTCGCCCGCCAGCCCAGTGGAAAACCCAGAATCACCGCAGCGGTCTGACGACCGCGGTGCGGTGTTCTGGCGGGGGTACTTTGGCGGGCGGCCTCCGCCGCCCGCCAAGGTAAGAATCACCCCCATAGTCTGCATTTCCAGTAGAAACAGTTACCCATTATATGATGCAAATGATGGCAAGTTGAGTTTCTAAGAACAATGCTTCAGGTAAGGTATGCATTGATATGCTCTGTGATGAGTAGACCAAAGCCAATATGGAGGTTCTCATATTGCCAAGATGGAGGTTCTCACATTGACGATGTCACATTAGGGAAAGATCCGCTTAGTTAAAGGGCTTTTTGCAGGGGAGGCTCCTCCATTAGGGCGGAGGAGCGCCCCCCGCCAGCAGCGGCAGCTGCAAACCTTTTACCAAAAAGCGATAATTATTCAGTACTGCAAGGAAGAAGTCCAATATTTTAGGACAATTACTGTCAGCATCTGGTATACGTGTTACACCTGAAAGGGCAGCCTCCATTTGGCATATGTTTATTATCGTTTTTTGTGAAAGGGGCGGGCCACAGGCAGTGACAAGCACTGAGGGAGAGTGCACATGTATGTTTGGCCGGCCGTCTCGGGCCAGCCAAGCACACATGCGCGGTAGGCTCTCTTCAGCCCAGCAACACAGTTGCCGGGCTGAAGGGAACCTGCACAGGCTCCCAGTATGTCTGGGAGCTCCCTGGCTGGGCACCCCCAGCCAATCCTGACGCTGCTTTGAGCAGCGTCAGGATTAGCTGCAGGGCAGGCTGGGAGCCTGTGCCTGAAAGGAGCGGATGGAGTGGATTGAGTAGCGCTGGAGAAGCGAATGGCAGCGATGGAGGTAAGTGTTTTTTTTTTTATTCTTTTTTATTTAATTTTTACCCCACATGCCTCCCCGCACCTTCTGCTTGCCCCGAGCCGAGACTGGGTTTTTGTGAATTTTTATGCTGTCAGTATTGGAAAAGAAGTAGCTGCACGGTGCTAGGCAACTGAGGCCAGTTGTGTAATAGCATGGAAGGTATACATTTATTTTTTACGTGCAATGTTTATGTACTACACCACTTTTGGAAAGTTGCTGGCTTGGAATATTTCTCTATAAATGGTGCAATGTTGCTTGGTAGTGTTTTTTTAAATGTTGGTGATTTAGTGCTAGAGGTAGGTTGTATGTTGTCAGAAAACCATCAATGGTTTAAGATTTTAGGAAATCCTGATTTTCAAAGTTTGTATTTATAGGGTGGGAGTCAGCTGAATGGATCTGGGTTGTCAGCAGCCATGTTCCTGCCTCCGAGATGAGAACAGCTGCATGGACACGGCTGCTTAAAATTTATGGTGAGAGTAGTGGCCCGACAGTAGGCTGTGTGTGTGTTTCCTTGCTAGTTGACCCTTATTTTGGAAATTAAAGGAGTACGGTCTGATCAGAAGATAGATCATAGTCAGAGATGAGGGAGAAAAGGTATCAGAAGGAATATGAGGTCTATTATGTCCCACATTAGTGACTGGTCATTATGAGCCATTATGGACCACACAACATAGAGGCAAAATCAAAGAATCAAGTCATAAGGCAAGAAATAAACATTAGATACCTTAGTGACTAATATGTATTCCTGTGCTTAGAAACTGAAAGCTCCGTTTTGTTCTTAACTTACGACCATGTGGTCATATGTACCTTGGATCCAGAACAACTTCCCCGTATGTACTAGGACCGCCCCAAAGTTCTTCCAATATATTAAAGAGTTCAAGGTGCTCCCAAACAACACTATGGGGGTCATTACAACCCCTGCGGTCGGTGTAATAGTGGAGGTAGTACCGCCAACAGCCTGGCGGTACATACCTCCACTATTATGACATTGGTGGTTTGGCCAAAGCCAAACTGCCAAGTTAACACACCGACTGCCACGGTGGTAACAACTGCCGGGCTAGAGACTACAGTCTCCAGCCCGGCGGCCGTCACTAGGCCGCCCATGGCATTTTGACCCGCCCCCAGTCATGGTTTCCGTGGTTTCAGTACCGCCACGGAAACCTTGGCGGTAGGCACTTTCAGTGCCACGGAATTTCTTCCCTGGCACTGATAGAGGTCTCCCCCTCCTCTTCCCCAGAGTACTACCCCACCCTCCGCCTCCCGACTCCCCCACATATACACACATATACGCACATACATACACACACGCATACACACATTCACCCACGCATGCATACATTCATACACACTCACAGCCACACTCACTAACATACATCCAGGCACACACACAACACAACATGCACGTACACACACCCACTCATGCACACACACATTACACACGCATGCACGCATTCAAACACAGTCACACACACCCCCACACACAACACCCCCCTCTCCTGTCGGAGAACCCGACTTACCTGCTTGCAGGGGTTCCTCCGACAGGAGACTGGACGCGGCGCTGCTCCCAGCAGCAGCGTCTGGCAGCAAAACACCGCCAGGCCGTATCATGGAACATTTTTGCTGGCGTGGCGCTGCTGCTGGCAGCAGCGCCACCTTACCGCCGTCTGCCGCCATGACCGTAGCCGGAATTACGCCAGCCTTCTGGCGGAATTCCGGCTATGGTCATAATTCGATGGACAGTTGGTAGCCACGGCAAAGGTATGTTAGTGGATGTCGCCGTGGCGGTAGGCCGCATTTGCCGCCAGTGTCATAATGAGGCCCTATATCACAATGATGTTACAGTACTCTCCTGCTCCCGGAATCACTCAGCTGTCCACCAATAGGTGACTGCTTGTCTTTGACCTTGTACAGCAGTGGTTCCCAACCTTTTAACATCTGTGGACCCCCACGTTATCATTACTGAACCAGGGGCCCCCCACTGAAACATAACTGGAATCCGGGGACCCCCTACTGAGTCATTACTGTAAGCTGGAGACCTAATCTGTTAATATTATTCAATTTTCTAAGCAGTCAAGGACCCCATGAGGAGGCTTCGCGGACCCCCAGGGGTCCAAGGACCACAGGTTGAGAACCACTGTTGTACAGCCCTCAGCTGCATTTTGGCCAGGTCCATGCTATACATACATGCATATGGGCCGAGCACAGGTCCCTGCAATTGACATATTAGTCCAATGAGCAACTAAACATGGCTGCCTTGAAGGTTCACTCCAGAACCGTGAGTGTTAACAGAAGTAAACAAACGATAAAACTCGCATCTAACAAGCACAGAGGATGGAATGCATTTGAAGGCTTGGTAAGGTAAATGTTACAAACCAGAGCCAAACTTTGGCAGCTGGGTATTGTTCTATTCCACTGTTAATTATATATTCACAACTAAGAAACATGAGACTGTTTTCAAAGACTAATCATGTCATCATGTTGTAAGCTTTATCCCCAAACGGAAAGTGAATTTGTCACGCCAGCATTACTAAATAACATAAAATTGCTGTGCATCAGAGGCTCGTGTCATATGGATTTTGTAAAAAAAATAAAAACTCTAGATTATTGTGGAGACCGTGACCTTTGTACTTAATTCCTCAACAGATGGCTTGCCTGACGAACTGAAAAAGAAACCCAGAAGTCACATGGTCATGTTAGAATTGAACTTCTCCATGAGCAAGTTAAGTTCATGTGTTTCATGTAGATGGAACTTGGATGTGTACCTGGAGGTTGCACACACATGAGCACTGCTTTGGAACCCCTGTACTGGAAACAATCCAATTTTTCCAAGTAAGAATGTCTTTATCACTGGCTAGTTTGATTGTTGGTTGTTCGAGTTTTCTCTAAAGGTTATAAAAGAAAACATAAACATAACCTACTTTGGGGTGAAAGGCCACGTTTTGTTACTCCCAGTGATGTGTGTTGGGTCAGAGCGCTTGTGTTGTCTCTTCTGCTCTCCCTATACTTCAGGGAAATCATTGCCATTGTTAGTCCACGTGCTCTGGGACCAGCTGGAATTTCTCCAGTGTTCAGGTTTTGTTGCTGTGATTGATAGAAGAGGTAGACCCTTGTGAATGGATATTGGACGTGATAGGTGATTAGTCATGGACCCATGAAATTGTCTTTTTTTCTAATTTAAACATCTTTGGTCCAATTCACAAAGTCAGATATATGAGTACAGTGCTTTAAACGAGCCTGTGTTTGGTGTTCGCTAGCAGGGCCGGCTTTAGCGTTGGTGGCATCCAGTGTGAGAATATTTTTCATCCCCCACCCACCATGACTTACTCTTTGGATTCCCTCACTACCACTCGGTAACAAGTATTGGCATAGCCAATAGGTTTTGCCTTTGTGACCCTCTAAGTATTTAGCCATGCAGCAAATTAAACTTTTATCAGAAAAATAAAGTCTTTGAACATTTCTTCATACACTTGGCATTAGGCTTGGCATTAGAGCATTCCTTCATACACTTGGCATTAGGCTTGGCATTAGAGCATTCCTTCATACACTTGGCATTAGACTGTAACGGTCAGAACATCCCCTGGAGAGCACCACATTAAAAATAGCATTTGGAAGAAACATGGGGCCACATGTATAAAAAAAAAAGTTTTCCGATTCGGTAATAGCGATTTTTAAGAAATCGCTATTTCTGAGTCGCAAAATGGTATGTATCATATTTGCGATTCGGTAATAGCGATTTCTTAAAAATCAGAAATGCTATTACCGAATCGCAAATTGCGATACCGGCCCCATTCGCACCTATGGGCCCATATTTGCAAATTTTTTGCATTTCCCAAATTGCGAATTCCTAACTGGAATTCGCAATTTTGGGAAATGCAAACCCCAGGGTGCTGTGGGCCTAAGGCCCCCTCTGCTGCACCCCAAGAATTTTTTTAAAGACATGTAAGGCGCACACATTCCAAAGGGGCATGTGTGCATTACATGTCAATTTTAAAAATGCATTTTTAAAGTTTTCACATGGTTACCACCAAGTTCAACTTGGTGGTAATAGCTATAGCTCAATGCCCAATTTGCAATAAGGAATTGCTTGTTACATGTGGTTTAGAAATCACAAATAAGGATTCCTTATTTGCGATATCTTATTTAGAGAATCGCAATTTGCGATTCTCTACATGGGGACGCAATTTTAATGAATCGCTATTTTAGCGATTCCTTAAAATTGCATTGCGAATGCCTTTCATACGTACTGAAAGGCATTTTTGCATTCGCAAACGGCCATTCACACTGTTTGCGAATGTAAAAATGGTTGACACATCTAGCCCATGGTCATGTAACCATATAATCAGTGCCCAGAGGGCATAACCACATGAAAAGAAAAGGGCAGAGAGCATTGCAGTGTAACCATATATTCAGCTCCTAGAGGGCACAGTGCATTTCACATTTTCAGGCCTAGCGGGCCTGCTAAAATATTATTACAAACAAGGCCCTTAGAACACAAAGCTTTAGCCATGAGAGAGCTTAAAAAGACATTGAATGATGGGACAGGTTACGATTCCCCCCCAACCTAGTTTGGGGACCCAGAAGATGAACTGGACAGTAAGAGCACATCGCGCTGAACGTTGTGGTGGTCCCATTGTCCTAGGACCATCACAGGCTGAGTTATGGGCAGAAATGTGTTGTAAAAGGAATGTCCTGCAAAGCATTAGGGGGAGAGTTTCCTGAGTGCAGTGAATATTGTAATATTGGCTCTCCTGCTGTGCCGGGAGAGCAGCGTTGAGAGTTTTCCTTGTGTTCTTTCTATTTAAAAGGCACCAGCTTACATATTTTTCAACTGCTAAACTTGGGAAGAATTTAGTAATGGGGCTGCAAATTTAACCTGTGCTCATGTAAAGCGCTCAAATCTTCCAGTCGAGTTTGCACTCTATAAATAAGTAGAAAAGAATCCCCCTCCAGCTTGCAGTCTTTGTTGGGTGACAGAGGAAGAAACAATATACCTCCACGAGCAGGAAGCGGAAATGCTAAAGAAAAAAGCAGTGCACCGACACTACGGTGTATGGCTGATCCTGCAATAATACATGTAACAGGGTCAGTTTCCAAGGCAGTAACAAAACAGCCTCAATGTGGGACAAACCTCAAGCATTTACCTAACAAACCAAAGGAACTTTGGAAGGCAGGCCAAGGAACGAATGGAATTGATGGGCGTGGTGAAAGTCCAGAGAAGCAGATGACAGCATGTTGAGAGTTAGCACATGCTCGCTGCCTAGACTTGACCCAGGATTGGCCTCATCTCTCCATAGCACCTCTCTCGAATGCATTTAATTTGTTTTAAAGCACTTGTAAAGTCTGGCTTTACTAATCTACCCAGCTAGCCGTATAAAATACAGATCTGTTCTTTGCAGCAGGCATACTAACCCTCTGTGCTACTTTATGGCAAGTCAAAACTACCACTAGACTTAACTCTGATCTCTCTAGTAGGAACATTAATCACAAGAGTTTTCTTGACATTTGTATTGTTGCCTGAAAGTTGAACTCACAAGGAACTCTATGTCAGGTGCTTTTAAATTGTAAGTTATGCTAAACACAGAGACACCCCCGAGGTCAATGCCCCCCCTCCAGGTCAGCCCAGCGTGGCCACACCAGTCTCCCTGCCCTAGCTGGCCCTTTTCGCAAATATCTTTTTTTTCAGGCATACATCTTAGAAATCTACCACTACAGCAGTCTTATTTTTAAGGTGTCAATTCCATCTGTTTAGTATTTAGTGCATAGTGGTTAGTATTTTTAGTACTATTTTAAAGGTGTGATTTTACATAATTTCATTTTCTCAGATTTTTCACTGAAAGGAAAATGTCATTCATCTCTTTCACCTTCAAGAAACTTGCAGGAAATTGAAATCACTTTTCCCAAATAAAATACAAACTTTGACTGTTTAAATATATATTTAAGTATGCATGCGCATTTCATGTGAGAAACTATCAGCAAATGTTTTATGAGTACATATAACATCCTACTTTGTGGGTGTGCACAAAATAATTGCAAGACTAAAAGCTATCACAGCTTTTCTTTTCCCTCTCATTTCCCATACTCACACAATAGGTAAAGTCTTCCTATGTAAAAGCCAAGAGGAAGTGTGATGAATCAAAAGTGCTTAGACTCTGGAGGGGAAGGCTAACAAAAAGGTATATATCTGCATATCAAAACATCCAGGTTTTGATATCATCTAAATAATTAACTGAGTCTAAAGTGTCAAGCCATGGTGATACCTCATTCTTCAAGGACATAACCACTTTTTTAGGTCTCGCCTACTAGACAGCGAGTGTTCTGTCAGTTGAGAGACGTATTGGTGGCTTGTAATGGGCTTAGAGTCTGTCCATTGCTTAGCATTGATTGACTTAATTGTTACTCTCATTTGTTTACTTCTTATTCATTAGCATGTGTGGGCTTTCTGTCCTCTTTTTGTGTTTGTCCCTTCCCTGGAGCACCAACGCATTACTGTGTCCTTACAAAGCTCACTTTTTCATGCACTACTTTTTCTTTTTGTTTAACCACTCCATGTGATTGTGTACGTTTTCTATCTGTCTCCCTAATGTGCTTTTCTGCACTGCCCTCTCTCCATGTGGATCTTCCTGCCCCTTCCATGATGCACTTGCTCTTGTGTGCTGCCCCACCTGCATTGTTTTCTCGCCCAAGTGCCTCTCTCCTTCCCAACTTCACTTTGATTTCTCTCCCTCTCTCTCCCATTTGCTTATTTCCCTCACCATCCACATTGCATTCCTTCATATGCTTTTGTACCTCCATACCCTCATGTTGCCATCCCCCACCTGCACCCTCCATGATTCTTCCGGCCCGTGTTGCTTCAGCTGCTATCCCAGGTGCTTTGCCCATGTGTTGCTTCAGATCTCTCTGCCGTGTGCTTCCCCCACCCACTTTCCAAAAACAACTTTTGAATTTTTTTCTTTTTATTTGCCGATCCCCACTTTATGGTGAAATCATTAGATAGTTCCTTTCTGGCTAGAATCCCCCAAAATAGTGCATAAAGAGACTCTCCCACCTAAATCCAGACGGACATGGTCCAAATTTGATGCAGGTAAATGGATGAAGTCTCTTAAGGAATCCACTCCAGCCTTGGAGGGAGATACCACTGAAATGTATAAAATCTTTGAAAGCTGGCTAACAGAGTCATTGAATCCCTTAGTCCCATGCAAACTACAGAAGTCGAAGTAGACTAGTGGCCGGGCTCCATGGTATACCCCGAGCTTGCAGAGCTTAAGAAAGAGGCAAAAAAGGAAAGAATTTGGAGAAAAGCATGTGACACCCCTAGCAAAATAATCTATAGGAAAGCTACAAAGAGGTACCAACAGGCCATACAACAGGTCAGATTCTCATATTATAGTACTATAACTGAAAATGGCAACAATAGCTCTAAGGAGTTGTACAACGTAGTAGAAAGCCTCATGGAAACACCCACAGGTACGGCGGGTTCCCCCTCTCTGCAGACTGGTGTGATATGTTTGTCAATGCTTTTATTAATAAAATAAAACATATCTTAAATCCTTTGCCAAAAACTGCAGCATTGACCTCCATCATCTATAGAGACCTAAGAACAACAGCCCAACTAGATTAATGTCCTTCTTACACACTGAAGATATTGAAGGGATTCTAGTCTCCATAAAATTAGGTTCACCGCTAGACCCAGCTCCACCAGATGTTCTGTTAAAAGCAGATGACACCATCCTACCAATTTTACTGAGGATCCTTCACAATTCCTTAGTCAGTGTCAATGTTTCCTTTACTAGGAAACATGCCATAGCTAAACCCTAACTTAAGAAGCCTTCAGGAGATCCGCTTCTGACAGAAAATTATAGGCCGATCTCCTTACTCCCCATGACTAATAACGTCTTGGAGAAACATGTCAATAAGCATCTCTCTAGCTTTCTAGAAAAACACCCCACTCAAATAGGATTCAGGCCAGGAAGCAGCACTGAGACCACCCTGCTAGTAGCCACAGAAGAACTCCAGACCATTTTGGACAGCAGCTGCTCAGCAGCTATAATTATGCTGGATCTCAGTGGAGCTTTCAACACTGTCTCGCATCCAATTCTCATTCAAAGAATGAGAGAAGGTTGTATTACAGGTGCGGCCCTTAACTGGCTTGCAGCTTTCCTAGACAAAATAAGTTTTCAGGTCTGTGATAAGCTTTTTTTTCAGCCGCTCACCCCATTAATTGGTCCTGCCCTCTGCCCCGCGTTTTTCAATTTATACGTTCTCCCTCCCGGCAAAGATAGTGCAAGCACATGGCTTCGCTTTAGTCTCATACGTGGACCACACACGGTTTATCTTAGCCCTCACTCCTGAGTCACAGCAGACATTCTGTCACTTAAACTCATGCCTTCAGTAGATTACAGACTGGATGTCAGACAGCAGCCTCAAGATTAATGGTGGGAAAATGGGGGTGCTGGTTGTCAGCGATAACATTACAAAATGGAATGAACAAGCTTGTCTGGAATGCCTAGGAGAATGACCAAACCCCACCGGAGGCAGTGAAAAGTCTAGGTTTCTGAGTGGACAACTAATTGTCAATGGAAATCCAAGCTAAAAAACTGTCAGGACCTTTGAGAACATTCAGAAAAGTCATTTAATGACTTCCACCGACATCAAAGAGTGTGGTCATACAGGGATTGATCAACTCTCGCCTTGATTATGGCAGTTCTCCCTTTGTGGGAAGTCCTAAGTACGTCATAAGACATTTACAGGTCTTCCAGGATGCTGCAGTGCATACTTTTCTTAAACTCCCTAAACATCATTCTGCTGCCCTGGCTGTGCTGCATTGGCTTCCAGTACAAAAAGGGATCCATTTTAAAGTCCTGTGCATGGCCCATCGAGAAAAGCATGGAAAAAGTCCCCTCCACATTCAGCATTCTCTAAGCCCTTATGCCCTTAGGAGACCATTACGATCCTGGAATCTGAAGTTGCTGACTGTATCAAAGGACAGAAAAGCAAGATGTGGTGGTCGATCCTTTGCACATTTGACCACAAAATTATGGAATGATCTCTCGGCCAATCTTAGATTGGATTTATCTGAAATCACTTTCAAGAAACTTCTAAAGGCACATGTCTTCTAGTTTTTATGTCACTTTTATACTGTTAAAGAACCAGCAGGTGTGCCTGTGTCGGCGCTGGGAGGTCCTTGTAAGTAGGCATGTGCTATACAGAAACACTTGAATAGAACAGATCCAACCTGAATTGGCAAATACATAGAAAAAACATTACCTGTCTCATTTTCTAGACATTCACACCATACATGTACACCATGCACAATAGGATTTTTTTCTTATTTAGCCCTGCTGCTGTTTAGCATGGCTAAAAGGTATTGACAAAGCCAAAAGGTTCCAAAGGCGACACCCATTGGCTTTGCCAATGCTTGTTTTCATATGACATTCAAATATATATTTTCTAGCACTGCAATATCCGATTTAGAGAACATTTGCTTCACAAAAGCAAATGAAGTATTTGCAGTCGGGAGATGCGCCAGAAACACATTCCTCAGGAAAAAAAAACATGAAACCGATTTACAGCCTTCAACATAAAATTGAGCTCTGAAGGACTTTAGTAATAATGAAAAAGAAGCCACTGGAACTTCGTGCAAATGAATCCCAAAATCTATTTGAATTTACAGAGAAATTGAGGCTGAATCTGCCCCAGCACTAAGCAAGGGAACAGTGCATTTGTATGACGCTAAACAAATGAAAGACATGGATGGTGAAGAATCAAAAAGGATCAACCCTTGGAGTAGTGGGGCTTGTGCAGTTTCTGCATGGATTCCTTTATGCTGTGCTCATGTAGAGACCCTGTCTATATACCCCTGAGCTCCTTGTCCATTTGAGGCGTGGCCATAAACCATTTGCTTACATGATCAGCCTGAAGGCCAACCTATTGGCATCTGTTTTGATTCTTATGGACCGACAACACAAAAGCGCTCAGGAATTAGTTAGTTTAACCCCTCAGCTAATTTCTTGGCAGCCCCATTACAAGCTTTAAAACTGTGCCTGGGACCAGGAATTTGGTTATGAGGTGGTGTTTGTTACCTTGCTACATCCTCATGGATTATATCCTTCTGGGAGATCAGTGTTTATTGTGATCAAAATGTTGCTGTAATATTCACACAAGACCAAATTTCTAGAACATTTTGCACAACTGCATGAGCCTCAGCAAATGATAGATCCTGGTTCACAGAATCAGTGTCTTGTGATATTTACTGGATATTAACTACTGTGAAGAATCTGACATTGACTGGACTTTCTGCTGCCATGAGCAAACTAAGGGGTAGGGAAATGAGAATGTCAAAGGCGTTACCATTAAGCATACCTGCAACATCCACAAAGTCAGAAATAATGCCCATGATGAAGTAGTGTGCAGATCTTCATCTGCCAGTATTGTGTAGCCTCCATCATCAACTATTTTTTTACCCTAACCATTATGTGGTGTTTTGCAATTATCAGTGTCAGGTATCAGAATTGCAGACCCAATGAACGCCTCTGCCATCCATTTTTTTTATGCTGATGAACCAGATGGAGCATATCACCATACATAGAATTCACTTTGTGAACATGGCAGGATTAAAATGTCTCCTTAAAGACACATTAGCAACAAATAAAATGATGCTAATGTGGCGGAAGGAGGTGGAAGGGGCTTGTAAATATGCCCCTACCTTTCCGGTAGCCCATTCTCCAGCACGTCCATCCTCTGTGTGCCTGCCCCCTGGCCTGAACCTTGACAGTATTGCCTCCACAAACTCCCCCAAGGGAGCACTATGGGTGCTGTCTATAAAACCTACTCCCTAATCTAGGTGCACGTATAAAGTCTGCTGACTTCCACAATCTTTCTGGAACATCATATCCCTTCCAGGCCACTAAGTATTATAGCTGGTCTTAGAAGACAGAGTAATCCATGATTTTATTGACTTCATGCTCTGGTGATTCATCAGCTAAAACTGGAGGGGATTTGCTAGATACTTCTGCCACTGTGAGTTTAACTCAGACACGTGTAACACTGGGTGAATATGCCAATAAGATGAGAGTGCTAACTATACAGCAGACCTTCAAACTTTCCTGATGATAGTGAATGATTTCACAAATTGAGGGGTAATTTAGAGTGAGGCCTGGTATTGTCAAGAATTTGGCGGACAACCAAAGCTTATTAACCATATCCTACACTGGTGCATTTCTCCAATGCTACAAAATGTATGTAATAAGCCTTTGCCATTAACAAATGTTAATGAATATCTTTCTGTTTGGCATGAAGGTTTTACTGGCGAGTGGTGACAGAAGGAATTGTGGACATGGATACTTTTTGGGGAATCATCTGCTTATTAGACCCATAATAACAAAAGAATAGTGATATATCCAAAGAGGGGAATGCAAAGAGTTGCTCTAGGTGAATGCAGCTAATGCAATTCATCAGCATCAGACACTAGTATGGCCTTCAAGAAAACAACAGAGACATTGTAACTCAAATATTTGAAGTGCCTGGTACCAATTCGTTCTATCAGTTCAACCCAAATGACTGTTGTGAACTGCGTTCCTCTATCTGTGATAATGACTTCAAGCAGACCATGAAAGCTAAGATGTGAATGATGAAGACTCCGGACAGTTTCACTGTTACTAACTTTTTCAGTGCAATAAAATGTCACATTTTTGTAAAGTAGTCTCTACTGCTAATACAGTAGTACAGCCGTGTGTTGGAGGTAAATCAACATTAAAGGTCATACAGATCATTTTCCAGGGATGGTGAGGTGTATGGGCAGAGGTTGAAGAACTCCATCTGTGGGTCTGTGCAATGTGTTGGCCTTTTCACAAAAACGGAAGCGTTGTTTATATAGTCGTAGAAAAAAGGTCCTCATACCAGGCCACCTAAAGTTCTATATTTATTTGGGACCAGGGTGGCCTGTTGGCAGAGAGTAATGGTACCACTTGAGACTCTTAGACAGCACCGCTCTGATAGAAAGATATACTGCACCATCATGATGTAACAAGCCTTTATGAGTGGATCTTTTCTGTGGCCCCTGTCCATTGCTGGCCTGGAACTTATTTTTGAACTTTAGTGGAAGTGGCATGGAGGGACAAAATATATGGGGTTTGGTCTTTTATTTTTGGTTCTGCAAATTTCTGTCAAGAGTGTGTGTCAGTGTTTCCATATCAATTGCCTGGTCAGTAAGACATAATCAAAGGGAGAAAAGAACAAAGTTCAGGAGGCATGCAAGGAATTAGTCATTTAACTATTGTGAGATATAGCAAGTTTTGTGATCTGTCCACACTATGGATCGTATTTCAAGCTGTGTCCAGATGATGTTTCCTATGTGAAAATGCGTTTTTGATGACCAGGAGTTCTTGGTCATAAACAGTGTTGTTCTTTTCAGTGTCAGTGAATATTCAGGAATTTCGTGTCACAGAATGTTTTTCCTTGGTCTTAGGATCTTTTACTGGTAGTAATGCTCGATAGCAAGCGGTGAGGAATCAGTTTCTATTACATAGGGCAGTAACTAATTAGGATGCTTTAGGACCAGTGCTGATGTGATGGTTTCTTTCAGTTTGGGGAAGACTTGGTCCTCTCTTCTCTCCACGTGGGCTTCATCACTTTTTTTGTTAGTAGTATAATGGAGCAGATGATGGATGATTGTTAAAAAATTCTGTATAAGGTGGTCGTAGAAATTGGCAAATCGGTGATTCTCAGAATTTCCTTAACACTTTGTGGAGAGAGCAATTCTAGAAGAGTCTTAAATAATACAGGATCCATCCCAATTCCCTGCACAGAGATTTTAAAGCCAAGAAAAAAGATGATTGGGAACTCAAAGAAACACATCTTGGCTTTGGTGTACAGAGAATGTTTTCCTAATTGTAAAGCACTTCTTATACTTGACACTAATGTTTATCCAGGGTAAACAAATAAATCAAAATATCGTAACAGTATACAACAACGCACGCATCCATAATGTCTCTGAATAAGTTCACAATTGCTGGAAAGCTACATAGGCACTACAGCGGCCAAACAGCATCACTAAGTATACAACACGACCATGCCTGGTGTTAAATGGCATTTTGCACTCAACCTGTTTACAGATCCATGCTGTTATATGCGCCTCTAAGATATAACTTGGAGAATGTTTCAGCATATTTAACTTGGTCCAGAAGAACAGATATAAGGGGGAGAGGATACCAGTTTTGCATGGTAATTGGATTCAGCTCTCTATAGTCGATGCATCCTCTATATTCACCATTTGCTTTTGTCACTAAGAGTGGCCCCTGAACACATGGAGTGGCGAATGAAGTCTTTATCAAGTTCGACTGTAAGTACTGCTGAAAGACTTCATCTTCCTTCAATGTCAGTGGTCATTCTTGCCACATGGACTTCATTCTACCAATTTCAGATCATTGGCAGTCATACACTCAATGTGCAGGAAAGGAGTCTACTCAATTTTTGCTGAATATGTTTGTGAACTGATTGTACTGTAGGTGGAATAATCTCTTCTTCTCTCTTTTCCTTAGGAGGAAGTGGGGTGCAGAAAGAAACAGATCACTACTGGGTCTTTTTTTTCCTTTGCTGTCATCAGGAACCAATGGGCATCGCAGTAAGCTGAACTGAATGTTATTTCATGTGTGTTCCAATCAATTTGAGGGTTATGCCTCCTAAACCACATGGTATGATGTAAAAGGAAGTCAAAGTAGAAGTGAATCTCCTCTATATTCCGAGTCTGAGTAAACACGAATAAAGGAAGAGTCTTGAAGCATACTGCTTCGAATCTGAGAACAGTTCCATCATTTAATTGAATTTCTTCCTTTACTGGTTTTCCCATAAAGGGATCCAGTCAAGCTGCTAGAAACTAATTGTCCATAAAGCATCTGGATGCTGTGGAACACAACAAGGGCATGGAGCAGGACCAGTCCTCAAGATGTGGTGATCGTAACTTTGATGAACTAATGTACATGGTCTATAACAGACATTTCCATAATTTGTGAGTCTGTCACCGGTCCGCTATTCAGGAACAGGCTGAGTAGTTTCTCTGCAACTGTGGACAAGTTCTCACAGTGGAGAAGTTCCCTCAGTAAAAACTAAGTCATGATTTCCTGCATCCTTCTTGTTCTTCAACTTAGAAAGTCTTCCGTGACTCTACAATGTGCATGGATTCTTTGTTAGGGCAGCACTATCACTACTCCAAAACCAATCAGTATAAAAAGTCTGCCGCTCAGAATTTCAGAGACGCTGTTGTACATCAATGATTGAATCAGTTAATGCTGTAGATGTGGTCGGTCAATTTACCACTGACAACGCATCAGTAAAATCATCTCCTAGTCCCTTATAAAATGTTGTGGCTGTTGACTTATCTATCCAAGCAACTGCAGATGCCCAGGGGTTGAAATGGCTGATGTAACTCAGTAGATCCTGACTGCCATGTTTGAGTGTTAACATGCCATTGTGAGCTGTTTGACCTGAATTCGTCATTCCAAAACTAAAGGTAAACTGTGTCATAAATTGAGTGAAGCTGGGTAATGGGGGACTCACATTTCCCAAATCAAATCGTCTTTAGTAAGAACCGAAAGCACAAAAGTAATTTCATCTGCATCATATGTAATGCACTTGACATTGTGCCATAAAGTTTTAAAACTTATGAGAACCTCCTCCAAATTTTCTTAAGAAGCTAAAGTCGAATTAGGAGTGCTGGATGAATTTCGACCCGTTCTTACGTTTCTACTCACATTTGTGGCTGGTTTAGAGTCACTACAGGCCTGTCATTATGTGACAAGGGTTGAGTAGCATTCCCTGAATTAGGTAGTAATTGATTGAATTCGGTTAACCAAGATACCTCACTCCTAGTAAGCAACCTCAGGGATCTTAGTAATATCTCAGCCAATCATGAAACTCTTGGATCTATTTGGTGACCTGGCAAAGTGTCAGGTTTAGGTATGGTGGACCTGCTGAAAGCCCCCTCCAACCCTGTATATCTATTCTGATGAAGCAGATGGAATGTATCCCTAGACACAGAAATCCGGGGAGAAACACAGGAATGAAAGAGAGATGTCCCAGACTAGAGACCACCTTTCAACGTTTCATCTGTTTCAAGCACCACTCTGTCTGGATGTTACAGAGGTAGGTAGATCTGACCAGCTGGAAGACAGAGGGTATGAAGTAAATATATAATACCAGCTGAGTAACAAGTTACAAAGAACAACTGAAACAAGACTTACCGGTTCCAGCACTGGATGGTGTTATGATGAACTGGGAGCCGACCTGCAATACATCTAAGGACCCTGGATGCTACTGAACAGGTAAGACTCTACAAACAAATGGTACAAGAGGCAGCACACCCAACTGAACAATAGAGAGGGAGGGACTAATGGGAACTGAGGGAACCGAAAGGGGGAAAACAATAAACAGTGAGGGAGTGCAAATCAGATGCAAACTATTATAAGGACCGGAAATCCAATTCAATCATGCAACTCGCTGCCAGGCACATGACTAAGTACCCATGGAGTCTACATATGGTTGTACCCCTCTTGACCTGGAACTTACCCCAGGCTAAGAAGAGAGAATTTGTGAGTCACTCAGAGTTAGCGGTCTAGTGTTCCAGCCTGTCTAATCTTCCACTGACCAGTCCTCCAGCCACTACAGCCCCTGTGTGCCCGTCTCCTACCCTGAATCCTGACAATCGGCAAGTAATATGCAGCCTGCATCAGCAGGAACAGTCCTGCAACCTCCATAGACCAAGGTCCCATGACACTGCACATCTGTGCCATTCCCACCATTTTTTCTTGGACCCTGAAGTTCCCCCATTTCTGCATCAGTTGTTGGGCACCTAATTCTAAGGACCTCTCAATCGTTAAATGTGGTGCTCATCAGAGACACTCTTTGGTGTGCAGTAGGAAAGAAAGCTCTCCATTGGTCTCCACATCATGTGGCATTAAGGGGGTACGCCCCTTTCACTACCTTGCCACAGGACCCAGATTTTGGCATGCAGATGAGCTCCCAGGTGAAATGCCTATTGGCTACCCTATGTAAATTAAGGTCGATGGCTGTGTGGGTGGACTGGAGACAGTTTGAAATCGGTATTGGTGTACCTCACCCTAGTGTTACCTCTAGCTGATCGTGAATTTCTGTATGTTTGCAAATATGCTTGATGTGATAGATATACCACCAACCCAGTCTAACAAGGAACTTTACAAGGACAACATATCAAGGAGCTCTTATTTCACTGATGTTTCTTTGAGTTCCAAGTACACAGTGTTTACCTCCACAACAGCCCCCTTGAGAGTGTACTTGTCAAGCTGCAAGTAGGCAGCGGCCACTGAAATGCATTCCAGGAATAGGGAAGCCATTCTCAGAATCCACTCTGATTAGAAACTCTTTTCCAAACTGCTAGGCTGAATTTTGAACTTTTGTGGAACACACTCACTTAAACATAATATAAGCTGGATCTCCCTTCCAGCTAACCAGACACCTACTGATCACATAGCTGACAGACCCTGTTGGTGCTTGAGCTAAGTGAGACTAATGACAACCATAAACCCCTTCTGCTGACCCCACCCATATACCAAAGACTTGTGAATATTTGTTTTATATAAAAGGGTTAACCTTTAAAGTTAGGTTTGAGTTAGGTTTAGTAATGTGGAAACTACAGATCAAGAAACAATGTTCAGCAAGATACTAGATAAGTAAACCAAGAGAATCTTGAGGGAGTGGGGGTTCCCCATGGGAAGAGGAACGCAGGGAGGGAGAGAACCACATCACCACAAATAAACACGATTAGGGTAAATCCATTTTGTCGTTAGAACCGTTTAGACACTAGACTATAGTCCTTGTCACCCATGAACTGAAGCGCATGGAGTATGTGTATGCACTCCCATTATCATGAAGGAAGGAACATGGTAACCCTCTTGCATCATCAAGGCACACTAGGTTGTCTAAAGACCAGAACTTATTTTTAACACTTGCATCATCAAGGAAGATAGGTTGTCTAAAGAGCAAAACTGAGACAGAGGTCCAGAATATGGGCACATCAATTACGAATGATTAATGCCATTTGAGAAATGACTGAGCTAAATCTGAGCCAGGGAGAGTAAGCAACAGCTGACAGTGGGTAGGGCATAAAAACTCTCAGGTGTGCATAACCACCATAACCCCTTGATAGCTGCATTCAACATAAGGCAGTGCTCTAACAGCCAATGTTGGAGCAGGTCAATAGGTAGAGGAGTCTCAGATTATAAAAAGCACATGTTTGATACTGAGGTTGGGTGTTCTCTGTCCCATGTCCTGTTGTTCTATACATCTTGTGAGTGAAGCTTGTAAGACTGATGGGCAATCAATTAGTCCAATGGAGTTTGTTTAAGGTAAGACATTTGAAACAATTCACTGTGCAGAGGTTAGCTATCAATATTACTTAATTTATGCATCCACTCTTGTAATTATACTACCTTGGTCAGTGTGCTACAGTGGTCAGTCTACTTGCAGTTTGAGAGATGCAGTTTTAGAGACAGGTCCAACTCAAAGTAGATTTGCTGCCGTATAATGTTGGTGAGATATTACCATCTAATCGCCTCGGAGGGAAAGAGCCAGCAGTCTTAAACATGATGAAACAAAGGAAGCTGCTTCAAACCTCAAGTTGTTTGCCCCTAAACTGGATTCTCAAGCTTACACATTGATTAAGTGTAATTCTGTGGCATCATATGAGGTTCTACTTACCAAAAAAAGCATCAAAATTCACTAATACAGTAAAAACACAAAACTCTACTAGAACTTCTTCTCTGCTTCAGATATCCTACGCTTCAAACACCCCCTGCATCTCATCCAGACCTGGTTGTCCAGCACCTTCCTGAAGCTCCACCCCACCAAGACTGATTTCCTCTTATGTGCACAAAACAATAAATAACAAAAATCCCACTCCTGGCTCGGTGACATGGACCTAGACGGATTCAAACTTCATCTTTCTGACAACGCCTCTTTACCTGGATTCACCCTGCACACCAAACTAACCCTTAAAAAACAATGACCAAGAAAATAAAGTCTGCCTAGTGCCAGCTTTCTCTACTAAAGGAAGTGAAATGTTCCTGCAGGAAAGCGACTTTACAACGCCATCCTCAATGGTGTACCAGACACACAATTCCCCCTCTTAAGGGCATGTTACATTACTCAGCACATCTCCTCCAGGGTTTAAATGAACATAACCACACAACCTCATCCTGATGGAGTGCCACTGACCCCATTTGTTGGCCTCCACCATCTCCAAAACCAGCTACATAATTTAGGAAACCATCACAACCAGCACCCCGCATACCAGGCTGACAAGCTACTTCCAGTGGCTACAGGCACAGCCAGGACTACATACACCTGGAGGTAAAGAAGTGAAAACAGTAACACAAGACAACAGTCCTTTTCCATCTATGCACCCAGGATCTGGAACAGCATCACTGTGTTCATCAAGAAAAGGGGTAAATTGTGCATGATTCGCAGAATTTAAGAGTAGGTAAAAACATGTGCGTAATTTACACTTTTGTGCATAAGTCAAACTTGTTAGTGTGGTTCATACTTGTTGGTGTGCCAAAGGGAGTATCAGAGAGTGCTCACAGAATGTGGATGCAATTTTAGTGGACGCCTGCTTTGCTTTAACTTACGACATGTTTCATGCAAGGCATCTGAGAAAATCTGGAAATGTGCAACTGCAGTATTCTTACGTTTGAGGTAGATTTTTTTTTTTGCTTTCATAGGACTCACAAAGAATCATAGTCATTGGCTTCTAAGTAGAACTACGTGTAAAATGTACGCATGCATTATTTCCTTATGATCAAACATTTTCCATGTGAGAATTTAGCATGAAAGTGCATTTCCTCGTTTCATTTTTTCCTCGTTAGGGTAACAGTTTCTTTGTAGAGAAGCCCCTCCCACTACACCCTAAAAAATATCGGTGTGCTCCCTCGCGAGCTGAACCCTGAAAATCGATTTTTGCTTTTGGCAGGTGTACTTTTTTTGCATTTTAGGTTGGAAAACTACCCCCAATTACAAAAGTATTTCCCACACATTTCAGCTCACTAAAGTATCTTCAGAAAGAGCCAGCTGGAAGGGCTCCTGAAAGCACAGAGAACGACTCTAATTTTCCGAGATTTAATTGAGCAACTTCATGAAAAAGAAGAAAAATGTCCAGGAAAATTATTTGGAGAAACCATTTCAGAAGTTAAAATAAACTTTTCAGACTTTGTAACTCTAAACATGAGCACTTTACAACAGTGCACAAAATATGTTAACATAGGATTAAGAAGAGAAGTTTAAGGCCCATATTTATACTTTTTGACGCTAAACTGCGCTAACGCAGTTTAGCGTCAAAAAAGTTTGCGCCGTCTAACGCCATTCTGAAGCGCCATGCGGGCGCCGTATTTATGGAATGGCGTTAGACGGCGCAATCAGACCGGCGCTGCCTGGTGTGCGTGGAAAAAAACCACGTAGACCAGGCAGCGCCGGCGTTGGGAAAAAATGACGTTAGGGCGTCTTAAAATGGCGCAAGTCAGGTTGACGCTAAAAAATCGTCTTAACCCGATTTGCGCCATTTTTTTCGACGCCCAGACGCCATTTAAATGACTCCTGTCTTAGTAAAGACAGGAGTCATGCCCCCTTGCCCAATGGCCATGCCCAGGGGACTTATGTCCCCTGGGCATGGCCATTGGGCATAGTGGCATGTAGGGGGGCACAAATAAGGCCCCCCTATGCCACCAAAAAAAAATTAAAAATATAGAAAATTATACTTACCTGAACTTACCTGAATGTCCCTGGGGTGGGTCCCTCCATCCTTGGGTGTCCTCCTGGGGTGGGCAGGGGTGGCAGGGGGGGTCCCTGGGGGCAGGGGAGGGCACCTGTGGACTCATTTTGAACCCACAGGCCCCTTAACGCCTACCCTGACCCAGGCGTTAAATAGTGGCGCAAATGCGGGGTTTTTTGACCCGCCAACTCCCGGGCGTGATTTTTGCCCGGGAGTATAAATACGACGCATTTGCGTCGCCGTAATTTTTTTAGACGGGAACGCCTTCCTTGCATCTCATTAACGCAAGGAAGGTGTTCACGCAAAAAAATGACGCTATTTGCCCATACTTTGGCGCTAGACGCGTCTAACGCCAAAGTATAAATATGGCGTTAGTTTTGCGCCGAATTTGCGTCGAAAAAAACGACGCAAATTCGGCGCAAACGGAGTATAAATACGGGCCTAAATATCCACATATAATGGCATCAAACAGGATGCGATGGTCGGGAGAGTGCATGCAGTCTGGATGGCATTAGTCAGTATATTGCACTGCTGAGCTGAATATCACATCACACGTTTAAACCAAAGAACATACAGGGTAATAAAAACTTCAATATTATCATTTACACAATTTAAAAACGAAACTCACTTAAGAAATACTAAAAATTAAAACAACTGGTTTATAAATTAATAGAATTTTTTGAATTGTTATAATTTCATACATATTGAAGTAAACATTATCAGCTGCTAAGTATCTTAACCGCCACTTTCTACCAACTGATCTTTGTGTTCATTATATTTTAAAATGTAAAGATTTCCCAGTAATCCCTCAAATAACAAAAATGAAAAAAAAAATAGTCCAATTCACAAAACGTTTTTCTAGAGGTTTCATTTAAAATGTGAAATACATCTGCCTACCAAAGGCTCATCTAGAATGAATGTTCAGTGAATGAAGTCTTATTCCAGGCTTAGCTTCGAGTTACTCCTGAATTTCTAGGAGTAACATATGCAAACGTATGGAAAAACGTTTGGTCTTCCAGGTAATGTTTTCTCATAAGTAAGCGATAAACTTACTGGCCCATTCTCTCTCTGCACATCTGCTACAATCGTATAGCTAGGGGTGTCCAACTTGGGTTCAGATGGCTAGATCAATGCCTTTTTTTCTCCTGATAAATCCTGGCCCGTTTTTGCTGATGAAATACATCAGGGAAAATTGTGGCGGGATGCAATAACCCTCAGAATTTCAGTCCCTGTGCAAACTCAGATCAGACCCTAAAATTCATCAGTGAGAGCCAACTAGTGTTCGTGGATCTCAGAATCCTCTTTGGGGGGTACCACGATCTTCTTTGGGCGCGCTCAAACTCACTTTCAATCATTCAGACTTGTCGCCTGCCATGTGCTCGTATGTGAGACAAGTGACCAGGAAGCGGATGGGATGCAAATGGCAACCATAATGGAAAAACAAATTAAAAGGGCTCATGAAAATCAAATAATTGGGTTTAGGTTAAAAATAAGGTGGGCTTTTAGTGCCTAGGTCACCAAGTGGGAGTTTAGTTGGCGCTGTTAAAAAATAGTAGGTGCTCAAGAACAGCAGTTTGGCTTTGTTTTCATTTTATATTTTATAAGTTTCTGCCTCACTCCAAATATTATTATTATTATATATATATTATATATATATATATATATATATATATATATATATATATATATATATATATATATATATATATATATATATATAAATTCAAATCCAGCAATCGTAGAAGGGCCACTGACGTCGCTGTCCGTGCCGGGAGCTGGCAGCCCAACAAACTATGCAAAGACAAAAAGGAACAACGCACAAACTCCCAAGTCCAGAAAATATATCAGATTTATTATTATTTATTGGATGGCTTGGGAGTTTGTGCTTTGTTCCTTTTTCCGATAAAGAATTGTCTTTGCGTAATATATATATATATATATATATATATATATACCTGGTGGCCGTTGCCACTAGGTAGTTATAGTTAGAACCTAGTTTCTATACAAAAGCGTTTTTTGACTTGCCCATATCTTTAGCGTCCGTTGATGAATCTTCACGAAATATACCCCCCAAAAATAAATATATATAAATATCTCTCTCTCTCGCTCTCTCTCTCTCTAGAGAGAGTAAGCTTTGGAGTATTATTATTATAAGCATTATTATTATTAAATTAGTATTAGATAGAGTTTCATACTATGCTGTGCAGTTCCTAAGTGCTATAAATAAGAGTCATTACAAAAAAACAACTTAAAAGTAGTATTCAAAAATATGTATTCGGTGAGCCGGTGACACAGATAATGAAGCTATAGACTCCCGCACAACCTCGGCTGATTACTAACAGCAAACATTGTGCAAGAGTGCTCATTGCGGGAAGCTAGATGAATAACAGGCGTCTACATATACCAACATTTCAGTCATGAAAACCGCATTTGCGATAAAAAAAGAAAATGTTATTTTTACTTCCACTTCTGTGTACCTAAGAAGTTAAATGTTGCACTACAGAAAAAATGAACCATTTAACCTCGCTTGTGTATAATTTTGACATACTGCGATTTAAAAAACAAACATGGGACCTGCACTTTAACAAGCGCCTTTACCAGTTAATGAAAAGTGTCAATATACTATTAACCAGCAGAGGGCAGAGCGCAACCATGAAAGAGAAACAGCCGCCAGGGTCTATAGGGCACAATGTCATGTAAAAGAAAGCTCAAGTTGATGAATAGCCAAACAAGCAAGCGCAGATTTACTGACAAAGCTCACGCTTTTCAGGTTAGTACTCATATACAAACAGTTGCGTTTTGTTAAGTGTCCTCCTTAACAGTGAGGGCACCGAACCCCGATCCATAACTTTTTACACACCTTAGTTTTATTGTGATGGGGTAAAAGACCCATCCGCGCATATGTACCTTTCACCACTTCGAGTCTTCAGTCACAGGGGATGGGGCTTGAGTTACTTCAACGGATGAGGCCAATAGAAAGCAAAAAACAGGAGCCCCTATGTAGCCTGAGCAATGCTTTCAGGGCAGTGGTTCCGCCCAAGCTTATTGGAGGCTTAATGGAAATGTGGAGGGTGAAGTTGGGCCCAAGGAGGGTGACAGTCTCCAAAACAAGTATAATTTAAGAGGTATGGGCATGTAATTTCCTGATTCTGGTCCATAGAACCATGATATGCACACTAATGCAAATGGTTTGTGGCTTTTCCGTGGTGTCTAGCTCAGGAATAGGGTGCTCCAAGTTGATAGCAGGGATGTCAGTTCCAAAAAAATATCATAATTGTTAAGGTAGACCTCTGCAATTTATTCCCCAGCAATTGCGTACATGGCTCAACTTAAAAGTGTGTATAATGTGTGCAAATCGGGTGGATAAGTTCAATAAACACCCCTATACTTCAGAAGTGTTTAAGGTAAGGGACTTTTTTAATAGAGCCAGAATGAAAAGAGTTAAATATGGCAACATGGCCGCCTTTTGTACTGGCCGCACCTGGTACGACAGTCTTTTTGGGCGTCTTCCCATGACTTCCTTCTCCACGAATTCCCTCACTAATGCACTCTAACAGTGCCCATCTTCTCGCCATAGTCCCTCTCTGACACATATTTCAAATTTTTAAATCATCAGAGTTAACTTGACATTTTTATTGTTGCCTGAAACAGTAGGAAGTTCACATGCTTTTAAAACCATGTTACTTTTAAACATAGCGCCCTCCCACCAAAGTCAGCCCCAGCTGCACAAGTCACATCGCCCTAAAGTCAACCCAACAAGGCAAAGTACATTCACTGCTTACTTACTTTGTGTTTTGTCTAATTTATTCCACAGGTGCAAGGTCAGTGGAGCAGGAGTACTAATGGGAATTTAACAGTTACCCAGATTTCCATTTCTACTCCTGGGCAAATTTTGGAATCCTTAAATACTTGAAAATCTACTCTAGTCCTATGCGTAAGTCTACAAGGAGAACATTTTTGCCTTTTTTTAAATGATTTTGGGAATTGGTCTCAATGATTGTAGACCTTAGAGAATGTTTTGTCCCAAAGCACAAAACTATTTCTGTGTGTAAATTCAGCTTACATACTCAGATAGCTTCATTGTTTGTGCAGGGAATTTACAAAATGTGAATTTGTACTTGTAAACCGATTTACACATTCTCCATACTACCCTGTAATGTTGTGCGAGTAGAAGTACTATCACAAGGTTAGGGGAGTCAACGTTCCCTGGAGGGAATGCAGTGAAAGTTTAGGAACACACAAACAGTCTAGATCCTTGGCATTTACAAACTATATTACAGCTTGTACCCACTCTGAAAACTGTCTGAGATGTGATCCTGTCAACAGCAGGCAGGAGTAAGTTGTTTTCCAGGGTGGGAATGAGAAGTAAATACCCCCAAATTGATGCAGGTTGAAGGAGAAGCAGTTTTCAGGGGATTATATTTTCTCTGTTGACAAAAAAGAAAATTAAAACAGTGCAATAGTGGAAATGCTATGGCATGTTTTGAGCTAGCTGTGTTGCAGAGGGCGTGATTTCACCATGTAAATCTGCATATTCACTTTTGCAAGTCTAATGAGTTTTGCTTGTTTACTATGCCCTAAATAAATATACGAGTGCCGGGTAATGACAGTAATGGTTGTTATCAAGGCCCTGAGTACAACTCCATGATAAGGTTGGCGGAAAGGAAGTGCTCAGGCCTCCCTGCTCTGCACAGTCGGAATGCGCATTGTCTGCTTTGCAGACAGCGTGCATTCCGAGGGCGTTGGAGTGTTAGGATATTGACCTCGGCTCCCTTAGGGGAGCCAGTGCCAATATCCTAAAACTGTTCCTTTCTGTCAGCCCGGCAGGAACACGTATCACAATGTTCCCGCCGATCAGCCCAGTGGCAACATTATAATATGCTCGGGGGAACGTCACCGCTATGGCGGTGACATCCTCCCTGTGAGCTTGGCGGTCCTGTTTTGGCCGTTCACCATTTTAAGGGTAAAGTTACTCAAAAGTGTAGACTTGCATGTCTCCACCCGCTGAAACAGGAAATGGAAATAAACGTAAAAATGTAGGTTACTACTAGCAAAAAGGAGTAGTAGTATTCCAGTGCCACACATAACCAAACACTGATACTGCAACACACTGACTTAAAAAATGAGGGAGGATAGGACTTACACCAGAATCCCATAGGAAACTGTGTTAAAGTAAAGTCATTTATTTAGACTTTTTAAATACGCATATAAAATTAATTTAGTGTTAAAAAATGAAAACACCTTTAAAAAAGTTAATATATTCAACTAGCTGAAGAATCTTAATTTCATTTAGCATTATTTCCTATTGGGTTTTATTTTCAGTCCCAACCTCCATTATTTTCCATGATACGGCATTGCAGTACTAGTGGGTGACCACGTGTCATGCTGGACTCCAGCTCTGAGCTGGAGTACATGTACTAATGGTTTGTGACCTCTCTGGCTGCAGTAACCTTTGAAGTGCAGAGAGTGGATAGCAATGGTTGCACTCTTTTGTGAGTGGGTGCATGTCCCCTCTGTAAACCACTCTCTGACTCTCCCTAAACTCCTCCTTTGGAATTGCATATATCCAGTTCTACTGATTAGATTTTTGCCATTCAAGTATCATTTTATTTAATAAAATGTACTCTATTTTTCAAAATTGGTATGGGATTTTTCTTGTGTTGTCTTTTCACTTTATTACTGTTTGTGTGCTGAATAAATACACATTGCCTGGAAGTTAAGCCTGGCTGCTTGTCTGCCAAGCTACCTGACGGCTATGCACCGGTTAATTTAGTGACTTTTGTGGTTCACTCCGACTAGGATTGTGGTTGGTGCTTGAGATGCAGAGTAGTCACCCCCTCCCCACCAGCAAAACAACAATTTCCTACTATAGGTTTGTGAGTTTCATTTTGTAGTAAGTAGTGTTACTGCAGCCCTACTTTACACACCACAAACTCGCAGTTTGTGAATCGGGGCTTGGTGTACTTTCACCTGTACACAGACTTGGCCGAAAGGACTGTGTCTCACAACCAGGAGAGTCATGGTGGAAATAATTACATTTCAACTCCTTTGCACAAAGGTTTGGCATGATCTACACCAAAACATCTATTTTTTTGTAGTTGTGTATTTTTTTCTATAGTGTGGACCTAGCCCAAGGGAGTTAGAGTGCTTTACAACTGAACCCTATTCTCATACACATTTATTTCTCTTTCAGCACAAGGAAGTTAAATCATATACATAAAATCACAGGATGATGAGATAAAGCTGTGATTCCAACCTGGTTCATGATTCAAAAACAACAGGAGACACAGAGCCTAGGCCACGTTTCCTCGATATGTTAATATGTTATCATTTGTTGCATGAATCTAAACCATATGTCAAGACCAGGACTCTCCAACTCTTCGAATAAAAAAACGATTTAGCGGCGGGAGACTGTAAACTTGGCACAACAGGTGCATGTAAGTTAAATGAAGCAATGTTTTTGGAACTTCGACAAAAGCTGGAATTTAAAAAAAAATCGAAACCAAATTAAAAAAAATTATATTTTTAGTTTCGCCAGGACGCACCAAGGAGGAAGTTCCCTAAATAGTAATAGTTTCCTATGTGAAATATTCTGTGTTCTAGCACAGGCAACTTTAGTAGGTGTTGTGGCGTGGATGGGCCCTGAGCCCATTTCAAAGGTGACCATAGGGCGAGCCCCCACTGATGCGTTATCTCTCAGGACGCCTGGCCCCCTTCTCAGAGGCACCTCTGATCTGAAACAAACATGGCTGCTCCGTTGGTGTCCCAGGGTCGCTGGGACGAGATGTTCTATTCTTGACTTTCGGTGTTTGCTTTTCCCACTGACACAACAGGGCGCAGAGCCCCTGATGTGCGGTGGAATAACAGAAGCGTGTCAGCCTGTCACCGTGTCCGAGCCTGGACGGTCACTGTCCACTGGTCCCTTACACTGGCATTCCTCTGCACTCGGCCGTTTGCTCTGTGCAAACAGTTGCTTTGGCATTCTTTGGGGTCGCCCATTTGGAGGGGGCTCCGGCCAGCCTCCAAAGGTCACCGTGAGAGGTCGACAGGCAACTTCTGCAAGCCCTACTCGGTGAAGCCCCCGGACGGACTCGCTCAGCGGATACAAGTGTTGTTTAATCTCCAGTGAGTACTGAGTGAGAAAAGATTGACTAGCTCTTCTGTGTTGGCACTGGGCAAACACATCTGCGCCCCCCGGACTGGACTGGGCTGGGCTACCACTGTCCGGGAAGGCCCCCACCAGAGCCTGGGCCAAAAGGACTGAAAAACCTGAATTATAAGGACTCCGGACATTGATGCCAAATAATATAATTAGACAGTGCCCTACCCTAGCCCAAGTGACCTGAAGCTAACGTGGTTTCCAAAACCTCATACAAATTAAATAAAGGAAATTCAGGTCTTTAGACTTAAAAGATGATTACAAGGGTTATGTTTATGTTTTCAAAATGTAATCCGGAAATACATTTGAAAAATTGAGAAAAATAAATGTAACAAACTAAAGGGCAGTCGGAGCCAAAATTTATACTAAGCTTAATGCCAGCCTGAAGTCTACCTTTAACCAGAGGGCAGCAATTATTCCACATTTTGACAATATCAGTAAAAGAAAATGACAAAGTGTTGTCAGATTTAAGTCCCCAATTATGAGTCGTGATAACACTCAGACCGATTACAGCAGACTCAATTTTCCTGCACTTGGGGCAATATTTATGAAAAGTGGCGCTGCACCTAGTGCAGTGCCACTTTTCTTGCATCCCTTAGCGCCCCCCTAACGCTACCATACTAGCGCCATATTTATAATAATCTCATAGATTCTTTTGTGCCATCTTTACGCCCCCCCTAACACCGGAACACCCCCCCTTGCATGCATTATGCCTGGCGCAGGCATAATGTGGCTTAAGGGGTTACTAAGTGGCGAACATGCGAGCATTGCGCCACTTTGTAAATATGACACATGGGAAATGCCACCTTAACGCCACATTTGCGTCAAAATAAATACCGCAAATGTGGCGCAAAGTGGTGTTAGGGGCTCATAAATATGACCCTTGTACTTTCAAGGTTCGGGGGCACTGGCTGGTAAATTCACATGCAGGAGGGGTGGGGCTGTGGGCACAAATGCATCCTGGGTCCTTCTTCGCCCTCCTATGGCAGGCAGAAACCTTGATAGAACCTCCTGTCAGTCCTGGACCTGCCTTGTTCCCTGGCCCCTCACCCTCCAGTGGCATAACACAAATTGATGGGGCCACTCCTGCGGTATGTGATGAGAGGACCCTGCCTCCTGCAAAGTACAGGGGGTCCCTGCGGAACTCACTCAGGAGCCCTCAGGCCTGTGCACTGTGCTGAGGGGGCCGTCTGGAGCTCGGGATGCCCTAGCACCGCGAGGGCTGCGGGGGCCTTTGTTACACCACTCGGCCCTACGTTAAGCCCCTGTCCCCCTCTTTGTCCACCTCCATCTCACACCAGCGTACTACTCCCATGTCCCACCAGCTCAGAGCAGGTGGTAAATGGGAGCTCAGTATCCCCTGGAATGGAACTTCGCATGCAGAACAACACTCGATAATTCCAGGTCCTCATGCTAATCCCATATATAATTTGCAATAGGTAAATCTAGAAACTAGGGCAAGGAATGGAAACTTTAATCCGGTCGGGCGGTATCCTTGCACCTAGACCAGCCTAACTCCTAACCGAACTCTTAATACTCGAAATTTCAACAACTGGTGGCCAGTATTTGTGTTTTAGGTGCTTTCATATCCCTCGTTATGGCTGAATGTTATATGAACTAGCAGGTTGGAGCAAACAGAGGAGCTTGTTTATTTAATAATTAAAAAAAAAAAAATAACACTAGCACTAACAATTTTCCAAAATACATATCATGCTAAGAGCCTTTTGTTTGCACTCCATTTTTATATTGATTTCTGGGAAGAATGTTAAGATTTTGTCTTAGTATATTTTTCAGTCTTGTACTTCTTGCTGTATCTTTAGCATGTAAACTGTTGTTGAACTTGATTTGTACAGTCAGAGGTAGACTGGAAACTTACCCCAGTGAAATACTTTACTGTTTGTTCCATATTGTACTGAGTCAGCAAGGCAAGCAAGTTCAATATTCTTTAGGTGGACCTAAGATGTTCTCATCTCAAGGACAGTTTTATAATAATATGGTCAAATGTTCCATCTTAGAGCACAGTTTTGCTAATATGTTTTCCTAAACTCCATATGTTTTTATGTATGTTCCAATACTTCATGCTCTAGTACATTACCAAGAAGCTATATTTCTTATAGAGAATGAATCATGTAAGCGCCCGTGGGCATCCACTGAATTTTTTGCAGGGGGGGTGGTCTGCGATGTCCCGAACTGTTTTTGGTGGGGTCCGCAGCCGTACTAGTGCAGGCAGCGTAACAATATGGCTGCAGTAGTGTTACCCTGCATTGTGAGCCTGCACATCAGGCTGTACCTAAATACTTGAGGGAGCAAGCACCCCCTTTCTCCCCACTTGCCGAAGCCCATGTACGCGCCTATAATACAACTGGCTGCTGCTGTCTTGGTCCATCACTACAACATGAATAAAATTAAGTCCCTTCAGCCCTTGGAGGTCCAAAAGTAGGCCACTGACACCCAACTTACAAGGGAATTCCATGAGTTCCACTTGGAAAGTCCAGCCTCATCTAGAGAGGCTTAGCTATCAATGTTGCAGCAGGTGGAGGGCACCAGGGCTAGAAGGAGCTCTCTGTATCCTAATATGAATATGCTTTGCTACCAAGCAGGGGGACTATTTTTTATGCATGAATTAGGGTATGTGACACCCTTGCTCACCACTACCTGTGTACATGGTTTAAGCTGTTCCAGGTAAGTACACAGGGAGTCAATGTATTGCAGCCACTACACCAGGACTCACTATATCAGGATTAGCTTGACCTTGCAACTTCACAGGTAAGTTTATTATTTTCATATGCATATTATATATATGAAGTTAAGCAAACTTTGGGATACATATTTCTTTATTTAAGTTATTGCTACAACACCGTATTGTCTTTTTATTTTACTTTATATTTTGTTTTTAGAAGTGTGTAGCCAAGATGGCAGCGGAGTAGGAGGCCTTTTCATCCACTCTGCAACATTCCTCCCTGTTTTATGCCTCCTCTGCCCTGCACAATGCCCAGAGACAAACCTGGAGGAGGGCATGGGAAGCAGATATTTGTCGCCCTGCACAGGAACCACAACTAACTATGGGAAAGTAATCTCCCTGGGACCAGTCATGACCATGAAGCAAGCCCTGTAGGCCATGCCGCATGGATGGCTGCAGGACTGCGATGAGGGAGAAGCTTGACTGCACTGGAGACACACAGCTTCCCTCGCCGTTAGGGAGACACCTTGGCTGCCCGGTGGCACAACGCATTGACCAGACCTGAGGCAGGGAAACTTGCAGACTGTATCAGATTGGGGGCAGCATCTGCTGTAGTGCTGAGCCTACACATTCATAGCTGATGAATGAACTGCGGTGGGGGCCAGACGGTGAATGCTTGGGTGGCCCAGCCTTTGGCGACACCAGTGGAATCGAGGTTGGTGCCCCACTACATTGAGTGACTACAGCCATGGGACAGCGTGTGCCAACACTCACTGCTAGCCTGGGCCCGTGGAACAAGGCATTGGCCATCTGGAGCGGGGCATACTCTGCAAACCATCCCTTCCCCTGCAGAAGGCTGGGTGGTGCCTATTGGCTTGAGCAGCAAGCCATTACTGGCAGCGACCATCTGGGGGACTGGAAGAGAAGAGGGCACAATGACTTCAGACAGTATCTGCATGTGGAGGAATGCTGTGAGACCTCAGGGCTGCACTGCGGGCCCACAACACTTCCTGCAATGGCTGTGCACAAATCTAGAAAGGGCTCTAGCCTGAAGAAAATGCTCCAGAAGGCAGCTGCCAAGAAATCTAAGAACACTGTGAATGGAGCATGAAGAGAAAAGGATAGCAGAGACCTTCTCTGCAGGAGTCACCGCCCTGACTAGGGCCTTCATGGAGGATTTATTTGGTAAGCTCCAACAGGACATTTCCTCTCTTAGATAGGAGGCCTGAAGGACATTCAATATGATTTGGGAGAACTAGGGCAGTGCGTACCGTCTAGAGGAGTCTAGTGACGCCAAAGAGGAGTAACTGGACACATTAGACAGGAGCTGGTGAGCCTACAGGAACAAAACCTGACACTGCAAGGCCACCTTAGGGATCTGGAAAACAGATCCCTTAGATCTAACATTCGCATCCAGGGATTCTTCTGTGGGGCAGAGAAGGGGGGCTTAGAGTTACATGAAATGGCTTCTAAATCATATACTCCTGGATCTGGCTACAGCAGATATCCTACTAAACAGGACTCACAGGGTCAGCTGCACTGTAGGTGCTGGAAATGCCTCCCCAGACATCCTGACCATGCCTTTATTACTTTCACCAGAAGGAAGTGATTGTAGAGGCAGCCCACCAGACGGGCTCCATTCAATTAGAGGGAACCTTGATTTGGCTCTATCAAGACCTATCCCCAGTCATTCTACAGCGATGATGACAACTTAAGCCTGTTACCTCATTCTTGTAGACTAAAGATGTGAAATATCGTGGACCCTCTGCCTTCTCTTCATCTGGAATGGAGAGGCCTATGCAGTTCGCTCCCTGACAGAAGCAGCATCAATCCTAGAACTCCTGCAGATGGTGGGGACAGGATCCCAGATGGACCTCCCCTGGTGTGGGAACAATCGCCAAGACAACCAGGAAGATGGACCATGGTTCCACTGAAGCTGTCATTATCTAAACACTCCACTGAAGAAATCCATCATGAGAGGTAGGTGGTCCTAGACTATCTGCAAACAGGTGGCCTTGAGTCATGAGACTGTGCTCAGTGTAGGCTACTTATTGTGCTACAGGAGATTTTATGGGGCAGAGCACCTAAAGCCATGTAGATGACAGGGGGTGCTGGGATGGAGGGACGGCTCATGGCTAATATTGATTGGTAAGATGGATCACTGACCCGATGGGGAGGTGTTTGCCCCAGATTCTATTGTGTACATTCCGGTTGTGGGGGGAGTAGTTACAAATTCAGTTATTATGTCACAATAATGCTGTTCCTGATCTCCACAACTTAACACTCACTGTGCATGAGGGAAGCCCCAGTATTGCAACATGCATGCTTCAGGGCTTGACAGCAACTCTAGAAACACTGACCAGTCAGGGTCTTTAGGGTGAACGCTCGAGGCCGAGTGTGAAACATGGCTCTTACATGGCTCTTACATCACTTGAAGACGTTCCCGCTGGTTTACCCGGCAGCTCTTGTTGTCCAGCTAACAAGTTTAAGGGATGGATCCTGTCCACCATTGCTGAAATCCTAGGCAAGATGCTGTCAGTGCAAATGGAGCAGCAAATGCACACATTCACATTCAGTAATGCCTACGCCCCGAAGGACAATCAGCAAAATTTTATACGGGATGCGATCTTGCAAATCATGATGACCCTGGCTTGTAGATCCTCATGGTATGGACTGCAGCCTTGATTGTTCAGCACAAAAGGTGAGGCATTCTGGCAACTTCTCACAAAAAGGGTGCTCCTGGCTCAAAGTCTTGGGGCTCGCATACTTCTGGTGCACCCATCACCCCGCCAGTGGAGACTTTACATTCTTTTCAGCCTCCCACCAGACATATACTAGACTGGACTACTATCTGGTGATACCACAACTCTTGGCGGAAGCCCTTCAGGTAGCTTTAGATGTTACTGCACTTTCAGACCACATGCCATTAATACTAGAATATGTGACCTGGAGACCACCCCCGCCAGAGGCACTGGCGGCTAAACAATAACCTTTTGAAATAGACAGACAATACTGAGTCCATCCATGGACGAATCACCTTCTTCATAAAAGAGAACGAAGGGCCGGTTCCATAGATACCTACATGATGCGACACCCTTAAATCAGCGTTGAGGGCATCATTTATCTCCATTGTGGCTAAGTAGAACACAGATGGGAGAACTAAGAGAGATGGGAACTAGAGGACAGGGTGGGAGAACTGGAGCAACAGCATAAGTCTTCGGGATCTTGAAAAGTCTGGTGCCAACTAATGCTAGCACAACAACAACTCAAAGCATTGGACTGGGACAGCGCTGAGTACGCACTGCTGCATACCAAACAACAATATTATGCGGAAGGAGATAAAGTGATCAAGTGGCTTGCTTGCAAGCAAACTCCAAATGAAACAACAGAGGGAAAGCATTGCGCAAATAGATATCGACCAGACAGAGATGGTAGATGCTCTGGAGGAGATAGCAGGGATTTTCTGTCACTTCCGCGCCCTATTATACGCTCCAAACTCACTCCCCACTTCAGATATACAGGCCTATCTTGACGAGGTCCCATTACCAATCCTCATCGCACAACAGTCAGACACCCTGGATAAAATGATTGCTGTGGAGGAAGTGATATCTAGCATCTCTAAATTCCGTATCCGTAAAGCCCTTAGTCCAGACAGATTCACAGCATCCTTCTATAAACTATTCTGCACTCAGCTGTCTCCACTGCTGGCTAAACTATATAACCCCTTCACTGATGCTGGATTTCTCACCCCTGCGAAGCAATCAACCATTATCACAGTCATCCACAAGCCTGGGAAAGACCCTACCAAGTGCACCTCTTACCATCCAATTTCTCTTTTTAATGTCAACAAAAAGATTGTTGCCCGCATCTTTGCTCGACAATTAGCTCCCTGCATGCATAACATGGGAGACCCAACCAAACAGGTTTTATCCCCAAAACAGGGTGCTCTGACACCACAAAACATATGCTGCACATTATTCTTAAGGTAGTGCGTAGAAGGGCCTGACATTTTTGCTGTCCGTAGACGTCGGAAAGGCGTTCAAAAGAGTTCACTGGACCTTCCTCCAGGAGATCCTCTGTTGGTCCAGAATGGGGTCTAGATTTCATAAATGGGTGATGAGTGACTACGCACACCTGGAAGCTAGAGTGAGAGCAAATGGGACTACATTAAGCCTCATTGAGATACAGAGGGGGACGTGACAACTAGCCCCTGTCCTATTTGCTCTGTACATGGAACCCCTTGCCAAAGTAATTTGCCAGAATACTCAAATCCCTGGGATGACCTTTGCTAACACAGAACACAAAATAGTCTTGCACGCAGATGACGTTCCCCTAATGCTCACTAACTTTCCTGCACAAATTGAAGGCCTTTAGCAACATGTCAGGACTTGAAATAAATTTGCAAAAGTCTCAGATACTGGGGATCATTGTTTCTAGAGAGCAACAGGGTACCCTCCCAGAACGCTGCCCCTTCTCATGGGAGTTACATTATATCACTTCCCTAGGCATGAAAATCTACTCCACAGTAGACTAATCAGCCGTGCAGAACTATTCTGTTCTCTTGAATATAATCGCACAGACCTAGAGCGTTGATAGATGGGGGGCCTCTTGTACTTGTGACGCATAGCAGCAATTAAAATGACACTCCTACCAGAGATACTGGCAACTATGCAGGTTCTCCTCCTACAGTCACCTCAAGGCACAGTACTCACCATACAGAAACTGATTGGTAGATTTTTATGGAGGGGAAACACAGCTTCGACACTCATATGCCATCATTATGCCCCACTGGAGGAAGAAGGTTTGGAGATCCCTTGGCTCAAGCACTATTACACTGCTACTCAACTATGGTACCTGATAGAATGGCACCACAAGGTCTCAGAGAAACATTGGTGCATTATTGACCAGTCCATCGCTGGAGTGGACATTTGGAAACTCCATTGGCTGCCCAAGAAACACAGACCTTGAGGGCTGTATAGCTCCCCTGTACTGTGGATCACTATGACCACCTGCGATAGCGTGGTCCTCTCAGTTGGCCTTCATGTCTTCCCCAGTGCCCCGAATCATAGGTAACCCTGAGTTCATGGTGGCACACAATAGCAATGACTTTAAGACATGGTAGTTGGTGATCTGTAAGCATAGAGAGTTTTTGAACTAAGAAGGCATGCAGCCCTTTGAACAACTTTGACTGTGTTATGGCTTACCAGAGATGGGATGCTTGCACTATTTGCAAACCCAACACCCTACAGTTCAAAAATATGCATTCCACCCCCTGACAGTTTTCAGAAAACGGCTGATCACCAAACCCAGTGACACATAACCTAGTCTCAGACCCTTATAAGATTCTCCAGAAGGCCGTTTCTATACCATGATCTGTGAAAGATGGGAGACAGAGTTGGAGCACATGCTCTCAGGTGGTGAATGAGCAGAGATATTCTATCCTACCTGCAGAGCTGCAACAAGATATCTAAATATATATGTCAGAGTGGAAGCAGCCACTTTGTAGTTATAGTGGGGGTGACCAGAGATAGGGAGTTTTCTGATTTTTTCCCCTCATAACTTTGTACCCGTTTGACAAATGCGCATGGAACTTTGCAGACCTGCTGTCTCCATTTAATTTTGGGAGGACTGAAAGTTTCATGACGTTTGGTCAAGAGGGTGAAAGAAAAAAGGGCGGTTCCCAAATAGACTACAAATCCAATGCTTTTTCCATGCACTTTTGTATTTCACATAGTGCACAGAACAGTCAGATGGATTTTTATGAAATTTGGCAGCATTACATATTAGGGGGGCAGATTATTCTGTGGGGTACTACAGATAAGTAGAGCAAGCAAATGTTAACTTATAAGGTTTTTCAGCATAGTGATATCTTGTAGCACAATACTTATAAAAGTAGCAAAGTAGACCAAAAAATTAACTAGACCACATATGTAAAGTTTCAGATTTACTACATTAACAACTCAAATACCCATATATGGTCATATGCTAATTGAAACCTATAAACAAATACATAACACATAGAATAAATCTTAATCTACATCCGTTTTCTTTGCACGCTCTCTGGTTCACAAAATAAAAGTGGCCCAACGAGCTAAAAGAAAAACAAAATTAACAAGCATTTGCAATGCAATGGGTCTGGCGCTTGCTCGAGTTAGAGCTATTAGCGTTGTAAATTCCTAACTGGACTTTTCTTGCCACATAAATTGAAAATGAAAAGTAAAGCAGTTGACATTAGCGAGCCGATTCAAAGCACCACGGCCACCATGAGCATGAGTGGGAAGGAGAGACACAAAAGTAAACAGAAGTTTGCTCGCAGTCAAACATATCGGCAAATGTGCAATTATCCATGTAGCAGGGTCAATGGCCAAGGCGGTAACAAAACTGCCCCAAGGAGGGACAAACGTAAAGCATTTACCAGTGATGATAAAGGATTTTTGAAAGGCAAGCCCATGAATGAGTGATGGCGATGGGTGCACGGTGGATGTGGATAAAAGCCTACAAATAGATTACAAAAGGCCAAAACGCTTGCTCGCTCGACCTAAAAAGGATAGATCAAAACAGGAGTAGAGGTAAGGAATAAGAGGGATCTTGGAAAAGAAGACATGAACAAAGGAGAAGGTTATGGATGAGGAAAAGAGTCAAAGGCAATCAGTGAAAAGTGACAGTTAAAAGAGGAAAGGGCAAGTTTTTAAGTGGGCTGCGTCCTGCCAGTGCTCGGCAGGGACAGAGTTCTGACAAAAAAGAGATGTATTGAAACGGTCCCTGCTCGTTAACTTTACATGTATTGATTACACTGCAGTGCACTTGATGCAATGGGGTTTTGTGTATGGTGCAAAAGCAGTTTTACAAAAAACAAAAAAGAAAAGCTTAAGCTGTATTGTTTTGAATTATTTATCTGCAATAATGACATTGTTATATTGAGAATATTTTGAAAAGCTAAAATCTCTGTTTCTATGCCAATGGCAAAAGAAAACACTTCCCAATTTTATTTACACATAAGTAAAAGTTCCAACCAACAGATACACTCTTACTTTATCACCAGTAAAACCGAAACAAAATGGGGCTTGAAGTTTTCAAAACGGGTAAGTGGCACAAATTATAAACAACGGAAAGTGGAGTTTACAGGACACATGTCACAGTCAACAGTTTCCCCACATGAGCTGAGAACCCAGGGACGCAGGCCCTAATTACATTTCATACGTTTTTATGGGTGAGCGCAAAGCACTCCGTCCCATGCTGTAATCTCTCTTTGGGCTTATAACTACTCCCTTGTCCCGTCAGTCACTTTCATTGGTTTGTGGGCTTGCCTTTTAAAATCCACTTGCTTTAATTTGTGAAAGGCATGCATAAGTAATGCATTTTCCGGTGTTTAGCCCACCTACACAGCACCGGTAAACTACTGAAACCAGTACCAGTACCAGGCTTGATGTTTTCAGCATGGTTTCTGGAATACTTTATCTTTTATTTTCCACGCAGCGCGATCGCGCTGGGGTTTACATAGCACAATCGCGCTCGGTTTTTCCATTTTCAATTTCAGCGCGATTGCGCTTCATTTTACATAGCGTGATCACGCTGTTTTTTTTCTTGTAATATGTGTGGCAAGAAAAGTCCAGTTAGGAGTTTACAACGCTAATAGCTCTATCTCGAGCAAATACGAGACCCGTTGCATTGAATATGCTTGTTCTTCATGTTGGTTGGGCATACTTCCCTATTACTTCCAAGTATTTCATTTTCTCAGATGTAATGTTTCTATAACTTTGTTTTTTATACACCATGGGCCAGATGTATCAAACGTTTTTGCATTTGAAAACGGTGCGAATCGCAGAAATCGCCCGTTTGTGAATGCAAAAACTTATTTTGCGATGTATGAAAGGCATTGGCAGGCCAAAAACAAGGAATCGCAAAAATTTAGTTTTTGTGCGAAGCAACATGGTTTTGCGTGTCGCAATCTGCGTATCGCAATTTGCGACATGAAAAAACAAATCGCTATTTGCATATCGCAAATTTCGAGCCCGAATAGTGACTCGCAAATACAGAATCGGTATTTCTTGTCGCAACTTGCGATATGCAGAATGCGACACGCAAAACCATGTCGCAATTCGATGCATCAAAAACCCGCAAATTGCGAATATTCGCAGAATGTCCTTTTGCACATGCAATTTACCACAGATTGAAACCAGGTGGTAACAGGGTGCAACCTATATAAAGAGGCCCAGAATACCTCAGCCTCTTTTCCACAATGGCTGCACTCTACGTCATGGCGAGGAGAATGAGGATCTTGGCAGTTTTGTGGAGAGGGGGGAGGAGACAGGAGTGTATTTTCAGAGTGCGCATTACCCTTTTTGACCAGACTGAGGAGGACATTTTTGATAAGTACAGGTTGAGCTCAGCCATGATACTTGACCTGATAGCTGAGCTGCAACTCGTACTGCTGCGCACAACACACAGGACCAATAGCATACCCACCCACGTGCAGGTATTATGCTCCCTGCACCTACTTGCCTCAGGGAGCTATCAAGGGGTCATAGCAGCAGCTGGAGGGGTATCACAGATTGCCCTCTCTAAATTTTTCAATGCATTTCTAAATGCCATGCTGAGCAGTTTACATCAGTACATCAGATTCCCCCACACCCCACAGGAAATACAGCAGACAAAAATAGATTTCTACCAGATAGCACAGTTCCCCCATGTCCTAGGTGCCATAGATGGGAAACATGTTGCAATCTGTCCACCATCGGCCACAGAGTATGTGTACCGCAACCTTAAACACCAAAATTCAATGAACATACAGGTGATATGCAATGCCTCCTACATCATAACTGATCTCGTGGCCAGGTACCCAGGGAGCACACATGATTCATACATCTTTCGCCACAGCGGGATTCACACAAGACTGCTAGCTGGGGAACTTGGTGAAGGGTATCTACTAGGTAATTTCCAACTTTACAATGGTGCATTGATGCAGTGTGACGTCAGATGGCACAGCTACTCATTATACCCTCTGTTCCTTCCAGGAGACAGTGCCTACGCAGTGCGCACCTACATGATGACGCCCTATCTAAATCCTGCAACACCAGCAGAGCGGAGATACAATTCAGCACACAGGGCAGCCCGCAATGTTGTGGAGCGCACCTTTGGCCTGCTGAAGAGTCGGTTCCGGTGCATCCACAAAAGTGGAGGGGCACTACACTACAGCCCGGACACAACCTGTAGAATAGTGGCCACATGTGCGATCTTGCACAATATAGCTACCACCAGGGGCATACCTGTGGAAATATCGGAGCCAGACACAGATGAGGATGATGATCCCATACCACCTCTACAGCCAGCAGACAGGACCAGTGCAGCAGAGGGCAGGCAAAGGCGTGCTGACATCACGCACAACCATTTCAGATGTAAGTAACGACAACACCACCTCACTGACATGTATTCCGGTAGTTAGCACCTTTATTACCTTGACTTCAGGTAACATACGTGTCACTAGGACAAAGCAATACACATGAGTCAGACATGAGCCATTAACAGTGTCACACTATTTTCATCATAGTTTACTGTGTTGCTACATGTGAAGGTAGTCCCCTGTAGCCCTCAATGTCACTTCTTACGACCACGCATTCCACTTGAGTGCGCAGTGGCCTCACCGGCACCTCTTGTATCAGGCTCACAGGCAGTACTGTGCCTGGCACTGCGACGCCTAGGATCCATCATGGGAACTGCAAGACTGCTGAGGCTAGATCACTCCTCAGTATCCCCAACACCCAGTTCGCTGGGTGTAGCACTGCGTGCTGTCAGCATAGCATCCAGAACGTTGGTTATTTGCACCAATCCCTGGGCAACGTCCCGACTGCTATGTGCTGCCTCCACCTGTGCGGCCACAGCACGCCGTGATATCAGGGCAGTTGATGTAGCAAGACGATTTACAGATCTGCAAAAGCCATTGAACATTCCCATGAATTGCCGTTCGCGCCTGCGGTGGCTAACACGCTCATGCCTGATCTCACTCCAATTCCTTAATGGCATTTGTCAGTTCCTTGTTGTTATCTGCTGCTGTTTGCTGTCCCTCATGCAGCTTGCAAATGTTTGCATTCAGAGACTCCAACTGCTTGTGCAGTCCCCCCATATTGGCATTGTGTGACTGCAACTGCCTGTGCTTGCCCTCATGTTTTTGCACTGCAGGCGGTGCACTTGAGCATGGACGCTTCAAGGCCACCAAAGAATGATGGGCCCTCACCTTCATCTGTGTGCCTGCATCATGAGGCCTCCTGCGGGGAGTTGAGTGACGCTGGGGCAGGGACTGCTGCCTTCCTGTGGATCTAGCTTCTGGGGGTGGTGCGTGGCCTTCATCCGGCATTTCGTCAGAGTCCAGGTTCAACTCGTGGAGAGGTAAAACCCATGCCCTGCGTCTGATTGGTGCTATACAAAATAACTCGCTGGTGTTTGAGTCGGACAGAGGCTGTGTTTCTGCATCCCCCACATTGGCACATTCTGCTGCTGCTGGGCCTGAGCCATCTGCAATGACAATGTCCAGCATGTCATTTATGTATGTATCACCAAATGTGGCACAATGGTAATAAATGTACACTTACATCGTGTCACTATGAACTGTGTGTTTTGTTCTTCTGTGTGTCGCTATACTTAATTGCTATCTATGTGCTATTTTCAGCTCAGGGTTGTGGACTACCACTCCCATAAGGCATTGTTGTGCCGCATGTAAGAAGTGGAATGGACTACTTATCACAATGCTTTGCACTAATTTCTATTTCCTAAGGGGCATTTGAACATGTACATATTGGGGATACACATCATTATTGGACTTACCTTTACTGGTGCTGGGTGTGCCGGAAGTGTCAATGTCAGTGACCTCACTGACAGCTTCTGGAAGCAGTGTGGACTCCACCAGGTCTTCTATAGGGGGGGAGGGTGTCTGGGTGGATGGTCCGCCTCCTGTGCTCCTTGCCTCTTTTAGCTTGCTGGCCACCCTCTCCTTGGCACAGGCACGCAGGTCGTACCACCTCTTGCGTATCTCTTCCACCGAGCGCTGCGCATCCCCCACTGCGCAGATTTTGGTCTGGATGTCAGCCCAAAGTTTCCACTTCTCACTCTCTGGTACCTGGAGTGAGCTCTTCCCAAAGAGCAGGTCATGGCTCCTGACCACCTCCTCAGTGAGCACCTCCAATTCTTGCTCACTGAATTTCAGCTTCCTCTTCCTCTCTCCCTTCTCCTTCCCATTGCCGGCATTGGCCATGTTGCTGATAGGTCTTGGCTTGCTCACACACTTGCTCCCTGGGGCTGGTCTGTGACTCTCTGACTGCTCCTGTGGGTGTGGTACCTGGAAACAGCATGGGCTGACCCACTTCCTGCTTGTGATGTCATCAGGCTATGCCAGGTAACCGTTTTCGCAATTTGCGATTTTCAAATACCGAATCACTGTTTTGTTCGCGATTCGGTATTTGGACTTTGCAAATTGCATTAGCGATTTTTAAGAAATCGCTATTTCCGACTTGCAATTTTGTGACATCACATTTTGCGTGCCGGAAATAGCGATTTCTTAAAATTCACTATTAGGGACTCGCAAAGCATATTCTTCATACATCTGGCCCCATAATAGTTGTGCACAATGAGAGCCGAGTCACCTTTGAGTGTTTGCGCGAGTTTATGGTGTAAATTAGTGATGGAGCCGTGGAGTTGAGGCTATCAGGAGCGCGCATTTCTCACAGGGCCTGTCGCTTGTTCACAACGTAATCCAGACTAAATGCCCATGCAACTGCTGGCCTCCCTGCAGATTGCACAGAGCGATCTTGTGTGGAGGTACACGTTTGTCGAAATACTGACAGTGGAGAGAGGTGGAGAGAGATAGAGAGAATGGTGAAGTGGGGTGAAAGAAAGTGCATGGAAAAGTAGAGAGTGAAAAGTTAGCGGTGAATATGAGGGATATGAAGTGTGAGATGAAGAGGGAGAGACTTTAGAAGGAGATGTGAGAGAAAAAGAGCGCAAGTGACTAAGGCACAGCGTGAATTGGAGACCATTAGACCAATGAATTCCTATGCCCTCATGTTGTAATAAAGATACAGAGAGCAGGAGTTACGAATAGATTCTTGCATCGTTTCTGGAGGCACATAAAGTTGATTTTTTTTAGGGGCGAGCGCAAAGCGCTCTGTCCCCTTTAGTAATCTCTCTTTGAGCTTCCAACATGTCCATGTCACGTCAGTCACTTTCATTGGTTAGTGGGCTTGCCTTTTAAAATCCGCTTGCTTTCATTTGTGAAAGGCATGCATACGTCATGCCTTTTCCGGTGTTTAGCCCACCTACACAGCACCTGTAAAGTTTCCAGACTACTTTATCTGTTTATTTTCCATGCAGCGCGATTGCTCTGGGGTTTACATAGCGCAATTGCGCTTGTTTTTTATGCTTTCAATTTCAGTGCGATCGCGCTGCATTTTACATAGTGCAATCGTGCTGAGTTTTTATTTTATTTTAATTTGTGTGGCAAGAAAAGTCCGGTTAGGAGTTTACAATGCTAATAGCTCTAACTCAAATGCGAGACCCGTTGCATTGAAAATGCTTGTTGAATTTTACAGTCACAAATGCTTGTCACTTCTATATGTTGCAGAAAACAATTGGCACATCGTGCTCATCCTGATACTGAAAGGTTAAGCATCTTGCAAACGGTAAGGGACAAATGCTTCTCTCTTTTTCTAAGCATCGATCTGCATAAAACAGATGCAACGGTCCGTGCTTAGACCACTCTGCACCATAGATGAATCGTCCACAACTTGTCTACTGTTGAAGAACATGTGAAGCAATGTCACTCCCTGCCAAGCAATCAACTCCTATAATACCAATGCAATAATCCCCCCCCACTAGAGTTAAACGGCCACCTCACCAAACAACAACTCCTCAACTCAAGACATACTATACAAGGACTTCCTGCCCCTATGACTTACCCAGAATTCCCCAATGCCAATGCATCACCAACGTCAGGTGCTCCATCACACCATAAATTAGCATTACGCTAGCACATGCCTCTGAAATTTTGCGATTCTGCAGCCGCAGCTTTTTTGGCATAGTTATGAATTTGCCACATAATTCATCATCTGCTACCTAATCTGTAGATTTTAATTTAAAAAAATGTTTCAAGTGCAAACAGATCAAGTTATTAAAACACGGCCTGGTTTTGTGAGCAGGGGATGGCCCATCGCAATGGTTCACCAGTAATATTTCAGTATATTATTTCTGTATTTAGTTGTTAAATTAGCAGTATTGAGGTGAAATGTTTGCCCAAACGTATTACCACGTTTAAAATAATGAAGTAATACTATTGAAAAATGTGCGGCATAATGTCACAGATTTTGGCTTTTCTTGCTGAGTCCCTTAGTCAACCCTGCTGCAAAATGTGGTGCTCCCCTCCACTCCATTGACTAGCACTCACCCTACTGTTAAAGTGCTCTGCAGTGGCTTCAACTGTTCTGGGCCAAAGGCGATGCCATCAGAGGTACAACGCCATATTCTGACTTTGGAGGCTATCACCAGGACTCTCATCTACAATGAGCTCAGTGAACCTGACAATATAGGTCAGTATGCCCTGGACAGCAGAAATCGCACAACATTTCTGAATATTTCGCAAGAGTGCCTACTGCTAATGCTAGTCTGTGTAATTACTGTTCAGACCTGTAAAGGCAGGGAGCCCACAACCACCTGATTCTTATTTAGTTAGAGCTATTAGCGTTTTAAACTCCTAACCAAACTTTTCTTGCCACATAAACTGAAAAGTAGGACAGTTTCACATAAGCGAGCCAACGGCCTCCATGACGGCAAAGCAGACACATAAAAGGAAACAGAAGTTCGCTCGCAGTGAAACGTATCGGCAAAAGTGCAATTATCCAGATAACCGGCAAAAGTGCAATTATCCATGTAACAGGGTTGATCTCATGCATAGCGCTAGACTACTGCCCAGCAAGATCTCGCCGCCTACGAAATAAAGAGAAAAAGTAGTCCAGAAACCATACAGAGACATGGAGCCTCGTATGTTTTCAGTAGTTGGCCGGTGCGCTCAAGGTGGGCTAAACACCAGAAAAGGCATGACATGTGCTTCCCTTTCACTAATTAAATCAAGCGGATTTTAAAGGGCAAGCCCACAAGCCAACGAAAGAGATGGGCGTGACATGGGCGTGGTTAAAATCCCACAGACATTTTACACCAGGGACAGAGCGCTTTGCACTTTCGACCCTAATAAGTGGCCCAGCAGTGAGCCACACAAACTACTATTTGGAGGGCATGATAATAGGCCACTCGGAAAAAAATAATACTCTCAATTTTTATAAAAATAACAATGATTGCCTTTCATTCATTTTGGCCTTTATATGTAATACAATCCTCCTAAAAGTAGCACGGAAGCCCCAAGAATAAACTAGACTGCATATGTATAGATTCAGATTTACTACATTGAAAGTCCCATTTATGGTTGTATGCTAATGGAAACCTATAAGCAAATACATAACGAACAGAATACTTCTTAATCTACATAAGTTTTCTTTGCATGCTCTCTGGATTGCAAAATAAAACTGTACCCAACAAGCCAAATAAAAAACATCTTCCTTATGTACTCCTGTGCAACCAAATGGCAAAGTGACATAGCAGTGAGCTACACAAACTACTATATTGAGGACATAATAATTAGTCATTAGGAAGACAAAAATAATAACCTTAATTTTATAACAATAATTGACTTTCATTCTCTTTGGGCTTCATATGTAGCACAATCCTACTAAAAGTAGCTAGGAAGCCCAAAGAATAAACTAGACTGCATATGTAAAGTTTCCAAATTACTATATGAACAACTAAGAGACACTTTTATGGACACACAATTAAGTAAGCCAATAAACAAATACATAAAAAATACAATAAATAAAAATAAAAAAAACACATTAAGGGCCTAATTATGACTTTGGCGGATGGTTTTCACCGTCCGCCGAAGTCCTGAGGTCAGGTTGGCAACCTTCACACGGGCCTCATTAATAGTTCCCCGCTGTGTCAGCAGGCGGAAACAGCATTTCCGCCCCCTCGCCCAGCAGGGAATGGCCTACAACATTGACGGCGGTAATGCAGTAGTGTGTAGGGTGGACTACCACCTGTTGCGATGTTCACTGTCTGCAGACAGTGAACATCGTGGCAGTGCTAGCCAGGGGTGCCCCTGCACTGCCTATGCCAAGTGTGTGGGCAGTGCAGGGGCCCGTCTGGGGCACCCTGCACCCTTTCTCCGCCAGCCTTTACATGGCAGTGCTACCTCCATCTAAAAGCTGGTAGAGATGGGGGTTGTAATCCCGAGAACGGCACTGCTTACAGCGCTGACCTGGTGGATTAGGACTGCCAGTCCCTCTGGTGGAGGAGAACTGGCTGTGCCGGCTGTCCTACCATGGCACGACCACCACTGTCATAATGTGGCAGTCAGACCACCACCGTAATAAGGCCCTAAGTCTGTTTGTCATTCTAGTTATAGTTAGTATTCCCCAGGATGGGATTTCTATGGATATTACCTCCCTAAAATCTTTCCATCCTTTTGGCAAAAAACCACAAAAGTTTCCAGACCTACAGCATTTTCTACATTTTGAAATGATGTAAATTTTTAAGGGGTTGTAAACCTAAAATGGGGCCCTAAAATGTGTTTTTCCACCAAAAGTACTTGATATAGCGTGAAAACAGCTGAATGGATTTACATGACATTTGGCAGGATTATACATTATGGCGCAGAGGTTATGATTTTTGGGTATTGCAGTTAAGTAGGGTAAGTAGTATTTTATGTTATAAGGCATTTAAACTTAGTGACATCTGTACCCACTGTACTTTTGCTGAATTTCACTACATTTTAGTTCAAAGCCGGTGTTAAAATGATGCTCCCATATAAACCTATGAGCCTTCTTGCACTTTGTTAGACTAGCGTCAAACAACTGCTATGGTGCACTGTATTATAAATATTGCGCAACCATAGTGTTGTTAGATGCCAGTATGGGGATGAAGAAAAAGTGGCACCTCACCTCTGGTGCACCACTTTTTCTTAAATATAGGCCATAGTGTTGCATAGTCAGATTTACAAAGGAACGTAAGGCTACCATGCATGTCCCTGCATTGATTGGTAAATTTGGATAAATGCAAGGCAGCACAATTCACTATTGATGCTAAATTCCACACCACACCACTGTAGCCACACCACTGTAGCCACTCCAGTATATACGCTATTCCACTCTACGACACTCTGCTCTACACCTCTGGACTGTACGACACTCAACTTCATGCCACTCCACTCTATGCTATTACACTGTATGCAATGCCACTTCACACCACTCCAGTCTACATCACACCACAGTACACAACTCCACTGGACTCTACTCCACTATACGCTATTCAACTCTACCCCATTCCCCTGTATGCCCCTCCACTCTACACCACTCCACTGTATGCTATTCCACTGTATGTTGCTCCACTGTATGCTATTCAACTCTATGCCACTCCACTCTACACCACTTCAATCTGTGCTATTTGATTGGACCCCACTCCAATGTGTGCCATTCCACTGTGTGCTATTACACTCTACACCATGCCACTGTACACAACTCTAGTCTAAACCACTCCATTATGCGCCACTCCACTGTACACTTCTCCACTATACATTATTATACTCTATTCCACTCCATTGTACAAAACTCCACTCTAAGCACCTCCACTCTATGCTATTTCAGTGTACACAACTTCATTCTACACCAGTCCACTCTACGCTATTACAGTGTATTCAACTCCATTCTACGCCTCTTCAGTGTATGCCACGCCACTGTATGCCACTCCTCTATACACTACTCCAGTATATGTTATTCCACTCTGTGCCATTCTATTGTATGCCACTCCACTCTGTGCTATTTCACTGTGCTCCACTCCAGGGTGGGGCACTCCATTCTACAACATTTCACTCTACGCTATTTGATTGGACTCCACTCCAATGTACATCACTCTACTGTATGCTATTACACTCTAACCCACACCACTGTATGTCACTCCAGTGTACACCACTCTATTATACATCACTGCACTGTAAACTATTACACTATGCAGTATTACACTCTATGCCATTCCACTGTATAGTACTCCACTCTAGGCCACTCCACTCTACACTATTACACTGTATACAACTTCACTCTTTGACAGTGTACTTTACACTATTACACTGTATGCAATTCTACTCTACACTTCTTCAGTGTATGCCACTTCAATGCATGCCACTCTGCTATATGCTACTCCAGTATATGCTATTCCACTCTACGCCATTCCACTGTATGCCAGCTCCACTATATGCACTACTCTAGTATATGCTATTTCACCCTACGCCATTTCACTGTATGCCAATCCATTCTATGCTATTCCACTGTATGCCACTCCATTGTATGCTACTCCACTCTATACCACCCCACTGTATGCTACTCCATTCTACGCTATTACACTGGGTGCCACTCCACAGTACGCCACTCCACTGTATGATATTACACTTTACCTCACCCCACAATACACAAGTTCAGTCTAAACTATTTCACTGTATGCCACACCACTGTATGCTACTACACTCTATGCTATGACATTTTACGCTACTCCATTGTACCCTACTATACTATCTGCTTATTACACTCTTTGCCACCCAACTGTACACCACTCGAGTCTACGCTACTCCACTCTACGCTATTCCACTTTATGCCACTCCACTGTATGCTGTTCCACTTTACGCCACTCCAGTGTACTCTCCTCCACTTTATATAACTCCAATCTACAAAACTCTTCTGCACTTTATCCCACTTTACTAGACTCTTCTTCACTCTGTCCCTGTATACCCCACTGTCCAAATTTGCACTCAAATCTATGCCTGCAAACTATAGGGCAGGTTCCAATAAGGTACAACACAGCACTCCACTCTACTATAACTGATGCTGGCCCCGGAGGATAAGATCCCGGAGGAAAAATAGGCTAAGCCCCTCTCAGCTTTAAAAAAAGATATGGCCCTGGGAATGTGGTCCCCAGGGCCTGTGAAGGCTCAGAAGGGGGTTGCGTGCCCCCGTACCTTTTTGGCCATGGGGGATTGCTTCCCTGGGGCCTAACTAGAGGCAGGGAGGGGAACCATGCACCCCCTCCCTTTATTAGTTACTTGGCCCTAGGGGATGTGGTCCCCAGAGCTGAGTAAGGCTCAGGGAGGGAGCTGCAAGCCCCCTCTCCCCTTTAAAATAAAGGATGGAATTGGGGAGTGGGGCCTCCGGAGCCTATAATGACATGGGGAGGGAAGCAGCACAGAACTCTCCCCTTATATGCACATTTCAGCCCCAGAGGATGGGGTCCCCAGGACGTAACTAGGTTCAAGGAGACAGGGCTGTACACCCCTCCCTTTATTAATTGTATGGCCTTGGGATTGGGGTCCCTGGGGCCTAAAGAGGCTCAGGGAGGGGGGCCACATGGCCCCCTCCCGTTTTTTATTGGTGTTGGCCGTGGAGGCTAGAGTCCTTGGGACCGGATAAGGCTCAGGGAAGAGGCCTACATCCTCCCCTTAGAATTCGGCCCTTGGGAATGGACCCCTGGACCTATTAGGATTTGGGAGGGGGTTGCGCTGCTGCCTCTGCTTTTCTGTTGAATTTGACCCTGGAGGTTGGGGTCCTTGGGGCCTACTAAGGATTGGGGAGGTGGGCTGCATGCCCCTCCTCCTCTTAATATAGAAGTTTTGGCCCTGGGGGATTGGGTTCTCAGGGCACAAAGGCCAACCCGATGCTGCATCACCAAAGGCTGTTGGCAGGGTGGGGTTGACTGCCTGTGAGGGTGTTGGCTGCCGAGCCTGGCCAGAGGCTACTCGCAGCATGGGGTTGGCTGCATGAGGGTGGTTGAATGCAGGCAGGGCCCTGTCACCAACCTCCCACTGCACACAGCCAAAGGCCCAGTGCAGTGTTGGGTTGGCTGCCTTTCAGGCAGTATGGGGTTGGTTGCCTTCGTCCTGTGGCCAAACCCACACTGCACATGGCTAAGGGTTTTGTGCAGTGTAGTGTTAGCTGTAACGTTAAAGTTAGGTGAAATGTTCAGTAACAATGTAATATTTTAAACTTCAAAAGCCACAGAAATTCACTAGTGTGGTGTGGTAAACCATAGTGTTGCGTATGACATTTGAGAGGAGGTGGCGAGGGGTATTGGTGGTGTTGGGGGTGGATGGCGTGGATTTATAAGACTAAGGAGGAAGGTCAATGTTCTTTATGTGTTGTGAGAATTGTGCCAGTAAGTTTGCCCAGTGGGGGGAAACAGGTTGCTTGCATAAATGTCACACCTCCTCATAACAGAGGGCGTCTTCCTCTGCTGTAGCCCATTTATGCACTGCGCCATCCAAGGCTTCCAGTGGCGGGGTGTGGGAGAGCACCACTGCAGGGTGAGTGAGTGTTTTGCAAGTAGAAGCGCTAGAGAAACGAAACAGGGACTAACCTTGTATTGTGTCTGGCTCTTAGAAATACCCAGCGAGCACACTTCCCATGTGCGTATATCAGACAGTTCAGTGACCTTGCGCAGAGTGTTATGCACAGCCTTTCAATAGTGTTGTTGGGTCAGATGACTATAACATATATCAGAGGCCAGTGTCAAGCATCTGGCAATGGGGGCAGCTCAAATGGTTGCCAGGGAAATAGCGGTTTATTTGAGCCGGGGTGAGGTATGCCCTGTGTAATATGAAGAATTGTATGTTCTTAAATCGGGAATTACGAGAAACCTTTTGAGAGAATCCTAGGGCTTGTGTCCACTCCTTGTAATTTATTACCTCCCGTAGTCATCTTCTCATTTTGTCGAAGGGAATCTAGGGGGACCAGTGACAGGTCTTTGATGGATTTATAGAGCCCGGTGATTAGATGCTGGCCGCCCCCAATTACTAGGACGGTCTGCATGACAGGATGGGTGGCGGGTTCCACGTCCATGGTATTCCATAGGGTGTGACAGGTGTGGGTTAACTGTGAAACAGGAACTGGCCCGATGGAAGGTTACAGTCCAAAAGTAATTGGTCAAACGAGAGGAGATGGCTGTCCGCAAACAAGTCACTTATGGTGTGAATTGACTGAGATGTCCAAGATGTTGATTCTCTGTGCATGTAGGTGCCAGGGAAGCATGGGAGACCTACTAAGGAGAATGCTGGAGCATACTCCAGGGATCCCTTTGCTAAACAATATGGACAGGATAGGCATATTCGGGCCACTGACACCTGTAGTGTGTGTGTGGTGGGAGGTGCAGATTTTGGGAGTTGGAAGCTACGTACTTGAGGTAGAAGGAGGGCCCCCTTTTCACCACTTGTCTCACCCATGTACCACCCGGCGGTCCACTGTGAGAGCCATTGCAACTGAACTGCAAGATAGTAGGCCTCGAACGAGGGACCGCTCAGCCCTCCACTATCTAATGGTAGTTGCAGTTTCTGGAGGGCAACTCGATGTCCCCCCATGCCCCAAATAAGATTTCCCAATAAGGAATCCAATTCTTTAAAAAATAGACGCAGTGGGACTACAAGAAGATTGGTAAAATAAGTAAGCGTGGCAGGAGAACCATTTTAGCTAGGGCTATTCGACCAATAGGGGCTAGAGGGAGCGATTGCCAGAATTGGATTTGTGCCCTGATTCCGGTCATCACTGCACTGAGATTGCCTTTGCAGAGGTCCAGTGGATATAAACAGATCCCCAGATACATGGGTACCTCAGGTTGGGCTGAGTTGAGGGGGTATATGGCCGGTTTCCACAGTTCACTTAAAGTCCTACAGCTGCAGTAAACTCTGTCAGGGTGGTTCGTGTCAAGAAGTGGTCCAGGATGACGTCCTGAAGATATATCAATAGGTCTTCGGCATATAGAGACACGGAGTGGGTCCTATCTGCTAGGGGTATGCCCCAGTCGCATCCTTCTCCCAAGCAAATGGCCAGAGATCCATCGCAAGAGCGAAAAGCAAAGGTGACAGATGCATTCCTGGCTGGCCCTCCAGCAAACTGATAAGTGGCAGAAACCAAGCTGCCCAGCCACACTCTAGAGGTCGGGTTGGTATAAAGTAGTTTGACATAGGGTAACAATCTAAGGTTCACCCATATGTGGGCTAGCCCAAGGAAGAGATAAGGCCACAACAGCATATTGAATGCCTTCTCCAGGTCCAATATTGGGCATACAGCTTGGGGGAATTGTCCATGCAAGTAGTCTTGGACGTGGAAGAAGCGATGGATATTTTGTGACATGCTTCATCCAGGGACAAGCCCGTTTTGGTTCATATTAACTCATTCCAGTAGAACACGGGCATAACATATCAGCAAGGACAGTATATTGTAATCTGTGCCCAACATTGCTATGTCATCGTTGATAAAATCACTGCAATATTTGCAATCAAATTATTAATGAGAAAACTGTGCATGGCGAGGGCACGAGTTATAGCTACTTGAGATAACTATAACTGCTGAATTTCTGTGGTTTTTAGAGTTTAAAACTATACGTTGTTACAGAACATTTCACCTAACTATAATACTATTTAAACCTTTGGTTTAAAAATGAATGCTTGAAAGCCATAAATCAACAGAAATTTACTAGTTGTAACTTAGCAAGCTAACTATAACTTGTGCCCCCTCTATGCACTGCCTATGACCTCACATAATACATCACTCATGATGTGTTAACTTTATATCATTGAGTAAATCACTGATTACATCATCCAATGAATGAGAAAGTTTGCTATATACTTTTTATACTGGATGCTATCAGTGAGCTAACCCTAGACCCAATTTTCTACCACCTCTGTAGTGGTAATGGGCATAAACGTTTGCACCATGCAAGACATAAAGCATTTCTGTAAAATAATCCACATATAGTAGAGATTACACTCTTGTTTTTTACTGGTATTCAAGTGTGTAAAGACCATATTGTCTCTGTAGACATGAATGTAATCAGCCATTATCAAACTTTAAATACTCTTCAAAAGAGTGTTTGGAATTTTTTTTCCTTAATGAGATGTGCCTGTTAAATATGTCATCTGGCACTGAACTTTAGAGCAGCAGTTACAGATTTATGTTTTAGCCTCTGATAAGGCAAGGTTTTATAAATATATCACAGATATTCTTGAAATGAGCAGAATGTTGTACAGCGTTACAACAACCCTTACAACCATTCTGTGACTTCAACCATTTGTGAGTCACCCTTAGATTATACATTCTTCAGCTATATATAATGTCTCAGAATTTTTACAGGACTCCAACTAACTATAACCTGGGCCTCTGTAATTATGCAGCAAGAGAGGAACAAATTATGCAGCAGGGTTTCTAAATTATGTGGCAAGAAAATGCAAATTATGCAGCACAAATGGTACATTTTGTGATATTATCAGTTTACTATTTTGTCTTTTTCACACATGTTAACACTTTCTATGCAAGGGTCTTACTTTATTAGTACTAGTTTAAAACCCAAATACACCAATATGTAACTAAATTGTGAACAGTCATCCTTTGCAAAATTCCTTCTGCTGCACAGCAACTCGATTCACTGCATTTTTAGTCCGTTTGAGCTGGAAACTATTTTTTTTTTGTTAAGATTTGCAGATTATGAATTATGTGAAAAATGCTGCAGCCTCAGAATCACATATTCCAGTGGCCCAGATTATAACATCACCATTGTTTTTGGTGAATTTCTGTTTTTTTAAATGTTAGGGAAAATTATATTACCATACCTGATTATAGCATCTATTTAACCTTTGTGTTTTTTCAGTAATCATAATTTCAATGTCAAAACAAAACAGCTAATGTTTGTTAATTTTTAATGGATATGTTTTAAGTTTTGCAGCTTTGATAAATATAGGTTTGGGTGTGCGACACTTTTGTCATAAATAAGAATGTTAGCAATGTAGTTGCTCATTAGAACATTGTGAAGGCTGCAGTAAAAACACTAGGGAATCAATTGCGTGATTTTACAGAAAATATACTCTTGTTTTAGCTTATGGAGGACATTCCATAACCTCTCTGAGAAATTTATGAGAGAAAACTGTTTTCTCTCAAACACAGTTCATCAAATCCCAGCCCAGGATTAGCATTTTAAATGGGTAAAATCACCTTAGAGTACATCACAATTCCTACAAATCAGTAAGGTACTACTAACAAATGATTTATATTGTGACTAAAAGCTGTTCTTACCATTTATATGTGCTCCTTTCTGTGACCCTCAAACACACGCTTGAACTACAACTCCTCGCATGCCAACAATGCCTTGCACGGCGTTTGGCTGTGCACAGCAGGAGGCTGGCTGCAGGACCTGGCCTGTGGCCAGGCTCTACGGCGAACCCCACAAAGGCAGTCAACTTCCCTGCAGCCCCCCCCTCCCAGGGCCAGCTTTGGCCCCGGGAACTCTATACCCTGTGACCTGCCACCTTTTTAAAGGGGAGGGTGGTGCATTCTCTTCCCTCCCCGTACCAATATTTGCACCAGGGACCCCCTTCCCCGGGACCTGCCCAGCATTTAAAAGTGGTGGGAGGCACGCAGCACCCCTCCCCGAACCAATATGGCCCTGGAGACCCCATACCCTAGGGCCTCACCTTAAATTGTTGGGTGCTCTGGCCCCATCCAGGGCACCCATTTGCTCCTTGTTGGAGGCCTCAGAGGGAGCCTGGGAGGAGGAAGGGGTGCTGGGAGAAGGTGGGCGGGGCTAGGCAGGAGGCAGGAAATAACGGCTGGCATGCAGGAGTGACAATGAGGGAAAAAGCAAGGAGAAAGCAGTGAAAACGGGGATACAGCAAGGGGAAGGCACAAAAAATGAGGGAAAAAGCAAAGAGAAAGCAGTGAGAACAAGGGAAATGCAAGGAGAAAGTACACAAAGAGAGGGGAAAAAGCAAGGAGAAAGCAGTGAGAATGAGGGGAAAGTAAGGAGAAGGCACTCAAAAAGCAAGGGAAAAAGCAAGGAGAAAGCAGTGAGTATGAGGGAACAGCACAGAGAAGGCACACAAAAAACATGGGAAAAAGCAGGGAGAAAGAAGTGAGAATGAGGGAAAAGCAAGGAGAAGCCACACAAAAAAACAGGAAAAAAGCAAGGATATAGCAGTGAGAAGAGGGAAAATCAAGGAGAAGGTACACAAATAATGTGGGAAAAAGTAAGGAGAAAGCAGTGAGAACGAGGCAATAGCAAGGAGACGGCACAAAACAGGGGAAAAAGCAAGGAGAAAGCAGTGAGAACAAGAGATGAGCAAGGAGAAGGCACTCAAAAAATGAGGGAAAAAGGAAGGAGAAAGCAGTGAGAATGAGGAAAAAGCAAGGAGAAGGCACACAAAATGGCAGAAAAAGCAAGGAAAAAGCAGTTAAGATGATAGAAAAGCAAGGAGAAGGTACACAAAACAAGGGAAAAACAAGGAGAATGTATACAAAAAATGTAGGAAAGCAAGCAAAAAGCTGTGAGAACAAGGGAAAGACAAGGAGAAAGCACACATAAAACGGAGACCACTCTTGTCTTTTTAAAAAAATAATTTAATGGTGTTGTGGACCCTCCACAAATATGTGGCAAAACCTTTTTAAAACAAAACATTTGTTGGCCAGGACGGTGTCCCTGTGGGACACCATCACCAGGCCTATGGGGGCGAGAGTATCCCTACCCTGCCCCTTTCTGTTTTAAAAAGAAAAAAATCATGGGGCTCAGCCGAATCCCAACATGGCTGCCAACACTTCCTGGTTGAAGTGTTGGCAATCAATCAGATCTCAGCATGAGATCTGTCAGATCCACTGAGGATTGGCTTCCCTAGATATCTATATTCCTTTTTTCTTTAATATTTCCAAAACTAGGGAACAGATTTACAATAAATTACAAAACGCGTGCTTTTTGTTCATCAACGTAAGGTCTTGCTGTTGTTCTTGACTCTCCATTGTTTAGTTATCTTTTGGCCCTGTGTTTCTACTCCCAGAGGGACTCCATTTTCTTCTACTGTTCTTGTCTCCTCCCCATGTCTGCCTCCACCTCAACCTCTTCATCCTCTACCTCTTGTTCGGTTTAGTTGCTTTTGATTCATGGCTATGTTCATCAGACTGAACTTGTCTAAAAAATGGAAAATAGTATTTCTTTCCGATGACTAGTCATACTCATCTCTTATGAAATGTCACTGTCATCACAAGTGTTCAATCCATGATCAGTCATTACTTTCTCTTGTCATACATGGTTTAGGTTTCGTTCTTCATCCCATCCAATTTCAGCTTATTTTTAACTAAATGTCAGGATTCTGCCAGCCTTGCATTCATACAAATCCCTCAAAAATGTCCTTTGCTTCCTGGCTTTAATTTCCTCCTCAAGGTTCCCTTGTTGAGTGCTCATGCTTGTCACAAAAGTGTCAAAGGTCTCTTGTTCTCTTGTTTTTCAGGTTATTGTACCTCTCCTATAATCACCTCAATTATATATGTTTAATTTGCTTGAATCTGGTTTTGATCAAGTTTTTTTAAATGAATAATTGTCTCTGTTTGTCTGTGCTTAGCTAAATTATCTCTGGTTCTGATAATAACCCCTTTACTCTTGTAGGATCAAAGTGACAATCACAACCCCACAGCATACATGATTTGGACCTGCAGAACACTATGTACATTGCCTATGAACTTTATCAATTGTGACTGCTCGTTATATTGAATTTAAACAGTCTTTTGCTGTTCTTATTTTAGTTTTTATGAGCGATCACTTTTACGGGACAATTTTCCACTGTTAGCAGTGTGTGTGGGTTATACTTAGCAGTATGTGTGGGTTATACACTTATTGCATGTTTTTGACTATTTACTATCAACTAAATAAACATACAAGGGAATTTGAATATGGTGTCATTTATGAAAGTCAGATTCACGAACAAGACCAGGTATGGCCTAAAAGAGTTGACATCAAGTTCTGCCTGATCAATACTGAATACATTTGTTGCTCCCACCAGTAGTGCCATTCTTGCTTCCTTGAATGTGTATGGGGAGCAGGACTGTGAATATTTGAAACAACAAGGCGCGGATGACTTGGTGTGCACCCTCGGCGTTCAGGAGCTTGCCAAGAACGCCTGAACGAGTTGTTGGACACATATATATGTACAGGTGTATCAAGGCCCAGAAGTAACGGTCAAAGGGGTGGTTGTCCAACTGAATGAAATAAAAGACCAAAAAGGAAAGCTAACCAGTGAACAGGCATATTCTTCTTTGGGGGAGGAGGGTGAAGCGAGTGTGACCACTGTGGTGTTAGAAGTGGGATACTCTGTCTGAGAAAATAACACAATCCATTACCATGGAAGCAGTGGTCACACAGTAAGCTGAGGGTCAGCGCCACCTGCAACTGGTGTTGGAAAAGCGGACCTAAGTGCGAGAGGCTTTACAGACAGCCTTGAAGGAACAGGCCGCCCTGTTAACCTCTCACCAGCAGGTACAAGACACAGCCATATTACGGCTTAAGGATGCTCTATCAGGTGCACATATACATCCAAATGTACCAGGAACTGTCCTCCAGAAATATCAGGAAGTGGATGACCCTGATTACTTAGTTAATTTCGAAAGGGTTGCCACTATGACACCTTGGGCCAAGGAGAGATGAGAGTCATTCTGTAGCACACTTATTGGCTGGCGAACTGCAGGCAACCTCTCAAGCAGCCTATTCTGCCGGTTTTAAAACTTTATGCAGATATTAACAAGGCAATTCTAGAAAGGTTGGGAGGTGATCAGGAATACTACAGAAACTGGTTTTGAAAAGAGAGATGGACTGCTGGAGATAACCATTGGGCTTCAAGATAAGAGATCTGGGAAATCGATGGCTTCAACTTTCTACTGCTTCTGTGGAAGAAGTAACTGAGAGAGTATATCTTGAACAATGTTTTGAGGTTCTACCTGCTAATACCAGGTCATGGGTAAAGCAACAGCCCAATCTTACGATCTTGTCAGCCGTTGACCTTGCCTGTGCATATCTTCACTCCCATGAGTTTTGGGTACATCCACCCGAGTCCCTATGGGTCCACCTATTATCAAGGTACTAGGAGGAGTTCAGGCAGTGGAAAACAGCACCCTTGCAGAAGTGTTGCTTGAGATAAATGGTGATCCCCAAATACGTAAAGTGGGGATCGTTCTCTCCCTTCTGGAGAGAGTATTGCTAGGTACAGACCTGCATAGATTCCATGTGTACTTATCTAACCTGACACTCCAGAACTCCATTATAGGGTTGTTTAGGGAGGTACCCTTCCATGAGGAAGAGATGGAGGATCCAATTGGCAATGGGGGACGTCCTGATGTGAAAAAAGAAGAGAACTACCTGTTATCGTTTGTCTTTCTCTCCAACAACTACTTGTGTCTTTTAATCCTCAAAAGGGAGTCAGACTTCACCCAGTGTTTTCAGACAGCCCAGAAAGACAATAGTAACTTGGTACACGCATGGGAACCAGTACAGGAGGAGGAACCAGCCCAGGTAGGCCCATTATTTTGTATTAAAAGGAGTTTGTTGTATAGAATTACTCAGGGTGGTGAACAACAAACAGAATAGTTATTATTACCCATGGGGTTCCGTGAACCAGTGTTCCATCTGGCACATAGCCAGCCAAGGGGAGAGCATTATGGACAGGAACAGACTTTAAATACCTACTTGAGAAGTTCTATTGGCCTGGGGTATATGAGAGGTAGCTAAGTATTGTGCTTCCTGTCCCAGATGTCTGTTAGTCAACCCTCCTGTGGTGTTACATGCTCTCCTACTGCCCCTTCCCATCATTGAGGTGCCTTTTCGGTGAGTGGGGATGGACCTAGTTGGCCCTTTAACTCCCTCTGCACGTGGACACCAATATAACCTAGACTTGCTGGATTACGCAACCCGGTATCCAGAAGTAATCCCATTGAATAACATGACCACCATGTCAGTCGCCCAGGCTATAGTATCTTTTTTTTTCCAGGTGGGTTTTCCCCCAGAACGTGCTGACAGATCAAGGTACCCCATTTATGTCACACACAATGAGTCAAATCTGCAAGTTGTTGGGCATTAAGCAGATCTGTACTGCAGTGTATTATATATAGATGCAGGGGCTAGTGGAAAGATACAACAAGACCATCAAGACCATGCTGAGGAAATTATACTTGAGACCGGGAGGGACTGGGATAGAAATCACCCCTAGTTTTATTTGCCATAAGGACACACAAACAAAAATCAATGGGGTTTTCCTCCATCGAGTTTCCATTCGGGAGAACGTCTCGTACACCTCTGGACATGGCTGCTGAGCTCTGGACAGAGGATGACAATGAGGGTAAACTGCTTCAGGGATATAGTACCACACTGAAGGAAACTCTGTCTGCCCTGTGGGAGAAGGTACATGCTAATATAGAAAAGGCCCAAATCTGCCAGAAACAGACATATGACCAGGGGATTAGAATAAGGTAGTTTGCTCTGGGGGCTGAAGTATTGATTTTGTTACCCACTACCGAGAAGAAACATGGCAGGGCCCCACCTCCCAGCCCCTCGTTCTGCCCCGCGCTACTCACCCTCTCTCCTGCTCCTGCTTCTTTTCCTCTTTCCTTCTTCTCTGTTCTTCCTCCTCGCTCCTCGTCTGTATTCTTCTTCTGTACTCCTCTTCTCCCCGTCTTCTCTCCTCCTCTCTTCTTCCTCATCTTCTGCTGTGGTATTCTGCACCCTGTTTCTTCGTTTTTTGTATCTCCCTCCGTGTTCTTCTGTGTTCTTCTGTGTTCCTCTGTCTTCTTCTGTCTTCCTCTGTCTTCTTCTGTCTTCCTCTGTGTTTTTCTGTCTTCCTCAGTGTTCTTCTGTCTCCCTCTGTGTTCTTCTGTATTCTTCTCTGTTCTTCTGTCTTCCTCTGTCTTCTTCTGTCTTCCTCTGTGTTCTTCTGTATTCTTCTCTGTTCTTCTGTACTCCTCTCTGTTCTTCTGTGTTCTTCTGTGTTCTTCTGTGTGTCTTCTGCTCTTCCGGTCTTCTGCTCTTCCGGTCTTCAGTCCTTCCGGTCTTCTGCTCTTCTGTTCTTCTTTTCTTCTGTTCTTCTTTTCTTCTTGTCTTCTTGTCTTCTGCCTTCGGCTCTTCTGCCTCCTCCGTCCTCTTCTCCCCGCGCCTGCCCTCCTGCTCCTGCCTCATCCCCCTCCCCCACTCACCCCCCCCCCTCTATCTCCCCTATCTAACCCGTTCACTTTCTACCTCCCTCACTCCTCCTATCTACCTATCTCTCCATCTCTCTATCCCACTATCCAACTCCCTCACTCTCCACCTCCTCCTATCTTCCTATCTTCCTATCTCTCTATCTTTTTCCCTATCTATCGATTTCTCTATCTACCTTTTCTCTCTACCTATTTCTCTATCTCTCCCCCCCTCCCGCCACCCCCTCTATTACCTATCTTCCTATCCCCTCACTCTACCTCTCACCCTCACCCACCTCTACAACCCCCCCTCCCCTATCTTCACAACCCTACACCTATCTTTCTCCCTAATCTCCTAAACCTCCTAACACTCTCCCCCCTCCACCCTTAAACCCCCCTCCCCCAGCTCTTCTCACTCTACCTGTCCCCCCCCTCTCTCGCGCTTTCCCGCCGCAACCTCCTGCACGCCCCCGCCCCCCAGCTCCCATTCGCCCCCAGCTGACCCCTCCCCCCCTCCTAACCTCCACTGAAGACTCCCCTCTTGCCGCTGAACACCTGCATTTTCAGATTCGCACCGACCCGAGGACCACCCTCAGAGGATCCCTCGTCTACCGTCCTCCCGGACCTCGCGCCCCTTTCAGCGACACCATCGCCGACTTCATCTCCCCGCACGCCCTCGCCTCACCGGACTACATCCTCCTAGGCGACCTCAACTTCCATCTGGAACAAAACAACGACCCCAACACCACCACCCTGCTCGACAACCTCGCCAACCTCGGCCTCAAACAACTGGTGAACACTGCCACCCACATCGCCGGACACACGCTCGACCCTATCTTCTCCGCCAGCAAACACGTCTTCTTCAGCCACGCCTCCGCCCTTCATTGGACCGACCACAGCTGCGTCCACTTCACATTCCGACGCGAGACCCGCCACCTCCGCACTCAACCCATCCCTCGCCGACAGTGGAACAAGATCCCTGAAGAGCAACTCTTCGCCGCACTCGCCGCCAACCAACCCACCCTCACCACCGACCCCAACGTCGCAGCCCTCAACCTCACAAACTGGATCTCCAACTGCGCAGACAACCTTGCTCCCCTCAAACGCTCGCAGCGACAGAACAACACCAAGAAACCCCTCTGGTTCTCTGACACCCTCAAAGAATCAAAGAAAACTTGTCGCGCACTTGAGAAAGCCTGGCGCAAGGACCGCACCGCTGACAACATGGCCGCCCTCAAGAACGCTACCCGCAAACACCACCACCTGATCCGCACTGCCAAAAGGAATTTTTTCACCGACAGACTGGACAAAAACAGCCACAACAGCAGAGAACTCTTCAGCATCGTCAAGGAGTTCTCCAACCCCAGCGCCAACGCCAACGCCAACGCCGTCACGCCCTCACAGGATCTATGCGAATCCCTCGCCACTTTATTCCATCGCAAGATCAGCGACCTCCACGACAGCTTCGGACACCAGACCCAACCTAACACCACCGAACCCACATCCCCGACCATCACCCTCAACAACTGGACCCACATCAGCACGGAAGAAACCAAATCCATCATGAACTCTATCCACTCCGGCGCCCCTTCGGACCCCTGCCCGCACTTCATCTTTAACAAAGCCGACAACATCATCGCCCCGCACCTCCAGACCGTCATCAACTCTTCTTTTTCTTCTGCTACCTTCCCCGAATGCTGGAAACACGCCGAAGTCAACGCCCTACTAAAGAAATCTACGGCTGACCTGAGCGACCTGAAAAACTTCCGCCCCATCTCCCTTCTGCCTTTCCCAGCCAAAGTAATAGAGAAGACCGTCAACAAACAGCTGACCACCTTCCTGGAAGACAACAACCTGCTCGACCCCTCACAGACCGGATTCCGAACCAACCACAGCACTGAAACTGCCCTCATCTCAGTCACAGACGACATCAGAACCCTGATGGACAATGGTGAAACAGTCACCTTCATTCTTCTCGACCTCTCGGCTGCCTTTGACACCGTCTATCACCGCACCCTAATCACCCGCCTCCGCTCCACCGGGATCCAAGACCAGGCCCTGGACTGGATCGCCTCCTTCCTCGTAAACCGCTCCCAAAGAGTCTACCTCCCTCCGTTTCGCTCAGAACCCACTGAGATCATCTGCGGCGTACCTCAAGGCTCATCACTCAGCCCGACACTCTTCAATGTCTACATGAGCCCCCTCGCTAACATCGTACGCAAGCACGACATCATCATCACCTCCTACGCCGACGACACCCAGCTTACAGGGAGTGCAGAATTATTAGGCAAATGAGTATTTTGACCACATCATCCTCTTTATGCATGTTGTCTTACTCCAAGCTGTATAGGCTCGAAAGCCTACTACCAATTAAGCATATTAGGTGATGTGCATCTCTGTAATGAGAAGGGGTGTGGTCTAATGACATCAACACCCTATATCAGGTGTGCATAATTATTAGGCAACTTCCTTTCCTTTGGCAAAATGGGTCAAAAGAAGGACTTGACAGGCTCAGAAAAGTCAAAAATAGTGAGATATCTTGCAGAGGGATGCAGCACTCTTAAAATTGCAAAGCTTCTGAAGCGTGATCATCGAACAATCAAGCGTTTCATTCAAAATAGTCAACAGGGTCGCAAGAAGCGTGTGGAAAAACCAAGGCGCAAAATAACTGCCCATGAACTGAGAAAAGTCAAGCGTGCAGCTGCCACGATGCCACTTGCCACCAGTTTGGCCATATTTCAGAGCTGCAACATCACTGGAGTGCCCAAAAGCACAAGGTGTGCAATACTCAGAGACATGGCCAAGGTAAGAAAGGCTGAAAGACGACCACCACTGAACAAGACACACAAGCTGAAACGTCAAGACTGGGCCAAGAAATATCTCAAGACTGATTTTTCTAAGGTTTTATGGACTGATGAAATGAGAGTGAGTCTTGATGGGCCAGATGGATGGGCCCGTGGCTGGATTGGTAAAGGGCAGAGAGCTCCAGTCCGACTCAGACGCCAGCAAGGTGGAGGTGGAGTACTGGTTTGGGCTGGTATCATCAAAGATGAGCTTGTGGGGCCTTTTCGGGTTGAGGATGGAGTCAAGCTCAACCCCCAGTCCTACTGCCAGTTCCTGGAAGACACCTTCTTCAAGCAGTGGTACAGGAAGAAGTCTGCATCCTTCAAGAAAAACATGATTTTCATGCAGGACAATGCTCCATCACACGCGTCCAAGTACTCCACAGCGTGGCTGGCAAGAAAGGGTATAAAAGAAGGAAATCTAATGACATGGCCTCCTTGTTCACCTGATCTGAACCCCATTGAGAACCTGTGGTCCATCATCAAATGTGAGATTTACAAGGAGGGAAAACAGTACACCTCTCTGAACAGTGTCTGGGAGGCTGTGGTTGCTGCTGCACGCAATGTTGATGGTGAACAGATCAAAACACTGACAGAATCCATGGATGGCAGGCTTTTGAGTGTCCTTGCAAAGAAAGGTGGCTATATTGGTCACTGATTTGTTTTTGTTTTGTTTTTGAATGTCAGAAATGTATATTTGTGAATGTTGAGATGTTATATTGGTTTCACTGGTAATGATAAATAATTGAAATGGGTATATATATTTTTTTGTTAAGTTGCCTAATAATTATGCACAGTGATAGTCACCTGCACACACAGATATCCCCCTAACATAGCTAAAACTAAAAACAAACTAAAAACTACTTCCAAAAATATTCAGTTTTGATATTAATGAGTTTTTTGGGTTCATTGAGAACATGGTTGTTGTTCAATAATAAAATTAATCCTCAAAAATACAACTTGCCTAATAATTCTGCACTCCCTGTATACTCTCCCTCACCAAGGACCCCGCCAGCGCCAAGACCAACCTACAAGAGGGTATGAAGGACGTCGCAGATTGGATGAGGCTCAGCCGCCTAAAGCTGAACTCTGAAAAAACTGAAGTCCTCATCCTCGGCAACACCCCGTCCGCCTGGGACGACTCCTGGTGGCCCACGGCCCTCGGCACCGCACCGACCCCCGCAGACCACGCCCGCAACCTCGGCTTCATCCTGGACCCCCTTCTCACTATGACCAAGCAAGTCAACGCCGTGTCCTCCGCCTGCTTCCTCACCCTCCGCATGCTCCGCAAGATCTTCCGCTGGATCCCCGCCGACACCAGAAAAACCGTGACCCACGCCCTCGTCACAAGCCGCCTGGACTACGGCAACACCCTCTACGCTGGGACCACCGCCAAACTCCAAAATCGCCTGCAACGCATTCAAAACGCCTCAGCCCGCCTCATCCTCGACGTACCCCGCAACAGCCACATCTCCGCACACCTGAGACACCTGCATTGGCTCCCAGTCAGCAAAAGGATCACCTTCCGACTTCTCACCCACGCACACAAAGCCCTCCACAACAAGGGACCGGAATACCTCAACAGACGGCTCAACTTCTACGTCCCCACCCGCCCCCTCCGCTCCTCTGGCCTCGCACTCGCTGCCGTCCCTCGCATCCGATGCTCCACGGCGGGTGGGAGATCTTTCTCCTTCCTGGCGGCCAAGACCTGGAACTCCCTCCCCACCAGCCTCAGGACCACCCAGGACCACTCTGCTTTCCGGAGACTCCTAAAGACCTGGCTGTTCGAGCAGCGATAACCACCCCCTTTGTCCCTAGCGCCTTGAGACCCGCACGGGTGAGTAGCGCGCTTTATAAATGCTAATGATTTGATTTGATTTGATTTACCAGATACTAGACAAGGTAAATCCTGTAACATATATGGTTTCCATCCCACAGAGGACTGGTGGGACAAACCTATCACTTGAACTTATTAAAGTCATAGGAAGAAACCCCTCCTGATCGAGTAGACACTTAAGTCAGTGTAAACCATGTAAACATCTTTAGACCTCTAGACAAGCTCCTTCAACCGGAATGGCGAAACAACAGATAGCCACACTGTTGAAAAAACATCCAAACTTTGTTTCGGGTGCTCCCGGACACACATCCCTAGTGTCCATAATATCATCACGAATGGATCACAGGTAGTTAAGTTGAAGCCCTACTGCATCCCCACCACCAGGAGAAAAGGGAGTAGAAGAGGAAGTAGATCCCATGCTGAAGGCTGATATTATAGAACCCTCCCAGACAGCCTGGTGCAATCGTGTTGTGCTAGTGCCAAAACCGAATGGAAGCCTTCGGCCTTGCATTGATTTCTATCAATTGAATGTGATCTCACGATTTGACACTTATCCCATGCCCCAAGTGGATGAACTGGTTGAAAGAATAGGTGGAGCAATGGTTTTGTCCACCATTGATCTCACAAAAGGATACTGGCAGATTTCCCTTTCTCCTGAAGCACCGGAGAAAATAGCCTTCTCAACTCCACCAGGACTGTATCCCTTTATTGTTCTTGCCCTTGGTCTTCATTGGGCCCTTGCCATCTTTCCAAGACTTAGGAACTGTCCTATTTCGGGTTCACCAGACTTACACAGGGGTGTCTTGATGACATGGTCATATATAGTCCCCATTGGGAGTCATACCTACATCACCTAGATAAGGTCTTACATACATTAAACCATGCACGCCTTACCCTGAACCCAAAAATATACTGTTGCCACCAAACAGATTGAATATCTGGGTTTTCCAATACACGCAGGGATCATTCAACTCCAACTAAATAAACGTGAGGCTTTTCGTAAAATACCATGACCTACAGCAAAGAAGGAAATACGTTCCTTTTTGGGACTTGTGGTATACTATTGGAGATTCGTCCCCCAGTCCTCTGAAATTGCACACCCCCTACCGATCTCCTTGCACATAAATGTACAGGAAATTAGTACCATGGACCGATGTTCATAAACGGAACTTTGTACATTTGAGGAAACTACTGTGTCAGGACCCTGCCCTCATGTGTTATCGTTTTGATAAAACCCTTGTGCTGCAGAGCGGTGCCTCTGGTCGAGGCTTAGGGGCTGTTTTAATGCAGCCAGCTCAATTGGGCGAGTTATGGCAGTATACAGCATCTGGACCCCATTCAGTCTGCAGCTAAGCATTTCTCTTTGGATGTGCTCCAGCTATCAAAGCTCTTTTTTTCAATTTTTGCCTTATATTACTGCTGTCTGCACACAATGTTGAATATTTCACAATTTGATGTATGCAGCAGATAAACAAATAATCTCAAAACATTTTATCGGGAATCACACTTGTCTTGTTTCTGGATTTCAATACGTATACTTTGGACTGCTGGATTATGAAGCACATGTAGAATGCGACTGCTCAGTACCTAATCAAATCAAGAAAATTGGACAATTTCCCCACTTCCAAGACAACTATATTGACTTCCTGTTTATAATAGGTTTACATTCAAAGGTCTTTTTAAAATCCATAAAGCATTCTATGACACTGGTCCCTTCTTCCTCAGATATAAATTAAAGAAATATTCTTGCAACTGTCCAGAAAATTGATATCTTCATACAGTCTTCCCTTGAACAATTCACCTTTTCATTACACTCAAATGAATGGTTGCTCCATTGGACTGAACTGTTTAATAATATATCCTTTCATCTCTATGACAATTTTAATCATATTTTGTCAGCCCTCAAAGACATAGCTTTCCATTAGTAAACTCCAGACTTTTGTCCACATTGGTGACATCTATTTCTAGAGCACCATGATGTTTCTTCAGGCAAAAGGCTGCACTTTCCAAAAGCAGATAATATAAGATAAGATAAGATTTTGTTAGATTTGGGGGTTGACCCGAATGTTGTTTATTTTCTTAGGGATAAACAATCTGCATTCCTGCTGAGTTTCTGTTTACCTTATATTTGAACATGCTGGAGAAGGCTCTAGTGGATACGAAGGCTAATTGCCCCTTAATAGGTTCTCACTCCTTGCCAGTGCTATTATACGCGGACAGCGGTTTTGATGACAATAACTGCTAATGGTTTTCAAAAGTTATTAAATGTTTTTGACCATTTTATGAGTTAACTTGTCTAAATCATACATCATGGTGCAGGCTGCCAAACCATTAAACCCCAAGACCTTTATTCTAAACCATCACCCCCTGTCCGAAGTAGGGAGTTTTCCATATTTTGGGATACAGTTTGATTCAGGCTTAAGCTGGATGCCATTGCTGGAGGCTAGGAAAATGGTCTTTAGAAAGTCCAAAGGAGCTGTTTTTAGCTTTGAGGTAAGGTTGGGAAGTAGGCCACTAAAAACCTTAATGAAAATCTAAGAAGCTAAATGCATCTCAAAGGCCATGTATGAGAGTTACATTTGGGGGTATCTCCCTCCAAGGGAATTACAGATCAAGGAGAATAGATTTTTAAGGTGGGTGCATTGTGTCACTCAGAATGCATCAACCTACGTTGGTCATGAAGAGCTGAGGTCAAATACTTGAGTGATCTTATAAATGCTGTGCCCGTTAATGTCCTGGATTAGGATATGGTTAAGAGAGGAGTTGGCTTTAAACCATCTGATCATCAGAGATTGGTTAGAGATGGATCATGCCTTAAATATCCCTTGGCTAAGATATGTGAAAGATATCCTCATGAGTTTAGGTAGGTTGGAAATTTTTCTCAAGCCAGAGGGTATTGTCTAGGGGGATCTGAAGTGGATCAAAGTTTGCTTCAGAGAACAGCTGATCATAAAACGGGAGTAGATGGAGTTGGTTAAGCCCTCAGTCCATCAGCCTGCTATGATAACTACAACCTGGGAGATTGAACCCTATTTAATGACTGAAACATAATAGGGATACAGGGTTGCTGACTCATTTTAGGCATTTAGCCCTATCCTCCCCTCGGAAATGTTATGATCCTAACCTGTTGGGTCCTTGTGGTGACAACAAGTCACCCCAGGACACCTTGCACTTTATGACGTTTTGTGAATTTTGTTAAGCCCATAGGACTCTTTTTATAGTCCCTTTGTTCAAACGCCTTGGCTTTGATAACGCGTCCAGCCCTTATAAATTACCTGTACCTGGACACGTCGGAGGTCGGTGAACCTTTTAGCCGAGTTGGACTCTCCTCATCCTAGAATAGTCGGATCACTTAAATCAATAATCAATAACTATTGTAATCGATAGCCAATACTCAGTTAATGGATCAAAATAACTCATTAGGAATCAATAACAGTTGGTATTTCGACGCACCATGACCTTTCAGTCATGAATAACCACACCAGTTTATTAAAAGTTAGTGAATTTATTTCCCTATATTAACAAAGCTAGCAAAATGTATATACGTTTCAAAACCAAATGATATATGCATACGAACATTACTAGCTGTCCACAACGGCGGAAGAAATGCAATCTACGCAAAATCTGAATTATGATACATTCGGTTATGGCAATACAAATCACTAATATGAGTAATTGATTTTGACTAATTGCATACATCGGTCAGCATGACAAGGTTTCAATTTAGCATGGTGCATCAGATAAAACCCTCAACTAACCTCTAATTAGCATTGGCATGTGGGGCTTCATGCAAAACTAATTTAGTCAACACAAATTTGGAAAACTTCTAGCTTGGGCCCTAAAAAATAGCAGTTGGTACCTAAAAGGAAAAACACAATGCATAATACAATTATCCTTTCATACTTACCAATTACAATCAGCATTCAAGAAAGTCTTCGTCCTTCAGGTACCGGTTCGATCAGCATGGGGCAGAATTTCAAAGGGGGCAGAGTTAAGGGGCAAGTTTCCTTGCAGCAGCAAGGAGAATGGGGCAAAGTTACTGCATGGGCAAGACGGGGCAAATTAAAGTTAAAGTCTCTAGAGTGAGAATTCATAAAGTCTCTTTCTCTGGAATAAAGAAAAGGGCATCAAGATGTCGTCTAAGATGGCGTCTTGGATCAAACTTCAAAATGGCATCGTAGAAAATGGCTGACTTCCCTTTGTCCGGTGGGTTTAAGTAAGAAACATTCCAAATTCAGCAGGGTCTTCCATTGGAGGGTTCATAGGGTGGCTTCAATTTGACCAATGAATAGTGTCTTTCTCCTAGTACTCATTTATGCATACATTGTCCTTGGAGCCTTGGAACACAAGTTGTAACAAGGTTTGCCAATTATTTCGATATCTGTACTCTTATTGTCCACACCTGCAGACTGACCTTGGATCAGAGGGGATGAAACCGGCCTAGTACGAAACGTTGGAGATAAGTGTATTAGTCATTTCTACTGGAAAAATACAGAATAATGTTCTTTTAAAAGTGAAAAACCATACAGTTGAATTTGAGGTCAAGCAACTAGGCCAAAGCCTCTACTAAATTTAAGCTAAGCATAAACAGTTTCAACAAGAAATCATAACACACATTTGCAATTATGACGGATTACTACATTTGTCAATTCTTCATGATTAATTAAGCCCGTTTATAATAATGGCGAACTACCCCGTGGGCACAATTTCCCACGTACATTATTTTTCTTTGCTAAAATCACACTACCTTATACGATTTTGGTTACATGATATATGAATATTTGTTGGACCCTCTTTTTCTGCGTCATCAATACCTCCTCTGATGACTAATTATGTCATCACATCAAATCTTTCCACAAATTTTATTCCATTAAAATTCTGTTCTAGTAATTTGGCACTTCAGTCAATTCCCTCTTTCTTTTGGTTCCCTTTGATTTTTCTCTGTATATTTCTACTATTTTGTTTTCTATTTTCTCTTCTCTTTTCCTTTTGTTCCTTGTTTTCAATATTTTAATAGCTTTCCATATTCCCCAAATGCCTAATAAACAAATTAATATTATTAATATTCCTTTCACTATTTTCAGTAACAATCCGTTCGAAATGTTGCTGAGCCAATTTGCCACAGAAGCAAATCCTTTTCCAACCTTCTCCCATACCCCAGGTTCTTTCAATTCTTTCAAATCTGTACTTTCATTAGTTAAATTTGTAAGCATTTTTCTAATTTGTCCACTGTTGTCCGGTATATAAGTACAACAGTGACGTGTACCAAGCATTTTGCAAACACCGCCATCCTTTGCTAAAAGAATGTCTAAGGCAAGCCGATTTTGAAGAGTCATAGCTCTTTCTGCAGCAAGTTCAGCATCCATCAGAATTATAGCTCCTGAGAATTTTGTCAGCATGTTATCCACAATAGTAGACAACTTTCGTATTTTAATCAAATTCAATATGCCTCCCACTGAAGGAATCATTGCTCCAAATATATCTCCTACCATACCAGAAGCTGTCTCCCTTTTCACGACATGATGTAATTCAGACAGCTTTGGAAATTTCTTTAAGTCGTCTAGTTGATAAATCTTTGGGAACACTATTCCCAAATAACATCTCCCATACCATCCTTTAGGAAGATGATAATAGGCGTTAAGTCCACAAATATAATATACCCCTGGAATAACTGGGTCTTGTCCATTCAGCATGAACGTCCATTTAGGTTGAAACAAAAACGTAAGTTTACATTCACTCGTTCCCACAAAAACGGTGTCATAATATGATTTATGTCTATGTATACAGAATCTCCCTACGTGTAATGTATCTAAAGCTATTTTCCCTTGTGTCTTTATTGCAGCAAAAGCATAGTTATCTACAGATGTCGTCTTGTGTAATTCCCTTTCTAATTTCTCCTACACTTCTTTCCTCCTGTCGTCAGTGCGGTCTAAGAAGCTTATCTCCAGCGGTGAAAGCAAGCATGTAAGGTTTTCTCTTTGTGCGTGAGCTGTGTGGAAAGGTGACAATGGTTCAAAGAAACCTCTCATCAATTTTATATAATAATCTCTTGCTATCTTACTCAAATACTCTATTATGGGGATATATGCAAATGTAACGTCCTGATTGGAATAAAAGTAGTGAATATACTCCTGGCCATAAAATCTGGTCATTATTAAACTACATGTAATTCCATACGTAAGAGGCATGCTATGATACGTCACCCCTTCCACTACTGAGGTAGGTATTTGTGTGCATACATAACAATCTTTCGCATCCATTGTCTCAACATACTCACTCAGCAAGCGATTGAAAACATTGGACAAAAGTTCCTTTTTATCATGAAAATGTCTTTCGTCTTGTTCGAGTTTCTTTAAAGGTGTTAGTTCAGTAATAGGTTTAGAAGTAGAAGCATCATTCGTCTCTTTCTCATTCTTCCCATGCATTCCAAGAACTATTGCTACAATTGTTAGTACACATGCAGTTATTAGACCTATACACACTTATTTACAACACTTCATCTTATGCCCTGTGTAGTGTAGCCTGTCATGATCTATATAGAATCAGAAAGTTGAAGACACTTTATCAAATCAGATTTGCAGATATGTATAAAGCTGAACGAGTTCAATGTTCACACTGTTTTCTTTAGCAGCTTAGGGGGTCATTCTGACCCTGGCAGTCATTGACCGCCAGGGTCAACGACCGCGGGAGCACCGCCAACAGGCTGGCGGTGCTCCCAAGGGCATTCTGACGCGGCGGTATGGCCGCGGTCAGAAACGGGAAACCGGCGGTCTCCCGCCGGTTTTCCACTGCCCTGAGGAAGCCATGGGGATTCCGACCCCCTCACCGCCATCCTGTTCCTGGCGGTTTTGACCGCCAGGAACAGGATGGCGGTGAGGGGTGTCGTGGGGCCCCTGGGGGCCCCTGCAGTGCCCATGCCAATGGCATGGGCCCCCGTAAGAGGGCCCCTAAAAGATTTTCAGTGTCTGCCATGCAGACACTAAAAATCGCGACGGGTGCTACTGCACCCGTCGCACCCTTCCCACTCCGCCGGCTCCATTCGGAGCCGGCTTCCTCGTGGGAAGGGGTTTCCCGCTGGGCTGGCGGGCGGCCTTCTGGCGGTCGCCCGCCAGCCCAGCGGGAAACACAGAATAACCGCGGCGGTTTTCTGACCGCGCAGCGGTATTCTGGCGGCTCCCGCCGGCACCGCGGTTACCGCGGCTGGCGGGAGTCAGAATGACCCCCTTAGTCTCTTATCGGTTAGCAGCTTTGTCTCAAAATCGGTTTCAAAGTCAATCAAGTTTAGCAATGTCTTAGCCGGTTAAAAAGTCAATCAGGTTTTCAATGTCTTATTCGGTAAAGTTCATGGAGCTTCACTTTTCAAGTGCCAAAGTGAAATTCTGCCTCTTCGTTCTCAAGACTGAGAGATAGGAATTCGTCTGACCAATCGTTAGCGGCTATGTATGCCCACTCCGGACCAGAATACCTTCTGCTCGGTATTCTTTTCCTTTTCAATTTTGCATCTCCCTTTGATTCTCTCTCACGGGTACTTTCTTCCTTGGCCAGGTCTTTCTCTTCACTTGGTGTTGCTATTGCGACAGACACTTCTTTTCTTTTCTCTTTCAACTTTGGCCCTTCATTTTCATTTGATATTTCTTTAGTCCTTAGTTTCACTGGCGATATGCTTTGCCTCAGTTTCGCACTGTTTTCACCTGAGGGACCTGCAACCGGTTCCGGAGGAGGTTGAGCGATTTCACTTTGTCCCTCCTCTTTTCCTTCCTCTAGGAGGTCAATCAGGTTTTCCTTTTCCTTTCCTGTATCGTCCGCTTCTGGGAAAGCCCTCCTCTGATCAGGCTCTCCTGCTTCTTCACCTGTCGCAGGCTCTTTGTCACCCTCAGGGTCTCCGTCACTTTCTGATGTCTCTCCCCCGTTCTCCTCAAATGGATCAGCTGTTTCTTCCTCAGAGAGTATCTCTCCCTCCTCTATTTCTGCTTGTTCGCCTCCAGGTTCTCGTTGCTCTGTCTCGGTGCCTGGTACTTTCTTGTCAGGCACTGGTGATTTCAGTGCTTCAACTTCCTCTTCTGTGGGGCACGTCACCCTTTTCGTGTGACTGGCGTGAATCCAGTTGGGAACTCCCGCACACTTCACAGCGGTAGTAGTCGTCAGAATCACTTGGAAAGGTCCTTTCCAACGGGGTTCCAGGCACGACTTCCTCACGTGCTTCTTTATCACGACCCAGTCACCTGCTTTAAGGGCGTGTCCTGGACCTTGGATCGGTGGCAAGGTGGTTGCCTCCACCTTGTGAGAAAAAGAGCGTACCACATCAGCTAGACCTTTGCAGTAGTCCAATACCATATCATCCGTAATATTCAAAAGAGCATTTGCAGGAACTGCTGGAAGTCTCATGGCTCTGCCCATGAGGATCTCGTGCGGGGACAGTCCAGTTTTCCTATCAGGGGTGTTTCTCATTGACATTAACACCAAAGGCAATGCGTCGGGCCATTTCAAGTTTGTTGATGCACATATTTTCGCCATCCTTGATTTCAATGTGCCATTCATTTGCTCCACTAGACCTGATGCTTCAGGGCGGTAGCTACAATGCAACATTTGCTCAATGTTCAGCGCTGCACACAGTAATTTTATTACTTCGTTATTGAAGTGACTTCCTCTATCTGATTCTAAAGAGATCGGGAATCCGAAACGTGGTATTAGTTCTCTTAAGGGTAGTTTGGCGACTGTGAGACTGTCATTTCTACGTGTGGGGTATGCTTCAATCCAGTGACTAAAAATACACACAATCACCAACACATACTTCAAACCTCCATGCACAGGCATCTCAATGAAATCCATTTGCATCCTGCTGAACGGACCTCCGGCTCTCCCAATATGGCTCAAATTTACTACTGTCCCCTTCCCTGCGTTCATTTGTTGGCAAATGATGCAACGATGGCAAACTGCTTCAGCAACTTGATGGAATTTGGGATTAAACCAATCGATTTTGAATAGTCTAACCATGGCATCCCTTCCAAGATGGGCTTGTCCATGGTACAGTCTGGCTAACTGTGTCAAAAGACTGTTTGGTAAAACCAATCTCCCTTCACTTGAAACCCACAAATCATCTGGTTTCTTTACACATTGTAATTTGCTCCATGAGAGTTTCTCATCCTCACTTACATCGTTTTGTAAAGATTTCAATTCATCGATTGTATCTACAACCTTTAGAGCAAAAGCTTCACTTGGCTCAAGTTCTTGCTCGTTTATCAAGTTCCATTCGTCCCTGACCAATATACAGTTCAATGCGCAAAACCTTGCGACTTGATCTGCATATCCGTTTCCCAAGGAAACATAGGGGGTCATTCTGACCCTGGCGGTAAAAGGCTCTTACCGCCGGTCAGAAGACCGCCATTCTACCGCCGCGGCCGCGGTAAACCGCCACGGTCATTCTGACCCACAACTGCCAAGCCGCCAAAAACCCGACATCCACGGAAGGCCGCCTCATCAGAGGTCAGCGATAAACTGGAGATGACCAAACCTCCACCGTCACGCCAACACAAACACGCCCATGCCATTACGACCCACGAATCCACGCGGCAGTCTTTCAACCGCGGTATTCCATTGGCGGTACACACCGCCACGGTCAAAATACACACCCAGCTCCAAAACACAGCCACATTGGACAATTTGAAATACACACACCTGATACACATACAAACGCCACTCCCACACATCCAATCAACTATTAAACACACACCCACATCACCCACAAACCCCCACTACTAGAAATTCAGAGAGAAGGCGAGAGAGAGAGAGAGAGAGAGCACAGCTATCGAAAACCCCAACACACACAGGAACACAACATCATCACCCACACTACATCCACGCACAAAACACCCCACACCACCACACACACCACACTCATCACCACAAACACCACCCCACACCACCCCATTGCACCCCAAAGACACCCCAGGTTCTCGGACCAAGAACTCAGGGTCATGGTGGAGGAAATAATCAGGGTAGAGCCCCAGCTATTCGGCACACAGGTGCAGCACACCACAATAGCCAGGAAGGCGGAGCTATGGCAAAGGATCGTCAACAGGGTCAACGCTGTGGGACAGCATCCCAGAAACCGGGAAGACATCCGAAAGCGCTGGAACGACCTACGGGGGAAGGTGCGGTCGATGGTGTCAAGAAACAACATCGCTGTGCAGAAGACTGGCGGCGGACCCCCACCCACTCCACCCAAATTCACAGCATGGGAGCAAGAGGTCTTGAACATCCTGCATCCTGAGGGCCTCGCTGGAGTAGGCGGAGGAATGGACTCTGGTAAGTCTAATCTCAACTACCTTACCCCCCCCAACCACCAGCATGCCAACCCACACCCCCACCCTCACCCCCAACCCCCCAGCACACATCCTCCCTGCCAATGTCTCTCCAGCACAACCCACCCAACACAATACCAATCCCTGAATGCCAACACAAACCATGGACACCCATCACCTAAGCATGACCACTGCACATACCCATCCCCCCCCCACAAACCACCCTCACAACTCCTTCCACAAGGGAATGCCAGCACTGGGGGACAAGGGCACCCCCAAATCGCACGCCATGGCACACACAGACGCAATAACCATACTCTTTTACCCCTGCAGGGCCCGAACGCCAACACACTGGCCAGGAGGGTCCAGATTTGTCCATCCCGCCCCCAGAACAGGCCCCCAGTGATGACAGCAGCTCTGTCGACCTAGAACCTGATGACCAGCCCGGACCATCGGGGGCCTCTGGACAGTCGGTTCCCCACACACAGACACAGGCCACAGCAGACCCAACCCCCTCTGGGAATACCAGCACAGCTCCCACCCAGCGAGCCCATGTCTCTGTCTCCAGGACGCGTCAATCAGCGGTGTGTCCGCCACTACAGGGCACCCAGGCTGACCCACCACCCCAACAACAACAGGGACCTGGGGGCAGTGGTAGTGGGCACACCGTCCAGGGGACAGAGGCCCGGGGAAACAGGGCAACTGGGAGGGCTGCAGTGCGAGAGGGGGTGGACCGGCCCAGGGAACCCACTCTCCAAGAGGCCCTCACCACCATCATGGGAGCATACCACCACTCCCAGGAGACGATGGCGACGGTACTGGCCAGGTTCCAGGAGATCCAGGCACAGCAGGAGGAACGGTACATGGGGTTCAGAGACGAACTCAGGAACATAGGTACCGCAATGGGGACCATCGTCCTGGCCCTCAACCAGATAGTCACCACATTGCAGGACCATGTGGCACCCCAAAGGGCCCCTGTCACTAGCCCGGACCACGAACAGCCTACCACCTCCGCCGGCGCTAGTGGACAGGAGGCCCCCACACAACGACAGGCCACCAGAACCTCACCTCCTGCTGAAGATCAACCACCCCGCAAGCGGAACCTGAGATCACACAAGAAGACAGAGTAGGATGCCAAGACCCCCCGCCAGCATAAGATACCCCCTGATGTCATCCCACTGTCCCACATTGTCACCCTGTCCAACCTTGAACTGCCCCTGCTCCATCCTTCCACAGGCATATGGACAATGCACCTGTGCGACTGAGAACTGGACTCTGCCATGGACATTACTCCACCCCCACCCATCACCGTTTTACTATCATGGACCCATATGCAGCACTTAAAATAAATCACCAATTGCACTTCAAAAATCAGGAGTCTGCTTGTATTCTTTACAAATGTATTACACATAACAGTGCAATAATGTTCAGTCACATTGTGATGACAACATACCAATGTCTATAAGCATTAGTCCATGGGCAAACAAAGCAGCAGTCACGCTGTGGGTCATACAGCTCTGAAAAGGGAAGGGAAAGTCAAAAATCAGTTAAAAGGAACTGGGGGAAACACAGAAAGTAGAGATGAAGGAGGGCAGAAGTAAATGTAAAAAGGCGTGGGTGATTCTTACCTGTGTGCTACTGAAAATACTGTTGTATAACTGTGTCCCTGTTGTCCGTGTCGTCCCCGTCGTCTTCCTCCTCTTCACTCTCCACAGGCTCCACAGCTGCTACAACACCACCATCTGGACCATCCTCCTGCAGGAAAGGCACCTGGCGTCGCAATGCAAGATTGTGAAGCATACAGCAGGCCACGATGATATGACACACCTTCTTTGGTGAGTACATTAGGGATCCCCCTGTCATATGCAGGCACCTAAACCTGGCCTTCAGGAGGCCGAAGGTCCTTTCTATGATCCTCCTAGATCGCCCATGGGCCTCATTGTACCGTTCCTCTGCCCTGGTACGGGGATTCCTCAATGGGGTCAGTAGCCAAGGCAGGTTGGGGTAACCAGAGTCACCTATTAGCCACACACGGTGTCTCTGTAGCTGTTCCATCACTTAAGGGATGCTGCTATTTCGCATGACATACGCGTCATGCACTGATCCAGGGAACTTGGCATTTAGATGGGAGATGTACTGGTCAGCCAAACAGACCACCTGGACATTCATCGAATGGTAATTTTTTCGATTTCTGTACACCTGCTCATCGTCTTTTGGGGGTACTAAAGCCACATGGGTCCCATCAATGGCACCATTGATGTTGGGGATATGTCCAAGGGCATAGAAATCACCCTTCACAGTGGCCAAATCACCCTCCTTAGGGAAAACAATGTATCTCCGCATGTATTTCATCAGGGCAGACAACACTCTGGACAAAACCTTAGAAAACATAGGCTGAGACATCCCTGATGACATGGCCACTGTTGTCTGAAAAGACCCACTTGCCAAAAAATGGAGTACTGACAGAACCTGCACCAGAGGGGGAATCCCTGTGGGTTGGCGGATGGGGGACATCAGGTCAGGCTCCAGCTGGGCACACAGTTCATGTATAGTGGCTCGGTCAAGTCGGTATCGAAGTATAATATGTCGTTCTTCCATTGTCGACAGGTCCACCAGCGGTCGGTACACAGGAGGATTCATCCTTCTCCTCGCAAGTCCCAGCGGACGGTGCCTAGGAAGGACAACATGGAGCACAGAGTCAATCAACCCACAGGTACGTTCACCCAGCTTGCACAGTACACGAATCGCTATGCATTGAAAGGCTTGTATGAGTGGCAATGCAAGGCCTGGGCCTGTGTGACGCAGTAGCAATTAAGCCATGTGGGCCCTTGTAATGGCGGCTGCCTGACCTGAGAAGTGTGACAGTGGGATATGAGGTCAACGCGCTGGCGTGGCACACCGTGGCGGTAGGCGGTCGAAGACCGCAGTGCGAAGGCGCATTGGTTAACATTGAACCCTATGGGTCTCAGGAGCCAATGACGATGTGCGCCGGCGGTCGCGGTACACACCGCGGCGGTACGCACCGCCGCGGGCGTGACCGCCATTTTCTATCTGCTTAACCACTCGAGACCTGACCATCCACAGGAGAGGACCTATACTGCAAGTGCTGCTGTGACCTCGGTCTGGAAGAGACAATGGCTGCTGCGACTGGGGAAAGGGCCCCTGCCTTCACTTCAGAAGAGTTGGAGAAACTTGTGGATGGGGTCCTGCCCCAGTATGCGCTACTCTACGGTCCTCCAGACCAACAGGTAAGTACACTGGGTGCACATTGGATGGGCTATGCCTGGGTTGTGTATGGTGGATGAAAGATGGTGGGGTGGGGAGCAAATGAGGAGTGCTTGGCACGACAGATGAGAGCATGTGCCACATGGCAGGGTTGGGGATGGGGGGCAATCACATCTAACATGCAGAAAAATGATGAAAATTCCTTTCCCACCCTATACATGTCAAATAGGTCAGCGCCCATCAGAAAGCCGACATTTGGCGTGCCATCGCCAAGGAAGTCCGGGCCCTGGGGGTCCACAACAGACGGGGCACCCACTGCCGAAAGAGGTGGGAGGACATCCGCCGCGGGACCAGGAAGACCGCCGAGTCACTGCTGGGGATGGCCTCCCAACGTAGGAGGGGTGCCAGTCGTACCTTGACCCCCCTGATGTCCCGGATCCTGGCGGTGGCCTACCCCGATTTGGATGGGTGCGTGAGGACATCACAGCAGACACAAGGGGGTGAGTACCAGCACATTCTGCTATCTTTACACGCAGTGGGGGCGTCTGGGTGGGGGAGGAGGGCTGGGGGTGACATTAGGCCAGGGCGCTTTCTGTAGTGTAGTCCCCTCCTTTAGGCATGGCCCTGTGCCCTCGCCCCCCACCTCTGTAGGGTGCCAAGTACAGCAATCGATGGTCCAGCATCACCCATGTGCGCATTTGTTGTCCATAGACCTGTTGGCCTAGTCACAAGTACTGAGTAGTGTACCCCGATTGCGCGGCGTAGTGTATGAGGCTCCTGTGTCTGTCCTCTCCGCCAACGGTGTTGACAATGCATGCACTCAACCTGTTTTTATTTCTCCCCCCACCCTTTTTTCTTTATCTTCTTGTGCATGTGTGCATTAGCATCATCAGGCGGAGGCGAATTGGCATCGGAGTACGAGGGAGCTACAACTCACAAGGCCCCGGTGGGCCATGGTACAGACACCGAGGTCACCAGTGATACGGAGGGCGAGGGGAGCACCACAACGGGGACCCGTGGTGACACCAGCGACACCAACACGTCCTCGGAAGGGAGCTCCCTAGCGGTGGCGGCAACATCCGGGCCCCCCGCCTCTACAGGTACAGCCGCCACCCAGCGCACCAGCTCCGCCCTCCCAGCAGCCCCTCAGCCTTCGCTCCGTGCCCGCTCGCCCAAGAAGGCGGGCATCTCCTTCGCCCCAGGCACCTCAGGCCCTGCCCCTGTTACCCCTGCTGCCCTCAGTGAGGAGGTCATTGACCTCATACAGACCATCATTGTTGGGCAGTCTACCCTTTTGATTGCCATCCAGGGGGTAGAGAGGGAGGTGCATCGGAGCAATGCATACCCGGAGGGCATTCATTCGGGTCAGGCTGCCCATCAACGATTGTTCAATGCTCTGGCCTCAGCACTGACGGCAGCCATTGTCCCTGTTTCCAGCCTCCCTCTTCTAACTGCCTCCACCCTGTCTCTGTCTCCTGTTCCTCAGCCTATCCCATCCACACCATCAGACCAGCCTGCACACACCTCAACACCCAAGGGCAGCTCATCCAGACATAAGCACCACAGATCACACAAGCATTCACCCAAGCAACACCCAGATGCAGACATGCCAACAGTCACTACCACCTCTGTGTCCCCCTCCTCCTCGTCTCCCTCCTCCCTCCCTGTGACGTCTCCACTCACACCTGCATGCACACCACCATCAGCCAGTACTTCCATCACCACCACACCCTCCAGTACAGTCCGCACACGTGCAGTCACCACCCCCACTGCCATTTACACGTCCCCTGTGTCCTCTCCCACTGTGTCTGTCACCCCCTCTTCCAAGACACACAAACGCAGGCAGCCACCCACCCAACAGCCAACCACCTCACGACAGCCTACGTCACAAGCACCTGCACCCAAAGACAGCACACCTGACTCTCCTACAACCACATCCTCTTCCTCCACTCCCATACCCACTACACCTACCGTTTACATTGGTCCTAAAAAAGTTTACCTCTCCAAACTTAACCTCTTTGCCCCACCTGACCCACCCCCTCCATCTGCTAAGAGTCCCAACAGCACCTCAGCCACCACCAGCCCTGCTTCAAGTGTCACCATTGTGCACGGGTTTTGGAGTCCACCCTTTCCCAGCACTGATACATCGGCCAGCAGCAAGGGGACAGCCAGCCCCCCCCCTGGAAAGAGGACCCGTAAAATCAAGGGCCGCCGCCAGAAGACTGACACGGCTGCCCCCAAGGAGCAAAGTCCTGGGCCGTCACCTGCCACAACATCCAGGGGAGGCAAGGGCCGGAGAGCCTCATCGAAGGAGGTCAAGGGCAGCAGGGCGGAGAAGTCAGCCAGCAGGGGCGCGGACCAGGAGGGCCCCACAAGCTCCATCCCGGGTGTGAGGGAGGACACCCACGGGCCCAGGACTCTGTCACAGAAGGGTCCAGCAACTGCACGGTCGGAGGGTGATTAAGCAGGGAGTCCTGGCCAGGTCTGCGCTCCCTTGAATGACTGGACAAGCACCGCTGAAGAGGGCCCCGCCGTGCAGAAAGACACCGCTGAAGAGGGCCCCGCCGTGCAGAAAGGCACCGCTGAAGAGGGCCCCGCCGTGCAGAAAGACACCGCTGAAGAGGGCCCCGCCGTGCAGAAAGGCACCACTGAAGAGGGCCCCGCCGTGCAGAAAGACACCGCTGAAGAGGGCCCCGCCGTGCAGACAGGCACCGCTGAAGAGGGCCCCGCCGTGCAGAAAGACACCGCTGAAGAGGGCCCCGCCGTGCAGAAAGACACCGCTGAAGAGGGCCCCGCCGTGCAGACAGGCACCGCTGAAGAGGGCCCCGCCGTACAGAAAGGCACCGCTCCGCTGGGCCCGCCGTCTCAAGCACCGCTCCGCTGGGCCCCGCCGTCTCAAGCACCGCTCCGCTGGGCCCCGCCGTCTCAAGCACCGCTCCGCTGGGCCCTTCCTGTCAAGCACCGCTCCGCTGGGCCCCGCCGTCTCAAGCACCGCTCCGCTGGGCCCTTCCTGTCAAGCACTACTCCGCTGGGCCCTTCCTGTCAAGCACCGCTCCGCTGGGCCCCGCCGTCTCAAGCACCGCTCCGCTGGGCCCCGCCGTCTCAAGCACCGCTCCGCTGGGCCCTTCCTGTCAAGCACCGCTCCGCTGGGCCCCGCTGTCTCAAGCACCGCTCCGCTGGGCCCTTCCTGTCAAGCACCGCTCCGCTGGGCCCCTCCTGTCAAGCACCGCTAGGCTGGGCACTTCCTGTCAAGCACCGCTCCGCTGGGCCCCTCCTGTCAAGAACCGCTCCGCTGGGCCCTTCCTGTCAAGCACCGCTCCGCTGGGCCCCTCCTGTCAAGCACCGCTCCCCTGGGCCCTTCATGTCAAGCACCGCTCCGCTGGGCCCCGCCGTCTCAAGCACCGCTCCGCTGGGCCCTTCCTGTCAAGCACCGCTCCGCTGGGCCCCTCCTGTCAAGCACCGCTCCGCTGGGCCCTTCCTGTCAAGCACCGCTCCGCTGGCCCCCTCCTGTCAAGCACCGCTCCGCTGGGCCCTTCCTGTCAAGCACCGCTCCGCTGGGCCCCTCCTGTCAAGCACCGCTCCGCTGGGCCCTTCCTGTCAAGCACCGCTCCGCTGGGCCCCTCCTGTCAAGCACCGCTCCGCTGGGCCCTTCCTGTCAAGCACCGCTCCGCTGGGCCCCGCCGTCTCAAGCACCGCTCCGCTGGGCCCTTCCTGTCAAGCACCGCTCCGCTGGGCCCTGCCGTCTCAAGCACCGCTCCGCTGGGCCCTTCCTGTCAAGCACCGCTCCGCTGCGCCCTTCCTGTCAAGCACCGCTCCGCTGGGCCCCGCCGTCTCAAGCACCGCTCCGCTGGGCCCTTCCTGTCAAGCACCGCTCCGCTGGGCCCCGCCGTCTCAAGCACCGCTCCGCTGGGCCCTTCCTGTCAAGCACCCCTCTGCTGGCCCCTCCTGTCAAGCACCGCTCCGCTGGGCCCTTCCTGTCAAGCACCGCTCCGCTGGGCCCCTCCTGTCAAGCACCACTCCGCTGGGCCCTTCCTGTCAAGCACCGCTCCGCTGGGCCCCTCCTATCAAGCACCGCTCCGCTGGGCCCTTCATGTCAAGCACCGCTCCGCTGGGCCCCGCCGTCTCAAGCACCGCTCCGCTGGGCCCCTCCTGTCAAGCACCGCTCCGCTGGGCCCTTCCTGTCAAGCACCGCTCCGCTGGGCCCCTCCTGTCAAGCACCGCTCCGCTGGGCCCTTCCTGTCAAGCACCGCTCCGCTGGGCCCCTCCTGTCAAGCACTGCTCCGCTGGGCCCTTCCTGTCAAGCACCGCTCCGCTGGGCCCCGCCGTCTCAAGCACCGCTCCGCTGTGCCCTTCCTGTCAAGCACCGCTCCGCTGGGCCCCGCCGTCTCAAGCACCGCTCCGCTGGGCCCTTCCTGTCAAGCACCGCTCCGCTGGGCCCCGCCGTCTCAAGCACCGCTCCGCTGGGCCCTTCATGTCAAGCACCGCTCCGCTGGGCCCCGCCGTCTCAAGCACCGCTCCGCTGGGCCCTTCCTGTCAAGCACCGCTCCGCTGGGCCCCTCCTGTCAAGCACCGCTCCGCTGGGCCCTTCCTGTCAAGCACCGCTCCGCTGGGCCCCTCCTGTCAAGCACCGCTCCGCTGGGCTCTTCCTGTCAAGCACCGCTCCACTGGGCCCCGCCGTCTCAAGCACCGCTCCGCTGGGCCCTTCCTGTCAAGCACCCCTCCGCTGGGCCCCGCCGTCTCAAGCACCGCTCCGCTGGGCCCTTCCTGTCAAGCACCGCTCCGCTGGGCCCCGCCGTCTCAAGCACCGCTCCGCTGGGCCCTTCCTGTCAAGCACCGCTCCGCTGGGCCCCACCGTCTCAAGCACTGCTCCACTGGGCCCTTCCTGTCAAGCACCGCTCCGCTGGGCCCTTCCTGTCAAGCACCGCTGGCCCATTGACAGTGCCGGTTCTGTGTCGAGCTAGTGTTCACGCTGCACTCGGGGCACCCTGCCTCCTCCATTACCTGTGGAGTCTGTAATCCACCTGATGGCCTGTGTCTCTGCACTCCCCAGGATGGCACAGTGGGCAGACCACCCACTGTAGAGACTTTTGAGACTGTGGCTTTGCACTCCCCAGGATGGCACAGTGGGCAGACCACCCACTGTAGAGACTTGTGAGACTGTGGCTTTGCACTCCCCAGGATGGCACAGTGGGCATGGTGGACCCTTCGTGGATCTGGCGTCGTGGACTCATGTGGCTGAGGTGCCCCCCCTTCCCTTCCCCCTGAGGTGCCTGTAGTTTTGTCATCTGATGCCCCAGCAGTGTTCTCTCCAACGGACTCAGGTCTCCTGTGTGGGCTTTGCCCATGTGTTGATACACTTTGGCCCACGGACAGTGGAAATTTAAGTGACCGTGCAGGACTTATTGCCTATGTTTATCGGTTTTGCAATGTTCTTACTTGATTTTTTACAATTCATATTGCTATTTTACCATGACTTCAAAGAACCTCTTTTATACATAAATTTTGTTTCTCACTTTAATTATGTCTTTGCATTATTCCGGGGGGTTTGGGTGGTGTCACTGTGACTTGGTGCTCTGCATTGGTGTGTAGATAGTTGGGGGGGGGGAGGTCGCATATGTGTGTGCGCGTAAGCTTTCCTCCTCCCCCCTCCCCTGTGTCGTAGGTGCAGTACTCACCGTTGTCGTCTGCGCCGGCGTTCGTACTCGTGGTAGATGAGCAGGTAGACAATAGCTGGTAGGATGTTTAATTCGGGTTCCATGCTGTTCTCCGTCCTCGTGGAGTGTGTATAGGTAAGCGTTTTCCCGTTCGTAGTCTGTTTCCGCCGTGTTTTTATCGGCGGGGCTCCCGCCCCGGAAAAGGTGGCGAATTGGTGAGTTGTGATAGGGTGGGCGGTACATTGTCTGCCGCCTGCCTGTTGGCGGTGACCGCCGCGCTGTTTGACGGTCCCGCCGTGGCGGTCGGAGTGTTAAGGTGGCGGGCTGTGTTGGCGGTTCCCGCCAGGGTCAGAATTCCATTTTTTGGACCGCCAGCCTGTTGGCGGGTTGGCCGCCGCTTTTAACACTGACCGCCAGGGTCAGAATGACCCCCATAGTCTTGTGATTTCGAGTGTGCACTGCATTTTACCACCGCAACTTCTCCTGGTAACTGAATGGCATGCAACAATTCTCTTATTCTTTCACCATGTTTCACTGGTGATCCTGAAGAGGTCATGAAGCCTCTCTGTGACCACAATTGTCCAAAATCATGCACTATTCCAAATCCGTACTGACTGTCAGTGTAAATGGTGACCTTCATTAATGCGGAAAGTTGGCAAGCTCTAGTAAGTGCTACCAGCTCTGCTACTTGTGCAGAGTAAACTCCTTGAAGCCAAGATGCTTCCAGAACACCTGTTATTGTACATACAGCATATCCTGCTTTCAATATTCCCAGTGCATCCCTTAAACATGAACCATCAACAAAAATAACTTGATTGTTGTCTTCCAAGCGGGTGTCTTTGATGTCAGGTCTTGGCTTTGTACAAAATTCAGTCACCTGAAGACAGTCGTGCTCGATGTCTTCAGCGTTCTCAATTTAGACATTTTCACTGGGAAACAAGGTTGCTGGATTCAACGTAGTGCACCTTTTCAGCTGCACATTAGGTGAACCCAAAATTATTGTCTCTTACCTTGTAAGCCTAGCACCGGTCATGTGCTGTGTTCGGGAACGTGTCAAAAGTATCTCGACTGAGTGAGGGACCATGACTGTTAAAGGGTGTCCCATCACTATTCCTTCACTCTGATTTAAGCTTATACCAACTGCTGCTACGGCACGCAAGCACCCTGGCAGTGCTGCTGTGACCGGATCCAAAGTAGCTGAAAAATATGCTACTGGTCTGTTAACGCCACCATGGGCTTGAGTCAAGACAGACAAAGAACATGCATCACGTTCATGGCACAACAATGTAAAAGGCTTTGTGTAATCAGGCATACCTAAAGCTGGAGCCCTGCACATGCATTCCTTTAATTCAACAAAAGCATCCATCTCATCTCCTTTCAGCTCTATTTCATCCTGCGCATCCTTCTGGGTCAGTTTCAGTAATGGTTTTGCTAGAGTTGAGAAATTGGGAATCCATTGGCGACAGTAGCTCATCATTCCCAGAAACGTTCTCACCTCTCTCCTTGTCTTCGGTGGACTCATTTGAAGTATGCTTGTTATTCTCTCTTTCATGATCCTTCTCGACCCCTTCTCTATTTGGTGACCCAAATATTTCACTTTCTTCTTACAGAACTGTAATTTCGAAGGGGACACTTTGTGTCCGTTCCTTCCCAAATGGTTCAATAGGGCAATGGTGTCAGCTGTACAGTCATTTTCTGTCTTAGATGCGATCAGAAAATCGTCAATGTACTGCACCAAGGTTGATTCAAATGGTAATTCTAATGATTCCAAATCCTTCTTTAGAATCTGATTGAAAATTGATGGTGACTCCGAAAACCCTTAAGGAATTCGACACCAACTGTAGACTCTGTCTAGGAATTTGAAACAAAATAGAAATTGGCTGTCCTCATGAAGAGGCACGGAAAAGAATGCTTGTGACAAGTCGATGACTGAGAACCACTCAGCATCACAGGGAACTTGAAACATTATCACAGCTGGATTCGGTACTACGGGACAACATTTGACTATTATGTCATTTATTTTCCTCAGATCCTGAACAATCCGGACCTTTCCACTCGGTTTTATCAGTCCCATGATTGGTGAATTACATGGACTACTTAACACTTCTTTTAGTACTCCTTGTTTTACAAACTCATCAATGAGTTGGGCGACTTTCATGAGGGTGTCTTGTGCCATGTGGTATTGTGGGGTCTGGGGAAAGGTTACATTGGGTTTTACAGTCACTTTCACTGGTTCCACTCCTTTGACCAATCCTACTTCTTTCCCTGTCATATCCCACACCTCTTTTCCAACTGTTTCCTGTAACTCAGCAGGAATATCTGCTTCAGTGAGCATTGGATAAAGAGTAATCAGGGGATACTCTTCATCGACAGTTTCCACTTCGTCCCCTTCTACGCCGTCCTCTTCTTCCCTATCACTGTTTGTCTGAATTTTTATTCCATTATTTGAACACATAATCGAGCATCCCAATTTACACAATAAATCTCTCCCTAATAGTGATATTGGGCTCGAGTCACACACCACAAATTTATGTGACCCTTGATAGTTACCAATTCTGACTTGCACTGGATCAGTGATTGGGTTTGTCAGATACCTATTTGCTACTCCCACTACTTGAACTGTTCTCCCTGAAAGTGGCAAATTTGGTACTTCGATGCTTCTAACAGTAGAGCGTGTAGCTCCCGTGTCAACCAAGAATGAAACGCGGTGACCCATGACTCTTCCTTCCACATACGGACCCTTTTGATCAACTTCCAAAGATGCTGCAAGCATACAATTTCCCTCCTCATCTGAACTTTCACTCTCCCATACATCGTTTATTCCATTCTCACTGTGTAACGGGAATTGGTGTACTGTGTCATTTTGGTTCATTCCTTGACCCGTGACCTGTTGAGGAAGCATTACTTGTTGCTGATTCATTGGTGCTAAGGGTATTTGCATTTGCTGATTAGGTACCATAGGAAACTGCTGTTGCATTGGCTGCAACTGCGCCATTTGTGCACGGGGCATTTGCACCTGCTGCGGTTGTATGGGTTGTAAACCCTGCATCTGATTTACATTATTCTGAAAATTTGGATTTGGACCTCTCAATTTCGGTCCTCTCATATTCTGAAATGCATTGACATCATTGTTTTGCTGACCTACACCTTCCTGCACCATCATTGGGCACTCCCGTTTCCAATGCCCGACGATTCCGCACGTGTGACATGGCATCACCCTCTTCATTGCCTGTATAGCATTTGGAATCATAACAGTATTCAAATTAGGACCATTATTCACAAAACCTCCTCGGCCTCTGCCTCTCATTTGTGGCTGAAACATAGCATTTCCCTGCTGTTGCTGCATCGGCATCTGTTGTTGAAAACCTTGCAAACCTTGCAAACCTGTCTGAGCTGCTCTAAGCTGCATCACCATCACCTTTTCTTTCAACCTTTTCTGTTTTGTCTCAATCTCATCACTGCAGTATTTTGCATAGTTCAACACTTCATCGATCGATTTCGACTGCCAACAAATCAAATGCATTTTAATCATCTGGCTGATTTCGGGTCTCAACCCTTCCACAAATCTGAACACGAAATGGAGCATGTCCTTTGCCTCGATCGTTTCTGTACCACTGTAATTCTTAAACGCTTTCAACAATCTCTCATAGTACGCATGTATCGACTCTTTAACCTCTTGTGCTGTCCTGTCAATCCTCTGCCAATCCACATTTTTCGACGCAACTTTTGTTTTCAAGTGCTCAATCACCTTATGGTATAGACTCATTACCGTAGGTGATGGTGCACCTGTGTCCCTGTCTCTTTCTGGTTAACTTGTCAGCCAACCTACAGCCCTTTTACAATCTTCCCATAACCCTGCCGGAACCACAATTTCAAATTAGGTATTCAGGTCTTCCCAGAGACATTTTGCGAGTTTCACAAATCTATCTGTTTGTTGATACCATTCGATCGGTTTCTCTCTCAATTTGGGGAAATCATCCTTAAAGGATTGAATATCACACCTGTGCCACGGTACATGTACAAGTTTTCCCCCTGCTGTTTCTCTCATTGGCAACATGGTTATCAGGTCGTCATTCTGTTGTGCCTATTCATTCCGATCTGGGGTACTTTCTTTCTTTTTGTCCTTTTTCTTAACCCATCTACTTTCCCATTTATCTAGACATCTCCAGACCTGCGCGCTCTGCAGTATCTCCTTAACGTGCGTTTTCATCCCTGCCAATCTCATGTGTTCAAAATCTTTCGTCTCAAAGTCTAACCTGTAACTTCTGCTCAAGTGTTTAGTCTTACCTATATCGATTTTGTTTCTGTCTGCAATTTCTTGTAACTTCTTATGTATGTTGCTCACTTTTCTTGTAATCCTGGGGCACATGTATCTCAGCTCTTCTGTGTATGACTCTAACCTGTTCAGACCCATTGTTCCCTCTACTAGTTCATCTGCTTCCATGCCCAATCTTATTTTATTCAGGTATTCTTCTCCCTTCCCGCTGGATGTACTCTGTGGTGAGTTCAGACTGTTGAACCATTGTGTTAGCTGTTGTGCGTTCAGTCCCATCAACGTAGCACTTACATCTACTGCTACTGATGGTTGCTGTAGCGTTTCAGTTTTTGAAGTTAATGGCACCAATAGTGGTGGATTTGACCTTACCACAGTCGACGGAGCACAAATTGGAATTGGACTAAATTCCGACAGAGACCAAGATCCATTTGGCAGTGTTGCTATCGGAGTCGTTTCTGAAGTGTTTTCTATGCATCTTCTCCCTGTCTCACTTTGTGTCATTACCCCTTGGTCGCACACATTCGGTTTTGCCTGTATATACAATGGTACTGGCGGACCTACAGTAATAGGCAGAGATATTGCGTCTGGATTCTGTCTGTTCCCCGAATTTTGTGGCATGTTGATCCCCACATTGTGGTTCATCATTGCTGGCATACCTAACTGGCTCTCTGTTACTCGAGTGTACCTTGGTACTTCTTGTACCTGCTTTTGGGGCATCAAACATTGTGTTGATTCGGCTTGAATCAATGTTGGTCTTTGATGACTCTGTCCTCCCTGGGTCATTAAATCGGAAGTCATTCCCAAATTATGCTCATCACAGCAGTGCCTTTGAACCTGCGGCTGATAATTATCGACAGGTTTCAATTTAGGCACGTCAGGATATATTCTCTGAATTTGTGGTATTTACAGTGAAAAAGGCATATCGGAACCGCTCTTTCTCTGGGATATTCTCAAGTTCGGTGTTACATTACCCTGTGTTGGTTCTAGAGGGGCAGTACTAATGCTTGAGCCTTTTTCGCTTTCCACATATGGTGGCGGGCGATCATTCAGCAATTGTATAATGAATTCCTCATTGTCTGACTCATCTGACCTCTTTGAGTTCCTGTTATTTTCTCTATCTCTGGACTGACTCCTATTTGTTTTATAGGTAGCTTTCCTTCCTTCAGTTTCTGCTTCATCGGTAATTGCTGGAAACAAGTTAATTCCCTGCAGTACGTCTGATCTCCAAACTTTTTGTGTGCTATCCCATCTAGCATCCGCTAGTTACTTTTCTACTTTTCTTATTCTTGTCTCAAATTTCTTTTGTTGTTGATTTCTAGCTATTAGCTCCCAAATTGCTAGTGCCTCAAACTGTGCTGGTCTTGGAGGTACTTTCATGTCGTATAGTGCGAATCTTAGATTCTCCAAAACTATTAGATTGAACGACCCATGGATGGGGAACGCTACACTTCCATGCTTCTCTGTTAATTAGCACCATTGCTTTAACCAAAAACATGGTGCAACACCCTTTTCTTCAATCACGATGTAAGCTGGTGTACCCTCAGGCGGTGTTTCTTCTCCTACATTTGCTTTAATATAAACATCTCCCCTCATGGCACTCTTAAATGCTTTGAAAAATTTAATCTTTTCGTCTTTTATTTTTCTAAAATGTGTAATCAATAAGTGACTTTAATTCCCGGAATACTCTTCGCTTGCCTTTCCCCACCAATTGCGCTTCACGGACTGCGTCCAATCCGTGCGCGACCCTTCTCACCAACCAACCTATCCCAGCGCGGCTCCTAGTGACGTCACACCCACACACTGCGGCTGACAAAGTCCCGCAGCTTGTCTTATTTCATTCAGCTTCACTCAAAACTAATTTCTGCAATATATCGCGAGCACTAACCAAAAAGAAGAAAACAAATCTGTCGGTTTACTACAGGAAAGGTAACACAATCGCTTCAGAAACCTTAGGGATTTTTCACTAGCCTCGGCAGTTATTCCATCTTTCTCGGTCTCCCACTTTCGCAAGTAAAATTTGACCCGCAAACTTTACTCTCAACTGATCAATGAACTATTCTAGCGCGCCTTAGAATTCGTCAAATCTCAAAGTCGAAAATGTTCTTTCATGCCTCAATATTCATATCGACTTGTTGACCGCACCCGATCAACCTACTAAACCGAACAGATTACAACATCAATTAAGTGTCTCACACACTTGTCAAAATACTCCGGAGCCTTTTGACCTCGCAGGGCCCGTCTCAACATCAACAACCACGTGGGCAATTTTTCCTGCACAAAGCGCTACACACATGTGAAGTTCGACGACTTCCCTACTTTCACACTTTGGAGTCACACTCCTTTAAAACTTCAACTGGAGTCCGTAACCCCCCTAAAATCCTCACAAACTTCTCAATTCATCTGCGGCAATAAGCTGTGCAAGCGCAAAACCCTAACTTCACTCATACCGTCACTAGAAACGCCGAAAACATTCTCACACCTCCATGTCCTCCATTCGCAAGCTCCGAGATCCAGGGAAAGTCATTGGGGACTTAGGGCATCATCATCTCTCCAACTTGTTTTATCAAAGAAAATTCTAACCTAACTCCGTCTATTGCTCGGATGGGGTCCCAAAGGGCGAAACCATCAATCTCTGCTACCATCTAATGATAACGCGTCCAGCCCTTATAAATTACCTGTACCTGGACACGTCGGAGGTCGGTGAACCTTTTAGCCGAGTTGGACAACCTTCATCCTAGAATAGTCGGATCACTTAAATCAATAATCATTAACTACTGTAATCGATAGCCAATACTCAGTTAATGGATCAAAATAACTCATTAGGAATCAATAACAGTTGGTATTTTGACGCACCATGACCTTTCAGTCATGAATAACCACACCAGTTTACTAAAAGTTAGTGAATTTATTTCCCTATATTAACAAAGTTAGCACAATGTATATAAGTCTCAAAACCAAATGATATATGTATACGAACATTACTAGCTGTCCATAATGGCGGAAGAAACGCAATCTACGCAAAATCTGAATTATGATACATTCAGTTATGGCAATACAAATCACTAATATGAGTAATTGAATTTGACTAATTGCATACATCGGTCAGCATGACAAGGTTTCAATTTAGCATGGTGCATCAGATAAAACCCTCAACTAACCTCTAATTAGCATTGGCATGTGGGGCTTCATGCAAAACGAATTTACTCAACACAAATTTGGAAAACTTCTAGCTTGGGACCTAAAAAATAGCAGTTGGTACCTAAAAGGAAAAACACAATGCATAATACAATTATCCTTTCATACTTACCAATTACAATCAGCATTCAAGAAAGTCTTCGTCCTTCAGGTACCGGTTCGATCCGCATGGGCAGAATTTCAAAGGGGGCAGAGTTAAGGGGCAAGTTTCCTTGCAGCAGCAAGGAGAATGGGGCAAAGTTACTGCATGGGCAAGACGGGGCAAATTAAAGTTAAAGTCTCTAGGGTGAGAATTCATAAAGTCTCTTTGTCTGGAATAAAGAAAAGGGCATCAAGATGTCGTCTAAGATGGCGTCTTGGATCAAACTTCAAAATGGCATCGTAGAAAATGGCTGACTTCCCTTTGTCCGGTGGGTTTAAGTAAGAAACATTCCAAATTCAGCAGGGTCTTCCATTGGAGGGTTAATAGGGTGGCTTCAATTTGACCAATGAATAGTGTCTTTCTCCTAGTACTCATTTATGCATACATTGTCCTTGGAGCCTTGGAACACAAGTTGTAACAAGGTTTGCCAATTATTTCGATATCTGTACTCTTATTGTCCGCACCTGCAGACTGACCTTGGATCAGAGGGGATGAAACCGGCCTAGTACGAAACCTTGGAGATAAGTGTATTAGTCATCTCTACTGGAAAAATACAGAATAATGTTCTTTTAAAAGTGAAAAACCATACAGTTGAATTTGAGGTCAAGCAACTAGGCCAAAGCCTCTACTAAATTTAAGCTAAGCAAAAACAGTTTCAACAAGAAATCATAACACACATTTGCAATTATGACGGATTACTACATTTGTCAATTCTTCATGATTAATTAAGCCCGTTTATAATAATGGCGAACTACCCCGTGGGCACAATTTCCCACGTACATTATTTTTCTTTGCTAAAATCACACTACCTTATATGATTTTGGTTACATGATATATGAATATTTGTTGGACCCTCTTTTTCTGTGTCATCAGCTTCAAACACGTTAGACCAGCACGTTTACATTTGCAAATGTTGTCAGGGCATTGGGTAATTATTAATGTGCGTGTATTTCTCGATTCTGCTACCATTATTCTAAGCACATTGGAATAAGCACTTTATATTTATTGTTCTTAGCTGTTATTATATCTTTTTATCATTGTATTCATATGTATTTATTGCATGTGTTGCTGCTGGCTTTTAAGGTTTCAAAATGCAACAGAATAAAGAATTTTGAATTCGATAAGATAACATATGGGAAAGGTCACAGATTTGTTTATTTTGTCTATTTTATGAGTGACTGCCCTATGCCTGTCTCCAGTTGAAGTCTTTCTAGTGAGCAACACCTCCAGCATCAAGTACTTCCTTTGGGACTTGAAGACGAATCTTCAATGCTTTGCGGAGTGAGAAGAAAACTGCTTGCTGTAGTGGCATTGCTATGAGGGAAGCTGGTATTTTCCTAGGTTATTTGTGACTTTTAGCAAATCATCACCAAAGCCGGTGACCTTCTTGACTCCCCCTATGGTATTTCTTGAAGAAGAGATTTATTTTGAGGGCATAAAGAACATTATGTTCTCAGTTTTATTTCTATTCTTAAAGATTAAATGACTTTATTTTAGGAGAAGGAGGTGTGTCGTTTTACAAACCTTGGGCCAGAGGTAGCAAAGGTTTGCGACTCGCAAACGGGCAGAATCGCAATTTGCGACAGTGCAAAATCGGAAATGGGATGCAAAAAGCCCATTTCCGACTCGCAATAAGCGATGTGCCCCGTTTGCGAGTCGCACCCGTTGCGACCCCCTTTTGCGACCCGCAATGTGCGTGTCGCAATTTGCGACTCGCAAAGCTTATGCAATTGCAACTCGCAAATTGCGACTAGTCGCAAAAAACCCAGTTTGCAAGTCGCATTTACCACTAACTCAGAGCAGGTGGTAACCATTACCAAAGTATAAAAGGAGACCCAGAAGGCATCTGGGTCACTCAAGATGGCGGACATATACCTGATAGCAGTGAGGAGGAGAGTCTACGCAGCCCAGCAGAGGAGGAGGAGGGGCCACAGACAGGAGAAGATATATAGAACAAGGCAGACCCTTTTCCAGCAAACTGAAGAGGAGATCTATGCTAAATACCGCCTTAGCAGCGCTGCCATTCTAGAATTAATAGATTTACTAAAACCACAGCTAGAACACAAGACCCTGCGTGGCTGCGCCATCCCTACGCATGTGCAAGTACTATGCGCACTGCACCTCTTGGCATCAGGGAGCTATCAGGGGGTCATTGCCGTGGCAGGTGGGGTATCCCAAAGTGCAGTGTCAAGGTTCCTCAGGGCATTCCTAGATGCCTTAGTAGCGCACAGGTCTCAGTTCATATACTTACCAAGGAATGAGGCAGAAATTAACAGCACGAAGCTGGACTTTTACCGCATTGCCCACTTCCCCCAGGTCATTGGATGTGTAGATGGGACACACATTCCAATATGCCCCCCGCTAATCTGGAACATATTTTTCGCAACAGAAAGTGTACCCACTCACTCAACATACAGGTTGTTTGTGATGCCCATTACGTCATCACGGACATTGTAGCTAAGTTTCCAGGCAGTACCCATGACTCCTACATTTTTAGACATAGTGGGATCCATCAACGCCTGGAACGTGGGGAGTTTGGAGACGGATACCTCCTAGGTAGAGCTGCATACACCTTGCAGACACACACACAGGTCACTGTGCACGACTATCTGGACTTACTAACAGTGTACTTTTGTGCCCAACAGGTGACAGTGCATATGCTCTAAGGCCATGGATCATGACTCCATTTTTAACACCCAGCAATGAATCAGAGAGGCAATACAACAGTGCGCATAAGAGGACCAGGAACCTGATCGAGCGCACCTTCGGACTCCTGAAGGCAAGATTCCGATGCCTCCACCGCAGCGGAGGCGCCCTCCAATACACCCCCATTACCGCCTTCAAAATTGTGGTCGCATGCGCCATCCTCCACAACATAGCCACCAGACATGGGCTACCTCTCACCCCTGCAGACCCAGATCCTGATGAGGAAGAGCAAGAACAACCACACCGCCATAATGGGGATAGGAGTCTAGCTAATCAAGGCAGACTGAGACGGGAACACATCGCAACGCAATATTTTGGACGGTACGTGTAAACTCCCACCATACTCACCCATTAACCAGACACTCCTTTTGTTAAGTGGAAGAGAAATAACAGTTTTAATAATGTAATGGATGAACTATATACATGATTCAATTGTCCATGGGCAGGGAAATGCCAACCACTCATGTGGCACATTAAAGCCATGTGCCACATTTGTTTGTCCGGGCTGTTGGCTAACTTCTCCTGCCCCTCCTGCCAGCCTGGCTGGTCCCAGCTGCATCTATGGTGCTCTGCCTCCCACTCCTTAGCACCCTACTGTCAGTGGCAGATACACTGCTCACTGTGGAGCCCTCTTCACTATCTTGGGGTGTTTCCCCGGTGGCCCTCGACATCTCACGTGTCTCCATTAGTTCAATGATATGTGTGAGACGTCCCAGGCCCCTGGCAACATCCCCAGCAAAATGGCCCATCTCAATTTGCAGGCCAACTGTCCTCCTCGACAGGCCTGTTGTGTTGATGGCTAGCCTGCCGATTGATGTGGCCATCCTGTCCAGTCTTAACATAATCTGCCTATCCCTGCGCCGCCCAGCCTCTGCCTGACCCAGCAGTCCGGCCGCCAGTTCCCTGATGGCAGAGGCAATGTCCCCAGTGTTCTGTCACATCAGGTCCATCCGCCTGTTGAGGTGCCGCATGCTTGCCTGGTTTTGTCTTTCAATGCGGTGCAGCACCCCACTGATCCTGCCCAATGTTGTGTTTTGCAGGCGCTGACCCCGCAGCAGATGTGCCTCACTGCTAGTTGGAGGATGATTCCAGATATCAGACGCTCTTGCCCTGCGACGCCTGCGCAGTGGTGGCTGCCCTGTCCTCGCACCTGTATCCTCCCTGGCTGTTGCTGGGGCAGCTCCTGGCGTTGCTGTTGCAGCAGGCGTTACAACTGCAGGAATGCTGCTGACTGTGCATGTGGGGGTGCTGGAGGGTCCTGGGGTGTCCTCCTGGGCCTGGGTGCTTGGGGTGTAGGGGGTGTCTTGCTGGAGACCTGTGGGACATGGGGAACACACTGTCAGTGTCTAGTATCTGTTGCACAATTCCTAATAAACATTTGCCTATGCACTGCCTATTGGACTACATTTCCCATAATGCATCATTCTGGCTTTTTCTACCCTGAAATGGAGCTAATTTGGTTGTGCATGCACATGTGTACATGGTGGGTGGGGTATGACATTGATAGGGGTACAGGCTTATCACATGGTACTCACCGGTTGATGTGCTGGGCTCTGAAGTGTCCAGGTCCCCAAATCCACACACTGCCTCCGGCTCAAAGGTTTGCTCAATCCTGTCTTCAAGGGGTGTGGGTGGTGGCACAGATGATGGTCCCCCTCCAGTGCCTCTCATCTCCCGGAGCCTTTCTGCCACCCTCTCCTTGGTCCGGGAGCGGAGGTCATACCACCTCTTCCTTATGTCCTCAATTGTCCTGTGGCTCACCCCCAGGGCATTGATTTTCTCCTGCATTTCCTGCCAGATTTTTCTTTTGGTGGCCTCTGGAAAAGTGAGGGCAGCTCTCCCAAAGAGCTCATCATGGTGCTGACAACATTCTTCGGTCAGCACCTCAAGCTCCCTCTCTGAGAATTTAATTTTCCTTTTTCGGGGGGTTCCCTCCATGGCTGCTGCAGCTAGCTCAGTGTGCAGACTGGCAGTTGTAAAAGGGTGTGGTCCAGCCTCCTCCCAGGTGTATTTGTTAACTTCCTGGCTGTGATGTCATCATCAGGTGCCAGGAAGTGTTTCCAGAGTGTTTTGGTGTGCTTTCTGGAGTGTTCTGCTGCACCTGCAAGCAATTTTGAGGGAACTCGCAATTTGCGACACCAACTCGCTAATTGCGAGTTCGTTTTTTGCACACTCGCAAACAGCGACCTCGCAATCTGCGGACTCGCACACAGCGTTGCGAGTCCGGATGCGAGTCGCTAAATCGGACCGGTTTCTTTCCTGGCATACCAATTTGCGAGTCTCATTTTGCGAGTCGCATTGACTCGCAAAATGCGACTCGCAATTTTTTTGTTTCGTACATCTGGCCCCTTATCTTCAGATCCTGACAGTGCACTAGGACTTTGGAGGCAAGAGACATCACCACTATTGCAAGATCCTATAGAAATGTTGAACTGACTTTCCTTGCATGCTGGGTGAAGTACATCTTGAATTGATGCTCAGTGTGTGAGAGGTGCATCAATGCTTAATTTGTGCCGGGAGGTATAAAACATTCCAAGAAAAAAAACACATATTTATCTGCCACACAAATAACATTCTTAAGAACTAAGGGGCATATTTAAGAAAAGTGGTGCTGCACACAGTTTTCTTGCGCCCCTTAGTGCCACCATGTGTATTTAAAATACAGCGCACCATGGCGGTAGTTAGGGGACCTGCATCAAAATTGTTGACCCTAGTCCGGCGCTTTGCACTAATGCTGCAAAGAACCCAGAGGCCCATTGTAACCAATGCCTGCTCTGAGCAGGTGTTAAAAGTGCTGAAAAAATGGCACAGGGAAATTGTTTAGATTTCCTTCCACCATTTTTTCGCCCCCCACATGGGGGAATGCCCCCTTTGCATACATTATGCCTGGCGCAGGCATAATGTAGCGCAGAGGGTTACAAAGTGGCGCAATGCATGCATTGCACCACTTTCTAAATATGGTCCAGGATTTTTGGCCTTTGACGCTAATGTGGAATTGGAATGGCGCTAAGGGCTCTTAAATATGCCCCCAAGTGTTAAAAGTTCTCTTCTGGTTTCAAACTGAAAATACAATTGTACACTAGTCTTTTTGCCAGCTACAACTAATTTTTGTGAACCATCCTAAGTGCTAATATGTTTGCAAAATAAGGATTTGGAGCAAGTCAGAAACCGACCTAGCTAATTAATATTCTTTAGGTAGGTCACAAATCGTGACTCACTCCCACTGGCCATTATTACATGGATGGTAGTCGGCAAGGGTCAACAGACCACTATTCTGTAAATAAAATAAACATTTTAAAAAAGCAGTCCTATGTCATTATTAAAAGAAATAGGGCTGCTTTAAAAAGAAATTGGCAGTGGTCCGTTGGACTGAACAATTTACCCCAATTCACAAAGTACCCCACAGAACCCTATTATCCTGTGCAGAAATCTACAAAGTGTAGAGAAAAGCATAGCGTAATGGAGCCCACTATGCAAATGCACATTTCTTTTCTGGTTTCTTTTCATAGGGTGAACATTTTTTATCTAATGCAATAGCACTTTCCAAGCACAACCACCAAATCTAGGTGTGATCCATTCCCCCTTTTATCCTGGAACGGGTGTTACCCTAGATCTTGGCTGGAGTACATTTATAACCATTTCAAGGATAGGAAGGAGTCAGAAAAGAATTTATGAATGCCACACCTGTATACAGAGCTGACTTTTGGAATGGGCAGGCTGGGTCCAGGGCACCAGTCTTCAGAGGGGGTCGGGAAGCTGTCAGCAGCGTCCCTCCCAACCTGGTTACAATGATTGGCTAAACCACTTTCAATTGTTTGTTCTTCACCTGCCACAGGTGACAACCTCAGCACCTCACCACCCACAAACGAACAACCACAAATGCCCCACCAACAACTTGGCTCAGCTGTGAGTGAATCAGGCGAGTCGGGAAAGGCACTGATCCAGCACTGGGCCCTGTCTATAAATCTAAGGCTCAATGAACCTTTTCTTCTCAGTTCCGAGGGCTGAGGAGAGCCTGCATCAAATTGATCAGAGCAATTACATTGTAACTCACACATTAAGTCTCAGAGACCATACTAAAGTTTCTAAGGGCTTTATTGCAGACTCAACATCAAACTTACATAAATAAGTCTCAATACCATAGTGTAGATGTATACAATCACCAAAGGAGATTTAAAGTGTTGCACAATGTTAAACTTCACAAGCATATGAAAGACAAGCATCTCAATAGCGATAATGCAGAAAATCAGAAACGATCACTGATGTTAAAATTTTTAAATCAAATTCCCCTGCCTGACCATGGAATCTAAGTTCTAACTATTTTAATACTAAAGATTTTCAGAGAAAAGGCCCAACGTACAAGACTTCTGTTGAAGCTCCCGTTAAGAGAGGTGCAGCAGAATGAAACCAAATGAGAACCTAAGTCTAAGGATTATATCTCAGCAAAGTCCGCTCTAAGCAAAGGACAAGGGGAAACTGGTTCTTTCGCTAGCTAAATCACACTTTAAGCCTCAGTCCTTCAAAAGGCTTACATCATTGTACAAATATCCTAACTGAAAAACAAGTCTCTAAATCTAAATTAATTGACTTGTAACTTTTTTAAGCCTTTTGAAGCCTTCTGCATGGACATTGTACACCCTTGCATTCTCATTCTCATGAATTTCAGAAAGTTACAATCGTCATCCAAGGTTACTCCTTCCGTGCTTGTGGCGCCTCTTGCAAATCTTCTTATCTCTCGGGCACAATGGGCTCCTCATTAATTCAGCCTGGTATCCTGACCCCTGCAGCTCCTAGAAAAACATGCAAAAGCAACTTCACATTGAAGGTTATGCAAAGAAAAATAATTGTGGCCTTCACTCCAGCCAAGATAATGAAAACATGAATATACTTTCAGTTTAAATTAATTCTGTTGCTTATTATGACATGCAAAATGATTATAGAAAATAATACTTCTAAAACATTATAATATATTATGCTTTCAAAATAATTATTATATGTAGCCTACTTAAAACGTTACATCCACTGTTCACTTTATTCATATGTATTGCAGTGCATCATTTAAATGAAAAAATCTCTTCATGTTATGCAGAAAAGTGCCCACCCTTCACATTCACGTTTGAGATGCATAGTGGCACAGCCAAAGTAGCTCTCTCAGCACCAAGAGGCCAGAGGCCAGTCACTGCCTAATGCAGCCAATCACCGAATGACTCATTAACACATAATCGGCCCCTTGCTGCCTCACACTATTCACCACCAGCAGCGAGTGCACCTAATTTCTTTCTACCGAGTGCCACATGAGCAAGGGCCTTGCATGTACATGTTTACAGGTGTCCACAAGCTTACAGGCTAACCACAATATGTAACACCAAAGTCCCACCCTCTCCATGGGTTTGTGAACTTCTCCAGACTTGCAACAGGGAAATCTGCAGCAGTAAATCTGTTTATGGCTGCCAGTAGTTGTTTGGTGAATTTCTGGCAGGTGTACATGGCCATAAATGTACGTTTATGGCTGAAAATATTTTTGCAAATCGAGCTCAAGATTTTTATGTTTCAAAGTGCACGAAAAAAACTTTACATAATCAATAGGGGCGTAACACAGGCCCCTGCAGTCCCTGTGACACAGGAGGGTGCCAGCTCTGTCGGCGGGGTCGCCTAACCTTTCAAGTGGCGCCCCCTTCAGCCCAAAGCCAATGAATATTAGTGGGATATGGGGGACTAAGGGACCCCTCATCACATTCTGCAGGGCGGCCCCATCATTTTGCCTTACGCCACCTGTAATCTAGACTTCAACTCCCTCGAACGCATGCAGCAAAAATGCTGGTAAACATTTTTTACTCCAAGTTCAAGCATTAGCCAGACTTGCTACCTGTGTGAGTGAGCGTGTGCCGGCAACAGAGACATAAGAGCTCGAGAGCACTCTTTGAACTTGCCCATGTGCTACAGGTGCACGGCCCACCAAAAGGAAGACGAATGTGCTGCAGAAGTGCCCGATGACAACTTGGATGGACTAATGCTTTCAGCTCCCCGCCGCTGGTGCATCTGCTCGCCATTCCAAAGCGCTTGTGCAAGACCTTTCAAAGGTGGCGCTTTGCCCTGAAGAAGGTAGTTAACAAAACGTAACTACACACAAACAGATGTGTGCGCACAAACGATGATGGAGTACATGCATCAAGGTGACTGATGGAGTGACATGATGAAGCCAGCTGAGGTATCCTGGAAAAAAATTAAAAACACAAGTTTCAAGAATTTGCTCTTGCATTTTTTTTTTACTTCCAATGGACATGGCTTTTCAAGTTATTCATCTTTCATGATCCAGATCCTTTTCACAAAGCCTGCGATGAAGCGTTTGGTGGAAAATGAAAGCGATGGGACATGCGCAAAAGAGGCCTTACTCACTCCTTGTAACTGAGTAACGGAGGGTTCCGTTTAATCCAGTGAAAATATGGGCAGAAATCACCATTTTTTGTTTACAAAATAAAAATATTGTGAGGACATATCGAGAGATAAGCTTTCTTTTAGCTATAGACCATTGAAGGGAAAAAGGGCTGAAACATCCGTAGTTATAAACTAGAAATAACACTTTCAGGCGCGCAGAAAAACACAGCAATAATGCAAAAAATAACTGCAATTTTGTTTCGTGCAGACCGTCAATGCATCGGTTTCTAAAATAACTATTTTAGCAAAATTAGCCCATTTTTCTTTTAATCGATTTTTATTGAACAGTTCCCTATTTTTAAGAATAGCGAAATGGTTATGAGGAAGGCTCTCTGTTTTCCGTTTTTACTAATTTTTACATCTAAATACAGACAGAAAACAACTTGTTTCTTGCCTGTCTCTATGTTCGAAGATGGGGAAAACAACACATAATTCGTATTTTTAATTTTATCAGTGCTGTCAATTACGACTGCACGGCTAATGGATGTGCGGACTGACAGACAAGGAGTTAAAAAAATTGGTTTTCTAAGTAAGTTGTGTTTATACTACAACGTAATGTTTTCATGTAAGCGTATTGCATAAGAGTGATGCGTCCTAAATTTTTCTTACCGCACTAAAACCCACGATGCACTAAAGTGCCCTTTATCAATTAATTAAAGGTGAAAATAAATTATTATTATCTCCATTTTGTCACAAAACACAAAATAGATGCAGATAAATACAGATAAAATGAGCAAAAACTAAGTAGTATGGATAAATACCGATGGCAAAGTAAAAATAAAAAAAGATAAACCTAGTTATGACCAATAAGGAAAAGTAGTCCAGGTTTACAAACAAAGTTATACAGAAAGTATTTCCCATGTGGTAAGAAATAAGGGGAGAATTAATCTAGGCATGCATCATTTACTAGTGTTGGGTGAACTTTCCAAAATGTTACCATTTGGATCAAAATATGAAAAGTTTCTAATCTGGATGTAAGGTAACACCACAAAGAGATAAAACTGAAACACAATAGAGCAAGACACACAATCAAGATGATGCAATGCAAACACAAACCAAACATCGAAAGATAAGAAGGACAGTCAAACCACCTGGAAATTAGAAAGGAACCAAAAAGCACAACATGGACAACTTCCTTATAGAAACAATTGTGCCCATGCACACATACCACTTAATTATGCTTCTTGTAATTATCTCGATGAAGGTGCATGATGAAGAAATAGAGAACAAAGGACATAGTCATGCAGTACTAGAAACAAGTCACATTAGTTTACTTTATGAAAACATTTTCCATTGTTTTAAAGGAGTCTGTCTCATATGGATTCAATCATAGCAGCTCTTGATGCTTGCAGATAAATCTGGTTTAAGCTGCCATCTCTTTGCCAAATGTATCAATTGAGATTCTGATTTACTCAAGCAATTAAAGAGTACATATTTCTTAGCAAGGATCCTAAGATTCAATTGTGTGGTCATGCAAAATAATCTATCTAAGCTACTGTAAGTAGTAAATTGCTTCATAGGCTCCAAGAAGGAGAACCCAGCAGCTGAAGTCAATGAATTGGATTCACTGCGATTCACCTGTCCTTCAAGTCTTGGAACCCCACATCCACTTCACTCCACAGTATTTACCTGTAGGATTCGTTTTGATTCTGACCTTTCTTTCTCCACCCTAGGTCAGTGCCATTCTTGAGTTTGTAAATATGGATTGCTGTCCTTTGGTAAATCCTTCTGCACCCCCATCACCACAGAGGCGAGTTGCAAGAGCCCCTCTTCCTGGCGTGTCTTGACTATGCCAACAAGATGTTCTCCAATATACCAAACTCATTCTCAGGTTTTTGACACTTTATAAATACACAAGCCACACTTTGCTGTAACATTTGTGAGCAAGACCTGGTTAAACCCAACTTCAAAGCGCTCCACTGGTATTTGTTGAGACCAGAATTACATACCAGGTCCTATTCACTATCTATACAGCATATTGCGACAAAGGCCCATAATAACCATAGAAACCGGCACTTCATTATGCTCCAACCCGACCAATTTGCTCAGAGGAAGATCACTGGGCATATGTTGAGCTGGCTCTGGGAAGCTCTCTGCTCAAATATGAGATCTGCTCCCAACTACAGGCCTTTCAGAAAGCTTTGAGAATCAAACTTTTCAGACTTGCCTATAACTGAGATCAATACGAAACATACTTTTGAACACAGTACATCTGGCAGCACCAGCGACACAAACAACTCCCAAATAAAGCCACAGGGGCTGGTGCTATTAGCCTACGAGCCTGAGGCAGATCTAGACCTTTGGAGGGTTCTGGTTTGGATCAATGCTCTACTCATATTTGTTTTGCCAGATGCAAATACATTTCCTATGCAGTCAATGTACGATGATTTGCTAGTTTTATTGCAGTCTTAGGGGCATATTCAAGAAAAGCGACACTGCACACAATGCAGCGCCACTTTTCTTGCGCCCTTTAGTGCCCCCCTACCGCCACCATGTGTGCGTCATATTTAAATTAAGGTGCACCATGGCGCAGGGTAGGGGGCAATAGCGTCATTTGTTTTTACGCTATTGATGTACTCTGCAGGAGTAGCTACTCCTGCTCAGTACATAGGGGCCCATTGTATTTAATGACATGCCCCCTTTTAACACCTGCTCTGAGCAGATGTTAAAAGTGCCCAAAAAAATCTGTTAGATTTCCTTGCACCATTTTTTCAGCCCCCTAAGAGGGGAACGCCCCCTTTGCATATATTATGCCTGATGCAGGCATTAAGTAGCGAAAAGGGTTACAAAGTGACGCAATGCATGCATTGCGCCACTTTGTAAATCTGGTGCAGCATTTTTGGCCTTCTAATGTCACAATAGCGGAAATATGCCCCTCAGATTCTTTTGTTAGGATAATGTTTTAGGATGTATAATGTGGCTGTAAAAATGAACCAATGTTTTTGTAAATAAATACGACTCATACTTTCCAAAATGTTTGTTTGGGTGATATATATATTTTGTGGGAGTGAGAAAGTCCGTGGCTTGCGGGTCCACAGCCTATAGAGTCTACCTCCTTGCCATACATTCCTGTTAAAAGGGAAATACATTGGAAATAGTCATGGAATATTCTTATCCAGTTAATACAAATAGACAGGACAGTGCCCTCCCAGCACTTTTACCAATGGGGAGTTGGACATTTAAGGGCTGAGTCACAAAGACATGGAAAAGTAAGTAATATACAACCAAAGTGGTACTGCTTCCCATAGTCCTAAAGGCTTTTGTGAATCAGCTCCTTCGTGTTAAATCCTAAAAATGTATAAGTTACCTTTGATTTTTAAAACCTTCAGATATAATACATTTTTTATGGCTTCTTTTTTTCGGGGTGAAGAATTGGTATTTAGTTGACTCTCTCAGTCCCCTTCTTTCTCCCTTAAAATTGCACTGCTCCCTCACTTCAGTCTTTTTTATAGAATGTGATTATACCATTTCCCATCTTGCATTTTGTTCTCGTGTTGCACTTCTGATACCCTGTGGAGTCCACTTCACCAGCAGTCGCTCATAGCGTAGGAAGATACTCACTGAATAACATTTTTTCTGCCAAATGTTGCTTGTTTGGTAGGTAACCATGAACGCTGATCAAAACACACATTCACAAACTTAATTTTTTAGTACGTGAGGTAGTACTATAGTATTTATTTGAAAAACATTTTTTTTTACTTATGGGACATTATTTCCTAAGAGGTGTTCTATTAAGTACCGGCCTCTATTATTTTCCATGGGAGTGAGTTTGCATTACCTGTGAGTGCCACGTGTGGTGCGTGACATCCTCAAAGTCTGAGCTGTAGTACATTTACACCTGCTTTGACACATTTATGGTTGTAGTATCTTTAGAAGTGTAGTTTGGGACAACAGGGTGTTATTTTTTTGTGGGTGCATGAGTGTATTAGCATGTTACTCCATACACCCCTCCTTAAATATCCTTGAGCTCCTCCCATTTAGCTGTAAATATTTACCCAGTTTCCAGCCACTCCCCCTTATTCCTCCCACATTACTGAAAAGCATACCAACGTGTGCAGAGATCTCCCCCACTCTTTGGGAGAACTTGGCACAGTAAGGATACGAATAGTGGACCCGTAGGTTTGTGAGTAGCATTTTGTAGTACGTGAGTAATACCCTTGTAGTACTAGTTTACGCACCAACAAATTGCAGTTTGTGAGTAGGCCCCTTGGCATCCTCTTATATATATTTTCTCTGCGCTATTTGAAAGAATATCTTGAAATGTGCTATGAAGACCTTGATCCTGCTAAGAATTTATCAAGGTCTACACCTGACCTACCCCATCATATGGTCCTCATTTCTCAGAACCTGAAACTTGAATGGGCCAGTGGGAGTGAGTAAGTTAAAGTGAATAATATTTCACTTGTGCTTTAATGAAATGTGTATTTTAAGCAAAACATAAAACGTGCCAATATAGAAACATAGATGAATGTGATTCAATGAGAATATCATAAACCTGTGTTTTATTTTACAACCGGCAGCTGTTTACACCCCTTTAAGTTTGGTGAATAGTTAAAGTAGGTGTAACATGCACGTGCAGGGGTGTAACTTACTCTTGTTATGGGTTAAGTCAGTTTTTCTAAATCTAGTCCACCGGTGTGAGCCACGTTTAGTACTGCATTCATAAAGTAATACTATTAGAACAATGTTTACCTCTCAGCCATCCGGCTACCCTGTAAAAGCTTCATGTGAGTGGCTGGTATTTTGTGGACCAGCTCCTTGGATAGACACAAACATCATCTATGGTGGCGTCACCCGCCTGGTAAACATGGATTTCTGCAGCTCCTGAGACTCAGCTGTTCACAAACAGAGGCAGACCACAGGTTTCTAAGTCAACAGTGACTCTCCCTTTCTTAGCTAGAGTGGTATCTAAGTGCTCGGAGGATGCTTGAAGCAGCCCACACAATATTCTATATATCAAGGGATACAATTTACAAAATTAATTACAAAATTAATAATACATTTTTTAATAGAAAATGTTCTTATCCCAATTCCTGCCATAATACGCTAACATCAATATAAATATATCCAATACGTGCTAGACATAATGGTCTAGAACTCTTGTTTGTTATACTGACTCATATTTTGAATCACCCATTTAGCCTCCTTGCCCAGACTCCCCCAGCCGAGCTTATTAATGCCCTCCACCCTGCCAACCCCTCTTGTCTCTCTGATCTGCTTACTAATCATTAAGCCACTGTGCTCTACTACCTTTCCGTGGACATCAGTCATTCTCTCCTCCGTGGCTTCTGTCCAAAGGCATTAAATCTGCAGTGGTCATCACACCTCTCATATGAAAATAAATCATGCTTTCCTTGACAATAGTGTTCTGCCTCTCAACACCATTTCCTCTCTAAAATGCTTCAATAGTTGCTTTTTAATTGACTTCAATAATCAGCCACCTACACTCATGGGCGTCGATTCACCAAAATGCCAGAGTTAGTGGAAGTGACATCATACACCCTTTGACCTTATTGATTTCAAAGGAAGTGATGTAACAGGTTCTTAATCCTCATGGCATCACAATACATTCACTCACTCTAACCCGACTCACTTATTTGCACTCTCTTGCTCATTCTTACTCTCACTCACCAATACTTTCTCACTCACTCGCTTTCACACACACTATCCCACATACTAACGTACATGCTCACACATACTTACACTCTATCACCCAAATTCTCTCTCACGCTCATGAGCTCACATAACATAAATTGAAAAGTATTTTAATTTACTTACCTGACATGGCAGTGAATGTTCCGTTCCAGATCCTGCTGCTCCACTTTTTCATTACATTAATAGTGAAAGACAGATTATTAATTATGAATCGCTCATTTTTTATTGTTATAAAAATGAGCAGAAAAGGAGTCTGGAGTCTAACGCTTGTGATACGAGGCACGGCTGTGTTTTTGGCACAACTTGTTCCACTCCATAGCCAGGGGTCGCAAAGGCAGTGCCAGGGGTCGCAGCCTGATCCCTGGCGACCCCTAAATGACGCCCATATCTACACTCTAGAATCATTCAGCTCTTCTCCACTGAGTCCGCTCTCATGGAAGTGTCCATCTTCCTCAGACACCCCTCACTCATCTCTACTCTAGCCTTATTCACCCTTGAAGGCTCAGCATCATTGGATATAGTCGACCACCCACAAAGCCACCAGTGATTGTCTCCCAAATCTCATTTAAGGATCCTTCTTCTTTTATCCTCTATGATACTTATGCTACCAAGAAGCTGCTATTCATGAGTGAAGCCATTACGGGCCGGATGTATCAAAGATCCGTTTTGCATTTCTTAAATAGCGAATTTTAAGAAATTGCTATTTAAGAAATGCAAAATGAGATGCATGAAATTTGCGATTCGGTAATAGCGACTTATTCAAATTCGCAATCGCTATTACCGAATCGCAATTAGAGAATGGGACTCCATTCATCCTGTTGGCCCATAGGTGCGAATGGTTTTGCATTTTCCAATTTGCGAATTCCAGTTAGGAATTCGCAAATTAGGTAAGGCAAACCCCAGGGTGCTGGGGGCCTAAGGCCCCCTCTGATGCATCCCCAAAAAATATTTGTGGACATGTGAAGCATACATGTGTGCTACATGTCATTTTTAAAAATGCATTTCAATGCATTTTTAAAAATTGCACATGGTTACTATCAAATTAGATTTGGTGGTAATTGTATTTTCTAAATGCCCAATTCGCATTTAGGAAATGCTTGATACATGTGCTTTGGAAATCGCAAATAGGAATTCCTTGTTTGCGATTTCTTATTTAGAGAATCACAATTTGCGATTCTCTAAATGGGGTCGCAATTTTAAGGAATTGCTATTTTAGCGATTCCTTAAAATTGCACTGCGAATGCCTTTCATACATCTTGAAAGGCATTTTTGCATTCGCAGCGGCTGAATTTTTCGTTTCGCACCGTTTGCGAATGCAAAAACATTTGATACATTTGAACCTACATAACAGATCAACATATCACGTAACATAAGATGGTGCTTCCCTCAGTAATATTCTCTCCTTGCTTAGCCTCTCCTATCACCTCTTTGCGAGTAACACATATTTTTTTTTTAATCCTCACATTCCTCTCTTCCAACCTTCACTCCAGAATCTGACACTCGTCAGACTTTGAATGGCGACCCACACTCCCAGGCTTACTATGCTCAACATCTTCTTAATTGCATTTTTCTGCCCTGGGTACTCTGGCATTCTGCATTTCCTTCCCTTGGACACACTTACAACGTCTTCCAACGCTAGGGATCCTGTGTACAGTTTGATACCAACAAAATGATGAGTTCCTTCATCACCTCAAATGCTACTGTGAACAAGGTTCAGATATTGAACATTCCAACAATTTGACCTACACTGCCCCGTCACACCGCCTATCTTTGATCGTTGCCATGCTTGTGCATAACCATCGTTACTTCAATACTATCCACCTCAACTTCTAGCAGGACAAAGCTATTCAGTCTGTGACACTTTCTCTCCCATCTTCAATCTGGATGGCTAACACCTAGGAATAGTACACTCTTTAAACTCTTCATTCTTGTGTGTAAAGCAATACCTATCTCCTCATTTGTCTCATCCATAAAGTTAACTGCTTTGAACCCAAAAGAACACTCACTGCTCTGAGTTGTCCATAAACAACCCTGAATTTAATCCAAGTTCAGCTCTTTGGACCACTAGCAGTCCAACTCTGTATTGTACCATTATTCAACAATCATCTTCCCTACCTATCCGTGTTACTGCAGTTCAGCTCAACTGGTTTTTACAAAACTATTATGACTTTGGCGGTTTGGCCAAAGCCAAACCGCCAAGTCAACACACCGACCGCCACAGCGGTAACGCCCATGGCATGTCACTAGGCCGCCCATGGCATTTTGACCCCACCCACCGCCATGGTTTCCGTGGCAGTAAACCATGGTGGTAGGCACTATCAGTGCTAGGGAATTCCTTCCCTGGCACTGATAGGGGTCTCCCCTGCCCCCCTTCCCCCTCCCCAGAGTCCTCCCTCACCTTCCCCTCCCACTCCTGACCCCCTCCACATACACACACACACACACACACACACATACATACACACCCATACAGACACGCATACACACATTCATCCACGCATGCATACATTCATACACATTCAGAGCAACACTCACGAACATACTTCCAGGCACACACACATTAACATGACAGAACATGCACGTACACACACACACACACACTCGTGCACACATGCATTACACACACATGCACGCATGTACGCATTCAAACACAGTCACACACACCCCACACACGCACACACGCACACAACACCCCCCCATCTATCGTGTCGGAGAACCCGACCTACCTGCTTGCAGGGGGTCCTCCAGCAGGAGACAGGATGCAGCGCTGCTGCCAGCAGCAGTGTCGGCCAGCAAAACACCTCCAGGCCGTATCATGGAACAACAGCGCCACCTTGCCGCCGTCTGCCGCCATGACCGTAGCTGGAATTCCAACAGCCTTCTGGTGGAATTCCGGCTACGGTCATAATGCCATGGACGGTCAATAACCACCACGACGGTATGTTGGTGGCCATCGCCATGGCGGTATGCGGCATTTGCCACCAATCTTATAATGAGGGCCTATATTTGGTTGTGTTTAATGGCACCAAGATATTTCACACTCTGCTTTGGTGATTATTTTATGAACAGTCCTCAAGAATGAAATTTTGGACATCAAAAATCCCATGTCTTCTCTGACTTACTTTTGGTTGGATGGCATTATAATTCATGGGAATTCATTGAAATATGTGTTTGTCAGTATTTCTCTGTTTGCGCTGAGCAGGGCTATGACCCATACAGTTGTGTAATAGAAAATATATATGTATTTGTGTAACTGCAACCACTGGAGTTATGGTTTTTTTTTTCATGCTAATCGTGCTTAAAGGTGCCCATCTATAATGCCTCTAGCCTCTCTTCCACATCTTGGCTGCAGAGAGGAGAAGGTTTTGATTAGCTTGGTCAGCCAAAAATGTTGACATCCTTGGAAAAACTGAAGGCCATGGTCTTTCTTACTTATGATTTCAGACCCCAACATTTGTGTACGTCCTTTGTTTTTCATAATTTCATGTGATTCCCATTGAACGATTCCATAACAAAGTCTCTATATATTAGTGTCTTGGCTTTGTTTATTGAGCGCACTTATTTTATGGTTGCAGGGAGACCTCTTGGTTGGCCAATTACGTGAATTCACAGATATTTTTTTTCTGATATTAAACTATGTCAGACTTTGAAGTCTTGGGATTTACTAATGATTATAGGCTAAAACCTAAAGCAGGAAAGCCTTTTTAACTGTACTAACGACTACTTATGCCAGTATTCACTTTACTCAAATGTATGATTTTAAACGTTCTTGGGCGTAGAGTATACCCATTTGGTGTAGGCAATTGATGGACTAATGAATAATATGAACACAGAAAACAAATAATTGGATGTGAGTCCAAAATACTTTCAGAATGTGGTTTTATGGAAACAAAATGTTTGAACCTACAGAGAACCTGACATGGTCTTTCTGTAATCCTGAATTTCACAGCAAAGACAACGTACTCAGACATTCAATACAACGTGCAGCAGATATTGCATGGTATAAACTTCTTGGCCAGGTAATTAATACCCATGAATCAAAAGTTGTAAGATACTGCAACACTTAGTTGACCTATAGCTCTTCCTTCCATGCATGAACAATCTGTTGTATCAGCAAAATGGATACCCAGTTGTCAAATGTGTTTCTCACCTTTCTATCTCTCCTCATTCAATACTACTTATTTTGAAGCCCACTACTTCTTCAACTGAAACTTGAAAATAACCGCATTCTCTCTAAGTTGGCATTTGGATAATCATAGCATCTCCATGACATTTCTCATGTTGCAGATTACATCCTGCCTGGCCAGATGCCTAAAACCACTTTCACCTCTTCACCCAGGGTTATGGAACTCAAGCACTCTAAAAATGTTTGTCATCTAGTATTTGAGAACATATTTAGCAGTGGGCTTTTTCCAGGCAAGGAGAATCACTGCTGGACTATTGACTGGTTCCCCATCATGTCTTGTTTAATGGATCTAGCTACTTGGACTTAATATTTGTCTGGTATAGCTCAGAACAGGACTCGGTGGCAGCAGGGTGTTCCTCTGGCCTGGAGGTATGGAAGGAGGAGGAAGACAACTTTGCTTTCTCGTGACCAGCATATGGTAGAAGGCTTCCACTGGGATCATGTGTTTTTTTTTGCTCTGTCTTATTGGCTGGCATCTCCATGGTCATAGCCACTTAGCAGGGTGTTCTGCAGGTGTTGCAGTGTGTTGCCTGCAGGAGGCAGGTGTCCGGGTGTGATGGTACGAGGGATGTCAAACATGGAGTTTTTTTCCCTGCAATTTTGAGGAAACATAATTATCCTAGAAAAGTATGCATGACTAGCCTTATATCTATATCTATCTAATCTTATATCTAAGATAGTGGCTTCTCTAGTGTTTCCTTCCTGAAGTTCCCAATCCAACACGTTGTCAGCCCTATTTCCTGAAAAATCTTTTCCTGCCTACATCATATTAAGTAGGCTTTGACTTGAAAGATGCACTGCCGCACATTTATTCCTCTGACTTTTTGTCACATTAACTGTCAACTTAATTACTTTTTTGCCCCTGGTTTTTGTGTAGGTTTTCTTTAAGAATTATTTCTATTGGAAGACATTTTGCTGAGTTCTTCCCCGACCAATATTTCAGGAATCGCCAATATCAACAAGAGGGTATGTTTTGCCCTTTGTGGCTTTTCACTCCTAACTTGGATCACTTTATGGAGACATTTGACAACTTTCACAAGTATGTTACTCTGCAGGGTGGCATTGTGGCTACTGAAAGAACTTGCCCTTAGCTTGGGCAATCAAGAAGTAACCGACAGAGGCCTTTCCTGCATTCAGTCCTTGACAGTCTCCATACCCTCAAGGCAATATGAGATCACTACAACTCGGTTACTCTTAGTAGTAGTTAGTAGCACTGTACAAAAATCCTAAATAAATAAATGAAATATAAAGTAGTTCTATTAATCTTTTACATTGTCCTCGTATTTGCTCACTCTTTAGCTGAAGAATTGATAAATGCATACTTTAAAGGCGGCATCCTTCCATGTTAAAGATATGATACATCCTGCAAAGTGAGTTAAAATATCTTGCTGTTTTAAGAGTCTAAAATGTGAAGTACTTTTATACCAAGAAACGCAATTATCTAACAATATTTTGTCCTCACTGAGTAAATATTGTTTTTCTAAAGGTGTTACTGCCTTCAGTTTTTGGAAAAGAAATGTGTATTTATTGTGTTTAATAAATCACTGAATTTAGTTATGATGGACAACAAATCATGTATAAAAGCTTTGAAAAAAGGTAAACGTTGATTTGTTTTAAAAACCTTTACACAACAACACTGGATGATATTGTATATATGTCACCTGAAATGGACAATCTTCTAATTGTTGAAGATGGAAATTGTTATTTGTTTATTAATCCACTTGTAGATTGATTGTCTAGATTTACTTTTAGACAGTGTTTTATGGCATTGTTGGGATGGAAAGGTCCTCTACATGGTAAGAGATGGCTACATGGTACCCCTGCCAGCTGGACTGTTGTCTGGATCCCTAAACCTATTTTTTTGGCACAGGTGAGCAGGGATTATGCATGTGCTTCATGACATAGACGTCTCACGAATTGCAGTCTTCTTGGACCGTGAGGGGCACCGTGAGGGGCTCCCAAAGTGTTACCCCTATAGTGATGGAAGGCTACCAGGTTAACCAGGAGTTAATCAGCAAGAGTGGGGTGATGGCAGCATACCATGTAATGATCAGTAGTAGTAGTAAACAGGACCTTTTTACCCTGTGTAACTCGAGTGATTTCTACAGGCTCACTCACCTTTTCAAAAGTTTTGCTGCTGTGTGTTTAACTCACCCTTGGGCTACATTAGGTAGATGTGGAGTGCTGCATAGGCGCAGGAGTAGTAACTCGGGCCCTCATTTCGACTTCGACAGACGGAAAAGACCGTCCGGCGAAGTCCTTTGGTCAGTTTACCGCCATTGGGGTGACCTTCCTGTGATCCCTATTATGAGTTTCCTGCTGGGTCAGCGGGCAGAAACAGAGGGCCCCAGCGGGAAACAGCTCACAGCATTATACATCGTAATCAAGCTGGCGGCAATGTTGCAGTGCGTAGGGTGCAACAGCACCCGTCGCGCTTTCACTGTCTGCTAAGCAGACATTGAAAAGTGCGACAGGGCTTTCCCTGGGGGGCCCTGCATGCCTTCTCTGACAGCAAAAGCCACTTGGAGATAGCCGCTCGGAGAGAGGTGGGTCATAATCCCCAGGGCGGCGCTCCATGGAGCGCTGCCCTGGTGAATTAGGACCACCAGCACCACCAGTCCCTCCAGTGGACGGAAACTGGCGGTGCTGGGGGCCCGACCGTGGCCGAACCTCCACAGTCATAATGTGGCGGTCTGACCACCACCAAAACTGTTGGGCCACTGCTTTGGCGGAAGTCAGACCGCCACCGCCAGTCTGGCAGACCTAGGGCCACCAGACTTGTAATGAGGGCCTCAGTGTTAGTTGTATGTGTGCCTGGGAAGGGTACAGTACAAGGATGGAGCAGTACTGTGTAGTGCATGTGTGATTAGTACATGTACTTGGTGTATGTATTCAGAGAGGGATACATTACATGAGAGATGTACTGCTGTGCAGTGCATGTATGGCTACAGCATGTTCTGAGTGTATGAATAATTGTGTGAAGTCAATACATGAAGGGCAAAGAGGTTTTCAGCGTGCACATAGTGAGTCTGTGTGTGCTGGCAGTGTGTGTGTTTTGAAATAATGCGCCCTGATTAAAAACAGAAAAGCATCAGTGCTGAACACAGCATGCAGACTGAGGTGGTCATTCCGACCCTGGCTGTCCAAAGAGCGCCAGGCCTGCGGTGGCAGTCTCACAACCGACCAGCCGACGGTGAAGACCGCCACATTATGAGTGTGGGGGTTTGGCCTGTGCCAATCCGCTACTTTCCCGTGCTTAGTGCCAGGGCGGTCGGACCGGTGGGCTGGAGATGAGCATCTCCGACCCGGCGGTTCACCCAATACCACCGGCGGTATCACGAGTCCCCTTTCCGCCAGGAATTTTGTGGCAGTTGCACCACCACAAAATCCCTGGAGGAAAAGCATTCCTGTAACCAGTAGACGAATACCCGACCCCCCATTTACCCAAGATTCCCCCACCCCACTTCTCTTACAACATTCCCACCCCCATCTCCCCAAACCTCCAGTAATCCCCCACCCCGCTCCCAGTAGTGAACCCCGCATACAAGTACTTATCCGCCCCATACACGCACACACCCACAGACATGCACACCCTTACACTTACTCACACTCACAACACCCTTACACTTACGCACACACACACGAGCAACACCCCCAGATCCATACACTCACACACGCAGTCACTACATTCTCCCCCATTGTCACACATACACAGTCCATCCCCCACCCCCTCCTTTCCTCAACATACATACACACACAACCCCCACCACTGTCTACATGCATGCACACACACACCCCAACCCAGCATTCACATTCACCCACATATGCATCGCCATCACCACATTTACACACAGACACACATGCACGCATGCACAAACACTCCCCCTTTTGATGAGACAGGGCTGGCGGTGGAACTGCCTCTGACCGCCAGCACGAGTACTGGAGGATTTCTAACCAAATTGTGGCAGATATCTTTCAGTACTCGTAATATGGCGGTCGGAAGATGACCAGCACTGGCCGTCTTCTGGCACCCGCGGCCCGCCAAAGTCAGAATGACCACCTGAGTGTGTGTGCTGAAAACATGAGTACTTGTAAGGATAAAATGCATAGATATATTAGTGCTGAACAGAAAGTGTGCTATAAATGTACGCTTAGTGAGTGTACCTGCAATGGTACTTTGTATGGAGGACCCTAGGTTCCACTTGGGGAAGCCCTGACCTGCCTGGTAAAAACGTGACGAGGAGAGGAATCCCCCTAAACAGACTTTTGTATTGCAGCATTCCTGGTGGCTGGGTGGGGTCACACTCAAGGTAAATTGAAGAGACTCCCCATACATTTCAAAAGACTGCTTTTTGATTTAGTGATAAATCACAAGGAAGTGGCCTGGACACATCTCAGGAAGGGAGATTGGGGTGGTTAGTGAATCAGAAAGTGTAAGGCTAGGGGTCTGGGATTAACCTTTTGGTGCACATATCAGTGTAACTGACATCCAGGTATAAACTCTGATAATTCTAATGGAATGTGTTGTGGACAATCAGTTGTGCCTGCTGTGACAGACATCTTTCAAGAAGGAAAATGAAAAGAAGTGCCCACCTCAAAAGAAGCAGATCCCCAACACAAAACTTCAAAGACCCAGACCCTAAATCACATTTGGTGTATGGAAAAGGACTATAAGAAGGGGACATTGAGTCAGCAAAAATGTGTCATCTCCCAAGCAGCCAGTTGGGCTTTATGAGAGGGAGAAGCTCTGCAAGACTTCTGTCTGTGACCAGGACTGGGGGCCAAGGTCTTCTAGTCTTCCTGCTGGGTGAGGGAACATCACCCGGGTAAACCAAGACCACCTGCGCTGAAGCCTAGAGCATCAGTGCCTGCTTGCTTGCCTAGGCCAGTGGATCCTATGAAAAAAAGAAGAGCTTTGGAGGGAGCAAGGTCAATTGGGAAGCTTTTTCTGGAGGACTCCCTGTGCGAGGTGTGAGGATTCAGCTGTGCAACGATCCTGCCATAGCCCATGTGCAAGACTGTTTTTGGTACCATCTGTATGCGAGGAAAGAACAATCTGGCCATAGCCCATGTGCAAGAACTGCAGTAGACTGTGTTAAGTATTGAATGCTGTGTAGAGGGTGTCAAGTCCACATTGCCTCGTTGCAGCAACTGTGTATGCCAGATGGGGCAACCAGTGAAGAAGTTGTGTAACCAGCATGCCAGTACTTGTGAACGCTTAAATGGTGACCCCATATGCCAGGAGGGGCCACTGTGGTGCAGGCAATTGCACCTGAGGAGTCTACATTGCATCTGGAAGACGCCCTGGCAAACCAGTATGCAAAGAATTCGGGCCATTGCCCGGGACTGAAGTGAGGCTGTGACCGGCAGAACTAGCCGCACCGAAGGATATGCCCTGACTGACCCAAGTAGACCCGGAGAATGCCAAAGAGGATGACTTCCCCTTGTGGGACTCGAGGAGGGAGCTGAAGGACTGAATTCACCTGCTGGGGTGACCTTGACTTACTGCATTCCTGTGGGCTGGAAACTGCTCCACTCACTAGGGAAAGCTGCTATTCCACTCTGGAAAGTGAGCCTGCGTCCACCCAATGCTGCTGCATGTCCCGCGAGCAGCCTGACATTTCTGAGCAGAATCAGACCTCACTAGTGCCCAGGTTGGATGCTTCCATTCTGCAGGAAAAGGTAAGACTAAAACTATGGTCTTGTGGGCCCGAGGGATTCACTGCTAAAGACACTTTTGACTGAAGTTAAAAGGGAACTCTGGAATCCAGCCTAATAGTTTGCATTCCCTGATGCAGTCACCAGTGAATGGGGAATAACTCTGAACACGTTATATGAAGGAGAGTGGGGCAGGGATTCGCCTGACAACTATTAGAGCCCCGGCCTCAACGGGGATTGTGTTGTTTCTTCTGAATCTCGTACTTCGCTGCATGTGTAGTTGGAAATAAAATACTACTTTTCTTTAAAAGAAAGTATTTGGCTGGGCATTGATTTATTGTTCATACTGTTTGCACTTCTGATCATGCAATGGTTGCATTTAGCAATTAATGTAACATTAGAAGCTTCTTTGCTGCATTTGTGGGCTGCCCTTGAACTTACAGTGCACAGCCCTGTGGTATAATACAGAATTAGCGGGCACTTCTGCGAAATTCAATGGTGAAGCCCTACAATTTTACTTATACTAGTTGCCTCATAGATACACAACTGCTAGGGAAGAGCAACAACAACTGTAGGGTGCTCATCTTCACAGCAGAGCTGAAGGGGGCAATATTACCCAATTGGTATAGCTTTCTATTAGTTAGAATCCATTTTTTGGACACTCTCTCAAGTGTCCAAACCAAGCTCTATGGAGAGTATGAATGAGCAAGTACACATTCACCTGTTGGTTTACCAGACCTCGTTTCTGTCCACAGCATTCATTCACAAAGCCATAGTACTATTTCACCCTTTAAGATGCCTTGACGCTGGGGCACATTGCCTCTTTAAAGTGAGGTTCAACACCAACTCTGATCCAGTAAACTGTGGGAATACCAATTGAGGTAAATTTTAGGGTGTCCAAATTTTGGGGTATGGTTTAGCTCCCCAGTAGGTATCAGTAATTTTCCATTGATGGCAGCTAATGGGAGGAACAATGGATATGGCATCCCACATCTCTCTATCTTCAGACTATTGAAGGCTGGCAATCAAGGATCGATAATTAATAGGAGCCAAACATGTTTAATGCTTTTTATTCCCCTCCCCTGTAATGAATACCCTCTAAATATGGCAGAAATGGTAATGTTACTATCAATGCTGTCAATACCAGAATATTCATAATGGGAGCTTAGTCTGGTGTTCAAGCTGATGACGGGATAATGCAAACTTGAATGTAAATCACTGGGAACAAACACCAAAAAGCCACACTTTTTACTACGCAAAGCAAACCTGACCCAGCTTTGTATAATCAGCCAGTGATAAACTTTACTGTTCAACCTTTCCTTTTCTTTAAAAACTTATGAAACCATAAGACCTGTGTAGGAGGCTGGCCTGGTTTGTAGTGGTACCAAGGGGTACTTACACTCTGCACCAAGTCCAGTTATCCCTTATTAGTGTAGAAGAGGTGTCTAGCAGCTTAGACTGATAGAAAAGGTAGCTTAGCAGAGCAGCTTAGGCTGAACTAGGAGACGTGTGAAGCTCCTACTATACCACTGTTGTCAAATGCACAATATCATAAGAAAACACAATACACAGATATACTAAAAATAAAGGTACTTTATTTTTATGACAATATGCCAAAGTATCTCAGTGAGTACCCTCAGTATGAGGATAGCAAATATACACAAGATATATGTACACAATACCAAAAATATGCAGTAATAGCAATAGAAAACAGTGCAAGCAATGTATAGTCACAATAGATTGCAATGGGAGCACATGGGTATAGGGGCAACACAAACCATATACTCTAGAAGTGGAATGCGAACCACGAATGGACCCCAAACCTATGTGAGCTTGTAGAGGGTCGCTGGGACTGTAAGAAAAAAGTGAGGGTTAGAAAAATAGCCCACCCCAAGACCCTGAAAAGTGGGTGCCAAGTGCACCTAAGTTCCCCAGAGAGCACAGAAGTCGTGATAGGGGAATTCTGCAAGGAAGACCAACACCAGCAATGCAACAACAATGGATTTCCAGACGAGAGGATCTGTGGAACAAGGGGACCAAGTCCAAGAGTCACGATCAAGTCGGGAGTGGGCAGATGCCCAGGAAATGCCAGCTGTGGGTGCAAAGAAGCTGCCACCGGATGGTAGAAGCTGTGGATTCTGCAAGTACAAAGAGGGCTAGAAACTTCCCCTTTGGAGGATGGATGTCCCACTTCGTGAAGAAGCTTGCAGAGGTGTTTCCGTGCAGAAAGACTTCAAACAAGCCTTGCTAGCTGCAAGGGTCGTGGTTAGGGTTTTTGGATGCTGCTGTGGCCCAGGAGGGACCAGGATGTCGCCAATTGCGTGAGGAGACAGAGGGGGCGTCCAGCAAGACAAGGAGCCCACTCAGAAGCAAGCAGCACCCGCAGAAGTGCCGGAACAGGCACTACGAAGAAGAGTGAAGTGGAGCTCACCCGAAGTCACAAAAGAAGGTCCCACGACACCGGAGGACAACTCAGGAGGTCGTGCACTGCAGGTTAGAGTGTCGGGGACCCAGGCTTGGCTGTGCACAAAGGAAATCCTGGAAGAGTGCACAGGAGCCGGAGCAGCTGCAAATCACGCGGTACCCAGCAATGCAGTCTAGCGTGGTGAGGCAAGGACTTACCTCCACCAAACTTGGACTGTGGGAGTCACTTGGACAGAGTTGCTGAGTTCCAGGGACCACGCTCGTCGTGCTGAGAGGGGACCCAGAGGACCCGTGATGCAGTTCTTTGGTGCCTGCGGTTGCAGGGGGAAGATTCCGTCGACCCACGGAAGATTTCTTCGGAGCTTCTAGTGCAGAGAGGAGGCAGACTACCCCCACAGCATGCACCACCAGGAAAACAGTTGAGAAGGTGGCAGGATCAGCGATACAAGGTTGCAGTAGTCGTCTTTGCTACTTTGTTGCGGTTTTGCAGGCTTCCAGCACGGTCAGCAGTCGATTCCTTGGCAGAAGGTGAAGAGAGAGATGCAGAGGAACTCTGATGAGCTCTTGCATTCATTATCTAAAGAATTCCCCAAAGCAGAGACCCTAAATAGCCAAAAAAGGAGGTTTGGCTACTTAGGAAGGAGGATAGGCTAGCAACACAGGTAAGAGCCTATCAGAAGGAGTCTCTGACGTCACCTGCTGGCCCTGGCCACTCAGAGCAGTCCAGTGTGCCAGCAGCACCTCTGTTTCCAAGATGGCAGAGGTCTGGAGCACACTGGAGGAGCTCTGGGCACCTCCCAGGGGAGGTGCAGGTCAGGGGAGTGGTCACTCCCCTTTCCTTTGTCCAGTTTCGCGCCAGAGTAGGGCTGGGGGATCCCTGAACCGGTGTAGACTGGCTTATGCAGAGATGGGCACCATCTGTGCCCATCAAAGCATTTCCAGAGGCTGGGGGAGGCTACTCCTCCCCAGCCCTGACACCTTTTTCCAAAGGGAGAGGGTGTAACACCCTCTCTCTGAGGAAGTCCTTTGTTCTGCCTTCCTGGGCCAAGCCTGGCTGGACCCCAGGAGGGCAGAAACCTGTCTGAGGGGTTGGCAGCAGCTGCAGTGAAACCCCGGGAAAGGCAGTTTGGCAGTACCCGGGTCTGTGCTAGAGACCCGGGGGATCATGGGATTGTCTCCCCAATACCAGGATGGCATTGGTGGGGCAATTCCATGATCTTAGACATGTTACATGGCCATGTTCGGAGTTACCATTGTGAAGCTATACAGAGGTAGTGACCTATGTATAGTGCACGCGTGTAATGGTGTCCCCGCACTCACAAAGTCCGGGGGATTTGCCCTGAACAATGTGGGGGCACCTTGGCTAGTGCCAGGGTGCCCACACACTAAGTAACTTAGCAGCCAACCTTTACCAGGTAAAGGTTAGACATATAGGTGACTTATAAGTTACTTAAGTGCAGTGGTAAATGGCTGTGAAATAACATGGACGTTATTTCACTCAGGCTGCAGTGGCAGGCCTGTGTAAGAATTGTCAGAGCTCCCTATGGGTGGCAAACGAAATGCTGCAGCCCATAGGGATCTCCTGGAACCCCAATACCCTGGGTACCTCAGTACCATATACTAGGGAATTATAAGGGTGTTCCAGTATGCCAATGTAAATTGGTGAAATTGGTCACTAGCCTGTTAGTGACAATTTGGAAAGAAATGAGAGAGCATAACCACTGAGGTTCTGGATAGCAGAGCCTCAGTGAGACAGTTAGTCATAACACAGGTAACACATACAGGGCACACTTATGAGCACTGGGGCCCTGGCTGGCAGGGTCCCAGTGACACATACAACTAAAACATCATATATACAGTGGAATATGGGGGTAACATGCCAGGCAAGATGGTACTTTCCTACAACCTGCCAACTCACATGGTCCCATCATGTGTCACACGATATCAACTTTCTTCGCACAGTCATCGGATGGGGATCCAATATCACATGATGAGAGGCAAAGTGAGCTGGAACCCCTTACTGAGAGAGGATTTCCAGCTTATGTGAGGAGGCTGCACACATCCAATGTCCACTGATGAGTTTGCATCCTCCCCAGGATATCGGCAGCTGCTTCAGAAGCATATCTTTTCTTTAATGTTTGAGGGGAGCAAGATGTGACTCGACCAGTTCTGACATAGAGCCGAGCCACCCTCTCCAGGGGTGCTCCAAACGTGGTCATACAGTAGTGGGCCCAAGGCCCCTCACCAGGCCCCACACTCTACTCTCACACAATATCATTTTTAGCAAGTTGGCAGGTCTGAAACATGTAAATAATATTAAGACCATAATAAGCACGTTTTTAATTGCAAAAGCCTTTTTGCTTCTGCAAATAGCTAGATTATAGGAGTCCAAAAGGGAATCATTCCAGTGCTTAATTTGAGCCGGTGGTGTCTGGCACCTAATTGTCAACACCAGCACCTATCACAGTCTGCCACATGTTGGTGGTATTTGTCTCATTTACAGACAAGCATAACAACAGTTGTTTATTAATTCAGTATAAATTAGAAATGACAAATACCTGTAGAAAAGTGGAGTATTATGTGTTGTGGGGGTTTGCCCTCACCATGTAATAATCTCACAATACCCCAAAGATGGTCCTTGGATTCACTATAATATATCCTTAGCTCATTCCTGGTAGAGTGGCAAATAGCAGTCAGGCTTTACTAGAGGATCATGTGTTAAGCATTTCAGAGCACCAATATGGACAATAAGTAACTGACACAACTCGAAAGAAATCCAACACCAAGTTATAAAAATAGAGCTTATTTGTATCTTGATTTAGACACCAAAATGAACGCAATTGCATCAGTACAACCGGAGTTATAGATTTTAGAAGCAAAATTAAATCACAGCAAACATGCACTTTGAAAACTTAACATTGTTCTCAATGGGAAAACCACTAGTGACAATCGGTCACTTCGAGGTCAAGTTACTTGGAATCCTTATAGGGTAAGGTGGTGTGGGCTATATGACCACGCCACGATAGTCAGTTAAATTTTACCTGTCCCATGGAGTCCGGAAGCAGAGTTGTCCTGGCTGTCCTGGGTGCTGACCGGGACCCGCATTGGTGCTGAATTTAGCGCTTACATGATGATGCAAGAAACCAGACACAAAAACACCACCTGGTGCTGGGTTGTCAATGTCAGATGTGGGCTGCACAGCGCGCCCTATAGATGCAGCAACTAGTGTGGGGGTCGGTTACCAGTCTGGCAACTAACAAGTCTTGGCAGCGGTGAACACAACAAAAAGCTTTTGGAACTTCACAGGGTTCAGGGGAGTGATGCAGGTGCCTGAAACTTTGGATCAGGTGAGACTACAACTCCTAGAAGACACTCGACCAGCTGAATTTGGGCAATTCCACAGACAGCCCGATGGCGAGTGACTCTTCGGATCCTGCAAGCGTTTTTACCTGCAGTTTGTAGGGGACTAGTGCCACTAGTCCAAGGAAGACTGAGGGTGCTTCTGGTGTCCATAGGGATCCCTCTGGTCAGGAGTGCAGAGTTTGAGCCAAGGACAAGGGTCGATCATGCAGTTCCCAGTCTGTTGCATCAGGAACTCTGTTGCAGGGGCCAAAGTCTGGTTGTCGGCGACACAGGGCTTCTCATGGTCAGTTGTTCAGATCTGAGGTTCTTGTGTCAGAGGAGTCCCTTAAATCCTGGATTTAGGGGAGTTAGGGGTGTGGAGGCTAGTAACCAGTGGTCAGCTGCTCCTGCAGCTAATCCACCCCTGAGTTGAATACATCCCGTGAGGTAGGTCACATTTCACTACCCAGAACCCTCTATTCTACCAGTTTCTAGATGGCATAAATCTAAATTTAGTGCACAGACTGCGATGCTCACCCTAGAAGTGTGGTCGGCCTTCTGGTGGTGTGCACTACGTGTGTATATCTAATTTCCTCCCTGTCCACAAGCACATGTGTCTGTGGGCAGGGGGAGGGCTGTGTCCTCCTCTAGGGGACAGCACAGATGCCTTTCAGGGGCGGTGAACATTTTGAAGGTCCCTGCCCTGAAGTGCTAATTCACTAGCCTGGCCTGGAGGGCGGGAGGTGTGATCTCCTTCCTGCCTTTGTTTCTGACACCTGGGAGTGTTCACACTACCTGGCAAGAGGGCAGGATCTTGTCTTCGTGGCAGCAGGCTCAGGAAAGCATGGGCTGACCAGCACGAGCACAAAGAAGTTGGGGCAAACAGGTGTGTAACCTCTAAGGTGCTACCTGGGTACATGCCAGTAGTCCCTCAACACCAGATTCATGTCAGGGGAGAGAAGGCACATTGTTTCAAACTCAACAAATCTAGGTAGTACCATAATGGAGATAGCAACCTGGGCCTGCCCTGTGCAAGTCCCTTGTTATCCTATAGACCGGCTATCACTTATAATGTATTTGAATGGAAAAGGCACTATAGAGATATATGCTTGTGCTTACATGCCTACACCTTAAATATAATGGACCCTCCCTCCTGGCCTGCAGAGGCCTTCCATAGGGGTGTCTGACATATATGAAAGGCAGTGCATGGGACTGTGCCACTCATGGTGAGGGCATATTCGAAATCAAGCAGTTTGCACAGCTCTTGCAGTCAGCAATGGCAGGCTTACTATCAGTAGTTTGTGTTACCTAGGGTGGCACAAACTTGTGCTGCAGCCCTGGGGACCCCTTTACCACCTATGCCCTGGGGACCCCAGGTACCATTTACCAAGGAATTATAAGTAGGTAAAGACTTTGCCAATTAGAGAATTACCAAGTCAACAAATCAGTTTTGGGAGAGAGACCAAGCACTGGGGCCTGGTCACCAGGCTCCAGTGCACGAACAGAGTCATAACTATCAGCATTGTGGCAAAAGGAGAGGGTGTGACCATACGCAAAGGGGCACTTTCCTACAATACCCGTCACCAAAGTCACTGTTATAGCTTTTGAGGCCGGAAATAGTCAGAATTGTCACACCTGTAGGAGTGTGATGGTTGGTAGTTGTGTTGTTACTGCAATTGGCAGTTCTGGCAAGGGCAATGGGCGGTGCAAGGGGAAGTGGCCTCCTGAAGAGGGCCCTGACACGTATATGTTTACAAATTAAGTACTGTGTCATTCAGTAACATGATTTGAAAAGTAGAACCAATGTTTCACAGACAAGGGTGCTAGATTACATACCCTTTGCTCTGGTACAAAATACAGGCAAAAAAGCTTCTTTAGACCTTATGTACAGTTTACGTAATAGAGTAGATAGATTTTACCTCTGATCTATATTACATTGATATTTTGTACTAGAGGAAATAAATGGTAAAAGACAGATTGTAAATGGCAACACTTTTGCTCAGAATTATTTTTGTGTGTGCAGTGCAATTTCTAACAAAGAGAAAGACTGAACCACGAATTACCATGATTTGCACCACAACACCTCGTCTGTCCAAAAGATTACTGGTAGGTAGTTGGGATAGTAATGCTGCTGTTATGCTCAGAAATTGAGCAAATTAGTGCTTAATGTGAGCTGGTGGCTGCAGGTGTGGGCTACCCGCACTTTTTGGGGGGGGCTTTTATCAAGAACAATAGAGTGAATGGCAACAAAGGATGGAAGAAAGAGGAAGAGAAAGAGGGAAAACAGTGACAAAGGGAGGAAGGAGGGATAAAAAAGAAACTACAAGAGTGAGATAAAGGCCAGGGGCAGGGAGATTAGGGTGATGGGTGAAAGAGACATGACATGGAATCAGATCAGTTCATCACTTGTCAACCCCAACATGCGGGTGCAGTTCCCATGGACTCCTGAACAAATCTTTGGGCTCCAGCACTTATTCTTTCACAAATTAAGCACTGGGGCGCAGCAAACCGAATTTCCTGCCATTCATCATCCACATTTTAAAAGTGGTCAGTATTTTATCTCTTTACACTATCATATGATCATTAAACAACAGGGAAAATTCAATTAGTAATGTTTTTGCAATGATGAAAAAATCCTGAAGTAAGTAAGTTATAATAGTTCAAGTCCTATTTGCTCCATTCACAATCACACAAGAAGCAAAACGGTGCAAAAATGTGTCCAGGGTTTCAAGACTGTAAGGTGTATGTAATCTGACCCATGAAGGAAGACCATTGGGTAGAAATTTGCTTTGTACATTGTACTGTATTGTTAGTGCTCCTTAACGTGGCACCCCTGCGAGTGCCAGTCACTCAAATCTGCAAGGGATGTTTAAAATGAGTTCTCAAGTGCCCATCCAGGCCATTCCTATGATAAACAAATACACAACTCAGTCAGATAAGTGGCTTTTCAGGAGCTCTGGCAATTAACCTATTAACCACAATGAAAACAAACAAGGCCTTTGGGTTGTTTTAGCCACGTGCGTTCTTACTAAGCGTCTTTTGCTAGGATCCAAATTTATTTTAACTCCTAGGGATGCGCTTTACGGTCTTACTGCCCAAATTAAAGCCAACAAAAGCAGGACTACATTTGAGCTTCTTTAATAAGCAGCAGGTGACTGGGCTGATCACGGGACCCGCCTCCCACCATTCTCGCGGAATGAGGAGGGGAATCTTCTATTCACCCCCTTATCACTCAGCAGCTTGTGGTGTTCATGCTGTACGTATACTATTGACGTCACCAGTCGCAGCCCGCTTCGCTCAAAAGGAGCGGGGGGGGGGCGGCGCGCGGGGGTGCCGGGGATCTAAAATTTAAGAAAATTAAATCTAAAAAAAAAAAAAAAAGAAAAGACACTTACCTTTTTGGTGTGGTCCCGCGCTGCGCTCCTTTTCCCTGCTGGCTGCACGCAGACACAGGCTCCCAGCCTGCCCTGCGGCCAATCCTGACACTGCTCCAAGCAGTGTTGGGATTGGCTGGGAGCGCCCTGGCTAGGCGCTTCCAGGCAGACTGGGAGCCTATGCAGGCTCTCTCCAGCCTGGCAACTGTGTTGCTGGGCTGGAGAGACCCTTCTGCACATGTGTGTTTGGCCGCCCGAGCCTGCCGGCCAAACATACATGCGCAGTGAGGGGGAGTGTGGAGCACTCCCCCTCATGGCTCCTCACCCCAAGATACCCCACCCCTTTCACAACGAGGGGATAATAAACATAGTTTATTATTACCTCGTTGTGGAAGTTTTGCAGCTTCTGCTGCTAACAGAGGAGCCACCCCTGGATGTCACATGATATGCTAGAGCATAAATAAAGTCAATAGATTTATTGATTGGTTCATAATACTTTGGGCTTGTTTTAGAGTTTAGCGAACAGGTTACTCTGCTACAAATGTATTGGGTATCCCTCCCGCAGTATTATAGCTTATAGGCACTTGTATTATGGCAGATGGGACATCTGACACGCTTGTGAGTAACCTCTCCAATAAACTCTATATCAGGCCCTTTATTTGCAACTTACACTTATTTATTTAGGGTCCTAGCGCAAAAAGAGCTTCTCCACCAGAGTAGAACTGGTGGGTCAGACTCCCACTCCTGAATCACAGGAGCTGTGAGGGGGAGTGCTTAACACAGTTGCTGGGCTGGAGAGAGCCTGCACAGGCTCCCAGGCTGCCTGGAAGCACCTTGCCAGGGTGCTCCCTGCCAATCCCGACACTGCTTTGAGCAGCGCCAGGATTGGCCGCAGGGCAAGCTGGGAGCCTGTGTCTGCATGCAGCAAGCAGGGAAGAGGAACTCGGCGCGGGACCGCACCTAAAAGGTGAGTGTTTTTTCTTTATTTTAAATTTAATTTATTACATTTTAGGTGTCCCACCCTCGCACGCCACACCCGCCCCGCTCCTTTCGAGCAAAGCAGGCCACGACTGGTGGAATCACAAATTCAAGATCAGTGTGCTTTTTTACATTTGTGGATGAAATTTGCTCACCCAGAGGATCTGCAGTTTGTGAAAATTCGGCGTAAGCTAATTAATAGAAAGGTGTTTGGTAGGTATTCCTGAGGGATCCGCCTGAACAGGCTGGTAAGCATCCACAGCCTCACAAGTTGCTAAGCATTCACCAACAATTTGCAAGTAATTTCCTATTATGAAATGTACCCTTGCCAAGGGCAAGAAAAAGTGTGTTTTTTGGTTGGATTTAATAGAAAGCAATCCTCTAATTCACAGGAGCATTAAGGTAGAAAGTTTGTAATGAGGGACACTAGGGTAAAACACGTTTTAGAGCAAATGCTGTTTTTGTGTATCTGATATGCACCCTGCTTACATTTCTGTACACATCAATAATGACTCATTTCTTGCAGATACCTCCAACGTTTAGAAAAAGAATTCGCTTAACATTCTGTGTTAAAAATGGTAAATAATTATCCGAGTACATTTCTGTGACTGTCCTTCATGTTATAGTTTTGTTTGGTGTGAACAATGCCCATTTAGGGATATTATTATTGCCCGCATTACAACATTGGCTGTAAAATCCACCTACCGCCGTGCAGAAGACCGCCAACACACCGCCGCGGCCGCGGAATTCCGCCACAGCTATTATGACCCACAGCTCGGAATCCGCCAAAATTCAGACACCCACACAAGTCCGCCACAACAAAGGTCAGTGAAAAACTAGCGAAAACAAAACCTCCACCGTCACGCCAACAGAAATACGCCCACACTATCACGACACACGAATCCATGCGCCGGTCTTTCAACCGCGGTATTCCATTGGCTGTACACACCGCTGCACTCAAAATACACACACATTTACAAAACACAGCCACAGTGGACAATTCGAAACACACACACCTGATACACATACACACACCACACCCACACAGCCAATACAATATAAAACACACACCCACATCACACACAAACCCCTACGACCAAAATCCCGAACGAAGGCCAGAGAGAGACTCCACAAACTACTACCAAGCATCCACAGGCACACAATACCATCACCCACAGAACTTCTACTTATCACTGCACACACCACCTCACACATCACCCACACCACCCCATGGCACGGCAAAGACACCCCAGGTTCTCTGAGGAGGAGCTCAGGGTCATGGTGGAGGAAATCGCCCGGGTAGATTCACAGCTATTCGGATCACAATTCCAGCACACCTCCATAGCTAGGAAGATGGGGCTATGGCACAGAATAGTGGACAGGGTCAACGCAGTGGGACAGCACCCAAGAAATAGTGATGACATCAGGAAGAGGTGGAACGACCTACGGGGGAAGGTGCGTTCCGTGGTCTCAAGACACCACCTTGCGGTTCAGCGGACTGGCGGCGGACCCCCACATCCTCCCCCACAACTAACAACATGGGAGGAGCAGGTCTTGGCGATTCTGCATCCTGAGGGCCTCGCAGGAGTAGATGGAGGAATGGACTCTGGTAAGTCAAATCTTAACTATTACATCCCCCACCCTACCTGCATGCCATCACATACCCCCACCCCCACCCTCACCCCCATCACTCCTACTCCTCACAAATGTCCCAACATCACAACCGACCCATCCCAACACCATGCCCTGCATGCAACACCACAGCATGGACACCCATCACCAAACCATGCCCACTGCACATACCCATACACCCCCCTAAACCATCATCACACAAGGTCCTACACAGGAATGCAAGCACTGGGGTACACGGACACCCACCCATTGCACACACCAGGCACACACAGATGTAATAAACATCCTTTTATACCCCTGCAGGACTCCTACCCAACGTCACCGGACAGGAGGGTCCACACATGTCCACACCACCAACAAAAGAGGCCCACAGTGATGACAGCAACTCTGTCCAACTGGATCTAGATGACCAGCCCGGCCCATCGGGGACCTCGGGACAGTTGGTTCCCCTCACACAGTCACAGGCCACTACAGACCTTCCCCCCTCTGCAAACACCAGCACAGCACCCACCCAGTGGGCCCATACCTCTGTCCCCAGGACATGTCAATCAGCAGTGTGTCCACCACTACAGGGAACCCAGGCTAACCCACCACCCCAACAACAACAGGGACCTGGGGCAGTGGTAGTGGGGCACGGTACAGGGGACGGAGGCCCAGAAACACAGGGGAACTGGGAGGGCTGCTGTGTGACAGGGGGAGGACAGGCCAAGGGAACCCACTCTCCACGAGGCCCTCTCCTCCATCATGGAGCATACCACCACTCCCAGGAGATTACGGCAACGGTACTGGCCAAGTTTCAGGAGATACAGCGCCTGCAGGAGGAACAGTATTTGGGCTTCAAGGAGGAACTCAGAGCCATCAATTCCACCCTGGGCACTATCGTAGGGGTGCTGAAGGAAGTACTCAACACCAGGAGGGACACTGTGGCACAACAAGGGGCCCCTGACACTAGCATGGACGATGAACTTCCCACCACCTCCGCCGGCGCTAGTGGACAGGAGGCACCGCCACAGGACCACCACACCAGTACCCCACCCCCTGCAGAGGGAGAACCACCCCGCAAACGGTCCCTGAGATCCAGGGCAAAGACAGAGAACGATGGCAAGACCCCCGCCAAGAAATGAGACCACCCTAAATGTTATCCTTCTGTCCCACTTTGTCACCCTGTCCATCCCCAAACTGCCCCAGCTTCACTTCCTATGCCCATTTGGGCTATGCACCTGTGAGACTAATAGACTGGACTCTGCCATGGACATTCCTCCACCATCACGCCTCACCATTTTACAACCCCCTCCAATATTGAGCACTTAAATAAACACCCTTGAAGCACAAAACAATCTGGAGTCAGTCTGTGATTTCAGAATAATGTATTAGCAATTACTGTGGCAAAATGCTCTTTCAATTGTAATGTCAACATACCTATGTCACACAGCTCTAGTCCATGAGGAAACAAAGCAGATGTCACACTGTGGGACACACATCTGTGAAATCGTAAGGGAAAGTGACAACTCAGTGACCATACACTGGGTGAAAATGACAGACAGTAGAGAGGTAGTAGTGTGAAAGTACATGTAATAGGCAGGTTTGTATTCTTACCTGCTTCTCACTGGAAATATTGCAGGATCACCGAGTTCCTGTTGTCCATGTCCTCTTCTTCTGCTTCCTCGTCTTCACTGACCACAGGCTCCACAGCTGCAACAACACCGCCATCTGGACCATCCTCCTGCAGAAAAGGCACCTGTCGTCGCAAAGCTAAGTTGTGAAGCATACAGCAGGCCACGATGATCTGGCACACCTTCTTTGGTGAGTAGAATAGGGATCCACCTTAACCTGGCCTTCAGGAGGCCGAAGGTCCGCTCTATTATCCCCCGAGTTCGCCCATGGGCCTCATTGTAGCGTTCCTCTGCCCTTGTCCTGGGATTCCTCACTGGGGTCAGTAGCATTGACAGGTTGGGGTAACCAGAGTCACCTGCAAATGGCGAGGGACAACTGTTAGACACACACTAACCTGGAGGGATATCCCCAGACCCAGACAACCAGTCCCACTGACTTGCTTCCAGGTGCTCACCTATTAGCCACACACGGTGCCTCTGGAGTTGATCCATCACATAAGGGATGCTGCTATTCCACAGGATGTAGACGTCATGCACTGAGCCAGGGAACTTGGCATTCACATGGGAGATGTACTGGTCTGCCAAACACACCATCTGCACATTCATGGAATGATAACTCTTCCGGTTTCTGTAGACCTGTTCACTCCTGCAGGGGGTACCAAAGCCACATGGGTCCCATTGATGGCACCTATGATGTTGGGCATATGTCCCTGGGCATAGAAGTCTCCTTTCACTGTAGGCAAATCCTCCACCTGAGGGAAAATGATGTAGCTCCGCATGTGTTTCATCAGGGAAGACAACACTCTGGACAGCATGTTGGAAAACATAGGCTGGGACATCCCTGATGCTATGGCCACTGTTGTTTGAAATGACCCACTTGCAAGGAAATGGAGTACTGACAGCACCTGCACCTGAGGGGGGATTCCTGTGGGATGGCGGATAGCTGACATCAAGTCTGGCTCCAGCTGGGCACACAGTTCCTGGATTGTGGCACGGTCAAGCCTGTAGGTGATGATCACATGTCTTTCCTCCATTGTCGACAGGTCCACCAGCGGTCTGTACACCGGAGGATGCCGCCATCTCGTCACATGTCCCAGCGGACAACAGCGAGCACAGAGTCAAACAACTCAGAGGTACGTACCCACAGTTTACACAGAACAAGAATCATAATCTGAAAATTCGCCTGTCTGTGTGTTGAGGCTAGGCCAAGGTATGTGTGGTGCAGTTAAAAATTAAGCCATGTGGGCCCCTGAAATGGCGGCTGCCTGACCTGTAAAGTGGTAAAATGGGATGTGAGGTAACTGCACTGGCGTTGTACACTGTCGCGGTAGGCGGTCGAAGACCGCGGCGCAATGCTGCATTGGTTAACATTGGACCCTATGGGTCCCAGGAGCCAATGATGATGTACGCCGGTGGTGACGGTACGCACCGCCGCGGACGTGACCGCCATTTTCTATCTGTTCAATCACTCAATACCTGATCTTCAACAGGAGAGGACCTACACTGCAAGTGCTGCTGTGACCTCGGTCTGGAAGAGACAATGGCTCGTGCGACTGGGGAAAGGGCCCCTGCCTTCACATCGGAGGAGTTGGAGAAACTCGTGGATGGGGTCCTCCCCCAGTACACACCACTCTACGGTCCTCCAGACAAACAGGTAAATACACTGGGAGCATGCTTTATGGGCTATGCCTGTGTGGAGTGGGGTGGATGAAAGATGGGGGGGAGATTGAGGCGTGCATGAAACAACGGTGAGTGCATGTGCATCATGGCAAGGGTAGGGATGGGGGCCAATGACTGTGATGGTGCATTTGGTAATAACTTTTCTTTTCCTCCTGTACAATTCATGTAGGTCAGCGCCCACCAGAAAAAAGATATTTGGCGAACCATCGCCAAGGACGTCCGGACCCTGGGGGTCTACCACAGACGGAGCACCCACTGCCGGAAAAGATGGGAGGACATTCGCCGCTGGAGCAAGAAGACGGCGGAGGCCCAGCTGGGGATGGCCTCCCAACGTGGGAGGGGTGCCCGTCGCACCATGACCCCCCTGATGCTCAGGATCCTGGCGGTGGCGTACCCGGAGTTGGATGGGCGCTGGGGGCATCAAAGTAGCCACAAGGGGGTGAGTACACTTTCATTCTGCTGATTTTGCACGCAGTGGAGGTGTCTGGGTGGGGGAGGTGGGCTGTGGGTTTCCCTATGCAAGGGCGAGTTTAGGAGGCAAGGTCCCCTTGTTCTGGCAGAGCCTGTGGCACCCCTCCCAACCTGTGTACAGTGCCAAGTACACCTAGTCAGGCTCCTGTGTCATTCATGTGCGCAGATGTCATCCATAGCCTTGTAGGCCATGTCCCAGGGATTGAACAGTAGAGGCCAGTGCAGGGGGCTTCTCTGTCTGTTGTGTCCGCCAACGGTAGCGGTAATGCATGCACTCAACATGTCTTTCTTCTGTCGGCCCCCACCTTTTTGTGGTCTCCCTGTTCTTGTGCGCATTAGCATCATCAGGCGGAGGAGCAGTGGCACCGGAGCAGGAGGGAGCTGCATCCCACATGGCCCTGGAGGGCGAGACAACGAACTCGGAGTTCACCAGTGGGACGGAGGGCGAGGGGAGCTCCACAGTGGGGACAGGAGCTGACACCAGTGACACGGACTCGTCCTCTGATGGGAGCTCCCTTGTGGTGGCGGCAACATCTGTGCCCCCCGCATCTACAGGTACAGCCGCCACCCCCCCTACCAGCACCGCCCTCCCAGCAGCCCCTCAGCCTTTGCCCCCTGCCCGCTCACCCAGGAGGGTGGGCATCACCTTCGCCCCAGGCACCTCAGCCCCATTCACCCCTGCTGCCCTCAGTGAGGAGGCCATTGACCTCCTCAGGTCCCTCACTGTCGGGCAGTCTACCATTTTGAATGCCATCAAGGGTGTAGAAAGGCAGTTGCAACAAACAAATGCATTCCTGGAGGGCATTCATTCTGGTCAGGCAGCCCTTCAGCGAGCATTTCAGACTCTGGCCTCAGCACTGATGGCAGCCATTGTCCCTGTGTCTAGCCTCCCCTCTCCAACTTCCTCCACCCAGACCAAATCCCCTCTACCTCAGCCTATCCCAAGCACACCTTCAGACCAGCATGCACACACGTCAACAACCAAGGGAAGCTCAGGCAAACATAAGCACCACACATCCCACAGGCACTCACGCAAGCATCACACACATGCAGACACACCAACATCCACTGCCTCCACTGTGTCCCCCTCCTCCTCGTCTCCCTCCTCCCTCCCTATCTCGTCTACACTCACACCTGCATGCACTACATCTACAGGTGCTACTGCCATCACCAGCACACACACCTCCACACCCCGCTCACGTGCAGTCCCCACCCCCACTGCCATTTACACGTCCTGTGTGTCCTCTCCCAGTGTGTCTGTGACGCCACCTCCCAAGATACACAAACGCAGGCACACACCCACCCAACCGCCATCCACCTCACGACAGCCTCCAGCGCATGCACCTTCACCCAAAGTCACCAAACGAACACCTCCTACAACCACAACCTCTTCCTCCACTCCCAAACCCCCTCCAGATACCCGTCCCAGTGTTTCCCAAAAACTTTTCCTGTCCAACCTTGACCTCTTTCCCACACCTCCCCCACCCCATCCGTCTCCTAGGGCCCGACTCTCCAGGTCCCAACCTAGCACCTCAGCCATAACATCTCCGGGACCAGTGGTGCCTGTAGTCACCGGAATCTGGAGTGCACCGGCCACCAGGGCAGCCAGTGTGGCACAGAGCCACAGCACGGACAGTCCCCCACCTGTGAAGCATCAAAAGTTGGCCAGTGCCCGGCGGGAGAGGGGGAAGACTCCAGCCATCAAAGCCGCTCCAGGGGTACAGGTGGGAGTGTGGAGTCAGCTGCTACACCTTCCAAGGTGGGGAAGGGCCACAAGAAAGTCAGCAGGTCTGGGAAGAGCAGCACGGCGGAGAAAACCGCCATCATCCCCGCTGCCCAGGAGCCCACCGCCATCATCCCCGCTGCCCAGGAGGCTATCGCCAGCACCTGCTGCCCAGGAGGCCACCGCCAGCACCTGCCCTGCTGCCCAAGAGGCCACCGCTAGCACCTGCCCTGCTGCCCAAGAGGCCACTGCCAGCACCAGCCCTGCTGGGCCAGACAGGACCGTCAGCACCAGCCCCGCTGGGCCAGAGAGGACCACCAGCACTAGCCCCGCTGGGCCAGAGAGGACTGCCAGCACCACCCCCACTGGGCCAGAGAGAACCACCAGCACCAGCCCCGCTGGGCCAGACAGGACCGCCAGCACCAGTCCCGCTGGGCCAGAGAGGACTGCCAGCACCACCCCCGCTGGGCCAGAGAGGACCACCAGCACCAGCCCCGCTGGGCCAGAGGACGGCTAGCACCAGCCCCGCTGAGCCAGAGAGGACTGCCAGCACCAGCCCCGCTGGGCCAGAGAGGACCGCCAGCACCAGCCCCGCTGAGCCAGACAGGACCGCCAGCACCAGCCCCGCTAGGCCATGAAGGACCACCAGCAGCTGAGTCACTGCAAAGGACATAGCCGCCACAAGCACCGCTGAACAGGGCACCGCCGCCACAAGCACCGCTGAACAGGGCACCGCCGCCACAAGCACCGCTGAACAGGGCACCGCCGCCACTTGCAGCACTGAACAGGGCACCGCCGCCACAAGCACCGCTGAACAGGGCACCGCCGCCACATGCACCGCTGGCCCATGAGCGCCAAGGGCACTGATGCTACTGAGTCCGTCACAAGCATGATGAGGCACTCTGGGCACCAAGCCCCCTCCAGAACCAGTGGAGAGATCCACCCACTACCTCAGTCCTTGGCAGGATGAAGCACTCTGGGCACCATGCCCCCTCCAGAATCAGTGGAGACATCCATCCACTACCTCAGTCCTTTGCAGGATGAAGCACTCTGGGCACCATGCCCCCTCCAGAACCAGTGGAGAGATCCAGCCACTACCTCAGTCCTTGGCAGGATGAAGCTCTCTGCACCAAGCCCCCTCCAGAACCAGTGGAGAGATCCATCCACTACCTCAGTCCTTGGCAGGATGAATCACTCTAGGCACCATGCCCCCTCCAGAACCAGTGTAGAGATCCATCCACTACCTCAGTCCTTGGCAGGATGAAGCACTCTGGGCACAAGGCCCCCTCCAGAACCAGTGGAGACTGTCATCCACTTGAGAGACTGTGGCTTTGCACTCCCCAGGATTGAAGAGTGGGCAAACCACCCACTGTAGAGACTTGTGAGACTGTGGCTTTGCACTCCCCAGGATGCAGCAGTGGGCAACCCACCCACTGTAGAGACTTGAGAGACTGTGGCTTTGCACTCCCCAGGATTTAACAGTGGGCAACCCACCCACTGTAGGGACTTGAGAGACTGTGGCTTTGCACTCCCCAGGATTGAAGAGTGGGCAAACCACCCACTGTAGAGACTTGTGAGACTGTGGCTTTGCACTCCCCAGGATTGAAGAGTGGGCAAACCACAGACTGCAGAGACTTGAGAGACTGTGGCTTTGCACTCCCCAGGATTGAACAGTGGGCAACCCATCCACTGTAGAGACTTGAGAGACTGTGGCTTTGCACTCCCGAGGATTGAACAGTGGGCATGTGGCCCCCTCGTGGATTTGGCGTTGTGCACTCAACCGGCTGAGGTGCCCCCCCTTTCCCTACCCCTGGGGTGCCTGTTTTCTTGCTATCTGATGCCCCTGCAGTGTTCTCTCCGTCATGGTCGGGGATCTTGTGTGGGCCTCGCCCATACCGTGTGGGCCCAGTGTTCCACGGACTTCAATGGAGCACTACCTGGACTACTATTCTTGGTGTATATTTTGTTTATAGTGTATATGTATTTTTTTGCGTACTGGATTTTAATATATTACAATGGTTACACTCATTTTCTTTGGTCTTTGCATTCTTCTTGGGGGGTTAGGGGATGTAACTATAATGTATCATGATGTATTAGTGTGTGTGTTGTCGTGGGTGAGGGTGGGGGTGGGGTGTTGCGTATTGCGTGTGTGTGTCCCTGTTTTTTCCCTCCCCTCCCCTGTGTCGTAGGTGCAGTACTCACTGTTGTCTTCGCCGCCGGCGTTCGTGCTCCTGGTAGAGGAGCAAGAAGATGAGGGCTGGCAGGATCTGGAGCTCGGGTTCCATGGTGTCCGGATTCCTCGTGGGGTGTGTAGAGGTGAGCGTTTTCCCTTCGAGGTCCTGTTTCCGCCGTGTTTTTGACTGCGGTGAATCCGCCCCAGAAAAGGTGGCGGATTGGTAGGTTGTGATACTGTGGGCGGTACTTTGTTTGTCCTCCGCCTGTCTGTTGGCGGTGACCGCCATGCTGTTTGTTTGTACCGCGATGGCAGTCGGAGTGTTAAAGTGGCTGTCTTTATTGGCGGTTTCCGCCACGGTCGTAGTTCCAATTTTTTTACCACCGGCCTGTTGGCGGTCTTACCGCCGCTTTAACACCTTCCGCCAGAGTTGTAATGACCACCTATGTTTTTTCAAAAATATAAAAAGTTACTCTGCCACGAGGGATATAATTACACTTCAGCAACAACCTGTGGCATTGTTGTCTCAAATTTAACAAGAGAAAAGGAGTACCCCAGCATGCAGCCTTTCACACTAAGAAAGGACAAGATGAAAGGGGGAGTGTGGAGAAATGTGGTGGAAAAATAGTGAAGTAAGAGGGAAATGGAATCTAAGAGCGAATAAAACATGGCAAAGTGAAAAAAGAGGGAGTTAATCTGTATAGAGGGGTTTGGAGGAAGTTAAGCATTTCAGGTTAAAAAATAAAGTTAGATTTTCGATTTTGTTTTACAGGATCAATGATCTCTTGGTATCTCAAGTCAGGTCAAAATGAGGAAGTTCCAGATAAAGATGTTGCTAAGTTGGATTTGGCTTTTTTGGTTTGTTCATTAGAAAGGCAACCTTGCATTTGATTCTCACTTTCATAGATAACCAATGAAGGACTCTTAGGAGCAAAATTTACAATCCGCTTGCACCACCTTAGCGCCGCCATAGTGTCATTTTTTTCACTCCAAGGTGGCGCTAAGTTGACTTTGCTGCCACGCCTTATTTATAAAGTGGCACAATGCTTGCATTGCGCCACTTTGCGACCCCTTGTGCCACATTATGCCTGTGTCAGACATCCTGTGTGCAAGGGGGGGGGTTTGCCGCAGGGAGGCCCAAAAAAATGGGGCAGCGAAATTTACAACATTTCACTTCACCATTTTTTCCATCATTTTTAACACCTGCTCAGAGCAGGCGTTAAAATGATGTACCTATTATATTCAATGGGCCTCCCTCTGCTTTACTGGACTAGCGTCAACATTTTTGACGCTAGTGTAGCAAAACACCAGAATAGCGTAAAATATATTGACGCTATTGTGCTAATGACCGCCATGGTGCTCGGTATTGTAAACACAGTGCAACAATGGTGTCATTAGATGCCAGTGGGGAGGGCGCAAAAAAAGTGGTACATCATCTATGATGCACCACTATCTTGTAAATATGCCCCTTAGTACTGAATGTGGTCGCAACTTTGAAGCCCATGACAGTGTTTCATCTGAGTGTTGCAGAGCGTTTCTGAGGCCACATACGTTTTTGAGATCTCTGATGAGAAGGATATTTTCTTGTCTGTCCTGGATTTGGAATGGATTGTGTTACAGCACATAACTCAGGTTGTTTTAATAGGTTTTGAGCCTTGTAGAATGGATCGAGCTGATCTGGATGATTTCTTCATGCATTTTCAAATGGTGGTTGACTCCCTCAAAAGAGATTGCCTTCTTGAGCATGGTTGGGTACAGTCAACATGTTCAGTTCCCCAATTCAGTCTGTTGACATTTAAAAGTTGTTCTCTGATAAAAAGTTCTATACAAAGGAAAGATGCGCAAACAAGGTTAAACTATAGATTGAACATATTGTCAAGACAATTTGAAGCAAGAGCTAAATCTAGCAGTATAAAGGCAAACAAGTTAATACCGTAGTTTGGCCTGAGAATGGGTCAGATGCCTTACCAGAAAAAGTAGGTCTGAATATATTCTAACTGTAAACTCATCTTCTCTCAAATTAAACACAAAAAGATTTCTCCAATCTTAAAGTGCCATTTTCTAGTAAGTGTAGTCATGACTATTTCCCTTAAGAGCTACATAGCTTTAATAAGGGGAAAAACGCACCAGACTATCCAAACAACGGCTCTTCAAGAAAAGTCCCATGTAACTTTCTAAGTCCAAATAATGTAGCCTTGATTTGTAAAACGAATGTAGACATAACGAAATTAGTAAATTACAATAAAAATAGCAATGGAAATAGAAACTGTTACAGTACCAGCAATACCAACACGAACAGCGATAACAATACTGGTAATTTTACTTCCATGTCTCACTTTAAGCTTTAATAGGCATATAGTTTTGTATAACTATAAGTAACCCAACCATAACAATGTTAATCATTAATTGCAATCTTAAAGGAATTTGTTCAATCCATATAGTTGCATATATAAATGTCTAGAGGCCTGAGAATCCTAACATGATATTATTTACACTGAATTATCTTTTATTCCTCTTTAGGGTGTTATTTAGGTTATCAAATAGTCAAAAGAAAGATGGGTACTTTCACAAATTCTGAATTTTGTGCTCAATTCAATGTGTATCTCTCGCTTCTCAGCATTTTATTCCAGTTACTGATTCACACAGAATAGTGGCAATGAAAACAATTAACATGCAAAATATTATTGAAAATTGCAACCTCCTCACATTGTTTCAGTACTTCAATGCATGGAATGATGGAATCAGACTTTTTTAATCAACCCCTCCATCATAGCACCTAACTAAGATGTCAGCACCAAAGTGCCCATCTGAGTTTCTCGAGGCGCTCTCTAGCACACATACCTTAGGTTAAAAATAATCCTGTTGTTCTGTTCTTTGAGAAAGTTGTCTCTGTGTCTTGGAGCCTGATATAGAGTTTGGTGGAGAGGGTACTCTTTACCCTCTTCATGCCCTCTTGCCCAAACTGATGATCCGCCCACCACATTTAGAGTCAGCGGACTTTCAATATGTTGACAACAAAGTCTACTCCACCTCCGCTGCCAACATACACCTCGATGGAGTAAGGGCCATCAGATGTTTTTCCATCTGCCCGCCTGCCTATTTAGAGTGGGCTAACAACTGGCAAGTTTACATTGTCCGTCACCGTCAGGTGAAACCTGGCAGTAAGGGGTAGTGAAACTTGCAATTGCCAAATGACTCCCACCCCACAAGAGAAAACTCTCATAGCAAGGAGGTTATTGCTTTTTATTTTCAAAAACAATATAACTCATTAAAAAAAATATTGAAAGTTTGACAAATGTCAATGCATTGACAGGAACCACCATGTCTGCGTTTCTTACCAATGCAAGAGATGTCCATTGGGCCAGCAGACATCCCTAAATTTGGTGGGCGGGTACTCCTTCAGTGCGATGAAGTATCCTTCTATGTTACCCCGGCAGAGTAAATATCATCCATGAAAACCAAAATCAGGCCTTTAGTTTGGCATTCCCCATGCTGATAATGCTGAGCTGACTCATGAGAGACGATGGCCTTAACTTGGAATGTTTGCAGATCAGTTCTGCAGGAACCAAACTCCCAAGAAATTGAAGATTCCTCTCTGTCTAATGCATGTCTCTGTGAGGTTTAAATGCACCTTTCTGATTATTTTGAAAAGGGCAGGGCTGATGATGAATGATGTAAAATGTAAGAAGCATTAGCACATTAATTTTGTTGCACCTTCACTAAATACTATCACATTTTATGAACAATTGATGCTCTATCAAACAATAAAAAAGCAAACATATGTTGCATATATGAAATAAATTCTAAATACATTACACGTATATAAGTGAAAATTGTGCACTCAGCTACATGAATATATGAATACCTTAAAAGAAATGGGGCTACATAATCAAAAACTTAGAGATTACGTCAAGGGTGATATTCTTCTCCTCAGTGATAGGCTAGCTCCACTAATGAGAGTAAGGAGAAACTTGATGATTGGCATCTGGATCATACCTTGACTAAGAAGAGGTTGTATAATGTTTTCTAGTGGCTGTCTGTGAATAGGGAGGTGGATGAGTTTGTTTATGGATGTGTTATTTACATCAGTTGCAAAAAGAGTTTAGAGCGAATACCTCTAACCTCCAACTGATTAAGTTGCCTGACAAATTGGGTAAAGGTGGGAGCTGATCTGGTGGTCCCATTCAGCATGTTACCGTCTAATAACTGAATTTCATTAGTTAGGTTGACAACAGCAAGTGACATGAATCTAGTTTGTTTCCAAGCCTTCACCTAACACAATTGTGGGATTTTTGAAAACATTATTTTTCTAAGGAAGGTTTTTCTGAGCATCTGGTGTCAGGTCAGATAATGGTGTCCAATGTATGTGTTCTGAGGTTGACTTGTTTTTATTCTCTGCTGATGTGAAGCACTTGAAAATCTTGCTGCATCGTCCACAAGCTAACAGGCAGGTGGTACTTATGAACCATAATTTGTCTTAGTGCCTTTAGTGGGTGATGACAAATAGGTGTAACATTGTTGATGCTGTCAGGTCCATGTCATGGCTTTATCAGACCACTCCCTCTCAGTTACCGAAGTCTCAGCATTTGAACTGTTGTGGGGTAGGCATACCACTTCTAAGTTGGTTCCTGTCTGAAAGTTAAAATGATTGAATTTGAAGGTTTATATATGGGAGCTGGACAGCATTGTCATGGGGAGGGCTTGAGAATTCAAAACATTGCCAAGGTAACATTTGATATGAGGATGGTGAAATTATATCAGCTGAAAGTAGGTGTCGAGGTATGTATCAACAAATCTGGTCATGTTAGGAAGGGTGATAACAAGTTTGGAGATCCTGGGCAGCAATTGGTGGCATTGGTGGAATGTGGCTAGAGTGGTCAAAGTGTTGTGCCTGGATTTTGATCATTTACACCCAGATTCTGATCATTCAGGTAGCAGTCCTGATAGGGAGGGTCAACAGTACCCAGAGCCACATATCCCAGGAAGGTTTCAGCTAGATTTAGTTGACTGCTTTTTCACATTTGTACCATGAACATACTTACTTATGCCTACTACTCCTCCATCAACCAGGACTCTCCAGCCATCTCTATCCTGGGCCATTCTTTCAATCTTACTCCAGTTTCAAGGCCTCAGCACCAGGTATTTCTTGGTCTTCCTCCTTTCCTTTTCCCTTTATGTGAGAGCTTGCCTGGTGGTGTTTGATGCTGGCTTGCGGAGGGTGTGACCTATCCAGCCTTTTAGGGGGTCATTCTGACCTCGGCGGTAAAATGCCCTTACTGCCGGTCAAAAGACCGCCATAACACCGCCGCGGTCAACCGCCACGGTCATTCTGACCCACAACGGCCAAACCTCCAAAAATCCGTCCTCCACTGCAGCCCGCCACATCGGCGGGCAGCGATAAACTGGAGATGACCAAACCTCCACCGTCACGCCAACAGAAATACGCCCATGCCATTACGACCCACGAATCCACACGGCGGTCATTCAAACGCGGTATTTCATTGGCGGTACACACCGCCGCGGTCAGAATACACACACATCACCAAAACACAGCCACATTGGACAATTTGAAATACACACACCTGATACACATACACACACCACTCCCACACAATCAACCAACTATAAAACACACACCCACATCACCCACAAACCCCTGCGACCCTAATTACTGAGAGAAGGAGAGAGAGACACAGCAGACAATCCACAGCAAGACACACTGAGGCACACTACACCATCACACACACCACATAGTAGCACAAAGCACCACTCACCAACACACTCCTCATCACATACACCACCCCACACCTCACCCACACCACCCCATGGCACCCCAAAGGCACCCACGCTTTTCGGACCAAGAACTCCGGGTCATGGTGGAGGAAATCCTAAGAGTGGAACCCCAGCTCTTCGGCTCGTAGGTGCAGCACACCAGTATAGCCAGGAAGGCGGAGCTATGGCAGCGGATCGTGGACAGGGTCAACGCGGTGGGACAGCATCCCAGGAATAGGGAGGACATCTGCAAAAGATGGAACGACCTACGGGGGAAGGTCCGATCGATGGTCTCCAGGCACAACATCGCGGTCCAGAAGACTGGCGGCGGACCCCCACCCACCCCTCCCGAATTTACATCGTGGGAGCAAGAGGTCTTGACCATCCTGCATCCTCAGGGCCTCGCAGGAGTAGCCGGAGGAATGGACTCTGGTAAGTCCAATCTCAACTACTATATCCCCCCCACCCCACCAGCATGCCAACCCACACCCCCACCCTCACCCCCAACCCCCTAGCACACATCCTCCCTGACAATGTCTCACCAGCACAACCCACCCATCCCAACACCAACTCCTGCATGCCAACACAAATCATGGGCACCCATCACCTAAGCATGACCACTGCACTAACCCCTCCCCCCCCACTAAATACCCTCACAACACCTCCCTCCAGGGAATGCCTGCACTGGGGGACAAGGGCACCCACAACACGCATGCTATTGCACACACAGAAATAATAACCAAACTCTCTTACCCCATGCAGGACCCGAACGACAACACACCAGCCAGGAGGGTCCAGAAGTGTCCATCCCACCACCGGAACAGGCCCACACTGAGGATAGCAGCTCTGTCGACAGTGAACCTGATGACCAGCCCAGACCATCGGGGACCTCTGGGCAGTCGGTTCCCCTCAGGCAGCCACAGGCCACACCAGACCCGACCCCCTCTGCCGACACCAGCACAGCTCCCACCCAGCGGGCCCATGCCTCTGTCTCTAGGACAGCTCAATCAGCGGTGTGTCTGCCACTACAGGGCACCCAGGCTAACCCAACACCCCAACAACAACAGGGACCTGGGGGCAGTGGTGGCGGGCACACCGTCCAGGGGACAGAGGCCGGGGGAAACCGGGCAGCTCGGAGGGCTGCTGTGCGACAGGGGGGGGAGGAGAGGCCCAGGGAACCAACTCTCCAAGAGGCCCTCACCACCATCATGGGGGCATACCACCACTCCCAAGAAACGATGGCGACGGTACTGGCCAGGTTCACTGAGATCCAGGCACAGCAGGAGGAACGCTACATGGGTTTCAGGGAGGAGCTGAGAATCATCGGGACCGCAATGGGGACCATCGTCCTGGCCCTCCACAGGATAGAGGACGCGTTGCGGGACCATGGTGCACCACACAGGGCCCCTGTCACTAGCCCGGACAAGGAACAGCCTACCACCTCCGCCGGCGCTAGTGGACAGGAGGTCCCAACACCTCGACAGCCCCCCAGAACCCCACCTCCTGCTGAAGAACAACCACCCCGTAAGAGGAGCCTGAGACCAAAGAAAAAGACAGAGTAGGATGTCAAGACCCCCGCCTGCAGGACATACCCCCTCAAGTCTTCCCACTGTCCCACATTGCCACCCTGTCCAACCATGAACTGCCTATGCTCCATCCTTCCACAGGCAAAAGGACAATGCACCTGTGAGACTGAGAACTGGAGTCTGCCATGGATATTCCTCCACCCCCACCCCTAAGAATCACATGTACCGATATCTAGCACTGTAAATAAATCACATTTTGCACACAAATCTGTTTTGAGTCATGCTGTATTATTGACAAATGTATTACATATTACTGTTCGATTTCTGTTCTGTCAATTAGTCATGACAACATACCAATGTCAATACGCTGTATTTCATGGGCGAACCAAGCAGAAGTCAGGTACTGAGTCAGACAGCACTGAGAAGGGAAGGGAAAGGCAAAAATCAATGAAAAACATCTGTGGGGAACTACAGAAAGTACAGATGCAGGAGGCTATAAGCAATTGTGAAATGGCGTGGGTGATTCTTACCTGGGTGTTACTGGAAATACTGTTGTATCACTCTGTCCCTATTGTCTGTGTCGTCCTCTGAGTCTTCCTCCTCTTCACTCTCCACAGGCTCCACGGCTTCTACAACACCACCATCTGGACCATCCTCCTGCAGGAAAGGCACCTGGCGTCGCAAAGCCAGGTTGTGAAGCATACAGCACGCCACGATGATATGGCACACCTTCTTTGGTGAGTACATTAGGGATCCACCTGTCATATGCAGGCACCTAAACCTGGCCTTCAGGAGGCCAAAGGTTCGCTCAATCACCCTCCTAGTACGCCCATGGGCCTCATTGTAGCGTTCCTCTGCCCTTGTCCGGGGATTCCTTACTGGGGTCAGTAGCCACGGCAGGTTGGGGTAACCAGAGTCACCTATTAGCCACACATGTTGTCTCTGTAGCTGCTCCATCACATAGGGGATGCTGCTATTTCGCATCACATACGCGTCATGCACTGACCCTGGGGACTTGGCATTTACATGGGAGATGTACTGGTCAGCCAAACAGACCACCTGGACATTCATCGAATGATAACTTTTTCTGTTTCGGTACACCTGCTCATCGTCTTTTGGGGGTACCAAAGCCACATGGGTCCCATCAATGGCACCAATGATGTTGGGGATATGTCCAAGGGCATAGAAATCACCCTTCACTGTAGGCAAGTCACCCTCCTCGGGGAAAATGATGTAGCTCCGCATGAGTTTCATCAGGGCAGACAACACTCTGCTCAAAATCTTAGAAAACATAGGCTGAGACATTCCAGATGACATGGCCACTGTGGTCTGGAATGACCCACTGGCCAAAAAATGGAGGACTGACAAAACCTGCACCAGAGGGGGAATCCCTGTGGGTTGGCGGATGGGGGACATCAGGGCTGGCTCCAGCTGGGCACACAGTTCATGGATAGTGGCACGGTCAAGTCTGTATCGAAGTATTATATGGCGTTCTTCCATTGTCGACAGGTCCACCAGCGGTCGGTACACGCGAGGATTCCTCCTTCTCCTCGCAAGTCCCAGCGGACGGTGCCTAGGAAGGACAACATGGAGCACAGAGTCAGGCAAACCACAGGTACGTACAGACAGCTTGCACAGTTAAAGAATGGCAATGGGTTGAAAGGCATGTATGTGTGGCAATGCAAGGCCTAGGCCTGTGTGTCGCAGTCAAAATTAAGCCATGTGGGCCCTTGAAATGGCGGCTGCCTGACCTGTGAAGTGGGACAATGGGATGTGAGGTCAATGCGCTGGCGGGGCACACCGTGGCGGTAGGCGGTCGAAGACCGCGGCGCAAAGCCGCATTGGTTAACATTGAAGCCTATGGGTTTCAGGAGCCAATGACGAAGTGCGCCGGCGGTCGCGGTACGCACCGCCGCGGGCGTGACCGCCATTTTCTATCAGCTTAATCACTCGAGACCTGATCATCCACAGGAGAGGACCTATACTGCAAGTGCTGCTGTGACCTCGGTCTGGAAGATACAATGGCTGCTGCGACTGGGGAAAGGGCCCCTGCCTTCACGTCTGAAGAGTTGGAGAAGCTCGTGGATGGGGTCCTCCCCCAGTATGCGCTACTCTACGGTCCTCCAGACCAACAAGTGAGTACACCGGGTGCTAATGGAATGGGCTATGCCTGTGTGGATTGGGGTGGATGTAAGTTGGTGGGGTGGGTGGCGAATGAGGAGTGCAACGCCCGACAGATGAGAGCATGTGCCATATGGCAAAGTGGGTGGGTGGGGGCCAATTACATCTAACATGCAGGTCATTGATGATTTCCTCCTTTCCACCCTGTACATGTCTAATAGGTCAGCGCCCATCAGAAGATCGAGATTTGGCGTGCCATCGCCAAGGAAGTCCGGACCTTGGGGGTCCACAACAGACGGGGCACCCACTGACGCAAGAGGTGGGAGGACATCCGCCGCGGAACAAGGAAGACCGCAGAAACACTGCTGGGGATGGCCTCCCAACCTAGGAGGGGTGCCAGTCGCATCATGACACCCCGGATGTCCCGGATCCTGGCGGTGGCCTACCCTGAATTGGATGGGCGCTTTAAGACATCACAGCAGACACAAGGGGGTGAGTATCAGCACATTCTCCTATCTTTCTGCGCAGTGGAGGCGTCTGGGTGGGGGAGGAGGGCTGTGGGTGACATTAGGCCAGGGCGCTTTCTGTAGTGTAGTCCTCTCCCTTAGGCATGGCCCTGTGCCCCCGGCCCCCACCTCTGTAGGGTGACAAGTACAGCCATTGAAGGTCCAGCATCTCCCATGTGCGCGTTTGACATCTCTTGGCCTGTTGTCTTAGTCAGTAGTACTGAGTAGTGTACCCCGAATGCGCGGCTTAGTGCATTAGGCACCTGTGTCTGTCCTCTCCGCCAACGGTGTTGACATTGCATGCACTCAACCTGGTCTTATTTTTTCTCCCCCCACCCTTTCTCTTCATCTTCTTGTGCATGTGTGCATTAGCATCATCAGGCGGAGGAGATATGGCATCGGAGCACGAGGGAGCTGCAGGACACAAGGCCCCGGTGGGCCCAGGAACAGACACCGAGGGCACCAGTGATCCGGAGGGCGAGGAGAGCACCACGACGGGGACCGCTGGTGAGAGCAGCGAAAGCGACACGTCCTCGGATGGGAGCCACCCAGCGCACCAGCCCCGCCCTCCCAGCAGCCCCTCAGTCTTCGCTCCGTGCCGGTTCGCCCAGGAAGGCGCGCGTCTCCTTTGCCCCAGGCACCTCAGCCCCTGCCCCTGTTGCCCCTGCTGCTCTCAGTGCGGAGCTCATTGACCTGGTAAGGACGCTCATTGTTGGGCAGACAACCCTTTTGAATGCCATCCAGGGTGTGCAAAGGGAGGTGCAACAGAGCAATGCGTACCTGGAGGGCATTTATTCGGGTCAGGCTGCCCATCAACGAGCGTTCACTGCTCTGGCCTCAGCACTGACGGCAGCCATTGTCCCTGTTTCCAGCCTCCCTCTTCTGACTGCCTCCAGCCTGTCTCTGTCTCCTGTTCCTCAGCCTATCCCATCCACACCATCAGACCAGCCTGCACACACCTCAACACCCAAGAGCAGCTCATCCAAACACAAGCACCACAGATCCCGCAAACACTCACCCGAGCAACACCCAGATGCAGACATGCCAACAGCCACTGCCACCCCTGTGTCCCCCTCCTCCTCGTCTCCCTCCTCCCTCCCTGTGACGTCTACACTCACACCTGCATGCACCACAACATCAGCCAGTGCTTCCATCACCACCTCACCCTCCAGTACAGTCCACACTCGTGCAGTCACCACCCCCACTGCCATGTACACGTCCCCTGTGTCCTCTCCCACTGTGTCTGTCACCCCCTCTTCCAAGACACACAAACGCAGGCAGCCACCCACCCAACAGCCATCCACCTCACGACAGCCTACAGCACCAGCACCTTCACCCAATGACAGCACACCTGACTCTCCTACAACCACCTCCTCTACCTCCACTTCCATCTCCACTTCTCCTACCCTTTACCTTGGCCCTAAAAAACTTTTCCTGGCTAACCTTAACCTCTTTCCCCCCGATGACCTCCCCCATCCATCTTCAAAGAGTCCCAAGAGCACCGCAGCCACTACCAGCCCAGCTTCGGGTGTCACTGTTGTGCCTGGGTTCTGGAGCCCACCCTTTGCCAGCAGTGACACATCGATCAGCAGCAAGGACACGTCCAGCCCCCCCCCCGGCAAGAGGACCCGCAAAAACAAGGACCGCCGTGCGAGGACCGACAGGGCTGCCCCCAAGGAGCAATGTGCGGCCACTTCACCACCCACACCATCTAGGGGAGGCAAGGGCCCGAGAGCCCCATCAAAGGAGCGGAAGGGCAGCAGGAGCGCGGAGAAGGTGGACCCCACATGCCACATCCCAGCTGGGAAGGAGGACACTAAGGAGGCCAGGAGTCCGTCCCCGAAGGGTCCAGAAACGTCACGGTCCGAGGGCGACTGAGCAGGGAGTCGAGGCCAGGTCTGTCTCCCTTGACCTGCTGGATGAGCACCGCTGAACAGGGCCCGCGGTGCAGAAGAGCACCGCTGAACAGGGCCCCGCCGTGGAGAAGAGCACCGCTGAACAGGGCCCGCGGTGCAGAAGAGCACCGCTGAACAGGGCCCGCGGTGCAGAAGAGCACCGCTGAACAGGGCCCGTGGTGCAGAAGAGCACCGCTGAACAGGGCCAGCGGTGCAGAAGAGCACCGCTGAACAGGGCCCGCGGTGCAGAAGAGCACCGCTGAACAGGGCCCGCGGTGCAGAAGAGCACCGCTGAACAGGGCCAGCGGTGCAGAAGAGCACCGCTGAACAGGGCCCCGCCGTGGAGATAGGCACCGCTGAACAGGGCCCGCGGTGCAGAAGAGCACCGCTGAACAGGGCCCCGCCGTGGAGAAGAGCACCGCTGAACAGGGCCCGCGGTGCAGAAGAGCACCGCTGAACAGGGCCCGCGGTGCAGAAGAGCACCGCTGAACAGGGCCCCGCCGTGGAGATAGGCACCGCTGAACAGGGCCCGCGGTGCAGAAGAGCACCGCTGAACAGGGCCCCGCCGTGGAGATAGGCACCGCTGAACAGGGCCCGCCGTGGGGAAGAGCACCGCTGAACAGGGCCCCGCCGTCTCAAGCACCGCTCCGCTGGGCCCTTCCTCTGAGGCACCGCTCCGCTGGGCCCTTCCTCTCAAGCACCGCTCCGCTGGGCCCCGCCGTCTCAAGCACCGCTCCGCTGGGCCCTTCCTCTCAAGCACCGCTCCGCTGGGCCCTTCCTGTCAAGCACCGCTCCGCTGGGCCCCGCCGTCTCAAGCACCGCTCCGCTGGGCCCTTCCTCTGAGGCACCGCTTCGCTGGGCCCTTCCTCTGAGGCACCGCTCCGCTGGGCCCTTCCTCTCAAGCACCGCTCCGCTGGGCCCTTCCTCTCAAGCACCGCTCCGCTGGGCCCTTCCTCTGAGGCACCGCTCCGCTGGGCCCCGCCGTCTCAAGCACCGCTCCGCTGGGCCCTTCCTCTCAAGCACCGCTCCGCTGGGCCCTTCCTCTCAAGCACCGCTCCGCTGGGCCCTTCCTCTCAAGCACCGCTCCGCTGGGCCCCGCCGTCTCAAGCACCGCTCCGCTGGGCCCTTCCTCTCAAGCACCGCTCCGCTGGGCCCTTCCTCTGAGGCACCGCTCCGCTGGGCCCTTCCTCTGAGGCACCGCTCCGCTGGGCCCTTCCTCTCAAGCACCGCTCCGCTGGGCCCTTCCTCTCAAGCACCGCTCCGCTGGGCCCTTCCTCTGAGGCACCGCTCCGCTGGGCCCTTCCTCTGAGGCACCGCCCCGCTGGGCCCTTCCTCTCAAGCACCGCTCCGCTGGGCCCCGCCGTCTCAAGCACCGCTCCGCTGGGCACCGCCGTCTCAAGCACCGTTTATGGTTCACTGTGCCCACCATGCCTCCTCCTTGACCAGTGGAGACTGTCATCCACCTGATGGACTGTGGCTTTGCACTCCCCAGGATGGTCCAGTGGGCAGCCCACCCACTGTAGAGACATTGAGAGACTGTGGCTTTGCACTCCCCAGGATGGTCCAGTGGGCAGCCCACCCACTGTAGAGACTTGAGAGACTGTGGCTTTGCACTCCCCAGGATGGTCCAGTGGGCAGCCCACCCACTGTAGAGACTTGAGAGACTGTGGCTTTGCACTCCCCAGGATGGTCCAGTGGGCAGCCCACCCACTGTAGAGACTTGAGAGACTGTGGCTTTGCACTCCCCAGGATGGTCCAGTGGGCAGCCCACCCACTGTAGAGACATTGAGAGACTGTGGCTTTGCACTCCCCAGGATGGTCCAGTGGGCATGGTGGCTCCTTGTGGATCTGGCGTCGCGGACTCATGTGGCTGTGGTGCCCCCCCCTTCCCTTCCCCCTGAGGTGCCTGTAGTTTTTACATCTGATGCCCCTGCAGTGTTCTCTCCAAAGGACTCAGGTCTCCTGTGTGGGCTTTGCCCTTGTTTCTCAAGACTTTGGCCCACGGACATGCTGAATTCGTAGGATGTGCAGGACTTGTATGTCATTAGTTTTGTTGTGGATATCTTTCATGGTTGTACGCTAATTTTCTGGAGCTTTTTGGTACATAAATATTTATTCCAAATATGATTACGTCCTGGCATTTTTCAGGGGTGTTTGGGTGGTGTCACTGTGACTTGGTGCTCTGCATTGGTGAGTACATAGTTGGGGGGGGGTCGCATATGTGTGTGCCCGTGACCTTTCGTCCTCCCCCTCCCGTGTGTCGTAGGTGCAGTACTCACCGTTGTCGTCTGCGCCGGACTTCGTACTTGTGGTAGATGAGAAGGTAGACGAGAGCAGGTAGGATGTTTAATTCGGGTTCCATGCTGTCCTCCTTCCTCCTGGAGTGCGTAGTGGTGAGCGTTTTCCCGTCCGTAGTCTGTTTCCGCCGTGTTTTTATCGGCGGTGCTCCCGCCCCGGAAAAGGTGGCGTATTGGTGAGTTGGAATAGTGTGGGCGGTACATTGTCTCCCGCCTGTCTGTTGGCGGGGACCGCCGCGCTGTTTGTTTGTACCGCCGTGGCGGGCGGAGTGTTAAGGTGGCTGTCTGTGTTGGCGGTTCCCGCCAGGCTCAGAATCCCATTTTTTTTACCGCCAGCCTGTTGGCGGGTTGGCCGCCACTTTAACACCGACCGCCAGGGTTAGAATCACCCCCTTAGTGTCTTTTCATGATTTGTTCTTGAGCAGGGAGTTGGAACGTCTGCTGCCATATGTTGTTTTTGCAGATGGTGTTTGGCCAGCAGATTTGAAGGATTTTCCTCAGACAGGTGTTGGTGAAGGTCTGGACTTTGTTGGTGGTGGTCACTGATTTTACTCCACGGATGTTCAAATGGTCATCTACAGCAATTAGTCTGGCTAAAGTTAATCTATTACGTTTTTGGAAATCTAATGTTATGACCTCATAGTTAAAAACAAAAGTGCACTAATAAAGAATTTCTATAATCATTCCATATTAAATAATAGGAAAGAAAGAAAATAATTATTATGAAATAGAGAAAGTCCGGTTCGAATATAGATTTTCCAAAAGGTAGGAAAAAAAAGAAAAATATATCCAATTAAATTGTAAGAAATTATATATCAATTTGTTCATCATAGTCTAAGAATGGAAGTTTCCAAGAAATCATCATAAAGCATAACAATATTAAGAGAATCACATAAAGAAAGTACAGCTATTCTAAGAAAGAGCCCCGAATAGCATCAAATTGTGTTACGTTATCATTTAGTTTATATATCACTCTTTCATACTGTGCAAATTTAAATATATCTTTCAACTAAGATTGGATCATTGGTAAAACATTAGATTTCCAAAAACGTAATAGATTAACTTTAGCCAGACTAATTGCTGTAGATGACCATTTGAACATCCGTGGAGTAATTCTTCCTAAATTAGAGGTATCTGTGGTGTCTTGTGCTTGTTATGGAATCGTAGTAGATTCCTTTATGGAATGCTTGGAGGGAAAACAAGCGGCTTTGGAGAGAGAGTGAGAGAGAGAGTGAAAAGTGTCGGTTGGGAGCACCGGTGGCTGGGGTCTTTTCTTGTACTAAACCTAATAAACCTGCCTCTACAGACAAATTGGACAGATGGATTTGTGATGCTTTCATGCCTCTATTCCACACTTGGCGACAAGTGTTTTTTTTAACCCAACAACCAAGACCTTAACACCGAGAAATTCATTGAGGAATCCCTGGACACCTTTATTAAAGCCGTGACTTACACATTTATTCGACATTTCTTTACTGCGCTGACAGTTTTACCTTGAGACAATTTGGAGTCGGTACATCGTATCATCACTTCATAGGCTTCATACCAACGGCTGCTTTTGACCTCGCGCTCCCTCTCAAGTGCAAGAAACTGCATGACAGAGGCCTCGCGATGCACATCTACTCGGGGCAAGCGCTTGCGTGACTCATTCTCGTGCCTTTCGTCATGTCTTCTACTGTGAACACAGAAATACCTTGTCAGCTGATTCCAGGTCATGCGCGAGTAACAACAGGGACTGGAAACCAACAAGGGACTGTACTTCCTTTGTTAGAGTGTAATACGCTGACCTGCAATACTAGTGGAACACTTTGGCTGACATTTTCTCCAGAAGAAGAAACTAACAAAAGACTGTATTTCTGCCTTTAATGTGCTGACCTACAGTACATGTGGAACATTTCGGCTGACATATTCAGTGTGGTCTACCCTGACTTTTGTTTTTTTACTACCCATTTAAAAATGCTGAATGTACCTGCACCACCATTTTTCTTATCCTCCCCAGGTGAGCCACCAATTCCATGGCTGAAATAGAAGAAGGTATTCTCACATTATGCCAGAGTGTGTGGAATGTGATTAAGTGCCAAAAGAAAAACCTCCCTTCTAATGCATTGCTTAGGGTCGGAAGGACAGGACATTTTTGAATATTTTCCAGACCTTCAAGACCAAGAGGCCACTAACCTGAATGAATTTGAAATTTGTATTAAGAAATTGGACTTACACTATCTACCCAGAGTTAGTACGGTGCTTGAAAGATTTTGCTTTGAGCGACGCATTCAACGTTTAGGGGAAACAATTGAACAATATATCACAGAATTACACAAGTTGGCTTCCACGTGTAATTTTGGGGCATCTTTAGAAGAAAGACTAAGGGATCAGTTGATGCTTGGTAGTACTTATGAAAAAGCCTGGGAAAGCATGTGGCATAAAGACAATCCTTCTTTACAAGATGTGTTGATGGCTGCAAAGAACGTTGAACACTCAAAAGCCTGTACTGAGGTTTTAAGGAAGGAATTGCCTTTGGTCTCTAATAGTTTTGAAAGTGGAAAGGGAGATTTTGTACATGCCATACAAAAACCCACATTTTCCAATAAAAATACCAAGACCAGCAAGGTCAACAGTGGATTTCAGCAAGGAAAATGTTTCAGATGTGGCAATGAAGGCCATTTTGCAAACAACAAAGGATGTTCTGGGTGGAAAGCTACGTGTAAATCCTGTGGTCAGAAAGGACACTTCACCAGATGTTGCAGATCTACAAAGGGCTCGAAGAAAGTTCAAGAAATTGATTTAGGTGAAGAAGATCTGGAGGAAAACTACAATATCTTTCAAGTTAAAGGATTTTCTCCAAATGGTCCAATAGAAGAAGTCAAAGTCAACGGAAGTATGGTTAAAATGCTATTTAATTTGGGAGCCAAGATAACTTTGATTCTGAAAACATTTTATGAACAAGAATTGGCTGGGAGCGTTCAAATATTCAAACCGGACATCAAACCTAGAGTTTATGGTGGTGTTCCAATACATCTGTTGGGATATTTTTGGGGAACCATCGAGTTTAGTGACATGATTATTCCTGGAAAGATATATATTTCCATGAAGGGTGATTCATTAATAAGCTAAATGCACCAGCGAGATCTTAATGTAATCTTAGATCCGAATGCTGAATTCCCTGTATGCAGTGGGAAAAGTATCGATAGTTCAGTGTGTGTTGATTCTGGTAATGTGCAGGAGGAACATACACCAATTGTGAGGCAAGAAAGTAGTGTGAAATGGATGAAAGAGTTTCCAGAAGTATCTACCAAAAAGATTGGATGTCTTAAGAATTATTTACGCCTGATAAAACTGAAATCTAATGCTAGCCCAAAAGTAGCTAAGGTTAGAGGGGTACCGTTATCAGTATGAAACAGTATGAAGATGGAATTGGATAGGTTGGTCAGTGAAGAAATTATACAGGAGGTAGAGGCTACAGAGTGGTTGTCTCCTGTAGTTATGGCCCGCAAGGTTAATTGGGAAGTGAGATTATGCATAGATTTGAGAGAGTTGAACAAAATGGTGGTAGTGGATCACTACCCTCTGCCCAATAGATGTGAGTTGTTGTGCTTCTTAGATGTGGCAAGCATTTTTTGTCTCTAGATTTAGCCTCTGCTTATCATCAGATAAGGTTGCATCCAGACTGCCAAGAATTAACTGCTTTTGTTACACCGTTTGGTACGTTTAAGTATTCAAGAATGCTGTTTGGGTTGATTTCTGCTGCTGCAGTGTTTCAGAGAAGTATGGAACATATCCTGAGTGGTCCGGAAGGTGTGAGAGTATACCAGGATGATGTGTTGATTGTGGGTTTGTCTGGAAAGGAACATGATGTGCGGGTGAGAGCAGTATTGTCGAGACTGAGAGATGCGGGTTTGACCCTGAAGATAGCGAAATGTAAGTTTGATGTAGGAGAAATTGAATACTTGGGTCACGTCATAAGTAGCACTGGTATTAGACACAAAGATGACTTAGTCAACACTATCAACAGTCTGAGATCACCTCAAACTAAGGAGGAGGTGTTGAAGTTCCTGGGTATGACTGAGTGTTATAGTAAGTTTAATTCTAATATGGCTCAAAGAACTACAGCCATAAGAGAACTTTTGCGAAAAGGGAAGGAATTCTCTTGGACAGAAAATTGTGAGGAAGAATTTTGCTGTTTGAAACAATGTCTGAAATCGGCTCCAAATCTGGGTAGCTTTGACAGTAGAGATGAGACCTGGGTTATGACCGATGCGAGTTCTAAAGGTTTGTGAGAAGTCCTAATGCAAAAGAAGAATGGGCTGGAACGGACAATTTTATTTATTTCGCGTGCATTGAGAGGTGCTGAGTATAACTATTCTGTGGTAGAAAAGGAGGCGCTTGCCATGTATTGGTCAGTACGCAAGTTGAGAAAGTTTTTATGGGGAAGGAAGTTTTTGGTTAAGACAGATCACAAACCACTGAAGAAAGTGTTTGGTAAGAAAGGGATTGATTTAGTGTCTCATAGGATACGTAAATGGGTTGTGGCTTTGCAGGAATTTAGTTTTGAGGTGGCGTATATCCCTGGTGTAGATAATGTGTTGGCGGATTGCCTTTCAAGGATGGTGGAGGTTGAAAGCAAGTTAGGTGAGGATTGTGAGGACTCTGAAGAGGAAATTAGAGTGTGTGAGATTTCGGAAGGAATTGTTTCTGAGGAACAATGGAAGGATGAGTTGAAGAAGGATGAAGTTTTAATGAAAGTTATTTCCAGTGTACGTAATAATTGGTGTGAGAAAAATAAGTGTGAGGAATGTATGAGAGGTTTTTGGCAAGTCAGAAATGAATTATCTGTGATGGATGGACTACTCATGAACTCATGAGGGGCACAAAGTTGATTCCACCTGTTGGTGTGAGGGACGTGCTGATGAGGCATGCTCATATTAGTCACATGGGCATAGCTAAAACTAAGGAAAGAGTGAGGTAAGGATATTGGTGGCCTGCCATGGACATGAAAGACTGTTTAGGAATTGTGTGGAGTGCTCTCGGTGTGATAAGGGCTTGAAGTGTAGGACACAGCCAATGGTTTTGAGAGAACAAGCTAGTGGACCGTGGTCGGATATATCAATTGACATCTTGGGACCCATAAAGATTAAGGCCCTTATTTATACTTTTTTAGCACTGCATTTGCGTCGTTTTTTGACGCAAAAGCAGCGCAAACTTACAACATTCAATTATATTTTGACAGTTTGCGCTGCTTTTGCGCCAGAAAATTACGCAAATGCGGCGCTAAAAATTTATAAACATGGGCCTAACTCTTTTGACAGGTATGTATTAGTGTGCGTTGACATGTATTCACTTTGGCCAGAAGTGAAAATTGTGAATTCAGTGGAGTCTAAGGTGGTCATTGGATTTTTAGATAGTTTATTTGAGAAAGAAGGGTTTCCTTCTTCAGTTTTATCGGACAATGGTGTACAATTTACCTCGAATGAGATGAAGAAATTTCTTCAAGACAGGGGGTAAGACATAAAAGGGCTGCCTTATACCATCCTGAAAGTAATAGTGTTGTGGAAAGGTTTATTAAAGTCTTGAAGGAAAGTATACAGTTAGCAGTGTCTTCAGGTAGTAATTGGAAGATGCTATAAGTAAAAAGGTGAAGGAGTATCGCTTTACCTCACATTCGTTCACTGGAGTTTCTCCGTTTCAATTGTTCAGAGGAAGGAGACCTAATACTCACATTATGCCCTTGTGGGTTTCTGAGAAAAGAATCTTGGCGGACAATAAGGTTGATGAAACTGGAGAAGGGAGAGAGAGAGAGGAGGAGAAAATGTTGCGCAGAAAGGTGTTGTTTGATGAGAGAAAGGCGGTTAAGGAGACAGTTGTGAGAAGCTAGGTTCATCTAGTTTTAGTCAACCTTTCAGGGTGATCAAGGTATTTAGGAATGCGGTGAAGCTTGACAACCATAGGGTGTGGAACCTTAACAGAGTAGCAAAGTTTATTCCTATCAAGTAGAAAGATTTGGAAGTGAGGATGTCAAAAAGTAAATCCTCAGGTAATAAATCTGTACAAGGATGCAGACCTCAACATGTTTGGAAAAGTCCTTCTTACATGAAGGATTATAACGTATGTCTTGCAAAGTTGTTAGGATAAAATGCATATGTTGTACATCTCTATTTTAGTGAAGTGAGGGAGGTGGTGTGGTGTCTTGTGCTTGTTATGGAATCGTAGTAGATTCCTTTATGGAATGCTTGGAGGGAAGAAAAGGGGCTCTGGAGAGAGAGAGAGTGAAAAGTGTTGGTTGGGAGCGCCGGTGGCTGGGGTCTTTTCCTGTACTAAACCCAATAAACCTGCCTCTACAGACGAATTGGACAGATGGATTTGTGATGCTTTCATGCCTCTATTCCACAGTATCATGTAATAAGAACAATCTGGGTGATAGAGAAGTAATATTAGGTAATAGTATTCTCAAATAGTTTGCTATTTGTGTCCAAAAATGTTGAATCTACGGATATTCCCATAGGACATGTACAATATTGCAATTGGATTGCTGACATCACCAACAATCGGAGTTTGGACTAAATTTGGCGGAATAAAGTTTGGAGGGTGGCCAGTGCCAACAATGTAGTATTTTGACATAATTAAATTTTAATCTCGCATCACGAAGACCCTGATTATAATTTTCTAAAATTCTAGTCCAGTCTTTGTCTGAAAAAATGGTATTAAGCCATGTGGACCACCATATTTTTAAGTTATCGGATGTATCAATTGAGAAGGATCTATCAATTAGTATGGAATATAAACCAGATGCAGTACCTTTGAAATTTTTCCATGTTGCAAATATAATTAGCAATAGATGATTGTGTTATAGGATCCATACATGAGTCTATTTTGGAATTTAAAATGGACAATATCAGAATAAAATTATTGAGCTGCGATTTCAGAAGATTATGGGGGTCATTCTGACCTTGGCGGTCCATGACCGCCATGGCGGAGTGCGGCGGAAGCACCGCCAACAGGCTGGCGGTGCTTCCTGGGTCGGAAAAGGGGAGCCGGCGGTTTCCCGCCGGTTTCCCGCTGGCCCAGGGAACCCGCCATGGCGGCGCTGCAAGCAGCACTGCCATGGGGATTCTGACCCCCTTCCCGCCAGCCTGTTTCTGGCGGTGTCCACCGCCAGAACCAGGATGGCGGGAACAGGTGCCGTGGGGCCCCTGGGGGCCCCTGCACTGCCCATGCCACTGGCATGGGCAGTGCAGGGGCCCCCTAACAGGGCCCCACAAAGATTTTCCCGGGTGCCACTGCACCCGTCGCACCCCTTCAACTCCGCCGGCTCCATTCCGAGCCGGCTTCATTGTTGAAGGGGCTGTCCCGATGGGCCGGCCGGCGGTCTACTGGTGGTCGCCCGCCGGCCCAGCGGGAAAGCCGGAATGGCCGCCGCGGTCTTTTGACCGCGGTGCGGTCTTTCGGCGGGAACCGCTTGGCGGGTGGCGACCGCCGTCCGCCGCGGTCAGAATGACCGCCTATATGTCTCTTGAAATTGTGAGAATGATCTCAAGGAGTTATTCTGTGTATATAAATCTGATAGGGTATTTATTTTTTGATTTCTCCAAACTAACCAATTAAGCTCTTTACCCTTATGGGTAATAGCAGAATTATTCCCCATTGGAGCTCTTACACGAATATAAGCATTGCATTGTATTATTTTATGATCCTTTTGCCGTGCTAATTGGGAGGAATAAATGATTGGATTTGAAAATTGTGTGTATTTTGGATTTTTTGTATAATAAATAGCCATGGGAGTAGTAGTTTTCAATAAAAGCTGTTCAAATTTCACCCATAAAGATGTGTTACAATTTGTGGATAGCATGTATGTTGAATGTGACAACTGTTGGGCCACCCAAGATTTTTCCAAATGTGGGAGTCTTAGACCTCCTTTTAATGAGGATGAATGCAATTTTGAACTATAAGGGCAGTAAGGGTGAGAGGCGCCGCACTTCTAGGCAGTAAACAGATAGTTTAGATAAATTGAATATGAGTAAAGTCCGGTGCAAATCGGCCAGGTGCCTTACTGCCCGGTAGGCACCAAGTGGGTACTAGGAGTACCCTAGAACAAAATGGGACAAAACGGCCACAGCACACAGAGAGTAATGTCCAACAATGAAAGCTTCTTACCTACGCACCTGTAGCTGCTTGGCGCAGCCATTCTAATTACAGTTCTGTACCATCCAACTCAGCCCAATTTATTAAGTACAGAGATACTTCGCCACTATACGCCACCACTTACCTACTCAAAAACCAACGGCCCCAGCCTTGATAAAGTCACCTGTGTGACGAAACACGTGTTGGCTGTATCTCCACGATGATCTAATGCTTTCTAAGCATCTACAAATAAAGACACCATCTACAAACCGGATTTGAGACTCATTTCAACACAATTCTTCTCTGAACCTACAGAACCACACCTGCAATATCTTTGCTTGTTTCATTGTTGGACATTACTCTCTGTGAGCTGTGGCCGTTTTGTCGCAATTTTGAACTACTTATACAAGACTTTTATTCTCCCCAAATAAAACGAGTTATCAAAGACGTAGTGCTTTTGAAAAAATTGGAAGTGATTGGAAATGATAACATGCTGAACACATAATTGAATTTTGCGATTGTATTCATTTTAATAATTTGCATACCCTACCCCATAATGAAAGATTTAATTTAGACCAACTTATAGAATCCCGTTTAAGTTTGTCTACAATAGGATTCAAATTATCCATCATTACATTCTTCAACCCAGTATTAAGTAAAATACTAAGATATTTAAGTTGGGAAGATCTCCATTTAAAAGGAAAGTTATCTAGGGAGGCTGGTGTGGTACTAGTATTTATTGGTAAAGCTTCACATTTGGACCCGGAAATCTTTAAAAATTGATTTAAAAGGGAGAGCAAAGTATTAGCCGAGGAATCTGGATTTGGTATTGTCAATAGTATATCATCTGCATAATAAAAAGCTTTTACATTTCCTGAAGAGGTAGCAATACATTTTATATTGATATTTTGTCTAATTGCAATAGCCAAAGGTTCTAAAACAATAAGAAACAACAATGGAGAGAGTGGACATCCTTGCCTGGTACCACAAAAAATCTTAAAATAAGAAGATGTGAAGCCATTGCAAGTAATCGCAGCAGTTGGGGAGTGATACAGTCCTTTGGTTAAAGTAATAAAATATGTACCAATACCCATTCTATCCATAGTTCAAAATAAATATCCCCATTCCACTCTGTCAAAAGCTTTTTCTGCATCCATGGACAATAGAACATTTTCTTCTATTTTGCCAAAGTAAGTGTAGAATTGTTTGAAGATGATTTGAAGAAGAACAGGATGGAACAAAACCGACTTGAGATAGATGAATAAGGGCCAGATGTAGCAAACGATTGCGACTCGCAAACGGGCCGAATCGCAATTTGTGACAGTGCAAAATCGGAAATGGGAAGCAAAAAGCCCATTTCCGACTCGCAAAAAGCGATGGGACCCGTTTGCGAGTCGCATCCGGTGCGACCCCATTTTGCGACCCGCAAATTGCGAGTCGCAACCCATATGCAATTGCAACTCGCAAATTGCGACTAGTCGCAAAAAGCCCAGTTTGCATGTCCCATTTACCACTAACTCAGAGCAGGTGGTAACCATTACCAAAGTATAAAAGGGGACCCAGAAGGCATCTGGGTTACTCAAGATGGCGAAGATATACCTGATAGCAGTGAGGAGGAGAGTCTACGCAGCCCAGCAGAGGAGGAGGAGGGGCCACAGACAGGAGAAGATATATAGAACCAGGCAGACTCTTTTTCAGCAGACTGAAGAGGAGATCTATGACAAATACCGCCTTAGCAGCGCAGCCATTCTAGAATTAATAGATTTACTGAAACCACAGCTAGAACACAAGACTCTGCGTGGCTGCGCCATCCCTACGCATGTGCAAGTACTATGCGCACTGCACCTCTTGGCCTCAGGGAGCTATCAGGGGGTCATTGCCGTGGCAGGTGGGGTATCCCAAAGTGCAGTGTCAAGGTTCCTCAGGGCATTCCTAGATGCCTTAGTCACGCACATGTCTCACTTCATATACTTACCAAGGAATGAGGCAGAAATTAACAGCACCAAGCTGGACTTTTACCGCATTGCCCACTTTCCTCATGTCATAGGGTGTGTAGATGGGACACACATTCAAATATGCCCCCCTGCTAATCTGGAACACAGTTTCCGCAACAGGAAGTGTACCCACTCACTCAACATACAGGTTGTTTGTGATGCCCATTATGTCATCACGGACATCGTAGCTAAGTTTCCTGGCAGTACCCATGACTCATACATTTTTAGGCATAGTGGGATACATCAACGCCTGGAACGTGGGGAATTTGGAGACGGTTACCTCCTAGGTAGAGCCACAGACACTTGCAGACATACACACAGGTCACTGTGCACGACAATCTGGACTTCCTAACCGTGTACTTTTGTGCCCAACAGGTGACAGTGCATATGCTCTCAGGCCTTGGATCATGACTCCGTTTTTAACACCCAAAACTGAATCAGAGAGGCAATACAACAGTGCGCATAAGAGGACCAGGAACCTGATCGAGCGCACCTTCGGACTGCTGAAGGCAAGATTCAGATGCCTCCACCGCAGTGGAGGCGCCCTCCAATACACCCCCATTACCGCTTTCAAAATTGTGGTCGCATGCGCCATCCTCCACAACATAGCCACCCGACGTGGGCTACCTCTCACCCCTGCAGACCCAGATCCTGATGATGAAGAGCAAGAACAACCACATTGCCATCATGGGGATAGGAGTCTAGCTAATCAAGGCAGACTGAGACGGGACCACATTGCAACGCAATATTTTGGACGGTATGTGTCAACTCCCACCATACTCACCTATTAACCATTTGTTAAGTGGAACAAAAATAACTGTTTTATTAATGTCATGAAGAAACTATATACAAGTTGAAATTGTCCATGGGCATGAAAATGCCAACCAGTCATGTGGCACATTAACGCCATGTGCCACATTAATCTGTCCTGGCTATCTATGATCTCCTGCCCCTCCTGCCAGCCTGGCTGGTCCCTGCTGCGTCCATGGTGCTGTGCCTACCACTCCTCAGCACCCTACTGTCAGTGGCAGAGACACTGCTCACTGTTGAGCCCTCCTCCCAGGTGTATTTGTTAATTTCCTGGCTGTGATGTCATCATTATGTGCCAGGAAGTGTTTCCAGAGTGTTCTGGTATGCTTTCTGGAGTGTTCTGCTGCACCTGCAAGCAATTTTGAAGGTAATCGCAATTTGCGACACCCACTCGCTAATTGCGAGTTCATTTTTTGCACACTCGCAAACAGCGACCTCGCAAACTGCGGACTCGCACACAGCGTTGCGAGTCCGGCTGCGAGTCGCAAAATCGGATCGCTTTTTTTTCTGACATTCCAATTTGCGACTCGCATTTTGCGAGTCGCATCAACTCGCAAAATGCGAGTCGCAATTTTTATTTTTGCTACATCTGGCCCTAAGTGATGTAATAACTAGATTTAAATGAGTCGCACATATTTTTGCCAAATTTTTTATATCAGAATTTATCAATGAGATGGGTCTGTGGCTAGAACATTCTAGTGGATCTTTGCCAGGTTTAAGAATTATAGTGATACGGGGTCGTAAAAATTCTGGAGAGATGTGCCCATTTTTAATGCTTCATAACAGTGGGGTTATTTGAGTTTTTGTAATCTAATAAAATTCAATAGGGAAGCCATTTTCTCCAGGAGATTTAGTTGTAGCTAGACAATCAATAGCTTTTGTGATTTCTAGTGTTGTTATTTGCCCTTCAAGACTATTTTTCTGTTCTTGATATAATTTTGGAGTATTTAAATTAGTGAACAAATCAACTTCCTCTTTAGTATCTTTACAATTCAATGATGTATAAATGGTTTCATAATAAATCAGAAATTGTGTCAATATATCAGTTGGTAGTGTAAATAGATAATTTGAAGACTTTTTAATAGCAGATATCGTTCTGGAGGATTCTTGTTGGCGTAATTGATATGCTAGAAGTCTTCCAGCTTTCTCCCCCTTTCATAATTGCGTTGACGGGTTAAAAATAAACATTTTTCAGCATGAGATGCATGCAAATTATTAAGTTTAAATTTAACTGAAAGTACATTTTTTAATATCTCAGGAGATTCGGTGTTGCTATAATTGGTCATGAGTGATATGACCTCTTTTTTCCAATGACATCTTTTCAGTATTTAATTGCTTTTTGAAAATAGATGAGTCTCTCATAATCATTCCTCTAATTACCGCTTTGCCAGCACCCCAAAGTATACCAGCATCTGTAACTGAACTCTCATATTCTTTAATAAATTGTTCAACATGTTGACATAAGCTTAATTTAGCCTGAGGTGTTTTATATGAAAAGGGAATTACATTTCCAATTGGATTTGGGGATCTGTGCTAATCCAATACTAATATGTATATCTATTAGCTCATGATCTGAAAGGCTACATGGAATAATTCCTGCATGTGTTATCGATTGTAATGTTGAAGATGAAGTCAGAAAATAATCTATTCTAGAACTAATTAAATGAGAACAAGATGTGAAAGTATATTCTCTGTCATCTGGATGTAACAGACGCCATGGTTCCTGTAATGCAAAGTCTTCCATAAGATGTTTTAAGATATATCTGTCATTTGTGTGATGAATGTCAGGTCTGCCCGATCTATCAATGGATGGATCTTTGGTAACATTCCAATCTCCCCCAATTATTAGTCGTGTCGATCCGAAAGATGACAATAATCTATTTAATCTTAGAGATAAAGATTGTTTTGGAGTCATTGGGTGCATAGATCGTACCTATAATCATGAAGGAATTTCAAACACGAATCTTAACAAATGCATATCTACCGTTGTCATCTGACCATGTTTGAATAATTTTATATGGTAAGTTTTTATGAAAAAGAATAGCTACCCCTCATTTACGAATAGGAGTGTTATCACTATTAGAGTTACTATGGGTTATGCTAGCATGTATAACTTGACCGATCCAATCTCTTTTCAATTTTTCGCTTTCTGATTCAGTGAGATGAGTTTCTTGTAACAAGGCAATATCTGTTTTTTGTTGTCCAAGAAAATTTATTATTTTCTTTCTCTTCATAAAATGTGTTAAACCACTAACATTTAAGGAAACAACATTCAAAGGTTTCAACTTATAAACTGACATATGCAGAGTATTCAGCTGTAAAGACCTAAAAGAATATAAGAGAAAGATAAGCGGAAGTCAAGAAAAATATACAAAATTTAAAATATGCCAGTATATGTAAATGCTAAGAATTTGGATATTGAATCAAATTACATATTTGGAATATGTTATAATAAGAAATGATTATTTGTATGAACTATCAATACAAACTAAATTGTCCAACACAAGTGATAAGACAATTATGTACAGTTAACAACTAAAACCTTAGACTGAGGGTGTAAACAATTGTGTCACGGAGTAGTGAGCAGAGATGAGGGTACTAGTGCTAGTTCACATGTGAGATAAAATATCCGATAACATGTAAAAATATAATGACATAGAGATGGACAGCAAAGAAGAAGTATATTTTAAGGAAAAGTACAGAATATTGTTCCATATGTTTATGTTTCAAACATAATCAAGGTTTCAAAGGTCATCTAGATTTATCTCTGGGTTGATATTTTTCCATGCTTTAAGTTTATTGCCATGAGACCAATGACATTGAACAGTCTCCCATTCTCCTTGATCTGCATCATCTGGAGTGTTCTATGTGGAAGATTCTTTTGTGGGTGATGGAGATGAAGTCTTATGTTCCATCTCTGAGTCCTCATCTTCTGAGTCATTGTAGAGACTGTATTATCCAGAGACGCAATGGAGGATTTTCTATCTAATAGTTCTTTCAAAACTGTATCCATAGCTGTGGAGGGTAATTCAGTAGAATCTGCCATTTTACATTTTAAGTCAGTGGGGTCAGAATTAGATAACAGAGCTGAACTATATGATAATTGTCTTACCACTTTAGGTTCTGACATAGGGATTAATTTTAATCTTCTTCTAAAATTCTTGAAGGGTCAGCTGTTTTTTTGTCTTTATCCTTATTTTTTTCACAGTTATTATATTCGACGATTATTCCCACCCTCCACTTCGCACAATCTTGAGTTCCTCTGCAAGCGGAGCTCTCAAAAAAACCCTAACCAATGGGGATTAGTGAATCTGCATTCACGGCTCAAAGATTCCCCTATGCCAGTATTTTTGCCATTAAATGAAAGGATTTCCTGGGGTAGCACTTGCGGGGCCCGGTGTTGTACGGGTTTGGGAGCTCTATATATCTTCAATAGAGGTTAATATTCCCAGTTTTACAGACGTTATTGAGATTTTGCGCTTAAACCTCTATTCATATACTATTACTTGATGGCACCCTCCCCTTTATTGTTTTAATAAGTCACCTCCAATGTCTCTCATTTGTTTTTGTGGGTGCTTAATCATATAATGCTTCGTTCATCTCAATGGGCTTAGTTTCACTCACCTTTTCAATTCTTGCATTTTAGCTCATATTCTATTTCCTTTTTTTTTAACTTAATTTCCTTCATGATGACAGGATATATTTATGGAGGGTGATGGTAAAAGAAAAAAGCTGTAGATTATTTCAATTCCTGTCTCCCAGATAGAGCGTGAGAGCCATCGCGCAGTCTGCGCTTATTATTTGCCGATGTTTAAATATTTCAGCTAGGCCGTGAGCCCGTTATCCTGCCATCTTGTACATCTCGCTTCACTACGGCAGCATCGATCAGATTAGACAGCATACTGAAGCAACGTAACCTGTTTCCGATGTTGCGCGGTGTGGTGAGGTATGGAGCGCTCGCATTTTTAATTTCTTGAACGCAGAAGATTATGGGCCTGATTCTTACCTTGGCGGTCGGCGGAGAGGCGGCGGTCGGACAGCGAACAGACCGGCGGTCCAAAAAATGTCATTCTGACCGCGGCGGTCACCGCCGCGATCGACCGCCACTTCCCCACTCCGACCGCCACGGCGGTCATGACCGACGGGCTGGAGTTCGCACACTCCGGCCCGGCGGTCGACCCAAGACCGCCAACCGTATCATGACCCTGCTTACCGCCGCGGTTTTTGGCGGTCGGGAACCGCCATGCGAACCATGGCGGTAGGCACTATCGGGGCCAGGGAATTCCTTCCCTGGCACTGATAGGGGTCTCCCCCACTGCCCCCCACGAGTCCTCCCCCCACACCCTCCACCCCCCTGCCACCCCCCAGAGGTGGTACGAACCCCCTGCCCCCCCACCCCGACATGCACATACACGCACCCCGACATGCACGCACCCCCAACATGCACATATGCACACCCCCTACACACAGACATACACAACGGGGGCACATACCCGCACACATACATGCCGACATGCGCACCCGCCGAACTACACACATTGCCCAAAGGCACAGCAGCACCCCCCGCCCGCATGCACGCACTCACACACCCCCTCTACACACCCCCATGCACGCACACATCACACAACACCCCCCCACCCCCTCCCCTCACGGACGATCAACTTACCTTGTGCGTTGGTCCTCCGGGAGGCGACGGGAGCCATAGGGACGTGACCGCCAACAGGAGACCGCCAACAGAAGACCGCCACACAGAAATGTGGGTCGTAATTCTGGGGGCGGTGTTCTGCTGGCGTGGCGGTGGAGGTTGACCAGTCTCCACTTTCCCGCCGACCGCCAGTGTGGCTGCTGGCGGTATTCCGGCGGAACGCTCCCAGCGGTCGGAATACGCGCAGCGGCATACCGCCGCGGTCGGCGGTCTTTACCGCGGCGGTAACTCGGCGGTCTTGCGAAAAGACCGCCAAGGTCAGAATCAGGCCCTATGTACTTTACCAACAGGAGTTTGGAACAAAGCTTGCGCCGCCATTTTGAATTTTGCAGGTCGTCAGGTCTTTAAGCAATAAGTTTGGTTGTAAAGCGATTTGTCTTCAAACGATGAATCCTATGATGTCCTCTCTTCTTTCGATGATATATTCTCCTTTTATTTGTTACATGGAGATCGGGAAAATGTATTTTAGCATGTTTCCCTGTCTCTGTTCGTTCTGGCTCTAGAAAGGAGCTGCCATCTTCCACTGCACTTGGCTCTGCCCCCTTACGGGCTGGTTCAGCAGTTCTTCAACATGCTCCAGTCAACTTCGTTTTTGGCCTTCGTTACCCATGATTGCCTTCCCAGCTTTGTCTTTAACAGGTTTTCTCAGCTTACTGCATGTGCCAGAGAGTTTCCTTGTTATGTAGTAGAGTTCTTTCAAATTTTCATCGCTTGCTGCTTCCTTGGCTTCTGTGGCAAGACCATTGATGAACCTTCGCTTCTCTGCTCATAGGATTCTCTTTGCTTCCTTGTTGGTTTTGGTGTAATCGCTTTTTCTGCTCTTGTTCGGCTGGTGTTGACTGCATCTTTCTTTTCCTTTCTCTCTTGGATTTTTCAGAGAGTCTTGGTGGAGATCCCTTCTTTATGCTGGGGTTTCTTGGGTCCCAGCACCTCCTGGCAGGTTGCTGTCGCCGTTTCTTTGATCTTCTCCCACTGAATTTCTACTTGGTCTCTGTCATCCTCTAGTTCTTGCAGGACTTGAAACTTGTTTCCAAGGGGGACTGAGTATTCACTCCATTTCTGTGCATCCTTAAGGAGCGTGATGTTATAATACTGGTGTTGATTTGTTGGTTCCATCCACATTTTCTTCAGCTTTAACTTTAGCCTGGCCATGGGAAGGTGATGGTCTGATGCCACGTCTGTTCCTCTCATCACTCTCACATCCTGCAGGGAGCTCTGGAACTTCTTGACAATGCAGACATATTTGATCTGATTTTCTGTTTAACGGTGTGGTAGCACCCACTTTTCCTCGGGTATTCTTTTGCGTGGGAATACACTATTGCCCATCGCCAGACTGTTCAGAGCACAGATATTTGCAAGTCTTTCACCATTCTCGCTCATGTTGCCAAGGCAATGGTTGCCCATGACTTCTTCATACCCAATGTTGTCACTTTCAATCTTAGCATTGAGGTCCCCCATCAGAATGGTGATGTCTCTCTCTCTTTAAAAAAAATCTTTTTAATGATTTATCGACCAACAAACATAAACATTTGCAGACTTGAGGAACAATATCCTGGGAGAGGGAGTAGGGTAAGTTCTATCGAGGAGCACTTCTCTAAACACAACAGATTGCGTAAGTATCATACAGTTCATATTACAATCTCATGGAACCAGTTCGCCCAGTTGCCTTGACTTTGATGAGTCGAACGGTGTTGAAGAGGTAGGTCAGTGCACATTTATTGTGTACGGGATAAGGAAAATTGTCCTAGGGAATTCAACATGCAGAGTGTTACTGTATAGTTTGTAATGTATTTGAGCCCTACTTTTATGATGTGCAGGCCTCTGTTCCATCATTAGGTGGGAATATGTAGTCAAGGATATGTTTTAGTACAATGTGACCCTTATCACGGTCGGCAGGTGTCGTCTTTAGCTTCCCATTTTGCCACCTGTGTGTCCCAGCTTTCACAGCCCGTGCGTAGTGAGGGCTCTTGTCCCTCAACTAGTGCAAGACTCTCCGTCTTCACCCATCTCGAGACTGTGTGGAACTACTTATTGGTATCCGGTGCTGTGGGTGCTTTCCATTGCCTGGCTATTTGCCTTTTGAACAAAACAAGTGCCAAATCAATGAATCTGTGAAGGTATTTGCCCGTCTTAGTTCTGGGTCGTATTCCTAAGAGGCATGATTCAGGAGTAGGAGTTAGTGAGTGCTCTATGAACTCTTCTATCTGGGCGGTAATTGAATTCCAAGCATTTAGCACAGGGGGTATTCCCATATCATGTGATAAAATCCTGCTGCTGTTAACCCGCATTGTGGGCATTGAGGTGTTGAGTTGGGGAACATGCGGCTAGTGCGGTGTGGGGAGAAGTAGGCTTGGTGTGTGTAGTTAAACTGCGTGAATCTGAATCTGGGATTACAAGAGACCTCCCACACATGACGCAATGCACCCACCTATTTTGGTATCTTAAGTTGTTGTGGGAGGACAGCATTCTACCTAGCAAGTTTTCCCTCCGTGAGTATGGCAGTGTTGGTGTGTAGTGCTGTCTATAGTAGTGATATGATTCTTTTCTGGTTGACGCCTAAGAACAATATATGCAAGACAGGCGATTGTGGTGGTTCCGCATCACCTGTACCCCATGTTTCATGTAGTAATCAGCGGATGGCGTGATAGGTCAGGAAGTGACCATCGTTACTTAGAGGACCTAACCTTACTGGTAATATTGTATGGGGTAGGGCGCTTCAAGCCAATTATTATGTTCTTGATAAGATAATAGTATTTCTAAGTATGCATATGCCCTGTATTGTCCAGGTGCATTTGCGTGTGTATAATAATCAAATGTATTTGTGTTCCCATCAACTGCTGGAAATGTGACCCAAGAATAAAAGAGTTCTGTTCTATAAGCTGGATGGGTGTCCACCACAAATGTGACTGGACCCCCTGGGCCGTTAGGCCGTTTGCTAATTAGTTTGCAGTCAGAGGTTGTCTCATATTGACTGCTATTACTATCTGCTGTGGATTCGCCATACTAGATCGAAGAAATGTTCAGGGAAGACACACCAAATAGGGTTTTCCTTTTAACGTTCAAGCTTGAACAACCTCCAGCCCAAATCCTACGTAGCTGGAGTGGGAATCCTCAGTACCACGGACATCTCCGTATTTAGTAATGAGGCATCATTATATATAATGAGACATAGATACTCCAGAGGACCTGAAAATTAGAGCCTGACCAAACATTGGTGGCGCCATGTCTCATAGGCTCTCACTATTCTAATGAGACTACTGAATTTTGAGTGGCAGAATCGCCTGCAGTGTGGGAGACTAAGTCTAATTCACTGCGGGGGACACTTGTTGCTCCAATCCAGGTTTTGCTCCGGCTACCTAGGAGTGCCTCATCTCTACCCAAGGATAGGGATGAATGGCCAGCCCAGCGCATGACATAATTGGTTTCTCAGGGAAGCCGTGGTCACTCAGGTCTCATCTGTTTCTCTCAATTACATTTAGTCTCATATATAAATGACAAACAGAGGCAGTATATTTTTCAATAATGAGTTTAATAAAACAACTGCATCTTAGATAGCAAAGCGTGAGCTGCAATCGCCAGGACGACACAAAAAGACAGTATTAAAATTGTGACGAGAAAGGTGAAGCATAAAAATAACGCTATCATATTGTCACTATTGCCAATAGACTAACTCCTACCTAGGCTATGATAGAGCACAGCATGTTAAGCTCTAATTCTGCCCTTCAGGTTCCCCTGGGAAGACATCATCCCCCATACCTGAGCAAAGGCCTGCGGTCTGCATTAGCATCTGTAGCGAAGCATTCGGCAATCAGCATACAGTTGTGGTTCTCTGGCTGGAATCTCCCTCTAACGTGTAAGGGACAACGAAGTGTTTTTATAACAACACAGCTGATGTTCTGGGAAAATGTCCCTACGTAAGGATGTGTGTTTTCTACGAATGTTGGAGACTAAACTTCTACCACGTTCACTGGCAACGTACCGTGCTGTAGCCTTGGAAGAAGCACAGAGTCTGGGAACAGAGTGCTGGCCTAGGCAAAAACAGTGAGATAAACAGAAAATAAAACAAGACTGTAAAAGTGGCTATTATAACAATAATGAAATGAAGCCGAATAAAATATATCTAGGTTAAGGTACACAGCGGCTTGGCCTAGTGTGTTAAAATAACGTGCATTTAGCTACGGCTAATATGGCTACACAACAGTCTCCAGGCTGCGACCTCCATGGTGCCAATGTAGGACATTATTGTACTGTCCTTAAAGAGACCCCTATTGTTATGATTCATCCTGCAGTCCAAGGTGACAGGTCATGTAGCGCAGCTAGTTGGGGCCCCCCGGCATCTGGGATATGAGAATCAGGGGTGAGTATGGAGGGACGCGGGGTGTGCTCAGCACAAATCGAGCCCAGCATCCTTGGGCATTCCCCATTAGGCTAGAAGCTCTCTGTGGTTGGCGTATACTGTCTGTTAACCACACATAAATGGGATTGTCACCTATTCTGTCCTTCACCATCTTTTGCTCTGCCCTCGGGCATACACTGAGCCAGCTTAGAGGCCATTGCAGTTGCGTTGCAGCATAGTAATGTTCAAAATCTGGAGCACCCAGTCCTCCCTCAGCAAGAGGGCACTGGATAGCAGTTAAGGCTACCCAAAGTCTAGCTTGTTCCCATATCAGTTCCAGTAATAGGCTGTTCAGTTCCCGAAAATCACTCCTCGGGAGCCAAATAGGAGGGCCCCAAAAAAGTATAGCAGTATTAGCATCTTGCAGATTGCCAACCTTCCCAACAGTGAGCGTGGTAAGGAGCTCCAGAAGGTCAAAGAGCCCCTGATCGAACTGAGCGCGCAGCCCAGATTGCCATCCCTAATTGCCTCCGTGGTGTGATGCCACGCTCTACCGCGGTTTCCCTTGTTCAGGCCCACGTTTTTGTGTTTCTCTTCTTGCGGCGCGGCCCAGAAAGCACATTTCGTACTCCAGGTCGCGCCGCTGTCCAAGCCTGCCTCCCTGATCTTTTTCACTTACTTTCCTCTGGGGGAAATCCCCTTCTTCTTCCTTTTTTCTTCTTCTTTTCTTCCAACTTCGCTTCTTTCCTTGTTCTAGTATCCATGTTGTTTTTCTTCTTGGTGTTCTTTTTCCCACCATGCCTTTTTTCTTTTTCCTATTCTTTTCTATTCGGTCTTTTCCAATCCAAGATGGTGCAGCTCTTTCTTCCTGTTTGTCACTTCCTGTTTTTTCGTATATAAGCCCTTCAGTTTTTGTCTTCCTTTCGTTGCAAACAGTTCCGCTTGATGGTGGTTCTCACTCCTTTTTCTCTGTGTTTTCTCCAGTTCCTGTTGCTCTTTGCTAGAGATTATTCCATTTTTTTCACTTTTTTCATTATTTCTTTTCCTCTTTTTCAAGCGTTCCTGTATAGAGGTTTTTCACACATTTTTTTTTTTTTCCCTCTGGGACTCCTTCTGGGGGGTACGGTCTGCTTTTGTGTTCCCAGTCAAGCAGCATCATGGCTATTAAAAAGGGTCGCCCCTGTCTTGGTCAGTCCAGAACCAGTAGAAGACTGGATGCTCCTTCAAGTTCTTCAATCAGCGGTGGTAAGCGACGTGCAGACCGTGACATGTGGTATACTTGTATGCTCAGGTATTTGATGGACTCGTAGCACCAGGGCAGGCCATGCTCCAAACCTGTGTCCTTGATGTGTGAGGGAATTGGAACTAGTGGGAACAGGCATGACTTTGACCAGTTCACCTTTAGACCTGAAAGTTCCCCAAAGGTGTCTAATAGGTTCATCACATCTGTTAAAGAAGTATGTTTGTCTCTGAGATATAGTAGTGCATCGTCCGCATATAATGAGATGACGTGATGAACGTCCTTATCCAGATATACCCATGCCCCAGTTCGCACACTCAGGTGGCAGTGTAGGGGCTTCATAGCCAGGGCAAATAAAACAGGGTAAAGTGGGCAGCCCTATCTGGTGCCCCTGGAGATTAGAAAACTGTTGGATATGAGTGTCCCATTTTCACTCTTGCCATTGACCTGGTGTACAACGTGCGGACCCATTTCCGAAATTTGTGTCCAAAGCCCACATGTTGGAGGGCCATGAATAGGAACTCCCAGCTAAGGGTATCAAATGCTTTCTCAATATCCAGTGACACCGGCCCTCGGCCATGCGCCTCGGGGGGTCTCTTGCATGATGTGTAAGAGGCATTTAATGTTGAGAAAGGTACTGCGGCCAGGTATGAACCCAGATTGGTCCTCGTGGACCAGTGTTTTGATAAGAGAAAGGAGTCTGTTTGCTAATATACCACCCAATATTTTACAGTCAAGATTAAGCAGGGATAAAGGTCTATATGACCTTACATCAGTGGGATCCCATATCTGTTTGGGTAAGGCCAATATCAGCGTCTCACATTGGGAGGGCTGTAGCTCTCCTCGTGTCCACTCCTCTTCAAAAACTTCTAGCAATGGTTAGGTGAGATGAGGTGAATAGGACGCCTAGTATTCTATCTGTAGGTCGTCTGTACCTGGTGTTTTATTTCAGGCCATTTGGGCTATAGCTTTGCGTATTTCTTCAATCTGGATAGGTTCTTCCAGTTCAGCTGTCTGTGCTAGGGAAAGAGGGGACAAGGGGACATCGTTCCTGTGTAGAGGTTTTTCCCCACATTTTTTGTTGTTTTTCCTCTGGGACTCCTTCTGGAGGGTACTGTCTGCTTTGGCGTTCCCAGTCAAGCAGCATCGTGGCTACTAAAAAGGGTCGCCCCTATCTTGGTCAGTCCAGAACCAGTAGAAGACTGGATGCTCCTTCAAGTTCTTCAGTCAACGGTGGTAAGCGACGTGCAGACCGTGACATAGGGGATGGCCCCTATCTTGGTCAGTCCAGAACCAATAGAAGACCGGGCGCTCCTTCAAGTTCTTCAGTTAACGGTGGTAAGCGATGTGCAGACCGTGACATGTGGTATACTTGTATGCTCAGGTATTTGATGGACTCGTAGCACCAGGGCAGGCGATGCTCCAAACCTGTGTCCCTGCTGTGTGAGGGAATTGGAACTAGTGGGAACAGGCATGACTTTGACCAGTTCACATTTAGACCTGAAAGTTCCCCAAAGGTGTCTAATAGGATCATCACATCTGCTAAAGAATTATGTTTGTCTCTGAGATATAGTAGTGCATCGTCCGCATATAATGAGATGACGTGATGAACGTCCTTATCCAGATAGCCCCATTCCCCAGCTCGCACACTCAGGTGGCAGTCTAGGGGCTTCATAGCCAGGGGAAACAAAACAGGGGAAAGTGGGCAGCCCTATCTGGTGCCCCTGGAGATCGGAAAACTGTTGGATATGAGTGTCCCATTTTCACTCTTGCCATTGACCTGGTGTACAACGTGCGGACCCATTTCCGAAGTTTGTGTCCAAAGCCCACATGTCGGAGGGCCATGAATAGGAACTCCCAGCTAAGGGTATCAAATGCTTTTTCAATATCCAGTGACACCGGCACTCGGCCATGCGCCTCAGGGGGGGTCTCTTGCATGATGTGTAAGAGGCATTTAATGTTGAGAAAGGTACTGCGGCCAGGTATGAACCCAGATTGGTCCTCGTGGACCAGTGTTTTGATAAGAGGAAGGAGTCTGTTTGCTAATATACTACCCAATATTTTACAGTCTAGATTAAGCAGGGATAAAGGTCTATATGACCTTACATCAGTGGGATCCCGTATCTGTTTGGGTAAGACCAATATCAGCGACTCACATTGGGAGGGCGAAAACTTCTAGCAATGGTTGGGTGAGATGAGATGAATAGGACGCCTAGTATTCTATCTGTAGATCGTCTGTACCTGCTGTTTTATTTCGGGCCATTTGGGCTATAGCTTTGCGTATTTTTTCAATCTGGATAGGTTCTTCCAGTTCAGCTGTCTGTGCTAGGGAAAGAGGGGACACAGGGCATCATTCCTGTGTAGAGGTTTTTTCCCAAATTTTTTGTTTTTTTTTCCTCTGGGACTGCTTCTGGAGTGTACGGTCTGCTTTGGCATTCCCAGTCAAGCAGCATCATGGCTACTAGAAAGGGTGGCCCCTATCTTGGTCAATCCAGAACCAGTAGAAGACCGGTGCTCCTTCAAGTTCTTCATCAACTGTGGTAAGCGACGTGCAGACCGTGACATGTGGTATACTTGTATGCTCAGGTATTTGATGGACTCGTAGCACCAGGGCAGGCGATGCTCCAAAACCGTGACCCTGATGTGTGAGGGAATTGGAACTAGTGGGAACAGGCATGACTTTGACCAGTTCACCTTTAGACCTGAAAGTTCCCCAAAGGTGTCTAATAGGTTCATCACATGTGCTAAAGAAGTATGTTTGTCTCTGAGATATAGTAGTGCATCGTCCTCATATAATGAGATGACGTGATGAACGCCCTTATCCAGATACCCTCATTCCCCCGCTCACACACTCAGGTGGCAGTCTAGGGGCTTCATAGCCAGGGCAAACAAAACAGGGGAAAGTGGGCAGCCCTATCAGGTGCCCCTGGAGATTGGAAAACTGTTGGATATGAGTGTCCTGTTTTCACTCTTGCCATCGACCTGGTGCACAACGTGCGGACCCATTTCCGAAGTTTGTGTCCAAAGCCCACATGTTGGAGGGCCATGAATAGGAACTCCCAGCTAAGGGTATCAAATGCTTTCTCAATATCTAGTAACACTGGCACTCGGCCATGCGCCTCAGGGGGGGTCTCTTGCATGATGTGTCAGAGGCATTTAATGTTGAGAAAGGTACTGCAGCTAGGTATGAATCCAGATTGGTCCTCGTGGACCAGTGTTTTGATAAGAGGAAGGAGTCTGTTTGCTAATATCTTCCCCAATATTTTAAAGTCAAGATTAAGCAGGGATAAAGGTTTATATGGCCTTACATCGGTAGGATCCCATATCTGTTTGGGTAAGACCAATATCAGTGTCTCAAATTGGGAGGGCGGTAGCTCTCCTCGTGTCCACTCCTCTTCAAAAACCTCTAGCAATGGTTGGGTGAGATGAGATGAATAGGACGCCTCATATTCTATCTGTAGGTCATCTGTACCTTGTGTTTTATTTCGGGCCATTTGGGCTATAGCTTTGCGTATTTCTTCAATCTGGATAGGTTCTTCCAGTTCAGCTGTCTGTGCTAGTGAAAGAGGGGACATTGGGGTATCATTCATGAACGCCTCCAGTTGCATAGGGGTGGGGTGTGGGGGGCACTTGATATAGTGTGTGATAGTAATCTTGAAAGGCATCATTGATGGCGGATTGTGTAACCGCCATTGTGCCATCTCGTAATTTGACGTCTCATATGGATGTGTTGTGATGTTCAATGCAGACAAGCCAAAAGTCTACCCGCGTGATCGCCTTCCGCATGTAATCTTGTTAGATGGAATTTATAGTTATGCTTGTAAAGCCGCGTTTCGGCCTCAATATGAAGTTTGCAGAGTACACAAAGACGGGCTGGGTCGGCCACCCGACATGCAGTCGTTTGCTCTGATGGGTGCATTTGGTGCTCCAATGCCATCACTTCTCTATGTAGTGTATTTCTGACCCCCCAGCTCATAGAAAGGCAGCAACCCTACGTCACCACCTTGTGTGCATCCCACTCAGTGGCACGGAGGGGTGTTGAGTGCTTGTTCTGTTCCAGATACCACACAATGCAGGTGGAAAGTTCTGCCCTGAAGGGGGGGTCTGAGAGGGCAGCCGTTTGAGAGTGCCATGTGGGTATGCTAGGGTATGGTGCTCCCCATTGAAGGACTAGTAGTAATGGGCAGTGATCAGATAAGGTGCAGGCAAGGTATTCTTCCCTTGCTACTTTTTGTCCCATGGTCATGGCTCCCAACAGCAAATCTATCTGGGTGTGTAGGTCATGTACTGGGGAATAAAAAGAGTAGTCCTTATCTAATGGGTGTTTGAGGTGGCATAAATCGTGTAGCCCCCTGGTTGTAATCCATGTACCCAGTTGTTGGGACACCCCTCTACTCACCGCTCTTTGTAGCGGAGGAAGCGATCGGTCTAGTTCTACGTCTGGAACACAATTAAAATCCCCTCGCCACAGCCACGGAGTCAGAGGGTCACCAAAGAGCGCTGGTGGAAGTGTGTTGAAGAAGTCCCCTTGTGCACAGTTTGGAGCGTAAAGCCAAACGATCACTAAGGGTGCCCCGTCGTAGAACCCCTCCACAATGACATATTGGCCTCCTGCATCTGCTCTATGTGTGTGAGATGTAAATGGTACCCCTGGAGCTACCCAGATTAATACACCTCTGGCGAACGCCGAGTAAGATGTGCCATATATTTGTCCTCCCCATTTAGATTTAAGTTTGCAGAGTTCACCTTCAGTGAGATGAGTTTCCTGCAGGTTGGCAATTTGTACCCAGCGTAATTTTAGATAGGAGTGTACTCAGTATGTTTTAGCAGGTGTGCCATGCCACATACTTTCCAAGTAAGCAGGGTGTAATTCGGCCTGTACTCATTGGTATGATCTCCCATTATAATATTGTTTAGAGCAAAACATCCCCCCTGTGTCGTCCCCTCCTGCTGTGCAATCCCCTGTTGTGTTCTCGATCTGCATGTGTGAGGAGTAGACCTTCTCGCCCTGCGTCTCCATTGCCCTTATCTGTCTTCTTCCCTTCATCCTCTGAGAAACTGAAATAGTCTGAACTAACCAATAAACAATTAACAGTAACCTCCCAGGAGGTAGGTCTATGCTCATGCCACCACGATGCCTAATGCTACAGCACATGTGAGTCCAATAATATATAGAGGCTAAACTTGTCCATTTGGATAACCTGGGTCAGACATAAAGTTCCAACTAGAGTTGAGCCCTTCGGCAACGGCCCTAGTCAGTGTGAGTCCACCCAGCTTCTCAGTAGTAGTTGAGGGCAGCTGTGGGACCTGCTCAAGTGTCAATCGAGAGCTCCTTGCAGCCCGCAGTTGTCCGTTCCCTGGCTCTTCATGTCCGCTCTCTTATTCATTGCAAAAATGCTCTTTCCTGCAATGGCTCTTTATTATTTTTTACATCGTTGTTCTAACTTTTTTATCTGCAGCAGTGACATTTTCACTAATAGTGCAAGCTCTCCGAGCACATTCCAGAGTCATACATTTTCATTAAGATCTGTCATTTTTGCAATTTTCTTCAATATGCATGTATCCCTTGTGACAAAGAAGTAATCCTCTGCTTCTGCACATTCCAAAGTCAAACATTTCCATTGTGATCTGTCTTTTTTGCAATTTTCTTCAATATGCATGTATCCCTTGTGACAAAGAAGTAATCCTCTGCTTCTGGATGGTATATAGGAGGTCATTTTCTAATACTATCAAAGCGTATATATTTATGTCACTTTAATTGTTTTACATAATGTTACAGTATACATTTGTTTTATTCGTCATTCACAAATTTTTCACACTTCATTATCTTATCTTTTCAGGGTTTTCTTCTCAAAAGGATTTTCAAAATAACATAGTGATAATCTTCTTTGTCTTGGGTAAGGCTTCTTAGCAGTATGCTACTTTTCTTCTCAAAAGGATTTTCAAAATAACATAGGAATAATCCTCTTTGTCTTGGGTAAGGCTTCTTAGCAGGATGCTACATTTCCTCTACAGATTTTAGTACATATAACCTTTACTTGCATCTTTTAGTCCACAGGTGAGTTTAATCCGCAGATTCTTTCCCCCCATACTTTTACACCACATGCTTGTGGCATGTTTTTTTTAAGTTTATTGTTGTAGAATTTAAAGCTGAAAAGGGGAGTTTGTAGGTTTACCCAACCCATAACCATATATAGATATAGAAAAAAATATTGAAAAAATGATGGGTTGGGGATTAGAATTCAGATGAGAATTTAAGGATTATAGGTTCAATTAGAATTAGGAATATTAATAGGGTATTTGATTCATAGCTATAAAAGCGGGTTGTTTGGCTTTACCCCCCATATTTAGTATCTCATTCATTCAAACATTGTTTTTTAACTGGGTTATGTATTAATATTTAGGCACTATTTTAATAGTCTATTATTAAATACATAATGTAAGAGGGGGGAGGGACCGGGAGATTGATTGGTCCAGTGTACACTCTCCCTACAATAATGCAATACAACAAAAGTACACTGTTCCATAAAGAAGAAAAATTGTTGACCCTGTTTAAGGAGGATTCCTAGAAGGTTTTTTCTCCGAGTTTATTGCTCATCGAAAGTAATGGAGCATTGACACTCATTATATTACTTTCTCTTGTTTTTAATCTTAGTTTCATCCCTGACTATTGATTAAAATGATGATATATGTAGGGCTGTTTTACCAATTTTACCCTTAAGCCTATTGTTCTCTCCACTGGGTTCAGGTGCTCGAATGATAGCACTTACCTTCCTAGATAGTTAGTATTCATCTGTAACTATCAGAACACTACGGTTCAGTGCTCCTCCCTGTGGGGACCCCGTCAGGCATTGCACTGCCGGCCTGGCGAGGAGCATTACCCAATGATGATGCCAGACATCTATTATGATGCTTGAGGGTCCTTGCTCCTGATATTTCAGGCCACTCTAATTTCTCTTTTTCTCTTCTTTATGGAAAGGTGTACTTTTGTTGTATTGTATTATTAAATACATATATATTATCTAATACAATATTAAATATTTCTTTAAGACTGAGATGTTTGGCTTTCTGAGGTAATGAGTGAAGAAAATATTGATGCACGGGCGTTCTCATTAATAACTGAATACCAAATGTTATTGTGAAAAAAGTAAAGACATTTTAACTTAAAATTGAACCCAGAGTAAATTTTGATGTCCTGGATCTAAGGGTTGTAAGGGTTTTGGGTAGCGACTTTATTAATGTATTAGCATATTAGCTAATACTGGAAAATTATTTTTATATTATAAACCTATGAAAGAATTTGTATACTTATTATACCTTCAAAAATATTGTTAAGCAGTGGGGGTACAGTTTACAGGGGATTTGGGCAGGGAGTCTATTAATAATCATGTATTAAAATAAATGTTTTAGAATCAAATATAATAGTTATAGTGTACTGTAGATGAAAACATTTTTAACATTAAAAAATGCTAAGTTTAAAAATAATAACAATAGCAATACTAATAATAAAAAATACTGTACTACTACTAATAATAATAGGTATTATATTATTATTGTTATTATTTTAAATATTGTTATTATTAAGTCTGTGGGAAATACTGTCCTTCTTTTATTTCTTTTACTGCAGCCACTTCATTTCATTCAATGCAATTTCTGCATTGTTTTCACAATTCAGTTGGGAGTTCGTTGAGTAGAGGCGTGCAGCTGACCTATGGTGTTAAGTCATTTTAAAATTACAAATAATAGTAAAGTATGGTCTGCATTTTATTATTAAGCCAGGCGAAGGTAGGCATAAGTGCACTTAGGATGCTGTAAAGTGTATGTTTTATTTGTCCTTTAAATATTCTTCCACAGATTGCTGGAGACTACTAACACCAGAAGACACATTTTTACAGTGAATTTCCTTTTGAATTATTTTCTTCTTTTTATATTTTGGGATTAAAACATGATTTTAGATGATATGTGTAAGAAATTGGAGTATCAGTGGAAGAAGTGAGAACCCAATTCAAATAATAATCACAATCATTGTTGGGTGAACCTGTGCTTAACCCTCTGACAGCTTGGCATAAAGCAGTCAGGCCTAACATAGAAGCAATGTGTAAAGTATGTATGCAGCACTCAAACACTGATAATGTGAAAACACAACACAAGAAAAAAACTAAAACCAATTTAGAAAACTAGTGACTATTTTAATTCATAAAATAACAAAATGCAAAAAGTAGAACCAGAGATATGAATTGTTAAAGTTTGAATTAAAAATAGCTCCAAAAAGCATAAAGTGCCAACCACGGGTACCTGATCACTCTAGATTAGGTCAAAGTCAAAGGGCCGACCGCGATGAATCACTGGTAATATGCGGGGACTAGGTTCACCCCAGTGGAAAGTTTACCTTCTAACAAAGGTGGGAAAGTTCTAAGCAGAGGAAGTCAAAAGTCCATGCCGAAAAGTCCATGACCTTGTTCGCCTACATGTCTCCTTCCATGGGGCAAATCCGCTAATTGAAGCCAGTCAGTTTTTCAACAGCCACGGCTGATGCTTCGATGGTGACCCCAGTTTCATTGTTTATCAAGGCAGAAAGTTGGAAAAAGTTTCTAAGGGCCTCATTATGAGTGTGGTGGCCTGAGGACAGCCACACTTGCATTGAAAGTCGGACCGCTGCACTCCAGGCAATCCGACCAATTACAACCCCGGCGGGCGGAACCACCAGGGGACCCCCGTCCCCTGGGAACATGGTTCCAGATGGCATGACAATGGTCAGAGTTCTACTCAGCCAGGTCATCACTAAACTCAGCGCCGCCTCCCCTCAATGCCAGCCTTTCCTTGGCGGTTTCACCAACATGGAAAGGATGGCGGTGAGGGTGTGCTGAGGGCCATGGGGGGGACCTGCACTGCCCATGCCTATGACAGGGGCCCCCCTGCCCAACACTGTAGGGATGCACACTGTCTGCTTTGCAGAAAGTACTCATTCTGAGGATGCTGACCAGCCCACTCTGTGCAACGAGATAGCGCTTGGCTCCTTAAAGGGAGCCGATTGCTATCCTATAGCACTGTTCCTGACAATCTGACCAGCGGGAACACTCTATTGCAATGTCCCCTACCGGTCAGACCAGCGGGAAAATTGTAATAGGGGAGGGGGTAATACCACCATGATGGCGGTGTCCTCCCCACGAGTTTGGCGGCCTGCGGTGGGACCGCCAAACTCATAAGCAGGCTGTAAATCCCATTTGTAGCAGTTTGGGGGCAAGAGGAGTACACTCTAACACTGGCCGAGTGTCAAGGACCTTGGGGGTGCCCCTTGTGGGTTAGGACAGAGGCCAGCAGTAGGGCCCAGGGCAAATCGAGTTGGAACTGGTCAGCTGGGCAGATACACTAACCCATACTGACACACATTAGGTCCATATGGAAAAACAGATCCAGCGGTCAACTCTTCTCCTACTTTGCCCTTTAGCGTATAACGACTTGCCACAACACATAAGAGTCTCCGCCCTCACTTCTTGGATTTTGCAAGACCTGACTTTTCAAGTAGTCCCAGTAGGTTTGGCTAGACTCACACCTGCTCAGCACCAGGATACCTTCCTGGGTGACAGTGCACTCTACAAATCTGCATAGCATATCATAACAGGAAGAGAGGCCTCTGTAGCTTAAACAGGAGGTCAGTCAACTGACAGGTGAAGTCACTTCTAGGGTCCAGGGTTCTAGGCAGACAAGCTCATTCTTCTTTCAGGTTCTTCTTACTGCAGGACAGTCCTTCTGATCCTTTACAGGTCCAGAAGTGTTCTGAGGTCTGTGGTGCCCACATTTATGCCCAGTGCCAGCTTGTGGATGGAAGGTACTTCTTTGTACACCCCCTAAACCAGTTCTAATGAGCTCCTTCTTTCCCACTGGTTTAGGAGCCAGCATGACTAGAGAGACAAAAGGAAGGCAGGCCTCTGCGTGAGCTTTATCTGCCAGTGGCAGGGCAGGCATCCTTTGAAGCACAGGAAGCAGCTGGGCACAGCCCATGGACCTTTCTCTCACAAGAGAAGATCCTCTTCCCACTACCAGAGCCCTTTGTCCACTATCAGGGAGCAAAATTCATCGCACCACAGCTGGACACTGGTAAAGGCTTCTTGGTTTTAGGCAGGAAAATGACAACATTCTAAAAGGGTAATTTTCAAAGCAGTAATAAAATCCGACATGACCATTAAGTTGGATTTTAAATTACTATTAAAATAAGTCACTGAAGTATGTTTCTAGCCATTCTCAAATTGGTTTACATGCCCTTTCAGTGAAAACCTCCCAAATATACATGTCCTACTTTTAATTACTGTGCACGCTGCACTATGGAATTTTAAGGCCTAACTTAGGGATCGCGTATAGGAATTAAAAAGGAAGGTTTAGACCTGGAAAAAGGTTTATATTTCCAGGTGAGATGGAATTTTAAAACTGCATACCAATGCTTCAGAGGCCACCCTGGATACATGTTTTAAAGTGCTGCTTTAGTGGATGGCCAATGAGTACTACAGCTCACTAGTAGCATTTAATATACCAGCCCTGGGTGGAGGTAGTACCACATTGAAGGGTTTTAAAAATAAATTAAATGTGGCAATTAGGTGTTTGCCAATTTTTCCATGTTTAAAAATAGCACAAACTCTTTACCAAAGGATGGCAAGAAAAAAGCGAGATCTATGGCCAACAAAAATGGGTTCTGTAGCAGAAGGCAAAAATCTGGGGGGAACCATGCAAAAGATGGCAATTTCAAACAATGTGTATGTTAAAAAAACTGAAGTTTAACCACATTTTTAAAGTCACACTTACGTTTTTTAATTTTTTTCAGTTTTAGTCAGCTTTCATAAACTTTAACAAATGGAATGGGTTTACTAAGATGAAGCTATCTTCAGCAAAATGGGCCCGTAAAGGTTTGAATCTCTGCATAGACACACTGCCTTTTTACTTCTTTACTTGTGGCGAACACTTTTGCTTTTTCACTAAAGGCCCTATTACAAGTTTGGAGGTCTGAGGACCATCAAACCTGCGGTGGCAGTTGGTCCGCTGCACTCCTGGCAGTCCGACCACCGCTGCCACCGCCAGGATCATAGATCCTGATGGGGTAGCAGCAGTTGGAGTCATGGTCAGCCACAGCGGCGCTGAGATCAGTGTTGCCATGCTGATCATGAGTCCTCTTTCCGCCAGCCTTTTCATTGGGTGGTCCCCACCATGAAAAGGCTGGTGGAAATCTAGTGCTAGGGCCACAGGGGGGCTCCTTAAGGTAGCCGGGTCCAATGCCGTGCCACTGTTTCTCCTGGTCTGACCGGCAGAAATGTCATAATACAGGGAGTGCAGAATTATTAGGCAAATGAGTATTTTGACCACATCATCCTCTTTATGCATGTTGTCTTACTCCAAGCTGTATAGGCTCGAAAGCCTACTACCAATTAAGCATATTAGGTGATGTGCATCTCTGTAATGAGAAGGGGTGTGGTCTAATGACATCAACACCCTATATCAGGTGTGCATAATTATTAGGCAACTTCCTTTCCTTTGGCAAAATGGGTCAAAAGAAGGACTTGACAGGCTCAGAAAAGTCAAAAATAGTGAGATATCTTGCAGGGGGATGCAGCACTCTTAAAATTGCAAAGCTTCTGAAGCGTGATCATCGAACAATCAAGCGTTTCATTCAAAATAGTCAACAGGGTCGCAAGAAGCGTGTGGAAAAACCAAGGCGCAAAATAACTGCCCATGAACTGAGAAAAGTCAAGCGTGCAGCTGCCACGATGCCACTTGCCACCAGTTTGGCCATATTTCAGAGCTGCAACATCACTGGAGTGCCCAAAAGCACAAGGTGTGCAATACTCAGAGACATGGCCAAGGTAAGAAAGGCTGAAAGACGACCACCACTGAACAAGACACACAAGCTGAAACGTCAAGACTGGGCCAAGAAATATCTCAAGACTGATTTTTCGAAGGTTTTATGGACTGATGAAATGAGAGTGAGTCTTGATGGGCCAGATGGATGGGCCCGTGGCTGGATTGGTAAAGGGCAGAGAGCTCCAGTCCGACTCAGACGCCAGCAAGGTGGAGGTGGAGTACTGGTTTGGGCTGGTATCATCAAAGATGAGCTTGTGGGGCCTTTTCGGGTTGAGGATGGAGTCAAGCTCAACTCCTAGTCCTACTGCCAGTTCCTGGAAGACACCTTCTTCAAGCAGTGGTACAGGAAGAAGTCTGCATCCTTCAAGAAAAACATGATTTTCATGCAGGACAATGCTCCATCACACGCGTCCAAGTACTCCACAGCGTGGCTGGCAAGAAAGGGTATAAAAGAAGGAAATCTAATGACATGGCCTCCTTGTTCACCTGATCTGAACCCCATTGAGAACCTGTGGTCCATCATCAAATGTGAGATTTACAAGGAGGGAAAACAGTACACCTCTCTGAACAGTGTCTGGGAGGCTGTGGTTGCTGCTGCACGCAATGTTGATGGTGAACAGATCAAAACACTGACAGAATCCATGGATGGCAGGCTTTTGAGTGTCCTTGCAAAGAAAGGTGGCTATATTGGTCACTGATTTGTTTTTGTTTTGTTTTTGAATGTCAGAAATGTATATTTGTGAATGTTGAGATGTTATATTGGTTTCACTGGTAGTAATAAATAATTGAAATGGGTATATATTTGTTTTTTGTTAAGTTGCCTAATAATTATGCACAGTAATAGTCACCTGCACACACAGACATCCCCCTAACATAGCTAAAACTAAAAACAAACTAAAAACTACTTCCAAAAATATTCAGCTTTGATATTAATGAGTTTTTTGGGTTCATTGAGAACATGGTTGTTGTTCAATAATAAAATTAATCCTCAAAAATACAACTTGCCTAATAATTCTGCACTCCCTGTATGATGTTTCCACCGGTCAGTCAGGTGGAAACGTTGTAATACAACTGGGGGGAGGCCGCTGGAATGATGGCAGCTTCCTCCCTGCGGCTGTGGCAGTCGGCTCATTCTAACCGCCAGAGCCGTAACAAGGCCCATAATGTCTAAATATGTTTCAGGTTTTAGGAGGGATATGAAAAAGATTGACAAAAATGTGGATTACTTGTAAGGCTTGGTAAATGGCCCTTAACAACAACTTGACAAAAGAAGAAGACCCCAGGTAGGTCAGTTTAATGCACAGCCAATTGTAACTTTTTAAATGTAGACAGGGAAGCCTATGAAAAATGGATTGTTGTGTTTAGTATTACTAACAAGTGGTTAGTAATGTAGAATATATGCAATATTTTTTAAATAGTCAACCCCTCCAAACATGAGAAATTGTTGACTTGTTAATTGGAGCTTGAATACTCTGGTTTGTAGACTGTTTTAAAAAAGACTGAGCTTGTCTATTTTCCTGGAAAATTTGCTCTTTTCACAAAATTTCTAGAAAATGATAGTAAGTAGGATGGGCTTTACCAATAGTACAGGGGAAAGACTTATGCCATCTCTTGATGGTATTAATAGTTTTTGCACCTCCCCTCGAAACAGGTCGAGTAGCAGTTCCACCACTCAAGAGTATACCTTGGATCCCTTGACCTGATTTTTTTGAATTGCCATCCAGTTTTGTTCAAAATAATTTAGCAGTGGGGCCAATTTTTCTTCATTTTGGGTAAAATATTCTGGTTGAACAATTGCTATGTAGTCTTCGTCAACATGTTCACAGGGTACAAAAGCAAAGGTAGTTAATTTTTTTAACTCACACTGTAATTTGGTATCAAACAGGGAATCTTCAGCTAAGAATGTTTTCTGTATTTTACGCCAAATAAACTGGGAACATTGTAAACCCATCCTTATATTTATGTAGTTGAGTACAGTTTGATGATTATTGAAATCATAAGTAATTTAACATCAATAATAATTTTTGTAGGATTTTTATTCATAGTTTTAGTTTTTACAAAATAAATACATGCATAGTTTGTAGAGGGTCCGTTGTCAGAGACAAAACATAAAGCAGAGGTACGTTGTTTTAGCTAATGGATGCATGAATATCACAGATTTGTGTGAATGGATGGGGTGTTTTTTATGGTGCACACATCACCCAAGTATCAATATTCTCAAGGGTTATAAATTATGAGCTGTAGCCAATATGAGTATTTGTTAGGAGGGTTTTCATTGTCATAGACTAAGGCTCTCATTACAAGTTTGGCGGTCAGACCATGTTGGTGGTCCCTAAAAGACAGCCATGTTGATGGTCTCTCAGATCGCCCTATTACGAGTTACAAAGGTAGAACCGCCAACCAAAAAAGGCAGATCAGCAGCAGCAAGGGGGCCCGGAAATAGGCGGTCCAACCTCCAGCCCCGACAGCACAGCGACCAACCACTGACCGAATGGCGGTTAGCCAATGGCGGTCTGCTGTCACCAAAGTAATACGCAATGGCACATTGGAGGAATTTGGATACAACACAGTTGACACACATTGCCACACTCGACACACCTGCGAAGGACACTATAAAACACGCTCCTTCACAAATCACAATTCATTGCATTTACACTGCAAGACAACGAAGTCCAAGCACCTTTTTTTGTACAGTACATAGATTAGGCACCCCTTTTTTCACCATCACATTCAACACCCTGCACACACCTTTGTCCATTTACACCCTATTGCATTTCCCCTGTTTAGTAAGTCACTATCATCCATTTTTTGGGATTCCACCATGTCACGTTCCAAAAATCCACATTTTTCAAAAGATGAGTTAAGAGTCATGGTGGATTAAACCATAATAGTAGACCCACAATTGCTTGGAGCACAAGTATAGCACACTCCTCTCAGTAGGAAAATGGAAATGTGGGATAGGATCGTCGACAGAGAGAATGCTGTAGGCACCAACCTGCCCACAAGCAAGGACACCAGGAAGAGGTGGAACAACTTCAGGAGCAAGGTCCATTCTCTGGCCTCCAGGCACCAGCTGCAGTCTAAGAAGACTGGGGTTGCCCTCCCAATGCCCCATAACACCTCTTTCCCTGGGAGGAGAAGGTTTTGGCCATCCTGCATCCTGAGAGCTTGACAGGAGTAACTGGAAGAGTGGAGTCTGGTAAGTCACAATAATAAAAATGTCACCACAATGCTATGTCATGCATGCCCACAGATCACCTTTTCCCTAATTTACTGTTAACCCACTCACCAGCCCCGTTTACTCCCCTCCAAATACTCCTGTATGTGAACTCCCAATTTAAGTGTACCCATCTGGAGTTAATTTGTCTGTATAGGCTGCATGGTACAGGAGGTGACAGGAATTCAAATTCCAGGCAGCAGTGTTACTGTAACTCCAACCATAAGGCCAGTGTTCACTGCAACATATACCCGTGTTTGGCAAGTCTCAAAGAAGTGTACTCACCTTGGGGGTTCACATTTGTATAGTGTGTGTACTACAGGGACTGACAAGACTGCAACTCCCTGCAGGTACTGTTGTTGTAACTCCAAACACCAGCACAGTGTCCTCTTCTCCAAATACCCTTTTTGTAATCTCTCAAATGAAGTGTACTCACCTGGGGGAACAACATTTGTATAGTATGTACACTACAGGGACTGACAGCACTGCGAAGGCTAGGAAGGCCCTGTATCTCTGAATCCAACTATCAGCTCAATGTTCACTGCTACAAATACCATTGTTTGGCAAGTCTCAAATGATGTGTACTTACCTGGTAGGGTTCACATTTGTATAGTGTGTGCACTTCAGAGAGTGCCATGACTGCAACTCCCAGCAGGTACTGTTTCTGTAACTCCAAACACCAGCACAGTGTTCTCTTCTCCATAGATCCTTTTTGTAATCACTCAAATGAAGTGTACTCACCTGGGGGAACAACCTTTTGTATAGTGTGTGTGCTACAGGGACTGACAGAACTGCAAATGTCAGGAAGACCCCGTTCACTGCTACATATACCATTGTTTGGCAAGTCTCAAATGAAGTGTACTCACCTGGAGGGGTTCACATTTGTATAATGTGTGTACTACAGGGACTGAAACGACTGCAACTCCCAGCAGGCAATGTTTCTGCAACTCCAAACACCAGCACAGTGTTCTATTTCCCAAAGACCCCTGTGTCTCAACTCACAAATTAAGTGAACTCACTTTAGGGGATGTCATTGACCAGACGTGTCAAGTACCTAGACGTCCCTGACTACAACACACAGGAGGTACTGTTATTCTCACTACAAACACCTGAACAGTGTATATACGATCAAAGAGCACAGTTTCCCAACTCTCAATGTCAAGTTACTCAGATTAGTGCAGATACCATTTGCATAGTGTGTTTAGTAGAGGGACTGACAGGACTGCTAAGGCCAGGAACCTATGTAGCTCACACTCCAGACAACAGCTCAGGGTCCATATGCATAAAAAGCCTTGTCTGGGAAATCCCAATTGATGTGTACTCACCTAGGAGGATACCATTTGTGAAATGCTGGAAAGTAGAGGGACTGACCAGAAAGCTAAGCGCAATAGGCCCTGTCCCACATACTCCAAAACCAAAATCAGTGATCACTTGCCCAAACCCATCTACTAGAGAAGACCCAAATGAACTCCACACACCTTGGATGATGTAAAGTGTCAAGTGTTCGCAGTGGAGACAGTAACATGACTCTGGCTCCCAGGAGGCACTGTTTCTCCAAATATCAAAAAAACACACCAGTGGTCACTTAATAAAATATCCTTGTCTGATAAGCCACATTTGAGGTTCACTCACCTGGGAGTGAGCAGCATACAGATCATGTCCAACTCTGAGATGTGTCTGGCTACCTAGCTGCACCCTGACATACTAACCCAGGATGAAAGCATTGAGGACAGGCAGGACAGCTTACCAGGTGTGTTAAACAATGATTCCCAAAGGCCGCAAGAGGCATACCCGGATTAGTATTGGCAACACAAATTCACATTGCACTAACCCCAGGATGACTTCTGTCACATGTACTACAAACTCCTTGGTCTGCCTGTATCACATTCAGTAAGGCTTCAAAATGGCCAAAATTCTAACTTGCCTAGCCACTGTTTGGCTTGCCCTGGTGGCAAGTTGACATTCCCAGTTCATCCTCCCTGAAGGATGTTTTGGCCATCCACAGCAGCTGTGACAGGCAAGCAGTGCTGGCATGCCCCACATATGTCATGTCAAAACAACCATTACCATGTCAGCCTGTTACAATAGGTTTACATGCTAGACAACTATGTACAAGGTCTCTGTGAAATGTCACTGTAAATGATTGGAGGTAGATGTCACAATACAAGCAGTAACATTGTATCTTTCACATTAACAGGTCATGCTGCCACTGGTCATACAGAGGCCACTAAAGAGACTGCCACAATCTCCCAGGTTGAAGTCCTCAGTGATGACAACACTCTTAGACATCTGGACGTGGAGAACGGTTCTAGCCCATCTGGGCAACCTGGTCAGATGCCACCAATGAGTATCACAGTGCCCACATCAACACCTCCAAGCCTGGTTGCCTCAACATCAGGGGCAACGATGCACCCCCCAACCTGTGCTCCAAGAACACTGACAATCATCTTGTGCCCCCCAGTCCAGGATCCTGAGTCACAACACAACATTTCTGACAATGATGGTCCAGGAACCAGTGAGAGAGGGCACACTGGTGCAAGGGCATAGGCCCGTGGGATACTGTGCATGGGAGGGATGCTGTGGGGCAGCGTGATGAGGCCACTAGGGATGCTCCAGCCAGGATACTATCAACCACATCTTGGGGGTCTATCAGGAGTCCCAAGGCGTGACGGGCCAGATACTAACTGAACTCGATGAAATGAAGCAGCTGCAGAGGGAATTCATACAGGACGTACATGCACAGTGGGAGGCCCACAATACCAACATGGCCTCCCTAACAGGGGTGCTGAAGGACATCAACACCACCCTGAGCAGGGATCAACAGTAAGACTCCACCCCTTCCTTTGGAATGTCTACTCCTAGGACCTCAACATTGGTGCCAGCCACTGGAAGGGAGGCCCTGCCAGGGGAAGACCCCACCCTAGATAACCCTGCCTCTTTAGCAGCAGATCACCCCCAATGCAAGCGGGGATGTCCAATAAAGTGTCTGGGAGTTTCAAATGGCAAGACACCTACCTTTGCCGGCAAGTGACCTCTTCCCAAATGACCTCCCTTGTGTGCCACATGTTCACTCTGTTGACTGCTCCTCAAACACCTTCCTTTTCCAATGGGAGGAGTACACTGGACTTCAAATACTGTGGCATCTACTACAATGACTTCACCCACCATGACTGAACCCTTCGCTAATCTCTTACGTCATGTCCCGTACTTTTGTTCTATTCACAAATTTACAATAAATACCACCTGTCACAAAGTTTGTGTCTGCTTGCTTCTGTCACAAATCTTGCTATGTAGAGATGTAAGGCCATGTGAAGCAAATGTTGAAGACACAAGATACTAGTGCAAGGAGAGAGATGTTACAGGGACAGTGTCCTGCTAAGGATTTCGTCACACCAAACATTTTATTCCACACTGTACAGCACATAGGCTGTTGAAATGTCTGGACTGTCATAGCCAAGAGTGGGTGACTCAAATTGCATCAAGGTACACAGACCAAGGTACAGCCCCCCAGACCACCGAAGGAAAGGCCTTGTCAGGCATTGTCCTGTAGAATAGACAAACAGAAAAGGAGATGGTGTCACCAGCTTGAGCCTTATCACATACCACACCAAAGCAATACAACATCACATACCCCAAGGTACAGAAGGAGGGCAGTGTCGCAGTCCCTGATCACAGGCACACCATGATCCATTGACCATGCATCTGGTGGTGTGACACAAGCATATTTCAATGTTCTGCCACAGGCACTGTCGCCTGCAATGATGAAACACATCTACAGCTACGTCATGCAAGAGTGATTAGCCTATGTGAAGGGTGAATGCCATGTTTGCTCTTGGTAGCAACAGATTTCACACATGATGCAATCGGCTCACCACAGCAGACTAAACTAGTACAATGTGCACTTCTGACCTTCCATCCAAACTGTCGAAGCTACCTGGCACAGTTCTCATACACCCCAGATCTGTGACCTACATAACCCGGAACAATCCATGTCCACGTACTATTTTGAAACAGCATCAGAAACCTTCCAATGTTACAACTCTGAAATGCTCACATGAAGATATCATGCTGAAGGTACCTGTACAAAGACAGAACAAGGAGTATAAGCTTGAAAACATACCTACTACCCAATTATTTTGGCAAGCATCTGGAAAATCACATTGCAATGAGACTGACACAAATGATGTAGCTACATCAAGGTGGGTATCTGTCATAGGGTAAACCTTCATGCGCCCTTTGGCTGAACATTGCACAGTATTAGCTTCCCAGTTCCTGTAAAAACACTCTACTACACATACTCTAACAACTACAGTTCTTCGTACAGTCACAGTTATGGCATTACATGACATACTTACACTCAAGAAAGGTAGCTATTGATGAGATCTTCCTGCAAGTCAGCTCCTTCCTCTTCACCACTGTCATCCTCACTTGGCATTTCATGAGTCTCACTCGGTGGCACTGCAGGCTTCCCCTCCTCTGGGATGTACGGGATATTCCTCCTCAGGGTTATGTTATGGAGCATACAGCATGCAAGAGTGATCTTACACACTTTTCTGGGTGAGTAGAGGCTAGCTCTACCGGTCCGGTCCGGTCCGGTCCAGACAGCCAAATCTGGCCTTCGGGAGCCCAAAAGCTCACTCCACTACCCACCTTGTTCTACCATGGGCCTCACGGAAGTGAACTTCCCCTGGCATAGTTGGATTCCTTATTGGTGTCAACAATCAAGGACGGTTTGGATTTTGAGAGTCTCCTGTTTAGGAATGGGTCATTGTGCAACGAGTCCCTCTTATCAGAATTGTGGCACCAAACATTGCATCAAAACAAACAGGACAGATGTGATTTACCAACTAGCCAGGTCCTCTATGGGTACAGTTGTGACATCCGCTCGAGGATAGTGCTGTTCCTCATAATGAATGGACTGAACCCGGATAATGGGCACAGATCTGTGAAATGTAGAGATCCATCAAACTAGCTGCTTGCACTTTGATGGAATGGAAGTTGTTTCGGTTGCGGTAGACTTGTTCATTGGCATGCGGTGCGACCAATCCAACATGTGTGTCATCAGTAGCCCCCACCACATGTGAGAGGTGTAGAAAACCATAAAAGTCAGCCTTCACATGGGCTAAATCCTGATGTCGGGGAAACTGGATGTAGCTGTCCAGGTGTTTCAACATTGCTGAGAGAACATCCTTCAAAACCAGACTGAACATAGGTTGAGACATGCCAGCTGACAGGGTCGCTGTATGGTGGAAGGACCCTGCGGCTAGGAAGTGCAATACTGACGTGACAATGGGTGGTTTGCTGTTTGGCTAACCAATAGCTGGCATTAGATCTGGCTCCAAATGACAACATAAGTTCACTATTGTTTGCCAGTTCAGGTGGTAGTACATAATAACATGGCGGAATGGAAGTTGTTTCGGTTGCGGTAGACTTGTTCATTGGCATGCGGTGCGACCAATCCAACATGTGTGTCATCAGTAGCCCCCACCACATGTGAGAGGTGTAGAAAACCATAAAAGTCAGCCTTCACATGGGCTAAATCCTGATGTCGGGGAAACTGGATGTAGCTGTCCAGGTGTTTCAACATTGCTGAGAGAACATCCTTCAAAACCAGACTGAACATAGGTTGAGACATGCCAGCTGACAGGGTCGCTGTATGGTGGAAGGACCCTGCGGCTAGGAAGTGCAATACTGACGTGACAATGGGTGGTTTGCTGTTTGGCTAACCAATAGCTGGCATTAGATCTGGCTCCAAATGACAACATAAGTTCACTATTGTTTGCCAGTTCAGGTGGTAGTACATAATAACATGGCGTCCCTACATGGTCTGAAGGTCTGGCAGTGGGTGGTAGACAGGTGGTTGAGGCATCCTTCCTCTCTCTGGGTGCCTATGTATGACAAGAAATGAGTTCTAACATTAGTCATTGTGTGCCCAGCTACCATAAATGACATGATGCATGTCAATGATAACATGTGACAAGGCATTTTAGATGGGTAAGACATGGCAACCAGTGTACATCACAGCTGCTAATAACACTAGGGTCACATGTGACCCCCATGGTTTGCCACACATGTGTCCACAGCATGTCTCTGGACCAAACTCAAATAAGTGCATCACAAACGCCCCTCGAAATGTGACTGGATATCCTCAACGCAGAAATGACCTTTGACAGGGGTGGATTGTGCCCCCTTGTAACATGCCATCTGTGCCCTGCAACATACTACAATGGTGGCTGAGTGGTAGGACCTATATGACAAGTCAGGATAAGCATGTTTGTGTGCTCAAAACAACATTTTCGGAGGTGTGACGCAGTTTTGGAAGCTCAATCCCGCATATTAGGCCTCTAAAATGGCAGCTGCCTGGCATACTTTACTGGACATTAGGAACAGCCGGTAACTGCTGGCGGAATGCGTCATGTCGGTAGACAGTTGCAACCGCTGTGGATACAGCCATAGGCTAACGCTGCCAGTGCTGGTCACAGGCCAATGGCTGTGTCTTCCTGCAGTGACGGCCGTGTTTATGGCAGACGTGACTACCATGTTCTGTGTGATCACTCACTTGAGTCTTGACACTGCTGCCAGCAAAACCCCCACTACTGAGCTGCTGTGTACCACTTCTTGGAGTAATCATGTCACGTCCAGCAAGTGGAAGGGACCCAGCCTTCTCTCCAGAGGAGCTGGAGAGGCTGGTTGACAAGGTCCTACCCCTGTATGAACAACTCTGTGGTGCACCAGAGGAGAAGGTAGGTACCTTTGTGCACATTGTTCTCTGTACTTCACCATCCTTTCCTTCCTCACAAGCTAGAATGTGGCCATGTCATGTGATTGTAGGTGCAGTCTGTGTGGCATCAAAGGGAGGCTCAATGTGCAGGTATTAGTGGACAGTGCCATATGTTGAGTACATTTACATTGTGTTGTGTTTGATGTTGGGGTTCCTAGATTATCCTTGTATTGGATGCACATAACTGGGTGAGGAGACATTACTGCCATCCACTGACCTTTCTTTCTTCATGAATGTTGTGTATGTTTGACAACATGTATGTGCATGACAGCATGAGCTGAGTGTACACATTGTATGAGTCAGTTGTGAGTAATGTGGGCAATGTGTGTGTTGCCGCAGAGATTTCTTCACACATCTGCCATTGCTGGACTGTTGTTTGGAAGGCATATCATGACTCCTTCTGCCCTTCAGCTTATCACATACACCACATGCCAATTTGCTGTTGGCTACATGATGTACTGTCATGCATGAAAGTGATGGGAATGGAGTGTCATGTAGGTTCCGTATGCTCAGCCTGCAGGGACCATGGCATGTCACATGTATCTCCCAGAATAGGTCCTAGTCTAGGCTGGGGTGGAGTGACTGTGGCCATACAGCTGTGGCACTGAGCCCACTCCCTGTCCTCCAGCAGACCCTATCATGTTGTCAGTATGAGGATCTGGGGTAATATCCTGCCCAGAATACCTCATTCCTTTGATTAGATTAGAAATGGGTCCAGAAGTGAGTCACTGATCTAGTCTGCATGTGCACTTAGCATTATTGTCAATGTGTGTCTTTGACTCATGACAGGTCCCTTACTCCCACAGCCCTGCTGTCACCTTCACACAGGTCAATGTCCTGTGCAGGTGTACTGCATAAATGAGATTCCCATGATACAGACAGTGTGTTGATTCTGGGGTGGCCATGATATGTGACTCTGTAGCTTGGTCCCGTGGCAGAATATGTACAATGCATGTCTTTGTTTGGTGAGTGTGAATGTGTTGTCCATTCATGCCTAAGGATTTTACCCTTCAGAAGCCACAGAGGTGTGATGTGTCACATAGCGTCTAACATCTCAGTCAGGTTGCCAAAGCATGTAAAATAGGATGTCAGTAAGCTTGCTTAGTTATTGTGGGCCTAAGCAGGGTGATGGTTTGGTCTGCAGATTGGACATTTATGTCTGTAGTCAAGTTCCTGTACTTATTGGCTTGTTTGTGTCACACTTGGGGAGTATTGACAAATAAGAAAGCTGTAGCTTGATGTTACTGACATGTATGTGCCCAACCATTTGTGATGAGACTTTTGAGCATGTCTCTTGATTTGTCTTCTGTATCCATGCAGGTCAACGCCCATCAAAAGAAGGGGATATGGCGAGCCATCACCAAGAAGATGCAGACCCTGCCCGCGGAGCGCCCACTGTTGCAAGAGGTGAGAGCCTACCCAGAGCTTGATGAGCATTTGAGGGCAGCACAGCAGCCACGAGGGGGTGAGTGCTGAACATAATTCTGCCCATCCCATTGCCAAGTAATTGAGTTAGGTTCTAACAGCTCCCCCTGACGATTAGGGATGAGCCATGTGTCACACAGTAGATGGGTGATTGTTTGTGTAGCCATGTCATGTGTTGTATGCTGATTCGCCGTGCCTATTGTCCCAAGGACCTCGAACACAACTGGGTGGAATCCGGGAACCACTTGCTCTGCATGGACGACACAAGGCTGTGTACATTAATCAATCAAATACAGTTTGTTGTTGTAGTGGGTGTAATTTATATGCAACAGACCACTACTCCTAAATGTGACAGGCCAAAGGTAAGTAGGTGATGGATCAATGTCCTCTTCCATGTGTCTGGGTAAATCTGTATGTAGACATCTGCCACCCAGAAGCTAGTTGTCTTCATCGTATGATGGGTGCTGGTGCCTCACTTTAGTCTGTAATGTGAATGTGTCCAAAGGACATGCAACAGGACTTACATTGTTCTTTGGATGCAGCTATGGATCACTACTTTCCCTTGGTAAATGGGGAATGTCCATTGACATGATTCATGTGCCATCTCTGTTGCCAACATTCCTTGTGCCTACATGTCAGCATGTGTCCCTTGTTCATTAGGATACATTTGTAAGCTGCAGTTCAATGCATGGTCTATCTATGTTGATGGGATGATGTCTGTATTCCCTCACATATATGTGCATGGCAATCTGTTTGTGGAATAGTATATTTACAATGGGGAAACATTTTGTGGTGTGCCACATACAGGAGTGTGTCACCATTGTTTCTTGGCTGACACATACCTCACCCATCATAGCATGTAATTTGGCAAGTACAACTGCAGTAGCAATGAGGTACATGACAGCTAGGCCTAGAGTTTAGAGCCACTATGTGAATACTTATGGCCTTGATGTGGCATCATGTGGAAAAGAGCACTGTACATGTGTAATGGGTAAGGTTTGTGCCATGACTGCTGGCCAGCATCATGGAGTGACATGCAGTTTTGTTAAAATCACATGTGTTTGGGAACAACTATTCATCCACAGACATCTGGGTTTGCATGTCCACAATAGGGACAGTGGTGTAGCTTCCCATTGGGCAACATGTTGAGGGTCTTCTACAAGTCCTTGCAAATCACAGGGCCTCTCCAACATTCAAGGGACTAATGGCTGATGCACTCAGAATATGTCACAGTAAGGGGTGCCAGACATAAGTGGTGAACTTCCCCTGGCATAGTTGGATTCCTTGTGTTGTTTTTTTTGGAGACATCTCTCCCTGACATACTGCACATGATGTCTACTGTGTCCAGTTCCATGACACATGTGTGGCCTATCTGACCAAGATTAATACTACGTCCATGACTAAACTGGGACTAATTTCACTTTGTGAAGTGTACATTCTGGATATGTTTCTTGTGTGATATGGGTATTTCCATGTCACCTTCTTCAGGATATTGTACTGTTGTCATCAACAAGGGTATGATTTTTTTATCATCATTTCTCATTGTTGGGGCATCATGTATGTGACAACGAGATGTGTGCATGACCTTGTGTGGGATCTGTAGAAATGCATATTGTATTGACCTACTTTTGTATGCCAACAGGTGACTGTAGTCTGCTCTATGGGATGAAGATTTGAGGGTGATGGTGTGTCCTAATGGTTGAATGGTCATTGTGATTGCACAACTTCATCCTTGCAATTGTAGGTGTGTGATTTTCCTGTGGGCAACTGTAGACAGTTCATATGACATGTATGCATATGGTATGGCACAATTTATCGGCCATTTAGGTGGAGTTTGTTTTGGGGGCCTACTTAACATCATGGTACTGTATACTAACCAGAGCTTCTGTTCAAGTGTGATCATGACATGTGATGACCCTTTTTCTCTCTGTATTTGCAGCATCAGTATTGTCAAGCAAAGGAGATGGGGCATAGCCAAGTGGGGAAGCATTTGGCCATGGGACCTCGGGTCAAGACACCACTGACACAGAGGGACCCAGTGGCCTGGAGGGCGAGGGGAGTGCCACAAGGGAGATTGTAACATCATCTTCATCGTCATCGACTTCTTCCTCCAGTGGCTATTCTCTAGTGGTGGCGGACCCATCGGGGCATCCTCCTGTGCCATCCTTGTCTGCCACTCCCCGTTCTATCACCGCCCTCCCTGTTGCTCCCCACCTAGTTGGCCGTGCCTGCTCACCCAATAGGGTAGGCATCTCCTTTGTCAAAGGTACCTTTGCCCCAGCCCCTGTTACCGTTGCTGTCCTCAGTGAGGAGGCTGTTGACCTCCTGAGGAGTATCTCTGTGTGTCAGACAGCTATTGTGAATGCCAACCAGGGATTGGCAAGCCAGCTACAACAGACTAATGCATTCCTGGATGGCATTCATGGTGCAATGCCTGGCCTACATAGATCTTTTCAGGCTCAAGCCCCCACACTGATGGCAGCCAGACACCCCCACCTTCTATCCCCCCTCCACCTCCCTCTTCCCAATCCAAATCCCCCATTTCCCTACCTACCCAAAGCACACATCAACACACAAGAGGAGCACACATCAACACAAGCACCACAAAACACACAGGCATGCAAGCAAACAACAGCCGTCCACAGACACAACGAAAGTCACAACTTCCCCGAGATCCCCATTACTTCCAGCATCACACACACCACATCCAGCATACCCACAGGCACCACACCAACAGTCAGTGACACACCCATCACACTCATCACACCCATCATACCCTCAGACACCACCCCAGCAGATCCCAGACATCCTCCACAAGCACCACACCCGCAGACACCACAAAAACAGACACACATATCCAACACATCAAGCATAACCGCAGTCACCACTCCACCAGTCACACACACATCCACAACTCCATCCCCAGCACCTCCACCTCCCAGTCCCCCAAGACAAACACACTCACTTACCACCCAAGACACCCACCACACACAAACATACTGCCCAGAAGCAAACACCCACAACATCCACACCTACACTGCAGACAGCCACTCATTTAACCTCCAAATCCAGACCCCTTTCTGATGACTGTCCCCATGTCCCTAAGCAATTTTTTTTGTTTGACCTTAACCTTTCCCTTGTTCCCTCCACCCCGTCCCAAACCTAAGAGGCCCCTAGCCACCTCCCAGCCCCTCCCTTTCACCTCCCAGGCCTCCCTTGCCCCCATTACAAGCACCCATACCTCTCCCCTCCAAGACGAATCCCACCCCTCCCAAGCCTAAAAAAACCCCTCCCAAATCCAACGTCACCACCCCTCATCCCCAGATAATCCCTGAGGTGCCTGCCTGCCCCCTTGATGCCCCTACCTGTAGAGGTTTCCCGGCAGTTGAGAGTCAAGTTTAGGCACAACACGGTGCCATTGTTAAAACGTATTCATGGACTGGCCAATAGCCTTAGACTATATGATTTAAAAGTTTTAAATGAACCCAAATGGCTGTCTTGTTTTGGGTACATATTTGTCCTACAGTTGAGTGTGTTTCAGTCTGCTTGCTTGTCCATTCCCTGTTGTTTGCAGTGTGACTTTATGGGCAGTGCTGTTGTCCTCCAAGACAAGGGTATATGTTGAGTATATGGGCATGTGGGTGTGCATGCAATATTGGTATCATGGCATTGTGTACTGTTTGTTATGGTAAGTATTTCTTCTTGTGTTGTCCAATGTAAGCAGGGATGGTGACAGACTTGTGCCCCTGATAAGGATTATGTTTTCATCTGATGTGTGGGAGCTTGAGTTTTGTTTGGGCAGACGTGGCGTGTGTCGAATTGTGCTAGCTTTGTTTGTATTTGGCTGTGCATGTGTCCATTTAGCTGTGTGTACCTTGCAGCTGGTTCATTTAGAGGTATGTGCAGATATGCATGTCGTTTGGGTCTAGTACGTTTTATCCCTGTGACACATGTAGGGCCATTTCCTGTGCAAATGTTGTTTGAGGGGTGTGTGCAAAGTGATATGTGTCCCAGTGCAGCCTCCTTCCCTGAGTGCTCATGTTGGCCCCATCCCTATTGTGCAGGTATTGTCAGCATACTGCTCTTTGTATGTTTGCCTCTCTGTGTACTGTGCATGCCATTGTCCTTCCATTGTGCTGCGATTTGTGTATCCATTGCAGGGCTGTTTATCGGAAGTGGTGTTTGTATTCCATGCCACATTGATACATATGTGTGTTGTATGTGATGACAGTCCATAGCCTGTGAGGAATGTGTGTGTGAGTCATATTTGTATAAGTGATATTTGTGTGTTGTTGGTGATGTGTGAGACAATGTTGTATAGCCTTCAATATCCCGTTGCCAGAGATTTGTGGACGTTTGTATTTGCATAGTGTTTCTTTTGCAGTGTGAGTGACCTGCCCAAAGGGGGCGCATTAAGACTGTGAATGTGTCTATCCTTATGCATCATTTGGACTCTGTACATGATGAGACGTGTACTTGGTGCCCATAGTTTGACCCCCATATGATGTGGACGACTGCGCAACCATCTGTTGTTGAGATTAATTACACAGGTAGGTGTGTGTGTACTTACGGTCGGTTGCGTCCAAGGTGATGTCGATTTTGTGCTTCATCGATGATCAACAACAGCGGCAGGACGTGCGTGATGCGTTCCATGGCGCATCGGACGTGCAACACTATCTGCAGGTGAGTGTCTCCCTTTATATAGGGCTGGGCGAAAAACTGAGTTTTTTTCTGATTCTCCCCTGTTTGCGCGCATTATGTGTTATTTCACACAAGCAAGACGTGATAGTAAAGACTTCTGCTATCTCGCGATCACAAACTAGATTTTTTACCTGCTTGCGAGAGTTAGCACCACGCTAGAGACTTTCAGTTCGTCTTTTTTTATGTAGGCGAGCGTGAGTGAGCATGATTGAGTGCTGCTGCCACCTGGCGAAGCTGAAGCAGATAAAAATCTACAACTTTGAGTGAGAAATCTTCTCTAATTGACCGTTTGTGTTGATATTGTTGTGCGAGAACTATTTTTTTTCTTTTCCAAACAACAGGAATTGCCCCATAGACTCCAACTTCCTGTTCCCGTTCAGCAGGCTCCTCCCACTGCTTTGTCTATCTCCTGGCCACTTTTCACTTGGGTTTTGAGCTGGAAGGATCACTTTTTTTGTCTCCTGGATATATCATTGAATTTAAGGACAGTTGTATTGGAGGTTTCACAAGTAAGTTAAAAACACTTGCATAAGGGTGTTGTACAACTTGTTTGTTTGATAGGGGACATGCCCTAGGATTTATCTGTACTTATATTAGTTTTTTTTTTAATTTATGTTGGTGGGTGGCCTGCATTTGTGGGCTAGATGTTAATTTACTTGTAATTTTAGTTCTACAAAGGAAAAGATTTGCTCCATGTTCTGTTTTGTAAATTTGCAATATTCATTAAATTGAATGTTACTGTAAAGTGGCTTAGCTTGCTAATATAATAGGCCTACTAGCTGTAGTCCCAGTACTAGTCATGTGTGCCTGATGAAAAACAACTTTTTGTGGTGTCTGTGGAACAGAAACACCATGGATGGCATAGGATTAAGATAACAAAATGTTGTTTGGCAGTATTTCACTTTTTTCCTGCAAAAAGGTTATGGGGGGCTATATTGTACTTCATGCCTTTGTATGATGTGTGTTGTTGTATAATTCTGTAGCCCCTTTAATTTAAGTTTTTGGAATTACTAACACTGACTTAATGCTATTTTTTTCTCTTTTACCAATGCCTTTTTTGTCTGGTCAGTGTGTGAGAGTTTGTCATAGGCCACATCTTTTCTATTCATCCTGCTTGTTGTTTGATGTGGCTGGTGGCCGTTTTCTTTAGGCAGCCAGTAATCATGCATGTGTTCTTCTTTGTAGTGGTGGCCATGCCTCCTTGCTGGTTGTTGTTTGACTATGTGGCTGGTGGCCATTTTGTGTAGGCGGCCAGTGTACTTTAGGCCTGCATGTGTTTCTTCTTTGTTGTGGTGGCCATGCCTCCTTGCTGGTTGTTGTTTCACCATGTGGCTGGCAGCCATTTTGTGTAGGCGGCCAGTGTACTTTAGGCCTGCATGTGTTCTTCTTTGTTGTGGTGGCCATTCCGCCTTGCTGGTTGTTGTTTAACCATGTGGCTGGTGGCCATTTTGTATAGGCAGCCAGTGTTCTTTAGGCCTGCATGCGTTCTTCTTTGTTGTGGTGGCCATGACTCCTCACTGTTTTTTTTACCATGTGGCTAGCTGCCATTTTGTGTAGGCAGCCAGTGTGCTTTAGGCTTGCATGTGTTGGTGACCATGCCTCCTTGCTGGTTGTTTTTGACCATGTGGCTGGTGGCCATTTTGTGTGTTGTTTATTCAGACTTAGTAGGTCAAAGATGCTTATTACTAAATGTAGTGTATGAGCAGTTTTTTATATTTATATACCTTTTTTGCATGTTTCACCTCCACCAATCCTTGCCTCCCAAGTCCCTGTGGTTTTTCATGCTAGTTCCCTGCCCCTGGTGCATCAGCAATTGCAATCTATTTTAAAAAATGTTTATCCTTTTCTTCTATTTTTTCACATTTATTTCATTTAATTTTATAATATCAGCTTAATAATAATAATAATAATGTATTTTTTCTATATTTGTTTCTTGCTTTTCAATTTGTTTTAACATAAATTAAATAATGTATATTTTTCTCCAAATTTTCCTATTAGCCCCATGTCTGCCATAGGCGTACAGTTGCACTCACCAGCACCTCCCTGAGTGCCACATGCCAACTTGATGCAGACAGTTAACGCTAACAGTTACATTCTGTATGTTGTAGTTCTTGCTCTTTCTTATCCTTCATGACTTACATGCTAATGAAAGTTAATGTTGGTGTGTTGTTTTTACAAATGGATACACTGTATTTCATAATTATTTATATGTTTATTTAAGTAACCATTCTATGATATTCTTTGTTTCTACTACTAATGCAACTGCAACAACAATGCCACGTTTCACTGATCCTTCTTGCATGTTTGTTTTTAGGTGCAAGAAGAGAAAGAGACATCACCCACAAGGCTGCCAGACAGAAGGCCTGTACTCGACGTGACATGTGACCACACTCACAACCACACGGACATCTCTTCAGCCACTGAAGTTAAGTGCTACTGCCAACTCAAGATGGCCCTAAAGAAAGCTGTTGCCAGGAAAGCAGCCAGTAATAAGAAGGAGCTTTCCACCACTGGTATGTTGCCCAAGAACTTTTTTGGGCAAAGACGTGTGCCTGCCGCATCAGCCTCTTGGGGATCAAGCTGGGAGTACCACTCCCGCATCAGCGGCCCCATTCCAAAGTAGGCCCAAGCCTATATCTGGCAGAGAGGTAGCCTCTCTTATCACAGGAACACCGACGAACAGTGCCGATGAATTGGACTTACCTCTTTCGCAAAGTAGCACCTAATCGTTGGCGGAAACTCAGGCCAGTGAACAACAACAGCTGCAGCCAGCAATAGCAGTCCCTCTTGAAGTAGGAGCACATCAGGATGTTGAGCTTCATGCAGAGGAAACCGAAGAAGCCCCTCTTTCACAAGATCCACTGTCTTCCAGATCGCCACCATCTTCTTCCTCAAGCCCCCCTTCTGATGATCAAGACTCCACTTGGATGCCACTCTAGTCTGAGACACACCATGAGAGGCAAGGAGTGAAAAGAAAGGTTTCTGAAAGCCTTAGAGTTATGAATGAAGAAGAGGAGGTTGATGAGTCTGACGATAAGCCATTCATCATAGATGTTAGCCCAGACCCAGTGGAGTCAAACATTACCCCATCTTCTCAACCTGCTCTGAGACATGTGGCAGCGATACCACCACCTCCACCAACTTCCATATTTACAAGGCCCCAGGTGCGACCTACATCCACAGCCTTCTCAGTAGAAGAAGGCACTGCAGAGAGGCAAACATCATCAAAACAACATCCACCTGCTGCCACTTCTTCAGACATTGGCAGTGGCAGCAGTGTTAGAAATTTGACCTCCCCAATTTGGGACTTTTTTAGGGTTAGTGAAAAGGAGCCAAACACTGCCATATGCTCCATTTGCCGAGCAACTGTTAGTCAGGGTAAGCCTGGTACAAACGATGGAACCGGAGGCCAAACAACCCATTTGAGAAAACACCGCGCAATCCACTGGTAGGCGCACCTTAGCGGCCAAAAGGCAAAGCCTGCAAGTGGTGTTAGTGAAGGTGTTGAAAGCAGGGAATCTGATCCGATCATGGTGGAAGGTGAAGAAGACGATGGCCTTTTTGTTACAGAAATCAACCCTGTCTCCAGCAGTGCAGTAGTATCGGCACCCACATCAGCAACATGGCACAGGAAGACTCAGTCAGGTTGAAACACCAAGACAAGAACTTACAGTGGCTGCCCCCCTGAGATGCACATTGAGCCTTCCACCACCTTCTAAGTCACCTGCATCAGTGGCACCAGCAAAAAAAACCATCATGGCTACTATTACTGCCATGTTTAGGCAGGAAGAGCAGTACGAACGCTACCACCCAATGGCACGTTTATACAATGGGAAGCTGGTTAAAATGTTAGCATTGGACCTCCTCCCTTTTACTTTTGTGGAAGGAGTGGATTTTCTAGAATTTGTGGCAGCTATCTGTCCGAAATAGAAGGTTCCCAGCTAGACCTATTTCGACAGAGTTGCTGTTCAGGTGCCACATCAAGATGTGCTGGAATTGGTTGGACAAGCTTTGCAGCAGAGTGCTGCCCAGACAATCCACCTGACGACAGACGTGTGGACCAGTTGCGAAGCCACTGATTATATGTGCATCACTGCACACTGATCTCTTTTGTGGGGGCTAGAGACATGATATCTTCAGGTGTTGACACAGCTGAAATTTTTAATAGTGCTCTGAAGCATGCAACAGTAACTATTTTTGCTATGGAGAAATCCCATTCAGCTGCAAACATCTTGGATGACTTTATCAACAAGGTCTTTGAATGGCTGCGCCCCAGAGGGCTTAACGTTAGATTTGTTGCCACGGACAATGGTAGTAATGTAGTTAAGGCCATGTCAGATGGTGGCTCTTTTCGGGTCCTGTGCTTGGCGCTCTGCATAAACATAATTGTACAGGACTTCCCCAAAAAAGAACCTTGAGTCAGTAACTTACTGTCCACATGCAGAAGAATCTACACTCGTTTTAGTCATTCTTTTAAAGCCCGCACGCTGTTGAAGATTATCAGCGTGATAATAGAATGCCAGTTAAAGCCAACTCGTTGCCAACACGTTGGAATTCTATTTATTACATGTTACAAGGTCTGTTGGAGCAGTACAGACCGATCAATGAATATGTCAAGCAAAGAGGGGATGCAACTGTGAAAGGCATGATCATTTAGATGGACCAATGGGGCCTTTTCAAATACCTGACAGAGATGCTGCTTCCCTTTGAAATTTTTACAACGTAAGTCAGGAAGGAGGACTGTACCCTGGGTCAAGCTATCCCATTGGTGCATATGCTGCAGAAGCAGCTAAAGGAGGGGTCTGAAACGTACGCAGGTGTGGATGAAAAAAACAGATGCACAGGAATTGGTGGAGAGCTTAATCCTTCGCTGATCCCTTAATACAAGGCTTCAAAGGGACATTGTGTCATCCAAACATTACATCTGTGTCAAATTCTTGACCTATGGTACAAAATATTACTGGCCACTTTCATTCCTTTTTCTGTTGGGGATGTTTCAGCCTACAAAACATGCATTGCTAAGCAAGCCAGAGACCTAGAAAAAGAACGGCTGGAAATTAGAGACCCACTCACGGGAAGAAGTTCTGTGGTGCAGCCTACAACTTCCATAGAGCCTGCAGAGAGTGCTGTTGGCTCACAGCAGCCAAAATCAGCACAAGCAAAAACAACAACAGGAGCAGGAGCAGCAGCCCCAAAATCTGCATTTCACTGGTTTCTAAAGGCAGGGCTTAATTACTTGAGTTGGGAAATGCAATGCTGTTGTGTGTGTCTGCTGGTTGTCACAAACTTGAAACTGTGTAGAAGGGTGGGGGCCTGTTGTAGGAAACTGGAGGTGACAGACATGTGATGGATGATAATAATGTCACATTATGCAGTGCTCTAGGCTAAATATTATGATGAACATTACAGTTGTGAGTAAGCTCATCACGATACATGCTGCTAATACCTGTCTGTGATTGTTGCAGGATGATTGCTCTGCCACCTTTAAGTCTTTTTGGTACACTATTCTTCGTGTGGCATACCTTCCATTCCATACTTCTTTATTCTATAATATCTCAATGATAATAATTTCTGTTTTACAATCCACAGACCTTCTCTTCTCCTGCACCATAACACTTATGCTTACCTTATCTGACCACTTCAGGCAGGCACCCAAGAAGAGTGACGGGTCAATCCCAGAAGATTGCACATGCACCATCCAATTTGGCAATACAGACTAGTATCATTTTTCTTTCAATATTCTTTTTTTGGAACTCTGTGTGTTTTACCTTCACCCCAAGATTAATTATTATATTATGTACTATTTTGCAAACATAGCTGATCGAACATTTTTAGATACAAACAATTTGGGTCTCACTGGGGCTGGCATAATGCTATCTGTGTCATACAAATTCACATTTTTCTTTTTCTATTCCCCACACAACAGGCTGATAATCATTTCCCAGGTGAATATTGTGTTTGTCTTTACATCACACCTTTCCCAAAATCCCTACCCTATCCATTCATCAAATCCTTAACCCTCTTCCCCGGCTGTGTGATTGATTGAAGTGTTACTTCATAATTTACACCATTAATCTCATACTTGGTGGGATGGATGCGGTAGAAGCAACCTCAAGGCGGTGTGCAAGATCTTCATTTCAGTTCCCCTAGGTGGAGTGGGACCTCGCTTCCGATGCCTTCACTGTTAGTGAGCTAGCATGCTACTGCTTCACCACCATGGTACATTGAGAAACCATGCAGTCCTCGCTTCATCCATTCAGGTAAGATAATTATAGAGCATTGTTGTACCTTTAGTTTAGACAATATAATTGGCAATATAAAATATCTCCAGCCCACTCCTATGGGCCAAATTATGAAGAATGCACTGCAGAGACTAGAAAAGTATTGGGACAAATTTACCAAAAGGCATAAATAATTCTTATACACTATCAGCAGATTTGTAAAACATGCTGCGCTAAAAGGAATATACTATCAGTAGATTTAGAAAACACTTTGCGTAAAGGCAGCAGTGCGAAGTAAAACACCCCAAATAAAGATTTTAGGCATGAAGAATTTTTCAGAACTATTTATTTAAAACCCGTCCCTAACAAAAATAATAATAAATAAATACCCACCCCTTCCACCCACAACTTGCCCACCCCTGTCCTCAGACAATTCTCCTTTTCCCCAAAGAATGTCCAAAACAGAAATAATATGTCCTATTGTCCATGGAAAATAAAAGTCCTGCAAAAACCCATTCCTACCATCACCATCCACAAGTCCCACCCACCAAAATAAAAGGTTAAAAAAAGGGGCAGAGGAGGGCATTACAGATGGGCCAGGATTCTCCTGAGGAGCCCCTCCATCCATGCCTGATGGGCCTCTAGCTGTGCCAGCCTCTGCAGGATGCGGCGTTGGAAGATGGTCTCGGGGGGGCAGCAGGGATGATATGGCAGGCAGCTGCCCTGGCACTTCGGCGTAGGTGTTAGTGGGCTGGAGGCACTGGGGGCTGGCCGGGGCCCGAGTACCGGCAGCAACGACTGCTGCTGCCTCTTCCTCCTCTTCCTCGAGGACCACCAGCTTCTGGTACTCGGCCTGTATCTCCTCCAGCTCGTCCGCCGCAGCCGGGCTGCTATTTCCTGCTCTGATGGTGGACCAGCAGGAATAGCTAAATCAAGAAAGAAACAAGAGAAATTGTAAACAATGCTCTGAGTAAAGCACTTGTGTAAAATCATGTAGTGTAGTGGCACAGTAGCAGTACATTTGGTGGTCACCTCAGTTCATTCAATTTTAAGGTGATAACTGTCACAGCCAATATATGCACTATAGAATACAAGTATTCTTCCCTCTACTCTACTGTTGTGCTAAATTAATGGTGGCATTGCTAGCTCAGCTGATGCCATAGTCATATTTGTTACTGTCTGCTACTAGGGAAGCTGTACTAGAAAGTTATTTTATTACAATGGCCCTGTTCTTCTTTGTACCTGGACTACAAGATCGATGAATACTAAGAACGAAACACGCCATATATATAATCAATCATGCAGATAGCATGTCTGCCGTAAGGATACAGTGGAAGAAGTGTTGCACTGCAGTAGATGGAAAGGATTAAGGAATGGGACTTAGATTGTATGTGGCGCATTCGCATTGTCTATCCCATTCAGGAAAATCAAGGCACTTACTTATGGACCACTTTACTCACTGTCCTCAGGCACCGCCTCCACCACACATTGTAATAACTGCTTTTTTGCAAAAATATATTCATTTGCTTTGCAGTAAGGAAAGAAATCTTAACGTACTCAACTGCAGGGTAAGGTAGAGTTGATTAAGATGGGTAGGTAGAGTACACACTTTACAGATCAATCAATTCCTCATCATCATCATGTGCCTAAGGTTTGGCTAGTAGTGTGACTCACTGTGGCTGGCAAATGTTGAAAGGGAAAAATTAGAACAGAAGTACATTCATTATGGAAACCATAATGATTTATATTTCTCACTCTGCTTGAAAAATGTGGCACAACCAAAGATTGATTTTCCCAAATCATTCTGAAGTCTGGGACAGAAGAACTTAAGACAGATTAATGGAGTGAAGTACTAGGAAGTGACTGGCACAGTGTGCACTGGGAGGAAACTGGGAAACATGCTTTTATTTCAGCATTGCCATGTGTTGAAAAGTGTTCGACACATTAACTTAAGCTGACAGACGCACATTGCACAGCCAACATTGCAGTGCCAATTCTGCCAAATTGAACCATGCAGCTGTTAGGTCATCATGGGTGGCACTCGTGAAAGGCCATAGCGAGGGAGGGAGGCAGTGGTTAATGAATGCTGGAATACATATTATTACCTGCCTCACTTGAAAAATACTGTGAGTCAAAGGAATATTCTGAAATACCATCCAACCCTTTGCATTAAACCTTTGATTAAAACCATTCCAAGCAAGTAAAGTGGGTGAGCAGACTGCTCCTATATAGAAGAGCTCCCTTGTTTCTTCATTCCAAGCCTTTATCTATTCATCATCATTGCAAATGTCTTCTTCTAGTACTCTTATTCTTCTTCGCCCTTGGCTTTGACATGCACCATTTCAGCTAAGCTTTACATTCTCTCATCCAGTCCTTCGCCATTTTCCAAATTCCAAACATAGCTCTATACTAACCTTTCACCAACATAGTTAGCCAACAACCACCCATTCATCCTTTCACCCATTCACCCATTCACCTGTTCACCCATCCAAGAGATGTAACCCACACGAGGAGTCCGTTCACCCATCCAGGCATGGAATCCTTTCACCTATAACCTTTCACCAAATTGGCTTGGCATTCTTCACCCTTATACCCTTTCATCCATCCTTCACCTACACATGCAGCCTATCATACTCCTCATCACCCACCTATATAATTATTATTATGCACCCTTTCATCCACATCCAAACACATATCCTTTCACCTATAATATATTTTACCCATCCATTCTACTTCTATCTTTTTTCAATTTTCCAAAGCACAGAGTTCAAGTTCATTTCATAAACCTTAGTCCGCTGAGCTGCAGATAGAAGAGCCCAATACTTACTCCCGCTGCATCTACAATATTTGACTAATTGTCAATAATGAATCAATAGGACTTACCACTGCCTGCCACTGCCACTGCAGAGACTCCCCCTATATCCGCTCCCGCAGCCACATCAGCACTGGTGCTGCTGGCCCCGCACCCAGCACTGGTTGTACAATTTAGATGCCACATACGCCTCCCCCTATTGTTTTTTTTGCTAATAGCAAAATACAACTGAAAATACATTACTATATTTCGGGTACGGATCCTCTTCAATCAAAATATCAGGTGGGCATTTTGTTGTTTGGAAATGTGTTAAAAGTAGGGGAGTGCGGGGGAGCGCTGCTCCTTTGGCAGAGCTAACGGAGTTTTTGAAACTCCACGCTCTGCTTGGAACACGGAGTTGTCCAAAAAACTCTGCTAACCGGGCCAGTGTAGTGTAGCGGAGCTCACCAGAGGTGCGCTGTAGCTCAGTATGGGCTGGACAGCACAAGCGCAGACAGCCTGCGCTTGTGCTGTGCAGCCCATAACTGGGCCGCAGCACGCACCGGAGCAGAGGAGGGAGGCAGCTGCGCTTAGAGGAGGACTTGTCTCGTCAGAGAGGAGGACCCCCGGGGAAGCCCCAGCTAGGTCCTCTTTTCTTTTTTGTCATTCTTTGTGCACACTGGTGCACAAACAAGGACTGAAACTGCGGCTTTTGCTGCCTACGACCCGGCCTGAATTCAGGGGCAGGCCGGTGCACAACAGGCCTGGCAGCTTTTGCTGCCTATGGCCCTGGCCTGAATTGAGGCCAGGGCCGTAGACAGCGAAAGAAAGGTGCCATTTCAGGCCTCTTGTGCACTAGCCTGCCCTGTGTACACTGTACGTAGGACAGGCCGGTGCAAAAGAAGCCTGAAACAGCAGCTTTCACTGCCTATGGCCATCCTAAATGCACCCTTCTCAGAAGCGCTTCTGAGATGAGCGCATACAGGAGAACTCCGTGGGGCACAGAACTCCGGCTTTGCCGAATCACACAGATTTGTTTCTAACTCTGCGGAATTCCACTAAGCCAGATTCTGTTCACTACGCCCAGGCCTACGTTCTCACGAAACATGTGTAGAATACCTTACATGGGATGCAATCTTCAGTACATGTGTTCTATGAGCCTTACCACCATTCCACAAGATAAGATACATAAGAGGAGAGGGAAGCAGAAGAAGGATGCTACAGACAGACTACCATAGCCAGGCAGTTTGAAGTAAAGAAACTCAAAGTATATTAAATAAGTAAATAGGATAATGAAGGGATAAGAAGATTTTACAAAACAGATAAATCAAAGTGGAGCTGGAAAAAAGTAGGAGACAGGCACAGTAAAAAGGTAGAAAACAATTTGAAGTGTGGAGCAGAAAAAGGTAGGCAAATAAATATTAATATTAACAACAACAGGAGGACTTACTGGGGCCAGCAGACCTGTCTTCCCCGCAACTTGTGGAGGGGCCATCAGCTGCCTCGCCCGCCTCAACAGCCCTCCTCCTGCAGGACACAAGACTCAGGAGGAGTCTCTGCATTACTTCTTAATCAGCCCAAGCAAGTGCCAAAAAGAAGTACATGTAGGTAGCGCTGGGCATCTGTCTAAATGACGATCCCACAATATTATATTTGTAACATAAAGTTAACTTACATGCTTGTGACTCTGAGCAACATGCTTGCTATTTGGGAAGAAAAACAATTAGAATAGAGCATATCTCACAATAATTGATTTCTACTCACCGAGCCCCTCAACCTCAATGCCTATCAGGCCAAGCAGGCCCATCTCGCGATCCAGGATGTCGGCCCACTGGTGCGTCAGCTGTTGCTGGGTGCGCTGGACCCCAGAGCTGCTGCACACAGCCCGGCGCACCCTCTCCCAGCTCCATTGCACTGCTGGTGCTAATGGAGGTCCTACCCAGAACTAGGCCTGCGTCCAAGATGGAGGGGATGTGGCACTGGACATAAAAGATCAAGGCAGCCATCTCCACCTCCAAAAATATGGCGTGGGCTGCACTCCTTGCCGTCACCGCCTTTTGCAAGGAAGGCGGCTGGCAGGTAGGAGCCTGGCACTCCCCTGCTGTGCCATGTTGCTGGGACCTTGGGGGGGGGAAGATAAAGAAGGAGGGATTAGGAAAAAAGGAAGGAAAAAAGTAAAGAAAAAAAAGAAAGTTAAAAAGTTGCAAAAAAAAAACACAAAAAATATGAGAAAAGTTAAAATATAAAAGAGAAAGAGAAAAGGTAATATAATATAGAGAAAAAAGTCAAAAAAAGGTTTTAAAAGTGGAGGATGGGAGAGATATCGAGAGGATTATAAAAGTAGGCCCAAGCACCATAAACAAACAAAAAAACAGAATGTCACACGAGCGGGCGCGGCAAGAAACTCTGCCTGCTAGCGGAACTCCGCATAGCGTGACTGAGTTTTTTTTTTACTCTGCGTAGCTCCTCGTACACCTGCTACGTGAACTCCACCCAGGCCTACCTCTATACTGTCAGTTTACCCCTTCTGAGACATGGTGATTGGACCGCCACGGTCACACTGGCGGTGTGGAAACTCGTACTGTGTCCGGAAGAAACACTGGTTCCGCCAGCCTGTTTGCGCTGCCTCTTGACTGTGGTGGTCTGTGCTGTCTGGCGGTGTTGGCAGGATCACGGCAGTCTTTGCTCCATAAGCCCACATGACTTGTAATACGGCGGTCTGACGGCAGTCCAACCGCTAATGCCGCCATGGTGGTCCATGGACCACCAAAGCCCTAAGAAGGGTGAATTCATGCATGTAAGTGATGTTTAGATGTTCATGTATTAGTATGTCTCCTGTGTTTTCCTATTCACTATTCTTTTTTTAACTTGGAATGGAGGGAAGTTCTCCAGCAACATGTGCAATGCTATTCATAAACATCTCTACTAGTAGTACTATAGAAGGACTTACTGGAGGTGCTGGCTAGTTTTCTTTTCCCTGTTGTACATTACCATTAAATCTGTGGCACAGGCAAAGTGATTGTGTTTAGTATATATTTCAATTTGATAACCAACAGTAATTGCTCTGCCTCATCAAGAGCTTGAGTGGTAATTTACGCACCTCCACTGTGTCCTTGGTTCTGTATTCCTGTCTCTACAACAAATGTACCCGCTGTGCTTTAAAAGCATGTTGCCTCTTTTGGATAACACATATGTAGCCGATGGCATGCTCTCTCTCTAGATGTATGTAATTCTGAAAACAAAAGAAAATAAATAATTATTGCACTGCATTTTCTACATTATCTTTGAATTATGGTCTTTGGAACCTGTGGACATTAAAAAGCTTTGTTGATTTTTGTACTTATTTTTTAAATATAGAAAAATGTTGTAATGGAAAAAGAATAGTCATTTGCAGATTGTTTTCTTTGATTAAGATTTTATTCATTCTTGAGACTGTAACTGACCTTTTTTATGATGCTAGTCCAGAGAAGAATTTGGCATGATCCCAACTGTGAGCAGGGCTAGTCATGCCTTATTCCCCCCCTTATGTGTGATGTCAGAGATGTTATTTTCTTTTTGTCACAGTACCAGTTTGAATCATGTTATGCCTCTGGAGCCTTGTGTAACTTGGCAACTCAGTTATTAACATTATGGTAATGTTTAAAGCATATCTAGACCAATGCTAGTTGTCAAGATAACTACTGAACACCTCGGCCTCACCCAAGTGATCTAGGAAGCACATGTCAACTGTCTACAACAACCTGGGCCTCACCCAGGTAATTCAGGAAGCATATGTCAACTGTTGATGACTGCTGGCTCTTTAATTAATCCTCCTAATTGAAAAAAAGACAGTTGAGCAACATGTGCAATTATATTAATGACTAACAAGTTCATCTGTTTTCCCCATGTGTTTCCTTGCACCTGGTTTAGGCCGGCTATAAAAGCCAGCATTTCAGCCTAAGGGAGTCATTACGACTTTGGCGGCCCAAAGCTGCGGGGAGGGCGATGCCGTCATGCCGGCATACCCCCGGTGTATCATATTGTTCCCACAGCAGATAGTGAGCATCCCGAGGGTTCTGGGCAGGGGGGGGCCTGTGGCCCCCAGCACTTTGCCATGGCCATGAACAGGGCAGGGCCCCCACATGGCCCACAGCACTTTCTGTCAGCCTTTCCATGGTGGGGTCGAGAGTCGTGATCAGCATTATAATTCCATTTCATGATAATTCCTAGTTTAGTGTTGAATCATACTGGGGAATGTTTCTAGTGTGAATTATCGGTATGTTGATTTGATGTCAGTTAATGCCAAAGATCTGTTTAGTTTTCCTCTTTTAAAGTGTGGTATCATTACAGGGACATCAAAGTCCAGACCCTTGTATCTGAATAATCCTGATTGCCAGTATCCTGGATACAGAACCAGAATCTAGATAGCCTTGAGCCCAGCAGTGCCTGGAATAGAGAAATCCAAATATGCAGAAGTCCTGGTATTTCTCTCTTTCTGTCTCATCCCAACCCCCCTTCACCTTGGAAACTCCTAGAGTTGCAGTGTGTCCTTCATTGCTGCCTTGTCAGTTCTCATTGGGATTCCGGGGTTTATCATCGCCCCTTCAGAACTACCTGGAGCTCAGGGGAGTGGCTCGCAATAGGATTTTCCTATTTTCAATAGTATGTTTTTTTTTTGTGTCGTTTTTTTCTATTTATATCTGTAATGGAAAATAAAAGATAAGGATATATTAATTGTAGTTTATCACATATATGTTGACTGCATTAAATGTATTTATGTTTTATTTTTAAATTGTTGAGCCTAGATTTTGCTAATAAAAACAATGACATTTGCTGAAAGGACAAATAATGGTTAGTGATTTCGCTACAAGAAAATGTTTTTTGAAATGGTTAACTGGTCTTATCTTAAATTAGCTGAGTTCTGTAACCCGGAAATTTTAATGATTTTGGCCTTGGTGGTGTTATATAGTTTAGTTTGGGGTGATCAGTGACAGTTGTAAAAATTACTGTGAAGTACTAATTGTGAATTTGAATTCCTGAAAAGAAGTTTAAAAGTTTATTTTCATTTACAGCATTCCTTTTTTTTAAAAAAGTTAATTATATACAGATTTCTATGATAACCCTAAAGACACTTCCTATGGAACAGGAAAATGTTTCTGAGATTAGTGCTGCATGTATTAATGCTTTTTATATACTTATAAATAAATAAAAGTTTACCTTTTCAAAGTAGTATTAATACAAATATGTTGTATCTTTAAGTTGATGAGACATTCTCCTAAAAATGGTCTAACATTTTATTACTGTTAACATTGTTTTAAAACTAAGGGGCGTATTTAAGAGCCCCTTGCTTCACTGGAGCATCACTTTTCGTGACGGTACGATGGCGCTATGCCCTGCACCATACTGGCACAGGGGGGCGTTAGAGTGGCACAATGAGGCGAAATGCTTTCATTTCTCCTCGTTTTTTGCTCTATCTATATGTGCTGCATTTTGCAGCACACATAGAAAGAGAAAATTTCAATTTTAAGATTTTGTTTTTTGCAGGAAGGTTTTCCTTCTTGCACAAAAACAATCTCCCCCTCAAAGCAGCCATCCTTGACTGCGGTGCAAGGGTGGCTGCATTTATGCACTGCAGCAAATTTAGCACCAGGACAGGGGAAAACACATGTGTGCGCTGTGTTGTAATAAATATGGCGCATCCTTGCGTTTTGGAAATGATGGTGCACGACGCTGCCAAATTTGGCACCGTGCACCGTCATTTTCCATCAAATCTGGCCCTAAAGGTACATAACAATTGGCTATTCTGTTGAATGATTATCTACCAATATATAATTATTTTTTCAGGTTTCATAAAATGCAGACACGATTATTATTCTTTCAAGAAGATTGTTATTTTTAAAAAGAGCTATAATTGCTCTAATAAAAGCATGACAAAGGAAAGGCGCAGTGTAAATATTTCGTATTATTTATTTTCTAATGTTAGTGATATACCTTATTATACAGGCAGATGACACTGTTTGAAACTGTACAGTGAAGATCATTTAGTCATTTCAGTGACAGTCACAAAAATGCACACAAAATGGTGGACTGCCTTTTTTATATGTTTTGGCGTTAAACTTGAATTAAAGTAAATATGCCGAGAATTTAATTATTTTAAAATATTTTAATGACTGATTCTATATTTATATTTCAAAAAATCTTTTTACAATTAAAATAATTATTGACAGAATTATCATGTATGTCTGCATTTTGATATGGCCGTCTATTTGAAGTAACATATAATCATGCACATTCCTTAAGTAAGATTTCATTCATTAGAAAAAAAGGTTGCTAACACATATATTAAATTCAAATTACAGAAACACTGACTAAATTAAAAATCATGGACTGAATACCTGCAACATAAATCTTATAATCTTTATATGTAATATAAAAGAGGAATAAAGTCATGTAGAGAGAAAACCACAGTGAAGGCATACTGAATAAAGATATGCAGGTTAACTGATTTTCCCTCTTAGAAGTTATCCGAATTGTTTTATGGTATTTTCTCACAGGATTTTTTCTTATAATTCCCAGCATTTTTTTAAATGGTCTGAGGAATATTTTTTAATATGTTTATTTTATAACTGTTCCTTCGAATTGTATTGTGTCTTACCTTGTTTGTGGGGATGGGTGGCACTCTTTTCCCTTCACTGTGCAGAGATTTCACATGAATGCCCTGTCAGATCCCTCCTCTCTGCAGAGTGAAGGTGTTTTGTAAAACAATTATTTAAATCGTTTAATACAGACGCCTTTTGTTGTAAGGAAAAAGTTTGTTGCTCAAGTTGTTGGTTTTTAACTTTCATATTTGTGACATGAAACTGTGATAAAGATGGTAGTATTTAATAAAAAAGGTAACATTTTGTCAAAACAGGATATGATTTACCATCTTGAGAATGGTATGTACTCATCAAAACAGAGAAACTACCAAGGTAACCCTTAAATTAATGACTTCAATGAAGGCTGCAGTAGGAAGCTAAAATTTTAATAATCTGTAAACTAAAACAAAATCAGATGACAAAAATATATGTGAAATTATTGTTTTATTATTTTGTAAACAGAGATCTGAAATAATTGTATCTGAACTAATTTATCCAAAAAAGAGTTTTCCAAAACTAGGGTTTCCGATTTAGTGTCTGTTTCTTATTGTAAGATCAATACTGACCACTGGCACATTACCTTTATACCCGTAGTCCTACCTGAGTGACTTGTCTTCAAAATGTATATTCTTGATGGCTTCAGGAAAAGAGTTTTAAAGATAGAAGGGAAAAGTGGGGTAATGGTAAAGAATTTGTCCTACCATAAAGAGCACCAATTTATGTGGGCAGGGTTTGTCAGCATGCAATGAAAAGATAATCCCCACATTATGCATGCTTTGGTGGAATCAACATGCTTTTGGGTATTTCTGGTGAGCCAATCATCCTGCAAAGGAAGTTTGAACTATGGATATCTGTTCTGGACCTGCTGTGTATTGGGAAGCTTGCTAATGCATATCTGTACTGTGCGTTTCTGTAAGCAAAAGAAGCTTACATTACATATGTCTTGATTGTAACTGTTCTCTGTGTATGTGAAACATGTTCATGAATTTCCAAAGCTGTACTCAGTGTCTCTGTAATTAAAACTTTTACTGTTGTCCTAGCTGTGCATTATTTTCAGGAGACCTGTATTGGGTGCCTGTACAATCCCTCCAATGTGTATGAGAGAAGTGTGTGCTGCAGATAACTTTCACAGGTGGTGGGTAACTTTGCACTGGGACTTGCATTGTGCATGTTTGTGAGGGAAGCTTGTACTCCTGATGCCTGCTGCTGTACCTGCAGTGTCTGAGGAAAGCTAGTTCCTCAGGATAAACATAATCTTGTACTTGTTCTGCATATCTGAAACTTGTACTGCCAATGTTTGCACTATATTTTTGTGAATGAGAAAATTGCGTTGTTTGTAAGGGAAGCTTGCACAGTGAATGCCAGTGCTCTGCACAGCCTGAGAACTGGGAGTTTACCCTACTGTACATGTTGTGTCTGAGAGACACATGCACTGAGGATGGATGTTAATAGGGTGAGCATCAATGTTCTGTGTGTGTTAGGGATGCTTGATTTATGAATGATTGTACAGCACTGTTTGTGAGGTAAGCCTCAACTATAAATGCATATGTCTGCTGAGGGTGTGGCAAGCTTGCACTGTACTTGGTTTTCCTTAGGACAAGCATCTGTGTCCTACATCTGTCCTACATATGTAAAACCTGCAGTTGTGTATGAGAAGAGTGCTGCTCTACCTGTTGTGTGATAAGTATGCATACACTGGGAAGGCCTGCACTGAACCTGCCCCATGTGAGGGAAGCTTGCGCAACTACCCTCAGTATCAGTGCTGTACAAAGTTTTACAACTGTAAGCTTGCATTCTGGATGCTTCACCTTAACAATAACTTCTGTGTCTGTATTGCTTGAGGTTGAGAGAAGAGATTGCTACTCTTCCTGCCATGTGTGTAAGGGAAGCTTGTGATGTGAATGACTGTACTATGCCTGCTATGCGTGTGAAGAAAGTTTGCCCTACAGATGCCTCTATTATGCCTTCTCTCTCTATTATGGTAGCTTGCATTGTGGCTTGATTTCTTTTTGTATTGTACTTACCATGTGAGAGGTAAGCTTGCATCGAGCATTACTGACTGCACCTGCTTTGTGTGTGAGGTAAGCATGTACCACAAATGCTGTGCTGTATCTCCTCTTTGACAGTGCTATACTCGGAGTTTCTGTTGTGTAAGTAAGCCAAGAGTATCTTATACTCTATGAGCAGTACGTAAGAGAATCTGGCACACCAGATGTCTGTGATGTACTTGCTCTTTGAGTTGTGTGTGTCCTAATATTGACCGTGCTATACTCAGTTGTTAGACCTGTCAGCCTTAGGGTGGTTTCTCCCCAAACTTTTTGCCTACGTGCCTCTTGGTTTTGCTGATTCTTTGTGTTGGCTTTAGGACTCGGAAGACTTTACCACTGCTGACCAGTGCTAAAGTGCATGTGCTTCTCCTCTAAACATGGTAACATTGGTGTAAACACAACTGGCATATTTAATTGACTTGTAATTCCCTTGTAAAGTGGTATACCATATACCCAGGGCCTCTAAATTAAATACTGCTAGTGGACCTGCAGCACTGCTTGTGCCACCCACACAAGTAGCTCTTTAAATGTCTCTCCTCCATGCCCCTGCAGAGCCTGTGTGTGCAGTTTTACTGCCACTTGGACATGACATTTAAAACCCTTTGCCAAGCCTTAAACTCCCCTTTACTTACACATAAGCCACCCCTAAGGTAGACCCTTGGTAGCCCATAGAGCATTGTGCTATGTAAGTAAAAGTTAGGCCATGTACTTTTAAGTTTTGCATGTCCTAGTAGTGAAAAACACCTAAATTTGCTTTTTACTACTGTGAGGCCTACTACTCTCTTAGGTTAACTTTGGGAAATACTTATTATACTTTTAAGCTGTAATCCTGATTGAGAAGGAATAGCTAAATCATGTTTTTTACCATTGGGATGGTAATGATAAATCCTCCATACTGGTAAAGTTAGATTTACCATTACTATTTTAGATATGCCACTTTTAGAAAGTGGACGTTTCTCTGCTCTTACAGCTCTGTGTTCTTGCAGGTTGCCTCCAATACACATCTGGGTTAGGTGACAGCTATATTTGGTGCATTTCAACTAGATAGCCACAAGCACTGGAAGGTTAGGTGTTTCCAAGCATTCATGAGCATTCTAATGGCTCTTCCTGGGCAGGAAGGGAGGGAGGGACTGACATTTACACCTGAATAGGCAGTACCTGTCCCCTTCGGAACTAACGCATCGCTACCACCACATGAAGAAATTCGACGCACCTCCACTGTGGGCCCAACACCTACGCATTGCTCGATGCATCACTCATCTGCACCCTGCATCTTGCTGTTGCAACGAGGATCAAGGTTCTCTGTTCACCGGGCATGTGTGGCTCTTATCCCTGGCCTGCACTCCATCGTGGTCAGCTTGAACTGTTGACTTTGCCCTGGTTCAGCATCTCCAGATAACCCCCATTGGCGCTTATTGCTTCTAAGCACTAGAAATCTTTTTATACTTCACAAATTCATAAATTTACTCTTACTTATTGGATGCTTGTTTGTTTGGTCTTGATTTATTTATAAAATTATTGTCTATTTTTCTAACCTGGTGTGGAGTCTTTTTGTGGTGTTCTCATTGTGCTACTGTGTGTTGTGCTTCACAAATACTTTGCACATTGCCTGACTGCTCTGTCCCAAGCTGCCAGAGGGTGACAACCAGAAACTCAATTTCCAACATCAGTGTTTCGCTGTGTAAGTAATCTAAGAGTATCTTATATTGTATCAGCAGTATGTAAGAGAATCTGGCACAGGAGATGCCTGCACTGTACCTGCTCTGCCTATGAAGACACCTTGTACTGCAGCTTAACATTGCTATGTCTGTTCTTTGCGGGAGTTACTTTTGCAGTGCACATGTCTATACCATGCCTATTAATTGTGTAAGACGCTAGCACTACGGCTCACTGTACTGCATCCGTTGACCACAGCAGCTGATTTCTTCCCAGTTGGCAGGGTCAATTAGGAGGGGATAGAGTGTGTAAGGTCATTTAAACACTTCAGTAGATGTCCCCTAATCACAACTTCACTGTTTCTTCCCTATCATGTACTCTCGTCAACAGTACAAAAGAGGTGGACTGTTTGCCACTCCATGCTCCTCTCTGCCCTATACTGACTTAGCTATAAAGAAGGAAAATGCCCACCTTCATGATGGTGTACACTCCAGTCACCCATCAACTGTCATGTGGGTTTGATCCAACATGTTGATGGAGACTCTAAGCAAGTAGTGGATGAAGAAAGATAACCCAAAGCCTCTCTCTATGTATGCAGCATATTCTTTATAAAAGCTCTGGAGAGTCAGCATAAAGTTTCTATCCCATACCGAAAACCAACTTATAACTATCCCAATGGCTAGAAAGGGCCCTGAATTGAGCAACCACAGGACAACAGAAGGAGGAGGATGGCATTTTCGCCCACACCGCCCACTTCAAGTGTGTGGCACTGGGTATTAGAGGCATTGGGAAGGAGTGAAGATAAAAGTGTGATAGAAATGGTGGAAATAACGGGTTTGTGCATTCATTCGTCCACGCGTGTGCTTCTGCACCCACCAATGTACGCGAGTCAAAGCATGCCATTCTTGGAGACATTCCACAAACTGATTTGCTATTAATGTTTTCTTTGGAATTTCATCCTGGGCCCTTTTAGCATCAATGAGTAAATGGTAAGTGTGTGAAAGAATGGGCAAATGCATGATATTTTAAATGAAGTGCGTAAACGTAGGTAGCTTGCACAAAATGTAGTTATGTGGCGCAAATGGGGCATTTGTTTTTACATCTGAGACACTGGCTAAGAACAACATGGGGCAGAACCACGTAACACAACACATGGTTCCCTGATGCAGTCTCCAAATAGTCCTGGAAGGGGGCAGCGTCTGGCACAACCAAGTGACTGCAGCATGATGCAACAGATATGTAACTTGAACCATGCACCATAACATAGCAAAGCATTACATGATGATCTATTTGTGCTTTGGAATGAGTATGTGCGAGAAAAACAACAGGAATACGTTTTAAGGAATAAAAAAGTATGTCATAAAAAAATTAAAATATTAATGAAGTACCTAATGCAGCCATACAGTGCAAGTGACACACATCTGTCGACTTAAAAGGAAAGAGTGACACTAGCATTTACATATCTCTCATGTTTAGCAATCCTCAGTGTTTTGGGCCTTGCTTCATGTAAAAGGGTTGTTGATGAAGTGTGGGTTCCCTTTGTGGCAGATGCTCTGCAGTCTTGGATTTCAGTCCTTACCTTTCCACTTACCTCACCTCTGGAAGTCTGATCATGTGACTTGAGTCTGCTGCCAGCTCCTGCACAGCCGGGTTCCTTTTCTACATTATTATTTGTCGAGAATGTATGTGTTTCCCACCGTTGCAAGTTCAACCTGTTTGGCCCAGCAATTGCGCTTTTGTGCGAGTCTAATTTAGTGGAAATAACACTGTGGATTAAAACATTCACAGCAGAAGGCGCCAATGCAAGGAACCTGCTCTAAAAAACAAACAGACATGCTTGAGTGAAAGTGATAGGTCATTCATAACCGGGGCTTAGTATGTGCAGGTGGTGGGCAGTGCCGGATTACCAAACAGGCAAAGTAGGCATTGGCCTATGGGCCCCACTCCTTTTAGGGGCCCCGTGACAACTGATCAAAATAATATCGATTTGATCTTGAAAGAAAATTACAATCAATCTTTCTTGAAGTGCTTCCAAAAGATAGAAAAAATGACTCAAAGAAATGAAAACTTTACATTACTCTATAGAGAATATACTGTATTAATGTAATGTACCCATTAACAATTTAAAGTACATAAACCATAGACATCAGATTCACATAACAGCTTGTCTCTTAAAAACTCGTCTTCTGTCAGCTTGTAAAAACAAATGGGTGCAAACTACGTACATTTAATGTTTAGTTTTGTGTAGTAAAAAATGGTTTAATCAAATCGTTGGTTGGTAAAATTTAAAATGTATTAGGAGATAATTTGCAAGGAGGGGGGGCGAAATTTCGACTGCCTAAGGGCCTCCACAGGGTTTAATCCAGCTCTGGTGGTGGGCACCGGTACTCATTGTTGCCAGGTGGGACTTGATTTGCATCATCTGGATTTCAAAAATCGAAAGAGAGAGACACTTAAAAAAGAGAGTCAGAAGAGAAGAGTGAGGAAGAAGAGGTGGAGCGCCCCTGCAAGAGTGGGCTGAATACACAGGAAGTGCATGTTGATGGAAGAAAGGGACTGAAGTGGCACCAGGATTAGGCGGAAACTCTGGCATATGGTTGTGCCAGATGGGGACTTAAAAGAACGGTCCTGCTCTGTATTTTGACAAATTAAGCACTGTTCAGTACCGTAATCAGATCAAGGCAGCTCTGGCCAAACTCAAAATGAAGATCAAATTATGCTTGTTCATCTTCTCGTGATCACTGATAATGGAAATAGGATAATATTCAGTCACATTATTTAAAAATCCATATGTGATCGAGAAAATAAAAAAGCAATAGGGATGCACGTCAAATGAACGACTTCGTATTTTTAGAATGTTCACCAAGGCAAGATCCAACAGGAATTCGAGAACACCTTACCAAAACTTAGATATTCGACTTTGGTCAATATCGATTTATCGATTAGCAGGATTAGAGTTAAAGCTGGTGCTCATTCAAGCTCAAAAGAAATCCCCAGAAATGTACAGATTTGTATTTTACTTTATATAATCTGAACTGTCAGATCGGATCAAATTGTTAAATAAGTTTGTCCTGAAACTGTGGTATGTAATGTCTCTAATGTATTTTTATTTTACTGTCTACCCATCACGAACATCATGGTTTTATAAAACGTCAGTCACATCCTTTGGTCTGTGTTATTCACTCTTTCCACCTACCCATAATTCCATGTACTGCTATTGTCCTTAACTACGTCATAGAAAAGTCGTGCAAATCACTAATGTGTTACTTAGGGATATTTTATTATTTTGTGCCTTCCTTATCTTTATGATAAAAGTAGAGCTGGTTGAAATATAGGGGATAAAATACAAATGGAAAAATAAATTCATGGCAGCATTTGTATTACTTTCATTAAGTGCGTATTAGAACTTTATGTAGATTTAAATTGAATAAAAGGCAAATTCTTGACCAACAATTCTCATTTCAACCAAACATTAAAATATGCTAATCACTTGACGTAAGGAAATTAGTAGATAGACAATCTGTGATTTTAATATATAGAGTTTATGCAAATATCGCAACTAAACGATAAACTAGCCTCCCACCCCTTCAATCTCAGCAGTTTTTAATACAGTTCAGCAACAGCGTAGCAACTGAAAATGACACAACTATGTCTACTATTTATACTGTAAAACCCTATATGTTTACAGGAGGCCATGGGAGGCAATGGCCTCTTTTTTTCCTCAAGGGATGCCGATTTTATGCTGGACGAAGAGGCTGACCCCCATCAGGCGTGTGACAGTGAGAAGGAGCGCGGGGCCGGGGGTTTTCGCTTGCCTCTTGATTACACGCTGTCAACACGTTTTGCATTTGACCTTGGGCTCAGCATTAAACAGCTTAAAATACATTAGATGTATATGCCAGCAATGGGCAGGAAGAGCAAGGAGGGGGGGGGGAGATTTAACCCACCGCTTCAAAACAACCAGTCCTGACAAAAAAATAAAAACAGACAGTGCTTGAAACCAACTGAAAACGTTTCTATCCAGTCAGCCATTTTAAATACGCTTGCCTCATCCCGGTTCTGGGATCCATTTTGTGACACAGAATGTAATGCAGGTACTTAAGGTACTTGGTAGTATGAGCACTACATTAAAACAGACTAGCACATAAATAAATATGGCAGAGCTCTCGATAAGACACTTTTGTTACTGGTAAGCAACCGAAATGTATTCTTTTGTTGATGGTCCAAGGTGTAGTCTCAGCTGTTTGCACTGCTGTTGGACATGGGGTGTGCGACGGCCCCTGCAGGCCCTGTGGAGCAAGTTCGGGGAGCCCCCCCAGAACTTCAGGGGACCCGGAAAGCCCAAAAACAATGAATATTTCTGAGATATGGAAGACATAGGGGCCCCTCATCCCGTTTTGTGGGGGAGGCCCATTGTTTTGCTTTACGCCACTGATGTTGGAGGAGGAACTACGTGAATACACCATCTATACAGGTTTAGTAATAATAGTCTGAGTATATCGTTGGCCCCAGGGTCAGCCTGCATTACTAGTTAATCTAAAATAGAAAAGATTTCGAGTTTGTTGGCGGACCGCCAGACTGCCAATGCGGCGTTTGGGAAGACGCCGCCAAGCCGGCAGCCTCACGACTGCTGAAATATGACATTGCCGCCAGGCAGGCGGTAGTGTCCGTGGTGGTGGCACGGCGGCAGCATGCTTCGGCTCATAAAGTGAACCTGAAGCAGATGCCACAGTGCAGCACCAGATGTACCTCGGGCATCCTGTTGCCATGCACAATGCTGTGCAAGGAAAAGAGTGTGCACCGACAGTGCAGGCATGGGGGGACATAGCGTACACTGCACACAGGCGCAGCACGTACCTTTCAGGCAAGAAGCAAAAAACATAGCTAGAATTGTGATTTGATAATGATTATATAGACTGCGGCCCCTAAGTGCAAGCGGCCTGTGTCACTGATGTGTCACTTTTTGTGACGTACCGGCGGCGCAGGCTGCTGACCCATATATACAAGGCCACGCAAAGCCACTTAGCGCTGTTTTTCATGGCCTTGTACATATGACGTAAGGCAACGCAGCGCAAGCCTCTGCGTTGCCTTACTTTACGTCTGGGAGGCGTTTCCATGGGTTATTGCATGGGTGTTCCTTCGCAACATCCATGGATTTTGATGCATTCCCAGATTTACAAGATTTTGTTAACCAGAGAATGCATCATAACCCTACGGCACCCAGCGTCAGAGTGACACAATAAGGAGAAATATCTTTATTTCTCGCTGTGTTTTCCCCTTCTGCAGCACACACAGAAGGAGGAAATTGTCTCCACTGATTGTTTTTGTGCAGAAAGGTGTCCCTTCCGCACAAAAACAATCATCCCCACAACGCAGGCACTCTTGCACCATGGCGCAAGGGTGCCTGCATTGATGTATGGCAGGAATTTGTGTGCCAGCCCAGGGGGAGAGGACAGAAATGCACTGTATCTTGTAGTTATAGCGCACTTCTGCCCCTTCCTGGTGGTGCAGGGAATTGGAGCAAGGCATTTGCTGTGCCACCCTGCGCCACTGGCCTTGTAGCTATGGCCCTGTGTCTGTCACGAAGGTTCCATGTTGTAGATACATTTGTATTATGATTGTAGGAAAATCGTAGCACATATAATTCAGTGCTGTAATTGATTAATGATTGCTATTTGCATCAGTGGCTTCCGACGATGAGGCAACACGTATAGTACTTGACAATAATGAATAATAAGGGTAAATAATAAATATTAACTAAATAACAAAATGTCATCCTCCATATCTTGTCTAAAAATGAGATACACTGCTACATCACAAAAAAACACAATGCAGCCTTTGCAGCACAGGGTCCAGTCATGAAACACTATACCAGTACCATCCAATGACATATGCAATAGTTCCAAAATAATAACGTGGTGTTGGTGGTTATTTTACTGATTGATTTTATAATTTCAGAATAACAACATTTTATTTATGAGGAAAATAAGATGGCATACATTAGATAAAATCATATATGCAGGAGGACTGAACACTGTGGGGGTCATTCCGACCCCGGCGGGCGGCGAGCGCCGCCCGCCAGAAGACCGCACCGCGGTCAAATGACCGCGGCGGTCATTCTGACTTTCCCGCTGGGCGGGCGGGCGGGCGACCGCCAAAAGGCAGCCCGCCCACCCGCCCGCCCAGTGGGAAAGCCCCAGCAACGATGAAGCCGGCTCCGAATGGAGCCGGCGGAGTTGCTGGTGTGCAACGGGTGCAGTGGCACCCGTCGCGATTTTCAGTGTCTGCTAGGCAGACACTGAAAATCATTATGGGGCCCTGTTTGGGTGCCCCTGCACTGCCCATGCCTGTGGCATGGGCAGTGCAGGGGCCCCCAGGGGCCCCACGACACCCGTTCCCGCCATCCTGTTCCTGACGGTTTTTACCACCAGGACCAGGATGGCGGGAAGGGGGTCGGAATCCCCATGGCGGTGCTGCGAGCAGCGCCACCATGGAGGATTCTTTGGGGCAGGGGTAAACCGGCGGGAAACCGCTGGTTGCCCTTTTCTACCCGCAGCTTTACCGCCGCGGTCAGAATTGCCCATGAAGCACCGCCAGCCTGTTGGCGGTGCTTCCGCGGCACTCTGCCCTGGCGGTTTTAAACCGCCCCTGTCAGAATGACCACCTGTGTATTTCATTTTAATGCCAGAAGTCAGCACAGTAGCCAAATCACATAGCCTGTGTTAGCTGGGTTTGAATTTGCAAACCCTATTGGACCTATTGTATAAAAACAGAATTGTTTTGGCGGTACATTAATTTCTCTACGGTCTTTCTTAGGCAAAATGTTATTTATTTAAATATGACTGGTCACAATGAGAAAAACACATTATAGGTTACAATGTGGCGTTAATATCCAGTACTTCCCAGTTTACCGCTGACCAAATTAAAGAACAGCAGAAAGAATTTACCACATGTTAAAACATCTCTCACTCATATTTATTTATGTGATATGGCCAAAACTGCTGACAAACTGAAATACAACAAACACTGTTTTACATTGTAGAACGGTATCAGTGTATTTGAAAGTGGAATCAGTGGAGCACTTGAGTTTTTTCCTCTGCTATAGCTGGGCAGGATAGGGATAAATGTATTATCTCTATCTGGGGACACACAAGGGGAGTTCACCGACAGAAGCTAGAACTGTTATAAGACAGTCTAAACCCAGAAAAAATCACATCAATGTTTCTTTTGATTTTGCAACTCACATTCAAAGTTGGGTAGCAATATTGTTTATATAGCGAAATAACTAGGTTTGTTCAAATCCAAAATGACTTAGGGTCTCATTATGAGTTTGGAGGCTCTAAAAGCAGACCGCCAAAGTCGTGTGGAGGACGCCACTATCATTCCAGTGGCTCCCCCCCTCCAAGCGTATTACAATGTTCCCGCCGGGCTGACGAGTGGGAACATTGTATTTCGCGTTCCCACCGGGCTGACTGGCGGGAATAGTGCTACAATATTGGCCTCGGCTCCTTTAAGGGAGCGGAGGCCAATATCGTAGCACACCAACACCATCGGAATGCGCACAGTCTTCAAAGCGTACAGTGCGCATTCCAATGGTGCTGGCGGTCACCACGAGGTTGGCGGTCCTTAGAACGCCAGCCTCATTATCAGGCCCTTAATATTGAATGCTATGTTTAATGTTTTGCCTTTTACGTCCCAGTTTGGTATTGCTTGTCTTTGGATATTACATTTCCTTTAATTGCAGAACCTCCAAATGAGTCCGTGTTCAAGAGTATCAACTGTTTTACTACTGCAGACACGTGAGCCTGAAGCTTGTATCCAATTTCAACCTAACCATTAATTAGCTATTAATGCTGTCTCGGACCCTTGACGAACATGTGCTTCTGAACTGATTCCAAATATAAGTGTTTCTCAACCCTTATTAATACATAAGTTGAGTTTGCCTAGAAATTCTCCACTTGCTTAATCAAAGTGGCGTTTAATTATAAAGCAGAAGTTGTAAGCACTGTTTTGTGTATTTAAAAAATTATAAGTGAGGGCAAATATGATCAATAATATCATAGAACGTTTGAGACCATGATATATTTTCACAGAGTATCATACTAGAAAATCATACAATAAATGTTAAACCTTAACATTATGTCTGATTCACAAAGGCCAAATAACAAATTTAGAAATTTGCTAATAGAAGACTGTTCTTACATTTGAAACAAAACTTGGACTTTCACAGGTTTAACAAAAAAATACTACTAGGAAATCTACACATCACAAATTCCCTTGAATGCACTAATGGATAAATATGGATCAAATTCACAACCTTGAGTTTACATTCGTGCCTAGCATAGGTTTATACATTTTGGAGTATTAAAAAAAAAAATCCGAAAGCACTCCAGAGAAGCGGTGACAATTATAGATTTCAGAAACCTGCATAGTTAAATATTTACACATGTGCACATGTACTTGGCGAACATTTACTCGTTTGTAATGCTCATGTGTAAATGCTTAGCAAAAGTACACCTGCACATGCCACACTTTTCTTTATTTCTGCATGGGGATAATATGTTTCTACTTGGAGAAGCCTTTTCCCCTACTCCCCAGTTAGTTCTGGATATGCGCCCTGGTTAATTTCCACCCTGCCTATTTATTTTCTCTTGCCTTTGGCAGGAGTAAGTCTTTGATGGCATTCAAGAAAGTAATGTGGCTTGCAAAGGTTTGAGAATACCCGCATACTCACAGGTTTGTGGGTGTACACACTCTGTGCAAAGCATGTCTAACTAGGAAGAGCTATTTCTCGAATGCAAGAGTAGTTTTACAACGATGTACCATTACAGAATGCTGGTGTGATATTACATGTCAGGAAATCAATTTGTAAATGCAAATTCACTTTTCGGGAACTGAAAAAGTAAAGTTGCACATGTACCTCATGTCATTTGCATGTTGACATTATGTGAGCAAATGGCTTTGTGGATCAAGCCCAAAGGGTTTGTGTGGTCATAAATCTGACAAATGTACTCTTTGGAACATTTATAATTTATTTTGTTTATTCACAGGGAAAATACCTATTTCTTCGCGTGAAGAACCTCCATCCTACTCTGTTCACACCCTAAATGCACACTTAAAACCTACCTTCGAAGGGAGGACATTTGCATGTGTTTCCTGTGTAGCAAGCTACCAACAAGAGTGTCCAAACTTTACCTTGCCACGTTACCTCGTGTCTAGTTTGGTTCCTCCAATTCATTTCCTTTTCTTACCTTTACTAACTTACATCATTACTTCGCGCAAAGCATCAAAAAATGGCTTTCAGGAGAGGATAATTTAGTATTAGGGCTACAAAAATCACTAGTGTACTTTTGTTTAATTTAGGGCTGACAGTACAGTATTAATTGAAATGTGATTAAATTAAAACTAAAATCAAATTAAGGTTAGAGTTAGAATATCAATATTTATTACTTTGGCTACATTTAATGTTAAATAAACCAATTACACTTATTATATAATATTTTATTAAATATAGGGTTAGCCTTAGCCTAAGAGTTATGATATTTTTAATTAATGGAACTTACGTTCGGCATTATGGTAAGAATTATTTTAATCACTAATTTGAGCCAAATTATTAAAAGTGAATTAATTGTAGTGTTTGAGTTAACATTAGAATTACAATATGGTTATTAGATATTTTAAGTTTATAATTTAGGTTAAAATGTGATTAGGGCCAGATTTAATATAAATGTATTATAATTTATTAAATAGAACTTCATCATTAGTGTTAGAATTAGGTACCATACTATCTTAATAAATAAAATGTAATTTAATTCGATTTTAGGTTGGGCTGATGATCAATATTCACGACATATAATGCAAATAAAATTAAAAAAGGATTAAGGAAAAGATTAGCATTATTGTAAAGACCAGGGTTAGAGACCGGGATGAAGTGAAGACATAGTGAAGACAACAAAGAAAGCATACGTCATTTCATTGTTACAGCTAGGTGAGGCAAGTGAAGTTGGGTCAAATAAAGATGGAGAAGTAAAGACATTGGAAGGAGTAAAGACGTACAACAATGCAGTCAGTGTGTGATTACCCATAAACTTAAGAGTTTGTGGATTGTCACCTACTTTTTCAAGCAAATTCATTTGAAAACAACCAGAAAACCACCTGCAACACTACGGGCCTGATGACAACCTTGGAGGGGATTAATCTGTCACAAACGTATATAATGGAATTTGTAATACGGCGGGTGGGATATCCGTCACGTTTGTGACAGAGTAATCCCCTCCGCCAAGGTGGTAATCAGGCTTTATGTTTGTAATTCATAAAATCCACAAATACCGGAGCACTGCTTAATTTGTAAAAGAATGAGTACTGGCGCCCAAAGCTCAGCTTCGGCGGTGGCATAAAAAAATGGCGTGCTGAATACTAAGGCTGCATAGTATTGAATTCACCCCAGGCCTATTAAAAGCACTACCAGAATCCGCATTTATACAGGCACGCACATTTGCATTAAAATGTAAGTAACACTGACACCTGCGTCTGAGTACATCAGAATAGAGTTTGATAAATACCGCAACTGGTAAACACGAATACCGCAGGAGTGGTATTTACTGGTTGGTCTTAACATCTTCTACTCAGTGTAGTTTCCATTTTACCAGGCATTTTCTCCACCAGCTTTCATCAGGTTCAACCAGAGATGTTTGCCAGGGGAAAACTGGGGTGTGTTATAATTATTGCATAATATCAAATTCTGATAACTGTGCAAGCTCCTTTTCACATAGGATTTTGGGCCTCAGAATTTTGGTATATTTATGCTATTTTACTGGTACATCCTAAATAAATATGCAGAAATTGTAAAAAAATAAATAAATAAGCAGGTATTTCTATACGTTTCTTGAAAAAACAGCTTTTCAACCACAATAAAACCTTCCTATATGAGGTCTTTTCTCCCCATGCGCCCAAAAGGCGTACTTGATATCAGTATACACAATTGGACTGGAAACAAAAGCAACCAGTTACCATGCGCAATACCCAAAACTTCCGCCTGTACAAAATTTGTGGTGGGACTCCTTAGCGAATGGCTATATATGTAGTATAATACTATAATAGTGTAATGTATTTATAACACGCAAACTGCTACCCAACAGGGTACCCAGGCACTAATCTCATGTTTGTGCTAGAGGTGGATAAGAAGGAACTCTTTTGCCTAAAAAGCCATGTCTCGAGTAGTTTTCTGAAGAGTAGGTGGTTGGTGGTATATTCTTAATTCCTGCAGCAATGAGATCCAGAGTTTGGGTGCCAGATAAGAGAAGAACATGCCTCTTGTTCGATGTTTCCTGATTTTGGGGAAAGCCAGCAGCGTTTGCAATTTTATACAAATTTTTAATGAATACTTCTGACAAAGCTCAACTAAAACGGTACTTATGTGTTTATTACATATAGGATTCTAGCCTAAATGAGCCTCACACGCACAGATTCTGCGATAGTTTTATCACATTTGACAAGTGTCTTACTCTCCTGGAAGGTGATGTGTTAATCTTTTAAAAGTAATCTGCATGAATCCTCACATATGGCCTAATGCAGTGGTTCCCAACCTTTGGACTTCTGTGGACCCCCAATTTATCATCACTGAAAGCTGGGGACCTAATCTGTTACTATTATTTTATTTTCTAAGCAGTCGCGGACCCCCTGAGGAGGCTTTGCAGACCCCCATGGGTCCCTGGACCACAGGTTGTTAACCACTGGCCTCATGCACAATGACTTTGTGGCTATTTAACTACTCTAGTACAATATCTTAAAGTTTATTGATACGCATCTCTTCTTGTGTTTCAGGAGGCTGAAGAAACTCAGGGCCTCACTTACAAGGCTTTTGCGCCACTGTTACATCATTTTTCTTTTACACAACGGTGGCGCAAGCAGTGCTTTACACTGCTCCACATTTACAAAATGACGTAGTGGGCCCAGTGTGTCAGTTTGTAAAGCCTTGCACCACATTATACATGTGCCAGGTACAATGTATGCAAGTTAGGTGTTCCCTCGAGAAAAGCCACGCAGAACTGACGCAGAGAAATTTGCGACTTTACTGTGTCAGAATTTTTAAGCCTGCTCAGAGCAGGCGTTAAACTGACGCAGGACTTTTCTCTAAGGAAGCCTTCCTCGCATTGCTGGAGTAGAGTGATTTTTCTGACGCTAGTCCAGCAATGCGCATGTTTAGCGCCGCAGATGCTTCAGAATTTCTGCAACATGTGTGAAAAAGAGCACCATGGAGCTCTGTATAGTAAATACAGCCCATCTATGGAATCATTAGGGAATCTTTAGGCTGCAAAAGAAATCTGACGCATCGGGCTGATGCGTCAGATTCTCGTAAATGAGGTCCTCAGGCTTTTTGGCGCAGACCCATAGGTTGGATTAACACTTCTAGCTAAGCCTAGTTGTTATCAGCCAGCTAATTTGAGCTAGTCAAAGGAGCATACTTAAATATATTTGATATTGTAAACTGCTGGATTATTTTTGCATGTGGGTTTAAATTTAACATGTATTTAGTGTATCTAGCACTTTTGTAGTGTATGTAATGGTGTGATGTTGATCGCTGATAAAGCAGTGAGGGAGAGGAAGGAGATTATTTCTTTGAGGCAATAGGGGCAAAAGCAGATTTGCAAGTCTGTCTTCCCACTGGATGCCAATGGCTGCACTGTGGGTTTGGGAAGGCTGGGGTTGGAGAGCAGGAAGTGAAAAGAATCAGCCACTTCCCTTCACTGCTTGGGTGGAAGTGAGGAAGAAGAGCGTTGATAGGACGGTTTACGAGTGGACACAATGTCAGTGCCTTAGAAGAGAAAAAAGTCGAAGGGTGTAAACTTTAATTAAACAAAAGATCACGGTCAGCCTAGCCAATCATAAAATGTGTGGCACATTATTTTGATATTTTAAGACATATTTATGTAAATATAACCATGTTATAAGGAACATTATATCACATAGTTGCAAGAAGCAAAGGACAAATTGGACACCGTATTATTTGCTTGGAAGAGTAAGCTATGCATGCCTCCTTGAAAATGTACAAACTCTTTGATCAAGGACGGAATGTAGGGAGCTTTTGTGGCAAATTTTGAATAAGAAGACACAGGAAGAGATCTGCTGCATAGGAAATCCTGAGACCCATGGATTAGATAACAGAAATGAAAATGTGACTTCTGCGTTCCATAAATTCTACACAGAACTGTGTGTGGAAAAGCTAGATTTGATCCTGGATCTGGTATTTTTTTTAAACAATGTCTGTATGTTTCAATAATATGGAACAGTCTGACTTTTTCTAATATTCTATTGACAGAGAGAAAATAGACAAGGCGATTAAGGAGCTTTTTTATAAATCAACCACCTGTATAAGATGTATTTAGAAAATTAAATATATCAAGTTTTATGAGAACTTCTTGTCCCTCCCTTATTAGTATGTTTTAATGATCTCTTGGATGAGAATGTGTGCCATGAAAAAGTTGAAGGAGGCCACCTCTGTACTTTAATAAAATTCTATGACGATGCCTTGACGTGTGGCTTATATTGACCTATAATGCTTCTAAATACCGATTTTCTATGGTTCACACTAGAGAAAACAGAGGTGTCTCCACAATTCACCCAGCCGATTGTTAGGCTACATTATATGGCCTGGGCAGGGACTATTATTAATGGACCAATCAGAGGTAAGATCTTGGTTAGCTGAGGCACTAGACCGGGGCGCTTCTTTTCGCCCCGGCTCCTCCCTCTTTTCATAGAGTACTTACTTGTTAAAGTCCAAGTGGGACGCTTGCTTTTGCAACTGTCAGCAAGAAGAAGAAGCATCAAGCTCCCCGCAGATGGCACAGCTTTATATTTGATGCAGCGTCAATTTAATATTCAAGGCATCTTATAGCTAATTAACTAGCTTTCTGCAATATATGTCATAGATCTAACGATACAGAAACCAAAGCCATTCTGATTGGTGCCCCAGAATATTGCTTCTAGTGCTACCTACTTCCATCAGCCACAAATCCATAACGCATTTGGGTGTAAGAATAAATTTTGCCAAACTGCATGATTTGAACTATGCCACATAAAAGGAAGCAAAAAAACATTTTTGAGTCCTCACACTCATTTTGGAGGGGTAATCTCATAATATATCTCATGATATTGCCTCAATGTTTTTTACAATTGATCCTGTGTCATATGGCTAAAGATTTTCTTAAATATTCAATATCTCAATTCATATGTGTTAGCGAGAAAATTGGAGTGGGCTGGAATAAGATGTGCCACAGTATGTTTTGTGGTGGATTGGCGTAACCAAATTAAACAAAAAATACTAAATAAATGCGGCTTAAGGATATGTAAGATGATGAGTCAGACCTGAGTGGCTGAATCATCTGGATAATTGGTTTATCAATAAACTGACAAGAAGGGTTTATTTTTAAGTATGGCAATTTACATTTTTCTAAGAAAATGTGGTCCTCTGTACTGATTAACCTATTGAAGACATTTTTGGGAATATCTTCAAATCCCTAAATGTCATGATCCGATGCCACTTTGGAGTAACCTTGACATTGCTGTGAAGGTTACAGTTCGTGAGAGAATGTGGGTAGAAAAGAGATAACCACTGCAGAAGTTGTTTTTAGGGGAAGTATAATAAAATCTTTCACTGACCTTCAAACTGAATTTAGCTTGAATTTCTGCTAGGCCTTTTCCAAAGACCTTCAAAACTGAAGAACTGGCTTATAGACAATCTGCCAATGGGTGGTTCTGTAATTTGCTATAATATAGAGGTCTAGTGGATACTTACAAAATGTAAAATGTATATCCTATCTATATCACTCTTTTTGCACTTGGGTGTAGATGTACCATTAGCCGAGATAAAGAACAAGTGGCATTACATCAGGTTCGATGTAAACAACCCTGAGCTAACAGATATATTGGAAAACACGTTTACTTTGTAGTGAAGCTGTTCCTTGTGTTATACTAATATTAGATTGCATTAAACTCCAGTTAAGAGTAATTCTTGATTTCCTGTGACAAGCCCATATTACTATTGGTGTAAAAAAACAAATTGGAACTTGCTAACAAATGTCCATGTGTACGCTTTGCAGGAAGCCTTCTGCGCACAAATTAAGATTTGGCTGAGTGACACAGGGGAGAAAAGTTTCATGATACCAGGAACAACCACCCTCACAGGTTTGCCCTCTTTATAGTAACCTTTTACATGGTCTCCAGAGTCACTTCCAAAAATGGGAAGAGAGCAATCCTCAGTCAATAGCTGAATGGAAGACGAAAATGAAGACTGTGGCCAGCTGGGGAAGGGAGAAACACCATTCGAAAAGAATAGGTTTGACTAGGAAGATGTTTAAAACTTGGGAAATTGTTGCACTTTATTAGATCTGAAAGGTTTGTAGGATGCTGTACAGTATTAGGCCACCCTTCAAATTGTTCTAGAGTTCTATAACCACTTAAGCATTGTCATTAATAAGTAGTTGATAGGTCTGAGCAGATTTATTATGAAGCGTTATCTATTTATTTCTATGCTTACTGTACGCATTTTATTGAGTGACTGATAAAATTGAACTGAGGACCAACTGAAAAATGCAAGGTGAAGATCACCAAAGGGAGACCTAGTTGGCATGAGTGCTGCTGTCACTTCATCAAATACATTATAATTGATCGCATACTGACCAGGTTTCCTAAAAAAGTCAAGGATTTATTATGTGTAACAAAGATGGAATCTAAAATGGAAAGATGTGATATAATTCATATCTGAGACTTTGGATCCTATTGCAATATGGACACTGGCAAACATTTCCAGACGAGATCAGTGCTGGAAATACCTTCAAATTCTCATTTTGTGGTACTTCGTTTATCTATATCTCACTATAGATAACTTTAGATATCTGAAGAAATACTGTTTCAGTATACCAATCAAGTATGTATGAAATGCACTGCTTCTCACTTGTATTTAAATCAGAAAATGAATTCATAAATTGTTAATTGTCCTGGTTATATGTCTATTCATGAACCTAAACTGACGTGCGAACATTTCAAAACACTTGGAAGCGAAGCTATACAGACCAGTGTGGAAAAATAAGACGGACCCTGATCAAGGCAGGAGAGGTGCTCAGTGGAGTGAAGCCTGCATGAGGTTGATCTCTAGGTAGTGAGCCACCCAGGGCTAGTGCTTAATTTGCAAAAAAAGATAAGTGCAAGCGCCCTTGGCTGGAGACCACTGCAGCTTGCACGACCCAATATCCAGTGTCTCCAATGACAGTACAAACACAACTACTAACCATCACACTTCTATAAAGTGTGGCAATTCAGACTTTTCCAGGCCACCCAAATCAATAACAATGGGTTGGGCAGGAGGTATTAATCATTTTAGTGTATATTGAATTAATAAACAATTGGTGTTGTACTCATCTCTAAATCAGACAAACAGCGCCACCAGGTGGCAGAGTGTCATAAGTGCTGGTGTTGACAAACAAGAGCTGGTGCTGAGCACAGGAAACAGGCTCAAATTAAGCACTGGCAACAGTGCTTGGCTACTTAGCTACCCTCCTCTACACCAATTGCATCTCCTTGGCAATTGGGATGAAGGCTTGGAAGACACATTCAACCCTTGCAATTGTGGTGGGATTACTTCTCCCCGAATTACTCCATACAAGCTCCTATTGTTTGTGGAACCTTACCCCCTCCCCCAATATACCGACAGGGGCACGTACCTTGGGCATTAGGAAAATTCCAAGCTGTATTGTACTATATTGTAGCAGTTGTATGGAGCTCACTACCCCTCTGTCAGGCACTAAAGCCTTTATCTACATTGATAGCACGCTACACGTTGTGGTGTGTGGTTGGAACTGTGCCATATCTTCTTTGAACCTCTGTGGGAACTGTTTCCATGTGATGCGTGATAGCCAATGAGGTACTGTTATCGTGTTATGGGTCACACCGATCGGTTGTGTGAAAGATGAGGAAGTGAGACAAATAGGCATGGACATCTGGCTTAGGGACCATTTGATGCTTAGCTGGGAACATCAGTGGCTACCGCAAATATCAAGGGGAGGGGCGGGTGGGCAGGTGGGGTGGGACAATAAATAATAATAAAAAAAATATTAATAGTAATTTTAAAAAAAAGTATTTTATCGACGATGACGGCCGCCTCGCGCTCCTCTGCTGATGGTGTTCCAGCATTCCTTTGGACCTAGCATGAGAGGAGAGCCAGGTATGGTCTGAGCAGCTTGGTCTGTCACTCAGACACTGCGTTGGAGTCTGTGCAGTTTCTCCAACCCGGCTGTGTAACACAAGAGGTTTGTAGACACCTAAGTGCACATGTGAGATTGGCTGGATTAAGACGGCCGGCCAAACTGACATGCGCACTTAGTTCACTGACTTCACTCCCCCGCCCTCCTGCTGAGTCAGCATCTGAAAAATAAAACAATATTAAAATCTTGTTTTTTTTTCAGCTGCTGGCTCAGCCAGTGGGTCAACTCTCCTTCGCCATTGCGAAGAAGCCGCCCCTGGAATTGGATTGAAAGCCACTAGCAACAGCCTCAGAGACCCTGTTAACAGGCTATTGCATTTTGAGTTTGGAAACCAGCGATTAGACACTGTGAAACCGGGAGGCAGCGAAAATGTAAAACCTGTTTGCCAATATTTCATCCGGATGCAGGCTAGAGGCTAGGCATTTCCCTGGGTTGTGTTGTAGGGTGTCTGTTGCTCAGTTTTTCTCAGCTTCCGGAGAGTTAAACGGCAAAAATAAAACTACTGGTCCCTTAATGCAAAGAACTGTTGCTTAGAAGGTCACGGCTGACTGAATGTGCCCAACATAACATTATGGCATCCAGCGACCACTCTGCAGTTACCACATTTTCCCTATCACAGGCCGGTTTATTATAATGAGGCTGTGGAAAGGCTGTAAACATGCGGCATAGCACTTCCGTCGCCCTGGGCTCTTTGAGGGCGGGCTTAGGTCAGTGTCAGTGTGACTGACCATGGATTGATGCATTCTGATAATCATCCTCTGTTAACAAGGAACTCCTTTCACATACCGGCCCAGGTCATCAGCTGAAACATAACACTGATAAAGCGCTGTTAACGGAAGCTCGCTAGTTACAGCGCCACGTGTGGATTGGATGTTTGGTGCGCAAGATCCTGGGTCCCTCTGTCAAATTGATGGTTTCCGATTAATTTTCCAAGTTGAGATAATAACCTGGGAAACAACTATTTACGTTAAAGCAGCAATTTGTAAACAACCACAGCCCCACCCGTCTGCAGGCAGCACTTCTGCATTCAACAGGCCTTTTCATTACGCAGCCCAGAGCCACTGAAATTATGCGGCATGGTGGCACCGAATTATGCGGCAAGGTTGCAGAAATTATGTAGAAAGAAGAGCCAAATATTGCGGCACTTTGCACCACATTTTTTGATAGTTTTGCTTCATTGTTTTGTAGCTTTTACAGATGGTAATACTGCCTGGGCAAAGATTTCTCCACATTAGTAATGGTTTAACAACCAAATAGAGAAATAAGCAATTTAAAGATGACCAGTTAACCTTTGCGAAGGCCTTCCCCTGCGCGCGAGCATGTCAGCACACTTTTAGTAACTTTTGATTCGTTTGAGCTAGAAACATTTTTTTGTTGTTAAAATCTACTGATTATGCAGCAGATTATGAATTATGTGGCAAATGTGGCAAATCTTTAGTTGTGCAAAAAAAAGCACAGTCGCAGAATTGCAGAATTCCAGTAACTCTCTACATGGCTGACAAAAAGTGGCATAATGGCTCTCTCTAGGTGCGCTGTTACCTCAGTATTTGGCACACCCAGGGTAGGACTAGAGGAGGGGTGCAGTGAATTGCTCATCAGTTGCATAGCAAGAGTGCCTTGGGACCTAATGCAACCAAGAAAATGCCCCCATCCCACCCCCAATCCGGCAGTCAAATACAGATGTAATTGGGGTGTACAGGCTCCCAGAGGTTCCTGGCAACTGTGTGAAGAACCTACAGGGAAAAATACAAGATTGGGGGCCACTGGCATCCCAGCTTTACGTTGGAAGGGTTTTATGCATCCTGTCGAGCTTTTTCAGATAACCATTATCAACTGTCTTAGTTGAACTGGCGAAAATAAAACTACAATGCCCAGAATGCACAGATGAGGTGCATTATAGCACAAGTTTGAAAACACTATAAAATGACACCCAGTCACTCTTTAGTAATCTGGAAACTCTAGTTCACACCAAATTTGTTCAGGTATTGTAATGTTGCACAAAATAAGTTCGCAACAAGCCATAGACATTTCACCAACCCAATTGCGATCAGGCAAACCAGTTTCACATAACCAAGTGATCTCAGCGATATCGGCTCTTTGTGAGTTGGGTGGGCGGAATATTCCGTTTTGCCCGTTGGGCTGGTGGAATATTGGCAACTCCACGTTTCTGTTGTAACACAAAGTTTTGGCCAAATTCGTCCAATCACCGCATGCCAGAGCGGCTCCAGAACGGTAAGTTGGCGAGTGCGAGCAAGATTTGGCATCCTCTAATGTGATTTGAGGTCGCTAGGAGGCCATCCAGCCAGATTTTTCAAACTCTCACGACCATCCACTGTCAGAACCCTGCGAAAATATACTCGAGCAACAGCAAAAACAACTCGAGTAGCTGCGTCCTTTGGCGTACCATGTGGTGCCATTTGCACGGATTTTTCAGCGTGGAACGGGCTACCAGCTTTAAAGTACTGTGCGAAAAGGGCAACATGCTTACTGTTGGCGGAACCCCACAAAATCTTGTGGAGTTTTTATGTAACTCTGTGGAATTTCACTGAGTCAAATTAGTGGCCCACACTAGAGTGCACACGCGATGAGAATTCATGTGTAGCCGTTCACCCTGAACTACATTGTTTATCTTTTTAACATAGGGCTAAATCAGATAACTAACTCCAGAGTTTAGCATATTGCTTCACGAAGAATTGTATTTCTTTTTTTTTATGTTTACACTTTTTTATTCTTTCAATTAATGTTAATTGTAACAACAGAGCACTGGCATTTCCCAAGCCCTTGTGCAGGTAGTCCACTCAGTCTGGGTGTTCTCTTTGCATTGTGGTACTTGTAGTCGTGATATTATTGAGGCCTAACAAGACCTACAAACCACAGAATGCGAGTTAAGAATTCTGGATTGTCAAAACTAATCATTCATGGACCTGATAAAAGTGAGAACTCTGTGACATAAGCAGTTTGAACATTAAGCTCTCCACATAGAACAGTATGAGCTCTAATGTTATAGGTATATTACATTCCTAGAGAGCCAGCAATCTATGTCTGACAACTTGATGACCTACCTGCTCAAGATCAATGTTGGATCACTGCTTCTTCACCTTCACCAAAGTTGCTACTTTGCTCCTGTAACCAGGACACCATGTTCACAGTTCTGGATTTTCTTTTGGCAACCTAGTGCATTCTGGGAGTTGTATTCTTTGTTTGCTTCCATAGAATCAATTTGACACAGATTTGTAAAATAAAACCCCAGAACAAAGTGTCCTAATGACATAGAGCAAGGTGCCAAAACTACTTCCAGGTCAGATGGGCGACTGCAAAATTAGGACATTTCCCATCCTGTGTTCTCCACTGAAGGAGGGATGTGCTCCTGAGGGATCATTAGTGGAGGATGTTATGGTTCTTTTGGGGGAAGTACAGTCAGAAGGTGTCATGTTCTTGGTGTATGGGTAGTGTATCTTGTGCATGCTGGCAGGCTGGCCACACAAATGTGTCTAGTGTTACTGACCTTTTCAGGTGTAAATGTTTCTTTTCGTTGAGTTAATGCTGATTCCGCACGTGCCAATTTGTCTTCTCTGGCTATTGTGCTCCTTGTGCCTCTCTGCTTATTGCCCCTTTCTCTTTTGTGCTTACTTGCCTTCTGTGCCTGTTTGTGTATCTTCTTGACTCTTGTGCTCTTTTGTGAATTTCTGCCTTAATGACTGTTTTTGTGTCCGTTTTTCTTTTGTACCCACTTGTCTTTTGCGCCTGTTTCGTTGCTCAGTCTTCTGTGCCCATTTTTGTGCTAATTTCCCAGTCTTCTGTGCCCGTATCTATGCCCGTTTCTGTTGCCTTTCTGCTCCTTCTTCCTTTGCTCCTCTTGTCTCCCCTGCTTCTCCCCTACCTGCAGGGACCCCGCCCCTGCCTCCCCTCTCCAGCGCTTTTCCTGCCTCCCTCTTCCCCTTCTCCTTACCTGCTCTCCCGCATGCCTTCTCCTGCTCCGGGTTCATGCAGCTCCCCAGCCCTGCCCTCTTCCCCGTCATAGTACTTACTGAATGACGGCTGCTGCGCAACTGAGCAGCGGGAGCACACAGCAGGCATGCCAAAGGCAAGGTTGTCTGTGCAGTTCCACACCTGGACCGCACCTAGCGCCAAGGACTCTGGCCAATCCAACCGCTGCAGCTATACTTCTGCCCACTTACTAGCACTCAACACCAGATGCTGTCACGACTGCTGCCCCATTCCTCACTGCATCGCATGGCATGCACTCACTGCCGCTTCTCTTGCAGCATCCTCCACATCCCACCCTCTACACTCATCTGGCATCACCTGCATGCTGCTCAAAACTACGGACCACATGTTCAAAGCAAGTTAGCAGTGAAATTTGCCATTTGCAAGCACTAAGTGGCCTTGTACCATGTACCAACCCTATTACCGACTCACAAAATAGAGTTTGCGACTTGCTATTTGGAAGGGACGTTCCAAGGACATACCTTCTTAAATGTGAGTAGCAGGGGGATGTATGAATGTTTTACAACCAGACATACGGTCACAAAACAATCACAGTTATCACTAATTTCAAACTGGGGGTAACCCATTCGCAAATGGGAAGGGGTTCCCAAGGAATCCTTTCCCCTTTGTGAAAATGGGGGTGCCAACATTTTTCAGAGCAGGCAGCGGCCCACGGACCACTACCTGTTCTGAAAAAATGAAAAGGAAACTTTTCATTATTTTTTTGTAATCCTTCCAGTTTCCCTTTAACAAAAAACAGGCTGTTTTTTTTTTTTTTAAACTGCTTTATTTAAAAAGCAGTAACAGACATGGTGGTCTGCCGACCCCAGCAGGCCACCATCCATGTGAGTGCTGGCCATTCCCAAATGGATCGCAAATTGCGACCTGCCTCATGAATATTAATGAGTCAGGTCCCTTGTGACCCAATTGCGAATCGCAAACAGTGTCTGAGACACTGTATACATGAACTTTTGCGACTCGCAAATTGCGAGTTGCTAAAAATTGCAATTTACGAGTTGCAAAAGTTGACTGTCATACATCTAGCCCAAGATTTCTCTGCAAACATACAACTGTCTGGAACCTCACTGACACACACTCCCTGGACATCCTCTTTCTCACTGAAACCTGGTTCGCTCGTCATCCACTCCTGGTATTGTAGTGGCTATCCACCCTGGCTACAAAATCATCCACTGCAATAGGCCCCACAAACCTGGAGGAGCCTCTCAATCATCCACAAAGATACCATCACCTGAACTACCTCTACGGACGAACCAAACATGCTTGTGGAACGTTTGCACTTCCAGCTTCATCTCAGCCACTCCATGGCTATTGCAGACACCCTCGATTATTGATCACCAGGCCCCTGTACCTCCTCACCGACTTCACCACTCCCGTTGACATTAGATGCTGTGACTTCTCACCGCTTGGCTACCTCAACATTCATCTTGATGACCCTAAGGATCTGTAATGCCACTGACCTCCTAGGGAGCATCAACAACATCAGACTCATGCAGCTCGTAGAAAGCCCAACTCACATCGCCAGACACAAACTCGACCCAATTTTCACAGCCAGCAACAACATTGACAGACCACTCCCTCATACACTTCTACATCAACGCACTGCATCACAGCATACCAAAACCAATCATCAACTTTAGCCGCAACTTGAACAACATAACAGAAGCAGACTGTAACCACACACTCAAATCAAACCAGCCTATCCTCACATAGGACCTAAAGAATGACCTCTCCACCTTAAACAATTGAATCTCAGACTGCGCCAACACGCAGTCCCACATGAATAGCAGCCACACAAGAACCCGTGCTCAAGGATGCTGGTACACAGAAGACCTAAGAGACTCTAAGCGCTACTGCAAACAACTATAAAGAAGATGGAGAACCACCTCGAAACACACTTACAAACCTGCAATCAGAAGGTACCATGCAAAGGTCAAAGAAGTTAGGTAAATAGCCCTCGTGCTCAGACATGAATCCTGCTCCAAATCTAGCAAAGTATTCTTTAACATCATCAAAAATGAATCAATCCAACAGCATCCTCCAACACCATCATCCCCTCACAGATCTTCTGCAACAACCTTTCTGACTTCTTCCATAACAAAATACTTAAAATCTACACCAACTTCCCTCCCCAACGAACCAAGGAAGACATCACCACGCAACTCCCCACCACCACAAGGAGCAAACACGACCTAACAAACTGGAGCCCTCTCACCACAAATGACACTGACAGAATCATGCAGACCATCCACTGAGGGTCCCTCTCATACCCCTGCCATCACCACACGTACAACCTGGGAAGCATACTGATCAGTGTCAAGCTCACCACAACCATCAACTCTTCTATCCTCAATGGAAACGTCCTGGACAGCTGGAAGCAGCCAGAGATCACAGCTCTTCTGAAGAAACCCTCTGCCAACCCAAAAGATCTCAGTAACTACAGGTCCATCTCGCTCCTACCCTTCCCAGCAAAAGTCCTGAAGAAAGAGATGAACAAGCAGCTCTCCGCCCATCATGAACAGCACCACGTCCTGGACTCCACCCAGTCACAGTTCCACATCAACCACAGCATTGAAATTGCCCTCCTGGCAGCAACAGGTGACATCCGGTCCATCATGGACAGAGAAGAAACTGCTGCTCTTATCCTGTTTGACCTTTCAGAGGTGTTTGACACTCCCTCCCATGACCCATCGTCAGCAGACTCCAGGACTCAGGTATCCAAGGGCCCATCCTGAGTTGGATCGCCTCCTTCATCTCCAACAGCACACAAAAACTCAGACTCTACACTTTCACCTCTGAACAGAAGTAGCTTATCTATGGAGTTCCTCCTTCAGCCCAACCCTGTTTAACATTTTGGCCCAATGTGGATGCCCAGCTGGATGTGAGAGAACTGCCTCAAACTCAACACAGACAAAAGCAAGATCCTGATCTTTGGAAGCAAGAGCTTCCCCTGGGACTCCTCCCGGTGGCCACCCGACCTGGGTCATGCCCCACAGACCACACCAGAAACCTTGGCATCATCCTGGTTGACAAACTGTATATTGTGATCGCATCCTCAGAATGTTTTGCAAGATTTTCAAATGGCTCTTCATGCACACAAAATGCACGGTCACCCAGACCCTCATCACCAGCAGACTCAACTACGGCAACACACTCTAGGTTGGCATCTCCAACCAACTCATGCAAAGACTCCAAACAATTTAAAACACTGTCACCAGGCTTGTTCTAGATGTCCCAAGAAGGGCTCACATCCCTTGCAACTTCACTGAGCTACCCATCAAGAAAGGTTGCAAATTCAAGCTGCTTATCCAGGCCTACAAAGCCCTTCACAATACAGGACTAGCGTACCTCAACGACCAACTCCAACTCTACCAACCCTCCAGATAGCTTCGCTCCACCTCTCTCTCCCTCACACAAATCCCAACATCTGCAGAAATAAGACAGGAGGGCACGCTTTATACTTCATTGCCACCAAAAACTGGAACAAACTTCCTCTACACATCAGGACTGCCACTACACTTCTCAACTTCCGCAAGAAACTGAAGACCTTGCTGTTCAACTAGGAGTACCGCTGGGCCTATGCCCTTGCTCCAGCACCTTAATAGTCTCACAGGTGATAAGTTGTGCCATACAAATACACATAGAGTTAAAAAAAACAAGGGGAACGCAGAGTTATAGAAAGGGACCCGGGGTATAAGTATATTATCAAGAACAAGGATCCCTTAACTAGTCAGATACTCTATACAATATAGATACAATGAAATCTATGTGAAGTGTAAAATTATAAAATTATTTATTGTGAATTAAGCAAAATAAAGAGAAAATACAAAAGCAAAGTTTATATCCTGAAGAAAATTTAAGGTAAAGGAGGCAACTCTCAGCAGTTCTCGAGAGTTGAGAAAAACGTGGGATCAAATCATTCCACTAATACATGATTTTGCCTATACACAGGTGGAAACCAAAGCATCTTACAGAGTAGCAATTTTTTTGCAATGCAATTGCTAGTGTCAAACAATAAGAACCAGCACAAAAAAATGTAATACTTATATGTCAAAAATAGTAAAGCACCACTTCTCATACAAGAAACCAATCATTAACAAGCAAGTGAGTTGACGGGCAATTATAAGTCGACTGTTTGTCTCAGGCAATAGGAATCAACAAAGAGAAATGTAGTATTTTTGTGCCAAACCAGTAATGTACCACTACTCAGGCAAAGAACCACTCATCGATAAACAAATGAGTTAAGGTACAATAATTTGTCTACGCTTCGGTCCCTTAGGGGCTATGTGCATGGGACCATCATCCGGGATAGAAGACAGTGCCTGAGAATATGCTGACAAAAACAGAGAAGAGAAAGGGGGGTTGGTAAGGAAAAATTGACTCAATAGAAGGAAATATGAAAACAAAGTAGGTAACATAAATAGTCTGGTGGCCAAAGAGGCGTAAGGGACAGCATACTGGATGAGAAGGTACCAAGAAGGAACTTCATAGTGGGAGTGGAATGAGAAGGAAACCCTCACATTATCAGTACCACACCATTTAAAGCGCTTGCATACGGAAAAATGTAGGGTCAACTGATAAATACCCGAAATTCACTGGGGTGTATGTAGGAAAAATCAGTGCAACGGCTGTAACTAGAATCATGGGAAGTGAGAGTGACCTTATCTGTCAAAAACCTGTGCATTGTGAGATAAACCAATGCAGCCAAGGTAAACAGCACCTTATAACAGATATAATTCACATTCACACATTCATAAATGCCACTTGGTTGTGACATCCAGGATGGAAAGTTCAAGATACATCTATCTGTATACACAATAAAGAACCCCAATGAAGGAATACCACAATGTTGGAAACGGAGAAGTTTGAATTAATATGCTTCATTGATACCAGGATTCCTGATTAAAGGTGTTGAGTAACAGAGCATGTACAAAATGCTCAGTAACAACAAAGGCACAAAGGATCCCAGCGTAGCAGGAGTACATTATAGTTGTCCCGTAATGGTCCGCAGGGTGTTGGCGCAGGCCTCAGAGCCAAACAATGCACATTATCCTTAACAGACATGTGAAATACCAACAAATATTGGAAAAGTGGCAAATTAACCAGGAAGCACCAGCTCAGAACCCAATACTCACCTGCCTAAAAAGGATTACTTAGGTTCAGGGATGAATGTGCAGGAACGTGGAAGTGTGTGGCCGCAAGGGACCTAGGGCCTGCCCATTACTTACCTGCACTTACCACCACTTACCTGTACTTACCATCAGTTGACTCCCAGGTCACTATCATTTCCTGTCTTGCTATTTGTCTGCAGTCCACTCCTTCACCCCTGCTTGCTTCCGTGATCTCACCCAAATTCCCCCTCCTGCGCACCCAGGATCACTCAATGTTGAGCCGACACCGAGACTCGAACTCGGTTCCCCAGGTGGCTCCTTCCACTAGCCACATCTTTATACTCACAGCGCTTCCACTGTGCTTGCTTTATAGTCACGATGTGCCAGTGCATGTGCCTGTAGTCCTCACCAAGTACCTGCACTCCTTCACCCCTGTCCGTTCCCGTGGTTTCTCCCAAACACCCCGTGGCTCTACTCGACCTGAAGGTACTCCCCCGCTTTACATGAGCACCACTTACATTACACAAAGACACATTCATTTGTTTTTTATATTTTTGTTTTTTTAAGGCATTGGGCAGATTTTGTGATTTGCCGAGGATCACAGGATGTTAAGCCGAGACTCAAACCCAGTTCCCGAAGTCGGCAGCTCTTTCCGTTATGACACATGTTTATGGTCACAGGACTTGTGCTGCGCCTGCTTTATAATCACAACGCACCAGGCATGCGGCTGCAGTACTTTCTTCACTCCCGCTTGCGCCTGTGGTTTCATCCAAACCCACAGGTATTAGAGTGCTTTATATGAGAACCAGTTACATTACGCAAAAACATGTTTGTTTGTTTTTTCTGTTTTTCAAGGCACTGGGGAGAATACACAATTTGCCAAGAATCACTGGATGCTGAGCCAATAACTTTGCGCACTGATGTACTAATCTGCCCATGGGCAGCACAGAAGCAGACTTACAACTCAGACTCGGAGCACCCTAACGCCAGTACTACAGGTGAGTAACCCTGCAATTTAATGCTCAACAAGCATTGTCAGAGCCAAAAGGTTTTGCCTATAAGAGATCTATTGCATTTGTCAATGTGTTTTTTACACGTTGGCATGCACAGCAGCCGCTGTACAATGTGGCTTACAGTAAAAAAAAACAAGTGCTTTTACGCGGCCAGCATAATTTAGTTTTACTTTAAGCCTTGTTGCACAGCAGCTTAGGCTGCTGTGCAACATGTAAAAAACCACTGACAAAGCAAATAGATCTCACATAGGAGTACCATGTTGGTTTTGCCAAGTCTTGTTATGTTGAGCTTTAGGTGTCACCCAGTGGATGAAGATCCACAGAGGGGCCACAACAGCTGTTAGGCCCAAAAAAAACACACCCAGATGTGAGTGGTTGTAGTAAGAAATCCGTCCACGAAGTGCCACTACTGAACGTTAAAGAGCATTCATATGGTGCTTAAACATTTCTTTGTTGGTACTTCTAACCCTCTGAATGAACACAAGCTGGGCTTGCTGACCCATAAATGGTACCTGAAGGGTGGCCACGGTGGACCAGCAGCTCACCCAGGAGCAGTGGCATAGCGTGGGGGGTGCAGGGGGGGCCGGCCGCACCGGGCGCAACATCTTGGAAGAGACTCGAGTGCTAAAATCCACGGGTTAGGGGGCGCAAATTACTTGCCTTGCCCCGGGTTAGGGGGCGCAAATTACTTGCCTTGCCCCGGGTGCTGACAACCCACGCTACGCCACTGCCCAGGAGCACAGCCTCCCCTTCCACAGCACAGTGATTGAATTGGAAATACAGAAGTGCAAGTACTCCTTATAGCAGAGTACCTATTTGCTGCTGGTAAGTTCTGGTACTCTCACACTTAAACCAATGAAGCAGTGCTGAGAAGTGCCGGTATTAGCCCTTCTACCTTAAAGAAGTGCAGATATTGAGTACCTGATAGTACCTGCCCATTTAAAGCACAGCCCTTCCATCAATAAGCCCATATCCTTCAAGAGATACAGCACCCTCTGCCATAGCCACCTGTTGACACAGAGGGATGAATGGATGTGGCCATCAGTACCCAACCCAGCAGGTATCTGTTGCTAGGATACCAAGCAAGGAGATCTAGGCGCAGATTCATCCTTTGCTGTTGGGTTCCTTGTTTTTCTGTCATAAGGCCAGTACAGTCAGTGGCCCCACATCCTTGGTTGCAGACATGGGCCCTGTTGCCTAGAGCTATTAAGCAGCAATTGCCTGCACCTATTGTAAACGGTAGTCAGCATCAAATGACCGAAAGGACTCCACTGGCAAGTTTGTCTTCAAACCTCTATGTCCTACTTTTCTGTCTAAAGAACTGCACGGTAACATGCCCTTGGTGCCCTCAAGGATTGTTTCCCATAAACCTTCCCTGACATAACATCTGCACCCCACATTGTCAGGGAGAAAGACGGCTTGGATCCAGTGCTTAATTTGTAAATAAAGAGGTGCCGGTGCCCTAAACCCTCCCCTTTAACACGTGGCTACTGCAATTAAATGTGTGAACACGGAATACTGAGGCGCCCTAATCCTGAAGCCATCTCGGGCCTCTTCAATCCATACAAAGCCACCCCCTGTCCCTTCAGCTCACTCCAGCAGCTTTCTACTTTCTCCCTCAGTGACGCTTTTTAGTTTTTCTCTTCCTCCGTCTTTCCCATGTGTGCTTTTTGCTTGCAGCAAATGCTTGAGGCAGAAGAATAAGCCCCGGCCCTCAAAAATAAGTGCCGGTGCTCAGCGCCGGAAACAACAAGCACAATTAAGCACTACTTGGATCCCTCTTAGAGACTACAGCCAGTAAGGCTGGCCAGAGTAGAATGCCGTGGTCTACTTTAAACCAGATACATCGTTGTGGGCCTTTTTAAACAAAATAGAACATTTGGGTGCAATTTTTGAGTGTTGTGGAGTTCCTGTTTGGTGCTGCGATTTCACACGAGTCGGGATTCCGAATTCCACAGGAAACACTGAACGCCCAATGGCTTCCCCTGATAGTTTCGCAAAGTAAAACCTGGAGAAATCTGTCTTTGGAGAACGGCTCCCAAAATATTTGGAAAATGGATCACAAAACACAGATTTCTCAATTCCTTATGTCTTCATTCAACTACTAATTGAAGTCACAATTGACTCTGTGGTTTCGGTCATTACCGGGTGTGTGATTCCCCACCTGATAAGAGAATTACTCATATTGAACATTTTAGAAGGCTACTTTTTTCAATTTTTGTTCTCATTGATTTACAAGGAGTTGGCTAAGGAAACGCTTAAAAAAGGAAAATGTTCAGAAGCTAGGATTGGGAAACTCATGTAAACACTGGCTTGTGCTATTGCAAAAGGTATGACGTTAGTTTTTATGTTGCAAGAATAAATAAATTATGTTGCAAGAATAAATAAATTATGTTGCAAGAATAAATAAAGCAGCTGGTTACTCTTTTAACACAGAGTTGAGTTAAAGATAATAACCCAGAGATGCAGTGAAATTAAATTAATACTTACTCGTAGGGCAGATACCCTAGGCTAGTTATTCCTTTCACATCTCACATTGGAACTGAGAAAACAGAAACATGCTGGACATGTAACAAGAAGTAAGGTACCTGAGGGATACAGGCCTGCACAATGTAACAAAGTCAGCTCCTTTTTAGGTCGAGCGCGCAAGCGCTCTGACGTGTTGTGATCTATCTGTGGGCTTTTAACCACCACCACCAATCACTATCACTCATTCATGGGCTTGCCTTTCAAAAACTCTTTGTTATCATTGGTAAATTCTTTACGTTTGTCCCTCCTAGGGGCGGTTTTGTTACCGCCTTGGCCATCGACCCTGTTACATGGATAATTGCACGTTTGCTGATACGTTTAAATGCGAGCAAACTTCTTTTTCTTTTTGCGTCTTTCGTTCGCGCTCATGCTCATGGCGGCCCTGGCACTTTGAATCCTTTTGCTTGTGTCAACTGTTTTACTTTTCATTTTCAATGTATGTGGCAAGAAAAGTCCAGTTAGGAATTTACAATGCTAATAGCTCTAACTCGAGCAAATATGAGACCCATTGCATTGCCCCCACTCTGAGTAAAAAGGTAAAAACAGAAACAGAGTCCCAAAAATGAGATGAGAACGATATAGGTAATATCGAGGAGGTAATATTAAAACAAAGTAGGTAATAGTAGGTAATATTAAAACAAAGTATTCATTTTGATTAGTTTGCTTCATTGGTGGGCTACATCCACTATGTATAGGTTTGTTTCACAAGGTCAGTGATGGTTTCATAATTTCTGTCCCTGGAGGACCTGGATTATTGTGCGACAAAAGTTGCACTCACCATTCCCATATAAACCGTATACCCATTGGCCCCAGGGGATACCAAGCATCTGGGCATGACTTAGATAAAGGAAGGTGGTCTGGAAAAGATCCTGGAACAAATCATGGGACAAACGAGGCAAACGAGGTAAACGACCCCCTAGTCAATGGACAACCCAAATGGAGCCCAGAAACATCAAAATCAAGTACCGGCATTGATAAGCACCTCCCAGCTATAAAAACTGAACATTCAGTCCAGGTACATCACTCAAATACAGTAGGAGACCACTATGGAAAATGCCAGCAGCCTCCGAATTCCATTACTGAGGGGGCAGAACAAGATAACAGCAAAGGTGAAAGCAGAAGGGCAGAGACCCCAGAGTATATACGAAGCAAACAAAGTATAAGAACAAACATGTGCGTGGACAACATAATAGCCCCGGTTCCCGCACCCCGGACAAAGGTAAAATATTGCTCTCAGGTTAGCCCTGGAAATCATAATCTCAGTAACCAGCCTGGGTGGATCACTGATTCGCCTGCTCTATCGCGCCCAGCACTGGACCTGGAAACTAAAGAAACCAAAGGAAAAAGGGACAACTGGCCTCCAAAAAGGCAACCCTATGAAGAACATAGGAACAAAGAATTGCAATTTGTGAGGGAAAAAGGCCAGGTAGATCGAACATTGACTAGTTGGGCAGTTACCACTCAAGACAGACAAAATGAAAATAACCAACTTCAAGGAAGACGGTCGCAGGGAGGTGGCGGGCACACTGAGATCCGTTCTGAAACAACTAAAGAGCTTGAAGCCATAATCATGTTTATCCCTGAGTACTCCTCAAGAGGAAGTCACGACATCCTGAACAGGTCTAACATCTTACATTTGGTCAACTCCCTGCCAGCCGTACAGAATGTAACAACCAAAGACCTCCTCTCAGTAAGATTCATACCAAAAAAAGAATTAGAGAACGGGGAATTAACAGAAACAGTCTGGGCCTCACCTTGGATAGTAGAACAGATCCTAAAATGTTCTAACACGATGAAGACCTGGGGAATATCCATTGCTACTCCGCAAAAAGAACCATATCCAACAATATTTCTTGAAAAAGCCTCAAACCAAAACATGATGGGTAGGCAAGAGGTAAAAGGCAATTCTGGTTCGATACTCCAGGGAGCAATCAGCTCCAAACAACAACTCCCTGAACGAATAAATTTGAGTAATATGAGGTTCTGCCTGTTGGCCAATTCCCCTAGAAACAGCAGGGGCAATCCCCCACAGTTACAGAATTGCGAAGAGCAACCATTTAGAAGCTCGTAGCAAAAAATGGACGGCTTGAACATAAAAGATAAAATCAGTCCCATATTAAAAATTCTAAGCTGGAACATTGCAGGCTTAAAAAACAAAATGGAAGATAAGGACTGGGTCGAATTCATTAAAAAACAAGACATCAGCTGTTTCCAAGAAACTTGGTCTATTCACGCTATTGACCTAGATGGGTTCTCCACTTTCCACTTACCCGCTATCAAGCAAAAAAAAGGAAGACCATCGGGAGGTCTGATTATTTGGATCAGAACTTCACTACTGGGAAACTCCGTAGTAACTCATGCTGTATTAAGCAAGGGAATCCAGACGCTCGCAGTAAAATACGAGGAGTGGTCACTCGAAATAGTAAATGTGTATTTCCCCCCTATCAGCCGGGCTCAAGTCACGCCAGGGGTGCGGCTCCTTAAAGAACATATCCTAAATAAAAGAACTAAGGGTTGGAGGAACCCAGCACCAGGTCACACGAACAAGTGCTCTCCCCAGCCTTGTAAAACCGTTTTACTGATATGTGGTGACTTCAACACTAAACCTCATTCTATCCTCTGGGATGAACAAGTAGTAGAGGAAGACCATGCTTGGAATATCCCAACGCCTCACATCCAACGTTGTAAAGACTCCAAGAAAGGAGAATTAATCTTTGAAGCATTAATAGAAGGAGGAATCCGCACATTAAACGGGAGAACAAATTCAGACAGAACTTTTAAATCTACCTTTCGAACTGGAAAAAGGCAAAGTATAATCGACTATATGGCAATAAACATCGAAGCCTGGCATTATGTCATCGATATGGAAATAAGGGACAGGATTGAGAGTGATCACGACCCACTGCTAATGGAGATAGTCCATCCGGACACGAGCCCAGGGAAGGCTGAGTCTCCATTCAATGGAAATAGCTTAACAATAACTATGAGACCAAATAGGAAAAACATATTAAGGTCAAATGAGGATGAACTTTATATGAGCGCACCTAGTCAAACCTGGCTGTTATCACTTAGCACGTTTTTAAACCTACCAGTTAACGACGCTTTACCCCTCCTGCATAACTTTAATAATCTGCTATTGCAAACAAAAAAGGAAAAGATCAAGCATCTTCAAATCAATCCTAAAATGATGGAGGGCTGGTTCGATGAAGAGTGTTTGAAGCTAAAAAAGACCTTATCACAAGCACTAAAGAACCGGAACTTGAATGACTCCAATGAGCAACATTTTTATGAATGTAGGCAACAGTACAAAAAATTACTGAGATACAAAAGGAAGATATTCCCACATAAACTCTGGAAAACTCTACTGCAGGCAATATCGGCAGGGAACTCCAAAAAGTTTTGGGAGATAGTCAGGTGGGGATGCGAAGGTCCTTCGAAAAACCTAGAACTGAATATCAACCCTCAATTTTGGGTAAAGCATTTTACCGCCTTGTACCAGGAAGTGGCCAAGACGGCATCTGGGATGACCAATAACTCAAACATCCTCACTCAAGGGCTGGTAGGCAGAAATCAAAGATTAAGTAAAGTATTTCCATTTCAAAAGACTCACGCAGTACCTTCAAATCGGCTTGCTAGATTAGTAAACGAAACCCAGAATGTACTAGTCCCTAACGAATTCCCCAGCACAAATTCCATGCAAGTAGCCCATGTCATTTCACGTGCAATGGAGTTAATACCGGAATTCAGTGAAAAAGAGATTAAACAAGTTATTCTCCTCCAAAAGCCGCATAAGGCTGCAGGCCCAGACGGTATCCCTTCAGACGCTTACCGTAACCAGCTAACGTTATGGTTACCTGCTCTAGCCCGTCTATTCAACAGTGTTTGGCACCACGAGGTAATCCCTTCCTCTTGGAAGGAATCAATAATCGTTCCAATTCACAAAAAAGGGCCTCGGGACATGGTGAGCAATTATAGACCTATTTCACTGCTTGATAGTGTTGGAAAGATTTTTGCCAAAATGATTCAGTCGCGTCTAGACCAATGGCTAGAGGACGGAGATTTAATATCAACACACCAAGCTGGTTTTAGGAGAGGCCAAAGTACAACAGATCAACTTTTTCAGCTAAACATGATCTGCGCTAAATACGCCATCCTTAAAGATTGTCCATTATATCTGGTCTTTGTGGATCTCCAAACAGCCTTTGACAGCGTAAACCGCCAAACACTATGGCAGTTATTGTCGGAAATGGGCATACAGGGAAAAATTTTAAGGCTGTTAATTCTATTGCATACAGGAAATACTGCCAGGGTCAGATATACTACGAGAAATGATTATACGGCAGAAATTCCAATCGAGCGAGGCGTAAAACAAGGCTGCGTTTTGGCCCCAACCTTATTTAATTGTTATATAAATGAAGTAAGTCAAGTCCTGAAGGAATTAAATCTGGATGCGCCAAAACTAGCCAATGAAAGTATACCTATCCTGCTCTTTGCTGATGACGCTGTACTACTGGCAAGAACGGAGATAGCAATGCATCGACTACTTAGGGGTTTCGAATCATTTTGTACCTCAAGGAGCATGGTAATCAATGAGGGGAAAACAAAGTTTATGATTCTTAACCAAAAACAGACGATGCAATCGACCTTTAGGGCAAACAATAAGCCTTTGGCCCGAGTGGCTACTTACGATTACCTGGGCTGCAGACTAGACGAAAAACAGACATGGAAACCACAAATCTATAAAAGTAGCATTTCCTTGGCCCAACAAGCTGGAGCAGTACTCAGATTCGCAAAAGCTACAGGCAACCATTCCGTGAGTTCTGCACTGCTCGCATACAAAACAAAAGCAAGAGCCGCAGCACTTTATAGCGCAGAGATCTGGGGATTCAGAAAGACTCCATCAATACAAGTAACCGAGAACAATTACGCCGATTACTTTGTCTAGGCAACGCCACACCAATGAATGCAATAAGAATTGATCTACAGATGAGAAAGGTCGAGGACTACATTGCTCTGGCTCCAGTAAGATACTGGATCCGTATTTGGTCAAAAGAGGCTCTCAAACCATATAGAGACGTACTTAAGGACATCATGAAGCTACAAAGCCATCGGAAATTGCCCTGGTTCAAACATATCTCAACTATCCTGGCTGCTATCGGCCAGGAAGACCTCTGGCTCCATCCAGAAAAAATCGGAAGGCCTAGTCTAGCTGTCATAAAAAAGGCATATTGGGAGCAAAAGACTGAGACTATGTGCGAGTCATTTAGCCCTTTATTTAAGCGGTATATTTTGTTTAACCAAGAGCTTAAACCAGCAATATTCATAGACAGTATTTATCCGGAGGAAAAAAGGGCTCTCTACTTTAAATTCCGTATGAGCACACTACCTGTGACGGCGGTGGCCAACAGATGGCAACCCGCTCCTCTGGGTAGATTAGAATGTTGTCCATGTCTTCATGGTGGCCCGGAAACACTTTCCCACTTCCTTCTATTATGTCACTTTACGCTTAAACTCCGCAAATTGTACCTGCGTCCACTTTTCAGATCCCTCGGAGTTAGGAAGTGCAAGGAGGCGGAAGCGCTATGTATGCGATCAGACGAGAAATACATTGTGACAAAGGTCTCAACTTATATCTTGGAAGCATGGAAGTTACGTTCATCAATGCACCCATAGTTGGCATAAGCATAACAGCCTATGTTATCCCGTAGCTATCTAGCTTGGGAAATTGGTGCAGGGTGGTGTAAAACTGGGTTAGGCCTCGGGCTTCTATTAAATGGTTGGCAGGCACTGTAAGGTCCCAAATGATTTGTCCCAGAACAAGATATTTAAATGTTAGATTTACAATGTTTTTCTAGAATAAGTTAAGTTTTTATGTAAATTATGGCTATATATTAGGTTTCACGATAATGTATGGCAAATCGGATACATTTCGGCACATGTTAAATCAAAAACTCAAGCACAGTTTCCCTTTTTTACTGAGATGTTTTATTTAACGTGATTTTTATCGAGTGTGATGGATTGATATTTATTGTGTGATTATTGTTAAGGCCGGATAGGCTAACAACAATTAAATAAATGGTAAATGGTAAGATCTGGAATTTCATCAATTGATTTTGTGAGATCTTGGCCTGGTGCTCTTTCTTCTGGGGTGTGGACTGAACTGAAGAACCTTTTAGTGGGACCAGAATTTGATGAGGGTACTACGTGATAGACTGTCCTCTGTTGCCATTGGCTGCATGCTCTTGAAAGCCCACCATCATCCCCCCCCTTGCTCTCCACTCAGCCCAGCATATGAGAGAAATAGTAATTTGTATGTCAGGGTTGACAGTGCAGATGCCAAACAGATCTTTTGCTTAATATATGCTTAGATTGGGCTTTGGATCAACTCCCATCAGCCATTCAGGGGCGGCTCCTCCATTAAGGTGGAGGAGCGTTGCCCTCCCTCTAGCAGGGGCAGCTACAAATTCTTTTCAAGAACACGATAATAAACTGTTTTTATTATTGTTTTCTTGAAAAGGGGATGGGCATTGGGGTGCCGAACACTTGAGGGGAGTGCACAAAGCACTCCCCTCAGAGCGCATGTGTGTTTGGCTGGCTGTCTCAGGTCGGCCAAACACACATGCGCAGTAGGCTCTCTCCAGCCCAGCAACATAGTTGCCGGGCTGGAGAGAGCCTGTGGCTCTCAGTCTGCCTGGGAGCGCCCTGGCTTGGTGCTCCCAGCCAATCCTACGCTGCTTTGAGCATAGTAATGCATCTCCAAATACTTAATGCGGAACAGTCCTGGACCTGTGGAAGATCAAAAGAGGACTGAACCTGTTGTGTAGGCCTAGAAGACTGGACCTGCTGTCCCTCTTGCATCCTGGACACAGAAGGAGACTCCATGCATCAAAATACTGATCTCCTACTTAAGCTACAGGGATATAACAAGCTATGAGAGAACTTTTCTGCAACTATGTTTTTGAATAGAGAAGTGAAATGGTTTTTCAATAACAACTAATTGAAAGAGTGTCTACCTTTAAGCATTTGGGTTGTCACCTGTGGCAGCCAGGAATGTCGGAAATGTAATGTATCTTAGTGACTATGAAGGCTCTGAGTATGTTTGATAATGGATATTTCGGAAAGCATACCTGAGTAAAATTGTTTCTCAGATTATCCTTTGGGGTGTAATTATGGGCTGGTTCCTTATGAAGATCATTGAACGCTCTGAAGTGATGATGTGGTGTGATTTCTCTCTTGGCAGGAATCCCAACAAAGAGCTTCATATTGTTTGGCAAATTATTTCATAAAAGAGATTGATGGCCTTTGCAGAGGATGTATTTGTCTAAGAACAAAAAGTTAATGAAAAGGGGGTTTACTTTGAATTAAGAAAATGCCTGTTTGTGTTTTTATGAGTCTATCCCATTCCAATACAGCTCTGTTTTCAGAACTATCTCTAGACATGTTTAAAAACATTACCTCTGTTGCCCATTGCACAATTTCAGTAAACAGACAATGTTACATCTTGACATTTTAAAATATATGAAGTATTACTTAAATGCTCATGAGGGAATGCAATCTTATCTACTTCCCTTGTGTGGCACAAAAGAAGGACACTGTTTAAAAGTAAGACGGGGTATGTTTTTTCATTTATTATGAAGCCATAAACAACTACCCCCCAGTGAAAATGTCTGTTTGGGTAGCGCCAGGGACAAGAGGCTTTGACACTTGTATCATTTTATTGTCCGTTGTTCAAGATACCAGGGAAAAATCTTCTCAAATTCTCTCAAATTTGGTATATTAGATTTCAGATTTTACTGTTTACGAGAAAATGTTTTAATTAATATCTAGTCGCGCATTAGAAACGATTTTAAATTGTGTCTACTGTAAAGGTAAGGTACCCACACACTAAGATTGTCAATGAATGGGAATGAATGGCATTGTGCCTCTGACCCAGTTGCCAATGTTGACCTATCCTAGATAAGGCAGCAGTGAATTGATGAAGAGCTTGTCCTGCCAAGTGGTCAGTCTGCTTTAACACCAACTGGTTTATGGTCTCTAAAAAGATGAGGGCCAGTACAGTCTGATTCCCACTTTGTCATCGCCAAAAGACTCCTCTTATAAAGATGCCACTGAAGAAATAAAAATTTTGTGCGATTAGAGATTAAGCATTACAAAAACTAAAGACGCTTGGGTAAAGACCTTTGTTGGCAAAGACTGATATTGCACTTGTTTTTTTCATAGAATGCCTCAACAAGATTATCAGTTGTTATTTCCTAGTTGCATTCCTTTTTTTGATCTTTTGAGTTGCAATGTGTCATGCACCCAGTGACAACTGTTTGTCACATTTTTGGAGTGGGTGTCCTCTATGATATTAGAATGCCTTAGTGATCTTCGAGTAATGGGTTCCTGCTGATAAGTGACATGGGTGCTCCACTGGCAGAGGCCAGGACTAGGCCATCAATGGCTACACTGATTATTGCAGGTAATGAGTTAGATTCCATTGCTGAACACTATCATTCACCTGATGAGAAGGTGATGCCTTTCCGTATCTCTAATTCGTATTTCATACTGAAAATTGTAGACTTGACTTGGATTTGCTACAATTGCTGAGAGTTCAGTTCAGTTCTGTACTTGGGATAAATCCTGAAGATGTCCATTTTCTAGACCACTAGTCCAAGTGAAGTTTTCTGTCAGCTAAAATAAGGGTGATTTCCAAGTTTGGGATTGTGTCTTATGGAATTTTTAAAGAAATAGGACCTTTTATTAGATTTTGGCAGAAATGGTACTCAGCCAAAATATGGTAAATATCCCATCCACCATTTTACAAGTGTCTTAGGCCTTAATGCACTTGTAATACAGCTGACGGGACATCTGCCACATTTGTTACAGAGTACCCTGTGCACCGTACTCTAAGTAAGATCCATTATCATTTGTCCTGCACCACCCACTGACAATCCAGAGTGTGAACTCTTTACTGATGCTGCTGGCAGTGTAGATTTTGTGCCTGTTTGTGGCGATAAGTGAAGCATTCACTTCTAGCGCATGGATGTTTTTGTTTCAGGTCTGGTCAAGAGTATCATGTTTCTAGATTTATTCCTATTTGTGGCGACCTTGCAATTCTTGTCATCTCAGTTTGAGGCTCAGCGCAATGCAACATGTGCATGGAGGACACTATTAATAACTAGAAGGTGTTATGCAAGCAGATCTTTAGAATGTTGAAGTGGATGGTCTTACTTTGCTTGTAAAGCAATATTATCTTTAGTGCAAACACATGCCTGTCCATTGAGTAATGCAGCTGACGTTGTTTCATTCTAAGATGCAGGAATTCAAAGCCTTCCACCCGGTGACATCAGGAAAGATGAACAGCATCCCACTGGAGGAATAGAATCATAGTGCCCAGTCATGCCTTTCCTCGCTACAGCGTCATTAGTTTAAAAAACAAAAAGCCTTGGCAAAGACAGTAGGTTTGACCTTTGTACAGTACATGCTTGCAAACTTAATATCCACTCAAATATTGACATAGATCATTCTTCCATGCATTTATATAGAAACAGCAACATACACACATATATCCAAACACAGAACAATAGACACACATGCAATAACAAACCTCATTGGCAACAAGCATTAACATGTTCCAAAGGCCCCAGGCATCACCAATGCATAATCAGCTCCAAGTAAAAATAAGCATTTAGTGCCCAGGCAGTATTGGGCATCAACACTTAGGGCCAGATGTATGAAAAAATGTTGCACTTGCAAACGGTGCGAATCGCAAAATTCGTCAGTTTGTGAGTGCAAAAAAGTGGTCTGCGATGCATGAAAGGCATTGGCAGAACACAAATAAGAAAGCGCAACAATTTTGATTTCTTGCGTTGCGACCTGGTTTTGCGAATCACAATTTGCGAATCACAAAATCCACATCGCAAGGAGATGCTGCAAAAAATCGCAAATTGCGATTTTTCGCTGAATGGCATTTTGCACATGCAAAATACCATGAAAAGAAACCAGGTGGTAACCTGGTGCTAAATTTAAAAATGCATTTAAAATGCATTTTTAAATTGAACATGTAAAGCACACATGCCCTTTTGGCATGTGTGCACCTTACATGTCCCCAAAACATTTTTGGGGTGCAGCAGAGGGGGCCATAGGCCCCCAGCACCCTGGGGTTTTGCATTTCCAAAATTGCGATTTCAGGTCGAATGGGGCCGGTATCGCAATTTGCGATTCGGTAATAGCATTTGCGATTTTTAAGAAATCGCTATTACCGAATCGCAAATGTGATACATGGCACTTTGCGAGACGGAAATAGCGATTTCTTAAAAATCGCTATTATCGACTCGCAAAGGGCCGTGATGACACATCTGGCCCTTAGTGACTCCATGGTTCTAAAGGCATTAGTGATTAAAGGCAGTAACATGCCTCATAGTCTCATGCATCAATGGCCACAGACAGTAATAAACCTAAGTGGCCCCTGCTAGTAAAGACCTCAAGGGAGCCCAGCGTAATGAACCCCAGGCAGTAGTGAACCTCAATGGTCTCAGATATTAATGGTCATGACGGTCCCCAATGTCAGGCAAGCCCTTTTGGATCTTGGCTTGGCCAGAAGATTATAACTGTTAGACACTTGTCTGAAGACAAAAAGACAAATAGCCTAATTAGCATCGTAAACGCTATAGTGGAGATGTGAGAATAGATTGATAAGCCAACAGGCAGCTCATAAACTTCATTGCTGCACCATTGATATGAAAACCCCCTCAGAGCCCTCTGAAATCTGTGTCTCACAATGTGAAGTTCTTCTTTAGAGGAATCAGAAATATACCTTTCATTCGTAATGAGTAGTTGTTGATATCTGGCTCGGCAACATAAGATATTATGACACCTCCCTGAAGAGTAGGCATTGTTGATGAAGTGTATGGACTCCCATCTTTAGGACCTGTAGATGAAGGGTTTTGTTGCCTTTATGGTGGTGATAGATCACTGTTGGCTACAGTTCTTGAGACATTGACTTGTGAACAGTTCCAGCCATACTGCTGTTTTTTCTCTTTGCCTATAATTACTTAGCTAAACTCATCCGGTAGGTAATCAGTGGCTGTAACTGAACCAGATCAGGTGGATAGGCTCTTTAATTCAAGGATTTAGACAAATTCTGCAATAGTGATCAGCAGTATGCACTATATAAGATTGATTTTATACATTTAAGTGCATTAGAATGACTTCCCTGCTGTTCTTTCTTCTCTATCCATTTTGCTTCTGGACGTATTTGACCCAATGTTCCATGTAGAGTTGATTGGGATTGGCACCTGGCAGTGAAGGATCACTGCACATGCTCAGTTTGCTCTCTTCCTTTGCACTCTGTTGTAAAAGAGGCGGTGAGGCAAGACGAGCCACCAATCAGGAATATTGGCCTGACCGTGCTAGTCAACAGCTAACTAAGAGTCATGACCTTGAGCCTTGTCTGCCCCCAGAAGATGAAGCCAGGAGCCAGGTGATATGACAGAGAGAGTGTCATGCACAAACAGTGACAGACCGGGAGTTGTAGAGGGATGGGCAAGTAATATTCAACCCCAGGGATGTATTGTAGTGGGCTGGAGTTAATATGTGATAAGAGTGCTGAGAGTGGGACAACAGGAGCAGTGATAGCCATAATGACTTTAGTGAATAGCAGCCTGTTCTGACTTTCTCTTAGAATATCACTGACCTAGTGTTCCATCAGTGATGCTTCATTACCATAGTAACTGGTGGAATAAAGATCTTGAGCCCAGTGTATTAACTTAGTTTGGTGACAACTAAGCGTGTGAGGGGCAGGGAACTTTCCACCAACACTCTTTATCAATTTACCACATGAAGATTGAACCCAGCATCATCAATGAGCTCATCTAAACAATCTGTATGAGTATAGGCCACTAGATCCAAGTAAGTGACCTGCACAACAATTATGTTGTGACTTTTGCACATTTTCACTGGGTATTGGTTTTATACTGTTATTGTTATTGGGCCGAAGGCTGAGGTGGCACAAGCACTACCGTTATGCAGGCATGCAGCATCTTTCTAAGGGGATCACGTGTCATGTGCAAGGGAGCGCATGGTCACTGCGGATACTATGAGCAAGAACAAAGATACATTGTATTGGTGGTGAATTCAAAACACAGAGAGACAGCTCCATACAGACAGTTAAAGCGTGAATTTAATTATTTTAGTTTATTGTATTAACTTGCTGATTTGGCTAGTTATTTTGACTTATTGTTTTAGCTAATTGCTTTAGTTTGTTGTGCTAGGTTATTTTTGTAGGTGCCATGAGATGGCTGTGGCAAATAATATGTCCCAATCCTCACAGTTCCTGTCTGAATCCGGTGAGCCCATTTTAACCTGTAAAATGTAGAAAAACCCTTTTGACTCACATTTGATAGCATTTGGGGGGGAGCTCTGCAGCAAGGAAACAGGCTGTGGTACTACATAATTTGGGCATGGAGGGACTCAATATCTACAAGAGCCTGGATGAGATTGAGACTGGCAATGGGGAAGGTGAACCAAGAATGTTTTTGAGATATCTGTCAGCCTATTGGAAAAACATTTTGGGCCTCGTCTAAATGTGGTGATTGAAAGGCATACGTTTTTTATAAGGGCTCAGACAAAAGAAGAATGGGTATCCAATTACATGGCTCAGCTGAAAAACCTTGCAGGGACATGTGAATTTGGTGAGTTGACTGATTCCCTCGTCAGGGATCAATTGGTGGGGTGCACAAATGACCTGATAGTGCAAAAGAAACTGTTAGCAAAGAATCCCTCACATAAACAAGTGCTCCAAATAGTGGAGAGCATGTTCTGGTTGGGTTAAGGAAATTTGGGGGAACAATCCTCGTTCGCAGGATACAGTGTTTATGGTTCCTGACAAAGTGGCAGCTGACAAGACGTCAGCTGAGGAGGCATTTGGTGGCAACCAAAGGAACATTTCTCGTAAAACCATAGGTAGTGAATGGGCCAGATCTGGCAAAAAGAGTCCTAATGCAGGGAAAGACTCTAAATTCAAATGCTTTAAATGTTGCAAACAGTCCTAATTGTATTGCGCAGAATGCTGTATATCACAATGGCGGGAAAAGGGGGAACTTTCCCTGAGTTTGCAAGAGTACAGAAGTGCATGAGGTGCTGGATGTGCCTGAAGAGAGATAGAATATGACTTTGCGTGTAGTGTCTTCCTCCACAGCTGTCAAGCAAGTGGATGACACAGTTGACAGTGACTCTATAACAATGCCTGAGTGTGAAGGTGAAATTGGTGGGAAAACCCTCACAGTTTTGGCGGATTCTGAATCTCTGTTCACGATGGTGGGAGACAAGATTTGGGAGGCTGTTTATGGGAAAAGTGAGATTACATTACTTCCCCCTGACATTAGTCCGGAAGGATACAGAGGGATGAAGATAGACCTCGTAGGTTACAGTGTGATGTGATAAATTTCAATTGAAGAGAGACAGTAGGGAAAATATACGTGGCCAGGAGAGGAGACAACTTGTTAGAGTGGAGGCATCTGAGAGAATTGCGAATTTTTTTGAACCCCAAATTCTCCCATTCAGGTGAAGATGGTAGCCACCACTAGGGAAAACATTGGCTTGGTGAATGAATTTCCTGAAGTCTTCGAGGATCAATTAGGCCTTATCAAAGGATTTGAGTGCAAAAATCACCTTTACAAAAATGCCAAGCCAATGCTGCACAAATCAAGGAAGGTGCCAAATCTTATAATTAAACCCTTGCTGGAGGCTTTAAGGAGGGAGTTTCAAATGGAAGTCACTGAGGAAATAGAATCCTCATAGTGGTTGGCTCTAAAGTTCTTGCCCCGAAAGACAGAGGGGCAAATATCTGGATGTGCCTTGAATTCAGAAATCTCAATCTATGCATCTGGGTGGATCGCCAACCACTACCGAACATCACGGAGGCTCTTACCACTCTGAAAGGGGCTACAGTGTTTAGCATGATGGATTTGTCTGCTGCTTACCGCTTGGTTATGCTGCATGAGGAATCCAGAGCCCTCTCCTCTTTCCTGACACCTTTGGGAGCATATAGATTTAGGAGACTACCATTTGGATTAGTCTCAACGGCAGCAAGTTTCCAAAGGCAAATGAAATTGGTGCTGGAGGGCATTGGGTCTGTTATATATTTTCAAGATGTTATCCTGGTGTACGGGAAGGATAGGCAGCAGCATTATGAGGTTCTGAGGCAGGTTTTGACCAGACTGAAAGGCAGAGGCTATACCTTGAAGGATGAGAAGTGTAAATTTAGGATGGGGTCAGTTGCTTACCTCAGACACACTATACCTGGAAAAATAATTAGTCCTAAAATTAAATCAGGTCATTTTGGGCATGGCAGAGTAACACTCTAAGTTTGACAAGAATTTTGCCAATGTTGCTTAGCCCATCAAAGTACAACTTGAGAAGGTAGTACTGTTTGAGTGGACTGAGGAAGCTCAGAGTGCTTTCAAAATCATAAAGAATGAAATAGCCAAAATGCCTATTCTTGGTCATTTCAATGCTACTAAGAAAACTTTCCTAACAATGGACGCAAGTTTGAAGGCAATGGGTGAAGTATTGTCCCAGGTGAAGGATGGTGAAGGAAAGGTTGTGGCTTTTGCTTCTTGTGCTCTCAAGGGTGCTGAGGAAAGATACTCTGTAATTGTGCATTAGGTACTAGCCTGCACCTCGGCAATACATCACTTCAAGTTTTTTTTTGCGGGGTCTACCATTTGTATTTAGAATGGATCACAGGCCCCTAGTGCAGTTGTTGGGGTGCAGGAGTGTGGGCAACACCTCCATGCAAATGGAAAAGGTGGGTAGAAGGTTTGATGGAATTTAATTTTCAAGTATCTTCCAGGGGTTAAGAACGTTCTGACAAATTGTTTATCACAGCCTTCTAGTAAGTTCTCCAGGGAGGATGCGGTGGCGGACCCTGTGATTTGGATTAAGAAATCAGCAACTAGGGAGGTTGAGTGGAACTATGAAGGTGCTAAAGATGAGATAAGGGGACTCATCAAAAATCTAGCGGTGTCAGGATGGCCAAATTTCAAAGATCTTGCAGCAAAAGCTTTGTCACTGACAATGGAATTCAGTTCGTCTCTAGTGAGATCAAGGAGTTTTGGAGGCGTTAGGCATTACACACTTACACATTGCATTGTACTCACCACAGGCTAAAGGTCTGGTTAAGTGAATGAACAGTATCTGCTCAGATAGATGTGGAGAGAAGGGTTCCACTTATAACTGTGCTCAGGGAAAAACTGTAGGCACACGTCAATTCCCCCCTTCCATATAGTGACCAAACTTTCACCTTTCTAATGTCTGAGGGGAAGGCTTGCTGGTACCAAACTCAATCCTGCCTCATTGAAGTCTTTGGAATGGATGAAGGTGGTGAACAGACAAAATACAGGCAGTGCTTTGTTGACAAACAAAATGTTTGCAAGAAAGATTGGCGTGTGGGTGATTATGTGTTTATGAAGTGTGGAGTATGTCTAGGTTGGCAAAATGTGATGGAAGAGGAAGGATTCACGACAATTTAAACACTCCTGGTTTTATTTTTCTGCATTTTCAAACCAATGCTGTATCTATTACAGTGTGGTATTTTATAGTAATATGGGAGAATTTCATAGCAATTTCCATTTTTAGTTTCTTCTGTTGAATGAGTTCTAAGTATGTACATAATTATTTGAATTCTCATTTTTCTTGTTGTTGCTTTAATTTCTTTATATTTGGACTTGTTTTCATTTGTCCAATTTTGTACATTATTGAGATGGCTCGATCTTTTTTTTCCATGGGGGGAGATGTGTTGTAGCTTGCTCTTAGAATATCACCGACCGAGTGTTCCATCAGTGATGCTCCATTACCATAATGGTGGACTACAGATCTTGACCTTTTACTGCCCAGTATATTAACCTAGCACAGCCCTTTGCCTCCATGTCAGCTGTGATTCTTTCTGCCATATCTCTAAAGGCTGGGAGGCCTTTTATCCACTGATAATTTCCCTAGCAGGCTGGAACCCTTAGAAGCCAGTTTTGAAGCCCAGGTCCACTCCAGGTGCCTCTTTCAATTTCCTCAGCTCCCCGAGGTTAATTTCATAAGTCAGGGAGAGGTGTAATCTCTGTAAAAAAACACACAGAGTTGGCATGAAGAGAGGGGAGCAGGCTCGGTTAAGCATTTTGCCAGTTACTTTTGACTCTCCAGTCCAGCCCGGTATTCCTGTACAGACTGGTACATGTAGACCTATTCCCAGACTTGGAAATAGGAAAAGTCAAGTTCTCGAACACCAAGTGCTGAGTGCTAGTGGCTTAAAAAGTAGGAGTTACTGAAGGTGGCCTATTGACAAATTACAGCACTTTGGGTGAGCCAAATAATTATTGCCACCAAGATGTATACCACATTAATGCATCATTAGTGCATTGTGAAAGTTGTAGTCCTGATTCACTTCTATTGAACTATTGGAAGTATCATCTTGTGGCAATGTCATATAAAACAAAGGTTAAGAGAAAGCACTGTCCACATGATATGGAGCCATCTAGTACTCCTAAATAATAGTCGACTGGCCCTGAAGTTCTGACCCAGCTTGACCTTTGTGCTGCAGTGTAGTGGACTGCTTTATGATTAGAAGGCTCAAAGCTGGGACATGGTAGCTTGACAAAACATGGCTTTGATGCCATTGCAGTCTACAGTGTGTGTTACAGCCAATTAACTGGCAAGGCTCAGACAAAAAGAGGAATACATGGATTCCTGCAGGTAGCGTGACTCACATGAAGGAGGGTAATGTCTCAGCATTGGGTCAGTGGTAAAGAGCAAGGAAGATCTGAAAGTATGTTCTTAGTGGGAGGTAGCAATAGGTCTTTCTTTAGAAGATTAGTATATTCAGAAATCGTAATATTTGGAAAAGTATTAAAGCTAGTTAATTTGAAAAAAACACACAATTGGGCTGATAAATTGCTTCCAGAGATGACAAAAAAGCCCAAGCTTCCCTTTCCAATATGCCATGAACCTATGATTTCTAATTCCATTTAGAAGGTAAATTTTTAAGGTTCTAGGAACCAGTTATAAGGAAAATTAAAAAATTAAGGAATTTTAACTGGTGCGCTGCTTCACAGGAAACACTGAATAGTGGGTGTTAATGATCTATATTATGTATTTTAACTTATATGATACCAATGTATTCTTACTGTGTATATTATTCGTAAACATAGCTTAACTACTTGGTTGTCAGTTCAGTCAAGACAGGATAATCTTGACTTGGATTTCGACCATTGATATTAGGTTCTCGACTGGAGGGCATCAAGGCTGCTCACGGACTGCCTCTATGACTGAAAAAAAGAGAAGCATGATGGACTTTAAACCTTGGTGATTATTCTTTGCAACTTGGGGATTCATGCTATTATGTCCATTGCTAAATTCGGGTAAAATTCAAGCCTTCCTATAATGGTTCTATTTCTTTGAAACCTGTGGGCATCCATGAGCTGATGCCCACCTCTAATAAAACGGGGGCACTGTACAATGGGGGTAATTCCTGGCATATTGTAGGCCTCCATGTTATGATGGTGTTAATCCAGGGCATAGCACTGGCTCTGACATAATGGTGGTAATTCATTACATATTGTGGGCATCCATGGCATAACAGTGCCTATCACTGGCATAATGCTGGTTCTGAGAAAATGATGCTCAGTCCTGCTATATTGTGTGCATCCAAGGCACTTTTATCCCTATCCATTCCATAATGTAGGTTGTAGGGCAGTAATTCTTGCCATACTGAGAGCATATATTGCACAATGTTGTCCAGACACGGCATAGAGTTTACCCTGGAAAAAATATGATAATTCCTGGCACATTGTAGGCATTCATGACCCAATAGTGGTATGGCAATATATTGTTAATTCATGGCATGCACAGTGGTTGAAACTCCTCACAGGTTGTGAGCACTCATGAATCCCACATCTGATATAATGCTGCTCCTTGTATTAAAATTATGGCATGCAGGTTGACCACCCTGGCATAATGCCAGCCCTGACTTAATGTTGGTAATTCTTAGCATATTATGGGGCGTAAGTTATGATAGTGCCAAAGCATGAAGTTCAATAATTTTCAATACAAGACCAAAGACTTACAGAAGAAGCATTTCAAGAAAACATTTATAACATGCATGATATTGTGAATGTTGTGCTAAGGCCTGGGTTTTACTATGTGGATTTTGCAAGGCAAGATCTCTTGCATTTGTAAATGCTTGTTATGTTTAATACATATACTGAGAAACATCTATATGAACAATTCACATGTCAGGAATTCCAACATTGCTGAGAAATTTCAACTTGCTTGTAATTGCTTAGGATCTATCTGTATTCCAACAACCTTTTAGGATTTATCTGTTATGGTAAAGGGTTATCCAATTTTTAGCCTCTGCTGGGAACAGTATGCCCTTTCCAGTGGCTTCATATGGATAGTTTAGGGGACTGCCAAAAGTCTCTCAAGAGGGCTGAAAAAGATGCAGGTTTTTTTTTCAGACTCTATCCATCATTTTCAAAGATATGGTTTTACCCACACCTCTCTCTGCATGACTAAAAAAGCAAAAGATATTGGAAAAGTGATGACAGAGCGAGGAGGCGTTTCACAGGTTTATTGTGTTTGTTAATAGATTTGCACACATGCTGATACTAACCATTTGGAAACAGTTATTTTTATACATAGCTTTATGTTGCTCATGAAGTACACAGTAAGTGATGAAGCCGTAGAGGCCTATTCACAAAGGTATAGTTGGGTGTGTATGCCCGTTTACAACCAAACTTACGTTTTTTATGCCTGCCAGGAATTCACTAAGGGATTGCTAGCAGCCGTAAATGGTGCATGAGGGCAGAAATCTCCTCCATGATTGAAGAGATGGTTGAACTCAGGAATCCCTCTCAAGGTTCTGGGAAGAAGGTAATCCAAGGCGTGGTTTACCTTGAAGGTTTGGGAATTCCCATATATATGGACATTTGTAGGCATTACCAAACTCTGATCCAACCCCTTTCCACCCTCAAGCTGGCGGGAAATTTACTCCAGCACAAGGTCACCAGATACCCACCCGGGAAAAAAAGATTTTCCTGTGGTGAATAAAAATGTGCATTTAAACAAGGAGCTCTATTTCAGCGGTGTCAATTTTTCCATTATAAAGAATTCTACACCATGGAAGTCCTGAGGAGTGGGCAAGAAAAGTCACAGCTTGGTGCAGCTTTCAAGGATACACATGGGAATGTTTTTGAATGAGGAATAAACAAAAAATACATTCAGGTAGAGGTTGAAATTTCCACCCACATCTCTCTTTAGAAGATGAGTATATTGAGAAATCGTAATTGTTTGGATAAGTATTAAAGCTAATTAATTTGAAACAAAATGTCCATTTAAAGAGACAATTAGAATTGATGGTTCTAAAGCCCTCTAATGGACTTCACACTATCTTGCTGTGGGTGCCCGCCTGGCATATTAGAACACCAACAATGGGGGAAGTAGAGACCACCCTACTCTCTACAAACTACTAAACACACTTGAATGTCAAGAGTCCATATGAAACGTAGCTGTCATCATCATCCTATCCAACCTATTAAAGTTAACGGATTGCAATCACTCTGTACTTGTCCTGTCCTGGTACTAGTTGCACCCTAGAAAGTTGAGTGTGTCTTTTCAAAGCTACCTGAGAGGATGGAAGCTGTATTACCTGATTTTAAACTCAGGTAAATTATCTACATTAAAACAGCTTGAATTGATTTATACATCATGTACTGCTCAGACAACAAAGCCTGTTCCGTGTTATGATTCTGATTTATAGTTGGGCGATGATGTAAAATCCACTGATTTATGAAGGAACTACTAGTACCACAAGAGAGTCCTCTTGCGGAATATACTACACCATACTTTCTACTAGGTGCTGTATTACTGAGAGGGCACACTTTCCCTGTTTGAGCAAGGGCAAACCTTTCGAAAGGTGCACCGGGCGCAAACAGGGAAAGAGCACCCTATGTCGTGGATGCCCTGCCCCCAGGGCAGCTGCAAACTCAGTTTGCCCCGAGGCCAGCACATTCAAGTGAAATACAGAGCAGCTGTTTACAAGCTGCTCCGTGTTTCACTGTGCAGGTGGGAAACTGCCTGCACTTTCAAGAGGGGAGAGAGATCCCCTTAGAGTCTGGTGCAGTGAGTTGTGGCTCCCGTCTGCAGGGAGGTGTTTGTGGGGGGTCAATGGGACCTTCCCCCCTCTTGAGGGCTGCAGTGCACCACCTTTTTGCGATTCACTGCCAGTGTTCCTCCTGACAGCTTCTTTGCCTTTGCACCCGCATCGATAATACAGCACAGACGGAGAGGCAAACAGATTCCCTCGTTTGCCTGGGGACGCATCCCCATGAAAATGAGGGAATGCCCTCTCATGATGTGTGCCAGTGCTATCAGTATTACAGAAGGGTCTGCACAGGCATCTGCGGTCTTTTCTGTAATTCCAAAGTGTCCTGTGGGCGCACAAAGCAGACCTCAGGGCACTTTATGTAATTTAGCCCCCGATGGAAATGAGCATTTCTCTGGTCTATAGTAAGGGAAGGGACATGAAAGCAAGGCGGAAGTGTGGCTGACGCCATTTTATGGATACATCTCTATACAAAACAGCGCCCGGTGCATATTTTGGCATTGTTAAAGAAATTGGAATTTATTTCAGTTCGTAATCCCCAGCACCAGCTTGTGCAATGGTTCAGCAATAAAATCCAGTGGCCAAAGGCTGCAGTGGGCTGTGTGTCATGTATTGTATCTGGGGGGACGTGGCTTCTCAACTATGTTATATTTTGTTGGAAAAATATAATAAAATATGGTTTTCATTGCCCATGCTACTAGATGAAGCTCACAGTGGTTGCCTCATGAAAAGTCAGGACCAACTCCAGGCCAGCCCATCGCCAGCACACCCTTCAGAGGAACGTCTATGAAGCCTTGCCATCCTGTTGTCACACAGAGCAGCCTGCCACTCTCTTAGGCCCAGATAAATGGCAACTGCAGATTTGCAGGCTCAGTTGCTTTCACGACAGCTTTATAAACACACGTATATGGAACGAAGATGGAATGAGTGTGAGGAAAGCACCATGAAATTGTAGCTTAGCAGATAGAATATATTTAGATTTGGACAACTATTTTTTTCTCAGCGTTCAGAGGACAAGGCAGAGCTTGGTAAAAGGAAGGTTTTCTTTGGCTTTGGACTGTGCAGGGGTGACTCCCCCATTAGGGCGGAGGAGTGTCACCCCCTTGCCGGCAGCTGCAAACCTTTTACCAAAAAAATAAATAAACTATATACTATGTTTATTATTGTTTTTTTGGTAAAAGAGGCAGGGCCACAGGCTGTGACGTGCACTGAGGGGAAGTGCACAGCACTCCCCCTCACTGCGCATGTATGTTTGGCTGGCTGTCTCAGGCCGGCCAAACACACATGCGCATTAGGCTCTCTCCAGCCCAACACTGTATTCCGGGCTGGAGAGAGCATACACATGCTCCCAGTCTGCCTTGGAGCGCTCTGGCTGGGTGCTCCCAGCCAGTCCTGATGCTGCTCTGAGCAGCGTCAGGATTGGCCTCAGGGCAGGCTGGGAGCTTGTGCCTGCTGAGGAGAAGTGGATGGAGCGATGCGGCAGCAGCGAGCAAGCTAAGTGTATATTTTTTCATTTAATTTTTATTCGCTCCTCCCCTGCGCACCGCCCGCCCCTTCTGCGCACAGCGGGCCGCGACTGGGACTGTGCTGCATTTTTCAGCATAGAAATGCCATTGTGATGTGTGGCACAGAACCCAAACCTAAACTACGGAATTAGCAATGCTCTCTGTCTCAGACATTAACGCAGATGCAAGGATCTCTGTCGGAACACAAACCTTTTAATGGTTCTTTTTCATAAACATATCTATGGCCTCTCAAAAAGCAGTGGACCCTGATATTTAATTTTATAAAAGTATACTCAAGTACTTCAATACCAAAACGCTAATAATCTGCCTGTTTGTGAGACAAGATGTAAACATACTAGAATGGCATATGTATGTATCTATGTATGCTATACACCAAATTATTTTTTTGAGTTAGTCACTGGAGTGGACATCTCAAATTCTATATAAATAAACATGTTCCAAATATATGATGCGCTAACTGTGAACTAATTTCCTTAACTCACAAGAATACACAATTCTTGTAAATTGCAGTTTTCCCCAAATGTGAATTATAGGTTTCCACAAATGTGAATCCAAGAAAATGAGTTCTTCTTACTAACTACTAGAATTTCTTTGACTAATCAAAAAACAGCTAATCTCCTCAGTTCAATTAGCAGCATAGAAATGAAATGTGGATAAAACACAATCTTTCTTTGCGACCAGCCACCTCTGTTAAAAGTAAAAAAATGAAATAAACATCTTCATTAACCATACCTCTTACATAAACTATTGCATCCCATTCTTACTTCTGCAAACCTAGTATTATACTAAGAGCACAAGTATGCATTCAACTGCTGCAACATTTTCCCCTTGGTTATGTTTTTTTTATTTGATATGCTACATACTATTCAGGTTTCAACAATAAATAGTTTTTTCTTCAATAAATCAATGTTTACTAAGGACACTGCATAAGGAATGAAACAAATCTCCAAATAGTTTCCACAAGATAAGTGGTTGTCTTGCACCTTTTATACATGCACTAGAGATGCCAATTATGCCCAGATCGAGTGAATATCTGTAACTGATAGATTGGCGGAAGTAAGTTTGTCTATGTATAACAAAATATTGAATGGATCTCCCAGGGGGGTGGATTGAATAGGTTGTTTTTAGGTGGAACATGCAAGCGCTCGTGCCTGTTGTAATCTATCTGTGGGCTTTTAATCTCGCCCACAGCACGCCCATCACTATCACTCATTCATGGGCTTGCCTTTTAAAAATCCTTTGTTACCATTGGTAAATGCTTTACGTTTGTCCCCCCTTTGGGAGGATTTGTTACCGCCTTGGCCATCGACCCTGTTAGATGGATAATTGCATGTTTGCCAATACGTTTGACTGTGATCGAATTTCTTTTTCCTTTTGTGTCTTTCCTTTGCGCTCAAGGCGGCCGTGGCGCTTTGATTTGTCTTGCTTATGTCAACTCTTACTTTTCATTTTCAATTTATATGGCAAGAAAAGTCTAGTTAGGAATTTACAACGCTAATAGCTCTAACTTGAGCAAACGTGAGACCCATTGCATTGCAAATGCTTGTTTATTATGAGTTTTATCACAATGTACGCACATCTATAGTTTTTTCAAGAGTACACAGAAGTAACAGCCCAATCATTACACATCCCTTTTGAACACCTAATAACTTAAGGTGCCTTATAGCAAGATACAACAATAATGTATATGTTCTGGAAGGTACTGTTTCTTGATAGAAGGGGGTGCTCCCAGAAGCCCACAACATGAGCAGTGGATAACATAGGCACTGAGATCCATAAGACAGGGTTTTAAAACAAAACTTCCGTTTTCAGAATGGAAGAGATGCATCTTGGACCACAAGACGTTTACACATGTATGCTTGTGTTCTACCAGTTCCAACACTGATTATGATTTTCTGATTTTCAATTGTATTATTGAGGGTTGAGACAATAGTAATGAAATTGTGTTCTGTGCCTCTGTGCATGAGAATTTCATTACTGGTTGGATATCAGCAGAATGAGTGTATCTGTCTCTCTTAACTAACCTCTGTGTAAATTATTTTATTATTCTTTTTGCATCAGCTTACAGGTTTGTTAAATTTTCCTTATTGCTAGATAACAAACCACCGAAGCTGTTGCATAATTTGCCTTTTCTGGTGTCATCAATTATCGATTCCTGCATTATTTGGACCTGCGTTTCTGCCCCAAATCTATTATTCGCATTCAAACGTTTCATGGACAGATCCTGTATGAAACAACAATTTTATCTTTTCCAGTCAGACTAGTTTAAGTCATTCTGGATAACAAAACCGCGCCTCCTGTAAATTATAAGCCAATGAAAACTTGACCTCTAGTCCTACATCAGTGTGACCTTCAATCTTACATTAGGGTGAAGTGTGCATTACCTTTTCCTGCTTTATCTTGTTAGCTACCGTCTTCTTGTCTCTCATCTCGCCTCATCAATCACTTGTCTCTACCCATTTCATTCTACTTCTGTCACATCTCTCTAGCACACTCTCCCTCGCTTTCTCCACTAACTCTTTCTCTGATGTCTCTCGCCTTAGTTCTCCTCCCCTCTTCTGTCGCGCCCCCCCTATCTTTTTCTCTGTCTCCCTTTCACTCTACCTCACCTCTGTCTACAGCACCTCTCTTTCAATAGACTTCTCTCGACCACACCTCTTACCCTACTCTCATTATATCCTATGGAACTTGTAAAACGGCGGGCAGGATATCCGTCGCGTTTGTGATGGAGTATCCCATCTGCCCAGGTCATAATCAGGCCACTAATGTCTTCTCTGTACCCCAGCCCTCTCCACAGTTCCATTTCCCTACATCTCACTTTTCTGTCCCTGTCTTCCCTTCCTTGTATCTATCCTCGTCTACTTCACCTCCATGTTACACTCGTCTTTTTCTTATCTTACCCAACTCTCTCTATATCTCTAAACCTCACCTCTATCTCCATCATCTCTCTCTACTTTGAATCTCTGAGAACCTCATTTCTCTACCTCATACCTCTCTCGTTAGTCAAACTTTCTCTCTTGCTACTTAACCACTCACTTTACCTCACCACTCAATCATGACCTTCTCTCCCCACCTCGCTCTTTTCTACCTCTCTTCCCTCTACCTCACCTGCCTCCTTTCTCGCTGTCTCACCACTCCCTCTCTAACATGCCTCTCTCTATGCATCTCTCACTACTTCACCTGTCCTCCTGAGTACCAATACCTCTCCCTCCTTCCACCTTTTTCTAACCTATACCTCTTTTTACGTTACCTCTCTTTTTACTTCACCCCTCGGTGTACCACACCCGTCTCCCTCTTTATGCATGTGCTTGTCTATATCATTAGCTATCTCTACCTCACTCTAGAGCCTTATCCATACCTTACTTCTAGTTCTCTTTATACCGCTTCTCCTTTCTACCTCTCTGTAACTTTCTTTATGCCTACCTCACCTTTCTCTCTTTACTTTGTCTCCTTACCTCACCTATCTCTCTACCTTATCTCTATCCCTCTTTCACCTCTACTTCACCCCTCTCACTATACTGTTCTCTTTACCTTCTGCCCTTTTCCTGCCTTTTGCCCCTTCCCATTTCTCTAACTCAGCAGGGCTTGAGGTCACTGGTTAGCTGTAGAAGGGAGCTCCCAGAGAGTGGAGGGGGAGGCAGAAGGGAGGAAAATCAAGGAGAACATTTGCAGATTTCTCCCACTGGAATGCTAAAAACACTATAGATCTTATTTGTTATTATCTGCAAGATTGGCACTTGGGAAGGGAGCGTTTATGATTATAGTTCTTTGGCAATTAAAGGCACACTTTTAAGTGCTGTTATTCTTATGTTAATATTATCCACTAGTCAGTGCACTAAACATCCACCCAATCGGCTTTATTGTTTCTTTCTTACAATAGGAGGAATAGGCTGGTCAGACGCTGAATTCCATGTCAAATATTGTAGCAACAAAAATCAAACCAAGGCCCAAGCGCAAAAATAAATTGTTTATCAATGTTTGTTCAAGCATTCTTTTGACACTATTTGGCTGGCAGGACTGAGGTTTTTTCTGTTTTGGAATGCCTCCATTTCCCAAAGTTGAACATAGAACTTAATCTTTTTCATCGTTTTGCTTTAGTTGAAAATGGGTGATAAATTTAAAGTTGTTCCAAACAGGAGGCCATAAAATATGCCTTTGCCGGGGCCTGAACATCCTTAAGATGGTATTGGTTAAATCTACATTTTTGACATGTAAAGTAAAAACACATATTTGGTAATGTGTATTATGGTAGAATAATGATAATTCCATAGTGGTTATTTCGTATTGGATAATACGCTATAATGGTATTTGATGGCTATGATATGATTTAGAATAACTATGCGACTTACGCATTGTATTTTATATTTTGCAATGATTAAAAAATACTCAGGATTGATGTTACACTTTTGAATTATGCACACAAGTTAAAAAGCATGACCACGAAAAGCAAGAAAGAATGACCATGAGAAGCAAAAACATGTTTAAGCTATTCTTGCTAGAAATTAATATTCTTAAGCATTGGTGATTGATCCCTTATTTTCCAACCCTAAGTGTGTGAAGTCTAAGCACTAGGCCATTCACCTAAGTCTAAGTATAGACTTAGAAAATTCTTTAAATATAAAATTCGCTTTCATTTCATGTCTAATCTTCATGTAGAATAGTTTCCCTTTAAATGTCGTTCCTTCCACACAGACATCGATTAAATGGGTACAGTGGATCTAACTGTGCACTTTCCAAAGTCATTCCACTATAAAATAGATGTGAGGAATGGAAAATGCAAAATGCTTGTGAATGTTCGTGTCAGCGTTGTATTTCTCTGACCACTTCTCTGACAGCCTCCTAGTAATTTCCACTCCACATCCTCAGAGGGTTTACACCTGTGCGATCGATTCATATGTTGTATTATTTATGCAAAAAATGACACCTGTGCATGTCCATTTTAAGGGATATAACTTAAACCTTCTAGATTTTATGACTCACAAGAAAAAACATTATGACTTTCCACATATCAGAAAAATATCCACTAGCGAATTAGGCTGTTTGATACCAGAGAAAAGTTTCTAGAATTGATTAGTACCATCGCAACATTGTTCAATAACTCCAAATAAGAGTTCTATAAAGTAAATACAAATAAAAATCGTAGTAACATTTCACCTATGATGAATCTTTAGATTTGGAAAGCCATTAAGTTAAAAATTTATTTGCATATTTCATCACGTATTCAAATTGCTTCATCAATTACATATTGCAATTTAAAACGAATTAACAAAATGTTAAAAGACCATTTCTTTTTGCCAAAATACTGTAAAACATGTTAACGGGAACTAAAATATAATTTACAAGAGCGTTTATAATACAGAGAACCACGAAACACTTCTATCCATTCATTCATTCATTCATTCATTCATGTCCAAGTGGACTGCTTAATGACATGGTTCCATCAATTTAGACAACCCCATTTTAAATATACAAAATATTGTGTGAATATGACTACAGTCAAAATATAATGTAATATCAGCTTAACGGAATATGAAAAATAATTCCTTAATTATTAGACTGCACACGTAACTATATATCTGCTCTGCGGCCTGTAAAAAACAGAAAGTTACTGTTCAAACAGAATACAGTAATTTCTCTTAATATCCTTAAAAAAATGTTGATGGGGGGCACATTATTCTATATAACACAAGAATGATGTATTCTGCGTCTGAAACAGTCAGTGGGTGGCTTCAGTTTAACTAAAAAATATAGTGTTTACAAAAACTGAGTATGGTGGCTCAGTGTCCTGATTCATCCACTGCTAGAATTCAAGTTTGACCTCATGTTTACATTTTCAAATCCCTGCTGTTCCTCTCAGACTTTCTTCCTTACATGTTTCATGAAATAAGTGACCTTGAATTAGTTAACAATAATCCTCTGTTATTTAGTGCCAAGATGCTCCTTGGAGTGAATATGTGCTTTACAGATATTTATATTAGATGCCAAACTCACTGAAGGACCTGATTTGGAAAGAAGTTAGGGCCAGATGTAGCAAAGGGTTTTTCCCATTCTGTGTCAATGGGAAAATGTGTTCGTACATATGGTCCTCAGTCTTTACCCGTCCCAGAACCCAAACACCTGGTCGGAGAGAAGTGGAATGACAGTCAGGCATCTGCAGTTGAGCACCTTTGGCAAAAAAACTTACCACACAAATCCGTTAAGCAATTACTGAATAAACAAATCAAGCAGCTCTCTTGGATTAACGACAAAGATATTTTCAGCCCATGTTCTCATGCATGAATGACTATCAACACTCACAAGGGACCGGCTGCTCAGCCATGCATGGCTGCCTTATGAAAAAGGCACCTAAAAATTAAAGTTCTCAATTCCAGACTTGGCCTGTTCCCTCCGCTCAACACAGCTCCAAATTTGGCTTTGCCCTCAAACTGCGAGAGATGTAGGCTATGTGCATACACTCGGGAGGACTTTGTACATGCCCTGCTCTACTACCTTGGTGTAAAATTTACCTCAGAAGCATCTTCAACGCCGATGGCTTGAGAACCTGCTGCCACGCAATTCTGTTTTTCTGAAAGGGGCTGGCTCCTCAATATATGGCATGCATTCCAAAATTTATATTCAAATCTAACCGCCTGCTCAAGCAAGTGTCAAACAACCAAGAAGGAAGCTGGAATGTGGCGGCATAACAACGTCTGCACTATGTCTGACTCCTTCCTTCTAGGTAATTGCCATGCCGTATGACAAACTTGTATTGAACTTTAACTCACCATCAACTTTCCATTCTTTTTGCTGTTAGGCTCCTGAGCTAACATAATAAAACAGTGAGCCTGCTTCATAATGCAGGACTTTCAGTCTTGTCAGGGTTCCGCGGCGACTCATTTTCCCTCCCGCCCTTGCAATGACAAACATTGCAGCATTTGCGCTTAGCTGGTGCTACAGCTTTACTGCTTTTAATCCACCTTTGGGTCTTTTAAAACGTGCATTTGTATTTTGGTACTTTTGCCTTTTAAGGGACATAGTTATACATTTTGGTGCCACACTGCACTAACGCAGTTTTGCATCAAAACGTTTTGCACCGGCTTGCACCATTCCTGAGCACCAGCTGGCATCATATTTATGGAATGGTGCAAGCCAGAGCAAAGGGTGAGCTAGCGTAAAAAAAGAATGATGTGGGTCGGGTTTGGCAGTACGGGAGGGGGCTTTGCACCAAAACAACAACGTTAGGCAGGTTAGCGTAAAATTAAAAAAGACTTTAACCAGCCTAGCGTCATTTTCTGATGCAAAACCATCCATACCACATGACTCCTGTCTTGGGAAAGACAGGAGTCATGCCCACCACCCAAGTGGCCAGCACAGGGGACCAGTGTCCTCTGGGCATGGCCATTGCATCCAGTGCCCTGTAAGGGGACCCATTTCAAGGCCCCCAATGGCACTTTAAAAGAAATACTTACCTGTACGTACCTATACTTACCTGGGATGGGGTCCCCCATCTTCTGCTGTCCATCTGGTGTGGATGGAGGGAATCCCTGGGGCCCAGGGAGGGCACCTGTGGGCTTATTCCATGGTGTTCCACCAGGAAAATAGGCCCACAGGTCCCCTAACGCCTGCCCTGACCCAGGCATTAAATAATGGTGCAAAGCAAGATTTGCACCATTATTTGACCCCTTCTCCCCGTGCGTGATTTTAGCACGGGGGATAAAAGTGGTGCTAAGGCCATAGAGTCATTTGCACAGGAACGCCTACCTTGCATCTCATTGACGCAAGGTAGGTTTCCACGTCCAAAAAATGATTTTAACTCCATAACCTTGGCGCTAGACGGGTCTAGCGCCAAAGTATAAATATGGAGTTAGTTTTGCAACTAATTTACAAAAAAAATGACGCAAATTCGGTGCAAAACAAGTATAAATTTGCCCTCAAGTCTTACGATGCTCAGGGCCTCTAATGAATCGTCTGTGCTCTATTTTTAACTCCTTTCTGTTGCTGATTGCAATGGTTTTTATTAATTTTGCAAATATGTTATATATATTATACAACTATTTTATTTTCGAAAAACAGTTGGGTATAAGTTAAAGCGAATGCTGGTCAGAATAAAGAATGGTTTGCACTTCATTGTGTTTTTTTGTCTACAGCTAGTTAGGAGGGCAGACTGTCAATGGATATTCTGTTGGTGAAGCAAAAGGTTTGAAATGCAGACTGATGGGAATTACTGGTGAGTAATTCTGAAATGCACCAGGGCAGAGAGATATTGAGAAAGAGCAGTGCTGCCAGGGGTCTTTTTAGCCCATTCGACACGAGCTGTGGGTGGCACGCATACCATCGTAAGTGGCCAATTAATCAGAAAAGTGTGATATCATAGGGAAACTATCAGATGGGGGGTCATAGTAAGTGATATGTTTGAGACAGAAATGTGTTAATCCCACGTTTGAACAAATAGTACTTTATTTGAATTTTCATGTGAATTCAGAAAATCTGAAACAGCCACTTATTTCTAGAATTGTTCAAATTAGCAAGCATTTAAAATACAAAAATGCCACAAGTCAATATTTCTATATGTGCATCAACAGCATGTCTTTTCTTTGTTTACCCATGGGGAAATAGAGATAGAGAAACCCCTTCCGCTTCCCTTTTCCCACAAAATGGCATAATTTTAAATATGGCTAACTCCATTTATAAGGGCAAAATCCCACCCACGACTCCTGATTCCCATTCCTCATTCAGTGTATGGTGAACAGGCTTGCTGCTACCTGCATGGCTAAGTTACACTTAGATGCACATGTATCTTATTGAGTGTAATGTGTATAATTTAACAATTCGTTTTGTATTCCTATAAAGTCATCAATGGATTTGATGGTCAACCAGTGTTGGACTGGAATTTTGAGTGGCCTATCACTGCCATATGGGCCTTTTTTAGTCCTGTGGGCAGTCCCTTCTTGTATTATTGGCCATAATTCTGTATGTTTCAGATGTAGACTTGTGCATTCTCAGTCTGAGAAAACCCAGGAACTTCTCAGCAACATCTAGCAGGCCACTCATTTCTTGAAAAATATCAGTGAAAGCTGCCATTTCATTTGGGAGATAGACAGACTGATCACAGAAATATCTATCAGTAGAAGTACAAGAGCACTTTTTATGTACTTTTAAATGCCTTTGTGACTTGGTCGTAAAACATCCCAAGGGGAGCACAGTCCTTTCTATTTGTACTAATTATATACATATATTCCCTGATTGTTGTCAATGTATTCCAATTTTAGATGTTTGGTGGTGAATTAAAGTAAAAGTACTACTTTATGCACTCTAAAATATCTTTGTGAGTAGGAGGCATACATTGCAATATGAGTGACTCTTGGAGAAAGCTAGGGCATCAGTTACATATGTGTGTTTTATTGTGCATTTTGGGTGCCATTTTAATCAATTGTTCCTTCACACCCTGGTCAGTCATAGCATAGTATTTCAAATTTTGTTTCTCATAATTTGGAGATCACGTTATAATTTGTAGAAATTGTGATTTTAATCAAATAAAAAGTATACGTTATTGCTACGCCAAACAATAGTTTCAGCAGAAAAATATATTTTAAAAGACAGAAAAAATATATTTTTTCCACTGCAAAATATGGAAGAACAATAAGACTACTTTTGGAGAATTGTAATCATCTCTGATAAAATACTTTGGTTCAGGTGATGTTATAGCACATAATGGGAAATACGTAATACAAACAGTACAGGTCAGCATAAGACTGATCGTACTTGAGGAATACCAGCAATGCATACGTGTAGCCACCAGATCTCCCACCCTGTCACTCACTAACATTTCTATCCAACCCACAATGCTAAATGTCCCAGTGACACTATGACTGGTAACAACATGTAAAGACCAATTTGAGCTCCTGTACAAATCATATCCTTTAAATTATTGGACTACAACTTTACTCATACAGTATGCCAAATGTTACAAGGATTTAAGGGACACTATTAGGTCCCATGCGGGAATCTTCTACATTTTCGAAAGGCTTGCTTTCAGCATTGGCAAGAAATATGTACAAAATCAGGCTAGTCTCATGGGGACAGATAAGCTCCTAGCACGAAACACCTACATCTTTCTTCTGTTATTAGAAGGGTGTACCAAGTTATTACTTCATATAGTATGCAGGATGTAGTGTGCAGTTGAACTTAAGCTGGAATTCTGTTTTTTTTGTATCTGCTAGACACTTTTACAGCTACCTTTCATAAAGTATATATTTAACCTAGTGATTCCCATAAGATATTCTAATTCAGAAATAAACATATTCTGAAAGATGTGCTGGTGAGTGATGTTAAAAGGAATTAAAGGAAAAGCAAAATAAAAAATAAAAAACTTGAGAGAGTTTTATTGTTATTATTAAATAACTTTATCGACGTTGATCCATAACTTATAAAATAAACATGTTTGACACGCTAGTCAGTGTAAAGAATGTCTGACCACATATTTTCTGTTCTTTTTATTACCATAAAATACTTGACTAGTTGGAAGCATGAATCAATAGGAAGGTAAAATGTGAGAATGCAGACTCACATAATTCAAACCACAGGCTTATGATGATAGATAAAGATGAATAATAAGGCACAAGTATCCGAGGAGGGTTCTGAAAGGACATGGAGATGTGTTCACGTGGATTACAGCCACAAAACAGGCAAAATCGAGCAGTACATTTTTATTTATTTATCAAAATGTGGTGCAAATATGTCCCAAAATTCAAAAAAATGAATCTTAAATTTCAAATACACTAATCACAAGTACTCAAACATTGAATATGATAAAAGTCTGAAAAAAGCCTCCAAGTTGACACAGATTCTCACTAAGACATGAAGAAGATTTTAGGTGAATGATCTTACAAACAAAGCAACAATCAAGAAACGTAATGCAAGGAGAAAGAGGCAGGCAGTTTATCTACCTAATAATAAGCGACATACGGTCATATTACCTGGCTTCTTTCATCAGTTCAACAGATAAATAAACAGTCTGTTATATCTTGAGCACAAAAGAATGCATGGCCATGGAAAACTCTGCAGGGGAAACACTAAGGTGGATCATTACATGAAGATTGAGTTTAAGTGTGGCACATTGAATCTTCTTAGAATTATGCTGGTTAAGGGTGGGTGAGGACTAGAGAACAAATACAGGAGCTTTATCTCCAGACTCCAGGTGGGAAATCTACATTATGGCCAGGGCGGGCACACAGGACTAAATCAAGACCATCTGCCACAAGGGAGCAATTTTGCTTGATAGATTAACAGCAGGAGGTTTTAATTTAACTTTATATATCTTTAATCACAATTGATGCAGGAAATGTTCTGCAGAAGAACATTTCTGAAACCTTAAATGTTTGGTGTTTTATATGTATACCAAAATGAACTGTACTAATTATATTCTGCTCCTAAATATGTATGTGAGTTTTGAGCTCCTGAGCATAAGGGTTTAATACATCTAATTTTGACGGGTAATAGATATTCAGTCTGGGTGGGTTAGGCTTTAGATAGGACAATGTCATTCAGTGTTTTTTTGTGACAGAGATAGTGGCTTTAGACACACGTTAAATATGGTGGTGAAACCTGTCAAAGCAAGAGGCACTCCAAAAGGAACAAAGACTGGGGATAGTAGTAGGTGAGAGGATTCAAGCAGTTGTTTATGAAATACTCTATATCAAGATTGGAGAGTGGGCAGTAAAGTCTTATATTCACTTGTAAGCCCAATCCTCCAGCTTTGCAATCTAGTGCCAATATTGTATTTTATTAACTGACTTAAGAAGGATCCAAGACACAACATTGGTCTTTCAAATGAGACAAAAGCATGGTCAGATTCCAATGTGAAAACACATTTCTGGTCACTGTTTCTTGCATAGCATGTGAAGTGTCATTATTAATGTTGCTTTTCAAGTAAACTTACTTTTTGGAATGGCATTAAACAAATATATTTGATAAAGGTTGCATGTCACTATACTGAGGTCCCCAATATCCAGGTGCAAACATATAGTATCACTTACCATTACATCTTTAGGGAATGTCTATATTATCTCCTGTTAACCTTGCATCAAACGTCCTTCAAATAACCATACAATGTAGTGGTTAAGGTAATGTAATGGATGTGATATTTGTGTCCTGCAATATATCACATGTGATATAGTGAGGCTGTGCCATTAAAAACTTCAATTTGAATAATAATATATTTTACTATAGACGGTGATGCCATACATGATGAACATTATTTTCATTTTAAGGGCTGTTACAAAACAGCAATCTATCATTTCAGTATAACATGTGTTTTTACAAAAAGTAATTATTGATTTAAAATTCAGATGAAAAAAGCATAAACTAGGCAAAACACCAGAAGGGGAGAATAATTAGAAATTTAGGAAATGGGTGTAGTTAAAGATTATGATTTTTAAAGATGAATCTTGAACAAAGGGAAGAATTACTGGTCTTTTTAATGCTAAACAAAATAGAGTCCACCATATGCAGAACAAGAGCTTTACAAAGTTGCCATTCTGTGTAAAGAACTATAATTTCAGTGTTGTGGATTTCCTCTGTCACTTTTGTGGCTTTCTTATGTTCAGCAGTGATGTATTACAAATTACAGTTGCAGTGCCAGAAAATCATAACTAATCCTTACATCTTGAATGCCTTAACAGACTCCGTGGATTCCTTCACTTGAGTGGGGTCAACTCTGCCACTAATAATGCATTTTTTATTATTTTATGGAGGGACTCAGCCTAAGCTCAACTTTTCAAGGGAACGTGATGCTTGTGGCTATTATGGAGTAGATCCCATGACAAAGGCAAGAAAATGCTAAACAAACCACCTTGCTGTGTTATGGGATGCGCCTGTTTTCTTCCAGTCAAGAGGAATGACGTGAACTTCATAAATAACCAGGGTACCGTTCAGGAATAGCTTCTGCTGCTTCAAGTGTATTAACCTTTTAGTTTTGGCAACAACAAGGGCATGTCCATAACCATCGAGCCTACGTGATCCACTCAAGCCCAGGAATAGACTCATCCGGACTTGGCAAACTGAACAGTAGTCAGCAGCCAATGCAGAGGACAGTAACTGCCATGCACCCCCAGTTGGAGCCCTGTGCGTATGCTGCTTTATTTAATTAGCGGGAATGTCAAACAAGAGTCAGTGTGTTTCTCAACGGGGCGGGTGTTGAGCGAATTGGACTTTTTCACAGTTCTGATTTAGTTTGGCTGATCCAAATTTGTCACCTATCCCGTGTACGTGCACGGTGACCTTGTATGGACATAAACATCTTCAAATTTGAATTTGTCATCTAAATTGACATTAAGTGACCAACAGTTTTTGTGTTGTAAGTTATGCAGATATTTGACTACTAGAATATAAATGAGATCACAAGATAAGCACACAAGCATATAATAAAGACATGGGAATAGAAGGCATAAAGAAAGAGAACTAAATAGAGAAATGGACATCCAAATCTTGAACAGACTTAGAATCTCAAATTCCCCCTTCTGGCTTTTTATCAGTGAGTGATCAAGTGACTGTAGTACAAAGTCTGAGATCGTGCTTATTGCCTTGGCCATTGTATTTATTTACTTGGTATTGCACTATTACACTGATACTTGTCTCAGAAATGCCATGTTTGATTATTTTCCAAAATCATGATATTGGTAATATTTTAAACAAAATATGTTTCAATCAATTGGCATTTTCACAAAAGACTAAGTCTTTTTTCTCCTTAGAATTTCAGGTTCAACAATCTCTTCGTGATTTTGTTGAGACTCAGTAACTGCTGGCCGCCCTTTAAGTTTATTGTCCCCACAACAAATTATTCTTCAACTGTCTGTTTGATCACTGGTTATCACAAAACTGATCATATCACTCTTTTTCTTTTTATGTGCAAATGCCTACCCTTGTAATACTGCATTCATTTTAAACTACAATGGAAGGCATTAGGAATGAAACAGCCTGGATATCTGCATACTTTTCTGAAAGGTTTTGAATGGCCAAGGGTCCCTAACATTATTTTGAAGAGTAGCTTAGTATTAATGACTTCATTTTTACAACTATGGTTTCCTCTTTACTTTGAAGGCTTTTCTCTTCTGTATGTAAATAGTTTTTTGTTAAATATTGTGTGCCCTTTATTTCTTCTCCTCTTTTTTAGCTTTGATTTCCTTCTCTGTTTTGTTGAGGCACTATTTTTGTTTGTGCCCTTCTATGTTGAACATTCTGTGTTGACTGGTATTAATTGTAACTGTTTTTCAATGGATTCCCGGTGGTCTTAATTCATTTGCTCTGAATGGGATCACCTACTGCACTCCCATTTCTGTTGTGTGGGCAGAGTTTCCTTATCCACATAGAATGTGACATTATTTTTTGCTTTATGTATGCTTATTTGTTTGAAGGAAGAAGTCTTTCAAACTTTTTTGAAGTGGTACTCTTGAAGTAATATATTTGTGCAAATTAGATTTACCCAGCTTTGTTGTGGCTTAGAACCTCTTGCTTTAAAGTTCTCACTGGACTCTATTTTCCTTTGTTTATTTTTAATGTGATTCCTTATTTATTTATTCTTCTTATTCTGCTGCAATTCTTTCACTGTTTTCATGGTTATGTTTCACCAATTATACATCTCCTTGCCATCCTTCAGGGTGAACTTTAGTAAATATTATAAGTAAATTCTTTACAGTCATCTGGAAAAAGCAATAGTGTATTAATCACGAACAAACACTCACTATGATACTACAGAAATGGACGATTTCTACCTAACTGTTCCTCCAGATCTAAAATAGACAGCCTCTATCACTGAAATATATAGATAGATAGATAGATAGATAGATAGATAGATAGATAGATAGATAGATAGATAGATAGATAGATAGATAGATAGATAGAGATACAAACATATTCATGTCTGTCAAGTAACATATGTTTCAGATAGCCCGACACAGGGCAAAGGATGGTTAATGGTTCTCTGGAGAAGGTATCCGAATGAATGGCTGGCAGCTGCCTAACATTAAATGGAGAGAAGGGAAAACAGAGATGGTGATAGGTAACAACCCATTCCTCTGGCAACAGATAAGCAGGCCTACTGTGTTAGGTGAGTGCCCTAAACCCCAAAAAGAGGTAGAGAACATAGGTTTTACCCTAGACAATCAACTGTCAATGGCATCACAAGTAAAGAAGATAGCTGTCACCTGAGGGCACTTAGGAAACCCTTGAAATGGCTTGTGGCTGACTCTAGAAGAATTGTGATCCAGGGACTGATCCTATCACGCCTTGACAGTGGTAACTTACTGTATTTAGGCAGTTTCAAGGTAGTGATGGGGAAACTTTAAATAATACAGAATGCTGCAGCTCAGACACTTTTAGGCATTCCATAACTCAGTCAGCCAGGGAAGCACTTAAACCTCTTCATTGGCTGCCACTAAGCAGCATAGTTCATTCAAGGTTTTTTACTGGAGCCAAATACAAGGTGGCCCCAAATGTTCTCCACCAATTGATCAAACCGTATCAACCCAACAAGGTCCTTAGATCCTGCAATCTTGATCTTCTGGCTATACCTAAGATAAATAAATAGAGCTAGGTTGTTGGGGGTTGATCATTGTCATATCTTGCCCCTAAGGTTTGGAGCTCTCTGCCTCTCAAGTTGAGATGTGAAAACAATTTCCTGTATTTTAGAAAGCAGCTAAAAACCTTTTTATTCGCATATGTTGTGCTTGTGCTTTCACTGTTCTTCGCTAGAAGTGGGAAGCCTGGCTCCGGGCAGCCATGCGCTTTATAAATTTGATGAATAGAATCGAATAGAAGGAGACAGGTACTATGGGACCAAATAAAAGATGCCAACATTTTTTTTTCAGTGTAACGATTGTATGTGTTTGGGGAGGATGTAATTCTTTAGATATTCATGAATTGTGTTTTGAAACAAAATTATGAACACTGTGGGGCTGCTATGAATTTGAATAGGAATTATTGATTTACATTTAATTTCACTCATATATTGTCGATCTACTATAAAATGGCCGCCGCATTGCCTAAATACTGCATCATAGTATTATATATGTCCTTCTCTAAATGCTACCTCTTTCTGGGAGGCGGGTATAAGGAGTCTGATGTAGTGCAGGTCAGTAAAACTGACGAAGGTTTAGTGATGAAATGCATCTGTTTTTCTGTTTGCTTGTGATAGTTAAAATGTTTTGGAATCTATTACTTCATCCTTCAGTGGCCATCTATTTTGCCTTGTCTCTGGCTATCTGAAACATATATATGGTGTACAAGTAAATGTGACTAAATCCCAGAGATGGTAATATAATATAGAAGCATATCATACAAAATCTGTTATGTATTTTCGACATTTTATGTTTATTATAGGTCAGGTATCTTGAAAAATATATTTTCCGTCAAACTGGGAAATGTTTATTGGAAATAGTAATTGACTTGCTGAACAATACTGTTTGGTTGTCTTTAGTAAAATAAACAGAAAAATACTTAGGGCCTCATCACGAGTGTGACGGTCACAAGACCTCCAAACTCGTGATGGCGGTCAGACTGCTGCGACTTTGGCGGTCCAAATTACAATTTTGGCAGTCGGATGGCCAAAGGACCGCTTTCCCCACTGAGAACATGGTTCACTACAGCATGACGGCGGTCTGGCTTGCAAGCAGCCATGGCGGCACTGGAGTCAGTGCCATTGGCTGATTACAACCGCTCTTTCTGCCAGCCTTTTCATGGCGGGGAGCCAACCATGAAAAGGCTGGCGGAAAGGAAGTGCTGGGGGCCACGAGGAGGCCCTGCACAGCCCACGACTAAGTTGTGAGCAGTGCAGGGGCGCCTCTGCCCAGCACCGTCAGAACGCGCAATGTCTGCCTTGCAAACAGTGCGCATTCCGAGTGTGCTGGAGTGTTAGGATATTGGCCTCTACCCTAACACTGTACCCGCCGGTCAGCCCGGCAGGAAGGCTTATTACAATGTTCCCACCGTTCATCCCAGCGGGAACTTTGCATACGCAGAGGGGGACCGTCACTGCTATGGCAGTGGCATTCTCCCGGTGAGTTTGGCGGTCCCGGGGTGGGACCGCCAAACTCATAATGAGGAGCTTAATTGCGTATTTAACTCTTCTTCCGTTGCAAAAACACATTCTCTCTGTAGAAGGGGGAGATTGTTGAAGATGTTCTCTTTAAGCTGCAGCTATAAACGGACACAGCTATGAGTTCTAACATTCAGGCTTTGTTACTGTGTTATGAATAGATTTTAATATAACAATGGACAATGGATAGAACCAATGCAATTACACAATTGTGAGTCTGCAGCGTTTCATGCATGATTATAGATTTATCCCTCTTATCACATAGCTAGCTGCCTAATTTTCAGATTTCAACAAAAGTCTTTTTTCTAACTCACATGCCCAAAATAGCACTGCTAGAGAATGTGCTGCATAAAGCAGCATAATTTGTCTTTTATTGCTGCAAATAGTTTAGATAACCCTGACACACAATTCCGTCCTGCACTGCCCCATATTGTTAGTGGCTCTGACAATACAAAAACTCTGTGGAGTGATTTGGGAGTTGTCATTATGATATTGAAATCAATATTTTGTTGGGACCCATGAAATATTTTCAATAATTCATAGGTCCCTGTGATGTCTTTTTAAACCACTCCATTCTGTGCCTTACAAGCCTGCCAAAATGTAATCTATAATGCAGGGTTGGCGATAGCAACTGGAGTTACTGCTTGGTCAAACTTTCCATTATAAAGGTATTTTTGTGTCGCAAATAACTTTGGTGCCATTTGACAAATCAGTATCAAACGTTTCAAAAATCAACTTTATCTTGTTCAGGATCAGTATGCTAAGTTTCATGAAGGTAAGTTTCATGGGAGTGAATAAAGGCCGGATCAACAAGGAGGCGCTTCCCATTTTACCTCTCCTGGGATTTTGTGTGTCTCAGATGGTATTTGTAGAGCAGGAACCTAGCTCAAGAGTAACAGAGTACTGAATAGGGGCCATGGCCCCAGAAATATATAATCACTGGGGACAATGTTCTTTCTGCACCACAGAACAAAATGCTGAACAGACCAGCATCATATTTGACATGAAACTAAAATGCTGCTCAGTGAAGTGCCTTTGATTGGTTTGGTGTAAATCCATCCTGTTTTTTTAGATATTAGCATTCCGAGAACATGTGAGATGGACTTGAAAAAAGTTAAGAATTAGACATATCTGAACCGTTAGCCCATGAGCAGCCCTCACATTTGACTACATTCATTATCTGCTGACTCATATTTATAAATATATTGTCAGCTTCGGACCTAAGGTCGCAAAGGCTCTGATTGGCTGGCCGCAACAGAAAATTGTCTTTTACAGCAACTTTACAGGATTTGGGCTCAATTCCCGTGCCATAAAAATAAAAATGAGCAGAGCTACAGGGTGACAGTGTACATCCTTTGACCACTGGCTCACATTGGGAAGGTTTACACAAAAAGATTCCTATTGTTCAAAAAATTAAAAACAGTATCATTTGTCACAATGTTTAAAACCCCGCAGGCAAAGTCCAGGGACCTGGAATGAGATTCTTAGATTCCCTATCCCTTCTCCTGGGCACGCAGGCCCCTGGCAAATACTGTTAGACACTTCAGGATACCGCAGAGTGTGGACCAGGTTAGCAAACCCTGCAGGGATGTTGGAGGCCCAGCAAAGACCCACAAGTCTAAAAAAATAATTACAATAATAAAAAAAATATTACAAAGAAAATAAATAATTTGGGCCAACCTCCACTTGGCTGGCCGGGTTGAATAGGTGCAGAGGCCCTGTGCAGGAGAAGGTGGAAACCAGCAATCCCTAATTGACACAACACTTATGCAACTCATAACTTGCACACCAAATGCAATGCTCATGCCTTCACAATATTTAAACCGATAAGGGACAACACCTAAAAGCACAGAGTCAATAAATAACAGCACATAGTCAGACCAATAAATGATAGTATATTCATAGACGTCTCATTTATAGTGCTAAAGGTAATGTGATACAAAATGTCACTTAAAGATCAATTATGTATTATGTAACTGCATCTGTTCCATCAAGGGTGTGGTCTTGAACATTGCTTTTGGTGTGAGACTTATTGTTTGTGTGGCTGCTGTATGAGTTAGGGGATTTACAAAGCTGGCAAATGTCAGTGGGTTTTAGTTTTTAGTTTTTAACAATATATGTACTATAACTGTATTTATTAAGTGAATTTCAGGTTTGTTTTGATTTATGTTAAGATCTTATAACCAATCCTAACCATAGCGTCCCTTTAATTGTGCTTCTAATATGACATATGTATATATCCATGGACTGTGTTGTCATCAATCATGTCATTTCAGGATTCATATTAATGTTACAAATAATGTCATAGAATATGTCATGCGTGATGTAATATGTGAGATGATTAGCAGTGCAGGGCCCTGGCAGGAGCTCGAGTTACAGTTACTTTAGTTACCATAACTGGTGCATTTCAATTTTTTTAAAAGTTTAAAATATTAATTCAAAATGTACATTATTTGCACCTAACTATACCAGCACTTTGCCCTTTGGTTTTCAGTGAATTTCTAAGGATTTTTCTGTGCAAAGCAGGATATTATTACCATAACTAACTATAAAGTCACTTTTTTCAGATAATTTCTGTTTTCTTAAATGTAAAGTAATATATTATTCCCATATGTACCTATACAAACCCCTTGCTGGGGATGGACTGTGGCTATGCATGGCATGAGGTTGGCTACAGCACCTGTCTTGTGGCCAGACCCCGCACCCAATCCCCTACGTGTGCTCCCTCCCACCACTGTTGTGCACAACCAAAGACTGTGCATAGCGTCGGGTTCACCTCAAGGCCGGAACTATGGCTAAGCCCTCCACCCAATGCCTCAAGTGCAGCTAACCCTCAACTGCAGCTGCCCCCCTCGCAGCTGCCCACACACATAGCCTTTGACTGTGCATGCATGGGTTGGCTGCAGAGCTAACTGTCCGTACATGGCTAACCCACCACAGACACATACACCCACTTTTATTTTTTTGATTTTCTAATATCACAGGAGCTTACTCAGGCCCCTGTGCTTCTGCTGAACTCTCGTGGGAGTAAGGGGGTCAGGCTAGTACAGGGAAAAAACAAGGAGGGTCCCTCAGGAACCCCACCACAAGTTCCAGGAGTAAAGGTGCTCCTTCCATGCCACTTTCCACTTAAATTGTTTGAGTTATGTGTTCTGTAATGTAGCCACGTTTCTCTTCATGCTGCAGCCAGTCAATCAGAAAGCGAACCCCACAGGACTCATAGGAGCCTCTCATTCCAGCTGGAACATGGCACCCAATAGGAAGAAAGATCCTCTGGACTACCACTCCTTTGTTAGAAGTTGAGTGCCCCCAGGACACATGTGGGAGTCCGTGAACCCAATCAATCAGATATACATACATTTTAAACCTTAATCTTTCAAAGACTACTGAGCAGAATTATACCAAATCACCAAAATGCACACTTTGTGGGTACAGATGTAGCTTCATGCCAAATTTGATGTAATTACATTCAGACATTCGGGCTTTAGCGCTGTTCAGAAACCCCAATGAAAATTTCATGAGGGAATTGCATTTTGGGATCCCCTTTTTCTTGGCCCCAGCCTAACGACTCATCTCAAAATTTTGAAGGAAGGAATGAGGTGAATAAATATTTTTGGGAAAGGTTGATGAGGATTCATCAAATGGCACAGAAGTTATTAGCAAACCAAAAAAATGCGGTTCCTATGGTAAGCAGTTCCTAACCAGAAGTACACAGTGGTTCTGGTCACTGTGTAATATAGATAGATAGATAGATAGATAGATAGATAGATAGATAGATAGATAGATAGATAGATAGATAGATAGATAGATAGATAGATAGATAGATAGATAGATAGATAGACCAATAGATAGAAAAACAGATCATGAACAAGGCCCTGTGCAGTCGAAACGCTGAAAAAAACAAAGGTTACAAGGACATTATAGTTAGAAAATAGAATTTTAAAAAACCTTAGAAATTCACTGGAAAAAACAAAGGCGACTTGGTTGTTATAGTTAGGCTCACATTTCACTCGTACAAAACAAGTGAAATTTAGCAGTTATAGTTACCTGAGCTAACTATAACTTGCGTCCCCAGCAATGCACTGCTTTTGACCTCACATATTACATCACTCATGGCATGGTCAGTGACATCACTGATGACATCTCCAATGACATTACTGAGGAAATCTTCCACAGAAGCACTCACACACCCACTCACACCCCTATACAACCTCTCATGCACCCACTCATGTCTACTCCAAACAACTGTTAAAGTTTATGAATTTTTCTTGCATCTTGACCACAGAACACGTCTTCAGATTGTAATCATGAAGAGTCAAGGGAAATTCACACTGCTATCCTTAATCAAAACATAGCACATCAAAGAATACCAAAACAGCCAACACGTGTTTTGTGATGCAGTGCTTCCTCAGGGCATCTTATTCTCAGGCACCACTATTTCTCCCTCATCAGAAGGCCTTGTTTCATTATGTCCATGATTCCATGTTTAAACCAGTTAATGATTTAAAAAAATGATAATCTTAATTCTATGATCTTCACACTGAGCTATTCATTTTTTTCTTTCTCTCTTTTTTTAGCCCTTTATAGGCTATCTACATATTTTGGTTTATATATTTTGTCATGTGCTCTTACAGGCTATCTGGAGCCATGGATGAAGACTCAAGCCCTCTCTCGCAGTCCCATTGCTTCAGCAACCAAGGAGCTGCTTTAAGTAGCAGCTCCGTGGTTCCTGAAGCAAACCTTTCATCTCAGTTCCCTGCACGTATATTTGCATGCAGGGAACAGAGATGAAAGCTCTGTTGTCAGGAACCAGCATGTTTGCTGTGACTTGGCTGCAGCTTTAAAGCTGACGAGCACCACTAGGTAATATATATATATATATATATATATATATACACAAGATTCCTCACTTGATCGCATAAATCAGCGCCCTCACGGCAGACAGAGGCACGGTCGTGAACCCCATAAATATTTCTCCTTCTGTTTTCCTCTTCTCAGAAAAAAACGCCTCTGTCACTCAATGTCCTCAAATCCAATGTATTTTGGCAAAACAAACACCCAACGTGTTTCAGGAGTCAAAGCTCGAGGGAGCTTTGACTCCTGAAACGCGTTGGGTGTTTGTTTTGCCAAAATAAATTGGATTTGAGGACATCAAGTGACAGAGGGAGGAATATATATACAGTATATATATATATATATATATATATATATATATATATATATATATATATATATATATATACACACATATATACACACACACATACGTCTTCCCTCATCATGCACTGGCATTAAGCTAGGCCTTGCACACATCCCTGCACAAACAACCAACCACATTCTTGTCTCCCATTCTTTTCACAAACAATCTGTGTATTGCAAAGTGGTGAGTTATAGTTACCTTATGGCACGTTTTATAGTTACTTGAGCTAACCATAACTATAACTGCAAATTTCTATGGTTGTTTGGTTTGAATATTATATTTATGTTTTGAAGCACAGCAGAACAGAGCCAATTGTGGCCTTCTGGTAAAGCTCTTGGACTGTCACTCAATAGATTAAAGGTTCAAATCCACCTATCTCATGGTAGTGCATCTGTATATTTACTAGCGTTTTGAATGTTAAACATTCCTCATGATGTAACATTTACATCTTTTTCCAGTCAGAATCTTAGGGTTGAATGTCATATGTTGCCTGGACACCAAAGCATAAAGAGTCGCCTATGAATAAGAGGATAAGATCTCAGACCCTCACAGTGAAGGTTGAGGTTTCCAGTATAGGTGTGCACTAGTCGTTTCCCTGCTTTAATTTAATTTAAACTTCAAATATTTAAGGTACATACCGAAAGTTGATCTCACACTTTTTACTTGACAGATATGTTTTTCTTTTCAATTTCTCTGGAAAAATCTTATTCTACATATATCATTCATCAAAGCCTATAACATCCTCTCTCACAGTTTCTCTCTGCCAATCTAATTCCCTAAATCTTTTTCGTACTCTCAATCTCTCACTTTGTCTCTTTCTCTCTTCTATTCCATAGAGAGAGAGTGAGACTGTTATTGCAATGGTCTCGCCTCGCTTTGACAGCTGCCACCAAGTCAAAGCAAACAGTCTGCTCGCAGAGAGGGAAAGCTGTCAAACAGCTCTTCCTCGCTGCGAGCAGCAGTTACCTTTGTCTACCTGCCTGCAAAAATGCAGGCAGGGAGATAGAGGAAACTATTTCTTTTACAAAGAGGGAGTTGCTTTAGTAGTTTTGTCTCTGTGATAGCAATGCTGGCTCCCGCAGCAGGTGCGGAGGCAGCTGGGACTGTGGGGGCCTTCAGTCTCCCCCCACGGTCTCCAACGTTGTGACTGGGGGGCACCCTTGTCACATGACTGGGCCCCGGGGATGGGGTCCCTGGGGCTGAGATCAGCCTGGGGAGGGGGAATGCACGGCCCCTCTCCCCTCAAAAATAATTAGGCCACGCCCTGGGGATGGGGTCCTTGTGGCCAAGATCATGCCCAAAGGTAACTATAACTCGTGCCCTAACCATGCACTGCTAATTACCCTTTAGCTAGTTTGACAGAGTTCAGCATGTACCCTTGCCCAGGATGCAGGAAGATGCAGAGATCAGCAAGCACAATGCAATAGATTCAAGAGTAAAACTTAGGGCCTGATTCACAAAGGTAAACTTACACTTGTGTATGTTTACAGTTGCTGTAGTAAATTTACTACTGTTTGGTATTCACAAACTGCAAGTGTAATATTACTACTAGTAAAATTACTAGCAATAAAATTGCACTCATAGTTTGTGAACATCAAAACAGTAGTGGAGTTACTACAGCAAGTGTAAACATACATAAAAGTGTAAGTTTACCTTTGTAAATCAGACCCTCATTGACCTGCTCAAGGCTAGGATATAAATATTTAAAATGCTTTAATTTGATACCACATACATTTTAAAGTGTAATTGAGACATATTGAAGTAATATTGCTCTCAAGGTGAAGGGTCTGGTCTACAATGTGTTAGAATTGAGTTCCATAGCACCACATCAGTGTGGTTAGAGATTCAGACCTCAATAAACATTCCAACAGCAATAAATAAATCACCCTCCATCCAGTACCATAGCCTCACATGAGCTCAACATGTTACAGAAGGCACCTAAAAAAAGCTAAAGTCTGTTTAACATCTGCTGAGTTGCAAAAACTCGCAACCACTTGTTGAAGGACTCCACAACAGACATAGAGCTGTTCACAATGGAGACCAGTGACTTTCAAGAACAAGCTGTGCAGGCAGGAGCTGCTGCAGCCCAGTATAAGCAGGAGGCTCAGATACAATGGACACACATTTCCTATTTTTTTTATAAATAACTAGAGGAGACCTTATTGTAAATTAGTTCATGTTAATCACTTGGTCATTTGGACAGAGCAGCACTAATACATTAGGAAACCTTTACAGGTGTCTCAGACCAGAAAGGGCATATTGGGTTCAGGATGTGATGATCACAGCCTTTTACCAATGGGGACCTGGTGTAAAAAATACTCTCCTTTAGCAGTTGACCCTCAGTGCAGTGGAGTCAAGCAGTCAAAGACTTACTAATGGAGGTAGTGATAGGTTAGAGACTCAGCACTCAATGGACCTTCTAACAGAAATACATAAATTAAGGTCCAGCAGTTCTATAGTCTCACCTCGACTCAACAGGTGATACAAGGCACCTACAAAACTAAAGATGGTTAAATGCCTTCTGAAATGCAAACAGTCTCATTTTCCCATTCCATTATGGCGAAATATTACTTCCTGTTCTTTTTATGTTCCCTGTCCTAGACAAAGTCTATCTGGGTGTATAAAAGGGAACTAGCCAGTCTGCTCACTGCTTTGCAACTGCACTCTCGACTTATTATTTGCTCTAGAAGTCATCGAATTTTCTTCCTGCTTCTGCTTCAAGTTTTCCAACTGCCTCCCGTTGGACCGGGCCCTTTTTGCAGGGTCATCTCCTTCTGTTTGCCTCGCTCCTCCGATTTTTTCTGACCAGTTTTTGTTTGCTTTAGGACTCTGGGCACTTTACCACTGCTAACAATGCATATGCTCTCCTTATAAATTGTATTGGTGATTGGTTTATCCATTAGTGGCATATTGGAATTACTTGCACGTCCCTAGTAAAGTGCACTAGAGGCGCCCTGGACCTGTAAATCAAATGCTACTATTGGGCCTGCAGCACTGATTGCGCCACCCACATGATAAATCCAAGAAAACCAACTTCGGATGACTCTGGACCGACGCCGCTGCCGAATCCCGTGACGCCACCTGCAACCGACTCTGTGGTCCTTGCTGGAGTGCTACGACTCTCGCAGGCCCGACACCACTGTAGCCCAGTTGAAGTCCATGACTCCGTGAAAGTCGCCGTACCACGTCGTGACCGAAACCGCCCGAAGTGCGCGGATTCATGCACCGACACCGCCTCACCGCCTCACCTCCAACGCTCCACAGCAAGAATCAGATGCCTCTTCGAGTCTCCGCTCCGTTGGCCTGCAGCACCGGAACCACGCCCCCTAGGATCCAGTGACGCTGCGATCCCCGACTTTGCACACTGACTTGTCCTCACAGTTTACTAAGGTACTGTAAGTGGGGGTCTGCGTCCGATTGTTGGGAAAGACTCCATCACAACGCAATGTTATCACATCATCGAAGCATTATGTGTTTCTAAGCATTATTTTTTAGTTTAATCTTTAAAAATTCATAACTTGACTTGTGTATGTTGGATTTTTGTCGTTTTGGTCTTGTTTTGTTTAGAAAATATTGGCTATGTTTCTAAACCTGTGTTGAGTCATTTGGCGATGTTTTTAATGTATTACTGTGTGTGTGCTGGTACAAATACTTTACACCTGGTCTCTGAAGTTAAGCCTACCTCCTCGTTCCAAGCTACCATGGGGTGAACGGGGATTAACTGAGTGTGATTCTCCTTTACCCTGACTGGAGTGAGGGTCCTTGCTTGTACAGGGGGTAATCTGAGTGCCAATCAAAGACCCCTTTTCTAACACAGAGATCGATCAAAGGCTCTTCTTGCGGTGGTGCAAGTAAAAAGGTCAGTACCACAGAATACAGATCACAGCCTAAACCATTAGTCTCTATTGCCTGGCAGAAAAGTAGCATGAACTTTCCCCCCTTCCTCTGGTGACTCGTGTAGTCTTGACTGAACTGAATTTGGGACTTATGAAGAATCTGCCTGTAGTGTACGATTCCTGAGTTATCACTGATCAAATATTTGGTGTCACACTGAACCTAAACGTGAGTATTGTTAATCACCATTTAGTGTAGCCTGTGTCATTGTGTTGGTGCCACCATCACGTGCAAAGAGTGACTAGAACAATTCAAGATACAGATTTAAATGTGTACTGGCAGCCTTGTGTGCCAACTGCTAAGTAGTAGTGTGTTTTCAACCCCTTTTGGACGCCCAACTGGAAATCTTGAGCAGTATAGCTGGTTTGATCTCTGGAAGTGTATGGCATCCTTATATCTGGTACCAAAAGTTGGGACACTGTGATACCATGGGCACTGATTTCCTATTTTTGAAAGAGAACTTCCTAATAGAAGCAACCATTTTGTATTTTTATTTCTCTGTCATCCATTTGATAATTAAGTTAGACATGCACTGATACGTTGATACATCCGCTATTAGCACCAGGACCAGGGTGCCATTTTGAGGTAGTTAGCACGCTCTTTAAATTCCTCATGCAATCATGAAACTCATGGTCTCTCTTTTTCATTTAATTGCCAAATAAAGGTGTGTTCCTATTTATGGACACTGATTGCATATTGGACGTTGGTGTGTGTGTGATTACTGTTTCACAAGGTATAAGGACCAAATGCTATACCACCTCTGAGAAGCTAGCTTTAGAGTGTCTAATTTATAAAGGGTGTATTAGATATCTGCTTCAGTGCAATAGTACCCAACACCCTGACCATTTGGGGTAAATGGGAATCCCCACCACCAAGGATATTTCCCAGTACTCCCTCTATCTCTCTGTCTCTCTCTCTATATATATTTTTCAGAATCTGAATAAAGGGTCTGAAAAATATTACATTAGAAACATGGTCTGCTGGGTTGCCTGCCTCTAATACGAATGTTTGGTAATGTTGTTACCCAAAACATTTACTAATTGTGTGATCCATTGTGCCAGATTGTCTGAACATGTTATCACCTTTATATGGGAATAGAACCCAATAAATACAAATGCCACAATTGTTTGTATAATTTCTCATTATGTTAGGGTGACAAATGTAGTGGGTGATTGCTTGTGTTTCAGCTGCCTCTTCTGTGTGGTTCTCGAGCATAAGACCTTTACTAAAACTGAAAGATCAAAAAGCTTCATTGTTTGAGCAGCAAGACAAAATCCCTCTTACTAAAAATAAGTTTAGACCAACCAACTATGCATACAACAAAAGAAAATGAAATGGAACGACATTTTATTTGCATTGCTATGTTTTGTGTCTAAAAGAGAGGTCTTGTTGTTATGCTAATATCATACATTTGCTGCATTTTTTAATGTTGATTATCACCAATAATTGGTATCTTGGATCAATTTCCTCCTATTTAAAACAATTGCCCCAAAAGTGATTGCATGTACATCTAAATGCTGTCCTGGAGGCATGCTGGAGTAATGATTTTCATAATTTAGACTTCCCATCATTCATCATCCCATTGTATATATTCTTTCTTCTAAGTTAATCATTACCCTATTTCTTGTATGCCTGTTTAAGAGTCATGTAAAGTCAAATATAAATAGCCTTTTAACTGAATATTATACTGCACAAATAATATCTGCATGCCCCATATTTCTGGCATCCAGTCACATAAATTGCTTGTGCATAATTCCAATGGCCATGCCCATACCCAAGTAAAGTATGTAAGAATCCAAGCACATGTGCCATAAGATGATGCACGTGTCCACCTTCTGCGAAACTAAGGGAAACTGATCTGGACCCATCTTCCCCAGTGACATGGCCATCACCAGGTAAGTCAGAAGAGAGAGGTAACTTATCTATTTATAGTGTCCATAAAGAAACACTATTTAAATATGGAAATGTGTTGTGTGTGTTCTGTGGTGGAACTGCCTGGCTTCAATTTGTCTGTTCGATGAAACGCCATTGAAAAACCAATCACATTTACTGGGTCTTTAAAGGGTGCTTTATCGTGTGTGGTACCTGTGTATATTGAAAACCATGTCTGGCATCCTTACACTAAGAAAAGCTTGGATAAATGTTTCCACTCCTCTGTTCTCAATAGCAAAACGCTTGGCGGGAACATAAGGATTCAAGAGAACCTTGATATAGAGGTGTGAGAAATTCACATAAGATGCTTCCACGTAATTATGTGAAATTTCAGCAAAATTACTCAAAAGTATGCTTAATTATGCAAAATGCAAATCCTTCATTTTGAACATGTAAATTTTGGCACAAGAGTACATTTAAATAAAAGCACCACAATCAACAGCCGCTTACATTCTGTTATTCTCCACATGTTTGATAACTTTTTGCTGTGAATTACACAGAAATATGTGAAACTGCATAATGGCATAGTTTTGGGAATTTCGCATAACAAGTCTAACAGACAATTCCCAAAATGATGCGATTAAGCTGGCATAATCTAAATTTCACCCAGGTCTACCTTGGCCTGCCCTGACTACAGATAGGGGCCACTATTCGTATTGAAATTAAGTCGTACTACCACTTGGACCAATCTCAAGATGCATTTGACCACTGATTGCATTAATTTATATATTTTTATTTCCCTTCCCATGTATTGGAACCATTAGCAGAGATGGGATATAGGGCCCTGAAGAATGCCTTTACACCTCATTTGAAGGTGTCTGTTGAGCAGAAATATGTTGACCTTTCAGTACAGATCGAATTAACCCACTTTTTCCCTTTTTAATCCACCATTGATATGAATAAAGGCCTTGATAGTACCAATAGGTACCAGTAGTGAAGTACCAATAGGTGGATACAATAGCAACCTGTGGATTCCTCACCTTATGAATTCACCCTTGCACCAGCATCCAACAGAAAATCTTCTTCTCAGCTCTCCACATCGACGAGGACGTCACAATTGCACGGCTCCACGTGACTCTGTCTGACATCACCGTGCCAATAAGAGGTCCTCACCGGCATGCTGACGTCAGTTTCACCCATTTTTTATGTGCCTTAGAGGCGAACAGGTGAGAACCGACTCCACAATGACTCCAATATATACATATATACATAAAGCCTTCATGATGCAACATAATCAAAACATATTTATATATATATATATATATATATATATATATATATATATATATATATATATATATATGTACACAGGAAAAGTATCACTATATATATACATTTATACAACCACAAAATGAAGTGCAATCAGACAGGCAACGGGGAGGTGGGTGTGACTGTGAGGAATCCACAGGTAGCTATTGTATCCACCAGAAAAAGCGTTACCGAAGGTAAGTAACTTGTTCTTCCGATGGATACAAACTACCTGTGGATTCCTCACCTTATGAATAGAGTCCCAAAGCAGTACCGCACTCGGAGGTGGGTGTCTGTCTGATTACACCAAGAAATCCTGCAAAACAGATCGTGCAAAATGGCCGTCCCTCCGAACCTCAGAGTCCAAGCAGTTATGCTTTGCAAAGGTATGGAGGGACACCCAAGTCGCCGCCTTGCAAATATCGACCACCGGAACCCCCCTTGCCAGGGCCGAAGTAGCAGACTTAGCCCTGGTGGAGTGGGCTCTGATACCTTCAGGGGGAACCTTTTTTGATAACGTGTAACAGATCTTGATACTATGGATAACCCACCTGGAGATAGTTCATTTATGGACTGCTCTGACCTTCCTCTGTCCAACGTATCCCACGAACAGCTGATCTTACAGGCAAAAGTCCTTCATCCTTTCAATATAAAAACTAAGCGACCTTTTAGGGTCCAACCGGTGAAGCCTTTCTTCCTCCTTTGAGTGGTGAGGAAGAGGGTAGAAAGATGGAAGGGTAATAGTCTGCCCTATATGAAAAGGAGTGACAGCTTTTGGCAGGAAAGATGCCCTGGTTTTCAACACCACTTTATCTGGGAAAAACAAGGTAAAGGGGGGTTTTACAGAAAGAGCTTGGAGCTCACTAATCCGCCTAGCCGAGGTTATGGCAACAAGAAAAACTGTCGTAAGCACTAAAAACCAAACGGGCAAGAGTGCATGGGCTCAAAGGGTGACCCCATTAAAAAGGTCAAAACAAGATTTAGGTCCCACTTAGGCACATGGAAAGGAGTGGGAGGAAACCTATTAAGTAAACCCTTAAGAAACCTAACTACAATAGGTGTTTTAAACAATGAGGGCTGATCCGGGAGGCAAAGAAAGGCTGACAGAGCAACTAAATAACCCTTAACCGTAGCCACTGCGTAACCCTTCTTTCCTAAGTCCAAAGCAAATAATAAAATATCAGAAAGGTGGGCCTTCAAAGGGTCAATTTGCTTTTCTCCACACCAAGCCACGAATTTTGCCCAACTACCGGCATAAATGGTCTTAATGGAGTGTCGCCTGGCCGATAAAATAACATCCACTACATCTGGTGGGAGAGAAAAGGAACTCAGGTTGCCCCATTCAATCTCCATGCATGAAGGTGCAGGCTATGGAGGTGGGGGTGTAGAACCTGCCCCTGCGACTGCGGGAGGAGGTCTGCCCTGAGAGGGAGACGGAGCGGAGGGCACAGCGAGAGTTGGAGAAGGTCCGTGTACCACACCCTTCTTGGCCAATCCGGGGTTATTAAAATAACCTGAGCCCAATCTTGGCGAATCTTCCTCAGAACCCGAGGAATCAAGGGTATGGGAGGAAACACGTAAAGCAACTGGTTGCACCAAGAGATCTGAAATGCGTCCCCCAAAGCTCCTTGCACCAGATGCTGGAGGCTGCAGAATGACGGGCAGTGCACGTTCTCCCGAATGGCAAACAGATCTATCACCTAAGTACCCCACATCCGAAAAATGTGCAGGACCAGATCTGGATGGAGACGTCACTTGTGATCGGCCAAAAGGAGCCGACTGAGAGAGTCCGCACGCATGTTGAGCACCCCGGCCAGATGCAGAGCTTCTCTGCAGAGAAGATACGACCCTACTCCTCCTTGCTTGTTTATATACCACATCGCTGCAGTGTTGTCCGCCAGGACCTGAAATGACTGACCGCGAAGGGACGGAAGGAAGGCCTTGAGAGCCAAGCGTATCGCCCGCATTTCCAACAGATTGATATGAAAAGTCTGTTCCACTGGAGACCAACGACCTTTGATCTCCAGGTCCCCCAGATGAGCTCCCCACCCTAGAGTGGAAGCATCTGTCATTAACGTGGCCACCGCCGGCAGCAGTGAAAACAGCCTTCCTTGCGAAAGGTTGCTGTTCACAGCCCACCATTGCAAATCCGCTGCAGAGTCTCTGGAGCTCGTTAGCGACTACCCGAGATCCCCTTTGTGTTGAAACCACTGCCTGCGGAGGCACCACTGGAGGGCCCTCATGTGCCAACGTGCATGAGTGACCAACAGAATGCAAGAAGCGAACAGACCGAGCAGGTGTAAGACCTTGAGGACTGGAACAACCGCTCCATTTTGAAACATTGGAATCAAGGCCTGAATATCCTGGAGCCGCTGAGGCGGAGGATAGGCCTGATTCAATGTTGTGTCCAGCACTGCCCCTATGAACAGGAGGTGTTGAGAGGGCTCCAGGTGAGATTTGGGTACATTGATCGAAAAACACAGCCTGAAGAACAACTGAGTTGTCATCCGCAAGTGACGCAACACAAACTCTGGAGATTTGGCTTTGATCAACCAATCGTCCAGATAAGGGAATACAGATAGTCCTTCCCGTCCAGATAAGGGAATACAGATAGTCCTTCCCTTCTGAGACTTGCTGCCACCACTGCCATCACCTTTGTGAAGACTCGAGGTGCTAAAGTAAGACCAAAGGGGAGGACCACAAACTGGTAATGTTGCGACCTCACCACAAACCGGAGATACTTCCTGTGCGACTTGAGTATATGGATATGAAAGTACGCATCCTGCAAGTTGACAGACACCATCCGATCCTCTTTGTTCAACGCCAGAAGTACCTGCGCTAGAGTCAGCATCTTGAATTTCTCCTGTTTGAGGAACCAATTCAAAACCCTCAGGTCTAGGATTGGTCTCAAACGACCGTCCTTCTTGGGGATTAGAAAGTATCTTGAATAACAACCCTGACCCCTTTCCTGCTCTGCAACCAACTCCACCGCACCTTTTAACAATAGGGTCCGAACTTCCTGTTGCGACAACAGGAGATGGTCTTCTGAACAAAACGAGGGACGGGGAGAGATGGGAGGAGGAAACTCCTGAAAAGGGAGAGCATATCCTTTTCGCACAATATTTAGCACCCATGAGTCTGATGTAACTAACTCCCACTTATGGAGAAAAAGACATAATCTTCCCCCTACAGGAGAAGTACAGTCGATAAAGGGGAGAAAACTAGGGCTGCTGCCCTTGCTGTTGTCCTCCAGAGGAAGAGGATGACGTAGGGTGCTGCTGGGTGGCCCCTCTCGTTCTAACACTCCCTCGCCCTGTAAAGAACCGATATGGGAGGCTGGTAGGCTGCTGGACTGAGGACTGGGGTCTCCCTCGATAAACTGCCCAACGTCCAAACCTCCTGAACCTAAAAAAGGACCTAAAAGGGGTAGCAGAGGGGGCTTGCAATCCTAAAGACTGCACCGTGGCCCAGCTTTCTTGAAAGCGCTCTAGGGCAGAGTACGCTTTATCTCCAAACAGTTTTTCCCCATCAAATGGCAAATCCAACAAGGTGGTCTGTACAGCCGATGAAAACCCAGAGGACCTTAGCCAAGCGTGCCCCCTGGTAGCAATAGATGTACCCATTGCTCTGGCCACCGAGACCGTAGAGTCCAGGCCAGACTGAATTATTTGTTTCGCCGCAGCCTGCGCATCAGACAGGAGTTCCCCAAATGGCCTCTGTATATCTTGCGGCAGATCAGGAACCATGGCTTTCACAGAGTCCATGAGGGCGTGGACATAGCTACCCGGCACACAGGTAGCATTTGCGGCCTTGAGAGCCATGCTACAAGAAGAAAAAATCTTCTTTGCGGATTGCTCCATCTGCTCGGATTCCCTGTCAGATGGAATCACAGGGAAAGTGCCAGGAGCAGACCTTGAGGAGCAAGAGGCCTGGACCACCAAACTCTCCGGTGTAGGATGTCACGATAAGAACCCTGGATCACAAGGCGCCACTCTATATCTTCTTGCCACAGCTCTATTCACCACAGGCAACGAAACCAGCTTCCTCCAAAGTTCTAAAATAGGTTCCGTAGAGCCTCATTGAAAGGAAGCAAAGGTTCTGCAGAAGCCAAAGAAGGATGCAGCACTTCGGTTAATATGTTCGTTTTAACTTCCGCAGCAGGCAATGGAAGTTCTAAAAAGTCCATTGCCTTCCTGATTACCGTGTGAAACGAAGCAGCCTCCTTTGTAAATTCCCCTGGTGAAGACAAGTCCCATTCCGGGGAAGTATCCAGCCCCACTGGCCGACTCCAAGCCCTGATACTCTCCCAAGGGCTCGACAATCTCTCCTTCCTCCAACTGCCTTTGATATTCTTCCTCTTCCAAGAGACGCAAGGCCTTCCTGCGCGACCTCAATCGAGCCTCCAACCTCGCCGTCGACACGGAATTTGCCGACGTCGAAGACAACGGCTTCAACACCTGACGAGGCACTGGAGAGGAGGGTTGACTCCGCTGGAATCCATCACACGGGTCCAGCACCGGCACGGATCCTAATGGCGCCGAAGATGCATGTGACTCCACCATTGGCGCCGGGTGACGGGGTGATGATATCAGCACCATAGATCTAGAGGGCGACCTCATGGGATTCACAGGACCTCGAGAAGATGTCATCAGCGCCTGGTCCGGTACCCTCAGACGGATAGAATGGCATAAACGGCGCCGTCTTGTACGGAGCTGGGGTGCCCAATGAAAATGCCAATGGACCCGTGGGACCAGCCGGTGCACCAGCAGGGGCCATGGCGTTGAACATAGTAAACATGGCATTCAAAAATGCCGCCGGACCCACTCCCAGAGCCAGGAAGGCAGGAAACCGCTGGTCTCCCTGTTGCACCTGTGCTTGCTGACCCTCTGACTCCTGAGGTGAAAATTGAGGACTGTCCTGAGGTACCACAACCTTAAAGACGGACAGCGCTGGAGAAGCCTCAGGACTCTGGGGTTGCGGAGTCACCGTCGGACTCACCTCCCACGTCGCACAATGCCGACAAGATGGAGACCTCGATCTTGATCAGCTCCAAGCTGAACGGCGCCGAGAGTCATGACGACACCGTTTCTTATGCTTCTTCGAAGAAGTGTGGGAAGAGGATCTTCTGTGGCTCCTATGACCCTTTTTCGCCTTGGCCAAAAAGAGTTTGGCCTCCCTTTTCTTTAAAGCCTTAGGAATCATGCTCTGGCAAGACGCACACTCCTCGACGTCATGCTCAGAGCTAAGACACCAAAGACAATCATCATGAGGGTCAGTGACTGACATGTGACCGCCACACTCTCTGCAAGACTTGAAACTGGACTTCCTCGGGGGAGACATTGTAACTACAAAGAGCAACAAGATGAAACCTCCAACAGAAGCGAGAGCTAGGAGAAAATTGTTAGCGTCGAAGGCATGGAAAAAAGGGAACTGACGTCAGCACGCCGACGAGGACCTCTTATTGGCATGGTGACGTCAGACGGAGTCACGTGGAGCCGTGCAATTGTGACATCCTCGTCGACTTGGAGAGCTGGGAAGAAGAATTTCCGTCGGATTCTGGCGCAAGGGTGAATTCATAAGGTGAGGAATCCACAGGTAGTTTGTATCCATCAGAAACAGTTATTATCGTATGCATGAAAACAGATCTAGTTTATATATTATGCATGTGAATAGATATAGTTTAGATGCTGTGCAAGCAGATAGATACAGTTTATATTTTGTGCATACAGATAGGTAGAGTTTATATTTGGTGCATGCAGACAGACATAACTTGTGCATGTGGATGGATGCAGTTTTTTAACTTGTGCATGAGAACATAAACAGTTTATATCTTGTGGATGTGAATACAATTTATATCTTGTCCATGCGTATAGATAAAGTTTATATCTTGTGCATGCAGACATATACAGTTGACATGTTGGGAATGGAGATAGATACAAGTTATATCTTGTCCATATAGATAGATACAATTTATATCTGGTACATGCAGGTAGATAAAATGTATATCTTTTGCATGCAGAAACATACAGTTTATATCTTGTGCATGCAGACAGATACAGCTTGTAACTTGTGCATGCAGATATAGTTTTTATCTTGTGCATGCAGACAGATACAGTTTATAGCTTGTGCATGAGGATAGATGCAGTTAATATCTTGTGAATGCAGACACAGTTTATATGTTGTGTATGAGAATACATACAGTTTATATATTGTGCATGCAGACAGGTATAGTGTATATGTTGTGCATGCAGATAGATACAGTTTTTATCTTGTGTATGCAGATAGTTTATATTTTATCCATGCAGACAGATATAATTTATATTTTGTGCATGTGCATACATACAGTTTATATCTTGTGAATGCAGATACAGTTTATATCTTGTGCATGCAGATAGATAGTTTATATCTTGTGCATAACAACAAATACAGTTTATATTTTGTGCATGTGCATACATACAGTTTATATCTTACATATGTGGATGGTTAGTTTCTATATTGTGCATGCAGACACAGTTTTTATCTTGTGCATGCAGATATGTGTATAGTTATATCTTGTGCATGAAGATATATACAGTCTATATCTTGTACATGCAGATGGAAACAGTTTATGTGTTAATCATGCAGACAGATACTGCAACTTATATCTTTTGAATGCTGATACGGTTTTTAGCTTGTGCATGTGGATAGATACAGTTTATCTGTTGTGCATGTGGATACAGTTTGTATCTTGTGCATACAGATAGATACAGTTTATATATTGTGTATGAGGATACAGTTTGTATCTTGTGCATGCACATAGATGCAGTTTATATACTGTGTATGTGGATACAGTGTGTATCTTGTGCATGCAGATAGATACAGTTTATATCTTGTGCATGTGGATACAGTTTGTATCTTGTGCATGCAGATAGATGCAGTTTATAAATTGTGAATGAGGATACAGTTTGTATCTTGTGCATGCACATAGATGCAATTTATATACTGTGTATGTGGATACAGTGTGTATCTTGTGCATGCAGATAGATACAGTTTATATCTTTTGCATGTGGATACAGTTTGTACCTTGCGCATGCAGATAAATACAATTTATATTCTGTGCATGTGGATACAGTTTGCCCCTTGTGCATGCAGATAAATACAATTTATATTCTGTGCATGTGGATACAGTTTGTACCTTGTGCATGCAGATATAGATATATCTTGTGCATGCAGATATATGCTGTCTATGTCTGGTGCATGCAGATGGAAACAGTTTATGTCTTAATCATGCAGGTAGATACAGCAGCTTATATCTTTTGAATGCTGATACAGTTTTTAGCGTGTGTCTGTGCATAGATACACTTTATATATTTTGGATGTGGATAGATACAGTTTAGATTTTGTGCAAGCAGACAGATACAGTTTATATCTTGTGAATGTGGATCTTGCACATATGGATGAGGTTTGTATCTTGTGCATGCAGATACATACAGTTTATATCTTGTGAAAGCAGATAGATCACTACTGTACTAAATAACAGCCCTGCACACACTTGAAGAGAGCATATATTTTGTCTGGGGAAAATACACATACACAGACAAGACAAAGGCAATAAACCCATTTGAACCCTGTTGCTGCAAAATGCTTGAAACACAAAGACACCCTGGCACTGACAGAGGTGATGTTTAGGAACAGCCCATGACGAAAAACACTTGAAAATAAAGAATGTATGTACATACACGTACGCGCTAGCATCAGAGAGGCGAGGAAGTGTCTCCTGGTGGAAACTCCAGTTGACCTATTGTTACTTATGGTTCCAGATGATCCGGCTATTGCTGTATGGATTTTTGGGCACCTTATTAACTACATAGAACAATGTGTCTGACTCCAGTAGAGACTGGAACATGTGTTGGTGCCTCTTGGTATCTCGTGTTGGCTACTGGTTTCATTTTGTCATTAGTATGTAACCCGTAGACTTTGCCATGTTTGTTTTGCAGGACACACCTAGTCTAGTGTCTATACATCCCTACAAACCGCCACTGAGCCACTTGACAACACTGTGATTGGTGAATCTGAATGTTCACCAGTATCACTCTGATAATCCCAAAATGAATTTTGATACCTACAGAATTATGTACTCAGACCTTGTATTCGCAGTGCCACAAATCTGCGAACTGTGACGCCGGGCACTATCCCTAAAACAAGTTATCTGTTGTTCTTGCCCTTCCTGTTATTACAAAACGGAACATCCATCATCGAAGTGGCAACTACATTGGGTACCATGAAACCGAAAAAAAACGTAACACCTGTTAATTACTGTGCTTAGAAACTATATAAGCGAAGCACGGAGCGCTGTCCCTATGTCCTCTCAGTAGGATCGCATCCCCACCTTCAGTCATGGACTCACGCGGAGGGCGGGCGCCTTGAATCCCACAGAAGTCATTCCTGCTTTGAAGCACCCTTAGCTTGATGGCTCGGTACAAACCTCCCGCACGAGGGAGTTAGGTTGCATCAAGACATGTTTTATCTCCAAAGGACTATCTGCAGACACAGAGTAAAGTAGTGCACAAAAAGCTGCCACTTACCGTCCAGGCGTCGCTGACTTTGGGTCTGATGGAGCTCTCTGCACGAACTGTACGGTGCGCCCTCGGCAGCGCGCGCACAGCAGCCCGCGCGCCATGTGTCACTCTGCACATCCTGAGCACGTGGAGAATGTCTGGGGACTCGGAGATTACACTACACACAGGGTACGCCGCCCAGACGGACCCCTTTATGGTGTAAATGGCCAGCAGGCCAGTGATGTGACACATATTGTATGTAAACCGGATTCCTTCCTTCCCTGCCTGGTCCCAAGTTCAGCCAAAAGCATCTGAGTCACACGGGCCGCTCTTTGATCTTCGGAAATATTCGAGGGATGGAGAAGGAGGGGCCATTCTCATCCGAGGTAGAGCCTTGCCCTGGTACCACGTCCTACATCACATCAGAGCAAGTATGCGAAGTATTCTCCAAGTGTGATGTGCACTGCTATGTGTCCACGGTGCAGGGGACAGCTGCCGCCTCTAAAACAGGCATGTTTGATGTTGTAGTAAACTTGGCCCGTGTTGTTTGCACGACAAATATAGCCAGCATCTCTAAACGGGAATTACTCGATAGCCTTTAGAACGATAATTGAATATTGCACCACAAATGGCTTCTGCTGAAAGTACAAATGAAGCACGAGTGTGGTTAAAAGAGGTGGGGTTGGTAGCGCCCCCTAAACCACCTCCACACACATCAGTAAAACGCAGGAAATGCTTCTAGCAACAGGTGGCCATTGTCCGAGGCGTCGTGTAAGTGAACCCATAGAAATTCCCCAAATCGGATTAAATGTAAAGAATATGCCCAATAAATCACATTTATGTAGCCGGCAACAGCCCCCCTAATGAGGAGCCGGCAGCAATGCCCATTGCCTGCCTGTGGGGGGTGAAAGGGGCGGAGGGGTGCTGCGGGAAATGCCGGCCTTCTGCCTCTCTGCGTTTTCCATCACACCCTAAATCTTCTCTGTTGTGTTTATGGGCGCCACTCTGCCTCCTGTGGTAATTTAGATACGGGGTAATATCTTTACACACTGTTCAGCTAATGCAGAAAGCTGCAGGGAAGTACAGCTGCTCCAGTTCCGGGGAAGGGCTGCCCAGCTGAAGGCCTGGAAAACGCAATATTGGACCAAAACCCGCCTGAGAAAGGCTTGCATGACCCTACAGAAACCATGGCAATGTCTAGGCAAACGTATCCCTCTCCCCCAACACCTTGTGACCCCTCACGCCTTCAAACAACATTTAATACTTTATATTATGGGCATTCAATCCATGTCCAAGGATACCAGATCCATGTCACATCTTTAGGATTTCCATCTAAGATATATTCACAGATAAAGAATTTAATGCAAGTCACTGACGTAGTCAATGATAATCGTGAAAATATACCATTGATCCAGTGCCACACCGGACCTACCTTGAACACGTTCGCTTTAAATAAGGCACAGCTTGCCAGATTTGTAAGATTTATATCTTGGTTCTGCATTGCAGCTTTGGTACAGTTATAATAATATTTGCTAAATTACCTGTAACTGACCGATATGAGATTGTATTTACATATTCATTAATGAATAGCATCCCAAGGCCGACAGTGGAATCCCTTGAGGAGATCACTGGCATGGGTAGATGCAGACGCCTACCGCCTTCAGAGGGAGGTAGAGAAGGTTGACCACTCATGATATGGTTAACAATTTGGAAAGAATGAAAAGTGGGAGGTGAAGTTTCAAGAAAGGCCCCCCTCCAGTAGCCCTCTACCGTGCTCTAGCCCCACGTAAAGCAAGGCGCATTGGATCCTGGTGCACAGTCTGTCTCCGAGTGTCACCTTAAGGATTGGGGGTCCTGGGCAAGAAACATTTGGGGGGCCTGTTAGGAACAACTTTGAATTTTATTACCCATTTTTTGCAAATTCAAGCCTTATGTTTCCTGCCAATATTGAATTGTACATTAAAGATTAAGATACAAAGATAGGCAGAAGTGAGATAGAGAGAAAGTTTACTTTCCCACGGGGCCCCTTGAAATGTGGGGGCCCTGGGCAATTGTCCACCTTGCCCATCCCTTCAGATGTTTGTGAAGGCTCCACAGCTGCTCTGTGCTGACAGTAGAGACAATCCAAGCAAGGGCCCCCTGGTGCAGGATATATTTAAAATATTGCATTGTAATTACACCTACATAGCATTTTCTACCCTTCATGAGGCATTGAAGCAATTTTTGGATAGTATTATGCTTCTCGGGAGCCTAGTGTTATGTTTAGTTCAGCAATTATTAGTAATGTAGGTAAACCAAAGAATGTGCTATTTGGCCGAGGAACCATTACCATTCTTTATCCAAAGATGTTTGTGCTTGAAAAGTTTATGAAAAATGTTGGTCTTGCTTTCTTGTACGTGTCTAGACATAAATTAAGACTATGGGGGTGATTCGCCGCCCGCCAGTCTTCCCCCGACAAAATACCGCTCCGCGGTCGCAAGACCGCTGAGGGTATTTTGAGATTTGCCCTGGGCTGGCGGGCGGCCGCCAATAGGCCGCCCGCCAGCCCAGGGCAAATCTACCTTCCCACGAGGACGCCGGCTCCGAATGGAGCCGGCGTAGTGGGAAGGTGCGACGGGTGCAGTTGCACCCGTCGCGTATTTCAGTGTCTGCTTTGCAGACACTGAAATACTTTGTGGGGCCCTCTTACGGGGGCCCCTGCAGTGCCCATGCCATAGGCATGGGCACTGCAGGGGCCCCCAGGGGCCCCGCGGCACCCCCTACCGCCATCCTGTTCCTGGCGGGAGGCCCGCCAGGAACAGGATGGCGGTAGGGGGTGTCAGAATCCCCATGGCGGCGGAGCGTGCTCCGCCGCCATGGAGGATTCTCCCGAGCAGCGGAAAGTCGGCGGGAGACCGCCGACTTTCCGTTTCTGACCGCGGCTGAACCGCCGCGGTCAGAATGCTCGATGGAGCACCGCCAGCCTGTTGGCGGTGCTCCCGTGGTCGGTGACCCTGGCGGTCACCGACCGCCAGGGTCAGAATCACCCCCTATGTTCGCAAGTAGGATTAGTTGACTCATGGTTGGTTAGGTTAGAGAAAATAATGATTTCATTATTAAATATTTATATTCTACTAGTAAACAGGAAATGTGTGCATTCAACCAAGCAAATTACCAAAATGTGAATACACATTAGGGAAGATTAGTAGAAATAATACGTAAAGGGGAAAAAAGTGTACAAAGGTCCATGTGGCCTATTTTGTCTCACAGGAAGATTTAGAAAGACTGTGGATAATAATTGAGAAGAACTAACCAAGAAATGGAAAAAGACAAGCAAGGGAGAGAGTAAAGACGATTGAAATCTGATAACCATGGGTGGTGGGTGTTCTTTACAAGTTTTGAAAAGTTAATCTTGCAGGTTCTTTACCACCCTGGGATGAGGATGATTTCTGCTGCATGGGATGCTGTGTATCATCTTTGGGAATTTGAAAGTGCATAAAGGCTCCTGCTGCTAGATATTGCCCGGTCTGGTTTTAATATTGGTTCAAACCTTATTTGGGAGGTCTTATTTCAGCTGTCTTGTTAATGATGCCATAAAGACATAGGTTCCTGGAAGAGATGGGCTTGAACATAGTACCTTTTGGAGATCCAGTGATCAGGTTGGAAAAAGCAAGCTCTTAACCATTTTTCTGAGTGTCATATGATTCTTAGTTTGCCAGGAGTGAGTTCCACTAGTTAGCTGCCTGTACACTGAATGTTCTGCCACCAAAATTGTTTTCTTCAAATCTGACTCGGTGCTAGCCTGGAATATAAATTCTTAGATTGGAAGTATTTATAATTTTTTTCAGAAGGAATGTGTGATTTTTCCATGAACTGCCATGTTTTTGATGCATAGTAGCTTGGATGAGGATCTTCTTATGACACATGACTGGTGGAAAACAGCTTGGATGGGTGAGATACGAGCTTGTGTTTTTACATGCACAAGTAGTCTTGCAGAAGTGTTCTGAGTTCTGTGCAACTTTCTCCTGGTTCGTAGTTATGAGATATGATAAATAGAAGAGGGATGATGTTGCTTGAATGTTATATAGAAATTCTAGGTGTGAGAAGATGCATCAAAGTATTTTCACGATGAAGAAAGCAGAAGTATCCCTTTGATCATTCATGGAGAGTCCAGAGTCCATTGTAATTCCAAGGTATCATACCTCCTGAGATCATTTTGTTGGGGGTCCCAGTTTAATCTGGTCAGGAGGATAAGGATCCACAAATGTTCCTATTGCTGCAGGGTTTTTGAAACAGTTCATTAAGATGGTTCCATAGCTATGAGGCAACCAAGGAATTTCAAGTTTCCTACATCCTTAGGGTTATCGAGTCTGAGAATTATATGTGTGTTGTCGGCATAGTTGTAGCAGATACACATTAAACTATTAATTATCTGTGTTAGAGGTTTCATGTAAAAGTTAAAAACAAGGGGAGAATCTTGTGGTAGTCCTGTTTTTGTATTGTAGGATTTATAAAAAAGGAGAGGTATAAATCATGTTTGCTCTGTTTCATAGGTATATTGTGATCCAGGTGAACATTTTGCCCTCTATGCAAAGTTCCTTGAATCTAAGGATTAAAGTACCACAGTGGACCTTGTTTAATGCTGCAAAAAGTCCAGAAGTAGCAATGCAACTACTCCATGTTTGTCAAATGTATTTTTAAGGTCACTGCAGAATGCATTTAGGGCTGATGTGATGCCTCTTGCAGGATGGAATTCTGTTTGGTAGGCCTAGAGTAGGTGGTTATCTCCCAGGAATTTTGAGATCTCGGTAAATACTGCGCTTTTTATAAATTTGCCAAGAAACAGTCCCGTTGCTTTTGGTCTATAATTGTTAAGATCTTGGGAATCCATGATGTTTTCCTTGAGTAATGGCTGTATGAACACTTTTTATGTCATCTTAGAAGATTCCTCTTGTTAAAGAATTGTTGATTAGGTTTTTGAATAGAATTGTGCATGTAGATAGATGCAGTTTATATACTGGATATTGATATACTGGATATTGATATGATACTATTTTTGAAAATGTGTGCCGGGGCAGGGGCAAGAGTTGGATGGGTAGTTGACTGGCCCACTAATTTTCACAAGGCTCTGAAATTCTGTCACTGTGAAATCTTGAACATAGGTCAGCCGTGGGGTTATATTTTCTGTGGTCCTGGTTTTTGGAAATGGCTTGGGCAGTTGTTTTTCTTGGTTGCAAAGTATGATTCCAATATGTGACTTGTGGCTACATAACAAGTCACTAACTGGCTTCAGAAATCTTGAGAACTGGGGGTGCTGGCTTGGCTAGTTTCTGAATTGTGAAATTCTGAACGTATTTTAAAAACCTCTTTTGTTGGGAATCAGGCATTGTAGATTTTGATTGAGCAGTGGTGTTCTTGGCATTTTGTGCATTCACGTATGTCTTCCTAGGTGTATTTTGTTGTGGGAGTTCTTGAATTTATATCAGATCCCTTGAAATGTTTTGATTTGTCCTTTTATTTTCTTAGGGATTAGTATCTCAAAATCTGCGTTAAGCCATCCATAAAATTTCAAGTTTATTGTGTCCAATTTCCAAATGAATTATTTCATTATTTGTAGGTGGTCGCAGGTTGTGAGATTTAGCTGACACTAGTTTTTGTGTAGGAGAGCAATAACATGGTGATCAGCCAAAGTAACTGGGGTGGTTGTTTGAAAAGTAATTAGTTCTTGGCTTCTGAAGACATCTAATATGACCTGCAATATAGGTCAGTCTGGGGACAGTCCGTAGTAAGTTGTTTGTGTCGAGGCCTGTTAGGATGGCATTGGGTTGAAAAATATTAGGTTTGTTGGACAAATTATGTAGGCCACCAAAGATACATAGAGTAGAATACTTAGTAGATAAATCTGACACTGCTCATAAAAGGTCCCCTGGGAAACTGCCATTATTTGGTGGTGGTTTGTAGAAGAATGTTCCATGTGGATGTAGGACTGGAGTTGCACATAATAAGAAGGGATTTACAGCCTTGAATTGTTACATCGTCAGGCCTGCAGTGGGTAATCGATTCCTTAAATGCACTAGCCAGCCTGTCTGCTCTATTACCATTTCAGTTGTGAGCGATGGTGTGATAGCCAGATGAGATAGATTCATGTATTATTGGTGACATGCCTGCCACCAAACACATTTTGGTTATGAATATGACACACAGGTTTGTGTCCATCAGTATCTAAGTTAAATAGAAGCTGAGTGTGGTCAGCATAAGATATTGCAACAAATCCAACAGACCGAGCCAACTTCATCTAAGGTTTGAAATGGATGATAAAATGAATAGAGAATAAAGTTGAACCCTGACCAACTCCACAAGCCACAGTTGTGTCACTGATCTAAAAGATGGAAGCCTAAGAGTTTGGGAGTAGAAGGCTAAAAGCTGAGAGCTGCAACTTGCAGTCAGCAAAAGCCCACCTTTCAAGTGTGCCACCAGCCAACACTCCTGTGGGAAGCAACACAGCCCAAATAGGCAATTAACTGACTTCTCTGACCTTTAAGACACAGAAAGCAATTGCTTTTAAACATTGTCTCCCATACATATAAATGTATTGGGAAATGGTCATGTGTACCAACTGATGGTCTCTTACATGACTTTTGTACTGCCCTCTGATCACACCCATTCAAATCACAATACATCAATGATTACCTCCTCTCCTAACATAGTTACAATCCAATACACTCTACTAATTCTATAACTAAATACACCAGATCAGATGGTTTGTGATTGAAAGGTTAGACCCATCTGAAAAAGGGTTATCAAAACGTGTGTACACCAAACTAATGACGCACACTGTGTCACTGGAACCAAGCTATACCTGACTGATGAGCCCTAACTAAGGTGAAACCAATTCTGGGTTACCTGTATTCCAGTTCAGGGAGAACCTCACCTGGCACTTCCGGCTTGTCAGTTCCTATGGGTAGCAGGGTCAAGACTGATTTGCAAATGGCTGTGTCCAAACTGAGGTGGCCTGGTGAGCAACATAATGATGGACTGGGATGTCACCCAGAATAATTACTGGTGGTTGAAATTAATTCAAGCATTCCATCCATCACATTTGTGTACAGTTTAGTGTGACACTATACTAATGGCAGGTTGTTCACAATTCAAATGCTAAATAACAGTTCCTGTGCGCTTGAAATACCTGCTCAATAAAGTATAACTTGGATTCTGTGGCGTAGTGAATATGGGCCAGGTGTAGCAAACGGTTTTACCAATTCTGTGTCTATGGGAAAATTCGTTGGTACATATGGCCCTAAAAGGCCCAAATCTGGACATATCATTGGGTATTGTATCAAATATACAAGAGGTGATGGGAGGAATGCCCGCAAATAGTCTAAGACACTGACAATCATCACAGCAGCATTCCAACTCATCATTTTTGCCAACTTTTCCAGTCTAGTCATAGGCCTGCCTTACACAAACCAATATGGACCCACCTCCTTATGGGAAAGGTCCATCCTAAATTGCCAGGTGAAGCCAGGTGGCTGCAGGAAATTGTTGTCCCTGCTGCCACTAAACCCCCACATGTACCCTTTCCACGTGTACCCTTTCTAGGGAAACAGTTATCACCACAAGTCTGGGAGGAGTATCATAACTCTTATTCACTCTGCTACTGAAGTCTTTCTGCCAAGAAAATCTATGAAAGAGAAATTCTAAATACACAGTGTGTGGTAGGAATGGCATAGCCACAGAGTGACAGTAGCTGCAGGAGTCAAGCAGCTGGAACATTTATTTGGTAACTTCACACTCACCCAACAATGACAGGAATGCTACACAATGGCAGTTCGCAGTCATAAGTTAAATTAACTAAATATTTCAATTAGGAACAGGTAATCATACATGCAAAATCAGACTATGACTATGTTTTAAATGCCCTACTGTATGCAGCAGCATGCATTTCACTATTTGACCAATAAAATATATTTAAAAAAACAATAGAATTAAAATTAATTCAGACCAATTAAGAAATATTTAACATGACTTACCATCATGCCTTAATGCTGGAGCCTCCATCTGCAGCCCAAGGTAAAGCAGTAGGTTTTCATCACGATGTTTGCCCAGTTGTGCAGCACCTGATACCGGAAGCGTAGCACTCTGATTAACTGGCGGATACCCCATCGTATATTATCCTAGGAATGGCATGTTAGAGACATGCATGGGCATCGAGTCACCAAAATGCCCGGGGTGGTGGAATTGACATCACATACCCTTTGACCTGAATGACATTAAATAAAGTAACATCATATGATGCTTTCCACTGAATTTTCCCAGGAATGCATGTCACTGACCCTAACATCACAACAATTAGCATCTCCAAGTTCCATTGTAACTGGATCATTATTTTTTCAGCATGACACAAACAAGTGTCTATTTTAGAAACAACTGATATTATGCTGTTGACTGGATCTTTGAAAGTTCTGGGGCCTAATACTAGCCCTGAATTGTAATGAGGGAGCAAAAGGAGTAAGCCAGACCTCTTCTAGGGGGCATCTCCCCAGAGAAATATTTGAAAATAGTTTGGTGAAATAGTGCATTTTAAAGCACAGTTTTCACATACATTTTCTAAAATGCCTTATGCCCTGAAAGGGCACTTATTAAGTATTGTTATCCTTTCAAGGTGGATCAAGGTAACGAAACCTAGCATGCTGAAGGAGTTGACCCCATTTCTTTCAAAATCTGGTGTGTGCCCCCATATGTCAATAATTACCTTCATTGTGTAAAGGCGGGCATTTTGACACCGATGGCCCCAAAATCTGTGGGTGCCCCTTTATATCAGAAGTGCATTAAATATGCCAGTGGTAGAATTTTGTAAGTTACGCCGTCCACATGGTATTATTGGCCCTTATGTGAAAAATGAATTCAGTATGTCAGGGCCAGCACTTTGTCATGGTTGCCACCTTCCCATATGCCAGGTTGTCCACCTTTATGCCAGGAATTCTCTCCATTCTGCTAGTACCGGCATTTTGCCAGTGGTATCCAAATGTCAAGAATTTCCTGAAATATGTCAATATTTTTCCACGGCGCCCTATTTGACAGCAATTACCTCTAGTATGCCAGTACCAGTATTTTACCTAGGGTGCCTTTCAAGCTAAGAATTTACCCCAGTGTGCCAGTATTGTGTCACAGGTGTCCAAATATGCTAATGATTGCTGCAAGTATGCCAATGGCAGTATTTTGCAGCAGGTATCACAATAAACAATAATTATCTTCAGTATACCAGGGCCCGTGACAAACTTGCAAGCATCATATCACATTCTCGCTCACACTCACATTCACTACCTCACACACATTCTCTTCCCCACACTCCCTCTCTTACACTCTTTGTCATTCATTTTCACTGCCTCACTTACATTCACTCCTAATCCCACTCATTCTCACTCGCTCGTACCTACTGACACTCAGATCCAGTTTTACTAACACTTTGCACCAGGTTTGCATCACCTTTGTGATGGAAACCTGGCGCACAGTGTAAGTTGCAATTTACTATCTGATTTACAATCCAACGTAAATCAGGACTTGCATTGGATAGTATCCTAAAGTATCCAAACTTACGTTATGCAACACTTTGTGTTAAGAGGGTATTTTTGGATGATACTTGAGCGTTCTCATGCAACCACCCATAGATTTTGACACGAATCCCTGTCTACAAGCATTGCTAGACAGGAATTTTCTAAGAAACTCTTACATCTCCTTGAGGCAGGTGCAACGAGAAGAGGTGTTTTAATTGTCCTTGTTTTTCCAACTTTGCATGTGTGCTGTATTGTACAGCACACATAAAAAGTGGGAAAAGCTGTAAATCATTGTTTTTTACAAACATTATGCTTCAGGGAACCCACACACCCTTGCACCATAGGCCAAGAGTGTGTGCATTGGTACACAGCTGACAAAAGTGCACCCGTGCACGGGGACAGAAAATAACGCACCATGTCCTAGTGAGATGGCATATTTATTCTGTCTTCCCTTTGAAGCAAGACAGCACAACAACTTTGGTGCAGCACTGACTTGCTTCAAGGAATAGCAAATCTGAGCCTCAATCTCACACATTCTTACTCACTATCTGTCACTGACTCTCACTTGCTTTCACTCGTGCATGCTGACACATACGGACACACATGCTCACAACATACACATACTCCTCCTCACATAAACACACTTGCCCACAAGCACACACAACATACATTTAAAAACATTTTTACTCACTACAGCTGCCATTAAACTTCCCTTTTCAATTAAGTGTGCTCCATTTTTATTACACTAATAGTGAATAATGACATATTATTCACTATTAGTGTAATGAAAAAAGAGCAGAAAATAAAAACAGTGGAGCCGCCCCTGTGTCCCTGGTACTGATTCTGCCACCCTTGAGGCAGTGGTTGCAACGTTAGTGGTCGCAAGGGACACAGGGGTCAGATCTGGTAACCCCTAAATGGTGTTCCAGACCTGCCCTTGTGCACTTGTGCACTTACAATAGGAGCGCTACTCCCCACACCCCCACCACAGAAAAAAAGGTTGCCCACCTGCGGATAACTCGTCTGCCCTGTCCCGGGCGTTACTCTTCTATGCTATAGTGCTTCTGGAAATTAAAACATTGAAATATAGTAAATTAAAAAACAAAAGCAATCAACTAAACACAAATGCAAATCAAAAAAATAAAATAAAAAAGGTGAAGGCAGATGAAAGAAAAGCAACTGCAGCGGAAGCAGTGTAAGGAATGCTTCCTTGTATCAATTCAGACAACTTGAAAATGGCTGCTGTGTTTCCCACACATGCGTTTCGTTCCTCTTCCCATGGCAGTAACTCGGGGTAATTTTCTATGTGACTGCATTCCTCGCGTGCCCTTTTTAGGCTGGCGACTTGTTGACTCCCCACGACAGAAACATGTGAAGTCATTACATCCATGTACAAATGCAGCAAATGGCAATAGAAAAGCATTGCTTGCAAAAGTGCAGATGTTCAAGTGAAAGCTGAAAATGTGTAGAACTTTGCAGCCTTTGCTTATTTTTTGAAGTTGTGTATGTGCTGTTTTCAAGGGAAACATTTTGCAGATCTCTAGTCACCAGCCAGAAATAGTTCACTCAAGCAGAAGACTTCCGCGACTGTGTGCTTAGCATGTCATCAGTATGGACTTGTGGCATCTTGGCAGTACCCTACACCAACCTGGGCAAATCACTCAATCTGTGGATAATCTACACCAGGAAACATTGCCATTAGACTTGTCACCGGTGGGTGAGGCATGTAGGTCGGGAATTATTCCACAGGTACTGCAAGGGAAGGAGACATTTAAGACCATCAAACTGTAAACATAGGCCCTCATGATGGCTTTGGCGGTCTTTATCCAAGACCGCCAAAGGCGCCAGAAGCCTGCCAGTGCCGGCGGTCTTCTGACCACCATATTACGAGTACTGCAGGATTTCCGCTTCATTTTAGGCAGAAATCCTGCAGTAGTCATGCTGGCAGTCAGAGGCACATGGGCAGTTCCACCACCCGCCCCGCCCCGACAAAAGGACTCCACCAGCCATTTTAAGACCCTTTATACGGCCTGGCGGTGTCCTGATGGCGGGGTGCTGCCGGCGGTGGAAGCACCTGTTCTTGTTTCCTGCCGGATGACCTCCTCCACGGGCAAGGTAAGTCTGTCATCCGACAGGGGAGGGGGGTGTTCTGTGTGCGTGTGTGCATGTACGTGTGTATGCGTGTGTATGGGTGTTTGTATGGGTGTGTGCAAGGGTGTGTTTATGCATGTGTGAAAGTATGTATGTATGCGTGGTTAAATGCGTGTATGAATGTTGAAGTGAGTGCGTGTATGAATGCTGAAGTGTATGGATGCTTGTGAGTGTATGCGTGTATGGATGCTTGTGAGTGAATGCGTGTATGTCAGTGTTGGTGTTGGAGTGTATGTGAGGTGCGTGAATGAGTGTATGCGAGGTGCGTGAATGAGTGAATGCGGGGTGCGTGTGGGTGTCTGTGTGCCTGTGCGTGTATGCAGGGGTGGGAGGGTGCTGTATTAGAAGGGGTATGGGGTGCTGTATTAGAAGGGGGTTGGGGTGTTGCATTAGAAGGGGTGAGGGCCGCTGTTCTGGTAGGGGGGTGGTGGGTTCTGGTATGGAGCGGGATTGGGCTTGAAGGGGGGGGTCGTCTGCCGGTGACAGGAAAGAAATTTCCTGTCACAGGTAGCCTTTCTGCCAGGGTTTTTGTGGCGGTGCTACCGCCACGGAAACCCTGGTGGAAGCCGGCTCATCATTGGACCGCCGAGTCGGAGATGCTAATCTCTGGCCCGGCAGCTCTAACTGCGCTGGCAGTACAGACGGGTATGTGGCGGGTTGGCAGAGGCCAACCCGCCACACTCATAATGTAGCGGTCTTCACCGGCAGCCCGTTGGCAGTGAAACCGCCACCTTGGCCCTGGCGGTCAGAAGACCACCAGTCATAATGAGGGCCATAGTGTATTTAGTACTTGATATTTTGGGAGGCCTGATACATGGGACACAGGAAGATAGGGGAACAAGGGAGACCATGGTTCAGGGAGAATTGATACTATATCATGTTATACCTAACATAGATTTACCACCATGCGCTCAGGAATTACCGGTCCATGTATTGCTGCAATCAGAGGTGGATAAGCCATGATGGTCATATCACTGTCCTGTGTTCTACACAGATAAATAGAGGTTTGTGTACATCAACCTGAAGCCAAAATGACTGTGGAAGTACTATACGCCATACCAAAGAGATTAATCGGGTTAGGAACAAGCAGATATGGGAGACAAGGGATTCTGAGGGATATGACGTACAGGAAGCAGTGCATGTAATAAAGGTAGGGATTGGGGACACAAGAGGAAAGAGGAGGCACTTGGAAGATATGTGGCGACAGGAGAGACAGGGGGAATTGTGAATACTTCTCTAAACAGGTGGTAAGATCCAAGGCAGGTTGCCCGGCTGTGGCAGAGGGTGAGGAGGGTGCTGGGTCAAGGGGAAGTTGTGGTCTGGTGTGGTGGAGGGTCCCCATGTGAAGTTGTGCGCTTCGGACATGGGACAGGCACAAAGTTATTCCGCCAGTGGTAGTTCCATGGCACTTTCCCATCCTCAAACTGCACGTACCACTAGGAAAAATCCATCAAATTATGTACTATTTACAGTGGTAAATACCCTATGTCCTTAAGAAATCTGCAAATTCTGCAAATCAGAAAATTTCCTTTGCGAGCACAGATGTAAATGTTGAGCTCGTAAGTTTCACCTATGTGCGCATAATATATAGATGAGCTCTTCAGGACCCACTAATGTCACTGCGTAACACCAAGCATAATTCCATATGTGTGAACAATGTTTGGAAATGCAGTGGCAAAGTGTGCTTTACCTCTGACAAACTGCAAGAACTCAAAAGTCTTATTGCTTAAGCTTGGAAAACCTAATGACGAATGCTTATCTTACCACTGATTGTCGATGCTAAAACAAATAATAAAATGCTGCTCAAGGTAATAGGTTGTTGCCCCTTTTAACCAAACCAGCTAGATCAGGCTGATTTTATCCCAGGCAAATCCCTCTCTTGTGGTTTGCATGAGTTGTTGCATCTCCCAACCAACCCAGAAAAGACCATCATAGTGGTAATATAGTGGTAATATTAGGCACCGAAAGGGATTGTGATTCTGAAGGTCTGGTAATTTTTTGGTAAATCCTTTGTTGACATATGTATTAGTAGAAATGCCTTTAAAAAAACTGTGTGGTAGATAGATAATAATCTGTAGAGGTGGTTAGTCTAAACAAAGGTGCGTGGGACTGAGTTGTGCATCGCTGACAAAAGACAGTAAGGAGAGATAACCGTTTATTAGCATACATATGTACATATTTTAGATCTAATAATTATTGGAAATCAGAGGTTTTACCGTTTACCCATAGCCCAAGAACACCGGAGAGGCAGCAGAGGTCCCCTGTTTTAGTGTTTCTGGTAGTGCCAGGAGTTCATTAATTGTCAGCAGTGATTCATTAATAACAGTGATGTATAGCTATGGGATTGCAGTTGAAATTATGGAGGTCATTATCAAAGGATGGCTCTGAACATCCACTGTCCTTGCATCTTTAATTACATTTATTGTGCTTCCTACTCTTGATCATTTCAGCCCCTTTGACTATTTGTCTCTAGATTACAAGGCTTTCTGAAACAAAAATGATATCTGAAGCAAAGCAAGCCAAAGTTAAGAATGAGTATTTGCGTTACATCTTAATCAGGGTCGACTCACTGTTCTGAACTGACACAGATTTTCAAATGGCTATGCACACTATACATTTTTCTGGTTTTTATCAGACCAAGAACTCCTCACAGAAAGGTTGACTTGCATGCTTGCCTTGCTTAGAGCAGAAAAACATATGGAATTGCTTGAAGACACCATGATCATGATTCGTACATTTGTTTAAGAATTTCGGAGTGCCGAACGTGGTCAAGACCAAATGGCGTAAGACCCACATCCCGCCGATCCATCCACTGACCCCTGCTCCCAACAGAGATCATGCCTGGAAGGGCATCCTGAAGCTTTGGGGGATCTGCAACACTGCAGACGGCATGGCAGCCTGGCTGAGATGTGAAGGATTCGACGATCACAACACCACCCAACTTGGTAGAGAAGTGATAGGTTGTGGCGCCGAGAAGACTGTGCACCCATGGTACTACGGAAGGCTCGCTGCCTATGGGGAGAGACACCCCCACACCTAGAAGTGAACTTGCCCCTTCCTTGTCCTCGTCATGGGATCGGGCGTGAGGCTGCAGGATCTAAGCAGCCTGGCAGAGTGGAGCAACACCTGCAACATAAGGGGCCCAGAGAGGCAGCTGAGGCATTGGATGACCGGGCCCCCTTAGACTACATGCGCCTGGCCGGCAGGCTATGCTAAGAACTATTTAATTAGGGTATTCAAAGGGTCCAGTTGATATACTTCCCGTACCAATTGACTGTTCATGCGATAGACGTGGGAATTTAAACCGGAGGAAATGGACCCTAATCCTCCATACTTAAAGAAAACTATCTGGTATATGGTAGGTTCCCACTTGTAGCAATAAATTTAAAGCAACCAATTGCCGATTATTCTTTAAGGTTCCTTAAACTAATCGAAGATACTTCTCAAAGAGTTATCCAGTTTGAAATAGTTTAAGGAACCTTAAAGAATAATCGGCAATTGGTTGCTCTAAATTTATTGCTACAAGTGGGAACCTACCATATACCAGACATTATGCTAAGAACTATGACTCCGGCCGGGGGAGGATGGACGATAGGAGGCTATGCTTAGGTCCACAGAGGATGCCCTGGCAGCCTTGGGTAAAATCATCTGGATAAAAGGTCTACCTGAGAAAATTGAGGGACAATCAGTGAAGCTCTTCTTGGAGCAGTGGCTCATTACAAACATTTACAATTCCCCCCTCTCCACAATGTTCTTGTGGAGAGGGCATATCTAGTCTTAGGGTGTCTGCTTGCGCCAGGGTCCCTTCTAAGACCTATGGTCACGAGATTGCTGAATTTAAGGGAACTGGACCAGATTCTGCAGGTGACCAGGTCACCTGGCCCCTGGACTATAGAGGGAAATAAGGTTCACCGCTTTCCCAGTTTCACACTACAGGTTGAAAGACAGAGAAGCTGTTTCCTGGAGGTGAAGGTAAAATTAAAGCAACTGGGCCTACAATATGTGCTCCAATAACCGGCTAAGTTTCAGGTAATTAGAGACAATTCTGTATACTTTTTCATGACACTGGCTGATGCCTGGCAATGGATGATGCAACAGGCAGTGGCCAATGTGGAAGATGGAGTTTGGCAGCCCGCTGGGAGGAAGAGCTGAAAGCAGTGGGTGACCTCTACATTGAGCAGCCACACTTCATCATCACAGACAACAATGGAGAGAGCCAATGCAGTAGCAGCTGTGGTGACCATATGCAACTCTCAAGTCTCAACAATGCTGGACAGTACCACTCCCCCCACCACCGGAGTCAGAGATGGACTCCTATTTGGATCTTTCTGGCCTGGTGACCCCATGAAAGTGGATAACCTCATATGATCTGGTCAAACAGTTTGTCAGATACAGAGATATGCACAGATGCTGAGATATGTGGCAGTCGGATGGACTGTGGCCCGGACCTGTAAGGGGGAATCATCTCATCTGTTCATGCCTGGTTGTGGTGGGGCTGTGAGCGGCTTCGGGAGAGCCTCCACTGGTAGGTATACTTTGCCAGTGGCCTTTCCTTACCTTGGACGGTGTTTAGCCAGGCTGTACTCCGTACCACTTCACAACTTTGTAAACAGTTTTACTGCTCACTGGGGCAGGGGGTTGACAGACCTTTACTGAGTTAGGGATAAGCGTGTTCTGGCTTACAGATGGGAAAGGTGAGGTTGAGGAATTGACAGGAAGTTTGAGGGTTGCTTGCTTAGTGAGCAAACACAATCATACTGGAGCTGAAACCCAACTATATGTACTGAGCAGGGATGGAGGGACAGCACCAGGAATAGTCTCAATAATACAACATGGTAGTGAGGGAAAGTGGCATTGAAAACCTTAAAATCTTCTCCTGGAATGTAAATGGCATGGGGAACAAGGTAAAGTGGGTAGTGGTCACACAATACATTAAACGCATTGTCCCAGATCTGGTCTTCCTATGAAAGGCCACTATATGCCACTTGGCCATGTAGGGTTCTCTCGGGGGCTCCAGGTTAATAACAATATCTGCAAAAAGGAGTGTTCCTTTTAAGGTCACTAGGAAATGGTCAGACCTTGATGGCATGGTGCTCAGGACACAGGGGAGCAGAGGGACTGAAGGCTTCATGCTTTTCAATATTTACTCTCCTCCCTACAGAGGGAGGCAATGGCGAAGGTTGGTCCAATATTCCTGGCACCATGGGATACCATACTGCTCGTTGGCGGAGACTAGAACAGCATTCTGACACCAGAGCTGCACAGATCGTAGTTGAGGAGTGATAAGCTAACCCACCAAACACAGTTAGCGCAATTTGTCAAAGCAATGGGGCTTTCTGACTTCTGAAGGTTGAAACACCCTAATGGATTTGACATACCTCTTCTACTGAGGGGTCCACAGATCGTTTTCTAGACTGGATCATTTATTCTCATCTGTTGAGGTGCTCTAGTAATTGAGGGGGCAGAGTACTTAGTGAGGGGGACCTTGGACCATTCCCCACTGCTGATCACCTCTGGAAACAATTGACAGTAAATGAGCGGGCAATGGCAACTTCATGCTTGGGAACTACAAGACCCCAAAATGGTGACCCAGATCTGGGTATATGCATAGTCTAATTTGAGTAAAATAAGGGCTCAGTTGACCTCCCCCCCACCGGGGTTGAGTGGGAAGCTTATAAAGAATAGACAGACTGCAAATGCTGATAGCCCGCATGAAGAGGGCCAAGGCAGAACAATTCTTAGTTCTGGAAGGCCGTGTCGGGCTCCTGGAGCCACAAACAGTGTTTTGGCCAGGGGAGGAGACCATCCAACACTTAAACATAGCCAGGGCAAAATACCACGATGCAGCAGAAGTAGCAGCGCCTCACCATTTTCTGTGCAACACTGATTATATGATGCCAGGGACAAGGCAGGGCACTGTTTAGTGTGGTTGAGCAAGAGGGAGGAAGATGAATAATGGGTGGGAGTGATAGTCACCCTTGCAGGGGATAAGCCCACTCAGGCTGAAGAGATAGCCCAAGAATTTGCCCTTTACTATTGGGCCTTTTGTAAACCCAGGCTGCAGAGGGATGAGGGGGACTTAGAGAGGTTCCTGGGCTCAATCAGCCTCCCACAATTGGACAAGAATGCACTTGAGGGGATAGAGGACGACCTCACCCTCAAAGAGTTGTCCGAGGTGCTTGCCTCCATGCCAAGTGGGAAAGCGATGGGTCCCAAAGGATCCCCGTGGAACTTTTTAAGAGACTTGAGGTATTGGTGGATCGCACCTGCTAGCAATGTATAAGGACTTCCACACACAGGAGAAGCTACCCCCTGATCTGCGACATGCCCTGATCACAGTGATATACAAAGAGGGCAAGCAGAGGTCCGATTGTGAATCATACCGCTCCAACTCTCTCTGCTAGACATGGAGACCAAATTCATGGCAACCATGCTGGCCCGCACTGTCAATGGGGTGATAACCTTGTTGATACAACAGACAGTGTTCATGCTACGCCAGCCAAAACAACAATCTCAGGCGTCTACACAACAGGCTAGATGCAGTGAGGGATGTTCCCCAACCTCTGGAGATTGTCTCCACCAAAGATGATCAGGGCTGTGCGTGGTGGGGTGAACTGGAACAGTGGCAGAGGGAAAAGATCTCCTAATATGCGGATGATGTTCTGCAATACATCAGGGACCCTGCAGCATTCTTTGGCCCCAATGCTTGACATGGTCAAGACCTTTGGGGTTAACTCAGGATATATGATAAACTGGGGTAAATCAGTATTTTTCAAGGTCAGTAGATTGGGCCAGGGGACCAGTAGCCCAGCCCCTATTCAGGTGGCAACTGATGGATCGAAGTATATGGGTATCCTTATCACACTGGCCCCAGAGTACTTCTGGGAGAAGAATCTGGAGCCCCAGTTAGCAAATCTACTAGGTGACGTGACCAGATGGAGCAGGCTTCCCTTGATGTTCCTTGGTAGAGTGACCGTTCTCAAAACGATTAACTTCCCAAACTTCCTTTACATTATGAAGAGTATGCCATTCCCAATCACAAATTCTTCCTCACCTGACTAGATAAAGAGGTGTGAAGGCTCTTCTGGGATGAAGAGGCCTCAGGGATAGCCTTGAGAACACACAATCAGTTAATATACAAAGGAGGGATTGCCCTCCCACACCATAAGGCATACTATTGGGCTTCCCAGCTCCAATCAATCATCGCCTGCGTGCATGCTCAAGGAAGGACCCAGAAGTGCAACTGGATAAATGCTTGATGGTGGAACCAACATGGAGGCACTTTGTTAATGATGGAGGAGGAGGGGTGAGTCTACTAGCCCAGCGCAGGTGGCTCTAGCCGCGTGGGGCAAAGTGAGGACCCATGTGGGTTCGAAAAAGAGAGTCACGAAGGATACATCACTATTGAAAGAGGAGGCATTATGAGAGGTTAGCAAACTGCGGGGCTTTGCCTACTGGGATTTAATTGGCAAATCCAGACTGCGGGACATTGTGGAGAATGAGGGGATTAAGGGCCAGATGTAGCAAATGGTTTTACCCATTCTGTGTCTATGGGAACATTTGTTTGTACATATGGCTCTAAGTCCTTTAAATGACTGAAAGAAGAGTATGAGCTCTCGAATATACAATATACCCAGCTCAGACATTCCCTACGTCGCAATGGAGTGGACTGGTGTGCCCTACCAGATTTGTCCCCGCTAGAGAATCACTAGGTACATGTTCCTACATCAAGGATAATATGGATTTTCAAAGGAAATTATTTAATGTGGAATGGGAGAAGGACATGCTTCTAATAACGCTGAACGCAGCTTCTTTATGCACTAGTATACAACACAGTGATGGATTAAGAGCAATTGAACACTTCATGAGGGCTAGACCTATACGTTTCTATAAACACACAAAGCTGATGTATGATTGAGTGGTGTTCGAAGCATAACATTTTCTTTTTCAATTATAACATTTATGAGCAACAACAGGGGAGTGTGCTGGGCACTTGTTTTGCCCCCAGTTATGTGAATTTGCATATGGGCTGGTGGGAGGAGTAGATGCTCTCTAGTCCCCCATTGGCAAAAATGAGCAGAGAACATCAGCCTGTGGATGCGTTTTATTGACAACACCTTTGTCATTTGGAGAGGTGATGTAAATTCAGCACAGAATGTTGTAGGAGGAGATTAATAATAATGATCTGATATTTACCAGCACAATCAGTAAGAGATAGGTAGAAGTTTTGGATGTGAAGTTGTCAGTAAGCAGAAAAAGTCTAGTGTCAGCACTCTTTGCAAAACTGAGTGCTGGGAAGAGCATTTTACATGCTGGTAGCTTTCACCCAATACCACTAAGGAAAGTATCCCTTAAGGTGAGCTCCTCAGAGTAAAGAGAATTTCCAGTGCACCTGATGGATATATGAAGGTGGAGCAAGAAATGATTACAAGATTTGTGGACAGAGGCTATGATGGAAAAACACTGGAAAAGGCTATAAAAAAGTGTCCACAGGGCCTAGGGATGCAATACTATTCAGGAGACAGTAGAAAAAGGTGAGGAAGGATAATGAATGTAGGTTTATTACTACGTTCAACACTGAACCGCATTCTGAGAGAGCAGTCTTATGTAAAGTTTTTGGCACCTGTTAAGGAGTAACCCTCTAATAGGTAGGAAGCTATCTAAGAGACCACAGATGACCTTCAGGGGGACTAGGTCCATGCGGAATATTCTGGTCAGGATTGATGTGAGAACAGAGAAGTAAATTGGCTTAGGCCAAGTGAGGACTTCATTAAATTTAATAAATGTAAGGAGTGCAGGAATGGGGCTAACGTGACAGTTTGTAACCCAAGGCAAGAACATCAGGACGATACATAGGGGGTCATTACAACATTGGCGGTAAAAGCCGCTTACCGCCATGCAGAAGACTGCCAACACACCGCCGCGGCCACGGAATTCCGCCACGGTCATTATGACCCACAGCTCGGAATCTGCCAAAATCCAGACACCCACACAAGTCCGCCACACCAAAGGTCAGTGATAAACTGGCGATAACAAAACCTCCACCGTCACGCCAACAGGAATACGCCCCCACTATCACGACCCATGAATCCACGCGTCGGTCTTTCAACCGCAGTATTCCATTGGCGGTACACACCGCCGCGCTCAAAAGACACACACATTTACAAAACACATCCACATTGGACAATTCGAAATACACACACCTGATACACATACACACACCACTCCCACACATCCAATACAATATAAAACACACACCCACATCTCCCACAAACACTTACGTCAACAATTGCGACAGAAGGCCAGAGAGAGACACCACCAGAAAGAACAATAGCATCCACAGGCACCCTACACCATCACTCACACAACATCCAAGCACCTCACACAACACACCTCTAAATGTCACCCCACACGTCACAACACACACCACCCCACACATCACCCACACCACCCCATGGCCCCGCAAAGACACGCCAGGTTCTCTGAGGAGGAGCTCAGGGTCATGGTGGAGGAAATCATCCGGGTAGAGCCACAGCTGTTCGGATCACAGGTGCAGCACACCACCATAGCTAGGAAGATGGAGCTATGGCGAAGAATCGTGGACAGGGTCAACGCAGTGGAACAGCACCCAAGACCACGGGATGACATTAGGAAGAGGTGGAACGACCTACGGGGAATGGTGCGTTCAGTGGTCTCAAGACACCACCTTGCGGTTCAGAGGACTGGCGGCGGACCCCCACCTCCTCCCCCAGAACTCACTACATGGAAGGAGCAGGTCTTGGCTATACTGCATCCTGAGGTCGTTGCAGGAGTAGCTGGAGGAATGGACTCTGGTAAGGCAAATCTTTCACTACTTCATCCCCCACCCACCTGCATGCTATCACATACCCTCGCCCTCACCCCCATCACTCCAATTCCTCACGCATGTCCCAATATCACAAACCACACATGTCAAACCCAAGCCCTGCATGTAACACCAAAGCATGGACACCCATCACCAAAGCATGTCCACTGCACATACCCATACACCCCCCTAAACCATTATCACACAAGGTCCTACACAGGAATGCAAGCACTGGGGTACAGGGTCACCCACCCATTGCCCACCATGGCACACACAGATGCAAAAATCATGCCTTTCCACCCCTGCAGGACCCCTACCCAACGTCACCGGACAGGAGGGTCCAGACATGTCCACTCCACCCACAGAAGAGGCCCACAGTGATGACAGCAGCTCTGTCCAACTGGATCAAGATGACCAGCCCGGCCCATCTGGGACCTCGGGACAGTCGGTTCCCCTCACACTGGCACAGGCCAATACAGAGCTACCCCCCTCTGGAAACACCAGCACAACACCCACCCAGCGGGCCCATCCCTCTGTCCCCAGGACACGTCAATCAGCAGTGTGTCCACCACTACATGGAACCTAGGCTAACCCACCACCCCAACAACACCAGGGACCTGGGGACAGTGGCAGTGGGCACACGGTTCAGGGGACAGAGGCCCAGGAACACAGGGGAACTGGGAGGGCTGCTGTGCGACAGGGGGAGTACAGGCCCAGGGAACCCACTCTCCACGAGGCCCTCTCCAACATCATGGGAGCCTACCACCATTCCCAGGAGACGATGGCAACGGTACTGGCCAAGTTTCAGGAGACCCAGCGGCTGCAGGAGGAACAGTATCTGGGCTTCAGGGAGGAACTAAAATCCATCAATTCCACCCTGGGCACCATTGTAGGGGTGCTGAAGGAACTCGTCAACACCAGGAGGGATACTGTGGCACAACAAGGGGCCCCTGACACTAGCCTGGACGATGAACTGCCCACCACCTCTGCCGGCACTAGTGGACAGGAGGCACCACCACAGGACCACGACACCAGCACCCCACCCCCTGCAGATGGAGAACCACCCCGCAAGCGGTCCCTGAGATCCAGGACAAAGACAGAGAACAATGCCAAGACCCCCGCCAAGAAATGAGACCACCCTGAATGTCATCCTTCTGTCCCACTTTGTCACCCTGTCCATACTTAAACTGCCCCAGCTCCACTTCCTATGCCCCTTTGGACAATGCACCTGTGAGACTAATAGACTGGACTCTGCCATGGACATTCCTCCACCATCACCCCTGACCATTTTACAACCCCCTCCACTATTTTGCACTTAAATAAACACCCTTAAATCACAAAACAATCTGGAGTCAGTCTGTGCTTTCACAATTGTGTATTTGCAATAACTGAGGAAAATAGCAATGTCCATTGTATTGTCAACATACCTATGTCACACAGCTCTAGTCCATGCGGAAATAAAGCAGATGTCACACAGTGGGACCCACATCTGTGAAATCGTAAGGGAAAGTGACAACTCAGTGACCATACACTGGGTGAAAATGACAGACAGATGAGAGGTAGTAGAATTAAATCAGATGTAGCAGGCAGTTTTGTCTTCTTACCTGTGTCCCACTGGAAGTATTGGTGGATCACCGTGTTCCTGTTGTCTATGTCCTCTTCTTGTGCTTCCTCGTCTTCACTGTCCACAGGCTCCACAGCTGCCACAACACCTACATCTGGACCATCCTCCTCCAGAAAAGGCACCTGTCGTCGCAAAGCCAAGTTGTGAAGCATACAGCAGGCCACGATGATCTGGCATACCTTCTTTGGTGAGTAGAATAGGGAACCACCTGTCATATGGAGGCACCGGAACCTGGCCTTCAGGTCCTCTCTATAATCCTCCTAGGCCACCCATGGGCCTCATTGTAGCGTTCTCTGCCCTTGTCCTGGGATTCCTCACAGGGGTCAGTAGCCATGACAGGTTGGGGTAACCAGAGTCACCTGCAAATGGCGAGGGACAACTGTTAGACACACACTAACTCATAGGGACATCCCCAGACCCAGGCACCTATGCACACTGTATAGGGTCCATGTCCTCACCTATTAGCCACACACGGTGCCTCTGGAGTTGCCCCATCACATAAGGGATGCTGCTATTCCTCAGAATGTAAGCGTCATGCACTGAGCCAGGAAATTTGGCATTCACATGGGAGATGTACTGGTCGGCCAAACACACCATCTGCACATTCATCGAATGGTAACTCCTCCGGTTTCTGCACACCTGTTCACTCCTGCGTGGGGGGACCAAGGCCACATGTGTCCCATCAATGGCACCTATGATGTTGGGGATATGTCCCAGGGCATAGAAGTCACCTTTCACTGTAGGCAAATCCTCCACCTGAGGGAAAACGATGTAGCTCCACATGTGTTTCAGCAGGGCAGACAACACTCTGGACAACATGTTGGAAAACATAGGCTGGGACATCCCTGATGCTATGGTCATTGTTTTGTGAAAGACCCACTTGCTAGTAAATGGAGTACTGACAGCACCTGCACTAGAGGGGGAATTCCTGTGGGATGGCGGATAGCTGACATCAGGTCTGGCTCCAACTGGGCACACAGTTCCAGGATTGTGGTACGATCAAGTCTGTAGGGTATGATCACATGTCGCTCCTCCATTGTCGACAGGTCCACCAGCGGTCTGTACATCGGAGGATGCAGTCTTCTCCTCACCTGCCCCAGCAGACGTTGCCTATGGAGGAGAACAGCGAGCAGAGAGTCAACCAACTCTGAGGTACGTAAACACAACTTAATCGGAAAATGTTTGCAAATCGACATATAGCTGTATTAGTGTTTAAGCAAGGCCTAGATATGTGTGACGCAGTCCAAAATAATGCCATGTGGGCCCCTGAAATGGCGTCTGCCTGACCTGTAAAGTGGGATAAGGGGATATTAAGTAACTGCGCTGGCGTTGTACACCGTTGCGGTAGGCGGTCGAAGACCGCGGCGCAATCCTGCATTGGTTAACATTGGGCCCTATGGGTCCCAGGAGCCAATGACGATGTACGCCGGCAGTGACGGTACGCACCGCCGGGGACGTGACCGCCATTTTCTCCCTGTTCAATCACTTGATACCTGATCTACGACAGGAGAGGACCTACACTGCAAGTGCTGCTGTGACCTCAGTCTGGAAGAGACAATGGCTCGTGTGTCTGGGGAGAGGGCCCCTGCCTTCAGCACGGAGGAGTTGGAGAAACTAGTAGATGGGGTCCTCCCCCAGTACACGCTACTCTACGGTCCTCCAGACAAACAGGTGAGTACACTATGAGCATGCTGTATGGGCAATGGCTGATTGGGGTGGTGTGGATGAAAGATAGGGGGGGGGGAGAATGAGGCGTGCATGAAACGACGGTGAGGGGATGTGCGTCATGGCAAGGGTAGGGATGCGGGCCAATGACTGTGACAGTGCGGACGGTTATATCTTCTCCTTTTCCCCTGTACTATTTCTGTAGGTCACCGCCCACCAGAAGAAGGATATTTGGCCTGCCATCGCCAATGAAGTCTGCCACAGACGGAGCACCCACTGCCGGAATAGATGGGAGGACATTGGCCGCTGGAGAAAGAAGATGGCGGAGGCCCAGCTGGGTATGGCCTCCCAATGTGGAAGGGGTGCCCGTCGCACCATGACCCCCCTGATGTTCCAGATCCTGGCAGTGGTGTACCCCGAACTGGATGGGCGCTTGAGGGCATCACAGCAGCCACAAGGGGGTGAGTACACTCTCATTCAGCTGATTAAGCGCGCATTGTAGGTGTCTGGGTGGGGGAGGTGGGCTCTGAGTTCCCCTAGGCCAGGGTGAGTTTAGTAGGCAAGGTCCCTTCTGAAGGCAGGCCCTGTGGCACCCCACCCCACCTGTGTACAGAGCCAACTACACCTAGTCAGGCTCTTGTGACATCCATATGTGCAGCAATCGGGCATAGCCTTGTAACCCATGTCCCTGTGATTGATTAGGGAACTTCAAGTGCACGGCGTAGGGCAGGGGGCTTCTGTGTCTGTAGTGCCCGCCAACGGTAGTGGTATTGCATGCACTCAACATGTCTTTCTTCTATCTCCCCCCCTTTTTGAGGTCTCCCTGTTCTTGTGTGCATTAGCATCATCAGACGGAGGAGCAGTGGCACCGAAGCAGGAGGGAGCTGCATCCCACATGGCCCTGGAGGGCAACACAACAGAGTCTGAATTCACCAGTGGGATGGAGGGTGAGGGGAGCTCCACGGCGGGGACAGGAGCTGAGACCAGCGATAGGGACTCCTCCTCTGATGGGAGCTCCCTTGCGGTGGCGGGCCCATCTGTGCCCATCTGTGCCCCCCGCATCTACTGGTATAGCTGCCACCCCCCCTACCAGCACCGCCCTCCAAGTAGCCCCTCAGCGTTTGCCCCGTGGCCACACACCCAGGAGGGTGGGCATCTCCTTCGCCCCAGGCACCTCAGCCCCTGCCCCTGTCAGCCCTGCTGCCCTCAGTGAGGAGGCCATTGACCTCCTCAGGTCCCTCACTGTTGGGCAGTCAACCATTTTGAATGCCATCCAGGGTGTAGAGAGGCAGTTGCAACAAACCAATGTATACCTGGAGGGCATTCATTCTGGTCAGGCAGCCCAACAGCGAGCTTTTCAGACTCTGGCCTCAGCACTGATGGCAGCCATTGTCCCTGTCTCTAGCCTCCCCATCCAACTTCCTCCACCCAGACCCAAACCCCTGTAACTCACCCTATCCCAAGCACACCATCAGACCAGCATGCACACACGTCAACACACAAGGGAAGCTCAGGCAAACATAAGCACCACACATCCCACAGGCACTCACGCAAGCACCATACACATGCAGACATACCAACATCCACTGCCTCCACTGTGTCCCCCTCCTCCTCGTCTCCCTCCTCCCTCCCTGTCTCATCTCCACTCACACCTGCATGCACTACATCGTCAGCCACTACCTCCATCACCAGCACACCTACCACCACACCCCGCTCACGTGCACTCACCACCCCCACTACCATTCACACATCCCCTGTGTCCTCTCCCAGTGTGTCTGTGAGCCCACCTCCCAAGGTACACAAACGCAGCCACACACCCACCCAACAGCAATCCACCTCACGACAGCCTCCAGCCCATGCACCTTCGCCCAAAGTCACCAAATGTACACCTCCTACAACCACTACCTCTTCCTCCACTCCCAAACCCCCTCCATCTACCCGTCCCAGTGTGCCCAAAAAACATTTCCTGTCCAACCTTGACCTCTTTCCCTCACCTCCCCCACCCCTTCAGTCTCCTAGGGCCCGCCTCTCCAGGTCCCAACCCAGCGCCTCAGCCACACCACAGGAACAGTGGTGCCAGTAGTAACCGGCTTCTGGAGTGCGCCAGGCAACAAGGCAGCCAGTGTGGCAAGGAGCCAGAGCACGGACAGTCCTCCACCTCAAAAGCATAAAAAGTTGGCCAGTGCCTGGCGGGAGAGAGGAAAAAAGTCTGCCACCAAAGCCGCTCCCAGGGGTACAGTTGGGAGTGTGGAGACAGCTGCGCCACCATCCAAGGTGGGGAAGGGGCACAGTAAAACCGGCAAGTCTGGGAAAAGCTGCACGGCGGACAAGACCGCAACAAGCACCACTGCCAAGGACACCGCTGAACAGGACACCGCCGCCACCAGCACCGCTGCCAGGGACACCACCGCCACCAGCACCGCTGAACAGGAAACCGCCGCCACCAGCACCGCTGCCAAGGACACCGCCGCCACCAGCAACGCTGCCAAGGACACCGCCGCCACCAGCACCGCTGAACAGGACACCGCCGCCACCAGGACCCCTGAACAGGACACCGCCGCCACCAGCACCGCTGAACAGGACACAGCCGCAACAAGCACCGCAGGCCGGTGAGCGCCAAAGATTCCAACGCTACTGAGGCCGCCACTAGCAGGATGAAGCACTCTGGGCACAAAGCCCCCTCCAGAATCAGTGGAGAAAGGTATCCACTACCTCAGTCCTTCGCAGGATGAAGCACTCTGGGCACAAAGCCCCCTCCAGAACCAGTGGAGAGATCCATCCACTACCTCAGTCCTTGGCAGGATGAAGCACTTTGGGCACAAAGCCTCCTCCAGAACCAGTGGAGAGATCCATCCACTACCTCAGTCCTTGGCAGGATGAAGCACTCTGGGCACAAAGCCCCCTCCAGAACCAGTGGAGAGATCCATCCACTACCTCAGTCCTTGGCAGGATGAAGCACTCTGGGCACAAAGACCCTCCTCTGGGCACAAAGCCCCCTCCAGAACCAGTGGAGACTGTTATCCACTTGAGAGACGGTGGCTTTGCACTCCCCAGGATGCTGCTGTGGGCAAACCACCCACTGTAGAGACTTGAGAGACTGTGGCTTTGCACTCCCCAGGATGCAGCAGTGGGCAACCCACCCACTGTAGAGACTTGAGAGACTCTGGCTGAGGTGCCCCCCCTTCCCTTCCCCCTGAGCTGCCTGTTTTATTTCTATCGGATGCCCCAGCAGTGTTCTCTCCGTCTTGTTCGGGTATTGAGTGTGGGCCTCGCCCATGCATTTTGGACCCAGTGGTCCACGGACTATGATGGTGGAATCCCTTGGACTTGTATTCCTGGTGTATATATTTGTTTATAGTGTGAATATCTTTATATATGTATATATTTTTGATTCATGTATTTGAATATATTACAATCATTCAACTAATTTCTTTTGTCCTTGCATTCTTCCAGGGGGGATTGGGGGGTGTAACTGTAATGTATCATGATGTATTAGTGTGTGTGTTGTCGTGGGTGAGGGTGGGGGTGTTGCGTGTGTGTCACTCTCTTTTCCCTCCCCCCTTCCCTGTGTCATAGGTGCAGTACTCACCGTGGTCTTCGCCGCAGTCTTTGTTGTTCCTGGTAGAGAAGATAAAGGCTGGCAGTATCTGGAGCTCGGGTTCCATGGCGTCCTGATTCCTCGTGGGGTGTGTAGAGGTGAACGTTTTCCCTTCCAAGTCCTGTTTCCGACGTGTTTTTGTTCGCGGTGAATCCGCCCCGGAAAAGGTGGCGGATTGGACAGTTGTAATTCTGTGGGCGGTACATTGTCCTCCGCCTGTCTGTTGGCGGTTACCGCCGCGGTGTTTGTTTGTACCGCCTTTGCGGTCGGAGTGTTAAAGTGGCTGTCTATGTTGCCGGTTTCCGCCACGGTCGTGATTCCAATTTTTTCCCGCCGGCCTGTTGGTGGTTTTACCGCCGCTTTAACACTGACCGCCAGGGTTGTAATGACCACCATAATCTTTTTACCTGTAAAAGCGATCATGTAGTATACATATTAAGATGTACTTGTCCTAAAGTATATGTAGGCAGCACCGCTCTGCAAGTACAAAAAGCAATCCTCCAACACTTAAGAGCGATATGGAATCATGTCTATTCTTACCCCGTGGCAAGGCATATGCATAAGGTACATAATGCTGATGTGAAAGACCTAAATTACAGTGTTATTGATGGGATTTTTAAGAGATGTCAGATGTGGCAATAGGGAGAAAAAACTGAGAATCCTGGAATCTAAGTACATTTTACACTTCGATTATAAAGAACCGGGTCTAAGCTGTGATGAAGAGATGCATGTTCATCTGTAATTCTGCAATTTTGTTATGTGTCTGAACTATCTCTTCCAATGGATGATAGGTCAGCAAACTGATGTTAAGCTGTCTAGGAAAAGCTGTTTTGTGTAGTTTTAACAGATGCTTATTTTGTTTTAACTTTTCAGAGATTCCTCTGGCGACATGAACAATCTTGTGCACATGAAGGAGTTATTGTATCTATATACCCACTGGAGCTCTATTGCGAGTGGATTACACATCTAGAGTGATTGATGGAGGTGTGAGATTTATTGTTGCCAATTATGTTTTGAAGTTATAAACCTTGTTGGTAACATTGATCACATCAGCCCACTTGGGCGGTATCCTTTTGTTTAATTTTGAATATTGGACTTGCACTTTGGTTACATTCTTATTCTGATAGAATGAGTCCAGTGAGTGATACATTTATTTGTAACATGATGGCATATGCCTATTTATTTGTTTCATTCACCAAAAAGAAGGGGAATACCCTATAACCCCAACCTGCTCAGGGTACCATCTAAACATAATCACATAAAATAGCAGGCAGGAACAAATTGAATCAATAATTATACTCACCAAAGTACTCACTTTTGGTTGATTGGGTAAATTACTTTCCCATATTTATTTAATTAATTTTACGTCGACGCAAGCGAAGGCAGCAGGTTGACATTGATACAGTCCGTGCTGGAGGGTGCGGAAAGGAGAGCGTTTCCTCTTGGTACAGGCATTTGAGTGAGTGGAGACACTACCGCTGAGTAAAATCAGAAGATTACTCAAATAAAGAAGAACAGCGCCTGGGGACAACACCAATATTCAAATAGGCAAAGCATTTCCCATTTTTATGTATTGTATTTGTTTAGTTTTGAGATTTTGTGTTTTGTAATTAGTTAGTAATTTCATTTATTTCTGTATATGTTATCATGCTGAGGTACATACTGTTTTCTGAAAATTAATTAAATAAATATGGGAAAGTAATTTACCTGATCAACCAAAAGTGAGTACTTTGGTGAGTATAATTATTGATTCAATTTGTTCCTGCCTGCTATTTTTTGTGATTATATTTATTTGTTTATCACATTTTCTTTCATGTATTACACACCTTGTATATAGCACTCTCTATCTGCTATTTGATGCTCTGTGGAGGTGTTGAATTCAGAGTTCGACCAGAGTATTTTGTTTGTGTTTAGAATTGGTGGGAACACGTGATCATTTAAATGCACTAAGATGACATTTCTACATTATGACAAAGGCTGACTCTCAACAGAAATAAGTCAGGTTTGAAATGCCTTGGGACACAGCTAGTGAGCTAGCCCTGGGAGATAGGTCTGTGGGGGCCACGAATGGCTTAGGGTGGATGGTCATGCAGCTCTCCTATCTTTTTAGAAAGTCAGTGGCCCTGAGGGATGAGGTCCCATTCAAGACTTCAGGAGGGGGACCGTGCACCCCGCCCACCTTCTTTTAGTAAATATTGGTCCAGGGGTGGGCTCCCCTGGGCTTATAATGGCTCAGGGAGGGGGGCCATGTGGTCCTCCTCCACTTTTTTTAAAGGGTTTTGGTCCTGGGGTGGGCTCCACATTACCTATATAATGGCTCAGGAAGGAGGTCTGCGCGCCATGCACTCCTAATTACCCCACATATTTCAACACTCATGACATCTTTGATAACAACATTGATAATATCAAGTTAATATTTGCAGTAAAATTATTGATGAGAAAAATGTGCATGGCGGGGCACGAGTTATAGTTGCTTTAAATAACTATAACTGCTGAATTTCTATGCTTTTATATGTTTAAAATGTGAGCCTAACTATAACATCGATGTAACCTTTGGTTTTTTAAGTGAATTTCTTTGCTTGTTTTTTTCATTATATTATATGACGCACCTACTCACCAACCCACTCAGACACTCACAGTCCCACTCACAGACCCAGTCAGACAGTGAAGCACCTACTCACCAACCCACTCAGAAACTGAACCACCTACTCATTGACCCACACAGACACTGACACATCTACTCACAGACCCATTCAGATCCTCATGCTCCCACTCACAGACTCACTCGAACACAGACGCCCCCATTCACAGACCCACTCAGACCCTTATGCACCCACTCACAAACCACCCAGACCCTCAGGCACCCAGTTTCACACCCAGACACTCTCACACCCAGAGACATAATGCTGATAATGCCTGTAACACATATTCTCACAAGAAGAGAGACAGACTTCTCGGCTGTGAGCACCACAGATAGGGTGGTTATAGGGATTGGCCTTCTCTGGCCAGGCCACAGGCCAGGCCCTGTGGCTAACAGTTGCTGTGCATGGCCGAAGGCCGTGCGTAGTGTGAGGTTGGGTTGTCATAGGGGTTGCAGCAGGGCCTGGCCATAAGCCAAAGGCTATGCTTGGCGGTGGTTGGATTACCATATATTAATGAAAATCACATTACGTAAAAAAAAAAAATGGAAATTCACTGAAAAAAACAAAGGTTATAGGGATGTTATAGTTAACAAATAAAATTAAAAAAACCTTAGAAATTCACATAAAAAACAAAGGTTACAGGGACGTTATAGAAATTCAGCAGTTATAGTTAGAGTTCTTTCAAGTAACTATAACTTCCGCCCTAAGGTAACTATAACTGGCCGCAAAATTTGCTAAATCTATCCCTAAGAAGGTGCCGTCGGAGAGTCCGCGGGCCACTGGTGGTGAGGACGGCTCTCTGAGTGACAATGACTAAATCTATTCTTTTTCTACTCAAGCCCTTGTGACCATATCCGCGCGGTCTGTAAATCTATAGATGCTTTACTGCTGGGGCGGGCTGTTCTTTTGTATGTTCCTTAATCGTTGGTCCCCCTGCCCTTTCATCCCGCCTGGGATGAGCTCCGGATGGCCTTGCTGATGCCCCATTGGATGAGTCCATTTACACTGTTTGCTATTATGTTGTGGGAAATGTATTGGGGGATGGACGGGACTGTAGCTCTGACCATTTTGTGGGGTCAGCGTGGGTGGGGGCTGGGACTATTTATGCTTGGTTTACGCCCTCTGCTTCTTCTCTTCTGTTCCTGTTTCTTTCCCTGCAAGCCGCAGAAGCCTTTTTTGTGATGCTATGGGGAGATGTATGTTCGGATAAGGCGTTGTTGTGGCGCAAGAAAATGTGACGCCTGTGCGCTGTCTTACCTGGAATGCTCGTGGGTTGAATGACGGGCGCAAGATGTGATTGGTATCTGCTTATATGCAACGACATGCGGTGGACATTTGCATGCTGCAGGAGACTCACCTGGTGGAGACCACTAAGCATCGGTTGAAGGCTGGCTGGATTGGTGAATGGCACGCTGTGTTGTATTCACGCTATGCAAGAGGTGTGGCAGTTCTGATCAGGAAGGGTCTTCCATGGTGTACTGAGAGGGCACTTGTAGATCCCAATGGCTGCTACGTTATGCTGAGTGGTACGCTTCTTGACAAGCCATGTAAATTGGTAGCGTTATACGGCCCAAATACTGATGACCCTGAATTTTTCAGTGAAGTGGGGCGACTAATCAACTCACTGGGTCCTTGGTCCCTGTTATGGGAGGCGACTTTAATGTGGTGTTGGACTTCGAGGCGGATCGAGAGAGCTGGGCTAGACCCCAGCATGTGGCGACTGCCAGAGCTCTGACACGGGTGATGGATGAGGGTGCCTTGGTGGACTTATGGAGGAAAAAGCACGGGACTGAGAGGGAAGGTACCTGCGTCAATTATGTGCACGGTAGCTGGTCTGGCATAGATAGATGGCTCGGCACCAGGGATGTTGAGCTCTGGATGCAGTCTATTAAGCATAAGGCACGCACTCTGTCGGATCATATGCCGGTTATGCTGGAGCTGGCTGTTCCGGGTGGGACGCACCGTGCCTTTATGTGGCGGCTCCCTCATGGCGCGCTTAGGGACCAGGTATTCAGGGACGAGGTCCGTGACGCCATACTTCATTACTTTGCTGAGAATCGGGGGTTGGTGACCTCGGCCAGCACTGTATGGGAGGCCTTTAAGGTGGTGATCCGCGTGAGTGTCTCTCTAAACAGCACGGCATGCCGAAGGTGTTAAGGCGCGAGCTGACAAAACTGGAGACCCAGATTGCTGATCTTGAAAAACCCTTGGCTTTGAACTGGTCGGAAGACTTTTTGTCGGCCTTGAAGGGGAAGATGACACAGTTTGAGGAGGCTGCCCGGCGCGAGGTCTGCTTCTTAGGGAAGAATGCTACAGCGAGGTGACAGAGCTGGCCGAACTCTGGCCACAATGCTCCACAAGCCATGGGCAAGTAATTATATTTTGGAGCTGAATGACGCGTCTGGAATGCAATACACTGGCACAGGCGAGATCAAGCGTATCCTCACTGACTTTTATTCAGCTGTATACGCTGAACCCCCAGAGTTGAACTCGGAAGCTGCCGCTGCCTCTTTCAAAGATATTAGCCTCCTGTGGTTTGAGAATGCACACAGGCAGTATTTAGATGTTCCCTTCTCGGTGGACGATGTTGTCCAGGCAATACACAGCTTACCCGGGGATAAGGCACCTTGACTTGATGGTCTTACGCCGGCCTTCTATAAGGAATATGCTGATATATTAGCTCCTCACCTCTTAGAGGTTTACGCGGAGGCTCTAGAGACTGGGCTCCTTCCGCCCTCGCTGCAAGTGGCTCTCCTTCTTATAGGCCTCTCTCATTAATCAATATTGATAATAAGATCCTGACGAAGCTTATTGCAGCTCGTTTGCAGCTTTTGCTCCCTTCTCTGGTACTGCCCAATCAATCTGGCTTTGTGCCGGTTCGCTCCACCCTCTATAACCTCCAAACCTCTTTTGTGTTATCAAGTATGATTAGACCTGAAGACTGCACGGAGGCCGTGTTTCTAGATGCCACCAAGGCCTTCAACTCTCTGGCATGGCACTATGGTGGTCATTACAACCCTGGCGGACGATGTTAAAGTGGCAGTAAGACCGCCAACAGGCCGGCAGTAAAAAAATTGGAATTACGACTGTGGCGGAAACCGCCAACAAAGACAACCACTTTAACACTCCGACCACCACGGCGGTACAAATAAACAGCTTGGCGGTCACCGCCAACAGACAGGCGGAGGACAAAGTACCGCCCACAGTATCACAACCTACCAATCCGCCACCTTTTCCGGGGCGGATTCACCGCGGACAAAAACACGGCGGAAACAGGACTTCGAAGGGAAAACGCTCACCTCTACACACCCCATGAGGAACCAGGACGCCATGGAACCAGAGCTGCAGATCCTGCCAGCCCTTATCTTCTTGCTCCTCTACCAGGAGCACGAACGCAGGCGGCGAAGACCACGGTTGGTACTGCACCTACAACACAGGGGAGGGGCAGGGGGGAGGGGAAAAACAGGGACACACACACGCAACACGCAACACCCCCACCCCCACCCCCACCCTCACCCACGACAACACACACACTAATACATCATGATACATTATAGTTACACCCTCCAACCCAACCCGGAAGAATGCAAAGACCAAAGAAAATGAGTGTAACCATTGTAATATATTAAAATGCAGTACGCAAAAATATACATATATACACTATAAACAAAATATACACCAAGAATAGTAGTCCAGGTAGTGCTCCATTGAAGTCCGTGGAACACTGGGCCCACACGGTATGTGCGAGGCCCACACAAGATCCCCGACCATGACGGAGAGAACACTGCAGGGGCATCAGATAGCAATAAAACAGGCACCTCAGGGGGAGGGAAAAGGGGGGCATCTCAGCCGGTTGAGTGCACAACGCCAAATCCACCAGAGGGCCACATGCCCACTGTTCAATCCTGGGGAGTGCAAAGCCACAGTCCCTCAAGTCTCTACAGTGGGTGGGTTGCCCACTGCTTTATCCTGGGGAGTGCAAAGCCACAGTCTCTCAAGTCTCTGCAGTGAGTGGGTTGCCCACTGTTCACTCCTGGGGAGTGCAAAGCCACAGTCTCTCAAGTCTCTACAGTGGGTGGTTTGCCCACTGTTCAATCCTGGGGAGTGTAAAGCCACAGTCTCTCAGTGGATGACAGTCTCTTGGTGGAGGGGGCTTGGTGCCCAGAGTGCTTCATCCTACCAAGGACTGAAGTAGTGGATGTATCTCTTCACTGGTTCTGGAGGGGGCTTGGTGCCCAGAGTGCTTCATCCTGCTCGTGACGGACTCAGTAGTGTCAGTGCCCTTGGCGGCCATGGGCCAGCGGTGCATGGGGCGGCGGTGCCCTGTTCATCGGTGCTTGTGGAGGTGGTGCCCTGTTCAGCGGTGCTTGTGGCGGCAGTGACCTGTTCAGCGGTGCTTGTGGCGGCGGTGCCCTGTTCAGCGGTGCTTGTGGCGGCAGTGCCCTATTCAGCGGTGCTTGTGGCGGCGGTGACCTGTTCAGCGGTGCTTGTTGCGGCGGGGTCCTTTGCAGTGACTCATCTGCTGGCGGTCCTTCATGGCCCAGTGGGGCTGGTGCTGGAGGTCCTCTCTGGCCCAGCGGGGCTGGCGGTCCTTCATTGCCCAGCGGGGCTGGTTCTGGCGGTCCTCTCTGGCCCAGCGGGGCTGGTGCTGGCGGACCTCTCTGGCCCAGCGGGGCTGGTGCTGGCGGTCCTGTCTGGCCCAGCGGGGCTGGTGCTGGCGGTCATGTCTGGCCCAGCGGGGCTGGTGCTGGCGGTCCTCTCTGGCCCAGCGGGGTTGGTGCTGGCAGTCATGTCTGGCCCAGCGGGGCTGGTGTTGGCGGTCCCCTCTGGCCCAGCGGGGCTGGTGGCGGGGCTGGTGGGGCTGGTGGCGGTGGCCTCTTGGGCAGCAGGGCATCTGCTGGCAGTGGCCTCCTGGGCAGCGGGGATGATGGGGGTGGCCTCCTGGGCAGCGGGGCTGGTGGCGGTGGTCTCTTGGGCAGCAGGGCAGGTGCTGGCGGTGGCCTCCTGGGCAGCGGGGATGATGGCGGTGGCCTCCTGGGCAGCAGGGATGATGGCGGTCTTCTCCGCCGTGCTGCTCTTCCCAGACCTGCTGACTTTCTTGTGGCCCTTCCCCACCTTGGAAGGTGTCGCAGCTGACTCCACACTCCCACCTGTACCCCTGGGAGCGGCTTTAGTGGCTGGAGTCTTCCCCCTCTCCCGCCGGGCACTGGCCAACTTTTGATGCTTCACAGGTGGGGGACTGTCCGTGCTGTGGCTCCGTGCCACACTGGCTGACCTGGTGGCCGGTGCACTCCAGATTCCGGTGACTACAGGCACCACTGGTCCCGGAGATGTTGTGGCTGAGGTGCTAGGTTGGGACCTGGAGAGTTGGCCCCTAGGAGACGGACGGGGTGGGGGAAGTGTCTGAAAGAGGTCAAGGTTGGACAGAAAAAGTTTTTGGGAAACACTGGGATGGGTAGCTGGATGGGGTTTGGGAGTTGAGGAAGAGGTTGTGGTTGTAGGAGGTGTTCGTTTGGTGACTTTGGGTGAAGGTGCATGCGCTGGAGGCTGTCGTGAGGTGGATGGCTGTTGGGTGGGTGGGTGCCTGCGTTTGTGTATCTTTTGAGGTGGCGTCACAGACACACTGGGAGAGGACACAGGGGACGTGTGAATGGCAGTGGGGGTGGTGACTGCACGTGAGCGGGGTGTAGTGGTGTGTGTGCTGGTGATGGCAGTAGTGGCTGTAGTTGTAGTGCATGCAAGTGTAAGTGTAGACGAGACTGGGAGGGAGGAGGGAGATGAGGAGGAGGGGGACACAGTGGAGGCAGTGGATGTTGGTGTGTCTGCATGTGTGTGATGCTTGCGTGAGTGCCTGTGGGATGTGTGGTGCTTATGTTTGCCTGAGCTTCCCTTGTGTGTTGGCGTGTGTGCATGCTGGTCTGAAGGTGTGCTTGGGATAGGCTGAGGTACAGGGGATTGGGTCTGGGTTGGGGAAGTCGGAGGGGGGAAGCTAGGCACAGGGACAATGGCTGCCATCAGTGCTGAGGCCAGAGTCTGAAAAGCTCGCTGAAGGGCCGCCTGACCAGAATGAATGCCCTCCAGGAATGCATTTGTTTGTTGCAACTGTCTTTCTACACCCTGGATGGCATTTAAAATGGTAGACTGCCCAACACTGAGGGACCTGAAGAGGTCAATGGCCTCCTCACTGAGGGCAGCAGGGGTGACTGGGGCAGGGGCTGAGGTGCCTGGGGCGAAGGTGATACCCACCCTCCTGGGTGAGCGGGCACGGGGAAAAGGCTGAGGGGCTGATGGGAGGGCGGTGCTGGTGGGGGGGTGGCGGCTGTGCCTGTAGATGCGAGGGACACAGATGTTGCCACCACTACAAGGGAGATCCCATCAGAGGACGAGTTCGTGTCACTGGTGTCAGCTCCTCTCCCCGCCGTGGAGCTCCCCTCGCCCTCTGTCCCACTGATGAACTCCGAGTCCGTTGTCTCGCCCTCCAGGGCCATGTGGGATGCAGCTCCCTCCTGTTCCAGTGCCACTGCTCCTCCGCCTGATGATGCTAATGCACACAAGAACAGGGAGACCAAAAAAAGGGGGGGGGACGACAGAAGAAATACATGTTGAGTGCATGCATTACCGCTACCGTTGGCGGACACGACAGACACAGAAGCCCCCTGCACTACGCCGCGCACTTGGCCTCCACTGTTCAATCCCTGGGACATGGCCTACAAGGCTATGGACGACATCTGCACACATGGATGACACAGGAGCCTGACTAGGTGCACTTGGCACTGTACACAGGTGGGGTGTGGTGCCACAGGTTCTGCCAGAACAAGGGGACCTTGCCTACTAAACTCGCCCTGGCCTAGGGAAACCCACAGCCCACCTCCCCCACCCAGACACCTCCACTGCGCGCAGAATCAGCAGAATGAGAGTGTACTCACCCCCTTGTGGCTGCTGTGATGCCCCCAAGCGCCCTTCCAACTCCGGTATGCGGTATGCCACTGAACATCAGGGGGGTCATGGTGCGACGGACACCCCTCCCACGTTGGGAGGCCATCCCCAGCTCGGCCTCCGCCATCTTCTTGCTCCAGCAGCGAATGTCCTCCCATCTCTTACGGCAGTGGGTGCTCCGTGTGTGGTAGACCCCCAGGGTCCGGACGTCCTTGGCGATGGCACGCCAAATATATTTTTTCTGGTGGGTGCTGACCTACCTGAATTGTACAGGGGGGGAAGAAATGTTTTTACCAAATGCACCGTCACAGTCATTGGCCCCCATCCCTACCCTTGCCATGATGCACATGCACTCACCGTTGTTTCATCCACGCCTCAATACCCCCCCCATCTTTCATCCACCCCACTCCACACAGGCATAGCCCATACAGCATGCTCCCAGTGTAGTTACCTATTTGTCTGGAGGACCGTAGAGTACCGTGTACTGGGGAGGACCCCATCCACGAGTTACTCCAACTCCTCCGATGTGAAGGCAGGGGCCCTTTCCCCAGACACACAAGCCATTGTCTCTTCCAGACTGAGGTCACAGCAGCACTTGCAGTGTAGGTCCTCTCCTGTCGAAGCTCAGGTATCGAGTGATTGAACAGCTAGAAAATGGCGGTCACATCCGCGGCGGTGCGTACCGTCACCGTCGGCGTACATCGTCATTGGGTCCTGGGACCCATAGGGTCCAATCTTAACCAATGCAGCATTGCGCCGCGGTCTTCGACTGACTACCGCGACGGTGTACAACGCCAGCGCAGTTACCTCACATCCCATTGTCCCACTTTAGAGGTCAGGCAGCCGCCATTTCAGGGGCCCACATGGCTTAATTTTTAACTGCGTCACACATACCTAGGCCTAGCCTTAAAACACATACAGGCCAATTTTCGGATTATGATTCGTGTTCTGTGTAAGCTGTGGGTACGTACCTCTGAGTTGGTTGACTCTTTGGTTGCTGTTGTCCTTCATAGGCACCGTCCGCTGGGACATGTGAGGAGATGGTGGCATCCTCCAGTGTACAGACCGCTGGTGGACCTGTCGACAATGGAGGAAAGACATGTGATCATCACCTACATGCTTGACCGTGCCACAATCCAGGAACTGTGTGCCCAGCTGGAGCCTGACCTGATGTCAGCTATCCGCCATCCCACAGGAATCCCCCCTCAAGTGCAGGTGCTGTCAGTACTCCATTTCCTTGCAAGTGGGTCATTTCAAACAACAGTGGCCATAGCATCAGGGATGTCCCAGCCTATGTTTTCCAACGTGTTGTCCAGAGTGTTGTCTGCCCTGCTGAAACACATGCGGAGCTACATCGTTTTCCCTCAGGTGGAGGATTTGCCTACAGTGAAAGGAGATTTCTATGCCCTGGGACATATGCCCAACATCATAGATGCCATTGATGGGACCCATGTGGCTTTGGTACCCCCCCGCAGGAGTGAACAGGTGTACAGAAACCGGAAGAGTTATCATTCCATGAATGTGCAGATGGTGTGTTTGGCAGACCAGTACATCTCCCATGTTAATGCCAAGTTCCCTGTCTCAGTGCATGACGCCTACATCCTGCGGAATAGCAGCATCTCTTATGTGATGGGTCAACTCCAGAGGCACAGTGTGTGGCTAATAGGTGAGCACCTGGAAGCAAGTCAGTGGGAATGGTTGTCTGGGTCTGGGGATATCCCTACAGGTTAGTGTGTGTGTAGTATTGTATACTGATTGTTATATTAGATAATCCTTGTTAAGCACTATGTATGTATTCTCTTGTTGTTATTAGAAACACTCATTCTTGTGAGCAAGACAGTTCTAAGAACTTAGAACATGGAATGGAGGGGATCTAGCTAGGTTCTGGGTGGCAGTTGACTTTGAACGTCTTGCTGACAGGATGAGGCTTCTTTACTCTGGACCAGTTCTTCAATAAACTTGTTGAAACCCAGAAAGGAACTGTGTACTCCGTTACCTCATTTTGGCGACGAGCGTGGTGAGAACCTCACAACCCCGAAGCCTCAACTGGACGCTCTACTCTGCAAAATAATTCCAGCTACGTAACGAGTCTGAGGACAACTACGGCCCTGCACTTCTTCGACCGACAAGTGAGTCTGAGGTCAGGATTGCGGGTCAGGGAGTAGGAATCCCCTGACTTTTTGCCTCATTTACCTTATACTTGACGCGAGGTATAAACGCTATAAACTACTGCGCGCGCACAGTGTCTCAGCGTCCCGGCTACACGACGCAGCGTACAACACCTAAGCATGCTGCCTAGGCAACGCAGAGACGCTTCCTTCAATAATACAGCACGCAAATTAAGGCGCGTTCACACAGCATCACTACACGTCTCCCAGGCAACGAGAGACGCTCACTCCGGTGTATTTACATTTTATCAAAGGGTACGAGGACATGCTTAACAACAACTGGAACCTGCAGCCGTGTTTACACAGAGTCTTCGCACAATACAAAGAAACTAATAAATATTTAGTTTCTAAGATCTTGAGCTGCATCTTTGCTTAACAACGTGGGATACAAACATAAACAAATCTCAGTATATTTGTTGGGACTTCAAAATTTCTATTAATAAGACTATGTACTGTGTATTATTTTCCTGATATCCTGTATTAATTAAGATAATATTTTCATAACAGAAAAAAAAAATTGAAATCTAGTTGATTCATTATATTTCAGCACAAAAATTATAATTTAATCTGGTATATAATGATGTGGTACATCTTTAGTGTATTTATAAATAATACCGCCAGCATGCAAAATGTACCAGCAGCACCCTTCTTCTTGGTATCTCCAGGTGAACCTCCCATTAAATGGCAAAAGTGGAAAAAGGTGTTTATGAATTACGCAAAAGTCTGTGGCACGTCTCTTAGTGCGGAGAGGAAGACTTCCTTGTTAATGCACTGTCTAGGCACTGAGGGACAGGAAATATTTGAAAACCTGCCTGATTTATCAGATAATGATTCCGCTCGTCTCAACGAATATGAGATTTGTATCAAAAAACTTGATTTACATTATTTACCCAAAGTCTGCACAGTTTTGGAACGTTATCAATTTGGAAAGAGATTACAACGACAAGATGAATCAATTGAACAATATATTACAGCACTGCGTGGTCTAGCCACTAACTGCTCTTTTGGGGCTTCTTATGAAGAGCGCTTAAGAGACTAATTCATGTTGGGTTGTTCGTTAGAAAAGGCTAGAGAAAACATGTGGCAAAAAGACAATCCATCATTGGATGAAGTAGTCTCTATGGCTAAAGCCTGTTAACATTCTAAGAACTGTGTTCAGATTTTTTCAGAACCAGAAAGCTACAACTTGTGAATATGATATAGAAGAAGGGGGTTCTGTTAAAACTGTTCAAAGTAGTAAGATTGAAGTCAAACATTTCAGAGAGAAGAATGATATTAAAGGGTTAAAGTCATTTACGGGGAAATGTTTCAGATGTGGCAATGTAGGTCACATGGCTAATAACAAGGATTGTCCTGCTTGGAAAGTATTGTATAAAAACTGTGGAAAGAGAGGACACTTAGCAAAATGTTGCAAGACAAAAACGGGTTCTAGGAAAGTTAGTGAAGTAGTTTATGAAGACACGAGTGATGAGGTTGATGTCGTAAATGAAATTGATATCTTGCAGAATACATGTGGACACTTGGATGGTCCCCTAGAAACAATTTTGGTGAATGGTGAAAGTGTGAAAGTTTTATTTGATTCTGGAGCCAAAATAACTTTAGTTCCTAAGAGTTTTTATGATCTACACTTGAAAGGTAAACTTAGCTTACAGAAGCCTGATATCTCTCCCAAAGTTTATGGTGGTGTGCCTATTAAACTTCTTGGATACTTTTGGGGTACTATTGAGTTCAAGAGCGTATAATACCAGCAAAAGTGTATGTGTCACTAAAAGGTGATTCTTTGATAAGCTGGTTTCACCAACGTGATTTGCATATCTACCTTGACCTTAATGAGGTCCCATCAGTACTCCTTAAGGATGTTTCTGTTGATCAAGTAAACGAACAAGGGCTAACATGGATTAACAAATTCCCGGATGTTTTTTAAAAAGAAATTGGCTGTCTCAATAATTATCAACTTGTGGTTAGTTTAAAGCCTGGAGCTCAACCCAAAATAGCAAAGTTGAGGTTGGTTCCTTTCACTGTCAAACATATAATGAAAGAGGAAATAGACAGATCACTGGGTAGTGGTATAATTCAAGAAGTAGAGGCATCTGAGTGGGTAGCTCCTGTTGTCATGATTAAGAAGGCCAATGGAGAAGTTAGACTGTGTGTAGATCTCAGAGAGTTAAATAAAGCTGTAGTAGTAGACCATCATCCTCTTCCTAACATTAATGAAATGTTATGCTCTCCTAACGGTGCAAAGCACTTTTCAACTCTCGACCTTTCCTCTGCATACCATCAGATAAAACTGCATCCATCTTCACAAGATCTCACAACCTTCATTACTCCTTTTGGTACCTTTAAGTTTCTCAGGATGCCTTTTGGCTTAATCTCAGCAGCGTCTGTATTTCAAAGAGCACTTGAAAAGGTATTAAGAGGTGTGGAAGGTGTTAAGATTTACCAAGATGATATCTTAATATATGGAACTGATTTAACTAAACATAACGAGAGTTTGGGAATAGTCTTGCACAGATTGAGTAATTCAGGTCTAACTCTGAATTCTGAAAAATGTAAGTTTAACATGTCCTCCATTAAATATTTAGGTCATTAGATCTCAGGAAAAGGCATCCGCCCTAAATCTGCTTTAGTTGACACAATCATAAATATTCCAGCTCCAGAAAACAAGGAGGAACTAGTAAAATTTCTTGGGATGGCTGAGTTTTATAATAAATCTGTACCTAAGTTTGCTGAGAGAACAAGGAACATGAGAAATCTTTTGAAGAAAGGGAGTGAATTTTCCTGGTGCGTTCAATGTGATAATGAATTTCAAGATATTAAATGTTCTCTACGCAAAGCAGGTGATTTAGGAAGTTATGACCCTAATGATGAGATCAAATTGATGTTTGATGCCAGCTCAAAAGGCATTGGAGCAGAGAGCAGATGGTGTCAATAGGACAATTTTATTTTTGTCTAGGAGCTTGAAAGGGGCTGAGTACAATTATTACGTGATCGAAAAAGAAGCACTAAGTGTTTATTGGGCAATAAGGAAATTAAGAAAATTGTTATGGGGTTGTAACTTTGAAGTTATCACAGATCATAAGCCTCTGAAGGAAGTTTTCAAGAACAAAGGAATTGACTTGGTGTCACACCGCATTCGCAAATGGGTAGTAGCATTGCAAGAGTTTGATTATACAGTGGTCTATATGCCTGGCACTTTCAATTTAGAAGCTGATTGTCTCTGTAGGCTTTGTAAACCTTATTCTTTGGAAGAAACAGACAGGGAGTGTGACAGTGTTGATGAGTTTGACCAGGATATTAAAGTTTGTCTGGTAACAAACTCAGTTATCCAAGAGTCGGAATGGAGAGATGAATTACTGAAAGATGCCACCCTACAAAAAGTAATTGAACAAACCAAAAATGGATGGGGTGTTAAAAAAAATTGTGCAAAACGTTTTGTGCCTTTTTGGCAAGTAAGAGATAAGTTAACGATTGTAGATGATCTGTTACTTAGAGGTAGTAAGTTGATTCCTCCCCTTTCTTTGAGGAAAAAGTTAGTTGCACATGCTCACACTAGCCATATGGGTATCTCCAAAACCAAAGAGAGATTAAGGTGTATTTATTGGTGGCCTGCCATGGATACCATGGTGGAGAGAGAAGTAAGGGATTGTCTTGTGTGTGCCCAATCAGATAAAGTCTTAAAATGCAGGATACAACCCATGGTGTTAAGGGAGGACTCCTTAGGACCTTGGATGGATGTAGCTTTAGATATTCTAGGACCAGTGAGGTTAGGTTCAATAGACAGGTATGTGTTGGTCTCGATTGACATGTATTCAAGATGGCCAGATATAAAGATTGTGAGTTCAGTAGAATCTAAAGACATAATTGCCTTTCTTGAGGAACTTTTTGAGAGGGAAGGGTTTCCTTCTTCTGTCCTTACCGATAATGGTGTCCAATTTACTTCGAAAGCTACTGAATCCTTTTTGAAAGATAGAGGGATTAAACACAAAAAAGCTGCTTTATATCATCCCGAATCTAATGGGGTGGTAGAACGCTTTGTCAAGGTTCTTAAAGAAAATATACAATTGGCCCAAAGACAAGGTAATAAGTGGGAGAGTGAAATAAAAAAAAAGGTGCGTGAATATCGTTTGACTCCACATTCCTCCACGGGAGTGACTCCCTTCCGTCTGCTTAAGGGTAGGTTACCATGTCATGAGGTAGCTCCTGGATGGGTACAAGAGAAACGTTTGTGTATTGATCCCCTGATTGGTGATGTGAATGGATGGAGGAATAAAGAATGGGAAAAGAAAATTCAAAGGAAAAAATGGTATGATACACGCAAAAGTGTAAAAGAAACCAGGATAAAAGTTGTGTGTGTCTAACAGTTGTCCCTCGCCATTTGCAGGTGACTCTGGTTACCCCAACCTGTCATGGCTACTGACCCCAGTGAGTAATCCCAGGACAAGGGCAGAGGAATGCTACAATGAGGCCCATGGGCAAACTCGGCGGATAATAGACCGGACCTTCGGCTTCCTGAAGGCCAGGTTCAGGTGCCTCCATATGACAGGTGGATCCCTATTCTACTCACCAAAGAAGGTGTGCCAGATCATCGTGGCCTGCTGTATGTTTCACAACTTAGCTTTGCGACGACAGGTGCCTTTTCTGCAGGAGGATGGTCCAGATGGCTGTGTTGTTGCAGCTGTGGAGCCTGTGGACAGTGAAGTTGAGGAAGCAGAAGAAGAGGACATGGAGAACAGGAACTCAGTGATCCTGCAATATTTCCAGTGAGACACAGGTAAGAATACAAACCTGCCTACTACATGTACTTTGACACTACTACCTCTCTACTGTCTGTCGTTTTCACCCAGTGTATGGTCACTGAGTTGTCACTTTCCCTTACAATTTCACAGATGTGTGTCCCACAGTATGACATCTGCTTTGTTTCCTCATGGACTAGAGCTGTGTGACATAGGTATGTTGACATTACAATTGAAAGAGCATTTTACCACTGTAATTGCTAATACACTATTTCGAAATCACAGACTGACTCCAGATTGTTTTGTGCTTCAAGGGTGTTTATTTAAGTGCTCGATATTGGAGGGGGTTGTAAAATGGTGAGGGGTGATGGTGGAGGAATGTCCATGGCAGAGTCCAGTCCATTAGTCTCACAGGTGCATTGCCCAAATTGGCATAGGAAGTGGAGCTGGGGCAATTTGAGGATGGACAGGGTGACAAAGTGGGACAGTAAGCTGACATTCAGGGTAGTCTCATTTCTTGGTGGGGGTCTTGGCATCGTTCTCGGTCTTTGTCCTGGATCTCAGGGACCGTTTGCGGGGTGGTTCTCCCTCTGCAGGGGGTGGGGTGCTGGTGTGGTGGTCCTGTGGCGGTGCCTCCTGTCCACTAGCTCCGGCAGAGGTGGTGGGCAGTTCATCGTCCATGCTAGTGTCAGGGGCCCCTTGTTGTGCCACAGTGTCCCTCCTCATGTTGAGTATTTCCTTCAGCACCCCTACGATGGTGCCCAGGGTGGAATTGATGGCTCTGAGTTCCTCCCTGAAGCCCAAATACTGTTCCTCCTGCAGGCGCTGGGTCTCCTGAAACTTGGCCAGTACTGTTGCCATCGTCTTCTCGGAGTGGTGGAGGAGAGGGCCTCGTGGAGAGTGGGTTTCCTTGGCCTGTCCTCCCCCTGTCGCACAGCAGCCCTCCCAGTTCCCCTGTGTTCCTGGGCCTCCGTCCCCTGGACCGTGTGCCAACTACCACTGCCCGAGGTCCCTGTTGTTGTTGGGGTAGTGGATCATCCTGGGTTCCCTGTGGTGGTGGACACACTGCTGATTGACGTGTCCTGGGGAGAGAGGTATGGGCCCGCTGGGTGAGTGCTGTGCTGGTGTTTCCAGAGGGGGGAAGGTCTGTAGTGGCCTGTGACTGTGTGAGGGGAACCGACTGTCCCGAGGTCCCCGATGGGCCAGGCTGGTTATCTAGATCCAGTTGGAAAGAGCTGCTGTCATCACTGTGGGCCTCTTCTGTTGGTGGTGTGGACATGTGTGGACCCTCCTGTCCGGTGACGTTGGGTAGGGGTCCTACCCATGGTATAAAAGGATGTTTATTACACCTGTGTGTGCCATGGTGTGCAATAGGTGGGTGTCCGTGTACCCAGTGCTTGCATTCCTGTGTGGAACCTTGTGTGATAGTGGCTTAGGGGGTGTATGGGTATGTGCAGTGGCCATGCTTTGGTGATGGGTGTCCATGCTTTGTTGTTGCATGCAGGACTTGGTGTCGGGATGTGTGGGTTGTGATAGTGGGACATTTGTGAGGAGTAGGAGTGATGGGGTGAGGGTGAGGGTGGGGGTATGTGATGGCATGCAGGTAGGGTGGGGGATGTAATAGTAAAGCTTTGACTTACCAGAGTCCATTCCTCGATCTACTCCTGCGAGGCCCTCAGGATGCAGAATCGCCAAGACCTGCTCCTCCCATGTTGTTAGTTGGGGTGGAGGAGGTGGGGGGTTGCCGCCAGTCCGCTGAACCGCAAGGTGGTGTCTTGAGACCACGAAACGCACCTTCCCCCGTAGGTCGTTCCACCTCTTCCTGATGTTATCCCTATTTCTTGGGTGCTGTCCCACGGCGTTGACCCTGTCCACTATTCTTCGCCATAGCTCCCTCTTCCTAGCTATGGAGGCGTGCTGCAACTGTGATCCGAATAGCTGTGGCTCTACCCGGATGATTTCCTCCACCATGACCCTGAGCTCCTCCTCAGAGAACCTGGGGTATCTTTGCCGTGCCATGGGGTGGTGTGGGTGATGTGTGGGGTGGTGTGTATAGTGATAAGTGGGGTGATATTTAGTGGTGTGTTGTGTGAAGTGCGTGGAAGTTCTGTGGGTGATGGTATTGTGTGCCTGTGGATGCTTGGTAGTTATTTGTGGTGTCTCTCTCTGGCCTTCCCTCTGTAATTGTGGTCGTAGGGGTTTGTGGGTGATGTGGGTGTGTGTTTTATATTGTAATGTGTGTGTGGGAGTGGTGTGTGTATGTGTATCAGGTGTGTGTATTTTGAATTGTCCAATGTGGTTGTGTTTTGTAAATGTGTGTGTATTTTGAGCGCGGCGGTGTGTACCGCCAATGGAATACTGCAGTTAAAAGACCGCCGCTTGGATTCGTGTGTTGTGATAGTATGGGCGTATTTCTGTTGCCGTGACGGTGGAGGTTTTGTTTTCGCCAGTTTATCACTGACCTTTGGTGTGGTGGACTTGTGTGGGTGTCTGAATTTTGGCGGATTCTGTGCTGTGGGTCATAATAGCTGTGGCGGAATTCCGCGGCGGTGTGTTGGCGGTCTTCTGCACGGCGGTAAGCGGCTTTTACCGCCAATGTTGTAATGAGGGCCCATATGTTCACGGTGCTAAGCTGGGATGTGGAAACGCTGTGGTCAGCTAATTATGGCAAAGCCATTATGTGGTTGGAAGAAAAGGTAGAGGGTTGGCGTTCGCTGTCGCTTTCGCTGACGGGGCGCATTGCAATACCGAAGATGGTCATTCTGCCAAAGTTTTTATATCTTTTAATTAATCTACCTCTTGTTCTTACTGCTAATTTTTTGAAACAGCTTAGATCTGCCCTCGTAATTCTGGCCTGGGCGGGCTGCGACTTAGAATATCATGGGAAAAACTGACACTTCCATTTAAACTAGGTGGGCTGGCAGCCCCTGATCTTGCACTATACTATCAGTGCGCTCAGGCACATTTTGCGCATTTTTGGCTACACCCTATTCAATACCTACCCCACTTGGCACTTGAGAGTGATGCTGTGTGGCCAGATAGATTGCCGGGTCTGTTGGTTGGGCTGACCAGACCCAGACTGCGTGGGGTCGACACAGTGACGTGCACGGCGAGAGCCTGGATGGCGTTGCTGAAGTGCGCAGCTGTAGGGGAGATCTTTGCCCCTTTGGTACCGATTTTGGACATGGGCGATATGCAGCTGGCGGAGGATGCATGGGTCTGTGAGTTCATCCGTGAGTGCGGTTTGTTTACCCTAAGGTCTTGGTTCCCTGATGAGAGATTTAGTACACTGGAAGCTGCGTTTGGTGATGCACATGACACTACGCTGCACCGACTATTCTTTCTTTCAATCCGTGCTATGCTTTGTGCACATTATCCTTGCTTTCCTGGAATGCCTACAGCGTGTAGAGCACTGGAGCTAATGTACCAGGCGCAGTCCCCGTGCAGGCTTATAACTAAGTTGTATGTATGTATGCAGCACAAGGCGGATGTGACGGAGGTTAAAGCCAAGGCCTACTGGGAGGTGGACTTGGGTGAAACCATTTCCGATGAAGAGTGGCAACGTTGCTGCGCATATTGAGTTGTCCCCCAATTACAGACTACGCCTCATTCACTTCAATTTTCTACATCGTTTATATTACATGCCCCTTAAGCTGAAGATTATGGGCCTTGGGGCTGAAGCGCATTGTGAGAGATGTATGACCCCCGATGCAGACTTCCTACATCTGGCGTGGAGCTGCCCGATGCTGCATGTATATTGGACGGAGGTGTTGCAGCCAATTGAGGAGATGACTGAGACTCAGATGCCGCAAACCCCTAAGCTTGCCCTTTTGGGGTGTGTTGAGGGGCTCCCCGCCACGCACAAAAGATTGATCGGACTGTTGCTGCTGCTGGCAAAACAAAGGGTTGCGATGTGCAGGGGGAGGCAGCAGACTGCCCATTGTTCTGAATGGTTGCATGATGCTTCGTATTGTTAGGACCAATTAATGATATATTGGGACCTGATGTGTGGAGGGATACCGGCCGTGAGATATATGGGCCCCACTGCGCTCCTTCTTAGAGAACCTTTCACCGACCATCACACAGCCTTAGCGCCCTCAGGAATTGTGCAATAGTTATACCCCCGTTGTGCTACTTCATCGCTGTCTTCATATGTATGGCTGATATGACGGCTGCACGTCCCTTTTCTCCACTCACCTCTTCTGCTATATATTCTTCCCTTCCCTCTTCCTTTGTCTGTTTCCTTCCCTGTCTTTCACTTCCCGTTGTGGAGGTCTTTCTTATGTTGTTTCTTCAACACATCGGAAGGTCGCATTGATGCGTTTTGGATAATAATTGTCGTTAATGACATCGACTACCTTGTCAGTACGTTATAAGTCTGTTGGATATAAGACTCTAATGTTCCCTATTTTGTATCTGTTTATGATGCATGCCTATGACCTCACCGATGTGTTTGTTTAATGTTGCTCTTAATAAATGCCAAAATAAATTAAAAAAAATAAATACATAAAAAGTTTCACAGAGTGTGGTTTAGGGTCCCTAATTGGTCTCCAGCTTGACTGCCTTGAGGCTGGGAAATGGTTTGAAGTGTGGCCTCTAAGAGGAATTTCCTACACAGTACGCAGTGGTACTTTCAGGTGACCTGATGGAGGTTGGCAGTCCACGGGTAGAGGAGAATTACACTGTTCCATCAGAGGACAGGTGGGCCAGGGTTCCTGGGGAGCTTCCAGTGGTTAGGACTGCCTGGGGGTGACTGTCTGTCAGGAGAGCACCCTATAATGAGTGCACTGTTGGTTCCTTAGGAGACACAGTAATTTCGCAATGGTGTGGTTGCAACATAAATATTATCTGTGAGGGCTAGAGGTCTTGTGAGGGGCCTATGTTTGCATCTTTAGGGTATAATGACCCATATGAGTGAGGATACTGGGTTGTGTATTCTCCGGACAGAGAAAACTTAGAAACCTGTGTTGTGATGGCATCAGTGCTGAGGCACAAGACCCTTGCCAAGGAAGAGTGTGATGGGTGCAGTGTTACATGACCCAGAGAAAGGTTCAGCCTAGCCCTGCTCAGGCCACGTAGGCACTTAGGCCCTGATTTATGATTTATTTGCGCTGCAGTACCATCATTTTTTGATGCAAAATCGGCTCAAACGTACAAAATACAATTGTATTTTGTAAGTTTGCGCCGCTTTTGCGTCAAAAAATGATGGTAATGCGGCACAAAAAAAGTATAAATCAGGGCCTTAGTGTCCTGGATATATTCAACCTAGGACCGTACGGGTTATTAGTGCAGTCTAGGTTACCTGTGAGGAGATGTTTCCTAACGGTTGAGTTAGGTGGGTGGTCTTGGCGTAGGAAGGAAAGTGGAAGATCTTGCTGGTAGCACACAACTGACGAATGGAGTGTTTGGTCAAAACACATTGGCACTTGTTACTGCTAACTAGGCAAGAGTACCCATGAGCAATGGCTAGTTCCTCCTCTAGTTTCAGCTGGCAGGAGCGTATTTTGCAAATGAGTTCCTCCCATTTAGCCCACCAGGGTGTTTTTCTTTTGAACCCCACTCTTTGGACATTTATTGTGGGCGAGTCTCATTACCTGAGTCTCATTCACAGTAACTTCATTAAATTAGACTGAACATGGTTACGAGTGCCCGCCATTTAAGATAAGGATGCTGCAGTGCAACCAGGGTAAGGGGCACTGGGCTGGTTATGTGTGAACACATGTGCAGGTTGCATGTGTGAGATTACCGTTGTTTGCAGCCCAGTAACTACACATGGCTAGCCTGGAGCAATGACTAACAAGCAGGCAAAATGAATAGGGTGGGGCTGTAAAGCACTAATGCTTGCGACTGGCTTATTAGTCATTGAAAAGTAGCTTTCCGATTGGTTGCCCCTGCTTTCAGTTTTGGAGTACATTGGAGTCGTACACAAACTAATAGCATCACATTTGTAAAGTCTTTTCAGCCAAAGAGGTTATTAGAAGTGTACTTTTTCCTTGAAAATGACCTAGTTCACACTGGAGAAACAAAAAGCCATGAATGAAGATGGGAAGACTTTGAAAAGCCCTGATGAAGTCCATGAGGGTGAAACGCGTCGGCTAGTGGCTGTTTTAAATGGATAAGAATGATCAAGATAAAGTAATAAAGATTTATAAATTTGGAATATGATTGGATCACTGGAGTGCTTTGGATTTGGAGACTGAAATAAGACAATGGGATGCCAATAATTATATGCATTAAATAAGGATAATATTATGTGCTGAATCTTGTATGCAAGTTATGGAGTGCTTTGGATTTGGATACTGAAATAAGACAATGGGATGCCAATAATTATATGCATTAAATAAGGATAATTATATGTGCTGAATCTTGAATGCAAGTTGTATCAGATTTCTGATAATAGAACGCTAAGGAGTTGGCCTCCTAGATTCGTGCACATGGTTCTGATTTATTTTACAATTTGAATGTATATGTGCGGCTGGATTCACCTCAACTCCTATTTGTTAGTGTGTTAACCTTATAATATTAGTGGGCACTTATATCTAGGTCATTAGGGTTTAATGGAAAATTTGTAGTGCTTTCACTGTATCAAACATATAGGATAAATCTGCCTTAAGATATAGTTTCACTCCATGTAGGCCTTCTTTGTCTAGTAAGATGTCAAACTGGGGTAAAACATGCATATCAAGTTTGATTTTGCAGTTTCTAACATGTTATGGAATGCCAAAAATTGTCATATTCCTGTGGCTCAGCTCATAATCATATTCCAGGCATTTGTCTCCCCGTACTGGGCCAAGTGAATTACACTGCTTAATAGGATCGGAGAGAAAGCGCCTTGACACACAAAAGGAGCAATTAGCAGAGACTAACTCAGTTTCTGCATCTGATAATTAGCTTGTCATAATGTACCTGGACTTGTCCAACCCAGGCCCACTGAATGAAGGATGAAGCCCAGACATATGGAGCCAAAACAGGAGGGGCTCACTTTGGAAGTTTTGGTTGGAAGGGATCTGGCAATGATGTAAGTTAGGGGTGGAACTGAGGCCCTCAGAGGAGCTCTGTCGAGAGAAAACATGATGGCACAATTTTGAATTGTCCCAGAATGCTGCGCAGGACAGCAGTTGGAGGGATGATGTGGCAGCCTGGGATTGGCCAGGGGTGTCTGGCATCTAGAATTTTCCACACCCACTTAAGAACCCCTGCACAAAGGAAAGGCAGGGAAGAAGAAGCTGTGCGGCAATAACAGTAGAAGACTGGCCAGCTGGAAAGAGGGGTCCGGGAGTGCAGAGTGTCTACTTAGCAATTCACTGGCAGTGCAGACTAAAGCTCATGGAAAGAAGACTACATGGCTAACGTCAGGGCTGTTGTCTTCAACAGTAGCACCTCCACAGCCCTAAATGCTAGCAGATTAATCACACTGTGGTACAGTCAGAGCTTATAAACAAAAACTCAAAACTCAGAAGACGCTAACCCCAAATAGCTGAAAGATTGCACCATAAAGGGGTTATGCCTCACCTGCTCTTCTAATTACAAACAAATTATACCACCTACATTTCTTGAGGTATAAACATGACTATGATCTCACCTTGAGGACAAGACCTATAGTACACCAAAACATATGCAATGAGTGCCTGAGATCAGTCAAAATAGCAGATGTAATGAACACTTTCAGGCCAATAACTACAGGCCTTCCCAGCAGCCCCACAGTAACTGGGAACAAGACAATTTGGCAAATGCAAGCTAAGCTTACAGAGATGACGACAGAAATAGGAAGTACAACGTTCGCTGCTGTTAAATACCAGACAAAACGTAAAAAGGTATTATGACAACTTTCCTATGAAGCTTCTTATCCAAACTAACAGGCCTGACATTCGACCCACCACTAGAGTTCTAGAAGACCCACAGAATGTGGTCACAACACGCAAGGCCGCAAAACATTCTGAGGCGAACAATAACCTGTTTTCTTTGCTACCAACAGCAAAGGAAATGAAATGCAATGAGGCATTTATGTTTGGAGACATCAGAAATTATACTTCCCAAGACTTTTTTAATGAGACTACAAAAAATGAAACACTTGGCATTGAAGGTAAGGCTTAAAAGATGGACATAGGTTTCGGATTGCTGGAATTGGCTACCATGCTGATAACACAGAACACATTGGAATTCACAAACTTAAACAGCTTTGAAGGATACTTAGATAATCATACCCCTCAGATAAAGACATGTCCCATCTGTGACCAGAGCTCATGGTAGTCGTGCAACCAATTGTCGATCTGACCTAGACACATTGACTAAAGAGAGAAACTGCATTGAGGAAGTCTCAAGACATTGGGGCCTTTTGTGGACAATATCAGAATACCCAACATCAGGGCCCTCCAAGTGACAAATCCAGATCCCTGTACAAACTTGGACAGGAAGGAGACTCTTTAAAACCCTTCCATGAACAAGAAAATTGCACCTGAACTCGGACAGCGTTTTTTGCCTGTGGTGTTGTCTCTTTATCAACCACTACCTCTGCTGTTTACCTTGACTTTACCAGCGGACGACCATGTATATTACACTACTGTCTACACTGGAACTACAGTAGGGGCAGGGGGAGGTAGAGGGAGAATACTGGGAAGATCCCTCAATAAGTCACATCACTGTCCTGGAGTATCCAGGTAAATTTTTCCTACCAGGGCTGTTTATGTTATTCCCTTCACTACTGTCAGAGATTCAACTCTCTCTACCTCCAGGAGAATTACTTGTTCTAAATTGGATCATGCCCGGTCAGCGCATGGTACGTGCCCTTTCACTTGGATCACCAGTTGATCACCCAATCAAAGGTACATCCAGAGGTTCTAATTACCCTCTCCCAGTAGACACCTCTCAACTGAGAATCCCTAAAAAGCATAGTAGCAATCTGCCACCCTTTTGGTAATGGATCCTTACAGTAACAGGTACACAAAAAGATCCTACACGCCTTAGCTCTCAACTCCTATCCCTCCCTCTGCAGAGAATCCCAGCTCTGGCCGTCTTCCACTCCCACATACCCCGAACAACAGACCAGCATGAACTGTACCAATGGCTACACATCCCTATAAACACAAAACGAAAGACGACCTTCAGGTATCTTAAATCACTCTCAACAGATATAGCTCTATTGCAACAGACACACCTGACACTGCTGGAGCCTGAAATTACATAAAGTGTAATTCTTCTACATTCCTCCCTCACATGATGATCTTGACACTGCCACTGGAGCAAGTAGGAAAGGAGGAGTGGCCATCGTAGTTCGTAAAGGTCTCCTGATTTGTGTGGTGCTGACATGGTCAGACACTAAAGGTCACTATGAGCCTCATTATGAGTTCGGCAGACGGTTTAGACCATCCGCCAAACTTCCAACGGGGAGGTTGCCGCCTTACTAGCTACCTCCCCACCAGGCCCATTAGGAGTTTCCCACTAGGTCAAGGGCAGAAACCTGAGTTTCCACCCGCTGGCCTAGCAGGAAAAAGCCTACAGCATTGTCTCCGGCTCATAATCGAGCCAGTGGCAATGCTGTAGGATGCAAGGTGCACCAGCACCTTCTCAATGTTCACTGTCTACAAAGCAGAGAGTGATCATTGCAATGTTTCTGGTCAGTGGGGCCCCTGCACTGCCCATGGCAAGTGCATGGGCAGTGCAGGCCCCCGCCCGGGACCCCTTGCACCTGTTCTCTGCCAGCCTTTTCCTGGTGGTGCTACCGCCATGAAATGGCTGGCAGAGAACAAGGTCGTAATCACCAGGGCAGCGCTCCTTGCAGCCCTGCCCTGGCAGATTAGGACCACCACCTGGTGCCAGGCTGCTGAGATCCCTGATCTTGGCGGAGCTGCCGGGCCCACTGCGGCCCAACTGCCATGGTTGAAATATGTTGCTCAGACTGCCGCAATGGCAGCAGTCCGACCGCCATCCGTGAGTCTGGCAGTAAAGTGACAGCCAGACTCATAATGAGGCCCTATATCTTTATAACATTTCATGCCCACCAACAAATATTGACAATAGGATCGATAAAAGTGCTTTCTTGAAACAGATAACTAGGCTTTCTATCCATGCAACATAGTAAGGTGCTACTAGGAGATGACTGGAACCTAGTATCTGACCCCTAGATAAACAAATCACATTACATAACCAATAGTCCAAAGGACTGGCACCTCCCATGGGACATCAATAAGAAATGTGCCTCAGATTAAAGGTGTAACCCTAAAGCTCGCTATTATGCTGACAACATATTACTAACACTCTCAGATCCATCTAAGTCCATCCCAACATTGAAAAACTTGATATCGACTTTTCCACATTCTCTGGCTACCATATATATTGGGACAAATATGAGGCGCTTCCGCTCGCCCCTATCACAACCAAGTACCCACTTTGGAACTCATTATTTTGCTGAACCACCCATAATGTTAATTATCTAGGAGTATGTATAAATAGAGGTCTTCAGAACATAATGCTGGATAATCTAGACCCCTAGAAGAAAAAAATAAAGAGCCATATTTCCCAGTGGTCCCAAATAAACCTGTCCCTTAGTAGTAAAGTGCAAACAATTAAAATGGATATTATCCTCCAAATGAACTAAATTTTTAGGGTCGAGCCTGCGAGTGCATGCGCTAGTGCATGCGCCTGCTTCCGAGACTCTATTGTGTTCAGTACAGGGCTTGGAGCCTGCCTGTGGCTCACCATTTGTTGGTTTGCGTGGCACTCCTCTTTACCACCTCAATTCGTCAAGGCATGCCTGGCATCACTTCCTTTTCTTTGTGTGAAGCAGAGATCAAGCACTAATTGATGCAGCTTAATTAGTGTCCGTCCGCTGCTCCTGACGTGATAGAGGTACCATTTGTTGTTTTTAACTTCCATTGCCCTGCAAACAGAAGGCTTGTCACTGGCAAAAACGTGCCCAGCAGGACGAACAAAATTGCAAAGCTTTATTTTTGAAAGCTAACTTTATTTTATTTTGCCCAGTCGTCTTTTCTCATTTTTTTCTCATGTTTTCTTTTGTTTTTGTTCGTGGGCGCTGTTGTCAAAAGATGACAATTAACTTGTTTCTTTTACACTGGTGAGGTTTAGTAGCCTCTAAATTGCCCAATTCGCTAACTTAGTAAATGCCCCCCACCTTCACCCATGCAAGCTTTTTCTCCGCGTGACAAGTTACTTTTCACACCCATCAGACACAGCCAAGACATTTTCTTGTGCAAGTTAATCTTGTATTTACATAAAGTGCTGCAAAAGTCATAATTTTCACACAAATGTGATGAAAGCGCAGAAGTTCCATTTTAGCAAAGTTATAAGGTTGTTGTAGGAAAGTACCATCTTGCCTGGCATGTTACCCCCATTTTCACTGTATGTATGTTTGCCAGGCAGGACCCCAGTGCTCATAGTATGTGCCCTGCATGTGTTCCCTGTGTGGTGCCTACCTGTATCACTGAGGCTCTGCTAACCAGAACCTCAGGGTTTATGCTCTCTCTGCTTTCTAAATTTGTCACTGCAGGCTAGTGACAAAATTTACCAATTCTCATTGGCACACTGGTACACCCATATAATCCCCTTGTATATGGTACTTAGGTACCCAGGGTAGTGGGGTTCCAGGAGATCCCTATGGGCTGCAGCACCCATAAGGAGCTCAGACAATTCTTACACAGGCCTGCCACTGCAGCCTGAGTGAAATAACGTCCACGTTATTTCACAGCCATTTTACACTGCACATAAGCAACTTATAAGTCACCTATATGTCTAACCCTCACTTGGTGAAGGTTGGGTGCCAAGTTACTTAGTGTGTGGGCACCCTGGCACTAGCCAAGGTGCCCCCACATCGTTCAGGGCAAATTCCCCGAACTTCGAGAGGGCGGGGACACCATTACAAGCGTGCACTATACATAGGTCACTACCTATGTATAGCGTCACAATGGTAACTCCAAACATGGCCATGTAACATGTCTAAGATCATGGAATTGTCACCCCAATTCCATTCTGGTATTGGGTTGACAATTCCATGATCCCCCGGTGCTGCCAAACTGCACAGAACCCGGGTGCTGCCAAACTGCCTTTCCGGGGTTTCCACTGCAGCTGATGCTGCTGCCAACCCCTCAGACAGGTTTCTGCCCTCCTGGGGTCTGGGCAACCCCAGCCCAGGAAGGCAGAACAAAGGATTTCCTCTGAGAAAGGGTGTTACACCCTCTCCCTTTGGAAATAGGTGTGAAGGGCTGGGGAGGAGTAGCCTTCCCCAGCCTCTGGAAATGCTTTGATGGGCACAGATGGTGCCCATCTCTGCATAAGCCAGTCTACACCGGTTCAGGGATCCCCCAGCCCTGCTCTGGTATGAAACTGGGCAAAGGAAAGGGGAGTGACCACTCCCCTGACCTGCACCACCCAGGGGAGGTGCCCAGAGCTCCTCCAGTGTGTCCCAGACCTCTGCCATCTTGGATTCAGAGGTGTTGGGAGCACACTGGACTCCTCTGAGTGGCCAGTGCCAGCAGGTGACGTCAGAGACCCCATCTGATAGGCTCTTACCTCTCTTGGTAGCCGATCCTCCTTTCTTGGTAGCCAAACCTCCTTTTCTGGCTATTTAGGGTCTCTCCTCTGGGGTATTCTTCAGATAACGAATGCAAGAGCTCACCAGAGTTCCTCTGCACTTCCCTCTTCGGCTTCTGCCAAGGATCGACCGCTGACTGCTCCAGGACGCCTGCAAGACCGCAACTAAGTAGCAAGATGACTACCAGCAACATTGTAGCGCCTCATCCTGCCAGCTTTCTCGACTGTTTCCTGGTGGTGCATGCTCTGAGGGCTGTCTGCCTTCACCCTGCACTGGAAGCCAAGAAGAAATCTCCCATGGGTTGACGGAATCTTCCCCCTGCTAACGCAGGCACCAAAAGACTGCATCACCGGTCCTCTGGGTCCCCTCTCATCCTGACGAGCGTGGTCCCTGGAACACAGGCACTGGGTCCAAGTGTCTCCCACAGTCCAGTGGCCCTCCTGTCCAAATTTGGTGGAGGTAAGTCCTTGCCTCCCCACGCCAGACAGCAAACCTGTGTACTGCGTGATTTGCAGCTGCTCCGGCTTCTGTGCACTTTTTCAAGGATTCCTTTGTGCACAGCCTAGCCTGGGTCCCCAGCACTCCGTCCTGCAGTTCTCAACCCGCTGAGTTGGACTCCGACATTGTGGGACCCTCCTTTTGTGACTCCAGTTTCACAAATCTTATAAGTTCCTGCTCTGGTACTTCTGCGGGTGCTGCCTGCTTCAACGGGGGCTCTCTGAGTTGAGGATCGCCCCCTCTGTCTCCTCCTCCAAGGGGCGACATCCTGGTCCTTCCTGGTCCCCAGCAGCACCCAAAAACCTCTACATGACCCTTGCAGCTAGCAAGGCTTGTTTGCGGTATTTCTGCGTGGAAACAGTTCTGCAACATCCAGCACAACGTGGGACATCTTCCATCCAAAGGAGAAGTTCCTAGCCCTTTTTGTTGTTGCAGAATCTTTGGCTTCTTCCACCCAGAGGCAGCCCTTTTGCACCTTCATCCGGGGTTTCCTGGGCTCCTGCCCCCCCGGACACTATTGCGACTCTTGGACTTGGTCCCCTTCCTTTTCAGGTCCTCAGGTCCAGGAATCCGTCTTCAGTGTTTTGCTGGTGCTTGTGGTTCTTGCAGAATCCCCCTATCAGGACTATTGTGTCTTTCTGGGGTAGTAGAGTAATTTTACTCCTATTTTTCAGGGTCTTGGGTTGGGGTATCTTGGACACCCTGACTGTTTTCTTACAGTCCCAGCGACCCTCTACAAGCTCCCATAGGTCTGGGGTCCATTCGTGATTCGCATTCCACTTTTGGAGTATATGGTTTGTGTTGCCCCTAGACCTATGTTCACCTATTGCATCCTATTGTGATTCTACATTGTTTGCACTACTTTTCTTACTGTTACTTACCTGTTTTGGGTTTGTGTACATATATCTTGTGTATATTACTTACCTCCTAAGTGAGGGTATTCTCTGAGATACTTTTGGCATATTGTCATAAAAATAAAGTATCTTTATTTTTAGTAACTCTGAGTATTGTGTTTTCTTATGATATTGTTCTATATGATATAAGTGGTATAGTAGGAGCTTTGCATGTCTCCTAGTTCAGCCTAAGCTGCTTTGCCATAGCTACATTCTATCAACCTAAGCTGCTACAAACACCTCTATTCTACTAATAAGGGATAACTGGACCTGGCACAGGGTGTAAGTACCACAAGGTACCAACTATAAGCCAGGCCAGCCTCCTACAGTTGTACATAGAGCTGTCAGAGAGTTACGAAACTGGCACATATCTTATTGTAAAATATGGTGCATTAAGGCTCATCTACGATACCTCTAAACATCCTCTCCTGCTGGGTTATACAGGCTAAATAAAGGTTTTACTGCTGCAGTGAACTATAATGGCAACCGCCTTGTCTGATCCACTGTCCAACCCCTGGTTGCCCACAAGATTATCTGCCTGGTTCTGACCCTGCAGTGGGGTCGGCATATAGTAGCTTTGTCACTGTGCCCAAGTGCATTTTCCCCATGACCGCATATAGGTATTCTTACCACAGTGATTCAAAAGCTTTCTCAATATCTTTTGAGACAATTACAGCATTTGAGTGAGAACCTTTGAAAAAACCCAGAGTCTAAGGGAATCTTCTGATGTTTATTACAGTGTTATGCCCCTGGATGAATCTGCTTTGATCAGAGTGTATTAGATGAACCATATGTGGCATGATTTTGGAAACCAATATTTACCTTGGTATCTTGTAATAATAATAAGAACTTTAATCTTTACTTTATAGTCTCATGTTTTTTAAAACCACATAGAATATAAAATCCAATACCATATAAATTGAGTTCAATAAAACACAAATGTGCCTTCTTCAGACTGAAAACTGTGCCTTCTAAGCATTACATATAAAAAACAATAACAATCAGACACCCATTGGTTCCTTCCCATTGATAAAGCTTCCCATCTCCTAGTTCCTTGAGACAAATAGTTAATTATGTGATCACCAACTTTTAGGGTGGAAGCCTTGAAACAAAATAAGATTGCCTCCATGATAGTTCTAACTCACTCAATATTAAAGATAGGTTTCAGGTACTTTCTACAGAGGTCAAGAAGTTCAGGCAGAAGCAAAAAATGTGCTCCAAGCATTCCGACCCCACATGACATAGCAGCACAAACTGTTGGCTCTCCAATGCGTGTTCCATTGACCATCAAACTGATAAAAGGATACGTCAAAAAGTCTAAAACCTAGGTATAGCTTTTTCCTTTGTACCCATGTTAAAGTCAATTTATAGTTGTTGTGTCAAAAAATATTATACCAGTGTGTACTTTGTGTTCTTATATTTACTTGTTGTCTCAATATCCTGTAGACAGTTAGATAAGTTTATTTCTGATTTTAGCAATGCTTTCCAGGCTGGCCTGGACATTTAGTAAATGTACGTTAGATCCAGCAAATGTTAGTTGGTCAAATCAGACTTGGAATGTTCTGCTAGCAGTATAGCAGTAGTGGGTGTGGACACCTTTCTTAATATAGATCTTTTGAGTATCATCCTATGCTAAATTGCAATTAATAAAAAATATTTGCTATTTTATAATCTATACTTAGCAACAAGAGAGGCCTGTACGAAGTCCGGAGTCCCAGTATAGGCAAGCTTCATTTTTCAGGGCTGGCAAGGCAGGCCAGGAGATGACCGGTTTTGCCTTGTTCAGCATGGAATTTAACTAGATATTCTTAATGGTCAAAGTTTCTGAGCCGCTAAGGAGACAGGCCAGCTTTTCTGTCTTTTCTGCTATATCATCTTGTAGTTTAGGGTCCTGGTCTGTCCATTTCATTTCTTGCCACTTCTGTTCTTGGTTTTCTCTTTTCCCATGTAGTGTAGGCCTAACTCTCACTTTTGTCTCAATACATTGTCCTCTTATTATGACCATAAGGGCCTCCCATTCCACTAGTTTGAATGATGCCTTACCTGATTTGTCTCCAAAATAGTGTTGTATTTACTCCTTAATAGTATGTATAAACATTAGGTTGTTTTGAACTTCTGCCCTTACTTTTCAGGTTGGGATTTGTGACTGTGACCTCCCCCATTGTGATATCAGTGGGTCATGGCCAGAGTGTGTTTAGGTCAAATACTTCGAGTGTATCACCTCAACGCACCTGTGGGGATCAAGCAAACATATCAAGATGCACATGTAAATCATGCAACTAAAATAAAAAAAATAATACCTAGTGTTGGGGTGAGGTGTTCTTTAAGTGTCCACTTATCTCTATTGTGTTAGCCAGTTATTAAGTGAGTTAGTTGTTCTAATCACCATAGAGTTAGGCAGCAGAGGGTATGACCTATCCAGGTCTATGTCAGTTATACAAATTAAAGTCCTTGCCTACACTTAATGGGTAATTGGTGAATTATGCCAGTTGATGAGATACTTGAGGAAGGAAAGTAGGTTGATCTGTTTTCGGAGCATATACATTAACTAGGGTAATATCTGTTCCATCCAACCTGCTACACCCTATGAAGTACCTCTCCTCTGCATCATTGATTTAGTTGTTAGCTGGGAGGGCACTCCTGGATTGATCCATAAAGGTACAGCTCTGTCATAGGCCGAGAGGTACATACAGTAAACTTTTCCTGGACTCAAGGCTTTATGCTTTCATCAGGTGTGTCTCCAGCAGGAATGCAATCTGTGCTCCCCTTCTCTTTATATGTGTCTCAACATTGTACCTCTTAATCATACTATTGAGCCCCCTCACGTTCCATGTTAGCAGCTTAATTTTCTCTCGCTCCTCCATCATTGGCGTGCATCCACAGAAATGAATGCACCTAAGCCCAGCCCTAAATCATTGTAACCCTAGTGAAGTGTATGACTTGATGCTCTCCACCAGGTGACTCCTTTTCTTAGATCAACCTCAACTGCATTATCCACAGATTCCAATTCAACCATTACAACATAACAAGTTCCCCAACTCTCCCCACCCCTAGACTGAAAGCCAATAAACCCGATCCAAATTCAGAAGATTAGATCATATTATTGCCCCAGCTAACTCCTACAACGTTTGGTCGGTGACATTGGAGGAAATAGCAATAAGGAAAAATGGGAAGAAGAAGGAGGACATTGTCAAAACAGGTTGTAAAACTATATATTTCACCCATGACCCCCTGGAACCACATTGTCAGCTGGTTCTAGTCAAATGGGGTTAGGATTATTGCCTCCTTTCCTGTAATATCTAGCCTCTCTTTAACCTGATTCTTTGCTCATAAAATATCATCTGCTGTGCCTGGAGTGATTATGTACATGGTTGAATGTCATCAGCATGGGATTGTTTATAGTTACAACTTGAGTCCATCTCGTCTCCTGAGGATTTTGGGATTCTATGCATGTGTGGGTTTTCTTTTAGGTTGGCCGCTGCAGCCACTGCTAGTTTTCTTTCACGTCGGGTTTGCTTCTGCATCGGGCGGTGCAGACAGATTTTTCCTTGTTTTCCCTGTTTCCTCCATTTCCTCCATTGCATTCATGCTTCTGTCCACCTTGAATTATCATTGCCAGTCATTGTTTGCTGTTCAATCCATTCTCAGACTTCTTGTGGGTCGATCAAGGAACAGGTGCCCTCTCCACCATAACTTTCAATGTAGCATGAAACAGCAGGCCATATTTGACTCCCACATCTCTGTCTTTTCTTGGCCTCAGTAAACGAGGGACGTTGAGATTGCACAGTCGCTGTAAAATCTGGAATTATCATGACATTACTGCTCCTAGCCTTGAGCTGTCTGTGTGTCGTGCTGGTTGCAGTTTATGATCTCTTTCTCAGAAGTGTAGTAGTCTTGCAACCACTGGTCTTGGCAGGGCTTCTGTTGGGGCGGGCTTACTTGTATCCCCTGGACCCTCCCTAGTGCATAAAATGGTGATAGGCCCTCTGGCGCCACCTCATGCTTTAGCCAGTTCAACAAATGTCTCACCATACAGCTCCTTTCAATGTTTTGGAAGTAGTCTAGTCGCCCTGATGTTATTGCTCTGGACCCTTCCTTCTGGATCTTCAGCCCTATACTCAAAGTACCGCACCCTTTAAGTCAGGTCAATCATTTGACATAGTAAATCTTCTGTGGTTGGGATTTTTATTTTTTTGCTCATTCTTCCAACTGCTTTCCTTTGGGCTTTTGGCTGTAATTTCAGATCTTACGCTATCTTGTCAATACTCCCTATGGACTCTCTTGTAGAAGCAATGCTGGCAAAATAGTGTCCAGTTTATCCATCCCCTCTGTATTGCTTCATATCCATTTCCTGATAGAGGGAGTGGTCTATAAGGGTCTTGCCTGTTGGGCAGCCCCAGCACCTTTGTTTTGGTATCTCTCCCCATGATTGTTGCAGTTTATCTCAAACTTTCACAGCACTCCTAGGGCACTAGCTGCTCCAATATTGCCAATGCTCCCATTGCAAACCCTGTCTATGTAGGGTCCATGTTCTCTGCAGCAAGACAGAATTTCCTGGTTGGTTCTCTTCTCTGGCTTCATCGCTTGGCCCAGTTATATCGTGTAGAAGCCTCAATATTTCTTCTAAAGGGGAGAGGTGGTGTCCGGGCACTGCAAAAGAAAATAAAAGGGCGGGGAGAACCACAGACTGTTTTGTTTATATTTAACCAGATCCCTTGCTCCTTTACAGGCTTTCAGACTCCTTTTTAACATGTCTTTTTTATGGCAAGAAATAAAGCTTTCAACACAGAAAGAGTGCTTTCCCTCCGGGCCTGCCCACTATTATTTCCGCCACAGCTGGACGCTTGCGCTCATCTCCACTCTATAGGCCCAAGCCCCATCTCAGCATCACATACCTAGACATCCCCTGTGTGGGTTCGTGGCTCCCTGCTCTCACTTCAAACAGGGCTGCAGCGGGTGTGTTCCTCTGTATGCTCTCCTTGCTGTGGGCAGCCTTTTGGTCAGCCGCTTCTCAGGGACAGAAGTCTTGCAGGGCCTTAGCTCCATTACCTTTTTAGATTGAGAGCATGCGCTTTGACATGTTTGACAAGTATAGTGGGCTTTTAACCACGCTCATCTCATACCAATCACTTTCATTTGTTCCTGGGCTTGCCTTTCAAAAATCACTTGATGTCAATGGTAAACATTTGTTCTGCCTTGAGGCTGTTTTTGTCACACCTTGCAGACTGCCCCTGTTACATGGACTATTGCACAATTGCCGATATACTTCAGTGTGGGCAAACAATTTTTTTCTTTTGTTTCTCCCCTTCATGCTGCTTGGCGCACGGCACGCAGCATGAACAGGCAACAGGCAAAACAGCATGAACAGGCAAAACAGCATGAACTCAATCAGCGGTATTGGAGCGCTGATCACATTGTTCACAATTACCTAATCAGAGTAATGTCTCGTGGCTCTCCCCTTAAAACACTTGAAATTGGTAAATGCTTTACGTAAAACAGAAATCCCCATAGCAATAGAGACTCTCCCAGCACAGCTGGAGAGCCAATACTACAATATTCACTGCACTCGGGAACTTTGCACCATAATGCTTTGCAGGGCATTACTTTTACATAACATTTTTGATCATAACTCAACCTCTGGTGGTCTTAGGACAATGGGACAACCCCTGAAACTTTCAGCATGCTGCACTTTCTGTCTAGGTCATTACTGGGTCCACACAATAGGTTAATGGGGACCCTAAAATAATAACTCCTTCCACCATTCAGTGCCTTTTTAAGCACTCTCCTGGCTGGAACTTTTGCTTTACAGCTGGGACTAGCTTGTGTTTCAAGGACCTTGTTTGTAATATCATTGCGATAGGTCTGCTATCCCTGAAAATGTGTAATGTACTATGGTGCTCTAGGGGCTAAATATATGGTTACGCTGCATTATTTATTGCCATTTTCTTTTTGTGTGGTTATGCACTCTAGGAACTAGCTATATAGTTACATGACTATGGCTCTCATTATGACATTGGCGGTAAATTCCACTTACCACCACGCTGACTGCCGCCAACTTACCGACACCGCGGTGGACATCCGTTCACCATATTATGACACACACACACCAATCCGTCAGTATTCAGCCACATACACAATTCCGCCACCCCAAAGGTCAGTGATAAAATGGCAGTATCAAAACCCACACCGTTACGCCAACAGAATAACGCCCATCATATTAAGACCCACAAATCACCAAGGTGGACATTCAACGGTGGTAAACCATTGGCGGTACATACTGCTGCACTCACAATGGACACCCACATACAAAACAACCTTACATTGGTCAATTTAAATAACACACACCTGACACCCATACACACACCACACCCACACCACTATAAAACACACATCCACGTTATGCACAACCCTTTACGACTACAAACCATTGGCATGAGACAGACACCAAGACCACAGACAAAACCAGAGCCACACACCACTTACACCTATACACCACCCATGTACTCCACATCACACACCCCAACACATTACCCTACACACCCTCACCTACACACCTCACACAACACCCATGGCACCACAAAGACCCCCCGATTCACAGAGGAGTAGCTAAGGGTCATGGTGGAGGAAATCATCAGGGTAGAGCCTCAGCTATTTGGAGCACAGGTGCAGCAGTTATCAATAGCTAGGAAGATGGAACTATGGCGGAGATTCGTGGACAGGGTCAATGCTGTGGAACAGCACCCAAGAACTAGGGATGACATCAGAAAGAGGTGTAACGACCTACGGGGGAAGGTACGTTTCATTGCAGCAAGACACCAACTCGCTGTACAGAGGACTGGCGGTGGACCCCCACCTTCTCCCCCACAACTAACAGCATGGGAGGAGCAAATCTTGGCAATCATGCATCCTGAGGGCCTGGCCAGAGTAGGAGGAGACTTGACTCTGGTAAGCCAACTCTCTACTACTACTAGCCCCCTACCTGTATGCCATCACATACCCCCACCCTCACCCTCACTCCCATCCTTCCACCACGTCCCACACACCCCACCATCACATCTCACTTATCCCAATGCCAAGCCCTGCATGCCATACCAATGCATGGATACCACTCACAGCCCTGCATGGACACCTATCACTAAAGCATGCACACTAGAGAGAATCAGCTATCCCACCATATACCAACTTACACAAGTGAAAGCTGCCAGGGCAAATACAACCAAAGAGGGCAAGCCACGGATGCACAATATGTCAGACACAGAAACAATAACACATCATTTACACCACCACTGGTACCCCAGCCAATGTCAGCGGAGAGGAGATGCCAGCACTATTCAGTCCCCCAACTGTAGAGACCCACACAGATGACAGCAACTCTGGTCTTCAGGATCTGGATGACCAACCTGGCCCATCAGGGACCTCTGGACAGCTGGTTACCCAAGCCCAGTCACACACCACTAAGAAGCCTCACCCATCAGGAAACACCACCACAGCACCCACCCAGCGTACCTGTCAACACCAGGGCAGTGCGCACTCTATTGGCGACTAGAATGCAAAAACCCAGCACTCTCAAAACAACGTAATTTATGCATTGTGCTGATATGTTGTTGTTTATCCTTTTGCATTGCAGACTATAATCCTGAAGACTTATTTTAAATGTGTTTACAAATATTGTTCATTTGCAAAGTATTGCTGCAGGCTTTCAGAGTGTGTTAGGGTGTGGTCCCTTTCCAGGGCCTTCCAGAGACTTTCCCTGCAGCATGCCTGGGTGTGGTTGTGGGCTGGGCCAAGACTCTATAAAAAGGGAGCCAGCCCAGCTCAAAGTGCTCACTATTCAGAGGTCCCGGTGCAGAGCAGCAGCTTCTTCCTGAGCTCCTGTCCCAGCGGCCTATTTGGATCTTCCAGTCTTCTGCCCTTCATCCTTCATTGGTGATCATTGTTCCAGGCGGTAATACGGTGGTTGGACTGTCCCGACACCGTTATTGAGAATTTTTTTATTCTTTAATTAATCACAGATTACTTGCACGCTACCATTTCTTGACATTTATAAGGTAGTTTACAAATAGGCAAGACGCGCGATTTGTTTCATAAAGGTTTGACTTTGTTATTCATTGCGTGCTACCATTTCTTGACATTTGCATGGTGGCTTAAGAATCGGCAAGACGCACAATTCGTTTTATGGTGTTTAAACATTGTTGTCCATTGCGCGCTACTATTTCTTGGTATTTACATGATGTCTTACGAATTGGCAAGACGCGCACTTCGTTTCATGAGGATTTAACTTTGTTGTTCATTGCACGCTACCATTTCTTGACATTTACATGGTGGCTTAAGAATCGGCAAAAGAAGCACGATTCGTTTCATTGTACTTTGATCTTGTTATTCATTGTGAGCTGTTATTTCTTGACATTTACATTGTGTTTTACGAATCGACAAGACGCGCGATTCGTTTAATGATGGTTTGACTTTGATATTCATGGCATGTTACCATTTCTTGGTATTTTACATGGTGACACTCGAATCAGCAAGACGCACAATTCTCTCCTCAAGTTTAATTAATGTTGTTTATTGCATGCCACTATTCTAAGATATTTATTATGTAATATTCGAGTTGACAAGTTATGTGATTTGTTTCCTGAATCCATATTGTGTTATTCATAGTGCACAATCCTTTTATGGTGTGTATATATATATATATATATGTATATATATATATATCTGCAATATGCGCAATTTGTATTGAAACATTTTAAGAGTACACAGGAGGCCAGAGTTTCTAGATGCAATATTGTATAGTCCTAGTATGCATTCTCAAAACAGGATTTATATGACTGGTTTAAAATTTTGTCAGAATGTTTTTCTGATTCTCATGTAATGGAAAGTACTTGAATAAGAACGTTTTCATTTAATTCATCTTGATTCCCTTACAGGTATCCGGCAATCTTGAAACTTACTTATTTTAAACTTAATTCTTAGATTGTTCATGTTTTCAGAATGACTAGGCTTAGAATCATAGTCTAGTATTGATTTCAGGAGATATAATTTTCATATTGTGTGTTCTAACCTTTTTCTTACTACAGCCTCCTTCCCAGCTGTTCCCTTCCTAATCCCCTCTTCCCCCCTTGAACTCTCTCAGCCTCTGTGATTTATCTATCAGAGTCTTGGAGCTGTTCAGTGGTGGACGTGTTGGGAACGTGCACAGACCCCGAGGATCTGGTGACTCTGACAGAATAGTGAGCCCACAAATTATTATCCTCCTGGTTTGTGTATGTTCTCAGCATGGCCACGCTGGACAAGTTAGTCAAGGCTATCACCCAGCTCCAGGCAGAGGTGGTATCATCCAAAGAATTGACAACTAGCTTAGCTGAGAGAGTGAGTCAGTTGCAAGATAAGGTAGAGAAGAAAGAACAAAGTCCCACAGGTGTGTCCTGGCCAGGTACTTCTTCTCAGGCTTCTGGAAGTAATCCGACAAACATTTCCCTAAATGTTCCTTCCGCTATTCCTTTAGATCCCCCAGAACGTTTCTCAGGTGACCCTTTGAAAGCGCAATCTTTCCTGGTTCAAGTGGGACTACACTTCACCTGCAGACCACATACTTTCCCCGATGCCCAGTCCAAAGTAGCTTTCTTGTTATCATATTTGGCTGGGGAAGCAGCTACTTGGGCAATTCCTCTTGTGCGTAAAAATAGTGCCTTGTTGTACAACTGGAGAAATGTTGTTTGTGAGTTTGAGAGAGTTTTTGATCGTAGAACTGTAACACAGTCAGCAGATCGTGAATTATTAGATTTACGCCAAGGGAATCAAGACCTAGTGTCGTCTTTAGCCAACTTTAACCGGCTGGTTGCCGAGACATCCTGGCCTGAAAAAAAACAAGTGGTCTTGTTTTACAAGGGACTCAAAGAGGAACTAAAAGATATCTTAGCGCAAATCGACCCACAACCTACAGACTGTCAAGAATTAATATACCTTGTCTTGAGGCTTGATCATCGTTTAGCAGAACGTAAAGGAACGTGCAACAAGATTGAAAAATATTCATGGCGTGTTCATGATAACAGAGTCTCAAGAACTCCGAAAGAGAGAACGCCGGAACCGATGGAAATTGGAACCATCAGAAGACCTTTAATCAAAGATGAAAAGGACCTACGCAGAAAAAATGGACAATGTCTTTATTGTGGGCGGAAGGGTCATTTTGCCAAAGATTGTCCAATCAAACCAAAGAACAAGCAAGGTCCAGTTCAGAAGGTAGCAGCCAATGCACCAGTCGAGTTGGAAAACTAAAACACCCAAGATGCAGAGAAGGGTTTCTCTTGGGTGTCACCGTGGACCCTTCGCAATCTATACATCTTAAACTGGAATTAAGAGTTCAGGTCAAGAAAAAGATCTATTTAAAAAAAGCTCTAGTCGATTCTAGGACTACTGGGAACTTTGTTGATGTCCAATTGCTTCATGCATGGGGGATCCCATGTATTGAAAAGAAGACCCCAGAAATCATCCAGGCAGTCGATGAAAAACTCTTGACTGGAGGTCCAGTAACTCTTCAGACTATCCCATTGTCGATGATTTGTGAAGATAAGAATCAAAGAAAGAAACATAAAGAGAAAATCATTCTTGACGTGATCCATGCTCCCCAATATGGGATTATCCTGGGCTTGCCATGGTTAACTCATCACAATCCAGAGATCAATTGGGCAGAACGAAAAATCATGTTCTCATCTGCGCTATGTAAAGAACAATGTCTCCAAAAGATTCAAGTACCAAAAGTCTGCAACTCTTACATAGCTACTGCCGCGGAGAAAGAAATTCAGCTGCCCAAACAGTATTCATCTTACAAAGATGTATTTGATGAGAAAGGAGCAGAGACCCTACCTCCTCATAGATCTTATGACTGTCAAATTGATCTAGCCCCAGGTGCGATACTTCCCAACTCTTGTGTGTATGCCCTGTCAGAACATGAAAATCAACATTTACGAAAAAACCTAGATCAATTTTTGGAGAATGGTTTCATTCACCTCTCTAAGGGGGTCATTCTGACCTCGACGGTAAAAGGCTCTTACCGCCGGTCAGAAGACCGCCATTCTACCGCCGCGGCCGCGGTAAACCGCCACGGTCATTCTGACCCACAACTGCCAAGCCGCCAAAAACTCCACATCCACAGAAGACCGCCCATTCAGCGGGCCGCGATAAACTGGAGATGACCAAACCTCCACCGCCACGCCAACACAAACACGCCCATGCCATTACGACCCACGAATCCACGCGGCGGTCATTCAACCGCGGTATTCCATTGGCGGTACATACCGCCGCGGTCAAAATACACACACCTATACAAAACACAGCCACATTGGACAATTTGAAATACACACACCTGATACACATACAAACACCACTCCCACACATCCAAGCAACTATAAAACACACACCCACATCACCCACAAACCCCCACTAGTAGGAAATCGGAGAGAAGGCGATAGAGAGAGAGAGAGAGAGAGCACAGCAATCGAAAACCCCAACACACACAGGAACCCAACATCATCAACCACACCACATCTACGCACACATCACCACACACCACCACTCACATCACCACAAACACCACCCCACACCTCATCCACACCACCCCATGGCACCCCAAAGACACCCCAGGTTTTCGGACCAAGAACTCAGGGTCATGGTGGAGGAAATAATAAGGGTAGAGCCCCAGCTCTTCGGCACACAGGTGCAACACACCACAATAGCCAGGAAGGCGGAGCTATGGCAAAGGATCGTCGACAGGGTCAACGCTGTGGGACAGCATCCCAGAAACCGGGAAGACATCCGAAAGCGCTGGAACGACCTACGGGGGAAGGTACGGTCGATGGTTTCAAGACACAACATCGCTGTGCAGAAGACTGGCGGCGGACCTCCACCCACTCCTCCCGAATTCACAGCATGGGAGCAAGAGGTCTTGAACATCCTGCATCCTGCGGGCCTCGCTGGAGTAGGCGGAGGAATGGACTCTGGTAAGTCTAGTCTCAACTACTCCCCCCCCCAACCACCAGCATGCCAACCCACACCCCCACCCTCACCCCCAACCCCCCAGCACACATCCTCCCTGCCAATGTCTCACCAGCACAACCCACCCAACCCAAAACCAAACCCTGAATGCCAACACAAACCATGGACACCCATCACCTATGCATGACCACTGCACATACCCATCCCCCCCACAAACCACCCTCACAACTCCTGCCACAAGGGAATGCCAGCACTGGGGGACAAGGGCACCCACAAATCGCACGCCATGGAACACACAGAAGCAATAACCATACTCTTTCACCCCTGCAGGGCCCGAACGCCAACACACCGGCCAGGAGGGTCCAGATATGTCCATCCCACCCCCAGAACAGGCCCCCAGTGAGGACAGCAGCTCTGTCGACCTAGAACCTGATGACCAGCCCGGACCATCGGGGACCTCTGGACAGTCGGTTCCCCACACACAGACACAGGCCACAGCAGACCTAACCCCCTCTGGGAATATCAGCACAGCTCCCACCCAGCGGGCCCATGCCTCTGTCTCCAGGACAGGTCAATCAGTGGTGTGTCCGACACTACAGGGCACCCAGGCTGACCCAACACCCCAACAACAACAGGGACCTAGGGGCAGTGGTAGTGGGCACACCGCCCAGGGGACAGAGGCCCGGGGAAACAGGGCAACTGGGAGGGCTGCAGTGCGACAGGGGGGGGAGGACAGGCCCAGGGAACCGACTCTCCAAGAGGCCCTCACCACCATCATGGGAGCATACCACCGCTCCCAGGAGACGATGGCGACGGTACTGGCCAGGTTCCAGGAGATCCAGGCACAGCAGGAGGAACGGTACATGGGGTACAGAGAGGAGCTCAGGAACATCGTCCTGGCCCTGAACCTAATAGTCACCACATTGCGGGACCATGTGGCACCCCAAAGGGCCCCTGTCACCAGCCCGGACCAGGAACAGCCTACCACCTCCGCCGGCGCTAGTGGACAGGAGGCCCCCACACAACGACGGGCCACCAGAACCCCACCTCCTGCTGAAGATCAACCACCCCGCAAGAGGAACCTGAGATCACAAAGGAAGACAGAGTAGGATGCCAAGACCCCCGCCAGCATAAGATACCCCCGGATGTCATTCCACTGTCCCACATCGTCACCCTGTCCAACCTTGAACTGCCCCTGCTCCATCCTTCCACAGGCATATGGACAATGCACCTGTGAGACCGAGAACTGGACTCTGCCATGGACATCACTCCACCCCCACCCATCACCGTTTTACTATCATGGACCTATATGTAGCACTTTAAATAAATCACTAATTGCACTTAAAACACTCAGGAGTCTGCTTGTATTCTTAACAAATGTATTACACGTAACGGTTCAACAATGTTCAGTTACATTGTGATGACAACATACCAATGTCAATGAGCTTTACTCCATGGGCGAACAAACCAAAAGCCACGCAGTGGGTCATACAGCTCTGAAAAGGGAAGGGAAAGTCACAATTCAGTTGAAAGGAACTGGGGGGAAACACAGAAAGTAGAGGTGCAGGAGGCCAGAAGTAAATGTAAAATGGCGTGGGGGATTCTTACCTGGGTGCTACTGAAAATACTGTTGTATGACTGTGTCCCTGTTGTCCGTGTCGTCCCCGTCGTCTTCCTCCTCTTCACTCTCCACAGGCTCCACAGCTGCTACAACACCACCATCTGGACCATCCTCCTGCAGGAAAGGCACCTGGCGTCGCAATGCAAGATTGTGAAGCATACAGCAGGCCACGATGATCTGGCACACCTTCTTTGGTGAGTACATTAGGGATCCCCCTGTCATATGCAGGCACCTAAACCTGGCCTTCAGGAGGCCGAAGGTCCTTTCTATGATCCTCCTAGATCGCCCATGGGCCTCATTGTACCGTTCCTCTGCCCTGGTACGGGGATTCCTCACTGGGGTCAGTAGCCACGGCAGGTTGGGGTAACCAGAGTCACCTATTAGCCACACACGTTGTCTCTGTAGCTGTTCCATCACATAGGGGATGCTGCTATTTCGCATGATGTACGCGTCATGCACTGACCCAGGGAACTTGGCATTTACATGGGAGATGTACTGGTCAGCCAAACAGACCACCTGGACATTCATAGAATGATAACTTTTCCTGTTTCGGTACACCTGCTCATCGTCTTTTGGGGGTACTAAGGCCACATGGGTCCCATCAATGGCACCAATGATGTTGGGGATATGTCCAAGGGCATAGAAGTGACCCTTCACAGTGGCCAAATCACCCTCCTCAGGGAAAACAATGTAGCTCCGCATGTATTTCGTCAGGGCAGAAAACACTCTGGACAAAATCTTAGAAAACATAGGCTGAGACATCCCTGATGACATGGCCACTGTTGTCTGAAAAGACCCACTTGCCAAAAAATGGAGGACTGACAGAACCTGCACCAGAGGGGGAATCCTGTGGGTTGGCGGATGGGGGACATCAGTGCTGGCTCCACCTGGGCACACAGTTCATGTATAGTGGCTCGGTCAAGTCGGTATCGAAGTATAATATGACGTTCCTCCATTGTCGACAGGTCCACCAGCGATCGGTGCACGGGAGGATTCCTCCTTCTCCTCGCAAGTCCCAGCGGACGGTGCCTAGGAAGGACAACATGGAGCACTGAGTCAAGCAACCCACAGGTACGTAACTACAGCTTGCACAGTACACGAATCGCTATGCATTGAATGGCTTGTATGAGTGGCAATGCAAGGCCTAGGCCTGTGTGACGCAGTAGAAATTATGCCATGTGGGCCCTTGAAATGGCGGCTGCCTGACCTGAGAAGTGTGACAGTGGGATGTGAGGTCAATGCGCTGGCGTGACACACCGTGGCGGTAGGCGGTCAAAGACCGCGGCGCCAAGCCGCATTGGTTAACATTGAACCCTATGGGTTTCAGGAGCCAATGACTAGGTGCGCCGGCGGCCGCGGGACGCACCGCGGCGGTACGCACCGCCGCGGGCGTGACCGCCATTTTCTATCTGCTTAATCACTCGAGACCTGATCATCCACAGGAGAGGACCTATACTGCAAGTGCTGCTGTGACCTCGGTCTGGGAGATACTATGGCTGCTGCGACTGGGGAAAGGGCCCCTGCCTTCACATCTGAGGAATTGGCTAAACTTGTTGATGGGGTCCTCCCCCAGTATGCGCTACTCTACGGTCCTCCAGACCAACAGGTAAGTACACTGTGTGCACGTTGAATGGGCTATGCCTGTGTTGAGTGGGGTGGATATAAGATGGTGGGGTGGGGAGAGAATGACGAGTGCAAGGCACGACAGATGAGAGCATGTGCCACATGGCAAGGTTGGGGAGGGGGGGGCCAATCACATCTAACATGCGTAAAAATGATGATATTTCCAATTCAACCCTGTACATGTCAAATAGGTCAGCGCCCATCAGAAAGTCGACATTTGGCGTGCCATCGCCAAGGAAGTCCGGACCCTGGGGGTCCACAACAGACGGGGCACCCACTGCCGCAAGAGGTGGGAGGACATCCGCCACGGGACCAGGAAGACCGCCGAGTCACTGCTGGGGATGGCCTCCCAACCTAGGAGGGGTGCCAGTCGTACCCTGACCCCCCTGATGTCCCGGATCCTGGCGGTGGCCTACCCCGATTTGGATGGGCGCGTGAGGACATCACAGCAGACACAAGGGGGTGAGTACCAGCACATTCAGCTATCTTTACCCGCAGTGGAGGTGCCTGGGTGGGGGAGGAGGGCTGTGGATGACATTAGGCCAGGGCGCTTTCTGTAGTGTAGTCCTCTCTTTCAGCCATGTCCCTGTGCCCCCGCCCACCACCTCTGTAGGGTGACAAGTGCAGCTATCCATGGTCCTGCATCACCCATGTGCGCGTTTGTTGTCCCTAGACCTGTTGGCCTAGTCACAAGTACTGAGTAGTGTACCCCGATTGCGCGGCTTAGTGCATGAGGCTCCTGTGTCTGTCCTCTCCGCCAACGGTCTGGACAATGCATGCACTCAACCTGCTTTTATTTCTCCCCCCACCCTTTTTCTTTGTCTTCTTGTGCATGTGTGCATTAGCATCATCAGGCGGAGGAGAATTGGCACCGGAGCACGAGGGAGCTGCAAGTCACAAGGCCCCGGTGGGCCATGGCACAGACACCGAGGCCACCAGTGATACGGAGGGCGAGGGGAGCTTCACAACGGGGACCCGTGGTGACACCAGCGACACCTACACGTCCTCGGATGGGAGCTCCCTAGCGGTGGTGGCAACATCCGTGCCCCCCGCCTCTACAGGTACAGCCGCCACCCAGCGCACCAGCTCTGCCCTCCCACCAGCCCCTCAGCCTTCGCTCTGTGCCCGCTCGCCCAAGAAGGCGGGCATCTCCTTCGCCCCAGGCACCTCAGGCCCTGCCCCTGTTACCCCTGCTGCCCTCAGTGCGGAGGTCATTGACCTCCTACAGACCATCATTGTTGGGCAGTCTACCCTTTTGAATGCCATCCAGGGGGTAGAGAGGGAGGTGCATCGTAGCAATGCATACCTTGAGGGCATTCTTTCGGGTCAGGCTGCCCATCAACGATCGTTCAATTCTCTGGCCTCAGCACTGACGGCAGCCATTGTCCCTGTTTCCAGCCTCCCTCTTCTACCTGCCTCCACCCTGTCTCTGTCTCCTGTTCCTCAGCCTATCCCATCCACACCCTCAGACCAGCCTGCACACACCTCAACACCCAAGAGAAGCTCATCCAGACATAAGCACCACAGATCACACAAACATTCACCCAAGCAACACCCAGATGCAGACATGCCAACAGCCACTACCACCTCTGTGTCCCCCACCTCCTCCTCTCCCTCCTCCCTCCCTGTGACGTCTCCACTCACACCTGCATGCACACCACCAACAGCCAGTACTTCCATCACCAGCACACCCTCCAGTACAGTCCGCACACGTGCAGTCACCACCCCCACTGCCATTTACACGTCCCCTGTGTCCTCTCCCACTGTGTCTGTCACCCCTCTTCCAAGACACACAAACGCAGGCAGCCACCCACCCAACAGCCAACCACCTCACGACAGCCTCCAGCCCATGCACCTTCACCCAAGGACAGCACACCTGACTCTCCTACGACCACCTCCTCTTCCTCCACTCCCATAACCACTGCACCTACCCTTTACCTTGGTCCTAAAAAAGTTTACCTCTCCAGTCTTGACCTCTTTCCCTCCCCTGACCCACCCCCTCCATCTGCTAAGAGTCCCAAGAGCACCTCAGCCACCACCAGCCCGGGTTCAGGTGTCACCGTGGTACATGGATTTTGGAGTCCCCCCTTTGCCAGCAGTGATACATCGGTCAGCAGCAAGGGGACAGCTAGCCCCCCCCCTGGAAAGAGGACCCGTAAAGTAAGGGGCCGCCGCGAGAAGCCTGACACGGCTGCCCCCAAGGACCAAAGTTCTGCCACTTCACCTGCCACAACATCCAGGGGAGGCAAGGCCCAGAGAGCCACATCGAAGGAGGGCAAGGGCAGCAGGGCGGAGAAGTCAGTGAGGGAGGACAGCCAAGGGCCCAGGACACTGTCAACGAAGGGTCCAGCAACGGCACGGTCGGAGGGCGACTGAGCAGGGAGTCCTGGCCAGGTCTGACTCCCTTGAATTGCAGGACAAGCACCGCTGAACAGGGCCCCACCGTCCAGAAAGGCACCGCTGAACAGGGCCCCGCCGTGCAGAAAGGCACCGCTGAACAGGGCCCCGCCGTGCAGAAAGGCACTGCTGAACAGGGCCCCGCCGTGCAGAAAGGCACCGCTGAACATGGCCCCGCCGTCCAGAAAGGCATCGCTGAACAGGGCCCCGCCGTGCAGAAAGGCACCGCTGAACAGGGCCCCGCCGTCCAGAAAGGCACCGCTGAACAGGGCCCCGCCGTCTCAAGCACCGCTCCGCTGGGCCCTTCCTGTCAAGCACCGCTCCGCTGGGCCCTTCCTGTCAAGCACCGCTCCGCTGGGCCCCGCCGTCTCAAGCACTGCTCCGCTGGGCCCTTCCTGTCAAGCACCGCTCCGCTGGGCCCCGCCGTCTCAAGCACCGCTCCGCTGGGCCCTTCCTGTCAAGCACCGCTCCGCTGGGCCCTTCCTGTCAAGCACCGCTCCGCTGGGCCCCGCCGGGCCCCCCCGTCTCAAGCACCGCTCCGCTGGGCCCTTCCTGTCAAGCACCGCTCCGCTGGGCCCTTCCTGTCAAGCACCGCTCCGCTGGGCCCTTCCTGTCAAGCACCGCTCCGCTGGGCCCCGCCGTCTCAAGCACCGCTCCGCTGGGCCCTTCCTGTCAAGCACCACTCCGCTGGGCCCTTCCTGTCAAGCACCGCTCCGCTGGGCCCCGCCGTCTCAAGCACCGCTCCGTTGGGCCCTTCCTGTCAAGCACCGCTCCGCTGGGCCCCGCCGTCTCAAGCACCGCTCCGCTGGGCCCTTCCTGTCAATCACCGCTCCGCTGGGCCCCGCCGTCTCAAGCACCGCTCCGCTGGGCCCTTCCTGTCAATCACCGCTCCGCTGGGCCCCGCCGTCTCAAGCACCGCTGGCCCATTGACAGTGCCGGTTCTGTGTCGAGCTACTGTTCACGCTGCACTCGGGCCACCCTGCCTCCTCCATTGCCTGTGGAGACTGTTATCCACTTGAGAGACTGTGGCTTTGCACTCCCCAGGATGTAACAGTGGGCAAGCCACCCACTGTAGAGACTTGAGAGACTGTGGCTTTGCACTCCCCAGGATGTAACAGTGGGCAAGCCACCCACTGTAGAGTCTTGAGAGACTGTGGCTTTGCACTCCCCAGGATGTAACAGTGGGCAAGCCACCCACTGTAGAGACTTGAGAGACTGTGGCTTTGCACTCCCCAGGATGTAACAGTGGGCATGGTGGCCCCGTCGTGGATCTGGCGTCGTGGACTCATGTGGCTGTGGTGCCCCCCCTTCCCTTCCCCCTGAGGTGCCTGTAGTTTTATCATCTGATGCCCCTGCAGTGTTCTCTCCAACGGACTCAGGTCTCCTGTGTGGGCTTTGCCCATTTGTTGATACACTTTGGCCCACGGACAGTTGAAATTTCAGTGACTGGCCAGGACTTATTGCCTCTATTTATCGGTTTCGCAATGTTTTCAATTGATTTTTATTTTATTTTTCCTGTTTTACCATGACTTCAATGAACCTATTTTATACATCTATTTGGTTTCTCACTTTAATTATATCTTTTCATTATTCCGGGGGGGTTGGGTGGTGTCACTTTGACTTGGTGCTCTGCATTGGTGTGTAGATAGTTGGGGGGTGGGTGTATTGCGTATGTGTGTGCCCGTAACCCTTCCTCCTCCCCCCCTCCCCTGTGTCGTAGGTGCGGTACTCACCGTTGTCGTCTGCGCCGGAGTTCGTACTCGTGGTAGATGAGCAGGTAGACGAGAGCAGGTAGGATGTTTAATTCGGGTTCCATGCTGTTCTCCGCCCTCGTGGAGTGTATAGAGGTGAGCGTTTTCCCGTTCGTAGTCTGTTTCCGCCATGTTTTTATCGGCGGTGCTCCCGCCCCGGAAAAGGTGGCAGATTGGTGAGTTCTGATAGGGTGGGCGGTACATTGTCTGCGGCCTGCCTGTTGGCGGTGACCGCCGCGCTGTTTGTTTGTCCCGCCGTGGCGGTCGGAGTGTTGAAGTGGCGGTCTGTGTTGGCGGTTCCCACCAGGGTCAGAATTCATTTTTTTTTACCGCCTGCCTGTTAGCGGGTTAGCCGCCGCTTTATCACCGACCGCCAGGGTTGGAATGACCCCCTAAGTCTCCTGCAGCTTCGCCTTTGCTTTTTGTTACAAAAGCTAATGGAGAACTTCAAACTTGTATCGACTATAGGGGATTGAACAAAGTCACCATCAAGAATAAATATCCTTTACCCCTAATTCCGGTCTTATTGGAACAAGTAAAGAAAGCAAAAATCTACACGAAACTTGACCTTTGAGGTGCTTATCATTTGGTCAGAATGAGAGAGGGTGACGAATGGAAAACAGCGTTCAAGACAAGATATGGCTTTTTTGAATGCACCGTCATGCCTTTTGGTCTGTGTAATGCTCCAGCAGCATTTCAATTTTTCTTCAATGACGTTCTTAGAGAGTACCTCGACATATTTGCCATAGTATACTTCGATGACATTTTGATCTACTCAGACAATGAAAACGAACATGTCCAACATGTCAAGAAAATTGCAGCCCTTCGAAAACACCATTTATATTGCAAACTAACCAAGTGTGAGTTTCATGTTACCACAGTTGAGTTTTTAGGGGTTATTCTTACCCCTCAAGGTATGGTGATGGCAGAAAAGAAAGTAAAAGCCGTATCTGATTGGCCCACCCCAAAGACTGTTCGTGATGTACAGTGTTTCCTGGGGTTTGCAAATTTTTACCAGAGGTTCATAAATCATTTCTCCCAGACAGTGCCTCCAATCACTAAGCTATTAAGAAAGAAAGAAAAGTTTGTATGGTCCCCAGAAGCTGATCAAGCCTTCTCTACTTTGAAGGAAGCTTTCTCCACTGCCCCAGTCTTCACTCATCCTGATGCGAATCGACCTTTCATAGTGGAAGCTGATGCTTCAGATGTAGCAATAGGAGCCGTCTTATCGCAACGCAATAAAGACACTGGTCAACTCCATACTGTAGCTTATATGTCTCGGAAGTTGAACGAAGCCGAACAGAACTATGTCATTGCTGGAAAAGAGCTTCTGGCAATTCTTGACACCTTTAAAGAATGGAGACATAATTTGTTGGGTGCCAAATAGACTGTCACAGTATATACTGATCATCGTAATCTTCAATTCATGAGTTCCGCCAGACTTTTGACTCCTCGTCAATTACGCTGGATGCTGTTTTTTGCCAAATTTGATTTTGTAGTAATCTTCCGGCCTGGTAAAGATAGTCGCAAAGCTGACGCCTTGTCCCGCCAAGAGTCTACCGCGTTGCCTGCATTTCAAGCCTCCAGAGCTATCATTGCTCCTGACAAGGTTCTATGTATCATAAAAACTGAAGATTTCTTTGAAGAAATTCGCAACTCTTTCAGTGTTGAGAAATGGCAAACATGGGCCCAAGCAGACCCCAAAAGGTCAATCAAGCAAGGACTACCCTTTCACAATGCTCGTTTGTTCGTACCCACTACCAAACTTCACAAGATAGTGTTTCATTGGTTGAACGTTATACCTACGGCAGGTCACCCAGGTACTCCTAAAACTCTTGAACTGATACAACGCTATCTTTGGTGGCTTACCCTAACAAAAGATGTAAAAGCAATGGTAAACAACTGCAAAGTCTGTGCTCGCACTAAAACAAGTCATTCAAAACCAAAAGGGTTGTTACATCCACTTCCAACCCCAAGTCTTCCATGGGAACACATTTCTTTAGACTTTATTACCGGTCTGCCAGTGGTTCAACAGCATTCAGTAATTCTGGTGGTAGTAGATAGTCTCACGAAATATGGACATTTCATTGCCTGTAAGAAATTGCCCACTTCTAGTGAATTGGCAACTATTTTACTGAACAGAGTGGTTCATTATCATAGACTGCCAAAAGTTATCCTCTCTGATCGGGGGTCGAAATTTGCCTCCAATTTCTGGAAAACATGGTGTAAAACACTCCAAGTGACATCTACACTATCTACTAGTCACCATCCTCAAACAGATGGTCAAACTGAGAGACTAAATCAGACTTTGAAACAATACCTACTTGCCTACGCTGAAAAGGCACTTCATTCTTGGACATCTATGCTCTGGTTAGCTGAGTTAGCCTACAATAACTCATTCCACACTTCTATTGGCGTTACACCCTTTTTTGGTTTATTTGGCTATCATCCTGACACCTTCCCCATCACAATTCCTCAAGAAAGTTCTCTTACTCCAGCTGTGTCAGAAACCATCCTGCATTTGCATCAAACCCAGAAACTGATTCAACAGCATTTAGAAAAAGCCAAACAAAAATACAAAAGGCATTATGACAAGAAACATTGTGAGGGACTGCAATATCAACCAGGTGACAAAGTGTGGCTTTCCACAAAACATATAGGGGGTCATTCCGACCCCGGCGGTCAAGGACCGCCGGGGCCGGGGATGCGGGAGCACCGCCAACAGGCTGGCGGTGCCCCGCAGGGCATTCTGACCGCGGCGGTTTGGCCGCGGTCAGACAAGGAAAACCGGCGGTCTCCCGCCGGTTTTCCGCTGCCCTGGGAATCCCCCATGGCGGCGCAGCTTGCTGCGCCGCCATGGGGGATTCTGACACCCCATACCGCCATCCTGTTCCTGGCGGGTCGCCCGCCAGGAACAGGATGGCGGTATGGGGTGTTGTGGGGCCCCGTAAGAGGGCCCCACTTTGTATTTCAGTGTCTGCTATGCAGACACTGAAATACGCAACGGGTGCCACTGCACCCGTCGCACATACCCACTCCGCCGGCTCCATTCGGAGCCGGCTTCCTCGTGGGGAGGGGTTTCCCGCTGGGATGGCGGGCGGCCTTCTGGCGGTCGCCCGCCAGCCCAGCGGGAAAGCCAGAATGGCCTCCGCGGTCTTTCGACCGCGGAGCGGCCATATGGCGGCTCCCTCCACGCGGGCAGCGACCGCCGCCCGCGGGGGTCAGAATGACCCCCATAGATTTCAAGAAGAAGCATATGTTTAACCCCAAATTCATAGGTCCTTACACTGTCCTCCGGCAAATCAATCCAGTGACCTATAAACTACAATTGCCCAGATCCTTACGGATTCATCCAGTGTTCCACACTTCCCTTTTGAAGAAGGCAGTCCAAAAGGTCCACCCTCATCCAGCTCCTGTTCTAATACAAGGGGAAGAAGAATACGAAGTTAAGAAAGTGTTGGATTCTAAACTGAGAGGGCATAATCTATGGTACTTAATCTCATGGAAAGGTTATTGTCCTGAAAGTAACTCATGGGTTTCCGCATCTGATGTTCATGCTCCAGTACTTGTGAGACACTTTTATCGTCTTAATCCAGGCGAAGCAGGCCCTAGAGCGCGTCTGGGAGAGGGGAGTACTGTCAACACCAGGGCAGTGTGTGCTCTATTGGCGACTAGAATGCAAAAACCCAGCACTCTCAAAACAACGTAATTTATGCATTGTGCTGATATGTTGTTGTTTTACCTTTTGCATTGCAGAGTTTAATCCTGAAGACTTATTTTTAATGTGTTTACAAATACTGTTCATTTGCAATGTAATGCTGCAGGCTTTCAGAGTGTGTTAGGGTGTGGTCCCTTTCCAGGGCCTTCCAGAGACTTTCCCTGCAACATGCCTGGGTGTGGTTGTGGGCTGGGCTAAGACTCTATAAAAAGGGAGCCAGCCCAGCTCCAAGTGCTCACTATTCAGAGGTCCCGGTGCAGAGCAGCAGCTTCTTCCTGAGCTCCTGTCCCGGTGGCCTATTTGGATCTTCCAGTCTTCTGCCCTTCATTCTTCATTGGTGATCATTGTTCCAGGCGGTAAGACGGTGGTTGGACTGTCCCGACACCGTTATCGAGAATTTTTATATTCTTGGTTTAATTCTTTAATGAGTAACAGATTACTTTCACGCTACCATTTCTTGACATTTACATGGTAGTTTACAAATAGGCAAGACGCGCGATTTGTTTCATAAAGGTTTGACTTTGTTATTCATTGCGTGCTACCATTTCTTGACATTTGCATGGTGGCTTAAGAATCGGCAAGACGCACAATTCGTTTTATGGTGTTTAAACATTGTTGTCCATTGCGCGCTACTATTTCTTGGTATTTACATGATGTCTTACGAATTGGCAAGACGCGCACTTCGTTTCATGAGGATTTAACTTTGTTGTTCATTGCACGCTACCATTTCTTGACATTTACATGGTGGCTTAAGAATCGGCAAAAGAAGCACGATTCGTTTCATTGTACTTTGATCTTGTTATTCATTGTGAGCTGTTATTTCTTGACATTTACATCGTGTTTTACGAATCGACAAGACGCGCGATTCGTTTAATGATGGTTTGACTTTGATATTCATGGCATGTTACCATTTCTTGGTATTTTACATGGTGACACTCGAATCAGCAAGATGCACAATTCTCTCCTCAAGTTTAATTAATGTTGTTTATTGCATGCCACTATTCTAAGATATTTATTATGTAATATTCGAGTTGACAAGTTATGTGATTTGTTTCCTGAATCCATATTGTGTTATTCATGGTGCACAATCCTTTTATGGTGTTTAATATATATATATATATATATATATATATGCAATATGCGCAATTTGTGTTGCAACATTTTAAGAGTACACAGGAGGCCAGAGTTTCTAGATGCAATATTGTATGGTCCTAGTATGCATTCTCAAAACAGGATTTATATGACTGGTTTAAAATTTTGTCAGAATGTTTTTCTGATTCTCATGTAAAGGAAAGTACTTGAATAAGAAAGTTTTCATTTAATTCATCTTGATTCCCTTACAGGTATCCGGCCATCTTGAAACTTACTTATTTTAAACTTAATTCTTAGATTGTTCATGTTTTCAGAATTACTAGGCTTAGAATCATAGTCTAGTATTGATGTCAGGGGATATAATTTTCATATTGTGTGTTCTAACCTTTTTCTTACTACAGGCCTCCTTACCAGCTGTTCCCTTCCTAATCCCCTTTTCCCCTCTTGAACTCTCTCAGCCTCTGTGATTTATCTATCAGAGTCTTGGAGTTGTTCAGTGGTGGACGTGTTGGGAACGTGCACAGACCCAGAGGATCTGGTGACTCTGACAGTACCCATACCTCTGTCCCCAGGACACGTCAATCAGCAGTGTGTCCACCTCTACAGGGACCCCAGGCCACACCTCGCACACAAGACAATCAGGGACAAGGGGCCAGTGGCAGTGGGCACATGGTTCAGGGGACAGAGGCACAGGCCACCAGGGACACTGGGGGGACTGCTGTGTGCCAGGGGGAGGACAGGGCCAGGGATCTGACTCTCCAGGAGGCACTTGCAGAGATTCTGGGAGCATATCAACATTTCCAGGACACGATGGGCCAGATCCTGGACAATGTGCAGGAGAACAGGTGGCTGCAGGACGGACAGTACGAGGGAATAAGGGAGGACTTGCAGGCCATTAATACCACCCTGGTCTCCATAGCAGGGGTGCTGGCAGACATGGCCAACATTATGAGGGATGTAGTCACACAACAGTGGGAACCTGCCACTAGCCAGACATCTGAACAGCCTTCCACCTCTGCTGCCGCAAGTGGCCAGGAGGCTCCACCACAGGACCAACAGGCCACCAGCACCCCTCCCCCTGCAGAAGGTGAACCACTCCACAAATGCTCCCTGCGATCCAGACAGAAGCCAGAGACACTTGCCAAGACCCCCTCCAGGAAATTAGACTCTCCTGATTGTCACCCTAGTGTCCCACCCTGTCACCCTGTCCACCTTGAACTGCCATTGCTCCCCTTCCTATGTCCCCTTGGACATTGCACAGGTGCTACAAACAGACTGGAACAATACCCTGGACTTTCCTCCATCATCACCCCATCCCATTGCACCTGCCCCTCAATATTTTAGCACTTCAATAAACACTCTTGGAAAAAAAAGAAGTATGGAGTATTTCAAAATTTTCAAGTATGTATTCATTTAAACAGGTGCAAACATTGCAATTCAACTGTACAGAAAATGAGCATAGGTTAATGACCTGTAGCTGGCTCCAGTGATAACACAAGGAGCATATGTGAGGTCACCAACATCTGTAAAATGAATTGCCAAAGGGTACAGTAAGTGGGTATAGAAGTGGGAAATAACAGCATGCCAGTGCCACAGCAATTCCAAAAAATGTCATTGAAATGTAAAGTAACACTGTCTTACCTGTTTGTCAGTGGAAATATTGTCTGATGACTGATGTTCTGTTGTCCTCATCCTCATCCTATGCCTCCTCATCCTCACTGTCCACAGGGTCCACTGCTGCCACACGGGCATCTACAGACTCCTCCTCCTGCAGAAAAGGCACATGGCATCTCAGGGCAAGGTTGTGCAACATGCAGCATGCCACTATTATCTGCCAGACCTTCTTGGGTGAGAAGCCCAGGGATCCACCTGTTAGATGGAGGCAACTGAACCTGGCCTTCAGGAGGCCAAAGGTCCTTTCTATTATCCTTCTGGTTCACCCATGTGCCTTATTATAACATTCTTCTGCCATTGTCCTGACATTCCTCACAGGGGTCAGCAGCCATGATAGGTTGGGATAACCAGAGTCACCTGCAATATTGGGGTACAACATTTAGCCACACACTATGCCATATGGCCCACACCATACCCATACACCAACATATATTGGGTGGGGACCAGGGCTCACCTATTAGCCACACCCTGTGCCTCTGTAGTTGGGCCATCACATTTGGGATGCTGCTATTCCTCAGGACAAAGGCATCCGCACCTACCCTGGATACCTAGCATTGACGTGGGAGATGCACTGGTCCGCCAAGCACACCATCTGTACATTCATGATTTCTGAACATCTGTTCATTCTGATGTGGGGACAAATGCAATATGTTGGGGATATGTCCCATTGCATAGAACTTGGCCTTCACTGTGGCCAAATCTTCATCCTGGGGAAATACAATGTAGCTGCACATGTGTTTAATCAGGGCAGACAACACTCTGGTCAGCAGTACTGAGAACATTGGCTGTGACATTCCTACTGCCAAGCCCACTGTCACTTGGAGAGAACCAGTTGCCAGGAAATAGAGCACTGATAGAACTTGCACAAGAGGGGGGATCCCAGTGGGGTGACAGATAGCAGATATCAGGCCAGGCTCCAATTGGGCACACAGCTCTGTTATTGTGGCCCTGTCAAGTCTGTAGGTGAGGATGATGTGCCTGTCCTCCATTGTTGCCAAGTCCACCATGGGTCTGTACACATGGGTATGTCTCCATCTCCTATTCATCCGCAGCGGTAGTAATCTATAGGGCAAAAGAGAGAGGAGCCGGTCACAAACTGAACAATGGGGCTACAACAGAACTTCGCATGCTGTTAACTTGTAATGAGTAAGTGTGTGTATGTCCAAATTTCACCAGTGATGCAGCAAATATCCAGGGAATTCCTCCCCCCTGAAATGGCATCTGGCTGTCCTGTGTGGAGGGACAGGTGGAAGTGAGGTAATTCCGCTGACGTTGTGCGACATTGCAGGAGGCGGTCGGGAACGGCACTGCAACTCGTCATTGGTTAACATTGGGCCCTATGGGTTACAGTGGCCAATGGTAATCTACGCCGGCAGTGATGGTATACACCGTCATGGACGTGACCACCATTTTCTATATCATCCCTCACTTGCTACCTGATCTTCAACAGGAGAGGACCTACACTGCATGTGCTGCTGTGACCTGTCTGGAACCTACCATGGCCCGTGTGACTGGGGAAAGGGCCCCTGCCTTCACCGCTATGGAGTTGGAGAAACTGGTGGATGGGTCTTACCCCAGTACCGAATGCTGTGTGGCTTCCAGACCAACAGGTGAGTACACTGTGAGCACGATGCAAGTGCTGTGTGCGAGGGCCTTGTGTGGGGGTGGGTTGATGGAAGGGTCCTGGGCAGCGTGCTACATGCATGGTGGGCAATGTCTGTGCATAAGGGGATGTGAGGGCTATGGAGGGCCATGAGTGTAACAGGTCGGACGGTATGACTAATAAAATTTTCTTTGTATCTTTTTCTGCAGGTCAGCGCCCATCAGAAAAAGGGTATATGGTGTGCCATCTCCAAGGACGTGCGGACCCTGGGGGTCTACAGTAGGCTGAGCACCCACTGTCGCAAACAATGGGAGGACCTGAGACGCTGGGCAAAGACATCGGAGGCCCAAATGGGGATGGCCTCCTAACGAGGAAGGGGTGCCCATCGAACCCTGACCCCCATGATGGCCCGCATACTGGCGGTGGCCTAACCAGAGCTGGATGGGAGCTTGAGGGCATCACAGCAGCCACAAGGGGGTGAGTACAGTGCCCATCATTACTACTCATGCATGGTAGGGTGGTATCCGGGTAGTGGATGTGTGTCAGTGGGTGCCCCTAGGCCAGGCCTAACATTGCAGCATAGGTCCCCTGGTGGCCAGGGTTCTGAAGGTATAATCCTGCTAGCTAGCTTGTAGGCATCCACTACTGGTGAGGGCTGCGTAGGTCCCAGATATGCTGCATTTGCCGGAGTGTGCCCCTCCCCATGCCTTGGTGGCTAGCAAGATCACTGGTAGTGCAATGCATAGTGCGTAGGCCTGTTCCCTGTGTGTGAGGGTGCTGTGTACACCAACGGTGGTATCGGTGCAGCCATTGACCAAGTGTATCCTTTGTCTCCTCCCTTATTGTTTTGTCACCCTGTCCTTATGTGCATTAGCATCATCTGACGGAGGAGCAGAGGCAATGGCGACGGAGAGAGCTGCATCCAACAGGCCCCAGGAGGCAGAGTCCACCGACGCTGAGGGCACCAGTGGGACGGAGGGCCAGGGGAGCACCACGGCGGAGACTGGAGGGGACAGTTCTGACACAGATACCTCCTCCGATGGAAGCTCCCTGGTTGTGGTGGACACCTCTGTGATCACCCCAGCTACAGGTACAGCCGCCACCCCCGTACCAGCACCTTGCTCCCAGCAGCCCCTCATCGAGTTGCCTGTGCCCACTCACGCAGGAGGGTGGGCATCTCCTTCGTCCCAGGCACATCAGGCCCTGCCCCAGTGAACCCTGCTGCCCTGAGTGAGGAGGCTAGTGACCTCCTGAGATCCATCTCTATAGAGCAGTCAACCTTTGTGAATGCCATCCAGGGGCTGGCAGCCCAGATGCAACAGACTAATGCATTTCTGGAGGGCATTCACACTGGCTTGGAGGCCCAACAGAGATCGATCCAGGCTCTGGCCTCCTCTCTGATGGCAGCCATTGTCCATGTTTCCACCCTCCCCCTCCATCTTCCTCTTCCCAATCCCATTCTCCTCAACCCCAACCTATCCCAAGCACACAGGCAGGTGAGCATGCACACAAGACAACACACAAGAGTGATACAGGCAAACACAAGCACCACACTTCATTCCACAGGCACTCACACAAACACCATCCAGATGCAGACATACCAACAGCCACAATTTTCTCTTTCTCCCCTCCTCCTCTTCCACCTCCCTCCCAGTTCCATCTACACTCACACCTGCATGCACCATATCATCATCCACTACCAACATCACCACCACACCAAGCAGAACACACACCTCACTGGCGGACACCTGCACAACAGCCATGTCCATGTCCCCTATGTCCTCTCCCACTGTGTTTGCCCCCCCCAAGGTACAAAAACACAAGCACTCAGACACCCAACAGCCCTCCACCTGACAACAGCATACAGCCCATGCACCTGCACCCAAAATCAGTAGACAAATCCAACAACCACTCCGTCTTCCTCCACTCTTAAACCTTCTCCCTCTTCCCGCCCCAATGTCCCTAAAAAACTGTTCCTATCCACCATTGACCTCTTTCCTACGCTTCCCCCCCCCGTCCTGCACATCTGGCCAGGGTGGGAAGAACCCAGCCAAGCACCTCAGCCACCCAGTCCACAGGCCCAGTCGTCACCACACCCACTCGTGGTGGAAAAGGATCCAGGGCACATGTCCTGAGGGTGAAGGAGCCTGCACCAGGCAGCCACAAGGGAAAGGAGCCTGCCCCAGCTGCCGGAAAGAGCAAGGAGCCTGCCCAAGCTGCTGCCAGGAAGACAAAGGAGCCTACCCCAGCTGCTGCTAAGAAGGGAAAGGAGCTTGCCCCAGCTGCCAGGAAGACAAAGAAGCCTGCCCCAGCTGCCAGGAAGACTAAGGAGCCTGCCCCAGCTGCCAGGAAGACTAAGGAGCCTGCCCCAGCTGCCAGGAAGAGCAACAAGCCAGCACCAGCAGGCAGGAAGAGCAAGGGGCCTGGGGCAGGAACTGTGACACAGCCCCCACCACCAACCATGGTTGTGCAGCCGTCCGAGGTTGCAGGGGATAGGCAGGAGCCTCCCCCCACCAGCATCACTACCACCACCTCCAGTGAGCAGCCGTCCGAGGTTGCAGGGGATGAGCAGGAGCCTCCCCCCACCAGCAGCACCACGACCTCTAGTGAGCAGCTGTCTGAGGTTGCAGGGGATGGGCAGGAGCCTCCCCCCACCAGCGGCACCACCACCTCCAGTGAGCAGCCGTCACTGCCAGCGGGCGGTATGTAATCCTGCCTCCATGGGCTGCTGTGCGGCCTGCCCCCTGCAAATCCAGTGGATATGACACCCACCTGAGAGACTGTGACCTTACACTGCCCAGGATCAAGAGCACAGGGCACGAGGCCCCTTCCAGAACCAGTGGGTAAGACACCCACCTACCTCCAGACTCCCCAGGATCAAGAACACAGGGCACGATGCCCCCTCTAAAACCAGTGGGTAAGACACCCACCTACCCCAGACTCCCCAGGATCAAGAGCACAGGGCACGATGCCCCCTCCAGAGCAAGTGGGCAAGTTACCCACTCGAGAGACTGTGGCCTTGCTCTCCCCAGGACCAAGCACAGGGAATGTTGCCCCATCCAGAGCAAGTGGGCAAGTTACCCAATCGAGAGACTGTGGCCTTGCACTACCCAGGACCAAGCACAGGGCATGTTTCCTCCTTCAGAGCAAGTGGGCAAGTCACCCATTCGAGACACTGTGGCCTTGCACTCCCCAGGACCAAGCACAGGGCATGTTGCCCCCTCCAGAACCAGTGGTCTTGTTACATCTGCTGGCTGAGGTGCCCCCGTCCCCCTGAGGTGCCTGCCTATTTCCCAACGTATGCCCCTGCAGTGTTCTCTCTGTGTTGAGGCAGGTGCCGTGTGTGGCCTTGGACTTTGGCCTGTGGCCATGTGGAGTACGTACATTGTGGATTGGGCTGTGTCCCCTTTTGAGTACATATGTATATATCTATAATCTTGCCTCACTTATTTATCTTGATGTGTTGCTCTCATTACATTCACTTTTTCAAAATAATTTTTATCCTTGCATTATTCATCCGAGGTACGGGCAAAAATGTTTTAGTAATGCAGCTGATTCTGTATATAGTGTTGGGGTGGTGTTGCGTATGTGTGTCACTTACATTTTCCTCCCTCCCTCCCTTGTGTGCTAGCCGGCTACGCGGCTAGGCGGCTGTACTCACCGTCATCGGTTGTTCATGGTGGAGCAGAACGTAGAAAATCATGGGGAAGAGATGCAGCTCAGGCTCCATGGCGGCGTGGTTGTTCCCTGTGTCTCCAATGGTGAGTCCTTTCCCTTCTGAGGTCTGTTTCTGCCAGGCTTTTGATGTTGTAAGTACTGCTCCGGAAATGGTGGCAGATGGTCTTGTCATAATATGGTGGCTGGAACATTGACTTCTGCCTGGCTGTAGGCAGCTACCGCTGTGGTGCCTGTTGTTTCCACCCTGCAGTCGGTGTGGTACATTGGCTGTCTATCGGAGATCTTTCCGCCATGGTCATAATTTGGCAGTAATTACCGCCGCCCTGTTGGCGGTATTACCGCCACTTTAACACCAACCACCAGGGTTGTAAGGAGTGCCAATGTTTCTTACAAATGCTATTTTCATTGTGGTGCCCTCTAGGGGCTGTTCTAAGCATTACAGTCATATCAACATACTAAAATGTTTGTGGCACAGAAACTTGCACCATAATGCTTTGCAGGGCATTACTTCTACAAAACATTCTTGCTCATACCTAAGTGGTGGTCACAGGACAATGGCACCATTCTCAAAACATTCACCACAATGTGCTCTTTCTGTCTACATGATCTCTGGGTCCCCGCACTATGTTAGTAGGGACTCCAAAATAATAACCCCTACCACCATTCATTATCTTTTTAAGCTCTCTCATGACTGAAACTTTTGTCTTATAGCTGGGAGAAGTTATGCTTTATGGGTCTTGATTGTAATATCATTCCAATAGGTCTCCTAGCTTTGGAAATGTGTAATGTACTACGCCCTCTAGGGGCTAAATATATGGTTACTCTGTATTACTTTCTTCCATTCTTCTTTCATGCAGCTATGCTCTCTAAGGGCTGGCTGTATAGTTAGATGATCATGTTTCTTCCAAACACTATTTTTATTGTGGTTGGGCCTTGGGTACACCACACCAAGCCCTTTGTCTTCCCACATGATCCTTTTCTCTATCACTTTCCAAAATTGAGTTTCAAGGGATGTGTGTATGTGAAACCTTAGTTCTGGCAGTTGTGAGGCTAACCAATATGATTTTGCATGGGGCATTCGAAGACTCCCAGATTCTGAGGCCACATGTAGTTGCCCATTTTAATCCTGGGTTTCTTGCCATGCCACAAGTATGATTGAGGCTGTTCTGAGCATTCTAGTCAACATAATAAAATATTTGCAGCTCAAAAAATCACACCATAATGCTTTAAAGGACATTACTTTTACAAAACATGTTTTGCTCATTACTCAGCCTGTAGTGGTCTTAGGACAATGGGACCACCTTCAAAACATTATTTCTGTCTACATCATCTCTGGGTCCTCACAGTAGGTTAGTGTGGACCCCAAACTAATAATCCCTTCCACCATTCAGTGTCTTTTAAGCTTTCTAATGGCTAGAACTTTTATTTTACAGCTAGGAGAAGTTTTGTTTTAAAGGCCTTGTTTGTAATATCATTGCAGTAGGCCTACTAGACCTAAAAACGCCCTTTACGGGGTAAGTATATGGTTACACTGCATTACTTTCTCTTGTTTTTTTCATGTGGTTATACCCTCTAGTGGCTAACAATATGGCTACATGACCATGTTTCTTACAAATGATATTTTTGTTATGGTGCACTCCAGGGGCTGTTTTGAGCATTACAGACTAATGCCAAAAGTTTATTTCTAATAAAGGTTTATATAATAACTGTATATGTTTTAATATTTTAATACTCCCTCCTTATTACAAATATGACCATGATTCACACTATGACTTGTGTCTTTATTTGGGCAATTGTGTTAGCCAGCCAGCAACTCTGATGGTGGGGTGGTAAAAGTGGTATTCTATTAGAATTAACACGGCAGATTTAAATTAGAATGCTAAATGGCAACATTTTCATTTTTTGCCTCAGATAAAGGAAGAAGGTAATTGGAAGTGCTTTCGTTATATGGAACTATATGGCAGAAAAAGATGAAATTATGATGCAGGGTTGACCAATTTATGTGGCAAGAAAAGTCCAGTTATGAATTTACAATGCCAATAGCTCTAACTCAAGCAAATGCGAGACCTATTACATTGCAAATTCCTGTTTTGTGATGCTATTGCTCTGAATCCCAACCAGACTACAGAAAGTACTTACTCAGTTGTGGAAATCATATCTGTGGCACGGCAGGAAACCCAGGTTTAAAATGGCCAACTACATGTGGCCTCAGAATCCAGGAGTCTCTAAATGCTCCATGTTGAATCGTATTGGTTAGCCTCACAACTGGCACAACTAAGGTTTCACAAACACACATCCCTTGAAACTCCATTTCGGACAGTGATAGAAAAAAGGATCATGTGGGAAGACAAAGGGCTAGGTGTGGTGTACCCGAGGCCCAAACACAGACTGAAAACATTAATCCTATGCTACATGCAACTGCCTATGTTTGACACACAGCCAGGGTGGCTTTAGCGGTAGTGGCGCCCTGTGCAGCAATCTTTTTTGGCACCCCACTCCCCATGACCAACTCCTCTGATTCCCTCACTACCACCCTGCAAAAATGCCTCTCATCTCTCCATAGCCCTCTCTCACATACATTTCATTTGTTTTAAAGCGCTGGTAAAGGCTGGATTTACTAATCCACTCAGCCATCCACATAAAATACAGTTCTGTTCTTTGCATCAGGCATATTAACCCTCTGTCCTACTTTATGGTGAGTCAGAACTGCCACTGGATCAAACGCTGATCTCTCTCCCTAGCACCAACATTAATCACACGAGTTATCTTTACATTTTAATTGCTTCCTGAAGGCTGGACGCACAAGGAACCTTTCAGCAGGTGCTTTTCAATCACAGGTTTCGTAAATTATTGTTAAACACAGCGCCCCCCTGAGGTTGACAAGCCCCTCCCCCCCTCCTCCCAGGTCAGCACCCAGGTACTGCCCTAAAGCCAGCCCTGCAGCCAGAAATTGCTCCACTACTTACATAAACAGGCAAAACTCTTGGATTACGGAGTAATTTGAAGAAGAGCAACACTGAGCAGAAATCAATAGACAGAGATTAACCTCCTTAAGGCAATTTATTCAGTAAGTTAGGCTTAAAACATCTGAAGAGGCATAATTGGAATTTGGCCTCCTCCGCAAACACTTTTGGAATTTTCAAAGGATGAGACAATGTATTGACGGCTTCAAGTCCAGGATCCAGTAGATTCACTGGGCTCCCTAATCTCAAAGTACCTCGACAGTTGGGACACATATAAAGAAGCAGACTCTAGATGATATAGAACTATAACTGGCCACAGATTTTCACACCATATAGCAATAAAACCTGTGAACTACGCAGGCAGCTAGGCTTAACTATACGCACATAGAGAACATGATAACTATCTGTGTGAAGCTAGACTTGAGTTAAGCTATTATAAGATACTGCACCTTGTGTGGCCCTGAGTAGCTTAATAAATCTAGAGTAATGCAACGCAGTACAAATCGCTGGCTTGCATTACTGTGCAGCAGGAAGGTGTGCCACGGGGGAAGCATGGGTGTTTCCACGCATTCTACCCATGGATTCTGACACATTTTCAGATTTGCCAACCTTGATAGCCCTGTACGCCTCCCAAACAGAGGTGCAACAAGGAGAAATATCTTTATTTCCCTTCATTTTTCCCTCTTTTTGACTGTGCTGAGAAGCACACTCAGCAAGAGGAAATGCCTCTGAGGATTGTTTTTGTACTGGAAAGTGCCCCTTCCTGCACAAAAACAATCCTGCCCACAACGCAGGCACTCTTGCACTAAGGTGCAAGAGTACCTGTGTTAGTGCTAGGCAGCCAAAAGTGCACCAGTGCTACAAAAGGACAATTATGTGTCCTATAATGGTAACATGGTGCATTCCTGCCCGTTCCCTTTCACGCAGTGCAGCACAGAAAGATGGCTTGAAGTGTTGAGTTGCGTTATGTTTTGATAAGTATGGGTCTCAATGACCAACTAGATAAATTCACTGAGATACAAGAAGACTTCGTAGTGAACATGGGTAATGCATAACCCACAGTGCATAGATGGAACACTTAAAATGATAAGACAGACCATGACATAGGCACATAACTCACAGGATGATTTCCAACGAGAGGAGATACGTGGCTTACACAAACTCCCGATAGCCGCAGACTGGGACGACCAAATCAGTACATTTTAGAGGGACCCGGAGGAAGACACTCGCCTACCATAGTCAAGTGCGTGACCACTGTTGCAACTTTTATACGCATTACTCATGAGCAGATTTCCACCCATGCATTTGTCCCTCCCCTTGCACTGGGGTTACCCTGGGGGATCAGATACTGCACATTTCCTCCTCCTACAGACACTACACCAATATCTGTGACACACCCAAGATATGGAGCCAGGTTCTTAGTTGCTATTGGTTATCTTTATTTAGTTTTTTCTCTTCTACTATTTTGAATCATCAAGAGTTTGTATTCAGGTATGCTCCATATGAGCACTGCTCACTTCCTGTTTAACTAGCTGCTTTGTTCATAATATACTGTGACGTTACACTGAAATGCTGTTTGACCACTGCTGAAAAACTCAATAAAGATGGTAAAAAAAAACTCACAAGACAATGCCTATTGATTATTATAGTGACTCAGTACACCATGTCTAGATCAACTGATCTCCTTTAGGACTCAAGCGTGTACAAAAAAAGGAAGGGAAGGATGTTGCTGGCAGGTGGAAGCATTATATGCTTGTACCTTAGACGGGGTTGGGGTCGGGCCAGCCTGAAGCGGTTTTATCAGCCTGATCTTCAATTGGGCCATGTACAATTGAAGCTGTATTCCACTCAGGGATACAGCTCCACTGAACAGTTAACCTGCCTTCAAGTAGACTTGAATGCTCTGCTCATCATAGCTCACCCATAGCACCAATGAAAGCCGTTCTTCATTTGGGTGATCCGATAACTCCAGAGGTGAACGCATTAGATCACCTTGCAACATTACTACATCCTCTCTACTAAATCTGCTGCATTACCTATGAAAGGAACCTAAACAGCTGACACATTGTTTCTAACTTGAAGCAATACACAAACAAGGGTCAAGACTCCTTCCACCACATCACCTGTGTCAAAAATGTCTAAAAGAACATCTCCTTCAGACCAAAACTTGCATCTCTTCTCCTCCCCAGATGGCTGCCTTGCTTCTTCCCTGCTTCCCTTCCGGAAGAAGCGAAAACAACTTGTGTCCACCTCTTGCTTCTAGGAGTAAAATTGTTTTTCTTAATCCTAGGCTGACCCTACTAATGGATTGGAACAGGCAGTGAGTGCAGTGTTTGTGAAGTGCAGAAAGAGGAATAGTGTTTGACCATGAATGGATTGAGTGAGAGTTCTTTGTCAATATGTAGAATGATTTGTGTGTATCAGGTTAGTCTGACTTATTACCTCAACACTGAGAAACCATCATTTCTAATTGTAATACTTCAAAGTGGAAGTTACCACGAAAGCAAACTAAAATACTCAGCAATTCTAAAAAAGAAGAATTAAAAAAATAGGATGTATGGAGTATATTGAGAGGGATGGAATCAGGAAAAAGGGAATGGAGGTGAAATAAACAAGCATGGGGGGCTAAGCACCATAAGGGAAAATGAGGGGATAAAAGAAAAGGGCTATATAACAAGGAGGGGGGATGTGGAAACAGAGGGGGTCATTACAACTTTGGAGGAGGTGTTAATCCGTCCCAAATGTGACGGATATACCACCAGCCGTATTACGAGTTCCATAGGATATAACGGACTCGTAATACGACTGGTAGTATATCCGTCACTTTACTGTCACTTTTGGGACAGATTAACACCTCCTCCAAAGTTGTAATAACCCCCAGAGTAACTAAAGAAATGGAAGGAGTGAAAGGAGGGGAAAAAAGGGAGGATATGTGGGGATTAACCCACAAACAAGACACACAAAAGGGAGAAAGAGATGAAAGGAAAACCACACAAAGGGAAACAACATGTTAAAATTAGACCTTACACCTTGTGAAGAGAAAATATTTGATTTTCAGAGGAAACCAAGGATAAAATGAAAGTAAAAATCTAAGAAGATGTGCTAGTGGATTTTGAGGTATTATTTGCATGGAGAAGGTCCTTGAGGAAGTTCTGTCTCGAAAGGTCTAGTTGATATTGACCTGTAGTTGTTCAGGTCCTGTGGAATCAGGCTTCATAAATTGTGGTTGTCTGTAGGTGACCTTAAATTTGACAGGTACTGTGTAGCTTTCTACTGAGTCATGTGAGGATGCCTTCAGAAAATGGTGTGGCTTAAACAGTGTTGTCTGCTGAGTGGGTGGTTCTCTCACCAGTTTATGTCGATGAGTATGGTTGTTTTTGAAAACAGCCCCTCTAGCTGTAGCCTACATGACTGCTAAAATATGTCCCATTCCCCTACCTAGAACCTATGGAGCAAAGCTAAAGCCCTGCTTAAGATAATTAATTCATTGTAATTTTACCACCCTGAGCAGACAGTCCTTTTTGGTTCGGAGCACCAACATCTGGAACTCCTTGCCACAAAACCTAAGGGCCGTATTTATAGGTCCCTAGCGCCACAGGAGCATCACTTCTGGTGACGCTCCTGTGGCGCTAAGCACAGTGCCATATTTACAAGGTGGCGTTAAGCCACTTTTGGTGGCTGAACGCCACCTTGTAAATACGGCCCCTTCCCACACAGCACTGTGCGTGGAAGGGGCGTGCAATGGGTGTTGCTGTGCAACACCAATTGCATTTTGATGCTTCCTCGGATTTATGAAATCTTGTAAACCTGTGGCAGCACCAAAATCTAATGCCACCCCCCGGGGTGACGTTAGTAGGGCGCAATGAGGAGGAATACTTTTATTCCTCCTAGTTTTTTGCTTGTTCTATGCTTGCTGCATTCTGCCGCACGCGTAGAAAAACCAAAATGCCGGAAACAGTGCCACAGCATTGGCCTCGGCTCCCTTGCAGACAGTGCGCATTCTGAGGGTGCTGGCATTGGCCCCCTGTAGCCCCCAGCACTGGCTTTCCGCCAGCCTTTTAATGGGAGGGAGCCTGCCGTGAAAAGGCTGGCAGAAAGAGGACTCATGATCAGCATGGCGGTGCTGAACTCAGCACCGCTGTGGCTGACCATGACTCCGCCACCACCCCGTCGAGATCTATGATCCTGACGGTGGCCTGGTGGTCTGACTGCCAAGGTTGTAATCTGGCAGTAGGACCGCCAGGAGTGTGGTGGTCTGACCGCCATTGAGGGTTTGACAGTTATGAGACCGGCAAACTCGTAATGACCCCCTAAGACTTTCTCCCTCCTAGAATGTCCTTAAGAAAATAGTGAATTATATACTGTTTGGTTTGGCAATACTCATAGGACCAGAGTCTAGCAACCCAGCTGGTGGTGCATGCTATGTAAGTGTTGCCAGTCATTGTGGGTTATGTTATGTGATATGGTGTGCTGTTATTTTGTTTGTACAGCTGTTTATGCCAACATAAGGTGACCTAAAAAGTCACAAGAACAGATAAAGAAGATGGAACAGCGGGCCAGAAAGAATTGCAAATTTTTTTGGGCTGGTTGAAGCCCGAGTTGAGATCATCGAGAATGGTGAGCCAAGGGTGGTTGAATGGAATGGCTTCGGCGTCATTGATGTAGGAAAAGGTAAATGTGAGGTTTGACCTATGAAGGCTGGAGATGAGGTGGAAAGAGTGAGTACTAGTGTGAAAGTATCCGTGTTCCAACTGTTAGTATTGATAGTCCAGGGCACTGAAGGTTAAATGGACTCTACATTATTGGTGCATGGCTCTTTTCATATTGAGTGACCAGAGCGTTGTGTGATCGGGTTTCAAAAGGGTCGTGTATGCAGTTTGGTTAAGATTTAGGTTTGTTTGGGTCACATATCAGTGCACTGATTGAGGAGTGGCTTTGTTTGCACAGGGTAAGTATGTATCTATATATCTCCTTGTCTGATCAAGCACAGATCTAGCTATGGAGCAACAGAGAGCTTTACAAACTACGTATTAAGGGAAGCAGGAGAGGATTTAGAACCAGCTATAATGGGAAAGGGAAAAAGAGAGGGATCAATTCACCTGTGATGCTTTTAGTAGTTTGACTGTATTGAAACTGGAAAGTCCTTCCAATAGAAGTGCTGGGTCTAGCAATTAAGAAGAGAAATCAGGAATGTTTGCAAGGGGGTAGTTACTTGTAAATGATGTAATCGTGGGACGTGAGAGGTAAAAACATACTAAATTCTATATGCACTTAGAGAAACAACAATTACATAAAATGTACATATTTACATAATGGTGCTTATTTGGTGTAGAAAGTGCATGGTGGGCTGGCAGGTAGGAAGCTGGGAACCGTGGGCAGTGCCATCTTTAAAGGATTTAAATTGAAAGGAGGACTATCAGTGTATGTTTAAACTGTAAAATGAGACATTAATATTCAACTCTGACTGGTGTGAGTGTCCCATGAGTGGATTCACAGGAGATCAAAGGATCTGATCTTTGAGGGTTCTAAAGATGGTCTGGGTGCAAGCAGTAGGCTTTGCGTACCTCAAGGTAGAGAATGAGGTGAGTATGACTTGCGATCAGGTGAGAAAGGTAGTCTGCATTATAATGCCACATTATGAGGGTCTTCCTTGAAGTTGAACCTGGTAGATCTCCTGTAGCCGACAGGCAAGCACTGATATACCTTCTTGTGTACAACTGAGAAAAACTACTCTCCTCGGAATATTCGAAGAATTGCGAAAATAAATGACCAGACACAGGGAAGATGTCACAATAAAACAGGGAAGCAGAAAAAGGGCGCGGAGAGGTAATAGATGGCGTGGAAGTGCTATGGCATAGGTAGTGTTATAGGAAACAGTAGAGGGCATGGTTGGCAGTACCAATATAGGGCATGGTTGGTAGTACTACAGACTGGAGTCTGTGGAGGCTTAGCAGTAGTACCATATGGTAGGGTTACTATAGTATGGGTAGAGCAAGAGGTGCTAGGGCATAAGCACAGGTAGAGGTACTCGTGCATAGGAAGAGGGTACAAGCAGTGGTGCTGCAAAAATTTCAGAGTGGGAGTGCTGTTACGTCACTGACGTCATAAGGATTGTGAAAAATTCAAGTGTCACACTCATCAGGAGGAGGGTGGGAAGGTTGTGATGCATAGGTTGCTGTGCACCTTGGAGCACACTCACACTTATAATATTAAAGTGTGGTGTGATAGTGCACAGTCATTTACAGACAGCACATCTTCCATTGAAATGACCACTGAATTTGCACAGACATGCAGCTTTATTGATTTTATTTGATCTGTTTACTGATATTTATTGCATAAAACAGAGAGTAAAAGGAGTATAACAAATCAACAAGCGCTTCAGCACATGTTTTTTTAACATTAATGTTGCAGGAATAATAGGCATGGGTCACAAACCTGCTGCATTCGCAATAAGTGATACAGCTATAAATCGGTAGGAGTACACAGATGTGAGACATTGTCCATAGGTGGGGCTGATTAGCTATTAGTGTTACAGTTAGTGCACTGGAGAGAACGTGAGTATAAAGGATATATTGAGTACCGGCTAAGGGGTATTGAGGATATGAAGATGTAAGGATGCTAAGCAAGACATCCTGGGTATCTCAAGTGCGGAACTGCAATGCCTGGCCAGTGTTCCAATCAAAAAGGACCTATCATTTGAGGTGGATGAATGTCGTTCTTGGCCTTAATGGTGAGAATGTAGTTCTCTCAGTTCCCCACCACTGTTCTTAGTTGGCCTTTGGCTTCATTGCATGGAGCGTGTTGGCCTCAGCTCGAGCCCAAAGTAGTAGAGTTCGCAACCACTTTTTCATATCCGGTACCAAGTGGGCCTTCAATGTCATGGCTATTTGCAGTTTGAAAAGTACAAAGGCAAGATCTACGAACCTATGTAGTTGTTTGGAACCTTTGGCCTTGGGACAAAGGCCCAACACAGAGGAGTCTGGAGTTGGTAGTAGTGCATGTCCTGACACTTCCGCCTTGATAGCTGTGATCTAGGTTCGGGACACCTGTAGCCGGCGGCAGTCCCGCACCATATGGTAGAACCCAGCATCTAGCCGTCTGCATAGGGTGCATTCGGTTCACTCTGAGGGGAACATGCGTCCAATGCAGTGCGAGGATAAATATGTGTGGTGTATGTCATTGAATTGCGTGTATCTAAATCAAGGGATACAGGATACTTCTTTGACTGGTTGGCGCGCTTGCGTCCATGACTTAACTGTGAGTGGACGGGGTAGCATGCTATCTACCTAGTCTTTTCTTGGTCTATAGTACCTATTGAGTCCATTAACAAGGAGGAGTATATAATTGACATAGCGTGGCATGTGCCTCCACATGTAAGTACTGATTGCAGAGCAGATGACAGCACAGGATTGGTTTCTCCACCCACAGATGTCGTCTAGTAGCATAGTCGGAAAGGAAGTGTCCTGCGCCAATGTTGTGTTACTCTAATGTCCTGAAAAGATATCAGGGATCCATCGTGGAAGAAGTCTCCTACAGGAGTAAGCCCTGCCTCATGCCAGGGCAAGAGATCATGTCGGAGGGCTAAGCGACTGACGCCCGGTACTTATTCCAAAGGGGTGAAAGGGGAGTATGGAGCATGAGGGCTCTTACCGTGTACATTTCTCCAATAGCATTGTTGTGCTGTGTGCATCAGACTTGGCTCACGTGAAGGGCAGCAGTCACAGTCAACAAGCCAGGTGTAGATGTCAGTGTATCCTAGCACATTCCGGACCGCCGTCTATTCTGGATTGGCAGTCGCAGCTAACCAGCACATTGGCCACTGGTGTTGAAATGCAGAATTGTACAACTCGAAGTGGGCCGCACCTAGCCCCTCTTCTGGTAATGGACGTTGAGCAGTCGTTAGGGCTAATTTGCCGATGGCCTGCTCCCCATATTAAGTCCAACAATATACCATTGAGGCTGCGGAAAAAGGGTTAGGGGAGAACTATGGAGAGCGCAGCAAAGAAGTATAGTACTCTCTGTAGGATTAACATTTTGGCAATCGCTATGCATCCCAATGGGGACAGGGGTAGCAAACGCCAGATGGGGAAGGATCCGTGAATGGACCAAACCGCATGTCCCAAGTTGCCTTCCTGAAGGGTGGTTTCAGAATAGTAACTGTGTATACCAAGGTACTTAAAGGTGTCATGGCACCATTGGAGACAATCCCTGGGTTCTGTATCTCCGTGAAGATCAGGTGTTCGGGTAAGCGGAAACAAACAAAATTTACTCCAGTTAACCCGGAGTCCTGAGATTGAGCTGAGGACTTCCAGCAGCCCCATCAACTCTGGGAAGGATGGTCCTATGCCGCAGAGAAATACTAGAGCATCGTCAGCACATAATGATACAATATGATGGGTTGTTATTTCTAGGATCCCCCATTCTATCACATGAAGGAGTAGGTGGGAAGCCATGGGTCCCATAGCAATGGCAAATAACAGGGGCAACAGTGGACATCACTGGTGAGTGTCCCATTGGATGGGGAAGCTCTCTGATATCAGTTGGCCTTACCCAAATGGTTTACAGCAGACCTTCAAGAATCCAAATACCCCTGCAGATGACTGGAACAGAAATGGAGGAACAGCAAATCAACTGAAGACCGCACAGCCTACAAGAATGCAGTCAACACGCACAACCGGAACATCAGAGTCACCAAAAAAGCAGCCATTCAAGAACGCCTCAGCACCAGTGCTCACAACAGCAAAGAGCTCTTCGCCATCATCAAAGAGTTCACGAACCCCGGGACAGACACCTCATTCATCCCTCCCTCCCTCAGCAACAACCTCACCACATTTTTCACCCAAAAATCCAGGACATTTATTAAGGCTTCAGGAATCATAAACCTGCACTGCTCACAAACACCGCCACGGTCCCAGCACCACACCAGAGACTAAACTTTTGGACCCCCACACCAAAGAGGACACCCAAAGACTCATGAACTCCATCCACTCGGGAGCACTCTCGGGTCTGTGCCCTCATCATATCTTCAACCTGGCTAGCACCAGCATAGCACCTGCGCTCTGCCGAACTATCAACCGATCCGTCGAGACTGTCATCTTTCTATCAGACTGGAAGCACTCCGAGATCAACCCGCTGCTCAAGAAACCCACCACCGACCCAAGGGAGCTGAAAAACTACAGACCCATCTCTCTGCTCCCTTTTCCAGCCAAAGTAACGGAAAAGGCCATCAACCAGCAACTCACCGAATTCCTTGAGACACACCAAATCCTAGACCCATCCCAATCCGGTTCCAGAACAACGACAGCACAGAAACAGCACTCCTAGAAGACACCAACATCACATGCATCATACTAGACCACGGAGACACGGCCGCATTCACCCTCCTCGACCTCTCCACTGCGTTTGACATTGTCTCCCACTCTACCCTTTGCGCCAGACTACATGACACCGGCATCTGAGATAAAGCACTGGATTGGATCAGGTCCTTCCTCACCGGAAGAACACAGAGTATCAGACTACCACCGTTCACGTCAGAACCCAGAGACACATGCTGCGGAGTGCCCCAAGGATCATCACTCAGCCCAACGCTTTTCAACCTCTACATGGCCCCACTAGCCAAGAACATCAAACAACATGGGCTAAACATGACCACCTATGCGGACAATACGAAACTGATCCTCTTCACTGTCCGATGAGTCTGCAAAGGCCAAGAAAAAAATTCCACAACAGGATGAGAGCAGTCGCTGCCTGGAAAGAAGCCAGCTGCCTCAAACTCAGCTCAGACAAGACAAAGATCCTCATAATCTGCTCCACCTCTTCCACCTGGAATGACTCCTGGTGGCCCACCGCTCTGGGAAATGCCCCTGCTCCCACAGACCACGCATACAATCTGGGCATCATCCTGGACTCCTTTCTATCCATCACCTGCCAAGTCAACGCAGTCTTATCGTCATGCTTCCACACACTACGACTCCTGCGAAAGATTTTCAAGTGGACCCCCTCCGATACGAGGAAGACCATCTCCCACACACTCATCACTAGCAAACTGGACTACGGCAACACACTCTATGTCGGCATCACCAAGAAACTACAATCAAGACTAGAAAGAATCCAGAATACAGCAGCCAGACTCATCCTGGATATCCCCTGACACAGCCACATCTCCTCCCACCTCAGAGACCTACACTGGCTCCCAGTCAACAGGCGCATCACATACAAACTCCTGATCCACACATACAAGGCACTACGCAACATAGGACCAGCATACCTCAACCACCGCCTCGCCTTCTACGTACCCAACAGACATCTCCGTTCTTCCCAGCTGCCCTTTCAGCTGTTCCCAAGATCGGGAAAAGCACAGCAGGAGGAAGATCCTTCTCCTACCTCGCAGCCCGGACGTGGAACACGCTATCTCTCAAGCTTGCAAACAGACCGCATCACTGAAGCAGTTCAGGAAGGACCTCAATATCTGGCTCTTAGATTGAGAAGCAACCCACAAACAGCACCTTGAGACCCTACGGGTGATTAGCCACGCTTTAAAAATCACTAATTGACTGTCTTGACCCAAGTGATCGGGTAAACATATAATATGTGTACCCAACTTAAATACACAGGACCGATGCCCATGTGCTCCAATATGGATAGCAAATAGTTCCAGCTGAGGCTTTTTCCAAATCCATGGACACTGCTGCTCTGCCTTGTGTTACAGAGGGTGTGTCCTAGATCAATCGCCAGAAGCGCCTGATATTGAGGAAGTTGTTACGTCCAGGTATGAAACCTGACTAGTCTGGGTGTATTAATGTACTAATAAAAGGAAGCAATCTGTTGGTGAGGATATTTTCCAGCACCTTACAATCAAGGTTTTCTAGGGGCAGGGGTGGTAGGAGCGTAGTTCAATGGGACTTCACCCTGCTTATGGAGAATCACGATTATGGCCTCACACATTGATGTCGGCAGCTGGTTGGATGAGTGAGCCTCTAGTAAATGTTCAGAAAGCGATGCCGTGAATGTGGTTTAGTATTCAACAGGTAAGCCATCAGAGCCTAGAGTTTTATTCCTAGTGATTTGTGAAATTGCTAGTTTAGTTTTCTCAAGCTGTATACGGCATCAAGCTTAGTGTGCAGGAGGGTAAACCTTTCAGAAACTTGGGTATGCTGTCGGGGGCAGGAGTTAGTCCTCACGCATAGTGTGTGTGGTAAAAGACACAGAATTCCACGTTAATTGTCATTTGTGTGTTAATCACAAGGCCATTTCTGCTATGTATGGCTCCTATCGGTGTGCACTGCTGGTCCTCTCTGAACAACCAGGCCAATAATCTGCCTGCGCTGTCACCCTCTGCATGGAGTGTGGACATTTGGCGTTTATAGTTGTGTCGGTTTAGGTGCGCATCAGCTTCCTTGTATTGTGTGCACATGTGTCTGAGTCGTGTTATCCCCTCTGCGTTAACAGCCACTTCCCATGCAACTTTACTGATAAAACCAAATAGCACAGGTTTCATGAATATTTAGCATTTGTGAATCACAAAGCCAATTCCCTTGATTTGTTTTAAAAGTATTAAAATCTCTGTTCCCATCCTACTTCATACTTCATAATCCTAATTAATTTACAGGTATTTGCAATTGTGTGTCACAAAAAACTGACATTCGACAGCCTTTCCTTTCACAGTCCCTTTATCCCAACAATATTGTCACATAGTTTGCTTTACAAAATGCTCTCACTTTACAGTCGGAGAAAGAAACGTAAACTACACTCTCCATGTTAAAAATATAAGCATTTTACCTCTGTCTTTGAAAACAGAATGTGACAAGATGAAAACAAAATATAAAGGCATCTTTATTGCCCATTCAACTTCTGATGTCCAGCATGATTATTTTGGGGTGCTGCACCTCCCCTACACCCTACTTCCAGGACCTATAGAAGAGGCACAAAATTGATGAAAAGATGTAGGTAAAGTTGAAGATACAAAGTAGAGTTAAGCTAGAGGAAAGGCAACAACGGCTACGCAGGTGTAGAGCTATTAAGGTATAGGTAGACCCAAGAGGCAATGAACAGAAACAAATGTCCTAGGTTAAAAGCAGAGCTAAGGGGAGGCGGGGAAGGAGGTACTAGAGTAGAGGTAGAAGTACCAGTGTATATGTAACATTAAAGTTAACATGTGACTGCAAACATATGGATAGCAGTATTAATGTGCAGGTAGACCTTGAGAAACTAGAATATAGTCAGGGGGAGCAGACACGGATAATGGAAAAACATAACTCAGAGAGAAGGGGGAGGAACTGTCCAGATTAGTGCTTGAAATAGACATCCCAGAGTACCCCTTGGATCCTAAGAAGTAGCAGTACTCTCACTGCTGCTGCCTTTTACGGGAAAAGATGTGTAGGAAGTCAGTACCAGACAGTACCTACCCTAGACTGAGGTACAGGAGGAGAGATAAAGAGAGATGGGAGAAAAGGGGGGGCAAAAACAAAAAGAGGGTAGGCAGGGAAGGACAAGGATGTTTGCCCCATAAAATAGATGCAAGGCACCTATGAGAGCACAGAAAAAGAATTGCAGGGAATTTCTTGGTCATGGAGGATGTTTACTCGGCTGGTTTCAATATCTTAGTAATTGATTTGGGAAAATGTTGAGGAACCATTTTCATGGGAAACGTTTGTTGCGAACTCGGTCCCTTAAGTATGTTTTTCTGCAGAATTATATACAACCATATCACACCTGAGATGCATCCTGGAGAACTACTGAAGATACTGTGGACAGCTGCTACCTTTACCGTGAGATGTATGTCTGTTACCTGCTGTTCAGACACCAAACCACCATAATTACTACAGATAAGGGAGGGGGCATATATTACCAGGGTAAGGACTAGGGGCCAGATGTATCAAAGGGTTTTACCCATTCTGTGTCTATGGGAAAATGCTTTAGTACATACGTCCCTAGTTTCGGTACACAATGCCCACCTCTGCAGAAAAATACCAGAGAGAGACAAGGAGGTGTATCACGGATGGCAGTGGCGTAATGAAACTTGAGGGGGGCCCCCTGGAAAGCACACTGAGAACTTCCATGTCAAGAGCTCTCAGGCCAGGGGACCGCCGCCGTGTACACTGAACTATGCTGTGGAGCCCCCTGGAGCTCAGCCCCCCTCACTGCAGGGGGTGTGGGGGCTAATATTACGCCGCTGATGAATCAGTGCCCCAGTGCACAGCGTCTCTTTTTCAGACATTTGACTGTCAGCGCATACACTTAAATTGGAAATTCTTCAAATTAGTGCGTGAGCGGCAGACAGTACAACTTGGAAACAGGGAGGAGTAGTCGCCTCTCCCGGTTTCTGATTCGCACTCTCTGCAGCTCAGAGACCAACCCAGAGAATTTCCGGGTTAAGTCTATGCTCTTTAAGCACTGCCATAATTTAAACCAGGCACTATGTACCAGCACAACTGTTCCTGATACGACCCCTGGTAATACATTATTAAGAATAATAGGTATGTTTAGAAATTATGAATTTTAAAATGTTATACACTGCATTGCAATGTAGTCATTACACTGAAAAATAAATCTCTAATCAATAATGAACCTTTTTTGAACTTTAAAGAGTGTTGTTATATTTGTTGGTGCCACCTATGAGTCAAATGAACGGTTTTCTGATGGCTCGTCTCAGAGTTTTAGAGCCAAGCCAGTTTATCATAGAAGATGCTCTTCACTCTAGTATTGAAATCTGTATACTGCAAACACCCTTACATGAAACACTGACATTAGGAATTGGCAGAGTCATTCAGCTGGTGTAATATTAATCACATAAAAGCTCCATGTAGACACACACATATATATCAACTTACAAGTTCTGGAATGTGAAACCTTACTGCTGCTGTTATGTTTTGCTTCATATGCCTCAGAGCTTCTAATATTGTTCACGTGCTCATTATGGCCCAAGGTCTCATTTCACCCCACTCATTCGTATTTGCTGATTAGTTCATATGCATGTATGCTTATAATTGTATACTATTTGTAGTCTGATAGTGTGCTTCTAATTCAGATATTCAGAAAGGCATAATGGCTTTAAAGTTAGTATGTAAGTGAAATTTCATGTTCTTCTTACCACCTTGTACCATGCATGATAAAGTACTTTTCTCAAAATAATATTTATGAAATGGTAGCACATCTCACAAGGGGAAGGAAGTGTCGGATTCCAGAAGAGCAGAGCAGTTCCCAATGTAACTGAACAAGGTCATCACCAGATAACAGATGAGGCCACAGAGACACAATCTAGCCTTTCCCTGCAGAAAAGTTTTTAACTGAAACTATGAGTGAAGTTCAGGTATGCAACAATAAACATCTAAATACAGAACTCTCAGAGATTGTAGATTGGCAGACTTTTGGTGATAATACGTTTATTATTTAGGATTAGTTACAAAGGAAAATGTCACAATGTGACTAGTTGCCTTCTTTCATAATGTGTACTTTATCTAATCTAGTGGTGGGTTATAGTTAGAATCGCTTTTCCATAGGATAAACGTTTTTTTGTGTTGCTGATAACTTTGGCACCCTGCGATGAATCTTCAAAAACTTTCCAAAAAGGTGTTACTTGTTGAGTAGCTTGTGCATGGCAAGTTTCAGGGTGTTCCGTCAAGCAGGAACTGAGAAAAAAGGAGGGTCCCAAAATGCAAAATCCCCATGCATGTTCCATATTCTTCTTTAAAATGGGCTACAGTAAAAACTGCTAAATGGAATTACACCAGGAACTAGATTTTGGTCCACAGATTATGCTTTTTGTGACTTGGTGTAAATCCATTTAGTAGTTTTGAGAAATTAAGAGTGAAAAGTAATTGTATAGGGCGGTTGGGTCTGCAAGAGTCTCGAGAGACTCTCACAGGAGCTGCAATTTAAAGATAAAGTTTTATATTAGGCCCAGGGAACTGGGCCATCTTGCTCCCACCAGAGTCACGCTCCCGTGAGAGCAAGTGCTATGATTGGCTGCCAGCAACATGATAAAAATGTTACTGGCAGCCATTACGGGTTTGGGGGACTTAGGTTTCTGTCCTGAAGTTAGAAAAATAAATAATATAAGGGGGTAAAATACCCTGACCCACTAGGCTCCATAGGTGACACCAAAGGGGATTCCCCCCTGGCTAAAAGGAAAATCAGCAAAAAATGCCATGAGCCTACAAGACTATTACAGGGTCCAAAAACAAAATGGCAGCCAGGCCACATTTATTCACTATAAGCACCAAGGAGCCCACCCCAGGGGCTGTATTCCTAAAGGGGAGTGGGCTTGCATGCCCACCTCGTCCAGCCTCCAGAGACCTTAGCGAGCCCATCAGTGGGGCTAAAAACATTGTTTAAGCGAGGGGGTGATGCTCGCCCCCTCCCTCCCTGACCAATCACAGTCCCCAGGGAGCCTACATCCGGGGACAAACATATTGTGTATGGGGAGGCAGGATGCACACCCCCCCTCAACTCTTCAAAGGCCCCAGGGAGCCCAGCCCTGGGGCTGGACATACTGTTTATAGGGAGAGGGGATGTGCTCCCCCTTACCTGAGCCATCAGAAGCCCCAGAGGTGACCCCTGGGGCCAAAATCATTAAACAAGGAAAGCGGGGTAGTGCAGCCCCTCTTCATGAGCCATGACAGGCCCCAGGGACCCCTCCTTTGGGTACAAGATTTTGCAAAATGTGGAAGGGCACAAGCAGCCCTCCTCCCCTAGCCTCTAAAGGCCCAGTGGAGCCCACCCCTTGGGCTGATTACTTTAAGGGAGTGGCCCACCTCTGTGAGCGATTAATGGCCTCAGGGACCCCCATCAAACGGGGACGGCTCAGATGTTATATCCTGGGGAGACCACCACTGTGACATTGTAGTTTCCCTGCCCAAACTAGCATGGGCAGGGAAACCTGTGTTTGCTCTTGCTTGGTGGGAGCATTCTCAAAACGTCCGCCAAGCGGGAGCCAACAGCAAGTGTGCTCACAGCAGGCAGGAGCTGTGAAAATGCCCCCACGGGCTGGGGGCAGACTTTTCATCTGTTTCCCTGCCTGCACTGAAGCAGGCAGGGAAACAGATCAAAATATTGCTCGCACCCGGAGGGAGCACTATTAGAAGCTTCTGCTGTATGCTGGGAGCTGGCTGGGGACCTGGGGCTCTTGGGGCTTCCTCTGTGGCCCCCAATGAGATTATGGTGGGTGCCCTGGGTGGGCATCAGGGCAACCACCTTAACCAATGCACTGCAGGGCTCCGAAGATGTGGTCCCCAGGACCAAAATAGGCCTGAGAGGGGGGCTGTGTACCCCCCTTTCATAAACATCATGCCAGGCCCCTGAGGATGGGGACCGAGGGGCCGAAATCAGCCCAGGGAGGGTAGCCACATGTCCCTCTCCCCATAAAAATCATGCCAGGCCCCGGGAGGGAGACCACATGCACCACCCTCTCCTTTATTTAGAAGACTGGCCCTGGAAGATGAGTTCCCCAGGGCCTAATAAGACTCAGGAGAGGGGCCATGCAAAAGTCAAGAAGATATTTTATTTTGCCACCCTAAGAACCAGCTGTCATAGAGGTGTACTTGTCTTTCCAATCCTTGAGATCTATTCTTCGGAGTTTCGTTTTCAGCAGGTAAAGAGCACTGCAACCCTATCTGGATCTGAAAAGAACATCTAGGTTCTAGGCTGATGAATGATCACATGAAAAATATTAAATTGAGGTATTGCATCATGGAAACCTTTAACTTGGAGCAAGCTGATCTCCTCCTTTCAGTAGTTCCCTCAGAGAATGATAATCAATTAGTCTCCATCATTTACATATAATTGGCTTTCTATAAATAAGAAGATTTCCCTTGTGACAAACAAAGTTTGGATTGGAGTAATGGGTTTGGAGAGGGATAGGACCTATACTCTGATTTTGGCTTTGATATAGTTGAAGGAGTTCACTTTGGGCCCTGTTCTTAGCTCCAAAATGATTCAGAATAAATGGGTATGGCAATCCTATTGGCTTTCAGTAAAAATGCATACATTGTGTCTGTATAGCAATTGTTGTTTGAAATGTATGGTTCAAGGATTTGACCAAACTCAAAAATGGATATTCTCTGTGTCATGGAGAAGAAGTCTTGAAGAGCATCAGGGTACGAGGCTTCCATTGGCCCAGAGGACTTAAGACACGAAAAAGAGACCAAACATAACGACATTTGAAGAAAGGACTTGCAGAGAGAGGATTCTAAAGAGCAGAAGGACATGTGACAGGACTGGGAATAGTGATAAATGTACACAGGAAGGGAGTGGAGTTAAGACTTTGACACACTCAATAGGGGGTGATCTCAGAAGAGCAATTGGTCAGCCAGTGTGACAAGTGGAACGTAGAACATCCTGGTATCCAGAAGGATGTGAAAGGAGAAGGAGGACTACCAAAATTGGGGAGGACGGGCAGATGCAGCTCAGAAAAAAGAGCAGCCCAAGATGCCTGAGGGGTTGTCCGATGACAAGACACCAGATGAGGAGTTCAAGGAAGGCTGGTATTTTCCCAGAGCTCCCACCATGGGAAGCAAAGATTTGCTACTATATCTCAAGGATGCAGGCAAGTCTTGAGTTCACCACAAAGAGCGGAATAGAGGGAAGCAAGCGGTCTGGGGTCAGACAGCTACACAATGAAAAGCTACAAAGGAGTCATTATTGGTGTACAAAGATTATGAGAAGTTCACTTGAATGATTACATCATTGGAGACAAAGGGCCCGATTAGGATGGCGGGAGTCAGGCTACCGCCAACCGCCGCCAGATCTGTGGCGGATCCCATCCACCACGGTTCTGACGGTCTGACCACTAGATTAGGATGACTAACAGTCAGACCATTAGCATTCTGCTGCTACCGCCAGGACCAGAGGTCCCGACAGGCTGGTGGCAGACCCATTTCCTAACCAGCCGCGGCAGCGATGAATTCAGCACCACCGTGTTTATTAGGAAATGATTTTCCACCAGCCTTTCTGTGGCTGCTTTCCTGCCACTGGAAGGCTGGCGGAAAACCTCAAAGGGTGCCACATCATGGACAGTGCAGGGGCCCCCATGCAGTGCTGTTCTTTTCATTAAATTCTATTACACAAGAGACCCCTGTAACTCACCAGAAACACAGGCATAGCTATCACTCAAACAAAAAATCTCTTGAAGAATAAATGAATGTCTTTAATTTTGTAAGTATACTTCCATTGACATTACAAATATATTATTTTTTATTATGTATTTCCATGTGAACTGCGCCAAAAGAAAGAAAAGAACATGGATGTCATGAGCAGGGGCGGCTCCTCTGCAGTGACTAAGGGCATTGCCCCCATGGCTGAGCCAACAGATGAAAAATAAAACGATAGCTTGCTATTGTTTTATTTTTCAGCATTTTTCATCTGCTGGCTCAGCCAGCAGAGTGTACAGGGAGGGGCAGGGCTGGGCCATGGGAGGTGAGGGGGGGGGGGAGGAGGGGAGAGTGCACTAAGGCGCATGCGTGTTTGGCTGGCCATCCGAGGCCCTCCAAACAAACATGCGCACTTAGGTTTCGGGCTGGAGAACAACGACCCCAGGCTTGTGTTTGAACAGCACTCTGAGCCACTCAGACCAATCCTGACGCTGCTTACATACTATTTTAAGCAGTGCCAGGACTGCTGGGAAGCCTGTGCTGGTGTTCCAGCGAATGCTGGGACACCACAAGAGCAGCGAGGCGGCTGGAGGCAGCAGGAGACGGGCGGCGCAAAGGAAACTGTAAGTGTTTTCTTATTTTATAATGTTGTTTCCCCCGTTGTCCTCCCTCATCCTCTCCACTCCCCCTCATTGACATATGTCGCGGTCATGAGTGATGTAATATGTCAGGCGAACCTGAACCACTTTTGCATATAAATACATTTGTTGTATCCAAGGTTTTTGCAATTGTAAAATTGAATATTTCAATATTTTTACAAAATATTTCCTTATTGTTCTGAGGAGGCAGATCAAAATTCATATATGTCCGAAGTGCGTCAACATGACATTTGATAAGTTATCATGTAATGAAAAGAAATAAGGACAGTTAATGCTAACCCAAATGAGTTAGAGAACTATTGTCAATGATTATTTTCCTCCGATGAAACCTTGCATGATACACAAATTATTGTTGTGGGCATATCTGAAAAAGACTCAGGGACCTTGTTTATTATTTTAGAATCATACAGAATTGTAAAATATCAGATACAAATATATGAATGAACTTGATCCCCAGAAGCCTGTGATGTTTTCTATAGTTAAAGCCACAATATAAATAATATTGCCTGAAAAACTGATGTGTTAGAAAATATAACTAACTGTACATTCTTTTTTATGAATAAATCAATCTATCCCTCCCAGTTTTTTTTGTTTTAGCATTATTTTACGTAAGTACCAACTTTAGCTGCACATTCCATATTGTATTTTAAATGTGATAGCTACATTCATGTATATATTCTCAAACTTTTCAACATTTCATTGAATAATGCTTAGACTGCTCATCTAAGACTACTGAGTGTTATTGTATCTTAGAAGATAAACTCTGATATTGCTAGGTTAACCCCACGATTTTGTAGATCTGTGAAAAAACGAACAGTACCCAATTTAATATTAGAAGAAATCCCAAAAAAATCCCACTGCCCTGGAACAAATCCAGGGCCCAGATGTGATTTAAATAAAAGCCAGAGCCACAAAATCAAAATATTTTCAAATATCCAAACATGGTAGCTGTCTTCAATTTCTACGAACTTACCTCAGTATGGAAGATGCAGGAAAAAGTTAGGAATTCACCCTTAGTATGGGATGACGTGAAGAGCCAAGGGAGTGAGTGCAGAGGCAGTTTGACGAAAACGAACAAGGATCAAAGGAATACATTTAAAGAATGTAAAGTATGCATACTTTGGGAGTGGGAGCAAAATAGAAAGGATAGAAAATGAGAGAGAAAAGGCAAAATTAAAGAGTTTCAGGAGGAGGAAAAGTGGGTAGCTCTTTCCTTAAAAGAGCAGAGGAATCAACTAAAAGTTGTATAATATACTTTTAAAATAAAATACATTCATATGGAAGAAGCCAATAAGTTTGACCCATCAAAGAAAAACAATACCTCCATATGGTTTGATTTGTCAAGATCCAGTCTGTCCCTTTAGGTTTTCTTTGGGCTGGTATTAGTCAATTAGAATTCCGGAATTAAGCTTTTTAACATTTGATGTTATCATTGTTCAACTCTCCCTTAAATATTAGTGTTCTATTAACGCTGGTGCTGTTCGGTATCTTCTTAACCAGGACAAGAAAAAATCTATTCAAGCTAATAGCATTTGCAATAGTGGGTTGCCTTGTTAAATTTATTTTTATATTTTGGGAAGATTTTATACTTTGTAGGGAACATCATCACTGAACCTCTTAAGTTCACAGTTTGAATCACCTGGAGGTTTGACATCATTTAAATAATAATTCAAGTGAATCAGAATGTCTCTTCCGTATTGTACTGTGCCTTGAATCACAATGGTTGACATCATGGTTTACTTATGTTGAAATTGTTTAGAGTGCTACTCATAGAAAACTTTGCTGTACTGTTTCCTCCAAGTTTGAAAAATGATCCAAACACAAATGTGATGCCTGTGTTGTAAACTACTCTTTGATTATGAAATAATGAGCTGCTTAGTTGTCCAGGTTGATGTACAGCGGCGGTTTCTTCTCGAGGGTGGGGGTGCATCAACCCCCCAAACCGCTGTGAGCAGCACACACAAAAATAAAATGGCAATGAAAGTTTTTCATTGCCATTTTATTTTTACAGCGCAGCGCACACAAGCCCAGTGTCATGCTGGGCGTATCCTCTGTTGCCGATTGGCAGCAGAGGACAGGAGCACTGGCTTGACTGGATGCTCCAATGTGCACATGTCAAATTGGCCTGATGTTTTGCAAAGGCCAAAGTCACATGCGCACTTTGAAGTCTTAAGACAGCTGGGTGGAGACCCAGCACAGGCCTCTAGGGCCTGAAGGAGCGTCCAGCCAGGCCAGTGAATAGATTGTGGGAGGTAATCACCGATCTGGTATATCCAAAATAGATTAATACCTGACCAATCAACCAAACTTAATCTACATAAATCACATAATAATATTGCAAAGGTGGAGCGACTGGGTGGCCCAAGAGTGATTTCATCACTTGATGCAAACAAGGCGTTTGTCTCAATAGAGTGGCCATACATGTTTGGACCTGCAGAAAAACCTGAGTTTGGGCCCATTTCTAATAGATGAGTTAGGCTGTTATATACTGCACCGAGGGCCAGAGTGAAATTGAATGGTAGAATATCTATGAGCTTTCTGGTGAAAAAGGGGACTCAACAGGGATGCCCCTACCACCAATGTTGTTTGCACTGGCAATAGACGTTCTGGCTGATGGGTGAGTGTTGATGCACAAATATGGGGATGGCCTGGTGTGTTGGGATGGGAGAAGCGTATTTCATAATACGCAGATGTTATCCTATTATACCTGACACACCTGGAGAAATCGTTAGCCAGACTGAGAGATATCTTTGGGGTCTTTGGCAGACACTCCAGATTACAGATTAACTGGGACAAATCCCTATTGTACCCAGTGGGAGGATGGGAAAAGAAAGAGGAAATACCACTTCCACTCTGGCCAGAACCCCAACAATTTGACTACCTTGGAATCTGGGTAACAAAGATAGCAGATGCACACTATGGTGGTCATTACAACCCTGGAGGTCGGTGTTATAGCGGCGGTAAAACCGCAGACAGGCCGGTGAAAAAAAAAATGGAATCACGACCGTGGCGGAAACCGACAACAAAGACAGCCACTTTAACACTCAGACCGCCACGGCGTTACAAACAAACAGCTTGGCGGTCACCGCCAACAGACAGGCGGAGGACAATGTACCGCCCACAGAATCACAACCTACCAATCCGCCACCTTTTCCAGGGCGGATTCACCACGAACAAAAACACAGCGGAGACAGGACTTTGAAGGGAAAACACTCACCTCTACACACCCCACGAGGAATCCGGACGCCATGGAACCCGAGCTCCAGATCCTGCCAGCCCTTATCTTCTTGCTCCTCTACCAGGAGCACGAACGCCGGCGGTGAAGTCCGCGGTGAGTACTGTACCTACGACACAGGGGAGGTGGGAGGAAAAAAACAGGGAACCACACATGCAACACCCCCACCCCACCCTCACACACGACAACACACACACACTAATACAGCATGATACATTACAGTTACACCCCGCAACTCCCCCGGAAGAATGCAAAGTCCAAAGAAAATGAGTGTAACCATTGTAATATATTAAAACCCAGTACGCAAAAATATATATATACACTATAAACAAAATATACACCAAGAATAGTAGTCCAGGTAGTGCTCCATTGAAGTCCGTGGAACACTGGGCCCACACAGTATGGGTGAGGCCCACACTCAATCCCCGAACATGACGGAGAGAACACTGCAGGGGCATCAGATAGCAATAAAACAGGCACCTCAGGGGGAAGGGAAAGGGGAGGGCACCTCAGCCGGTTGAGTGCACAGCGCCAAATCCACAAGGGGGCCACATACCCACTGTTCCATCCTGGGGAGTGCAAAGCCACAGTCTCTCAAGTCTCTACAGTGGGTGGGTTGCCCACTGTTCAATCCTGGGGAGTGCAAAGCCACAGTCTCTCAAGTCTCTACAGTGGGTGGTTTGCCCACTGTTCAATCCTGGGGAGTGCAATGCCACAGTCTCTCAAGTCTCTAAAGTGGGTGGGTTGCCCACTGTTCCATCCTGGGGAGTGCAAAGCCACAGTCTCTCTAGTCTCTACAGTGGGTGGTTTGCCCACTGTTCCATCCTGGGGAGTGCAAAGCCACAGTCTCTCAAGTTTCTACAGTTGGTGGTTTGCCCACTATCCAGTCCTGGGGAGTGCAAAGCCACAGTTTCTCAAGTCTATACAGTGGGTGGTTTGCCCCACTGTTCCATCCTGGGGAGTGCAAAGCCACAGTCTCTCAAGTGGATGCCTTTCTCCACTGGTTCTGGAGGGGGCTTTGTGCCCAGAGTGCTTCATCCTGCCAAGGACAGAGGTAGTGGATGTGATACTCCACTGGTGTGCTTCATCCTGCCAAGGACAGAGGTAGTGGATGTGATACTCCACTGGCTCTGGAGGGGGCTATGTGCCCAGAGTGCTTCATCCTGCCAAGGACAGAGGTAGTGGATGTGATACTCCACTGGTTCTGGAGGGGGCTTGGTGCCCAGAGTGCTTCATCCTGCTCGTGACGGACTCAGTAGCATCAGTGCCCTTGGCGCTCATGGGCCAGCGGTGCTTGTTGCGGCGGTGCCCTGTTCAGCGGTGCTTGTGGCGGCGGTGCCCTGTTCAGCGGTGCTTGTGGCGGCGGGGTCCTTTGCAGTGACTCAGCTGCTGACGGTCCTGTCTGGCCCAGCGGGGCTGGTGCTGGCGGTCCTGTTTGGCCCAGCGGGGCTGGTGCTGGCGGTCCTTCATGGCCCTGCGGGGCTGGTGGTCCTGTCTGGCCCAGCGGGGCTGGTGCTGGAGGTCCTGTCTGGCCCAGCGGGGCAGGTGCTGGCGGTCCTGTCTGGCCCAGCAGGGCTGGTGCTGGCGGTCCTTCATGGCCCAGCGGGGCTGGTGCTGGCGGTCCTTCATGGCCCAGCGGGGCTGGTGGTGGTGGTGGCCTCCTGGGCAGCTGGGCTGGTGGCGTGGCTTCCTGGGCAGCAGGGCTGGTGGCGGTGGCCTCCTGGGCAGCGGGGATGATGGCGGTCACCTCCTGGGCAGCTGGGCTGGTGCTGGCGGTGGCCTCCTGGGCAGCTGGGCTGGTGCTGGCGGTGGCCTCCTGGGCAGCGGGGATGATGGCGGTGGCCTCCTGGGCAGCAGGGCTGGTGGCAGTGGCCTCCTGGGCAGCAGGGATGATGCCGGTCACCTCCTGGGCAGCAGGGCTGGTGGCGGTGGCCTCCTGGGCAGCAGGGCTGGTGGCGGTGGCCTCCTGGGCAGCGGGGATGATGGCGGTCGCCTCCTGGGCAGCTGGGCTGGTGCTGGCGGTGGCCTCCTGGGCAGCGGGGATGATGGCGGTCTTCCCCGCTGTGCTGCTCTTCCCACACTTGCTGACTTTCTTGTGGCCATTCCCCACCTTGGATGGTGTCGCAGCTGACTCCACAAATCCCACCTGTACCCCTGGGAGCGGCTTTGGTGGCTGGAGTCTTCCCCCTCTCCCGCCGGGCACTGGCCAACTTTTGATGCTTGACAGGTGGGGGACTGTCTGTGCTGTGGCTCCGTGCCACACTGGCTGCCCGGGTGGCCGGTGCACTCCAGATTCCGGTGACTACAGGCACCACTGGACCCGGAGATGTTGTGGCTGAGGTGCTAGGTTGGGACCTGGAGAGTTGGGCCCTAGGAGACGGACGGGGTGGGGGAGGTGAGGGAAAGAGGTCAAGGTTGGACAGGAAACGTTTCTTGGGAACACTGGGACGGGTAACTGGAGGGGGTTTGGGAGTGGAGGAAGAGGTTGTGGTTGTAGGAGGTGTTCGTTTGGTGACTTTGGGTGAAGGTGCATGCGCTGGAGGTTGTCGTGAGGTGGATGGCTGTTGGGTGGGTGTGTGCCTGCGTTTGTGTATCTTGGGAGGTGGCGTCACAGACACAGTGGGAGAGGACACAGGGGACGTGTGAATGGCAGTGGGGGTGGTGACTGCACGTGAGCGGGGTGTGGTGGTGGGTCTGCTGGTGATGGAAGTAGTGGCTGCAGTTGTACTGCATGCAGGTGTGAGTGTAGACGAGGCTGGGAGGGAGGAGGGAGACGAGGAGGAGGGGGACACAGTGGAGGCAGTGGATGTTGGTGTGTCTGCATGTGTGTGATGCTTGCGTGAGTGTCTGTGGGATGTGTGGTGCTTATGTTTGCCTGAGCTTCCCTTGTGTGTTGACGTGTGTGCATGCTGGTCTGAAGGTGTGCTTGGGATAGGTGGAGGTACAGGGGATTGGGTCTGGGTGGAGGAAGTTGGAGGGGGGAGGCTAGAGACAGGGACAATGGCTGCCATCAGTGCTGAGGCCAGAGTCTGAAAAGCTCACTGAAGGGCCGCCTGACCAGAATGAATGCCCTCCAGGAATGCATTCGTTTGTTGCAACTGCCTTACTACACCCTGGATGGCATTCAAAATGGTAGACTGCCCAACAGTGAGGGACCTGAGGAGGTCAATGGCCTCCTCACTGAGGGCAGCAGGGGTGACTGGGGCAGGAGCTGAGTTGCCTGGGGCAAAGGTGATGCCCACCCTCCTGGGGGAGCAGGCACGGGGCAAAGGTTGAGGGGCTGCTGGGAGGGCGGTGCTGGTAAGGGGGGTGGTGGCTGTACCTGTAGATGCAGGGGCACAGATGGTGCCACCACCACAAGGGAGCTACCATCAGAGGACGAGTCCGTGTCACTGGTGTGAGCTCCTGTCCCTGCCGTGGAGCTCCCCTCACCCTCCGTCCCACTGGTGAACGAACTCCGAGTCCGTAGTGTCGCCCTCCAGAGCCATGTGGATGCAGCTCCCTCCTGCTCCGGTGCCACTGCTCCTCCGCCTGATGATGCTAATGCACACAAGAACAGGGAGACCACAAAAAGGGGGGGAACGACAGAAGAAAGAAATGTTGAGTGCCTGCATTACCACTACCGTTGGCGGACACGACAGGCACAGAAGCCCCCTGCACTACGCCGCGCACTTGGGCTCCACTGTTCAATCCCTGGGACATGGCCTACAAGGCTATGGCCGACATCTGCACACATGGACATGGAGGATTCTGACACCCCATACCGCCATCCTGTTCCTGGCGGTTCGCCCGCCAGGAACAGGATGGCGGTATGGGGTGTCGTGGGGCACTGCAGGGGCCCCCGTAAGAGGGCCCCACTTTGTATTTCAGTGTCTGCTCAATTCTGAGCCGGCGTCCTCGTGGGAAGGGTGTTTTGCACTGGGCTGGCGGGCGGCCTTTTGGCGGTCGCCCGCCAGCCCAGTGCAAAACCCAAAATACCCTCAGCGGTCTTTCGATCGCGGAGCGGTATTTTGGAGGGGGGAACTCTGGCGGGCGGCCTCCGCCGCCCGCCAGAGTTAGAATCAGGGCCTAAATTTGAAAGAGCATTTTGACACTGTAATTGCTAATACACTATTTCGAAATCACAGACTGACTCCAGATTGTTTTGTGCTTCAAGGGTGTTTATTTAAGTGCTCAATATTGGAGGGAGTTGTAAAATGGTGAGGGGTGATGGTGGAGGAATGTCCATGGCAGAGTCCAGTCTATTAGTCTCACAGGTGCATTGCCCAAATGGGCATAGGAAGTGGATCTGGGGCAGTTTGAGGATGGACAGGGTGACAAAGTGGGACAGAAAGATGACATTCAGGGTGGTCTCATTTCTTGGCGGGGGTCTTGGCATCGTTCTCTGTCTTTGTCCTGGATCTCAGGGACCGTTTGCAGGGTGGTTCTCCCTGTGCAAGGGGTGGGGTGCTGGTGTGGTGGTCTTGTGGTGGTGCCTCCTATCCACTAGCGCCGGCGGAGGTGGTGGGCAGTTCATCATCCAGGCTACTGTCAGGGGCCCCTTGTTGTGCCACAGTGTCCCTCCTGGTTTTGAGTACTTCCTTCAGCACCCCTACCATGGTGCCCAGGGTGGAATTGATGGATCTGAGTTCCTCCCTGAAGCCCAAATACTGTTCCTCCTGCCGGCGCTGTGTCTCCTGAAACTTGGCCAGTACCGTTGCCATCGTCTCCTGGGAGTGGTGGTAGGCTCCCATGATGTTGGAGAGGGCCTTATGGAGAGTGGGTTCCCTTGGCCTGTCCTCCCCCTGTCGCACAGCAGCCCTCCCAGTTCCCCTGTGTTCCTGGGCCTCCATCCCCTGGAACGTGTGCCCACTCCACAGCCCCCAGGTCCCTGTTGTTGTTGGGGTGGTGGGTTAGCCTGGGTTCCCTGTAGTGGTGGACACACTGCTGATTGACGTGTTCTGGGGACAGAGGTATGGGCCCGCTGGGTGGGTGCTGTGCTGGTGTTTCCAGAGGGGGGAAGCTCTGTAGTGGCCTGTGACTGTGTCAGGGGAACCGACTGTCCCGAGGTCCCCGATGGGCCGGGCTGGTCATCTTGATCCAGTTGGACATAGCTGCTGTCATCACTGTGGGCCTCTTCTGTTGGTGGTGTGGACATGTGTGGACCCTCCTGTCCGGTGACGTTGGGTAGGGGTCCTGCAGGGGTATAAAAGGATGTTTATTAGATCTGTGTGTGCCATGGTGTGCAATAGGTGGGTGACCGTGTACCCCAGTGCTTGCATTCCTGTGTGGGACCTTGTGTGATGGTGGTTTAGGGGGGTGTATGGGTGTGTGTAGTGGCCATGCTTTGGTGATCGGTGTCCATGCTTTGTTGTTGCATGCAGGGCTTGGTGTTAGGATGTGTGGTTTGTGATGTTGGGACATTTGTGAGGAGTTGGAGTGATGGGGGTGAGGGTGGGGGTATGTGATGGCATGCAGGTAGGGTGGGGGATGTAATAGTTAAGATTTGACTTACCAGAGTCCATTCCTCCATCTACTCCTGCGAGGCCCTCAGGATGCAGAATCGCCAAAACCTGCTCCTCCCATGTTGTTAGTTACGGGCGAGGAGGTGGGGGTCCGCCGCCAGTCCGCTGAACCGCAGGGTGGTGTCTTGAGACCACGGAACGCACCTTCCCCCTTAGGTCGTTCCACCTCTTCCTGATGTCATCCCTATTTCTTGGGTGCTGACCCACTGCGTTAACCCTGTCCACTATTCTGCGGCATAGCTCCATCTTCCTAGCTATGGAGGTGTGCTGCACCTGTGATCTGAATAGCTGTGGCTCTACCCGGACGATTTCCTCCACCATGACCCTGAGCTCCTCCTCAGAGAACCTGGGGTGTCTTTAACGTGCCATGGGGTGGTGTGGGTGATGTGTGGGGTGGTGTGTGTAGGGATAAGTGGGGTGATATTTAGTGGTGTGTTGTGTGAGGTGCGTGGAAGTTATGTGGGTGATGGTATTGTGTGCCTGTGGATGCTTGGTAGTTGTTTGTGGTGTCTCTCTCTGGCCTTCTCTCAGTAATTGTAGTTGCAGGGGTTTGTGTATGATATGGGTGTGTGTTTTATATTGTAATGGGTGTGTGGGAGTGGTGTGTGTATGTGTATCTGGTGTGTGTATTTTGAACTGTCCGATGTGGCTGTGTTTTGTAAGTGTGTATTTTGAGCGCGGCGGTGTGTACCGCCAATGGAATACCGCGGTTGAAAGACCGCCGCGTGGATTCGTGTGTTGTGATAGTATGGGCGTATTTCTGTTGGCGTGACAGTGGAGGTTTTGTTTTCGCCAGTTTATCACTGACCTTTGGTGTGGCGGGCTTGTGTGGGTGACTGAATTTTGGCGGATTCTGTGCTGTGGGTCATAATAGCTGTGGCGGAATTCCGCGGGCGCGGCGGTGTGTTGGCGGTCTTCTGCACGGCGGTAAGCGGCATTTACCGCCAATGTTGTAATGACCACCTATGTGCCTAACATTTTACCTCTACTCCAGAGGCTAGAGAGAGACATAAAACATTGGGCTGCCTTTGTCCATTATGGGATGGGCAGCTATTTTAAAAATAATTGCACTGCCCCGGTTCCTACATGTGCTCTAGAATTCACCCCACAGAATACAAAAAAGTAGATGCATTGGTTAGAATGCTGTTGTGGGCTGGAGGACAGCTTTGTATAGCCATGACAATGCTTCAGCGTAATAAATATGAGAGAGGTATAGCTCTACCAAACATTCGCAAATCTTGTGAGGCAGCACACGTGGGAAAGCAAATGACTAGGCGTATCAGGAATGGGAGGACCCAGCATTTCACCTAGGTAGAAAGGGTATGGAAAATAGGAGCTAACTGCACATATTGTATGGGCGTAAACCAGAGACACAGGTGGGCCCGGCAACAAAAACAGTGATCGACATATGGAACAAATTAAATAGAGAATTTAAATGGCAGAAGTGACTGACTCCCAGAACACCATTAAGGGAAGCTACTAGGCTGTAGCTGGGAGCTATGAGGAATGACTTCCGAGGACGGGATGCGATAGGACTGTCCACATTAGCAGACATGTGGGATGCAAAAGGAATAGTACCATTTGAACACCTACAGAAGAAATATGAGATGCACCCCATACACGTAGATTGCTGGACAGCTGCATAAAGAAAACAGTAGTTTCACTTACATATGGCACCCTGATGTGGAATTTGCGGGACCTCCTAGCGCACTTACGGGACATGATGGGAACAAGACTTAGGCGAATTAGACAAAGGGGACTGGTTGAACACACTGGGGCTTCCTCATGAAGTCGCAATTAAAACCAGCTCCCGCCTGATACAAATTAAGTTAGTCCATAGGATGTATTAAACTAGGGTACTGCTCCACAAAATAGGAAAGGCTGATCACTCATGATGCATGAGAGATTGTGGACTTGAGGGTACTCTGCTGCATACACTGTGGGAATGTCCCAAGCTGAGACACTTTTGGGCGCAGGTGCGTAAATCACTGGAAGAGGCAGCAGGGGCACCATTGGACTTGCAGCCCCAAACTGTATTGCTTGGTATTTGAGGGCACACAGTCTTATAGAGGAGTGAAAAAATACTGATCAACATGGGGTGCATGATTACGAAGAGGGACATTGTACAAAAATGGGGGGATAGGTCCCATCGGCATATGATAAATGGGAAATTGGGATGGCGCGCAGTAAAATGCAATAAAAAGATACATATATATGAGTATATGGGAAGGGGGTGCCAGAATATGGGGCACCTGGGAGATGAAGAACCTATAGAGAGAAGGTGGCCATTACTATTAACGGTGAGGAAAATCAAACTACCTTTGAGTAGAAAACCCAGGGGACAGAAGGACAAATCAAGAAAGACTGGAACTTTGCCAACCTCAGCCTCAAGAAGATGTACTCTTCATTAAGGCACAAGTTTTGCTGCCTTGCCCCCTCTCTCCTGATTGTTACAAGCCAACCCCCTCACCCCCGCAGATGGAAATGGTAACTGTTAAGTACACCTTCTGGTCCCCTATTGATGTTCTTTATCTGATGCAAAGTTGTTTCATATGTAGATGAAATAATAAAATGAAAATAAAAAGAAAATGTGGTAAAAAACATACAATACTTTCTTCACTAAATTCTAGTGTGGCAAGCTGGATACTTCAATGCTAATATTAAAGGAAATACAATAACTTCATTCAACAATCAAATATACTCAAAAATGCAACTGGACTTGGTGCAAACCCGTACTTCTCTGCAATGACCGCAAGGATGGACCTTTATCTTGATCTGAGGCTGAATTCACAAATGCATAAGCATTGTCTTGACAGTAAAGCAGATGTTGCCCCACAGTAATGACATAAGGAAGTAATTTTTCAAACCATACAGGTTTATTATCAATGTAGAAAGATTACAGATTTCAATTACATCAGTTAGATATAAGCCAAAATTCACCTGAATACAGCATACATGAATATAACCCAAGTAATTCAATTAGTCCTGCAGCTATGCAGTATTAAAGGCAACATAGATAGATCAAAGCAAAGTTTTGCTTCCATAAAGGAAACTTCCTAGTGCTGACCTAAGTTTGTGTTCAGGTCATGGAAATTCAGAAGCAGTAGGTGTCAGCAAATATAGCTTGGAAAGAAGAATCAGATAAAGGTCCTTAATAGAATGAAAAGAAATGTACTTGCTCTACGAGCTGGAAAATAAGGAGCATTTGCCCTCACAACAAAAAGGACGCCCAAGAGTGAAGACTGCAGATGGAGAGGAGGTGAAAACAACCACTTGATTCACAGTGTCAAGCAGGAGTTCACTGTGTGCATCCAGAGGGGGGGGTGAACCAGTAGGGGATGATCACGATTCACAATCTGAACAACAACAAGAACAGTAGACTTAGGCGTGTGAAGGAGTGAAGTTGAGAATCAGAGTCTCAACAACCCATGAAGGAGATCAGTGAGCAAACTCCTGATACAGATAAGGGTGTGAGCTGAGTGGCAGGTGAAGAAGAAGAAGATACAGCAGTAGTCACAAGTGAAGCCGAAAAGAAGAAAGTGAATCAAGGAGATAAGTGACCTGAAACAGGGAGAAGAAGAAGTAAAAGAATGGTCAAGAAAGTTCAAAGGCCATAAATAATCAGAGAAGAACAAGAGATACTAGAATTAGACTTAAATGACAGTGAAAGTGAACAGCCTGTTGTAAAAAAAACAGCAAGAGTAAGAGTGCCAAGTAAAATGTAAGCAGCGCCTGAATGGTCTTATTTAGCAGAAACCGATGCTGAGATGGATGCAGAAGTTAATGATTTGACAAACTGTTAGTTTGTTTTTGAAGAAGAAACATGACCCTTGTAAAACAAAGAGTTTTTGTTAAACCAACAAATGTTGAAGTCTGCACAGTAAAGTTTCACATGGTCAGAGCCTGTTTTGCTTTGTTCCTTAGGTATCCAGTCAAAATTATAGGGTCTCCTTGAGCTCTGTGGTCTAAAATGTGTTAACTGAATTTTCAGTGTTGAGGTTTTGAGTTTTGCTTTTTGATTTTGCATCTTAGAAGTTAGATTTTTGTTTTATTTTATAGAAGGAATATGTCAATAAACAAGCAAAGAATCTGTTTCTCATTTCGGTTGTCCTGCTGTTGCCTGCTGTTGTGCTTGCTGTCATCAGTGGGGAATGTTTCATCACCTGGAAAAAAGAATAATGAGTTAACAACTACTTATAATCAAGCAGCATACATGAAACTAACATTTAAGGATATGTTTTTCTGAAATTTTAGAGAGAATATTTATATACATCTGTTTTTGGAATGTGCAGATAATATGAAAATTGAGGAATTGTTGTGTGTGTATGTTTCTTCCCACATCTGTCTCAGAGGGACCCACCTAACATCAGATTTTGTTAACTTATTTCTTATCACGTGATGTTTTGGTTAATGCTTATCATGATCAAGAGTTTCTAGCGCCTTACCTTAATGATTTCAACATTTCTTTGGGAAAACTACCTACAACTGAAAACCTGAAATCTGTGTCTTATTATTTGATACTGATAACACAATCTAATAGGAGATCTAAAAAGACTAACAAAACTTTTATGTGAAGATTGAATGATTTATGCCAGCAACTTATTATAGAGCATTATAAGGAAATGGTGGGAATGGTCAGAAATTCAGATGAAAGGAAAGTGTTACAGTTACAACAAGAGTCAGGAGAAATTCAGGTTTTCAGAGATGCACAATAGATTACGAATAGAGCAAGAAAGGTAAAAATGTATGTGCATGGTGCGAGAACAATCTCAGAGCAATGAATTAGTAGAAATGGTTGGAAAGAGTGAGTGTAATGAGAGTTATGTGACTGATGCTGGTTGGAGAAGAGACTATTATAAGAGGAATGTATTATGTTTGTAGTAAGGCTGTTTATTTTAACCTCCCACATAATTGGGTAAGAATTTGCCATCTTACTTTAGTTTTTCCTCAAGTGTACCACATGAATGAGAGTGATGACACTGGTTTAAAGTGAGCAAAACATAGTTCTGAACATGTTCTGATGGATGTGTTTGATGTTTTGATTCTGCGTATTGTAGTGGCTTTGCATAATGTGGAAATTAGAAAGCTGTCTCCTCTAGTGGATTGATTGGCTTGAACACTGCAGGAGAAGCTAACAAAGAGCTAATGGCAATGCGTGCAATGGTATTGCAAGTCGTCTTGCATTAGCAGTTGCACTTGCACAAACAGGTGGGATCTGTAGAGTGCTGAATGTTTAACACTGTTTTACCTTTATCCCAGATAGAATTAAGCTTTTTAATGATTAAATTGGTAACACTACTAGTACTTCACATGGGTCTTGATGAACATGGGTTGTGGAAATCAGTTGGAACTTGGTTTAGAGAAATTGGAACGGGGTTTACAAAAGTGGGTGAGTGGTTTGATCAAATAAGTGATAGTATGCTTAGAAAGATCCTTACACCACAACATTTTTTCATCTGTCTTATCAGTTTCATTCTTTGGCTTAAATTTCTGGAAGCAATTTCTTGCAAGAATCTAAAATATGAAAGAGAAAAGAAGGTGTCAGTACCATCTGCAAGGAAGAGACAGCAAGATGAAATTGAGTTGAAGAACATTAAGGGCCTGATTCTGACCCCGGCGGTCACGGACCGCCGGGGCCAGGGTCGGCGGGAGCACCACCAACAGGCTGGCGGTGCTCCTCAGGACATTCCGACCGCGGCGGTTCAGCCGCGGTCAGAACAGGAAAACCGGCGGTCTCCCGCCGGTTTTCCGCTGTCCTGCAGAATCCTCCATGGCGGCGCAGCTTGCTGCACCACCATGGGGATTCTGACACCCCATACCGCCATCCTGTTCCTGGCGGGTCGCCCGCCAGGAACAGGATGGCGGTATGGGGTGTCGTGGGGCCCCCGTAAGAGGGCCCCAAAAAGAATTTCAGTGTCTGCTCAGCAGACACTGAAATTCGCGACGGGTGCAACTGCACCCGTCGCACCTTCCCACTCCGCCGGCTCCATTCGGAGCCGGCTTCCTCGTGGGAAGGGGGTTTCCCGCTGGGCTGGTGGGCGGCCTTCTGGCGGTCGCCCGCCAGCACAGCGGGAAAGCCTGAATGGCCTCCGCGGTCTTTCGACCGCGGAGCGGCCATATGGCGGTTCCCGCGAGGCGGGCGGCGTCACTCTGAATGACCCCCTTAATCTTGTGCCTATGATGATATTGAGACTTTGGAAAATTGATAAACTGGTAGTATGTTGCAGGCTAGAAAAATAGCAGTGCTGTTTTTCACAAAGCATCCACGTGTGAAAATAGTCTTATTTAGTGTTCTACGAGATGGTTGTGGTTATGGTGTAGATTTTAACTTAGTTACTTTTGATTACAATACAGTAGAGGAGGAAATGTACTCGAGTCCTATAGGGTGGTTGCAGTTACGATGTAAGTTACAACTCAAGCTACCTTGGATTAAAATACAGTAGGGGAAGAAATGAACTTGTAGCTTTATATATTAGTGGACGTCTATGGGAGAGCTGGTGAGGAAATGTTTGAAGCGTGTCGAAATAATATGTATAGCAGGGGGAATTATTAAGATTGAGGATAAACACAGTAAATTACAGGTGGGAAAAGATGAAGCTCCGTGGAAGAAGCGTCTTGGATAACATGTATTGGTATGAGGATACATGAAATGAAAAAGAAATTTTACAACAGAGAGTAGAAGGGGTTATGGTTATAAATGAGAACGTTACGTCAGTTAGATATAATGGAAACAGGAGGCAACTTGATTTTGGACATGATGAAATACAACAAAGGATGAAGATGCTATATAATTATTTTTATAGGGCCCGGATATGAAGCGAGAAATACACTGAGGTGATTGGAGATACATATTAGAAAGGTTTTGAAAGGTAAACATGATTGAAGTAAAAAAAATAATTCGAGTGGATTGTTAGGGTGTAATGAAATGTAGACGTATGAAAAATATAAAATATCCTTGATTGATTTCTTATTATTTTGGCAGAAACATGGAACTATAGATGGACTTGAAAAAGGTAGGGACGTGAATTGACCTAAAATTCAATATATATGGGAGTTCTACTGTATTGTGCAGTTTCTTCATGTGGTAGATGGTATCACAATTTATAAAGGGCTAACACACAGAGGTGCGCCAGTAAGGAAAGGTTCAACCTGTTTGTGCATGAACACGTTATAATATTCTAAAAACTATATATATGATTCACTGTTGGAGGGGGCTAAGATGGAGGCATTTATCATTTCTTTGCATTTAAATAATACACAGTGATGTGAAGAAAATCTAGCATGAATCAGAGGTTACCGCTTGCTTCACACGGGAAGGGATATAATTGATGACAATATTATTGATATGAAGTGGAAAATGTCAACATAAAGTCATTTGGTTACTTCCCAGATGAAACACGTGTTGGCTGGAGTCTGATCTGAGGCTGAAATTGTGATCTGAAGACAAATATGGAAATAAAACTGTAAAGATCACAATACTGGCCATTTGGGCCATTTGTCTTATTATGTATAATTGGTTATCAACAATCACTGATTGTTGATGTTTAGGGTTTTGGGTGTGTTCCCTGTGAAGTGCACCGTCTGGCAACGTGATTTATATTGTAATGCAGTTTAAAACTTGTATGACAGGAAGTGCCATTTTCCCTCTTAAACCACCCATTGTTAAAATATTTATCCTTTTGAGGTTGATTGGTTCTGGATCGGACGGAAAACCCTAGGTACTGGATGTGGTTAATCGCGGGACCTGCCTGCTGTAGAGTTCTCTGAATAAAGCCTAAATGTTTTAAATTGTCTTCCCAGGAGGGGATAAAGACCACATTGTTCAAGCACGCTGATGCGTAGGCACGATGGGGTTTCAGTAAAGAGTCTATAGGGTGTTGGAATGTGGCATGAGCTCCGTGAAGCCCAAAGGGCAACACTTTAAAGAGGTAGTGCCCTGAAGGGATCGAGAAAGATGTTTTCTCACAGTCCTTTGGTGGCAGCAGTATCTGCCAGCTTTCCTTTGTGAGGACATCAGCCAGACTCTCTCCAACTGTTCTATGAGTTTATCGATTCTGGGCATTGGGTAGGAATCAAATTGAGATGTACAAATTGTCAAAAATCAATGCAGATTCTAAGGCTTCCATCTATTTTTGGTGCGATTACTACGGGTGAGCACCATGCACTTTGGGACGGTTCTATTATATCTGCCTTCAACATTGACTCATCTTCCTGTTCCACAGCCTTTTTTGGACCGCTGGGATCCAATGAGGTTTTAGGTTTACTACCTGTTCCCCTGTGGTTATAATATCAATAAGGATCAGAGAGGTTCAACCTGACTTACAAGAAAATAGCATGGGGTCAGATCCCAGGAGTCAATAGAGTTGTTGTTGTTGGTTTTCTGTTAGAGTGGTTCCTAAAGTGATATTGTCTGCTTCCTTCACCATCTGTGGATGTATAGGAATATCTACAGGCTGGGTAGTTGTGATGTATTGCACAGAGAGTGAGAGGTCCTAACTTCAGTCAATTCACATGGAATGTCTGTCCTTCCCTGAATTTCTGAGGTACAGCTACTCTATAGGTTAGAGGAGTTACTTTTTTAGGATTTATATGGTCCCTGCCACCTTAGTAGGAGTTTATTTTCTGTACTAGGGAGCAGAATGAGGACCTCATCTCCTTCTGAGAATTCCCCTATTCTAGTTCCTCTGTCAAATGCCTGTTTTTGGTATGTTTGGGCTCGCTGTAACTTCTCATGTACCTCATCCCATAAGGACGCTAGAGTTTCCTTCAAAGAGGGGTTTCCCTTCACCTCTAGCTCTTCTCTCTCTGTTCCACTGCCATATCTAGGAAGGTATGGGGCTCCCTCCCGAAAAGCAGCTCAAAAGGGAAAAAGCCTGTGGACTTGTGTTCATGAGACTGTATAGCAAATTGAACTACTTGTAAATTTCCTATCCCAGTCTTTCCTAGCATCCGAAATAATTTTCCTTAGCATAGTTTTTATTGTTGATTATCCCTCTCTACTAGGCCATTTGTTTGTGGATAATAGACCAATGTCTCTGCCTTATACCTAGGGTTTTAGATATATGAGACATGAGTCAAGACATAAAAGGGGTACCCTGCTCAGTTAACACTTCTTGGAGGAACCCCCTCTGAGGAAAAAAGTGATCATTGCTTGGGTCTTGTTGATGGTCATTAGACTTGTTAGGGGAATGGCCTCAGGATAACGAGGGGCATAGTCTAAGCAGATTAGAATATACTGGTGTCCTCATGCAGAGGCAGTGAGGGGCTCTACCAGGTCCATTATGATTCTTTGGAATGGGGTCTTGATGAAAGTAGAGGGTGTAGAGGAGCTTTCGCTACCACATGGGGATTCATTTATTGACACCAGGGGCAAGAAGTGCAATACCCCGCTACGTCCCTATACCCCTGGGGCGAATAGAACTGTTCTCATAAATATTTCAGAGTATATTATTTCCCATAATCTCCACCCCCAAATGGTTATGAGCTAATTGCATTACTTGCTCCCGAAAAGCACTAGAAACCAGCAATTGCTTGAGGTACCAGTTTCCCACCTTCGTTAACCTGTACACTAGACCCCTTTTTTTATCAAAAAGAGGGTCCTACATGATTGGGGACTCCTTTGCTGGCTTGTTCCAAGTCCTGTACCAATATACCATCCTCCCTCTGCGCTGTTCGTAAACTGGACTGGGAGGTCAGTGTTCTCTGTGGGAAGGGAAATGACAAAAGTGTGATGGTTGTCACTGGTCAGTCTAAATCTCTGCTCCTCTGCTCTTTTTTCCTATCGAGACGTCTTAGACTGCACAGGGTTTGCCTCTACTTCTATCTGGTTGAAAGCGGCTTTTTAGAAACCACAAATTCTCTGACTGCTGTTCCTCCGGGGATTTCAAGTAATGATGTAATAATCAGTGCCAATTATCACTGTTCAGATGAGGGTGGAATTACCTGCACCTTTCTGAGTAGAGTGTTTCCCTCATTGTCCATCAAAACCTCACCTACTGGGTATGTTCTTTGATGCCCATGAGCACATGTAACACTGACTTTACCTCCCTTACTTATTTTTGCCTTAGGGGCTAGTTCCTGGCTGACCACTCTACAGTGACAACCTGTATCCAAGAGGGCCTGAAGGGTCTTGCCTTTGAGATGTATCATCTTCTGATAACGACTTGAGTTTATCCCTGTAGATAATATCCAACCTCATGTACACTCAACTTCCATGGGCTCCGCTGGTGGGATTAGTTGTGGGAACTGACAAGCTATATCACCCCACTCTGCGGAATGGAAGCATTGTAGAACTTAAGGATGTCCATTGCCTCCCTAGGGAGTTTTGTTAGGGGGCTTACTGGCCAAGGGAGGTTGTATCTCCACCCAGGGAATCCCTCTGGGTACTGGATATGTGGCCAGGTCACATTGATCTTGGACTCTGGGGAACAATGGTAAGCCCAAGCAAGCTCTGTGGCTGTGGCAGTCGTAAGGTTAGGGTGTTGCTTAACCCAGTTCCAAGTGCTTGCTGGTAGGGCATCAAGAAATTGCTTTAAATACAGCTTTTCTGTTAAATTTGTTACACTCGACGTATTCAGCTGGAGCCACTAGTGTCCTGGATCTTGGAGTCTATAGTATAGGGTTCTGGGATTATCCCTATGGTCCACTTCTCCTTCTTAAACCGGGCCTGGTAATACTCAGGGTCACACCCTAGCATTTTCTAGAATTGCTTTCTTGATATCTGCATAGGAAGTTGTTCCTGCAGGGTTGGTTGCCTGATAGGCAGGGAAACATCCTGAACCACGAGGTCTAAACCACTACTTGCCTGAACCACTACTGCTAAACAAGTAAAAAGTCTCTACAACGAAGTACTGAACAACTACTGTCTAAACAACGATTTTGCCTGAATAACGATTGCCTGAGCAACAAATTTTAAGGTAAGTTTTTCTTTTTGTTGTGTTTTATTAGTTGTTTAAAATTGTTATATATATATATATATATATACATATATATATATATATTATTTATATATATATATATATATATATATGTATATATATATATATATATATATATATATATATATATATATATATACACACACACATATCTATATATATATAATAATAATATATATCAGTTGTTTAGAATTTATATATATATATTAAGAAATTTGACTCTGCAGAGGTGTAAATAAAGCAATTGGGAAATGCATCCTTAGAGATTGACAATAAGACTGTGTAACTTTAAGGCCAAGATATAAAAGGCGGCCTTTGTTATCATGTGTTTTTTTTTAATTCAAACCAATCAAGTACCTATGATTAAGGCTTGGATATAAGCTGAAACGCGTCAGGAAGAGCTTGATTTTCGTTGGAAATTGTGAATTAAAGTGCCTTTATTTGCTACAAACAAGGCATCACGGCGCATTTCTGTTTTCAGAGCAGGTTTTTGTATTTACAGTGGGGTCTCCGTCCCCGCAGCGTCCAAGCCGCCCTGGAAGAGATTAGGCTTCTTGCGGAGAGCTTATGTTGTACTATATATATATATATATATATATATATATATATATATATATATATATATATATTCTCAACAACTAATAAACCATTTTAAAAAAAAGAAAAACTTACCTGGAAATGTGTTATTCAGGCAATTGTTATTCAGGCAAAATCGTTGTTTAGACAGTAGTTGTTCAGTACTTCGTTGTAAAGACTTTTTATTTGTTTAGCAGTTTTGGTTTAGGCTATAGTTGTTTAGGACCTAGTTGTTCCGTCACATATTCTGATAGGCAGACTGTAGATCACCAGACAACAGTGCTGCTATATATTGCCCCAATCTTTTGGGTGGCCAAGTGCTGCAGATGCCACTCTTTGAAAGTTAATAAAGAAATAAAGGGGGCATCTCCCTCTTGATATTTCCATAGTACACCAGGAACATTTGGGTGGACCCTCAAGCTGGTAATGGCATCCGTCAATCTTAAAATCCCACTCCAGACACCACTTGTTAGATGTTGGGAGAAATCATAGAATCACAGGATAGAATTTTTAAGTGTGTTTTTATTGAATTCTCCTAGATAATTGAGTTTTCCTTAAAGTCATCCTTCATAAGGAAACAGGAAAAAGGTATTTCCTACAACTCAGTTTCTCCCAGCTTCATCTTCAAACTCAGTCACTGTGTCTCTTCCTCTCTTTTGTGGCCTGGCTCAGAGAAGCGGTTACCTTCGGGAAAAAAAATCATGCAAGTGGCATTAATAGGCTGTTTCGTGCCTATTACATACTACTGTGCCACCTCCACTTACACCGTGAATGCTTAAGTCTTTCTTAGTGCTTTTTCCTCCCCCTGATTCCTTAGGATTAGTACACAGTGGGCTGCTCCCTTCCCCTTTATCACCACCACCTAAATAAATGTGCCAATCGGAAAGGCTCCACTTGCCTGTGGCAGTGACCTGTTTCCAGGGCCATGGCTGTGGTTCCTGGGGTGTCCTCCTGCCTCTCCTGACCATCAGGTTTCCACACAGTTGGTTGGGCTACATGGAGCTAGTCAGCACTGCCCTCGTGGTCTTCTCCAGTGCCTCCAGCAGATAAGGCCATTTCCCAAACAGCCCAGACTTCGCTTTACACCACTTTCACTACTGCTTGCAGTGAGCTGGTGTTTCCTCCCTCCTCCATGGCTTTGTCCTCGTTCCTCCATCTCTCCCTCTCTTCCCCACACTCTCTCTCCTCTTCTGGGTTTTTTATCCTCATGGCTGTGCAGCACCTCTCTGTCATCCACCCACATTGCCGCTAGAACACTGCCCTCCTGCTTGAGTCAGGTTTCCCTGGTGGCCATATTGAATTCCCCACTTGGCTTCTGTAATTCCTTACACTCTATTTTTGTCTTCTGTAATAATTTGACTATTTTAATAAACCTCCATGGGTTTCACTTTTACTGGTCTCGAGAAGGATTGTTTAATTGAATTGCTGCTTGATTTACTTGATTTATTGACCAGATTTTGTTATTCTGTTAGAAGAACATTAACTCATCTATTTGTGAGGATCACACCTCTCCTGATCCTGGAATGGTGCTTTATCTAATATCTTATCAGACAATCAAAGATAGTGCTAACAGTGTCATGTCCAGGCCTCAGCCGTATCTTAAAAAGTGAAGAAATGGTGGGTGTTTTTCTCTGGAAAATGTGCCAACTCCAACCACAATCCAAGTGGCTGAGCTAATTCTAAAAATTAATCCATATGTCAGTGGACTTCCGTAGATGATGAACCCTAACACTCACCTGCTATCAGGTCAATCAACAGATACTGTCAGCTCAATGTAGAACAATGTTAAAGAGGCTGCTTTGCCCCTATGGTGTGGTTGGCCTTTGAAAGTGATCTCTACGTCTAATCCCCTCCAGTGCGCAAGGTCAGGCTCTGGTGCACCTACATGAAGAGACCTGTGCCTCCCCCCTCCCCACCAGGGCTGGACTGGGAAACCAAAAGCAGTCCTGGCAAAAATGCTCAAACAACCGCTGCTCATTTCATTTGAGGTGGTTGCTGGAGGTGAAGGTGGGGTCCAGCATGTGTCATGCGGTGTGTGTAGGATTATGGGCGATCTGGGTCAATCTGAGGCTTCTTATTCTGTTGAGGAGGTGTGCGGTTTTATTGTCATTTGGGTCATCGATGTGGAAATTTAGGACACAGATGAAGATGCAGTCCTTGGAGTCTAAGGCTAAGGTTGCAATGAAGTGTTGGAGGGTAAAATGTAGTAATGCTTTTAGTGACCCAGACGTCCAGATTAGGTGACTTTTATATTCACATTTAAAAGCCTAGCATAGAAAGAACTGCACTGACATGTATTTTAAAAGTGCTCACATTTTATTATTGTGGTGAACATTGTGCCTATCAGAATTGACAATGTGCCAACAAGACTTAAAATAATATTTTACACACTAGAGTAACTGTTAGTAGTGAAACAAAGTTGATTGATAGTAATTTATTAGGATAAAGGTTTGTGTGCAGAAGAAAAATAAATGCACTTCTCTGTTATACTTATTGTGATGCATTAACAAAGGTTGCAATTATTAATTACATGTTTACACCTATTCTGATGATATATTACTATTGCTGAACCTATAAATATGCCTATTATGTGTGTTTTATCAATAACTATATTAATGCATTATATTTCTTATGTTAGCATAACTAGGCCTGAAGACTTTGTATTTGCGGTCATGTAAAAGTGAAGAATAATTTATTTTCCAGTAGCATTAATTATTCTATTAGGTTGTTTCTCATGAATAGTAAAGAGTGTCTGTAAGATGTGTGTCCCAATTTCCTTGATTCTAGAACATTCAGACATAGAGACTGAGAGCTAAGGTAGTGAATACTGTTGAACTTGGTCTTTCTTATGAGAACTGTTGAAATCATCTTACTTCATGAGAAAATGCGGATTGCAACAAGTGACGTACAAAATTGTTATAGTCTACTGGCTTCACACAGAAAGGAGAGACAACTTCACGTCAAACCTGAGAACTTTCTGTCATGTTGCAAACTAGATTTGTAGTCAATCCTAATTGGACATTGCGCTTTTGCATGATGGACTCATTGAAATGATCAATCAAACTATTTGCAGTGTTTTTAATTAGGGATGGACTTTGTAAGTTTCAGTCAGTCCCCTTCAGAGTCTTGTTCGATATACTTGCCCTTTGGATGTTTCCTGATTTCCCTGTGCAGTCTGTGTTCTGTACTTTCCCCTGATGGTGCTTCTAAAGGATTTTGCTGATGATCTGTATGCTTTATTGATTAAACTGAATGGAATGCTGACCTTAGGAGAGGTATGTTCTAATGCAAATGTTATTTTACCCTGACCTGCGTTCTTTAATAGACGTTAGCATGCTGACACCTGCCTATTTTATTTTTATAGTTAGTTTAACTTAGCCTGAGATAGATGTTTTTCCAAGTTATTTTTGTCTTCCTTTTTTACTTTTGCCAGTATGTGTTAGCCCATTCCCACACATGCTTGTCCTAATTTGGCTAGAAGTAGGGATGACATATGTCCAAAATCCTGATTTCTAAATCTTTGTAATCTGATTTGGCTAATGTATTCACAGTCTGATTAAAATAATTTTTCTATGCTGTAAATTCTCTCTTTATTAATATGTATTATTCTTCCTTAATGTCTAATGCTGTTGATGTTAAGTAGATTAAACTTGTTTTGTTAATGCAGACAACCTATGGTTTTTATTTACCTTTACAATCTGATTGTGGGATTTGCGCACTATTAACATGACTTTGGCTTTGTGGTTATAAAATAAAGCTTTGAAACTTTTATTGATTGGAGTTTTCTTCAGTGGCCACATGGGTCATGGTCTTTAAATTTGTTGTTGAGTTTGAATTGATTGTATATGGGTAACCATACTTTTCACTGGGTCCAAAGATCCCATCAACCTCAGGGTAGCACTTTCAAATCCTACTAAAGATACATTACCAGATCTCTGTGATGGTGTCACAGAAGATCTGGTGCACAAGACCAGGAGTTGGAATGCAAGGGTGCCTGTGATGGTTGTCTTGTCATCAGTGTAGAGCTTGATGTTCCATGGGGGTGGTGGTGCTGTTGGTGGTGGGGGTGCACTGTATGGTCTCTGGTGGATGATGGCTGTTTCTCCTCCCGGCTTGTTGGAGCAGTCCTTGTGAATGATTTTATATCCGTCAGGGATCACTGCGGCAATGTCTGGGACAGATAAGGGGTTGAACCAGGGCTAGGTGAGGAAGAAGATGTTAGGTGCAATGGTGATGATGAGGTCCCATACTTCTGTGGAGCGTTTGCACATCGATCACGTGTTAAGGAGCAGACAGTGGAGTCCGTGTGTCTCTTCTGGTGTGGTGTTGTGAGAGGTTTGCGTGGTGCTTTGTAGCTTGATGGTGGTTGTGCTGGTGCAGGAGAAGGTGAATTTGGCACAGGAGAACGGGCCTATGTGGTGCCTATGTGGTTTGAATATGGTGCGGCAGCAGCACTTGCTACGTTGTCTGGTGTTCAGGATGTGGAGGGTGGTGGAGTTGCATCTACAGGTGGATCAGGGATTAGGGGTCCTGGCGCTAGGTGCAGACAAGGCATGGACGGACAAAGACGGGCTTGCCTTTGGCGCGTCCACTGTGTGGCTGCGCCATCGGCATCCATTAATTAGGTCCTGGGAGGAGGGAGAGGCGCTGGGAGGAAGTAGGCAGGACTTGGTAGGAAAAAATGGGTGGTAGGCAGGAGCTGGCGGTTAGGGAAAGCAGCAATAACCACAAAGGAAACAAGAGCAATGAAATGAGAAAACTAGGGAAACAAGGAGAAAAGCAATGAGAAAATGGAGGCCACAGGAGAAAAGCAGGTAGAAAACAAAAGATACACAGAGACAAGCAATGAGAACCCGGAGGAAACAGGAGAAATGCAATGAGAAAAACTAGAGAAACACAGAGACAAGCAGTGAGTAAAACGACGGAGATAAGAAGAAAGGAAATAAGAAGAGCAAGGGAAACAAATGCAGAGCAAGGGCGCTGCGGCAGCAAGGGGAGAGCCGGGCCTGAGACCTTTCATCTCTTCACGCAGATTCTCTCTTTCCATCCATTCTATCTCTCTCCTTCTCCCGCTCTCTTTTTCCTTACTGATCAATTTTTCCCCTCTCTTTCTCTTTAACCATCCTGGTGGCTGCTGCAATGAATCTGGTGAGGTGAGGGGGGCTCCAGGAGCGGCCAGAGCTTTCACAATCAGACTCCAAGGTGCATCCCACCAAGGAAATGCCTGGTGGAATGAACGACCTGCCCAGCCTGCTCCTGCAGCCTCTGTGCAGCCAACCCCTTGGACGCACACCCTGGGCCTGATGTAGAACCCTACTGCTTCAGACAGAAGTGCTGAACGGGCGGAGAGCCCACCAGAGGAATTTCATCCACCACAGGCCCAGGGTGGTGGAGAAAATTCCACCAGTACCTTCTGTTCTTAAATAAGCACTTCCGCCGGGAATCGGAGAGTGTTCCATTACTAACCACCTCTAAATCAGGCCCTGGGCCTCTGGCGCATGTGGCATGGCTACACCCACGTGTATGCTGCTGGTGGGTGCCTGTTAATATTTTTGGGAGGATACTGAGGTGCAAAAAAACATCTGTGTGACACTCGGAACCAGGGGTGTGGGTGCCCAGTGGCACAAGGGCGCAGGCTCGATCACCACCCAACAAGAGCAGTGTGGCACTCGGAACCAGAGGTGTGGGTGCCCAGTGGCACAAGGGTGCAGGTCGGTCACCACCCAACAACAGCTGCGAGACACTCGGAACCAGAGGTGTGGGTGCCCAGTGGCACAAGGGCGCAGGCTCGATCACCACCCAACAGCAGCTGTGTGACAATGGGAACCTGAGGTGTGGGTGCCCAGTGGCACAAGGGTGCAGCCCGATCTCCACCCATTGGGATAGCGGGTTACGGCTGCGGGCTGTGCCAGGACAGGGCACGCGCCGGCGGCAGCGTGGGCGCACACACAGCCGGGCACACGCTCCTCGAGGCTGCCAGTCCAGGCGCCCCCGGGCTAGCACGGGTTACAACACTCAAGGCTAGCAGGGGGCGGGCCCGAGGCCGGGATTGGTGGGAAGTTTTGCGGGGGGCGGGGGCTCGCCCGCGCCTCTCTGGTCCCCAGCATCACACAAAGCCTGCGGGTAAAGTGCAGCCCGCTGCCCGGAGTACCCGCCGCAGCCCTCGGTCTACCCCCGCCCGAGCCCCGCAGCCAGGACTCCGCCCGCCGGGAGTGCGGCTCCGCAGCCCCCCGAGCCCAGCAGGCCGGTGCCCGGAGCAGCCAGCCGCCCGCGGACCCCGCCGAGGCTGTGCCGCCGCCCAGGGAGGCCGAGCCGCAGGGGGCGGCAGCTGGGGCCGGAGTCCCCGCAGCCCTCGCAGGCAGCCCTCGCAGGGGTTTACCGCCCCCGGAATGGCCCGCTGACGGCTCCCGGGGCCGAGCCTGCAGCGCACAAGGTGAGTCTGCCCGGAGCGGGGGGCGCTGCGATCTGTGCCCCGGGCGGGCAGGAGCGATGCTCACTGCAAGCGGAGGGTCTGGCGCTGCGGGGCTGGGCACTACTGGTGGCTTCTGCCCCCGGGGCAGTGCCCTCTTGTGCAAGCAGAGCATCTGGCGCTGCCGGGCTGGGCATTACTGGTGACTTCTGCCCCCGGGGCAGTGCCCTCTTGTGCAAGCAGAGGATCTGGAGCTGCCGGGCAGGGCATTACTGGTGACTTCTGCCCCCGGGGCAGTGCCCTCTTGTGCAAGCAGAGGATCTGGAGCTGCCGGGCAGGGCACTACTGGTGGCTTCTGCCCCCGGGGCAGTGCCCTCTTGTGCAAGCGGAGGGTCTGGCGCTGCGGGGCTGGGCACTACTGGTGGCTTCTGCCCCCGGGGCAGTGCCCTCTTGTGCAAGCAGAGCATCTGGCGCTGCCGGGCTGGGCACTACTGGTGGCTTCTGCCCTCCGGGCAGTGCCCTCTTGTGCAAGCAGTGCATCTGGAGCTGCCGGGCTGGGCACTACTGGTGGCTTCTGCCCCCGGGGCAGTGCCCTCTTGTGCAAGCAGAGGATCTGGAGCTGCCGGGCAGGGCATTACTGGTGACTTCTGCCCCCGGGGCAGTGCCCTCTTGTGCAAGCAGAGGATCTGGAGCTGCCGGGCAGGGCACTACTGGTGGCTTCTGCCCCCGGGGCAGTGCCCTCTTGTGCAAGCGGAGGGTCTGGCGCTGCGGGGCTGGGCACTACTGGTGGCTTCTGCCCCCGGGGCAGTGCCCTCTTGTGCAAGCAGAGGATCTGGAGCTGCCGGGCAGGGCATTACTGGTGACTTCTGCCCCCGGGGCAGTGCTGGCTTGTGCATACTGGGGATCTGGCGCTGCCAGACAGGGCATTACTGGTGGCTTCTGCCCTCGGGCAGTGCTCGCTCGTGCAAGCAGTGGATTTGGCTCTGTCGGGCAGGACATTATTGGTGACTTCTGCCCTCCGGCAGTGCTCGCTCGTGCAAGCAGTGGATCTGCCGCTGCAGGTGAAGGCACTGCCTGTGATAGCGCATTACTGGTGACTTCTGCCCTCGGGGCAGTGCCCTCTTGTGCAAGCAGTGTGTCTGGCGCTGCCGGGCAGCGCATTACCCGTGGCTTCTGCGCTAGTGGCATTTGCTCCTGGGAAGCACATCTCAGGTGATTTCTCCCCGTGCAGTGAACTTTTGGGGAAGCGCATCTCGTGATTTATCTCCTGAGTCTGCCAGTTCAGTGGCTTCATGTGAGGAACTTTAAGTGGGTTAATTTCTCTGCTAATACATCCTTGGTGACGTATCCCCTCGGCTGACCTTCTGTGGTGGCCGCGTTTCCCCGAGCAAGGCATTTTTGGTAACTTTCTTCACGAGGAGTGCATCTTTGCGGTAAGAGTGGCTGTTTTTGGTGATTCTAGCTACTGCATCGGACCTGCTTGTTTTATTCCCAAAACGACGACTCTTGCTGTATTCATGGTCAATGCAGTGACCATATTCTTGTTTAGTAGCTAGAGGTATGGGTCTATATTAGTGTTTTTAAATAACTGCAACAGCGTATGAATTGGTGGTTTTGCACCCACCGATGGATACACTGATGCAGTACATTGGTGTTTGTGGCGGGGGATAAACTGGTGTTTTTAGACACACCACAGTGGATCTGTCACCCGGAACAGCAGTGCATCGGTTATTTTTTTAGCTACAGTACAGTATCAATCATTTACTTTTTTGTAGTTCCAACTGTAGGTATTTCGTTGTGTTTGTAGGCATAGGAGTGGGGGTTGGTGTTGCTGGGGGTATATTGGTGTTTTATAGTTACAGCAGTGGTTCATTTAGTGGTATTTTATGTCCCTGTGATATTAGCATGTATTGTTTGTATCCCTATGGTGTTTATATGTTTAGTTGTGATTTGATGTGTTCTTCTGTGATTGATCTCTTGGTCTGTCCCATAGCTTCAGAAGTTGATTTGTGCTGTATAGTCAGCAGTGACAATTGATGTACAATTACAGTAGTGATTAATGTATTGGCATTATTTTAGAAATCAGTGGATTTATTGCTGAAGTTTTCCTGCTGTATTACAGTTGCTTGATTGGGCCTACTTGTGTTTTTATAACCATAGTCTTTTTTGCTGTTTTTTTTTTAATCTGGCTGGTGCTACAACTACTGCTGTTTTGTATGAAGCAGTAGTCAGGGTTTCAGGTAAGGTTTTGTAATGGGAATATTTCCCTCCCCAATTTTGGGGATGGGAGTTTAAACATTTTCTGGCAGTAATAAAAGGTTTCTTCACCGATTAGAGTAACTTTTTATAAACCTTTCTCATGTTAATAATTATTTGCATACCAAGATTTTTGCTGAGTGAAATTCGGGTAAGTAAATAGTTATCTTTTCTCCTCAGAGCCATATTCATCTCATTCAGAAACAAAAGTAGGGCATTTTTTGTGTTTAAATGCTGATGTTATTGTTGTGGACACGTTAATAAGGCAGTATTGGTGGAAGCTTGGTTGAGTTTGGTATCGCTTACTCCCTTTTTCTGGTTAGATTATTTTTCCAGTTATAGGGTGTAAAGTGCATCTGGTGCTTGCTGTAGAGCTGCTGGTGTGTATTTTTCTATGTAGATTCTACCTGTATTTTGATAGCTGCGATCTCTGTGGTGTTTTTATAACTGTGGTTGTGGGGTTGTTGGTATTGTGTGTAGCTGTAGATCTGTTGGTGATTTTTGAAGCTGTAACAGTAGACCTGCTGTGGGGTTTCTGGATTCAGCAGTGGGGTTATTCACGTGTTTTTATAGCTGCAACAGTGGATAGATCGTTTTTGTGTCTGCAGCAGTTAGGTTTCTTTTTAATAACTGAATTAGTGATTATATTGAGTGTTTTTATATTTGCAGCTGTGACGTATTGGTAGTTGTAAAATTGTTAGCTATTCGTTGTTGCTGTCACTGTGTCTGGTTATTGTCGTGCGGTGTCTGTTTTGTGCGGTGTTTTATTGCTAAGACAGTGGAATGTTTTATTGTTTTGTACTTAGTTCAGAGAATTGATTGTTTGATTTCGCAGTAATGTTACAGGTTCTGTTTGTGTCTTGGAAGCCATCACTTTTGATAAATGCGCGCTCTTGTGGCTACTGGACAGGCGGATTCTGCGCTCAGCGGTGGTGGCAGCGAGGTAATAGTTGCTCCTACCCGCGTGGGTATGTTTGTGGAGGGTGAATGGTTGCTCTTACCGGCGTGGTTATATGCAAGGTGTGAATGTGCCCTTCTACCGGCGTGGTTATATGTAGAGGGTGAATGTGTCCTCTTACCGGAGTGGTTATGTGTCTGTAGAGGGGGAATGTGGGCTCTTACCGGAGTGGGTATGTTCTTGTAGAGGGTGAATGGTTGCTCCTACCGGCGTGGGTATGTGTTTGTAGAGTGTGAATGTCTGCTCTTACCGGCGTTGGTGGTTATATGCAAGGTGTGAATGTGCCCTTCTACCGGCGTGGTTATATGTAGAGGGTGAATGTGTTTTCCTACCGGAGTGGTAATGTGTTCGTAGAGGGTGAATATGTGCTCTTACCGGCGTGGTTATATGTAAAGGCTGAATGTGTGCTCTTACCGGCGTGGTTATGTGTTTGTAGCGTGTGAATGTGCGCTCTTCTCCTCGTGTCAGTGGGTGAATGTATGCTCCTACCGGAGTGGTAATGTGTTCGTAGAGGGTGAGTGTGTGCTCTTACCGGCCTGGTTATGTGTTTGTAGGGGGTGAATATGTGGTCTTACCGGCGTGGTTATATGTAAAGGCTGAATGTGTGCTCTTACTGGCGTGGTTATTTATGTGTTTGTAGAGGGTGAATGTGTGCTCTTACCGGCGTGGTCATGTGTTTGTAGAGTGTGAATGTGTGCTCCTACCGCAGTGGTTATATGTCTGTAGAGGGTGAATGTGTGCTCCTAACGGGGTGTTTATATGTAGAGTGCAGTGCTTAATTTGTAAATAAAAACCTGCCGGTGCCCAAAGCTCTCCCCTGAAATGCGCGGCTGCTACAAGTAAATGTGCGTGCTCAGAATACTGAGGCAGCGTAATCCTGAAGCCATCTCGGGTCTCTTTAATACATTTACAGCCACTCCCTGCCCTTTCACCTCACTCTTGCACCTTTCTCCCTTTCTGACGCTTTTTCGTTTTTCTTTTCATCCGCCTTTCCCATGTGTCTTTAGCTCGCAGTAAATGCTTGATGAAGAAAACTAATTGCTGGCACTCAAAAATAAGTGCTGATGCCCCTCACCGGAAACCACTAGCTCAAATTAAGCACTGGTAGAGGGGTGAATGTGTGTTCTTACCGGCGTGGTTATGTGTTTGTAGTGGTTGAACATGTGCCCTTCCAGTCCCGGCAGTGGGTGAATGTGTGGCCTTCTACTCGTGTCAGTGGGTGAATATGCGCCTTTATGTTCGTGTCAGTGGATGAATGTGCGCCCTTATGTTCGTGTCAGTGGGTGAATGTGCGCCCTTATGTTCGTGTCAGTGGGTGAATGTGCGCCCTTATGCTCGTGTCAGTGGGTGAATGTGTGCCGTATGGTGGTGTCAGTGGGTGAATGTGCGCCCTTATGCTCGTGTCAGTGGGTGATGAATGTGTGCCCGTATGGTGGTGTCAGTGGGTGAATGTGTGCCTTTATGCTCGTGGAAGTGGATGAATGCCCTTATAATGGTGGTAGCGGGTGAATGCGTGTCCTTATGGTCGTGGGCCAATCCGTGCTTTTAATGTTTCCGCGGGGAATTTGTGCTCCTTCCGTAATGGTTGCGTACGTGGGTGAATCTGTGCCCTTCTTGTCATGGCACCTAGTGAGTGCGTGTCCTCGAGGTCGCGATGAAAGCTGAATGTGTATCTTTGCATTCATGGCCGTGTGTGATACGCACTGGTACAGGGCAGCGAGCCTGGTTGTGTTTCCCAGCCCTGATGTGGCTGTGTGGACAAGTTACTCCCAGCTTGTTCATCAGCTCCGGTTTATGCTCCCAGCACCCGGGATCCCTTTTACCTATGATGGAGCCCCGCCCTCGAGGTGTGGGGGTGTCACAGAATTTTCGTGGTTGTGCCCCAGCTCTCTATATTCTGGGAGCAGCTTCTGCGTATACAACTGCCATGAATACGCTTATTTGTGTGACCCCCAGGGCTGCCGCGTACAGCCCACCACAAATCTTCTTCTAGTGGCCTTCGGAAGTGTCCTTGGGGGTATTCCTACATCCTTACCCTCAAAGCTGTACCTGCGCCCCGGTCTACACAACTCCGGTCACTGTGTATACGCACACCCCTGCGCACCCCGAGTGGCTCGCTCGCTGTATATTAATCAACCCGGTCGTTCCAGGACCCGCACACTTCAGCCCTGTTCACGGGCAGGTGGCAGAGCGCGGGTCCTTCGCCATCTGCCTCCCCCCTCTCCACCGCGCGGTGCCAACCCCCGATGACTAGGTTCCACTGTGAGACCCGTGGACTCGTCCTGGCGGAATGCTCCCGGCGTTTGTAACGATGCTGCCCGGTGCTCCGGGCTGGCTGCGCCCCCGCGAGGTGTGTGCAGCCAGCGCCGGGGCAGAGCCGGGGCCCGGTCATGCTCAGCGCCGCTGCGGGGGTCAGCTCGGTGTTTGTCACCGGGGTCTAGTGTGGGGGTTGGCAGTGTGCAGAGGGTTTGGCGAGGGACATCCACCGGATGCCCAGAGGGTTTGGCGCGGGCATCCACCGGGTGCGCAGAGGGTTTGGTTGGGGTTCCCACCGGGTAAGCAGAGGGTTTGTCGCGGGGTTCCCACCGGGTGCGCAGAGGGTTTGTCGCGGGGTTCCCTCCGGGTGGTTAGAGGGGTTGGCGCGGGGCATCCACCGGGTGCGCAGAGGGTGTGGTTGGGGTTCCCACCGGGTGCGCAGAGGGTTTGGTTGGGGTTCCCACCGGGTGCGCAGAGGGTTTGTCGCGGGGTTCCCACCGGGTGCGCAGAGGGTTTGGCGCGGGGTTCCCACCGGGAGCGCAGAGGGTTTGGCGCGGGGTTCCCACCGGGTAAGCAGAGGGTTGGTTCAGGGTTCCCACCGGGAGCGCAGAGGGTTTGGCGCGGGGCATCCACCGGGTGCGCAGAGGGTTGGTTCAGGGTTCCCACCGGGAGCGCAGAGGGTTTGGCGCGGGCATCCACCGGGTGCGCAGAGGGTTTGTCGCGGAGTTTCCTCCGGGTGGTTAGAGGGGTTGGCGCGGGGCATCCACCGGGTGCGCAGAGGGTGTGGTTGGGGTTCCCACCGGGTGCGCAGAGGGTTTGGTTGGGGTTCCCACCGGGTGCGCAGAGGGCTTGTCGCGGGGTTCCCACCGGGTGCGCAGAGGGTTTGGCGCGGGGTTCCCACCGGGAGCGCAGAGGGTTTGGCGCGGGGTTCCCACCGGGTAAGCAGAGGGTTGGTTCAGGGTTCCCACCGGGTGCGCAGAGGGTTTGGCGCGGGCATCCACCGGGTGCGCAGAGGGTTTGGTTGGGGTTCCCACCGGGTAAGCAGAGGGTTTGTCGCGGGGTTCCCACCGGGTGCGCAGAGGGTTTGTCGCGGGGTTCCCTCCGGGTGTTTAGAGGGGTTGGCGCGGGGCATCCACCGGGTGCGCAGAGGGTTTGGAGCGGGGTTCCCACCGGGTGCGCAGAGGGTTTGGCGCGGGGTTCCCACCGGGTGCGCAGAGGGTTTGGCGCGGGGTTCCCACCGGGTAAGCAGAGGGTTGGTTCAGGGTTCCCACCGGGAGCGCAGAGGGTTTGGCGCGGGGTTCCCTCCGGGTGGTTAGAGGGGTTGGCGCGGGGCATCCACCGGGTGCGCAGAGGGTTTGGCGCGGGGTTCCCACCGGGTGCGCAGAGGGTTTGGCGCGGGGTTCCCACCGGGTAAGCAGAGGGTTGGTTCAGGGTTCCCACCGGGAGCGCAGAGGGTTTGTCGCGGGGTTCCCACCGGGTGCGCAGAGGGTTGGTTCAGGGTTCCCACCGGGTGCGCAGAGGGTTTGGCGCGGGGTTCCCACCGGGTCAGCAGAGGGTTGGTTCAGGGTTCCCACCGGGAGCGCAGAGGGTTTGTCGCGGGGTTCCCACCGGGTGCACAGAGGGTTGGTTCAGGGTTCCCACCGGGTGCGCAGAGGGTTTGGCGCGGGGCATCCACCGGGTGCGCAGAGGGTTGGTTCAGGGTTCCCACCGGGTGCGCAGAGGGTTTGGCGCGGGGCATCCACCGGGTGCGCAGCGGGTTTGGTTGGGGTTCCCACCGGGTGGTAGAGGGGTTGGCGCGGGGCGTCCACCGGGTGCGCAGAGGGGTTGGCGCGGGGCGTCCACCGGGTGCGCAGAGGGTGTGGTTGGGGTTCCCACCGGGTGCGCAGAGGGTTTGGTTGGGGTTCCCACCGGGTGCGCAGAGGGCTTGTCGCGGGGTTCCCACCGGGTGCGCAGAGGGTTTGGCGCGGGGTTCCCACCGGGAGCGCAGAGGGTTTGGCGCGGGGTTCCCACCGGGTAAGCAGAGGGTTGGTTCAGGGTTCCCACCGGGTGCGCAGAGGGTTTGGCGCGGGCATCCACCGGGTGCGCAGAGGGTTTGGTTGGGGTTCCCACCGGGTAAGCAGAGGGTTTGTCGCGGGGTTCCCACCGGGTGCGCAGAGGGTTTGTCGCGGGGTTCCCTCCGGGTGTTTAGAGGGGTTGGCGCGGGGCATCCACCGGGTGCGCAGAGGGTTTGGAGCGGGGTTCCCACCGGGTGCGCAGAGGGTTTGGCGCGGGGTTCCCACCGGGTGCGCAGAGGGTTTGGCGCGGGGTTCCCACCGGGTAAGCAGAGGGTTGGTTCAGGGTTCCCACCGGGAGCGCAGAGGGTTTGGCGCGGGGTTCCCTCCGGGTGGTTAGAGGGGTTGGCGCGGGGCATCCACCGGGTGCGCAGAGGGTTTGGCGCGGGGTTCCCACCGGGTGCGCAGAGGGTTTGGCGCGGGGTTCCCACCGGGTAAGCAGAGGGTTGGTTCAGGGTTCCCACCGGGAGCGCAGAGGGTTTGTCGCGGGGTTCCCACCGGGTGCGCAGAGGGTTGGTTCAGGGTTCCCACCGGGTGCGCAGAGGGTTTGGCGCGGGGTTCCCACCGGGTCAGCAGAGGGTTGGTTCAGGGTTCCCACCGGGAGCGCAGAGGGTTTGTCGCGGGGTTCCCACCGGGTGCACAGAGGGTTGGTTCAGGGTTCCCACCGGGTGCGCAGAGGGTTTGGCGCGGGGCATCCACCGGGTGCGCAGAGGGTTGGTTCAGGGTTCCCACCGGGTGCGCAGAGGGTTTGGCGCGGGGCATCCACCGGGTGCGCAGCGGGTTTGGTTGGGGTTCCCACCGGGTGGTAGAGGGGTTGGCGCGGGGCGTCCACCGGGTGCGCAGAGGGGTTGGCGCGGGGCGTCCACCGGGTGCGCAGAGGGTTTGGCACAGACTGCTACTCCACGTGTTGCGCGCAGCATCGACTGTCACCCTGTGCTCGGAGGGATGCGTCGGCCGCCCCCTGCACTTGTCAGGCGCGCCCTCACTTTGTAATTAACCTGTTTGTCGGACGCTGCTCCGATTGTTGTGTGTCCCGCGGGCACGGGGCGTGTTACCGGAGTTTACAAGAGCCAGGAATCCAGGCTCCGTGTTCAGTGAGAGCGGGGACGGCGCGTGTCACTGAGGCGGCACGTCTGCTGGGGTGGCACCTGTGGCTCCTTCTGAGGCCACGTGGGCACTAAAAAACACAATGTCGACATGATTGTTAATTACACCCCTGTCCGCAGAAGGGCCAGGCAGTACTCATAGTATAAAGAATGTTGTGGTTTAAAATGTACAACTTTTTTTTTTTTTTTACCACCGACCATAGTTCACAACAGTAGTGCAGCGGCGTGTGAGAGGGTTCACGCTCCTGTGACGGCGATCACTGATGTTTTTTCACGTATCCCAGCCCATATAATAAAGCAGGGCGGAAGTGTCCGTATTTCACTATTCCCCAGTGGGGCTGCCCCGGGATGGCTGCTGTTCCCATCAGTCTTGCGCGGTTGGCTTCACTGGTTTCACCACACACTAGTGCCCTATAAAAGTGCCCGCGATCTCCTCGGCCCCACAGTGTGTGTGTCACTCGATATTGTCCGCACGAATACGGGGTACCGGGGCTGGGGGCGCGAGTGGGCCAGCTGTGCTACCCCATTTCACCTTTCTGCTCTGCGCACGTTTCTGAACGCAACGTTTTCCTTTTTGCAGGTCTGCAGAGAAGGCGGAGCGGTCCCTTGACCCGCCCCGGGAGTCTCACATTTGGACCATGGACTTGCATTTCGCGCTCCTCATCCTGGGGCTGGTCTCGCTGTCTGCCACTGCGAGAGGTTAGTGTGTTTATAATCTACTTTATGTCAGTGTGCCCCCCTCCCTCGCCCCAGACTTCCTGCTTTCACCAATGTGCACCCCTTGCTCGCTCCTGACTGCTGCCGGGCCTCCCTGCTTTCACCAGTGTGCCCCCCTCGCTCTTTCTAACACAGACTGCCCCCGGATCTCCCCACTTCCACAAGCGTGCACTGCCCCACCCTTCTACCACTAACTGCAGCCGGGTCGCACTGGGTTTTACCACTAATTGTATCTAAGTATTCATATCTCCCACTGCCTCTAGGTGACTCTCTCTGCTTTTAGCACTAACCACGGCTGCAGCGCCTGTGTGCGCGCGTCCCGCCTTCTACCACTAACTGCAGCGGGGTCTCCGTGGTTTCACCACTAAACTTTCCTTAGCATTTTCGCTGTATCCACTAGATGCAGCGGGGTCTGTCCTCTCAGCCCTAACTACAGCCGGTACCGGCCTTCATCCTTTGCTCCAGCAGGGCACCATGCGTTTACAGCCAAATGCAGCTGGGGCGCCATGCTTTTACCGCTAACTGCAGCTGCAGAGCCATGCTTTTACTGCCAACTGCAGCTGGAGCGCCATGCTTTTACCGCTAAATGCAGGAGGTGCACCATGCTTTACCGCTAACTGCAGCTGGGGCACCATGCTTTTACCGCCAACTGCAGCTGGAGCGCCATGCTTTTACCGCTAAATGTAGGAGGTGCACCATGCTTTACCGCTAACTGCAGCTGGGGCACCATGCTTTTACCGCCAACTGCAGCCGGAGCGCCATGCTTTTACCGCTAAATGCAGGAGGTGCACCATGCTTTACCGCTAACTGCAGCTGGGGCACCATGCTTTTACCGCCAACTGCAGCTGGAGCACCATGCTTTTACCACTAACTGCAGCTGGTGCACCATGCTTTTACAGCAAACTGCAGCTGGGGCACCATGCTTTTACTGCTAACTGCAGAAGGTGCACCATGCTTTACCGCTAACTGCAGGAGGTGCACCATGCTTTACCGCTAACTGCAGCTGGGGCACCATGCTTTTACCGCCAACTGCAGCTGGGGCACCATGCTTTTACCACTAACTGCAGCTGGTGCACCATGCTTTTACCGCCAACTGCAGCTGGGGCACCATGCTTTTACTGCTAATTTCAGCTGGTGCACCTTGCTTTTGCCGCCAACTGGAGCTGGGACACCATGCTTTTACCGCCAACTGGAGCTGGGACACCATGCTTTTACCGCCAAATGGAGCTGGGACACCATGTTTTTACCGCTAACTGCAGCTGGGGCACCATGCTTTTACCGCTAATTGCAGGTGCTGCCTCATGCTTTTACCGCTAATTGCAGGTGGCTCGCCATGCTTTTACCGCTAACTGCAGCTGGTGCCACATGGTTTTACCACTAACTGCAGCTGGGGCACCATGCTTTTACCGCTAACTGCAGCTGGGGCACCATGCTTTTACCGCTAACTGCAGCTGGTGCCACATGCTTTTACCGCTAACTGCAGCTGGGGTACCATGCTTTTAACGCTAACTGCAGCTGGGGCACCATGTGTTTACCGCTAACTGCAGGTGGCGCACCATGCTTTTACCACTAACTGCAGCTGGGGCACCATGCTTTTACCGCTAACTGCAGCTGGTGCCACATGCTTTTTACCGCTAACTGCAGCTGGGGCACCATGCTTTCACCGCTAACTGCAGCTGGGGCGCCATGTGTTTACCGCTAATTGCAGCTGGAGCACCATGCTTTTACCACTAACTGCAGTTGGGGCACCATGCTTTTACTGCTAACTGCAGCTGGGGCACCATGCTTTTACCGCTAACTGCAACTGGGGCACCATGCTTTTGCCGCTAGCTGGAGCTGGGACACCATGCTTTTACCGCCAAATGGAGCTGGGACACCATGTTTTTACCGCTAACTGCAGCTGGGGCACCATGCTTTTACCGCTAATTGCAGGTGCTGCCTCATGCTTTTACCGCTAATTGCAGGTGGCTCGCCATGCTTTTACCGCTAACTGCAGCTGGTGCCACATGGTTTTACCACTAACTGCAGCTGGGGCACCATGCTTTTACCGCTAACTGCAGCTGGGGCACCATGCTTTTACCGCTAACTGCAGCTGGTGCCACATGCTTTTACCGCTAACTGCAGCTGGGGTACCATGCTTTTAACGCTAACTGCAGCTGGGGCACCATGTGTTTACCGCTAACTGCAGGTGGCGCACCATGCTTTTACCACTAACTGCAGCTGGGGCACCATGCTTTTACCGCTAACTGCAGCTGGTGCCACATGCTTTTTACCGCTAACTGCAGCTGGGGCACCATGCTTTCACCGCTAACTGCAGCTGGGGCGCCATGTGTTTACCGCTAATTGCAGCTGGAGCACCATGCTTTTACCACTAACTGCAGTTGGGGCACCATGCTTTTACTGCTAACTGCAGCTGGGGCACCATGCTTTTACCGCTAACTGCAACTGGGGCACCATGCTTTTGCCGCTAGCTGGAGCTGGGACACCATGCTTTTACCGCCAACTGCAGCTGGGACACCATGCTTTTATCGCTAACTGCAGCTGGTGCCACATGATTTTACCACTAACTGCAGCTGGTGCCACATGCTTTTACCGCTAACTGCAGCTGGTGCACCATGCTTTTACCGCCAACTACTGCTGGGACACCATGCTTTTACCACTAACTGCAGCTGGGGCACCATGCTTTTACCGCTAACTGCAGCTGTAGCACCATGCTTTTACCGCTAACTGCCGGAGGTGCACCATGCTTTTACCACTAACTGCAGCTGGTGCACCATGCTTTTACCGCCAACTGCAGCTGGGACACCATGCTTTTACTGCTAACTGCAGCTGGGGCACCATGCTTTTACCGCTAACTGCAGCTGGGGCACCATGCTTTTGCCGCTAACTGGAGCTGGGACACCATGCTTTTACCGCCAACTGCAGCTGGGACACCATGCTTTTATCGCTAACTGCAGCTGGTGCCACATGCTTTTACCGCTAACTGCAGCTGGGGCACCATGCTTTTACCGCTAACTGCAGCTGGTGCCACATGCTTTTACTGCTAACTGCAGCTGGGGTACCATTCTTTTAACGCTAACTGCAGCTGGGGCGCCATGTGTTTACTGATAACTGCAGGTGGCGCACCATGCTTTTACCACTAACTGCAGCTGGGGCACCATGCTTTTACCGCTAACTGCAGCTGGTGCCACATGCTTTTTATCGCTAACTGCAGCTGGGGCACCATGCTTTCACCGCTAACTGCAGCTGGGGCGCCATGCTTTTACCGCTAACTGCAGCTGGGGCGCCATGTGTTTACCGCTAATTGCAGCTGTAGCACCATGCTTTTACAGCTAACAGCAGCTGTAGCACTATGCTTTTACCGCTAACTGCAGCTGCTGCACCATGCTTTTACCGCTAACTACAGCAGCTGTAGCACCATGCTTTTACCGCTAACTGCAGCTGGTGCACCATGCTTTTACCGCCAACTACAGCTGGGACACCATGCTTTTACCGCTAACTGCAGCTGGGGCACCATGCTTTTACCGCCAACTACAGCTGGGACACCATGCTTTTACCGCTAACTGCAGCTGGGGCACCATGCTTTTAACGCTAACTGCAACTGGGGCGCCATGTGTTTACCGCTAACTGCAGCTGGTGCCACATGCTTTTACTGCTAACTGCAGCTGGGGTACCATGCTTTTAACGCTAACTGCAGCTGGGGCACCATGCTTTTACCGCTAACTGCAGCTGTAGCACCATGCTTTTACCGCTAACTGCCGGAGGTGCACCATGCTTTTACCACTAACTGCAGCTGGTGCACTATGCTTTTACCGCCAACTGCAGCTGGGACACCATGCTTTTACTGCTAACTGCAGCTGGGGCACCATGCTTTTACCGCTAACTGCAGGTGGCGCACCATGCTTTTACCACTAACTGCAGCTGGGGCACCATGCTTTTACCGCTAACTGCAGCTGGTGCCACATGCTTTTTACCGCTAACTGCAGCTGGGGCACCATGCTTTCACCGCTAACTGCAGCTGGGGTGCCATGCTTTTACCGCTAACTGCAGCTGGGGCGCCATGTGTTTACCGCTAATTGCAGCTGTAGCACCATGCTTTTACAGCTAACAGCAGCTGTAGCACTATGCTTTTACCGCTAACTGCAGCTGGTGCACCATGCTTTTACCGCTAACTACAGCAGCTGTAGCACCATGCTTTTGCCGCTAACTGCAGCTGGTGCACCATGCTTTTACCGCCAACTACAGCTGGGACATCATGCTTTTACCGCTAACTGCAGCTGGGGCACCATGCTTTTACCGCCAACTACAGCTGTGACACCATGCTTTTACCACTAACTGCAGCTGGGGCACCATGCTTTTAACGCTAACAGCAGCTGGGGCGCCATGTGTTTACCGCTAACTGCAGCTGGGGCGCCATGTGTTTACCGCTAATTGCAGCTGTAGCACCATGCTTTTACAGCTAACAGCAGCTGTAGCACTATGCTTTTACCACTAACTGCAGCTGGTGCACCATGCTTTTACCGCTAACTACAGCAGCTGTAGCACCATGCTTTTATCGCTAACTGCAGCTGGTGCACCATGCTTTTACCGCCAACTACAGCTGGGACACCATGCTTTTACCGCTAACTGCAGCTGGGGCACCATGCTTTTACCGCTAACTGCAGCTGTAGCACCATGCTTTTCCCTCTAACTGCCAGAGGTGCACCATGCTCTTACCACTAACTGCAGCTGGTGCACCATGCTTTTACCGCCAACTGCAGCTGGGGCACCATGCTTTTACCGCTAACTGCAGCTGGGACACCATGCTTTTACCGCCAACTGCAGCTGGGGCACCATGCTTTTACCCTCTAACTGCAGCTGGGGTGCCATGTGTTTACCGCTAACTGCAGTTGGGGCGCCATGTGTTTACCGCTAACTACAGCTGGAGCACTATGCTTTTACCACTAACAGCAGCTGTAGCACCATGCTTTTACCGCTAACTGCAGCTGGGGCACCATGCTTTTACTGCCAACTGCAGGTGGTGCACCATGCTTTTAACGCTAACTGTAGCTGGGGTGCCATGTGTTTACCGGTAACTGCAGCTGGATCCACATGCTTTTACTGCTAACTGCAGGTGGCGCACCATGCTTTTACCGCTAACATGCAGTTCTAGCACCATGCTTTTACCGCTAACTGCAGCTCTAGCACCATGCTGTTACCGCTTACTGCAGCTGGGGCACCATGTTTTTACCGCTAACTGCAGCTGGCGCACCATGCTTTTACCACTAACTGCAGCTGTAGCACTATGCTTTTACGGCCAACCGCAGGTGGCACACCATGCTTTTACCGCTAACTGCAGCCGTAGCACCATGCTTTTACCGCTAACTGCAGGTGGCACACCATGTGTTTACCGCTAACCGCAGCTGGGGCGCCATGCTTTTACTGCTAACCGCAGCTGGGGCGCCATGCGTTTACTGCTAACCGCAGCTGGGGCGCCATGCGTTTACTGCTAACCGCAGCTGGGGCGCCATGCGTTTACTGCTAACCGCAGCTGGGGCGCCATGCGTTTACTGCTAACTGCAGCTGGGGCGCCATACGTTTACTGCTAACCGCAGCTGGGGCGCCATGCGTTTACTGCTAACCGCAGCTGGGGCGCCATACGTTTACTGCTAACCGCAGCTGGGGCACCATGCATTTACTGGTAACTGCAGCAGGTGACCCTGATTTCTCCACTAAATCTTTGTGAAGTGTTTCTGCTTTCACCCATATCTGCTACTGGGTCTCTGCATTCGCCTCCAACTACAGCCACAGCTGAGCATTTCTACTCCTGCCACTGAGTGCAGCTCAGTTTCCCTGCCTTTCTCATTAACAAAAGCCGGGTCACATTTCTCTTACTATTGACTGCATCTGGCGTCTCCCTGCGTCACCAGTAACCTTTAGCTGAACACTTCCGCTGTCACCACTAACTTCCGCCGTCGCCCTGTGTTGACCCCGGCCTGCAGCTCCCTCTCCCAGCTCTGCTCTCAGTGCTAACCAGGCTTCTTCACATGGTCAGTCTTACCACTAACCTTTGTTGCCGCCCGGCCTTCACCTATGACTACAACAGGGGCTCCTCGCCGGTACCAACAGCTTGACTTGCACAAAAATAAATAATTTCATGTAATCGATTTTGAAATAATGCCACCTTGCATTGGGGTTGTACATGAAAATGTTGTATTTTATGGTCTGTAGTGGGGTCAGATTGAACATGAAAATCGTGTTTTTCCTCTTTTCCTTTGGGCCGCGATGGTCACTGTGCTTTTTAATGAGTAGTTTAACCGAGGGTTCAAATTAAAAGTGCCGCGCCTGTCTCCTCTCTCTGCTTTTGTCAGGTTTGGGCTGCGCCTGTGAATAAATACGTTTTTTTTCTTCTAACGAGGACTTTAATTGAAGGTGAACCTTTAGGAGTGTTTTTTTTCTTTCCGCCCATGAGTAAAAATCATCAATTAAGCTGCAGTTTTCGGAGTGGCGTCAAAGACAACAGAGGCATTCCTCTCCGGGTCACTGTGCCCCTCCCTCGGTAATCCCACCGAGGCCTGCGTCCATTCACCCGGCGCAGAAGACAAACAGCGGCCCATTAGCGTGGCCGGAGACCGGCCCGTGGCTTAACGTGGCTAAACGTGGCTAGAAGCAGATGCCCTGGGTCCAGGGATCCGGCTCTGCCAGCCCTGAGCACATTCTGCTTGGCCAGTGTGTGTTTGTTCGTGAAGCAATGTGGACACAGGTTTTTGTGAGGCTTTTACAAGACCACACAGTGCTCACCCAAGGCCTTATTTAGAGTTTGGTGGATGGGGTTGTTCTATCACAAATGTGACGGATATGCTGTTCACTGTATTACAATCCCACTATATCCTATGGAAATTGGAACATGGCGGACAGAATATCCGTCACGTTTGTCCGCCAAATTCTATATCAGGTCCACACTGATCCCTCGCTGGAAGGGACCAGCGATCTGGAAGTAAAGTCAGGCACCCCTGAGTCCCCACACCAAGGCCTTGTGGTGCCAGGCTTTCTGGCTTTAGCACTGTGAGACCTTATAGCTGTAGTGCAGCGCCTTGAAGCTATTCAGTGTGACACCTTCCATATCTAGCAACTGTGCATTAGCGCATGGCAGTGGAAAACCAGGACCTTTAGCACTCAGACAGCATGTTGCATTAGATTTGTAATGGCCAGTAACCGTTGCAGTGTGTTATGTTATGACTATTTGGAGAGCTTGTGTCTCACCTGGCAGGGTATCAAGGTGCTAGATAAAGAGGTGACTGTGCTGTCTGAGTTTGATACCATGTAGAGTTGCCACTGACATTGTTGGTGCTTTAACTCAGCATGCCCTTGTCTTTAGAACAGTGCCCACATATACCCAGGGCCACTGGAATTCTGTGATTCTGCCGCTGTGGCAATTTTCGCATAATTATGGACTTGTCGCATTTGTCAATAAAATTATCATCTGATGCATGATCTGCAGCTCTTTAAAAAATGGTCTAGCTCAAGCGGATCAAAAGGTACAAAAAGTATGGTGACTCGGGTTCCTGCGCACTGGAAGGCTTTTCGCCAAGTTTGACTGGTCATCTTTCAGTTGCTAATTGCTGTATTTGGGTCTTGAGTTGATACTAATTAAGGTGAACACTTTTTCTCAGATACCATTACCAGGTGTAAAAATGACAAAATAATGAGTTACTACTATCACAAAATGTGCCTTATTATGCCACATAATTTCCCTTTTCTTGCTGCATAATTTAGTTAACGCTGATGCATAATCAGTGGTGCCTTAGGCAAAGTAACTTTTTGCTGACCCATTTGCTGGCAGTGGGGGCCATGTTTGATGTGTCTGAAGGCCCTCTAGTGCCCACATGCTAGTACTGCAGTAGGCGACTGCCTAGTAGCGCCTTGTGGTGTCACCAGCCCTGTACAAGTTCCAGGCCCGGTATTCAGTGGATCAGAATTCACTTTTACTCTAGTGTTCTTAATCCCCATATTAAAACCATTCATCATCAACAAGCAGGACAAAAAGCGGAAACCTGATATTGGGCCCGTGGCTTTTCAGCGTGTACACGCGGGGAGCTCTGGGAAGGAGTGGCTCCGTGAAAAGGGGGCTGCTGGGAGGTGAATGGAGCGGAAAAGTTGTACAAGGCATTTATGACCTGAACAGGCCCGGAGACCTCCAGTCTTGGCCCACAATGGAGAGTCAGTTTTCAGCACCAGGTTATAGGGAAGCATTGTATGCATCCAGATGACCTCATGGGTGTATATGGTTCCAGCCAACCACAAATACCTGCCAGCGCTACTCTGGCGCTCTGCGGTGGGCTGCTGCTTATAAAAGATTTCTGTCTTCATTGTTCACTGTTCCGAGCAGAGGTTTTTTTTTTTTAAATACGTTTCCGTCCTCTTCAGTGTGGATGTGCACATTTGCCTTTCTTCAGAAGTTTTACTGCACGTGTGCTAACAACCCTGATGACATCCACCACAACAGTTGACTGTTGCTGCTATTTCATTGCTAGCCCAAGGCTTTCTTGTGGCTCAGTGGTCCGGGAACCCATGGGGGTCCGCGTAGCCTCCTCAGGGGGTCCGCAGCTGCTTAGAAAATTAAATTAAATATTATTAACAGATTAGGTCCCCAGCTTTCAGTAATGGTTCAGTGGGGGGTCCCCAGGTTGCAATAATGATTCAGTGGGGGTACCCGAGTTCCAGTAATGATAAAGTGGGGGTCCACAGAGGTCAAAAGATTGGGAACCACTGTTATGGCTCATTTTTGTAACTGTCTCAGAAAGCCTCCAGAATCTATGTATGGGAGGTTTGAGTTAATCTCAGCTACTTGCAATCACTCTGGTCCTCATTCCACTCCTTTGTGTTCAGCTGTTTTCAACCGTTACAGACAGGGACCAACCATATGCAAAGCCCTCTAGGCTACGCCCCAAAAATGGACCATCTAGCCCAAAGTTCGAGGTCATGTCCGATCAAAATGGGAAGACAAGCAACCCCAGACCAGTTTAATTTGTGACCGTACTGGGTCACAGAGGGAATATTAGTTTCTTAGATTTTTCCCACTATATTCTCATTTTGTATTTCTTTGATTTTTTTTTTTCTTTTCTATTTTCTGAATAGTAGCTTTTGGGATAGGAGAACGTCTAACATCAGTTTTCGAAGTAATAATTTGCTCAGTACAGAAAAAAAATGAAATGACACATTTTCAGCTCCTTTGGACATCCTGCTTTATGTGGAGGCACGAATCCTGCTCTGATATTGGGGAAATCACTTTCGGTGATGGAAAAGCCCCACTTGTTGTCTTTGTCTCTATTCCGGAGGGCTGGTATTAAGCGATTCTCTGTCTGCAACCAGGTGTGACATACTATATATATATATATATATATATAACCTATAGGGCGGGCCATGCGCCTTTTGGGTGAGGCTGCCAGACTCCGCTTCAATGCTTGGGATCTGGTGGGCCATGTGTTGCTTTGTGAAATATTGTTGCAGCTCTTGGAGAGCTCTAATATAAGTGGTTGGTACCTACACCTTGCACAAAACATTATCACGCGGTTGTGACTTAAGTATAGAAGACTCAAGATTTTAGAGCATAATTTGATTTTGGAACTTCATAGATGGATTTTCTCCTTTGTCTGTTGAGGTCATCTCTGATTTAATTTACATTTCAATAAAATACAAAATTAAAAGATTGATGTGGGTGATCATGTGCATGTATACAAACCATGCAGATGCATTCATCCATCCGTCTGTCTCTTTCTGTATACGTGTCCATGGATGTGATGTGGAGATGTGGTTTACAGGCTAGGATGCTGAGGATGAAGGGTATCACCCTGAGTTCTACTCTTGGCTTCGTTGCATGACCATGCTTTGTTATCCTGGGCAGATCACTTGTATTTGCTTCCAAACACCAGCATGTAGCCCTTAGGTCACATACTCAAAGTTCAGAGATGTTGTGTTCCTAGGGTCAACAAACTGAGGAGAGTTAATTTGGGTCATAGAAAACATTACTGTTTAGAGAGCTACTGGAATGCACAACTGCAGGTTTTTATACATATGAATTTGTATTACAATATATCCACAGAGTTGGCATGAATTGTATTGTTTTGCCTGCCAGACATACAAGAGACAAATACATGTTTTTATAATAATCGTTGCTGACCAATCCTTCTTGGATTAATACAACTGCTTGTCAGTGATTGGCTCCGAACACTGTGGGAGGAGCTGGGCCTGGACACCACATTCAGGCGACAGTGCATGTTAGATTGGTAGGAGAGAGGGTCATGATATAGCATTTTGCAATTGCCATCTTAAGTACATAATTGGGCTCGGTCTTCATCATTCTCAGTTGGGAGTAAACTAATGAACTGGCAAGCACCCCCTGATGCGAGATAAGATTACAATAAGTTGTTCAGTTTCTCCTTATGTTCTTCTCAAATTGGGCACACCTCATCGGAGTTTGTATTTTGTTGCCTTTCTTTTAAAATGTTAATGTGTATTTCCAAATAATGTTCTTTCTTGGTTTTTATTCCTTGTTAATGAAACCCTAGCTTGTTTTGTGATTTACTTTAGACCAGAGAATGAGCATGTCTATGTAGGAGGTTTGGGAATACCTACAAGCATATCAACGTTTGGGTGTGTATTGCATTTTGTGTGGGCACCTCTCCTTGCGTGGCCACTTTCCTGCGCTTTAAACCTACCATCTCAGAAAATCCTCGACTGCTGTTAATGCTCAGTACGATGATCATACTCTTGTTTTAGGTTTGTAATTGCACACTGTTAAGTTAGGTGCATCAAACGTTTGGTAATCTGGCCTGTGTTTATTGTTTGGATTTTTAAACCAGGCCTAAGAAATAGTTACTTGCTGTAATTATGCATCCAGAGAAACCAAATTGACTGGCCCTAGTTGCTCATTTGTGGGTTAGAATAAGGTGTGGATTGACTTGAGGTTCTGAGTATAATAACTTCTCTATATGTTTATTGCAGCCCTTCGCAATATTTTAACAATTCCACTGCGCTATTAACCCGTGGTGCATGAACACAAATCAAATCCCAGTTATTTCACCAACCTTTGGCTTGATGGACATGACTGGCTTGCTAATGTGCAGAAAAGCTTGAGAAGATAACCTCGAGGTTGGCACAGTGGCACCCTCCCAAAAGGGCAGTACCTCACCATAGAGTACATGAACCAGCAAGCTCCTCCCGGGTGAGTAGAGATCCCCTGTCACGCCAAGATAGGGCACACAAATTCTCCTTCTTTAAGGAGCGGAGTACAACAGAACCTTATGGCGAGGAAGTTTCCGATGTCTCTTGGGAACACCCCCACCCAAAAACTCCTCCTGCCCCAACACACCCATGTCACGGACAAGAGTCCAAATCCAGTTCTTTAGGTTAGGGGGTCATAAGTCCCTGGCCGTATTTATTTACACATATATACAAAACACAATTTTATCACTTTTATGCACAGTAACCCACAATTCTACATTTTGTTTACAGAATTGACTCCTAGAAACTTTTCTATGATGCGCTCAGTTAGGTTACCATTGAAGTAGAGTAAAGAATAGGCCTTTCATCCGTGTCTACTCTTCTGTTCTGATAGTTTCTCCATAATATAAAGCTGGGGTCACGTGTGTGCTTGGTGGCTTCCTTTCACCAACATGAACCACTACCGGTGGTGTGTGCACGGCATGCCAGCCTTTTCTGTAAGATCCACATCATTGTTTCCTCAGGGTATTATAGGAAGGACAAAACAATAGGAAATGCTGTATATCCTCTATTGAGTGCGGAGCACAGCTGCAAAATCAATTCAGCCAGCCATGGGTTTGGCCGACATCCTTTTAGCCGCTGCAGGTTTCAACTGGTCTAAGTTGACTTCCCAGATGGGTTTATTCAGTATGTGTTTGTCATCTCTATATTGTCTGCACAAAAAGGTTTGATGTTCTTTTCAAAGATGGGCCTTCAGTAACTTGTGGCCTAATACAAATGTTGTATCAACAACATATTCCACACACCACCCTCAACTTAATGCTTTTTTTGTATTTGTGTATCGCTTTCTGATTAAATTATATCTAAAATAATCATAAATTTTATTCTTCTGGGAGATGATGCGTATTCTTTTAAATATGATTACCTAATTCTTAAATTTATAGTCAACTGAATTTACTGAATTTGATGGCTTCTTTTGTTTCCTTTCACAGTAAATCGCTCAATCGGAAGTGAAATGTTACACATTTAAATTTGACACCTCATTTCAAGAGGACTGGTAATCCTGATTCGTGCACAAAAGGGAGTTTGTGCCTGAATAGGGTTTAGAAGTATTGTACAAACTTCACACTTTTCCCCATGTACAAGATTTGCCAATTTACACCTGGCGGAATCGGAGCACTGAGAAAACAGAATATGCTGTGTTTTAAAACATGGACTGGGGGAAATGTGCAGTATTGCTGGAGCTGGTATTAAAACCGCTAATGCTGGTGTCTGTGAAAAGCACAGCACCTTTCTTTGAGGGTCTACTACACTCTCATGGAGGCTCTCAGGAGGTGGCGGGTGAGAACAATTCACATGTTACAAAAACCTGGCTCCATGTAATCAAGGCCGCTGGTGTGTTGCAGATTAGTTTGTTGCTGGCAGGTTGAGTGCCAGCCACTTCAAGGGCAAATGGAGTTTCCACCACATGAAGGAAAGCAAACAAAGTTTTTCATTTGCTAGTATTTGAAAACACTACTTCTTTTGGGGGCTGAGGGAGGGAGTGATCTTTGAGTATCAATGGAGGTTTTCATTGAAAAAGAAAACACTTGCTTCCTGAATGGCTTATAAAATCACGCTATTTGAAGGCTTCGGTTCGTAGAAAAGTTTATTTTATCCACGTAGCTTAAGAACTGTGCAATTCCTTCCTTCATTCTCACATCTCTGGTTGCCTCTTTAATGTGAGCTTGTTAGTTGTTAGTGAGTATTTTCTCCAGATCAAAGATGCAAATGTCTCTCTGAGTTAAGGACCAGCATCACTTGTCCCAAGTCCTCAGTTACAAGCAAGGCGGCCTTTGAGATTAGCCTCCCTCACCAGTTTGAAATGGTAACACATTGGTCATGGTAGATGTTCGTGGCTCAAGATTGAGAGATTGTATGTTTGTGCTCTGGCACGATCATATCCCACAGAAATAGGCATATCTCCAAATAGGCATATCAAAGATGGGTCTCTTGAGAAGATGATGAACCCTGCCATTATTTCTGTGCTCAGCAAGATTTAACCATTCATAAGGAATCTCTGTTCTTCTGTTCTCCAGTCAGTGAGTGTGAGAACCACTCCTTGTGCACAGACCGCCAGAAGACAATGTAGCTCTTTTCACTATGCTGTGTGTGTCTCGCACACTGGCTGTCAGCTCCCTTAATAAATCTGTGTGTATTGTAGAAAGGTATGAATAGCTTGGGAGGGAATTTGTGTTGAAGTGCAAGGCAGCGTTCTTGGATAAGAAATGTCTCAACCCAAGTGTCTTAGACTATGTACCTTTGACGGCACTGCCTTCTAGTTCTCAAGAGGTTTGTGGCATCCTCCCAAGATGGAATGGCCTGGTTTCTGATCTAAACAATTGTATCCTGCTATTAAAAGAGATGTACAAGAGCTAATTTAGAGCTGTGCTGGCTTGTGCTTGGCCTACAACAGCACTGAATACGCCACTGGTAACTTAGGTCAGCCATAGTTCTAATTTTCCTTTCCGGAGTCAAGCACGAATGAGCGTTGTGGCATGTGGTCCCAAAGTGTGATCACACAGTCCACTCTTTGTTGAATGTGGTATCCCAGAGTGCTGAGAACAACCTAACCTGTGTTATTTTTAGACGGATCATCGGGCTACTTCTTCCATGGAGTGCTCGCCCTGAAGTTTCAGTCAAGAGCGAAAACCATGAACTGGGAACACTGAATGCATGAAGAGAGCTTATTATTTTTCCCAACATATTTTCCTTTTCCTTGAGTAACTGTAGAACCCAAAGTGGTTTCAGTGTTGGCAAGCAGTGGCTATTTTCCCCCTTCCTTTGCAAATTTACTGTATAGAAGATTTACATAAACCTGGGTGTCCTGTCATCTGTTTGAATAATGACTGCGGTAGTCGCGAACCTGAGGCGATTTGTTCACTGTGTAAATACATTTTTAATTATTTCATTTTATAGTGAGGCACATAAAAATCCTGGTCTCCTAACTCACATGTCTCTGTTGTCTGTGTGGAGTTCTTCCTCTCGTAAAGTTCACGGTAGCTGTGGTGTCCTCCACAAAGCTAGATGGAGGAGGGTCAGTTTTGCAAGTGATTGGTTATAGTCAAAGCAGATAATTCATATTTTCTTACCCTGTGTGTCCTTTAGTTTGCTATTTCTTTCTCCTTCTCCTTGGTTCCTGCAAGTGATCAGAAGACAAAAATAAACCTCACAAATGATAAACTTCATTCACACTGTCAAAGTCTGTAATATTATGACCTTTAATTGATCAAAAGTTAAAAGTAATGCAGATGTATTTCTCCTCAAGACTTGGTGTCAACCCTACTAATTTTCCATCTTACTTAATCAAAATTTCAGCCAAGCCTTGATTTGGGAAAAACTTGATTGGAAAAGAAAAAGGTTTTTTCAAGACTATCTTGTCAATATCCACTCCCTGTCATTCTGCTTTATTTGTTACTTATTATCTTCTTTTTACTGCCTCCTTTTTCTTACCAAATGAGCTGAAATAACTTGGATGGTTGCCTCAGGGTTTCCATGAGAGCTCACCTGATATTTGTCTGCTTAAAATAACCTTCCCATGCTGCACGGATCACTGTCTTTCCCCTCAAAGCCCTGATTATGAGTTTAGGTGCTATTTACTGCACCTGATAAATAACGTTTCCACAGGGTTTGTTATTTACCAGCTATGATAAATAACACCTATTATGAGTTGGTGGGGAATAAAATGCACATTTTGGTGTTTAAAGCAACAAAATCCACATGATACGGTAAATAGTGATTGTTTTTCGCCCATTAAATTTCAGCAGGTTTAACCTGCTGCAATTTAACAAAGGTGGAGGAGTTTAATGTATCGCATAATTGTTAGATGTGTTAAATACCTAACAACTCGGAAACAGGGGTTTGCGCACAGGTTGGAATATACCAACCACTCATAATCAGAGCCTATCTGGACTTGGATTTAAAGCCTGGGGGCATAAAACAACACCAAAGGGATCCTTCTGCCTTCCCCGCTAAATATGTGTTAGAACAACCATTCAACTAGATACGAGGATAAAAGATTTGTTGATGCTCTCATCTGGCTCCCCTATAAGTGTTACTTTCTCCACTCAGCAGGCCGCACACAATATTTAACAGATCACCCATCCTCTGCTAGAGGTTACCTGCAAAGGCTTTAGGTTGAGAACGCCCCCTATAATTCTGACTGGGAGTTTCTCATTGTAATCCCAGCTGTAATGGCGGTGTTACCATGTCCCCAGCCCTAAGTATTAATTTTTATTTGTTTACTAGGATCTTTTCACCAGAAATGGTTTTCAGTAACCAAAAAGAAGTACAGAGGAACATCAAGGGTGCAGCCATTTTGAGGATGAATTAGTATATTATTTAAATAGCATTGAGGTTGTGAATATGGTTATGGATGTAGGGAAATGTGAGGGGATGCTTACAGATCAGCTTGGAGGGCTTTCTTTTAGATGGATTCCAAGGAATAGAATCAGAGGTATGTGGAAGAGTCAAGGAGGAAGATATTGACGAGAGTGTGGCAGTCATATGTTGGGTTAGTAATGAGCACACCCACAGACCAGGGTTGATAGTCTGTATGAGATTATTCTTGTGGTGGACAGCCAGAGTACACCATGTGGTGGTTGTGTGTCTTGGGAGATGGATCTTAGAGTTTCCTACTGTGTTAAACCTATAAACTGTCCTGCTGGTGTATTAGCGGCCACATTCTTTTTAGAGGTAGAGGACTCTGGGTAGAAGAAGAAGCAGAGGAGATGTTCCAAGTGGATCCCTAGCAGGTGACTGGCACAAGGTGGAGATTAATATTGATTGGACAAATGCCTTACATTTTAATGTGTATGGTTGGACACATTAGTTCAAGCATACACATGATCATCAGACTTTTTATCTTTAATGTTTTGTTAGGACTTGAGAGCAAGCCTGACTCCAGAGTTGCAAACTGACTCCCTGTTTCTCTTTCACACTGGAGGACCATCCTTTGGTTGGGAGTTACAATGTCCTAAGTCAAAACCTACAGCGATAGCATTGCTTGCGGCAGTGTGTAGATGGCTGTATCCTTTTGTTCATTTTCCTGACTGTTTGCTTGGCCCGTGCGTCTTTCATCAAACACCATCTGGACCAGCAGCTATAGAGCTGTTCAGTTTCTGGAATGGGGGTACATTTTAGTACAGAAGACTGACAATGCCTATAAATATTAGGGTGTCTTTACCTGCTCCTTCCAGAACATACAGCAAATGTTCCCAGAGCCAGGATAATGAATATTGTAATCAAATCGCAGCATTGCCTTTTTTATTTACCCTATAGAAAACTAGCACAGTTACATGAGTAATAATTAATTTGCAAAAATGAATGTTGTAGTTGTGCTTTCTCTTGGAATTGCTGTGCGCAAAACAAAAGCAAAGTTGAAGGGTTACACATATGTGTTATTTGCTTGTTTAGTTTGCTATTGTTGGGTTGCACTTTCAACCAAGAGAAACATGCAGGGGGGCTGCTCTGATCACAAATCTCCAGTATTATGAGACTGAGGGGTGTCAGTGGCAGACACCTATGGGAACCCTATTAATGGCAAAAGGTACTGAAGCCCGGTACATCACGAGCTTGTATCTGACTCAAGAGGGTCGTCTAGTATTGTCTGCAGTACTACATCATTAGGAAAAACTAATAAGAGAATACTGTCTTATCACTTCTATTGGGCTGCTGACATTGGCAAAGCCAATAGGTCTGGCTTTAATGCGCTAACACATGCAAATACAGGTGTGTACAATGTGCTGCTGTGTTCAAAAAAGCGTGCACAAATCCTGTTTGCGTGCGTTAGCACATGAAGGCCAGACCTATTGGCGTTGCCAATGCTTGTTTACGTTTATAGGTGAAACCTACATGGGAAAAGCCTTTGAGAATAAGCCCCTCTGTGAATAAGAGCTGGTGTCTTTGTTGTGTTGGTAATCACTGAGGTGGAGAAAACGCTAACCTTAGTTAATCTCAGCCCCGCCACAGCAAGCTGGCTGCACTAGCATTGCCAGTCCAGTTAGGCAGACTGCTGGGTTTCTGGCTGTAATTAGGCCGGCATTTATGCTTTTAACACTTAGTAACCCTTTTCTATCTTAATTACCTGTTTGGCCCTCGCCCTGCTACCCTTTACTGAGTCACTTTGTGAATCGTCTGCACCTGGCAGTGTATTTTATTTCACTTGTTTCACCTGCACACCCAGGTTACTGCAGGACACCTGGGTGCCTTATTTAAGAGGCACACTTTGAAAGGGTGTGGTGCAACACGTTTAACAAAATATAAACTTATAGGGGGTCTGTAGGATTAATCTGCTTCTATATCATGCTAAGTAAGTATTTTGTGCACCACATGGACCATTTCTTACTGACAGAAAAAGATGTTTGGTTAGTATAGTTTTGCCGCGAGGTAAAAGGAGTAAATCTATTTTGCTCCATCTGTGATGTTTCTTCAACAGGTGATGGAGAAACCCAATACTACCACGAATTTAGTGTTATTTGTCACTTTAGCAAAGTAGGGCATAATCAATTTTCTGGCCTTCCCTATTTTTATTAATTTATTGTACGTCTTTTGGGGTTGAAATGATCCACCATTCACTGTAGCCTCGGGGGACCTATTTCAGGAAACAAAACTTGAACAAAAACACCTTCCAAACCCTTGATTAACAAAAATGTTGATAGAAAAGATGAATCCTACGTCTTGTGCTGCCAAACAATTAACCCTATTTGTTGTGCAAAACCTTCCCAGCACCTCCAGGAGCGGTAAAGGTGAGAGCGGGTGCAGCCCTGGCACAGATGAGCTCCCAGCAGTTTAGGATATGCCAGGGGATCACTTCCACAGTGGTAGTCCCCCAGTACCTGCATGGGAGATCCCGTAATAGTAAAAATAAGCACTCATTTCAAATATAATACTTTAAATTACTCGCTGTTCCCAGGTATTACTAAAAGGTACTATTATCCAATTTAATGGTACATCGGCACTAGGTCCTTAGTGGAGAGAGTTGGCAGCTGTGGTCGGCTAAGAGGGGAAAAGCAAGGGTTATGTTAAAGTAAAACATTTATTTTGTGAAGTGTGTAAGGGCCTGATTTAGAGTTTAGCAGATGGGTAACTCCATCACAAACGGATATCCCGTCTGCTGTATTACGATTCCATTATATCCTATGGAAATCTGCCAAAATCTAAATTGGGCCCTAAGTTATAAGAAAGAAATCATTGCATATCTTCATAACACAGTCTACCTAGCCATTTTATGTGTCAAACGTGTAGGTGATGTGTACTAAACCTTTCATGATAGCTGTTTAGACAACAAAATACTACAAGTCCCTTTAACTTAAGCGGTAACGTGCAGGCACTCTTTAAATTCCTTGTCTCTCTCCTATTTAAACCTTAAATCAGGTGGAGTTTACGGCTTATCCGCGTTCTCGCTTGTAGTAGAGGGATTGTTGGCCACCTGTAATAAAAAGCAGAGGGGCCATTAACCACCTGTAAAGACTTGGCCAAGCAGGGTCAGCGCATCACAATAACTCAACCTCCCTGGCAGCAGGAGTGTGCATTATGGTGTCATAATTGACCATGACTGTAGTAAATCAGCTCAAGCTGAAGGCAAGGTCAGAGGTCAGTGAGAGCCATAATGGTTCTTTCTGATGTCTGTGATGTTGTTAGCACATGTCCAGCAGCAGCGGTGGAAGAAGCATCTTCCACATCTCGAGGGACCACACTCTTCTCCCACCTTAGAGTATCCAAAGGGGAGAACCCAAGCCTGGAGACTGGCCCGACTGGCCCTGCATGTTATAGAAGATATACATCCAGGCACACCGGATGTGGCGAGGATGGCGTAATGTATACAGGGTGTGAGCAGACAAAGGTGATACACATGAGCCGCCTTAGGAAGGTGGAATCAGAGAAGGGTGGAATCTGTGGGCAGGCCTCGTGTCTGGCTGGTACAGGCTCCTGGCAAAGCATGGAAAGGTATCAGGCGGGCTGTGGTCGACAGGCTGGCACTCACTTCCACAAACTAAAGTGCACTCTTAACATGTTAAAGCCACTGTGAGCAGGCTTTAGCTCACCCTGGGCATGCTGGGGTGAGCCGACAGGTTGGGGGTAATGCCCTAATAAACAGAAGTTCCCTCGTGGCATTTTTGTTAATCTTCTGGCATTCTCAGTCTCCATAAGGCTGGGGCGGGCTCCTGAGAGGCTGGGATGTAGTTCTGTGTTGCTGGATGGTTCATGGCCAATGGTGGCAGGATGATGTGGTTTTCTGGGTGGTAGGGGCGGTTGTCAAGACAAAGGTGTGCTCCTGGATACATGGCTGTGCTCCAAGAAATCACCTCTTGTCCTCGCTGATTTTTCTCCCAGGCTGGGGAGGCTCACACAGTATTGATGCAGACTCGTGGTAGGCTGGGAGCACACTCATGCAGGCTCGGAGGGCATCCCGGTAGACTGGTACAGATCTCCTGGCAGACCAGGGCTTAAGCTTTCACAAGGCGAGTGGGCTCCTGCAAGGCTGGCCTGGGGTTCTCATCAGGCTTGGAGGATTTTTTTTGGGTTATGGTATATTCTTGGTAGGTTAAGACATGTTCTGGCTTGTGGCAGATGGCTCTTATAGTGAATTTCTACTCAAAATCTTTATGTGGGAAGCTTTGCCTTAAAAGGCACATTGATTGCACATCGGTTGACGTACAGAAGCAATGTCGGCTAATAACAAGCACTGACAAAGCCATTAGGTCTCACCCTTCAAAGATGTTTTGGTAATGTTTGTTGCTGATGCTGAACAACATGGAAAAAAAGTCATGTCGCCGATGCTGCATATGTCTTGACCTGGGTACACATGAGTGTTAGACCAATCAAGCATGCGCATAGGTCATGATGCAGTAACACACTCTGGCCTTTTTTAAATGTATCATTGCACGGTGGTGGACGCCCATTTTGGACTTGTGCATTGAAAAAATAGACAAAAATATGCATTTAAAGAATAAGCCCTGGGATACGGGAGTCCATCCCCGGACCCTGCTGCCCAATCTATACTGCTCCCTAATCGGGTAACACACTTTTCACTGCTACATTTTTATTACGTCCTACTGAGACTCACACATGCCAGAGAGTTCACCGGATTTAGGATGTTTTACTTTCTGAAATTATGAATTGAGCGTTTCTATATAAATTATGTTACAGCAATACTTGTGGCTTCCAAACTTTGAAAACAAGAGGATTTGCTATTATCCAGCGGAATGCCATTACCGAACTTGGAAGGATGGAAGCAAAGACGGCCTTGCCGGGATTCGAACTCGTGACCTGAAAAAATCATGAAACATCAGCGTGAAATACGTGCAGGCCTGCCTGATTGCGAGAGCAGGCTATTATGTAAGACTGGGCCCGGGGTGTTTACTTGGTACATAGTCAATAACACTACTTGGGGGCGTCGACAGGCATGCTGGTCCTGTGTGTACCTCGTTGTGCGAGAGGGCAGGTTCCCGTGACCAACACCCCAGCCTTTGGCGCGAGAGAGGCGGGCCGCAGGTTTGGGCAGACTGTGCCCTCTATTAGCCAATGTAAGCAGAGGGCAGGGAAAGGGCCTTAATTGACTGGAACATTCGCGCAGACAAAGGGGGGCCCTCATAAACACTATATTCTCACCCTGCTTTCCACGGGCATTAATTAGCCCAGGTTTACCGCCTCAGCAGGCGACAGGCAGATATTTGTTTTTCCTGAGGAGCCTTGATTGATGAGGCGTAAGGGGGGGAGGGGCTGGGAAGAAGAAAGCAAATTGCCAAGGCATGTGTGAATTCCTGGAGAAGGCCTCCCTTGGCCCAGAGCCTCACGTGTGGATCCATTACCTGCGAGGGAGGGTGTGAAATGTTTATTTCACGCGCTTGTTGTTTGTGGGGCGCCTGCAACGTTGCAGACACACAAACTGACCCACGGACAATTGTCCAGCATGACGCCTCGTCAGAGGTAGTAGGCGCTATATACATACCAGAAGTATTTTAAGTGGCGTACGCCACACGCACGGGGTTTCTGATGGGAGAAATATGTTTTCAGGATTTTTGTGTGTGAGATGCTTTCCTAGGGTGGTGTAACACCGCAAATATCATATGCAATCCTGGGCTTTAAAAGGGCAGCGCCCTGTAGGACATATTTAGAGACGCACTTTTATTTGGAGATAATAATAGCGTTCATGTTACTATCATGTTTGGTCCTAACATGCCCACATCCCTGCTACGATCCCCAAAATAAGCTTACTAGGTGACTCCATGTATTGTAATAGTATTTATATAGCGCTTACTACCCCTGACGAGGCGTCGATCATGTCACCAAAGACTCGTTGCACCAGGCGTGATTTTTTTTTAAAAAGCACTAATGCATTCTGGGAGTTGTAGTTATGGCCCACTTCAGTTTATTCACGTGAGCTAACACTCCTGAAAACAATGATTTGTAAAAGAGGTTCCCAGGACTGGAGCACTGTTTCCCTGGTGACCAGAAGTAATTGGGTTACCTTTCCCCAAAATACCGCTCATACGTCGTGCATTACGGGCCCGCTTTTCAGCTAAATGTCTTTGGGCCAGTGAGAGCTGTCCAATTAGATACCTGTGGATTACTGTCTGACCCTCCAGGTAGACCCTCCACGTTTGCATCTTGCCAGGCTCTTTACCATCTGAGAATAGTATTTGACCATTTGCAAATGGTTTCTACCGGATCCGGGCACGACATACTGTCTTGTTTTCGAAATTGACCACATTATGTACCCTGCAGAAACAAGAACAATATTTCAACTGATGTGCAAAAAAAACGATAAACACCATTATATACAAGTTAATTGGTCCAAGCTGCATTTGTAGTCCACTGTAATGTTCCACAATGATGTTCACTATATGCCCAGTAAGACCATATGTGCCTATACATGTATAAGCGGTGCTCTGGCAAGAGTCTAACAGAGTGCTTCACAGCCTAGTGAGATAATGGTACCCGATTATGTGCTATATTTTCACAGTATTCTGGAAAAGATATGTAATAAACACCAAGAAAAAAATAGTTCGTGTAATGAGTTATTCAATGGGCTATTTCTATTAGCATTAGTGCACTTTGAACATATAGACTGGCTTTAGTTTGCTTCTGATATGCTGTTGAAGTCCCTCCTTTTACTGGTTAGTCAGAGGAACAAAACAATATTCAACAGTCTGCAGCCACCAGGAGAAGCCAAGGGAATTTGTGAGTTTGCTATCTTTATCCTGAAAATCCATGCAGGCCTTTCAGCGCTGACCACCATGTTTTCCTTTCTCTCTCGGATTCAGATTTACAGATTATTTTAACATCCTGAGGGGGGTCAGGCGAGGGCCTTCCAAGAACAGTAACCCGCGCCACACTCAAACTGCGCAATCTCTTCCCTGGGTCAAGCAGCATGTTTTCACTAGTGTTGATTTTTTTTCCTTCTGGTCCTATGGCTATCCGAGGCGGACTAGCCGAGAGGGAACATTGTGAAATTTGCGGCAGCCACTTGTGTATACCTTTCAGAGGCCTGTGGGAGTGGGGCACAGTTGTGGTCATAGGCGCTGGCAGTAGGGGCGCTGCTGCACCCCCCCCCCCCAAAAAAAACATGCTGGAGTTCCAAAGGTGAATGAGCAATAGCAACACCTTTACATTTTGTTTTTATCCTGTCACCTTTCCTATGCATTCAAAAGAGGTCAAATGTCAGGCTATGTCTTCTGACAAATTACTGCTTATTTGTTTTTAAATGCAGGTTGTTTACTTTTCTTTAACTGCAAAATTGAAGAATTTTGTAAAATGAACTATCTGAGATTTTTTCTGGGGTGCAGAAAGTGTAAAAGAAGAGGATGGAGGATGTCATTTTTTTTTTTTATAAAACACAACATTTAAATAACTTAACCATACAAAATTTGAAAAACATAGGAAATCACAAATGAAGCACATTTTTTTTACCATTTCTGAAGTGTGATGCAAAAAAAGATTACAATAGGATCAAAACAAATTAAGATACTTGGGATGTGCAAATGATACATATTTGCTGAGACCCAGTTTCCACAGCTTTTCTATAATTGGTGCGCTACATAGTTTTATTGGTAAAACTGCACATTAGTGCGAATTTTGTTCCCATTTCAAAGGATAATGTGCTATCTCTAAATGACAATGCGATACCACCCCATGCTTTTGTAATATATTTGAGACAGTGTGCTCCAAAATGGACTGCCTGTCTGCATACAAGGCCCTTACCATTCCTGCAAAATTTGCGTGCCCAGTGGCTTAAGTAAACTTGAGGGGACCCCCCTTGCAAAGTACATGGAATGGGGGGTGGGGGGGGCTCCTGACCCAATCAAGAGCTCTTAGGCAGGGGCCTGTCACCCGTGCACAGTTTACAATGCTTAGGGGAACCCCTGGAGCTTGTACAACCACCCTCCACCCAACACACCACAGGAATGCAGGGGGGCTATTGTTACGCCAGTGGGCATGGCTCATTTCCTGCACTTGTTCATTGAGTGATGCTTGGATTTTTCACAAGCCCCATGACTTCAGTGATATAACATTGATGGCAGCACGCCCACTCTGAAAATTGTTCCAGCATCTCTAGCTGTAGGCCTGATATAGGCCTGCATCTCCTCCAGTTCCTCATGGCTGTGTCATAGGAATGAATAAGATTTATCTGAACCCGCACATCAAAGGAGGATAAAGCACTGTTTCTCAGGATTTCTCCAGAACCTAATGCAGTACTGTACGAGCCTAAACCTCTTTTCCTTCTCCTTAAAAGTCTAATAATTAATGTACAAACAAGCAAACTTGTTTTTTTTTCCCTATTCATCAGTGAACTTATATTTTTGTTTAGTTATGCATAACTTTATTAAGGAGTTTTTCCCCTTTATTTTGTGTTTCAGGAGACTGACAACGTTCTCTTTTGCTGTTGTTTTCTAATTCGTGAGGCCCATCAGTCTAAATTATTTTAAAGTATGCTCTTTCAATAGGGGAGGATTGCAAAAAGCCCCAGTGTTGGCTAGGCCCGTCCAGGCCGGGGTGAGGTCAGTGGAAAGTTCAGACACGTCGCGCTCTTCCTCACGCCGCGCGGCGCGGAGGCTGCCGGGCCTCCATGCTCTGGGGGTCCCGGGACATCACACGTGTAGAATAAATGGCCTTTCGCGGCAGACATTTGGCAGAATCTTTCACTGGCTCTGTAATGAAGCACTGTTTACTCTGCCCTCCCTCCTGGTTTATCACCGGTGTTTAGCCAGCGGAAATGAGCGCCCATAATTTAGAGTTTTAGAGGCAGACCCTTTCTGCGCCCCCCTCACGCGGCCACGTTTGCAGAGCCTGGGTCCATTAATGTGGAACAATGCCCTGTTTATGCGGGTCAGCCGCCCCGAGGGGCGCGCAGGAGCCACGGGTTCAATGCAACCGCAGCCCTCGCAGGTACCTGCGACGGAAGGAGAAGGGAACATGAAGGATTATGGGAGAACGCAACACGAGGCTTTGTTCCCACCGGAAGTCGATAACATTTTTTTGGTTGTTTTTGGACCCCACTCTTGGCGCGAACAGCTTTGGTCTAAGTATAAACATTAGTGGGGGGGATCCGGTAACTGGGACGGATGGGGGTTGTTCTGGTTCATATAGAAATGGATGTGAGGTGGGGGGACAGGGCAAAAACACAGGAAAGAAAAATGTTTTGGGAGCTGCCATATTTTTTTATATTGTCTTCTCGACTTTAAGTGGGATTAAAAAAAAAACAGTGTGGGTCTCCAAGAGGGGCGTGGCCTGTGTCGTTAAGGGCGTGGCTTAAACAAATCAACTAAAGTTCTGTGATTCCAATAGTATGCAATGCAACCGGTATTTTGGTGCCTCTATGAGCTGTTATTGCATCCAGATATATGACATTGCAGCTGACATACACCTCAAACCAGCCAGGGCCATTGGCTTTGTCCGTGATCGTTAGCTGTATAAAATAAAGCGCTATACAAGAGAAGTATTCCTCCCCGAAATATACAAAAAAATAACATACTGAAACATTCTTAGAGAATGTAAGATTAAATAAAATGTGACCTATAAACAGGAACTAAATTGCTGATATGGATAACCTTAACATTTTGTACATTCCTTCTTCATAAAATGAAGATGGTACCCAATAAGGACCCCTTTCAGTGTCTGTTTTTAATTACTAGCAGGTCTGAGACCCGGCCCACCTTAAGGTGTTTATGTTGAGCGCCCATGTTTTTCCTGGATGACCACTTCCAATGGCTTCTTGGAGCTGTATGTAGTGTGGTGCGGAGACGTTCACATGCTGGGGTTACTTTGAACCAGCAACCCCTTGTTTTTGGATTTCTCCCACTTACAATCTTCTAGTGCAGTTGATGAGCTGCCATACACCTGGGTGCAGGGAGTACTTCCTGCGCTGCGGCACACAAGCTTTTGGATTGCCATACAAGGGTCCCAATTGAGCCAGTTACAATCACGCCCAGTGGTTTGAAAAGAACATTTAGCACATGTTTTTTCAAGCAGTTTTAACCCTGCGCATAAAGAGCATAGAACGGTTATTAAACGTGATCGTCTCATCCATGGAAAAGGAGACATTGAATGTGGCTGCAACCAATATTCTGGTTCCAATGGAATTTTGGACCACTAAAAAAGTGTATGTTGAGTGCGGTCATCAGTTCCCCGTGAGCTTGTCTGGAAAAAAATGAGCATGCGACCTTTGAGAGGTGTTGGGTCTTATTTACTGTAGGTGTACAAATTTAAAATCAAGAAAGTCGTGATGAACAGACATGCACATACGCAAAATCAGATGCATGCAATGCAGTCTTCAAGGTCAGCATTGCCTGTCATTGGACCCAAATCAGGCAATGACATCCCAGCAGGGTACACCACCTGACCCAAATAATGTTTGAATGAAAGCAATAGACTTGTTTATCCTTGAGTGCCTTTCTGGCCCCAGCACCCACATTCTGAGTCTTGGTCATTGGATACCACTGTTCACTACTACTGCCCCTGATTCTCAGAGCTTTTGATAGAGAGAGAGGGGCATGTAACCAGTGCCTCTGCCAAATGTAGACTATCTTATCCCTAGTCCACGCCTGAGGAAACCATTTTTAGATCAACAGTACCTGGCACATCAGCCCGCTGCACTTTCAAATTGCACCTGGTTACATCAAATCAAGCTTTTATATACTGATGGGCCTGCATTCCTCCACTGAGCTCTCACATTCTGTCTACTTATAATGTTTAGGCGCTAGAATTGCTGGGCATAATATCACAACCTGGCACAGTATACTTGTTACAGTTCTTGGTGGCACAAGTCTTGCTCAATGTTGTGGAAATGTATCTCTTCTTTCAGGCTCTGCAAAAAACGCTGTTTCTTTAGAAAAGTGGATTTATTCATCCTTTTAACACCGGTTGTCTCTTAGATTCCCCCAAGATAAGGTGGAGAATTTGCCAATATTATCACCATGTTTGAAGTAGAAATGCACAGCCACTAAGCTTGCACAATCCCTGATTTAAAGCAAATTCTTATAGATTCATTATAATTGTATAAATGGCATGTGTTTAAAAAAAAAGCTGTAATCATGTTGTGGCTAGACATTTAAAATTGTCATCAATTTGACTAATTAAATAGAGGAACTTATCAGTTGTTTTGTAAATGGACACATATTGTGCTTTTGACTGAGATTGCAATTTTGATGTAAGCTGGTGGGTCATGCCAAGTGGAGGAAAGGATGGTATAGCTCGACGTATGTGGAACCAGGGTGTTCCATTCCACCACAGTATGTTGCTCTGGTGCCAAATTCCATGGGTCTTGTATCCTAGGCACTGCTTGCAGGCATCAGTCTTCTGCATCAGTCTTGTGAACAGAGCCACAGTGCCTGAAGTTTGCAGTCCAGGAACACTAGGTGGCAACTGCACCCTGCTCTCCATCTCCTGAAATTAGCTTATTGTTCCACCACCTGAGCAAGCTGACTCTTAACAAGGTCACGCAGCCTTGGTACAATGCGCACCGCTCTTTGCGGACAATGCTATTGTTTGCCGGCATCCATACAATACAGTTGTGTTTGAAGACTGCAGCTGCTCTGGGTTTGGTCCAGTTCAGCGACAATGTCTGCAAAGCAAGAGCTGCTGTCTGCCTGGACTGGGATCCAGGAGGCCACAGGACCCGCCCCAGCAGGCCCATAGCCTTCATGCCCTCTCTCCCCCGTATGATATATTTTCTTGATGAGACAATTGGCCAAGTTTTGACCTTGGACAGAAGAGCTGGGACTAGCAGAGGGAAAGAGAATTCATTGATCTCCAAGACCTGGCTCCTGGCCCTGCCTTCCTCCCCCTCTCTCACAGGCTCAGGGAAGCAGTATGTGTGATTCAGTGTCTGAAACCTTAGACAAACAAATCACAGAGTCTGCATGTTTTGGAAACATTTGTCAGGTCTCTGATTGGGCGTTGAGATCCCTGACCCTACCATTGATCAGTTGTAATTAAGTGCAGCCTCTTTTTTGGGTTCATATTAGCCCAAAGGATTTTCTGACATGTTCTGCAAAGCGTACATGTGCAGAGCTCTGGTTTCATTGGCTGATGGCTGTGCGCTGGTCTCCGCTGCACATGTATTCATACACTGCTGTGCAATCCAGGATGCTTCCCAGGCATGAAAGAGTTGTGTTCACTCTTTTAAAACAGTTGATCCAAACCCGATAAAAGCATAGGGTATAGTGCCTGACACCCACAAGGTTGGATTATACATTCTAGAGTACCACGGTTTACTAACTGGCCAATTTCAGAGGTCTGTGTGCAGTCGTCAGCAGGCCCCATAGGCTTGAATCCCAACCAGACCCTGTCCACCTGCAGACTTTCCCTTCTCAATAAATGGACTGCCATTGAGTCTGTCACACATAACTAGGAGTGTATGAAGTTTTTATTATGTAAATTCAATCTCAGATAGATCTGATTACTGGCTAGCTCGTGGTTCGCTGAGTTTTTCGAGTTTCCTATGCTTACGATCTGGTGTGATTTTTCCTGCGAATCTAGTACTATTTCCTCGTGAGTGCGAGTTGGCACTAAAATTGATGTGACCTTTTCTCACAAGTTTCCGTTACAGGAGTTAGGTGCTGGCACTCTATTTTTCATCTAACAATATTAAAATAGCAGAAAAGTTAGCTTTTTTAATGTAAAAACCTACTTGCAGGAAACTTTGTGAACTACCGATAGTAAATGTAGCTTCCGCAAAAATTGAGTGAATTACGTAAGGGAAATATTTTGTGACTTTGCACACCCTACTCATGACCCATTATTAAGCCCCTGTCTCTGTTGTAGCATTGCACCTTGCCTCAGGCTGCCGTCGATGACACACCACACATTACCTCCCGTCCCTCCCTCGCCTTCCTTTTAACCAATGAGGCCTCCTGCCTCCCCTCTAGACCCTCCCTTCCCCTTTCAAAACCCCCCCCCACCCTTGTCCCCTCCTGTTCTTTTGTCTAGCCCACGCTAGACGGTTTTCTTTCCCTTTCTTACCTGCACGGCGGGGCCTGGAGGTCGTCGATGGAGGCACTCCTCGGGACGCGGAGCTCCGCGAGGAGTGCTACGGCTGGGGCGCGTCTTGAACGAGCAGCATGGTTGCTCGAGAGGCGTGTCCTGGAGGCCGGCTGACGGGGTCAGCCGGCCCTCTGTGGCTGGGACGTTGATTTCCGGGTTTCAGCGCCGCGGAGCCGCGGGGAACCGAGGGAATTCAATTCTGAGATGCTCTCAGGTAGGACGGGCGTTCGGCCCGTGGTTTTTATGTATTTGATGAAATAGGTGACCTCTTTAGGGATTGGTGGAGCCCTGATTGGGGGGAGGACCAGGTGCCTATATAGAGGGTAGTTTTTTGGGATTCAAGTCAGTGATTATTTGTTTACCATGCCTAAAGTTCCAGCAAAGAGACGTAGGATTGTCTCTTCTTCCTCGGAGGAGGAGGGGGGTGAGGCTAGCATTACTACTCCTGAGAACTCACAGGTACCTGGCAGGGGTACTCCCCTCATGTCCAGAGAGGAGGTTCAGGATATGATTGAGGTGGCGGTGACCAGGGCACTACAAGCAGGCGTGGCCAGGACTGGTCAGTCTAAATGTGCGCACTCATCGGTAGCAGCTAGGAAATCCTCATCGGAGAGTGAGGATGAGGCCCCATCGACGTCATCTGGGGGGAAATATGTTTCCAGAGAAGATATGTGGGAAGTGATGGCACATGTTCGGGACAATTTGGGTTTCCCGGTGTTTCAACCTGCAAACTCGGATTCTCATTTATTTCCTCAATATAAGACACCTTCAAAGTTTGCCATGCCTTTTCAGGGACCTGTGAGGGATATGGTGTTTCGTGAGTGGAAGGATGTGGATAAGGCTCAGGTTCCACGATTCCTTCAGAAACTTTACTTACTTGAGGGTGAGGAGGTTTTGCCTCCTTCAGTACGCCTGGACTCTATTTTGGCTACTCTGATTGGCAAAACGGCAGTCAATCCGGAGGATTGTGTGCCTACGGATGCCACTGACCGTAAAGTGGATTCGGGTCTTAAGAGGGCTTTTGCTGCGGAGAATCTGGCGCTGAGGGCAGGGATTTATTCTGCTTATGCGTCACAGTCATTGGTTCAAGACTTTGATAATCTGGCGGTGGCTGTACAGGAAGGGGCGGAATGTTCGGAGCTCCTGGCTGGTATGGAGCAGCAGGCCAGATTGTTGGCTGATGTGTCTTCGGATGTGGTCCGTACTTCGGCTCTGGCATCTGGGTTTTTGATTGGGGCTCGTAGGTCCCTCTGGTTGCGTTCCTGGAAGGCTGATCCAGGGGAAAAGGCGGCCTTGTTGAGACTGCCGTTTGAAGGTCGTACCTTGTTTGGAGAACAATTGCCATCCATGCTTTCCAAGGCTTTTAAGGAACGGAAGCATGCCTTACCTTATAAAGGGGGTTCTTCTTCGGGTAAAGGGTGGAAGAAACATTCCAGATCTTCTCCTACTAGGGATGCTAAATCCTTTTCATTTAGGAAACGGCGTTTTCAGCCGCGTTTTTCAACTAAGAAGTCTGCTCCTGCGACCCGGGGTGGTTTCAAGAAGGGGTCCTGACAATCACTGTGGGCCTGGCAGAGGGCCGGTTGGGGGAAGACTGAGTCACTTTCTTTCGGCTTGGAAGGACAGTGTAAACGATCATTGGGTACTAGACATTGTGGCCAATGGTTATGTCATAGATTTTGTGGTGGTTCCTCCAGATTCAGGGGTACGTCCCACACCTCTGCCTTCAGAGGGGTCACGGAGAAGAGCATTATTGGACGGAGTGCGGGACTTACTGGTCAAGGGGGCCATTTCCCACGTTCCGCTAGACGAACGGGGTCAGGGCACTTATTCGGTCTTGTTTCTTGTGCAGAAAGTTTCAGGGGGATTTCGGCCGGTGCTCAATCTAAAGGAGGTGAATACCTGGATCAGGACAGTGCATTTCCGCATGCTGTCCATTCAGACTATTTTTCCATTTGTCAGACACGGGGACTTTCTGGTGTCACTGGATCTGCAGGACGCTTACCTACACGTACCGGTGGCAAGATCCTCTCAAAAGTTCCTGAGGTTTGCTGTGGGTCAGGACCATTATCAGTTTTGCGTTCTGCCTTTCGGTCTAAAATCTTCTCCTCGAATTTTCACAAAGGTGCTGGCTCCTCTAGTGGCTTTGCTTCATTCAGAAGGGGTATTTCTGCATCCTTATCTAGACGACATTTTGATTCATGCCCAATCACGAGACCTTTTGCAGAAGCAGGTGGTCCATGTTCTGGGGGTCCTGCAAAACCACGGGTTTTTAATCAATTGGGAGAAGTCAGACTTAGTGCCGTCCCAGGATCTGGTTTTTCTGGGAGCTCGGTTTCAGACTCTTCTTGGGTTGGGGACTGTGTCAGAAAAACGGTTGGGTGTCCTACAGGCTTTGGTAAAGAAGGTATTGTTGCGGTCTGCTCCCCGAGCTCTTCTATGGTTGCGTCTGCAGGGTCATTTGGCGTCGGTGATATTTCTGGTTCCTTGGGCACGTTTCCATCTCCTGTGCTTGATGACATGGTTCTTGAGAAGGTGGACACCAGGGTCCGGTTCTCTGAAGGACAGGGTTCCAGGGTCCGGATTGATTCACAGAGAGTTGCAATGGTGGTTGGATGCAGACCACCTGAGGATAGGGGTTTCTTTATCGCCTCTGAGACCCGTGGTGGTGACGACGGATGCCAGCCTCTCCGGTTGGGGAGCATGGATGGGGTCGGCTCAGATTCAGGGGTTTTGGTCCCCTCGGGAGGCGAGTCGGTCATCGAATTGGCGCGAATTGCGGGCAGTATTCCTGGCTCTGGTCCATTTTCAGGATTCCCTGAAGGGTTCGGCGGTTCTGGTTCGCACAGACAACTTAGTGGCCAAGGCTTATGTCAATCGGCAAGGAGGGACCAGGTCAAGGGCTCTGTTCAATCTAGTCAGGGAGATTTTTGTGTGGGCTCAGGAGTGGGTTCCTTCTCTCAGGGCTACGTACATTCGGGGGGTGGTGAATGTTCGGGCGGATCTGCTGAGCAGAGTGATTCCTTCCTCTCAACTTTTCTCTCTCCGGAAGTCTCTGTTTCAGCATCTGGTTCGGCTTTGGGGTCTTCCAGTGCTGGATGTGTTTGCGTCAGTAGGGAATGCGAAAGTGGATCGCTTCTGCTCCCGGTTTCGATGTCCCCAAGCATGGGAGGTGGACGGGATGTCATGTCCTTGGCCGCAGGGCCTTTTGTATGCGTTCCCTCCTTTTCAACTACTCAGGGCGTTTCTGTTACGTGTGAGGGATCTGGGGTCCAGGGTTGTCCTAATTGCGCCACTTTGGCCGAGGGCGAATTGGTTCCCCTTGTTGAGGCTGATGGCGGAGGGGAGGATGTGGCCTCTGCCTCTTTGTCCGTCTCCCCTGGAGTTTCCCTGCCTCCCATTGGGGTCATTGAGAAGGTTACACTTGACGGCCTGGAAGTTGAACGACGGGGATTGACAGGTCTGGGGGTGCCGGTAGCTTTGAGTTCTACATTGCTGGCTTCGAGGAGACGTTCCACTTTGCTTTCTTATGGTAGACAGTGGAAGGTGTTTTCGTCATGGTGCTTAAGTCGTGAGTTAGATCCTACCTGCGCTTCTATCTTTGAGGTGATGCAGTTCCTGCAGGACGGTGCTCATTTAGGGTTGTCAGTGGCATCTCTTCGGGTGCAGTGGGCGGCTATTCAGGCATTCAGAGGACCATGGCGTAATCTTCAGGATGAAGGGCGCTTGATGCCGAGATTTTTTCAAGGGCTTGTTAATTTATTTCCTCGCCCGGTACGTTCTTTTCCTTCATGGGATCTGTCCTTGGTTTTGGATGTGTTGACGGAGACCCCTTTTGAACCTTTGGGGGACTGTGATTTGCGCCATCTATCTTTGAAGACATTCTTTTTGGTAGCCATTACTTCGGCTCGTCGGTTGGGGGAATTGGGGGCATTGGCTTGTTCCTTTCCTTTTTGTAAGATTTTTCACGATCGGGTGGTTCTGGTTCCGGTACCTTCCTTTATTCCAAAAGTCAATTCTTCGTTCCATTCCCGGCAGGAGGTCATCCTTCCTTCATTTTGTCCGAATCCCTCCTCAAGGGAGGAGGTCCGTTTGCATTCGTTGGATGTGCGCAGGGTTTTGTTGGAGTATCTGCGGGTGGTGGCTCCTTTTCGTAAAGGGGATTCACTGTTTGTTAATTTTGGTCCGGCTCGCAAAGGTGAAAAACCTTCCACGGCTTCCTTGAGTCGGTGGGTTCGATCTTTAATTCTGTTGGCCTATTCCTTGAAAGAGGTGGTTCCTCCTCAAGGGATTCAGGGGAGATCTACCAGAGGCATGGCGGCTACGGTGGCGGAGCTTCAGGGGACTTCCGTGGTGGAAATTTGCAGGGCCGCCACTTGGGCTTCTCCTTCGACGTTTGTGCGTCATTATAGGCTGTCGGACTTGGGTAGTTTGGAGTCGGTGTTAGGTCACCGGGTCTTATCCTCTATGAGATAATGTTTGGGATGTTCTTGGTGCAGGATATTAAATAAAGGTCTTGCAACTCGATGTCCGTCTCCTGTGTGTTTTCTTGCTATGTCTCATTGGTTAAAAGGAAGGCGAGGGAGGGACGGGAGGTAATGTTTCCATTTTCTTACGATAATGGCATTACTCCTAGTCCTACTCCCTCGCCTTCCTTTTCCGTTCCCTCCCACCCTCCCGGTACGGACTGTCCGAGTTGCAGCTTGGGCTTGGTTTTTGTACAGAAGGGGATAAGGGTGGGGGGGGGTTTTGAAAGGGGAAGGGAGGGTCTAGAGGGGAGGCAGGAGGCCTCATTGGTTAAAAGGAAGGCGAGGGAGTAGGACTAGGAGTAATGCCATTATCGTAAGAAAATGGAAGCATCACTGTAGCTTGCAATCCCGTCATAGTGTCCCACATGCCACATGATTTTAGTCCATCGTACAAGGGTACTGCTGTTGAATTTGTAAAGATGAAGTATGACCGACAAACCAGTCACAAACTACAGTCTGGAGTTATCTGGGTGGTGGATGCACGTGTCTTTTCTGTGAACCTCACTGCAGAGCCCTATTCCCTCTAACTAGATGTAGTGAATTGCATCACCTTGAGGAGTGGGCAAGACTTGATTGTTCTGAAAGCTCCCAACTGTCCCTTCCATAGCATGGTCCATTGTTACACTGTGCTCTGAAAAGTTATAAAAGTTAACCCTTCTCCTGCACCAGGCTTTGCCAGGCCTCCACGCTTTGTACATTTTTACAGCATGAGCCACGAAGTTTCCCGTTACTGCTGAACAGGCGTTGAACTTCCTACCTCGGGGGCGGATATGAAAAACCTCAGTGTTTGTGCCCATGTAAAACAGTTTTGCCTAAGAGAGGGTTGTTTGCGTTCTTACTCCATTTGTCATCCCTGGCCTATATTTTTCTGCTCTGCATCATTCTGTATTTTGAATTTAGCATCCCTTGAGGCAAGGAAGGCCCTTCCACGTAGAGCATCCTTTGTTGCAAGTGCAAGTCAACCTCTTAGAAGTGATCAGGGGCTTGGGTAGGCTACAATTTAGGATCCCAGTGTGTTACATGTGGTATGTTTTCCTCTAATGCAATGTTTGCTGCAGTGATGCCAATTAGGAGTAGCGCCAAGGGTAGCATCTTGTTTATACCGTTGGCAATGCTCTTGCTACCCTAAAGGTCATGAAGGCAGCTGGTGGAACACAAAGTGAAGGGCCTTCCCCTTGACACTGCATTAGCACTGGTTGATGTAAGTAGTCTAGTGAGGGGTTGGTGCACCAGAAGGGTGTCCCTGTGGGAAGATGAGTCATTGACTCTGCCCTTTCCTACTGTGCATTACCTTGGTCTGTTGTCCTTTGTGGGGCACGGTGAGTTAGAACCACCCTTTTTCTCCATGTCCCGCCGACTCCTAAATCCATTGGAGGATTGGTCTTACGACTGTCTATTGACTGAGGCTAGCTCTGTTTTGGAGTCAGTTCGAACCAGAAATGTATCAATTTATGGTTTCTGTAGGGTGAAGAAGGTTGCAGCGTTGGAGCATGGAACATTAGTAAGCTTAGAACAGTTCAATTATGTGTATGGTAATCAGTCATTTAAATGTAACAAAGTTGCAAATGGGGAAAAGTAAAAACAATTGTTGTGAATAGCCTCACATGCTAAAATTAATTCAAGCATTTCAGTCATAACTGGTTTTGTTTTCAGAATTGTGACAAGGACATCGATCCAACCACTCACTTTGTGTGGCATAACCAGTATGATGTAGACTTTCAGCTATGATGCTAAAACTGAGTACCTCTCTGTGGCATACTGCCCAATGATGGGGAATCCTGGTTAAATATGGCAACCATAATCTAGGTCTGTCCCACCCATTGTGCAGTTGCCCCTCTCTCCACCAAAATTGCCTTACTTTTTATGATACTGAGGTTTGGCCAGCTGGAAGTGTCCCTGGCAAGAGGCTGTCAGACTAGGGCTACCGGGGAGACACTAACAGCATTGTAGGGGATACAGACTCACAGGTTACTTTCTTGGTAGCTCCTTTCCTGGTATTAAAAGATCCTGCACCCCATCACATTTGTACTGATTCTCAGATACAGTTTTCTCCCAATAGCCAGGGTGTCTTTAAATCAAACTCCCTGGGGCCCACCATCAACATGTCGTTCTTTTCCTGATGAACAGCTTGTGACAATTACACACTGGTCCAGTCAGTGCATTTTGTTTGGTCTTGTTGAGTCTGCACTTATAAGTATGTAACACTTCTGCTGTTGCTTCATCTACCCGGAAGGCACTCTCTTACCTTGGTGCCAACTTTAAGATACCAAGCGTGGGCAGTTCCTCATGAAAAATAATGTGAAGGCGAAGGAACACGGATGGAACATGCCCTCTAGGCTCACTTGACTGTTGACGGTACATAATTAAAAGCCCTATATTTTGCTATTTATAAGAGGATAACCTTTCAGGTTCAGATGCAGCTGTGACCACTGAGTCCTGCACGCCAGATGTTTAATCTAAGATATCAATTCTTCCTGTAGTCCAAATCTGAAGGCTGCTAGTGGGCAACAAACAATTAATTACACACAAAATGTACTGCACTTTTATCCTGTGAGAAACCCTTCTCTCTAGTTTACAAATTTTCTTCTTTAGCCTTAACCTCTATTTCTTGAGTAACTTCCCAGTTTTGGAGATCAGTCTTTGCCTGAGACTGCACCCCGCACTATCTTACTCACAAACATTTTTCCAGGGGCCAAAAAGTATGGTCTAAGGTGTGGCATATGTATGGTGTGCCCAGTAAATTGTGGAGTTATTTTCAGGGTTTCACTCCATACTGCCCTCTAAGGTAAGTCTCTAGTGTCTAGAAGAACCATATCAACCTGGCTCTCCAGTTGACCAAACTGTGATCCTAGGCATTTGTTTGATTTCACTTTGCCTCCTTTATGTTTAATATCATATATGAAACTACCTCGAAATACATGCGTTCAGGCTGTGCCCTGAACAAAATCTCTTGTGTTTGATTTAATGAACTATCATGTTGCATAAACCTAGGCCACAAAGCGTGTGCACATGACAACTAACTTGCCTCTTGGTTAACTAATGGCATTTATGTCAGCTCAGAACAGTTGTGGCTCCCTCTCTATTGAGAATGAGTGTCGCCCCATCTGGCTGTGCCAGCAGCAAAAAAATAAAACCATAGTTTTATTTTTATGCTGTTGGCTCAGCCAGCAGTGCAGGAAGGGGGGGCTGGGCCACGGTAGGGGGGAGGAGGAGAGAGTGCACCTAAGTGCGCATGTGTATTTGGCCAGCGGTCTCAGGCCGGCCCAACACACATGCGTACTTAGGTTTCTCCAGCCCGGCTATGTTTAACAGCCAGCCAGGAGAATCTGCACAGTCTCCAAGGCTGTGTCTGAGCAGCAGTCCGAGCTGTTCAGACCAATCCTGGTGCTGCTTTCATGCTAGGTTTGGCATGAAAGCAGCTCCAGGATTGCTGGAGAACCTGTGCTGGTGTCCCAGTGAATGTTGGGAAGCCACATCGATGGAAAAGGAGTGAGGCGGCAGGAGATGGCGGGAGACAGCGGTGAGGTAAGTTTATTAAAAATATATATATTTTCCATCTCTTGCCCCTCTATACCCCCTTTTTTTTTGCTAAGATAGAGGTAAAAGCACCTTCCTCGTTCACTGCAGACTTTTGCAGCCAGGCACATTTTCAGGGTGGTTCCTTTCCCTGCCCACCTATCACCCCTGCTAGCTCCTTGGCACATTACAAATGAGATTCTTCAGACAGTGCTTCCATTTCTGCCGTCACTAAAGGTCCAATGAAGGTGCTCCATGGACATTTGATAACTGGAAAATGGCAGAACCTGTGCGTCCGGCCCAAGGGAGGGAATGATCCCTCTGTGATGCCACCATGGCTGTAGGACATGCGAGACCACTATAACTCACCCATTATCCTACTAGAACCTTTTTATGTTTGTATTTAGATAATTATTTTTTTATTGCAGAAAACCCAGGTATGCCCATGCTGTTGTACATATGTACATGGAAGATAAAACTGCTTTCATTTCATTCTGGGAACTTTTTCCCAAGCAATCTGATTCACCATGTTGCTTTACATTAGCAATCACAGAAAGTGAGATCAGTATTCTCCAGGGTGGTTCTCTTCATTAGTTCTTTTTAAACGGGGCCCTAATATTCTTTTTGCAATACAACTTTCTATGTATATGCTGTAATTCCATATGATTACAGGTCGTTCAGAAGAGAAGATGATGAAACATCTCAGCTCTCCGTGTTCTGCAGAGCACCCAAGCTCCTATTTTTGGTCTGCACCAGCAAGAAATATAGGTCCTCTGAGAACAATGTGTAGGGCTCCCTTAGAGCTGCTTTGAGGCAAGATGGCGCCGGGATCCCCCTATCCCACTCGCGCTGAAAGCTGCCACTTGGTCCCCCGAGGCTTCCTGATTGACTTATCGATCACCAATTGCACTGCTGCACCACTGGATAGGTCCACTTTTTTGTAGTTTGCATGCGTAAGTTACTTATGAGTAGGCTTCATTGGGTGAATGAAGAGATGTACTCATGCACCAATTACACCTTTATTGAAGTAGTTAGTAATTTTGGAAAAAGTAATTTTGTGACTCTGACCCAGTGTTCTGTGGCTCTCTGTGCACTCTCTTGTGTAAATCACCTACAAACACATAATGGTTAGGCTTTTAGTTGCTGCTGCCAAGACCGGAATCCAGAAAGAACAGTCCGCATAATAGAACATGTTTTTTGTACTAATAATGGGGAAGAAACTCTTCAGAATTGATGGTAGAGACCTGTATAAAGGACATTGACGCAAAATTTAATTTATTGGTCCGTGAAACAAAGCTGATGTTTTCACAGAATTCCAGAAAGGGATCGGCTACAATGCAATTAAAAGTACCGTAAGCGCACGCTGATAGCGCAGTTGTGTGGTGAGAAGAACAGATTGCGGGGCTCATTTTAACTTTGGCCAAGTTTAAGGGTATCTTCTATTATGGCGGACATCTTTTTTTCCCAGGGAACAGCTCCTGCATGCAGAGTGAGAGACGATTCAGGGATAGGAAACAAGGATTACGGGTCCACCATGCCACCCCTGTATGCAGAACTCGTCCTGAACTCGGTCTCCCGGAGCAGGGTCCAAGTGGCAGGAAACACTTAACAAGCGTCCCTGAAGCACTAGGACTTTGCCCCTAGCAATTGGGGCGGGGGATGGGGTGGTATTTAAACAATATTGCTGTCTGGCCACCTCTGTGTTTTCAATTAAGGGATGCCAGTGGAAATGACGTGCACCCTCGTTTGGGCGACACTTCCTGTGCCATTTCTGTGGCTGCGAGGCAGGGTTTTCCCAAAGGACCACCACAAGCCATCTATCTCAGAATATGTGGCACTTCACACCAAACGGTGGACAGGGAATTCTGCCAACCTTTGTCGGGGATACCACCACTGCCTTCCTGAAAATCAGACCCCAACACCGTGATGGCGACCCTACTTGGGATTTTTAGTAGGGCTGTAGATGCCCCCCCTCCTCTGGGGATCGATGCAACCCGTCAAGATCGGACACACTAATGCAGATATTTTGTCCGCGGAAGGACACACGTCAGCTGTTTCCAAGTAGGGTTGAAGGCGTGCGGTTGAGCTGATGAAATATTGGGGGACGTGCTTTGTGTGGCTTCTGACAGGCTGGAGTGCTGACTCTCTGCCGGCTCGGGTGTTTCCCGTTGTCTTTTCTTTCCGCCTGCTGGCGCAGCGAGAAGCCAAGACAGTAAAAACATTTCACTTTGAATTACTGTCCCAGTCGAGATAAGCCTCGCTGCGGAGGATGTTTGTTGTAAGCCTTCCTGGCTTTTTTGGCGCATTGTCCGTGGTATGTGCCTGTACGTCATTGCTGTCCACCGTACGCGGCTCGTAATTGGGCTGTCCGAGCCCTGACGTCACAGCAGTGACGATCCAAGCCACCGAAGTGACGACACAAGGGTTCAAGGAAAAACACGTGCACTTCCTGAAAGAAGAGGCCGCACTAACTCACACCATAAGTCAATTTCAAGAGACGGACGGGATTTAAAAACAAGATAATATATTGCCTGCTCTCTGGAACAAAGAAACTCGGAGGCAGGTGAGAGGGGGTAAATGTGTTTTTTAAGACTAAAAAAAGGAGAAAAAAGCAATACGTCACCAGAAAAGATTGAAAATTAACAACGGGAAGACCCCGGTACTTAATAGTGAAAAGGGCCATCTTTTACTCCTTCCGCCAGCATTTAACTACCCTTTTTGTACATTTAACACAACTGAGAAAAAGTGTGTAATGACCCATTGAGATTCTGAAATTGTGCCTGATTAGCTGTAATCAAGAGGGCTGTCTTTCACCTCGACGATCCAAGTGACACAGACGAGGCGGTGCAAAGCAGCCCTGTTTACTGCCAGCTACAGCGCTTTAACTGTTTACTGCCAGCTACAGCGCTTTAATTCTTTACAGAATCAAACTTCTGCTGTACTTTGCAGTTTTTTCACTGGCCCATGCTCTTTAGAAGTCCTAGGTTCTGAGCCCCCCCCCTTCCTAAAAGGCAGACTCCTACAAATCTCACAGCCAACATGAATTGTAACTAGGAAAATGTATTTCAGGCATAAATGATTGCCCGTGGCACTGTCTACAGCCCCCGATGAGAATATCCCACTGCGTGTTGTTAGGTTAGCCCTTGCTCTGCTTGGTGCTTCCAGCACCACGTTTTCTAGATACCTGGCTTTTCCAACCAACCATTCTTCCAAAGGAGGCCAGGGTTTTCTCTTCTCCCATAGATGGAAAGTTTCAGTATAGCGCTTTGCAGTATGTGCGTCTGTTCATCCACCCATCACTTTAACTGTTCACTGGAGCCATCATTTCACCCATGTCTTCATCCATTCATTCATCACTGCTACCACTCATCACTCCATCCATTCATTCATCTATCCATCTATCTTCCCACCCATCCCTCGCTCTCGCCATCCTTTACTCCATCCATTCGCTCCCTCAGTCCATCCATCCACTCCCTCAGTCCATCCATCCTTCTGTCCACCCATCCATCATTTGCGCTAGCCATCCTTCACTCCACCAATCCACTTCCTTGCTCCGTCCATCCCTAACTTCCATCCACTCATCCCTCACTCCTTCCATCGCTTACTTGCCCATCTTCGCATCCATCACTCCAGCCATCCACCCTCTCACTCCATCCACCCATCCCTTGCACTAGCCACCCTTCACTCATCCATCAACTCCCTTATTCCATCCATCAATTCCTTCACTCCAAGCATCCCTTTGTCCACCCATCTATCCCTCGCACAAGCGTCAATCTATCCCCTCTCGTCATCCCTCACTTCCATTTACCCATCCCACTTAATCCATCCATGCATCCCTCACTCCTTCCTTCCTTTCCTCGTCCATCTTCGTATCCCTCACTCCAACCATCCAACCCCTCACTCCATCCACCCATCCCTTGCGCTAGCCACCCTTCACTCCATCCATCCACTCCCTCACTCTATGCATCCCCCTGTCCACCCATCTAACCCTCGCACAAGCCACCCTTCACTCCATCAATCCATCCCCTCTCGTCATCCATCCCTCACTTCCATCCACCCATCCCTCTTAATCCATCCATCCCTCACTCCTTCCACCCCTTCCTCGTCCAGCTTCGCACCCCTCACTCCAACCAGAGTAACTACCGGTTGCAGTGCTTTCTTTGTAAAACAATGAGTGCATGTGCCCTTAGCGCTGCAGAGACACCCGCGGCTGCTCAGTCCTCTGTAATTCCCCTCCAGGCACTCACTGCCCATTTACCTCACTCGTACAGGTGTCAGCTTTCTCCCATGGTAACGGATTTTCTGTATTACTTTTCCTCCATCTTTTCGTTTTGTTTATTTTTACCTTTGTTGGCCTCGGGAAATATCCGATGTGGAGAAGTAAGTGCCGGTCCCCAAAAATAACTGCCGGTGGAGCCCCCCGCCCCACCGGCTCAAATTAAGCACGGTTGATAGGATGAATTCAAGCAGTGGATCGATCATTTCCTCCCTCGGTGAGATATTTTGTGGCGTGTGTTTTATTGTACATCCGATGCGTAGACCCCATTGGTGTCAGCAAGATGGCTCAGTGAGCTACTCGCTCCCCGCTGCCTCCCCCCTTAAGGCGCTAACCTTGCTAGGCTCGTTTGTCCTCCGGGGTGAGCAGCGCCCTCTTGCACAGGAGCTCCCCGGAGAAGGGCAGGCCCTGACTGCGCCCTCTGTTTGTCTTGCACTAGACGCGCCTGACATCTGCAAGCCCTGTTTCCGTGCACTGCGAGGTCCCAGGCCTACCCCGTATCCCGTGACAGCCTCCCCCGGAGACAGCCAGTCTGTGTTGTTTTAGCCCGACGAGGGGAGATTAGCAGCACGGGCTTCTGCCGTGCTGTGAAGGTTTGAGAAAAGAGACAGGTTTTTCACCCAGGGCCTGTATTTTTAGGCCTGGACGCAGTGCTTTATATGGGCAGGTGCTGTCAGGAACTGGGCACCCGCACTTCTCAGCAAGAGGACCATGCTTGTACTCTGGGGTAGTGCATGCACCTCTGAGCTGCCATTTCAACACTGCCGGAGCTCACGTCAATCCTAAAAACAGGAAAAAGAAAGACCATCAATAGTGTCTGTGCAATGCCCATGGGCCTCCCCGTGGGAACTATTTGATGGGCTGGTGAGTGTATGAAGCCGCAGAAGAGACAAGAGCAAGGCAACAACTGCCAGGATCTGAGCAGTAACCACTGAAGCCACAACAGCATAAAAGGGCAGCAGGCATGACCACTGCCACTGCTGCAGAGTCAACCACACCCACAGCTTCGACCACACGAGGGGCCATAGCTGCTGCCCAGACTGTGGCCACTGCTGTAACCAGAGCAAGAAATTGGCATTAACCACCAGGGGCGGCTCCTGTCAGGGCAATGCGGCGGGGGCACAAAACAAACAACATTACAGATAAAATAAAAACTTTAAAAAAACCTTACCTGACTCGCCACTGCAGTGCCACTCCTCTGTCTTCGCTTACTGCAGGCAACAGGCTCCCAGCCTGCCTTGCGGCCAATCCTAACACTGCTCTTATGATGCGGGCAGCATGAGAGCAGCGTTAGGATTGGCCTGAGCGCACTGGCTTGGCCCTCCCAGGCCTGCTGTCTCCAACCAGGCAACACAGTGCTGGGTTGGGGAATGCTCAGTGCGCATGTGTGTTTGGCCATCCTGAAACAGCCGGGCAAACACACATGAGCACTGAGGGGAGTGCACACCACTCCCCCTCCGTGCTCGTCATCCCATGGCCCGCCCCTTGCAAAATAAAAAAAAAAAAAAATACTATTTATTATTATTTTCATTTTTCAATTTGCAGCTGCTGGCGGGGGTGACGCTCCTCCGCCACAGCGGGGGAGCCGCTGCTGTTAACCACACCTGCCACCATGAAAGCAACAGCCATCAGTGACAGTCACTTCTGTCACACACCGACCACAGCTGCCTCCCCCCTTAAGGCGCTAACCTTGCTAGGCTCGTTTGTCCACAGGGCCACAATATTAGAGAGATTTAACCTGAGCAAGAAAACAACAAGCACACCTGCCACCATGAAAGCAACAGCATCAGTGACAGTCACTTCTTTCACACACCGACCACAGCAACAATAACAGGGCCACAATATTAGAGAGAGTTAACCTGAGCAAGAAAACAACAAGCACACCTGACACCATGAAAGCAACGGCATCAGTGACATTAACTTCTGTCACACACAGGACCACAGCAGCAATAGGAGGAGCCACAATACTAACCAGAGTTAAACAGAGCAAGAAAAGGACATTAACCACACTTGCCACCCTGAGAGCAACAGCATCAGTGACAGTCATTTCTGTCACACACAGGACCACAGCAGCAATAACAGGAGCCACAATACTTGCCAGCGTTAACCAGAGCAAGAAAACAACATTAACCACACCTGCCACCATGAATGCAACAGTATCAGTGGCAGTCACTTCGTCATACACTGGACCACAGCAGCAACAACAGGAGCCATAATACAGGCCAGAACATGTGACCACAGTCACTGCCACAGCAGCAACACCAGCGGAACCCTGGTTAAAGTATAGCAGGGGGCGCATCAGAGACAAACGCTTCCACCACAGCTGTCACCACAGCAGGGACCACAGTCATGACAATAGTTGCTAACCACAAAAGAGACAACAGCAATGTGGTGTAAACACAGTAGTGGCTACAACTGTAACCACAGCCATCACTGTGGCAGGGACCAGCCCACATCCATAGCTGCAGCGGAGATCACAGCAGTAACAACAGCTGCCAAAGCTCACTGACCACAGCAACAACCATATCTGTAACCCTGGAAAAGACTTAACAGCAGCCACTCCACTACCACAGCCGTGACAACAGCAAGTGCACCCACTGTTAAAACAGTGGCCTCTGTGGCAGGGACGGCAGTAGCAACAGCAGCTGCCAGCAGAGGAGGGACACAAGCATTGCCCACGGTAGGGACAACAGCTGTCGGCAAACCTGGGATAACAGCAATGACCACAGTTGTAACCACTGAGGAAATAAGTGATGAGTGGAAAATTTGAATCAATCTTAGCCACTTTTAATTACTGTCGTCAGCATTCTGGTATACTTTTTTGTTTACTGTGCCACTACAGGCACAGATCAAGAGTCTGCAATCAGCCTTAGCCCTGCTCCAGTAGGAATAGTTGAGGCCCAACTGCTAAACTGAGTATCCTCTGAATGAGAACGCAAGCAACCTGGTCGCAAATTCAGCCTGGATCTCCTCCTTGAGATACAACCCAAGTCCTGTGGGACAACAAGCTCAGGGCACACGCCTCGGCATACCCTTTCATGTCACTGAGAAGAACAAACGCAAGCATTGTTAAAGCCAATAGGTCAGGCTTTTGTGTGCCACAGTATGTAAACAGACGCAGGTATAAATGTGAATAGGCTTCATTGTCCATGCTTTCTCTGTGTCCTTTTTCATGCCCCAGGCATGTGGTGCCATGCGTCAGGTTGCACGCTGACATGACACAAGTAGCCTGTGCACATTTTAGCATTTCTGTCTTTGCATGCTTTGGAACATTGCATTGGGACTAGTTGGCTTTTCCATTGCATGTTCCTCAGATCAGAGGGTTGAGCTGTGAGACTTGTGGGGAGGGAATGGGCACGTGCTGTCCTCCCATCCTTTAAGATGCCGCTTGCCTTGGCAGGTGGAGTGTCCACGACAGTAGGTCCGGTGGCTGTGTGAACTAATGCATTCACCGCAGGGATCTGCATGACCTGTGGTCTCAGTCCAGCTTCCTTCAGGACTACTGATTAATTTACCCTGTACTGATAAAATGTAAAGTAGACTAACAAACTGGCATTATCTGTCAATAGGAGCAGGAGAATCCATGGGGTGAACATGCGCTCCACCTATGCACTTTGTTGCGCCTCTCTGCACAGAGAAGGGGAGGACCACAGCTCACACCTACCTTTATGAGGCACACACCTATCAAGTTATTGCCTTTTGATCACAGTATAGGGCCTCCTGCATGTCGTGGTCCATCTGCATCACAGCAACTTGCTTTCAACACAGCAGTTGTGACAGCAGTTTCCCTGTTTTTCAGTGCTGTATATACCAGGTTTTATTGGTACCCATCTTGCTTTATCAAGCTTGAATGATGAAATGCAGAGTCAGTCCTAATGTGGTTTGAACCTGTAATCCACAGGTTATCCACGGATCTTGGCACCGCAAGCTCTCTGGTCCACCGGAGTCCTCCAAAAAGTCTAAGGGCAAAGCATTCTCATTTATTTTATCGTTGCTATTAATAGCCCTGTTCAGATTGTTTGCATGAGCTCCCAGGTTTTGGACGGAATTAAAAATAGAGAACGACAGGTGAAGTGATCTTCTGCAGCTTGCACCCTCTGGTCAAGCGAATTAGGGCTCAGATTTGCTTGGGCCATCTCCATCCACTATGCCCTTAGCCTAATTTGACTCCTAAGAAGTAGGAGCAGAGTAAGACTTGGATTTTGTTGCTAGATGGGCTGTCTGTTGAACAACTTAGCTGTCCATCAGACTTGGTTTATAATACCAGCTGAAAACTGGTCTGACCATTAGTTGTTGATAACCACTCAGTGTAAAGAAAATTATGCAAAATCACAACGCTGACTTGTTCTTGATGTGAATGAAAACGATAGTTAATGCAAGCCAGTGTAGCGCCTTGTGGCATAAGTGGGCAGGAATTACAGGCTGTCAGTAAACACCCCTCATGGCACTTTGTATCAACCTCCCATTACAGAAAGGCAGGCGAAAAAATGCATTAAAATGGTAGATTCCTAAAAGTACTGAATCTCTCTTGCAGTTTCTTGTTCTAGATTTACTCCTGTCTTTCGGAATCAAACCCTAGAGAACACCCTTCAAGGATCCTTGTCAAGCATGGAGTTTCACAAACTGAGCATCATGGTCTTGCACAGCTGGCCCTGCTCCTGTTGCCAGCAACTCTGCTTTTCTTCTTCACTTTGAATTTGTTTTGTGTGTTTTTTTGTTTTTGATTGATAAATTCTCCATGGCCCAGTGGTCATAATTCAGTGCTCAGCTCTGGTCTAGGGTTTTGGCCCATCACAAAGACTGCATTTCCAACTTCTCAATGTGCTGTACTTTCAGTATTAATAATGAAACAGGGCAAGACCAATTTGTTTAGCAAAGCCTTGTCGACGCAGGCTGGGATCCATACCACAGCCTGTCTCTAGTGGGGATTTTCAAGGCTTAAACGTGCCAATCTCCTTGGCGGTGCTGAAACTTTCATCAGTTTGTACGAACACAGGCATGAAATTAAAGTATCTGACCATGTAATGGCTTTTTCTGCCATTTAATCTTTGGTTTAAAAAAAAAAATCTCAGCTTTTCATGCAAAAACATCTCGTCGCCGCAATCAAGAAACAGCTTTGCTATTGGCTTCCCAGCTGTTGACTTGACCCTTGCTCTAGACTTGGTGTTAGGTGGAGCCTGCAGCTGCGAAGAGGTCAGGCTTTGAGGATCACCAGCCAGAACAGCTGGATTTCAGTGGAGCTAAGGGGGTTCCCTGTTGACTGTCTGCCTTCCCCAGTCTTTGCCAGTGCGTTTCACCTGCTTCGCTCTCGGCAGGCTAGGAAGCGTTTGATGCGCGAGCCTTGGCGCGAGTTCTGTCGCAGACATTATTGCTAGTCCGGCATATCCCTGAACCACGGCCTGGGTAGGCCATGGCGCATGGGGCGAAAGCGCTCATTTTAATGGCTAATGAGGAGAACTTGAAAGTACCTTCTTAACACCACGGGGGAGCTCTGATATGAATATTCCACGCTTCCCAGGAGCAGCCGTCATCTGATAGAGATTCAGCTTTGAGTGGAATGAAAAAAAAAGGACTCCTGACGCTTCTCCCGAGGTTAGTTCTACGTCCAGGCCAGCAGTGTGCCATCAACAGCCTTTGCAGGGCTTTTTGGCTGCTGCTGTGAATTTAACTTTTGATTGTAAGTAGATCAAACATCTGTCAAAAAGTATTTCGGAATAATTGGTAGCAACGCGGATTTGGAGCTAGCATTCCAAAGATTGTCCGCTTGACCAAGATTTTTGGGACATAGGTCAGGGATTAGTTAGCCTGAACCTAGGACGTAGCCGTCTTGCCTAATGAAAATTGAGTTTTGCAATAGTGTTTGGTTTCTATTACCCAGTTAAATTGCTCTCATTTTATGGACCCAAGAAATAAAAAAAGCTGCAGGTGAATGAGCCTTTTAGCTACCTCCCTGGCCACCCTTTACAGGTGGTTAATTTGTTTAACAAAATGCAGGTACCCAAAGGTTTTCCTAAGCGCCCACTGCTGGTGCTGCCAAGTGCTTATATTACTGAATACTAAGGCAGCCTGCTCTTGATTCCATCTCACGCCTCTTTCTTCCACCACCTTCCGCTTCCTGTCCCTTGATATGACTCTTGAAGGTTTTTTTTCAATCCCTGTGTTCCTATTGGCTCACTCTTTCCTTCTCATTCTGTTCCTCCTCTTTTCTCCCTTTGCTGCCGTTCTCTATTGCTTTGCGTCAAAATCTCGTAATGAAAAATACGTCCCAGACTGTAGATGATTGCCAGGACCCGACGCCTGCAACCACCACAAAATAAGCACCGCCCTTTTTTATTGTCCACTGGATTCCTTTTAACTAACAATGCAAAGCCCCATTTCTGACAGAATACATATCTACCACTTCTTAAAAGTTTGAAACTAAAAGATGACTGCTTAAGACGAATGCAGCAAAATCCTTAAAACTTATCAGGTCAAATGAGCAACCAGACTTACCTAGTGGAATAGTTCAAGTTTATTGTAAAGTTTAATTGCATATTTACAAAAACACCTACAATACATAATTTGATTGGTGCATTACTCAGTAGGTCCATCAATCCTCTCCCTTCTTCATGAGGTGTCTATTCTACTTATCCGTTTTGTACTATTGCCCTTGATATAGGTTGCGAGGGCTTCGTTTTCTCTGGTAGTGCAGGTTTTAAATTGCAGCTACCACTGTAGAGTTTATTCTTTGCACAAGTTCGAGTTGTTTTTCTGCTTGGAGTGTTTCATAAATGCCTCAAGTAGAAAAAGGTGATGGTTAGCTTGGGCCGGATCCGCATGTAAATAGCGTACAAGTGGCTTCATGTCGTGCATGACACATTTAGCCTGCTATTTTTAGGCCAAACGCACTAGGAATTCTGGGACTTGCAGTCCTACTTCTCCTGTTATTAGTATGGGCATTAAAATCCCAGATGGAAAATGATGTTGGCTAGAAATCTACAACTGATTGGAGGTGTCACACATGACAGTAGAAATGTGGCAGCTGTGTATGTGGCCATCAGAAGTTCAATTTACTTACCTTAACTTCTGGTTTGTGAAATCTAAACTAGGCCTGGATCTGAAGGCACCTTGGTTTCTTGTTCTTTGAAGAATTCAAAGCAGAGCTCTAACTTCAAGCCACCAAATAAATGCCTTAGTTTTTAGTTTTCTTATTCTTGCCATGTCATTGCGGTTGTTTGAGTTACAGATGCTTTGGCACCGCAATGTGGCTCACCTCCTCTGCAATATGTTTGTAATGCAAAGGCCCATCTTTTTAGTACACTGGATGGGTTTATTACAGCTGGCAAAGGTGCCAAGGTGGCAGCTGGACACCAGTTGGGTATTATCATTTCAGCCATGATCTCCAGCACCAATGCAGCAAGTATTAAGGAAATGTATAGTGCTTGTATGGAAGTGCCTAAGACAGCAGAAGGAATGATTCCCGTTCGTGGCACGTGCTCAGTCTCTCTTTACTCACACTTAGATAACAAATGGAGATACCCAAGAGAAAATAGTGACAAGTGATATTGTTGCAGCATTGTCATCAGGTCCCACAGTTTGTCACCTAACAAATGTATATGTTTCAGTGCACCCCCATCCCTGTGCCATATGATGCAGTACAGGTACAAATCTATAACATGCATTAAGTCTACAAGCAGCTCTGGTCTGTCTGAATGTTATATTGCCTACTTCGTCAGTTAACAATGTCTCGGATGTTGCCCCAAAACAACCCTAAAATGTACTACGTCAAATTGTATTAACATACTAGCACAACAGAGCACTCGGGTTTCCGAGGTCCGTGTGTGAGTAGCTCAGGCCAGTGCAGGTTTTTTTCTTTGCATTCTGTGGCTTGTCCGTACTATCCCATTTAAAAAGGCAGGGTAGGAGGCCCAGTATGGAAAAAAAAGCCCTGGACTCACTAGGCTAGTTATGGATAGATCTGACAAACTTGAAAGTCCTAGCATTAGTTATTCCATTCTTTTCGACTAACCCCATGTCGCGAGAGTAGTGGACAGCCACCTGATTTTTCAGCCAATGGCGTTCACTATGCTGTGAATCATAGGTCTATACTTATAGTGGCTGAATGAATGGTAAACTACAAGTCCCAGCATGCCGTGTTACTGGCTAACCTGCGCCTCGTGAGAGGGCCACCTGACAGCTGCAGGCGCATGGTGTTGAATGGGCCGACCACTCGCCCAGTGGCCACTCTCCGTGGACCTGCAGACCTGTAGCCCTTTGGGCGTCAGTATAGGCAGTGCCAGCCAGCGTGCCAGTATTCATAGGCAGTGCCAGCCAGCATGGCGCGCTCTGGAGGCGCACAGGGCGAGTTGGACACCTTCCCCGTCGTCGACAGATGTGCGTGCTGGAGCAGGTTGGCGCCTTCCAGGCTTCAGGAGAAAGCTTGTCTGACATTCTCCGCGAAGGCCCTTTGAAAGGAAGTGGTTAGAGATTTTGTTTGTCTGAGGCCGGCTTTAGGGAAACAAAAGCTCCCGAAACCTCTCGCTGTGGCCCAGCCCGGGCCGCCCCAACAAGCCTTCAGCCCTCCCGCCCTTTTTGCGGTGTTTGCACCGCCGAGATGCTGCTGGGGAGCCCGCCCCCGGGCCGCCCTTGACTCCTTCCCTCCCTCCGGGTATCGAGATAAGGCGCCCGTGGAAGGCGGTGCAAAGCGCCGCGTCGGTGTGATCGGCATGCGAGGCCCGGCCGGGGAGGGCGGTCACAGCCGGGGCCTGGCAGCCGGCGCAGGGCTGACGGGAGCGGTGTCCTCGTCCTCCGAGGCCCGGCGCTTCAGGGCCATTGAAGGAGCTCGCAGAAAGCACCAGCAAGCAGTGTGAGCTGAATTATGACCACTGCGCCATAGAGAATTTCTCTATTTATTATTATTATTTAATAATATGGAATGATTATGGGAATTCTTTATTAGTGCACTTTGTTCATTTTTTTTTTTTAGTTATTTGATGTAGGCTTTATATAATCAATGAACAATTTATGTTTGTATTTGTTTATAAAACTTTAATAAAGAATTGAAACACACAAAAAAGCGCTTCTTCGCTCTTGTGCTACCGGCCTACGGTACCTGCAAAGCTCTGTGGCGCGCACACCTCGCATGTTCAGTGCAGTCATTCCAAAACCATGACCCTTTGTACGATTTAACAGTATTCAGCGCCTTAAGTGGAAATGCAGGTACTCCCTTCTCTAGAGCAGTGGTTCCCAACCTGTGGTCCGGGGACCCCTGGGGTCCGCGAAGCCTTCTCAGGGGGTTCGCGAGACCCTAGAAAATTAAAAAATATTAACAAATATTGACAAATTAGGTCCCCAGCTTCCAGTAATGACTCAGGCGGGGGTCCCCGGATTCCCATGATGATTCAGTGGGGGTCCCTGGGTTCCATTAATGTTAAAGTGTGGGTCCACAGAAATCAAAAGGTTGGGAACCACTGCTCTAGAGTACTCGCTTGCTGGTACCCTGCCCTCCCCTCCACTGTAGCGCAGCAGTGCAAGAAGTGTTGGTTCTCAGGACCAGGCAGGATCGGCCCATTTACAGCACAGATGTCATTAGGTTCTTTGTGATTTTTATTATTTTCTAAATAAACGTATAGTCGTACTCTCCAGGATGGAACTATAGGGTGGTGCAGTTTGGCCTGTGTTATCGTACATCTCCCGCATGCCCACTTGTGCATTGACACAGGCCCAGTCCAGCCAAGCTGCTTCTCACAACATCTGTGCTTCTCGCTTCTGTTTTCCTGTTAATGGTACACCGGGGTGTTCGAGATGGGGTAGAGCTGTACATGTTTTAAGTCCGCAACCTTTAGGGTGTCCCAAACTGGATGAGCCATGCCTTGTAATACACTGAGTGAATAGATGTGTCAAAGTAGTCTAGACTGCAGGAGCCAAAATTGCGAAACCATGTCTGAGAGTTGAGTTCGTTGGATGCGGACGAGAGAGCTGCTCTGGGACACGCTTGTCCCCCAGTCAGAAACGGAAGAAGGGCCGGGTTGGCATTGGCAGCACTGCTCACTCTGCCCTACACGCACACATGAAGTATGGGTGCACACCCAATAGTTGTTATTCGTTTTCTCCCATAAGACGTGTGGGGTAAGGACAAGGCCTGCTGGAGTCACTAGGCCATCAGATCTCTCCTTGAGTCTCTATAGAAGCATGTTCTGCAGACGGGCGTTAAATCTTAGCCATTTCCCTGGACAACGGCTTTTTTCCCCTCAAATTAAGTAGAAAATTAATTATGGGGCTCCCCTATACCTGTCCAGCAGCGCGTACTGACGCGTACTTGTGACGGCGTACCAGAAAATGTTCACAGGCCGGTGCATTCCTGTGGGCATTGTGGATGTTGTCGCATTTGCATCCGCCATATCATTAGTGCAAAGTATGTACATGGCATGTGAGAGCCTCCGTAACGTATGTTGTGTACATGCATCACATTCTCTTGACTGAATAGTTATACAGCACAAATAGTACAGAGGATGTGCGAGCTGCTTATGAGTGTGAGTATTGGCCTGGTCACGTGATAGTCAGTGTCGGTGGAACAACCTAGCCATTGACAAAATGGTCAATCCTCTGTTTTTATCTGACCTAACATACGGTGTATCCAGATGACTGAGTGTTGTCCTGATGAAGCCAATGGATTCATACTCAATCGTGAGTCGAAACAGTGACATTAATATTCTGTCTTAATCTTAAACTAATTGAAAGCCCAGTGGGTTTGAGATCTCAATTATTGACATATCAATGTTGACTTTGATTCATCTTACGTGTATTGGTTTGCACTGTATCTCATTATTCACTTATTCGCTTATCACGGTGCAATCTTTACTGCAGTTTTGTTTGGTATATACCTTTGAAACAATGTGCAAGTACATTGTTTACTGTCGCAACTACTTTGGGTTGTTTCTTTTTATTCGTTTTGATACTCAGCCAATCCGCACAAACACTACTACAGAAATCAGTGCTTTACATGGGAATCACAAATACAGCCAAAGCACAGGTGTTAAAATGAATCCTTTCGAACCACTATTATCCTTATATTGCATACCCACATTCCGCTAAGGTTTATGAGTCAGCCCGGCAAATGTTTACCCGCATTTTCTTGAACCACATATAGTTTACAAATGCATGTATTACCTGCAGATTTTTTTTCACTGATGTAGGTCAAAAGCAAAGGTCCAATTTGCAAGGAGAACCTCTTGAATACTGGACAGATTGCATAGCACCTGAATACTAGCCTTCTGAACCCCATAACCCAGCGTCCTGGAGTAATTTCTGAATCCCATGCAATGTCTTTCAGATGTTCGTGTATACATAGAATTTAGCATTATTTTCTCAGGTACATGTTTAAGATGCTCCAGGCATTTTGAGGTCTGTTGCAATGCAGATATTTATAAATATAATACTAGATGGCTGTTGCAAGTTTGAAGTACTGGCAGGCATCTTCTTCCTTACCCCTGAGGAAGTCTTTTTGATTGAGCTCCAATGTCTGCATACTTTTAATTTCTTGACACTTTATGTGTCTTTGGTTGGTGATTTGTTAGAAGATTTTGAACGCACACCCCGAGGACAAGGAGATGCTGTGCAACAAATGATGCCCATTATGCATATGTACTAATAATATGAACTAGAAAATTGAAAATGGCGTGGACAGTGAAAACAGATACACATTTTTGCAAAATTACAAGCAGAAAGAGAAAGAAACACAAGGGCAGGGAAACTGCTGTAGCAGACAGCTATCCAACCTCCATGAAAACAGCTATGTTATAGACCAAATCAAATGACAGAATTAGGCACACTGTGCAGGGAAGCCCTAATAGTGATAATATTGATAATTTATTAGTCAAGGTTTCAGTGCCTAGGGCTGTGCCAAGCTTCAAAACCTCACGTCATGATGTGTTATGGGGAACTGCTCAAGTTTATTCATAAACTTTTAAGAAGCTCATTTGAACTGTAAATACATGAATTAGCAAAATTGGTTTGAGGTTGGGAAACCAGCCTTTTTCTTGCATTAAAAAGGTGAAACTTTTTCACACTGCTGGAAAAAAATATGACATTTACAAATGTTGGAGGCATGTTTTCTTGGAAAAAAAGGTTTTACGTGAGAATTGTCACTCAGAACAGAAATGGAGGAAGCCACCACAACTGCGGAAGGCAGAAAACATTAACTGTTTATTGTTATGAGGGTAGAACAGAAATCTTTCCCACCACTTATCTCAATCTCTTGTGAAATGGGACTAGGCAATGTGGGAGGAAAGCAGTCATATTTTTAAACGACTATTCCCAGCTCCCCCCAATTAAAAGCACATCTCTAGAAAGGTCGACACTGTGACAACTGGATTTAGCATTAACCTGCTTTTAGCATCAAGGTTTTGCCAGTTCAGTAAGGTTGTGTAAACAGGATAAGTAATGGCCCTTGGAAAACATAATGCAATAAATCATTCATTACAAGCGTGACTGAAAATACAAGGGTGTGCTTCCCTCCAGGCCAAGGACTGTTTGGTGCTTCTTGTATATGTCATTACTTTCATGGCTATCTCGAGGAAGTATATTTTCTATTTTTAGTGGGGCTATGCGGTTTCCTGTAGATATTTTGATGTATTTTGTGGCTTAGGCTTTTGGCCACTTAAAAATATGTGTAAGCTTCCGCACAGGAAATCTCCAGCGAGTAAAAGATTGTTGTGAAGTTATTTCTGATCAGACCTTTAAGTTGACTATTGCGTTACGGAAGAATATTCTATGGAATGGATGTCTGTCTGCTTTGCTGAATTGATGTCCTATTTTCAAGATAGCCATTGACTATGTAATGGAGCTCAGTTTAAATCCACTGTATGCAACTGTATTTTACGTTGATATCTAGAAAATCTAGCCTGGATCTGGTTTACTACGTCTACGGTGAACCTGAGTTATTTATGGTAAGTGTGGACTGGGTTGCAGGATGGCATAGATGGATTTTGACCCTTTTTTTAAAGACATATGTCATGTTTGGCCATTGATCTAAATGCCTCTAAGATAAAGGTGTGCACAGGTACCCCATTGGTGGGTGGCCTCTTGTCTTTGCAGAGTGTATTCAGGAAGGGGCTAGTTTCAGAACTTTATGTTGAAAGTGCCATCTGTAGCATGGATGTAGGGCCATTGGATGGATGTTTGCAGAGACAACTTACAACTGCTGAACATGTGCCTGGATTTGTCACAGCCATATTTTTGGGAAAGGGGAGGGTCATGAGAACTCCATTGCTTCATAAAGGCAAATCTTTGTGGAAATCCCTACCCTAATTCCACACCTAATGTGAGTAGCAAAACTTTTTATGGAAAGAGCCCAAATGAGTAGAAGAATTCTGACATATTTTTCAAGGAGACAGGGGAGGGGTTTCTGGACATGGACAAATATTTTCCCTCTAGTTAAAAAGGGAGGAATATTAAAATGCACACTTTTCGTAACCTAGTTGGACAGACCCCCCTCTACTATGACTAAGGGAGGTAGAAGTATGCCTGGGCGCCTGTGATTTTTGCTTGTTTTCAAGACTGTTCCTGTGGACCTGTGTGAACCTGAAAAATGAGTGCCTTAAAAAAAATCTTATCCTCCTCCCTCTTCCCTAACCCATTTACAAAATGTTATGATATATTTTATAGTATAATGTATTACATAGAGCTTGTAAGAGCCACAAATTGTGCAGTTACATATTTTTATCGTGAACATGATTGTAATTTAGGATTAAATTAATATAAAGAAAGAAAAAAACTTGGCTCCAATCAGTTATGAAGTTAAATCACTTTTCCTCTGTTTCTGGACAAAATTTGATGTGGTTGTCTGTTGGAAATGGGATAATGAAGCTGGTCTTCTGAGTTATATCTAGACTGTATATGTAAAGCATCGGACTATGGCAGCTGGTTAAGTTCTACCAGCTCTTCTTGTGGCAGGGAGAGGGCGGCTAGGGTTGAATGTGTGTGTGTTTGAGTGTGAGCCATAATCTACTTATCACTTGACAAAAGACCCCGTGAGTTAAAAGCCTTAAAAGCAGATTATGTTCTTTGTCTTTGCATGTTTAATTTTAAGCTTAAAAATAATGAAAGCCACCCTGTGATGTTAGCGGAGTTCCAAACCGCAAGTCTGCAGTGAGACTCCCCTGTCCGCCTTATGTGCTCTGTGCATCCTAGCCCGCCGAGCTGGTGCAGCCCAACTCTATGAGGTTCTATTAAGAAGCATTTCTCTCTACTGCTTAGAGGACACTGGTAGGCTCTGTTGCGGTTTCCCACAATCGTGCTTTAATTTTGTGGCCCAGCTGTAAAGCGGGGCTAAATCTGTTTTGCATAATAAGAGAGCACAATGCAGGAAAAAAACAGGCCTGGGTGTTGTACTGCAACCATTACCCCGATACAAGTCGTTGTTCCCAGCACAAATTTAAGAGCATGGCACCAACGCCTTCCAAATGAAGCTATTCATAATGTCAGAGAGTGGGTGATGATGGCACTTACGTACCCTAACAGAAGAAGCAGGTCTCTCACCTTACAAAGGCTTGTAGGTGGTGCTTGTGGCAGTCCAATACAAGGAGAACCCCAGTGGCACAGTTGATCCTGTAAAAGCAACCCATCCCCCGTTTGCCACAGAGTGTGCGTGCAACAGTGGCCCTTTTACTTGTAAAGCATTGAGATGTGGCTCATTTATATACTCTGTGGTGACCCTGAAATGTAGCTTGGGTCTGGCCCAGCGTTGGATCCCATAAAATAACAGTGAGACTGCTTTTGTGGGCCTGCTGTGACTGCTCCAGTAATAATAATGACTCTTTGTTAGCACGAGTAATGAGGGGATTCAGGTCTTGCAGACTTCGTTCCAGTGAAAGTTTTCTGCCCACTTGTTGGGTGGCTCTGTGATATGTGGTTTGATCCTAAGCTGGAAAAGAGCGGATACATTATCAGCATGCATTGAAAAGAGCAATATACAATACAAACTGTGCAGCTGGGTTAGAAGGGAAAGTAACCTAAGCAGGAAGGAACTGTGTGGGCTGGCACTCGTGGCTGAGATTGTTTATTTTTTAAATCCCTGTAAAAGAGCTACACATAGCTTTTTGGCTGCTAAGCATTGAAGAACGTCGATCCTTGTGATAAAATGTTAGGTAGCTGACAGTGTGTTCTTGTTCCATTCTCCCGTCTGCTACAAACACCTTTGACCCGGTTGTAGCTCTGCCTCTTCTCTTACATCGGATGTCTGGTGACTGTTCTTAAAACAAGCATTTGCAATGCAATGGACCTTGCATTTGCTCCAGTTAGAGCTACTGGCGTTGTAAATTCCTAACTGGACTTTTCTTGCCACATAAATTGAAAATGAAAATAAAACATTAGTTAACAAAAGCGAGCTGATTCAAAGCGCAATGGCCGCCATGAGCGCAAAGGAGAGACACAAAAGGAAAAAGAAGTTCGCTCGCAGTCAAACGTATCGGCAATCGTGCAATTATCCATGTAACACGGGCAGTCTGCAAGGCGGTAACAAAAACGCTCCAAGGAGGGACAAACATAAAGCATTTACCAAAGATGATAAAGGATTTTTAAAAGGCAAGCCCACGAACGAGTGAAAGTGATGGGCGTGCGGTGGGCGTGGTTAAAAGCCCTGGTCAAAGCGCTTGCGTGCTCGACCTAAAAAAAGAGTGCCATAATGAGAATTTTCAAACATTTCTGTGAAAAATATTAAAAATAAATGTGCTTCCTTGTGTGTTTTACACCCTCTATTATTCTTTGCACACACCAACCATAACAATAAGAAAAGCAACTCCAAAAGTACTTCTTCGCGGTAGTGGCTGTGTCAGTGGTGGCGTCCGAACGTCCCTTACCCAGAGGGCGATCTTGAGAGCCTAGAGGTTTTGGGCTGGAAAATAGGAAGCTCTTCATTTTACATTTGTAGAACAAGTGGACCATAAGCATACTCCAAGACAAGCTTCTTACTCCGTCGGTGGACCTTTTCTTTGGGTAGTGGTAACAGGAGTGGGCAAACTAGGAGGGCCAACAAAGAGGATTGTTGTTAGTTTCATGTTTTTTAGGGGATGGGATGAACTGATTCATGGTTTTGCTGATGTGGTTCTTCAGTGTGGTTCTTGGCTTCACCTGCTGGCTGTTTGAAGAGTACTGCGGTCTCGTCCTGTGAAGTCTAGGTACAAAGTGCACATCCTCTGTTTGCAGTGATAGGACCTACTCAAAACAACATGGAATGGCAGTTAAAACTAGGAGCACTTGCCATCTGCTGTAACTTTTAGCGCTCAAACAGCTGTACTTTTTCAGAAACTTGCAAAATAATAAAAAAAAGTAGGGAAGAGGAGAAATTACACCAAAATCACACACAGAAAAGAGACACTGGAAAGGAGTAAAGGCAAAAAATGACAGTGAAGCACCATGAAGAACAAAAAACAGGAAGGGAGAATAGACGAAGTGAGGTTTGGGGTAATTCTCCCTGGTAGAAAAACAACATCTGGAGGAACAACAAAGTATCCCCCTGCGTCCGTTGAAAAAATATTGATGTATAGAGATACAATGAATTTTTATTTCAGAGTATTCGCCCAGAACCATCCGGAGAACATTGGGAATGACAAGGTGTGAGGGACAGAGATTACTGTGTATATAACGCTGCATGTAGGGCTCCGCCTACTGACTGTCAACACCCAAACAGCACAGGTGTGTAAAAAAGTGCATTATCATATCAAGTGCTTTCATGTAGGGCTTCATACCACACTTTTGCTGTTTCTGTAAATAACTAATATACAGCTTAATGTTAGGCAATTTCTTAAGCTTGGAAGGATGAAGAGCTTAGCTGCCCTGCCAAACTGCACACCCCTGCCTTGCTGATCACACCACATGTTGGCGCAAGGATTTACTCACTACGCTACTTTGCCACCATACTACATCCAGGTAGCGTTTGGCACTCTTCGCATCCAGCGCACTATTTTCTGTGCCCTCTGGTTGTAGGCATTTGTTTGTTCCTGCTGTATTTCCCTTTGAGGTTGGTGATCACGGAGCCAGCCTGCTTAGTGTGACCACAGGACAGTATGGATTAGTGTGGGTCAAAAGAATGAAGACTACATTTCACAGGATGTGATGATTTCTTCATTAAAGTCCAGAACTAAAAACATGAAGTCATCGGGCCAACCTGTCCGATCGTAGACTTTCAGCATCTCAGAGTTAGAGCAGCCATCGTTTCACAAAGACTTGTTGTTCACAGGCAAATGCAATTGACCTGGTCTCTGAAGGGCATTTGCTCATGAGCATCTGGGAGATACTGTCAGCACAAATTAAAAAGATGCCTGGCGTAGGCCTAATTAACGGAGATGTAGGGTTCAGGAGTAGTACCCTACCCTCCCCTTGTATACAACCGAAGAGTACGTTTTTAACCGTACCATAGGCACCCAATAATAAAGGGAAACCGGGGTGTCCTTTAAGTATTTTTAAATCTCTAGAATACCCATCAGAAAAGGAATAATATTTAAAGTGCTCTCTGGAACATAGTTGAGCCCACTCTGGTTTATAGGGACCAAGGTGTGACCCGAAGATGAAGCATGGCATCAGTGGGATGTGAGAGGGTCCATGACTGTGATACGTACTCCCGGTGGACAAGGAGTAAGTCTTTGCTGAAACGTTTTCTAAAGCTCAGTAGAAAGGCTGATAGCATAGCATTTTGTTTAACAAGTTACACATAGGGAGGCATCATCCTGTGTTTCCTAACAATGAAAATAATCTCTCTCCGCTCCCTAGACACAGGTATGGATTTTTTCATCATAGACATAATTGACTCCCAGGGATATGGCTATGAACTGGGCCTGTTGAGCAGTATTTTTGTCTGTGTTTCAGTGGATCTGAGCATTTAAGAATTTAAGGTTTTGTTGGAAGAATAGTATAAAGTGAGGTTAATTCTTTCTTTCACTCCACGATTCATGAGAAAGATCTCTATGGATCTGTCACTTTGCGCAAGCGATACGATCAACGGTGGTGCTTGGGCAAGTCCTTCACAATCGGCTTCATGGCCTCCAGGAACCTCCAGCCAGTCCCTGCAGCAGAGCTTGCATACCCAAAATGTGAATATGGGAGCCAGCAGTCTCAAGAAGAAGCAGAAGAAGGCCCTCACACAGACACACAGATTGCCTCTTGTAAACACAGCTTAAAAGCATATGCGAGCCCAGTCAAAGCAGAACACCCACACACCAGCTAATCTTTTCAACCTGTTAATCTGAAAATGCTTTGTCGCATTCAGCAGCCAGTTCCTGAGATAGAAGCAAGCAAGGACAGTGTCGGTTTAGGGATCCAAAGCGCTGTGCCAGAATTTGGATTAGGCCATTTTGTTGTCCATTGCTGCAGAGTATGGACAAAAAAAGGTTTTGAAGAAACCGAACACACTTTCTGAGGTCACCCATGTTTCTGACTAGCCTAGATTCTGCTTTTCAGTTTCTTGGCTTGAAAAGGGACTTTTTTTCATTCGAGCAGATAAATGGGTACTTAATGGAGATAAAAAAAATTGGCGGTTCAGACAGAGGGGTCCCTTTGTCTGGCTTTTTTGACTGCTGAGCTAGTGATCATGGCCTGTGGTGATTGTAAAAGGAGCTGCGCAGAAGCGATCGACATTCGCGCCTTGTGTCTACGCAAGGTGGGAACCAAGCTGTAATGACAGGTACAACAGGGCTGCGATGACAGATTCATTCAGACAATATTCCGCCGCTGCCCGTAGGCCCTTAGGCTGTCATCGGGCATTTGGCAAGCCCTGTGCCTGCTGGGGAAGGAATAAGCAATCGAGGAGAGCATTGAGCCAACAATGAGGTAAGGCACCTTGTGGTAACTGGATTTAAGCAATCATAATGATGGTGCAGATGTTCTTCGGCTGCTCACTGTTGTCAGGTGGGCAGGTTGTTTTTCCACGGCACAAGAACGGCGGTGAAATAGTGCAGGCTTGCCTTAACACCCAAAGACAAAGCATAATGTATAGATAGTTCAGCCAGGTGATGTCACTGCAAAATCCATGCTTGCGGCAACAAAGCAAAATAGGTAACTGCGTAAACAAGTCCCCAGGAAGTAATTCAGTTGTAGGTACAGGGAGCACTCTAGTATTCCTAACATGTCTGTGCATATCTGTTTCAGGAAGTTATGCAGACTTTTACCCAAGTTGGCCATCACCATTTTTTGTGATTGGTCTACTTTACTGCAGGTTTGTGCTGGTTATTTGGAAAGTGGGAGCTGCTAGTTAACCTGGAGGGCTGCTTCTGTTCTTGAGAGAACATAGGCTGCTTTTACCAGCCCCACTATTTTCATGTCACTGGGCACAGCGGTCTTCCTGTGGGGCAAATAAGGATTTCTTTTCAGTGAGACACCCTCTTTGCCGGAATCTACAAACAGCTCCTACACAGACTCCAGACCATCCAGAATGCTGCTGCAGACTCCTACTCAACCTCCTACTCAACCTCCCACGCCACGCCTCAAGAAGTTATACTGGCTCCCTGTTCACAAACGCAGCCAATTCAGACTTCTTACGCATACATACAAAGGCCTACACAACACAGGACCAGAATTCTTGAACACCCGCATACACTTTCACCAGCCTGATACTCTTCCTTACTCTCACTCACTCCCCACACCTGCGTAGGAGAGCAGGGGGTTGCTCTTATGCCTACATCGCACCTAAAACATGGAAAGACCGCCATCAACACATCAGAGCCGCCTCCTCACTTCTTGAGTTCTGCGAGAAGCCGAAGGCCTGTGACTTTTTGATTTAAACACTGAGGGGACCACACACCAACACACGTACCCAAGTACCGGGATACTCTCACAGGTGATTAGTCTGCTATACAAATCAACATAACATAACAACAGGCACAGTTTCAGTTCAATGCAGCTTGTGGTGCCTCTACCACTTTCCTTTCTGGTACATAACCAGATTTGTGTGCAGACCAAAGTCCCAGGAGGCAATCTTAAGTATTAGGTGTGTGCGGACAGGGCATGGGAGGTACATGTACGGTTCCCAACATACGTCTATAACAGCTTTCAAAAAGAGCAGTGTGAATGGATAGCACAGAATGTACTTTCAGTACTAAAAGAAACTGGAACCACACGTCAGGGGCTATGCGAATTATAATTACTGGCGATTGTGACCTCAAGAAACAGAAGAAGGCAAACGGGAAATAAAATAGGTGTCAATCTTCCACACATGGAAATAGTCAGGAGATTAGAGTGATGGTAAATTATCCACCCTCAGAGCAGCGTTATTAGAGGAAAGTTTGGTGAAAGTGATAAAAAGTTGGCCCTGCTGTGTTTCTGCAGCTGGTGCATCTTGACTCCTCGGTGGGATGAGTGCACTGGACCTTCAAGTTACTCCTCTCTAATTCCTTTGGGTTGCTTCGGTGCAGGCAATAGAGGTATCAGCCCCACGAGGACAGAGTATTTTGTGCTTGCGGGTGACCTCTGTGTTGATTTAAGTTGTTCTTAGTCGCCAAGGCAATGTTTGGAATTGGGTTCCCTTTGTATCTAATCTTTGAATTTATTTAACTTGTCAAAGCCTCTGGTTAGCAAAGTTCAACCTGGACAATGTCTTGGTCAACAGTGGTTTTTCTCTTTGAGTGCCCCTGTTCTTCCTGTGCCATGAGTCAGTCATTGTCGGGAGGTCATGTCTGCACTGACTCATAGCACTGACATTCCTGCCTCTGCGAGTAAGCATGGGGTGGTTTGTCGGAAACTGGTTACAACTTGAATTAGAACATCACTTGCCTTTTGGCGTTAAAGTCCTGAAGTAATGTTACACCGGTATTGGTTACTTACACATTCCTTTCACTAGGTCTCTGTACCTTCTGCTTTAAAAGGGAGTATAGTTATCATTTTATCGATCATTGTAGAACATAGTGGTATAATATATATTGTATCGTCTTGGCCAAGTCTCGCTTGGCATGTTCATCAGCTATTATTTTAATTCTACCTAAGAACTAACCTATTAAGCTTTTGCTTTTATTACTCCCCCATTCTCACAGAAGGGCTCTCAACTCAATAAATATAACACAAAACAACGCAACGCAACACAATAAAGACAACCTGCCTTAAACCAAAAACCAATACTGGTACTCCAGAGACACATGCAAAATCAAGAGTGAAGGCTGTCGAGGTTTGTGAAATTCAGCCATAGACTGTAGTACATATCAGAATTCAGAGATCCTTGGTCAAGAACAGGTTCCATGCTTTCCACAAGTGATGTGTAGTCGTTTTTAAAAATGAAAGACATCCTTGTATCCGTGCTCACTACCCCCAAAAGTATTATTATTTTTTTGGTATTGCAAACCTCTTGTTTTCAAAATGATTTTGGCTCCTGCTTTACAGCTAAGCACACGCCTTTGCTTCTAATGTGGCCAATATTAATAACTCTACCAGTAATAGTATTTTTTCTGAGATCAGTCCTAAAGATGAAAGTATTGCAGGTCATGAGCAAAGATTGCTAGCACATGCGCAATTCCACTTTTAGGAATCGGTTCATATAGTTGTGCTGTTTAAAGGGTGTGAGGCCAGAGAGCACAGTTTGCCTTTCCTGATAGTGCAGTTTGTCTTTATTGACAGCGCTACCCTTTATTGTTGTGGCAATATTTTTTCCAAGCGGCTACATTTCTTACTGCATACATAACAGAAAAAAACCCGCCTCAGCCTGTGGACTGAGCTTTCCCAAAAATTGCCATTTTAGACATGGCGCTATTTGAATTCTGCTTTCAAAACAAAATGTCTCCTTTGTTTTACTTGTAGTATAAAACCTACGTATTATTTACACCCCAGTTGTCCTGTTCTGTCCAATTACTGCAACAAGAATCTGGGAATTGAGAGATCGCAGTAAAGATGGAGCCAGGATACAAGAGACTTGATGTGGTGGTAAAACCTCCTTGTTATAAATATACTAATATGTTTCTTTATACAGCTGAGCACTGTAGATAACCAATCTTACTATTATCCAACTGATGGTTCTCGATTCACCTACCCCTGAATGATGGAAGGCTGGGTTTGCCATGCCAGGACTCAAGCTCCTAACCTCAGAGTATTCCATTTGCCACCTGCAAGCATTCAGCTCTGAGCTTTGCTCCCAGTTCAATAGGTTATGATTGTTTGAATAAAAAGGTTGTGTACAAGCAGTAACAGACTATGTCTTGGACTTTACCCCAAAAAATTGGCATGCAACTTTTTTTTAATTAATAGTAATTTTTGGAAGTCTGGTGTCGCTCTCCCTTATCTGCTACAGCATAATTCTCCAGGGAGTAGCATGTGAGCTACTGCTAGCTCTTCGACTACCTATAAGTAGCTCTGTGTGCAGCCCAGCCTACTGAACTAGTTTTTACTTGGTTGAATTAATATATTGATACTAAAATTAAATGCATGTATTCTTGATGAAAATGTGTGCATTTTCAGAACTACCTGCTGATGTTTTGAGAAAAATGGCTGAATTTTCAAAATCTATTTAAAAGTGATATCACAGCGATAAGTCATGAAACACTGGGGATATGTTACTAATATTATCTTGGTGTTGGGACATCACAGGTGTGGCTTTTATGTATTACCCACATATAGGTATTCCACAATGACAGAGCCTTTTTTTTTTTTTTTAACATCGCTGTGGGCAATTGTGCCTGATGAACTGAGGTAAACTTGCATATGGCGGCCACTAGTGTAATCTTGTCTGATGTGGTCACTTTTACAACACTAATAACATTAGTAACCTGGGATGATTTTATTGAACATAAGTAGCTCTGATTATAGAAAACTTTGGAGGACCTTTGCATAAGCATTTTCATTAGTTTCATGTGTCTGCATCACTTGTCTGCAAAGTAACGGGAAACGTATTCCATAGGCGGTGCTCGTTTGCATAAGGTTAAAGTAATTTGTTTATGGTTCTGTTTTAGTTGTGTTCAGTGCTCATGGCTACAAACACATAAGTTCAGAGGAAATTAAGTTTTTATTATAGCAGTCATGGAAGAGCCTGGCGTGACATCGGAAACACCACGACTCACTTGGTATCGGACTCCATTTTGAGTCTTCTTTACAGCGTAAAATGGCGCGATGGTGAGACTCTGAAGTCTTCCAGAAAAGAACAATACTTTCCGCAGATCAGTTCACTGATGGAGAACTGGAAAGAGCACAGAGGTCACCCTATGCAGCTGCCATTGTTAGGAATGTTTTTTTCCCTCCCTTTCAGGTTATTGCACCTCCATAGAAGTGTTCAGCATGGCAACATTTGTCCTTAGTAGGCAACAGTGCCATCTGCCATGGAAGATAAAGTGATCCCTAATCGGACGAGTAAGCCGATACCGCTGCGCATCTGCTGCTCCACCTGTGGCATCATCACCCAGCAGTCTTTGCGTGTTCTGCATGATCTTGTTTTTAAGTTTTTACATGCTGCAAACTCATTTAAAGGGGCACCATCCACAGTATAGAAAAAATTGATGTCTTTGTCTAGCCATGCATCTTTGTCAGTGGTGGTTTTGACACCGATTGTGATTTTTTCACCAGACCGCCTTTAAATGTTTTTAATGTTCTTCGTCCTCATAAGCATTTTGTCTACCATTTGGACTGTGAATTTCAGGCTAAAATAGTCCTGGTTGCACACAGATTATCACATCCACCCAGGAGGCAGGACTCCAGTGTAACATACCAGCAATGTTCCTCATTCATGTACCGTTACTAAGAACATTGATTTCTAGATCCATCTTCTCAAAGCCAAGGAACCTATGGGTGATTCATGGTTAAGAGACCCAGCTTATGTTAGATCATATCTGGAGCAGCCTTACAGTAACAAAAGTGCTATAAACAACATCTACTCTCTTGCTCGTGGCATATGTCCCAATTTCATGATGCACAGCAGGTTAGGTGCATTGCTACAGACAGAAAATCTGATGATACACAGTAGTGGATTAACTGGATCAAGACTGGATCAAGATTTCTGAATAGACAAATCACCCTAGGGAGCTTGCCTAGTGCCAGTAATCCTGAGGTATTCTTCACTCTACGATGACACACGTTGGCCGCTGAATGGCTGACGGTTCTGAGTTCCTCTCCTTCCACGTCTCAATTTTTCAGACTTCTGGACTGTGAACATAAATGGGAATCCTCAATGCATGTTAGATGCTGCATGGCACGAGTCAGGATAGTGTACGAGTAGAAGATAATGTGACCTGGTTGGTGCCGTGAGCCTGAAGGGTCTTCTTTGATGGTCCATGCAATACTCCTTCAGAAGGTGAGACTTTAGTTCCTCTCTGATTTGCAGAAGAAATTGCACGAGCCTAGGATAAATCTCTGGGGGTTCACTGTTCAAAAATGTTGGTGCAAAAATAGTTTGCTTGTCTCCTGGTTCAAAACTTTAATTTCAGCAAAACTATATTGCATCTACCTAAACGCAGTATTAGTCCCTTACAGATGCTCACGTGTGCAAATCAAGCCTGCTATTGCATATATGCAGTGTATGCAGATGTGATAACACACGTATAGCGCGCACATGTTTAGATTGCATAGATTGCACGCATCTCAATGTTTGTGATTCATGCACACTTTATGAAGGTGTGCATTGGGACTTTTCCAGGTGTTTGTTTGGCATAAGGCTAAAAAAGCTTTAAGAGATGCCTGTAACCACTGCATTCAAAGGGTAAATTTTCGGCGTGCATCATGTTACCACAAGCACCAGATAATCAATCTGGGCCTGGTTCACAAACTTTTGTATCGTCTTCATGTTTTTTCTTCTTTTTTTTCCAAAGAACGGCGTGCTAAAAATCAGTGTTTTCCAAAAATATGCTTTTGTCCGTCTCAGCCTTGCCTTCTCTGACGGAATATCTGCCATGCAAACAATCCACTTAATTGAGCATGGAGCTACGATCTGCATATTCCCATGCCTAACTCACTGAGATTCTGTACATTCTAAAACTGCAAAAATCTAAGCAAATTACAGGCATAAATGTATTAAGTGTATTTACACATTTTGTTTTTATGACGCAAATTGGAAGTAAACAGGATGAAGATTTTGCTGAAACTTGAAAAGTACTTTCCCTTAGACTCTCCGTATGAACCAAGCATCACACTCCACACTCTGGTCTCCTCCAGCCCAGTCCTCGCCATTTTTCAGGGGTGAGACTGGGGTATGTTCAAGGACCTGCTGAATAGTTTCTTTCGTTGTAATGAAAGTTTTTACTTTAGACACGGTCTTTGATGTAAGGCTACTTACGTTTCCTCTCCGCGTCTCGTCTTACAACTGCGCACCTGGACTGCAAGCGGCAAGCAGGCCTCGCGTGAAACCGCTTATGGAACCCAATAAAAGCCGATTTACAAACAGAATGTTCTCCTAGTTGGAATTACTTCCTCGGGAAAGCGCAGACCGGATTTTCCTGCTGTTGCTGCTAGTTATGAAGGCTGGATGAGAAACACTGCAATTGGTGCCACTCAAAATGCACTGTTGTTACTGTGCAAAAATGTCATTTTACACCGACTGATCAGTTAAAAAAATGCATATCTGCAGTGGTTCAACATAGAAAGATAGTTTAAATGTGCACCGCTGCTGCAAATAGTTGTGGGAGGGGTTTAGATCCAATGAATTAAGATTTGAAAACTGAAAAATATGACTCGCCTCGCTTTTAATGACGAAAAGGGACTACTCTGTATCAAAAGTAGGCAATAACCAATGTATTTAGGCTGAAGCAATCCCATTCCCTGTGGTAAACCAGCTCTCTTACAAGCGCTATACTAAAATAAAGCGTTTTCTCTGTGGCTCGGAACGAGCCTCTCAACCGCAGGCACTTAACCCACTCAGCAGTCTTTTCTGCTCCACAAAGGTATAAACTAACCTGGTCGGTGTGACCCGGCTGAAGGAGAGCAGGAACCCGAGTTCCAAGGCCAGAGGGTGTGTTTTTGAGTGATTTTTACTATAAATAAGGCCCCAACAGCCACCGGTAGCACATGTCGCATAGACGAGCAATTAATCACCCGCGCCGCATTCTGTGGTTCAGTTCTGCTGCCTTTGGGCCCGACGGTGTTTGCTTAAGGCCAGGACCGTGGGCTCACAGGCGTGATTTTGCGCAGTTCGACTTGTGACACAACAGATGCACTGTTGGAATGCTTATCGCGATAGATACGTTATCGGTAAATTGCTGATTGCTCTCGTGCACCGGTTTAGGTAACCTTAAAAGGGGGTCGGTTATATGTCACTTTGGGGACAGATTAGCTTCTGGGACTCTGTGGGGGCTCAAGCTAGCCCGTTCCCCCCCTCTTGGCGCTCGGTGGGCCTCCATGTTTTAACAGCTGTCGCAGCGCTCCCCCTCCCTTCTCTCCGGGCCTCCCCTCCTCACCCACACCTGCTTTCTGCTGACTTCATCAAGAACACAACCACGAGGCCGGAAACAAAATGTCGGACAACTCTCTGGAACATAGAAAGCTGTGGGTTGGAGTGATCTGACTGAAGTTTGTCTGAAAACAGCGCAGGCGCAGACCATTCGTGCTTTTAAAGTATGAAGGCCTAGATCCCAGCTAGAGGCTCATGGGCTCTGCTGCGGGCCCTGCTGATGTCTTCATCCAGTCCAGGTAAAGGTGCGGCGATGGGTGGAGGGCTTGCATTAATTTCAGCCACTGGTAATTACTTTGGCCGCATTCCAGACCATTTATGCCTTGCCCACAATGCCACTCTAGCCATGGCTGAGATGAATTCAGAAATTCCACCCACCACTTTTTTGTTTATTTTCCTTAATGGGATGCCCTAAGTGCAGCGGGTATGCAGAGATGTAGCGCCGTTTCTCCCTGTGATATAGGCCTCAAGCCGCACCCTTCCAAAGAGGTCCAAACAGGTCATGATACCAGCCTAGGGTTGTCCTGTTTTCATTTAGAGAGTACATGGCCTAGCAGTCTTGGCCTAGCGTTTCCGGCTGGACTGTTCCCATTGGAGGCATACCGAGGCTAATTTGCACATGGGAGGTTCCTGTTTGAGGAGATTGTGGGCAACAAAATGACAGCATGGAATGCAACCCGAGTAAAATACCATGGTTGGGATTCATTAAAGCATTCTACCTGTTGCTTTTTTGGTTTTGATCCACTTAAGCGCACACTCCTGCTGTGGAACACTGCGGGACACTATAGTTCTAACTGGTTTCCAACAAGGGGACTCAAGCATCCCACAAATATAAGCGCACCGTGTGTGTGCTTGGAGAGTGCCAAATTAAGCTGAGTCTAAAAATTCAAGGAAAACATAAAAACGTAGCCAATAATATGGTGGTGGCTCCAAATGCATGGTTCACCAGGGAGCCTGTTGCTGGCAGCTATTGTAGCGCCACCCAGGCTACTTGTTCTGGGAGTGGGCTTAACACACGCCACAGGTTCATTGGGCATTCCACATTGTGTGGCTTCTTACCTGCCGAGTGCTTCTAAGTAGAACCTGAATAACAGGGTTCTCACTTCGGAACAAAACCAAGAATTTGTGTAACCTAACAAAGTCTTCCACTGTCTTAAATTGTAAATGTATATGGTGTCAAACCATGAGTCTGCAGTGGGCTAATCAATACTGTTCCAAGCTCATATTCTATGCTCGTCACATGCGAGTGTATATGATCTGCATTCACCTGACCAAAAACATAGTCATGGCACCGGGTTTTGAAACCCTCCGGATAAACTAAAAATATTGTCATTAAAGTACTCCGCCGCGCTCTCCGCCACTGCTAGGTCTGTTTTCTGTTTAAAATGAAAATTAAAAAAAAAAAAACTAAAAGTGCCTCGTGACGACCTTTGCTTATAGCGGTAACACCCTGCAGCTGTGCTTTTTCCTTGCCCTCTGTACGAGCAGCTATTGGGCCTTGGAGGTATCCCTCCGCACCTGTGTGACTCCAGGCGGGCTGCAGGAACAGCCCAGCTGACGCTCTCAAGGGCACCTGCCGGCAGCGTGGCGCGCGCAGGTCCTGCGGAGGGAGGGAGGCGGGGCCCCGGCGGTGGGACTCCGGCTGGGATTCTGCAAGGTCGGGTCGCGCGATCCCCGCCTATCTCTCCATTTCGAATGTTTTCGGCGCGTTCCCAGGCCTCGTGCCCCCGCGCGCCTGATAACTCGCCATTGCTGAGATGCCAGCCGGGCTGCAGCCCATACCTCGGGCCCAAACTGAAATATAACGAGATAAGCGGACGGGAACACGACTGCTCAAAGAGAAGTTTGGAGCAAAAAGTGATGCAGACAGCATGCTTTAAAATGTACAGCTATCTGCGCACCATGTTTGCATCTGAATATCAAAGTGTTATAGATGCCTTATGCTGTTGCAGTGGACAGTGTGGAAATGGAAACGTGGCAAAGCGTGTAACATTTTGCTTTTCAGCCTCATAGTACATGAAACGGCAGCCGAACTTGTGCGCATGCGTTTTCTTTCCCATCATTCATTCTGGCCTGTTATTTGTCACCCAGTATCGTGATGGGCCCAGGAAGTGGTATGAAACTCTTGATAACAAGAAAACTGTGTCATAAAAGCGTGGTGTGTGAGCTCATGATGGTATGCAGATCAGGGATGTCTAATGTGGGACCAAGTGGACCCCCAAAGACATTGGAATCCCACTTTTCCATCAACTCTTCCAGCTGGGATCTGACTCTTATCAGTTTCTACGCCTGGACCAGCGTGTTGGGAATAAGTCACTGAGTCGGGCCGCTAGTCCTGTGCGCTCACGAACACGCTTAAGTGTACATGATGCATTTCTCGTTCCTTTTTATATCCCACACCCTACAACCCTGCAGTGACCGGGCCATTAAAACTTTAGTCGGACTCCTCCTGCCAAACCTCCACCCCCCCTCAGTGTTGAGAATTATATAGTACTCACTATTTAGAGAACCTGTTTTCTCCTGAGAAGTGCCGGTACTCTCATATTAGCTGTACTGCACCAGGCCTCAGAAGTGCATGCACTCTCCCTCTGAAATTAAAGAAGTACAGGTACTCAGTACCGGGCAGTACCTTCCCATTTAAAGCACTGCGCCGTGGGGAAGGAGCGAGTCAACAATGGTACTTTCCTCATCACTGCAAGTCCTAAGGTGAAGAGGATGCTGGCACGTATGCCACTGCCAAAGAACGAAAGTCCTGTTCTTTCCCCCTTGTTTGCATGCCAGGCCCCTCCACCTAACACTTCTGTTCAGTTGTACGGCCTCGTCACAATGTGCGGTGCAGCCACTGAAGGCCCCGCCGCCCCGATCCGAACCCGATACTCTTCCAGATGGCAGGAATATAAACTTGCGTCTTGACTCTGCGGTTGATCAAAGTTTCAGGCTGTTATCGCCCCTGTAAAGTGGCGGGGCCCCCTCCGATGCATCGCTACTGTACTCTGGCTCCCATCACCGCTGACGCCCGCGATAAACACCGCGCCGAGGGCTGCGCAAAGCGCCCATTACTGGATCCGCCGCCCGGCCCGGGGAGCGCCCTTCCTCGCGGAGACCTGCACATCACACAAATGCCTTCTGTCATGGGATCCATCTTGTCTAGACAGTAATGCAGTGCAGACGCGGAGGACGTAACCAGCGCCATGTTGAAAGGATAACAATCTGAAACTTCTAGAAGTAAATGTAAACACGAGGATGGGTACCGGCAGTCTGCTGCCATCTTCTATCCCAGGCGAGAAGGCCGGCACTGTTGGTTTCTGCTGCACAGACTGGTTAACAACGTTCAAGTGGCAGGTTGAAATATTTGTGTGGGAGTCTCAGACTTTCATCCTTCTAAACTCAATATGAGTACTATCCGTGAGATAACAGATTTAGAAATGGGGCGCGCACTGTATATCACTCCTGAAAAGAAATGTGGGTGGTGTTTGCATGTAATGCACAAGCTGTGAACTGAACTGTCTAAGTACACTGGTCACATGTAGACCAGTGGTCAAAGGGACTAAGGTTCATAGTGAGGGGAAGTGATGCAGGGCACAGAAGTTTTTACTGTGATTCAGGGCAAAAGGAACCAACCACGGGCAGAGAAAGTGGAACTGTGGCCCACAGCAAAAGGAAACGATGGCGGGCATGGCAAGTTGAACTGGGGCCACAGCAAGAGGACCCAGTGACTTTATGGAAGGTGGAAATGTGGTCCTCAGTAACAGTGATGGGTATGTTGAAGTGGGGTATGTTGAAGTGGAGTCCATAGAAAGAGGAACCATTGACTGGTGTAGAAGGTCGAAATGTGGCTACAGCAAGAGAAACCGTGGATGGCCAGAGAATGTTGATCTGGGGCCCGCATCTAAAGGAACCAATGTCGGGCATGGCAGGTTGAACTGGGGCCCTAGCAAGAGAACTCAGTGATGGGCACAGATGTTCAAACTGGGTGCAGATAACGAAGAAGAGAAGATAACAGGCTTAGGAGGTTGAACTGGGGCCCAGAGTGAGATGAACCAATGGATGAGACAGAAAGTGAGTCTTGGGCCGATGAATAGAAACAACGACAGGCACAGAAGGTTGGACTGCGGCTTATAGCAAGAAGAGCCGATGAAGAGCACAAAAGGCCGAACAGGGGCCAACAGCAAGAGGAATTGATAACATACACAGAAGGTCAGATTGCGGCCCACAGGAAGAGGAACCAATGGTGGGTACAGAAGGTCGAACTGAGGCCCACTGCAAGAGGACTGATGAAGGGAACAGAGTGTCAGCCTTGGACTGATGGACACAGAAGGTTGAACTGGTGTCCCAAGCAGTGGCAATCGATGCTGAGTATAGAAGGTGGAACTATGGCCCACAGCACCAGAAACCGAAGACTGAAACAGTAGGATGAACTAAGTTCACCAGCAAGAGGGACAGATGACAGGGACTGGTGGTCGAAATGTGCCCAACAGAAAGAGTAACCCACAGGGATGGCTGTAGAACGGTGCCAAGAAAGTCCTTGCCCCATGCTCCTCAGTTTGAAGCATAGATCTTTTGAACTAGTCAGACCCCTCTTTATTTGAGCCACGTGCATTATATTCACCCCCACTTTCGTAATCCTGGGCCCAGGCACAGAAGCTGGAAGAAAACAACACCCCAAATAGACACCTTGAAAAACAGTCAAAGAAGCAACCAGACTCCCATTTAAATATATTCCTTGTTACTCTTTAAAAACGGAAGGCTTATCAGTTGTTATTTAATTTTCGAGTTTTGGGTAAACGATTTCTCCACGTAAAAAATGTTCCCACTTGAAGTAAAAAATATGGTTCATTGCACCTTATGAAAAATGAGTGGATTATATGCTGGTAGAAAATCATCCTTATGACAAGGTATATACGTGGGAATATATGATTTTCTTACATTTACATTCCATAATAAAAAAAAACTGAAGAAAGTCTGTGTCTCCTGGTAATGGTAACTCTTTTGGGAATCAGACCCACAGTTACATATACAGAAAGTATTTTTTTAATCAGATTCGTTCGAGTAGGACGCAGAGGATCTGTGCACTAGAAGCTAAACCCTGGCAAGACCATCATTTCTTTTAAATCTGTAATTGCGCATTTGTTGAAAATAATGTATACAGAGTTTGCAGCAGCGAAATACACAGTGCCTATCTATGTCTGTTTTAGTTACCGAGAAGGCTTTGATTGCGTGGCCTGCTGTGCAGTTAGAGTTCTGATAAAATATAAACAAAGTATAATGCGTAGTTAAAAGTGCATTAGCGGTGATTGGCGTGTCAAGGGGTTTATCCTTGTTTATTTAAGCTACACCGCTCCCTGTGCGCCAAAGTGATGGCTTGGGGTGCTCTGGGTCCGGCGGAGGGCTTTGAACGCAAAACCCTACACTACCACCAATCAAAACTTCTTAGACCAAAAACATATACAGAAGAGCGGCTGTGGTCTGAAATGGAAGACGGTAGTGCTCTCAAGCTAGAGCGGCGAGGGAAAATGGCTTCCATTAAGAGGGCGCAGAGCCCCATCCCTCTCCAGGCCGCAGCTGTTCACAAGCTCAGAGACTGTAAAAGTTCTGGCTCCTACGGAATGGGATACGGGACTTAATTCATACTTTTGTGCACAGCCATGCTATGGAGAGAATAAGCATTCCGCACTTTTTTTAGTGGATGTGCATCCGGACATTGAGTGCAGATTTACTTCTACAACGGGTTGGGGGGGGGGGGGGGGGGGGGGATCTTGTGTTGCTGTAAATTTCTCTGGTTTGTGAGGGTAATTGCTTAATTTGTGCCGGTGGTGGGCACCCACATTCACCAAAAGACTCTGACTTGGAACAAAAGACACAAAGTCAGGAAAGGGAGAAGGGGGAAGGAAAAGATAGAAAATGAGAATTAGTGACAACATAGAAATGAAAATAACCTGCAATAATGAGAAGAGAGAAGAAGTGTAGGTCAGTAGAAGAAAGAGACAAGGTGGGATGAAGCCAAGTCAGCTTAAATCTCAAAGGAAGTTCTGGAGACTGTAATGCACTTAGCAGGGGCAGCTAGCCATTTTGTAACGTGCATAATATTTTGCAAGTGTCCAGTGCCTTCTTCAGTTGCTGTGACCATGGAAAAAATGACATTGGGCAATCTGCATGATTTATAGGTAAGGCCTCCTCCCGTCCCTGCTTGGACTGTTAAGGTGGGCACATGGTGTAACCTTTGAGTTTAGAGTCTGCATGAGTTGGCAGGAGTTAAGTAGTTGTCTGAATGCCAAGACATTTTTCAACCCGCGGCAGCTCATTCCACATCACTGTGCCCTTTGGTGGTGACTTTGGGTCGAGTTTTAACTCAATGAGTACCCAAATCATCCAGTCAAATACATAGAATTTCCTTTGAATATACACGTATGTCCATCTAGCTGAATGTATTAAAGACAGCAAGTCAAATGTGTGAAAAAACGAAGGAAAATTAATAATTAAAGTAATTTCAATGTTAGTAAAAATATCAAACTGACTGACTGCTTTTTTGTTTTGTTTTGTAATTTGTAAAAGTAACGGCTGCTTGTTTAATGCCTGTAAAATATTTAGTTTTCAATGTTATCTGACCGCAAGAGTTGGGTGTGTGTGGGACTAATCGAGGTTCGGGGGGACTGTGTCGGTGACACAAACCCTGGCTCAGTCTGCAAATCAAGGCGCAGTGGTTTTGGTAGTGCTTACTTTGTTAAAATGTAAGTGCCAGGGCCCAAGGTATTTCGCAGGAGTCCACAGCGTCTGGCATCAGCCACGCACAGCCCTGCCACTGTTGCTAAATGCCAGTGTCCGTATTAGCTTTCTAACTACCACACTCTTACAAAGAGTAGCATGCCAGCTGTAATCCCCAGAGTTGTGAATAGTGTACTCATAGCACGTATTTTACCTGGGAAAGGGGGGGGGGATAACGCCCAGAAGTCACTATGAGACCTTTCCTTAGATATTGAGCCCCGCAAAGGGCATAATTCGAACATGTCGGTCACCCCATAGACTTCACCTTGAGCTATCTACCTCACTAATGGTGGGCAGGAGCTCCCTGAGAGGTGGCACCTGGGCCTCCCTAGACTCCACTCTTCATCAACGGGACTTCTGGCCAATCACAGTGCAGCTTGAGAGGCTGGGGCGGGTTCCCTCCTACGCCTTCTGAGAAGTTTTGCTAAGTTTATTAAACGGCACAGCCAGCCGGCCTCTAATTGCTAGGGAGTTTGTGATAAGCGTTTTTTCTTGTTGTTTCAAAACAATCTGTGGGGCAGCGTGCCCTGCTGGCAGGCGTCTTTCCTGCGAGGGAGAGATGGCACCAGGGTGTGCTCCCTGGGAACTCATGAAGGGCTTTTCTGAAGAGGTGGCAGGGATACCAGATCTGTGCTGAGAAACCTCGTGAACCCTAAAATGTCAAGTTAGAGACTGGGCTGCAGATCTACTGCCTAGTTGTGCCACGTCTTTAACACCAAAAGTAAGAGATGTTGCCTAGAGACTATTTTATACGTGGCACCCACTCATGTCCATAGTGATATTTTTGAAAGATAATTAATCTACCGGAATGGTCTCTGTATTTTTCTGAGTTGAGTATATTTAATAATTAATGTTACTCTTTTAACGTTTTATGGGTGTAAATTCGCACATTCAGATGGCATGTAGATTGCTAAACATTAAGTAAAACGCTGAGTTACCTAAAAACACAATCTGTCAGCTGGAAAAAAGTAGAAGCTCGATAAAAAAATATATTTTGGAGTCCAGAGAAGTGATCAAACAATGCACACCAAGGGCCAGAGGTAGCAAGCCGTTTTGCCCATTCTGTGTCTATGGGAAAATGTGTTCGTACATATGGCCCCAAGTGTCTAAAGAAGGGTGTCCCAGTTAACTTGCCAATCGTCAAGAAACAGCCCCCAAAGGCACATCTGATGTAGAAAATGATGTAAAAGCTAAAGTGGAGTGAGAAGGTTTGACACCCAGGATGGCAGAAAATAATTGTTGGATTCCTAGTGTATTGTTATTAATTCTGTACATGTTCAAGAAGGTGGTCTGTCTGCTTCAGTTCAGCCACCACCTGAAACGGACCGGGGAAAGTCTTACGACAATGAGATTACTGCAGCATCGTATGCAAAGCACATGCCCAGACCAGTGCTTGATTTGTGCTTGTTGTTTCCAGTGCTTAGCACCGGCACTTATTTTTGAGGGCCGGCACTTATTCTTCTGTCTCAAGCCATTTTCTGCGAGCAAAAGACACATATGGGAAAGACGGAGAAAGGGAAAAAATAAAACGACACAAAGGGAGAAAGTAGAAAGCTGCTAGAGTGAGCTGAGGGGGTAGGGAGTGGCTTTAAATGGATTGAAGAGGCCAGATATGACATCAGGATTACGCCGCCTCAGTATTCCGTGTTCCCATATTTAATTGCTATATTAATAATATTCTATATAATGAATACATTCAAAAGTAGAAGAGCCAGAACTTATGTGTTGTCTATATCTATATTAGGGGTGGGCAGTGAACTCCGCTTGCGCAATTTGCAGAGTTTTTCTGACTCCGCGCTCTGCTTAGAGCACGGAGTTCTATAAAACTTCTCAGAGCGGAGTTTTTTCCTCGCTCACCAACATTGAGTTGGCGAGCGCAAGCAAAGAAAATCTTTCTTAAGACCACCTCCTGTATAGATTTCTCAACGCGGGCGGTTGCAGATGGTTGTGACTGCATGTGTTGAGAAACCTTCCGTTCACGTTGAGGAAGCTGCTGCTCGAGTAGAAAATCTACTCGCGCGGCAGAAAAGAAGCAGCGCCCTCGTGTACTGCGCAGGAAGCCGCTCGTGCTGATTTTTCGGTGCGAGACAAACACCTAGTGCTATAAATCAGCGCAAACTGCACGACACAATGCACTCCGCCGCTTGTGGAACTCCACATAGCGTGGTGGAGTTTTTTGGGGCACTTCGCGGAGCTCCGCATAGTGGAACTCCGCGAACTCCGCTCAGGCCTAATCTATATTTGTTCCTTTCTGCAGTGGTCTGAGAAGTAGCGTGACGTTTTAGGACATGGGCAATGGTGTAATGCACTCAAAGAAGGATCCTGGTCCGTATAAGACTAGAGTCCCTGAAAGTCACCTGTCTGTGTTAATCAGTGTGATGGACTTGCTACCTCAGAATCTGCACAGGATGCAGTGAGCAGGCACAACAATGACTGTGCTGTGCGCCAAGTTCTACTGCGCCTTGTACTCATTAATGGCACAATTTAGAGGAGGGATTCAAACTGTTATTCAAGCTGTCCTGGATTCGTATCAGACCCACTAGCCTTTTCAATGGGGCAAGTGCTTGGGGTGAGAACCACCATCATTCCATATTAGGTTAAGAGGTAACAAAGTCATACTAGAAGTACAGTGGCAGACCGAGTATGCATTCTAAAACAATTTTCATTGTACCTCTAAATTCACACCAGGGATGTCCAAAAATGAGTTCATGGGCCCAACGTGGCTAGTAAAGTAGTTAAACATTCCAATGTATTCATTTTCAAATAAAATTATTAGAGGTCAGCACATGTTAAAGGATTAAAAAACACGCACATGGAAATTGCAATATTTTGTGGTGACCAGTGCAAGTGTCTCCTTGATTGTGGGCATATGTATGTTGGAAATAATGTTTATTAACCACCACAGACCTTTGACATACAAGCTGGAAATCCAGTTGGACAGGACACCCCAGTGTTTGTGCTTCAGAAAGTGGGTACTTATCGCCTTTAAAAACGGACTATATTCTGAGAATTTTTAAAGAAAGAATTGACTTGTGCACATATTGCTTTCTAAAATCATTGACTTTGTTTCTACACAAGATTTAATTACTTAATTGGAGGGAAAGAATGGACAATGTTAGCTCTGTGTTGTAGCATACTGTCCCATGATTTGGAGTACCTTCTGTGACCTGCTTGTCCTAGCCTTGTTAGGGTCGAGCGCACAAGTGCTCCGTCCCTGTTGTAATTTCTCTTTGGGCTTTTAACCACACCCATGTCACGCCTGTCACTTTCATTGGTTTGTGGGCTTGACTTTTAAAATCTGCTCGATTTCATTAGTGAAAGGCATGCATACGTCATGCTTTTCTCAGTGTTTATCCCTTCTCGAGCGCACCAGTCAACTACTGAAAACATACGAGGCTCCATGTTTTCAGCCTGGTTTCTGCACTACGTTATCGTCTTATTTTCCTCGCAGCGCGAGCGCGCTGGGTTTTACATAGCGTGATCGCGCTTGTTTTTTTTTTTCTTTCAATTTATGTGGCAAGAAAAGTCCAGTTAGGAGTTTACAAGGCTAATAACTTTAACTCGAGCAAATGCGAGACCCGTTGCATTGCAATGCTTGTTCATGTAATTGTCAGTACGAAGGGCCCGCCTGCACCAAAATTGTATTACTAATTTCACATTTGATGTTGGTGGGTAGGGACAAGGGGGAGAGCCGGGTTCAAAGAAAAGTAAATAATACAGCCAGAGGGTGATAGTAGCGGGAAAAGGGGGGGGCTGAGCAGTTCAAACAGAAGTGCCGCTGCAATTAAAATCTGTTTTTTTAAGGATGTGCTGGGCTCTATCCCGCAGAATCAGATTATGCTGGTGTTTTTATTTCCTGCAGTTGTGCCTGTGTGCGATTCCATCCCATCAAGATATGTCACATTGTGTATCAGTCCCATTGAGTAGGGGCTGATAAGTCCTGGGCAGTGTGGGTGTTTGTTTCTCTTCTGTTATCCAAGTGTCTCCCTTTTCTTCCCAAGCTCGCCTTCTGTCAGCCTTGTTTTCTTTCTGTGTAGGTTGTAAGATTGATGGGATGAAATGACCACACACAGGCAAGGCCCGGGCAATTAATTGTGCTCTAATTTAGGAAATTCCAGCCCTGCAAGGGACTCTTGTGGTTTGTCTCGGTGGCCTTGTTGAATAAGCACCAGGAAAGAGGAGGCAGTGGGGTTTGGAGGGGAGGGTCCGCTTCTCAGCCCTTGTTTTGATAAGGCAGTGATTAAAGATCAAAATTTGGAATATGGCCTGACCCTGCTTTTAAAATATGTGACTTGGCAGATATGAGGATGACGGAAACAGTGTACAAAATAGCAAAACACTACTTGCGAACATGGACAGGGTCGCTTTAGGTGCTGTATAAAAGATATAGTATTCTTTAGTAGTGGAGATATTGGCATGACTTATTTAGACCATGGTCCCTTCGCGCTACGTGTTTGTGGCAGTCCAGGTGATTTCTGCCATCTTGCTACCATCCTACTTGTCGGTGGTAGGAATAGGACACAGCTCTTTGAAGCTTTCATTCTAAGCGCTGCAGTAATCACGATTTACGTGTAAGAAGATTTCCCCCCTGAATTGGGATTCCAGGTGGTCTGCTTATTTTGAACTTTCCTCAACAGAATTCCTCAGGTGATGCCTGCTGGGATTTGTGTGGGGGACACCACAAGATTTTGAGTTCTGCCGCGCTCAAAATAATAAAAGTCCCTCCTATTCCATGGTGGTGGTTGAAATGGGGTGGAAATACCACACCCTTCGGTATCTGTCTTTACTGGTTGGTGTATTAACCTCCCAAAATACTTAGCTTCTCAGAATGAGCGCCCAAATGTGCTAAGATCACTGACATCACTTGTGTTCTTGTTGCGGATGGGGAAAGTTGGGTAGAAATTGGAAAAGTATGTCCCCCGTAGTAAGTCTAATGCTCATTGCACTTAGTACTCATTTGTGACCTCAACCAGTTTGACAAGCCTTGCTTAATGCCGGAGCAGCAAGACCAGGGGACTGACTCCCCGGCTGCTTTACCATGTAAGGTTCAAAGGCATATTAGTGACCAGTTCAGTTATTAGTAGGCCCTGCAGCAACTTCATAACTCATGCATATTGTTTTTAAATCCATCCTGTGTGCTCCATGTGGAACTTTACCCTGCCACAGCGGCGGGTTCAGAAGTGCGCTTTGGGACATCCTTAAGTCCACACATCAGACAGGATAGTGAGTGTTGGGAGTGAAGCCCATGGGTAAGAAACAGTGGAGTCACAACCTTTTCTGTCCATTTATCCCTTTTCCTTCACACACTCTGTAGGAAGTTGGCTCTGTATGTGCTATTTCAAAGTAAGGAATAGCATGCACAGAGTCCAAGGGTTCCCCTTAGAGGTAAAATAGTGGTAAAAATAGATAATACTAATGCTCTATTTTGTGGTAGTGTGGTCGAGCAGTAGGCTTATCCAAGGAGTAGTGTTAAGCATTTGTTGTACATACACATAGACAATAAATAAGGTACACACACTCAGAGACAAATCCAGCCAATAGGTTTTTATATAGAAAAATATCTTTTCTTAGTTTATTTTAAGAACCACAGGTTCAAATTCTACATGTAATATCTCATTCGAAAGGTATTGCAGGTAAGTACTTTAGGAACTTCGAATCATCAAAATTGCATGTATACTTTTCAAGTTATTCACAAATAGCTGTTTTAAAAGTGGACACTTAGTGCAATTTTCACAGTTCCTAGGGGAGGTAAGTATTTGTTAGGTTAACCAGGTAAGTAGGACACTTACAGGGCTTAGTTCTTGGTCCAAGGTAGCCCACCGTTGGGGGTTCAAGGCAACCCCAAAGTCACCACACCAGCAGCTCAGGGCCGGTCAGGTGCAGAGTTCAAAGTGGTGCCCAAAACACATAGGCTAGAATGGAGAGAAGGGGGTGCCCCGGTTCCGGTCTGCTTGCAGGTAAGTACCCGCGTCTTCGGAGGGCAGACCAGGGGGGTTTTGTAGGGCACCGGGGGGGGACACAAGCCCACACAGAAATTTCACCCTCAGCAGCGCGGGGGCGGCCGGGTGCAGTGTAGAAACAAGCGTCGGGTTTGTAATGGAAGTCAATGGGAGATCTAGGGATCTCTTCAGCGCTGCAGGCAGGCAAGGGGGGGGTTCCTCGGGGAAACCTCCACTTGGTCAAGGGAGAGGGACTCCTGGGGGTCACTCCTCCAGTGAAAGTCCGGTCCTTCAGGTCCTGGGGGCTGCGGGTGCAGGGTCTCTCCCAGGTGTCGGGACTTAGGATTCAAAGAGTCGCGGTCAGGGGAAGCCTCGGGATTCCCTCTGCAGGCGGCGCTGTGGGGGCTCAGGGGGGACAGGTTTTTGTACTCACAGTCTTAGAGTAGTCCTGGGGTCCCTCCTGAGGTGTTGGATCGCCACCAGCCGAGTCGGGGTCGCCGGGTGCAGTGTTGCAAGTCTCACGCTTCCTGCGGGGAGCTTGCAGGGTTCTTTAAAGCTGCTGGAAACAAAGTTGCAGCTTTTCTTGGAGCAGGTCCGCTGTCCTCGGGAGTTTCTTGTCTTTTCGAAGCAGGGGCAGTCCTCAGAGGATGTCGAGGTCGCTGGTCCCTTTGGAAGGCGTCGCTGGAGCAGGATCTTTGGAAGGCAGGAGACAGGCCGGTGAGTTTCTGGAGCCAAGGCAGTTGTCGTCTTCTGGTCTTCCTCTGCAGGGGTTTTTCAGCTAGGCAGTCCTTCTTCTTGTAGTTTGCAGGAATCTAATTTTCTAGGGTTCAGGGTAGCCCTTAAATACTAAATTTAAGGGCGTGTTTAGGTCTGGGGGGTTAGTAGCCAATGGCTACTAGCCCTGAGGGTGGGTACACCCTCTTTGTGCCTCCTCCCAAGGGGAGGGGGTCACAATCCTAACCCTATTGGGGGAATCCTCCATCTGCAAGATGGAGGATTTCTAAAAGTTAGAGTCACTTCAGCTCAGGACACCTTAGGGGCTGTCCTGACTGGTCAGTGACTCCTCCTTGTTGCTTTCTTTGTTCCCTCCAGCCTTGCCGCCAAAAGTGGGGGCCGTGGCCGGAGGGGGCGGGCAACTCCACTAAGCTGGAGTGCCCTGCTGGGCTGTGACAAAGGGGTGAGCCTTTGAGGCTCACCGCCAGGTATTACAGCTCCTGCCTGGGGGAGGTGTTAGCATCTCCACCCAGTGCAGGCTTTGTTACTGGCCTCAGAGTGACAAAGGCACTCTCCCCATGGGGCCAGCAACATGTCTCTGGTGTGGCAGGCTGCTGGAACTAGTCAGCCTACACAGACAGTCGGTTAAGTTTCAGGGGGCACCTCTAAGGTGCCCTCTGTGGTGTATTTTACAATAAAATGTACACTGGCATCAGTGTGCATTTATTGTGCTGAGAAGTTTGATACCAAACTTCCCAGTTTTCAGTGTAGCCATTATGGTGCTGTGGAGTTCGTGTTTGACAGACTCCCAGACCATATACTCTTATGGCTACCCTGCACTTACAATGTCTAATGTTTTGTTTAGACACTGTAGGGGTACCATGCTCATGCACTGGTACCCTCACCTATGGTATAGTGCACCCTGCCTTAGGGCTGTAAGGCCTGCTAGAGGGGTGTCTTACCTATACTGCATAGGCAGTGAGAGGCTGGCATGGCACCCTGAGGGGAGTGCCATGTCGACTTGCTCGTTTTGTCCTCACTAGCACACACAAGCTGGCAAGCAGTGTGTCTGTGCTGAGTGAGAGGTCTCCAGGGTGGCATAAGACATGCTGCAGCCCTTAGAGACCTTCCTTGGCATCAGGGCCCTTGGTACTAGAAGTACCAGTTACAAGGGACTTATCTGGATGCCAGGGTCTGCCAATTGTGGATACAAAAGTACAGGTTAGGGAAAGAACACTGGTGCTGGGGCCTGGTTAGCAGGCCTCAGCACACTTTCAATTGTAAACATAGCATCAGCAAAGGCAAAAAGTCAGGGGGCAACCATGCCAAGGAGGCATTTCCTTACACACTCAAACTGTAGGATTAAATTGCAAAGCAGGGAAAGACTGGTAGATAGTCACAGCAGAGTGCTGGAGCAGATTTCAGGTGCAAAGTTATGATTAAAAAAAAAACTCTGATATAATTTACATCTTCTCCAGACTGAAGTAGAAAAAGTAAAACGATCAATTTATTGACAGAGTAAAGAAATAAGGCCATTTATCTGGAAAAATGTATGATGATTTGAAGCCAATAGTTCACTCTTCTGGCAGTGATATAAGGTTTTATCAGTATTAAAATGCTTGGGTTTTGACAACAAATATTCTTTGCTGATCTGTAACAAAGCCTGAACTTTGATTTTGTATTGAACCTTGTCAAATGTTCCCCGGCACTTTCAGCTTTTCAGTAGCTAAGGCTGATGTTTAAATGTGGTAAATCCAGGAGCCATGTTTTAGGTCTCTATTGGAATGGGAAGCTTGTGAGATTTCCACCACATCTTGAAGGAGTAGCCCAAGCTTGTGAGGAAGGATGAGGAATACTTTTCACGCAATCATTTGTGTTCAGTCGCCCACTGTAAAAATTAGGCATCGCCTTGCACCATACAGCACCAGCTCAGTGCTTTAAATGGGCCGGTACTATCCGGTACTGAGTACCGGCACTTTTATATTTTTAGCGGGAGAGTACCGGCGCATCTCATGAAAAAGGTAATACTTTTAATTGGAGAGTACCGGCACTTCTCAGAAACAAGCAGGTACTCTAGCACAGAGTACCTGCACTTAATTTGTTCCATTTCAAGCACTGTCAGTACTGAAGTACTAAAGAGCTAGCTGAAAGAGGACTAGCATGCAGAACGCGTCCTGACCTGTTGAGGGACCAAGGGGTTACCAAAGAGCGGTGACATTTGCCCTTCCAAAACTGATATTGAAAACATTTGTGTTTTGTCTGGGATTAAAGTTGATCATATTTTCAGAATATAATTTCCCACTTACATTTGGCATAGTGTAGTCGGTGGGTTTTGGCCAGATGTGCACATTCACTTCCATAAGAAGCACTGATACAAGAGAGACATTGTTTAAATGGTCATTTTCTATTTACACGGCCATCTGGCTGGGAGGGATTTCAACTGTGCATGTTTGAGTGAAATATAGCAGTGATATTGGGATTGTGTCTGAGCCAATATCACAGAGAATATGGGGGGGTGGGAGGGGGTATTTATGTTCCCGAAAGATGACCTTCAGTTCTAGAAGCCTGATGTGTAGAATCTTCTTCTGATAAGCAGGTAACCCTCTATGGAGTCAGTAGAAACCCATACTGTACTAAATAGTGTTTTGCTTTTTTATTAAAGGAGGCATAGAAGGGACAGCTTTCACAAATGGGAATATGAAAGTCGCACAGCAGGTCCATTTTTGGATGGATGCCTGAATCCGAGCAGAACCAATATCCTCTTGCGCTTGTGATAGCACATTGCAGGTGATGTAATGTTGGACCCAGTGCACACTGGACCCATTGATCTCCATGTTATAAATCCTAGCCCTGCACATACGTGACCATCCTCACAGCACTGTAAATGCATTCCACGGTCTTATGCACATGGTAATTCAGATTCTTTCTACTTCATTGAGCCGCAGACTCTCCTATAGTGCTGTATATAGATCTCTGATATAATGCGTTCTTAAAACTCAACATCTCACTAGTACATTAGACTCCATTCTACATTTACTGTGTGCCCGAAACCCAGCATTCCTTTATTATAGTAGGTTCGGCAATTAATATCATAGATATCACATGCGGAAACCTTGACATTTTCATACTGCAGTTGACATAGCTCATCATCCCACAAAACTGTAGACTCACCCCTTGACTCTACTCATGCCTGAGCTGATGTATTCATGGAATGCTACATTCCTGGGATGCTATATTCCTAGAGCTGCAATTTTCCAGTTGTGTGATAGACTGACGCTGAGTCCTCCTTCTCCATAACACAGGACACCCGGTCCTAGGCCTAAACGTGGCCAAGGTGGGGTGTGAGCTGTACTAGAAAGGCTGGGCCCTCGTTATCCCACACAATCAGTTGTTTATTCTAGCTTTCAGGATCCAGAGGAAAGATGGGAGTATAATAATAGACAGAAAATGAGGTATGCTAACCATAGCTAGACATCCATCTTGTAAGCCACCATTAATAGCCAGCAGGGCGGGTGCATGCATGTGCAAGGTAAGGTGTTCAGTATCCCTAGGCATATTAATATGTGTCTGCCAGATAATGTTTGGGCCACATTCATAGCTTTTAAGGGCATTCTGGCCTCCTAGGTCACAGCATCACAGGCAGTGGACTAGTATTGCCATGCTGTGCTATCTACTCTATTATCCTTAGATATTAGCCTGTGAATCACTTTGCCTTCAAAAAATGGCTTGATAAGGATCCCGCTCTCCTATCCTGGCCCATCCCTGAAAGCAAGTACAGCAGTCCCTTTTTCCAGCAGCTATTGTGCCAGCTGAGATTGCTTCAAAGGCTGTCTCATTCAAACTCCGGTGTCCCTATTCCAGGTGAACATTAGCGACATCTGATAGGCCTTACTCCTTGCTCCAGCCCGCCCTTCCAGTGAATTCGTTTTTCTTTAACCATAGCAGTCTAAATAAAGAGGCTTTGTCCTTCTGTTGTGTCCATCCTGTAATGGATCGGCCTACCGGATTGATTGCTGCACAGGTTGGGAGCTGATAACCTGTAGAATTTGTATGCAGGCCCTTCTCACTGCAGGTTCCTGTGTCTGACTTTCCAGTCCTCTCTTTGAAACGATGGCTATCTCCTCTTCCTTGAAATGCATAGCTCTGGGAGCAGGCGAACCGAGCTAGCTGGCTGCTGTGGGCCTGTGTGAGGTTAATGCATGGGTTTTGTTGTTTGAAGATTTAGTGGAAAACTCTGCGGTCTGTGCTTCTGGCTGGAACTGAGATCTTGGTTGGATAAAGTTTGGTTTCCTGAACCGGTTTCAGAATCTCCTTTCATAGTGTCACATAGCATCAAGAAAAGACAGACTCTTGAGTCCGTCCACTCCAGAAAGTCAGAAGGCGTATATAGATCAGTTTTGCTATTGTTAAGCAGCAGCCACATGACGGAGGAAGGAGGTTTATATTTAGTAGCCTGTACCCTGCTTGAGTTTATTGTAAATCTCTTCCTCATTCTCTTGTGGTAAGGAGCTATTTTTCCTGTCATGTGCAAACTGTTGAACAGGACTCCCAGCAACGAAGACACATCAAGTGCCTTTGTATCGCAGTCTGGTTCTCCCAGCTGAACTGTTAAATCAAATTGCATCAAGCGATCCCTGCCGCCCCCTGTCACTATTGATACAAAAGTCCCCTTTGGAAGGAATCTAAACAAAGATTGTAAATGTTATGGTGGTTTCTAATGGTCTTTTGTTGATCTCTTCGGTGTGAGCACATGTGAAGTTACGTTTGCATTCAAATGTCATATGTGTAGGTAAAAGTGTGCCACTACTTTGGGTATGTTGGCTTGGTTTGTTGGTGTGTGGCGTCACCTGGCCTCCTTAATCTGTCATCAGTATTTGTTTACTTTTTAAGCAGCATTTCACCCGCCTCAAGAGGGCGTCGTAACACTGTTGATTTCACAGCTGACCCAGGGAACACCTGAAGTAAAAAGACAATAACTTCACCAAACTCAAGGGGGTGTCGTAACACTATTGAGTAGACAGCTTACCCACGGAACACCCAAAGTAAAAAGACAATACCAGTAAACAGTTCATGCATTATATCAACTAAATCATGCAGGCCAGGTTTGCAGGAACATTGTATTGCGGCATTATTCAAGGCCAGGGGATGTGCGAGACAATTGAAGACTCCTACTGTATCGAATAAGGGCTCATTCAGAGGTAGAAACAGTGGCCACAGTATGCACCTGAAAGGTTGACTGCCTCGGTTTTTATTTGCTTGTGAAGTGCAAATGAATGTTCTCTTGATGATCTCTTGGCACTTAGACAATAGATTTGGAGGTGTCTTATTTCTAAGCCATTGCTTGCAAATGGTCTTTGTGGAATCAGCGCCTCTTAAAAACATATATAGTAAGCGTTTTGCCTTTAAATAATGTAGATCTCTGTTTTTGTGGCCCCGACGTAGGCAGGACCTCAGAAAACCCTTTGTGTTCGTTTATGGAGCAGCGCGTATCTACATGTTACAAGATGCTGATGTGTTTGTACACTGAGAAAAGGAGGAAAGCTTATAAGATTCCACAGTCAAAAACGTCAAGCATGATAATGGAATGTGCCTTCTCTGAAGAATCCGATGAGCGTGGACCACTCTCCTGATGATGGAGATCAGGAAAGGCCCAGTCTTTTTTTCCAAGCCCAGTCAGTAAAATTCTGAGGAATTTACAAGCTGTCATCTGCAAAAGCCCTGGTCTCATCTTTTTCAGGGAGACCCTAGTTTTTCCAGCTGGCCGAATGGAGTGTGGTCTGCCGGCATGTCAGAGTTCATGACTGCAAAGACTGTGCTATGAAGCTGTGGGCTGGCCTGTTTACTCTCCTTTCCTTCACAGTGGCTTATGATTTTCTCTCCAACAAAACTTTTGTAGCCACCCACCCAGATCCGCAGACTGCATTCAAAAGTGATTGACACACGAGCCTGTCTCCTGCATACTTCTAGGTTATGGTGAATCAGTGCTGCTCACTGGGGAACAGAGCTGTGCCTGGGTTCTTAATTCTGTGCCCTCCTGACTCCCTGCTGGGCTGCCAGTCAAGTCAAAACCCGATGTCTGTGTGCTCCACTGCAGACATCTCCCCTGCAAGTCACAGTTTAGCTGGATCAGTCGTTTTCGAGAGCTCTACAAAGATTTTTTTTTTTGCCTTCTGAATGCTACCAGACTTTGAGTCAGTTTGTAGTGTGTGATGTGTAAACACACGACAGAACACGCCTCCCTTTCAGGCAATGCCTAAACACACCCTTACCATCTAGAATATTTAGAGAACCTCACTTACATATTTTAAGATTACACTTCCTTTATTCCCTTTAAATCAAAACAGACACAATATTCCTTTGTCCACCAGTTACCAAAGTCTTCGTTTTTACTGGATTTCCTTGAGTATACAACATTGCAGGATCTACAATGTAGGCCAATGAGGCTGGAACCAGGGCTATTATTTTTTAAATATCCATGCGAAATAAATGTAAATACATCAGATATACATTTAATGTATATAGACAGTCAGTGGTTACCATGAAAATCTGGCATGGATCCACCCTCCTGGACCTACATTAGGAATGACTGCAATCATCTACAGAGTTGTCCCAACGTGTTTGGTATCTCTGAAATTTACGGCCTATTGGGTCTAAAAGAGCATAGTAATCTGCACGTCCATATCCCATACTTGAAACTTGGTATCCCCAAAGGAGCATGGTGTCCGTTGGGAGCGTAACAGTCCATAATACATGGTAAACTGTAGGAATATTTAAACAAGCATTGGCAAAGCCAAAAGGTTTGGGTAGATTTCTGCCTATGCTATCAAATGAAAGTTATAGTTGAGTGTTTATTTCCACACCTGGGACATGACCAAGGTGACCTATTTCTGGAAAACGTAATTGTATTTATATAGCGCCTACTACCCCTGACGATGCCTTGAAGTGCGTTTCTGCGAGTAGCACACTACTCCGAAACCCAAATATTAGGTACTCTGATAGAAATGACAAACAACTTAGCACTAATTGATCCTTGGGCAAGGAAATTAATAACAGTGTCATCTTCCAGAACTCTAATGGCTCATTAGTTCTGCCCTAGTTTGTACCATGTTTGAAATTAAACAGGACATTGGTTGCTTCTCAGGATGCTCCACACTCAAAATATGAAATGTTGCATTACGACACGCACCCTATCTCGGCTTACCATCTCATGGCAAACTGTGGGCATGTCATCTCACCCCTCAAAGCAGCGGCTACAGGTCAATTCAATCCACAAAACTGCAGATCAATGTGAAATAGCGTTTTTCATGGGTGAATACATTGAGAAATAAGTCACAACACATTTACCTAACTTAGGGCCTGATTTAAAGTTTAGCAGAGAATTACTCTGTCACAACGGTGATGGATATCCCGGCCGCTGAAACATAAATCCCATTACATCCTATAGGGTTTATATTTTGGCAGACGGGATATCTGTCACTGTTGTCGGAGTAACTCCATCCACAAAAACTCTCTATCAGGCCCTTTGTCTCCTCACCTCCTGGGACCCATAAAGTTTTTATTAATGTACCAGGCTTGCTATAGCATAGACAAAATCCAGAGCCTATGAAACACTATTGAGCCATTATAGACAACCAAGCAGACATTGCAATGTGGTTATTGCGTACAGTTCATTTTATTAGGGTAGCACTCAACCAGACATGTGATGGGCTGCACAAAACCAACCCAAAGTCATTCCAATGCCAAGGAAATTATACTGTCTCTTTTTAGTTATATTAAATTTTTAGGAATTGGGCACTGGTGCATTCAGTTAGGCACCCTTGTTAGCAGCGGAGCCCCCATTGTGAGAAGTGAAGAGCCTTCGGCTCAGTTGAAATGGTCCAGCTCCCTCACTCCACTTAAACAAGCATTTACAATGCAATGGGTCTCGCATTTGCTCCAGTTAGAGCTATTAGCGTTGTAAATTCCTTTTTCTGCCACATAAATTGAAAATGAAAAGTAAAACAGTTGACATAAGTAAGTCAATTCAAAGCGCCACGGTCAACATGAGCGTGAGTTATTGGCTCCCTGTGTGAACGTCTAGAAAGGACTGCGGCTGGGATGAAAGGCAAACCGAAACCGTAGGAGGGGCCATCACACGCTGTAACAGGAGGAAGCGTGACGTAGTGTGATGGCCAACAAAAAAGTTCACTTAGTGAAATCGCCTGGGAGGGAACTCAGCACACAAAGGAGGGACATTTCTTAAAATGCACCAATAAAAATGAAGCACTTAAGACAAGCACAAAAAAGAATGAATAGCAGTAGTGGGCGTGGTTAAACCCACTGAAAGATTACAACAGGCCAGAGCGCTTGCGTGCTCGACCCTTAAAAAAAAAAGCTCACATCCCAAAGGAGGAAGTAGTTATTTGCATATTTAGATGGAGCTGTGTAATACTGCTACACTGTGGTGTTTCTTGTGACTAGTGCTTAACTGGTGCATGTGGCAAGAGGAAATCAGAAACAGGAGGAAGAAGAGAAGGTAGGAAATCAGTGATAAAGGGAGAAAGCAGAAACGGAAAATAATCCTCACGGGTACCTTAAAGAGACTGGGAGAGGAGAGTGGTGGAAGTAACAGGAATCCCGAGGTGTGGAGCCAGATCTAGGCGTTGGGTCACCTGGGCCCCTGCTCTAAGTTGTAATTAAACAATGTATATGTACACCTACCCATACAGCACTTCAGTGCACATCTTTGGCTTTCGGCCAGAGCTCTATCAAGTCCCTGAAATAAAACGACGTTGAAATGGCCTTGGTTGCTTGAGAAGGTATTAGGAAACGGGTCTCCTGCGTTTTTCCCACTTGCACATATCTTTATTTACAACATTTCAGAGAACGAGCATAATAGATTCAAACCTTCATTTCAAACAATATTCCAGATTGGTGAACGAATAAAGGAAAGAGGCTTCACGCGCCTGTTACCTTAAAAAATGCATGAAGGCTATTAAAGCTCACATTTCGAAAGGTGTGCAACAAGGCGCTAGTTCGCTTGAGGGAGAAAAAAAAATCTCTGGCTGGCGACTACTCATTTTAGGAGAAAATATATTGTTTCCACTGAATTTGGCTTCTGCCCTCGCTGTGGCGGTGTGGGGTGGCGTCCTGGGGTGGTCTGGTAATCCTTTTCCCCGGACTGCACACCCCTGGGGCAGGCACGAGGCCGCCGGGACCGCGTGCTTGAATGTGGAGGCCAGGACCGGCGGGCTGACCTCCCGGAATGGCGGCCTAATGTGGGGGCTAATGGCGCGCGGGCCCGGCCTGGAGGTGTTCGCAGGAGCCTGCCAGGCAGATGGATTATCTCCGAGGTTGAGGCCTGTTCCGTTAGCTGATCCTTCCTGAGCTAACTGGGGCCCTTTTTGTCAACTTATCTTCTGTTGTCATTTCGGTGATTAAGGTGGGCTAATAACTCACTCGGGTGAAGGGGGAGTTTGGAACATGCTCCTTGCTATGCAGTCACGGCGGAAGGCATTTCTCTAGTTTTGCATTTGGACTCATCCCTGGGTAGACTAATAATATGGGTGGGGTCGACAGCTGGTTGCTTCTGGCTTAACTGGACACTGGGAGACCTCAAGTCTGTCCCAGTCAAAGCAAGTGGAAGGCCATTGGGTGTAATAACATCTGCCCCCATCTGCAGTCACAGTTTAATAAAATGTGTGTGTACTGTGTATGAATCTGATTATGTGTGAGTATATATATATTTATATGTGGGTGTATATATATATATGTGTGTGTGTGTATATATATTTAGAAATATGTGTGTGTGTGTATATATATATATCCCAACCACACTTTGCCTTGAACACGCAGAACACAATGGCGATATATATATATATATAACCCACTATGTCTCTTCGCTGTTCAGTAAGTATCTAGCCTAGTCGCAGATGTGATGCTTTATAAGAGTGTGTGCAATCCCCTATGCACGAGCAGGTGACATTATTGTGGCTAGATGTGGGCGAGACACTTCAAGCTCGAGCCAGTTTCGAGCTACATGTAGGGCCCTGGCTCAGCTCAAGGCCGTCTTGGAACCTCGATCCAAAAATAGAGCCAAGCTTTCATGCGGCTTCTGCCTGCCTCCCTAGCTCTAACCCTCAATCACAAAGTTAAAAGCAAAGCTTTTGAGGTAAAAACACAAAACAAAAAAACAAAAAAACTAGATATCCATTTAGCCGCTGATTTCTATAAAGCGAAACCAGAATACAGCGGATTAATCCTGGCTTCCCCGCATAACCAAAATGTGTGCTCTTAGGCAAATGTTTTGCTTTGCCAATCCCCTTTTTTCTTCATTACCTGTGAATTAAACTATAAATGTGACTTAGTAATGTGTATCATGTTAAAGAAATGTTTTTTTTTTTTTCATTTTAAAGAGATTTTATCATATTTCGTGTGAGGTCTGTTGCATGATTTACATGGCAAACATTTCCAGGGCTTGGTTTGTGCAAGAGCTCGTAGAGCCAAGACTGACCCTTGGCTTGCCGTATTCATTTGTTGGCTCGCCCACCTCCAATTGAGGCCCTGAGATCCATTCAGTGATAAGTGTGTGCAGTCCCTATTGCACAAGCAGATGACATCACTGAACCCCGAAAGCGCTTTCAGTGATAAGCATGCGCAGTTCCTAGTGCAGTCCAGAGATGCTTTCAGTGGTAATTGTGTGAAATTCCTTGTGCCCAAGCAGGTGACAGTACCGTGGCCCGAGGCGCTTTCAGTGGGAAGCTTGCCCCTGCCTTGCCCCGCGGGTATTAAATTAAACGCATCCGCGCATCAAACATTAAAGCACGGGGCTGCCTGGATGTTAACATCAATAATGATTTCCAGAGCTGGAGAGGACTGTTGCAGCCTTTCAGATGTCCTTAATTTACAGTAACTGGAAGCAGAGTTACACCAGATCTTTGGCAGGCAAAACTGATGTGTTACTAAAATGGGAACCAGTCCTCGCACAGGGATGCCAGGCCACATTTGATCGATGTTTTGAGCTTTCCTGAAAAGGTTTGGGATTGGAGGGCAGGTGCTGACGTGCTTCCGGAAGAAGGGAGTGACTATCTGCCAGTATTCGGCCTGGTCCTCAACTGGGTCGGGTTGGGATCACAATTAGGCCCAGGCACTCCCAAAAAAATGGTTCCCATTCCTGGATCATGCCCTTTCATGAAACGCTATTTGGTTCGTCTCATTTGATTGATTTTTAGACAAATGTTTGGTAATTAAGCATTGTACAACTTATAGCCAATAACATTGGTGAAAAGCACTGGCGTAATAAAGACCCCCCAAACCCTCCTCAGCACAGCACTTGGTCTGGGTGAGTCCAGAGGGGGGGCCCCTCCATGTTCTTTGCAGTAAGGCCCCCTCCAGTTTCGTTATGCCACTGGTGAAAAGTAGAAGAACTGCATTTTTTCCAGGCAGGTTGAGGTGAAATAAAATGGCCACAACATCTGTTCTGGCTAGGGTTGCCACCTGTGCGGTTATTTTACTAGTATAAGTGGTATTTTTATATCCTGGCCATTATGAAAATAAAGGAACTCATCCAAAGCTGGTATTTTTTTTTTATTTGACCACTATGTATTTTAAACAGTAAATAGCAAAAACACTTTAAAATGTGTTCTAAAACTGCCTTTATTTTCCTTGACTTCAAGTTGAACTAAGCAAAAGCAGAAAAGCCATTGTAAAAAGGAGTACAGCGTTTTTATATAGTCATCTTTGTTTATCATTAAGGCTCCCAGTTTTCTGTTTTACTGATTTTTACAGATAAATACAGACTGAAAACAATGTGTTTTCAATCTGGATTTATTTTTAAAAGTGTGAAAATACAGAGCATTGTGGATCTTGTGAGTGCCTTTCCTTGCTGTCCATGAATTTCAGGCCAACAACTGGACAGAATGGGAAGTTAAAAGACAGGATGGGATATTCTTAAATAGAGGGATAAAGTGACATACATTTGTATATAATGCTTACATTGACCTGTGGCCATGGTCTTTTGTTGTATTTGGCTGCTTTATTTGCTAAAATGTGACAGGCATCAAAGTATGAGTGCATGTTTTTTCGTTAAATAAATTAGGAAACATACCATTTGACGACTCCAATTATTCTCAAAACACAAAATAAATATGGATAACTACCAATAAGATGGCCAAAAAGTAAATATGGATAAATACAGATGGAAATGTTGAAAAAATAAATACCATAAAATCGGGAGCCCTAATAATCATTCTCCGGCCTTTGTAGAACACCTGACCAAACAAATGTTTATTTTTTTATTGTAGCTTTAGATAGCATAAGCACATGGTTTAAGTGAACACCAGTTGCATAAGATAAAATGCAGTTTTATTTTAGGGATGGAAGATTGATTGCTCAGAATCACAAGTTGTTTAGAGGACGCTGGGACTACATCCTAGTTACTGACTTTGAAAGTCACCAGCTCTGACACTAACACCAGATCCTCTCTATCTTTTTTTTGTTTAAAAAAGGTGGCTTCACAGGGAGGCCTATGGAAACGCACACCCTTCTACTTAGGCCTGAAAAACACCGGGGCAGAGGATGATGACACTGGCTTCCAGCTAGGCCTCTTTTCTTAATCACCCACTCCTCAGCCCATGCCAACCTCAGGGCAATGGGCAGGTTCGAGGGGGGTGGGGCGTAGATCAGGAAAAGCACACAGCTACTGCATTACAGTGGCCTGACGGGTGGCTTTGAAGACAGTAAAGCTCTGTGGCCCACTGACTGAGGCCTTAAAAAAATGGCCCACTGATGACTCTTAGGCACCGGCCCATCGTCCAATGCCAACAACCCGCCTTCCCAATCCAACGCTGGTTCCCAACTGATAACTCCTCGTTGGCCAGCCCCCGTCAAAGGTGCTTCGACTTACCAGGCAGTGTTGACTAGGGTTGGCCTCCAAATGGCATGGCTCCGTTTCCAGCCCGAGGCTTCCATGTGACAAACTAAATGCATTTTCATGGTGCTGTAGTCTTAGTTTTCTATCATTGGCCCAAATAGACTGACTCGCTGGATAATTATGATTTGTGGCTGAAAAGGCAAGGCTGGAAGCGTGAATCATGACCACATGCGGTGAGGTGACAAACCTGTGCCTCTATTTTACGGGCATGTGCCATCAAAGTCCCAGGACTGAAATCTCTTGTCCGTAATGACCTGCAATGCCCACTTTCTATTTACTGGATATTTTCGTCCTTTTTAGAAGCATAAATGAATAAACAGACATTCATTTTCTTTTAGTTAATACCCCAGGGTGAAATAATGGGATTTTAATTCTCCAGGGTACTATTTGACGGTTTGTGCCTGACATTCTAGTCATTCTTGGCATTATAAAATGTTTTTGAACAACTGTTAAACTAGGTTGCCCAGGTGTGGCTCTGTTTGACAGCTTTCAAAGTCATTCTGGACTGGGACCATCTCAGTCTGGCATTAACTAGTGCTGTCTGTTGCAAGACATATGGTTAGTTTATAGTGGGCTTAGTGTTTGCCCATTACCAATAGTTGGCTTCATTTTCACTCTCATTTGCTCGCTTCTTATTTGTTACTGTGTGTAGGCTCTTCTTCCTCTTCTTGTGTTTGTCCTTCCCCTGGAGCATGGACCCATTACTGTGTCTATCCAAAGCTCACTTTTTCAGGCACCACGTTTTTCTTTTTGTTTAAGCATCCCAAGAGAGTTATTTTTGCCCTCTGTTTCTCTTGTGTGCTTCTCTCCCTCCCCTCTGTTGTGCTCTGTTCCTCTCTCTTGCCCCTGTGTTTCTCCTCAACTCCCCCATGTTGCCCTCTTGTGTGTACATTCTTCCCACTAGCCCTACATTGCTGTCTTACATTTGTTCCCACCACCTGTTTCTCTCTGTTGCTTCCCCCACCTGCTCTCCATTTTGCTTCCAAACCCCCACCATCGCCCGCTTAAAAAAACACTCCTTTGCATTTTTTTTCTCTGTAGTTACTGATCCCAATTTGGATCTGCACCTAAAAAGAAAATAAAGTGGCTGCATCATTTTTTAGGCATGCACACAGCATCGTTGATGGAGTGATGCATTGCTAAAACCATTGGCAAAGCCACTCGGTTCCAAGGGCGAGACCTATTGGCTTTGCCAATGCTTGTTATATTTTGCACTTGCAGCAACGGCTTTGTGGTAGAACCATCATTGTCATCCAATGTAGTACTTTCATATTTATTGAATGTGCTCCGCCAAGACTCGAGTCTCTGACCCCACTGAGCATCCAGAGGTTACTGCAGCATGTGCTTTAGCCCACTGAGCTATCCCGCCAGCGGTAGCACTGACCCAGGGCTCAGGATAGTACTTGTGTTGGTGGAGATGCCCTACTGATGAAGAAATGCGATTGTTAATGTGATAAGATTCCATGAAACTGCCCACACACAGCGCCTAGTGCCAACCCCTGCGGCCCGGCTGCCAGGCGCTCGTCCCAGCTTGCCTGCAGCTTGGGCACCGGGCCTCTAGTTGGCCAAACCAGCGTTTGAAAGCCCTCTCTTGCTGTGGGCTCGGGCACCATGCTGCAAGCTGGCACCTAGAGGTACCACCGCGCAGGGGCTGCTGGGATACTGCTGAATCTGCATATATTCTGGCGGGCTGCCGGGTGTGCTCACACTTCTTAACAAGAACAATACTTGCCTAATTAGCTGACAGCTTTTTTGTGTGTCTAAAACCACACGCAGCCATCCCTGGCAGAGGAAGTTAGGATGGCCTCGCCTCTGTATTTTTGGCAGGAGCCCCGATTGCACCGTATCACTCAGTACAGAAAAATGCAGGTAAAGGTCAGGTCAGTGAAATAAGTGCACTGAGTCTCGAGCTCCTCCTGGAGCTCAGTCTGTCCGTCCGGAGCGTTTTGTTGATGCCCCGCGCTGTGTGTGGCCTCGCCCCACAGTTAACCCGAGGGGTTACTTTCCTTTTTTTCTGATTTGTAGGAAGTGGCTTGTGATGACATCTGCTGGAAGCCCCGAGGCATCTGTGCTTTTTTTCTGCCTTCAAAACGTGTAGTCGTTTTGTTTCCAGGCCTCTGTCAGCCCTGAACAAACACCGAGCTGAACATGCCGTGTATCCGCCCGCCCTAGCAGTCACAACACAGCAGCCGGCAGAGCCGGGCCTGTGGGGAGAGGGGGACGGAAGGGGAGCACAGATCAGGTATTCCAGTCTGTGGCAGAGTTGAAAGACTGGCTCCTGTTGCCATCTGCTGCCTGGCAGAGAGAGGCCGTGTTGACAAAGTCAGTAGGCCTAACTTCAGTATGTGTGCACGAGGACACGCAGCAAACAGCAGCACATTCATTACAAAGGGACACAAATGCAGACACAGGCTAACATGCTTACACGCACCCTTTATGTTTTGTTTTATATGTTTTTAACAGAAGACAGCTAAATGGTTTGCCATTGGTTTCTTTTAACCTTTTGACTTCTGTAGCCCCCACCCCACTCCCTTGTTACTGGAACACAGGGACCCCCACGGAATCGTCATTGGAGGCCGGAGACCACCCTCATTGGGTCATTACTGGAAGCAGGGGACCCTGGCCTAAGCATATTCGATGATTTGAACCACAAAGCAATTCACAGCAAATAGCGAAACAAACATTCATCAAACAAATCACAACTCATGAAACATTTGATTTACTTCACAGGCAAATGTATGTGCAAATCTACATTGTAATTTTAAATGAGAAGATGGAAGCTTTTTTAAATAAAATTGAAGTCGCCCATGGTCCATGTTATTTTTTTTTTTGATTCACGTGCACTGCGACCACAAATCACTCTGAGGATACTCATTTAATCTTTAGCCTCTAGTTTGAAATTCCTTCACGTTTACAGAATGTTTTAAACTTTTGAATAGTACGTTTTGCTCCTTTATTTTTAGACTCTTTATATTAATCTGCTAAAAATATTATTTCATTTTGTAAGCAGTAGCACCCTTTCTAGGGGTGCCTGGACCACAGGTGAAGAATCCCTGAACTAACATCTGAATTGTCATAATGGGCAGGGTGGCAGGGCATGCCAGGGTTTAAAACTCAGGTAGAGATGCATATCCCCCCTTTTTACTAAGACAGTACACACTGCCTGCCAGGACCTTACTGTTACCGTCATCACCCGTCTCTCCAATCCTTTTCCTTATGGTTCAAAGCGTCTGTGTTCCTTATTTTCATTATGTATTGTGTTGTTGTACGTGGCCCCCAGTAGCTATCCTAACTCTTGATGCCCCCTCTATTTTTCCCTCATATAGGGCCAAAAATACAGCGCTTAACCAGTGGGCGCTATGCAAAAACTTTAAGTAAAAGACGTAACATCTGCCTACACGTTTAGAAATGATGTACACAAACTGCTCCCAGACATTTCAAACAGCCTATAACAATTCTTATTAAAAAAAAAAAATCAGTGAGCAAAACGCCCCATCGAGTCTGTTCAAGGTTTATACATGCCGTAAAAACAACTCACACCTGCAGGCACCACTTGCCCATTACAGAGCTTATCTCTGACGCGAACCCCAGCTGGCCAGTGACCGTCCTTCCTGTTCAAGCTCATATCGAGATGTGTTTTCCGACATCTTTCGAAATGCAAAAGAGAAAATGCCGGTTGTTTCCGGCTCTATCTTGGGGGTTGGTTATTGGCATCTGACGTCTGTTATTCAGCACCTAGATGCCCACAAGTGAACATGAAGCGTTTTACAGATACGCCTGTTGTGTTATTACGCGTTATTACGCGCCACGTGCTCCTGGCGGAGGACACGTGGAGCTGAACATTCACCTCCGGTTCGAGCCAGTCCTCCTAATGCGCACGCGATGTGTCAGGCCTCAGAGGCCCATGGAGTTATTTGTTGCTGTGCAGTTGGAAATTCCTCTGATAGAAAAGACCTGAAATGCTGCACTCCAGGTGTCCCGCCTAAAATGAAGGGCTGTTACCTTTTCACAGGGAATTAGCGACCCCGAGGCACAGAAATAAAGCAGCCAGCTCTTTGTTTGCAATTGACCTTTTTGACAGCTCGAGCTGTTGGAGGCATGACCCGCCTAAGTGTGTATTTGTTGGTTTCCCTGCAGTTAGCCTGTCACTGCAGGCAGTACGGGGAGTGCCAGACTGTCAGAGGACTTGGCCGGTGTGCTCTCTCCAGACTGTGATAGGGCCAAGCAGCAGCAGAGGGACTGTTCACTGTGTGGTTTTTTTTTCTCTCTCCCCCCCCCCCCCCCCCCCCAAGGCTCTGATTGGTCAAGCAGCAGGACCGTGCGCTCTCTCTAGACTGTGATAGGACCAGGCAGCAGCAGGACCGTGCGCTCTCTCTAGACTGTGATAGGACCAGGCAGCAGCAGGACCGTGCGCTCTCTCTAGACTGTGATAGGACCAGGCAGCAGCAGGACCGTGCGCTCTCTCTAGACTGTGATAGAACCAGGCAGCAGCAGGACCGTGCGCTCTCTCCAGTCTGTGATAGGGCCAGGCAGCAGCAGGACCGTGCGCTCTTTCCAGGCTCTGATGGGTCAGGCAGCAGCAGGACCGTGCACTCTCTCCAGACTGTGATAAGGCCAGGCAGCAGCAGGACCATGTGCTCTCTCCAGACTGTGATAGGACCAGGCAGCTGCAGGACCGTGCACTCTCTCCAGACACTGTGATAGGACCAGGCAGCTGCAGGACCGTGCGCTCTCTCCAGACTGTGATAGGACCAGGCAGCTGCAGGACCGTGCACTCTCTCCATACTGTGATAGGGCCAGGCAGCAGCAGGACCATGTGCTCTCTCCAGACTGTGATAGGACCAGGCAGCTGCAGGACCGTGCACTCTCTCCAGACTGTGATAGGACCAGGCAGCTGCAGGACCGTGCGCTCTCTCCAGACTGTGATAGGACCAGGCAGCTGCAGGACCGTGCGCTCTCTCCATACTGTGATAGGGCCAGGCAGCAGCAGGACCGTGTGCTCTCTCCAGACTGTGATAGGGTAGGGCAGCAGAAGGACTGTGCGCTTTCTCAAGGCTGTGATAGGGCCAGGCAGCAGCAGGACCGTGCACTCTCTCCATACTGTGATAAGGCCAGGCAGCAGCAGGACCGTGCACTCTCTCCAGACTGTGATAAGGCCAGGCAGCAGCAGGACCATGTGCTCTCTCAAGGCTGTGATAAGGCCAGGCAGCAGCAGGACCATGTGCTCTCTCAAGGCTGTGATAAGGCCAGGCAGCAGCTGGACCATGCGCTTTCTCAAGCCTGTGATAGGGCCAGGCAACAGCAGGACCGTGTGCTCTCTCTAGACTGTGTTAGGGCCAGGCAACAGCAGGACCGTGCGCTCCCTCCAGACTGTGAGAGGGCCAGGCAGAAGCAGGACCGTACGCTCTCTCCAGGATCTGGCCGGGCAGCCACAGGACCGTGTGCTCTCTCTCCAGACCGTGCACTCTCTCTAGGCTGTGATAGGGCCAGGCAGCAGCAGCACCGTGCACCATCTCCAAACTGTGATAGGGCCAGGCCTGGCAGCAGTGGGATGGTGTTCTCCCCAGGCTCTGTTAGGTCAGGCAGCAGAATGGACGTGTATGCTCTCCAGGGTATTACTGGGCCAGATCAGGCAGTAGCAGGACCATCCACTCTCTCCAGGCAGAGATAGGGCCTGGCAGCAGTAGGGCCGTGCACTCTTTCCAGGCCTGTGAAAGGGCCAAGCAGTGGGGGGCAAGCACTCTCTACAGGAAATGATAGCATCAGGCCTGGCAGCCACAGGACTGCGTGCGCACTATCCAGGGCGTGATAGGGACAGGCAGCAGCGGGACCATGTGCACTCTCCAGGCTGGGATAGGACCAGGCCGGAACAGAACCATCCTCTTTCTCTCCAGACTGTGATAGAGACAGGCAGCAGAGGGCCGAACCTTCTCTCCAGGCTGTGATGCGGCAGGTCAGATAGCAGCAGGACTGTGCAAGCTCTCCATGCTGTGATACAGCCAGGCCACGCAGCAGCAGAACTGTACTCCCTCTCCAAGCTGTAGGAGGCCTAAGCCAAGTAGAAGTACCCCGTGCACTCTTTCCAGTCTGTTATTGTGCCACGTAGCAGCAGAACGGTGCACTCTCTATAAACTGTGTTTGGGCCAAACCAGGCAGCAGCAGGGCCGAGCACTCTTTCCAAGCTACAAGAGGGTCAGACCAGGCAGCTTCGGGTCCGAGCACTCTCTCCTGGCTATAGGAGGGTCAGGCCAGGCAGCAGCGGGTCCGAGCACTCTCTCTAGGCTATAAAAGGGTCAGGTCAGGCAGCAGTGGGTCCAAGCACTCTCTCTATGCTGTAAGAGGGTCAGGCTGCAGCGGGTCCGAGCACTCTCTCCTGGCTATAGGAGGGTCAGGCCAGGCAGCAGCGGGTCCGAGCACTCTCTCTAGGCTATAAAAGGGTCAGGCAGCAGCAGGTCAGAGCGCTCTCTCAAGGCTATAGGAGGGTCAAGTCAGGCAGCAGTGGGTCCGAGCGCTCTCTCCAGGCTATAGGAGGGTCAGGCAGCAGCAGGCTGTGCATTCTCTTCAGGCTGTGATAGTGCCAGCCAGGCACCAGCAGGCCCGTGCTTCCTATCCAGGCTGTGATAGGGTCAGGCCAGGCAGTAATGGGACAGTGCATTGTCCGGGCTGTCAATTGGCCAGGCCAGGCAGCAGTGGGATCAGGTAGTCTCTTCAGGCTGTGGCACGAGTGGGATCCTGTATTCCCACCAGACTGTAACAAAAACCTGGCTAGACAACAGTGGGTCACTCCATGTAGGCTTTGATAGAAACAGTCACTAGTGGAACAACGCATTCTCACCAGACACTCCCATCCCCACATGACCTGGCTTTCTTGAACGCTGAGACACTGTTTTGAACATATTTCATTACAGTTGTAATCCATCATTTCACTATTTTAAACATTGTTGTGCTTCAGGTGTCTTTTCAGTATAGCACAAACCCATAACTCTGAAAATTCTTTCACAATCAGTTCACAATTTTTCTTGCTTGTGTATATTCTGAATGTGTGGATTTGTTGGTGTTTTTGCCTTAATGCCGTCTGCATCATATGTGTGGCTTTGTGAAATTGTGCATATTTATGTTTTAGCCTTTCTTGTATGCATATTTGTATCTTTGCATTTGTGTTATCCTGCATCTGTTGCTGCATGTGTATTTGCACGTGTGTTTCAATGTGTGCTGTAACATGTTATATATGTATATATTGGCGTGAATCTTGTGTTTTTTGTGGTGTGTGTGTATTTGAATGTCTGTTCAGGTGCAGGTACGCACGTTTCTGTCCTGGCTTTATACATTTTTATGTATTTGTGTAAAATTGTGCATTCTTGTTTAGATGTATTCATATTTCTGCATGAGAATATGCAGCTGTGTCGTATGCATGTTTGTTAGAATTGGCTGTGTTCATGCCCTGACACGTGACCATAAATGCGTTTTTGGCTGCCTCTTGTTTACTTTTTGTGTGTCTATACCTGTAAACATGTGCACATGTTTGAATGTGCGCATATCTGTGTATGATTTGCCTACACATGTTGTTTTTTTGCACATGCTGGTTTCTGCACGTGTATGTCTGTATTTGTGTGTATGTGTGTTGATACGTGTGTGAATGTCATGCCCTGCAGGTAGGAGTGTCTGTTAGTATGATTTTATGAGTATCTTATAATGTGCAGTTAACGTGTTTCTTTTTGGCTGTGTGTGTATGCTTCTGTATTTGTACAGTTATGCCTTCATATATGTGAATGTGTTTGTGTCAGTGTGCATGTGTATGTGTTGCTATGTTTTATATGTGCTCCCCTCTACTTGGACACTGAATTTACACCAAGGAGTATGAGCTGACTTGAATGAGTGAATTAAGGAAGTCATTTTGTTAAATTAAAACTATATAGACCTGGTCATTTTAATTGAATGACTGAGCTGACTGACACACATCAAGGAACCACTGCAATCATTTAAGGTTCAGTGTCAATATTATGTCACCGGACAGTTTACACATAGCAGGCACCAAATTAGTTGGGTTTTTTCAGTATTTCAGGCATAAAGAATCTTCCTGTCTGGCTGTGAGGCTTACCTCGGCCTAACATGTAGATCATGAGCAGTGGAGCTTAAAAATCCAACCTTTCCATGTTGTAGTTTCTTTATACATACACCCACTATTTATGTGTCAAAAGACGAGAGCTAGCACAATTCTAAATGTGTCCCTGATGACGTAGCTCCCGTTCTTCAATTAGCTTTACAAGCACGTGAAGAGACGGGATCATCATGTGGGCTCACAGTACCTCTTCCATTGCCCAAGGATCTCAATGGGCTAATAATACAGACTTGCATTGCCCTGTATTCTGCATGCTAACTTTAAGTAACTGGAGTTAGTCTCTATACATTTGCAGCACGCAATCCTGCAGTCACTTCACCGCTGCAGTCAGCGGAAGTAGCGGGATCGAGATTCCAACTGCGTAACTAAGCGGAAGCGGCAGGGGGTCGAGATTCCAACTGCGTAACTAAGCGAAAGCGGCCGGGTGCATCTAGGGGAAACAAAGAGAGACACTGCTGTTTGGATGTTCATGGTTGCCAGAGCAATTTCCTGGTACATTTTTTGGGTGTGAGAGCATCCCCATGTGTTGCTGTTGGGTGGGCGATATGTAATTGTTCCATATTTTTATAAGGTTGTCAATGCTGGGCAAGCGCCAGTGCTTTTGATATTGCTCCTCTGTTTCATTATCTGACCTCACTTTCTTCCATTCAGAAAGGGATCAACCAATCAGATGCTGACTATGCTGTTTACACAGGCAGCTTTCATGGGCTATTAAGGAAGGGTGTGCACACTCAGTGATTTTGTAGCTGTACAGAAGGTGGTGGTACTCAGTAGATCATGTGCTTTTCCTATCTGTGGTCTTGCGTCCTGATTGAGCGCTCTGGCTGGGACTTCAGAATCAAATCTCCCTTGTCTCAGACCCTTGGTGAGGTCCATTGAATTTAACGAGATGCACTTGTGATCCAGTTTGGCCTTCTAGTCTAGGGGGAGGTAAAGCCATTCTAGATCACCTGCTTGAAGGATTAGATTTTAGGACCTGGTTCAGCCTCAGCTTGAAAGCAGGCTTTTTGATTAGTGGGGATGCGAGCAAGCTAATGCTCCTTTGGCCTGCTGGAATTGGGTTGTTGAGGACGATGAAGATGATAAGGGTAGGATTGAAGCACTCGATTAAGGTCCTGAATAATGAAAGCTTCCATTTTTTATTTGACTACTTTCATGGCCGAAGATCATCCTTCGTGGAGCAAAGCTCTAACAATCTGGTTATTTCCATCTGCCTGGGGCCATTTTCCTTTTACCTTTCTGATTGCGACTTCAGCGCCATGATGCCTTCAGGTGATCGTCCGCTTTAGAAGTTTAAGTTACGCTGCATAGCAGTCCTGAGCCAGAGCCAAAGTGCAGTAAAATATGCAGTGAAAACCAGCGTTCAGCTGTGGTCACCCATGGCTGTCCATGTATACCTGGTAGATGTCCCTCTCAGCCTCTTTCTCACGCTTGCCGCTACACCCAGAGTCGAACTTTGGCCCACTTAAGCGTATTCGTAAAAACAACTGTAGATGAAAAGGTTTTAGCAAGGGGCCAGTGAGGGAGCTGGTTGTCTCTTTTCATTAACAGTACATTTAGCATAAACAAGAGGCGGGCTTGACTTCCCTCTCGCTAAAGCCTGCAATTTTCCAAAGTGAGCGGCAGAAAGGGGAACCTCGCTCTTTCCAGGCCACCTCTAGTTCCTTAGCACTGGTGACGCGCTTACGCACACACTGACGCTTGGTCCTCTGGTGTTGGACCTGGCATAGTCCCCAGCCTGTATAGTAGGCCTGAGTCCCTCCAAAGTTACCCTGGAACCATTTTCAAGTGTATATTTCCTTTAATTAAAAAAAGTACAGTTCAATCAGCGTCAGCTGGGATGCTGTCTCGCCGAGTTTGTTTTAAAGCCATTTTTTGGATTACTTTAAATTTGAGATGTAATTGTAGCTACTGCCGCCGGTGAAGCTTACACTTTCCTGGCGCTTCGCAGAGCGATTGCTGTAGACTTTGAGATGCACCGTTGTTTGTCTCATAGAGCTGTCAAGTTGCCTCTTGTGGGACACTTTGACCCAGTCCAGGACTTTCTGTCAACCTAATCTTACATTTCATGTTGTATGAGCCCAAAAATACCATCATGCAAAGCACTGGTGGCTAAAATGCCAGGATTGGCTGAAGTGTCACACATGACTTAGGGAAACTTTAGGCAGTCTAGCATTTTAGCCAACCTGACTCTGAATGCTGCGTTAATGGAGTTCATACTTGCAATGGTTGTTGGATAGGGTTGTGGCTGTCCCACCTGTTAAACCTTTTATGTCCCTTGACCTCCAGATGTTAACTGCTGTTTATATCGGTCTTAGAGCAGCCCACCTACTCTAAGGAAGTAACATGCTTTCTGAAAATTGCTAGGCACTGATCAGAATTAAAATCCAGTTGACTTTTCTAAGGTGTTAAGGGAAGCCAGGTGGTAGAAACGTATGGGAATGCACAGAGAAAACTAGAATCTCATGTTTCTGGACATTTGACATGTTTTATCATTTAATACTAGGTACAAGAACTTTATGTAGCATGAGTGAAGGAAACTGTACTGCTTGGCCATTCAGTGGACTTTTCTGAAATGCCTCCGGCACATAGGTTTGGCCATTGGAAGATTGTCTTGGTGGGTTCAAGGGCACACTGGGAACTAAAATTATCCTTGGCAAAAATACGCAAATCACTGCACATTGGTTCGTCCAAGTGACTTAGGCCCTCATTATGACGTTGGCGTTCTCAAACCGAGACCGCCAAAGCCACGGGCGCCAAAAGACCGCCAGTACTGACGGTCTTCCACCTGCCATAATATGGATACTGTCGGATTTCCACCACATTTAGGGCAGAAATCCGGCCATGCTGGCGAACGAGGCACCTGGGCGGTGCTACCACCTGCAACGCCCCGCTAGTAGGATACCGCAAGCCATATTTTGACCAAACAGATGACCTGGAGGTGTCCTGCTGGCAGGGCGCTGCTGGTGGTAGCAGCGCCGCTTCCCTGACAGACGACCTTCTTGCCGGACAAGTTAAGTCGGGCGACAGTCAGGGGAGGGGGCGTTGTGCGTGAGTGAGTGGTGTGTGTGTGCATGTGTGTATGCGTGTGAGTGTTGTGGTGTATGCGTGGTGGGATGCATGTGTGCGAATGCATGTATGAATGTTACAGTGAGTGCGTGTATGCATGTCAGTGTGTATGCATGTGAGTATGTGTGAGTGAATGCATGTATGGAAGTGGTGGTGCATGCGTCGTGCGTGTGTGCATGATTGCAGGGAGGGGGCTGAGGGATGCTGTGATTCTAGGGGGATGGGGCTTGGGTTTGGTGGGGTGCTGTGATTCTAGGGGGGTGAGGGGTTCAGGTGATTGCTGGGGGGTGGGGTGGGGAAGGCTTCTACCGGTGGCAGGGAAGGAATTCCCTGTCACCGGTAGCCCTACCGTCATGGTTTTCGTGATGGTGGTACCACTGCAAAAACCATGGTGGTAGGCCGGCTCATTATACTGCTGGCAGTCATGTGTGGACTGCCGGGTCAGAGATGCACATCTCCGGCCTGGCAGTTCATACTGCTAAGGCGGTATGAGTGGTGATGTGGCTGTATAAACCGCCAGCCCGTTGGCCGTGATACTGCCAGATTAACCCTGGCGGTCAAGAGACCACCAGGGTCAAAATGAGGGCCTTAGTGATCTACCTTGTCTCTGTAGGGTCTTCTTCGACTGTGATCTTTTTGGGGAAAACAATGGGACTTAACTGTGCAAATTATCAAATGTATTTGCTGAGCCTTTCAGGGCTGAATCATGCCAGCCCAACCACCCCTTACCTTGGAACCCACTGGGGAGAAAAGTGCCCAAATAGCCATTCTTTCCTGATCACTGACACAGCTCTAAACGGTACCTGAAAACGCCTTGTAAATCTGACGAACTGTGCAGAAGGTCCGTTTTGTGTATATTAATAAGACTTGGCAGCCTTGTACAGCTTTATTTTTTTATAACGAAAACAATGTCATTTTTTATACTGAGAAATAATCAGAGCTGACTTCTCAGTGTAGTCTATTTAATTCTCTCTTTTTTTGTTTTTGCTTTAACTGGGCCTCTTAACTACTCGTATGCTTGCACCTAGTAGAGATGCCCTGAAGATGTGTGCGCTGCACGTCATCTCAGGGGACCCGAATGGTTCTAGTGTATTCACTTTATGCTCGTCTCCGGTAACACATCAAGGGTGCTCCATTGGTTCTCTAGTCATTTGTAGAGTGGGTTTGTCATGGCCGTCTTTGGAGTTCGCTGTAGGTGCTGAGCCTGTTGGCAGAAGTTCTGTGCATGATTTCCTAATATATATATATTCACAGTTGTAAATGTTGGTGACACGTTTGGGAATCCATTTCATTTTTCACCCTACATTCCCTAAAACTTGGTGTTGTAACTGCCTGGAGTCCATGTTGGTAGCATGTGCTGTAGTACATCACATGTGCTGCATTCTTCCAGCTTCCATTGGTTAGAGTCAGAAATACCACTTAGTTTTCCCCAAAGTTTAAAGCCCCTGGAAGTCGACCATGGCAGTGTCCGTGTACAGCTCCTCTCAGAGACCCTACTCATACACTGTTGTGGATGCCAGTTCTGTGACCCGCTGATGTGGTCCAGCTGGCCAGAGTGAGGAAGACATCTACGAGTCCGCAGACTCTCCCTGGAGCGTTGTTTGAGAAACTCGAACTTTACATAAACTTTGTTCAAACACTGTTAATATAGAATTATCTGTTGAATTCCGTCAAATACATGTGTTGCTTTTGCTAGTAAACGTAAGTTCACTGGAAAGTTTTTAGTGTTTCATTGTAACAACGTTCAGGATAAGATTTATTGTTTAACACACTGGGTTTGATCTCCAGTCAGTGTTTTCCTTCCCCCGCCCCCCCTCGTAATGTTTAAGAATTTAACAAGCCATTCAGGGCAGTAATTTCGTGCAGTGGTCTACACTCCCCTTAGCATATCCCAGTGTTAGAAAATATTCAAGCAAAAACACATGGCAGATTTGTTATGCTTGTTGATATTTGTGTAGTTAAAACATTTGCCTAACATACAACAAACTAAATTTCACTACCCACACCTAATCTTGAGGTCTGTGGTGGAGTTGGGATGTTGAAGAGGTCGGTATGGGTTGTAGATGCATAGGTTAGACTTACTGGGTCTGTTTATCAAAGGTGTTACTGTCGTAAAAATACTTTTAAGGTCAAAGTGGCAGGATTTATGACTGTGAAGAAATCAGGTGACAAAGGAGCCATAAATCTGTTTATTCTAGTGTAATGTTACTCCAAGAAAGTGTAATAAACAGTACGTGGGAGTAAATCCCAAGCAAAGGGTTGGAGATCGGATGGTTGCATGGGGTGATGCACCTTGAAGATTTGGTGAACGCTAAAAACAGGTGAGTTATGTGGGCATTCACATAATGTTCTCCAAACCTTTCTCGACCTGGAAGTGATTGGTGACTTGCTCTATCCAGGGGTTGGAGTAAATTCCTTTCCGTGGTGGGAAGGGGACTAAAACACTCCCAAGCTTTCACGTGTGAATTCCAAGTGTGAAGAGTAGTGTTTCTCAATGGGTAAGATAAGTTCCACGTGAAAAACAAATATTTTATAACATGTGCATTTATATAGGGGCGCTGGCACATCCCAATGCTGTATCGTATATTGTGCACAATTGTGTTTTGGGTGATTACCAGCCTGTAAAGAAGTCAAATGTCTGACCCAGGCGTATGACTGAAAAACTGTATTTAGTGTTTTTTTCATCTTACTACTGAGATTTGTGAACTGGATAAAATCTTAAATCTACACTCGGACCAATGAGTTTGTTTACAGGTGTAATTTATGTCCTTTTGTTGTGAATCGTGTCCACTGTCTTTTTTTTTGTTCGGTGGTGTTGTTTTCTGTTGTTCAGTGGGTGAAGGGGCAAGAACCCAGCCCCAGTAGGCCATCTAGCTTGGTGAGTGTATTGCATCTTGTTATCTGGGAATCAGCACGTGTTGATGATTTTTCAGCACTGCCTGATGTCATGATAAATAGATTGTTCCAGGGCAAAGACGCTTGGATAGAGAAGCTTCTGCCCTTTTGCCTGTTATGTGTCATTTGTTACCTGACAATCCAGCACTTCTCTTTGGTTCCCATGGTGGGGAGATTCCAGGAAGTGGAGCAATTCAGTCCACAGCTCAGCTGCCCTTACACAGAGGTGTAAGGGGCCACTGCACAATACATAGTCAAGGGGGTCAATGACTGATAGTTACCTGGTGATAATGGGAGGGGATAATTGGGAAAATGTGCTTTAATTATCAGAGGATATTAAAGCTAGACTAATTGTGTTGATTTATTTAGGGGACATCATCTCTGCATTAAAAAATAATCTTATATATTTTAGGTGTGACGCTAGTTAGAGACGTCACCTATGCAATTAAAGGCATATAGTACAGGAGATAGGATGCCTCACCAAAGGTGGAATCTTATGGTGTGAGTTCACCTAAGGCTTAACGTAAAAGCGGTTTTAATATGGCACCTTTCATAAACCATAATTTCATCAGAAAAACATAAGTAAGTGTGCCAAACGGCGCGGTGTGCAACTTGGCCTGTTTTTCCTTCTTCTAGCCCGTAGTAAGAAGGTCAGTTGTAATTATTTGAAGAAGATCACAATTAGTTATAATTGGATTGACAAATGAACAGATCTATTACTCTGGCCTTGTTGGTCTGAAAATAGAGTGGACACAAGGCACAAACAGTCATTGGTTGAGTTCCTAAAAACAACATTTGGCAGTGCATAGTGTACAAGTTTATTTCCTGCCACAACATTATCCTCCATGTTTTCTATCGGCAGCTGTGTAACCCAAGAAGAAGGGTTTGAATGCTAATTTTTAGTAGAAGATTTGCATCCTATGGGGAAATCTGTGCTGGGAGTGACGGGATAGTTTAATCCGTATTCCAGTATCATCAAGGCAGCCATGTTCAGTAGCTTTGTAGGGCACAGACTCGGCTCCTGGGTTGTGGAGAGACTGAATATTCTGCATACAGAAAGGTACATTGTGCATTGTTGACGTATAGTATGCATGAAGCATACTCGTACATTATGTGAGTTGCTTAGTTGTGTGGAAAAAAAAATAGTTTATTGCACCTAAGTCAGAGATGGAGGGCATGAAGAGGGATGATCATGCAGTCAATACTTCACTATAAGGACTTCCTCTATGGCATGGGAAGGGTATCCAGGGGAATTTGTTAATGTTGATGGCTCAAACTGCCCGATTACGGTATGATCTCTCACAGGTCAACAACGAGGGCTTCTGTAAAACATGGCTACCACCAAATGACCCATTACCACTGGTGACACCGTTTCCCCAGCCCTGGACTACCCTTTAACATCCTAACACATGGTAGTAGTTAGTGTTAAGTCCAGAATTTGAAATATAGTGTCCCAGCGATGATGAGCTCTTGGGTTACCCAGTCCTTTAGCGATACCCTGAATGCTTTCTTGTCAGGTTCTCCTGTAAACACCAGTTGATGTGCTATCCTTCTGAGCTTGCAATAGGCCTAGCGTGACTGCCCTGAAAGATGGAATCCTGTCTGTGTTTTCTTGAAAAGAGTAAAATGTGTTCTATTGATTTGGAAGGTTTTTTTTCACTTTCCGTTAATCATGCCTTGTGTTTTCATCAGTAAGAACCCCTAAGAGCAGTAAATTTGTAAAAGAATAAGTGCTGGGGGCCAAAGTTTTGCTCAGGGGCCCACTGCTGGCACTACTGAAAGCTGAACAGCAAGGCTTTGTAGTCTCAATTTCACTTGATTCCTCTTGAATCCACCACCAGATACACTGTATCTTTATCTCACTCTTTCAGGCTCTTTTTCATTCCCCTTTCTCCTTTTGTCACTGTTTTTCCACCTTTCTCTTCTTCCCCCTTTACCCTTCTATTATTTTTCTCTCTCTTGCTTTGAGTCAAAGCTAGTTGAGAAAAAATATAACTGCTGATCCCCCAAAAGGATTCTGGTCGGCCCCACCTGCAACGTCTGGCTCAAATTAAGCACTTCGTAAGAGCCAAGGAGTCTTAGAGCATTTCTGAAGCCATGCATGCAAGTGCATATTTCGTGGAAAAAATCAAATGAAAAGAATAGAATTTTTGATGTACCTAAGGCAGTTATGCTTATGGAAGGCAAGTGGTGCACCCATAGAAGGTGGTGGAAATACAAAAACTCCCACCCACCTCACCAGAAGATTGGTTGCACAGCTTTTTGCACATTCAATTAAAAGCTTTCACAAACATCCTTGCAATATTAAGGGAGGAGGCGCCACATTCTGGAGTAGAAGCAGAAATGCCATGCTATTTCTGAGGAGTGAAGCCAAGACCCATGCGGGCCCCTGACCACTTCTGATACTCTTGATATTTTCTGAGAGAACTTGCTCTGTGATTTTTGGAGTGTTTTAATGTGTTTGATGGTTCACAGGCTTTGGCCAACAAAACTGGCGAATGGAGAGGTTCAGGGACCAGATTTCTTTGATTTAAGGACTGAGGCCTATGGATAAAAATTCTTTTTGGGGAAGGTACAACGGTGAAGGCAGTGGGAGAGGGTGCAAGATGCAAAAAGGTGCCGTGAGGGAGGGGCACTGAGGAAAACAAACTCTAACTTATGGTACTAACCCGCTGGCCACTGGACGGTGGCCAATAAAAATTTAAATTTAGAAGCGATGAATGCCCTGTTTGTGTGGTGTGTGCATGTGACAGAGGAGAAATTTACCTTTTGCCGGCCTCTCTAAATGCCACTTAAGGCATGTAGGCTTGAAATCTGAGTGCCCTTTAAGGAATTAATAAGGTTTTAGTGTTCAACATCAAATAGATAGCTTGTTGTGCTTTGTAAAGGAGGTCCCCTGGCACCTCAGGTCTCTACGCCCTCTGTGTTACAGCTTGCGTTCGGTGTTCTTTGGGATTTCCCTCCCAAAGTTGGTTGGAGTCGAGGGATCTTCCTGTTGCAGACCTGAGAGTCAGGGCTCTCTACACAACGAAGTAGTCACCAGGAAAGCGGTGTGTGGTGGACTCAAGTGTGCTCCCCATGCACTGAGGCAGCTGGCCGAGCAGCTGTCTTGCCGCACAGTGAGCACATTAGGGGTTCTTCTTTCAGTGGCAGAAGTGATACATCTGGTTTCAGGAAAAGGGGACAAAACTCTGATGACAGCTTTTTAATCTTTGCTCTGTAGGCGCAGCGGGGATTTCCTCATTTTATACTCATGCTGTCAGCAATTAACCTCATTACCACAAGCTTGATAGATGCTCCGTCTGGAAAACTGTATTTTTTTATGTATGCTTCTATTTCAGAAAAAAGAGAGTTTTTGGAACTGTCGCTTGACTGTCATTTTTAGTTCCACACTTTCCGATTAAGTGAGGTCTAAAGATATTTTGGGTCAAGATATACTTCAGCCTGTCGGTATTACGGTGTGTGTATTCAACATAAATAAGGCAGTCGCAGCGCAGGGCATGTGGGTGGTGTATCTATAGAATAGTGACCTTGCAGCACAGTTGTGCTTAGATTTCATATTTTGTAGTTATATGCACAATTCTGGGCCAGGCTCTTGCCTAAGTCTGAATCACACTCCTTACATATTGAATTGTGTGCGTTGGTTACTTACCAACAGAGCCATTGGAATTATGTGGCAGGGGGAACCAAATAATGCATTAGTGTTAACTAAATAATACAGCAAGGAAAGGCACATTATGTGACGTACTGTCAGATGAAGGCACATTATTTCGATATGCTTTACATTTTGTGAAGGTTTTACTTTGTAACTGTGCCATTTTTACACATGTTAACATTATGCAGGGTTTCACCTCATTAGTACAGTTTTAACATCCAAATACAGCAATAAGCAATTGAAAGGTGACCAGTCAGCCTTTGCATAGGGCCTTCCACTGTACAGCAACACATTGTTGCGATTTTGGCAACTTTGTGTCTGCCTTAGCCAGCACAAATTTTTATTTTCAAGAATCTGTAGCTTAAACATCACATGATGGATTTTGGGCAAATACGGCAAATCCATAATTATGCGGAAAACTCTGTGGCTGTAGAATTACATAATTCCAGTGGCACTGCTTACCAGTAATCTTTATTACTCCTGTTCTTCCATTCCTCCTCTTACCATTGCATGCTATGAGTTGAAGGTGCCAATTTTAATTACCGGCATTTCCTACACAAGTCTCCTTACCTGTTATGTTTTCTAGTGCCCGAGTGATCAGGCTCCCGTGGTTCAGGAAAGCATGTATTGGAACCAATTATACAAATAATTTTGAAGTCACACATTTTATTCGTACAGTGCAGAGATCAAATGCTACATTATATCAGAGTAAAACCTTATCAATAGAGAAAATCACTTCTTCTGGCCTCATAGGTCCCATATTACAGTGACTCTACTGGGGAAACCCACTCTTTAGGCCTATTTAATGTGTTCTAATGTCATTACGTGTGCTTAACACCTTGTGCTGTGATATAAGCAAAGGTTAAATACCTTTGCTTATTAACTTGAATAATCCAAACAGAGCAGAAGATTAATAATTGCCAGTGCTCTGGGAGTTCTGGGGCATAGTGAGTGACTTGCAGCTCTGCTTATTAGTCATGGCTCCTCTCCAGAATTATTGCAATAATGGTAATAAACAACATATTACAATAGGTGCATCAGTGCATACAATAATCATGACACACCAATGAAAGTAAACGTGGACCAATAAAGCATGTCTTTTGGAACAATCAGCAAAGCAATGTTCATACACCTTTTAATTTACTCACTACAGCCTTATTCAGTCCAACCAACAAACTCACATCTCCTCCGCTCAAATTAACTCATGCTAATACTGTACTAACAAACTCACATCTCCTCCGCTCAAATTAACTCATACTAATATTGTACTAACAAACTCACATATCCTCTGCCCAAATTAAGTAATACTGTACTCATATTTACCTATACTAATCCACCACTAATCCTTTTGGGGTCCAGCGTAGCATGCTACTCGCCAAAAAGCGCTTTGAAGCCTCATCGGGGGTAGTAAACGGTATGTATATACAATTACAATTAAAGTGAAATGCTGCTTAATGCCTTGTACATTCCGATTACGTTTCAGAGAGAAAGAATTTTGTTAACAGTGACAAGGCTTATTTCATTTCACAGAACGGATTTAACTCCTTGTGCCATGTTTCTATTCTTTTGTGAAAATCTGCTACACAAGAAAAACAGCATGGCACAACCAATTTATGCAGATCGACAGAGCGTAATGTGGTATGTATTCTGCTTCCTGAGGGAGTGCCATCATGATTCACTCAAAGCTTTGCCTCTCATTAGTCGTGGACCCTTCTAGCAGATTAAATCCGCACGTTTGCTTATTTTTTTCACTCTCTCAAAATATATGTTGTATGCTTTTGGTTTTCTAGTTCCATTGGCAGTAGCTGAATTAGTCATTTTCTTTGCATTCCTGCCTTAGCTCTTAAAATTCCAAGACTGCAGGTACCAAAATGCAAGGCAATGCAAGGAAAAAGCTTGGACTGGCTCACCCCCTCGCCTTTGGAATTTAGGAGCTTGAGGGCGCTGCAGTCCTGTGCATAGCTACCAAGTTTCCCCGATCTGTGTGTAACAAGTGTTGGCAGTCTAGTTTTTAATCTTAGAATTCGGGGACTTGTTGTTTTATTTAATCCAATATATCGCCCTGACTAAAAGTCCCCGTATTCTAAAGAAAATAAGGCCTGGACTAACATACATGCCAAGACACGACACCCGCTTCAGCCGGGAGACTCCCGAGTTTTGAAGCGAAAAAAAACTGCTGTATTTTGGATGTGTCCCCCTGAAATTACTTTTGCTTCAAATAGAAGTCAAGTGGGAAAATACATTCTCCCGATTTTGTTCTAAAATCCCCAACATTACTACTCTCAAATGTTGGCATGCATGGACCGTAGACCAGGAAAAAGTGGCAGCTGTGCCTCAGACCGCTAACGCTCCACTTCGAGTTATCCCCAAAATGCCCGCCCATATTCAGAGACGGACGCTAATTAGCAAAGGAGTCCAGGATGAGACGATTTTGCTCATTGTGCACTTGGACTTGTAAAATGGCGCCAAATCTTTGATCTTCCCAGCTCGCTCCCAAGCCCAGTGAGAGGAAAGGGAAAGTAAATAAACCTCAGTTTACAGGGGCTGCCTAAAAGCAGGGGCTGGTTACACTTTACCCACGTCCGAACCTTGCTACCGGGGGTCAGGGTTCGAGCGGGCCGGAAATGTGCACAGTGAGGGCCCTTGTAGTGCCCCTCCGGTAGCATGTGTCGCAGCCAAGGCCTTAAAAGCGAGCATGTTTTAAGGTTAAAAAAATCTTGGCCGCGTGTTTTCTTTCGTCTCCAGTTGCCCCGATCCAGTAGTTTATAGCAGAGGAACGTTTATTTTTTTTAGCGTAATTTAAAAGCAGGACTACAATTTTGAATGCTAATTCCTACGAGTCTCTTTTTTATTTCCTTTAAATGTATGTACTACTACTTATGCGGGAAACGTATTCATTTTATTCAGACCAGCCTGGTTTTCAAACTTAACTTGGAGTACTGCTTAATCATACATGACATCACGGGAACTGTTGTCAATAAAGTCATAAAATTATACGAAGTTAATTAAATGAATACAATTAAAAGCAAACAACACTAAATGCATGACCTGCAACTGCGCTGAATATTTATTACATGCAGGTGCCTATTTTATGGTTGACTAGAGTTCTGCTTTTTGCAGAATGACTCATCTGCCCAAATTAAGAGGCGCCGGTAGGGCCCTGTAGCGGTGGGACGGTTTTCTGCAACTTCTTTTGCTGTCCAGAGGCGCTCTACCCACAGCTGAGCTCTTAATAAAGTGCTGTTTTGAGGTATTTTTCAGTGTTCCTTAGCATGTGTGATATTCTGCATAGTGGTCAGTCCGTTCTCTAAATGTGTGTGTCACTCGTAGTAAGTGAGCTTGAGGTCTCGGGTTATGGTACTTTGCTGTTCTGCAGACTTAGCTCAGGGAGCAGAACACAACATTAAAGAGATTGTTAGGGTATGGACATAGAATAGTATGGGGAGTGGAACCTGGTTTAGAACTGATTACAGAAATCAGGATGAGATGGGGTATGGGAACACCATGAGGACAGGACAGAATACTTTTTGTAGACTCACCTATTTACATCATAACTTCAGAAAAGTAATGCGGACCTCCGGATGTTCCAAAGTCAGCAACTTTGCCATAAATTAAATTGGTCCTCTTCTTAGCCTGACCTAGTGAGTATGGCCCTTGCCATGACTTGGATTTGGACGCACCCAAGTCATGGCACATTGTGGACAAGCTTGCATAGTAGCTAGGGCTGGTCCCTGCGGACAACTCTCTTGTTGCATAGTGGGCCTTGTAAATGTGCTGTCAGTGAATCAACCACATTTTCCACTCCAAAAGACTTTAGGCGCTGGAAAAAACACATATAAAGGAATTTGCAGTTTGATTTCCTGGTGGAGGGTTGAGCCTGCTACAATTTATTTGATGGTAAACTTTTAATGTTTTTTTTTTTTAACTTCCTTCCTGTACTGTGCCTCATTGGGGTTGTCAGTGTTAAGGACATCCCAGATCACTGCAAAGACAGGAGGTGGCGTAGCACGTTAAGCAATTGTGTCACTCTTATATTTGCATATGGTTGGTACTTGCCCATAATGTTACCATAAGCAGCAAAACGATGACAGGAAATAATGTCCTGAGTAAGTAACTGTTGCTATCAATAATTTGAGCATTTACATCCATTAGTTTTTGTTTGCCTCGTTTACCCATATCAGGGTTTATTCTTTATTTTTCATATCAGGCCCCACTCGCTTCGCCCATGTCAGGTTTTGGTCTATACGCTTCTGTCAGGCCTCACTCGTAGCCCATGCCAGGCTTCAAATCTTTGCTGCGTCGTGTCTTTTGGTATATCTTGCCAGAACCTGAACATGTATCTTCTAAAAAGACTTGAAAACAAAGTTGGTGACAGGAGTTGCCATAATTTTTTAGAGGACCAGCAAAACTTGCTCATGATTAGACTTGCATACATTGCTAATGTGTAAACTGCACATATTTGTCATGGCAGAAGCCGGACACGCTCTTTTAAATAGTATTCTCCTGTGAAAGGACTGCATAATCAACTGAAGCAGTACCCTGAGAGCTCTGCTTCAAAGATACTGAGATGTGTTATGTCAGCCCTTATGAGGATCCTTCAGTGATGTGCTCCTCTCTTGGCACACTTAATTCCTGTGGCTCGGTGAGAAAGAATTAAAATGTTTCATTTGCGCAAAATAATTAAAATGTTTGATTTAAATACCTGCATTTGCAAAAAGTTGCACATTTATGCTCAAAACGGCAGTGTATGAATTTAAACTAGCAGCCCACAGGTGCAGTTTCTGTCCAAAGTGTCTCTTAAAGGAGTTTGCAAGGCATTTGGTCCTGTTTATTCTAAATGGCTCACCATCTAGAAAATATCAACGCCTCACATTATACTCTGCGTTTGACTTGGTACAATATCATGTGAAAGCAAATCAGTTTATTTGGTAACATAACCGACATTTCTGGGAGTATAGGGCTTCATTTAAGACTTACAAGACTGTGTTAAGGCATGAGAAATGTGTAATTTACGGCGGGCACTAGCCAACGACATTCTAAGAAGTCTGTGTCTCGTTTTAAAATATTAGAAGACCGCCATTTCTGTGTTAGGATGTTTTAAGATTATCTTTATCCAGGGTAAAAAAATGTTAGGAAACCAGCTCCATCTGTCCTGGCTTGAGCTATTTTTGTTTAGAAGAGGGTTAACACTTTAGTAAAGGGTGTGCATATTCAGCCCCATTTCTCTCTTGTCTGCAGACACAAACTGTTACACTCCCACATCTCAGCTTTTGTTTCTTTCATTGTAATGACCTAAATACGGGGATACAGGTCATTTACTTATTAAACTGTCTGCTCCCGTAGCCATCTTAACCTCTGCATACATCCCAACCCTACCGATAAAGTCCGGAGACTAATAATTTCCAGGGTAGTCTCCTGCCTTTTGATTCCTGCATGTAAAAACCCGATTCCTCTGGGGGCTTCAGATGACAGGGCCTTGTCTTGTGTAACTCAAGAGTATGTACTGCCAGTAACCTGCTCCTGCAGGCCAATGCAGAGCACTTGCATCACTCTCTCGCTGCCTGCCACTGCACTTTCTCCGTGCGCCTGATAGGTAAGGGGGAAACAACATACTTTTGCGTATCTAATATCCGATCCTGCAGCAGCAAACTTGCAAATCCCATACATAACAGTAACCAGATTCAGGCCCTAATAGAGGTCAATAGGGGAAATACATTCTTCTGATTTTTTTTCAAGAAATCTGCCACTTTCCTTTTCTAACATGTTGGCACGTATACCATTATGTTACGGTTTGTATGCTTTTTAAGGGGCCGGAATGTTGATGGGTAACAGAAGGTGGTATTGAAGTCTATTTGAGAGGCAGGCATTGGAGAGGAGTGGTAATGACCTCTTTCCTGCATGGAGCTTAGTAAATACACTTATTTACACTGCTACCGACTGCCTCGTTACTGGTTCGTACGAAGGAGGCAAGCCCGTCTGCGCCTGGCCCGCGCCCAGCGCCACGACCCCTGGTCCCCAGCTCCCCCAAGCCCCGCTGATCCGCTACGACCCCACCACCCTCCACGCCCTCAACCCAGGGCGCTCCAAAACCTGCTTCCTAGCTCACCCCAAACGCACCCATGGACCCTTCGCCTGCAACTCCTGCAAACGCATCTTCCACCACGCAACTACCACGACCACAAGCCCACGCGCCATCAACCACCTCAAGTGCATCCTGGTCAACGCTCGTTCCGTCCACAAGCACGCCGTTGAACTTTGGGACCTCCTGGACTCCACAGCCCCGGACGTCGCCTTCATCACGGAGACATGGATGAACGCCTCCTCTGCTCCAGACATCGCTACCGCCATCCCCGAAGGCTACAAGATCTCCAGAAAAGACCGCACCAACCAAGTAGGAGGAGGTGTCGCCATCATCTTCAAAGACTCCATCAGCGTCACCACCTCCACCGAAGACCCCCCCCTCGCCGCTGAACACCTGCATTTTCAGATTCGCACCGACCCAAGGACCACCCTCAGAGGATCCCTCGTCTACCGTCCTCCCGGACCTCGCGCCTCTTTCAGCGACGCCATCGCCGACTTCATCTCCCCGCACGCCCTCGCCTCACCGGACTACATCCTCCTAGGCGACCTCAACTTCCATCTGGAACAAAACAACGACCCCAACACCACCACCCTGCTCGACAACCTCGCCAACCTCGGCCTCAAACAACTGGTGAACACCGCCACCCACATCGCCGGACACACGCTCGACCCTATCTTCTCCGCCAGCAAACACGTCTTCTTCAGCCACACCTCTGCCCTACACTGGACCGACCACAGCTGCGTCCACTTCACATTCCGACGCGAGACCTCCCACCTCCGCACTCAACCCATCCCTCGTCGACAGTGGAACAAGATCCCTGAAGAGCAACTCTTCTCCGCTCTCGCCGCCAACCAACCCACCCTCACCACCGACCCCAACAACGCAGCTCTCAACCTCACAAACTGGATCTCCAACTGCGCTGACAACCTTGCTCCCCTCAAACGCACGCATCGACAGACCAACACCAAAAAACCTCTCTGGTTCTCTGACACCCTCAAAGAATCAAAGAAATCTTGTCGTGCCCTTGAGAAGGCCTGGCGCAAGGACCACACCGCTGACAACATGACCGCCCTCAAGAACGCTACACGCGAACACCACCACCTGATCCGCACTGCCAAAAGGAACTTTTTCACCGACAGACTAGACAAAAACAGCCACAACAGCAGAGAACTCCTCAGCATCGTCAAAGAGTTCTCCAACCCCAGCGCCAGCGCCAACGCCGTCACGCCCTCACAGGATTTGTGCGAATCCCTCGCCACTTTCTTCCATCGCAAGATCAGCGACCTCCACGACAGCTTCGGACACCAGACCCAACCATACACCACTGAACCCGCTTCCCCGGACATCACCCTCAACAACTGGACCCACATCAACACGGAAGAAACCAAATCCATCATGAACTCTATCCACTCCGGCGCCCCTTCGGACCCCTGCCCGCACTTCATCTTTAACAAAGCCGACGACATCATCGCCCCGCACCTCCAGACCGTCATCAACTCTTCTTTTTCTTCTGCTACCTTCCCCGAATGCTGGAAGCACGCTGAAGTCAACGCCCTACTAAAGAAACCTACGGCTGACCCAAGCGACCTGAAAAACTTCCGCCCCATCTCTCTTCTACCTTTCCCAGCCAAGGTAATAGAAAAGACCGTCAACAAACAGCTGACCACCTTCCTGGAAGACAACAACCTGCTCGACCCTTCACAAACCGGATTCCGAACCAACCACAGCACGGAAACCGCCCTCATCTCAGTCACAGACGACATCAGAACCCTGATGGACAACGGTGAAACAGTCGCCCTCATTCTCCTCGACCTCTCGGCTGCCTTTGACACCGTCTGTCACCGCACCCTAATCACCCGCCTACGCTCCACCGGGATCCAAGGCCAGGCCCTGGACTGGATCGCCTCCTTCCTCGCTAACCGCTCCCAAAGAGTTTACCTCCCTCCGTTTCGCTCAGAACCCACCAAGATCATCTGCGGCGTACCTCAAGGCTCATCGCTCAGCCCGACACTCTTCAATGTCTACATGAGCCCCCTCGCCGACATCGTACGCAAGCACGACATCATCATCACCTCCTACGCCGACGACACCCAACTTGTACTCTCCCTCACCAAGGACCCCGCCAGCGCCAAGACCAACCTACAAGAGGGTATGAAGGACGTCGCAGATTGGATGAGGCTCAGCCGCCTAAAGCTGAACTCTGAAAAAACGGAAGTCCTCATCCTCGGCAACACCCCGTCCGCCTGGGACGACTCCTGGTGGCCCACGGCCCTCGGCACCGCACCGACCCCCGCAGACCACGCCCGCAACCTCGGCTTCATCTTGGACCCTCTTCTCACCATGACCAAGCAAGTCAACGCCGTGTCCTCCGCCTGCTTCCTCACTCTCCGCATGCTCCGCAAGATCTTCCGCTGGATCCCCGCCGACACCAGAAAAACCGTGACCCACGCCCTTGTCACGAGTCGCCTGGACTACGGCAACACCCTCTACGCCGGGACCACCGCCAAACTCCAAAACCGCCAGCAACGCATCCAAAACGCCTCGGCCCGCCTCATCCTCGACGTACCCCGCAACAGCCACATCTCCGCACACCTGAGACACCTGCATTGGCTCCCAGTCAGCAAAAGGATCACCTTCCGTCTTCTCACCCACGCACACAAAGCCCTCCACAACAAGGGACCGGAATACCTCAACAGACGCCTCAGCTTCTACGTCCCCACCCGCCCCCTCCGCTCCGCTGGCCTCGCACTTGCTGCCGTCCCTCGCACCCGCCGCTCCACGGCGGGTGGGAGATCTTTCTCCTTCCTGGCGGCCAAGACCTGGAACTCCCTCCCCACCAGCCTCAGGACCACCCAGGACCACTCCGCTTTCCGGAGACTCCTAAAGACTTGGCTGTTCGAGCAGCGATAACCCCCCCTTTCCCCCCTAGCGCCTTGAGACCCGCACGGGTGAGTAGCGCGCTTTATAAATGTTAATGATTTGATTTGATTTGATTTGAAGGACCTACGGACACAACACACGCCCGACCTCATAAATGTGAACCACCTGCAGTGCGGATGTCTCCGGCGCGAAAGATTCTGGGACGTCAGTTATTTTACGCACGACGCGGAGGCTTCTGGGACGTCAGTTATTTTACGCATGGCCGCAGAGGCTTCTGGGACGTCAGCTGTTTTACGCGGACTTTTGAGATGACGTCACAGATGCCTGTCATGGCTGCCCCACGCGCTCCGTCAACGCATAGGCTATCATGTGACATGGGCCCGCGCGGCCTGTTCGCCGTAAGCCGCCAGACGGCGAGATGAATAGATTACCCGGGGAGGGCTGATTGCTTCGACTCCGAAGCAATAACTGAAGATGACAACGTTTGAGGCGGGTGGGTGGTCCGAATCTGCCGCGTTGATCTCTGTTTACAAACACGGCCCGGGGCCGTCTGGGCCGGCGCTCGTCGTTGCAGAGGCGCGGGCGGCCCGTCGTTGAGTGAGTGAAATGAAATCGGTGACGGGATATTGTGTGTGTGCGGGGAGCCACTCCACAGGTCCAGCAGCTGCCAGGGAGGCCTCTTTCCAGTCGGTGGCACAATACTTTACAGCACTTTCAGATGGCTCGCGCTGGTGTACTGCGCCGGCGACTGCAGTCATGTGTAACTGTGAATAAAAAGTGGGAGCCCGCTAACACTGGCATTGCCTGGGCTGACATCAGCCTTTGAGGTCAATAATGCTTTACTGTGGTGCCAGAGAAGCTGTTCGAATATGTTTTCTGTAGAACAAGACCAAATTAGGTTTACTGAAAAAAATGAGTGGCTTGTATATATATTGCTTGTCACTTACATCTCCTTTCCAGTTGATTGTGGCCGGCAGTACCCTCGCCTACAAGCTCCACTCTACTGCAGCGAGGTGCGTAAAAATGTGGACGATCAGCGACTGTTACAGTGATTTAAATAAACGAATAGCATGAAAACTAATAGCATGAGGCGAAACAGCAATAACCATATCATCAGCGTAGGATAAGAGAGAGCAGAGAGGTCATGTGGTCGAATGCAGACTGTTGCAGTGACTGCGGTACTTTTCTGAACCACCGACCCCGGCTACATATTGCAAAATTAAATTGATAAGAAGATGTATGAATGCTACAGCATTGGTTACGTCGTAGCCTGCAGATCTGTGAATACCTCGTTCAAATTGCGGCTCCCCCATTTGACCAAATAGTGTGATAAATGGCAAATAACTATATTCCATGACCTGTTTTCTTACATGATTAAACGGTAAGCGTTCCTCTAAAGAAGCTATAACCAGATTGGGACTCTGCCTCAGACACGAAGAGGCATATAAAAAGTAGTCATGTTGTTGGATGCTTGAGGATACTTCCCTTGGGCCTACTCCCGGTGAAGGCCGGTACGTCTTAATACTTGCAGGCTATAAACCTGCCACTCTGTTCATTTACAATCAAAGGGTGCTTTGATTAAAAACAGCATACCCAATTTGCCAAGGCAGTGCTTCAAAAGGCCCCCTCTTTCACCAAAATGTTCGTTTTTTGTATTAAGTAATAAAGACAAACATAACCCTTGGGGCTCCTAAAGAGTTACCTTGCATCATTTTAAACTCCACAGCACACTATGTGGATATTATGAATTACGCACCATTCCAGAAAACTGTCCAAGCTGTCCAACCTTCCTTGGAATTTCCTCTTTGTAATTATGTTTAATGTGTTAATAAAGTTCGCTTTGAACTGCACCATAGCAAATGGTCTCCCAGGACCCAGAGAAGGGCCCAGTATGCTCGCCATATGTGAAGTTTAAGGGAGCCTTCCAGTTAGGCTGACTGTAGAACGTCCCATCCAAACGAACCGTGTCCTCCTCCCCAGGTTAGAATTCTAAGTGGTTCAAGGCCAGGCAGGAATGCGAAGCTGAAATCACATGTTTAACAATTTATGTCACTGGAGGAAAGGACGGGCGGCTGGGGGAGTGGAGAGTGGCTGGCCACGTTAATCTAAAAGACAACTGCAACAGCCGCACATGGACTGCCCATTGGTCAGGAAAATGCCTGATTCCATTGCCAGAGAAAAGTGCACCACCGTGCAAAATGGGTGAGAAATCACAAAAACATAAGCACTGTCTCTTCTACTCAGTTTTTCTTAAGGTGCTGTAATTCTGGTATTACTCGTTGCAGCACAAGCCAGAGAACAGCCTTCGCTCTCAGATAGGCCCTGACGATGTAAGCCAAGAAGAGATACGACACAGGCCAGTGTAAGGGTTCTAGAAAACTGCTTTTAATGCTGAAAAAAATAAAGATAAATGTGGTCAGTATGAAACAATCACTTACCACTTTTAATAATGCAGGATAAGGATGAGTCCGCTGTGTACATTGCCACAGTATCATTGAGTGTGGTATAGAACGAGGCCCAAACAATGCTTGCTTACTTAGTCCTAGCCACTTCGGTAGTGTTTTGCCATAATTGTATTTTTTTGTTTTACAGGGGGCATAGTAAGCACTAACACAATTGCCAGCTACATAGCGAAGCTATTTGAACTGCCGATCTTTTGAGTGTCAGATTTTAGTAGCATTATATTTTCATTTGATCCAAAATGCTGTTGAAAAGGTCGGTCGTCTGCTCTTAACAGAACGTCAGGAGGCTCTGTTTGAGCCTGAGCAAACAGGGAACGCTGTTCCAGAGGATGAAACCTTCTGTATAAAGGGAAGCACTGGCAGCTTCAAACAGCAGCTTGCTAGGCACAGTGCTTGACTGGTATATTTCTTTGGTCAGTCATTGTTGCCAGGCTGTCTGTACTCAGCGGTGTTGGCAGAATATTGTAGGGAAGAAAAAATATGGATGGGCCCGTTTAAGATTGTTGATGGTGCTGGCTGTAATTTTGTGTAGATTGACTGTAAGGCTCAGGGCGGTCCAGTACAGTGGGTAGTAAGGGAGAGAACCTTACCTCACCACATCGATATAGTTGAACAGGAAATTCTGATTTTGACACTTTACACTTTACTTTCTTTGTAGCCATGTTTCAGTTTGTGTCAATGCATTTTGTTTTTGTTCTATTTCGATATATCTTTTCAATGGATACGCAGGCTAAATACAGTATTACACCGGGCCAAGCAGAAAATGGAACAACCTTGCTCCTAGGGCTAATGGCCTTCTGTTGTATTGGTAAGGATCGTGTAAAAAAAACCCTCATATTATGTTTTAAGAGCTTTCCTAAATAAACGTGATGAATATGTCAGAAAACAACCCCATCTACTCGATGAACACATACTCACACAATGTGGTCATTTCTTCATTCTGGCATAGCCATGGAACAGCTGATCCTAGACTTCACATAAGCACATCTCATATGGAAAATTGGAGCTGGCCGTGATTTATTCTTTTGACTAGTTTCTGTTTCTTTCTTCCATCACTATTGGCTATATACTTACCTACTCACTCTTTTATATGATTACATTATCTGTAATACAATATCACACAAGCCATTTATTCTGTTGTTAACTCCTACAATTAACTCGAGAAATCATGAAAGTGAGTTCAAACTCTACATCGCCCGACGATATTACAATTTATTCTGACTTGGCATTCTTCTGGGTTTCTGTTTTGTATTTTTCAAATATAGTAACCCCTTGAAATGAAGAAAAAAATAATCCTATGTTGATACTTCTAGTTAGGCAATATTTGATTCAGATGACGGGAAAAGCAAGTGATGTGCTTGTGGGTCTTGGATTGTTCGAGTTCTTTGGTTGCATATGTTGGGGATTTGCAGCTAAATTATTTATGAGGAAAATGCAAAGGCCGAACAATGCACACTGCCACTTAATCGCTGTTCCACCGGTTCTGTTTCATTAAAGATGCTGTAGAAAAGTAAAATGCGCAGAAGCAGTCTACTAAAATGCCTTTATGGAAATTGTTTGAGTTCTGTTGCTTCTCTGCTGCTGCTTGAGCAGAACAGCCTAAAGCTCTGACGCGACATATGTAGGCTTTTGGGGCCAAGTGGCGCCGCTTGCTAGACTTCATGGTGGTGGACAGGAGTGGGGCACAAGTTGGACGTGTCCCAGCTGCTGCAGCAGACAGGTGGGACATGCTTCCCTTCATGCAGCATGGCGATGTTGAGATTCCTGTTGCTCATGTTCTCAGACCAGCCCAATAAATGACCACATTTGTCCGGGTACAATGGATTGACACTGCATGAAGCAGAGGGCAGATACAGTTAAGCACTTAACTGTTGAAGTTAACTTCCGAACACATGTGCCAGGGGATACATAAAGACATAAATACAGCAGAGGATTTTGCTCTCCCGCCGCGATAACACTTCAGGATGCAAATAGGATACATGCTTTAATGTTTATGTAGTTTGACGCAGCATAATATTCTGAGGCAAATTTTCACGGGCCCATAGTTTAAAATCATTCTGTCTGATTTCTGCCTGTGAATGAGTGGGATTTCTGTTCTAGTGAAACATTTGTTTTTACAACTGGGAGCCACAAGCAACCACATTAGAATAAAAAAACAGAAATGCCCTTTTAGTGCTTGAGATAAGGACTACCTCCTAAGCCATCAGAATGTGGTATATAATACATTTCCCGGCCGTGATGTAGCACAGATGCCATGCGACTTAGGAAAATATGCCCCCTTGGTTGCTTTTTTTGCCCCGGAGCCACTACGGTGCTGCATCACCGAAAACTACTCCCCCTTTTCCCTGCAGCACTTGGGTTTCAAGGGTTCTACCTCTTCTCCATTAAAAAAAAAAAAGGCCCCGTTATATGTCCCAAATGGCCTAATTGACTGTTCAGTGTTAACTGTACTGGGAGATCTAACCCAACGGGAATGATGGAGCATGCTGTGGCTTCTCCCCCATTCAGGTGTTTGTCAGTCCTGTTTCATGGGTTGTTTGCTACCCCCTTTTCCTCGGTGTGGCCCTCTGGAACACTCAGCATTTTGCCGGAGCGCCTCTGCATTTCCTATTATTCATCTACGGTCTCTTCCGCTATCCATTGGGATTTCAACGGGCAGAATGTACGAGTATGTGAAGAGATAAAAGATGCAAACATTTATAAAGGTGCTGCAGTAGCAGACACATGGCACTAACTGGTTGTATTTTTAGAGCTGTTATGTGGCCCTTAGGCGAGGGTCACTGGGCTAGTAAAGTTTCAGGGATGTAAACCATCTGGCACAAGCATGTTTACAATGTTTATTCTGTGCTGTCTCGTAATAGATTGCCCTTACTTCATTTCCCTTCTGGAAGACACTGAGTGATGCTCCCAAATAAAGACTTATTTTTTTTATTTCTTTACAAAGCGTGCTAACAAAGTCCTGCGTCTCACTCTCCAAGCTGGTCACAATGGGCTTGCAGTCACTACCCTCAACATTTTCCAGTCGACAGAATGCCCCGTTTATCTGCACATCCTAAACTCTGGCATTTCCGTAGAGTAATACACAACAAAACACATGCCTTTGCTATTCAGTATCATGCAAAGAAAGAGATTCCCTATTGACTCTTAAGTCTGTGCTGGCAGGAGAGCATAATGCTCGCTGACGGCATCACCTTGCCACCACAAGTTCTTAGGAAAGATTAGAAGGATATGCTTTTTTGTTATAAAATGGCAGGTTGTTGGTACTGCTTATCCTTCTAAGGTAGTGCTTGTGTATGGACAGTCTAACATTTTTAAAAGAAATATCTGTTTGCTTGGAGGATTTTATTTTGTTTGGAGTTGCACTTTAAAACAGGTATATAGATTGCAGAAACGGAAAACTAGTAGCATGTGATGCACCAAAGGTGCCACATTGTGCCACATCGTTTATTTAGGCATGTTGGCTTATGGCAGATGGAGGGCTCATTGAAGAATCGAAGATGTAGCAAGTAAAGAAATTACCTCGATTTGGATGGTTTGATTTTTTTGGTGCAGTGCAGCTTTATAAGTTTGAAGATTATTTGGTTTTGCCCTTGATTGACTTTTGCTCCCCAGTATGGTCTTTGTGCCATCACGGATCTGGCTACATTCTTTTTCCTTGTATTGCAAAGTAGCAAACTACAGCGCGCAGGTGCAGAGGGACATGAGAAATTGGTAAGAAGATGCAAATCTTTTCTTAAATCTTGCCACCCAAATACTTAAGAGCAAAATCTAAATTTAGCAAATTATCTAAGATCTGATTGATGAGACCATTGCCAGAAGAAAAGTCACCCTGGTTGACTGGCTAGTAACCTCCAAATGAGAGAGTGCTGCTTCCAGTAAGTGTCCGCTCTGTTTTCAAGAGCTGCGGGTTCTAACACCTCTGCACCTTGCCCATCTCCAGCCATGCACTCTGTTTTTTTGTTTGCATGTGACCAGGTCTCTTTGGAACGTTTCTGATGGGATGGCTTGCTGGAATTGTTTGCCTCTGTGGTTCAGATAAAGGCATGCTGCGTTTTGCTTTCTTGAGGCATGCATGTTCTTTACGTTGCTGAAGCAATGAAACGTGGTTGAAATGGCGAAGACCCACACAAATATACTGTTTATAACTTCATGAACCCTAAACAGATTTTTTTGCTTTGCCTAATGTGTATGTAAAACCTTGAGTGCTGATAGAGGTACATGATAACAGTACCATACCACACATATCAGTCAGTTCAGATTCAGTTGTAGAAGTTGTTTTCATTAAGTTGACGATCGTTCTCACATCATGGGTTATTGGATAGTAGATTAGTCCTTTGTACACTTCAGAAAGCGTTGCATCATGTTGACTGCCTGTAGACAGCCAATCCGTGTTTGGTCAGGGAAAGTGACTTTTTCAAGGCTACGGAACCAGGTCATATGGTCAAGACGAGCAATTAGGAGATGATCCTTCACTAGTGTGGTTCAGAGATTTCATATTTCTACTGTACTATTACGAGTTAAAGTACTTTCTATGAAATGCTTAGAGCAAATGTTGAAAAAGTGAACTCATTCAGGTCTGTGTGTATTGCAAGTGATCACAATCAATGTAAACTGAGGTCACTGTGTTTCGGAGGTGGGCACAAAAATGTCTACACTAGTTATGATGAAAGATTTGGCTGGTAGCCATCAATAGAACAATTCAAATAAACCGTAAGGATCTGCAATCTCGTGAGTAGTGGACTGATGGCCTCCACATAAGTTAGATAAGTAAGCCCTGATAAGCTAGGACCTGCAAACAGGTAAGTTAAATATCAAAATAAGGTTTGGATAAGTTTAGCCATTAAACATGAGATCTCCTTGATAAAGGGATAAGAAGTTACCATAAGATACAAACTAACTAATCATAGGTCTTCCTGTTTTCATACATTTCCACTACCTTGCTCGACCTAAATGCACCATGAATTATTGCTGTTTTGCCAATCCGATTGCCTGAATCGCTAGACCCCGGAGCCATTCAGGGAATACTTTTGCCTGGACCATTTGCGATCTGCGTGGAGTGTGGGAGGAATTCTGCCCGATGGACCTACGAACTAGACGTTTCACCCATTCATACTGTGAATCTAAAGAAAGAGATTCTGAAATGCAATACGTTTGTCTTAATAAAAATAGCCATTCATAACAGTCTTGAAGGCGGTTTGGTTCTTGTGTTTTTTATCCATGTTGGTATTAATGTGCTGAATCTTTGACATTAGGGCGCAGGGGTTCAGACTGAAATGTAGATTTTTAAAATAAAGCCTCTAAACACAGAAGGGTGCCTATGCATTCATGACCTCTCAACTTTTCAAAAATATTCTCAAATTGTACTTATTGCTTTTCTGCACATTTAGGCTAAAATCCTGTAAAAAGAGCACATCAAAGAACATAGTAGTGGATGCTAATAGAATGCCTGATTTTGGGAGGATGGGTGCTGAGTGAAATATGACAAGACTGGTACATCAAATATGAAACATTCAAGTGCAGTGATTGTTCATGATTTCTAAGTGTTATACAGAAATGTACGCTATTGTTGTGTCATAATGTTTACAGTAAAGAAGTAAATTGTACTAGTAATGTTTAAAAATAAAAAGCAAAGCAATTTTTTAATCTGCTTCTTTTCAGGGCCACCACAAATTGCAGACAAAGTGATCCACCGTCAATCAGTTAGACTAGGAAGAACTATTAAGCTTCTGTGCCCTGTCATTGGGGACCCTCCTCCTCTTACTATGTGGATGAAAGGTGGGCGAAACATCCACAGTGGCTGGACCAGGTTCCGCGTCCTCCAGCAGGGTCTGAAGATTAAGGAAGTAGAGAGTGAAGACGCCGGCACCTACATCTGTAAAGCCACCAATGGCTTTGGGAGTGTCAACGTGAATTACACCTTAATCGTTATTGGTGAGTTAAATGCAATTCTGCTTCACATGACCCAAGCAAAAACAAATGCATGTCGCTTTTCGTTGTAAAGAGATGGTGAAGTACACAGCATTGACCATCATTATCATCCGTACTCCGCTGGAGTATTTGGTGATATATCATCAACATTTATTAAACTATTGCATGGTTTGTTACATTTCTGTACCAAACAATTGTTACTGATTTCTCCATAATCGGCATAATTCACAAATGGTTGGCTGTTAATAACAAAGTACCTCTTCACCACCTAATTGACGTCCTTTGCTCCTTCAGGTATCGATTCTCCTGCATAAAGTTTCATGCAAATAGTTCCTTTGCTGATTCAGCATATCTCCAAAAATAGCTGTCAAACCCCCTGCCCCCACCGTTGCTGCAATTCAGTGATAATTGCTGCCAAGCAAGTTTAAACTCTTTTTCAGCACATTTTAAAACCCGTCCGGTCACCAATAAAAGGATAACCTTGTATTTGTTTATTTGGGTATTTATTTATATTTCCAAAGCATATGGCACTTAAACTTGAAATTAAAATACACGTGTCTCAAACCCACTTGCAGCGTAAATAACCATACTTCGAGTTTTTTTCTCCTAGAAAGCATGTACTCCTTAAATACACGAAGATCAAATAGCAGGGATTTCCAAAGGATAGCTCCTTGACAAGCAAAGGCAGTATCCCTGTCGTTCCCTTTCATCCTTAGACCAAGAAATAACAGATGAGCTGTTGTTTTAAAGATTTGTTAAACAGATACAGTTCTTAAAAATAACATGTTTATGAACTGGCGACATGTAGAGTTTCTTCCAGTGTTCGAAAATAGAAGTGGTCTTAGGCAATTAAATCAAGAGGCAGTCGGTTGCATTTTGAACCAGTCACAAAGACCTAAGTACAAGACTTTGGCATGGTCCAAAAGAGTGCCACATCTATTGCAGAATATTAAAATGTGAACTCACCAGAAGAAAAGTAAGACTCGTTTACAGAACTTTGAGTTGGTAAAAGCATGACAACTATACCTTATAGTTCTGAATTTTAAAGGATAAATTATCACAAAAGCAGACCTTACAACTTTTAATTCGTCTGTTTAGCATTGGATAATGTCCTAATACTTATGGCTACCACAATGGATACCAGCTAGGAGGGCCACTAAGCACCAACACTTCTGTTTCTTTTCAGAATTTATTTTAGGTAGTTGTGTCCTCCAAACTTGCACAGCCATTATGCCACTGTGAAAATTCCTGCTGGGTGTATCAGGATTAATAGGTAACCTCAAGATCAGCTGGGTTTCATATGCATAACACATGCAAGTCATATTGAAAGATAGGACATGTCTGTCAGAGGAGCCACATAACGATTGATCAGGGTGGGATTTAGAACACATCCCTGGAACATATCACGTGTGTAGTAGAAGAGCTATTAGGAGCCATAGTGGCCATGTAGTCACAGTTCACTAAGAAAGTGGAGATCCAGACCAGTGTCCTTAGTTACCCACACAGCCTTTCTAGCAGAGCCATGTGGAACAAAGTATTCAAGGCAGCAGATACACTCAGAAGAATCAAGGCAGCAGTGCCACCTTGACCGAGAATCAAACAAAGCTCACCATGAACTGCTGTGAGTACAATTCAATTCCATGATTGGGTCAAGAAATGGCCTGAACGGAATCTAAGGATATAGGTCATTATCTAAGATAAGTGAGATAAGTTGGAAATTCTCTTCTCATTCCACTGCCTTGGCATTGAAAGGCAGCAGTGACATAGGTCACTGATTACTTAGAGTAGATGTGTCTAAAGATGGATTTCAATAGAGAGATGACAGTGGCTCTTTTCAATTCCCGGGGACTGATGCTGTCTTAAAAAGATACCTAGGGGCCATGGCGGTAGACGCTTACTTGTAATAAGACATAGCTTCTTTGGAGACTCAAATGAAAATGTATTTATTGACACAACAGTGTGCTCAAGTGTCAAAGGAAATAATTTCACAAAAGAATTCTCAGGGGCTGTTGGGGGAGGGGTTAAAGCTAATTGCACGGCTAAAACTGGCCAGTATAATATTTTGCTATTCCTTTTAGTACATCCCGCCAGAATATGAACTGCTCTGTATTTTGCAGTTTAATTTGTCCATGTTTAAAACATTTATGTTTAAAACAAAACTGTTTTATGTAGGAGAAAATGAACTGAGAAATTCTTGACTCACCAACCATAATTCTATACAGCGAATGTAGTTAGTTTACATTAATAAACGATTCAAACTCCAAACACATGATTAGTGGTATCACCAGAACGTCTGTAAGGCATTGTCTTATAATTCACTGTAACCAGTCACTTTTATGTTATTTGTACTTATATCAATAATTATGACTATACTCCATAATTAAGGGAGGACTCCTAAAACCAGATTTCAGTGACCATCATAATTCGTTTTTCAGCAGTTGCTTCTAGGGGATAGGCCTGGTTCTGCATGATCACTTTCAAAGTAACAACAGCAGACACCTAAGACCAGTAGGGTCAAGTGCGGTATCTACAGCTTCTGCTGTGTGTGATGCCAGATGTTTCTTATTGGATTACTTACTTATGGTGGCGATCACCTTCTTCTCATCGTTAATTATGTTAACAGGTTATATATTTTTGATCTCCTCAAACATTTGCTTTGCAATTGCTAAGCCACCTAGTCATAGTTGGGGTGTAGAATTGGTGCCAGTTTCTGGCAGCCCCCTTCCTGGTAAATCTAGAACGTAAATGGAAATCCTGACATCAGCAAGTCGTGGATCAAGATTCCATTACCTTCAGACTTACAGATTTAAACTCCTGTGATATAGCCTTGGTTTTGTTACTGTCAGTTCTATATGTTGGCATTTTTAAAGGTGCTGAATACGAGGTCTAGGGCCATTCATCATATCCAAGAGTACCATAAAAGAACCACAAGAGAAGTGAGACATCTTTATTACTATTACAATTAAGAGTGTTAACAAATTTGCAGCCACACACTGAGAAACGTATCTCATTCTTCAACTGGTAATTTTGACAAAGAGATCACAACTAGTAGCCTGTTGAGCAGACTCCAGCACTTTACAGAACAGATTAGCACAGATTCCTTCCATTGGCTCCACGTTAGGATAAAGATGATGACGGTGTTGAAGTGGCACCGTGCCCACACAGTGAATTATTGGCAAAGTTCCCCTTAAACCTGATCTTATGACCATCAAACAAGTGCTACATCTCTTTGCAGCCCTGTTTCACTACTTGGCAGCTGGCTTGCATTTATCTACTGAAGCGTATAGATAAGTTTAGTTTCCAAATCTTGAATATAAAATAAAAACAGCACAAATATTACAATTCGCTAGTTATCTGCTTTGATGTAGATGCTATTAGAAATGTAACTTTGTAAACAGCTTGTTTCCTTATATTCCCAATGTATTCACATTTTGGCTCACTGTGTTTGTTGATTGGCTTGAATGTTTGCACATGTCCTACATCTCGCAGCTTGGTACGTTCAACCTCTGTGCCTTAGCAGAATGCTTTGCAGTGTGGCCCCTATTCCTCCTTGGCCATGTGTTGCCTTCCTAGAGCTGGTCATCTCATGCACAGAGGGAAAGAAATGTGTTTACTGTCACATGTTGGCAATGCCCTGAAACCACTTAAAATGTAAGTTACATATCTGAATTCTTTTTAAGCATTTACTGATTAGCAGTTAAGCACCAAATTAAATGGCAAGGTCACCACATTCATTTCTTGTGAGTTGTTTCAGAGCCTCCTTATATACATCACATTACCAGCTGCATCCTTTCTTGGTTCATGATGATCTATTTTATGCGAAATGAAGGTATGAGTTCGATATACTTCAGGTGTTTTAAGTGTGTGACAGCTTGCTGCAATTTCTATGTTATTGTTTAGTTACACTACTTGTATATCTTGCCATGAACACCAAAAAAATGTAGTTATTGAATTCCAGGTGACAATTTGTCCAATAAATATTGGCGCGCTCTGAATATAAGGGAATGGACGTTTTACATAACATAAAAGTCATTGCATTTTCTTGTGATGAAATATGCCAGCCCTCCTCCTGGGTGTGTTGTGACTGGGAAAAAAATATTTTCACTAACATGATGATGGCTGAACACACCATACAGCAGGCCATGCCTCAGTGTCAGCTGAGCTGTATGGTGTTGAACTCATGTGCCACCAAACTGCAAATGTTCAGCTTTGGCAGCGGGTCTCCTCACATTGCACCCTCGTTTGCCGGCATCCCATCCTCATCGCTACGTTGAAGTAACGACACAGATGCATGCCATAAGATAATGGTGAGTAATGGATCAGTCTCAAAATACAAGGGAAATAAAATATATGCAGAGATGTTGAGCCATGCCCCAAGCCCTCTTAAGTCCAACCGCCATGCCTTTGTTTCTCAGCATTTTTTTCCACCTGGATGATAGAAACAGTGATGTGTTCGAGCAGTGTTATGGTAAGATAATTAGAACCACATGTGCGGGAAAGGAACGGTGTCCAGTGACACAGGTGGGGGGACCGGACCAAGAACTATCCCGAACAACCGAATTATTCATCCAGGCTTCCAGTCTTTCCTCCTCTCCCCTGCAAGGTTGGACCTTCTTTACCCCCCTCTCCACCCACTCCAGGAGACAAAAACAAGCTGGCAACTTTCCTCGTTAGAGAATATAACAATTCTCAGGCCGTATTTATTACAACTTCATAAAAACGACATTAAAGAACATAATAACATTTTTACAGTATTCTTGCATCCTTATTTACAATATGTATCTCAAATTATTTATGGGGCAACTAATACATGGTTTCTCCTAACAACAGTTCTTTACGGAGTCATGGTTGACCACCCCCCAGGGACCTGTGGCATCAACTATTGACTGTGGGCCGGGTTCCCCCTCAAAACAATTTACACTTTACAAGGCGAAACTCACCTGCCCCCTAAAGATAGAGGGGGCGTGGGCCAGCATGAGAATTGGCCCCCAAAATAAAACCATGCCAAGGACAACCCTAATAAGGGATCCCCCTGTGCACCCAATGGGGGATGGTCCTGGGCAATGAGGCCATACCTTGGTCCTTTGGCGCCGTCTCCATCGCCCTCATTCCCAAGGCCATGTAATGGGGTACAGTGGGAGGCTATGGACATTCGTGTTAGCGGGCGTCCCGAGCCTTTCTCTGCACCCCACAGCACCCCGAGCCCTGGTTTGAGGTAAAAGGCTTCTGATTCCATCCTGAATTCACCTGCACTTCTATTCTTGATGCCAAGGTTGTCCAGCCTGCTTTGTGCCCAAACATGACTCCTTCCCTCCAAGAACGCTCCCCGAGCAGGGCTATCTATAGGGGATGGGTGGATGGGCAAAAATGAATAATTCTCCAGAGGGCAGGGCCCAGGATGCAGGCGCGCTGGCGGTTGTCAGGGGCAGCCAGGCAAAAAAATCAGGTGAAGTTGTATGGGACTTGGAGTCCCATTTTAAACCTGCCTGGCTGCCCTGCCTCAGGCGCCCCCAACAAGTGCCCGCCAGCCAATGGGCTTGTTTGAATTGCAGCGCCCACCATTGTGCCACTGCCTGGATCCAGTCACATCTGGCCCTCACCTCTCACGGGGGTCCTCTACGCGTTGGCGAGCTCCCGGTCCAGGAAGTCGTGAACACCAATGCTAACCTGTCTCTGCCGTGACCAAGCACATTTAAATATTGATGTGTCGAATGTCTGCTCTGCCTATGTATCTACCTTTACAAAGAACTTGGTACATTAATGTTGTGTCACGGAATGTTGTGCTGTTTTTATGCTATCAAGAATGTTCGAAACAAGGGTGACTTATTGTAGTTACAGAAATCCCGCAACCAGGATAATGGTTTTCAGTTGCAGACAATGAAGATCTGGCAATTGTGATGGCAAGGAAACAGTGTTTATGTGCGCTGGGAAGGTTGTGTGACTCTGCTCCCAGGTGCTAAACTTTCTACAAAGGCATGTTCGTAAAAGAATTGCCATGGCCATTTTAGTGCTTGGAAGAATAGTGAAAGCCCAGCTTCCTGGTACTGAGCGAGGTTTTCAGTTGGCCCTCATGAGAGCGTCTGATGTGTCTGGCAGATGCTGCGACTTTCTTCTTTGAAAATCTGCGCCATGAGGAGGATCTTTTGTTTACTTGAAATAATGCTGCAGTGTTGTAAAACCAACAGCTTGTCAGCCCGCAGGATAAATGCTAAAGTGATGGCGCGCGGATTTGTTTATGCTGCGGAGAGCGCAAACACCATTACTCACTGCGACCTTATGAACTGGAGGCTTTATGTAATTCTCCTCCAGGAGTCTAACAGACTAAATTCATCCCAGCAAGCCTGCCTGTGTGCAGTTTCTCCCAGAGGGCATTACTGTGGAAATAGCACGTTACAGTAGGAACGAAATCGGGCAGACTAATGAGCAGACTATACTGCAAAAGGAAAGGTACTGTCGAGAAAACACTGGCGGCAATCTTGGTTGTTGTGTTTAAAGATGTAGAACGAATGGAAGTGCTGGGCTGGGGTCGATGGCTTTTATACTTTGTCCCAGGCATAAAATCCTTTCTGACGTCAATATTTAGGCTAAAATCCTGACCGAATATAAACGGTCAATGTCCTTATCTGGGTAAAATGAGTCGGGCAAAAAGGAGCCTTTATGACTTCATGTAACCAGAACTCTGTTTCTAGTTAAACAAACTAATGGGATCCGAAAGTTTTAGTTTCCTTCTATTGGACCCTTATATTGAGGTAACTGAACACAAAAGTTTGGAAGAGTGTAGTTTAAGACCAGAAACATGGTTTTACTGGTGGCGTAGTTAGTCCAATTCAGAATTGCTCTTAAAGGACACCTGCCATGTGGCGTACTTACCATCTCCTTCCAAAAGTCCTGGAAAACCTGGCTTTCCTCTGAAGTGGCTTACATTTCTTTCGGAGTTAGTTGCTTTCCATCCCCTTTGTGCCACTAAACTAGTTTCAGTATAGAAGGGATAGGAAAGTTTTTTTTTTTTTTTTTTTTAATGTCTTCTGTTATCAGGGTCACCTAAATTGTTTGAATTTTCAATTTTTCCCTATGGATGCCTTTAAACTGCTGGACTCAAAAATGTAGATGAAGTCAGGTGTTTGAGAGGCTGATCCCATTGAGGTCAGTGAGAAATTAACACTTTTTGGAGGGTTTGAGAAGTGAATGACTCGCCTAAAGTCTATGGAGACATTAGTTTGTCTGATTGCTGAATAGAAATAAAAAGTGGGTGATACCTGCCAAATGCTAGAGAGTTAACAGGTATGCTTTTGTAAAAGCTGCCTTTGTGTTATCTTTCAGTAACTACAGGTCAGCATGTCACAAGGTGGAACACGAAGTTCTACTTTGGGACAACTGTATTTATGGCACCCTGTGACTTTGAGGCACGGCTGCATCTTGCTGAGTAATTAATTACTCTGGCTGTGGATATTTTGAAATACCAGTGACTGGGCTCTAAAAATGTGTTCATCTTCTATTCAGTTCGTTTTACATTTAGTAAATAGGATTTGCTTACATGTTGAAATAGCTTGAGAATCGTTACAATGGGCATGGTTTAGAATTAGATAGTACCAGGTGTTTGAGTTTTTCATGCAGTACTGGTTTCTTAAGAGCATGTATTGGGGCTGCTAGGTTATCAGGCCACCATGTTGGTCAATATTAGTTGTTGATATTGTGTTGAAAAAGAGAGCTTTCAAAATGCTATGTGATCCAGAGAGAAATTACACAGCATCACTATTTGTTGGCCATGCTCATCACAAGTTTTAATTTTGAAGGCAGCTAGCTTTACCATGTGTGAAAGGCAAATGAGGATAGACTCAGTGTTGCCATAACGTGAAACTGGAAGCAGAAGTTATATAGGAGGTATTTAAGGGCACCACATATTGTCAGACAATAGCCATATTATTTGGCTCAATGGAGTTGTCTTCCAGATTCAGTTATGTGGGTTGTAGAGGGTTAAAGAGGAAATCAGACTCCCACATTCTTCTTCTGAATCCCCCAGGTTCTCCCCCACAACCGCCATCCTGGTAACACCATACCCAATTGACTTGGTGGCATTTCCCTCATTGTGAATAGTGATTGAAAAAGGGACAGAGCCAATGCATTGTTTTTCGGTCTACACTGTCTTCTGTATAAAGTGAATTGTCAGTGAATTTTTACAATTGCATCAACATACCAGATAGATCCTCGTATTGGTTGTGTCCGGCTTAGATTCTTATTGTTCCATGTATGCAGGCCTGCTTAATAAACCCCACAGAGTACTTTCATGCTGCATGGCTCATATTTACCCAAAGTTACTTTACTTCTATTACTCCTGCACTGAAGAACTGCCATTGACTGCCAATCAAAGATCACAATGGTATACTCAATTACTAGTACAGTCCGGCTGCCTGGATGCACCCTACATTACCTCTCAAACGTTTTCCAGCCTTCCAAACTGATCCGGAGCTGAAGATCAGCTTCATTTAGCCTCCTGTTCACATGCACAATCAATGGAAAGTGCTTTGGCATAAGATCTCTGCATGACCAATGCATAGTTTGTTCGGAGTTTCGTCTGCAAGATAGGAATGCTGGAAGAAGACTTGTTGAGGTTTCGCTGGGGTTGAAGACTTCTACGCAGCCATAAGTTTAGCTGAGGCCTCAACCCCACACAAAGTGGATCTAGGACATCTTTAACTAGCCAGACATCTAAGACGTACCACCTGACAGCCTTTTATAGCCCCATCAAAGAACAGGTGGAAGGAGTTTTCCTTCTCGCACCTCTCCAACTCCACTAATCTCATACTTAGAGAATGTCTTGACAATTCCTCAGCCACTCCTTTGATCAACTAAACAGACCAAGACTGGACTAGTCCCAAAAACATTAACTGTCCATCTTTTCTCATTTTGATCTCACAAAAAAACTTAAGGCTGCTGAAAAGCTACATTCAGGGCTTTACCAAATCTATAAATACGAAATGAAAAAGAATAGTAAGTAGCCAGTCAAACCACATCTTATGATTTTTCTGTTTAGTATAGAACAGAACGAATGGGTAGAAATGGAGTGGCATAATGTGTAACCCATGCTCCCACCACTGTGGCTCGTCCTTAGCAAGCTGTGCCTAACATTCTCTGCACTCCAATTGAAGCATTATATGGTAGAAGTAGGAAACGTATCACAAAGAGTTTGCAAGATAACCAAACACTGTGGCAATATGTGTGTGCACGTTAGAGCTAATTTTCAAAATACTTAATAAGACTACTACTATTACTAATAATAATAATAACTGAGATGGGGAGAGAGCAGAATAAGCAGATTATCTACTAAAACTAATATACTTATGTATTTACCAAGAGGAAATAGTAATGGGCTCTGTGGTTTACCACAACATTTGGGACTTGGGTAGCGGAGCTGAAAACTGCACAGGAAGAAAAAACATCTTTCGTCTGTATTAGCATTCCTGGGTTTAAATGAAATATGTATTTATCCCAGTGAAGTATCCTGTAACTGCCAGATGCTCCCGCATGGTGCATTAATGATAGTAGTGCCAGAAATCTGCAAGCCGTTATAAGGGTTTGCACTCCCTAATCATTAACTACACACATTTGTACCTTGCTTTCTTCAGTCTGAAGTTGGAAAGGAAGCTGGGCTGACGAGTGGAAAAGGGTATGAATGGCTTGTGGTTTGCTGGCCCGGGCTAGCCCACTTTCCCCCCTCTTTTTGTTTGTGGCTGGCTACGGCCGTGTTGGTCCTCTTGCCACTTCCAGTGAAAGCAGAGTTTCAACAGTAGGGACCAGAGGTAGTGGGACTACAAAGAAAAACATGAAGATGCAAATTCATTTTTTTGTGGATGCTTCATATTAATTTTATAGACAAAACAAACCAGTGTACTTTGTTAAAAATCATAGGCTGCTAGTTACTGAGCCGGTAAAATGCTTTGTAAATAAGCTTCCTATAAATCCACAGCTCTTATATTGTGTGTTGTTTCTTTAGTAGTAGTGAGAATAAAGAGGCAAGCTTCCCTTCCCTGCACTAGAGCTCGAGCCTCTGTAGCTTTCCCGAGCATGTCCCGATCTGCAGAGCAGCCACACGAGGCACTCGCACACATTCTGTAAACGCTGTTCAAGGGACCCAGGTTGTGGTGTGCTTGGATAATCAGTTCACCATATCAGTCCTGCCAGGCCATCGCCCGATGTCTTCACTTCTGTTTTTTTTATCTTTAGGCATTGAATGATTTCTACACCTGATCAATAGCCTGGATCCTGGAGTTTTGGGAAGAGGACATTCTTAAGGTTTTTCTGAAGAAGGGAAGAGAGGAAGGCGGGTTTTCATCTGTGATCAGAGTTTATTTCTGATACTGGGGACTTGATCTAAAAGTGTCTTCAGCCCTCCAATGAGGCAGGCAGCTTAATGTTACAGTTCAGTGTGATCAGATGTTATTCAAGGACAGCAAAGTGTACTGCATGTGTGTAGTCCACCAGACAGGTGGTTAGTGTTCCCCACTTCAGCAGCATGCAGTTCCTAAATAGGGACAAGGCATGTTTGCTCTATTTGGTAGTATGCCCTTAGAAGCTGTACGTAAAACCCTTTCAATACCAGGGTCCACACATGATAACTGACTGTTAGGTCATAGGTTCACTTCAGTCTGTCTTCGCATATTCCGATCTCGAATGGCGGTGCATGGAGAGGAATCAATGGGAAAATAAAAGATGTTTTGAGAGGGACTGAGTTCCCTTATCATGGTGATCTTTAAACAGCAGAAACCTATTGCCTATGACTGGCTCTTATTGGTTCACGTCCCAATAGTTAATTATAGATGGCAATCTAAGAGTATTAAATTATTTTTTTCTTTGTATTTTGTAGTAGGTTGTAAACTGGAACTCATGCCTTTAGTACTGTACTATAGGGCCACGGCAAGTAATCGGGCAAGTATTGATAGAGTAATACTTCAACTGCTCTCCCGAATTTAAAATAACTTAATATTTCTCTATTGCTTCTGGTGTTGAGTTCTAGGGCACTTCTGCCTGTGCCAAAAATGTTCTTCAACTGATGGGTCCTCTTGGTTAATGAATGGAAATCAAGATTGCCTCGGAGGAACTAAAGCTGTGAGTTGGTGTATGGCATGTGGCCTTTAAAGCAAGGGATAATGGACATCTTCTGTACACAGACTTGTGTACAAGGCGTAGGGAGTCGGGTTTGATTTTCTTAGAGCGGGGCTAGCATCTTGTTTAGTAATAGTTCCTATTCATCCGGTGTATGCTGAATGACCTACTCATTCCACTGGTGTAGAAAGCACAGATCTGCTGATCCCTCATGCCGCCATGTAATTCCCCTGAGATATATTGACAGAATAATGTCCCATAGCCACAGTCGCAGGCAGTTGTGTCTGTGGAGCTGGTGGCTTTTCATTTGGCGCTAAGAAAGTGTAAAGATCATAATTTGTTCGTCCTCTAGCTGCTAGCGGAGTTTTCATTTAATGGGGCTATATGCCGCTTGTCAGGTTTTCATTTATACAACTAGTGAATGTTACCAAATGCTTCTTATTGCTAATTGTATTTATTACAACACAGGATCTGAAATCCATACTTCTGAGGCTCTCGGATGAAAGACCCTGGGGTTTGTGCTTGCTAATCACATGGAACTATAGAAATGTAAAACTCATGCTCTGGTCTGCAGAAGCTTTAGATAGGTAAATTAAGTGAAAATTTAGGAGAAACATTTTTGTGGGGGATTTGTAAAATGGGATGTGGCTGAATAAAATGTCATGATGATACAACACAAATCCACATTATTATGCTTTGGTCGGAGTCCATTTCACTCTGACTGCTCTTATTGGCAATTCCAGTTGGCCGATGGCAGATAGTATTCCTGGATCTATTGTGGACATATGAGTTTTAGAATATGTGCCCTCCAGAGATGTATTGCTCGTTTAGAGACAATGCCAACTCAAACCAGTAGATTCCCGTAACCAAATGGGAAATGCAGGTAGAATCAACTGCACCTGTTGACACAGCATTTTAGTATGTTAACAGTCACCTTGCTTCCAAGTGTATCCAGTGGAAGGCATTTGTAAATACTGGATTCCTGACCAGTAACATTCACCAGCTTAGACGTTTGCAAGGCGGCAACTTGATTCTCAAAGTTGGTAGGTAACCTTCAAACCATTCACTGAAAGTTCTGGATTCCTCTGGTTCCATTTTCTTATTAGACATGCCTGTGTGGAGCAGAATAACTGAATGAAAAAATGTGTGGAAAAGGGTCATTTGGATTCTATAGCACAGTACTTCACAATAGTGACGTGAAGGTACTTGACCAGTTGTCAGCAATGAGGCCTTTGAGGAGTGACTGTTTCTCTGTGCTCAGAGAGCACCTTCCAGAATGCCGGTGTTGAATGTGAGCAAGACATGTGCCTTCCCTCTGCTGGTAGTGTGGAAGCTAGCAGTAGTCATGGACTTGTCCTCCAGGGACAAGTGTTGGGTAATCCAGTTTGTACCAAGGTTATACTTGTCATACCATGGAGTCCCTCTTCCGTATTCTGGGGTGAACACGTGGGTAAATGATGTTTAGACAATCACAGGTGACTTTAATGAATCATTGCTGCCATCTGAACAGTGGGCTGCCAACTTCTTGTGGGGGAGAGTGGTCTGGCCCACACTATGTTCTAGAAATACTCCCCCCATAAAGTTCAGAATGGTAAACAGGCCAGACTCCTGCTTAATGCTTAGACCTGAGTATCTCAGGACAGGAGCATAGGAATGTGACAGTGAGTGACTAATGATAAGATGTTTACTTGGGTGTTTTTGCACTCCTGCTAGAAACCGCTGCTTACGTTCACCTTTGTCTCTAACAAACGTTCTCTGGAAAATTCCTTAGGAAAGGGGCAATGTTGGAGCACTGGGTTTGTGGCTCCTGGTACTGGAGCCCTCTCTCTTCACCATGGAGTGATAAACCAGCTTTATGTCCTGAATTACGATGCCCATGTTCTTTCATTTACAAGCCTTTTGTTACTTTTTGGTAGTTTTAATTTGATTGCTGAGTGCAGTGCAGTGCGTTTATTATTCCATCATATGCTACGAACACAAAGGCCCCCTGTTTCTTACGGAGTTCTGGTGCCCGCCTGTGTGAGAAGCTGTAACATGGAAGCTGTGTTAAAAAGGTGCCAACACCTGTTTCCAATTTAAAGGAAATGGACCGATTTTTTTCCACGAATGCAAGCATAAAATTCGTACATATATGTATATATAATTTTGTCCGCATGCTCAGTCTTGCTTTAGGCATCTGCAATATGTAGTTACTGCCATTAAAAATTGTCGGCATGCAGAACATTTGGAGGCATTTAGCCCAGAATGCCCTGCAGATGCTTAGCCTACTGTGTGCCTTGCTACATACAACCTTGCTAATAATTGCATCCGTATTTTCCATTGTGCGAGGAAGTTCAGTGTAATGTCAGTCGTGGCCTATTAAGGCTTTACACTTGACCAGCCCTTGACAGCCCTTTATCAACCAAGCAGACTATAGAAGGTGCAGTCTAGGAGTACTACGTTAGAGCGTAATCTCTGCGACGTGTTCTTGAAAGTCTTTTCAGTATTTGCACCTTTTTACCAACATAAAGGGTGGACGTTTCTTCTCATTTGTTGCTGCAGTCTCTCGTTTATTATTTGTCAGTTCTTAGATATAATGTTGACCTAGCACCAAAGAACGGTGTAATCATTTACATCAAATATTTCTATTGTAGCAGGAAAGTGAGGCACTTAATTTAGAAAAGTATGATGTTTCTGGGACTGTGAGATGACGTTATAAAAATCAGGATGAAGGGGTAGAGCTTATAGTTGGCACAGTGTCAGAGGGCACACTACACTGTTTGCATTTACATGACTCATTTACAGTGAGGCTGCAGGAGATGTGGTCATTTGCCCAGAATCAACTGATTAATTAGTGAAGTGCAAGAACTAGACAATAAGGTCAGCAACTTGTCCAGTAGATCACAGCTCATTCATTGCTCTACCATTTAAGTTCTTCCACCTGTCTAATCTAGACCGGATGTCTACTGGTTCTTCCCTCTTATCTGATGCCATTAGATTTTGGTAGCAACTGAACAAAGGTTCTTGGATCTGTTCTCTGAGCTTAGCTAAGAGATGTCCACACATGCACTATCAGTGCATAAAGAGCTAATAAAAAATTAAATAAGGTTTAAACATGGGTAGCTGCACAGATCCACTGTGGCTTGAGTATATTTTGTGAATGCAGCTACAGGGAGTGCAGAATTATTAGGCAAGTTGTATTTTTGAGGATTAATTTTATTATTGAACAACAACCATGTTCTCAATGAACCCAAAAAACTCATTAATATCAAAGCTGAATATTTTTGGAAGTAGTTTTTAGTTTGTTTTTAGTTTTAGCTATGTTAGGGGGATATCTGTGTGTGCAGGTGACTATTACTGTGCATAATTATTAGGCAACTTAACAAAAAACAAATATATACCCATTTCAATTATTTATTATTACCAGTGAAACCAATATAACATCTCAACATTCACAAATATACATGTCTGACATTCAAAAACAAAACAAAAACAAATCAGTGACCAATATAGCCACCTTTCTTTGCAAGGACACTCAAAAGCCTGCCATCCATGGATTCTGTCAGTGTTTTGATCTGTTCACCATCAACATTGCGTGCAGCAGCAACCACAGCCTCCCAGACACTGTTCAGAGAGGTATACTGTTTTCCCTCCTTGTAAATCTCACATTTGATGATGGACCAAAGGTTCTCAATGGGGTTCAGATCAGGTGAACAAGGAGGCCATGTCATTAGATTTCCTTCTTTTATACCCTTTCTTGCCAGCCACGCTGTGGAGTACTTGGACGCGTGTGATGGAGCATTGTCCTGCATGAAAATCATGTTTTTCTTGAAGGATGCAGACTTTTTCCTGTACCACTGCTTGAAGAAGGTGTCTACCAGGAACTGGCAGTAGGACTGGGAGTTGAGCTTGACTCCATCCTCAACCCGAAAAGGCCCCACAAGCTCATCTTTGATGATACCAGCCCAAACCAGTACTCCACCTCCACCTTGCTGGCGTCTGAGTCGGACTGGAGCTCTCTGCCCTTTACCAATCCAGCCACGGGCCCATCCATCTGGCCCATCAAGACTCACTCTCATTTCATCAGTCCATAAAACCTTAGAAAATCAGTCTTGAGATATTTCTTGGCCCAGTCTTGACGTTTCAGCTTGTGTGTCTTGTTCAGTGGTGGTCGTCTTTCAGCCTTTCTTACCTTGGCCATGTCTCTGAGTATTGCACACCTTGTGCTTTTGGGCACTCCAGTGATGTTGCAGCTCTGAAATATGGCCAAACTGGTGGCAAGTGGCATCGTGGCAGCTGCACGCTTGACTTTTCTCAGTTCATGAGCAGTTATTTTGCGCCTTGGTTTTTCCACACGCTTCTTGCGACCCTGTTGACTATTTTGAATGAAACGCTTGATTGTTCGATGATCACGCTTCAGAAGCTTTGCAATTTTAAGAGTGCTGCATCCCTCTGCAAGATATCTCACTATTTTTGACTTTTCTGAGCCTGTCAAGTCCTTCTTTTGACCCATTTTGCCAAAGGAAAGGAAGTTGCCTAATAATTATGCACACCTGATATAGGGTGGTGATGTCATTAGACCACACCCCTGCTCATTACAGAGATGCACATCACCTAATATGCTTAATTGGTAGTAGGCTTTCGAGCCTATACAGCTTGGAGTAAGACAACATGCATAAAGAGGATGATGTGGTCAAAATACTCATTTGCCTAATAATTCTGCACTCCCTGTATTACTCACCTTTCATATTCTCCGTTGTGTGTTTGTCACACATTTACTTAGGCTGTCTGGTTTGTTGCTTCCAGCCTCTAAATTTGGATAGAGATATTCCTAGAAACTGGACAGGAAACATAATACTTAAGCAAAAGATCTGAAAAAATATTTATTTTCAGTGTTTCACTTAATGTATATGTGTGTTCAAATACAGAAACAGGTCGGTGTTTTGACCAAATTAAGTATTTTCTCTCTCTCTAGAGAGAGAGGGGGGGGTACCTCACTCGCTTCCCCATTCTGGCCAGGAGGTTAGGTCTTATACGAAACAGAGGCAGGTACTACATGCCCATTTAATTATAAGTACATGCCAAGTAATGATGTATTCCTAGTCGTGAAGCGATGCCACCAGTAATACCAGCCAAGTGGCAGTGCTACTTTTGGATCTGATGGCAGCTGTCAGGGAATGCCTGCACTGCATCATCGCTGGTAGGCAGTCCTGCGTTCTTAAGAAGTGTTGCACATGCAGTTTTTCCAGCCGTTGCAATTGTAAGAAGTGTACATTTTTGCACGGTAATAGTTTATTTGAAATCACAAGGGAAGAGGACACATGTTAATAGTGGGGACACACAGGCACCACTCTGTCCACTTCTAGTCCGATTGTCGAAAGCAGGTGACTTAGTGCTTTGTTTGGGGTGCTCTGTAGAACCAACCACTGTAGGGAAGAGCCCCCAGCTGGAGGCCTGCTTGAGTAGATTGTTGCTGAGCTCACTCCTTCTCTTTGGTTTCCCTTTGGACCGGGCAATGATGGCAATTGAAGACAGAGGATGTCTGATCCTCTTTCTGGTTCCGATTCCTGTATTCACCCCTGGAAGCCTGTGTGTAATTCCGTCCTTTCATTGCTGTCTGGTCCGATGAAGAATAGTCACGGATGTGGACTGGATCCCTACTTATGTCTTTTGAAGTCTTGATCCGAGGAAGAGCGTTAAAGTGATTGAGTTGGTCAGCAAGGCCGCGTGCTTAAACTGAGTCCTGACTGGATTCAAGTCCCTTGAGAGAGCTTGTTCCGTGTTATAATTCTTTCCAGTAACCCCACTGTTCCGGCAGTTGTGTTGGAAGAGTCACCGAGGCCCTTGGGCAGTGGTTTGCGCTGTTTATTAAGCATGTTGTTGGCTGTGCACTTGGAAAAGAAGAAACTGGGCAGTGCACCGCCGACCAGAGCTCGAAGCCTCCCTTGCTCTCCGAGCTGGCGCTGGTGGGAGGCGTTAAGTCGCCCATCCATCTCTCAGCGGCCACGAGTTTGTGAAAGGCTTGCTCTGTGCTGAACTCCGTGCCCCTGGATTAGGCACAGAGCTCTGGCTTTGTGCGCAGGTTGGCGACCCTTTAGCCCCGTTAATGATGACAGATTTATGTTTTTTAACACTCGGGGTCTGCTTGGCTACTTAAGTGCTGCCAGGTTCCAGCAGCGGTGCGAGCGCCGTTTGTTTCCATTGTCAGCCTGGCTGATTTCTAGGTGTGTGTCTGTCCGCCAGCTTCTGGGGCCGGGGTCTGGCCGATGACGTCACGCGCGGGGCATCACGGGAGCGTCGCAGCTTCACGGTGTCAGCATGGTCGCCTCACCCGGCTGCACACGCGGGTGCGCGAGCCAACAACTTAACAAGCAGTGATAGGCCAAGGGTCTGGCTGGGCTCTAGGAGCCCGTGCACGAGCCGAGCCATGGAAATGTTTGGCATGCAAGTCATGCAAAAAAATATGTAAAATCGGACAAAGTCTCTTCAGAATACTTAATATTGTTTTTTTTTTTAACATGTGGAAGCGTTTTACCTTGGTTCTTCGGGTTAAATCAGTGCATTGAGCGGCATATGTTAAAAGTGATGATAACTTAAACATGAATTCTGGAGCTTTAATCAGTGAACTGAGAGGAAGTCGTTTGTCCAGGTGCGCCTTATGTGTAGGCTACGTTCTGATTGTTACATAGGACAACTACATTGTCTACTAAATCAGAGGAGACGTTTTTTTACAGCCCTCCTCCTGAGCTTGTGTATTTCAAGGTGCTTTCATATGCAATAATGAAGAAAAAAGAGGCCCGGTGAAATATAATATTCGCCTAGGATTGCATAATTTAGTCAAGCAGGCAAGGCAGGGTTGATTCCGATTTTTCTCGTTTCGCATTATGCAGGTAGGGTATGTCTTTCTTGCTCATGTCTTACATCAAAGGTTAATGGTTTGTTGTTTATTCTTGGCTCCTAAGGTTACAGCTTGGGTGGCAGAAGAAGCCACATGAAAACTCGGCTCGTTTTGGGCTCGAGCCTTCAGTGGTTCGCCCTCATCAAACCGCACAGAGGCACTTGTTCTTTGTTTCAAGTGGTAAATTGCAGCATTCACTCACTAGGCGACTCCCCTAGGCCATTTAGACACCAAGCATGAGATTGCTATGGTTGTGTCCTTAAAATGTAAAAAAAAACAAAAAACTTTGCTTGCATTTGGGTACTAGAGATAAATGCAGTAGTCCTGCCTTCATGTCATGATCTACACAGGGTCTTATGTTATTTACCTACTAAGCACTGTATGTTATCAGAAGTGAGACCATTAAATTTACTCATAAAATAGAGCACCAGTGGCACCGTTTCCTATCTTTTTGCACCTCGTTGTCCATTTACACAACACAAAATGATTTGTAAAAAATGTAGTCTGATACTAAACCCATCTCTTTAAAACTCGTGAGATGGTTTTGTTGAGGTTATGGGTTATGATTTAGACTCCTAACTTCAAAGGGACATACGCAGACACCAATTGTGCCACCTTATTTCTTCAAGAAGCACAGTGCCATGGACGTGTAAAGCGGAGTCTTCGAAGAACGTTGACTCCACAGAAATGAAGCCCTTCACCAAACAATCTAAAGAAATAGATACAGATATATATGTCTCCTTTCCCTACGGCTCTTCTGTGAACCATCGTTTGTTACTGCGAACTACCTGGACCCATGCTGTGGTGTTTCACCACGTTAGCCCAGACAGAGCATGCGTGGTCCAACTGCAGAGGAGGGGTGGCAGGAGAGGAGAGCCTCCTGGTAAGGGTTTTACCATGAATGGCAATTTATCACTCATAGATAGTTTTTTAATTAGTTTAACTCTGATCTATTTTTCCTTTTCTGTTCTCGCTTCCAGCGCTGTTTTAATGCCAGTGACTCGTTCGTCTGCCATTATGCCGCATTGATATGCCTCCCTAATTACTGCAGTTTTGGTGACAAATAAGTACGAGATGTTTTCTTGCTTTTCAGATGTTCATTTGAATGCAAGTTGGATCCGCGTGTTTTTTTTTTATTTAAAAAAAAGTTAGATGTAGATTTACATAAAGGCCTTAAATACAGACTGCTTTCTGCTTATGGGGTGAAGAGAGAGGATCCTACGCCACTTCCCACCCCATCACCCCTCTAAATGTTTTAGCGTAACGGCCAGAGCTGCCGACTTCGGAGCTGAGGAGCATTTTGGGATTCTGGACAAATTATTTAATCTCCCCGTGCCTACAAAAAAATGAATACGTCTTTGTGTGATGTAACTGTTGCTCGTGTAAGGTGCTCCAATATCTTCTGGTCGAGTTCGCGCTGTAAAAAAAAAAAAAAAAGCAAAAAAAGGAGTGGGTAGTGGTATCACAACTGCCCGTTCACTGGAAATCCCAGGAATCCAACAGGAGGGGGTGGCGCCTTCCCGTCCTCCTCCGTATACTTCCAGCCTCTTGCCTGTGCTTTGTCTGCAAGAACTTCTGCCAACTGCATGGTCGTTCTGGTAGCCACTGTGCACTTAGACATGAGACAAAGTGTTGTGTCCAGGAGGCAGTATGATGGGCCATTGAGACCCAGTGGTAGTAATTAGTTAGTCCCTGAGTGGCGGTCAGAGGAAGCCTTCTTCGAGTCGGAGGTGACTGAGAACGGTATTCCAGAAGGTTGACTCTTGTGTGGAGAGTAAGTTGCCTCCAAATTGTTTGTACTTTTGTCAAGTGAACGCTGCACAGATTGTCAGCTGCACTCATTTGTTCGTCTGGCTTCAGAGAATGTGCAGACATTGCAAGCACACAGGGATATGACAAACACATGGTAGCATTCATGAAGTGGAGACCGTTGCAACAAGCAAAGTGCATTTGAACAAGAGTAGTTTCAGGGCCCTGCATTTTGATGAAATGAACTAAATGCTGAACTAGTCTGTGGCATGTTTAGAAAGAAGACGTGGTTGGGGACAATACGTTACATTGAAAAAAATCCCGAATGAAAACATAAAGCAGACATTGTTCTAATTTACGCACTGTGTAGAATGCGAACCGAAAACTATCCTTATGTCATCTTACTTCGTGAAATATATTCATGTACGCCTGGTAAGTTTGTCATGCGTAAGTTGCTCTTCCCATCAGCCAAGGGCATGTAAACACATTACAAGCATGCGTAGGCGGACTTTACTCCTAGCGCTAGGTACACCTGTAATTGTTATCAGGCGCCTTTGCTCGAAGGCTTTACTTCCTTAATTTCCCCGGGAGTCTTTTTGTTGGTAGAAGCTGGCAGAGAATTGGAGCCTGACGGATTGATTTACACCCTAGGCTCATGAACTCCCGCTGATCAAACAGAGCAGTGTGTGACAATTAAAACGCACATCTGGATCTCATTGGAGAGCTTGGCCTAAATAAACAGAGGCCGCCACTGGTTAACTTGTGTCATCCTGTCACAGAGGTCTAATGATAACAACAGCTTGAGAAGTTACTCCACTAGGCAGGCCTGTTGACTCCATCTGGCCTCAGTGTAATGCAAGCAGGAGCTGCACTTAGGTGGTGGTCTAACTAGTTGTGCCCCCTTTTCACACCTGGCTTCCTGGAAGTAGCCTTGAGGGTGTGAGAAACAACTTAAAACAGGACAAACCTATAACAATGTAAAATAACTACACGGTGACTTGCAAGTATTGTTACTCAAAAACAAGGCACAGCACAACCAACAGGTCCGAGTTTATTGCGCTGACGCGTGCAGTATATGCACATTAAAACCAAACAAAGAAACAAAAGAGGTCTGCACTGAAGGATCCCCTTCCTTCCATATAGGCCTGTTTGGTTTCTGTATCGAACAAAGATCGGATGGCAGCTGACCTGTCATAAAAGACCTTTAATTTCTGTGCCTTAGAAAAATGGAAGGACTCTAAAATGGCGACTCTCGTCATCAGACTTTCTTTTGATATAGGAATATCTTTTGATATCTAAACAAATAAAGGACAGTATTGAAAGCAAGGAAACCTTCAGTATCCAAGGCATTTCACATCTATGTAAAGGAAAAATAGCCGGATCCAACAGCACGGGTGCGAAGCTGCTGGGATGTGTTAAAACTGCGCAACCTTTAGAGAGGGATTTCAGTGCACTGTTGAGGCAGAAAAAAAAAGCTCTGGATATACACATTTTTAACACATCACGCTCTCTCTGTGCTATGAAAAAAGAAAACACAAGTGCATGATATTAGTAAATCTCAGTCAAGATCCATTCCTGATCACCATCTTCCAATGTGTGATTTATTTTTAAAAACATGCCGCACTGAAATTTTGGGTGAACAGAATCTTATTAAGGGCTTGTCCCTTACAGAAATTGAGACATTAAACAAGTAAGACCGTTTTTCTGAAATATTCATAGAATTATCAAGGGAAAGTATTAACATTCCTACGGACACAGCATTTTATCTAAAATAAGTTTGGAAACTCAAGGCCAGTTTCACAAAACCTTAGTACATGTAAGTGTCTCTTGCATACAGTGCATTAGGTGACTGCAACACCTGAAATTTGCTGTGTTTTAAAATGGCAAAACTGTTTATCAATATGTGCTAACAAGTTGAATTTATGGCCATAAATCTCATACCGTGATTTGCAGAATCGTAACTTGTGCTTTGTCCCAATGTATTAGTCTTTAAATTCTGGATTTACGGCCAGTTACAAACTGTTGTAAGCAGAGGGGGCTGGGTGTATGGTTATGCCCACCAATTTCCAATGCTTTATCAAAATTGCTATAAGGAGTGTGCAGACTGGGTGAAAGTATGATCCCATGTTGTCTGGGTGCTGTAGGCAATGCAATTGCACCACATCGAAAACTATTGTTCATAAAAAGAGAACAAAATCCAGAAATTCGAATCTACATTGTTTGCTTCATATTCAAACCTGTGGTCTGTCCTTGCCAGTAAGTGTAGGGTAGGACGGGTGCTCATGGAAGTCGAGCCAAGTCCAAATGCATGAAAATCACAAAGGGAGAACAGCTATTTGTAAATTCCAGCTTATAACTGTATGGCGCTATACATAGAATTCTCTCTCACACTGAATGCCAACAGTTGGTCGAAGCAGGTACATCCTTGCAGGGAAGAGACCTCAGGAAAATATAAGGCTCATCTCCTGCCGAGGTATTATTGCTCATGTGAAAGATATACATTGTTTGTCTCCATTTGTCTTTGTAGAGTATTTACATGTGAATGATATCAAAAATAAGCGGTCAGACACGCAAACCTGCAGTGTAATTGCTCTGCGCCATGCAAGCAATTGGCCACATGCATATTAAACTCTTGGTTTCAAAACAAAAACAAGTGAGGCCCGTCTCCCTCAGTGGAGTCAGGGCCGTCTTTAAGTCTAGGGCGCCATGGCCTTGGAACCTCTGCAGTGTTTGGAAAGAGGGGAGTATCTGTGGGAGAGGGCAAAAGGAAGGGATAAGAAAGGAATGCTGGTGAATAGCAGCCTTTCCTGCAGGCCCTGTGCATTCACAGAGCAAGGTTGTCTCATGCATTGAGTCCAAGTTTAAATCTTCCAGGAAAAGGGCAGAAGCAGAGAAGTGCGTCCTTAGCCTTTTGAGGTTTGCTTTCTGTTGATACTATGCCTCAGCACAAGACATGACTACATTTAGATTATTAAAGTGTAGTTGTTTAAAATAGATGCAAGATCGGAGGTTTGCTGCTTGGTTTATTTCATGTTCTCAAGTGCAGCTCCACTTTTTTCGACCTCATTTATTCACCTGGATACTGAATAGTGCATATTGTGGAGGGGTCTTAGCTCGGTGAGTTCATGCCTCTTTGCAGAGATCTTTGTCCCACATGCAGGAGGTCACTGGTTCGTATATTGGTAGAGCCAGCTCAGTTTTGAAATATTGGTAAAATGAATACCAAAATGTTAAACTGACAGTAGGACAAACTTTTTTTCCAGTGATGTATGGAGTGGGTGGACCAAATCCATGCCAGATTTTCAGGTTGTTTACATTAGATAAATTGAATTACATAACGGAATTCATTGCATAATGTTTTTTTTTTGTTGTTTTTTTTTATTCTGGCCCGGCTCGTTATTGTGTGGGATTCTGAATCAAACATTTCAGCACCACACTGACGAAGATTGACTGGTCCCCACTCTGGTGTATGTGGCCCTTTAAGATCATATTCATGACTCATCAAGAGGAGGACATGTTTGGTCCTGGGCCAGAGCCATATCAGATTTTCAGGATATGGACAGGAGATGGTTATAATGCTAAACAGAAATCAGAAGTGGCTAGCCTGAAAATCTGTCATGATTGAAGCTACATGTAGGATCATTGGAAATATCTGTTTCTGGCAGAGTGTCAGTTATTCATATTGCCAACCTTACTCTCTCGTCCACAGCTTATCTCTGCTGTGCACTTAGACCTATGCACAGACCTAGAGAACACACAACAATTGCTTTCATTCAGGCAATAAGGATGTTATATACTTTATATTTAGCCAAGCCAGCCTCGTGGAAAATACATTCTTAAAATCTTGATGCGTGTAACAAAAAAAAGTGAAGATTCTGACCACGCAATAATGAAGATGGCAGCACTTCTCTGTATTTTTCTGTTACACGGTCAGTCTCCTGGAAATATGGAGGTCACAGTTTTGGAACTCAACTGGTCAATCTCAGCCTTTCATACTTATATGGCTGATAAAAATTAATGCCACTCGCTTGGGAGGTAACCCCTGTCATTTAAGAACTGACGGCCCTCTTTAGATTTGGATGAATCTTTACACAGGCCTAATGCCGCCACCCTGTTGCCATGTGTTTACTGTTAATCATTTTAATTATCTATGGTTAGTCATCAATTCTGGCATGGACCCCGGCCTTTCTGGACAACGGCTGAACACCCTACCTTGGACCGATCAGGTAGTCCCTCAGGATTGGCATCGAAGCCTCTTAGTGGGAGGCAAACGTTCCTGCTCCCTTAGAGTCTACATGGGCCTCTTATACGTTCTCTATACAGCTGATCTTAAAGCTGTGCCAAACTGGAAGAAGTTCTGACTTGACAACAGTGAGGCCTCGATGACTGCCTCGAGATCAGATTCTACCTCCATAACATTCAGGCTTCTGACAAGAGCTGCACTGCCTTCACGAGCCCAAAGGAAACACTGGAGAGAAAATGCAAAGAATTCTTGGGTTGTGATATGTTTAGAGTAGGAAGCAAGGGACTTGCAGGAATGCAGAGGCTGGTTCCAAAAACATTCATTGCAATAGGGCTTCTGGTTAGCAAGCACTGTTTTTATTGGCCCACAGGCCCCTTAAATGAAGGTGATGTCACCATCCTCATGGCAGCAAGGGGAGTACAAAGAATGTTCTGTGTGTGTTTTTTCGTTCAGGGGAGAGGAGGCTGGCCTAGCCAGCTCACTTTTATTGTTTCAAACATATAAAAAAAAAAAAAGGCTTTGTAAAGTTTGAATCGGTTGCAGCTTAAAGATGGACGCTTAAAGGAAACTGATTATAAATTGCTGTTAGGGAGAGAGAGTGTGAAAAAGGAGCTCTACGGGTTGACTGATATCCCAGTGCCAACACCCCCCACCCCATGCCAATACCTAACGAGATGGCACAATAGTTCATTTTGGGGAGCCAACCCTATGTGGCTGCTCCAATGGGTGGGAAAGAGGCCCACTTGTAACAAGAAAGGAAACCAGCATTTTCAATGCAACGGGTCTCGCATTTGCTCGAATTAGAGCTATTAGCGTTGTAAAGAGAAAAAAAAAGCAGCACAATCGCACTATTTAAAATGAAGCGCGATCGCGCTGCGTGGAAAATAAACAGAAAAAGTCATCCGGACCCAAGGCTGAAAACATCGAGCCTCGTATGTTTTTAGTAGTTTACCGGTGCTGTGTAGGTGGGCTAAACATCGGAAAAGGCATGACGTATGCATGCCTTTCACAAATGAAAGCAAGCGGATTTTAAAAGGCAGGCCCACGAACCAATGTAAATGACTGACGTGACATGGGCATGGTTTGAAACCCAAAGAGAGATTACAGAATGGACTGAGTGCCTTGCGCTCGCCCATAAGAAAAGGACAAACAGGAAGGTTGTAGAAGTCACTGGACTCAGTGAGAGCGCATTGTGGCAAGCTAGTACTATGTGTTTGCTTCAAAGGGTGGGACAGAGGCATGCTGGGAAGAAGAGGGGTGATAAGGAACCGATAGGAGGTGAAAGTCACTGGACTTATTTATAATGCATTGTGTGTAGCTAGCGCTCTGTGTCTGCTCCAAAGGGTGGGGCAGAGGATGACTAGTGCCGGGAAGGAGAGGAGCATCAGGATCTAGAAGATGGTATAAGTCATTGGACACATTGATAGTGCTGTGTGGGTAAGCCAGCTCTAAGTGTCTGCTGCAAAGGTTGGGAAAGAGGCGTAGGGGGGCCAGTAAGGAGACGTGGAAACCGGATCTGGAATGTGGTCGTTGGACACATTGATAGTCGGTTGTGGGTAGCTAGCTCTGTGTATCTGCTCCAAAGGGGGGGACTGCAGGCCGGAGAGGGGAGAAGAGAGAGGCTCAGGATCTGGAAGGATGTTAGAAGTCTCTGCAGGGAGCGATGGTCATTGTGTGTAGCTTGCCAAAGCCGTCGATCAACCGAAATTGAGGTAAGGAGTGGGAAGGAGTTACAGAAACCGAGAGCCTTGATCAGATTATAATCTGTGGTGTACTGTTAGAGATATCAAGGCCGGCCAGATATACATTCTGGGAGGCAGTAGACTGTGTCCTTTGCTGTCCCCACTCAAACTTCAACGCAGCCCACCTCTAATTGTGCATACACTGCTGTGCAAACGACCTTAATAACGTATGCAGATTTTGAGAAGTTCTATTTGTAAGGAATGCTATGTGTTGAATGCATTTGATTTGTTGGAAATCTGGTGTACAGCGTCCACACGGGATGTTGTTGTTTGTGACCCCATCAACCTGTCTGAGGTTTTTAAACTACAGTGCTTGGCATGTTGAGGTATATTAGTGTTGTTTTCTCCATCTTTCTTAATAGGCAATAATTACTTTGAATACAGAGTAGTGTTGGCGATTAAGCTGCTTTAGGTTTAAATGTCATACACTACATTGGCCAGTAGCAAAGATATACTTGTAAATGGCAACCCAAGTTCTGCATGGTTTGTATGCATTTAAACAAACTATTCTAGTTAGTAAAAAAGTTGAGAAGCCTCAAATTGCATAGAAAGTCCCAGCCTGATTCTGTTGCAGTCACATGCCAGTAAACAGTTGTAATATACTGCATGCCATTTTCATCGTCGTATAAAATGGCGCAGAGTGGGCCTTCAGCTCTAGCTTCTCCTGCAAGTGCTTTACGGGTATATAGAATGCAGGCCAGAAACAGGCTCGGGGAACTGCTTCTTTCAAGGGGACCGGATGAGGTCCTTTGGACAACCAAATATCGCCCCACTCATTAGGTAAAAAACTCATCACGGGGATCGGGTGCGCCTTAAGTATTTTTCAGGTCTAGGAAGCGAAACTCGGCCTCTGTTGTAATAGTAATAGTATATATATAGCGCTTACTACCCCTGACGAGGCGTCGAAAGTTGTGTTATGTTATGTTAAAATGTTTTATATAGCGCCATACTGCCCGGAGGCTTCGTAGCGCTAAACTGTTGTCAGTAGAACATCACTTCATTGCTCTTGGTAGCCGCTTAGTGGAGAGGGAGTTCACCAACGGCCCTACTGCTAGAAAGTGCCTAGTCGAGTTTGCGCTAATCACCCTTGTGATGCGAGGCTTATTTTTAATTTTTTTTATTTTATTTTTTACAAGAGCACAGTATGCTTCAGAGGATCCAACACGGCTGCACTCTCAGAAGTTGGAAATATGAAGATTGTAAATGACTTCACTTCACGCAGCAAAGTCCTTAATTGGTCTTCTTGCTGCTTTTTGTTCAGTTTCAATGAAATAAAAAAAAAATTCTTGCATGATTACAAGATTCACTCAGCCTGCTAAACAGAAACAAACTCTCTGCCTAATTGGGGCATAGCGAGCTTTTGATGTGTGTGGGCCGCAGATTAGAGGAATCAAACAGGCTCTTCAATTAATCAGCCAAACAGATTCGGTGGATCAGAGGGAAATTGCACGAAGAGCACTAATGAGCCCGGCTAATTACTGTCAGTTCTCTGTTCTTCGGCATATAGAGGAGAGTACGTTTGTATTTCGCCCTTTAGATGACCTTATTGAAACAAATCGGACCTATGCATTATGGGCTGTCAGAACTGGTTCATTTGGATCTTGCAGTTCTCCGTAGTAAATACAACTTTTCGAAGGCCTCCTTCCTTGCACATTTTGCTATTATCTGATAATGTGTTTTAGTTTATTGGTTTACTTCCACGTGGCACTACATTTCAGCAGTTTCGAAGTGTTACTGAGAAGGGAGGAGAGATGATTTTGGCACTGTAGTAACATAACTAGATAGAGGAGTTGCAGGAAATTGCTATTTTCGAAATACACCAAGTGTTTACATTCCAATCATGGTTAAGAGGTGTACTGCACATCTATACTTTTTCATGCACACGTTTTACCGGGAAGAACCAGTGAGATACCTTTTCAGGTAGACTGGCCTGGAATTTCATTATACCAGTATAGGCATGTGCACACCGTTTTTTGCTGTATTGCTCCTTCACAGAGTGAAAAACTTGGAATGGCCAGTAATACTGCACTTCGAAAACACCACGTTCTGCACTCCTCACTGTGAGAGCCTCAGTGTTTAGCCTACTCTGGCAGTAGAGTAGAGTCTTCAGGATTTTTGTCTTCTTCCTGATGTTCGTATGTGATGGAGGGTCAGAGGAAGGGTGTGTTGCTGCGGGGTCAGGAATCCTAGCCTCATGATAATCTCTTGTGCAGGGCGAAGCAAGAGACTGTTTCAGGGGCGCAACCTTGTGTGTCCAGCTGCATCTTAAAAGTAAATGGGGGAGTCCTTCAAGGCTTCACTTACCAGGCAGAGGAGTTTGAATTAATTCTATGTTTGACTGGCAACGAGTGGCAAAACTACAAACATTGAGTGGTGTCATTGTTGACCCGCTATGAGTGATGGCTTGTTAGCTGATGGTTAATTTTATTCCTGTCCAGTAAAATGCATAGGGACATTTGGTGAAGGATTTTCTGATGGCGCAAATCATTTCAAATTTAACTCATTTGGGCTATTGAAATGCACAGACACGTTTCATGGCCCAGGGTAGTGCAAGGAAGCTTGGCCTGCTAGTTGAACTTAAATTTTAAGGCTGCCCCATTTTCCAAAGTTTCTCTGGCGCATGAGCAACCTTGCGGCTTGTAGAAGCGATCTGGAGCCACAGACTGTTCGAAGCACTAGAGACACCTGCGTAGTATGCCTCAATTTAAAGTGGGTACGTCAAAAAAGTGTTGGGTGCAATTCTTGAATTAATCTTAGCCACTGGTAATTACTCAGGGTTGCATCCTATTCCATTGTTTTTTATTTTTTTGTCAGCCATACCACCTTGAACAGGAAACAGCCATATGCAAATTAGCCTTAGTTCTTCTCCAATGGAACTAGTCCTGCCTGGTCAGTTCCCATCTGTATAGCAACACAAGCAACTCCAGACTGGTTCCAGCCTATGTAGGCCTTGTCAGCAAGGTATAGCTCGAGTCCTGTAGCACAGTGAGAAAGGGACCACATCTGGGCATACCCATCACACTTAACTCATCAGATTGAAAAAAAAAACAAAAAAAGTTATAGCTGGACTGCGTGAATGATTTGTGCAGGATGTTTCTACTGGAGTATGATAAAGGCTGATTTACATATCTATCTAAGGTGGTATGGTCAGCAAAAAAACGATGGACTGGGGTGTGACCCTAATAAATCACTAATGGCTTAGAATAATTCAAGCATTCCACCCCTACTTCATAATCTCCTCACCTCTAGATGGACCTCAATCACACAGTCAGTCGTAATTCTGAAATATTTCAAGGTAAGTATGGAAATTCTGAAAATTCCAAGTTAAGTCTCGCTGGACATCCATCAAAATGAACTCAGATGTCTGTAACATATAAAATGTTCATAGTACACAGATGGTGTTTTGATCATCTGTCAAAATCATGTGTCCTACCTTATGGTTATACCTTTTTATTATTTAAAGAAAAATGACTGGACATGCGTCCTAAAAAAGTGGGAATACATAGAATGTGCTGCGCTCCATATACTAATCTTAAAGAAAAACTGACTTTTCGATCTGCTTCTCAAAAAAAATATTTGTATTTATTTGCTCATATGGTAAATGGAGTGCAGATATTATCACACTTCCATATGCACTTCATGGCCAAGGTTCACCCGCAAGGAAGGATTTGAAAAAACGATTGTATTGTGTTTGTGAATTAGTGCTATGAACATTACAACTTTAGTGGACATGGAACAGATGGCCAGGGACAAACAAAGGACTTCCCTGTCAAGATAGCTCAGTTAACCATTCACTAGTGATACCTGTGCCTGTGTTGCAGGTTCAAATCCTAGCACCAGTTACTTACAATCTTACAATGATGATTTTCATTCTTTCAAGGTCCCTGTGCTGTAGGGCTTCTGTTTCCAAGCACTAAGAGTAATAGATGAAGAATGATAGAGATTGCATGGAAGTCAGACTACTTGATCATCCTGGGATTCTTTGACAGAGTGGAAGAGGTGGGTTTATGGTGTGACATGGAAGTAGAAGGGTGTTCCAGCATAAGATGCTCTAGAAATAAAGTGTTGTACCACCATGGTTGTATATGAGTTCTAGAAAGTCAGCAGATTACTGGGAAGCCAACATCATGTGCCACTTCATCTGCATGTGCCATTATGTTTAGTTACAAACTTGGGTGTGAGGCCCACAAGCACTTTATGGATCCCTGTCTCTTAAATTGCCTGGGCAGCCAACGGGAGTCTTCACTGTTGGGGGCATGTGACCCGATTGCTTTTAGCTGAAGATGATATGGGCAACACGTTTTTGAACATCTGGTGATGTAAGGTTGTAGAGTGCAGGAGTCTAGGTCAGACGTTATTTGTCTTCTAAGATTATAGAGTCTCCATTGTTGCTATTGAGAGTCACACAAAAACTAGCCCTAATAATGGTTTCAAATATACCACCACCCAGGCAGGAGGTGCGGCACGCGATGGCTGTCTGTTATCAAGTATTTTGAAAGTAGGTTCAGACCTGCAAGGAACAAGCACGCTCAAGGCTCCTCTAGGTCAGGATATGAAAAAACGAAGAAAGAATCCTCCTTGCCTACTGCGGCGCCAATTTCTCAATAAGCATGAAAAGGTCATGGGTAAAACATTGGCGCTAATGTTTAGTGCATACCTCCTCAGCATAGTTTACCTATGAACATGCTCCAAAACCACACTAGGGGAAAAATAAACTCTCTGCAGCTTACGAAGCTTGATTTCATAGCCACAAATAACAAAACTCAAATCTTCCCTAAGAAACATCATCTGACTTTAGATTAACTGTGCCAGGTTACAGCTGAAAGCATTCCAGAAAAACTCCTAATGGCCACAACATGTTGCCATCACGTTCCCAGAAGATTGATGAGTGTTAATGGTTTTCTCCCTTTTTTTTTTTCTTCATTTTGCCTTGTACATATTTTGCGCTGGGAAAAAAGGTGGCCTGGCATTGTGGGAGGCCAAGTCAACCAGTGAACTAGTAGCACAATCGGAGGTGAATCATGTGGCTAGGGGCTAATGGACTAGTATTAAGTTGATAACTGTGGACTCGTTGGATCTGTGTTCTCCTGATATTACTGTCTGGTGTGATTCTGAGCAAATGGCGTTATATCTATTTACTTTGGTTCCTTTACATGCTAAAATGTTTTTGGACCAAACACCATTAAGAGCTAAACAAAAGAGACATATATTGACTGGACAAAAAAGTATAGAAGTCTCAATAGTACCCTGTGCTTCGTAAAATAAAGGAATCTAACCTGCCTCCTGGATCACACACTAGCTAAGGTACTATATAAATATGAACTGAATAAATGATATTCGCCCTTCGCAATTGCAGTAAGTTCAATAATACAGTGTTTAGGGATCTCCTAACAAGCAGAGCGTAACATTACTTATAGATTTCGCATACTTGGAAATATTTTAGTCAAAGGGTTCTTGTGAACAGTGTCAGTAGTTTGTTCAGTTCTGTCTTGTGGTACTGTGTTCGTCTTCAGAACACACCTTCATATGACATTACTCACTTACCCATGGTTTCACTTCACACACTCAAGCTTGAATCATTGGAGAGTCAGGACTTCTTCAACTTGGTCCCACGTTAAAACATGGGCATAATGTGTCCCAGGCTGCATTTGTTTGAGACTAAGGTGGAAAGGTTACTCGCTGAAAACGGTGACTGATATCCAGTCAGCCGAAATCTAAATCCCCTATGATAAAATGGGATATAGATTTCGGCAAATGGGATATCCATCACCGTTGTTACAGAGTAACCCGGCTGCCGAATTCTAAGTCAGGCCATATGTGTCACCATTAAGGTTAGATGGTGCCGGGTGCACACCTATGCACACTCAGTATTTGGAAACTTTTCTAGAATCTTGCAGTTTTGCTGCATGAATTTAATGCACAGTCATATGCTACTCACGTAGGGGCTTTTATCTGGAATAAAGAGCAACATTACAACAAGGCTTGGTTTTGGATATCTGTATTGTTAAAGTACGTATTGTATTGTTGTATGTATTGTTCACAAGCTACCATTTTTTGGTCTCCGCTAAAGACATATTGGGGACTTTCAGAAAATCAACCTAGGAATGCATTTGCTCGTTCATTACCATTGACTTTGTGGTTTGGAACTCGCATGTTCTGGCTTTCCATTTGCTAGCTTTATTTACTTTAGGCTCTCCAGGTTCTGCTTGCCCCTTCAGTTGTTAAACCGTGTTTCCTGTATTTTTTCATGAGCTTGCTTTCTGTTAATAGACCTTTAAATTTTCTGTGCATTCAAAGAGATCAAATATCAGGCGCTGTCTTCCAAGGGCACTTGTTTCATTTTCTTTCTCTGACTTCAAAGTGAGAGGATTTTTGTGACAATCTTGCTAGATACTGGGGATAGGAAACAGTTTTTTTTTTTAGCACATGACAACAATTAAATGAACTAAATAAGTATTTCAGAATATATCAGAATTATGAACGCATAAATGCAGCACATTTTTTGTTATTTCTGAAGTGTGTTGGAAACAAACGCCTTAATATAATCAAAATGAATCATTAAACTATACAATGCAATTTGTGCACATTTTTTGTCAGTGCACTTTATAGTTTTACTAATACAACTGTATGTCTGTGCAAATATAATGGTCATTTCAATTGAAAATGTGTTGTCTGTAATGGCAGTGTGCTACCACACCATGAATACTCCACTCTGTGCCACTCCACTCCACTCCACACACTGCACTCTATTCTGCACCACTCCACTTTACACTACTCCACTACATTCTGCACCACTCCACTCTACGCCACGTCACGCTTCACCTCTCTTCTCTACCCTGTACCACTCTACTCTGCTCTCTACTCCACTTCATGCTACACCTCTCTACTCTGCCCTGTACCACTTTTCTCTATGCCAAAGCATTCTTTGGCACTCTACTCTATTGCACTCTTCCTCACTGCACTCTACACCACTCCAGTCTAGGTCACACAAATCTGTTCTGCACAGCTCCACTCTATGCCACTGTATCTTACACCAGTCTGGAACACTGCACTCTTCACCACTGTGGTCTTTGCTAATACACTCTACGCCAGTGTACGTTACTCTGTAGCACTCAACTCAGTGCTCTTGCACTGTACGCCAAGCCACTCTACACCACTCTAATCTGCACTGCACCACTGCACTCTGCTCCACTTTACTCTGCACCGATACACTCTATGCCACTGCACTCTACCCTGCACCACTCCACTCTGCTCCACTTCACTTTACTCTGAAACAATCTACTCTATGATGCTGCATTCTATGGCACCCTACTCTTCTCTGCATCACTCCACTGTATGCCAATGAACGCCATGCCACTCTATTCTTAACCACTGCACTCTACGCCAATGCACTCTACACCACTGCACTCTCCTCTGTATCACTGTACTCTACTCTACACCACTGAACTCTGTCACTGCACTCTGTGTTACTAAACTATACTCTGCAGCACTCTGTTATACTCTAGTCTGCACCACTCTATGCCACTGCCCTCTATGCCACCCACTTAACTCTACTCTGCGCCACTGCCCTCTATCACTCCACTCCGCGTCGCTCTACTCTATGCTATGCCACTCTGCGTCACTTCACTCTGCACCACTGCACTCTACTATACATCACTCTAATCTGTGCCACTCCATTCTACGACGCTGCAATGTACGCTGCTGAATTCTGTGCCACTATACTCTGCAAAACGCTACAGCAATGCACTCTACACCAGTCCATTGTACTCTATGGCACTTCAGCGTATGCCAGGCTACACTATGCCACTCCAATACACAACACTCTCTGCCACTTCACTCTACAACACTCTGCTCACTTTTTTCCATTCCACTCCAGGACAAGAGACTGCATACCACTCTCCTCTATGTCACTAACTTTTAGCCATGCTGAACCGCAGCCACGTCGTTGAAGAACATTGCTAAAACACAAGGGCCTGAATATTATAGTGGGCTTTCACTTGGTCCACATGGAATGTGTGAACAATGCAGGGCTCCTACTCAGTCTATTATAGTGGATTTTCAACTGACCGACATGGTTTGCGCTGGTGATGCTTGATACCTAGGTAACCTAGTATAATGGACTTCCACTTGGCCTACTTGGGATGTGCCGACATTGCAGGGTATCTAGTCAACGTACTATAGAGGACTTTCCCCAGTCCACTTACGATGCGCAGACAATGCGTGGTAGCCAACTAACTTACTATAGCGGACTTCTCCCCTGGCCCACGTGGGATATGCCAACATTGCATGGTACCTCGTCAGCATGTTCTAGTAGACTTCCAGCTGGCTGACATGAAATGCGCAGACAATGCAGGGTACCTAGCCAATCCCACTCTAGCGCTCCCATTTACCGATTATACAAGGATTCCTTTGAGGGAAGTGCTTTTTTTTCCTTACTTCCAAAGGCGCGATCCAGTGACTAATGTTGCACAGCCGTGTTTTTCTCATGGCATTTGCCTATCCGGGATCAAAGGAGCTTATTGTCTTCGAGGTTTGCAGCGTGACATCGACCATAACGTTTATTGGGTACTTTGGAGATCTGGGTCACCTGCAGCCCATTTTTCTTCCGTAACATTCCAGCATGGGGGAGATTCCCACTCTTCCTTCGCCTCCCTCCTTCTGGCCTTCTCAGGAACGGGGCAAGTCCTCACGGAGGCTCCTCTTCCACGGCCTTCAGAGGAGCAGATGCCTCGATCTTACCGAATTCGAAATGGCTGACAATTCAGGCCGCGTTCTGCTAGGCCTCGGCCTGGACACCACCTGTTTCAGCGGCTGGACGTGTGCCAGAACCGGATCATTTGGACCCCAGATTGCCTTTCATGTGCTAATGAAGGCTTTGTCCAGCCCAGCTTGGTAAATTTGTCTTTCCTTGTACTCCACTGACCCTCAATGGACATGTGTCTGCGGCAGGGGGATGCGGGCCCGGCCCGTCATGCATTGATTGGCCTGGAAAAAGGCCACTTTTGCGAGCAGCAGACAATGCGCCCGGCGCAAAGAGCCCGGGGAAGGGGCAGTAGCGTCCGTGGTGCAGCAAGAGGGGAAGGGGAAGCTTGTTATAATTGCAAATAGCAGAGAAGCGGGGAAGAAAAGGCGTCCGCACATGACAAATGGGCATTCGGCTTCAATGTGACTTTCTCAGGGGAAAGCAGCATGCGCGTATTCTCCCAGGTCCAGGGCTGCGGATTGCAGACAGCTTGAGGGTGGTGGAATGCGGGCGGCCCCTGCCATACGCGTTGCCGGCCAGTATATCGAGGCTAATTCACATCATTGCAGGCGCCCGGGTCCTGAGTTTACGACGGAAAGTTGGGTGATAATGAGACCTTTTAAGTGAGTGTGCACTATACAAATATCCGTTATTTAATGCAATAGTCTCATGATCGCCATTCATGCCATGTTATGGTGTGTTGAGTCATCTGTGTAGTGCACAATCTGTATTTTAGATGGTATTACTTTCCCTGCTCTGGGGGGTCACTTTTTGAAACAGTTATGAGAGTTCCTTCAATATGGCCAGGGAGGCGCCGAGGTCCCTGGGTTTACAGTGACCCACTACGGTATCCCTACACCCTCTCGGGATCCACAAATGACTTACTCTGATACCACCTTTTTGGAGTTGAAATCAAAATATCTCCGGCTGTATTTTATTGTACACACAAAACATTGTTTATTAACATTTTTCTTGCACAGTAACCACATATCCTGTTTATATGTTTGTTATAAATTGAGACTTTCCTTAACAGAGCCTCTAATACATTGTGGTCTATTCATTACTGCTTTGTTCCTGTGTGAGATCACGACTTCCTCCGTGACCCCTTGCTTTCCACCTCCAGGCCAGAGGACGGGAGCCTCCATACGGGAGGTCACCACCTTCCCGCTCCCCCTCCGGGTGCTCTTGTGAAGGGGGCCGGGCTGCCCCTAGGATACCTACCATGGGCACCCCCTGCACCCAACTTTTCATCCCCGAAAGGGCCTGTGCTGTCTTGCCCACAGCACCTGCGCTGGAGGTGACAGGTAAGGAATGCGTGTCGGCGACTGCCCCAGCTGCCTGCACTACTGCAACCTGCTCCCAGCACCCCTGTGAGGTCCTCTGATGCTGACCCATTGTTTTTCTAAAAATAGGCTGCCGCAGGGGACCCAAAGAGTCCCCGCCAATCATGACCTCACCGGCCATGACAGGGCAGTATAGTTTAGCTTTTATCTGCCCCTCTCTCAGGTGCGGAGTGAGTTGGGCGAGTCAAACCAGCCAATTTTCAAGAAACATTGCGTTAATTTCCTTGGACAAATGCACACCATCCTGAAAGAAAAAGTGCTCACGCATAATGCAGTCGTGAGGTATTGATGCCATCCTAACCCTATTCTATAGCTTAGCCACTTTCCTGTCAAGACGTTTTGCTGACTCATTAAGAGTCCTGACAGACTTACCACCTCTCAAATGTGCTACTGTGAATCTCTGACAGCCAACCCACTTTTGAGACTATTAGTTCAAATAAGTCCTTGTGACCTAGGTTGGCCAGATCTTTGCCTCCCAAATACACAATTACCACCTCGGGGGCAGAGAAAGTTAGACAAAATCCCGCCTGTCCAGCGTATGCTGTGTAATTCCCTGCGATAGCTGCACCAATCCTAAAGGAATGAGGGATGTACTTCGCAAGTTACAAACCAGCCAAGGCCAGAGTTAGACTGAGCAAGCTGGCGAACTGCAACCTAGTGAGGGGGTGTTCCATCTTCGTGTATGAAGTATGGTCGCAGCCCAGCAGTCAACACTCATTTCCAGGTGCCCTGTGCAGCAGAATATGATGGTTACCACCAGGAAGCCGTTTGGCCATGCCATATCCCCCACCTGCAAACCAACCTGTTAGTCTTTCTTGCTGCATGCCACCATCTCCCCTGTCCCCAAAGCCCCAAAGAATGCCAGGCAGAAAGCTGCTTTGAAAAGGTGTACTTCAGCAGGTGATCTGCACACTTTCTCCAGGCTGGCAATAACCTTTCTCAATTTTAGTGGGTCTCAGGGACGCCGTGTCCTGGGTGCTAAGCTGGCAGTATCAAAGCCTGGTAGACTGCGGCACCAAGCCGCCAGAGTGTGTCTGCGAATGGTGAAGGGAACTCCAGTGCTTCTGGGTGGTGGTACGTGAAAGCCTGCATCTTAAAATGAGAAAGAGCATCTGCTGCATTCTTCAAAACGGCAGGTACATGTTTAGGCTTAAAATTTACGTTGAGCCTTTAACACAACAGTGTGACTTCTTTCAACAACTTTTAGAGCATATTACATTTTGCTGCTTGCTGGTCACTGCATTCCTCCACAGTCATGTTGTCTGACCAGAATATAACGGACTGTTTGCAAAGCTGGTCAGGCCAGATTGTAAGGGTCACCAGAATGGGAAAAAGCTCCAAGAAACCTTTTATGTTTGTCAAAGCCTTGATTGCACCCAATCTGCTTGGTCAATGTTGTGCACACCAAGAAGCTCCCAAGATGGTGCCAAAATACATGCTGCCTGCAGAGTCAGTAAGCAAGCCTAGCTCCACATTGGCCTTTGCGGGGCTTAACCATACCACCGAACCATTGAAGTCTTTCAAAAATGCCTCCCAAATTCTCATATCCTGTCACACCTCGCTTGACAACCTGGTGTGATGGTGTTTCTGTTTTAGTCCGGACATGGCCTGCTCAATAGACCTGGAAAAGGGGTGGCCCATGGGTATGATACGCAATGCAAAATTCAGCTGGCCCACTACAACCTGCATTTGATGCAACATCATCTTCTTGACTCTTTTAAAGCCCGTGTAAATGCCTTGATCTTCCTTTGAGGAAACCTAAACACACCTGCCTTGGAATCTAGTTCAATCCAGGGAAATTCAATTGTTGTGACTGGGCCACATGTTTTTGCCTGTACAAGAGGCATTATACATTAGTTCTTGGAAATTTTCTAAGGCTTCTCCACAGCCTGGAGGACCTAGGAAAGGAAATAATCTAGGTAATGCAGTACCCACTGGTGCCCTGTCTTTTGCCGAAAAACCCACTTCAAAAAGGTGATAAACCTTTCGAAGTAGGTGCAGGAGACCGAACAACCCATGGTCATGCACTTGTCAAACTAAAAGGAACTCTCAAATTGAAAACTTAGTAAATGGAATTCCTCCGGATGAGCTGGTAGCCGCCTGAATGCCAATTCTATATCTGCCTTTGCCAACAACTCCCCAGGCCCCAACTCCTGGGGCACCCCTTATGGCCTGGTCCAGCGAGGAGGGTTTGACCAAGCACAGTGCCCCATTAATGGCCTCATTGACCAACATACCCTTAGGTGCCGACAGATTATGGATCAAGCAAAACTCTCCTAGATCTATTTTCGGCACTACCCCCAAAGGGGAACTCACAAAATTCTCCTGAGAGATGGAGTCAGATGGGCTTGCTATCCTCCCCAGGTTCCTTTCCTTCTGAATTTTCTTTCTGGCTCCATTACAATTGGCCCGCAATGATTGTGATTTCTACAAATAGAACCCCCACACAGCCCTCTGCAGGGATTCTGAAACCTTTCTTAAAACCTTCATACAACGACTGTGCAGCCTCTGTGTTGCTGTACGTATTCAACCATGCCACCATTGCTTTCCAACCAACAGGTGCTGCTCACTCATGTTTTTTAGGTTCCCTGTCCTTTGACATTTTGAAACACTATGACTCTGGGTGTGATGCAAGGCCTCAGAAGGAGCAGCAGTGTTTGCACTTACAAGTCCTTGGGGCTCTAATGCACAAACTTTTATTAAAGTCCCAACGTGACCCCTTCTGTCCCCCCAACCTCATGTACACTGGGGCAGCTTCAGCCTTTTGCACTCTCATGTAACACAACCACGTATTCACCTCTATCTGATCCCACGCAAACATGGGCCTGGTAGCCTTTATCCTTCTAAATTCTTTATCATGGTCCCTCCATGCCATACCCCCAAATTCCATCATGTGCACACACTATTCTGTTCTGATGACACTCTAGTTAAGTTAGGATGTTTCTGGCCCACGATTGCGTGGAAAATTGTGAAACCTTTGATCCAATTTATCAATGTTTCCTCTACCTTCCTGTATGTCAGAGCGCACAATCCCTAGAATGAGAGGATTCTTTAAACCGCTTACCCTCTTCCTTTTCAAGAGTATCTGAAATTAGCTCACATATTTCTACATAACTTCCTTTCCAAATCTTCTCTTTCACTTCAACCGACACATGCCTGCCCAATTGGTCATGCTCAGAAAGCACACCGCCAACCCGATGCTCGGTAGAGACGCATCCATACCTGCTGCACTAGGATCCTTGTTGGGGTACGGTGCCCCAACTGCTGTTCGCTTGGCCTGAGCCACACTGCCTCTGTTCTGGGTACCAGCTATCGGTAGTATCTGAGCTACTTGTGTAACCACCGCAGACCCCCCACTACTACTGTGGGTGCACCACCCTTCTCCAGCTTGCTGGCCTTGAATATAGTGCCCACTGAACCGTTGGAATGGGCCACTAGCCTCCTGGCCTTTTTAACATTATCGCTGTCAGCAACCCCTGCTAATGCAACCCCGAGGGTTAAAGATAAGATCATCACCTTTAATAACCATATTAAAACATTAGCCAAGTTAGCTACCAGGCTTCTCCGTGCTAACCTCTGGCATCACCTAAATTGCCATTCAGCTGTTGCCACTTTGGACAGTACAATTATTTGCCGCAGGCAATACAACTGCGGGCGAGCCATACTGTGCTTCCACCATACCTACCCCGCCAACTGGGCCAGTGCCCGTGGTAACCAATGAACCATGGCCACTCTCCTTAACTATAACCTGCCTCCTACTCTGCTTTTTTACTTGCGGTAATGCCGCTCTTGGGGGAACCCCATGGCTCATAGGCCTCTCTGAGGGCACTGCTGGCTTGGGTGCTTGCCCCCCTCTGCGGGGCTGATGGGTGCAGAAGTGCTATCAGTTCATCCATAGCATCCATCCTGCACATCAGTACCTCCATGTCTACTCCTGAGCGTGGGCGCTTGTTGCCCCTCTAAAACCCACCAGGCATGTTTGCCAAAGTTAGTGAATATCACAAGAAACAAAATCAGTACACAAAGTACAGCTCAGATGTACTGCTGCCACTCCTTCTGATAAACCCGCCAGCTATCCCTCAGCTGCCAGTTGACCACTCCTACTTTGACCAGAAGAATACCTTGCCCACACTGCTGGGACTTGAACCCCTGCCTTAAAAAGGAGACCCATGGAATCAATTGCAGAAGATCCTGCTCTTGAGCTACTGTACCTGTAATATCACTTAAAACAGCAGATCACTTACAATGAAACTCCTCAGCTGGGCTCAGAAACAAACTAGCGGAAGCTTGAAGGCAATGGTAAGGCTCAAGCAGCATACTGCAGAAATCTCACAACAGTACCAGCTATGTGCCTGCCAAACATGCTAGTCTCAACCAAAATAAAACCTTGAGTGGAACCCCCAGCAAAAAACCTGCGCCTCCCTCCAGAGCCATCACCAAGAACAAAAGCTCCCTGGGGCAGGCAGGAAACATGCACCTTGCCTGGGCACCTACCACAGGGCCTTTTAAAGATGACCCCTTTGCGTGTAGTTGACTGGCTGAAAGTTGCCTTTACCCTGGAAGGACTATGCCCTTCTGTGGGTGACGTAGTACTGGCCCTGCCCCAGACTGGCATCACCGGCCAAAGGCGCAACCACCAACTCCGACCATCTGTCTTTGCACCTCCACCATAGCTGACAGCTCCCCGGAGTTAGAAGAGCATTTTGCTTATTTGAGTCAGCCAGTATGCTTCACTGTGTAAAGATGTGTTATCATTGATGGATATCTTGTTATGTTAGGTGAATGTGTCATTACAAACTCTACCCGCACCAGAAAGGTGCATTGGTTCAAAAGACGTTCACTGTTGAGCACTTAAAGGCATGTTGCATCCAACAGACTGAAGAGTAGCCAAGCCAGACTCATAAAAGGGACTAATGAGTTGTTGTTTTGTTATTGGCCAGGGACGTCACTGGAGTGATTGTAAGTGTCTGTTCAGGACCCTGTGGATTGGAAGTGTTCTTCAGGAAGGGTGGTCTCTGCAGCAGTTCATAAGATATATGTCAGGATGGGCAGCAGGACAGTTCTAGAGGAAATGAGACTTGGAGGGTTTTTACATATGGGTGAGATAATTTGGGTGTTCATTATATTCTTCGTAGGGCACATTACAATCTTCAGCCTCTGTCCATGATTTTAAGGACAGTAAGGCAAGGCCACGTTATCCGTAAGTTTTTTTTTTTTTTTTTTTTTTGCTTTTCAAGTTGTGCTTTAAAGTACCTATATAACATTTAATTAGACTCTTCCATTATGAGGCTGTTGAAGCTCCAGAGTGTGAAAGATGTTGGCGATGCAGAGAGACTTGGTCTTTGCTGAACTTTCCATGGACGTCTCCTGTTTTGTCATTTGCTTAGCAAAAGAAATGTAGCTAGGTGTGTACAACTCCATCTTTCTACTGTTTTTTTCCCCCGTCAGCACAGTTGCTAGTTGATAATAAGGCTAGACAGCAGTGCAGGCAAAGAAGGATTTCCTGCACAGCTGCTGTAATCGAGGTTTGCTTCTGAAGAAGAATAATGTTGCAGGTACTGTGGTAGACCCTGAAAGAACAATCAACTGGCAAAGCTAAAACATCTGCAGTTTGCGGATAGCCTTTTGGCTTTGCCAGTGCTTGTTGTGTTTTGACATGGTTTATTGTTTCAAGCTTAAAAACATATTTTTTTGTTTCAAAAAGCATATATTGACGTAGTAGTTAGTGTCACTGAAAATAACTCTTTTAAGTGCAGCTATGCTCCTTGTGAAAGGGCAGAAAGCCACCTCTCAGACTGAAGAAAGCCAGATCACTCTGGCTCAAGATAGCCAGGGACTGTAGTGGGCTGACGCATTGCCCCATGCTTTATACTGTGGTGGTTAAGAGAAATTTGTGAATGACTCAACGACAGATCAATGGATGAAGAAGGCTGGCTAAAGCACCTTTATGTAAGCATAATATGAAAATAATTTTCGTAAAATCCCAGTGAAATGGCAGCAGTCCAGTCCGAACTGCCAGGCCACGGCCTCCCTGATCAGGAACACAAGCAACCGTCAAACCCGTTTTGCCCTAGTTAGCGCTCATAAGCCAGGTATTGCTTGATTCCAGTGACACAGTTTGCACAGGAGCCACGTCTGGACATACCTATCCCAGCTCAGGGTGACACACTAAAGTATACAACATACTTTAGTGCAGTGCCCTAAGTGGGCTGTTCCCATTAGAGCAGGGCCAAGACTGATTTGCATATGGCTGGGTGCAAACAGGTGGCATGGTGTGCAAAATCACGATGGACTGGGTAATTAACAGTGGCTGAAATAAAGTCAAGCATTCCATCCATAATTTTTTGTATGATTTAATGGAAATAATGGACATTATTTGAATTTTGGTTGGAGCCTGCAAAGGCGCTTCTGCTGAATGGCAGCATGATGGGCGGGGTGGTCGGTGTCTGAGGGTGTGTCACAAGTACGGGCAGGAGGGCAAGTTTCCTTTTTGTTCACTTGAACCCACAGCTGCCTCCTGCTTTACCGGACAGCGACTCCAGGAATGGTCATGTGCACCTAAAGCCTGGAAAATAAAGCACCTAATTAGCCCTCAACGCCATCAGCCGCTAAGCACCTTCTAGAGTGTTAACCTGCTTGTGGAAGAATTTTATCACTAAATGAGTTTGAGTTTGGACCGGCGGTCTGGGTTCTTATAAGGGATGTCTGTGCTTTAAATGGTTAGGTACTGTCCGGTGCTAAGTACCTGCACTTAATTAATTTCAAAGGTAGAGTACCTGCACTTCTCAGCACTGGTGCAATATATTTATTAGGAGAGTACCTGCACTTCTCAAGCGCAAACCGGTCTTGTGGACAGTGAGTACCAGCACTTTAAAGCACTGAGGTATATGTGTGCACAGAATTAGATTAACATTGTGCATACAGCTATGAAACAATAGCTTTGTTTTCCATTGTAGCCTGGTGTGTGAAAGTGCTTCTAGTCTGTCCCCTCAGGCATTCCAGACATTCTAAACTGCGGAAATCCAACTTGGACCTCGATGGCCGTCTCCATTGTGTAAGGGTGTTCTGAAATGGACTTGTTTGTCCACCGGAATTGCTGCAGTGGACGTTTGTGTCACAGATATTATATGTTAACCAGTTACAAACATAGAAGGTTTTCTACTGCATTCGCATTAGAGGCAGACTCATGTCCGCTTTTTTTGCGCTGGAGTGCCAAGTAGATTAACTGTATCTGTATGTATATTAGTGAATAGCTTGAAAAGGTCCCACTTCTCTTAACCGTAATTTTAAGCCATTGTGCACTTTATGGCATGTTTGACAGAACACCTTTTTCCCCCTCAGACATTTGTCACCCTTCTCCTACTGCCCTTGTGACTCCTCCAAAATTCCAAATATCTGATTTCCGACCTCCCTCAGCCACCTCTCTCAAATCCTGGCCTGAATCTGGAAGTATTTCTTAATCTCACCTTCATCACCAGTGCTTCCCTTTCATTGGTCGGTATGTATTATGGTCTTCTTCACTAGCTTGGTTTTCTCTTTCAGACTTTTCACTTTATCGTGAATGCTTTCACCATCTCATAAAACTTTGACCAGTACCTTCATTGTGAAGCAAATCCCCAATTAGTTGTACCTGCTCCACTTCCTTCAGTGTGCATCAGTTAAGACAACTCTTTTTACTGCTCACCCCATTCATTACTGGCTCACCTGTGTGCACGTGGGCACTTTTATTTTATTTACAAGTTCTCTTTTTGTTTTCTCTTGTTAAACATAACAGCCCCGGTAGAGCGTGGCTGGGTCTGTTTGTTGGCCTAGTGGTCTAATGCATCCACTGCATCAATCTTTATTTCAATCAACTCTGATTTGTAGAGCGCAGCTAATCACCCTCAATGGTATCCAGGTGCTAGGTTCCTCCTAGGATGAGTCGAACAGTCAAGTCTTTAGTCCCTTCCTTAATTCGGGGAGAGAGGATGAAGTTCCAGGACTTGATGGTGATGTAGGAGAAAGATCGCCCTCCACTATTGCTTTGACATATGCGGTGAGTGTGCGGGAGGAAGGCGGAGCTCAGGTGTCTGGAGGGTTGGTGGAAGTACAGGAGGTGGTTGATGTATGCTGGTCTTTGGTTGTGGAGTACCTTGTAGGCATGTGTCAGCATCTTGAATTGGTATATTTTCTCAATGGGGAGCCAGTGGACGTTCTTGCAGTGGGGGTGATGTGGGTCTGTTTGGGGAGGTTAAGGACTAGTCTGGCAACTGAGTTCTGTATCGTCTGGAGTCTCTTCAGGAGTTGGGTGGTATTTGAACCCATGGACCCAGGTTCAAATGTCTGTGGGCCACTCCACCATTCATCCTCATTGAGAATCAGTGAGTTTATGAACAACACACATTTGTTATCTATTGGGTTGAACCTGATGCTTACTGTGCAAGAAACTATGTAGACCACTGCCGCTTGCACCAATTACACGACTACTAACCCTTCCACTCCTACAAGTGGAACAGTTCTGACTATTCCAGACCATCTAAAGGTATAGCAACACCTTGGGAGGCGAGGCAGGAATTAGTTGTTTTTAATGCATAATGTATATTTAGCAACTGTCGCTCTGTTCATTTTTTAACTACACAAACAGCGCTACCATGTGGCAGACTATCATAATAGCCGATGTTGAAAATATTAAGTGCCAGTGCCAAGCACCGCAAACCACTGACTCAATTTAAGCATTGGTTGAATCGCATTCTGCATGTTATGTGGGAGTGATGTTCCAGTTCCTCGCACTAGGAGCTGTCATGTTTGAGCACTGCAAGCTTTCATACGATCAGCCCAGTTGTTGTTCTGGTCTATTCTTGAACATAACAGTGGACAAAGGGAATCGCTGACAATGCTTTGGTCACGGTTTCCTTACTTTCAGGCCCCTCTTTACCATAAGCCATAAACAGGTCTGAATGAAATATCACGTTTCCAAGAATAAACAGCATCACGCAGCTGTCTGTTGCCTTCCTTGTTCTTGCTGTTGCTGTTTTTCAATACACTGGTTGCTCTTTTGAGAGAAGACTATTAATTCCAATCCAAGTGCAGGGTATTTAACGTGGCTCCAATGCTGCCACTGTGCCATGGCATAATACCTTAATCTCGAGTCTTTTTAATAGCCTGGAATAGAATTAAGCATCCGTATTACCCCTATGGCAGCTTTCCCAAGCTTCAGCATTTTACTCCTTGTAACAGAGCTCACATAGAATAGGGACTGACACATCCCACTACTACTTGAACATACACTCGCTCACTCATAATGTATAGATCTGTAGAATGATCTCAGTCCTCACTAGGGAGATATTCCAGTGAGGGGTTGTGAGTGTATCATAGACAATTAGATTCTTACCTGACATCACAACCATTCCTCTATCCATCCCCCTCCAACCCTGTGAAGTGTTGCACTGCCCAGTATGTGGTAGATTTGCATGAGGGAAATCCTAGGTTACCTATGAGGAACCTATATCTGTTTTCTCGTCATCCGTCTCGCCTTCAGAAATTCCAAATTTTGCCTTATCCCTTATTGGCCTTATCCTTATGCTTATGGCACTATCCCCAGCATAAAAATCATACTGGGCATCCGGCTAAATTCTGATCACCTTTAAGCCTGCAGTCATCGACAACAGAGAGACTTTGCGTCTAACAGTATTTTTTACTTTCCAGCATCAGCAGCTTGATTTCATTATTCCTGGTACACGGACCATGGAGTCCAGTTCCCAGTTGTTTCATCTTGGAGCCCCTTACGTTTAACTCGAAATCAGTGCGTGAAATCTGCGCACCACCTACACTTGGCAGAAAGCTTGGAAATGGTTTGGTGCTGCCCCGAGGCCTGCACGGGATTCATTTATTTTTGTGAACTTCCCAGCGGGACCTTGACTGAAAGGTGAGTTGTGCTCAAGCCCTTGGCACAGGAGCGAAGGCTGCAAGACGTTTGTCTTCGGCTGGCTCTCAGTCTGGCTCCTGGTGGAAACTCTTTTGACTCTGGCATCTCTGCAGAACGTTTTTACTCTAGGCATCTCCGGCGAGGCCCCCACTAGTCTCGACTGCTATTATTTTTTCCAAGAAAAAAGCTCGGCTTTCACAGAGTTCTGTTTTTCCTTCCCTCTCTCGCTTCCTGGGAGGAAATCGCGTTGACCAGCGTTGATATGTCTTTGCTAAGAAGCCATTTAGACTCAAGTATGTTATGTCTAATAGACATGAAACTGCGTCTAATTAGAGAAAATGCAGCACGAAAGGTATTTTTTCTCAAATCACCATGTCTAGTATATATACAGCAGACACTTAAGTGTATTTGAAGTTCATTTTTTAAGGTGGTTTGAACACACCTTCAAGAATGTCCCCACTTTATTTATTGAAATAAAAACAACTATACATCAGCCTTGTTCTTAAAACGTTCAACATCCACTGCACTTAAATATTTTAAATAATCTAATTCTACTTTCACTTTTCCCCAAACTCTCATTCAACATGAAAAGTTCATCTCAACCAACACCAGTACCTACATTCTAGTATTAAAACAAGTTTTGAAGAAGGTATGTCTAATATCTAGGAAAAAAAGACATAGTTGAGGACAAAGACAAACAACAACTCATTTACAAAGATGGCACGTTCTGCATTTATGTATAATATATGTGGAATTTGGTGAAATGTAGCAAAAAAGGCAGCATGATACAGGGTGAAAAGCAGAGATGAAAACGGAGCGAATCTTGGCAGGGAGTGTGGCTTCTGAGAGGGGAGGTGGACTATTTACAGTGATGCTATCCAGTATTCTTTGAGGTCGTCTCTCTCCAGCACTCTTATAAATTTAGGAAGGATAGAGTCAGTCCTGATGTATACAGGAATGTTGTTCCAGGTTGGCTTCTAACCTAGTTTTCTCTTTTTTGACATTTTTCTTCTGTGTCCTGGTTGAGGGGGTGCCAAAAGCAACCTAAAACAGTCAGCTTGTCAGGTTGATAGTTAGAGGTATCGAGTCCATTGACTTTGGAAGTGTCCCACGTACCACCGAAAACTTTGCGGGCCACAATATGAAGCCATCCACATGTGAGAAACAGAGGACCTAAACAGCAGTTCTGAGTTTGCTTTCCGTGAGGAACAGTTTCATCATCTTCAGTAAAGAGAGCTGATAGCAAATCATCTTGTTTTTCTTTGCAGTGTGTTCTCTGATGGGGAGCTTGATATCAAGTGTAAATTTGAGTGACTTGGCATTGGTTGAAAGTTTGGTTTTGAACTTGTCCAGGTTCATGCCCTCAGGCCAAGTTACCGCTTGTTTTTTCTTGCTGTTGGCGTACAGGAGAAAATTGGTTTTGGTGGGGTTATTATCAGGTGAGTGCTGGATTGTCAGATGTGTATGAGATGCAAGCAGTTCTTGAAACGTTAGATGTCCAGAGTGAAAGAGAAATTTATGTAGAGTTGGTATCATTGGCATACTTTTAGATTTTTATTCTGTTATCAGTGAGTATTATTTCAAAAGGTCACATGTAAAGGTTGAATCTGACAGGGGAAAAGATTATCCTTTCTGGTCGCTGCAGGTGATTTGAAACTTCTGGGAATTAAAAGGGCCTATGTGAATTAAATGGTGTCAGTTGAAGAGGTAAAATAAGAACCAGTTGAGAATATGACAAGGGAATCCAATTCAGGACTTCAGGTTGTGAATGAAGGTGGGATGGGTGATGGTGGCAGATTTTTCACATAGTTTCTGCAGTAGCTGGAAGAATGTTGTCATCATCTCTGCAGTGTAAATAAAGTAGAAGCCAGAGGGTTTTATTTGTATTGTCTATCCTACAGTCTTCCTACTTGACTATAACAAACCAAGATATGATATGACCCTATATGTAGAGGATCAGATTCCTATATTACTACATAGTAATACTGATAAAGTCATTGAAGTGGTTTCAATATATTTTGATTAAGAGGATGCCTGGCTGTCATCCACCCAGGTGGCCTGAGTTTTATCGTTTTAGCTGCTCCTCACCCTGACAAAGATGATCCATGTCAGGGTGTTCTCTTAAATAGGAGCTCTGTGTAGGTTATATTTTGAGTGATTGGAGTCCCATTACAAAGGACTATCCCTAATCTCACAATTTATTTTGGGTAGTTGGAGCGGCTTTAGAGATTAAAATCACTAGTAATGCACTATGCTATTTTATTTTTGTATCTCTGTGGTAAGCTTGAGTGTGAATACAGAGGGTGGTATTGTTCTGTCTTCTGGCCTGTAAATATGCATCAATTACTTCATAAGCTTCAAACTTACTTTCTTCAGGCCGAAGGTCCCAACACATCTAACCACAGCCCATTTATCATTTAAGGTGTGTGGTGCAGAGACTCCATTTGGAGCTTACAAAGTGGCTGAATAATGTTGACCTGAATATGAGCAATAATTCTCAGCCCCTGTATCCTAAATTGTTTTTAACCTTGCCACGAGACTGCAGAAATAAAATAGATTTTACAACTAGGTAATTTTAACCTTTAAAGGCATTCCCCTGTACCACTCCCACCAAACAATTTGAGAGGTTAATGATAGCACTTTTTCTGAGATTGGAATCAGCCAAAAGAGATCCTTCAAAGAGCTCCTAGTTAGGAGCCTACCCTGACATGAAGCATCTTTGTAAGAGTGGGGAGCAGACCGCTGAAGGAGCATTGCACCTTAGTAGGGGAGGTTCTTGCACCATTTTAATGAAAATATATCAAAGCCATTGTAATGGCCTGACTGGTACTAGCAAAGAATCTGACCCCCCTCAAAATAGGGTCTATCATGCCTTCATTTATTTCTGCGATCAGACAATTTTTAAGGTTAATGTTTCAGGGTTGCAGCATGATCTGAAGCTGGAGTGATATGTATGCGGAAGCTAATAGTGGGCTTAGATGCAATCTTAGAGTTGTGAGTAGGGTGTTTTTTTATGATCATGCTGGTGGCGGATTGGTGAGTGATGGGCCAGTAGTTGAGGAGGTCATCAGGGTATGCTGTGGGTTTCTTCAGGAGAGAAATGGTCTGGCCCTTCTTGAGACCATCTTGGTAGATACCTTGAGTGAGAAAGGCATTGATACCATTGACAAGGAGCGGGAGAGCTTGCCCTGACATGTCTGTGACGAATTCTTCATAAGAAGTGGCTTTGAGGGACTTGAGGATGTTGGTCAGGTTTGAGAAAAATAGGGTTTGAAGGATGACCACTGTCTGATTGAGCATGCAGTAGAATGGATGGTGTTCTCACTGTCCTGTCAAATCATCTGTGGATGGTGTTCTCATTGTGCTGTCAAATCATCTGTATTTTCTAAAAGAGAGAGGTTGGTAACAATACTTTTGTATGAAGTGTGGAATTGAAGGAGAGAGTATGCGGTTGGTAACAGTGGTTCACAGCTTTGAAGAGTGTTTTCTGTTGGCTGTTTTATGGAATTGTTATTATACTTGGCTTTGGCAATGTTTAAAATCAGTCTGCAGTAGCACAAGGTCATTGTGAGTCCTGCTTTTCTTTTGTTTTCTGTGGGTGGAATGTTTGTTGTTGTTAGTAAGATTTGTGAAGTACTAAGGTTCTCAGGAGTTTGACGTGTGTGCATGTTTTAGTTGCAGCTAGGTTGATCACATGGTGCTCCAGAAATGAATTGATGTTCTTTAGAAGTGGGTTGACATTTGATGTTGGGTTGGAGGTTGCAGGATGAAAACTAAGCTTGTGCTTTCGGTTGCCAATTGAAATGTTCTTAAACGATCTAAAGTTTTGTAGCCCATTTTTGGGTTGACCTTGTACTTGGTTGGCACTGAAGATGATGATAGAGATGGGAAAGTGATATGCCTAATTCAGAAGTATGGTTCTTGGGAATTGGATGTTTTGTGATGTCAAAAATATCCGGTGTAGGTTAAAGGTATGTCCTCTGAAGTGTGTTTGCTGGTTGACTGTACCACATTGCCTGTGTTGATGTGGTTGAGGGACTTTCTTCTGTTTTCTTAGTGCTGGACTTGTCTAGGATATTGATGTCTGTTGAGGATTGTGGTGTGTGTGCGCTTGATGGATGTGGGGGTGTGCTCGATGGATGTGGCGGTGATGTTATCTATCCTGATTTGAAGAGTGCACTATCTTCAGGTGAGGTTATCCCAGCGCTGAGCATGTGTGAGTCTAGCCATACCTATGGCCGAGTGGGACTACTTGAAAAGCCAAATTGAGCTTCTTGTGGACTTCAAGAAGTGAGGAGGAGCCCCTTAATTTGTAGCTGCAGGTCATCCCGCACTTTAGGAGCGATGTAGGAGAAGGCTCGACTGCGGGATCTGGTTTTCTGTATGCTTGGGATTTGTGCAAGTAGAAGCATGCCTCAACAATTGCATCTGCTTCACAAAGTTTCCAGACACCTCTGATCCTACTTGCACAAATCCAAGGCATACAGAAAACCAGATCCAACAGTCGAGCCTTCTCCTACATCGCTCCTAAAGTGTGGGAGCAGAGGTGTCTGGAAACTTTGTGAAGCAGATGCAATTGTTGAGCATGCTGGGTCAGTGCTATGTAGTGCCTTGAAAGAGGAGTTTTGATAAGATGAGCTGATGAGTTTGAGTTGTGCTCATTTGTGTATGTCTAGCTAGTGGGGCTCCTACAGGTGTGGTGTGATGTGAGTGCAGCGTGGGAGGCTGAAGGTGATTCTGACCTCTGTGTTCTGAATGGTCTGCAGCCTTTGGGTGAGTTTGTGTTGATGCCAGCATAGTTGGTGTTCCTGTAGTCCAGCTTGCACTGGATGAGTCAGTATATGACGGTTTCCCAGGTGCTGATTGGAAGTCATTTGAAAATCTTCTTCAGTATCTTCAGGGTGTGAAAACTTCAGACAGTGAGAGTGTTGACTTGGGAGTCATGTTGAGCATGCTGTCAATGACAATTCAGAGGTTCTTGGTGTGGGCGGTGGGTCCTAGGTCTGTTGGCCACCAGGCGGAGTCCCAGTGCGAAATGCTCTTCCCAAAGATCAAGATTTTGGTCTTGTTGGTGTTCAGCTTCATACAGTTATTTTTCATTCAGTGGGTGATGACATTTAAGAGTTTATCTATGAAATCTTTGTTTCAACTGGAAGGCTTGTTGAAAAGATGGAAAGTGGCAGACTAGGTGGCGGAGAATGTTAAATGGAGTTGATTGTTGCTGCCTTGTATGGGCTGCAGGACCAGGAATAATTTTGGCTGACATAAGAACATGGGCAAAACACAGACCGTGTGGTTTCTTCACCATTATAGCCTGAGGCCACGGTCGCAATGTTTTCCACTGTCTTCTTATAATGGCATAGTGACTTTTTTTTTTTTAGTTTTTAAAGGCAAACAATGCTTAAATTGGGCGTCATTTTTTTCCAGTATGTCTACATTTTCCCCCCATATTAAGTGCTTCTTAGAGGAAAGCAAAATGGGACAGTAACATGAAAGGATGCTTGTCTCCAGCACGAATCAGATGTAATGCTCGCGAATGATAATATCTCCCAGCTGGAAGCAGGATGAAGGCTCCCATGTATATCCAACACCCCCTACCCCCTTTAAATGGTGGGGTTTGTGCGTCCACCTCAGCTACGCCGTCGGACAGGCGCTCAGTAAGCAGGTGGAACCTGAGAGCGGCTGCTGTGCAGAGGCGTCGCGGATCCGAACAGCAGGTTCACACTCACTTTCGATTAAAGTCCTCTCCTCCGACATGCATTCTGCATCTGTGACGAGGAAGGAGCTAATGAAAATCATGTGGCCTTGGTACGTGGTGGATAGAGAGCGTGATCCCTAAGATTAATCACAGTCGGCTGGTATGGATTTATTCAGCATTTCTTCACCAGCGAAGAAAAAGAGAATCTGAAACAGAGCTGTGTTGCTTGGAAATACGAAACTAAACGTGCATGCATACCGTATGCCTTCACCGTTCAGCCTGACATAAACAGTGCATATGAACAGAGCCATTTGAAGTTGTTCTTTACTTGACCTTGTTTTCTCCTTACTAATGGTCGCATGCCACCTTTAAACTGCACACCACTGTTTTCACCTGCTATGTGCAGCGCTTTCGGGAGAAAATGCCAGCTCCCGCTGCTTAAACAACATCTGATTTTTAAAATGTGCTTTTGTAAAAGCCTTAACTTTAGGCATAGCTTTCGCTTTTTGCAAAAACGTTTTGTCTTTGTTACTGTCATTGTGCAGTGATATGAAATAAAACGCGTCTGTGGGAATCATCTTTACCGTTTGTGCGTCAACGTGGTCTTCCCTGTATTGGGTACTGTGGAAATCTGCAGGAGCAATTCACCACTTAATGGCCTATTCCCGATTGAAGCTGCATCCAGTACTGGAGACCGTAGGGGTGCACAAAGCTTCTAAATGACATGCCTGCCCTTGTCATTGTTAGATCGAGCGCGCAAGCGCTTAGACCTGTTGTAAGAATTGTGGGCTTTTAACCTCGCCCAGCTCTTTCACTTGTTAGTGGGCTTGCCTTTCAAACATCACTTGATATGATTGGTAAATGCTTTACGTTTGGCCCGCCTTGGCGTGGTTTTGTTAACCGCCTTGCAGACTGACCCTGTTACATGGATAATTGCAAGACTGCCGATACGTTTGACTGTGAGCGAACTTCTTTTTCCTTTTGTGTGTCTCCTTCCCGCCTATGCTCATGGCGGCCCTGGCACTTTGAATCGGCTTGCTAATGTCAACTAATGTTTTACACTTCGTTTTCAATTTATATGGCAAGAAAAGTCCAGTTAGGAATTTACAACGCCATCAGCTCTCTAACTAAGGCAAATGCAAGACCCATTGCATTGCAAATGCTTGTTATTAGGTTTTGCTGCTTGACGGTGCTTTAAATGGAAAAAAATAAGTGCAGGTATTCACTAAATTCAGCTGCGCACTGGGAGTGAGCTGGGGTGGAGCTATACCAATGGCATTGTACCTAGATTTAAACAAGACTCTTTTCTATCGATGGTTGATCACCAACCCATTACTATGCTAGACTTGCACCATCAAGGATGACCCGGGCTGCTTTTGGCATTATCATGAAAGGTAACTGCATTTAGAAAACCATCAGTATCACAGACTCCGAAACGTCTGCCAATAGATGTCTTGTGCTACAAGTAATAGATTCCAGTAAACATACTTTGGTTTAAGCTAACTTAGAGGGTAGGCTAAACAAAATGGGTTGTTATAAATCGACGCCTGGCCGCGTTCTTATAAAAACAAATACATTCTAAAAACCACACCTGTGATTGAAACTGTGCCCTACTTTCACTAAAGCACCAGGCGCCAAATTTGCAGAGCTGCCTTGTTTCGCTCACTGTTCTGCAATCTGTGGACATTAAGTATGCAACAGCCCAGCTTTGAAAATTATGCACCAACATAGCAGCTGTGGTGAAAAGAAGGTCCACAAATGGAAAGACTCGCCTCACCTTTTGAAACAAAATGCAAGCAGACCAGTTGCTAGTTGACAATTGTGTCGGCAACTACCCAGACGGCGGGGGTCCTTTATATGGGTCTTGTGTTCCACAACAGACGTGAGCATTTCACGATATGACACTTTAAATGTCTATGGCTTGTACAAGTTATTTTCTTTACCATATTTAGAACTGTTTTACGTGAATCCTTAAAGAGGGGAAAAAGGCTCTTATAAACTTTGTAAGGGGATTGCCCTCTTCTAACTAAGGCACATTTGTATTGAGACAGTGCGGCCTCCCCACAGACAAAGGGAGACCTCACTGGTGAGGTCAGGAGGCCCCGCAGTCAGTATAGGCCAACCCTCCTAAGTGCAATTTAGAGACAGGCCAGGCTGAGCTGGTGCAGGGCGCATAGGGCTGAAAATAATACAAACTGTGGTGACTGGAAATAATACCACATGTAGGGACGTGCTGGTACTCACGCAAAGGTGGCATGCTGGCACACACATTTACACAGCAGTCATTACATTTGTTTTCACATGTGCTTACCTCTGCTGATGCCTGCACTACTGTACCTCGAGGCCCACCAGCTCTGCCTCACTGTCAGCTATATTGCACCCCCTTACACCTCAACATAGTTATAGTGAAGTGCTGGTGTACATCATTGGTACGTGAAGATGATGGTATCTTCATGGCTATCTTAGTAGCTTTTGTAGTAGTTTTTTCGTACTGTGCTGTAACACCATGTTGTCGTCCCTTAAACTTCCTCCAAGTTGTGGAAGTCTTAACCGAGGTGCTGGGGCACTTGCAGTGTGATCCTCTGCTCAAGGCCTAATTGACAGTTCTTAGTTAAATGAGCCGCTGCCGAAATAATCAGTAGCAGGACAGGCAAGAGTAGTTTTGCAACTGACTGTCAGTGCTGCACAAAACACTTCTCTAACAGGCTCGATGACAGATGATGAAAAGCATCTGCATAGTCTAATGAGCTTGCTGTGCTAACAATCTGAGTACTGGTACTTTGCTTGGCCAAGGAAAGGTTCCGGTACTCAAGAGGTCAAAATTCAGAAGTGCTGGTACTAAGTACCAGTGAGTACCAGCCCATTTAAAGCACTTCTGCTTGAGAAATCTCTCTTAAAAAAATTTAAAAAATCTTAAAACTGGCTTGGAACCTGCCCGTTACTTATCATCGGTTGTCTCCCATGTCATTCTTGTGTCCTTGCTTCTCATTGGCCAGAGCTGCCTTCTCACTTCTGCTTCCTCCTTGGGGTTCACTGTGTGTCCTTTCCGTGGAGCATGGACCAAGTACAGCTACCTGTCTGCTGCCAGTGTCTTTACACTGGCTGCAGGCTCCTGCAGGTACTCTTTATTTTTTTTTTTTCTTCAATTTTCAACATGCACTCTTACTTAAAGAGTGCATGTGTCTGCAGTCTCTCTCCTTCACGCCGTTCTTCTCCCACTCTCCATTGTTTTTTAAACTCACCCCTTTCCCTCCTCCTGCTCTTCATTGCTTTTGACTCACCATCCATGCACTCTCTGCTGTTTTTAGTCCTCCCACCACCTCCGTAGTCTGTTGTTTTACCCACCTGCTCTCCATTATTTATAACATGCTCCTGCCCTCCACCCAGCTAACCCACCCCTCTCCTCTCACTCTCCATTGATTTACCCATCTCTCCTCCTGCTCCCCGTTGGTTCAGCCACCCCCATGATCCCCTCCCACTCTCTGCTATTTCCCACCCTCGTCCCTTGTGTTGCTTCAACCCCCCATGCTATTTTCAGACATATTGCACAGTAGCACTAGCTACTGTGCAATATGACTTAAAGAGAAAAAATGCGCTATGATGCAATCCATGCTGGCCACACCATGTGTTTGTCAATGCTTTGTTCTCAAACGTCTTAGTCTGGACGTTTGTGCCTGTGGGAGTGCCTCTTTGAAAGCGTGTCAGAGTGTAGTGCTATGAATGGTATCTTGCAGAGTGTGTTTGGGAGTGTGTGGCTGTGAATGAATCTTTAGGAGTATGTCTTCAAGTGTTTGCTGGTGCAAGCGTGTGCATGTGAATACTTCTGAGTGTGTCTGTAAATGTGTGCCTGGTGAGTGTGTCTCCAAGTGTATGTCTTTGAAAGTGCGTCTGGGAGTGTGTGATGGTGAGACTGCATCTCAGCGTGTGTCTAGGGGTATGTGTCTGTGAGAGTGCATGTCTAGGAGTGTGTTCATTTGAATGTGGCTGGGTGGGATTGTGTACCTTTGGGAGTCTCTAAGAGTGAGCGTATCTGGAAATGTCTGATGGAATATGTGTGATTCTAGAAGTGAATTATGACAGTGTCTCTGAGTGCGACGGTGTGTGTGGGAGTGAGTGCATGGCTAGCAGCATGTATCCAGGAGTGTCTGTCCCTCTGTCTGAGGTTACATGCGTCTCTGCCTCATTCCTAGCATCTGCATCTATTGTGATGTCTGTGGTCTGAGGGGAGGCCAAAAGCTAGTGTAAACTGCAAATAAGATATGTGCCTTAGCAGTGCAGCCGTAGCAATCTTCTAAAAAAATAAAAAAGTGTTTTAGCTTCACTTTGCTTATTTTAACCTTAGTGGAGCCCATCAAAAGGTAGTCTCAGCATTGAAAAATAATGAAAATCATCCCCCATGACATACAACTTCTACCATTAGGCATTTTTTGCGAGTTTGTAATTAAAATTAAACATTATAGTTTTGATAAAAAATGCATTTGCGTCCCTGAAATGGGAGAATAGGTAGGCTCGGTGATCCCGTGCTTTAACAGGCCGTGCCTCCTGCCCCGGGCATTTATCAGGGAGGAGGTGCGCCGCCAGATTTGTTGAAGTGCTCTTAAAGTACCTCTTATTTGTCACAACCATTTTGCTAAACCACACGTTGGAGCGTACTCGCATGTCCCCCTGGGGGAAAAGATATATATCATGTTCAAGTCGATCTGTCAGAAAGCAGCTTAGTAAAATAAAGCCTTTTAACCGTAGTGTAAGTACTCCCGGGGAGAGCGCACGGCGCAGTAAAACAAGCCCATTTGCTCCTCGTCAAAGAGATTCGGTTGCTCTCATTACCAGCATTCCTCCCCTCCTTGTTCCCTATTTATACTTCTGGTTAACTGGGCCTCCCTGACCTCTGACCCATGTCAGCCGAGCTGCAGCATGTACCGATGCGCCTCTCCTGTACGTCAAGTGCTGCGAGCAGATGCCCACGCGCAGGAGATGCCGCGTGGCACTGTAAGAAGCACGCGGAATCCGCCTGGCGTGGAGGCATGTGGCTTGCAATGGAGGGCAGTCGGGGTGCCGCCGGCCCTGACACAGTCATCCTGCCATTGGACAGCAGTCTATTTACAGAGACTCTACTTTCTACTTGTCTTCTGAAACTAATCTAGCATCCATGCCTACCTTTTGCCAGTCAGATTACTAAGAATTTTGGACGAGAGAGAAAGGAGGGCTTAGTGGGGATCAGAGCCAGAAGGTGATTCAAATAGGCGGGCTTGAGTGCATTATCCACTCATATCCACGATATGTCTTCTACCTCTTTCCCCCACTTTGAATGCTCTTTAATTTGTGGCCTTGTCTATTGTTACGCACTAATAGTTAACACAAGAAGTTGTTCTTACTTCTTCCCAACCGTGATCCAGAGCTTTTTGGGATCAAGTACAGTGTCAATGTCAGTGGAGAACCACTAGGCATTAGTTCCCTTCCTTAGGCCCCTCTCAAAGTGTCCAGAGGTGGATAAGTATCTTCATAACGACAGAGGTTGTAAGAGGTAGGGAGGACGCACCGTCGTGGGGCCTAGTTTTGGTCAGCAGTAGATCTGGGGGCAGATGTATCAAAGCTTTTTGCATTCGTAAACGGTGCGAAGCGCAAAATTCCACTGTTTGCGAATGCAAAAATGCCTTTCAGAATGTATGAAAGGCATTCGCAGTGCAATTTCAAGGAATCGCAAATTGCCATTCCCTAAATAGGGAATTGCAAATAGGGAATACCTATTTGCGATTACCAGTGCACATGTATCATGCATTTCCTAAATGCGAATTTGACATTTAGGAAATGCAAATACCATGAATTGAAGTTTGGTGGTAAGCATGTGCAATTTTTAAAAATGACATGTACCGCATGTACATGTCCCCAAATATTTTTTGGGGGTGCATCAAGGCGGCCTTAGGCCCCCAGCACCCTGGAATTTGCGTTGCCTAATTTGTGAATTCCTAATAGGAATTCACAAATTCGGAAATGCATAACCATTCACACCTATGGATGAATGGAGTCCCATTCCCTAATTGCGTTTTGCTAATAGTGATTGCGATTTTTAAGAAGCAATTTTCATACATCCCATTTTGCAGATTCTCAAATAGCGATTTCTTAAAATTCATTATTTAAGAAATGCAAACCGGGAGCTTCCTACATGTAGCCCCTGCTGAAGAGTTTCTTCCATTTATGTTCTGAATGGTGATGATAAAGACAATTGGCCCTCTGATCCAGGCTGGTGACATCCTGATGAAATTACAACTGAAAGATTCATATTTTCATATACTGTTTCTTCTGCGACACAGATAATTCTTGGGGATTGCAGTGGGTTGCTCAGAATTCCAGTTTGTAGTACTCTCTCTTGGGCTGACAAAAGTATCACACGTTTGCAGAATTAATGGCCTCTGTGGTTGCAAACTGCATGAAGTTAGGTACTGAAGCAGAGCCCCTCTCTAGGAAGGAATGCTCTAAAATAAAGGAGATGTTGTGGTCCTGATTTGGTAGTTACTGTACTTATTTTTCTAAGGAAGTGACATTGTGGACCCCTCCACACCTATGAAAAACAAGGGGGGCTGCACTCTTGGGCTAGGCAACTCGTGGTGGTCCCCAAGTAACACTAGAAGTTTTGAGTCTCGGAGGGGTGTGATGTAGCATGGATGGCATTAGCTCCTCATACCTTGCGTGTTCTCACACTAAGTGGGATTATCTTGGGTGTGTCAGTGATTATGCTTGGGCAGTTGTGTAACCCACACTGATGGAGCTCCCCAACAGAATGTGATAAGGGGCCATCGAGGTTCCTCTGTCTCAGCTATCCATTGGCTTTAGACAGAATGGGGAGCCCTGAAGGGTGGGGCCCTCAACCGCAGGAACTGCAGGGGCCAGTGTTACACCCGTTAGGGCAGAAATGGTGCATTACCTTGATGCTTAACAGGGTGAAAGGCCGACAGATGGACACAGCAGAGGGGAAATAAAGCCTCGGAGTCACTGGGTTTATTTCGTCTTTCACCTCTACAATATCTTTGGATCTTGACGCCTCCCGCTCCTTGATTGGCAAGCTTCTTCTATAATGCACCCTCCCTCACTTTTGTTGTTGGCTGGTGAGTGGTGTAAATATATGTTTCTGTTACCTTGAGGTGTGCTCCAGATCTGTATGCTACGTGCCCCTCTTTAGTATTGGTAGAGTGGCATACTTAGCATTGCTTAACTTTCTTTTCAGTGATCTTGAACATGGCATCTCACAGTTGGCATCTTTCCATCTTGCATGTAATAAATGTTGCCAAATCAAAGACAGGTGGAGGGGTTTCTCGTGTTTGCACACAGGACAGGGGTGCCCATGCTTCTGACTCCCCTACATGTCCCTTACTTAGGTGGCCATGGGGGGCATGGAGGGTTTGGGTTCACGCTGGGGAGCCTAGAGACAGTTTCCCAAGGCCAAACCCAAATAGTGAGTGCACAAGGACAGTATAAGTACCTGAGCACACAAATAATCATCTTTTGGTAAAGAAAGAATATTTTCAGTTTCATGCAACTCTGTGTGAGTTGTCAAGATAAATATGGTTGGCATAATTATGAGACGTGGGGCCAGATGCAGGAAACACTTTGCGAGTCGCAAACGGCAAAATCTGCCATTTGCGACTCGCAAATGCGTGTTTCCAATGCAGAAATGCATTCTGCGAGTCGGGACCGACTCGCAAAATGCATTTCAGAATCGCAAATAGGAAGGGGTGTTCCCTTCCTATTTACGATTCCTAGTGGTATGCAATACTATTTGCGACTGCATATGCGGTCGCAAATGGTGTCGCAGTTACCATCCACTTCAAGTGGATGGTAACCCACTCGCAAATTGGAAGGGGTCCCCATGGGACCCCTTCCTCTTTGTGAATGGACCCCAAATTATTTTTTCGGGGCAGGTAGTGGTCCAAGGACTACCTACCCTGAAAAAATACCGAAACTAAAGGTTTTGGATTTTTTTTTAAGTGCAGCTCGTTTTCCTTTAAGGAAAACGGGCTACACTTAAAAAATAAAAAAAACTGCTTTATTTAAAAGCAGTCACGAACATGGAGGTCTGCTGACTACAGCAGGCCTCCATGTTTGCGAGTGCCTATAGTCGGTATGGGGCCGCAATTTGCGACCCACCTCATTAATATTAATGAGGTGGGTCTCTGCGACCCCATACCGACTCGCAGACGGTGCCTGAGACACCGTTCTGCATTGCAAATTGCGACCTGCAATTTGCGAGTCGGAAGGACTCGCAAATTGCAAGTCGCAATTTGCAATTTTCCTACATCTGGCCCCCGGTTCCTTGCCTGAGCAGTGCTCGCCTCTGGGTCATTTTTGTGTACATAGTGTAAAGTGATAGTTTCCATCGTTGGATTTTAACAGTGATGTTTAACTTTTGTCTATGTTTGCGAAATGTCATTTTTAGTTTTGTTACTTTCATTTAGTTTAATATCTATGCTAAGATTTGGTGGTGTGTAAAATAAATATGAGCCAATGTATTTACCACAAAGATCATTGTGTTGCTTTTCCTTCTGAAGAGAGTGGGTGAAGCGAGTGAGGAAGCCCTCCATTATCCGGTCCTCGTCGTTGTCCTTTTGGCCTCTGCACTATGCTACATACCAGCTGTATTAGAAAGACCAGATGTCATTACAGTGACATCCCCCGACCAATAGAGACCCCTTTGGGACGGATGACTGATGCTTTAAAGAAGTATAAATCGCTAGATCCTTTTTTGACTGGGAGATATATTTTGGGAGCATGGAGAAGGAATCCCAGGTAGATTTTTAGATGTGGTTAATTAAGAGTAACCCGATGCAAGTTTTGTTGTTTATTGGTAGGGGCCGGGCTCAGTTTTGGATCAGGGCAGAAGACCAAACACGCCTTTTCTGGGTAGGCTAGACACCACATATATTTTGCACTGAGAGGTAGGCCTCGAGGTATTTTGAATGAGTAGGCTGTGGAGGATGCCTAGACAGTTTCGTATTCCTGAGTAGGATACCTAGGTAGGTTCTCTAAGTGTGGATCAGTACGCTGGATATCTTTGTAGTAGGGGGCAAGTAAAAGGTATGCTTTTGAAGTAGGCTCGTTTAGGTTGCGGGATGAAGTGGCAGTACATCATTGTATTACTCAAAGAACTTCGGGAGTCGTGTATGTAGGACCGGGATTGGACATACCTGTGCATTTCACCCTTTCTTCTGGAGCTGCTGTGCGGCACATCAACGTGCATGTTGTGTTTATGAGTTTTGGAGAGGCCGTATCTTCCGTCCTACTTACTACCGGAACTGATGTGTGTTTTTTCGCAAATTTCTATTTGGCACCTGAGGGCGGCGCTTCTGACAGCCATGTGCCCTCAGCCTCACGGATGGCCGAACTCTCGGAAAGGGATGTTAACGGGGCGCGGCAGGCGCCTCGGTGCTCGCGTGTGTCGACGGGCCTTGTACTTGCCGTCGACGGAGTTCCTTCTCCGAAGCGAGCGCGCAGTCGGCCCTATTCACCCGCGCTTTTTCCCATCGGCGCAACATGGGAAGGAGCCCTCGCTGAATAGGCCCCTCAACAATTAGTGGCTTCGAGGCCGCCTGAAACAAAAGCCCTGGCGCACAAAGGGGGCTGCCAGATCAAATGCACACCAGCTGCAGGCAGCGCCCCCTCCCATGCGCCTGGGAGTGACGGGGCCTTTCTTTCTGCCCCCGCGGGCTCCTCGCGGGCTCCTCGCGCTCTCGAGGCATAGGCGCGCCTTTGTGCGCGAGCCATTACAAAGTCAGAGTGGCGCGTTTCAGGCTGCGCCACCATCGTGTGTTCGTCACGCTTTTTAAATCTGTCCTGCGGTGTTGCAATACACGTGTATTGTACTGTCTGGCCGAAACCAACTTGGTTAGGGGAACTTTATGGTGGAGGAAAGCACTTCTTTTTGATAGGCCAGTACACCTAGGCGCTCCTGCATTCCTCACCGCTAGCAGCACGCAATGCAGCCCCTTGCGCACCTATTGAACGAATTGATCATAGAAAGTAGATTCCGGTATAAGTGAGGAATGCCATCATTTTCCTTGACAAATGCCCACTTTTTGTATTCATTTGCCCCCGAATATTCTGCGAATGATGTTCTGACCTACAGGCAGCCACACTTTAAATGACACTTTCTCAGTCAAAGGCCAGCGCTTGTTAGTGCACCACATTTGTTTCCTATAAAACCACCCTCATCAGTAAGAGCGTCCTTACTGTCTTTATGGACTCTTCTTTAGTCCCTTAATTTATGGTCTCTTCTTTAGTCCCTTAACCCCCTTTCCCCATCTCACTCCATCTTTAGCGGTTGTTTCAAAGCAGGCATCTGCCCTCCTTAGCCGGAAGCCCTGCGGTTGGCTGATGGTCCAGAGGACGCTGCTTGCTTCACCCACTGGCATGCCAGCACACCGATGCTTGACCAGTGGCCTACCAGCTATGCTGCTGACCTGAGGCACAGTCCCTCAGTTGTGATTCCAGCTTCTTCACTGAAACTAGGTTGTGTGCTCTATTGCATGTTACACTCCACATTTTAGAGTAGAAATCGTGATCTCCACATTTTAGAGTAGTGTGAAGTAGGTTGAACAAAGGAAATGTTATATGTTCTTAAAAGAGGGAGGTTGCTAGGACAGTAGTGGATGGCGATCTAGGGCTTGGGGTTAATGGGGAGTGCCCTGGGTTCTTAATAACTTCTTTATGTCGGCAGTACAGGTGTAGGTCCTCAGCAAAGACTCCCTTTGTCACCTTCCATGCGCGCCACTATCCGTTCTCTGACAGGCAATGGTCACTGAAAGGGGATGCTGCCATGCAGATGAGGGGGGATTGCATTTCATGCACGGCCGTTTGGTAGTAGGGCACAAGGATATCAATGTCAAAGGGGCCGGTTGGCCAAATCCCCAGATTGGTGTTCCACTCGATTTGCGATGAGAACACCCCAGTGCCTCATGTGTTCTTACTGCTCCAGCGAAATGCTGTAATGTGAGCAGCCAGCTGCGGCCTGTTCATTGATCATGGTTTTAGCCTTATATTCTGTAAGCTGCAAAAGTACCAGGTCTGAGTACTCATTACCACGCTTTAACGCCTCGGAAGAAGGCACACATGAAGACTTAGCGCTGCTCAGTAACTGTGAAAATCACAGCACAGCAACATAGGCTGGTCTTGTCTAGGAACTAGTAGCATGAAGTTTGAAGCATGTTTGTAGTTGCTCAGGCACAAAGTAGTCAGTGCAAGATCATAGGCGGTATCAGTTGGAAACTAGCTTTTGTGTATTGCTGACTTTGACCTAAAGTGTCCACCTTACAGCATAGCCTCTAAACTCTATGGGTAGAGGCAGGGCGAGGTATCAATGATATGACCAATAGTACCTGGTAATGGTGCAGGGTTGGTAACGCTTGTCAGAAGTAAAGGTAGGGAAGAGGGGGCAAGGCTAGTTAGAAATCAGTTTTCCTGTAGCAAAACACCCCATATATAGTGATTCTTGCAGAAAAATAGATGGTGAAATAGTACTTTTTATGTCTGGCTTGACAGCTCAGGTGTCTGCTACTATCTTTGTCTTAAATAGATAAATATCGATTGGGGTTTGCTTACACCTAGAAGAGCATTTCTTTTACCTCGTGCTATTGGTTGTTTGATTTATCCTTCTGCCTCTTATAAAGTGCTAAAACTGGAATGCTCGAAGGACTGTTTTTCATCTCAGAAATAAAATGAACCATCACACATTACATTTTTTGTAGATGTAATATATGAAGAAGGCAATTGTTTTTTTTCACTCTAACAGGCTTTATTTAGTGTTTTTGTCAGGACTCCGTAAGCAAGCTAGACCTGTTTGCTTTGCCAGATCTTGTCCGTCATACCTCCTCTCACCCATGGATCAGCACATGTACAGCAGTTTTTAGGGTGTGTGTTATACCCACATGACATAAGTGCCAACAAGTCAGTGATAGCTCTTTATTTGGACCCACGTACACTGCGCCTGTATGTTTCACATTACAGCTCAGCTGGCTTGTCACTACAGGCTTTCCAGCAATGCGAATAATCCCCCAAAGATAGGAGCAGCGAGGCACTTGGCACTACCAAGAGCAGCGCAGGCCTAAAGATGATGCAAGGAGATCCACTGCTTTTTCCCAGGGAGAGGCATCGCTTGAGATGACACAATACACGAAGGAATACGTAGCAAAGGGCAGTTTATGTCTCCATTAATGCCAGTAATTCTTGTCCGTATACAGAAGCCATGTTCTTAAAAATGCAAGACTGGCTGAAGATATCATGCCAAGCTTGGCTGCTGAATTTAGACTGGAGTGAAACGTTTGTGCAGACAGTGTGTGGGACACCTTTAAGGCAATATCAATGTGTTTGATTACACTCAGCGTTGCTCAGTATTCTACGCATTGCACAAATTTACCAGTTTCCAAAGAAACCAGGTTTAGTTCATTGAGAGATAAGCAGGTCGAATGGAAGCCGTTTTGTCTTTCCATCCGGATTCTGTGGTGCAGCGTCCTATTCTTAACATAAGTTTACGCACTTACTTTGAGGGGGGAGTAAGGTTTCAGTTCTTTGTCTTTTTCTTGGTTTACGACAGCAGAGTTGGAAGTGGTTTTCTTTCATCATATTGCACAAGTTGAAACTATTTCCCAGTAGAAGTAATATTGCTTTGTGAAGTGAAAACTAGAAATTACATCACAGTCCGAAGACCCAAGATCTGCAGGACCAGGAATAGGCTTGTATTTCATGAAAGTCTAGTGTTCCTTTTGGGAAATGTCTCTTACTAAAAATGAATATTAAATCCGCAGGAGGATGAGACGAAGCATTTGTTACAAAAATACCGACACGTATGAAAGGAGTGACATTATTTATACACGATAACCCTCCTGTGATCAAACACTCGTGGTTTGGTCTTTAAACACTCGCCTTTCTCTCTGATCTTGTTAACTGGGAGTGTCTGAATGGAAGGATTTGCAGGTAAGACTCATGTTAGGAGGGGCCCCCGCTCTTCTTAAGCCCAGACTCCCTTGGCTCACAATGCTTCCACAGTGGAGCGTAGTGTTACATACTGAAAGGTATCACTGCGCATGGCAGGTGAGAGGAGCTGAGCTCCTTTCTTTCAACACTTAGAGCAAACAGGTAATCCGCCTAACCTCGGAGGTGATTTGTTTTTTATTGTGAGAGAGACAAAGCAGGTAATTTCTCTATTGATGTGAAGAAAAACTATAATGGGGCCTGAATGTTTCTTTACACATGTTATACGTGCCGTGTTCTTACCGGGGCATGCCCTCCTTCTGGTAAATTTTGTGCAGCACACAGTAACTCAGGAAAACCGGGGAAGCAGCTCCTGGACTGATCGTGGTACGCAGTTACTGGACAGGTCATGGGGCACAACCACTGGACCGGTCGTGGGGCTAGTCTATCGGACATGAGAGCACGTTAGTGCACAGATACCTAATTAAAGATTGTCAAGTTGTGTTAGTACATTGAAGATGCACAACTGAATATAGGTTGTTGGATGATAACTTTAACAGATCAGCATGTCCCTGAATCCCCAAACCGCACTTATGTCTAGATCCCTAATGCTGATTTTTGTTGTCATAGGCACACATGTATCATTCATGAGCACCAGGACAAAGGCCTGTTTCATGGCTTGCCCTCCCCCCCGCAACCCCAAGGGCTCTACCCTCATAGCGGTGGAAGGCTACAACCTTCACTAGGAGTTAAGTAGCACAAGTGCAGTTGTGGCACCATACAGTGTAGTGATCGTCAGGAGTGAACAGGTCCTTTCTAGGATGAGGATAGTAGTGCCCAAGCGCTGCTTTTCCAACGTGTTGGTATGTATCTATGCTGTTAACCATGCCCACTGCACACCCATCACTTACACTCGTTCATGGGCTTGCCTTTCAAAAATCCTTTGCTTTCGTTGGTAACTGCTTTACATTTGTCCCTCCTTGGGGCAGTTTTGTTACCACCTTGACCATCGACCCTGTTACATGGATAATTGCACTTTTGCCAGTAATGTTGACTGCGAGCAAACTTCTTTTTCCTTTTGCTTTCTCTTCGAGCTCACAGCGGCGCTTTGAATCGGCTCACTTATGTCAACTGTTTTACTTTTTATTTTCAGTTTGTGTGGCAAGAAAAGTCCAGTTAGGAATTTACAACGCTAATAGCTCTACCTCGAACAAACACAAGACCTATTGTATTGCAAATGCTTGTTAACCCTTATCACTGGAGTGCGGCCAACAGGCTCACTCATTTTTTGAAGTTCCAATGCTGTGTGCTTAACTCACCCTTGGCTACAACAGATTGGTGTGAAGTGCTGTGCAGCACAGTAGTGGTATATCTGCACTGGGCGTATGTGTACCTGGGGAGGGTGCCATAGAAGGTCAGTGCAGTACTGAGATGCGTGCATGGTGTATGCATGTGCCTGAGTGGTACAGTACCTGAAGGATTTAGAGGTGTGAAGTGCATGCAGGATAAATGCATGTGCTGGTTTTATGTGTACCTATGAATGGTACAATATATGAACTGTGCAGTGCATGCAGGATGAGTGCATGTGCTGGGTGTCTGTGTGCTTGTGATTGTACTTGTATATGGAGGACCCTCAGTTCCATTTTTTGAGATCCAAGCCTGCAGGGTGAAACATGGAGTGGAGGTAGAGAAAACCTGCAGACAGATTTGTGGATTGCTTCTTTCCTGTAAGCTGGGTGGGACACACACTTGGAAGGGGAGGACAATGCCTCTCTGTACCCTTCAAACGTTGCTCTTTGATTCAGTGAGAGGTCACAAGGAAGGGTCCTAGGCACATTTCAAGAACAAGATAAGGCTGATAAGAGAATCATAAAGAGTATGTCTGAGAACCCTGGGTTAACTGACATTGAGGTATGAACTCTATTCACTCACAGCCTGCGCTGTGGGACTGTCAGCTGTGGAGATATCCCTGCTGTGACAGACTCCTTTTCAAGAGGAAGAGGGAACAGAGGAGTATGCTCTTCAAAGGAAGCATAACCCCACTTCAGAGAGTCAGACCCTAAATCAAATTTGGTGTCTGGAGATGGACTAAAAGAAGGGGAGGTTGAGACCCCAACAATTATTATCTGCCAAGTAGCCAGACTGGCAGTGTGAGAAAAGGAAGCTCTGTAAGACTTCTTCCTGTGATCAGGATTGTCGGCCAAGGCCTGCTAGTCTCACTGCTTGGCAAGGGGACATCACCCAGGGAAATCAAAGACCACTCGTTCTTGAGCCTGGAGCACCAACGCCTGTCTGCTTGTCAAGACTAGGGTGCCCTGCGAGGACGAGGAGAGTGTTGGAGGGAGCGAGGGCCAGTGGGGAATACTGTTGAGTGGACTCCCCATTTGTAGTATTAAGAAACGGTTGCTGCACCAATCGAGTCATTCCTCTGTGAAGGACTGAGTCAGTGACCCTCATATGCCAGTAGAGGGCTACCATGAAGATGGCCGTGGTGAAGACTGCTGTGAAGTAAGGGCCAAAGCCTTGCACTGTAGTGTTGCGGCAGCTGTGTGTGCAAGGAGGGACAGTCAAAGAGAAAGAGTGCCATATAATAGGAGTCAAAGCCTTGTGAAGCAGCAATGCACAACCCTGTATGCCAGGAGGGGCTGCTGTTGATAAGTGTGCCGTGTTAATCAGACCAAAGCCAGTGGACACTGAGCAGAGGTGACCTTTAGTTCACTGGGAGCAACAAGGACTGCAACTAGTTCAACACTCACACATGAGTTAAGACAAGTAACTTAAACCCTGGCTTTTTCCCCTTCTATGATTGCGGCTTCTAGGTCTCTGTAGATGGCTTCCCTACTGCCCTTGGGTTTAGTGCGCTGTACAAATATTATTCTGTTCATCCGTGGGAGCATCGTCACCCAGGTAGGACCAAGAACAGGTTTATCGTAAACTCCCCTTCCTCCCCCAATCAGGAGCGTGTTAACACTTGCCCCGCAGGAATCCACCGATCGCTGCAAGAGGGTGACCGCAAAGGAGAGAACCTGCTCCCACTGAGTGCAGCTGCTGAGTCTGCATGCAACCATCTCACTTTGAGTTGGACTAAAGGCTCTGCAAACACCTGTGGTTGGGGTACACTCCTCGGCTTTCTGCCGGAGCAGGTAAGACTTTATTCAGGCCTGACAGTCCCAGGGGAACTTGCTGCTGAAATCAAGCACATGTGCGCAGGAACACTATTACTTTAGATCAAAGTCATAGTGGACTCTTGAGATAGAACTACTAGTGGGGCATGCTCTAGATGTTACCAGTAGAGAATGGGGGATAACCACGATTGCTAATGCAAAGATTGAGTGGTACAGGGAATTGCCAAAGAGACACTGGTGCGCTGACCTCAGAGGAAGACTGCATAACTGTGTGTGAATGTTGTATTCTTCCTTTGTGTGGGCAGTGGTAGAAATAAAAGGCTTCTCTTTTTTCATAAAAGTGAGTACTTGTTTGGACATTGATTTATTGCTGCTGCCATATGCATTTTGAGTTATGAGCCTGTGTTCAATAATATGTGTTCACACCTCCTCACTGACCCCAGGGAGTCTTGGACTGCTTGGACTATGCTAACCCTGAGAGTGAAGTGTAGAAGTGTGCACTTGGCCCAGCAGCTCAGAATCCATAGTAAGTTGTGCCCTGGGACATCAGGAGCAAAAGCCCTCAACCCCTATGGTTGGGCCCAGTAACCCCTGTGTTAGACCTGGCCCTTTTTGCAAGGTTATCCCTCAAACTTTTTGCCTTCTTCCTTCTCTTTTCTCTGACCTGTTTTTGCTGATTTTATGACTCTGGGCACTTTACCACTGCTGGCCAGTGCTAAAATGCAAGTGCTCCCTGTCTACATTGCATTGGTGATTGGTTTCTCTGTGATTGACATATTTGATGTATTAGTAATGCACTAATAAAGTGCCCTATGTGTGCCCAGGACCTGTAAATCAAATGCTACTAGTGGGCCTGCAGCACTGATTGTGCCACCCACGTGAGTAGCCCTGTAAACATGTCTCAGACCTATCACTGCAGTATCTGTGTGTGCAGTTTTAAATTGTCATTTCGATCTGTCAGTTGCACCCATTTGCCAGGCCCAAACCCTCCCTTTTACGACATGTAAATCACCCCTAAAATAGGCCCAAGGCAGCCCCATGGGCAGGGTGCAGTGTATTTGAAAGGTAGGACATGTACTGCTGTGTTTTACATGCCCTGATAGTGAAATACTGCTAAATTTGTTTTTCACTATTGCAAGGACTATCTCTCCCACAGGGTAACATGTGGATTGACTTGAACTATCTTTTAAGTGTAATTTCCCATTGGGAGCAGATAGAGATGTGGAGTTTTTGGTCTCCAAACTCACAATTTAAAAATACATCTTTTGGTGAAGTTTATTTTTTAATTGTAAGTTTGAAAATGCCTCTTTTGGAACGTGGGCATTTTCTTGCTTAACCATTCTGTGCCTCTACCTGTCTGCTGAATACATGTCTGGGTCAGCATGACAGTTGAGCTGTTTGTGCATTCACTCTAGACTGTCACACAGTGGGAGTTGGGGTATGCCCTGCATATCCTGATGGCCCATCACCTGGCTGATGGGTCTTCCTGATGTAGATTGGTGAGAGGAGCTGACACTTGCACCTGAATAGGGCTGTGCTCGTCCTCACACGAAGCAGTCTCCATTTCCCCTGGAGTGTGTCTGAGGCCAAGGCAGGGTCTTGTGCACTACAAAGACTTCTCTTTGAAGTTTGCCTACTTCAAAGACAGAAATGGGTATACGTATGGCACGTCTGTCCCCACACAGTTAGAATCCTTTTGGACTGAGATAATTCTTCCAGGAAGAAGAGCTGGATGCTTTGGAGGGACTGCCACTCTGCCTGTTTATTGTGCTGGCCTGATGCTTGCTGCTTATGCCCTGGATGTGAAAGAACTGGACTTGGCTTTCTACATCCTGCTTCCAAAGGTTTTCTCAGGGCTTGGACTGAGCTTGCCTCCTGTTAAGAAGTCTCAGGGACATCAAAGACTTCATCTGCCAGCACCTGGGCTCTCTTGCTGAGTCTCTTGACTTGCCAAGTGGTGCCAAATCCAGTTCCTTTGCCCTTAGGAGTGAGTTCTGGTGCAGCAAGGAAGAAACTAGTGCATCAACGCCCAGAATGACTTCAGGGCTCTGCCCTCGCACCTCTGCCTGCACCAAAGCTATGTTCCCCACTTAGTGCAAGAACCATGACCTCCACCGTAGGCCTGACGCCACCACATCGCCTCCGAAGTCTCGCCACAGTGTGAGTCCAGAGTGCTGTGTCACCGACGTCTGTGTGACCTAAATCCACTGCAGCACCTGTGGCCCTGTGGTGTGATCATGACACCACAAATTTGACGCCTCATGTCTTGACTTGCTGGATCCGTCGATCCTGCCTTGTCGTAAGGAACCAACGCCTCCCCACCAATGCCACATCACCTCCCCTGCACCTGTAAGGAACCAACGCCTCACCTTCCCAGTAGCAGTAAGGAACCAATGCAGCTCCAGCAACACCTCACCTCCCCTACTTTGTGCAATGTCTTTGTTTCCTCAACGTTTTCCAAGATACTGTACCCGGGGTCCGTACGACTCTGTGACAGGCCCACACTCCCTTGCGAGTGGCTTTGGACTGTTGGAAGCGACTCCATCAAGATGCTGTGATAGCCCCAGTTGGAGCTATTGTGTTTCTAAGCGATATACTAAGATTGAATCTTTGAAAATGTGTATCTTCACTTGTGTATATTGGATTTTTGACATTTTTTTTGTCATACTTTTCACATTGCCTCTGAGATAAGCCTGACTGCTTGAACCAAGCTACCAAGGGGGTGAGCAGGGGTTATCTTAGCTGTGTGGCTCCCTTACCCTGACTAACGTATGGGTCCCTACTTAGACAGGGTGCAAACCATTGCCAACTAGAGATCCCATTTCTAACACCCTGCGTGCCCTCTGGCCCTCTGAAAGAGGTTCTGACATGGTTTCGTAAAGTCTGTTTCTGACGGTTGTGATTGCTGAATAGGTTTGGGAGACATTTGTCCTGTGATTTAAAGTAATTTTAAAATTACAGTGCCTAGGAGTAAGACATTCATTGCATTTGCTAAGTCCTCCTGTATTGTTGTTTGACAATATGCTTACAGCATCTACTTGTGCAAACATGTGATTCGTGTCAGGTGGACCTGTGTGGTACGGAAACATTTTAGCCCACATTGTGCAAACAGAAGTTTGTTAGACCAGAGGCGCCAGTCTTTTAATCTGGCTCCAAAAATCTAAATCCCAAAGGATCTCCATTCTTTGAGAAAGAGTATCTCTTCTTAGTCTCTTCTCATTTTCCTCTTGTTTTACCTTCCTTTGTCTTCCTACCCATTTCCCTTATCCTCAATTCCCTCACAGTCTTCTTTGACATCTGCCTCTCTTGCCCTTTTCTATCCCAACATAATCTGTTATAAACATCTTCTATCATACTGTTCTCAGTTTTCCTACTCTCTCGCCACCTCCTTCTCACCTACCCCCTCTCTTACTTCCTCCTCTTTACTGTCTCCCTCTGCACCGCATAGGGCCATCACAAAGGTTTTGCCATCCTAGTTCAAGGTGCATTTTCAGTGTCATCCACTCTAGCAGTGGTGCCACATTTGTTGCTTGTCCTGGTTAATGCCTTTGATTGACAGATTGTGTTGGTGGCAGCCTGGGCATCCACTTAGTATTTTCTTCCCTGAAAATTGCCCATGCCCTCTCCTGTGTCTGATTGTCCTCTCTTCTCACAGTTACTCTCTAGAACTTTTTTGTCATTCACCCTCCTTCCTCTTCTTAAATGATCTTCACACTTTTCCTTCTCACCCCTTTATTCCCATTTATGTGTTCCACATACTATCATGTCTCAAGCTTTTCATTTGCACACCCTATTCTGACCATCCTTTGATAGCCTGGTCTCTCCTTCCCTTTTACTTTCCTCAAGCTCACCACACACACTCCTCTTCCTGACAGCCATCATCTCACCACTGCACCTCATTAGTTGTAGACATGTGTGGAAAACTGAGTTATTGTGGTTTCGATCTAACAGGAAACAACTCAAATCACCTTTTGTGAAATCTGAGTGGTGCTAGCCAGTGGCAGTACCATGGCAACGATCACGCCATGTAGATGGAACAGGCAGCTTGACCATACGTCAAGACACAGGCTTAAGGCACTCAGGACATTTAGGCAAATCTGCCATAACCCATAGAAAAGAGCAACCTAAGCAGTAACCCAAATCACATTTTGTGAAAAGTTCCCAGCAGTGACTGTGCCTAGCGTGGCTCACTACAAGGCACTTGAGTGAGCAGGGCCAGCTTTAGCGCAGGTGGCGCCCAGTGCGACAGTATTTTTTGTCTCGGCCCTCCCCCCCCCAACTCCATGACCACTTCCTTTGATTCCCTCACTACCACCCTGCAAATGTGTCCCTCATCTGCCCATAGCCCCCCTTTCACAAGCATTCATTTGTTTTAAAGTGCTTGTAAAGGCTGGCTTTACTAATCCACTCAGCTATCCACATACAATATAATTCTGTTCTTTGTAGCAGGCATATTAACCCTCTATGCTACTTCATGGGGAGTCAAAGCTGCGCCTAGATAAAACTCCCATCTCTCTCCCCAACAGGAACATCAATCACAAGAAGTATCTTGACATTTGAACTGCTTCCTGAAGGCTGAACCCACAAGGAACTATTCAGGAGGTGCTAAACACAGCGCCCCCCAATCGAGGTCAGTACCCGGTGCGTCCGCACCGCCCTAAAGCCGGCCCTAAGAGTGAGACTGAGTTGGCACCAATTGAGGCAAACCGGGATCCCGCCTGAGACAGCGGACGCCATAATGTGAAACGCCCCAAACCCCAATCCGTAGCTTAAATGGCACGTTCCACTTGTCCTTCGGCGGGCAGAGGTACTCTTCTCGAAGAGGTGCAGCATTCTGGCCGCGCAGACACGTCAGAAAAGGCAATAGGATCTTAAGGGACACCATAGCGGGGATCATTTGTCCGTGATTAGGCCCAAGAAAGGAGAAAAACTTTTGTCCACGTGAAAGGAAAGCTTGTAGTTCATTAAGCTGTGGGGGATTATCCGTGTTGGGGGCTGTGCTCTGAAAAGGTACTAGATGCGCCCTCTGGAGGGTGGGGCCGGCATCTAATAACCTTCTCCCCAGCGCCGCCCTTTCTGCGGGCCCCTAATGGCCTTCCCGCGGTGGGGCATCTTGTAAGTAGGCGATTCCATTCTTAAGAGGGGATTTCTCCCCCCCCTCTCTTTGTCACGCTGCCAGTTCATTGTGGCATCAGCTGGGTTTACCAGTGCAAGCATACCTTGGATAAAGGAAGAGAAAGTGGGAGGGGCAAAGGGCACGCATGGGATGTGAGGGAAGCGCATGAACCAATTAATCTAGGAGTGCTCAGGCCTGGGAACATGCCCCCCTGAAAACCTGCTCATAGAAATCAGAAGCAACAGAGGCCCTTGTCCGCGACAACAGTTGCCTGCATTTGCTGTGAAAGCACCACACACATTCGAGCCTTCCTGACTTGTGAAAGTGTTTCAGAATCTGGGAGCTTTTGAAGTTGTGCTCGGTCAGAACCAGGCACTAATTGCTTCCAAGACTTGAGATGTTTTAGGTAACAGTCTCGCCTTTATAACTCCTTTGCGGTGCTAATTCCTTCCTTGTAACTCTTTCTTTTCTCATTTTTACCGCTAAGCTCTCTTTCAGGCAGCACGCAAAGCCTGTTCGGCATTTGTAAAGAGGCGCTGAGAATGTGGTAGAGAAATCTGTGCAAAGAAGTAGTTTTTTTGTTTATCCTGAATAGGAGATTGAACCCGATTTAAACCATGGCCTAGTAAAAAGTACCCAGTAGTCTGCAGCGAAAACAGGGCCATAACGAATCGTTTCCCCACGTGACAACAAGAAAATGGGTTATGAAATAACTACATTACGTACTTATGGCTAGCTGTGCTAGAGTAAGCCTCCTGTCTGCCATGTAGAGGCAAACAGCTGCTTCTCATGCATGAAATGCAGAGTCTGGGGCTTTCGGATCTAGCCCTGATCTCCAGGCCCTTCTGTACAATGGACAAGCCCTGATCTCCATGCCCTTCTGTACAATGGACAAGCCCTGATCTCCATGCCCTTCTGTACAATGGACACGCCATTTTGGTGGCCAGGTTCGGGAGGACGGAAATAAAGTACCAGGGGAGGTGTTCCAAGGCTGGAAGCAGCAGCGCTTTGTAAATCACAAAACTTCATTGATAATATTTTCCAGTCTTTTGCTCTTGAAAGGTACTCTATTTTATGTGTGCAAATCCCAGCCTAAAAATGCGCACCTTTGTTGTCCAACTAGCTCGAGTTAAACATATCACAAAGCCTAGGCCTCGGGGTATGATGGATGGGTGGCTATGAAGGAACTCTGAGGGACTGGCTAGTAAATGTAATAAAATACCTGTTTTTGAAAAAAGAAAGCCTGGAATTATGCTAATGTTTTTAGCAGTCTGATTCGCCTCTTCGTGGGGGTGAGTCTTTGAAGCTAGAATTATCAGACATAATAAATACTGGATAAAATACTCCATGGATACTTTATAAGAATGGTCCCAATCGTGCAGCAGTACTGTGACCAAATAGAGGACCAAAGCGATCTGCCAAGTGCCTTTATACAATCAGGGTACTCCAATCCCTTGCAGCATTCTGTTCAAGATACCGTTTATGGTATTTTTAATGTTTATGCTTAAAAAAAAAAAAAAAGCCTTTTTTGCATTTATAAAGCATACAAACACAGTACTTGTCCAGAAAGGACTGTGCTACGTCTGTTTGTATACAGTATCTGCATGTGAAATATCAGTTTATAAGCATCTAGACCATTCGCATCACAATTTCAATATTGGTAATAGTTCATCCAGTGGGGCAGATTTAAGTTACTAGTAGGTGTGTTGTGTACCGTTTGTATGCAATCGAACAATCCCCAGAAACTCCAACCTCTCCCTGTATGGTGTGTCATATTGTAAGCCTGTTATCATCTAGTGTGTGATGAAGCGTAGCCCGTGGTATGTAAAAGACTGAGATATCCTCCCTTAGGGATAGCCAGTGCAACTTAAGGGGCAACCCTCTGCACTTAAAATTATAGGAGGGACATGGGGGATATGCTAGCTGTCGTCCGGTAGCTGATCAGAGAACCTACCAAAGTCTTCCATCCCGGAGCCGCCTCGATAGTGCCTCATCCCCTCTTTGCATCTTGAAGCCACAATTCTGTCTCAGATCCTGCCCATTTGATGAACTCCTGTGTCCCTGTAACCGTGTGAGGGCCTCTCGGGCATTTCCAATTGTGGGCTACCTCCCTCTTGCCTAGGACAAAGGCCAAATCCTTAAACCAACTAGTGACTTTATTTTTTGTCATGTGGCGAAACCAGCCCAGGAGACATCGCTGTGCTGTGCATGGGGCTTCCCTTTCAATAATAGTGGACAAGGTTCCTGTGATGTGGCCCCACAAGGCGGATAACTCTGGGCAATCCCAGAGCATGTCATTGAACTCCACTCCTACCTCTCCGCATCTGGGACATTTTGCCTCTGCCGTCGCATAAGTACTTGTTTGTCTTTCCAGGGGTAAGGTATGCTCTATGCAACATGTTTAGGTTGATACGTTTAAACCTGGTATTCCTGGATGCCTTTGTTGTGTTGTATAGAAAGCCCACGCAGTGTCTGTCTCTTATAACTACACCAAGGCCTGTCTCCCATTGCGCCGCAGCGCATGGAGTGGAACTGTAAATCTCCCCGTAATTGTCTATATAAACAGGTGTCAGTCGTATATGACCCTGAGGCAGTTAACACATATTGACAACATGCTACCTGTCGTGGTTCTGACACTCCAGATTTCCAGTGCTAACGAATGGCTGCCGTCAGTGCACCACGCAAAAGAAAATGGCCCCTAGGAAGGTCATATCTAAGGCAAAACTTCTTGAAGGTGAAGGGCAAGAGCACCCTGCCCTCAAAGAGTGTCTTTATTGTGGTTTCTCCTGCCATGTTGTAAGTCCACTCCAGTCCCAGCCATGGGGTAGTTCCTCGAAGAATCCTATTGGAGTGTCGCGGGAACTTGGGGTGCATATCTGCGCTTTCCGTAGGCTTCTCGTCCATCAGCACTACACCTTCAAACAGTCTTGACCATTTACAGCACAGAACTACTTTGCATTATGAGTCTTGTACAACCAGAAGAATAAAGAGAATTTCAAAACTACAAAGCCTCAGAATTGGAGAGGATTAAAACGGTGGCCTAGATAAAAAAAAAATGTCATACATATGAACCAACTTGACATCTCACCCACATTTATTTGGAATACATGTTCTTCTGCATGCAGAAACGCAGGTAATTAAATGTTTTAAGCTGCTCACTTGTAATATGTGTGTGTGTTGTGTGTGTGTGTGTGTGTAGTGTGTGTGCACACACACACACGCTCGCGCAGATTTGATGCATTTGGATATATGCAGGCCAGGAGTGGGAGGTAACTGAAATGATGTAGAGCAGCATTTTGAAGCTCTCTGGAGACAGCCAGTTGTATTGTGTGGTTTAGTGAGTATCCTTATGAATCGTTTCAGACATACCCAAGGCCCACGATATAAATGTCAGGAAAAAACAAGATACCATTCCATGACCAATCACTACATTACAAGAATTATGCACCACATGTAAATCTGTTTTAGAGCCAAACTACAAAACCAGTGTTACAGGTAAATAATGTGTTTCTTATAACCCTACTGGTCACAGGTTTCATTTTTTTAGAACAGTTTTTCTTCTCTCAGAACTCAAAACCAACCAGCCGAGTAATAGTAGCACCTATTTTAAAGCACCACGAGAAAATTCAGTTAGTTGTGTGTGATAATATGATTAACCCTTCAGAAGGAGAGGAGCCTAGAAATATTTCAGTACTTGTAGAGTTTTTTCCTTTATAATTGGCACATACATCTCTTCCTGTATATAGTGAAACATGCCACTGCCGATCACAGTTGCTCACTTCTCTATGATGCCCCCTTCTATGCATGTACCTAATGAAACAGGTGTTAGGCCTTTCGAGTGGTTGTGTGGCTTTCGTGTATGACCTTTATTTCCAACTCATAGGGAATATTCACATATTCACGAAACTGTCCCTTAATGTGAGACCTGTGAGCAGAAAAAAATAAAACTCACCACACAGAATGATATCCTGATTCACAGCAGCATAATTAAGTAGGAGGCGTTTTCACTTATGAGTACTGACGCCCTGCATGACACCTAGTGGAGGATTTGTGGGTATTCTCATGAGAGTCTGGACATGCTTCACGAGTGTCTGAGGGGAGGTGAAGTCCTCTTATGGAAAAATGTTTCCTATTTGAAGAAAAAAAATGCTAGAACTAACCAGTACATGCAGTTATGTAGTTTACATAGCCTTCCCTTTTAATTACTTTCTGTACTATTTCTGTAATTTTATGTAGCACTGGTACGGCGATTTTAATAATATATTGAAATATGTAAAAACAACAGGACACCATTCAATCTTTTAGAAATGGTATCAACAAATATCTTCAAATAGCATGAACCGCTTAAGTGATAGGTCGAGAAAACAAGAAGGCTGGGTTGTAATAAGAAGTAGCGCTATCAAAGTAGTTACAAGGCACGTCGCTTGTGAGTTCTTTCGCAAGTTAACCCACACTGTCACAAAACAATGTCTTTTTGTTTTTTTGTGTTTTTGTAAATTTTCATAATAAAAATGTTAGACCTATGGCTTCCAATATGACTTTTTCCAGTGAACCAATCAGGCCTACAACCTTTACCATTAGTTTGGCACCGTAGTCAACTAAGGTTTGCCCTATTCTGTATAGGCTTTCCCTTTAGGCAGCTATTGGTATATAGTCATGAAATTAGAAATATGTAACAAATTACATTTGGCAAAACAATATACATTTATTTCTAAAACAGCATAACAACAATTTTAAAGTGCGAATCTACTGCATGTCAAAGAGTTAACCAATATTAAACCCTTGCCTACTGTGATATTCTATGAGATTGCATAGAGCAGAAAACCTGTCTACAAGCTCTAATAAACACAATATACAGAGAATCCAGCCTTAAAGGTCGGTTTGCTTCAATGAATGTGTTTGATAATAAACAAGTCAAGCTTGCTGCCTTTGTCATAACTTTTCATAATAAACAGACCAGACCTGTATGTAGTTTTGCTTATGGGATTGTCACAATAGAAAGGCGGTGCTGCATGGAGCATAAGCTTTCCTTTAGGTCAAAAAAGTACAATAAAACACTTTTCTAGTGTAAACATATACTTTCTACCCAATCAAAAAAAAATCAGTTCTTGAGAAAACCACCCCACCCCGTCTCAGTAGTGCTTCTTAATGCTGTTTTTCTTTTGCACTCAGTTGTGCTGTGCAGCTAGACCTAAAAGGCACATGGTTTTAAAGCACTCCAGTTTTACTTTGGTAGAGGGTTGCGTCTGTCCGAGCATTGTAATTACGTCTTGCATCCTCGTATCCATGAGGACTCCAGAGCTTTTTTTTTTATGTAGGCTTGTCACTATTTGTGGTGATTGGATATATTTATTTTATTTTCCAGATGACATTGAAGTAGAACTTGTGATTACTCTGTGTTCTACATAATTACAATTCCACTACATTTAGCATCTTTAGAATTTTAGGCACAGGGAGGTGACGTTATTTTCACAAAATCACATGGTTTTCTGTCCACAGTAGGTGCTCAAGGTTCCCAGATTTCAGAGGCTTCATTTAAGCCACTAGCCCACATCTCCCACGCGGTAGGGAAATAGGAAGACTAGATGTGTCTGCCAGTCCTACTCCGCTGTCAATATTTATGTATCTCCGTGTCTAACTATAGCACATATTACATACTCCCGCAGTGTGTAAATACCTGTATAATCTTCAGTGATTTGATCAAGTTGAAAAGGGACACCATCAATGAAAGTTCATTAGAGTACATCGAAAAGTATGCAAGCTCTCAGCCCTGTGACACTACTCTCTTTCAACCTGCCGCATGCAAAGTCCAACTGTCTTCCTCTCTGAACTCTTTTTACCGGACTGGGTATGGAAAGACTGCAGCAGTCTTCATGCTATCCAATCCTGGACGGGTATTAGTTTCAAAGGGAACGATGACTGGCCAGTATGCTAAATATTTTAATTCAGCAAAGCCTCCTGTTCTCCTTGATGTTTGCTAAAGTTACGGTCTGCAGCTGTAGGGGAGAATGTGCACAAGACACCAAAGGAGAATTCTGTGTCCTGTCTCCATTTACTCCACCAGTAAACCTACTGCAGTAGGAAACCCACACTATCGAGATTCATGAAGTCAGGACTAGGGTTTTTGAAAAGCGGTGTGGTTGATGAACTGGTTGGAGATGGGCTGGCAGCAGCTGGTCCAGTTGATACCAAGGTTCAGAACATTAGCGAGTCGAAGTTTACGAATGCCTGTATCAAATGATTTGCGCTCTTTCACTGTGGTGTTGTACAGTGGAGGCACATGGGATAAAGATTTCTAAGTACAAAAAGAAGTAGGCCACATTCTTGGTCATTTTTGCACATCCTGCTGACAAGTCTTATTGACTTTAAAATTGTCTAGCACATTTGAAAAGGGTATACCTTACACGTGTGATACATGATTGCTGCAACGTCAGACCTGCCACTAGATGGGAGGTCTACTTTTTTTTTGTACATGGCTAGGCGAAATTAAGTTGCCATAAAGTGTGGTACTTAAGTATGTAGCAGGTGCATGGTTACAACACTACTCACGTTTTGTCACTCTGTATGTTATACTTCCAAGGTGAGCAAAATTTAAATATGTGCTGTTAACCTGGAAAGGTGTTGTAGTTTTTTTCTAGTGCAATGTTTGTGAACAATAAGCAAGTTTGTGGTTTGAAGTAAATTATTCTAAGCCCATCTCATATTTCTGCAAGGAAGCCTAGCAAATATTGCGCAATAATTGTAGGGTCTTTTTTTGTTCACAAGCCAATTTTGAACACCTTTTTCAACACATTTTGAGACCTATAACCAAAGTCAATGGATCTCGTCTTTTCTTTGCCAGTGCAGACCTAGTGGCTTTGCCAATGCTTTTTGTCAGTGCTATTTATCATTGGTCAACATTGGCAAAAGAATAAAAGAAAAACACAATGACTTGTACGCATGCAAGTATCACAGTATGGCGTCCCAGCATAATGCATCACCACACTTGCCACACATGCAAGATGCGGCCGATATTTGTTTTTTATCTACCATTTAAAGATGTCGGGGACAATCATGGAGTATTACATTCAAATGAATCATTTAAATGTGAGTGAACATGCACTTCGAAAAAGAGCGGCCCAGCATCAAATTGAAGCTTCTGGCCCCCCAAAACATTTTAAAAACTCTCTTTTTAGGGGAACAATCTAGAAGCAGCATGAGATAATTCAGTTCAGAGAGCAACAGGTGGGGGGCGAGAGAGCAGTGGACGAGCTTGTGGTAGTGAGAGTAGAAGAGTAAAAACTATAATGTTAAAAAGAGGGTGATGGAGAAAGCCAGGTAGGGGGAGAAGGGAGCAACATGGAATGCAGGGATGGGGAGACATTTGCGGATGGATGGGGCACATGAGGAGAGCAAGAAAAACATTTACTCCCATTAAGTGCTAAAATGAATAGAAAGTAGTTCCCTGAATGGCAGAAATGGAAGGGTTCAAGTCAGCCAATCAAAAAAGATGGTAACGAACCCATGCTCCAGAGGACGGGCAAACACAGAGGAAGGAAGGCCACAATTTAGGAAGCAACCCTATGAGATTGACAAGGAAGCTGAGCAGCGTAAGTAGTGGGCTGGTTCAAAGCCCACCATATGTATTAGGACTGACCACAGTAAGTGTTCGACAACAGAGTGCTAAAATGGTGCATAGGCAAGACCTAAAAAGGGGTGAGATAGCCAGTGCGTTTTATGTGATGGTCCTTAAAAGTACCAAAGAGCATTATTCCTCGGTAGTATCACAACGGGCTCAGGTTGTAGCAGGGTGCGGTCTCTTTGAACTCACCTCTGTTTTAGTACAGCCCTGCTCAGTCTTGAACTGCGGCCCGGAAGTTAAATATATCCTATAACATCCTATGATTGGCCGAACAGTCCGCCCACATATCGGGGATACCCCAGACCGGCCTAGTGATCACACGGAGGGCAGACTAGGCCGGGAGCCTGGACTCGAAGGGGGACAGGGCAAATAATATCGAAAATGTGCCGTTAAAATAAATCAGGGCACTTCCCTCCCTGACCTAGCGAAAGTGAAAACAAGACGAATGTGTCTGCGGAATAATACCGCAGTGTTTTGGCCAAGTATTTCAAAGAGACCGGATTGTCCTTGTGGGGTTTCCCTCCCTCCCCCAGACCCCTCGATAGATCAGCCGTGACATTCTAATTGGCAGCCCTCACTGGCGGCTTACAAAAATATTGTTGTCCGCTGAACTGCAGTGCCTTTTCTTCTCAATGTCGCATTGTTTTCACTCTTGGTGGGTTCAGGGCTCGGCTTTGCAAACACTTTAACTTTGCCGCTATAAAGACTAGGCCTGGGTCATAAATTTCTAGAGGCGGCAGATTTATCCCACCTCCCCCAACTGGCTAGGAAGTGGGCACTGAAGTGATATGTTGGCAGCCCCCGGTGCTGGTGTAAATGACTACCCTTACAGGCTCTCATTAGCAGCCACTAGGCCCGTCCTTGTGTTTGTAGTGACACTTGTTTTGTGTTGCACCCGAAGACGTAGTTTATGTCCTGTTTTTTAAAAATAGAGTTGTGTGACAAAAAACAATACTATAGCGATTGGGGTTGTGTATGTCAATTAAAAAATCCCCAAGGATAGGAGTATGTGTCAGGACATTGGATTGCAATGTTTATATAGTGCTCCGTGCCCTAGGTTGAGCACTGAAGTGCTTGCCTAAATGGGTAGCATGCTACACTATGTAGGGAGAGTGGCTGGGAGCGTATTCTTCAGTCATTTATCGGTAATCTTCATTACTCCGATTAGGGATCCTCCTTGTCCCAGTCCTGACACAGGAGGCCTGGACACAGAGGATCACATGAAGGGGTGTAATGTTCAGTTACTTACTGGTAATCGTCATTACACCGATTAGGGATCCTCTTCATCCCAGTCCTGACACAGGAGGCCTGGACAAGGAGGATCACATGAAGGGGTGTAATGTTCAGTTACTTACTGGTAATCGTCATTACACCGATTAGGGATCCTCTTCATCCCAGTCCTGACACAGGAGGCCTGGACAAGGAGGATCACATGAAGGGGTGTAATGTTCAGTTACTTACTGGTAATCGTCATTACACCGATTAGGGATCCTCTTCATCCCAGTCCTGACACAGGAGGCCTGGACAAGGAGGATCACATGAAGGGGTGTAATGTTCAGTTACTTACTGGTAATCGTCATTACACCGATTAGGGATCCTCTTCATCCCAGTCCTGACACAGGAGGCCTGGACAAGGAGGATCACATGAAGGGGTGTAATGTTCAGTTACTTACTGGTAATCGTCATTACACCGATTAGGGATCCTCTTCATCCCAGTCCTGACACAGGAGGCCTGGACAAGGAGGATCACATGAAGGGGTGTAATGTTCAGTTACTTACTGGTAATCGTCATTACACCGATTAGGGATCCTCTTCATCCCAGTCCTGACACAGGAGGCCTGGACAAGGAGGATCACATGAAGGGGTGTAATGTTCAGTTACTTACTGGTAATCGTCATTACACCGATTAGGGATCCTCTTCATCCCAGTCCTGACACAGGAGGCCTGGACAAGGAGGATCACATGAAGGGGTGTAATGTTCAGTTACTTACTGGTAATCGTCATTACACCGATTAGGGATCCTCTTCATCCCAGTCCTCTTCTGTTAGGACTGGGACAAGGAGGATCACATGAGGGGGTAATGTCTTTGGCTCTGAACCTATGTGGTAAGTGTTTCCATGTCATGCATAATGACTCCAAGGTGCTTTGATTGTTTTATGGGAGACAATGATTAGTTGTGTGGTGGATGAAAGGTTGTGAGTGGTAGACACACAGTTTATGGTTTTAAGGAGGCTGTCTGCTCTGAGCAGCTCTTCAGGTCACTTATGGTCTTTCTTATGATCATAGTCCACGTAGCTGCTTGCTGCACTCCGTTGTCCAGTCTGAGATATTTTATTTCAAAGTTTGGGATCCTGCGCAGGCATGTTTGGGGAGAGGAATGGTGGGGAGGTCTGCGGTGATGGATTTTTGTTACTAACCTCCCATATCTGATTGTGATTATGAGATGTGAAAGAAACAGTCCTAGTTTGTAGGTAGCTGGGACCTGCAGTAGTGGGCTAGAATAGAGTCCTCCGATTGGCCTGCAGTATATGATAGGTCTTCACTTATTCAAGAATTGTTGAACTGGTGATGGCTAATTTATGGGCTAGTACAGTACTGGGTTATGGAGTAAGCCTGTACCAGGTAAGTCTCTTCTGAATGTTAGAGGATTAATCAGTATAAGGGAGTTATTTTGCAGCCTGTATGAACAATTGGCTGCCGACAGTTGAGTGTTATGGTATTAGTGTGGGCCAGAAGGGTACTTTATGAATCAACATTACTATATAATACCAAGGGTATTGGCCAACCCTTCATAACTTTCCTATATATAGAAAGTAGTGTGCTTTTTAGGCTATTTCACATCTGTCGGCTCTAAACTTGAAGGTGTAATTCCCATTCTAGATTCTGTCCCAGGGTTTTGGGATGATGTAGCTGTCTTGGAAACAGTCATGCTTTCAATTATCCATGAGTATACTCCTGGATGCTTCGGATCTTGGCTGGAAACCGGCTCCAGAGAATATAACTATACTTCTCGAAGGAATACTTGTACAACTGAAATGAGCACTAGATGAATTTGTAAAGTGACAGGAAAAATGTATGACAAACATATACTGTCCTTCAAATCGGTAATCCTACAAATCAGTAAATATTAAAAGAAAAAAGGGGGAAAAAGTCAGCCAACCTCAAGGCCTATGCAGTAGCAGCATTTTCACACACTTGTTTTTTTTTTCACATTCCATCGAATGTGATTTTTGGAATTATATTAAGAGCATTCATCGGAAAAAAACGTTTCATATGCATGCTGCCCATTCTTTTTATTTTTAGGGACACCGGCTCTGTGTTTGCCAACTAATGTAGGAATTCTACATTCTCCAGTATTGGAGTATCATTTTCCGTCGTCGAAGTGGGAGTCCCATGGTACAATAGAAAGCAGTAAATTAAAATTTAACATTGAAGTTAAAGGAAAAATACATTCACTTTAATAGCAGTGTTATTAGAAATGACCCAAAGTTCAGCCAATCAGGCGAGAGCATTCTTTAGAACCCTCAGCACAGAGGCTCCAGCCTCTCAGATTTTCTACTGCACGTCATGTGAAGGGAGTCTCCCTGTGCTCTGTTCAGTTTACCTTTTCCTGACATTAATTCTTTTGAATATTGTTTTCTACTTGTGACTTCTACACCATGTCTACAGCCAAGAAAGGCATATTTCGACCCTGCAACACCTGTGGGAAGCTAAGGCTTCACTCTGAGGATCCTCACAAGGATTGCACTTACTGTCTTCACCTAGAGCACAAGGTGAAAGATTGTAAAATTTGTAGAACCTTTCCTCACAAAACTTTTGAGACCAGGCTCCTGCTTTGGCTTCCAAAACTTAAATCCAGGGAAAACCTCTCATGATGATGATGACAGCGACACCTCAGTGCCGTCCAGAAAGAGGAAAAGATCAGTGGAGAGTTTCTCTCCAAAAAGAAGTAAGGCAGCCAAGAAAATGCTGTCTCTGAAGGGAAAAAACACAGGAAGCTCCTTCCACTTCAAGGAAACATTGGGAAAGGTCTTTTCAAACCTTCCACTCCAGCTGCCACTTCAATAAAAATAAAAAAAACATTGAGTTCTCTGTCACAATCGACATCAAAAATTTCAGGCTCGTCGCGCATCGTCGTCAACAGGTTTTATATCCTCTGCTACCACAGCGACGGTAACGTTCACAGCTCCGCCGTCGCCCATGATAGTAACATTGTCACTGTTATCATCGACAAAAATAACATCGGTGAGCATTAAGTATGGGCCTTCTTTACCATTGACCAAGGGTAAAAAGATGTCGAAGAAATCAACCTCTGGAGAACCACCGTTGAAAAAGTTTCACTCCTTAACATCAGATCCGTCGTCGACGGGTAAGAAATCAAAAGCTACTTCATCGTTGAGGCGGATACCGTCGATGGCTCCATCGACATATGAACCAGAAATTATGGCTCCATCGACAACAACCCCATCGACAGCAGCTCCATCGACACCGGCTCCGTCAATGACAGCTTCCACAACGGCAGCTTTAAGAATGACAACACCGTCGACGAGGGCTCCGTTGACGAGGGCACCTTCGACGACAACTTCGTCGATGGCCCATTTCTTGCCTGCAGACGCACAGACGACACCTGTTCCGTAGACTACAGTGGATTCAGAGTAATGTTCCTTTTTGCCCTTAAGAGTGATAACAGAATGTAAATCCACTCAAGACATTGCTACCTTCACATACCTCACTTAGTAGGGTGTCACCTGTGCCTCCAGAACATCTGCTTGATGAAACTGAAGAGGAATATGGAGATGAGTACTCTGATGGTGGTCTGATTCCGGTGGCACTTAGTCCTTCAGACCTAAGAATTAAATGCCAGAAAGAGGATGAGGAAGTGTGTTAAGGACTATATATTCAGCAATCGTTTCACGATCAACAACGCACAAGTTCACAAGAACATCAATGCGAACCAACAGTGCAGATGCCAGTGCCACTAATTGCCAATTTGCAGCATATGATGCAAGATTATTACAGTAGATTCCCACCACCACGTTCAACAACTCGATACAACATCTGCAACTACCGTTAAGTCCTTCTTCCAGAGACCGATCCTCAGAGTTTCAAGTACCTACAGTACCATTACCACCTCTCTCTTTGCATCTCCGAAGGTCTCCTCTTTCTGAATCAAAGCCCGAAACGTGCTGACCAGACGCGTCTCTGGAGGGATGAGGCATGCACCTCGAAGACCTGCAGTTAGAGGGATATACTGTAGACCATCCAGGAAGCAATGCTCCTCATCAACTTGTCAGAATTAAGAGCCGTTTTCCTGGCGCTCAAGTCGTTCCTTACCAAGATCAGGGGCTCATCGGTTTTGGTCCAAACCGACAACACCACAAGCATGCATTACCTCAAGAAGCAGGGTGGTACAAAATCGCCAGCGCTGTCTCTTCAGGCACAAGAGATATGGAATTCGTCACTTCGACATCACATAACTCTCATAGCAGAACACATTCCTGGAGTATCAAACACCCTGGCGGACTCATTAAGCAGGACCTCAACAACCAGCCACAAGTGGGAGCTCAACCAGGCAACTCTCAGTCATCTTTTTCTTTGCTGGGGCAAGCCCAGTTTGGACCTCTTTGAGACAAAGGAAAAGATGAAATGCCAGTACCACGCAAGCTGGCAACCGCAGAGAGGGTTGAGGGGGAATGCGTTTTTGATCAAATGATCAGGAATCTGTGCTTATGCCATTCCCCCGCTTCTGCTAATCCTGAGAATTCTAAAAAGTTGAAAAGAGAACCTTGCTGGCTATTACTGATAGCTCCCAGATGGCCACTCCAATTTTGGTTCACGGAGTTCCTGCTCCTCTCAAAACAATCTCACATTCTGTTGGAACCAATACTGAACTTGCTAACGATTAATCAGAACCAGGTCCGTCATCCCAACCCAACTCCTCTTCGGTCATCGGCCTGGCTCCTGAATCTAATGAATTTGTGGACCTACATATTCCAACAGACTGTTGTGAAGTGCTCACTAATGCTAGGGCCCAGGTTACAAATAAAACATATAAACTCAAATGGAAAAGATTCTGTATATGGTGTAAGGATTCCGATGTCCACCCTCTGACATCTTCTCCAGAACAGATACTTCCGTATCTTCTTCACTAGGCAAAATCAGGTCTCTCCCACTCATCCATCAAGATTTACCTGGCAGCCATTTCTAGAGTCGCCGTACCACTAGTTCACCATCTTTATGATCCTCCAGAATAAAACAATTCCTAAAGGGACTATTCAGATTGTTTCCTCCAATTAAAATCCCTCCTCCTCTCTGGCACCTCAATATTTTACTTTCACAAATGATAAAGCATCCATTTGAGCCTATACACAGGGCGGAATTGAAATATATCTCCTGGAAGACAGCGCTTCTCCTAGCGCTTTCCTCAGCAAAGAGGGTCAGTGACATTCAGCAATTCACAATCTCTCAAACTTTTCTTCAAGTTAAGTCGGACACGGTCATCCTTAAAACTAATTCTAAATTTATCCCTAAAGTTCCCTCAAACTTTCAACTGATTGAACCAGTAGTATTGAAGACTTTCTTGCAAAACCCCTAAACTCCAGCAGAAAGAGCGCTACATTCCTTAGATATCACGAGATGTCTCAAATTTTACATACAAAAGACTAACAGCTTTCGCAAGGCTGATCAATTGTTTGTAGGCTATGGACAACTAAGAAAAGGGTATCCTGTTACCAAACAGACTATAGCTCGGTGGATAGCCACCGCCATACAATTTTGTCACCAGCTAGCAGGAAAGCCACTGACAGCCAACATCAAAGCCCACTCCACCAGAACTGTATCCACCTCCACAGCTCTCTTCGCAGGAGTGCCTTTACAGCAAATATGCAGAGCAGCAACGTGGGCTAGCAGCCACACCTTCACTCCGCACTACTGCTTGGATGCCGCAGACATGATGGACGCACCTGTAAGACGAGCAGTTCTACTAAATGTATGTCTACAAGGGGAGATCATAATTCTTTACCTACCATCCACTGCTAATTATTCTGATTCAAGCATGTGATCTATGAAAGATACCCCAGTACTGGAGAAGAAAATAAGTTACTTACCTGTAACTGTTGTTCTCCAGTATTGGTATCTTTCATAGATTCACATGCAACCCACCCTCCTCCCCATAGAGGCTCACCTCATGTCTTCTTCGTTTATACATCACTTGTGCTAGAAAATCTGATAGACTGGATCCTCTGTGCTGAGGGTTCCAAAGGGTGCTCTCACTTGATTGCCTGGACTTTGGGTAATTTCTAATAACACTGATAAGCTATTAAAGTGAATGTATTTTTCCATTATTTTCAATGTTAAATTTTAATTTACTGCTTTCTATGTACTGTGGGACTCCCATTTCGATGGGGAATGATTCAAGCATGTGAATCTATGAAAGATATCAGTGCTGGAGACCCACAGTTACAAGTAAGTAACTTATTTTCTTCACCACCTACCGAGGAGTGAGACAACAACTTACGGAATTAAACGTGGCTGAAGGCAGCAGAAACTGAGCCCATTTCTCACAAAAGGTGTCTTTGCAAAGGAGCAAACGCATTCTCTTGCTAGACCTACAAAGGGCACGCACTACAAATTGAGAAGCAGAACATGAAATGCATCGCATTCCAGCCTTGTACATCATATTGCATTGAAAACATGCGTCTTGCAGAAATAATTTCACGATTCTTGAAAGAACCACTGATTCAAGCGTATGCAGTTTCGAGCGTTCAGTGATTTATTTATTTTTTTCCTGCGCTTTTAACACGTTCTGCCATTGAGCCTGCTAAGTCTTAGAGAAATAGGTATCACATGCCGCAGTAATCCAGTCGGTATGAGATTGTGGCTCAGACTTTGCTGTTGTTGGACAAAGATGGGCCATCAGTTTAAACACTTCAGCAATAAATAGTAATAACAGAAGTTGGGCTGTGGCCGTGCAAAAGAGGCAAAAGAAGCTGTTCTCTTGAAAGCTGAAAGGTACCCTGGCTGCAGGAAATTTAATATTATTAGTCTAAGCAGTATTTTAAATAAAAATCTAGAAGTGCAGATACTCGTTATCTAGAGTACCTATCTGCTCCTGTGAAGTTCTGATATCCTCCCATTAAATGTACTGCAGAAGTGCAGCAATGTGTAGGTACTCTCCCTATCAAATTAGAGAAGTGCAGGTACTCAGTACCGGACAGTACCTGCCGGTTTAAAGTACTGGGTTTAAACATGGGAGTGATTAGTCCTGTACTAACACAGATGACTTGTTGAGAGCATGAACTGTCAACCTCATTGCTGTATCACACCGATTTCCCTAAATGTAATAGCGTGTGGACTGAAGTGAGACTTGCAATGCCAAAAACTGCAGGAAGAGCTTCAGCTTACACGTCAGCAAGTGACTCCATTTTTAGCCTTAGTCTGTGTCCTAACGCTGATAACTAAATGTGGGCCAGCCACTTAAAGCTTGAAGCGGAGGCCTGGCTCAGCTCAAGGTCCTCTTGGAACCTCGAGCCCAAAACAAGGCTATCTTTATGTGGCTTCCACCTTAAACCTTTGCTTTGCCTGCTACAAAGTTAAAAACAAAACATTAACATTTCAGTTAAAAATGAGAGACATCCATTTATTGGCCCACAAAACCAAGGATTAATCCTATCTTGCAAGGTTAACCAAACTGTGTGAATTTATGCAAATATTTTGTTTCGCTAATCCCCCCCTTTTCTTCATTACTTCTTAATGAACTAAAATGTGACATTGTCAAAGCTGCCGCATGTTAAAGAAATTTACTTTTTTTTAAAGTTGCACTTTTTGATTTTCAAGAGAATTTGTCCTATATTCTGTGATGTTTGTTGCATAGTTTGCATAGCAAACATTTCAAGGGCAAGGGCTCTGCTCATGCAGGGCTCTTATAGCTGAGCAAGACTACCTCTGCTGAAAACGTACCGTGCAGTGTGCTGTCACAGGGAGAAGTCTTCGTTTTACACATAGAAATGTCTATGTGGATAGGGTCGGTACATATTCCATGTCATCGGGGACACCTTGTTAAAGTCTTGAGCCTTCAGTTGGCAGCCAAGTGGATTCTGGCGGTTGTGGCCCACATTTGCCTCTCTTGCAGCCATTTGATTTAAAGTCGAGCCTAGACATGCAAGGAAAAAAGTAAGTTGTATTATGTCCCAGTTGACATGAAGTTGTATTCTCTGGTAACCTTGAAGAAGTTTAGGAAATGGACGTCATTTATTAATGCCTGCCCAGTTTCAGTGGCAGAGTCACAAAGTTTTTTTCTTTCAAGAGCAAGTGTCAGATTTGGAAATTGAGGATTCAAACCAAAATTAGGACTACGATGCAACTACTCTCAGAAGAAGGCTTTGTAAATTGCGCCCTTTAATTTCATAGTAGCCAAAATATTTGTGTCAAGGACTTAAGTGGAGATACCCACACTCCATCCAATGTTGCCATCCTGGCCTTGCATCCTGTGGCAGAGTAATTCATTGCAGGGTCGCCAGGAGTTCCAGCCACAACCCATGGGCTTATCCACATTCGCATAATTATGATACATTTCTTTTGCTTTGAGGATCTTTTGACATTATTTATTAGTTTTGCACTTATTTTAGGGTTGTTCTCATTCATTTTCTGAGCGATGGAAAGATCTAGAGGTGTCACCGGGATTCCCAGGTCTTGTGATGTTTTTACTGTGATGTCATCAGGGAGTCAAGGAACGTGTGATTGTTAAACCCGCTAACCATGGGTTTTAGGGGAATTGATGCCAAAGGTTTTGTAGTGTTCGAGACGAGAGCCAATAAAATAGGATTTTGATAGGTCGTGAATTGTGTCAGAGTTTGTGGTAGTGAATTGTGTCAAGGAGACTGGTGAATGTCCAGACTCAAGGCGATGAATAATATCCTCCCATGGCTGGACTTCACATAATGTTCCCCATCCACCTAAGATGTAGCCTGTGATTGTCAGCTCACTTTTTTGCAAGGAGCTCGTGCCTGCACCTACATGGAAAGTGAAACTTGGAGAGCGTGGCCTTGAGATGTAAACTGACCATTGTTAAAGAACAAGCCGTTGAAGGGCACTTTGCTGCTGGAAGCAGCACACAACCCCTACTTCTGCAGTGCCCCAGTGGCTTTGACTCAATGCCCTAATCCAGCTCACGCTGTGGTGCTACAAAAGGCACTAGGCCCACAAGCCCCCTTCCTGTAGTGAAGAAGTCATAATGATGGATTGTGGGCTGGGTGGTGTCCGGAGAAGGGGATTGATGCTGCTCCCATCTGATGCAACAATCACTTCTCCCTTTGTTTCGCATTTGAATATATCCAGTGGGAACATGTGATGAAAATGTGAAAATGCTTCTTAAGAGATATATATATATATATATATATATATATATATATATATATATATATATATATATATAGATATATCTATATATATATATATATATAGATATATATATATCTTTGTGGATGGTCTTCTAGTGCTGTACAGTAGTCCGTCCATACCCAGCTACATTAGGTCTGTATAAATACCACAGCAAAGATACATGTGGTGCTATGTAACGTCAGTATAATAAATGTAAACCCCCACACTGACTCAACACAAACCCAGATTTGAGGTATTTTATGTAGTAAGGGCCCCTGGAATTATACGATTGTGCGGCCCTTGCATTCGTTGCATGATTATTAACTCGCTGCATTTGCTGCATAATCCACCATCTGCTGCATAATCTGCAGATTTTATCAGTAAAATGTGTTTCTAGCTCAGACGGTTCAAAAGTTACTAAAAACGCAGTGACACGTGTTGCTGCACACTGGAAGGCCCTTTGCAAAGGTTGACTGGTAACTTTTCTGTTGCTTCTTGCTACACAGTGGTGTTAAACTCGTACTAATGAGCTGCAACCAATGTCCAGGCAGTGTTAACAAGTGTAAAGATAACATAATAAGTAATGCTGTCACAAAATGTGCCAGATTGTGCCGCATGATTGGCCTTTTCTTGCCACATGACTTACTCAACTCTGCCATATAAATTGGTCTCCTCCCCTGCCACATATTTACAGTGGTCCTACGTATAGGGCAGACCTAGTTCCAAGGAACGGCAGCAGTAGGGTCACACCGAAGGGGTTGCCTGTAGCGACCATAGAGCACAATGCGATGGGATTAATGGGGGAACGCGTAATTGAGATATTACAATGTACCGTTTACCTTTTACTTGTTTACAGCATGAGGCAAAGGCAGATCAATCCGTTTCCTAGAATGCCGCAGTGTGTTATGGGTAGGGGGCATGAGCCAAGAGAAGAACGCAGCCCTCCGGTCCCAGGTCAGCCATTTTGTAAGTAGACCTCTTCCTTTGGTTGCAGCCTGATGCTCCCCCTTCTCTGGTCTCCCGAGGCACACCAAGTGCCCCCTCCCACACGTTCTTTCATGGAGAATTGTTTGCTGTCATGTTGGTACAGGTGCCTCGAGGTTCTTCACGGCTGCTGCCTTTCATGCCCGAAATGTGAGCCCTTGCGGCGCTGGCCTGCTTTGTCCTCGGTAACAATGGGTATCAGCGGAGCACAGCTGGGACTGCGCGTGGTTAGCGCTGTGAGTACTGATGGAGGGCTCCAGGGACATGAAGGGGTGTGATTGGGTACAGTGAGCACAGACTGCACGTGGGTAGCGCTGTGAGTACTGATGGAGGGCTCCAGGGACATGAAGGGGTGTGATTGGGTACAGTGAGCACAGACTGCACGTGGGTAGCGCTGTGAGTACTGATGGAGGGCTCCAGGGACATGAAGGGGTATGATTGGGTACAGTGAGCACAGACTGCACGTGGGTAGCGCTGTGAGTACTGATGGAGGGCTCCAGGGACATGAAGGGGTGTGATTGGGTACAGTGAGCACAGACTGCACGTGGGTAGCGCTGTGAGTACTGATGGAGGGCTCCAGGGACATGAAGGGGTATGATTGGGTACAGTGAGCACAGACTGCACGTGGGTAGCGCTGTAAGTACTGATGGAGGGCTCCAGGGACATGAAGGGGTGTGATTGGGTACAGTGAGCACAGACTGCACGTGGGCAGCGCTGTGAGTACTGATGGAGGGCTCCAGGGACATGAAGGGGTGTGATTGGGTACAGTGAGCACAGACTGCACGTGGGTAGCGCTGTAAGTACTGATGGAGGGCTCCAGGGACACAAAGGGGTGTGATTGGGTACAGTGAGCCCCAGCAGTGCGGGGACTGTACGCGGTTAGCGCTGTGAGTACTGATGGGGGGCTCGAGGGAAGCCGAGGGGTGTGGGTGGGTACAGTGAGCACAGACTGACCGTGGTTAGCTCCGCGAGTACTAACGGAGGGCTCGAGAGGAGTGAAGGGATGTGATTGGGTACAGTGAGCACAGACTGCACATGGTTAGTGCTGTGAGTACTAATGTTGGGCTCGAAGGAAGCCAATGGGTGTGATTGGGTACTGTGAGCACACACTGCACGTGGTTAGCGCTGTGGGTACTAATGTAGGGCTCTGGGGACATGAAGGGGTGTGATTCGGTACAGTGAGCACAGACTGCACGTGGTTAGCGCTGTGAGTACTATCAGGCTCGGATTGGGATCAGAATTAGGCCCGGGCAGTCCCAAAAAAAGTGCCCCACATTTCCTGACAGATCCCTTTCATGAATTACTGTTTGCTTAGTCTCACTAGAAAATGTTTAAGAGACATGTGACAGGGCGGGGGTCAGGTGAAGTACACAGCTGCTATTGCTCCAGTAACAGAGGGGTGGAGGCCAAAGGCCACAAAATCACCTCACTGCAGTCCTCACCTTCCAGCCCACCGTAATTTCAGGGTGATCGCCTGGCAGGGGAGGGGTTAAGAAAAACACATTACTGCTTCCGGGACTGAGGTGAAAATTACCCAATGGTCACAAAATCACCTGCCTGCCCCCTCTGCTTGAGGGAGGCTCTGCATACAGCCATGCCCTGAATGTAAGGGCCGGGTGGGGGCCAGAGAAAAGAGATTGCTTCTGGGCATGGCAGTCCCTCAGGGGGCCGAGGTGAGAATGGCCTGAGGGAAATGGCAATACCTGGCCCCTAGCCATCTCAGCCTAACCCCTCCCGCACCCATCATATCCTAAAGAATGATGATCGTCTGGCAGGGGAGTAATACAACAAATGGCATGCCGTGGGCCGGTTAACAGACGCCCTAAAAAAACACAGCTCATAGGTAACCCTTAGACATCGGCCCATGGGCCAATGCCCGCCTTACCAATCCGACCCTGAGTACTAATGGAGGGCTCGAGGGGAGTGAAGGGGTGTGATTGGGTACAGTGAGCACAGTCTGCACGTGGTTAGCGCTGTGATTACTAATGGAGGGCTCGAGGGAAGGGGAGTGGAGGGGTGTGATTGGGTACAGTGAGCACAGACTGCACGTGGTTAGCGGTGTGAGTACTAATGGAGGGCTCGAGCGGAGTGAAGGGGTGTGATTGGGTACAGTGAGCACAGTCTGCACGTGGTTAGCGCTGTGATTACTAATGGAGGGCTCGAGGGAAGGGGAGTGGAGGGGTGTGATTGGGTACAGTGAGCACAGACTGCACGTGGTTAGCGGTGTGAGTACTAATGGAGGGCTCGAGGGAAGGGGAGTGGAGGGGTGTGATTGGGTACAGTGAGCACAGACTGCACGTGGTTAGCGGTGTGAGTACTAATGGAGGGCTCGAGCGGAGTGAAGGGGTGTGATTGGGTACCACGAGCCCCGACAGTGCGGGGACTGCACGCGGTTAGCGCTGCTCTAACTCGCAGGAGTCTTCAAACTGCTTAGTGGCATCATCGGCTTTAAACATTGAGAAAACCGCAGAAACACACTAGGCTCCCCCGGCCTGTGGACCAGCAGTGTCCTCTGTGCCCATGTAAGGGAGGAGGGCGACCTCCATAGCCTGGTACATAACATGCAAGGAAAGGGCTATGATGAGCGGACTCAAGCAACCAATCAGAAGTGGAAGGAGGAATACGCGTTTCTAAATGATCATGTCTATAAGAATAAAAAAAGTCTTGATAAGAGAGTGAAGTGCAATTGTCTTTTACAGTGATGCAACATTCATCTGAGGGCAAATCCAAAGCAAACATGAGGTAGCTGCGACTGCTGTGCCCACACAAGCACTTCCTTGTGGTCGTGCAGACTCCCAGAGACACCATGATTGGTGGTTAGGACGCCAGGCCTCGCTGTGTAAGCTGCCTCGCGCCAAGCCGCAGGCAAGAGGCCGACCTGAAACGACCAGAACAAATACCAGTGTTGCCCAATATAGTGCCTTGGTGTTTATTTCGATGAGGAGTACCTCACTGCTTGCAGAGGTGGCCCTGAGAGACACACTCCCATTCCAGCACCATCCTACTCACAAGTAAGAACCACATTTATAATGTGCCACCAGACTCAGCCTGCAGCAGCCAAGGTGGGTGAATGAATGACTTCATATAGCGCTTCTCTGCACATGGCATCGTGTCTGGTGTCTGCAGTAGGTGTCTGTGTGCTGAAGATAGTTTGAAAAAGCTCAGTTTTGAGCTTGTTTCTTCAGGCACTGTGGTTTACTTTATTGTATGTGATTAGTGGGAATGCATCACTTGGCTGTGGTCCTCTGACCGTAACGTGTCAGCGTCTTTTCCATCAGGGTGTGTGAATTTGTATAAATTCCTATTGCATCATTGCACGAACTGCAAATCTGACATGTAGCGCATTATAGCACAAAATGCGCCCATGTGTCCATTTTGGGTGGAAAGCGGCATGTCAAATTAAAAATAGTACCAAACACACAAGTGCTTCGAACAACAGTCACTTGCGTTTTGGTTGTTTGCATTGTGCCTGTGTTCCCACATTATAACTTTTCCACATAATTATGCGACGTAGCATAATGGTGTAGTTTCGGGATTTTAACATAACCAGGATATCACACAATTATGCAGATTATGCCATCGTAGTTTACATTTGTGTGGGCCTTTGCTTCAGCTACAGTGGGTTCTGTGAAATGTTGTTGGCAATGGACCACAGGAAGCACCCAGCGATGCCGTAACATGCTGAGATGTGTGGCGAGCTTTACATGAATGGTTGCTGTGGGAAGAGGTGAGAAGCCAGTGTAGGGATGAGTCCCGAGAGATTGAGTCCCACCTCTAGTTCAGGATGCTGCAGGCATCACAGGTACTGCTGACCATAGCTGTGGTACTCTTAATCTTCTATCACACAAACATACTAGCACAAGTAACAATCCACGGAGACATATAAAGGCATGAAAGCTATTGGTATGTATCAGTGATTGTGTCTATGCACTGATATGGACATTCGTCAAGATACAGTTTGATTATAATGTGTAGTGCTCATTTTCAGTGGTGCACTTTCACTGGCTGATATGTAGCGTCTTCTGGATCTCATAGATACCCCCAAATTACCCTTAATTCTTTTCATTGACTAAATAATCTTACGTAAAGCACCTGGAATGTGCTCAGTACCGCACTCTGGTTTCTGCATCTCCGGACATTTCTGCCCTTGAAGAAGTTGCTGGGGCAAGATACTCCATGTGTGGGAATGTCTATTGCAGAGAGTTGTGAGTGACCTCTAGTGAGAGGTGTAATTACTGTCATGGTTAGCGTAGCCTTGATAAAGTGAACTCGAAAAAACTGACTTGTTAAGCGAGCACCAATAGGAAGACTGTAGTTTCTTCTGTATAAATGATTAGCAGTATTATAAATAAGAAGCTTTCCATTCAGCTGCCTTTCTCTCTCAGTTCAGTACTTGGTCACACTAGTGTAAGTTGTCATGCTATGATTTGCAAGACTTTGCTAAATAGCTGAATGTGGCTTGGCGCATAGCTGTGTTGCTCTAGGTAGGTATTTGGGATTTCAATCTTGGAAAGAAATGGTCGTCCTGTCTCTAGGATTAGACCCTGATTCTCTGTACTGAAGAAGTTGTAAGTGGAGACCATTTTCTGACATTCAGAGACTATGTATATGTATATATATATAGTGTGTGTTTGTAAGTGAATGTTCTGTTAACACATTTATAGGTGCTTTGTTGCTGGCCCTCCTGTCTGGTGGTCCTGAGGGTGTACCCGTGAAGGCTCTGGGTTGGCAGTCATGGGTTTTGCCTTATTTAGGTCATGCTGGTTTATAGGCAAACAACTAGTGCTTAATTTGAGTCAGTAATTGTCAGCACAGCTCTAACGAAAATCCATAGTTGATTCAGGCGAAACCAATTCAGAGGGAGGCTGAACACCTATTAAGTTCATAGAGTCATTACTGAAATGTAAGCTGCAAAAACATACAGAAACTAGTCTTCAAAAACTACGGTTTCTGCTTTATTGTTGTTTCAAATTAATCTTAAGTAGAGATTCTTTTGAACCTATTACCACAACATACAATCTGAGCATTGCTGTCAGGCAGTGGGATATTGTAGACTTACTCTTGTAGTCATTGTGAACCATACAGACTATTCATATTTTTGATGCCCAAAACATAGCTTCTTTTTTTATTTTATTTTTTACATGTTTTTCAGTATTCACACACTAGGTGGCGGAATAATGCAGATTGTAAATCTAGACTAGCATCAAGTTCAAAACTGTTGTCATAGGTAAGTAGCTTTATCCATTTATGGGAGGTCTTTCAAGGCACCTGTGATGATGAACGGAGTGCACAAACAGCAAACTATCATTTTACCTTGGTTACAAAAAAGATCCATAGCTCACAGTTGGCAGGGTTGCATGCATTCTGGTGTTGCCTAATACCAACCTGTTGGTTTAGAGGATAATGATAAATGAACACCCGTTGAAATTTGTTGACCCATGAAAGAATTAAACATCCCAACTCATGCAGCTTCTTTTTAGGTGTGGTAGACATTTTGATTTTACTAAATTATAAGTATTATACACTTAGAAGAACTTCCAGCCATCCGTTTTCTGCCTTTAGCTTGCTGTTGTCATTCGTATTTTTGTTCTGTCCCTACAGCTTGGAGAAGTGGGTAAGTGCACTTCAACCGTTGGCTTACTTCACTGTGAGTGACCGCATTCAGTTCTTTTACAAGGAGCACTTCCGCACACAAAGTAGTTCCTATCAGTGGCAGGGACTGCTATTGCATTTTCTTCTTCTTGAAAACCAAAGAGGTTTTTTTTTGCCTTTAGCCACTTTTTTACATATGTTAGTACGGTCCCAGCAGCTTCCCAGCTATTCATTTTTACAAATATTATGGCAAAACTAATAGTGACAAAGCTTTATGCTGGCAGACAGCTACAGCCCTATTAGCTTTGCCCATGACGATTCTGGGTTGCATTAGTTTCCTGAAATTGTAAACAAAAGTCAATCATAGGGGCTTGCCGAAGTCCGCCGCAGAGTCAGAGGCATAGCTTGGTCAGTATGATGGGCGTGGGGGCTGTGGGGGGTTTGAGCTTCACACTTCCTGACAATCTCGCTGGCACTTGATGTGAAAATACATTATAGTACAAGCAGGGCGCAGAGGAGGGGCTTAAGAAGCAGTGGAAAGTGAGGAGAATGCGGATTGGTAGGTGTACTAAATGAGAGAAAGCACATTATTATGTGAAATGACACTTTCCAGAGAGAGGAAGTGTGTGTGGGTTTTTGTCTGTATGTGTAAACATTCCTAGTGAAACCTGACAGACACCTCTTGGTACCTGACTGAATGAAGCACTGGTACCCAACTATTTATGAAAAAATACATTTATTGGGGGTGGGGGGGGGGAGGGTTTAACACACAACACTCCCCCCAACATCTACGCCTCTGCGCGGAGTGTACTGAAATGTGACTAACGTTCCCCTTTAATTTTCGCCCTGTTTCCCTGGGAATGTGATTCTCCCAGTTTTGTTCCTCTGAGAGGCTTTTTTGCCTGGTGCGGGGAGAGGCCGGCCATGCCCACCAGACAGAGACGCATTGACGAGGGCGACACAAAGGCAACAGCGGTCACTATAGACTTTTGACCGCGAGAGAAACATTTTCAAGCGAAGCTTTTGTGCGGAAGAATGGGCCTGGCCGCGCCGAACCGATCAGCATTTTAATCATTTTAATTCACAGTCTCCGAGGCACGGAGCTCTGCGGAAGTCAGGGCAGCCCGCGAAGGCTGCGTATGTGGAGGCGATGGCTGAATATCTGTCTCGCTGTGCTTGTTTGGGGCCTGCCCGGGGATACGGTGTCGCTTTAAACGCCCTCACCATCTGCCAACAAACTTTCTGCCTCTTTCGCTAAAAAACGAAGTGTTTAGCATTTCATGGCTATTTGCTGTTAATACTGGCGGGCTTTGTTTGTTTGTTCGTGGTCCGGGTTGGCATTTGTGAGCCTTAATGACATTTCTGAGGGAATCCGCGGAGCCGTTTGTTTTCCTATGTAACGCTTTAATGTTCGTGGATCCATTGCTGCTTAGGGGAATATGTGAGTTTATGATATGCATATATTCCGTGCCTCCAGGCGCCTTTTTATGTTGGCATGTTGCCGTTCATCCTTTACTAATACAAAAGAAGCATTGGCAATGCCAAATGGCTTGGCTTTAATGTGCTAATGTATGCAATTGAATTTGTGCATACCTGTTTACATACGTTCCAACACACTCCAGCCAATTATTTTTGTTGTTGATTTTAAGCTGCTGCTCATGCGAACCATTAAATGTCTGTGTGTACGACTGACTCATACTCGTTTCCCGAGTGATACATTAAGTAAAGCTTGCCGCAGTGAAAACCAAAAAGGAACGTATGAGATAAATAAGTGATTGGTATACTTTTCAGGTACAAAATATTCCTTCATGCAGTTCAGTGTGAGCGCTCCCAAAGAAGTGGAAAGGTGCATCAGAAAGCCAACATCATGAAGTGAGAGAGACATACTCCCGTGTGCCAAGCCCGAGCCCATTCTAGGTATATTTTAGAGAATTAGTAACAATACGTTTTTTTTCTCAAGTTGCACTAATAAGCCAGACGTGAAAATTTTCGAACTCTGAGAGACTTACCTACCTGCTTTCCTTTCAGTTTGTTGCTGTTTTGTAGTTAATTTGCTAGATTCAGCAGCCTTCCACGTTTGTTCAATAACCCTGAACACTTGAAACATATTGGGTGTTGTTACATTTTTTGGGTGCTTGATTGCACTGTAAGGAGCGGATATTACTGTCTCACAGCTTGGTGGCACTCATTTTATTGGCCCATGAAAGATAAAATTAGAGGTGGGCTAACCACAGAAGGCTTGAGCCTGTCTCAAACCAGATGTCTGGCTCGGCCTGAGATCATCTGAAAGCTAGGAGCCAAAAGGGAGCCAAGCCTTCCTAGCTTTTGCTTACTCTGCATCCCTCTACACACTATCAAATCTTTCTCAACGCCCCAAGGGTTCAGTAATGAGGGGCTGGCCGGGGCTGCTGACTATTTCCATTTATACTATACAAAATCAAAAGCCCCATCCTCTGATGCACTTAGGAGCTTGTAGAATAAAGTGATGAGATGCATAGGGAGGGGAGACAGAAGGACTTTGTGCAAGAGGGTATGGCAACCGAGTTTATAAGCGGGAGACATGGAAAGTGGAGAGACCGGGGGAAGGCAGAGGATAAAGGAGCGGTAGTAGGCCATAAGGAGCGAGAGTAAAAAGTGTGATATTTCAGAAAAAGTTATAAAGGTAGAGATGGAGGAAGGAGAATGCAGCGGAGACAAGTAGAGGAAGTAGAGCCCAAACAAAACCAACGCAGCTCTGCCACGTACCACACATCAGGTGTTAGACTAACACATTTTAGTGTGGTGGTCCGCATCACCACACTCAAATGCACTAGTCATGCACTTTTAGTGCCTTCACAACACCTGCGTGCAGCGAGGGATAAGATGGGCGTGACTATGACTGTCAGAATTGAATTTACAGCAGCGTAACAAGTGCTGTGCAGACAGTGCTGTAGGCGGGTCACCAGGGGGGGTCTAAGGAGATACTCTTTGCTTGCGTCATGGCTTCAGCGTAAGCATTACATGCTTTCCGTTATTGCAGTCCTGATGTTGTGCATCAGGGATACTCAAAGTACGGCCTCCTGACGTTTAATTGCAGCTCTGGGCTGCTGTTCATTTGACAAAGCAGAAAAATTCAGAAAGCTGTGAAATGGGCATACTTTATTTACACATTAACTAAGTGGCCTATACAATTAATCTTTAGGAACACCTTTGGTGTTAAAGCTATCTTGCACTAGACATGTAAGACCACGATAAACTGTCAGCAAACCTCAAAAAAGTGTTTAAATGCATGAGTGTTTTACCTTACTTTGTGCCCCCCCCCTTGTGCCCACCTCCCATCACCCCCCTACTCTTGGCCTACTGACATCAGTGTGGCCCTCGGGCATGCCACAGACAGTGCTGTGTGGCCCCTGGGGAAATGTTTGTGAGTACCCATGTCGTGCATGTTTGAGCGTGGGGAGCGGTGTACTGCACATCTGCCATTAGGAACTGAAGGATTGTGCCTGCACAACTTGTTTGTTGCTGTGTGTATCTTGTTTCAACTAAAGGTGCCATGGGTGAATCTGCTAGCAGCACCCTCACTGAGTCCATCTGCGGCATCAACGAAATGTAGAATACTGTAGTTTCTGTACACATTTTCTTCTATTGAGTTTCTGTATTATTAACTAATCACATTTTTGTAATAATCAACCACCAGCCGATACTTTTTTTTTTGTTGATGGGTCACGTTTAATGATTTTCTTATACAGTAACTTCCTTGCATTTTGCATGTTTGCATACGATTTTTGAACAATTAGACACAACCTGCAATATTTAAAAGTAAAAGAGAAAGCACTTTATATACTTCTTGCCATTCACTGAGTTGTCTAAGAGTACCAAAGTGTTTTAGTGGAGTAATAAAGCAACTAAAAAATACTATTAACCAGCGCTTAATTTGTGTCAAATGTAAGTACAGGGCCCCAACAGGAGCCTAGCTGTCTAGTCTTGATTCCCCTATGTACTCTTTCTTCGACCACTCTGCACTTTCTGACTCTATCTCAATCATGCAGGTAATTTTTCACTAGTGTTTTCTCCCATTCTCACTGTTTTCCTAGCTTTCGCTTCCTCCTTTCTCCTTTTTCTGCCTTTTCCCTTTTGATCTGAGACAAAGGGATATAATGAAAAATGAGGGATACCATTGACCACCACGTGCCAGCACCCGCACAAGTTCATCATTGCCAACACCAGACAGTGGAGTACATACTGGTGCAGTATTACTGCAGTATTCTGAGTTTTGCACCTACTGAAAAGAGTCCAGTGCAGTAATACCATATGGTTTACCCTGTTCTGAGGTGTGAAAAATGAATGTTGAAATTTCCCTGTACTTTAGTACCACCAAGTTTTCCATAAAAATCATACCGCAATAATTCCATGGGTGAGGAAGGAACCTCACATCTTGGAATCACGACTGTGACACAAACAGGCATTTATGGGCAAGTCAGGATTCTGGCGGGACTTGTAATGAGCCCTGTAGTATTGTTTTGCCAACAAATTGCTAGTTTTGTGGATCTAATTCTCATGCCCTTACAAAAGGGACAGCAGCTTCATAATGGACCTACATTATGTATGTCACTTGCATCCAGTCCTGACTTTTTAGCCAGTTGTATATGCTTGCTAAGGCTTGAAACGCTATACTTAAAATATAGAAATTAAAAAATAACTTTGTCTCAGAATACATAGTGCTATTTAAAAAAAAAAAAAAAAAAATAGAAATAAATACATTTAAAAAAAAGCCTGGACTGACCTATAATGTCAATTATGACATATGGCAGCTTGGCAGATAGTTTTATGTTTAGCACCTTAGAGTGAGTGTGTGTGATTACTTTTTTTTCTGCTTGTGTCCTGTCCGACTGGGTGATGGGCTGTGTTGAGCCTCTGATTGCCCTTGTAAAACAAACCTTTCTGTTAAAAGTTTAATTAAATGGGGTCGGGCATATCATGCAAAATATATATACAGCATATGAGGACAGTGGTGGCAGCTTTCCTGTTCTTTGCCCGGCCCCTTGCCAGGACAGTCCCTCCTCCCGAAGGGTACATTTGTCATTAAGCCAGGTGCCTGAAAGGTACCTATGACAGGTCATGATCTGTTTTTTGGTTGTTGGTGGTCCTCTTCATCCCAAATAATAATAATAAAGCAGTTTTATTACACACTTTAGTAGTTTGCACCTAATCTTTTTTACAAACTGACAGAAGATGTGCTTTTAAGAGACAAACTATATGTGAATCTGATGTTAATGGGTCCATTACATTCATGCAATATTTCCTCTATAGAGTCTTTATTGTAAAGGTTTAGTTTCTTTGAGATGATTCATTTTGTTTTCTATCTTTTGGAAACAATTTAAGAAAGCTTGATTGTAATTTTCTGTAAAGATCCAATCAATATTATTTTGATCCGTTGTCACCGGGCCCCTAAAAGGAGTGGGGCCCATAGGCCGGTGCCCACTTTGCCTATTTGGTAATCCGGCACTGATAGTGGGCGCAGAAAGGGAATGGGATGTCGTGCCCTTTATTTCAACGCGCTCTGTTTCTCAACCCTGGGAGCGCGGTATAAGGCATCTTGGAGGAGAGGTCTGCAGGAAAAGGAGCCTTATTATATCTATTCAAACTTCTGCGGATTGCATCATTGGGCCGTTTATTCCGCCCCGATCTCCCCTTTTCTTTTTTTGCACCCCTTTATCCGTTCCGAGGGCCCCCCTCAGAGATGAATGCAGCTCTCATTCTGCACCCCATTCTCCCACCCCCCTGACTTTGAAGTTCGCCCTCATCCCGGGCTTCAGTTCAAAGGTCGCCATGTTTATTTATGCAAAGCTGTGCAGTCCATGGAACAGGGTCTTTCAGGCTCTCGGCCTTCAAAGCCTCTGAACCTGGCCCTTCAAGTGAAAGCCGGGGCAGGCCCTGCTTTGTGCGGAATGAAAGAATCTCGAGCCACAGATAACAGAGGAACATCCGGGCCCGCGCTACCTCAGACCATGGGTGTGGCGCCCATGACTGTGCGCGAGGCGAGCATTACCGCCTGTCAGCCCCTCCTTCCTGACGTCAACCCACGCAAATAAACACCGCACGCGGCACGCTTCTAGACGCGGTGCACGCCAGGCCTTTCAGCTTCCCGCCGCCTTAGAACAGCACACCTGCCTCCCCTCACTTCCATCAGTAGATGTATGGAGCACAATTGCCATGTCCAACGACACAGCGCACTAGAAGTACTTACCTGGATCAAAGTAATTTTATTTTCACCCTAACACCCGGAACCCGTACTAAATTAGGCTGAGAACAGACATTTCCACATGGAGAACACACAGCCAACAATAAACAGCTGATTGATGAAGACTACAGAACCAATCAACAAATATCTACGTTGCCATAGATGGTGGTATAGTGTGCTAACGTAACATAAAATTAGTTAATAACCTGAGCACGTCTTTTTTTTCAATACCTGTGATGAAATGAATCTGAATTTTCCTGCACCTGTGCGGAAAGTGGCTTGCCAGTTGTGCCTGTGTAGTGGTTGCTGTAAGTCATGTCGGCATCAAGACTACAGTCTGGGATCCAAACATATCTGGCACTAGGCCCCCTGCCCAGACTCTGCTCAGCTCTTCAGGGCTGAAGTTGACAGAACAGAAGATTGCCCTCATGCACTCAGACCCAGCGGCCATCTTGTACTATGCATTTTGACTGTTTGGCTTCATCAAACTTATGAATGTCTTATAGGGAAGTAGGGACTGAAGAGTCTGTGCTGCACTTATCTCCTGAGCCCCCTTAATGCTAAGCCTTTGCAGATATTAGAAAGTCTTGTGTTGGGTGAGCATCTTGCCATGAACAGATGAAATCAAACCAACAACTTCTCTGTGTGCATTCAGGTTTGTAAGGGATTGGTTACTGCATTCCGGAACGGAAGAAGCCAAAAGGTCCAAGGGTTCCATGCTGTAACCAGTGAATCCTGTAGAAGCAAGGGTTGTCATCCCGAAGGTGTGAAGTGTAAGCTGTCCAAATTAGCAGATGGGGCTAGTTGAGTAGGTAGCCAAAAATCACTACCTCCAGATATCCTTCTGGGGAGTCAATTTCAAAAGGAGGCCAATACACTGCATTATAGTTGCTATGCCTGCCTGCGGGTGCGCTGGTTTCAGCTTGTTTGATCTTTGATAATGTTAACAAAAATTGAAGTTAGTACTATAAAAGAGACGCTGGACATACTGAATAAAAATGAGGCTCGCGTCCACCCGGCCTTAAGAAAGCAAATCATGTCATGAAACTGATATTGGCAGAGGCACTGTTATTACGTGAAGAATGAATAAATAAGCAAAATAATTGGCATTGAAGAAATAAAAGAGCGTTATGAACATAACACAGAGCATTAATTCTTAATTTATGTTGGTGTGTATAACTATCTTGGAATGCGTCCATTGCGTTCTAGTTTCTCACCCTTCCAGGTGTGTATCATGCCGTGAAGGGTATAGACTAGGCCCTCCATATCACCAGAGTTTCTGAAAATGATTCGTCGGAAGAATGTTTTTAAGGGTATCACATAGCGACAGGTAGGACAAAGTCTCACAGGACAAGACAGAGCAATGTTTCACACCAGGATATGACAGAATAATGTCGCACACACAGATAGGGCAGTAAACTGTCTCATGTAATGATAGGCTGGTACAGAATCTTTCACAGGTGTATGACAGCATTGTCTCAGGTAAGGATCAGTCAGTAATAGGTCTTCCACCGCGTTAAAATTGGACAGTGTCTCAAACGGAGATAGGAACAATGTCTTGCATAGTAAGGTCATTAGCACGTCTCGCATAGAGCTACAACAGAACATGGTCACTACATTGTCTCACACAGGGATGATGGAAGCCTACAGTTAGAAAGTAAAAACTATGCAGATTGCATGGTGATGACTGCCTACATCACATGATGCAGGTTGTTCCGTTTACAGGGTCAGCATGTAAAAGCCATCATGCATCAAGGCTGGAATCTCAGCAAAGAAGATCAGCAAATGGAAGCAAGGCTAGAAAACATGAGATAAGGCATAGTCTGAAACAATCAATGATCATTGGACAAGTCTGCCAGTTCGGTACAAGAGATATTAAGAGCAAATGTGGAATAAAAGCAAAAAGATAAGAATGGACCAGTACTTCTCAAGTCATAAAGTAGTTGAGAAGCACTTTTCAAGGACAGTGCCCTGTTTTTCTACTGTCTTTCCTGAGATCACCACCAGGCACATCTAGAAGAGTTTACAGATGCCCAATCCAAGATCTCCCCTATAGTATTTGTGGGAGCGGCGTTGTGCTAGGGACCTGAACACAACCAACATTATGTTCACATGGTAGAAGTGGTACCAGCAAGCATAAAGGGTTTGTAGCAGAGATGCAGTAGGACATTCACAACACTTAACAGTCATAGTCCTTCCCCAGAAATTCGCCTCTTATAAGAAATAACCACATTAAGGATTGCTGGACAGGAGTGTAGTGATTAATAGTGTAGCATGCGCAACGACACCACATCCCAAAAATCTGAGGGGTCCATTGCACCACAATTAGGAATTTTTGTATTTTTACGTCGAAATCAGGGGATTTGGGGTCTATTCACCTTTCTCGCATTAGTGTTAAAGCAGCTTGCTAGCCCCTGGTGCTGCAGGCACGTGCCCTTGGCCAAAGCGAGAAATGTTTGTCCGCAGCGGCCCTTCACACCCCACCCACCGCACTCTCATTTTGTGGGCGGCGACCCGCGCCTTGTCATTCACTGCACAGGTTTGGGATTTGGCTGGATAACAAGCAAAGTTGCATCTTCAAAAGGATCAAAGGGGCCGGTCGGTGCGGCTCGCATCAAAGGCCTGGCGGCGTGCCAAGGGATGCGGAGAATGCCAGCCAGTTGCTGTGTTTATGCGTGTGTGCACAGGGAGGGTGGGGCATGTACATGGCCTGACATACTGTAACATGAGGCATGAGCAGGGATGGGCACGCAGCCCTTTGTACACCATACAAGAAGGATTAGAGCGCCATTGACAGGCCTGCGTGCGTCTTTCCCCAAGTGAAGCCATTCCGTCCATTTTACAGATAACCGAGGAATTAAAAATGGACAACAATCCTTTTTTTCAACTCTTTTTGCTTTCCCAGAAATGTCGTTGTTTGCACAGCGCTTTCAAAGCTGCCTGACAGCAGATATGTCAGGATTTTGTTCTCAGGGGCCTTTGATACGGTTTTGAAAAGTTCTGAAGACCAAAATGGCATTATTGTTCATGCCTCTTTTAAATAGAGATGGGTAATCTGGCTTTTATACGAGGCAGCACAGTTTGAAGGAAAGTCGTATATTTTGCTAAGGTTGCATCACCTTTTATTGCCCCCGCAAAGATTAAATGAAGATATTGAAGTTTATTACTTTTTAGAAGCACAAAGGCTCTTTGTGCAGAAATCATACTGAACATGTTATATGTGCCATCGAAGCCACTGTAGAAGGGTAAATATTAGCTGTGTTAAGGTCACGTACACATTGTCTGAGATCTCTAAGATATGAACACTCGACCGGTGAATGCTGATGATTCAGACTGTCTGCAGTTGTGAGAACTGCTGTGTGTGTGTATGTATATATATATATATATATATAATTTATTTATACTTTTTGGGTTTAAAAGAGGCCTGTGGATTGATGTTTGATGGACTTTCTAGTGTCTCATGTGGCTTTGCAAGAATAAGTTGTTAGCAGGAGGTCTTGGTGTGTGCAATATTGACGTTGACACCCTCATACCGAGCTGGCGGACACTTGGGTACTGGAATAGTGCACAGGAAAAAAGACAGCACAGGGTGCGGGTTCTCTGGTGTGGTATTACCTCCTCATTGCATTATTTTTTCTAGTTCTGAGATGCAATACTCAATGTCCAATCCTATGTAGTTCCCCAGCACAATAAATTTGTGTGTGTGTTGAGGGGGGGCGTTAGTGCACTATATGTACATGTGACCTTTAATGCTACTCCTGATGACGATTCAGATCTGTGTCTTTTAGCTTCCGGCACGCAACCTTCCCCTGTTCCTTTCCATGCTCTTTTTGTTAATGCAGTAGGCCCACAAATTTCCCCCTGGCTGTGTATTCATGTGGTCTCCCAGAATCCCATTTGCGCATAGAACTCTTATGTATACAGCTCCCAACATGCACACATTGTTGCTTGCATTGTGGTCAAAGCTTGAATGAACTTTTCTTGTACTATTTTTCTACGTTCTTTGCAGATGATTCCAGTGCCGGAAAGGACAGCCAACCCCCAGAAGGCTCTATTGCTGAATTTGAGGATTTGTCTGGCAAGCAATGGGGTAAGCATGCCCGTGGTATTTCATGTTTGAATTTTTACTGCTGTTTTGCCCTTAGTTACTAAATTCTATCAAACTAGTCACAGGGGAGAGCAGAGAGAAGCAGCCATAGTCACTGGTCAAGAGTCTTTAAATATTAAACAATAATGAATTACTGCCACGCAGCACAAAGATTTATGGAGGGCACATGAACAATATAATGTCACTGGTTCTATCTCTGGTGCCTTACTATTTCTGCCATGCAGTGTCTGCAATCCTTCCTTGTCTGACTAGACTGTTGAGCTTTGCCAATTTTTGGGATCTTAAACCAATATATTTTTTAACATGTAAAATCTAAATTAAACGCTCCCACTTTATTTTTTCAGGGGGTGTTGACAAAGGCTGGACAGTAGAACTGAAATAAGAAAGCCTTGTAGTCAAACTAGCTTGGTGGAACTGTTGGGATGTGGATCAAAACTGTCCTAAAGGTAGTGCAGGCTTTTAAGGGCTCTCTGCATGTCTGTATAACCTGTCAGTCAATCTTGTAATATTTGAACAGGAAAGCCTTGGTACGCTAGCTTCTAAAGTGTCACATTTTCCTATCCTCGCCAGTGGAGTAAGGGTTTAAAGTGGCAGTAGATCATTCATTTTCAGATCCTCAGTTCCCCGTATTGTCTCTGTTCTTAAGTCTCTGTAGTCTCAATGGGCTTCCATTTCATGACCATATCATACTGAAGACACCGATCTTCATATATTTCCATGGATGTGGCTACCTGTACCTGGACTGTAAGACCTGAAGACACAAGCTAACAACAACAACAAAAAACACCAGGCACAAACTGGATACAAAATAGCCACATATGGAAGCCATGCCATATTGGCGCATAGATAATGCAGTGGGAGCTCCCCACGCCCTCTTTAAATACATTTACAAGGCTCCTGATCTGTTACGCGTTCCTTTACTGTCTACTTCTGCTCAGCTCCTTCTCACATGAGGAATCGCTGCTAAAAGTCTGGCATGTGCACCCGTTTCATCATCAGCACTCCTACTCTTCCCTTTTTACACTGATCAGCCAGAATCTTGGATGTACGTGTAATCTTACATCGGTAAATGTTGTTTCATTTAATTTAATTTATTTTGGGTGTTTATAAAGCACTTCTGACCCCTTTGTGGTAGCCTGCAAGCCCTGTAGTAGGATACATAGAGGAGCAAGCAGGGATCAAGTTCTGTGTAAAAACAGACATCAGTCAGAATGGTGGTATAAACCATTGGAATCTGTGGGCCATGGAAGTTGATGTAAAGATTGTAAAGACTTGGCAAATAGTCAGCATAACCAAGCAATAAACTTCCAGAGGGCGTGTGGGTCAGTTTTAGTTGTCTAAACGACTTAAACCCATAAAAGTGAATCCTTTAGATCGAAGGCAGGAATTGTTTTTAGCACAGCCTTACACCAGGGATGGCTCCTCCATGGGGGCGGAGGAGCGTCGCCCCACTGCCAGCAGCGGCAGCTGCAAACCTTTTCCCAAAACACGATCATAACTGTGTTTAGGATTGTCTTCTGGGAAAAGGTGCGGGGCCACGGGCTGACGTGCACTGAGGGGGAGTGCACAGTACTCCCTCTCAGAGACCGCATGTGTGTTTGGCAGGCTGTCTTGGGCCGGCCAAACACACATGCGCACAGGGCTCTCTTGGTCCTCCCAGCCAATCCTGATGCTGATGGAGTGGCGCACAGCACAGGAGGTAACTGTTTTGGGTTTTTTGTTTTTTTTAAAAATATTATTTTTTATTTAATTTAATTAACTCCCGTACCCCCCAACCCCTGGTGTGCATGCCGCCCCACCCCTTCTGTGAAGTGCGAGCCGCGACTGCCTTACACACCTGTGTCCTAAGGTGGAATTGCACTAGGCTCCCACAGGAAGAGGTTATTTCCTCTTTGAGTCTGGCAGTGAGAGGGTTGGGTCCACAGAGAGATGTCCTTGCACACATGGGTACATGTGGAGAGGTTTTTCATACTTTGGTTCCCCTTCTGAATGACTTTGGTTCCCCTTCTGAGTGGTTCTTTCAGACTTAGGTGCCACAGTGAGATGCATAGGTCTGACCTCTTATTCCACACTTGGGTACCAAATTGAGAAGCATCGTGTCTCATTCTCAAAATATGTCAAAGTTTGCAGCGAAAGCTGGAAAATAATCTTTGCTTTTCTTTCCTTAATTGATGGTACAGTTAGCGTTGTAACCCTTACAATTGTCACGAAGGCAACTTTCAGGCTTTCCAGATATCAGTAAACATCAACATTTGACCTGCCTCTTTGTGATTCGTCACAGAGCAGCACTAACAAAGTAATCAAAATTAGTGGTATAAGTGGTTTCACTGGTGCGAATCTCACTCTTCATGCAGTGGGTGGACAAAGAAGGCAAGGGCATGGACTCAGTACATACAACTAATAGCTGCTGTGCCATTGACTGTCGAAGATGATAGCATTTTAACTGAAAACAGACATCTTAAGATATTAAGAAAAGACTTTAAGCCTTGAGAGCCCTTTGGTGTCTTCCTGCCTGCAAGACATGTTAGAGCCAAGGCGATCCTTTGAGTTTTTGAGCGCTGGGGAGGGAAAAGGGGGGCACAAGAAGGTCAGGCCCTGTAGGAGGATGCCTCCGTTAGAAGACCGACTGCCAAAATATTCATAGCAGTGTGGACACATATCTGGCCTTCAAACATGACTCCTATCTTTGACCTTTCAAGCTGCAGAACAGTAGTGCTCAAAACATTGTGGCTTTATATTCTCTCACTCGTTCAATAGCTAAACGTCGAAAACAAATGTGAGAAAAATATTATTTTACTGTTTACCGAAGCAGTCTGGTGCAAAGCTTTGCGTTGGAGACCTGCTGATGGAATGCAGATGGTGGCATTACCAGGAGCTGGGCCATGCAGCACAGTTCTGAAGGCGCCCAGCTGGAACAGCTTCTGTTCGGGTCATGCCGGGAGCGGGGTCTTTTTTTAGTTTTTTGTGATTGATGAATTCAGGGTGCTGGAGTTGGGCCACTGTAGCTGGTGCTGGAGGTGCTAATGGGTAATGCAGTTCCACGCTCCCAAGGGAATGAGCGGCGCGCTTTGAAAACAGACATACTGCCCTGGACCTGATCCGGGGCTCACTCGTTCATCGGCATATCAAGCCCCCGTGGAATGGGCAGCTCCTCGCACTTGCCACCTCAGCTGCTGCTCTTCTTACAGCCGTTCCTCGACGCGCATCGCAGCGTGGCCCACAAAGCACTAGATATGGTATGAAGCAAGCAGGGTCCCAAGTGCCAGCATTTGGAAGAGCTTAGTGAGGTAATGGGATGTTCCTTCTGTGATGTTGGAGCACATTGAGTTCAGTAGAAGGCGCCTTCTCTTCTGGCCCCCATGGCTCGCGGGACTGCACAGGTTTGGGTCATGCTTACACAGAGCCTATTTCCATGAAATTTGCTGCACCTGTAAGCAGCAGGAGAGGGGGACAGTAGGTGATCTACATAAATTAGTTTTATGAATTTTAAACATAAATAAACCTTCATTTAATTTTCAAGGGGATTTGCCATAGTGTTATTGTCATCGGCTAAGGTCTCGAGACTTGGCTGTGCCAGCCTTATGCTAGGAAATGTCATGAATAGGAAGGTTTTTAAAATTTCTTCGAATATAAGATGTCACTTGGTTTATAGCAGCGAAAAGGGGAGAAGCTGTATTCCTAGTCTTTTTGCAGAACTTTGGGAGCACCACCTCAAACAATGAAGTGAACTTGAAGCATCTATTGGGATTTTATTTTCCAAATATTAATGGAGACTGAAGTTAGTGAAGATAATGTGGAAATTATCATATGCAGCAGGTGGGTCTGAGCTCCCTTGTATTTGAATTTTCTGTATGAAGAAATGTAGAAGGTTGCAACAATCACAAGATCTCGCGAGTTATGAATATCCTTTTTCTCACTTAAATAAATAGACAAAACAAAATAACCAAGTGAGTGTATTTTTGGGCCTTTACACTTATTAGTCTTTTAGCATGCTGCCCGAAAACACAGAACATAATTAATAAAAGGAGTCAATGCAAGACATAATTGCAATCCAAACTATACTAGTAAGTAACAGGGAAGATGGTGTTGGTTTCTACGTTGTGTGGTTGAATGCGTTGTCATTTTGGATGTTCTAGAAGGCAGAAAGCTATGCAAGGAGATTAATTAAGTATTTTCTGCAACTTGCTTGTAGAGTGAACTTGGCAACACACTTATAGGCGAAGTTGGTGCAAACAGGGTTTAAGATAAGCCATGCTGTGTTAGCTAGCACAGAGTTGGTTTGCACTAAATAGTGTAGTGCTGATTGTGTTGATGAAGGTATTCCTAGAGGACTCGGTTGCCCTATATGGTGTCCTGGTGCCGGGGAGGAAAACTGATAAGAGCTCCAGGCTCTTTAAATGGAGGAATTACAGAAGAAAAGTCAAATGTTTAAATACTCATGGTATAAATGTTGATTATCAAGAAGACTCAGACGAAGAGGGAGACTTTGCCAGTGTTTCGCTGCTAAAATAATATAAATGTGGCTGTCCATCCTGACTTTACAAATTTGAGATGTCTTGCACAGCTGATCTCATGACTATGGAAGGAACCTAAAGATGAAAATTAGCTTGGAGATAGTAATGGCTTTTTGGATGGATAGTGGGATGGTCGAGACACTGCTCTTGAAGAGAGACCTTTCCATGATTGGCAGAGGTAGTACTAAAGACGATGAAGATAGGCAGATACCCATGGCTGTATATTGCCATTGAATTAGACCTCTGTTTCTTACGCAGGAAACGTGGAGAATGTAGCGGGAATTATGTTTGAGAGTAAATGCTTCCTGCCCATGAGTAATAGCTGACTATTCATATAAAATGAAGCCTAGCTTGATGTTCAATTAGGTGGGAAGGTCAGCTGTGTGCCTTACATTACTTCCTGTTTCACAGTCCTATCCTCCTATGATGCGTGCATTCAGTTCCGCCATCTGAAATGTATCCCATGTAATGTTGACGTCCTGGTTAGTTTCTGGGATGTGAAAATACCTCACGGGAAGTACTATGAGGGAGGTGTTTCATGAAGTGACACACCAAGCTTTGAAAGGGACTTGTAAGGCATGCCTTATGTCTCCTACATTAGAGTTAAACATGGTAAGAAGAGTCTGCACTCACCTGATATGTTCATACCATATGACCCACTAGTGAAGATAACTCGCGTTAGCTATTTTGTTGTAACTGTAAGCGATCCATGTTTTGTAAATGCTGAATGACATAATAAACATATATTGTACAACTAGTAAGGCGTTCTTTTCATCCTCTTAATATTCTATTTTTTTGTCAGTTTTAACATTATACATTGTTAATGTTCTTTCCAGCCCGGCCTAGATTTACACAGCCCACTAAGATGCGACGTAGAGTCATCGCTCGACCAGTGGGAAGCTCGGTCCGCTTAAAATGTGTTGCAAGTGGGAATCCACGACCAGACATCACCTGGTTAAAAGATAGCAAACCTCTCACACCACAAGAAATTGGGGAAAACAAGAAGAAAAAGTGGACCCTGAACCTTAAGAACCTGAAGCCTGAGGACAGCGGAAAATACACTTGCCGTGTCTCCAACAAAGTGGGAGAAATCAACGCCACTTACAAAGTGGAAGTCATCCGTAAGTATGGACATGGTCTTTTCAGAGATCTGGCAAGCACAGTGCAGATGGCATGTTTATCAGCCATAGAACTCTCCTAAAATTAGAAGTTTATTTCCACACTTATTTAGCACACCTAGATCAATAGGTGTTAGGGCTCTGTACATCAAAGAGAAAGGTTACATCACCTCCTTTGGGAAATGACCAAACGAGTCAAAACAACTAATAAACAGCCATTGTGAACAGTGCCAATTTGGGTCGAAACGCACTTATTATAATTCTGTGAATTCAATTCACAAGGACAAGAATTGTCTGAACAGACATGATTTGCTTTCTGAGTTTTGGGAGTAAAGATTTCCATGTCACGTTGGCTTAGCCAGGGAAAGGTTGTTTTTGTTGTATTGCTTTTCTGCATCTTGGAACTTCCAGTGTTAGAGAACTTCGACTCCTTAGTTCTCTTGTATTTCTGAAAATGTTAAGAAGTTTGTCCATGTATGGTGGGCTAGTGTTACGGATGCTTTGTGAACTAGGCAGTAGATTTTGAATTGTATTCTTGATGCCGTAGAAGTCTCTCGGTATGGGAAAAATGTGATCATATTTGCTTGTTGAACGGATCAGCCTGGCCGCCAGATGTAAGACATCTTTGAGTTGGACAGAGAAAACAGCTGGCACCCACGTCAGAATGACATTACCAAAGTCCAGTCTTGAGGTGACGATAGCATTAATGGCTGTTTAAGGTGGTGAGGTGAGAACAGATGCCAAATTTACTTTATGTCGATGAAAATTGGCTATTTGGTCATTTTATTTATATGTATGGTGAGCTTGAAATTCTGGTCTATTATGAATCCTAGAGATTTAAACACTGCGAGAGATCGGGAGAGAAGACATCTGTATTCCATGCATTGAGAACGAATGGTTCTATTATATTCGTGCTAGAATTGGATAGAAGGAAGAATTTTGTATTGAGGGTGTTAAGAAGGATGATTTCTCTCATCCAGGTTTTTAAGAGTATGAGAGTTTTGTAAGATGGTTGCGCCTTCATTGCAAAGCCAACACAAAAGAATGATGGACGGAGTGCTGACAATGCAAACACTCTCCCCCAGTCACAGATCTGGGTTTAATCCATCGTTTTTTTGCTGCCCATGCCATTCCAGTTTGGACCCAGCCATATGCAAATCAGTCTTGACCCTGTTCCCCATGGGAACAGTCCAGCCCGAACTGCCAGGCCAGGTCTTCCCTGGACTGGAAACAAGCATCCTGGGACCGGTTTCGGGGTTTCACCCCTCATCAGCCAGACTAGCTTGAATCCAGTGGCATGGGAAGCACGGGACCCACGTCTGGGCATACCCTTCCCACTTAGGGCGACATTAACAACACAAAAGAATGATGGACGGAGTGCTGACAATGCAAACACTCTCCCCCAGTCACAGATCTGGGTTTAATCCATCGTTTTTTTGCTGCCCATGCCATTCCAGTTTGAACCCAGCCATATGCAAATCAGTCTTGACCCTGTTCCCCATGGGAACAGTCCAGCCCGAACTGCCAGGCCAGGTCTTCCCTGGACTGGAAACAAGCATCCTGGGACCGGTTTCGGTATTTCACCCCTCATCAGCCAGACTAGCTTGAATCCAGTGGCATGGGAAGCACGGGACCCACGTCTGGGCATACCCTTCCCACTTAGGGCGACATTAACAACACAAAAGAATGATGGACGGAGTGCTGACAATGCAAACACTCTTCCCCCAGTCACAGATCTGGGTTTAATCCATCGTTTTTTTGCTGCCCATGCCATTCCAGTTTGGACCCAGCCATATGCAAATCAGTCTTGACCCTGTTCCCCATGGGAACAGTCCAGCCCGAACTGCCAGGCCAGGTCTTCCCTGGACTGGAAACAAGCATCCTGGGACCGGTTTCGGGGTTTCACCCCTCATCAGCCAGACTAGCTTGAATCCAGTGGCATGGGAAGCACGGGACCCACGTCTGGGCATACCCTTCCCACTTAGGGCGACATTAACAACACAAAAGAATGATGGACGGAGTGCTGACAATGCAAACACTCTCCCCCAGTCACAGATCTGGGTTTAATCCATCGTTTTTTTGCTGCCCATGCCATTCCAGTTTGGACCCAGCCATATGCAAATCAGTCTTGACCCTGTTCCCCATGGGAACAGTCCAGCCCGAACTGCCAGGCCAGGTCTTCCCTGGACTGGAAACAAGCATCCTGGGACCGGTTTCGGGGTTTCACCCCTCATCAGCCAGACTAGCTTGAATCCAGTGGCATGGGAAGCACGGGACCCACGTCTGGGCATACCCTTCCCACTTAGGGCGACATTAACAACACAAAAGAATGATGGACGAAGTGCTGACAATGCAAACACTCTCCCCCAGTCACAGATCTGGGTTTAATCCATCGGTTTTTTGCTGCCCATGCCATTCCAGTTTGGACCCAGCCATATGCAAATCAGTCTTGACCCTGTTCCCCATGGGAACAGTCCAGCCCGAACTGCCAGGCCAGGTCTTCCCTGGACTGGAAACAAGCATCCTGGGACCGGTTTCGGGGTTTCACCCCTCATCAGCCAGACTAGCTTGAATCCAGTGGCATGGAAAGCACGACCCACGTCTGGGCATACCCTTCCCACTTAGGGCGACATTAACAACACAAAAGAATGATGGACGGAGTGCTGACAATGCAAACACTCTCCCCCAGTCACAGATCTGGGTTTAATCCATCGTTTTTTTGCTGCCCATGCCATTCCAGTTTGGACCCAGCCATATGCAAATCAGTCTTGACCCTGTTCCCCATGGGAACAGTCCAGCCCGAACTGCCAGGCCAGGTCTTCCCTGGACTGGAAACAAGCATCCTGGGACCGGTTTCGGGGTTTCACCCCTCATCAGCCAGACTAGCTTGAATCCAGTGGCATGGGAAGCACGGGACCCACGTCTGGGCATACCCTTCCCACTTAGGGCGACATTAACAACACAAAAGAATGATGGACGGAGTGCTGACAATGCAAACACTCTCCCCCAGTCACAGATCTGGGTTTAATCCATCGTTTTTTAGCTGCCCATGCCATTCCAGTTTGGACCCAGCCATATGCAAATCAGTCTTGACCCTGTTCCCCGTGGGAACAGTCCAGCCCGAACTGCCAGGCCAGGTCTTCCCTGGACTGGAAACAAGCATCCTGGGACCGGTTTCGGGGTTTCACCCCTCATCAGCCAGACTAGCTTGAATCCAGTGGCATGGGAAGCACGGGACCCACGTCTGGGCATACCCTTCCCACTTAGGGCGACATTAACAACACAAAAGAATGATGGACGGAGTGCTGACAATGCAAACACTCTCCCCCAGTCACAGATCTGGGTTTAATCCATCGTTTTTTTGCTGCCCATGCCATTCCAGTTTGGACCCAGCCATATGCAAATCAGTCTTGACCCTGTTCCCCATGGGAACAGTCCAGCCCGAACTACCCCGAAACCGGTCCCAGGATGCTTGTTTCCGGTCCAGTGAGGACCTGGCTTGGCAGTTCGGGCTGGACTGTTTCCATGAGGAACAGGGTCAAGACTGATTTGCATATGGCTGGGTCCAAACTGGGGTGGCATGGTGAGCAAAAAAACGATGGATTAAACCCAGATCTGTGACTGGGGGTGAGTGTCTGACAATGTTCAGCATTCCGTCCATCACTTGTTGTTTTTGCTTTGTCGCCCTAAGTGGGAAGGGTATACCCAGACGTGGGTCCCGTGCTTCCCATGCCACTGGATTCAAGCTAGCCTGGCTGATGAGGGGTGAAACCCCGAAACCGGTCCCAGGATGCTTGTTTCCGGTCCAGTGAGGACCTGGCTTGGCAGTTCGGGCTGGACTGTTTCCATGAGGAACAGGGTCAAGACTGATTTGCATATGGCTGGGTCCAAACTGGGGTGGCATGGTGAGCAAAAAAACGATGGATTAAACCCAGATCTGTGACTGGGGGTGAGTGTCTGACAATGTTCAGCATTCCGTCCATCACTTGTTGTTTTTGCTTTGTCGCCCTAAGTGGGAAGGGTATACCCAGACGTGGGTCCCGTGCTTCCCATGCCACTGGATTCAAGCTAGCCTGGCTGATGAGGGGTGAAACCCCGAAACCGGTCCCAGGATGCTTGTTTCCGGTCCAGTGAGGACCTGGCTTGGCAGTTCGGGCTGGACTGTTTCCATGAGGAACAGGGTCAAGACTGATTTGCATATGGCTGGGTCCAAACTGGGGTCGCATGGTGAGCAAAAAAACGATGGATTAAACCCAGATCTGTGACTGGGGGTGAGTGTCTGACAATGTTCAGCATTCCGTCCATCACTTGTTGTTTTTGCTCCGCACTTGAGATGTAGCCAGCAAAAATGAACAGAAAAAGCTTTGGTAGTAAAGTAGTCCATCCCGAAGACAAGGTGGAAAGATAAATCCAAACAACCAATAGCCTTAGGTAAGACATGGACTGCCCTTGGCGTGATTGACAAACTCACCTGCTAATGGCTGAAAGAGGCTGGTCGAAGAAAGACAGTGGTTGAAACGGGTAAACCCAAACCCCAGTTTCTGTTTATATAGTAAGCCAATGGTCGGTTTGACAGCTGCACATTGAAACCCAGACCTAAGAAATGTAATGCAAAAGAATTAGTAGTTAGAAGGGAGGATAACTAGTCAGAGGAGAGAACCAAGGTAAAGGGCATTCTCATGAGATGTGCCGAAGAAGAGCAATTAAAAACAAGTATTGGCAAAGCCAGTAGGTCTCGCCTTGCCAAGCTGGTGTTATAGTTACATTTTTTCTTTCCTTTTTATTGCAAGAATAGGTAGACCTGGAGTTTGGCAAACTGGATGTGTAGGCTCAAATATGAGCTGTCTGGACAGGCGGGCGGGGAGAGGAGCAGACTGGATATTTAGGCTCAGGGATGAGCAGACTGAACTGGTAACTATGGAGAGGACCAGACTGAAGGGATATGCTAGGGAATGGTCAGGCGAGATGGACAGGCCTGGAGATGGCTATACTGGACAGGAGCGTGCCTCTTGGAGAACGCAAACTGAAAGCTCATGTCACTAATGCTGCGGTCTTAAGTATCCCTAAACCTGTTCGACATCTGGTACCGGTAGAGAGGCAGCTGTGGGGAGATACTGGGAACATGTGTTTACACTAAAAACAGGAGCAGGGACAGCAGATTGAATCAGCCCTCATCTTAATGTCAGATGTGGCGTTTTCACCTCTTCCACAGCAGACAGTACCAAGGCGCGTGGAGCAGGTTTTGCTGACATTTTATGATCCAGTCCATGCGCGCGCCCTTTGCTCCCCATTACCATCTGTTGGCTAAAACCGGAACCATCGCTTGGAATGGGTGGACAAAAAGATAAAATCAGGAAAACCCTTTCCTGGCCTCCTTGCACAATCTATCCTTGGGCCCGAGCTTGTCCAAGTTTTATTCAATTTCCTCATTCTGATCTTTTCTGAGCCACTGCCTCAAGTCTTGACGTCAGTCCCATCTTTTGACTTGTCTCCAAATCCCTCGGCTCTTCTCCTGGCTGCGGTAGCTTGTGTGCTTTCTGTGCTCATACCAGGGAGACGGCTGCCGTCCTGCTTGTGCTCTCTGCCAGAGAACATCTAGCAAATCAGCATTTATTATAATCACTTCTTTTTTAGCTTGTGCTTCATACCATACTTCTACAGTTTCTAAGCACTATAAGTAATTGTACTACAGCAGTTCGGTTGCAATGTAAGTGCACTTATATACTGCATGGGTACTCACGAACATTTTCCCAGTGGCCAAAAAAGTTGGTCTGTGATGTGACCAAGGGCCGCATTGATGCCAGCAGGATGGCAGTCAAGGGGGTAGAGTGTGGTAAGGTGGATGTAAGGGACAAGAAACGTACATCTAGTGGCTGGATTGCATAATGTGAAACCAGAAAACCTGGATCGATCCAGGCTTCCCTACTTGCCTATATTGTGTCACCCTAGGCAGTTGTTTTATATCACTTTCTCTCCTTTTTCTTCATTATCCCATGTAAGCGGACCTCGAAATACAGGACTTCAGGGAGTGTGCTGTATCTCCTGTCTTTGATTCAATCAACTATAATGTTATTTATGTATAACAGCAACCTGGGCCATCCAAAGGGTCTGCACAAATGACTTGCCTCTTAGCTCACTATTGGCATTGTTGTCAGGGTGGGGAGAAACATGATAGTTTCCAAAATCATGTTTGAAAACTATCATTTAAAAAATTACTTCTCAGTGCACTGATAAAGTCTGATGTACTGAGGTGAAAAGGTTCTGCATGTTAATGAAATACACCTTTTGAATTTACCTTTGTGTGCTCAAAGCAAACAATTCCATGCAGTCATTCCAGTTTCTTTATGGAGGACTAAATTAATGGGGCGTTAGCTGCAACCATTAGTGGGGGAGTGTGAGTTCATGCACATGGTTTGGTGAGATTAAAACATGAGTTTGAGAAGATTAGGGTTTGTTTAGTTGCATAGGTCTGACTTTCAAGAGGAAGGAGGGGAGATTATAATCTTGGAAATAAATCGTGGACATTTTTCAGAAATACAATAATAGAGAATAGGCTAAACATGCATGACTCAGAATAGGTTGTGGTTGTGTGTGCTGATGGGCATCTTCCATCTTCAGGTCTGCAGACAAAGTGCTCGTAAACAATACTGTTAGGGAATATGATGAATGATGGGTGTGGGAGATGGACTAACTTGTACAGTAAAGGAAATGTAGAAAGAGAAGGGAATGCTAACATTAGTGGAATTAGCAGCGAATGACCAATATAAAAAGTGGTAAAAAGAGATAGCAAAGAAATATTCAATTTGAGAGACAAAAGATGAGTAGAGGAAAGCACGGAGGGGTAAAGGAAGGGTAGTTGGAAGGAAACGTGAAAGGAATCAGGAAACAAAATGAAAGGTAGCAAGGCAGGGTGAGACAATGAATAGATGGAATGGTGAAAGGATAGATGGAAGAGTAAAAGGCTCGATGGGTAAAGGAGTGAATGGATGGGAGGGTGAAAGGATGGATGCATGGAGATATTGAGATACTGATGAGTTATTGAATGAAAGGATATATACATATATATATGTATGTCAAAGGATGGATTATGGATGAACGGTGGGAAGGAGAAGAGATGGACAAATGAATAGTTGACTAGGTAAAAGGAAGAAGGATTCATGAAAGGAGATTGAGCGGGTGGTAGCAACAGGTTTACTCACTTCTTGTACTCTTTGCAAATAGTGCTATGTTCAAGTAGGGGGTATTTTAATGATCTGGCTTCTCCCTTGAAAGCAAGCTTTAGGGCACACACGTTTTGGTCCAAGAATCCAAGATATGTTTCCATTGCACGCATTCGTGTGGGGTCCATCTGAGAGCATGGGTGAAAGTTGGACTAAAAGTTGATGGGTATCTGACTGAATTCCTCTTGGCAGGACATTTCCTGATGATGAGTGCCCTAAAAACCTTGATGGTTCAATGTAGGCCCTCACAGGACTGTACGTTGGGAAGGATGACATAACACCTCCCTAATTTCTAAGGAAGAGTGTGACAATGAAATGTATCAGTTTTTGGGACATCGACACCGAGGCCATATTGTGTTGGAATCGGTTTACACAACAAGTAAGGAAGACCAGTCTAGCTGTCCAAAAGCCAGTAGGGGAATATGTTTAAAGTAGAATAAGTAGAATTTTGGTCACCATACTTTCTAGAAGGGGGTGTTGTACATACAAAGGAGAGTGAAGGTATTGGTACCGTTTCGTGACACCTCAGCTTGTGACATTCCAGTATCAGGAGAGCTAGTTGAATAGTGTCAATAATTAAATTAAATTAGTGCTGAGTGGATTTTGAGAGACATCCTGATGGTGCTGCCAGATCCAGATAGATCTGGACCATTTCCTTGGCAGAGTTATAAGTTTATGCATTTTTAGATTGGTATACACAGAAGGGACAGGAAGATGTCACGTGTTCTGAGGCAACAGATGGATGACTCTGCGTTGGTTAAGCTCCCCTCTGGATGGCAGATAAATATTGACATTGTACTTCCATACAGGTACACATCCAGGGCGATTTAGACAGCATTGCTTAAATACTGGTGCAGAAACATTGATATCTGCAAAGTCCCTCTCTTTCCTGCTCCCAAAGCATTTCCGTAGAGGTATCCTTAAATTGCGATTCTGAAGCTAAATTGAATCACAAAGCAGGAAGGTAAGGAAGGCTTATGGTGGTTTTCTTCTGTAAGCACTAAAATAGCACATGCCATTGGGGGAAAGGAGAAGACTTAGGGGGTCCCATCAGTATGTGGATGTATTATTTTAATAAAAGCAATGTGGAAAAAATATAATATTAACAAAAAGACAAGCATTTGCAATGCAGTGGATCGTGCGTTTGCTTTAGTTAGAGCTATTAGTGTTGTAAATTCCTAAATGGGCTTTTCTTACCAGTTAACTTGAAAATTAAAAGTAAAAAATTTCACATAAGTGAGCAGATTCAAAGCGCAATGGCCGCCATGAGCATGTGCGCGAAGGAGATACACAAAAAAAGTTTGCTCGCAGTCAAACGTATCGGCAGTCATGCAATTGTCCATTTAACATGGGCAGTCTGCAAGACGGTAACAAAACCTCCCCAAAGAGGGACAAATGTAAAGCATTTACCAATGGTAACAAAGGATTTTTGAAAGGCAAGCCCAGGAATGAATGAAAGTGATAGGCGTGTGGTGGGCAGGGTTAAAAGCCCACAGTATTTATAACGGTCAAAACGCTTGTGCGCTCGACATAAAAAATAAAATAAACTAAAAAGCACTGAAATATTCCTTCATATGTCTCAAAGAGTAAATGTTTTAACTCAGTTGTTTTCACATAGCAGTATTTTGTATTGGTTATCACAGTGAAGCGGTAGTTTGTGATAAACACCTGTACAGCAGTGGGGGATGGTGCTATAATCTTGTTGCATGCTTAGTCATTCTCTGCACAATATCTTTTGAGGATGCCATATCCTGATTCACAGAATAAGAGGAGTAGAAATTTGAAAAAGCAAATTGAACTTACATCAGCAAAACATCAATCTGTATTGTGGCTTTTCCACCACTGTAATAGATCTGCGCTGTGGGTTTTTGGCCATCGTAAGTGTAGTGTCATGGTTGAGAAACGAAAGAACATAGGGTAGAGTGGGCAGGCATGAAAGAGCTATGAGAGCTGTGATTACCCAAACATTTGATCATAGTTCCCTACCACATAGGCACATGTAAGTTTACTTCCACATGTGTGGCATGAGTGTGTCTCAAAAGTGGAGAACGAGGAATTATAATCCAGAAACTACAAGAGGATGTAAAGGAAGTGGACTGATTACAGAGGGAAAAAAATGTCCTGTGGGTAAAAAAACAATGAAAAAAATAATCAGTGAAGTAAGCCAAAGTTTGGGAGGTGTCTTCCCATAGAAACATTTGACAGTCACAGAGGCAGCTGAGTGGTCTTTTGCCCGGAACACTATCAAATTAATAATTTTACAAGTATAATTTGTTTTGCCTTTGTGAAGGCAAGATTTACAAATGTTTTTGTACAGTTGAGTGCAACTTAAAAACTATTTTTGGTATTAAATTCCACATGCTGGTGTACAGAATTGGGAAACGTGGAATTTTAGAATAGAATATACACTTAAAATGGTAGAACAACTTTCCTTGTGATGAAATGTCCACCATCATTAGAATAGGTTTAATGGTGAATTTGTGTTGCCGGCGTGTAGGCAGAGGGATGGTCATTGAAAATGTTGCAAACGTACAAAGTTACAGCTTTGCAGGTATTAGACATCAACAAAAGGTCCCCAAACCCCTCACTGTTTTTGGAAAGATATAAAAGAGTTCAAATGCTCATTTCTGTCTGACTTACTGATTCGGATTTTTCATGTGGTAGCAATGCTGTATCAATATAGGAGTAAACTTACAGGCCGGATTGAGAAAGGTTTTGTGCAATTAAGTTTTACTCTAGATTGTAAAAAAATATAGTTTACGACAAAATTACATTTTTGATGTACAAACTCCGTAATTGTGGGATTCTTCCCTTTAAATAGGAATTATAAAGAAATCCAACATTTATGGTGGGATTTCCATGTGTGTAAGTCCACTCCTAGTGGCGGGTCTGTGGGCATTTCTATTTGGGTGTTCACCTTTGAGATTTGGTAAGCACAAAAATTAGCAAATCTGCGATCATTCGCCAACCTTTTGCATTTATACCTCCATTCTTGTGAGTGGTAGCACTAAATGTATTCGCAGTGTGGCAGTGATGAGGCAATTTTCACACACCCCACATTGCTTTAGGGTAAGGGTTTTCCACATGGTAAAAAACATTTTTCTGTGGAGAAAAACATTTCATTGCTTATAATGTAATTTGGCGTTCCACTCCCGTATAAAGAAATATGTTGCTATATGTGTTACATTTCAGTATGTGAAAATCTTAGACACACGAGAATCTGAAACTGCTAGTCGGGAATTCTTTGAGACCTATTATAAAGTCAAAATCAAAGCACAGAAACGCTAGGTTTTTAAGATGTAAGTTCCCTTTTTTTATTTTTTATTTTTAACAGCTTAGTGAATCAGTCTGTGTGTGAGTATGTTTTTGATTTTTTTTTTCTTGTAGTAGGGGTTTGTGGATGAGCCCAAACATTTATAGGTGTCTACGTGGAGTAGGTGCAGTGTTTTATTGGCGTTTTGCACTACTTCTCGTTTTTGTTTCAGTAAAACATTTTGTTGGGATTTTAGTGTTGGAAATCACCCCATTGCTTTGGACTCTCATTCGGTGAGCTCTGACCTCTCAGTTACAAACATAATCTACTCATACGGTCAGTAAAAGTGAGGGTAAAAGCCACACTTGCATATTGCCCCTTATCTGGGTGGACTTGGGTATCCTTTTCTTTTTGACGCCGTCTGGAATTACCACTTCTAGTTTGCACTGTCCTTCTTGCCACTTCCATCAAAGGGTTGTGTTTTTACCATAAATTGTACTTAAGGATGAGATTATATTGTGTGTTACATATTTATGTCATAGAGTACAGATCCTCGAAGAAGCAATGTTCCTTTGCATTAACAAGTCAGTAAAGCAACTACATGTATTTTTTATTTTATTTTAGAGAGGACGAGATCCAAGCCCATTCTTACGGGCACCCACCCTGTCAACACAACGGTAGATTATGGCGGGACAACATCGTTCCAGTGCAAGGTCCGCAGCGACGTGAAGCCCGTTATCCAATGGCTCAAGCGAGTGGAGTATGGCACGGAAAACAAGTACAATTCCACCATTGACGTCGGCGGGCAAAAGTTTGTTGTGCTGCCCACAGGCGAGGTCTGGTCGCGGCCCGACGGTTCCTACCTGAATAAACTCATGATAACCAGGGCAAAAGAAGAAGACGCTGGCATGTACATCTGCCTTGGAGCCAACACCATGGGCTACAGCTTCAGAAGTGCCTTCTTGACAGTGCTACCAGGTGAGCATCGCTCCTCTTTCCTTGTTGTACCCATTAACACAACATTCATAGGATAGGACCTCTTTCTCCTGTGGGTTTTCGTTCTTACTTATTAGTTTCAGCTGCATTGTATAGAAGGTGGACCAGCAAATGTGCTGTGGAAAGTGCAGCAAGAGACAGGAAGAGAAGGGTGGTAGAACAAATGGTCTTGAAATTGTGTAGGTAGGCAGAGGAGGAGAAAAGAGCACGGTTTTAGGCCCCACGTACACTCCTCCCAGCTTGCAGCATTTGGGTTCAAGATAAAGATGCAGCGGAAGAGAGTTCTAGTGGGAGGAGCCATGCAGGATGGGCATCTGCTTCCAAATACTCTTATACAAGTATGTCATTTTTCTTACTTTAATTTGCCGGAATAAGAGCATACTTACTTTTCATACTTATCAAAATGGCCCCCACAGTCCCTTTGCAAAGTATGTTTTCCACATGTGACAAGGTGATTTTTCTTCCTAAACCGCAAAGAAATCTCCCTTTGGTATTGTGATCAAGTACATGAAGAAATCTGCCATTTTGTACTGAACAACCTGTACAAAACCCTTATGTACTATATTTCCATTTTAGTTAATATCTTTTGTTCCGTTGACCTAAAAACCCAAAACACAAACAGTTAGAGATTGTATTTGAATGCAGGTTTAACCGTCATCCTGTCACAGGGGCACCGAAGTTACTGTGGCGTTTTTGTCACATTATCCAATCCTTCTTCCATAGACATTGCTATTTAAAATGTGAAATACCGTTCTAATCACAAAGTACTGGAAGAAGCATTTACACATAAATCTGCAACTTGTATTCTGTGTGTAATGTTTACAGGTGTATCTGTGTGTGTGTGTGTGTGTGTGTGTGTGTGTGTGTGTGTGTGTGTGTATATATATATATATATATATATATATATATATATATATATATACGCGCACACACACACGAACCAAGTCCTTATAAGACATTAGCTGGATACATCAAAGCAGGTTTTGACGGCACCCCCACACATTCAGTTTCATTTTAACACAATACTGTAACATCAGTCACCATTACAGAGGCATGCACACATTAGATAGAACTCTGCATACCCATGCACCTTAGTTTAAACATTCCATGTGGCCAGCAATAGAATGCTCAGAAAATCTCCTGTGTAACCAGCCAGTAAAGCCCTGTGGCCATGCCTGGCCACGCCAGCATTGTGCACGTAGAGATTAATGCAACCCGAGAGCCGCACCAGAACACCTACCTGAGCACACCATGACAGTCTAATTGAATCCATCTGTTAAGGGTTGCCACAGGCGGTTGAGCACAGCAAGGCCATACTGCTCATAGACTGTGTGCTCTACATATACCATCAGGAGAGCAGAAGAGGTTGCAGCTGTGATGTACCTCAAGCCAATTAAATGCACTCGGTCCATGTACAATTCATACAGTTCCAATACATACACATGGTGCAGATACAACGCGGATGTCCTTAGACGTAGATTCATAGGTATTTGTTCAGAAGGAGGTTACATGAAGCTTCCCAGTAGACCAGTTATGTTGACCTGGGACCAACTGTCCTGCATGTTTCAGAAGTCCTTCCAGAGAGCGACTGCTGCCATCCTTCCTCTTAGCTTTGGAAGTTTGGTGCCCGGGTACAGCTGTGCTCATAAATGCATGGATTCACAAGCCCACGCTGCTGACATTTACTAGCAGCTCAATTTCTGAGCAGGAGACGCTCCCATCTTATGCCATGGGTGCTCCTCTCTCTATCTCCCTTTACTAGGTAGAAGACAGTTGTCGTCTGATGCGTGGCTTCCAGAAACATGTGACTTACTTTCAAGCAGCTGCTGGAATACTGGCTGCTAGGGATTCCCACATCTGTGCTGTGCTAGAGACACATGCGTGGTGCCTCTCCCCTCCTAGTGTTCCTCGCACATGTGCAGATACAAGGAAATGGGTAAATAGTCCACACTGAAAATTAGCGGGGCAGAGTTGAGTAAATGCTGTTTCTTCTTCTAAATCTGTTTTTGTAACAGTGAAAAACACACGTAAACTTTATTTTATTTTACTTCATTCAAGCTGCTGACACGTGTTAAAGGGCCCATGTGCAAACCTGTCCACTTCTTGTAGGAAATATAGAAATACTCAAAGCAGAGCAGAGCAAGTGGTTGTAGGTTTTTTAAGTTGTTTCATTTAAATTCTGAATAAAACACAGTATTCTGTGCCCGGTCACCAGCTCCCAGCAAGTATTGGAACCGCAGGACTAGGATGTTCAGTGCTGGATGAGTACCACACAAGTTAGCATATATCTCCATTGGGTTATCCAATGTGTTGGAGTACTCTTGATCCTGTGCACGTGGCCACCTCATCAGCCAGGCATTGAGAAATGACTCCTTGCTTACCCCCACAGCCCCCACCCCAGCACACACGTGTCACATCCTTGAAGGTCCTGGGGTCACGGGAAGTAATCGAGTCACTGGTTGCAGCTCTTCCTGCATAGTTCTGGATTTGCCACACTTGCCATGTAGTCCCTCTGCTGCATACTTTGTAAAATTCAGCCAAAGGGTGTTCTTTTCACTTCAAGAGGATACAAAGTTATTAAAAAATATTAACAACTGTGCAGTGTATTGAAAGACCCTTTGAAAAGGTTAACAGTTTCCCTTTTGCTTTTCATTGCTGTATCAAGGCGTTAAACTGGTACTAGGGGGTGAGTCTTCCCGTCTACTAAGCGTGGGTAAATAGTGCCACAGAATGTGCCGCGTTGTTTCCTTTTCTTTCCGCATAATTTCAAGAGAATCCATTAGGCTTCAGTAACTAGTCTAAGCAGCAAATAACTCTTCCTTCTGATTGACGGGTGGTTGAAGAATGTCCTTTACTAAACTAGGTGAATCGGGAGCACACTGACTCCTTTTGAGTATTTAGGTTCTTTTTTTATTGTTTTCTGATACTCTCATGGTGACTTTTGATCGAATCAAACTATTTCCCAAAACCTAAGAACTAAACAGTGTAGTTAGTGCTAATGTAAATGTTACATTAACTTATTTGAGTAGAGTCAATGTCATGCGGCCTCCTTGCAGCATACAAAATATTTGTATGATCTACCCATGACCTTCCTGGCACCATGCAAGCCTCTGTCAGAAGTATACATCTCCCCCTGTGCCAGAAATACACAGTGTAGCATCTAAATTACGACATTTCATAAATCATTATTTACAGTGAGTCACAATGACTTTTTTTCTGAAAGGCATCTTTTTGCATCGCCTTGGAGCTTGAAGGCCAATATTTGCTGTTTCTTTTTCAGATAGTTGATGTTTTGTCTTTGATTCGGAGCCTGGCCAAGGCTTTCTGTTCGTGGGCGGTAGTTAGTGTTTTGAAATGTCCGATTGGGGACTTTAGTTTCTAGTGTTTCAGCCCGTGCGCTGGGTCCAGTGCATGAAAGAGCGTATAGATACAGGGAGTACGGTTTCTCTGCTAGTGCCACTATTGACACGTGACAAAAAAAACTCTTTAAACCTGGAAACCTACCACTGCGTACTCCTGGAATTGATTTGCTTATGCAGCACAGAGCCATGTGAGGGCATTTGCTTCTGCATAATTGTGCCAATTTCAAAGTTGTTCACTGGGGAATATGTGTCTGTGTGAGGAAAGCCCCTTCTCTAGACCTCCGCCACTGTTGGGCGAGTACCAGAGTGCCATCACCCTGCCTTAATCCTACGTTTGTTTGGTGCTATAGTCCTCCTCTACCAGGTAGATCACGACTTCCGCTGGGACAGTCATTCCTAGTGCTTCATTCTCAGCATAATATTTTCAGTTTCGATGCAGGTAGTACTCGGGTAGGAGTTGATTGCTGCTGACAGGGCAACCTGTGGGGTATGCACACCGCATAAGTGGAAGGACCCCTGAGCTTTAATGCAGGCGGGACTGACATACTCCTCGGTGGAGAGGTGCAGCCTACCTGCGTGGCTGAATGTACTGGCCAAGCGAAGCCTGTTCTTAATGTAAGATTGAGTTTCAAGTTTGTGTTAGGCTTCCCATTGCTTGCGCACCTTAGTACCATCCTTTGTATCAATCCTGGCCCGCAGAAGGCCTATTTCCATGTTTTGAATCAATGCTGCTCAAGGTTGCCCTCCTATCAATCACAGTTGGTGGCCGCTTTTAAATCTGTGCCCCGGAGGTGTGCACAAGGGAAGCAGCATGCACGGGGCTCCCAGTTGTTGACTATAGAGGGGGGGATTGGTGATAGCCTCGTTTGAGAAGCCAGACTCGCTGGTTAGTGATAGACCTAATCAACCTATGCGTCCGAACATTGTTGGCCTTCTGTAGCAGGAAAAGACCAACATTAGTGGCCTTTCACATAAGAAAACTGCTTGTCCTTCAGGGCCCTAAGGGAACAACTAGAGTTAAAGCTTCATTCACGCTTTTTTTTTTTTTACACTTGGCAGGGATCTAACCTGCAAATGCCTAAACAAAGTCAGTCTTGTGCATGGCATCTGTTTCGAATCATACTTGCCTGATTTTAACTAACTCTTTTTTTCCCCCCTTTCTTTGAAATGTCTTGAAAACATGACATGCAGATCCCAAGCCTCCGAGTGAAACAGTGACGTCCTCCAACAGCAGCCTACCATGGCCGGTGATCATCGGAATCCCTGCCGGAGCAGTCTTCATCTTTGGAACCATCCTGCTGTGGCTCTGTCAGACCAAGAAGAAGCCCTGCTCCCCCCCTGCCACAGCCACCGTACACCGGCAGCAGCCCAGGGACCGGGTCTGCTTGCCCCAGGCCCCAGACAAAGACTGCATCTCTTCCATAAACTATGAGGAGTATGTGGCCCAGCAGCAGCATCTGCTTGCCCAAGGAACTACCCTTGCACCTGGCATTGTTTCAAAAATGTACCCTAAGCTGTACACAGACATTCACACTCACACACACTCGCACGTTGAGGGCAAAGTTCACCAGCACCAGCACATTCACTACCAGTGCTGAGTGGCAGCCATGGTCCTGGTTCTTGTGTTTCGTCAGTGGTACCTCAGAGAGACTGCTTGGTTCAGCTTACACTGCCATTTGAGAGCCGCAAACAAGATATCAGCACATAGGAGTGGAAATATGAAGGAATGCTGAGGTCGAGACTGGTACACAGAAGAGTTTAGACTTCGTTTCTGCCTGTTATTGTTGTAAAGTTGGGATAGTAATGGGAAAGGTCGTTGGCCAGGACTTAAGGCCAAGCCTCTGCTCCTGCATTCTCCCATCACCGCAGCCAGGAGAGAAGAAGACTGGCCACTGTGGTTTCATCCACATGGATACTTCTCTTCATGCGTCCTCTGTTTACAGCCTATCGACTGGACATCACCCCCTGACCCCTACAGAGGATACTTTCATCTTCACTTCAGTTCCCTTGCAAGCTACCTGCGGTACATGTTCAGTAGAAAATTAGGAGGAGCAAATTTTCTGGGGCTTCTCTTTTTTAAAGGGATGAAAGTTTGCAGAAAGTAGGGACATTGGACCTACATAGAAGTCATATCCTTATCAATTCTCACCTGGAATGACTGCTGGGCCTTTCTGTCTATTCATTTTTATTATTGTTTTTGAAAATGGATGAACGTGTCCTGCCTCAAAGGGCATTTCTCTAAGGTCTAAAAGTGCATGTTTTTTTAAAACATAGCTGGTTGCCCAAGGACGGTGGAAAACAGTACTTATATCTCAGGGGTGTACCGTGTGTGACTGAGAGGGCTGGCTCCATGACAGATTTTCAGGGCAGCCACGTGACATAAGTTTTTAAAAGTCATGAACCTAAATGGAATTAATTTACCTGAAATCTGACATGAATTTGGCCCTATTTGACTTGAGTTGTTCTCCGTTGAGATATATACATATAAGTGACATATATATTTACAAACCCACCAACTGTCTTGTGATTTATCATGCTGCCAGAACCCCTTCGATCAATGGCATTATATATATATATAGCAGTGTTCATGTTTTTCCCTGTTGCAGAAACTTGCAATTTCCAGTAATTTTGCAGAATGACTATGACAGACTGCTGGGCATACTAGTATGATGAAAATATACAATCTGCCATGAAGACTAACAAAGGCTATTGACAGTCCCTTTAGCAAACTATGCAGTACCGTTGTGCCCTGTGTTTGCAGCTGCCCGACACGCTTCCACCCAGGGCCACTGCGGGATCCACAAAGGACATATGTGGAGTCCACACCACGGAACATCACACTTCACTGTGCTCTATTCGGTATATCATATTGTCTTCACAGGTAATATTAAAGGTTGTCCAATGTAGGTTCTGGAGGGCAGAAGACCACGCCAGATTCTCAGTATCTGAATGGAGCTCAACTAGTTGGTCTGTGGTTATCCTGAAAATCTCACATGGATCCGGCCCAACTGTGCGCACACTGTGCACCCCGACAGTTCATTCTTCGCCGGCCCTCCACAACAGCGCCTCTGCTGACAAGACTGAAAGAATTTCAAGTATAAAAGTCTAATAGATCTATATAGATTTTAAACGAAAGCCAAGTATATTTAATTTATTTTGATAAACAGAAGAAATATATAATATTTTCACCACACGAAGCATTTCTATAAATATTTTTTGATGAAAAAATAAAGATAGGTTCTTCTACGTGTTGAGCTCCAAATCTGACCACTGTACCATACTCATCATATCTTTATTGTTTCAACAGGAAAGTCATCTATTTGTATACATTGTTAAGATACACTTACGTCATTATTATATTCTTTGTGTTGACAATCTTGTACAGCCGCCCACTTACTGTTACCCAATTACTGTTAAGGTGAAAGCTTTATCAAACATTTACAAAAGAAAAGCAAATGTTTCAACACATTGTATAACCTCTGATACACATGGTATAAAAAGGAGAATTTGTATATGTGATGTATGAGAAAAAATGTGAGTTGTACTTAAGTGTGTATGAGTGAGTGTGTGTGTGTGTGTGTATGAATGTGTATGCATTTAGCTTTGTGTGGAAGTCATCAACACACATACACAAATTTGTACATGTATATGTATATATACAGGATATATATATTATATATATTTAGGCAGCTGTCCGAACTGCATTCTTTGTACTCAAGTAACTATGAATATGTGAAAGACCAGCCCACCTGTAGTATCTGCTGAATGCATTGGTTTACCAGGTTCCTAGGACACATTATTTAAGCCGCAGCTCATTCCTTGTGGATGCCATAGAGTTGCAGCGATTGGGCATTCCCGTCATACTCAGGGGTGGACACCCCATCTTCAGTATCACTGTCTTGATCAGTCGTGGTCACCAATCATTGGTGAGCCATTTCCCACACACATTTAGAATGTCTTTTCTGCCATCTTAATCAATTGAATTCCAAACTCATGGGCTGAGAAACTGTTTATAAGATTTTATTTTTGCTAAAGATTTCTGAAAAAAATCCTTTTGTACGTTAAAGCAATTTTGGTTACCATATGGCACGAAATGCCTGATAATACTTCCACTTTAACTGCGTTGTGTTTCCCTTTGCATCTAGCTGTGTACACCTGTATATTATCATTTGTTCCTGCATAGAGCGTTGTAAATGAAATATTGCCATATTTAGTTTTTTTTTTTAAACTATAAAGTGTTCTGAAGCTTCTTTTTGTCATCGTTTAAGTTTATACTTCTTTGCCTGCATTAACGTCCCTACCTTTTTATCATTTTGCAAATACTCTGTTGGGTGTCTGTCATTGCACAGGCGCTAGAGTAGATGGAAGTCAGTTGCGTATCCTCGGGTTTACTCACCATCGAAGTTCAGGGCAGGACATCACTGGGGCTCTCAAGTCTTATGTCTGGTTTCAGTGTACCCAGTGCTTAATTTGCAAAAGAATGAGCACTGGTGCCGAAAGTTCTGCTCAGAAGCGCGCACCGATACAATTAAATGTTAGTGCGCCCAAAACCAAGGATGCGCAGTCTTTAATCCACCTCATGCCTCTATCCGTCACCAGACATCCCTTGTGTCGTTATCTCACTCTTGCTGGGGACTGCTTCTCTCTTTGCGAGTTTTTCTACCTTTCTCTTCCTCTGTCCTTCTGCTGTTTTTATCTCTCTTGCTCTCAGTCAAAGTCTGATGCAGAAAAAATAAGTGCTGATCCCCCCAAAAAATGAGTGCCCCCGGCCCCATCGGCTCAAATTAAGCATAACCTGTCCCTAACTAATGTGGGCAGAGTTGGTGTCTACAAGTCAAGCCCACCATGAAAAATTCATTTTTCAGCAGCCCTTGCTTCCTGAGTCCCAAAATGAAATAACAGGGGAGCCAGTTTCTATAACCCTACAGTAAACGAGCCGCCCTCAACCCTTTGAGCATATTTATCTTAGACGTGGAAAGTTTGTCACCAACTTTATCCAACAGCTGTCGCCACCACTGAGTAAAAAAGCACCAGCAAGGTCGCCTTGAAGCACATTAACGAGGCATTAAAGCTGCAGACCCAGCTGAGGTGTAGGTAGCCCCTGTGGTGGGGAAGCCAGAAGGTGAACATGCAAACCATCTTCATTCACCAATGATACACTTTTTTGTGTGGAGAAAACGGATTGAGCCGCGATTTTATTTACCAGGGCACCAAATAAAGCAATAAAATCTTGTGTGAAAATGACCCTACAGCAGTTTTTGGACCCCTCTGAGCCTGGCATGCAGTGTCGGTTCCAGAGCTCCGGTTTTGCCCGTGGTTTGTTAGGGCGCGGAGGAGAGCCCTTGTAACAATGACTTCTCAGCCTGTTATGAGTACAGCTCTGTGCTCGCCTCCTGTGCAGCCGTTGTTATGCTTGGGAATGAGCATGGCGCAGTTTCACCCAGCAGGCCACAATCCAGTTACTGAAATTAAGAAGTGTGGAGCACAGCGATGGGTCACTTCTGCTCAAGTTAGGAAGACCTAAGCTCTGCAGGCAATCTGTTGGCAAATTTGTTAGGTAAACATGCTACTTTTTTGTTGAAAAAATAAATATTCATGCAACTTGAGTATTGTTTGGCGTCCTTTTATTTGTACAGCAGCCTGTCAGCTAAGCTCTAACCACTGGACTCCAAGCTGCGGGGGCTGGTGGTTGTGATGGGGCCAGTGACTTTGGATGTCAGGCCCAATGTTCTCAGGATTTTAAAATACCTCATGTAGTTGTTTGCTGAAGGTGCAAAGTGAGAAATGACATTTACAACGTAGGTTTTATTATACAGAGGAGGCCAAGTGGACATCAGAGTGAAACTTCCTTCTAACAGGTGGGTGGCCAGCTGGGGTCAGGAAAGGTAAATGCCATTATTATGACTTTCTTCAATCTTTGCATATGTTAGGATGGTTTCCTGCCTCTGGTGTGACTCGGCGTCAAACAGGAGACCTCTCCCAACGCCTCTTTTCAATATGATGAAATGGACATGGCTCTCTGGGTCTAACAGCAATGTACAGTGAATCAATGAATGGATTCTCAGGGGTGATTTGTTTTGGAGATCCATGTCCTAGGGTACAACATAGAAAGAGTAAATATGTATCAACATTTTCTACCTGGTGAACCTGAAATAAAAAGAACAATGTGTGGGTGATTATAATACTTCATTCGAACCTCGAGATGGTGATGACGCTAGCCTAACACACACTGAAGGTCAGGTATGGGCTATTCCCACATTGTGTATTCCCCCAATTCAGAGATGGACACAAGTCGCTGTACAATTAAAGGCCCTTAGCATTGAATATAAGCTAAGGGGTGCTAACGGCCGGACAACCTGAGACAGTAAAGGGGACTATACTTTCAATAGTAGGATCGATTACATTCTTATCAATCAATCAATAAAAGTTTATAGAGCGCAGCTACTCACCCGTTAGGATCTCAAGGCGCTGGGGGTATACAAGGCTCATAAAGGAAACCCATGGTTCAAAAAAGATTGTAGGGAATCGTAGCGTTCCCTAGCTCGTGCAATCGGCACTAGAGACCCTGTCAACATTTCTCAACCTAGGAAAGCTTCCAAGTCTCTATGACACATGCCAGGAGGAACTAGGACTCACAGAGGTGGAAAGCTTCTCCAACGTTTTGAGGCATTCTGTCTTGCTCCGGGTCTTGAGATCAACAAGAATAAAACCAAGGTGATGTTGTTCAACCCACACAGGACATTCAAGGGACATGTGGTTATTGGGAGGGGTGTTCCTCTCATGATGGTAGATTGTTTCACCTTCCTAGCCATCACATTCTCTAAAAACCATGTCCTGGAGACCCCATCTCGACAAAGCTGTCATGAAGCTCAGGCAAACCATGGGTGAGCTTTATAGGGAATATTATTCTTACAACATGCAAATCTTCCCCACTCTTCTTATCTATGAGGCCTCTGCCCCGTATGGGACAGAATTGTGGGTCTGCTTTATTCTAAGCTCTCTCACAAGTGTGGAGAACAAATTTATTTGCAACCTTGTTTCCCTTCCCCCGAGTAGCCTTTGCACCTGCTTTGTCATGTTACGGGCATGAAAAGCCTTGTGGGGAAAGCTAGGCTATGAGCTGTTGTTCTGGAGGCGGTTGTGGAGCACCCCAGAACTAGCTCATTAAGCACTATTATTACAGGACATTTTGTCATAAAGTCCCATGGCCTTTGAATATTAAAAACTAATTTAAATCTCTTGGCCTAATAAATCTATGGGACCATCTAGTTTCTTCGTCCTTTTCCCCCCAAAAATGTTTTGAAGGCACTCTACTGGGATGCTGTAGAGGCAGATGATTTCAGGAAGGCTATCTCTTCTAGATTTTCCTATGGCTTTTTCGATGTTTAGCCTGCGAGTGCATATGAGTCGTTCTGGGATCTGATCACTGTACCTCTGGACCGTAAGAGTTGCCCATGCTTTCTTTCTTTGTCCGGTTCACACTCACCCATGCAGCCTATGGTTAGATCCCACTTGTAGACGCTTGGGCGTGCATAGCCATCTTATGGCACTATGCATTTTAAGGTCAGATCCCTGTCCCTCACTTGTAGTTCGATTGGCCAAATTCCTGGGCGCAGTATTGAAGCTTTGCCGATTGACTTGTTAATTTTATGTGAAGTGTCATGTGGCCTTTTCATTTTTATTGTCATACAGTGGCTCCTATTTATGTACTTGTATTGTGTGCGGAATGTACAGTTTTAATTTGTTTATACCTCTGTATTTGTGCTTTTATGGCCAGTGGCTGAAATAAAGCTATTTCTGATTCTGAAAAAGAACAATGCGAGGAGGAGTGCGGTCTTGTCAGAAAGCCTGCGAAGGAATAGATGCTCCAGACAGACCCTCACATGATACACCACGTTACCAACAGCAAAACAGCAGAGTAACTGTCTGCAGTGAATATAAATGCAAACATTTATTTACAATACAAAACAAGCATTTGCAATCTATTGCGTCTTGCATTTGTTCGAGTTAGAGCTATTAGCGTTGTAAATTCCTAACTGGAATTTTCTTGTCACATAAATTGAAAGTGAAAAGTAAAACAGTTATAAGCGAGCCAATCCAAAGTGCCACGGCCCCCATGAGCATGAGCGTGAAGGAGACACACGAAATGAAAAAGAAGTTCGCTCGCAGTCAATCATATCAGCAAACGTGCAATTATCCATGTAACAGGGTCGGTTCCCAAGGCGGTAACAAAACCGCCCCTCGGAGGGACAAACGTATGGCATTTACCTATGATGACAAAGGATTTTTGAAAGGCAAGCCCATGAATGAGTGAAAGCGATGGGCGTGGTTAAAAGCCCACTGATAGATTAGAACAGGCCAACCTGCTTGTGCGTTTGGCCTACAAATGTTGAAAGTGACTTTCAGACCCTTATCAGATATTACTGATGAGAGGAGGAGAAAGTTCCATCTTTAACAGTTCTGAAACCCAGCTGCCCTCCCTGACATTACGCTGCCTGACGAAACGTATCACTCTGTTGGTGCTCTTCCTACCCGCTGTGAACTCTGCATTTGTTGGGATGAGCATTAGAGAGTTCAGGCTCGTTTCCTAAATCTTAAGAAAACCTTAATCATGCACCTGTCTCGGAAAAGGGGAACATTTTTAGCCTGCTTAGTTTGTCTTCAAAATTAAATATATGTAACTCCAATTAAATGATTGAATCAGTGAGAACAAAGATATATAGAAAGATATGAGTCAGGCCCGTAGGCACTCTGACATGTTGTTACGGTGGGTAGTGACTGAAAGGTACCAGCAGAGGCTGGCATAGCAAGACGCAGAGCCCTGAATACCGAATTCTGACAGACAGCTGAGGAGAAAAGTATGGCCAGCAGTGTCCTATGCTGGTGATAAACTGAGCGAAGACTTCAACGCCACTACCATCCAGAAAACACACCCTAAGTAGCACTAGGAGACTTAATAGATTAGAGCAAGCTGGTGTCCTGATCAAGCGACTTGTGGCTGAACTCAATCAGCTTAGGGCAAAGGTCCCCTGGTTGGAAAACACAACATAAATATGGTTATGGAAATCAGAGGAAGGGTTAATCCCGTGCATAATTTTATTTTCAGTCTTCATGAAAGTGTGACTTTATCATACAATTCTTCTGGGGAGGAATGACTACAAATAGTGTGCTCAAGTTTGCCATTTGTCAGTAATAATCCAGAACTGTTTTAGAGGCGATTTAGGTTTTTGGTACCCCCGCTCAAACAACTAGTGTAGGCTAGGCACTGTCCCAGCAGCTTTCACACAGCGATACCTGCCGATGTCATCGGTATTTTTCTCTAAAGACGTTCCTGTCTGCAGCATTTTCAGGGAATTGATAACCCTGGCGGCAGGTACACCAGGGCATAATCGAACTGTTATCAGGAATGTGGATTCTCCAAATGAACCCCCATATTGGGGGTCCATGACTAGAACCTTCAAGCAACCTACCACTGAAATACTGGACGTTTACAGCAAATGTGTGAGACACCCTGTAAAATATTACTGTGCTGGCCTACCATGGTTTCATTGGCAACCCAGCATAGAATGGGTAGCAATTGAAATGGTTTCGATCAGGCCCCCACCCCCGCATTGGGCAACCAGTCCAACACCATTACTGGTGGCATTAGGCCCATCAGATGGTATTTACTGTTGCCTGAGCCCACAGTGGCTCTGCTTTTGAGAGCATCACTTTCGACAACCTTCTAAGCAGGGAGTGTAATACATAAGCAAGTGGACAGAACATCTGCTTTTTTTTAGGGTCAAACGCACAAGCGCTTTGGCGTGTTGTAATCTCTCTGTGGGCTTTTAACCACACCCACTACTGCTATTCATTCTTTTTTGTGCTTGTCTTAAATGCTTTATTTTTATTGGTGCATTTTGTGAAATGTCCCTCCTTTGTGTGCTGAGTTCCCTCACAGGGGATTTATCGAAGTGAACATTTTTGTTGGCCATCACACTACGTCACGCTTTCTCCGGTTACAGCATGTGATGGGCCCTCCTCTGGTTATGGTTTGCCTTTCATCCCAGCTGCAGTCTTTTCTAGACATTCATGCAGGGAGCCAGTAACTCGGGCTCACGCCCATCTTCGCCATTGCACTTTGTATTGACTTGCTTATGTCAGCTGTTTTACTTTTCATTTTCAATTTATGTGGCAAGAAAAGTCCGGTTAGGAATTTAAAACGCTAATAACTCTAATTCGAGCGAATGCGAGACCCATTGCATTACAAATGCCTGTGTAGGATTTGTCTTTGCCATCCACTTTCAAATCAGCCCCTTACACTTTTCCAGTCTGGTGAATAGGTACTTGCATTGGTTTTTCCCTTCCATAGTGCTATAACTGAATAACATTAATTTGATAGATTTATGTTTTGCTAAGGGAGAACCTTAAAGTTGACTTTCCATTTTCTTTTAACGATTCGATTATGTTGATCATTATTTGCAGAAGCCACCAGAATCTTTCCCCTAAAGTCTATTATGTTAACTGGTTAATTCTCTGGATAAAGATCCATGAATGTGAAACGAAAAGTGTGGTTCTTACTGCCTTTATCAGCACTGGCATTCGCCATCTTGATCGGACCACATTTCTGTGAATTTGTAATGAAGCTCTTAAACAGAATCATTCACATGTCTTTTCCTAAATAAGTTGGACTGTACTTAAGATTCAGTCCAAATGTAGCCAGTGTGCCTTACATCACTAATTTTAGATTCGCAGCCAGCCCTAGGCAAGCAAGAACTGACTTAAACAAGGGGGTATGTAGCACATATGCTCCCTTTACCCACTCAAACTCTTTGTCTAAAAACAGAATCATGATTTTACTGTCCGGAATTAAGCATCTGTCACCAAAGATGTTCCACCGCGTCCCTCATATTCTTCTTTTGTGGCTAAAAGCGGCTCAAACTGCCCCACAAAGATTCCCTGTAAGTCAGATATTTGCCCTCTTCTCATGCTTAATTTAAAAGTGATGTTATGGTTTAGGCGATACACACATCCTTAGCAAAAGTGTTATGCTATGCCTTGCCTTCTGTGATATAAAAATTGTGCCCTAACTATCAAGCATATTCATAGATTGAAAGTACATCACCATGAGCACAATCTCTGCCATCCCTTTATGAATTCGGTGGTACAGTTTACAAATACTGGGGTAGCTTGCAGCTTGGAACCTGAAGTAAGTAATCCTGTCTAAAGACAGTTGGGATATTAAACAAAAAATGTATGGGACATTTAGGTTTAGCAAGGATTAGCTCAAGTCTCCTGCATAAACTAGATAGAATAATCCTATAAAAAGTGGTTCAACCCACCAGGATCAGGAAAGGAAAGGGAGCATCAGTCTTCTTTCTTTAGCAGCTGCACTGAGCATCTCAGAACTGAAGTAATGGGTCACCTGCTGTGGTTGCATCACATAACTGATAATGGTACCCCTCTTTCTCAATGCTCTGATAACACCTCCAAGTCAGGGAGTTCACTAGTAGGTTCACTTATAACGAATACTACAGATATGATTTTACGATGTGGAGTCCACATACCGTTCTACTTTTCCTCTCAGCTGAAAGTTCATATGGAAATTATGTAGGTCTCCCTGACAAGAAAACCCATAGGTAAGTTGCTGTCTTCCCAAAGTGTTAATCCCCCAGGACAATAAGGTGCTATATTTGTAGTAATTCTTGGAGAAAAAAAATATATATATATATCTTTGTGATTTTTATGCTTTAGTATATTGTATGGTTTTGTCTTTAATGTGGACCTCTTCGGAGTTCTAAATCATGAAATAAACCTCCCCCAGGAAAAATCTTTATTAATTGGTCTACCTCCAATTTCACCCTTATATGGGAAAGTAGACATCAGTGTCGTATCACTGTTCAGTTTCTTCCAACATTACCGTCTTAAGCAAAAACGAATGGGTGATCCAGAAAGAAAAAGCTTGTTGTGTTCCTGTCCACTGAATGTTCCCATTCTCTCTCCCATCCTCTCAACACATTTGTGTCTGAGTTGTAGAAGGTAAGGGATCCTAAATTAAGGACTAGAAAATGCACCACCGTAGTACCTAAAATCTCATGGTAGGCTACACCCATACCCTTTATGACTCCCTTTCAAATTAGCTTCTTGAATTTATTGGAAAGTTTACTGAGGCCACCACAGGAGCAGCTGAATCAGTAGTTTGATATTTCCAGCACAGACACCAACTGCATAGCCTTCCTGCAAAAACATCCTCTTCTGGGCTAAATATATTCTGAGTCAGAGTCAATTGGAGATGGGGTTAAAAAAATGCATCTTTATTATAGCAGACAAATCTATTATTGAGAGTTTTTCAAATAGAATCTACCCAAATCACTAGATCACGCACAGAATCCAGTGAAGGTAGCAAGAAATATAAGGGGTATCTTCAGAAACCTTCAGCAAACTCAAGGCAAAGCACAAAAAGTTTGATTGGCGTCTTCAATTGATCAGTTGGCATCTTCAATTGATCAGTTTCCTCTCTGATAACCCGTGTGAGACAAAGTTCTCTTGTCAGGATTGATCTCTGGGTATACCCATTTGTTCGTGCCTTAGTCCAATGCTATTCAATATATATTTAGCACCTCTGGCTCAAATTGTGAGATCTTGCCTTGTGGAGAGTGTGTTATTTGGAGATGAAGCTCAACTTCTCATCTCCTTTGGCCTGATCCAGTCAGAGTGAAAGCTCAATTTGCATGCTGTATGATGGAATTTTCCGACTTGATGGTTAACTGTTTTCAATTTAAGTGTGAGAAATCTGAGATTGTGCTATTTGGCAAAGATCACAAGCTATGGTCGACTGATTGGTGTTCCTCTGATCTTGGCCCAGCCCTTTCTCCTAAGCAAGTGATGTAAAATCTGGGGGTAAAAATTGATCAAACACTATCCATGAAAGATCAAGTTAATGCTACATGTGGCACTTGCTTTGCCACAAAGAGGCTCCTTAAAATGTCTTTCTCTGGCTCCCTTCCACCTCTAGAAAAACCCGTGTCTGTGCTCCTGGCGTCTGGATTATGGGAATGCATTGCTGGTAGCAGGAAATGACAACTTGGTGCCAAACTACAAGTTGTGCAGAACACATCTGCATGATTAATCTGTAATCTACCAGCACGGTCTCCCTCTGCCCCCATACTAAATATTTTTTATTGGTTGCCTGTTAGAAAGGGGGCAGTCTTTCAGCTCTTCTGCCTGACACATAAGGCATTATACAAGGCCTGACCTGCTTTTCTTCATTCAATACTTAGATACTATCAGCCTTCTAGACAGCTAAGGTCCTCAAATAAAGCTCTTCTGCAGACCATGCATATTCGCACCGCCAGATTTGGTGGCAGCTCTTTCTCATATTTGGTCCCATATCGCTGGAACAGATTCCCTCTTCACATCCGCACATGTCCCGACTTCATGAATTTAAAAAAGATGCAAAAACATGTTTTTTTAAAAAAAATGCACGGTTTCCCCTGATCAGCACAGCGCCGACATATTCCTTTGGGAGTGAGTCGTTCTCTTTACTAAGAACTAACAATATTTATAGTACAAATGTGTTCTATAAAATGGACGCAACATACTGATAGCACAGTGTTCTCCTGCTTCATACCTCACCTTCTAAAAACAGCAGGTGGTCTCTTAAGAACTCGAAACTCATGCAAACACAGTTTTAGCATAAGGGAAGGATAGCCTTGGAGGACAATGACTACCAGACTCATAAAATGAACTGAATGTGTACAATGACAACGACTAGCATCTTCCATGACTTACCATGCCACTAAGCGCAGAGGCTTGGATTCCTTTTAATTTGCATAGTCAAAGCAAATGGTTCCTAAATCTGGAGTACACAGTACAGGCACTGCCTAGTAAGTAGTTAAGGAGTGCACAGAAACCTCATTGGTAATGACCTGAACACCCTGCCAAGCCAAGTTCTTATTTGATATTTTCTAATACAGGGTGTTACAAGATGAAATTGTCTGTCTCCTGTCCTGGAGCATAATTGTGGAAATGAACATTTCCTGTCCTGGTCCTCTTGAAGCTTAACACTTCCAACAATTAGAAAAGTATGTCCCCTGTTATTTCTTGGTTCCTTGTTTCTCGAGGTATTTGGGAAAGATATTTAACCACTTTAGTGCGGGCGTATATATATATATAAATATATATATATATATTTGCTACAAGTTCTTTTGCAGTTGCAGCTTACGTCTTCAAAACAATGCATATACTTCAACTGACGCGCTTCAACTGTAGCTTTTAGGCAGCAATAAAAAAAGTCAAGTAACTCTTGTCCTTGTTTCTGCTAGAAAAGGATCTGACTTTTGTATAGTGGCAGTTTTGATGCTATAAAGTAGCGCAGAAAGTTTATATGCCTACTAAAAGGATCAAAACTGTATTATATGTGAATGACTGAGTGGATTAGTAAAACCAGCCATTACCTGCGCTATAATACAAATGAAATGTATGTGGGGGGGCTATGATGAGATGAAGGCACGTTTGCTAGGTGGTAGTGAGGGAATCCGAGGAGGAGGTCATGGGAGTGGGAGCACCAATAATGATTGTTGGAGTGGGTACTAGAGGCGCTAAAGACTGTGATGATTGGTATGTGACAAGGTGAAGCAATAGTGTGTCTTTTTTGTTTTTTTGAATGTCTTGAGAGAACGTGCTCATTGAGGGAAGAAGTGAAGGTAAGGTGTCCTCTACTGTTGCAGGTATCACACACCCACCCACCAGCAATTTTGTGACTGTCTACGTAGGCTAGTGTTTTAGAGCGACAGTTTAGCCTGTAGCAGAGATGGCATCTTGTTGGATGACTGCTGCTCAAGCCCTAACTCGAGTTATAGAGGACAGTTCTGACGTAGGATCAGAGACTGAGACAGCAGATACTGAGACAGCATCTGAGGGATAGGGCAACGGCGCAGACTCTGGGAGTGATTTTTCAGTTGGAGTCCCATTCGATAACTCCTCTTCCAGTGATAATGAGGGAGGTGATGAGAACAGTCCTGCTGTCCCTTCGCAAGCACAGTCTGTGCAGCGGGACAATAGCGGGTTAGCCCAACCCAGAGAGCAGGTGCATGCGGTGGTAAGCCCAGAGAGAATGCTCTCTTGGGAGCTCTCCAATTCAATTCAGCCCCACATTCCACCGCCCAAATAGTATTGTGGAAACTTCAAAATTATCGCAAAACAAACTGGTTTTGTAAGGCTGGCACCTGCGTTTTTGGTCCTGGGCTTGGCGGCCATATAGGGAAACATACCAAACCCAGACTTTTTTGGAAACTAGACATCTGAGGGAGTCCACAGAGGTGTGACTTGTGTGGATTCCCCAAAGTTTTCTTACCCAGAATACCCTGCAAAGCTGAAATGTTGAATCAAACCTCTATTTTTCTTTCATTTCTGTTACACAAACTACAGGAATATGCTCGGATCCACAAAATTCCTACCACCCAGTGTTTCCCCACCTGTCCTGATAAAAATACTACCCAACGCTTGAGTGCCTGTACCTAGTGCCTGCGTTAGGAATGGATCACCCCATGGGCAACAGCATTGACTGTTGTGTGATCTATTCCTGTCGCGGGCACTAGGGTTACCCACACAAGTTTGGTACCATTTGTATCGAGAGACGTTGGGGAAGCGCTGGGTTGAAGGAAATTCGTGGCTCCTCTCAGATTCCAGAACTTTCTGTCACAGAAATGTAGGAAAAAGTGTTCTTTTGGCCAAATCTTGAGGTTTGCAAAGGATTCTGGGTAACAGAACCTGGTGAGAGCCCCACAAGTCACCCTATCTTGGATTCCTCTAGGTGGTTAGTTTTAAAAAATGCACAGGTTTGGTAGGTTTCCCTAGGTGCCGGCTGAGCTAGAGGCAAAAATCCACAGCTAGGCACTTTCCAAAAAACACGTCAGTTTTCAATGTAAAAATATGATGTGTCCATGGTGCGTTTCCTGTCGCTGGCATTAGGCCTACCCACGCAAGTGAGGTACCATTATTATCGGGAGACTTTGGGGAACACAGAATAGAAGAACAAGTGTTATTGCTCCTTGTCTTTCTCTACATTTATTCCTTCCAAATCTAAGACAGTGTGTAAAAAATACATCTATTTGAGAAATGCCCTGTAATTCACATGCTAGTATGGGCACCCCGGAATTCAGAGATGTGCAAATAACCACTGCTTCTCAACACCTTATCTTGTGACCATTTTGGAAATACAAACGTTTTCTTGATACCTGTTTTTCACTCTTTATATTTCAGCAAATGAATTGCTGTATACCCGTTATAGAATGAAAGCCCATTGCAAGGTGCAGCTCATTTATTGGCTCTGGGTACCTAGGGTTCTTAGTGAACCTACAAGCCCTATATATCCCCGCAACCAGAAGATTCCAGCCAATGTAACGGTATATTGCTTTAAAAAATCTGACATCAAAGGGAAAAGTTAGAGTAAAACATGGGGAAAAATGACTGTTTTTTCACCTCAATTTCAATATTTTATTTCAGCTGTTATTTTCTGTAGGAAAACCTTGTAGGATCTACACAAATTACCCCTTGCTGAATTCAGAATTGTGTCTGTTTCAGAAATGTTTACCTTTCCAGGATCCAGCATTGGTTTCACACCCATTTCTGTCACTAACTGGAAGGAGGCTGAAAGCACAAAACATAGTAAAAATGGGGTATGTTCCAGTAAAATGCCAAAATTGTGTTGAAAAATGTGGTTTTCTGATTCAAGTCTGCCTGTTCCTGAAAGCTGGGAAGATGGTAATTTTACACGCAAACCCTTTGTTGATGCCATTTTCAGGGGAAAAAAAAACAAGCCTTCTTCAGCAGCCCTTTATTCCTATTTGTTTGAAAAAAACTATTTTTATGCTGTATTTTGGCTAATTTCTTGGTCTCCTTCAGGGGAACCCACAAACTCTGGGTAACTTTAGAATCCCCAGGATGTTGGGAAAAAGGATGCAAATTTGGCTTGGATAGCTTATGTGGACAAAAAGTTATGAAGGCCTAAGTACGAGCTACCCCAAATAGCCAAAAAAGGGCTCCGCATTCGGGGGTGGGGGGTGGAAAGGTGGCGGCCCAGCAGCTAAGGGGTAAAAATCTGGTACACTGCCATGTATTTAGCTTGCTGACTCATTATATTGCCCAACTTGTACCCAGTTTGTATCTCAGCTAGCTTTGACATGTACCTCAAAACGTATGGTAATACTGGTCCAGTATATATAGTTCAATTGGCTCTGTGTTGTAATAGTGATTGGCAGGAAAGGTTCACTAAGTCAATCCACCTACAGTGGGTTCATTAAATGAATTTGCTTTCAAAAGATTTCAACATGGTCTGAACTCCTTCATCAGTGTTAACTTGTTGAATCATGGAATCAAATCCACAAAGGGTGTTTCTGTTCTGAACAGGGCATTGTTCCACTCAATGCTTGCTTCACGGTATGCAAGAGTGAAGATCAAGGCAACCTCTCTATAGACACATGGACCTCAGTTTCAGGAAGTTCAGTTGTGCAGCATGATTGCCCTGGAGTAGGAAACAAGCCCCTTTACACTTTTTTGTATCATTTTTCCAGGGAAGGGATGTTCTAGAACAACACCAAACCAATGCTCTATTTTAACAAGCCAGGGCATTCAGTGTACATCATGTGTGTACGTTTCATGGCCTCTGAAGTTATCCGCACCATCACTCTTGTCCTAATCGAGCTGTGGATATGAGGACATGAAGGCGGACAAACTAGTGGCTATGATGCCCCGCACATGTGGAAGCTGAACTCCTCGAGTCCCTCAGGATATTCAACCATCGGAACTCCTGCAAAGTAACCTCTGCAGCAAATAAAGACAGCAATTGTCTCAAATATTACTAACATAATCTGTTGATAAGTCATGGTGTTTTTTACATGCTTTCTTAGTGAAGGTATTCAGTTGCCTTTCTGAGCCTCAGGTTTTCCTGAGGAACCAGGAAGATAAAGATTTGATTTTGTGATGCAACCTGTCACACTAGTTAACTTAAAGCACTTTTGGCCTTATAGCCCTCTGCTGCCTTTTATTGTACTGGATATTGGCCTCCAATTCACCATCTCTGGATTCTAAAGTAAGCAGGAGCTATTCCTCCTGTTCTTTTTTGTAGTGCCCATGATTTAAGGATAGGTGGAAATTTAATTCTGAAAATCAATATCTAACTCACCAAAATGTCAAACATGCTCCTAGACCATTCTCTTGGTAGGAGATACCGTTATCAGACTGGCTTCTTATGTGTCATTATGAATCCCGTTCTAATTCTGATTTGGGCAGAAACAAGATCTTGGGACGGGAATGTACACTGCATGGTGTTCAGTCATGTTTCCCTTGCCTCAGTGCCTGTTTGCAGATATCCAGTATCCTTGCTTTTGGTCACGGCTGTCTGGTTTATGGGCATAAATATACGTCCACCATATTATTTGATCAGCAACAGCTCTTGACAAGACCTGAATGCATGTTGTATGCACAGCAGGCTCCAATCCACCCTGGTGTAATTAGGATGTCTGATTTTCCACATCTACTACTTCCCAGCCCTCTCGGTTAGAAAAGCGCAGGAGAAACAAAGTTGATCCTTGCTCTGTTAACTAGATACTTTGAAGTTGGCATACCTTCTAGTTGGACCCTAACTATTCACCTGTGCCACCAGGTTCAGATAAGTACAGGTGCACAGCAGCAAGTGCTTTCCAAAGTTTTTGGGAATTTCTGAAGCAACTTTGCAGCCTCACTTGAGAGAAGGCAACGTGCAAGGGACAGGACTCTTTTGCTGATCCAAGTGTTGCTTGGTCTAAGCCTAGGACAAGAGGGCAGTGCCAAAGCTGTGGTACCATGCTCTGAAGATGAGGAGGTGGAATTCTCTAAGAGAAAATTCCCTGACTAGGAGGATACTAAACTGAGCCTCAGTTGTCCCTCGCTGGGAGCTTCCCCTTTCTGAATGGTTAACATTTTCAAATGCAAACTTATTGTTTTGTGCTAATAAAAACCATCACAATATTACCATATAACCAAAACGTGAATGCACTTAATATCTTGATAAAAGTAGCAGCTAGTTACTAGCGCGCTCCTCATGAAATATTATGTACAACTTTGTTCATCTCTTCCTACACAGCAGTTGGGAAGTCAGTAGATCATCCACAACAGTCATATGGAATTGTGAGGTTACTCCATTACATAGTGATACATTTCATCAATTTCCTATTAGGCTGAGAGTCAGGAATTGTCAGATGCCATAAAATTAGTACCATCTAGAACTCTAAGAAGAGTGATCGTATATGTGGTGCCATAGTACTAATGTATTTATATAATCTAAACTTAAAAACAGTATTCATTTGAGAACCCCAGATAATTATTTCCAGTGATAGGATGTTTCATTTTAGTAGTTAACCAGGAATTTAATCAAGTTACAGTTAATCTGAGAGTCAGCAGGATTTAGTCCTTTTATTATGGGCATCCTACAAATTCTGATGCCCCTGTTGTTAAAAATACTTTTCAGTAATAAAATACGTGCGTTCTGGACAAATGCAAACCACGTGGATGGTGTCTTCCTTTACAGCTCTGTATAACCTGCATGACTTTGGGCCAGTTTATTTCCTTCCTGAATGGATACTATCCTAATTTGGGTGTCAGTATCCCATCAATGATTTGGGGAAACAGTAACAGTTGCAACCTGTTAGACCTGGCATCATTGACTTGGTTTCCCCTGACTTTTTAGCTTCAGATCTCCTGTTTTGCTGACCTTGTTTTTGCTGGCTTTAGTACCCTGGGCACTTCGCCACTGCTAACCAGTGCCAAAGTGCATCTATTCTCTGCTTAAAACATGATAACATTGACTTATCCACAGTTGGCATGTTTAATTTACTTATAAGTCCCTAGTAAAGTGCACTACCTGTGCCCATGGCCTTTACATTAAATGCTACTAGTGGGCCTGCAGCACTGATTGTGCTACCCACTTCAGAAGCCCTTTAACCATGACTAGTCCCTCAAAGTGCAGGGTGCAGTGTATTTAAAAAGTAGGACATGTACTTTTAAGTTTTACATGTTCTAGTAGTGAAAAACTCATACATCCATCTTTCACTGCTGCAAGGCCTATTTCTCTCATGGGATAACATTGGGATTACCTTATTCATTTTATAAGTGTAATTTCCTATTGAGAAGGAATGGGACCCCCAAGTTTGATGCCTCTGGAATTACATTTTAAAATCACAGCTTTTGTTGAAATTGGATTTTAATTGTAGTTCTGAAAATGCTACTTTTAGAAAGTTGGCATTTTCTTACTTTAGCCAGTAGGTGCCTTCTGCCTGTCTCTAAATACACAACTGAGGTGGGTGACAGCTGGACTTTGTGCATTCCCTCTAGACAGCCACACACAAAGGGAGCTTAGGTGTGACTGATGGGCCATCCTGGGAAGGCTGTGTCGTGTCCCCACACAAATGGCTGCCTATCCCCCTGTAGTGAGTCTGGAGCCAAGGAAACAAGGACAGGGACTCTGTGCACTTCAAAGGTATCTCCTTTATGTCTCCCCCCACTTCAAAGGCACAACTGGGTATAACTACTGGACCACTGACAACACAAACTCAGTACACTTCAGGACTTGCGGATACTCTGACAGGAAGAAGGACTGCTGTGCTGAAAGGACTGCCACTCTGCCGTACTACAACTTGGGCTCCTGCTCTGCTCTGCTGTTTGCTGCCCTCCTTGCTTGAGAGTGAGGACTGGCCTGCATCTCTCCAGCCCAGAACCAAAGTGACTCCAAGGGCTTGCTGGCTTGACTCCTGACTGATTGAAGTCTCAGGGCTATAAGAGACTTCCAACTCACCTGCTACAGCACCTAGACTCTGCCAACTGTGAGTTTTGCCCTGCCAAGTAATGTCAATCCCATCCTGGGCCCATTGAAGTGGGTATAAAGTGCTGGTTCAGTCAAAATCAACGCATCAACGCCACTGCATTGGTCAAAACTTGTGCATCTCCATCAATGCTGATGCATTGCAGCTGCTAGAGGATTGAGGACATTGCATTGCTGACAGTGCTGTGCATCTCTGACTTTGCACAGCACCAAACCAACACATCATCTACATCCTAAGTATCAACGACAACGCATCACCTCCTCTGCTCCTTGTATCTCCATCAACGTTGATGCAAACAAGGTACTGTTGCAGCAGGTCAAGACTGGTCCCTGTAGCCAACCCACTTCCCATTGTGGTTGGCCTGAACTTTCAGATTTTACTCAGTCTAGTGCATCCAGATAGCCCCAGTTGGCGCTTTATGCTTTTAGGCACTACTTTTCAGTTTATTCTTTAAAAATTCATATCTCAAGTTCTACTTATTGGATTTTTGTTGTTTTGCTCTTGTTTTGTTCATTAAAGGAACCATCTCTGGACACATGGAAGGACAAAAAAAACCTGGACCTGTTGTCTGTGACCTGTGAAGAGCATAGATGACTGGACTTGCTGTCTCTCTTGTATTCAGGACAAATAAGTGTCCTCCAAAGTTCATTAGTCTGACTTCCAGTTCAAGCTACAGCAATACAACAGGCTACAAGAGGCCTTCTCTGCAACTGTCCAGCTAACCAGTTCCACTGGACCCACCCTGGACCCTGCTTCTTGTCTAAACTTACAAACAATTTGGCTCCAAAGCCCTCTAGAGGATCAGGACCAACGTAGCAAGCCAATCCAAGGAAAGTGCATTGCGGCTGGGCCAAGGATTGATGTTGCTCCCCCTCAGACCTTTTCAAAAGCAGCAAATCCAATTCACTAGGACCTTCAGAGGGAAGGTGCAGACGAGCAAGATTATCCTCTCCTTCTGAAACACTAATCAAACCCGCATACAGGTCATATGGATCTTTGATGCTAACAGAAAATCTTTGTTCAGTCAAGACAGTTTAGTGTGAGTTGAACAGTTTTATTCTCAATCTTTTAGTTATTTATCTTTTATTAAAGTATTAATCTCCAAGCACATCATTAAGAGTTAATATAATCCATCAATCGATATTTGGTAAAGATATAAATCAGTATATTAGTCTATGATATAATCAATACAATAATAATGCAGCAAACCTGTTCCATAAAGAAACTCCCTATTCTGAATTAAATCAAAGTTATTAGAGAAGGAAAAGGTGTCAATTCCGATACCCATGGAGATCTGATAAGAGAAATCAAAGCATAACCATGAAGCTTTAGCATAAGTTGGAAAGTATTATCAGGTAAAATAACAGCAGACCAAGAAATAAACTAAGACTTCTGGTGAAGAGCTGTCTAAGAAACTCAATGAAAAGTTTCCTCTCGGAGAGTTGAGAAAGGAATGGAGTTTCTCCAGTATTGGATCTTTCATAGATTCACATGCTTGAATCATTCCCCGTCGTCGAGATGGGAGTCCCCGGTAATTTAATAAAGCAGTATATATAGCACTATCATAGGCTATAATGGCAATAAAAAGGTCAGTTTAATAGCCTATCCTTGTCCTTTTTTAATAAAGGACCAAACTTGAACTATAACCAATCAGGCGACAGCACCCTCTAGAGTACTCACAACAGAGGCTGGGTCCCTCAGATTTTCTACCCCACGTCGTGTGAAGGGAGTCTCCCTGAGCTCTGCTCAAGATAAAAGACTACATAAATATGTCTAACCTTTTCCTCAAAAACTCGCACGTTCTGAGAGTTGACACTATTACTGTCTGGGATTACAAAATCTTAAATCTGTCACTAATAATGACAGTGAGCATTCCTTCACTTCACAGGAGAGGTCAGAGGGAGACGTTGCGCCAGGCTCTCCGGAAGGCACACAGAAAAGCCATGAAAAGACTTACCATGAGTCTTCATAAGGCACTTCTCACAAGAACAAAAAATGGAAAAAGACCCTCAACTCCCTCTTCAACTCTGACAATACATCAGAGAGACCCTCATAACCTTACATTGGGGTGTCTGAAAATCGCCTGTAAAATGATAATTCACAGGAATTACTTTGATGTGGTTGATGACAATGTTGACTATTATTACCTCATCTACGAAGGGCCTTGTCTATGATGGCCTCATCTACGATGGTCATCTATGAGGACCTCATCTATGATGGTCGTCTACAACAGTCATCTACAGGGGCGTGGCCAACTGCTGGGAGATGGCGGACGTCTGATCTCCTAGCTCCGGAGGGGCCGCTAAAACTTATACAGAAAAGCGTGCCACCTCCGGACGATACAACAACTGAAGACGCCCGCTGAGCTGGGAGCGGACTCCGGATGCTGTCCGGTCACCGTCCGTTATCCGGGACGTGCGCGGACCCGGGATCGGCCCGTCGGCGCCGGGGTGGACTCGCGGCCTTCCTTGCTGCGCTGAGCCGGGGCCTCGAGTGAGGCCGGGGGTCGCGGCTTGACCGGCGCGGGCCGATGGGGCGGCCCCGGCGGTCTAAATCCCAGTGAGGGGGACCGGAGCTGTCGGGCCTCCCCCGGAGGCGGGACTGGGCGGCGCCCAGCCCCGGGAACGGTGGAAGCGGTCGGAGGAGCCTGAAAGGGGGGGGGCGCGAGGCTATCATTCCACCCGATATGAACTGAGCCCTGAGATCGGACCCAAAGGAAAAGAGGGGGGCAGGAGGCAACGCGGAACAGCGGCGGGGGCCCCAGCAAGAGGGCACCCCGCGGGGGAGCAAATAAAACACAGTAAATAAATTTTTTTAAAAAGGCACTACAGAAAGGGAGTGGCAGAACCCCAAAAAACAGAAATAAAAAGAATAAAGAAAATAAAGGAGGAAACAGAAACTGCCCAGCCTAGAAAGAGCGGCGGACCCATAGGCTGAGACCCCCTGGATGCTGTTATCGGAGCGGCTGAAGACGGGGCCCAATGAACGAGCGGAGGGTGAGGAATTCTCCGGCACTGCACTAGCGGGCCCGGCCTGACGCCGATCTGGGATCCGGGGATCAAGCCCGCACTTGCTGAGTCACAAGACTGCAAAAGAAAGTGGGCCTGAGAAGAGGCTCGGGCCTGCGCCTGAGGGTGCAGTCCTCCCCGCCCGCCCGGCCGATGCCCCCCAGGGCCCGTCATAAGAAGAAAATCATGGACACTGCATCCCCACCAGAGCGCAAAGAAATGGAAGAACGGCCCCACCTGCAATCCAGTGTCCAGGAAACCCTAGACAGAATACTAGGGGCGATTGAAGATACAAAGACTACACTACAACACGACATCAATCAAGTGGCGGTCGAAGTGGGCCTCCTAAGGGCAGAACACCACAAACTGGCGGACAGGGTCAAGGAAACGGAATCCACATTGGCAATTGTTGGTCCGAAAAAGAAGGACCTCGCCGCTGAGGTGACCTCCCTGGCGGCTAGAGTAACGCGCCTAGAACAAAGGGCCAAGGACGCGGAGGGCAGAAACAGAAGAAACAATGTGCGAGTGGTGGGCCTTCCTGAGGGAGTCGAAGGGGCCAACATGGTGGACTTCCTAGAAAAATGGTTTAGCACAACCGTTGCCCCCGGATGCCTAACGCCCTTTTACACGCTGGAACGAGCACACCGAATGCCGTCGAGACCTCTTGCCCCCGGTAGGCCACCCAGAGTGGTGATTGCCAAATTGCTGCACTACAAAGACAGAGACATTCTCATACAGAAGGCCAGAGAGATGGGCCCATTCCCCGATTATACTCTGGATGTACAAAACAAGCGAGCCTCATTCCTAGCAGTCAAAAGGGCCCTCAGAGACGAAGGGATTCAATACTCATTGTTGTATCTGGCCAGACTGAGAGTGATACTGGATGAGAAAACCACTTTGTTCCAAACGCCAGTGGAGGCATGGGAATGGCTCAAGAAGCAGGGGCTCCAGGGGGGGAGGCCCGTCGGTGAGAGAGTGACTGCGGGCCGAAATCGCCGTGCTCGTGAGACGCGACAACCTGGGAGTCGACCGAGGCTAGCGCCAACACAAACACAAAAGGAAAAAGACAAGAGAGCGGCTCTGGAGGCTGCAGCCCGAGTCGGTGGTGGAACCTCCCCCCCGGGGGGCTCAGGAGAGGACTCAGATGATACCGTGGTGTCTTCAGCTGGGGACTCAGTCTGCTCTACGCGGGCCCCCAGGGTGACTCCGCGGACCGCTGATGATCTTGGTTAAGCAGTATACGAACGGACCTGGCGACACGGCACGGCAGAGGAAGGTGCAGCCCCTCCGGACTTGACCGCCCCCCGAACCAGTACCTCGCTGGTCTAGCTAGCCTGGCGAGAACTGTAGCTATAAAGTTGAACAAGTTGCACTGTTGCGTGATTTTCTGGGCTACCTACAGGTTAGTAGACGCCCTGGGGTGGGGGAGTTGGGTGTTACAGTTATCAGTTATCTTGGCTATATGGGTGGTGACATATAATAGTAGTAAAGGTTTTGAAAATGGGTAGGAATAGAGTGGTAACCGGGGGGGCCAAATATAAATTACTTTACTAAGATGGCCGAATATAATCTCATAACATGGAATGTTAGGGGGATGAGCACACCTGCCAAAAGACAAAGAGTCCTCACCTACTTGAAGAGAAGAGGGGCGCAGGTGGCAATGTTACAAGAGACCCACTTGATAGCAGGGGAGGTTGAGAAACTGAGACGCAAATGGAGGGGACAGGTGTTTGCCACAGAGTACTCAGCTTATGCGAGGGGAGCATTGATATGGGTCAGGGCTGGGGTCCCACTGATAATAGACTCATCCAACATAGACCGAGAGGGCAGGTTTGTGGTGTTAGAAGGGAGACTGCATGGTACTCCAGTTGTCATGAGTTGCATTTATGCTCCCAATCAGGACCAGGTCCCCTTCCTGACCAAGTTATCGAGCCACCTCACCCGTCAATGTGCAGGAGAATTACTAGTGGGGGGGACTTCAATGCAATACTGGACATTAACATGGACAGATCGATCCATCCGCTGCGGGGCGCAGTGTCCACTAGAACAGCCAGGAAGCTGTGTGAATGGTTGGACTCCTGGGGGCTTGTGGATGTCTGGCGGGAACAACACCCAAGAGACAGCGACTATTCTTATTATTCAGGCCTCCACCGACTGCACACAAGAATTGATAGAATAACATGCACCACGGGCCTGGCACGTTATGTGACCCACGCAGAGTACCTTGGCCGCACACTATCAGACCATAACCCCTTGCTGGTGACACTGAGTATTCCGGTGGACAGGCCCCCAATACCATTGTGGAGACTGCCCCCGCTGCGTTAGAGGATCAGGCGTATAGAGAGGCCCTTCAGTTCCATTTGACAGAACACATCAAGATTAATAGCGGATCTACCGAGTCTAGGGCCACCGAGTGGGAAACACTTAAAGTGGTGGCGAGGCGTTTCTGCCTGGGCCAGTCGGTGGGGGTGCAACGCACACTTGAAAGGGAATTGACCTCCTTAGAGAAGAAAATACACGAATGGGAGGTAAGACGGGATACTGGAGCCCAAGAGAATGAGGAATGTAAGCGTGCTCGCAGAGAACACTCCCAGATCGAAGCACAGCTTAGATGCCATAGCACACAAAAATACCTAACATCAGTACAATCAGAGGAAGGTAGGTCAGGGAGGCTGCTAGCCTGGCTGGTACGCCCGGGCGGAGGAGGAGAACCCATCACGAGTGTACAAGACAAAGAGGGAATTTGCAGGCGAAGCCCAGGCCCAATCAATGAAGCTTCTAGGGGATATTATATGCACCTATATAGGAAACCCCAAGACTTAGGGGTTAAAGCCTTTCGGGATTTCCTACAGCAAATTGCTCTCCCGACCTTAGACCCAGAGGGGAGAGATAGTCTAGGGGGTCCGGTAACAGCGGAGGAGATAAGCGAGGCCATATTGCAATTAGCTCCCGGGAAGACCCCTGGTACCGACGGCCTTCCAATGGACTTTTACAAAAAATACAAGACACTGGTAGTGCCCCAACTAGCTGAGGTATACGCGGAGGCTTTGCGGCAAGGAGAACTACCAGGCACGCTGCGTGAGGCCTTGGTAGTGCCGTTACCCAAAATCAAAAACAGGGAGGCACCAGTGACCGACTTCCGCCCTTTATCAATGCTGAACAGCGATTTTAAGATCCTCAGTAAGATCATGGCTAACAGATTACTCCCCCGAATGACCACACTAGTGCATGCAGACCAAAATGGTTTCGTTCCTGGCCGCAGCACATCGTTGAACTTGAGGCGGATCTTTGCTATTTTACACATGCCAGCAGCAGAGAAACCACCCACAGGGGCCTTTTTAGCAGTAGACTTCGAAAAGGCCTTCGACTCGATCAGGTGGGATTACCTCAGGGCTGTGATGCTAGAGATGGGACTAGGAGAAAACTGGGTGAAGTGGGTGGACCTACTGTACGCCTCCCCGCTGGCTAATCGAGGAACCAGGCAGGGATGCCCCCTATCCCCGCTGCTATTTGCCCTGGCAATTGAGCCCCTAGCGGCCAAACTGCGACAGGAAGGAGTCGGTAAAGGAATTAATTGGGGCCCAGACGAGCATATCATCTCCCTATACGCGGACGACATTTTGGTGTATTTAAGGGACGGATCCAGTGGCCTCCCGTGGGTTTTAAAGAACCTGGAGGACTTCGGGGAATTATCGGGACTTCGCCTTAATCGAGGCAAAACATTTGTATTCCCTATATTGCCAAATAACGTGTGCCCCGAAACGTGCCCAAGAGATGTGTGTTGGGCCCCGCGGACCTTTAAACATCTGGGGATCCAGATATTTCACGAGTTGGCCGACCTCCGTGATGGTAACCTGGGTAGAGCACTCCGGTCACTGCGCGCCTCAGTTGGGTTCTGGCGATCACTGAAACTAACAACAATGGCCAGAGTGGCACTGTCTAAAATGGTGATGCTTCCCCGTCTCCTATACTACTTTGCTAACATCCCGTTGTGGGTCCCTCCTGCATGGTTTCGGGAATTGAACGCTTTGCTTCGGTAATTGATATGGGATGTGGGTCGTACGCGCACAGCATTGTCGACTATGTGTAGACCGACACAGGCGGGGGGTCTTGGGGCTCCTGACTTTGAGGCATATTACCTGGCATCCCAACTGCAGTGGGTGGTGGGCAGGGGGCAGCTGGACCTATTTAACTCCCATGGCGTACTGGACATAGACCGAATAATAGCACGTATGATAGGGAAAAAGCTTTCCCCTATCGGGGACAACTTAATGACTAGCACTGCGTTAGCGTGCTGGAAAAGGTGCATGAGAAGAACTGGAGTTAGTCCACCCTACTCTCCGGCGTTGCCACTACCGGTTTTTGGAGTGGAGCCGAAAGGAACTGGACCTGGGGGACGAGAGTTGGGCGCATGGACATACGCAGGAGTTACGACAGTGGGAGAACTCTTTAGGGAAGGTAAGCTACAGAGCTTCGCCGAATTGGTGGGAAAGGGAATCTCTCAGGGTCAGTTTCTTTTGCACAGGAGACTAGTACACACTCTGAAGGACCACTGGGATACGATTAATGCGGAACCCGGGGTCCACGGAGTATTACACCTCCTGCTAACCTCGGGGGAAGAGCCCCACTTGATTATGAAAATATACCGAGCCCAAATAGAGGCTGCTCTGGACCCCATGCGCGGGCTAAGGGAGAGGTGGGAGAAAACAATTGGGCATGAACTAACTGAGTCAGACTGGAACAGAGCTCTGGCTTATCCCCGGAGGATATCGCGCAATACCCGGTTACAATATATCCAATATAACTATTTGCATAGAACATACCTTACCCCTCACCGACTGTTCCGCATATATGGGGGGTCCCCCAGGACTTGCCCCAGGTGTGGCAGATGCGAAGCAGACTTTGACCACATGATGTGGAAATGCGAAGTGTTACAGTTGGGATGGAAAGCAGTTATAGAGCACATGTCAGGATTATATGACATGATACTGCCGTTAACCCCCGATGTCTGTCTGCTGGGTCTGAAGACGAACACGCCACAGGGGAAGATTGAGGGTCGTTTCCTGGATCTTGCCCTGGCTCTCTACAAGAGATTAATCACAAAGGGGTGGAAGGCTTCTAGCCATCCCTCACTGGCTGAATGGAAAAGCGACGTCACAAGGTGGGCCGGGCGGAATTACAGGTATTAAAGACGGAGGAGGCAAAAGGGGTCCGGCAGACTCCCTTGGCCCCAGGGTGGGAAGAACTAATGATGAACTGGGCTGCCGCAAGAGAAAGACCACTAACTCTCAATACAACACCAACAGAAGCAGAAATCTGAGTGAATACGGAAAGTGGGCAGGGGATCTCCCCAACAATACCAATAAAGTAGAGGTGGAAAACATCAAGGAAAAAACTAGTAAAAGACGCAATCAGCTCATAGCAAACCGCAGGGAACAGCCCGGAGATGAACATAAGTTGAACGCAAAGAGCAGTAGCAAAATACACGAGTAAGATTGGCAATCGCCCCCAAATAAAATCCTCTCAGGGAATTACCCCAGCCACCCAACACTAGTCTCACCCACAAAAAGCCACTAAGTATGTATAAAGTTTAATGTTGAGTTGAAGTTGTTATATGTACATGTAAAACGAATGGGTAACACAGCATGACAAAGAACCAGACACCCATAGAAATCCACGCTGGGACCATAAACCTAGCAGATAACAGAGATTGATAGAGCCCTGGGTGAGCGTTCAACCATAACACAAGATACTTATAAACGCAGTTAAAATGTTATATCCTTTTAAATAATAGGCATAACAAGAATAAGATGTTCCCAACAATGTGATTATGTGATGTAAACAGCAAACTGTTAATAAAAATATATAAAAAAAATAAAAATACAACAGTCATCTACAGTGATCGTCTACGACAGTCATCTACAGTGGTCATCTACAACAGTCATCTACAGTAGTCTATGATGGCCTCATCTACGATGGTCATCTACTATGGCCTCATCTATGACGGTCGTCTACGACAGTCATGTACAGTGGTCGTCTACGACAGTCATCTACAGTCTAGTGCTCATAAGTCTAGTCCCTGGTTTTCGTCTTCTCTATTGGACCTTAGAAAGAACTGTAAAAAAATTGGAGAGAATTTGGAGAAAAGATTATAATCCTTCTGCTAAAGAAGCCTATAGATCAGCTATTAGATCTTACCATCATAATATTAAGACAACACAAGCTCTATATTACAGCAGTAGAATAGAGAACTCGTCCACTTCTCAGAAAGAAATCTTTCAGATCTTCAAGGAGCTCACTTTACCCCCTATGCCACCCTCCCCGGTGGAAGCTTCTATTATGCATAGTAATGTATTAGCGGCTCACTTTCAAGACAAGATTAACAAGATATACTCCGGTTTTCCTCCATCTCCCTCTCAGAATAATCTCATGGGGCAGGAGATGAATTCTCCTACGGGTATGACCCAGTTAACCAATTTTTCCCCCCTCACAGGTACTCTGATTGGGAATTTTCTTGCCAATATCAAATGGGGTTCTCCCTTGAATCCGGCCCCTCCTTCTATTCTTTTGAAGGCAGCAGATATTGTTGTTGGTCCTTTGACAGAAATACAGTACTTAATAATTCCTTGTCCGCTGGTATTCTTCCTAGTTCCCTCAAACATGCAATCATAAAGCCTCTCTTAAAAAAACCTAGGATGGATCACTCTGTCTTGGATAATTATCGACCCATTGCCCTTCTTCCTATATTGGCAAAAATTCTGGAGAAGCACGTGAACCTGCAATTGACCAGGCATCTTGAGAGCCACGATCATTTACATCCTTCTCAAATGGGTTTCAGAACCCATCACAGTACAGAATCGGCACTCCTTACTGTAACTGAATCTGCTCGGCAACTTCTAGATCAAGGTGGTCATGCTGCTATTATCCTCCTTGATCTTAGTGCAGCATTTGACACTGTTGATCATACTCTTCTCCTTGAACTTTCCAAGATAGGGTTAGGAGGTCCAGCCCTTGCCTGGCTCTCCTCCTTCCTCACGGGAAGATCCTTTCAAGTTTTGGATCGCTCTTTTTTGTCTGACGTCAGGTCTCTATCTTGTGGAGTCCCGCAGGGTTCATCTTTAAGCCCCACCTTGTTTAACATCTATCTGTCATCCTTGGCAACAGTAGTCGCTCCTTATAACCTCTCTATGGTCACTTATGCTGATGACACGCAATTGGTGGTTTCCCTCTCTAGTAGTAGGGACTTCCCCTCTGCCAACCTGGCCGACTGCATGAAAGATATTGGGGACTGGATGACCCTGTCGAAACTGAAATTTAATGACAGCAAATCAGAGGTAATGATTATAGGTAATGGCGCCCCTACCTCCCCTCTGGCTATGAACTCTGAGGCTTTTAACAGCCTGCCTCCTCCAATAACACAAGTAAAAAGCCTCGGCTTTCTGCTTGACCCACGCTTAACTATGGAGCCACAAGCTAAAAGAATCTCCTCGATCTGCTTCGGCTTAATTAGAAGTGTCAGGAAGATTCTTGGACTTCTGCCATTCGCTGCCAGAAGAATTCTTGTACAAGCCCTAGTTCTCTCCCGCCTGGACTACGGGAACTCCCTATATCTTAGTTCTCCAGATTATGTAATAAAGAGTCTGCAGGTTACGCAGAACGCGGCAGCTAGACTTCTCATGAATACCCCAAGGCATCTTTCCGCTAAACCAGCACTTGCAGCTCTTCATTGGCTCCCGATTAAGCAGTGCATTCAGTTTAAAGCTCTGTGTCTTGTTCACAGAGCCTTACACAATAAGGGTCCCCTTTCCCTTAGAAAACGTATCTTTCTTTACTCGCCCCTTAGACCTCTTAGATCTCGTTCTTCTCGACAGGTTTACATCCCTTCGGTCAAGAGATCATGGGGAGGTAATTCGTTCTCCATCAGGGCTGCTCGGCTCTGGAATGCCCTGCCCTTTGAATGCTGTCAGGAATCCTCTGAACTTCTCTTTAGGAGGAAGTTAAAAACCATTCTCTTTCCCAGTTAATCTGCTTCCCCTGGCTCTTCCGACATTCATGGTGTACTTTAGCGCTGGGATGCCCCCGGGTAGCCATGCGCTCTACAAATCTATAAACTAAACTAAACTAAACTACAGTGGTCTATGATAGTCTCATCTACGATGGTCATCTACTATGGCCTCATCTATGACGGTCATCTACTGTGGTCATCAACAACGGTCATTTACAGTGATCGTCTACGACGGTCATCTACAGTGGTTTATGATGGCCTCATCTACCAAGGGCCTCATCTACGGTGGCCATCTACTATGGCCTTATTTATGAGGGTCATCTATGACAGTCCTCTACAGTGGTCGTCTACGACGGCCATCTACAGTGGTCGTCTACGACGGTCATCTACGGTGTCGTCGAAGACGGTCGTCTACAGTGGTCGTCGATGACAGTCGTCTACGGTGGTCGTCGACGAGGGCCTCATCTATGATGGTTGTCTACGATGGCCTCATCTTTGATGCTCATCTACGACAGCCTCATCTACGATGGTTGTCTATGACATCCTCATCTATGATGCTACTATATGGCAGTATCATCTATGACGGTTGTCTACGGCAACCTCATCTATGATGCTAGTCTATGACAACCTCATCTACGATGGTCGTCTACAACAGCCTCATCTACAATGATTGTCTACGACGGGCATATACGACGGCCTCTTCTATGATAGTCATCTGTGACAGTCTCATCTATGATGTTCATGTGCAACAGCCTTTTCTGATGGTTGTCTACTACTACAGCCTTGCCTACAATGACCTAGTCTATGGAACTACATCTACGATGGCCTTGTCTCTGTGTGCCTTGTCGACGACGGCCTTGTCTATGACTGCATCCTCTACGAAGGCCTCGTCTGCGGTGAAGGCCTCGTCAACAAAAACAAATATTGTCTACATGAGCCTAGTTGTTTACATCCGCCTCGTCGAACTTGATCACAATACAAATTAAGATGAAAACAAGTAATTGTCAACAACAGCAAAACACACATAATCCAGAATAATGTAGTGTCAAGCATTGAGGTACCAATATGAGCATGTCTTCAACAGTCAATATATTGATGCAGAGCATGGGCAGGTCCATGTATCTCATACTAGAGCTTCAGAGTATATTACAGCCACAACTGGTGGATTTCCCCATCAGATTTATTTTGGGGGTTTCCATACCCTTCGGAGTGAGCGAACAAACACTTCCAGATTCCTATAGCAAACAAGAAATTAGTTTGTTTTTTCTTTATGACTTTAGATAGGAAAGCTGTAAAACCTATTCCAGTTGCTCATATATCCAGGAGGAATTACAATCATGGAAAACCCTATTATTCATAGTTCCGCCTAACAAGTAAGGACACGTTCTCATCTAGGTCCAGAGTACTGTACGGGCTGCCAATTCACTGGTAATATGGGGCAGGTATAGCCACCAGATCTGGTCAGACATGGCCACATAAATAAAATGTTTGCCGGAAGATGGAAAAAAAAATGCTGCTGTAGTGGAGCATAGACTGTGCTATAGAAAAAGCTTCAACAGTATTCCCACAACTGGCAGGGTCAGTGGTCCTTGGATATTACGCATCAAGGCAACAACATAAAAAAATTTGAGGTACAAATATATCTAATATTTTATAGTACCATGCCGACGCTCTGTATGCCATGCATGTGGACGACTACTTGAAAGCAGTCAACTGTGACTCATGATACTGCATGATCTTTTGGGGAATTACAATTTCGAATGAAACAATCTCTAGAGGGACCCAAAAAAGACAATTATCCATTGATAAGTATCTGACTTAACCCTCTCAGTAGCACTTAGGGTAGCTTACCTACAGTGACAATGTTCTGGTGCTGATTACACCATCCAGTGGGAAAAAACGTTCCAAAAATGTTGTCATCTATGGAAGAAAATAGCATTGGACAAATAAGTCCTGGATCTCCTCACATATAGATATATGTTGCAGTTCACCCAGATTCCGCTAAAGGAAGGAAGTGCTAGCTACTATGACCAAGGGGTCCATAGAGAGAAACCCACATTCTCATTAAGAAAGAGGCTTCTATTCTTGGTTTGCCTCATAAACCAGAAAACAGAGGAGTGTCCATCCATCATACACCTCCAGAAATTAACAAGTATTTCCGGAAACAATCCTTTTATATGGTCTCCTTCAGCACAGGATATATATATTTTTGTTTCTGCATTCCCACTCCTCAGAGTTCTTCCATTTGGCTTCAGATCAGCTTTTTCAAGAAGGGTTCCCCAACTTCGACAACTTGTTGATAAAAGCACCAATGACATTTCAAGCGTCCAAGGCCGCAGAGGCTTGCCTAAAGTTGTTTCACAGGCTGTCTCCTTGTGAATTATCAGAGATAATCAACTCCTCCATCAAAGAAGATACTTTATGTTCAAATAGCTTTTGGGCGTCAGGTCCTCAGCGATCAATAGGATCCCTCTTGTATGCCTGAAAATGAATGCCTTACAGGAGCAGCTACAAAAACAATAGACTCAATCAAACAAATCATTTCAGGGCCTGATGAATTTTCACATAGGTGATGGAAGCTCTTGTCTGGTAGTCTCAGACTACAAATACTTCCCTGGGAAGCTGGGGCAGTCATCTACAGAACCTCTAATTCGAGGAAAGTGGTTTCTGCTCCAGAAGAGCATACATATCATTCACCTAGATCTCAAAGCCAACTGTTTCGGTCTCCAAATTTTCCTCCCAGTGTAGCAGAGTCTTCGGTGTTAGTTCGCAAGGACAGTACTACCAGCATGCAATAAGTGAATAAATGAAGCTGCAATATCCTTGGCGCTGTCCAAGGAAGACCAGGAAATTTGGTGTCCGCTTATGACACACAGGATAACTCTTCGGGCTGAACATAGTCCCTGGAATAGAAATCTCATAGCAGACATGCTAAACAAAATTGGAAACAGCCTTGAAGAAGGAGAATTTGATCATTCGGCTCTAAGCATGATCTTCTTGTTCTGGGCAAACTGGCTCTACATCCCTTTGCAACAAACTAAACCGGCAAATGCCTGTTCTATGCAAGTTGGCATACACATCCAGGATCTTGGTGGAATGCCTTTCGACAGATGCTCCAGGATCTATATATATCTTTTTCTCCAATACCTTTAATACCAAATATTCTCACCAAGAGGAAAGCAAAGCAGTGTTCTCCTGTCCTGCTAGCCCCCAGGTAGCTAGTTCAGCATTGGTTCACTGTGCTTCTCCTGCTATCAGAACACAACCACATTCTGTAAACCTTTGATGATAAACTAAGGCCAGGCCGTTCATCCTGACCTGACTTCTCTCCTCTTAAGCGCACAGCTCCTAAATTCCATCAATCCAAAGATCTCAATATTCCTCAGGACTGCAGGTAGATTCTCTCCAAGTCAAGGAGAAGGCCACAATAAGGACACTTAAACATTAATGGGAAAGCTTCTGCCTGTTGCACCAGAAAATCAAACCTACACCCTCTCCTAGCATAATCGGGCAAATAACTATCCTATCTCATTTCACTAACTCAGTCACAGTTCGTACATGCGTCCGTTAAGGTACAGCTTACAGCATTATCAAGATATAGCTGTTCATCACTTTTTTACTTTCTACTCTTGCAGAATCATCAAACAATTCATAAAAGATTTATTCAGTGTTTTCCTACAGAAAGAGCTGCTTCCTCGGACTGGCACCTGAACATACTTCTATTTCAACTCATGAAGAGTTAATTCAAACCCACTCTCGGAGCACACCTCATATTTCTTGCATGGAAGGTCGTCTTGTTACTGGCGCTCACCTCAAAGTACGGTAGAGAAGATGCAGGCTTCCTCACCACTAGAACCTTCTTGCGCCTCACAGGTTATTTTGTTCTTCTCTGAACCAATCCACAGATTTATTCCCATGGTTCCTTCAGATTTTGCCTCAATGAGCCTATAATATTTAGGACATTTCTCCTGAATTCAACATCACCAGCTGAGAGGTCTATTCATACTCTAGGTATCAAGTGATATCTAAGAGTAGGATGTATTCAACTGGGGCAGTTCTACTTCAACTACTTTGTTTGCGTAAGTACCTCTGGAGAAGATGTGTTGTGATGTGTGCATATTATTCATGCAGCATTATTACCTGAAATAGGCGCAGCGCAATCATACAGCGGTTGGATTGGTTTTACTATACCACTTATTTAATTAAGGGGAGCCTGTTTTGGTTCCATGCGTTCATGTATTCATGCAGATTTTAATGTAGGATGTGTATATATGGATATATATGTACATATATATATATATGTATAAAGTTATTATGTTTCATATGAATGTTATGTATATATTTTCTACCGACCATCCGCTATTTGCGCTAATACTATAAGATATACAAATACAGTAACTGCTTGCTATTCTGATTCTCCTTGAGAGCGGAGACTCAGTTTCAGAGCCAGATCATTATACTCTCTATAGGAAGACAATAAGTTACTTACCTGTAACTGCAGTTCTCCAGTATTGGTATCTTTCATAGATTCACATGCTTGAATCATTCTGAAACTGAGTCTCCGCTCTCAAGGAAAAGTAATAGGGGTCTGAGAGTGCTAGTTGAAAAATTTCTGTTCTTTTTTCTTCATGTTGACCAGTACGATTTCAGTACGCTCCTGGGAACAGGTTTACTCCCCATCTTTCACCAGAATACAGTTGTTTTTCAGACATGAGCCCTTGAATGTTGTGGTACATCATTCTTGCCTTCCACAAACTGCGTCCAATGAATCATCCTTACTGTCTTCTGCGTCTTTTTCAGTGAGAACCTCACTATCAGTTGTCTAATACAAAACACGTCTGTTTTCCAGCTAACAAATAGTAGCTTCTGAAACAGCAACTTCTGCAGCAAAGAGAAGAAAACATCTTGCACAGCAACTATTCAATGCAAAAATAGGCCTTTCAACATTCGCATATTTGTTAATTGATGTGGCACCGTCAGATAGTCTAAGTTAAGAATACATTTCTTTTCCACGTTAGGCCCATAATGTTTAAGTAAGATTGCCTACTGCACATTTTGCATTTAGCATATTTCATTTCTGGCCGCATGGAGTCATCCTTACATACAGCCTGCAGCCTTGCCCTGCCTGAAGACTGAGGATATCCTAGTATTATGGGTAATTTAAAATGTAGAGTTGTGTTTATAACCCATATACTTAAACTCTGATTATTTGGTACATCACAATCAATCATAGCTTTTCTTCACCCACATTTTTTTTTTCTTACATTTTGTCTTATGGACTGCAGTGTTGACTGTTCACAATAAAAACAGTCATTGCAAGTGGCGGATTGGCTGAAGGGTAACACACGTTTTTTGAGGACTGACAAAATGATGGTTGTGATTCAAAATGCATCCTTTTGATATTGGGTCCCCATGAGGCAGTTTTGGTCTTGTAGGAAGTTCACCGTCCTCAGGTAGGTGGTGATGGAAGTGAATGGATCCATACATATTGTCTGAAATTGCCTTTTCTGCAGGGTATTTTTGGCTTCTGACCACCTGTTTTTGATCCTGTGCTGAATTTTGTTTTTTGCTGGCTTTAGGACTCTGGGCACTTTACCACTGGTGACCAGTGCTAAAGTGCAAGTGCTCTTGGTGATTGGTTTATCCATGATTGGCATGTTTGATTTACTAGTAAGTCCCTTGTACAGTGCACAGTGTATGACCAGGGCCTGTAAATCAAATGCTATTTGTGGGCATACAGCACTGATTGTGCCACCCACATGAGTAGCCCTGTAAACATGTCTCAGACTTGCCAGTGAAGTGTCTGTGTGTGCTGTTTTAAACTGCGATTTCAACCTGGCAAGTGCACCCACTTGCCGGGCCCAAACCTTCCTTTTTACTACATGTAGGTCACCCCTAAGGGAGGCCCAATGCAGCAACATGGGAAGGTTATAGGATATTTAAAAGATAGGACATGTAGTGAACTACTGCTAAATTTGGTTTTCAGTATTGCAAGGATTATCTCTCCCCTGTAGGGTAACATGGGGATTGCCTAAAATTATCTTGAAATATCTTTTAAGTGTAATTTCCCATTGGAAGCAGATAGAGATGTGGAGTTTGGGGTCTCTGAACTCACAATTTAAAAATACATCTCGTGGTGAAGTTGGTTTTTAAATTGTAAGTTTGAGAATGCCACTTTTAGAAAGTGAGTATTTTCTTTCTTAACTATTCTGTGCCTCTGCCTGGCTGTGGAATACACATCTGGGCCAGGATGTTTGTGAATTCCCTCTATAAAGTCACACAAAGGGAGCTGAGGTGTGTCCTGCATATCATGTTGGTTCTTCCGGGGCTTAGAGTGGTGGGAGGAGCTAACACTGAATAGGGCTGTGTCTGTCCTTACACAAAGCAGTCTCCAACACCCTGGAGTGTGTCTGGGGCCAGGGCAGAAAAGGCAGGATCTTCTGTACTACGAAGTCTTTCCTTTGAAATTTGCCTACTTCAAAGGCAGAAATGAGTATTAGTATTGGACCTCTGAGACCACAACTTTAGAATCCTTCTGGACTTAGGACATTCTGCCAGGGAGAAGAGTTAGAAGCTATAGGAGGGATTGCCACTCTGCCTGATGCTTAGCTGTGCTGGCTTGCTGCTTGCTACTTCTGTTCTGGGAGTGAAAGGACTGGACTTTGCTTTCTACATCCTGCTTCCAAATGTTCTCAATGGGCGGGGACTGGTCTTGCCTCCTATTAGAAGTCTCAGGGACATCAATGACTTCATCTGCCAGCACCTGGGCTCTCTTGCTTAAAGTCCTGACTCGCCAAGTGGTGCCAAATCCAGTTACTGGGCCCTTCAGATTGAGTTCTGGTGAAACCAAGAAGAAACCAAGCACATCAACTCCAGAGCAACGTCAGACCTGGCACCACTGTCCGACTCCACGCTGGTGCTTCCATTAGAGCTGTGGTCCCTGTTGAGTGCAATGATTGTGACCAATACCGCAGGCCCAATGCTGCTGCAGCACCTCTGAAGTCCTGCCACAGCTTGAGTCTTGAGTGCTGTGTTCCTGATGTCTGGAACACCCGACTCCCACGCAGCACCTGTGATCCCATGGTTTTATCGCGACATTGTGAAGTTGATGCCTCGCGTCTTGACCTGCTGGATTTATCGACCCTGATGGATGTTAAGGAACCGACTCCTTGCCACCGATGCCGCATCTGTTGGAGAAATAAACTGGAGGCAGGGACAGAGAACTGTAGCAATCACAAGTTTATTGGGGGATTGTTTGGCCAAACGGGCAGAACTGCTCACGCATAAGGTTCTGACAACAGATGTAAGGTTACAGTGAAATATATACAATACTGGACATGATAACTTGCACATACACATCGGTGCAAGCCCACATTATTTAGTGTGGTGGGAACAAGAAAAAAGACCTGATAAGAGGTACAGCTGAAGAAAGGAGTTGCCCTGCTCTGTTTCTGCAGAGCCAAGGTTATTGTAGCCCTGAAGCATAACTGATGCACCAAATAGCTGGACCTCGCAATAATGAGCAGTTTGGTTAGGGGAGAGGTACTCGGGCAAGGTGTGGAATGGGCAGAGGAGGGGTACATGGAGCAGGAGTGGGATTACGAGCATGGTAGAGAAAGGTAGCTCAATGGGTATAGATGCATGAAGCTTAGATTGTCATTTGTTTGACAATATCCACCCTAACTGATCGTAAGATCAGTACAGACAGTAAACAGAGTGTAACATTGGTATACATTGTAACTGAGGTAATACAAAAATATAAAATAATGTATATAGGTGATTTTTAGTTAAGGTAGTGACAGTACTAAACATTAACATTACTAAAATTATTCGTATTAGCACTTATGTATTATTGTTCTATAGCATGTAGTACACATAATATATATATGCATTGAACATTTATATGAAGCTATTATTACGAGGTAGGTGCAATGTAGCAGCATGTTGTCATATATGTGCTTCTTAATTATGTAGTCAGGAGGTATTTATCTTGGTACCTTGTAGTACATTTGTTAATATATTTGTGCAATATGTAAGCTAAAACTACGCTAAAAGCAGTATATGCATAAACTAGTGCTATGATTATTTTTAAATATGAGAAGAAACCACACTTTTACGGTGCAGTGTACAAGTAGCAGTAGTGAGCATTAGTGTAATATGAACATTTGCAGTGAAAGCAAGCAGTACATTTATTGATATCTATGAAAACATGTTTATTAGCATTATTACCTGTATTTCCGCACTTAAGTCAGAAGCGTCATCTGGTAATCTCCGATATTGCTGAGCCACCTCATGTTCCATTGGTGGTAAAATCTGGCAGAAAACAAGCTTTTTCTAAAACTAAAAAGTTGTTGACATAGTAAGTAGCAACATTGCAGGAAACACAACCCTATTATTATTACTACAACTATCCGTATTATTGCTATCAGTAGTTTTGTTATCCATCCTGTAGGTAACAAAGATCATAAACAGGATAGATCTAGGCCATCATTATCATCATCTTGACCCCCCTTTTCGAACACCTGTACTGCTTGTTTTTTTTTTGGCTACATTCAGTTCTATCTTTGATGATTGATTGACCTAAAAACAACATGTTTGATTGATCAAGGCACATTCCCTCCCTTGTTGGACAGTAGGCAGGTCTAAAGCAAGTCTGTTCTGAATATTCATTAGAGCTACTGAATTTACTTCAATTTGCAGCCCTTGAAGGGCATGTCTAGTTGCGTTAAAAGCTACTGCTAATTCTGCGGACACGTTTATAACAGCTAACTTTAAATCGTAAATACCAAAGCCTGGTATAAGTATATGTAGAAATTTGAACACCCCTGATTTCCTTGTCTCTAATATTGGTGTTTGCTTCTTGTATCTATGAGCAAAGCTTACTAAATTCAGTGGATCTGAGGCTGCTAAAGTTGGTAATACAGTTATGTTTGGTGTAAGATAAATTAAGAAACATGTAACTTCCCAATTTGTTGGTAGTACTGTGTTGCCACACCCAAAGTACCTACTTCCCTGGACATGTACATTCATAACATTGTATTTACTATAGAGCAGACCCACCCCATCTGGTGGATACTTGTTAAATCTATTACAGTGATGATAGTCCCTCCAAGTATCATTTGTAATTGTTGCATTTTCTCAAGGGGAAGTGTATGAGCACTGGATAGTCCACAGAGGAAGTTCTAATACTTTCGAAATTATAAGAGGTGCACTGTCATCATCTTTGCGAGTTAAAACAAAGGAGTCATGCAGTACTTTTTCTGGTGCTACAAGTAGTGTGTCTTCTTATATTGTCAGGTTCCGATAATGTAAAGTGTAATTTAGAAGCCTCTATTCATATCAGTCCAATTTCTGACATGTAAATCCACACCTTTTAACCCCCAGTTTCCTGCAGTGTTTATCAAATTCTAATAAATGAATGCACTTTCCTTCCTCTACGTGCCCCATGTTCTGTACATTGGGGTTACGTCCTAAAAAATTAGTTGCGGAAACATATGGGAAACATAGCTTGTGTGCTATTTTCATCAGGGGCAGGTGATAATTTATATTCAGCTTGCATGTTAAGTAGTAGTGTACATTTGGGGTCTGCATGTGTGTGGTCACATTCCCAAGTGATGTTAGGTACATGATACACAACCCCTTCCTCATATTCTTTTAATGGCAATGGGGATGAATACAGCACTATGGGGGCTTCTGGATGTCGTGATAAGTGACAACATACACAACAGTACTCAAGACACAATGTTTTGGCAAGCTGTGCATGTACCTGTATCAGAGGGTGTACAATTGGATTTTGAAAAAAAATCCACATTTTGAAGCTTTGTGCATATCAACAAAACACATTTGTGGTAGGCCATTATCAATGCGTTGTGCAACTTAGTATATTAGGGTGAGCCACCCTACAATTCCCCTGTATATCCTTCTGTTTAGTTATACTGTAACGAAAATCATAAATGTGTTCTGAATCTCATAGTGCCTCGGCCTGCAACTGTTCTCCTGTTGGCTCCTTGTGGGACTGTTTTTAAGTGACGCCACAGGTTCTCAGCTAGTGTAGTTATGCTTCCATCATGGAGATGATAAATAGTATTGTTACCAGTCATTGTTAAGTTCATGATGCCCTTATTGTAATATACTCCTCCTTAATGCTAATTATGCTATGATGTTCCTGTTATAGCTCAGCTTATTTTATCATCGGGAAGATTAGGGTTGACAAAACATTTGCTACTACTCTTCTTTTATCTTCTTGTGCTGGTCTCCTGTTGTCTTCTTCTTTCTTGGTGCTGGTTGGTTGTCAGCCATTATGTACTTCTCTTCCTGATCCGCTGTTGTCTATTTCTGGGGCGGTTTCCCGGACCTCTCCTGCATGGTCCCTTGTTGTTCCTTTGCTATGAACTGTTGGGATCCTTGGTCATCACCTGGTGATGAAGCTCCCTTGCATCGGGCCCCGTGGATCCACTCAGGTCTGTCCTGTACCTTCACAGATGTTCTGGTCACCAACAGTACCAAGTATGGTGCAGTCCACCTAGGAGAAAGAGAAGCATCTTTTACTTTTCTCATCATTACCCAGTCACCAGGTTTAAACGGGTGTCTGTTTGCATCTGAAGGCTGAGGCAGTGCACTGGCAATGTGCCCAGGACAATTGCATAATCTGATACACTTTCATCAGCCCAGACAATCGCTGCATTATTACCAGCCAGTGGTTGTTTTAAGCCAATTGCCATAGATCGCCCCATGAGCACCTCATGAGGGGACAGTTTAGTGGCCCTGCATGGTGTACTTTGTAGTGCAAAAAGCACCAGTGGCAATGTATCTGGCCACTTTACAATCTGTCTCTTGTGTAGCTTCCATCAACCTCTCTTCTAATGTGCTGGGGTGATAAGGTGTGTGTAACTGCCATTTAATTCCCAGTGCAGTGCATGTTTTGTCAATTATACAGGACACAAAGTATGTTCCCCTGTCACTGTCAATTTTTTCTGACACTCCAAACCATGGAATTATGTCTTTTAACAAGCATTTAACCACTGTGTTAGCGTCATTTTTCCTAGTATGGAAAGCCTTCACCCATTTGCAGAACATAACTAAACACACTAACATATATTTGTAACTGTTTTAAGGAGGCATGTGTGTGAAATCTATTTGCATTTTTGCGAATGGTCCATGAGGCACTGATAAGTGGTTGTGAAAAGCTGGTGTTTCCCTTTATTATTTTTAGCACACTCAACACAGCGTGAACAAAATTTATCAGTATAAGTTGTGGTGCCGGGTGCTAACCAATGTGTTCTAATGGTACTATTTATTCCCGTCTTGCCAACATGAGTTGGCCCATGAGCCATCCTTGACCTGGGTAGAAATATAGCGCATGGTGCTACAGGCCTGCCATCAGGGTGAGTGCACAGTCCCTCATCATTTGGAGCACATCCCGCCGTCATCCTTAACTTCACCTCGCTGGGGTCTGCTAATTCATGAGCCTTGATTACATCTTTATTTGTTAAGCGTAGTTCATCAGTTTTATTTTTATCATGTCTCGTCTTAACAAACAATGTTACTGCTATCACTGGTCTCAACATACTTTTTTTTGCAGCCACATCAGCACATGCGATCCCTCTGGCTGCTTCAGTTTCAGCATTTGTATCAGCCTCACATTTTATTACCGCTATCTCTGCTGGTAGTAAGCAAATGAGCAACCATATCAGCATGTTAGATAGGGCGACATGATGCTGTTATGAAAACATGGTACTGCCACAGTTGTCAAAAATCATGGACAACCACAAATGTGTACCTGGAATCTGTGTAAATGTTAGCTCTTTATCCCTCTGCTACCGCACAGGCTCTTGTGAGAGTGTGTAGCCCAGCCTGTTGTGCTGAAGTGCCCCATGATAATGCTGCACTTTCAACAACATCAAAAACTGTAGTTATTGCATAGCCTGCTTTGTAGTCAGTGTCAGTCAGTCCGCTAGCTGAACTGTCAGTGTACAAGCCACGTCTGCATAGTGCAGAGGTGTCTGTTGTAAATCTGGCCTAGACGATGTGCATAACTCAACAGTTGCCACACAGTCATGATCGTCTTCAACATGTACATCTATGCCTGTGCCCCTAATAGGGAGCAACATCGTGGATGCATTTATAGATGGGCAGCGCTGTATAGAGAAATTGTTGTTTGACAACAAGGTGACCACATAACCTGTACGCCTTGCAGCAGAGAAATGTTGAGAAGCACCTGAATTTAGCGGTAACACCACAGCATGTGGCACATATACAGTACCTTGGTAATCTAACACAATGGGAGCCGTTCTCTCAACCATTAGGGCCGCAGCAGCAACTGAACATTGACAGGCAGGAAAGCCCATTACAACCCCAGGCAAAGACACAGAGTAATAGGCCACTTCCCTTCTTCCTGACCCATGTTTTTGTGTCAGTACTGCATTTGCAATGCCATCTCTTTCAGATATATAGAGGTGGAATGGTAGTTTGTAATCCGCAGGCCCAACACTGGTGCAGTGCACAATGCCTCTTTTAGTTTCACATAGCAGTTAATCAGTTCAACAGTCCATTCAATGTCTTTGGGAGCTGGTTCCAGTGTGCACTTCCTGATGGGCTCATCGTATAATCTGTAATCAGGTATCCATTGGCTGCATAAATTGGTCATGCCAAAGAAGGACAGCATTTTTGTTTCTTGTAGTGGGCCGTGCCATGCGCATTATGGCAGACACTCTCTCTAGTGACATTTTCCTCAGTCCTTTTGCTATCACATAGCCCAAGTATGTGACTTCTGGGAGGCAGCATTGAAATTTTGAGAGAGATGCTTTGTGCCCACACTGCTGGAGATGATTTAGCAGTTCTACAGTGTCTTTTTTGCATGCGTGTAAGGATGGTGATGCAATCAACAGGTCATCTGCATACTGTATGACACTACTACCCCCTTCCAGTCTCAAACTGTCCAAGTCTCTTTTGGCAGCAGCAGCATATACTGTTGGGCTCTGTAAATCCTTGGGGCAAACGTGTCCACATTAGTTGTATGTTCTGGTATGTAAAAGAAAGGAGATACTGAGAAAAACACCAAAGACAGATCTGTTACTGAGAACGCTTCGGCCTCGGCTGGTATGGCTGACAAAATAGAATTGGAATTAGAACAGACGTTGTGGGAACCACAATGTTGCTGATTGTGCACAGGTCTTGAATTAATCTATAATTATTGGACCCTGCTTTTGCTACCGGAAATATAGGGGTGTTGCAAGGGCTGTCAGTATAGGCTGACACTCCTTGTCCTAACAGGGAATCAATCACTGGCCGAATACCCTCCTCTGCTTGAGGGGAGAGATGGTACCGCTGTATTGATGATAAAATAGCACCGTCCTTTACTGTCACTTTATGAAGGGTAAAACATTTTTAGTAACCCTACTTCATTCTTGTGTTTAGCCCAAATATGTGAATCAATGAGATTCATTATCATCTGTGGTATTTGTTTGTCATTTATTTTCTCAAACACTGCTGTTTTATTGTTTTCAGTATATAGCACAAATGACCAGCCTTCCCTGTCACCCAGTCTAACCACCACCCCATACTTGAATTTGAAAGATGCAGTAGTGTCTAATCTCTTCAATCTCCTCACCGTGGGTCCCAGATCTTTGCTTTTAAACCCTGGTGCTACTGCAAGAGACACGTGTGGGCAGGAATGCAGGGACTTAACTCTATGCTTATTGCGTACCCCTCCTGTCCCACAAATAATATGTTTTCTTACAATTCTGTGGTCCAATGTAACTTATTGTCTGCGGCATATGCATATTGTGCTGGCACATCCCCAGTAAAATATGCCGCTGTGCAATGAGGTGGTTGAAATGTTTCCTTTAATATCTGTAGCAGTGAAGCTAAAGCAGGATCTACTGGTCCCCCATGAGTAATGAGTAGTCCTATAGACCTGGGTACCAGTCTTTGTTTAAAATAGTCCACTGATATTTTGATGGAGAGAGGGACACCGCCTGTGGACATTGATGTGAAATTCTTTCATGCTGTGTGGACAGATGCACAGCCATTGGTAGCTTCTCTTCAGGCACTTGGAGATGTACTCCATCCTGAAAGTAGTAATCCGTTGAATGTAGCTTACACAACAGATCCCTTCCTAGTAAATTCAGAGGGTTATCAGGGGAAACAAGAAATTGGTGCTCAATCTTTCACTGGGAGACAGTGACAGGTAGTGGTACAGTTAGCTCTTCACTCATAGGAATCCCTCTATTCCCAACAATCGTTATCATCCTAGCGCTGCCTGCACCCACACTTGGATCTGTTATTGCAGAAAAGGTAGCACCTTTGTCGATCAAAAAAATCATAAGTGTTATCTCCTACCGTCATGGGGAATGTTGTATTCTCATCTGGTGTGTCAGATACTTTTATGACAGGAGCGTGGACCAATTTCTGGGGTGTTGGTGTCTCTGACCCCCCCATCCTATAGTTTACTGCCTGCAAATGGGTCCGCCATTGTAAAAGGTGTATTCTGGATGTCCTTAGGTATCAGCGGGATAGTCGCTGTCTGGCCATCCTGCGGTACCGTCTGGTGGGCTCTATCTTGGTTGTGGTCCCGTTGTCGGTGGCATGACCTACAATCCCTAGTCCAGTGACCAAAATGCCCACAATTAAAGCATTTGTCCTTACTCTTGTCTCTTCTCGGATCCCCCCTATATTGAAACTGCTGCTTCCCCCGAGTAATCTATTTGTTGATACATCCCCTCACGCTTCGCTGTTGGTACTGTTTGCGCTACAAAAAAACCTGTTTCCCCTTTTACTGTGTCTCTCTTTACTTTAAACAAACCATCCCTTTCCATATTTATCAGTGCAGTACTTAATTTATTATAGTCCATTGCAGACCATTGATGACATGTCATCTTACATGTAAGGGCCACTTGGGCCAACAGTGCATTCATTAAAGTTTGCATGTTTGATATGTATCGTCTGTGCGGCAATATCTGCATGTTTGTCCCATACTTCATTAAAACGCATGAGAAAGTCAGATACCTGTTCTCCTTGCTTTTGTATCGTCGCTGTTATGTGTGAGAAATCACCTTGTTTTACTGCTAAACTATCCACTATTTCCTTTATTGATCTAATCCAATGTAACATTGCTTCCTCTAATCTTTTTATATCCTCTACATCGTCAGTCCAGCACTTAGATGCTGGTGCCTTAAAGCTATCCTTGACTAATAGCCACTTACTACCATGTTCTATTCTAGCAGCTGACCTATGTCTCCTAGTAATGGGTGATATATGACAGCCATTTTATATAGCCAGTCAAGAAACTTTTTACAATTTGTGGTACGGCCTGGTGCATCTTTAGCCATTGCTGCAACCTCTGCAGGTGTCCAAGGTTTTAACATAGCTGTTTTACCTATCACCACCTTGGGTGTCTGGTGTGGGTGCTGTTGTACCATATTCAATGCTCTGGGTCTCAAATTATAATGGTCAGTTTGTTGTTCCAGTGTATTAGATGGGCTTGGCACAAGAGACCCCACTGCAGAACCTATCGCTTCTGAAACATTTCCAACCATAGCGCTGTGCCAGGAGTTAGTTTTGTCATCTTCAGTTTGCCCATCCGTATTCCTTGCTGCTATATTTGGGGATGTAACTTGGTAAGTCAGTATTATTCTGTGTGGTGTACCCACCACAGTGCTATCCCCATGTGCTGAATGTGGGCTGGCGTCTGACACAATGCGATGGTGTGTCAGGTAATGGTGACATCCTGTCATTTCCCTCATCTGTGCCTAGCCCACTGGTAGATAAACTCTCTGGACCCATCTGTTGTGTATTTATATCCATTATCTGGTTCTGTGGTGTTAAAGCCCTCCCCGAGACTTGTTAGCCTGATCCTCAGCAATGTATGCCTCTAAAATGTCTGTAGTGTTCAGGGTGTCTGACTGTGCAGGTAGTTTAGTGTATAGGAAAAAATGCAAGTTTATGAACACAAGTCGACAAGAACAGGAAAACAATAATCTAAAATTAATCCAATAATCACCACGTCTAAACAAAGTGATCACAACCAGTGCACAATGAAAGTACCTTGAAGTCAAAAGTCAACAACCTTCAAAAGTCAGCAACCCTCAGAGACCACATAAAACAGTACAGCACCAGTGGTAGCAGAAACCAGAGCACAAGGAGACAGCCCATAAACGAGCAAAGTCCAAAGCACTTTAAGAATAAAAACCATAACAAAACAGTGGCCACAGGTAAACAAAACCAAGCATGTATTTGAAACAATTTTCGCTGCATACACAGAATAATTACATTTATCACAGAACAAACAGAAATTCTCAGTGTTGAATTTGCTATGGACCACAGACCATCCTGCTTCAACTTAGTGCATTGTATTTTCTCCCAGACCCTAGTCTCCCCTGCACGCAGTTTCTTCTGTGTGGACTTATGCTCCTACATAAGGAACCGCTGCCATTGAATAACCTCTTCAACATAGAGTTGCTTCTAAGTACCCAGCAGTCACCTGCCCAACTGATGGGGAGACGGGGTAATTTGTTTGATTCCCTGAAGGGCAACCATAGAGGAGAGCTGTGGACAAATGTCTACCTACCCCTTCCTCGGACTCTCCGGGAATCCTATTTCTGACACCAATCTGTCGGAGAAATAAACTGGAGGCAGGGATCACAAGTTGATTGGGGGATCGTTTGGCCAAACGGGCAGAGGTGCTCATGCATAAGTCTGTGACAACAGATGTAAGGTTACAGTGAAATATATACGATACTGGACATGAGAACTTGCACTACAGAGGTGGGAACAAGAACAGAGGCGTGATAAGAGACACAGCTGGAGAAAGGAGTTACCCTGCTTGGGTTCCGCAGAGCTAAGGTTATTGCAGCCCTGAAGCATATCTGCTAAACAAAATAGCTGGCCCTCGCAATAATGAGCAGTTTGGGTAGGGGAGGGGTACGCAGACGAGGAGTGGAATGGGTAAGGGAGGGGGCCATGGAGTAGGAGTGGGATTACTAGCATGGGAGAGAAAGGTAGCTTACTGGTTATAGGTACATGAAGCTGAGATTGTCATTTCTTTCACAGCATCACCTCTCCTGAAACCGTAAGGAACTGACGCGTCCGTCACCTGCCCTGCCTCACAGTAAGAAACCAATGCCTCATCTCCCTGGTAGCAGTGAGGAACCGGCGCCGCACTGGCTCCAACAATGCCTCACCTCGGCGAGTGTGCAACATCTTTGTTACCTAGTTTTCCAAAGGTACTGTGCCTGGGGTCCGTGCGACTCTGTGACCGGCCCACACTCCCTCACGAGTGGCGTCGGACTGTTGGGTATAACTTTATCAAGATGTTGTGATAGCCCCCGTTGGAGTTATTGTGTTTCTAAGTGCTTTACTGAGATTTAATCTTCAAACATGTGTATCTTTGCTTGTGTATATTGGATTTTTTGACTTTTTGGTATTGTTTTACTCAGATAAATATTGGCTATATTAGTTGGTGTGGACTACTTTTGTGGTATTTTCACTGTGTTACAGAGTGTGTGTAGAAATACTTTACACATTGCCTCCGAGATAAACCTGACTGCTCATGCCAAGCTACCAAGGGGGTGAGCAGGGGTTATCTTAGCTGTGTGGTTCCCTTAACCCGGACTGAAGTGAGGGTCTCTACTTAGACAGGGTACAAACCACTGACAACTAGAGACCCCATTTCTAACACATATGGAGACCTCACATTGCATAGAATTTTGCCTTGTAACGAAGTTCTCCTGCAAGTGTAATGATTTGCCCATACCAATCCATCACTCATTCATATCGGTCCAATCTAGACAGATGGTAGCACAGGATGTGTAGGGCTTCCTTCAGGGTTGTTACACGTGGCAAATGGAGGATTTAGAAGGCGCATTACTTACCTTGGGAGTCCTGTCTTTGTGATGCTGAAGTGTACACCAGACTCACACCTTTGAGAGAAGTTTCAACTATGTATTCATCTGGGTTACTTGCAGGATGGGAGATGGCAATGGGTAATGTCCACATAACTGATATAAGCACTTATAGCACTGTTTCAATAACTTGTGTTGAATGCCATTCTCACCTCATCCCCTCTATGATTCTCTCCAAATGATAGGTGTCACTTGGATCTAGTTTAGAGAAGATGGTGGTTGTCTTTGTCTGATATTATAATACAGAAATGAAGAGTGAAGAGTATTTCTTACAGATAGTAATGAATACAGGGACAATGCTCCTCATTTGGATTTGGGGTGAAAAAAACATGGACATCTGCTGTTGAGGTGAAATGCCAGATAAATCCTTTTTTCAAGATTTTCTTTAGGGTATTGTTTCAATACCTCATGTTTCTGAATGGTAGGAGGATATATCCACTCATGTTGGATTTTTGGTCCCTGCATCAAATAGGTAGGTCATGCAATCATGCTCCCTATGTGTCAGTAACTGGTGTGTTCCCTTCTTATTGAATACTTCAGTGAAATCACAATATGATCAAGTTAACTTCATCTTCCCAGATTTTTGGGTTTCTGTTCGAACATTCATCTGAACAGATATTAATGCAAATTGTAATTCCTTCCAATCAATGTAATTGTGTTTTCTGTGCCATTTAGTACCAAACACAATTATAAATGATGAGGAATAAACAAGATCAAATTCTATCTTTTCAACATGGCCTGGCGGTGTAACAGTGATAAATGGTAAAGTCTCATGCCAAATATTTCCTGATGTCAAATCCGTACCATCTATTAATTTACTGGCCTCTGGTACATCTTGTTCTTGTATGAGAGTCTGTTCTTTCTTTTGAAACTTCTGGTCTATAAAGCAGATGGAAGCTCTGGAGTCAATCAACACCCAGGCAGAAATATTCTGGATAGCATACGGCACCAGGATTTTCAGATAGAAGAGACTCTTGGGATGATGAAAGGACTGTTTTGTTGCACTTACCCTCGGTCTGTCAACCAGGATCAAGCTTGCCTGTTTCCTGTCATTTGGAAAGACTGCTTCCCAAATTGGCCTTGTTTTCCAGAATGCATAAAATACCCCTAATAACATTGATGTTTCTTCAAACTTAAGTGGTTTTCATATGCTCCCACTTGAATGGGATCATTTAATGGCAAAGTCCACTCTGAGGATGCGATGCACTGTGAAATTACAAGACAGGATGTTGAAAAAATCTGCGTCTTTCCTATTTCCAAGTCTTTTGTTGGTTATCGATCTGAATAGTTAAATTAATTTAGACAAAAGTGACACATGGTTGATTCACTACTAGTGCCTGATCGTCCTTTAGTTCCTCTCTGAGGTTTTGGTAAAATGCATTGGAAGTCGCATCATCTGTCCATGAGTCTGGTGTGAGCAACCTGGGTAGTTGGTTGTATTCCAAAGAAAGATTTAAATGTAACTATAAATTGATCGGATTTGATGAGAACAGGGCTTGTGATTGAGGATCAATGCAGTTACCTACAACATAGCATCCTTGGTCAGATAAGATAATACAAAAGTTACCTATTGTAGTGTCTGCATGAAAATGTTGCAGTTGTGCTATGAAGTGTAGTTGACATTAAATTGGGAATTGTTGAAAATGAGGGTATCTTCTGTTTATTTCTCATAGGACTATGCAGATTCATCATACTCTTATAACTAGTTGTGGTCCAGAATTACAAAGGGTTATGGTATCTCTTCCAGAGGGGTTTTCAGTTGACTAAGATTAGTTGGGAAGCATCTCAAGACAGGCCGTCTAGCCTAATTCCGCTAACTAACTTGTCTAATTGGTAGGGAGTTCAGGTAGTCAAGCAATGGGAACCATATTTTATCAATTTTTTCTGTACCTAAAAGAGCACTAGAAATCTTCTCAAATGCAAGCGTTTTCCAGAGGCTGTATATCCAGAGACTCACTGGGGAGGTTCTTTCTTCTTCCAGTGTAGTGTTTTAAGTCTCTTCACTGCACTCTCAAAAGGTGGATTCACAAAGTCTTATTACTTCGCCCCCCCACCTGCCCTCTTGTCTCCCCCACATCTTGACGGGAATCAGCTCTCGGTCTTTCGGAATGCTTTCCCCATTACAGTTTCCACATGACTCAGCCTTTATGTCCAGAACATCTGGATGTGCACACATTCCTACCAAATATGTATAAATGTACCTGGATGTTCTTCACAGTGCCACCACATGTCTGATGAGTTGGGTACATTTGTTTCCATCGACAGGGCGTTAAGTACCACCAAATATGTATAAATGTACCTGGATGTTCTTCACAGTGCCAACACATGTCTGATGAGTTGGGGTACATTTGTTTCCATCAACAGGGCGTTAAGTACCGCCTCAGCAACAATTTATACTCCGCTTCTCTGTGTTGAAAACTTTGAAAGCTTTTAAGTATATTTTTCTAGTTGTGGTACTAATCTTTGTCACTTAAGGGCCTCCCCAGTTCTGTCTCCCATTGCGTATGATAGGACCTTTGTTTAGGCTGCCCCCTCTAATAGAAACTGATAGAGTTTTGCCACCAAGCCCTTAGTGGTCTCATATGTTCCCAGGTATTTTTCAATTGCTGTCCAAAATCTAGTTACAGCTTTTCTAACTGACGATACATAACTTAGTGTTGAAACCACAGCATCAGCATTCTTATTGGGTGCACAGAGCAACATAGGTACAGTGAGCTATTTAAAAAAAAACAAAAAACTAAATATTCCTCAGACATGACTGTGGCAGAAAGGATTATTCGATTTTGTAATACTGAAAGGAACTGCTCTGTTAAATGTAGAGGACTGGGTGTGCAAAATTATTGATCTTATAGCCTGTAATGATTGGGATCAATGCTTAATAATGCTAAATAAACTGCTCTCATTTATGATAGGTAAGGATTAGTTTCATATACTACAATGTATTGTTGTGTAGGAAAGTAAATTGGATTACTTTCTACTACAGTATTAAATTTACCTAGAATTTACATTAAGGCAGGTACTACTTTTAGGAGGGAGGGGGCAGACGGGACACAAACGCACACATAAATAGTGACCCATACTCATGCATTCACACATGCGCACATACACAAACATTCAGTCACATCACTCACTCCCAGATATTCTGCATGTACACATGCACCAAAAATGAAAAATAAACCCACACTTACCTGCACAGCTCTGCCTCGTAGGTCCCAGGAGGGTTGGCACTGCTGCCTTCCTTCATTGGCTGACCTTAGGTCAACCAATGAGAAATGGCATCAGTCCTTCACTCATCACATAGTGGGATGGGGTCAGTGAGATTGCTGACTTCACCCCACTCTGTGAGGAAGTGTCATTGATTGACACTCGGTCCTGGGCACTTCAGGGCTTAGACTTGAAGCACCCAGGTCCGAGGCAATCAGTGATGTTCCCGCCTCGTCACAAAGGGGAGGTCCTCGAGGTGATTTGCCAGGCTGAAGAGGTCAGGCCCACAGGAGCTGTGATTTCTTCAGCCCAACAATGTTCAGTTCAGGGAGCCTGAATCCTGCACATTTAGCGCATGTGTAGCTCCTGGCTGTCTGATCTGAACATAAAGAATGTCTGTCAGGCTGAACTTTGCTCAGCCTGATAGACGCTCTTCCTTTTAGGCAAAAAGTGAGGGACCGTGTCTCTCAGCCCATTAGGCCTGGCTGTAGTTGATTTACATGTTAGCATCCTACGGAGGGGAAATGTTGATTTCCTATGACACTGCACATAACATCACAATTATTGATTAATAGCCTGAAACCCATTTGCTGTTTTGGCTAAAGAATAACTTCTCAGGCTGTATTTATTAGCAAAGCATAAGTCATCAAAATTTCACACAAATCATATATGCATACTTAGTTAGAATATTGTACAAAAATCTTGACCTAAATACATAGTGAGCTACTCATCAAGATACATGCAAGTCTCTCCCTCCCCATGAATCTAAACATGTTTGTGAAGTTATGGTTTAATTCTCACCTTGTCCCCCTGGCACCCTCAACAACCTGGCCCCAACACAGGCCCCACCTCAGAGTAAAATAATTCTGTTCCTATGGGAACCCAGACTCTATTTTATTAGGCTAGAGCCCAAGCCCCCCAGAGCAACCCCCTGGGCACTACCAGCACCTGCTAAAGAGATAGTCTGAAGAACCAAGCCGTAATATGATCCCTTGATGCAGACCACAACCTCCACCACCCCAAAGGGACACCAGCAGTTTGAGCAACCATCAAGAATTGAAGGCTGGAAAGGGCAGCCTAAGCAACTGACCTAACCCCCAGTAAAAACTTTTTTTAAATGCTGCAAATGCTCCATTTGAGCGTTTTGTGAAACTGATATTCTATCTGCTTTATTTCTTAGGAGATGTCAAAATGCAGGAACCCAGAATTCACCCTTCACAAGCCAGTATGGCCTACTTGCCATCTGGCCTCCCCCAAGCTGTAACATGGACTGGTAGGAAAATGAAAGCAGCGTATTCACATTACCTTAAGTGGAAAGATGAAAAAACCTTGACCCCCTGATGTAACCATGGGGGCTGCAACTAAGAGGGGGTTATCTTCAAAAGTCTCAGCATTATTCTATTAGGACGCTTCGCTGATTTGTTAGGAGCCTGGATAGAGAGACTGCCACACCCCACCTGGCTTGAGACTTTGTGAGACCATGCCATAATTGCGTCAGGGAAATTCATATATAACCACAAAATTTCGGTGAGTTATAATTCCATCAGATCCCTGAAATGTCCTTCAACAGGTTCATTACCTCCAATGTACAGAATAACCAGAACCAGAGGGGGAAGCCCCTTTGAATAACCTTCTCGACAACCGTTCTTAGACTCCTAATGTAAATGCCTCCTTGACAATACCACCTTATCCTAAAGCCTGCTTCCCTGGCCCACCCTATGAAGTCACCAACCCTTACATAGGATTTCCCATCACCAAGACTTCATGCAGAGGCATTGCATCTGGATGCGCTAACAAGTGGAGGTATGTGAGGGAAAGAACACAAGATTACATAGCTGCCAATGGTTAAAGCATATTGAGATGAACATTTTGTTTGTAACAATCCAACTTCCAACTCCCAATCCTCCCTTAAGCCTCCAAGGCCAGACACATTCCCCAGGACTAAAATCATTTTTACAACTACTGCACAGGTGAAAGCAAAGTTTCAAAGGTGGAGCTTACATATATTAACTCCAGCGGCACCCGCCGCAAATGTCAAGGGGTTGATGGGGGATACAGTAGGACAACGAGGACAAGGGAAACAAATAATAAAAGAAAAAACACTTACCCTTCCCGCCACCGCCGTCTCCTGCCGCCTCGCTCCTCTGGTCTTCTGGTGTCCCAGCATTCACTGGGACACCAGCACTGGCTCCCCAGCAATCCTGGTGCTGCTCTCATGCTAAACCTAACATGAGAGCAGTGTCATGATTGGTCTGAGTGGCTTAGACTGCTGCTCAGACACTGCACTGGGGACAGTGCAGTTTCTCCAGCCCGGCTGTTCAACACAGTCAGCTTAGAGAAACCTAGGCCGGCCAAACACATATGCGCACTTAGTGCACGCCATTCCTCATCCCCCTACTCCCCTCCCATGGCCCAGCCTCGCCCCTCCCTTCATATGCTGGCTGAGCCTGCAGCAGAAAAATAAAATGATAACGAAGGATTGTTTTATTTTTATGCTGCTAGCTCTTAGGCGGGGGGCGACGCTCTTTGGCCATTGGAGAAGCGGCCCCTGATTAACTCATCATTAGTTCTATTTAAGGAAGAAGAGCCATATAGCACTGACTGCTGCAAAAAGAAACAAAAAAGCATACCCATACAACCATGTACTTCACTGCTGAAATTTATAGCATAGCACTAAATACGAAAAGTATAGTAGTATTTGTGCAATTCATTAGGTCTGGCCTTGAGACAGCTTTATTTGTCTTGCCAGTCTCATGTTTTCCAAAAACTCATAATACAAAGACATACATATACTACACATATGTACAGATTCTTTCGGTCAGGCCTCTTCGTACATTGATCTACCTAAGTATCTTTCACATTTCATTTCCTCCACCGCAGCATACAGCATGGGCAATGGGTCATCCCTCTTCAACAATTGTCTGTTCTGCGGGGCTTGTCTGACAACATGTGCACAGCCGGAGTGCACTTCTATAACAGAACTCGTGCGCCTGGGCTACTAGGCAACTGCTTTGTTTTTATATTTTGAATATTGTAGCTAAATGTTCTTTCTATATTAAATAGGTTTGCAAGCATTTTAAAAAATACAAAAAATGAATACTTGCCAATCTTGATTTTTTGGCTTGCCAAAGCTTGTATAATTTCGCATCATGTCAAATGCTCAGGCCAGACCAGAAATGCTGGTGCGAGGGGAGTTTAAATAGAAATGAATTGTTGCAAAATGTAAAATGCAGAGCTAAGGGAACAGACACGATCCGAGTGGATGTGCAGCTAAGGCCCATTTTCAGAACTCAAACTGTGGTTGACGAGCATTACTGGAGACAAGGCGCGCGGTCATCTGCTGGGTGTGTGCGCTGTAAATCACCTAGGTAACGTCGCACACAACTTTATTGGTCAAGTGCATGAGGTAATGTTGTATAACTGTCACGAGGGCAGCCCACGCAACATTCATGCTCGTTACAGAGGATGCACGGGGGAATACAGGAATGGTTTGTGATGATACTTGCCCTTCAGTATTTGATGTCCTTATTTCTGACCTAATCTCTTGCAGCTGGTGGTTTCCATTAGCAATAAACTCACAGGGGCCAAAGCGCGCGTGTGTTTCGGCAGTGAAAAAGCAAAAATGAACTCTTGCCGTCCAAGGCTGTGCCTGCATGCACAGGCAGGACGGGTCTTGCACCCCTTTTCAACTAAAAGCCCTTTCTGCAGCACACACGACAAACCAATAGCGCTATGAGCGAGTCTCTTATTACAACAGGGCTGGTAAAATCCTGTTTCACTGTAAAATGGGCTCGGGTACAAATTGCACCTGACACCAAATTTTCCATGTGACTCGAGTCGGATGAAACCTGGTGCAACAGGTTGATGTAAACATTATGAAATCCCTATCCGCCTATCAGGGGTTGAATTGCACACCCGCAAGTCCATGCACCTTGCATCAGCGGTAATTAGTCAGGCGCGGCTCCTCCGTATGGGCGGAGGAGCGTCGCACTCCTGCCAGTAGCAACGGCTGCAAATCCTTTTACACGGAAAAGATAATAAACTCTGTTTATTATTCTTTCCCTGTAAAAGGGGCGGGGCATTGGGGGTAATGAGCCAAGGGGAGTGCTTTGTGCACTCCCCTCAGAGCGCATGTGTGTTTGGCCGGCTGGCCGTCTCGGGCTGGCCAAACACACATACGCTGTAGGCTCTTCCAGGCTGGAGAGAGCATGTACAGGCTCCCAGTCTGCCTGGGAGCGCCCTCCCAGCCAATCCTGACACTGCTTTGAGCAGGATTGGCCCAGCCACACAAGCCGCTCTTGTAATTAGTGAGTGCGCAGTTTACAGCTGTGGTTTGCACAGAACATGTAATGGTTCCCTTTGGGCACGAGCTGTTGATGACACAGCTCTGCAACACAAACTGGTAGCCAGTCCCTGTGGTGTCTGCAAATTGAAGCACTAACTTTTACAGTTACTCACTTAGCAAATGCGTGAATTCATCAAAAATAGGTGCACAGCTCTGTGATGTACTAGTGTGCAGGTGCCGGGCTGGTCATGTTAAGGTCCCAGGGGGAGTAAAGGCATAATTGTATGTACAAGCTTGCGAAATATGTAATCCAGTGAATAATGATATACTGATTAAGTTTCAACAATTGGGGGAACGTTGCTCTTCAAGTCACTGGAATAAAAGATATTAAACCAACCATATTCTGTACACTCTTATATCCAGTATTTTTCTAACTATGTAAAAAACTAAGAGGCACGGCTCATTGCTATGGGCTAATACATAAAAGGCATTTTTGCACCTGGATTGAATTTAGTTGTGGGCATACCTCCATTTACGAGTGTGAACATGTGTTTGATAATTACAGTATGTATGGTAGAGTGACTAAAAATAGATGTATGATAGTGTTGTCAATGAACATCCAGGAGGGCCAGATCCATGCCAGATGGACCTCCACTGGACATCCCTGGAGTAAGAAGAGGAATGTTTAAGTTGTTTAGTCCATCATAGCTGATTTGGGTCCAATCTTCATTTTATCTGCAGATAGTTCCTTAATTGTGTATCTAGAATAACATATGCATATGAATGTATGTGTTGGTATTCGTAGAACGCAAACCTAGCTCTAGAGCAGTGAAGTACTAAATGGGGGGCATGGTTTCCAGGAAGACACAATTATTTGGGAAGGTCAAGGGTAGACTCTCAGGTCAGGGGGGTGCTCCTTATACAGGTGTGTCTTCAGGTATTTTTCTGATTTGCAGAACAGTTAGTGTTGAGCTGATGTTGATAGGAATGCTGTTCCAGATACTGGGAACATGAACAGAGACAGTTTGCCTTATGTTTTTTCCTTCTTGCAATGTTTTTGTCTCTAGTCTGCTTATGTCTAGCTTGTTTGCCACGTAGGCTGTGGTCTTGTTGTTGAAGAAGTGTGGTTATAAGAGATGCAGATTGTCTTCAAGATGATCTGGCCTGGAAGGGAGGCTAGTGCAGGTCTTTTACATATGGTTCAGTTTCTTCAACTGTTTGATGCGCTGTGCTGCTGTAAGTGTCACACCCTTCTGTGGTACTAGGCAGTGTTATATTTGTTAAAAATGTATGTGCCAATGCCCAAGGTATTCCACTGCAGCTGGCATCACCCACAGCTGCTGCCACAGCTGCAGAATGGCAGTGCCAGCATTACCTACTAACCCTCACACTCAAACAAGTATAACATTTTGACTATTGCAGGTCACCCCCACTTGTGGGAGTTGCATATGAGTGTGCTTTTTATTATTTTGTAATACATTCAATTTCTAAATATGTGTGCTGTACTTAAAAATAGGCAGCGAGCACCACCATGTGGCTTACTCACATAAGTGAGTGCCAGTGTTCAAAAATAATTGCTGGTGCCAAGCACCTAAAAACACCATCCCAAATTAAGCATTGATGCTAGGGTAATATTTGGGAAGACCACTAAGACTTGTATGGTTGTTTTGTAGTTATTGTCTGGGAGAGTGGGTTGAAATTATGCTGTCTTCCTTGTAATATGTCGCTTGAAGGAGAGGCCTCTGTCAAGAGTGTATGCCAGAGATTTTGTACGGTCTGACAGTTGGAGGCTCATGCTTAGAAGGTTTAAGTTAGAGAGACAGGCTTAAATCTGGGGTTGTTTTGTGTTGTTGATAAGCAGGAGGAATTTGGTATTTGTGGGGTTTAGCTTCAGGAAGTTAGTTGACAGAATCTCTATACATTGCTGGTTGAGGATATTTGTAGGTAGAGTTGGGTATCATCTGAGTCTTGATGGATCTTGATGCTGCTGTCTGCAAGAATGAACCTGAAGGGTTCCATGTAAAGGTTAAAGATGATGAGTGAGAGGGTGGACCCTGGTATACTACGTAGGAGACAGGGAGTAGCTGTGATCTTATAAAACCTATTTACATGAGCTGGTGGCAGTTGATTTGGTAGGACTTGAACCATTTCAAGATAGTGCCTGAAAATCTGTGTGTTGGAGGATAGGGCTTCATTGACTACATGGAGGGTGAATATCTCAGTGCTGCAGCATGATCAGGAGCCAAACTGGTAGTCCTGAAGACATTTCTTACTGATGTGCTCTTGTAGTTTAGTGTCAGCAGCTTTCTTCATGATTTTCCCCATGAATGAAAGCTGTATAATAGGGTGGAAGCTGGTGAGGTCGATTGGGTTCAGGGATGGGTTCTTAATCAGGCAAAAGTTCAGACCTGTCTTGAGGGCATCTGGGAATTTTCATTGTCTTGGGGGGGGGGCATTGACAATGTGAAGAAGAGGTGTTAGGGGTTTCCCCTGGAGTGTCTGGATGATGGAAGGGAGTTGTCTTTAGCAGATGTAGGGCTTAAAAACCGTTAAGAATATTTGAGAGATCTATGTGCAAGACCGGACTGAAGGAGGTACCAAGGTAATGGGGAAGATTGGGGGGGGGGGTGGCTGAAGTAAAGCAGTCTCTGGCGCAGCGTCAAGCTATAAATGAGGCAGTAGCATGAATAAATTGCTCATATAAAGTGCTCAGGCTCACAATGAGATGAATGTCATTTGTGTATTTAAAAAAACGCCAGTCCGTGTCCGTGAAGTATGATGGAAACAGATCGTGGGTAAAAAATGAATCAAGAGACATAAGATTGCTGCATGTTGGGACACAACCTACATTGACAGTTTGTATAATGATAGAAGTGATGATGGGGTCACAGATGTAGAATGGTCAAAAAGAAATGGATGTTCCCTGAAACCCCATCTTAGGTGTGTGATGTAGCTGAAAAAAATTGTCAGGGTTTTTAAACATGAAATATCTAAGCACATCAGGCCCCAAACCACTCCTAATCCATCTTCACTCACAGTTTATCCAGCAGTTTCAAAGCAGGTTTCTCTGTCCTGATACCCAGCCTATATTCAGCATGTCTGAACAGTGCCCATGGCTATTGTGCCATGAATGTGGAGATGTTCCAAACTAGCAATTTATTTGTATAGGGGATATGTGAGATGGTGCAGAGCATAAAAAACCCTGTCAATGTGTGAAGGCCAAAGATTTTCCATAGTTTTTCAAAAACCTGCTGCTTCTCGATCTTGGGAGGTTCTGAACATCTATTGGCTATAAAGAGATTATCATGGTCTGTCTTGGAATGGGAGTATGACTTGCTTAAATCGGGCCAGGGGACTGAACCGCCAAATATGGTGAACAAATATCAGGTGAAGATATGATTCAGTCTCAATACTGACTCTAACTGTGTTCATATAATAAAACAATTTGAACTAGACTCCTGAAGAAATTCCCTAATAGAATGAATGAAGGGGACCTCACTACCCAATTTGCTGCTCTGGTTGCAAGACCTCTATGGCCAAGGTTGGGAGTGTTCTACAGAGCATTCAGCAGACTGCTGTACAACAGAAGCTGGTGTGTGCCCGATGACCAGACTCCCAAAGGTGATGGGATACCACCTGACTGTTACCTCTTGCTGGAGAAGCTGCATACCTGACATGAGTTGAAATGCTTAGAAACCGCCTGTCAAAATAGGGAAGAAGACTGCGAACCATGCAGGAGGAGAGTCTGCCCAGTAGGAGTGAGGTGCGCTTTGCCCTAGGTGTCTTCGGGTCATCCAGAGGAAGAAGACTAGAGAGTAATCTGTGCACCCTGGTGTCTCTGGACATGAAGTGTCTCCGTAGTGTTTCTGGGCAGGATCTGTGAAGACTCAGGCGGGGATCACTCAAGCCGCCCGGTGTGCAGCCATGTCATTAACAGAAGATCTGCCTGTGCATAGCTACATCACCATCAGATGATTGACTGGGGGGCAGGGTGTGTGTGGATGTATCACCATCATAGATACAACCTGTGTATGGCCGAATCGCCAATAGAGGATCTTTCCGTACATGGTTGCAAACCAAACAGAAGATAGACCTGTGTCTGGCTGCATCAAGCCTGGAAAGTCAGCACTTACATGACCACACAGCGCCTGAAAAATCAGCCCATGTGGGGCTCAAGTGTCTGTGCTTTGATCAAGCACTTACCTGGGATTGTCACTCGTGTCTGCTTGACGACCATAGAAGACCATCAGATATCATGCAAAACCAGTACCTGTGGATCTGTGTTGCCGTTCTGGCACCCTAGCCTCTTGCACCAAGATCCCAAGAAAAGATGGCAGAAGTGTGCCAACTTGCAGAAGCAGGTTAAGGGTAAGCGCACTGAGAAAGTATTCAGGCAGCTGCTCAAAAGAATGGTCTTCCACAGATGGTAAAAAACTGTAAAATCTGAAAAGTGAAAGACTGCTTGCAAGCATGTTATAGAGGAGATCTGCACCTGAATGGCAGTCACTCTAATGCCCTGTCCCAAAGGGGAAGGAACTTCAGAGACAAGAAGAGTCACTGGGGGTAGAAAACAGACAGAAGTGCAGCCCTGCCAAAGAGCGCCAAGGGCAATTAATTGCATTATGACTGCATTGGTGCGTGGTATTCTATTCTAGTGTTCTTTAAAATACTTTTCTTTCTTGCTAGTGAAGTACTGGGTTGAACATTCATTTAATGCACTAATGTGTGATTGTTGAGCTCTGAACTTGATCAGCCCCACACTACCTTACTGAGAAGCCTGTGACTGCTCAACATAGCTTCAACTGAGAGTCAAATGCTGAAGTGGTTGTTCTTTGCCCATTGAGCAGAGCCATAGTGGGACAGAACTCAGCACACCTGAGACAAACAACCACTAACTCCTATGGTAAATGCCCAGTTGCCCCCCTCTTGCCATTTGCCCTTCCTACCGTGAGGGCTGGTCACTAGATCAAACTGAACATGACATTTGTCAGATTTTAATTAATTGTTTCCAACACATGGTAATTCCTCTCACTCTCCCTAATGGAGGAACATACCCCTGCCAAACTGTGACACACAATGACCACAAACCGTGCTCCTCCACCAAAACGGTATATGCCTGTCATTGACATAAATGTGTCCCGTGGTGTACCAATAAGTCTGTTGATCCCCTTTCTGCACCTCTCTCTGAGGTTCCCTTCTTCATCTTTTCTTTGGCCCAGCAGGGCTCTGCTTTGGGCACCCTTAAAGGTTACTTATCGGCCATCTCAGCCTTTCTTAGATTGACAGACCAACCTTCATTTTTCTAGTCTCCCATTGTTGTAAGGTTCCTTAGAAGACTCGCCCATTTGTTTATTCTGACCCTCCTCATTATGCCCAAGTGGGACTTGAACCTGGTCATAACTTACCTTATGTGTGCCCCTTTTGAGCCGATGTACAATTGTCCCTTGCGGCTCCTAACAATAAAAACTGCTTTTCGTATTGCCATCACCTCTGCTCACAGAGTGAGTGAGCTTCAAGCTCTTTCTTCCAAGCCACCATTTTTGTCTGTCCACCCTGACAAAGTGATGCTTCGTAAAAGGGCCTCCCTCATTCCTAAGGTTGTTACACCTTTTCATGTAGGGCAATCCATCTCTTCGCCTATGCTTTACGCACCCCCACATCCCTCTCATGAAGAGGAGAGACTCCACCGTCTGGATCCAAAAAGAGCACTGGCGTTCTACCTTAATCGGACTAAAGATTTCCGGGTGAACGATCAACTCTTTGTTGGATATGTGGGTATGAAGAAGGGGGTGCAGAAGCATACCATCTTGCAATGGGTACTGCTCTGCATCAAAATGCGTAACACTTTGGCTAAGAAGCAACCCCCTACGGGCTTGTGTGCTCACTCCACCAGAGCAACTGCTGGTACCATATCGTTAGCACGCAGAGTTTCTGCAAGGCAGCAACATGGGCATCCCTGCACACGTTTACAAGACATTACTGCCTGGAGAGTCAGGTCCGCAGAAATAGCTGCTTTGGTCGTTCGGTCCTACAGGAGTTTTTAGTATGATGTTGGTTCGCAGCCCACCACCCAGGATAGTATTGCTTGGGTATCTATTCTAAGGTGAGAAATTTGCAACTAGAAGTCTCTATCAGATGAACAAGTTACTTACCTTCGGCAACGATTTATCTGGTAAAGACATATTCTAGTTGAAGATTCCTTACCGACTCACCCATCCTCCCTGCTTGCAAACTGATTTCTAGGGACAGGGATTTCCCTTTCAGGCCCTTAGTTCTGGCACACCAGTTCCAGTGTTTTTTATGGTTCTGCGCTAATGGAGTGAAAAGTCGTGAAAAGAAACTGACGCGAGCGTGCCGGGGTGGTGGTAAGTACGACCGCTACATCATCACGGTATCCACGACGCCAATGATGGAAGTGGAGTCGACCAACCCCACCTGACGGCGCACAAGGGTACTGTTCGAAGAAAAATCTCTGAATCCAGTCTGACGCCTGGGGGAAATTCTAAGGTAAGGAGTCTTCAACTAGAATATTTCTGTACCAGATAAATTGTTACCGAAGGTAAGTAACTTGTTCTTCAATTCCCATTCAAGCTTTCGGCGTGTTTATCAGAGCATGCTAGCTGACAGTGTCAAATGCAGCAGAGAGATTTAGAAGAACAAGAAGACTTGCATTTCCAGTGTCAAGGAATTAGAGATTGTTGTCCACAATCCGTAGGATTGCAGTCTCTTGAATATGGTTTGAGGGATTTTGGTTAAAGGGGATTGTATATTTTCAGGTGGAAGTGTAACATGGGGCAGGGTGTCTGCAGTCAGAGATGATGGTGGAGATGGAAAGGTAGCCTTGTGTATAGTTAGGTAGTTAACTGTTAGTGGGTTTGGTGTTTTCATAACTTTCTACGAGATTGTGTAGGTCTTTTTCATACACCCACTTTGGCCTTGAGGAATGGTTCTCCCAGGGGATACTGATTTGCTGTAATCTGTTATTCTCAGAAGGGTGTTATAGTTAATAATTAAAAGTTGTAAGTGAGCTGCTAAACAGAGAGATGCAATGTCGATGTTTTCATGACATGATAAACAGGACAAGACTTCTGAGAGAGGGCCGTAATTGAGGCAAGGACTTGTGTTGCATTTCTGAAGCGGGTCTCAGGTTATGCTTGTGGTTCAGATGAGCTGGCGGAGAGGCATCTGATGAGGGAAGATAGAGGAGCCCAGGATGGTACTGGGGCAGGGGAAAGGGAGATGTGATGGGAGTAGGTGGTTTCTGAGAAGGGAGTGGGTTGTTGAGAAGGAGAGTTAGGGAAGGGAGGCCGGTTAATTATTGGGTTGTTTGGGGGGAGGAGTCAGGGTTTTTGCGGTGGTTGGAAGAAAGTTGGCTGAATAGTACTGGGTCATTGAGGAGGGCTGGTGGAAAGTAGGGATGGGGAAGGGCGAGGCACCAAGAAGAGGGAGAAAGGGAGAAGAGAAGAGGTCAGAGGTGGAGTGGTAGGTATAATCTTGTAGGTGTGATTAGAGGATGATGGAAGGGGTGGGTACAGGACTGAGTGGGGGTTGGAGGGCACCTGTGGGAGGGTGATGTTGCTGGTGGCAGGTGGGCTGGGAGGGAGGAGGAGTGAGGGGAAGGAGGAACTGGTTGATGAACTGCCTGGAGAGGAGGATGTGAACAGAGTATGAGTGGTATATGCCAGAGGAGGCTGGACGTGAGTCAGATGGAAGGGGTTTAAGATTAGATAAAGAGATTCTCATCCAAATCCAGGACCAAATTGTTAGCATGGAAATGGTTTCCTTATAGTTAAAAATGGTGACTGAAACCTTGCGAGGCACGCCGAGGGAACATACACATTTAAGTTTGTGTCCAAAGGGAATGTTTGTGACTGAGGAGATGTGCAGCTTATTCAATGAGGAGCTGGACCATAGGTCAGTGTAGTGGATGAAGAGGAGGAGACTGGGTTTAAGCGTTCCTTTCCAAATGCAGTGGTATTGTTCTGAGGAAAGCCTTTCAGGGAAATCTCTCAAGATTTTGTGTTACAACCATTTCAACCGTTTCTTCGAGTGTATAGAGAGATTCAGACGATATGTGATCTTAAAATAATTGACCAGTGACGGCTCCTCCGCCAGGGCAGAGGAGCGTCACATCCCCCCTCCCCCGCCAGCAGCAACCGCTGCAATTCCTTTCCCAAGAAAAGGATAATAAACCATGTTTATTATCCTTTCCTTGCAAAAGGGGTGGGGCATTGGGGTCACAAGCAGTGAGGGGAGTGCACAGTGCACCTCCCTCAGAGTGCATGTGTGTTTGCCCGGCCATCTTGGGCCAGCCAAACACACATCTGCAATAGGGTGGCGAGAGCCTGCACAGGCTCCCAGTCTGCCTGAGAGCGCCCTGGCTGGGCGCTTCCAGCCAATCCTGATGCTGCTCTGAGAAGCATAAGGATTGGCGCAGGGCAGGCTGGGAGCCTGTGACTGCAGTGAAAATGGAGAGGAGTGTCGCAGCACGACGGAGTAGGTAAGTGTTATTTTTAAAAAATATATATTTTATTAATCCCCCCATGCTCTCCCCACGTGCCACCCCGCCCCGTTACACCCGCAAGCCACGACTGTAATTGACTCCAGATTTGGAGAAAAATGAGAGGTGTGAGATCCAGCTGTGTCATCACCATAGTTAGTTGGAACTTTGATCAGGCAGATTACGTCAAATGAAGACCCGGTGCTCTATAGAGGTTTCAGACAGTGGTGTATATCAGGAGTATTTGAGATGAGAAATTAAAGTGCACAATAGGCCCTGTCTTCAAAATCACACTGGAACAAGGTGTCATACAGTTGGTTGTCTGGTGTCTGTCCTAATAGGTAGAAGAGGGTGGAGCTCGCCTTTGTTACTCACCCAGTTCAGCAGACTGCTGTCATCTGCTGCTGTTTACTGGACGTGTGCCTCAGCCAGGGGAAACATGCCTCTTCAGATCTGAAGGCGGGGGTGGCAGGCAGAGATTAGCAGTGTCCCTGGTTCTGAAGCATGGGGGCCTGGGCTAGGATCAGACCCTGACCGTTTCCTTATCTCAATGAGCCTCTAAATGTCAGACCTGGCTGCTGTTAAATATGTTTTTCCCATAAGTCAAATGCATGAGACAGAGCAGCACCCCCAGGCCTAATGAGGAAATGCCAGAATGGTAAGTTCGACCGCTGGTGCAGGATATTTCACAGAGCTGTAAAACATCACAGCAGCCACTGTTGCTTACAGGGTCAGCATTAGGGCAGTGTGACAGGTGCAGTCGTACCTGGTGCAGAGCTCGCGGGGTGGACGGGGGTGCTGTCTTTAAAATAATTTATGGGTTTGCTGAGGAGTTCCTTGTTTGTCCAGCTGTTTTCAGACAACAAAAACATGTTAAGTTAACTCTGGTAATTAATGTACCTGCTCTTAGTCTCAGTTTTGACTCTTTATAAAGTACCATAAATGGTTAATATGTCTGGTGCAAAGAACATCTACAATGCAGATCACATAGCTCTATTTTATGTGGATAGGGCAGTTGATAAATCCCAATCCCAATATAGGACAGTGGCCCATGAACTGTCATCAAAGAGCTGCATGCAAACTGCATATTATAGGTTACAACGTTATGTTTCTTACCCAGTCTTTCATTACTCTAAATGGTGCTTTAAATGGTTTGTTTGGATAGAAATATATTCTTATTAGTAAAGCAAACCCCTACCCCTGTGGTACGTTTTATGTTCTGATTTTGTGCTTCTCCAGACCAAACACTCTAAAAATATACTGCCTACTAGTATGGATGACCAGTGATTCCTACACCTTGTAATCCACATTGTCCTATGTAATACTGATTTACAAACGCATGATTCCGCATCATGTACTTGATGTAAAGTGATGACACCATAAACTGGTACGAGTAGCGCTATAAAACAAATGAAATACATGTCAGAGAGGGGCTGTGAAGAGATGAGGGGCACCCTTGGAGTGTGGCAGTGAGAGAATCCGTGGAAAAGGAGGCCATTTTAGGGCGCCAAAAAAGATTATCTGCACTATGAGGCACTGGAGTCTGCAGTAAACAGTATCTTCATCCTTTTCAGTATCTTTCTCATTAAAGTGCTCTTGCTATGCATTCATGCAGGAAAGGCACGAAAAGTACGTTTTGCATCGTTCTTTTTTTAAGAACATTAATTTTGCTAGAAGACTTTATTTTCCAGTACCGCAAACTTCACCAAAACAGCAGCACCGAGAAGTAAGAAAAGATTCGAAAAACATCTTTTTCCAGAAGTCTGAAACTGTGGAAAAAGTCTCAGCCCTTGCTTTTAGCACACTCTCCTGACAATTGCAAGCCAGGTTTTACAGCTTCTTGACAGTGGGCCAGTGACATTTTACGGGCCCTCAAGAAAAGCCACATTCAGCAGCAGTGTGTGACCTCCAAATGATATGGTTCTTCTGCTAGAATGTGTCTCGTGAATGGATTTTTAGAATGGTTTATGTGGTGCGTGGCAATTATAGCACGTAGCTGTAGATGGTTCTGGAAGCTTTTACATTACATTGTGGCACCGGGAGCAAATTTAAAAGCAATATAATAAACACTAATGTTCCACGCTGATGACCCTTGGGGCACTGGGCGCCAGGCAACAGGCACACCTTCGAAACTGCGTGCAAACAGCACTAAAAGGCACACTGTGTTGATCTGCAGAACTTAATCAATCTGCCTTAAATTCAGCCGTGTGAACTTTAGTTTTTAATCGAAATTACCAACTGTTTCAGTGTTAATGGGGATTGGAAAATTAGTTTGCTTGTTAAGTCCACAAATATCTAAGTTTTTGCTTATTGCATATAAAGCATTAATGCTATAAATATGCCAAAATGGTCCTTGCAGAAATTGTCAAAGCCACATAAAACATAAAAAGAACGAATTGTAAGCTTTGCTCTTAAGGTTATGCAACAAATTTTCCTGAGACGTTGCATTGCTCAATAACTTCGGCCAGTTTTAAGTACAGCTAGAAGACCCATCAATACTCAATGGCATAACCATGGACGACATGCCAGGGTAGCAGAAGTGACATTGCACGCCCTTTGACCTCCACTTTTACTCACACACATACACACAAATTCACACTTATTTACACTCTCTCATATAGGGGTACTCTCTCCGAACAGCACCCACACAACATACATTTAAAGATATTTTTTTACTTACCTCAGCTGCCATGGACGGGCATATTCCAGCTAATTGAACACCATTTTTATTGCACTAATAGTGAATAATATATTATTATTCACTAGTAGTGAGATAAAAAAAATGACAGAAAACAAAGAGAGTGGAGCCCTAACAGACGTCCATAAGGACGAGCTGCCACTCTGTTCCTGGCACTGAATTTGCCACCTCTGGGGCCGGGGGTCGCAAAGGCAGTGCCAGCTGCGACCCCTGGTGAACCCTAAATGATGTTCATTCGCATAACATATACAAGAGAAACACATTGCATTGTATTCCTAAAGATTTTGATGATTTTACAAATACATAAGATTTGTTATGGTGGGTATGGGGTAGAGTGTTAGAAAGTGATCAGCGATACAATGGTTACAAAGTAGGTGAATCTACGTGTGAGGTGTGCAAGAAGCATTGACTGCGGATGGTTGGCTGACTGGTATGCTCTTGTGTAGGAAGTGTATTTAGAGCTTCTTTGACAATGATTAAGGAAGAGGCTTATCTCAGGTAGTGTGGACATTACAGGAAAAGGGTCCTGGATGGGACAATTATCCAATTCTTTTGATGGGCAGGGCAGGTGGGCAGGAATTTGAGAGTTTAACTTTAGACTTGAGTGTACAAGGAGAAACCAAGCATCTGTGTTAGGTAAATAGGAGGTGAGACAATGGTTGCACGTCATGAATCAACTTAATTGATGTAAAAGAAAGCGAATGGTTGGATCACAACAGTTTAAGCAGGCAGCGGATGGCAAAGATTGGGCCTTCTAGAGGATGGAAGGAGTAGCAAAGTACATTTAGAATGAGGCTCTTGTCCACGCTATGAAGCAGTCCATGGTTACTAGGCACTTTTCAACGGGGCAATTATCAGTTACCACAGGTGGCCCTGAGGACTTTTTCACAACTCAAAAGTGTGGAAAGCTCCTAACAATCTTGACTTTTATGAGGCAACGAAGTTGCCCAGTCGATGCTTTGTCTAGGTTGTAGTTATGGGTTACTTACTCAGATGCAGTATGACACTATCACATAACTCTTTATAAGAGCCAATGCAGGGCCACAGCTATAGTTTAGAAAACAAACCTTGGTGTGACTAAACTTGCATGCATGTATATATGTATGTTTGTGGTATTTTTATAGTGTAAACCTAGCCAGAGGCAGCAGGACACTGTAGAGGGTCAAAAGCAATATACAGTCAACATATTTTTTGAGAAGCAGATGGTTTATGGACTGCTACTGCATCATGATCTATTGTTCTTTAAAGCAGTACATATACAGCTCTTTATTCAATTGGACCAAGGATTGGGTGGTCCAGATGAATACAAGGATATCACTCCACATGACGGGTGCAAAGTTGGAAAAGGACTGACTTGCTTTTTTATTTTTTACACATGTTTATCTCCGGTATGATGGTATTCTATGTGTTGGTGCACCAAGAAGCACCAGAAATGATGAGCTTGTCAGCTAGGTTGGTGGGAGTGCAGGTTGTGACAGTTTCATAAATTAATCAGGGGGTTTTGAAGATGGTGCTGAATTTATTCAGGGGGTTTTGAAGGATGGTGCTGACTTGAAGTTGAGCTAGTGGCCCTGGATCAGTTATGCTGTGGCATATAGTGTGCCTTTTTTCAAATATATTTATTCATTTCGAATAGAACAGTTGCCTTATCCACACGGCGACAGTATCATTACCATTGCAGGCAGCAGTGGCCCATAACCTCAAGACATCAGTACTCAGGGGAAGCAGGTTGAAAATGTACAGCAACATTGTAACATATTCCTGTGGCTTCCCATCCATAAGTGGAGGTATCACGTGATCACTGCAAAGCGTCCAAATAATCCAACAAAAACTAGCTCCCACTGCTCATCTTTCCTCACCCTCTCTCCCATCCCGTCTTATGTGTATATATGCATCACCCACTCATCCGTCAACAGTACACAACCCTTGTTCTGCACCCCTTGTGGATAGGCTGCCAGCGGCCCCAAGCTCTTGACTCACCATTGCATGCAGGCATCACCTGTGCTGTCTCCCTAAATGAGCCCTCGGATAGTAGCGAAGGGGGTGCCACCCCAGTTCATACATCTGTACTTGGCACTGCAATTAACCATCGTTGTCATGGGTCTCCTGGGTAAGTATCCTATGCACTTATTCCAAGACATCAATCCATTGATCCATGAGGTGGCATCTCCCATCTCTAGTCCTGGTGTCAGCACTCACCAATAAATCTGCTGAGGCATAGCAGACCACATCCCTTTGCTACAACTTGATAAGTGGGGCCACTGCCGCCTTTCAGGACATGGCGATGCAGTGTTTTGCGAGCACCAGAGCTAAGCCCTGAAATCCAGCCAGCTGTTTTGTCCGCTTAGTCATACCAGTGTGAAGAAGGCAGCAAGCGGGGTCCTGGGGGAGGATAGAGTCTGTGACCTAAGATATGCAGTGGGCTACCTCCTGCCAAAAGTAAACAATTACAGGGCAGGCCCATTTCATATGAAGAAAATCTGTGTTTACCCTCTGACATCTAGGACTTCCCTATCTTGTCTAGTGAAAGGTGGGTATGATGTATGTCGTTGAAATGAGTGAAAAGGAAGCGTTCCTTGTGATTGTCTTAACTGAACCCAAGCCTCTCTTCCTTTCAGGCTCCGAAAATTCTGTCACCAGTTGATCCTCCACTACCCCTTAAGTGCCTACGTTAATGTGGTCCTTAAGCAGAGCTCCAAGGACACCGGACATCACTCGCACCCTGCCAGTTGAGGTCACCATCGTTTCCAATGGGCCAGACACTGGGGGCAAGTCACCATCAGAACCCCATATCTTACCAGCCGCCCCGTGCAGTGGCGAGTACAGTAGGAATTGTCCTGGATCTAGGTTACCAGTGGCAACCAGGTCCTCAAATGGGCGAAGCTTTCCTTCTAACACCACATCATCCCACTTTGTGTATCCTGCAGGAGTCCAATTTCTGACCTCATATGTCACACCAACCACCTACAAAGTGGGGGGCCCTGGAGGGGACCCAGGGCAGAGGGCACCCTCTTTTGTCTTAGTGGATGTACGTTCTCCAGCACCAAACCTCTACTTTCAGCAGCACATTCGGGATAGTATGGAAACGGGGATATTTTAGAAACCACTCCATCAGTGGTTTATCCTGAAAATCAAAGCTGAGCATATCCCTTTCAGGGCTCGAAGCATCCCTCATCCACCACATTGGTGACTGGAGTTGGGCTGCAGTTTAGTAAAGCTCATAATTTGGGGCTCCCAGGTACCCATCCTCCAATGGTGCATGCAAAGTAGCAATCGCTACCCTATGCCTCTTGTTTCCCCGGATTAAGGAGGTGAGCAGGCGCTGCAGCTGCATGAAGAACGGTTTCTTCAGTACTACCGACAGCACCACGAAGAAGTAAAGGAGCTGGGGGAGACTCAGTATTTTCGTTATTGACACTCTCCCCACGGGCGACATGGGTAATTGTGCCGAAAAGGCTAATGTGTGTCCAATTGATGTAAGGGCCTTACCCAAATTACCCCCTACCAGGTCGAGTTCTTTTTGGTATATCTGAACCCCTACGTATTTAATAGTATCATTTTTCCAATGCAAGGAGTTAATCCCATCTGCACGGTGCATGAGTTCAGGCATCTGCAATAGAGAGAACAGACACAACTTTCCCTAGTTGATATAGAGTCCAGAAATGCACCCAGAGTCATCCAAATATTCTATAACCTCTGGGATAACAGATGGATCCACCTTCAAATATGTCATGGTGTAATCGGTATACATGGACACCACATGATGGTGACTTCCAACCCACATGCCCCACTGAAGGGCACGAGCATGTAGCAGACATGCTACTTGTTCCACTGCTAGGGTGAACAACAGGGAGGAAAAGGGGCAACCCTGCCTGGTGCCCCACCAGATGTCAAAACTGCTGGAGATGATCTCACCCGTATGCATCCCATTCTTATAGGACCCCTATCCACCTGCAAAACTGCAGACCCAGCCCTATTTTATACAACACAGATTGCAGGTAGGCCCACCCTAGGGTGTCGAACGCCTTCTTAATGTCTAATGATGCCACCAAGAAGTGTGTATCTGTTTGGCATGCTCAGTCCATAACACAGAAGAGGCGTTAGAGATTCAGAAACATATTACTGCCCAAGATTAACCCATTCTGATCTGGGTGGACTACATTCTAGATAAGATGAGTCAACCTATTTTTCAGGTCCTTAACCAGTACCTTATAATAAAGGTTAAGCAGAGAGAGAGGGCAGTAGGAGGCCACCTCAAGCGGATCCCACCCAGGTTTCGGTAGCACTGCAATGGAAGCCTCCCTCATGGTGTCAGAGGACCTACCATCTTCCGTGACCTGTTTATACACCTGTAAGAGCCAGGGAGCCAGTTGTACTTGATATGTGGCGCATAATTCAATTGGCAGCCCACTGGTGCCCAGTCTCTTGCCATTTGTTTGATGACCAGCTTGATCTCATCAAGGGGCATCTTGCTCCTGTCTTTGTAGTGGATCCAGTAGAGGGGTCGCTATGGTTCCCAAGTAGGCCAAGATCCCCCCCTCGTTCACACTTGAAGGCTCTACATAGCTTCCTGAAGTAGGTCTCAAATTCCTCAATAATTGCTAACTGGGATTTAACAATGGGACCAGCCTTAGACCGCGTTGCACCTATTGGGGTGCATGGAAGTTCGGACCTCAATCACCAGGCCAATACCCCACTGGCCTTATTGCTTAGTTTATACTGGTGCTTAACATATTCCTCATAATCTAGGTTTGATAACCATCTTAACACCTCCTTATAGTGCACTTTGATATGCACTAACTGTGGTATAGTGCAGGGTCGGTTGCCAATCAATCAATCAATCAGTATATAGCGCAGCTTATCACACAACTGGTCTCAAGACGCTAGCTGGGGGATGCGGGTCAGTTGAAGAGCCAGGTCTTGAAGTCCTTCCTGAACTGAGCCAGGGATGGGGACTGACTGAGGTGGAGCGGCATTGTGTTCTAGGTCTGCATGGTGAGGCAGGAGAAGAATCTTTCTCCAGCCGTTCTCTTCTGGATCCTGGGGATGGTAGCGAGGGTCAGTTGAGATGAGCTGAGTTGCCTGGATGGGGTGTAGAAGGAGAGGCGGTGGTTGAAGTAGACAGGTCCGATGTTGTGGAGGGCTATGTATGAGTGGGTCAGGAGTTTGAAGATGATGCATTTGTTGACGGGGAGTCACTGTATGTCTCTCAGGTGGGCAGAGATGTGGCTGTGGCTGGGAAATTCCAGGATCAGTCTGGGCACTGCATTCTGTATTCTCTGGAGTCTTGATTGTAGTTTCTTGTTGATTCCAGTATAGAGTGTGCTGCCATAGTCAAGTTTACTGCTGACAAGTACTTGGGTGACTGTTCTTCTTGCGTCAATGGGGATCCACTTGAAGATCTTCTGGAGCAGGCGAAGAGTGTGGAAGCATGAGAAGGAGGTGGCGTTGACTTGGCGGGCCATGGACAGTAATGAGTCGCTAAAGATGCTGAGGTTGCGGGCAATGTCAGTTGGAGGTGGGGCAGTTCCGAGGCTGCTGGGTCACCAGGAGTCGTCCCAGGCGGAAGTGACGAGGCCCAGGATGAGGATCTCCATCTTGCCTGAGTTGAGCTTGAGGCAGCTGTCCCTCATCCAGTCGGCTACTGCCTTCATTTAGTTGTGAAAGTTCTTTTTGGCTGTTGATGGTTCATCTGTGAGGGAGAGAATAAGCTGTGTGTCGTTGGCATATGAGACAATGTTGAGCCCGTGGTGTCGGACGATCTCGGCGAGTGGGGTCATGTAGATGTTAAAGAGGGTGGAACTCAGGGAGAAACGCTGGGGAACTACCCATCTGGTTTCCGTCGGCTTTGAGGTGAAAGGTGGGAGCCTGAATCTCTGGGTTTGGCCAGTGAGGAAGGAGTTGGTCCACTCCAGGGCTTTGACACTGATGCTGACGTTGTGTAGTCTGGTGCATAAGGTGGTGTGGGAGACCATGTTGAAGGCGGCAGAGAGGTAGAGGAGGATAAGGGCAGCTTTCTCACCGCGGTCCAGTAGGGTTCGAATGTCATTTGTGGCTGCTAGAAGTGCAGTTTCAGTGCTGTGGTTGCTCTTAAATCCTCATTGGGAGGGGTTGAGGATATAGTTGGCTTCGATGAGCTTGGTGAGCTGTGTATTGATCGCTTTTTCGATTACCTTGACTGCAAAAGGGAGCAGTGAGATTGGTCTGTAGTTTTTCAGCTCTGTTCGGTATGGAGAAGATTTCTTCAGTAGGGGGTTTATCTCACTTGTTTCCAGGCATTCGGGAAGGTGGTGATTTCGATGGAGCAGTTGATGGTACGGCATAGTTTGGGTGCGATGATGGCGCTGGCTTGATTAACGTTGTGGGGGGTATCTGTCCGAGGGTTCCCCAGAGTGGGTGGTATTTGTGAGCTTCAGGGTGTCTTCCGGGGTGATGAGGGTCCAGTGCTCCATGATCAGTTGGCGACAGGCGTCTGTGGTGTTGTTGGTGGGTGGGGGGACAGGCATTTTCTTGTGAATCCTTTGTAGATGTCCTGAATTTTCTGGTGGAAGAAGGTGGCAAGGCATTCACAGAAGTCTTTGGAGGGTGGGATGTCCGTGGTGTCCGTGTCGGATTATGTGAATTCCTTGACTATGGTGAAGAGTTTCTTGATGTTGTGGGCGTTTTTGTTGATTCTGTCCTGAATAGCTGATTTTCTAGTCAATTTGATGAGCCAGTGGAGTGACGTGACAGCGTCTTTGATGGCTTTGTGGTCTGTTGAGCTCTTACTGCTTCTCCACTTTCTGTTGAGTCATCTGCATGTGCTCTTGGATTCTTGGAGGTCAGGGGAGAACCAGCTGGGTCTCCTGTGTTGTTGATTACCAGCGGGTTTCCTTAGAGGGCTAGGGAGTTGGCACAGTCAGTTATCTATTGGTGGAGGTTGTGGACCGAGGCGTTGGCATCCGTGGTGTCTGGTGATGGGTAGTGGCAGATCACAGTGGTGAGCGGGGCTCCGGTGACCTTGGTCCTGTTCCTGTGAGGGGTGCAGTGGGTGTGGTGCTGTTCGACCATCTTGGTGAAGGAGAAATGGACGCAGTGGTCGTCGGTCTAGTGGAGTTTGGAGGTGTGTGAGAAGGAGAAGTGGTTTCTGGCGGAGAAGACAGGGTCAAGGGTGTGTCCTGCTGAGTATGTGGGGAGGTTAACCAGTTGCTTGAGTCCGAGTGTGGCGAGGTTCTCCATGACGGTAGAGGTGTTCGGGTCACTGTGGTTGTAGAGATGAAAGTTGAAGTCGTCAAGGAGTATGTAGTCTGTTGAGGTGAGGGCATGGGGAGCGGTAAAGTCAGCCAGTGCTTCACTGAAAGGTGGGGAAGGTCGGGGGGAAGTCTGTAAATGAGCATTCCGCCAAGGGTGGTTTTTGGATTAGTCTGGATCTGAAAGTGCAGGTGTTTGGTGACCGGGGTCTGGACATCAATGCTGGTCATGAGGCGGAGTGAGTTTTTGTGAACAATGGCGACATTTCCTCCTGGTCGGTTGATGCAATCTTGATGTATGATCCTGTAACCGTTGGGAATGGCAATGGCGATGTCCGGTGCTGAGAATGTGGTAATCCAGGTCTCCGTGAAGAATGCCACATTGGGGGTGATGGAGTCGAGGAGGTCCCAAACGTCTATTGCGTGCTTGATGAGGGAGCGAGTGTTGAGTACTACACATCTGAAGTGTCCAGGAGTTCCAGCGGAGGTGGGGTTTAGGGTGCAAGGATAGGTGAAGGTGAAGTTGGGGCAGGAGAACGGGCCTTGGCTGTCCTTGGGTAAGGCATGGTGGCAGGCAGTGAGGCCTCCGGTGTTGAGGGTGTGCAGGGTGCTGGTGTCATATCAGTGTATGGTGCGGGAACCAGTGGCACTGGGCGTGGTCAAGGAGTGAACGGGAGCAGACGGGCTTGCCTTTGGTGCACCTTTGACATGCCAGTGGCGTGGCCCCTGCACAGAGCCACACAGCAGCCGCCATTAAGAAAGGGAGGGAGTTAGGAGGGGTCACTCAGCTGGGAGATGGGAAGGTGGGAAACACGACTCTTAGAGGAGGGTGGGGCCACAGGGGCAGCAGCCCCAGAGGGCCAGAGGATAGGAGGAAAAAAGGCAAACAAGAGTAAAAAGACAGAAAGATAGGCAAAAGAGAAAAAAGGCAGTAACAAGCACAGAAAAGGCAGAAGGCAGCAGAGAGAGAGGCAAAAGGCAACCACTAGGTCACCAGGGATGAGCCGCAGGCGGGAGCTTGTGGGTGGAGGAGGGCCTTGAACACAATGAGCCAGGCATGCTCAGAGGATGGAGGGCAGCAGCAGCAATAGGTGGAGCTGCACGGGGGAGCGATGCTAACGCTCACGCTAATGCTGACCAGAGGCCGCCCACTCCCTTTCCGCTGTTTTCAGTCTATCTTCAAGACCCAGTACTTCCTCCAGTAGACCTTTCCCCAGACCATACTGTTTAGTCATGCATCCCCCGCATTACTACCTTGAAGGTGAACCATTTCACCACCACATCCATGGCTGACCCCTCATTGTCAGCAAAATATATATGAAGGTGTTCCCCCACATGTGTCCCTAATTACGTGTCCAGTAATGCCAACAGTTGTAAATGTCATGTTGGTATCACTGGTTGGGGCTGCCTCCACGAGAAAGTTTCATTTAAAGGGCAGTGGTCAAACAACATCCTACCCAAGTAATCACTCAAATACATTTGTCCACCACAACCCTGCTGCTATAGATCAGGTTGATCCGTGTGTGAAGAGCATGCAGTGCAGAGTAATGGGAATGCTCCCTCAGGCATGGGTGTAAGGTGCAGCAAACGTCTACCACCTGCATATTGTGTGCCCATTCCTGCAGCTGCCTAGTGGTGGCATGCGACTAGACCCCCTGTACAGGAGGTGTTGATCGGCCACTCACTAAATCTGGGACTCAGTTAAAATCCCTACAGTAGAAAACTGGGGATAACGCTGACCTGAAGAGGGATGATGATAAGGAAGTAAGGAAAACGGCCTGCCCCACATTAGGGGTGTACAAGACTGCTAGCTTGAGGGGTTAGTTATCCAAAGTGCCCTCCGCTATGACATAATGGTCCTCCGGATCTATCGAGGTATGTTCCACCACAAGTGGGACTCCAGGATCTACCCACTGCAGGACACCCCTTGCCTAGGCAGAGTAAGTAGTACCATATAACATGCCTTGCCAGTGTTTGCGCAACCTAGTGAGCTCCCCCTTGTCAGATGAGTCCCCTGAACGTAGGCAAACTGGACCTGGTGCCGCTTGAGATATGAATGTATACTGTACTGTTTACTATAGGTGCCCTTTCCCCCCACATTCCATGTCACAATGCAATATTCACATGTTGTCATGTGAGTCATGTGTGTTTGAATATCCCTCCTGTTAGAAATTGGCTCTCTAGTTGGAAGAGGTATGCTCCCTGTCAAGCGGGGACCACAATCCTAGTCAGGGTAAGTCAGTTACACAACTTAAATTAACCTGTGGTCACTCTCTGGTAGCTTGGCACAGAGCAGCAGGCTTAACCTAGGAGGCAATGTGTAACATATTTGTGCAACACTTTAAATAGTAAAACATTGAAAGTACCACACAAAAGATACCAAACCTGGTTAGAAAATTGATCTTAATTTAATGAACAAAACAAGACTAAAACAACAAAAATCCAATAAGTTGTACTCGACATATGAATTTTTAAAGAATATCTGAAAATATAGTGCTTAAAAACATAAAGCGCCAACCATGGCTATGTAGTTTGTGCTTGACTGGGTGAATCTGAAAAGTCAGGCCAAATTTGATGCAGTGCAGATTGGACACAGGACCAACCTTGTCCCGTCGACGGGGCTCGATGCGTGGAACAGAAAAGGCGATGCATCAGTGTTGATCCCTCTGTATATAGGCAATGAGTCAGTTCTGAACCGTGCAATTACAGATGTGTCATCGGCAGTTTCTAAGCGATGCATGGAATGTGTGGTTGTCAAGCCGTGCAGATGGCGATGCAATGTCTTTGTCCTCCGCTGCAGTGGCCATGCGTTTGCATCGAGGGGAGATATGTTGGTTCCAACCGGTGCATCGACAGCGATGCATGGATTTTGCAGTTGTAGGATTTTATGCCCACGTCCAAGGGCCCAGGACTGGATTGGCACTACTTGGCAGGGCACGTCTTGCAGCAAGCAAAGTCTAAATGCTGTTGTAAAATGAAGCAACGTTTTTGATGTCCCTGAGACTTCAGAACAAGAAGTAAGCCAGCAAGCTCTTGGAGTTACTTTGTTCTGGGGATGTAGAGATGCAAGTCCAGTCCTTCTCACTCCTGAGTATCAGGCAGCAGGGCAGGCACAGCAGAGCAGGGGTCCAGCAAAGTCCAGCAGAGTGACAGTCCCTTCAGCAGCACAGCAGTCATTTTTCCTGGCAGAATGTCCTCCGGTCCAGAAGTGTACTGATTTGGTGGGGTCAGAAGGCCAGTTCTTATACCCAGTTGTGCCTTTGAAGTGGGTCCAGGACTGGGGTGGCACTACTTGGCAGGACAGATTCACAGATGGCAGTGTCCCGGTGCAGGAGCAGAGTGGTTTGAAGTCAGGAGGCCATCTAGCTTGGAGTCACTCTGGGTTCTGGGTAAGAAATATGCAGGTCCAGTCATTCTCCCTCCCAGACAAGAGGGCAGCAGGCACATGCCAGCAAAGCAGGAGTCCAGCAAAACAGCAGTCCATCCTGGCAGAGATTCCACAGGTCCAGAAGTGTACTGAAGTGGTGGTGTCAGAGGTCTAATACTTATACCTAGTTGGGCCTTTGAAGTGGGGGAGACTTCCAAGACATGCCTTTGAAATGTACAGAATCCCTGTTGTTCCTGCCCTAGCTCCAGACTCACTACAGAGGGTTATGCAGCACTTTCTGTGGGATGAGGACACAGCCAAATCAGGAGTGTCAGCTCCCCCCTCCCATCCTGTGTCACCCCCAGTACACCCTTACTGCTCCAGTTCCTCACAGGTTCCGGATGAGCCTCCTCTGGGCCAGCAAAATGAAGGAGGTCAGTCCAGCGCACATCCAGGTCACCTCCCTGGCCGCAGCACTCCAGCTGCCATGATGTCGGGTTCCCTCATCAGCAATCAGCAGGGTCAGAGAGAGTCAGGTGGGGAGCACCCACCTCCCAGTCTAATCTGGACTCCAAGTGTGCTGGGTATCGAGTGTGTGAGTGGATGGGACTGGATAAATGCGGTGGGGGGGTCAAAGCTCATGATCAGCCGACAGCCTCGTCTGCCATCTTGGACATGCCCCTCGCATATAGGGTGCCCTTAAAGGGTGTCATGTGGAGTCTGGGGGCTATGAGACTGGGCGTTTCCAAAATATATATGCAAGAGTACAAGAGCTTTAACAGCAGTTTTGAAGTCACTTTCTGAGAGGAATGGTTTCACTTTCATGAGCAGAGAGAGCTGGTAGCAGGTCAATTATTTTGGCAATGTGTTCCTTGAGGATGAGGTTAGTGTGCAAAGTGAATCTCTGTTACTTGATAGTGAGTGAAAGTTGGAGTTTGAAGCTATCAAGAGCCATGCCATTGAGCTAGGTTTGTTCAATGTTCACTTGTTTTTCTTGGAATATAACAGGAATCTTTTATCTGTGGGATTGAGTTACAGGTACTTGCTGGACATCCAGATTTGGTTAAGGTGTGGTCAGTGTTTGAGGTATTGGATATATGGAGTTGAGAAGTATAGTTGTGCACCACTGGTGTATTGGTAAATTTTGATGCTGTTATCAGTGAGTAGGCTCCTAAGGTGCCCAATGTACAGAATGAAGATAACAGAGGACAGTATGTAACCCTGGGGAACTCTGCATTAATATGGACCTTCTAGGATCTGGAAATGGCCTTGTGAATGAACTGGTATGCTTGGAAAGGTAGGAAGAGAACCATTGAAGTACGTTGCCAGTGGATCCCATTTAAGGCATCCCTGTGTAGATGATGGTGGGATGGTCAATGGTGTGTTAGACAGCTGAGAGGTCCAGCAATATCAGGAGTGTCAAGAGCGCACCACATCAGTGGAGGTCTTTTGCTCTTTATAAAATGTGTTAAAGCATGGAAGTAGTCTACAATATGTTAACTTGTCTTGGATTGTTTGAAAATAGAATAGGATTGACTCAACTGTAAAGCAGTTCAAGAGCTGGTAAACTTTGAGAAGAGAAGGACCTTCTGTCCTTGGATGACTGCTTGGAATGAGGAGCAGGCAAATGTCAATGTGCCAATGTGGCTATGTATTGTATTTGTCAGGCAATGTGGTGCCAAGTTGTGAAGGCTTTGACTCATCCATCTCAGTTTTAACTGTATTCTCTCCTGCCGTGGCAGCCCATGTGGTGACCTTCCATTTAAAGTGGGGTGATCTCTTTTAGTGAGATCCTTAATGCGTAGAACCGCATCCCTGTGCCCCTTCTGCAGCTTACATTACTGACCAGCAATGCTGAAAGTACAGCATATCAAGAGTGACATATACCCCTTTAATTCTACTACTAATTAATAGAACACATGCTGGTCAGCAACACAAATCAGAAGGTTCTAGTACCTTCTAGGTGCATGATACAACTACACATATTGTTACAGGACTACCACCTCTAATTGCTACCAGTGTTGTAATACTTAGCCTTGTGTTACACAATGCGTTTAAGGAAATGTTGACAGTAAGCCACAGCAAACATGACTGTGTTCAAGTTAACCAACAGACTCTGACTTGCAGCAGTTCACTCACGGAAACAAACTGTCTCACAAGCCAAGCAGGACACTTGTATTACAGAGATCAGGTTAGATAGATAGATAGATAGATAGATAGATAGATAGATAGATAGATAGATAGATAGATAGATAGATAGATAGATAGATAGATAGATAGATAGATAGATGAATAGAAGAACCTAATGGTCCCACTATTAGGGCAGCAAAATGATAGATTTTTTAGATTCTCTAGAACATGACCTGCAATTCAGTTTTGTAGACCTCTGGCACTATGGTCTTAGGCCTGATTTAGATCTCGTCGGATTGAATACTCAGTCAGAAACGTGACGGATATCCTGTCCGCTGTATTATGATATCCATAGGATATAATGGGATCGTAATACGGTGGACGGATATTCGTCACGTTTGTGACAGAGAATTCCCCCTCTGCCAAGATCTAAATCAGGCCCTCAGTGATGTGCCAACCCAAGGCAGAAATAAAGTTGGACTGCAACCGCCCCACAACCCACTGAGCAACATTTGAGTGAGGTGTGTTTCAGGTAAAAAATCAATCCTATGAGAAATCACATATATAGTCAGTGGAACTCCAACCCCTATTTAATTAAGGAAGGGCACGGGCAAAAACACCAGGAAACCATGTACACATTTTACAGATTTGCTTTTAAAATCAAAACCCTCTCCTAGGGCTCATGATGTCTATTGTTACTAAAATAAAGACAAACATAATGGTAACTTAAAGTTTACTAAAAGCGTGAATAGCAAAAAATATTCTATCACATTGGCAGTGTATTTGACATCAATCCCACCCTCACGTCTTTACTTACTAAACTAATCTTAGCACCAAAAGAAAGCCTAATTTGAGTTTCAGATGGTTCACACCTCCATACCTGTTTGAACAACAAGTCCTTATGTTCAGTATAATAGCAAAGTCTACTGTTCTCATCTGCGCTCCCTGCCAGGCTGATAAGCTCAGCAGTTGAAGACTGAAGGCCTCCGATTATCTTTAAGCAAGTTTAGGCAGTATGATTAATTAATACCTGTCTCATCTGTGCCACCTGATACAGGGTTCCCTCTCTAACCCTTCACACTCTGTGCTGAGCTTATATAACATTATTTAGTCATTGTTGAGCCTTTCAAGATAAACAACTAGAAAACAGCTTTGTGCCCTTTACTTATTTTCATTCTGTGTTCTTTGAACAATAACAGCAAACGAGAAACATAGTTATTGTTCTGAATAAAATAGTGTATATATATATATATATATATATATATATATATATATATATATATCTACATATATATAATTATCTATCTATCTATCTATCTATCTATCTATCTATCTATCTATCTATCTATCTCTCTCTCTCTCTCTCTCTCTCTCTCTCTCTATATATGTATATATATATATATATATATATATATAAAATAATAGATAGATAGATAGATAGATAGATAGATAGATAGATAGATAGATAGATAGATAGATAGATAGGCAGATAGTCTGAAGTAAAAGGGTAATACCTAGAAGAGAATCAAACTAATCATAACACAAGCCTGCACATGGAGAGCAACTGAAGACGCTCAAGTGGAAGAGAGGATTAGCCTAGTATTCCTGTCGGTTAGTTTGACTACAGGTATGGAGACATTTGGAAGTCTAAGGTTCAGGAAGGAATTCTGTATGCTCCAGTCCACTCCTGCACACCATGAAATATAAATACAGCATGGCTTAATTCAAGTACAAACAGCATGATAAAGAGTCAATGAGAAAGTAAAGTGATAGCAATATATAACAAAGGTTGTGGCCACTGAAGGGAAATCAATGTCTAATCACGGGGCTGTCACCTTTTAAATGTAGATGGATGTCCATTCACTCCAAATGGTAATTTTTCTATAGGAAAGAGGATGAAGAAATCAGAAGGGAACTAAGGGCCAGATGTATCAAGAAAGGGCTTTGCGAATCGCAAATAGCGATTTTTAAGAAATCGCTATTTCCGAGTCACAATATGCCATGTATCACTATTGCGATTCGGAATTAGCGATTTCTTAAAATTCGCAATTTGTGGTTTGCGAGGCCCAAATGCCGAATCGCAATTTGCAAGAACGCAAATTGCGATTCGGTAAATGAAAATCGCAAATTGCGAAAACGCACATCTGGAGGAGCCTGATGACATCACAAGCAGGAAGTGAGTCATCCCAGGCAGTTTGCAGGTGCCACACCCAAAGGAGCACTCAGAGAGAGACAGCCCAGCCCCAGTGAGCAAGTCTGTGAAGAAGGCAGGACTGCAGAACCACCATGGACACCTCTGCTCAGGGAAAGGAGAAGGGAGAAAGGAAAAGGAAACTAAAGTTTAGTGAGCAAGAACTGGAGGTGCTCACAGAGGAGGTTGTGAGGAGCCATGACCGTTTGTTTGGTAAAAGCTCACTCCAGGTGCCTGATAGTGAAAAGCGGAGACTCTGGGCAGACATACAGACAAAAATCTGCACTGTGGGAGTTGCGCAGCGCTCTGGGGAGGAGATAAAGAAGAGGTGGTACGACCTGCATTCCCGTGCCAAGGAGAGGGTGGCAAGACGACTGCAGGAGGCCAGGAGCACAGGAGGCGGCCCACCCACAGGGACACCCTCCACCCCGATGGAAGACCTAGTGGAGTCGACACTCCTCCCAGAAGCAGTCAGTGGGGTCACTGACATCGACACATCCGGCACACCAAGCACCAGTAAAGGTAAGTGCTATATTGTAATGTAACTCCATTTGTGTATGTACAAATGTCCCTTAGGAATTAGCAGGTAGGGCAAAGCATTGTGAGAAGTAGTCCATTCCACATCTTAGAAGCGGCACAACAACGCCTTATGGGAGTGGTAGTCCACAACCCAGAGCTGAAAGTAGCACATAGAATGTAATCAGGCAGAGTGACACCCAGAAGAACACAACACCCACAAAATTGTGATGAGAGGTAACTGTACATTTATTACCATTGTATGACCTTTGGTGATACATACATAACTGGCATGCTGCACATTGTCGTTGCAGGTGGCCCAGGCCCAGCAGCCTCTGCAAGTGCCATTGCGGGGGATACTGAAACCCACCCTGCATCTGACTCAAACACCAGCGAGTCACAGAATATACGCCCATCAGACGCAAGGTTAGGGCTGTACCGCTACCCGAACTTAGCCAGGACTCTGATGACCTGCAGGATGACGCCCACACACCTTCCCCAGATGGCAGATGCACTGGTATGCAGGAGTCCCAGTGTAGCACAACACCCCGCCGGAGGCCTACGTATGCAGGCGCACAGCATTTTGAAGCAGGAGAGGGACCATCAATGTTCGGTGGCCTGGAATCTGCTATGTTGAAGCAGCAGCGCCTGCAAAACAAGAAAATCTCTGCGTTACAAAGGCAGATGCAGGCACACAATTCAAACATAGGGGGGCTGCATCGGCAGTTGGAGTGCCTCAATTCGAACCTCACTAAACTGCATGAGGGACAGATCCAAGCATCTGAGAACACCAGGGAGCTGACAAGTGCAGGTAGGGAACTGTGTACTGTGCTGCGCCACGACAAGAGTTAGCCACCGCAGGCAGGAGAGACGTTTTATCGGGATGTTTGGTGGTTTTTGTCGCACTGTCAATCGCCTTGCAAATTCAACAGCCTTCATATCGCGGCGTGCTGTAGCCGCACAGGTGGAGGCAGCGCACAGCAGTAGGGATGTGGCACAAGGACTGGTGCAGATAACAAATGTGCTTGACAATATGCTGGGTAACGGCTCTGCCACACCCAGTGAACTGGCCCTGGGACACTGAGGACACATCTAGCCTCAGCAGCGTAACACTGCCACTGAGGCAGAAAACAGAGGTGCCAGTGAGGCCACTGTGCACTCGAGTGGCTTGCATGGCCGTAGAAAGTGAGAGTAATGGCCACAGGGAACTGTTTTTCTTTGTGTCATACATTAAACTATGAATGAATAGTGAGAGACTGTTATCTGCTTTTGTTGTTAGTTACTCAATCTTATTTTTGCTGATAGTGAAACTGATGTTACCTGACATTAAGGTAAAAAATGTACTAACTACAAGTACAAATGTCAGTGGAGTTGTGTTGTTCTAACTTACATCTGAAATGGTTGTGCGTGATGTCAGCACGCCTTTGCCTGCCCTTTGCTGCACTGGTCCTGTCTTCTGGCTGTAGGGGTCGTATGGGATCATCATCCTCATCAGATTCAGAATCAGATATTTCCACAGGTATGCCCCTGGTGGTAGCTATATTGTGCAAGATTGCACAAGTAGCCACTATTCTACATGTTGTCTCCGGGCTGTACTGTAGTGCACCTCCACTTTTGTGGAGGCACCGGAAGCGTCTCTTCAACAGCCCAAAGGTGCGCTCCACCACATTGCGGATTGCCCTGTGTGCTGCATTGTATCTCCGTTCAGCAGGTGTTGTAGGATTGAGGTAGGGCGTCATCATGTAGGTGCGCACTGCGTAGGCACTGTCTCCTGGAAGGAACAGAGGGTATGATGAGTAAGTGATCCATCTGACGTCACCATGCCATCAATGCACCAGTGTACAGAGGGTCAATACCTAGTAGATATCCTTCTCCGTACTCCCCAGCTAGCAGTCTTGTGTGAATCCCGCTGTGGCGAAAGATGTACGAATCATGTGTGCTCCCTGGGTACCTGGCCACGAGATCAATTATGATATAAGAGGCATTGCATATCACCTGTATATTCTTGGAATGTTGGTATTTACGGTTGCGGTACACATACTCTGTGGCTGATGGTGGACAGATTGCAACATGTGTCCCATCTATGGCACCTAGGACGTGGGGAAACTGTGCTATCTGGTAAAAATGTCTGCTGTATTTCCTGTGGGGTGTGGGGGAATCGGATGTACTGGTGTATTCTGCTCAGCATGGCGTTGATAAATGCATTGAAAAATCTAGAGAGGGCACTCTGTGATACCCCCCCAGCTGCTGTTATGACCCCTTGATAGCTCCCTGAGGCAAGTAGGTGGAGGGAGCATAATACCTGCACATGGGTGGGGATGCTATTTGTCCTATGTGTTGTGCGCTGCAGTATGGGTTGTAGCTCAGCTATCAGGTCAAGGATCATGGCTGAGTTTAACCTGTACTTCTCAAATATTTCCTCCTCAGTCTGGTCAAAAAGTGTAATGCGCACTCTGAAAATGCGCTCCTGTCTCCTCCTCCCTCTCCTCAAGCCTACCAAGATCCTCATTCTCCTCGCCATGACGTAGAGTGCAGCCATTGTGGAAAAGAGTCTGAGGCATTCTGGGCCTCTTTATATAGGTTGCACCTGGTTACTAACTGGTTTCACTTAGTGGTGTTTTGCATGTGCAAAATGCCATTCTGCGAAAAATCCCAATTTGCGATTTTTTGGTGTATCGAATTGCGACTTGGTTTTGCGAGTCGCATTGTGCATCTCGCAATTTCCTACTTGAAATACCGAATCGCTAATTGTGATTCGGTATTTCATGTCGCAAATTGCGAGACGCAAAATGCGACTCGCAAAACAAGGTTGCAACGCAAAAAATCACTATTTTCGCGATTTCTTATTTTTGGTCTGCGAATGCCTTTCATGCATTGCAGACCACGTTTTTGCATTCGCAAACGGACAAATTTAGCGATTCGCACCATTTGCGAATGCAAAAACGTTTGATACATCTGGCCCTAAATGGCCTGTTATCCTGGTTCTTGTCTCGGTATGACCATGGGTACAGAGAAAATAGGATGAGGAGAAGGATAAAGTGGTTGACAGGACACTGAAGGAAAATTGACAAGACATTGTCAGATGACATGAACTTGGCTTGCACATTTACAGCCTTCACTTTGGCCAGTCACTCAGCTGCATGCGACCTACTAAAGGCAGCATAGGGGGTCATTCCGACTCTGGCGGTCCATGACCGCCAGGGCCGGGGACCGCGGAAGCACCGCCAACAGGCTGGCGGTGCTTCCAGGGCCATTCTGACCGCGGCGGTAAAGCTGCGGTCATAAAAGGGCAACCGGCGGTTTCCCGCCGGTTTACCCCTGGCCCAAGGAATCCGCCATGGCGGCGCTGCTTGCAGCACCGCCATGGGGATTCCGACCCCCTTCCCGCCATCCTGGTCCTGGCGGTAAATACCGCCAGGAACAGGATGGCGGGAACGGGTGTCGTGGGGCCCCTGGGGGCCCCATAATGATTTTCAGTGTCTGCAAAGCAGACACTGAAAATCGCGACGGGTGCCACTGCACCCGTCGCACACCAGCAACTCCGCCGGCTCCATTCGGAGCCGGCTTCATCGTTGCTGGGGCTTTCCCGCTGGGCCGGCGGGCGGCCTTTTGGCGGTCGCCCGCCGGCCCAGCGGGAAATCCAGAATGGCCGCCGCGGTCTTTTGACCGCGGTGCGGTCATTCGGCGGTAACCGCATGGAGGGCGGCTACTGCCGCCCGCCGCGGTTGGAATGACCGCCATAGTGTCTTAATAGGTTGTGCGACTAAAATACTAGCATTTGCACCAGCATACCCCAAGAAATTGACTGGAGGAAACATGCTACAGGGGAAGGAGCCACTGCCACCAGGACTCCAAAGCTCAGAATCCTAAGGGCCTTTGAAGGAGGGAGGCGCTATAGGTTACATTGTGCTTCCCTGCTGCACGGGACGCACTGCAGGAGCTCTCTTGGCCACTGACACCAGAGCTATGAAGCCCAGAATCCTAAGGACTTCTTAAGGAGGGAGGCATTATAAATTGCATTGCGCTTCTCTGCTACGTGGGACACACTAAAGGAGGCGAAGCAAGAGCTCTTCTTAACCACTGACACAAGGACAAAAAAGCCCAGAATCTTAGGGGCTTTTGAAGGAGGAGGCTGCTAGCTCTGCATTGTGCTTCCCCACTGTGTGGGACACAGGCATGTGCCCAGGTGAAGACTAGGCCAAGACGGGCCCATATGAGCCTATCCCAGACTGATAGAGGCCAGGCTTGGCCATCCCTCTGAAAAGAAGCTGCTGACTGAAGCCTTCCTTATGTTAATGTTTTATCATAGGCATAAGGAAAATCACACAAAGGCCATCTAGTAAAGACACATCTTGTTTAAATTTAATCACTAATTTCCTCTCAAGACTAATGGGATTATTAAACACTGAAATTGTTAATATAAAGGAAAACGTGTGGCTACACAGCAGGCAGTAATTGAGTCTTTGCTGAACCCCTTCTTAGAATTTTAGAGGCGTGGGCTGTAACAGCAACATGTGTTCCCTAGGAATCAGCGCCTAAGAAACTAATGGGTAATCCCTGTGTTGTAAACTCCTCACTAAGTGCTACTACTCCTTCTCTAACAATAGTGGCAAGTTCACCTCCCTCTTAAAAGCAGAGAGCTCAAATGAGTGCAGCACACTCAAACACATCTCTCTCTGGCCATGGTTTTGTAGTGGGTAGCTGTGAATCAAGGGATAAGTGTGAGACATTGAGCCAAAATGAAATTAAGGGTATTGACATTGATCTATTTGTTAAGTCCATGTATGATAAATTTGACTAGTTGGAACAACTTGTGAAATTGATGTTAAGTCATGTGAGCAGCAAACTTAGGGATTTGAGTCGCTGCTAAAAAAAGGTGTTGGACCTGTCTAAGACCATTGTGGCAACCCTAGTGAGTATGTATGTCTCACTCACACTAAGGAACCCATAGAACTCATTAAAACCCAGGAGACATTGACCCAGAGGGAGCAATTTAATGCTCTTACTTTTTTGGAAAAGCCCTCGTAATAGTGTACCACTCAAACACTTTTGTGTTATAAGGAAGATGCCAAGGCAATCAGGAGTAGGTTTCTTCAATCTCCTACACATTCAAACATAATACAGGTGCAAGCTAATGGACTTTCTAATTCTTGTTTTGAGACAGACATTACCCTTCATTTACGACACTAGGGCGTTCTCCACCTACCCCCAGAGGCTGCTGTCTATGTCATAATATTAAAAAGAAGTCCCCCCTTCCCACTCACCTAGACCAGAAATATAGCAGGACTTAAAAAAAAATGTCAGTTCATTGGCGGTCACAGAGGGTTGGCTTTACCTAAGTACTACATAATGGAATTTTGATGGTGAGGAGAATACAGTGGATAGGCACATCCAAAAACTCCACAACTAGAGATTGCATTGCTTTTAATTTCTGTCCTCCCTGCTTTCTTAACTAGTTTTGTCAATGTTACCTGTTCTTTAAGTGCATAATAATTAATTGGTGAGCAAACGAAGTCATGCCCCTGGGTTTCTTCTATAAACCAGAACACTTTGTGGGAAAACATGAGAATTTGTTATCTAAAGGTATTTTGATAATTGAGGGTGTGAATACATCTAACAGGTTTCCCCCTTTGGAATCGCTGGGTGATATAGACTGACTTTCTCCTAAAGAATCTAAAGATTATACAAGTGGGGAAAGAGACAAATAAATACTAGCACACATCAGTCACAGGCAAGATTTCGTGTTGACTGTCACATTCAGATATTCCAACAAGACATTCAAAGATGTTATAATATTTTCATGGAATGTGGCAGGCATTGCAGGGGAACCATCCATAATAGTGTGGCAGACACATATAGCACCAACATAGTTAATATGTATTCAGGGAACTTAGTCCATGGACCTGTTTTATATTGAGGGCCTCCTTTCGGTGGTTAGTCCAGCTACTCCACCAGCGGTAGGAAGGACAAAGGGTGGCCTCACTATTTGTGTTTCAACTTTAGTCCCTGTGTTTATTTAGAAATCATTTACAGTCTCTTCTTTTTATCATTTTGTTTTGCTGGTGGTAAAAGGAAGTCCTGATTTATTGATCATACATTTTTATAATAATGTATTTGACAGTGCATGAGCTGATGTTGTCACAACTTTAGGAAAAGTTCTAGATCTCTTTATACCTTATGGAACAACAAACCCCTTTTTTATTTAAGCAGGGAACTTTAACATTGATATATGTCCCTTTCCACCCAAGGAAATATCTGGAGTACTTGATGTTGTGGGTAACAGACAAACACATTTTTTGCACAACTCCTATGATGAAAGGCTGAACACTATGATGTGTAAATATAATTTAAGTCTAATAGACCAAAGTAGGAACATTGGTCTATTGGACCACCATTTATTTGGAGAGGGGCTCAGCTAATAATTGATCACAACATAACGCCATGTAATCCAGCAATAAATATTTTAATTTTTTATTTTTTATATTCAAAGTAACTATGAGTGAACATAATCCTTTGGTTTTAACAGTACAGGTCTCTATATGTCTACAGCCCTCTATTAGGAGAGTCCAGAACGTGGAATCTAAAGGGACTAGAATGAAATAGTGGGGCGTAATACCTGAAGAATTTACTGACTCTATAATTAGAATTGCAAGCAGGATATTTGAGATGCCTGAATTACACCACAAAGTATACTATGATTAGCACATATAAATAATTTGAAAGCCAATGATTCCCTCTTAGTAGAATTATGTCTAGAGGGGAAACAAACTGTTAAAGGATGGTTTGATAAAGCTTGTACAGTTACCCATAGGAATTTGGAATTTGGAAATTGCCCTTAATACAAATACAAGGGACAAAGTTGAAATCCCTAGTTTAAGGGTATGATATAAGCATGCCCTAGCCCACAGGAAAAACAACTTCAGGAAGAAGCATGGGCTTTGCATTTTTTTAAGCAGCTGAAACTAATAACATCTTTGATTTGAAAAATTATAAATGTGCCTTTCTTGGGATATAAAACACTTCTTTACTGAGGTTCGACCTCAACCCAGGATTGGAGTAACCATGTTACATCAGTATTTAATCAATCTCCTAAAAGAATACAAACATTCATCTGTTAATGATCTATTACATTTAGAACTTAGAGTTATCCTGAAGGTAGGTATTACAGCCTTAGACAAAAGCTGTAAAGGGAAGGCTGCAGGCCAAGATGGAGTCCCTGTAGAAGTCTATAAAAATCTCAATAACCTCTGGGTTCCACTTTTAAAAGTTGTCCTCGACACAGCAGGTCCTGGCCTCCTGCCACCTACACAGTTGAAGGGTAACAAGGGTGATCCATCTCGTTATCACCCAATATCTCTTTTGGATTCTCTAGCCAAGTTGATGAGCAGAGTCATCTTGGAGAGAATGAAGCTTTGGGCAGCAGAGTATTTTAGTTTAACAAAACCCAGTTAGAGTTTAGAAAGGGCTTGGGCACAGTTGAATAATTATTAAACCTTAACCTGTTAGTGGGGAACTATACAAGGGTGAAATCTGGATCCCTCCATCTGTGGTTCATTGTCTTGAGTGGCGCCTTCAACTTCGTTAATCACAATAAGTTGTGACGTACCCTGAGAACAGAAGGTGCCTCTGAAGACCTAGTAATGGTCTAGGATGTATTCAAATGTGTGTGCAAGGTTTGATATGGCCCCAGAGGAGAATTAACTTCGCCCTTCAGAATGAAGAGGGCCATAAGACAGAGGTGCGCTATGGTGCCTTTTCTTTTCTCTCTTTACATCCATGGGGTAGATGAAGAACTAAAGACACTTCGGATTGTCCAAGAGTTGGTTCATTAAAGGTACCTATATTGTTAGATGATGCTGTATTGATGTCACAGACAGTAAATGGTTTACAGCATCTAATCAACACTTTTATTGTATACATGGAGAGGAGGGAATTAAAGGTTAATGTTAAGAAATATTTTACCATGCTCTGCGGAAAAGGAAGACCCAAGACATCATAATGATAGGGCACACATAAAAAGAATATCAAGTTTCTTCTATTTGGGGATTTGGTTTCCCGCTACATTGACATGGAGTAAGAACAGAGAACCTGCATCTACCAACTTACTACATTCAACTGAAGGGATTTTTAGATTTGCTACTAAGCTAGGCTCCAAACCTATAAGAGAAACATTTGCCATATGCAATAGCATGTACCAGCGTGGAGCCTTATACAGGGCGGGTCTAGGTGGTTATAGCTGAAATATGATAGTTCAAAGGCAAGAGATCATGCTTCTTAGATGTCTGCTTGCTCCTCCCTATTCAACCTCTGTATCTGCTATTCATAAGGAGTTAGATTTCTCCCACATTGAGGATATTTTATATGTCAAGCCTGTTTTTCTTTGGAATGCAGTATGGTCTAAGCCATAGTCTTCCTTTACTAGAGATATTTTAAAAGATTGTTTTGATTTAGATCATGCCATTAGGATTTTTTTGGTTATATAACATTAAGGGGGTCATTCTGACCTCGGCGGTAAAAGGCTCTTACCGCCGGTCAGAAGACCGCCATTCTACCGCCGCGGCCGCGGCAAACCCCCATGGTCATTCTGACCCACAACTGCCAAGCCGCCAAAAACCCGACATCCACGGAAGGCCGCCTCATCAGTGGTCAGCGATAAACTGGAGATGACCAAACCTCTACCGTCACGCCAACACAAACACGCCCATGCCATTACAACCCACGAATCCACGCGGCGGTCTGTCAAACGCGGTATTCCATTGGCGGTACACACCGCCGCGGTCAAAATACACACACAGCTCCAAAACACAGCCACATTGGACAATTTGAAATACACACACCTGATACACATACAAACAACACTCCCACACATCCAATCAACTATAAAACACACACCCACATCACCCACAAACCCCCACAACTAGAAATTCGGAGAGAAGGCGAGAGAGAGAGAGAGAGAGAGAGAGAGCACAGCTAACGAAAACCCCAACACACACAAGAACACAACATCATCACCCACACTACATCCACGCACAAAACACCACACACCACCACACACACCACACTCATCACCACAAACACCAACCCACACCACCCCATGGCACCCCCAAGACACCCCAGGTTCTCGGACCAAGGGTCATGGTGGAGGAAATAATTAGGGTAGAGCCCCAGCTATTCGGCACACAGGTGCAGCACACCACAATAGCCAGGAAGGCGGAGCTATGGCAAAGGATCGTCGACAGGGTCAAAGCTGTGGGACAGCATCCCAGAAACCGGGAAGACATCCGAAAGCGCTGGAACGACCTACGGGGGAAGGTGCGGTCGATGGTGTCAAGACACAACATCGCTGTGCAGAAGACTGGCGGCGGACCCCCACCCACTCCACCCGAATTCACAGCATGGGAGCAAGAGGTCTTGAACATCCTGCATCCTGCGGGCCTCGCTGGAGTAGGCGGAGGAATGGACTCTGGTAAGTCTAATCTCAACTACCCTACCCCCCCCAACCACCAGCATGCCAACCCCCACCCCCACCCTCACCCCAACCCCCCAGCACACATCCTCCCTGCCAATGTCTCACCAGCACAACCCACCCAACACAACACCAATCCCTGAATGCCAACACAAACCATGGACACCCATCACCTAAGCATGACCACTGCACATACCCATCCCCCCCCACAAACCACCCTCACAACTCCTCCCACAAGGGAATGCCAGCACTGGGGGACAAGGGCACCCCCAAATCGCACGCCATGGCACACACAGAAGCAATAACCATACTCTTTTACCCCTGCAGGGCCCGAACGCCAACACACCGGCCAGGAGGGTCCAGATTTGTCCATCCCGCCCCCAGAACAGGCCCCCAGTGATGACAGCAGCTCTGTCGACCTAGAACCTGATGACCAGCCCGGACCATCGGGGACCTCTGGACAGTCGGTTCCCCACACACAGACACAGGCCACAGCAGACCCAACCCCCTCTGGGAATACCAGCACAGCTCCCACCCAGCGGGCCCATGCCTCTGTCTCCAGGACGCGTCAATCAGCGGTGTGTCCGCCACTACAGGGCACCCAGGCTGACCCACCACCCCAACAACAACAGGGACCTGGGGGCAGTGGTAGTGGGCACACCGTCCAGGCGACAGAGGCCCGGGGAAACAGGGGAACTGGGAGGGCTGCAGTGCGAGAGGGGGTGGACCGGCCCAGGGAACCCACTCTCCAAGAGGCCCTCACCACCATCATGGGAGCATACCACCACTCCCAGGAGACGATGGCGACGGTACTGGCCAGGTTCCAGGAGATCCAGGCACAGCAGGAGGAACGGTACATGGGGTTCAGAGACGAACTCAGGATCATAGGTACCGCAATGGGGACCATCGTCCTGGCCCTCAACCAGATAGTCACCTCATTGCGGGACCATGTGGCACCCCAAAGGGCCCCTGTCACTAGCCCGGACCACGAACAGCCTACCACCTCCGCCGGCGCTAGTGGACAGGAGGCCCCCACACAACGACTGGCCACCAGAACCCCACCTCCTGCTGAAGATCAACCACCCCGCAAGCGGAACCTGAGATCTCACAAGAAGACAGAGTAGGATGCCAAGATCCCCGCCAGCAAACAATACCCCCTGATGTCATCCCACTGTCCCACATTGTCACCCTGTCCATCCTTGAACTGCCCCTGCTCCATCCTTCCACAGGCATATGGACAATGCACCTGTGCGACTGAGAACTGGACTCTGCCATGGACATTACTCCACCCCCACCCATCACCGTTTTACTATCATGGACCCATATGCAGCACTTAAAATAAATCACCAATTGCACTTCAAAAATCAGGAGTCTGCTTGTATTCTTTACAAATGTATTACACATAACGGTGCAATAATGTTCAGTCACAATGTGATTACAACATACCAATGTCTATAAGCATTAGTCCATGGGCAAACAAAGCAGCAGTCACGCTGTGGGTCATACAGCTCTGAAAAGGGAAGGGAAAGTCAAAAATCAGTTTAAATGAACTGGGGGGAAACACAGAAAGTAGAGATGCAGGAGGGCAGAAGTAAATGTAAAAAGGCGTGGGTGATTCTTACCTGTGTGCTACTGAAAATACTGTTGTATAACTGTGTCCCTGTTGTCCGTGTCGTCATCGTCGTCTTCCTCCTCTTCACTCTCCACAGGCTCCACAGCTGCTACAACACCACCATCTGGACCATCCTCCTGCAGGAAAGGCACCTGGCGTCGCAATGCAAGATTGTGAAGCATACAGCAGGCCACGATGATATGGCACACCTTCTTTGGTGAGTACATTAGGGATCCACCTGTCATATGCAGGCACCTAAACCTGGCCTTCAGGACCCCAAAGGTCCGTTCTATAATCCTCCTAGTTCGCCCATGTGCCTCATTGTAGCGTTCCTCTGCCCTGGTCCAGGGATTCCTCACTGGGGTCAATAGCCAAGGCAGGTTGGGGTTACCAGAGTCACCTATTAGCCACACACGGTGTCTCTGTAGCTGTTCCATCACATAAGGGATGCTGCTATTTCGCATGACATACGCGTCATGCACTGATCCAGGGAACTTGGCATTTACATGCGAGATGTACTGGTCAGCCAAACAGACCACCTGGACATTCATCGAATGGTAACTTTTTCGATTTCTGTACACCTGCTCATCGTCTTTTGGGGGTACTAAAGCCACATGGGTCCCATCAATGGCACCAATGATGTTGGGGATATGTCCAAGGGCATAGAAATCACCCTTCACAGTGGCCAAATCACCCTCCTCAGGGAAAATAATGTATCTCCGCATGTATTTCATCAGGGCAGACAACACTCTGGACAAAACCTTAGAAAACATAGGCTGAGACATCCCTGATGACATGTCCAAAAAATGGAGTACTGACAGAACCTGCACCAGAGGGGGAATCCCTGTGGGTTGGCGGATGGGGGACATCAGGTCAGGCTCCAGCTGGCCACACAGTTCATGTATAGTGGCTCGGTCAAGTCGGTATCGAAGTATAATATGTCGTTCTTCCATTGTCGACAGGTCCACCAGCGGTCGGTACACGGGAGGATTCATCCTTCTCCTCGCAAGTCCCAGCGGACGGTGCCTAGGAAGGACAACATGGAGCACAGAGTCAAGCAACCCACAGGTACGTTCACCCAGCTTGCACAGTACACGAATCGCTATGCATTGAAAGGCTTGTATGAGTGGCAATGCAAGGCCTAGGCCTGTGTAACGCAGTAGCAATTAAGCCATGTGGGCCCTTGTAATGGCGGCTGCCTGACCTGAGAAGTGTGACAGTGGGATATGAGGTCAACGCGCTGGCGTGCCACACCGTGGCGGTCGAAGACCGCAGTGCGAAGGCGCATTGGTTAACATTGAACCCTATGGGTTTCAGGAGCCAATGAGGATGTGCGCCGGCGGTCGCGGTACGCACCGCCGCGGTACGCACCGCCGCGGTACGCACCGCCGCGGGCGTGACCGCCATTTTCTATCTGCCTAACCACTCGAGACCTGACCATCCACAGGAGAGGACCTACACTGCACGTGCTGCTGTGACCTCGGTCTGGAAGAGACAATGGCTGCTGCGACTGGGGAAAGGGCCCCTGCCTTCACTTCAGAAGAGTTGGAGAAACTTGTGGATGGGGTCCTGCCCCAGTATGCGCTACTCTACGGTCCTCCAGACCAACAGGTAAGTACACTGGGTGCATGTTGGATGGGCTATGCCTGGGTTGTGTATGGTGGATGTAAGATGGTGGGGTGGGGAGCGAATGAGGAGTGCAAGGCACGACAGAATAGAGCATGTGCCACATGGCAGGGTTGGGGAGGGAGGGGCAATCACATCTAACATGCAGAAAAATGATGAAAATTCCTTTCCCACCCTGTACATGTCAAATAGGTCAGCGCCCATCAGAAAGTCGACATTTGGCGTGCCATCGCCAAGGAAGTCCGGGCCCTGGGGGTCCACAACAGACGGGGCACCCACTGCCGAAAGAGGTGGGAGGACATCCGCCGCGGGACCAGGAAGACCGCCGAGTCACTGCTGGGGATGGCCTCCCAACGTAGGAGGGGTGCCAGTCGTACCTTGACCCCCCTGATGTCCCGGATCCTGGCGGTGGCCTACCCCGATTTGGATGGGCGTGTGAGGACATCACAGCAGACACAAGGGGGTGAGTACCAGCACATTCTGCTATTTTTACACGCAGTGGAGGCGGCTGGGTGGGGGAGGAGGGCTGTGGGTGACATTAGGCTAGGGCGCTTTCTGTAGTGTAGTCCCCTCCTTTAGGCATGGCCCTGTGCCCCCGCCCCCCACCTCTGTAGGGTGCCAAGTACAGCAGTCGAAGGTCCAGCATCACCCATGTGCGCATTTGTTGTCCATAGACCTTTTGGCCTAGTCACAAGTACTGAGTAGTGTACCCCGATTGCGCGGCGTAGTGCATGAGGCTCCTGTGTCTGTCCTCTCCGCCAACGGTGTTGACAATGCATGCACTCAACCTGTTTTTATTTCTCCCCCCACCCTTTTTCTTTATCTTCTTGTGCATGTGTGCATTAGCATCATCAGGCGGAGGAGAATTGGCATCGGAGCACGAGGGAGCTGCTACTCACAAGGCCCAGGTGGGCCATGGTGCAGACACCGAGGTCACCAGTGATACGGAGGGCGAGGGGAGAACCACAACGGGGACCCGTGGTGACACCAGCGACAGCGACACGTCCTCGGAAGGGAGCTCCCTAGCGGTGGCGGCAAAATCCGGGCCCCCCACCTCTACAGGTACAGCCGCCACCCAGCGCACCAGCTCTGCCCTCCCAGCAGACCCTCAGCCTTCGCTCCGTGCCCGATCGCCCAAGAAGGCGGGCATCTCCTTCGCCCCAGGCACCTCAGGCCCTGCCCCTGTTACCCCTGCTGCCCTCAGTGAGGAGGTCATTGACCTCCTACAGACCATCATTGTTGGGCAGTCTACCCTTTTGAATGCCATCCAGGGGGTAGAGAGGGAGGTGCATCGGAGCAATGCATACCTGGAGGGCACTCATTCGGGTCAGGCTGCCCATCAACGATCGTTCAATGCTCTGGCCTCAGCACTGACAGCAGCCATTGTCCCTGTTTCCAGCCTCCCTCTTCTAACTGCCTCCACCCTGTCTCTGTCTCCTGTTCCTCAGCCTATCCCATCCACACCATCAGACCAGCCTGCACACACCTCAACACCCAAGGGCAGCTCATCCAGACATAAGCACCACAGATCACACAAGCATTCACCCAAACAACACCCAGATGCAGACATGCCAACAGTCACTACCACCTCTGTGTCCCCCTCCTCCTCGTCTCCCTCCTCCCTCCCTGTGACGTCTCCACTCACACCTGCATGCACACCACCATCAGCCAGTACTTCCATCACCAGCACACCCTCCAGTACAGTCCGCACACGTGCAGTCACCACCCCCACTGCCATTTACACGTCCCCTGTGTCCTCTCCCACTGTGTCTGTCACCCCCTCTTCCAAGACACACAAACGCAGGCAGCCACCCACCCAACAGCCAACCACCTCACCACAGCCTACGTCACAAGCACCTGCACCCAAAGACAGCACACCTGACTCTCCTACAACCACATCCTCTTCCTCCACTCCCATAACCACTACACCTACCCTTTACATTGGTCCTAAAAAACTTTACCTCTCCACACATAACCTCTTTGCCCCACCTGACCCACCCCCTCCATCTGCTAAGAGTCCCAAGAGCACCTCAGCCACCACCAGCCCTGCTTCAAGTGTCACCATTGTGCACGGGTTTTGGAGTCCACCCTTTCCCAGCACTGATAATTCGGCCAGCAGCAAGGGGACAGCCAGCCCCCCCCCCCTGGAAAGAGGACCCGTAAAAACAAGGGCCGCCGCGAGAGGACTAACACGGCTGCCCCCAAGGAGCAAAGTCCTGGGCCGTCACCTGCCACAACATCCAGGGGAGGCAAGGGCCAGAGAGCCTCATCGAAGGAGGGCAAGGGCAGCAGGGCGGAGAAGTCAGCCAGCAGGGGCGCGGACCAGGAGGGCCCCACAAGCCCCATCCCGGGTGTGAGGGAGGACACCCACGGGCCCAGGACTCCGTCACAGAAGGGTCCAGCAACTGCACGGTCGGAGGGCGACTAAGCAGGGAGTCCTGGCCAGGTCTGGCTCCCTTGAATGACTGGACAGGCACCGCTGAAGAGGGCCCCGCCGTGCAGAAAGGCACCGCTGTAGAGGGCCCCAGCCGTGCAGAAAGCCACCGCTGAAGAGGGCCCCGCCGTGCAGAAAGCCACCGCTGAAGAGGGCCCCGCCGTGCAGAAAGACACCGCTGAAGAGGGCCCCGCCGTGCAGAAAGACACCGCTGAAGAGGGCCCCGCCGTGCAGAAAGGCACCGCTGAAGAGGGCCCCGCCGTGCAGAAAGACACAGCTGAAGAGGGCCCCGCCGTGCAGAAAGGCACCGCTGAAGAGGGCCCCGCCGTCTCAAGCACCGCTCCGCTGGGCCCTTCCTGTCAAGCACCGCTCCGCTGGGCCCCGCCGTCTCAAGCACCGCTCCGCTGGGCCCTTCCTGTCAAGCACCGCTCCGCTGGGCCCCGCCTTCTCAAGCACCGCTCCGCTGGGCCCTTCCTGTCAAGCACCGCTCCGCTGGGCCCCGCTGTCTCAAGCACCGCTCCGCTGGGCCCTTCCTGTCAAGCACCGCTCCGCTGGGCCCCGCCTTCTCAAGCACTGCTCCGCTGGGCCCTTCCTGTCAAGCACCGCTCCGCTGGGCCCCGCCTTCTCAAGCACCGCTCCGCTGGGCCCCGCCTTCTCAAGCACCGCTCCGCTGGGCCCTTCCTGTCAAGCACCGCTCCGCTGTGCCCCGCCTTCTCAAGCACCGCTCCGCTGGGCCCCGCCTTCTCAAGCACAGCTCCGCTGGGCCCTTCCTGTCAAGCACCGCTCCGCTGGGCCCCGCCTTCTCAAGCACCGCTCCGCTGGGCCCTTCCTGTCAAGCACCGCTCCGCTGGGCCCCACCGTCTCAAGCACCGCTCCGCTGGGCCCTTCCTGTCAAGCACCGCTCCGCTGGGCCCCGCCTTCTCAAGCACCGCTCCGCTGGGCCCTTCCTGTCAAGCACCGCTCCGCTGTGCCCCGCCTTCTCAAGCACCACTCCGCTGGGCCCCGCCGTCTCAAGCACCGCTCCGCTGGGCCCTTCCTGTCAAGCACCGCTGGCCCATTGACAGTGCCGGTTCTGTGTTGAGCTAGTGTTCACGCTGCACTCGGGGCACCCTGCCTCCTCCATTACCTGTGGAGTCTGTAATCCACCTGATGGCCTGTGTCTCTGCACTCCCCAGGATGGCACAGTGGGCAGACCACCCACTGTAGAGACTTGTGAGACTGTGGCTTTGCACTCCCCAGGATGGCACAGTGGGCAGACCACCCACTGTAGAGACTTGTGAGACTGTGGCTTTGCACTCCCCAGGATGGCACAGTGGGCATGGTGGACCCTTCGTGGATCTGGCGTCGTGGACTCATGTGGCTGAGGTGCCCCCCCTTCCCTTCCCCCTGAGGTGCCTGTAGTTTTGTCATCTGATGCCCCAGCAGTGTTCTCTCCAACGGACTCAGGTCTCCTGTGTGGGCTTTGCCCATGTGTTGATACACTTTGGCCCACGGACAGTGGAAATTTAAGTGACTGTGCAGGACTTATTGCCTATGTTTATCGGTTTCGCAATGTTCTTTCTTGATTTTTTACAATTCATATTGCTATTTTACCATGACTTCAATGAACCTCTTTTATACATAAATTTTGTTTCTCACTTTAATTATGTATTTGCATAATTCCGGGGGGTTTGGGTGGTGTCACTGTGACTTGGTGCTCTGCATTGGTGTGTAGATAGTTGGGGGGGGGAGGGGGTGTCGCATATGTGTGTGCCCGTAAGCTTTCCTCCTCCCCCCTCCCCTGTGTCGTAGGTGCAGTACTCACCGTTGTCGTCTGCGCCGGCGTTCGTACTCGTGGTAGATGAGCAGGTAGACAATAGCTGGTAGGATGTTTAATTCGGGTTCCATGCTGTTCTCCATCCTCGTGGAGTGTGTATAGGTGAGCGTTTTCCCGTTCGTAGTCGGTTTCCGCCGTGTTTTTATCGGCGGGGCTCCCGCCCCGGAAAAGGTGGCGGATTGGTGAGTTGTGATAGTGTGGGCGGTACATTGTCTGCCGCCTGCCTGTTGGCGGTGACCGCCGCGCTGTTTGTGTGTCCCGCCATGGTGGGCGGAGTGTTAAGGTGGCGGGCTGTGTTGGCGGTTCCCGCCAGGGTCAGAATTCCATTTTTTGGACCGCCTGCCTGTTGGCGGGTTGGCCGCCGCTTTAACACCGACCGCCAGGGTCAGAATGACCCCCTAAGACTCTTTTACATACATTTGTTGACTGAGGGCTCTTGCTATTGCCAACTGTGATAACTTGCTATTCAAAAAGAGAAACCAATGCATTGTTCATCACTAGTAGAACGCAAAAGAGAGAGCTTGTGTAGAGTCATGTAAAGTAACACTCAAAGATTCTCGTCCTGTTGTGTATTTGAATTGCATCCACCTTATCTTAGGTATATTCTTACACAACTTTATCAAGGCTTAGCTCAATATGGTGGCATGTCCTGAGATGAGGCAACGGAATAATTAAGCTCCCATGCCAATGTGATGGGACACCTACACAATGTACCATGAACTCTGTATTATTTTGTAAATTTTGCAGTGTTCCTAGAAGGCACATTTTTAAACCCCTATTTCTAAATAGGAATTTTACTACATATAAACCAGCACTCATATATTTGATTGATTTAGATGATGCAATTGTCTGTAGTACGGCAGTAAACTTCGCTTTGCATGAGGTAACATCTAATTAATTTGGAAAGTATGAATTTTGCATCATAGGATGTTCTATAGGCTGTATCAGGGCACGTTTATAACAATTTTATATTAATGGTTGTTATCTGTCTTAAAGTGTGTTTTTTTACGGTTTATTTATTTTATAAACCGAATAAAGATGTCTATTGACTTTGACAAGAGGAAAAGGACCAAAGACCTTTGGTTACACTCAAAACACACAAATTACCTTCACTTTAAACAGAGGATGCAAGACAAAGATTCAGAACAAGAGTAGCAACATGCTGCTTATGCTGTCATTAGCATGCTGGAAGTACAGGAACAAACAAAGGCTTTCTTCATTTAGGGTATGTCGCCTAATATCTCATAAAACTTTTGAGAAAGTCCAGAGGACATATTGAGGAAACTACAGAGGAAGTGGGTGCAACCACCAGTGCAGTCAATAAGATGATGTTGAACATATTTTAGGGGATATCCAAGGGCCATCAAAAATTGGTTCAAGCTACCACATAAGAGGAAGGGCAAGAAGAGATGAAAGGAGAAGGATTTCAAGAAAGATCTTGAATTACCAAGCTGAAATTGTTTGAAAAGTAAGCAGAAAATTCAGTTGCTGATAGGTAAGAGTTGGCAAAATAGTGAGGATAGAAGAGCTTTGAGTTAGTTGCTGTTCCACATAAAACCCAGTCCTGATAGATGACCTAAAATCCACTCCTGGTAGGTGGAACTACTTTGGAAACAGGTACCACAACTGTTATAGAATAGAAAATAGAACACTGAATCTATCCTTTGAGGAGCCTAGAATTTTTGTGGATCCCCAGGAAAGGGAGATAAAGATACTAAAGGAGGAATTAAGAAAGACAGCACCATGATAGTACTATCATAAACAAATCTCAGTACAAGCTGTTGGTCCCAGGCTATCCTGCTCCAATCAGTAGCAAAGAGCAGGACAAATCTCCAGGAAGCTATATTGGAAAATATTAGTATGATGCAAGTGCCTCTGCCTCATTGTAGGGTGTCTCTGCCAAAGTCAGCCATGGAAAAGAACCCCAATGTTCCACCACCAAACACAAATAGCCACCATGATTACAGGACTATCAGCTAAACCTGAACTGATAGATCAGCTCTATTGTGGTCTCTGTATGAGTAACATGCCTTAGTAAAAGAAAATAGAGTTAACAGTGTGCCTACACCTTCAAGACTAGACCATTAGGAATATCTCTGCAATAGAACTGTGGCCTGGTTGAGGGGAAAGAATGGGCCAGGAAAATTTGACTATCCCAAAATTCAGGAAGAAAACTTTTGGTGAATATAGTAGTTGAGTTGTCCCACAATTTGAGTAGAGTGCAGCTATAAAATGGTGCCCACTTCCTTTCCCAATGTTTAACTCTTGATTATCCATCATTATAAAGTTTATTTGTTATGTCAGTATGCCCAACAATTAGAGAACATTGTCCACCCAACTGTGACTGCTTCCACAAATAGCATCTTTCTGTTCTATGTTTATGCTAGGTCTTCACTGGTAAATAATTCTGAGGTTTTAGCTTACATTTCCTCTTTACAGGTTTTATGTTTCTTTTTTCTGTTATTTAATTCATTATGGTCTATGTATTATGATACAACCAAAGTCAAAGGGTCAATGATTCATTCATCAAATCCAAATTGGCTTTAAAGTAAGCATATTGCTAAGGGGAGAGATAAATATGATGAAGAGATTTTATAAAGGCAGACATTTGAGAATTGTTTCTGTTTAATGCTTTTCTCGGAATTCTATTCACTCGAAATTAAACAAAGTGTTGCTATTGAAATGGAGCAGGAGTTGATTGTAAGAAAGCATTATAGCATGAAGAGAATGAAGATGTGAGAGAAATAGTTGAAAGAGGAGCAAGGGTTGATCAATCCTTGGCCCGTTCTATCAAGCAATTTTACCGTCACTAAGGCTACGATTCATAAAATCAGAGCCTTTCTGACCGCAAAGTGGCATTTTTTAATTCACCAAATCCAAATAGCGATTCAGTAACATGTTACGGAATCCTACTGAACTGCTAATTAGGTTTAGGAATAAATAAAGATACAGTATTTGGAAGGGGCATGTTAAGGGTGTCACTTCCAGATACCAAATCTTTAAGCTATGTACTAATGTGTTGTGACTGAAATCTTGTTGCACAATATTAATATTTCACCACCTCGTTAAACCATTTGCAAATGGAAAGGGATCCCCATGGGTTTGTGTAATGTTTCTTTTTTTAAGTGTAGCCCGTTTTCCTTTAAGGAAAATGGACTGCCTTTAAAAAAAAGTGTTGTTTATTTAAAAGCAATCACAGACGTGGTGTTCTACTGAGCCCAACAGGCCACCATGCCTGGAATTGTAGCTTATGGTAGTGGGTCTCAATTTGCCACTTACCTCATGCATATTAATGAGCAAGGTGAATTGTAACCCATTAAGAATCTGTATTGTGAGAACCAACCTTTTAATAGATAGGCCTGTATGGAAATTACCTATGGACTCTTTAGAAGTCGGTGCACAATTCCATTTAAGGAATCGTAAATTGTGGATTGTTATTTGTCACAATTTATGATTCCTTAAATGGAATATTTATACATGAGGATCTTTGTTCAGAATGTGGATATTACTGACTGGAATGTCAAGGTGGCAATGATGCGATCCAGAGAGTGTTTAATTAAGCTTGGCGGATTGGATGAGTAAGTGGATTGAGGCTGTTAGTGATTAGAGCAGATGATGGAATAATATAATCTACAAGATACAGAGCAAGTTCTGAACATAACTTCTGGACAAAGGCAGGCATTTACGTGCAGTCCCAGGAAAGAGCTGGTTTACCATGATGCTTCACCTCAATTCAATTCACTTCATCAAATTTATAAAGAGCGTGGCTATCCGGATCCAGACATCCCCGCACTAGCGGAAAAACAGTGAGAACCAGGCACAACACATTATGGGTAGAGTTTTTAGCTGCTTCCTAAAGTGCAGGAAATTATTTTCGCCTCTCAGGTTGAGCGGAAGAGATTTCAAAAGCTTAGGGGCAAGATACAAAAATTATCAACCCCCTCACACCTACCTCTATTCATCCTGGGTGTAACTAGATCATCAAGTTTGCAGGATCTAAGTACCCTGTTGGGATGATTAGGTTTGATCAATTGGTGAAGGATTTTTGGGCCCATCTTGTATTTGCTTGATGAACCAAGCAGAGTGCCTTTAACTGGACTCTGCTTCTTATGGGCAGCCAATGAAGAGTTCTAAGTACTTCCCTAGCTGACTGTGATTTTGGAATCCGGGCTGCGACATTCTGGATGATTTGAAGTTTCCTTATCACCACCTTTGGACTTCCTAAATAAAGTGAATTGCCTTAATCAAGGCATGGTAGGATTAGCCCCTGGATCACGATTCTTCTGGAATCAGCCGGAAGCCACTTCAGAGGTTTTCTAAGAGGCCAGAGAGAGAGGATTGTCTAAGTTAAAGCCAAGGATGAAGCCTAAGCTCACACTCCTTGTTCCCTGAGAAGGCTCTTATAAGCCACAGCTCAAGACATCGGGGAAAAGGGGATTGGGAAAAGAACCATTTTGTGTAGTATTCTCATTTGGATGTGGTATAGATTCTTCTCTTTTCCTGTGTTTTAAATATCTCTGGTCCTACAAGAAGGCAACATTAATTCAACAATCGTTCAGAATTAACTGCCTTTGGAATACTGCATTATTACATTCCTCTGCAACTAAATATGCTTTATGTAAATAACACATAACAGTATGGCCAACGTAGATTTGGAACTCTACTACAACATGAGAGTAATATCAGTGCAATATTTGGGTATCTGACAGGCAAACTACTGCAATCCTGATTCTGTGATTCTGGACTGGAGATTTACTTGTAGGAAATGGATACATTTAGGGTAGTCGTGCAAAGCGCTTTTTGGGCTCAAAGTCACTAACCCAAACTCTAGGGAGTAAGAATGATTAATGAAAATACAAACAGCTTTGAGTAAACACACCTTACTACAAAATACAATCAATTCCCTAATAATAATTAACACCTAAAATAAATCACAAGAATATACAACAAGAAATCTAAATCGCCAACAAATAGCATCAATGACTACTTAATTAGATTGCCCCACAGTACTCAGTAAATAGATAAATATGCGAACACTTATTTTTGAGGGAGTTATTGATCAAATGGAACGTATGCTACACCCAGAATACAATGTAAAATCTTAGAAAGCATGGCATGTATAGAAATTATGACTCCAGAATATGAATGTATGCTGTGCAGAATTACATAATTGTTTTCAATTGACCTAATTTTAAATTACGTCCAAAGCTTCTCTTACCTATATGAATGATTTGAAGTGGAGCAAGCTGGGTAAGGCAACATATGTATAACATTCATAAATACAGTAAAATAGGGATGGGTGCTAAGAAAAGTATGAAAAGTTTGGAATCAGACTGATGTAACTAATGCAAAGTATTTATACCTCAGAGTAGTTGATATAAATATGATTCTTGAAATGTCACTTAAGATGAAATGGTGTAATTAACAATGTCAAAGAAACGATTTTGACATCTTCACTGCCTTCCAAAATCATGAAACAGTATTCTGTTATAGTGGTATGACTGCATATATACCAAAAACATATTTATTTCAGTTTTAGGCTCACACAGTAATAGCATTGATGTTATGTAATTAATTACGTTTACGATTCATCTGTAGTTTCAAAGAGCAACATCCTCTTCAGTGAGAAACCAGATAAAAATAATGTGAGAATGATAATGGATTATACAAAGGAAAGTGGTTTAATTAAAAATATCTTATGCAAACATTGGAATGTGATTTGTAAAGATCCGGATATATGCCCCAAAGTTGGCTCCACACCTTTGGTTACATATCATAAAGCACCGTTGATTAAGGAATATGTTGATGAGGAGTCATTTTTCATTTAAAAAAGAACAAAACTGGTTAGTTGAACAACAACAAGGATTTATTAAATGCAATAATTGTAAAGCATGTAAGATTGGTAAATCAATCAAAATGATTAAATTGCCCAATTACACTGAATTTCGAATTAAACATAGTACTACCAAATACACGGTTTATGTAATTGAGTGCCATTGTGGATTAAAATACGTTGGTAGCACTATTTGCATGCTGAAGAAAAGAATTTTGGGACATATCAGAGTGATTACACATAATGATTTCACCTATGCAGTAGCTAAACATTTGAAAACACACGAAACTAACAATTGGAAAACCTTGAGATATTATGGAATAGATCACATTCATGAACATGAAAGAGGTGGGGATAGAATCAGGAAGTTAAGACAATTAGAGTCGAGATACATTATTCAAATGAGAACAAAACACCGTATGGATTGAATAATGATGAGGAGCTTTTGTACATTTATAAAAAGAACCATGAAAAAATATATATATTTGGAGTATATATTTTTGTACTGTATCCGCATCTAAGTCGACCAATTGGATTGTTGGAATGAGAAAAAACACTTTAATAATATTTTATGGTTCTTAAATAATTATTAAGGATATAGGGCTCTATGAAAAAAAACATCGAAGATGCTTTAAAACTATTGAGAATTATAAGCGAAAAAAACATTCTTGAGAATATTGGATACAACATTTGAATTTTACAGACTTTCACTCTTAAATGTATAATTAATGTAATTTTGTAAAAGTAATTTATGTGGCTTCGTAAATTTTCAATTATATTTTGTGGTATTACAATATTTGAATTGTTTACACATAAAGGAATTGTTTTCATTTGTTAGGCACTACTATTCCCAGAATGCATTGTATTGGCGATAATTATGTGAGAATATAAAAGTGAACAGAGTGAAAGGACTTGTAAACTCTGAAGAAGACCGGTTGGTCGAAACGCGTCAGTTTTGTTTTTACTGCACTGATTAAAGTAAAGGATTAAGACTCAACAGAGTGCGTTGCCATTATCTTTGTGATCTTGCCCTAAAAAACAAAGGTTACAGGGACGTTATAGGTAACTATAGTTAGTTAGTTATTTCAAGTAACTAATACTTGTGCCGCCACCACCCACAGTTTTTATCTCAAAACTTTTACTGCAAATACTGTATTACATTGGTATTATAAATGATGTTATCAAAGATGTCATGAGTGTTGAAATATGTGAGGTAATTAGCAGTGCATGGTAAGGGCAGGAATTATAGTTACCTTAGGGCATGTGTTACATTTACTTGAAATAGCTATAACTGCTGCATTTCTGTGGTTTTGTACGTTTAAAATGTGAGCCTAACTATAACGTCCCTGTAACCTTTGTTTTTTTAAGTGAATATCTATGTTTTTTTAAATTCTATTTCCTAACTATAACGTCCTTTTAACCTTTTGATTTTTCAGTACATTTCTATTCTTTTTGGTAACGCAAAGTACTTTTAATTACTGTAAGTTAGTCCATCCACCTCTGTGCACGGCCCCTGGCCGTGCGCGGCAGAGGTTGACTGCAGGGCCTAGCCTGTGGCCAGGCTCTGCATCCAACCTCCCTATAACTACCCAACCCCGCACCACTTAAAGGGGGCAACAATAAATATTTATATGGTTAAGGGGGGCTGCATTGGCCACCCTGGGCCCTGTGGACCACCACTTGCCAGGGACTACATAATATAAGAACTTAGGGGGCCACACATACCTCCCCATCCCGGGACCCCCACCTCCCAGGGACAACACTAAATAAATATATGGGGGGCCCCCGCAGACCTCCTGGGGCCTGTGGACCCCCACCTCCACAGGAGAAATTAAAAAATATATATATGGGTGCCACACAGACCACCCCAGGCCTCGAATACTATCACCTCCCCGGGGCTACATATTAAAAGTATGTGGGGGGGCTGGTTGGACCTCCCTGGGGACCTCCACCTTCCCGGGGCTGTTAAATAAAATATAGATCGGGGCAGCTAGTCCGCCTGGGCCCCAGGGACCACCACCTCCCCAGGGATGATTTCAGACCTGATCTCCTGGGGTCCAGCCACATGTTACTGGGTGCCCAGGGCCCCCAGTCTACAGTTATAGGGACTGCAAGGGGAGCCTAAAGGACCCCAAAGTCCCACTGGCTCCTGTTTCCTGTGGGAGCTGGCATTGCTTTAAATAGCAGCTCCCTCCGTGATGGAGCAATGTTTTCATTTCTTTCCCTGCACGCATGTTAGCATGCAGGGAAAGAGATGAAGACTCCACTTTCAGCAAGTGGGACCTGTTTGACAACTCCTGCTTGCTGAAAGTGGAGTTATGTTTGCTTTTGCTTGGCGGGAGCTGTCAACTCCCCAGGGCCATGCATGACTCCAAGAGGGGAGGCCGCATGGCCCCACCCCCATCTTTTAAAATTAGACCTTGGGAGGTGGTGGTCCTCGGGCCAGGGACCTGCCCGTAACCCCTTCTCTGTTGTTATTGTGGCATTTTTGTTCCTTCTTGGCCCGGAGAGGTGGCTGTCCCTGGGGTCAGTGGGCCGTGCGGACGCCCCTGCATACAATAACGTTCATTGGCCTGTGAAAGTGGCAGTCTCTGGAGTGCAGGGCCATGTGGGCCCCCTGCATACATTAACATTCATTGCCCCAAAAGGTGGCGGTCCCCCAACATACCTTAACATTCATTGTTCGAGGGATGTGGTTGTCCTGGCATTTTTTTTATAAGCCTGCATGCTCCCAGGACCTGCCTCACTTGGGGGAACAACTAAAAGCTAACAAGGAAGACCTCACTTGCTTTTTAAAATAATTCACAGTGAAATTTGCAAATATTTGCGAATTTCACAGTGAATTTTAAAATAAAAAAGCTTTTTTGTCCGGGGGGAGGAGGGCGCCAGGGGTACCCCTGCACCAAGGCTAGGGGGTTATGGTAAAAATACCCTGCCTCCCTTTTTTTTTCCATTTGTTTTTGAGAGTCGGCTGAAACTAAATCTCAAAATAGCTGCCAATACTTTGTGGTTGAAGCATTGGTAGCCAATCAGATCTGTGCACGAGATCTGGAGTATTTGTAAAGCCTTCATGCCTTTAGATATACAAAGTTAGTTTTCTTTTAATATTTCAAAAACTACTGAATGGATGTATACCAAGGTTTAAGGTTCAAACCTTCTTTATTCAGATTAATTGACAATCCATAAAAGAATTAAAATATTAAAAACAACAACCCATAAAAATAGACTCACATCCATCAATAAAAATAGGAAATAAAGTGCAATTCAACAATGTACAACATTATATAAATACACATTATTCCTTCATAGACAAATTGTACAAAAACATTCAAATATTAACATTTGCTTAGCTAGCATGATAAAAACTAGCCATTAAAATTCATCAGAGTATCTAAAAACTACATGACATATAAAAGTATAACACAGGGTTTCCTAGAAACCTTCAGCAGCATGATTGTCTTTTCCGTAGCCTAAGAGCACCTGACATAAAGCTAGCCACACTACGACAGACTACAAGTGATTGCAGTGGTTGTAAATAGAGCGGGGGCCTGGCCTGCTAAAAACCTTTTCCTCTAAACAGAGGCACAATGTAGCGCTGTCTCAGAGTGTTGTAGTGGTCACAAAAAAAGCATAAAATGCAGTGTCCTGAGCAGAAAATGTATCACAAGAACATTCCCCCAGTGTCTCCAAGTTAGGGTAAGCTTGTGGCTCGACTAAGAGCCAATGTAAAAGACCTAATCTAAAACGTGTTAATAAAAACCGGTGATGCGCTGAGGTTACCATTCGCAGATAGGGCTCCATACCTGGATCTTTTTTCAAAAGAGCATGAGCCCTTACTGTTGATTTTTGTAGTTCCTTCCTTTCTCTCTCCAATTTGGCTCTAGCCATGAAATGTTTTTTTTTAATTCAGGGAATATCCCCTTTCTTGATTTGCTCAGGAGCCCCAAATAGCACTCCACAGCACAGCCATGGAATTGTGAGGCCTTTATCCAAAGCAAGACAATCTCTCATGATATCTTGGTTTAACTTCAATTCCGGGCTGGTCCAGACCTTAAACCATTTAACTATGGGGGAAAGAGTCGGTATTTCTGAAATATAATCTAAGCCCAGCTCTTCATGAATAACAAAGGTAGCAATCGACTGTGGGAGACATAGCAACCTTCTCTCAAAAAGGTTTTCCATTCTCTGTATCTCACCACTGTCCTTATAACCCCATTTATCACTTCTGTTGCCTGCTATTGGCAGGCATGTGGCTTGGTACACTTTCACCATTGCCAGTACCGGTCTTGCCCCCAGCCTTCCCGCAAAGTGAAAAAGCGAGACCACTGCCCTGGCTAATGCATTTCTCTTAACCCTTCTTTACGGAACCCAGGAACGCCTTTCATCAAAAATTACTTCTAAATATGAGAAGATGGACTCTTGACACCTCCTGACCCCTCCCAAAAATGTTCTTTTCTGGTTTTACTAAATTCCCAATCATCATAGTATGGGACTTGAGATACTTTATCTCCATGTCAAGAGAGGCCATAAACTCAATACAAGAATCAAGGAGTCTTTGTAGGCTCACTGCGATTCTGGCTAGCAGAACCGTGTCATCTGCATACATCAATGCCGGGATTGTGTGAGATCCTACACGTGGGCTATCTTTGGTGACTGAACACAAAAACGGACTCAAGTTATTAATCTATAAAGTAAATAATAATGGTGTCAAAATACAGCCCTGCCTCACCCGTGATGTAGGACATGTAAAAAATCAATCTCAAAATGGAAGTGTTGGCAGCCAGTCAGATCTCTGCCCGACATCGAGAGTATTTGCAAAGCCTTTGAGCCTCTAGATATACAAATTTGGTTTTCTTTTAATATTTCAAAAACTACTGAACGGATTTACACCAAACAACAAAAAGTACTTTTTGTGCTACCTTCCTGCCAAATTGGTGTAATTACGTCCAGCAGTTCAGGCTGTAGTCGTGTTCAAAATCCCTACGGGAATTTAAATGTAAACACACTTTTTTTGAACCCTCTCTTTTTCTCTGCCCCTTTCTCTCTCCAATTTGGCTCTAGCCATAAAATGTTTTTTTTTTAATTCAGAAAATTTCAGTGCTGTAAAAAGAAAAATTAGGATACATTTTATGTGAGTTCTCAAATATCTTCCTCTTCTATTTCTTTAAAACATTCTGACATGCAGACTGAAACAAGCCCTTTCAACACCAGCAGCAGACTGCGAGTTAACTCCTTGGTGATCAGCAGCTTTACTACGATGTTCTAATGAGGAGCTACAGTGCTAAAATTCTGAATTTATGCCAAAAGTGTGACACATCTGCACTCCATCTTGATGGAATGGAAGTCGAAAACTGAAAGCATTTTCTACTTAGGATACTGCAGTAAATGAGTAAATGAAAAAACTTCATAACAAATAAGTCTCCCAAGATGGCCACCAGAGGAAATAGAGCCAAAATGTAGCACAAATATCACCCAAATGTAGCCCAAGTACAGTCCAATGACAGAAGTGTACAAAACACTTAGGGCCTTATTACAATCTTGGCGGGTGGGGTTTTTCTGTCACGAACATGACAGATGTCCTGTTTGCCATATTACGATTCCTATGAAAGTCATAATATAGCTGACGGAATATCCGTCACACTTGTGATGGAGTATTCCATCTGCCAATATCATAATCAGGCCCTTAATTTCTTTGTTTGTTTGCAGTTTTATATAGCACAGACTTGACCCAAAGGTATTGGAGTGCTTTACAACAGCATCAGCTACATTACTGTTATTTGATTGTGAATCCACCCTGAAAAAACGAAAGAGAAGAGGCATTTGGCAAAATAGGAACAGTTTGTTTAATTAAATATTATGGTCGGGAGACAGTAAATTCATACTCAAGCGACATTTTGGCAAATCAGACAGGAGACGATTAGTACTTTAGACCTGACTGCAGCTGAAGGAAGGTGACCCCCTCTCAGACGGATTCACATTTGCTCCACAAGAAAGGTGAACAGATGCCGCAATTGATTGGAAGTTCTGCTGAATCCGCAGGGTGGAGGTCTGTCCCGAAGCCACTGTCAAAGGGTAAGGGACAACATCAAAGCATTAGTCACCGTCCCACGCATCCACAAAACGACCGCCGGCAGCAGATCATTTTCCCACCTCGCCGCCAAAACATGGAACACTCTTCCCACCACCCACCACAGACACAGGACCTACTTACCTTCAGGAGACACCTCAAGACCTGGCTGTTCGATCAGTAGCAGCCCCCCCTCAGCGCCTTGAGACCTTCACGGGTGAGTAGTGCGCTTTACAAATGCTCTGATTGATTGATTGATTGATTAGTCCCAGCATTTGGCGTATGGCGAACTAGGAAAAGCGTAACAATTTAGCCTGAGCGCCCTGCCACTGACAGAAAACTGCCATGTTACCTATTTTATGTGTCTGAACTAAGTAGTAGCAGGGCGGTCTCAGAGGTGTTCTCACGGAGGTCACCTTTCTTTTCATGTTGTTTTTCACTTGAACCTCTGGGTGTGACACAGATGGCACACTTGTCCCCTGCGTGTGACACAGGGTTGAGACTTTGTCGCTTGGACCGCTGGGCGTAACAGATGGTATGCTTGCCCCCTGGGTGTGACGCCGGGTTGAGACTTTGTCACTTGGATCTCTGGGCGTGACACAGTTGGTTCGTTTGTGCCCTGGGTGTGACACAGGGTTGAGACTTTGTTGCTTGGACCACTGGGCGTAACAGATGGTACGCTTTCCCCTGGGTGTGACACAGGGTTGAGACTTTGTCACTTGGATCTCTCGGCGTGACACAGATGGTACGCTTGTCCCCTGGGTGTGACACAGGGTTGAGACTTTGACGCTTGGACCGCAGGGCATGACACAAATTGGTATGCTTGTTCTCTGGGTGTGATACAGGGTGACCGCTTGGACTGCTGGGCGAGACGCAGATGGTACAAATAGGCCCTGGGTGTGATATAGGGCTGGCACCTCAATTTTCAGAGGTATCTATCGCTTGGACCACTGGGCGTGACACAGATAGTATTCATAGGCCCTGGGTGTGATCTAGGGCTGACACCTCTATTTTGAGAGGTGTCTATCGCATGGGCCCCTGGGCGTGACACAGATGGTACACATTGGCCCTGGGTGTGATATAGGGCCCGCACCGCAGTCTTGCTTTTTATAGTCTAAAAGAGTTTTTCTCAGTGCCACCATTTTTTAAACACTGGTGGTACCTGAAAGAAGTGAGAGGTGTTGTTCGCTTGGACCACTGGGTGTGATACAGATGGTACGCATAACCCATGGGTGTGACAAAGGGTGTGATTCGGACGTTAGGGAAGAAAACGATTTGGATCTGGGAGATTAGACGCAGCTTGTGTTGGCCAAAAAGGGCCTATGGTTGTTGAGGTATCCCTTTTTCTCTGCATAAAGTCTTGTTATCTTTGTCCTGGAGCAGATTTTGACAGGCTATCGGGCTCACTTAGTCCTGTACTTGTGTACTTGTGTACCATGCAGAACTTCCCCTGGTCACATGATAGCATGCGCTAGCATGCACTAGGAATGGGCTAAGGTATTTTTGACAGTCATCATTTTTATTTTTGTGCACCTGTCAGTTTCTTTGTGCCAGTTGAAAAGGATGTCTCTTTGATGTTGTGGAACTGGTAAACTGCAACTGTGTTTTTTCAATGACTCAATGTGCTATATGAAGGCATTGCTGAATCTCTCAACCTGCTCTTTGATACCAAAATAAGTTTGCTATTTTGATGCCACATTTCATGACGTTTGAATTAACAATTGATCTTTCTTCTAGATTGTGACCCTTCATATTCTTTGTTCTTTGTGATTGTGAAATGTTCATGTTGATGCATCTGTAAATAACGCTAAGCTCTTAGTAAGAAGTAAGAACTAGCAATCCCTGTGTATGTTTACCCATGTACAGAGTAAAACTTAAGATTTGCTAAAATGAAGCCAGAAATGTACCTGTTCTGTAAAAACTGCCCAACTTATCGTGGAGTCACCACTAAAACACGTGCAACCACAGGCAAAAAACATAGCAAGTTTTGCCACGAATGGCAAACACACTAAGGCATACGCATTTCCCTGGCCATAGGAGGGAACCTTTGACACTAATATAATCAAACACCTGGGGACACACTTATGAACCAATCATGTAGGGCAAAAGAAGGACAGAAGAGAAGCAATAGTAGAATTATGTGCCATATTCAAGGAGGCCCAGACCAACAAACCTAACCGACAGTAATCAAACAATGTCGTCCACACCTCCCCTGTCGTATGCAGGAATGGAGGTGCTCTCACCGATGCCTGTTAGACCTGCACTGGGTTGCACCAACCCACCGGTCGAGGGAGCCGGAGGATCCCCTACTGAAGAACAAACTGCTAGGTCCAGGCATGATGTGTAACAGGCAAGCAGCCCCAGGCAAACCCAGCCCAGTATAGCACTACAGCTCCTTGAAGTTCGAACCCCGTCCTTCACATTAAGCCTATTGAACCTCAGTGGCACGGAGAATAGCCACTCCCACCGGTATCGGTGAACACACTCAAGTGACAGGGAGATTCATAGCAGTTCTGGACAGTGACACAACTAGTGGGAGTGAGGTAAAGGGTTCCAGTCCTCCGGGACCCAACAACAAGGGTGGGCACTGCCAGTCCCAAGCGCATTACCATTGTAGTGTGACCCATGGGTTCAGGCGGCCCTAATCGGAGCAGCTGTGGCCGCAGTGGCACAGCAAGCAGAGGCACCAATGAGGGTACTGCCCCAGAGGTTTGGAAAGGATAAAGCATGTAGTAGCTGGAAATGAATAAGTAGTACAGAGATCTCCCAGAGTGGGGACCGGGTCAATACCCCCTGGGCTCCCAGAACCAGATAAGCTGAGGAGCTAACACGGGTTCAGTGGATGACACACACACACATACACTCACGTGTCCCGTGCTGTCAGTGACTCACCGGTCCGAGGAGGAAACCACCATGAAAGTGCTGGTAAATAACACACTCTACAGCTTCCTAATTGACACTGGGTCAACAAAATTATGTTTAAAGGAAGGGATCATACTCTTATTGAAGGACTCCATTGACACCCAGGGGTTTTTGGGCACGGTTAAAGGGGTTCCCTTCACAGGATCAGCTGCTATATCACCCCTCATCCCCAACTAATCTCCTAGGAAGAGACTTAATGGGCAAGCTAAACATGACCATTTATTTTTTCAGAAGATGGGAAAATGACCTGCTCGATCCCTGGGGTTATTCCATCAAGACTCATGTCTTTAACCCGCTCACACTGCACAGACAGACCGATAAGAGCGACACCTGCCAACCTGATGGCCTTCACTAACGCTGTCCTCACAACCATTGCTAATACACCAGCGTTGCTGGGTTGGAGGCTACAACTGCACCTTGAATTTGTGTTTCACTGAGAGAGTCACCATTATATGAAACTGCATGAGGAGGCGCTGCTTTACTTGGAGGCCATTGAGGTGCGGCCCGAATATGGGGTCCTGCTGGTCACCGACCAAGATAATGGAATGTGGGCATGTATCATCTTTGTTACGCCCGGTCTCAGTATATGGGTGGTAACCAATGACCAGCTTTTCATTGAGTGCCCAGGGACCTCAGAAATCATCTTTGCCAATTCGATTAAGGTCAGGGTAGACCTGAGGAACGGGGCTCCGTTGCCCATGGCTGTATTGACAACAGGGCTGGAGCAAGATTTGTCAGCAGTTCCACCACAGTTATGGGTGAAAGGACCTTATGACTTGAGGCTCATCAATACCACTGAACCAGTAAAGATAACACTACGAAAAAGGCCATCCTACCCTGGGTACATCAGTACCCTCTCTCCAAGGAAGCTGATGAGGTTATAGTACCCACAATCCAAACACTAGTCGAGGAAGTCCTCCACGTGGTGTTCTCCCCCTGCAACACACCAATCTTCCCAGTCAAAAAGAGTAAGGGAGGGACCTGGCACAAGATGCAGGACCTGCACCCTCTCAATTACATTTTGGTCCCGGAATTCCCTATGGTGGCAGACCCCTCCATCATACTAACTAACATACCCACAATCGCCTGCAGTTTCTCCGTGATAGGCGTCAAGAACGTGTTCTTTAGCATTCTGCTGCACCCTGACAGTCAGTACCTGACAGCGTTCCCTTTCTGAGCAGTTCAGCTGCTATACCGGAGACTATCGCAAGGATACTGTGAGTCCCCCAGTATCTTCAATCAAATACTGAGAAAGGACCTTGCCAAATTCTGATCGCATGGCACCCTGATACAGTATGCTGAGATCTTGATGTGTAGTCCCTCTGAGGACCTATGTCATGAGGGCACAATAGCCCTCCTTACTGCACTTGCCGAGAGGGGTTGTAAAGTACAGAAGGGAAAAATGAACTATGTGCAACAAGAGGTTAGTTATCTAGGTCAGCTGATCTCAGTCACTGGTCGGCGGATCACGTGGAAACAGGCAGATTCTATCAGGACCATGCCACCACCGAAAACGAAAAAGGGTAAGCAAATTATTTTAGGACTATGCAACTATGTTCAGTAGTGGGTCTTCGACTACAGCATGCTTGTTGCCCCCTTACTCAAGGCCATAAAAAAGGTGAAAGCTGCACACGAGGAACTAGAGATGGAGGCCAGAGATGTACAAGACCTTCTGCAAGCTCAAAACGGAGATAATGCACTCATCCGTATTAGGACGCTTGACTACAAGAAGGAATTCTTCTTATTCAGCCACAGCGACAGGCGAGTCATGTCAGCAGTCCTGACACAAAAGTATCCTCTGGGGCACATATCTCTTGCGTACTTACGCAGGCTCTTAGACTCAGTCATGGAGGGTCATTTCCCATGTGGGTAGGTGCTAGCGGCAGCAACCTTTGCCATCAACAATAGCACCACTGTTGTGATCGGGGCACCACTGACACTGTATGCAGGACATTCAGGTCCTCATTATGAGTGTGGTGATCCGAAGACTGCCACACTCGCAGTGGCGGTCTTACCGCCGTTGGGCCGGCGGCGGAGACCACCGTATTATGACTGTGGTGGTTTGGCCGAAGCCAAACCGCCAAAATGCCGCCGATACAGCCAGAGTGGTCAGACGGCCGGGCCGGAGGTGAACAACTGTGCACTCTAGCATAGGAAGGTAGAAAAGGCGAGAGTTTCTGAAATCAGATGGCACGCCTGTTGCACACCAGGACCTCCTAGAGTTACTGATCAACATGCTGACCCTACCTAAATGCATAGCTGTGGTAAAATGCACCACGCATACCGGGTGTAAGGACTTCATATATTGGGGAAATGTATTAGCTGACCAATTTGCAAAAAAGGCAGCTTGTGGACCAGTTGAGGAAGAACACATACTTCCCTTACAACTGGCATCAGAGGCGGAACGCCTACAGGGCAAGTCTTACACAGAATCTGCAGGATTGTACTTAAGGGAGTTAGAGGAAACTGCTTTGTCTGATAAGAAGGTGCAATGGGTAGCTAGGGCTGCACACACAGACCACACATGACCTCACATACTGACACATACCCACAGGGAAACCCGTCATGCTGGAGAAGTTAGTCAATATAGTGTTGCCCCAGTTACACTTACCAAGACACAGCCAGAGACAAGATGATAATGGAACTTCAGAGCAACTGGTTTATCCTCAACCTTACTGAAACTGTGATGATGTATTTAAATGTATGTACCATCTGCCAATTATACTCACCCAAACCTACACTTAAGGCTGTGTCATCAATTATCCTGAGGCCAACGGGCCTTTCAGGGTGTTATACATCAACTTTATTGATATAATAGATTGATGTGCTAACTATCAATACCTGATTGTAGTAGTCTTCCCATACTCTAGGTGGATCGAAGCCAGTCCTTGCTTGCACTGCGACGCTAAGGCAGCGGCAATGTTCCTTGTCAGAGAGGTGATATCCAGGTGGGGGTACCAGACACCATCCGGCTAGACAACGGAAAGCACTTTGTCAACTCCATGTTTGATCACACCTGCACCCTTTTAGGAATAACACATAAACTGGCCTCAGTGTATCACCCCCAAAGCAACGGCATTGGTAAAAATAAAATAAGCAAAATCTGTGCCAGTCTTAATAAGAAGTGGCTCCACTATCTGCCCCTAGCCTTGTTTGCACTAAGTAACACACCCAGCAGTGATCACCATATCATAACACACCAAATTGCAACAAGTAGACATATGAGAACACCCATCCCAGAAACACGGACCAAATTAAGCACCGAGTCTAGCTCTCAAGCACTAGGGGACGAACTATGTGTGTATCTTTCCAACCTAACCAAAACCGCTAAGTTCCTATACAGACAGGCCAGCCATCTAAACTCCAAGTGCACCACTGCCAAGCTACCATATCAAACACCTCAACCTGGACAAGACATGTACAACCATCATTTTGTAAGGAAATGGAAGCAAGCCAAACTTGAAGGTCCCTACCGAGTGATCTTCGCAACACCTACCACTCTCAAGGTGGAGGAGAAACATGTGTGGGTCCACCTCTCCAAAATGCAGCTGAAACCTTCCACGGCAAAACTCCGGGCTCAAGACAAACAGAACTGTTGATTATTTTTGTTGGGCTGAGTACAAAAACATTCCAGAAGAATTCAGACTGTTCTCTGATGCACAAATATCAGCGGGAGGGTCCATACCCTTCTTCACCATGCAGAAAAAGTGAACACCCGCTTGTTACAAATAACCAGGTGGGAAGTGCTCAAGATGATGACCAGCACTGAGCTAATTTGATCAAGAAAGAACTGAGAGCCATCCCCATGAACTGCAATGTGAACTTTTTTCCACAATAACATTCCACACACACTACAGAGCGCCCTTTTACACAACACATGGTATCAGCACATGACCGCCATGGGTTGCAAGATGTCAGCCAGATCATGTTACGTCTGTTTGCTGATACAACATGAAGTAGGCGCAGGCAGGCTTTACTTGTCCTAGGAGGTAGACCCTGAAAAAGCACAATGCCTTCTCCACCTACACCTATGTAGTATTAGGGCCAAAATACAACCCAACAGAGTAGAACCCCATAGGGCAGTAGTAATCTGACCTGATACGACACCAAGCCCACAGCACTGTACATTTTCACTGAGTTTAGCGATATCTAAACTGAGCTAGCTAGGATGCACCAGAAGTGCACTATAGGGGAGGATACTGTTTGGCCCCGAGACTTTCCAGAAAATAGATTCTTGGAGGTAGCAAAACCACCACACCAATGCACAAACACGTCCGCTCCCACTTCCATCTGTGGTCCCAGGACAGCCCTTGACGTATTTGGGGCTGTCTTCTTTAATAACAAAATAACAAATGGACCCCAGACATAGAATTGCAGTGCATGGCTATCCACTTCGATGATATGAAGGGAAATGAGTCTGGTAGAGGAACGTTCAATATGAGCATAGGTACCACTTGTAAAGAAATCTGGTATTCTAAGATAAATAGATATATGTGGGTAGAAGGGAAGGGACAACCCCTAATTGTAATGAACCTTGTTTTTCAGAGGCAAAGGAAAAGTTCTGCTGGGAACAAATGAAAACTGTGATACAATCCTGCACATTCTGGACATGCAGTGGGGCACCTCTATGTTGATGGACACTTACTGGCAATGCAGCGAGTTTGCCTCCACTCAGCTCATCCCTCAATGTCGTGGTCTCTGCTCCCTCATCACTATACTCACCCTGACCCTGGTCATTCCTAGAGAAGATCTGTCCGAGTTGTACCAACACCTGTTAAAACAGAAGACAACTCTGTTGCATCAGGCTCAAGAAAAAAGAAAACTACTTTTGGTTGGACGCAGTAAAAGGACAATCCAGAAGAATTCTGACTATTCTCTGATGCACAAATATCAGAAGGAGGATCCATACCCTTTTTCACCATGCAGACAAAAGCGAACACCTGCTAGTTACAAATAACCAGGTGGGAACTGCTCAAGATGATGAACAGCACTGAGCTCAACCTTAATTTGATCAAGGAAGAACTGAGAACCATCTGCAACATGGTGATACAACACCATTATGTGTTGAACTTAATGACCTCCATGGAGGGAGGCGTGTTCTCCATGATCTATCCCTCCTGCTGCATGTTTATATCAGGCAACGTCATGGACAACGGAACTCTGATTCTTGCATCTAAGCATTGCTCCATCTACAAAGAGACATGCATGAAAAAGGAGGTGCCCCTGAGCCGGAGTGGTTCACAAACTGGTTCTCCTGGCTCCCCCTGTGGCTGACCAGTCTGTGCATGTCATTGTTGCTGGTTTTCATACTTTTATTGTTCTTGTGTGTCTTCCTGCAAGTAGGGGTTTCCTGCTGTAAAAATGCAGTCCTCAAATTGGGTAGAATGCAAGTAGCTAGGAAAGTAGAACAACAAGCCCCCCAATAATGTGACTGTCATGAAGTGTGGGTTATGTAGAGTAGTTGAAAAGTCAACTAGAGGGGGGAATGTTAATATTAGAAAAATAAATGCTGATATGCACCATGATACATTTGTGTATAAAAACGAAATCACATTGCTGTTTTTTAATTCACCAGTCATAAACTCTTTGCCAAACCCGACTCAAAAGTACATGGTCAGTCAGACTTTGTGACCTAAGCCTGAGGTTACTGATTGACAGATCACAGGTGAAGCAGCACGTAGCCGGCAGACAAATGCACGAACAGGAAACTCAGGTCAGACCCCAGATAGGCACAACGACACCACAATGGTCCCAGGAGATTGGCCCCGATAAAACACACATGGCTGGAGGGATGCATGCATTCCCAAAAACACCATTAAGTGTGATGCCACATGTAGTTAGGAACACTCAGACACTGAAAACACACACAGAACATGCAGTAATCATGCCCCCCTCAGACAGGACATCTGGACATGTTATCCCCTAGCCTTTATTGTGTCCATGGAAGGTCGAGGCTCACTTGCATTTGTATCAGGACCTTTTTTATGACTCCAAGACAATTGCTCACATTCTTGACCAAGAAAGGAATGTTTAAATTGTTTAATGGTACTCAGAGAAATGTATTAAACACTGCTGAGAACAATTGTACCTTGAGACCCCGATTCTGTACCTGATCTCCCAGCTGTAATGTGTAATTAAACAAACCATTCCTGTTCTGAGAAACTCTGCTTGTCTTTCCTTTTTTCAAGGTAAAATCACATCTGAGTAACATTACACAAGGACCCATTCATTTTGGCTTTAGGCATGGGGAGATTAAGTGATTTGCCCAGAATCACAAGATGTCGAGCTGACACAGAAATTCAAACCTGGTTCTCCAGTTGCAAAGTCTGCAGCTCTGGCCTAACGCCACATCCTCCCCCTAATTTAAACATATAATCAAGTGAGGAACCGGATAAAACATAAAAATAGCAAATAATTTAAAAGTGCTTTGTTACTATTTGAGAACTCAAATAATATGTCCTGATTTTAGTTTTTTAGAGCACTCACCATTCTTTCTATGGAAATAAGACCCTCTCATTCTTATAATTTCTAAATGAAATGATTAAGGTGTTACAGTTATGATTACATCAAGGTGATGTCAGGCGTGCCAGACTTTTGTAATAAATTTAGAATGTTAGCAATCTAGTTGTTCATTAGAATACTGTGGGGAGGCAGAGGTCAAGGGCACAGACTCAAATAATTGAGGGCTGGGAGGAGGGAAGGGACAGTGGCAACACAGTGGACCAAGGAGGGCAGGGGAAAGGGTGGAGGCGGGGCAGCAAACCAACCATGCAGGATCGGCAAGAGAGGCTGTGGGAATTTAACAGACCATTGAGGGCAGAAGGAAAAGGGAGTGGCAGTACAACCATACATGCCAGCAGACCTGTTTCAGGTAGGAGACTCCTGATGTTTTTAAGCCGAAAAGGACTTCATTTCATCTGTCTCCTGCCTAAAATCTTCTCCTTTTCAATGTTAGTCAATGGAAAAAACAATGCCCCAGGGTTTGTTTTTCAAAATCTCCCTATTACCAAGTTCAGAATGTTGGCAAGTATGGTACATTGGATCAGGGAGGGCAGGAGGAATGGGGTAGCGACATGGACTTGGATAGCAGAGGGCAGGGGCACCAAACTGATCTTACAGGGCAGGTGTCGGGGTTGCAGCAGCACAAATGCCAGGCCAGGCCCTGTGTCCAACCACCACCCGACCTTGCACTGCGATGGGCATTTTACATAATTTTTTTTTTTTAAACCTAGAAATTCACTGAAAAAACAAAGGTTTCTGAGAGATTATAGTTAGGACATAGAATAAAAAAGATCTTAGGAACTCACTAAAAAAATAAAGGTTACAGGGACGTTATAGTGATATACATGTACAAAACCATAGAAATTCAGCTGTTAGAGTTATTTCAAGTAACTATAAAGCGTACCCTAAGGCAACTTTAACTTGCGCCCTCGCCATGCTCTGCTAATTACCCCAGATATTAAATCACTCATGACACCTTCTATGACATCATTGATAATAACACTGTAGCATTTGCACTAAAATTATTGATAAAAAAAATTGTGCATGGCGGGGGCGCGAGTTATTGTTACCTTAGGGCACACGTCATAGTCACTTGAAATAACTCTAACAGCTGAATTTCTATGGTTTTGTGCATGTAAAATCTGAACCTAACTATAATGTCCTCGTAACCTTTGTTTTGTTAGTGAATTTCTAAGACTTGTTTAGTTCTGTTTCCTAAATGTAACATTCCTGTAACTTTTGTTTTTTTCAGTGAAAAAAAAAAAAATATATATATATATATATATATATATATATCTAATAATATATATATATACACACACAAATTCGGCGTTTCCTTTTCAGCACCAGAACGTCAAAGGTGCTATTCATGATATGCGCACCACCGCGTATTATTCCAGCACGATTTCCCCACGTTTAGGAAGAATGACAGCACTCCACGAGCACAGCAAGTTAATATTTTAATCGTCTACAGGGACGCTTTTCGGCGTTACCGCCTTCTTCAACCTGTCAACCGCCATATTGGCTCCGTTTAAATACTCTCATGGAAATGTCTCTAACCAACCAACATGCATTTTCAAAGAACCACATTTGTTACCAAATATATAGTCCATACCTTATATACTCAAGAATACTTAATTAAATACCCGATCTTATCTTAATGTGATACATGGAATTTAAGTTTTAAACATTTTAAACATTCTTAACTACTGACTATTGACATCTTGTGCCTAACGATGTAAATAGGCAATCTAATACTTGTCTATTGTTCACTGCACACTATTATAGTTCGTCTTATCTAACACCAAATTACAAAATTCATCATTGATTTTTAAATTCAATTGTTAAGTATCATAAATTGATTAGTTATCAAGTTGTGCATTTTTTTGCGTTTAAACAATTTATTATCTCAAGCTTTGCGATTAATTTAACAGTGCGTTATGTGGACACCTAAACATGTTAACCTTGCAAACATTAGTGTACCTTAATCAATCAATATAGATGAATGTACATCTCCTCACTGCTATTCAACCCCTTAGGTTCTTTGGTATCGAATGTCAATATATATTTAGATTCCAATTTTCTCAACATCTTTTCTCTATCTCCTCCTCGAATATCTTTCTTAATCCCATCTATGACACTATATGTAATATCCTCTATTTTTCCTCCATGTACTCTATGTATATGCCTGGCTACTGGGTACGAATCATCTTTGTTCAAAATTGCCCTCAAATGCTGCAAAATCCTCCTATGAACTTGCAATTTTGTGCTGCCCACATATAATTTGGGACAACTGCACTTCAGAATATAAATTACAAAATCGCTTTTACAATTGTAATTGCCTTTGATACGATGAACGACTTTGCCATCTATTTCAACACATTTCATGTTTTCACCATTCCTACAAGCTTTGCATTTAAAACATCTGTAAAAGCCATCTTGTGTTTGAATCCAATTCCTGTTTGGCACTTCCTGTCTTACGTCACTTTTAACCAGGATATCCTTCATCGAGGTTCCTTTCCTATATGTGATTAAAGGTTTAGTAGATATTTGCTCTCCTATCACTGGGTCGCTTTTCAGCATGTGCCAGTGTTTTTTTAACAATTTTCTCACATCAAAATGAGCAGTATTATAAGTTGTTATGAACCTCGTAATGCCTCGAACTCTAGTTGATTTTCCCTTGTTGCTATTTTCATCTCTTCCTGATTTAGAAAATAGGAGCGCATCTCTAGTACGTGATTCTACTTTTCTGGTAGCTCTGTCTAATGAGGCTTTCGAGTATCCTCTGATATACAACCTATCTATCATATCTTCCTGAACCTTCTTAAAACTTTTTTCTGTGCTACAGATTCTTTTGGCCCTTAGTAACTCTCCAAACTGAATATTATTGATCAATGGTTGGGGATGATAACTCATGGCATGAAAAATACTGTTGCCTGCCGTTGGTTTTCTAAATACAGTTGTTTCTATTTTATCATTAATGATCATTACTCTCACGTCTAAAAATTCAATATCTTGGTGATCAATTTTCCCTGTGAATCTTAGATTACAATCATTCATGTTGATCTCTTCAATGAACTTTGAAGCAGTGTCTGAGTCTCCCTACCAAATTATGAAAATATCATCTATGTATCTGACCCACATGATTATGTTATCATTCCATTTGTCTAGTGGGGGATTGTTCAATATTAATTCTTCCCACCACCCCATGTACAAGTTAGCGTAACTAGGTGCAAAGCAAGTTCCCATTGCGGTGCCCCGTTGCTGCTCAAAAATCTCCTGATTGAAAAAAAACATGTTATGCTCTAGGCACCATTCTATCATTTCAATTAACATTCTACTATGTTGGTAAAACTTGATTGGTCTGGCACGTAAAAAATGCTCTACAGCCTTCACCCCTAACTTATGTGGTATACTCGTATACAAAGACGTAACATCCAAGGTCATCGACATAAATTCACTTTCCCATGTGACATCAAAAATCCTTCCAAAAAAGTCAGTACTGTCCTTTAAATAAGATGTTAAATTCATTACAAGAGGCTGTAGGAAGGAATCAATATATTGAGATACAACCTCGAATAAACTTCCTTTGATAGATACTATATAATGGAGCCAATATGGCGGTTGACAGGTTGAAGAAGGCGGTAACGCCGAAATGCGTCCCTGTAGACGATTAAAATATTAACTTGCTGTGCTCGTGGAGTGCTGTCATTCTTCCTAAACGTGGGGAAATCGTGCTGGAATAATACGCTGTGGCGCGCATATCATGAATAGCACCTTTGACGTTCTGGTGTTGAAAAGGAAACGCCGAATTCGAGTGTGTGTTTATTTACCTTTCCGCCCCCGCTGGAACATTGCAACAGTATCGGGCTGGCTGGTTGTGCAGACGAGAGGAGCCGGGTCACGAAGGGGTCGGAGGACGCCGGAGCTGACGGGATCCTTGAGTTGGTAAGCGCACGCAGCCTGGTTGTTTATTTTTGTGAATTCAGCGGAGTCAAACGTCGTTCTGACATTGGTATTTTACATTTAATCTTTTCGACGCTCGAACACAGCAAGTGCAATTTTACGTTCTTACTTTTGAAGCACTAACGCCTATTCAAACAAAATGGCTCATAAAACTCAAGACGCTTACGAGAACAGAAAAATGAGAGCGGAGCTAATATTCTCGAAATCCAATATAGGTGAAAGAATGTCCGAAAACTGATCAATCAAATCTCCACTTGGGGCTGGGACCGTTCGAGATTTCTGTTTAAGACCTAAAGCTCCTTCTTCATCTAATCGTATGCCTTCCGCTTCAAGTCTTGCAACTAATAGGTCATCATTCGACAATTCCAATGTCTCATTTTCTAATGCCCATAATTCTCTCATTAGATACATATCTTCAATTAATAAATTGTCCTTTGCTTTGATAAAGTCTCCTACAATTCCTTGTTCAGATACCTCACTAGGTTTGTTTGCCTTTCTCTTACTGATTGAATGTATCTTTGACAATTTTAATTTGCGTATAAACAAAAAAAGATCTATGCGACTTTGCTCATAATCAAACCCTTCTGGTTGGCAGAAAGAGAGGCCGAAAGATAAGTTCTTGATATCATCGTCTTCTAAAACTACTTCCGATAAGTTAAACACTGTCTTGCTATCCATCAGTATCGTTTGTTGCTGCATGTCAGTTTTTCGCCCTTTTCTGTGTTTGTTTCTCTTCCCGCCTCGTCTTTTCTGCCTCTGCCTCTTCCTTTTACTCTGCTTGTTCCCCGCCAAGGTCTGTGATTGGTCCTACGATCTTTCCTCAAAAAATCTAATTCATCTTGTAATGAGGTATGGGCTTTGATTCGCGCTGTGTCTTCAAAATCTGTATCTGAACTCTCACTGACATCTGTAGATTTTCTACTTTCAACATCAACCACCGTCGACATTTTCTCTACTCTAAGGCCAGGCCCTTTGGCCAACCCCAACCACCCACAGCCAAAGGCCGTGCATGGCGCAGGGTTGGGTGCTTATAGAAGGTGGTCCACAGGGCCTGACCGCAGCCCAGACCCTACAGCCAATTCCTGCCACACACAGCTAAAGGCCATGCGTGGTGCAGGGTTGAGTGCTTACAGGGGGTTGTCTACAGGGCCTGGCGGCAGGTCAGACCCTGTGGCCGACCCCCACCAGGCACAGGCAACGCCCATGCATGACATGGGGTTAGTTACTTACAGGGGGTTGGCTGCAGGGCCTGGCCTCATGTGGTCAACCCCTCTGCACATGGCCTAAGGCCGTGCGTGGTGCTGGGTTTGGAGCCTATCAGCCAGGCTCTGCGGCCATCTCTCACCGTGCTTGGCTGAAGGCTGTGCGTGGTGGTGGTTGGATTAATGCAAAGTAATTAAATATTACTTAATGTTAAAAAAAGGATAGAAATTCACTGAAAGAAAAGCAAAGGTATAGTTACAGAGACATTCTAGTTAAGAAATACAATTTAAAAAACTATAGAAATTCACTTAAAAAATCAAAGGTTACAGGGACGTTATAGTTAGGTTCACATTTTGCGTGCATAAAACCATAGACATTCAGCAGTTATAGTTATGTTTATTTCAAGTAACTATAACTCATGCCCTAGGGTAACCATAACTTGCACCCTTGCCATGCACTGTTACTTATCCCAGATATTGCATCACTCATGACATTTTTTTATAACATCATTGATGATATCAATGTAACATCTGCAGTACAATTATTGATGAGATAACTGTGTATGGTGAGGGTGAGAGTTATAGTTATGTGTGTGTGTGTGTGTGTGTATGAATCCACTTACAAAAGTACAGAATATATGTAAATATGTATGCAAGTATTCCCTAATATTTGTTGAATAAACTGCAAATTGTTCACAAATCCCCCCCATTTTCAGAAGTCTGAGGAATAATGTCTCTCTGAGGCACTGACAGCTAGATTGGTTATATAGAGGTGGAAAACCATGGGCATCCTAAAATCCTCTGTTTTCATCAAGCCCTTCATGGTTAAGGGCCTTTGGATCACTCCAGAAAACTTACATTAAGATAAAAAAATATAGTAAAGTAATAAGATGCTAGAAGCAGAAATTATGGGGAAGCAGTTTTTCGGTCCTATCCTCCACATACTGAAATGTCCTCAAACCTAACGACAACCATCCTAAGGTTTGAGTGTTGCTTATCAGGTAGCTCTTAGATAGTGACGGAGAATTCTCCGTTGGACAATCTAGTTTACCGGCTCTTTACGGAGAACATGGATTTTCAGCACCAAGCCACTTTGATGTGTAGTGTGCACTATAAAATGTGATAAATAAGCCAATCAATTAATCGGATAATGGATTCCGTTTAGTGAATGGTTTTATAGGCGAGGCAACATATCTTGCATTTCATTTTAACTTTGATTGGAAGCTATAGTGGGTCTGAAAGAGTAGGTGAGATGGGATTCAATTTTCTTGTCAGTGACATCTGGCCATTGAATGAACGACTGCCTTGATAGGGGCATGTAAAGACTGGGTAATCCCAGCAAGGATGGCACTGCCAAAACCTATGTAGGGGATCTTTAGAGAATGAGCAGGTGTTTCACATGTAATGATGATGGAGGCGTCTGTTTCATACACACATGGAAAAGAAAGATTCCAGACAAGATGGATGAAGGCCAAATATAATGAAACTTTAATCATTGGTTATTAACATCATCAGGACTTTGTCATCCAAAGCAGTGCTGCAACTAGTGTTGTTACACAGTGTTACATGAGAGGGAGAGAGCAGGAAAGATCCATATCTATTAAATGTTGCACTGTCCTGCTCTCTTCCCAGCCAGTCACACAATTAAGGTGCTATTGTCATGCACACACCGTCCATAGTGCCTCAGTGTGTGTGTTTTTGATATCTGGAGCAGGTTTTGTACTGGAAAGGTACACTTCGAGTACAACATATGATGCTTAGACAAACTTTAAAACTTTTTGCACTTTGGATGTGTGATGTGGATTGCAGGATACATGTAAAGTCTTAAATGTTTGAAGAAATAAAAGCATTTCTTCAAGTTAATGCTACTTTTAAAAAGGCATCATTTTTTGCTGCAAAACCCTGTGTATTGTTTGTAGCATAAAAACTTGAAATTTGAAACTATTTTTAGTAGATAGGACTTTCCGTCAAAATCTATGGAAGGTAGGTAAGTAAGGAGCTTATTGTATGATTAATTAAAATCTTCACAATGTCATCACAACCATAAAATAAATGTTCAGTATGTTGCCTTAAAACAAGACAAAAAAAATGAAATAGACCTTCCACAGTGCAATAACTAAACTGTTTCAAACGTTAGTGCCCTTTTGTACTTGAAAATGAGGTACCGGACAAACAACGCTTTCAGAGTAAAAGCCATTTCATAATAGCAGTATTTTCATAAAAATTATACAAATAAGTTTCAGGGAACAGGGGTTGTCATACTGGCAACACAGCTCATTAAAGTAAACTGGAATGTCGAACCATTAAACCAGCAACACGCTCTTACCAGAAGTTAAAACGAATTTACAGTCACCAAACAGAATGCTTTCGTGGCATGTAGTAAAACCAGTGCAAATTTGCAATAAGTGCAGCGTGCTGTAAATACATCACATTCCATAATTCCAAGCAATTATAGTTTCATGTTGAGTGTTAAAACCAAAATAAATTCACAAAGTGCATTAAGCTGGGCTACCATCCCATTCCATGAGGGGAGCACCCTAGAAGCAGCTGGGAGTCACCCCATGCCTACAATTCTAGGCATGTTTTATATTCACAGCCACTGTAGGAAGTTTGTTTCAAAAACTAACATTCACCAGCCTCTTTTTTTCAGAGTTGAGTTCAGGGAAAGTGTATTGGACTCTGCTGTTAAAGTGCACCAGTGCTCATATGAGAGTTAGGGATTACAGACTGCGTTACCTCAATGACACTCCTGCTATACCAAAGAACTTTACAATTCTTGCTAACTCATTGGGACCACCACACATGTAGACATCAGTCACTGCCTCTTCGCAAGTTCTGATGCCGAGCTGCAGGAATATTGACCTTAGGAAGAGGTGCCTTCGGAGCAGCAGTGCTGGGCAACAACATACTAGGTGGTCCACAGATTCCCAGACAGTTGAACAGTCTGCCCTGCCATTGTCCTGGCATTTTAGTTTTCCAACGCGCTCTGAATTCCCATATTGGCAGTGTCAAAGGTCTATGAGTAAAATGTTCCTTAGAATTTATCTCCCCATGGTAGCTTTCAAATATGGTTGACAGACAACATCCTCATGAGATTTGTGGAGGCCCAAGGCATCCGGGATGTACCTGATTTCGTTCATGTCTTGTTCTTTGGACAGGTGCTTTCCTTGTTCCTCTAGTATACTCTTCAAGTGGAGCAGTATCATGGCTAAGTCTTTTAGATTATCTATGACACAAATTTAATGTGATGGAAGCACTTTTGAAATATCTTGCCCATGTGCTGTTTGCGTCGTTGAAGATCATCTGAAGAGCACCTTTCATAGAACCTTCTTCTGCCCCAATACCTCTTGGTAATATTCTATTTGCATCCATATTCACCAGCTCAAGTTCCAGCAATGTCAATGGTCGTCTTGTTGATTTATATGGAGCCCAAATATTTTCCTATAGGCAGATATGTGACAGAGCCCTAGTGTGTATGTGAGCATCCCTGGGAGGTCGAGATGCCCATAGCTTACAGTGGGTAGCAATTTAGTTTGGATTAGTGTTCGGATCCCTTGGCTATTGGGCTTTGTAGTTTATGATGGAGTTTAGCTGAGGCAAATGATGTTTAGCTTCCTTTTCATCTATTTCCCGCGCCTGCAGAAAGCTTTACCTGTGCCGGACAGCCAGACACCAAAGCTGTTGTGTTTACCAGTCGTGGTTTTATTGATGGGTCCCAGGTTCCATTACAACTGATGTTTTTTTTTCACCCTTTGTCCGAAAATTAAGACCTTGGATTTTGGAGCATTTGCTTCTAAGGAGTTTGTAATGGTGTGATTGTGTAATATGGATGGTTGGATTCTAAACTTTTAGCCGGTATGAAGGAGTCAGTGTGCCACAGCTAGGTTTTCGATTTTAATCAGTGTGACATTAGGTATATAGAGATTATTTACGATTGTGCACTCACATTTATGTATATAAATACACATATTGAGTTAATTTGCTATTATAGTTATAGTCTTTTTGTCAATACTTTTCTGTAGGATTGAGAGTTGAAAATACCCGAGAATGGGATCACCTTCAAGACGATTAAATATAAATTTGATAGAAATATAGATTCTTCCGAGAGCCAGAAAACTTGTTTGCTAAAAAACATTGCCATGAACGCGGATGGTACAACAGCAGGAAATGCAAACATGAGTACATGTCAACATAGCAGCTTTCATGCTGCTTTATGAATTGCCTTATAGAAGTCTCACCTCATCATGCCTTTTCAGAACACATGGTCAAGGATAACACATCTGCCTCCTGGATGAATTCGAGATCCGGTTGCAGCAAGAGGGGACCGTGCCTCTGACACTCAATCACATGCAGGAGAATCACAACTCCCTTGTGCACTTGAGGAACCAGGCCTTGCCTCACATCTCTGCGGCGAGGACTTCTTTCAAGATTGCGTCTGCACCTGGGGTGCCCTCTGTGGAATGCCCTTGATTACCTGGTAGAAAAGAACCTCTGTCAAAAGACATTAACGCGAAATGTGGTTTTCGTTTTCATTTTAGGAAACCTCAACATTTTTTCTTTTCGACCATGTGTACTTTTCATTACAGCTTAGTACCCATAACTGCAGCCTCCATCCTGAGGCACTGCTTTTACAAAAACAAGTGTTTTTTTGTGAAAAAGGGTTAGAGGCTTCTTACTGGCAGGAACGATGCAATGATTGTCAGCACAACTGGCAACAATACATTTTATCCTCTGACACTCCTGCCCTCAGGCTTAAGGACCACAGTTCCAGCTCTCAGTCCCAAGGCCGGACTGGCCGTGCAAAGCATCGGGCTGGAAGGGTGGAGGGCGCTTTTGTTACTGGGGGCTGGTTTTGTAGCATGGCAGCAGTTTTAAAAGCACTGCAGAGTTCCTTGGATATCCAGGCAACAATAAAGGTGTCAAGATAACTCTCGGAGTTTTGTCTAGTGGCAGTTTTGACTCATATAAGTTAGTGCAGAGGGTTAATGTGCCTGCTGTAAAGAATGTGTACTATGCAGATCACAGAACAGTATTTTATGGGCAATGCTTAGTGGGATACTGCTTTTGTCACTGAGATTATTTTGGTACTGTGGAGTTCATAAGTTACACTCATAATCTAACCCAGTGAGCTATGAGCTGCCATCAAAGTTTTTAATTATTAGTACAGTCAACCCTAGCCACTGTGTTATGTTCTGATTCTTGGGTTTATGCTTCCCCAGACCAAGAACTCTTAAAAATGCCTACCAGTATGGATGACATATGAACCCTACGCCTTGTAGTCCCCCTTGTCTTATAAAACAATTTCTATACACTGATTTACACACTTATGATTCATTGTTCCTGTACCTATATGTGATGTAACGTGCTCCAACACCCTGAGCTGGTGATATAGGCGCTATAAATCAAATGAAATACATGTGAGAAAGGGGATATGGAGAGATGAGAGACACTGTTAGAGGGTGATGGTCAGGTAATTATTGAAGAGCCCCAATACAGATTGCCCTATCCTGGTGAACTAGAAGGTCATCGTTTACTATGCTTTAAAAACTAATACAATTGAATATCTGCTGAAAAATGTGTTGAAGAATGCACTGTTATTTAAAAAATATATTTTTATTTGGCTTTTTGAAAGTTAACAGCAACACACATGGGCACCATCCAGTCCTGTACACCAATAAGACTGCCTTTTCTAACAGCTCCTGCTGAAAGAGCCTTCCCTCTAATGATGCATACTGTGGGAGATCTGGGTCTATGCCTTCTGCCATCCAAGCACGTTGTAATTGTAGATATTTAAAGTGTGGTGAGTCATGGAGCTGGGGAACACTTTTGAGAACTTGGAAGGATATAAAATCTCCATTTTCTATACTGTCATTCGCCTTGGAGATGCAAATCAAATCCCAGGTTTTAAAGCCCTGAAGTTTCTTCAATTCCTGGAAGTATGACCCTACCTATAGTGGGGTGTCTTGGGTGACCCTATCCATCCAACCAATGAACCTGTTCGTTCTCTTCCATGACTCTAGTACCATCTTTGTCGTAGGGAGAAGGCGACTAGTACCCTTCCCAACATATAGGTGATGCTGAAAGGGGTGCTCCTGAAATTGGGTCAGTTTGAGCGCATAGGTAGGATGGTCTCCCGAACCGTGGCTCCAATCATTTATGAGAATGAGATGGGACACCCAGTACTATGCCCGAACATCGGGAAGGTCAATACCCCCACTGTAGTGGGTTTGCTTCAGTGTCTTAAGTGCTACTCAAGGACCTCCCCAGAGCAATTTCCTGAGAATTTGAAAAAATTTAAATGTGACCCGAATTGACACCTCTGGTCGTGGAAGGTTAGAATGCACCGTTTTGTAATTTTTTCCCAGATTGTCTTGTGGGGGTAGAACCCCCACGCACCCAAAGTCCCATTGTAGTAGTCAGGCTTGCTCGCTATGCACCCTAAGGGGGCTGGTTTGACTAAATTTGCCAGGTCTGCTTTGGGTTCCCAGTCTGGCCCTGCTCAGTCCGGTGCCCTTTTCTGCCCCCTGTTGGCAGCCACATGAGGCAGCTGCCTGACTGCCTTAAGTTGCCTAATGGATGTGCCACTGTGCAATTAGGACCTGAATTTGCCCTTCCTATTTTAAAAGGAGACCTGTAGCAAAGCCATTCTGCAGATTGCAAAAAGGATCGTTAACTGCGTCCAACCTGTTTGGATTGAGTAGAATTCAAAGAATTTATTTTTGAAATTACTTTTGTACATTACTATGCGCCACTCTTTATTGGCTTCTAAGCACTCCATCAATGCTACAAAAGAGAACCCAAAAAGCTTAGAGAGATGAAACAGAACTAAAGTAGGCTGTGGGTTTTTTAAGATGAAGAGACGACCCGCCTAATTTTGGGAAGTTCATAAGGAAATGTTCAATTGAGTCTGGACTGTCCTTACGGGAAAAAATCCTAGTAAGTTCAATGGCCCCTAATGCACACAAGGTAGTGGGCAGTCGTGTGCTTAGGTAGTGAAAACAGTCACAATTAGGGTACTGATGTCTCCACACACCCCTGGTTCCCAGTGCCACTGCACGTGCTGCACTATTGATAGCTATGCCGCTCGGCAAACAACAGCCCATCCAGCTCTATCAACAGTTCTGGGGAATTTGACACAGTTTTCTTTCTCTGAATTGGAGAGATAATGTTCTTGGGTAGTTTAAAGTGGAGAAGGTTGCATGTATGGCTCTGGACAGCACGTACCCCTGCCCTGCATTTCCCAGAGCAAGTCTCTGCTTTTTTTTCCCTTCAGCACACACTACAATTATGCATGTGCATTGAGGGCCACCTGTGACGCGCAATTAAGCCATGGTCAGACTGGGACCGAAAATAGGGCCAGGCAGCAAATTAAAAGTGTCCGCCAATACACAGAGATACCTTTGTTCTCCTATGTTCCCTTTACTCAGTGCTATTAAAACACATAGGCCCTCATTTCGACCTCGGCGGTCTTTTGGAAAGACCGCTGAGGTACCGCCGCGCTGAAGACCGCCAGTGCAGGTGGTTTTCCGCGCAGTGTATTATGACTGCTGGCAGCCCTCCGTCCTTTTCTGGACAGAGAGCCGCCACAGCCATACTGGCGGTCGGCAGGGAAGTGGAGGCTGCTCCACCTCCACCGCCCCGTCATCAGAACACCGCCCACCGAATCACATCCCATGATTCGGTGTGGCGGTGTTCTGGTGACCGGCTGCTGCCCCCATGAACCCGTCCCCTCCCGGAGGATCACCGGAACAGGTAAGGTGATCGTCTGTTAGGGGAGGGGGGGTGAAGAGGGGGTGTGTGAGTGCCTGTATGCATGCGGGGGTGTTGTGGGTTTGAAAATGTGTGCGTGTCCGTCTGTATGTTTGACTGTGAGTATGTGTGCGTGTATGTCTGTAAGTATGTGTGCGTGTATGACTGTGTGTGTCTGCTGGAATGTTTGTTAGTATGTGTGGCGGTGGTGTCTGTGTGCGTGAAGAGGGGTGTGTGTCGATGTGGGGGGGTGGGGAGTGGGGTACTACCACCTTTGGGGGGATGGTAGGGGGTTTGGGGTGTGGGGGGAGGACTCTGGGTTGGGGAGGGTGGCGGGGGAGACCCCTATCAGTGCCAGGGAAGGAATTCCATGGCACTGATAGTGCCTACCGCCATGGATTTCGTGGCGGTTCCAAACCACACGAAATCCATGGTGGTATGCAGGGTCCTGATACCGCCGGCGGTCTCGTGACGGCCGCCGAGCTGGAGACCAAAGTCTCCAGCCCAGCGGTCGTCACCGCCCTGGCGGTCGGAGTGGAGAAGTGGCGGATGACCATGGCGGTAACCGCCATGGTCATAATTCCATTTTTTTCCTGCCTGCCTGTTGGCGGTATTACTGCCACTTCTCCCCTGTCCGCCAGGGTTGTAATGAGGGCCATAGTGAGAAGTGAGGGACATCTTGCTTCTTCAATGTTTATGATTCAGTATTCAGCCTGCATACCCACCTGATCAGAGGTGAAAGCAGAGACAGAGGTCCGCAAGGGTCAGCAATGTGCCATTATTGCAATCTCAGCCCTCTAAAAAGGACAGGGCCTGCAGTTCAAACATAAATATCCTTATGTGCAGGGCTCATGAAGGGGGCATGCACAGTGTCTCATCCTCCCAATATCCAGCGCTGTAATTCTCATAGCATAGTCTGCTTTCAGTATGGAAATGTTTTTTTACCAAGGGTAATGAGTAACCTTTCATTGCTTTGTGGTGCATGCTTTGGGAGCCACTGTCAGGGTGGGACTGGGACAGAAAATAGGCCTGCAGACCAAAATAAAAGTGACTCTCATTAGTGAATTACATAGCTAAACATCTGACCCATGTTTGCAAATTGTTTGCACTGCATGCAGATTTTAACTTGTACAGACATGCTGTACAAATGTTTTGCAAGGTATGGAAGACTGCATGCATTTGAGCTTGCTGCAGGCAATGTTTGTTTTAATAGCAGGGTAATCAACACTAAAACCAAGTTCAACCGATCATTAACAGGCCCATAAACAGCCAAAAAAAGGACCGCACATTGACCATCCGGCACTGCTAGATTGCCCTATATGCCAGTCTGGGTCTGTATGAAAACACAGAGCTACAAGTGAACTGCCATTGCATTTTTTCATGCTGCTCTGGATGCATTGTATGTGCTTACGTACAGTTCAGCCACACATTACATTCTCACTTCCCCTCCCTCCCCGGAGGGCTCACTTCATGTGCTAATGCCTCTTTTGTTCTTTTCATGAACATTTTCCTTTATATCCCCCAGGTGTTTCTCTCCCTCTCCCACTCATCTTCGACTTCCCCTACACTGAACACTGCTATTACTCCATGTCTGTCTCCACTTCCTGCTATTATCTTCCTTATCGCTGGCTCCCACTCACTGCTTCTGGCTTGGCTAATGCTCACCAAAGCCAGTAGTGTCAACTAGCCATCTTGAAATGGTAGTTTTTAATATTTCCAAGATGGTCATCACGTTGCGATGCAACATGACGCGCAGTGGCACAACCAATAGCTGCCTTCAGGCATCTTTTAAGGTTATTTTGTATTCTTCCAAGATGGCCACTGTGTTGCATAAACAAGCAATGTGGCAGTCATCTTGGAAGTATCAAAATTAACATTCTAAACTGGCTGAACGGTATTTGGAATACTTCCAAGTTGCTTGCCACATTGTGTCAGCATGCAACATGATGGCCATCTTGGAAGTATAAAAAGTAACATTTCAAGATGGCCAGCACCACTAGCCTTTGGCACTGCTTTCCCCGCCATGACAAAAGCAATAGTGGTAAACAACAAGCACTGGCAATCGAAAAACATTTGGCTTTACCAATGCTTGTTTTGATAGTTGGGGACCCAATCCTGCTGTCCCCAGTGGGAAAATATGGGGCTTTAGTTTGATCATCAAGTTTTGCCTCAGAAGCATATTTCAGAAGTCATTAATACCTGCAACTTACTTTAGTGAAAAATATCTCCTTTCCTGAATTGAATTACTTTTGTTCTTGTATCATTTGCTTTGAGAAAGCTAGACTTCTTTCTTAATCCCTAGAGCTAATTTCCTCCAAGATGATTTAAGGCATGGGCAAAGGGGTCTTTGGCCCAGGGCCTCGGCCTTTTAGGGGAGCCTCAGATAGAGCCAGCTCTGTTCTGCAGAGTCTTGCTCTGATAACCTTGAATGATTCTTAAACAGTTTTAAATACAATTTTCCTTTAATTTATTTTTTAATGTGGGGTGTGTGAATCTATTACAGAAATTTTGCACAAAAATGTTGTGTTTATGTTTCATGCAGCATCACATATGACGGAGGGTGTCACAGTGATTATTTGTAATAATATTAGTGAGCTTCTGCTTGTTACAATATTGAAAACACACATCACTATCTGTAAATATTTAGAATTTGGGCACCTGTGTCTGTGCACTGCCAGAGACCTGGCCAACGAGGGCATGAAAGAGCTGAAATTGGATTATAAATTCACAGCTGTTCCGAACAGGGAGACCCAAAATACATTTGACCCAGGGCCTCAAAATCCTTAAGATGTCCCTGAATTTGCTACAGCAAAGAAAAGGGCAGGCACTGTGCAAGAATCTGGCATTGGATAAAATGATCAAGTTGCAGCCCATTTAGTGCTTTTGGTGACACTGGGCCCAATTTTATGGGCTGTGTGACGCAGGGCAGCGCAGCGAATCACCTTGCTGCTCTGTCCTGCATCACAGGGAAGGGCAGGAATGCACTGCATTTATCCAATACACCGCATTCCTGTCTTTTCCCCCTGCGCTGGCACCCTTTTGGCTGGCTAGCACCAACGCGGGCAGCCTTGCACCATTGTGCAAGGGTGCCTGCACTGCATGCAGGATTTCTTTTGTGCAGGAAGGGGCACCTTCTTACACAAAAACAATCCTGAAAGGCTTTTTCCTTTATGTGAGATGCATATTACAGCACACACAGAAAAAAGAAAAAATTAGGAGAAATAAAGGTATTTCTGCCTAACCTGGGGTGGTGTAGGATTTTAACGCTTTCCCAGGTTTACCAAGGTTAGCAAAATCTGGGAATGCATCAAAAACCATGAGAGTTGTGTGGGATCACCCATGCAACGCCCATGGAATGTCTCCCTGGGGCAAAGTAAGACAACGCAGCGATTTGCTCTGCGTTGCCTTACTTTATATTTTTTAAGCCATTCAAAGCCACGCAAAGTGCCTTTGCGTGGCTTCAAAAATATGACTTAGTGGTTTGCGCCATGGATGTACCACGTTGCGTGGTGCAAACATGATGCAACCCGGTCATAAATATGCCCCACAGTCCACAGCCCTTCTCAAGTGTGTGTTGGTGAGGCACAGGTAATAGGAAGAACAGATAAGGAGTGCAGAATGCACTCTTATAGAAAGAAAATGATAGCGGAGACTGGATGGTGTTAAAAAAGGTCAGTGTTTAGCGTTAACCTGAGTTTCATCAGGAACACAATAATCGGACATAACCATGGTTTGCTATAGCCAATGCACGCTGGATATCAAGGTGCCCCCAAGTGCTACCGATTTCACCACAAGTGCAATCTCCTTTTGCTGCCTGTAATCACCGCAGACTGCATCATGATTGGTACCCGTATACAACAGGAGTCACCACAGTAGAACTGGTTGGTGATCCACTGAACATCCTAGAATTACCATAGAACAGGCTTATACTGTCTGAAAACCATCATCAGTGACATGGTGCTGGCATGCTGGCTATTTCTCCGGGTCCGGCCCACAGTCCTCACATATCAAAATTGGACACGGTACAGTTGTACTCGTACAGGAATGACTGCTACACAAACCATTCAGGCAGTTCTATCTCCTCTCTCTGCAATTCTGCTCTCTTTCTCTCTAATAGATCCCTCTACTGACCCCTCTAGGGTATCCTCACCTGATCCACAATACAGATGATCTAATTGCTGTACACAGCACAAGCTAGAGATTGACATTGAGGCCCAGATTTACAAAGGTTTTGCATCAGGTTTGTGTTACTTTTTTATTGCAGACCCAACCAAAATTCCTTTTTGGGATTTACAAACCAACGCAAATTGGTATTTGCGTTGGATTGTATAGATAAGTAACACAAACCAGAGCAAAGCACTGTTTTGCAATAAACTGCACCAAAGAGGCATGCCATAGGTGGAACATCGGCTTTTCTGTACAACGACCCATGTTTTTTGATGCAAAACAATATCTACTAACAATAGTAGAAAGGGTTATGTGCTCAAAATTAATGCCACTCGAAAGCAGGAATTAAAAAGGAGAAACGCTGTTACTTCTCCTAACCTTTCACACTTTGCATGTGTGCTGCACTGCACAGAGCTGTGTTTACATCTGTTTCTGGGGTTGGACAGGAGGAGCTCTTTTGTTGACCATAGTTGGTGTGGAAAGGTATATTTTACAATTTTACTGTAGCTTTTTAGGGCCTATACCTTTCATGGATATTTGTATGAGTTAGTTCATGTTGAGTATGATTTCGTGTTTATTGGGGGCAATTCAGGCTTCTGAGTGGGCTGTTACAGATTAACAGTATTTTGCACTTTCTTTTGCTTTTTCATTTTGTCAGCTGGTGGTCCATTGCTGTCATTGTTACCATAGTCTTGTCTTGAGTTCATCACTTCCATCAGGTGGTCTTGAGAGGGAAGCAGTTTGATTTGGTGGAAGGATACTTTAACCAATGTCTCTCTTTCTGGGTTTGTGCTGATATTTACATCCCTGGTACTCCAAGCATCATACTCTTATCGTGATGGGTAACCACTCGTCAAATTAGGGTGTTGGGGGTTTTGATCAAATGAGCTGGACAAGGGGAGCATTACTTCTATTTTAGATCCTTTAATATCAGACTATTTTTTTATCATCTACGCATCAATTATTCTGAGTGGAGGTGCAGAGGCATAGAGCAGGTCCACTAAAGGTTTATATATTCTTAAAGGGGCTTCTGGGGCTCTGCAACTGACTTAATAGATGGTGGATGCGAATGCTCCAGGCTTTACACCATGTAATCTCTTATAGGAGGGACTTGAAACAACTTGCAGCTTGGTATGAATAACCCCTGGTCTGCTGTTTTGAGTAGGCCATCCTGCATGTTTACCCCATTTTGTGTTTCAGGCGAGCCCAGATTCATACATGTCAAGGATGTCATGTGATTCAATGTGTTTTCTGATTTGACTGGGGGGGTATTTTTCTAGTCACCAACCAAACACACTGCCTAATTAGTCATTAATCATAGGCGAAATATGAAAATGCTCTGTACTTTGGCCTCCCAGTGTTCTCTATCACCAGATTTCAAGTGAATGCAGAATAGAGCAAAAAGAGCAAATTTGCAAACTGAAGCTCGTAATTCCTAGGTATGTATCCAACGTCGAGGATGTCTGGATCACGAACATGTGATGTTAAAGCCCACAAAGAAATCTGGGGTGTGGAAATGCCTTCCATCTTGAAAGATCAATGAAGCTACAATGAAACATGAACTCTGCGATAATTGAGTTAATATTAGACCTCTGGGTTGAGGTGAACGAAGCTGAAAGAATACGCCTTGGTGGTAATGGTAGCTTAAGTGTCAAACAAACCTCTTGCAGCCCTAACATCAGAAGATAATCATTTAGGTTTCAAGAATTTATGGAAAACTGACCTCTTCAGGATAGCCTATGTTTGGTTGGGCCAGGATGAATCTCACTGGACGCACTTGGGTTTTGGGCAAAACATCAGGCCAGACAGACCCTCGCAACCTCTACGATGCAGGCAGATTTATATAAAACAACCTCAAAAAATGTATTGTACCAAGAGTGAAAGGCCGTTGGTCCCACTTGGATTCACATTAGTCCCCTACAGATAAAACATCAATCTCTGAAACAGCTATATCAACTCCCTCATCTGTCTCGCGAGAATTGATTATCAGTTTGCGTGATTTGTTGTGGCTTTGAGTAAACCTTCAGGTTGATCCAGGCTTGTGTGACTTTGCCAGCTTCATGATTCTAATGTTGGCCACCCCTCTGCTCCCTCTGCCAGCTGGCTCCTTCTTAAATTGCTAAAACACTTGGATTTCTCTGTTCTTTGTTAGCCACATCTGACAAATATCTCTCCTCTCCCGCAGCAACACTGTTGACTGGTGAAATGTTACAAATGATAACAGCCTCCAAATCTTTTTAATGTTCCTTCTTTCATCACTTCCTCGACAGATTGAACTGGTTGCTTGTAAGGCGTCTTCCGGTGATTGAACCAGATGTCTTGAAGGCCCGCTTCTAGTGGATTTTCTCTTTTACAACTAAGCGGTCAGTGACTGAAATGGCATTGACTCACAAATAAAAGAAGGATTAGCTGAATTGTTTTACTCTTTATAATAGATTCACGTATTGGCAAATAAGGTCTGAAAGTTCTTCTTTTTATTATTATTATTATTTATTTATATTGTCATCATCATTAGTGGTATTAGTACCAGTATCATTATGATGAGTATTATTATTGTTAATAATAATAATAATAATAATAATAATAATAATATTTTATTAATAATTTAGTTATCGGTAGTAGTATTAGTGCTAGTATTATTATGATTAATAATAGTAATAATAATAATAATAATAATAATAATAATAATAATACTGATAATAATAACAATAATAATAACAGTACTATTTTATTAATAATTTAGTTATCGGTAGTAGTATTAGTGCTAGTATTATTATGATTAATAATAGTAATAATAATAATAATAATAATAATAATAATACACCCTGCATCCAGGCTTCCTGGTACAAAAAGGATCTGAGAAAAGCAACATCAAATGAGACATAACACAACATCAGTCACAAAGACAGACTTCAACCAAATTTCATCATTGACCCTAGAAGAACTAAATATAAATAAAAAAGAAAAAGAAAGCACCCTCATTGCCAAAAGGTTCTTTCCCAATTGTAGTGTCGATCATTTTACTGTTTTGCATTTTCTTATGCACAGTTTGCACTCCAACGCCAACACTACAATTAACAAAGCATTGATTCTCCTAGTGCAAACCTATGTAGAGAGACCAGAGACCGACAGGATTGATTAATTGAGGGACATGATAAAGACAAATCTAGTGCTCTGACCCAAGCATCGTTCTACAGCAAACAGTAAATATAATACATTTACCAAAGCACAGAAAAGAGATCAGGTTGTAATTTGTCATTTACAAAAACACTTGTGCGCTCAATCACTCACCCGCTCACCAGTTACAGTTGAAAAGCTTTAAATAGTGGGAGAAACCATCGTTGACAGGCGTTATCAAACCTAGTGCAAAATAGCATACAATACTTAACAGTATCTTCAAAAGATAACGATGGCAGCGGTCAGTAACTCTATCATGAGTGAGCGAAAAGAACTGTGTAATTACAGGGGCAATGCAAAGATGACTGCTAGAGGAATGGTCAAAAACATACAACAAACCTGAGTATGTCTATAAAGTAATGCACTTAAAGCAGTGCTGGAAATAGAAAAAATGTACTCTGGGAACCCTTAAAATCTACGTATACATTTATTTTTAAAAAGTCAAGAAATTGGCAACGATGACATGTGACAGTCAATCTGTGCTAGATTACTTAATTGGTCCCTAAGAGGTCCCTGAGAGGTTGTATTTTAAAATTCCTTACAGGGTAAGACTCCTGCTGCAGAGATCCTTGATTGCCCTGAAAGTTTGAGGGTATTATAATGGGAGCAGTGGTTACCACTGTTCTGGGAGAGCTCTGTAACTAACAGATCACATTTTTTTTTTAGACAGGTAAATGGGCAACTGCTTTTGACACCGAGATCATTTTGTTTCTTCCAGTTGATTCATTGCAAGCCTTCTAATATAGCACAGTGATTTAGTTGCTGGTATCAAGGAGCTGCATGAAAACTGTAAGTCATGGGTTTATATCCTTATTGTCTGTTTTCTCAATCTGTTGTTATTCTAAGATTGCAAAGAAGGGTTCCTTTGTGAAGTAATAAAGTCATGTTATGACTGGCAACCAAAATAACTGTGTTACATTTAATATCCTTTTTGTTTCTCTCCAACCATTCATTCTTAACATATAGGACCTGATTTAACAGGTCCTAGTGCCGCCATAGCGTAATTTTATTTACGCAAAGGCTGTGCTGAAATTTAGATTTCCTTGCGCCATTTTTTTGGGCACTTTTAGCGTCTGCTCAGTGTAGGCTTTAAAAGAGGGCATGCCATTGAGTACAATAAGCCACTATGTACTCTGCAGGAGTAACGCCAACATTTCGGTGCTACTCCTGCAGAGTACATCAATAGCGTCAGGAATTCTGACACTATTGCCCCCTACCCTGCACCATAGTGCGCCTTATTTTAAATATGGTGTCCACATGGTGGCGGTAGGGGGGCGCTAAGGGGCGCAAGGAAAGTGGCGCTGCACTGAGTGCAGCGCCACTTTTCTTAAATCAGCCCAATAGTTTCTACAAATAAGGATGATATGTGAATCATACATCTTATAACACTGCCCATTTCCTGACCATTGACTTACACACTTGTATGACGTAATGAACTTCTGTGTGTGATGTAAAGTGCTCTGATACCGTATGCTGGGATGAATGGCGTAATAAAAGAATTCAATAAATAACTTTTGTAGGTGCCACTTGAAACAGTATTTGTGTAATTACTCATATAGACAGATAACCTTCGCATCATCACAATGCAAGCATATATCTTACATAGGAAGGTGAACAAAATTACAAACCTGCCCCCAAATCATGGTTTCTCTTAAGCACTTGTGAAGAAACAACAAGCTGTGTGCCTTTGTTTCCTTCTTAGATCTAGGTGTAAACCTCCACATAGTTCCTAGCCAGGAGGATACTTGGAGAAAAGGAGGGTTGATGGCCCTTTAATGGAGGCCTTGATTTTTAGCCCAGCAGGAATCTGGGCTTAGAAAGCCCCTCACTCTCTGCAGGTTGCTGCTCCTAACAGAAAGCAAGACAGCGCGCAGGCGCTGATGAATTGTGTCCGGGGTCGGGAAATAACACCGAGAGAAATTCAGCATAATTCTCCTTGTCGGTGGATCCCAAATCCAGTCCAGAAATTGCTGCTGGGGCGGGATCCGGTGGGATTCCCTTAGATTCCAGCAATACTTTAAGGGAATTCTCACATGTATTGCCATGGACCAGTTGCACCGAGGGCATTTCCTAGCGAGCAGCCTTGTGGGCCTGGTGTGATTTTGGTTGAAGTGGAGAAGCGCATCAGACGTTCCAGAAATAAAATAATATGTGCAAAGAGTGGGGTATGTGGTGACTGAATGTTACGTCAGTAGAAATGACTTAAAATGATGAAATAAGTCTGAAATACTGCGGCATGCAGACGGGTAGCGGATGAAATGTGAAAATTAGAGAAACAGACATCTTTTTTTTGCTGATGCCAAACATTTCAGGGTGTATTTGCAGCAAATGCGTTTTCTAGACTGGTGTAGATTTCTATTTGAAAATCTGTATGGATTGGGTAAAAGTTAAAATTTAATTCCGTAGCAGTGCTAACTTTTTTCCTAAGATTTTTTTGGACGGACTCCAGTAACAAGCATTCTCCTTAATATGTTGTTATTTTCCCCCAAATACGTCTTTTTTAATTTATGCATTGTAGAACAATTTGCCGTTGATACACTGCGCCAAAAAAGACGTTCTTTCTTTATTTGTGTGTTAGTCCTAACCGAAGAATTAATTTACCTTCATGGTGCAATTAAATAGACGAAATCGAATAGGTTGTCTCGGATTTGCAGGCTGCGGCGCTCTCTCTGGTAACTCCTATACAAATACATTAACAGAGATCTTTATCTACAGGCTTTAACAGCGTCGAATATTCTTAAAATGCAGCGCAGTGCTCCCCAAAATGAGCTTGAATTGTATCATCATAGGCTTGGCAGTCTCCCCCAGACTGACTTTCCGCCCTTTGATTCATGATGTCACCGGCGTGCACTCAGTGCAATTACAGCGCTTTAACGCACGGCCAGGGACGGCTTATCCCATGCGTTTCCCCATGACCGGCCCGTGAAATGGCCGCTTTGTCTGATTTGCATGGGGTCCCGGGGATGACATCACCGGCGGGGATCCGACAGGAGTGCGGCCTTCCAGGAGCTCTACAAAGCGCCTCTGAAAGTGGCAGCGCAGTGGCTTATTTACGGCTGTGAGAAACAGTTGAGGCGCAGGGCTGCTGCGCGTCGGGGACTTCAGAGGGGTAACTCTATCGGGGCCCGCTGCAAATGTCAAGGAGGGAAGGGCGCCCCAGGAAGCCGCCCAGCAGCTGGGCGGCGACAGATGTTTCTCAGACGGCCCGATCCCGGGAAGATGCTGCCCGTCCGGCGGGGTCGGGTTTCACCGAGAGACAGAGTAACGAGGGATCGCGGAAGGAGGAGCTAGAGTGAAATACAAAAATATGGGGAAACAGAAAGTAAGCACGAGAACAAAAAGATAAGAGTGCACATGTGATGGAGGTAGAGAAAAGGGCATACAAAAAGAAAATGTTAGAGTAGTGGAGGTTATGTGAAGAGTCTTAAAATAAAAATGAATCAACATAATATAATCTGTAAAGTGAGCAAAATCCACATAAACGCTTTTTCACGTGAGTGAGTTTATGTTTGTTTCAGGAGATTAGGAGCAATGCTTAATTTGTTTATAAAAATGTGCCGTGCTCAAAGCCCTCCTCTTAAACACGAGGCTGCTACAATTAAATGTGACAACACAGAATACTGAGGCAGCGTAATCCTGAAGCCATATAGGGCCTCTTTAATTCATTTACAGTCTCTCCCCGCCCCTTCAGCTCACTCTTGCAGCTTTCTGCTTTCTCCCCTTGTGACGCTTTTTCGTTTTTCTCTTCCTCCGTCTTTCCCATATGTGTCTTTCGCTCGCAGTAAATGCTTGAGGCAGGAAAATAAGGGCTGTCCCTCAAAATTAAGTGCCGGTGCTCCGTGCCGGAAACAACAAGCACAAATGAAGCACCGAGTAGGAGGTAAATGTATTTTGACAGGAACAGGTGACAGCCAGAGAGAGTGGTGTGGAAAGAGCACTGTGGGCCCTGTTGTGTTTTAGGTAGTAAAACGCAGCCATAATTCGGATACAGCCGGCCCCTAACGCCCCTGGTCCTGGTGCCACTGCAGCTGCTGCACTAACCATAGCTGCGCCTCTGCCCGGAGAGGTTCTAAGGGAGCTTGAAAGTGAAACAGCTCAATACCAATGTCTAGTTGTAAGAACAAAGGTTTGTACGTGGTTGGTCTAGATATTCCATCCAGCAGGTTAGCTTGGTCAATAAGACTGGAGGGTGTGAGCTTCAGATTTCCCCACACTCAAGATGGGACATAAAATACATTATAGGGCAAGCAGGGCGCAAAAAGAGGGGCTCCAGGGGCAGCGGAAAGTGAGAGGAATGCATATTGTTTGAGGTACTATGGGGCATATTTAGAAGCCCCTTGTGCCTCCTTGCGCCACACTCGCGTCATTTTGTTTGTGTTAATGTGGCATTAAGGAGGCAACTTTCCTGTGTCATGTTTATAAAGTGGCACAATGCATGCATTGCACTACTTTGTAAACCCTTGCACCACATTATGCCTGCGCCAAGCATAAAGTATGCAGGCGGGGGGTTCCGGCACAGGATGCCCGAAAAAATGGCTTAGTGAAATTTCCAATATTTCATTGCATCATTTTTTCCATCATTTTTAATGCCTGCTCAAAGCAGGTGTTAAAATGACGCACCCATTATATTCAATCGGCCTCCCTGTGCTTTGCTGCACTAACATCAACATTTTTGATGCTAGTACAGCAAAGCGCAACAGTAGAGTAAAACAATCTTGACTCTATTGTCCTAATGACGTCCATGGTGCACCGTATTGTAAATACAGTGCAACTATGGTGTTGTTAAGTGGGGCAGGGGTGATGCAAGAAAAGTGGCGCATCAGGACCGATGCACCACTTTTTTGCTTTTTTGTAAATATGCCCCCTAGTTTGTAAAAAAATAAGTGCTAGGGCCCTTGTCAAAAGGCTACAGCAGCTTGTACCACCCATTGCCCCCGCTAGCGGTGCCAATGAACGTTGCATCACAACTAACCATCACCCTCATACAAGTGTGACAATTCAGACTTTAAATATACATTAAAAATGACTAACACATGCCACCTAAACTATTCTTTTAGCTTTGTGTGGCAGGTATTAGTGACTTAAATGTACATTTATTTATTAAACAACTATGGTTGTGCTCCTTACAAAATCAGATAAACAGCACCACCATGTGACAGACTGTTGTAAGAGCCGGTGTTGACAATAAAGTGCCTGTGCTGAGCACCAGAAACCACTGGCTCAAATTAAGCACTGCCGAAAATGTACATGTCTAACAACAGATCACCACAGCATCCCTAGTGCATGCTAGGAGCAGGACAAGCCACACCTCCTCCCTTCAGGCTGTTTAGCAGGCAACCTGGATTCCCAGAGCTATAGATAACCTGCATGGCTGGTCCAGCCTTGATTCAATTCTGCCCAAACTTAATTCATGAATTTAAAGGTGAATTGCAGGAGTCTCCTCCCCAAATGCAAAATACTGAGGGACTCATTACGACTTTGGCAGTCCTTTAACAGGACCACCCACGCCGCTGCAGGCAAAAGACTGCCAGTACTGGAGGTCTTTTGTCCGCCATATTAGGAGTGTTCCGCTGGGCAAGCAGGCGAAAACAGCGTTTTCGCCTGCTGGCTCGGCGGAACACTTACCACAACACTTTTTGTGTGTGCCCCCCATGACCTCCTCCTCGGGGTTCCCTCACTACCACCTGGCAAAAGTGCCCCTCATCTCTCCATAGCCCCTCTGTCATACCTATATCAAGTGTTTTAAAGTGCCAGTAAAGACTGGCTTTACTAATCTACTCAGCCATCCACATAAAATACAGATCTGCTCTTTGCAGCAGGCTCATTAACCCTCTGCATTACTTCATGGTGAGTCAAAAATGCCATTAGACAAGATCTCTCTCTGTAGCAGGAACATTACTCAAAAGAGTTATTTTGTCATTTTTACTGCACCTGTAAGTTGGATGCACAAGGAACTCCGCAGCAAGTGTTTTTAAATCGTAAGTTATTGCTTAACACAGACTAAAGGCTTCCAGAAACATTGCACAGTCATACTTCTCAAGTATGTGGCAAAGTTCATGGGTCTGTCTCCTGACGGTCATTTTGCCTTTTCCACATTCTTACCTCTGTATCTCCAAAAGGCTGAATCATGGAAATAGTGGAATAAAGTGCTTTACAATAACATAAAAGAACTGTCAGAATCCACTAACCTTGTAGTCTAGATCCAACAGGAGTGATGAATATTTCCGCACTCCTCCTTAGACAAAGCTAAACATATACAATTATCTAAAGCTAACCAGTACAATAATCCAAAGCTAACCATTACAATAACCCAAAGCTGATCATATACAATAACTCAAAGCTAATCATATACACTAACCCAAAGCTAAACATATAATTAAACCATAGCTAACCATACACAATAACCCAAAGCTAACCATTACAATAACCCAAAGCTAACCAGTTCAGTAACCCAAAGCTAACTATATACAATACTTCAAAGCTAACCATATACAATAACCCAAAGCTAACCATATACAGTACCCTATACCTTACCATATACAATAGCCCAAAGCTAAACATACAATAACCCAAAGCTAAGCATTACAATAACAAAAGCTGACCATTATAATATCCCAAAGCTAACCATAAACAATAACCCAAAGCTAAACATATACAACAACCCAAAGCTAACCATTATAATACCCAATGCTAACCATATCCAATAACGCAAAGCTAACCATTACAATAACCCAAAGCTATACATATACAATATCGCAAAGCTAACCATTACAATAACCCAAAGCTAACCATTACAATAACCCAAAGCTAAACATCACAATAACCAAAGCTAACCATTACATAACCCAAAGCTAACCATTACAATAACCCAAAGCTAACCATTACAATAACCCAAAGCTAACCATATACAATATTCCAAAGTAACCATAAACAATAACCCAAAGCTAACCGTTACAATAGCCCAGAGCTAACCATATACAATAACCCAAAGCGAATCATATACAATAACCCAAAGCTAATCAAACGCAATAACCCAAAGCTAATCATACGCAATATCCCAAAGCTAAACATATACAATAATGCAAAGCTAACCATATACAATATCCCAAAGCTAACCATATACAATAATGCAAAGCTAACCATTACAATAATCCAAAGCTAATCATATATAATAACCAAAAGCTAACCATATACAATATCCCAAAAGCTAGCCATTACAGTAACCCAAAGCTAACCATATACAATAACGCAAAGCTAACCATTACAATAACCCAAAGCTAACCATATACAATAACCCAAAGCTAATCATATACATATCCCAAAGCTAACCATATACAATAATGCAGAGCTAACCATTACAATAACCTAAAGCTAACCATATAAAATAACCCAAAGCTAACCATATAAAATAACCCAAAGCTAACCATTACAGTGATCCAAAGCTAACCATTACAATAACACAAAGCTAACCATTACAATAACCCAAAGCTAACCATTACAATAACCTAAAGCTAATCATATACAATAACCCAAAGCTAACCATATACAATAACGCAAAGCTAACGATTACAATAACCGAAAGCTAACCATATACAATACCCCAAAGCTAATCATATACATTAACCCAAAGCTAACCATTACAATAACCCAAAGCCAACCATGTACAATAACCCAAAGCTAACCATTACAGTATTCCAAAGCTAACCATTATAATAACCCAAAGCTATCCATATACAATAGCCCAAAGCTAATAATAACCTAGTACTAAGCATTAAAATAACCAAAGTTAACCATTACAAAACCCCAAAGCTAACCATGTACAATAACCCAAAGCTAACCATTAGAATGACCCAAAGCTAATCATTACAGTAACCCAAATCTGACCATTACAGTAAACCAAAGCTACCCATATACAATAACCAAAAGCTAACCACATAAAATAACCCAAAGCTAACCACATACAATAACCCAAAGCTAACCATTGCAATAACCCAAAGCTAACCATTACAGTAACCCAAAGCTGACCATATGCAATAACACATTGCTAACCATTACAAAAACAAAAGCTAACCATTACAATAACCCAAAGCTAACCATATACAATAACCCAAAGCTAACCATCAAAATAATCAAAAGCTAACCATTACAATAACCAAAGTTAGCCATTACAATAACCAAAGGTAACCATTACAGTAACCAAAGCTAACCATATACAATATCCCAAAGATAACCATACACAATAACCCAAAGATAATCATACACACTAACCCAAAGCTAATCATATACAATATCCCAAAGCAAACCATGTACAATATTGCAAAGCTAACCATATACAATAACCCAAAGCTATCCATGACAGTAATCCAAAGCTAACCATTACAATAACCCAAAGCTAACCATATACAAAACCCAAATCTAACCATATACGATAATCCAAAGCTAAACATTACAATAACCCAAAGCTAAACATATACAATAACCCATATCTAACCATTACAATAACCCAAAGCTAACCATAAAAAATAACCCAAAGCAAACCATTACAATAACCCAAAGCTGAACATATAAAATAACCCAAAGCTAACCATATACAATAACCCAAAACTAACCAGATACAATAACCCAAAGCTAACTATTACAATAACCCAAAGCCAACCATATACATTAACCAAAAGCTAAACATATACAATAAACCAAAGCTAAGCATTATAATAGCCAAAGCTAACCATTAGAATAACCCAAAGCTAACCATATCCAATAACCCAAAGCTAAACATGTACAATAACCCAAAGCTAACCATTACAAAACCCAATGCTAACCATATCCAATAACGCAAAGCTAACCATTACAATAACCCAAAGCCAAACATTAAATAACCAAAGCTAACCATACAATAACCCAAAGCTAACCATTATAATAACCCAAAGCTAGCCATTACAATAGCCCAAAGCTAAACATATACAATAACCCAAAGCTAAGCATTACAATAACCCAAAGCTAACCATATACAATATTCCAAAGCTAACCATAAACAATAACCCAAAGCTAACGATTACAATAGCCCAGAGCTAACCATATACAATAACCCAAAGCTAATCATATACAATAACCCAAAGCTAACCATATGCAATAACCCAAAGCTAATCATATACACTAACCCAAAGCTAATCATACACAATATCCCAAAGCTAACCATATACAATAATGCAAAGCTAACCACATATAATATCCCAAAGCTAACCATATACAATAATGCAAAGCTAACCATTACAATAACCCAAAGCTAACCATATACAATAACCAAAAGATACCCATATACAATATCCCAAAGCTAACCATTATGATAACCCAAAGCGAACCTATGTACAATTATCCAAAGCTAACCATTACAATAACCTAAAGCTAACCATGTACAATAACCCAAAGCTAACCATATACAATAACCCAAAGCTAATCATATACAATATCCCAAAGCTAACCATATACAATAATGCAAAGCTAACCATTACAATAACCCAGAGCTAACCATATAAACTAACCCAAAGCTAACCGTTATAGTAATCCAAAGCTAGCCATTACAATACCCCAAAGCTAACCATTTACAATAACACACTAACCATTACAATAACCCAAAGCTTATCATATAAATATAACCCAGAGCTAACCATATACAATAAAGCAAAGCTAACCATTGCAATAACCTAAAGCTAACCATATACAATAACCCAAAGCTAATCATATACATTAACCCAAACCTAACCATTACAATAACCCAAAGCTAAACATATACAATAACCAAAAGATACCCATATATAATATCCCAAAGCTAACCATTACAATAACCCAAAGCGAACCATATACAATTACCGAAAGCTAACCATTACAATAACCTAAAGCTAACCATGTACAATACCCAAAGCTAACCATATACAATAACGCAAAGCTAATCATATACAATATCCCAAAGCTAACCATATACAATAATGCAATGCTAACTATTACAATAACCCAAAGCTAACCATATAAACTAACCTAAAGCTAACCATTACAATAACCCAAAGCTCATCATATACAATAACCCAAAGCTAACCATACATAATAAAGCAAAGCTAACCATTACAATAACCCAAAGCTAACCATTACAATAACCCAAAGCTAACCATATACAATAACCCAAAGCTAATCATATACATTAACCCAAACCAAACCATTACAATAACCCAAAGCTAACCATATACAATAACCCAAAGCTAACCATTACAGTAATCTAAAGCTAACCATTACAATAACCCAAAGCTAACCATATACAGTAACCCAAAGCTAAACATGTACAATAACCTAAAGCTAGGCATTAGAATAACCAAAGCTAACCATTACAAAACCCAAAGCTAACCATATACAATAACCCAAAGCTAACCATGACAATGACCCAAAGCTAACCATTACAGTAACCTAAATCTGACAATTACAGTAACCCAAAGCTACCCATATACAATAACCCAAAGCTAACCATATACAATAATCCAAAGCTAACCATTACAATAACCCAAAGCTAACCATTACAGTAACCAAAAGCTAACCATATGCAATAACCCATTGCTAACCGTTACAAAAACCAAAGCTAACCATTACAATAACCCAAAGCTAACCATATACAATAACCCAAAGCTAACCATTGCAATAACCAAAAGCTAACTATTACAATAACTCAAAGCTGAGCATTACAATAACCCAAAACTAAACATATACAATAACCCAAAGCTAAGCATTACAATAACCAAAGTTAGCCATTACAATAACCAAAGTTAACCATTACAATAACCAAAAGCTAACCATGTACAATAACCCAAAGCTAACCATTACAATAACCCAAGGCTAACTATATACAATATCTAAAAGCTAACCATATACAATAACCCAAAGCTAATCATACACAATAAACCAAAGCTCATCATATACAATATCCCAAAGCTAACCATATACAATAATGCAAAGCTAACTGTTACAATAACCCAAAGCTAACCATATACAATAACTCAAAGCTAACCATTACAATAGCACAAAGCTAACCATTACAATAACCCAAAGCTAACCATATACAATAACCCAAAGCTAACTGTAGGAGGCTGGCCTGGTTTGTAGTGGGTACCAAGGGGTACTTACACTCTGCACCAGGTCCAGTTATCCCTTATTAGTGTAGAAGAGGTGTTCTAGCAGCTTAGGCTGATAGAAAAGGTAGCTTAGCAGAGCAGCTTAGGCTGAACTAAGAGACATGCAAAGCTACCACTATACCACTGGTGTCATATGCACAATATCATAAGAAAACACAATACACAGATATACTAAAAAGAAAGGTACTTTATTTTTATGACAATATGCCAAAAGTATCTCAGTGAGTACCCTCAGTATGAGGATAGCAAATATACACAAGATATATATACACAATACCAAAAATATGCAGTAATAGCAATAGAAAGCAATGCAAGCAATGTACAGTCACAATAGATTGCAATGAGAGCACATAGGTATAGGGGCAACACAAACCATATACTCCAAAAGTGGAATGCGAACCACAAATGGTCCCCAAACCTATGTGAGCTTGTAGAGGGTCGCTGGGACTGTAAGAAAACAGTGAGGGTTAGAAAAATAGCCCACCCCAAGACCCTGAAAAGTAGGTGTAAAGTGCCCCTAGGTTCCCCAGAGAGCACAGAAGTCGTGATAGGGGAATTCTGCAAGGAAGACGAACACCAGCAATGCAACAAAGGTGGATTTCCGGACGAGAGTACCTGTGGAACAAGGGGACCAAGTTCAAGTGTCGCGACAAAGTCGAGATTGGGCAGATGCCCAGGAAATGCCAGCTGAGGATGCAAAGAAGCTGCCACCGGATGGTAGAAGCTGTGGATTCTACCAGAACGAAGAGGACTAGGAACTTTCCCTTTGGAGGATGGATGTCCCACGTCGTGAAGAAGCTTGCAGAGGTGTTCCCATACAGAAAGATCGTAAACAAGCCTTGCTAGCTGCAAGGGTCGCGGTCAGGGTTTTTGGATGCTGCTGTGGCCCAGGAGGGACCAGGATGTCGCCAATCATGTCAGGAGACAGAGGGGGCACCCAGCAAGACAGGGAGCCCTCACAGAAGCAGGCAGCACCCGCAGAAGTGCCGGAACAGGCACTACAAAGAAGAGTGAACCAGAGCTCACCCGAAGTCACAAAAGAAGGTCCCACGACGCCGGAGGACAACTCAGGAGGTTGTGCACTGCAGGTTAGAATGTCGGGGACCCAGGCTTGGCTGTGCACAAAGGAAATCCTGGAAGAGTGCACAGGAGCCGGAGCAACTGCAAATCACACAGTACCCAGCAATGCAGTCTAGCTTGGTGAGGCAAGGACTTACCTCCACCAAACTTGGACTGAAGAGTCACTGGACTGTGGGAGTCACTTGGACTGAGTTGCTGAGTTCCAGGGACCACGCTCGTTGTGCTGAGAGGGGACCCAGAGGACCGGTGATGCAGTCTTTTGGTGCCTGCGGTTGCAGGGGGGAGATTCCGTCGACCCACGGGAGATTTCTTCAGAGCTTCTAGTGCAGAGAGGAGGCAGACTACCCCCACAGCATGCACCACCAGGAAAGCAGTCGAGAAGGCGGCCGGATCAGCGATACAAGGTTGCAGTAGTCGTCTTTGCTACTTTTTTGCGGTTTTGCAGGTGTCCAGAGCAGTCAGCTGTCGATTCCTTGGCAGAAGGTGAAGAGAGAGATGCAGAGGAACTCTGATGAGCTCTTGCATTCGTTATCTAAAAAATTCCCCAAAGCAGAGACCCTAAATAGCCAGAAAAGGAGGTTTGGCTACTTAGGAAGGAGGATAGGCTAGCAACACAGGTAAGATCCTATCAGAAGGAGTCTCTGACGTCACCTGCTGGCACTGGCCACTCAGAGCAGTCCAGTGTGCCAGCAGCACCTCTGTTTCCAAGATGGCAGAGGTCTGGAGCACACTGGAGGAGCTCTGGGCACCTCCCAGGGGTGGTGCAGGTCAGGGGAGTGGTCACTCCCCTTTCCTTTGTCCAGTTTCGCGACAGAGCAGGGCTGGGGGATCCCTGAACCGGTGTAGACTGGCTTATGCAGAGATGGGCACCACCTGTGCCCATCAAAGCATTTCCAGAGGCTGGGGGAGGCTACTCCTCCCCAGCCCTGCCACCTTTTTCCAAAGGGAGAGGGTGTAACACCCTCTGTCTGAGGAAGTCCTTTGTTCTGCCCTCCTAGGCCAAGCCTGGCTGGACCCCAGGAGGGCAGAAACCTGTCTGAGGGGTCGGCAGCAGCAGCAGCTGCAGTGAAACCCCGGGAAAGGTAGTTTGGCAGTACCCGGGTCTGTGCTAGAGACTCGGGGGATCATGGAATTGTCTCCCCAATGCCAGAATGGCATTGGGGTGACAATTCCATGATCTTAGACATGTTACATGGCCATGTTCGGAGTTACCATTGTGACGCTGTATATAGGTATTACCCGATGTACAGTGCACACGTGTAATGGTGTCCCCACACTCACAAAGTCTGGGGAATTTCCCCTGAACAATGTGGGGGCACCTTGGCTAGTGCCAGGGTGCCCACACACTAAGTAACTTAGCACCCAACCTTTACCAGGTAAAGGTTAGACATATAGGTGACTTATAAGTTACTTAAGTGCAGTGGTAAATGGCTGTGAAATAACATGGACGTTGTTTCACTCAGGCTGCAGTTGCAGGCCTGTGTAAGAATTGTCAGAGCTCCCTATGGGTGGCAAAAGAAATGCTGCAGCCCATAGGGATCTCCTGGAACCCCAATACCCTGGGTACCTCAGTACCATATACTAGGGAATTATAAGGGTGTTCCAGTATGCCATTGTGAATTGGTGAAATTGGTCACTAGCCTGTTAGTGACAATTTGTACAGAGAGAGCATAACCACTGAGGTTCTGGTTAACAGAGCCTCAGTGAGACAGTTAGGCATCACACAGGGAACACATACATATAGGTCACAAAATTATGAGCACTGGGGTCCTGGCTAGCAGGGTCCCAGTGACACATAACAAACATACTGAAAACATAGGGTTTTCACTATGAGCACTGGGCCCCGGCTAGCAGGATCCCAGTGAGACAGTGAAAACACCCTGACATATACTCACAAACAGGCCAAAAGTGGGGGTAACAAGGCTAGAAAGAGGCTACTTTCTCACACTAACCATATACATTAACCCAAAGCTAACCATATACGATAATCCAAAGCTAATCATTACAATAACCCAAAGCTAACCATATACAATAACCCATAGCTAACCATATACAATAACCCAAAGCTAACCATTACAATAAGCCAAAGCTAACCATAAACAATAACCCAAAGCTAACTATTACAATAAACAAAGCTAACCATATACATTAACCCAAAGCTAAACATATACAATAACCCAAAGCTAAGCCTTACAATAACCAAAGCTAACCATTAGAATAACCCAAAGCTAACCATATACAATAACCCAAAGCTAACCATACACAATAACCCAAAGGTAATTATATACAATAACCCAAAGCTAACCATTAAAATAACCCATAGATCTGGGGGAAGAGAAAAGGTTTAAAATAAAATGTAGATATACTGGACACCTTCTCTTTGACTCATCACTCTTCTGGACACTGACATTTACAAGTCATATTGGATAACTAATGAGATGAATATCTTTAGAACCTTATTGCTATACTGAAACATCTAGCACTTTATACTGAAATAATACACATCCACAATATCTCTATGTCTCAGACCTTGGGGCATATTTACTAGAAAAAAGTGCATTAGTACCGATGCACCACTTTTCTTGCGTCGTCCCTGCCCCACCTAACGACACCATGGTTGCAATGTATTTCCAATACACAACACCATCGCAGTCGTTAGGACAATAGTGTCAACAATTTTGATGCTATTGTGGCGCTTTGCTGCACTAGCGTCAAAAATGTTACCGCTAGTGCAACAAAGCACAGGGAGGCTCATTGATATAAATAGGTGTGTTATTTAAACACCTGCTCTGAGCAGGCATTAAAGATGACGGAAGAAATGGCGCATATTTCACTGCACCATTTTTCAGGCCTCCCTGCATCGGAACGACCCCCTTGCATACATAATTTCTGACGCAGACATAATGTGGGGCAAGGGGTTGCAAAGTGGTGCAATTCAAGCATTGTGTCACATTGTAAATACGGAGCAGGGGAAAAACCACCCTAGCACCGTCTTAGAATGAAAATAATTATGCTATGGTGGCTCAAGGTGGTGCCAGGGTCTTGTAAATATGCCCCTTTGTGTTTTAGTAGAACACTGACTCTCTGAAACTCAAACATAAATATGTCTATGTAATGAATGTTATTCAAGCTTTGAAGTAATATTGCTCTCTTCTCTGACAAAGCATTTACATTCTCTTTTTGTGAGTGCACATTCTATGGGCTTGCTATATATTCAAAGTTGTTGTTTCGTAAAACTCTGATATAACAAACATCAATCAGAATTATATAGCACACACTTGTATCAATTATTCACGTCCCTTATCACACATCACTACCTCAAATATAATATATGCATCTTGAATACTTCATCATCTTTTTAAACAGAGGCGGTCCTTTCCTTTTACTCACATAATATACGGTCCAAAAATGTGCAAGAAAAAATACAGCGCTACACTCCTTCAAGGTATTCTTTGAGTCAGTTCTTCAAATTATTAAAGTTTGTTTCCAAACATGATTTAAATCCCTTGACTACGTCTCTGGTTTCAGCTTAGCTTCTAGACATGCTTCTAAAAGAAACACATATAGGCCCTCATTATGACCGCACGCCAAGATCTGACTGCCGGGCGGCCGCCAATGCGGCCACACTCCTGCCGCGGTCATTATGAGTTCCCCGCTGGCCCCAGCGGGGATCTCGGCCGCAACACAGGAGCCGGCTCCAAATGGAGCTGGCGGTGTTGCGGCCGTGCGACGGGTGTATTTGCACCCGTCGCGCTTTTCACTGTCTGCTATGCAGACAGTGAAAAGCTGCATGGGGCCCTGTCAGGGGGCCCCTGCACTACCCATGCCAGTGGCATGGGCAGTGCAGGGGCCCCCAGGGGCCCCGCGACTCCCCATACCACCAGTGCTGCCCAGGCGGATTATCACTGCCGGTGCAAATGTGGCAGGAAACCTCCGGCCCTGGCAGTGCGACTGCCGCAGTCATAATTCCCTGGATTGCACCGCCAGCCTGTTGGCGGTGCAATCGCCACAACAGCCCTGGAGGTCTTTGACCGCCAGGGTTGTAATGACCCCCCAAATCATCAAGACTTCCATAAGTTCTGATAGCATGTTCCTGGCTGCAGCAACAGCATATCTCTATTGCCTAGTAGAATCACTGTGAACCAAGAGGAAACTTATTTCCAATAACTTCAAAATGGCTTCCATCCATTCCAAACAACGTGAGAGTTCAGCAGATTTATTGGAAATGTAGTTTGCACTATGTAGTGCATCCTCCAGAGATGTGAAGTGTTTCACCAAGTGGCACTGACATTTAGGGGCCACTGTCATAATTTCCTTTCCTGGAAAGAATTAACTATAAGTTTGGAGTATTCCGCTTGCATGTGGTCTAAGCACTGGACAGCAAACAGTGAATCTTGACAGTAATAAAGTGAATCAAACAAAATCCCCATCTGAACCTATTAAAAAGTTCTCGCGCCCTGCAACATCAAGCTCTCAATTTTGTCACATCAGAATACCTGTAGCCAGAAATATTTAAACAAATGCCAGCACTTCAGTCTTAAAGGTTCTCCAGCCGGCACTATTCTGTAATCCAAGTCCTTACAGCTCGGTTCTTCTAAAATTTTAGGCAGCCTGCTCTGCCCCAAATTCTCTGTAGTGCGTTCCATCACACAGACTCTAGCCAGGTCTGTATCCACATTTCATGCATCCTGCTTCATTCCACAGTCACTGGAGCCAGAATCATTCAACTGCTATTGAAGCCACTCCATCTGAAGTTCCGTACTACCAACTTGATCCCAGTAGTTCACATAACAATCTTCACCTTAACATCCCACTCCCTGAAGTGAGCTGCACCCAAGCTCCTAGTTTAATCTCAAAGTTCTTGCACCATTGCTTTCCCACGTTCCATGCTGTCATTTAAATCACCTCTATGCCTGCAGCCTTCCTCTTACAGTTCCTACATCTAACTGAATCATACATCAAACAATTTCTGCAGGCAGCTCTATTTCAAAGTTTGATCCTCCATCCAATGCAACCAGTTCCACCACAAAGTCCGGACAGACAGTTCTGTTGCACTGTATCAGCCATTGTGCTACTCGTCAGTTCATTCATCTTCTTCCATGCTACAGTCCGTACAGCCAGCTCAATTGTACTGACCCTCTCACTGCAGCCAGTCCCATCACTTCCCTCCAAGAGGTGCAGTTAACTGCATCTCACCACAGTCTCAATTTATGCAGTTCTCCTCTTGCATTTTCAGCAGTAAGCTTCATCTCACACTGTCTGAAACCTGCACCATTTCACATTAGCTACATACATATCCCAATCTCCGTGCATCTAGCTCTTTCTTTAGCCTCTGCAGCCATCTCACCCCATAGTTCAGCAATCTTGTCTCACAGTTCCTGCACCATTCACTACCTGAAGCAAGCACCAGCCTAGATCCCTTGTACATAAGTTGATCACACAGTCTCTTCAGATTGGTCTATCTCAGTGTCTCTGCCACAAACTCCATTTAAAGGGCACACAGGCAGCTCCACCATACCATAATGATATGTATTGAATTGTGTCGCTCTGTGTTGTAAAGTTCCCTGATACTTCAAATAATGCAGGATCACTATATAGAAATATTAAATAAATGGATAAACATTCATATAGGCTCAGATTCTTCCTGCACATTGATGACATCCAAATGAGGATCCAAAGAACACATGGGTCAACAATATTCAGTCCCAGGCTCTGCTTGAACTGGTAGCAGCTAGAAGGTAGGGTGACCACCTCATTCCAGGTCATTATGTGTACTGTCTCCACTCTTAAACGTTTCACCTGTAAACCATTGATTTCAGATGTGTTCATCCTATTAGTTCAATGAAAGCAAAACAGGATGACAACACTGCAAAAGGCTATCATACAAATGTCCAGGAGTGGAAATAGTGTCCGTAAAGACCTGGAAGGAGGGAGTCACCCTATGAGAAGGTGGATGGCTTACAAGCAGTTAAAACTGAATCCTTGGAAGTTTCAGATTCACCATGCAACAGCTCAGCTCTTCAAATATTTACTACCATCTTATGCATCTGTAATCTGCAGTTTTTACCTGCCTTATTGTAAACAATCCTCATTTATGTATCTCAGCTCATCCTACTGTTCTGTTACAAAAAGAGCACAACCCATTAAAAATGTGGATATTAATATTCACTACAGAACAGTGTTTCAAATGAGATAAATGTGAGTTCTACTGCAAAAGGCTTCTGTGTAGTACCAATAAATACAAGAAAGCTTAACTATTCCTATTATCAAACTTTTATTTATACAAAAGCAGTTCTTTTTCAGAGACGCAACACAGTTACTCACAGATGGAATAGTGGCAAAGGAGTAAATAAGTGGTGCAGTAAAACGTGTTTATGGTGCTTAGTTGTAGAAAGTGTGATTAACTGTGCACCGACTGCATATTATTAATAAGAGCCTGTATTCATACCACAATGATGGTCTATCTGTTCTGAAAAGGTTAACGTTTCAAACCTAATGGAATCTGATGAAGCCATCATCAGAACAAAATAGAAAACTACATTAGCCCCCATTCTGCCAGGTTAAAGGAAAAGATGGAAGGGCTTACTCGTTAATATGACTTTTATTTTCACTTATACAGAATAATGCTAGAGCTGAACCTACAGCCATTTGTCATAGGGGACACCATGGGATGATCATGTCCTGTCATGCACGGTGAAACCCAAGGGCATACTAGAGTCTAAACAAAGTGCAGTGACTATAAACTAGACCTCAAAGATTGTGGTGGGAAAGATCCAATCACCACCCAACAGAGTGTTTGTATATAAAAAATATTTTTACCAGTATGTTGCCTGAGCAATCACAAAATCATGGAACCTCTAGAGACTTGGGTCAAACAGCTTTGGAAGGTTTCATAAGTGTAAGATGTCTGATTATTATTTAGGTTGGATAACTACCCTCCTTAAGCAAAAATCACAACCCTTGTTAGAGCAAACCCTCAAATCACTACATTAACCTGAGCTCAAGCTAGCAATGGCACAGAGCGAATAGGCTTGAGGTAGGGCAATGTGTAAAGTATTTATGCAGTGCCAAAACAGTAATAAAGTCAAAATGCAAAACAGTAAAAATCCCAAACCAAATTAGAAAAAATTGAGGAAAATTTAATAAACACACTGTCAACAAAATGAAAAAATTCCAATAAGGGGAACTGAAGAAATTAATCTTTATAATTTTAAATAGAAATAGCAGCAACAAGCCCAAAGTGCCAATGATAGTCAATTATCATGGACTTAGAAGCAATTTGAGGCTGACTGCAATGGCGCAGTGGTCAGATACACCAACCAGGTTAATCCTAGTCAAAAATTTAAACTTTTGACTTAGGGCCTGATTCAGAGCTTGGCGGACAGGTTACTCTGTCACAAACATGACGGCTATCCTCTCACCGTGTTATGACATTTGTGACGGAGTAACCCCCTCCGCTAAACTCTAAATCAGGCCCTTAGTGTTTTAAGTTCAATTTTACCACATGAGAACAGTTCTAAAGCCACCCAGGACCTCAGGGGAGACACTTAAGGACTCCTAAGGTATCAGGAAAAGCCAACAGCAGGGTCCAGGTCCAGTTGTCACTGGCCAGGTAGGTAGTTGCTGAAAATGCCTACTGTAGCTTGTTGTAAACCCGTAGCTTGAACAGAAGTTCAGCTTTATGATCTTTGAAGTTCACTTCTTTATCCTGGGTACTTGAAGGAGCAGGTCTAGTCCTTCGCAGCTCCTCTTAGGCCACAGACAGCAGGTCCAGTCATCTTCCGTTCTTCCTTAGGCCCAGCAGTGTTCTGAAGTGGGTGCCTGGAGGTGCCAGGTTTATGCCTGGCACTATCTAGTGAGTGAGAATTACTCCTGGATACATCCTAACTACTAGGGTAAAGGTTCTTAGTGTCAACACCAGGACAGTGCGCGCTCTACAGGCTTCTAGAATGCAAAAAAAAAACACTCGCAAGATAATGTAATTTATGCATTGTGATGATATGTTATTGTTTAACCTTTTGCATTGCAGAATTCCATCCAAAAGATTCATTTTTAAGGTGCTTATAAATACTGTACATTTGCAATGTATTGCTGCCGGTTTTCAGAGTGTGTTAGGGTGTGGCCCCTTTCCAGGGCCTTCTAGAGACTTTCCCTGCAACATGCCTGGGCGTGGTTCTAGGCTGGGCCAAGACTCTATAAAAGAGAGTCAGCCCAACTTCCAGTGCTCACTATTCAGAGGTCCCGGTGCAGAGCAGCAGCTTCTTCCTGAGCTCCTGTCCCGGCGGCCTATTTGGATTTTCCAGTCTTCTGCACTCATCTCTCATTGGTGATCACTGTTTCCAGGCGGTAAGACGGTGTTTGGACATTTTCCAAACACCGTAATTGAGAATTTTCATATTCTTGATTTTAATTCTTAAATGACTAACAGATTACTTGTGCGCTGCCATTTTTTGACATTTGTATGGTGGTTTGCAAATAGGGAGGACGCGCAATTTATTCCATAAAGATTTGACTTCGTTATTTCATTGTTGTTCATTGCGCGCTGATATTTCTTGACATTTACATGATGTTTTACGAGTTGTCAAGTCGTGCAACTCGTTTCATGAGCATTTAATTTTGTTGTTCATTGCGCTCTACCATTTTCTGGCATTTACATGGTGGCATTCGAATCGGCAACACGCGCGATTCTTTTCTTGAGTGTTTTTTCATGTTATTCATTGTGCGCTACCATTTCTTGGCATTTGCATGGTGGCATTTGAATCGACAAGACGCGCAATTTTTTCCCTGAGTGCTTTTCATGTTGTTCATTGTTCGCTACCATTTCTTGGCATTTGTATGGTGGCATTTGAATCGGCAAGACGCGCAATTCTTTCCTCATGTATAAATAATGTAAATTACTGTGCGCTGCCATTCTAAGACATTTTCTTGGTAGCATTTCAAGTTGACACGTCGCGTGATTTATTCCTTGAATCTACGTTGTGTGATTTCATGGTGCACAATCCTTTATGGTGTTTAACACTCATATAAAAATCTGCAATGTGCGCAATTCACTTTCCAATGTTTTTTCTGAGATGAACACAACAATACCAGAGTTCTAGATGTAATGCTGTGTGTTCCTGATATGTATTCTTAAAAGGAGATTCATATGGTTGTTTAGAAATTGCTCAGAGTGTTTCCTGATTCTCATGCTAAAGAAAGTACTTGAATCTGAAAGTCCTATTTAACTTTTCCTGTTTCCTCCTCAGGTATTCGGTCATCTAAAGCCTAGTCAGTTTTAGGACTATTCTAGGGTTGTTCATGTTTTGTTTTCGGAAAAGACGAAGCTTAGAGTTGTAGCATGGTACTGATTTCATGAGATGTAATTTTGATGTTGTGTTTTAACCTTTGCTTCCTACAGGTCTCCTTCCCAGCTGTTCCCGTCCTAATCCCCTTTTCCCCACTTGGACTCTCTTAGGCTCTGTGATAAATCTAATCAGAGTATTGGAGCTGTCTTGTGGTGGAAGTGTTGGGAACGTGCACAGACCCCGAGGATCTGGTGACTCTGACACTTAGGGCCAGTCCTACCCACCTTGGACATTTTCAAAAGGGCAAAGTCTTCGGCCATTTGGCAAAACCTGGACTCTGAGGGCTGGGGGTGTGTGTGTGGAGTGGAGTGTACTATGATAATCCCAGTGTCCTTCCACATTCACCACTAAAATCCAGTTTGAAGCAGCCACAGTCCCCCCAAAAACCCATAGACAGAAGTCTGTCAGGAAAATAACAGGGTCTTTCAACAACCAGATACTGGATATACAAGAATTGTCTCTACATCCTGCTTCCTTTTGCATGCGCCCCAAGTATTATCTGTAAATCCCAATGACAGAAGTATGGTAGGACAAAAGTAGAGTTTTTCAGCAACCAGAGAGTGAATACACAGAATTGTCTTGGCATCCTGTTCTCTACCGTTCAAGTGCACACCAAGTGTTAAATGTAAACCCAGAAGACCTGTCAAGCAGGATTTGACACTCAAGCAGGATTTCACACTGTAATGTCAAAAAGGATGCACACAGCCCCCACCCTTCTGCTGCGATCAAAGGAGTAATTCCTGTCCATTCAGGTCGACCTATCAATCACAGTCAGTGATCTATTGTGTAGCTCCTGGGAGAAATGTTACATCTCTTTCACACATATGCAAATGCTAATCACTGGCTGGGAGAAGATGGAAAGCAAATCCAAATTACCCTCCAGGAACTAGTGGCAGGAAAAAGATACTTTACCTTACTATTTAGTAAAAATCCAACTTCACCATTAAAATGAACTTTTAATGCCTATTAAAATAGTTGGTTGATTATTTTTCTAGGTTGTCCCATTTCTGAGATATAGTGTTACGATTTTAATCTGTATTCTGTTTTTCTGCATAACACAGCTAGGCCTGCCACAGTGAAAAATAGCTTTTGGGTGCTAACATTAAATTTGGGTGCTACCATTAACATTGCATGTCTACATGTACTAGTATTCAATGCCAAGCACCCTGCCTTGTGGGCTACAACGCCTACACAGGGGGGACTTATTAATATTGAAAGGGAGGGGTTTACCAGTCAAAAGGGCTTATTTTGATAGGTCAAACTGCAGTGTTTACATTGCTACAGTCAGGCTACACAGGGAAGCCTGAAGTCATGTTTGCACTACCATTGTGATAAATGTCACAATAGGTGCTACAGACCACTAGTGGCATTTAAGTTCAAGGCACTTATACGTAAGTTAAATTTTCCAAGTAGGAATATTCTAATTCAACCATGTTTAAAAGAAGAGCACAGATTATTTTTTTCTGTGACGTGTTGGTCTCGGAGTACATTTTCCACAAAGTACTTTATCTTGCTTTAGTGCTGACACAAATATGTAATGTTATATTATGCAGTTTTGTAGAGTGCAATATCACCAGGAAGGGTATCCGTGCTGGTGCTGAGCAGGTGTGAGTCTAGACACTCCTAGGGCCTAGTGGGACTACTCAGAAAGCCAGGGCAACCGCTTCTTGTGGAATTCAAGAAGTGAGGAGGCGTAAACTCTTATGTGTAGCATCCTACAATACATACAATTAATTACAGCTCATACAATGATATAAGTAACACTAGTACTGTTAGAATTAGCAAATGGCACCTATTTGCATGTCATTTTACCATTTTAAAAACCTTTGTATTGTCTGTGTACAAACAAAACAGTTACCACAACTAAAGTGGCTAGTCACCATCAGAAATCTCCAACTTTTGCTGATGATCATGACTTTGGGCTTTAACAGTAGATGTGAGTGTGCAACAACATCCTGTATGGTTTTCTTTCTTTTAAAAGTGAAAAGAGACTTTTCAGTTGTAGTACCTATTGCTGAAAGGACATACCAATGACTAAATATGAGCTTTTTGATATTATTATTCATAGGATTAAAAGTGACATACAAACTCAGCCTTGTTTTTCCCTTTGAAGGTCACAAACTGTTGTCTTAGCCAAAACCAAGACCCCCTGAGTGCCTGCCTGACCAGCCATTTAGGGTAACCATGTTCTAGAAGACCTGTGCTCAATATTGAAAACTCAGGGAATTAGTCTTCGTTCAATTTCCATTTCCCCCTTAGTCTCAGAAACTGGCCATATGAAACATTGTCTCCATGGCTGGAAGCTGCTATATTCTAATAAAGAGATTCTGTAGGTGTCTTCCTAAACAGTGATGTGTAAATCATTTTGCCATTAGCTTTTATTTGTAGTTGAAAATAACGAATACAGTTTCTACTGTATTGAAAGGTAATAAGTACATAGGGGTCACGTTGATGCAACCACTCAATACAAATTTGTGAGTACATTATAAAAATGTAATCGATGTAACATCTCCATACTCTTATGTTTTCTCTAAAAGGGCCATGATTCTCATAAACGAAATTATGCAAAAAATTGTCCACATATAGGACTGTCAGATCAGGAGCAAGAAAAGCTCCCTTTGCCGTCTTTGTAGATGAAAATAATTTTAAAACAGAAAATAGTTCTAGGGGAGAAGCGTATATAGCTCTGCGTGTATTTTGCAGTCATGGTGTTAACATCATAATAAAAGAGACGCAAGCTAGAAGCAGGAATCATAAACTGTCTCCTGCGAGGTGTGACCAGCTCATCCAGTCCAAGAATATTGGCCTCAGGAAGTGACGACGCCGGCTGCGAGGATCGCGGGCTCCAAGCAGGGGAAGCGAGACAGTGACGAGGTGTGGAGGCAAAGACGGAGCAAAGACGGAGCAGAGCAAGGGGCTCTGTCGGTGTTTTGTATACTGCCGAGACCAGGCTCTTTCGGTGTCTGTGCGGCGGGCTCAGTCGGTGTTTGTGTGCCGTCGAGAGCGGGCTCTGTCGGTGTCTGTGTACCGTCGAGACAGCCGCATAGAGTGAGGAAGCAGCCGAGGTGGGCGGCAAAGGACAGAGCGCTTTGGAGGCATCTCGATACCTGTGTCGCCGTAGTCCCTAGAGGGGGTGCGATTGTTGGAGACTGCTGGGAAGGAGCTGGTGAAGCGCTACACGGGACTACAGCTCCCAGGAGCGCATGGGGAGCGCATGGGGAGTCTCAGCCGTGTACGTCCATCTGTCCATCTGCCCATTGGTTGTTGACTCCCTATATTGCAGGTAGCCTACAGCTGCGCCCAGGACGAAGCCCGGATAAAGGGCGGACAGTTTGTGACGAGGTTCTGGTTTATACAGGCTGCTGACTTTTGTGACCTGTATACCTGTACACTGTGAGAGTTCATTAAGTGTTTTTTTTGGGACTGTATGTAGGTTGTGTATATCACATTTTGTTTTCAAGCAGCCCTTATTATCTTATTATTCGTGTGTAATTTGGAAAAGCCTTATTCGATTTTAAAGTGATAATTTGTGACTGTTAAGCATGTCAAAGCAAAAAGTCCCCTCTATACCCCAGACATTGGATAATTATTTAGTGAAGATTGTTAGTAAAATTAACTGCGAGAGCAGACAATCCCTAGGGCTTAGCAGCCCCCCCCCATTATCTAGTGTGCAACTTTCACCTGCTCCATTGGCTCTGGATGACAGTAGTAGTGTCTGCACTAATTCCGGTGTTCCTGATAGGGAAATGATTATGCAGAATACTTCTACCTTAGCCGATCTAGAGGTTTCTATTGATCCCATAGTGCAACATCCACCCACCCCACTACCTAGAGTGGTTAGAGCATGTAGAAAGACCCAGACTAAACGTGGGGGTGCTCGGCCCGCAAAAAAAAGATTAGTTAGCCCCCTCAAGAATCCAGATAAGGATGAGGATAATACGGCAAATATCAACGACGTTAAACTAGATGTAGAAAAAACAAAAAACTTAGTAAGTATTATTGACTTAAAGATTAAGGGTATTGTCAAACCTCTTATGGTAAAAATTGATCAGCTAACCGCGGAGGTTAATAGATTAGGCGATCTCCTCAAAAAAACAATGGTGGAAGCAGATAGTGTGTCAGCCCCAATAACAATAAGCAATCATGATACTCAGGTTGCTCCTCCCGGTGATGTTACAGGTTTAGATATTAGTAGGAGTGTTGTACAGAACTACCCGACAGCACAGTCCTTAGCCTGTAATGATAGCCAGGTTGTTTTAATACCTGATAGAAAAGAGGATTGGACTGAGGTAAGGCGAAGGCGCGCCATTAATCTCCCTCCTGACTGCGCACCATATGTGGTAGTTTTAGCTAATGTTCCCCCTGTTGCAAAGGGGAATCATCAGGAAACTCACGAGTCTTTAAAAAATAAAACCGTTTCCTGGATGCACAGGTATTGTGGATTCCCAACTGAACTTTCAGATCAAGTTCTGACTACCAGAAGGGTAAATTGGATAGGGAGCTCTAAGAAAAGTTTTAGTGGTGACTGTGTCATTATAAACTTTAAACATCCTCAACATGCTGCCACTGTATTATTAAGAGCTGCCTTATTACCAATTACTGATAATAATGTGTGTGCCCGCTCGCTTGCTTTCTTTTACAGCCATCATAATAATGCCCCTTATGGGAGTAGAGGAAGTAGATTATGCCCTGCTACACACAGGCTATACCCTGAAATTTCAATGCAAAACCGGTTTCAACCCCTAAGTTCTCTGGATGCAAATGATTGACTTAATGAGGGAGGGCAGTTCTTACCCCAGGTGATTATTATTCCCTGTGTGGATATCGGTATAGACAATACCATGGCCCAAGAGATGCCCAACAACACAGAAATTGAATTGGCGGTGGATATAAGGGCACCGCCCGACTGTGGGGACATAAGCAATTCAAACCAGAATGCGAATTGGGGACGAAACAATGGTATGGTGCCTGATAGTAATTGTGTTAGGGGTAAGGATACTATTACTACTATTGTTTGTTGGAATGTGGCAGGGCTGAAATCGAAGGAGTGGGATCCGGGATGGTTAACGTTTGTTAATGCCCATGACATTTTATGTCTTCAAGAAACATGGTGTAAAGATGAAGTTAACTATGAGGGATTCGTTTCATACAATTTACCGGCGTTGGGAGGTGGTATAGGTAGAGCGAAAGGCGGTCTCCTTATACTTGTAACGATCTGTCGTCCTATTGTGGTTAAAAAGTATATACCTGTAGGGGACCTTGTGCAGATCCTCTGGCTTGTGGATGACAAAGACCATAATGTTTTATTGATTAACTATTATAATAACATTTTTGATGTTACCCGGGTCAAAGTAGTAACAGACTTAGCCGGCGCTGTCGAAAATATATGTCTGGAACAGAATGTTGTATTTGACTTCATCTGGGTAGGGGACTTCAATACTACTTTGTGCGATTTGTCTACACAAAGGGTTTGTGGGGTTACTAACAGTGCCGGCTGGGATGTCCCGCATTTTGGACATAATAGTTATGGGGAAGCACTGCATAAGTTCATGGACTGCTATGACCTGGAAATAGTGGAGTGCTGTAAAGATGTTAATGGTTTACCCATTCCCACTTTTAAAAATTGGCACACCAGCTCGGTCATTGACCATGTGATCACATCTTCTAATATTAGTTCTTACTGTGATCCACCAAGAATTGAAGTAACTACCCTAAGTGACCACAACCGTATTATTCTGGACACTACCCTTTGGGCCGGTAGTTCGGTGGATGTGGGAATTATTATTTCTAATGTAGAACCACATAGGACTAACGGTGTAAGGCTAAGATGGATTGGTGAAAGAGCCGATGATTTAACTAGCTCCATAATTAATGAGAGCCTGCTGGACATTGTTTCTATTTTAAAAAATAGTTCTGACTCTGAGAGGGTTTTATATTGTTTTAACCAAATTAATAAAGCTATTGATGCCAAGTTTACCAGTCGCAATAGTAGGCAAAGTAGGAACGGACCGAGATGGTTTAATCACCTTTGCACTTCCGCACTAACTGGCCTCAAGCAGGCTTTAGCAGCGAGGCCCAGGGACAAAAAACTGGTAAATAAATTAAGAATGGAATATAAATGTGCGCTCAAACAGAGGAAGGGTGAACTGCAGCAACAGGCTTGGGATTCCCTCAACCAAGCTGCTGAATTATCAAATTGTACATTATTTTGGGCCACGGTCAACTCGCCTTTTCTAAGGGATGAAAAAACACCACAGTTGACTTCTAATGTTTCTAGCGAGGGTTGGATTGCACATTTCTCCAGCATTTTTGACTCTGATAAAGACAATGATCCTAGTCCCAATAAGTGGCCTACTCTGCCTTTGGATATATCCGTTAGTGAGGTCAAATATGGTATACGGGCTAGCAAAGGAGGGAAAGCTCAGGGCCCGGACGGGGTACCTATAGACGTTTATAAAGCTGCGCCAGATGTCTGGGGCCCCCTTTTAACCATTGTTTTTAATGTTGCCGTGTGTGCCGAGGCCCCTGTAACTTGGGGTGAATCAATCATTGTGCCAATTCATAAAAAGGGAAGTAGATCTGATGCTAAGAATTACCGCCCGATCTCTCTCCTTGACTCTTCAGTCAAGGTCATGAGTAGAGTGATGTTAGTAAGATTAGAGGAATGGGCTGAGCAGGATAGCATACTGGCTGATAGCCAGTATGGTTTTAGGAAGGGACGAGGTACGCTCGACCAGTGCATCAATCTTGATCTACTGATCGGGAAGTATACTGAAGCGAAACCCGGTTCCCTGTATCTTTGTTTTGCTGACCTGAGCAGCGCATTCGATATGGTAGATCATTCCATTTTATGGCCAACTCTGTTAAATTTAGGAGCCCCAGAAGGCATAATCTTTTTCCTCGCTAGGTTATACGATAAATTGAAAACCAACGTACGTTTTGGAACCAGAGGAGAATGTACTCCAAAAATCTGTGTTACACGAGGAATTAGACAGGGTTGTGTTTTGGCACCTCTCTTATTTATTTTATTTATTAATGGAATTGATGATATTTAAAAAAAGGTTAATGCTGATGCTCCTCAGATCAACGGTGTTCCGGTGCCGGTGTTACTATATGCCGACGACGCTGTTTTACTCTCTCGAACACCTGTCGGATTACAACGACTTATGGATAGTTTTTCCTCCTTTATTAAAGATAGAAAACTAGTAATTAATAAGGGAAAAACGCATACCATGACCTGCCGAGCTAAAGCCAAAACGTTAAATGCCTTCTTTATAGACGGCGAAAAGGTGCAACAGGTGGATACATTTTGTTACCTAGGTATTACCTTCTCTAACGACAGGAAATGGAACAATGAATTTAATAACATCCGGAATAAAATGGCAAAAAATGCTTATGGTATTTATAGATTTGCTGCAAAAGTTGGGGATCGTCGAACCAGGGATATGCTCAAGATTTACCAAGCTAGATGTGTGACTATTGCTCTGTATGGGGCAGGAGTATGGGGTTATAGCTGTACCTACAACTTACAGTTGGAGGAAAATATGTTTTTAAAAAAGCTCCTGTTTTTGCCCATCTCTGCCTCAACTGAATTAAGCCATCGCGAATTAGCCATTAATTATTTAACTGATCTGATATCACTTAAACCATTGATGGTCTGGCGGTCTTTTTGGCTTGGCGATGAGAAGCTACTTAACAGAACTATTGTTGAGGATTGCCTACGTTTGGATAAATATCGAGATATCCCCTGGGTTAAATATGTTGTTGTCTGTTTTTCAGACATTTTTTATCTGAATATTTTAAATAATCCTAGTGCAGCAACCACGATCTCCAAATCAGAAATGAAAAGTATATTTCTAACTTATGCAGAAAGGAAACGAGCAACTATAGCCGGATCATTGTCCTCCGTCATTTTTTATAATAGATACAATCTAATGGAGGGTTTTCCATCTTACCTAACTAGGGTGACTAGGAATTCACATAAATTCGTGCTAACCAGACTAAGATTTGGGATGGCACATTGTTTAGTAGCCCATCCAAACATTAAGAAACACCCGATTGGGCCATGTAGGTGCGATAATGTATCTACACAGAGCACTGTGCACCTTCTGCTGTTCTGTAAACTGTATACATGTTTTCGTATAGTATTTTTGAAACCTCTGTTTGTTAAATACGGAACACGTACAGTTAAACATGCCATGGCTTTAATTTTTAACCTGCAATCAGCAGATATTTGTTTTTATACTGCCACCTTTTTAAATCAGTGCATCAATTCCAGGAAAAGTTTGAGTTTTTAATGTATTTTATTATTCTTTTTATATATTTATGAATGACCATATGTATTACTCAATGAGCCATTAACTATAATTAATAACTGTAAGTTTTAATTGCAATGTCTTTGTAAATATGTACTGTTGTCTTTTTTTTTCTCTTCTTTGTTCATGCTTTTATGGTCATTTATATGTGCCGAATAAAGCTTTATGAATTGAATTGTTCTAGGGGAGAGCAATCCTGGCACGTTTCGTAATGAATGCTGTGGGGACCATCATAAGTATATGTCTAGAGATAATAGTTTTTTTAATGACCAATAATATTTGGTTTTAGGAATATTCACATGTAAATATTGAATGTCTAAGAAAACTGAAAGTTCTTTAACAGAGTCAAATGGGAGATCTCTGCCTTTGGTAATCAGGTTGCTACTGTGCCGTACATAATAATTTGATTTGGTGACAAAGGGTTTGCTTAAATATTCTATGGAATTCCCAAGTGGTTCAAGTACGCGATCAAATCCTGCAGCAGTGGGGCAATCTGATGGTTTATAGGGATCTTTATGCAGTAAACAAAATTAAAGTGAGTCTGGCTGTTTTGGAAATGTTATGATGGATGTAAGGGGTTGTGCAGGTAGTTCTTCTAGTTAATCAATTACTTAAGGCTCAAATGTCAAAATGACATGCATAGTGGTAGTTGGTGGACTAAAGGTAGAGGGGATGTGTAACCTAGTAGAGTCACTTTAGGGATCTAATTAGTTAGTACCAAAATTTTATTTCAACTTCAGTTTCTAAACACTGTGCCAAATCTAGTCTATGTAAAACAACAAAGTGAAGGGTGGAATGATTGAATTAATCTCAGCAACTCGCAATTTCTCAGGGCCGCATTCCAATTCATTGTTTTTTTGCGCACCTTGTCACCTCAGCAATATGCAAATCAGCCTTGACCCTGCTCCTCATGGGAACAGTCCAGCCCGAACTGCCAGGCCAGGTCCTCCTGCATCAGAACACAAGCAACATAGGACTGGTTTTGCCCTCGATAGGGCTCTTCAGCCAAGTATAGCTTGGTTCCAGTGGCACAGTGTGTCTGGGACCCACATCTGGGTATCTAGTCCCTGTTCAAAGGAAACCAGATGGCAAGTAGGCACAAAAAATAAACTTTTGTACAAACACTTGGTTCTCTAAAGATGATGCTATACAATTTGATAGATTAACAATTGGTATTCGGGAAAGTTCTATAACTGAAGAATTAGAAGTTGTCATGAATGTACAACTGGTGAGGAAAGTCAAGTTTGTTGTCTTATGTGAGGGTAACAGTTTCTGCCATCTGTAGAACTGGTTCCTTGTTTGTTTTCCCCTGGAGTGTATTGGTTCATGTACTGACCCCTGAATGATCGGTACAGAAATCAAGGCCCAGATTTACAAAATAGTCATGCATAGTGCAAAGGTGGGTGTGTGAGTCTAGCATAGATTGTGTACTAGAAGGGCACCCTTCTAGTACAACATACCATGCATAGACACACTTTAAACCTTTTCCTACATTGTTTGTGTTCTGTACAGTGTAGCACGCACACAAAGTTGGAAAAGAAAGGAGAAAGGAAAACACTTCTCTAAACGCCTGCTTTCACATGGCATTAACGTTTGGTGCAAAATCCTGTCGACTATTGTTTGTAGATAGGGTTTTGCGTCAAAAGGCAAGGTTGGTTACATGGGAACGCCCATGTACCACCCATGTAATGGCCCCTTGGCGTCAAGTAACGCAAAGATTTTGCGTCAATTTGTGTCACTTTTATGACGCAAACACAGAGTAAAACCATAGTAAATATACCCCCAAAACTCTTTTTCGTTTATCTTTGCGAATGGTGGCTACTGTAATTGTTTGTTTTGTTCTGATGATGACCTCGTCCAATTCTAACTACTGAAGTTGAAATGTTGACATTTACTGAACAGACTGGCCGTCTTTGTAGATTTATAAATGTCCAAAATCTTACTTATAATAAGTCTGTTATATATCCATGAAACTCTTGAGGTGTGCCGCTATTTACACTGCATATATTTCAGCACCAAAGTTACGTTTTCACTGCATCAGTTCTTCACTCCTTTGCCAACTCTGGAGCTTTGAGCAAATATATAGTGTTTTTTTTTTAAACAAAAAATATTTTTCTATAATTAAATGTTTAACAATGGGATTAATCAGGCTGTCTCATTTATTGCTACAAAACAGAAGCCTCTGGCAGTAGAGCTCACATTTGCCCTATTCAGAATTTCTTTTTGTAATGACTCTTCCTGCTGTTTCTCTTTTCTGTTGCTCCCTAGCCAGATTTCTGCTGTAACATTACGTCCACACATATATGCAAACATACATACCAGCGGGATTCCCTTTTAAAAATCAAGCACTCTTACCCCTTTGCATGGGAAATGCACCCTTCTGAAGTTGTGAGAAGTTAAGAATGCTCATTGATGCCAATGAAATCATGGATGCACAAATCTTGACTACTTCAATCTCTCTTTCGATAACTGTGATCTCCATCTGAATATATTGTGTCTATACCTATCCCACACTGCTATGCTGCATTGACTGTGTTTGCCACATCTCACATCCACTACAGCAAAGCATTGTTTCTAGGTCTTCCTTCGAAAGGTGCGCATTGGCCTCAGTAGGATCAAAGTACTGTGAAAATGCTGCGGCTGATATTAGGAAATTTATGGGCATATGTAATCTCATCTATACTTTACGTATTCCCTATCCTTCCAGACTCTTTAGGGATCTTTGTATGCTGCAGACACCATTGCACAAGACTGGGCCAGATTTAATCTTGGAGAAGTTTCCTAAATTCCTCCAAAGGATCTCCTTGTCTTCGAGGACACCTAGCAGTCCTGCCTTACCTTGGGTCATTGTTGGTGACCCATCTTTCAGGCAATAGGCCTCAGGTCTTTAGACCTCCCTACCCTACAATGACTATTTGCCTCGAAGATAACCACTTCAAATTCTGTAGGGCATTAAACAGCCTGGGTGTTCAGTTCCTAATGAACCAATCATTGTAGAGTTCAGTGTTTTCACTACAGCAAGATGAAATGTCTATGGGGTAAGTAGCATCAAATCACATCACATCACATCGAGTACCAGTCGATATTGTAGCAACATGAAGGAGGTAATTCCCAGTGTTAAAAACATGATGATGATGATGCCAATACAGGAGAATTCAAAATCAGATAGATCCTTATTTAGAACTAAGAAACGTTTCAGTGGAAGATATACTGTACAGAAAATAGCCCCCCACTCTCACTGAGAAGCAAGTCCTGACTAGGATGCTAATTGCACACCCTACAGGTATTCATCTAGACGAATTTCACCAGGCACCTCAAAACAAGGTAAAACATGCACAATTAGCACATTTGCCCCCTTTCTGAATGACAAAACCAACATGGAATTGTGCATCTGGTGCAGACTACACCAGGCAGTATGGGTATTTAATGAGTATTCACTTACTATCAGGGATTGCACCTCAATAAGAGTGACGCCTTACTGTTCTTCTCCTCCAGAATGCAGTTCTGCAGAAAAAGTCTCTGCAAAATGTAACCTGATAGCAGAAAAGCTATCTGAACACATTTTACTGCATGGCAATATCATGCAAATAGAGTGAATCACACAAGCGTGGCTTTAATAATACCGTTTTGGGCTGAAACCTGAGTTTTCAACAAAACACTGTAACAGCACCTGCATTATTAAACCTTATGTCTTAATACAGCAATGCTTTATGGGAAAAAACCTTACAGCTCAAACCTGGAGGACTGTGCCCCTTGAAGTAAGCCGGGAAGTATGGGCTCACATTGTAAATCGTTCAGTGGTGCTGAAGCACTCATTTCCTTATGGTATTCCCCAATCCACAGGGACCTTGTTATCACAAGTTAATACCACAAGTTATTATGGGGTAGAGTGTTACCACGTAAAGTGCTATCCTAGAAAAGAGCCCCCTCTTAATTAGGGTCTCGGTTTGAAATATTGGGTCAGGCTGGCTCCAGCCTGCATAGCATGAACTTGATCAAATGGTTAATCTATAGCAAAAGGTGAAGGTGCAGGAAAATCAGAAAACTCTCCAAACTTGGCAAAAGAACAAATTCATGTGTTACACAAAACTTCCATTTGTTAACCGGTAACCCAGATAAAAGTCTGTTCAGCAAAAAGGACTGATGGAGAGTATCAAAGCTGTGGGCTAAGGGGAATATTTACAAGCCCCAATGCGCCGCCGGAGCGTCACTCTGCGTCAGCGGGGGCATTCCTAGGGCTTTGCGGTGGGTTTTCCCATGCAACATCCATGGGTTTTGAAGACTCCCAGATTTACAAGACCCTGTAAACCTAGGAATGTGTCAAAACAGTATGCCTCCCCTGGAGAGGCGTAATGTGGAAAAATATCTCTATTTCTCCTTGTTTTTTTCCTTTTTCTATGTGTGCTGCATTCTGCAGCACACATACAAAGAGGAAGACATCTCCATGGATTGTTTTTGAGCGGGAAGGTGTCCCTTCCTGCACAAAAGCAATCCTGCAGGCAAAACAGGCCCCCTTGCACCATGGTGCAAGGGTGCCTGCATTGGCACTAGGCAGCCAAAAGGGCACCAGTGCAGAGGAAGAAGACAGAAATGCACCATAGTTCTGCCCTTTACATGTGGCACAGAGCAGGGCAGCGATGTTACTTGCACCACTTTATTGAAAATATGCCCCTGTGTAATGAAGTAGCTTTGATGACGACAAATTTGGGGTTAGATAGGGTCCCAACCCGAATTGGAAATGTCCAAGGCACCCAGATGTCTCTAAATAAATCCAGTGATAATCCATAATAGATTTTGGATATGTTGTTAAAATGTTTAAAACTAGAGATGGTTTGATGTGGCCCAAATAAACAATATATGAGAAAATGAGTTAGATAACTGACATTTAAAAACTACACGCTTAAATTATTGTTTCAATTGAGAACATTAAGTGTATGAAATATAAAGTGAGATATAATTGCATTGTTAATATGTAAACATGTGCCAGCAGTGATTCAAGAAAGAATACCCCTATGCTTTAATGCCATTGCTGTGAGCATGGCAACCGTGTGGATCCACATTATTTTTTTTAAATAATATATACAAGTGGTTACTTTGATTTTGTTTTGTTTCACTCTCTAGGTTCCCAATTTAAGCAGAAAAGAAAAATGAGGCACAGTGAAATAAAGACATTTTTCTAGGATGACACTTCATCAGGAAATAAGGAAGCAAGATTTTCAGCCCAGGGTCCCGGCTACACAATATGCAATTCAGCCACTGGACTACATCTGCTTCTCAGACGAATTTTACACACCCTGTTGATACTTTTTGCTTGGTATTCTATTCAAAATGTAAATTAGCCTGTTCCATCTATGGGCCCAGTATCTGGAACAATATCCATGTATCCATCAGGACCATGCCAACCCTAATCCTATTTAGGAAAGAGTTGAAGACGCACCTCTTCAAAGAACTATATATCACAATGCTTCCAGAAACTAGCTACTTATTCAGTCATTTGATAATTGTATTCTCACCTTTGACCTTGTGTAACACTCTGGTGCCTATAGGCTAGTTTTAAACTATATCAATAACACACACATACATACATACATACATACATACATACACACATACATACACCCACACATACATACAGCCACACCTACAAACACACATAAATGGTATACTAAAGCTGAATTGCAAAATACAAAAAGCATACAAGTTAATCTGACAGAATATGACATATCTTTGTAAATACAAGGTAGTCAAACTGTAAGAAAGTGGGCTATTAGGTGTGAAGGATGTGGGTCCGTCATAAGTAATAAGGGTCCCCAGTCCCCCAGCAGGTCCATCCCTCTGCTGTCCCTCGGAAGGTGTTAGGAAGCCTGTACCACTAGCCCTTGAGGGGTGAAACCACAGAGTCCCATCCAATCTACACCCAGGGTGCTCAAGCACCTCTGACAGTGGTACTGTCTTCTTCATGGTTCTTTGAAATCTAACTTCTCTCACCCCTCTCTGCCCTGTGCAGAGGTTTTTAAGTGTAGGTGGAAAGTTCTGGAAAGTAGACCCTTCTGTTGAATCCTAAAAAGACACATCATTATTACACCACTTGCCCAACCCACCTACACAGCGTCTTGGGACATTTAAAATGGTGAGTTGAAGGGATCTGTTGAAAGACTTCTCGGGAGCATGAAACCATGCCCCTAACTGCCACAGCTGCCTGTCTCGTTCCACAAAAAATGACAAAGGAGAGCGCCTCCTATGATTAGCTCCAGAAGCCTGGTCATTCTACTTTGCTCTTCCTGGAATGAGCCTTCCCAGGCCTGGTACAGTGGGCAAAGTAATTATCACAAGCAAATTACGTCCCCACCCTTTACTTTCCTAGGACCAGGTCTAAGCAATGGTAAATGTCCCTATTGGTTGGAGAGGCTGTTGATCCTTCTGCTGGCCCGCAGAGTAGTTAACCAACATAGGAAGCAAAGGCCTGGAATTGAATTAGAAGCTGAGTCAGAGAAAATGATAAATCCTCAAGTGTCAGCAGGAGTGACATTATATTTGCAACTGGGGTTAATTTTATCATATGATCAATGCATCACAGCAGTCTCTTGGTTTTACTATGGTGAAACTGTAGTTTGGGGCAGATGTTGTCTATAGTGTATAATACAGTGAAGCACACACCTTTCAGTAACCACTACAAATTTACCTACTGCCACTATTAATGCCCACTCACAATATAAGGCCTACACTAGGGCAGCACCAATCGCTGAGTAGTCCCTTCTGCAACAGGCTACCTGTGCGCAAGTACCTAACTGAGCTAGTTTTAGTCTCACATGCTCAGCTCATGCGTGTGCTCGCATCTTTCATGTCCAATCAACCCAGAGCCCCTTATCTTAGCTGCATAGGAGCAGACCTTATCTTAAATGGCGGCCACTGGCGGAAAGCACTCTCAATCCATTATAACAGAGTTTACAGTGGGTGAGGCTCAGGTAGTGACATTCGCTCAGAGCCGAGTCCTTAAACCAGGTAGTCAAAAAAGTGAAAAATTGAGGAGATTAAATAGGTCTGAAACTAATTTCCTACACAAATCGACTATAAGTGATTCTCAAAGGGGCAAAATCAGAACAGAGCATTAATAAAGGAGCATATAATGCAAGATAGCAAAGCACACAAATTCAAATATCAGTGTTGTTTCCTTAATACAAGGCTACACATAAGAAAAGCAAAGCCCTCCTATGACTTAAACAAACCAATTTCTGGGGAAGCGCAACACCTTAATGGATGTAAATTAATCTGCCAAACAATGAAGTTAGGGGTTTGACAAAGGATGATGAAGCTTAATGAGACAGATCTGAGAAATCTAACTCCAGATCTGAAAAATATAACTCCAGTGTTTAGATGCATACTCGCTCACCTGTTCTGTGTTTAAACTTCAATTTCAATGGAAGATGTCATAACAAAAGCTTACATTACCTCCTTAACTCTATTTTTCGTACCAAATCTTACACATATGAGGTGTTGCCCCTCTGCTCAGACCCACGTGCCCCGGCGATAACCAATGAAAAAGATTTTTGTGGGAAGCCCCTCCTGCCCCTCTCAATCTCCAATCAACAGTCACCAGTTCTGGCTTTACAAGGGCATGGAGCCCAGAAGACATCCTGTTTTTTTCTTCTGCTCCACTTGCTATGCTGTTTCAGACAAAGGTAAGCCCTAGGAGGTCGGGCCTCTTGGGGTTGACTGTATTTCTTTTCTTTTTTTTTTGCGTGCCTCCTTGCGTGGGTGCTGTGCTGGACACTTTGCCTATGGTTGTGGTTCTCTCCCTGGCTATCTCCTTTGGTTCTTGGATTGGCTTGGACTTCCTGGTGTGGAGCTTTTTTCATTCCACAGCCTTGGGATGTTTGGGCTTACCTGTTGTGTGCCCTGAGCATTGCATGTTCTCCTCGTCTTGGACTAAGGGACTGCTGCGTTTCCTTCTGCATTCTTTTTCTCTACCAAGCGCCTTCTCCTGGTGATGCGTGGGTTTTTGTCTTCCCACTGATCACTGTGTCTAGAGCAGTCTGGTTGTATGGTGCCCATTTCTGCAGAGGGAGGGGAGTATGCGCACTGCACTATTCATAGTGTTGTGTTGCCGGTTGGCCAATTGTTGTCTTGTTGGTCGTGTGGCGGCTGTCGCATTTAGCTCCCTCGTGTGGCGGGAGGTCATTACTGCAGCTCACGTGCTGGTTTTGGGCTGCTAGTCGCTGTGGGCCTATTGTGCCAGGGACTGTGGCACAATTAGTGGCTTAGTGGCAGTCTTCCTGTGCTTCAACCCTCACTGCATATACATATTGGGCCTCAGTTCTTTTTCTCCGGGTTTGTTGTGGCCTACTAAGGAGTTCTTTTTGCTTTTATTAGCTGGATCCTGCTGCTTCTAGGTGTCACTTCATCATGCAGCACAGGAAGCGATCAGCTAAGCACCATCATTGCTCTAGTGCCTCTCAGGATGGGAGTAAATGCCACAAGTTTGCGGATTCTATTCCTGGGTCATCCCAAGGTATGGGTCTTTTCAATGAGCAATTCTAGGTGCTGCTGTCCTCCCTCTCTGAGGCTTTTTGAGGTCCAAGGACTTGGGTGGCTCTCGCTATTCTCCCTCTTCTCCTACCTCATCGGTTTCTTCTTTGATGGTGTCTTCTCCCTCTCCTTCCTCTTCCTGCCCTTCTCCAGAGTATGATGAGGACATTGTGTCTCCGGTAACTGAGGCTGGCCCAGGTCCAAGTTCCTTTAGAAGTCTGATCTGTTGGCGTTGTTCAGGTATCTTGGGGATAACCTCAGTATCCCTATGGAGGATGACGTTCCTGGTCCTGGCTTGGGCCTTTTTCTGCAGTTTCATTCCCGTCCACCGACTTGTTTGGCTGTCAACAGAAAGGTATTGGATCTTCTCCTTTGTGAGTGGTGGGATCCTGAAAAGGCTGATCTGCCTACATTTCTGTTACACCTTTATCCTCTGGCTAAAAGCGATCATAAGTTCCTTTCCTCCCTGAAAATTGATCCCCTGCATTCTCACCTGGCTGGCCGCCCTTCTATTATGTCGGAGGAAGTTCCCATTTCTGATTTTGTTGATCATCGAGTGGAGGCTTCTGTGAAGAAATCTTTCTCTGGTGTGAACCTTGCACTTTGGGCTGCAATTTATGCTGTTTATGCCTCTCAAGACCTTTTTAAAAATTTCCATTCTTGGACGGAGGAGATCCTGAATGGGGTGGAATGCTCCTCTCTTTTTTGTTCTGTAGAGACTCAGGCCACAATATCTGGCGAATGTTTCCTGTGATGTGTTGAAAGTTTCTGCTTCTGCCATGTCCTCTTCCGTTTCTGCCTGCCGCCATGTCTATCTCCGCAATTGGAATGTGAACTCGGCTGAAAAGTCAGGGCTGTTGCATATGTCTTTCTCTGGCAGCTGTCTTTTTGGTGAGGATCTGGAGCAGATGCTCCATAAAGCCTTTAAGAATCAGAAGCATGCCCAGGTTTTTCGTTCTCGCTCCTGGCCTGCCACCTCTAGGAAGGATCCACCTAAGAAGTGCACCAGGGGTTTCTCTGGACGGTTTCAGTCCAGGACTAAGTGGTCTGCCTCTTTTTCTGCTCGCTCCTTTTCTAAGCCTCAGCCTCCCCCTGCTCCTAAAGACGGTAAGCGTTCCTGAATATTCCTTCCTCCTGGTGGGCGGTTGTCTGGCATTTTTTCTTCCAACTTGGCAAAGGCATGTTTCAGACGCCTGGGGTCCACAGATCATCTGAGACGGTTACTCCCTCAACTCTGTTTCCCATCCTCCCCATACGGGCACCGTAGAGTCTTTGACCACCTCCTCCGATCTTCCTGTGCTGTACCAAGAAATTGTGGACCTCATCAGAAAACGGGCTGTGGTACCTGTGCCTGTGGGGCAGCGAGGCAAGGGGTGCTACACTCCAGTATTCCTAGTCCCGAAAACTGCAGGGAAGGTCAGGCTTATTTTCAATCTCAGACTTTTGAACCTGTTTTTGAGGAAACCTCACTTCAAGATGGACACTCTGCAGCGCATTATTCCCCTCATTTGCCCGGGGGAATGGCTGGCCTCCTTGGACTTGAGGGATGCTTACCTCCACATTCCCATGGGTCTGTCCCATCAGCGATTCCGTTGCTTTTGTGGGTGGTGTCCACTAGCAGTTTCTGGTCCTCCCCTTTGGTCTGGCTACCTCTTCCAGGGTGTTCACCAAGGTGATGCCCCCTCTGGCAACTTATCGTCATGGTCTCTGGGTGATGATAAATCCCTACCTGCACGATTGGTTCCTCCATCATCCTAGGCTGTCCGTCCTCCAATCTCAGACTTCGGCCTGCTTGTCAACTGGTAGAAGTCGCATCTGACTCCTACAGAGAATCTGCAGTTCATCGGGCCCGTTTCCAGACAGCAGAGGGTTTCATCAGCCTTCCTCCAGACAGGGCCCAGTGGTTGTGCGATCTCTTCCTGGATCTGGGCACAGGAGATCTAGCACCTGCTCAAGACTGGCTACGTATTCAGGGTCACATAGTAGGTTGCCTTTGATGTTCCCTAGTTTTGTCTCTTGCTGCATTCTGGTTTGCATTTTTTCATAGTTTTTCCTTTTCTTTCAGGCATCCTGCATCTTTGTCATCCCATGGGCTCAGCTGCACCTGGGTCCTCTGGTTCGTCATCTGCTATCGCATTTGGTGCCTTGTCAGCATCCGCTGGACTTTCTGGTGCCTGTCTTCCGAAGCATCTGGCACGTGCTGCAGTGGTGGCTCGATCCTCTTAATTTGGCCCGGGACTTTCCTCTAGCATTGCCCCCTCCAAAGGTGGTTACCACGGATGCCAGCATGCTAGGTTGGGGGGCTACTCTGGCCATCCTTTCCATTCAGGGATGGTAGTCTCCTCAAGAGAACGGGCTCTTCTCAAAATGGAGGGAATTGAAGGTGGTCTTGCTGGCTCTGCTACATTTTTCTCCGTTGCTGAAGGGCCATGTGCTACTGTTGCAAACAGACAACACTGTAGCCAAATCCTATGTCAACAGGCAGTCTGGGACGGGTTCTCGGACTCTAGCCTCTCTTGCATTTCAGGTGGGGATTTGGGCGGAATTCTGTCCATCTCAGCTACTTATATTCGGGGGAGGGACAATGCTCGGGCAGACAGACTCAACTGAGTTTTCCTTCTTCCCTAGAATTCTGTCTGGCCCCAGATATTTTTGCCCAGATTTGCCACTGGTTCAGCACTCCTCAGGTCGACCTGTTTGCATCAATGGCCAATTCCATCCTCACCCCATTTTTTACCAGGTCACTGGAACAGGGTTGTTGGGGCATAGATGCTCTGCCCCACCCTTTGCCAAGGCTGCTTCTGTTTGCCTTTCCTCCGTTCCCTCTTATACCCCTGCTCTTGGCCAGGCTTTGGAGCGAGATAACTTCTCTCATTCTGGTGGCACCCTTTTGGCCTCGGATGGGTTGGTTTCCTCTGTTGCGTCTGATGTCGGCTGCGCCAGAGTGGATTCTCCCATTCCACTCTTGTCCTCTTCGGATGCACATTCTTCCCCCATCCACTAGCTGCTGGATGTGTCTGACGGTTTGGCTCTTGAAAGGCGGGTTTGATGTTGCATGGTCTTTCCGCTCCTGTGTCTGTTTCCATTCAGAACTCTCTGAAATGTTCCACCAGGAAGGCTTACGCTCATCACTAGTGTTCCTTTGTTCAGTGGTGCATGGGTAGGTCTTGAGACCCAGCCTCTCATCCTGTCTCATCGGTCCTTCAGTTCCTTCAGTATGGTTTCCAGAATGGTTTGGCTGTTTCTACTTTGAGGGTCCAACGGGCAGCCATTCAGGCTATTTGCTCACCTTTTGGTTTGCGTGAGCTCCTTCCTTTGGATTCTCATCTCCTTCAGAGTCTTTCTTTACTGAAGCATCAGGTTCGTCCAGTCGTTCCTCCTTGGGATTTGTCTCTAGTTCTTAGGGCCCTTCAGTCTCCTCCATTTGAGCCCTTGGACACTGTGGATTTGAAGTTTCTTTCCTTGAAAACTTTTTTTTGTGGTGGTCATTACTTCAGCACGTAGATTGGGTGAGCTGGGGTCTTTGTTGATCCACCCTCCCTAGTTGCAGGTGTTTTCTGACCAGCTGGTTCTTCCCTTGGGTCCTGGCTTCCTTACCATAGTTGGCTCCTCCTTTCACCGTCACAAGGAGATAATGCTGCCTTCTTTTTTTCCCAGATCCTGCTACTCCTCAGGAGGTTGCCTTTCGTAGTTTGGTTGTGTTGCCGTCTGTGTCCATCTATCACTCTTGCACCACGTGTTTTTATCAATGTAAAGCCCTCTTTGTGAACTTTGGTGTGTTTCGTCATGGCCTGAAAGCTTCTACGCCCACTTTGAGTTGATGGATTTGCTCTTTGTTTTCCTTAGCTTATGATTCTCAAAATGTCTGTTTCCCAGGTGGTGTGCAGAGGCTCAGAGGGTTTCTCTGTTGGACATTTGTCAGGCTGCGACTTGGGCTACTCCCTCTACCTTTGTCTCCCATTACAGGTTGGATGTTAGTAAATCCTTGTCCTATGGGTCTCAAGTTCTGGCTACTGGTGCTCGTTGATCACCTTGATCTCCTGTATGTTGCCTTCTGGTTTGCAATAAATATTGTTTCTCCAGTACCCAGAGTTTGTGGCATTTGTTTTATAGGGATCAGGTTGTTCTGAATTTGCTTTAATATATCCTCATATGTGTAAGTATTGGGACGAGAAATAGAGTGGAGGAGGTAATGAATTCATTACTTACCGGTAGTTCTCATTTCTCTGAATACCCTATTTCTCATACCAATACTCACATCCCACCCTCCCCCTTACTTCCCGGATCACAACCTGTTCCCTTTGTTTCTTAGGCTTGGGGATGTGCAGGATGTCTGCTGGGCTCATGACCTTTTATAACCAGAAGTGGTGAAAGGTGATTGGGGATTGAGGAGGGGGAGGGATTAGCAGGGGATTTGTGCAAACATCTTTTTGATTGATTATGGCTAGGGAACGTGGTCTCATCAGAGGTGGAACACCTCATATGTGTAAGTATTGGTACGAGAAATAGGGTATTCTTAGTAATGAGAATTACCAGTAAGTAGTGAATTTATTTCAGCTGTGCTAAATGTCCATTTGTATAGTACATGCTGGCTGTCCATCAGGATGCTGCAACAGTCCTTTGCATAAGGCGTGAGCCAGAGCTGGAGGGGGGTGGGAGGGTTAGGGTTGCCAGCATGGTTTAGGCTTAAAACAAGCAAGGAATTTGGACCCCTAACCACTAGTGTAGTAGTAAAAATGAGTCACTAATTGGGGGGGGGGGGCTTAATGGACCCCTCCCACCCTTGGGATGCAATGCCACTGCACCTGTGGCATTATTGACAGTGGTGTAATGAAACCTGACGTGGCCCCCCCTTGAAAGTACATTGAGTCCCCCACCACCACCTACCACTTTGCCCCACTGCCTAAAAATCCGGTATACGTTGAACTGTCTAATGTGCTGACTACTCAGCCTACTGACATCTCACAAAGTGCTCCGTAGTGCAGCGCTCAAAACGTTCACATTTCCTATTGGTTTTCTGCTGTTATCACAAAATTGATGGCTGCGGGGGCTGATGTTATGCCAGTGACTATCGAAAGTTGTGCCCCTGACCAGAGTCAGTCTCAGGCTTATGTTTACTGACCCACCTGTAACTAAGGCTGGCCAAATAAATTAAACCAAATGACAGTATTTCTCCATTTCTGCTCCGGGATCCATACATTACAATTTAACATATGCATTACCATGGCAATGTTTACCTGTGGTTGACAGTGATGGAATAAGACATAGGGGCTGATAGCCATATTGCAAAATGTCAACACATTGTTTAGGAATGAGTCTAGTATGTACCTGACTCAGGGCATCAAAGATGTCATCTTGTGACCTGACGTATGCTTGCAATGGTGTATTGTACTGGTAGATATGGTACTTTGACGGTATAGCACCATAATTTACAACCGGACAGCTTTCACTGGCCTTCTACTATGGCAGGAACCACTGCTCTAGTCTTAAATCTCCTTTTCTAGACCACTGTGCCCTGGTGTGCAACAAAAATTGCAGTCACATGTGCACACTTGGGCCAAGCACATACTAGCAAAGTTATATGTTGCCTATGGACCTTGGAATGCCGCACACCCACAATGCCTGACACGCGACTCCATCGCTCTGTGATCTTGTGCCAATGGCCTTCGCTCTTAGTACATATTTGTCCCACCCTCCACAGTTAGGTTGCTCATTGTGCATGCACACATCCTGTTGCACTGACAGGGTGTGTTGTATGACCAGCTTCCCATTTGGAGGGGGCCAAGTGCCTCATGGCAAACCCTACAACCCACCTTGGTCTCTAAATACAACAACCAGAAGGGCCCACAGAGAGCTCTCTAGGTGTCCAGCACTTTGCACCCCTTTGAGTACTGTCTGCATGGTTATTCTCGGTTTGTAGCTTGCACTGGGCTGATGCCCTCTTTTTAGGGCCACATATGACTGGGCGGAGGAGGACGTCCCTGACTCTCCCTCAAACGTCATGCTGCCTCTGCACCACATCTCTGCAAATGTTGCCTTTGGCAACTCAGGGCGCGTGCAAGCTCACCTCGTTTGCCCTCCAAAATGCCACTTCACTCTGTGCCAAAAGGAGAAGGGCAGAGCGTAGGGTCGAGTAAGGAGTACAGCATCATCTCAGCTACAACCATTTAGATCAGCAGATGCCAGAATAGTGTATTGTCTTGGCTTTTCCTTAGTACTCTCACACATTTTCAGTTTCCTTTACTGAACAATAAAATACGACAACTGTATAAAGTTGCCACGAAGTTCATAATGTAATAGAAACACTAATATAGCAATAGAAAAATAATACAAAAAATACCTGGTCTTCCTTTAGATGTTCTTACTTTGAAGAGGCTCTCCCATAAGCTGTGTCCAGGTCACGTTTGAACGGTGGCGAATCGTAGGGTTGGAGGTAGCGGAGGGAATAAAAAAAGACCTAACAAGTGTTCTTTTACTTTCATGTAGCTCAATAAATGTCTTCCAGATGTCCCCATGTTCTGATAATTTGTTATGTTGTATATAATTCAGCTTCTCTAAGCATGTAATTTCTGTTAGGTCAGCTCTCCACGTTTGAATGTCTGGCTTTCGCTTACATTTTCATAAATCTGAAATATTTATTTTCATGTATATCAAATAACCCTCAATCTCCAATTTTCTGGTTTGAAGTATTTTTCTTTGAAACACTGCTCTCCTCGAGGAAGGTGCCTGGGCACTCCGAAAAGTTATGAGTTTGAATAGCCTTTGTATTCACATACTTTCAACAGTCGTATGGAAGTTGCAAACCTGCCGCATATCTTCTGAGCAAACAGTTTTGCGCTATGTAATACCCCAATAATTTATTTTTATACTGCATTTCGTCAGGAGCAGATGCCTCAGGGTATGGCATACTTATGATAGGTTGCTATTAGGAGATTTTATTTTTGAGCGAATGGTATCAGCAGGGCCACTGGAATTATGCGGCATGAGGGTGCCAAATTACGTGGCAGGGTTTAGTAAATTATGCGACAGGAAAAGGCAAATTATGCAGCATAATGCGGCACATTTTGTAATATTATTACTTCATTATTTCAAAATTTGTAAACTTCATAACACTGAGCAGTGGTTGTTCCTTGTTAGTACCGTTTTAATACCAAGACGCACCAATACGCAACAAAAAGGTGACCAGTCCAGTTTTGCAAAGGGCCTTTCACTGCGCGACAACACGTGTCACGGCACTTTTAGTAACTTTTGGACCGTTTGAGCTAGAAACACATTTTTTTTTGTTCAGATCTGCAGGTATGCATCAGATGATGGATTATGTGGCAAATGTGGCAATTCTGTAATTATGCCAAATTTGCCGCGGCCGCACAATTGCATAATTCCTGTGGCCCTGGGTATCAGTAATAAGCTACTTGTTTATTAATGTATAGGATTTGCATAGCGCGGATGGGAAAAAGGTAGCGAAGGAGATTACAGGGGTCAAGCACTACTGGGGTGGAAGTTCAGGAACTTTTAGAGAAGTCAGACACAGCAGGCCAAACGAGTGCATGTGCACCTTTGGCCTCAGGTAATCAGTATCCTGGCAGATGAGAGGCCATTCTAGATTGTGGAGCATGGGATATGTAGGACCTTTCCTCCAAAATGCTTGGATGTCATTTCTCAGCAGAACAGCAGATCATGAGAATGGATGCTTGGCTTTTGGTAGGGTATGCCCATGCTAGAAATGTAGTTTAAGGAAAGATCCTGTGGCTAGGAGAAGCTTCTTGGTGTTTGGGTATTCCTTGATAGATAGGCAGTGCACAGCTAACCATGATGCAGCTATGTGGTTGCTGCACTTCAGACTAAGGATGAAGTGGATACCAAAGAATATGGTCAGATGTACTACATTTCTGTGCTTCACTTTTTTGGGGCAGCCGGGTGCAAAATCTATTTTTGATATTTACAAAGCCGCGCAGAACCCGTTGGAGGGGACGTTACATGGATGCTGCATATGCGTTCCAGTAACTCCACTCAAGTATTTTCATGCAACCTCAGATTGAACAAAATGTCTGCAGACCTGGGTTTGGGCCAGAATCATGCACCTACCTGAAGCTGGTGTAACAAGGAGAAATAGCTTTATTTCTCCTCATTATTTCCTCTTTGCACGTGTGCTGAATTCAGCAGCACATACATAAAGATGAATATGCCTCTAAGGGTATCCCTTCCTGCACGAAAACTGTCCTGCCCACAGTGCAGTCACACGTGCACCATGGTGCAATAGTGCCTGCCTTGGTGCTGGGCAGCCACAAGTGTGCCAACGCAAGGAAAGTGCTGAACACTGCCAAATCTTTGTAAATATGGCGCAGTTCAATTCTCTTCTGTTAACGTAATGCAGTGCAGCTATTGCCTGGCTGGGTAAACTGTTAGTAAATCTGGGCCTTTGTGTGTAGGTGATGGAGGGATGGCAATGGATGATGGTCAGATGACCCTTAGGAATAACATAAGCCAGTTTGCCTTTTGACATCTAAAGTATCATTGTGCATTAATTTACTGTCTCAAAAAGTTAAGCTGCCCCTCAGTCAAGGATGAGACATGAGAGGTGTGACGTTGGCTAAAGCCTGACTACAGTGGATGAATCAGGTTGTCATAGACAAGGTATGAGGAGAGGTGTTTGAATACAGTCTTTCCAAGGTGTTGGAGGAGAAAACAAGACTAGTAGTTAGACAGAGAAGTATTTGACGAGGTGGGAAAACATGTTCATTGAACGATATAAGAACAGCATATAGCAGGAAAACATTCCAACAGTGTCATATGCTTAGAACAGTCTCTAATTCATGAATAGGGATGAGCAAAAGTATAATTAGGGGCATGTCAAATTACACCTGGGAGACATTTACCACGCCTACATGCATGGTGGAAAATGTGTCACTGGTGACGCTTTGTAGAAAGAAAACACATAGGGGGTCATTCTGACCCCGGCGGTCTCAGACCGCCGGGGCCAGGGTCGGCGGGAGCACCGCCGACAGACCGGCGGTGCCCCGCAGGGCATTCTGACCGCGGCGCTTTGGCCGCGGTCAGTGCAGGAAAACCGGCGGTCTCCCGCCGGTTTTCCGCTGCCCGTCAGAATCCTCCAAGGCGGCGCAGCATGCTGCGCCGCCTTGGGGATTCTGACACCCCCTACCGCCATCCTGTTCCTGGCGGTTCGCCCGCCAGGAACAGGATGGCGGTAGGGGGTGTCGCGGGGCCCCTGGGGGCCCCTGCAGTGCCCATGCCAATGGCATGGGCACTGCAGGGGCCCCCGTAAGAGGGCCCCGCTTGTATTTCACTGTCTGCATAGCAGACAGTGAAATACGCGACGGGTGCAGTAGCACCCGTCGCACCTTCCCACTCCGCCGGCTCGATTACGAGCCGCCTTCATGGTGGGAAGCTCGTTTTCCCCTGGGCTGGCGGGCGGCCTTTTGAAGGCCGCCCGCCAGCCCAGGGGAAAACTCAAAATACCCGCCGCGGTCTTCCGACCGCGGTACGGTATTTTGACGGCTCCCGCCGGGCGCGCGGTGACCGCGCCCGGCGGGAGTCAGAATGACCCCCATAATTTCCTTCACATGACTAAGTACTCAGAATTCCAAACCGCCCTGGAAGTTTCAGTGACGGCTTATTTGTCAAGTTAGGGCTCCAGGAGTCCTGATACACTCCTTCAAATATCCCCCTGAGTCAGTTGGTGTGCACAGATTACAATAATAAATAGCCCTCTCGTGGGCCCTGGATGAGGACCACCAGCCCCTGCCCCAGGTCAGAGCTCCTATAGGCCCTGGGGTGGAAGCCCCCAGCCCTGGGCTCCATTCTCCAGCCGGTTTTGTCTCAAAGCGCTCAGGACAGGGTCCTGCAGGCCCTCAATGGTCTCCCCTGCTTGGCCCGGGTAGGGTGCTTCAGCTGACCCTGGCATAGAAGCCCTTGTCCTGGGCTCCATTTTCCAGCCGGCCATGACTAAGAGGATCTAGGAGAGGGTCCTGCAGGCCTTGAAATGTCTTCCCTGCTTTTCTGTGTTAAGATGTTCTGACCAGAACCCTGGTCAGAGCTTCATCTGGTCCTGTGGTGAAAGCCCCTCACCCTCGTTCTTTGCCCTGTCATGTCTCAAAGTGCCCACGACGGGGTCCCTCAGGCTAGGGAGATCTCACCTGCCTGGCTCGGTTAAGAAGCTCTGACTGGGCCCCACGTTAGAGTTTCAGCTGGACTTGGGTTGGAAGCCCGTAGCCATGGGCTCCATTTCAAGGTCTTGTAGGCCTGGGAGGTCTTTGGCCCACCATGTTCTTTAGAGCCCAGGACAAGGCCCAGTAAGCCTTAAGGCCAGCAAAGATTAGATAAATCTTAAAACACTCTGAAATTCACACATATGTGTGTGATGCTGTCACACCTATTGCTTTTGTGAGTTGGGAATTGGAGAAAATAAGACATGGTGCAAACTATTTCAACTGACAGAGATAAGAGATCCACCAATGAAGTTTCAACTTTCCATTGAATTGAAACAAGAAGCTGGAGAGTAGGCGAAATAAGCCCATTTTGCATGGTAAGGAACAACAGAACGAGAGCACAGCGAAGTTGTAACAAGGTTAATAATAAAGGCAATGAAAAAATCTTTGACACAAGATGTCTTCATAACGAAGCAAGGAGTGAAGGGTAAATTGAGCTTAATTAAAAAATGACTTATTTATGGGTTAGTACAAATCTAGTAGGCTGACTATCAAAAAAAGTATTTTTTGCTTGACCTATAAATGGGTGGGTTTTATAAAGCACAGCAAGTTACTTCAGAGCGGCAAATATCTGCCATTGTCTATTGCTGCAGTTGCTATAGAGCATCTCTCTTTTCAAACAATTTCATGAACATAAGTAGATGGACTCTACTCTTCTGCTTGGCTCAGAATGTTCTGCAGTTTGGTCTCCCTAGACTCACAGGATCCATCCTTTTTTTTTAAATATTTTTTTATTAACATTTTATCATTCAATAAACAGTATTATGTTTACAGCACCATCTTGTTTGCTTCGTGTTAGTGCATAACAGTGTTAATATCACTACTGTCTACATTGTTTGAATGTTCTACTTCATTAATTATTCAATAACCTTTATACTTTAAACGTATGCAAGAATAGAACATCAGTGGCGCTTCTTCTCGTATGGGTTGCCCAATTGGCCTAGTGTAGCAGAGTCATGTTTTTCTAGCTATTATACAACACCTTTAACTCGTTTCAAACATTAATTAAATTAAACTTAAACACGATGGCAAAGTGGGGTGTGGAGGCTGCTAATGCAGGGGGATGCCATTTCTTGGCTTTTCCAGTATGTATGGTGTCATTACTCATAGACTTGTCTGGTTTTAGGTGGGTGGGGCGTCTACCGGGTCCAGCCTGTCTGTTAATCAATGTCATGGGCTCTGTCCCCTGTTGCCCGCCTTTTGTTTAATCTCGGCCTTATCGTGTCTTCCCTTATCATGTCCTAGAGGGCGAGGCAACATTTCCTCCCTTCCTATGTTTATCCAGTCTCCACTCCTGTTGGAGTGTCTGCGTCCGCTGTTCTCAATATATTGTCCCAGCTTGTCATTGCTACTTCCCATTTCTGTGCTATAGGGTGGCGACGCAGTCCCCTCCCCTCCTCGCTCTTCAGGACCTGGAGTTCGGCTCTAGCCCATGTTGTAACGTCTTGTCTCCACCCAACCCTGGGGGGCCGAAACTGTGCCTTCCAGTTCTTTGTGATCTGTCTCCTATATAATACCAGTGCCAGATTCAGAAGTCGGGTCTCCACTCTTCCCCGCGGCAACCCATTCCCAAAGCCCATCAAACATCTGTCAGGGGTCGGAGTCAGGTTCATATTAAGGAGTCTCGATAGGTCGGACATCACCTCTTCCCACCCCAGTTGGATCTCTGGACAGGTCCATACCATGTGGTCAAAATTTGCGTCTACATTTTTACATCTGGGGCACACCCTAGGAACTCCCCCATAGATTACTGTTAGCCGATGTGGGGTGAGGTACGTTCTGTGGAGATAATTATATTGTATATATCTCAGGCGCGTACTGCGAGCGACGGACCGGGGGTAAGCCAAAGCTCTGTTCCATTCCGCATCTGACGGTTCCCTACCGACTGTCCTCCCCCATCTCTCTCTCAGTGGCCGCAGGGAATCTAGTGCATCCTCAACTTGAACTCGGTATAATTTAGATATCAGATGGGACTCCTCTCCTGATGTCAATAGGAGATGCAGCACCCTGTGGGTGGCTGGTTCCGCGTTGACCGTGATCCAGTGCATTTTCAGCACATGTATAAGTTTATGATACATAAGGAACTGACCCGGGGAGACTCCACTGTCAACAAGATTAGTGAAAGATCTCAACACTCCCTCCTGAAACAGGTCTCCCACCGTTTCTATTCCTGCTCTCCTCCAGGTTCCGAGGCTCATGCCTCCCAGGTTCCTCTCACCAGCCTCGATCGTAAGTACCACCAGGGGTAGGGCCGGAGAGTACGGGGGGACAGTGCCATCCCTTTTCACGCACCTCTTCCAACATGCTGACGCCACTTTTGTCATCGGGCTGTGCATGTGGGGATTAAGCTTCCTATTTGTCATTCGAGCAATGAACTGATTTATGTCCTCCACTACTCGGTCGGCGTACCTCTCCAGGTGACCCTTACCTGTGAGCCACCCGGCAACCCATTGCAGCTGGGATGCCAGGTAGTAGGCTTCAAAATCTGGTGCTCCTAGACCCCCCTTGTTAGTTGGCCTGCATAGTATCTGGAGCGAGGTGCGTCTACGGCCATCATCCCATATAAGTTCCCTGAGTAGGGTGTTAAGTTCACGAAACCACGCTGTTGGAATCAGAAGGGGCAGGTTAGCGAAGTAGTATAGAAGCCGGGGCAGCATTACCATTTTGGACAATGCTACTCTGGCCATTATCGTCAATTTCAGTGATCGCAGGAACCCCACCGAGGACTTCAGAGATCGTAGAGCTCTGCCCAGGTTACCCTTGCGCAAGTCTGCCCTGTCGTGAAACACCTGTATGCCCAAGTACTTAAAGGTTCGAGGGGCCCAAATCATATCCCCAGGGCATGTTGTCGGGCGTCCGCCGCCCGGAGCCATAGGGAACACGCATGTCTTGCTACAGTTGAGGCAAAGTCCAGATATGTTCCCATGGTTCTCCAGCACTCCCAGCGCCCATGGGAGATCCTTCTCTCCGTCCCTAAGGTAGACAAGTATATCGTCAGCATATAGCGAGATGATGGTGTCCCCATTCCACTCCTCTACCCACGCCCTCCCACCGCATCTGGGACGCCAGCGAATAACAGAGGGGACAATGGGCAACCTTGTCTGGTTCCCCTGTGAATTGGGTAAGTTCCGGATACTGTTTTACCTGTTCTCACTCTTGCCAGTGGTGACGTGTACAACAAGTCCACCCATTTGACCCAATCTTCACCCATTCCCATACGGAGCATCACTGCTCTCAAGTAGTCCCATCTGATCGAGTCAAATGCCTTCTCAAAATCCACCGCGAGCAACACCCCTGCTGCAGGTTTCATGTCGCTAGGCATATTCAGGACCGCAAAGAGACGTCTCAGATTTAAGGAGGTGCTGCGATTCGGGACGAAACCATTCTGGTCTACATGTACCAGAGTTGGTACAAGAGGGAGTAAACGGTTGGCCAAGATCTTGCTTAGTATTTTAAAATCACTGTTTAGCATTGACAGGGGGCGGAAGTCAGTCACCGAGGGTTGCCTAGATTTTGTCTTAGGGAGTGGGACTACCATTGCCTCTCTCATGGTGCACGGCATTATCCCATTCTGTAGCGATTCTGTATACATCTCTACCAACTGGGGGGTCAGTTGCTTCTCAAATTTTTTATAAAAGTCCATGGGGAGGCCGTCCGTTCCCGGGGTCTTCCCTGAGGCTAATTGAGCTATAGCTTCACTGACCTCCGCCACCGTCACTGGGCCCCCCAGCCTATCCCTGTCTCCGGCCATCAGGCTCGTTATAGGTATATGTTGTAGGTAATTATCAAAGACCTCCGTACTGATTTCAGCCGGTTTTCCATATAAAAAGGTGTAATATTCCTTGAATGCGTCATTTACAGGGCCTGGTCTACTTCTGCATGACCCTTCATTATCCAGCACATTTGAGATGGGCTCAGCATCTCCACCCGGCCTCACCAACCAGGCTAACATTTTCCCAGACCTACCCTCTTCAGATTGTAGGGAGGCAAAGTATTTTTGTGTGCTGTGGCATCTAAGTTGTTCTTCGATCTGGGAATGGTCTCTCTTTGCCTGAGTATATTTCTCATTTACTAGTGTGCCAGTCCCCTGAGTAAGTTCTCCCTCATGTATTATCTTCTCTAGCGTAGTCAGCTCCCTTTCAAGTGTGCGTCTCACTCCGGCCGATTGTCCAAGACAAAAACCCCTTGTCACCACCTTGAGGGCCTCCCATTCCGTAGATCTAGAGGTGGTGGATCCACTGTTAAATTGAATATGGTCAGTCAGATGCTGTCTCAGGGCGTCTCTATATGCTGGGTCCTCAAGTGCTGTAGGGGACAATCTCCAGGCCGGAATGGGGGGCCTAATCTCTGCAGCCCTCCATGTTACCAATAGGGAGCTGTGGTCGGACAGTGTACGGCCCAGATATTCTGAGTGAACTATCCCACGTGCAAGGTCTGCCGTACACGCCACCCTGTCGATTCTGGTGTGGAGTCGGTGAAGGCCCGAATAATATGAGTAATCCCTGTCGTGTAAGTGTTGTTCCCGCCATATATCCACTAGCCCCCAGTAGCTCATCCATTCACTAAGTTTCCCAGCTATCTTACTTGACGTTGCACCCTGTAGTGGAGGGGAGGATCTATCCAAGTCTACATCTAATATACTATTGAAGTCCCCTCCAACCAAAAGCTCTCCTCTCCTCTGGCGGGTGAGGTGGCTCGATAATTTCGTCAAAAAGGGGATCTGGTCCTGATTTGGGGCATACATGCAGCACAGGACAATCGGTGTGCCGCATAGCTGCCCCTCCAGAATCACGAACCTCCCCTCACGATCTATGTTGGAAGCTTCTATCTCTAGGGGAACCCCTGCACGGATCCAGATCATTACTCCCCTTGCGTACGCTGAGTACTCTGTTGCGAACACCCGCCCCCTCCACCTACGTCTCAATCTCTCAGGTTCACCAGCCGCCAGGTGGGTCTCCTGTAGCATTGCTACCTGTATATTCCTCCTTTTTAAATAAGCCAGTATTTTGTGTCGCTTGGCCGGTGACCCCATCCCTCTAACGTTCCACGTTAAGAAATTGTATTCTACCATGTTGGTGATTTTTAAATTTACATTGGCTACTCTTTGCTACTTTTACCGTCTGCTGTCCCCTGATCCTTAGTGAAGCACTGTTGTTACGCAACCATTCACCACCCCTTGCCATCCTAACTAGTAACTGCTTATCCCAACTCCCCCTCCCCAGGGCACCTCTCAAACAGTAGGCTGCCCAAAAACAGAAAAAACACCCGTGCAACAGTGCAGCATGTTTCATCTTTTAGTTGCAGTTCTTGCAGTCCACCTGTACAGGCGAGATTCCAGTAGGGGGGTGGCCCTGCACGGAGGGGCCATTAGAGCATCATTTGCGCCCGCCCCGGGGTATCCGGTAAGCCTCTGGGCCTCAGAGGTCATCTGCAGTTTGTGGGGTCACTACCGGGGCCTGCACCGAGCTGCTCGAGCCCCCCGCCGATGACATCACAGTCTCGTCAGATTCACCGCCAGAGTCCTCCCGGGGGGTCCCCTCTCCGTTCACACGGGCCGCTGCCTCCAGTGCTGCTCTTCTGCCACTTTCTTTTTGGTTCCGGGATGGTGCCAAGCGTGGGCGACTTCGGGTCCGTCTTTCCCTGGGTGGCCGGCGCGGTCCACCCCCGGTCGGGCCCCCCCTCCCGAGCCGCTCTGTCTGGGTCCCATGAGTTTCCAGCCATTCCCATGCCTCCTCCGGGGATTGAAGAAATGTTGTTTTACTGTCAAGCATTACTTTCAGCTTAGCCGGGTACAGCAACGAATATTGTATACCTTCGTCCCTTAGGGCCCTTTTGACTGCCATGTATGAGGCACGCTTACTCTGTACCTCTACTGTAAAGTCCGGGAACAGCGTGACTTCGCCATTTGCTACCTTAAATGGGCCCTCTTCTCGCGCCCTTTGTAGCAAGATGTCCCTGTCTCTATAGTGTAGTAATCTTGCGATCACCACTCGGGGGGGCCTGCCCGGCGCCAGGGGCCTCGCAGGCACGCGGTGCGCTCTTTCCAGAGTGTAGAATGAAGTCAGCCGGCCCGGTGCCACCACTGTGCTCAACCATTTTTCCAGGAATTCTACCATATTTGATCCTTCTGCCCCCTCCGGGAGGCCCACCACTCGCACGTTATTCCGCCGGCTTCTCCCCTCTGCGTCCTCAGCTCTTCGCTCTAGTCGCATCACTCTATCTCTGAGGTGCGACATTTCGGCCTGCAGGTCTTTTTGTTTTGGTGCGATGTCGGCCAGTGTGGTTTCTGTCTCTTTGACTCTGTCCGATAATTTGTGATGGTCAGCCCTCAAGAGGCCCAGTTCAACCGCGACCTGATTGATGTCGTGTTGCAGTGTTAACTTAGTGTCTTCTATCGCACCCAATATTTTGTCCAGGGTGTCCTGTACATCGACCTGCAATGGACCCCGCACGTCCCCCCCCCGCGCCCGGGGGTCGCTGTGCCGTCCATGACTTTAGCCCTGTGGCGGTTCTTAGGGGACATCGATTACGTAGGAGATCGTCCCCCCCCAGTGGCGAATCTGACCACGGTGCGTTAGCTCAGGGGATCCCCCATCTAGGACTTCCGTCTCAACTGCAGGGGCCGCCAGGTAGAATCCCATCAGCACCAGAGACCCGTGCTTTCTCGCTCAGGATCTCCGTGGACTCGGGGCGCGTTGCACCAGGACACGAGGCACCACACCAGTTCGACCACAGTAGTCGCCACTTCAGGGGCCGGACCGGACCGGTCAGGCAAGGCGCCCACTATCGACCATCCCCCGCGGTGGGCCACCGCGCGGAGTACCGCGGACCGCTCCCATCCCGTTTCGGCAGGCGAGCCCTGCTAGGCAGTTCATCCACTCTTAAGGAGGCGCTGCAAAGCGCCGCTTCGCTGTGCCTTACCCCCGGGCCACCGGCCGTCCGCCGTTACTCAGTTCTTCGATTGGCATGCCCCAGTCGGGGTCACCCCGGGATTCTCATCTCCCCAAATGCAGCCGGGCGATCCTTCATGCTCTGTGGCCCGGGGCCCACCATGCTAGTCCCAAGCTCAGGGGCCAGCGCTCCGTTGGCGCAGTAGGCCACCACGGGCACGACCATCCAACAGGGGGCCCCTCTATCTGCCGATCGTCTCGCTCGGCCGAGGGTCCGGTACTTTCCTCCCCAAGGGCGGCCCTCCCGGGGCCCGGCCCGTTCCGCAGGAGTGTGCCGGTGCTCAAAGTGGGTGTCCGCTACACCAGAGGCCCCTTCCGCCAGACACAGCGTGCCGCATGCAGGGTCGGCGCCACAGCAAGGCTCCCGGCAGCCGGGCCCCCCGCCAAGCCCAGGGGCTCCGGTCGTTTCTCCTTACTTGCGAGGGTGGGGCCGGAGGGCCCGCACGCACCCCCGGTCGCCGTCACACCGTCCTCCGCGGTCTCGGGAACGCAAGGCTTTCCACGAACAGCCCTGCAGCAACCTCCAGGCAGGAGGGGGGCCGCGGTCGGCTGGCTCCCCCTCAAACGGCGCGCGGTCCCACGCCCAGCCGCGTATTCGCTCACTCGCTCAGTCCGGCTCCCGACATTAACGCGGCGACAGGCCCAAGGCCGAGGGGCTCGCCGGCCGCCTCCGACGGGCTCCGCCAGGCTCGCTCTGGGCTCCACCGGTGCTCGGGTCGCCCACACGGGTCCCCGAACTCGCTCCCCGTCAATTTGCCCCGGGGGGAGGCCCAGGATAACAGGAGAAGTTTAGGCCCCTCCGGAGCAGACGGATCAAGCGTGCGCCATCTTTGGCTTCGTGGCCACGCCCCCTCACAGGATCCATCCTTAACGTTTGAATCAATTAAAAACATATAAATGACCGAGGGATTCTTTTTGGGTAAGTAATGGTCTGTAAGTTGTGCAAGTATAGAGGATTTATGTCCCAGTTTGTCTTGTGCACATAGCAAAGGATTGTGAACTTGAAGTCCCTTCAGGGTGAAACACAAACTGGCAGCCTGACTTTGACTCTTTTTGATAAATTTTGATGAGATACTTTGGGAATCCAAAGTAGGCAATGTTCTAGTAGTCTACTCACGTGATCACCAAATCCAGTTGTTTGTCCATGTGGAGGAGTGGAAGTATGCTCAGTAGTGAGGAGTAGACCTGGGCAGAGGTAGCGCAATCAGAAGACATTTTGGCAATTCCGCATTACTCTTTTAACACGCATTACTGATAAATTAAAAGTCATCCATGCCCCGGCGAACTTAAAAACTATGCAGTGGATTCTAAAGTTTACGAAACCACTGCATACCACTTGGCACCTTTGCCTACTCTGCAGTGATTAAAACCTTTAATCTCTGCAGTGTATGTTAGGGTCCTGAGCGATATGCAGTGGTTTCTATAGTTTAGAAACCATTTTAGTGTAATTCTGTGTGATTCCATGAAATCAAACTCCACAAATTGTGCCCACCCCTAGTAAGGAGAACTGAAGGTTGAGGCCCCTGGCCAAAACATTGACTTAGGGCTTAAAGAAGAGCTGAACTATAACTCTCATATTCCTCACTTTCAGTGAAGTGAGTGGTAAGACCCCTAAGCATGTAGACCACTCAAAAGGTGGCTTAATGGTCTTTGTCATACTTAGCACCAAGATCTCCAGCTTGCACCCATTGACACAAAGACACTTGTTTTTCTAGCGGAACACCTTTTTCTGGCACATTATGGCATTGTCCGTGATGCACAACATGCTTTACAAAGAGAGATATATTTGGGTATCATTAGATATGTTTGGAAGTTAACCTGAAAATGCTTTAAACACTGGAGCAAGTTACAAATATAGGTATTCTAAAAGCAAACTTGGTGGGAATGATCTTTGCTCTACTTTGAAAGATACATTGTGTGGTTATGATTCCATGGTCCTAATATGGGCCCATTGACTACAGTTGGCAAGGAAGTTTCGACTCAATTCCAAAACATAACTGGGCACATCGGCCCGCTTCTGAAGTCTTCTCAAGAAGTGACCTTCTTTCTTGGTGACCAGGTCGAGAAGTACCAGAGCTGAGTTTGTGTTCCATCTCATTTTGGTGCTCCCATTGTTTGTGAATCTCTGTGAACATGACAGCTCCAGGATGTGTGCTGCAGACTCTAAACTCAAATATAAAATTTACTTTGAAACACTTTTGGAGACAAAAAATTGCCAATTTTGTGTTGGGATGCTGTGGAGGGAACAAAGTGTGTTTGCACTTTAAGTAGTGAAATGTACTGGTAAGCTATCCTCTTGGATACGATTGCTCTTCCTGGAGAAAGATCTTTTACTAATCCATTCAAAGTCTATTTTGCAAGTGCAAGTTGAGATCTCTTGCAAAAAAGTAGTATATGTGGAGGAAAGAAATCTGTTTCCTTTTATGATTTTGCTGGGGCATTGGAGACAAGGAAATTAGTCTTTTGATACTATGTTTCATGACACGTGTTTATCCTGGTTGGCAGATTAAAGGACTGATGCCTGCAATAAATGTCACATTTGCATTTATAGTCTTTAAATTAAATTTCATGTGCCCAGTTTGTTTAATTACACTGTTTTTATCCCTTCCTAGGTGGAGTCTTCGTTCTCTGTTTAAAACATATGAAGTGAGTAATGTTCTAATGCAACCATATTGATTACTCAAATGTGTTCTATTGATATAATGCTCGCTGAGCTTCTTAAAAAACAATACAGAGGGTGTCTACTTAGTTACTGTGATTGTCGGATTTAAATGAAGGTGTAAAGAAATTTTATGCACTGCATGAATTGCTTTATGAATCAACGGTCTTGGTAAGCTAATGAAATAACATTTAAGCTAAAAATAAAAATAAAATGTAATCTTTCAAACATGAAGTTACATTATGCAGGGTCTCTTAGATAAGGCAATTGATGGGAAACACTGTTTTCCAAGAGTGGTCTAAACACTGTTGTGTGTGCCTTCCACATCTGTCCTTGAAACAAATGTCCCAGCATGCACTACAGACACCCTTGAGTTATTCGGGGATATCTTTCCCATCCCATCTCAAGAGACCACCTTATATTCCTTCTCTGCAATCTCTATTTGTAAATTCATTCTCTAGTCAATGGTGATGGAATAAATGTGGGATGAAGAGATGATTAGTAACAGAATTATACTTGTGGAATTGGTGAAAGGAGGGAGCTTATGCATTTATGGAATTTGGAACTTTGCAACTGTGAACATGGGCAACAACAAACTAATTTGGATGGTGCAATAACTGTTTAGAGTGAAGTATTGTACATGTTAGGTATCACAACCAACGTGCACGTGGGCAACAATTAGTTTGTGCATCTCTCTACACTCACAGCCACGTTTTTGTGATTTGTATACCTAATCATCAGTTTGTGCAAATGGCCTCTGTTGTGACTTGCACAGATGCACATATAATATTTTGCATAAATGGTGACATTTGTTTAGATTTTCCTAAGAATGTCACAAAAACACACAAGCACTGCTTTAAATTAATACAAATAGTTTCCCCAGTATTCTAAGTTAGTCACAACTTCACAAAATAACTTATGAAAAATGTAACCTGCATCTATAACAATAGAGGCGTGTGTAAAATTATGTTTAGGCATATAAACTAATGTGACTACACTGGTGTAAACTGATTATCTATACGGTATTTCTATTGCACAAACTTATCCAAGAGGCAGAAGAGCTCTGTACAGGGTCAAAGACAAGCATAAGCTTAACGACTGATATGAGAGTTACCTCGGTTATGGAAGATTAATGTTATGTTATCAGTGTTTTTATAGCACACTAATCCCCGTGAGGGTGTCCAGGCGCTCTGTAGCAGGTATGTGAGGTCAGACCTGGACACTTACTCGAAAAGTCAGGTCTTCAGCTTCTTGTGAAAGACAAGGTCAAAAAGTTTTCATTTATAAGTGTGATGCAGATTCACATTGGCATATCCAACATTGTTTTTTTTTTTGCTTCTCACTGAAGAAAATAGATGTCCCTTACCCGTTCTGACTATAGAAATACACATGCAAGTGCAATAAATAAAATTAGATTTGCATGTATTTTCAATGTGGAAAAATACCTGCAATAGAAAAGCGAATATCCACCAAATGGTAGGTATATTCTTGCTCACATAATCCGACCCAGAAATGTCTAAAACCAGTGCTTAACACTAGGGACCTGAATTAGATTTCGGTGGATGGGTTACCCCATCACAACAAGGACGGATATTCCATCCACCTAAATATAAATCCCATCGGAATTTATATTTTGGCAGATGGGAAATCCATCAGCACTGTGACAGAGTAACTTGTCCACCGAAACCTAAATCAGGCCCCCAGTTACTGATTCATAAACAGCTCCTGCTCTTGTGGCGGGATGTCCGCCCTGTGGTTTCTTATTGCGGTGAGCCTGGCATGAGTGCAGAGATCTTGCCATGACTGTGGAGCCCTGAAATTGTCAATACCTCAATTCCACAAACTTCAAATACACTCTGCTTGCCCACAGCTCTGTCACTCCTGATTGCAACAGCAGCTGCCGCAAATGTCAAGGGGGAGGGGAGACTGTGACGGGGGAAACAATAAAAAAAAAACACTTACCTTCCCCGCCGTTCCAGCCACCTCCTGCCCCATTGCTCCTCTGCTCCTGATGGTTGGTGTCCCAGCAATCACTCGGACACCAGCACAGGCCTCCCAGCAATACTGACGCTGCTTTAATGCTAAACGTAGCATGAAAGCAGCTTCAGGATTGGTCTAAGCAGCTTGGGTAGCCGCTCAGACACTGCCCTGGGGTCTGTGCAGTTTCACCACCCTGGCTGTGCAACACACATGTGCACTTAGGTGCACTCTCAACTCCTCCCCCCTCCCGTGGCCCAGCCCTGTCCCTTCCTGTACTGATAGCTGCCAGCAGATGAAAGATAAAACAACAGCAAACTATTGTTTTATTTGGTTGAGGGCACAAGTGCTTTGACCTGTTGTAAATATTGTGGGATTTTAACCACCCCCATCATTTCCACTCTCTAATGGGCTTGCCTTTCAAAAATCCCTTGATATAATTCATAAATGCTTTAGGTTTATCTCACCTAGGGGCGGTTTTGTTACCGCCTTACAGACTGACCCTGTTACATGAATAATTGCATGACTGCCAATATACTTCAGCGATGGTGCTTTGAAGTTTCATACAACGCGAACTAGATGAGCAGAAATGGAGCACTATATACTTTCCGCAGGGTGATTCCCATGATTCACTTTATACTTTGTCTTCTAAGAAGCGGAAGTAGCTTTACTGAAAGGAAAAATGCAACTGTGATTGTGAAACATTTGTTCTGTGTGACTGAAAACATAATGGAAACATTTTGTTGTGACCAGCAGTGGCTCTTCACACCTAGGAATTTGGTTCCCTACTCATTCTTTCCACTAGTTTACTTTTTGGCATCATCACTTGGTTGTTTTGTAGGGATTATAGTTTGTTTTCTTTTTTTCAGTTTTTTTTTGTCGCTGTTTTATTTTGGTTTGTCATGTTGTGTGAGTTGCTTTACAGAGGGCATAATGGCTGCCAGTTGGGTGACCTTGGAGTGTGATGGAGAGTCACAGATGTGTATAGCCCTAGATATATGGATTTGGTGACCTGGACTGGAGTTTGGGAGAGGCTTGGAAAATATGTGTAGGACATTTTCATGAGTCACTGCGGAATCCCAGTGAGTGGTGCATTTTCCAAAATGAAATAATTTGAAGCACAAGATTCATTTGTTGGAAATTAATGACTAGGATGAATTAGTCCTAGTCATTCATGGCTTTGTCATTAGTTTGAAACTGTTTTTGTAATAGGGTGGGTTTTTAAATGGTTATAGGAGGGTTCCCGTTCATTGTGCATCACATCTGTCTTCTTTTCACAGCTCAGTGCCCTTTTGTGCAGGATGTGGCTCCTGCCTCAGCCGTTTATGATTCTAACTTTACCAGTCCTTGTTGAATTGTGTCACAAGCACTGTCAATGGCAATACTGTCGCCCAGCCATTTGAAGTGTTAATTTTTTTATATACTGCCAAGATGACGTTGATGTTGCTTCACACAGTGCCGCTACCATCTTGCAAAAGTTTTTTATTTTTTATTTTTTTAATTTATTCATTTCTTTAAAGTACACAACGGTCCAGCACAGGTGTTGGCCTTGTGAAAGATATCTATAAGCATTGGCAAAAACAATACTTTGAGCAAACAACAAATGGCAAAATGAGATCTGTTGACTTTGTCAATATCTGTTTCAAATTTTGTCACTTATTTTTTTCCTAGCTTGTCGGTCTAGAGGGTGTACAAAAAAAGCATGCACTGATGGAGAATAACACTGTGTCATTAATACCTCTGTACATTGGTAGTGTTCATTTTTCCATCTCAATAACAGTTGATTGACAGTCAGTTGTGGTCAGAGTTATTCTTGCTGAGCTCAGAGAAACCAGTGTGGTAATTTTGTCCTCAGGTTAATCAGTATCTTCAGTTTGCGGTATTACCCAAGGTTGAAGATATTTTCTTACTCCGAGGTTGGAACTGGGAGTAGCATCTAATTAACTACCTCACAATATAAATGTTTACTCACACAGGTGTGTCTGGTGACATCTTCACAAGGCATATTCTCAGAAGTGCAATATTACCACACATCTCTAAATATTGAGATCAGGCACAAACCGTTTGTTCCTGGTCCTAGTATTTCTTCACATATCAAAAGGAGAGTCTATGAATTTTGCACCACTAGGAGTCAGTGCCATATTATTTCAGCAACTTTGGTAAATCATTTTTTCAGTTCTATATGTTCTTTTGTTTCATTAAAGTGAGCACATAGTGCTCTGAATTGTATGTCTTTAGACCAATGATAAAATATGCACAGAATTTACTGGGGTTGTGTGTGTGTGTTGGTGCGCTGGGTGGTATATGTTAGGTTTTCTAAACATTATGTACTCTTGAATGCCCTAAACCTCAGTAGGTTATGCAAGCAATTTATTTAACGCTACCCCTAAAACCTAAAACATTAATGTGTCCTATGTTCAGACAGGTTAGTCCTTGTAAAGTGGAAAAGGGATGTCCTTTATGCTTTACGGCTCTCTACTTTCTATTCTAACGGAAACTGGATGTGGACAAACACTTTTGACTGTTTGGCGAATTGTTTTGAGAAAGGGCCGTTTTCTGTGCTGCTGGGAAAAAAATAAATTAGTAATCCTATCATTTGCACGCAGTATTCTATTTTATTTTTTCAAAACCGTGGTTGGGTTGTGAAAGGCAATCTAAGATTATGCAACATATTACAACTGAGTAATTGGCCACCTGAGAAACCCTTCCTCTTTTTAGGTCGAGGGTGCAAGCGCTTGCGACCTGTTGTTATCTATCATTGAGCTTTAACCACGCCCACCTCATGCCCATCACTTTCATTCGTTTCTGGGCTTGCCTTTCAAAAATCAATTTTTAATATATATACAGCCACTTTTAACCCCTTTAGCACAGTGCTTAATTTGTAAATAATCATGTGCTGCTACCTGAAGCTTTCCTTTACAGTACAATGTGAATTCTGAGGCACCATTATTCTAAAGCCATGTCGGGCATTTTCAATATATTTACAGACAATTTTAACCCCTTTAGCTCACTCCATGCTTACATTTGTAAATAATCGTGTGCAGGTGACTAACATTTTCCTTTACAACGAGCCGCTGTTACAGTTCAATGTGAATACTGAGGCACCATTATTCTAAAGCTATTTTGGGCATTTTTAATATATGTACAGCCACCTTTAACCTCTTTAGCTTGCAGTGCTTAATTTGTTTTTATAGTATAATGCCAAAAGTTTATTTCTGAAAAAGGTTTTTATTGGGGTTATATGATAATTGTATATGTTTTATTAATCTCTCCTTATTGCAATTATGACTATGATTCAGGTCAACAATACACTGTGACTGTTTCAACACTCTTGATTTGTTTGAGTGATCCTTCTAGTGTATTTTTCTTGTTACTCCTCCATGGCTGTTTTGGGTCTTTTGTTTTGGGAATTGTGTTAGCTAGCCAGCAATTCTGATGGTGGGGTGGTGAAAGTGGTATTCTATGAAAGCAAGCATGGCAGATTTAAATAAGGATGCTAAATGGCAACAGTTTCATTTTTTTGCTGCAGATAGAGGAAGAAGGTAAATGGATGTGCTTTAGTTATATGCAGGGCCACTAGAGTTACGTGGCAGGAAAAGACCAAATTATGAGGCAGAGTTGACCAATTTATGTGGCAAGAAAAGTCCAGTTATGAATTTACAGCGCCAATAACTCTAACTCAAGCAAATGCGAGACCTATTGCATTGCAAATGCTTGTTTTTCAACTCTTGCTCTTGGCCAGAGGGGCGACGTTCCTCTGCCATTTATGGAGTAGCCACCCCTGCCTAATTGAGTGAATTAGTACTTGGAATTTATATTCTTTAAGTGGTCATTCTGCAAACACAAAAAGATTTGTGAATCGACCCCAGAATTAGTTGATTTCTGAATACTGAAATAAAATGGGCAAACCCGGCCTAAAGTTCAGAACACGTCTCCCACCGTCTAGCTTAACCCTATCAGTGTGTGTGTTGGCCAATGGCCGACACGCGCACACCCTCCCTGGTGAGGGCCACGATCACTAGCCGACGTCAGGGAGGGGTTTTAAAAATCCTCCAGTGCAAAACCACTTGGGAGATGTGGAAGAGCTTCGGTGTCCCCTCCCGCCCAAGGCATGCTGACGGCACACTTTCCCCACCGGGGCAGCGGAATGGATGAGGTGACTGTCCGCCCCCATCACCAGTGGGGAAAAAAGGCCAAAACGGCCTCCCCAGATGCCAAAGAGGCATGGGTGGAAAGGGGAGAGTCTCCACTTTCCATCAATGCCTTCCTGGCACCATTTCCTGGCATGATCCATAGCCAGAGAATAGCCCTAGGCACCAGGGATCTTGTTAGGGGAAGGGGTCATTCCCCGTGTAAGTTGGTTGTCCCCCCGTGGGGGCATTATTGATTTTTTTTTTTAAACTCTGGTTTTCCTCTGGAGGGAGATCGCGCCCCCCCCATCGAATAAACATATATATTTTTTTAATTCTAAATGGAGGGGTCGCCCCTCCTGACACGGGCTGACCCCCTAGGGGGGCATAATTTTATTTTTAAAAAGAATGGTTTTCCGTGGGGGGGGGATTGTGTCCGTTCCCCAGGGGTTAAGCATGCACAGTTTTTTTCTGGTGAGATTTTTGTGGAGTAGCTTGAGTGACCATATCTGCTTTGCGCCAAGAAACAAATTGCCAGAATGCATGCCACACAACTAGTGCCAGGATCCACTACCTCAACATTCTAATCGTCTCAGTAAAACAGCATACTGTAGTCTCTATTCATACCAATACCCAAAGACTTAACAGAGACCTAAATGTAACTATGGTTAGTAACACTTTCAAAACCCAATTTTCATTTCCTCACATTTATAAAACAAGTGAAAGAAATAACTATAGTTTCTAGGAAACATCACAAAACAATTTCAGCCCTAATAATAATGTTTTCAGCATGATTTACCCAAACAAGTGTACAGTATCATGCATGTTCATGGAATACAATACGTGTGCTAATTAGTTCCAGTGATATCGATCACTAAAACAAACACTGCTACTTTAAATAGCATGTGCTTGCATGCCCTCTAGCGGGACAAACCTGAAAACATATTTCCCTGTAAAAAAAAAAAAATTTTAACTGTTGGGGTCGGCCCATCTGACCCGTGCCGACCCTCTATGGGGGCATATTTGTTTTTTATACATGTGCGTTTTGCCTTGGGGTCGTGATCGGCCCCAGGGAAGGCACACATGTATAAACAAAAGTGATATAGAGAGAGACTCTCTCTCTCTCTCTCTCTCTCTCTCTCTCTATATATATATATATATATATATATATATATATATAAAAATATATATATATCTAGAGATAGATTCTCTCTATATAGAATGAGATCTGACTTTGGCCTAGTGGCAGGTTTGACACATAAAGTAGCGCAGATGGTTTATATGCTTGCTGCAAAGGATAAATATGTATTTAGTTGAGTGGATTAGTAAAGCCAGGCGTTACCTGGGCTTTAAAACAAATGAAATGTATGTGCGAGGGGGGCTATGGAGAGATGAGTGGCACTTTTGCTGGGTGGTAGTGATGGAAGGAGGTCATGGGACAGGGAGCACCAAAAATGATTGTCGCACTGGGTGCCACCAGCGCTAAAGGCTGTGATAATGGGTTTGTAGTAAGGTGAAGTAACACTGTGTCTTTTTTGTTTTTTTTCAGTGTCTTCAGAGAATCTGTTGATTCAGAGAAGAAACTATGGTAAGGTGACTGACATTTGCTGTTGCACACATCACACACACACACACCCACAAGCAATTTTGTGACCCTATCTGCCTTCTACCTAGGGTAATGCTTCAGAGGGACAACAGCGGGTTAGCCCAACCCAGAGAGCAGGTGCGTGCAGAGGCAAGCACAAAGAGAGTGCTCTGATGGCAGCCCCCAATTTAGTTCAGCCCTAAATTACACCTTTTACTGGTGACGCTGGATGTAAAGTCGATACAGCCAACTTTTTGCCAGTCGAGTACGTCCATCTCATTTTGGATGTTGACTTCCTTCAGCAAATTATTGTGCAGCAACCAAATTTGTGTGCAGAACAATTTCTGACGGAGCATGGAGGCACCCTAGGGCCCTGTTCTAAGGCACGCCAGTGGACTCCCACTTTGCTGGCAGATTTGAAGATATTTTTAGGACTTACGCTGAAAATGGGGTTAGTGCAGAAACCCACCTTGCAGTCCTACTGGACGACTCCCGTGGTTGGAATAACCCCCATCTTCGCACCGTATATGAGCAGAGATCCTTTTTTTGCTATTGCAGCTCATGCTGCATTTCAATGACAATTCTGCTGCATTTCCCCAGACCATTCAGACCATGACAGGTTGTTCAAAATTCGGCCGGTCGTGTAACATTTGTCTGCCAAGTTTCCAGAGATCTGTACTCCTGGAATGAATATAGCAGTCGATGAGTCCTTGATCCTGTACAAAGGGCGGCTGCGGTTCAGACAGTACTTTGCAAGCAAAAGAGCTTGCTATGGCATCAAGCTGTACAATGCATGTGAGAGCTCTTCTGACTATCTGAGAATGTATACAGAGAAGGAATCCATCCTAATCCCTGTAGGTTGCCCACCCACATTAGGAGTCACAGGGACAATTGTAAGGGAGCTTGTCCAGCCACTCCTTCATAAAGGTTATAACCTTTATGTGGACAATTTCTAAACAGGGGTAGAGCTGTTCAGTGAGCTCTACAAAGCTGGCACTGTGGCCTGCGGTACAGTTTGTTGTAATCGCAGATGATTCCTGCAGGAGCTTGTTTGGAAGAAGCTCTAGAAATCCCAGAGTACTGTGTTGCGTTCCAACAAACTGCTTGCAATCAAGTTCTTTGATAGGCGTTATGTAAACATGTTCACTACAATTCATGATGAGAGCACTTACCCCATCACGGTTTGGGGTCAGATGGCCGAAGTCCACAAGTCCACTTGTATACTTGATTACAATAAGTACATGGGCTGAGCGGACAAGAATCGACCGACCAGATTCTTCAACCATACAATGCATGTCGTAAAACTTGCACTTAGTACAAGAAACTGTTTATCCATTTGATCTAGATGGCAACATAAATTTGTATGTTGTTTATTGTCAGACACCCACAGGAAGACTCATGACTTTCCTTGACTTCCAGTTGTCTGCAATTGAAAGCCTCACTGCTGTTACAGAAGCAGCAGCCTCCACTTCATATGTTCTGGAGGATGTGATAAGGCTGCAGGAGCGACACTTTGCTGATCGCATTTCTAAAACACCCAAAAAGATCGTCCATGTCGTTGCTGTAAAGTGTGCCTGAAGCATGGAAAGCGGGCAGGAGAGACTTTATTACTATTCCCAGTACCCATCTCAGCCAGGCCTCTGTGTTGCTTTACGTTGCATCATACTAAAACAAAGTTGTGGGAAATCGACTGAGGAGGAGCTGCCATTGGGTAAACCTTTCAGTGGCTGTGCATGGATACCGAACACCTATGGGCCACTGCTTCATTAGGCAAGCAGCCACAGAACTTTACTTCATCTACTTAAGGAAATCATGAACTTCCTTATGACCTGCTCAACACCTTTATCCACCATCAGAACGTGGTAGGTGTTCTGTTTGAATAACGTGCATTATAATCCCATCACTGCACATACTAGTGGACAGAACATATGACACATTGTCACAGAGTACCCTGTGGCAAAATGTTAAAGGCATGACTGAATTTTGAAGTGCTTGTTAGGGAACTTATGTATGCTACACAAGGAGCACCATGATTGCCAATGAGAACCAGAGTAAGTGTAAGAGGTCAAACAAATGTTCTGTGGGACATATTCACCAACATTTCTACTTGTTTGAAAGTGTGCAGTCGCAATTTGTAGCTTCACTTTCAAAGTAGAAGTGTTGGTGAATGAGTCCCACAGGATATATGTTTGACATTTTACTTTAGAGACCTTAGGATGTTTTCATCATCAAGTCTGCCTTAGTTTCAATGGTAGATATGCTCGCTTAGTTTGTGGAATAGACCTCCCAAGGCATACTCGGACACCCCCAACTTGCATCCACAAAATGGAAGGAGTTGAATTTAGCACAATAAGTGCCCTTATGGCGTATGAAAGACTTGTTTTCTTGAGTTTGAAGTAGCTAATGGTGGAAGGCATTAGTATAGGTTCACTTGGCAATTATACAGCATTAGTCAGGACTGTTGAGGACAGAGACATGAACGGGAAGGAAAAGCTTTTGGTAGGTGTGCTTTTCCAGGGATGTTGCACAGGTAGAAGGCAGATATTAAAGGTAATACAGGTGCACATCATCTACACCTATGGATTCAAACCCATTGGTTCCACCCTGGCATTGAAGGACAACGACACGTATGGGTCAATGTTCGACCTGCTTTCCATGTTCATCCTCCATCAGAACTTAGTAATGGTCAATTTGTTGTATGATAAGTGCATTACAGTCACAGCACTGCACATAATGGTGGCTGAGACATATGCTACGTTCTCACGGACTACCCTGTGTGCCAAACACTACCCTTCTTCGTAGTTTATGACGTTCTCTTTAAGGAACTTCATGAAAATTCCCCAGCATGTCTGCCTTAGTTTCAAAGGTAGATATGCTCACTCTGTTCGAGGCATAGACCTCACAAGGCATACTCAGAAACCCCCAACTCGAATCCACAAACTTGAAGGAGTTGGCGCACAGTGAGTGTGCTAAAGGGGCAAGAAAAGCATGTCTTCCTGAGCCTCATGTGACTGTCATGGGAGCCATTAGTTAAGGTTCCTTATGAATGCCTTCGGTAATGTTCAAAAGAAGAAGGAGGAAGTTAATTAACAGGTGCTAAAATGTAATCAAAACTTTTACGTCCTGTGGCATATGAATGTGATGGGACCTTGTCTGGCAGTGGTAAGTTGATGTGAGTGCAGTGATTGGTTGGATTGGGCCCATGGCTGGAGGTATTGAATGGTTGTGTGTTGTGCGTGAATGGCGTTTGAATGGACCATAAAGCAGTTGGTGCCTTGAAGTGGCTTTATGCATCACCTTCAGAAGACTTGGCTTCAATATTCAGATACATATTCATGCTTTGAAACCATAATTTCTGGAGGTGCTAAAACCAACCACTGTGAGAGGTGGAATAACTTTAACATATTAGTACCAGGGGAGTCCAAGAGTGCAGGACTTGCGTGGCTCTTACCAGTTTTCCTTTGCCCAGAAACCTCTTGATATCACAAACTTTGCTTAAAAAACACATTTGCCTTGCATTTCAGTGAGGGAAAGTCCTGGAACCTGCAGGCAGCCATACATTTTCTACCACCCAGTGTTCCACTAAGTATCCATAGAAAAACGTTGCCTCATTTGTGTGGGTGGGCAAGTGACCGCAAAAGGGAAGTGCCCAAAAAGGATTGTGGAGACATAAAAATCGCCTACCTCAAAACAGCCTGGTTTTTTTAAACAGTCCCCTGTGTATTTGGTCCTGGGCTCGGCGGCCATATAGTGAAACCTACCAAACCCAGACTTTTCTGTAAACTAGACACCGGGGCAGTCGACGGAAGTGTGACATGTGTGGATTCCACAAAGTTGTCTTACCCAGAATACCCTGCAAAGGTGAAACGTTGATAAAAAACACTATTTTTCCTTACTTTTTTTGTCACTTAAACTACAGGAATGTGCATGAATCCACAAAACTCCTACCACCCAGTTTCTCCACTTGTCCTGATAAAAACACAACTCCACTTGTGTGCCTCTGCCTAGTGCCCACATCAGGAATGGATCACTCCAGGTTCAACAGTAGCCCTCGTGCAAGGACTACCATTGACTCTTGTGTGATCCATTCCTGTCATGGGCCCAGACACACCTGTGGGGTAGTGTTTTTAGCGGGACAAATTGGGGAACGTGGTAAGATGTTTGTGGATCCATGCATATTCCTGTAGTTTACTTCATGTAGTTTATTTCATGTAACTGCAAGAAAATATATTGTTTTTATTCAACGTGTCACCTTTGCAGGGCATTCTGGGTAAAAAAAACTTTGGAGAATTCACACACAATTCACACAAGCCACACCTCCGTGGACTCGTCTGGGTGTCTATTTTTTAGAAATGTCTGGGTTTGGTAGGTTTCCCTAAGTGGTTCCAGATCCCAGGACTAATTATTACACTCACCTCACTTATCATTATCGCCTCAGTGCATTTTAGGCATTTCCTGTCGTGGGCACTAGGCCTACCCACCCTACATAACGGTATAGTGCTTTCAAAAATCTACCGTAGCTGAAAAAAGTTACGGAATAAACTGTAGACCGAAATGGAAGTTTTTTTCAACTCAATTTCAATATTTTTTCATTTCAACTATCACTTTCTATAGGAAAACCTTAAAGGATCTACACAAATGACCCCTTGCTGAATTCAGAATGTTATCTACTTTTCAGAAGTATTTAGTTGTCTGGGATCCACCACTGGTTTCGCACCCATTTCTGTCACTAACTGGAAGTAGGCTGAAAGCACAAAAATAGTAAAAATGGGGTATGTCTCAGTAAAATGCCAAAATTGGTTTTAAAAATGTGGTTTTCTGAATCAAGTCTGCCTGTTCCTGAATGCTGGGAAGATGGTGATTTTAGCACCTTCAAACCTTTGTTGATGCCATTTGCGGGGGAAAAACATCTGCTTTCTTCCGCACCACTTTTTGCCCATTTAAAAAAAAAAAAAAAAACTTTAGCTGTATTTTGGCTAATTTCTTGGTCTCCTCTAGGGGAACCCACAAACTCTGCATACCTTTAAATCACCCAGAATGTTGGGAAAAAAGGACGCAAATTTGGCATGGATAGCTTATGTCGGCAAAAAATGATGGTGGCCTATGCGCAAACTACCCCAGATGACCAATAAAGGACTCAGAATGGGGGGTGGGGGGTGGGTGTGGTGGTGAGGCCCAGCAGCTAAGGGTTTAAATGAAAATTCGTCATGGACTTTCCGCCTGCTTCTCCTCCATGTCTCATTCCAAAGCAGGTGCTGAGGAGACAGCGAGCTGCTTGTTCCCGTTTTGTTTATTTACAAACTGCTTATGTTTTGGGATTATACTTTCCATCAAAGGTTGTACCGCACCATAAAGACCAGACAGTTAAAACAGCTGGCATTTTGATAAGTATTAAACAAGTGTGCAAAGTAATTTAAGGCTGTTTACTCTGGTGATTTAATGAGGGCAGGAATTGTTGTCATAAGCTTGACAAATTTAATTTGAGTGCGCTAAACTGCAGCAAAGTCACATGTTCCAGGAATCCCTCTGGAGTGAGCAAAGTGTGAACTGTCATGTCTGGTGATGACATCATCCGCTCGACAACTTTCAAACGACCAAAGGGCTCACAGAGGTAACATGTCGAGGGTCAGATTAAGTCTAATTTATTTAAAGGTTCCGTCATTTTTTAGGTGGTTAATTTTCAGGCAATTGAAGTAGCCCAGGGTAAATCTCTCGGGTGCGTAGGTGATTACTTAAAAAAACCGGACACAGTGAATTCGTCTTTGACAAACATTTATTTGACTATTGTGTCTACCTAAATAATTAGAATGCCATAGTAGGGTTAAAAAACGTAGAGGTAAAAATGTAAAAGTAAAAATGCTGTGTGTAATTTATGTTTGAAATACAAAAATGTGTCGAGGTAAAAATATTTTCCTGCTACATTTTTTTTTGTACAGAGACACACATTAATTCTTAACCTAACCCGACCTGTTCTTCCTCCTTAATCATAAAAACATAAACCATTTATACTAAAAGATACAGCTCAGCACCAACTCCCATGCCAAATTCTCCTGCACCATCCCTAACCACAACTTAACAAGCATTTGCAATGCAATAGGTCTCGCATATTTAGAACAAGATAACTCTCATCAGCGCCCATGAGTAAAAACAAAAGAAAACATGAGTGGAAGTGAAAAAAGGTGACTTTGCAAAATAAAAGAAAGAAAGCTTTAAAAAATCAAACTTTGCAATTTTGTTTGTCCTGCTGGGCATGTTTTTGCAAGTCACAAGCCTTCTGTTTACAGGGCACTAGAAGCTAAAAAGAACAAATAGTACCTCGATCACATCGGGAGCAGCGGACGCGCACTAATTAAGTTGAATCAATTAGTGCTTGATCCCTTCTCCACAAAGAGAAACGGAAATGATGCCAGGCATGCCTTGATGAATTACGAGGCTGTAAGGAAGAATGCCATGCAAACCAACAAATGGTGAGCAACAGACTGGCTCCAAGCCCTTTACTGAACACAACAGAGTCTCGCAAGCAGACGCATGCCCTAGCATAATCATTCGCAGACTCGACCCTAAAAATTAACTTATTATAGTCCTAGCTCTAACCTAACCTCTAAATGTAGCCTACCTTAACCACATCTCTTTCCTCAGCCCTAACCCTTACTGCAATCCTAAAACGAATCCTTACTCCAACACTAAATAGAACAGATTCCCTTCAAGGCTGCATGGCCGTACCAGACATTGGGCTTTTCCCAGGGAGGCTGGAAGGGTGGGGGCCTGCTTTTGTTACTAGGGGCTGGTTTTGTAGCAGTTTTGAAAGCACTGCAGAGTTCCTTGTATATTGAACAGTTTTCAGGCAACAATAAAGGTACCAAGATAATTCTGGTGATTAATGTACCTGCTGGAGACAGATTGGAGTTTTGTCGAGTGCCATTTTTGACTCTCTAAGGTAGCGCAGAAGGTTAATATGCCAGGGTTAATATGCCTGTGATGACGCAGAAATGAAGGTTTTACATTTATTAGCGCTTAAACGTAGTGTGAAATAATCATGTGTGACTTTAACCGAACTAATAAAGATTGTACGGGGACAAAATGTGCCCTCAGAGTAGTTTGCCAACATTATAAGCGTGCTTTATATAACGTGATGTATTAGAATTGCACTAATCCGACATAATCGTAAACGTGTGCTATGATTTGCTTGTTTGAAATGTTTTAGCTTAGCATAACTTTAGTGGAGGCTTCGGCCTAGTTGCCTGGTCTCACGATTTAGATGCTCGTATTTTTCCAATGTGCTAATAAACGTGTATTTCTGCTTGAAGCTGTACTTTTCCACTGAGATCGTTCACATGCTTATCTTAAGGTTTCGTGCCAGCCTGGCATTTTTCTCTTTGCTCCAAGGTCAATCTGCAGGTGCGGACAATGGAAGCTCTGAAAGTGAGTTAATTGGTATAAAATGTTGCAACTTGCGTACCCGTCTCCAAGGATAATGTATGCTTAAGTAAAAGCTTGAGAACTGTTGTTTTTGATTGGACAAATTGAAGCCAACCTATGAACCCTCCAATGGAAGACCCTACTGGATTTGAACTGTTGTCTATTTAAACCAGGTGCACGAGAAGAAAATAGCCATTGCCAGCCATTGCCAGCCATTGCAGCCATTACCAGCCCGATACCCGCCATTTTGCAGGACATTGCAGCTATCATGGCCCACCTTGCTGCGACGCCATTTTGAAAGAGACTCTGATGCTTTCTCCAATCGAGAGAAAGAGACTTTAAATGATTATTGCCCTAGAGACTTTAACTTTGATCCCTTTGCATGAAGTAGTAGTTTTATTTTGCCGCCGTGAGGCAACTGCCCCGTCCACCCCTGCCCCTTTGCCCCGTCCCATGCTGATCGAGAAACGGTACCTGTGAGACGAAGACTTCCTTGAATGCTGATTGTAATTGGTAAATATGAAAGGAAATTGTACAATTGCATTGTGTTTCTTTTAGGTAACCAACTGCTGATTTTGACAAGAGCCCTAGCTAGGAGTTTTTCCAAATTAATGTTGCTAAATTGTTTTGCATGAAGTCCCACATGCCGATGCCAATTTGAGGTTAGATGAGGATTCCTTTTGTTGCACGATGCAATTTGAGACCTTGCTATGCTGACCAATGTATGCAATTAGCCCCTTACAGATTATAGTTCTAGTGATTTGCATTGCTATTATCGAATGCCTTGTTATTCAAATGCTGCATAGATTGCATCTTTTCCGCCGTTATGGACAGCTATTAATGTTCATTTATGTTTATCATTTGGTGTTGCGACACATCTATATTGTGCTAGCTTTGTTAATATAGGGAAATAAATTCATTAACTTTGAATAAACTGGTGTGGTTATTCCTGACTGAAAGGTCAGGGTTCGCCGAAATGTATTCTGGATTAATTGTTAAGTGTTATGTTGATCAGGGTATTGCTTATGTTCGTTATTGATTATTGATTTGATTAAATTGACTGATCTCGGGTGAAGAGAGTCCCACTTAGCCAAAAGATTCATCGGCCTAAAGAGCGTCCAAAAATACAGGTAAATTATTAGTACGGAACGCTCTATCACCTGCTGCAAAGAACTTGCACTATGCAGTTCACAGAACAGTATTTTATGTGCAATTATTTTATGTGCAATAGTCAGTTGGATACTGCTTTGTCACAGAGATCCTTTTTGTTAATGTGCAGTTCATAAGTTGCAATCATAATCTAGCAAAGTGAGCTATGAACTGCCATCAAAGAGATTCATGCAGGCAGCATGGTACAGGTTTGTTTATCCTAATTTTGCTAAAAAATGGTTTGTTTGGGTAGAAATAAACTGTTATTAGTAAAGTCAACTCTAACCATTGTGTTACGTTCTGAATCCTGGGTTTATGCTTCCCCAGACCAAGCACTCTTAAATAATACCTACCAGCATGGAAGAAATGTGAATCCTACAACTTGATGTCCCCTTTACCATAAGCAACATTTTCTACACACTGAGATTAACACATATGAGTCACTGTCTCTGTATGTGTGTGATATAAAGGGCTCCAACACCCTACACTGGTAAGAGAGTTGCTATAAAACAAATGAAATACATGTGAGAGGAGGGTCCCGATTAGATTAAAAACAATGTTGGAGGTTGATGGTGAGGGAATCATTGAAGCGCCTCAATAAAGATTGCTGTATCCTATTCACTGTAAGGCCATCATTAACTATGCTTTAAAAACTAACACAATTGAATATATACTATGGAAAATGTGTTGTACAATGTATCATTTTTGCAATTTGTTTTGCAAATTCTCTTGGAGGGGGGACCCCCAAGTCCCATTGTAGTGGTCAGACTTGCTCTCTATGCACGCTAGGCTAATCTGACCAATTTTGCCAGGACTGCTTTGGGATCCCAATCCGGCCCTGATTCCTTTACACCATTCCCTGATCTAACCTAAACCGGACACAACCCCTAAGGTTAATCTAGCTTTTACCCAATCCCTTCCTCCATTCATAACTTCTATCCTAATCCTTACCATTACAATTAGCTGTTCCTTGTATCTACGCCTTACCTTACACCATTCCACACACCATTCATTATTCATGCCCCTACTCTAAACCCTAAACATATTGTATGTCTAACAGTGTTTTGAAGTGCTAATGTCTGGGGCTGAATTAGTTCACTGCCTCAAATTATTTTTGTTCTCTAAATTGAAGAGATATTACAATGCGAAGAGTCTCTTTTGTGAAAGCTTGGTAACCAGCTACGTCGGTATAGAAAGGTTTAGAGTCATGAAGTTATGTTTTACCTGTTATCCCCCTTCTTTTTATGTTATGCCTCAGTAGTCTCTAGAATGAATTCTATCAATTTCTTTAAATTTCATGGACTGGATGACCCACAAGACATTTGAAAAAATATTTTTCTTATGTACTCTTGTGCACCACTGTTGTTTTGTATTTTCATAGACCTGTATTTAAATACAATCATTTATATTTAAATAAATTAAATCAATTATATTTAAATATATTAGATACTCATGTACCTGAAGGGTGCTTGATTATCATTAGTTGCAGTACTTTCCAACTCTTTTGTAAACTTGTGTGCGTCTCCATGTTACTCTGCATTAAATATGGCATATAATTTGCCATATTTTGCACATCTAATGCATTTGAATGTGACTCAATTTCCCAAAGTATGAGTTTCATTCACAATATGTATTCTGAATAGTACTTGCATTTGTGAATTAAACTTTAAAAAATGAGTTCAAAACTACAAATATTTTAATGTTGGCCAATAAGGTAGCAAATAGTATAAAAATTATGAAATGCCTTACAGCTTGACTCCAGTCCCCCCATCATTCCTTTTGTTATGCTTTAAAACTATAATTCCTTAACAGGTACATTTATTTTATACATAAAACAAATGTGAATTATGAAAATACATGTTCAATGCAAATTTCAAAAACTGAAAAAAAATGAAATTCCAATACACATCATTTATTCACTGGATTAAATAAAAAATTAAGCGCATCCTCTGTCATACAAGCCCTATGTTTAACAAACAGCGTTTGTTATAACAGAGAAAACCACAGTTAAAGTGCAACAAAGGACAAACAAATTACACATAATAAGAGTATGAGTAGACTCTCTACAAAGATCCTCAGGAATTAAAATACTATAAGCACCTATAATCGATTTTATGGATCAAATCTGTTTATTGGTTTTAACATATAAAGTATGAAGCACATTGTTCGAATCGCCAGCAATTCGACCACCTAATTACAACATCTCAGTCTGACACACAAGAGAGCATGCACATGATCACTGTCTTATCGCCAGGAGAAATCTCCCTTTTCGTCCTCTTCCCAGCATTCAGAAGAACAAGGTGGGTAAAAACAATAATCCAATGACCTCAGAGCTTCGTACATATGCAAACAAAACATATAAGAAATTAACAATACAAAAACTGTGCTTCCCTCCGACAGCTATGTTGCTCCTCTCCCCCAACATTCTCCCCGTCTTCACCCAGCAACGTCATCCTGGGTCCCCCCCAGCCAGCAGGGCAAACATCTTCTAAGAAGCATCTGTCAGCCCCAGAACCCTCAAATACTCCGTGAATGTCAGCTCCGTAAACTCTGTTGATAGGATCTTAAGAAACTGTGGGGTGTAATACCAATAGGAAGCCACTTTATACGCCGTCTCCGTCCCGCTGCATTGAAAGCTGTATGATGTGCTCTATAATATATATTGTCCCATTCCTCGTCGGAGAACTCCCTCTCCAGCTCCCTCTCCCATCTCAGTTTCCCCTTAGACTTAGCAAGGCGTTCCCCCCCTTGCAAGAGTCTATACAGTTCTGAAAGCACTCGCTTGTCATCCTTCTTCGTCAACAGCCACTTTTCAAACGGTGTGAGCAGCCTGTCCATCAGTGCTCTGTTCGGCGGCAGAAGAGCCCTATGCCTCACCTGGTAATACATCAACCTATCTGCCTATGTCAGGCCATATGTCTCCGCATCTGATCAAAAGAAACTACTCCCTGTTCGTCAAACAGACTCCCCACCCTTTTACAGCCCCCATCATACCATCGGCGCAGGCCCTCCAGACGCAGCCCAGGCTCAAAATCAGGGTTCGCCCCTATCGGGGTTATAGGGGACGGGAACGACCTAAGCCCCGCTCGACATGCCACTGCATCCCAGACATATAACGTCGCCCCCGGAATCGGGGAGGAGTATAGGCCCTGCGCCCTATTTCGACGTCGAAGCCAAGGTTCCTTCCAAATGTGAGACCCCGCTACCGCTTGATCCATGAAACACCAATGTTTCTCAGTAAGTGGACGGCTCCACTCTAAAAGAAAACGCAACTGCGCTGCCTGATAATATCGTAGAAGGCAGGGGACCGCCAACCCCCCCTCCACTCTAGAGCGGTATAAAAGTCTTCTAGGGAGCCGTGCCGGCCACCAATCCCAGATAAACTTGAGAACTGCCGACTGGAGAGTTGCTATCGCCCGAGGTAAGGGAAAAAAGGGGGAGTGCCTGGAAGACATATAGTATGCGCGGCAACGTGGTCATCTTCACCGCCGCTATCCTGCAGAGCCAGGAAAGTTTATGTTTCGCCCAGCTCTCCAGATCTCACTGCACCTCCCGGACTAATGTTGCATAATTCAAGCTCACCGTCTTCGCAACTGAGGACGCCAAGTCAATACCCAGATAAGGGAGTCGTGATGATGACCAAATAAAGGGATATCGAGTCTTCAACTCCTGCTCGCGCTCTGGGTTCACAAACAAACTGAGGACCTGGGATTTCTGCATATTTACCCGGAACCCAGAGACCTGGCTAAACTCCTCCATTATCACCATTAGCTCAGGGAGGGAGGTCGCGGGTTCAGCGAGGGTAAGAATCACGTCATCTGCATACAGAGTGATAAGATGATGATCCCCTCCAAACTTAACCACAGAAACCAAGGGGCTGTTGCATAGACGCTGCGCAAAGGGTCCCATATAAAGTGCAAACAAAAGGGGGGAGAGAGGGCACCCCTGTCAAGTCCCCCGCCCAATCGAGAACGGCAACGACACTGTACCATTAACCCGGACCGTAGCCCTAGGCGAGCGATAAATGCACTGAACCCATCTCCTAAAGCCCGGACCCAGTCCATAACACTCCAGCACCCGGAATAGGTAAGGCCAGTGGACCCTATCAAACGCCTTCTACGCGTCAATAGAGGGGAGCAGCGCTTCCCTACGAGATCTGCTAGTTTTATCTATCAAATGTAGAAGTCGCTTCGTATTATCACTACACTGACGGTGGGGTATAAAGCCCGCCTGATCCGGATCTATAAGACCCGGCAAATAGGGATTAAGGCGGTGGGCCAGTATTCCAGTAAATAACTTAGCGTCTATGTTCAAAAGCGAGATTGGTCTGTACGAAGTACACTCCTCAGGGTCCTTCCCTTGCTTATGTAGCACCGCAATGGTAGCTTCGGACATACTGGGCACAAGAGCCCCTGACTCCTGAAAAGAGTTAAAAAGCCGCACAAGAAGCGGTGTAAGCTCCGCGCAGAAAGTCTTATAAAAGAGCGCCGTAAAGCCATCAGGGCCGGGAGACTTCCCCACCTTTAGCCCCGATATTGCCGAAATAACCTCCTCTGCTCTGATAGGCTGATCCAAGGAAGAGGCTTCCCTCTCGCCAAGCGGAGTAATTGCTATCCCCGCGAGGAATGCGGCTGGATTCACATCGCTCTGATCATCAGCAGTATATAACACTCAATAATATTCGGCGAACGCTTCTGCAATATGATCATCTGTGCAGGCCTCTCTCCCCGAAGGTGAGCAGACCATTTTTATCACTGCTGCCAAGCCCTGTGCTCTCAACCGATGCACCAAGAGCCTGCCACACTTATTACTCCCAATGTAATATTTATGCTTAAGCCGCGCTATCGCATACTCGGCCCTTTCCTAGTCCAACAGCCTCAACTGCTGCCTCATTTTCTCCAGTTCCCGCCAAATTCTCGGTGCACCCGTGGACTTATGGGATCGCTCCAGTGCTGTCACCTTTTGTTCTAGCGCACCCTCTGCTCCCTCCTTGCTCTATTATCTCTCGCTGATAGCGACATTACCTCCCCCCGCACCACTGCCTTCAGAGCCTCCCACACAGTCTCTAAACGGGTTGCCCCATCATCATTGTAGCTAAGATAGTACGAAATCGCACGCCGTAGCGACTCCTCCGTTTCTCTATTTTGCAAGATTGCGTCCCTAAAGCGCCAACTCGAATTGCCCACCCAACCCACATCCACACCAACCTCCACCGTGATAGGCGCATGATCAGTAAGGGCCCGGGGCTCTATTGTGGTCTCCCGACCTCGAGAGGTAAATACTCGAGAGGCCAGAAAGAAGTCAATACGTGCGTACGTCTTGGTAGCCGCCGAGTAAAAGGAGTAGTCCCTAAGCGTAGGATGTGCTCTCCTCCAAACATCCTCCAGTCCACACTCGGCCAACCACTGTCGCCCTGCTGTTGTCAACGCTCCCGTCTTCCCAAAGCGGTGCCCAGATCGGTCTAACTCATTGTCCATTACCAGATTAAAATCACCTCCCACTAAAACAGCACTATCGGGTGTCGCAAGCACCGGAGCAACTGCCTGTCTCAGGAAGGATTCTTGCTGCGCATTGGGGGCGTAAAAAGAAGCAATGGTAAAGCAGAAAGCCCCCACCCGTAGCCTAAGGGCCAGGAGTCTACCCTGCACCTCATGTATCTTTGCTATCACTTCCCCAGAGGTCTTCGCGAGCAATATCGCCAACCCAGCATGTTTCGTGGAGGACGAGGACCAGAACTGTCTAGGAAACCACTTTGAGCGCATACGATATGTGTCCCTAGGCAGTAAATGCATCTCCTGTAAGAGGCAAATGTGACTACCAGAGCGCTCAAGCGCCGACAGAATCGCTAGTTTCTTAGCCGGATTGTTAAGACCACAGACATTTAAGCTTAGACACTTAAGAGACATATGTCCCAGTATCAGAATCGCTCAGGAGGGGGACCCGCCGGGGGAGCCCACGCCCAGTCCAGCCCCAAGGCCGCTCCGGCCACTAAGCATGTGTTCCAGCTGCCACGCTACTCAGTACAGATTGCCGCTCTAACGCCTGCTCCGATGTTGTAGGTCGCTGCTGTTTCCTCTTTCTCTCCTTACGCCGCCATCGCGGTCGATCCTCATCGGCCACATCAATAGATGTGCTCGCTTCTTGATTGCCTCCCTCTAAATGAAGAATCTTTCTCGCTTCTAGCACTGATTTCACCTGGCGGAGCTGTTCCTCCCAACGAAAGATAAGGCGGAAAGGGTGCCCCCATGAGTAATACACCGAGTGCGCCCGCAGGTGCTCCGTGATGGGCTTGAATTCTTGTCGCCTCTGCAGAGTCCGTATTGAGAGGTCTTGAAATAAGTGGAGCGTGTGCCCTCGAAACTGAATCTGCGGGAGATTACGGGCCCTCTGCAAGATGCTTTCTTTAAGCCCATAATTATGGACGCATGCTAGGATATCGGGGGGGCGCTCTCCGGGTCCGGCCCTGCGGTCCACTCGATGAACCCTGTCTAGCGTAATCTCCCAGGCACCCTCTAGGCCAAGAACCGAGTCAAACAGCGCCACCACAAATTCACTAATGTCCTCCTCTGCTCCGAGCGGCACACCCCTGATGCGAATGTTATGCCGTTGCGACCTATTTTCCAAGTCTTCAACTGCAGATTGGAGGAGTTCCTGCTGGTCACGCAGGCGTATGACCTCCTGTTGCATGCCCGCTAACTCCTCACCGACTCCTTGACTGACTGACTGACTGAACTCCTCACCGCGAGAGATCTCGCCATCCTCAACCTGGGCTACCCGCTCGCCCAGAGACGTGACCTCCACTCGTAGCTCTTTCACCTCTTGGAAAATGTCTCTACGAAGTTCCTGCAGGTCGCTCCGCAACGAGTCAAACAATGAGGTAAGGAAACCCTTTGTGTCCGGGGCCTCCCCATCCTCCTCCAACTCCCCATGTACCTCAGGAGACTGCGCCACGGCCGACCCCTCAGCCGATTTGCCTTGTACCGGGTGGGATCTAGTCAACATTTCTCTCACCGACTGATCTCGTTTTGGCTTGGAGGACGTCATAGCCCCAAATGCCTCTCTGAGGCCCGTGCCCATCTCGTCTAGAACCTCTTCGTGCTGCTCGCTGTGGGTCGAGTTGCCAGTTCCTTCTCTTTATGTCCTTCAGACCCTAGCCACCAGCTTCTGCATCCACCGCTCCAAAGAGTTCATATGCCAGTTGCCGGTCCCAAGGTCCCCCCGAGCTCGGGCTGGGCCACCGCGGGCCGACCGCACCGCCAATAAGTGGCCCAACCTCCTAGCGCCGGTCCAAGCTCCACCAACCTGGAGCAGGAGTGCAAATGTGTAATGGTGCGCAGTATCACATCCGGGACCTCCACCCCGCAATGGCCCAGCAGGGAAATGGCCGCCGTGGGCCGCGGAGACCTGCTTCACAGCTCCCCCGCGCCGGGACCTCCGGCACAAGGTTCACCACTCTCCGCTTCTCCAATGTGCTCCCGGGCAACCTCTGCATTGCTCCGGAGTGCCGGACAGTTGCTGTGCACCCGGACACCCTACGCGGCTCAGCTGCCACACGCCGCGGCCAGCGACCGCTAGCGTGATCCAGGCCGCAAGGCCCAATGCTGCCACCACTCTCCTCTGTGGGTGTCCCGACTCTCTCTCGGGACGCCCGCTGCCTCTCGGTCCCATTCACCCAGCCAGGACGGCCTGGGGCTGCAAATGACAGGGCCACAGAGCTTTTACTGGGACCCGGGCGGCAGAGCTCGGACAAACTCGTCCGCTCACGCCACCATCTTGGCCATGCCCCCCTATAATCGATTTTAGTGAGAAAATATTCATATGAAACAATAATAAAACTCACTTTGTGTTCTAAATTCCCAGTTAACTCAGCCTTACTCAATTGAAAGTGCTTCATTAATTCCTTTTTTCTTCAAATTATTTTTTCTTTATTTGACAGGCACACAGCACTTTAATTAACAAATAGTACCAAAGAGTAAATGTACTTCAAGTTTCAGCACATAACTGACCCAAGCTTCCCTCCCTATTGTCAACCTGAGCAATGTCTGAGGAGGGTACAGGAGGGCCCTCCACTGCCCCCCACTTGCTAGGAGTAACAAAGTCACTGCAGATATTTCCCCTATAGTTGTTCCATGGGCCCCAGATTTTTTACCATTTCCAGGACAGCCCCGTCCGTCATAAAAAAACCCTCTCAGCGAACATGCCTTAGTACATGTTGCTCCTCCAGTCTCCAATCTTCGGTGGCTCTTGAGATCCCCACAAGAGTGCCGCATTGCATTTAGCCATCATTAGACCCAAGGTCCATCAGATTTTTTTCATGTGAGTCATGTCAGCTTAATTCCAGACATTAAGGAGACACCACTTTGCAGAGGCCGTCATCGATCCTCCCGTCACTTCACACATACAGGCCACCACCCTCCACCCAAAAGTGCAGCAATATCAGACATTCCTAAACAGTATGGTAGAGCATGTCCGAGTATCCACACCAACTTCGGCAGCTATCCGTTGTGCTCCTTCCTATCTTTAACAATGTAGTTTGGGCATAGTAGGACCGATGCAATACTTTGAATTGAACCAAGCAGAAGCATGCCCTTATAGCCACCTCCCTAACGAACGAAAGAGCTTCTGTCCACTCATCATCCTCAAGCTTTTCCAGGTCCCAAGCTAACTGGTCCCTCAAGTGCAGCAGTGTAGCAGGTATGTTGTTGAGTAGTTTTTTGTACATTAGGGAGGTCGCCTTCTGGGACAGGGGATTCAGGGAAAACCTCTCCTTTTGGCAATACTGCTCTAGGGGTGTGTCACACCTGAATGTAGTGGTAGAGCTCGGTGGGGGCTAGTCTCCTACTGGAGGGTCTCCTAAGGGATGAGGTCACCCTGTGACCAGAGGTCCCCTACACGGGAGAGGCCAATAAGGTACCACTTATCAAAACCCGGCCACTGTCTCAGGGTCCCTAGTAGTTCGGTGTCCCATAAGGGGTTAGCTTGGGTGATTTTGCCCCACCACCCCAGGGCTTTCAAATCCTTGTGCTAAAGTGTATGCATTGGGGCCAATGAGGCAGGTTTTGTTGGGAGTGCGATAGAGTGCCCTGAGATATCTCAGCGGTTGTATAAGAAATGTATCCATTCACAGCACTGGTTTGTCGGGGGAAGATGTACCCAGTCATTGACAGTGGTGCGCTGCACTGCCCAATAATGCTTCTGGATGTGGGACAAACCTATCCCCCCATCGCACCACTGCTTGGTGAGTTTGTGAAGCACAATGCTTGGTGGGCTACCATCCTAGAGTAACGTTCTGAGTTCTCTCTCAATAGTTTTGAAGTAGGAACCATGTATTAGATAGGGTGCGTTTCTAGGATGTAGAGAAAGCGAGAGTGGGGTGCTATTTTAAAAGGACCTGCTCTACCTAGGAGAGACAAGGGTAGGGACCTCTAGTGAACAATGTCCCGGCTCACTCTATCCAGCTGAGGCAATAGATTTTTGGCATAGAAGAGTTCAGGATCTGTGGTAATGAATATGCCCAGGTATCAAAATCCCTCCTTAACTATAGTGGCCTCACAGTCCCAGGGCAATCTCTGCTGTTGGCCACTCAGAAGGTAGATCAGGGAGTTTTTCCAATTAATAGTGTAACCCGAGTAGTGGCCAAAGGTGCTTATGATCTGCATGAGGCTCTTGAGTGTATTTGTGAGTTCTGTAACATACAAAAGAATATCATCCGCATACAGGCAAATTTTGTCTTCCCACTGTTCATTCCCATATAAGCCACAGACCAACGGGTCTCCTCTGATCCAGGCTGCTAAGCGTTTCAGTATAAGTGCAAAAATCAGCTGTGACAGGGGACACCCCTGGCGAGTACCATCCCGAAGGTGGAAAATCCTAGAAAGCCACTTATTAACCTTCACCTGGGCCATGGGGCCAGTGTAAAGCAGTCTAACCTCGACCCTTGACCCTTGGGTAGGTCGCTTCCCCCGCCGCTGCAGCTCCACCTGCCCAGGCTCCTGCCACCTCCCAGCAAAACTGTAAGTACTCCCTGCGCTCCCCCCTGCCCAGCCCCTCGTTACTCACCTCTGTCTCCTTATCTCTCTCTCCTCCAACTTTTATTCGTACCCCTGCTTTCCTCTCTCTGTCCATTTCCCTTCGCCTTCTGCTCTTCCTTCTGGTAGCCATTTTCCTCCGTCTTCTGCTCCTCTTCTGCAGCCCATCCTTCGTGTTCTTTCTTCTTCTGTGTTCTTCTCTTCTCCTGTACCCGATCCGTCGTGTTCTTTTCTTCTTCTGTGTTCTGCTCTTCTTCCTCACCGCATTTTCTTCGTGTTCTGCTCTTCTTCTGGTGTTCTTCTCCTCCTCTGCACCCCATCCTTCGTGTTCTTTCTTCTTCTGTGTTCTTCTGGTGTTCTTCTCCTCCTCTGCACCCCATCCTTCGTGTTCTTTCTTCTTCTGTGTTCTTCTGGTGTTCTTCTCCTCCTCTGCACCCCATACTTCGTGTTCTTTTCTTCTTCTGTGCTCTTCTCTTCTCCTGGACTCTTCTCTTCTCTTCTTTGGTGTTCTTCTCCCCTCTTCTTCTGGACTCTTCTCTTCTTCTGGACTCTTCTCTTCTTTTTTACCCCTCTCCTCTCTTCTTCTGTAATCCCTCTCTTCTTTCCCTTCCCTTTATCTGACCCCCCCCACCCCCAACCCTCTGCTTTCCCGCCGCCACCACCCTTTCGGCCCCGCCCTCCCCTGTTTCCATTCATCGCCCCCCTCCCGCCTCCCGCCCCCACCTGACCCCTCCTCCCCCCTCCTCGTCTTATGGCGGCCGCTGCGCGGCAGAGACAGCGACCCTTGACTCTTGGGTAGGTCGCTCCCCTGCCGCTGCAGCTCCACCTGCCCAGGCTCCTGCCACCTCCCAGCAAAACCGTAAGTACTCCCTGCGCTCTCCCCTGCCCAGCCCCTCGTTACTCACCTCTGTCTCCTTATCTCTCTCTCCTCCAACTTTTCTTCGTACCCCTGCTGTCCTCTCTCTGTCCATTTCCCTTCGCCTTCTGCTCTTCCGTTGGGTAGCCATTTTCCTCCGTCTTCTGCTCCTCTTCTGCAGCCCATCCTTCGTGTTCTTTCTTCTTCTGGGTTCTTCTCTTCTCCTGCACCCGATCCGTCGTGTTCTTTTCTTCTTCTGTGTTCTGCTCTTCTTCCTCACCGCATTTTCTTCGTGTTCTGCTCTTCTTCTGGTGTTCTTCTCCTCCTCTGCACCCCATCCTTCGTGTTCTTTCTTCTTCTGTGTTCTTCTGGTGTTCTTCTCCTCCTCTGCACCCCATCCTTCATATTCTTTCTTCTTCTGTGTTCTTCTGGTGTTCTTCTCCTCCTCTGCACCCCATCCTTCGTGTTCTTTTCTTCTTCTGTGCTCTTCTCTTCTCCTGGACTCTTCTCTTCTCTTCTTCTGTGTTCTTCTCTCCTCTTCTTCTGGACTCTTCTCTTCTTCTGGACTCTTCTCTTCTTCTTCACTCTTCTCTTTTTCTGGACTCTTCTCTTTTTCTGGACTCTTCTCTTCTTCTTTACTCTTCTCTTCTTCTGGACTCTTCTCTTCTTCTTTACCCCTCTCCTCTCTTCTTCTGTAATCCCTCTCTTCTTTCCCTTTCCTTTATCTGACCCCTCCCGCCCCCAACCCTCTGCTTTCCCACCACCACCACCCTTTCGGCCCCGCCCCCGCTCCCATTCGTCGCCGCCCCTCCCGCCTCCCGCCCCCACCTGACCCCTCCTCCCCCCCTCCTCCTCTTATGGCGGCCGCTGCCAAAGGCAAGCCCGTCCGCGCCTGGACCGCGCCTAGCACCACGACCCCTGGCCCCCAGCACTCCCAAACCCCGCAGCACCTCTATGACCCCACCTCCCTCCACGCGCTCAACCCGGTACGCTCTAGAACCTGCTTCCAAGCCAACCCCAAACGCACTCATGGACCCTTCGCATGCCTTATCTGCAAGCACACCTTCCACCGCGACTGCACCCCGCCCGCCAGCCCACGCGCCAATAACCACCTCAAATGGATCCTCATCAACACACACTCCGTCCACAAGCACGCCATTGAACTATGGGACCTCCTGGACTCAACTGTCCGGACGTCGCCTTCATCACTGAGACCTGGATGAACGCCTCCTCGGCCCCCGACATCGCCATAGCCATCCCCGACGGCTACAAGACCGCCAGGAGAGACTGCACCAACCAAGTCGGAGGAGGAATCGCCATCATATTCAAAGACTCCATCAACGTCACCACTTCTACCGAAGACACCACCCTTGCCGCCGAACCCATGCACTTCCAGATCTACACTGACCCCAGGACCACCCTCAGATGAACTCTTATCTACAGACCCCCTGGACCACGCGCCCTCTTCAGCGAATCCATCGTGGACTTCATCTCCCCGCACGCCCTAGCCTCGCTGGACTACATCCTCCTCGGAGACCTCAACTTCCACCTGGAGCAGAACAACAACCCCAACACCACCACCCTGCTCGACAACCTCGCCAACCTCGGTCTCAAGCAACTGGTGAACACCCCCACCCACATCGCCGGACACACGCTCGACCCCATCTTCTCCACCAGCAACCACGTATCCTTCAGCCACTCCTCCATAATACACAGGACCGCCCACAGATGTGTCCACTTCACCTTCAGACGCAAGACTCTCCACCTCCGCACACAACCCATCTCACGCAGACTTTGGAACAAAATCTCCACGGAACAGCTACTCTCTACTCTCAGCCACAACCAACCTACCATCTCCACCAACGCCAACAACGCAGCCCTCAACCTCACACATTGGATCTCCAACTGCGCGGACAACCTCGCACCCCTCTGACGCCTCCCAAGACAGAACAACGCCAGGAAACCTCAATGGTTCACAGACACCCTCAAGGAATCCAAAAAAACCTGCCGTACCCTCGAGAAAGCCTGGCGCAAAGACCACACCGTAGAAAACATGTCTGCCCTCAAAAACGCCACCCGCGAACACCATCAGCTGATCCGCACCACCAAGAGAACATCCTTCAGAGACAGACTGGACAAGAACACTCACAACAGCAAAGAACTCTTCAACATCGTCAAAGAGCTCTCCAATCCTAACGCCAACTCCAACTCCATCACGCCCTCACAAGATCTCTGCAACTCCCTCGCTACCTTCTTCCATCGAAAGATCACCGACCTTCACGACAGCTTCGGTCCCCAGACCCAGCCAACCACCCCAGAACCCACCGCCCCAGCCATCACCCTCAACGCCTGGACCCACATCAGCGCGGAAGAGACCAAAACTACCATGAACACCATTCACTCCGGTGCCCCCTCGGACCCCTGCCCCCACTTCATCTTCATCAAAGCCGACGAAATCATCGCCCCCCACCTCCAGACCATCATCAACAGCTCGTTTGCATCTGCCACCTTCCCCGAGAGCTGGAAACACGTGGAAGTCAACGCTCTCCTGAAGAAACCTACGTCAGACCCCAACGACCTGAAGAACTTCCGCCCCATCTCGCTCCTCCCCTTCCCTGCCAAAGTCATCGAGAAGACCGTCAACAAGCAACTGACCAAATTCCTTGAAGACAACAACCTACTCAACCCCTCCCAGTCCGGATTCCGAGCCAACCACAGCACAGAAACCGCCCTCATCGCAGTCACCGATGACATCAGAACTCTGATGGACAACGGAGAAACAGCCGCCCTCATCCGCCTCGACCTCTCGGCTGCCTTCGACACCGTCTGCCACCAAACCCTAATATCCCGACTCCTCTCCACCGGTATCCAAGGACAGGCCCTGGACTGGATCACCTCTTTCCTCTCTAACCGCTCCCAAAGAGTCTACCTCCCGCTGTTCTGCTCAGACCCCACCGAGATCATCTGCGGCGTCCCACAGGGCTCCTCGCTCAGCCCGACTCTCTTCAATGTCTACATGAGCACCCTCGCTGACATCACATGCAACACAACATCAACATCATCTCCTACGCCGACGACACCCAGCTGATACTCTCCCTCACCAAGGACCCTACCATTGCCAAAACCAACCTGCAGGATGGAATGAAAGACGTCGCAGAATGGATTTTTTTCATGTGAGTCATGTCAGCTTAATTCCAGACATTAAGGAGACACCACTTTGCAGAGGCTGTCATCGATCCTCCCGTCACTTCACACATACAGGCCACCACCCTCCACCCAAAAGTGCAGCAATATCGGACATTCCTAAACAGTATGGTAGAGCATGTCCGAGTATCCACACCAACTTCGGCAGCTATCCGTTGTGCTCCTTCCTATCTTTAACAATGTAGTTTGGGCATAGTAGGACCGATGCAATACTTTGAATTGAACCAAGCAGAAGCATGCCCTTATAGCCACCTCCCTAACGAACGAAAGAGCTTCCGTCCACTCATCATCCTCAAGCTTTTGCAGGTCCCAAGCTAACTGGTCCCTCAAGTGCAGCAGTGTAGCAGGTATATTGTTGAGTAGTTTTTTGTACATTAGGGAGGTCGCCTTCTGGGACATGGGATTCAGGGAAAACCTCTCATTTTGGCAATACTGCTCTAGGGGTGTGTCACACCTGAATGTAGTTGTAGAGCTCGGTGGGGGCTAGTCTCCTACTGGAGGGTCTCCTAAGGGATGAGGTCTCCCTGTGACCAGAGGTCCCCTACACGGGAGAGGCCAATAAGGTACCACTTATCAAAACCCGGCCACTGTCTCAGGGTCCCTAGTAGTTCGGTGTCCCATAAGGGGTTAGCTTGGGTGATTTTGCCCCACCACCCCAGAGCTTTCAAATCCTTGTGCTAAAGTGTATGCATTGGGGCCAATGAGGGAGGTTTTGTTGGGAGTGCGATAGAGTGCCCTGAGATATCTCAGCGGTTGTATAAGAAATGTATCCATTCACAGCACTGGTTTGTCGGGGGAAGATGTACCCAGTCATTGACAGTGGTGCGCTGCACTGCCCAATAATGCTTCTGGATGTGGGACAAACCTATCCCCCCATCGCACCACTGCTTGGTGAGTTTGTGAAGCACAATGCTTGGTGGGCTACCATCCTAGAGTAACGTTCTGAGTTCTCTCTCAATAGTTTTGAAGTAGGAACCATGTATTAGATAGGGTGCGTTTCTAGGATGTAGAGAAAGCGAGGGTGGGGCGCTATTTTAAAAGGACCTGCTCTACCTAGGAGAGACAAGGGTAGGGACCTCTAGTGAACAATGTCCCGGCTCACTCTATCCAGCTGAGGCAATAGATTTTTGGCATAGAAGAGTTCAGGATCTGTGGTAATGAATATGCCCAGGTATCAAAATCCCTCCTTAACTATAGTGGCCTCACAGTCCCAGGGCAATCTCTGCTGTTGGCCACTCAGAAGGTAGATCAGGGAGTTTTTCCAATTAATAGTGTAACCCGAGTAGTGGCCAAAGGTGCTTATGATCTGCATGAGCCTCTTGAGTGTATTTGTGAGTTCTGTAACATACAAAAGAATATCATCCGCATACAGGCAAACTTTATCTTCCCACTGTACATTCCCATATAAGCCACAGACCAACGGGTCTCCTCTGATCCAGGCTGCTAAGCGTTTCAGTATAAGTGCAAAAATCAGCTGTGACAGGGGACACCCCTGGCGAGTACCATCCCAAAGGTGGAAAATCCTAGAAAGCCACTTATTAACCTTCACCTGGGCCATGGGGCCAGTGTAAAGCAGCCTAACCTCGACCCTTGACCCTTGGGTAGGTCGCTTCTCCCGCCGCTGCAGCTCCACCTGCCCAGGCTCTTGCCACCTCCCAGCAAAACCGTAAGTACTCCCTGCGCTCCCCCCTGCCCAGCCCCTCGTTACTCACCTCTGTCTCCTTATCTCTCTCTCCTCCAACTTTTCTTCGTACCCCTGCTGTCCTCTCTCTGTCCATTTCCCTCCGCCTTCTGCTCTTCCTTCTGGTAGCCATTTTCCTCCGTCTTCTGCTCCTCTTCTGCAGCCCATCCTTCGTGTTCTTTCTTCTTCTGTGTTCTTCTCTTCTCCTGTACCCGATCCGTCGTGTTCTTTTCTTCTTCTGTGTTCTGCTCTTCTTCCTCACCGCATTTTCTTCGTGTTCTGCTCTTCTTCTGGTGTTCTTCTCCTCCTCTGCACCCCATCCTTCGTGTTCTTTCTTCTTCTGTGTTCTTCTGATGTTCTTCTCCTCCTCTGCACCCCATCCTTCGTGTTCTTTCTTCTTCTGTGTTCTTCTGGTGTTCTTCTCCTCCTCTGCACCCCATCCTTCGTGTTCTTTTCTTCTTCTGTGCTCTTCTCTTCTCCTGGACTCTTCTCGTCTCTTCTTTGGTGTTCTTCTCCCCTCTTCTTCTGGACTCTTCTCTTCTTCTGGACTCTTCTCTTCTTCTTTACTCTTCTCTTCTTCTGGACTCTTCTCTTCTTTTTTACCCCTCTGCTCTCTTCTTCTGTAATCCCTCTCTTCTTTCCCTTCCCTTTATCTGACCCCCCCCACCCCAACCCTCTACTTTCCCACCGCCACCACCCTTTCAGCCCCGCCCCCGCTCCCATTCGTCGCCCCCCTCCCGCTTCCCGCCCCCACCTGACCCCTCCTCCCCCCCTCCTCCTCTTATGGCGGCCGCTGCGCGGCAGAGACAGCGACCCTTGACCCTTGGGTAGGTCGCTTCCCCCGCCGCTGCAGCTCCACCTGCCCAGGCTCCTGCCACCTCCCAGCAAAACCGTAAGTACTCCCTGCGCTCCCCTCTGCCCAGCCCCTCGTTACTCACCTCTGTCTCCTTATCTCTCTCTCCTCCAACTTTTCTTCGTACCCCTGCTGTCCTCTCTCTGTCCATTTCCCTTCACCTTCTGCTCTTCCGTCTGGTAGCCATTTTCCTCCGTCTTCTGCTCCTCTTCTGCAGCCCATCCTTCGTGTTCTTTCTTCTTCTGGGTTCTTCTCTTCTCCTGCACCCGATCTGTCGTGTTCTTTTCTTCTTCTGTGTTCTGCTCTTCTTCCTCACCGCATTTTCTTCGTGTTCTGCTCTTTTTCTGGTGTTCTTCTCCTCCTCTGCACCCCATCCTTCGTGTTCTTTCTTCTTCTGTGTTCTTCTGGTGTTCTTCTCCTCCTCTGCACCCCATCCTTCGTATTCTTTCATCTTCTGTGTTCTTCTGGTGTTCTTCTCCTCCTCTGCACCCCATCCTTCGTGTTCTTTTCTTCTTCTGTGCTCTTCTCTTCTCCTGGACTCTTCTCTTCTCTTCTTCTGTGTTCTTCTCTCCTCTTCTTCTGGACTCTTCTCTTCTTCTGGACTCTTCTCTTCTTCTTCACTCTTCTCTTCTTCTGGACTCTTCTCTTCTTCTTTACTCTTCTCTTCTTCTGGACTCTTCTCTTCTTCTTTACCCCTCTCCTCTCTTCTTCTGTAATCCCTCTCTTCTTTCCCTTCCCTTTATCTGACCCCTCCCGCCCCCAACTCTCTGCTTTCCCGCCACCACCACCCTTTCGGCCCCGCCCCCGCTCCCATTCGTCGCCGCCCCTCCCGTCTCCCGCCCCCACCTGACCCCTCCTCCCCCCTCCTCCTCTTATGGTGGCCGCTGCCAAAGGCAAGCCCGTCCGCGCCTGGACCGTGCCTAGCGCCACAACCCCTGGCCACCAGCACTCACAAACCCCTCAGCACCTCTATGACCCCACCTCCCTCCACACACTCAACCCGGGACGCTCTAGAACCTGCTTCCAAGCCAACCCCAAACGCACTCATGGACCCTTCGCATGCCTTATCTACAAGCACACCTTCCACCGCGACTGCACCCCGCCCGCCAGCCCACGCGCCAATAACCACCTCAAATGGATCCTCATCAACACACACTCCGTCCACAAGCACGCCATTGAACTATGGGACCTCCTGGACTCAACTGTCCGGATGTCGCCTTCATCACTGAGACCTGGATGAACGCCTCCTCGGCCCCCGACATCGCCATAGCCATCCCCGACGGCTACAAGATCGTCAGGAGAGACTGCACCAACCAAGTCGGAGGACGAATCGCCATCATATTCAAGGACTCCATCAACGTCACCACTTCCACCGAAGACACCACCCTCGCTGCCGAACCCATGCACTTCCAGATCCACACCGACCTCAGGACCACCCTCAGATGAACTCTTATCTACAAACCCCCTGGACCACGCGCCCTCTGCAGCGAATCCATCGTGGACTTCATCTCCCCGCACGCCCTAGCCTCGCAGGACTACATCCTCCTCGGAGACCTCAACTTCCACCTGGAGCAGAACAACAACCCCAACACCACCACCCTGCTCGACAACCTCACCAACCTCGGTCTCAAGCTACTGGTGAACACCCCCACCCACATCGCCGGACACACGCTCGACCCCATCTTCTCCGCCAGCAACCACGTATCCTTCAGCCACTCCTCCATAATACACTGGACCGCCCACAGATGTGTCCACTTCACCTTCAGACGCAAGACTCTCCACCTCCGCACACAACCCATCCCACGCACACTTTGGAACAAAATCTCCACGGAACAGCTACTCTCTACTCTCAGCCACAACCAACCTACCATCTCCACCAACGCCAACAACGCAGCCCTCAACCTCACACATTGGCTCTCCAACTGCGCGGACAACCTCGCACCCCTCAGACGCCTCCCAAGACAGAACAACGCCAGGAAACCTCAATGGTTTACAGACACCCTCAAGGAATCCAAAAAAACCTGCCGTACCCTCGAGAAAGCCTGGCGCAAAGACCACACCGTAGAAAACATGTCTGCCCTCAAAAACGCCACCCGCGAACACCGCCAGCTGATCCGCACCACCAAGAGAACATCCTTCAGAGACAGACTGGACAAGAACACTCACAACAGCAAAGAACTCTTCAACATCGTCAAAGAGCTCTCCAATCCTAACGCCAACTCCAACTCCATCACGCCCTCACAAGATCTCTGCAACTCCCTCGCTACCTTCTTCCATCGAAAGATCACCGACCTTCACGACAGCTTCGGTCCCCAGACCCAGCCAACCACCCCAGAACCCACCGCCCCAGCCATCACCCTCAACGCCTGGACCCACATCAGCGCGGAAGAGACCAAAACTACCATGAACACCATTCACTCCGGTGCCCCCTCGGACCCCTGCCCCCACTTCATCTTCATCAAAGCCGACGACATCATCGCCCCCCACCTCCAGACCATCGTCAACAGCTCGTTTGCATCTGCCACCTTCCCCGAGAGCTGGAAACACGCGGAAGTCAACGCTCTCCTGAAGAAACCTACGGCGGACCCCAACGACCTGAAGAACTTCCACCCCATCTCGCTCCTCCCCTTCCCTTCCAAAGTCATCGAGAAGACCGTCAACAAGCAACTGACCAAATTCCTTGAAGACAACAACCTACTCAACCCCTCCCAGTCCGGATTCCGAGCCAACCACAGCACAGAAACCGCCCTCATCGCAGTCACCGATGACATCAGAACTCTGATGGACAACGGAGAAACAGCCGCCCTCATCCGCCTCGACCTCTCGGCTGCCTTCGACACCGTCTGCCACCAAACACTAATATCCCGACTCCACTCCACTGGTATCCAAGGACAGGCCCTGGACTGGATCACCTCTTTCCTCTCTAACCGCTCCCAAAGAGTCTACCTCCTGCTGTTCTGCTCAGACCCCATCGAGATCATCTGCGGCGTCCCACAGGGCTCCTCGCTCAGCCCGACTCTCTTCAATGTCTACATGAGCACCCTCGCTGACATTGCACGCAAACACAACATCAACATCATCTCCTGCGCCGACGACACCCAGCTGATACTCTCCCTCACCAAGGACCCTACCATCGCTAAAACCAACCTGCAGGATGGAATGAAAGACGTTGCAGAATGGATGAAACTCAGCTGTCTGAAACTGAACTCAGACAAAACGGAAGGCCTCATCCTCGGAAACACCCCGTCCGCCTGGGACAACTCTTGGTGGCCCACGGCCCTAGGCACCACTCCTACCCCCTCAGACCATGCACGCAACCTCGGATTCATCCTGGACCCGCTTCTCACCATGACCAAACAAGTCAACGCTGTCTTGTCTTCCTGCTTCCTCACTCTCTGCATGCTCCGTAAGATCTTCCGCTGGATCCCCGCCGACACCAGAAAAACTGTGACCCACGCGCTTGTCACAAGCCGCCTGGACTACGGAAATACCCTATACGCAGGAACCACCACAAAACTCCAGAAACGTCTTCAGCGAATACAGAACGCCCCCGCTCGTCTCATCCTCGACTTACCCCGCAGCAGCCACATCTCCGTCCACCTGAGACACCTGCACTGGCTACCCGTCAACAAGAGGATCACCTTCAGGCTCCTCACCCACGCAAACAAAGCCCTCCACAACAAGGGACCCGAATACCTCAACTGTCGCCTCAGTTTCTACACACCCACCCGTCAACTTCGCTCCGCCAACCTCGCACTCGCCGCCGTCCCTCGCATCCGCCGCACAACGGCAGGTGGGAAATCCTTCTCCTACCTTGCGGCCAAGACATGGAACTCCCTCCCCGCCAACCTCAGGACCACCCAGGACCACCTCGCATTCCGGAGGCAGCTCAAGACCTGGCTCTTCGAGCAGCAGTAACCCCCTCCCCTAGCGCCTTGAGACCCTCACGGGTGAGTAGCGCGCTTTATAAATATTATTGATTGATTGATTGATTAATCCAGCATATAAACCGCAGACCCAGACCCAGCCTGGTCAGGACTTCAAACATGTAGGGCCATTACACTGTGTCAAACACCATTTTGGCTTCCAGAGAAAGTACTAAATGCACTCTCTTGCAAGTTGGCAGACTGACTCAACACACCATGAAAGCGCCTCAGGTTAAAAGTGGAACTTCGGCTAGGCATGAAGTCCGATTTGTCTGGGTGGATTAATGTTGAAATTACCTTGAATAGGCAGGACGCCAACACCTTTGCCAAGATCTTGACTTCAGCATTGAGGAGAGATATAGGCCGATATGAATAACAGTCGTCTGGTGGCTTCCCCTCTTTGAGGATAATCACAATGGTAGCCAGGTGTTAGTCTCTGGGCAGGGAGGCGAGTTTTCTACACTCCTTAAACATGCTCAGAAAGTGGGAATTGCCTTACCTTGGTTAGGAGCACCATTGGCTTGGATTATTTTCGCGGTGGTTAATTCCTCCACTAGAGGAGCTCTGTCTGACTGCTCAAGGGTTGGAAGGCGAAGGTCGACAAGAAGTTCCCTAGAGTTTTCCACTGTGACAGTGGCCTATAGGGAATAGATCAGGATATATAATAGGCGGCAAAGGTATTAGCTATATCTTGGGGCTCTCTGACCCGCGATCTAGGACCTGTCTGTAACTTCATTATCCAGTGGCTCATCCCCTCTCTCTTATTCAACCGGGGCAGGAGTTTACCCGCTTTTCTACCCACCTCATAAAGGTGATGATGTGTTGCCCTGTGACTCACTTTGGTAGCGCCTGTGGTCTCGTCTTTGTATTCTTTTTGTTTTAAGTGTAAAGCATGGAGGGTGTCAGCTGGGTTGCAGGTGTGGAGGTCTCTCTCTAGCACCAGCAGCTCACTTTCAAGGGTCTCAAGTCTAGCCCACCTGTCTCGTTTGGGTTCATTAAAATTCTTAAGAAGGGTATTGACCTTTGTTTTATGGTCAACTGCTTCTGCACATAAAATACCTCTTACAGTGTTCTCATTATTGTGCAGTTGTTGATATACTCACTGCAAAACTTCAGCTAACTCCTTCAGAAATGTACTTGAGAGGCCCATTTAAAGGCTTCAGTCGGGGCCAGCGTATTGATTGAAACACATATGCTCCTTTTGCAGACTTCACACTTTAAGCCTAGATTTGTCAAGAAATGAAAGGTGGAGTAGAACTATATGTGATGATCAAACATGCTTCCAGAAAGGACTGCCACTCGACAGTACACTAAAGGTCCCCATGGGACCCTACTTTCAGACCTGCTTACTACAGACTAATTGTTGACTGATTGCATTTTTTTGTTTTACTATTCACTTGTTTTCAAACCACTATACTGATTCTTTTGGCCTATGCAGTATTTTCCTTCCTTAAGTAATGCAAGATCACATTCTGGATGTGGAGTTTGATTTCGTCTCCTGTTTCCTTATCCTTAGTGTGTATATTGGCTTACATATACATGGAGGGTTTCCTGACTTTTCTTTTTTTGGGTTCCAAATATTTTATTGAATTTTTATGATAGAATGAGAGACTATACAAAAAAGAGTACTGACAAGGGTACACATTAAAATTGCAAAACATTAATAATATGATAAAAGTACCTACACATTGAACGTATAGTATGTGTTACTATAAATAAAAACTAGAAAAGAAAACTTCAGTATATATAATGTCTAGAAAAGAGTTACTAAGTTGACATTTCAAATTTCCTAAATCTTAGCATGTTATAAAACATATTATGAAAAATTATTTATAAATATAATGCTATATAATCATCAATCGGTTTCCAAAATAAGTGATACTTAGATGAATTAGGAATAACACCCAAAAGAGTTACATTTGCTCCACATCTAGTAAAAATTATACATGACCATCTTGAATGGATTGATAATGCTGAAGCATCTTTCCAATTATTAGTAATTCATTTTAAAGCAGCAGATATATGTTTAGTACTTTGTTATTTAAATCAGACATTTTTGTTGATTGTGAGATAGATTTACAAATCAACATATAATAAGAAAGATTATCTGAAATTTTAAATACCTATGTTATAATATCCCAAACTTCTTTTGAAAACCCAAGAAATGATATTGCATTCATATAATGTATGTCCAAGAGAGCCAGAAGTCATATTGCAATGCCAACAATTTGGGAAATTTAAAAGCTTTGCACTAAACAACCATAAAGGAGTCTATAAACAATTAAATAGTATAAACAAGTTTGTTTGGTACAAACACACAGGAAGCCAGCCGGAAATAATATACAACCATATTTTCTTCTATACATCCTGAGACTGACGGATGTTTAGCTCACTATTCCAAAACATCGAAAAAGAGATAATATTATTTCCTGCAAAAATGTTCAATTTTTCTTTATATAATTTTGAAACAGCATGTGGAGATGCAGCTGCAGTTTGAATATAAATATGTAGTTTCTATGCCTTCTGAGTGCTGTACTTGCTTCCTCTCCCAGTTCTAGTTCTACCTTTACTCTGCTCTACACTACACCACTCTACTCTACTCTGTGCCACTCTATGTCACTATTTCTACTCTACGCCACTCACCTCGAGGTGATTTTACTCAATGGAACTCTATGTTACGCCACTCTATTCCATGCTATACCACTCCATGGCACTCTTTGACACTGTACTCTACACTCACTACTCTTCTCTAAGCCACTCCATGCCACTCTACCCTACTCTGCTCCACTCAAGGCCACGTAACACCACTCTACTTTACACTAGTCTACTCCACTTTACTCCACTCCACTCCATGCCACTTTATTCCACTCCACGTCACACTGTGCCGCTCCACACCACTCTAATCTATGCCACTCTACTCCATTCTACTCTAAGACACTCTACTCCATGCCACTCCACTCTACTCTACGCCACACTATGCCACTTCTATGCCAATCAACTCTATGCCATTCCATGCCACTCCATGCCACTCCAGTTCTCTCTAGTCTACGCCACCCTACATTACTCTGCGCCACCTTATGCCACTCTACATAACACTACAAGACTCCATACCACTATATGCCTGTCTATTCTACACCACTCCAGTCCACTCTGTGCCCCTACACTCTGGGCCTTATTATGATTTCGGCTGACGGAAAAGCCTGTCCGCCGAAATCCCGAAGGGTAGGTTGCCGCCATTGTGGCAGCCTCCCCGCTGGGCCCATTACAGGTTTCCCACTGGGTCAGCGGGCAGAACCTCAGTTTCTGTCCGCTAGCCTAGCGACAAATGGCCTACAGCATTGTCTCCGGCTCGTAATAGAGCCGGTGGTAATGCTGAAGTGCGCAGGGTGCACCAGCACCCGTCACAGCGTTCATTGTGTGCACAGCACACAGTGAACACTGCAACGGTGCTGGCCAGCGGGGGCCCTGCAAGGGCCCCCCTGGGGCCTCTTCTGCACCTGTTCTCTGCCAGCCCTTTCATGGTGGTGCTACCACCATGAAATGACTGGCAGAGAATGAAGTTTTAATCCCCAGGGCAGCGCTGCCCTGGCAGATCAGGACCGCCCTGCCGCCACAACGACTAATCCTGGCGGTGCTGGTGGTCTGACTGCGGCACGACCGCCGCAGTCGTAATGTGGCTCCGGGATGTTCCTCCACAGGATCAAGAACGTGAGCTGCCAAAGATTATCGCGGAGACCTACTCTAGCATTGGTCGAGATAGTCTGCGGGCCAGACCCACAAAACCACAGTTTCAGGGTAAATCTAATAAAGATTCTACCAAGCAACCTCCTGAGGGTTCTAAGAAACGCTGGGATAAAAAACAACAAACACCTAAAAAAGAAAGGGGAGAACCTCCACATACAGAGACCCCACAGAATAGATATAATCTCAGAAATAGAGATAAGATAAAAACACCTGACAGATATCAATATACTGATATATGCCAATCTCGTTCCTTTCAGGACTGACCGGAAAAACGCAGTGAGAGAGGTGGCTTTGGCCACCGTTCGTAATGAGGCCCTCAATATCTCTTCACTCCACGCCACACCACAACATGGAACTCTATGCCACATTTCTTTCATGCATTTTCTAACGGCACTCAGTCCTACTACGTTTGATCAGCAGGTTTGGATTAGCGTTGATGTCTTTGTGTAGCTCCTACCATGTAGTATACAATTTACATACATTAATTGCATTTCAGGCAATATAGCACAATGGTGTTTGGCAATACAGTCATGTCAAACTTCAGTGCAAAAATCCTTTTCACCATGAAAGTTGACTGTCATTATCATTTAGATCGCTTTACATCAAGTGAACTCCCACGAAAAGGATTACTAAATCTGGACAATAATATTCTCATTTTACTGATGTAACACACAATGAACTCAGTGCTCTTGGTTAAAGTTATGCTACTTATGGAATGATATGCTGCACGCAGTAAACTGTGTTATGTGGCAAAGTCTTTTATATGTTTAAATAACAATGTGGCTGACCACAAGTTAGGTTTTAGTTATTTTGATGACTGTTTAGGCTTCCATCTCTGCAATCTACCCTTCAGCGTGGCACGACTACAGAACAGTACAATTGAATCAATACTTTTCTGTTCCCTGAATCTCAGCTGAGTGTTCATAGAATTATTATGTTGAAATCCAGACTTGTTCTTATTGTTTTATTTTATTTTGAATTTTAGTGTGTGATTGTGTTACTAGGCCGAAGTCCTTTGACTGTGTTACTAGAAAAACAATTATTATTGATGAAAATGAATCGTACATAAGACCTTTTCTGCACTATCTAATGATAGAAGTATTGGTAACCCACTGACTCCTTGAGTATCATCGGTAATGTGAAGAAGCACATGGTACTGTCAAACAACTCCAATTTGCTAACTCTTTATATGTAACACATTTATGTTTAATATTTCACATCATTGTGATATTTTCTTCTAAACTCTCCACATGTGCAGATTTTAAACTAATCCTCTGCCTGAAGGTTTGTCTGCTAAAACTGCAAAAGACTGTTAAACAACCACTGTTGGTTGAGAAACTTAAGAAGAAGAAGACCATTGCTGGAATGGCTAATTGGGGGGCCTTGGACTCCGACGTTCAATAAAACGTATAAGGACTTGCTGGCCCCAAAGATGCTGGAGCTCTATAATGAAGTCAGAGCAGTACATTAATTACTACTAACAGCAAGCACAGCTGTCATAATAATTAACAACAGAGGAAGGGCCATTCAGAGCAAAGTTCAATAGAGTGATAGGAGCAAGCAGATGGAACAGTCTGCCATTTTGAAATCATGACACAGTCGCTAGTTAATGGAAGAATGTCAGTACTGGATACAGAGAGATGCTATCTAGATGGTCAGGCCCGTGCCGCTTTCCACTGGCACCTGCTTCAGCCACTCTGGCCACACACTGTCATGGAACTGTTGAAGGTGGAAAAGGGATCTTTAAGGATGTGTTTGTTACCCCTAACCAGGTATTCTAGAAACAAAATAAAGACTGTGGTGGTGATAAATAAGGCATGATGGGAATTGGGCAGGTTGGCTGGCATCTCAAAACTCTATTCCCCATGTGGTCCCCTATTAGATAACCCAGTGCTGACTTTTACAGCAGAGAAAGTATTGAAGGTGACATTGAGTGGACACATGTTTGAATTAGGACAACTTTATGAAAATTACCTCTTCCTTACCCTCACTCAATTCAAAAGTATGGGTCCCACAAACATACTGGACATATTCACTAATTACAGGTTAAGAGAGGCTGTGCATGCTCATTACACAGTGTTTCCTTTGGAGCAGCAGAGCTCACCATGCTCTCAAAGATGATTGCGTGAGAGTACAGCTGTGGCTATGTACCTCAGTATCATGATACTACAAATGATGCTAGGGTAAATGAAAATATTCTGGCACTGAGACTGTGGAAAAAAGGAATTTGGGACTGTTTGGGGTATGGAAAATGGCCCTCCTGCTGTGCACAGTTGGCAATGAAATCTGTGGACTATAGACATTAGCTGATACATTTCAACTTTCTTCACAGGTTATATTACACACTAGCGAAACTACATAAGCTAGATGCCACCAGGCCTCATGCTTTTCATAGATGTGATACTCCTCGGGTAGATTTTATGCACCTTGCTTTGTGGTATAGAACCAAAGATCCAGCTTAACATTTCAGGTGTTAAAAATTTTAACCCAAGAATAGGTGATTAGTGTCCAGTAAGCTTATCACCTATGGCAAACATGATATCAACCGTATTACTATAAACATCAAATTATCTGACCGTGTATTATCTCTCACACTTACCAATTGCTCACTTTGCATTATAATGGATACTGATGTGCCATACTGTGATCACAAGTACTCTTAGAATTACTTAATCTTGGAAAAATCATATTCATTTGATGTGACTGTGGTCTCAATTTATTTGATTGCAGCCTTAAAGAAGTTGAATGGGACAAAACATATGTTGGCTGTATTGATGTTTTGGATCTCTTCCATTTATCTAGATAACTATGTGTTTCTAAGGAAACTCTATGGACTACTGGTTTTGCTGTACAAGTTGATTTGAGTTCTTGATGCTGAACCTTATTTTTGCAAAACATGTTTTAATTTTACCTAACAACACACAACATACCACCTTCAATTGTTAATTGATATTGCTAGTTAATGTATTACCCATAGTGTGGTAGGAAAATCCATAAAGACAGCAAATATATGAGTAATCTCTCCTTTTTCCATCTTCATTCATGCTACATTTCCCTGTTTGAAGGGGTGGGCATTGGTACAGCCCCACCGTGGATAAGTCCATCAGCACTGGTGTCCCACATCCCTGGTGACGATTCAGAGAGTGTCCGAGCCTTGCAGTCCAGGTCAAAAAATTCACTCCAAGCCCTCCTTTTATTCCAAAATGTCACCCCTTGTTTCATTCACCACTCTTTCTAGCTCTATACATTGGGCCGTGCCTGTTATTCACCAGTAAGAAGTATTGGGCTCCCACATCTCCAGGCTGCCTATATCCCATTTTGCCTAGATCACTCCCATTGTGCAGAAAATCTGTTGTTTCCTTGGGAGGTCTAGGTAGTTTGGATCTCCATTATGACAAACTGTGGCATGTCCAGAATTGTGAACCCTAGGATCGCAGACATTTCAGAGATTACCTTCCTCCTGTGTGTCTGTTGTTCTGGGCATTCCCAGATCATGAGGAACAGGTAACTCATTCTTGCTCTGCAACTCTGGCTGCCTAGAGACTGAGATCTGCCCATCTTAAAGAGCCCACTCATACTATTGCAGCTCCTTTAGAGAACGTTTAGTTGAACAAGCCTCAGGCTAGCTTTGATGGCCACCTCATGTAGGTGCATCACAGCTGGCTCTGAGTTTATGTCCCCCATATTGACCACATCAGCCCGCCACAAGCTCTGAGACTGGGCAAGTTATCAGGTCTATGATTTAGGAGTGTGTAATATTTGGAATAAACAGCTTTGTTAGTCACCCATCAATTTATATTGTACTCCAAAGGGGCTGCTATCTTCCGGTGCCTTCTACTCTATGGGCTCCACTTTCAGTTCATGTTCTACCTGTAGATAGTAGGAAGGTTCCAGATTGTATTCATCGTTAATGTCATTATCCTGTCTGCCCCGGTTAGATCATCAAGAGTGGATATTCCTATTACATCCAATAGTTTCCAGGTTAGCATTTTCCGAATATCCCTCAACAGGCTACCCTTCTATAGGGGGTTACCCGGGAAAGCTTGCCCCACCACCCCACATATTTTGTGGCCTTATCATGTCTCCAATGAGACCTTGGTAGGTCCCAGTAAAGTGGATCAAATGGGCTTGCCATACTTGTAATGTATGTGTGTGTTCGGCTCCATTAGGGACCCTTCTAGTGTCGTTGCCGGTCATTTCTCGGGACAAATCCCCAATCATTTACAACTTGCAGTTGGGAGGCCCAGTAGTATGCCCTGATCTCTGGCAAGGAGATACCCCCATTGTAAATTGATAATTGTAATGTTTGTAATGCAACTCAGGGGACTATCCCTGGTCCAGAGGAGGATGCAGAGTGCCATCTATTTTGCCAAAGAAGACTTCAGGGATTGGCCAGGGAGTAGTCTGGAGGGAATACAGAAATGTGGGCAAAGTGATCATCTTGAATAATGACGTCCTACTAAAGAGTGAGAGTAGTAGCTGTCACCATCAGTCAACGTCTGCCTGAATACCTATCTAGACCACCTCCAAGTTACTCTCCATGAATTGGGACCGGCAAAGTGTGACCTTGATGCACCTTGCACTGTTGAGACCTTGATCTTTGGTGGGAGCAGAGACACTTCACTCCACCTCCCTAGTTTATATTAAGTTGAACTTATAGCCTGCATACTTTTCAAAGTTGTGAAACACTGATAGCACAGTTGGTATTGAGGTTGCCAGGTTGGAGAGATATAATAAGATATCATCTCCATAAAGTGACACTTTTTCCTGGGCCTCCCATCACTTCAGAGAAGCCCAACATGCACCCCCCAATATTTAGCCAGCACGCCAAAGATTCCATGCAGAGGGTGACTAAAAGAGGAGACAGCAGGCACTGTTGTTGAGCTCCTCGCTCTAGTTTAGTCACATTCGATACAACTCCATTAACATTCACCCTCAATGTCAGACCACTGAATAGTAATTTTACTCAGCTTCAAAAGACTGGCTTGAACCCGAATCTTGTCAAAACCAGAAAGAGGTACAACCAGTCTATGGAGTTGAATGCTTTTTCAGCAATTAAGGCCAGGAGGGCCAAGGGCTCTTGAGTGTTACACTTGTAATCAAGCTAATTATGGAGACAATGGATATTTAGTCTTGTGGAGCTGCTGGGAATAAATCCTGTTTAGTTGCTGTGTACTGCGGGAAATAACCCTCACCAATTGAAGCACCAAGATTTTTACCAAGAGCTTAACTTCGGTGTTCAGCAAGGAAATTAGCCTATATGAGGCACATAAGTTACAGAGTTTTCCCTCCTTTGAGATCACCATAATTGTTGCTTGTTGTAAGTCAGGTGGTAAGGCGCTGAATCCTGGGAGTTGTTAAACATAGGTGGTGGTTCCAAAATTAAAAGGGTTTGTTCATAGAATTCCATCAGTATTCTATTGGGACTTGGGGTTTTCCCTGGCTGCGTCAACCCCACAGCCTCTGATATATTAGCAAGGGAGAGCTCCTGGTCTAAACAGTTTTTCCTCTGCCTCTAGATTCGGGAGAGGCAGCTCCTTGAGGAAGGCCATTATGTCCTCCTTTTTACTGGACTGTCTCATCACATACAATGCCTCGTAGTACTGGGCCAAAGCCTCTGTAATCTCGGTATTGTCATCAATCCATGGCTCTCTCTCACCCATCTCGTTGTCTTCTGCCTTCTGCTAAGCTAGGAAACAGGAAACCTGCTTTGTCATCCACTTTGTATAATTTCCGCTGCATTCCTAGGAATCATTTTTTTTTGGTATGTCGGGGGTTATTGCATGATAGACTCTGCCCAGAGCCTTGATCGCTTGTGCCTGTGTAAATCGTTTCAGCCTCCATAATCTGACATTCAGGTTTCACCAGGTTCTCTCCTTTCCACTTTTTCATTCAGACTATGGCACTTTTTTTTTCAGAGAACTGTCTTGTAAGCTTACCAGAACATTGTTGGTGAGGAATCAAAATCTTTATTCTCTTTGAAGGATGGAGAGGGGTATGCATGGAGTTCCTTCATGACTTTTCCATCTTAGAACTCCCAACTATTCAGTCACCAGCTACCCCTCTGCTTTCTGGCTTTAATGCCCAGTATTACCTTAAGTGGGGCATAATCCGAGATTCCCTTCAGCAGTACTCAGTGTCTTTGGAATCTGAACATTCTTCAATTGGGACAAATACATAGTACAGCTGGGAGAGAGACCTATGATTGACTAAGAAGAAGGAATATTTCCTGGTTTCAGAATGTTTGGCTCCTCACACATCAAGGAGGCCCAACACACAAGCAAATTGTGCCAGCGGGTAAAAGGCCTGGGTAGTGGTTATGCCCTGTGAGGACCTGTCAAGGGCCTTGTTCACCATGTCATTAAACTCTGCACCTAATATTTGAAGATCAGTTTCAACCTCTAGGAGCATAGGTCTCACGCCATTCAGTACTTGGTGATAGACATACACTAACCACAAATATAGATTTGTGACCCCTGACTCCAGTGAATCAACCCACTGGGCCCAGTCAAGTCTTCTCGACCCAGAAAGTTTTTTTTTGCTAGGATTGCAACCCTCTGCGTACCTGGAATGTGCCAGGGCCACATATTGAGGCAAACACAACGGTTCCCTTCCAGATGCGTTTCTTGTGGCAACACCAAGTCTGGGGCCTGGCATCTCATAAACTGTGTGACTTCTCTCCTTTTGATTTTACTGAGTGGGTCATTGATGTTCCATGACAGAATTGTCAATGGGCCTGTATAATCAGGTGATGTAAACTGTGCAACTTTTATGTCTAGTGGTTACCTGGTGCTTTTGGTCTGTCAGACAGTGCCCCCTATCAGAGAGGTGGTCAATGTTGGGTTATGTGAACCATTATGAGCTAAATTTGCACTGTGTTGTGGGTTTGTCTTTCCACAATGTCACTCCTGGTAAGCTTCAATCAGTTGTACAACCAGTGGCATAAGTAAATCCAGAACCCAAACTTCCCAACCAGGAGGCACAACCTGTGGCCCACTGCTGAAACTCCTCTAACCCACACTTCTAAAAAGGAAGTATCTGTTGACCCATAACTCAACTACCCTCAACATGTCTTAAAACTGACCAGTGGCCCATCACTCACCCTCCACATGCCAACTGCAAACATAAATTGTTACAAGAGCACCATATGTCTTTCTGAGTCCAGTTTAGATTGAAACTGGGCTATCCTCATTACTGCTGAACTCTCACTGTGTAATCCGGAAAAAGTGTGACATTAGCTGACTCCAGTATCACTGTTTGATGGGTTTGAGCCACCATGAGGATGATGCTGTGGTCAGCATAGTTGAGCAGTCTAAGGATAACCGGTCTGGAAGGGGCAGTGGGTGGTGGTCAAGTGACAAGAGACCTGTGGACCCTCTCTTTAACAAATCAAGGTAATAAGCAGTTTTCGGGGACGCAGGATTGGCATTACAAGGTAAAGAACTGCTCTGGTCACAGTCCCTCCATCTCCTCTGGGACTCCCACCAGGCGCAAGTTATTTTTCCTCAGTATACCTTCCGCAATCTTCCACTCATTTTTCCCGCTGTAACACAACCTTTCGAAGTTTTTTTAAATTGGCCTTCAGGAAGGGTAAGTTGTCTTCAGCCGAGAAAATCCAAGTCTCTACTTCCGTCATTTGGTCTGTCATCTTGAGAAGATCTTAGCTCATAAGGGAGACCTCCCACCCACTCCACTTATTCTTTGTTCCAGGGCTGCTTGCGAGTCTCAGGTGGCCTTCAAAATGGCTGCTGAGGATACCTTCTCACCTCCCCGCTGGCTTTGGTCTCCAGGATCCCCCTCCGCAGCAGGCATCCCTGTGGTTGAACCAAGCCTGGCAAATTTATTGAGTGTTCTCTGAGTGGGCAGTGATGCTCAAGCCCCCTTTCCCTTATCCTGGGCAATTATTGTGTTCTAATGTCCACTGGACTGCTGGGGGCTGCTGAAGGGGAGTCATGCCCAGGGCGCAGGGCCATCTAGGCATCTAGGCAATGGGTCCCCCTCAAGCAGTGGATTGGGGAGAAAGGGGAAGCTGTCTGTACTACCACCTCCACATGGCCAGGGAGGGAATAGGTCTTCAGAGTCCAGTTGCCTTCCCTAGACTGGAGCAGTGAAAGCAAGAGGTCTCCATCACTAAAAATTCCAGTTCATGGGATCCTAATAGTTCCCCCAATACTGAGACCAGGTACCCCGGTACGGGGAATATGTCTCAAGTGGAAGAGTATCTACGTTTCTTACCCACAGGGTGGTGGGGGCTCCCGGGCAGTCACTGTTCCTCCATCGGATGCACAACCGCTGGGCCCAAACTCCCCAGGTTCCTTTCAGCTGGCCTCGAATGAGATCACTGCCTCTGCTCCTAACAATCTCAGGCCCTATGGCCTTACCACTGTCTGTTGTTGTGAGAAACACCTGCCTGTGGTCTCTCTCCCTTGCTGCTGCCACAGGCCTTGCTGTTAGCTTACTAGGGCCAAACTTGTTCCCCTCATCCACGACCCAGACTGCCTTACCTTCCCAGGTCTGGGAGGGATATGAGTGGTCGAGAAGTCTGGGTGTCTTGGGGGGTCCCATGCCAGGTGACTCCACTTACACCACAGTCCAGCTGCTCCTCTGACTTGTGGGGTGACCACCAGTTGCCAAATACTCCCAGTTCCAAACCCTACTGTCTCTACGATGGTTGCTAAAGTCTGATGGAGGCTGGCAGGGATTGATGCGCAGGATTATGTTGAAAATGTGATATGACTCGACTGCCGTCTTAGGCTCTTAAGACATGCCCCAATGCAAAACCTTTTTGAGTAATGATGATAATGCCCTGTTCATATATATTGTCACATTTCTATCACGCAAATCTTTATTTAATATAACCCATGTTTAAAAAGCCTAAATATCACATAGTTCTATAAAATAAGTATAAAAAACAAAAACAAGTTTTGAAAGACGTTTTAAGCTATTTGTTCACATTGAAACAATGTAAAAAACACCAGTAACCTAAATGTTCTTGGGGTCTCCTTTAGTTCTGTGACTTGCATAAATGCAGATATCCACCGTATTCATCTACATATTCGATGTGCTGCACAGGAAATTCAAACATTTTAAAGCTGTAATCTTCACAGGTACCTGTTAGGAACCAAGGAGTAATGAAATGTGATTGTAATAACGATTGTTTCAGCTTCTCAGCTTCTCACTGCGGTTCATTTTGGTAGATGCCTTCCAGTAAGCCAATCACAATACAATATTATAGCGTTGTAGCCATCTGCTAAGGGCTTCACTGATTGTTAAAGGCCTTAGAATTGAGTTATAGGCCCAAACTGCAGTCGAGGGTGTTAGCGCTGATTTTTTACTAATGAATATTCATGTATTCTGCGTGTTGAATCTGCATAGAGAATGAGCTGACATAAAGAAATAATACACACATTTTAAATTGTGCCTACTTGAGTGATCGTCAATATTCACGAAGTGTACTTATTAATAGCTTATTAATTTAAAATGTTGAGCTCATGATTGGATTAATGTAGTAGTATGTCATATTAATGGTCATGTATTATGTACTTGCTTATTAATCATAGGCCTTAAGTTAGCGAGGTCTTTGGCCTAGTTACACGGCCTCATGTTAAGTTGCATTGCTTTGTCGATTTATAAAACGGCTGCTTAGAGAGTTAAATTGTGATTTTCCACTGCATTGATCAGAAGCTAGTAGCTGAAATTCTTTCCCATGAGAACTGATTGCTAGAATATGCTGTACTAGCTAGGAATACATTGTTTAACTTAGTATGTGTAAAGACGACCTTGCCAGGAACAGACAATGGATGCACTGACTAGAGTATGAGCTGATACAAATTCGTTACCTAACAAGCCCAAGGACGAGAACAGGAGAGGAGGAGCCAATCATCAACATATGAACAGGGGACTAGTAAAATTCTTAGATTTGTCGTTCTACTTTCATTGGATTAAACATAAACTTACAATTCTTTGACCAACAGCAACGTGGGAAGTAGTTTGAGAAAATCTAACTTAGCCAGATTGCACCGAGAGGAGAGAAGCCATTCTCCCCATTCCGTTTGAGTGTTCAGATAGTATTCATTCCGAACTGTATGAAGCGACTTTGCTTTCCTGAACTTTAATGCTGAATTCCGATGTCTTGCTGACAGAACTGATGTCCAATTGACAAAGACTGTCACAGCTTGCTGAACCATACTGAGGCAAGGTATAGGATGATGCGAATGATTGTCATGTTTATTTGCTTTTGTCCATAGGTACCCACCCCTTATTTTTATACAGCCATAATTAGATGTTTACCAAATTTGTGTTGACTAAATTGTTTTGCATGAAGTCCAAACATGCTATTCTAATATGAAGGTTAGTTAGAGTACTCACTCAGTAAGGCCCTCATTACAACCCTAGCCGTCGGTGGAGAAGTGGCGGTAATACCGCAAACAGGCCGGCGGTAAAACAAATGAAATTACAAGCATGAAATCACAACCCCGCATACCGGCATGGATTTCATGGGGTTCTGTACCGCCACAAAATCCATGGTGGTAGGCACTATCAGTGCCAGGGAATCCGATCCCTGGCACTGATAGGGGTCTTCCCCACCCCACTTCCCCTCCCCAGAGTCCTCCCCCCAAACCAACGACCCCCCTGCCACACCCAAAGGTGGTAGGACCCCCTCCCCACCCCCCCAAACATTGACACACATACACACACCCCCACACACACACTCACACAACTACTACACATATGCGCACACATACACGCACACATACACGCACACATACACACAGACATTTCCCATACACACAACACCCCCCCGCATGCATACACGCACTCACACACTCCCTCTACACACTCACACGCACACCCCCATGCACGGACACAACACACAACAAATCCCCTAACGGACAATCACCTTACCTGGTCCGGTGATCCTCCGGGAGGGAACGGGATCCATGGGGGCTGCTCCGCCACCAGCTCCCCGTCACCAGAACACTGCCACACCGAATCCTGGGATGTGATTCGGTGGGCGGTGTTCTGATGACGTTGCAGTGGAGGTGGAGCAGCCTCCACTTCACCGCCGACCGCCAGAATGGCTGCTGGCGGCTCTCCGTCTGGAAAAGGGCAGAGGGCTGCCAGCAGTCATAATACTTTGTGCGGAAAACCACCTGCACTGGCGGTCTTCAGCATGGCGGTACCCCGGCGGTCTTGTGAAAAGACCGCTGAGATCCAAATGAGGCCCTAAATGTAGTAACAGTTGATGTCTTTTCTTTGCCAAACCTAAATGTATGCCATTTCTTTTGCACAGTTATTCTTGCTATTGATTTGTACTGTAACCTTAGAATGTGTAGTAGTCCAAGCCTTGATCAAATTGCGATTCTTTAGGAGATTTTGGTAGCCAGTATTGTTTCTGCATGCATATCATTTGATTTTCAGACCAAGTTACGTGACATTAGCATTGTTAATATAAGGAAATAAACATTCTATCTTTTACATGAAGGTGTGGTTATTCATTACTGAAATGTCATGGTGTGTGGAAATTACTGACTTCCATGATTCTCGATGTTATTGATTGTTATTGCTATTAATTTGTATTGATACGTGGTCTCACGGTGGGAACTACTCTAAGCTCAGTCAAAAGGTCAATCAATCTACAAATGCGTTCCCTTATAAATTAGTGCCAATTAACCAAATAAGGTCTGACGCACAAACAAGGGCCTATCACTAGGGAAAGGGCCTTTTATCAACTGGTATAGCCTGGGGCTGAAGGACTATAAGGCTTTTAGAACATTCAACCAATTAAGGATAGAATGTTCTGAATTAAAAAGAGAGAAATATGAGACAAACATTGGAATGTTGGAGCTACCGGCTTACACCAGCCTTTATAAGCCCAGAGCTACTCCATTGTCCTCAATAAAGCTCTCATCATTCCAATGTTCTAATCTGTTGGTGTACCGCAGGCTGATTTACAATGTTGGTCAATGCTTGGTTGATCCATTTATCCCTCTTGTTTGCCTCTTGCTGAGGCACATCTGTGGAACTGTATTGTCTAAAATACTCTCCTACCTTTCCAAGTGATGTTCACACTATAAAAATATAAACACAATAAAAATAATAAAAATAAAGAAAGCATCCTTTTAGTATCCTTTATCAGTCAATGCTGAGAACAAGATGAAACCTACAAAATAGAAATTCTGTTAAGGTCCTATTGAGCGGAGGTCGTGAGATTGTGGTCCAGTTCTCAATCACCAGCTCCTCCTTGAACCTCCTGCTCATAGAGATATATTTTTAAATATCTCTCTTTTCCGTTGTGTTGACAAGTAAGATATTAGTTCATTGCTGTGTCCCATTCATAAATATGCATGTATTTAACACGTTCGGTGTTGGACTGGGTCATAAAATAGGCCTGGGCACCAGTGGTTAATTTGTAAACAAAAAGGTGCCGGTGCCCAAAGCTTTCCTCTGAAACCCAGGGCTGCTGTTTTTAAATGTGAAAGCACAGAATACTGAGGCAGCCTAAAGGTAAAGCCATCTGGGGCCGCTTTAATTCACCCAAAGCCACTCCCTGCCCATGGACATCAATTCACCAAAACACCAGGGGTAGCGGCAAGTGACATCACACATCCTTTGACCTTTCTTTTCACTCACGCACACACATGCTTACACATACATATTCACACACACACACACACACAATGTCTCTCACATAAACACTCTCACCGGCAAGCATGCACACAGCATACATTTAACTGAAATTTTTACTTACCTCAGCTACTAAGGAAGGCCATATTCCAGCTAATTGTCCTTCTTTTTTTATTACACCAATAGTGAATAAAGTAATATTATTCACTATTAGTGTAATAAAATAAATTGTGGAAAAGAAGCAATGGAGCACCAGCTAAGCTGCCCCTGTGTTCATGGCATTGATTTTGCTACGTCTGAGGACAGGGATCACAAAGGGCAAGCCAGGGGTTGTAAATGCGACCCATGGTGACCCCTAAATGACGCCCATGTCCCTGCCTCTTCAACTCACTTTTGCAGCTTTCAGCTTTCTCCCCTTGTGTCACTTTTCTATCTTTTTTTCCTCCGTCTATCTCGTGTGTGTCTTTTGCTTGCAGTGATTGCCTGATGCAGAAAAACAAGTGCCAGTCCTCAAAAATAAGTGCCAGTGCCCCGCACCGGAAACCACCGGCTCAAATTAAGCACTGCTGGGCACAAAAATAAAAGTGCCCCCCCATTTGGCAAAGAAGATAGCTAGATAAAAGTGGCCCACGTTTGCAAATTTGGTCTGTTTTGAACTTGTATATATACATTGCAGAGAAGTTTTGGAACATATGGGGACTCCGTGCATTTGTACTTGCAGCAGACAATGTTTGTGGTAGTATCATGGAAATCATCTTTTAAAACCGGCCCGTAAGACCATAAAACAGGTACACAAGCAGCCAAAGAACCGTCCCGCACGCTGACCCTTCCAGCACTGCCAGCCACATTACCCTACAGGCCGGGTCCACACGTTGTGGAAATACAATCATGTTGGTGTGTGCTGGGAACGTGTCTACATTCTGTAAGAATGCAGAAAACACACCTTGTTTGTTAAAGGGTCAATCTTCACGCTCAAATCCTTGCAAGGGTTGTTTTTTTCCTCTTAAACCTGAAAATGTAGTTTCCAGTTTCTTTCCTAATATAGGATGTGGAATGTAGTAGCAATTGCATAAAATATGGTGTTATCCACAAGGTGTGAAAGAAGTAGACACATGAAGAGTGGTTTCTTTAAATGGAACATGTGACGTTCTCTTCAATTTCCGTCGGAATCAAGTGCAATTTTCTGGGTAACTGTTAAGATTCATAAAACTGGAGAAATGGAACAAATTCTTGGATGGAAGCAGCGATATAAAAAAAAGAGAGCTTGAGAAACCCGTGGTTAAAGATGTAGGTACGTGGGAAGCAACAAGGGGTAAATAACTGCACATCTCCCAATCCATGGGAAAGGCTATTATGTCATATCTCATCATATCAGGAAGGTGGAGATGTACCATTGTTTGTGATGGTTGGCGTGTGTCAGCCTTGCTAAAGTAAGCAACAGGTGAGTCAACCTCCTTGTGATTCGATCCGAGAGAGTTTTGTTCACTCTTCTGCAGTCTTGGCTGTGGGTTTTCCCTGTCCTCTCTGCTGGTGCAGTCCCTCCAGCTGGGTACTTTCTACCTGATTTTGGCTGAAGGGTGAACACACTGCAGGCCCTATATAAGGGCGTTGGCACACTATCATTGCCTCATCAGGTTATAAAGGCATTATAATCAACAATGAGCTGCAAAGGACACGTAATGACCGCTCTCTCTCTCTCTCTCTCTCTCTCTCTCTCTCTCTCTCTCTCTGTATCTCCCTCTCTCTCACACACACACCCATTCCCCCTCCCTCTCACTCTCACCCAAGTCAAACCACCTTGCTTTGGTATGAAGCTGTGGCCAAAAAGATGATGAATATATCAACAGTTACGATTTACATCCCATACTGGGCCAAACAGGGTCAAAATTGCATTCCTTCAATACAATACACACCTTGCTACACAATCCACAAGTGACATGAGAAATAGTTTCATAAATTAAATGTGGCGCTCTCTAGCCTGTGAGTCCTGACATCCAGAACACAGAACGACCTACAGGATGTTACCATAAAGGCATGAAGGAGCTGAATGAAGAACTGGTCTGTGGGACAAATCTGTCAGTACCAATCACACCCATTGCACTGCATGCCACAACAACACCCAGAAACCCTTTCTTATGGATAACGTGACAGTGCATTTTAATGCCAATGGCCTCTCGCCTGCAATCACTTTACTGGTCAGTAGACCTCATAGTGGCGATCCTGCAATAACGTCAGCTATAATCCTTGAACACAGGAAGCTCCAGAAAAAGGGCATGATAAATCACTACACAAAGAAAGTTGCTGCAACCAGTCTTACATTCGTCATGTGGGGCTGTAAAGATTTTTACCTCCAACAGTTCTAGGCATTGGAATTTAGACTAGAGTGTACCAAAACGTGGCTCTATGACGTAGTCTGTCACCATTTATTATACGCTTCTTTGGGTTGCGTGCAAGGATTTATCTATGGTGCCATTATCCACAGTTTCAACGCATAACTCTGGTCACCTGTGCTGGGGGTTCGAGTACATATTGCACATATGACCTGTCAAATAGTAATGGTTTTGCATGGCCATATATACCAATTATATCTACTAGTAAGAGTTGTCATTACACAACACTTTCAAAATGATTGTTGAGGATACAATACCTGAATATATGTGAGGCTTGTGTACCCCGTGGGAGCATCTTAAAAACTGAAGTAAAGATGTAGGTGGTGCTGCAGGATAGAGACTTTTTAAAATTTATTTCTGTGAAGTCAGTACAATCTACTTAGTGACATTAGAATTTTGGGAGTTTCATGGAAGACAATGAAGTTGATGAGGGCTTATAATGGCTGGTATAAGCCTTCTGCTTCAACATTCCAATATTTGTCTTTCTGTTTTTCTCTTTAATTTAGAACATTCTACCCTCAATAAGTGGAATGTTCTAATAGTATTATATCCCTTCTTCCTTTGGCTATACCATTTGTTTAACACCAATTCCCTTGAGGCTCAGGCTTGTAACTCAGGTTCAAAGCCTTTAACAACCGGTATAGCCCTCATCAACAAGCAATAAAGCTATTTTAAGTACTGAGTATTTTGACTGGTAAAAAATAGCTCCAAATGTGTCAGATATAATATGTTGAAATACTAGATATTGCCTGAGCTCCCCATCCATATTCTAGATTGCATGAATCCCTATGACTTTCAAAGACCATAGCCGTAAATTATTGAAAAAACTGTGGAAAGAGCTCTGTGGGAGACTTGTTACAACAAGATAGGTTCTGCAGGTTCTTAAAGTGATCCTAACTGCTGATGGAGTGTGATGATTGTAGTATAACAACCTGGTGCAATACAAGACACACATTAGAGGCACAGCCTAAATTGTAGAAATAGATGGGCCATCAAGGTGCCATGGAATTTTGATTAGGCAAAGAGATCTTGAGAAATCATAAACTGAAGTCCATACAGCTTAGGCTTTGCCTGCAGTAACATTATGCAAGATTTATAGGATAAATCACCTGAGTGGTCCAGGTGCTCACAAGCAACTTTGTTTTCCAAATGCTTGTGAATAAAGTAATATAGAAGTATCAAGTTGCTTGGTGATAGAAAAGATGAAAGCGATCAAAGGCAAAAGAAGGTTGCTTGTTTTGTAGATATGCTTTTGCAGTCATTCATTGTGGAGGACGAAGGTAAGAGTGTCTTCTCAATTCAAGTCAAATTAAGTTTATTTTGGACAACATGATCCACCATGGAACTTGCATGCAGCTATAAACGTGTGGTACTGCAAACCTATAAAGGGAAGATCCAAAGGTACTGTAAAAATGTTTTAAAAAGCACCATAGATATGTACAAGTGTGCTCATTAAAATAATGAATTCATTTGCAGTCATAATCAATAAATTATTAATGTTAGACACATCAAATGCATCAGCTCTTAAAAAACATGCTTGATTCAAAGATTCAAAGACCATAAGGCATCTCTAAGAAAGGCGGGCAAACTAAATGATTCCTTATTATGAATGAATCATACATTTATACTACAGCACTTTTCCTCTTCAAAAATGCAGTCAAGAGAACCAGTGTAAAATAAATTATACATGTGGAAAAACTAGGCTGATTGCAGAAGCCTCCTCACTTTTTGCCCCCGTTTTTAGCTGATACTGGTGTTTTGTGACTCTGACTGTGCCCTGGGTACCACTAACCAGTCCCAGGGCCAGTGCCCTGTTTAAAATGGTATATGCAATTTAGGCATACTTATAATTGCCTCTGACAACCTACCTATAAGACCCTAGTATATGGTAAGGCATGCAGGTTTAGGTACCCAGTATAAGTAGGGCACCCCTGTGGTTCCTGGTGTCATTGTGAAGTCAGACCTAAATTAACCCTAAATTCGACTTTGGAGTTAAAAGTACATCCAATGTCTCAAACTACCTTATTTTTTACATATAAGTCACACCTAGGGTCTACCCTAGGTGCCTCAAGGGTTGAGTGCAGTGTACAAATAAGCAGAGGCTTTATAAAATATGTTTTATAAGCCCTGGTGATCGAAAACAGGCAAGTTTGTTTCCCCATTGTAGTCAATGGGCTCCATAGGCTAACATTGGGAGACTTTATTTTAAAATAATAAAGTCTTATTTCCAATAGAGATGAGCTAAATATATCACGTTTGGTACCAAATTAAATGTTGCCCAGGTTGAATTTAATATAACTAGGAAAGGGAAAGAGATTTAGAACTCTTTCTGAAAGTTACCAAATTCAGCCCTGTAGTGCCCTTTCCTGAGTGGATAGCCTCTGGCAGTCTGAGCCAGGTTACCTTAGTGAGGTATGAAGTGGTCTGGGCTGAGACAAAGGAAGCATCTGGTGGGAGAAGAACTGCTGCAGGACATGGCAGAGCAGGATGGGGGAAGAGTAGCCAAACTGGTCTTCAAAGGAGGGAAAGGAACTTGGGAGAGAAACTGGACGTCCCCCATTCCCTGCTCTCCCATACAGATGGGAGCCCCAATGATCGGTTTAGGGGGGGAGGCTGAAAGGAGTATGTTAGGGAGACCTAGCCACACCAGTGGGTGGACTCAGCTAGATCTAACGTCCAAGGAGGAATTTCCTCCATGCTGGATTGTTAGAGAACATTGCTTTTGGGGACTGACTTTTGCCACACTTTACAGGAAGTAGTCAGCCCAGAGGGTAGTGGTCTGCACCCCATTGGACTGAAACACCCCCTGCTTCCCAACCGAGGAGCAAGGATAAATATGGCAGAGCTGCCCCACAATTCTAGGAACTTTAGTCCCAACTTCCAAGAAGCAACTCAGAGCTTCTGGAACCTTGGATCAAGTTTGTGGACCCAAGAAGGACATCTGGAAAAGGTCCAGAGGTTTTGAGAAGTTTGGAGCAACTGTTGTAAAAAAGGTCGATAAGTTGAAGAGGTGCATTGTGGGAGTTGTAGTCCCAGACTCCAAGAGGCAAACTAGAGCCTCTGAACCCTTGGCTCTTGCTGTGGACCACTTCCCTGAATCAAGAAACACTTCTAAAACAAGTGTAACAGTGTTACATCATGGGTGGCCTGAACTCTGACTTTGTCCCTGTCCAGTGCAACCTTTTTTTAACCCCTTCGCTGCCAGGCCTTTTCCCCCTTAGATGCCAGGCCTTTATTTGGCTATTTGGGGCAGTTTCCACTTAGGCCTGCATAACGTTTTGTCCCCACAAGCTACCCATGCCAAATTTGCATCCTTTTTCCCCAACATCCTAGGGATTCTATACCCAGAGTTTGTGGGTTTCCCTGGATGAGACCAAGAAATTTGCCAAAATACAGCGAAAATGTAGTTTTAAAAAAAGAAAACACATGGGAAAAAAGGGCTGCAGAAGAAAGCTTGTGGTCTTTTCCCTGAAAATGGCATCAACAAATGGTTTGCGGTGCTAAAATCACCATTTTCCCAGCTTTCAGGTACAGGCAGACTTGAATCAGAAATCCACATTTTTTCACACAATTCTGGCATTTTACTGGGACGTACCTTATTTTTACTTTTTTTGTGTGCTTTCAGTCTCCTTCCAGTTAGTGCCAGAAATGGTGTGAAACAAATGCTGGGTCCCGGACAGCTAAACAATTCTGAAAAGGAGACAACATTCTGAATTCAGCAAGGGGTCATTTGTGTAGATCCCTCAAGGTTTTCCTACAGAAAGTAACAGCTAAAATATAAAAAAAAAATGAAATTGAGGTGAAAAAAAGAGCCATTTCTGTCCATGTTTTCTTCTTTAACTTTTTCCAGCTATAGCAGATTTTTTAAAGCAATATACTGTTATGTCTTCTGGCCTCTTCTGGTTGCGGGGATATATAGGGCTTGTAGATTTATCAAGAACCCTAGGTGCCCAGAGCCAATTAAGGAGCTGCACCTTGCAATGGGTTTTTATTGTATACGGGGTATAGAGAAATTAATTTGGTGAAATTTAAAGAGTGAAAAATAGGTATCAAGGAAACTTTTGTATTTCTAAAGTGGGCACAAGATAAGGTGTTGAGAAGCAGTGGTTATTTGCACATCTCTGAATTCTGGGGTCCCTATACTAGCATGTGAATTACAGGTCATTTCTCAAATAGTTGTCTTTTTTACACACTGCCATACAAAAAATGTAGAGAAAGGCAAGGGGCAATAACACTTGTTCTTCTATTCTGTATTCCCCCAAGTCTCCCAATACAAATGGTACCTCACTTGCGTGGGTAGGCCTAATGCCCACGACAGGAAACGCAACATGGACACATCACATTTTTACATTGAAATCTGACCTGTTTTTTGCAAATTGCCTAGCTGTGTATTTTGGCCTATAGATCAGCCGGCACCTAGGGAAACCTACCAAACCTGTGCATTTTGGAAAACTAGACACATATGGGAATCCAAGATGGGGTGACGTATAGAGCTCTCACCAGGTTCTGTTACCCAGAATCGTTTGCAAATCTCAAAATCTGGCAAAAAAAACACTTTTTCCTCACATTTCGGTGATAGAAAGTTCTGGAATCTGAGAGGAGCCACAAATTTCCTTCCATCCAGCATTCCCCCAAGTTTCCCAATAAAAATTGTACCTCACTTGTGTGGGTAGGCTTTGTGCCTGTGACAGGAAATGCATGGACACATCACATTTTCCCAAAGAAAACGGACCCGTTTTTTGCAAACTGCCTAGCTGCAGATTTTGGCGTCTAACTTATCCAGCTCCTAGGAAAACCTAGAAAACCTGGACATTTATGAAAACTAGACACCTATGGAGATCCAAGATGGGGTAACTTGTGGTTCTCTCACCAGGTTCTGTTACCCAGAATCCTTAGCAAACCTTAACATTTGGCAACAAAAAAAAAAGACGTTTTCCTCACATTACGGTGCTGCAAAATTCTGCAATCTAAGGGGATCCACAAGCTTCCTTCCACCCAGCATTACCCCAATTCTCCTGATAAAAATGGTACCTCACTTGTGTGGTTAGGCCTAGTCCCAGCGACAGGAAATGGCCTAAGACACTATGTGGACACTTCAAAATGATCAAATACAAAACTACCTGTTTTTGCTGGGGGGCACCTGCGATTTTGGCCCTGGGCTCAGCAGCCATCTAGGGAAACCTACCAAACCCAGACATTTCTGAAAACTAGACACCCTACGGAGTCCAGGGAGGTGTGACTTGTGTTGATCCCCCAGTATTTTCTTACCCAGCATACTCAACAAACCTCAAATTTACCTAGCAAAACAAATTTTTCCCACATTTCTGTGTGGGATCACTGCACTGGCACACATTTTCTACCACACAACATTCCCCTCAGTCTCCTGATAAAAATTATACCTCACTTGTGTAGGTGGGCCAAGTGCCTGTGACAGGAAAGAGCCAAAAACATGTTGAAATTGAGGGGGAACCAAAGCCGGTCTAAAAGGGCAGTTGAAAAAAAAAAGGTTTTTAGGCTGACAAGTAGGGAAGAATTTTTATCGGCATAGATGCGACAATGCTGGGTAGTAAGAATTTTGTGAATTCCTGCAGATTCCGGAAGGTTCCATCACAAAAATGTGGAGGGAAATGTGTGATTTCAAGCAAAGTTGGAGGTTTGCAGGGCATTGTGGGTAGGAAAATGATGTGGGATGTATGTGAAGCACACCACCCTGGAGTCACCCAGATGTTTAGTTTTCAGATGTGTCTAGGTCTCGTAGATTATTATACATGGCAGCGTACCAAAGTCCAAAAAGTGCAGCCCTTACTATTCCAAGTGGGACGATTTTGAGAGTTAGACAAGCTCTCATGGGCCAAATGTAAAACAAAATCCCCAAAAAATCAAAAGTCCTCTTGCTTGCCATTGGGATAAGATCTTTTAGTGCGCAGGGGAAAGCTGAAAAACTGGTACCCCCTTCAGTTGGGGTGGGGGCATAACTATGCCCATACTGGTTGGGCCTTATTTATTTGTTTCTTTTAATTCCCTGGCATCTAGTAAGCTTTTTGCCCCCCGAGGGAGTGGATCAGGGGTAATTGCCCACCGGTGGGCAGAACAACTTTGTCCCCATTTATTTTAGGTGAGGGTATGGCCATATTTTTAGGGGCACAACTTCCACAACTTCCACAATTTGCTATAGCATAGTTAGGAGCATAATCTACATTTAGCACTATTTTTTGGTGCAAAATGCACCTTACTGTCCCAAATGGACTTGAGGGCGCATATTGGCCTAACAAAATAGTACTAAATGCAACACCATTTGTGTGTTCATGCTTTGGGCATTTTTGCCCCATATTCTCTAAATTACGTGAGTGGGCCTAATTGCATAATTGTCAATATTTTTGCATCACAAGAGCAACATAAAATTATTGAAAATACTAGAATTACTCTGGTTTAATTCAAGTTTCCTTCAGGCCTAGTTACTTTGTGTTTGCATATACTTGTTAGTGCTTGATAGAGAGATTGTTGGTGTATGTAATTGTTTTGATGTATGTGCAATGTATTTCAAATATTGTGCTGACATACTTTCTGTTTTTTGTTTTGTAAATGTATATGTTTTGTTTGGGGTTGGGAGTGTTTTTGTTGCTTTTGTTTTTTGGGCCAGCGTGGTGAGGCCACTGGGGCTGATATTGGCAGGACACCATCAGCCACATCTTGGGGATCTATCAGGAGTCCCAAGGGTGATGGTCTTGACTGAACTCCAGGAAATCAAACCACTACAGAGGGACATGCACAGAGACATGCGGGAACAGATGGAGGCCCACAACACCAACATGGCCTCCCTAACAAAGGTGCTGAGGGACATTTACACCACTCTGAGCAGGGCTTTTCCACAACAGTCTACCCCTTCCATTGGCTCATCAACACCAGGCATATCAACATTGGTCCCAACAACTGGAAGGTAGGCCCTGCCAGAGTAAGAACAAGACCCAGGCACCCCTGACTCTGTAGCAGCAGACCGCCCCCCTCGTCCAGCAAAGAATCCAGGAGGTGCTGATGGCAAGACACCCACCATTGCCAGCAAGTGACCTCTTCCTAAAAGACCTCCTCTGTGTACCACACTTTCACTCTGTTGACTGATCCGCTACCACCTACCAGTTCCAATGGGAGGATATTCTGGACTTTGGACTCTCAACCGTGTGACCTCTACTCCAATTATTTCATTCACCATGACTGACCCCTTCACTTTACATCTTTTGTTTCTTTCGGTCCAAATTTTATTTGTAGAATTAGCATTGTAATAAATTCACACATCACGAACACTTTGTCTGCTTGCTTAATTTTCATATTTCGCTATGTAGAGATGCAAGACCATGTGAACCATACGATGAGGACACAAGCTACTTGTGCACGCAGGGATATTTTACAAATACACAATGTCTAGCTCAGGATTACATACAGTACATACCAACACATCAGTGCAAGTGTCTGGTCAAACCACAAATGTTACTACAGTGAACAGCGCATAGGCTATCAAAATGTCTGGACTCTTAGGAACAAGAACGTGTGACTCACACTGAGTCAAAGTACATATTTCAAGGTACAGACTCCCAGACCACAGAATGAAAGGATTTGTCAGACTCTGTCCTCTATAATAGACAAACAATGAAGTGGTTTATGTCAGCAGCTTGAGCCTTATCACACACCACACCAAAGTTATCCAACATCACACAATCCAAGATATAGGCAGATGGCAGTACAACAGTCCTGGATCACAGGGCCATATTAATCCAATTCCCATGCACCTGGTGGCATGACACAAACATATGTCAGTGTTGTGGCACAGGCACTGTGGCCTGCAATGATGAAACACATTCACAGCTCCGAACAAGTCATCCAAAAAGTGTGTTTAACAAATGTGAAGGAAAAATGACTTGATCAAAAATTAGGACTACATATTTTCAGACTACAGGATGACACAAATGATGTATCATGCCCACCACAAGACACAAAACAAGTGCTATGTGCATTTCAGTACCTCCACCCAAACACCGTGCCAACTGTCTTGGTATAGGTCTCAAACATCCAAACTCTGCAAACTAAATTACCTGGAACAGTCCATGCCCACTTTGTATGTCAGAACACCATCAGATACCTGCCAATGTCACAACTCTGAAATGCCCACATGAAGACGCCATGGTGAAGGGACCTGTACAAAGAACAAAACAAGGAATATAGGCTTGAAACCATACCTATGACACAAGTCAAGTCACATAGCAAGCAAATGGCAAATAAAGTACATATCAAGGAAACTGACACAAACAATGCAACATCATCTAGGTGGGGATGTGTCAAAAGCTATCTTATCAGGCAGCCTTTGGCTGAATATTGCAGAGTATCAGCTCCCTAGCTGCTTCTAAAACACTCAGCTCCACACATTCTCACAACTACAGTTCATCGTACAGTCACAGTCAAATCAAATCAAATCAAATCAAATCATTAACATTTATAAAGCGTGCTACTCACCCGTGCGGGTCTCAAGGCGCTAGGGGAAAAAAAGGGGGGGTTATCGCTGCTCAAACAGCCAGGTCTTTAGGAGTCTCCGGAAAGCGGAGTGGTCCTGGGTGGTCCTGAGGCTGGTGGGGAGGGAGTTCCAGGTCTTGGCCGCCAGGAAGGAGAAAGATCTCCCACCCGACGTGGAGCGGCGGATGCGAGGGACAGCAGCAAGTGCGAGGCCAGAGGAGCACAGGTGGCGGGTGGGGACGTAGAAGCTGAGGCGTCTGTTGCGGTATTCCGGTCCCTTGTCGTGGAGGGCTTTGTGTGCGTGGGTGAGAAGTCGGAAGGTGATCCTTTTGCTGACTGGGAGCCAATGCAGGTGTCTCAGGTGTGCGGAGATGTGGCTGCTGCGGGGTACGTCTAGGATGAGGCGGGCCGAGGCGTTTTGAATGCGTTGCAGGCGATTTTGGAGTTTGGCTGTGGTCCCGGCGTAGAGGGTGTTGCCGTAGTCCAGGCGGCTCGTGACGAGGGCGTGGGTCACGGTTTTTCTGGTGTCGGCGGGGATCCAGCGGAAGATCTTACGGAGCATGCGGAGGGTGAGGAAGCAGGCGGAGGACACGGCGTTGACTTGCTTATTCATGGTGAGAAGAGGGTCCAAGATGAAGCCGAGGTTGCGGGCGTGGTCTGTGGGGGTCGGTGCGGTGCCGAGGGCCGTGGGCCACCAGGAGTCGTCCCAGGCGGACGGGGTGTTGCCAAGGATGAGGACTTCCGTTTTTTCAGAGTTGAGCTTTAGGCGGCTGAGCCTCATCCAATCTGCGACGTCCTTCATACCCTCTTGTAGGTTGGTCTTGGCGCTGGCGGGGTCCTTGGTGAGGGAGAGTATAAGTTGGGTGTCGTCGGCGTAGGAGGTGATGATGATGTCGTGCTTGCATACGATGTTGGCGAGGGGGCTCATGTAGACATTGAAGAGTGTCGGGCTGAGCGATGAGCCTTGAGGTACGCCGCAGATGATCTCGGTGGGTTCTGAGCGAAACGGAGGGAGATAAACTCTTTGTGAATGGTTTGCGAGGAAGGAGGCGATCCAGTCCAGGGCCTGGCCTTGGATCCCAGTGGAGCAGAGGCTGGTGATTAGGGTGCGGTGACAGACGGTGTCAAAGGCAGCCGAGAGGTCGAGGAGAATGAGTGCGACTGTTTCACCGTTGTCCATCAGGGTTCTGATGTCGTCTGTGACTGAGATGAGGGCAGTTTCAGTGCTGTGGTTGGTTTGGAATCCGGTTTGTGAGGGGTCGAGCAGGTTGTTGTCTTCCAGGAAGGTGGTCAGCTGTTTGTTGACGGTCTTCTCTATTACTTTGGCTGGGAAAGGCAGAAGAGAGATGGGGCGGAAGTTTTTCAGGTCGCTCAGGTGAGCCGTAGGTTTCTTTAGTAGGGCGTTGACTTCGGCGTGTTTCCAGCATTCGGGGAAGGTAGCAGAAGAAAAAGAAGAGTTGATGACGGTCTGGAGGTGCGGGGCGATGATGTCGTCTGCTTTGCTAAAGATGAAGTGCGGGCAAGGGTCCGAAGGGGCGCCGGAGTGGATAGAGTTCATGATGGATTTGGTTTCTTCCGTGTTGATGTGGGTCCAGTTGTTGAGGGTGATGGCCGGGGATGCGGGTTCGGTGGTGTTTGGTTGGGTCTGGTGTCCGAAGCTGTCGTGGAGGTCGCTGATCTTGCGATGGAAGAAAGTGGCGAGGGATTCGCACAGATCCTGTGAGGGCGTGACGGCGTTGGCGTTGGCGCTGGGGTTGGAGAACTCCTTGACGATGCTGAAAAGTTCTCTGCTGTTGTGGCTGTTTTTGTCCAGTCTGTCGGTGAAGAAGTTCCTTTTGGCAGCGCGGATCAGGTGGTGGTGTTCGCGGGTAGCGTTCTTGAGGGCGTTCATGTTGTCAGCGGTGTGGTCCTTGCGCCAGGCTTTCTCAAGGGCGCGACAAGTTTTCTTTGATTCTTTGAGGGTGTCAGAGAACCAGAGAGGTTTTTTGGTGTTGGTCTGTCGATGCGTGCGTTTGAGGGGAGCAAGGTTGTCTGCGCAGTTGGAGATCCAGTTTGTGAGTTTGAGGACTGCGTCGTTGGGGTCGGTGGTGAGGGTGGGTTGGTTGGCGGCTAGTGCGGAGAAGAGTTGCTCTTCAGGGATCTTGTTCCACTGACGATGAGGGATGGGTTGAGTGCGGAGGTGGCGGGTCTCGCATCAGAATGTGAAGTGGACGCAGCTGTGGTCGGTCCAGTGTAGGGCGGAGGTGTGGCTGAAGAAGACGTGTTTGCTGGCGGAGAAGATAGGGTCGAGCGTGTGTCCGACGATGTGGGTGGCGGTGTTCACCAGTTGTTTGAGGCCGAGGTTGGCGAGGTTGTCGAGCAGGGTGGTGGTGTTGGGGTCGTTGTTTTGTTCCAGATGGAAGTCGCCTAGGAGGATGTAGTCCGGTGAGGCGAGGGCGTGCGGGGAGATGAAGTCGGCGATGGCGTTGCTGAAAGGGGCGCGTGGTCCGGGAGGACGGTAGACGAGGGATCCTCTGAGGGTGGTCCTCGGGTCGGTGCGAATCTGAAAATGCAGGTGTTCGGCAGCGAGAGGGGTGTCTTTGGTAGAGGTGGTGACGCTGATGGAGTCTTTGAAGATGATGGCGATACCTCCTCCTGCTTGGTTGGTGCGGTCTTTCCTGGAGATCTTGTAGCCTTCGGGGATGGCGGTGGCGATGTCTGGCGCAGAGGAGGCGTACATCCAGGTCTCCGTGATGAAGGCGACGTCCGGTGCTGTGGAGTCCAGGAGGTCCCAGAGTTCAACAGCGTGTTTGTGGACGGAGCGAGCGTTGACTAGGATGCACTTGAGGTGGTTGATGGCGCGTGGGCTTGTGTTCGTGGTAGTAGCGTGGTGGAAGATGCGTTTGCAGGAGTTGCAGGCCAAGGGTCCATGGGTGTGTTTGGGGTGAGCTTGGAAGCAGGTGTTGGAGCGTCCTGTGTTGAGGGCGTGGAGGGTGGTGGGGTCGTAGCGGATCAGCGGGGCTTGGGAGAGCTTGGGACCAGGGGTCGTGGCGCTTGGCGTGGGCCAGGCGCGGACGGGCGCAGACGGGCTTGCCTCTGGCGCGCCTCCGGTGTGCCAGCGGCGCGCCCGCTGCGCAGTCGCGCAGCGGCCGCCATATGAGGTAGGGGGGGGTCAGCTGGGGGCGAATGGGAGCTGGGGGGCGGGGGCGTGCAGGAGGTCACGGCGGGAAAGCGTGAGGGAGGGGGGACAGGTAGAGTGAGAAGAGCTGGGGGAGGGGGGTTTAAGGGTGGAGGGGGGTGAGTGTTAGGAGGTTTAGGAGATTAGGGAGAAAGATAGGAGTAGGGTTGTGAAGATAGGGGAGGGGGGTTGTAGAGGTGGGTGAGGGTGAGAGGTAGAGTGAGAGGATAGGAAGATAGGTAATAGAGGGGGGTGGCGGAAGGGGGGGAAGATAGAGAAGTAGATAGAGAAAATAGATAGATAGAGAAATCGATAGATAGGGAAATAGATAGAGAGATAGGAAGATAGGAGGAGGTGGAGAGTGAGGGAGTTAGATAGTGGGATAGAGAGATAGAGAGATAGGTAGATAGGAGGAGTGAGGGAGGTAGATAGTGAAAGGGTTAGATAGGGGAGATAGAGAGGGGGATGCGAGTGAGGGAGGGGGATGAGGTAGGAGCAGGAGGGCAGGCGCGGGGAGAAGAAGACGGAGGAGGCAGAAGCGCCGAAGGCAGAAGATAGAAGACCAGAGGACCGGAAGAACAGAAGAACAGAAGAACAGAAGACCGGAAGAACAGGGAACAGAAGAACACAGAAGAACACAGAAGAACACAGAAGAAGATACAGAAAACGAAGAACAGAAGGCAGAAGACCACAGAAGAAGATGAGGAAGAAGAGAAGAAGAGAGAAGACGGGGAAAAGAAGAGTACAGCAGAAGATTACAGACGAGGAGCGAGGAGGAAGAACAGAGAAGAAGAAAAGAAGAAAAGAAGCAGGAGCAGGAGAGAGGGTGAGTAGCGCGGGGCAGAGCGAGGGGCTGGGAGGTGGGGGGTACTTACTGTTAGGTGGGTCTCAGGAACTCAGGAACCTGGAGGAGCTGGAGGAGCTGCAGCGGCAGGGGGAGCGACCTACCCTTGGGTCAAGGGTCGCTACCATTGTCGCGCAGCAGCCGCCATATGAGGTAGGAGGGGGGGAGGGGTCAGCTGGGGGCGAATGGGAGCTGGGGGCGGGGGCGTGCAGGAGGTCGCGGCGGGAAAGCGTGAGGGAGGGGGGACAGGTAGAGTGAGAAGAGCTGGGGGAGGGGGGTTTAAGGGTGGAGGGGGGTGAGTGTTAGGAGGTTTAGGAGATTAGGGAGAAAGATAGGAGTAGGGTTGTGAAGATAGGGGAGGGGAGGTTGTAGAGGTGGGTGAGGATGAGAGGTAGAGTGAGAGGATAGGAAGATAGGTAATAGAGGGGGTGGCGGTAAGGGGGGGAAAGATAGAGAAGTAGATAGAGAAAATAGATAGATAGAGAAATCGATAGATAGGGAAATAGATAGAGAGATAGGAAGATAGGAGGAGGTGGAGAGTGAGGGAGTTAGATAGTGGGATAGAGAGATAGAGAGATAGGTAGATAGGAGGAGTGAGGGAGGTAGATAGTGAAAGGGTTAGATAGGGGAGATAGAGAGGGGGATGCGAGTGAGGGAGGGGGATGAGGTAGGAGCAGGAGGGCAGGCGTGGGGAGAAGAAGACGGAGGAGGCAGAAGCGCCGAAGGCAGAAGATAGAAGACCAGAGGACCGGAAGAACAGAAGAACAGAAGAACAGAAGACCGGAAGAACAGGGAACAGAAGAACACAGAAGAACACAGAAGAACACAGAAGAAGATACAGAAAACGAAGAACAGAAGGCAGAAGACCACAGAAGAAGATGAGGAAGAAGAGAAGAAGAGAGAAGACGGGGAAAAGAAGAGTACAGCAGAAGATTACAGACGAGGAGCGAGGAGGAAGAACAGAGAAGAAGAAAAGAAGAAAAGAAGAAAAGAAGCAGGAGCAGGAGAGAGGGTGAGTAGCGCGGGGCAGAGCGAGGGGCTGGGAGGTGGGGGGTACTTACTGTTAGGTGGGTCTCAGGAACTCAGGAACCTGGAGGAGCTGGAGGAGCTGCAGCGGCAGGGGGAGCGACCTACCCTTGGGTCAAGGGTCGCTACCACTGTCGCGCAGCGGCCGCCATATGAGGTGGGGGGGAGGGGTCAGCTGGGGGCGAATGGGAGCTGGGGGGCGGGGGCGTGCAGGAGGTCGCGGCGGGAAAGCGCGAGGGAGGGGGGACAGGTAGAGTGAGAAGAGCTGGGGGAGGGGGGTTTAAGGGTGGAGGGGGGTGAGTGTTAGGAGGTTTAGGAGATTAGGGAGAAAGATAGGAGTAGGGTTGTGAAGATAGGGGAGGGGGGGTTGTAGAGGTGGGTGAGGGTGAGAGGTATAGTGAGAGGATAGGAAGATAGGTAATAGAGGGGGTGGCGGGAAGGGGGGGAAAGATAGAGAATTAGATAGAGAAAATAGATAGAGAAATCGATAGATAGGGAAATAGATAGAGAGATAGGAAGATAGGAGGAGGTGGAGAGTGAGAGAGTTAGATAGTGGGATAGAGAGATAGAGAGATAGGTAGATAGGAGGAGTGAGGGAGGTAGATAGTGAAAGGGTTAGATAGGGGAGATAGAGAGGGGGATGCGAGTGAGGGAGGGGGATGAGGTAGGAGCAGGAGGGCAGGCGCGGGGAGAAGAAGACAGAGGAGGCAGAAGCGCCGAAGGCAGAAGATAGAAGACCAGAGGACCGGAAGAACAGAAGAACAGAAGAACAGAAGAACAGAAGACCGGAAGAACAGGGAACAGAAGAACACAGAAGAACACAGAAGAACACAGAAGAAGATACAGAAAACGAAGAACAGAAGGCAGAAGACCACAGAAGAAGATGAGGAAGAAGAGAAGAAGAGAGAAGACGGGGAAAAGAAGAGTACAGCAGAATATTACAGACGAAGAGCGAGGAGGAAGAACAGAGAAGAAGAAAAGAAGAAAAGAAGCAGGAGCAGGAGAGTGGGTGAGTAGCGCGGGGCAGAGCGAGGGGCTGGGAGGTGGGGGGTACTTACTGTTAGGTGGGTCTCAGGAACTCAGGAACCTGGAGGAGCTGAAGGAGCTGCAGCGGCAGGGGGAGCGACCTACCCTTGGGTCAAGGGTCGCTACCACTGTCGCGCAGCGGGCGCCATATGAGGTAGGGGGGGAGGGGTCAGCTGGGGGCGAATGGAAGCTGGGGTGCGGGGGCGTGCAGGAGGTCGCGGCGGGAAAGCGCGAGGGAGGGGGGGACAGGTAGAGTCAGAAGAGCTGGGTGAGGAGGGTTTAAGGGTGGAGGGGGGTGAGTGTTAGGAGGTTTAGGAGATTAGGGAGAAAGATAGGAGTAGGGTTGTGAAGATAGGGGAGGGGGGGTTGTAGAGGTGGGTGAGGGTGAGAGGTAGAGTGAGAGGATAGGAAGATAGGTAATAGAGGGGGTGGCGGGAAGGGGGGAAAGATAGAGAAGTAGATAGAGAAAATAGATAGAGAAATCGATAGATAGGGAAATAGATAGAGAGATAGGAAGATAGGAGGAGGTGGAGAGTGAGGGAGTTAGATAGTGGGATAGAGAGATAGAGAGATAGGTAGATAGGAGGAGTGAGGGAGGTAGATAGTGAAAGGGTTAGATAGGGGAGATAGAGAGGGGGATGCGAGTGAGGGAGGGGGATGAGGTAGGAGCAGGAGGGCAGGCGCGGGGAGAAGAAGACGGAGGAGGCAGAAGCGCCGAAGGCAGAAGATAGAAGACCAGAGGACCGGAATAACAGAAGAACAGAAGAACAGAAGACCGGAAGAACAGGGAACAGAAGAACACAGAAGAACACAGAAGAACACAGAAGAAGATACAGAAAACGAAGAACAGAAGGCAGAAGACCACAAAGGAAGATGAGGAAGAAGAGAAGAAGAGAGAAGACGGGGAAAAGAAGAGTACAGCAGAAGATTACAGACGAGGAGCGAGGAGGAAGAACAGAGAAGAAGAAAAGAAGAAAAGAAGCAGGAGCAGGAGAGAGGGTGAGTAGCGCGTTGCAGAGCGAGGGGCTGGGAGGTACTTACTGTTAGGTGGGTCTCAGGAACTCAGGAACCTGGAGGAGCTGGAGGAGCTGCAGCGGCAGGGGGAGCGACCTACCCTTGGGTCAAGGGTCGCTACCACTGTCGCGCAGTGGCCGCCATATGAGGTAGGAGGGGGGGAGGGGTCAGCTGGGGGCGAATGGGAGCTGGGGGTGGGGGCGTGCAGGAGGTCGCTGCGGGAAAGCGCGAGGGAGGGGGGACAGGTAGAGTGAGAAGAGCTGGGGGAGGGGGGTTTAAGGGTGGAGGGGGGTGAGTGTTAGAAGGTTAAGGAGATTAGGGAGAAAGATAGGAGTAGGTTTGTGAAGATAGGGGAGGGGGGGTTGTAGAGGTGGGTGAGGGTGAGAGGTAGAGTGAGAGGATAGGAAGATAGGTAATAGAGGGGGTGGCAGGAAGGGGGGGAAGATAGAGAAGTAGATAGAGAAAATAGATAGATAGAGAAATCGATAAATAGGGAAATAGAGAGATAGGAAGATAGGAGCAGGTGGAGAGTGAGGGAGTTAGATAGTAGGATAGAGAGATAGAGAGATAGGTATATAGGAGTGAGGGAGGTAGATAGTGAAAGGGTTAGATAGGGGAGGTAGAGAGGGGGATGCGAGTGAGGGAGGGGGATGAGGTAGAAGCAGGAGGGCAGGCGAGGGGAGAAGAAGACGGAGGAGGCAGAAGCGCCGAAGGCAGAAGATAGAAGACCAGAGGACCGGAAGAACAGAAGAACAGAAGAACAGAAGAACAGAAGACCGGAAGAACAGGGAACAGAAGAACACAGAAGAACACAGAAGAACACAGAAGAAGATACAGAAAACGAAGAACAGAAGGCAGAAGACCACAGAAGAAGATGAGGAAGAAGAGAAGAAGAGAGAAGACGGGGAAAAGAAGAGTACAGCAGAAGATTACAGACGAGGAGCGAGGAGGAAGAACAGAAAAGAAGAAAAGAAGCAGGAGAGAGGGTGAGTAGCGCGGGGCAGAGCGAGGGGCTGGGAGGTGGGGGGTACTTACTGTTAGGTGGGTCTCAGGAACTCAGGAACCTGGAGGAGCTGGAGGAGCTGCAGCGGCAGGGGGAGCGACCTACCCTTGGGTCAAGGGTCGCTACCACTGTCGCGCAGCGGGCGCCATATGAGGTAGGAGGGGGGGAGTGGTCAGCTGGGGGCGAATGGGAGCTGGGGGGCGGGGCGTGCAGGAGGTCGCGGCGGGAAAGCGCGAGGGAGGGGGAGACAGGTAGAGTGAGAAGAGTTGGGGGAGGGGGGTTTAAGGGTGGAGGGGGGTGAGTGTTAGGAGGTTTAGGAGATTAGGGAGAAAGATAGGAGTAGGGTTGTGAAGATAGGGGAGGGGGGGTTGTAGAGGTGGGTGAGAGGTAGAGTGAGAGGATAGGAAGATAGGTATTAGAGGGGGTGGCGGGAAGGGGGGAAAGATAGGGAAGTAGATAGAGAAAATAGATAGAGAAATCGATAGATAGGGAAATAGATAGAGAGATAGGAAGATAGGAGGAGGTGGAGAGTGAGGGAGTTAGATAGTGGGATAGAGAGATAGAGAGATAGGTAGATAGGAGGAGTGAGGGAGGTAGATAGTGAAAGGGTTAGATAGGGGAGATAGAGAGGGGGATGCGAGTGAGGGAGGGGGATGAGGTAGGAGCAGGAGGGCAGGCGCGGGGAGAAGAAGACGGAGGAGGCAGAAGCGCCGAAGGCAGAAGATAGAAGACCAGAGGACCGGAAGAACAGAAGAACAGAAGAACAGAAGAACAGAAGACCGGAAGAACAGGGAACAGAAGAACACAGAAGAACACAGAAGAACACAGAAGAAGATACAGAAAACGAAGAACAGAAGGCAGAAGACCACAGAAGAAGATGAGGAAGAAGAGAAGAAGAGAGAAGACGGGGAAAAGAAGAGTACAGCAGAAGATTACAGACGAGGAGCGAGGAGGAAGAACAGAGAGGAAGAAAAGAAGAAAAGAAGCAGGAGCAGGCGAGAGGGTGAGTAGCGCGGGGCAGAGCGAGGGGCTGGGAGGTGGGGGGTACTTACTGTTAGGTGGGTCTCAGGAACTCAGGAACCTGGAGGAGCTGGAGGAGCTGCAGCGGCAGGGGGAGCGACCTACCCTTGCGCAAAACTGTTGTAAAGGTCAGTGGTGCTAAGAGCGTATTATTGGAATCGCAAGATTATTATAGATGTATAAACAATCTACCTCATAGATTTTGTGTGATGCAATCATAAGCCCAAATCAAATCAAATCAAATCATTACATCACATGACATACTTACACTCATGAAAAGTAGCTGTTGATTAGATCTTCCCACAAGTCAGCTGCTGCCTCTTCACCACTGTCATCCTCACTTAGCATTTCAGGATTCTCACCCGGTAGCAGTGAAGGCTCCCCCTTCTCTGGGTTGTATGGGATATTCCTCCGCAAGGTGATGTTGTGGAGCATGCAGCATGCCTCAGTAATCTGACACAGTTTCCCAGGTGAGTACAGGAGGGCTCCACCAGTCTGGTCCAGACAACAGAATCTGGCCTTCCGGAATCCAAAAGCCTGCTCCATTGGCTGCTGTTTTCTTCCATGGGCCTCATTGAAGCAGACTTCCTCTGGCATAGTTGGACAACAACCAAGGACGGTTACAATATAGGGAGCCTCCTGTCGAGGAATAGGACATAAGTGCAACAATAAGTCCCTCACTTCATAATTGTAGCACCTGACATTACTAATACACAATCAGGACAGACGTGACTTATCAACCAGCCGGCACTCTCTGGGTGCAGTTGTGACATCTGCTAGGGTATGGTGCTGTTCTGTATTATGAAGGAATCAAAGGCTGAACCCGGATAACGGGCATAGACATGTGATATGTAGAGATCCGGCAAACAGACAACTTGCACATTGATGGAATGGAAGTTCTTTTGGTTGCAATAGACTTGTTAAGTGGCCTGCGGTGGCACCAAGCCAACATGTGTGCCATCAATAGCCCCCAACTCATGGGGGAGGTGGTCAAACCCATTAAAGTCTACCTTTACATTGGCTAAATATGCATGTTGGGGGAGCTGTCAATGTGTTTCACCATTGCTGAGAGAAAATTCTTCAACAACAGGCTGAACATAGGTTGGCACATACCAGCAGATAGGGCAACTGTATATTGGAAGGTCCCTGTGGCTAGGAAGTGCAATACTGACATGAATTGTACAATGGGTGGTATGCTGGTTGCTTAACTAATAGCTGGCATCAGATCTGGAAACAACTGACGGCATAAGTCCACTATTGTTTGCCTATTCAGACGGTAGAGTTGTATTACATGGCATTCTTCCATGGTCTGAAGGTCTGGCAGTGGACTGAAGACAGGAGGTTGTCGCATCCTCCCTCGCCCAGGGTACCTATGTGTGACAAGACATGATTTGTAACATTAGTCAGTGTGTCCCCAGCAACATACATGATGCATGTCAACAATATCATGTGACAAATTATTTCTGACTGGATAGACATGACACACAGTACACATCCCAGCGGGCAACTACGCAAGGGTCACTTGTGACCCCCATGGTTTTCAAGACGTGACCACAACATGGATTTGGACGGAACTCAGAGATGCGCTATACAATTGCTCTCGAAATGTGACTGTATATTCCGACCGCCACAAAGACGGTTTGCAGTGGTGGCCCATGCACTGATGTTAAATGCCATCTGCGCCCTGCAGCACCCTGCAATAGTGGTTGAGTAGAAGGACCTACATGACAAGAATAAAGATGTTTGTGATGCAACTAAACATATATTGTAGGTGTTATAAAGCCAAATACAGCATTTCAGGCCACCAAAATGACCTATTTCACTGGACATTAGGAACCGCCCGTGACCACCAGTAGAAGTCATCAGGGCGGTAGGCTGTTGCTACGGTGGTGGACATAGCCATAGGCTAACGTTGTTGCCTGCGGCAGTCGTAGCCCAATGGCTGTGTCTGCTGGTGGTGACGACCGCATATTTGGCGAATGTGACAACCATGTTGTGCAGATTCACTCATTTAACTCCTGACACTGCTGCCAGCAACACTCCACTACCTGAGCTGCTGTGTGTCACCTCTGGGAGCAGTCATGCCACACCCAGTAGGTGATAGGTCCCCTGCCTTCTCTCCAGAGGAGCTGGAGAGGCTTTTAAATGAGGTCCTACCTCTGTATGGACAGCTCTATGGCTCACCAGAGGAGCAGGTAAGAATCTCATAGGCACAATTGATGCTGTTCAACACCATCCTTTCCATCCTTCCAGGCTACAAAGTGCCCTGGGTGCCAGTTAGACTTCTTGTGTGCCTATTGCTGCAGTCTGTGTGTCATCAATAGGATGTGCATGGTGCAGCTATTGGTGGCCCTTAACACATGTTAAGTTCAGTCACCTTGTGTTGTGTGAGGTTTTTTGGGTCTTAGATCCTTTTTGTGTTGGATGCATGTAACTAGGTAAGGAGACTTTGCTGGCATCCGCTGACATATTTTTCTTTACGATGTTTGTATATGTTAGACAACATGTATGTGCATGACAGCATGAGCTGTGTATGCATTTTGTATGAGTCATTTGAGTATCTCGTAAGCAATGTGTATAATACCACAGATTTTTCACCCCACATCTGGCCTTGCCAAACTGTAGTCTGGAAGGCATATCCTGACTCATTCTGCCCTACAGGTTGCCACACACACATACCAGATGCCAAATTGCTGATCGCCACATGATGTACTGTCATGCATGGAAGTGATGGAAATGGAGTGTCATGTAGGTTCTGTATGCTCCGCCTGCAGAGACTAGGGCGTGTCAAATGTATCTCCCAGTATGGGACATAGTTCATGCTGTGGTAGCGTCACTATGGCTATGCCACTGTAGCACTGTGCTCACTCCCTGTATACCAGCATATCCCGTCATGTGGCCAATATGAGGCTCTGGTTATAACACTTTCCCTGAATGCCTCAGTCTGTTGACTAGATTAGGACTGCGTACTGAGGTTAATCCATGAACTAGTCCATATGTGCATTTAGCATGATTGTCAATGTGTGTCTTTGACTCATCACAGGTCCCTTACTCCCACAGCTCTGTTGTCACCTTCACATAACTCATATTTGTCCTGTATGTGGCTTATTGCACTGATGACAGTCCACAGTACAGACGGTGTTTCAATTCCTGGGGGGCCAAGAAATGTGACTCAGTAGCTTGTTCACATAGCAGAAATTGTACAATGCATAACTTTGTATGTTGGATGCCATCTCTGTGGAATAGACACATATGTCCAAAGGAGTGTTCTGTGGTACAGGTACGTACCACAGAACCCTCACCCTGAAGTGGCATGAGTCTGCATTTGGATGGCCACATGTCCACACATGCACAAGGAAGACACATTCTGCAGCCACCAGGCTAGCCCCTTCTTTGTCACTCAAGTGTAAAGATGAAGTCTGTACTATGACAATTGCCTTTAGGAACTGTATACAGTTAGTCAGTCTCACAGAGTGTTAATGTTTTGGTCCAGTCAGGACTCAGGAGTTTACCCTTCAGAAGTCACATATGTGTGTGGTGTTTCATTGTGGCTCACACCACAGTACATGTTGTGGAGCATGGGCTACCTGATGTCATTAGGCTTGCTTCTTCATTATAGGCCTTGAGCAGGGTAGTGTGTTAGTCTGCAGATGTGTACAAAAGTGCGTAGTCATGTCCCTATACTTATTTCCTTGTGTGTTTTAAACTTGTGGTGTGTTAACAAATTGAACATTTCTAGCTTGGTTTTTCTGATGTGTGTGTGACAACCATTTGTGTGAAAGGTTGTGATTGTAATATCTTGATTTGTTTCTTGCATCTATGCAGGCCAACGCTCATCAGATGAAGGAGCTATGGAGAGCCATCTCCCGGAAGGTGCAGATTCTGGGGGTCAACAGCCAGCCGAGCACCCAGTGTTGCAATAGGTGGGAGGACCTGAGATGTTGAGTCCGGAAGATTGTGTAGCAGGGGGCTGTCTTCCTAATCTAGGTGGGGCAAATGCTTCCTAGCGGTGGGGTACCCAGATCTTGATGGCCATTTGAGGGAGCACAGCAGCCACAAGGGGGTAAGTACAGGGCATAATCCTGCCTGTCACATTGCCATGTTAATGTGTTAGGTTCTGACATCTCCCCTGATGATTAGGGATGTGCCATGTGTGACACAGTAGATGAGTGCTTTTTTGTGTAGATATGTAATGTGGTGCATACTGATGTGCCTTGCCTATTGGCCCAGGAACCTAGGACACAACTGTGTACAATACACAAATACTTTGCTTTCCAGGGACAACATATGGCTGTATACATTGATCAATCAAGTACTGTTTGTTGTTGTAATAGTTGTACATTTTATGCAACAGACCACTACTCCTCAGTGTTACATGCCAAAGTAAAGGAAGTGATGGATAACTGTCCTCAGCCATGTGTCTGGTTAAATTAGTATATTGGCATCTGCCACCCAGAGGCTACTTGCCTTCAGCGCGTGAAGGGTGTTGGTGCCTCACTACTGTCTGTAATGTGAAGATGGGCATCATACATGTGACACAGCATACATTTATCTTTGGGTGCAGCTACAGACCAATACTTTCCCTTGGTAAGTGGGGAATGGCCGTGGACATGATTTGTGTTCCATCACTGCTGCCAACATTCCTTGTGCCTACATGTTAGCATGTGTCCCTTTCTCTTTTGACTAAATGTGTACGTTGCTGTTTCATACATGATCTATCTATGTTCATGGGATGATTCCTGCATTCCCTCACATATATGTGCATGCCAACCTGTGTTTGGAATAGGACATTTGCAATGAGAGTACATTTCATGTGGTGCCACAGACAGGAGTGTGTCACCACTGATTCTTGGCTCACACACACCCTCGGCCATTATTGCATGTCATTAGGCACCTACAACTGCAGTAGCAATGATGGATAAGACATGTATGACTAGATGTGTAAGCCACAATGTGCATTTCCAGGCATGATTGATGATTGTGGCATCATGTAGCAAAGTGCACTGCAGATGTGTAATGGGGGAGGTTTCTTTTTCTGACTGTTGGCATGCATCATGGAATGTCTAGCAGTTATGTTAAAATTACATGTATTTGGGTACAACCATTCATCCACAGAAATCTGGGTTTGCAGGACCAAAATAGAGACAGTGTAGCGGTTGAGGGCCTTCTACAGGTACTTGCAAATCTTTATGTCTCTCCAGCATATAAAGGAGTAATGGCTTTTACTGATGCAATCCGAGTATGTAGTTGTAAGGGGTGCTAGACATTAGTGGTGATTTCCCTGGGGCTTGCTGATTCATTGTGTTGTGGATGTTAGGGACATATCTCCGTGACAATTTACACATGATGTCTACAGTGTACGTTTCCATGCCAAATGTGTGACCTATCAGAGCAACATTGGTACTACCTCCATGACTCCATTGGGACATATTTCACTTGTTGAAGTGTGCATTGTGGATATGTTTTCAGTGTGACATGAGTATTTCCATGAGGCTACTGTACTGTTGTCAGCAACATGACATTTTCTGGGAGCATCATTTCTATTGTTATGTTACTGTGCATGTGACAAATAAATGTCTGCATAACCTTGTGTGGGATCTGTGGGAATGCAGTTAACATTGGCCTACTATTGCAGGACAACAGCTAAGTGATGTATGCTCCATGAGGCAAAGCTTTGAAGGTGATGTGGTGTCCTACTTGTTCAATGGTTATTGTGATTGCACAACTTCAGCCATGCAATTGTAGTTGTCTGAGATCCTGATTTTCCTTTGGGCAACTGTTGACAGTTCAGCATGCATATGGTATGGCACATGTAGGGTCCACTTAGGTGGAGTTTGTTGCTGAGGCCTACTAGACATCATGGTAATGTTTGCTAATCACAACTGTTGCTGATGTGTGATCAGGGACCCTATTTCTCTTTGTATTTGCAGGATCAGCCCAGACATGTGAAGGAGATAGGGCACAGTCAAGTGGGGAAGCATCTGGCCACTGAACCTAGGGTCAAGACACCACTGACACAGAGGGACCCAGACACCCATAGGGTGAGGGGAGTCCCACAGAGGAGACAGGATCGACATCATCATCATCATATTCTTCCTCCAGTGGCCGCTTACTAGTTGTGGGGGACTCATCAGGACCTCCTACAGTACCATCTTTGTCCGCCAGCCCCAGTTCTATCGCCACCCTCCCTATTGCGCCTCACCCAGTTAGCTGCACCTGCTCAACCAAGAGGGTGCATGCCTTCTTTGCCGCAGGCACCCCTGCCCCAGCCCTTTTATCCCGGCTGCCCTGAGTGAGGAGGATATTGACCTCCTAAGGAGTATCTCTGTGGGTCAGACTGCCATTGTGAATGCCATCCAGGGGTTGGCCTGCCAACTTCAGACCAATGCTTTTCTGGAAGGCATTCATAGTGCCATGTCAGGCCTACAGAGATCTTTTCAGGCTCTGGCCTCCTCATTGATGGCAGCCAGTCAACCCCCACATACAGTCCCTCCTCCACGTCCCTCTTCCCAATCCAAATCCCCCTTTCCCCTACCTATCCCAAGCACATAGACAGATCCGCACGAACCCACCTCAATACACACAAGCAGCACACATAAACACAAACACGATAAAACACACCTGCATGCAAGCACTCAACATACACCTACACACACAACATCAGCCACCACTTCCCCAGACACCCCCCAGACCCACACACCACATCAAGCATACCCACAGACACCACAACAGGCAGTGACACACCCACCACACCACCATACCTACAGACACCACCTCAGTAGACACACAGACATCCATCACACCCACCATACCCGCAGACGCCACCCCAACAGAGACACAGAAATCCACCACATCCACCAAACCTGCAGACACGACCCCAACAGACACATACACCTCCACCACTACAAGCATACCCACAGACACCATCCCAACTGACACACACACACACATCCACCACTCCCACATCACCCAGCATCTCCACCTCCCAGCCCATCAAGACAAGCAAACACCCACACTCACACCTGCAACAAACACCACCCACACAGAAGCATACCTCACACACGCACGCACCCAAGACATCTACACCAACACACCAGACAACCACTCCCTCAACCTCCAAATCCCCAACCCCTTCTGATGACCGTCCCCATGTTCCAAAGGAAAGTTGTTTTTTAAAATTGCCCTTTCCCCTGTTCCCTCCACCCCATTCCAAACCCATGAGACCCCAACCCATTTCCCAACCCACCCCATCCACATCCAAGTCCTCCCCTGTCACAACTGCCCGCCACAAGCACCCATACCCCTCCCCCCAAGAAGAAGCCCATCCCTCCTAAGAAACAGTCCACCCCTCATAAACCCAAACCCACCACCTCCACCCCCAGATGATCCCTGAGGTGCCTACCTGCCCACTTGATGCCCCTTCCAGAGGCAGATCCCTGGCAGTAATAGGAGTCAAGTGTGGGCACAGTACTGTGTACTGAAAGACTGCTGGACTGGCCAATGGTCTTGGACAGTTTGCATGTGGTTAAACATAAACCCAAACAGTTGTTTTTTGGGTACAAATGTGTACTGCAATTCCTTTTCTACGTTTATATTGTTCCTGATTAATTTGTGTTGTCTGCCTACAGTTGTCTGTGTTTCAGAATGCTTGCTGATCCATTTGCTGTTGTTTGCAATATCTGACTAAAGGGACAGTGTTGGTATCACCCAAGACAAAGGTAGATGTTGACTCTATGGATATGTGGGTGTTAATGCAATTGTGGTGTCATTGCATTGTGTTCTGTTTGATATGGTAAATATTTCATCTTGTGGTGTTCAATGTCAGCATGCATGGTGTTAGACTTGTCCCCCTGATATGGGTTGTACATTTGTCTCATGTTTGGGAGCTCGAGTTTCATTTGTGCAGACATGGAGGGTGTTCAGTTGTGCTAACTTCCTTTGCATTTGTCTGTACATGTGTCCATTCTTCTATGTGTACCTTGCAGCTACATCATCTTGATGTATGACCGATGATGTTGCTGTTTTATGTGCTTTCTTGACTTGCACTTCCACATTGTGCAGATAGGCATGTCACTCGGCTATACTATTGTTTGTTCCGGAGATACCTGAAGGGCCAGTTCATGTGCAAATGTTGTTTTAGGGGCATGTGCAAAGTGTAATCTGTCCCAGGACAGCATCCTTCACTGAATGCTCCTGATGCCCCCATCCCTATTGTTCAGGTTTTGTTTGCATAGTGAGCTTTGGATATCTGTCTCTGTTCATTGTGCATCCCATTGTCCTTCCATTGTGTTGTAATGTGTGTGTTGTGTGGGTCCATTGCAGAGCTGGATCATGGGAGGGGTGTTTGTGTTCCATAACACATCCTAACATATGTGTGTTGAATCTGACGACAGTCCATGGCATGTGTGCAATGTGAGGGTGTCAATTGCATTGACAGATGTGATGTTGCTGTGTTGTTGGTGTTGTGTGACACAATGTTGTGTACACTTGACTGTGCCTGTGCCTAAAATGTGCAGAGGTGTATTTTTGTGTAGGGTTGCAGTGCAGTGTGAGTGACCTACCCAAAGGGGGTGTTTTGTGGGTGAGAATGTGTCCTTTTTTGTGAATGACTCTGACTGTGTACACAATAACAAGTGTGCTCGGTGCCTGTAGCATGACGTTGAGATGATCTGTTGTTCAGCATAATGGCACAGGTAAGTGTGTGTATTTACAATTGGCTGCGTCCATGGTGGCATGGATTTTGTGCTCCATCAATGATCAGCAGCAGGACGTGTGTGATGTGTTCCATGGCAGCACCAGATGTGTAAGATTGCCTGCAGATGAGTTGCTCCCTTTATACTCTCTGTTTCCACCTGTTGAGATGTGGTGGTTGGACCGCCACGGTCACATTAGCAGTGTGCAACCTCATAATTTGCCAGCAGTAACACAGGCTCTGCCGGCCTGTTTGTGCTACCTTCTGACCATGGCAGACTGCGATGCCTGTCAGTGCCGGCGGGACCGCGGCGGTCTTCGTTCCATAGGCCTGCATGATTCATAATACAGTTGTCCGACTGCCAAGCTGATGGTGGTTGAACCGCCACAGCCGCCATGGCGGTGCATTGACCACCAAACTCATAATCAGGCCCTTTAGTTTATTTGGAAAGTGGTATCAGCATTTACTAGGCTGCATCCTATAGAATCAAGATAGACTAGGCCAGTGGTTCCCAACCTGTGGTCCGGGGACCCATGGGGTCCACAAAGCCTGCTTAGAAAATTAAATAATCTTAACAGATTGGGTCCCCAGCTTTCAGTAATGACTCAGTGGGGGGCCCGGATTCCAGTAATGTGCATTTAGCTCTATTGTAGTGAAAGTTACATCCTGGGATGTGGGCATATGGGCAGAATTATTCTATTGTAAGTATCACTGCATACTCAAAGTCTCATATGATTTTAGTTGATTAGTACTTGTTTGTTTTCTTGTTTATTATGTTAAAGAGCTCATTGTAGGAAGCACTTTGCTTGTTTGGTAGAGGTGCAAAAATAAGGAATATGTTTTTATCTTGGTGTTGCTCATGAAAAAAAGATGTTGGGCAGGTTTCAAATGTATCATCCAGTAGCCAGATGGCTGATTTTGTTAGAGGTGAGACGTTTTGTGCAATTGCAACAATAAATAATCTTTTCCCCTTATTTAAGTCACCATGCACAATTAAATCTTCTTTTGTATGGATGAGTGTTAAGTGCTGAGGGTTGTGCATTCCAGCAAACGTCTTTGGAGCAGGGTTGACATTTCTTTATTTTCTTCTATTTCTGTAAATTGTAATTTTAGGTTGGGAACAGAGGGTTCTTGGCCTACAACATGAGTTAGAATTCTATATGCATTGTCTTTCAAACCTGTTTCACTTGTATGATTTTACTGACCTCAGTCTCAGGCATATTTGGCAAGTGGTTGTGCTTAGTTAAATTTTCTCCTTCATTATTAGCATAGTGGCCCCACTGTAGCAATCATTTTAATAGTATTTTTTGCATTTCCAAAGGCTACGTTTTTGCCACTACGCCCGCTACTGTACTTGTAGTAAAGATACTTTATAAGGTGTTTTTCTTTTTGTGAGTTAGGGAAAGTGGACTCATTATATCAATTGGGACCTCTTTGTGATTTAAAACTATTAAAGTGAGTTATAGTATTGTGCATGGTATTGAACATAATTTACAGTATTGCTTACAGAGAACCACTTTTCTAATGTGTTACATCAGTGGCTCCCAACTTATTGACTTCTGTGGACCCCCACTTTATCATTACTGGAACCCAGGGACCCCACTGAATCATTATTGGAATCTGAGGACCCCCCCACTGAGTCATTACTGAAAGCTGAGAACCTAATCTGTTAATATTATTTAATTTTCTAAGCAGTCTCAGAACCCCTCAGGAGCCTTTGCGGACCCACCGGGTTTCCGGACCACAGGTTGGAAACCACTGTGATACATTGACCAGACGGTTTGCCATTTGGATGTGGAGTTTTGAAGGTCGGGCTCTCATACTTTTTTTCTTCTTTGGAAAAAGTTCACTTGTAGTTTTCGTAGTGAAGGTATGGAAAATAATTGAAAAGATATATTTAGGTTACTTTTACTTTTGAATATTTGTAAAAGTGCACTTTTGTTGGTTTACTAATTTCAGAAGATTAATAATGATTGTATTTACTATTTTGAAACTGATGTTCTTTTATCTACTTTGCTCATGGTGCAGGCAAAGTAATAGCTTGGTGTTTCTTGTATTTAAACTGCTATAATTGGTGGTTAATTTTGATTTGTTATCAGTTTTTATTTTGAATGTCGGATTTGTGTTTTTCTATACTTTCTTTCAAATTTTTCTTAGATAGAAAACCTTATTTAAGGTGAAACTGTTTTTTTGGTGGTTATTTTTTAAGATGCTTACCAATTTGAACGGGATTATTAAAAGAAATGTATTTTTCTTTTTTAAATCACTATTAAATTGCTTGATATAGTAATTTTTCATATGTTTCCATGTGTCCATAATGTAGATAGGAGGTTAATATTATGCTTCTCTATATTTTGTACTTCAATATTTCATTAACCTTGAATTTTAAAATAGCAATATTTGTGATGTTGATAAGTTTGCAATTTTACAGATAACATTCACCTCAATATTTTTGAGGCAATATTTTTGTAGTTGATGTAATGTGGCTGAATGGCTTCATGATACCTACATTTTCAGGTTTGCCACAACCACCTCTTGTTTGAAAAAATATACAGGGAGCAAAAAAACATAAAATGCACCTCATGTTCCAGAGAAATCAAACAATTAAACCAGTATTTGGCTTGGTGTAGGTCAGTTGCCCAATACTGAGTAATCAGGACAAGTGCCAAGATGAAATGCAATATGTAAAGTTTTAGATAACTCTAGTCCAATATAAATATAATGTTAGTGCCCAAATCCAGGCACACAATTCAACGGCAGAAAACTTTCTGTGCTTGCCCCGCTAGAGTTTCTTATGGGCTGTGTATCAATCCAATTTCGTAAAGGCCAAGTTAATAACTAGAAAACTACCACAATTAATGGGTTCTGGAATAGATCAAACATTGGCAAGATGAGTGGAAGCCAAGGTATAATAGACTTAGTAAATCACTTTAGGTTATCTGCTTCCTTCATGCATAATAGATCCTGTATCCCTTCTCTATGGTCCATCCCAGTGCTCCAGATCTAAGCACCGTGGACAAAAGTCTTAGCTGATTCTCAAATACAAATCTAAACAAGGGAAATATTGGACATGTACCATAGTAGCTTTAGTAGATTTTTCAAAAACGTATTTTCTGTCTTCACCAGTCTCAAAACATTATTAAAGCCCCCAACCTCATAACCATACATTACTGTGGATTGGGTCTAAGCCCTTAAAACCTTGGGTGCTGACGGTAAAGCTTTTACAATCACATTTTTGGTAAAATGAGAGGCAGGACATTTTTTGTCAATTATGTGCAAACCTAACCTGTTCACTAAGTCAAAGTCAGTAGCCCTTTACAAGGGACAATTACCAAGATATAGGGGGTCATTATGACCCCGGTGGTCGGTGTAAATTTGGTAGTACCTCCATCAGGCTGATGGTACATACCGCCATAATATGACATTGGCAGGTTGGCTGAAGCCAACCAGCCAATATACCACACCGACCGCCATGGCGGTAGCAGCCACCGGGCCAGAGATAACAATCTCCAACCTGGCGGACGCTACTGTACCACCAGCGGCATTTAACTCTGCCTACCACCAGGGTAGGCCCTACCAGTGACAGGGAATTCCTTCCCTGTCACTGGTAGGAGGCCCACCCCCCCAACACTCCCCAGATGCCCCTCACCCCCCCTCCATCCACGCTCCCCCCTTCAAATCCCCCCATACACACACACTCGCAGGCACACACCATGCATTCACACACTCACTCACACAAGCATACACGCATGCATCCATTCATTCACCCACACATTTGTACACACATTCATACTGACATGCAGACATGCATTCACATTTCCATTCATACATGCACTCTCACACATGCACACACACACACACAAACAACTCTACACACACATTTGCATTCACACACACACTCACACATTCATGCACACAACCCCACACACATATACACAACACCCCCCACCCCCCTCCCCTGTCGGAAACCCGACTTACCTGCATCCAGGGGGTCTTTCGGCAGGGGATGGGACGGGGCACTGCTACCTCCAGCGGCGCCTGCCAGCAGAACACTGCCAGGCCACATTATTTGACATAATACAGATGGAGGCGGTCTACTGGCGTGGCGCTGCTGGTGGTAGCAGTGCCACCTTAACACTGTCCGACAGTATGGCCACAGCCAGATTTCCGCCCTTCGTGTGCCAGAAATCCATCTGTGGTCATAATTTGGTGGACAGATGTTAGTGCCAGCAACGGTCTTTTGGCACCCGTCGCCACGGCGGTAGGAGGAACTTACCGCCATTGTTGTAATGTGCCCCATAATGTTTTCTTAAATGCAGATAAAACATTTTCAAGGAAAAATAGACCAAACAATGTGTCAATTTAGTGAGAATTTAATTTTTACTCATTTATGTGTGCCTCAAATCTTGTAACAGTGACCTTCGATTTCTGTGACAGTATATGCCAAAATCTGCATGGACCACTAGTTCTGGCTGCCATTAATAAATCCTCCCTCTACTTATAAAGATATATTTTTGCTCTTCAACAGAGATTTGAATTTCTTGAGCCTGGGGGATACACCATCTTTCAACTTGCCTTTTAGGACCATTGATGGTTGTTTCAGTACTTCACAGCACAGGTAAGTAATTGTTTGCAATGTTTTTAAGTGACATACATTTATGTTTTAGCATATATATATATATATATATATATATATATATATATATATATATATATATATATATATATATATATATATATAAATATATATATATATATATATATATGTCTAGACATAAACATATATAATGTCACTTGAAAAGGGGAAGTAAAGATGTTTAAGGATGGATAGTGTAAAAGTGTGATAAGGATATTTCTCACAGATTCTTTCATACAGCCCCTCGTTATGAGTGGCCCATTCTTTTCCCATCGCTATGTAAACTATTGATTGCATGGGAATCACAATCTACAGTGCAGAGAATTCAGAATTACACGTTTTGTGGTAGTTACCACATGCCTCATAAATTTTGATAATTGAAACCTGTAGAATTTTACCACGGGAAAATGGCTAGTAAATACCTGCTCATGCCTGTAGATACAGATAAATCTGCATGTAATTCCCCATTTTGAAGCGCCCGACTTGTAGTAGGCGATAACTATCGCCTCTTTCAAATTCTGATTACAGTGGTATCATATTTTAGAAGGTGCAGTAATAATCGCTTTCCCAGCCAGGCACCCATAGTGAGGGCCTAAGAATTAAAACTATGTCATCCTGTGTGTGGCACCACTCTTCAGTCCTCGGTGAACCCTATTGATTTTAATATAATATTAGTCTGTGCTTAATTTTAAAAGAATAAGGGCCAGATGTAGGTAGGAAAAATTTAGCGAGTCGGAAATTGCGAGATGCTAAATGGTATCCAATTTGCGAGTGGCTATTGCATTTGGTTTGCGACTTGCAAATTGCGACTTCCTATTAGCGGGTCGCAAAACGGGGTCGCTATTTTTGCGAGTCGGTAATGGCTCGTGTCGCATTTTGCGAGTCGGAAATGGGATTTTTGCATCCCATTTCCGATTTTGCGGGGTCGCAAATTGCGATTCGGGCCATTTGCGACTCGCAAAAGTTTCCTACATCTGGCCCATAGTGCTGGAAGCAAACTTTTTTTCTCAGAAGGCTGCTGCTGGATGTCGGGATTGCCAAATACACAACAAAGACGGTGGACTAGCCAAAGCAGAATCCAATTTGGTTAGTGGTGGGCAATAAATTCCACTCTGCCAGGAAAGTTGGCCTAGTTCAGGACGAATTTCACCAACAGCCACGTGGTGGAGTTTTTTTCTTACGTGCAGCTCAACAATGGTAAATTGGTGAGAGCGAATGAGAATTGGCATCCCATAACTTGATTTTCAGGCGCGAGGAGAGCACCTGATGAAATTTTCCCATTGTGGGAGGTCACAGGAAGTTGCAACTGTTTGCACTGAGAAAGCTGCTGCTCAAGTAGAAAATCTACTCGAGCTACAGCAAAACGAACTCAAGCAGCAGCGTACTTTGGCGTGTCAGGTGGTGCCATTCACAGTGGTTTTTCAGTGCAGAACAAGCTTCTGGCGCTAAATAAACGGTGGAGGCAGTGCGGCGTGCCGATTTCCGCCCACTCACAGAACTCTACTTAATCTCATAGAGTTTTAATGCAACTCCATAGAATTCTGCAAAGTGAAACTCTGCGAGTTCTGCCCACCCCTAAATTTAATAATGTTGTTGACCCGTTTGTCTAAATCCTGGGTACAGATATTCAGATAAAAATGTCTTTTTTCAAATTTACACTTTGCATTTGTCAAAGCTTAGGTTTACATTTAAAAATATTGTTTTACCACTTCATCACTGCAGGCTTCACTTTGATAATCACAGATTAAAACTTGCCAATAATACTGTAGCATATGTTTTAAAACATATTTAAAAAAATATTTTCTACAAATCAGCCTGTCCCAAACTTTTTAAAGATTGAATGAAGTGAGTTTAAACGCATCTGTTTCCCTACCGAACAGGTATTTATGCAAATTATATAGCAATAATTCACTAATATTTTCCAGAAAGACCCAGAGACGCATTAGGCCTTGCATCCAAATGGCACACATGTTCTTCAGCAAGCAGGGAAGAGCATGGTTCTAGACGGCACAATTATTTTGGGTAATCGTGTAAAACTAGGCTTTGACCTGGGTCATTGTTTTTCGCCTGGTACAGAAGGGGTTCAAGTGTTTTCCACAGGAGGCCATGATGCCTCTCAAGTGTGTGCATTTGCTGACAGCAGCAAAAGAACTCTAAGAAATCCTACAACATCTGGATTCTTGAGTGCACTAGTAGATTGCTTATTGCGTCTTTATCTAGGTCAGCCCAACTTTAGAGGGGAGGGGTGGAAAGCTTAGGGAGATGGGTGAGAAGTCCAATATGGCTATGGAGTTAAACACATCTCTTTTTATGCCTGCCGCCCCCTCGCTGTGCCCATAGTAAGTTGCGCAAAAGCTGCATAACTTAAACAAGTGCAGAAGTATTAGTGAATTTGGCTATGCATGTAATGCACGTTTTCTTATCCAGAGGTCCAAAACGTTTGTAAATCTCACGCTTGGTCTTTTTGACAGCACAATTGAGCTTTGTGCAAAACCCTGTTGGTTCTGCGATTGAAGTACTACATTTTGTGACCTCAGAGGCTTTGTAGATGCTCTTGTGCACAGCTGTAGTGTGTCTCGGTGCTTAGGGAGCCACAAATGAATCATGGCCATGATGCTTTAATGTGTGCAGTACAAAGAAAAAGAAAACGTATCTGACATTCCTGGGGAAACCCTTGAATCACTCATCACTGTCTTTGCTAATGGAAAAATGCCAGTTTTTCATCAGTGAGGTCATGGCAATAACATACGTTCCTGTATGAAACACATGAGTAACTCCGCTTCACAGGGATTGTGCAAAAGCGCTTAATCCACTGGTCTGTGTGTATCTCATCAGATGTGGCCAGCCCTGACAAATGCCAACAAGACCAAGCTCTGGCTACCTGGTGCACAGATGTATAGGTGGCATTATTTTCTCTCGTCTTCTGCCCTTGGGGTCCTCGTCAGTGTGCACAAAAGGCAAAAGTCCTTTAGAGTCTTCCTGGAGGAAGAATTATCCTTTGACTCGGCCGGGATGCCTTGGGCCGTGCCACCGAGGGGCAGAGAGCTAAATCTGGCCTGGCGACACTGATTCAGCTACTTGAGGGCCTTGGTTGGATCTAGAGGTGCCCTAAAGAACAAATCCTCCACGATGTGCAAATCAACAGAAATAATAGTGGCCCTGCATCCACGCAGACCCCGAGACCAGTTTATTTCCTCCAGATTACACCATGGTGAGACTGGCACACGACTGCTCGACCTGCTTCGGGCCTCCTTCACTGCTGGGGGCAGTGCTTAATTTGTGCTTGTTGTTTCCGGTGCGGAGCACCTTTTTTTGAGGGCTGGCTCTTATTTTTCTGCCTCAATCACTTACTGCGAGCAAAAGACACATGGGAAAGACGGAGCAAGAGAAAAACGAAAAAGCGTCACAATGGGAGAAAGCAGAAAGCTGCAAGAGTGAGCTGAAGGGGAAGGGAGTGGCTGTGAATGGATTGAAGATGCCCGAGATGGCTTCAGGATTACGCTCTGCCTCAGTATTCCGTGTTTGCACATTTAATAGCAGCAACCACGTGTTTAAGAAGAGGGCTTTGGGCACCAGCACGTTTTTATTTACAAATTAAGCACTGCCTGGTGGGTCGTGTTTGGAAACTGGGGGGGTGTTACAGATGAGAAGTCATAAACCCCCTGAAGCTAGGACCATTACAAGCCAGACAACTGGCCTAGCCTGCGCCACTCACAGGCCTGCGCCCAATGCCATACATCTTCTTGTGCCACTTGGCCGGCTGAGTCCTCGTTTATCATGCTTGTCGCCGCTCGTGACCTCCGCGCAACTGCTCATGCCACCCTGATCTGGGGTCTGGAGGGGTTGCACCGCTGGGAGTGCCCTGAGAACTCAGCACTCGACCCATTATGACCCCAGACAACGCCACACTCCTAGCAGCCATCACACAAACGTGCAACATGCTTGTTAGAAATGAGGTCTCTAGTTGGCAGAGATATACACCTTTGTCCAAGTAGGGACCATAATCCTAGTCAGGGTAAGTCACACACAATCCAAATTACCCTGTGCTCACCCTCTGGTAGCTTGGCACTGAGCAGTCTGGCTTAACTTAAAAGGCAATGTGTAAAGTATTTGTGCAATAGATCATACAGTAACACAGTGAAGCACCACAAAAAGACACCACACAGGTTTAGAAAAATAGAGAATATTTATCTGAATAAAATACTGTTGAAACTATGAGAATCCAATGTACACAAGCACCGTTATGAATTTTTAGAGGTTAAATTCAACTAAAGCGCCTAGAGAACACAATAGCTCGAACAGGGGCTATCAAGGCATTGTTGACGGAGTTGTTCCCAATGATCCAACACCACCGGTGTAGGTCACGGAGTCACACGGACCCCCAGGTACAGTACCGTTGGAAAACAAAGAACAAGGAGTCGGAAAGAGGCATCGCTGGAGTTGATGCAGCATCAGTCCCTTATGGCATCTGAGGAGAGAGACGTCAGTTCTGCACTGCGAGACATGTGGAGGTGTAGCATCAGCTCTGTCCAGATGCAGGGGGAGATGATTCAGCATCGTTTGCTATGTGTTGATTCCTTGTGACCTGGCGGGATTGCTTGTTCCGGTCTGTCAGGACATGACATGTCGACTTCCCAGTGTCGCGATGACCCAGAGTGATGTTAGCGGAGTTGTTGTGATGTCGGACTTGTGTTGCAGGCAGAAGTCGATGCTTGCAGCGTGGTCCACAGAGCAGGAGCAGGAGCAAGCTGCAATGTCGCTGAAGTCGTTTAGAAGTCGCTGAAGTCGGTGTACTAGCCAAAAGCTAGCTGTGGAGGTCTTTGTAGTCCCTGAGATCCCAGAACAGGAGTCCAGCTCAATCCAAGCCCTTGGAGAGCACTTGGGGGGAAGGCAGAATCCTTCCAGCACAGTCAGAGGCCATCAGGGCAGCAGGACAACAACGGGGCAGCAGTCCTTTGCAGCAAAGCAGTCCAGAGAGTCCTTTGGATAGCCAGACAGGTCTTCTGACAAAGTTCAGGGGCAGGTCCAGAAGTGTCTGAGTTGGTGGGGTTAGAGATCAAGTTTGTATACCCAAAAAATGCCTTTGAATTGGAGGATACTTCAACGAGTGGTTTGAAGTGCACAAGTTCCCCTTTCAGTGCAGTCCTGTCTGCCAGGGTCCCAGTAGAGGGTTTGGCAGTCCATTGCGTGAGGGCAGACCACTAACCTTTGAAATGTACGTGTCAGGCCCACCACCCTTCCAGCCCAGGAAGACTCATTCAATTTGCAGATGAGTGCAGGTGTGACTGAGTGTCCTGTGCTTGTGGTCGTCTGAGTGAAATGCACAAGGGAGCTGTCAACCAGCCCAGCCTTGACGTTGACTGGAGACAGGCTGTAAGGCACAGATATTTTTTAAGTGCAGAGAAATGCTTACTTTCTAAATGTGGCATTTCTAAAATAGTAATATAAAATCCAACCTCACCATTAAGCAGGACTTTCTATTACCATTCTGGCCATACTAAATATGTCCTGGTTACTCATTTCAGATCAGAATCTACCACTCAAAAAGTATATGAGGGCAGACCTAATGATAGCCTATGAAGGGAGCAGGCCTCAAAATAGTGGAAAATGAATTTAGGAGTTTTTCAGGACCAGGACATATAAAACACGTGTACATGTCCTGCCTTTTACCTACACAGCACCCTGCCCCATGGGTTACCTAGGGCCTACCTTATGGGTGACTCATATGTAGAAAAAAAAGAGGAGTTTAAGGCTTGGCAAGTATTTTTAAATGCCAAGTCAAAGTGGCAGTGAAACTGCACATACAGGCCTTGCAATGGCAGACCTCAAACATGGTTAAGGGGCTACTTATGTGGGTGGTGCAATCAGTGCTGCAGGCCCACTGGTAGCATTTAATTTACAGGCCCTGGCCACAGGTAGTGCACTTTATTAGGGACTTATAAGTAAATCAAATATGCCAATTGGGTATGAACCAATGTTACCATGTTTAAGGGAGAGAGCATATGCACTTTAGCACTGGTAAGCAGTGGGAAAGTACGCAGAGTCCTAAAACCATAAAAAACAGTGTCAGAAAAGTGGAGGGAGGTAGGCAAAAAGTTAGGGGATGACCACCCTAAGGATTTCTAGTCTAACAGTGCTCAACGCCAAAATCGGCACAATGGGATCCTAGGTCACACTTGTCCAACAAGATCTCTGTAACACAGTTGAACGGACATCAAAAGCTGAAACATGCATCTCAATCACAGAAGATTCCATTACTACTCTTAAAAAAGGTCACCAAATTAAAGGAAGTCACCAAGAAACTGGCCCAACGTGTGGAGGATCCGGAGGGTGGGGCCAGTCGAAACAACCTGCGCTTCATGGGATTCCCCGAAGGGTGTGCGAATTTGTCAGCACATACCTTTTTGATGCAGTGGATCCACTCAATAGTCCCTTCAGAGGCCATCTCCTCATGCTTCATGATTGAACAAGCCCATTGTGCCATTGTACAGAAACCACAGTCCAGTGCTAGACAATGACTGATGATTGCCAGAATCCCCCATCACTTGGATATAGATGGTGATCCTACAACTCACCAGATCCCAGGACAAACTGGTCTATCAGGCTGCCAATATAATGATCTTCATAGATTAGACCAGAATGGTACAGCAGCAACGCCAATCATTTACAGCGGCCAAATAAATTCTATGTGAATTCAAACTGTACCCTGCCCAAATGTGAGTGATTTTTGAGTCCCAGACCTTCTTCTTCAATACCCCGTTTAAATGGATGGATGAAAGAGTCAAACCGCAGCAACACATACCCCCGCCTTGACTCCATCTTTTCTCAGAATGAATCCTATGCAGCCAGTCGACGTTGAAGTGGCAGGGCAGATCGCGTCCCTCCTGGTGCAATAAATTAAACGATCCAGTCAATTGGACCGGCTGGCCTAGGTCAGTGGGGGCACAGGGGGTCATGTAGCGCCCCACCGAAAGCAGTTTACCATATGACGATCCTTCATGGCTGTTAGCAGATAGTCTGCAGTACAAGACCAATACTCAGACCGCATTTCTTCACTAGACACCCCCACTAGCGTCTCTTAGTTATGGGGAGTTGGGATCTTTTGGACACACTGGATGGCGGCCCCTATTGGGTCTCCATTCCTTCATTGCCTGCAACAGATGCTTCAAGTTCAAGAAGTGTAGGCAGGGTAGTTGGAGAGGGTTTGTTTAATCGATTTGTTTCTTTTGTTCACATTATTACTGTTGCCAACTGGTTGAGCTCACCTCAATTCCGGGCACTATCCATAACTGTAAGTTACCAACTAGGAACCCACATTGATAGAGGATAGTCAGAATAACCCATGCAGTCAAGTCCACCTCATGCGTTGGAATGTCCACGGTACCATGGACAAAATCAGGAGAGGGGCAGTCTTGAGAGAGTTTGGGAATTCATATTCTGATGCTCTAAGAAACACACCTCCAGTGTAATAAGGCCCCAAGTCTCACCCGCTACGGGTATAACCAAGTGTATTACTCAGGATTTCACAGGGCTCCTGCGATACCTGTATCCTGATACATAAATCACTTCCCTTCCACCACATCAAAATTTGGTCTGACCACATGGGACAATACATAGTAATAACCAGCTCATTATACGGCGAATAAGTGACATTAGGGTGCTTCTGTGCACCCTTGAATAAAACATTTGTATGCTGCTTAGTCTGCCTATGGGGTGATCTCGCACAGGGCCATTCAATCCTTGGGGGCGACTGGAATTACATCATGCACATCCAGCTGGATAGAGGCCAGATGATGTGGACTATACCTACACACCAGACATCTAAGCTACATTCTTTGACCTCCATGCTAGGGCTCGTAGATGTATGGAGATCCCATCACCCTACTGAGCGAGGATATACATACCTTTCCATATTACACAACTCCCTCTCCAAGCTAGATTATATTTTTGTCCCTACCAAAGATTTACACAGGATCTCACACATAGAAGTGAAAGCCAGTGGCCTGTTAGACCACTCCCCTGTAGTGACGAGCATCAAAATGGGACCGGAACAGCCCCCTTTCCGATGGTGCATGTCACCATGGAACCTGTGCACTCCCACATACAGAACACTCCTCACCCAACACATTACAGAAAACGTCTGGCTAAACAATGGGTGGATAGCCTTGTCCATGACTATGGGAGGCATCAAAACCATTCCTCCATGGCATAGATGTTAGCTACCAGGGGAGAAACAACGTAAAGAGAAAAACATTGTGGACCTTGAGACACAGATACAAGCCCTTGAGACACAGGGCAGTCGCCCCAACAGAGCGTCAGCCCTCAGCTGAATATGGCCCAACAAGAGCTCCACCAAATAATGACAGACAAAGCTAAACATATATGTCAGGCCTCAGAGGGCCGCATATACCAAATTGGAGATAAGTTGGGCCGACTACTTCACTGGCTCTCCCAGGCAGCCACCCCAACTCCTCCTCTTCCGTTAATCCATGATGCACATGGGACTTTGATAGGCAACCCCAAAGACATTACACACCAGTTTGGGTGGCATTATCAGACATTATACACACAGCAGGAAACATTTCCATTAGATTTATTATTAGACTTCGCCAATGACCTCCCCCTCCAGACGCTCACAGACGAGACCCGCACACTCTTAGATGAAAAACTCACTGAAGGGGAGATCGTAGCAGCACTAATCACAGCAGAACTAACTGTGTCTCCAACCCGGGAAACCTACCGGTCCCAACGGACTCCCTGCTGGATTCTTCAAAACCTTCATGTCCCAATTGGATAATTATTACTTACAAGCGATACAGGCAGCCTTTAAAACCAAACTTCTCCCACCAGATTGGTGACATGCCAAAATAATGGACTTTGCCAAACCAGACGCCTCCTGGAGGTCATCCTATCATCCAGTTTCACTCCTGAATATCAAGGCCACATTTCTGGCCAAGACTCTTGCTAACAGACTACTCCCACACCCAGACGAATCAGGGTTTCTGCCAACACAGGCCACACGCCACACGCCACAATATTTATTGTGTAGTTAATGCCATTGCACTAGCAGCCTGCTTGGAGTGACCAGCGGCTGTGCTCCTGGCTGACCCAGACGGGGCATTTGACTCAGTAAGATGGGACTATCTATTCGCCCTCCTCCAGAAACGAAATTTTGGCCCCAGATACATCTCTTACGTGTGCTTATTATACAATGACTTGACAGCAACGTCAGAATAGCAGGCTACTCATTCGAACAATTCCCCATACAGTGAGGCACCCACCAGTGATCCCCGCTGTCACTCTTGTTGTTAGCCTTGCTGGTTGAACCATTGGCAGTATGGGTCCGACTCGATGCCCAACTACGAGAGTTTGAGTGGAGTCCACATCGCTTGGATCACGTTGCACTGTATGCCGATGATATCCTTTTCTTCCTTACAGACCCAGATACATGTATCATACATATCATGCGAATATTTGGAGAAACATCAGGAATGATCATGAATACATCTAAATCAGTAATCGTCCCAATTAACAGCTATGATGGCTTCCAACTATGGGAATCGGGGATGTGATTGTCAGAAGGTGGGTGTCCACATCTCCCACAATATAGAACCAGTCCTAGCCCGCACTAGAGAAGAGATAAGGGTATGATCCCTTCTCCCCTAGTCAATAATGGGCCAATCTGCCATCTTTAAGATTGCCTCTCTCCCCAGGCTATTGTATCAATTACAAAACTACCCCTATACCATCCCTCAGTCCTGGTTCAGGAGGGTAAACTCCCTCCTATCGAACTTCCTCTGGAATGGAGGTGCTCACCTCATTGCCTTAACCACATGTTTCCAATCCATCTACACTGGGGGAATATCTGTGGCTGACTTATATTCATACTACACAGCGACTCATCTGACGGTTATAAATGAATGGTGGCACGATCACCAGCAGGACCCTGCATACATGGTAGAGAAGAGGGCAATGGCTGATTCCCCATTACTAGGCCACCTCTACGGTGCAACCGTTATAGCGTCTCTGCCTCCAGCCACACAGGTGGTACTTCGGCTCTGGTGAAAGGCCCTGTGATGCATGGGATGGTGGGAAAGACTGACAGAGATGACACCACTCTGGCGGGGCACTCGGCTGCCCGAGGTGGCTCGTTTGATGGGTTTCTACAGATGGGACCTTATAGGAAAATCCTCCCTGGGTGACATTATGTGGAATACGGTACTTGAATCCTTCCAGGACCTACAGCAAGACTACCTACTGCACCACACCCAATTCCATCCAACTCAGACATGCACTTACCCCTTATATTAGGAGCCTAGACACACTACCCGAATATAATCCACTGGAGGGTAAGCTTCTTACGGATATCCTAGGTGCACACAAAATAACCAGATTTATCTCACGTTAGTGAGTCACAACACTCATACCCTATCAGCCCTACTGAGTGCCCGGGAGGCAGATCTGGGTCAGAGAGATGATGATGATTGGGCGGACGCCGCATGTTCCCCCGGGAGGCGGCCATCTCATCTCCCCTCAGCCTCATACAATTAAAATACTTACATAGGGCATGTTACACGAGACACTGGCTATGGAGAATGGGTCTCATAGCTTCTCCGCACTACTTGCGATGTCAGTCTGAAGATGGCTCTTTCCTATACACAGTCTGGGGCTTCATGGGGCTGCCACACTTCTGGGGAGGCGTCGTGGCCTGTTTAAGTGAGGTATTAGCATGGTCCATTACCTTACACACAAAGCTAACTCTCCTTCACATACTGGCTGGCATTAGTAGAAACAGATATAAGTGTGCTTTACTCCTCCTAGGCCTCACCATCGCCAAACGAGACATAGCTAGAGTCTGGAAGGCTGAGAGTGCCCCCATCCTCACTGCATGGAAAAAGGGACTTGGTTTCTGTATGGGCATGGAAATAGCCGTATTCCAGGCAAGAGGCTGTCCCCAAAAACACCCCATCATTTGGCCAAGATGGGCCGACTATAGAGGTATAACCACCTGTTAACCTGACCCCTGTACAATCACACACCTCTACCATAGACGAAATACGTTTATTTGGGATAGCTACTACATGAGACCATATATGCAACCTCTGTCAACAACACATCATCTATGCAAACATCACAGGACAGTCCCCGTCTGGGCAGATGGAAGAGACCTGAGCACCCTAACTTCTGGGCTTTGGTTTCCATATTGATTTAAATATGTTAATAAATGTCTTCTCGGTCGGTTAGGATGTGGTAACTGTAACATTCCATTAAAATTCTGTTTTGATAATAGACTGCTCTGTAATGTCCCCTCTATTTTTGATAAAGAAGTATTTTATTATCCATGTCAAACCGAATCAGAGTCCCCAGAACACTGCACTAGTCCCAAGAATCATCAAACTGATTACTGTTATTTTTGATTTGGGAATTATGCCTTACAAATGGAAATATGGATAGGTAAACCTTTGCTTAAAAAGAGAAATGCTAATTTGAAAGCTCTATTAAACTATACATCCATCACTCTACTATCTGCTTTAGCTAAAATTGCACGAAATAATCTGCCCATGTGGCTTTCTTACTTTCTAACACCATGTTTTGCTTTTTATCAAACGATCTTGTTAAATGCCTTTGGCTAAAAGGTGTGAGTTCTGGCATGCAACATAACTAACGCATTTCAAAGGTTTCTATTCACTGAACTATTACTAACCTCGGTTTTGTAGTGAATTACATAGGTCTTTTATGATGTACTTCTTTCACCTGCCATGCACCCACTCTGCACTGTGCACTGCCTTTGGCCAGGCCCTGCACACTGTCCATGCACATCGAGAGTTGGTCACAAGTCATGCCTGACCCTGCACTGGACTTAATTTGTTATTGGCCAAACATCCATGTACGTTCATCAACCAGTGCCAAGATATAAGTTAATAACTTTTCATTGCCCCCATTTATCTTTGCCCTGCCAACGTTTCTGCCCATAAATTGACAAACAGGAAGCTAAAACTTCTAAATGTCTGCCAAATGTTGAATAGATTAATTGGATGTGCCACATTTATTAAAACTTAATTCATCTCCCTTTGACTGACCCTTTCCTTGATAGACCCACATGAACTTGAGGAAGCAGGCCAAGAGCAAGCTAAATGTGTGAATCAAAAAAAGTGGTCACCACTCCTCTTTGACTTCCCTACCCACAATGGATCTGAACTACCAGCATTCGATGTAACTTCCCAACTGCTTCCCATATTTGATGCAGATTATGAAACAGTGCTAATGTTAGGGGATTAACTTTTTATTTTCCCTCCTTAACTTTTCTGCCCTCGATGGATTTGCACAAACCTATATAACACCAGTCCTTTTAAGCCTCTGCCAAACATTTGTGTAGATTCGTCACACTAATGCTATTAGCAAACAAACACAGTTTTTGCCCCTCTTTTGTAGGTGGGCCTCGTTGATGGATCTAGAAAAACAATAAAATGCAAAGAGAAGGCTAAATGGGCTACTTCTCTGAAAAAGTTCATGCAAATCCATCAAATGGTGCCAAACGTTTTTAATAAATCAAAAACATTTTTGACCTCTCCCCCACCCCTCTCCCACCACCCGTCGGGTCAATCCAAAATCTGGAATACCTACAGTGGGTGCACTTGCAAACTGCCTAGCACATATGATGCAGTTTCATCCAAAAGCACCAAATGTATAGGAAAATCTACATTGTATTGACCCTTTACATCTGCAGCCCTTCATTGAGTGACACAAAAACCTGACAAGTCAATGGAAAACCATTCCCCCCAAGCATCTGCCGAATTGTGAGCAGATATGCCACAGAGCCCCGTGGTTCCTAGCACTGAACACGTTTGGTCCCACCCTTTTATGTGGGCCACCCTTGATGGATGTGCACACATTTAAAAATGCCATTAAAAGGTTAAACAGGCTACGTCTCTATGAAGCTGTGAGCAGGTCCATCAAATGCTACCAAAGTTATTTAAAAATCAAAAATATATTTACCTTCTCCCCTTTAACTTATCTCCCCCCATACAGATAATCATAAACCTGAAATATTTGTACTGCATGTAACTTGCTAACTACCTATCACATTTGATACAGATTCATAAACAGCACCAAAGTTATAAGCAAATGAGTATTAAATTGACCCCTCTTTTACGTTGCCCCTCCTTGATGGCTTGGCATAAAACTTGACACATCAAAAGAAAACTATTGCTTTCAAGTTTCTGCCAAATTTTGTGCAGGTTTGTCACACTGCTCCAAACTCATTAGTAAATGAACTTGTTTGGCAACCCTTTTTCAACCGTGCCTATTATTAATGGATCCCCATAAATTTGAAAATACCAAGATTAATCTCAGCATACTAAGGTTCTGAAAGATTTCATTTATATTCGTCAAGCAGTGCCAAAGTTATAAACAAATCAACAAATGGCTTTCCAATCCATATTGTTTATACAAGTTTTAACCCTTTCAAACCCAACCAGAACAGTTTTCAAACACTAATATCTCAAAAACTATGGAATGGATTTACAGCAAAGCAATAAAAGCACGCTTTCTGAGCAATATTCTGCTTTCCAGCATGGTACAAATTGATTCAATAATTTTGGCTGTAGATGTAAACAAAATTTTCCATGGGGGCTGCAATGGGAAAACACAACTTTATTCCCTTGCATGGAAATGCATGAATCTTGGCATGCCAGAATACATACTCAAAAACAAGGACAACCCTACACGCTCACAGGGACTAGGGGCCAGATGTAGGAAACGATTTGCGAGTCGCAAATGGCAAAAATTGCCGTTTGCGAGTCGCAAATGTGAGTTTCCTATGCGGAAATGCATTTTGCGAGTCGGGACCGACTCGCAAAATGCATTTCCGACTCGCAAATAGGAAGGGGTGTTCCCTTCCTATTTGCGAGTCTGAGTGGGATGCAATACCATTTGCGACCGCGTACGCGGTCGCAAATCGTATCGCAGTTACCATCCACTTGTAGTGGATGGTAACCCACTCGCAAATTGGAAGGGGTCCCCATGGGACCCCTTCCAGTTTGTGAATGGACCCCAAACATTTTTTTCAGGGCAGGTAGTGGTCCAAGGGACCACTGCCTGCCCTGAAAAAAAAACGAAACTAAAGGTTTCGTTTTTTTTTAAAAGTGCAGCTCGTTTTCCTTTAAGGAAAACGGGCTACACTTAAAAAAAAAAAACGGCTTTATTTAAAGCAGTCACGAACACGGAGGTCTGCTGACTACAGCAGGCCTCCATGTTTGCGAGTGCCTTGACTCGCTATGGGGCCGCAATTTGCGACCCACCTCATGAATATTCATGAGGTGGGTCATTGCGACCCCATAGCGAGTCGCAGTCGGTGTCTGAGACACCGTACTGCATAACATTTTGCGAGTTGCAAATAGCGAGTCACTATGACTCGCTATTTGCAAGTCGCAAAATGTTTCGTTTCTACATCTGGCCCTAGGTATCATACATACCATGCGAATATTTGGAGAAACATCAGGACTGATCATGAATACATCTAAATCAGTAATCGTCGTTGGGACTAATTTGTAACTGGACGCCTAATATCACTTTAAAGGAGTTCCTTCAACAATTCATTATTTCAATGCACATGAAATGAATAGTATTATTGAGACCCTATTTCAGTATGTGGGGTAGATCTGTTAATGGATGCCAAAGTTATAGGCACATAAAAACGGGCATTTCCAGTTGATTATTGGTCACTTCCACTGTGTAATATATATGAGATAAAGTACACCCCGCCATTTTTTATAAGGATATTACAAGTCACTGAGGAGTTCTGTGACAATATAGCGGAATGGCTGACTTGCAATACCCTTCTAACGTAAGGCAAAAATTATTTTATTCCTGCCATACCATCCCTTTTCTAAAAATAAGAATAAAAATTGAACATCTAGTACAAAATTAAATAAAACAAAAATTAAAACATATTAGGATCAGTTTAATATAATCAGATTAAAAGGGCTGATTCTCAGAATGAGTAATAACATTCAGAGAAATTCTTTCTTTCTTGTAATGAATTCTAGTGTGCAAAAAGTAAACATGTTGCCTTAAATATCTCCTTTCTTCTGATTTCTGTTCATTAAAAAGTGACATAAGAACGACAAGTCAATTCTTGTTTTCGGTGCTTAAACTGCAGTGGTAAATGATGCACTGTGGTATGTCTTTCACCTTGGTTACTGGCTGTGGTACCCAGTTTTTTGAAAGTCACAAATCAACTTTTATGGTTTGAGCAGCTATGTCATTTGAATTGCAGGTTTTTTCGTGTGTGTATGTGTGTCTGTCTGTGTGTGTGTGTGTGTATGTGGGTGTGTGTGTGGGTGTGTGTGGGTGTGTGTGTGCGCGCGCGGCACCCATACAGGAAAACCAAACACCTTTATTATTATTTCTCTGACTTTCCACAGAAGGGCTTGCAACAGGTGAAACAACCAAAAAGTTGTGCTGGCATTCTCCAGACAGTATTGTATCCGTTTCTGCACTACACAAATCTCCTTTTCAGATTGCGCTAATAGACATCTCAGATGGTGTATATTCATCGCCTGACTCAATCCACCACACACCTGACAGCATCAGATTTTGTTCCATTGCCAGGCACAATATAAAAGTCAGGTTTCTCTACTCATTTTCCTCATGGCAGGTTATGTTGCTATTGTTTATATAGCCTCTTAAAGATATCTAGGTAGGACTTTGTGCCAAGAAGAGTATGTACTTCCAGGACATTTTCTAATCCTGTAAACCAGAAATGCAACTTGAGCCTTTCTTTAGTCCAGATAGGAAGAGTTAGCTTGCTATTTCCACTGAGGTAGAACATTGAGTCCTTGTGCGCAGGAGCAGCAACCTCACACCACTCTTCGTTTCATCCAGCTCAGAGCCCACTTGCCCAGAGATCAGAGAGTGGCAGACATGAAAATGTACACCATCAATGAACAGTGCGACAGACCTGAGCACACATTCAATATTGAGGCCTGTGCATGTGCCAGTGGACGGCTGGTCCACAATCTGTGGCAACAGGGATGAGCTGGAGGAGTAGAGTTCCTCAAAGTAGGGCAGGGCAAGGGTAAATTGGCACTTTTAAAGCAACAGAGGGATTTGTGTTGAACTGTTTCTAATATCTGTTTGGAATGCATAACATCACCCAGTTCCTTGGAGCAGGGTATTGATATTGGCAATGGTGATTGTTGAACAAGATAGAGAGTATGTTCTTTCTCTCTCTCTTATGGAAATACTAGAAAAGTCTTTCATACTGCACTGCTTCTAACTACAACCCTGGAAGCACAAAGCAAGAAGAATGGGTGAAAAACACACTCCGCAATGGCCTTGTGGCCCAAACGACTTGAGAGTGCAATAGTCAAATAACCCTCTGCTGTGTGCAAGATTTCGTTCAAATAGTCCTTAGTGTTCATCGATGATTAGCTGGGCTGGTATGTACTCTAAAGCAAGGAAAACCTGCATGACATGCTGAACGTATCCTGAAATCATGCATATCACTTCAGTTTAATACAAGTAAAGGTCAGTTAATTTGCTGTGTGTTTTTGAATGTGATTGGTTATATTTAAGATAATTTAGGATTACTGTTCCAGTTATTCAAAAAAAGTACTTCAGTTGCTATTGTTAATTCATTTTCTAAAATGTGCTACAATATTTAATAACCTTTTTATTATATCTACAGCAGCGCATGCTGCCCCTTATTTGAAGCATATCATTTAACCTCAAACTACTAACCAAACACCTGTCATACAGGATAGACTACATCCAAGATCCTCCCAGCAGTATTTATCTGGTATTTTTATATAGAATAAATGAACTCCAGGGTCATCAGGACACTTTGCAGAGAATTTATGTGGAACCTGAACATAAAAGCGGGGGCGGCTGGTACCCTTTGAAAGTGGTGGAGCGAGTGCAGTGCCCCACCACCTCCCAAAAAAATAAATACATCCCCCCTCCCTCCAAAATTGCAAAGTAAACAACCCTTCCCTAAAAAAACCCAAAATAAAACACCCCTCCCTCCAAAAGCCCAATTAAAAACATAACACTAACTACAAAATAAACACAACCACCACACTTACATGCATTACAAATTTGAAATCAAATAAACCAACACTTACCCACAGACTGCGTGTCCTCCTCATGTTCCTCTGCTGTCCGACAGAGGAAGAGCTCCCTTAACCAATCCAGACACTGCTCTCAAGCTGTTAACCAGCATGAGAGAAGCACCTGGATTGCATGGAACGGGCTGACTGGATGCTCCTTCAGGCCCTGGAGGCCTGTGGTTGCTCTCCACCCAGCTGTTCTAAGAAATCTGAGTGGAGAGCTTCAAATTGTGCATACCACTTTGGCGAGCTCAAAAGAGCCGGCCACAGTGGCATGCGCACTTTGGAGCGACCTGTCAGCCCTGCTTCTGTCCTCTGCTGCCAACTGGCAACAGAGGACACGCCCAGCACGTCTCTGGGCTCGGGCTGCTTCAGTGTGCACAGCACCGGTAAAAATAAAATTGCTATGAAATCTTTCCATTGCCATTCTATTTTTGCCTGTGTGGCTCGCACCAGACCGGGTGGTAACGCTCCCCGACTCTCAAGAAACCGGCCCTGCATAAAAGAAAAAAGATCACTTCAAGCAGACAGGAGAGCCATAGAGGAGCAATCTCATTAGAGAGATAACAACAGTCTGAATAGATGTGGCTTGGTTTGGAAGTCTGTTTGGTCTTTTGTGGTACAGCTAAGAATAGGGAAATCTGTGATTACTTTAGGTAGAGATAAATTAGGTGAATATTTATAGCATTCCTGAATGTGAGCTATATTGGTAGATTTTGTAAATGCAGAAGTGCCTGCTCTAAAAAAGGAATATTCATGAGCTTGGTAGGTTTTGAAAGCCAGCTTTCAAGTCTGTTGCACATTCTCAGATCCCTTTAGCATCACATGATGGTAAGGAACTTTGGAAGGTGATTATTTTCACATTCTAACCTTCATGGTGACATACATCAGTCCGAAGCAAATTCTTGCAGGAATGGGAAGCCAAAACATCCACTTATTCCGAAAGGGTGCCCATTAACCCAATGACAATTGAAGGGTGACCTCATCTTGCAATATAAGAATATGACATTATTTTACCACTTTGAAATAGTTTATTATAAGATCTACAGTCAGACGAAAGCACCACAAAACCCTTGCTGGTGGTTGCACTTGAAAAAGAATAATGCAATATAATACATGGGATTCTGTAATCCCTGTATACACGCCAGTCTCTAATTTCTTTATAATTAGTGACTTGTGATGCACCCAGTCCCCTATCATAAAGAAAAGAGGTCAGAACCTGACTATAATAAGTTATTACAGACACATTCTGACATCACAATTAACGCTGCCACTGCCAGGTGACAGGCAGGTCAGGTTATGGAGCACAATTCAAGCAATTATTTAAAACAATGAAGGTTGTATTTTTTTCTGCTGTTTTATTTTCTAGCCGACAATGACAAGCAGAGAGAAAATGTTTATTTTTTGCACTCTTTAGGTACAAAGAAGCTAGAATCTTTCTGCATGGTTGTACACATTCGAACTAGTGCAGCTAAAAAAAAAAGAACTTGTATTGAACTGTTTCTAATATTTGTTTGCAATAAAGAACTAACAAGTTTTTAATGTGTTTAATTTTCCACTTTAGTTTTTATTTTTATTCTTCATGTTTGCAAAGAAGCTCACTCTTTCATATGAAAGAGCTACACAGCAAGGTTTTAAGGCCCATATTTAAACTTTTTCATGCAAAACTGCGCTAACGCACTTTTGTGTGAAACAGTTTACAGCCGGCTAGCGCCATTCCAGAGCACCAGCCAGGCGCCATATTTAAGAAATGGCGCAAGCCGGTGCTAAGGGTAGGCTAACGTCAAGGAAAATGATGTTAGCCGGTTGGGGGTGGCGGTTTGGGGGAAGGCGGTTTTGCATTGAAAAATTACGTTAGGCTGGTTAGAGTAAAAAAAAAAAATACTCTAACCAGCCTATCGTCATTTCTCAATGCAAAACCTACCATACCACATGACTCCTGTCATGACTAAGCTAGCTTAGTGCCATTATTTAGGCCTGCCTCCCTCCCATGCACCATTTTTGCAAGGGAGGATAAATAAGGCATAGGGCCATTGAGTCATTTTTTTGCCCGGGAATGCCTACCTTACATCTAATTGATGCAAGGTAGTTTCCCGCTGGCAAAAATGTCTTTAACTCTAATATTTTGACGTTAGAATAGTCCAGCGTCAAAATATCAATATGAAGTTAGGTTTGCGCTGATTTAGTGTAAAAAAAATTATACTAATTCAGCGCAAACAGAGTATAAAACTGGGCCTAAGTGTTTTGTGGGAAAGGGGACAGTGTGACTATGTATAATATAAGGGATAAAGGATAAAGTAGCCCCGGGCATACATGATAAGGATACTGTAAGTCACCTCGAGGCTCCATAACTTTATAAAATAACTCGGCATTCAGCCTCGTCCTCTATATGGTTATGGAACAGATCAAAGACTTGCAATATCCTTATAATGTATGGCAGGGGGTACTTTATCCCTTATATAATATGTAACTTAGCAACGTAGAGTAGGGTAACATCACATAAGATAATATAATGAAACACAGCATAATACAATAAAACATGGCATTATCATTTTCGTATCAAATTCTTTATTAATGATTCAAAAGTAAAATGGTTTTAGGTGAGAACCTACCTTCAGACTCTAAAGCTTTTAAACCTTCATCTCAGATCTTTAGCATAGCTGCTGTCTTTGCCAACTATACGCTTCCTTATTTGATCTACATACCTATCAGTCACGACTCGTGGCAAGCAGAAGGGGCGGGGTGGCATACAGTGGGGGGGAATAAATGAAAATGTAATTAAAAATAAGAAAACAAAAAACACTTACCTCCTCCGTTGCTGCCGCATTGCTCCTCTGTCCCTCGTAGCTCTAGGCTGCAGGCACCGGCTCCCAGCCTGTCCTGCGACCAATCCTGATGCTGCTCAAAGCAGCTTCAGGATTGGCTGGGAGCGCCCAGCCAGGACGCACTCAGGCTAACTGGGAGCCTGTGCAGGCTCTCTCCAGCCCGGCAACTGTGTTGTTGGGCTGGAGATAGCCTACTGCGCAAGTGTGTTTGGCCGGCCCAAGACGGCCAGCCAAACACACATAGGCTCTGAGGGGGAGTGTTGTGCACTTCTCTTCGCATGTGTGTTTGGCCGGCCAAAGACGGCCAGCCAAACACACGTAGGCTCTGAGGGGAGGTGCTGCGCACTTCCTTTCACTGCTCGTCACACCTGTGTCCCCGCCCCTTTTACCGAAAAACGATAATAGACAAGGTTTATTATCGTTTTGGTAAAAGGTTTGCAGCTGCCGCAGCGGGGGGGGGCAACGCTCCTCCTCCCTATTGGAGGAGCCGACCCTGATACCTATATATATATTCCGAAACATAGCACTCTGAAGGATTCCCAGTAATTTGTAACACGCTATAAAAAACACAAATAAATAAATAACAGAGATTACAATAAAAAATAGCTGTTGTGGTTTCAACAAAGTAGAACATTCAGACTTCCTTACCAGAATATGACTTGGGATGTCTGAGAGAAGCCTAGTTTCCTGCTCCTTTTGCCTGCATTTCAATATTTTGATGATTTCTTTTGCCAGCGGATAGACTGGGATTTATGTCGCTCGGACAATGAAACAGTGTTGAGAGGGATTTCACCGTTCAGATTTGCAACTATAACACTTTCACTGGGTGGAAAGAGGCAACAAACACTGAGGAACCACACTCTGGCACTTCACACTGTTCAAACATAAACCATCTGTTTACCTCACATAATAAACATAACCAGTGCCAGCTAAAGAAGCCTAAATAAACATGATGCGATTATTCATTCTCAAAAGTAGTTGAAATGTGTGATTTCTAAGATCGATCTCCAAATAAAGACACATTGGTGTGTTTGCGAGGAGGTGGGATTTTATTGCGTTATGTGTTACTTAGGAATGCTTCATTGGTGCCAGCGTTGTCACAGTCCTAATAATGGTTAATGCTCTTTCTTTGTTGTTTGAAACCCCAGCCATATAGCAAGGCTAATATAGGATCCTGGTCAATTTCCTTTAAAATCCTTGCCTTTCTGCTAATGAGGCCAAGAAGGGTGGCTGTAAGTAGCTAAATTGTGGTAACCTTAGAAAAAACCACCTGGCTCTCTAGAACTGCTTAGACATAGAACCCATCACATATGTACCTTGTGGTGAGTAATTATGTCGGCATGCTTGAGGTTCTGAGTCTTGTTCAACCTCCTGAAAATAAAACCTCTATATACACAGATGGTTTAATACCAATCATCAGCCTAGAAAGCAGGGCTAGGTCTCTGTGAAAAAAACAAACTCTCAAAATATTGCTGGGACATCTAGGCAGGCATAGGAATCAGGTGATATCAGTATAGCGCAGTGATCTTTAGGGAAGCCCTCATCGCAGGAGTGAAGGGGTGTCTAAAAAAAAAGGATGGACGATATTAAAAACCATCATAACAAATGTAAAAAACACATTGAGCCAGATCCTCTAAGAGACAGGTCGCAAAAAGTGGTTGCAATTTGCATGCTGACTTTTTATGATGAAACCTATTTACTAATAGGTTACAGTGCAAAATCTCTAGTCGCAGGCGGTCACAGTACGAACGGTCGAATGATTATTAATTATGCAGGTGCCCATTTATGATCCCCTTTGATTGACTACAAACACAGGGATGGTGACCTGCAAGAAACAATAGACCACCATCTCTGTGTTTGCATTTCCAACCCACAAACATTTTTAGCCAGTGTTTCTTAAATCAGTAGTGCTGCTTTAAAAAAAGTTTCCCATTTTGGAATACATAAGGTGAGGCAGAGACCACTGCTTGTTCCACCGAGGTCGCCCAACAGGATCTCAAAGGGAAAGATGTTCCCAGGAGACAACTTCCCCTTTGTAAATCAGTTACCACCCTCTTTAAGGTGTTGGTACTTGGCCAATGGTTTGCGACTGTGCAGTCACAAACCACTGATAAATACTGTTGCTACTCACAACTTGGCGAGACACCCTTCTCATGCATCCCTCCTAATTGTGCTTCAGAATGGACTTTTTAGGAAATGACCATGGCTTGTGTGGTGTACCTCTAGATTTTTGCCTTCACTATTTTTGCTAGGTGTACAATTCTGTGCACTTCACCCTTGCTAGCCAGTGGTAAAGTGCCCGTTCATTATGATGAATTTGGTGTACTACTGATTGACACAGCCAACTTACCTATAAGTCCCTAGTACATGATACAAAGTGTACACAAGGTCTGTGAGCTAAATGTCACTAGTGGACCTCAGCACCCATTGAGCAATTCACCGCAGTGATAGTGTAAAACATGGGTTCAGGCCTACCACAGTAGCCTGAATAAAGGAGCTCTTAAACTGCTATTCAACCTGCCAAAAGAAACCCCACTGACATTGCTAAACCTGCCTTTTAAATATGAATCACCCCTAAGTAGGCCCCAGTGCCCATAAGGCAGGGTGCATGGTACTTAATAGTAGGACAAGTAGAAATTAAATGTTCAACATATCCTTACAGCTCTTTTTAATGTAGCTAGGCTAATTGTTTCATAGGAAATCACTGGGATGTAATATTACATTTAATAATGCCACCCCTGCCTAGGAGATACCCCTCAGCAGCAGTACCCTCAATATGCCCACCTTCTGGCAGCACTGACTCTGCAGCGTAATGTAGCAGGGGTTCAGGGTGGCCAGATGAAGGGGAGAGCTTTAGGGAGGGTACTGCGGGGAGGAAGATGAAGATCCTAGTTCTGAGGTCGTAATCGTCTGTGCCACAATTATCTTACTGGGTATACTATGTACAGTCACAACACATTTTCTGACAACACTCAGTATATTAGCCCCTCGATATCTTACATACTCCTTACCTGTGAAAGGAAAACTGAAGTACGGACCAGATCTGCGATAACACTTAAAATCTGTGATCAAAATGCTCTGTTTACATCATGTTCATGATAACGGGACACTTCCATTTTACTAGAGTGCCTCACATTTATTCTTCTCTGTCAACCAATGTTTTAGTTTCTGAATTTAAGTCACACAACCTCTATGATGTAGATTGTTCATATATATATAATTTTCTTGCAGGGTAGACAATATGTTATTAGCACAGCTGACTTTTAGAGTTTTGTGCTATGACCAAAACAACGTTTCCTCAAAGGGAAAAGGAATATCATCCTAATGTGATTCTGTGATATGCAGTTAGGCAGTTTTGGAATGTGCAGTCTTTTCTTACAGCATGACGTGGTCTCAGACAGGGAGCCCAGACTAGCTGTGACCTGGGTCCTCCGAACACCTTCAATAGCAAGCGTTCAATGAAAGGCGGAGCTTCTATTTAAAGAGCAGACACACCAAGATGGTGGCTGGGATTTCAGCGCTGTCTCGAGGGATCTCACTATAGTGTGTCTTTTGGCAGAACATGCACGGCAAGGCCCTAGAAATAAACAGCTGACAGTGATACAACGACTATCAACAGTATTGTCCTCTCGTCCATGAGATGGGCTTTTCAGTCACTGGATCTGTACACATATCATAGTCTTTAGTATCTCAGTGCTCAGTTATAGCAGCATGGGAACAATGGCAATGAACAATATCCTTTTAACAGTATCATTGTGACACCAGTGTTCCTTTTGCTTAGAGACAGATGGCATCCCAAGGCTTCCAAGAATCCTCCTCCGGGCTGTATCTTTTCCACAAAAACGAGGTATTATAGTGTCCCTATATGACGCTTGGCATCCATGATCAATCGTACCTCGCACTTAGCATTATCATCAACTACGACAGGTGGCGAACGTATGTGAGCTGGGGAACCCAAGGATTTTAAGAGGGAAGTATGGAACACAGTATGCACCTTCATAGTACGTGGGAGTTGCAGTCAAAAAGTCACTGGGTTGATGATGTGACTTATTGAAAATGGTCCAATGCATCAAGGCTGGGACTTATGATGATGCCTAAACTTCAGATGTTTGGTGGATAACCAAACATGATCACCTGGCTGATATACAGGCCCTGGTTGGTGCTTTCGGTCTGAAAATTGTTTGCACTGTACTTTTGCTTTAGCTTCATAACATTCCATTGGAGGTGGATCGCCATGTTATACCTCTTGCATAGTCTGTTTTTCACAGGAGGTATTGGTAGGGTAGGTGAGGGTGCATCAGAGGTAAATAGTGAGGGTGACTACCATAATTTGCAAAAAATGGGTACATTTGAGTGTAAGAGTGGCTAAAATTATTGTAGGCAAATTCAGCTTTCAAAAGCAAATCTGCCCAACAACCAGATGAGTCAGATAAATAACACCACTTATATTGTTTTAGTTCCTAGTTCACCCTCTCAGTTTGATCATCCGTCTCAGTGTAAAAACTCATGGGTACGTGACTTTTGATACTGAGAGCTCAGCACCAAGCTTTCTAGAACCTGGAGGTAAATTGGGCACTGTGATCAGACGTGATAGATTTGGGCAATCCATTTAAAAGTACCACTTGGTTTATGAAGTGGGTTACCACTTCAGCTGCTGTGGGGGGCCCAGCACGTGCAATGAAATGAACCATGTTAGACACAGGTCCATGACTGCTACAACAGTATCCTTCACTTGGTCTTTGGGTAGAGTAGCTACAAAATCCAAAGAAATGTCTTTTCAAACTTGGGTTGGAGATGGAAAGGGTAGAAGTCCTTTCTTCTTGGATCGATCAGTTTTTGTCTGATTATAAATTAAACACATTTTGTAATGTACGTTGTAATGTCAGCTCTTCAAGTTGGCCTCTAGAAGTGGCGGCTGATTCAATCAAGAGTTCTGGTATGGCCCGGGTGTCCTGCCAACAGTTGATAATGGCACCAATGTAACACTTGTTATTGCAATTTCTTTGTGGGAATGTGCACGAGTCTACTTTGGATTGGTAGATTATTGATTATTGATCATGTCTTGTTCCTGCTGCGCCATAACACTAACTTTGTAATGGGCATTGCCTTGTTGATCTTCTCAAAAAAGGTATCCATGATGACAGTAGGGGCTCCAGTGATTTAGCCTTGCGCCAGCCTATGCAAAGGATCTTAATGGTTCTTTTTTGATGTTGTCTCAGATTTTGGCATTGGATCTGCCTTGTTAGTTGCAATAGCGACGCGGAGGCAAAATTCAAAATCAAAGTCAGCAAAAAACAATGTCCATCGCAATTGCCATATTGTTAAGGTTCTAGCACAATGCAGGAATTGTAAGTTCTTGTGGTCGGCATATACTGTTATAGGGAATTTCACGTCCAGCAAATAGTGTTGGCATTCCTTAAAGGCTAGCGAATTGCTAAAAGTTCCTTTTCAGCTATGGTATAGTTAAGCTCTGCTGGCAGGAGTTTGTTAGACAGGTATGCCACTGGATATAATTGGTTTGTGTCAACTTGCTGTTGGGAGAAGATGGCTCCTATGGTGCCATCCACTGTGCCAGCTTCAACTATAAATGGCTGTTCAGTATCAAGGTGCTTAAGAACTGGTGGAATGTTAAAAATAATTTTAAGGTGGTGAAATGACTGCTCAGTTTCATGAGCCAAGAGGAACTGTACTCCTTTCCTGAGTAATTTTGTCAGGGGCATGGCCTTGGAGGGAAAATGTTCACTACGTCTCCTGAAAAATTTGTGAACACCAGAAAACGCTGCACGTCTTTAACATTTTGGAGCCCAGGCCATTCTGGGATTGCCTGAACTTTGCGTTCTGCCATGATAATGCCTTGGGGTGGAAGGATGGAACCTATGAACTCAACTTCAGTGGTATGGAAACTACATTCCAAAGTTTGCAGTACAGCCCATTTTGTCAAAGTGTGTCTAGAATAGTTCTGACATGACTCACATGCTCATCCATCGATGTAGAATAGATTAGATTGTCGTTTACGTAGAAGATCACAAACCTGTCTAGGAAGTTCTGTAGAACATTGTTCACGAAGAATTAAAACACCGCTGGAGTGTTAGACAACCCAAGCAGCATAACATTGTATTAAAACCACCCATATGGAGTGTGAAAGTCTTCCACTCATCTCCTGCTCAAATGCATACTAGGTGGTAGGTACCTTGAATGTCCAGCTTGGTGTAAACAGTGGCAGTTCTCACTTGATCGAGCAGGACTGGAATTAGTAGTAGAGTATATCTGTTTCATGTGGTAATGTTGTTGTGGCTCCTGAAATATATGCAGCTCTGCAACTTGCCAATGCTCTAAGGCACAAAGAACAGTGGCAAAGCTGCAGGTGATTTCAAGGGCCGGATCCATTTTTTATATACTTATCTAAGTATTCTTGGAAATGCTTGTTGTCTTTTGTAGTCAAGGCATAAATCCTGATAGAGGGTATTTTGGCTTCCGTTACTAACTCTATTTCACAATCGTAGGTACGATGTGGTGGTATGGACTCCACTTTGCTGGCATTAAATACATCAGGGAATTATTCCTATTGTTCAGGCAGTCTTACCTTGTGCTCTGCAGCTGTATTGATCAAGTGTGTTGTAGTGCAGTCACAATTTGTCACAAGCCCAGACATTAGGCACACTTAAGAGCACCGCTCCAAATCAAAATATATGATTCTTCAGAACCAATCAATACGCAGATTATGCTCAGTGAGCCAGGGCATGCCCAGAATTATTCCAAACTGTGGAGCATCAATTATATAAAAAACTGATGTTTTCTTTATGATCAATACGATCTTGATTACAAATCAACTTCACTGTTATGGAGTAGTGGATAATGAGCACTGAAGTCAGCATTATCCTATCCACCACTCTGACAGTTTCTATTCTTTCTTTCTTTTGTGTGGGAATTTCCAATTTAGAACAGTAACTGGCACTGCACCGTAATCTATCATTGCCCTGACGTTTTCTTTGATCATACCCACTGATAGTTGAGCATGAAGAGATAGATGAGTGGCTGACTTTTGCAAGGTGTTTGGTATGGATTGCTCAGGAGATACACAATTTGTGCTCAAGGGGTTCTCCTGTTGGTCCCTCAAGATATTTAGTCACCCTGATTGTTAGCATTGGGATTCTGAGTGGTTTTATTCCCAGGAATCTTGGGACGAGTGGGACATTATCTTACAAAGTACCCCTTTTTCCTACAATACAAGCATTGCCCATTCTTTCTCCTTTGATCCATTTCCTCTTGAGTGAGAGGCCTTTGATTATCACCATTGGTTTCCATTGGTTTGGTAGTATTGGTTGAGGTAGAATCTGATTTCTTCTTTGGTCAAACAGAGGTTCGTATGACCCACCATTTTCAGTCACCTTTTCAGTCTGTGAGCCGGTGGTGGTCTAGACGTAGGGTAAGGGTTATTAGATCCTCACAACTCTGCAGTTCCTGGTCGATCTGATCGAGAAGAGCTTTGATGTCATCTTTCGGACCATGATAATACAATGCAGCTCTTTTTTCTTCGGGCTAGTTAGTCTCTGAAACCAGTCGATTAAACTGCGTGAGGTAAGCCACGAAAGGCCTCATTATGAACATGGCGGTCCAGACCGCCATGCCGGCGGCAGGGGAAATTACCGCAACCGGCATGGTGGTCTGGACCGCCATATAATAAACAAGGGGAGACCGCCACAGGCGGCCCTCCGCCACTGGCAGGCTTCCGCTGACAGGCAGCCTGATGATGACGGGTTTCTCTATCCGGATAGAGAACCCTTGTTCCTCCAGCCTTTTCCTGGCAGCTTCCCCCGCCAGGGAAAGGCTGGCGGAAGGGGTGCTCCGGGGCCCCCCGGATCCCCTGCACTGCCCATGCACTTGGCATGGGCAGTGCAGGGGCCCCCGTGCACAGCCCCGTCGCGCAGGTCACTGCCCAATTTACGGGCAGTGAGATGCGTGACTGGTGCTGCTGCACCAGCCGCACTGCGGCATTGACGACGGCCCCATGTGGAGCCGTCGGCAATGTCCTAGCCCAGCATTCCGCCCGGGGTTGGCGGTCTATGTTCATACCACCAGCATGAACACGGCGGGAAACCCCGCCGTGTTCATAATGAGCCCCCAAGTCTTTGTTTTCTTGTTTGAGTTTTAATTAATTCATGGTCAGCTGACCCCATGATATAGCATTGATCAAATATTTTTTCTAATTCTAATTCTTTTTTTAAATTCTTTGAATTGTACAACCGGAGGTCATCTGAGTTGGCTAATCATACTGCCCACATGGCTGCATCACGGCTCAGATAGGAAATGAAGAAGGCGATGCAGGACTGAACATTGGGAAAGGCAGTGGGATGAACCATGAAGTACAATTGCACCTGGGATTAGAAAGGTTTGGACATGAGAAGGATCTCCCGTGAAGTGCTCTGGAGAAGCCAAGAGTACAGACGAGGGAACAGTCACAGACACTGTGGGCAAGACTGGATTGCCTGACACATGCATGGTTGGAGCAACAGAAGTTGCCCAGGTTCTGGAACCCATCTGAGTTTGTGATTGGGCTACTTGGCTACCTAGATAGGTTGTTTCCAACTGTGCTGCTGTTATGGCCTTCTGCATGTTAGCATTCTACATAAATCATCTAAGGAAGACATCTTGGAGGCACTGCTCAGAAGGAAGGCAAGTTGCTAAAGGCTTACTATTCTGTCAGGATTAGTAGTTACTCGGGAGCAGTGCCCTCAATATGCCCACCTTCCTGCAGCTCTGAGTCTGCAGCATAATGTAGCAGGGGTTTGGTGTGGCCAGACAAGGGGAAGGGTTTTAGGGAGGGTACTGGGGGGAGGGTGGAGAGGTGTGGCACAATGGTTAGAGCAGCAGCCCCTGATGCAGAGATCTGGCCCAGGACCAGGGCTCAATTCCCGCCTAAGCGGGCTTTGGGCACAATTCCCTTGGACCAGATAATTCTCACCTCGGTGCCTAATCTAATTAATGGGTCCCACTCTGTAACTCTGGGCAATAGCTTGCTTAATCTCCACAACGGTCCTGACAGCATTTGGATGCCTGGCTTCATCCTGGGGTTGCCCAGGAGTGGGTGCCTCACAGGGAAAAGCCAGGAGGGGCTCCACAGCAGTATGCGTACAGTGCCTTGAGACCTTAACGGGTGAGTAGTGCGCTATACAAGTGCGAAGTTTGAGTTTGAGGGAGATATGGAATGGATGAAGATCCTGGTTATGAGGTTGTAGTTTTCAGTGCCACAATTATATTACTGGGTATGCTATGTACAGTCACAACACGTTTTCTGACCACATTCAGTATATTAGCCCCTCTCTTTCTTACATACTTCTTACCTGTGGAAGGAAAACTGGAGTAGGGAAGATCTACAGTTACACTTAAATCTGCAATCAAAGTGCTTAGTTAATATCAAATCCATAATCACGGCACAGTCCTGTTTCCTTAGAGTGCCTCAAATGTATTATTCTCTGTAAATCAAGGTTCTGGTCCCTGGGCTTATGATTGCATCACACAAAATCTATGAGTTAGATTGTTTATACATCTATAATAATCTTGCGATGCCAATAATACGCTCTTAGCACCACTGACCTTTACAACAGTTCTGCGCTATGACCCAAACAAAGTTTCGTATAAGGGAAAGAAATATAATCCCAATGTGATTCTGTGATATGCAGTTAGGCAGCACTGGAATGCACAGTCTTTTCTTACAGCATGTAGAGCCTCAGATATGGAGTCTGGACTAGCTGTAACCTGTATCCTCTGAACACCTTCAATAGCAAGTGTTCCAGGAACGGTAGGACCGCTATCTAAAGGAGCAGACACACTCAAGATGGCAGCCGAAATTTCAGCGTCATCTTGCGGGATCTCACCATAGTATGTCTTTTGGCAGAACACGCGCAGCAAAGCCCTATAAATAAAAAGCTGACAATGATAGGATGAACATCAACAGTATTGCTCTCTAGCGCATTAAATGGGCTTTACATTCACTGGGTCTGTACATATATTATAGTCTTTAGCTTCTCAGCTCTCAGTTATCCCTGAATGGGAACAGTGCCATCACAATCTGTACCATTACAGTGTCTATGACAATATCAGTATAACAGTATCATTATCACACCAGTGTTCCTTTCCCTTAGAGCCAGTGTCTCTGCACCTGGCCTAGATCGATAGTGTCTCTCTTACTTTTGGTCACAGAACAATAGTGTCACTTTCACTTTGGGCCACAACAGAGTCTCTCTCACTGACATGTACAAGGACATGCACAAGGTGTAAAGTCTGCAAACCATGTCAATATCTTTACATTTTATTCTTGGACTCTGTGTAATAGTTACTTAAAGCCAAATTCACTGGTGTAGTCAGGCGTTTAAGGCATATTAAGGGGAAGGTACTTTTAGAAAGGTACCTTTTCAGTGCCAAAAGCCTGTGGAGGCTAATTTGCATTAGTCTCCAGATGCAGCCCTCTGAATATTTAGCCCTGAATGAGTTATGAGAACGGCTCCCAGAGAAGGGGATAACGTCTTTGGTGTGGAGAGGTGCCTCTGTTCCTATGGCAGGATGACCAGGAAACTTAATTATCTTAGAAGGGGCCTCCCCTGTCACAGGCAGATATTAGATGACACATTTACAGGCATTCTACTTGTTCCCCCAGTCAGCTAGGGCCCTAATCAGGGGGGGGGAAGGGAGCTGCCCCTAGGACTAGTATGAAGTGACCATGGAGGAGGATTTGCTCTTTTCCTTGGCCACACCTCTAGAGTGGGCACACAGGCTCTGCACAAGTGGAGAAGGGCTTCACTGTTTATGTTTAGGCAGAAAGGGGCTTTACAGGACTGTTTTCTGTAGGGAACAGAAGAAATGCAGTAAAAGTGGGTAGGAGTGCCCTGGAAACACTTACCCTATTTGTTAGGGAGGAGCCAGCAGACAACCCACCCACAAGCTCATAATTCTTTTTTGCTTGGTTTGAATGATTCACTGGGCAGGGATGTATGTAGTCCTGAAAAAGTCCTCAGACCCTTGCAGGCTTTAAAAGTGGGCTGAAACATGTTGGTAATTTGTTTGGGTGTGACAGCCATTGTCACTCGTATACACCACGCATGTTGTGTTTTTAATCATGTTACTGGTACCCATGTAATAAAAGTAAATGTCCTCGGGTATATCAGGAAACATTTTTAAGTATCTGGAGCCCTGCTTTAATGTCCAGTAGAAATGTATTTAAGAACTCTCATATGAGGTTGAGTACACCATGGTGGTATTCACCTACCATAGTGTGGATAGGCGCCTATGATGAAGCATGCTACGATATTTTGTGGGTGAGGCGCCTATTCCAACATCTCTTTTGAACTTGTATAAGGGGTTGACCACTAGTTTAGACCTGGCCATGCATGTGTGTTTAATGTAACAATGTTTTGCAACTGAAAACTAATTACTAGATGGTGTACAATGCATTAACACTCTGTCAATATTGTAGCTCTTTTCTGAGACCAGGTGGAGTAAAAATCAGACAAAGCCAATTAGTAGACCCAGCCACCCATCATTTTAGAGCCAGGGCGACAAGGTGAAGAGAACTATTAATTTTATGCCCAAAGTTGTTTATATCGTGCTATCATATACTGTTTTTCTGAGGTTATGTGCTGGTAAAGCATATAGCATGCCACTGCAAAGGTAGTGATAAGTAGCTCAAAATTCCCATAAACCACACCAACTCTTTGGAAGCTTCGCCAGCTCCCACCTCATTCTTCGGTATCCTTAAAAACACTCTGGGGGTCATTCTGAGTCTGGCGGGCGGCGGAGGCCCCCCGCCAGACTTCCCCCCTACAAAATACCGCTCCGCGGTCGAAAGACCGCTGAGGGTATTTTGGCTTTTGCACTGGGCTGGCGGGCGACCGCCAAAAGGCCGCCCGCCAGCCCAGTGCAAAAACCCTTCCCACGAGGACGCCGGCTCAGAATTGAGCCGGCGGAGTGGGAAGGTGCGACGGGTGCAGTTGCACCCGTCGCGAATTTCAGTGTCTGCAAAGCAGACACTGAAATTGTTTTTGGGGCCCTCTTACGGGGGCCCTACAGTGCCCATGCCATTGGCATGGGCACTGCAGGGGCCCCCAGGGGCCCCGCGACACCCCATACCGCCATCCTGTTCCTGGCGGGAGAACCGCCAGGAATAGGATGGCGGTATGGGGTGTCAGAATCCCCATGGCGGCAAGCTGCGCCGCCATGGAGGATTCATTAGGGCAGCGGAAAACCGGCGGGAGACCGCCGGTTTTCCCTTTCTGACCGCGGCCATACCGCCGCGGTCAGAATGCCCTGCGGGGCACCGCCAGCCTGTTGGCGGTGCTCCCGCCGGACCGCCGGGGTCAGAATCACCTCCTCTGTATTATTACAGTGATTCACTTCCGCTACCCCTGGTATTTAAGTGAGTTGACGTTCATTGTCCTAGCCTGAGAATTTCACAACCTTTGATACACTTTTGAAAATAGGTAAAATCTCTCCCTTTACAACAAGCATGCCCAATGTCATTGTTGGACTAGTTAACTCATTAGTAATTCAGAATCATCATCACTATTTTTATTTCAGAATTTATATAAATGTCATAAAAAGTTACACAACATATCATGTAAATAAAGGTACGAATGAATTGATAAAAATTCGATAAAATGCCATACAACATGTCGTATAAACAATAACCACTAAAAAACATGTAGACAGACCAGCATGTAAAGTCAGCAACCAACAATACAGTTTGTCAGTCAGAACCTGAGCGATTAATTTTGACTGTCTCTGCTAAAAAAACTGGCAACAGAATAGTATGTGAAATCATCTTTCAGTGACTGTAAAAACATTAGAACTGGGTGTGTGTGATTTAAATATCAGTTTTAAAAGTTTAAAAAATCTGTAAAATAAAGGCTCTAAGCAGTTTCACATACAACTTCCAAACCATTAAAAAAAATGTAGTGTATGTTGTACAGAAACTGAGGCCCTTATTACGAGTCTGGCGGTCCTGGGACTTGGCGTGGGCAGCGCAGTGGCCCCCAAGGACAGCCTTGTTGTGCTTTTTTTCACTTCCTGAATTACAGGCAGTGAAAAACGCAACGGGTGCTGTAGCACCCTATGCACCGCAATATTGCCGCCGGCCCGATTACGAGCTGGCGGCAATGTTGTGGCCTGTTTCCCGCTGAACCAGCGGGAAAGTCGTAATAGGGCCAGCGGGCAGAAAACTGGAGTGGCGGTTTTCCATCCTAAAGAGTTTGGCGGGTGGCCTCCACCGCATGCCAAACTCAAAATGAGGCCTTGAATCACAACCACAGGGTCTAGAATTAATTTCCAGATTTGGACCCCTCTGTAAAGCTAAAATAGTTTTAATAATTTTATCCACAAGCCTAAGTGTCTCAAATGTCTTTCTGGTTTCCTTTCCGAGATTGGAAACCATTTTTTGATTTCACTCGAGATCGCCCTCAACTTTCATTCCAGACACCGTTCTCCCCTGTTCCATTGAAGATTGTGGTAGGGGCGACTGTAACATATGACTTTGTTAAATTGAAGACACATGTCTTCCTCTGTTAGTTCAGGTGCCATCTTCCCTCCTATCATTTTGTGCCAAGACTTCATATAAATTAGATAATTAGAAGTCTTTAGGAGTTATTGTATACCCCTCATTCTCTTGTGCTATATTGGGCAGAGGGTTGGCTAGATATCACTCAAACATTTCCAAAGCATTCATAGGGGCATGAATCGGTCGGGAAGGGTTTATGCTTGTTGAATCTCTACCCTCATCCGCACCTGCCATGTTGCCTATATTAATGAAAAGTTCCCTATTATGCTCTGTACATCCTACCGATACTCTAGCAATCCGTGTAGTATTTATTAGACATATCTTACCAAGCTCCCTTGTAGTAATACTCTATTGGTCGCAGGAAACCCTAAAAAAAGACCGTTAAACAAGAAGTAGGTTTCACTTGCCTATGTTTTTTAAATTAAATTGCTGTGGCATCTTAATTTCTGTATGCATTTTTTTGTATGGAGTTTACTTTCTGTCTATTAAAAATCCCACTTTACACCGTCTCTCACACCCCTTATGCCACAGTACCATGCTGATTGGCTGCTTGTTAATGAGTCAATTGACATCCCCCACCACTACCACCACAGTTGGTATGAAGTGCTGTGTTTATGAGAGACTAATTTCACTTCCAGGACATTCTTACCCATAGCTTTCTTGGCAGTGTTATAATGAATGTTGTTTACTATTTGCTCTGGGTGCTTTAGGGGCCAGTTCTGATGTTTGCAGCCTCCACTGGGCAAGAGAACGGTCCTCTGACATCCACAAGTAGGAGCCATCCCCCAGTCACAGGTTTTGAGGGTCCCTGTTTTCCTTAGTCATGATCCGTTCTGTAAGTTGTTGTTGTCAGCCTGGTAGCAGTGGACACTCAGTGGTGGCTGCCACTGAAGAGGGGTGAGGGCCAGGGGAGGATACTTTTTTTTAAACACTTACATGTTTCCTTTGGAGATGGGTTTGTCAACTCTATCCTACTTGTCCGGGAAAGTGCACAGGCTCCCAGATTCCCCTAAGCCAATCACAAAGCTGCTGTCACCAGCATGACAACAGAATCGTAATTAGTGTAAGTGGCCTGCTTCGGCGCTCACAGAGGGAGGGAAGGCCTGTGCACTTTTCTACTCCTAGCTGTGCGATACAGCAGGAAGGAGAAACAAAAAGTGCGCTTGTGTGTTTGGCTGGCCCAACACAGCTGCCAAAAAACATGCACACTTTTGGTGCACGAACCACTCCTCCCTCCAGCCCTCCCCAGCCTCGCCCCACCCTAACCTGGCTCAGCTGAAAAATAAAATGATAAAAACGGTTTTATTTTTCCTTCTGCTAAAAGCATTGGGCTGCACGGACACTTCTAATGGTCCCCCGGCAAAGGATTCTTGCAGCGTCTTTCTGGTCCTTGTGGATGACATCGGCTATTCAAGCCCAGCTTCGGGAGGCCGTTGGCTTGCAGTGAAAAAACACAGGGCCAAGCAAGGGAGTGCTTTTGCAAGGTGGGAATATTAAATAAAAATATGCTCAATATAAATATCATAAGGTTAGGAAGAGGCCACTCTGTAAGGCGGCTCACAAATCTGCCAATGAATGCTGAAGGCTGTGGTATTGGAGAAGGCATTGGCTAAAACATTGTTCAACTAGAAAAGCGCGAACAGGAAACAGCTCTTTTAAGAACCCAGGAAAAACAACTCAAGAAACATTAGAGAGACTGGGAAACCTGGCCAGAAGGAACAATATCGAAGTAATAAATGTCCTGAAAGGGGCAGAATGTTCAGTGTTAGTCTTATGCAATCAGTACTTTCAAACTCAGTGGAAAAAGCCACTAAAGGCAAAAAAATTGTTTAAAAAAAACATTCCCCATAATGCAGAAAACAACTAAAATTCTTTCTTAAAATAATAATAAAATGCATTCAGCTTAGCAGCATAATCATGGCTCTTCTTGTGGTACCAGAATCAACATCCTTATTTGCACTGAATAGTGAATAAAGTTGTTATTTGGATTACGTGTTAACGTTGAGGAACGATCCTGTAAAAAGGAGAAGGCAGATCTGTAATTTCCAAGATTAGGCATAGGCAATAGTGACAATAAAAACGGTCTCCTCGGCACCTTATAGGGATGACAAAAAGGCATGAAATGTAGTGTGGATTAGGATGAGAAATTGTCACATGGACAGGTCAATCTTCCAGAGCCCCTTTTCGGGGACACTTACATGTACAATGTTGAATGTAAATCTAGTAAGAAAAAATCTATGGTAAATATTAGTTACGGCGGTGAGATATGGTTCGATCAAATCAGATGTTTAATTGAGACTGAACAGACTGTTTCTTCTACCAGAATCCTTGCCTGAACATTCTTCAGAAAATAAGGGGAATATTTACAAGACCCCAGTGCCTACTTGCGACACATTAGCGTTGGCATTAAGGAGGCATTTTTGCTGCGCCATATGTACAAAGTAGCACAATGCATGCAATGCGCCACTCTTTAACCCCTTGCGCCACATTATGCCTGCGCCAGGCATAATGTATGCAGGGGGGCATTCTGGCGCTAGGAGGTCCGCAAAAATGACGCAGTGAAATTTACAAGATTTCACTGTGCCATTTTGGTGTCATTTATCACGATTGCTAAAAGCAGGCATTAGAATGATGCACCCATAGAAACCTACGGGCCTTCTTGCACTTTGCTGCACTGGTGTCAAAATATTTTTTACGCTAGTGCATCAAAGTGCCACAATAGCGTCAACAATTCTGATGCTATTGGCATAACGACTGCCATGGTGCACCGTATCATAAATACGGCACTTCCATGGTGCTGGTAGGTGCTGATAGAGGGTTGCAAGGAAAGTGGCACATGATCTATGATGCGCCGCTAATTGTCTCTATGTTTTTGGTGTTGAGGTAACACCTATTGTTTCAAAGATTTCCTTAACAAATCTCAGCCCGGGACTTCAGTCTCTATAATCCAATCAGAGACAATCTAAAATAATCACGATTATAGTTTGCTCCAAACTGCTAACCAAAGAGAAAGGGGGCAAAGCTTAATCAAATACTCTAGAGAACTATTTTGTAACTCAGAGTGACAGATGAAAGTAGAAGTAGTTTTGGGCATAGCTACAAGCATTAGAAGGAAGGTATTCTATAATAGTTACAATCCCTTCAAATGGCTATATGCCCAGACTCTAGCCCCATAGCTTGCAATTGAAATACATTTATTTGTATGAATTTCAATCATCTTCTTAAGTGGTTTCGATCCCAACTTGCTAGAAAGTTTTAATACTGCTTCAATGGATCTCTTGAACTGCCATACTCTAGGCCAATGCAGTTGGTCCCATTTAAGAGCAGAGTCAAAGAGGGCACACAAACATTGAAATGGTTATAATGGAATTCCATGTACATTGCAGGGCTTAGTTTTGGTGGTTCACGTGCTACACACCATAAGAAAAGATTTAGAGACATTGGTCTGTAGGTCGAAATGTTCCAAAGTATGTGCAAATGCGCCTAAAAGTGCTTGGAGGCCATTGACTGTACGTGCCATAAAGTTGTCATCATCAGCATAGAGAAGAACAAAACTGTGGCATGTCCTGGCCCCTAGACCTCCAAAAACCCTCGTGTTTGTTTTAATTAGAAGGTGAATAGAAAAGGGTACAGAGCATAACCCTTCCTCATTCCCCTGCTGAACTTGAATGAGTTAGTGCCTTCACCAAGGGCACCAAAACAAACACTAGTAGTTGTATGAGTATACAAATGCATAAAAAAATACATATTTGGGTGATCTACCCAGCATTTTTTGCCCTACATTTGGAGTGAATGATAAAGTCAAATGCACTTGTCAAATCCATAAATTACAGGTGCAATGTGCTAGCTTCAGCAACTGTAAATTTAGAAACCAGCAGGTACAAGATTGAACATTGCTTTATAGGTCTGAGCCTCTTGTGAAATGCATACTTGCCTGGTGGATGTCAAAATGCAAGTTGAAGCTCAACGAGGATAAAACCGAGATTATGCTGCTGCGCCAAAACTTCAGCTACCCGATCTCAAGCCCTCAGTTGGATTCTTTCTGTGGTCTGCCCAGCCCTAAAGAGTCAATAAAGAACCTTGGCATATGGCTCGACTCGGGCCTGAATAAATCAGCACGCCACGAGGCTTGTGGCCAGCTGCTTTGGTACCCTGAAAATGCTGCAAAAGGTTCTCCATCTCCTTCTTGCCATGGCCAGACGGTTAGTTGTGCAGGCCTAGTACTAGCTCGGATCGACTATGGGAATGCTTTGTCCCTTGGTTCTCCGTGCTATGTTCCCAGGAAGCTGCAGACGGTGCAAAATGCTGCTGCACGCATGCTGCTGAATATCCACAAACGTATGTCTGCCTCCAAGGCCCTACAAGACCTACACTGGCTCTCAGTGGGGCACCAAGTTCAGTTTAAGACCCTCTGTATGGTGCACAGGGATGTTAACAACAAGGGCCCCATTTTGCTCCATTCTCTTGCCATTCCATATCGTCCGTAGAGATCTCTTTGTTCTTCCGCTGCCCATTTACTGAAGGTGCCCGGGGTCCGAAGGGCTCAGTGGGGTGTCAGATCTACCTTTCATCTGGCCCTTAGACTGTAGAATTCGATGCCCCTGCGCCTTCTAGAGGATGAACTCTCTTTTCACAAAGCCTTGAAGACCTGGCTATTTGATTGCTAACTCCTTACTCCTTAGTTCCGTCTTTGTCTTGGGTAGTGCTGCGAGGCCTCTGGGTAGCCATGAGCATTACAAGAACTCATGAACAGGATAGAATAGAATAGAATAGAATAGAATAGAATAGAAAACTTGACTTCAGATAGAATGGTATTTTCTTGAGCCTATTTTTCCAGTTGTGCAAACAAAGCCCTGCTTGTCACTTTCCCAATATAATCCAACAGAGAAATTGGTTTGTAAGGGACAGAGTTTGCTTGTCCCCTTTCTTATAAATTGATACTACTACAGACTTTGACCAACGTTTTGGAGAGTGACTTTCTGCAGCGCCTCTGAGAACATTAGTCACTAGAGGGAACCACAGATCAGCAGAATTTTTTAAAAGATCCACCAGTATTCCATCCGGCCCGAGGACTTTCATTTTACACTTTTCTCAATGGCAGTATTAACCTCCTCTACATCGAATTCAACTGGGATGGCAGGCCTAGTCATGTACTTTTCTGGGACATCTCTAGAATATTGGCTCAATGATGAGAAAGAATACACTTTACCTAAATGTTCTTCCCACTCTGCTGCAGGAATCACTGCGGTTAATTTAGAGGATGGCCCAGCCTTAAAATATGGGGCAGTAACTACTCTCCAAAATCCAATCCTGTCATGAGCTAACTGGCATGAAGCAAGGAGGCCCAAGCTTCTTCCCTGATAGTAGTCTTCCTCACTGCTACCATCTTTTTGTAATCCCATCTATTCCGGTATAAGTGATAGTAAATGGGGCTATTGTTTAGTTTATTGTGGGCAACGTGCCATGCTGAGTCACCCCAGATGTGTGGCAATACTTTGCAATGACCTGTAGAACCCACCATCAAAGTATTAGAGGTATGACAATTTTTTTCAAATACATCTGAAATTATTAAAGGGCTGGTTTGATCAGTTACATTTAACTGGATTTCAGGGTAGGGTGCATTAATTAGATCACTGGTTATTTTGTTAGGATTAAAGAGTGACCATTTCAACAAAACCCCTTTGTTCTAGACCACTTCTACATCTTGTCCTCTGCAATTTTGGGGGCTAAAGCAGGAAGGCGGTCTGAGACTAAGGGCTTGATTACGACCATGGTGGAGGGGATTACTCGTCACAAACTGGACAGATATACTGCCCTCAATATTACAAGTTCTGTTATAGCCTACGGAACTTGTCATACCACCAAGATCGTAATCAGGCCCAGATGAAGTGGGTTATGAATGTTGTCACAATGTGAAAGTACCGAAAAGGTCTAACAAAGAGAAATTCAAATCTTTCAAAAATTACAATAAAATCAATAACAGAGGAAAAAGTAGGTTCATTGGCAACAGATGATATACCGGAGTCCAAAGTGACAAAAATAGTTACTTCATTAGCAAGTCATTTAGGGACTCTTCTATCATACCATAACCGAGCATCAAAGTTACCCATACACAATAATGAACATTCATGCTTGAACCTTTTTGAAGCATTGGCTAAATCCTGACCCAGGTTATTTGCTACATCACAGATTTTAGTACCATAAACACTATTGTAAAAAAATAACCTTCTACGTCTTATCAGAACTAATATTATTCAAACAAATGAACTGATAATGAGGAGAATCAAGTATATACCACAGTACCAAGCCAACCAGTTTCACTGAAATGAGGAAGAACAGACCACCTTTAGCTGTTCCAGCACTAGAGGGTGAGGCTGGGGTGCAGGGTGTAATGAAGCCATCAATAAAAATTGGGTCTACTAAACAGGTCTCCCAAAGGCAAATACATTTCATTTGCTAGATGAAATTTATAATCAATCAATCAATCAGGGAATTTGTAAAGTGCACTACTCACCTGTGAGGGTCTCAAGGCACTGGGGAGTGGGGGGGGGGGCGGCTACTGCTCGTACAGCCACATCTTGAGAAGTTTCCTGAAGGTAAGGAGGTCCTTGGTCTTACACAGGTGGGTGGGAAGAGTGTTCCACTTATTGGCGGCAAATGATCTTCCGCCGGTGGTTGTTCTGTGGATGCGTGGGACGGTGGCGAGGGCAAGGTCGGCGGAGCAAAGCTGTTGGTTCGGGGTGTAGAAGGAGAGCCATCTGTTGATGTTTTCTGGTCCGGTGTTGTGCAGTGCCTTGTAAGCGTGGGTCCGGAGTTTGAAGGTGATTCTCTTGTTGACGGAAACCAATGCAGGTCTCTCAGGAGGGCTGTGATGTGGCAGTGGTGGGGGATGTCCAGGATGAGGTGTGCAGAGGCGTTCTAGATGTGTTGCAGTCTTTTCTGTAGTTTGGCCATGCTTCCTGTGTAGAGGGCATTGCTGTAGTCCAGTTCGCTGCTTACGAGGGCTTGGGTGACTGTTCTTCTGGTTTCAGTGGGGATCCAATTGTAGATCTTCTGAAGCATGCAGAGAGTGTTGAAGCAGGAGGAGGAGATGGCATTGACTTGCTGGGTCATAGATAGTGAAGAGTCCAGGATGAATCCCAGGTTGCGTGCATGGTCGGTGGGTGTCGGTGCGGTTCCCAGTGTGGCAGGCCACCAGGAGTCGTTCCATGCGGAGGGGGTGGAGTGAAGATGAGGACCTCAGAGTCTTGTCGGAATTCAGTATCAGGCAGTTGTTCTTCATCCATTCAGCAATGGCCTTCATTCCTTCGTGGAGGTTGGTCTTGGCAGTGTACTTGGTGAGGGAGAGGATCAGCTGAGTGTCATCAGCGTATGAGATGATGTTGTGAGATCGGGCGATGTTAGCGAGCGGAGCCATGTAGATGTTGAAGAGGGTCGGGTGGAGAGACGAACCCTGGGGTACACCGCAGATGATTTTGGTGGCTTCAGAGCGGAATGGAGGGAGGCGGATTCTCTGAGGTCTGCCAGTGAGAAAGGAAGTGATCCAGTCCAAGGCTCTGTCGCAGATTCCTACGTTCCTGAGGCGTGTGCGTAGGGTGTGGTGACAGAGGGTGTTGAACATGGTTGAGAGGTCCAGGAGGATGAGGGCCGCGGTTTCGCCATTGTCCAGTATGGTTCTGATATCGTCGGTGGCGGCGATGAGGGCAGTTTCAGTGCTCTGGTTGCTGCTACAGAATCCGGATTGGGATGGGTCCAGAGTGCTGTTCACCTCTAGAAAACGGGTCAGTTGTTTTTGACAATCTTTTCTATGACTTTTGCCGGGAAGGGGAGCAGGGAGATGGGCCAGAAGTTCTTGAGGTCCTTTGGGTCCACCTTAGGTTTCTTGAGGAGGGCATTGATCTCAGCGTGTTTCCAGCTATCCAGGAAGTTGGCGGACTCGAAGGAGCCATTGATGATCTTCCGGAGTTGGGGTGCGATGACGGAGCTTGCTTTGTTGAAGATGTGGTGAAGGCAGGGGTTGAATGGTGAGCCGGAGTGGATGGTGTTCATTATTTTGATGGTGTTATTGTCATTGATGTGAGTCCAGGAGAGCAGGAGGTTGGTGGGTGGAGAGTCTGTGGTGTCGTTGGTTGATGGGGGGGTCTGAGTGCTGAAGCTGTCATGGATGTCTACGATCTTGCGGTGGAAGAAGGTGGCTAGGGAGTCACAGAGGTCTTGTGATGGCGGGAAGTCATTAACATTGGAGCTGGGGTTGGAAGAGCTCCTTCACGATGTTGAAGAGCTTCTTGTGGCTGTGTGCGTTGTTGTTGATGCGTTCTTTGAAGGCGATTCTCTTGGTGGTTCGGATGAGTTGTTGGTGTCTGCGGATGGAGTTTTTGAAGGCTGTGTGGTTGTCCAGTGTCTGATCATGGCGCCACTTCTTTTCGAGTCTTCGGCATGTTTGCTTAGATTCTTGGAGGTCGGCGGTGAACCAGAAGGCCTTTCTGTCGGTGCGCCTGTTGGAAGGATTTTTGATCGGGGCGAGAGTGTTGGCACAGTTGTTGATCTATTGCCTGTGGTTGCGGGCAGCTGTGTCAGTGGTGCCGATGGGTGGGTTCTGGGAGAGGGTAGTGATTAGATGGTCTTCGGTGACCTTGTTCCATCCGTGATGGGGAATCCGTTGCGGGTGATGGTGTGTAGTGGGTTTCTCGAAGGAGAAGTGGATGCAGCGGTTGTCTGTCCAGTGGAATACGATGGTGTGGCTGAAGGAAACGTGTTTGCTGGCGGAGAAAATGGGGTCGAGTGTGTGTCCTGCGGAGTTGGTGGGTGTCATGACGAGCTGTTTGATGCCGAGGTTGGAGAGGTTGTCGAGCAGGGTGGTAGAGTTGTTATCGTTGGTGTTCTCAAGGTGGAAGTGCAGGTGTTCGGCGGTGCTGAGGGTGTCTTCGGTGCTGGTCGTGATCCTGAGGGTGTTTTTGTGGACGATGGTGATGCCTCCTCCTGGTTTGTTGGAGTGGCGCCTGCAGGTGATCTTGTAACCATCCGGGATGGCTATGGCAATGTCTGGTGCTGAGGAGGGGTTCATCCAGGTCTCGGTCAGGAAGGAGACGTCTGGGGAAGCTGAGTCGATTAGATTCCAAAGTTCGACTGCATGTTTGTGGACGGAGCAGGTGTTGAGTAGGATGCATCTGAGATGGTTGCGTCCTGCCTTGGTGGGTGGGTCGTTGGCTTGGAGGCTGGGGAAGGTGCAGTTCCGGCATGAGAAGGGTCCGCAGGTGAGCTGCGGGGTGGCTTGATGGCAGGCGGGTGAGTGGCCGGTGTTGAGGGCGTGCAGGGTGGTGGAGTCGTAACGAAGATGGGTGTAGTGACGGTGGGGGGGCGAGAGTCAGGGCTGCCAGAGCTGGGCACGGTCAAGGTTCAGACGGGCACAGACGGGCGCAGACAGGCTTGACTTTGGCGCGGCCGCACAGTGGCCACCATTAAGTAGAGAGGGAGGCATGGGGGGAGGAGAGGACAGCTGGGAGAGTGAGCGGGCGAAAACGGCGTGAAAAAAGGGGGCGTGCCTCAGGGGCAGCAGCGGCGGGAGTGCAGCGCAAGAGAGAGGAGGGGGCGGGCCACAGGGGCAGCAGCAGCAGGGGACAGAGAGAGGTGGGAGAGTGAGAGAGAGAGTGGAGGGAAAAGCACAGAAGTAAAGCAAAAGTAAAAAAAAGAGCACAGAGGAGAGCAAACAGCAAAAAGGGGCACCGGGGGGCAGACACAGGAGAGAGAAGTAGAGAAAGCGAGGAGAGAGTAAGCCTAGTACGAAAGCAGATCTCTCCCACTAGGCACCAGGGATGAGGTGCAGGCAGAAGCCTGCGGGTAGAGTAGGGCCTTGAACTCCTGACAGGAGTCAGGAGTTCAGAGGAATGAGGAATGAGGGCTCTACTTAGCAGGTGGAGCTACGGGGGTAGAGCAGTTCACTGACCAAGTCAGTGGTATTGCTCGACCTACTGAGCAGCTGCCGCTATTAGGTAGGGGGTGGGGAGGAGAGGACAGCTGGGAGGCAGGTGCAAAAACGGCATGATAAAGGGGGTGGGCCACGGGGGCACCAGCGGTGGGAGTGCAGCACGAGAGAAAGGAGGGGGCGGGTTGGCAGGGGCAGCAGTGGCGGGGGAGAGAGAGAGAGGCGGGAGAATGAGAGTGAGAGAGTGAGTGGAGGGGAAAGCGCAGAAGTAAAGCAAAAGTCAAAAAAAGAGCACTGTGGAGAGTGAATGGCTAAAGGGGCCCAGGGGGGAGACACAGAAGAGAGAGCACATGTAGAGAGAAGCAGAGAAAAGGAAGAGAGAGGCAGTCTAGTAGGAAAGCAGAGCTCTCCCACTAGGCACCAGGGATGAGGTGCAGGCAGAAGTCTGCAGGTGGAGGAGGGCCTCGAACTCCTGACAGGGGTCAGGAGTTCAGAGGAACGAGGAATGAGGGCTCTACGTAGCAGTTGGAGCTACGGGAGGCAGAGCAGTTCACTGACCAGGTCAGTGGTGTTGCTGTGACCTATACAGTTGGAGTTTGTCAACTTCGAATTAATACCTGTGACATTCTAGTAGACACACCGAAAACTATTAGGTGGATGGGAACAGATGTTAGTGGACACCTGAGTTGACAGCTACACTCCTGGGTTCTCCTGTCAGAGGAGACAGCCCCCTCAGCAGTATGCTTAACATTAATGTGCAGTTCTAATGGTTAATCATTTCCTTCCATTGCCTCAAGAGGGGTAAATTAATTCCTGATTGGAACGTTAAAAGGAGAGGGGCAGAGTGTGACAAGAGTCCAGTGGTTTGCTCTGCCTGGAATGGGAGTTTGTGGCAAAGCTTGTTGTTCAGTGATCCATAGAAATATCCTAGTGGGAGAACTATAATCTGGCCCTTCTTCCAATGATTAGCAGATAGTCTATAAAGTATGGCAGCTACGATAGATGGATTGCTTAATTTAACCACCATGCAGTCCCCGGTGGAGTCTTTAGCTCCAGTACCCACCAAAGGCACTTATCTAATGATGATTATTGTTAGAAATTGAGTCTCTAGCTGGTAGAGGTTTACACCCTTTCAAAGTAGGGACCACAATCCTAGTCAGGGCAAGTATGATACACACTAAAAGATTACCCGTACTCATTCTCGGTAGCTTGGCACAGAGCAGTCAAGCTAAACTAAAGAGGCAATGTGTAAAGTATTTTTGCACACAGAATAACACAGCAAAAACACCACAAAAAGACTCCACACCAGTGTATAGAAATAGCTGATCTTTATCTAAGTCAAACAAGTACAAAACAACATAAATCCAAATACTCAAGTCAAGCTATGATTTTTCAAAGATTGAATCAAAATGCAGTACTTAGAAGTCAATAGCTCCAATGGGAGCTATCTGGTCATACTGAGCCAGGGCAATTTCAAAAGATCAGTCTTACCGCAAAGGAGCATAGGGTACCACCAGAACGGGGACTGCCTCAGGCTGAGGAGCCTTATGCTCACTATACAGGAGACAATTCTTCCAATAAATCAGGGGGTTGCCAAAGGCATCACCAGCTGCCTGGGCCTCGGCCTGCTGCAGAAGGCCCACTATAGTAGGACACTTCTTCTGGGCCATAGGAATTTCAGGAGCAGGTTTCCTGTGCCCTTCATCCTTCCTCTTCTTGACAGACACCTGGACCACTTTTTCAGGCTACAGGTCTTTCTGACCACCTTCACGTGCTGCCATGGACCTTGTGTTCAGGCACACCCATTCAGGCAACCCCAATATCTTTAAGTATGACCTGAGTTCCACCTCCTTCCACATGGTATGCTCCAGGTAATTGCACAGCAGACAATCCACATGCATGGACGGACTTACACCTACCTTTAAGGAACCTGAGACCGCCCCATTCAAAGGTAACCTGAGCCACCAAACATTAGTTCTCACAGTTGCCTACAGAAACAACTTGGTGGACACATTAGGGACTACCTGCTCTGAAGATACCAGATGACACCGGATGGTTGTCATGCTGGCTCCTGTGTCTCTCAGAGCCACCACCCTATGCTCATTAATTATAACCCACTGCCTATACTTCTTAAAATTGTCATGCCTGAGGATTCTCTGTACTATTTCACTGTAACCCGTGGACAGTAGGGTAATCTCAGCTGTTTCCCCACCACTAGCTGGGGCCAACTCCTCCCCAAGCGCTACACTCGCCATCCCCTGTGTCTGCCCACCATTGGGAGGCTATGTCCACTTAGGACATGCAGGAGCCCCTCTGAAGTGCCCTTCCTGAATACAGTCAAAACACTTGAGGGGTCCCTTCCTGGCAGTCTTACCTGATGGGAACCATTTCTTCTTTTCAGTAGGGGGTTTGGAAACCTGACCTTGGGAACTAGTTTGGGTCCCTTTTGAGAACTCCTTACTTCCCCTCCTTCTTATGCTGGGGCCCTGCCCACCTTTGCCTAGATCTCTCTAAGAAACTTACTTGTGGACGCTGGTGCTGACCAAGCGGTATACTTCCTTAACAAGCTCCTTTGGGGTCAGTGTGTTTACTATCAATTAAGTGCTGGCCCAGTAACATGTGCTCTTCTGCAATCACATCGTACAGCCCTTGATAGTGAGTCACATTACTGCCCTTCACCCAACTATCCAGTGCCTTGTAGAAAGGATGAAAACAATCTACCCAGGTCTGCGCAGAAATTTTCACACTCTCCCTAAACTTCTGCCTGCACATCCCTGGGGGTCAACCCATATTTCCTGGTAAGTGCAATGTGAGTACGGTGTCCCTCCCCTCAGTTCGAAGTTGCTTCCACAAACCGCCCCCCCCAATCTCCTTCAAGGATCATTTGCATTTGCAAAGCAATCTTATAGGCCTCAAACCTATGCTATGTGTCTTCCCTCACCTTGTAATCAGCTGCAAGACTCTTGGGTATGTGTACTCTCTTATCAGAGAACACTGAAGATATGCTGGCACCATCAGTGCTGAACTCACCCTTCTGGGCTTTCAGGTCCAGCTCCTTCATGCTCAGCCCACGAGCCAAAAGAATGCTTTTCTCCTCTATGACCAATTCTTACTCATCCATAGCTTTTGCCAAGTCATTTTCCATTGTGAGCTTTGCCAGCTCCAACTTGATCCTCCTGGCTTTTGCTTGTCCTCCAGCTCTTCTGGGAACAGACCTCTGGAGGAAACACTGCTGCTTGCTTTTGAGGGGGCCCTCTCTTCGTTTAAGCTGGCCCCGTGCCCCACAGGCAGTTCTGGACTTTCCAACAACTCCAGATGCAGATCCTCCTCTCCTCGCCATCCACAATATTGATCGCCTGATCTGGTTGTGCAGCTGCTTCCCTGGCTGCCAGCCAGGCTCTCAGTGTCTTTTGTAGCTCCTCCTTTTTAGTGAGGCCTTTAAAAAAACACTTGAAGTCTCTTCAGAAACCTCTGAGCTGGGTCACTATGTAGGTTTCTAATCTATACTGATCAAACTCCACTAGTGCAGGTGCAGCTGCTGGCTCCCCAGAGTGAGACAATATAGTTGCAAAAACTCAAAAAATTGCCAAAGAGAAAAACATGAAGGCCCATATTTATACTTTTTGACGCACAACTGCGCCAACGCAGTTGTGTGTCAAAAATTTTACCGCCGGCTAACGCCATTCCAAAGCACCATGCGGGCGCCTTATTTATTGAATGACGTTAGCCGGCGCTGCGGACTGGGGTGCGTCAAAAAAAATGACTCACACCAGGCAGCGCCGGCGTAGGGGAAAATGGAGGTTGGGCGTCAAAAAATGGGGCAAGTCAGGTCTGAGGCTAAATTCAGGCCTCAACCCGATTTGCGCCATTTTTTTTTTTTTACGCCCAACCCCCATTGAAATGACTCCTGTCTTAGCAAAGACAGGAGTCATGCCCCCTTGCCCAATGGCCATGCCCAGGGGTCCCCTGGGCATGGTCATTGGGCATAGTGGCATGTAGGGGGGCCCAAATCAGGCCCCCCTATGCCACAAAAAAAAAAAAAAAATACTTACCAGAACTTACCTTTCCTTCCCTGGGATGGGTCCCTCCATCCTTGGGTGTCCTCCTGGGGTGGGCAAGGGTGGCAGGGGGTGTCCCTGGGGGCAGGGGAGGGCACCTCTGGGCTCCTTCTGAGCCCACAGGTCCCTTAATGCCTGCCCTGACCCAGGCGTTAAAAAAACGGCGCCCATCAGGCTGGGCGCCGTTTTTTAAGGCCTGCCCCCTCCTGTGCGTCAAAATGACATCACAGTATAAATATGGGGCACAGGCCTTAAAGTCATTTTTTGGAAGGGAAGGCCTACCTTGCATATCATTAACGCAAGGCTGGTTCCCCCTTCCAAAAAATGACGCACATGGTGGAACTTTGACGCCCGTGGGGTCGGACGTCAAAGTATAAATATGGGGCAGGGTTTGCGCCGATTGTGCGGCAAAAATTTTGACACACATTCGGCACAAACAGAGTATAAATATGCCCCGAAGTATTTTGGTACATAATGGTGTGAGATATGAAAGTAGTGTACACCTATCACTGTATGCAATACACAAATACAAGTTCTATCCTCACAGCTGATCACCAATGTTAGAAATTGGGTCTCTAGATGGCAGAGGTTTACACCCTGACCAAATAGGTACAAAAATCCTAGTCAGGGCAAGTAAGGTACACACTTAGGCCTTGATTTAATCTTTTTAACACAAAATTGCGCTAACACTAAGTTTAGCACTGACTAGTGCCATTTTTTAATGCCACCTGGGCATAATATTTATACTATGATGCTGGGTGGTGCTAAAAATAGGTTAGAGTAATTTTTCCCGATGTTAACCATTGCACCTTGTCATAAGGCAAAATGACATTGATGGAGGAATAATGACCCTAGTCCATTTTAAGACATGTAAACATGTCGCAAAATGGAAATGCACCATTTTTGCCCGCAATAGTGTCAAAAACAGTCAATAAGGTAGAAAACAGTGCAAAGGAGAGGCAAAATGAGCCAGGAAGCCAGGCGAGAGCCCAGGGAGACCCCATTCAACCAGGAACCAGCCAGGAGGGCACAGACAAGACCCAGGGGAGGGAGAAGAAAAAGAGAAAGTGTTGTTTCAGCACAGAGGAGCACAAAATACTGGTGAGAGAGGTGACGGAGCATCACAATCAACTCTTCATCACTGCAAAATTGCCAATTGGAAGGAGAGAGGCTATTTGGCAGCAGATAGTGGATAATATTAACAGTGTGGCAGAGGTCAGGAGAACTGTAACTGAGTGCAATAAACGCTGGCAGGACTGCAAGCGAAGGACAAAGGAAAAAATGGCAAGGAACAGGAAGGCAGCACTTCAAACTTGAGGTGGGAGTCCAGCACCACCAGAGGACTTGGATGAGATGAAGGAGATGGTTCCAGCGGTCATTCCAGAGCAAATTGTCACAGGTATGGCAGGACAGGACAGCGCAGACTACCAGGAAACACCACAAATGCACGGTGAGTTGCATCGGGGAAATTTATGCTAAAATGGCAAGTGCAAGAAGGGGGAGGCACATAGGACTCACACAATGCATGTCAAAGGAGCGCAGAGGAACACAATGCACATTAAGCAAGTTGCACCATGCTGACGTGAGCTACACATGTACCTACGCCTTGGTAGTGCCATGCACCATAACACATACACAACCTGGACATATGTTGAACACCAGCCCTAAATACCTACATGTACATATGCAGCACATGGGATGGATGGCATGTATAATCACTGTGCCACTGGTTGTGTCATCACAACATCCCTTGCATATAGTCATATCAATAGTACCAACACGACCAAGACCTCTGAGACTAGGTAGTCAGTCAATACCATTCCTGGGGTAATGTCGTTGTGGTGTCCCTTGCAGTAACACCTTACAACTGCCTTACCTCATTTCCCAGATGCCTGTGTGTTGCATCTCACAGCACACAAGCCATTGCAACTGTTCCAAACAGTACCCAGACATGTGCCAGTAGCACCACCACACTGCACATTGACAACATATCCACATGAGGCAGCCACCACTCCATCATGCAGTCAGGGTGCCCCCTGGGTGCAGGGAACAATGAACTGAACTGGCGCTGGAGGAATATCAGGCTGGTCCTGTATCACTGGTAACATGCCACTACCCAGACCAACTAAACTGCAGTAGTGGTGAACTACACATCTTGATGCTGAACTGAAATGTGCCACTACAGAACATATGTATCACAGATAGCAAACAGTAGGTCACAACAGTCACAGACTGAGCCCACAACTATTCTGACACAACCATGTCAGACACATGTGAATGGGGAAATAAACCCACACATACAACACATGGAGTATGACTGTGAACATAATGGCGTATAATTCCACATTGATGGGCAGGGGGTGGTGCATGGGCAAGCACGTTTTTGGTAAGACCGCCAGTGCAGTGTAACCTTTGCGGTTGGCAGTCTGAGTCACATGTTGGAATGGTGGCTGGAAATCTGTCTGCTCAAGGTAGCTCTGCGGGGCAGTTAGTACAACATTCTTTATGGCTTAAATAGACTAAGTGCCAGTTTTGGGGTGCATTGTGTGTGACAGGACACGCTGCGCTCAGCCCTGCAAATCAGGCAGTGGAAAGGGCAAAGGGCCAGGGCATTGGACCCCATGCACTGCCCATGCCAAGTGCATAGGCTGTGCAGGGGCACCCAGGGCCACACCACCTCACCAAGAACCTTTGCATGGGGCATTCACCACCATGCAAAGGCTGGTGGAAATGCGAAAACAGACCTGGTGGGTAGTGCTGAATATAATACTGGTCTGGTGTCACAGGACAGCCGGCATTGCCAGTCCGTAAGCTGCTAGAAACCTGCCAGTGCCAGGCCATTGACCGATGGGGCATTCCACATTGACAGAAGTTGCTACTACCACCTGTGCTGTTGGGGGTGGTAAAATAGACAATGGCAGTCAGGTGCCCATAAGACTGACGCACTTTAAATGAGGGACCAGTATGACTACCTGCAGAATCACCTCCAACTAGCTTCAGGCCCTGACCAAAGTACAACTCTTCTTAACTGGCTATGTCCATAGACTCATTTACCATCAGTTACTGTCACATACAGTATGATGTGCACAGCAGAAATTTCATACTCATGTTGGCCATCCCTGGGTCTAACCCTGTGCTTGTGTTAAATTAGCTGCACTGTCACCTTGCTGCACTCATGTATCATAGTGCAAGGAGGGCATCATTGAGGGGGATGGCATAGGTGTGTAGGAAGGCAAACACACCTGCACAGACAGAACATGAAAAATAAATCTGCTTGGCCCATGAGTGCCATGTAATATAGCACACATACTGTACACAAACATCAACATGAGGAGCCATCAGTGGTAACAAGAGCATAGTGTACTGGCAATGCCATCCCTGGGGTTGTGCAAGGTCTCAGCACTGCATGGGTGAATGTGAAACATGTAAGACTGTGACAGGTTAAAATTGCCATGTGTGGTGCTGTGGCATGAACACAGCAACACCCATTGCAAGGCCTCACCATGCAAATGAATGCATAGGGAGAGTTGACAACAAAAAGATGTGTCAAGCCATAAAAAGGGATAGGCATCACACCTAGAAGATATGACGCAGCCAATTGCGTCAAATGGGCTTCCGTTCATGTGACAAACAGGTGGGGCATAGGGCTGTAGACTGCATCCATGATGTACAGGAACAATGTTTTGGAACTAAGGGGCGTAGTTATAGGCCCCTAGAACCACAGGAGCGTCACTTTCAGTGACGCTCCTGTGGTGCTAAGCATGCTCCGTATTTACAAGGTGGCGTTAAGCCACCTTTTGTGGCTTAAAGTCACCTTGTAAATACGGCCCCTTCCTACGTAGCACTGTATGTGGAAGGGGCGTGCAATGGGTGTTGCTGTGGGCATGCCACAGCAACACTCATTGTATTTTGACGCTGCCTCAGATTTATGAAATTTAGTAAACCTGAGGCAGTGCCAAAATATAACACCACCCTCAGGGGTGGCATTAGCAGGGCGCAATGAGGAGGAATACTTTTATTCCCCCTCTTTTTTTGCTTTATCTATGTGTGCTGCATTCTGCAGCACACATAGGAAGAGCAAAATGCCAGAAATGATTGTTTATGTGCAGGAAGGTGCCCCTTCCTGCACATAAACAATAATTTGAAAATTATGCTTTGGCACTCCTGTGTTTACTGCATTCTACAGCTCACATAGAAGTACCAAAGCACCATTAGTGATTGTTTATGTGCAGGAAGGGACATCTTTCCGCACATAAGCAATCACACCCCTCAAAGCAGACATCCTTGCACAATGGTGCAAGGATGCCTGCGTTGGCACTGGCAGCTGAATTTAGCGTCAGTGCAGGGGACAACACAGTGGTGCGCCGTATTCACTTAAATACGGGGCATCCCTGGGTTGCTAAAGTGACGCAGCGCGGAGCTGCTAATTTTGGTACAGCACCGTGCTGCGCCACTTTTCGATAGATCTGGCCCTAAGATGACAATGAGCCTCAAAAGCTAGTCAGTGACGTGACATATCAACTTCCACAATGCAGATAGACTGATTTTACACCATCTCATTGCAGAGTATGATGGCTATCTTGCGGATCTGCCTGTCCTGGAGTACCCCGATGACCTGGATGACCAGTTGGCTACCATCAGCCCAGAGCCCCTCCAAGAAGTCTTTGTAAACCTCCAGACACCGCCTCCAGTCGCAAGTAGGAGTATTAATGTAGCAGCCATCCCACAGGCCCCACTTAACATCCCAACAGTATGACCTGCCAGCACCGACACAGCTGAGAACTCCAAGGACCCAGGGACCAGCTTTGAGAGGACATTGGTAGGAGTCCAGCGGGAGCTGCCCAAGGAGGTGCGGGTGAGGATGCAAACTATGGCAGCCAGCCTAGAGGGTAAGCGCATGTGCATGGTTTCGGCTACTGAAAAGACTGCAGTTAACCGAGGCACACACTCACCAATGCACGGAGTCCAGCAGTGTCTGAGGGACATAGCTGCTGCCATGAGGGAGAGGCCACAACAACTGCCCTCCCAAACTGGCATCAGCTTGCTTGAGAACAAGATGCACTCCATGCACCGGGAAATGGTCTCCCTCAGAGCAGACATGGCTGCCTACCATAAGGATGTTGCTGCTATACACAAATCAGCAATACCTCCTTGCTGCAGTGATGCCATATGTAGTTCCACAGATGGCAACTGCCGGTAATTGGGAGTCCACACCTCCAACCACTGAAGTGTGTGTGGCCCCCTCTACCTCCCCATAACCACCATCAAGGGCAGAGGAGACACCACACATATCGGAGGATGAAGATGTGGAACAGATCATCTTCACCCGTAGGAGTTCCTGGTAGCACCAGCCCATGCCACATGGGCAGTGTTTTCCTTTGTCCTGTGCTTGACATCATGCCAGTGTTAGCACAGTTGCAGATATGCACTCTTGACCGACATACTGTTAATCTTTCTGCTATGGACTGCAATTGTCTCTCACTTTTCAAGTGGCAATTTATGTTCACCTTCACTGAAAGACACTTTACCCAAGCATGTCCTATGACATGTCCCTCAAACCTGGACTTGTGTTGTGTCCCAATTGTATGGATTTCACTAATGGGGGTCACAGACCTGGACATTGTAAATATTGCACTACGACACTTGTAAATAAACACCACCTACACAACCAGCATGTCTTTGTTTATTGTGACACATCTACTGCACTTAGGAATTGTGATGTGTGTAACATGCCTTTAGTCACAGAGTGTCAGTACAAGAGTGAACGAATATGGGGGCACATATCTACGCACAAGGTACCTACATGATGAATGTCGATGCTGGTCTCATCCCCTACAAGCAATTCACTGAGTATGTCAAAAATGTTGAACACATGTTTGCTTCACCCAATACATATGGCAGGAATGGCTGTGAAACAGCTCTCTGGCAATATCGTCGGCTGGGAGTACCAGTAGAACACATTGGTGTGAAACAGAGGTACTTAACCTCTTCTGTAATTGCCACTAGTCAGTTTAGCAGTATAGATATGAAATGTAGGCTGTTGTCAGATGTCCCACAGTGCACAACTTTCTGACACAGGACCCAAACAATGACAGCTGAAGTAACACACCTACCTGTCCAATATATGGTTATCATAGTCACCTTGAGTGGTGGGTACACTGGATGATAGATGCATGGACAAGTAGATGTGTTGTAGCTGCCAATGTGACAGCTTAGTTGTAAGAAGGTGATGAACATGCCAAGAGAGGCATCTGGAGGCGGGACGGAATCCGTAGGCCAACACACAATTTTCACTGTACACTCATGGGAAGACCCTGAGACCCAAGCATTTGACACATGAAGTAAGGGAGTACCCAAAGATTTTTAATAGGAATTAAACTAAACTAAAAAGAATGAATAACAACTATCCTAACCTAACCTAACCTAACTATACATAACCAACAACTGACCCTAAATACCCTACGCTAAACTTACCTAACACATTTAACAACACACTCTAAACATTGCCCCCCGCCTCCCCTTATATCACGAGACTCATGCAGGACAACATATTCTAAACTACACAAATACTACAGATTTCTAAACAAATTTATTTTTTTTGTAATTTTTATATTTTTATTTTTTATTTGAATACAACACATAAATGCCCCAACATTACCCCCCACCGACTCACCCAAAAAGTAACATGTAAAAAGTAGAAAACCCATCCCTCCCAAACCTACTTATCCTAACTAAACTACTAACCTAATCTAACCTGACACTAATCCCCTAAAATCCACTATAAAACACTAAAACAAATGAGGAAGGAGGGGACTGAACTGGGGGTGACAGTCATTAAGCCAATTACAGATTGGCCCTCTTGAGTTTCCTTTTGATGAACTTCAGTCTCTTGGTGTTCTTCTCCACCTCCTTCTCAAGACTGTCCAACTTTTTGAGGACCAGTGTCACATCCCTCTGTAGGTCCTTTATTGCATTAATGTCCATGTCAGCAGGTGGGCTGTGGCACAGATGTTGTGGGTGTACCAGCTGGGGCTGTTGTGATGGTGGCAGCTGTGCCCCCCTGCACAGATGAGGTGCTTGGTCCTCTCTGTGTGGCCAGTGTGGGTCCCCCTTGGGTGAATGCCCGCCATTTCCTGGTGGATCGCTCCCTGTGAAAGCGACGTGCCATTCTCCGGAACCCAGATTCCACTGCCAGGATATGCCTATAGCAGACTGCCCTCTTCTGAAATGCCCGCAGTTCCTCATTCTTCATGTTGGCAGCTGTTAAATTGAGACAGGCAACCATCAGTGTCAGGATTGTGTGGAGTATGTACAGATTATTAGTTTACACTCTACATCTAATTGCACATGCACTCCAACTCACATTCTGGATAAAACAATGGCCCTGATGAATAAAACAGCAACGCTGCCTTAGCATAATTTCATTTACACCAAAGCGACGCACAACAGGATTAGGAACCAAACCAAATTAGGTGTGCATTTATATTGCGCCGTGTGTAGCAATGCAAAGGCAACATCAAGTTCACATAGATCAGGGCCACTATTCCTCATCATCTGTGTCAATTTTCAACCATACATCACTAGTAACTTGAACATGTTACTGGGAGTCTGGGATGCAGTTGGTAACTATAAGGGGTCAGTGTTGATAGGTACACATGCAAGCCTGATCAAAATGACTGTCACCTACACTGTGAGCATCACATCCACCTACAAATGTGTTGTTCCTTTCCCCCTGTGCCTCAGGGGGGATGGCCATGCAATCTATCATCTCAGCTGTCCAGGTCATCCACCAAGGCATGCCCGCTCGTACATAGAGTCAGGGAGTGGACCATATGTTAGGAGGCCTGCCAGCTAGGAACCTGGTGTCCATAGGTCTATCACATTTACATTCATGTGTCCAAGTGTAGACACCCATCAATACCTGATCTGCTAGTACTATTCCTTACGAACCCATATCCATGCCAGCACACGTCTGGCCTTGACCTGCATGCACACTTATTACATTTCACATAAGTGCCACATAAATGGAGTACAAAATATGGGGCACCATGCTGGGGGACAATTGCCCACCCAGTCCTACATGTACATTGCAATATAGGGATGCACCAATTTGTCTTCAAAATGGTGCATCACTGTGTTGTGAGAATGACGGTGTGTCCCAGTGCCAATATTCTCACAGCAATGCACTTCTTAGTCACATATGGGCCTACATGTGGCTTGTCATCACCTTGTTTACATGATGCTGCCCATTGAGCACCACAAGCCATACAAAATATCACTCTCTGCTCATGCATGTGGAACCCTTACATAGGACACAATGTCATCATCCAGCCTATTTGATATCTGATCATTTGACAGGTCATCACTTCTAGCATTGTGTGCTACACACATGACTCACTCACACAAAAGCCTCAAGTACTACACAGGTGAGACATTATCACACTGACTGGATACATCTGGGTCCTCAAATCTTGCCACTTCGCCAATGGTGTATGCCACCTGTAAGATATGGATGGAAAACCATGCTTAGTGTCATATCACCGTCACTACTAGTGGACAATGTGTACTATTTCAGAGGAGTGAGCTATTTATCCTGATTGAAGACAGTGCAACAGACACACCACTGCAAACCACCGATGACACTGAAACTTAGGTGAGTGAGAGCCACACATCTGCACACTTACACTGGGCCTGAGACTCATGTAGTGCTACACCCTGAAATACCCATATGTGGGCAATCTATAGAAGATGGAACTCCATGGTATGAGGGGGAGTTGGGTGACAAATACATGACACTACCCCAGTGCTCTGCAAGACAACTGACTTGGGTATTCTGGCTGCAAGGCACACAGAGGCACTTTGTGATGGACATACAGCTCAATTTTTAGCCTGCAATGATCATGCATTGAGTAATCCATGACTGATGTGGCAAAGTTATCTGATGGTATCAAATGCCCCATTGCCAGTGCCCGCTAAGGCGGACATTCCTCCTTTGATAACATAATGGCAGGAATCATGTGTGTGAAATGATGACAATGTAGCGCTATACATGGATTGCCCTACTTTGTTGTACAATCCAGTTAAATATGGTATGCTGGTGGTGTCTTGGCTTATCATACATTACACCATGCTAGGGCACAGGTGTTGCCATGGCCCCTGAAATGTGTGACTTAGTGGTGGTTGTGCATGACTCACCAAACATCTGACCTGCATTGGTAAAATGGCAGGACATGTGAACTCCCTGTCTAAACTGGCACAGTTACATTTCATTCTGGTTGCATGCAACCTGTCCACAAGCATTGCATGCAGCACACCAACACATCTGCTACTGTCAGTCAAAAGCGGTGAACAGTAAATGGGAGACTCACCAACAGGGCCACCGATCACCACACCAAGATGGTCAATCAGATCCTCCTCCCTGGTCACCAGATCTGCCCAGCGATGCTTCAGCTGGTGCTTGTTGCGGCTGCTGCAGAACACCCTCTTCAGGTGATGGAGCACCTTGCCCCACCGCAGCCACCTCACCTCCGTCCAATAGCCCTGAATCACACACCCTCCCATCTCCAACATTAATGGCAGGTAGTGGGCTACCAGCCACACAATGCCTCCCAGCTCCTCCTCCCCATCCTTATCAACCTCCGCCTACTAGACATATCTATCAGGTACAGGTTGACTACAATAGTGAATATAAATAAAATTAAAATAAAGGAAACTTAAGTCCCTAAAAAAAATCCCAACTAACCCAGGACACAACCACACAGTCAAAAGAAGCACAGACTGTAAAGAGAAAGTGAAAGTACACCCACTGTACCATGCCTGTAAACAGGATTTCCTATTACATCACTTCCTGTCTCCGTGAGTCGCGTTTTCTGTTATGCGTGCATTTATTTGACTCACGTGATATTTGCGTGAGTATTTCAGATGCACGATCTACGTGTACCTTTTATTTTGACTCATTACCTTTATGCATCGAATTAACAGAAAATCAGTATAGAGACGAGTGCGAAGGTGGAATTCACGCAAAAGGCCCATGGATCATCTATGTTGTGTTGCAGGAGTTTTTGATGCATTTGCGTAATTGTTTTTATTCTATTCCTGATTGCGTGATTTTCTTCCGTTGTCTATGGATGCACGCTGTATCAACATACTGCTGCAGTATGCAGTGTGGCATTTTGTGTATGGCCACATATGGTAGTCCATGCAACAATGTGATTTGGGTGTGATTGGTCTGTTACACTGATGTGCGTGTGTAGGAAAGTACCATCTTGCCTGGCATGGGACCCCCATATTTCACTGTATATATGTTGTTTTAGTTGTATGTGTCACTGGGACCCTGCCAGCCAGGGCCCCAGTGCTCATAAGTGTGTCCTGTATGTGTTACCTGTGTTATGACTAACTGTCTCACTGAGGCTCTGCTAATCAGAACCTCAGTGGTTATGCTCTCTCATTTCTTTCCAAATTGTCACTAACAGGCTAGTGACCATTTTCACCAATTTACATTGGCATACTGGAACACCCTTATAATTCCCTAGTATATGGTACTGAGGTACCCATGGTATTGGGGTTCCAGGAGATCCCTATGGGCTGCAGCATTTCTTTTGCCACCCATAGGGAGCTCTGACAATTCTTACACAGGCCTGCCACTGCAGCCTGAGTGAAATAACGTCCACGTTATTTCACAGTCATTTACCACTGCACTTAAGTAACTTACAAGTCACCTATATGTCTAACCTTTACCTGGTAAAGGTTGGGTGCTAAGTTACTTAGTGTGTGGGCACCCTGGCACTAGCCAAGGTGCCCCCACATTGTTCAGGGCAAATTCCCCGGACTTGTGAGTGCGGGGACACCATTAAACTTGTGCACTACATATAGGTCACTACCTATGTGTAGCTTCACAATAGTAACTCCGAACATGGCCATGTAACATGTCTAAGATCATGGAATTGCCCCCCCAATACCATCCTGGTGTTGGGGAGACAATCCCATGATTCCCCTGGTCTCTAGCACAGACCCGGGTACTGCCAAACTGCCTTTTCTGGGGTTTCACTGCAGCTGCTGCTGCTTCCAACCCCTCAGACAGGTTTCTGGACTCCTGGGGTCCAACCAGGCTTGGCCCAGGAAGGCAGAACAAAGAACTTCCTCAGAGAGAGGGTGTTACACCCTCTCCCTTTGGAAAAAGGTGTTAAGGCAGGGGAGGAGTAGCCTCCCCCAGCCTCTGGAAATGCTTTCATGGGCACAGATGGTGCCCATTTCTGCATAAGCCAGTCTACACCGGTTCAGGGATCCCCCAGCCCTGCTCTGGCGCGAAACTGGACAAAGGAAAGGGGAGTGACCACTCCCCTGACCTGCACCTCCCCTGGGAGGTGCCCAGAGCTCCTCCAGTGTGCTCCAGACCTCTGCCATCTTGGAAACAGAGGTGCTGCTGGCACACTGGACTGCTCTGAGTGGCCAGGGCCAGCAGGTGACGTCAGAGACTCCTTCTGATAGGCTCCTTCAGGTGTTGCTAGCCTATCCTCTCTCCTAGGTAGCCAAACCTCCTTTTCTGGCTATTTAGGGTCTCTGCTTTGGGGAATTCTTTAGATAACGAATGCAAGGGCTCATCAGAGTTCCTCTGCATCTCTCTCTTCACCTTCTGCCAAGGAATCGACTGCTGACCGCGCTGGAAGCCTGCAAAACTGCAACAAAGTAGCAAAGACGACTACTGCGACATTGTAACGCTGATCCTGCCGCCTTCTCGACTGTTTTCCTGGTGGTGCATGCTGTGGGGGTAGTCTGCCTCCTCTCTGCACTAGAAGCTCCGAAGAAATCTCCAGTGGGTCGACGGAATCGTCCCCCTGCAACCGCAGGCACCAAAGAACTGCATCACCGGTCCTCTGGGTCTCCTCTCAGCACAACGAGCGAGGTCCCTTGAACTCAGCAACTCTGTCCAAGTGACTCCCACAGTCCAGTGACTCTTCAGTCCATGTTTGCTGGAGGTAAGTCCTTGCCTCCCCACGCTAGACTGCATTGCTGGGAACCGCGTGTTTTGCAGCTACTCCGGCTCCTGTGCACTCTTCCAGGATTTCCTTTGTGCACAGCCAAGCCTGGGTCCCCGGCACTCTAACCTGCATTGCACGACCTCCTGAGTTGTCCTCCGGCTTCGTAGGACCCTCTTGTGCAACTTCGGGTGAGCTCCGGTTCACTCCACTTCATAGTGCCTGTTCCAGCACTTCTGCGGGTGCTGCTTGCTTCTGAGTGGGCTCTTTGTCTTGCTGGACGCCCCCTCTGTCCCCTCACGCAATTGGCGACATCCTGGTCCCTCCTGGGCCACAGCAGCATCCAAAAACCCTAACCGCAACCCTTGCAGCTAGCAAGGCTTGTTTGCAGTCTTTCTGCACGAAAACACCTCTGCACGACTCTTCACGACGTGGGACATCCATCCTCCAAAGGGGAAGTTTCTAGCCCTTGTCGTTCTTGCAGAATCCACAGCTTCTACCTTCCAGTGGCAGCTTCTTTGCACCCACAGCTGGCATTTCCTGGGCATCTGCCCACTCTCGACTTGATCGTGACTCTTGGACTTGGTCCCCTTGTTCCACAGGTACCCTCGTCTGGAAATCCATTGTTGTTGCATTGCTGGTGTTGGTCTTTCTTGCAGAATTCCCCTATCACGACTTCTGTGCTCTCTGGGGAACTTAGGTGCACTTTGCACCCACTTTTCAGGGTCTTGGGGTGGGCTATTTTTCTAACCCTCACTGTTTTCTTACAGTCCCAGCGACCCTCTACAAGCTCACATAGGTTTGGGGTCCATTCGTGGTTCGCATTCCACTTTTGGAGTATATGGTTTGTGTTGCCCCTATACCTATGGGCTCCCATTGCAATCTATTGTGACTATACATTGCTTGCACTGTTTTTTATAGCTATTACTGCATATTTTTGGTGTTGTGTACATATATCTTGTGTATATTTGCTATCCTCATACTGAGGGTACTCACTGAGATACTTTGGCATATTGTCATAAAAATAAAGTACCTTTATTTTTAGTATATCTGTGTATTGTGTTTTCTTATGATATTGTGCATATGACACTAGTGGTACTGTAGGAGCTTCACTCGTCTCCTAGTTCAGCCTAAGCTGCTATGCTAAGCTACCATTTTCTATCAGCCTAAGCTGCTAGACACCCCTCTACACTAATAAGGGATAACTGGACCTGGTGCAAGGTGTAAGTACCCCTTGGTACCCACTACAAGCCAGGCCAGCCTCCTACATTGGTTGTGCAGCGGTGGGATAAGTACTACTTGCAACTACTTACCACTTTGTCATATTGTACTTTTCATAAGAGAAAAATATACAAAACAAGTTCAGTGTATGTACACCTAACCAAAAAGTTTTTGCTTTTCTTCTCTTACTCTATTGCTAAGTGCTGAAAAGTACATCTAAACGTTCAAAACAAAGGGGGTCATTCTGACCCTGGCGGTCATCGACAGCCAGGGCCAACAACCGCGGAAGCACCGCCAACAGGCTGGCGGTGCTTTCTGGCCAATTCTGACCGCGGCGGTAAAGCCACGGTCAGAAAAGGGAAACCGGCGGTTTCCCGCCGGTTTTCCCCTGGCCATAGGAATCCTCCATGGCGACCCCCTTCACACCATCCTGTTCCTGGCAGTTCTTACCGCCAGGATAGGATGGCGGGAACGGGTGTCGTGGGGCCCCCTAACAGGGCCCCATAAAGATTTTCAGTGTCTGCTCTGCAGACACTGAAAATCGCGACGGGTGCCACTGCACCCGTCGCACCCCTTCAACTCCACCGGCTCCATTCGGAGCCGGCTTCATTGTTGAAGGGGCTTTCCCGCTGGGCCGGCGGGCGGCCTTCTGGCGGTCGCCAGCCGGCCCAGCGGGAAAGTCAGAATGACCGCCGCGGTCATTTGACCGCGGTACGGTCTTCTGGCGGTTCCCTGCTTCCGCCGCCCGCCGGGGTCGGAATGACCCCCAAAGTTCTTAAAAAGTTTGTAAAGTTTTTTTTCTGTTCCTTAAAAGGTTCTAAAACTTTTTCTCTCTTTTTCTGTCCCTTAAACCTTTCCTATCATGTCTGGTACAGGCCAAACTCTTGATCTGGCCAGCATAGCTTATGACAACCTTAGCTGGAAGGAAGCAAGGAGTCTCTGCATAGATAGAGGTTTAGGGGTAGGGAAGAATCCCTCAAGACAACTGCTCATTAAACAAGATAAGACCTTAGTTGGCACTTCTGGTGAGAAATTAGCTGATGGTTCCCACTCTGATTCTGGGGCACCCCTAGGAAAAGGGTTAGAAGGATACCTTCCCAACCTGCCCCTTAGCAGGCCACCTAGCATAGCTGGTACTAATGTGACTTCTCATCACAGTAGGAGTGTAACTTCTGTAGGCCAGGGTGTTAGAGTGCCATCTGTTAGGGACAGGTCTCCCTCTGTTCATTCACACCATTCTTCTGTGTCAAGGCATGCCCAACCCACCCTCCCTGAAGACAGATTGTTAGAAAGGGAACTCAATAGATTGAGAGTGGAAGAGTCCAGGCTGAAGATTAAAAAGCAACAGCTGGCTCTAGACAGGGAATCTTTAGACATAGAAAAAGAAAGACAGAGGTTGGGGTTAGGACCCCATGGTGGCAGCAGCAGTATTCCCAATAGTCATCCTGTAAAAGAGCATGATGCTAGGAATCTGTACAAGATAGTTCCCCCTTACAAGGAGGGGGATGCCATTAACAAGTGGTTTGCTGCACTTGAGAGGGCCTGTGTTGTACAGGAGGTCCCTCAAAGGCAGTGGGCTGCTAACCTATGGCTATCTTTCAGTGGAAAGGGTAGGGATAGGCTCCTTACTGTAAAGGAAAGTGATGCCAATAATTTTACAGTTCTTAAGAATGCACTCCTAGATGGTTATGGCTTAACCACTGAACAGTACAGGATCAAGTTCAGAGAAACCAAAAAGGAGTCTTCACAAGACTGGGTAGACTTTGTTGACCATTCAGTGAAGGCCTTGGAGGGTTGGTTACATGGCAGTAAAGTTTCTGACTATGAAAGCCTGTATAACTTAATCCTGAGAGAGCCTATACTTAATAATTGTTTGTCTGATTTGTTGCACCAGTACCTAGTGGACTCTGATCTGACCTCTCCCCAAGAATTGGGAAAGAAGGCAGACAAATGGGTCAGAACAAGGGTGAACAGAAAAGTTCATACAGGGGGTGACAAGGATGGCAAGAAGAAGGATGGTAAGTCTTCTGACAAGGGTCGGGACAAATCTAAAAATGAGTCTTCATCAGGGGCCCACAAAAACACTCTGGTGGGGGTGGTGGGTCCAAATCCTCTTCAAATCAAAACAAAGAAAAGAAACCATGGTGCTATTTATGTAAAATAAAAGGCCATTTGACAACAGATCCCAGTTGTCCAAAGAAAAGCACCAAGCCTCCTACCACTACAACCCCTGCTGCTACACCTAGTGCCCCTAGTAATAGCAGTGGTCTGGCTTGTAGTGAGTACCAAGGGGTACTTACACCTTGCACCAGGTCCAGGTCCAGGTATCCCTTATTAGTGTAGAGGGGTGTCTAGCAGCTTAGAAATGGTAGCTTAGCAGAGCAGCTTAGGCTGAACTAGGAGACGAGTGAAGCTCCTACAGTACCACTAGTGTCATATGCACAATATCATAAGAAAACACAATACACAGATATACTAAAAATAGAGGTACTTTATTTTTATGACAATATGCCAAAGTATCTCAGTGAGTACCCTCAGTATGAGGATAGCAAATATACACAAGATATATGTACACAACACCAAAAATATGCAGTAATAGCAATAGAAAACAGTGCAAGCAATGTATAGTCACAATAGAATGCAATGGGGGCACATTGGGATAGGGGCAACACAAACCATATACTCTAGAAGTGGAATGCGAACCACGAATGGACCCCAAACCTATGTGACCTTGTAGAGGGTCGCTGGGACTGTAAGAAAACAGTGAGGGTTAGAACAATAGCCCACTCCAAGACCCTGAAAAGTGAGTGCAAAGTGCACTGAAGTTCCCCAAAGAGCACAGAAGTCGTGATAGGGGAATTCTGCAGGAAAGACCAACACCAGCAATGCAACAACAATGGATTTCCAGACGAGAGTACCTGTGGAACAAGGGGACCAAGTCCAAAAGTCACAATCAAGTCGAGAGTGGGCAGATGCCCAGGAAATGCCAGCTGTGGGTGCAAAGAAGCTGCCACTGGAAGGTAGAAGCTGAGGATTCTGCAAGAACGACAAGGGCTAGAAACTTCCCCTTTGGAGAATGGATGTCCCACGTCGTGAAAAGTTGTGCAGAGGTGTTTTCCTGCAGAAAGACCACAAACAAGCCTTGCTAGCTGCAAAGCTCGCAGTTAGGGTTTTTGGATGCTGCTGTGGCCCAGGAGGGACCAGGATGTCGCCAATTGCGTTAGGGGACAGAGGGGACATACAGCAAGACAAAGAGCCCTCTCAGAAGCAGGCAGCACCCGCAGAAGTGCCAGAACAGGCACTACAAAGTGGAGTGAAACGGTGCTCACCCAAAGTTGCACAAGAGAGTCCCACGCCACCGGAGGACAACTCAGGAGGTCGTGCAATGCAGGTTAGAGTGCCGTGGACCCAGGCTTGGCTGTGCACAAAGGAAATCCTGGAAAAGTGCACAGGAGCCGGAGCAGCTGCAAAACACGTGGTTCCCAGCAATGCAGTCTGGCGTGGGAAGACAAGGACTTACCTCCACCAAACTTTGGACTGAAGAGTCACTGGACTGTGGGAGTCACTTGGACAGAGTTGCTGAGTTCAAGGGACCTCGCTCGTCGTGCTGAGAGGGGACCCAGAGGACCGGTGATGCAGTTCTTTGGTGCCTGCGGTTGCAGGGGGACGTTTCCGTCGACCCACGGGAGATTTCTTCGGAGCTTCTAGTGCAGAGAGGAGTCAGACTACCCCCACAGCATGCACCACCAGGAAAACAGTCGAGAAGGCGGCAGGATCAGCGTTACTGTGTCGCAGTAGTCGTCTTTGCTACTTTGTTGCAGTTTTGCAGGCTTCCAGCGCGGTCAGCGGTCGATTCCTTGGCAGAAGGTGAAGAGAGAGATGCAGAGGAACTCTGATGAGCTCTTGCATTCGTTATCTGAAGAATTCCCCAAAGCAGAGACCCTAAATAGCCAGAAAAGGAGGTTTGGCTACCTAGGAGAGAGGATAGGCTAGCAACACCTGGAGGAGCCTATCAGAAGGAGTCTCTGACGTCACCTGCTGGCCCTGGCCACTCAGAGCAGTCCAGTGTGCCAGCAGCACCTCTGTTTCCAAGATGGCAGAGGTCTGGAGCACACTGGAGGAGCTCTGGGCACCTCCCAGGGGAGGTGCAGGTCAGGGGAGTGGTCACTCCCCTTTCCTTTGTCCAGTTTCGCGCCAGAGCAGGGCTGGGGGATCCCTGAACCGGTGTAGACTGGCTTATGCAGAAATGGGCACCATCTGTGCCCATGAAAGCATTTCCAGAGGCTGGGGGAGGCTACTCTTCCCCTGCCTTAACACCTTTTTCCAAAGGGAGAGGGTGTAACACCCTCTCTCTGAGGAAGTCCTTTGTTCTGCCTTCCTGGGCCAAGCCTGGCTGGACCCCAGGAGGGCAGAAACCTGTCTGAGGGGTTGGCAGCAGCAGCAGCTGCAGTGAAACCCCAGAAAAGACAGTTTGGCAGTACCCGGGTCTGTGCTAGAGACCCGGGGAATCATGGGGTTGTCTCCCCAATACCAGGATGGCATTGGGGGGGCAATTCCATGATCTTAGACATGTTACATGGCCATGTTCGGAGTTACCATTGTGAAGCTACATATAGGTAGTGACCTATATGTAGTGCACGGTGTAATGGTGTCCCCGCACTCACAAAGTCCGGGGAATTTGCCCTGAACAATGTGGGGGCACCTTGGCTAGTGCCAGGGTGCCCACACACTAAGTAACTTAGCACCCAACCTTTACCAGGTAAAGGTTAGACATATAGGTGACTTATAAGTTACTTAAGTGCAGTGGTAAATGGCTGTGAAATAACGTGGATGTTATTTCACTCAGGCTGCAGTGGCAGGCCTGTGTAAGAATTGTCAGAGCTCCCTATGGGTGGGAAAAGAAATGCTGTAGCCCATAGGGATCTCCTGGAACCCCAATACCCTGGGTACCTCAGTACCATATACTAGGGAATTATAAGGGTGTTCCAGTATGCCAATGTAAATTGGTGAAAATGGTCACTAGCCTGTTAGTGACAATTTGGAAAGAAATGAGAGAGCATAACCACTGAGGTTCTGATTAGCAGAGCCTCAGTGAGACAGTTAGTCACAACACAGGTAACGCATACAGGGCACACTTATGAGCACTGGGGCCCTGGCTGGCAGGGTCCCAGTGACACATACAACTAAAACAACATATATACAGTGAAATATGGGGGTAACATGCCAGGCAAGATGGTACTTTCCTACACAACCCCCCCCCAAACGAAGGACAACAAGACTAGCCATGACCTGATGAGTCTTCATTGTCTAAGTGGAAATATCTGGAGAGTCCATCTGCATTGGAGTGGGTACTCCCAGGTCTATGTTCCACTGTATAGTCCATTCCCTGTAGGGATATGGTCCACCTCAACAATTTAGGATTTTCACCTTTCATTTGTTTTAGCCAAAGTAGAGGTTTGCGGTCTGTCTGAACAATGAAGTGAGTGCCAAACAGGTATGGCCTCAACTTCTTCAGTGCCCAGACCACAGCACAGGCCTCCCTCTCTATGGCAGACCAACACTTTTCTCTAGGGGTCAACCTCCTGCTGATAAAAGCAACAGGTTGATCCTGGCCTTCAGAATTAAGTTGTGATAAGACTGCCCCTACCCCTAATTCAGATGCATCAGTTTGGACAATGAAGTTTTTGGAGTAACAGGGGCTTTTCAGGACAGGTGCAGAGCACATGGCCTGCTTCAGCTCCTCAAAAGCTTTCTGACAGCCAGCTGTCCACAATACCTTTTTAGGCATTTTCTTAGATGTGAGGTCATTAAGAGGGGCTGCAATGGAGCCATAGTTCTTTATGAACCTCCTGTAATACCCAGTGAGGCCTAAGAAGGCTCTCACCTGGGTCTGAGTTGTAGGGGGAACCCAATCTATAATAGTTTGGATTTTCCCCTGAAGTGGTGCAATCTGTTCTCCACCTACCAGGTGTCCCAGATAAACCACCTTTCCCTGCCCTATCTGGCACTTTGAAGCCTTGATAGTGAGGTCTGCCTTTTGCAGAGCCTCCAAAACCTTCCATAGGTGGACCAGGTGATCATCCCAGCTGGAGCTAAAGACAGCTATATCATCTAGATATGCTGCACTAAAAGCTTCCAGCCCTTGCAGGACTGTGTTCACCAACCTTTGAAAAGTGGCAGGTGCATTTTTCAATCCAAAAGGCATTACTGTGAATTGGTAATGGCCTCCAATGGTTGAAAATGCAGTTTTTGCTTTTGCATCTTCTGATAACTTGATCTGCCAATACCCTGCAGTCAAATCAAAAGTGCTTAGATACTTGGCAGATGCCAGTGTATCTATTAGCTCATCTGCCCTGGGTATAGGGTGAGCATCAGTTTTGGTTACCTGGTTGAGACCTCTATAGTCTACACAAAACCGCATTTCCTTCTTTCCATCCTTGGAATGAGGTTTTGGTACAAGTACCACAGGAGAGGCCCATGGACTTTCAGAGTGCTCAACCACTCCCAGTTCAAGCATCTTCTGCACTTCTTGCTTTATGCAGTCTCTGACATGGTCAGGCTGCCTATAGATCTTACTTTTGACAGGCAAGCTGTCTCCAGTATCTATAGTGTGCTCACACCAAGAAGTGGTGCCTGGCACAGTAGAGAAGAGTTCAGAAAACTGACCCAGGAGATTTATGCAGTGGTCTTTCTGCTCAGCAGTAAGACAATCTGCCAAAACTACCCCTTCCACTAGAGCATCTTGTTCTGTGGAAGAGAAGAGATCAGGGAGAGGGTCACTCTCTTCTTCCTGTCCCTCATCTGTTGCCATGAGCAGGGTGAGATCAGCCCTGTCATAGTAGGGTTTCAGGCGATTGACATGGAGCACCCTAAGGGGACTCCTGGCAGTGCCTAAGTCAACTAAGTAGGTGACTTCACCCTTCTTTTCAACAATTATGTGGAGTCCACTCCATTTGTCTTGGAGTGCTCTTGGTGCCACAGGCTCCAAGACCCACACTTTCTGCCCTGGTTGGTACTGAACCTAAACAGCCTTCTGGTCATGCCATTGCATTTGGAGCTCTTGGCTGGCCTGAAGGTTTTTACTGGCCTTTTTCACGTACTCAGCCATCCTAGATCTGAGGCCAAGTACATAGTCCACTATATCTTGCTTTGGAGCTTTTAAAGGTTGTTCCCAACCCTCCTTAACAAGTGTTAGAGGACCTCTCACAGGGTGTCCAAATAGGAGTTCAAAGGGGCTGAAGCCCACTCCTTTTTGGGGTACCTCCCTGTAAGCAAAAAGGAGGCAAGGTAACAGGATATCCCATCTCCTGCTGAGTTTTTCAGGGAGTCCCATAATCATGCCTTTGAGAGTTTTGTTAAATCTCTCCACCAGTCCATTTGTTTGTGGATGATAGGGTGTGGTGAACTTGTATGTCACACCACATTCCTCCCACATGGCCTTTAAGTAAGCAGACATGAAATTGCTTCCCCTGTCTGATACCACCTCTTTTGGGAAGCCCACCCTGGAAAAGATTCCCAGGAGGGCCTTCGCCACTGCATGAGCTGTAGTGGTCCTAAGAGGAATTGCTTCAGGATATCTGGTGGCATGGTCCACTACCACCAAGATAAACCTATTGCCTGAAGCAGTAGGAGGGTCAAGGGGGCCAACTATGTCAACACCTACACTTTCAAAGGGAACCCCAACCACAGGCAGTGGAATAAGGGGTGCCTTTGGAGTGCCACCTGTCTTGCCACTGGCTTGACAGGTTTCACAGGACTTACAAAATTCCTTTGTGTCCTCTGACATTCTAGGCCAATGAAACAAGGGGACAAGCCTGTCCCAAGTTTTCATTTGCCCCAAATGTCCAGCTAAGGGAATGTCGTGGGCTAGAGATAGGAGGAACTTTCTGTACTCCTGAGGAATCACCAATCTCCTGGCAGTTCCAGGTTTTGGATCCCTTGCTTCAGTGTACAAGAGGTTGTCCTCCCAGTAAACTCTGTGAGAGTCACTGACATACCCATTTGCTTGTTTGACAGCTTGCTGCCTTAGACCCTCTAGTGTGGGACAGGTATGCTGTGCCACACTCAGCTCCTCCCTGGCAGGCCCCCCTTCACCCAAAAGCTCAGCAGTGTCTGCTTCCAGCTCCTCTGGTGTAGGTTCTGCACATGGTGGAAATTATTCTTCCTCAGAAGTTGAATCCACTGTAGAGGGAGGGATAGTAGGTAGTGATTTACCTTTACTAACCCTAGCTTTAGGGAGCACTTGGTCCATTCTTCCAGGATCCAAGTCACCCTGTCCTTTTAGCTTTTTGGCCTGAGCCCTGGTTAAAGCAAAATTATGCCCTGGAATGCCCAGCATTGCTGCATGATCCTCCAACTCCACTTTCTTCCCAAGCTGATGTCTCTAAATCATTCCCTAATAGACAGTCTAAAGCTAAATCTGAGGCAACCCCAACTTTCTTTGGACCAGTAACCCCCCCCCCCAGTTGAGATTCACAACAGCCATGGGGTGGCTAAGAGTGTTGTTATGAGCATTGGTTACTTGGTACTGGTGACCAAGTAGGTGTTATTCAGGGTGGACCAGTTTCTCTATTACCATTGTAGCACTGGCACCTGTGTCCCTGTAGGCCTTAACCTCAACACCATTTATTAGAGGTAGTTGCTTGTACTTATCCATGTTAAGGGGACAAGCAACCAAGGTGGCTAAATCAATAGCCCCCTCAGAGACTAACACAGCCTCTGTGGTCTCCCTAATTAGACCAACCCCAACTAAGTTACCAAAAGGGAGCCCAGCTACTCCCTTGGATTGGCTATTAGTAGGTTTGCTCCCACCACCACTGCTATTGCTAGGGGCACTAGGTGTAGCAGCAGGGGTTGTAGTGGTAGGAGGCTTGGTGCTTTTCTTTGGACAACTGGGATCTGTTGTCCAATGGCCTTTTATTTTACATAAATAGCACCATGGTTTCTTTTCTTTGTTTTGATTTGAAGAGGATTTGGACCCACCACCCACACCAGAGTGTTTTTGTGGGCCTGATGAAGACTCATTTTTAGATTTGTCCCCACCCTTGTCAGAAGACTTACCATCCTTCTTCTTGCCATCTTTGTCACCCCCTGTATGAACTTTTCTGTTCACCCTTGTTCTGACCCATTTGTCTGCCTTCTTTCCCAATTCTTGGGGAGAGGTCATATCAGAGTCTACCAGGTACTGGTGCAACAAATCAGACACACAATTATTAAGTATATGCTCTCTCAGAATTAAGTTATACAGGCTTTCATCATCAGTAACTTTACTGCCATGTAACCACCCCTCCAAGGCCTTCACTGAATGGTCAACAAAGTCTACCCAGTCTTGTGAAGACTCCTTTTTGGTTTCTCTGAACTTCATCCTGTACTGTTCAGTGGTTAAGCCATAACCATCTAGGAGTGCATTCTTAAGAACTGTGAAATTATTGGCATCACTTTATTTTACAGTAAGGAGCCTATCCCTACCCTTTCCACTGAAAGATAGCCATAGGATAGCAGCCCACTGCCTTTGAGGGACCTCCTGTACAACACAGGCCCTCTCAAGTGCAGCAAACCACTTGTTAATGTCATCCTCCTCCTTGTAAGGGGGAACTATCTTGTGCAGATTCCTAGAATCATGCTCTTTTGCAGGATGACTATTTGGAATACTGCTGCTGCCACCATGGGTTTCAAAACCCAATTTCTGTCTTTCTCTTTCTATCTCTAAGGACTGCCTATCTAAATCCAGCTGTTGCTTCTTGAGCTTCAGCCTGGATTGTTCCACTCTCAATCTATTGAGCTCCCTTTCTAACACTCTGTCATCAGGGTGGGAGTGTTGGGCATGTCTTGAAACAGAAGAATGGTGAGAATGAACAGAGGGAGACCTGGCCCTAACAGATGGCACATTAACATTCTGGCCTACAGAAGTGACACTTCTACTGTGATGAGAAACAACACTATTACTGTGATGTGAAGCAACACTCTTACTGTGATGTGAATTCACATCAGTACCAGCCATGCAAGGTGGCCTGCTAAGGGGCAGGTTGGAAAGATTCCCTCCCACATCTTTTGCTAGGGGTGCCCCAGAATCAGAATGGGAACCATCAGCTAATTTTTCACCAGAAGTGCCAACAAAAGTTTTATCTTGTTCAACTAGCATGTTAATCAATAGTTCTCTAGAGGGATTCTTCCCTACCCCTAAACCTCTTTCTATACAGAGACTCCTTGCTGCCTTCCAGCTAAGGTGACCATAAGCAGTCTTGGACAGATCAACAGTTTGGCCTGTGCCAGACATTTTTAGAAAGTGTTTAAGGGATAGAAAAAGTGAGAAAAAAGTTTTCAGAACTTTTTAAAGGACAGAAAAAAAAACTTTTAGAACTTTTTAGAAAGTTTAGATGTACTTTTCAGCACTTAGCAAAGAAGTGAGAGAAGAAAAGCAAAACTTTTTGGTTAGGTGTACATACACTGAACTTGTTTTGTATATTTTTCTCTTATGAAAAGTACAATGACAAAAGTGGTAAGTAGTTGCAAAGTACTTATCCCACCGCTGCACAACCAATGTAGGAGGCTGGCCTGGCTTGTAGTGAGTACCAAGGGGTACTTACACCTTGCACCAGGTCCAGGTATCCCTTATTAGTGTAGAGGGGTGTCTAGCAGCTTAGGCTGATAGAAAATGGTAGCTTAGCAGAGCAGCTTAGGCTGAACTAGGAGACGAGTGAAGCTCCTACAGTACCACTAGTGTCATATGCACAATATCATAAGAAAACACAATACACAGATATACTAAAAATAAAGGTACTTTATTTTTATGACAATATGCCAAAGTATCTCAGTGAGTACCCTCAGTATGAGGATAGCAAATATACACAAGATATATGTACACAACACCAAAAATATACAGTAATAGCAATAGAAAACAGTATAGTCACAATAGAATAGAATGGGGGCACATAGGGATAGGGGCAACACAAACCATATACTCTAGAACTGGAATGCGAACCACGAATGGACCCCAAACCTATGTGACCTTGTAGAGGGTCGCTGGGACTGTAAGAAAACAGTGAGGGTTAGAAAAATAGCCCACCCCAAGACCCTGAAAAGTGAGTGCAAAGTGCACTGAAGTTCCCCAAAGAGCACAGAAGTCGTCATAGGGGAATTCTGCAGGAAAGACCAACACCAGCAATGCAACAACGATGGATTTCCAGACAAAAGTACCTGTGGAACAAGGGGACCAAGTCCAAAAGTCACGATCAAGTCGAGAGTGGGCAGATGCCCAGGAAATGCCAGCTGTGGGTGCAAAGAAGCTTCCACTGGAAGGTAGAAGCTGAGGATTCTGCAAGAACGACAAGGGCTAGAAACTTCCCCTTTGGAGGATGGATGTCCCACATCGTGAAGAGTCGTGCAGAAGTGTTTTGCTGCAGAAAGACCACAAACAAGCCTTGCTAGCTTCAAACCTCACGGTTAGGGTTTTTGGATGCTGCTGTGGCCCAGGAGGGACCAGGATGTTGCCAATTGCGTGAGGGGACAGAGGGGACATACAGCAAGACAAGGAGCCCTCTCAAAAGCAGGCAGCACCCGCAGAAGTGCCAGAACAGGCACTACAAAGTGGAGTGAAACGGTGCTCACCCGAAGTTGCACAAGAGAGTCCCACACCGCCGGAGGACAACTCAGGAGGTCGTGGAATGCAGGTTAGAGTGCCGTGGACCCAGGCTTGGCTGTGCACAAAGGAAATCCTGGAAAAGTGCACAGGAGCCGGAGCAGCTGCAAAACACGCGGGTTCCCAGCAATGCAGTCTGGCGTGGGGAGGCAAGGACTTACCTCCACCAAACTTGGACTGAAGAGTCACTGGACTATGGGAGTCACTTGGACAGAGTTGCTGAGTTCAAGGGACCTCGCTCGTCGTGCTGAGAGGAGACCCAGAGGACCGGTGATGCAGTTCTTTGGTGCCTGCGGTTGCAGGGGGACGATTCCATTGACCCACGGGAGATTTCTTCGGAGCTTCTAGTGCAGAGAGGAGGCAGACTACCCCCACAGCATGCACCACCAGGAAAACAGTCGAGAAGGAGGCAGGATCAGCGTTACAGTGTCGCAGTAGTCGTCTTTGCTACTTTGTTGCAGTTTTGCAGGCTTCCAGCGCGGTCAGCGGCGATTCCTTGGCAGAAGGTGAAGAGAGAGATGCAGAGGAACTCTGATGAGCTCTTGCATTCGTTATCTGAAGAATTCCCCAAAGCAGAGACCCTAAATAGCCAGAAAAGGAGGTTTGGCTACCTAGGAGAGAGGATAGGCTACTAACACCTGAAGGAGCCTATCAGAAGGAGTCTCTTACGTCACCTGCTGGCCCTGGCCACTCAGAGCAGTCCAGTGTGCCAGCAGCACCTCTGTTTCCAAGATGGCAGAGGTCTGGAGCACACTGGAGGAGCTCTGGGCACCTCCCAGGGGAGGTGCAGGTCAGGGGAGTGGTCACTCCCCTTTCCTTTGTCCAGTTTCGCGCCAGAGCAGGGCTGGGGGATCCCTGAACCGGTATAGACTGGCTTATGCAGAAATGGGCACCATCTGTGCCCATGAAAGCAGTTCCAGAGGCTACTCCTCCCCTGCCTTAACACCTTTTTCCAAAGGGAGAGGGTGTAACACCCTCTCTCTGAGGAAGTCCCTTGTTCTGCCTTCCTGGGCCAAGCCTGGCTGGACCCCAGGAGGGCAGAAACCTGTCTGAGGGGTTGGCAGCAGCAGCAGCTGCAGTGAAACCCCAGAAAAGGCAGTTTGGCAGTACCCAGGTCTGTGCTAGAGACCCGGGGAATCATGGGGTTGTCTCCCCAATACCAGGATGGCATTGGGGAGGCAATTCCATGATCTTAGACATGTTACATGGCCATGTTCGGAGTTACCATTGTGAAGCTACATATAGGTAGTGACCTATTTGTAGTGCACGCGTGTAATGGTGTCCCCGCACTCACAAAGTCCGGGGAATTTGCCCTGAACAATGTGGGGGCACCTTGGCTAGTGCCAGGGTGCCCACACACTAAGTAACTTAGCACCCAACCTTTACCAGGTAAAGGTTAGACATATAGGTGACTTATAAGTTACTTAAGTGCAGTGGTAAATGGCTGTGAAATAACGTGGACGTTATTTCACTCAGGCTGCAGTGGCAGGCCTGTGTAAGAATTGTCAGAGCTCCCTATGGGTGGCAAAAGAAATGCTGCAGCCCAAAGGGATCTCCTGGAACCCCAATACCCTGGGTACCTCAGTACCATATACTAGGGAATTATAAGGGTGTTCCAGTATGCCAATGTAAATTGGTGAAAATGGTCACTAGCCTGTTAGTGACAATTTGGAAAGAAATGAGAGAGCATAACCACTGAGGTTCTAATTAGCAGAGCCTCAGTGAGACAGTTAGTCATAACACAGGTAACACATACAGGGCACACTTATGAGCACTGGGGCCCTGGCTGGCAGGGTCCCAGTGACACATACAACTAAAACAACATATCTACAGTGAAATATGGGGGTAACATGCCAGGCAAGATGGTACTTTCCTACACACATCACATGTGATGTTGCTACAGTACTCTTCAGATTAATGTTTGTAACATGCTCCCTGAGGGTAGACTCACAATCCTGAGGTATATGTTGTGGAGATTGAAGAGACGAAAGCCAGATTGTGTGAATAAGTGAGGTGTTTATTGACAATATGTACAAGGTGAGTTACATGATTAGTAAGGGAAGAAGTTCTCAACGATGTGAGCTGTTTTGTGCTGTTCCCCCTCTTTTTCTTCTCCACCATCCTCCTCCTCCTCCTCAGGCAGGTCATCAACCTGCTCATATAAGGGGACATTCATCCGTACACATATGTTTTGCAGGAAAGTACATGTCATTATGATCTTGCAGACGATGTGTGGGGCAGATAGGAGGCTGCCTGCTGTGATGTCCAGGGCCCTGAATCTGGGCTTCAGGATGCCAAATGTCCTCTTCACAATAGCCTGTGTCTTCCAATGTCCCCCACTATATGCACACTCTGCTGCTGTGTTTGGGTTGGGAAATGGGGTCATTATCCATGGCTGTATGCCACAACTTTGATCCGTTGCAAAATATTAAACGAGTAATTTGTTGTTAAGGCTTGCAAAAGGTTTGTCATGTAGCAATGCAGTTGATATTTTGAGTTGGTTGTTACTCATATGTGTTTGTGGTATGCTGTGAGTTCCTATCCTTGTGTAATGCCTCCTCAGCACTGGGTTGTTGGACCTGCCAATCTTGTGTTTGGCTCACTGACCTGGGACATATGATTTGGATTCCAAACTGATGGTCATAATGTATGTACCATGCGTTGTGTAGTGCACCTTTGTATCAGTGTGCTATCACTAGAGGGGACATGACACATCCTCACAACACAGTGGGGTCAGATGTGGTGGCAACATGGTAGCACTACAGAGCCTGGACATCCCATCCATTTTGACATGTGTCATTGCAGATGATGTGCAACACTTAGGGCCTTTGAAATTGGTAAGTGACAATGCACAACATGTCTCCAAAATTGGCTGCACTGTCCTGCAACATTTAGACTATGCAAGAATGCCCCATGTTTGACATGCTACTAGGCAACCCTTTGTTGTCCCCTGTGCCAGTTGCTCATATTCAGCCGTGCACCCACACGACCTACCTTGCACCAGGGTACTTGGCTAGCTGCCTTGTGGAGGTGGATATGTCTGTGCAGGAACGGACACCGCCCATACATCTGCTGTTTTGATGGCCTATTGGCTCTTCCTGTGTGTGCAGCAGTATGCAGTACCATCTGAGTTCAAAGCACAGTCTACTTCCTTATTGCAATCTGCAAACAGCAGGGGTGATGTTTGTTGTTGGCACTGTCTCAGGTTTTAGGTGACACCTACATCTGAGTCAGCATCATCATGCTATGTATCTTCTGGTGACAGACCTGAAGCAACACACATTGCACACCCCTTCCACACTACATACAGCATGACAGGGTAGCTGAATTACAATCTGGCTTCAAGTCATTATGAAATGGTCATCTGCCAAGTTGTACATATAGTTCAGGCCTTGACAATGGCATTGTGGGCTTTTATATAGGTCCCTTGGTGATCCAGAGTGATAGCTATTTTTTGTGGCAGCCATGAGGTGTCCAAGGGACTATATCCCATTGTTACAGGATGATTAACATAACTACCAGTGTCTCTCCTATCTTTTTCAACACATGAATCAGCATTTATACTGTCAACACACGCACAGTGCAGGCTATGGGATGGAGCTCAGCTACTTAGCAAATGTGTCCCTTGGCACAGTGCATGTGAGGCCAGTGATGTCCTGTTTTCTCCTACAGGGTCCCACTATGGCATCCATGATCTGCACTGTCTGGCAGTGACTCTGCCCCATGGTGGGCCATTTATTGTATCTGGTACAGACGTGATGGTATTGTGAGTCAGTAAGTGTTGCGTGTGAGGTGGCAGTAAGGTAGGTGTGGTCCCACTTATCACACATCCTGCACATGGTATGTGATGGACATTAATCTTGTATTTATATGTGTGTCAGCCAAATCGTCAGGCAGATGTCTCTGCAAACTAAAGGTAAGTCAGGTATGTGTTGATGAGATGTAGTTGGTATAGGCAGCAGTTGTCTGGTATTTGATGTTTGTTCTGGCAATGATTTGCACAGCATGACATAACTTGATGGATCTGTGCCTATATGGAACTTACATGACATGGGCATGGTGTATGCCATTGACATGGCTATGCTATTCTTTGTTTGGTGTACTGTGTGTGAAGTGTATATAGTAGGCAACCTGTGGGCACTTGTGGTGGTCTGTATAGTTCTTCTGTTAGCAAAGGGTACATGTCTGCACCTGTCCTTCACGTGGTGTGCCTGTCAAGTTGTAGGTGTGATACATATATGTGGGTGTATGTGTTTGTGGTGTGCACTGATTGTGCTGTACTGCAGCATGGTGCATATGTGTTGTTACCTGCACATCTGTGTTACCCTGGCCATGTGTTAATGTAGTTGTGTATGTCTTGTGTGTCCTACAGGGTTGGTGTGTTATGTGTATATTGCTAGGTTTGTTGATTTACCCATTAGTAGGCCATTTCCATATTGTCCGTCCTGGAATTGTTCATTGATCCTGCTGTGCCGGAATATAAAGGCATCATGGTCACTCCCAGTAGACTTGGACAAAATGTTTATGAATAGTCCCTGGTGGTCCACTGTGGCCTGCACATTAATGGAATGTGTGAGCTTGTGATTCCAGTATAAGTGCTCGGTTGCTGCAGGTGGTACGAGCCAGACATAGGTGCACATGTGGGAAGCCATGGATTTGATAGAACCCCTGTTTTGTTTTCCTGCTTCTTTTGCTAGGTGTTGGGGAAGCTGATGTGGCGGGGTGTCTGAGATATAATAGAGTCTAACACCTTTGGAAGGAATGCATACAACAATGGCTGTGGGACACCAGCAACCAGGGCACCCGTTGTTTGGAATGAGCCACTTGCCAGCATGTGCAGGACAGCTAGCAGCTTTGTCACAGGTGGTATGTTGTGTGGGGTCTGCAGGCTAGCTGTGATTTGTGGCTGAATATGGTGCAGCAGGTGTAGTATGGCTTGCCGGTTCAGTCTGTAGGTCCTAATGATGTCCTGGTCCTGAGGCCAAGGAGGGCTGTCCTGGTTTTGAAGACCCTCTCCTGCCTCCTGCGTTGCCTCAGTGGGCCGCGTTGTAGTAGTGGTAATTACTCTAGTTGTTGTTGTCCTCTGCGTCATCTTGCAAGCTGTGTCAGTGTCACCTCCATCTTCTCCTGTGGGTTGGTACTGTTGTTTCTGTGTGTTCTCCTTAAGTAGTGATGGGTTTGCCTCATTTTAATGCCTTCCCTGAACCAGGAGTTAAATTTTGATGCAAATCAGTGTTAACGTCATTTTTGGGGTCCGCCTCCCACCGATGCGTCATTCTTGCCCGGGTGGATCAATATGCTAGGGGACTTGGGTAATTTTTTTGGACGGGAATGCCTACCTTGCATCTCATTGACGCAAGGAGGTTTCATTCATCCGAAAAATGACGGTCATTCACCAATATTTTGACGCTAGGCAGGTCTAGCGTCAAAATATAAATATGGTGTTGAGTTTGCGCTGTATTAGTATAAAAAAATGACGCTAATTTGGTGCAAACAGAGTATAAATATGCCCCTAAATGTTTACCTGTGCTCAGCCTCTGGTAGCTTGAAGCAGAGCAGTCAAGCTAAACAAAAGAGGCAATGTGTAAAGTATTTGTGCACACAGACAGTAACACAGTGAAAGCACCACAAATGGATTCCATGCCAGTTTGGAAAAATAGCCAATATGTATCTAAGTCAAACAAGAACAAAGCAACAAAAATCCAACATACACAAGTCAAATTATGAATTTTTAAAGACTAAATCAAAATGCAGTGCTTAGAAGTCAATAGCTCCAACTGGGGATATCTGGTTGTGCCGGATGGGGAAAATCCAAATGCTCAGTCTGACCGCGATGGAGCACAGGCCGGGTACTGGAGTCAAGCAGACCCTCTAACAGTACCTTGGCTGTGTCGATGCTCGGTTACGATGCGCTGATCCAAAGGAGGGGATGCGCCGACGCTTGCAGGTGATGCGTTGTTTCCTGATCGGGCAGCATCATTGGTGTGCCAATGTCCAGAAGCGATGAGTACCAGTTTGATGCATTGTTACTGCATCAGCTAAGTTAGGGCTGTGTTGAAAATCGGGGTCATTGCATCGGGCTGTCAGTGAGAGGTGTCCGTGGCTTCAGTGCAGGCAGCAGTGAAGCGTTGTTTCTGCAGTGGGATGCGTCAGTTCAGATCGATGTGCAGGGTTTGATACATCAGTTCCAAGTGACAGGCTGGTGTTGATGCGTCAGTTTCTTGTGAGGCAGCACCACACTCATCTCCAAGAGCCCAGGACAGGATTTGGCACCACTTGGAAGAGTAGGACTCACAGCAGAGGAGCCCAGGTGCTGGTGGCAAGATGCAGATGAAGTCCTTTATATCCCTGAGACTTCAGAAATAGAAGGCAAGGACGGTCAGGCCCTTGGAGAAACGTTGGATTGCAAGATGTAGAGAGTTAAGTCCAAGCCTTCTACTCCAAGACAAGAAGCAGCAGGCCAACACAGCAAAGCAATAACAAAGTGGCAGTCCTTCCTGGCAGCACAGCAGTCCTTCTTCCTGATAGAATGGCCTCAGTCCAGAAGTGTTCTGAGTATATGGTGTCCGAGGCCCAGTACTTAAGCCTGAAAAGGCCTTTGATGTTGGAATAACTTCAAAGGAATTCTCTGAAGTGCACAAGGACCCTTTCAATCCAGCCCTGGCTCCAGACTACCAGTAGGGGTAAATCAGCTCTGTGTGTGAGGGCAGGACAGAACCTATTCAGATGTAAGTGTGAACCACCTCTCCTTCTTCCTGCCCAGAGCGACTGTCAGTATGCAGATGGATGCAGATGTATCTCATATCACACCCGGCCCTTCCTGTTTGTGGCTGTCTGGAAAGAATGCACACACTTAGCTGTCACCTAAACCTAGATGTGTAGTCAGAGTCAGGCTAAAGCACAGCATGGTTTCTAAAAGTGGCATTTTCAGATCTGCAATTTAAAAATCAATTTTACCAAAAGATGTATTTTAAATTGGGAGTCCAGAGACACCACACTTCATATTTCTATATTTTCCCTATTGAAAATTACACTTAAAAGATGTTTTAGAGTAACCCCAATGTTAGTCCTTGCAAAAGTGAAAAAAGAATTTGAGTTTCTCAAAATCTGGATATGTTAAACTTAAAAGTATATGTCCAACTTTTTAAATACAAGGCACCCTATCCCTGGGGCTAACTAGGGCCTACCTTAGGGGTGACTTACATGTGATAAAAAGGAAGTTTTGGGCCTAAAAACTAGGTACACTTGCCAGGTCGAAATGGCAGTTAAAATTACCTACATAGGCTCTTCAATGGCCAGGCCTGAGACATGATTAAGGGGGTACTTATGTGTGTGGCAAATCAGTGCTGCAGGCCCACTAGTAGCATTGAACTTACAGGCCCTGGACACAAATAGTGCTCTTCACTAGGGACTTACCAGTAAATCAAATATGCCAATCATGGAGAAGCCAATGTTACCATGTTTTCGACACAGAGCACATGCTCTAGCACTGGTCAGCAGTGCAAAAGAGCACAGAGTCCTAAAGCCAGCAAGCACAAAGTTCAGCACACTGTAAAAACAGGCAGTCAGAAAGCAAAACATCAGGGGAAACCACACCACAAGATGTCAGGTCTGCCAATTATACTATCCTTACACCTACAGAAACCCATCCCTTCATGGCTCCTAACCCAGTCAAAAGCCTTGTTTTTTAGGTTTGACCAGTGTTTCCTCTGATTAGGTCTCAGAAGTGTGACATCCTTTAGCACTATGAAATAGGGGGGCACTTCTGGTGGCAGTTGCAGGGAGCATTTCCTCTTTACTGGTATTGGGCATGAAAGGAAATGAGCCCAGACGGGGCAAATTGCATTCCACTTTTTAAGAAATTGGGCTGTTAGTTGGGCATGACAGGAGGCTTACACAAGTAATAGGTCCACAATTTCCCCTTACTGGAAATCAAGTGCCCATTGTAGTATTTGACTCTCCCAGGGTAGTGAAGTGGAGTGGTCTAAGGCCTACTCAGGGGAGGTGGTATGGGCTAGCAATCACCATCGCTGGGACCCACATCTGGGCATACCTTTCCCACGTGATTATAGCAACACAAAAGTTTCAGGATGCTTGTTTCCAGTCCAGGGAGGACCTGGCCTAGCAGCTCGGGCCAGATTGTTGATACAGGGTCGAGCAGGGTCAAGACTGATTTGCATATGGCTGAGTCCAAAGTCGGGTGGCATGGTGTGCAAAAAACAATGGATTAAACCCAAATCTGTCCCTAGGGATGAATATTTGATTTGTTCAGCATTCCGTCCATCATCTGTTCGTTTTACTCTTGTCAGTCTAAGTGTGGAAGTTATGCCCTGACATGAGCCCCGTGCTCACTGTGGCAGTGGATTCAAGCTAGCCTGGCTGATGAGGGGTGATACCACGAAACCGGTCCCACAATGCTTATTTCTGGTCTAGTGAGTGTGAGAAAGTAGCCTCTTTCTAGCCTTGTTACCCCCACTTTTGGCCTGTTTGTGAGTGTATGTCAGGGTGTTTTCACTGTCTCACTGGAATCCTGCTAGCCAGGGCCAGTGCTCATAGTGAAAACCCTATGTTTTCAGTATGTTTGTTATGTGTCACTGGGACCCTGCTAGTCAGGACCCCAGTGCTCATAAGGTTGTGGCCTATATGTATGTGTTCCCTGTGTAGTGCCTAACTGTCTCACTGAGGCTCTGCTAATCAGAACCTCAGTGGTTATGCTCTCTCATTTCATACAAATTGTCACTAACAGGCTAGTGACCATTTTTACCAATTTACATTGGCTTACTGGAACACCCTTATAATTCCCTAGTATATGGTACTGAGGTACCCAGGGTATTGGGGTTCCAGGAGATCCCTATGGGCTGCAGAATTTCTTTTGCCACCCATAGGGAGCTCTGACAATTCTTACACAGGCCTGCCACTGCAGCCTGAGTGAAATAACGTCCACGTTATTTCACAGCCATTTTACACTGCACTTAAGTAACTTATAAGTCACCTATATGTCTAACCTTTACCTGGCAAAGGTTAGGTGCAAAGTTACTTAGTGTGTGGGCACCCTGGCACTAGCCAAGGTACCCCCACATTGTTCAGAGCCAATTTCCTGAACTTTGTGAGTGCGGGACACCATTACACGCGTGCACTACATATAGGTCACGACCTATATGTAGCTTCACAATGGTAACTCCGAATATGGCCATGTAACATGTCTATGATCATGGAATTGCCCCCTCTATGCCATCCTGGCATAGTTGGCACAATCCCATGATCCCAGTGGTCTGTAGCACAGACCCTGGTACTGCCAAACTGCCCTTCCTGGGGTTTCACTGCAGCTGCTGCTGCTGCCAACCCCTCAGACAGGCATCTGCCCTCCTGGGGTCCAGCCAGGCCTGGCCCAGGATGGCAGAACAAAGAACTTCCTCTGAGAGAGGGTGTGACACCCTCTCCCTTTGGAAAATGGTGTGAAGGCAGGGGAGGAGTAACCTCCCCCAGCCTCTGGAAATGCTTTGTTGGGCACAGAGGTGCCCAATTCTGCATAAGCCAGTCTACACCGGTTCAGGGGACCCCTTAGCCCTGCTCTGGCGCGAAACTGGACAAAGGAAAGGGGAGTGACCACTCCCCTGACCTGCACCTCCCCTGGGAGGTGTCCAGAGCTCCTCCAGTGTGCTCCAGACCTCTGCCATCTTGGAAACAGAGGTGCTGCTGGCACACTGGACTGCTCTGAGTGGCCAGTGCCACCAGGTGACGTCAGAGACTCCTTCTGATAGGCTCCTTCAGGTGTTAGTAGCCTATCCTCTCTCCTAAGTAGCCAAACCCTCTTTTCTGGCTATTTAGGGTCTCTGTCTCTGGGGAAACTTTAGATAACGAATGCATGAGCTCAGCCGAGTTCCTCTGCATCTCTCTCTTCACCTTCTGATAAGGAATCGACTGCTGACCGCGCTGGAAGCCTGCAAACCTGCAACATAGTAGCAAAGACGACTACTGCAACTCTGTAACGCTGAGCCTGCCGCCTTCTCGACTGTTTTCCTGCTTGTGCATGCTGTGGGGGTAGCCTGCCTCCTCTCTGCACCAGAAGCTCCGAAGAAATCTCCCGTGGGTCGACGGAATCTTCCCCCTGCAACCGCAGGCACCAAAAAGCTGCATTACCGGTCCCTTGGGTCTCCTCTCAGCACGACGAGCGAGGTCCCTCGAATCCAGCGACTCTGTCCAAGTGACCCCCACAGTCCAGTGACTCTTCAGTCCAAGTTTGGTGGAGGTAAGTCCTTGCCTCACCTCGCTGGGCTGCATTGCTGGGAACCGTGACTTTTGCAGCTACTCCGGCCCCTGTGCTCTTCCGGCAGAAATCCTTTGTGCACAGCCAAGCCTGGGTCCACGGCACTCTAACCTGCATTGCACGACTTTCTAAGTTGGTCTCCGGCGACGTGGGACTCCTTTGTGCAACTTCGGCGAGCACCGTTTCACGTATCCTTGTAGTGCCTGTTTCTGGCACTTCTCCGGGAGCTACCTGCTTTAGAGAGGGCTCCTTGTCTTGCCCGATGTCCCCTCTCTCTGCTGGTCCAATTTGCGACCTCCTGGTCCCTCCTGGGCCTCAGCAGCGTCCAAAAACGCTAACCGCACGATTTGCAGCTAGCAAGGCTTGTTGGCGTTCTTTCGGCGGGAAAACACTTCTGCACGACTTTCCACGGCGAGAGGGATCCGTCCACCAAAGGGAAAGTCTCTAGCCCTTTTCGTTCCTGCAGAAACCTCAGCTTCTTCTGTCCAGTAAAAGCTTCTTTGCACCCACAGCTGGCATTTCCTGGGCATTTGCCCATCTCCGACTTGCTTGTGACTTTTGGACTTGGTCCCCTTGTTCCACAGGTACCCTAGATTGGAAATCCACAGTTGTTGCATTGTTGGTTTGTGTCTTTCCTGCCTTATTCCTCTAACACGACTTCTTTGTCCCTGGGGGAACTTTAGTGCACTTTGCACTCACTTTTCAGGGTCTTGGGGAGGGTTATTTTTCTAACTCTCACTATTTTCTAATAGTCCCAGCGACCCTCTACAAGGTCACATAGGTTTGGGGTCCATTCGTGGTTCGCATTCCACTTTTGGAGTATATGGTTTGTGTTGCCCCTATCCCTATGTTTCCCCATTGCATCCTATTGTAACTATACATTGTTTGCACTGTTTTCTAAAACTATACTGCATATTTTTGCTATTGTGTATATATATCTTGTGTATATTTCCTATCCTCTCACTGAGGGTACACTCTAAGATACTTTGGCATATTGTCATAAAAATAAAGTACCTTTATTTTTAGTATAACTGTGTATTGTGTTTTCTTATGATATTGTGCATATGACACTAGGTGGTACTGTAGTAGCTTCACACGTCTCCTAGTTCAGCCTAAGCTGCTCTGCTAAGCTACCATTATCTATCAGCCTAAGCTGCTAGACACCCTATACACTAATAAGGGATAACTGGGCCTGGTACAAGGTGCAAGTACCCCTTGGTACTCACTACAAGCCAGTCCAGCCTCCTACATTGGTTGTGCAGCGGTGGGATAAGTGCTTTGAGACTACTTACCACTCTTGTCATTGTACTTTTCATAAGAGAAAAATATACAAAACAAGGTCAGTGTATATACACATAGCCAAAAAGTTTTGCATTTCCTCTTTTCACTCTTTTCTAAGTGCTGAAAAGTACTTCTAACTTTCAAAAAAGTTCTAAAAAGTTTTTAAAGTTTTTTTTCTCTGTCTTTCTAAAAGCTCTGACAAACTTTTTATCTTTTACTATCACTTTAACTCTCTCTAAAAATGTCTGTCACAGGCCAAAATGTTGAGCTGTCCAAACTTGCATATGATCACCTTAGCTGGAAAGGAGCAAGGAGTCTCTGCATAGAGAGAGGTTTGAGTGTAGGGAAGAATCCTTCCTTAGAACTGTTAATTAACATGCTTAGAGTACAGGATAAGGCCATAAGTGCCCAATCTGTTGAAAAAGTAGCTAATGGTTCTCAATCTGATCCAGGGACTCCCCCAGGAAAAGATTCAGGAAAGAAACTTCCTAGCCTGCCCATTACTAGACAGTCTAGCATAGTTGGTACAGAGGTTGAATCACACCATAATGATGGTGTGCTCTCACATTATACTGTTAGCCAAGCTGTTAGGGTGCCCTCTGTAAGGGACAGGTCTCCTTCTGTCCATTCCCATCATACCTCTGTATCTAGAAATGTCCCTCCCACCCACCCTGATGACAGATTGTTAGAAAGGGAGCTCAATAGATTGAGAGTGGAACAAACCAGACGAAAGCTTAAAAAGCAACAGCTGGATTTGGATAGACAGTCTTTAGAATTAGAGAAGGAAAGACAGAAGTTGGGTTTAGAAACCCATGGTGGCAGCAGCAGTATTCCCCATAGTCATCCTGTAAAAGAGCATGATTCCAGGAATCTGCACAAGATAGTTCCCCCTTACAAGGAGGGGGATGACATTAACAAGTGGTTTGCTGCACTTGAGAGGGCCTGTGTTGTACAGGATGTCCCTCAAAGGCAGTGGGCTGCTATCCTATGGCTATCATTTAGTGGAAAAGGTAGGGATAGGCTCCTTACTGTGAAAGAAAATGATGCTAATAATTTCCAAGTTCTTAAGAATGCACTCCTGGATGGTTATGGCTTAACCACTGAACAATACAGGATAAAGTTCAGAGAGACCAAAAAGGAGTCTTCACAAGACTGGGTTGATTTCATTGACCATTCAGTGAAGGCCTTGGAGGGGTGGTTACATGGCAGTAAAGTTACTGATTATGACAGCCTGTATAACTTGATCCTGAGAGAGCATATTCTTAATAATTGTGTGTCTGATTTGTTGCACCAGTACTTGGTGGACTCTGATCTGACCTCTCCCCAAGAATTGGGAAAGAAGGCAGACAAATGGGTCAGAACAAGGGTGAACAGAAAAGTTCATACAGGGGGTGACAAAGATGGCAATAAGAAGAAAGATGGTGAAAAATCTCAAGATAAGCATGGGGATAAGGGTAAAACCAAAGATCCCACTTCAAATCTTAAACACTCTTCAGAGGGTGGGGATAAAACTAATTCTTCCTCTTCTTCTCAACCTACACAATTTAAAAAGCCTTGGTGCTTTGTGTGTAAAAACAGAGGCCATAGGCCAGGGGATAAGTCCTGTCCAGGTAAACCCACTGAGCCTACCACCACTAATACATCAAGCTCTAGTGCCCCTAGCAGTAGTGGTACTAGTGGTGGGACTGCTGGCAACAGTCAAGCAAAGGGTGTAGTTGGGTTCACTTATGGGTCCATCATAGAAACTGGGGTAGTCAGTCCCAAGACAGTTTCTGTCACACCTAGTGGCATTGGCCTTGCCACACTGGCTGCTTGTCCCCTTACAATGGATAAGTACAGACAGACAGTTTCAATAAATGGTGTTGAGGCCTTGGCCTACAGGGACACAGGTGCCAGTATCACTTTGGTGACTGAAAACCTAGTGCACCCTGATCAACACATCATTGGACAACAGTATAAGATTATTGATGTCCATAACTCCACTAAATTTCTTCCCTTAGCTATAATTCAGTTTAGTTGGGGTGGAGTTACTGGCCCTAAGCAGGTGGTGGTATCACCTAGCTTACCTGTAGACTGTCTCTTAGGTAATGACCTAGAGGCCTCAGGTTGGGCTGATGTAGAGTTTTATGCCCATGCAGCCATGCTGGGCATCCCTGAGGAATTGTTCCCTCTCATTTCTACTGAAATGAAAAAGCAAAGGAGAGAAGGCCTGAAAACTCAGGATCCCTCTCCATCAACAGGTAAAAAGGGTATCACAGTATCCCCTAACCACCCTGCCATTCAGGATAGCATTCCTGTGGTGGGAGAAACCTCTCCTGGGGTGGCACCTGTTCCAAGGGAATCATCAGCTGGCAAAGCTGGACTCCCTGAGGTAGAAGTACCTCTCTGTGGGATAACTAACATTGGTGAGAAAAAGAGCACCATTTTAGTTAACATGGAGCATCCCTCCAACCCTCCCAGAGAAACTTTAGTGCAGAAATCCTGCACTGCCTCACAACACTTAGGACAGCATCCCTGCCCTAGTGTGGAGCTCATAGGACAGCATCCCTGCCCTGCTCCAACTCAAGAGAAACAGCATCCCTGTTCTCTCTTCCAGCCATATGGACAAAGTTTTTGCCCAGCTATGGCTTTTCTGAGACAGCATCCCTGTCTGGCATTTCCATCACTACAAATAGGTTCAGTGGACAATTCCCACTGCTCTAAACTAAAACTTACTGATAGAAACTCTGAAAATACATCTTCACATTGTTGCTTAGCTAAAAAACTTCAAACAGGGTGGTTTACATCCCCACAGGGAAGTAACCATATAGTGGATGATAAAGGGAGTAACCAGTCTATTGCAGAGCTACTCTCTACTTATCACCACTTAGACAATAAAGTCTCAACTGGCCAAGGTTAGCCTTATTGTCCTTCGTTTGGGGGGGGGGGGGTTGTGTGAGAAAGTAGCCTCTTTCTAGCCTTGTTACCCCCACTTTTGGCCTGTTTGTGAGTGTATGTCAGGGTGTTTTCACTGTCTCACTGGAATCCTGCTAGCCAGGGCCAGTGCTCATAGTGAAAACCCTATGTTTTCAGTATGTTTGTTATGTGTCACTGGGACCCTGCTAGTCAGGACCCCAGTGCTCATAAGGTTGTGGCCTATATGTATGTGTTCCCTGTGTAGTGCCTAACTGTCTCACTGAGGCTCTGCTAATCAGAACCTCAGTGGTTATGCTCTCTCATTTCATACAAATTGTCACTAACAGGCTAGTGACCATTTTTACCAATTTACATTGGCTTACTGGAACACCCTTATAATTCCCTAGTATATGGTACTGAGGTACCCAGGGTATTGGGGTTCCAGGAGATCCCTATGGGCTGCAGCATTTCTTTTGCCACCCATAGGGAGCTCTGACAATTCTTACACAGGCCTGCCACTGCAGCCTGAGTGAAATAACGTCCACGTTATTTCACAGCCATTTTACACTGCACTTAAGTAACTTATAAGTCACCTATATGTCTAACCTTTACCTGGTAAAGGTTAGGTGCAAAGTTACTTAGTGTGTGGGCACCCTGGCACTAGCCAAGGTACCCCCACATTGTTCAGAGCCAATTTCCTGAACTTTGTGAGTGCGGGGACACCATTACACGCGTGCACTACATATAGGTCACTACCTATATGTAGCTTCACAATGGTAACTCCGAATATGGCCATGTAACATGTCTATGATCATGGAATTGCCCCCTCTATGCCATCCTGGCATAGTTGGCACAATCCCATGATCCCAGTGGTCTGTAGCACAGACCCTGGTACTGCCAAACTGCCCTTCCTGGGGCTTCACTGCAGCTGCTGCTGCTGCTGCCAACCCCTCAGACAGGCATCTGCCCTCCTGGGGTCCAGCCAGGCCTGGCCCAGGATGGCAGAACAAAGAACTTCCTCTGAGAGAGGGTGTGACACCCTCTCCCTTTGGAAAATGGTGTGAAGGCAGGGGAGGAGTAGCCTCCCCCAGCCTCTGGAAATGCTTTGTTGGGCACAGAGGTGCCCAATTCTGCATAAGCCAGTCTACACCAGTTCAGGGGACCCCTTAGCCCTGCTCTGGCGCGAAACTGGACAAAGGAAAGGGGAGTGACCACTCCCCTGACCTGCACCTCCCCTGGGAGGTGTCCAGAGCTCCTCCAGTGTGCTCCAGACCTCTGCCATCTTGGAAACAGAGGTGCTGCTGGCACACTGGACTGCTCTGAGTGGCCAGTGCCACCAGGTGACGTCAGAGACTCCTTCTGATAGGCTCCTTCAGGTGTTAGTAGCCTATCCTCTCTCCTAAGTAGCCAAACCCTCTTTTCTGGCTATTTAGGGTCTCTGTCTCTGGGGAAACTTTAGATAACGAATGCATGAGCTCAGCCGAGTTCCTCTGCATCTCTCTCTTCACCTTCTGATAAGGAATCGACTGCTGACCGCGCTGGAAGCCTGCAAACCTGCAACATAGTAGCAAAGACGACTACTGCAACTCTGTAACGCTGATCCTGCCGCCTTCTCGACTGTTTTCCTGCTTGTGCATGCTGTGGGGGTAGCCTGCCTCCTCTCTGCACCAGAAGCTCCGAAGAAATCTCCCGTGGGTCGACGGAATCTTCCCCCTGCAACCGCAGGCACCAAAAAGCTGCACTACCGGTCCCTTGGGTCTCCTCTCAGCACGACGAGCGAGGTCCCTCGAATCCAGCGACTCTGTCCAAGTGACCCCCACAGTCCAGTGACTCTTCAGTCCAAGTTTGGTGGAGGTAAGTCCTTGCCTCACCTCGCTGGGCTGCATTGCTGGGAACTGCAACTTTTGCAGCTACTCCGGCCCCTGTGCACTTCCGGCGGAAATCCTTTGTGCACAGCCAAGCCTGGGTCCACGGCACTCTAACCTGCATTGCAAGACTTTCTAAGTTGGTCTCCGGCGACGTGGGACTCCTTTGTGCAACTTCGGCGAGCACCGTTTCACGTATCCTTGTAGTGCCTGTTTCTGGCACTTCTCCGGGAGCTACCTGCTTCAGAGAGGGTTCCTTGTCTTGCTCGATGTCCCCTCTCTCTGCTGGTCCAATTTGCGACCTCCTGGTCCCTCCTGGGCCTCAGCAGCGTCCAAAAATTCTAACCGCACAATTTGCAGCTAGCAAGGCTTGTTGGCATTCTTTCGGCGGGAAAACACTTCTGCACAACTCTCCACGGCGAGAGAAATCCGTCCACCAAAGGGGAAGTCTCTAGCCCTTTTTTTTCCTGCAGAAACCTCAGCTTCTTCTGTCCAGTAGAAGCTTCTTTGCACCCGCAGCTGGCATTTCCTGGGCATTTGCCCATCTCCGACTTGCTTGTGACTTTTGGACTTGGTCCCCTTGTTCCACAGGTACCCTAGATTGGAAATCCACAGTTGTTGCATTGTTGGTTTGTGTCTTTCCTGCATTATTCCTCTAACACGACTTCTTTGTCCTTAGGGGAACTTTAGTGCACTTTGCACTCACTTTTCAGGGTCTTGGGGAGGGTTATTTTTCTAACTCTCACTATTTTCTAATAGTCCCAGCGACCCTCTACAAGGTCACATAGGTTTGGGGTCCATTCGTGGTTCGCATTCCACTTTTGGAGTATATGGTTTGTGTTGCCCCTATCCCTATGTTTCCCCATTGCATCCTATTGTAACTATACATTGTTTGCACTGTTTTCTAAGACTATACTGCATATTTTTGCTATTGTGTATATATATCTTGTGTATATTTCCTATCCTCTCACTGAGGGTACACTCTAAGATGCTTTGGCATATTGTCATAAAAATAAAGTACCTTTATTTTTAGTATAACTGTGTATTGTGTTTTCTTATGATATTGTGCATATGACACTAGGTGGTACTGTAGTAGCTTCACACGTCTCCTAGTTCAGCCTAAGCTGCTCTGCTAAGCTACCATTATCTATCAGCCTAAGCTGCTAGACACCCTATACACTAATAAGGGATAACTGGGCCTGGTACAAGGTGCAAGTACCCCTTGGTACTCACTACAAGCCAGTCCAGCCTCCTACAGCGAGGACATGGCTTAGCAGTTCAGGCTGGACTGTTTCCAAGGGGAGCAGAGTCAGGACTGATTTGGGTGTGGGTTGTTCCAAACTGGGGTAGTGTGGTGAGGAAAAAACAACGGATTAAACCCAGATTTGTGACTGAGGGTGAATGTTTGATTAGTTCAGCATTCCATCCATCATCAAATTTGGATTAGAGTCGGTCTTAGCCCAGGATTCTGTGATAAAAAGACAATCTAACTTATGGCAGTCAATCAAATCTTCAATCTCTGCCTTGTGTTTAGGAAGAGACCACACATTCATCAATGCACAGACCAGAGGGTTCCTGGATTTAACCCTGTTTAAGCTAATCATTAAATTTTTTTCAATTAACGGCTAGCAAGCAGCTGAGGTCAGAGGTGCCCAGCTGCACAGTTCACATACCCAATCTATACAATTATATGAGGCCAATGGTCTCATTCTTTTTTGCTTTCAGCGTCACTGATGGGCACTCAGCCCTGGGCATTAGTATGCTCAAAACTAAAGCAACTAGGTCTGAGTTTATTAGTGACACACCTTCGTGTGGTGAGAGGGAGGCTCACAGAATACTTTGCTGGGCTGAGGAGGTCATGACCACTGGGCCGTGAAATCTTCAGCTCTGCAAATTTCAGCTCAGGCGCCTGAGCATTTGGTGCATGTACAGCGCCTGGATGCCTGACCCGAACATAAAGAGTGTCAGTCAGACTGACGTTTGCCTTGGCCTCTGTTGGAAGCAGTGGCTGGAACCAGTGGACACTCTCCTGGAGTGAAGGAAATGCGAAGCAACCATGAAACTGAGGCTTTTCAAAGAATGATCTGGGCACCACAGCAACTGTCTGAATAAAACATTCTCAAATAAGACATACAAAAAGCTGAAAGATGCACTGTGTGAACCCTTCAATACAGAAGAGAAACATGGATCTTGAACATGATATATTCACCTCAGCAAATCAAGGGGCAAGCAAGTCCATGGAACCATTTGTTGAGATACTGGTGCAACATTGTGTGTGGAACACTAACAAATAATGCATGGATTTAATAGCAAGCCTTTGTGGCTGGCGTTCAAGAACCATACAACCAGATTTAATGATCTGATCGAAGGCAAATCTAAACCTGATGTCTGAAAGACCGACAGAAACGGAGAGATGATACATGCGTAGTCCCAAAACCTGAAAAGGACAGATAGAAGGTGAGGAAGAGTGAAGACAGGGAAATTCTCACCAGAATACAACTAGTCAGTAGCAACACCCGAGACGATTTGCAGTGCTTAAGCTTGGTGTGTAACGCTTGTGGAAGAAGAGGTGACGTGGTCACCCATAGAAATCATGTGGTAGCAGAATGTCTGTTAGGACACCCAGCTACAGTGGCATGTTGGCAATCTGCAGTTCACTCGAAGAAAGTGACAAGATAACCATGAATAAATAAGGGGAAATGATCTACAGCAGATGCACCATAGACATATCATAGACATAATAAATTAGGAACCATATGAAATGTGGCCATCCAAATAAAACCTCAAAAGAAGATTTCAGGGAGGCAGCTCAGAGAAATCCATCTGCACTTACGGATGAACAAGTACACAACCATGCCAAAATAAGCCATGGACAATGACATGAACAACACTCCTGACTTTCCCACAACAAGAATAGACAGAAAAGTAGAACCTCCTTACCTCCACCCTACTCTAACCCTCACTAACAGGATCAGGAAAAAGATGAGGGGGTGAGGAGTTTGAGCCCAGGACATGTGCCGAATGCAGCATCCGCCATGGAAACATTATGACACTCACAAAAGGCCCTAGAGTCACATTAAATGGAGAGATCATTGCACCACATTCTGTCAGAGCATCTCGGTTGGAGTCCCTCAAATACCTCAAAATTAATGCAATGTCCAGTGAAGGTCTGCCTTACTCAATGACCTCAGCATATCCAAGGACAGAGGAAAAAACAAAACCGAAAGACAAATTAGGGTTTCCTATTCAATTCTGGTTGTGGGAGTCCATGCCTTTGGAGGAGAGATGTGGTGTGAGAAGCATAGTGGGACCCAGCACTTCTACAGTCTCCCAGCTGAGACTCTGCTCTCTATCCTGAGGGCTGGGGAGGAAGTGAAGGTAGCAGAAAAAAAGCATGTGGCACAACAGCACAACTACAGCATACGTGGAGACACGCCACCGCAGACGCGCAGGAACAATTTAATAAGGCAACAAAACCCACGACTTGGAGACCGCCATCTTAAATCTTGTCAGTGTTAAGCAGCAAACTGGGGCAGGACATATTACTTTCCAGTACTTTTTCAGAGTCATACTCAAGAAGTTTCCATGTGGAACTAAGTTCTGTATAATTAGGAGGAGCCATACGTCAATTGAGTCCCGCTCCAAAGAAAGCGCATCTATGCATCTGGTTTACCTTCTTGGCACGCAAGGGCTTTCACTGACATAATATTTACATCATAACCGCTATTTTCCTCATACATTATTAATAAATACTATTTTTAAATATCCTTCTGGAAAATTCAGACTTCTATCACAACAAAAGTGAACAGGGCGGCTTGGGTATGCTGTTTCTTATTACCTACCTGCCAAAGTTGTCCAAATGAACAAGGATGCTGGCGTTCCCAGCTCAGCGCCCTAGTTTGCAAGCCCCCATCATGCAACATTTACTCCATGAAATGTTCTATTGTGTGCCGTGGAGCTGTTGTTTGCAATTTGTGTGATAAATTGGCAGTATCAAAGCTTTGATGTGGAAGGGCTGCAGCTTTAATGTTTAATAAATGAAAAGTAATTGGAGTTCACTGAGGCAGATAGGTCACGAGGGGAGGCAGAAATTGATCAAGCGTGACCTTGTTCTAAATGCACCTGTGACACAAAGTAAATAGCGGGACCGCAGTACATTTGTAGCAAATACATCATAATTCCCTTTTTACGACCTTTTATAATAGTGGCAGGCTGGTCAAACGGGCTCCGAGCTCCAGAAACTGGCACTTAGTGAAAGATAAAAAGCGAAGATAATGTTGCCTTCTGCCTTATTTGTGTGGAAGCAAACGTTCCACCCCGACCTTTGACCCAGAGCAATGTTTTTTTTAAAGTTTGATTGCAAATGTCAGACAGGCTTCAAACAGAGTGTGTGAACATTTGTCTCAGAAAACTCTACTGGACTTCAAGATATTGTGGTTTCTGTACCAAAACAAAGTTTGAATGTTCAGATCCTAACGAAGGGTGTAGAGTTCTGCCATGTGTGTCTGCTATGGCAATGAGGCCTATGGGGCTAAGAGGTAGGAGTCCAGAAACTCTCTGGGTTCTTTGGGAATGTTGTACCATGTGCTTCTGCTAGAAAGACCGATGACCCTCGCAGGGTCTAGTGGAAACATGAGGTTTAAATACCAATACTGAGTGCCTTCAACTTGCAGTAATGTGTAAAGTCATTCAGCAGTAACCTGCAACCCACTCATCTTTTATTATTCATAGAGGACACGTGCAACGACCAGCTCCATCGTGCTAGTTAGACTAGATCAGATACACTGTAAACAGGATCCCATTTATGAAAAAAAATATTTGGAAAATATCCTTTGCAACCTCAACCTAGAGGGAGAAAAATAAATAGGACATGCACTTTGCCTTCGGCTCTGATGCCCCTCAGGTACGTGATCCCATGACTTTGGGTAATAAACCAAAAAACGTATTTTGAGCAAATACCACTTACCAGTGGTAGGTGAAATAAAGACCACCAACCAGTGATAGGTGAAAAATACGTCTCCTCAGTTAGGTTTGTAGCAATACCAAGCCTGACTCACTGAGTTGCCCTTTAGTTCTTTGCAGTAGATAGAAGATATCCATGTTACTTGGGCCCGGCTCTTAGGCCAGAAAAATACCTACACAACTCCTTATATTGTGAGGGTAATTAAGGGTTTACTATTCTTAACTCGTATTCAGATCCAGGGATCAGGACGTTGCTAAAAGGCACCCATTGTAGCTTTAGGAGATTGTAAAGCCCACCTATGGTTTTGAAGATATGACCAATGTTCTCATTTCTTTTTTCTTTGTGGAGCACATCTATAGGTTAATGACATACCTGTAGTAAGAACGACGTCCAATCACTTATGGTATTGAGATGTGGAGGGGGGGGAGAGAATCTACGAGCAGTACACAAGTAGACGTGAACAAATTGTGGAAAAAAATATTCTCAATTAAGGAGAACAGTTAACTCTCAGGGGCCACAGTAGGGGTTGCTGGCCCTGTTGTCATATTATCTGTGTGATGTGGAATACTGGAAAGGAAATCCTTCAGAACTATACATTACTCAAGATATAATAAATAGTTATATTTCTTAAGTAAATTCTTTTACTTTGGCTAGCTTCCCGAGTAGGAAAACTTAGAAAAGTTTTCTCATGAAGGGTCCTGCACACATATATCATCACTAAAGGTGTGGGGTAGTAGGAACTGAGGGTGGGCCTTGCTTGATTCCCTCAGTGCACCGTGTTCGAATCGCTTTAGATTCTAAAATGGGGAAGTCATGGTGGGAAAATGTCCAAGTCAGGGGGTGCTATGTAGTTCTACAGGTGGAGGGGGGAGTTCCCTTACGGATTAGGTGGTCTCACACACATAATAGTGTCTTGCTTCATCATTTGACCACCTAGCCCCACCCAAGTAAGATGATACTACTTGGGCGGACTCAACCTCTTGGTTAAAAGAACCAGAGGGAGTGCTGAAATTAGACTAACTGGATAATTACAGAGATCCAGATGGGGTGAAAGATAAAATTACCAAGCAAGTCACCAATTACTACTGCTAGTTTTAATGAGGGTGTATGCTGGTAAGGTTAAGAACAGGGGGGAACAGAAGGCTCGTTCGAGGATAATGTCTCTTAGAGTCTAAAAAGGAATACGTATGATCAACATGTTTCTGCCATCACTAAGTGCTGGTAGGTCAGGGGCATTCGTCAGGGTCGGAGCACACGCAAAAGGTGAGGTGCTCAAAGTGAAAAATGTATGGCCTACCTGAACAGCTAGTTCACGGTGTGGTAGGTCTAAAATAGCCCGTAGTTGGGGGCGATTTGCCTCTGGTCTGGCTAGTGCGGGGGGGGGGGTTTCCCCTGTAGTCACACTCACTCCAAAGGGAATACCATGGGGAGGTATCTACATGCCGGAGCCAGGCCGCTGCACACATACATTTTTGGTGTTTTGTGTATAAGTTAATAAGTAAAATTGCTTCAGGTTTAGATTGCTGTTCAGTGCTCCACGAGCATTCGGCAATGATCGTGGTTTATGAAAAAATGTGGGAAAATAAACAAACCTTTGAAGGAGAAGAACGTCATTTCTTCCCGTTTTATCACCTTATCCAAAATCTTCAGACCTAGAAATGCTGCATCCTCGGAGGACTAGGAACTCCAGCAAAATGCGCAACCTCCTGGAGAACCAGGTTTCTCCGTTACAGATTTTTCAACTAAAAGTGAATTTGTTTTTTCAGTCCTCTTTACTTAAATTTATGGTTCAGCGTACCGAGCGCCTGTTATTTAGCAGACTGTAATGTTTAGTTGAATGTCGCATATTAAAAAGCACACGACATGCTGAAGGCCTCTAGTCTCTGCGTAGGCGCTGTCTTTTAGTATAGCCCTCTTCTTTGGGTGACCAGTATTATATAAAAAAGGACATTTCGCTAAAATAGAAGAGGTACAAAAAATGTTTATCAACCAAGTTACACATAATGACAGCACACATCAGTTTAGGAAAAAACAGACGGGACACTGAAGGAAATAAAGTGCGACAAATAAAAACGTGCCTCCCTCGGTTTTGATTCGACCCTGTCTGAATACAAGGACACGAGTCAAATTTGTTAAAGGTAGTCCTGGACGCCTGGTCACCCTACCTCTTCTCAATGACTCTCTAGCTAATCGTCACTCGGTTTTTAGTCCCTGACTGATAACGCTTCCAGGTGGTTGTCCGTGTTTGATCTCTCGACACCGAGGCTTATTTAGGATTTCACGGTGTGAGGTCGGAGCTGCGCAGCCTAGCGCCTCCCCAGCCATCTCGTGTGTCTAGGTGCATTCTCAGCTGGAATTCTTACGGTTACGCGCATTTCTGCCAATCCCTTGGAGATTATCTTTCATATGTGGCCCCTTTGTGGCTGTCGTCATCCCAGGGTGGACGTTTCAGCTGTCAGAGAGTCTGCATTCCCGACATTCCGCAGTCAGAGCTGCACTCAGGTGGCGGTGTGAAGACTCGAAGACGGTAATTTGCTCTGGCGTTTGAATAACAGCTCCGATAATCGTTCCCTTTCAATTTTTAGCCCTCTCCCAAGTCCTTGCTTCGTCTTCAACAAATCTTACCCTATTGATGTATGCATTCGACGTTTCCGGTAATGGTAGGCAATGGGAAATGCTTTCTAAAGGAATTGGTTGCTTGTCATAGTTAGGACTTCGATAGTTACAAGCCAAGAATCAAGCAGCAGCAATAATCTATCTGTCTATCTATCTATCTATCTATCTATCTATCTATCTATCTATCTATCTATCTATCTATCTATCTATCTATCTATCTATCTATCCATCCATCCATCCATCCATCCATCCATCTATCTATCTATCTATCTATCTATCTATCTATCTATCTATCTATCTATCTATCTATCTATCTATCTATCTACAGTATCTATATTTTATTTGTTATATGTATAGTATATATCTATTTCTAACATAGGCACTACAGCAATGTATATGTATTACATGTCGGATTATTTTTATTGCACGAACCGTAATGGTATAAAAATCAATATTTCACTAGCAACTGTGAAACCGAAATACTTTATAGTTCCCTCAAAAATGGATTTCATCATCATAATGACTGCTCACAAACCACTCTCAAGAGCTTTACGATTTCCAGGGCTACTAGTAAAACTAGCTTGGGGAACACATTGTGTAGAAATCCCATCTAAATTATGCAGCACACTTTCTGGCAGTATTATTTTCAACCAATTGTGCATGAAACAACATTTGGTTGTGAAATCTGCATAATATGAGGCAAATGGAGTGCCTGCTGGTCCTGTGTGCAACCCCCCACAGGTGCCCAACCCCTGCAGCACAGAGCCTTTGGTGATGCATGGCCTGGCCGTGCGTGGTGTGGGTTTGGGTGCAGGTCATGCCTGCAGGCTGGCCACCCAAGATCAGGCAGCGCTGTTGGCTGTGCGCATTGTGGGGTTGGGTGCACGGCCTGGACGCTGGCTAGGACGGGCATCCATCCTCCTGCGGGCACGCACAGCTTACTATGTGATGTAACCATGTAAATGTTGTCATTTTAACTAAAGCAAACCTACTAATGTTGTCAAAGGGACAGAACACCAAAATATAAAAAGCAGGCCCATTGACTTTATCAAGGGATCAGCAGCTCAACATATATATACATCCAACCTCTTGTCTTTGTTAAAATGTCACAAAACAAAATAAAATGATGGGCGGAGTGTTGAAACTTTTCAAACACTCACCCTCAGTCACAGATCTGGGATAAATTCACCGCTATTTTGCTCGCCACGCCACCCCAGTTTGGACCCAGCCATATGCAAATCAGTCTTGACCCTGTTCCCCATGGAACAGTCCAGCCCGAACTGCTAGGCCAGGCCCCCCCCGGACAGGGAACAAGCATCCTGGGCCCGATTTCAGGGTATCACCAATAATTATTATCAAATTATTTATATTTTATAAACTCAACTTATCTATGTTTAATGAAAGTGACTGTCATAAATATTTTAATAAAGCCTTTAAAAAAAAAAAAACATGTATTTGAGTCTTTTTTAAACACTTTCAAGTCCACAAAATGTAGCCATAGACCCAACCACAAGAGGTCCCAGTGCTCCAGTTGAAGTCATACGGCTCTAGATCATAGTACTTTAACAATATGGTACACTCTCTTAGGTTCATGGATTCAAAAACACAGGAGACTTTGGGCCCTATTACGAGTACGGCGGTCCATGGCCTGCTGTACTCGCGGTGGCGGTCGGACCGCTGCAACCTTGGTGTCCGATCACCACATTACCATACTGGTGGTCAGACCACCAGCACACTGCCAATGCCAGGCTCACAGATCCCAACGGGTTGGCAGTGATGAAATTGGTGGTCAGCCACGGCAGTGCTAAGTTCGGCACCGCCATGCTGATCGCGACTTTCCTTTCTGTCAGTCTTTTCATGGTGGTGTCACCACCAGGAAAATGCTGCGGAAAGCAGAGTTGGGGCCACAGGGGGGCCATGGACTGCCCACTGGATCAGCTCAGAGAAGCATCACATCTTCACCAGCTTCCATGGGTACCTTTAGCACATTAACTGTATAGCTCAAACTGTATTGTACCGCCATAACAATGCACAAACTGTAATTGTGGTATTTTTAATCTATGAAGACAGCAGAGTGTTCAAAAAACACTCCCCTCCCCGCCCCCACCCCCAAACCCCAACCTAACTCAGGCCAAAGGAACAATTTGCAGCCCTCGTATATGGCCATCATCTATGTAGAGGACATAATCATTTTTCATTTAAAGCACTGCATGCATGCACACTTTCACTCAAAGCAAGAGCCTATGTTTAGTCTTGCTTTAGTTTTGCGTTAACCTACACTCCGCCCTTGCATACCCCATAACTGTTTATGTGATTATGTGAGCATATCTGTGTGCGCAGAGAGCTACCATGTTGGGAGTATAAAGACTAGGGGCCATATTTACAAGGCCATAGTGCCTCTTAGCGCCACACTAGGGTTATTTATTTTTATGCAAATGTGGCGTTAAGGAGGCCATTTTCCCTTGCCATATTTACAAAGTGGTGCAATGCTAGCATTGCACCACTTTGTAACCCTTGCACCACATTATTCCGGTGCCAGGTATAATGTATGAAAGGGGGGCGTTCCCATGCAGGGAGGCCGCAAAAAATGGCGCAGTGAAATCTAAAAGATTAAAGTGTCGGCCCATAGTAACCTATGGGCCTCCCCAGTGCTTTGCTGCACTAGCGCCAATCCAGCAAAGCGCCACAATAGCATCATAAAATATGACGCTATTATGGAAAAGAGTGCCAGGTGCTCCGTATTGTAAATATGGCACAATCATGGTATCGTTAGGTGGGGCAGGGGCGGCACAATAAACTGATGCGTCTCTTTCCTGTAGATTGGCCCTAGGTACACTAAATCCTCAGCAAGACATTCCTGTGCGTTAAGGCAGCAATGGCAGATATCGGTCTGTCATCTTCACGGCACAGATTTAAGTCACATGTCAGATCCTTTAGTTCTCCGGAGAACAATGAAATACATACCACTGAGCTGGGTAAGTTGCAGCTGTATTGAAGTACATTGAATACAAAATCTTTTTATAATAACATGATGAAACATGGAAGCATTTGCAAAGCTTAGTTCTTTACCATATTTTTCTTGTATAGTCTTAAGATATAGGGCCTGATTACGACTTCAGCAGAGGGGATTATTCCGGCCCAAATGTGACGGATATCCTGCCCGCCGAATTACGAGTTCCATAGGATATAATGGACTCGTAATTCGGCGGGCGGGATATGCGTCACATTTGGGATGGAGCCCCTCCGCCGAAGTCGTAATCAGGGCCATAATGTATAAATTAGACACTGAAACCTGTATACCTAGAAAACGTTTTTTCTGGTAAGGTCAATATCAAGCCTTCTTGCCTGTTTCTGAAAACTTGGGTGCTTTACATATTTGGTCAGTATGTGCACCCCCCACTTTCATATAGGTATTAAATAATAGTAACTAGCTTTTTATAAAGCGTCTCATTCCACCCATCTTCCATTTCTCAGCAATGTAAATAACAGGACCCACATTACATAAAGTGACCCGGGAAGTCCTTGGCTGGAGGAAGATCCTTCGTCTACCTCGCGGCAAAGAGGTGGAACACCTCGCCCTCGCACCTCAGGCAGTCACCATTGCTACCCCAATCCAGGAAGGACCTTAAGACTCCTTTTTAGCTGTTTCCCCTTCTCTTCATGCTATTGTGTTCCGTTTTGTTTGGTCTTTTTAAGATTGTTTTTTTTTAAAAAATGGAAAATTAAATCCTGCAGTTATTTTAATGTGACGAAAAATGTGCAGTTAAAAATTAAGATAAAGTTATTCCGAATGAAATACGTTAAATTCATCATCCATAGTGTTGTTAATTTTGTATATCTATGATTTTATCGTGTTACTGTTCTGAGACATATATGAAACAGAAACTGTTAAAAAACACGGCTTATCAGATTGAACCTTGTTTCCTAGCTAACAGGCACCCAGGGTGAATGCTTTGCAACTATTTGCAAAGCACGTGTTTTTCAGTAAGCATTTTTTAGATTTCCCCCCTAAAAATGTACTCAGCTATTTCACGAGAGCCCGCTAACTAAACTTAGCCAAAACAAATGTTCTTGGAGAAAGAACTGCTGCTTTCATACCTCACAAATAACAGGATTCAGAGTGGCAGGAGCCAAAATACACTGACCTCACTTCACGCATTCTATTTAAAGCCAGAGTGCCACAAGTTTATTTTCATTTCTTTGCCACAAATGCTATCACTGAGCCCATTGTTTGGTGCCATTACCAACAAGAAAGAGTTCACGGAGGAGCTGGCAGACCTTGGTAGAAGGGAAGAAGACAAATTGCTTTTCTGAAAATAATCAGTTGGAAAACACAGGCATGTTTTGCAACTTGATATCGAATGTATGTATAATTTACTGCCACATCAGCTTGTGTTCTAGATTCTTAAAAGAACAGTCTTGTTTCCTGATCAAGCATTATGAGAAAAAGAACTACATTTCGGAGAAATCATTAATATGACCCTATAGCCAAGAAGCCATAGCCTTGACCTCATTCATAGTAAAAAAATATTGTACTCTGTGCATACTCTAAGGGACTTTGGTTCACCCACTGGCTTCTTTGGACAGGAATCGTCAGCGATTCAAAGGCGACATTGTCAATGGCAGTAGGATCAGCCCAGAGGATATTTTAGCCTCACCCTCCCCACTAATAGATATTGAGTGTATCCTTCTGTCTGCACTGGAATTTATAAAGAACAATTTCACATCTGAAAAGTACATTCCGTCACTACATACTTATTTCCTTATCTCAGCCATGCACATACTACAGAAAGCAATCATAAAAAAAAATAATATATATATATATATATATATATATATATATATATATATATATATATATATATATATATATATATATAAAACCTAGTGGCAGTTGCCTCTAGGTATAGTTAGGACCCTGTTTCCATGAAAAAAGCATTTTTTGACTTGCTTATTTCTTTGACACTGTTTGATGGTGGTTCTTGTTCCGCACATCAAGGTGATCCGTAATGCGGGGGTCAAGAAAAAGGGGGGTCAAAAAAGTTGTGTTTCCCATGTTAAGTCCCATTGGGCCTTTAGAAATGTCTACAGCCGGAACCACCGGATGGAGTTATACCAAATTTCACATTAAGCTAGCTTTCGGTACGCAGATTGATCTTTTGATTATTTGGCATAAATCTGTTCAGTAGTTTTTGAGAAATTTAGGGAAATTCAAATTTGTATATTTCTGGCCGCGAAGTATTTGCAAACAAAGAGGAGCTTGTGCAGGGAAATGCACAGCTCTGATTGGCTGCCAACACTTCAAACCAGGAAGTGTTGGCACTCGCCTTGGGACTCGGCTTCAGCCATCTGTTTACTCAGTCTACCCATTTTCTCAGTCGCCTCACAGCTCCCTAATTTTAAAATAATAATATTTTGATAGACACATCTATCTATCTATCTATCTATCTATCTATCTATCTATCTATCTATCTATCTATCTATCTATCTATCTATCTATCTATCCATCTATCTATCATTAAAAAAACAAAAAATAAAGTGAGCTATAGTGAGGTTTTGTGCTAAGATCTTAACGAGGATTAAAAAGAAACAGGAATTCAGTGAAGTAAACAACAGTTAAGATGACGTTACAGTTAACTTTAAGAATGAGACACAAGGCAAGCTAACATTAAAAACCCTACAAACTTCTGATATTCACCAGTTAAGGTTTAGTGTACTAACCACAACTTATGCCTTATCAACCATTGCTTATGACCTCACATATTACATAATTCATGGCATGTTAAATTATTTATTTATTTATAAATATATAAAGATGTATATGCATACGTATAATGTATATGAATACTTAACCTCTGATATTCACCAGTTATGGTTTAGTGAACTAACTTTAACTTGAGCCCCATCAACTATTGCTTATCACCTCACATTTTACATCATTTATGGCATGTTAAATGAAAAATATATATGTATGAATAAATAGAAATGTATATGCATGCTTATATGCATAATTTAACACCATATTTAACAGTTATAGCCACCTCCACAATGCCCAGTATGGTAATCAATTATGTCATGTCATTTGAGATGTTGAAATGCTCTTAGTTTATGAGTGTAGTCATCAATGATGTCATTGAACATGCCATGAGTGGTGCACTCAGTGATATAATAAGCAGAGCATGTGGTTCAATGTCTCATAGTTGAAGTTTAGTCCAACCCACTATTTGCATTACTGGCCACATTTTAAGGCATTAGGGGACTCATTTACTAGGAAATGATGCAGTGTAGTATTGAAATCCAGCTTGGTGTGCTAAGCTTCAGTATTTCGAAAGTGCAAGGATGCGTTGTATTTACAGAAATACTATGCATCCCTGTAGTTTCCTCTGCACTGATGCACAAACTGCTGCCTATTGCCAACGCAGGTATCCTTGCACCATGGTGCTAGGGTGCCTGCATTGCAGGAATAATTGTTTATGTGCAGGAAGAGACACCTTCCTGCACATAAACAATCATTAATGGTGGTTTCCACCCAGGTGGATCATTAACGGAAGATGGTTGGAGATGCCCTTGGGCAGAATCACTGCATCAGTTATCTGAAGGATATCCACTGTGGGCATCCAAAGGAGATCAGTACAGGACCTGATGTGATGGACCACTGACGTATGACTATAAGCATGGTCACAGGGATACCAGGTCCGCCACACATTACATAGCCCCAAAGAACCAGCCTAAGCAGCGAGTGTTTGAGAGCGAGAGCGGCGACCCAGTCCTGGGGCTCCCGTTGAGTCTCTTTTTGAATTAAAGCCACACCTCACTACTATTGTGCCCTGCAGGAATGCCATTAATAGAGAAACCAGAGAATCTACTGTCTGAAGGAGAAGTAGCTGCATAACATACACAGAAATGAAGGTATAGTACCTGCCTTCCAGCATTCCCCATCCCAAAGTATCAGCCCTGGGGATCAGTATGGACGATGGTCACTCCAAACAGATAGACTTTATGCAAAATGATAGCCACCCTCCGGGAACCTTAGGTGAATCCAGAGTGGTAGACCCTGTCATATCTGTGATGGCGGAGGAAAGGACAATGTTAGCCAAGTAAATGGGTTTTCTGGAGCATGAGGACCGCTAGCCAAGACCTGATAGCGGAGGACCCCAGTCCATTTAATACGGTCCAGCAAGCCGTTCATATTCAGGGACATAGGCGGTCATTCTGACCGCGGCGGTCGGCGGTCACCGCCCGCCAAGCGGTTCCCGCCGAAAGACCGCTCCGCGGTCAAAAGACCACGCCGGCCATTCCGGCTTTCCCGCTGGGCCGGCGGGCGACCGCCAGAAGACCGCCGGCCGGCCCAGCGGGACAGCCCCTTCAACAATGAAGCCGGCTCGGAATGGAGCCGGCGGAGTTGAAGGGGTGCGACGGGTGCAGTGGCACCCGTCGCAATTTTCACTGTCTGCACATCAGACAGTGAAAATCTTTGTGGGGCCCTGTTAGGGGGCCCCTGCACTGCCCATGCCAGTGGCATGGGCAGTGCAGGGGCCCCCAGGGGCCCCACGGCACCCGTTCCCGCCATCCTGGTTCTAAACAGGCTGGCGGGAAGGGGGTCAGAATCCCCATGGCGGTGCTGCAAGCAGCGCCGCCATGGCGGGTTCCCTGGGCCAGCGGGAAACCGGCGGGAAACCGCCGGCTCCCCTTTTCTGACCGCGGCTTTCCCGCCGCGGTCAGAATCGCCCAGGAAGCACCGCCAGCCTGTTGGCGGTGCTTCCGCCGCACTCCGCCATGGCGGTCATGGACCGCCAAGGTCAGAATGACCCCCATAATCTCAAGTGGCACCATGGGGAGCAACAACAAACCTATAGAAAACAAGGGCCCTGGAGCTATTCCCAGAACCAACCCAGTGGACAGGTAACAGAGAGCACCAGGTCCCAGACGTCAAACATGGTCTAGAGAAGGTGCAGCATGTGTGGCCAGGAACAAACAAGCACAAACAAGAAACAACCCCAAAACATTACCCCCCAACAACGCCCACCCCATAACTCCACCCCTGAAACATCTGTTGCCCCAAAACAGAACATAGAACAAGACCATGTGGCTGGTTCCCAAATGCAGACCTCCTCAGATGCAGGATTCAGAGCCAGTGAGCCTAACACACGTGTTACACATGATCCACTTCGATAAGGGGGAAGACAACCCCAGTGTGCTGCCAGTCGGGACCCTGAAGTCAGGGTACTGGGTTCCCCAAAGTGGGCATTGAACAGTTCCGGTGTACATGAAGATAGAGACACCTCATCACCTCAACCAGGCATGCCCAGGTCCACCTCTGAATCAGTGGAGTCTGAGTGTCCCCAGGTGCCCGTCCTACTGGGACAAGTAAATTCTCTCCTCTGGGATTTATGGAGCGGGCACAGGAAGTTCCTCATCTTGTGCATCCCAGCAGGGTCCACCACCACCGCTCAGCAGAAGTCTACTTCCTCAGTTACCCACTCCCATGATTGCTTTGAAGCCTCAAAGAACAGGGGGCCTCAATTTCAGAGCAGAGCAGTGCAGCAAGTCACTCTGGTGCGCTGACCTGTGTCAAAGGGAAGGGGCAGGAATGGACCATACTAATGAAATACGGTTCAACCCTGTCCCTTCTGCCTGCTCCGGCACACAAATTGGTGCCTAACCCCAACACAGGCACCCTTGCCCATTGATGCAAGGGTGTCTGCGTTGTTGACATGATTGTTTTTGTGCAGGAAGGAACACCTTCCTGCACAAAACAATTAATGAAGGAAAAAATGAGGAGAAATAAAGTTATTTCTCCTCATTATGTCTCTCTGGATAGCTGCACAGTTTTGACACATTCCCAGGTTTACAGATCCTTGTAAATCTGTGAATGTGTCAAAACCCACGAGTGTTGCGTGGGAAAATCCACTACAATGCTTATGGGATGCCTGTTTGGCATAGAGTAAGGCAAGGCAGCGATTTGCCCTGCCTTGCCTTACTCTATATCTATGAGGCCATGCAAAGCCAGCCACGCAGGGTGGCTTTGTGTCACCTCATAGATATGATTGACAGGCCTGGTCCATAGGAACTCCATAAAAAGTGATGCTCCAATGTTGCAGGTCTCATGTAAATGAGGCCCAGGGTTTTGAAAATGAAGATCACCTTCGCAGGAAAGAGGAGCATATAGGTGACCTGAAGAGCACAGAGCTTTTGCTTCACCTCATCAAATGATCATCTGAGCTGCTGTACTGCCTGGGTGTAGTCCGGAAAAACATGGTTTTGGTAGGAAACATCTTGCTGGCGCCTGGCATCCCCTAGAACAACTTCTGGGTCACAATAGTTGAGGACTCGGGCAATTATGGGACAAGCCGGTGCCCAGGGTTGGGGGGGGGGGTGATGCACAAGGGATTAATGGGCTCGCTCCACCACAAACCAAGGAGGTGGGTTCCCCTCTGATATCCAGTGGAAAACTGCTCACCATCCAGGGTCTCCACACCCTTGGGAAACCCCACAAACTGGAGGTGGCGGCGGTGGCCATGCTCCCTCTTTAATAATTAATTTAAAGATAATAATTAAATAACTTTTCACTCTATACCCCTGCAAACCTACCATCCTGCAACTAAAATATCAATAAAAAATATTCATTAACTTCCGACCGAGAACCCTACGAACCTAGCAGCCCACAATTAAAATCTAAGTAAAATAAATGAGTATTCCATAGATTGCATAATTAAAATCAATAAAATATTTAACAATTAATAATTAATTTGTATTTATTCCTTAACTTCCCACCCTATCCTCCTTCAAACCTAACATCCCACAAATAACATGTACCAAAATAAATCAATATTACATAATTCATACAATAAATAACAATCATATATTTAAACACAATGTATTGCATAATTCATAATTATTTTTAACTATTTAACTTTACACCCTATCCCCCCATAAGTCTAATGACCGGCTTTGTCACTATAAATTACTATAAAAAGTTAAATACAAAATTCAAAATCACTTAAAACTACAAGCAATATTCGAAATATTAACCTTTATATAAACAATAGTAACCCATAAAGTTATTATATCAACTAAAACACATTCAAAGAATGAAATACATTATATTTTAACCACTATATTATCGAGAACAATATTAAAAACATTGATATTATTTAAAACGATCTTACCTCAAAAAATGATATTCTTGTTAACGATATTTGTGCATTATGATATTTGTGTATCACAATATTTACTTTCCGATATTTCCACCTCCCTATATTTTAAAACAGGTAGTTTGTCTAAACACTTCCATGGAGTCCACCACACAGCTTGGGATGGAACCAGGAGGAACACTGCCTGCAGCAACGTGTTTGTCTCTGATGGATCCAGTTCTGTTGTGTGGCCCATCCACAGTCTCCTGAGTGAAGTCCTGACTCCAGGGCTGAGCCTCAAAGCCCCGATTTTTTTTTTTTTAGCAATAAAAAGTGAATTCAGAGACATGACATAGAGACAGTCAAAAACATGCTTTGTAATCCAGTAATTGAAATTAAATCCCACACAAATCATCAAATCAAGATGGCCTCGGTGAGCAAGAACTAAGGAGGCGTGCAGACCTGCATGACCGCTACACCTGGACTACCTCAAGAGTTCCAGTGGGGAGAAACAAGAGCCAAAGGAACCTCCTGCAAGCATCAGGTGAAGCTAAAAAGGAACCGAATCCATCAAAGGTGAGCCAAAAATCTCGGACATCTATGGTTATCCATTACATTTAGTTTTTAGAAATTATTTTCACAATGAAAACGGAATTCCCGTGGATCAGGTTTTCTTAAAATGTGGTTCTTGGGGCTGTAAGGCCTGGTAATAAGTAAATCCTGTCTCATGCGAAAATTATCCGATAAAAACCAGACGCCGAGGTGTTTGGAATTTGTTAGATGCAATAGTTATCACTTATTCTGAGTCTTTCGGGAATGACTTCGATTTTGGCCCAAAATCCACAACTCCTGGTAAATCCCGAGCCTTTCCCCTTGGCAAATTGTATCACGTTCAACCTACTAAAACGTAAATGAGTGCAATCTTAATTGCACCTGGTTCATCCCTTGTAATTGCCATCCCTGTTCAAACAGGCCTATGCACAGTGATGGCAATTTCACAGGGGCTTAGTTATATTTTAGAGTTAGATTGGAGGTCCGTCGCTTTAGGCTCAATGTTTTCACTAGAAATAATCTCCGGGATAATATCAACAAGGTTTTTCCTATCGTAATGCTTTCCCCAGGGGACATGGCCAAGTACATGGTTTCCACATCTTGGCATAACCATCAGACCCTGTCTGGAATTACAGAGCGCTTCTGGGCCTTTGGGACACTGGTGGTCAGGACCCACTAGAAAGCTGTGCAGACGATAAAACATCAGGGCGTGTAATAATCACGAAACTTATTACATGGCCTCCTGCCATTCAGCAACCCAAATGGAAGTTTGCTGACCACTGATTTAGATGAGTCCATAATTCTTGGGTGAGTGTTTATTTAAATATCTCAGCGACTTGTGCATGGACTTCTGACTTTAGACAGCCCATAATAACTTGAATGCTAATTTATGTCTTCAGCACGCAGGCTATAGTTGAAACTGCATGTTTAATTTTCTCCGAGTAAACCTTCTTTCTATTGAGTCAGCCTCAAATATCAACAGTTTCAGTATTTCACATTATGGAAACACGAATATTTCATTTTGAGCATTTGAGATTTCTTCTCCCCATAGTGGTGGCATCGGAAAGCTGATGGGAAATCGTCCCCATCCTGTCAAGGCTAATCACGTGACTGCTGATTCATCGAAATACCAGGTGTTCCGGTAGTGACGCCGCTCACACTTCGACCCTCCTTGTTGTACCCTTAGTCGCTCATTCGCTGACAGTGTTAGAGGCAGTAAAGATGAGGACAGAGAGAACAGCCTCTAATTGACTTTATTGACGTCCATAACTAATCTAGATTGAATTTAGTTATTTTTTTATTCTGGCTCACAATTTTGGTTCATGAGCACCTTTAGTTTGCCTTATATATCTCATGTTTTTTTCACATTTGTGTCCTCACTTCACTTTGTTATTTTTTTTCCCATCAATTTGTGTTAGATTTTGCAAAACATCATGCAAGCTGACAACGAAGCGCCCCCTAACCCAATGCAATAATTTGACATCCGTGTCGGCTAGCATAGCACAGGTTGTAACCACATTTTTGTATCATTTATATTGATGAGCAACGCTAATACTTTGCATGCAGAATTAACCATTGCTGTGGGCTGATCAACTAACCCTTCTTCCCACCCTCTTCCCCCCCGCTGGTGTGGCGCGATCGTAGGTCTGGTGTGTCCTTTAAACCCTTGAGGGTGAGCAGCGCAGCTGTCGTGTGACCGTCGTTTTTCCCCCCCTGTGGGCTCCCAGTAATGTCCCGTAGGTCTTTCATCTCAGTCTTATTCCTCTGGGGTGTTCTTCGGTGCCAAGACTAGTGATTCCCCAACCCACGCACTATCCAACATGCCTACTCCCTTATGTGCCGCTCTTGCAGAAGGGTCGCTTCACATTTTGCCCATTTCTCCAGCTCCTTTATCCAGGATAGAAAGGAGGGAGGGGGCTGTAGGGTGTTTCCATTTTCTTGTGATTTCCCTCTTAGCTAATAATAGGCCCATGTCTTGAAATCCACTAGTGAACTTGTTCTTGACAGTCTGTGGATACCAGTGCAGTAAGCAGTGAGTGGATTAGAGAGAAATAGGTTTATCGATAATATTAGCAAGTCCTTGTACAACCTTTGTCCAATATTGATTAAGAACAGGACATGACCACAGCATGTGTATGAAGGTCACCCCAACCTCTCTTCAGCAGTAGCAAGCAGCTCCATGTGTGTGGAAGTATCTATATAGCCTTTCTGGGAGCAATATGCTATGTGGGGGATATAAATGTTAATGAGCCGAAACGTGGCATTTCTGGAGGTTCTGGGCATTCTGTCCCCTATTCCCTCGAATTCTGCTTCCGATATGGTGGTCCTTAAATCTGCCTCCCATATGTTACGTAGTGTATCATTGGGCCTGAGGGTGTCTGCTTGTAAATGTCGGTATAGACAAGTGACTGCCTTCACCGTCCCGGCTGCCTGCAGGACGTAAGAACAGCACGCATGAGTTCTTGTATGATTGTCAGGAATGCCCCGTGGTTCAGGAATTGACCTCCCGGAAGATTAAATTCCGCACTGAACATCTCAAATGGGGTTAGTATCCCGTCCCGGAACCGGTCACACAATTGAGTTACACCTGCTGCAGTCCATGTCCCCAGACCATGCCAATTCCGTCCCTCCTTCAATAATGACAAGACCGAAAAGGGGAATTCTGGGTAGTATGGCCATTGAATATCTGATTTTTTTCATGACTGCTCGCCAGCATTTTTGCATGGTCGTTAAGGACTGCAGGCTTGGTCCAGTGGGGGTCTCAACTCCAGGACTAAACCAAACAGCGCCATGTATGTGGGAGTGAACCCGTCAATGTGCCCCTCCTGCTGTCGCTTATGCATCATCCATCTGGCAAGCCATTGCAGCTGCACTGCCAAGTAGTACAACTCGAAGTCCGGAGCCGCTAGACCTCCCTGCTGCACTGGATGTCAAAGTGCAATTCATGCCACTCGCCCTCGTCCCCCACCCAACATACCCCATATAAATGCCGTACTAAGTGAGGTTAGTTCTTTGAAATAGGATTGGAGCACCCACAGCGTTACAAAGAGGTACAATAACCATGGTAGTGCAACCATATTTAGGAGGGCAATTCTGCCCGTCACTGATATGGGCAGGATCTGCCAGAAGGAAATAGATGCCTTCAACTTGCAAATGCCTAGCCCCTAGTTACCTTCAAATGTGTCCTGGACTGATCGTACACCCTGACCCCTAGGTATGGCAAGCAACGGGGTTCCACCTCCAGATCTCTGGACAATTTAACCAGGGTCTCATTTTCCTCAATGAGGAACAATTTTGTTTTGGACCAATTCACTTTAAGTCCTGAGACTGCTGCAAAGAGGTTCAACAGGGCTTGTGCCCCCCGCAGATCACGTCCCGTATCTCGCAAAAATAATAACAGATCATCAGCGTACAATGCGATGCACTGTACATACTCCCCACCAGAAGACCCTCAAAGTGAGCTCTGGTCCGGGCTAATGCTGCCAGGGCTCCATGGCGATGGCAAATAATAAGGGGGATAAGGGACATCCCCACCTCGTACCTCGTTCCACCCGAAAGCCCTCTGATATAATCTGCCCCGGTTTCACTTTCGCTGTGGGGTTAGTATATATAAGCTTCGTACAAGCCACAAACCTCGGTCCAAGTCCCATACGGGGCATGGCTTCATAGAGGTATGCCCATTCGAGGCTATCGAATGCCTTTTCAGTATCTACAGATAGTATAGCGGCACTGGTCGGGTCATAGGCGGTATCTGCCACTATGGTCATAAGACCTCTGATATTACCCACCATGCTGTGTTTGGGAATGAACCAAGATTGATTGGGGAGATTTAGCTTGGGCATAAATGGGAGAAGTCGGGAGGCTAGAATTCCACTCAGGATCTTATAATCTACATTCAACATGGATAGCGACCTATATGCTCCTACATCTGATGCCTCTTTCCCAGGTTTGAACAACGGGATAATTACTCCTTCTGTACTAGTCGGTGGCAGGTGACCTAGTGCATATGCCTCGTTGAACATTGTCACAAGTCACGGGGCCAACTCTGTTGAGTAAGTACTATAAAATACGATTGGTAGGCCATCCAATCCTGGAACTTTACCTCAGCCATTCTTTTAATGGCTCCTAGTACTTCGGGCACTGTTATGCCTTCCCCCAGAGTTACTGCCTGGTCGCGGCTCAAGTGTGGGGTTGTGATGTCTTGCAGAAAACTAAGTTGCTGATTGGGGTCAGCTGAGGGTCTACTACTATACAAGGTGTGGTAAAAGGCAGAGAGGTAGGCATTTATGTCGTCTTGTGTTTATTTGCACTATTGGAGAGATCCTCCTTGCTGGGTTCGCAAGCCAAGCCAACAGTCTCCCTGCCCGGTCCCCTTTGTTATGTTGTCATGCAATGTAAGCCTTATGGTCAAACGAGCATAGCCGTTCTGTGTTTTTCGCTGCTCGCGCCCTGACCTCCTGCAGTTGGGGTTCAAGGTCTGGGTGTCCCTTTCTATCTAATTCAAAAGAGCGCAGTTGAACGTTCGCATCTTTGATGTCCTTTAGCAAGGTGGAGCGAACCTCAACCCTCTCCAAAATACAATGCCCTTTAGTCACCACCTTGAACGTTTCCCACTCTGAGGCTGTGCTCTCATTTTTGACAAAATAATTCACTATCTGCTGTCGTGTCTTTTCCCGAAAGGGGGGATCCTCCAGCATCACTGGGTTCAGCCGCCAGCTCGGGATTGCAGCAATCGGCTTCCCCCAGGATAGCCTAAGCAACACTAGATTATGGTCAGATAGTGTGCGAGCAAGGTACTCAGCACCTGTTACCTTGATGTGGATTTCTGGGGAGCAAAGAAAGAAATCCAGGTGAACATGCAGCTCACGGATGCTTGAGAAAAAGGAGTAGTCCCTTTCTAGGGGGTGAAGGGGCCAGCTGTCACAAAGCCCCCAGTGTTCCTGCCACTCTAGTAACGCCCTTGTTACCCTGCGCGCAGGTGAGTCCAGCAAGAGAGGGTGAGGGTGATCCATCTCGGGGTCAAGGATGCAATTAAAATCGCCCCCCAAAATTACCCTGCTTATTAATACGGGTGGCAAGCGTGGTGTCAATTGATCAAAGAAGAGTGTTTGGTGTATAATGGGGATATAAATGTAAACAGGGAGACGTCCTGCCCATCGCTGTGACATACCGCCCCTCAGGGTCCACCTCTGCGCACACCAGGGAAAAAGGTAGGCTCGTCCTGATCCAAATCAGAACTCCTCGTGCACACGCAGAGAAGGCAGTGTAATAGAACTGTCCTCGCCATCTTTTCTGTAAGGCCATACCCGCTTTCAATCAATCAATCAATCATAGTATTTGTAGAGCGCGCTACTCATCTGTGAGGGTCTCAAGGCGCTTTTGAGGGGGTGGGCGGAGCTGCTACTGCTCGAACAGCCAGGTCTTGAGGAGCCTCCTGACGGTCAGTAGGTCCTTGGTCTGCCGTAGGTGGATGGGGAGGGAGTTCCAGGTCTTGGCCGCGAGGTAGGAGAAGGATCTGCCACCGGATGTTGTCCTGTGGATGCGAGGGACAGTGGCGAGGGCGTGATCGGCGGAGCGGAGCTGACAGTTTGGGGTGTAGAAGGTGAGATGATTGTTGAGGTATGCTGGTCCGGCGTTGTGGAGTGTTTTGTGGGTGTGGGTCAAGAGTTTGAATGTGATCCTTTTGTTGACGGGAAGCCAGTGTAGGTTTCTCAGGTGGGCTGTGATGTGGCTATGGCGGGGATGTTGAGGATGAGGCGTGCGGAGGCTAGTTCTGTATCCGTTGCAGTCTTTTCTGGAGAGGTGCCGTGGTTCCCACCTACAGGGCGTTGCCGTGGTCCAGTCTGCTGCTGACGAGGGCCTGGGTAATCGTCCTTCAGGTTTTGGTGGGGATCCACCTGTAGATTTTGCAGAACATGCGAAGGGTGATGAAGCAGGAGGACGAGACAGCGTTAACTTGCTGGGTTATGGAGAGCAATGAGTCAAGGATGAAACCCAGGTTGTGGGTGTGGTTGGTGGGTGTTGGTGCGGCTCCCAGTGAGGGCGGCCACCAGGAGGCGTCCCAAGCGGAGGGGGTGGGGCCGAAGATGAGGACCTCCGTCTTATCTGAGTTATGTTTTAGTCGACTGTTCTCCATCCAGTTGGCTACGGCCTTCATTCCCTCGTGGAAGTTGGTTTTAGCTGTGGCGGGGTCCTTAGTGAGGGAGAGGATCAGCTGGGTGTCGTCGGCATAAGGGATGATGTTGAGTTTGTGAGATCGGACGATTTTGGTGAGCGGTGCCATGTAGATGTTGAAAAGTGTCGGGCTGAGGGAGGAGCCCTGTGATACGCCACAGATGGTCTTGGTGGCTTCAGATAGGAATGGTGGGAGGTGGATTCACTGTGTTCTGTCGGTGAGGAAGGTGGTGTTCCAGTCCAGAGCCATGTTGCGGATCCCTGCATCGTGGAGGCATGCGCACAGGGTATGATGGCAGATGATGTCAAAGGCGGCCGAGAGGTCCAGGAGGATGAGGGCTGCTGTTTCGCCTTTGTCCAGGAGGGTCTGGATGTCATTGGTTGCAACGATGAGGGCGGTCTTGGTGCTGTGATTGCTGCGAAAGCCGGATTGAGAAGGGTCCAGAGTGTTGTTTTCCATCAGGTGGTGGGATAGTTGCCTGTTGACGATCTTCTCGAGTATCTTTGCCGGGAAAAGGATCAGGGAGATGGGCCGGTTGTTTTTGAGGTCCTTGGCTTTGGCAGTCATGTGCGTTTCCTGCAGGAAAGCGATGTCCACTCCAGCGGTAAATCCCAACAAACCCTAACGAAATCTAAGCCAACTCTCACTCCCCAGGACAGGAAGAAAGAATCCCCCCATCCAAACAGTAGAGGAAACAACAGTTCAATCACAGTATACAACTTTAGAGGGGGTATCCAGGCAGCAGTCGACCTCCAGGAAATCCAGCCCCCACCCGGCTTCAAACATTTCTTATGCAAATCATCTTGTAGCCCTGTATCACGGGACACATATGAGACAGTAGGAAAAGACATGCTTGGCCCCGCAGAGGAGCGCCCATTGATTGTACTGCTCCCCAGCCGGCCACATAGGACTGTTCTCAAAGACGATATATTTCAGTTCAGATCAGATCATCAGCTGAGTGGGAGGTCATCACCGGTAAGCCCTCGTTAGAGAGGAGTGAAATGCTTGTGTCAGTGTCCGAGCCAGAGCTTATGTTGGCACCTGGCAGTGGCTGTGTACGTCCCCCAGGTGCCTTCTCACTTATGGAGGCCACTTCTTCAACCGCCCTCAGTTTTCCTTGCTGTACTTCTTCCGCTGTGGGGGAACCTCACGTCGTTACCACCCTCCTCCGGGATCATGCACAGCGCCTCCTCTTCCCATCCTGCAGGGCCCCTCCAGGGCCCGGTCCAGGCTGGCACTGCGCCCATGACCAAGCCTCCTGGGGAGTGAGGAAGAACTGAACACCTACTGGGGTGATCACTCGGAGCTGGGCTGGGAACTGCATAGAATATTCCACAGCTAAGCCACGCAGATTTTTTCTCACCATGCTGAAGTCTGTTGTCGCTGCACTGCCTTAGAAAAGTCAGGGAATATTAACACTTTATAGTTTTCAATCGCCAAGTTGTCATTTTGGTGAGCTTGTCGTAGTATAAGGTCACGATCTCGAAAGTGTAGCAGTTTTGCCACAACTGTGCATTTCTGCACCCCCTGAGGGGGAGCTCTGGCCAGCACCCGATGTGCTCTTTCAAAGGCAAAAAATGGGGAGAGCCCTTCTGGGACTAGTTCTTGAACAATCCATTTCTCCAGATGCCCCACAAGGTCAATTTTCTCTATCTTCTCTGGCAGGCCCACTATTCGGATGTTATTGTTGCTGGCTGTTTTCAGCTTCTTCTGCCCTGGCTTCTAGTACCTTCAAATGCTGCTCCACATCGTTTAGTCTATTATTAGCCTCCGTTACCGTTGGAGTCGTCTCCAACAGTTCCATTTCATTCGCGGTCACACCTTCCGCCAGACGTATATGATCATCAAGGAGAAGTCCCAGATCCATGCTCATAGTGTCTATCTTTTGCTCTAGAGCTTCCAGAGATGCTGCAATTGCTTGCATCACAACTTGAAGTGTGGGAGTGGGGAGCATGTTTTCCAAGTGCAGGTGGGCCCCCTGCGCCTCCATATCAGTCCTCTGATAGCCGCTCATCCTATCCTCCGCCATCACGTCCTGCTTATTAGCCTTCCCTATAGTTATTGAGCTCAGCAATGCCCGGTGAGTGCAAAATGGGGTATTCAACTATTTTTACCAGGTGGTCCCAACTGAGGACGCCAAGGAGCCTGCAGCTACTGCTTGGTCAATCCTCTTCACTTGCTGGGTGTGTTTTCCCACCTGTTGATGCAAGCCACACAGGCGTTTCTGTTCTTGCCTTGCTTATCGATCTGTGGGTCCGTGCGTGCTGGGCGGCGTCAGCCAGGCACCCCACCTGCGGCACACTGCACCCTTGTGTGGGTAGGACGGCTCCCCAGGTGATCCCCAGGCCAGGCATCAAAGGCGGTACCCACGCTCAGTTAGCTTCGGGCCCATCGGTTGGCCGGGTCCCCTTGACCATTTTGTCTTCACTCTGCCCTCCCGTTTCTGGCAAGGTTGCACGGTGGGGGGAGGGCCAATCAAGGCTCCCCCGCCAATCTGCAGGGCCCCGCTAGGTCTTCTTCGTCGGCAGGCCCCCAGCTCTCCACAGATAGGCCGCTCCTCCAGGCTCTGCAGTCCCCACAGGGGGGGCAGGCATCCCTCTGACGACCGCGCTCAGCAAGCAAGAGGGGGAGTTGGGAAAGGGGGAGGGCACCGCTATTCTGTTACCACGGGCCCGTTCAGCAGCACGTCGCAGGCCCCCCCAGGCCCTGCCCGCCCCTCACCTTCTTCATGGGGAGGGCAGAACTCTTTGCGCGGCACACTGGCGCAAGTTCTGGACCCCAGCTCTCAGGATGGACCCCTCTGGCGCACTCCATCAACCCCTCGCTGCTGCCGATCCTTGCCGAACCGCTGCAGCCACCATTTTGGAGTCCGTCACAGCCTCCCGCCTCTGCAGCTCGCTGCCTCACTGGGCCCCACAGCGGCCTGCTTCTGCTTTATTTTACCCTCCCGGGGACCTCGCCGCCCTTATATGTTGGGCAGAGTCCCTGTGGAGGGCAACCCTACGGCCGGATCGTTTGGGCAAGAGCCGGTTCCCCGGACGTCAGATGTTCCACGTCCTACATCACCAGCTGCCCAGCCACGCCCACTCCCTTCACTTTGTTATATTGATTATCCATGAAACATAGAATAGTTTTACTTATGTGCCTACTCGCCTGGGAATTGTGACCGTAAGTGTGTCATAGCTCAGGTTACTGCCATATTAGTCAATGTTCTCTAAATAAGACGTAGGTGATGAGAACTTAATGATCCCATGCTAGGATGTTAGATAAACAGAGGGCTTTACTTAAAATGCAGGTCTTGTTTTCAGCAGGTTTTAAAACTGGGCGATGATTCAATTGGTTCAAACACAACAAGAATCTACATTAAAAAATAGCTAGATTATGTTTGTGAGATTCAGAGGAAAGTAAAATAGTTTTCTAGCAAAAAAATGCTTCCTCCACCAGCTTATTCAAATCTAGTTACACCATTAACATACTGTCATAGTTATCCTATAGACTTCAATTGGCAAAACTGTAGATGTCAGCAAATTCCATTAACTTCAAGTGGAAATGTCCATTTGTATCAGACCGAAACCCTAACACTATGCCCCAGTCAGAGCCAGATGCCCTGATAATTCATTAGATCAGTAGCTCCATAGGGATAACCTGGAGGATCTAGGTGCTGATTTGGCTAGGGCCTTATTTCATATTGTTGTTAGTCCTTTTAGAGCTGGTGACACAGGGCCACTATGATTCATTTAAGGTTGAATGACATACTAACGCATAACAGACATAATCATTTATTACATATATTCAGGTATACTTTCATCTTCAGACTGGCTATAAAATGTTACTTGTACATTAATAGTTAACCATAGTTAGGGTATGTTCACATTAAAGGTACTGTTAGTTTTTGTAGGCCTCATTTCACTAGACTCCATATAAATGCAATGTATTTCTGCCTGATTTGCATAATCTTTTTCTTCATTTAAGATTAAGTTCAAGGTATTCCCTTGTTAGTCTGTAATATTATTGTTGAGATGTTATGTGAACTTTGTTTCTTGAAAGTTATTTATTCAAATTGTAGTCTTCTGAACCTGCCTAAGAAAGGAGTGGAAGAAGAAAAAGTCCTGCCTTTGTCTGATACCTCTGAAGGCCATGGGGCTGGATGGAACAGCTTGCTGCATTACTGATGTGAAGTGCACTGACACCATGCTCACCGTGAATGTTTAATTTGGATTGCTTCTTCTGTGTTGGAACCCATGTAATGTATCCTTAGGTGGAGTTTCATGTTTGTGTGTTTCTGACTTTAGCTAGTTAGACTTGCTCCTGTCAACCTTTGCATGTGGACAATTCCCTGTCCTGCTTTTGAGAACCCATGGTTCTTTAACCTTGCTCATAGAGATGGCTTCTCGAGCGAGCACATTTTTGTCTTGTCCTGATCAGAACCTTCATTTGGTTCTACTTGAGATGTTATATTTGCTGATACCCGCTGCTTATTACTTCCCTGATTCTGCCCGAAACTGTAGCTCAGGATTTGGGAGTTCCCCTTCCAGGGAGAAGACTCAACTGTAATTTGCCTATTCGATCTTTAAATCACTTGCATTCGCATTTGCCTTTTGACTTATCTGGATTATGTTCACAAATGCTGCATTCAGGTAATTATTAACTCATAACTGAATTAATTTGAAATTGTAGCTTGACTAATGTGTTAATACACTTCATGGTTGGCAATTTTACTCCTCTCTGTCATTACTGAGGGGCAAAATCTGCTTCACTATGATATTTATGCTAATGAATTGATGATTCAAGCCGTAGTTCAAAGACCAAGAGCCATTCAAATAGGTATAGCGGAGTTTCAATTTTGCACCGTTTGCACGTTGCAAATTCCACCACTTCCATCCCGCTATCAGGGCATATTCTTTTCTCTTAAAGTTGAGTGGTACTCTTCATTCCTAGAAGTAGTATTCAGTGATATTCAACGTAGAGTTAAGACTAAAGGAAGCTTAAATCATCAATGTAAGGCACAGTTAGGCACAGAATGTATGGTGCCACTTGTCTCCATGACAGTTTGCTGCCTGTCTCAAAGGGGCTTTTAACAGCAAAGATTTAATCCACTATGATGAGCCTTGGATTATTTAACTATTCTGTATAAACTGTCTGGAGCAAACTCATCCCAGATCCTCTTCTCCCTTGCCAGAAAGAATATCACTCCTGTCTATAGTGAAAAAATGAAATTGAACCTAATGGGTGTTAGAAATGGGGTCTCTGGTTGGCAGTCAGTTTGCACTCTGTCCAAGCTGAGACCCTCACTCTAGTCAGGGCAATGGAGATACACGCTTAGGATAACCCCTGCTCACCCACTGAGTAGCTTGGCACAAGCAGTCAGGCTTATCTCAAAGGCAATGTGTAAAGTGTTTGTACCAAAACACACAGTAAAATATTGAAAGCACCACAAAATGGACACCACACCAGTTTAGATAAATAGCCTATATTTATCTAAATCAAACAAGACCAAAACAACAAAAAATCCAACATGCACAAGTAAAGTTATACATTTTCAAAATAATAGAATCTTACTCTATAGAAAGCAATGGAAACGTTGTTACACAAAGTACCTGTTTTGCGTAAAAAACATCAAGCTGCACGGGCAAGCGTGCGTCGGAAAAGTCAGCGATGCGTTGATTCCTTACTCGCAAGTGAGGCCATGCGTTGTTTCTTCTCTGGTCCGGTAGGCGATGTATGGTTTTTCTCTCCCGCAAGAGAGCGATGCATCACTTTCCAGATGGGACACCTCGGATCTGCGCAGGTTCACTTTGATTTTGATGCCCAGCGATGATGCGTGCGAAATCTGGCTGCACAATTATGGAAAACCACGCTGCAGGAGGGTTGCGTCATTTTCAGCAGCCGCAAGCAGGCATTGCATCATGTCTCCAGCTGCCATGAGGGTCATGCTTTGATTTCCAAGCCATGACGCAGGTGGTGCGTCCATTTCAGCCGCGATACGGGTGGCTTGTCATTTTTACAGCTGCGTTGCAGGTGGTGCATCCAAATTTTCCCTGCACAGCTCCTGTGTGTGGATTTCCACCTTAGTTCTACCATCTTCACCTTTCAAGGGCCCAGGGACTGGATAGGGAACCACTTGGAAAGGTAGGAGTCTCAGCAGAGATTCCAGGTGCTGTCAGAGGAAGTCTTTGATGGCCCTGAGGCTTTAAAACAGGAGGCAAGCTCAGTCCAAGCCCTTGGAGACACTTCACAAGCAGAAATATACCACAAAGTGAAGTCTTTGTCCTCTTTCAGGCAGAAGCAGCAACTGCAGGCCAACCCAGCAAAGCACAGTCACAGGCAAAGGGGCAGTACTGCTCCTCTAGCTCTTTAGCTCTTCTCCTTGGCAGAGGTTCCTCTTGGTTTCAGAAGTAATCTAAACATCTGGGGTTTTGTGTCCACTAGTTATACCCCTTTCTGCCTTTAAAGTAGGTAAACTTCAAAGGAAAGTCTCTGTTGTTCACAAGATCGTGCCTTGCCCAGGCCTGGATCCAGACTCACACCAGGGGGTTGCAGACTGCATTGCATGAGGGCAGGCACAGCCCTTTCAGGTGGAAGTGACCACTCCTCCCTCCACTCTAGCCCAGATGCCCATCAGGATATGCAGGCTACACCCCAGCTCCCTTTGTGTCACTGTCTAGTGGAGATTCACACACAGCACAACTGTCAGTCTGACCCAGACTGGGAATACACAAGCAGGCAGAGTCACAGAATGGTTTAAGCAAGAAAATGCCCACTTTCTAAAAGTGGCATTTTCAAACTGACAATCTAAAAACCAACTTTACTAAGAGGTGTTTTGTTTTTAAATTGTGAGTTCAAAGACCCCAAACTCCAAATCTCTATCTGCTCCCAAAGGGAAACTACACTTAAAAGTTATTTAAAGGCAGCCCCCAAGTTAACCTATGAGAGAGATAGGCCTTGCAACAGTGAAACCTGAACGTGGCAGTATTTCACTATCAGGACACGTAAACCACATCAGTACATGTTCTACCTTGAACACACACTGCACCCTGCCCATGGGGCAACCTGGGGCCTGCCTTAGGGGTGCCTTACATGTATAAAAAGGGAAAGTTTGGGCCTGGCAAGTGGGTACACCTACAAGGCCAAATTGGCAGTTTAATAATGCACACACAGACACTGCAGTGGCATGTCTGAGCCATGTTTACAGGGCTACTCATGTGGGTGGCACAATCAGTGCTGCAGGCCTCCTAGTAGCATTTGGTTTACAGGCCCTAAGCCCCTCTAGCTCACTTTACTAAGGATTTACTAGTAAAACAAATCTGCCAGTCAAGGAAAAGCCAATAACACCTACAGTTTACACAGGGAACACTTGCACCTTAGCACTGGTCAGCAGTGGTAAAGTGCCCAGAGTACCAAAACCAGCAAAAACAAAGTCCAGCACACAGTCAAAACACAGGAAGCAGAAGCAAAAAGACAGGGGAGACTACGCAAAGGATGGCATGTCTAACAATGGGCATCCACAGTGCTCTCATGAAAAGATTTCCGAAATTTCAGGCCAGCTCTGTGACCATTCATTCCACAACATTGTAAAAACTGGTATTTTCCTCCGCTCTTGGATGGGTTCCTTTATCACACCTGGCTTGAACAACCATTGGCAAGGCCAATAGGAATGACCATTTTAAATAAGTGAAGAACTTCATTTTTCATTAGTGTATGTTTGGATGGATGAATGGGTGATTGACTGAATGTACAAACTGTTTAATCAGTCATGCAATCACTTACCCTTTCACCCATCCATGCAACTATCCATCCATGTACTATCCATCCATCCACCTTTCTTTCTTTGTAGACTGACTGCCTTTTTTAGTCTGTTTTATCAAAGACCTTTTGATAGTTATAGGAGTTTCGGACACACTTCATCCATTAGTCTGTGGTTGGTGTCATTCGCATTTTTCTTCCACCCACTCCAGCATGCTGTTACGAGCAATATATCAGCCCACTTCTGCCATTGACTTACTTCACTATGAATTAAGGATGCTGTTTTTCCACAAGGAACACAGCCTCACACAAAATATTTTCCTTCAGTTCTAGTGAGTACCATGATAATTTGTAATTTGTTTAGACCAAAAAAAACTCTTTGCCTGAAACAAATTACTTTTATTTAGATTGATGAGGGTGCAGCATATTTCAAAGCAATAAACGATTGCAAAAATCATGACAAAACGGAGAAAGAACTGTCAGAAGGCTGGCAGCAAACCCCAGACCTATTGACTTTGCCAATGCTTGTTTAATGTATGAGGTTTATTTGACCTTTGAACTATGACAGCAGACTATATGTAGGAAATGGGAGTATTATATGGTTTCGGGGTTAGTCCTCACCACATAATACTCTCACAATACCCCAGAGATGGAACTGGAATTCACACTAGTAAATCCTTAACTCTGGTAGTGTGGCAAAGAGCAGTCGGGCTTTACGTAGAGGAACATGTCTTAAGTATTTCACAGCACAAACATGGACGATAAGTAATTGACACAACTCGAAAGAATACAGACACCAATTTATAAAAATAGAGCTTATCTTTATATAAATTTTGACACCAAAATGAACAGTATTGGGTTGGGAGAACCCGAGATATCAATTTCAGAAGCAATAGAAAATCACTGCATAATGGTATTTGACGTTGCATTAAAGTCAATGAAGAAAATCTCATCTATAGCAAAAATGCATTAAAGAACGATTTGCATGGATCCCTTGGGGTGTTAAGTTAGTGCAGTCCCTCGGATCAGATCACGACAGTCAGAACAGTTTTACCTGTCCCGTGGAGTCCAAGTGCAGAATGGTTCTGGTTGTCCGTGGTGCTGAACAGGACTCAAGTTTAAGTCAATGGCAGGGATGCCACTGGTGACAAATGACCACTTAGAGGTCTAGCGGTGGGGAACCCTGGCAGAGTTAAGGTAGTGTGGGCCCTTGGATCAGGCCACACCATTCAGTTCACACCTAGCAGGTCCGTTTGCAGAGGTGTCCTGGCTGTTCATGGTGGTGAACAGGGCGCGTGCCAAAGCTGTTTTGCGACTGTCACGATGTTGCTGCAAGGAGTTGCAAAATCTCAGCTGTGGTTGAGCTGCAGATGTCGGATGCAGGTTGCATGCTGTGCCCTGCACCAGCAGCGTCAAGTAAAGGTGTTAGTCACTGGGCTGGCGACCAACAAGCTTTGGCAGAGGTAAGGATGCCAGAATCCTTTGGGAAATAACTGGGGTCTGAGGGAGTGAGGTAGTGGCCTAAAACTTGGATGCAGGCTTGTCTACAACTCAGAGAGGCCCACTTGATCACCTGTTTTTTGAAGATCCCATGGTGGGTCTGATTGCCAGTGCAACTTCAAATTTGGCGGTCATTTTTACCTGCAGTTTGCAGGGGATTAGAGCCATTAGTCCAAAGGAGACGGACGGTGCTTCTGGCTTCCACAGGTGTCCCTCTGGTCGGGAGTCATGAGTTTCAGCCAAGGACAAAGGTCAATCACGGAGTTCCCTGTCTGTTGCCTCAGGGACAGAGTTTCCCTCTTTTGCTTTGGAGCGGTCAGCAGTGTCCAGTTGTCAGTGATGCCAAGCTTCTTCTGGTTCTTCTTCAAAGTAAATCGATCAAATCTGAGTTTCTGGTGTCCGGGTTATCCCTTAAATCCTGGATTCAGGGGATTTAGGAGTGTGGAGACGAGTGGCCAATGGACATCTAGCTCCTACAGTTAATCTGTCCCCAAGGTGACCACATCTGATTGGAGAGGTCACCTAAAGCTACCCAGAACCCTGTATTCTGCTACGCCTAAGATGGCAGGAACTAAGATTTAGTGCAGAGACCAGGCTGGTCACCCTGGAGGTGCGGTCAGCCTTCTGGGGGTGTGACAGTCCTGCATACCTAATTTCCCAGCTGACCATGAGCAAATGTGCCTGGAGGCACGGGAAGGGTTACTTCCTCACTGGAGGACAGCGCTGATGGCTATCAGGGGCAGTGCAGCCTTTGAAGCTCACTGCCCTGATGACCCTGTTCGCTAGCTCGGCTGAGGGGTGGGAAGTGTGGCCTCCTGCTCGCCTCAGTTCTTTGTTCCAACCTCGGGGAGCACCATGGCTGCCTGATAGGAGGTCAGAACTCTATCTTGGCAGCGGCAAGTGTGGGAAAAAGTGCTGAAAAAAGCAGAGGAAAAGCGCAGGCTGCTGTGCCAGAGCACAAAGGAGGGTGGCAAACAGGTAGGCAAGCACTAGCGAACCACCTGGGTGCATGCCAGTCATTCCATGACACGAGAATCATGTTGGGGAAGAGAAGTCAAGGTATTTTACACCAAACGCAACATATCTAGGAGGAAATGTAATGGAGCTAGCAGCCCAGGTCAATTAAGTCCCATGTTATCCTATGGCTTATCGTGCACCTTAATGGTAAGGATGCTATAGTGACCTAGGAGCTTGAGATTATATGTCTGCACCTTAAGTATAATGCACCCTGCCTCCTGGGTTGCAGAGGTCTACCTTAGGGGTGTCTGACACATATATGTAAGGCAGTTCATGGGACTGTGCCGCTCTTGGTGAGGGCACAGTCGAACTTGAGCAGTTTGCACCACTCTGGCAGTCTGCAGTGACAGGACTTCTGCCAATACATTGCAAGGGTCATCCAGGGTGGCACAAGCTTGTGCTGCAGCCCTCGAGTCCCCTTTACCACCTATGCCGTGGGTACCATTTACTAGGGCCTGATAAGGCAGTAAAGTCTTGCTAATCAGGTAATCACCAAGTCGACATAACAATTTAGGGAGAGAGCACAGGCACTGGTTCCTGGATAGCAGCCTTCTAGTGAACTAACAGTCATATACGTCAGCATTGGGACAAAAAGTGGGGGTGACCATACACAAAGGTGCACTTTCCTACACTATAAATCTCATTCCTCATTGAGACATATACTTAAGGAATATCTAGCCATAAATGTTTCATAACTTTAATGCCATATTGTGCAGTCTATTTGTATATGTACATGCCTGGTTGCTTCAGCTAGTTAACTACATTACGTATCAGAGTTATCACTGTTTTTTGGAACAACCTAATTTACTTGAAAATAAGCTCACTTAACAATGTCACACATCTAACCAATGTTCTAGTTCAGTGGTTCCCAACCTTTTGATTTATGTGGACCCCCATTTTAACATTAATGGAACCCAGGGACCCCCACTGAATCATCATTGGAATCCGGGGACCCCCGCCTGAGTCATTACTGGAAGCTGGGGACCTAATTTGTCAATATTTGTTAATATTTTTTAATTTTCTAAACAGTTGCGGACCCCCTGAGAAGGCTTCGCGGACCCCTAGGGGTCCCCGGACCACAGGTTGGGAACGACTGTTCTAGTTGATTGTGCAGTGTCACATTTATTTCCGAACTCTACTTTCAGACATGGAGACCCAAAAAAACAGACATATACTTTATCCTCACCTGGCCTATGCCATGTCCCCCTAATTGGATCTGTTCACAACACTCCATCATTGGATTATGGATGGGTCACCATGGCTACCACTTTCTATATCCTCATATATGGCACAACTTCCTTTAGTAGCTTTTGTAAAAATTAGAAAACACACACATTTCAGAGGCACAATGCATTCCAAAGTCCCAACAAACTCCTTCATGAGTTCCTCTTTTATTCTTAATCAAATTTTTCATTAGATTTTCTTTTCATCAACACATAGATTGTCTTGCCACACCTGAAACATATTTTACACTTTGGGAACCCTCATCATGAGTAAATTGCAACAAAGATGGCAACGCCTTTTTAACAAAAGTCTTTCCATGAATCTTTGAAAAAGCAGATATGTCAACAAAACACCACCTTTTATGCATGCTCCGCGGCACTCTTTTCTCCAAAGGTAGCAGCTTCATCACCTGGCACCAACCTGACACACTCTTCAACACAGTAATTTGACTCACCCCCACATCCTGGCCTTTCCTATATGTCCTTGCTTCCATAGTCTACAATGTATGAGTACAATACCAAAACCATTAATGAAAATGTCAATAGAAGCAGAACACTTTGCAAGGAATTCAAGAAGTGCATCAAAACCCAGTCTGACGCTTTAATCCTATATTCTACTCACAAGTGCAATACGATCAACCTCTTCTTAATAGACAAAGTATAGACAATCCAACAGCACATCAACACCACCATTCCCCTGTCCCTCATCCCTCCATATTGCACCCCACAATTGTTATTCTCAAAATTCCTGTCTCCCACATACCTCGCTAACATCATCAAGTCAATCAAAACCACCTTATTCAACAAAACTGTCTCTTGGGAGAGGCTCTTTCACCACTCCCAATGTCACTCAAGGCGAATTCCCAGAAGCTCTCAAGACAGGCAATATATGTACATATGTCATACACTTATAACCTCACCAGCCAATGGCACATACTTCACCTACTCCTCCTGGCTACAGCTAAAGATATAGGCATGCCTCTTGATCTCTCATTCGCTTTTGAGACCATAAATTATTGAACTCATTACACAGTGAAGTTGCAAATGCATTTCACTGGTAACATTCTTCACTGGTTCTCCTCATACCTATTCAATACACACCTGTTCATTCAAATGGTCCCGGAAGACCCCCATCAGCTGCAGAGTCCCCAAGGACTGCCTCTCCAGGATTTACATGATTCAATTTGGTGACGGACACATGGGGCTGGAGATGCTGGAGAATGTGTTGATGGAAGCTTAGATGGTCAGGAACATAAGACTGCTAACAACAGTCACTCATACACACTCACTTACTAACATAAGGTCATCTTCAGGTTCAGATAAGTAGATCCAAGCTTCTTGGGAGCTTAGTCCTGTGCCTGGAAATGAGTTGCATGGATATATTAGCTTTCTCATCCTTGCTTTAGTTATCACCCATTTTTACATTCCTGCACTGTTTTTTGCTTTTCCTCTTTCTGTTCCAGTTTGTTCCATCCTACCTTTGTATAGTTGTGTCCTAATTGTTACTAGAGTCCTGCCTGTGAGTGTTCAACACTGGCTTGGGGCCTTTTCTGTATTCCAGGTTGGCTCCAGGCTCATCATGGCACCATTGCTGCTGCAACCCGTAAGGGTTATTTCCATTCTGTGTTTCTTGCTACTCAGCTGGAATTATATAGTTACCAAATGCTCTCTGCCTCCAATTGGTTAGATCTTCTTACTATGGTAACATCTTGAGAAAGTGGAGTTGTCCCTTGAAACAGAGGAAACCTTTCCGGCTGGTGGAACCAAAGCTGGAATTTCTCTGTCCCCCTCCCTTCCCTGCTTCTCCCCTGAGGTCTGTGTTTGGTGATACTTTCAATCATGTCATCAGCACAGATATTCAGCACAGGGTTTCAGCAGGTCTGCAGTACAAAACCTGCCACATTTGGTCCCTGCCATTCTAATCTTCTATATGGAGTTCGACAGGGCTCTTTTCAAGATACCACCACCAAAATTGACTAATACTCTGACAACACTCAATTCTACTTGACAGTCTCTTCTGCACCAGACATGCTGCAATCTGGATCCATCAGGAGCGAACCCCAAAAACGTACGCTCTACTGTGTAGATTAAACAGTAGATCTAGGGATGGAGAATGAGCAAGAGAGACAGAGATAGTGGATATTTTCACACTAATTGGTTGCAGAGACGGCCTCACTCTGCACTGCAGGAGTTTTGCTTTCTAAAAACAAGAGGAGGCTTTTACTGTGCTTATAGTACTGGCCATCGAAGTTGACTTCTAAATTGTATAGGATGTGTCTGATGACACTGTATTTCTCACTCTCTGTACTTGACATGAAAATCTATATTTCTTCTGAGCTAAAATGGGATTAAAGTTGATATAGTAACTGCAAACATCACCAAGGGCTAAATGTGCGACCCTTTTTTTTGTGACTCTCAATTTGCGTTTTTTTTTTGTGAATGGCAAATTGCAAGTGGCCAAACACACTGTTTGCTATTCCAAAATGGGTCACAAAGGACCTGCCTCATTAATATTTATGAGGCAGGACGCAATTTGCGACCCATTTGGTAATGGCCACACTCACAGGGATGGTGGCCTACTGGGGTCAGCAGACCACCATGTCGGTGACTGCTTTTTAAATAAAGCAGTTTTTTTTAATGCAGCCTGTTTTGCTTAAAGGAAAACAGGATTTCAAAAATAAAAATGAAATGTTCCAGTTTAATTTTTGTCAGAGTAGGCAATGGTCCGTGGGACCAATGCCTGTTATGAAAACGTTTTGGTGCCCCCATTCACAAAAAGAAATGGGTTGCCACCAATTTGAAATTGGTGGTAACTGTGATTGTTTTGCGATCACATTCACAAAACATTCGTACATGGGCTTGCAAGTAGCTATTAGGAAGGGACACCCTTGGAACATGCCTTCCTAGTAGCGAGTCGCAATCCCTATTTTGTGAGTCAGTAACAGGATACTGCTTTGCAAAATAGGGTTAGCACATCCCACAAGGTCATTTTACAGTTGCAAAAGGCGATTTTAGCCTTTTGCGACCACAAAATAACTTTGTACATTTGGCTCTGAGTTCCTACATGCTGTTAGTTAAAAAATGATACCTTCCATTTTATGAAATGTCTTTCCGTGGGTCTGTTTGCTTTCACTGTAACACGTTGATATGAAAATCATTAATTAATGTCATGTATTCTGTTTAACCCCTTAGTGATCACATACTTCCAAATGTTGATATCAGCATATCATGCTTGGCTAAAAACAGGAATACTGTGCCAAAATAATTCCACTATCTTCACATGAAAGCTTTGCAATAATTATTAGTTCTTATTTCAAGTAGATAACTCTTCGAGGAATAACATAGTCCAAGGTAGGGTTTATAATCTTAATGGATAATTCCTTGTGAAAATGCACAAGTTTGTAATCCTTATGGACAGCTACTTGTCCATAAGAGTTCATAATCCTAATGGATGACTCCTTGTGAAAAGTGCAAACGAGTTAATTATTCTAATAGATAACTCCTTGTGGGACAAAACAAAGCCCAAGTCTATGTTCTTTGCAAGTGTGATCTTACGTACTTCCTTGGTTTCAAAGATGTATTTCATCGATGTCCTAGAATTCAAGTTTAAAAGAATCCAGCAGCAAGTCCAGGCTGCAGCAACCATGTACCATAATTGCCTATCAATGGTGCTATGGACCACAAGGAACTTATACTCTAGGCATTCAAGAAGGCTGCCACCATTGTCAATTCTAGTGAGAGTCCTATTGCTCCACAAGACATGTAGTTCTTCTAGCCTTTACTCAGTATGAAAATGTAGCATGCCCATCTGAGACACCAGGCTTCTGTCCAGATGGCACCCACACACAATCCTCCATTCTCTTCTTCTCCTGAAGATATGCAAGTTTAGGAGCTTTGACGTACTGTATCATGGCGGAACAGTGTGCCTAGGTAGTTGCATGGTGCGCGTCATGCTGACACATTAGCCTTTTCCTCATGCAGGCTTGACTGTCCAACACCTACCTACTTGAAGTGCAAATGACATGAACCTGTAGGGCTCAAACCCCAACTTTCATTCGATGCCAAGTCTCTTGAAAATACCATGAATACTGAACTCACTTTCATGGAACACGTAGCTATGAAAACCAAGATTATAGCCTCTAACCACCTCTCTACTTCTCCCAGACAGCAGCTTTACAACTACTGTTTAGGCCATTGCGCTCTTGTTTTTGTATGGGAACAAAGCCGTACTTCATGGCCTCCCATACTCCACATTGACCCCTCTTAAAGGTATGGCATCTGCTGAGACATGTTCTATCATCAGGCTGTAGAAATGTGACCACATCATCCCACACTCTGATGGAATTTTGCTGGTTTCCCTTCCAGCCCACACCATCTTCAAAACCAGATGCATCATCATTAGAGCAATCACAACCTGTAACTACTTAGCAGAACTACAACATTTCGGGGATTGCGGCACACCAGCCACCAGGATACCTCAAAAGTGTAAAAAAAGGGGAAAACAAGGCAGTACTCCTTTTCCATTTACACACCCAGGATCTGTAACACCAAACTGTTGCAACTCTCCTCCAATGTATAAAAAGTTGAAGACACACCTATTTAAAGTACACCACGTGATGAAGAAGTAACTATTATCCTCTACTCTCAGAACACATCTGTCAGCCCAATAACCCATTGTTTTTATCTTTGCCTTAGATCTAGTACAGCGCCACGTTGCCTTTTGACCCAGTTCACAGTATTTACAAATGCCAACCATCTTTTTCCCAGAATAGAACTACCAGGACTCCTCCCCAGGAAAGGACTCCTCCCAAAGGAACCATGTGAGTGTCTGACTGCCAAAGCATCCCTCGTTTGCATATCAATTGCCTCTATTTAAATGAGAACTCTCCCATTAGGAGTCATCAGAACTGGATATCTGTCGACATAATTAGCATTTGTTTTACCAAAGGGGCTTCAGTGAGAAAAATACATTCTAGCAGGCAATCTAACTTGACATGAATTGGCATTCTAAACCCACATTCACACGTGCAGGCTTACACTACCTAAACAACTTCTTTGAGATGCAAATGCATGTGATGTCTCTTGGGAAAACACTAGTAGTGGATGAACTGTGAAAGAATGAGCAATGGATAAGGGAAGATATCCTGAGAATTCAGTGAATTGAGAAGCTGCCAGTAGGGATTACTATGCACATAAGGAAACTGGCATTACCTTTGGTAAACTACAGTGTCCAGATAAGGCTACATAAATCCAGGCATAAACCTAACAACAGCAGATTACTCACTAGTTTCAATAGATAATTCATGCAAGGGTTCTTGAAAATTATTTCTGGAAGAACTAAATGATTGCAAGAATGACTTGTGTTGCATTGGACGTTAGCAGCAGAAAATGTTTTAGCTTATTTGTAACAGGTCACACCCTCACCCTCATCTTTGTACCATCCCCAATTGGCTCACCCATCAATGTTGCAGCTGATACATCTTGTAGCATTTTTGGGGGTTGATGTATAGCCAAGAGATCACTGGACTACTGAGTTGTATCCAGTGGCCAGTCACTCATTGAATTTTACTCCAAAATACAACATATGTAACTAATAACTTTTCGCCAAGTCAGAACCATCTCCATGGACGTCATCTAGGGGTCACCGGGGGTCGCAGCTTCCACCTTGCGACCCCTGGCAATGTCTTTGCGACCCCTGGACCTGGGGCAGCAAAATCAGTGCCAGACGCACAGGGACAGCCTGTCCTTATGGACGCCAGTTGGGGCTCCGCTCACTTCACTGATAGTGAATTATAACATATTATTCACTATTAGTGTAGTAAAAATGGAGTACAGTGAGCTGGAATATGCCCTCTCATGGCAGCTGAGGTAAGTAAAAAATGCTTTTAAATGTATGTTGTGTGCGCAATTGTGGCACCGTTTATGTGAGAGAGTCTATGTAAGTGTGAATTTGTGTGTATGTGGAAGTATGTGTGGATGAGTAGAAGTGGAGGTCAAGGGGCATGTGATGTCACTTCCGCTACCCCTGGCATTTCAGTGAATTGACACCCATGACCATTTCTTGAATGCAATCATTATTTCTTCTTTGTGTAACAGTGGTCCTTAGAGTCCAAAATCTAGATAGAGGCTACTCCTTAAAGCCCATGTACACCTAAGGGTGTCCTTTAAAACCTGGCTTTCCCCTAGCACTACTGGTATAGGTTAGTGTATGATCCTCCCCAGGTATTTTTGTCAGTGCCCAGAAAGATTTAGCATTGGACGATTATTTGTGTTTTTGAATATTTTGAAAAGAGTTTGCAATGGATTGAATTCATTGTCAATCCCTATCTGCGGTTTTTATCTCACATGACTTCTGAGAGATGCCACCCCATGGCATTTGGTAAGTGTCTTGTCCATTTTGACCTCCGGAGGATATGGATCTAGAATTTCTGTTGAATAAGCCTATGTTTAACAATAATAATGCCACTCAGATATTCGGGGTTATGAGGTTTTGTGTTTGTTAGAAACATTATCTCAAAGGTCTTCCATGCATATTTGTTCCTAAAATAGGTTTGTCGTTCACGCTTAAGGTTCCTTCAGCATCACATCTTGAACATGGGCCGTTTGGACAGCTGTTTACTCAGAGCCTATTTCCTCACTGTATGAAGTTTGGTAAAACAGTACACATCTGTTTTCACATAGGCAGTCAGAATGAAATAGTCTTTATTAGATGTGGCTTGGTATTGGCACTCAAATATTTGTATATCAGACTATTGAATAGAGCAGTGTCATCTACCATAAGTGTCCTGACCTAAATATTCTTTACCTAAATATTGTAGGTGTAGATTGTACTGTTATTAACTCAAATAATGTGCTATCATAGTAAAAAACATATTGGGCTCAATATTTATGTCACAGAATATTCTGATGATATTCTGGTAATATACTAACGTGAGCTGTTTGTGAGCATATTGCATGAAAATATCATCTGTTCTATGTAACATGCCCCGTATAGTGATTACAAAAATATCGGCTCATGCGGTGTAGATTAATTTTATTAACTCCAATAGATTATATTTTTAGGTCGAGCGTAAGCGTACGACCTCTTGTATACGTTTAAGTATACTTCTTCTGTGGGCTTCCTGCTATTTCATTTGTTAGTTTCCATGTCATTTAAAAATCCTTGCTTGCTAGTGGTCAGTCATGCCTCTTTGGCTCTCCTTCTGTGTGAGAGCAGGGACCAACAACTGTATAATTAAGCTTTGTCCTGCTTATCTAGTTTGTAGGGGACATTTTTTAAATTTGTTTCCTGCTCCTGTCCAGGGAAGCTTCCCTTTTCATTTGCAGAGCATTCTTGCTCTAAGCTTAGCTGTAGACAAGGCTATAAATCAGGCTGGTATCTTGGTCACATTTGGTCTTTATGAGCTTTCTACACCCTCTCTCAGATGCCTGCTTCCCACCCTTCCTTAACTTGGATTTTCTTTACCAAGTGTGCCTGCCTGGAAGATCACTGGTATTTGTTTATAGCCTGGACAGTCAGCTCTACCAGGGCTCCGCAATCCTTAGACACAGTGCCCACTTCTGTTCCATACTGGGATGCCACTCGCACCTCAGTTCACACACTCCAAGCCCTCAACTGTGCCAATGCCAGAACTCCACACAAGCTGTCTGCCAGAACACCTCAGTTCTTGCAGTCAATACACACTGCTTTTCCAGTACTGGAACTTCAGGCGCAACTTCATCAGTGCTCTAAGCCCTCATCCGTGCTAGTGCCAGGAATCCCACGCACGCTGTCTGCCAGAGCACTTCAGTACTTCCAGTCAGTACACTCTGATGCTCCAGTACTGAGACCTTGTGTGCAGCTCCATCAGTGCACCTCAGTTTGCACGCTCCAAGCCCTCAGCTGTGCCAGTGCCAGGAACCCCACACAAGCTGTCTGCCAGAACACCTCAGTTCTTGCAGTGAGTACACACTGCTTTTCCAGTACTGGGACTTCAGGCACAGCTTCATCAGTGCTCCAAGCCCTCATCCGTGCTAGTGCCAGGAATCCACACAGGCTGTCTGCCAGAGCACCTCAGTTCTTACAGTCGCTACACTCTGCTGCTCTAGTACTGGAGTCGCGTGGGCAGTGTCATCAGGGCACTTCTGTTAGCATGCTTCCTTCCTTTTTTCTTTTGCCTCACACGTTTGCTTTATTTCTTCTCTTAGTTGTGTACATTTTCTCGTTCTTTCTTTCTTTTTATTTCTTTGCGACCCCTTCTCTTTCTTCCTTTTGCCTATTTTATTCCTTTTGCGTCTCTTTTTCTGCCCCATCTGCGCTCTCACCTGAGGCCTAGTTGTCAATGGAGCAACAGGTGCAGTGGCACTGGGGCCCAGAGACCTACGGACCTCACTCAACTCTAATTGCTGTTGTACTTTCCTGCCAAAATTCCAGTCAGGGCCCATGACACTGTTACTACGGTACCTGTCCTCTCCATCTTTACTCCCGACTCCATCTTTCCTTTCACCCTCCAATACATCTCAAATTATATTTTCGTATTGTGGTTTGAGCATTACACTCTAATGCCAAAAGTTTATTTCTGATAAAGGTTTATATGATAATTGTGTATGTTTTAAGATAGAGGAAGTGATTTAGTTAAATGCTAGGCCACTGGCATTATATGTCAGGAAAAGACAAAAATATGAGGCATGGTTGACCAATTTATGTGGCAAAAAAGTCCAGTTATGAATTTACAATGCTAATGGCTCTAACTCAAGAAAATGCAAGACCTATTGCATTGCAAATGCCTGTTTTTTAACTGTAGTAGAACCTACTATTTATGTCATACGATATTCTGAAGACGATATCCTGGTTAATGGAAATTATCCAAATTAAAAATCCAATACAGACTTCATCTTGGTAACACTCGTGCAAACTGTACTCCCCCTGCCAGATGTCTGTGATATGTCATCCTGTGAAAAGCTCACTGTTAGCACTAGTGGAATGAAGGCTGAACCACAAAATAGTCTGAGTTGGCTGCTGACTCCCTCTGAGAAGCCTCCTCCTCAAGGTGCCAAGTACATTCCTCTCCCTTTCCAACAGTCCTGTTCCTTAAAAATGAGTGCAAGGTGACACAGCTGCCAAATATGCACTTTGGAAAAATACAATCATGAAATAACCTCCGTTTCTTACCAGATGGCTACACAGCCTGGCAACATACAGCAAGTTGTCAGTCTTAATAATCTCCTTCCCTTTAAAAGTGATATGTGACTGGCAAACAAAAGGGAATCCCAAGTGCCTGATTTAAAGGGATGAACAGATATATTTGACACCAAAGAATTGCTTCTGAATCATTAGTGTCTACTATTTCTGAAGCTCGTGCGTAAAAGCAGCCCCAAATGTTGTCATAGCTTCATTTTCCAGGTCTTAAACCACAAGTAACTTTGCAGCATTAGCATGCAATGAATTAAAGCGCACACAAAGTAAAGATGCCAACATAAGCAGGGTTACAAACAAATGACCATTCTGGGCGCACAGGTCCGACTGGAGTTTTATTTGATGAAGAGTAAACAACTTCTGCGTCCTGTGCCCTAAAGCACTGTAATCATGGCTAACCTATTTTTTGTTTTACATTTTTGTGTAAAATCCTATTGGAGTGCAAACAGATGCTGAGCTTTCAGAGCTCTTAAACGGTCTCCAATTGTATTATGCTAATATTTTCCACATTTCCGTTGTTTGTGGCAACTTACCCTACCTGCCCCCAACCTCACCCCAACTTTCTCTACCCTCCATTCTATGAACACGTGGAAATGCCGTGGTCCCTTTACTCTACAGTATTCCTTAATATCACCAGCAAGGCACAAGCGAATTAATTCAGACTTGCTATCTTTGCAGGATTTGTTCTTTCTGGGAGGGTTGAAAGGTCCCTAATATACAGCACCTATTGGGATCTGGACACAAGGCGCCCAAATTACAAGGAACAATAAAAGACGAATGGGCATATTTAGAAGATAGTGGTGCATCAGCTCTGATGCACCGCCTTTCTTGCATCGCCCTGCACCTTCTAACGTGATCATGGCTGCACTGTATTTACTATACAGTGCACCATGGCGCACGTTAGGACAATAGCGTCAACATTTTGGGTGCTATTGCGCTTTGTGGGACTAGCGTAAAAATTTTTGACGCTATTCCAGCAAAGGGCAGGGAGGCCCAAAGGGTATAATGTCAGCGTCACTTTAACATCTGCCCTGAGCAGGCGTTAAAAATGACGGAAAAAATGGCAGAGTGAAATCTTGTAAGTTTCACTGCACTATTTTTTCACGCCTCCCTGTGGGGGAACACCCCCCACATGCATACATTATACCTGATGCAGGTATAATGTGTTGTAAGGGGTTACACCTTGCACTCGCAACCGTCCCATGTGTCCGGAGAACTACAACCAGTGGTAGATCATTCCACCTCCAAGACGTGGAACACTCTTCCCATCCACCTGCGTCAAACCAAAGACCTCCTTACCGCCAGGAAACGGCTCAAGACCTGGCTGTTTGAGCAGTAGCAGCACCTCCCACTCCTCCCCCCCACCTCAGCGCCTTTATACCCTCACAGGTGAGTAGTGCGCTTTACAAATTCCTGATTGATTGATTGATTGACAAACTGGCGCAATGCAGGCATTGCGGCACTTTGTAAATTAGGTGCACAGTGGGGGCCTCCTTAACGCTGCTAAGGCGGTGCTAAGCAGTGCAAGGGGCATGTAAATATGCCCCGAAGGGTGAGATTGAAGATGCCTGCCTGCACTCAAACCACGAGCCAGTTTGAGTTGAGACATTCTTAATGACATTAAAAATAGCATGATATGGTCTAATAATTATTATGCTCCTCCGCATCTGTCAGAGTAATCTTCAACTGGTTAGACGGGATGAAAGAAACAACCACTAACTAAACATTAACACATATATGCATGGTCTTCCTGTTAAAACTCGCACCTTGTATGACTCACAGAGTCTCCTCGAGCTGTCTCATGGAGCTCAAGCAATCTAGAGAGGAGTGCTGAAATCATCCATTGGTTCTTGTGTCATTTGCTTTGCTTTTGCTGAGGTGGGAAATATTTTAGAAATATTTTGTTTATTTCTTTAGAGAATTAATGATTTGTTCTGTTAAAACCCAGCACTGAATATGGCGTGAAATTTAGGATCAGAAGAGAGCTCAGTAGGCAAATAGTGATGGATGGAAGACTGATCTCTGGTGAGTGAGAGAATCTGCAAGACACCACTGTCTAGGGAAATCTAATTGGCATGAAGGATGTGCTGCTTCCTGAATATCGAAGCCAGAATATTGTGGTATGGAAATATCATGGACAAAATATTGAAAATGAAATATCAAAAGGTAAGTAAGCATAGAATTTCTATACCTAACTCCACATCTACGTACTTTGGCCATTCCTTTAGATTTACTCTTGTTTCATAACATTTAAATTTTGTAATAAAGGATTTCATTTGCACCACATGCCGATGGTTTTCATGCTCTGCTAATCCGTGCTGCCATAGCGGCTGGGAAGGGGAGTCTGCAGCGTGATGAGTAAAATGTAGTGCGTTGGTGTTACTGAACACATAACGACAGGCATTGGAATAACAAAACTTAAGCCCCCACCCAGATGCGGCTCCTCCACAGTGGTAGAGGGACGCCACCCCCCTTGCTGATCAGTCGATTCACCATCAGCAAGGATAGAACAGGGCAAAGTCTCAATATGGCATAGCTAAAGAATAAGGCACTTCCCTCATATGGAGGAGAAATAAGTATCAGTAAGGACTTAGATAGAGGATGATTAAGTATCAAGAAGAACAAACGGCAAAGTCTCAAAAGAGCAACGGCAAAGTATGGCTTAAAGTAGAATGTCCAAATAATGGCTGATTTCTCCTCGGGTTATGCGGTTAAATCAAAACTGCCGAACTAGCACTTAATTTCCCATTGGATAGTTTTTGGTGCATCATTATCTCTGTCCAATAATTCTCCACGCACCTCACTAGAATTTTCCACAAGACACAGTTCTCATGTCGTTGATTGGCCCATGTTATTGACGTCTTCATCGGGTGGAATGTCAGGTAAGAAAAGTTACACTTTACGCTCCAGTCAGTAGTCCCATTGTTTTCTCCTACTCCAGGCAGCCTTGCACCTGTTACAAATTACACTGTTGCATTCAGCAAGAATGTCTCCTTGAGCAAGTTGGGTCCCAAGAGAAAGAATTTACTACTGCTACACACACATATCTAGCTTCTGGAAAAGTACAGCTTTGTGTCCTTCAGGAAGACAGCACATTGCACGTTAGGAAAAACACAGTTTAATATGAGACCAAGCAGCTAGGCCCAGACCCTTGCTAACTAAGGTCAAGTAATTAATTTAGCAAAACTCTAATACATAACTCTAATTATAATATGCTAATACAAATTCAAAACATTAGTACATATTAATTCATCATTAATAAATTTCATTAGTCTTCATATACATTGGCGGCCCCTCCCCGTGGGCACATTTCAAACGCACACATTATTTTCTATGCAGTTTCATTACACAATATATTGCAAGCTTTTCATGTTAATATTAATTTCAAAAGACACACTCCAACAAGGGCAAAAAGAAGAGGAAAGAACAAAATGAGGAGATAACACCTATGTTGGAAAAAGAAAACAATCCACAAGAAGGGCCACTGGTGATCAATATATCCTCTACCAAACTGACTGTGAATCAGGAAAAATTATTAAATTTATGATTGACATTTTGTCCCTTATCAACTCCAGATTTTACGAGTTCTCAAATTGAAATGTACAAGTTCATTAGGAATTTAAAGCTATATAAGCAGTATGAAACAAAACCAAGAAATCAAAATTAAGAATCTGGTGAAAGGAATGTAATGTCCAACTTTACAGATGGAGATGTCTCTAGGTTATTTGATATCAACAATCTGGCTGAGGAAAACTTACTTGCGTCAGAAGGAGAAGGAATACGGATCACAACCAACTTTGCACAAAATTAGCTTTAGTAGTCATATGGCAACCCCAAGTGGATGTAGACCAAAAAGTAAATGTTGTCCTCAACTAGCAGCAGGCAATAAGAGCGACCTCTTCCATGAAATGGCAGTGGAAGCTTTGAATGACTTAAGGAGAAAAAAAGAACTGGAAGGACAGAGGTAGTTTCAAACCCAAGGATTGGTATGATGTAACTATGTTAAAAATAAATAACTGCCTAATAATAAAACCATCTGATAAGGGAGGTAATATTGTAATAATGAGTAAATGATGTAATTAACTGAAGACTCATTGGCAATTGAATAATGAAACACAGTGCCAATGTTTACCAAAGAATCCAATGAAACAAATAGAGACTGAATTTCATACTCTGTGAAAAGAGTGGCATGATAATGATCTTTTGAACTGTGAAGAATATCACTATCTACAAACAGAGCATACTTCTATAGCCACCATTTATTTCCTTCATAAAGAACATAAGAATGCCCAAGTACCACCAGGGAGACTGATAGTGAGCACCATAGGATCCGTTGCGGAAAACACCTCCAGATATTTTGATCCATTCCTCCAGCCATCTGTCCTAGGATTACCCTCATATTTAAAAGATTCTATAGACTTTTTGAAACAGCTGGATGGTATACCATTGATATCTGAATACATCATGGTCACACTTATGTAGTATTGTTATTAACATCTATTAATCATGAGGATGGATTGTCAGCATGTGGCTACTTTTTAAGAGATAGACCAATTAAGTGCCTGGAGTAAACACAGATGTTATTGAAAAGTTTACTATATTGTCTTCGACAGAACATCTTCGTTTTCAACAGCAGGTTTTACCTAGAGTGGCAGGGGATTACCCATGGGGAACTCCTTTGCCCTTACTTAGCGAATTTGTTCATACGGTGGTTGGAGAAGGAAGTAACCTGGGAGGAGGAAAATGAACAGTACATGATGACTGTGGGACTCTGGACTCGAATTATCAATGATCTCTTTATCTTGTGGTAAAGTGAAGAGATGGAGCTAAAGGAGTTCGTACTGAAATTAAATACTAACGATTTGAACATCCAATTCACTGAAACACATAGTAAACAATGTAGCGAGTTCTTGGAAATTGAACTAAAAGTGAGTATCAACAACTTATAGACAACCATCCACAGGAAAGCAATTGCAGCAAACTTTATACTGAATGCCAACAGTGCCCATCTAAAAGTATTAAAATTGAGTATACCGTATGGACAAATGCTGAGGGCACAAGAGTGTGAATGGGAAGTGCCAAAAATGATAACACGATTTACCAACCGTGGTTATCCCTCGAGTGTTCTTAATAACGCCCCAAAGAGAGCTTGCGAGAAACAAAGGGAATCTTTACTATACGGATATAATCGGAGAACACTGAGAACAAAAAATGGATCTGCCATATGTAGATTGTCTTTGAAATTCAATCAAGCAAATACAGATATTAGAAGGGTTTTAAAAACAGAATTGCCACATTTTGGGACATGATCAACATTCAAAGATGTACGTCGGCCAAGGTCAAAACATAACCTTCCGAAAAATGTAATCACTGGGCAATATTTCAACATAAAGCTTCCTTAACCCCTAAAAAAGGGAAGTGACTGGCTAACAGGAGGTGGAAAAGGTTTTACTTAATGTACTACCTACAAAGCCTGCCAATATGGAGAGAACGGGAAAATCTATAAAACCTTTGAGGGACAAACAGTCGCCATATGGGATAAGATACATTGCAACACAGAATATGTCATATATGTGCTTCAGTGCAAATGTGGAATGCTTTATGTTGGAAGCACAATCAAGAAACTGAAAATATGGATCTTACAACATATAAGAGCAATTACGAATGGTGGCAAAGGATACCCTATGGCTAATCACTTTATGCAGTATCATCTCGGTTCACTCAATAGGTGTTGTTTTATGGAATTACATATGTAAAAGTTCGCCCCTGTGGAGGAGACAGGGAGGAGGAATTAGGAAGACAAGAGTCCAAATTAATTCACACTGAAATATTGTGGGAGGCACACTAAGGATGAAGAACATCATGTGTAGCAGCAAATCATTAAGTGATGATAGGACAAACGGATTCTTGATGTGCTAAAAAAAATTAGCTACCATTTGATTTCGAGGGATAATTGATCACTTTATATCATGCAGAACTTTATTGCACCTGTAAGTCATGAACTAATGCTAGGGCAAGGGGATTCTTGATGTGCTAAAAAGATTGGCTACCACTTAATTTCGAGGGATAATTGATCACACCTCTAATGCTGGAACAAGATATAGGGAGCTATTAGTATTATATTAATCAAACTGAGTATGAACAGGGTGACTTGTGCTTTGTTCTAGATAGTATGATTAACTGAATTTAGTGCTGGAGTGGAAAAATACACTAAGAATAAAAGAAGTAAGAAGGATGATGCCTGCTCAACTATCAGACTATCATATCAATCTGCACCACCTCATCCTATAGAGAAGCTTAACATCCCATAAGTTGCTCATGTTAATTTAATCGAAATAGCATCTCTCCCTTTTTGAAAATGTTATGCACTTCATCAGATAGAGTAATAAGAGTATGAAATCCACCCTGCCCTCCCAAACAAACCTCTTCCATATCATCTTATGTATGTATGAAATTCCTGCAGTTGCTTTAAGCCCTTTACAATTCTTAATGCATTCTATCAATAAATCAATAAATCACTATTTGTAGAGCACTGCACTGTCACTCCTGGGGGTATCTGGGCGCTGGAGTGCTGTGTCTCTGTCAAAGAGCTAGGTCTTGAGCTTTCTCCTGAAGTCCGTGAGTGAGGGTGCTGTTAGTAGGGGGAGTGGCAGGTCATTCAGGCCCTGGGGTCGATGTAGGAGAAGGAGGGGCCACTGCTGCATTTGCAGCGGATTCTGGGTGTGTGTGCAAGGGCCAGAAAGGAAGGGTGCAGGTGTCTGGCGAGTTGGTGGAAATTAAGTCGATGGTTGATGTCGGCCAGTCCTTGATCATTTAAGGCTTTGTAAGCGTGAATGAGGAACTTGAACCCGCATTTCCTCTGGTCGGGGAGCAAGTGGTGGTCTCTGAGATGGGGAGCGATGTGGGTACACCTAGAGAGGTCCAGGAAGAGTCTGGCTGTGGTGTTCTGTATGGTCTGGAGTGGCTTGAGGAGCTGGGAGGAGATGCCGGCATAGAGTGTGTTGCTGTAGTCGAGGCAGCTGGTGACAAACGCCTGGGTGATGACTTTCCTGGTGTTCTCTGGGACCCATATGAAGATTCTGCTGAGCATGCAGAGGGTGTTGAAGCAGGAGGAGGTGATTGTGTTGACTTACCACATCATGGCCAGTTTGCTGTTGAGGATGATGCCAAAGTTGGGTGTGTGGTCCATGGGTGTGGGTCTGAGTTTGGATGATCACCATCTATGGTCGCATATGGAAGTGCTTCTCCTGAAGATCAGCATTTCTGTTTTGTCGGAGTTGAGCTTGAGGCAGTTGGTTTTCATCGAGTTGGCTACATTGGTCATGGCATTGCAGAAGTTTGTTCTGACGGGGAGGGGTCTTCTGTGAGTGAGAGGATGAGCTGAGTATCGTCTGCATAGGATATGATGTTGAGTCCATGGCATCTGACAATGTCGGCCGGGAGAGTCATGTAGGCGTTGAACAGTGTAGGGCTGAGAGATAATGGTTTGCGATCGCCGCAGATGATGTTCTTGCATGCGGAAGTGTAGGGAGGCAGCTGAACGATCTGAGAGCGTCCTGTCAGGAAGGACGCAATCCACTTTAGGGTGTTCTCCTGTATGTCGATGCTGTGGAGTCTGTGGATGAGGTTTTGGTGGGAGACGGTGTCGAATGCAGTTGATGGGTCAAAGAGGATCAGGGCAGGGATTTCTCTGTATTCGAGGAGTGCTCTGATGTCTGTGGCAGCAATGAGTGCGATCTCGGTGCTGTGGTTGGTACGGAATTTTGATTGGGAGAGGTCCAGTAAGTTGTGTACTTCCAGGTAGTTGCTGAGCTGTTTATTGATGGCCTTCTTGAGTACTTTGGCAGAGTAGAGGAGGAGGGAGATGGGGTCGGTGGAGAGTTTCTTTAGGAGAGGTCTGATGTCTGTGTGTTTCCATTTATCTGGGGAAACTGCAGAGGAGATGGAGGTTGTTAGAAATGGTGTCTTTGGTTGGCAGTCAGGTTACCCTCTGTCCAAGCAAGGACCCTCACTCTAGTCAGGGCAATGGAGAAACACTTGGATAAGCCCTGCTTACCCCCTTGGTAGCTTGGCACAAGCAGTCAGTCTTATCTCAGAAGCAAAGTGTAAAGTATTTGTACCAACACACACAGTAATACAGTGAAACCACCACAAAATGGACACTACACCAGTTTAGAAAAATAGGAAATATTTATCTAAATCAAACAAGACCAAAACGACAAAAATCCAACATACACAAGTTAAAATATGAATTTTTAAAAGAATGAGAGTCTTCCTCCATGGAAAACAACGGAACCAATGACTTTGCACAAATTACCTGGCTAGCGTAAAAAATAAAGCAGCATGGGTCAACGTGCATCGGAAAAGGCTGCGATGCGTTGATTCCTTCCTCGCAAAGGGAGGCCGTGCGTTGTTCTTCTCCGGTTGGTTCAGCGATGCATCATTTTTCTCCCTAGGAAGAGAGCAATGCATTGATTTCCGGATGGGGCATTTTCAAACTGACAATCTAAAAATCAACTTCACTAACAGATGTATTTTTACATTGTGAGTTCAGAGACCCTAGACTCCATATTTCTATCTGCACTCAAAGGGAATCGGCACTTTAATAATATTTAGTCAGCCCGCATGTTAACTTACAAGAGAGATAGGCCTTGCAACAGTGAAGACTGAATTTAGCAGTATTTCACTGTTAGGACATGTAACATCCATCAGTACGTGTCCCACCTTTAACATACGGTTGCATTGTAGAAAATCACACAAAGTGTTGCTTTGTAGAAATCCACATGGGACTCTTGATAAAGGTGAAGTCAGGATCTCTTCTTTTATTTACAAGTGTACAAAGTCAAGCTTGTACAGGAGAAACATCCCAGCCTCCGCCAGCACTTCACACCTCCTCCTCGTCTCTCCACCGGACCGGAATCTCACACACTCTCAAACAGTAACATTCTAAAGGAAGGCACTATGATACAGTAACATTCTGACAGAACTGTGAATACAACACCTCTCCCCCCTTTATAAACACAAAATTTATATGTGCTAATCAACTACAAAATGTACAGCATCAAGATAAGTAAAACGAGAATGTATAAGAAACTAGAGTAGATAATTCACCCCAATTTATAATTCCTAAGATATGTGGGTATCTTGACGTTTCTGTTTGACCTTCTCAACGTTGATTCCTTTGTGGAACTTTCTGTACTCTCATGCAATCTTCTTGAAGATGTTCTTCTTGTACAATCATTAATTCTTTCTGTTCCAACATCATTAGCACGACTAACAACCCCAGTAAACTTGACAACTCTATTTAAATTCCATATTCTGTTATCCTGGGGTTTAACAGCATTGGTAAAGGTTTTTATAACTTTCATTGGAAGAGATAATTTTCTTTCACCCTTTTTAATAAGAGGTTGTTTTATCATAACCCAATCGCCAACCTTGATAAACGTTTTCTTTACACGGTTAGTTCTATCGAAGTTCAGTTTACTCTTTAACAACTTTTCTTGTTCTTTAAGTCCCCAATTGTTTTTTACCACTATTCTTCCTTTCCTGTCTAACAGATCATTAACCCATTTAGGTTCTAAGATAGTATTTCTACGTCTGCCACGGAAAAGTGTAAATGGTGTTTGACCAGTAGTGGAGTGAGGAGTGTGTCTATATACATAAACTCTCTTCATTACGTCCTGCTTCCAATTCAATTGGCTCCCTTTTGCAATAGAGATGGTCTCTTTTATGACTCAGTTAAATCTCTCTACCATTCCATTGCACTCGGGATGGTACAATGCACAAAGTTTATGTTTAATGCCACACCCACTCAAAAAGTAATTTATTTCTTTGGAAGTTAGGTGCACCCCATTATCAGTGAGAAGATTTGAGGGAATGCCTTCCTTAGTTATTAAATATTTCAGAAATTCAATGACTTTCCACGTCTCAATGTTCTTAGTAAAACACACTTCTGGCCATCTAGAGAACATGTCCACTACAACAATTATATAATCGACCATATTTTCACTATGAATTGGACCTAAAATATCTAATGCAATGTCTGTCCAAGGACCCTTAGGTTTATCTCTAATTACCATAGGTTGCACCCTGGGTTTCATTGCCTTCTTACTAACCGCACACTGTACACATTCTCTCACTAGACGCTCAACCTGGGTATCTATCCAAGGCCACCAGTATGAGGAACTTAACCTTTCTTTGGTTTTAGAAATACCCATATGACTGCTATGAGCCTGGTTCATTAGTTGATCTCTAAGATTAAGCGGAGGCACTAGTCTTGTACCTCTGAATAGAAGATCTTGACTCACAGCCAGTTTATTCCTGACATTCCAAAACCCTCTACTGTCCATACTTCCCTGATGTACATTTCTCCAACCTTTGCGTAATAGTTCCATTACTTCAGTTAAAACCTTGTCCGACAAGGATTCTTCACGCCACTTGACCTCAGAAATTATTTTGAAATCTACTTCACACACACGTTCCAAAGTTTCCATGTCATCACTTACATAATCATCATCTTGAACATGCGAATTGGGTGTAAACAATCTAGACAAGACATCAGCAGATATGTTGTCCGCACCAGGGACATATCTTACAACAAAATCATATTCTGGCAATCCAACAATCCACTTGGTGATCTTCCCTGACACAGCATCAATTCCCTTAGAACAGAGAACTTCACACAGGGGATTGTGATCCGTCCTCACCACAAAATAACCTCCCCACAAGAACTTCTTAAATTTCTTTATGTCCCAAAACACCGCTAAAGCTTCTCTTTCGATGACAGAATACTTAGTTTCTGCTCCTTTCAGACTTCTGGATATGAAAGCAATAGGTTTTTCAGGAGCACATCCTCCTTGTTGTAACACTGCCCCCAAACCTTTTCCACTCGCATCAGTCGTTAAGTAGGACTGTGAATTTGGGTCAAACTCTTTTAAAGCAGGGGCACAAGATAGAGATTTTTTTATACCACTAAATTCTTTCTCACATTCCTCGCTCCATACGAATTCTACTCCTTTCTTCAATAAACTTCTCATGTGATAACATGAACTTGCAAAACCTTTGATGAATTTACTATAGTATTCTGCCATACCCAGAAATCTCCACAACTCTTCTTTAGATGTGGGAGAGGCTAAACTATGGATAGTATCAACTAGTTATTTCTTCGGTCTGTGACCATCACCGGTTATGGTGTGGCCTAAATAATCAATAGTGCTAACCGCAAATTTACATTTTTCTGATTTGATCGTAAGACCATATTCAGAAATCTTCCTTAGAACTTCTCTAAGCCTCATCTCATGTTGAAAAGAATCTTTACCATAAATTAAGATATCATCCTGATAGATGCACACACCCTCAAGCCCTTTCAAAATGCGTTCCATCATCCTCTGAAACACGGAGGCAGCTGATATCAAACCAAATGGTAAACGGATAAATCTAAACGTTCCAAAAGGTGTTATGAAAGCTGTTAAATTCCTACTGGATTCATCTAACAATACTTGGTGATAAGCTGAGATTAGATCGATGGTAGAAAGCACTTTGGCCCCAGAGATCCTGGTTAGTAGCTCAGAGATGTTGGGAAGAGGATATTTATCTACCACTACACATTTGTTGAGCCTGCGAAGGTCAATGCATAGTCTTATTTTGCCGTTAGGTTTCTTAGCAATAACTGTTGGAGCTAACCATTCCGTTCCTTCTACCTCCTCAATTACACCTTGATCTATCAGTTTCTCTAATTCAGCTTGGAGTTGACTACTTACAGCAAATGGAACATTATGAACCTTACTGCAATAAAGAACAGGTCCAGGAACCAATTTGATGTTGTGAGAGTAACCTCTCATGCATCCAATCTTGTCAGAAAAGATTTCTGCAAAATCTCGGCGGAGAGATTTCTCCAAGTCCGAGGTATTGTAAGTATTATCGATCACCTCAACAGTCGTTAGGTCTTTCAATATAATTGGGGGCACACTATTCGGATATAGCATAGCTCCTAAATCTTTCTGGTGCCACCAGCTAATAATACTGTCTCCTTTCTTCGAGACATATACCTTCCCTGAGGTGTAACGCTGATTGTATTCAATCAACCCTTGGAAGTATCCATGTAACTCAATAAGTTCACCACCATATGCACAAGGTCTGATATCCGGTTTCAATAACTTGACACGCCCTCTGAGCTGTTCTTGATAAAACTGGTTAGAAATGATAGTAATTTTGGCACCAGAATCAAAGAGTACCTTAGTTTGTTTACCTTCTATCGCAACGTAGTCTAAAGGGCCACTAGGTTTCGTGTCAGACACTTGTACTATTTGGTCACACTGTGGCTCACAACCATCATCATCTTTCCTGAGTTGGGAATCAACTGTATTCACACTTTCTTTAGACTTACGCTGATTGCACACAATCGAGAAATTACCCCTTTTTTTACAGAAGAGGCAGAAACCATTCATAGCTGGACATGTGCTATCATTCACAAAATGTCCTTCTTTACCACATCTGTAACATCTTGTTTTCTTACCAGAATTTAAAGATGTAGTTTTTGTGACATTCTTATAGCTTTTTAATTTGCTATCTTTCACCATTGCCAAGTCATTGTGACAATTCCTTTTTATTATATCAACACACTTTAAAGAATGTTCAATTCGTTTAGCAAGAGAAATGTTTTCATCAAGGTGAGGATCATCCAACAACCACAACTCATCTTGCACTTTATCAATTATACAGCCCTGCATGAATTGATCACAAATTCTTTCATCTAAGGATGAGCCAAATTTGCAAGACGAAGCTAAACGTCTTAAGTCAGTGACGTAATTTTCAACAGACTCACCGTCTACTTGTCGTCTTTGGCCAGAGTAATACCTTTCTAAAATAGTACTGACTTTTGGTAAGTAATGTAAGTCCATTTTCCTGATGCAGATTTCATATTCATTAAGGTTAACTGCTTTGTTATCAGGAATTTCAGGAAGGTGGTCAAACACTTCTTGACCCTCAGTTCCTAAACAGTGCAACAATAGGCCAGTTCTTCTCTCTGTACTCAAGGAAGTTCCACACACCCTGGCATACCATTCAAAAACCTTTTTCCATTTTCCCCATTTGATAAGAGGTTCACCAGGGGTGGAGAGGAAAAAGGGAGGAGCAGCCACGTTTTGTATATTGAATGGTTTGATTTGACAGTATAGTTCTGATTTGAAATATTACCAGGAGCGTATTGTAGAAGTCAAGATGTTTTGAGAATGTGTGCCTATCGCAGTACGAGGCACTGAGGAAGAGCTGAATTTACAATGTAAAGTCCTGTTTCTTGTGTAGAGAAAAAATATGTGAAGATGAAAGAAACTAAACTTCCGAGGCTCGTGTGGGATAGGAGCTGAGTAAAAGTGATCTGGCACTCGTGCAAAACCAGAAACACAAGTAAGTTGAAAGGTGTGCAGCGCGTGTGAAAAAAGTCAGGCTCGTGTGGGGTACGAGCTAAGTGTATGTAATCCGGTGCTCGTGTCAAAATCAGAAACACAAGTAAATTGAAAGACGAGAAGCGCGCGTGGAAAAGTCAGGAGATTGAAGGTGGCAGCAACGAGCAGGCAGTAGACGCGCAGCGCGCGTGAGGAAATGGAGTAATGTTGCTAGGGCACTGAGTTTTCCGATCTGTGACTCGTGCCAAATTTGAAAGCACGAGCAGGCAGTAGATGCGCAGCGTGCGTGAGGAAATGGAAGAAGGTTGCTAGGCTACTGCAATGTTGAAAGAGAAACACGATAGCTGAAACTAAAAATTACGCGAAACGCAATGATCTGGAAAGAACAGGTCAAAGCCAACAAGCTGCGCTTCTTGTGGTCAATAAAGCATAGTACTTAACTTGGAGTTGGGATGTTGTTCTCCGGCAGTTGTCAGAGATCAGGCACGTAGATTAGATTCTCTCGTCGCCAGTGTTACATTGTAGAAAATCACACAGAGTGTTGCTTTGAAGAAATCCACACGGGACTCTTGATAAAGGTGAAGTCAGGATCTCTACTTTTAGTTACAAGTGTACAAAGTCAAGCTTGTACAGGAGAAACATCCCAGCCTCCGTCAGCACTTCACACCTCCTCCTCGTCTCTCCACTGGATCGGAATCTCACACACTCTCAAACAGTAACATTCTAAAGGCACTATGATACAGTAACATTCTGACAGAACTGTCAATACAACACATACACTGCGCCCTGCCCATAGGGCTACCTAGGGCCTACCTTAGGGATGCCTTACATGTATGAAAAGGGACATTTTAAGCCTGGCAAGTGGGTACACTTGCCAAGTTGAATTGGCAGATTAATACTGCACACAGACACTGCAGTGGCAAGTCCGAGCCATGTTTACAGGGCTACTAATATGGGGGCAAAACCAGTGCTGCAAGCCCACTAGTAGCATTTGATTTACAGGCCCTGGGCACCTCTAGTGCACTTTACTAGGGACTTACTAGTAAATCAAATATGCCAATCATGGATAAACCAATCAACAATACAATTTACACAGAGAGCATATGCACTTTAGCACTGGTTACCAGTGGTAAAGTGCCTAGTGTCCTAAAGCCAACAAATACAGGCCAGAAAAACATAGGAGGAAGGAGGCATGGTATCGAGCTGATGTAGTTAGTTCTGAAGTTGAACAGGTGATGAGTGCATGGGTCGGTTGGTGCCCCAGAGTCGATGGATGACATGATGGCTGAGGTGACTTGCGGGGTGAGTGGAGTTCATGTGGTGATTGGTCTGCTGGTGTGCGCTGGGGGGGTTAGGAGAGGTGAGGTTGGAGATCTTGGGCTGGGGTTGAAATTGTTGTAGATGGTGGCGATCTTGCTGTAAAAGTAGTCAGAGAGGGTGTCACAATGCTCCTTGAAGGGGTGGATGTTGTTCTTTTTTTTTTGCGGTCGGGTTAGAGTAGTCTTTGACAATTTTGAAGAGTTCCCTCATGCGGTTGCCTGCTGAGTCAATGAGGGTTGTGATGGTTGCTCTCTTGGCTTCCTTGATTAGCCAGTGGTAGTTGCTGAGGGCTGGTTTGTGGGTGGCTCTGTCAGAAGGGTTCCTGGTGGATCGCCATTGCTCTTAAGTTTGTAGCAACTGCGCTTAATGGCTCTGAGCTTCTGGATGTACCAGCTGGCTTGCACTGAGGTTTTGGTGGTTCTGGCTGGTTTCAGCAGGGCAACTTTGCTGGCACATTCAGTGATCAAGCTGGAGAGGTTCAGGATGGCCTGGTCAAGATCAGGAGAGGCCTTGGGTTTGAAAGTGTGAAGGACCTGCGTCCACTGTGTTTACTTTACTTAGTCCCAGCTGCAGTAGTTTTGTCTGTTTTTTTTGGAGGCGGAGCAGCGTCAATGCTTAAGTGAACGATGCTGTGGTAGGACCATGTGAGTTCTGTGATGTGTCTGAAGATGGGGTTGAAGGTGTGCCCTGCTTTGTGTGTGATCTGGGTGATGCCTGTGTTGCTCAAGTTCTGGAGTGGAGTGGTAGAGTTGGCATTGTTGGGGTCATCAATGTGGAAGCTGAGGTCTCCGAGTAGGATGTAGTGGTTGGAGTTGATGGCTAGTGGTGTGATGAAGTTGGGGATGTCATTGCAGAAGGCTGGTCAAGCTCCTCAAGGTCTGTATGTGGGGTGCCTCTTACCATTGTCATGTCATCGGTCTGTAGTGGGAAATTGAGGTGCTCCATGAGGTGTGTAAAGTAGTCACTGGTGGCAATCTCTTTGAAGATGATGGTGATGTGCCCGCCGTGTTTGTTGGTGCGGTCTCGTGTATCATCTTGTAACCATCGGGTGTTGCAATGGCGGGGTTTGAGGAGAGGTTTTTCCAGGTTTCAGGGATGAAGGCCACATCTCGAGAGAGGGAGCAGATGGTTTCCCAGATTTCCATGGTGTTTTTGCAGAGGGATCGGGTATTGAGCAGGATGCAATAAAGTGGTTCCGAGTTGTTGGTGGTCTTCCTGGCAGGTCTGGTGTGGGAGTCTTGTGTGGGCTGGAGGCTCTGTATTGCAGAAGAAGCAGCAGCATTGGCAGGAGAAGGGACCTTTAATTGCTTGGGGGGTGGTACAGCAGTTGTTATAGAGGCATCCAGTGCTCTGATCTCCTCAGCGGTGTAGCGGTGGGAGGCGGAAGAGACAGGGTTCCTGGCACTTGGTGCAGTGCAGGTGTGGGTGAACACAGATGGGCTTGCCTTGGTGCACCAGCAGCGCACTAGTGGCATGCACCCGTTGTGTACCCACACTGCAGCCTCCATTAAGTAGGTACTGGGGCGGGCGGAATGCAAGTGGCAATGTCCGAGGCCAACAGGTGACGAGAGCATGCAGGAAGGGAGCAGCAGGCAAAAAAAGTGGGAAGGGGGGAAAGGCAACTGACTAGAGAGGGCGAACAAAGGGAAAAAATAGACAAATGGACAAAACAGAAACCGAAGTGCAAGGTCAGAGACGCACAAAAGGTGAGCAGAAATGCACAAGGGATGACAACAGAGAAAAGCGCAGAAATGCACAAAAGGTAAACAAACAGGGAAACGAGCAGACATGCATGAAGGGTGAGCAAACAGAGGAACAAGTGGAAATGCACATAAGGTGAACAAACAGGGAAACAAGCAGAAATGCACAAAGGGTGACCGATCAGGGAAATGAGCAGAAATGCACATGGTGACAAGGAACAGACGGTCAAAGACGGGGAGAGAACAGTCAGAGGAGTGCAGGAGGAGTGAGCGGCTCAACGAGCCTGCAGGGCGCCGGCAGCTGGGCCAGAGACTGGGGGGAGCTGGCACAGGATCATTGGTATTGGGCATTGAGAATTATTGCTCTAAGGATTTTACCCCATCGCAATATAATGCAATAGGGGTGCTATAGAAATTAATGTCCCTTCTTTAAAGAAAACACCATGCACTTTACTTTGAGAGTACAGTACAATGGGAGTATAACATTCCTTTTAGTCCCTGGCATATCTGTCTTGCAGCTGCTCACATTTGCGATAATTAAAACACTGGGAATGAATACACCATGTATTTTGTTCATGGTCTCAAAGTGCAATAAATGTCCCTTTCTTTCAAGACAAGGTTGATGAAGCAGAAAATGAAGGTTTTGATTTATTAACGCTTAAACGTAGTGCTGAAATAATCATGTGTGACATTAACCGAACTAATAAAGATTGTACAGGGACAAAATGTGCCCTCAGAGTAGTTTGTCAACGTTTATACGCGTGCTTTACATAACGTGGTGTATTAGAATTGCACTAATCCGACATAATCATAAACGTGTGCTATGATTTGCTTATTTGAAATGTTTTAGCTTAGCATTACTTTAGCGGAGGCTTTGGCCTAGTGGCCTGGTCTCACGGTTTAGATGTTCGTATTTTTCCACTGTGCTATTAAACGTGTATTTCTGCTTGAAGCTGTATTTTTCCACAGAAACTGTTCACATGCTTATCTTAAAGTTAGTGCCAGCCTGGCATATTTTCTCTTTAATTCAAGGTCGACTTGCAGGTGCGGACAATGGAGGCTCTGAGAGTAAGCTAATCGGGAGACAATGTTGCAAATTACGTACCCATCTCCAAGGATAATGTATGCTTAAGTAAAAGCTTGAGAACTGTCGTTTTTGATTGGTCAATTTGAAGCTAACCTATGAACCCTCCAATGGAGACCCTACTGGACTTGAACTGTTGTCTATAAAACCCAGGTGCACGAGAGGAAAGCTCTCTCTATCTTCGGACATCCCGCCATTTTGACTTCGTAGCTACTATGACCCACTTTGCTGCGACGCCATTTTGAGAGACTTTGATGCTTTCTCTAATCGAGAGAAAGAGACCTTAATGATTCTTGCCCTAGAGACTTTAACTTTGATTTGCCCCTTTGCATGAAGTAGTAATCTTATCTTGCCGCCGTGAGGCAATTGCCCCGTCCACCCCTGCCCCTTTGTCCCGTCCCTATGCTGATCGAGAAACGATACCTGTGAGACGAAGAATTCATTGATTGCTGATCGGAATTTGGTAATTATGAAAGGAAACTGTAAAATTGCATTGTGTTCCTTTTAGGTAACCAACTGCTGATTTTGATAAGGACCCTAGCTAGGAGTTTTTCTAAATTGATGTTGCTAAATTGTTTTTGCATGAAGTCCCACATGCTGATGCTAATTTGAGGTTAGACGAGGATTCCATATGTCGCACGATGCAATTTGAGATCTTGTTATGCTGACTAAATGTACGCAATTAGCCCATTGCAGATTATCGTATTAGTGCTGTGCATTGCCACTATCGAATGCCTTGTGATTCAAATGCTACATAGATTACACTTGTTCCGACGATATGGACAGCTATTAATGTTCATTTATGTTTATCATTTAGTGTTGAGACACATCTATATCGTGCTAGCTTTGTTAATATAGGGAAATAAATTCACTAACTTTGCAATAAACTGGTGTGGTTATTCCTGGCTGAAAGGTCAGGGTTCGCCGAAATGTATTCTGGATTAATTGTTAAGTGTTATGTCGTTCAAGGTGTTGCTTATGTTCGTTATTGATGATCAATATAAGGTGATTGATCGATTAAGAGTACAGAGAGTTCCCACTTAGTCAAAAGATTCATCGACCTAAAGAGCGTCCGAACGCAGGTAAATTGTTACCACGTTCCGCTCTATCAGTAGATGGTAGCAGAGGATGGTTTCGTCTTTTGGGACCCTGTACTATTAAAGTACATGGTGTTGGATTAACGGTTACGCATTTTGAGGCCTCATTCGAGAAGTTGAATTAGATTTTTCTTGGGTAAAACTGATTGACAGAATGATGATGGGCTAGGTCCACCGCGACTTTCCCGGGATCTCGAAGCTTGCGAATGGAGAGAAAGGAGATGTGGAATCAGCGTTGGCGGTACTAGTGATGGTATGAGTGAAGTTAGGGTTTTGCGCTTTCACAGCTTATTGCCGCAGGGTGTGTGAAAAGGTTGTGAGGATTTTTCTTTTAAGGATAGCGGAGGTGCGACTCCGAGTGTAGAAGTAGAGAAGTCGTCGAACTTCATAGAAATAGCGGAGGTGCGGCTCCGAGTGTGAGAGTAGGGAAGTCGTCGAACTTCATGTGCGTCTGGCGCTTTGTGCATAAAAAGGTCCACATGGTTGTTGTTGTTGAGACGGGCCCTGCGAGGTCAAGAGACTCCGGAGTATGTTGATCCATGTTGTGGTCTGGGCGGTTTAGTAGGTTGATCGGGCGTGGTCAACGAGTGGGTACGTGTGTTAGGGAGTGATAGAAACTTCGACTTCGGGCTTTGACAAGATTCTAAGTGCACTAGAACAGATCATTGACAAGTTGAGAGTAGGTCTGCGGGTCAGATTTGCTTGCGAATGTGGGGACTGAGAAAGACCGAATAGCGGCCGAGGCTGGTGAAAGAGATCGAATAGTGGCAGAGGTTAGTGAAAAGTCCCTAAGGTCCTGAAGCGATTGTGTTACCCTTCCTGTAGTAAACCGACAGATCTGTTTTAGTTTTGGTAGCTCGCGATACATGCAAAAAGTTGTTACGGGAGGAACTGAGTGAAGGAGGACTAGCCGCGAGGCTTTGTCAGCCGCAGTGTGTGTGAGTGTGACGTCACTAAGAGCCGCGCTGGGATAGGTTGGTTGGAGAGAAGGGTCGCGCACGGATTGGACGCAGTCCGTGGCACTCGATTGGAAAGGGGAAAGGCAAGTGAAGAGTATTCCGGGAATTAAAGTCACCTATTGATTACAAACTTTGTGGAATAAAAGTGACCTATTGATTATAAACTTTGTGAATTAAAAGACGAGAAAATGAAATTCCTTAAAGCATTCAGGAGCGCGATGAAGGGAGAGTCTTACATCAAAGCGAGCGTAGGGGAAGAGACGCCGCCCGAGGGCACACCAGCTTACATTGTAATGGAGGAAAAAGGGGTAGCTCCGTGTCTTTGGCTAAAGCAATGGCACAAGTGGACAGAGAAACATGGGAGCGTAGCATTCCCGATACATGGGACATTCAATATAAGGGTCCTAGAGAATTTGAGATTCACGATGTATGACATGAAGGTACCTCCAAGGCCAGCACAGTTTGAGGCTCTAGCAATATGGGAACTCATGGCTAGACAGCAACAGAAGAACAAGTTTGAAACAAGGATGAGGAAGGTAGAAAAGACACTAGCGGATGCTAGGTGGGATAATGCGCAGAAGGTGTGGAGGTCAGATGTATTGCAGGGAATAAAATTGTTCCCCGCAATTACTAAGGATGAAGAGGAGACAGGTAAGAAAGCTACCTGTAAGACAGACAGGAAGTGTTCCAAGGATAGAGAGGACGAGGAAAAGTTGAGAAGAGAAGAGGAGTTAGAGGATGAGGAGTTGATAATGCAATTGCTGAACGACCGTCCACCACCTTATGCAGAGAATGGACAAGGTCCAAGTACCAGTTCTGCCCCTCCGGCATCGGTACAGAACAGTGAAACGCAGAGTCCAGGAGCACCATCGGGATCTAAGGACCCGAGCTTACTGCTCACCCCACAGATACCGCAGGTCAGGAGAATATATCCAGATGTGCCCGTGTTGAAACCAGCAGAAAATTATCAGCCGCAGATGCCAGGGTACTACAGCAGTGACAACAATGGAGGGATGATTCTAGATCCAACCGTAAGGGGCGTACAGAATGGTTACAACCCGACAATGGCACAAGCTGAATCAACTCAGTTTATGATGCCTCAAAAGCAGATGCAGGGAGGAAACGCTCATGCTCAAATGATGGGGAGTCAGATGGGCATGCCGGCAATGTTGGCCCATAATATGGGGATGAACATGCCTCAGAATATGGGAAATGGACAGAATCCAGATGCAATATCACTGCCCATTACCGTAGGTCCAGTGGTACCTTTGTATAGTCAGCCTAACTTAGGTATGAGCAGTCAGGGACCAATGCTGCAGAATGGGACAGAAAGAAGGTGCATAGAAAACACTCCAGGGATAACTCCGATAGCGACTCAGCCAACTGGGTCTGGGTCCCTGATGGAGTTTAGTCCCATATGTGCTCAGTCTACACTGGTGAGGTCGAGCCCCCCACTGATAATACCTTTAACATCGAATACTGAAAAGTTGCCGCAATCATCAATGGCAGTCGATGTGAATGCTACACTGATGGGGGTAAATGCGCAACAGCTGACACAGTGGTTCAACAGTCTAAATTCCACACAAAGTTCAGACAGTGGGAAAGGAGAAGATTACTTGAGCAGGATGAGGCTGAACATGGAAGCACAAGAATTGGTGGAAGGGAATATGGGTGTGAACAGGTTAGAATCCTACACGGAAGAGGAGTTGAGGTATCTATGTCCAAAGATCACGAAAGAAGTAAACAAGGTACATAAAAGTTTGCAGGAAGTAGCAGACAGGAACGGGATTGACATAGGCAAGACGAAACACTTGAGCAGGAGCTATAGGTTGGATTTTGGGACCACAGATTTTGAACACATGAGATCAGCAGGCATGAAGGCACACCTTAGAGAATTGTTGCAGAGTGCTCAAGTGTGGAGGTGCTTAGACAAGTGGGAAAGCAGGTGGGGAAAGAGGAAGGATAAGAGGAGGGACAGTGCTACAGAACACAATGAGAAAAGACCGCAGAGCAGCGAGACAGTAACCATGTTACCAATGAGGGAGACAGCAGGGGGAAAATTAGTACATGTACCATGGCACAGAAGCGATATTCAGTCTTTTACGAATGATTTTCCCAAACTGAGGGAGAAGCCGATCGAATGGTATCAACAGACTGATAGGTTTGTGAAGCTTGCAAAATGTCTCTGGGAAGACCTGAACACTTTATTCGAGATTGTGGTTCCGGCAGATTTGTGGGAGGATTGCAAAAGAGCTGTAGGTTGGCCGACAAGTGAACCAGAGAGAGACAGAGAGACGGGTGCACCATCACCTATGGTGATGTGTCTGTACTATAAGGTGATTGAGCATTTGAAGACGAAGGTTGCCGCGAAAAATGTGGATTGGCAGAAAATTGATCAAACTGCCCAATTGGCTAAAGAATCGATTCATAGTTACTATGAGAGGTTGTTGAAGGCGTTCAAGAATTACAGTGGCACGGAAGCAATCGAGGCGAAGGATATGCTTCATTTTGTGTTCAGATTTGTGGAAGGGCTGAGACCAGAGATAAGTCAGATGATAAAGTCGCATTTGATCTGCTGGCAGTCGAAACCGATTGATGAAGTCTTGACTTATGCGAAATACTGTAGCGACGAAATTGAGGTGAAACAGAAAAGGCTGAAAGAGAAGGTGATGATGATGCAGCTTAAGGCGGCTCAGACAGGCTTGCAAGGTCTGCAAGGGCTGCAAGGGTTGCCAGGGATGCAAGGGTTCCAACAGCAGGTACCGCAACCGCAGCCGCAGTTGCAAGGAAACATGGCGTTTCAGCCACAGGCCAGAGGCAGAGGCAGAGGAGGTTTTGTGAATAATGGTCCGGATTTGAACACTGTTGTGACAGGTGTGCAGGCAATGAAGAAAGTGATGCCGTGTCACGCGTGCGGAAACGTAGGTCATTGGAAACGCGAGTGCCCGATGGTGGTGCAGGAAGGTGCAGGTGCAGGTGTAGGTGTTGGTCAGCAAAACAATGATGTCAATGCATTTCAGACAATGAGAGGACCAAAAATGAGAGGTCCAAACCCAAATTTTCAGACCATAAATCAATTGCAGGGATTACAACCTATGCAGCCGCAGCAGATGCAGATGCCCCGTGTGCAGATGACGCAGATGCAGCCGATGCAACAGCAGTTACCTATGGTACCTAATCAGCAAATGCAAATACCTTTGGCACCAATGAGTCAGCAGCAAGTGATGGTTCCTCCACAGGTAACGGGTCAGGTAATGAGTACAAACGGCACAGTACAACAGTTCCCATTACACAGTGAGAGTGGAATAAACAATGTATGGGAGAGTGAAAGCTCAGAAGAGGAAGGAGATTGTGTGCTTGCGGCATCCCTAGAAGTTGATCAAAGGGGTCCGTACGTTGAGGGAAGAGTAATGGGTCATCGTGTCTCATTCTTGGTTGACACGGGAGCCACACGTTCAACTGTTAAGAGCAGTGAAGTACCAAATTTGCCACTCTCAGGGAGGACAGTTCAAGTGGTGGGAGTAGCAAACAGACATCTGACGAACCCAATAACAGATCCGGTACCAGTCAACATTGGTAACTATCAAGGGGTACATCAGTTTGTGGTATGTGACTCAAGCCCGATTGCACTGTTAGGAAGAGACCTATTGTGCAAATTGGGTTGTTCGATAATGTGTTCGAACGAAGGAATAACAATACAGACGAGCAGTGATGGGGAAGAAGAGGACAGTGTAGAGGGTGATGAGATGGAAACAGTTGACGAAGAGTATCCTCTGATTTGTCTTTTACCGATGATAACTGAAGAAGATATCCCAGCAGAATTACGGGAAACAGTCGGAAAGGAAGTGTGGGACATGACAGGGAAAGAGGTGGGATTGATGAAAGGAGTAGAACCAGTAAAAGTGATGGTAAAGCCCAATGCGATTTTTCCCCAGACCCCACAATACCACATGCCACAAGATACCCTCATGAAAGTTGCCCAACTTATTGACAAATTCGTAAAGCAGGGAGTACTAAAAGAAGTGTTAAGCAGCCCATGTAATTCACCGATAATGGGACTAATAAAGCCAAGTGGGAAAGTCCGACTCGTGCAGGATTTGAGGAAAATAAATGACATCATAATCAAGTGCTGTCCCGTGGTACCGAACCCAACTGTGATAATGTTTCAGATCCCTTGCGAAGCTGAGTGGTTCTCAGTCATCGATTTGTCACAAGCATTCTTTTCTGTGCCTCTTCATGAGGACAGCCAATTCCTCTTTTGTTTCAAATTCCTAGACAGAGTGTACAGTTGGTGTCGAATTCCTCAGGGGTTTTCTGAGTCACCGTCAATATTCAATCAAGTTCTAAAGAAAGATTTGGAAGAGTTAGAGTTGCCATTCGAGTCAACCCTAGTACAGTACATTGATGACTTACTGGTTGCATCAAAGACAGAAAGTGTCTGCACAGCCGATACCATTGCTCTGTTGAACCATTTGGGAGGGAATGGACACAAGGTGTCTCCTTCCAAACTGCAGTTCTGTCAGAAGAAAGTGAAATACTTGGGTCACCAGATAGAGAAAGGATCACGGAGAATAATGAAGGAAAGAATTACAAGTGTACTTCAAATGAGTCCACCAAAGACAAGGAAGGAGGTGAGGAAGTTTTTGGGAATGGTGGGATACTGTCGCCAGTGGATTCCCAACTTCTCGACTCTGGCGAAGCCTTTGCTGAAATTGACCCAGAAGGATGCCTTGGATCAGATCGAACTGAAAGGGGATGAGATGGATGCTTTTGTGGAATTAAAGGAATGCATGTGCAGGGCTCCAGCTTTAGGTATGCCTGATTACACGAAGCCTTTCACATTGTTTTGCCATGAACGTGATGCATGTTCTTTGTCTGTCTTGACTCAAGCCCATGGTGGCGTAAACAGACCAGTAGCGTATTTTTCAGCTACTCTGGATCCGGTTGCAGCAGCACTCCCAGGGTGTTTGCGCGCCGTAGCAGCAGTTGGTATCAGCCTCACTCAGAGTGAAGGAATAGTGATGGGACACCCAGTAACAGTCATGGTCCCTCACTCAGTCGAGATACTTTTGACCCGCTCCCGAACGCAGCACATGACTGGAGCAAGACTCACAAGGTATGAAACGACTATTCTGGGCTCACCGAATGTGCAGCTGAAAAGGTGCACCACGTTGAATCCAGCTACCTTGCTTCCTGGAGAAAATGCTGAAATTGAGAACGCTGAAGACGTCGAGCATGACTGCCTTCAGGTGACTGAATTTTGCACAAAACCCCGACCAGACATCAAGGATACTAAGCTTGATGAAAATGAACAAATTCTTTTTGTTGATGGTTCGTGTCTAAGAGATGGGATGGGAATTTTGAAAGCAGGATACGCTGTATGTACTGTAACAGGGGTCTTGGAAGCGGGATGGCTTCAAGGAGTCTATTCTGCACAAGTAGCAGAACTTGTAGCCCTTACTAGAGCATGTCAACTGTTTGCATTGATGAAAGTCACCATTTACACTGATAGTCAATATGGGTTTGGGATTGTGCATGACTTTGGACAACTATGGTCACAGAGAGGTTTCCTGACTTCTTCAGGATCCCCAGTGAAAAATGGGGAGAGAATAAGGGAATTGTTACATGCAATTCAAGTGCCAGCTGAAGTTGCAGTGGTAAAGTGCAGTGCTCACACGAAGGGTCAGGACTATGTGTCTCTGGGAAATGCCTATGCAGACCAAGTCGCAAGATTTTGTGCCTTGAACTGTATATTGCTAAGGGATGATTGGAATACAATAAGTGAACCAGAACTCGAACCAGCTGAAGCATTTGCCTTGAAGGTTGTAGATACAATAGAGGAACTAAAAGCACTACAGAATAATGTCAGGGAGGATGAAAGAGATTCATGGATCAAATCACAATGCATAAAGAGACAAGACGAGTTATGGGTTTCACATGAGGGAAAATTTGTTTTGCCAAATAGTCTCTTATCACAGCTTGCGCGGTTCTATCATGGGCAGGCTCACCTAGGGAGAGATGCCATGATACGATTGTTCAAAACTGATTGGTTTAACCCCAGATTTCGTCAAGCTGCAGAAGCAGTTTGCCATCGATGTGTCACTTGCCAGCAGATGAACCCAGGAAAGGGAACAGTTGTGAGTGCGAGTCACATCGGTAGGGCAAGCGGTCCTTTTAGTCGTATGCAGATGGACTTCATTGAGATGCCTGTGCATGGAGGCTTAAGATATGTGTTGGTGATTGTGTGCATTTTTAGTCATTGGATTGAGGCATACCCCACACGTAGAAATGACAGCCTTACAGTTGCCAAGCTATTATTGAGGGAGTTAATACCACGTTTCGGATTCCCGATCTCTTTAGAATCAGATAGGGGAAGTCACTTCAATAACGAGGTGATGAAGTTACTCTGCGAAGCACTGAACATTGAGCAAAAGCTGCAATGTAGCTATCGCCCTGAAGCATCAGGACTGGTGGAGCAGATGAATGGTACGCTGAAATCGAGAATGGCAAAAATATGTGCATCGACAAATTTGAAATGGCCTGACGCATTGCCCTTAGTGCTAATGTCAATGAGAAACACTCCTGATAGAAAAACTGGATTGTCTCCGCACGAAATTCTCATGGGCAGGGCTATGAGACTTCCTGCAGTTCCCGCAAACATGCTTTTGAATATTACAGATGATATGGTGTTAGACTACTGCAAAGGACTGGCTGACGTGGTTCGCTCTTTCTCTCACCAGGTGGAAGCGACCACCTTGCCACCGATCCAAGGTCCAGGACACGCACTGAAAGCAGGTGACTGGGTCGTGATAAAGAAGCACGTGAGGAAGTCGTGTCTGGAACCCCGTTGGAAAGGCCCTTTCCAAGTGATCCTGACGACAACTACCGCTGTGAAGTGTGCGGGATTTCCCAACTGGATTCACGCCAGTCACACAAAGAAGGTGTTGTGTCCCACAGATGAGGAAGTTGAAGCGCTGAAATTGCCAGTGCCTGATAAAACGGTGCCGAGTGCTGAGACAGAACAAAAGCGAACTGAAAGAGAACAAGCAGCAGCAGGAGAAAAAGAAATATTATTGGAGAACGAAGAGTCCGACTCGCTTGGGGAAGACCAAGGAGAAAGTTCAGACAGCGATGACGAAGCTGCCGGTGACAAAGAGCCTGAAGCAGCGGAGGGTAGCAAAAAGCCTGAAGCAGCTGAAGGTGACAAAGAACCTGAAGCAGCTGAAAGTGATACAGAGCCAGAAGAAAGTAACGGTGACGAAGGGCTCGAAAAGGGTGAGAAGGCAGGAGAGCTTGAGCAGAAGGGGGCTTTCCCAGAAACAGACGATACAGAAAAAGAAAAGGAAAACGTGACCGATTCCCCTGAAGATGGGGACAAGGAAGAGCAGAACGAAAGAGTTCAAACCTCTACAGAAAAGATCGCAGGTCCATCAAACGGACACGGTGCAAAAAGAAGATTAAGTATCTCACCGATAAAAGAAAAGGGCAAAGAAGGTTTGAACGAGGGAGGAAGGCCAAAAGTGAAAGAGAAAAGAAAAGAAGTGACTGTCGTGGAACAATCGTCAAGTGAAGAAAAGGACTTGGCGAAGGAGGAGAGTGCAAGCGAAGCAGAATTGAAAAGAGAAGCAAAATTGAAAAGGAAAAGGATACCAAACAGGAGGTATTCCGGTCCTGAATGGGCATATGCAGTAAATGATGATTGGACTGATGAGTTTGTATCTCTAAGCATCGAGAACGAAGAAGAAGAAGAGATACCAATAGAAAAGAAAAGTTTCATAGACTCTGTTGATTGAAACGGTAGTAAATGGTATTGCTTGCTGCAATCTAACGTGAGACAAACAACCAGCTGAGACATTGCTAAACCGAATTGAGACAAATGCTGCTAACCGATAAGTGACTGGCCTTTTGAAGAAGACGGTGTGAACATCGTGCTCGTTCAGCTTTGTAACTGAATTGCTAAGTAGTCTCATTTATAAGTGCTTCTAGCTCTCTGATTCTATACAGATCATGCCTAGGTACGCTATGCAAAACAATAGAAAGAAATATTGTAAATACGTGTGTATAGGCTTGGTACTAACATGTGTACTAATAATAATGGCAATTGTGTTTGGAATGCATGGAAAGGGTGAGAATAAGACTATTGCTGCTTCTACTATTGTTCCTGTTACTGTCACTGAACTAACCCCATTGAAAAGACTAGCAATGGATGAGAGGCTCTTGCATGATAAGAAAGAGCTTTCGTATAACGTTTTCTATCGCTTATTAACGGAGTATGTTGAGACTATGGATGCGAAAGATTGTTATGTGTGTACCCAGATACCGACATCAGTAAAGGAAGGGGTGACTTATCACCACATGCCTCTTACATATGGGATTACATGTAGTATAGTAACGTCTAGGTTTTATGGTCAAGCTAACATACAGTATTTTTACTTGAATTATGATGTTACATTTGCTTATGTTCCTATAATAGCACAGCTAAGCCAGACTGCAAAATATTGGGATTATAAAATTATGGGAGAATTTTTCGAGCCAATGCAACCTTTTGAAACGGCTCATGCTCATAGGGAAAACCTTACTTGCTCAGTCTCTGCTGTAGAAATAAGCTTTTTAGATCGCACAGATGATAGAAGGGCTCAAATGAAAGCGAAATTAGAAAAAGAGCTACATAAGAGGACTTCAGTAGATAATTATGATTTTGCTGCTATAAAGACACAAGGGAAAATTGCTTTAGATGCTTGGCATGTAGGGAAATTTTGTATATATCGAGGAGAATCTTATTATGACAACATTTTTGTAGGAGCGAGTGAGTGTAAACATACGTTTATTTTTAAGGCCAAATGGACATTCATGATGAACGGACTTGACCCTGTCATTCCAGGCGTATATTACATTTGTGGGCATAATGCCTATTATCGTCTTCCAAAGGGATGGTGGGGGAGATGTTATTTGGGTATAGTGTTCCCAAAGGTTTATCAACTGGATGACGTATCGATGATTCAAAAGACATCTGGATCTCATCGTATCCAGAAAAGAGAGACCGCAGCTGCTGTGGTAGGTGATATATTTGGAGCCATGATTCCTTCATTGGGAGTTGTGCTGAATTCCATTAAAATAAGAAAGTTGTCTACTATAGTGGATAACATGTTGACAAAGTTTTCAGGTGCTATAATCCTGATAGATGCTGAACTTGCAGCGGAAAGAGCTATGACTCTTCAAAATAGGCTTGCTTTAGACATTCTTTTAGCAAAGGATGGAGGCGTTTGCAAAATGATTGGTGCAAGACACTGTTGTACCTATATACCCGATAATAGTGTGAAAATTAAAACTATGCTTGCTAATCTAACAAAAGAAAGTGCAGACTTGAAGGAATTGAAAGAACCAGGAGTGTGGGAGAAGGTTGGAAAGGGACTTGCTTCAGTGGGACATTGGATTGGGGGAATTTGGAATGGAATACTATTGAAAATAATAGAAGGAATATTAATAGTAATAATTTGTGTGTTTGGAATTTGGGGAATAAAAAGGGGAATAATAATGATTATGGAAAGAATTAAAAGAAGAAAGGAGGAGAAAATAATGAAAAGAATGGCAGAAGAATACAAAGCGCAAACTAGGGGAACTAAAAGGAAAAGGGAACTGACAGAATTTTAATGGAATAAAATTTGTGGGCGTGGTTTGGTGTGATGACAAGTAGTCATCAGAGGAGGGATTGATGAAGCAGAAAATGAAGGTTTTGATTTATTAACGCTTAAACGTAGTGCTGAAATAATCATGTGTGACATTAACCGAACTAATAAAGATTGTACGGGGACAAAATGTGCCCTCAGAGTAGTTTGTCAACGTTTATACGCGTGCTTTACATAACGTGGTGTATTAGAATTGCACTAATCCGACATAATCATAAACGTGTGCTATGATTTGCTTATTTGAAATGTTTAGCTTAGCATTACTTTAGCGGAGGCTTTGGCCTAGTGGCCTGGTCTCACGGTTTAGATGTTCGTATTTTTCCACTGTGCTATTAAACGTGTATTTCTGCTTGAAGCTGTATTTTTCCACAGAAACTGTTCACATGCTTATCTTAAAGTTAGTGCCAGCCTGGCATATTTTCTCTTTAATTCAAGGTCGACTTGCAGGTGCGGACAATGGAGGCTCTGAGAGTAAGCTAATCGGGAGACAATGTTGCAAATTACGTACCCATCTCCAAGGATAATGTATGCTTAAGTAAAAGCTTGAGAACTGTCGTTTTTGATTGGTCAATTTGAAGCTAACCTATGAACCCTCCAATGGAGACCCTACTGGACTTGAACTGTTGTCTATAAAACCCAGGTGCACGAGAGGAAAGCTCTCTCTATCTTCGGACATCCCGCCATTTTGACTTCGTAGCTACTATGACCCACTTTGCTGCGACGCCATTTTGAGAGACTTTGATGCTTTCTCTAATCGAGAGAAAGAGACCTTAATGATTCTTGCCCTAGAGACTTTAACTTTGATTTGCCCCTTTGCATGAAGTAGTAATCTTATCTTGCCGCCGTGAGGCAATTGCCCCGTCCACCCCTGCCCCTTTGTCCCGTCCCTATGCTGATCGAGAAACGATACCTGTGAGACGAAGAATTCATTGATTGCTGATCGGAATTTGGTAATTATGAAAGGAAACTGTAAAATTGCATTGTGTTCCTTTTAGGTAACCAACTGCTGATTTTGATAAGGACCCTAGCTAGGAGTTTTTCTAAATTGATGTTGCTAAATTGTTTTTGCATGAAGTCCCACATGCTGATGCTAATTTGAGGTTAGACGAGGATTCCATATGTCGCACGATGCAATTTGAGATCTTGTTATGCTGACTAAATGTACGCAATTAGCCCATTGCAGATTATCGTATTAGTGCTGTGCATTGCCACTATCGAATGCCTTGTGATTCAAATGCTACATAGATTACACTTGTTCCGACGATATGGACAGCTATTAATGTTCATTTATGTTTATCATTTAGTGTTGAGACACATCTATATCGTGCTAGCTTTGTTAATATAGGGAAATAAATTCACTAACTTTGCAATAAACTGGTGTGGTTATTCCTGGCTGAAAGGTCAGGGTTCGCCGAAATGTATTCTGGATTAATTGTTAAGTGTTATGTCGTTCAAGGTGTTGCTTATGTTCGTTATTGATGATCAATATAAGGTGATTGATCGATTAAGAGTACAGAGAGTTCCCACTTAGTCAAAAGATTCATCGACCTAAAGAGCGTCCGAACGCAGGTAAATTGTTACCACGTTCCGCTCTATCAAGGTTATGCACTTTATGTCTTTCCTAAGTAGTGTAAGAAGAGTATGAAATCTCCTTTCCTCCTTGGTAAGCTTAGTACATTTTAGGAATATTGGAGGGGATGATTATTTTAGCATCTTTAAGAACACATGATGAGCTTTCTTTTCTAATTCATAGGGTTAACGGAGTATGAAATGGAGGTTTCTCTCCCCTGTTTTAGGGAATCACTATGCTTATGCACTTCATAATTTTTTATAATTCCTGATCAATAGGGGATTGTTTAAAGACAACCTGGAATTTTAGAATGTTTCCCTTTTTTCCACTTTTTCCCCTTTCCAAGAGGAAATAAGGGATTACTTATCTATAAATCGTGTGCCCAATCTCCTTATATGCAATGATGAACAATTTCTAGTGGAGGGAGGATTATCCCATATGAGACCTTAGGAGTGCACAATGCACTTTTCATGAATGAGTGACATTTGATTTATTCGTATTTGAAAATATGATGCACTTTAATTGCTAAAATGTGGAATACATTGGGGTTTTTACACCATGACATATTGGGGGTCATTCAGACCTTGGCGGACGGCGGAGGCCGTCCGCCAAGGTACCGCCGACAAATGACCGCACCGCGGTCAAAAGACCGCGGCGGCCATTCAAACATTTCCGCTGGGCCGGCCGGCGCTCTCCAAATGAGCGCCCGCCGGCCCAGCGGAAATGCCCCTGCAACGAGGACGCCGGCTCAGAATTGAGCCGGCGTAGTTGCAGGGGTGCGACGGGTGCAGTTGCACCCGTCGCGTATTTCAGTGTCTGCAAAGCAGACACTGAAATACTTTGTGGGGCCCTCTTACGGGGGCCCCTGCAGTGCCCATGCCATTGGCACTGCAGGGGCCCCCAGGGGCCCCGCGGCACCCCCTACCGCCATCCTGTTCATGGCGGGTTTCCCGCCATGAACAGGATGGCGGTAGGGGGTGTCAGAATCCCCATGGCGGCGGAGTGCGCTCCGCCGCCATGGAGGATTCAATGGGGCAGCGGTAAACCGGCGGGAGACCGCCGGTTTACCCTTTCTGACCGCGGCTGAACCGCCGCGGTCAGAATGCCCTTGGGAGAACCGCCAGCCTGTTGGCGGTGCTCCTGTGGTCGGTGACCCTGGCGGTCACCGGCCGCCAGGGTCAGAATGACCCCCATTGTATTTTAGGAGTAGAGTCATTGGATTTGCACTTTGGGTTTAAATGAATCCAGAAAAAATATGAATGAGGGGTTTTGAATTTGAAATATGACCAACGATTGACCTGATTTGTGAAGTTTTATGTCTAGACAATATAGATTGAAACAATTAGGAATGCTTGTATGTGATCAAGGGCCAGATGTTCAAAGGCCTTTTGCATGTCTACAAGGGACAAATTGGAATTTTGGCCCATTCAGAAATGCAAAGCAGCCTTTTCCTATGTAGAAAGGCCTTTGGCGACTCGCAAAATGCGATTTCTACCCTGTAAAAATCACATTTTGTGATTCCCTAAATAGGAAATCACTAATAGGGATTTCCTATTTGCGATTTCTTGGAATATGTACACAGCATTTTCTAAGTGCAAAATGACAATTTAGGAAATGCAAATACCATCGACTTCAAGTCAATGGTAACCATGTGCAATTTTAAAAAAGCACCCAAAAAGTATTTTTTTTTAAAGTGCAATAAAGCGCACACATCCCATGCCTCTAGGGCATGTGTGCATTGTACATGTGTTACACTTTTTTCGGTGTGCAGCAAGGGGGGCCTTAGGCTGCACGTCACTCTTGCTTTAGCATTTCCTAATTTGCGATTTCCTATTAGGAAATTGTAAACTAGGAAAAGCTAAACCATTTGTACCAATGGGCCTTTAGGCCCATAGGAGCAAATAGTTTGGTGTTACCTAATTAGCAATTTCCTAATAGCGATTCCTACACTGTAGCAATCTCTGTTAGGGAATCTCAATTTTTGTACACACCATTTAGCATTTCCTAAATAGCGATTTCTAAGGAGTCGCTATTTAGGGATTGCATAATAAGTACTTCGTACATCTGACTGTTAAAAACATAAGCATATGGCAAATATGTACTGTATAATATACTGTGAAAGCTATACCTAATATCAGAAGTCTGGACATGTTCGAAGATGGATACTATTGAATCCCATGAATATGAAGGGCCCATGGAAATGAATGAAGAGCAAATGGTGTTAGCACCTAAACATTTGCCTTTAGATCTACTCTTGTTTCATTTCATTTAAATTTATTTAATAAAGAATTTATTTTGCACTGCATGCCATTGATTTTCATGCTACGCTAGTCCATGCCACCGTAGCCGCTGTGGAGGAGACTCTGAAGCCTGAAGATTAACATATATATATATATATAGATAACTAAGTATATATACGTGTGTGTATATATATATATATATATATATATATATATATATATATATATATATATATATATATATATATATATATATGTATATATATAGGTCACGAGTAGGTACTTATAATTAGGGCCATGCTTCCATAGGAAAAGCATTTTTTGACCTACCTATATATTTGGCGTCATTTGACAAATCTTCATGAAAATTTCCCCAAAAGTGTGCAGGTGATTCTTCTTGCGCATGGAAATTTAGGGGTGATCTGACAAGCAAGGGCTGAGAAAGGAGGGGGGGTCAAAAAAAGTGTGTTTCCCATGTTAATTCCCATAGGTGTTTTGAACAAGAGCACAGCTCGAATCACTGGACGGAATTACACCAAATTTGGCAGACAGTTAGCTTTTGGTCTGCAGATCAAACTTCTTATTTGGTGTAAGTCCATTAAGTAGTTTTTGAGCTATTAAAGGAAAACCACATTTGTATATCTGGGCAGAGCCTAAACACAGATCTCATGATGAGATCTGATTGGCTGTCAGCACTTCAACCAGGAAGTGCTGGCAGCCATCTTGAGACCAATATACATGGTAGCACCCATTGAAACGGATTGTAGTGAATACCAGGTTTTAAGGGTCACAAAAAGGAGAACGTATATAGGGTGATAACAAAATTCAGTTACAATATAAATCATTTTTGATGGTACCGTAGTAATTTGAAGGATTTGTGGTGTGTTCCGAGGTGATTTCACCCTACTGGGATTTCATGAATCATGTTTGAGAGAAAACTATTTTCTCATGATTTTCCCATAGAGGTGATGGAAAGTGCTCCAGAAGCTAAAATGAGAACCTATTTTGTGTAAAGTCACGCTGTCTTTCTCAGCCATATCAGAATGAAGTCTGACATTCTCAGTAAAACACGTACTTCCAAAAGGAGGAAGCTGTCAGTTGATTCCCTTTTGTTGTACTGCAGCCTCCCATAGTGTTTTAAAGAACAACTAGAGTGCTAACAGTCTTACTTATGACAAAAGTGTGGCACACCTGAAGCCATCTTGATTGACTCAAACTCGTATAACATTAAATTTAGAAAGGAACAAAATCAGGGGGTTAATTTTGTCATAGAAATGATGGTTAGTGCTTTAGGGGAAATAGACTCTACAACAAAGGCTGAATCCCGCCTGCCATTACCACGCAGGTTTAACCACGCATGCGACATTACCATGCATGCCATTACCGAGCATGCCATTACCAAGCATGCCTTTAAAACGGATATGCCATTACTACGCATGCAATCACAACAAATTTTGTTGTAAAGAAATGAATGGTAAAGTTATATTCGTTGTAAAGGTTTTACAGGTAAGTATGATATATATATATGGGAAAAGTATTTTTTGGGTTGGGTATGGGTTTTTGTGTGGTAAGTGCTTCTGTTAGCGTTTAGGATGGGCATGGGTTTTTGAGTGGCAAGGGTATTTTAGGGTTTAGGGTATGTATGGGTTTTTGGGTGGCAAAGGCATTTTTTGGGTTTAGGGTGAGTGTGGATTTTTGAAGGGCAAGGGAATGTTTAGAGTTTAGGGTGGGTAAGGGTTTTTAAGTGGCAATGGTAATTTTAGGGTTTAGGGTGGGTATGGGTTTTTGGATGGCAAAGGTAATTTTAGGGTTTAGGGTGGGTATGGGTTTTTGCATGGCAAGGGTAATTTTAAGGTTTAGGGTGGGCATGGGATTTTGAGTGGCAAGGGTAATTTTAGGGTTTAGGGTGGACATACTATACTATGTTACTATAACATTTGCAGTAAAATTATTGATGAGATAATTGTGCATGGTGGGGGTGCGAGACATAGTTACCTTAGGGCACGAATTATAGTTACGTGAAATAACTGTACCTATAATAGCTGAATTTCTAAGGTTTTGTATATTTAAAATGTGACCCTAACTATACTGTCCTCAAAGGTTACAGGGACGTTATAGTTAGGCTAACATTTCACTCGTATAAAACCAGTGAAATTCAGCAGTTACAGTCACCTGAGCTAACTATAACTTGAGCCCCCGTAATGCATTGCTTATGACCTCACATATTACATCACTCATGACATGGTGAGTGACATCACTGATAACATCACTGAGAACATCTCAAATTACATCACTGATGACGTCACTGATTACATCATCCAGCAAGTGTTGGTGGTTGTATAGATGTGTGAGTGGGTATGTGAGTGGCAGTGTCGGTAAGTGAGTGGTTGAGTCAGTTCCTGTATGGGAGAGTAAGTGGATGTGTGAGAGGTGTATCAGTGAGTGAGTGGGTTTGTGAGTGGCTGCTTTGGTTGTGTGAGTGGGTGTGTGAGTGGCTGTGAGTGAAGGGGTGTATGCATGTTTGTATGGGTGAGTTACTGGGTAAGTGACTATCAGTGAGTGAGTTGGTGACTCAGTGAGTGCATGGATGAGTGAGCTGATGCATAAGGGACTGTATGCATAAGTGAGTGCCTTTGTCAATCGCTGTATGGGATAGTGAGTGGATGAGTGAGTAGCTGTATCGTTGAGTGAGTGGATCTGTGAGTTGCTATATGGGTGACTGAGTGGTTGAGTCAGTTCCTGTTTGGTGAGAGTAAGTAGAAGTGTGAATAGTTGTATTGGTTAGCAAATTCGTTTGTGTGTGGCTGCTTTTGTTGTGTGAGTGGGTTTGTGATTGGCTGTAGAGGTGAGTGAGGAGGTGTGTGAGTGTTTTTATGGGTGAGTGACTGGGTGTATAAGTGTGGGTTTGTGATTGGCTGTAGAGGTGAGTGAGGAGGTGTGTGAGTGTTGTTATGGGTGAGTGACTGGGTGTATAAGTGACTATCGGTGAGTAAGTGAGTCAGTGAGTATATGGGTGAGCGGGTGGATGTATAAGTGTCTGTATGCATAATTGAGTGGCTTTATCAGTGACTCTATGGGATAGTAAATGGATTTGAGAGTAGCAGTATTGGTGAGCGAGTGAGTATGTGAGTGGCTGCAAGAGTGACTGAGTTGGTGTGTCAGTGGCTGTGTGGGTCCATAAGTGGGCATGCTAGTGGTTGTATGGGTGTATGAATGGGTGTGTGAGTGATTGTATGGGCCTGTACGAGAGTATGTGAGTAGTTGTATAGGTTTCTGAATAGATGAGTGAGTGCCATACGGGTGAATTAGTGGATGTGTCAGTGCATGTCTGAGCAAATGAGTGGGTGTGTGTCAATAGTTTTATGGATGTGTAAATGAGTGACATTATTAGTGTGCGAGTGGATGTATGTGAGCTTGAATGGGGGTGTTTGTGGTTGTGTAAGTCGTTCTGTGGATGATGTCATCAGTGATGTCATTTGAGATGTCCTCAGTGATGTCACTGTCCACTATGGGAGGTCATAAAAAATGCATTACAGGAGCACAATTTTTAGTTAGCTCAGGTATAACTTCAGAATTTCACAGGTTTCATAAGAGTGAAATAGTAGCCTAACTATAACGTTTCTGTAACATTTGTTTTCTTCATTGCAGAGAACTCTGCACATAAAAAGATAAGCCTCTGCAGAGCACAACGCCAGCGGAATTACCTCATTTCCACTTTTCTCTCCTCACAGGTCAGGCAGCCGCCATTTCAGGGGAGTACAGGCCATGGCACCTAACTGCATCACAGCAGACATTGGCACATCAACTGACTTTCGTATTCACATACTGTTTCTGTAAAGGAAGAAATGCATTTTTATTTTCACATATGTATGAATATGACCCTCTGCTCACCGTTTTCCACCCTAGAGTTCAACCACTGAGGATGAATAGGAGATGGAGACATTCCCCATGTACAGACCCCTGGTGGACCTGGCGACATTGGAGGACAGGCACATTATCCTTACCTACTGACTTGATAGGGCACCAATCCAAGAACAGTGTGCCCAATTGGAGCCAGACCTGATTTCAGCTATCCACCAGCCCACAGGTATCCCACCTCTAGTGCAGGTCTTGTCAGTGCTCTATTTCCTGGCAAGTGGTTCCTTCCAAGCGACAGTGGCCATAGCATCATCTGGGATGTCTTAGCCAATGTTCTCCAACATGTTGACCAGAGTGTTGTCTGCCCTGCTGAAACACATGCGCAGTTTCATCATATTCCCCCAGGTGGAGGATTTGGCCACAGTGAAGGCTGACTTTTATGTCCTGGGACATATCCCCAACATCATTGGTGCCATTGATGGTACATGTAGCATTTGTCCCCCCGCCCCCTGGAGAAATGAACAAGTGTTCAGGAATAGAAACAGCTTTCACTCTCTGAATGTGCAGATGGTTTGTTTGGCAAACCAGTTCATCTCCCATGTGAATGCCAAGTATCCTGGCTCTGTGCATGATGCCTTTATCTTGAGGAATAGCATTCCATATGTGATGTCTCAACTCTAGAGGCACAGGGTGTGGCTAATAGGTGAGTCCATGGTCCCCACCCAGTATATGTTGGTGTACGGGTTGGCCCTAAGGGTTAGTGTCTGGCTAACAGGTATCCCTCGGTATTTGCAGGTGAGTCTGGTTACCCCAACCTCTCATGGCTACCGACCCCAGTGAGGAATGCCAGGACAAGGGCAGAGGAACGTTACAATGAGGCACATGGGCAAACAAGGAGGATAATTGAAAGAACCTTTGGCCTTCTGAAGGCCAGATTCTGGTGCCTCCATCTGACAGGTGGATCCCTGTACTACTCACCCAAGAAGGTGTGCCAGATCATCGTTGCATGTTGCACAACCTGGCCTTGAGACGCCAGGTGCTTTTTCTGCAGGAGGACGAGCCTGGAGATGGTCTTGTGGCAGCGGTGGAGCTTGTGGACAGTGAGGAAGAGGAGGCAGAGGAAGAAGATGTGGACAACAGAGCTTCACTCATTCAACAGTACTTCAAGTGACACACAAGTAAGACACTGTAACTTCACTCTCCATTGCAGTTTTGTGTTACACATTGGACATGGCAGCCTGATTTCCCTATGTCTATGGCCACTTACTGTACCCTTTGGCACCTCTATTTTCAGATCTCTGTGCCCCACACTGGGTCCTGGTGTGTTTTCTGCTGCCCACTACAGGTCATACCTATGTATATATAAATGAACATATGAATTGCAATGTTTACAGCTTGATAAACGAATACATATTTCAATCATTTGACAGACTCCATACTTGTATTTGTTCCAAGGATGTTTATTTAAGTGCTAATATGTAGAGGGGGATGCGCAATGGGCTGGGGTGATGGTGGAGGAATGTCCAGAATAGAGTCCAGTCTATTTGTATCACAGGTGCATTGTCCAAGGGGGCAGAGGATGGGGAGCAATGGCAGTACAATGTGGACAGGGTGACAGAGTGGGACACAAGGGTGACATTCAGGAGAGTCTTATTTCCTGGTGGGGGTCTTGGCAATATTCTCTGGCGTCTGCCTGGAGCGCAGGGACCGTTTGCGGGGTGGTTCTCCTTCTGCAGGGGTGTGGGGTGCTGGTGGCCTGTTGGTCCTGTGGCGGGGGCTTCCTGTCCACTAGCGCCAGCGAAGGTGGAGGGCTGTTCTTTGGTGTGGCTAGTGTCAGGGGCCCGTTGGTGTGCCACTGCCTCCCTCATGGTGGTGGCCATGTCAGCCAGCACCCCTGCAATGGTGACCAGGATGGTGTGGATGTGTTTGAGGTCCTCCCTGATCCCCAGGCACTGTCCCTCCTGCAGCCGCTGGGTCTCCTGCAACTTGTACAGTATCTGGCCTAAAGTCTCCTGGAAATGGTGGTATGCTCCCAGGATCCCTGCATGTGCCTCGTGGAGAATGGGTTCCCTGGGCCTGTCCACCCCCTGTCGCACAGCAGTCCTCCCAGCTTCCCTGTTGTCCTGTGCCTCTGTCCCCTGAACCGTGTGCCCACTGCCCCCAGGTCTCTGATTGTCTTGGGTTTGTGGGGTTGCCTGGGGTCCCTGTAGTGGTGGACACACTGCTGATTGACGTGTCCTGGGGTCAGAGGGATGGGCCCGCTGGGTGGGTGCTGTGCTGGTGTTTCCTGAGGGTGGAGGCTCTGTGGTGGGTTGGAACTGTGGCAAGGTAACCGACTGCCCAGAGGTCCCTGATGGGCCAGGTTGGTCACCGTGATCCAGGCGTGCAGAGCTGCTGTCATCACTGTGGGCCTCTTCTGTGGGGGGACTGAATGTTGGTGGCCCCTCCTCTCCGGTGACGTTGAGTGGGGGTCCTGTGGGGATGTAAATGCAGTGTTATTGTGTTTGCATGTGCCATCTTGTGCATGGATATGTTTCCCTCTATGGTTGTTATTAGCAAGGCACGTTTGGGATGTTATTGGTTTGGCTAAGTAATTGTCACTAGTGTGCATGCTGTGGTGATGGGTGTCCATGCAGGTCTGTGATGGGTGTCCATGCATTGGTGTTGCATGCAGGGCTTGGTATTGGGATGGGTGGGTTGTCATAGTGGGGTATATGTGAGGTGGTGGAGTGATGGGGGTGAGGGTAGGGGTAGGAGTTTGTGATGGCATGCAGGTAGGGTGGGGGATATAGTAGTAAAGATTTGACTTACCATAGTCCAGTCTTCCTGCTACTCCTGTGAGGCCCTCAGGATGCATGATCACCAAGACTTGCTCCTCCCATGTTGTTAGTTGTGGAGGAGGAGGTGGGGGTCCACCGCCAGTCCTCTGTACGGCTACCTGTTGTCTTGCAACCACGGAATGCACCTTCCCCCATAGGCCGTTCCACCTCTTCCTGATGTCATCCCTTGTTCTGGGGTGCTGTTCCACAGCGTTGACCCTGTCCATGACTCTCCGCCATAGCTCCATCTTCCTTGCAATGGACGTCTGCTGCACCTGTGATCCGAATAGGTGTGGCTCTACCAGGATGATTTCCTTCACCATGACCCTTAGCTCCTCCTCTGAGAACTTGGGGTGTCTTTGTGGTGCCATGGGTGTAGTGTCAGTGGTATGTGTGAGGGTGTGTGGGGTGATGTGTTGGTGTGTGTGCTGTGAGGTGCGTGGATCGTGTATGGGTGATGGTATTATGTGGCTCAGATTCAGTGGGTGCTCCTGGCTTGTCTCTCTCTCTCAGTTGACAATATTTATTTTCGTTTTAAGGGGTTGTGGGTAATGTGTGTGTGTGTTTTATATTGGATTTGGTGTGTGGGTGTGGTGTGTGTATGTGTGTCAGGTGTGTGTAGTTTGAATTTTCCAATGTGGTGTAGTTTTGTTAGTGTGTGTGTATTTTGAGCGCAGCGGTGTGTACCGCCAGTGGTTTACCACGTTTGAATGTCCGCCACGGTGATTCGTGGGTCATGATGCTGTGGGCGTATTTCTGTTGGCGTAATGGTGTGGGTTTTTCTACCGCCAGTTTAGCACTGACCTTTGGTCTGGCGGGCTTGTGAGGGTGTCTGTATAGTGGCGGATTTCTCTGTGTGGGTCATAATACCCGTAACGGTATACCGCCGCGGTCACGGTAAGTTGCCAGCCGTCAGCACGGCGGTCGGCAGCATTTACCGCCAGGGTTGTAATGGGGGCCTAAATGTTTGGGCCAAGAAAATGCCACTATCTAAAAGTGGCATATTCAGAGTTGTGACATAAAATCCAACTTAAAAGTACATGTCCAACCTTTTAATTACAACGCATCCTGCCCTGTAGGCTACCTATAGCCTTGCTTTAGGGGTGACACATGTATTAGAAAAGGAGGTTTGGGCCTGGCAAGAGATTCATCTTTTCAGGTCGAAATGGTAGTTTAAAACTAAACACCCAGGCTGCAATGGCAGGACTGAGGCATGTTTAAAAGGGCTATTTAAAAAATGGGACTCAGAATATGTACTGCAGGCCCACTAGTAGCATTTAATTTACAGATCCTGGTATATGGTATGCCGCTGTACACCAGACTTACAAGTAAATTAAATATGCCAGTCAGGTGTCAACCAATTTTACCAATTATAAGGGAGAGAGCACAAGTACTTTAGCAGTGGTAAAGTGCGCTGAATCCTAACTTAAACAAAGCCAATTTCAGCAAAAAGCGGAGGGTGAAGGCAAAATGTTTGGGTGTGACCCTGCAGAGAGGGTCAAGTCCAACACTCTTGGTTTCAGATTTCATTGTGTTTACTACTCTCCAAAACATTGCCTCAAAAATATATATTTTCCAGTCATGCATCTGCTTTAAATGCAAAACCTGTACCTGCACAGCAACACTAACCCTTATTTGGTCCATTAGTATAATCTCAAGGCTGATTCACAAAGAGCCTTCTCACTTGTGCGGAGGTTCTGCATTCGTGGTGGAGTGGAGCCTGCACTAGTGATGAGGGTCTCGTATTCGTGGTGAGACCTTCATACTGCACTTTCTCATTGCAGAGGTTCCACCACAACTGCGGGCCCCCGTCAGGACTGCGGGGCCTCCGCCACAAGTGCAGAGGCCCTTTGTGAATCAGGCCTGTTATAAGCACATTAATCTGGTCATATCTTTTCAGTTATAATGTTGTGTGGAAAATTGTATACACAAGAGTATAGTGTTACAATAATTTCGTGTTGTAAATATGTATATATATATATATATATATATATATATATATATATATATATATATATATATTAGTGTAAGAATAGTATTGAGATATTATTCAAAGGTACATATTCAAGTTCACTAGTAGAATAGTACGTTCCACTTACCTTAGAATGTTGGACTTTGGAACATCCGGAAGCTCACAGTAGAATGTTGAACTGAAGAGCCAGGCATTGAGTGTGAGGAGTTAATCAGAATAAACAGCTCAAGTTTATTTCTCTTGTGTGATTACTACATCTACACAAATTGGCGACGAGGATGGGATGCTATTGAAATCCAGTGTGGAAGAACTGCGCAGGGGCAGTGCAACTCCTCACCCCTGTACCTGAAAATTGTTGAGAGCACGCAAGATTTTCACAAGGTATGCTGAGAATATCACAGCGGATGTTACAGGATTTATTATAGACTGCCATAGTGTTGGGCAATTATAGTGGATGAGATGTGTTGTCGTTGCGAGTCTGACAGAGAGAGCTGAAAGAGGAAGTCAGCGCGAAGCCGAGTCTGACGGAAACAGCTGAGCGAGGAACTTCCGTTTTGACACGTACCCAGCAGCTGTTCAGCTTTTGCGGTCAACAGCAGGTTATCGGCATTCAGCGAAGCCGAGTCTGACAGAGAGAGCTGAAGGAGGAAGTCAGCGCGAAGCCGAGTCTGATGGAAACAGGAGCGAGGAACTGCCGTTTTGACACAATCCCAGCAGCTGTTCAGCGTTTACGGTCAACGGTAGGTTATCGGGGTTCAGGCGGAGTTAGCCTGACAGGGGGAATTGGACGAGAAAGCAGCGTGGAAGCAGCGTGAGGGCAACGCCGGAGAGCCAAATTGGATTCCTTGTTCCGTGACCGAGCCGTGACCTGAAAAACAGCCGGTAGTGTTTTCTTGACAAAATCCGAGTTAGATTTTACGTTGAGTATCAGCGGGAGAGAACTAAATCTTCTCTGTCTAACCACGAACTGGAGACGTTTCCAAAGGTTGCAGAAGAACTCCTTCTTGTCCAGAGCAGCAATTAGCAAAGTTAACCCGTGTCTGCTCATTGGTACTCGTGAAGGGATTAAGTGAATTGTTTTGTTACAAATTGTAAAAACTCTAGGAATTTAATCAGTAAGTATTATATAAATAATAAGCATAACAAGAGCACCATTTAAGAAAAGGGTGATTGACAGCAACAAACCATGGCAGCAGCTAGCATGTCCCAACCACCTCCTTTCTTAAATAATACAGGTGAACCCAGTTTATTATGGAAGGACTGGAGACGATTATTTGAATCTTACCTCATAGCAATTGGTGGAGAGCGGTTTTCCTCATTAAGGAAACAACATATTTTACTGCACAATTTAGGCGTACAGGGACGGAAAGTATATGATAACTTAACAAACTTTGAGGAGGAGGAGGAGGAAGTTGAGGATTTGGATGTGTATGAAGAGACTATCAAGAAACTGGAAGCACATTTTGGTGTAAAAATAAATATTGTGTTAGAAAGACATAAGTTTTTCAGTAGGGTCCAGGGGAGGGATGAGAAAGTTTCAAGTTATATAGCTAGCCTGAGGGGTCTGGCCGCGACTTGCGATTTTGGAAATCTTGAAGACTCACTTATCAGAGATCAATTGGAAAGATGTACTAACAATAGCAAAGTACAGGAAAAACTGTTAGTCATGTGTCCCTCCTTAAAAGAGGCAATAGAAGTAGCTAAAAGCATAGAACAAACTGCAGAATGTATAAGAGCTTTCACGAATTCTACAATGATAGAAGAAGTAAAAGAAATTAAAATAGTAAGGGATCAAGAAGAAATGGGTGGAAGGAGTAGTGAGGAATTCACAGTTCATGAAATTACTAACAAAAAGAGTATCAATGCGAACGTCAGAAACAGGTGCTATAGGTGTGGCAATGCTAAACATTTGGCTAACAGCTTAGAATGTCCAGCCAGGAATTGTATTTGCAGGAAATGTGGTAGCAAAGGGCATTATGCGAGAGCATGTAGAAGAGAGAGAGATGAAAATAGTAGTAGGAAAATTGTACATAGGGTGGAAAATACTCAAGATAATCACAACAAATTTGTTTTGCAAGTGAAGGGAAGCGATGATAGCTCTAATTCAAAAATTACCTATCCGTCATGTGAAATAGACCTAAATGGTGAGCGAATAAGGGTTTTTGCTGATTCCTGTTCTCCATTTACGATTATAAACTTTGATAATTTTGAAAGTAAGTTCAAAAACAAAGGGTATGAGCTACAACCAGCAGATATATGTCCAGGTGGCTACAATAGTGATCCTATACCCCTAAAAGGGATGATGTCCATAATTATTACATTCAAAGGCAGAACAACTACAGGAAAGGTGTACTTCTCCAGTAATGGCTCTAATCTTTTGGGATGGGAGCACCAGCGTGATTTGGGAATACGTTTGGATCCAAACAGAGAAGAACCAGTTCTGTTGACGGGAATCACAGAGAACGATTATACAGTGTGTAGGGAGTTTCCAAGCGTATTTGATGATAAACTGGGTCTTCTAGTAGACTATCAACACAAAATCAAGGTTAAGGAGGGGGCAATTCCTGTAGCACACAGAGTCAGACCAGTACCACTCATGTTACAAGAACCGCTTAAACTTGAACTGGGCCGTCTTAAAAAATTAGGAGTTATTGAACCAATTGATAGTGCATTATGGGTCGCTCCGGTCGTGATTACTAAGAAAGCTGGAAGCCAAGGAATTCGAGTGTGTGTCGATTTGAGAGATTTAAATGCTAATATTTGGGTTGAGAGGTTTCCCTTACCTAAAATCAATGAGATGTTAAGCACCATGGGACCAGCTAAAATCTTTAGTGTTTTAGACCTCTCGTCAGCATACCACCAAGTAGAACTCCATCCATCATCACGCTCTCTCACCTCATTTATCACACCATTTGGAGCCTACAGGTATTGTAGGATGCCCTTTGGATTAGCATCTGCCGCTGCAGTATTTCAACGCATAATGCAGAATATATTGAAGGATATGGAACACGTGTTGTGTTTCCAAGATGATGTGTTAATATATGGTAACAGTAAAGAGGAACATGATAACGCTCTAAGGAGCGTTCTCCGTGCTCTACACAAAGCAGGAATGACAATAAAAAAAGAAAAATTTAAATTTGGTGTAACCTCAGTAGAGTACGTAGGCCATAAAATCTCGGAAGAAGGGGTCAAACCTAAAAATGATTTGGTGAAAGCTGTAAAAGAAGCCTTGGCACCCACAAACAAACTAGAACTTAGATCCTTCCTAGGTCTAGCTGAGTATATGGCAAAATTTGTACGAAATTTTGCCATAATTACAGCTCCTTTAAGAACACTATTGAAGAAAGATAGCTCATTCCAATGGAGCACTGAATGCCAACAAGCTTTCTGTAGTATCAAAGAAGCTATAACTCAGTCACCATACTTAGGGAAATTCGATCCAAAGCTAAAAACATACATAACAACCGATGCCAGTGGCCAAGGTTTAGGTGCGATGTTATATCAGAAAATGGGTGGACAAGAAAGAGTTGTGGCTTTCGCATCAAGAGCATTAAATGATGCAGAAAGACGATACTCAACAATTGAAAGGGAAACGTTAGCTTGCTTTTGGGCCGTAACCCATTTCAAATTCTTCTTGTGGGGTTTACCATTTACAGTCAAAACTGACCACAAACCTTTGATCAATATATTCACTACTCAAGGCAGGGAACGTGCAACACCTAGGATAGCCAAATGGTTATTAGGGTTGGAAGGGTATAATTTTAAAATGGAATATGTGCCTGGTGACAAAAACAACATAGCTGATTTTCTGTTGAGATCTACAGGATTAGACAAAGTAAATGGCAAAGAGACAGAACAAGATAGGGAATGGGAAGAAAAAGAGTCCATACTATGGATAGATCTTGCTAGCCTCACACAAAAAGAGTGGAAAGAGGAGACAGAAAAGGACCAAACGTTACAACTAATAAAGAATAGAATAATTAATGGGTGGCCCAATAAAGCAAATGAAGTGGAAGAACCTTTGAAAGGGTATTGGAACGTCAGGTTAGAACTCCATATTTTGGATGACTTAGTAATGAGAGGTGAAAGAATTATTCCCCCATGTAGCCTGAGGCCCAAACTGATAGAACTTGCACATGAAGGGCATTTAGGTCGGAGCCTCACGAAAAACAAGCTTCGAGCCACGTACTGGTTCCCCCAAATGGACAGAGAAGTGGAGAGGATTGTACAGGATTGTTGGGCTTGTGCTGTAAGTGATAAATCCCATTCAACACGTAAGGCCCCTACTTTCACCCGTGAATATCCCAGAGAAACCATGGGATAAACTAGGTCTAGACATTTTAGGTCCAATATCCCATCTAGGAAACAAGGGTCAATACATGTTTGTCTTGGTTGATTATCATTCTCATTGGACCATGTTCAAAATAGTGAGCCAAATAACCACTACTGAAGCTATTAAATTCCTGAGGGAGGCGTTCAGGAGAGAAGGTATCCCTAGCACACTAGTTACAGATAATGGGGTACAATTTACTTCAGACAACATGAAGGAATTTCTAAATAAATGGGGTGTGTATCACTTTAGAACAGCATTGTATAATCCAAAAGCTAATGGTCTCGTTGAAAGGATGAATAGAGTAATAAAAGAATGCATCCAAAGAGCCAGAGTATCAGGTGCTCAAGGGGAAGAAGCATTAAATGAAATGTTGTGGTCGTATCACAATACACCGAATTTGGTCACTGGAGTGACTCCTTTTCAATCTTTGAAGGGGAGACAGCCTGGTACCAAATTAAATCCAAATTGGTTAAAAGGTGGTCAACATATCTCTGAACAAGGAAATGCATCAACAAAGCGTTTCAATTTGAATCAAAAGAAGTATACAGAATGGTACAATAAGAAATATGGAGCCAAAAATAGGTCATGGTATGTAGGTCAATGGGTGAAGATTCGTCTACCTAGATATAAGCAAGATCGTGAAAGTAAGTTCTCTGATCCAGTTAGGATTATAGAAGTACATCGGAATGTAGTAAAAGTACTTTAGTAATGTAGTGGAATGAGCCTGGCTCTTCAGTTCAACATTCTACTGTGAGCTTCCGGATGTTCCAAAGTCCAACATTCTAAGGTGAGTGGAACATACTATTCTACTAGTGAACTTGAATATGTACCTTTGAATAATATCTCAATACTATTCTTACATTAATATATATATATATATATATATATATATACATATTTACAACACGAAATTATTGTAACACTATACTCTTGTGTATACAATTTTCCACACAACATTATAACTGAAAAGATATGACCAGATTAATGTGCTTATAACATATCTTCCTTCCTCACGGAGAAAGAACATAGGCCCTCATTCTGACCCTGGCGGTCGGTGATAATGCGGCGGCCAAGCCGCCAACAGGCCGGCGGTCCAAAATATGCAATTCTGACCCTGGCGGGAACCGCCAACACAGCCCGCCGCATTAACACTCCGACCGCCACGGCGGGACAGACAAACAGCGCGGCGGTCCCCGCCAACAGCCAGGCGGCAGACAATGTACCGCCCACCCTATTACGACCCACCAATCCGCCACCTTTTCCGGGGCGGGAGCACCGCCGATAAAAACACGGCGGAAACAGACTACGAACGGGAAAACGCTCACCTCTACGCACTCCACGCGAGATTCCGGCAGTATGGAACCCGAGTTGCAGGTCATCCCCGCACTCCTATACCTGCTCCTGTACCAGGAGCACGCCCGGCGGCGCGGAAGACATCGGTGAGTACTGCACCTACGACACAGGGGAGGGAAAAGATTACCGGCACACACCCACCCACCCATACCCACTACAACACACACATCAATGCATTCCCACAGATCACTGTCACAACCCACAAACCCCCCCCTCCGAAATGATGCAAAGACCAAAAGAAGAGATCATAAACGGGCAGATATATTGAAATATGGACACCAGTAATCCCAATAAATAAATAAACTATGTACAAAATATATACAGCTACTAAATGTAGTCCAACCACTGTCCGTGGACCACAGGGGTCCTGTGCAAAGGGGCAAGGCCCAGTCCCACGACAAGAACTCCACGGAGAGAACACTGCAGGGGCATCAGAAAGAAAATAGGACAGGCACCTCAGGGGGAAGGGAAGGGGGGGCACCTCAGCCACTTGAGTACACGACGCCAGATCCACGAGGGGACTCCATGACCACTGGGCCATCCTGGGGAGTGCAAAGCCACAGTCCATACAGTCCATACAGTGGGTGGCCTGCCCACTGGGCCATCCTGGGGAGTGCAAAGCCACAGTCCATACAGTCCATACAGTGGGTGGCCTGCCCACTGGGCCATCCTGGGGAGTGCAAAGCCACAGTCCATACAGTCCATACAGTGGGTGGCCTGCCCACTGGGCCATCCTGGGGAGTGCAAAGCCACAGTCCATACAGTCCATACAGTGGGTGGCCTGCCCACTGGCCCATCCTGGGGAGTGCAAAGCCACAGTCCATACAGTCCATACAGTGGGTGGCCTGCCCACTGGGCCATCCTGGGGAGAGCAAAGCCACAGTCCAAACAGTCCATAACAGACCCCACTGCCACTGGAGGAGGCATGTTGGCCAGAGGACATCCTGCAGCCCTGCCCGAGACAGATCCTGCCCTGCCACGTCTGCCAAAGGGCCAGCGCTTCTTGCCTTGAAGGGCCCAGTTCTGCGCTTCTTGCCTTGAAGGGCCCAGTTCAGCGGGTCTTGCCTTGAAGGGCCCAGTTCAGCGGGTCTTGCCTTGAAGGGCCCAGTTCAGCGGTGCTTGAGACGGCGGGGCCCAGCGGAGCGGTGCTTGAGACGGCGGGGCCCAGTTCAGCGGTTCTTGAGACGGCGGGGCCCAGGTCAGCGGTGCTTGAGACGGCGGGGCCCAGTTCAGCGGTGCTTGAGACGGCGGGGCCCAGCGGAGCGGTGCTTGAGACGGCGGGGCCCAGTTCAGCGGTTCTTGAGACGGCGGGGCCCAGGTCAGCGGTGCTTGAGACGGCGGGGCCCAGTTCAGCGGTTCTTGAGACGGCGGGGCCCAGTTCAGCGGTGCTTGAGACGGCGGGGCCCAGCGGAGCGGTGCTTGAGACGGCGGGGCCCAGTTCAGCGGTGCTTGAGACGGCAGGCCCAGTTCAGCGGTGCTTGAGACGGCGGGGCCCAGTTCAGCGGTGCTTGAGACGGCGGGGCCCAGCGGAGCGGTGCTTGAGACGGCGGGGCCCAGTTCAGCGGTGCTTGAGACGGCGGGGCCCAGCGGAGCGGTGCTTGAGACGGCGGGGCCCAGTTCAGCGGTTCTTGAGACGGCGGGGCCCAGTTCAGCCGTTCTTGAGACGGCGGGGCCCAGTTCAGCGGTGCTTGAGACGGCGGGGCCCAGCGGAGCGGTGCTTGAGACGGCGGGGCCCAGTTCAGCGGTTCTTGAGACGGCGGGGCCCAGGTCAGCGGTGCTTGAGACGGCGGGGCCCAGTTCAGCGGTGCTTGAGACGGCGGGGCCCAGTTCAGCGGTGCTTGAGACGGCGGGGCCCAGCGGAGCGGTGCTTGAGACGGCGGGGCCCAGTTCAGCGGTTCTTGAGACGGCGGGCCCAGTTCAGCGGTTCTTGAGACGGCGGGGCCCAGTTCAGCGGTGCTTGAGACGGCGGGGCCCAGCGGAGCGGTGCTTGAGACGGCGGGGCCCAGTTCAGCGGTTCTTGAGACGGCGGGGCCCAGGTCAGCGGTACTTGAGACGGTGGGGCCCAGTTCAGTGGTGCTTGAGACGGCGGGGCCCAGCGGAGCGGTGCTTGAGACGGCGGGGCCCAGTTCAGCGGTTCTTGAGACGGCGGGGCCCAGGTCAGCGGTGCTTGAGACGGCGGGGCCCAGTTCAGCGGTTCTTGAGACGCCGGGGCCCAGTTCAGCGGTGCTTGAGACGGCGGGGCCCAGCGGAGCGGTACTTGAGACGGCGGGGCCCAGTTCAGCGGTTCTTGAGACGGCGGGGCCCAGGTCAGCGCTGCTTGAGATGGCGGGGCCCAGTTCAGCGGTTCTTGAGACGGCGGCCGGTCTATGGCCAACTGCTCATTGCCTGGTGGTGCCCTCCTGGGCAGCGGGGATGGTGCTCCTTCAATGCCCACCTGGGCTGTGGGTGGTGGGGCCCTCCTGGCCAGCTGGGCTGGGTCCTCCCTGGGCAGCGGCTATGGGGGTGGTGGGCTCCTCCTGGGCAGCAGGCCTGCAGCCTGACCTCTCCGACTTGCTGCCCTTGCCCTCCTTAGTCGGGAGTCTGTGGCCCTTTCCTCCCTTTGGAGCTGTGGCTGGTGACTGTGTCTGGGTGGTGTCCGGGGGGGATGTAGAAGCCGGGCTCCTGCGGCGCCCCTTCCGCCTTCTGCTCCTCTTCCCAGGGGGTGGGCTGGCTGTCCCCTTGCTGCTGGGCGAAGATCCAGACATGCGGGCTGGTGGGCTCCAATACCCCTGCACCCTTGTCAAGGGGGCTGCAGGGCTGGTGGTGGCTGAGGTGCTCTTCTTACCCCGACGAGAAGGAGGGGGGGCTCAGGGTCAGGAAAGAAGTTAGCAGTGGCGAGGAAGAGTTTCTTGGGACAATGGAGAGTGGTAGGTACAGTGGGAATGGGAGTGGAGGGAGAGGATGTGGTTGTAGGTGAGTCACGTTTGCTGTCTTTGGGTGCAGGTGCAGGAGGGATAGGCTGTCGTGAGGTGGATGGCTGTTGGGTGGGTGGGTGGCTGCGTTTGTGTGGTGTGGAAGAGGGGGTGACAGACACAGTGGGAGAGGACACAGGGGACGTGTAAATGGCAGTGGGGGTGGTGACTGCACGTGTGCGGACTGGAGTGGAGGGTGTGCTGGTGATGGAAACACTGGCTGATGGTGAGGTGAATGGAGGTGTGAGTGTAGACGTCACAGGGAGGGAGGAGGGAGACGAGGAGGTGGGGGTCACAGAGGTGGTAGTGACTGTTGGCATGTCTGCATCGGAATGTTGCGTGTGTGAATGTCTGCGTGATCTGTGGTGCTTATGTTTGGATGAGCTTCTCTTGGGTGTTGAGGTGTGTGCAGGCTGGTCTGATGGTGTGGGTGGGACAGGCAGAGGAACAGGAGACTGGGAGGAGGAAGTTAGTAGAGGGAGGCAGGAGACAGGGACAATGGCTGCCGTCAGTGCTGAGGCCAGAGCCTGGAACGATCGCTGATGGGCAGCCTGACCCGAATGAATGCCCTCCAGGTACGCATTGCTGCGATGAACCTCCCTCTCCACCCCCTGGATGGCATTCAAAAGGGTAGTCTGCCCAACAATGAGCGTTCGGAGGAGGTCAATGACCTCCTCACTGAGGGCAGCGGGGGTAACAGGGGCAGGGCCTGAGGTGCCTGGGGCGAAGGAGATGCCCGGCTTCCTGGCAGAGCGGGCACGGGGCGAACGCTGAGGGGCTGCTGGGAGGGCGGAGATGGTGCGCTGGGTGGCGGCTGTACCTGTAATGGCGGGGGGCACGGATGGTGCCACCCCCGCAAGGGAGCTCCCTTCCGAGGACGTGTCCGTGTCGCTGCAGGGTCCAGTCGTCCCCGTTGTGGAGCTCCCCTCGCCCTCCGTCTCACTGGTCCAGTCTGACTCTGTGGCATGGCCCTCCTGGGCCATGTGAGATGCAGCTCCCTCCTGCCCCGATGCCACTTCTCCTCCGCCTGATGATGCTGATGCACACAAGCACAGAAAGACAAACAAAAAGGGGGGGGGAGAGAGAAATAAAGGGATATTGAGTACATGGATCTCCAGTACAGTTAGCGGACATGACAGACACAGATGCCCCCTGCACTAAGTTGCGCACTTGGGGTCCGCTACGCATTCCGTGGAACATGCCCTACACGCCTAGAGTTGACAACTGCACCCATGGATGACACAGCCCAGGGATGGCTGTACTGACAAACTACTGAGGGTGGTGGCTGGGGACACAGGGGCTTACGGGGGTGCCCAGCCTACAGATATCGCCCTGGCCTAGGGGGACCCACAGCCCTCCTCCCCCACCCAGACACCTCCACTGCGCGACAACAGAGTAGATAATGCTTGTACTCACACTTTTGTGTCTGCTGTGCTGCCCTCACGCGCCCATCCAAATCAGGGTAGGCCACCGCCAGGATCCGGAACATCAGGGGGGTCAGTTGACGGCAGGCACCCCGCCTACGTTGGGAGGCCATCCCCAGCAGAGACTCGGCGGTCTTCTTGGTCCCGCGGCGGATGTCCTCCCACCTCTTGCGGCAGTGGGTGCCCCGTCGATGGTGGACCCCCAGGGTCCGGACTTCCTTGGCGATGGCACGCCAAATCCCGATCTTCTCATGGGCGCGGACCTATGTGACACGTACAGGGAGGGAGAAATACCACGTTCAAGTTTGTCTGCATTTTCGTTGCCAGTGGCCCAACGCCCCCCATCCCCGCCAGGCCCCCCGCCATGCCCCCCACCAGGCCCAACATGCCCCCCATCCCCGCCATGCCCCCCGCCAGCCCCAACATGCCCCCCATCCCCGCCAGGCCCCCCGCCAGCCCCAACATGCCCCCCCATCCCCGCCAGGCCCCCCGCCAGGCCCCCAAGCCAGGCCCAACGCCCCCCATCCCCGCCAGGCCCCCCGCCAGGCCCCCAAGCCAGCCAGTGGCCCCAAATCCAGATTGAATTAAACTCACTTGTTGGTCTGGAGGACCGTAGAGTAGCGCATACTGGGGGAGGACCCCATCCACAAGTTTCTCCAACTCCTCTCCAGTGAAGGCAGGGGCCCTTTCCCCAGGCGCAGCAGCCATTGTCCCTTCCAGACCGAGGTCACAGCAACACTTGCAGTATAGGTCCTCTCCTGTGAAAGTTCAAGTCGCAAGTGGATAAGTAGATAGAAAATGGCGGTCACGTCCGCGGCGGTGCGTACCGCGGCGGTGCGTACCGCCACCGCCGGCGCCCTTCGCCATTGGCTCCTGAAACCCATAGGCTTCAATGTTAACCAATGCGGCTTCGCGCCGCGGTCTTCGCCCGCCGCCCGCCGCGGTGTGCCACGCCAGCGCATTGACCTCACATCCCATTGTCACACTTCACAGGTCAGGCAGCCGCCATTTCGAGGGTCCACATGGCTCAATTTCAACTGCGTCACACAGGCCTAGGCCTTGCATAGCCACTCAGACACGCCATTCACTGCATAGAGAATTGTTTACTGTGCTAGCTGTGAGTACGTACCTGTGGGTTGCTTGACTGTGTGCTCCATGTTGTCCTTCCTAGGCACCGTCCGCTGGGTTTGGCGAGGAGACGGATGAATCCTCCCGTGTACCGACCGCTGGTGGACCTGTCGACAATGGAAGAACGCCACATTATCCTGACCTACCGTCTTAACCGTGCCACTATACATGAACTGTGTGCCCAGCTGGAGCCCGACCTGATGTCCCCCATCCGCCAACCCACAGGGATTCCCCCTCTGGTGCAGGTCCTGTCAGTACTCCATTTCTTGGCAAGTGGGTCATTTCAGACAACAGTGGGAATTGCTTCTGGGATGTCTCAGCCCATGTTTTCGAAGGTGTTATCCAGAGTGTTGTCTGCCCTGATGAAATACGTGAGGAGCTACATCATTTTCCCTGAGGTGGGCGAATTGGCTGCAGTGAAGGGTGATTTCTACACCCTTGGACATATTCCCAACGTCATTGGTGCCATTGATGGGACCCATGTGGCTTTGGTTCCCCCAAGAGACAGGGAGCAGGTGTACAGGAACAGAAAAAGTTACCATTCAATGAACATCCAGGTGGTGTGTTTGGCTGACCAGTACATCTCGCATGTAAATGCCAAATTCCCAGGGTCAGTGCATGACGCCTACATCCTGAGGAATAGCAGCATCCCTTACGTGATGGAACAGCTAGAGAGACACCGTGTATGGCTATTGGGGGACTCTGGGTACCCCAACCTGTCGTGGCTACTGACCCCAGTAAGGAATCCCCGGACCAGGGCAGAGGAACGGTACAATGAGGCCCATGGGCGTACTAGGAGGGTGATCGAACGCACCTTTGGCCTCCTAAAGGCCAGGTTTCGGTGCCTGCATATGACAGGTGGATCCCTAATGTACTCACCTAAGAAGGTGTGTCACATCATCGTGGCCTGCTGCATGCTTCACAACCTGGCTTTGCGCCGCCAGGTGCCTTTCCTGCAGGAGGATGGTCGAGACGGTGGTGTTGTGGCAGCGGTGGAACCTGAGGAGAGTGACGAGGAGGAAGACGACGGGGCTGAAACAGACAACAGGGACAGAATCATTGAACAGTACTTCCAATAGGACACAGGTAACAATTCAAAGATAATTTAGTAAATGTGAACTACTCTCCTGCATCTCTGCTGCCTGTCTATTTGCCCCAGTGTATGATGACTGAGTTGTGGCTTTTCCCTCCCTATTTCAGATCTGGGGTCCCCACTACGAGTCCTGTGCTTCGTTTCCCCATGGACTACAGCTTTGTGGCAGCTGTTTGTTGACTTCACTATGTACAAGGACATATTTGCACTGTCATGTCAATTACAATATTTTGAAATCACAGCCAGACTCCAGATTGTTTTGTGCAAAATAGGTGTTTATTTAAGTGCTCAAAATGGGATGGGTGGTTTCAAGTGGGTGGGGGCTATGGTGAAGGAATGTCCATGGCAGAGTCCAGAGTAACAGTCACACAGGTGCATTGTCCAGAGGCCTGTGGAGAGATGGAGCATGGGCAGTTCAAGGATGGACAGGGTGACAATGTGGGACAGTGGGATGACATCAGGTGGTATCCTTTGCTGGCGGGGGTCTTGACATCCTACTCTGTCTTCTTGCGAGATCTCAGGGCCCTCTTGCGGGGTGGTTCTTCTCCTGCAGGAGGTGGGGGTCTGGTGGGCTGCTGCTGTGCGGGGGCCTCCTGTCCACTAGCGCCGGCGGAGGTGGTTGGCTGTTCTTGGTCCAGGCTAGTGGCAGGGGCCCTTGGGTGTTGTTGAGTGTCCGTCCTGGTGTTGACGAGGTCCTGCAGCAGCCCTACCATGGTAACCAGGGTGGAGGTGAGGGCTCTGATGTCCTCCCTGTACCCCCGATAGTGTTCCTCCTGCAGTACCTGGATCTCCTGGAACCGGGCCAGTACCGTCGCCATCGTCTCCTGGGAGCGGTTGTATGCTCCCATGATGGTGGTGAGGGCCTCGTGGAGAGTGGGTTCCCTGGGCCCGTCCCCCCCCTGTCGCACAGCTGCCCTCCGAGTTGCCCTGTTTCCCTGGGCCTCTGCCCCCTGGCCGGTGTGCCCACTACCACTGCCCCCAGGTCCCTGTTGTTGTTGGGGTGGTGGGTTATCCTGGGTGCCCTGTAGTGGTAGACACACCGCAGATTGACGCGCCCTGGAGACAGAGGCATGGGCCCGCTGGGTGGGAGCTGTGCTGGTGTTCCCAGAGGGGTTTGGGTCTGTAGTGGCCTGGGCCTGTGTGAGGGGAACCGACTGTCCAGAGGTCCCCGATGGTCCGGGCTGGTCATCGGTGTCCAGGTCGACAGAGCTGCTGTCATCGCTGACGGCCTCTTGGGTGGGGGGTGTGGAGAATTCTGGGCCCTCCGCGGCGGTGTGTTGACGGTCGGGTCCTGCAGGGGTATAGAGGTATGGTTATAGTTTCAATGTGTGGCATATGGGTGTATCTGTGGGTTCCCGTGTCCCCAAGTGCTGGCATTCGTGTGTGGGGGCTTTGGTGAGGGTGGCTTGTGGGGGGGATGTGTATATGCATTGGGCATGCTTTGGTGATGGGTGTCCATGCTTAGTGGACGCATGCAGGCCTAGGTTTTGGGATGTGTGGGTTGTGATGGTGAGACATTGGCAGGGAATAGGTGTGCTGGGGGTGGGGGTGAGGATGGTGGTGGGGGTGAGGGTGGGGGTGAGGATGGTGGTGGGGGTGAGGGTGGGGTTCGAGGATGGGGGTGAGGGTTGGGGTATGATTTGGCATGCAGGTGGGGGGGAAGCAGTAGTGAAGCTTCAACTTACCAGTATCCATTCCTCCGCCGACTCCTGCGAGGCCGTCAGGATGCAGGATGTTCAAGACTTCCTCCTCCCATGTTGTAAATTGTGGGGTTTGAGGTGGGGGTCCTCCGCCAGTCTTCTGCACGGCGATGTTGTGCCTGGATACCATGGAACGCACCTTCCCCCGTAGGTCGTTCCATCGCTTCCTGATGTCTTCCCGATTTCTGGGGTGCTGTCCCACAGCGTTGACCCTGTCGACAATCCTCTGCCATAGCTCCGTCCTCCGGGCAATGCTGGTGTATTGGACCTGTGTGCCGAACAGCTGGGGCTCTACCCGAACGATTTCCTCCACCATGACCCTGAGTTCTTCGTCTGTGAAGCGGGGGTGTCTTTGGGGTGCCATGGGGTGGTGTGTATGATGTGTGGGGTGGAGTATGTGTAGTTAAGTGTGTTGAGTGTGGTGGTGTGTGTTGTTTGGTGTGTGGATAGTGTGTGGGTGATGGTGTTGAGTGGTTGTGGCTGCTAGTTTGTGGATGGTGGTGTCTCGCTCTGGCCGTCTTTCAGAATTTTCTGTCGTAGGGGTTTGTGGGTGAGGTGGGTGTGTGTTTTATATTGTATTGTGTGTGTGGGAGTGGTGTGTGTCTGTGTATCAGGTGTGTGGTATTCAAATCGGCCAATGTGGCTGAGTTTTGTTCGTTTGTGTGTATTCTGACCGCGGCGGTGTGTCCCGCCAATGGAATACCGCGTTTGAAAGACCGCCGCGTGGATTCGTGGGTCGTAATGGCATGGGCGTATTTCTGTTGGCGTGACGGTGGAGGTTTTGTCACCTCCACTTTTCCACCGACCGCTGGTCTGGCGGTCTGTTGTGGCTGTCGGATTTTCGGAGGTTTGCCTTCTGCGGGTCAGAATGACCGTGGCGGGTTTCCGCGACCGCGGCGGGATTATGGAGGATTTCTGACCGGCGGTAGGCGCCTTTTACCGCCGAGGTCAGAATGACCACCATAGTCTCTCTGCCACAAAGGAGATCTTCGAACACGAGAACTCGTGACTCTCTGAGGTGTACCCTGATCTTGTGCATTTTTGTCCATCATCATCGGATCTTCTCTTTGCTTGTCTTCACACCTTTGACAAGGTACAATACGATCCATGCTCCATACTCGTCCATCCTGTAATTTTACTACATTCCGATGTACTTCTATAATCCTAACTGGATCAGAGAACTTACTTTCACGATCTTGCTTATATCTAGGTAGACGAATCTTCACCCATTGACCTACATACCATGACCTATTTTTGGCTCCATATTTCTTATTGTACCATTCTGTATACTTCTTTTGATTCAAATTGAAACACCTTGTTGATGCATTTCCTTGTTCACAGATATGTTGACCACCTTTTAACCAATTTGGATTTAATTTGGTACCAGGCTGTCTTCCCTTCAAAGATTGAAAAGGAGTCACTCCAGTGACCAAATTCGGTGTATTGTGATACGACCACAACATTTCATTTAATGCTTCTTCCCCTTGAGCACCTGATACTCTGGCTCTTTGGATGCATTCTTTTATTACTCTATTCATCCTTTCAACGAGACCATTAGCTTTTGGATTATACAATGCTGTTCTAAAGTGATACACACCCCATTTATTTAGAAATTCCTTCATGTTGTCTGAAGTAAATAGTACCCCATTATCTGTAACTAGTGTGCTAGGGATACCTTCTCTCCTGAACGCCTCCCTCAGGAATTTAATAGCTTCAGTAGTGGTTATTTGGCTCACTATTTTGAACATGGTCCAATGAGAATGATAATCAACCAAGACAAACATGTATTGACCCTTGTTTCCTAGATGGGATATTGGACCTAAAATGTCTAGACCTAGTTTATCCCATGGTTTCTCTGGGATATTCACGGGTGAAAGTGGGGCCTTACGTGTTGAATGGGATTTATCACTTACAGCACAAGCCCAACAATCCTGTACAATCCTCTCCACTTCTCTGTCCATTTGGGGGAACCAGTACGTGGCTCGAAGCTTGTTTTTCGTGAGGCTCCGACCTAAATGCCCTTCATGTGCAAGTTCTATCAGTTTGGGCCTCAGGCTACATGGGGGAATAATTCTTTCACCTCTCATTACTAAGTCATCCAAAATATGGAGTTCTAACCTGACGTTCCAATACCCTTTCAAAGGTTCTTCCACTTCATTTGCTTTATTGGGCCACCCATTAATTATTCTATTCTTTATTAGTTGTAACGTTTGGTCCTTTTCTGTCTCCTCTTTCCACTCTTTTTGTGTGAGGCTAGCAAGATCTATCCATAGTATGGACTCTTTTTCTTCCCATTCCCTATCTTGTTCTGTCTCTTTGCCATTTACTTTGTCTAATCCTGTAGATCTCGACAGAAAATCAGCTATGTTGTTTTTGTCACCAGGCACATATTCCATTTTAAAATTATACCCTTCCAACCCTTATAACCATTTGGCTATCCTAGGTGTTGCACGTTCCCTGCCTTGAGTAGTGAATATATTGATCAAAGGTTTGTGGTCAGTTTTGACTGTAAATGGTAAACCCCACAAGAAGAATTTGAAATGGGTTACGGCCCAAAAGCAAGCTAACGTTTCCCTTTCAATTGTTGAGTATCGTCTTTCTGCATCATTTAATGCTCTTGAGGCGAAAGCCACAACTCTTTCTTGTCCACCCATTTTCTGATATAACATCGCACCTAAGCCTTGGCCACTGGCATCGGTTGTTATGTATGTTTTTAGCTTTGGATCGAATTTCCCTAAGTATGGTGACTGAGTTATAGCTTCTTTGATACTGCAGAACGCTTGTTGGCATTTAGTGCTCCATTGGAATGAGCTATCTTTCTTCAATAGTGTTCTTAAAGGAGCTGTAATTATGGCAAAGTTTTTTACAAATTTTGCCATATACTCAGCTAGACCTAGGAAGGATCTAAGTTCTTGTTTGTTTGTGGGTGCCAAGGCTTCTTTTACAGCTTTCACCAAATCATTTTTAGGTTTGACCCCTTCTTCCGAGATTTTATGGCCTAGGTACTCCACTGAGGTTACACCAAATTTACATTTTTCTTTCTTTATTGTCATTCCTGCTTTGTGTAGAGCACAGAGAACGCTCCTTAGAGCGTTATCATGTTCCTCTTTACTGTTACCATATATTAACACATCATCTTGGAAACACAACACGTGTTCCATATCCTTCAATATATTCTGCATTATGCGTTGAAATACTGCCGCGGCAGATGCTAATCCAAAGGGCATCCTACAATACCTGTAGGCTCCAAATGGTGTGATAAATGAGGTGAGAGAGCGTGATGATGGATGGAGTTCTACTTGGTGGTATGCTAACGAGAGGTCTAAAACACTGAAGATTTTAGCTGGTCCCATGGTGCTTAACATCTCATTGATTTTAGGTAAGGGAAACCTCTCAACCCAAATATTAGCATTATGCGTTGAAATACTGCCGTGGCAGATGCTAATCCATTAGTATCAAGTAGCAGGCCATTAGTATCAAGGTAAACTGCCAATTTTCAGTGCAGGTTCCATGTACGGGAAATAACTTTACTGACATCAAACCCTGAATCACATGTTTAAGCTTCATGAAAAGGCTAGTCTTAATTGTTAAGGTGCAAAATACTTAGATCAACACCAAGAAACCCCACACATATAATTGGCGTTATACAAATGCTGTCAGTCAGTTATTCGTGTATCAATGCTAGTCTGTCATTTCTCACTCGGATAGGAGACCTATCACTACCTCTCCAGCTGCAATTCAGAACTCTACAAATCCTCCTCACTCCCTTTCTTCATCTGGCTATCACTCTGTTTACACTCACCACCAAAGAAGAAATCTTTATCTTGTATCTTGACAATTAATCATAATGACCAGGATGGCGTATACTGATTTCTTCTCCAGCACCCATTCTAGACCTCTCCTACAATTGTTACCTCATCTACTTTCTTTCTGTACGTTATCTTCTTCAATCTTCCTAAGCCTTTTCCATTTGCCCCCAAATTATGCAATCACATGTCTCTGCATCCTACAAATCTATTCAGTACTTAATTCGGCACAGCTGCATTGAGCCAGCTTCAGGGCTGCAATAAAGATCCTACTGCCCACAGATCTTATTCCAACCATGCTACTATCACCAATACGTACCCCATGATCATGGAGCAAGTGGCTTTCAATAAGGTTCAACAGGCTTGTGTACTACTAACACCACTCCACCTTCAAATGCTGCAAACCATGGAAAACAAGCCTTTTACACCAACACTCCAATCTTCTACATGTCTCCAACCTCCTGACAGTTGCCCACCACAACATAATCTCTTTTCTACTGATTCTCCATCAAATCTTTGCTACCAACCAACCTTGGAACCAACCGAAGCATATTTCAGACAACTTGTCCAGTCTGGTTGGTGCTCAAATTGTGTGAATAGAACCTCAGGAGTCACAAATACCTGGGTTTCAACCGAGTTCCTGTCCTTTCCCAATCATCTGATGTGCTCCAGCAGCTCTGTGGTCCTTAAAAACATTGTCTCATCCTTTGACTTTACAGAGGCTATTTACTGCATTGCACTAGAAGAAGAAAGCAGGGCAGCTCCGTATCTACAAAGATATAGGCCCTCATTCTGACCCTGGCGGTTTGTAACCGCCAGGGCAGAGGGCAGAGGAAGCACCGCCAACAGGCTGGCGGTGCTTCCGGGGCAATTCTGACCGCGGCGGTAAAGCCGCGGTCAGAAAAGGGGAACCAGCGGTTTCCCGCCGGTTTTCCCCTGCCCCAGGGAATCCTCCAGCGCCGCCATGGGGATTCCGACCCCCTTCCCGCCAGCCTGTTCCTGGAGGGAACGGGTGTCGTGGGGCCCCTGGGGGCCCCTGCAGTGCCCATGCCACTGGCATGGGCACTGCAGGGGCCCCCTAACAGGGCCCCATTAAGATTTCAGTGTCTGCAAAGCAGACACTGAAAATCGCGACGGGTGCCACTGCACCCGTCGCACCCCAGCAAATCCGCCGGCTCCATTCGGAGCCGGCTTCATCTTTGCTGGGGCTTTCCTGCTGGGCCGGCGGGCGATCTTCCCGCCGGGGTCGGAATGACCCCCATAGTGTTGCTGCTTCCTTGCTCAGTGCAGCTCAGAGTAAGCGGAGCTTGACGTTCAGTGAAAACCCTGGCAACCGTCATGTGGGGGAGCTTACCACCCATCCCTAGAAAGGAAGCTTTACACATGGGCTCATGTCATATATATTACATGACCCTATTTGCATAGTTTACTAGCTGTAAGGCGAGTCCCGCCCCATTCTACTCCCATCACTTGGGGATCCAGAGTACCCGTCCATCTCTCCACACAGTCATTCCACTTTCCAGAAATCCCACTTGCAATACATACTTATACCCACATAATTTTGATTTCTGTTGACAAACAGGACTTTTTCATGTGCAATTTATGAAAGAAAGATTATGTTAAGTTTGCCATAAAATTATCAAATGGTTTACATATTGTGACTTTTTAATTAATTAAGCACTGATGCTATGACAGTGAATAGCAACTTATTTTGCAGAGAGTCACCACAGAGATAATCTAAGTTGAAATACCATAGTTGATGCCATCATTCCCCCTCCCAGTCAATGATGATCACTTGGAGCTGCATTCCAGTCCATTATTTTTTTACCATCCATTTCACTCTAGACAAAGGCCTACCTTATGCAAATCAGTAGTGACAATGCCCCACATGACAACTCTGACGGGTGAGTAGCGCGCTCTACAATTTTTTTTGATTTGATTGATTGTCCCAAACTGCCAGGCGAGGCCTCTTCCACAAGGGACCACAAACAATCCCCAACCAGTTTCTCTGTTTGTCAGTAGAGAGTAGATTGAGTTATATGGCACAGTGTTCACAGGACTTACATGTGGTTGTACCTTTTACACATTGGGCATCAACTGCAACACCAACAAGGTAATGGATGGAATGCTTGAATTAGTCTCAGCCACTGGTGATCAATCGGGCGACATTCTAGTCCATCATTTTTCACCCACAATGCTACTGTAGACAAAGGCTTGCCTTGTTCAACTCAATAGTGACCCTGCCCCTCATGGGAACACTTCCTTTGAAACTGCAAGGTGAGCTCCCTCAGTGCGACATCCTAATTGGCAAAGAGTATGCCCTTGCTAAGTGTGCCCCTGGACCCTGGCTGCACCCAACTGAAGATGGGCAATTAGGCTGAAACCGGTCTTGGGTTACTTGTGTTCCGGTTCAGATCGGTTTTGGCTTGGCAGTTAGGGCTGAACTCTTCCTCTTGAAGCAGGATTAAGGCTGATTCGGATTTGGCTGGGTCTAATCTGAGGTGGCATGGAGGACAAACAATGATGGACTGTGATATGGCCCTGAGTAATTAGCAGTGGCTGAGATTAATTCAGCAAGACAAAAGGATGATGGACAGAGTGCTGAAACTTTTGAAACACTCACCACCAGTCACAGATCTGGGTTTAATCCATTGTTCTTTTGCTCACCATTCCACCCCAGTTTGGACTCAGCCATATGGAAGTCAGTCATGGGGATCAGTCCAGCCCAAACTGCCACCCCAGGTCCTTCCTGGACCAGAAACAAGCATCCTGGGACCGGTTTCAGGGTATCACCCTTAATCAGCCAGGCTAGCTTGAATCCAGTGGCACAGTGAGCATGAGGCCCAGGTCTGGGCATACACTTCCCACTTAGGGCAACTTTAGCAACACAAAAGTGCTGAAACCTTTTCCAAACACTCACCCAAGTCATAGATCTGGTATGGTGGGCAACAAAACTGATAGATTAAACCCAGATCCTTGTGACTAGGTGTGAATTTTTACATTGTTTGGCATTCCGGCCATCATCTTTTGTTTTTGTTTTTGAGATCAATTCAAGAATTCTATGTATCAGTATTTTGTTGTCATTTTTGATTGTGCATTGAAATGTAGGTGAGATGCCCACCTTATAAAGGAAACTTCAGCAGGAAATGGTTTAAGGTGAGTTGATTTGTATGTATGAGATGAAACTGTTGCAGTGCTCCTCACACAAGACCCCTTCAAATGATCCTCCTAACGATCTCCACATTCTATGACATCATTCCTTCTGACATCTCTGCATTTCATGCATGCAGGATGCCACACATCTCCCTCCTTAATAACAATGGAATAAACAACATATTTAACAATTAACCTGTTCTGTGCCGCGGACCTCACAGAGGCCTCCTCCCATCGCGCTGGAAGCTCAGGCCTCCTCCACGTGATCGGAAGAGAAATGCTCAGCATTTCTCTTCCGATCACGTGGAGGAGGCCTGAGAGGCTTCAAAGGGAAGGAAATGAATTTCCTTCCCTTTGAAGTCTCTCTGAGCATTTTAGCAGCCGGATTGCGAAGCGATCCAACTGCTAAAATGCCCACTAGACACCAGGGTTTTATTTTGTTGTTGAAATTGGCATAAGGGGAGCGACCCCTTGGGCAAGGGTAGCTCCCCAGGGGGGCATTTTTAGTTTTTAAGGCCTTTCTGACCCCAGGGGGGGCAGAAACCTCTAGGCGCCAGGGATCATTTATTTTTGTTTGTTTTGTTTTTGGTTCTTTTTTTTTAGGTGGGGAGCGACCCCTTAGGCAAGGGTCGCTCCCCTAGGGGGCAAATTATATTTAGGCCATTTCTGCCCCCCTTGGGGGCAGATTGGCCTATTTGTATGAGGCTCTTCTGCCCCCAAGGGGGACAGAAGCTACTAGACACCAGGGAGTTTTTTTTTACGTGAATTTCACGCAAGGGAAGCGACCCCTTACGCAAGGGTCGCTCCCCTGGGGGGCAAATTTATTTTAGGCCATTTCTGCCCCCCTGGGGGGCAGATCAGCCTATTTTAATTAGTCCGATCTGCTCCCAAGGGGTGCAGAAACCACTAGGCACCGGGAATTTTTGTTGTTGTTGTTGTTTTACAGATGGAGAGCGACCCCTTAGGCAAGGGTCGCTCCCCTGGAGGGGGAAATTGTATTTAGGCCATTTCTGCCCCCTTTGGGGGCAAATTGGCCAATTTTTGCTATGACAATCTATCCCCAAGGGGGGCAGAAACCACTAGACACCAGGGATCTTTATTTTTTTGCATCAATTTCACACAAGGGGAGCGACCCCTTAGGCAAGGGTCGTTCCCCTGGGGGGGGTCAAATTTATTTTAGGACATTTCTGCCCCCCTTGGAGGTAGATCAGTCTATTTTTATTAGGCCGATCTGCCCCCAGGGGGGCAGAAACCACTAGGCACCAGGGATAAAAAAAATTGTTTGCTTTTTTTTGTGTTTCTTTTTTTGTTTTTTTTTTTTAGTTGGGGAGCGACCCCTTAGGCAAGGGTCGCTCCCTAGGGGGCAAATTATATTTAGGCCATTTCTACCACCCCTTGGGGGCAGATTGACCTATTTTTATGAGGCCAGTCTGACCCCAAGGGGAGCAGAAACCACTAGACACCAGGGAGTTTTTTTTTTTTTTACGCCAAATTCACGGAAGGGGAGCGACCCCTTAAGCAAGGGTCACTTCCCGGGGGGGGGGGGCGGGGAGGCAAATTTATTTTAGGCCATTTCTGCCCCCCCTGAGGGCAGATCCACCTATTGTTATTAGGCTGATCTGCCCGGGGGGGGGCAGAAGCCTCTAGGCACCAGGGATAAAACATTTTTTTTTTGTTTTTGTTTTTTAAAGGAGGTGAGCGACCCCTTAGCCAAAGGTCGCTTCCTGGAGGGGGGTGGGGTGGAGGGCACATTTATTTTAGGCCATTTCTGCCCCCCGGGGGCAGATCAACCTATTGTTATTAGGCTGATCTGCCCCCGGGGGGGGCAGAAGCCTCTAGGCACCAGGGATACATTTTTTTGGTTGTTTTTATTTGTTTTTGTTTTTTAGAGGTGGGGAGCGACCCCTTAGCCAAGGGTCGCTCCCCGGGGGGAAGAGGGGGCGGGGGCAGAAATGGTCTAAAATAAATTTGGGGGCAGATCGACCTATTTTTATTAGGCTGAAGCCTCTGGGCACCAGGGATACATTTTTGGGGCTTTTTTTTTGTTTTGTTTTGTTTTTTAGAGGTGGGGAGCGACCCCTAAGCCAAGGGTTGCTTCCCTGGGGGGCAAATTGTATTTAGACCATTTCTGCCCTGCTTGGGGGCAGATCGGCCAATTTTGTTAGGCCAATCTGCCCCCACGGGGGCAGAAACCACTTAGGCACCAGGGATTGGTGTGTGTGTATGCGTGTGTTTTCTTTAGGGGGGCAGCCCCTTGGATAAGGGTCACTCCTCATGGGGGCACATTACTGTTGGCCATATCTGCCCCCTTTGGGGGCAGATGGGCCTATTTTTGGAAGGCCCCTCTGCCCCCAAGGGGGGGGCAGAAAGCCCACCAGAGGCCAGGGATTTTTTTTTTTCAAAAATAAGAAGGTGGGGGTATGGCCATACCCCCACCCCAAATAAATGGGGCCAAAGTTGTTCTGACCACCAGTGGGCATATGGGGCAATTACCCCTGATCCACACCCTGGGGTCAGAAAGTCTACTAGATGCCAGGGAATTTTAAAAAAACAAAAAATCTTGGAGTGGTGGCTACCAACCAGTATGGGCCTGGTTATGCCCCCCCTCAACTGAAGGGGGTAACAGTCTTTCAGCTCTCCCCTGCACTCTAAAACATCTTATCCCACAGCAAGCAAGAAGACATTTGATTATTTGGGGTTTTAGTTTTACATGTGGGCCATGAGAGTTTGGCTAACTCTCAAAATCGTCCCACTTGGAATGGTGAGGGCTGCACTTTATGGACTTTGGGACGCTGCCATGTAGAAAAATCCACATGACCTAGGCACATCTGAAAACTAAACATCTGGGTGATTCCAGGGTGGTGTGTTTCACGTGCACCCGCACCATTTTCATACCCACAATGCCCTGCAAACCTCAAACTGGGCTGGAAATCACACATTTTTCCCACATTTTTGTGATGGAACCTTCCGGAATCTGCAGGAATCCACAAAATTCCTACCACCCAGCATTGTCTCATCTATACCGATATAAATTCTGTTGCACTTGTCAGCCTAAAAATGCTTTTTTGCAAACTGCCCTTTTGGACCCCCTTTGGTTCCCCCTCAATATCAACATGTTTTTGGCTCTTCCCTTTCGCAAGCACTTGTCCCACCTACACAAATGAGGTATCATTTTTACCAGGAGACTGAGGGGAACGTTGAGTGGTATGAAATTTGTCCCAGTGCCGTAATCCCACACAGAAATGTTGGAAAATTTAGATTTTTAGCTAAATTTGAGGTTTGCTGGGGATTCTGGGTAAGAAAACATTGGGGGATCCACGCAAGTCATATCTCCCTGGACTCCCTCGGGTGTCTAGCTTTCAGAAATGTCTGGGTTTGGTAGGTTTCCCTAGATGGCTGCTGAGCCCAGGACCAAAAATGCAGGTGCCCCCGCAAAAACAGGTAGTTTTGTTTTTGATAATTTTGATGTGTCCAGATAGTGTTTTGGGGCATTTTCTTTTGCGGGCAGTAGGCCTACCCACAAAAGTAAGGTACCATTTTTATTGGGAGACTTGGGGGAATGCTGGGTGGGAGGAAATTTGTGGCTCTGATTCCAGAACTTTCTGTCACCGAAATGAGAGGAAAAAGTGTTTTGGAGCCAAATTTTGAGGTTTGCAAAGGATTCTGGTTAACAGAACCTGATCAGTGCCCCACAAGTCACCCCACCTTGGATTCCCCTAGGTGTCTAGTTTTCAAAACTGTGCAGGTTTGCTAAGTTTCCCCAGGTGCCGGCTGAGCTAGAGGGCAAAATCCACAGGCAGGCACTTTGTAAAAAAAACACCTCTGTTTTCTGTGAAAAAATGTGATGTGTTTTGGGCCATTTCCTTTCACGGGTGCTAGGCCTACCCACACAAGTGAGGTACCATTTTTATCGGGACACTTGGGGAACGCTGGGTGGAACAAAATTTGTGGCTCCTCTCAGATTCCAGAACTTTCTGTCACCGAAATGAGAGGAAAAAGTGTTTTTTGGGGCAAATTTTGAGGTTTGCAAAGGATTCTGGGTAACAGAACCTGGTCAGAGCCCCACATGTCACCCCATCTTGGATTCCCCTAGGTGTCTAGTTTTCAAAAATGTGCTGGTTTGATATGTTTCCCCAAGTTCCGGCTGAGCTAAAGGCCAAAATCCACAGGTAGGCACTTTGTAAAAAAACAGCTGTTTTCTTTGTGAAAATGTGATGTGTCCAGGTTCTGTTTTGAGGCAGTTCCTGTCGCGGGCGCTAGGCCTATCCACGCAAGTGAGGTACCATTTTTATCGGGAGACATGGGGGAACACAGAATTTCAAAACAAGTGTTATTGCCCCGTGTCTTTCACCTTTGTTTTCCTTCCAAATGTAAGACAGTGTGTAAAAAAGACATCTATTTGAGAAATGCCCTGTAATTCACATGCTAGAATGGGCACCCCGAAATTCAGAGATGTGCAAATAACCACTGCTTCTCAAACACCGTATCTTGTGGCCATTTTGGAAATACAAAGGTTTTCTTGATACCTTTTTTTCACTTTTTATATTTCAGCAAATGGATTGCTGTATACCTGGTCTAGAATGAAAACCCATTGCAAAGTGCAGCTCATTTATTGGCTCTGGGTACCTAGGGTTCTTGATGAACCTACAAGCCCTATATCTCCCCGCAACCAGAAGAGTCCAGCTGACGTAACAGTATATTGCTTTAAAAAATCTGACATCACAGGAAAAAGTTACAGAGTAAAACGTGGAGAAAAATGGCTGTTTTTTACCTCAATTTCAATATTTTTTTATTTCAGCTGTTATTTTCTTTAGGAAACACTCGTAGGATCTACACAAATGACCCCTTGCTGTATTCAGAATTTTGTCTACTTTTCATAACTGTTTAGCTTTCTAGGATCCAATATTGGTCACTAACTGGAAGGAGGCTGAAAGCACAAAAAATAGTAAAAATGGGGTATGTCCCAGTAAAATGTCAAAATTGTGTTGAAAAATTGGGTTTTCTAATTCAAGTCTGCCTGTTCCTGAAAGCTGGGAAGATGGTGATCTTACCACTGCAAACCCTTTGTTGATGCCATTTTCAGGGAAAAAACCACGAGCATTCTTCTTCAGCCCTTATTTCCCATTTTTTAAAAAAAACAAAATTTTCACTGTATTTTGGCTAATTTCTTGGTCTCCTCCAGGGGAACCCACAAAGTCTGGGTACCTCTAGAATCCCTAGGATGTTGGAAAGAAAGGACGAAAATTTGGCGTGGGTAGCTTATGTGAACAAAAAGTTATGAGGACCTAAGCATGAACTGCCCCAAATAGCCAAAAAAAGACTCTGCACAGAAGGGGAAAAGGCCTGGCAGCAAAGTGGTTAAGGATGTGCATGAACTAGTGACAAACATAAACACTCCTAAATAATATAATCCTATACATTGCTATATGGCAAATATAAGTGAACAGAACATTGAACAAAAGTATTTATAAATCAAAAAGTGTGCATCAGTATGTTACATAACTTTAATATATCACATAATCTTTCACCCACACAGCTGCTTTCTGGGATCTACCTTGAGTGGATTCACTCGGAGCAGGTACAAACTGTAAACGCTCTTCCCACTCTCACAGGCTCGACAACCTTCTTCAAATTCCACAGGTTACCATCACTGAGGCAAACTGTGTATGTATTCCCTTTTCTTACCTGCAAAGGATCTGAAACCATGGATGCTCCCTTTCCCCCTTTATGACTACAACAATGCTCATGCACCCAATCACCAATTTCAATACCCCTGGCATCAGTACTACCTTTGCCATTCCTTCTCTCCACACTCATATCCACACCTTGCTTCTGCACTGCAATGAACAACAACATCCTCAGTTTCCTACCCCTCATCAACTCAAACAGCATCTTACCAGTGTCACTGTTGGGGGTAGTGTGATATGCCTTGCTCGGTTTACTCGCCGCCTTTCTTCCTGAGACACCCTGACATACCTCAAATTGGAATCCCCCCTTGAGCGTTTTGTTCCACATTTCCACCAATCCGTTTCCTTGAGGATTGTAAACTGAGGAATTGACATGCCCCATTCCCAATTTCTCCAAAACATTTTCCATCTGACCTGACACAAACCTCATTCCATTATTCATCTCTATGATTTCCCTTCTCTGTTCCAAATCTCTTCCAGGAAGCTAATCACCTCACGAGAATTGACCTGATGGGTGAACCTTGCCTCGGGGCACCTAGAATTATAGTCAACAGCCACAATGGCACACACTGACCCAGAACTCCATACAGTTGTAAAATGTCCAATCCTATTTTGTGTATGGGGTATCCATCTTATCAGTACTAACAAGCAGATATATCACAGTCATCTGTGACTTACCCCTCCACGCACATGCCACACAATCATGGATCCTATACTCCACATCGCAATCTGTGCCGGGCCACCAGTACTCAGATCTTAAGCTTTGCTTCCTCGCACTCATCCCTGCATGACCTTTATGTGCCAGATCCAAAATATGTCCTCTGCACACTTCAGGCACCATCATTTCATTTCCCCACAACATATCATCAATAATTGATAACTCATCACCCACATGATGATAATTATTGGCCGGATCAGAACCTTCTTCTTTCTTTGGCCATCTATTCCTCACATATCTAATCACATCTTGCAACACCTTACCATCCTTCACAGCTTGGAAACACTCTTCATGCAACATTCTTCTTCCCACCACAGCATTTACACCAGCCACCAGCCACCATCCACTCCTTCTCATCCAAATCATGCTCTTCCAAACAATTCACCAGCAACTATGACAAACAGTCAGCCAACATGTATTTCTTTCCTGGTAAATATTCTGCAGTATATGTATACTTCATCATTCTCATCAGTCATCGTGCAATCCAAGCAGATGCCTTGCCTCCTCCCTTTGTGGTGAAGACATCCAACATCCGACAATGGTCTGTCAGCAGTACAGATTTCGTTCCCCACACAATTTCTTAAAATGACAAATTACCCACTTACATGCTACGGCTTCTTGTTCAGTTGTGGAATATGCCAATTATGCCTCCTTCAATGGTCTTGATGAGTAAGCTATTGTTGCCTCTTTCCTCTCACGGCGATGCAATAACACTGCACCCAAACCTACACTGCTGGCATCCGTACAAACTATGCTTTTGTTGTGAGTGTCGAAGGGTTTCAGTTACTATAACTGCTCAAATCCACGGTCACACCCATCACACCACTCAAACGTACAATTTTTTTGTCATAAGCCTTTTCACATTCACAGTTCTATCAGCAAAACTTGGTATGAAAACTCGAGTAGTATTCAGACAAACTCAAAAGAAATCACAGCTGGTCTTTGTCCCCAGGGGACAGGGCATCTTGCATGGCTTTAACATGCCACCATGCTCATCCAACCAATGTTCCAAATACTCTACTCCCTTCATCTTAATCATACACTTCCCTAATTTGATTGTTAACCAATTTTCTTTTAATCTCAACAGCACATCATGTAACACTTTGTCATGCATTTTTTTATCCTTTCCAAATACCAAGATATCATCCAGCAAACAGGTTGCATTTGTCATGTCATAGAATAAATGATGCATTGCCCTTTGGAAAACCGTAGCTAATTCAAAAGGCATTCGTACAAATCTATATTTCCTTTCTGGTGTAATGAATGAGGCTATATGTCTTGACTCAGGGTGCAATAAAATCTGGTGATATGCAGAGAATAAGGGCCTGATTTAGATTTCGGTGGAGGGGGTTACTCTGTCACAACGGTGACAGATATCCTGTCTGCCGAAATCTAAATCCCATTGTTTCCTATGGGATTTAGATTACAGCAGATGGGATATCCATCACTGTTGTGAAGGAGTAACCCATCTGCTAAAATCTAAATCAGGCCCTAAGTCTAAAGTAGAGAATACTCTTGCTCCCATGACCAATATCAAAATATCACTTATGTTGGGTAAAGGATGCCTGTCCACCCATATCGCTGCATTGAGATCCCATAGAGCCACTGATAGAGCGGTCCGTACTAATAATTTACCTGTGTTCGGACGCTCTTTAGGCCGATTAATCTTTTGGCTAAGTGGAACTCTCCGTGCTCTTAATCAATCAATTTCATTAAATCAGTAATCAATAACGAACATAAGCAATACCCTGATCAACATAACACTTAACAATTAATCCAGAATACATTTCGGTGAACCCTGACCTTTCAGTCAGGAATAACCACACCAGTTTATTCAAAGTTAGTAAATTTATTTCCCTATATTAACAAAGCTAGCACAATATAGATGTGTCTCAACACCAAATGATAAACGTAAATGAACATTAATAGCTGTCCATAGCGACGAAACAAGTGCAATCTATGCAGCATTTGAATAACAAGGCATTCGATAATAGCAATGCAAATCACTAGAACTATAATCTGTAATGGGCTAATTGCATACATTGGTCAGCATAGCAAGGTCTCAAATTGCATCGTGCAACAAAAGAATCCTCATCTAACCTCAAATTAGCATCAGCATGTGGGACTTCATGCAAAAACAATTTAGCAACATTAATTTAGAAAACTCCTAGCTAGGGATCTTATCAAAAATCAGCAGTTGGTTACCTAAAAGAAACACAATGCAATTGTACAATTTCCTTTCATATTTACCAATTACGATCAGCATACAAGGAAGTCTTCGTCTCACAGGTACCGTTTGTCGATCAGCATGGGACGGGGCAAAGGGGCAGGGATGGACGGGGCAATTGCCTCACGGCGGCAAAGTAAAACTACTACTTCATGCAAGGGATCAAAGTTAAAGTCTCTAGGGCAAGAATTATTTAGAGTCTCTTTCTCTCGATTGGAGAAAGCATCAAAGTCTCTTTCAAAATGGCGTCGCAGCAAAGTGGGACATAATAGCTGCAATGTCCTGCAAAATGGCGGGTATGGGCGATGTCCAATAATGGCTGCAATGGCTGGTAATGGCTACTTTCTTCTCGTGCACCTGGTTTAAATAGACAACAGTTCAAATCCAGTAGGGTCTTCCATTGGAGGGTTCATAGGTTAGCTTCAAATTGTCCAATCAAAACAACAGTTCTCAAGCTTTTACTTAAGCATACATTATCCTTGGAGACGAGTACGCAAGTTGCAACATTTTATACCAATTAACTCACTTTCAGAGATTCCATTGTCCGCACCTGCAGATTGACCTTGGAGTAAAGAGAAATATGCCAGGCTGGCACGAAACCTTAAGATAAGCATGTGAACGATCTCAGTGGAAAAGTACAGCTTCGAGCAGAAATACACGTTTAATAGCACATTGGAAAAATACGAGCATCTAAACCGTGAGACCAGGCAACTAGGCCAAAGCCTCCATTTAAGTCATGCTAAGCTAAAACATTTCTAACGAGCAAATCGTAGCACACGTTCATAATTATGTCGGATTAGTGCAATTCTAATACATCACGTTATATAAAGCACGCTTATAAATGTTGGCAAACTACTCTGAGGGCACATTTTGTCCCCGTACAATCTTTATTTGTTCGGTTAAAGTCACACATGATTATTGCAGCACTACGTTTAAGCGTCAATAAATGAAAACCTTCATTTTCTGCTTCATCAATCCCTCCTCTGATGACTACTTGTCATCACACAAACTATTCCCACAAATTTTATTCCATTAAAATTCTGTCAGTTCTCTTTTCCTTTTAATTCCCCTAGTTTTCGCTTTGTATTCTTCTGCCATTCTTTTCATTATTTTCTCTTCCTTCCTTCTTTTAATTCTTTCTATAATCATTATTATTCCCCTTTTTATTCCCCAAATTCCAAATACGCAAATTATAACTATTAAAATTCCCTCTATTATTTTTAGCAATATCCCATTCCATATCCCCCCAAGCCAACTTCCCACTGAAGCAAGTCCTTTTCCAACCTTCTCCCACACTCCTGGTTCTTTCAATTCCTTCAAATCTGCACTCTCTTTTGTTAGATTAGCAAGCATAGTTTTAATTTTCACACTGTTATCTGGAATATACGTACAACAGTGTCGTGCACCAAGCATTTTGCAAACGCCGCCATCCTTTGCTAAAAGAATGTCTAAGGCAAGCCTATTTTGGAGAGTCATAGCTCTTTCCGCTGCAAGTTCAGCATCTATCAGGATTATAGCACCTGAAAACTTTGTCAACATGTTATCCACTATAGTAGACAACTTTCTTATTTTGATGGAATTCAACACAACTCCCAATGAAGGAATCATGGCTCCGAATATATCTCCTACCACAGCAGCTGCGGTCTCTCTTTTCTGGATACGATGGGATCCAGATGTCTTTTGAATCATCGATAGGTCATCCAGTTGATAAACCTTTGGGAACACTCTACCCAAATAACATCTCCCCCACCATCCCTTTGGAAGACGATAATAGGCATTATACCCACAAATGTAATATACACCTGGAATGACAGGGTCAAGTCCGTTCATCATGAATGTCCATTTGGCCTTAAAGATAAACGTATGTTTACACTCACTTGCTCCTACAAAAATGTTATCATAATAAGATTCACCTCGATATATACAAAATTTCCCTACATGCCAAGCATCTAAAGCTATTCTCCCTTGTGTTTTTATTGCGGCAAAATCATAATTATCTACTGAAGTTCTCTTATGTAGCTCTTTTTCTAATTTCGCATTCATCTGTGCCCTTCTATCATCTGTGCGATCTAAAAAGCTTATTTCTACTGCAGAGAGCGAGCAAGTAAGGTTTTCCCTATGAGCGTGAGCCGTTTCAAAAGGTTGCATTGGCTCGAAAAATTCCCTCATTATTTTATCATCCCAATCTTTAGCAATCTGGCTTAGCTGCGCTATTATAGGAACATATGCAAAGGTAACATCATAATTTGAGTAAAAATACTGTATGTTAGTTTGACCATAAAATCTAGACATTACTATACTACATGTAATCCCGTATGTAAGAGGCATGTGGTGATAAGTCACCCCTTCCTTTACTGATGTCGGTATCTGTGTACACACATAACAATCTTTCGCATCCATAGTCTCAACATATTCTGTTAGCAAGCGATAGAAAACATTATACGAAAGTTCTTTCTTATCATGCAAGAGCCTCTCATCTAATTCTAGTCTTTTCAATGTGGTTAGTTCAGTGACAGTAACAGGAGCAAAAGTAGAAGCATCAATTCTCTCATTCTCACCCTTACCATGCATTCCAAGCACTATTGCCATTATTATTAGTACACATGCAATTATTAAGCCTATACACGCATATTTACAACATTTTACTCTACTGTTTTGTGTAGCCATGATCTGTATAGAATCAGAGAGCTAGAAGCACCTATAAAGAAACTATTTAGCAATTCAGTTACAAAGCTGAACGAGCGCAATGTTCACACAGTCTTCTTCAGGAGGCCAGTCACTTATCGGTTAGCAGCATTTGTCTCAATTCGGCAATAACTCAGTCTTTTATCAGTTCAGCAAAAGTCTCATCCGGTTTAGCAATGTCTCAGCTGGTTGTTTGTATCACGTTGGATTGTAGCAAGCAATATCATTTATTACCCTTTCAATCGACAGAGTCCATAAAACTTTTCTTTTCTATTGGGATCTCTTCTTCGTTCTCGAGGCTAAGAGATACAAACTCGTCAGTCCAATCGTCATGGACTACATATGCCCATTCAGGACCGGAATATCTTCTGTTCGGTATCCTTTTCCTTTTCAATTTTGCTTCTCTTTTCGATTCTGCTTCGCTGGTACTTTCCACTTTTGTCAAGTCTTTTTCTTCACTCGGGGATGGTACCACGACAGTTACTTCTTTTCTTTTCTCTTTCACTTTTGGCCTTTCTCCGTCGTTCAAACTTTCTTCAGTCCTTTGTTTTGTTGGTGATATACTTAGTCTCCTCTTTGCACCATGTCCATTTGATGGACCTGCGACCTTTTCTGAGGAAGCTTGAACCTTTTCGTTCTGTTCTGCCTTGTCCCCTCCTTCTGGGGAAGCAATCACGTTCTCTTTTTCCTTTTCTGTATCGTCTGCTTCTGGGAAAGCCCTCCTCTGATCAGGCTCTCCTGCTTTTTCACCTTTTTCGAGCCCTTCGTCACTGTTACTTTCTTCAGGCTCTTTATCACTTTCAGCTGCTTCAGGTTCTTTGTCACCTTCAGCTGCTTCAGGCTCTTTGCTACCCTCAGCTGCTTCAGGCTCTTTGTCACCTTCAGCTGCTTCGTCGCTGTCTGAACTTTCTCCTTGGTCTTCCCCAAGTGAGTTGGTCTCTTCGTCCTCAGAGAATATCTCTCTCTCTTCCGTTCCTGCCTGTTCGCTTTCAGTTCGGTTTTGCTCTGTCTCGGCACTCAGCACTGTTTTATCAGGCACTGGCAGTTTTAGCGCTTCAACTTCCTCGTCTGTGGGACACAACACTTTCTTTGTGTGACTGGCGTGAATCCAGTTGGGAACCCCCGCACACTTCACAGCGGTAGTTGTCGTCAGGATCACTTGGAAAGGGCCTTTCCAACGGGGTTCCAGACACGACTTCCTCACGTGCTTCTTTACCACGACCCAGTCACCTGCTTTCAGTGCGTGTCCTGGACCTTGGATCGGTGGCAAGGTGGTTGCTTCCACCTGGTGAGAGAAAGAGCGAACCACGTCAGCCAGACCCTTGCAGTAGTCTAACACCATATCATCTGTAATATTCAAAAGCGCGTTTGCGGGAACTGCAGGAAGTCTCATAGCCCTGCCCATGAGAATTTCGTGCGGAGACAATCCAGTCTTTCTATCAGGGGTGTTTCTCATTGACATTAGCACCAAGGGCAATGCGTCAGGCCATTTCAAATTTGTCGATGCACATATTTTCGTCATTCTTGATTTCAGTGTACCATTCATCTGCTCCACCAATCCTGAGGCTTCAGGGCGATAGCTACAATGCAGTTTTTGCTCAATGTTCAGCGCTTCGCAAAGTAACTTTATCACCTCGTTATTGAAGTGACTTCCCCTATCTGATTCTAAAGAGATCGGGAATCCGAAACGTGGTATTAACTCCCTCAACAATAGCTTTGCAACTGTAAGGCTGTCATTTCTACGTGTGGGGTATGCCTCAATCCAGTGACTAAAAATGCACACAATCACCAACACATACTTCAAACCTCCATGCACAGGCATCTCAATGAAGTCCATCTGCATTCGACTAAACGGGCCACTGGCTCTGCCAATGTGGCTCGCGTTCACAACCGTTCCCTTCCCTGGGTTCATCTGCTGGCAAGTGACACATCGATGGCAAACTGCTTCTGCAGCTTGGCGAAATCTGGGGTTAAACCAATCAGTTTTGAACAATCTTATCATGGCATCTCTCCCTAGGTGAGCTTGCCCATGATAGAACCGCGCAAGCTGTGATAAGAGACTATTTGGCAAAACAAATTTTCCCTCATTTGAAACCCATAACTCGTCTGGTCTCTTTATACATTGTGATTTAATCCAGGAGTCTTTTTCATCCTCTCTGACGCTATTCTGTAATGCTTTTAATTCATCTATTGTATCTACGACCTTCAAGGCAAATGCTTCAGCTGGTTCGAGTTCTGGTTCACTTATCGAATTCCATTCATCCCTGAGTAATATACAGTTCAAGGCACAAAATCTTGCAACTTGATCCGCATATGCATTTCCCAGAGAAACATAGTCCTGTCCTTTTGTATGAGCACTACACTTTACCACTGCAACTTCGGCTGGCATTTGAATGGCGTGTAACAATTCCCTTATTCTCTCCCCGTTTTTCACTGGGGACCCTGAAGAAGTCATGAAGACTCTCTGTGACCATAGTTGTCCAAAGTCATGCACAATCCCAAACCCGTACTGACTATCAGTGTAAATGGTGACTTTCATCAATGCAGACAGTTGACATGCTCTTGTAAGGGCTACAAGTTCTGCTACTTGTGCAGAATAGACTCCTTGAAGCCACCCCGCTTCCAAGACATCTGTTACAGTACATACAGCATATCCTGCTTTCAAAATTCCCATCCCATCTCTTAGACAGGAACCTACGAAAACAATTTGGTCATTTTCATCAAGCTTAGTATCCTTAATGTCAGGTCGAGGTTTTGTGCAAAATTCAGTTACCTGAAGGCAGTCATGCTCGACGTCTTCAGCGTTCTCAATTTCGGCATTTTCTCCAGGAAGCAAGGTTGCTGGATTCAACGTAGTGCACCTTTTCAGCTGCACATTCGGTGAGCCCAGAATTATCGTTTCATACCTTGTGAGTCTTGCTCCAGTCATGTGTTGCGTTCGGGAGCGGGTCAAAAGTATCTCAACTGAGTGAGGGACCATGACTGTTACTGGGTGTCCCATCACTATTCCTTCACTCTGAGTGAGGCTGATACCAACTGCTGCTACGGCGCGCAAACACCCTGGGAGTGCTGCTGCAACCGGATCCAAAGTAGCTGAAAAATACGCTACTGGTCTGTTTATGCCACCATGGGCTTGAGTCAAGACAGACAAAGAACATGCATCACGTTCATGACAAAACTATGTGAAAGGCTTTGTGTAATCAGGCATACCTAAAGCTGGAGCCCTACACATGCATTCTTTCAACTCAATGAAAGCATCCATCTCATCTCCTTTCAACTCAATTTGATCCAAGGCATCCTTCTGGGTCAGCTTCAGTAGAGGCTTTGCTAGAGTCGAGAAGTTGGGAATCCACTGGCGACAGTAGCCCACCATTCCCAAAAACTTCCTCACCTCCCTCCTTGTCTTTGGTGGACTCATTTGAAGTACACTTGTTATTCTTTCCTTCATTATTTTCCTTGACCCTTTCTCTATTTGGTGACCCAAGTATTTCACTTTCTTCTGACAGAACTGCAACTTTGAAGGAGACACCTTGTGTCCATTCCTTCCCAAATGGTTCAGTAGGGCAATGGTATCGGCTGTGCAGCCACTTTCTGTCTTAGCTGCAATCAGTAAGTCATCAATGTACTGTACTAGAGTTGACTCGAATGGCAATTCTAATTCTTCCAAATCTTTCTTTAGGATCTGATTGAAGATTGACGGTGACTCAGAAAACCCTTGAGGAATTCGACACCAACTGTACACTCTGTCTAAGAATTTGAAACAAAAGAGGAATTGGCTGTCCTCATGAAGAGGCACCGAAAAGAATGCTTGTGACAAGTCGATGACCGAGAACCACTCGGCATCGCAAGGGACTTGAAACATTATCACAGCTGGATTTGGTACGACAGGGCAACACTTGACTATGATGTCATTTATTTTCCTCAAGTCCTGCACAATTCGAACCTTTCCACTTGGCTTTATTAGTCCCATGATTGGTGAATTACATGGACTACTCAACATTTCTTTCAGTACTCCCTGCTTTACAAATTCGTCAATGAGTTGGGCAACTTTCATGAGGGTGTCTTGTGCCATGTGGTATTGTGGGGTCTGGGGAAAGATTGCATTGGTCTTTACAGTCACTTTCACTGGTTCCACTCCTTTCATCAATCCCACCTCTTTCCCTGTCATATCCCACACTTCCTTTCCGACTGTTTCCCGTAATTCGGCTGGAATACCTTCTTCAGTTATCATCGGGAAAAGGCAAATCAGGGGATACTCTTCATCGACATTTTCCATCTCATCCCCCTCTACACTGTCCTCTCCCTCCCCATCACTGCTCGTCTGTATTTTTATTCCGTCGTTCGAACACATAATCGAACAACCCAATTTGCACAACAAGTCTCTCCCTAACAGTGCTATCGGGCTTGAGTCACATACCACAAACTGATGTAACCCTTGATAGTTACCGATGCTGACTGGTACCGGATCTGTTATTGGGTTCGTCAGGTGCCTGTTTGCTACTCCCACCACTTGAACTGTCCTCCCTGAGAGTGGCAAATTTGGTACTTCAATGCTCTTAACAGTTGAACGTGTTGCTCCTGTGTCAACCAGGAATGAGACACGATGACCCATTACTCTTCCCTCCATGTACGGACCCTTTTGATCAACTTCCAAGGATGCTGCAAGCACACAATCTCCTTCCTCTCCTGAACTTTCACTCTCCCACACATTGTTTATTCCACTCTCACTGTGTAGTGGGAACTGTTGTACGGTGCTATTTGTACTCATTACCTGACCCGAGACCTGTGGAGGAACCATCACTTGCTGCTGACTCATTGGCGCCAAGGGTATTTGCATTTGCTGATTAGGTACCATGGGTAACTGCTGTTGCATTGGCTGCATTTGCGTCATATGCATACAAGGCATCTGCATCTGCTGCGGCTGCATAGGTTGTAATCCCTGCAACTGATTTACGGTCTGAAAATTTGGGCTTGGACCTCTCATTTTCGGTCCCCTCATTGTCTGAAATGCATTGACATCATTGTTTTGCTGACCAACACCTGCACCTTCCTGCACCACCATCGGGCACTCGCGTTTCCAATGACCGACAATTCCGCACACGTGACACGGCATCACCTTCTTCATTGCCTGCACACCATTCACAACAGTGTTCAAATCCGGTCCATTATTCACAAAACCTCCTCTGCCTCTGCCTCTGGCCTGTGGCTGAAACGCCATGTTTCCCTGCAACTGCGGCTGCGGTTGCGGTACCTGCTGTTGGAACCCTTGCATCCCTTGCAAACCTTGTAAACCTGTCTGAGCTGCTTTAAGCTGCATCATCATCACCTTCTCTTTCAACCTTTTCTGTTTCACTTCAATTTCGTCGCTACAGTATTTCGCATAATTCAACACCTCATCAATCGGTTTCGACTGCCAGCAAATCAAATGCGACTTTATCATCTGACTTATCTCTGGTCTCAGCCCTTCCACAAATCTGAACACAAAATGAAGCATGTCCTTCGCCTCTATTGTTTCCGTGCCGCTGTAGTTCTTAAACGCCTTCAACAACCTCTCATAGTAACTATGAATCGACTCTTTAGCCTCTTGGGCAGTTCGATCGATCTTCTGCCAATCTACATTTTTCGCGGCAACCTTCGTCTTCAGGTGCTCAATCACCTTATAGTACAGGCTCATCACCATAGGTGATGGTGCACCCGTCTCCCTGTCTCTCTCTGGTTCACTCGTCGGCCAACCTACAGCTCTTTTGCAATCCTCCCACAAATCTGCCGGAACCACAATCTCAAAGAGAGTGTTCAGATCTTCCCAAAGACATTTTGCAAGCTTCACAAACCTATCAGTCTGCTGATACCATTCAATCGGTTTCTCTCTCAGTTTGGGAAAATCATCCGTAAAAGACTGAATGTCACTTCTGTGCCAGGGTACATGTATTAATTTTCCCCCTGCTGTCTCCCTCATTGGTAACATGGTTACTGCTTCGCTACTCTGTGGTCTTTTCTCATTGTGCTCTGTAGCACTGTCCCTCCTCTTTTCCTTTCTCTTTACCCACCTACTTTCCCACTTGTCCAAACACCTCCACACTTGTGCACTCTGCAGCAATTCTCTAAGGTGCGCCTTCATGCCTGCTGACCTCATGTGTTCAAAATCTGTGGTCCCAAAATCCAATCTATAGCTCCTGCTCAAGTGTTTTGTCTTGTCTATGTCAACCCCGTTTTTGTCAGCTATTTCCTGCAAACTTTTATGTACCTTATTCACTTCTCTTGTAATTCTGGGACATAGATATCTCAGCTCTTCTTCCGAGTAGGACTCTAACCTATTCACCCCCATAGTCCCTTCCACCAATTCTTGTGCTTCCATGTTCAACCTCATCCTATTCATATAATCTTCTCACTTCCCACTGTCTGAGCTTTGTGTGGAATTCAAACTGTTGAACCACTGTGTCAGCTGTTGCGCATTCAACCCATCAGTGTAGCGTTCACATCGACTGCCACTGATGGTTGCGGCAACTTTTCAGTGTTCGATGACAGAGGTATTATCAGTGGGGGACTCGACCTCACCAGTGTCGACTGAGCACATATGGGACTAAACTCCATCAAGGACCCAGATCCATTTGGCTGAGCCGCTATAGGAGTTATCCCTGGAGTGTTTTCTATGCACCTCCTTTCGGTCCCATTCTGCAGCATTGATCCCTGACCGCTCATACCTAAGTTAGGCTGACTGTACAGAGGTACCGGTAGACCTACAGTAATGGGTAGTGATATCGCATCTGGGTTTTGTCCATTTCCCACGTTCTGAGGCACGTTCATTCCCACACTATGGGTCATCATTGCCGGCATGCCCATCTGGCTCCCCGTCATCTGAGCATGTGCTGTTCCCCCCTGCATCTGCTTTTGAGGCATCAAAAACTGGGTTGATTCAGCTTGTGCCAACGTCGGGTTGTGACCATTCTGTACTCCCCTTACTGTTGGATCTAGAATCATTCCTGCACTGTTGTCACTGCTGTAGTACCCTGGCATCTGCGGCTGATAATTTTCTGCTGGTTTCAACATGGGCACATCTGGATATATTCTCCTCACCTGCAGTATCTGCGGGGTGAACAGTAAACTCGGGTCCTTAGACCCCGATGATGCTCCTGAACTCTGAGTTTCGCTGTTCTGTACCGGTGCCGGAGGGGCAGAACTGGTACTTGGACCTTGTCCACTCTCCGCATAAGGTGGTGGACGGTCGTTCAGCAATTGCATTATTAGCTCCTCATCCTCTAACTCCTCTTCTCTTCTCAACTTTTCCTCGTCCTCTCTATCCTTGGAACACCTCCTGTTTGTCTTACAGGTAGCTTTCTTACCTGTCTCCTCTTCTTCCTTAGTAATTGCGGGAAACAATTTTATCCCCTGCAATACATCTGACCTCCACACCTTCTGTGCATTATCCCACCTAGCGTCCGCTAGTGTCTTTTCTACCTTCCTTATCCTTGTTTCGAACTTATTTTTCTGTTGCTGTCTAGCCATTAATTCCCAAATCGCTAGAGCCTCAAACTGGGCTGGCCTTGGAGGCACCTTCATGTCGTACATCGTGAACCTCAAATTCTCCAGAATCCTTATATTGAATGTCCCGTGGATCGGGAATGCTACGCTCCCATGTTTCTCTGTCAACTTGTGCCATTGCTTTAGCCAAAGGCACGGAGCTACCCCCTTTTCCTCCATTACGATGTAAGCTGGTGTGCCTTCGGGCGGCGTCTCCTCTCCTACGCTCGCTTTAATGTAAGACTCCCACTTCATCGCACTCCTTAATGCTTTAAAAAATTTCATTTTCTCGTCTTTTATTTCAATAGGTGACTTTAATTCCCGGAATACTCTTCGCTTGCCTTTCCCCTTCCAATCGAGCCCCACGGACTGCGTCCAATCCGTGCGCGACCCTTCCCTGCAACCAACCGATCCCAGCGCGGCTCCTAGTGACGTCACACTCACACACACTGCGGCTGACAAAGCCTCGCGGCTAGTCCTCCTTCACTCAGCTCCTTTCGTAACAACTTCTTGCATATATCGCGAGCTACAAAAACTAAAACAGATCTGTCGGTTTACTACAGGAAGGGTAACACAGTCGCTTCAGGAACTTAGGGATTTTTCACTAGCCTCGGCAGTTATTCCATCTTTCTCGGTCCCCACGTTCGCAAGCAAATCTGACCCGCAGACCTACTCTCAACTTGTCAATGATCTATTCTAGTGCACTTAGAATTTTGTCAAAGCCCGAAGTCGAAGTTTCTTTCACTCCCTTAACACACGTACCGACCCGTTGACCACACCCGATCAACCTACTAAACCGCCCAGACCACAACATAAATCAACATACTCCGGAGTCTCTTGACCTCGCAGGGCCCGTCTCAACAACAACAACCACGTGGACCTTTTTATGCACGAAGAGCCACACGCACATGAAGTTCGACGACTTCCCTACTCTCACACTCGGAGTCGCACCTCCGCTATCTTCTATGAAGTTCGACGACTTCTCTACTTCTACACTCGGAGTCGCACCTCCGCTATCCTCTAAAATTCCTCGCAACCTTTTCACACAATCTGCGGCAATAAGCTGTGCAAGCGCAAAATCCTAACTTCTCTCATACCATCACTAGTTCCGCCAACGCTGATCTCACACCTCCATTCTCTTCATTCGCAAGCTCCGAGATCCCGGGAAAGTCGCGGTGGACCTAGCCCATCATCATTCTGTCAATCAGTTTTATCCAAGAAAAATCTAATTCAACTTCTCGAATGGGGTCTCAAAGGGCGTAACCGTTAATTCAACACCATGTACTTTAAGAGTACAGGGTCCCAAAAGACGAAACCGTCCTCTGCTACCATCTACTGATAGAGCGGTCCGTACTAATAATTTACCTGTGTTCGGACGCTCTTTAGGCCGATGAATCTTTTGGCTAAGTGGAACTCTCCGTACTCTTAATCAATCAATTTCATTAAATCAGTAATCAATAACGAACATAAGCAATACCCTGATCAACATAACACTTAACAATTAATCCAGAATACATTTCGGTGAACCCTGACCTTTCAGTCAGGAATAACCACACCAGTTTATTCAAAGTTAGTAAATTTATTTCCCTATATTAACAAAGCTAGCACAATATAGATGTGTCTCAACACCAAATGATAAACGTAAATGAACATTAATAGCTGTCCATAGCGACGAAACAAGTGCAATCTATGCAGCATTTGAATAACAAGGCATTCGATAATAGCAATGCAAATCACTAGAACTATAATCTGTAATGGGCTAATTGCATACATTGGTCAGCATAGCAAGGTCTCAAATTGCATCGTGCAACAAAAGAATCCTCATCTAACCTCAAATTAGCATCGGCATGTGGGACTTCATGCAAAAACAATTTAGCAACATTAATTTAGAAAACTCCTAGCTAGGGATCTTATCAAAAATCAGCAGTTGGTTACCTAAAAGAAACACAATGCAATTGTACAATTTCCTTTCATATTTACCAATTACGATCAGCATACAAGGAAGTCTTCGTCTCACAGGTACCGTTTCTCGATCAGCATGGGACGGGGCAAAGGGGCAGGGGTGGACGGGGCAATTGCCTCACGGCGGCAAAGTAAAACTACTACTTCATGCAAGGGATCAAAGTTAAAGTCTCTAGGGCAAGAATTATTTAGAGTCTCTTTCTCTCGATTAGAGAAAGCATCAAAGTCTCTTTCAAAATGGCGTCGCAGCAAAGTGGGACATAATAGCTGCAATGTCCTGCAAAATGGCGGGTATGGGCGATGTCCAATAATGGCTGCAATGGCTGGTAATGGCTACTTTCTTCTCGTGCACCTGGTTTAAATAGACAACAGTTCAAATCCAGTAGGGTCTTCCATTGGAGGGTTCATAGGTTAGCTTCAAATTGTCCAATCAAAACAACAGTTCTCAAGCTTTTACTTAAGCATACATTATCCTTGGAGACGAGTACGCAAGTTGCAACATTTTATACCAATTAACTCACTTTCAGAGCTTCCATTGTCCGCACCTGCAGATTGACCTTGGAGTAAAGAGAAATATGCCAGGCTGGCACGAAACCTTAAGATAAGCATGTGAACGATCTCAGTGGAAAAGTACAGCTTCGAGCAGAAATACACGTTTAATAGCACATTGGAAAAATACGAGCATCTAAACCGTGAGACCAGGCAACTAGGCCAAAGCCTCCATTTAAGTCATGCTAAGCTAAAACATTTCTAACGAGCAAATCGTAGCACACGTTCATAATTATGTCAGATTAGTGCAATTCTAATACATCACGTTATATAAAGCACGCTTATAAATGTTGGCAAACTACTCTGAGGGCACATTTTGTCCCCGTACAATCTTTATTTGTTCGGTTAAAGTCACACATGATTATTGCAGCACTACGTTTAAGCGTCAATAAATGAAAACCTTCATTTTCTGCTTCATCACCACCCACATCCTTAGATTACCATTGACCTTCTTCACTAGCATGACGGGGTCTAACCATTCCAATGCCTCTATTTCCTCGGTGATGTTGTGCTCACATACCCTAAAAAGTCACTTCTTTAAAGGCTCTATCATGTTGAATGGCACTGGACACAATGTGTGAACCTTGGGTGTGATATTGTCATTTAATTTAATTTTATGCATAAAACCTTTCAACAAACTCAGATTGTTGTTAAAAAAAACTCCTGGGAACTTCTCCTGTTAAACTGTTTATGACAAGCCATTAATGTTGGACTTTGGCCCTATTATTTGATCTGGATGGTTGGGATCCAATTTAATCTGTAGTTCTCTTTGTTGCAGACACCCCAACAGACAGGATTCATCTTTCGCAATTCACACTTTAGATGGAGCACTCACTCCTTGGAACTCCAAAATACCCTTGAAATATCACACTAAATCAATTGACTTGTTGCCAGATGCTACCAGCCTGACTTCAGGAGGTTTTATAACCTTCTCCGGACACTTGCTGATGTACTGTTGTCCAATAAGTGTATATCGTGTGCCAGAATCAACCATCATCTGTACTTCCACATTGTTGATAGTCATTGTGCAAAAAGGATTATCTATCTGACCCACTTCTCCTACTTTGCTGACATGCAATTGGAATTCTTCCAGTAAAGCCTTCTCTGCTTCACAACTTATGGGAGTAATCACATTTATCAACTTTTGAATAAAATGTCCACTCTTGCCCTTGCTTACTCTTGCAAATTCCCCTTGCGACTTGTATTTTCAACATATCTGTCATACCGCAGAACAATCAGGGTTAGTGGCAACATGTCCCTTCAGACTGCACTTGTAACACGTCACATCTTATTGAAGATCTCTGCAGGCCTTGATGCTGGCATAACCTACTTTCTTATAAGATTTTCCTTACGATTCTCTCTTGATGCATTTGTGAACTTATTTATGCTACTGGACTCCATTTCCTTCAACCCTTCTTCGGAGTTCTCTGCCCTCGGCGATTTCTGTTGCTTTGCTTAATGTCAAACCCTCCGTAATTAGCAACTTCCCTTGAGTTATTCTGCCCACAATTTTCTGCGCCAACTGATCTATTAACATGTAATCTTTGTAGTTACAGATTGAAGTTAGTTGGCACAGATCAACCATAAAATTGTCAACTTTCTTACCAGGACAGTGACCTCTCTTTAGAAACTTATACCTTTCCACTACTTCATTCCTTTTTTTCTCCATAATTGATATCCAGTTTGTGCCTAGCTGTTTCAAATTCATCCAACTCATCTTTGTCTTAATCATCCATTTGCAAAGAGTGAAGATGCTTTAAGATGCGTCGGCCTTCTGCTCCCAAACAATGTTTAAACAGTGCCATCTTGCACGATGCTCTTAATATATCCCCCCCATTGCCAACACATGAGCCTCAAAACCTTCCTTCCAGTCTCCCCACAGCATCGTGGATTCACCCGGGACATTCAAAAATGTTGTTGGCACAATTATCTCTTCCTTGGCAAAATTGTGGTTTACACACTTGACCATTGGTAGGTTTCTTCTTTTTCTTTTCTTTTTTTTTCCAACGTTGTAAACAGACGCTGAGGCCCTCATTTTGAGATTGGTGGACAGCGGAGACCACCTGCCCTATTATGCGTTTCCCTCTGGCCCAGCGGGAAACAGGCCACAATATTGACGCTGGCTTGTAATCGAGTTGGCGGCAATGTTGTGGTGTGTCGGGTGCAACAGCACCCGTTGCACTTTTCACTGGCTGTAATTCAGGCAGTGAAAAGCACGACAGGGCTGTCCATGGGGGCCCCTGCACTGCCCATGCCAAGTGCATGGGCAGTGCAGGGGCCCCTATGGGGCTCCCGGCACCCCGTCTCTGCCAGTCTGTGCATGACAGTCTAACCGCCATGCAAAAACAAGCTGAGAAGGGACTCATAATCCCCAGTGCAGCGCTGCCGGCACCGCCAGGCTGTTCACCCGCGGCAACCTGGTCATAATGTGGAGGCCGGACAGCTGCTTTGGCGGCGGTCTGACGACCACCGAGAGTCTGGCGATCCTAGGATCGCCAGACTCATAATGAGGGCCTGAATATTAGCACAGCCACGGCTTGTTGAAATTAATCCAGCGTACCTCTACACACTTCTTCTTTGCAAGGCAATTACAGTGTGTAGACATGTCTTCTTCTTTTTTGCTGATGACAGTTGGTAGGCAACCTCGGCGTGTAGAAACTTTTTCACCTGCACAGGCTTGTTGCCAAGCAACACCAGGGTAAACACCCTTCTCTGTGTGGTGAGGCACGTGACATACACGTTTTGTTCTCGCATCAGCCTCTGTTTGAGGAGCTTGCTCAGTCAGGCCACAGGGCAGCCTAAATTTATGGATGAGGGCTCTACAAGTTTTTTTCCTGCTACGCCACCTGCCTAATTCAAAGGCACACACCGCTCGTTCTTGTCAGCCATCAAAGCAAACTTGGCTGGCCTCGGAGATCAGATCAGCATCGTCGATACTTCTGTCTCGTTCGACTTGCAGGTTCGTGGAAATCTCATCGCCACTGAGATGCCCACCTCAGGAAATGGTTTAAGGTGAGTTTATTTGTATGTTCAAGAGGAAGCTGATACAGAGCTCCTCACACAAGGCTTCTTCAAATGATCCTCCTAACAATCTCTGCATTCTTGTGACATCTCTACATGCCATGCATGCAGGATGCCACAGTAGGCTTGGGGTAACAGTGAATAACACGGTGGTGCACTTGTTTTCTGGCCACAACTCCTGTTATTTCCTTGTAGACCCACTTCTGAAACGCAAGTAGAAGGCACGTGGTTGTGGTTGGGGATGCCGTACTGAATTTGTGTTTGTGCAAAGAGTTGCCTACCACCCTGTGGTGTGCCTTGAGCCAGGGCAGGGAAGTAAGGACCTGTGTGCACTTCAGAGTCCCTTTTTGAAGTCACCCCCACTGCAAAGGCACCACTGGGTATAAGAACTGGACTTCTGACTCTACCAACTCAGTACCCTTTTGTACCTGAGGATACTCTGCCAGGAAGATAGACTGCTCTGCTGCTGAAAGGACTGCCACTCTGCAGGAACTCTGCTGGACTTTGTTGGACTCCTGCTTTGTTGTACCTGCCTTACTGCCTACTGCCCTCCTTTCCTTTGAGTAAGAAGGACTGGACCTGCATCTCTTCATCCCCAGAACCAAGTCACTCCAAGAGCTTGCTGGCTTGTCTCCTTTTCTGAAGTCACATGGACATCAAAGACAGCTCTGCTGCAGCTCCTAGACTCTGCCAACTGTGAGTCCTATCCTGGCAAGTGAAGCCTATCCAGTCCTGGGCCCTTGGAAGTTGGTATTTCATCTGCTTTCTACTACAATTGACACATCAATGGCATTGTTCTGAGTGAAACCACTGCTTCCTCCCTCAACACTGATGCATGGCTGCTGTCACTGAGGTCGAGGACTCTGCATCGCTGACTGCATGGCTCAGGATCGACACATCACCACCAGCCCGGCACATTGCCTTTGCATCGCTGATGTTGCATTGATTCTGCTTTTGCAGAACTGTGCCATGGGACAATAGAATGTCAGAATGCAGGGGCTCTGCCACTTATGCCAAATCAGTACTGTCATACCAAAATACCTAACTTCGTCACAGTGCCTTACTTCCACTCCTAACCTCACAGAGTGCATGAAATTGTGGCAACCCAAAAAGCACGACATTCTTGACCCCTCTCAGAGACCTTTGGTGAAACAGGTCAGACCTTTTCATACAATATCTCAGTCATACATATCCAGAGTAACAGTAAAAAGAAACAATGAAAGTACACAATATAATTATTGCAACTAACATAGTTTATTATGCAGCAAATTACATGTGATTACAATACTGGCAATAATTATACAAATCAGAATAGCAGTTACAAAACTGTATAACACAAACAGTGCCACCATAATTCAAATTTAATGGCCTAAGCCTATCCTGTTATGGTATGCGCAGGAAGACTATTATTATTATTGCTAGTGATCACTTGGAGCAGTGAACCCCATGCCTCTGTTTGTTTAGTCAAGTGGTCCTCATAGAGAAGTGTAAACCCAGTTTATACAGGCTGCATGCCCCAGAGGGCATCTGTTCCACAGACCGGTCAGCTCTGCTAGAAACCTCCTCTCTAAAGCTAAACACTATGGCCCTCATTCTGACCCTGGCGGTCGGCGGAGAGACGGCGGTCGGACCGCGAACAGACCGGCGGTATTAAAAATGGCATTCTGACCGCGGCGGTCCCCGCCGCGACCGACCGCTACTTCTCCACTCCGACCGCCGCGGCGGTCATGACCGCGGGGCTGGAGTTTGCGCACTCCGGCCCGGCGGTCGTCCCAAGACCGCCAAGGGTATTATGACCCTGCCTACCGCCGCGGTTTCTTGCGGGCGGGAACCGCCGTGCGAACCATGGCGGTAAGCACTATCGGGCCTGGCACTGATAGGGGTCTCCCCCACCCCCCACTACCCACCCGAGTCCTCCCCCCACACCCTCCACCCCCCTGCCACCCCCCAGAGGTGGTACGAACCCCCTCCCCACCCCCACCCCGACATGCACATACATGTACCCCGACATGCACACACCCCCAACATGCACATATACACACCCCCTACACACACATACACAACGGGGACACATACCCGCACACATACATGCCGACATGCGCACCTGCCGAACAGCACACATTACCCATAGACACAGCAGCACCCCCCGCCCGCATACACGCACTCACACACCCCCTCTACACACTCACACGCACACCCCCATGCACGCCCACATCACACAACACCCCCCCACCCCCTCCCCTCACGGACGATCAACTTACCTTGTGCGTTGGTCCTCCGGGAGGCGACGGGAGCCATAGGGACGTGACCGCCAACAGAAGACCGCCAACAGAAGACCGCCACACAGAAATGTGGGTCGTAATTCTGTGGGCGGTGTTCTGCTGGCGTGGCGGTGGAGGTTGACCAGTCTCCACTTTCCCGCCGACCGCCAGTGTGGCTGCTGGCGGTTTTCCGGCGGAACGCTCCCAGCGGTCAGAATGCGCACAGCGGCACACCGCCGCGGTCGGCGGTCTTCACCGCGGCGGTAACTCAGCGGTCTTGCGAAAAGACCGCCAAGGTCAGAATGAGGGCCTATGTGACCTAATTTATAACATTGGCTTGATACAGTGAAAAGCTACCATGTTATATCTATAGGAACCTGGGAACGATTGCTGGACAGACAGAAAATAACACATGGCACTTGTTGTGCCTGCTGAGCAGTCAGAGAATATACAGACAGAACCCAGTGGCTGCACAACAAGTGACATCACAGTCTGTTTCAAAACAATGACACGAAAGAAAAATGTGCAATGTACGACAGTGAAGTGCAGAAATATCATATTTATTATAGTGCTAAGAAATTAGGCATAACCATAGTGAGTCCATGAATGGGCCTTATGACACTGATTGCGCGGCTCGACAGCCACATATCGCCTTCATCGCAAAAGGTTTGACACCTCATCCCAGCTCTGAGATCGTCAAATGCGTGGCTCAACAAGGACGCATCCCTGAGCGGATTGGAATGACACATCACATTTACATCACCTTTTCTGTTCCCCGCATTGGATCTTCAACATCGACGCAACCCTCCATCCAAGGTACTGTTTTAGTGGGACAAGGTTGGTCCCTGTAGCTGGCCTGCGCTCCATCGCTGTTGGCATGAACTTTGGATTTACCCCGGTCTGGCACGACTAGATAGCTCCTCTTGGCGCTTTAAGTTTCCAAGCGCTACAAATGCAGATACCCTATAAAAATGAATATCTCGACTTCTACTTCTTGGATTTCTGTCGTTTTGGTCTTGTTTTGTTCATTAAACTAAAATCTTTTTTTCTAACGTGGTGTGGATTATGTTTATGTTTTTTTTCACTGTTTTACTGTTTTAAGTGTTGCACAAATACTTAACTCATTGCCTTTTAAGTTAAGCCTGACTGCTCTATACCAAGCTACTAGAGGGTGAACACAGGTTATTTTAAGGTGATTATCTCACTTTCCCTGACTAAGATTATGGTCCCTACTTGGACAGGATGGATACCTCTGCCAACTAGAGACCCAATTCTTAACAAGTCCCTTCTGTTTAATTAGGTACATAAGGAGTAGCATGTCGAAATTAAAGGAAAAAAGGTGATAGGGCAGAACCCAGGGATATGATACAATCAGGTTGTTAGAATTGGGGTCTCTGGTTAGCAGTCTGTCCAACAGGGGCCCCCACTGTAGTCAGGGTAAGGGAGATACACACCTAGGATAGCCCCTTGGTAGCTTGGCACAAGCAGTTAGGCTCATCTCAAAGGCAATGTGTAAAGTATTTGTACCAACACACACAGTAATGCAGTTAAAACACTACAAATTGGACACCAGCTCTTCACAGCTCAGTTCATGAGCTCCCAGCATTTCTTTTTCCTGGGCTAAGGCTCTCTCAGCCTCAGCTCTCTCAAGCTCTTCATCTACCTCTCTCAGCCTCTGCTCACAAACTAGAAGCCATCCCTCTCTCTCTGGTTCTCTCTCAGGGCCACTGCTCTCCTCATCAGAGTAGTCCTCCTCCTCAGAAACCTATGGTGTGGTTGCCTCCCAGCGTTTCATCTCATACTGAAACAGGGCTGTGTCAAGAACCCACCTTTGGGATCTTTTCTTCACATCGAGCCCCCTTTCCGTGCAGAAAACTTTAAGCTCCCTCATTGAATAGATCTCCAGGTGCCAGAAGTTGATTTCTATTCTGCCAAGGCCTCACAGGTGTAACAACTAACCAGAGTTCCAAGTATCAACAATACACCCAGGAGGACACCAGAGAACAAAAGAGGAAAAAAACAGAATGTGATCACATGATGGTCTGCACTGAAAACAGTAGTGTACACCATCACTGTATGTCAAGTACAAATACAAGTCCTAATCCCAACCGCTGATCACCAATGTTAAGGGTCGCTGTAAGGGAGATACACACCTAGGATAACCCCTTCTCACCCCCTTGGTAGCTTGGCACAAGCAGTCAGGCTTATCTCAAAGACAATGTGTAAAGTATTTGTACCAACAGACACAGTGAAAACACTACAAAATGGACCTCACACCAGTTTAGAACAATAGCCAATATTTATCTAAATCAAACAAGACCAAAACGACAAAATTCCAACCTACACAAGTAAAATTATGAATTTTTAAATTGAAAAGAGTCTTACTCCATAGAAAACATTGGATGCATTGATGTTACACAAAGTACCTGGTTTGCATCAAAAATAAAGCCGCATGGGCTAGCGTTTGTCGGAAAAGTCAGTGATGCGTCAATTCCTTACTCGCAATTGAGGCTGTGCGTCTTTTCTTCTCCAGTCGGGTAGACAATGCGTCATTTTTCTCTCCCGCAAGAGAGCAATGTGTTGATTTCCAGACAGGCACCTCAGGTCCAGGCAGGTTCATGTCGATTTTGATGGCCAGCGATGATGCGTGCGAAATCCATCCACACTATGACGAGAATCCATGCTGCGTGGGGTTTGCATTATTTTTAGCAGCCACAAGCAGTAGTTGCATAATTTCTCCTGCCGCGATGCAGGTGGTGCATTGATTTCTCAGCTGCGATGCAGGTGGTGCGTTGTTTATACAGCCGTGTTGCAGGTGGTATGCCAAATGTGTCCCTGCGCAGCCCCTGTTCATGGATTTCTGCTTTGGTTCCACCAGCTTCACCTTTCAAGGGCTCAGGGTCTGAAGTTGGCACCACTCGGCAGGGTAGGAGTCTCAGCAGAGAGTCCAGGTGCTGGCAGAGGTAGTCTTTGATGGCCCTGAGACTTCAAAACAGGAGCCAAGCTCAGTACAATCCCTTGGAGACACTTCACAAGCAGGAATATACCACAAAGTCCAGTCTTTGTTCTTTATCAAGCAGAAGCAGCAACTGCAGGCCAACCCAGCAAAGCACAGTCACAGGCAAAAGGGCGATAGTCCTCCTCCAGTTCTTCTCCTTGGCAGAGGTTTCTCTTGTGTCCTGAAGTAATCTAAAAATATGGGGTTTTGGGTCAACTACTCATACCCCTTTCTGCCTTCGCAATAAGAAAATTTGAAAGGAAAGTCTCTATTATTCACAAGATCCTGCCTTGCCCAGTCCTGGCCCCAGACACATACCAGGGGGTTGGAGACTGCATTCTGTGAGGGAAGGCACAGCCCTTTCAGGTGTAAGTGTCAGCTCTTCCCTCCCCACTTTAGCCCAGGAGACTCATCAGGATATGCAGGCTACACCCCAGCTCCCTTTGTGTCACTGTCTAGAGGGAATTCACAAACAGCCTAACTGTCATTCTGACCCAGACGTGGATTCCACAAGCAGGAAGAGGCACAGAACGGTTAAGCAATAAAATGCCCACTTTCTAAAAGTGGCATTTTTAAACTGACAATCTACAAAACAACTTTACCAAAAGATGTATTTTTAAATTGCGAGTTCAGAGACCCCAAACTCCAGCTATCTGCTCCCAATGGGAAACTGCACTTAAAAGATATTTAAAGGCAGTCCCCATGTTAACCTATGAGAGAGACAGGCCTTGCAACAGTGAAAGCCGAATTTGGCAGTATTTCCCTCTCAGGACCTGTAAACCACATCAGTACATGTCCCACCTTTAACATACACTGCACACTGCCCATAGGGCTACCTAGGGCCTACCTTAGGGGTGACTTACATGTAGTAAAAGAGAAAGTTTGGGCCTGGCAAGTGGATATTGGCAGTTTAAAACTGCAGTGGCAGGTCTGAGCCATGTTTACAGGGCTACTGATGTGGGTGGCACATTCAGTGCTGCAGGCCCACTAGTAGCATTTGATTTACCGGCCCTGGGCACGTCTAGTGCACTCTGCTGGGAACTTACTAGTAACTCAAATATGTCAATCAGAGATAAACCAATCACCAATATAATTCACACAGAGATCATATGCGCTTTAGCAATGGTTAGCTGTGGTAAAGTGGTACCTAGGGTAGGTCGCTCCCCCCGCCGCTGCAGCTCCACCTGCCCAGGCTCCTGACACCTCCCAGCAAGACCAGCTAAACCGTAAGTACTCCCCCCGCCCAGCCCTACGCCCAGCCCCGCGCCACTCACCTCTCTTTCCCTGAACTTCTGTATTCTGCCTTCCGCTCTCTCCTCAAACCTCTCTCCGCACCTTTGCTGTCCATCTCCCTTTGCTTCCTGCACCTCCTTCCTGCTTCTGGTAGCAATCTTTCTCTGCTCCTCTTCTGCAGCCCACTTGCTGCGTGTTTCTGCTCTTTCTCTGTGCCCCGCTCCTCTTCCTCACTGCGTTTTCTTCCTACTTTGCTCTTCCTCTCTGTTCTTCTTTTCTCCTCTGCAACCCGTCCTGCGTGTTCTTTCTTCTTTTTCTTCATCTGTGTTCTTCTGTGCTCTTCTCCTCCTCTGCACCCTGTCCTGCGTGTTCTTTCTTCTTTTTCTTCATCTGTGTTCATCTGTGCTCTTCTCCTCCTCTGCACCCCGTCCTGCGTGTTCTTTCTTCTTTTTCTTCATCTGTGTTCTTCTGTGCTCTTCTCCTCCTCTGCACCCCGTCCTGCGTGTTCTTTCTTCTTTTTCTTCATCTGTGTTCTTCTGTGCTCTTCTCCTCCTCTGCACCCCGTCCTGCGTGTTCTTTCTTCTTTTTCTTCATCTGTGTTCTTCTGTGCTCTTCTCCTCCTCTGCACCCCGTCCTGCGTGTTCTTTTCTTCTTTTTCATCATCTGTGGCCTTCTCCTCATCTTCTGGACGCTTCCCTCCCCGGCTTCTCTGGTCTCTCCTCTTCTTCTTGACTCCTCTCTCCTCTTCTTCTTGACTCTTCTTCTTGACTCTTCTCTCTCCTCTTCTTCTTGACTCTTCTTCTTGACTCTTCTCTCTCCTCTTCTTCTTGACTAGAGAAGAGTCAAGAAACTCTTCTCTCCCCTCCCTCTCTTGACTCTTCTCCCCTGACTCTTCTACCCCTCTCTTCTATTCTTCCTGACTCCTCTCCTCCTCTGTAATCCCCCCTTCCCTATCTTTTTTCTCTCCCCCTCTTCCTGACCCCCCCGCCCTCTGCTTTCCCGCCGCCACCTCCCGCTTGGCCCCGCCCCCGCTCCCATTCGTCGCCCCCCTCCCGCCCCCAGCTGACCCCTCCTCCCCCCTCCTCCCTCTTATGGCGCCCGCTGCGCGGCGGAGTTAGCGACCCTTGACCCTAGGGTAGGTCGCGCCCCCCGCCGCTGCAGCTCCACCTGCCCAGGCTCCTGACACCTCCCAGCAAGACCAGCTAAACCGTAAGTACTCCCCCCGCCCTGCCCCACGCCCAGCGCGCACCACTCACCTCTCTTTCCCTGAACTTCTGTCTTCTGCCTTCCGCTCTCTCCTCCAACATCTCTCCGCACCTCTGCTGTCCATCTCCCTTCGCTTCCTGCGCCTCCTTCCTGCTTCTGGTAGCCATCTTTCTCTGCTCCTCTTCTGCAGCCCACTTGCTGCGTGTTTCTGCTCTTCCTCTGTGCCCCGCTCCTCTTTCTCACCGCGTTTTCTTCCTGCTTTGCTCTTCCTCTCTGTTCTTCTTTTCTCCCCTGCACCCCGTCCTGCGTGTTCTTTCTTCTTTTTCTTCATCTGTGTTCTTCTGTGCTCTTCTCCTCCTCTGCACCCCGTCCTGCGTGTTCTTTCTTCTTTTTCTTCATCTGTGTTCTTCTGTGCTCTTCTCCTCCTCTGCACCCCGTCCTGCGTGTTCTTTCTTCTTTTTCTGCATCTGTGTTCTTCTGTGCTCTTCTCCTCCTCTGCACCCCGTCCTGCGTGTTCTTTCTTCTTTTTCTTCATCTGTGTTCTTCTGTGCTCTTCTCCTCCTCTGCACCCCGTCCTGCGTGTTATTTCTTCTTTTTCTTCATCTGTGTTCTTCTGTGCTCTTCTCCTCCTCTGCACCCCGTCCTGCATGTTCTTTTCTTCTTTTTCTTCATCTGTGCCCCTCTCCTCATCTTCTAGACGCTTCCCTCCTCTGCTTCCCTGGTCTCTCCTCTTCTTCTTGACTCGTCTCTCCTCTTCTTCTTGACTCTTCTTCTTGACTCTTCTCTCTCCTCTTCTTCTTGACTCTTCTTCTTGACTCTTCTCTCTCCTCTTCTTCTTGACTCTTCTTTCTTGACTCTTCTCTCTTGACTCTTCTCTCCCCTCCCCCTCTTGACTCTTCTCCCCTGACTCTTCTAACCCTCTCTTCTGTTCTTCCTGACTCTTCTCCTCCTCTGTAATCCCCCCTTCCCTATCTTTTTTCCCTCCCCCTGACCCCCCGCCCTCCGCTTTCCCGCCGCCACCTCCCGCTCGGCCCCGCCCCTCATGCTCCCATTCGTCGCCCCCCCTCCCGCTTACCGCCCCAAGCTGACCCCTCCTCCCCCCTCCTCCCTCTTATGGCGGCCGCTGCGCGGCGGAGTTAGCGACCTTTGACCCTAGGGTAGGTAGCTCCCCACGCCGCTGCAGCTCCACCTGCCCAGGCTCCTGACACCTCCCAGCAAGACCAGCTAAAGCGTAAGTACTCCCCCCGCCCAGCCCCACGCCCAGCCCCGCGCCACTCACCTCTCTTTCCCTGAACTTCTGTCTTCTGCCTTCCGCTCTCTCCTCCAACCTCTCTCCGCACCTCTGCTGTCCATCTCCCTTCGCTTCCTGCTTCTGGTAGCCATCTTTCTCTGCTCCTCTTCTGCCGCTAACTTGCTGCGTGTTTCTGCTCTTCCTCTGTGCCCCGCTCCTCTTCCTCACCGCGTTTTCTTCCTTCTTTGGTCTTCCTCTCTGTTCTTCTTTTCTCCTCTGCACCCCGTCCTGCGTGTTCTTTCTTCTTTTTCTTCATCTGTGTTCTTCTGTGCTCTTCTCCTCCTCTGCACCCCGTCCTGCGTGTTCTTTCTTCTTTTTCTTCATCTGTGTTCTTCTGTGCTCTTCTCCTCCTCTGCACCCCGTCCTGCGTGTTCTTTTTTCTTTTTCTTCATCTGTGTTCTTCTGTGCTCTTCTCCTCCTCTGCAATCCCGTCCTGCGTGTTCTTTCTTCTTTTTCTTCATCTGTGTTCTTCTGTGCTCTTCTCCTCCTCTGCACCCCGTCCTGCCTGTTATTTCTTCTTTTTCTTCATCTGTGTTCTTCTGTGCTCTTCTCCTCCTGTGCACCCCGTCCTGCGTGTTCTTTTCTTCTTTTTCTTCATCTGTGGCCTTCTCCTCATCTTCTGGACGCTTCCCTCCTCTGCTTCTCTGGTCTCTCCTCTTCTTCTTGACTCCTCTCTCCTCTTCTTCTTGACTCTTCTTCTTGACTCTTCTCTCTCCTCTTCTTCTTGACTCTTCTTCTTGACTCTTCTCTCTCCTCTTCTTCTTGACTCTTCTCTCTTGACTCTTCTCTCCCCCCCTCTTGACTCTTCTCCCCTGACTCTTCTACCCCTCTCTTCTGTTCTTCCTGACTCCTCTCCTCCTCTGTAATCCCCCCTTCCCTATCTTTTTTCCCTCCCCCTCTTCCTGACCCCCCGCCCTCCGCTTTCCCGCCGCCACCTCCCGCTCGGCCCCGTCCTGCGTGTTATTTCTTCTTTTTCTTCATCTGTGTTCTTCTGTGCTCTTCTCCTCCTCTGCACCCCGTCCTGCATGTTCTTTTCTTCTTTTTCTTCATCTGTGCCCCTCTCCTCATCTTCTAGACGCTTCCCTCCTCTGCTTCTCTGGTCTCTCCTCTTCTTCTTGACTCCTCTCTCCTCTTCTTCTTGCTCTTCCTCTCTGTTCTTCTTTTCTCCTCTGCACCCCGTCCTGCGTGTTCTTTCTTCTTTTTCTTCATCTGTGTTCTTCTGTGCTCTTCTCCTCCTCTGCAGCCCGTCCTGCGTGTTCTTTCTTCTTTTTATTCATCTGTGTTCTTCTGTGCTCTTTTTTTTTTTTTTTTATATTTTTATTAACATTTTATTATTTAATAAACAGTATCATGTTTACAGCACCATCTTTTTTGCTTCGTGTTAATGCATAACAGTGTTAATATCACTACTGTCTACATTGTTTGAGCGTTCTACTTCATTATTCGATAACCTTTATACTTTGAACTTATGCAAGAATAGAACATCAGTTGCGCTTCTTCTCGTTTGGGTTGCCCAATTGGCCGGGTGTATCAGAGTCATGTTTTTCTAGTTATTATATAACACATTTAATTTGTTTCAAACATTAATCAGCATAAACTTAAACACGATGGCAGTGTAGGGGGTGGAGGTTGCTTATGCAGGGGGATGCCATTTCCTGGTTTTTCCAGTATATATGGTGTCATTACTCATAGTCTTGTCTGGTTTCAGGTGGGTGGGGCGTCTACCGGGTTCAACCTGTCTGTTACTCAATGTCCTGGGTTCTATCCCCTGTTGTCCGCCTTATTTTCAATCTCGGCCTTGTCGTGTCTTCCCTTACCATGTCCTAGAGGGTGAGGCAACATCTCCTCCCTCCCTATGTTTACCCAGTCTCCACTCCTGTTGGTGTGTCTGTGTCTGTGTCCGCTGTTCTCACTATATTGTCCCAGCTTGTCATTGCTACTCCCCATTTCTGTGCAATAGGGTGGCGACGCAGTCCCCTCCCCTCCTCGCTCTTCAGGACCTGGAGTTCGGCTCTGGCCCATGTTGTAACGTCTTGTCTCCACCCAACCCGGGGGGGCTGAAACTGTGCCTTCCAGTTCTTTGCGATCTGTCTCCTGTACAGTACCAGTGCCAGACTCAGAAAGCGGGTCTCCACTCTTCCCCGTGGCAGCCCATCCCCAAGGCCCAGCAGACATCTGTCAGGGGTCGGAGTCAGGTTCTTATTAAGGAGTCTCGACAGGTCGGACATCACCTCGTCCCACCCCAGTTGGATCTCTGGACAGGTCCATACCATGTGGTCAAAATTCACGTCTACATTTTTGCATCTGGGGCACGCCCTAGGATCTCCCCCATAGATTACTGTTAGTCGATGTGGGGTGAGGTACGTTCTGTGGAGGTAATTATATTGTATATATCTCAGTCGTGTGCTGCGAGCGACGGTCCGGAGGTAAGCTAAAGCTCTGTTCCATTCCGCATCTGACGGTTCCCTACCGATTATCCTCCCCCATCTCTCTCTCAGTGGCCGCAGGGAGTCTAGTGCATCCTCAACTTGAACTCGGTATAGTTTAGATATCAGATGGGACTCATCTCCTGAAGTCAATAGGAGATGCAGCACCCTGTGGGTGGCCGGTTCAGCGTTGACCGTGATCCAGTGCGTTTTCAGCATATGTATCAGTTTATGATACATAAGGAACTGACCCGGGGAGACTCCACTGTCAACAAGATTAGCGAAAGACCTCAACACTCCCTCATGAAACAGGTCTCCCACCGTTTCTATTCCTGCTCTCCTCCAGGTTCCGAGGCTCATGCCTCCCAGGTTCCTCTCACCTGCCTCAATCGTGAGTACCGCCAGGGGTAGGGCCGGGGAGTACGGGGGGACAACGCCATTCCTTTTCACGCACCTCTTCCAACATGCTGACGCCACTCTTGTCATCAGGCTGTGCATGTGGGGATTGAGCTTCCTGTTTGTCATTCGAGCAATTAACTGATTTATGTCCTCCACTACTGGATCGGTGTACCTCTCCAGGTGACCCTTACCTGTGAGCCACCCGGCAACCCATTGAAGCTGGGATGCCAGGTAGTAGGCTTCAAAATCTGGCACTCCTAGACCCCCCTGGTTAGTTGGCCTGCATAGTATTTGGAGCGAGGTGCATCTACGACCATCATCCCATATAAGTTCCCCGAGTAGGGTGTTTAGTTCACGAAACCACGCCGTTGGAATCAAAAGGGGCAGGTTAGCGAAGTAGTATAGAAGCCGGGGCAGCATGACCATTTTGGACAATGCTACTCTGGCCATTATCGTTAATTTCAGCGATCGCCAGAACCCCACGAGGACTTTAGGGATCGTAGAGCTCTGCCCAGGTTACCCTCGCGCAAGTCTGCCCTGTCGTGAAACACCTGTATGCCCAAGTACTTAAAGGTTCGTGGGGCTCAAATCATATCCCCAGGGCATGTGTTCGGGCGTTCGCCACCCAGAGCCATAGGGAAAACGCATGTCTTGCTATGGTTGAGGCAAAGTCCAGATATGGTCCCATAGTTCTCCAGCACTCCCAGCGCCCATGGGAGATCCTTCTCTCCGTCCCTAAGGTAGACAAGTATATCATCAGCATATAGCGAGATGATATGTTCTTGGTGTCCCCATTCCACTCCTCTACCCACGCCTTCCCGCCGCATCTGGGACGCCAGCGGCTCGATGGCCAGGGCGAATAACAGTGGGGACAATGGGCAGCCTTGTCTGGTTCCCCTGTAAATTGGGTAAGTTCCGGACACTGTTTTTCCAGTTCTCACTCTTGCCAGTGGTGACGTGTATAACAAGTCCACCCATTTGACCCAATCTTCACCCATTCCCATACGGAGCATCACTGCTCTCAAGTAATCCCATCTGATCGAGTCGAATGCCTTCTCAAAGTCCACCGCGAGCAACACCCCTGCTGCAGGTCTCGTGTCGCTAGGCATATTCAGGACCGCAAAGAGACGTCTCAGGTTTAAGGAGGTGCTGCGATTCGGGACGAAACCATTCTGATCTACATGTACCAGAGTTGGTTCAAGAGGGAGTAAACGGTTGGCCAAGATCTTGCTTAGTATTTTAAAATCACTGTTTAGCATTGACAGGGGGCGGAAGTCGGTCACCGAAGGTTGCCTAGATTTTGTCTTAGGGAGTGGGATTACCAATGCCTCTCTCATGGTGCACGGCATTATCTCATTCTGTAGCAATTCTGTATACATCTCTACCAACTGGGGGGTCAGTTGCTTCTCTAATTTTTTATAAAAGTCCATGGGGAGGCCGTCTGTTCCCGGGGTCTTCCCTGAGGCTAATTGAGCTATAGCTTCACTGACCTCCGCCACCGTCACTGGGCCCCCCAGCCTATCCCTGTCTCCGGCCATCAGGTTCGTTATAGGTATATGTTGTAGGTAATTATCAAAGACCTCCGTACCGATTTCAACCGGTTTTCCATATAAAAAGGTGTAATATTCCTTGAATGCATCATTTACAGGGCCTGGCCTACTTCTGCATGTCCCTTCCTTATCCAGCACATTTGTGATGGGCTCGGCCTCTCCACCCGGCCTCACCAACCAGGCTAACATTTTCCCAGACCTACCCTCTTCAGATTGTAGGGAGGCAAAGTATTTTTGTGTGCTGTGGCATCTGAGTTGTTCTTCGATCTGGGAATGGTCCCTCTTTGCCTGATTATATTTCTCATTTACTAGTGTGCTCGCCCCCTGATTAAGTTCTCCCTCATGTATTATCTTCTCTAGCTTAGTCAGCTCCCTTTCAAGTGTGCGTCTCACTCCAGCCGATTGTCCAAGACAAAAAACCCTTGTCGCCACCTTGAGGGCCTCCCATTCCGTAGATCTAGAGGTGGTGGATCCCCTGTTAAATTGAATATGGTCAGTCAGGTGCTGTCTCAGGGTGTCTCTATATGCTGGGTCCTCATGTGCTGTAGGGGACAATCTCCAGGCCGGAATGGGGGGCCTAATCTCTGCCGCCATCCATGTTACCAATAGAGGGTTGTGGTCGGACAGTGAACGGCCCAGATATTCTGAGTGAACCATCCTGCATGCAAGGTCTGCCGTACACGCCACCCTGTCTATTCTGGTGTGGAGTCGGTGAAGGCCCGAATAATATGAGTAATCCCTGTCGTGTAAGTGTTGTTCCTGCCAAATATCCACCAGCCCCCAGTAGTTCAACCATTCACTAAGCTTCCCAGCTATCTTACTTGACATTGTATCCTGCAGTGGGGGGGGAGGATCTATCCAAGTCTACATCTAATATACTATTGAAGTCCCCTCCAACCAAAAGGTCCCCTCTCCTCTGGCGGGTGAGGTGGCTCGACAATTTCGTCAAAAAGGGGATCTGGTCTTGATTTGGGGCGTACATGCAGCATAGGACAATTGGTGTGCCGTATAGCCTTCCCTCCAGAATCACGAACCTCCCCTCACGATCTATGTTGGAAGCTTCTATCTCTAGGGGGACCCCTGCACGGATCCAGATCATTACTCCCCTTGCATTTGCTGAGTACTCTGTTGCGAACACCCGCCCCCTCCACCTACGTCTCAATCTCTCAGGTTCACCAGCCGCCAGGTGGGTCTCCTGTAGCATTGCTACCTGTATATTCCTCCTTTTTAAATAAGCCAGTATTTTGTGTCGTTTGGCCGGTGACCCCATCCCTCTAACGTTCCACGTTAAGAAATTGTATTCTGCCATGTTGGTGGTTTTTAAATTTACAGTGGCTACTCCTTGCCACTCTTACCGTCTGCTCTCCCCTGTTCATCAGTGAAGTACTGTTGTTACGCAACCATTCACCACCCCTTGCCATCCTAACTTGTAACTGCTTATCCCAACTCCCCTTCCCCAGGGCACCTCTCAAACAGTAGGCTACCCAAAAACAGAAAAAACACCTGCGCAACAGTGCAGCATGTTACATCTTTTAGTTGCAGTTCTCGCCAGTCCACCTGTACAGGCAAGATTCCAGTAGGGGGGTGGCCCTGCACGGAGGGGCCATTAGTGCACCATTTGCGCCTGCCCCGGGGTGTCCGGTAAGCCTCTGGGCCTCAGAGGTCATCTGCAGTCTGTGGGGTCACTACCGGGGCCTGCACCGAGCTGCTCGAGCCCCCCGCCGATGACATCACGGTCTCGTCCGATTCACCACCAGAGCCCTCCGGGGGGGTCCCCTCTCCGTTCACACGAGCCGCTGCCTCCAGTGCTGCTCTTCTGCCACTTTCTTTTTGGTTCCGGGATGGCGCCAAGTGTGGGCGACTTCGGGTCCGTCTTCCCCTGGGGGGCCGGCGCGGTCCACCTCCGGTCGGGCCCCCCCTCCCGAGCCGCTCTGTCTGGGTCCCGTGGGCTTCCAACCATTCCCATGCCTCCTCCGGGGATTGAAGAAATGTTGTTTTACTGTCTAGCATTACTTTCAGCTTAGCCGGGTACAGCAACGAGTATTGTATACCTTCGTCCCTTAGAGCCCTTTTGACTGCCATGTATGAGGCACGCTTACTCTGTACCTCTACTGTAAAGTCCGGGAACAGCGTGACTTCGCCATTTGCTACTTTAAATGGGCCCTCTTCTCGCGCCCTTTGTAGCAAGATGTCCCTGTCTCTGTAGTGCAGTAATCTTGCGATCACCACTCGGGGGGCCTGCCCGGCGCCAGGGGTCTCGCAGGCACGCGGTGTGCTCTTTCCAGAGTGTAGAATGAAGACAGACGGCCCGGTGCCACCACTGTGCTCAACCATTTTTCCAGGAATTCCACCATATTTGATCCCTCTGCCCCCTCCGGGAGGCCCACCACTCGCACTTTATTCCGCCAGCTTCTCCCCTCTGCGTCCTCAGCTCTTCGCTCTAGTCGCATCACTCTATCTCTGAGATGCGTCATTTCGGCCTGCAGGTCTTTTTGTTTTGGTGCGATATCGGCCAGTGTGGTTTCTGTCTCTTTGACTCTGTCCGATAATTTGTGATGGTCAGCCCTCAAGAGGCCCAGTTCGATCGCGACCTGATTGATGTCGTGTTGCAGTGTTAACTTAGTGTCTTCAATCGCACCTAAGATTTTGTCCACGGTGTCCTGTACATTGACCTGCAGTGGACCCTGCACATCCCCCCCCTTGCGCCCGGGGGCCGCTGCGCTGTCCATGACTTTGGCCTTGTGGCGGTTCTTAGGGGACATCGATTGCGTAGGAGATCGTCCCCCACAGTGGCGAATCGGACCACGGTGCGTTAGTTCAGGGGATCCCCCATCTAGGACTTCCGTCTCCAGCACAGTTCAAGGCCCGCAGAGGCCGCCAGGTAGAATCCCACCAGCACCAGAGACCCGTGCTTTCTCGCTCTGGATCTCAGTGGACTCGGAGTGCGTTGCACCAGGACAAGAGGAACCACACCGGATCGATCACAGTAGTCGCCACTTCAGGAGCCAGACCGGTCCAGACAGGCAAGGCGCCCACTATAGACCACCCCCGCGGTGGACCACCGCACGGGGCACCGCGGATCGCTCCCATCCCGTTTCGGCAGGCGAGTCCCGCTAGGCAGTTCATCCACTCTCAAGGAGGTGTCGCGAAGCGCTGCGTCGCTGTGCCTTACCACCGGGCCATCGGTCGTCCGCTGAGTGGCATGCCCCAGTCGGGGGTCACCCCGGGATCCTCATCTCCCCAGATGCAGTTGGGCGATCCTTAATGTTCTGTGGCCCGGGGCCCGCCGTGCCAGCCCCAAGCCCAGGGGCCACCGCTCCGTCCGCGCAGTAGGCCACCAAGGGCACGACCATCCAACAGGGGGCCCCTCTATCCGCCGATCATCTCGTTCGGTCGGGGGCCCGGTACTCTCCTCTTTCAGGGGGCCCCCCCAGGACCCGTCCCGTCCCACAGGTGTGTGCCGGTGTTCGAAGTGGGTGTCCGCTACACCAGAGGCCCCTTCCGTCAGCCACACCGAGCCGCATGCAGGTTCAGCGCCCTAGCAAGGCTCCCAGCAGCCGGGTCCTCCACCAGGCCCAAGGGCTCCGGTCGTGCACGTTCCTGTTGCTTCCTCTTACTTGCGAGGATGGGGGCAGAGGGCCCGCACGCCGCCCAGGCCGCCGTCACACTGTCCTCCGCTGTCGCGGGAGCACAAGGTTTTCCTCGATCGCCTCCACAGGAGTCCCTCCGCTCACCAGGAACCTCCAGGCAGGAGGGGGGCCGCCCCGCCTTCCCAGCCGCGGTCAGCCGGCTCCCCTCAAACGGCGCGCGGTCCCACGCCCCGCCACGCGCCCGCTCACTCCGGCTCCCGGCACCAACGCGGCGACAGGCCCCAGGCCGCGGGGCTCGCCGGCCGCCTCCAAGGTGCTCCGCCAGGCTTGCTCTGGGCTCCGCTGGTGCTCGGGTCACCCACACAGGTCCCCGCTCTCGCTCCCCGTCAATTTGCCCCGGGGGGGGTGGCCCAGGATAACAGGAGAAGTTTGGGCCCCTCCGGAGCAGACGGATCAAGCGTGCGCCATCTTCGGCTTCGTGGCCACGCCCCCCCTCTTCTGTGCTCTTCTCCTCCTCAGCACCCCGTCCTGCGTGTTCTTTCTTCTTTTTCTTCATCTGTGTTCTTCTGTGCTCTTCTCCTCCTCTGCACCCCATCCTGCGTGTTCTTTCTTCTTTTTCTTCATCTGTGTTCTTCTGTGCTCTTCTCCTCCTCTGCACCCCGTCCTGCGTGTTCTTTTCTTCTTTTTCTTCATCTGTGGCCTTCTCCTCATCTTCTGGACGCTTCCCTCCTCTGCTTCTCTGGTCTCTCCTCTTCTTCTTGACTCCTCTCTCCTCTTCTTCTTGACTCTTCTTCTTGACTCTTCTCTCTCCTCTTCTTCTTGACTCTTCTTCTTGACTCTTCTCTCTCCTCTTCTTCTTGACTCTTCTTTCTTGACTCTTCTCTCCCCCTCTTGACTCTTCTCCCCTGACTCTTCTACCCCTCTCTTCTGTTCTTCCTGACTCCTCTCCTCCTCTGTAATCCCCTTCCCTATCTTTTTTCCCTCCCCCTCTTCCTGACCCACGCTTTCCCGCCGCCACCTCCCGCTCGGCCCCGCCCCCCCCTCTCCCATTCGTCGCCCCCCCTCCCGCCCCCAGCTGACACCTCCTCCCCCCTCCTCCCTCTTATGGCAGCTGCTGTGCGGCGGAGTCAACGACCCTTGACCCTAGGGTAGGTCGCTCCCCCGCCGCTGCAGCTCCACCTGCCCAGGCTCCTGACACCTCCCAGCAAGACCATCTAAACCGTAAGTACTCCCCCCGCCCAGCCCCACGTCCAGCCCCGCGCCACTCACCTCTCTTTCCCTGAACTTCTGTCTTCTGCCTTCCGCTCTCTCCTCCAACCTCTCTCCGCACCTCTGCTGTCCATCTCCCATCGCTTCCTGCGCCTCCTTCCTGCTTCTGGTAGTCATCTTTCTCTGCTCCTCTTCTGCAGCCCACTTGCTGCGTGTTTCTGCTCTTCCTCTGTGCCCCGCTCCTCTTCCTCACTGCGTTTTCTTCCTGCTTTGCTCTTCCTCTCTGTTCTTTTCTCCTCTGCACCCCGTCCTGCGTGTTCTTTCTTCTTTTTCTTCATCTGTGTTCTTCTGTGCTCTTCTCCTCCTCTGCACCCCGTCCTGCGTGTTCTTTCTTCTTTTTATTCATCTGTGTTCTTCTGTGCTCTTCTCCTCCTCTGCACCCCGTCCTGCATGTTCTTTCTTCTTTTTCTTCATCTGTGTTCTTCTGTGCTCTTCTCCTCCTCTGCACCCCGTCCTGCGTGTTCTTTCTTCTTTTTCTTCATCTGTGTTCTTCTGTGCTCTTCTCCTCCTCTGCACCACGTCCTGCGTGTTCTTTTCTTCTTTTTCTTCATCTGTGGCCTTCTCCTTATCTTCTGGACGTTTCCCTCCTCTGCTTCTCTGGTCTCTCCTCTTCTTCTTGACTCCTCTCTCTTCTTCTTCTTGACTCTTCTTCTTGACTCTTCTCTCTCCTCTTCTTCTTAACTCTTCTTCTTGACTCTTCTCTCTCCTCTTCTTCTTGACTCTTCTCTCTTGACTCTTCTCTCTTGACTCTTCTCTCCCCTCTCCCTCTTGACTCTTCTCCCCTGACTCTTCTACCCCTCTCTTCTGTTCTTCCTGACTCCTCTCCGTCCACAAGCACGCCATTGAACTATGGGACCTCCTGGACTCCACTGCACCGGACGTCGCCTTCATCACTGAGACCTGGATGAACGCCTCCTCGGCCCCCGACATCGCCATAGCCATCCCCGACGGCTACAAGATCACCAGGAGAGACCGCACCAACCAAGTCGGTGGAGGAATCGCCATCGTTTTCAAGGACTCCATCAACATCACCACCTCCACCGAAGACACCCCCCTCGCCGCCGAACACATGCACTTCCAGATCCACACCGACCCCAGGACCACCCTCAGAGGAACTCTCATCTACAGACCCCCTGGTCCACGCGCCCTCTTCAGCGAATCCATCGAAGACTTCATCTCCCCGCACGCCCTTGCCTCGCCGGACGACATCCTCCTCGGTGACCTCAACTTCCACCTGGAGCAGAACACCGACCCCAACACCACCACCCTGCTCGACAACTTCGCCAACCTGGGTCTCAAGCAACTGGTGAGCACCCCCACTCACATCGCCGGACACACGCTCGACCCCATCTTCTCCGCCAGCAACCACGTATCCTTCAGCCACTCCTCCGTAATACACTGGACTGACCACAGATGTGTCCACTTCACCTTCAGACGCAAGACTCTCCACCTCCGCACACAACCCATCCCACACAGACATTGGAACAAAATCCCCACGGAACAGCTTTGCTCCACTCTCAGCGACAACCAACCCACCTTCTCCACCGACCCCAACGACGCAGCCCTCAGCCTCACTCATTGGATCACCAACTGCGCGGACAACCTCGCACCTCTCAGACGCCTCCCAAGACAGACCAGCACCAGGAAACCTCAATGGTTCACAGACACCCTCAAGGAATCCCAAAAAACCTGCCGTACCCTCGAGAAAGCCTGGCGCAAAGACCACACTGCAGAAAACATGTCTGCCCTCAAAAACGCCACCCGCGAACACCATCAGCCACCATCCGCGCCACCAAAAGAACTTCCTTCACAGACAGACTGGACAAGAACATTCACAACAGCAAAGAACTCTTCAACATCGTCAAAGAGCTCTCCAATCCTAACGCCAACTCCAACTCCATCACGCCCTCACAAGACCTCTGCAACTCCCTCGCTACCTTCTTCCATCGTAAGATCACCGACCTACACGACAGCTTCGGACACCAGACCCAGCCAACCATCACAGAACCTACTACCCCAGCCATCACCCTCAACGCCTGGACTCACATCAGCACGGAGGAGACCAAAGCTACCATGAACTCCATTCACTCCGGTGCCCCCTCCGACCCCTGCCCACACAGCCGACGACATCATCGCCCCGCATCTCCAGACCATCATCAACAGCTCGTTTGCCTCTGCTGCCTTCCCCGAGAGCTGGAAACACGCGGAAGTCAACGCCCTCCTGAAGAAACCTAAGGCAGACCCCAGTGACCTGAAAAACTTCCGCCCCATCTCGCTCCTCCCCTTCCCTGCCAAAGTCATAGAGAAGACCGTCAACAAGCAACTGACCAATTTCCTTGAAGACAACAACCTACTCGACCCCTCGCAGTCCGGATTCCGAGCCAATCACAGCACAGAAACCGCCCTCATCTCAGTCACAGACGACATCAGAACTCTGATGGACAACGGAGAAACAGTCGCCCTCATCCTCCTCGACCTCTCGGCTGCCTTCGACACCGTCTGCCACCGAACCCTAACATCCCGCCTGCGCTCCACCGGTATCCAAGGATTGGCCCTGGACTGGATCACCTCTTTCCTCTCTAACCGCTCCCAAAGAGTCTCCCTCCGTTCCGCTCAGACCCCACCGAGATCATCTGCGGCGTCCCACAAGGCTCCTCGCTCAGCCCGACTCTCTTCAATGTCTACATGAGCCCCCTCGCCGACATCATACGCAAACACAACATCAACATCACCTCATACGACGACGACACTTAGCTGATACTTTGCCTCACCAAGGACCCCACTGACGCCAAGACCAACCTGCAAGATGGAATGAAAGACGTCGCAGAATGGATGAAACTCAGCCGTCTGAAACTAAACTCAGAAAAAACTGAAGTCCTCATCCTCAGAAACACCCCGTCCGCCTGGGACGACTCTTGGTGGCCAACGGCCCTAGGCACCGCCCCAACCCCCTCAGACCACGCACGCAACCTCAGATTCATCCTGGACCCGCTTCTCACAATGACCAAACAAGTCAACGCCGTATCATCCTCCTGCTTCCTCACTCTCCGCATGCTCCGAAAGATCTTCCGCTGGATCACCGCCGACACCAGAAAAACTGTGACCCACGCCCTCGTCACAAGCTGCCTGGACTACGGAAACACCCTATACGCAGGAACCACCGCTAAACTCCAGAAACGTCTGCAGCGAATACAAAACGCCTCCGCCCGCCTCGTCCTCGACATACCCCGCAACAGCCACATCTCCGCCCACCTGAGACACCTGCACTGGCTTCCCGTCAGCAAAAGAATCACCTTCCGACTCCTCACCCACGCACACAAAGCCCTCCACAACAAGGGACCCGAATACCTCAACCGTCGCCTCAGTTTCTACACGCCCACCCGTCAACCTTGCTCCGCCAACCTCGCACTCGCCGCCGTCCCTCGCATCCGCCGCACCACGGCAGGTGGGAAATCCTTCTCCTACCTGGCGGCCAAGACATGGAGCTCCCTCCCCGCCAACCTCAGGACCACCCAGGACCACCCTGCATTCCGGAGGCAGCTCAAAACCTGGCTCTTCGAGCAGCAGTAACCCCCTTCCCCTAGCGCCTTGAGACCCTCACGGGTGAGTAGCGCGCTTTATAAATGTTTTTGATTTGATTTGATTTGAAAGTGCCCAGAGTCCTAAAGCCAACTAAATCTGGTCAGAACAGAGAAAATAAGAGGAAGGAGGCAAAAAGCTTAGGGATGACCCTGCAAAAAGGGCCAGGTCCAACACAAGTGTGCTACGATTTGATGTGTATTGGCCTATTTTGATCTGCTGCCCTTGCTTATTTAGGAAGGATGCGAACTGATCCTATGCTTTTCTGAAAATATTGAAGCTATTTTCAGGCGATTGTAAGGGCTCTTATTGTCCAAAGTCTTCCATGAGGTCTAACATGCCTTATGTTACAGATAGCAATTAATTCCTTAGATCTAAGGCCTTTTCCTTGATGTCCATGATGAAAGTCTCGGTCTGTCTTACAGGGTTGAAATTTCACCAGGTTTAGGAATGCAGAATGTTTGAGTCTATGTAGTTTTGGACCTGTGCAACTAGTTCATCTCCCTGGATATTTGCTAGGAATGATCACGTGCTAAGAAGGGTAAAAATGTGAAACTTCAAAAGAACTGTACCTCTGAAGATTCCTTTCCTACATTTGTTTTTTGGTGCTGATGTTTGCAGTGCAGTTTGGCTATAACCTGTTACACATTCACTAATGTGGTGCCGAACAGTGACACCGAGGTTGGCAGCATTTCTTGCTAGTACAGAACACGGTGCTGTCATCTGCATGTTATTCACGTCTGACTGAAATACTGTCCATGCTTAAAACACACCCTGGAGGTTGCCTGCAAAAGCTACAGTTGGAGTTCCTTGGCACTGACATGTGTTCGAGTAAGTCTTGTAGAACCCTCATCCATTCATGAGGAAATATACAAATGATATCTGCGTGTGTGTCAGACGCGTGTGTGCATGTGTGTTGGTGTGTATGTCCGTGTGTGTGTGTGTGTGTGTGTGTGCTTGACAATTACGCAAGTGATATGTGTGTGTGTGTGTGTGTGTGTGTGAGTGTGTGCATATGTGTGTGTTCGGGGTGTGAGTATGTCCGTGTGTGCATGTGTTTGTTTGTCTGTGTGTGTGTCTGAGTGTATGCATCAGTAGATGATGGTCTACAAATTGTTAACTTCAAAGTTATTGAAATGGTTTAGTTTTTTAAATTGAAATGTAGGTGGGTAAGATTACATATTTTGCAATGAAGCAAATGCTCTGATGGATGCATTTTTTTGTTGATTTCATAGTAGGAGTAGGAGTTGGAGTGGTCCTCCGGAGCTCTGCCTGCTCCCACTTCCTACTCTCTTTGAATTTCTTTTCATGAATAGGAGGGAGCACAAAGGGGACACCTTCCCTTTTGCAAATGGTTTACTACCCTAACCTGGGCAGAAAGTAACTTTTCAATGATGTGCAGGTGGAGTTATGGTCACAAATTATTGCTACATTGCCGACAAAGTAGGCTTAGAAAAGCGGAGCCCATAACATGTCCCTTCCTTGTGGCAAATAGGTATCCAATTGCAATCCCAAATGGGATTCATAATTAGCTCGAACAATATTTGTGGTTGCAAACTTAGGGCCATATTAATGACCCAGTTTGCGTCACTTTTGCACCGACGCAAACCTTAAGTCAGATGTTTGAAGCCTCGCAAAGCCACTTTACGTGGCTCTAGGTAGCTTCAAAAATCTAGAGTAACACAACACAGTGCAAATCGCTGCATTGTGTTACACTGCCCTGGGAAGGTGTTCCATGGGCGTTGCATGGGTGTTCCCACGCAACTCTCATGGATTTTGACGCATCCCCAGATTTACAAGAACTTGTAAACCTGGGAATGTGCCAAAAATGTTATGCCTCTCCAGGAGAGGCATAACGAGGAAAAATATCTCTATTTCTCGTTGCTTTTTCCTCTTTCTTTGCGCGCTGCTTTCTGTAGCACACGTAGAAAGACAAATATGCCTCCTGGGATTGTTATTGTGCAGGGAGATAACCCATCCTGCACAAAAACTATCTTGCATGCAAAACCCTTGCACCAAAATGGCATCAGCGCATGGGAAGGGACAGGAATGTGCTGCATTCTTTGAAATACAGCACATTGCTGCCCTTTCCTTACCATTCAGTGCAGTAGGGTAATCCGCTGTGCTACACTGTGTGACTTGGCTATAAATAAGGCCCTAAGGGCCAGATGTGTCATGCATTTTTGTGATCGCAAGTGGCCCGATCGGGCTGTTTGCTATCGCAAAAGTACATTTTGGTATGTATGAATTCCAATTTGAAATTCGGTAACTTATTACCGAATCGCAAATTGGAATTGCGATTGCATACCAATTCCGTACCGATTCACTTTTGCGAATGGGTTAGCACCCATTTGAAATGGGTGCTAACTGTGATTGGTTTGCGACCATGTTCGCGGTCACAAAGCAATCCTGCATTGCACTGCAACTCGCAATTAGGAAGTGTAGGATGCTGGCCCGGCTTATAGTGGGTACCTTGTGGTACTTACACCTTGTGCCAGGTCCAGTTATCCCTTATTAGTAGAATAGAGGTGTTTCTAGCAGTTTAGGCTGTTATAGGTAGCTATGGCAAAGCAGCTTAGGCTGAACTAGGAGACATGCAAAGCTCCTACTATACCACTCATATCATATAGCACAATATCATAAGAAAACACAATATTCAGAGTTACTAAAAATAAAGGTACTTTATTTTAGTGACAATATGCCAAAGGTTTCTCAGAGGATACCCTCACTTAGGAGGTAAGTAATATACACAAATTATATGTACACAAACCCAAAACAGGTAAGTAACAGTAAGAAAAGTAGTGCAAACTATGTAGAATCACAATAGAATGCAATAGGTAGACATAGGCCTAGGGGCAACACAAACCATATACTCCAAAAGTGGAATGCGAATCACAAATGGACCCCAGGCTTATGGGAGGTTGTAGAGGGTCACTGGGACTGTGAGAAAACAGTAAGGGTGTCCAAAATACCCCACCACAAGACCCTGAAAAGTAGGAGTAAAGTTATCCTACTACCCCAGAACGACAGTATAGTCGAGATAGGGGATTCTGTAAGAACCACAACTGCTACCAAAGCAATGAGGACGGATTCCTGGACCTGAAGACCTGTAAAAGAAGGGGACCAAGTCCAAGAGTCACGCAAGTGTCCAGGGGGGGCAGGAGCCCACTAAACCCCGGATGAAGGTGCAAAAGGGCTGCCTATGGGTGGAAGAAGCCAAAGATTCTGCAACAACGGAAGGTGCCAGGAACTTCTCCTTTGGTCAGAAGATTTCCCACGGCGTGCTGGAGGATGCAGGAGTGTTTCCATGCAGAAATACCGCAAACAAGCCTTGCTACCTCCAACAGTTGCAGTTGAGGATTGTGGGTGCTGCTGGGGCCCAGGAAGGTCCAGGATGTCACCCCTTGGAGGAGGAGACAGAGGGGGCACTCAGCAACTCAGAGAGCCCCTGCAGAAGCAGGCAGCACCCGCAGAAGTACCGGAACAGGCACTTAGAAGACCTGAGGACAGCAGTCGACTCAGAGTCACAAAGGAGGGTCACACAATGTCAGAGTGTCACTCAGCGAGTTGGGCAATGCAGGACGGAATGCTGGGGACCCAGGCTAGGCTGTGCACAAAGGAAGTCCTGGAAAAGTGCACAGAAGCCGGAGCAGCTGCAAATCACGCAGTACACAGGTTTGCTGTCTGGCGGGGGAGGCAAGGACTTACCTCCACCAAATTTGGACAGAAGGGCCACTGTACTGTGTGAGACACTTGGACCCAGCTCCTGTGTTCCAGGGACCATGCTCGTCAGGATGAGAGGGGACCTAGAGGACCGGTGATGCAGAAGTTTGGTGCCTGCTTTAGCAGGGGGAAGATTCCGTCGACCCACGGGAGATTTCTTCGTGGCTTCCAGTGCAGGGTGAAGGCAGACAGCCCTCAGAGCATGCACCACCAGGAAACATTAGAGAAAGCTGGCAGGATGAGGCGCTACAATGTTGCTGGTAGTCGACTTGCTACTTTGTTGCGGTTTTGCCGGCGTCCTGGAGCAGTCAGCGGTCGATCCTTGGCAGAAGTCGAAGAGGGAAGTGCAGAGGAACTCTGGTGAGCTCTTGCATTCGTTATCTGAGGAATAGCCCAGAGGAGAGACCGTAAATAGCCAGAAAAGGAGTTTTGGCTACTAAGAAAGGAGGCTTGGCTACTGAAAGAGGTCAGCACCTATCAGGAGGGGTCTCTGACGTCACCTGCTGGCACTGGGCACTCAGAGCAGTCCATTGTGCCTCAACACCTCTGAATCCAAGATGGCAGAGGTCTGGGACACACTGGAGGAGCTCTGGACACCTCCCCTGGGAGGTACTGGTCAGGGGAGTGGTCACTCCCCTTTCCTTTGTCCAGTTTCGTGCCAGAGCAGGGCTGGGGGATCCCTGAACCGGTGTAGACTGGCTTATGCAGAGATGGGCACCATCTGTGCCCATCAAAGCATTTCCAGAGGCTGGGGGAGGCTACTCCTCCCCAGCCCTTGACACCTATTTCCAAAGGGAGAGCGTGTAACACCCTCTCTCAGAGGAAATCCTTTGTTCTGGGAGAGGGTGTAACACCCTCTCTCAGAGGAAATCCTTTGTTCTGCCTTCCTGGGCCTGGGCTGCCCAGACCCCAGGGGGGCAGAAACCTGTCTGAGGGGTTGGCAGCAGCTGCAGTGGAAACCCCGGAAAGGCAGTTTGGCAGTACCCGAGTTCTGTGCTAGAGACCCGGGGGATGCATGGAATTGTACCCCCAATACTAGAATGATATTGGGGTGACAATTCCATGATCCTAGACATGTTACATCGCCATGTTCGGACTTACCATTGTGACTATTAGTCCACGCTTGTAATGGTGTCCCCGCACTCACCAAGTCCGGGGAATTTGCCCTGAACAATGTGGGGGCACCTTCATTCAATCAAAAAAAGTTGTAGAGCGCGCTTCTCACCTGTAAGGGTCTTAAGGCGCTGGGGGGGGGAAATCAGGGGGGTGGGGCAGGGAGGGTCACTGATCGAACAACCATGTCTTGAGGTTCTTTGTGAAAACCAGGAAGTCTTTGGTTTTGCGAAGGTCAGTGGGGAGGAAGTTCCAGGTTTTGGGGGCGAGGTAGGAGAAAGACCTGCCTCCTGTGGTGGTGCGTTGGATGCGGGGGACTGTGGCTAGGGCGGGGTCAGCTGATTGGAGGTTGCGTGTGGGAGTGTGGAAGTTAACTCTTTCGTTGAGGTAGGTTGGGCCGGTGTTGTGGAGGGATTTGTGTGCGTGGATAAGGATGTTGAATGTGATTCTCTTGTCTATGGGGAGCCAGTGAAGGTATTTGAGGTGTGGTGAGATTCGTTCATGGCGGGGGAGGTCCAGGACGAGGCATGCGGCTGTGTTCTGGATTGTCTGGAGTTTGCTTTTGAGTTTGAGTGTGGTGCCGGCATAGAGGGCGTTACCTTAGTCCAGTCTGCTGCTGATGAGTGCGTGGGTGACTGTCTTTCTGGTTTCTGGGGGAATCCATTTGAAGGATTTTTTTAGAGTGCGGAGTGTGTGGAAGCAGGAGGAGGTTAGCGCATTGGCACCTTGGCTAGTGCCAGGGTGCCCACACACTATGTAACTTGGCACCTAACCTTCACCAAGTGAGGGTTAGACATATAGGTGACTTACAAGTTACTTATGTGCAGTGAAAAATGACTGAAATAACGTGGACGTTATTTCATTAAGGCTGCAGTGGCAGTCCTGTGTAAGAATTGTCTGAGCTCCCTATGGGTGGCAAAAGAAATGCTGCAGCCCATAGGGATCTCCTGGAACCCCAATACTCTGAGTACCTAGGTACCATATACAAGGGAATTATAAGGGTGTTCCAGTGTGCCAATGAGAATTGATGAAGATAGTCACTAGCCTGCAGTGACAATTATGAAAAGCAGAGAGAGCATAAACACTCAGTGATACAGTTAGGCACCACACAGGGAACACATACAGGGCATACATTATGAGCACTTGGGTCCTGCCTGGCAGGATCCCAGTGACACATAGGCAAAAACATACATACAGTGAAAATAGGGGAACATGCCAGGCAAGATTGTACTTTCCTACAGGAAGGGGACACCCCTTCCTAATTGCGACTCGCAAACCCGTTTTGCGATTCGGTAACCAGGTTATCGAATCACAAAACGGGTTTTGTGCAGTACAAAGTGCAGTTTACATGTTGCAAACAGCGGAATTCGCTGCTTGTGATGTGCAAACTGCTTCCTACATCTGGCCCTTAATGAGGTAGGTCGATTTGAGAGCCAATGGGAATCGCTAAATGAAACTCCTGGAGGTTCGTACATTCAAATAGTGATTACGTGATTGCAATTCGCAGATAATCGCAATTAGGTAATCGCTGTTTGGATAAATGATACATCTGGCCCTAAATTCGGAGCATCTGCACCGAAATATGATTCATACACCTGGCTCTAAACTCTTAGGGACAGATGTATCATCACGGCCCTTTGCGATTCGATTCGATTAAGAAATCGCTATTTCTGACTCGCAAAGTGCCATGTATCACATTTGCGAATCGGTAATAGCGATTTCTTAAAAATCCAAATGCTGATACCGAATCGCAAATTGCGATACCGGCCCCATTCGCAGCTATGGGCCTGTTGGCCCATATCTGCGAATTTTTTGCATTTCCAAAATTGCGATTTCTGAACCAGAAATCGGAATTTTGGAAAGGCAAAACCCCAGGGTGCTGGGGGGCTAAGGCGCCCTCTGCTGCACCCCACAATTTTTTTGGGGGGACATGTAAGGTGCACACATGCCAAAAGGGCATGTGTGCTTTACATGTACAATTTAAAAATGCATTTTAAATGCATTTTTACATTTTGCACATGGTTACCACCAAGTTCAACTTGGTGGTAATTAGCGATTCTTAAATGCCAAAAAATTGCATTTAGGAATGGCTTCATACATGTGCTAAGGAATCGCAAATAAGGAATCCTTATTTGCGATTTTTAATTTGGGGCCAGATGTACAGGGGGTGCAGAATTATTAGGCAAATGAGTATTTTGACCACATCATCCTCTTTATGCATGTTGTCTTACTCCAAGCTGTATAGGCTCGAAAGCCTACTACCAATTAAGCATATTAGGTGATGTGCATCTCTGTAATGAGAAGGGGTGTGGTCTAATGACATCAACACCCTATATCAGGTGTGCATAATTATTAGGCAACTTCCTTTCCTTTGGCAAAATGGGTCAAAAGAAGGACTTGACAGGCTCAGAAAAGTCAAAAATAGTGAGATATCTTGCAGAGGGATGCAGCACTCTTAAAATTGCAAAGCTTCTGAAGCGTGATCATCGAACAATCAAGCGTTTCATTCAAAATAGTCAACAGGGTCGCAAGAAGCGTGTGGAAAAACCAAGGCGCAAAATAACTGCCCATGAACTGAGAAAAGTCAAGCGTGCAGCTGCCACGATGCCACTTGCCACCAGTTTGGCCATATTTCAGAGCTGCAACATCACTGGAGTGCCCAAAAGCACAAGGTGTGCAATACTCAGAGACATGGCCAAGGTAAGAAAGGCTGAAAGACGACCACCACTGAACAAGACACACAAGCTGAAACGTCAAGACTGGGCCAAGAAATATCTCAAGACTGATTTTTCTAAGGTTTTATGGACTGATGAAATGAGAGTGAGTCTTGATGGGCCAGATGGATGGGCCCGTGGCTGGATTGGTAAAGGGCAGAGAGCTCCAGTCCGACTCAGACGCCAGCAAGGTGGAGGTGGAGTACTGGTTTGGGCTGGTATCATCAAAGATGAGCTTGTGGGGCCTTTTCGGGTTGAGGATGGAGTCAAGCTCAACTCCCAGTCCTACTGCCAGTTCCTGGAAGACACCTTCTTCAAGCAGTGGTACAGGAAGAAGTCTGCATCCTTCAAGAAAAACATGATTTTCATGCAGGACAATGCTCCATCACACGCGTCCAAGTACTCCACAGCGTGGCTGGCAAGAAAGGGTATAAAAGAAGGAAATCTAATGACATGGCCTCCTTGTTCACCTGATCTGAACCCCATTGAGAACCTGTGGTCCATCATCAAATGTGAGATTTACAAGGAGGGAAAACAGTACACCTCTCTGAACAGTGTCTGGGAGGCTGTGGTTGCTGCTGCACGCAATGTTGATGGTGAACAGATCAAAAAACTGACAGCATCCATGGATGGCAGGCTTTTGAGTGTCCTTGCAAAGAAAGGTGGCTATATTGGTCACTGATTTGTTTTTGTTTTGTTTTTGAATGTCAGAAATGTATATTTGTGAATGTTGAGATGTTATATTGGTTTCACTGGTAATAATAAATAATTGAAATGGGTATATATTTTTTTTTTGTTAATTTGCCTAATAATTATGCACAGTAATAGTCACCTGCACACACAGATATCCCCCTAACATAGCTAAAACTACAAACAAACTAAAAACTACTTCCAAAAATATTCAGCTTTGATATTAATGAGTTTTTTGGGTTCATTGAGAACATGGTTGTTGTTCAATAATAAAATTAATCCTCAAAAATACAACTTGACTAATAATTCTGCACTCCCTGTATAATCACGGCCCTTTGCGAGTCGGAAATAACGATTTTTAAGAAATTGCTATTTCCGACTCGCAAAGTGCCATGTATCACATTTGCGATTTGGTAATTGCGATTTCTTAAAAATCGCAAATGCTATTACCGAATCGCAAATTGCGATACCGGCCCCATTCGCAGCTATTGCCCTGTTGGCCCATAGCTGCGAATTTTTTGCATTTCCAAAATTGCGATTTCTGAACCAGAAATCGCAATTTTGGAAATGCAAATGCCCCGGGTGCTGGGGGCCTAAGGCCCCTTCTGCTGTACCCCAAAAATGTTTTGGGGGACATGTAAGGTGCACACATGCCAAAAGGGCATGTGTGCTATACATGTTCAATTTAAAAATGCATTTTAAATGCATTTTTAAATTTTGCACGAGGTTACCACCTGGTTTCATTTCATGGTATTTTGCATGTGCAAAATGCTATTCTGCGAAAAATCGCAATTTTAGCGATTTCTTATTTGTGGTCTGCGAATGCCTTTCACTCATCGCAGACCACTTTTTTGCACTCGCAAACAGCCGAATTTTGCGATTCGCACCGTTTGCGAGTGCAAAAAATGTTCATACATCTGGCCCTTAGAGAGTCGCAATTTGCGACTCTCTAAACAGGGTCGCAATTTTAAGGAATCGCTATTTTAGCGATTCCTTAAAATTGCGTTCAGAATGTATTTCATACATTCTGAAATGGCATTTTGCATTCGCAAACAGGCATTCGCACCGCACCGTTTGCAAATGCAAAATGCTTTCATACATCTGGCCCTTAGATTCTTAAATGCTAAAAGCTTTGCAGTCTTTGGCATTTCAGCAATAAGATTTGTACCGGGACAGAAGGAAACTGAAGTGCTTTGCTTAACAGCTGCCATCTTTTACTTCACGAACAGCCATAGGAAACAAGGTAAGGCGTCAGGATGGACGAGAATGGTCCCTTCTGCCATGTCTCAACCCATCAAGTCTCCATGCCCTTCCAAGTCCTACTATAAGAATGAGAGAATTTGTGAAAACATAAATACAGAAACTAAATATTTTTGCAGGAAAGTCTGACAGCGTAAAAAGGAAAATTCAACCCTCAAATCAGCAATGGTCATCCTAGCAAGTGTAACCTACATCCTGATAGTTTCGTTATAGCCTGTCAACAGTCAGACACCTGGGTAGAATAATTATTTTTCACTCATGCTTGCACACAGAAACACTCGATTTTGATTAGCATGGTATATTTGGTGCAAATTACGCACCTGGAAAATAGCAATTGTGTGGGGTCTGGTATTTAAGAGGTGCACGATTTGCACGGGGGTCTCCTTTGCGCACTTTGGAACGGATATTAACAAATCCATAGTGCACCTTTGCCTCTATATCAAGATGCACAAATGGCTGAGGTAGACTGTTTTCCCCAATGCATTGCACCAGGTTTCACCTGGTGGAAACTGGCCACGTAAAAAGCCATTGCCCGCAATTTGCACCCAGGGCGTAATGAAGTGTCAGGTCCAAAGAGGAGTTATCTCCCTATATGGGACTAGTGCAGTTTCTGATCACTGCAGCTGGCATGAGAGTAGAAGAGATAAATGATCTGAACAAACCCCAAATGGATACAACACAACCCCAGATCAGGAAGCAATGAAATATTTGCCTAGTCACGTAATGATGCAGGCAAATAAAACTCTTGTCAGTTCGCCGTTGACCTGCAGGCAGAGGATAAAAACGCCCATCAAGTGACGACCAGATGCCCAGGAGCGGCAGAAGGGCTCCGAGGAGAGTGCAAGCACTATGCTCAAGGAAAGCACAACATCCACGAAAAGCAAGTCCTGATACATACTGAAACAACGCAGAATCAAGGGCCAGATGTATCAAGGTTCTTTGCATTCGCAAACAGTGCGAATGCCCGTTTGCGAATGCAAAAAGCCAGTTCAGAATGTATGAAAGACACTCTGAACGCAATTTTACGGAATCGCTAAAATAGCGATTCCTTAAAATTGCGACCCTGTTTAGACTCTCTAAATAAGAAATCGCAAATAAGGATTCTTTATTTGCGATTCCTTAGCACATGTATAAAGCAATTCCTAAATGCGATTTGGGCATTTAGGAATCACTAGTTACCACCAAGTTGGCATGTGTGCACCTTACATGGTGAAAACATTTTTTTTGGGGTGCAGCAGAGGGGGTCTTAAGCCCCCAGCACCCTGGGGTTTTGCATTTCCAAAATTGCGATTTCTAGTTAAGAAATCGCAATTTTGGAAATGCAAAAAATTCGCAGATATGGGCCAACAGGCCCATAGGTGCGAATGGGGCCGGTATCGCAATTTGTGATTCGGTAATAGCATTTGCGATTTTTAAGAACTCGCAAAATGCCATGTATCACATTTACCGATTCGCAAATGTGATACATGGCATTTTGCGAGTCGGAAATAGCGATTTCTTAAAAATCGCAAATTCTGAATCGCAAAAGGCCTTCATGATACATTTGGCCCCAAGTGATCACACACAACACGGAGGAAGAAAGGTTCAATGAGACTTCCTTTAGCACAAAGTGCAAATAAAACCTTCAGGCACAGGAACCTCAGAAGAAACCTCCCAGGTGGCAGGACTTTCAAAAATTGCACAAATGGGTCCACGACCAACTGAAGTCTCTGGGCCAAATAGAACACATGTGCCAGGGAAGTGGCAACTTCCTGACTCCCTTAATGGATAAGAGATTAAGGGCTAGATGTATCATTATCCCTGTTTGCATTTCCTACATAGCGATTTTTAAGGAAACGCTATTTAAGAAATGCAAAATGGGATGTTTGAAAATTGCGATTCGGTAATAGCGATTTCTTAAAAGTTGCAATCGCCTGTAGGCCCATAGGTGCAAATGGTTTTGCATTTCTGAAATTGCAAATTCCTGTTGGGAATTCGCAGATTAAGAAATGCAAATCCCAGGGTGCTGGGGGCCAGAGGACCCCTTTGATGCACCCCAAAAAAATATCAGTTGACATGTGACATAGGGGCATGTGTGCGCTACATGTCATTTAAAAAAATGCATTTTTAATTGGATTTGATGGTAATTGCATTTCCTAAATGCCAATTCGCATTTAGGAAATGCATGATACATGTGCTTTCGAAATCGCAAATAGGAATTTCCTATTTGCGATTCTCTAAATTTCATGGAATTGCTATTTTAGCGATTCCTTGAAATTGCACTGCGAATGCCTTTCATAAATCTTGAAAGGCATTTTTGCATTCGCAAATGGTCGAAATTTGCGATTCACACCGTTTGTGAATGCAAAAAGCTTTAATACATCTAGCCCTCAAATCTTATAATGGCATACGGCGTGAACAGAGTTAAGTACTGGATCCAGACCCCTCATGGCATTCCTAACAGAAGCCAGTCTTATCCACCAGGGGTCATGTGTGCATATTATACCATAATTAACCCGGTCACCAGCACAGAACAAGGGAGAATATTTGGTGACCTGCAAGTGAGTTGCAGGTTAGAAAAAGTGCAAAACATCAAAGAACTAACAATTAAAACACCCATGCTACTGGCAGTAGGTCTCCAAATATCAAACTCCTAGTGAGTTATAAATATATACACATCCTGTCGAAAACTGGAAGATTTTAACAAATTAGTAAACATGGTAGAAGAGGTGTTAGCCTAGCCCCAACACGAAGCGACCCGAAATGGCAAAGTAATAATTGAGATGAGAAAAGCAGTAGAAGCAACATAAATTTGCCACCCCATAGATGGAGCTAATGAAAAGAGGACATTAGAGAGACCTCAAGAATTTCCGTCCCATCTCCCTGCTCCCATTACCGGCCAAGGTCATCGAGAAGATCGTCAACAGACAACTGACCCACTACCTCGAAGAAAACAACATCCTGGACCCATCCCAGTCAGGGTTCCGCAGCAATCACAGTACCGAAAATGCCCTCATCGCCGCCACCGACGACATCAGGGCCATGCTCAACAATGGCAAAACCGCGGCCCTCATCCTCCTGGACCTCTCTGCCACCTTCAACACCGTCTGCCACCGCACCCTACGCACACGCCTCCACAATGCAGGGATCCGGTACAAAGCTCTGGAGTGGACCACCTTCTTCCTCTCCGGCAGAACCCAGAGCGTCCGCCTCCCCCTTTCCGATCCAAAGCCTCCAAGACCATCTGCGGTGTACCCCAAGGATTATCCTTAAGCACTACACTATTCAACGTCTACATGGCCCCGCTTGCCCACGTCGCCTGGCTACACAACCTCAACATCATCTCCTAAGCCAACGACACCCAACTGATCCTCTCCCTCACCAAGGACCCCTCACCACCAAATCCAGCCTCCACGAAGGAATGAAGGCCGTCGCCGAATGGATGAGGAACAGCAAACTGAAGTTGAACTCAGATAAGACAGAGGTCCTCTTCCTCGGCGCCAACCCCTCAGCCTGGGACGACTCCTGGTGGCCGACCACTCTGGGAGCAACCCCGACACCCACCGAGCACGCACGCAACGTGGGCGTCATCCTCGACTCAACACTCTCCATGACCAAGCGAGTCAGCGCCGTCTCCTCATCCTACTTCAACACCCTCCACATGCTCCGCAAGATCTACAGATGGATCCCCACAGATACAAGAAGAACAGTCACCCAGGCCCTTGTCAGCAGCAAACTTGACTACGGAAACGCCCTCTACACAAGAGCCCTGGCCAAACTCCTCAAACGACTGCAACGCATACAAAACGCCTCCGCGCGCCTCCGCGCGCCTGATTCCCTGATGCCCCCCGCCACAGCCATATCACTCCCCATCTGAGAAACCTACACTGGCTACCCGTCAACATAAGGATAACCTTCAAGCTCCTCACCCACACACACAAGGTGCTCCACAACACTAGTCCAGCCTACCTCAACAGGCGACTCACCTTCTACACCGGGTCCCGCCAACTCCGCTCAGCCAACCTCACTCTCGCCACCGTCCCCCGCATCCAAAGAATGACCACCGGAGGCAGATCCTTCTCCCACCTCGCTGCCAAGACCTGGAACACCCTTCCTTTGCCCCTACGACAGACCTACTGACCTACTGACCTTCAGGAAGCACCTCAAAACCTGGCTATTCTAGCAGTAGCAGCACCCTCTTCCCCTCAGCGCCCTGAGACCCTTATGGGTGGGTAGTGCGCTCCACAAACACATTGATTGATTGATTGATTGATTGATTGATTGATTGATTTCAACATCAAAGGAGGCATCAAGAAGAATAGGAAAGTAAATGCAGCAATCTAAGCAATCACGTCAAAAGAAGAAAGGAGAATCCATAAAAAAGAAAAGAAGACAATTCAGGGAAGCAGCATGCACCAATTACTTTAGGAAGCTCTGGCAGTACCATAGGGATGCAGAGGTAAAAGGCCCACTGGTTGGTCCAAATGGTCCAGCACTTTCAATATATCCATAATAGATGCAGCTGGACAGATACTCGAAATGCATCTTCACACACAAGCTGGGATCCACCCTCAAATAAAAAACCCTAATGTAGAAGAAATCATAGACCAGGTCTGGTCAAACAACTTTGCAGGTAGTGTAAAAATTCAAAGACTGGAAAGTGCCAGGCCAGAACTTAGGGACATATTTATACTCTGTTTGTGCCGAATTTGCGTCATTTTGTTTACGCAAATTCGACGCAAACTTAACTCCATATTTATATTTTGACGCTAGAACTGTCTAGCGTCAAAATATTGGAGTTTGCACCATTTTTCAGATATGTGAACCCACCTTGCATCAATGAGATGTAAGGTTGTCGTTCCCATCCAAAAAATGACACTATCTCCATAGCGCCATATTTATCCCCTGTGCTAAAATGACGTACGGGTGGGAGGCATACCCAAATGATGTCGTTAAGCTTGCTTAACACCATTAGTTAACACCTGGGTCAGACCAGGCGTTAGGGATCCTCTGGACCCATTTCCATGGTCAAACACTATGGAATGGTTCCATTTGTTATTTTTTACAAAGTACCATTGGGGGCCCTGAAATGGGCCCCCTACATGGCACTGGGTGCAATGGCAATGCCTAGGGGACACCGGTCCCCAGTGCTGGCCATTGGGGTTCTAAGACAGGAGTCATGTGGTATGGATGGTTTTGCGTCAGGAAATGACGCTAGGCTGGTTAAAGTCATTTTTTTTCTCTAACCTGCCTAACATCATTTTTTGGTGCAAAACCCCCTTTTCCCATACAGATCACCCCCCCCCATTCCCCCCCGGCTAACGTAATATTTTTTTTACACTAGCCCACCTTTTGCGCTGGCCTGCTCCATTCCATAAATATGGTGCCCGTTTGGCACTCAGGAATGGTGCAAACCGGTGCATTCCTTTTTGATGCAAAACTGTGTTAGTGCAGTTTTGCAACAAAAAGTATAAATATCCCCCCATATCTCTTGAATGTCAACACTTGTGCGCTATCTCAGACAAGTCCTAAAACTGAAATTTGCCATTTGTGGTTTAGTGCAGTGCTTCCCAAGCTTTTTGGAATCATGACCCACTTGTTAGTACAACAAACTTTGTGACCCACCTAGCTTTAATGGACAAGAGGCAGGCTATTTTTTAATGTAGCTAAAGCATTGTGTGGTAGCGCATTACCATTTGCAGACAGCACATTTTTCATGGAAAGTATCACTAAATTTGCACAGACATACAGTTTTACTGATAACACTATAATGCACAAAATGATAATGTGTGGAGGTTGGGTTTCAGTGAATAATTATTGTTTGTGCCTTACCAAGTAGAGTATCTTGATTTGTTCTGCGCTCATTAAAATCTCAATTTCCATCAAACTTCAGAATTACGAAAAGTGGGCTTAATTTTTGCTTTCCTAACTGATGAATGTGTACAGTTCATTTGCATGTATTGACATTTTGTTTGAGTCACAAAAAATGAAATCCTATGGCCTTTCCGTTCACACTTCATGGACCCCAGTAAGATTGCTACAAAATTCACTTTACTTTTCTTTCTCTGACTTCAAAGCGGGAGAAGTTTGTAAGCATGACACCATGTTGAAAACACATAAGCAGCAGAAGACATAGCCTGACATTTGACCTGTCTTTGAAGCACAGAAAATTTGAGAAGATAAATACAAAATTTCAAGGCATTGTTATTTATTGCTTGCACTTTTGCGACCCACCAAAAATCGACTCAAGGCCCACAGTTTAGGAAACACTCTTTATTGAACTAATTATAACTTGAGCCCCCATCATGCACAGTTATGACCTAATGTATTACATCACTCATGACATGTTAAATTACATAATTGATGATTTCACTATCACTGATGACATCATCCAGTCATAGTGATAGTGTCCTTTTGGGTTTGTGGACTTGAAGGAAGTCAACAAGCTACCCCTGTGCCCAATTTCCTATCACCAATCAAGTGATAATAGACATAACTATGACCATATGCTGGACACATACAATATCTGTCAAGTCACTCTCATTTGGCTTATGTTACCTCTTTTTACTTGTATTTACCCACCTAATAAACAAAATGCCTCCATAGGCTTGAATGCGTCCTCTTATAAAACAAGAGATTGTACTCTAGTCACCTTAACGGGATCACTCTCTTAACACTTTACATGACCAGCAATTGTAATTCAAGAAATTTACAGGTATGCATTTGTCACTGATAAGACACTGTCAGAGAGGCCCTATGCACAACCCACTGTAGTTTGGTAACATACACTACACACATTTCTGAGATAAGCACAATTGCATACAATCTTATAGCCAGGATTACAACCCCAGTGTGAGTTAAACCACCTCTAAATTGGACACCCTACATTCTAGATTATTCAACATTCTGAAGTGCATCAAAATCCTCAGCGAAGCTCCAGAAATAAACATCCACACCATATAAATGTCTCTGTTACATAGCGTTCCTCTATAGCACTATATTACAACTTTTTGTCAGGGGCACAAGCCGAGACTTGCACTGACTGGTGGGTAATCTATTGTCAATGGAAGATTGGCTTTTCTCGAAGATTTTTGTTTTGACAAGCTTTGGATTTAAGCCACAATCTAATTTGAAAAATGCTTCTGCAACCTACATCATGTGTGCACAGCCTTTACTGTGTTTAACATGGAGTCCTAATTGCACTCAAAACGTTACTGGTTTGCAAACAGAGCATCATATAACTTGCAATATGCACAATCATGGTTGCCTCCAGGGCTTTCGCTATTTCCATTCCATGAAACCACACTTACACACATCCTATTGTTGTCAGACCTCTCAGGGGAACGAAACTGAGTGAGCAACCTCTGACTATGGGTTGCTTGAGGAACCCAGCTTTTAACAGTCTTGGTCAACCAGAGACAAGGACGACCCCTTCCAGTAGCCACAATGCCACTGACATTTTAAAGCGCCTAAGCAGAAGGTGCATTCCGGAAGCAGCCCCAGAGGAGAGAAAATCCCAAGGGAAAAAATCTCCTTATGGCAGAGAACACCAACAGGCAACCAGGAAATGGATCTCATGATGGCTGAAGAGGACTGGAGAAGCAGAAAGGAGTACTACAAGAACTACTCTGCTGTAAAAGTTGGGAAACACAGGAGTGAAAAAACACACCCACAGGACAAAGAAGTGTTGCAACACAGGAAACAAAAGAAAAAGTGGCCTTTCTGTAGAATAGGAAGTAACTCACAGAAAGGCTACAGGTTGTCATGATAGGTTGGGAACCCATATTAAATGCACGAGGGGCCTCCATTTTGGATTGAACTACCTATGACCCGGAAACCCTCAATGGAGAATTCTGGGACACAGAATAGAGGGGAACAACATGTAGACGTTGGCATTGTTCTCTCATCTGGCACCCCAAATGAGAAGAATGGAAGCGGTGGGAGGTGGTACTAGTGGTCAGGCCATCAAGAGGTGAGGGTAGAGCAGAGGAGATGCAGCAGCTCGCTGGCCTCTCCCTTGCTCATTCTGCATTCCTCAAGCAGCGTTTCCCACCCACCCGCAATCATCACAAGTGTTGCTGCCAATGCTGTATATGACTTTAGGCCTTTTAGTAACAACTATCTTTTTTAAATGATGTAAGGGGTTACGTAATAATGTGAATAACAATTTCATGGATGATGTGATTTGAGATACCATCAGTAATGTCAACAATGATGTAATTTGAGATGTCATCAGTGATGCCATCAATGAGAACATTTAAAATGTCTTGACTGATGTCATATATGAGATCATAAACAGTGCATGATGGGGACACAAGTTATAATTAGTTGATTAAACAATAGCTATTGCATAACAATATTTTTAAAAATGATTTCTTGTCTCATTCCATCACCTAACAATAATGTTACTTTAACAATTGACATTTGATATATGTGTGTATATCTATATAAATATATCACTAAAAAAACCAAAGTCACATTGACTTTATAGTTAGGTTCAGATTTAAAAAACACAATACCATAGAAATTCAGCAGTAATAGTTATACTTATCTCAAGAAACTATAACTTGTGACCTAAAGTAACTAAAACTCGTGCCCCCACTATGCACAGTTTTCTCATCAACATTTTTACTGCAAATGTTGCAGTGATATTTTCAATGATATCATAGAAGATGATTGAGTGATGTAATATTTGAGGTAGATAGAAGTGCATGGCGAGGGCACGATTTATAGTTACCTTAGGACATGAGTAGGATTAACATATGGTAATTAAATATTACCTTAAGTTAAAAATAAAACTAGAAATTCACTGAAATGCAGCCAACCCCCGCTGTGCACAGCCTTTGGCCTTTTTACTCTGTGCAGTGGGAGGATAGCTGAAGGAACCGGCCTGCGGCCAGGCCCTGTGAACAACGTCCTGTATGCAACCCACCCCATGCTGTGCACAGCCTTCAGCTGGGTCTGTGAGTGGTTGTGTGAATGAGTGTGTGAGTGGGTGTGTGAATAAGTGTCTGAGTGGCTCAGTGGGTCTGTGAGTGGGTGCATTGTCTCCAAAACATTGGTGATTTGCACCAATCCTTGTGCAACGTCCTGACTGCAATGTGCCATCGCCACTTGTATGCCTACAGCACGTCGTGATACCAAAGCAGTTGTGGTCGTGAGCCATCTCCTTTGCGTTTTCTGCTGCTGTTTGCTGTCCCTCATGAAGCTTGCACATGTTTTCATTGAGAGACTCGAACTGCTTGTGCATTGATACCATGTTTTCATTGAGAGACTCAAAGTGCTTGTGCACTGATCCCATGTTTTCATTGAGTGCATCCACCTGCTTGTGCATTGATCCCATGTTGTCATTGTGAGACTCAAACTGCCTGTGCATTGCGCCCATGTTATGATCGATTGACAACAACTGTCTGTGCATTGACCTCATGTGTTTACATTGCAGGTGCTGCACTTTCAGCATGGAAGCCTCAAGGCCACCAAATAGTGATGGGCCCTCACCTTCCTCTGTGCACTGTCTGCCTGCTTTGCGACGCCTCCTGACGGGAGTGGACTGACGCTGTGTCTGTCAGTGCTTCAAGCCTCTGGGGATGGTGTGGGTACTTCATCTGGCATTTCATCAGAGTCCAGGTTATACTTAGGGAGAGGTGGCACTCTTGCCCTATGTCCAGTTGGTGCTTGTATGAAGGACTCACTAGTGTTTGAGTCGGACTGTGGCTTAGTTTCGCTATCCCCCACATTTCCACCTTCTGCTGCTCAGGGCCCGGAACATCTGCAACAACAATGTGCAGCATGTCATTCTTGGATTAGTACTCAAATAGTTGTGTAATAGCATTACGTTTACACTGGCATAGTATCACTGAGAGTCTTTTGTGTTGTTTCTCTGTTTGGTTTTACACTATCTTGATATTTATGTGGTAGTTGCACTTCAGGGGTGTGGACTACCACTCCCATAAGGCATTGTTGTGTTGTGTGTAAGATGTGGCATGGACTACTTATCACACTGCATAGTGCCATTGCTATTTTCTAAGGGGCATTTGCACATGCACATATGGGGAAACACATCATTATTGCCCTTACCTTTGCTGGTGCTGGGTGTGCCTGAGGTGCCAATGTCAGTGACACCACTGACAGCTTCAGGAAGCAGTGTCGAATCCACAATGTCTTCCATTGGTGTAGATGGTCTCTGGGTGGGTGGTCCTCCTCTGGTGCTCCTTGCCTCCTTCAGCCTGCTTGCTACCCTCTCTTTGGCACGTGAACGCAAGTCGTACCATCACTTGCGTATTTCCTTGACTGATCACTGCGCAACACCCACTGCGCATGTTTTGGTCTGGATGTCTGACCACAGTTTCCTCTTCTCACTTTCAGGTACCTGTAGTGAGTTTGTTCCAAAAAGTTTGTCGTGGTTCCTGACCACCTCCTTGGTGAGCACCTCCAATTCCTGCTCACTGAATTTGAGTTTGCGCTTCCTGTCTCCCTTCTCCTTCACATTCCTTTAAGTAGCCATAATCCTGTTTGGTCTTGGCTGGCTCTCAAGACTGCCTCCCTGGTGCTTGGCTGGGTCTGACTCACTTCCTGGTTATGATATCATCAGGCTGTTCCAGGTTGCCGTTTTCGCAATTTGCGATTTGCAAAAAACGATTCGCTATTTTATGTGATTCGGTATTTGGAACTCGCAAATTGTGATTGTGAATTTTAGGAAATCACTATTACCGACTCGCAATTTCCATACATCCCGTTTTGCATTCCTAAAATAGCGATTTCTTAAAATTCGCTATTTAAGAAATTCAAACCGGGAGCTTGATACATCTGGCCCCAGGTCATAATAAAAACTAAAAGTAAAAAATTTCAAGAAGGGCTCTGGGTGGGAACAGGTATGTCAATTAATGCTACTATTAGTATTGCCAAAAGCATTGAACAGTCCGAAAGATGTGTCCAAGAAATCATAGGAAGCAACAATAGTGGTAATGGAGAGAGCGAACAAAATCAGAGAGGAGTTCAAGTGTCAATGCTATTAAAGGTGAAAAAGAAAAAAAGAAGTACCTAAAACAAATGTATCTACAACCTGTTACAGATGTGGCAGTAGTTTTCACCTTGGAAACTTTAAAAATTGTCCAGCAGTTGACAAATCCTATAACCGTTGTAAAAAAAAGGGACACTTTGGAAGGACGTGCATAAGTGAAACTGTATTAAATGTCAACTTTGTAGTAAATGAGGACGATAAGGAAGATTTTAATCCAAATTCCATACTGTGTGCTTGAGATTCTGGTGTAAATAGCTTTCCGAAATGTACGGTCAATATAAATGGCACAAATGTGGAGGTCATGGTGGATTCCTGTGCATGGTATAGCATCATTAGTAGAGCCTTATGGGAGTCAAGTTGGAAACATGAAAAGTTGATGTAGCCAGACGTACATCCTGGTGGCTATGCTGGTCACAGAATTGAATGCTCAGTTATTTCTAGGCCAACATATGTTTTAACAACAGGAAACTGAAAGGAAAATCTATGTAGCTGCCAAGGGTGACCACATTTTGGAATGGCCTTCTCCACAAGAATTAAATATACTCAGCAGTCAGGGCTGTGTGATGGCATGGCCCTGATCCTCCGGCATGTCGCTTAAGAGAGCATAGCAATTGCTACAGACTACGTCAGTGTGCCCATGGCCCTCCTATATTGTATTCACAGAGGCAAGTGGCACTTGCTCAGCGAGAAAAGCCACTTAATCATCCCCCAATGCTTCCAACCCCGGCTTCTTGGAATCTTTTTGGGCTTACTCACTTCCTTTCTATGGTTAGGAGAAGTCTGTGGGGAAACCATAAGGGTGGTAGCGGGCAATACAAGCAGTTCCTCACACTCTACTAAAATATTATCAATTCTATCCATCACACAGTTGTCTCCTGCATGCTTCAACTGCTTTCTCGTTTTTTTTGTTGGACTTTTTTGCTCATGCAGGGTCATCCCCAATCTTTTTGCCTCCTGCCTCCTATTTTTTCTGACCTGTTGCTGTTGGCTTTTGAACTCTGAGCACTTTACCACTGCTAACTAGTGTGCTAAAGTGCATATGCTCTCTGTGTAAATTGTAATGCTGATTGGTTTATTCATGATTGCCATATTTGATTTACTAGTAAGTCCCTAGTAAGGTGCACTAGAGGTGCCAGGGCCTGTAAATCAAATGCTGCTAGTGGGCCTGCAGCACTGGTTGTGCCACCCACATAAGTAGCTCTGTAATCATGTCTCAGACCTGCCACTGCAGTGTCTGTGTGTGCAGTTTTAACTGTAAATTCGACTTGGCAAGTGTACACACTTGCCAGGCCTTAACCTTCCCTTTTCTTACATGTAAGGCACCCCTAAGGTAGGCCCTAGGTAGCCCCAAGGGCAGGGTGCAGAGTACGGTTAAGGTAGGACATATAGTAATGTGTTTTACATGTCCTGACAGTGAAATATTGCTAAATTTGTTTTTCACTGTTGCAAGGTCTGTCTCTCTCATAGGTTACCATGGAGGCTACCTTTAAATCTGATTAAAGTGTAGATTCCCTTTGGGAGCGGATGGATATGTGGAGTTTGGGGTCTCTGAGCTCACAATTAAAAAATACATCTTTTAGTAAAGTTGATTTTAAGATTGTGTGTTTGAAAATGCCACTTTTAGAATGTGAGCATTTTGTTGCTTATACCATTTCTGTGACTCTGCCTGTTTGTGGATTCCCTGTCTGAGTCAGTTTGACAGTTGGGCTGGTTGCACCTCTCACTAGACAATGACACAAAAGGAGCTGGGGTGTAGTCTGCATTTCCTGATGAGCCATCTCTGCAAGGAGGGAGGGGAGGAGTGGTCACTTACACCTGAAAGGGGTGTGCCTGTCCTCACACAATGCAGTGTCCGACCCCCTGGTGAGTGTCTGGGGCCTGGCCTGGGCAAGGCAGGATTTCACATTCAAAAGAGACTTTTCTTTGAAGTAGGCCTACTTCAAAGGAGAAATTGGGTATAAGAAGGGCACCCAAAATCACAGACTTTAGATCACTTCTGGACATCAAGAGGAACGTCTGCCTGGAGAAGAGCTGAAGAGCTGAGGAGAAGTGCTGCCCTGCCTGACTGTGCTTTGTGGAGCTATCCTGCAGTAGCTGCTTCTGCCAGAGCAAGAGGGCAAAGACTGGACTCTGTGTGCCTTCCATCTTGTGAATAAATCTCCAAGGGCTTGATTTAGAGCTTGCCTCCTGTTGTTTGAAGTCTCAGGGACAGAAAAGACTTCTCTCTGCCAGCACCTGGAGTCTCTGGAGAGACTCCTGCTCTGACAAGTGGTGCCCTATCCAGTCCCTGGGCCCTTGAAAGGAAAGCTGGTGGAAATCCAAGGAAATCGACTTCAGACCACTTCGGGCCGCTGCTGAATCCGGTGACGCCGCATGCAACCGACTCTGTGATCTTTGCTGGAACGACCTTCGCAGGCCCGATGCCGCTGCAGCCCCGCTTTAGTCTGCGACTCCATGGAAGTCGCCGCACCACGTCGTGACTGACGCCTCTCGAAGTGCGCAGATTCAACATTTTGCACAGATGCCGCGATCCCCGACTTCGCGCATCGACTTATTTTCACTCTTAATCAAAGGTAGTGTACTAGGGGGTCTACGCGGCTACGTGTCCGCCGCCGCTGGTGTCGGCTTGTTGGGAACCACTCCGTCACTACACCGTGTCAACACCTCATCTGCGCATTTTGTGTTTCAAAGCGCTATTTTTGAGTTTCATCTTTAAAAATTCATAACTTGACTTGTGTATGTCGGGATTTTTGTCGTTTTGGTCTTGTTTTGTTTAGATAAATATTTCCTATTTCTCTAAACTGGTGTTGTGTCATTTTGTAGTGTTTTCATTAGGTTACTGTGTGTGTTGGTACAAATATTTTACACCTAGCGCTCTGAAGTTAAGCCTACTGATCTGCCAAGCTACCAAGGGGGTAAGCAGGGGTTAGCTGAGGGTGATTCTCTTTTACCCTAACTAGAGTGAGGGTCCTTGCTTGAACATGGGGTAACCTGACTGTCAACCAAAGACCCCATTTCTAACACCAATGATAACACTAGGAATGATTTACATCAAAAAATAACTTTTATTAAGGACAAGTTCAAGGACCAAACTTTGTCCTGCAAAGTTTTCAGAATATGCCAAATATTAATTAACAAAAGAACAATATTTAAGGTCCTAGTTCTTAAGTCATGATGTATATTTTGTGTTATTTCCCATGTGTTGGTGTTTTTTTCTTATTTGTTGATAATAACTTGTATTTGATATTGTATTTTTATTATTAAGGGGAAAGGTGTGTTGCTTCTAGGTTCTGATCTTGGGGGAGCAGCGAAGGGTGGAATGTTCATATTAGAATGTGTGTGGGGGTTCCAATGGTGACGGTTGGTGGAAAAGATATGGAGCCTCTTCGTTACGAGTCATTTGTGTGACTGCTCCTGTAATATGAAATAAACGTACAGACGAACCACTTGGTGAAGTGTTGTTTTACCTTCAACACTATGGCTCTCATTACAACTTCGGCGGCCTTTTTCAGAGACCGATGAAGCCGCGGGCGACATCATACCGCCAGTGCTGGCGGTATGATTGCCACCCTATTAGGAGTTTTTCGCTGGGCCAGCGGACAAAAACAGCGTTTCCGCCCGCTGGCCCAGTAGAAAACTCACCACAACATTGAAGCCGGCTCATAATCGGTGTTGAGGTTCAGTGTTTACCGCTGTGGAAAGGCTGGCGGATGGGGACTTGTAATCCGCCAGGCCAGCGCTGCTTGCAGCGCTGCTTGCAGCGCTGCCCTGGCGGATTACAACTCTCGGGGCAGCCCGGGACCGCCAGGCTGCAGGCTGGCTACAGCCCGGTGGTGTCAACGGTATGACTGTGGTGGATCAGCCAGGGTCATAATGGGGTGGTCGGATCGCCCTGTCTGCAGTGGCCCGTAATGAGGGCCTGTATCTAAATAAATCTATCTATCTGTCTGTCTATCTATCTATCTATCTATCTATCTATCTAGCTATATATCTAGCTATCTAGCTATATACAGATATATATGTTACATGTCAGAAAGAGGGAATTTTTCTTTTGTTTGATAATATGCACCTAGCAGTTTGTAAGTATATAATGTGTATAACATATACTGTTGTAGTGCTGGACATTTTAGTAATTGGATGCTTGCTTTTACATCATTGTGTTGCGTTTATGCCTATGTATTATGCGAATTATTTTTCAGAAATAAACATTTCGATGATAATTATGAATCGTAGTAAGACACTTCCTGTGACCGTAAACCTACATGAAACTATTGGTGTACAATCTGCGCTTAGAATAATATGGCCCTGATTTCTTCTAACTGATTTCCTTCTCCCAGTTGTGTCTTGGAAAACTGGGATGAGTCTTTTTAGGGCGTTTACAATATTCACACAACCCTGTGCACTGTTGTCTAGCAATACCTTATTTTTCTGTTGTTGTTTTTACTTTTTCTGATCTGCTAGATTTGTTTGGGACTTCTATCACTCGCGCTCAATAGTAGACGGCTTTTATTAAAAATCAAAATACAATTGTCGTACTTGAAATCCTTTGCATGAGCTGATCTGGTCTTATACATGATTGGGTGGGCCGTGCACAAAATTAAGTTGATGTATTACAGACTAAAACAGTAATAAATCTTTCTATTTATGTTAGCCTGCTGCTTTTTTAATGTTTTAGAAATGCAAGCTGCTCGCCCATACTTTTCTGCCACTTTATATGGTGTGAACAAACCTGGGATGAACGATAATATAAAAACATCTGGTTCATTTCACAAGGGATGTGTCATGTACAGCATCGTATTGAACCATGACAGAAGTTTCCCCTCTGAATATTTTGTCAGGTGGACCACCTGTTGGGCTGTGCTGTTATATGTGCATGTGCGTCCCTTCTCTGGGGGTGTCTCTCTCTCTCTCGGACTCTTGTAGAGAAGGGGTCGTCCAGAGGTTGACTAATCCCAGTCAAAAGCGTTTGTATTAGACATTTAAATTGAGTCACTGAAATCACACTAGTGGTTGCGTCTGTGTGAGTGACGCGAAAGTCCAATGCTCAATTTGTGAATGTGGCAGTCACTTTTGGGGACTGAGACCTTTTCATTGTCAGACTTTGACTCGGAGGAAGAGAGAGAAAGACTGAAAAGGAGGAAAAAATTAATGATAAAATGCTGTAGGACAGTGACAAAGGGAGAATGAGGGATGAAAAGAATTTACCTCAGTGAAATAAAGGTGCAGATAGTAAATGGAGTGGGAGAACGAGGCCTGAGACTCAACCACAGTTAGAAACCATGGACTACGGAAAAACTCCAGCATTCGGGAGCGTCGACAGCGGGCTCTTAAGAACACATTTGCCCCCCTGCACTTATTTCCTTTAAGCACATGGAGTACTGCACATGGTGTATAAACGAATGGCATTTGAATTATGCGGCGAAGGGCAGGCTTCCTTCGCAGAGTTACTCAGACTGCCCAGCTTTCTGCCTCGTGCGCAATCTGTCAGAACTCTGCTCGCGCGCGCCTGCAGCCACCTGGCGCCATTGTGCGGGGATCACTTCACCCAAGAACGCAGGTGGTAATCTTCCGCTGTCACTCCAGAGCCTCGCTTCCTGGACCTGGTAAGCCCTCCTCGCAAGCAGTCAATAGATGAAACACCTGCATCTATTGCTTCCCTGTCAGCCTTGTCAGTACTTTCTAAAAATACTCAGATTCCGCGAAGCATGGTCTCACTTGCGTGCAAAATAGTTTTAGATAATTGTCTTCAATGGACGGCTGGACTTTCACAGTCAACAGACACATATTAGATCGGTGCAGATGTCATTCATAGCCACTCTTCTCATGCCTTCTCAGAAACAATTAAATATCTTTGTTCCTACAAAATCTTTGTAGGGCAACCTTCAGACATCATGCAATCCTTCCCACCAGGATGCCACACTGGCATTGGGTAGGCTGGTAATTTGACACATTCCACTTCTACTGTTTGTTTTATGCACATTTCAGAAAGTTGAGTTCTAGTCATTCCCTATATTTCCCTATCACGCGTATAGCCAGCTACATATGATTATTATTGTTATTATTATTATTATCATTATTGATAGATAGATAGATAGATAGATAGATAGATAGATAGATAGATAGATAGATAGATCATCGTTACTACGCTTCGTTGCTAAATGCCATTGTGGTGATTCTAACTATTGTTATGGTTGTTACTGTTGTGGTTTCCTTTTGTGTCAGAGACATACATAGAGGAAAACTATTAAAAAGGCGTGTCTGCGAGGCTCTTCCGAAGATTAGGTTTATCTCTCAAATTCTGGGACAATGTGCTGCCAAATGTCTACGGTCCGCCTAGAGTGTCATGAAGCAAGACCCAGTCAGATTGCCCATCGGATGCAACCAGTGGTGTATTTTAGGCGCATGGCTGGAAACCAAGCCAGAGTAAAGGCTCACTTGATGGACCACTGGGGGTCTTTTGTTTCTGATCTTCGTGTTGATGTCATGCCAGTCAAGGGTTTGAGGATGGGTTTCATTCATTGTTTCTGTCCTCCTGCAGAGGGTAGGATTTTTGTGGCAAATTATAAAAAATTATGTGAAGTTTTGGTAATTTTGCATCAAAAGACTAATTTCTCCAAATACTCCGACATAATTAAAATTCTGCCCACTTTTACTATGAACATTAATTTCAAGCACTAAATGCATGGTCTACCATGAACAATGGCTCACCTCTTTTTCAAAAAGACTTTGGTGGCCATTTATGGGTTTGGCAGAGGGGGAATCCTACTGTAAACTGATTTGTTGAACGCTCAATCAAACTGTCGGTCCCTTCTGTCATTTAGAGTTGGGGTATCTGCTGGGTTTCTGATGCATAGCCTCAGTGGGCTGCTCTTTCAGACACTTATGACCCAGTGGCCCATCTGGATGCAGAGGCATTGTGGCAGAACCCCTGCCCAACTTGGTGTAGTCCTTCCAGCATATATTATTCGTACCTGGGACCTCCATACAACACTAGGTGGACTAGATAAATAGCCTCCCACTGTTTCACCTGTCTAATATAGAGTATTTCTATGTTATAAGGTGTCCTGCCAATTTTTAAAATGAACGTTTGTTTTTGGTTTGGTACCGTCATCATTTTCTGTTTGAAACTGAATCATTTAGGTGGTCATTATAAACGCAGCGGGTTGGCCCGCCATGCCGGCGTTGGCGGCTGAGACCGCCAGCCGGCATGGCTGGCCAACCCACCGCATAATGATCATGGTGAGGGCCGCCATCTGCATCCCTCACTCACCGCCAGGCTTCCTCCGTCAGGCAGCCTGGCGGTGAGTGGCAACACCATCTGACAGGGTAGCTGCGCTACCCCTCGGATAATGTTTCCTGATCCACCAGCCTTTCCGTAGCGGGTTATCCTGCCAGGGAAAGGCTGGCGGAAGGGGTGCCCCTGCACTGCCATGCACTTTGCATGGGCAGTTCAGGGGCCCCAGTTCAGTGCCCCGTCGCGCAGGTCACTGCGCTGCAACCGCCGCACAGAGACATTGGCGGCGGCTCCATGTGGAGCCGCCGTCAGTGTCCCAGCCAGGCCTTTCTGTGGGCCGGCGGGCGGAAACAATGTTTCCGCCGCCGGCCCACAGAAAGGTTCATTATTTGGCCGGCGGGGATCCGGGGACGCTGGCGGTCAGTGTTTTGACCGCCAGAATGAACACGGCGGTTGTTACCTCCGTGTTCATAATGAGCACCTTAGTCTCCCAATCACTTTTGTGTTTTAAAATGAGATGTGCATTGACATGTGTTGTAAGTTTATATATTTAGGTGCTTTTTTATCTATCTTTAGCTGCTTTGACAGAATCGGAAGGTAGGGCTTTTAGCAGAGAAGTAGATACTGCATCTGGGTGGAATTTTTTTCCCTCCATTTCTTAAGAATATTCCATAACGTTAGATCATTCTGTATTTCCTTTTTGGGAAAATAATGAATACTTTTCAGTTCTCAAAATTACTTTTGTTTTTTTGGATGACTTCCGTGCTTAATTTGAGTGGGTGGTTGCTGGTGGGGGGGGGGGGGGCACCAGCACTTATTTTTGGGGACTGGCACTTATTTTTCTGTATCAGATATTTACCAAATGCAAGAGAGGAAAAAACACACATATCTGAAAGACAGAGGCAGAAAACGGTGGCAAAACTGTCTAAAACAGAAAGCAGGAACCTGCAAGAGAGAGGAAAAGGAGCAGGGAGTATCTGATAGTGGACTAAAGAATAGCAGCCTTGGTATTTGGTGTGCCGAAGTTTAATTGAACTGGCCACTGGCTTCTGAGCAGAGCTTTGGGCACTGGCACTCTCTCTGAGTTGTGTGTTTACATGCATCTGAAGGTTATGTATTTTGGACTTTGATATAGTCTTAGCTGTTTCAACAGAATACAAAACTAATGCTTAGGGAAAAAAATAGTACTGTGTCTGGGTTACAGTTCTTAAGACTGCTGCATAACATTAGGTAATGATTGATTTCCTTGTGATTGTGGATCCCTTTCAGCTCGATGAAGGATAAAATTCTCCTTTTTGCACCAGACTTGGTGAATAATGATCACGTTACAGCCTATTCAGGATTTAAAAAAGCCACAGGTAATCTGAAATAATGCTTTCCTAATTTTTACGTCTTGCCTAGTAGTCAGCACGTCCGATATATGTTGTGAGGCGCATTGCTGTCTTACAGTGGGTTTAGGGCCAGCCCATTGCTTACCATTGGGTTACTTAATAGTCACTCTCATTTGCCTGCTTCTTATTTGTTAGCGTGTGTGGGCTTTCCTTCCTCTTCTTGTTTATCCCTCCACTGGAACATGGATCAATACTCAATACTGTGTCCTTCCACTGCTCGCTTTCTCATGCCTACTTGTTTCTTTTTGTCTAAGCCCTCTGTGAAGGTAAATTTGTTTTCCAGCTGTGTCTCTAGCATGCTTTTCGTCGACTGTCCACATTTGTGCTCCCCTACCCGCATTGCTTTGTCACCCGTGTGCTTCTACCCCTCTCAGCTCCAAATGCTCTCTCACCTGTTTGCTTTTCTTCCCATCCTCCAAGTCCTATGTCACTCTTCCTCTCACTCATTTGCTCCCCCTAGGCCCTCCATGTTGCTGCCTTGTACCTACGCCCTCCGTGTTGCTTCCAGACCCCTATGCAGCTTCAGTTTCCACCTCCCTGTGTTGCTTATGTGCCCCTGCCTGTGCTGTTGTCCCCCTACTCACTTTGCTCCTCCTGTTTCGTCTGTGACCTCCCCTTTTTGATTCCTCCATTTTTTCTTTTTATTTGCCAATACAAGTTAGAGCAGCAAATAAAAAGAGAAAAATAGCAGTGTTAATGTGTAGGTGCACAGTGTTGCAGTGTATGCGCCTACAAAATGGAGAAATAGGGGATTTTCTTAATTTAGCCGTACAGCACAGAATCGGAAATGCTGTACAACATAGCTAAAAACTACTGTCAAAGTCAATAGGTCCCAGGGCGAGACCTAGTGTGTTTGCCAATGTTTGTTTCATTCAACATTTAAATTTCTGTTTCATGAAAGATACGGGATCTGCATACCTCTACGTCAGTGGTCTCCAAACTTTTTAATGCCGCACCCCTCTAGTTGAAAAATAAAAATCATTGAGCCCCCCTCAGAATTTTTCACTAATATTTTATAAAGATGGCAATGTTTAAATATGTCTAGATGTATTTAAACATTGCAGTTAAGTACTGTCACCTTTTTTAAACATGTTTTTGCTTAAAACATAACACTGTTATCTGTGTAATGTTTCTTTTGGCCAGAGCTTGCCGCCCCCCCGGGATCACTTGAGGCCCCCCTTTGGGGGCCCGCCCCCCAGTTTGAAGACCCCTGCTCTATGGGATTAATTCAATTTCTAATGAAAACTCCTCTTTTTACCCACAGGGGGGTATTTGCCCATGTGCTCACTGCACCTATGTTATTTCCCTATGTGCAAATTGAGTATCCCGCACTATTTACCCACCAGTTTTCAGTACATAAAACCTGGTTAAACCTTGATGACCAATAGTGCAAAATCACTACTGCTAACCGTGTAACAAATTTCAGATACACTCAGTGGAATTCTGCACCTTGCAACTAGGAGTGTGCTAAATTTGCGTAATGTATTTTAACATTATTACATGAAATTTCTGGAAAATTATGCAAAATTATGCATAATTACTCAAAATGCAAATCCTTTCTTTAGTGCTACATTCTCTAGAGGGAAATACAGCATCGTGTCAATTTTTTAACATAAGGAAGGATTCCACAGTAAAAATAGCATGAAAACACAGGTTTCATAAGCAACATCTGTTTGTGTTCTGGTTGTCCGGTTTTTCCAGTGCACTAACAGTAAAATATTGCTGCAAACAGTGCGTAATTATGCATTGTGATGTAATGGCATAATTTCTGAATTTTGTATAATAAGAGTAATGTCAAATTCTTAATATTTCGTGAATTATGCTGGCATAGTTTTAATTTCACCCAGGCCTACCTGGAGCACAAATTTCACTCTAGGTTGTCCCCTGCAGTGAACTGCACTCTGGATATACCTTTAACATAAAGTTTAAACTTACCCACTGTAATGAGAATATGTCTTTCAATGGTTTATGTACTGGGTGAGTGTTGAGAAATTGAATGTTTTGTAGCTGTTCATTTTGAAAGTAGCATACATAAATTACATGATAAGAAATGTTGTTGAAGAAGTAATCTTTCGTCTAGTTCTTGATGGTTTAACTCTATGCTTGAAACACAGCCAATACGTGTTCCGCCATGTAAAAAGTTGCAAGTTTGGAGCTTTTTCGAGGAGGTTAAAATACATTGAATAAAAAGATTTGTATAGAATTTAAACTATGACACAATAACGATAGATATTTTTTAGATTGTACTTTTCCTTGTGCACCGGAGTGAATATTAAATGGTGCTTAATTTTTACACACCAACCACTGCAAACACAAGAATATTTGCATCGATCAATCAATCAGTAGCTTTATTTGAACAGTAAATATGATCACAAAAGCAAATACATAATAATCAAGCTTACTTTTAAAAACATAAAAGCATTAGCTTAAAATCCTGGCCTTATTGCATTTTATGATTTAAAAGGACACATGACTCCTAACAGGAAGAGCACTTTTAAGAAGTGAGCTACTGCTAAAGCAGATCAGTGATGAGCTCAGTGCCTGTAAGTACAATGGGACAAGCCTACATTTAGTTAGCCCTAAGTCCCTCAATACTGTGACTAGAAACCGTCTTGTAAATCAAAAATAAAATCTATAGAAAAACACATACTGCAACAAACTTTGTGGAGAACTCGCATTGCATTGGCAAAAAAGGGTGGAAAAGAATTCATATTGCCCAGGCAGAAAGCATAGCTGCCATTTAATAGACCAAAGCCTGAATCTAGTTAAAAGAACCCTGTCCCAAGTGCTAGTCACAGGTTCCAGATATGGCTCGAGCCCTAGAGTGTTTTTTTCATTTTTATTTTTTATTTTACAAGAGGAACAAACCAGAAAATACAAAATTGTCCCCAAAAACCCAGAAAAAACAAAAAACACCCTCATTCCAAGTTTGGTGGTGATAGAGCGTTCCGACCTAATAAATTACCTGTATTGGGACGCTCTTGGGTCGATGAATCTTTTGACCAAGTGGGGCTCTCCTCACTCGAGAGTAATCAATTTAATCCAATCAATAATCAATAACGAACATATGCAATGCCCTGATCAACATAACACTTCACAATTAATCCAGAAAACATTTCGGCGAACTATGACCTTTCGGCCATAAATAACCACACCAATTTATTCAAAGTTAATGAATTTATTTCCCTATATTAACAAAGCTAGCACAATATAAATGTGTCTCAACACCAAATGATATATGTAAATGAACCTTAATAGCTGTCCATATTGGCGAAAAAGATGCAATCTATGCAACATTTGAATAACAATGCATTCGATGATAGCAACGCAAACCACTAAAACTATAATCTGTAATGGGCTAATTGCATACATTAGTCAGCATAACAAGGTCTCAAATTGCATCGTGCAACAAATGAATCCTCATCTAACCTCAAATTAGCATCTGCATGTGGGACTTCATGCAAAAACAATTTAGCAACATTAATTTGGAAAACTCCTAGCTAGGGCTCTTATCAAAATCAGCAGTTGGTTACCTAAAAAGAAACACAATGCAATTGTACATTTTCCTTTCATATTTACCAAATTCAATCAGCATTCAAGGAAGTCTTCGTCTCACAGGTACCGGTTTCGATCAGCATGGGTACCGTTTCCGATCAGCATGGGACGGGGTAAAGGGCAGGGTGGACGGGGCAATTGCCTCACAGCGGCAAGATAAGGACAAAACTACTACTTCATGCAAAGGGACGAATCAAAGTTAAAGTCTCTAGGGCGAGAATTACTTAAAGTCTTTTTCTCTCGATTAGCGAAAACATCAAAGTTTCTTTCAAAATGGCGTCGCAGCAAGATGGGCCATAATGTCTGCAATGCAATGGGTAATGGGCAATGTCCGATAGGTAATGGCTGCTTTCTTCTTGCGCACCTGGTTTAAAAAGACAACAGCTCAAATCCAGTATGGTCTTCCATTGGAGGGTTCATAGGTTGGCTTCAAATTGTCCAATCAAAACAACAATTCACAAGCTTCTACCTAGGCATACATTATCCTTGGAGTCGGGAACGTAAGTTGCAACATATTTTACCAATTAACTCACTTTCAGAGCGTTCATTGTCTGCACCTGCAGATTGACCTTGGAGCAAAGAAGAAGATGCCAGGCTGGCACGAAACCTTAAAGATAAGCATGTGAACCGATCTCACTGGAAAAATACAGCTTCAAGCAAGAATACACGTTTTACTAGCACATTGGAAAAATACGAGCATCTAAACCGTGAGACAAGGCAACTAGGCCAAAGCCTCCACTAAAGTAATGCTAAGCTAAAACATTTCTAACAAGCAAATCATGGCACACGTTTACGATTATGTCAAATTCGTACAATTCTAATACATCACGTTATATAAAGCACGCTTATAAATGTTGGCAAACTACTCTGAGGGCACATTTGTCCCCGTACAATCTTTATTATTTCGGTTAAAGCCACACTTGATTATTGCAATACTACGTTTATGCGCTAATAAATGTAAAACCTTCATTTCTGCGTCATCAATCCCTCCTCTGATGACTATTTGTCATCACACAAACCCATTCCCACAAATTTTATTCCATTAAAATTCTGTCAGTTCTCTTTGCCTTTTAGTTCCCCTTGTTCTTATTCTGTATTCTTCTGCCATTCTTTTCATCATTTTCTCTTCCTTCCTTCTCTTAATTCTTGCCATGATCATTAATATTCCCCTCTTTATTCCCCAAATTCCAAAGATGCAAATCAGTACTATTAATATTCCCTGTATTATCTTTAATAATATTCCATTCAAATGCCAGCCGAAATTGCAGTGGTAGACCGCCATGCAAAATCCCACCATCATCCCGCCAGTGTTGGCGGTACAGTGTCCACCGTATTACGAGTCACAAACACCAAGCTGACGAAACACAGCCAGAAATTCAACACGGCCAGTGCCACAGACGGCGAAAGAGCGACTGTCCGTCAGCCGGGCCCGCCATGCTGACACCATTCCGGCTGCCATATTATGAGTTACAAATCAGCACTGCGGAACATGCACGGTGGTAGCCCATTGGCGGTGCGCAGCGCAGCGGGCTAGAAAATCACCACAAATAGAAGGCAACACCAGATTGGACAGCCCAAGTACCCCACACCTGAAACATATACACACACCACACACACCTGTGCACTGCATTATAATCAACACCCCCACCCCCCCCCACAAACCCTTGCGAATATCACCATGAGCTAGAGATATATGACCCATGAACCACTGCACATAGAGCAATAATTCACATGTTGCACGCACCCCCACAACAATTATCCGCCCGCACTGCACCTTGCACGCATAGCACACACCCTCACAACGTGTCACGCCACAAGCACCCATGCTTCACCGACAATGAATTGCCAGTCATGGTGGACGAGATCGTCAGAGTAGAGCCATAACTGATGGGAGCACAAGTCCAGCAAACATCAATCACCAGGAAAACCAAGCTATAGCAGAGGATCGACGACAGGGTGAATGCAGTCAGCAGCTACCCACGCACAAAGGAGGGCATCAGAAAGAGGTGGAACGACCTCAGGGGGAAGGTCAGTTCCATGGCATCCAGGCACAACATCGCCCTCTACAAGACTGGTGGTGGACCCCCACCTCCTCCTCTTGACCTGACAACCTGGGAGGAGAAGGTCTTGGACATCATGCATCCTAAGGGCCTCACAGGAATCATTGGAGGGATTGATACTGGTAAGGAACCTACACCCCCCCGGGCACTAACCACTCCCTGTCCCGCATGCCTCCCAAGCACCTACCACTCCCCATCAGATCACAAACCAGAAGAATGCACCCCCCACTATCACCCCACCCTCCTACTTTGCACGCCACACCACCCCTCTCCCACCATCCACACACCCACCCACACCACACAATGCACGCTAAACCTTCACTATCTCCTCAACTACCACTCCCACTATCCATTACTAGGCATGCCGGATCCGAGTCACACTCACACCTCACAATGGTACACCTGCATGGACAGTCATCCCACAGCCCACCCAGACTGCTACCCAACACCAGCTCACTACCAATGCCAATTACAGCAATGTCAAACATCAAACCCACAACTACCATTAATATGACAAGCATGGCCCAAAGGCCATTCACCATGCAGTGTCAGCGTTGCTGCAAATGTCATTGCCATCCCTGAGCAACTATTCCACCCAATGCAAGCTGCAAACCATGACACTACAATGAAATTTCCACTTAATAACTCTCACCCTTTCCATCCACAGTGAACCCTGCTACTGCCATCCAGCAGAGGATGCCAGGGTCAAACAGCCCTCTCCAAGATGAAGGCCCTAGTGGATTTCTTGAGGACGACAAAATGCCTGGGCCATCTCGGGCGACTGGCCAGTCCACCTCCAGCAGACCCAACCTAGACACCCAGGACTCACCCTCCCGTGTGACTACAACGCCACAGCTAGCCCCTCCTCCCCAAACCTGTGCCTCAGGGACCATTCAATTAGAGGTATGCCCCACACTACAGGGTCCTGAGTCAAGGGCACCCACCCCACACAATGAAGGCCTTGGTTCTACTGGGAGTGGGCACACTGTGCCAGAGGCACAGGGGGCCAGGGCTAGTGGGAGTGGATCTTTGGTCCAGGGGAGGGGGCAGCAACAACATCAGACTGGCCAGGAGGCCCTCAACTAGGTCCTAGGTGCATACCACCAAACCCAGGACACCATGACCCAGATCCTCACTCCCCTGCAGGGGATCCAGAGGCTACAGAGGGAGAACCATCAGGAGGCTGTGTAGCAGTGGCAGACCCACAATGCCACCATGGCCACCATAGCAAGGGTGCTGACTGAACTTGCCACCATCCAGCATCAGTCCACCTCCCACCAGCAGACCCCTACCATAATCCAGATAACATCTGAGCCCTCCACGTCAGCCGTAACCAGTGGAGTGGAGGCCCTGCAACAGTACACACAGGACACCAGCACCCCTTCCCCTGTAGCTGAGGAGCCCCCACGCAAGTGAGGACATCCAACCAGACATCCAGCCTCCACTGATACCTAGATCAAGACCACTACCATGAAGTGAGCCAGAACATACCCCCTTGTGTGTCACAGCAACACCCTGTTGACTGTCCACTGTCATAACACCTTTGTCACATGGCCATCATACTGGACAACGAATCCCCACAGGTGGGCTAAGCACTCAGATGATCCCACTCGCCATGACCCCACACATCAGCCCTTGCAATTGTATTATAAAATAAACATCTTTGAGCACAGTTTCTGTCTATGTCTTTATCTACCATGAGTTCATCATGTACAGCCATCGCATATGTAACAGAAAGACCATTGACCTACCAATGTATGTGACAGTGCCAGAAGGGGGAGCAATCATTTACAAGTTCTGTAATACAGTTTACAGCACCACATCTAAAGTAGCGTGTACACACTACACCCATATTGAAGTCACAACCCTGGTAGCAGCCCTGCACACGGCAGACATTGCAACTGGTTACATAGCATGGCTCTGAGACATACCTGTATGTCAGTGGAAGTATTGTTGTTTCAGCTCTGCTCTGGAATCAGCTGCATCCTCGTCATCATGCTCTTCATGACTCCCCATGTCCCCTTCATCAGCCACCGGCACAGCTGCACCCTCTTTAGCATCCAGTAATGGGATGTGACTTCTGATAGCCAAGTTGTGCAACATACAGCACGCCACAATGATCTGGCACACTTTTGCTGCTCTGTACAGTGGGGCCTCTCCAGTGAGGTGCAGGCACCTGAATCTGGCCATCAGCACTCCAAAGGTAGGTGCGTTCGATTACCTGTCGGGTCCTACCATGGGCCTCATTGAAACATTTTTCTGCTGCTGTAGTCGGATGCCTGAGAGGTGTCAGTAGTCATGGCAGGTTGGGATAACCAGAGTCACCTGTGTGCACAGAGGTAGTTGGCATATTGAAAACTGTAGGTAAATCTGGAAGGTGGTGTAGAGTGTGCAGAATACAGAGGCACACATATGACACAATACATACCAATGAGCCAGGCACGATCCCTTTGTAGTGGTGCCATCATGTGTGGGATACTGGTGTTCCGCAGTATGTAGGCATCATACACTGACCCTGGGAACCAGGCAGTCACTTGAGTGATGTAGAGGTCTGTGAGATATACCACCTGAACATTGGTTAAGTAGAAGTTTTTACGGTTCCTAAACACCTGTTCACTTCTCCTGGGTGGCACCAGGGCAATGTGGGTCCCATCAATAGCCCTGATCACATGTGGCACATGTGCCACAGTGTAGAAGGCTGCTTTCACAGTGGACAGATCACCACATTGGGGGAACCAGATATAGCTGCCAATATGTTTGAGTAGGGCACATAGGACGTTCTTCAAGACATTACTAAACATGGGCTGGGACATTCCAGCAGCCCAGCCCACTGTTATTTGGAAGGAACCTGAGGCAAGGAAGTGGAGGACTGCCAACACCTGTACTGTGGGTGTGATGGCATTGGGATGATGAAGACCAGGCCGCAGATCCGGCTCCAACAGCCTCACAAGACCCATGATGGACTGACGGTTCAGCCGATAGCACTGGATGACGTGCCTCTCTTCAAGGGTGACAAGATCGACCAGGGGCCCGTAGACAGGAGCATTCCTCACCATCATTCTTCCACCGTTCCTGGGAATAGGAGGGAGTGGCAATCATTATGTGCGTAAAGGACTGTGCACGCAATGGAGCTGTGCACAAAACATCCATGACGCACCTCATAAATCCCCTCTGTACACATTGTAAAAGTAAAATGGCAGCCTCCTGTCCTGCATGCGCAGGACAGATGGAGGTGAGCAAATTTTGCTGGTGTAAATCGTCATGGCGGTAGGCGGTCGGAACCGTCGTGCAACTTCTCATTGGTTAACTTGGTTGCCTATGTGAGACATGAGCCAACGGCGATCACCGCTGGTGGTGACGGGGATGTCCGTGGCGTCCATGACTGCCATTTCATGTGCTCATGTTCACTTTACTCCTGGCACTCATGCTGAGTATACCTCCACTACGTGTGCTGCTGTGTTCTGTCACTGCTAGCCAAGATGTCACGTGCTGCAGGGTATAGGTTCCAGCCTTCTCACAGAAGGAACATGAGAAGCTTGTGGAGGGTATCCTACCCTGTATGCCTAGTTGGTCGGGTGCACCAGGGCTGCAGCTGAGTGCACTATGATTGTACGGTCTGTGAGTGGTACAAATGTGGATGGGGGCCTTGAGACGAGGATGAATGACCTGTGGAAGGACCTGGCTGAGGGCTGTCAGGACAACTGGAAGGTTGTAATGTGTGTATGTTCAGGGGACTGTTGTGTCCAATGCAGTCCCTAAGATGCTACGCCACATGACTGTCTCCTTTCTCCGTGTTATCCATGCAGGTGAGCGCCCAGCAAAAGAAGGGGATCTGGCATGCCATCGCCAAGCAAGTGTGGACCCTGGGGGTACATGCCCGGCGGAGTACCCACTGCAGGAAGCGGAGGGAAGACCAGCGACACTGGGCGAGGAAGACCGGTGAGGCCCAGTGGTGGACATCCGCCCAATGAGGGAGGGGTACCCGTCGGACCCTGACCCCCCTTAAGTCCTGCATTTTGGAAGTGGCGTATGCTGAGGTGGATGGGCGCTTGAGGGCAGCACAACAGCCACAAGGGAGTGGGTTCACATTCGTTCTTAGGTTATGTGGTGAGTGATAGGTGCAGCCTGTGCAGTGTGTGAAGGCTGTGGAATGTGTGCTAGGTAGCTACTGTATGACTAGAATTGGGACACATTGATGCTGGATGTGCTACATACATGTGTTCATATGCCGTGCAGTATGTGAGTTGGGGTTGACTTTACTGTTAAGTGGCATCGATGACAGGGCAACTGTGTAGTACATGAGCAGGGTCTTAGATGTTGACAGGGTTCCTGGTTCTGGAGTTCACACACATTGTAATCCCAACTATCCAATCAGTGTTGCTGGGACCATATTCCTATCTGATGTCTGCTGGCATGTGGTGTATGTGTAGTCTGCGAAGTCCGAGGTTTCACATCATACAGCTCTATGTGCTTCGGTTATGTGGCTGTGAAAGAATGCCTCCAATTGCCTGTAGAGTACAAAGTTTGGGTCTAGTGATCGTATAGAGCTATGAGCCAATGGGGTGGGTCAGACATGTGTTGAGGGTATGGCTTTCATCCTGTACAGGATTGAATGTGTGTCAGCATGTGTGAAACTCATGTGCATGACTGAGGTGGCACGCATGGGCTGTCATTGCAGTGGCATGTGTGTGTGAAGGCATGGCATGTAATGACATGGCACTGGAGTATATTGTAGTGCCTTGTATGTGGCTGTTGTGCTGGTATTGACCAGTTGCTCCCTGTTTCTCTTTCACCCACCCTGTCTCTCACTGTCTCACCCTCCCTCCCTCTGCTCCTCTGCCTAGGAGGCTGATACCAGCGGAGCAAAGGGGACAAGTGGGGGGCGAGTGGAGCACCACAGGGGAGACAGGAACATCTACAGCATCCTCAGATTCTTCCTCCAATGGTGACTCCCTGGTGGTGGCGGAACCTTCAGGCCCTATGCCTGCACCATCCTTGTCTGCCACCCCCGTTAGCAGCACCACCCTCCTTGTAGCTCCCCAGCCAGTTGCCCGTGCCCACTCACCCAGGATGGTGGGCATCTCCTTCGCTGCAGGCACCTCTGCCCCTGCCCCAGTCAGCCCTGCTGCCCTCAATTAGGAGGCTATTGACCTCCTGAGGTTCATCTCTGTTGGGCAGACAACCATCGTGAATGCCATCCAGGGACTGAATCCCAGATGCAACAGTCAAATGCGTTCCTGGAAGGCATTCACAGTGCCCTGTCTGCCCTTCAGAGATCGTTTCAGGCTCTGGCCTCCTCATTGATGGCAGCCAGTGCTCCTTCTTCTTCCATCCCCCTTCCAACTACCTGTTCCCACTCCACCATCCCTCTCCCATTTCCCATACAAAGCACACTTTCATACCAGCATGCATCCCCACCGACAGACCCTGAGCGGGGGGACATTCACATGTCCCACAAATGCCACCACCCCCATGCACACACCCACCATTCAGACTCACACACACCAATATCCACTACCTACCCTGACTCCCCCACCTGCTCCCCCTTCACAGTCACATCACCACTCACACATTCAGACACCACATCATCAGTCCCAGGTCCAGACACATGTCCTGTCACTGCCACCGTCATCACAACAGCTGACCCCCATGCATGCACCCCATACACCACATCCGCACGCACAACAACAGTCAACACAACCACATGAAGCACATTTACCCTACCTGCACACACCATCCCAACATTCACTCACACATCCCCCTGCCATCTCCCTTTGTCTCCTCCACTCCTCCTCCCAGTACATCTTTACGCCCACACTTATCCATCCAACACACACCAGCAGACACATTTCATATACCCACGCACCAGCACCCAAACCATATCCACGCACACACCTATCAACCATCCCGTCTCCCCTCACTCCCAAACGCCTAACCCATGACCTACCCGCTGTCCCTAAAAAGAGATTCCTGCATGAGTTTTCCCTGTTCCTGTCTCCTTGTCCAGTCCCTGTTCCACCCAAATGCCCTGCTACCCTTCCCAGAGCCCTGCCTTTCACCTCCCTGTCCTCCTCTGGGCTGAGCCATGCCCCGCAGTCAGCAGTCTGCAGTGCTGCCACAACAGGCACACCTGCTCCTCACACTGCCAGCCCTGGTAGCACTCTGTCTGGGTCCCCTGCTGTGCTGGCCTCCACTGCAGTCCCACCTAAGAAGGCAGGAAGGAGGGGCAAGACTAAGGCGTCCCGCTGAAAGCAAGACAGTAAGGGGGGAACCTGATAAGAAGAGGAAGGACCCTCCATCCAAACCTTGATCACACCTCCCTGGCCTCCCATCCCTGAGGTGCCTGCTTGCCCCATTGATGCCCCTCCCCTGTGGAAGTCTGCATATTGCAGTCAGGAGTCACGTTGGGCACTCCTCACATGCCCAGTGTGTCTGGGTCATTGGACAGCGATGCACTGGCCCTTGTGGCATTTTGTAAATAATTATTATCATGACATTTTTTATATTTCCAATAATATTTATCTACAACAGCAAAGTTGGTGTCGATGCTACATAGCTTGTCCTGGCTTTCCTTGCGCATGTAAGTATGGCGACTGTGCGTCTGTGCGTGTGTGTGTGTGTACTAATGTCCTTCCCTACAATGTGTGCTAGAATGGGGTACTTTGGGCAGTGTTTATGTCGGTGTCGCTGATCCTGAATGTCAAAGGCCAGCAGGAGCTTTGGAAAGCCTTGCAATTCGTGCGCCATGGTGCCTACAGACGTGCCTGTGTTCCAGATGGTGGGTGCTTCCTTTTATGTTGTCTGTTTCCGCCATGGTTTTTGCGGGGGTTAGACCACCCCGGAAGTCCTGGTTGTGTGCAACCTCGTACTACGGTGGGGGAAACTGTCTGCCGCCAGCCTGAAGAGGCCTTCCACTGGCAACAGCGGTCCGTCCACATTGGCGGTTTGGATGGAAACTTAACTGTGTTCTGCAGGTGCCTTCCCAGTACTCGTAATATGGCGGTCTATACCAAAAGTCTTGCGGCGGTGTGTAACAGCCATCTCCACCGCTGCTGTTCACTGACCGCCAAATTTATAATGAGGGCCTCAGTGTAATCAATACATCACATATCAATTCCATATCATAAAATTATTCATACTTCATAATTCTGCCCACAAATTCATCTGTTAATCCTGTTAAAAGAATTTAAAAAAATAAAAAAGCTTTTGAGTTGGAGCTCCCTACCCTGGAAATTCCCCAACCCAACCTTGTAGGAGCCCCCCAAATCAGCTCCCATCTTTTTCTACTTTTCTTACCCTTTCTTGTATATAAACTACTCTCTAAATTAGCCACTGAGAGCAGTTGGGCCAGCCATTGACCGAAAGGTGGGGTCGGGATAAGATAAGCTGCAGCAATACATGTGCGCATTATCACCATTGAGACTAAGAGAAATTCCGTGTACCACACCTCAGCAGTTCTTTCAGAGCCATCATCCATGTCAAGCTGCACCAGTTGGGGGTTAACTCTATTTCACAATACAATACAATACAATACAATACGCCTCCCAGAAATCATGCCATTTCTACATTTAGAGCAGTGGTTCCCACCTTTTGACTTCTGAGGATCCCCACTTTATCATTACTGGAACCCCTGGAAGCCAGAGACATCAGCCTAAACACTATTGCTGATTTGAAATACAAAACAGTGCACTAAAAACTACAGAAACAAGAATAAATCATACACATATACAAATGATGTCACATTTTAATTTGCAAACAAATATAAATAAATAAACATTTTAAAAAATAATAGAAAGGGTGCAACTTTCTTAAAATTCAATTGAAGCCACACATTGTCCATACTAAATTCTATTTGATGCACCTACACTGCTCTCACGAATAATCTGAGGATACTGATTTAATTTTTATCTTCCAATTTCAAATTTGTTGACATTTGCAATACGTTTTAAAATGTTCAATTGTACATTTAGCCACTTTATTTATATACCTTTTATTAATCTGTTAATATTATTTAATTTTCCAAGCAGTCGCAGACCGCCTGAAGAGGCTTCAGGGACCCCCAAGGGTCCCTAGACCACAGGTTGAGAACCACTGCTTTAGAAAATCCAGTGCAGAACATCCAGAAAATAAATGCACAATATCTGCCTCTTTCTCGTGACATTACGGGCAGCAGATACCTGCCGCGCCCCCCCACATAGCAATTTTGGCTGGGATATAATACAGATTACAAATAGTTTTTAAGTGTTGGTTTGGAGTTTAGCAGACAGTAAGAGAGCATGACCTACCTCGAGTGAATGAAAAAGTTATTATTGCTTATCCTATTTTTCCCTACCTTTTTGCTAAATGAATCTCTAAATCATCAGACATTAATTTACGCAAACAACCATAAATCTGGCTAACGGTGTATCTAGTGGTATTAATAATCTATTCCATCAATGAGTGTTTAGAAAGATCCATACTGCCTAAACATTTTTTGAACAAAAAATCACAGATTTGAAGGTATTTAAAAAATCAATTTTTTCCATTTCATACTCAGATTGTCACTCTGAAAAGTAAATTATATAATCTCCACTAAAAAAGTCCCCCGCTAAACTCCAATCTGAAGCAATTTACCTCAGAGAAAATTGAAGGCAATAACGGAGAGTTCCAAAGTGGGGTATAGTAATTCAATCATCCTATTCCGATCTTTAGTCTAATAATGCCCCAAATTTTCAATGTCGCTATTAAAGTTTTAAACTTGGTCTTCTTATAATAACTGATTTCAGTACACTTTAAAAGACAACCTTTTGCATTATCCCCAAACAATAGCTCATACACAGTTGGAACTCCCCCTGACCATAAATCATTCCTCAGTTCGACCCTGATGAGTGACTTAATATTCTGAAGAGCTGCTGCCCACTGATAATATCTGAAATTAGAGACCCCCCCCTGCCCTGTGTCTCACTCAGGATCATCAAATATTTCAGTGCCCTCCTGGCCTTCACATAAGACCATATAAAACTGCTGGACAACCCCTCCAATATCTTAAACCATTTACTTTAAAAAATGAGTGGTGTTGCTCTAAAAAAATACAGTACCTTGGGAATGAGAAGCATTTTAATGATGTTACCTCTGCCCACAGTAGATAAATGAAGGTTATCTTACCTCTTAAAATCCTTCCTAGTTTTTTCAATTACCAGCACTTGTAGTCTCTTCAACCACTGGATCCAAATCAGAGTCAATGATTACCCCCAGATATGTTGCCTGATTCATGATACAATCATCAACCATTCTAATCTTCTTGTTAGCAACTAACTGAGTCTTATTGTGGTTTAACTTATACCCAGAGAGTCCTCCAAACTCAGCCGCCTCCTTTGTCAGGTTGGCTAGAGCCCCTTCTAGGTCAGGAGTTACTATGGCAATATCATCCGCATCGGCCAGTATCTTGGTGTTATAACCCTGAGCACTCATAGCTCTAATTAATGGGTTTGCTTCAATTTGACTAATCAGTGGATCCATGTACAGGGCAAACAGGAGGGGGAACAAAGGGCACCCTTATCTCATGCCTCTCACCACCCTAATTATAACTGAGTGCCCACCCAAAATTTGAAGTCTAGTTATCGGGCTGTTATAAGCAGCTCATATAGCCTTTATAAATCCTAGGCCAATAATATTATCCCTCAATACAGTTCAGAGACAACCCCAAAGGCCTTTTCAGCATCTAATAAGACAAGGGCTATGGGGCCGTCAGTAACTTGTGCTTTATCATGACCCGTTAAGTATGATCTTTAGTCCCCCTCCCAGGGACAAATCCATGCTGCCTCGGAGAGACCAGTTTAGTTATCACTTTACTTAACCTTGTTGCTAAAATCTTAGTATAGATTTTCAAATTGCTGTTGAGGAACGCTCTAGGTCTGTATGAGCTTGGCTCTGGGAGGGGGTGCTTCCCTTTCTTTCTTAATACCATGATATTAGATTGTGCCCAAGATTCTGGTGCAGAGCCCTCTCTTTGCACTTCTAGGAATAATTTGACCAGAATATCGCCAACACAGAATAAAAAAGTTTATAAAATTCAAGAGGTATGCCATCTTCACCCACCCCTTGCCCACTGGTAATGCTAACAGTGCTTCTCTGATTTAATTCCCATTAATAGGGGATTCCAACATGTCACTTTCTTCTGGGCTTAATCTTTTTCTTTGGGCTGAAGCCAAATATTGCACAATTTTTTGCTCAAGACTATCTTGGCTGTCCGACCCCTCCGCCCTATACAACTCCTCATAATAATCCCAAAATACTTCCCGGATGTCAGTAGGGGTGATAGCAACTTGTCCCCTCCTGCCCTTAATAATATCTCCCCCGCAGAGCCCTCTGTCTAGTTCTTAAAGCCAAAATGTGGCCCACCCATTCACTGTATTCATAGCTTTCTTGTTTGTGAGCAAGATATTTCTCCGTGCTTTGCTAATCATCTTTTTATTAATAGCAGCTTTAACTATCAGCATTGCATGCTGGATTTGCTGCGTGGCTGCTCCCTTGTAATTGCCGAGATAAGCTGGGATTCCAGCTCACCTAATTCTTTATATTTAGCCATAATATAGTTTAGCTGGGTCTTTTGTAGGTTAAGACTAAGCTGAGGGTTTCTCCTTTCATTCTTGCCTTTAGAGCATCCCAAACCACCCCGATACGAGCCGTGTCTATATTATTTTCCACAAATGAAGGGATCCAGCAATTCATTCACTCAACATACTTCAAGTTGGAGAGCAACCCTCTTTTTAAAAGTCCACTTTCGATGCGGGCGATCACCCCAAGAAAAGAAATCCCAATAATCAACGGATTATGACTCAAGACAACCTGTGGGAATTTTTCAATTGTAATTTCATTACTAATCCAAGCAGAGGTGAGTAGTAAATAATCAAGCAATATGTGAGTATTGTGTGGTGCTGAAAAGAAAGTGTACCCGGGATCTGGTGCCTTTAGCTTCTGCCAAACATTTACCAGCCAATGATTCAACATTAAATGCTGGAGAGACTAAAACACTTGGGCTTTCTTCCCTCATAAGGGACACCAATCCCACCACTCACATTGATGTTTAAATCACCACAAAAGATCGTGGGCGCTGGTCATGCAGCAAGCTCCAGGTATCAAGTGTACTTGGATCATCCAAGTTCCGGCCATAGATTGAACATACAGTAAAGAAGGCACTCTATCTTTCCCCATCTACCATATTTATATGCATGACTACATTTCAAAACACAGCCATTTCTACAAACTAACATTGCCACCCCCTGTGTAGTAGTTCCTTGAGTAGAATAAGCATCTAAAATATAGCCAGGAAATTTCAGTAAACTTTGCCATGTGCCCTCTATGTGAGTCTCCTGAATACAAATTATGGCCCTCATTCTGACCTTGGCGGGCGGCGGAGGCCGCCCGCCAAAGTCCCGCCGTCAGGTTACCGTTCCGCGGTCGAAAGACCGCGGCGGTAATTCTGACTTTCCCGCTGGGCTGGCGGGCGGTCTCCTTCAGACCGCCAGCCAGCCCAGCGGGAAAGAGGCTTCCACGATGAAGCCGGCTCGGAATCGAGCCGGCGGAGTGGAAGCTGTGCGACGGGTGCAGTTGCACCCGTCGCGTATTTCACTGTCTGCGCAGCAGACAGTGAAATATATTTAGGGGCCCTCTTACGGGGGCCCCTGCAATGCCCATGCCAGTGGCATGGGCACTGCAGGGGCCCCCAGGGGCCCCGCGACCCCCCCTACCGCCATCCGGATCTCGGCGGTCCGACCGCCGGGATCTGGATGGCGGTAGGGGGGGTCAGAATCCCCGCGGCGGTGCAGCAAGCTGCGCCGCCGCGGAGGATTCAATGGGGCCGCGGTACACTGGCGGGACCCCGCCAGTGGTGCCGGTCCGACCGCGGCTTTACCGCCGCGGTCGGAATCCCCATTGAAGCACCGCCGGCTTGTCGGCGGTGCTCCCGCGGTCCTCCGCCCTGGCGGTCAAAGACCGCCAGGGTCAGAATGAGGGCCTATATCTGTTCGCAATACCTTCAGCATCTCAGCTACCTTTCTACACTTTCTATAATTGTTCAGGCCACATACGTTAACTGACGCCACCCATATTTAGCCATGATGATCAAATAAGAGTCCATTTCCCTGACTCATCCAACTTCTTAGAAAGACAATCTGAAATGAAAGCATTATATAGAAAATAGCACCACCTATTACAGAAATCTTCTCCACAAGTCACTGTAGCTCAAACCCACCACATACATCTGCTGTCCAATACTACTCTTGTATTTTTCTTTGCCCCCTGCAACCCCAGAACCCTCCCCACATTCCCATCGACCCCAATCCCCACAGCTCCCTTACCCTCACACCTCTTCTCCTCACCCCCCGCCAACCCCTAATCGCTAGAAGAAAGCAGACACAAGCTCTGAATGGCGAGGCCCATGCTGGGGATCCTCCCTTCCCCCTAAAATCAATCAACACACTGTTCCGACTAAACCCAAAGTGAGAGACACATATTCATAAAAAAAAAAAAAACAGACCATGAACAAACAACTGGAAATGACATTGGAGAGGGTCCTACCACAGAATCTCCTCACTGGCCAGTGACACCTGCCCTACGCTTGGTTAACTCATCTAAATACTCCTTGACTGTTATATCTGAAGTGAATACCCACATCTTGTTCCAACAACAATCTTAAGCCAGGCTGGGCTCATAAGATAAGCCTGATAGTTCTGAATGACCCTTCATGTTTGCGAGGTCTGTCTCAAGTTTTTCTCCTATGGGTATAGATTTACTACGTTTTGGTAAACCAGTCACTATATATTTAAGTTTGTGTTTCACAGAATGATCCTGTTAAAAGCTCTTAATGAAATGAGAAAAACAAGAAAAACCCAAAACAGGCATAGCAGACCTGACTCAGGGCACTAACAGACCCAAGTACCAAGCTAGAAATACATTTGGGGGAGTGTCATACCCCAAAGACCCTCCTGAAACTACAACCCCCTACCCATTCCACTTGGGCCTGGTAGTTCAACACAATGGCCTGGTATCCTTGCACCACTTTCTCTTATTTTGAACCTATTTTCACTGCATGTGATCTTCTTCATTTCTGCTACAAGAAGGCTTGATGGTAGATTTGTCAAATATGTGCAGTAGGGTAGGGCTCAATGTTCTCAATCCTCGCCTTTTGCAAATCATTTTATCAAGTGACTAACTGGCCCATGTACTAAGGCCAAGTCGCAAATAGAGGTGGGAACACCAGAAAATTAATAGGGCAGCTTAGTCGGAGCCGAGCCAAAGGTCTGGTGTGCCACTAAGAGTTTGTGCATGAGCCAAGACATGAAAATGTTTGCCTGTATATCATGCAACAACCATAATGTAATTGTATGCTACAGTTCCTTCAAACATCAAAATAGTATATTTCTTTAACATGAGGAAGCATTTCATCAGATTATATCTCTGCAGAGGCAGACATATATTAAAAGTGATAGTTTTTAAATATGAACTTAGCAACATTACTGACTCGCCCCATAACGACAATGCCATTAGTGAACAAAGAGACAAGTTAGTAGTCCTGTAAACCCTAAATGTGTCCTAGATTCTGATTATTGATGGATCAACATTGTAGTCTAATTAACTGAACATAAGAGGGCTTGTACAGCTCACACCCTGAGCTCAAGTATTTAAAAGTGCTCTAGATGTGAAAATAAGGAAAAAGGAAGCTTTGTGAAATAAAATGTTCTCCTATGATCACAAAATGTGGAGAAGCAGGAAAGATTGTACTGTTTCCAGGTTATCTGTTCTCACATTGTGAAGTGTAGCAACCAGGTATATATCTTTGTCTCTCTCTATCTCCTGTTTTACATTAAAGGTCATTGTTAGGACTTTTAGACTTGGCACATGATGAGACAGAGGCATAGCAGGCCCACTTCAGGGCCCCCAAACTCAACTCCCAAGCCGCGAATTAACTTATTTGTAGTGTCTCACGCCAAACACCCTATGAAGCTACGCCCCCACCATTCTGTTTCCACTAACGTTTTTTCCAGTGCGCATGCTTTGTGGAACACTAATGAGAAGTAAGGAGATGGGGTAGGGCCAACTGAAGAGAACTACTGAAGTGCATGGATGCACTGCTCTGCATTTCTGGTTACGTGCTACCAGCTTTAAGCATCCTGGTGTGTGTGTGGGTGTGTAGTGCAGGAGTGGGAGACACTGGCATTTTCTTCATCTCCAAGGAATCTCTCCTTACCTATGAGAACCGAGAACCTCAATAAACAGCATCAGCACTGTGGAAGGCCCATCAGCAACTCACAGCCCCCATTCCATTCCAAGTTTCCAGCATTTCTCATCCAAATATTACATTTAATTTCACATTTGGCAGGCGATAGTACCCGCTGTCCATTATAACTGATGATGCTTTCCTCATATGCCAGTCACGCAGCGTGCCTGCAGCCGCACTAGTCCTCTGACCCATCAGTGCTTGGCGGTGACAGCTCTGCTTCATACCTAGTCAAAGCGGAGATGTCTGTCACTCTTAGCGCGTGTAATGGAAGCCGTGGGTCATTATGTTCAGCCTTCAAGTCCTCTAGCTCCCCCTGGCTCTCCCTGACTCAGACATGCCGGAGATCTGGAAAACCACATGGAACAACGAGGAAACTAGTCAAACTATAAGCTGTTTCTCAGCTCTGGGACCTATTTTCCTAAATAGGTCTACACCCTAATTGTCACGATTATTTGCAGCCTGTCAGGTCTGAAGGCCACATTAAAATCCTGGCTAGTTATTAGCGACATAAATAATACATAATGAGAGCTTTCATTTGCATGCTCTGATTTTTTCTATATACATACAGTGTGTCACACGAGGAACTTTTCCCATTACATACAATTTACCAGGTAAATGGCTTTGGAAAATAACGCTCATCAATGCGCTGCAGGGCAAGTTGTTCCTCCGATTGACATCATGGACTATTTTGCCAGTAAGTATTCAGACTTCTAAAAACAGATGATTACTTCTCCTCTTCTATTTTTTTCTATTTAAATTAGAGTTATTGAAAATAATGGAAGTAAAACATGATATTCAGGTGGTTCATCTTTTCCCTACTATATATATATATATTTACACACACACATATCTATTTATGTATCTATATACATATGTATAAGTGTATATATATATATATATATATATACATATATATATATATATATATATATATATACCGATTCGGCCGGAAAAAGGAATTACTGGCTGAATCGTGATAACAACGCTTGTGGCGTGGGAATACCGCACGGACAGCTTTCCCACGTTCACTTTTCACCGAGACAAGAATGTCAAAATGTGAATACGGAAACATGCTCTATAATCGCGGAGAATCTGAGAAAATCGGTGCAAAATATATATATTTCCGAGGCCCGAAGTCTTCTTTATCAGCGGGTTCCTTGCTGTGTGCATTAACTTGGAATGTTACATAGAAAAAAAATGACAGATTGTGACTCAAGATCAAAATACACATTTTTCACATCGATTTTGCCCATCAGTCATGTTATTCTTCCTTTGTTAATTAATTGAGTAATCAATACATTTATTTTTGTTGGTACCGCTATCGCTATATAACCTTGATGAATATCAAAGTAAAACGAATCTAAAACATGTTACTAAATATTCTGAACCTCTATAATTAGGAATATTATTATTTTTAACTATTTTTATTCTTTCTTTTTGCTACCTAAGCAATAATGTATCAGACTTTTCGTTAATGCAAACATGTACAATATTACATTTATTATAAGAAATCCTTACAATCAAACGCAGTATAAATAGGCTCTTACCGACTAATCAAGCTTGTTATAAAACGTTTTTAAAAATAAGGTTCTCTGGGAATAGGGCCTAATCTTGTGGGAATATACTCCGACATAACAATCTTCTGATATGTCAAAGTCTCATGAATAAATATGAAGTCCGATTCAGAAAGATGTGCCTAGGTTTGACCTACAGGTTTAAATGCAGGGGTGGCTACTTTGCTATCGCGAAGGAGCATCGCCCCACTGGTTGAGCCAGCAGCAGAAAAATATAACCATAGTTGTTTTATTTTTCTGCTGCTGGCTCAGCCAGCTGTGCAGGGAGTAGTGGGACAGGGCTGGGCCCTGGAGGTGGGAGGGGGGAGGAGGAGAGAGTGCACTAAGTGCGCAAGTGTGTTTTGCCTGCCGTCTCAGGCTGGCCAAGCACACATGCGCACTTAGGTTTCTCCAACTCGGCTGTGTTTTACAACTGGGCTGAACAAACGGCACAGACCCCAGGGCTGTGTCTGAGCTGCAGTCTGAGCCGCTCAGACCAATCCTGGTGTTGCTTTTATGATAGGTTTAGCATGAAAGCAGCCCCAGGTCTGCTGAGGAGCCTGTGTTGGTGTCCCAGTGAATGTTAGGATACCACATCAAGGGAATAGGAGCGAGACGGTGGGAGACAGCGCTAGGTAGGTTTTATTTTTTATTTTTTTTATTTCACCCCTCTATCTCTGTCCCCACGCCCGTCACCTTCAGATGTTCGGAGGCTGCTGCTGTTCAAATGGCTGTGTTTTTCACCTGCAACTAAATCATCAATGGTGACTTTGCAATCAAAAGCCAGTTTACTCCTAAACAATGTCACCCCATGAGTGGACCGGTTTCCTTTAAAGTTTTTCAACAGCAACAAACACTGGAACCTGAGGTGGGTCAATAGAGCCTGAAGCAAATGCGGATGTCTTATAGGAACCGTATGCTGTTCAGTTGATCATAGTTCTTGCATGTTTCCGTTTTGCGAAGAAGGTGACTAGGGGGTATTTGGTTGACCCAGAGTGGTGAAGGGATTGAGAGAGGCTTAGGGGGCATGGGAGAGCTAGAGACAGATGGAGATGGGTGTCCTTCAGAGAATGATGAGGTGTATTATGTAGGGACAATGTGCTGTATGCAGAGATTAGTGTTCAGCTCTTTCCAAAACTGTAAAAAAATGATGCCTGCAATATGATGTTGCATTGTATTGTGGATTTATATAGCGTTTACTACCCCGGGTGGGGCATTGAAGTGCTTTGCAGGTGAGTAGGAAGCTGCTCCATGGAGCCCAGAGTTTATTCGTAGTGCTAGTTGTAAGTGATGCAGCTGGTCATACATGATGCAGCATTATTGGAGTGGATGAACCAATCAGTGCATTCAATTTCTTCTATTCTAGTTTGAGTTAGTTTTTTAATTATTATACTACAGATTATTTAGTAATGTATCCATTTACAATCCTAATTGTGCATTTGTGATTAAAGGGAACTCAGGAACTGTGTATTTTTCTATTTTTTTGTCTGCCTTAGTATAGTGTCGTTGGATGGAAATGGTGTTGTTAGGGAATACAGGTGCACAGGCTTAAGGTCACACTTACAGATATTGGGTAACTATGTGTTGTGGGAAGAGCACAGTATGATTTAGTTTGGAAGGTCCATCAGTTTAGAACAAAAGGATGCATTATGGGTTCAGTTGGTAGGGTTATGAAACTGGCTTGTTTAGCAAGTCATGGACATCGATGTCAAAGACCACATAGTGAGTCATGTCAAAGAATAAAATGCCAGGCAGTTCCAGAGCGCTCAGTGGAAGAAGGATTAGTGTCCTGTCTTTTTATTCCTGTGATTTCCTGTATTCTCAAAGTTATCAATATTGCTTGCAGGGTATGGCAGGGTGTTGGTTGCCTTGTTCATAAAAAAACGAACAGTTTCTAGGAATGTGTGAAACATTCTGATGGTATTGCCAATGAGCTAAATAAATAAATAAACAAGGGTTCATGTGTGACTATGTTTAGGTAAAGAGTATTACTGAACACCACTATAAATGCAGGTCACACATAATGCAGCGGTTAAGTGCCCTAGATGTGCATATTTCTATATTCAAAGAATTTACAGTTACCATGCAAGTCACTGGATTGCTTTGTTGTGCTTCAGTTACCAGAGTTTAGCAATAGTTGAAAGGCTCGTTATGAAGACTTTGATGGTTTCTCCATACAGGAGTAACTGTGCCTGTTTATTTTTTTTGAGATTTTTGTGTCCACTGCTCTTCTGAAAATGTCTGGAACTGGAAATCGCCTCTAATTTCTAAAGAATATGGCCTCTTACTGGCCAGATTTACAAAGGGGAACAGGTTCTGCAAGACAGCCTGGAACTTCTGTTAAGGAACTGAGCTCTGAAGATAATCTTGGAATAAGAGTTGATTGAAACTACCTAGAATTCAAAACAACTGACAAACTGGAACAGAATCCGTGTACTTCTTCCTCTCCGTGGAACTTCTCCTCTGTGCTTATGGAGTGCCAAGTGGCTCCTGACAAAATAAAGCTTTTGCGACTGCAGATAAATCCCAGATACAATATTTCAATTCACAAACACATTTTCTGTCTGGGGGCATTGCTTTCTTTCAGTGTCAAACAAGAATGTACTATTTCTCTCTAGTAACTGGTATTATTGAGAACCACATTCAGCACATTCCTTGCTCGAATTTGCTTCCAAAGGCTGACTTATGCTTAAAAAAGCTTGTCAATTATATTTAGCTATAGCTTTCGATTTCTTCACCAGGTTACCTTCAATTTTTGTGGTATGCTGGTCACTAAGGGCCAGATGTATCAAACGTTTTTGCATTTGCAAACGGTGCGAATCGCAGAAATCGGCCGTTTGCGAATGCAAAAACATGTTTTGCGATGTATGAAAGGCATTCGCAGGCCAAAAACAAGGAATCCCAAAAATTGTGATTTTTTGCGAAGCAACATGGTTTTGCGTGTCGCAATCTGCGTATCGCAATTTGCGACATGAAAAACCGAATCACTATTTGCATTTCGCAAATTGCGAGCTCGAATAGCGACTCGCAAATACAGAATCGGTATTTCTTGATGCAAATTACGATAGGGAGATTGCGACACGCAAAACCATGTCGCAATGCGATGCATCAAAAAATCGCAAATTGCGAATATTCTCAGAATGGCCTTTTGCACATGCAAATTCCCACGGATTGAAACCAGGTGGTAACCAGGTGCAACCTATATCAAGAGGCCCAGAATACCTCAGCCTCTTTTCCACAATGGCTGCACTCTACGTCATGGCGAGGAGAATGAGGATCTTGGCAGATTTGAGGAGAGGGAGGAGGAGACAGGAACGCATTTTCAGAGTGCGCATTACCCTTTTTGACCAGACTGAGGAGGACATTTTTGATAAGTACAGGTTGACCTCAGCCATGAAACTTGACCTGATAGCTGAGCTACAACCCATACTGCAGTGTACAACACACAGGACCAATAGCATACCCACCCATGTCCAGTTATTATGCTCCCTGCACCTACTTGCCTCAGGGAGCTATCAAGGGGTCCTAGCAGCAGCTGGAGGGGTATCACAGAGTGCCCTCTCTAGATTTTTCAATGCATTTCTAAATGCCATGCTGAGCAGGATACACCAGTACATCAGATTCCCCCACACCCCACAGGAAATACAGCATACAAAAAATTGATTTCTACCAGATAGGACAGTTCCCCCATGTCCTAGGCGCCATAGATGGGACACATGTTGCAATCTGTCCACCATCGGCCACAGAGTATGTGTACCGCAACTGTAAATACCAACATTCAATGAACATACAGGTGATATGCAATGCCTCCTACATCATAACTGATCTTGTGGGCAGGTACCCAGGGAGCACACATGATTCGTACATCTTTTGCCACAGCGGGATTCACACAAGACTGCTAGCTGGGGAATTTGATGAAGGATATCTACTAGGTAATTTCCTCTTTACAATGGTGCATTGATGGCAGTGTGATGTCAGATGGCACAGCTACTCATTATACCCCCTGTTCCTTCCGGGAGACAGTGCCTACGCAGTGCGCACCTACATGATGACGCCTTACCTAAATCCTGCAACACCAGCAGAGCGGAGATACAATTCAGCACACAAGGCAACCCGCAATGTTGTGGAGTGCACCTTTGGCCTGCTGAAGAGTCGCTTCCGATGCATCCACAAAAGTGGAGGGGCACTACAGTACAGCCCGGACACGACCTGTAGAATAGTGGCCACATGTGCAATTTTGCACAATATAGCTACCACCAGGGGCATACCTGTGGAAATATCGGAGCCAGACTCAGATGAGGATGATGATCCCATACCACCCCTACAGCCAGCAGACAGGACCAGTGCAGCAGAGGGCAGGCAAAGGCATGCTGACATCACGCACAACCATTTCAGATGTAATTTATGACAACAAAACCTCGCTGACATGTATTCCGGTAGTTAGCACCTTTATTTCCTTGACTTCAGTTAACATACGTGTCACTAGGACAAAGCAAAACACATGAGTCTGACATGAGCCATTAACAGTGTCGTACTATTGTCATCATAGTTTACTGTATTGCTACATGTGAAGGTAGTCCCCTGTGGCCCTTAATGTCACTTCTTACGACCAAGCATTCCACTTGAGTGTGCAGTGGCCTTGCCGGCACCTCTTGTATCAGGCTCACAGGCAGTACTGTGCCTGGCACTGCGACGCCTAGGATCCATCACGGGGACTGCAAGACTGCTGAGGCTAGATGACTCCTCAGTATCCCCAACACCCAGTTTGCTGGGTGTAGCACTGCGTGCTGTCAGCATAGCATCCAGAACGTTCGTTATATGCACCAATCCCTGTGCAACGTCCCTACTTCTATGTGCTGCCTCCATCTGTGTGGCCACAGCACGCCGTGATATCAGGGCAGTTGATGTAGCAAGACGATTTACGGATCTGCAAAAGCCATTGAACATTCCCATGAATTGCCGTTCGTGCCTGCGGTGGCTCACACGCTCATGCCTGGGGTGGCGAGCAAAAAACCGATGGATTAAACCCAGATCTTTGTGACTCGGGTGAATGTTTGATTTGCTCTGCATTCCGTCCATCAACTGTTCTTTTTGCATTTGTCGCCCCAAGTGGGAAGGGTATGCCCAGATGTGGGTCCCGTGGTCACTGCGCCACTGGATTCAAGCTAGCCTAGCTGATGAAGGGTGATACCCTGAAACCAGTCCTAGTTTGCTTGTTTCCGGTCCAGGGAGGACCTGGCTTGGCAGGTCGGGCTGGACTGTTCCCATGAGGAACAGGGTCAAGACTGATTTGCATATGGCTGGGTCCAACCTGGGGTGGCGTGGTGAGCAAAAAAACAATGGATTAAACCCAGATCTTTGTGACTCGAGGTGAATGTTTGATTTGCTCTGCATTCCGTCCATCATCTGTTCTTTTTGCATTTGTCGCCCCAAGTGGGAAGGGTATGCCCAGACGTGGGTCCCGTGCTCACTGCGCCACTGGATTCAAGCTAGCCTAGCTGATGAAGGGTGATACCCTGAAACCGGTCCTAGGATGCTTGTTTCCGGTTCAGGGAGGACCTGGCTTGGCAGTTCGGGCTGGACTGTTCCCATGAGGAACAGGGTCAAGACTGATTTGCATATGGCTGGGTCCAACCTGGGGTGGCGTGGTGAGCAAAAAAACAATGGATTAAACCCAGATATTTGTGACTGGGGGTGAATGTTTGATTTGCTCTGCATTCCGTCCATCATCTGTTCTTTTTGCTCATGTTTTTGCATTGCAGGCGCTGCACTTTGAGCATGGACACTTCAAGGCAACCAAATATAGATGGGCCCTCGCCTTCATCTGTGTGCTGTGTGCCTGCATCGTGAGGCCTCCTGCGCGGAGTTGAGTGATGCTGGGGCAGGGACTGCTGCCTTCCTGTGGATCTAGCTTCTGGGGATGTGGCCCCCACCCGGCATTTCATCGGAGTCCAGGTTCAACTCGGGGAGAGGTAACACCCTTGCCCTGCGTCTGATTGGTGCTATACACAATGACTCACTGGTGTTAGAGTCGGACAGTGGCTGTGTTTCTGCATCCCCCTCATTGGCACATTCCGCTGCTGCTGGTCCTGAGCCATCTGCAATGACAATGTGCAGCATGTCATTTATGAATGTATCACCAAATGTTGCACAATGGTAATAAATGTACACTTACATCGTATCACTGTGAATTGTGTGTGTTGTTCTTCGGTGTTCTGTATACTTAATTGCTATCTATGTGCTATTTTCAGCTCAGGGTTGTGGACCACCACTCCCATAAGGCATTGTGGTGCCGCATGTAAGATGTGGAATGGACTACTTATCACAATTCTTTGCACTAATTGCTATTTCCTAAGCGGCATTTGTACATGCACATATGGGGATACACATCATTATTGAACTTACCTTTGCTGGTGCTGGGTGTGCCGGAAGTGTCAATGTCAGTGACCCCACTGACAGCTTCTGGAAGCAGTGGGGACTCCACCAGGTCTTCCATGGGGGTGGAGGGTGTCTGGGTGGATGGTCCGCCTCCTGTGCTCCTTGCCTCCTCTAGCCTGCTGGCCACCCTCTCCTTGGCACGGGAACGCAGCTCGTACCACCTCTTGCGTATCTCTTCCACCGAGCATGGCGCAACCCCCACTGAGCAGATTTTGGTCTGGATGTCAGCCCAAAGTTTCCGCTTCTCACTCTCTGGTACCTGGAGTGAGCTCTTCCCAAAGAGCCGGTCATGGCTCCTGACCACCTCCTCAGTGAGCACCTCCAATTCTTGCTCATTTAATTTCAGCTTCCTCTCTCCCTTCTCCTTCCCATTGCCAGCATTGGCCATGTTGTTGTTAGGTCCTGGCTTGCTCCCACACTTGCTCCCTGGGGCTGGTCTGTGACTCTGTGACTGCTCCTGTGGGTGTGGTACCTGAAAACAGCATGGGCTGACTCACTTCCTGCTTGTGATGTCATCAGGCTGTGCCGGGTAACTGTTTTCACAATTTGCGATTTTCAAATACCGAATCGCAATTTTGTTGACAATTCGGTATTTGGACCTCACAAATTGCATTAGCGAATTTTAAGAAATCACTATTTCCGACTCGCAATTTTGATACATCACATTTTGCGTGCCCGGAAATAGCGATTTCTTAAAATCTGCTATTTGAGGCTCGCAAAGCAAAATCTTGATACATCTGGCCCAAACTTTTTTATCTTTTCAACAAATTTGGTTTGGACCATTTACTGTTTTTACTTTCTTAATGGTAATTCTGTTTGGGGCAGTTATCACACCTGCACTTACTCTAAGAGGAGTCCTGCTGCTTAATGCAGGTCCCGAGAGTGGGCCAGGCACTCCTCAAAGAAATCAATTTATCCTACAGGAGTTAGACTGATTAGAATTTCTAAAGTTCTGTCCCATCTCACATTAGGACTGTGACATCTCTCCCTTATAGCTTAAAGTTCCAATGCCTTAGAATATGCTTTGGTGCATTTTAAGATGTTTGAAATGGTTGTATATTTGGATAACTTCAAATGCTTTGCTTGTAAAATAATTCAACTGATTTGTCCAAAATAGGGGCATGTTTACAAGCCCTTAGCGCCACCTTGCGCCACCATAGCATAATTTGTTTTGCGCCAAGGTGGCTTTTCCCCACACCGTATTTACAAAGTGTTGCAATGCTTGCATTGCACTACTTTGCAACCTCTTGCACCACATTATGCCTGTGTCAGGCATAATGTATCAAAGAGGGAGCGTTCCGACACAGGGAGGTCCAAAAAAATGGCGCAGTGAAATTTACAGCATTTCACTGTGTCATTTCTTCTGTAATTTTTAACACCTGCTCTGAGCAGGCGTTAAAATGATGCACCCATTTTAATCAATGGGCCTCTCTGTGCTTTGAATCACTAGTGTAAACATTTTTGATGCTAGTGCAGCAAAGCACCACAATAGCATCAAAAATGTTGATGCTATTGTCCTAATGACCGCCATGGTGAGCTGTGTTGTAAATACGGCGCAACCATGGTGTTGTTAGGTGGGGAATGGGGAGACGCAGGAAAAGTAGCGCATCAGGACTGCTAGTGCACCTGGCCTTAGTAAGTAAACTTACAAGGGGACGCGTATAGGTCGATTAATCTTTTGAATCACATGGAGTATCCTAGCTATGTAGTGACCACCGTATTGGTAGCTAACATCAATAATCAAGACACATTCTATGAAAGAACAACTTTAAACCTTAATACTCAAGAATAACCACTACTCAGGAAAAGGGTTAACAAGTTTTATTCCCTATTGCTTACAATTCTAATCATCTGTTAATTCAATCTTTATTCAAATCAATTCTTTAATAATTCATCAGTTATAAGTCATTATTTCTTGAAGAAAACATATGCGGAAAAGCAACACAATAAGCTATGAATATCAGCATTAATAATGTAATTCAGCAATTAAGTTCATCATTCATTTGTCACCGTCAATGTCACCCCTAACAACCTACCTAACCAAGATTTGCATTAGCATGTGGGTCTTCATGCGAAAACAATTTAGAAAAACAAACATTTAGCAAAACTCTACCTAAGTGAGAATCTCTATAAAATAGCGCAGTTGGTACCTAGAAGACAAGGCACAAAATTGTCAGTCACATTTTCATAGCTACCTATCCAAGATGGATCAGCAACAAGTCAGTCTTCGTCTTCAGGTCATCAATATTCAGCTACAGATCAGGCTCACAGAGTATGAGCCCAATGTCAGTACCTCGGACAGCGTCTTCTGGCATCATCAACTTTCAACTTTCTCCTCGCAGTTCTGATTCCTCACCCCTTGTCATGACTTTTTATTAGGGTCTCCCAGTCCATCCCACTAATTGCTAATAGGTCAATCAGTTGAAGATATGACTCTAACCTATAGTTTTTATTTACCAAATCATATTCTTATATTTCACAAAATGCTGATTGGTTCTTCTTGTGATGAGGACATCATCCGGCTCTTCAGGTATCAAAATTGTTGCACACAGTTCTGTAGTTAGTGCTTCCATTGTTCAAGTCCTGGGAAAGTACATTTAGCCTACACTACACATAATTGTTTCAAATTGTCTTCACCATCTCCTGTCCTTCGGTACATTGCAGAATGTTCTAGCTAAGCGACTTGAACTCTGAGTGGTTTAAGGTCTCTGTTTCCAGTTACCAGTCCTTTGCAAGGCGTTCAAATTCTTCATGTTCAGAGTGAGCAAGGCCCAGTGAAACTAGCCCTCTGGTACGGCTAACTTAAGACTATTGAATTAATACAAAACATAGGTTACACATCTTATTATGACATATTAGTACATTTTCTCATATGTTTTCATTATTTCGCATATCTTATGTAATTTTGCTACACATGATGATCACTCCCAAGGGCACATTTCCAAACACTCACATTATTTTCTACTATTAATTTCTCTATGCATTTTTCTCATTTAATAAACACACATATAAGTCGTTAATAATTTCTTAATTAACATATCTGCTCCAACAGGACCGATGCACCACTTTCTTGCAAATAAGCCCCTTAGTTTTAAAACTGCAGCACCATCTATTTGGTGAAGCGATGATGCAATTATTTCAAGAACTAGTCAATATCATCCCTCACCCCCCCAGAGTAGTGTATTGCAATTCAGTTCTCTAAGGTAAACAGCACAGGGCCTCTGACTCTCTGAGACCCTGGTGAAGTTACATGGCATGATTAAATGCTGTATTTCAGGGCACCATGTAATACCATGGTGAAAGTTATATATGTAAATGTAAAACTTCTTAGTTTTAGACATTGTGCCTCCAAGTCATATGTTAACTTATTTATCCTTTCTTATTCAGCAGGAAAGCCCCCTCTTCTGTGTCTGTTCCAGACAGTTCTTTAATTTACAATCTTCCTAGCAGCAGTTTTTAAAACGCAAGCTCAGCCTGTGATTGGCAGCAACGATATGTAAATCAAACTAAAACTACTTCTGTACCCTCACCTAACATGTACAATAGTGTGACTCAGTTCCAGTTTCACAAGGGTACGCTACTAAATAAGTTGTTCACCAGCCAGCTAAAATGGTTGCGCTTTGCTCCCCTCAACTCTTCTTTAACTCTCCCCAAATTCCACCCAGAGACAGACTACTACTTTTCCCAAACCCCTGGTTCCTTCAAATTCTTCAAATCCTTGCTTGAATTAGTTAAGATAGTAAGTCAGTCTCTTATCTCCTTATCATTCTTTGGAATTTAGGCACAACAATGCCTAGCATTAATCATTTTACAGACTCCACCGTCTTTCGCCAAAATTATGTCTAAAGCAAGCCTATTTTGAAGCGTCATAGCTCTATCCGCAGCCAATTCAGTATTTAACAGCAGTATTGCCCCTGTAAAGTCTGTCAGCATGTTATCCACAACAGTAGACAACCTTCGTATCTTAATTGCATTCAGAATAACTCCTACAGAAGGAATTACTGCACCAAAAATATCTCCCACAATTGCAGAAGAGGTTTCCCTCATCTGTCGCTCATGATGTAACTCAGTCACTTTCGGAATTTTCTTTAAATCATCTATCTGATAGATTTTAGGGAAATCTATCCCCAAATAACATGTCACATACCATCATCTAGGAAGACAGTAATAAGCATTAAGTCCACAAATATAGTAGATTCCAGGAATTGCAGGGTCCTGACCATTCAGCATAAAAGTCCATTTGCTCGGAAACAAGAACACATGCCTACATTCACTCGTTCCCACAAATAAGGTGTCAGTGCGTGATTTCGGTCTATATATACAAAGCTTCCCTACATATAATGCATCTAAAGCTAGTTTCCCTTGCATTTAAATAGCAGTGTAAGCATAATCATTCTTATAAGTCCTTTTCTTCAACCCCTTCTCTAGCCTCTCCTTCAATGCCTTCCTTCTGTCATCAGTATGCCCTATAAAGCTCTTTTCTAATGGGGTTAATAAGCAGGTTAAATTGTTTCGATGCGCATAAGCAGTTCCAAATGTTAGTGTTGGCTCAAAGAATCCCCTAACTAATACTATATCATGCTCTTTAGCTACCTTACTCAAATATCTAATAATAGGAACAAAGGAAAGCACAATATCATAGTTAGAATAGAAATACCGGATATACTCTTGGTTATAGAATCTGGTTAGTAGCAAACTACAAGTTACGCCATAAGTTAAAGGCAAGCTATGGTATGTAACCCCTTCTTCCACAGAGGAAGGAATTTGCGTACACACAAGACAATTCCTTGCATCCATCGTCTCCACATACTCACTCAACAACCGATAGAACACATTAGAAGAAAGTTCTCCTTGTGCATTAGTGTTGGACCTGGCTTTTTGACAGGGACATCCCCAAACTTTTTGCCTCCTTCCTCCTATTTTTTCTGACCTGTTGTTGTTGGCTTTTGACCTCTGGGCACTTTACCACTGCTAACCAGTGCTAAAGTGCATATGCTCTCTGGGTAAATTGTACTACTGATTGGTTTATCCATGATTGACTATTTAATTTACTTGTAAGTCCCTGGTAGAGTGCACTACATGTGCCTAGGGCAGGTAGATTAAATGCTACTAGTGGGCCTGCAGCACTGGTTGTGCCACCCACCTCAGTAGCCCCTTAACCCTGTTTCAGGCCTGCCATTGCAAGGCCTGTGTGTGCAGTTTCACTGCCACTTCGACTTGGCATTTAAAAGTACTTGCCAAGCATAGAACTCCCCTTTTACTACATATAAGTCATCCCTAATGTATGCCCTAGGTAACCCCTAGAGCAGGGTGCTGTGTAGGTAAAAGGCAGGACATGTACCTGTGTAGTTATATGTCCTGGTAGTGTAAAACTCCTAAATTTGTTTTTACACTACTGTGAGGCCTGCTCCTTTCATAGGCTAACATTGGGGCTGCCCTCATACACTGTTGAAGTGGCAGCTGCTGATCTGAAAGGAGCAGGAAGGTCATATTTAGTATGGCCAGAATGGTAATACAAAATCCTGCTTACTGGTGAAGTCGGATTTAATATTACTATTCTAGAAATGCCACTTTTAGAAAGTGAGCATTTCTTTGCACTAAAATCTTGTTGTGCCCTTCAATCCACGTCTGGCTAGGTTTAGTTGACAGCTCCTTGTGCATTCACTCAGACACACCCCAAACACAGGGTACTCAGCCTCACTTGCATACATCTGCATTTTGAATGGGTCTTCCTGGGCTGGGAGGGTGGAGGGCCTGCCCTCACACAAAGGACTGCCACACCCCCTACTGGGACTCTGGCAGACAGGATTGAACTGAAAGGGGGCTTGGTGCATTTCTTAGAGACTCTTTGAAGTCACCCCCACTTCAAAGGCACAACTTAGTATAAAACAGGGCCTCTGCCCTACCTCATCAGACACTTGCTGGAGAAGAAACCTGAACCAGAAACTACATCCTGCCAAGAAGAACTGCCTGGCTGCTCAAAGGACTCACCTGTCTGCTTTCTACAAAGGACTGCTGCCTTGCTGTTGCCCTGCTGCCTTGCTGAACTCTTGTCTGGCTGTGAAAGTGCTCTCCAAGGGCTTGGATAGAGCTTGCCTCCTGTTCCTTGAAGTCTCAGGACCAAAAAGACTTCTCTCTTTTACTTGGATGCTCCGTGTGCCGAAAATTTCGACGCACAGCTTGTTTCGCGGCGAGAAAAACGCCGCACTCCGACGCTGATCGACGCGACGCTCTTGGGACGATCGAAGATCCGACGCACGGCCTCGCAAGGACAATGCCGCCTGACCTCTAGAGGAGAAATCGACGCGACGCCTGCCGTGAGATCGTAATTTCAACGTGCAGCCCCGCAGATCGAAGTCTAGAGGAGAAATCGACGCGACGCCTGCCGTGAGATCGTAATTTCGACGCACAGCCCCGCAGACAGACGCGCAGCCGGAGAACAAGCAGGAAAATCCACGCACAGACCCGGGACATCTGGTAATCCCCGCGATCCACAGAAAGAGACTGTCCGCGCGCCGGAAAACGACGCCGACTTCCCCGCGTGGAAAATAACGACGCAAGTCCGTGTGTGTTGGGGAGAAATCGACGCACACACCCTTTTTCCACGCACCTCTTCCTTTGTGGCCCTCTGAGGAGATTTTCCACCAGAAACCAGGTACTTTGTGTTTGAAAGAGACTCTGTTTACTTTCTAAAGACTTAAGACGCTTTATATCACTTTTCAGTCATATCTTTACAAATTCATATTGCAACTTTGATCGTTTTGACCTGAAGATACCCAGATAAATATTATATATTTTTCTAAACACTGTGTGGTGTATTTTTGTGGTGTTATGCTATGGTGTTGTATGATTTATTGCACAGATGCTTTACACATTGCCTTCTAAGTTAAGCCTGACTGCTCGTGCCAAGCTACCGGAGGGTGAGCACAGGCTGATTTTGGATTGTGTGTGACTTACCCTGACTAGAGTGAGGGTTCTTGCTTGGACAGAGGGCAACCTGACTGCCAACCAAAAACCCAATTTCTAACATTGGTGATCAGCGGTGAGGATAGGACTTGTGCTTGTGCAGTGACATACAGTAGCTAAGTATTTCACTACCTACCCACAGTTGAAGGTCAACTTGATTTTTCATCTTTTTCGCTTTTGGTTCTCTGATGTCCTCCTGGATATACTATTGATATTTTGGACTTTGGATTTTGGTTCTTGCCAGTAAGACTTTGTCAGCAATGAGATTGCTTACCTACTCATTCTTTGTGCCTACTGACCACCTCACTAAGGCTGACCTAAGGAAGCTTTGCAGAAAATGGGGCCTTCCTGTAGCAAGGAGATCTACTAAGGCGGAGATGCTACATGCCTACATAGTGTGGGGGGAAGAAAGATGGGCAGAGAGAGAAGCAGCAAGAAACCAAATGACTAAGTACCCCTCAGATGAGGAGGAGGACTACTCACACGAGGAGGAAGACTACTCAGATGAGGAAAGAGAACTAGTGGGAGATGAAGGGCTCCTAGCTCTACAGTGGTGTATGGAAGAGCTAGATGAGCAGCTTGAAAGGGCTGAGGCAGCAAGTCTCTTAGCCCTGGAAGAAGAAAAGATTGCAGCTCAAGAGCTGAGCTGTAAAGAGCTGAAACTGGAGGCCGGAAGGGATGAGTCCAGTTCAGATGGTGGCAGCAAAAATCTTGCATCTAGTACTGCTGAAGAAGGGCACAAGCCCAGAGATTTGGTGCCCAACTTGAAGAAGGGAGTTGACACACCCCAGGCAGTTCAAGGGTATGAGGTAGTTCCCGTTATGCACAGGGTCCCTGAGAAGGATTGGGGAACTGGCACAGGGAGTCATATTCCTACTGGGGGGAGGGACACTTTACTGACTCTAGCAGAGAGTGACAGAGAAAAGGGTTCCCCCCTGGTGGACGTCCTGGATATAGAGTGTAGAGACATCCCAGAAGAGTATGGGTTGAGTGTCAGGGACAGACAGATACTGTCTCACCAGTCTCAGGAGGGTGAAGTAGAGTGCTTTTCCAAGGTTGAGTTACTGGATGGTTGGGTGAAGGGTACTGTGGTCAATACATGTGAAGGGCAGAGTGATGTAATTGCTGGAGAGCATATGTCTGGTCCTTATTTTCCAGAGCTACGCCAACACCATGTGGAGTGCGAGTTCTCTGACCCCAGGGAACTTACAATGGAGGCAGACTTCTGGGTGAGTACCAGAGAGTCTGAAGAGGCATTTGGGGGTGCTCCTGAAGGGAGTGGTCTAGGTGGTTCCCAACCGAGTGGGGTGGGAAAGGATTGTAGTGTCCCAGGTAGGTCCTAGGTCCTAGAGGGTTCCATGAGGGAACACCAGGAGGGAAGCCTAGCCTGTACCGTAGGGCCACCTTTTGAGGGAAGCCCCGCAGTGTCAGAAGAACTTGGGGGGGTGACTGTAGCCAGCATCCCAACAGTTCTGGTGTCTGGCAGTACCCCTCCTAGTGAGGGGGTGCAGAAGTCCAGACATAGGGTTGAGAGGGGGTTGCAGACCCCAGTGGAGGACCTTGAGAGTCAGGGGACAGCTCTGAGAGCAGAGCCCCCCAGGAATGACCCAGGTGAAACCGTTTCTGGTTTGGGGGAAACCCAGACTCTGCCGGATGGGCAGAGGTCGGGAGACCTGCGCCAACCAGACTCTTGTGTGGCCCTTGGGGACGGTGTGTCCCTTGTGGGGGGTGAGGGTGCCCCCGAGGAAGTCCTGGCATGCCAGGCAAAGATTCAACCTCAGGGTGGTGACTCTGAGTTGGATACCCAGGTTCAGAGGTTAAACTCTGACCTGGTGGGAGGTAGATGTGCCTCCCAAGAAGTCCTGCTGTGCCAGGCAATTGTCCAACCTCAGGGTGTTGACTCGGGGTTGGATGACCAGGTTCAGAGGTTAAACTCTGACCTGGTGGGGGGTAGGTGTGCCTCCCAAGAAGTCCTGCTGTGCCAGGCAATTGTCCAACCTCAGGGTGTTGACTCTGGGTTGGATGACCAGGTTCAGAGGTTAAACTCTGACCTGGTGGGGGGTAGGTGTGCCCCCCAGAAAGTCCTGGCGTGCCAGGCAATTGCCCAACCTCAGGGTGGTGACCCTGGGTTGGGGAACCAGGCTCAGAGGTTAAACTCTGACCTGGTGGGAGGTAGGTGTGCCTCCCAGAAAGTCCTGGTGCGCCAGGCAATTGTTCAACTTCAGGGTGGTGACTCTGAGTGGAATGGCCCAGTTCAGAGGTTAAACTCTGACCTGGTGGAGGGTCAGTGTGCCCTCCAGGAAGTCCTGGCGTGCCAGGCAATTGTTCAACTTCAGGGTGGTGACTCTGAGTTGAATGGTCAGGTGCAGAGGTTAAACTCTGACCTGGTGGGGGGTAGGTGTGCCTCCCAGAAAGTCCTGGTTTGCCAGGCAGGGATCCAGTCTGAGGGTACAGACCCTGGGCTGGAAGACCAGGTTCAGGGTGTCCCCCCGGACCTGGAGGGAGGGGCTACTGATAACAGTGCCCCTACCATGTTGTCTTCTGAGGAGGCCACTCCTAGTTGGAGGGTGCTGGACCCCAGAAGGGAGGGTAAGGGGGGGGAAGCCTCACCCCGGGCCCTAGTCCAACCTGAAGGTACAGACCCCAGGTTGGAGGGCCAGTTGCAGGTTAACAGCCCTGCACTGGTGGAGGAATGGTACAGGGCGACTTCTGTAAGCACCCTGACCATGTTGGACTCTGGGGGTACCGCTCCAGGAGGGAGGGTACAGAGCCCCAGAGGGGAGGACCAGGTTCAGGCTGTCATCCCTGACCTGGTGGAAGGGAGAGTGGTTAAAGGGTGCCCAGCACCTGGGGCTACCGCCCCCCACTCTCTACAGCCACAGTGGTTGGAGAGCTTTGAGAGGCCTGGCTCTCATCCCTGACAGCTGTCAGTAATCCCTGTGTCTTGCTGTCCGGGTGGACAGAGTTATCCCTGGGGAGGGGACAAGTGTCACACCCCGGGGGTAGAGTGGGCAACACCACTGTGTTGGTCATGGTGGTACTATCCGGCTCCTGGGATACATCTGTGAGCAAAGTAAGGTTAGGTGCTGCACAGATGGAATCCGCAGGTAAGGAGAAAGGTTCCTCATGGGTTGGCTTAGTGGACCCTGAGAGTATGGACAGAGTGATCCAATTGGAGTCAGGAAGGCGAAGAACTGGAGCATGCCCCTGCTGTTGTGGGCCTGGGTCCTTGTTCTGTCGCCTCAAACAGGGAAGTACATCAGGATAGTGATTGTTCTCCCCTGGCTTTAGGCTGGTAGGGGGTCATGTTGGACCTGGCTTTTTGACAGGGACATCCCCAAACTTTTTGCCTCCTTCCTCCTATTTTTTCTGACCTGTTGTTGTTGGCTTTTGACCTCTGGGCACTTTACCACTGCTAACCAGTGCTAAAGTGCATATGCTCTCTGGGTAAATTGTACTACTGATTGGTTTATCCATGATTGACTATTTAATTTACTTGTAAGTCCCTGGTAGAGTGCACTACATGTGCCTAGGGCAGGTAGATTAAATGCTACTAGTGGGCCTGCAGCACTGGTTGTGCCACCCACCTCAGTAGCCCCTTAACCCTGTCTCAGGCCTGCCATTGCAAGGCCTGTGTGTGCAGTTTCACTGCCACTTCGACTTGGCATTTAAAAGTACTTGCCAAGCATAGAACTCCCCTTTTACTACATATAAGTCATCCCTAATGTGTGCCCTAGGTAACCCCTAGAGCAGGGTGCTGTGTAGGTAAAAGGCAGGACATGTACCTGTGTAGTTATATGTCCTGGTAGTGTAAAACTCCTAAATTCGTTTTTACACTACTGTGAGGCCTGCTCCTTTCATAGGCTAACATTGGGGCTGCCCTCATACACTGTTGAAGTGGCAGCTGCTGATCTGAAAGGAGCAGGAAGGTCATATTTAGTATGGCCAGAATGGTAATACAAAATCCTGCTGACTGGTGAAGTCGGATTTAATATTACTATTCTAGAAATGCCACTTTTAGAAAGTGAGCATTTCTTTGCACTAAAATCTTGTTGTGCCCTTCAATCCACGTCTGGCTAGGTTTAGTTGACAGCTCCTTGTGCATTCACTCAGACACACCCCAAACACAGGGTACTCAGCCTCACTTGCATACATCTGCATTTTGAATGGGTCTTCCTGGGCTGGGAGGGTGGAGGGCCTGCCCTCACACAAAGGACTGCCACACCCCCTACTGGGACTCTGGCAGACAGGATTGAACTGAAAGGGGGCTTGGTGCATTTCTTAGAGACTCTTTGAAGTCACCCCCACTTCAAAGGCACAACTTAGTATAAAACAGGGCCTCTGCCCTACCTCATCAGACACTTGCTGGAGAAGAAACCTGAACCAGAAACTACATCCTGCCAAGAAGAACTGCCTGGCTGCTCAAAGGACTCACCTGTCTGCTTTCTACAAAGGACTGCTGCCTTGCTGTTGCCCTGCTGCCTTGCTGAACTCTTGTCTGGCTGTGAAAGTGCTCTCCAAGGGCTTGGATAGAGCTTGCCTCCTGTTCCTTGATGTCTCAGGACCAAAAAGACTTCTCTCTTTTACTTGGATGCTCCGTGTGCCGAAAATTTCGACGCACATCTTGTTTTGCGGCGAGAAAAACGCCGCACTCCAACGCTGATCGACGCAACGCTCTTGGGACGATCGAAGATCCGACGCACGGCCTCGCAAGGACAACGCCGCCCGACCTCTAGAGGAGAAATCGACGCGACGCCTGCCGTGAGATCGTAATTTCAACGCGCAGCCCCGCAGATCGAAGTCTAGAGGAGAAATCGACGCGACGCCTGCCGTGAGATCGTAATTTGGACGCACAGCCCCGCAGACCGATGCGCAGCCGGAGAACAAGCAGGAAAATCCACGCACAGACCCGGGACATCTGGTAATCCCTGCGATCCACAGAAAGAGACTGTCCGCGCGCCGGAAAACGACGCCGACTTCCCCGCGTGGAAAATAACGACGCAAGTCCGTGTGTGCTGGGGAGAAATTGACTCACACACCCTTTTTCCACGCACCTCTTCCTTTGGGGCCCTCTGAGGAGATTTTCCACCAGAAACCAGGTACTTTGTGTTTGAAAGAGACTCTGTTTACTTTCTAAAGACTTAAGACGCTTTATATCACTTTTCAGTGATATCTTTACAAATTCATATTGCAACTTTGATCGTTTTGACCTGAAGATACCCAGATAAATATTATATATTTTTCTAAACACTGTGTGGTGTATTTTTGTGGTGTTATGCTATGGTGTTGTATGATTTATTGCACAGATGCTTTACACATTGCCTTCTAAGTTAAGCCTGACTGCTCGTGCCAAGCTACCGGAGGGTGAGCACAGGCTGATTTTGGATTGTGTGTGACTTACCCTGACTAGAGTGAGGGTTCTTACTTGGACAGAGGGCAACCTGACTGCCAACCAAAAACCCCATTTCTAACAATTAGTATAATCATGCAAATATTTTTCATCTAACTTAAACTTCTCTAAAGCTGTTAATGTAGTAGTTTCAGGAACAGAAGCAATAGTAGCCTCCTTCATTTCATGAATAGACATATCCACAGTCATTATTATAAGAACATTATTCAACACATAATTGCCACTCCAGCACTCAAATACATACAATATCCAATATTTCTAATGCAATTATTTAATTCAGCCATGGTCTGTAAAGAATAAGAAAGTAGAATCAACTCTTAAATAAGGTGCAACAACAAAAATTAAAAAAAATGAAGAAAAAGAAAATAATTATTTCTCACAGTTCAGTTTAACACACAGGAACCCTTTTCTCCTTTGTCAAAAATCGGTTAGCAGCTTTCACATCCAGGTTTTCAAATGTCATATCAGGTTATCAATGTCTTTTCAGGTTTTATTTTCAACAGTTTCTTTTTAGATTTTTCTTCAGATTAGCTCAACAACTCAGTCTATTGATTCCCTTCAGGTTGCATCAAAATACTGAATCAGAACCTCTCTGTCAAAGCAAAAGGACATGAACTTGTTTTGCCATTCACTTGTTACTGCATATGCCCACTCAGGACCTGCGTATCTTCGACTTTCTTTTCAACCTTCGTTCTCCACCTAATTCTCCTTCACTTAACTCGTCTTTTCTCGTAGCATCCACTTCTTCCTCTATTGGTTCATTTATAACCAATTCTTTCCTCTTTCCAAATTGCGATTCAGTCAAATTGTCTCTTTTTCTTGTTCCTTCAGAATTGGACTCTTCTCTTTTCTTCTTTCTATGGTGTTTTCTCTTGATGGACCTGCAATGGGTTCAGGAGGAGTCAGACCACCTTGACTTGATGTTGATCCGTCTCAACTCTTTCCACCTCTTGATCTGGCACTTGCTCTGTTTGTGTTTCAGCACCATCTGCTTCTGGGAGAACTCTTCCTGTGCTTGGTCCTCCGGCTGCTGCATCTGTTGAGTTAGGCTCTCGCTCAGCCTCTTGTATTTCTGCACTTTCGTCTCTTACTGGGCTAATTGACCCGTCTTCCACCAGCTCCAGGTTAAGTTCATGTTTGGCTTGTTCCGGTTCTGGCTCAGGTACAAATACCTGTTTTGCCGCTGATGGTGCTCTCAAAAACACTTCTTCATGTTCTTGCGGAATCATCATTCTCTTTGGATGGCTTGCATGTGTCCAATTCGGCAAACCTGCACACTTCACAGCTGTCGTAGTTGTCAACACCACCTGGTATGGACCCTTCCAACGCGGCTTTAACCAAGTCTTTCAAACATGCTTTTTGATGACGACCCAATCTCTGGCTCTCAGATTGTGACCTGGGTCATGGATGGGTGGCAGAGTAACAGCCTGCACCTGCTGAGAGAAAGATGAAACCACATCAGCCAGACCCTTGCAGTAGTCCGACACCATATCATCTGTAATATTGACCAGAGCATTAGCTGGAATTGCTGGCAACCTCATTGCTCTGCCCTTGAGAATCTCATGGGGTGACAGTCCTGTCTTCCTGTCAGGAATATTTTGCATTAACATCAATACCAAAGGTAATGCGTCTGGCCATTTCAGATTTGTCTCTGCACACATTTTGGCAATTCTTGATTTCATTGTACCATTCATTTGCTCTACAAGTCCTGATGCTTATGGGTGGTAACTGCAATGCAACTTCTGCTCAACGTTTAATGCTGCACATAAGAGTTGAATCACTTTGTTATTGAAGTGTGTTCCCCTATCTGATTCTAACTGACGCTTTAATATAAGTATCACCCTTCATGGCACTCTTAAATGCCCTAAAAAGCTTCATTTTGCCTGCTTTGTTTACTTTGATTCAATAATGAAATGACTTTTACTTCCAAGAGTCCCTTCACCCGCTTACTCAACCAATTGCCTCTTACGGACGGCTGTCAATCCGCTCACGGATCTTCTCCCTAACCAACCTATCCCAGCCCGGCACACTCTGATGTCACACTCACACATAGCGGCTGACAAAGTCTTGCGGCTCGTCCTCCTCAACTCGATTCACACAACTAATGCAAATTATTGCGAGCACTTACCAAAAACCAATACCTAAAACAAACCTGCTGGTTTACTACAGGAAGGGACACAATCGCTTCAGGGACCTTACGGATTTTCACTAATGGCTCTCTTGGCTCATATAGCTATTCCCCTTTCTCAGTCTCCCACATTCGCAAGCAAAATTCGACCCGCAAATTTTTACTCTCAACTGATCAATGGGTCTGTCCTGGTGCACATAGAACTCGCCAAATCTCAGTCGAAATGTATTTTACTCAATTCTCACACACACCGATTTGTTGACCATGCCTGATCAACCTACTAAACCAGACAGATTACAAAATATAACCAAGTGTCTCCTACACTTGTCAATATACTCCGGAGTCTTAGACCACGCAGGGTCTGTACATCACCAACAACCACGTGGATAATTTTTAAGCACAAAGCGCCACACACATATGAAGTTTAACAACTTCCCTACTCTCATGCCATGGAGTACGCACACTCCTACTAACCTCAACTGGAAAACGCAGACTCCCTACTTACCTCACATACATTACAATTCACCTGCGATTTGCTTAAGCCTGTGCAAGTGCAACCTACCACTTTCACACTATCTCAAAACGCCGAGAACATACCCAACTTTACTAGCAGGATCCAGGATCTGGGAAAGTCCTTTCTGGGCTTAAGGGGACAACATCCTTGCTACAATTGCCCTTTCAGAAAAACAGAATTCAAATCTCCCAAAAAAATACAAACAACTAACCCTAACTTAGACTAATATCATAACCAGTAATCACCACATAACTAGATCTCTAAGGAAACTAACCATCAAGCTGCTACCAAAAACTGCTAGCGCGCACGGTCTTTAGTAAGTAAACTTACAAGGGGACGCGTATAGGTCGATAAACCTTTTGAATCGCATGCAGTATCCTAGCTATGTAGTGACCACCGTATTGATAGCTAACATCAATAATCAAGACACATTCTAAGAAATAACAACTTTAAACCTTAATACTCAAGAATAACCACTACTTAGGAAAAGGGTTAACAAGTTTTATTCCCTATTGCTTACAATTCTAATCATCTGTTAATCAATTCTTTATTAATTTATCAGTTATAAGACATTATTTCTTGAAGAAAACATATGCGACAAAGCAACACAATAAGCTCTGAATATCAGCATTAATAATGTAACTGTGTAATCTTACATCTTGGTTTTCAACTGTATTGCAACTGTGCGAAATCTTGGAACACAGTTGGAACTAACTTACCAATGTGTCAAATATGGTATTTTAATACAAAAGGCTTTCATTTTTCAGACATGTGCACCACAACATCAAAAGACTAGCAGAGGAACAAGTCAAGGATACATAAAAGCAGTACTGTGAAGTAGCAAAATGCATCCATATTGAGGTTTACAAGTTTATATAACTATATGAAGTTTACAATATAAATCAGGTTGCTGATGAGAGTGGTGCAGTTCGTGTTTTTGCAGCAGCCATTTCAAAATTGATTAACTGTAAGGCCAAAACAATTCTACATCCCCAGAGGGAGATAATATTCAACTTGAATGGTGTCCATTAGCCAAGATTAAAGGAGTGATGGTTGGACAGGGGTGGGCCATGTGCCAAAGGGAATAGCAGCTTCTCTCTGAAGTTCTGTGCCGACCCTTTCACTTGGCCTGAACTGTGGACACGAGGAGTGGTTGACTGCTCTTGGGTGTCTTAGAAGAGCACTGGGAGTCTGCATGGAAAACACGTTTTAGGATGCACCATTTCACCAGTGCTTAAAGCTGTGCAGCAAGGTGACAGGTCCAGATCACAACCTTGCCATTAGTTGGGGCACGTCTCACTTACCTGTGAAATAGTAGGACTCACAACATAGAAAGAGGATGGTGGTTAAGGAGTCGATGTTCTGGGTGTTTCCCATGTCTACGTAGTTACACTTCTGTCTTCCACTAGCTACACTATCAAGAGCATAGTAGGAGTACCCTCTGCCAGATCCATTGGGATAGCCTAATCAGCCATACCTGGGTAAGATGTGACAGGAAGCTGGTATGATGTAGTGTGGGCTATCATCCTTTGCAGGGTAGAGGTCAGAGTTAGCAGTGCTGCAGGGCTGCAGCTCAATAACAGTGCACTGCATTCTAGGAGATTCCCAGCAGAAGTGCTCCTCTGACAAATCTAGCACTGAGGCAGATTTATAAAATAAAACACTGTTCATATCCCATTGTGTCACAGGTGCAGAACTGACGAGATGGTTTGCCTGGAGCCGCAGAGCTGTCTCCAATAAACAATCATGATACAAGGGTATTGTGTTCTGTGTGCCCAGCCTTGGGCAGATTGCACAGACTACTGGGCAGCATCACTTTCTAGGAATAAGCTGCATGTACAGTGTCTTCTCAGTACATTATTGCATAAATGTAAAACCATGTAAAAAGTAACCATTAGAAAAACATGTCAAGCTAAAATGTGCAATCTAAAATGGAGACTCAGCGAGGGTCCTAATGTGCTTCACCACAGTTCAGTATTGTCAGTGCCATTCTCAGTTCCACAATTATACCCGGATGAAATGCACTCTCTGTCTTACTCAGAAAAGCATTAGGGCTGTAGTTGGTCTGGGCTATGTTTGATGACTAAGGTACTGCAGTGTTGCAGTGCAGTTTTACAGTGAGCAGACATCTGAATTTGAATGGTGAGCCCCTCATTCTCCAGATCTTGTATATGATTCAAGAATGGTGCCGGCCATCTGGAGCAGTTATGCAGCTGTAAGAGGTGGTCCAAGAGGCGAACCCAGAGGAATGGTTTAGCTAGATTGAGGTGTTAATTAGCCCCAACACCTCCCCTCGATCAGGCTGAATGCAAGCAAGATAGTGGTGAACCCTGGAAATTGAAACAGCATATTCGGCAACCTTGACGACCCTCTGCAAGAGGACCATCTTTTTTGGGGAGCTGCTAGGATCTCACTGGAGGAACATGACAGATGGCGGTCAATAACTCAGGAGAGGAATACCTTGAAGTTTTAACAAGGCCAGAACAGTTTGTCTTGAGTAAACTGCAAGAATGCAACACTAAATATGACACTACATATGCAATGGCAGAGGCAGGTATTAGTTAAGGCAGGTCTATGAGCATTCCACTAGACCTCAGTGAAAACAGAGGATTATTACTCAAAGGAAATGAAGTAATCCAGGTGAGAAAAATGATGGGAGACTGAAGGGTGCAGCAGAGAGAGCAGGGCATTGATAAAGGAGTTTCTTTAACTAGTGGTTTTATTAGCAAGTTTCGTTAAGATTAGGGGTGAGGCATAAAACACAAACTGACAGTGGGGATTGGTCTCTGGACTCTAGGAAACAGGTGGATTGTTGGAGAGAGTAGGCGGTTTTGTACCTTGATTGGTGGTGATCATTTTCATGCATGTGACTAAGACAAAGCTAAAGTGGCCTCTTCAAGGAACTCAGTGGTTGACTTGTGGGGATGCTTGTCGGGTAGAACATTCATTACCCTTGAGTGTCTCAACTTTTATTCTAGAACTCAGGAATTAACTTTCACCTTCTCCTCAATAAAACAAATGGTCATCAGCCTGTGAGCCTGGGCTAATGAAATCAGGCTGGTGATCACAGACACTATCAACTCCAAGTATTCCTAGACCATTAAGAAAGCCTAATCTTGATTGTTACTTTTTGGAAAAAATGTATTTTCTTTTTTAGCGACCCTCACCCACTCTAGTAGTGGGATGATTCATCATCGGGTCCACCCCATCCCCTAATAGGCAGGGTGGGCTCTACCAACTTGCCAGAGCTCTTACAAAGATCCTACCCAGGAGCTAAAGATTAAAAATACCTTACTCTTCACAAAGGTACCCCTTTATTATGGTGACAATGGGTATAGTTAAAACTGAAACATAATGGGAGTACTCTAAGGGTCCTAGGGCCCTCAAATTAATGTGACGTAATGTTTCAGCCTCTACAATGACCTATAAGGTCCTGGGGTGTCATCAGGAAGTCTAATTCAATGTTAGCCCCGATCTGTGATAGAACTCCTCTCAGGTGAGTATTTATTCATGGACAATATATTCACGATGCATGCAGTGAGTAATTTCCTCACTCGCCTGAAATATGAAGTGAAGCACGAATGTGGTCTCTGTAACATTAAAAGACAAAAAGAAACATGCCATATACACTGTGCCATATATTGTGTAGTCCTGATTCTTCGCAGAAGCAACCCTCATCATGCTGCATATGGGCCTGAAGGGGATTAAATCATGTCCATCAAGAACACACATGGAGCTTGTGGTGGGCACTGCATGTGAAAAACATGTCTGCATGCATGACTTAGTCAAAACTTGTGACAAACATGTACATGACTCCATGCTCCACCTAGGTGCCTCAGATAAAGAGCACATATTAGTGATGAGCCACACAAATATATATACACTCACACACTGACTAACAGATAATGTCATGATCCAATATATGGACTCACCCATATTTGGTGATGACTGGGCTTTTCTGGGGGAGCGGAGGGGTGCCACTTTAGTCAAACACTGAATATATAAAGGTTTTTATTGTTATTTCTAAGGACACTGTAACCCACCTTCAGCCAGTAGATGAAAAAATAGTTAGGTCTGAAGGCCAAAGAACTGACTGTCTGCATACCCCAGTTATCAAATCCTTAAATCAGAGGAATGGTGTCTGCCTTTTTACTTATGTCATCAAGGGGAGACGCAGCGCTTGGCACTTATTTGGTTCTCTCGCCCAGGCTTGTGGCGCCGGTCTCAGTAGCCGCCATCTGCCGGCGGGATCCATTTTGGAAGGCAACAGTGAGGGAGTGTTTCAGCGTGGCACACCCTACGCATGGCAGTACAGCATAACGTCCTACCTCTCGGCTAATGAGGTACGGTGCACCTATACACCCAGTGCACAGACACTGCCCTGGGCTAACATTGGCCATAGACTCCAGTGTTAACAGAAAATGTTGTGCTTAATGCATAAGCGCTAAATTCGATTTTGGATTTGAGGTGGCTGTGAAAAAGCTAGAGGGTTCTGGTTTTCTCTGTATATTTTTATGTCATGTACTGTATTGTGTCATATGTGCATTAAAGTAGTTTTTCTTATAAGTGATGTACGAACCAGACAATCAGTTATTAAGGGTTGTTGTTTTTATACTGTCTTCTGGGTGTCTATTATCATCATCTTGAATACGCCTTCAACCTTTGCAACAGTTAGAGAAGAAGTGCTGAAGATTGGTACTTATATATCCTATTTGGGGTCCAATATGTCACCAGTGGTACAAGACTCCAATTGTTAAAATAAGAGCCTAATAATCAGGAACCAGACCTCACTGTAAAAAGAGCCTTTATTGCTCTGATTGTTATTGCATGGCTTTTGAGAAGCACTCCATCATCTATTGACAATGCTTTCTAGGATATTATCATTACTGCTGCCTGGGGCCTGCACATGCTCAATTGATGCAACATGTCTGATGAATGCATTAAGCTTGACAGCTACCCATGGGTAAGCACAATGAGAGTATGTGAGCATTGGTTAAGCAAATATAAAGATCCAGGTTTTCAGTTGTTTTGTCAATGCCACTTAAAGTAACAGGATGATCATTCCATAGTTTTTGTAGCCAGGAGGGGAAAAAACCCTTTTCTCACCCTCTTGATCCTAGGAATTAACAGTCATGCATTTGACGGTCTCAAATCTTTGATGGGATGATAAAACATTTCATGTTCAATCGGATACCTGTGGCCCATACCAGGAATAGCTTCTATGTAAGGACTCAGCTTTAAAATTGAATTCTCTTGCTCACGGGGAGCCAGTATAGGGATCGAATATGTGGTGTTATATGACATGATATCTTAAAAATTAGCCTGGATGCAGCACTTTTTACCAGTTGAAGTTGCCCTATCCAAATACCAAGGAAGAGCAAGATAAAGTGAGTTAGCGTAATGCAATCTGGATGTAACCAGAGCATGCACAACTGTCTTTTGCACTGAGGCAGGCAAGATGTCCAAAAACTATTTAAATAGCCTATCAAAGGAACATAGGTGCGAGCAGTAGACAATAAATTGGGGTAGAAGGATAACTTGTCATCAAATTTGACACCCAGATTTCATGTCATGCCAGTTGGGGCAAGTTGAATCTCTCAGTTCCTTAGACCACCAATCAGGTGACCAAATAGACTGAGGGCCATCTAAGATCAAAATCTCTGTTTTGTCTAAGTTTAATTTCAATCAAATGGTTTCTCTCCATTGAGCAACCTGAGTAAGACATAGCTTAAAGAACATACAAAACTACCCTAAGGCCATGGGACTGAATAAATGATAGCCTAAGGGGACATGTATACATTATATAACGCTGGGCTCATTGAAGAGCCATGTGGCACTCCATAGTTTAGCACTTTGAATTTTGACCTAAAGGGAAACATCATGATTCATTGAGTTCTATTAGAAACTATGTACCACCATGTAACATAAGACCTGATTTAGCCTTTGACATATGGTAGTGTAGGATACCATCTAAGCCATCCTGATGGACTCACACCTATAACATTTAGAGATGACTCCCACTAGTCGGTCATCTCCGTATATTGAAAGGAACGACCTTGACAGTATTTTCTTTCAGTGTACAATAGGTTGGGTGGACAGCCATAGGTAGTCAGAGACCTCCACTGGCTTCCTATCAACAAAAGCATCACCTTCAAGCTACTGACATACACCTACAAGGCACTGCACAACATCGGACCAGCCTACCTCAAACATCACCTGACTTTCTACACCCCTGTCAGACAACTTCGATCCTCCCAACCCACCCTCACCACCATCACCAGAATCAGGAACAGCACAGCTGGATGCAGATCCTTCTCTTACCTCGCAGCTCGGACCTGGAACACGCTCTCCCTCAACCTCATAGAGGCCCCCTCACTGAAGCAGTTCAGGAAGGACCTCAAGACCTTACTCTTTGACTGATCAGCATGCCCATGACAGCGCCTTGACAGCCCATGGGTGATAAACCGTGCTATACAAGTATCTGATTGATTGATTGAGTTTTGACAGCCATCCAAACTTTAAAAAACGTTTTGGTTATTCAGAAACAATATGACTAATGGACTCTACACCCTGTTTTTTTCCAGGATGTAGGGGGTCAATTTTTATTTTACTTGTCCCGCACTGCCAGATTTTCCTGGACAGTCAGAAAAAAAGGCATCATAATGTTCCTCCTCCAACAGATCCTACTCCGTTGGGCAATTGGAGGCAGTTTTCCACTGACTGGAAACTCAAAGTTTGCCTCTCTCTAAAAAAGAAAGGCAGATCTAAGATGTGGCAGGTGGGATACTCCATTGTGAGAAATTGGGTTTTTGGTTGAGGGGGGTGTGACCCATTGTAAAGCAACAGCCACAATCGTTGACCGTGTAAACCACAAAAGTCACTAAATGAACCTGTGCTTAACCTTGTGGTTGCTGGTACAAAAGCAGTCAGGCTTAACTTAGAGGCAATGTGTAAGTATTTATGTTGCACACAAACAGTAATAAAGTGAAAACACAACCCAAGAAAAATACGAAACTAATTTAGAAAAATAGAGTAAAATTGAATAAGTAATTTGAAACCAAAATGACAAAAATCCAATCCATAGAGCTGTAGATACGTAATTTTAAAAGATTTTAAGGTCAGTATAGCAGATAGAAGCAAAAGATATTTAACTGTGCATGACAGGGAAGAGTGCTGACCGGATGTAGAAACAAGGTTAGTTCCGCTCAAAAGGTTACTTTCTAAATTCCATCCCTCAGAGTTCAGACCATGGTGGAAGAAGCCATGAGTAGCAGGGAAAACGTGGTGGATGGTCATCACTTTAGCACGAAGAACAGGCCAGGCATCACAAACTTCGTCACTGAAGCACGAAGATCCTGTCAGGCGTTGCAGACAGTCATTGCTAGAGCTTACCTGTGGTAGTCACTGCAGGCTGGGGAAGCGCAGTTTTGAAGTGCAGATCTTGCATTGCTGGTCATTGCTAGCGGTTGATATATCAATCATCATTCCTGCAGGATTTTAAAAAGCGCAGCTAATCACCCGATAGGGTATCCAGCACTTGCAGTTCCCCGAGGCCTATTCGAACAGCCAGGTCTTGGGGGACCTTTGAAATTCCAGAAGTGAGGTGATGGTCTGGAGGTGTGTGGGTATGCTGTTCCAGGTGTTTGCTGTGCTGTGAGAGAAGGAGCGTCCTCCACTTCTGCTTCGGTAGATGTGGGAAGTATGGACAAGTTTATTGATGGTTGGTGGAAGTGCAGGCGGTGGTTAATGTACCTGGTTCCTTGGTTGGGTAGAGCCTTGTGTGCATGGGTCAGCAGCTTGAATTGGCATCTCTTCTGCACAGGGAACCAGTGGAGTTGCCTGAGGTGGGGTGTGATGTGGGTTTGTTGGGGAATGCCGAGGATGTGTCTGGCTGCGGCATTCTGCATGGTCTGAAGTCTCTGTAGGATGATTGCATCAATTCCGATGTAGAGGTCGTGGCTGTATGCCAGTCAGCTGGTGATGAGAGTCTATGTCACGGTGTGTTTCGTGTGCAGGGGTAGCCACTTGAAGATCTTACGCAGCATGCACAAAGTGAAGAAGCAGACAGAGGAGACGGGGTTGATGTGTGATTTCATGGTGAGCTTGTTGTCAATTATGGTTTCTGACGTGGTCGGACGGTGTTGGTGCGGGTCCTAGGTCTGGTGGCCACCAATTGCTGCTATTGGCAAAGATCAGTACTTCCGTCTTGTTTGTGATCAGCTGCAGGCAGTTGTTCTTCATTCAACGATGCTTGTCATGCATCTGTGGAAGTTGGTTCTGGTGGTGGAGGGGTCGCCGGTGAGTGAGAGGATGATTTGGGTATCGTCTGCATAGGAAATTATGTTGCAACCTTTTTATCTGACAATGTTGGTCAGTGGAGTCATATATGCGTTGAAGAGCATGGAGCTGAAGGATGAGCCCTAGGGGACACTGCAGGTGATCTCCTTGGGTTCAAAGGTGAAAGGAGGGAGGAGGATCCTCTGGGTTCATCTGGTGAGGAAGGAGGTGATCCATCTGAGCACGTCTCCTTGGATGCCAATGTGGTGGAATCTTTCGATCAGCATGTGGTAAAATGCAGTGTCGAAGGCTGCTGACAGGTTAAGGAGGATCAAAGCTGCTGTTTCTTCTTGGTCGAGGAGGGTTCAGATGTCATCGATGGCTGTGATCAGGGCAGTTTCGGTGCTGTGATTGCTGCCGTATTGGGAGGTGTCAAGTAGCTAGTTCTGCTCCAGGTATGTCAAGAGTTGCTTGTTGATGATCTTTTTCAGTCACTTCACTGGGAATGGAAGCAGGAAATTGGCTGGTAGTTTTTGGGTTCGCTGGTATCGGCAGAGGGCTTTTTGGGCAGTGATTTGACTTTGCCATGTTTCCAGTCATCAGGAAATGTTGCAGTGGTGATAATGATGTTGGGAAGGGGGTGAGTTTCTGGCCAATCCTTTGGGTTCCAAGTTTGGAGATGTGGTATGGGCATGGGTCTGTGGGAGCTCCAGAGTGGAAGGAATGTATGGTGGAGGTGATGTTCTGAGTGGAGAGGATGTACCAGGTGGTCAGTGTGTCATTTGTGTCGGTTACAGAGGTGGCATATCTATCGAGAAAGTCCGTAAGTGTGGGTTGGGGATCGAAGTTTCTGTATATGGTAGCGATCTTGTCGTGGAAGAAGTGGGCGAGGTTGTCGCACAGCTCCTGTGAAGGTGTGATGTTGTTTTCTCTGGCAGCCGGGATGGAGAATTCTTTAACGATGTTGAAAAGTTCTTTGGTGTTGTTGGTACTGGTTCCAATGCATGTGGCAAGGGGTGTCTTCTTTGTTGTTCTCAGCATTTAGTGGTAGAAGTGAGGGAGGTCTTGAAGGCTACTATGTTGTAGGCATCCCTGGTGGTGTGCCATCTCCTCTCTGGCTGTTTGCTGTTTCCTTTCTCTGGTCTGAGTTCTTGGGTGTACCAGTTGGCCTTTTTGGAGGATTTTCTCTGGTTGTTGCTCTTGATGGGGACAATGCTGTTGGTGAAATTGGTGATCCCGGGGTTTAACTATTGCACTCCCTGTTCGAGGTTGGTGGTGGTATTGGGGTTGGAGGTGCTGAGGTTGTCTGTCCAACTGGTCTCTGAGATTTTGTTCCACCTCCATTGGGGGGCGCTGGTCATCTTGGGGGTGGAGGTGAAGTGGCTGAAGATGCTGAAGTGGACAATGGATTGATCGTCCATGTGAATTCTGTGACATAGCTATATTTGACGTGGTTGTTGGAGGTGAAAATGGGGTCCAGAGTGTGTCCTGCGGTGTGTTTAGGGTCGTGGATGATCTGGGTCAATCTGAGGCTGCTTATGCTGTCGAGGAGGTGTGCAATGTTGTTCTCGTTGGGGTCATTGATGTAGAAGTCTAGGTCGCAGAGGAAGATGAAGTCCTTGGAGTCTAAGGCTAGGGGCACAATGAATTCTGCAATGGTGTTGTAGAAGCTGGAGCCCGAACCTGGGGGTCAGTATGCGAGAGTGCCTCTGATGGTTGTTTTGTCATACGTGTGGAGCTTGAAGTTGAGATGTTCCATGGGGGTGATGGTGTTGTTGGCATATAGGGCTATAGAGTGAAGAGTCGGGTTCACCAAAGATTCATATTGGTGGGTCGATGTGATTTTGGCACATACGGGCCTGTCACGGTTGCAAGGAGCCACCAACTTGAGGATTTCTCCTTTTCTTTTAGGAGGAGCTCAGCTGATGCCACACCAAGGGTCCAGCACCAGGGAGGCACCTCTTGGGATCAGGAAATCACTCCAGCAGAGTCAAGCAGGGCTCAGACAGGTCCAGTTGCAGAATCAGTGTAGCAGGTCAGGTGGATGGTTGCAGAGAGGCCTCTGGAGCTCGTTGTGTCCATGTAGCTCAGAACAGGAGGTCAGGACCCTTGGAGTCTTTTCCAGCCTAAGAAGAAGGGTGGAAGTCAAGAATTTCTTCTCAGACAGCAATGTAGGCCTCAAGCAGCAGGGCACTCCTTCTGTAGTATCCACAGGTTCAAAAGTGTACTGAGGAGTGGGTCTGAGTGTCTTAATTTTATTCCTGTTTGTAGTGGGAGAATCTTTTCCCTCACAGAAGTGTCTGGAATTTTCTGCATCCCTGCCCTGGTCTGGGGTTATCTGGGGGCACAGTGACCTAGTGTGAAGTCCTTTGTGAGTATGCTGAGAGAGCCCCTTTGTAGGGCAAATGTGGTAGGTGACAGTTCAACCATCCCCATTCTGGGTAGATGGCCCAGCGTGTTACCAGCCAGTCTCCCTATCGAGTGGTTGTCTGGGAGGAATACACAAAAGCTGTCAGAGTCACCAGATCCTCGGGGTCTGTGCACGTTCCCAACACGTCCACCACTGAACAGCTCCAAGACTCTGATAGATAAATCACAGAGACTGAGAGAGTTCAAGAGGGGAAGAGGGGATTAGGAAGGGAACAGCTGGGAAGGAGACCTGTAGTAAGAAAAAGGTTAGAACACACAATATGAAAATTATATCCCCTGAAATCAATACTAAACTATGATTCTAAGCCTAGTCACTCTGAAAACATGAACAATCTAAGAGTTAAGTTTAAAATGAATAAGTTTCAAGATGGCCAGATACCTGTAGGGGAATCAAGATGAATTAAATGAAAACTTTCTTATTCAAGTACTTTCCTTTATATGAGAATCAGAAAAAACATTCTGACTAAATTTTAAACCAGTCACATAAACCATATTTTGAGAATGTATACTAGGACCATACAATATTGCATCTAGAATCTCTGGCCTTCTGTGTACTCTTAAAATGTTTCAACACAAATTGCGAATATTGCAGATATGTATATATATAGTAAACAGCATAAAAGGATTGTGCACCATGAATAACACAATATGGATTCAGGAAACAAATCACATAACTTGTCAACTCGAATATTACATAATAAATATCTTAGAATAGTGGCATACAATAAACAACATGAATTAAACTTGAGGAGAGAATTGTGCGTCTTGCCAATTCGAGTGTTACCATGTAAAATACCAAGAAATGGTGACATGCAATGAATATCATACTCAAATCCTCATTAATCTAATCGCGCGTCTTGCCGATTCGTAAAACACGATATAAATGTCAAGGATTAACAGCTCACAATAAATAAGAAGATCAAAGTACAATTAAACAAATCGCGCTTCTTTTTCCGATTCTTAAGCCACCATGTAAATGTCAAGAAATGGTAGCGCGCAATGAACAACAAAGTTAAATGCTCATGAAACGAGTTGCGCGTCTTGCCAACTCGTAAAACATCATGTAAATGTCAAGAAATAGCAGCGCGCAATGGACAGCAATGTCCAAACACCATAAAACGAATCGCGTGTCTTGCCGATTCTTAAGCCACGACGTAAATGTCAAGAAATGGCAGCGCGTAATGAATAACAAAGTCAACCTTTATGGAATAAATCGCGCGTCCTGCCTATTTGCAAACCACCATATAAATGTCAAAAAATGGCAGCGCGCAAGTAATCTGTTATTCATTTAAGAATTAAACCAAGAATATGAAAATTCTCAATAACGGTGTCGGGAAATGTCCAACCACCGCCTTACCGCCTCAAACAATGATCACCAATGAAGGATGAGGGCAGAAGACTGGAAGATCCAAATAGGCCGCCGGGACAGGAGCTCAGGAAGAAGTTGCTGCTCTGCACCGGGACCTCTGAATAGTGAGCACTGGGAGTTAGGCTGGCTCTCTTTTATAGAGTCTTGGCCTAGCCCAGAACCACGCCCAGGCATGTTGCAGGGAAAGTCTCTGGAAAGGCCCTGGAAAGGGGCCACACCCTAACACACTCTGAAAACCTGCAGCAATACATTGTAAAGGAACAGTATTTGTAAACATATTAAAAATAAGTTTTCAGGATTGAACTCTGCAATGCAAAAGGTTAAACCACAACATATCAGCACAATGCATAAATTACGTTGTTTTGAGAGTGCTGGGTTTTTGCATTTTTGTCACCAATAGAGGGCATACTGCTCTGGTGTTGACAGTAGTCCCCTCTCCGAGACTCACTCTAGGGCATGGCTTGCTTGGATTAAGACGATGAAAGCGTCTCACAAGTACTGGAGCATGAACATCAGATGCAGAAACCCATGAGTTACTTTCAGGACCATAAACTTTCCATGAGATTAAGTACCATAGATTACGCCATCTCAGTTTAGAATCCAACACTTTCTTGACTTCGTATTCTTCTTCCCCTTGCACTAGAACAGGAGCTGGATGAGGGTGGACCTTTTGGACTGCCTTTTTCAAGAGGGAAGTGTGGAACACTGGAGGAATCCGTAAGGATCCGGGCAATTGTAGTTTATAGGTCACCGGATTGATTTGCTGAAGGACAGTATGAGGACCTATGAATTTGGGGTTAAACATGTGCTTCTTCTTGAAGTCTATATGTTTTGTGGAAAGCCACACTTTGTCACCTGGTTGGTATTGCGGTCCCTCAAAATGTTTCTTGTCATAATGCCTTTTATATTTTTGTTTGGCTTTTTCTAAATGCTGTTGAATCAGTTTCTGGGTTTGATGTAAATGCTGAATGGTTTCTGACACAGCTGGAGTAAGAGAACTTTCTTGTGGAATTGTGATGGGCAAGGTGTCAGGATGATAGCCAAATAAACCAAAAAAGTGTGTAACGCCAATAGAAGTGTGGAATGAGTTATTGTAAGCTAACTCAGCTAACCAGAGCATAGATGTCCAAGAATGAAGTGCCTTTTCAGCGTAGGCACATAGGTATTGTTTCAAAGTCTGATTTAGTCTCTCCGTTTGACCATCTGTTTGAGGATGGTGACCAGTAGATAGCGTAGATGTCACTTGGAGTGTTTTACACCATGTCTTCCAAAAATTGGAGGAAAATTGTGACCCCCTATCGGAGAGGATAACCTTGGCAGTCCAGGATAACTAACCACTCTGTTCAGTAAAATAGTTGCCAATTCACTAGAAGTGGGCAATTTTTTACAGGCAATGAAATGTCCATATTTCGTGAGACTATCTACTACCACCAGAATTACTGAATGCTGTTGAACCACTGGCAGACCGGTAATAAAGTCTAAAGAAATGTGCTCCCATGGACGACTTGGGGTTGTAAGTGGATGTAACAACCCTTTTGGTTTTGAATGACTTGTTTTAATGTGAGCACAAACTTCACAGTTGTTTACCATTGCTTTTACATCTTTTGTTAGGGTAGGCCACCACGGGGTACCCTTGAGGGGTAAGAATAACCCCTAAAAACTCAACTGTTGTCACATGAAACTCACACTTGGTTAGTTTGCAATATAAATGGTGTTTTCGAAGGGCTACAAGAATTTTCTTGACATGTTGGACATGTTCGTTTTCATTGTCTGAGTAGATCAAAATGTCATCGATGTAGACTATGGCAAATATGTTGAGATACTCTCTAAGAACGTCATTCAAGAAAAATTGAAATGCTGCTGGAGCATTACACAGACCAAAAGGCATGACGGTGTATTCAAAAAGGCCATATCTTGTCTTAAACGCTATTTTCCATTCGTCACCCTCTCTCATTCTGACCAAATGATAGGCACCTCGAAGGTCAAGCTTCGTGTAGATCTTTGCTCTCTTTACTTGTTCCAATAAGACCGGAATTAGGGGTACAGGATATTTATTCTTGATGGTGACTTTGTTCAAACCCCTATAGTCAATGCATGTTCAAAGTTCTCCATTAGCTTTTGAAACAAAAAACAAAGGCGAAGCTGCAGGAGACTTAGAGGGGCGAATTAAGCCATTCTCCCAAAATTGATCTAGGTATTTTCGTAAATGTTGATTTTCATGTTCTGACAGGGCATATACAAGAACAGTTGGGAAGTATCGCACCTGGGGCTAGATCAATTTGACAGTCATAAGATCTATGAGGAGGTAGAGTCTCTGCTCCTTTCTCATCAAATACATCTTTGTAAGATGAATACTGTTTGGGCAGCTGAATTTCTTTCTCCGCGGCAGTAGCTATGTAAGAGTTGCAAACTTTTGGTACTTGAATCTTTTGGAGACATTGTTCGTTACATAGCGCAGATGAGAACACGATTTTTCGTTCTGCCCAATTGATCTCCGGATTGTGATGAGTTAACCATGGCAAGCCGAGGATAATCCCATATTGGGGAGCATGGATCACGTCTAGGATGATTTTCTCTTCATGTTTCTTTCTTTGAATCTTATCTTCACAAATCATCGACAAGGGGATAGTCTGAAGAGTTACCGGACCTCCAGTCAAGAGTTTTCCATCGACTGCCTGGATGATTTCTGGGGTCTTCTTTTCAATACATGGGATCCCCCATGCACGAACCAATTGGACATCAACAAAATTCCCAGTAGCCCCAGAATCGACTAGAGCTTTTTTTAAATAGATCTTTTTCTTGACCTGAACTCTTATTTCCAGTTTAAGATGTCTCGATTGTGAAGGGTCCACAGTGACACCCAAGAGCAACCCTTCTCTGCATCTCAGGTGTTTTAGTTTTCCAACTCGACTGGTTCATTGGCTGCGACCTTCTGAACTGGACCTTTCTTGTTCTTTGGTTTGATTGGACAATCTTTGGCAAAATGACCCTTCCGCCCACAATAAAGACATTGTCCATTTTTTCTGCTTAGGTCCTTTTCATCTTTGGTCAAAGGTCTTCTGATGGTTCCAATTTCCATTTGTTCCGGCGTTCTTTCTTTCGGAGTTCTTGAGTCTTTGTTATCATGAACGCGCCATGAATATTTTTAAATCTTTTTACGCATTCCTTTACGTTCTGCTAAATGATGATCAAGTCTCAAGACAAGATTTATTAATTCTTGACAGTCTGTAGGTTGTGGATCGATTTGCGCTAAGATATCTTTTAATTCCTCTTTAAGTCCCTTGTAAAACAAGACCGCTTGTTTTTCTTCAGGCCAGGATGTCTCAGCAACCAGCCGGTTAAAGTTGGCTAAATACGACACTAGGTCTTGATTTCCTTGGCGTAAATCTAATAATTCACGATCTGCTGACTGTGCTACGATCAAAAAGTCTCTCAAATTCACAAACAAAATTTCTCCAGTTATACAACAAAGGGACTATTTTTACGCACAAGAGGAACTGCCCAAGTAGCTGCATCCCCAGTCAGATATGATAACAAGAAAGCTACTTTGGACTGGGCATCGGGAAAAGTATTTGGTCTGCAGGTGAAGTGTAGTTCCACTTGAACCAGGAAAGATTGCGCATTCAAAGGGTCACCTGAGAAACGTTCTGGGGGAGCTAAAGGAATTGGAGAAGGAACATTTAGGGAAATCGGATTACTTCCAGAAGCCTGAGAAGAAGTACCTGGCCAAGACACACCTGTGGGACTTTGTTCCTTCTTCTCTACCTTATCTTGCAACTGACTCACTCTCTCTGCTAAGCTAGTTGTCAATTCTTTGGATGATACCACCTCTGCTTGGAGCTGGGGGATAGCCTTGACTAACTCGTCTAGCGTGGCCATGCTGAGAACATACACAAGCCAGGAGGATAATAATTCGTGGGCTCACTATTCTGTCAGAGTCACCAGATCCTCGGGGTCTGTGCACGTTCCCAACATGTCCACCACTGAACAGCTCCAAGACTCTGATAGATAAATCACAGAGACTGAGAGAGTTCAAGAGGGGAAGAGGGGATTAGGAAGGGAACAGCTGGGAAGGAGACCTGTAGTAAGAAAAAGGTTAGAACACACAATATGAAAATTATATCTCCTGAAATCAATACTAAACTATGATTCTAAGCCTTGTCACTCTGAAAACATGAACAATCTAAGAGTTAAGTTTAAAATGACTAAGGGGGTCATTCTGACCTCGGCGGTAAAAGGCGCTTACCGCCGGTCAGAAGACTGCCATAACACCGCCGCGGCTGCGGTAAACCGCCACGGTCATTCTGACCCGCAACTGGCAACCCGCCAAAAACCCGACATCCACAAAAGTCCGCCCCACCAAAGGTCAGCGAAAAAATTTCGATGACCAAACCTCCACCGTCACGCCAACAGAAATACGCCCATACCATTCCGACCCAAAAATCCACGCGGCGGTCTTTCAAACGCGGTATTCCATTGGCGGTACACACCGCCGCGGTCAAAATACAGACACACATAGAAAACTCAGCAACATTGGTCAGTTTGAAATACACACACCTGATACACATACTAACACCACTCCCACACACCCAACACAATATAAAACACACACCCACATCACCCACAAGCCCCTACGACCCGAAATCATTGACGAAGGCTAGAGAGAGAGCACAGAATAGACAATCCCACAACACAGAGGCACACAACACCATCACCCACACAGAATCCACGCACCAAACACCACACACCACCACACGCACCACACTCATCACCACAAACGCCACCCCACACCTCAACCACACCACCCCATGGCACCCCAAAGACACCCCAGGTTCAGTGACGCTGAACTCAGGGTCATGGTGGAGGAAATAGTCCGTGTAGAGCCCCAGCTCTTCGGGGCACAGGTGCAGCACACCACCATTGCCAGGAAGATGGAGCTATGGTAAAGGATAGTGGACAGGTTTAACGCGGTGGGACAGCATCCACGCAATCGGGAGGACATCAGGAAGAGATGGAACGACCTACGGGGGAAGGTGCGTTCCATGGTATCAAGGCACAACATTGATGCAGAAGACTGGCGGCGGACCCCCACCTACTCCCCCAGAATTTACTGCGTGGGAGGAGGAAGTCTTGCACATCCTGCATCCTGAGGGCCTCGCAGGAGTAGGCGGAGGAATGGGCTCTGGTAAGGCAAATCTTCACTACTGCTTCCCACCCCCACCCCTCCTGCATGCCAAATCATACCCCCACCCTCAACCCCTCCCCCATCACACCAACACCTAGCAAAAGGCTCACCATCACAACCCACCCATCCCAACACCAAGCCCTGCATGCGACCACAAAGCATGGACACCCATCACCAAAGCATGCCCACTGCACACACACATCACCCCCACAAGCCACCCTCACAAAAGCCCCCACAAGGAAATGCCTGCACATGGGTACACGGACACCCACCGATCACACGAAATGCCACACACAGAAGCAATAACCATACCTTTATACCCCTGCAGGACCCGAACGCCACCACACCGCCACGGAGGGTCCAGAGATGTCCATCCCACCCCCAGAAGAGGCCCCCAGCGATGACAGCAGCTCTGTCTCCCTGGAGCCAGATGACCAGCCCGGCCCATCGGGGACCTCTGGACAGTCGGTTCCCCACAGACAGCCACAGGCTACACCAGACCCAACCCCCTCTGGGAACACCAGCACAGCTCCCACCCAGCGGGCCCATGCCTCTGTCTCCAGGACACGTAAATCAGCGGTGTGTCCACCACTACAGGGCACCCAGGTTGACCCACCACCCCAACAACAACAGGGACCTGGGGGCAGTGGTAGTGGGCACACCGTCCAGGGGACAGAGACCCAGGAACACAGGGAAACTGGGAGGGCTGCTGTGCGACAGGGGGGGGACAGGCCCGGGGAACCGACTCTCCAAGAGGCCCTCTCCTCCATCATGGGAGCATACCACCGCTCCCAGGAGACGATGGCGACGGTACTGGCCCGGTTCCAGGAGATCCAGGAACTGCAGGAGGAACGGTACATGGGGTTCAGGGAGGATCTGAGGAACATCGGTTCCGCAATGGGGACCATCGTCGTGGCCCTTACCCAGATCGTCACCACATTGCGGGACCATGTGGCTCCCCAAAGGGCCCCTGTCACTAGCCCAGGCCAGGAACAGCCTACCACCTCCGCCGGCGCTAATGGACAGGAGGCCCCCACACAACGACAGGCCACCAGAACCCCACCTCCTGCAGAAGAAGAACCACCCCGCAAGCGGAACCGGAGATCTCACAAGAAGACAGAGTAGGATTGCAAGACCCCCGCCAGCCTAAGATACCCCCTGATGTCATCCCACTGTCCCACATTGTCACCCTGTCCAACCTTGAACTGCCCCTGCTCCATCCTTCCCCAGGCATATGGACAATGCACCTGTGCGACTGAGAACTGGACTCTGCCATGGACATTACTCCGCCCCCACCCATCACCGTTTCCCAATCATGTACCTATATGTAGCACTTAAAATAAATCACGTATTCCACTTAACAAAACAGGAGTCTGCTTGTATTCTTAACAAATGTATTAAACATAACGGTGCAATAATGTCCAGTTACTTTGTGATGACAACATACCAATTTCAATGAGCTTTAGTCCATGGGCAAAGAAAGCTGAAGTCAGGCAGTGGGTCATACAGCTCTGAAAAGGGAATGGAAAGTCACAAATCAGTTAACAGGAACTGGGGGGAAACACAGACAGTGGAGACGCATGAGGCCTTAAGTAAATGTAAAACGAGGTGGCTGATTCTTACCTGTGTGCTACTGAAAATATTGTTGTATGACTGTATCGCTGTTGTCCGTGTCGTCCCCGTCGTCTTCCTCCTCTTCACTCTCCACAGGCTCCACAGCTGCTACAACACCACCATCTGGACCATCCTCCTGCAGAAAAGGCACCTGGCGTCGCAATGCAAGATTGTCAAGCATACAGCAGGCCACGATGATCTGGCACACCTTCTTTGGTGAGTACATGAGGGATCCCCCTGTCATATGCAGGCACCTAAACCTGGCCTTCAGGACCCCGAAGGTTCTTTCTATGATCCTCCTAGTTCGCCCATGGGCCTCATTGTACCGTTCCTCAGCCCTGGTCCGGGGATTCCTCACTGGGGTCAGTAGCCACGACAGGTTGGGGTAACCAGAGTCACCAATTAGCCACACACGGTGTCTCTGTAGCTGTTCCATCACATAAGGGATGCTGCTATTTCGCATGACATACGCGTCATGCACTGACCCAGAGAACTTGGCATTTACATGGGAGATGTACTGGTCAGCCAAACAGACCACCTGGACATTCATCGAATGATAACTTTTTCTGTTTCTGTACACCTTCTCACTTTCTTTGGGGGGAACCAAAGCCACATGGGTCCCATCAATGGCACCAATGATGTTGGGGATATGTCCAAGGGCATAGAAATCACACTTCACTGTAGCCAATTCGCCCACCTCAGGGAAAATAATGTAGCTCCGCATGTATTTCATCAGGGCAGACAACACTCTGGACAAAACCTTAGAAAACATAGGCTGAGACATCCCAGATGATATGGCCATTGTTGTCTGAAAAGACCCACTTGCCAAAAAATGGAGTACTGACAGAACCTGCACCAGAGGGGGAATCCCTGTGGGTTGGCGGATGGGGGACATCAGGTCTGGCTCCAGCTGGGCACAGAGTTCATGTATAGTTGCTCTGTCAAGCCTGTATGTAAGTATGATATGTTGTTCTTCCATTGTCGACAGGTCCACCAGCGGTCGGTACACAGGAGGATTCATCCTTCTCCTCGCAAGTCCCAGCGGACGGTGCCTAGGAAGGACAATATGGAGCACAGAGTCAAGCAACCCACAGGTTCGTTCACACAGCTTGCACAGTACACGAATCGCTATGCATTGGACGGCTTGTATGAGTGGGAATGCAAGGCCTAGGCCTGTGTGACGCAGTAGAAATCATGCCATGTGGGCCCTTGAAATGGCGGCTGCCTGACCTGTGAAGTGTGACAGTGGGATGTGAGGTCACTGCGCTGGCGTGGCACACCGTGGCGGTAGTCGGTCGAAGACCGCGGCGCACAGCAGCATTGGTTAACATTGGACCCTATGGGTCTCAGGAGCCAATGACGATGTGCGCCGGCGGTCGTGGTACGCACCGCCGCGGTACGCACCGCCGCGGGCGTGACCGCCATTTTCTATCTGATTAATCACTCGAGACCTGATCATCCACAGGAGAGGACCTATACTGCAAGTGCTGCTGTGACCTCGGTCTGGGAGATACAATGGCTGCTGCGACTGGGGAAAGGGCCCCTGCCTTCACTTCCGAAGAATTGGAGAAACTTGTTGATGGGGTCCTCCCCCAGTATGCGCTACTCTACGGTCCTCCAGACCAACAGGTTAGTACACAGGGTGCACGTTGAATGGGCTATGCCTGTGTTGAGTGGGGTGTATGTAAGATGGTGGGGAGGGAGCGAATGAGGAGTGCAACGCACGAAAGATGAGAGCATGTGCCACATGGCAAGGTTGGGGAGGGGGGGGCCACTCACATTGACCAGGCAGAAAACTGATGCGATTTCCTTTACCACCCTGTACATGTCACATAGGTCAGCGCCCATCAGAAGATCGACATTTGGCGTGCCATCGCCAAGGACGTCCGGGCCCTGGGTGTCCACAACAGACAGGGCACCCACTGCCGAAAGAGGTGGGAGGACATCCGCCGCGGGACTAGAAAGACCGCCGAGTCTCTGCTGGGGATGGCCTCCCAACGTAGGAGGGGTGCCAGCCGCCAATTGACCCCCCTGATGTTCCGGATCCTGGCGGTGGCCTACCCCGATTTGGATGGGCACGTGAGGACATCACAGCAGACACAAGGGGGTGAGTATCAGCACATTCTGCTATCTTTGCGCGCAGTGAAGGTGTCTGGGTGGGTGAGGAGGGCTGTGGCTATCTCCAGGCCAGGGCGCATTCTGTAGGCTAGGCCCCTCTGTTAGACACGGCCCTGTGCCCCCGCCCCCACCTCTGTAGGGTGCCAAGTACAGCTATCCATGGTCCGGCCTCACCCATGTGTGCATTTGTCGTCCATAGACCTGTAGGCCTAGTCACAATAACTGAGTAGTGTACCCCCATTGCGCGGCCTAGTGCAGGGGGCTTCTGTGTCTGTCCTCTCCGACAACGGTGTTGCCAATGCATGCACTCAACCTGTCTTCATTTCTCTCCCCCCCCCATTTTCTTTGTCTTCCTGTTCATGTGTGCATTAGCATCATCAGGCGGAGGAGAAGTGGCATCGGCGCACGAGGGAGCTGCATCTCACATGGCCCCGGAGGGCCATACAACAGACTCCGAGTACACCAGTGAGACGGAGGGCGAGTGGAGCTCCACAACGGGGACCCGTGGAGACGTCAGCGACACCGACACATCCTCGGAAGGGAGCTCCTTAGCGGTGACGGCAACATCCGTGCCCACCGCCACAACAGGTACAGCCGCCACCCAGCACACCAGCCCCGCCCTCCCAGCAGCCCCTCAGACTTCGCTCCGTGCCCGCTCGCCCAGGAAGGCGGGCATCTCCTTCGCCCCAGGCACCTCAGGCCCTGCCCCAGTTACCCCTGCTGCCCTCAGTGAGGAGGTAATTGACCTCCTCAGGACACTCATTGTTGGGCAGTCTACCCTTTTGAATGCCATCCAGGGTGTAGAAAGGGAGGTGCATCAGAGCAATGCATACCTGGAGGGCATTCATTCGGGTCAGGCTGCCCATCAGCGATCGTTCAACGCTCTGGCCTCAGCACTGACGGCAGCCATTGTCTCTGTCTCCAGCCTCCCTCTTCTGACTCCCTCCACCCAGTCCCAGTCTCCTGTTCCTCTGCCTATCCCATCCACACCATCAGACCAGCCTGCACACACCTCTACACCCAAGGGCAGCTCATCCAGACATAAGCACCACAGATCCCACAAGCATTCACCCAAGCAACATCCAGATGCAGACATGCCAACAGTCACTACCACCTCTGTGTCCCCCACCTCCTCATCTCCCTCCTCCCTCCCTGTGACGTCTCCACTCACACCTGCATGCACACCACCATCAGCCAGTACTTCCATCACCAGCACACCCTCCATTACAGTCCGCACACGTGCAGTCACCACCCCCACTGCCATTTACACGTCCCCTGTGTCCTCTCCCAGTGTGTCTGTCACCCCCTCTTCCAAAGCACACAAACGCAGGCAGCCACCCACCCAACAGCATCCACCTCACGACAGCCTCGGTCACAAGCACCTGCACCCAAAGACAGCACACTTGACTCTCCTACAACCACATCCTCTTCCTCCAGTCCCAAACCCACTACACCTACCCGTCCCTGTCCTTCCAAAGTCCTTTTCCTTTCCAACCTTGAGCTCGTTCCAATCACTGACCCACCCCCTCCATCTGGTAAGAGTAAAAAAAGCACCTCAGCCACCACCAGCCCAGCATCTACTGTGACCATAGCGCAGGGCTATCGGAGTCCACCAGATCCTAGGGCAGGAACATCGGCCAGCAGCAAGGGGACAGCCAGCCCACCCCCTGGGAAGAGGACAAAAAAGAAAAAGGCCCGGAGCGACAAGACTGAGACGGCTGCCACCAAGGACAGTAGCCTTGCCCCGTCACCTGCCACATCATCCAAGGGAGGCAAGGGCCACAGAGCTTCAGCGAAGGAGGGCAAGGGCAGCAGGGTGGAGAAGTCAGGCAGCAGGTGAGCTGCCCAGGAGGGCCCCACCAGCCCCATTCCGGGTGTGACGGACGACACCCACGGGCCCAGGACTCCATCACAGGAGGGCGCCGCGACCGCAAGTTCGGATGGTGAATGAGCGGGAAGTCTTGCCCAGGTCTGGCTCCCTAGACACACAGGACAAGCACTGCTGAACAGGGCCCCGCCGGGAGGAGCACCGCTGAACAGGGCCCCGCCGGGACAAGAACCGCTGAACAGGGCCCCGCCGGGAGGAGCACCGCTGAACAGGGCCCCGCCGGGAGGAGCACCGCTGAACAGGGCCCCGCCGGGACAAGAACCGCTAAACAGGGCCCCGCCGGGACAAGAACCGCTGAACAGGGCCCTGCCGGGAGGAGCACCGCTGAACAGGGCCCCGCCGGGACAAGAACCGCTGAACAGGGCCCCGCCAGAAGGAGCACCGCTGAACAGGGGCCCGCCGGGACAAGAACCGCTGAACAGGGCCCTTCATCTCAAGCACCGCTCCGCTGGGCCCTTCCTGTCAAGCACCGCTCCGCTGGGCCCTTCCTGTCAAGCACCGCTCCGCTGGGCACCGCCGTCTCAAGCACCGCTCCGCTGGGCCCTTCATCTCAAGCACCGCTCCGCTGGGCCCTTCCTGTCAAGCACCGCTCCGCTGGGCCCTTCATCTCAAGCACCGCTCCGCTGGGCCCTTCCTGTCAAGCACCGCTCCGCTGGGCCCTTCCTGTCAAGCACGCTCCGCTGGGCCCTTCATCTCAAACACCGCTCCGCTGGGCCCTTCCTGTCAAGCACCGCTCCGCTGGGCCCTTCATCTCAAGCACCGCTCCGCTGGGCCCTTCCTGTCAAGCACCGCTCCGCCCTTCCTGTCAAGCACCGCTCCGCCCTTCCTGTCAAGCACCGCTCCGCTGGGCACCGCCGTCTCAAGCACCGCTCCGCTGGGCCCTTCCTGTCAAGCACCGCTCCGCTGGGCCCTTCATCTCAAGCACCGCTCCGCTGGGCCCTTCCTGTCAAGCACCGCTCCGCTGGGCCCTTCATCTCAAGCACCGCTCCGCTGGGCCCTTCCTGTCAAGCACCGCTCCGCTGGGCCCTTCATGTCAAGCACCGCTCCGCTGGGCCCTTCATCTCAAGCACCGCTCCGCTGGGCCCTTCCTGTCAAGCACCGCTCCGCTGGGCCCTTCATCTCAAACACCGCTCCGCTGGGACCTTTCTGTCAAGCACCGCTCCGCTGGGCCCTTCCTGTCAAGCACCGCTCCGCTGGGCCCTTCATCTCAAGCACCGCTCCGCTGGGCCCTTCCTGTCAAGCACCGCTCCGCTGGGCCCTTCATCTCAAGCACCGCTCCGCTGGGCACTTCCTGTCAAGCACCGCTCCGCTGGGCACCGCCGTCTCAAGCACCGCTCCGCTGGGCCCTTCCTGTCAAGCACCGCTCCGCTGGGCCCTTCATCTCAAGCACCGCTGGCCCATTGACAGTGCCGGTTCTGTGTCGAGCAGGGCTTCAGGAAGCACTCTGGGCACCATGCCTCCTCCATTACCAGTGGAGTCGGTAATCCATTTGAGGGACTGTGGCTTGGCACTTCCCCGGATGGTCCAGTGGGCAACCCACCCACTGTAGAGACTTGAGAGACTGTGGCTTTGCACTCCCCAGGATGGTACAATGGCCAAGCCACCCACTGTAGGGACTTGTGAGACTGTGGCTTTGCACTCCCCAGGATGGTACAGTGGGCAAGCCACCCACTGTAGGGACTTGTGAGACTGTGGCTTTGCACTCCCCAGGATGGGACAGTGGGCATGGAGGCCCCTCGTGGATCTGGCGTCGTGGACTCATGTGGCTGAGGTGCCCCCCCTTCCCTTCCCCCTGAGGTGCCTGTAGTTTTATCATCTGATGCCCCTGCAGTGTTTTCTCCAATGGTATCTGGTCTCCTGTGTGGGCTTTGCCCATGTGTTTGTGCACATTGGCCCACGGACTATGGAACTTTGACGGAATGTGCAGGACTTTTTGCCTATGTATATATTGTTGACTATGTTCATTCCTTATTTTTGTATCTTTTATATGGCATATTTCCCATACCTTCAATGGAGCTATTTATACATATATTTTATAGATCATTTTAATTGTGTCTTTGCATTATTCCGGGGGGTTTGTGTGGTGTCACTCTGACTTGTTGCTCGGCATTGGGGTGTAGGTATTTGTGGTGGGGGGGTGGGTGTATGGCGCATGTGTGTGCCCGTAAGCTTTCCTCCTCCCCCCTCGCCTGTGTCGTAGGTGCAGTACTCACCGTTGTCGTCTGCGCCGGCGTTCGTACTCCTGGTAGATGAGCAGGTAGACTATAGCTGGTAGGATGTGTAATTCGGGTTCCATGCTGTCCTCCTTCCTCGTGGAGTGTGTATAGGTGAGCGTTTTCCCGTTCGTAGTCTGTTTCCGCCGTGTTTTTATCGGCGGGGCTCCCGCCCCGGAAAAGGTGGCGGATTGGTGAGTTGTGATAGGGTGGGCGGTACTTTGTCTGCCGCCTGCCTGTTGGCGGTGACTGCCGCGCTGTTTGTCTGTTCCGCCGTGGCGGGCGGAGTGTTAAAGTAGCGGGCTGTGTTGGCGGTTCCCACCAGGGTCAGAATTCCTTTTTTTTGACCGCCTGCCTGTTGGCGGGTTGGCCGCCGCTTTATCACCGACCGCCAGGGTCAGAATGACCCCCTAAGTTTCAAGATGGCCAGATACCTGTAGGGGAATCAAGATGAATTAAATGAAAACTTTCTTATTCAAGTACTTTCCTTTAAATGAGAATCAGAAAAAACATTCTCACTAAATTTAAAACCAGTCATATAAACCCTGTTTTGAGAATGAATACTAGGACCATACAATATTGCATCTAGAAACTCTGGCCTTCTGTGTACTCTTAAAATGTTTCAACACAAATTGCGAATATTGCAGATATATATATATATATAGTAAACACCATAAAAGGATTGTGCACCATGAATAACACAATATGGATTCAGGAAACAAATCACATAACTTGTCAACTCGAATATCACATAATAAATATCTTAGAATAGTGGCATACAATAAACAACATGAATTAAACTCGAGGAGAGAATCGTGCGTCTTGCCAATTCGAGTGTTACCATGTAAAATACCAAGAAATGGTAACATGCAATGAATATCAAAGTCAAATCCTCATTAATCTAATCGCGCGTCTTGCCGATTCGTAAAACACGATATAAATGTCAAGGAATAACAGCTCACAATAAATAACAAGATCAAAGTACAATGAAACAAATCGTGCTTCTTTTTCCGATTCTTAAGCCACCATGTAAATGTCAAGAAATGGTAGCGCGCAAAGAACAACAAAGTTAAATGCTCATGAAACGAGTTGCGCATCTTGCCAACTCGTAAAACATCATGTAAATGTCAAGAAATAGCAGCGCGCAATGGACAACAATGTCCAAACACCATAAAACGAATCGCGCGTCTTGCCGATTCTTAAGCCACCACGTAAATGTCAAGAAATGGCAGCGCGTAATGAATAACAAAGTCAAACCTTTATGGAATAAATCACGCGTCCTGCCTATTTGCAAACCACCATATAAATGTCAAAAAATGGCAGCGCGCAAGTAATCTGTTATTCATTTAAGAATTAAACCAAGAATATGAAAATTCTCAATAACGGTGTTGGGAAATGTCTAACCACCATCTTACTGCCTGGAACAATGATCACCAATGAAGGATGAGGGCAGAAGACTGGAAGATCCCAATAGGCCGCCGGGACAGGAGCTCAGGAAGAAGCTGCTGCTCTGCACCGGGACCTCTGAATAGTGAGCACTGGGAGTTGGGCTGGCTCTCTTCTATAGAGTCTTGGCCCAGCCCAGAACCACGCCCAGGCATGTTGCAGGGAAAGTCTCTGGAAAGGCCCTGGAAAGGGGCCACACCCTAACACACTCTGAAAACCTGCAGCAATACATTGCAAAGGAACTGTATTTGTAAACATATTAAAAATACGTTTTCAGGATTGAACTCTGCAATCCAAAAGGTTAAACCACAACATATCAGCACAATGCATAAATTACGTTGTTTTGAGAGTGCTGGGTTTTTGCATTTTTGTCGCCAATACAGCACGTACTGCTCTGGTGTTGACAAAAGCCAACTTCCACTCACACCTAGTCATGTGAGCCTGGAGCAGCCCAAAATGGTTGAGACAAGAAAATGCCAACTTTCTTAAAGCAGCATTTTCAGAACTATGACTTGAAATATGACTTTACCATTCAAGAGGGTTTTAAATTATAATTCTTAAAAGACCGAACTGGATACTCCTACCTAATGCCAAACAAAAGTCATCATTTATTTTATGTAATAATATGAGCCAATATTATCTTAGAGTTAGGCCTTGCAGTAGTAAACAAGCATTGAAAAAGCCAATAGGTCTCGCCTATACAAGCGCCATTGCCTTTTCAATGTGTTTTAGCCACATGCTGTTCAGCATGGCTAAAAGTTAGTGGCATAGAGGAGAGTGGCCTGGTGTGTCATAGAGTGAAATGGCAAAGAGTGGAGTAGAGTGTTGTAGAGTGGAGTGGCAGAGAGTGGAGTGTATTTGATTCACATGGTGTGTGGTGGAGTAGAATGGCATACACTGGAGTGGCATAGAGGAGAGTTGACTGTTGCAGAGTACATTGGCATAGAGTATTGCAGAGTATAGTGACGTAGAAAGCAATGGCATTGAGTGCAGAGGGCATTCAATTCAGTGGAATTCAATGCAGGGTCATAGAATGAGGTGGCATAGATTAGAGTGGTGCATAGCAGAGTGCAGTAGCGCAGAGTAGAGTGGTGCAAAGTAGCACAGAGTGCAGTGGCAGAGAGTACAGTGACATAGAGTATAGTGGCATAGAGTGGTGCAGAGCAGAATGGCATAGAGTTGAGTGATTCAGAGGGTCATGGCACAGAGTAGAGTTGAGTGGCATAGAATGCGATGGTGTAGAGTGCAGAGTAGAGATGAGTGGCATAAAGCACAGTGCTGTAGCGTAGTATAGAGTGGTGCAGAGTATAGTATAGTACAATATAGTGCAGTGGCATAGAGTGCAGTAGCTCAGAATGGAGTAGTGCAGAGTAGAAACATTCCAAAATACTTATACAGTTCATTTAAACGTTCTTGTGTGCTACAAAAAAACTCTTTCCTACCCCTCAATATCCAGCAAGATTGCCACATGAATGCTCTCACTTTTAAGTTGGAGAAAGAGATGTAAATAAGCAACCTGGAAGTCAGTGCTTGACATTTGACCTCAGTCTTTGAATGCACAGCAAATGTGATGAGAAAAGAACAAGATTTAAAGGCTTGTCAACAGAAAATGAGTTCATAGAAGGGTACAGAAAACATGGTTTAGGCAATTGGAGGGACAAACTGAACCTGGAGAGCCTAAAGCAAATAAAGCCAGCAAGTGGAAAGCAAGAAAGTGTGAGTTACAAAGCCCTTTGGTAATCAACTAGCAGATATATTCCTAGCTCAACTTTCTGACAGTCCTCAAGATGTGGCTGCGAACTAAAAATTAACTTAAGAGTTTTTCACTAGCAGGACACATAAACATAAAAGTACATGCCCAATATTTTAAGAAAAATACACTTTCCCCAATGGGCTGCTTAGGGCCAGGTGAAAGGGAAATTTAAAACTGCATATACAGGCTGCAGTGGCAGGCCAGAGACATGCTACTTAAGTGGGTTGCACAAAGAGTGTTGCAGGCCCACTAGTAGCATTTAATTTACAGGCCTTGGGTTCATGTTGTACCACTTCACTAGGGCCTTAAAAGTGAATTAAATGTGCCAGTTGGATATAAGCCAAAGTTACTATATTTAAAGGAGAAAGTATGAGCACTTTCACACTGGTTAGCAGTGATAAAGTGCACAGAGCCCTAAAAGCCAACAAAACTGGGTTCCGCAAAGAGGAGGGTTAAGACACAAAGGCCCATATTTATAAGTTTTTAGCACCGCATTTGTGTAATTTTCTGACGCAAAAGTGGCACAAACTTACAAAATACAATTATATTTTGTAAGTTTGCACCGATTTTGCGTCAAAAATATACGCAAATGCGGCACTAAAAAGTATAAAGATGGGCCAAAGTTTGAGGATGACACTGAAGAGATTATGTTTGTGATGGAGTGCCCTATTTGCAAAACTCTGAATTGGGCACTCAGCAGTAGCATTACTGTATGAACTGTTGGAATTTGTCTAGGCATCAGATATGTTAATTCATACGTACGGATTTGCAGCCAATTTGCAGGAAAATTGTGCTGGAAATGCCCAGCTTGTCTATGTTTTTCAACATCTTCGCGGTTTCGTGAATTCGTCTAGAGTGATCGGACTTTTTTCGGTCTACCGTATTTGACGTAGGTAGCCATGCCTTCCATATCACTTAGCAAGACAATAATCCAAAATAATTGTAGCTCCGAGACATAGCAAGCTGCATTGTGAACATGAGATACCGCAGCTTATATTTCAGAAAACTATTTCTCACCAAAGGAGGAAACGGGGGAATGAGCTCAAATGTATGCTTTGGCAGAAAGTTGGAGTATGATGAGAACTGCTTCGGCCCAGGCTTGACTCAGGCTTCAAATGGCAGGAATTATGATTCCTTTACTTGAATCTCTCCAAAAGTACTTTTTATTCCACAGCCTTCATTCCACCTTCTATCCTGTCACGCTTTCTCCCCCTTCTATTAAATCCTGCAGTGGATGAATCGATGACATGAAAGCCGCCAGTTTCAACAGTTGTCGCCTATGAGGAGGCAGCGCAGGCAGTGTTAATCTCTGACAACCAAACATCACACAGAGCTGCACATACCAGAGATAACACAGGAACATGCCTGCCATTCCTCTCACCACTTTTTACAATGCATTTACTGGAATTCTGTAGTGGACTGACTGGAGAGAAGAAAATTATTTACAGTACAACATGGGGCCACAAAAAACTGACGAGCACAGATTGATAATTCAGTCACTCGACAAATATAAACACAATGCCTCGTCAATATGGGGCAGAAAGCAGTTGTGTTTCTGAGCATGGAGGAAACATGTGGAAAGTACCCACAATTGCTCATATTTATGGCATATTAACTGTTAAAAATCAGACGTACTATTGAGCAAGTGTGACAAAGTTAAACAGCGTTTATCTCCGTCCAGTTCATCAAAGTCTGTTTTCTACTTTTCAGAAAACATTTTATAACCTAAGGCCCAGATTTATGAGAGAATGATCGAGCGCAACGCTGTGCCAAAATTGGCTGCGTCGCTCGTCATCATTTTCAAAACGCAGTGATGTGCCGTATTTAGCAGAATTTGGCGTACCCTTGTTGCCCCCTGCCCCAGCGCTAAATTTGCTACTGAGCACCAATGCAGCCATTCGTGCGCAATGGTGTAAGGATGGCTGAGTTGAGGGGGAGATTGCTTTTGTGCAGGAAAGGACATCTTCCTGCACAAAAACAATCTTCAATGGTCTTTTGCTTTTTCTATGTGTGCTGCAGAATGATGCACACATAGAGCAAAAAATGAGGAGAAATTAAAGCATTTCTCCTCGTTATGCCATGCTAATGCCACCCCAGGGGTGGCGTTAGATTTCGGCGCTGCCGTAGGTTTACGAAAACTCATACATCTGGGGCAGCATCAAAATGCAATGGGTGTTGCTGTGGCACGCCCACAGCAAAACCCATTGCACGCCCCTTCCACACAAAGTGCTGCGTGTAAAGGAGCCATATTTACAAGGTGGCATTAAGCCACAAAAAGTGGCTCAGTGCCACCTTGTAAATATTGCGCAGTGCATAGCGTCACGGGAGCGTCACTAAAAGTGCCACTTCGTTGGCGATAGGGCCTTGTAAATCTGGCCCTAAGTATTATTGTTAATATTTGCCTGGGTTGTTTAATGTTGACACCATCTTTTCTTATTAGAAATCTTTATATTTTTCCCTAAAAACATGTAAACCTAACAATAAAATACTAGAGTATGTTCCAATGATCCATTGCACAGCACAGATCACATTAGTTCATACATTTACATCAACCAAAGATTTCCAGTAGTGGGAAATGTAACACTCAGCCACCTGTCCAGTGGTCCTCCCAGAACCTCAGAGGTCCCTAAAGGGCAATCTGTCGCAGGAGGTGCTCCCTTCATCATACCTCTGAATATAAGTGTCTCATCCAGGACCCCCCATTTTTTTTTAACATTCTGTAGGCGTTCTCTGCTTTCGTAAATTATTTTTTATGCCTACATGCACCAGTTCATACTCACACAGCATCTTGATTACCCCGGTACCACATTCCTTAACAATGTCCCTTTTTGAGATTATTAACTAGAATGACTGGAGCGTCATCCTATTCATTGCCATATCCACATCTTTCGCTATTACAAATGACTGCATCAGGATAAACTGAAGGACCCAGAATGCCACAGAGTTCATCTGAAAATTCCTTCTAGAGTATCTGAATAGCCCTGCATTCCGCCAGAGAGTGTATGCGATGGTCTCCCCAATTCAGCACTCAAAACACCCACCATCTGTCACCAAGCCCATCTTGTGCAATCTGCTTCTGTTATAACAGACTCTTTAAAATATTATTTATTAAATCAACCACAACCAGCCGAAATAGCTCATAAGGTGCATCAGGGTTGACTCCCATTAATTATATTGAAAAAGTCGTAGATGCCCCTTCCATCTGTTTCCAAGTGTAAGCAATGAGGTGTGTCATTTATTATGGTTTGTACAAAGTTGATATTGCCTCTCATGTCAACCCTTCCATCAAAACTCTAGTTTCTACGTGCTTTTCTCCAGGCACCTCAGACCAGACCAATGAGTGGATTCCTATGGTTTCGAGTAACAGTAAGAATTTAAATTCCTGAGTGAGAGGCAGATCATTCTCTGATTGACGCTGAGCAGATGTTTTCATCCTGCCCAGTACCAACTTCAGAATTGCCAATGAGGTTGTGACTTTTAAATTCCTGTATAGTGTAAGCCTAGTGGCCAAACCGTTGAGGACTTAACAGTGAATGAGTTCCAAAGCCCTAGGGTAACTTGCAGGTCAATGAGAAAGGAAGCAAATAGGTTCTACTGTGTTGGGGGTAATGTTCCTCGAAGAGATGTGTTTTAAATTTTATTTCTGAATTGCAGGAAGGTCAAACTTCTTTGAAAGCTGATGGAGATATAGTTCCCAATCCTGGGGGCATTGATGAAGAAGACCTACTTTATGCCATTTTCCTTATTACTCCTCTTGATCTCCAGTCAAGTGAAGTGTGTCACCGTTTGCCTGAGGTAGTTATCTAGGTGGCCATGTAAGTAGTGGTGTAATTTCTGTTGGCCTTATAGGTGATGCAGCTGGTCTTAAATATGATACAGGCCTGGAGTGTGCTTTATTGCAGGTATGCTGTAGCTACACCTCTGGAGGTCTTCAATGAAGAATGCCCTAGCATATAGAATGCTTTCAGGTATGCAATTGTAGGTTTGGAGAGGTCACTAACCAGAGCATTCCTTCCATCCTGGTGGGAGAGGCCAACATTTGCATAGTTGAAGCCAACATCTAGAACAAAGGACTTCACTTTCTCTGGCGTGAAAAATAGTTTTGCATTGTCTGTGAGCTGGGGGTGAGGTGTTCTAAGTTAATATCATAGAACTAACCTTGGATTTGTGGTTATTTGGAGCTGCTGGTAAACAAGAAGATTCCTACATTTGGAGAGTTGAGCCTTATGTACATATGGGCAGATTTATATACTGGGGGAGGCCTGTTTCTCCACCAGGGTGACAGAGTAATTTACTCCACCACCCTGATGGATATGCCACCTGCCAGATTTAGCAATGACCACAAAGCAGGCAGCCATTTCTAAAGCATTGGCCGGAACTGCTGTTTTTTTTACTGTCCATTACCACCAGGGTTTGCCTGGGGATGGTGAATAGTAAAAAATAGCTATATGTCCGCCTATCCAAATTGGGCGGACGGACATATAGCCAGTTCTCTGACAGCCCTTACTCCATCGGGCCATTGGAGAAGTTCATCAATGATGATTTGTCCACATTTTAATCAGGTGGGTGGGTTTTGGCCAGGAGGGAACTCTGTTGCAATGAAGTTTCCTCTCTGTCAAATCGGCCGTTAGTGTTTGACATCAAGTACTGGAATAACTCAGGACAGGTTATCATTGATTGAAAACATATTGAGGTAGAGTTGAGAATGTTTTTATTGGTGACTATTGATCCAAGGGGTTCAATACAAACTTTAAAGATAATGGGGGAAATGATAGAACCTGAAGGAACTCTGCAAGAAATGGGGCATTTCTGGTGAGTTGTGGGTTCTCTCTATACGAACTGATAATGGTTAGACTGGTAACAGACAACCAATTGCAGAACTGTGTATGCTTGTGGATTTCACCATGATGGTCAAGCTTATTAAAGGCTGCATAAAGCTTGAGTAGGAAGTAGGGATTATGTCTATGATTGATAAGTAAATCATCATCAACAACTTGAATAATAACAGTTGCTATACTGCAGGGTAGGAGTTCTTCTTGTTAATCTGCTCCCGTAGCAGGGAGAGGATGGTTTCTTCAACGTCTTTTCCCTGCGAAGAGTAGGTGGGTGACTGAGTGAAATGTGGCGAGCTCAATTGGGTCGGGTATTGTTTTTCTGCAGGTTTGGGGGAATCTGTCCTCTGTTAAGCACGCCCTAGTAGTTTTCATATGGGTTGCGCAATGGATGAAGGTAGAATGTAATCATGATCTTGGTCCAATCGTCTTGTGAGGGTGAAGGTGTACAACTTGGGGGTGAAGTGATGGGGAATAGCTGTAGTTAAGTATGTCTGTTTTGTGTTATAGACACAGGTTCTGATTTTGTTCATCTTCTTGTGAAGAAGTGATTGCTGCATTGCATTTATTAACTGGTGGGATTGGAGAGCCTGTGTGTGTGCTGATGTAGTGCCGACGGCCTTGAAAAATGTGTACCATCTGCTAGTTGGTTCGGTGGTGGTAGCTTTTCCAGGTTGATTTGCAGCATTTGCCTGCAGAACAGAGTGGTTTGAATTAACTGAGGTGATCTGAGAGATTGGCCCATCACCATTTCTTTTCTTGTTTGCATATTATGAGCTTGTTCACTCGGATATCTTTTTTGTACCATGGTGCTGATGGTTTAAGTTTAAAGCCTTGTCATTTCAGTGGTGCTTTATGCTATGCATGTTTTGTGTAGTAGATGTTGTTGAGTGTATTGACATCTTGTGTCACATGATAGGATTATGGCAGGTTGATGTGTTCTTCTTGCATGGCATAGATAGGGAGGTCTTAGTAGAAGCTCAATGTCTGTTTTTTCACTTTTTGGCTTATCTTGATGCTGCTGTACGATATGAAGCACTTCAAAGAGATTGTGACGTGGGCTGCCTAATCTTAGGGTACTGCAGTGTTTCCATGTATTTTGAACAAGACCAACATGAGCCTGAGTATGTTACCTTTGGAATGTGTTGGTGCTGTAATGTGTAGTTTGAGTCTAATGTTAGTTACGAGGTGCCCCCAAGACAGAAATACTTTCCTATTACAATATGGCCAAGGGAGCAGGGGCAAAGGGAAACTTAATATAAAAAATACTACTTGGCCAATAAAATAAATCACAGTGTGAACAGATACTAGGATAATCCCTTAATTAATTATTTTTGTTATTTAATATTATATTATGTTATGTTCTATTATATTGATTTGTATAGCACACTTATCAACTGATAGAGTATCCAAGTGCTTGGGCAGATGAGTAGGTGTGAGGTGCCCAAGGTGCTTACTGGAAGGGCCGAGTCTTCAGCTTATTGTGGAACTCTACACATGAGGATGAGACTCTCATATGTTGAGGGAGGTCGTTTAAGATTTGGGTGTGATGTAGGAGATTGAGTGACATCCAGTTGTGCTTTTGCGGATGCAGCAAATGTGTGCCAGTAAGAGTGAGGCAGAGCGTAGGTGTCTGGTGGGTTGGTGAAAGTGTGTGTGGCTGTTTATGTATTCTAGTCCTGTGTTGAGTCTTTATATGTGTGCATGAGATGTTTGAATTGACTTTGCTTGTGTATGGGGAGCCAGTGAAGCTTCTTGAGGTGTGGTGTGATGTGGATGTGGCATGCCGTGGAAACTCAAGTATGAGTTTTGCAGAAGTGTTCTGGATGGTCTGGAGTCTGTGTAGGAGTTGTTTGGAGATTCCGGCATAGTGTGGGTTGCCATCGTTTAGCCTGTTGTTAATAAGTGCTTGCGTGATGGTTCTTCTGTTGTTCTGAGGCCACCATTTGAAGTTCTTTTGTAGCATGCGTAGGATGTGAAAGCAGGAGGCGCACATTGCATTGACTGTCATCCAGGATGCTTCCTTGATCTGTTATCTAGGATGATCCCTAGATTTCTTGTGTGGTCTGTGGGTGTTGGTTCTAACTCCGACGGCCACCAGGTGGAGGTCATGTTGCCAAAGACCAGTACTTCTGTATTGCTGGATCTGAGCTGCGGGCGGTTGGTTCGCATTTAGTCTGCTACTATGGTCATGCAGATGGTGAAGCTAGTCCTGGTTGTCTTGTCCATCAGGGAAAGATGAGTTGGGTATCATCAGTGTAGGAGATGGCAGTGATGTCAAGTTAGCAGATGCTGTTGGCAAGCTGTGTCACATATATCTTGAAAAGAGTAGGGCTGAGGGATGATCCCTGTGGAAGACTGCATATCAATCTCTAGATCTCTGATGTAAAGGGTGGCAGCCTGGCCCTTTGGGTTCTTCCCATGAGGAAGGAACAGATCCATTTGAGAGCATATCCTTGTATGCAAATCTTGTGGACCCTATTGATGACGGTTTCATGAGAGACAGTGTTGAAAGCCGCGGAGAGGTTGAACAGGATGAGGGCTGCTGTTTTTCTTCATTCCAGGATGATTTGAATGTCATTGATGGCCACGATGAGTGCTGTTTCAGTGATTTGGTTCTTTCTGAATCCTGATTGATTGTTGTCTAGAAGATGGTGAAGTTCGAGGTGGATTGTGAGTTGCCTGTTGATGACCTTCTCAATCACTTTAGCTGGATAGGGGAGCAGGAAGATGAGTCGGAAGTTGCCTAGTTGATTTGGGTTGGCTATGGGCGCCTTGAGGATGGCATTGATTTCTGCAAGTTTCCTTTCATCTGTAAAAGTGGCAGACATGATGATGTGTAGTGATTTGGGTCAGGGTAGTGCTCATTGTTGATGTTGCAAGGTTATAAATATAGTTGGGACATTGGTCTGTTGGGGCCCTGAGATGATAGTCCACATGATTGCTGCTATGTCGTTTCTGGCAAGGATTGTCCATTAAGTCAGGTGACCATATTGATTGGTGACGGGTAGGTTAGCAATGAGTTCTCTGGGGTTGGGTTGGTGTGTGAAGTTACTGTAAATGTTTGCAATTTTGCAGTGGAAGAGGTTGGATAGGTTGTCACAGAGTTGTTGGGAGGCAACCGTGTTACTGACAGTGGCTAATGATTGAGAAAGTCTCTTTACAGCTTTTGGAGCATCCTTTGATGCGGTCAGCTAGCGCTTTTTATTCTTGGTGTCTCTTAGTTGCTGGTGACTGGATCTGAGTGCAGCCTTGTAGTTAGTTTTGTCTGTGGTGTCATGGCTGGCTCTCCATTTCTTTTCTAGCTGTATACAGTGTTGTTTGGTGTCTCGGTAGTCTTCTGTGTACCAGCTGGCCTGCTTATTTGATCTATAATCTTGATGGCTTTGATGGGTGCAAGGGAGTCCGCACAGTTCTTGATCGAGTTGTTGAATTTGTTGATGTCCTCATCAACGTTGTCTGTGGGGCAAGGCTGATATGTGCTGAGGGCACTTCAGTGATTTTGCCCCAGTTGAGGCTTGGAATGCTGAACTTGGGCGGGGTGTTAACTTGAGGTGTATTGATTTGGGAGTGGATGATGGAGTGGTCAGTTTATGTGAGTGGTATAGTGGAGTTGTGTTTGATGCTGTCTCTTGTTGTGAAGATGAGGTCCTTCCATTGTGTGTCCTGCAGCATGTGTCAGTTCTGGGACGAGCTGCGTGAGTCCGATGTTGCTCAAGCTTTTGAGGAGTGCTGTGGAACAGGGACTGTTTTGGTCTTTCAGGTGAAAGTTGAGGTCACCAAGGACTCTGGCTCTCAAGGCTCGGAAGTCAATGGTGAGCGGTTATCTCTTACAAATTTGTTAGTCATGGGATTTAAAAATAGCATTATCAATTGCTTTTCGTTAACTACCTGACACAACTACAACCAGTTCACATACAATCACACAATTCAAACAGTGCATTCATATCTCATATAGTCACACGATTTAAAGAAACCTACATTCCAAAGACTAATATCTATGATTACATTCATTGATATACAAAAAATGCACAACTTAGAATGGACAGATATACAATTTGAAAATATTTTCTTGCTGTGAATGATATGAAACATGTGAATATGATCAAAACCTTGCTGTTGATGGTATAAGACAATTTATAAGTATGGTTGGCATGTGTTGCGATACTCGGAATAATGTGCACCTTCTTCACAACCAAAGTTGATTCAAACAAGGCTGAAACACGTGTCAAGCAGGGCAATATCTATTTGGGTCTCCTAGTCATTACAGATAGACATTGATTGTTGTCCATACTGGGAGTGTGTCTCTTATAATATTCTCTGAGTTGGACACCAATGGAGACCTCATCCACCTTGTTAAGGAAAGACATTTGTTTATCAAGGTGGTAATTTCTTTTTAATTGAAATATTTCCCATTTATGCATTTAGCATAAACTCTTCCTTGATAATGACAGAGTTGGCAATGTTACTTGTATTACCTATTCTTTAGTCCCCAAGAAAAAAACGGTATCATTTGATGTCATTACTGTTGAGCAGTGTGTAAAGAGATTTCTTCAGGGTTTTAGTATTGGAGTTGCTAGTAGGTTGAACTCTGAAAGAGAAACAAACACCAAACAGTCCTAAAATATGAAGACAACAATTGTATATTAGTCAGTGTACCTGAAACATGTATTGCTGAATTGAAATAAATTGCTGGTTAATATGGGTCATTTTCAGGATCCAAAATAAATACTAGCAGATCAGAATAATGAGGATCACCAGATATTGCTGCAGGAATACCATTTAGTGCTGGATTTTAAAAGGTCAACCAAATGGATACATGCCTGGAAATATGAATTTTAAACAAATGGAAGGAAGTAGTGAGAGTGTGTCTAATATTCTTAAACTAACATGAACATTATTAGAAAGATGGAAAGAAGGGAAGTGCAACCATTAAATTTAAAAACAAATTCAATAAATGTGGTAATATTACCAAAATGTATGTAGATTTTCAAATACAGCCTTTCACATTTTAAACAGCCTATTTTAAACACAAAGATGATGTCATAATGGATATTTTGCGGGGAGAAGGATAATCGGAATTAGGATGTAAACGTTAGGAACTTCCTTGGAGTGGTGAGATAAAGAGTCACATTTTAAAAAGTATTATTGTGTGGCATCCATTATTCTTTTATAGCAAAATAGGTGGAAAGATCAGGATAGTGCTAATTGAAGAGTGCTTACAAACTCAGTTCCTATTGCCTTACCATCAACACTGTGAGTAATTGGGTTGTTAGTTCAGGAGAGTTTGAGCCCTCCTCAAGCAAGAGCCACAAACCCTCTCAGGGTGAACCACAAACAGTCACTAAATCGACCTGTGCTTAATCCCCTGGTAACTTGGCACAAAAGCAGTCAGGCTTATCTTAGAGGCAATGTCTAATGCTTTATGCAGCACTCAAACAGTAATCAAGTAAAAACACAACACAGTAAAAATCACGCCCGATTTAGAAAAATAGGGTAAAATGTAATAAATTATTTGTGGCCAAAATGACAAAAAAACAATCAGTAGAACCGGAGATGTGCAATTTTAAATATTTCAGGTAAGTATTACATCTAAAAGCACAGACTGCCACTTGCACTTGCACCATTATATGGTGGTTCAGACCACCGAGCCGGTGGCGGTCTTTGCCGCCGCAGCCGGTTTGGCAGTCTGAACCGCCAGGGTTCATAATGAGCCCCTAAGTCTCAAGGAATCAGTATGCATCAAAGACACCCTCACAGCCAGCACAGAATCAAGACCAAAGGTCACCACCTCATAAACCTTTCTCAGAGCTTCAGTGGATTCTGCCAAGGAACTCCATTTAAGCCTGAGGTGGTTGTTAGAGGGAATGAGCCTTCTGTCAAAGGGTTCAATAGTAGAGTTAGATAAAGTGGTGAGTAAAATCACCAGCGTTAAGACCAAAGCATTGTGATCACTATCTATCGAGGAGTCACAATCCTATCAATCATTATAGAACTCAGTCTAATATGCAGCAAAATGTAATCAATAAGACTAGAAGAATGTAAGCAGTTGAACATGTGTCTCCTCTTTGTCTGAACTGGATCTCCCATTGAAGGCTAGGAGACCATTATTAAGTGTAATAGCATTTAATTGTAACACAACAGCAGACCATTTCTGAACAGGGGGAAATGTAAGACCAGAAACTAGCCACAATCGATCTTCATCACCATTAAGAACTTTGAAATTGGTGCTAAGAGGCTCAAATTTACAATTAAAGTTGCCTGCCACAATTTTGAAGTATCTATCTGGTAGGGCCGCCACATATGAATCAACCAGGTCTACAACTTGCAGTTAAGTTCTACTGCCCTTAGGCCTACAATATACATTATATATAATTATATTAATGTGTAGATTTTATCCAAATTGATAACCCCCTATATGGTCGATCATTCCCTGAAGAGATGGCAACCTGGGAGAAATTAACGAAGCCAGATCAAAATTGTGGGCTATGGGACCGGGTCTCTTGAAAAAGACAGATATTGAACTTGTCAATGAACTGGCCCCAATCGTGGTAGGAAAGGTTAGACACTAATCCAGCAAGATTGCAAGAAACTAGCTGAGTATGAGGAGTAGAGGGGTACACTAGTCCATTAGGATGAGTGGCTCCAGTGGGGCTCGGGGAATACGGGATGCAATCCAGCAGTAACAGTATGAACTGAAAAAGCCCTGGGGCTTTAATGAAATAGAGTGAGGGGCTGCGTTCCTCCCCCACAGCCCCGGTGACTGCCACCTCCCCGGTGCTTTAATGAAATAGAATGCGGGGTACCATGACCCGCAGCCCTGGGTGCCACCTCCCCAGGGCCATAGACATTCTGTGTGCGGGAGAGCCACCATCCCCCCACGGACCAGGGGACCGCCACCTCGCTAGGGCTACATTAAAAGAATGAAGGGGGTCTGTTACAGACACCAGAGACCCTGGGGATCACCACCTCCCCAGGGTTATTTGATGTTGGAGGGGGGCTGCGTGGCCCCCCTCAAGGAGCCATAGGTGGCCCTGGGGACCGCCATCCCAATGGCTGGCTCCTGCTATGTCCTGGCTTGACAGCTCCCACCAAGTCAGAGCAAACACTTCACTTTTTGCAAGTGGGAGCTGTAAAAGAGCTCTCTCTTGCAGAAAGTGAACTTTTCATCTGCTTCCCTCTACGCAAATATGCATGCAGGGAAACAGAGGAAAACATTACTCCTGCAAGCAGGGAACTGCTATTTAAAGCAGCTACCTGCTTGTGGGAGCAATGCTGGCTCCTACAGGATGTGGTGAGCCTTCTAGGACCGCGGGGGCCTTGAGGCTCTTCCCACAGTCCTATCACTCTCTTTTTCTCTCTTCCATCTCAAGATGGGATGGAAGAGAGAGAGAGAGATTTTTATTGCAATGGTCTATTACAATGACTTTAAAGAGTCAGACTAGCAAGATCTTTGGAAAGAATGTAATAGTTAAGTTTGGATGTAGAACAGACCACATCACTTCTAGCCTAGTGGTCAAGGTCTTGCGGTGTCACTTTGTAGGCTGAAGGTTCAAATCCTAGTATCGCTTAGCAGTGTGTCTGTTTATTTTGTAGAGTTTTCACTGTTAAACATTTCTAGTGATGGAGCATTGAAGTCTTTTCCCCCTCAAAATCTGATCGTTGAATGTCGTAGCTAAGTCTGCACACTGCACAGTAAGGAGTCACCTCTGGCCTAATGGTTAAGGTCTCAGACATGCATGTTAAAGGTTCTAGTTTAGGTGAGTCTATGGCCATTTCGTGCTTTAGTTTCTTTTCAACTATAAATATTTAAGTAACATACTGAAAAGTGACCTCACTCTTTTTAATTGACAAAAACATTTTTCTTTTCAATTTGACTGGAAATATCTCATACTAAGTATATCATTCATCAAAGACTAAGTCACTTTTTCTCTCTTTCTCTCTCTTAGGGTTGGGTGGCTAGGGCCCACTAAAATTCCACCACACAAGCCATTAACCCAACAATGTTTCACTTACTAACGAACCACTAGAAAGTGCTCCAGCTGGTTTGACATTTTGTGCAAACTGTGGACTCTGTTTGGATAAATGAGCAGCTGAGCTTTTATTCTGGCCATGATGCTCATTTCACAGAAATTAAACTCAACAGGAAGCACTTACAAACAGAAATGTAACAGGTGCCCCAGTTGAAGCTCCACTTCTGGAAAGGACAAATGATCCTGTGTTTGAAGAAGGCAAAGCAAGTGTGTTTACTCAGTGATTCCATATTGAAAAACAATCTGAAATTCTTTGAAGAGGAAGTTGCATCTTTCATCTATTGGTGCACAATCAGACACTCTCACACTTCTCTCACACCCACATAGACCCTCTAACACCCACTCTCACACCTGCTACCAACTCCCTCTGCACATGGCCATGTGCAGAGTGGGGTTGGGTGGTTAGGGGGCGGCTGCAGGGACTGGCCGCGGTGGTGGTTGAATTAACATATAGTAATGAAAATTACTCTACACTAAAAAAATATAGAAATTCACTGAAAAACAAAGGTTACAGGGACGTTATAATTAGGTCCTGAATGTACTCATACAAAACCATAGAAATTCAGCAGTTATAGTTAAAGTTATTTCCAATAACTAAATCTAGCACCCTAAGGTAACTGTAACTCATGCCCTCACAATGCACTGCTAATTACCCCAGATATTACAGCACTCATGATAACTTCTATAACATTATTACAAATCTTAATGAAACATTAGCTGTCAAATTAATGAAGAAAAAATGTGCATTGAGGCGGCATGAGTTACAGTTATCTTAGGGTGTGAAGGGGGGGACCCAGAAGGCATTTTCTCCTTACAATTTTTCATAGGGAAATTGAATAGCGACAACCCACAAATGACTCAGTGCACTTCTACTAAATTTCGCAGAAGGCTAGATCTTGATCCAGAAAGTGTGCTTTTTGGGATTTGGGTGTGAGGCCATTCATTAGTGTTTGAGAAATTAAGGTTTTAAATGTATGTATATATGGGAACGCTGATCCTCTGCGGATCCAACAGATCAAAAGATATGATCTGATTGGCTGCCACCACATCAACAAAGATGTGTCAGCAGCTATTTTACGACTCAGGGACTGAGTCCCTCTGTCCTAGAAAAGAGAATAGAAATAAAATAGGTTGGCATGGCATGGATACCCTGCCCCACTAGGCTTGGTGGGTGGGGAATCTCATAGGGACCCCTCTTGGGGTGAAAAACATACTTTTATTTGTCTGTACCATGGATCCACAGAGAAGTTAAAAATAAATAAAAATAAAAGAAAGCATACTTGCCCTTTTCAGTTTAAGTACTTCTCGGTGGGCCAGGAATTTTGTTTTTCAAGTTTGTTTAGGGGAGTGGTGCATGTAGCCCGATCCCCCATGGCCAAGTAGTCATGTTTAAAGATGAGGGGGGCATGCAGCCTCACTCTCTGAGCCCTGTGAAGTCCACAGGGACCCCTTCTCCTGAGCCCAATATCATTAATTTGGAGAGGGGACCCCCATTTCTGAGTCATAATAAGGCCATGAGGAGCCCATCTCCCAGGTCCAGAAGCATTTTATGGGGGGAAATGGAGCATGGGCCCCTCTTCCCGGGTCACATAAGGCCTAGCAAATGCCATCCCCTGAGGCTGCAGCATTTTATTTTTGTGCCATTCACGGCCCCATTGAGTGGCCTGGAGACTCTATCCCCTGGGGTCTGATAGCATCAGTATCCCAGGGACCCATCCCCCTGGCCACTGCTGTTCCCTACCCGCAAGAGTCCAGACATGGAGAACTTCAACTCCATGGTCGCATTCTTGCAGTCATGAAACACAGGTTTTCTATGACCTGATGGGAGCAAAAAACAAATCTGCTTGCAGCCTGATTGATGCAAATCTGGCTTCAGCTGGCATGCAATAAGGGTGCCTGGAGGGAAGGTGGGAGGGCCAGAGGGGTCATGGTCCTCCCTCAGCACCCCTAATAGAAGAACATGCTGTTGGGGCCCCAGGTGGGCACCATGGATCCCTACACCAAAAACAAATGCAAAACCTACAACAGCACCATAGTGCTATCCCGGTATTGTCATAGTAAAAGAAAGGGCTAGCTCTCACTGGCATTAAAGATAGATGCTGGAGAGGATGCTGGCAGAGGGCGCTGAGGCCTCTTGGCTTCTCCCATGGACCCAACTACTGATAAACTGTGGGTGTCCTAGGTGGGACCTGAACACCAAGATATAATTAAAAAAAACAAATAAATCATAAATGAGTGGCAGGAGCCACTCATTTATTATTCACTGCTCTTGGTGGCCCTGTAATTCCCTTCAAGGTCTGATTTGCATATTTTTCCCTATTTAGTAGTGCCCCAATCTGGCCGGGGCATCACCAACATGTTATAAAAGCATTGTTGGGGCTGCATGCTCTTCAGCTGGAGAATGGAATCCCATGTGGTTAGTTCTCTGGCTGCATTTTGTGGCCTGACGATTGTTAAAGAAAGACTCAACAAATTTTTGCGGTTGTATTGAAGAAAATGCTTTATTTTTTTACAGTGATTATTATTAATCATTGCCGTGGATATACATGGAAGTACATTGGATTATAGTTATTAATAAATAGATATGTTAATTTATAGACAAAACCAATACGTCAGCATTATATATGTGGATTTACTGAACCCTTGATAAAGCCAATAGGTCCACTTTTTATATTTTAGTGTTCTGAGACTTTGGCAAAGCTGGTATGTCTGTCTTACATAAAATGACACCCTTTATACCTTTATAGAGCTACATGACAGGCAGTGCGTTATGGGGACTTAGGGGTCCACGTCGACTGTGGGTAAAACAAAGGGCTAACCTCTGCCCGCCACTTTTTAGTTATAGATAGATAGGTCAGACTTTCCAAAGGAAGAGCATTCTTGGTTTTGCTAACATTGACGCTGTTTGGTACATTTTCATAAAACTTTCTAAAAAAATTTCATCCTCCTCGGTTCCTTCTTGGAAAGTTTTGAGGTGATCTGTCAAGCAGAGGCCAAGAAAAAAAGGGGTCACAAAGTGGTTTTTCCCCATGCAGTTCTTATAGGAAAAATGAGACAATGATGCAGAAAAACTAGGGCCCAGATTTATACTTTTTGACGCAAAACTGCATCAAAAAGAATAGCACCGGCTTGTTCCAGGACACCCGCATGGTCGACAAATTTATGGAATGCCGCAATCCGGTGCAAAGGTGGGCTAACGTCAATACCATTAGCTGGGTGAGGGTGGCGGTATGGGAGAAGGGGGTTTTGCACTGAAAAATTACGTTAGGCTGATTAGAGTAAAAAAATTACTCTAACCAGCCTAGTGTCATTTCTTGACGCAAAACCTACCATACCACATGACTCCTGACTTATAAAAGACAGGAGTCATGCCCACGACTCCAATGGTCAATACAGGGGACAAGGATCCCCTGGGCATGGCCATTGCACCCAGTGCCATGTAGGGGGCCCTGAAATGGGCACTTAAAATATTTTTTTTAAATACTTACCTCTACTTAACCTACTTACCTGGGATGGGGTTCCCCATCCTCTGGTGTCCCTCTGTTGTGGGTGTCCCTGGGGCCTGGGGAGGGCATCTGTGGACTTATTTCATGGTGTTCCACCATGAAAATGGGCCCACAGGTCCCCTAACGCCTGCCCTGACCAGATGTTAAATAATGGTGCTAAGCAAGCTTAGTGCCATTATTTAGGCCCCCTCCCTCCTGTGCACCATTTTTGCATGGGAGGATAAATAAGGCGCTAAGGCCTTAGAGTCATTTTTAGATGGGAACACCCACCTTGCATCTCATTGACGCAAGGTGGGTTCACGCATCCAAAAAATTACTTTAACTCCAATATTTTGACATTAGACTAGTCAAGCATCAAAATATAAATATGGAGTTAGGTTTGCACCAAATTAACCTACAAAAATGACGCTAATTCAGCTCAAAGCAAGTACAAATCTGGGCCTAGATCTTTACTCAAAAAGCGTGCTTTTTGGGATTTGGTATAATTCTGTTCAGCCATTTTAGAGAAAATAAGGTTTAACATTTATAGATATCTTTTTCCACATGAGTTCCACTGGAGTCCTGCGGGACACTTGCAGGAACAATTGACAAAAAAATATTTCTGATTGATCTGGCCCGCTATAGTCCCACTGGAGCAATTTCAATGGATGGCAACAACGTGACCAAAAAAAAAGAAAAAAGAAAATGAGCACTGGGGGCAGATGGTTGTGCACGGCGTGGGATTGGCCACCTGCGAGAGGTAGGCCATCGGGCCTGGCTCCAGGCTGGAGGCCAACCCAACACCATCCGCAGCCTTTGGAAGGCCATCAGGAATAAATGATTTGTGAACTCCTCTGCCTAGCCACCATCCTCCACTCTTTGCTTTGTTATGTTCTCTCCATTTGGTATTTGTTGATGCTTCATTAAATGATCACAACACAGCTTTTTGACAGTGTTTCTATAAATTATGTAGGTATCTTTTCGTGTACACAAAGTTTTATGTTTTGATGTTTTTATTTTTGCACTGTGTCATTTTAGCAGAGATATATAGTACAGCTTCAGGTACGAAGGCCCATATTTATACTCTGTTTGCACCGGATTTGCGAAAACAAATTTACGCAATTCCAGCGCAAACTTAACTCCATATCTATAGTTTGACGCTAGACACGTCTAGCATAAAAAATATGGAGTTAACATCATTTTAAAGATGCGTGAAACCACAGTGTGTCAATGAGATGCAAGGTAGGCATTCCCATCCAAAAATGACTCAAACACCCTAGCGCCATATTTATCCAACAGGGCACAAATGACGCACGTGTGGAAGGTGGACCCAAAAAATGACACTAACCCCGAATTGCGTCAAAATTTAACACCTGGGTCAGGGCAGGCATTAAAATGAGGCAAACACACCACTACTTAAGGAAAACACACACAAGCAGCATTACAGACCAACAGGACAACATGGAGGTGCTACTGATGCAGCTCGTAAGGTAACGCCAAGCACAAGACCAACGGTGGCAGCCACCACCACCCCAACGCGGTCCACAAAGGCAACGCAGAAGGCAGGAGAGACTTTTCAGAAACAGTACAACCCTCCATGACCTCCGGGAACAGGACATCATTCGGAGGTACATACAAATTTGGCAAGCCATACAGCAGCTGCTGCGCCATATTGAGCCACAATTAACAGCTAGCCAGCAGACACCACACAACATACCACCGGTGATCAGGTTGCTAGCTGTCCTGCATATGTTGGCAAGTGGCTCCTTCCAGACAATGGGTGCTCTGGTTGCCCTCATTCTTGGCTTTCCTGCCCAAGGTGTTAGATGTCATAATCTTCTTCACACCCCGCCACATCAGCTTCCCCAACACCCAGAAGAAGCAGCAGGAGATAAAACAGAGGTTTTATCAAATCCATGGCTTCCCGCATGTACTTGGTGCACTTGACTGCACCAATGTCCGGATCGTCTCACCTGCAGCAACAGAGCACCTATTCAGGAACAGAAAGCACACACATTCTATCAATGTGCAGGCCATAGTTGACCACCAGGGACTGTTCACAAACATCTAGGCCATGTATCCTGGGAGTGTCCGTGACTCATTTATATTCCGGCACAGCAGGATCAATCAGCACTTCCAGGATGGACAATATGGCAATGACCTTCTTGTCAGTAAGTCAATAAACCTAGCAATATACACACAGCACAACAACCCTGTAGGACACACAAGACATACACCACTACATTGACATGTGGGCATGGTGACACTGAGGTGTGACACTGGTAGTTATGTTGTACACCCTGACACAATGGTTTACACACCTCTTGACAAATGACAGCTGCCACACACATTAGGTGCCACTCTAGAGCACCAAGGGACCAATGTCAAAGCCCACAGTGACAATGACATGGCCTGCACTGTAAGAACCACTTGGAAGATGAACCATTTACAATTATATTAGGCCACATAAACAATCGGCCACCCTCCCAAGCAGTATGTAGCATGGAAGGGTGTGCAATGTGTGTTACAGCCGGTCTAACTCCATGAGACACTTCACATGATGATGCAGGCTCACATGTAGGTGACACGGAAATACTGAGGCAGTCCCAACATCATACACCACTCCTGGGGTGCCGTTTGCAGGTTGCAATAAGGAAGTGGACTTTGCTATGAACAAACAATGATGTGCCACCAGTACAAACTGCACACTGCTGCGCACACTGAAAGAGACACTTGTCCATCAAAATAGCATATGTGCAGGGAGATGGCCCTTCCTGCACAAGGCAGTTAGCCAGGTTCCCTGGAGCACGTTTGGTGGTGTAGGTGCACGGTTACATATGAGCTACTGTCAGAGAGAAAAACAAGTCACATATGACACAATTGTGCATTGTCAATACTGAACAGCTCAGTGCTGCCAACTTATGGATGTGTTGTGCATTGTCACCTATCCATTTCAAAGGGCCTCAGTGTCGCATTTCATCTGCAATGACATATGTCTAAATGGATGGGATGTCTAGGCCATGTATTGCAACCATGTTACCACCACATCTGAACCCATTGTGTGTGTGGATGTATCATGTCCCCTCCAGTGAAAGCACACTGATACATGTGGGACACCACACAACGCATGGTACATACATACTTACCAACAGTTTGGAAACCAAATCATAGATTCCAGGTCAATGGTCAAACACAAGTTGTCATGTCAAACAACCCAGTGCTGAGAAAACCTCACAGAAGCCTATGAACTCATATAATACCACAAACATATATGAGTCACAGACAATACAAGATATATGGCATTCCTGTTGCAAGCACTAACAAAATACTCACTCCTATTATCTTTTGCAGCGGATCAGGGTTATGGGATCCACCCTTGGCTCATGACCCCATTCCCCAACCCAAGCACAGCAGCAGAGCATGCCTATAATGAGACACATTGGAGGACATGCACCATTGTGGAAAGGACTTTGGCATCCTGAAGTCCAGATTCAGGTGCCTGGATATCACAGGAGGTAGCCTCCTATATGCCCCACACATTGTGTGTAAAATAATATTGACCTATGCTATCCTGCACAACATTTGTGTTAGGATGAACATCCCATTATATGAGCCAGACCAAGAACTGCCTGAGGAGATGGAGGAGGAGGATGGTGGCAGGGAAAATGAGCGGGAACAGCAGAACACAGCTGCAGGGATGTGCCACAGACAGCAAATGGTACACAATTGTTTCACTTAATAGTCACGCTACACACCTAAACACCTTACTTGATCAGACAATCCTGCTCTGGTGTTTTCATTCTCCATCACATGTACCTTAGGAACATTACCCCAGGGAGCATGTTACAAAGACAAATCTGACTACTTCTGATGCAACATCACATGTGATGCGTATGATTGTACAGCAAACATCACTCACATCTAAAAAATGCTCATCTCTTAATTGTCACATATAAAGGACACAATCAATGGACCACAACATATGAGTCACATCCACATTGCCAACACGGTCAACTGTAGCATATGACACACAACTATGACATCTGCAATCATAAGGTAAATAAGGGCCCCATACAAGAGGCAGTGGATGTGAAATTACTGATATTACTTAGTGTGACACTTGCAATGTCTGCAAGGAGCTTGTGTGACAAGGGGGGCGTCATTTGTGATAATGGATAGCATGATTGTCCCAGGTATGACAAGCAATGTTCACAACACATGCCCTGTGCAGACCATCCCTGGAAATCAGTCCTGCCACTGCCATGTGTTACGACTCTGCCGTTCCATCTCTAGGGGGCGCTGTAAACAGACTATCTGTAGCCTGGGAATCATCATTAACACTCACCCAGAGACCCTTTCTGACTCCTGTTTGCTTCCCTTTTCGATATGGCATGCTATAGAAGAACTACATTTGCTCCCATGGACTTCAGGTCCCATAATGCACTGCCTGGCAGTCGGTAAGACCTATAATCTTCTGCCCATTGCTTCCTATGGAAAAAGTCTGGTTGTTCCTTTATACTGGATTCTCTCCTCCAGGACTTGTGAGAGACTGAAGCTGCACACACCTGTGACCTCTCTTGTGCAGCCCAGCCATGTGACTCGGACCTGGGTTTGCTGCTGCCTGGAACTGCTTATTACCTGCCATTCCCTGAAGCTCCTCGTCGTGCATTAGAGTTCAGTTACTTTGTGTTCCAGACCCCTAGTTGGATTGTGTTCCAGTCCTGTTTCATCCTGAACCTGCTCTCTGTTCTCCCAGTCCTGTTCCTGCCTGTTCCAACCAGAGTCTGCTCCCTGTTTCTTAGCCTTGTTCCTGTTTGTTTCAGCCAGAGTCTGCTTTCTGTTTCCCAGCCCTGTTCCTGCTTGGTCCAGCTCTGTTTCACAGTCCTGTTCTTGCTTGTTCCAGTCAGAGCCTGCTCTCGGTTTCCCAGTCCTGTTCCTGCTTGTTCCAGCCAGAACCTGCTCTCTGTTTTCCAGTCCTGTCCCTGCCTTTGCTTCAGCCTGATCCTGAGCCTGTTCCCTGTTACTGCCTTTCCCTCCTAGTTTGTTCCTTCTGTTTCTGTTTCCTCCTGGGTTATTGTGTCTGGTAAGTATACTATCACTCCTCACCTTCGTACTGGGGTTGGCACCTGGTTTCCAGGAGGCAATTCCAGCCCCCATCCTTTGTCTAGTGTTACATGTAGTATTTAGTGCCTAGGAGTAACAGTGTGCTATTGCTGTTTTCCAGGAATTCCACTGTTTCTCCAGCTGGACCCACAAGGGGTAGTCTTGTGTATGTAAGTACTATCCTTGTTTGTACCCTAAGGGTCCAGAGACAGAATCACTTCTGCTGCCTCCTTTCTACGGGGCTTGCGGGGTGACTATCTGTAAGAGTAATCTACACAGAGACATTGACGTTCCCTGTTGCTGTGGGAAGTTCTGAGCCCTACCCTGTGTACAAAACCTTAGCGATAACCCCAGCGTGTTTGTCCATTACTGATCTGTTCCTTGTTTGTTCACACTAAGGTTGCTCTGCCTTCACTTTCCTGTTTTCTCTGCCTTACTATAGCTGTCCTTTCCCCTTGTATGACTTTAGCTGCGCTTCGGTACACTACTTCCTTGGGAGATACTCTGTGAACTCAAGGGGTGCCCTTACCAGAGTCCTGACTAGACCCGCCCAAAACCGTGACACAATGGAGCCAATCCTGACACAAGGTTCACATGCCCACACACTTGAACTGGACACTTCTGTGGAATGCAGATCTGAAAATATGTGAACACATGCAAACCAGGGCAGCAGGTCCACCACAGCAACACAAGTAACATAGCTAATTGTAATGAGTCAATCTGACGTGTACCAAACATTTTATGGGTGGAATTTAGGCACAATGTCTCAAACACAGTACGTACCAAAAATGTACACATTTCAGACATTTGTGTAGTCCACACACAAGTCACCATGAACTCGTAACCAACAATTAATGACATATGACGGCGAAGATATCCTACATAGCACTCATCAGCCATCCTCAATGATACCTGAGTTTTGTTTGTCGTCTGAAATGTAATGTTCTCTAAGTCAAACAACTACGCACATCACATGAGTCAACACATGTTACAAACACATACCATGACTGTTGTAGATCACTGACTGCCATCCAATGTAGATACACATTTGGCACACATTCATACATTTGCATGACATCCAAAGTATTCCATGCCATTCCTTCAGAAACACACACATCGTTTTTACAGACCATTCACACCCAAATCACAAAGTTGCATGCTCTATCACATGTGGCCATACACTATATTCCACACTGCAGGCCATACCATCCTGTCTTCATGTTGATACAAGGTGCATCCATGTTAAATATTAGAAAATCACGCAATCACAGATAGAGTCAAAAATGTTGCCTCTAATGCGTTGAAAACACAGCAAACACAAACTAACCATACATGCACCCTTAGCGTGAATTCCACGCATGCACCACACTCATGCGGATATCTATTGAAATTGAAGTGTACAGGTATATTGCCACACATGTAGGTGATGCATCGAAAATATTCACACAAACATCGTATGCATCAAAAAAATACATACATGACGTAAAACGTGTTGCAAGGGGACAGGAAGTGATGTAATAAGAAATCCTGTTTACAGGCATGGTACAGTGGGTGTACTTTCCCTTTCACTTTACAGTCCGTGCATTTGTTTACTGTGGCTGTGTCTCAGTGTTGCTGGTGTGTTGATTGTGAATATTGTATCTTGTGGTGTCTCTCTTGTTGTGTCTTTCATGAAATCTGTTTGTTACATGTACCAGTATATGTGATTTGGTTTAGTTTGGTGTTTTTCATATTGCATTTGTACATTTGGGTGTCTCTCTGGGTGTTAGATTAGTTGGGTTAGTTGGTTGTTCTTAAGTTTGGGCAATAAGTTTCCTTTATTCTCATTTCTTTTCTTTTCTTTCAATATTTACTGTTTGAAATTGTGGTTTAGGGACATGTCAGGAAGGGCGAGGCTGACACGGATAGGGGAGGAGGAACTTGGGGGCTTTGTGTGGCTGGTATGCCACTTCCTATCCATGATGCTCGAGATGGGTGGCAGGGTGATACATAGGTATCACACGGAGGCGAGGCGGTTGCGGTGGGGAAAGGTGCTCCACCACTTGAAGAGGGTGTACCACACCAGCCAGAATGAGCACCAGCTAAAGCATCGCTGGGCTGACTTGGTGGCCAGAGAGCAGGATCTGCTGGACCACCTGGGTGTGGTGATCGGTGGCCCTGTTGGTGAGAATCACATTGACATATGTGTACAGTAGAATGCTCCTGAATGACAGTAGCAGATGTGTTCGCATGCTGCATGCAATGTTTGTGGCCAGGTTGAATGCAGCCAGAACAAAGTGTTAGTGTCCCAGTATTGAGATGGAGTCCACATGTCTATACATGTTGACAATGCAGGTCAGAGGTTTGTTGAGTCATGCACGACTATCACATAGGGCCACATGTACGAAGCTCTTTTTTATTGTCGCAAATGGCCCAGTTTGCAGAATTGGGCCGTTTGCGATGAGAAAAAAGCCTTTTCCAATGCACAAACCCAATTTTGCCATTCTGCAATCACATTACCAAATCACAAAAAGGGTTTGCGGGTCGCATTTACGAAGGGGCGTTCCCTTCCTAATTGTAAGTCACAGTCCGTTGTATGATTGTTTTGTGACCCCGAATGCGGTCACAAAACAATTGCAGTTGCCACCAGTTTCAATCTGGTGCTAACCCATTCACAAAAGAGAAGGGGTCCCCATGGGAGCCCTTCCCCTTTGTGAATGCATGCAAAAACATTGGTCCAGAGAAGACAGTGCTCCCACGGACCACTGCCTGCTCTGAAAAAATGTAAGGAAAAATAATAATATTTGTTTTTGACATCGTTTACTTTTAATGAAAATGGGCTGCACATAAAAAAATACTGCTTTATTTAAAAGCAGTCACAGAAATGGTGGTCTGTGACCCCAGCAGGCCACCATCCCTGTGAGTGCCGCCATTCCCAATGGGTTTGCAAATTGAGACCTACCTCATGAAAGTTCATGAGGTAGGTCATTTGCTACCTCATTGTGAATTGCAAACAGTGTCATTGACAGTGTTGTACATCAGGTTATCCGACTCGCAATTGCGAGTCGCTAAGTCCCGCAATTTGCGACTCACAAAACCTGATCTTAATACATGTGGCCCTTAGTCACACATTTCAGGTGCCAGGGCAACACCTGTGCCCATGCATTCTGTCAATGATGATCAGGTAAGACACCGTCAACATTCCATATTTCACTGGATCCTGACAGCAAAGAGGCCAATCCATATTTAGCGCTACATTGTCATCATTACACATACATGATCCCTGCCATGATGTTGGCAAAGGGGGCATACCCAGCTTAGGGGACACTGCCAATGGGGCGTTTGTTACCAACGTACAACTGTGCCACATCTGTCATGGAACACTGAATGCATGATAATTGCAGACTGAAAATTGAGTCACATGTCCATCACACAGTAACTCAGTGTGCCTTGATTCACAAGCCACAATACCTGAGTCACTTGTATTGTAGTGCACCAGGGAAGTGCCATGGAATGTTTCACCCAAATACAATCATGCCATGGAGTACCATCTTAAATGGATTAGCCACATATGGTTGTTGTAGGTTTTAGCACCACATGATTGTTAGGCCCAGTGCATGTGTGCAGATATGTGGCTCTCACTCACCGGAGTGTCAGTGTCAATGTGCGTTTGCAGTGGTATGTCTGTTGTACTGTCTTCATGCAGGATTACTAGCTCACTCATGTAAAATGTTGTACACTGTGATATGTTGTCCACTCGCATGTACAGTGGTATGACATTGAGCATATGTTTTCATCCATGTCTTACAGGTGGACCTGCCCCCTATACAATCAGAGAAATGGCAAGATTTCAGGACCCAAACGTATCCAGTAAGTGTGATAATGTCTGTCCTGTGTAGTGATTGCAGCTGTTGTGTGAGTGACTCGTGTGTGCTGCACTCTTTGCAAGATATGATGAGCTGGTACGTGATCGGATATCTTAGTGGGTTGGATGGTGACATAGTGTCCCGTGCAAGGGTTACCCATTCACAAACAGAGTCATATCTTGGGAGTCTTGTGCTGCGCAATATGTGTGCAAACAAGGTGATTAGTAGCCACATGTAGGTCTACATGTGACTTGGAAGTTCACCTGTGTCAGTATATTGGCACTGGGTCATACCGTCATTCTCATAACACAGTGATGCACCAGTTATCCGCACAAATTGGTGCATCCCTCTATTGTAATGTACATGTAGGACTGGGTGGGTAACAGTTCCCCAGCATGTAGCCCCATAAGTTGTACTCCATTTACGTGACAATTATGTGGTATTTAAAAGGCGTGCATGCAGCTCAAGGCCAGACATGTGCTGGCATCAATGTGGGTGTTTTGGGAATTGTGTTGGCAGATCAGGTGCTGATGGGTGTCCACACCTGGACACATGAATGTAGATGTGCATGACCTATAGATACCTTATTCCGAAGTGGCAGCCCTCCTCACATGTGTTCCACTCACTAAATCCATGTATAAGTGGACATGCCTTTGTGGTTGACCTCGACAGCTGTGATAATGTATTGCATGCCCATCCCCTCTGAGGCACAGGGGAAGGGGAACAACAGATATGTAGGCAGATGTGATGGTCACAGTGTGGATGACAGTCATCTCATTCAGGCTTGCATGTGTCCCAATCAACACTGACCCCTTATGATTAGTAACTGCATACCATACTCCCAATTACATCTACTAGTCACTGGTGTTGTGCGCTTTGAAGTTGACTCATATAATAAAGATTAGTGGACCTGGCCCATGTGAAGTAGTTGCTGACTTTGCATTGGACACATTGCACTAAGTCAATGCACAGATTACTTTATTTGGTCCAACACTTGTTGTGCTTTGCTTTGATGTAAATGACATGATGGGTATGCAGCGTTGCCATTACATTCATCAGGGACATTGTATTATCTGGACTGTGATTCAGACTGAATGTGCAAATCGTGTTAGAGTATCATCTGTACATACATCACACAATGATGACACTAATGGTTGCCTGTCTCAATTTTACAGCTGCCAACATGGATGTTGCGGAACTCAGGGCATTCCGGAAGAGGGCAGTGCGATATTTCCACAAATTGGATGTGGAGTCTGGATACCGCAAAATGGCAAGACACTATCGAACAGAGAGAGCCACTGGTGAATGGTGGGCATTCAGTCATGGGGGGCCGGCATTGGCCGCAAAGAGTGGACCGAGCACCACACCTATACAGGGGACCACAGCCACCATCGTCACATCTGCCCCACCTGCAGCACCATCAACATCAACACCACACCCCACCACGTCTGCTGCAATGGACATGCCAGCAATAAAGGAGCTCCAGAGGGACATGAAACAGGTCCTCCAAAAGCTGGACAGCCTACAGAAAGATGTGGACAGCAATACAAGAGACTGAAGGCCATCAAGAGGACAGTAAAGAAGGCCAACCTCTGAACTGTTGCCTCTCTTCACCCCTAGTTCAGTCCCCTCCCTCCTTATTCCTCATCGTGTTTTGTAGTGGGTTTAAGTGGGTTAGTGATAGGTTAGAGTAAGGTAGTTGTTTAGATGGGATAAGCAGGTTTGGGGTGATCTTTCACACTATTACATGTTAGTTTGTGGGTGGGTGGGTGGGGGTTAATGTTGGGACATTTGTGTATAAACAAATTAAAAAAGAATAAAATAAAATAAAAATATATATATATTTGTTTAAGATTAGATAGTATATGTTTAGGTTAGTGTATGTTGTCCTGCATGTGTCTCGTGATATAAGGAGGGTGGGGGGCCAAGTTTAGAGTGCGTTGTTAAATGTGGCATGTAAGCTTAGCTTAGGGTAGTTAGGGCCAGTTGTGGGAAATGTATAGGTAGGATAGATTAGGTTAGTATAGGTGTTTAACGTAGTTTTAAGTTCAGTTTTATACATACATAAAAAAGGTTTGGGTACTCCCTTACTGCATGTGTCATATGCTTGGGGCTCAGGGTCTTTGCATGAGTGTACAGTGCCAATTGTCTGTTGGCCTGGGGATTCCGTCCTGCATCCAGATCCCTCTCTTGACATGTTAATTCCCACTTCCAACTGAGCTATCACATTGGCAGCTACAACAAATCTACTTCTCAATGCATTTGCCATCCAATGTTCCCATGTATTGGACAGGTAGGTGCATTTTTTTAGCTGTCATTGTTTGGTTACTGTGTCAGGATGTTGGGCACTGTGGAACGTCTGATTGCAGCCTGAAGTTCATGTCAACACTGCTAAACTGAGCAGTGTCAAATTCAGATGAGGTCACATATAACTATTTCACAACAATGTGTTTCACTTGTACTCCTAGGTGATGTTATTGGCCGAGCACTCTTACACAGCTGTATGTAGTGGGTGATTCATATATGTTTTAATACAAATGTCACACACACAGTGACTTGCTTGTAGGGGATGTGGCCAGCATTGACCTTCATCATGTAGGTACCTTGTGCGTAGATATCCGCCCACAATATTTCTGCACTCTTGTACGGACACTCGGTGACTATAGACATGTTACACGCATCACAAATCTCCTGCAAAGTAGATGTGTCACATTACACAGAGACAAAGTGGTTGTGTAGGTGCTGTTTATTTTAAAGTGCTGTAGTGCAATATTTACATCCAGGTCTGTGATCCCTTTACTGTAAACTATTCTATTGTGACACAATAGTGCAGGGTTGAGGGACATGTCATTGGACATGCTGAGGTGAAGTGTCGTTCAGTGCAGGGGAACATGAATTGCCAATGGAGTAGTGAGAGAAAATTGCAGTCCATAGTGGAAAGGTTAACAGTGTGTCGGTGAAGAGTGAATGTCATCAACTGTAGCAACACTGGCATGTTGTCAAGCACAGGACAAAGGGAAATCACTGCCCATGTGGCATGGGCTAGTCCTACTGGGTATCATCTTCATCCTCTGATGTCTCCTCTGCCCTTGATGGTGGTGGTGGCGGGGCTGAGGGGGCAACACACACTTCAGTGGTTGGAGAAGTGGACACCAAATTCCCGGCAGCTGCCATCTGTGTAACTACATACGGCATCACTACAGCAAGGTGGAGCTGCTGATTGTTGAGTATGGCAGCAATATCGATGTGGTAGGCAGCCATGTCCGCCCTGAGGGAGGCCAGTTCCCGATGCATGGAGTCCTGCTTGTTGCCATGCATGCAGCAGCAAGATTGGGAGGGCAGGTGTTGTGTCAACTCCCTCACGGCAGTGGTTAGGTCCCTCACACACTGTTGGACTCCATGCAGTGGGGATTGTGTGCCTTGTTTGGCTGCTGTCTGTTCAATGGCCCTTACGATGCACATGCGCATACCCTCAAGGCTGGCTGCCATAGTTTGCCTCCCCACCCACACCTCCTTGGCCAGCTCCCACTGAACTTCCACCACTGTCCTCTCAAAGGTGGTCCCTGTGTCATCAGAGACCTCAGCTGTGTTTGAACTGACAGGTCATACTATTGGGTTGGTGGGTGGGTCATCTGGGATGGCTGCTACCTGAATGCTCCTCCTTGCAACTGGAGGTGGTGTCTGGAGGGTTCCCAGGACATCTTGGAGGGTTTCCTGGCTGAGGGTTGTCAGCTGGTCATCCAGGTCATCAGGGTAGTCCAGGACAGGTAGACCCACAAGAGAGCCATCGTCCTCTGCAATTAGATATTGTATAATTAGTGTGTCTGTGTTGTGGCTGTTGTAATGTGACATCACTGACTTCCTATTGGTGGTACATTGTCATCTTGGTTCCCATGCATGTCACATGTAGTGAAGGGAAGTTTGCACAATTGTCTGCATCACATATTTTATGTGTGAGTTCTGTCCAATTTTTGGATTGCCACCTTCTTGTCCTCATCAACCCCCCTCTGCTTCCATTTGCATAGTGAGGCCTTGCAACAAGTGTTGGTGTGCTGATGCCACAGCACCACACATGACAATATGGCCCTGAGACCTAGAACCACCCCATGCATGGCATTGCCAGGAGACAATGCACTTGTTATCATTGGTAGTTCCTCATGTTGATGTTTGCGTATGTGTGCTACATTGCATTGCACTGATGGACCTGCCAGAGTTCTGTTCCCTCTTGTGACTGTGCGTGTGTGTTCGCCTTCCTACACACATATGTCCTCCTTCTCAATGCAGTTGTCTTTGCACTTTTTGATGATACCTGAGATGTGGCATGATGGCATTGCAGCTAATGTGACACAGGCACAGGGCTAAACCCACAGATGGAAAGCTTGGGTATGAGATTACTGCTGTGTACATCATTATGTATGTGACAATGCCTGATGGTTATTGAGTCTAAGGACATGACCAGTTGACAGGAGTTGCACTTGGATAGGGATTGATGAGGATTGATCACGTAGTCATACTGAACCCTCATTTAGAGTGTGTTTGTTCTATGGGCACCTAACTGCCATTTCCTAAATGACCAGCGCCAACAGCACAGGTAGTAGTGGCAACTGTTGTCAATGGTAAATGCCCCTTGGGCCAATGGCCTGACATTGGGCATTTTCCTTTAATTTACATTCTGACAATACCAGCTGTCCTGTGACACCAGACCAGTTTTACATTCTACCCTACCCTCCTGGTCTGCTTCAGCATTTCCACCAGTCTTGGCATGGCAGTGTACCCCCATGCAAAGGTTGTTGGTGATGTGTTGTACTGTGCCCCTGGATGCCCCTGCACAGCCCATGCACCTGGCATGGGCAGTGCAAGTGGTCCCATGCCATGCCTCTTTGTCCTGTCCACTGCCTGATTTGCAGGGCTAACATGCATTGTGTAGTAGCTATGTGCCTCCCCATTCTTACACTTGACATTTTGGCATTTTTGTCCCCCAGGCAACTTACCCTGCATATGTGTTGTTTCCTGGTAGTCTACGCTGTCCTGTCCTGCGATACCAGTGATGATTTCCTCCGGGATGACCGCTGCAACCATCTCCTCTATCTCATCCAGGTCCCTTTTGTGGTGCTGGACTCCCACCTCCAGTCTGCAGTGCTACCTTCCTGTTCCTTGCCATTTTCTCCTTTGTCCTCCGCTTGCAGTCATGCCAGCGTTTCTTGCACTCAGTGACAGTTCTCCTGACCTCTGCCATACTGTGAATCTTGTTCACAATCTCCTGCGAAATTGCCTCTCTCCTTCCAATTGGCAATGTAGAGGTGCTGAACAGTTGATGTTGGTGCTCCGTCACCTCTCTCACCAGTATTTCATGCTCCTCTGCGCTGAAGCTATACTTCCTCTTTTTCTTGTCTCTCCCCTGGGTCTTGTCATGTCTTCCTGGCAGGTTCCTGGTTGTCTGGGGTCTCCCTAGGGTCTCTCCTGGCTTTGTGGAGCCATCTTGCCTCTCCTTTGCACTGTTTGCTCCGTTAACGTCGCTTTTTGATGCTATTGCGGGCAAAAATTGTGCATTTCCATTTGCAACGTGTTTACATGTCGTATACCGGATTAGAGTCATTTTTCCTGCGTTAACGTCATTTTACCTTACGACAAGGCGCAATGTTTAGCATCAGGAAAAATGACTCTATCCTATTCTTAGCGCTACCCAGCCTCATAGTATAAATATGAGGCACCGTTGGCGTTAAAAAACGGCACTAGACAGCACTAAACATTTTGACGCAAAATTGCATTTGCGCAGTTTTGGGTCAAAAAGTAAAAATCTTCCCCTAAGTTGTATATATCCTTTTGAGGAATGTTATTTCGGTCACTGCCCACTGGATCTACATAGGGAAGGTTATATGGGAGCTTGGTGTGAATTATATACCTATTTGTTGTTATTTCTTCTGGAGGGTTGTTTTCTTGGCCATTGCCGACTTGGGCTATATAACTATTGTTTGTTATAGTTTAGTGGTGTGATGCAGCATGTACTCAGATGTTCCATATGATACACTCCAGAACATATAGGCATCAGTGTGGTTTATCATGTGCTATCGCTTTAGGATTTACCTCTGCAGCTATATTACTCACCCAGTTATTATGGACCCCTATTATTTACCCACTTCCAGCTATTTGCTCTTAGGTGTTTTTATCACCACCGCAGATCACCGGTAAATTTTCACATTGGGGAAGTCACATGGGTACACAAACTGGTAGTTCAGGGATCTTGCTATAAGAATTGTCTTTCTGTCAATGATTATTAAGTTATAATACAAATGTATGATATGTTAATGGTTGCATTTTTGTATATATTGATTACGTCTATAATAGTATTCCTTTCACTTACACCTGGAGGAGTGTACTGAGTTACAATAGGAAACTTTTTTATGTCTTTTCACATGTTTGTTAATTATTTGACCCTTAGACATAGGTTAATTCAAGCGGAAACGTGTCAGAATATTGATAATAATAAAATTATTTTTACATTGCAAACCCTGGAGTGCCAGCCCCTTCTCTGGCAACATAATCTTTACAATATCTAGCTATAGATATAGCTATATCTATATCTATATCCATATCTATATTACACTATACACTATAAGTTACTAATTTAATTTAAATATGAATTGCTCACACACTTAAAATTACAAAATAGATTTTACAAAATGGATAACCCTTATACTAACAATCCTATCCCCTAAATGAATATATTAAGTAAAACATATTAAATGAATTAAAAAACATATTTTAAAACTATTAAAGAAAATAATATTAATAATAACAATATTCTTGAAAACTATATTATATACCAAAAAACGATATTCTTGCCAACAATATTCTGTCCCATGATGTTTTCAAAGTAACAACATTTTTTAACAATAATTATTCACCAATATTTAAAACTTCATATTCTGTCCAAGGCCTGTGGTCAGCAGATTACAGAAAAGAATCAAAGTTTGTAAAGGCAGACTACATGAATACATGAGCAGCAGGAAAGGCAGATTTAATGGAAACGAAATCTAAGCAAACCATTGGGTAGTAATTAGGGTGTTTGAGGAAGGGAGGTGCCATCTTGTCAGATCTAGTCTATGTAACTGAAGTTTTGAGAGTAGAAGGTTTCACTATGTGGAATTTTGCTGGGGTTCATTGTGTGATGTCAGTTGTATGTCCCGGTGTAGCAAGTGTAACTAGAAATACCGAGTAAATTGTAGTGTTATAGAAGAGAATACAGTTCTACCAGAGAGTCAAGGGGCGAAAGAGTTAAGACTTATCTCCCATGTGAGAAAGTTTCCCATGGCATTTAAGAATGTCATTATGGGCTAGAAGGTGTTTTTTTAATGTGCGCTCTTAGAATCTGGAATGCTGAATGCACGTGTGGGTATATATGGGCATGTGTTGTATTTCTTTTTTAAGGGGGAAGGTGTGTGGTGCTTTCATGTCTTGCACACATTATATTGTGTTTGTGTTCAAATATGTAATGCTGAATGTGTGATGGTGTGGTTTGAGGTCAGTTGGGGTTGTCATTTGAGAGGGCAGAATTCTTACTTGCAGCCACAAAATGTTCTCTCTGTTCCATGTACCTGGGTTACTGAGAATAAACGTTGCTATTGTACACCTGACGTCTCCAAGAGTTCCTTCATTTTGAATATAACATATTGTACATAGCTACTCGTACAATTCTATAGATTTCAGAGTATAAAAATAAGTTTTACTCTTGTCCCAGCAATTTGAATTCAGGTTAGCCACTTTGTAGGGACACCTATGCACAAGATGTTGGCTGGGAATATTGAGTCCTGAACCTCAAAAGGACAGAATATCGTTACAAAAATATCTGGGACCCAAAAATTGAAAGAGAGGTATCTTTCGACTTGCTACACCTAACTCCACATTAATGTGATAAACTATGGTTATACATCTTCAACGTATGCAGCTTTGGAGGTAAGAATAATAAATCATTATCCCCACTGTGCACTTAACTTTCGACATTTGGGGCCAGATATACAAGGCCCTAGCGCCAGCGGAGCCTCACTTTTGGTGACGCTCTGTTGACACTGTGCACTGCACCACATTCACAAGATGGCGTTAAGCCACTTTTTGTGACTTAACGCTGCCTTTTAAATGTGGGCCCCTCTGATGCAGTTTTCTGAGTCAGAGGGACATGCAATGGGTGCTGCTGTGGGTGTTCAGCAGTAACACCTATTGCTTTTGATGCTGCCACAGATTTACTAGAAGGCGTTAATCTGTGGCAGCGCCAAAAGCTAAAGCCACCCACGGGTGGGTTTAGCATGGCACAATGAGGAAGAATACTTTTATTCCTCCTCGTTTTTTGCTTTTTCCATGTGTGCTGCATTCTGCAGCACACATAGAAAGAGCCAAAGACCATGAATGGTTGTTTATATGCAGGAAGGTATTCCTTCCTGCACATGAACATAAAAAAATAATGACGATTTGGTACTTCTATGTGTGCTGCATTCTGCAATACATATAGTATAGGGGCAGATTTAAGAGCCCATAGCGCCTCCTTGAACCACAATAGTGTAATTTTTTTTACCCTAATGTGGCCAAACGAGGTCAAAATCGCTCCACCAAATTTACAGAGTAGCGCAATGCATGCATTGCACCACTTTGTAACCCTTTGCATTACATTATGCCTGTGCCAGGTATAATATATGCAAAGGGAGCATTCCGAGATTTCTTTGCCTTTTAATGCCTGGTAAAAGGAGGCACACCATTGTTTACAATGTTCCTCAATGGCTTTGCAGGATTAGCGTCAACATTTTTTATGCTAATCCTGCAAAGCTCGAAACTAGCATAAAGAATTCTAAGGCTAGTTCCCTATCTACCGCCATCGTGCGCCATATCTTAGATATGACGCACACATGGTGGCATTAGGGGGGCGCCAAGGGGACACAAGAAAAGAGGCTTTGCACTGAGTGCAGCGCCACTTTTCTTAAATCTTTCCCATGGAAGTGTCAGATCGTCATTGTATATTGTGTATTTGCAGGAAGGGACACCTTCATGCACATAAATAATCACACCCCTCAACGAAGACACTCTTGCACGATGGTGAAGTATTCCTGCAATGGCGCAGGCAGCTTAATTTAATGCCGGTGTGGGGGAAACTCAGGGGTGCACTGTATTCTTGTAAATATGGCACATCCCTGCGTTTCCAAACTGGTGCAGCGTGATGCTGCTTTGTTTGGCACAGCACTGCGCTGCACCACTTTCTTGTAGATCTGGCCCTCTGTCTGGATATTCGACTTTCCAGAGTCGATATTCCCTACTACAATCTAAGCACACCGTGGCTCCCAGGTTCCAAGCACAGCAATGCATCCTTTAGTTCGGGAAACAAACCAGCAGAGGTCAGAGGACGCACATCAGCACACCAAAGCAAAATAATTAAAAACCCACAAAATATGGATTGTATTCGGTAATGTATCCTTTGGGAAAACATCTTTAGCTTTCCAAACACATAGATGAGAGTCTGTTGACTCCTGCATTGCCTGGAATGTTGTAGCACTACAGAGTTTTGCCAGGGGCACATTGAAGTATGTCCAACTGGTTGCAGAGGCAGCCGGGCGTGCTTACGATTCGCTAGTTTTAGTTTTTAAGAGGTACAATGACAGATCCTTCATAGCAAGGACAAGCCACCCTCTTTGATCTCAATTAAATTTAGAGACGCCCAGCAGCGAGATATAAGAGGACCTAAGCAGCTGGGAACAGCTGAGGGGCGCTTAAGTAGTTTTCTTAGGAAAAAATGTGTGAGCTTTGTAATTTGGAAGTGCTCATGAATGCAAAGGACCCGTGCCAGTGGTCTGATCTCGGCATTGCGATGGGCAGTCGTCAGTGCACGTACTGCGCCTGGGATGCCACTGATTGCAAACTACAGTCAGGCTTTCACCAGCTTCTCTCTCACTAAGGAACAGGCAGAACCTTTTCTGAAGAGTCGAATTACCTCAGGGGATTGGAATCAAAACACCAAGTTCTCATTCCAAGTTCTAAAGTGGTAAGGCTATCCAGGGAACTACTGATGCCACAACTTGCAGTATTGACTTCCCACGTCTAGGTTTCTGGAGCTGGATTGAGGGATCACCTGTGGTATCAGGGTTTGGGCATCCAATTACTCGAGATATTCCCTCTTTATGGGCTCTTTCCCATGTAAATTTCATAAGATATCATCTATCCAAATTTGCACATGGAAAGATGTCAGCAGTGTGGCAGTACACAATTTGGAATACCGGGATATGGTGCAAACTCTGGCGTTTATTCCACGTGCAGATTTAGGGACTAAAAGGTGGTTTTCATCTAAGACCAAAAGGGTGAATACATTTAGCACTACTAGAGGGCATTTATGTTTTTTAGCATAGTACTTGGAGTACCTTTAATGTGCATGGAAGTTACAAACTTTGTAGCATAAATTAAAAGTGGGAAAAGTGAATACACAAGACCACAGAATAAAAGAATAGAATATGGTCCTTGTTATTCTGTTTCTGGTGCTCATATAGAGTTACCACTTTCTAAAATTTAAAAAGTTACATCTTACAAGATCTTTTATAGGCATAAAATGAAAACAATAGGTTAATATGGCGCAATGCATGGGCTCACAACAGTGCAGGGATTCCTTCAGATGGCAGATACACTCCAGCACCAACTTTATCAATACCAACTGAAAAAGACGTCCTTGTGTGTTTGAAACCCATGCATTGTTTTATCTGCTCAGAACTAGTAAGGAAGAACTAGGGCCGGCTTATGAAGCATTTGCAAATTACAAATCAGTAGCAGATGTATTTGCAAACGCATAAGGAGCACATTGCGCTATAATAATTCCAAGAAAAGGTAATCTTCAAAAGTAACACAGCGTTATCAAATGCAATGAGTGAAATCAGTCCTGACAAAAGGATATTCCCAACTAAAGAGTATCTCAAGGTATCTACAGGGTGTTAATAAATGGCAATTAGTTAGTGCTCTCGCAAAACAGAAGTTGAAGCAGATAGCAACAAGCGTTTCCAATGGAATGGGTCTCGCTTTTGCTCAAGATAAAGCTACTAGCGTTCTAAACTTCTAACTGGACTTTTCTTGCCACATAAACTGATAATGAAATGTAAAACAGTTTCACATATGCGAGCCGACAGTCGCCATGAGCGTGAAGGAGACACAGGAAAGGAAACAGAAGTTTGCTCCCAGTGAAACGCATCTACAAAGGTGCAAGTATCCATGTAACCAGCAAACGCAGAATTATCCATGAAACAGGGTCGTTGTCATGCAAAGCTCTCAACTACTGCCCAGCAAGATCACGCTGTGCAGGAAATGCAAAGAAATAGTGCAGAAGCTGTTCGGAAAACATGGAGCCTCGTTTGTTTTCAGTAGTTTACCGGTGCTCTTGAGGAGGGATAAACACCGGAAAAGGCATGAGGTACGCATGCCTTTCACTAATGAAATCAAGTGAATTTTAAAAGTCAAGCCCATGAACCAACCAAACTGATCGGCGCGACATGGGCGTGATTAAAAGCCCACAGAGGGATTACAACACGGGCCAGAGCGTTTGCCTGCGATTGACCCTAAAAAGGTGCACACTATAAACAGAGGTTCCAAAATGAAACACAAACCTTCACAGAAAGAAGAGGAAAGTTGGAAGTGCATTCTCCTTTATGTCCTTTTAGATTCCATGAGGGGACACCCAAACCCCAAAACTCTATGGTTGTTATGTCAAATTCACATTTTTCGAGCCTTGTATCTAACTTGCTATCATGCAACTGGGTCAAAATAGATTGTACATGTTGCATGAACTATCGCTTTAGATTGCAAAATATAATAGATTCATCTATGTTTATCACAGTAAAAATATAATAAATGTTTGGGAATTTAATTGAAAAGAAAATGGGAATTCCATAGGAACGTGATGGAACAAAAGTGAAAATGACCGGTTCTCGATGAGACCACATTGGATCCCAAAAGTTCCTGTAAGCCCTAATTTACAAGAGCTATTTACAGTTTACTTTCTTGTTTTCATTTACCTATTATCCGTTTTTTTCACTCTTATTGCTACTCTTTTTTTCTTTTCAGCTACAAATATGCCCTGGAGTGAAGGTAACATAAATACACACATAAGAGATAATGGTTTTCATTGAAATTGTTTTGGGACGTCTATTGATATCCTTAGTCAGGTTTTGCAAAAATACAATTCAGGGTTCTCATTTCCATCTCTATCAGCATGCAAATCCAGACCCAAGGCACACTGGCTCTTGGTTGCATTCAAACTGAAAGTCTAGGTTCTAATGGAGGAAAGGCAAATGGTCCATATTTATGTACGCAAAAATGCATTCTGCACACGAATTTAGGAATATATCCACTTTTCTAATTATAAACCAAGGGGCATATTTATACTCTGTTTGCACCGAATTAGTGTCATTTTGTTTTACTCTAATTCGGTGCAAAACTAACTCCATATTTATACTTTGGTGCTAGACCCCTCTAGCACCAAATTTATGGAGTTAAAGTCATTTTTTGAAAGTGGAGACCTACTTTGCCTTAATGAGATGCAAGGTAGGCGTCCCAGTGCAAAAAATGACTCTATGGCCTTAACGCCATATTTAGGGTCATATTTATACTCTGCGGCATATTTATACTCTGTTTGCACCGAATTAGTGTCATTTTTTTTACCCTAATTCGGTGCAAAACTAACTCCATATTTATACTTTGGTGCTAGACCTATCTAGCACCAAGGTCCTGATTTAAACTTTTTTTGCACCGCATTAACGTCATTTTATGACACAAAAGTGGTGCAAACTTACAAAATATTGGCCCTTATTTATACTTTTTGCTGCAAAATTGCACTAACTCAGTTTTGCACCAAAAAGTTTAGCACCGGTTTGCACCATTTCTGTGCACCAGCCGGGCACCATATTTATGGAATGGTGCAAGCCGGTGCAAAGGGTAGGCTAGAGTTTAAAAAAATGACTTTAGTCGGGTGGGGCTGGCAGTATAAAAGAAGAGGGTTTAGCACCAAAAAATGGCTTTAGGCAGGTTAGAGTAAAAAAAAATGACTCTAACCAGATTAGCGTCATTTTATGGTGCTAAACCTACCATGCCACATGACTCCTGCCTTAGAAAAGGCAGGAGTCATGCCCACCACCCCAGTGGCCAGCACAGAGGACAGGGGTCCCCTGGGCATGGCCATTGCACCCGGTGCCATGTATGGTGGCCCATTTCAGGGCCACCTATGGCACTTTCAAAAATAAAATGCACTTACCTGTACTTACCTGGGATGGGGTCCCCCATCCTCGCAGTCCCTCTAGTGTGGGTGGGGGTGCCCCTAGGGCCTAGGGAGGGCACCTCTGGGCTTATTCCATGGTGTTCCACCATGGAAATAGGGCCACAGGTCCCCTAACACCTGCCCTGACCCAGGTCTTAAAAAATGGGGCAAAGCATGCTTTGCCCCATTTTTTTACCCCTCCTCCCTCCCTTGCACCATTTTTACATGGGAGTATAAATATGGTGTTAAGGCCATAGAGTCATTTTTTTGCACGGGAACGCCTACCTTGCATCTCATTAAGGCAAGGTAGGTTTCCACTTCCAAAAAATGACTTTAACTCCATAAATTTGGTGCTAGACGGGTCTAGCACCAAAGTATAAATATGGAGTTAGTTTTGCACTGAATTAGAGTTAAAAAAAATGACGCTAATTCAGTGCAAACAGAGTATAAATATGCCCCTTAGCGTCAAAAAATGATGTTAATCTGTTCAGAATCATTTATTTTGACTCAAAACTGCCTAACGTAAAAAAAATTTAAGCTACCCTACCCTTTGCACTGGCTTGCACCATTCCATAAATATGGTGCCCAGCTGGTGCTAAAAAATGGTGCAAGCCGGTTCAAAACTTTTTGGGGCAAAACTGCCTTAGTGCAGTTTTGCACCAAAAAGTATAAATAAGGCCCCAAGTACCTGGCAAAAGGAGATATTCTACTGAAAAGTGAATGGCATTAGCCATGGTGTTTAGGTTTTAGGGCCAGATGTATTAAAAAACCCTTTTGCCATTTGGTAATAGCGATTGTTAAGAAATCGCTATTTCCGAGTCGCAAAATGGTATGCATCATATTTGCGATTCGGTAATAGGCATTTCTCAAAAATTGCGAATGCTATTACCGAATCGCAAATTGCGATACGGGCCCCATTCGCACCCATGGGCCTGTAGGCCCATATTTGCGAATTTTTTGCATTTCCCAAATTGCAAATTCCTAACTGGAATTCGCAATTTTGGGAAATTCAAACCCCAGGGTGCTGCACCCCGAGAATTTTTTAAAAGACATGTAAGGCGCACACATGCCAAATGGGCATGTGTGTGTTACATGTCAATTTTAAAAATGCATTTTCAATACATTTTCAAAATTTGCACATGGTTACCACCAAGTTCAAATTGGTGGTAATTGCGATTCCTTAATGCCCAATTCGCATTAAGGATTTGCTTGTTACATGTGGTTTAGAAATCGCAAATGAGGATTCCTTATTTGCGATTTCTTATTTAGAGAATCGCAATTTGCAATTCTCTAAATGGGGTCGCAATTTTAAGAAATCGCTATTTTAGCGATTCCTTAAAATTGCGTTGCGAATGCCTTTCATACGTACTGAAAGGCATTTTTGCATTCGCAAACGGCCATTCGCACCGTTTGCGAATGCAAAAATGGTTGATACATCTGGCCCTTAGTCTATTACATATTTTGACAGGATGACCTCTGCTTCTAACACACAAAAAGTAAAGGGATGAATGTTTGCGATAAGTCTTACCTTAGACAATTGCTTGGAGTAGCATTCCAACCCATCATTCTTTTGCCCACCAAGCCACCAGTGTTTGGACTCAGCCATATGCAAATCAGTCTTGTCACTGCTCCAATAGAAATAGTCCAGCCCGTCACTTTTGTGTTTTTGATGACCTCTGCTTCTGTCTGGTTTCTGTATTGTGTTTCTACTGAGTCTCAGGTTTCGTTGTACTCCTTCCAATAACAGGTAGCCTGACTCTCTGCATGTGGTTCAGGAGGAGCTTCCATGTGTTCTCCAAACATATTGTTCCCTTGGCATCTATCAAGCATTTTCTATCTTGCTCTCGTCCAAGAGTTTGGGACAGGATTCTCTACCTGATGTCTTCCTTTAGCCCTTCTCAAAAACAAGGACACGCCTTTGCACAGGTTACCTATATTTTAAGATCACAAGATGGACTAACCAGTCAGATAAGGCATTGAAGAAATGGCTACTGTTGAGAGAAGTTCCAAAATATTCATATTAGTGAAATTATGTCTATGAAAAAGAACACTGAATGAACTGGGAAATTTGAATTTAAAGTGTCCCCACTTAACAAACCTATACAAGTTATTCTGCAAAGAGTATCAGTTTCTCCTTAGGCATGATGTTGGATCATTCCTTTTCCTTAAGAGCAGCATCGTTCAGGGAGAGGTTAAGTAAGAAGACCTAGTCACAAGAAGAGTGTATGGCAGTGACTGCATGCTGATTGTTCTGATTGCTGTAGTCTGCAATACCAAATGTGATTGTCAGAGTTGTGGGTCGAAGAAAATGAGGAGGAAATTTGAGGTTGAGAGGCATCAAAGACAGAGACAGTCAGAGCTGACTGTAACTGAAAAAAACTGATAACGTATAATGTACTTTAGGACATACACATTACAGTACTACAGTACTACTTAAAATTGAACCCCAGAATATTGTGATACAGGTATATCGAGGACAGAATATCGAGTGACAAAGTAAGTGCATATGGGGAAGTATGTAGAGTTAAGTATTGAAAATCAAGGGTTGTGGCTTCCATGCTGAACAAGATGGCAGTGGACTTCTGATCTCTCTTGTAACAGGGAGCAACTTTCGTTTTTAAAGCCATCTTTCTTGCGTGCTTTTTAAAACCAAAGCACTTCTGCATGCTTCCCAACATTGGAGCAGCATTCTGTGTCAGCAACTATTGACGTGGAGGGTCTGGTGTGCTCCAGAGTAGTGGCGTTGAGTTCCTGTCAGATGCAAGCAGCTGCCATTTCACCAGAGCGCCGCTCACATTCCAGGCTCATCAATGTTTTGGATTAACTTGTTCAAGCTGATGATTCACTATTTTAAAAAGTGCGTTGTGAACTGGAGTAGCATTTACCTCATTTTTTAAACTTCATAAGGGCCATTTTTACTTATTTTTTAACTGAACTGTAGCTGTGCATGAACATATTAAATCGACGGCCGCCATTTTGTCTGTCCAAGGTTCATTATTCAAATTGTTCTATGCAATTGCCTCTTTTCAACATGTTGCCTGTTTGACAATATTTTCTGTGGAGCTCTTTCTGCCACATAACTTCAATGAAATGACTTTCTTCTGTTTTTCTCTGCTTACTATCTGCAATTGTTGTATATCCCTGCCTCAGTTCATCAACCTGTTGATGGATGAAATATACCCTGGTACTTCCTTTGAGCTTTACCAATGTACTGAATTCTATGCCAATATCAACATCAATATCAACATTGACATTTTGAGGTTGCTGCACTGTATCTTACCAATTTACTTACATATATCATCATAGTGTATAGGCAGGATCAGACAATTCCAGAAGATTCCGCACCATTCCATGCACTACGTCAAAATGGCTAGCGATCTACTTGCATCATCTCAATCTACTTCTACAGGCACGAAACGTAAGAAGGCGACACATGACGCTCCATCACCCATTTTATATTCTCATAATTCTGTTTTGGACACTGTCCTTGATGAGGTACATGGTCTTAAACCATTCATGAGTGCTGCTAACGAGAAGCTTAAAAAAATTGAAGACCAGTGGAACACTACGGAGGGCAAAATGTTTGAAATGGAATATTAGTGATCTCCAAAATGCAGGTACCAAGATCCATGAAGGCCTTGAAAATAGAAATAGATGGAATAATCTTCGCTTATATGGACTACCTGAGAATCTTGAGGGTCATGATCTTCTTACCTTCTTTAAGAAATTCTTGTCAGACCTTTCGGGTCTTCAGAATAATCCGTCTCTTAATATTTACTGAGCACATCGTTTAGGGCATCCTCGCTCTATTTCTATTGGACCAAGAGGTATCATAATACTCTTTTTAGAGTTCACGTACCTGATGTGTGTCCTGAAAACGCTAAAGAAAAACGTTGCCTTGTTTTTTCTGGCCATCATATTTTCATCTCTTAAGACCTCTCTAATGCTACAAATGCCAGAAGAAAGGAATTCATTGCCCTTCAACCTCAAATGAGACAGTTAAACATTCGCAATGCATTTTGCATCCTTGTTTATGTAAAATTACCTACAAAGGCATTTCACTATCCTTTGATGATCCTGTTAAACTAAAATCTTTTATTCAGAATATTACATCCAATAAACTGGATGCCAATGCTCAACGCTCAAAACAATTTTGCTATGTGCATGCTTTTTCCAGTTTCTCTCTTTACCTTCCTAAGTACATGGCTGTTTTCATATATTTTTTTCTCTCTCTGCTGTTATCGTTGTTTACGTGTTGACTCGTCTGATGCTCACTCTTCATGCTTTTCGCTCCAGATCTCGATTATTTTCCTTGATCCGTCTCTTCATCCAGTTACCATATCCTATTTCTTCTTTCTATTCCCTTATTCCTTCTCTTGTTAGTCTGTGAGTGCTTACTTGTTTTCTGTTATTACTATGTTTGTATCACTTATGTATTATGTAGATATTACTAAATGGTGGCTCTTGGTTGGTTTCTTTCAAATTTTTGCAGCTTGTCCTCTGTGTTCATGTTTCCCTACTCCTACTTCCCAATTTGTTTAACGTTGTGTTGTGGAATGTTCATGGTTTGGGACATCCAGTCAAAAGACAAATGGTGCTTTTTCATCTGTCAAAATTTAATTGCTACTTTCTTACAGGAAACTCATTGTAATGATGTTGAATCACTTAAATTAAAATGACAATGGGTAGGCCAGGTTTTTTTTCTCTCCAGTCGTTAACGACAAAGGTGGTGTTACCATTCTTTTTCATAAATCAATACAGGCACACATTGTATCAACCCAATGTGACAATGATGGGCGATGGGTATTGACTACTGTTATAATTCATAACAAACATATTTCCTTATTTTAGATTTATGGTCCTGTCAAAGCTGGTCTTAATTTTTGGCATGATATTAAAATACAATTGGCTTACATTAACAATCCTAACAATATTGTAGCAGGAGATTTTAGTCAATGGTTAGATGCTTTTACGGATAGGAAATCTGAATGCAAATTTAATCCTGATAAATACCATAAAGCATTTCAATTGCCCATTGCCACTCATCCATTATTTCATGTCTGGAAAACCTGCAACCCTGAATCTTGTGAATTTACATTTTTCTCTAATGTACATCATACCATGTCCAGAATTAATTATATTTTAGTTATTAAACCTTTACCTCCTTCTATTCAGTCCTCAGACATTGATTCCATTTTTATTTTGGATCATGCTCCTGCTTCATCTTCTTTTGGTTTATCTCTCAATAGCTCTAAAACGGGTAGTTGGAGGTTCGATAACTCCCTGTTACCAGACCATAACCTTATTACAGGAACCACTGCTTTTATTCATGACTTCTTTACAAATAACCAATCTATTGAAACTTTCATTCCTAACTCTTGGGATGCTATCAAAGCTTCCTTTTGAGCTTTTAACATAGCTTATTCAGCCAAAAAGAAAAAGATAGCAATTTCTCAAAACAATACATTATTACAGCAAATTAAAACTCTTGAACATATTTACTTTACCTCTGAATCTTCCTGTGTATTACAGGAACTAACTGTAGCTAAATCTACCCGTAATTAACCTGCCAATACTGATGCTTGTAATATCCTCCTCAAGGTTAAACTGAAGTAGCACAGAAGTCAAAACAAAGCATGTAAAATGTTGGCCAACTATTTAAAATTAAATTTGAAATTAAATCTGAATGGAAAAATATTGGACCCATAATGAACTCACCAATCACATTGCGTCCTCAGATTCTGACATTTCTAAAGTCTTCCAAAATTATTACATAGCATTGTATGCAGAAGTTATCAATCCCTCAGAACACGATGCAGACATTTTTTTAATGGTCTTTCTAACCCTCCTCCCATTCCTGATAAATAAAAGAAATTAGAAACTGATATAACTCTTCAAGAAATTCTGAATGCTATCAAATCTCTAAAAAAGCTAAACTGTGGGCTTGGGATGGATTTTCTATTGAATTACTTTCCTCCTTTTCCTCAATTTGTGCCCTTAAATTACTTGAACTCTTTATTTTTTTAAACTCCAAGGCTAGTGCCTTTTTTTCTGGAAGCCCTGATTATTCTTATTCCTAAAACCAGCTTATCATCCTATTTCATTTATCAACCATGATTTCAACATTTTTACAAAATTCTAGCATCTCACCTTGTTAATGTTGTTACCTTTCTTGCCAAATCTGATCAATCTGGTTTTGTTAATGGTAGACATAATGCAGATAATGCAAGAATGTTATCTCTTGATGCTGAAAAGGCATTTGACAGCATTAACTGGCATTTTATGTTTACCACTTTACATTGGTTTGGCCCTAAATTTATTTCATCCATAAAATGATTATACTCTGACCCCCGTGCCAGTGTTTTTGTTAATGGACATTTCTCCCCATACTTTAATTTAAATAGAGGTACTAGACATGATTATTACCTAGCCACTTTTCTGTTCATTCTTTCTTTAGAACCCCAATATTTTTTAACATCTAATATATTTCCTTCTGAACTTTCACCAATTACACCCTTGACGCCTTTAACATTTTTTAACTAAGATTCCATTCCCAAAGCTGCTTATCTATTCAAAATTGTATTCCCACTATCTTCTGTAAAATGAAAAGAATCTATTGAATTATTATGGGAAAATGAATTTTCTATGCTGTTACCTATCCATGTATGGGACAAAATTTGGCTTAAAGTCTTCAACACTTCTAAAGCTGCACATATCATACAATCTCTACTTTTTGTTTACTATAAAGCTGTTATTACCCCTGAATGTATCTCTAAATTTGATCCAACTACTTCTCCATTATGCTGGCCCTGTTCTAATTCCAATGGCACGTTAACTCATTTACTTTACTATTGTACTTGTAGAAAGATATATGGTCTAAATGTTTGCCGATCTTCCAATGTAATATTCAATTATCAATTCAAAAAGTTTTCTTTGGCTCTATGTCACCTGGCTTTCATCATACTAACCTATATTGTGTGATCTTTTCATTGCACTTGCTTTTAAGGTTATAGTCTCCTTTTGGAAAGACACTTCTAAATTATCTATATCAACATGGTTGAATTTTATTTGCGATGAATATAGAATATCTACTGTTTCCTCATTATCGTTACGCCAGATCTATTTGTTTACCCTTTACCACATATTTATCTTCACATCTCACATATTTCTTAATTCTTATATCTCTACTTCTGAATTGGTTTATTTCTATCCTTTCTTCTTCTCTTTCTTCCTATTGTTTCCCCTAATGTATCTTTTTCTTTCTAAATTCTTTCCCCATTTATATCTTTTCCTATAAAATGTTATGCTTAAATTATGCTCATAGTTTGTTTATTTTTTTCTAATTTCCTTAGTACTTGTAATACTCTGTAGTTCTAATGCTGGTGATTTACACTCAATCATATCTATTGTTATTGATTCTTGAATTTTCAAATAGAAAATTAAAAAAAACTAAAAAAGGTGCTAAAAATGTAGACTAACCTACCTGCCAATATTTTTTCAATATTTTGTCCTCAATATTGTGTCCTATCAATATTTGGGGTTCAATATTTAGGCTGCATATGACTGTACTTGCCTAATAGACAGCTGATAGTTTATTGGTCAGTAAGTATAAAACCAGGCGCAGAGTCCCATGACCCCTCCCATGCACTTGAGGAAAGGGGTGCAAGAAACTAAACAATACAGACAGCCTTCAGAGTTGGAGCAGAGTCTAGTTGATTACTGTGAATTATCTTTATCTTAAATACTTTTTATTGATAATGTTCAAATAGGCAGTACACAGATGCAACGTATAACACATCACCATTTGTAGTACAAGGTGCTTATCGTAGTTATGATTTCAAAGTGCCAATGGATAAGCAGTTAGGTTCCAGTGGAATGTGCAACTTTCAGGTAGCAGCGGCGGCAGTGACATTCTATTCATAAACTTTAGTAACAGTAACCAGGAATAGTAACATAGAACGCATAATGGCATGTAGGCTAAAGGGGAAACTCAATAATGTCAGCTGCTGAGGTCATAAAGGAAGCCATGAGCAGTGCCTCCTAGCCCTGTGCAATGGGAACTTTTTTGCAGACTTCTGGCTTCTTCTTGTACCAGCGCTGCATGTTCAGCTCTAGTCCAAACAACAAACAGATTGACTCCAAACACCTATCTGGAACGGCACCACTTATTTCCAGTGCTTAGTTGCTTGTTTCACTAAAATGAGAGTAAGACCTAGAAAGCGATACAGAAACATGTGTTTCTGAGATCAGTGTAGGAGCACTCATGCACAAACCTCCCAGTTTTATAGGGTAGCATTATTTGTAAGGCAACCAAGGTGGGACACGATTGCATGACAATAGGATGCAAGAGAGGGACAGGACCACATCATGTGGGATAAATTTGCATCATCGGCTTTGCATCAGAGAGGGCTGAGCTCTGGGGAAATATTAATTCAGTTTAGTGGTGGTGAGGATAAAAACTAGATAAGCTTCAATTTGGCGTTTCCATACACTTAGCATGGAATATTAATATGTTTGCATTCCTTCTCTAGGAGGGGTCTGTTGAATTCTGCTTCCCACTTATCTTTTAGGTCAGTGAGGGACACTCCAGTGTGCTCGCAAAGGCTTCTAGTGAACCCTCAAATGAGATGCCTGCCCTGCCCTAAGAAATGTAAGTGCTGATGTACCACATGCTGAGGATGGTCCTCCCCTGCGATATCCCAGTCCATTCTTAGACCACCATCATAGCATTGCACATAAGGAAGTAGCCTGAGGATATGTTGTATTGGTCTATAATCTCAGTGAAGGGGAGAAGTGCCTGCTAAGATAGCCCATCCAGCTGCAGTCCATTAACAGGATGGCAACCACAAGCACGGTTCCATCCAGTGATAGTTAAAGAAGAGCGATGGTTGATGCTTAAGGGGCGGTCAATGGAGCTGAGAGTCTCAAATCTCTCTTAAAGCATGCACACGCCATAACGTGTAGGTGGTTTGGGATGGTCGGGTGCTACAATGGTGTGAGAAAAGTACTGCTTCCAGGTGTAAAGGTGCTGCTGACATAGTCATGTCTGCCAACTGGAGATCTGCTAGCCAGTGACAGATTCATTGCAGCTGAGGTGCTAAATAGTAGTGCTTAAAATGTGGAGCTCCATGATTGGTCGAGCACCATAGGTTTGCCAGCACAGTGAGGTGGTGCCCAATACCCCAAACCAATCTGCCCAGTAGCCCATGCAGGGTGCAAAAGAATGAGTGGGAAAAGAGTAAAGGCAAGTTAGCAAAAGAGTAAAAGAGGTGGCAGCATAACCATTTTCAAGAACACAACTCTCCCAGTAATAGAGAGCCCTCTAAAAGGCTACTTGGCCTTTAAATGCTGTGACCAACCCAGTTCAGTTGTGGTCAAGAAGGTCCTGGTTCATGTGATATATGTTTATGCCCCAATCAATGAAACATGGAGCCTTGCTAGGGCAGGCATTACTCCCCACAATTCGCCACAGTCTCATCCTGGTGTGGTGAGAGTGGGAACGCCCAAGATTTATGCAAGGTGACTTTCAGCCCAAATGCATGACTGAACTTGCATAGGGCCTGGGCTATATCAGCTTGGTCAGCACATACAACCCAGAGATACAGCAGCATGTTGTCTACATAGAGATAGACGGAGTGCAAGCCATTAGCCAAGGGGATGCCCTAAACTCCTCTGCTGTGATGTAACCTGATAGCCAACACCTCCACTACTAATGCAAAAATGAGGTTGGAAAGTGGACAGCCCTGCCTGGTACCACACTGCATGAAAACTTTGCATCCAAACTCTAGCAGAAGGGTTGGTGTAAAGGGGCTGAATCCAGCACCGAAACCAATTTCCCAAGACAAATCTGCAGAGGACCTCAAACATACACTGCCAATCACTAGAACCAAAGGCCTTTTCAAGATTCAAGGAAAGGCAGGCCATTCGGGTTGAAAGGTGAGATGCAAACTCCAGGACCCAATAGAGCCTATGGAGGATAGAGGTGCTCCTTTCCAGCACCAAGCAGTTTTGGTCCGAACAATTGTGCCAGACAGGGAAGGAGCCAATTTGCAAGGATCTTTTTGGAAATATTATGATCAGTATTAGGTATGGTGACAAGCTGGTATGAGGCAAGACCTATTGGGACCTTACCAAGCTTAGAAATAGACACCAGCTTCGACTCTTGTAGCAAGCAGGGGAAAAGGCCTTCCTCAAAGGGCAGTTTGTATAATTGGTCCAACTTCGTAAGCAAGAAGTCAGAATAGGTGCAATAAAACTCAAGAGGGAGGCTGTCTGGGCCCACTTTCCTGACCAGCGACAGTGCTCCAGTTGCTCTCCTCGACAGATGCAGGCAAAATAAGGTTGTGCAGCAGGGAGGCAGTCTCCCCGTTGGGAGCTGTATCATTCATTGGCCTATGGCACTCTGTAATTAGCAGCAGAAGCATTATGGATATCGTTTTGGGTGTACGCAAATACACCAGGAGCAGTGCAAATGGAGGTGATGGGGTTGCGGGCTTGCGCAATCAATGGTGCTAGCAAGGCTCTGGGTTCATCACAGTCAGAATTGTTTTTTGCAGCATGTGGCACAAAATGTATGTCGCATAGCCTGTCAAATAGCTCAGCGCAATGCTCATGGGCTTCATTGAGGGCAAGAGTATCTCCTTTCACTCTGACCGCTGCAGTTTCTAGACAGAACAATGACTCCTCTACAATTTGCAGTTCAGTATTAATGGTTCTTCGCATTCCTACAACACTATTTATGCAGGGGCCCCATTTGGTCTCAAATAATGCGTCTCATTCTATTGCTTTGGAGAAGGCTATATCAGTGTTATGTGCAAAATAATCCTCCATGGCTGAGTACAGTAGTGACTGGAAGGGAACATGCTTAGGGAAGGAGGTTTGCATTTGCAAGGTTAGAATGGGGGGTGGGTGCACATAGCGACCATGGCTGGCCAACAGCGGGTTGTGATCTGAACTGTAATCCAGGTAGAGCATATGTGAGTGCAGTGCACAGTGATGTGGAGTACAAGATTTGATCGAGGCCTACATGGAGGTCAGACAGAAGAGAATAGAAAGAGTAGGTCTTACCCAATGGGCGGCACTGGTGCCAGATATCGCATAAATACAGTGCTGCAGCCAGTTAGCAAAGTGCTTAGTGGTGTGTATTGTTGGGGCCTGCAGATGGGGGAAAGGATTGGTCAAGGGAGACATCTGAAACGCAATCATATTCACCTCCAGAATCCATTGGATGTCATCCCAATGCACTAGGCATGCAGAGAGTGTGTCAATAAACCCTGATTGTTCAAGGTTGGGCGTGTATATCTCCCCCCAAGACATTCATGGTACCAACTAACCTGCCATACATTAGCACATACCTACCTTCAGGTCAAGGAGAGAAGCTTCTCAGAGGAATGGATACCAACCTGATTCTAAATCAGGGCTCCTGGAGAGAAGGCGGAGTAGCCAGTAGTAAACACTTGCTCTCGTTGTCCTTGCCTCAGCACTTCAGGATGTGTAAAGTGTGTCTCCTGAAGCATCGCAATATGGATGTTTCTACATTTAGAATAGGCAAAATTCAGCATAATACTTAGCAGAAATGGGCATGCCTCAAACATTCCACATGAGCACACTGACCTCAATCGGGCAACATGGCCCCAGCCTTCAGGCTACTATTAGAAGACATCAGTGTCCGCAAGAATTGGAGAAGTACAGCCCCAAATATTGTAGCGCTGTCCCACCCACCTTCAGAACCGATAATGACAAACGGAAGCCAATCATCACCCCCCCAGCCAAATACAACAATAAACAGGTTTGTAAACAAGGGCAGGACAAGTAGCTGCCTGTTCAAGTGATGACCGATCAGAAACAAACTATGCTGGGGATGCCAAATCATAAGCAATAACCATAGTGAAAGCCTAAGACCCTTTAGCAGAAGAGAAGGCCTGGGGAGGGCATCTGATAGTCAAGGATGAGGGCAGCTTAACTGACACCAGTTCAGCATGAGGGAGGGACAGGTGAATGCAACAGTTAGGGACAGGAGTGAGCCTCAGTCCTGCAACAGGGATTAGAAGACATTGGGCCATATTTATGAAGGCCCTCTCACCACCTTGCACCACATTAGTGTCATTTTGTTCTCGCTAATGTGGCGTTAGGTTGGCAAAAATGGGGCACCATATTTACAAAGTTGCATAAGGCTTGCATTGCGCCACCTTGTAAATCCTTGCGCCACAATATGCCTGCGCCAGGTATAATGTATGCAAGGGGGGCACTCCATGGTTAGGAGGCCCAGAGAAATGGTGTAGTGGAAACTATGAGATTCCACTGTGCCATCTGATTGTTTTCAATGGGCCTCCTTTCACTTTGCAGGATTAGCGACACTATTTTGGACGCTAGTCCTGCAAAGTGCCAAACTAGCGTCAAAATTTCTGATGCTAGTTCCCTAACATGCCAAGGTGCACTGTATCATAAATACAGCACACACATGGTGTCGTTAGGTGCTGGTCAGGGGGCGCAGAAAAAATGGCGCATCAGCTATGATGCCCCACTTTTTCATAAATATGGGCCATTGTCTGCTGTTTTTGAGGTTGCCGAAGGAGAGTCATTCCCTTCCAAGGCTGACCGGTGGGGTGTGGCAGCACAAGCAGACCAGCGCTATGGAGAGGGGCTGTTAAAAATGTTGGGGGCATATTTACAAGCCCCAAGCACTGCAGTTGCATCACTTTTTTGACGCTTAGGCAGCTCAGAGTGCAGACCCATATCTACAAGGCAAAGCCATTTTTCATGGCTTTTCAAGGCCTCATAGATATGGAGTAAGGCAAGGCAGCGCAAGTTGCTCCCTTGTCTTACTCTGTATCAGGGGGCATTCCATGGACGTTGCATCAAAACTGCTCGGCTCCCCAGGGGAGGCGTAGTGAGGAGAAATATTTTCATTTCTCCTCATTTTTTTCCTCTATCCATATGTGCTGCCTTCAGCAGAACACATAGAAAGAGGAAAATGCTTCCATGGATTCTTTTTGTGCAGGAAGGTGTCCCTTTCCCCATACAGACAGGGGCATAGCTTGGTCAATAAAATTGGGGAGGGGGAAGCTTAAGAGTTCCCAACAATCATGCTCAGATATCTTGTTAAAAGACATTATATAAGAAGCATGGCATGAAAGGGGATAGGATGGCGGTGGAAAGAGAGAGATGGGTGGATGTTAGGGGCACCTACAGCACAACATTTTTCAAACTAATGAACGTTTTTAAGGACTTCAAAATAGTGATGAGAGAGTGTGCATGTGTCTGTATGTGTGTGTTTTTGTCAGTGCAGGCATGTAAAAATCTCAGTTGAAAGCCGACAGACACTTCGCTATACCCGACTGAAAGCACTTGTACCCAACTATTGACTACAGAATTACATTTTGGGTCGGGGTATAATACCCCTAACACCCCCCTGAAGCTACGCCCATGCATTCAGAATTAAGAAGCCCCTCAATAACGAATGCCCTGTTAACATTTGTAGAATTTCCCCCCTTCGAATTATAGCCCTGATCCCGCGGGTGGAGAAATGAGGAGGATTATAAGATTTTAAGGACAACAAGAGGGAATCTTTTTATCCGTTTATCTGTGCCAGATCCTTAGGGGCATATTTATACTCCGTTTGCGCCAAAATTGCGTCGTTTTTTTTGACGCAATTTCGACGCAAAACTAACTCCATATTTATACTTTGGCGTTAGACGCGTCTAGCGCCAAAGTCCATGGAGTTAGCGTCATTTTTTAGCGTGGACACCTACTTTGCGTTAATTATATGCAAGGTAGGCGTTCCCGTCTAAAAAATCGACTCCGAGGCATGTGCGTGGGATTTATACTCCCGGGCAAAAATCACGCCCGGGAGTGGGCGGGTCAAAAAAAATGACGTACGGCCGCTTTTGCGCCGTTTTTTAGCGCCTGCAAAAGGCAGGCGTTAAGGGACCTGTGGGCTCTGAAGGAGCCCACAGGTGCCCCCCCATGCCCCCAGGGACACCCCCTGTCACCCATGCCCACCCCAGGAGGACACCCAAGGCTGGAGGGACCCATCCCAGGGACATTAAGGTAAGTTCAGGTAAGTGTTTTTTTTTTTTTTTTGTGGCATAGGGGGGCCTGATTTGTGCCCCCCTACATGCCACTATGCCCAATGACCATGCCCAGGGGACAGAAGTCCCCTGGGCATGGCTATTGGGCAAGGGGGCATGACTCCTGTCTTTGCTAAGACAGGAGTCATTTCTATGGGGGTTGGGAGTGAAAAAAAATGGCGCAAATCGGGTTGAGGCGCAAAAATTGCCTCAACCTGACTTGCCCCATTTCTTGACGCCCAAGCTCCATATCCCCCTACGCCGGCGCTGCCTGGTGTACGTCGTTTTTTTTAACGCACACCAGACGGCGCCGGCGGCTAACGCCGGCTAACGTCATTCAATAAATACGGCGCCCGCATGGCGCTTCAGAATGGCGTTAGCCGGCGCTAATTTTTTTGACGCAAAACTGCGTTGGCGCAGTTTTGCGTCAAAAAGTATAAATATGGGCCTTAATGTTTCCCCCATGGATGTCAGTGGTAGCAGAAGCGACATCACCCACCCTTTGACCTCCACTTTCACTCACACACACATATTTAGACATACACACAAATTCATACTTACATACACTCTCGCAAGCATGCACACAGCGAACATTTAAAAGCATTTTTTACTCACCTCAGCTGCCGTGGAAGGGCATATTCCAGCTAACTGTACTCAATTTTTATTACAATAATAGTGAAAAATATGTTATTAATCACTGTTTGTGTAATAAATAATTGAGAACAAACATAAAGAGTGAAGCCCCAACTAGCGTCCATAAGGACAAGCCGCCACTCTGTTCCTGACACTGAATGTGCCACCTCTGAGGACAGGGTAGCAAAGGCAGTGCCAGGGGTAGCAAAGGGCAAACCATGGCTCACAGGTGACCCCTAAATGACGTCCATGGTTTCTCCCAGTGTTTTGCACAGAGGTCCTGACTGCTTTCAGCAGCTGAAATCTGTGCATGAAACAATAATTCTGATGGACCAGGTAACTCCTGTTGCCAGGCCCGTCTGAAATGACAGGCCTCTCGTAATGCGGGCCTGAGTGTAGCGCAGTCTTTTTTTTTTCTTTCTTTCTTTCTTTCTTTCTTTCTTTCTTTCTTTCTTTCTTTCTTTCTTTCTTTCTTTCTTTCTTTCTTTCTTTCTTTCTTCCTTCCTTCCTTTCTTTCTTTCTTTCTTTCTTTCTTTCTTCCTTTCTTTCTTTCTTTCTTTCTTTCTTTCTTTCTTTCTTCCTCCCTTCCATTCTTTCTTTCTTTCTTTCTTTCTTCCTTTCATTCTTTCTTTCCGTCTTTCTTTCTTTCACCTTTCTTCCTTCCTTCCTTTCTTTCCATTTAATATAAAGTCCAAGTGCCACCTCATGGAAGCAAAAGACTGCTGTCCCCTTCCCTCTCCCGCCTCTTGGGCAAAATGTTATACACACGCACAGGAAATTGAATGCAGGAATGATTGCACGCGCAGCTCCTGATCAAGCGTCAGGGCCACTGCTTATGAGAATTCCAATTGGGGAGGGTCACATTTTAATGCTGGCCTGCTGGCCAAAATTATATTTGTCTTTTCCCCGCATAGCAGTTACTGGGGACGATAATCACCATACATCAAGCGGTATTTATCTTGGCATCTCCACCAACCTCTCTATTTTTATTTTTTACAACATTATCATTTGTTAGTCGTTATGTACCAACTTTATCTCCCTGGGAGCGTGTTGGGGTTGTTTTCCTCAAGTTCATAAGAAAAGGTTAAAAAAATGTGGTATTTCCACACACAAACTTCTCAAAATACATTTACTGCTTGAAAGAAAAGTCTTCCCTCAGACTGGTCCAGCCGCCTCGAGTTGTGGGTCCCGTGGGTGTTTCTCTGCCTACGCCATCGTCTTATATTTTTTTAAATCATTATCCCGAGTATGTCTCACTTATAGCGTATTTGACACATAGCCGCATATCTGTCCGCTGATAGCGCCAAGTAATTCCCCGGTACTATGTGGATGTTAACGATTGGATGCACTTAGCCGATATCAGATAAGCATAATTTGGAAATGGCAACAAGATCCAACAAGCATTTCCAATGCAATTGGTATCACATTTGCTCGAGTTAAAGCTATTAGAGTTATAAACTCCTAACCGGACTTTTCTTGCCACATAAACTGAAAATGAAAAGTAAAACAGTTTTACATAAGCGAGTCTACAGTTGCCCTGAGCGTGAAGGAGACACAAACAAGGAAACAGAAGTTCGCTCGCAATCAAACCTATCGGCAAAAGTGCAATTATCCGTATAACCGGCATAAGTGTAATCATCCATGTAACCGGCAAAAGTGCAAATATCCATGTAACACGGTCAATGTCATGCAAAGCGATTGACTAATGCCCAGCGAGATCGCGCTGCCTACGAAATAAAGAGAAAAAGTAGTCCAGAAACCATACCGAAAAGATGGAGGCTCGTATGTTTTCAGTAGTTCGCCGTTGCGCTCGAGGCAGGCTAAACACTGGAAAAGGCATGACGTATGCATGCCTTTCACTAATGAAATGAAGCGAATTGAAAAAGGCAAGCCTATGAACCAACCAAACTGATGGGCATGACATGGTCGTGCCTAAAAGCCCACAGAGAGATTACACCAGGGACAGAGCGCTTTGCGCGCTCAACCCTAAAAATGGTGCTGGGGATACCTATGTGACTAGTGCAAACCCTAGCACAGGTGTCTCCAAACTGGGGGGGAGGCCCCCCTTAAGGGGGTCGGGGTCAAATTATCCCAGGGGAGAGCATCAGGCTCTGGCTAAAAGAAGCATTCTGCTGATTACTGGGCTTTGTTTTAAGCTGAAAAAGTGATCAGCACTAAACCGCTCCATAATGGGCCATCACTGACAACTTTTGACATTTATATCCAAGCATGGAGTGTGTGTCAAAAGAGAAGGGACTACAAATACTCTTCAGAACCCCCACCCGTCATTTCTAATAATCACACTGTGGAAACCTTTACAGGTCGTTAAGGCCTGCCTGACCAGAACAGTATGTTTGGCAATCATGTATTTAGCTGCATTTTTAAAACTGTAAAGGAACTTAACTGCAGTGTTTAAATAAGTTTAGACATATTTAAACATTGCCAATTTAATAGAAAAATTGAGGAAAATTCTGAGCGGGGCTCGATGACTTTTTTCCCCCACTGGGGGCGTGGCATTAAAAAGTTTGAAGACCACTGCAGGGCCTAGCCCAAGAGATGACAACAGAAGCCATGCTATACATAAGACACAGGTCTACTTCCCTGTTCAGTGTGTCTTTTTAAATCCTACAGCAAATCCATTCCCATCCACAGTGGATAATGTACTTGATACTGTGAAAAGAAGAGGGCAGTTGCTTACAGGGACTGATCCATGTGTAATCCCCGAAGGAGCAGGTACTTTAATGAGTGGATGGGCAGAAGGTTAGCAGTGGCAGAAGCCGCGTAGTACTAAGGCCTACATTTATTAATATTTGTTGCAACGCAGCACACTAAACAAAGTTGAATCAATGGGGGAAGAAAAATGCATCATATCTATTAAGAGATGGTTCATATTTTCTCTTCCCCAGTGTAGACGCACTTTTGGTTGCCCTGCGCCAATGCATACACCTCTGGGCCATTGTGCAATAAATAGCATGTATTTTCTTTAAACCATAGATTTTGTACTGGATTTGACCCTTCCAGTGCAAAAACTATCTTTTAATTGTTGTCACATTTGCATGTGTGCTGACCAATACAAAAAAAAAAAAGAAGAAGAAATAGTATATTTGTGTAAAAAACAATGGACCTCATTTAGTAGGAAATGGTGCAGCACGGTGCTGCAAGCAATATTGCTGCACTGAGCTGCGTCATTTAAAAAATGCATTGATGTGCCATATTTACAAGAATACGGCACAGCCCTGTGTTTTCACCTGTGCTGGTGCTAAATCATCTGCCTAGCGCCCATGCAGCTACCCTTGTGCCATGGCGCAAGGATACCTGCGTTGCACAGGTGATTGTTTATGTCCAAGAACGGACACCTTCTTGCACATAAACAATCATTAATGGTGATTTGCTCCTTCTATGTGTTCTGCAAGATGCAGCACACATAGAAAGAGCAAAAAATAAGGAGAAATAAAATAATTTTTCCTTGTTGCACCACTCTAACGCCAACCCTGAGGTGGCATTAGTTTTTGGTGCTGCCTCAGGTTTATCATTTCTTGTAAATCTGGGAAGCGTCAAAAAGCAGTGAGTGTTGTGTGGGTATGCCCACAGCAACACCCATTGCACGCCCCTTTGCCGCAGAAAACGGCGTCGGGGTGACCCATATTTACAAAGACGCGTTAAGCCATGTAAAGTGGCTTAACGCTGCCTTGTAGATATGGAACAGGGCACAGCACCACGGGAGCGTCGCCAAAAGTGATGCTTCGGTTGTGCAAGGGTTCGTAAATGAGGCCTTTTGGATGTTTGCATGAGAATACACATGTACTGCTGCTGGAATGCCTCCTAAACACAAAGTAGTGCAAAGTAGGGAAGGTGCAGGTGCTTTAGTGAATGCAGGTGCAAAGGGTTAGCAGTGGCAGAACCAACTGGGTTTTCTTCTGAGTAGTAAGGCCCACATTTACTAATGTTTGATGCAAGGCAGCACAGTAACCAAAGGGGGGGAGAAAAAAACTGCATCATATTTATTATGATTTGGTTCATATTTTCTCTTCCCCAACGTAGGTGCACTTTTCGCTGCCATGCACCAATGCACGCACCTTTGTTGAATAAATAGAATGCAGTTTCTCTAAACTATAGATTTTGTATTGGATTTGACCATTCCAGTGCACAATCTATCCTTTAATAATTTTCACAGTTGCATGTATGCTGAACAATGCAGCACACATGCAAAGTTGGAAAAATAGGAAGAAATGAAAACATTTTTCCTTGTTACTCCTGCCTCGAGGAGACACACGCTTCTAACACAAATCCCTGTATACAAATGTTAGCAGATAGAAAAAATTATGGATGATGGATGTTTGCTTGAGAAAGCACATGCCCCGCCCTTGGAATGCCTCCTGAACACAAATTAGTGCAAAGTAGGGCAAAGCACACCTTTGTGTTACTTTGGGATACAGAACAAGGTGAATCCTTGTTAGCGTAGGATAGCAAATCCCATCCCAACACTGCTCCAGGTTTGCATTCCCAAAAAGCAAAGCATTAGTAAATCCATGCCTCGGAGTGCACTGATTGCACACACAAGAGGTATGACTCGCTGGGCTGCTTCTGTACCAACTCAAAGGTCACTGTTTAAAGAGCAATTACACGATGGTAAGAGAGGGCTGTAGTGAAACAGCAATGAGAAATAATCTGAACCAGGAGAAGTGGCTATTGCATAACACTCTGTGTTGCGATTTGTCCTCCCAGCCCTATTCCGTATTCAGAGGTAGAGATGAGGAGATTTTAAAGAATGGAAATGGAAAAGAAGAGGTACAGAAGGAATGAAGGAAGAAAGGAGGAGAGGAGGGTGTGAAGAAAAGAGGGGAGAAGGATGTGAAAAGAAAGGAAGGAAGGAAGGAAGAAGTTTTGTTGATTGGGATAAACTCCCTTGAGTATGATCTCCTGCAAAATCCTCCATGTCAATTCACTTTAGTAGTTATCCACCTGTTAATTGTATACTTATTGAAGGCATTTCTCATTGTTAGCCCCAGTATTCTCCACTGTATATATTATGCACCCCACCATGCACAGATCTCTTTATGCCTATGTTCATCCTTAAGTGCAAGGCTCAACAAAAAGGGAAAAGGGAGAAAGTGGAGCCCAAATAATCTACAGGACTTGAGAATGCAGTTGAGAATCAGAACCTCAACTGCACCTCACCTTCCTTTTGTTTTCCCTGTCACCATAGCTGGAAGACATCTCTGCAGTCCTATAATGTACATTATTCCTATTTCCCTACCAATGAGAAGGTCACACCAGTGACATGACACTTTCTTAACTAGCAAGAACGGGTCTCTATTGAGGGAATGGGGAAAAGAGCATATGATTGATGGCACAACCTTAGGACCTAGACCAGGGGAAATCAAGGAAGGGATGGAACAATGGAGATAAGTACCCTTAGACCCATTAAAGGGGACTTCTGTTTTCTTTGTGATAGCAAAATCAATCCATGTTGAATCAAAGCAGGAAAAAGACCCAAGAAAGAAGGTTCCAAATGTGAATTTCACCTCTCTGCCCTCTTTCAAGGAAAATAATGAAGCCTTGAGGAGGAAGGCACACAATTCATCAGAGTTGGTGGTACTGGTTGTTTCCAGTGGCAGAGCCACAGCTTCTTCCAATCAATTGAGGTCATATTATGAAGAATTGGAAGTCCTGGACAATTCCCAGACAAATGAAATCCACCAAATCAGCATAGAATAACAAGGCAAAGAAGATGCTCAATGTTGACTAGTCCAGATTTGTAAGCAGATAGTAGTGTAGTGTGGTTGGTTTTACGTATCCTTTGCGCGTTAGCTTCAGGCTTTAGGCCTTTGTGCACTTTGCCCTGGATGTATTTTATTCATTTGCTGGCAGCTTAGAGCCTCTGTGCACTTTGCCCTAAATGCTTTTTATTAGGCTTCGTACTGTTATTTTTCAAATAGCCAGTTCTACGGTTTTGTTTTTTATTCATATCACACTGTTTTGCCTACTTCAGCACTGGAGTTCTCCATAACACATTCACTCTGTGCTTCAGTCAAGGATACAGTCTGGTACATTGCCGATAGACGTGGTAGGAGTTTAGACTTGGCATTCCTGCATAGGGACATTTTGTGATCACACTGACATGTTAGTTATAAAATCACTTCCTTGTCCCAATACACGCAAGAGGGAGATTCCGACCAGGGAACCACAACTAGACGCTGACTGCCTCGTTGCAGATGCTGAACCAAGATCACAGGCCTTTGCTCAGGTATGAGGGCTGATGTCTCCCCAGTGATACAGACAGGCAAGCTAGAAGCTTAACATGCTGTGCTTGAAATAGAACAAGCAGAGGGAGAGTAGAAACTATTATACATGATGATCGCTTTGTTCTTATGTTTTACTCTCCTAGTAACTATTTCAATCCTACTGTGTTGTATGGTTCTGGTTATTGCGGCTCATGCATTATCTGAAATACAGTTGCTTTATTAAATCATTATATAAAACTTATACTGTCTTTGTCATTTGTATATGAGATCATATTGTAAATGAGAGAGTTGGTTTGGATCTGAGTGACCACGACTTCCCTGAGAAGTTCCAAAGATGTCATGCGCTCGGCTGCCCAATCATCTCTTCCCCGTGGGAGAAATGAGGCACTGCTAGTTAGCCGGAGCAAAAAACGGATTTAGGGTGACAGAGTTCCTTACACGTGGGTCAGACTCAGTCCCCCACACCGTTATCGATCCTGCTGCCTAGAAATCCAGTAGTCTCATTTAGGATAGTGAGAGCCCACGCGACAGTAGTATCAACATTATCTAATGTTTCAAAACTATCAAGACACTAACCAACTGAAACTCTTGAAAACAAAAACATGGCCTGACTCTGAGGGCAGGTTGAACCAAGCCTTCTTAGGTTTGTTGAGCTAACTAAGGTTTGGTGAAGCATTCTCTCATACTGGAATTCTAAGAAAGACTGAATAATTTTAATTTGTCTAAAAGGGCATGTTCCAGAAGCTTTTAGGAGGAGTAAGGAATGTAAAAGGAATTGCTACAAGCAAAACTTACTTACTTGATTCCAACCTATTGTTTATTCCTCAAATTCACCATCACATTCACTAATGGACTGATTTGGAGATGGGCAGTAGTGGGGCATCTGAACAAGATTGATGTCTGTCCTGTCTTCCCACCTTTCACCTCATCTAGATTACTGAGATAGGGGTTTGCCCAATAGTGCTGCTGGGTGTGCACCCTGAATATCGAATCCAAAATATTAAGGAATAGAAATATTGAGGAAAAAATATCAAAAGGTGAGTGAGTATAGATATTCTATACTTTACTCCACAGCAATGTACCTTAGTGATATACATATCTTCTAGATATGTAGATGTGGCGTTAGGAAAAGTAAATACATACTTACGCATTTGCACAAACCTTTCGATATTTTGTTCCTCAATATTCTTTCCATGGTAGTCTTGATATTTTCTGGCTTGATTTTCAGTAGTACAACCCTCCTGCTGCTGGATATGCCTTCAAAAAAAATCCTCCCCAGGTCACAAAGCTAATGAGAATGGCATTAAAAGGGCCTGCCCTATGTAGGGTGGCCTGCACTATTCATGTAGCATATTTCCCGTCCAGGTATATTATGTATGCTATGGCAGCCCAAGACCAGAAAAAGGCAAAAACGTCTTCCATCCCAGTGCAGAGGCATTAGTTATTTTATTTCTCCTTTGAGGTCTGTCTTGAGGGCCCCTTACTGTCTGTGGTGCACCTCCTTTCCCCAATACCATAAAAAACGTATGTGCTATAAAGGAAAACAAATAGCTCTGTAGGTCTTTTAAATGAGCAAATATACAGTGGAATTGTATGTGATATACAGTGATTCCAGTGTATATTTGCTCATTAAAAAACCTACAGAGCTGTTAGCTTTCCTTCTACAAACCCCTTTTTCCAAAAATTGTGATGGTGTTTCCTTCCACATTCACCATGGAAATTAATTTACTCCTTTCCTTTTCAGGAGAACATTTCCAATCTTCTCTACGGTAGGAAGGGGGTCAAACGCACATTTGTGGCTATGCACAAACTCAGAGGATATTCCAGCCCCGGAATGCACAATCCCCAACTTACAGGGTAGATTTACTATTCCTTGTATGAGAGCAAAAACAATTTTTGTGAATTTTAAAAATTGTGTTATGTTAACAAGATTTGTAAAGCACAGCTTATCACCTGAGTGATATTTAGGCACTGGTGCAGGTGTGATGATCACCAGATGGGTGGATCTTCAGCTTCGTGCGGAACTCCAGAAGTGAGGAGACGGCCCATATGTGTAGAGGATGGTCATTCCACATTTTGGGTATGAGATAGGATGAGGCGAGGCCTCCTGTTCTGCTTTTGCGGGATGTGTGGGGTGTGTGCTACAGAGAGTGAGGCAGAGTGTAGGTGTCTGGTGGACTGGTGGAGGTGGAGGCAGCAGATGAGGTAGGCTGGTGGAATGTTGTGCAGTGCCTTGTATGCATGTGCAAAGAGTTTGAATTAACAGCATTTGTGTAACAGCAGCCAATGAGATCCCTGAGGTAGGGTGTGATGTGATTGTTTGGCATAAAGAACCTCTTCCTTTTTTTTAAATGGAACATCTGGCAGAAGGAACTGAAACACCTGACAGGTTCTAATTCACTGTTCTTCCACCATTCTGAACATGCAACTTGTCCTCACCACATAAAGAAGAAGGCAATTAGAACTGCTAAGTACATTTTAGAAATAGGTTGCAACTTTGAAAAACCAATAAAAAGGTCTTGCTAGGAATATTAGTTCTGGGAACACTAGGTGGATATTCTCAGATCTTAAACTCCTTATTAATAGGTGGGGTTTTCTGTTTGGGATCTGTAGTTCCCAGAAACTGCCTGTTTTTTTGCTTTTGATCACCGTTTTTTAAATCTTTACTGTTGGTGAGTCTCACTACCAACGTTTCACTCAAAGAAATTGAACTGAGTATTTACTGCTAGTCTCTTCCTGTTAAGATAAAGTCACTACTACACAGCTAGTGGAAAGGGCAGTGGGCTGGATACCCAGCAAACCTTTAGAGAACATGTGTGTGTAAATGTGTAGGGTGTGCATGTGAGACTACTAAGGTGTACAGTCTTATAAATGTTCACTAGTAGACTGGTGCAGAAGGGACTGTGCAAGGATAGGTTTTGACCTGGGATATGCCTTATATTTATTTCTGCTAAAACAGTGATGGATTGTGATGCACCCCAAACGATTGCCAGTGACTGAGATTAATTTAAGCATTCCATCCATCACTTTGTTGTTTTTGCATTTGCCACCCTAAGTATGCCCAGACGTGGGTCCCAGGCTCACTGTGCCACTGGAACCAAGCTATACCTGGCTGAAGAGCCCTTAGTAAGGTGAAATCAGTCCTAGGTTTCTTGTGTTCCAGCTCACGGAGAATCTGGCTTGGCATTTTGGCCTGTATTGTTCTCACAAAAAGCAGGGTCAAGGTTGATTTGCGTATGGCTGGGTCCAAACTGAGACAGCATGGTGGGCAAACAAAATGATGGCTTGGGATGCAGACCTGAGCGATTACCAGTGGCTAAGATTAATTGGAGCATTCCATCCATCACCTTGCTGTTTTACCATTTGCTGCCCCAAGTGCACTGGGTTTGCCCAGACGTTGGTCCCGGGCTCACTGTGTCACTGGAACCAAGCTATACCAGGCCGGGTCCAACTGGGCTGCAAGGTGGACAAAAAAATTATGGATTGGGATGCAGCATGAGTGATTGCCAGTGGCTGAGTTTAATTCAAGCCTTCATCCATCATCTTGTTGTTTTTTGCATTGTGTGTCGATATGCCCAGGAGTGGGTTCAGGCCTCACTGTGTCACTGAAACCAAGCTATAACTTGAAGAAGAGCCCTAACTAGGGAGAAGCCAGTCCTAGCTTCCTTGTGTTTGGGTTCAAGGAGGATCTGGGCTTGCAGTTCGGGCTGGACTGTTCCAATGAGGAACATGGTCAAGGCTGATTTGCATATAGTTGGGTCCAAACTGAGGTGGCATTGTGGGCAAAAACAATTATGGATTGGGATGCGGCCCAAGCGATTGCAAGTGGCTGAGAATAATTCAAGCATCCATCCATCACCCTGCTGTTTTTGCATTATAATATTTCTGGGAATACATGGATAAATCAGTAGGGTTTACAAAAAATCTGTAGTGCTATCACTGTATTATTATACATATAAGTGAAACCTGCTTTAAAGTGCCGTTTCATTCATCTTAGGCCTACACAGTTCAGCAACATGTTAAACCGTGGTAAAAGATGCATGCTGATTTGATTTTGCAGATTCCAATAACATACATATACATCTTTTGTGACGTCAATTCATGTTTGTCGGAGGTTGGCCTGGCTTATAGTGGGTACCTTGTGGTACTTACTCCTTGTGCCAGATCCAGTTGTCCCTTATTAGTAGATTAGTAATGTTCTAGCAGCTTAGGCTGATAGAGGTAGCTATAGCAGAGCAGCTTAGGCTGAACTCGGAGACATGCAATGCTCCTGTTTTACCACTTATATCACTTAGCACTATATCATAAGAAACACAATACTCAGAGTTACTAAAAATAAAGGTACTTTATTTTATTGACAATATGCCAAAAGTATCTCAGAGGATATACTCCCTTAGGAGGTAAGTAAAATACACAGAATATACACACAGACCAAAATCAGGTAAGTAAACAGTTAGAAAAGTAGTGCAATCACTGTAGAACACAATAGAATGCAAAGGGAGACAATAGGCCTAGGGGCAACACAAACCATATACTCCAAAAGTGGAAAAAGCGAACCACAAAGGGATCCCAGGCCTAGTATAGTGTGTAGACGGTTGCTGGGAGTGTAAGAAAACACTAAGGGTGTCCAAGATACCCCACCCCAAGACCCTGAAAAGTAGAAGTAAAGTTACCCTACTACCCCAGAAAGACAGTAAAGTCGAGATATGGGATTCTGCAAAGGCAACAGCTGACTGCAAAGCACTGAAGACGGATTCCTGGACCTGAGGATCTGAAAAGGAAGGGGACCAAGTCCAAGAGTCACGCAAGTGTCCAGGGGAGGCAGGAGCCCACTAAACCCTGGATGAAGGTGCAAAAGGGCTGCCTCTGGGTGGAAGAAGCTGAAGATTCTGCAACAACAGAAGATGCCAGGAACTACTCCTTCGGTCAGAAGATGTCCCACGGTGTGCTGGAGGATGCAGAGTTGTTTCCATACAGAAAGACCACAAACAAGCCTGGCTAGCTGCAAGGGTCCCGGTTGAAGAAAAAGGGTGCTGCCAGGGCCCAGGAAGGACCAGGAGGTTGCCACTTGGAGGAGGAGACAGAGGGGGTGCTCAGCAACAGAGAGAGCCCACGCAGAAGCAGGCAGCACTCGCAGAAGCACCTGACAGGCGTTCAAGAAAGCTGAACACAGCGGTCGTCTCAGCACAACAAAAGAGGGTCCCACGAAGCCGGTGGTCAACTCAGCGAGTTGAGCAATGCAGGACGGAGTGCTGGGGACCTGGGCTGTGCTGTGCATGAAGGAATCCTTGCAAGAGTGCACAGAAGCCCTAGCAGCTGAAGATCACAGAGTACACAGGATTACTGTCTGGCGTTGGGGAGGCAAGGACTTACCTCTGCCAAATTTGGACAGAAGGACCACTGGACTGTGGGGGTCACTTGGATCCAGCTCCTGTGTTCCAGGGACCACGCTCGTTGAGATGAGAGGGGACCCAGAAGACCGGTGATGCAGACGTTTGGTGCCTGCGTTAGCAGGGGGAAGATTCTGTCAACCCACGGGAGATTTCTTCTTGGCTTCCAGTGCAGGGTGAAGGCAGACAGCCCCCAGAGCATGCGCCACCAGGAAACAGTTGAGAAAGCCGGCAGGATTAGGCGCTACCATGTTAGTGATAGTCTTCTTGCTACTTTGTTGCGGTTTTGCAGGCGTCCTAGAGCAGTCAGCGGTCGATCCTTGGCAGAAGTGGAAGAGGGAGATGCAGAGGAACTCTGGTGAGCTCTTGCATTCGTTATCTGACGAGAAACCCATAGGAAGGACCCTAAATAGCCCTCAGAAGAGGATTGGCTACAGAGAGAGGTAAGCACCTATCAGAAGGGGTCTCTGACGTCACCTGCTGGCACTGGCCACTCAGAGGTCTCCATTGTGCCCGCACACCTCTGCATTCTAGATGGCAGAGGTCTGGGACACACTGGAGGAGCTCTGGGCCCCTCCCCTGGGGAGGTGCTGGACAGGTGAGTGGTCACTCCCCACCCCTTTGTCCAGTTTTGTGCCAGAGTAGGGCTGCGGGGATCCCTGAACCAGTGTAGATTGGCTTATGCAAGGAGGGCAGCATCTGTGCCCTTCAAAGCATTTCCAGAGGCCAGGAGAGGCTACTCCTCTCAGGCCCTTAACACCTATTTCCAAAGGGAGAGGGTGTAACACCCTCTCTCAGAGGAAATCCTTTGTTATGCCTTCCTGGGACTGGGCTGCCCAGGCCCCAGGGGGCAGAAACCTGTCTGAGGGTTGGAGGTAGCGGTAGCTGCAGAGAAAACCGCAAAAAGCTAGTTTGGCAGTACCCAGGGTCCATGCTGGAGCCCCGGGGATGCATGGGATTGTCCCCCCAATACCATTCTGGTATTGGGGGGACAATTCCATGATCCCAGACATGTTACATGGCCATGTTCGGAGTTACCATTGTGACACTACACATAGGTATTGACCTATATGTAGTTCACGCGTGTAATGGTGTTCCTGCACTCACAAAGTCCTGGGAAATTGCCCTGAACAATGTGGGGGCACCTTGGCTAGTGCCAGGGTGCGCTCACACTTAGTAACTTTGCACCTAACCTTCAGCAAGTGAGGGTTAGACATATAGGTGACTTATAAGTTACTTAAGTGCAGTGAAAAATGGCTGTGAAATAACGTGGACGTTATTTCACTCAGGCTGCAGTGGCAGTCCTGTGTAAGAATTGTCTGAGCTCCCTATGGGTGGCAAAAGAATTGCTGCAGCCCATAGGGATCTCCTGGAACCCCAATACCCTTGGAACCTAGGTACCATATACTAAGGAATTATAAGGGTTTTCCAGTGTGCCAATCAGAATTGGTAAAAGTAGTCATTAGCCTGCAGTGACAATTATAAAAGCAGAGAGAGCATAAACACTGAGGTTCTGGTTAGCAGAGCCTCAGTGATACAGTTAGGCACCACACAGGGAAAACATATAGGCCACAAACTTATGAGCACTGGGGTCCTGACTAGCAGGGTACCAGTGACACATATCAAACACTGACAAATAGGGTTTCCACTATGAGCACTGGGGCCCTGGCTAGTAGGATCCCAGTGAGACAGTAAAAACACCCTGACATACACTCACAAACAGGCCAAAAGTGGGGGTAACAAGGCTAGAAAGAGGCTACCTTCCTACAATGTTTCTCTGGCTAACCTCATAATCAGATTCTAGAGGTTTGTGCCACCAACTAGGCATTACTTTGCACCCCAGCAGAGGGAACACAGGCTTCCCCACACATAAGGAGCACTTATAAATGATTGGCCAAGTTCATGGGAGAGGGTAGGGGCGGTGAGTAATTCTACATCTTATAATTAGGTGTCACACTGCACCTGCACTGGGTCTGCCCAAGCCCTCTGAAAAAAGGAGGATACTCACACATCTGGAGCCATCACAGGATAGGCTTTGAGGTTTGTGTGTGAAAAGATCTGGCAGTGATGTGAGCTAGGGTGGTGCCAAGATTCTCAGAGAAGCTCCTTACAGAGAAAAGGTGATGCCACAATATTGGATTGTCCCAGAATGCTGTCCAGGAAGGTCGGGATATGGCTAGAGGAATGATGTGGCATCGTAGGATGGTACAGGGATGCCAGGCATGTAGAACTTCCCACCCCCACTTATAAACCCCTGCAAAAGAGAGATGGAGAAACAAAACTATGGCCCTGGAAGCCTGAATAATGGATAGCTGAAAGGAAAAGCCTCCTGATACCATGCTAAGGACTGTGTTTCCAGCTGACCCTCCCGAATAGATGGATCTCTCAAGGGCCAGTGGCACTGCCCTTCCTATGGCCCCGAGGACTAGTTGGGGAAAGATCTGGACTCCACTAGAACCCCAAAGTGCTCTGTATGACAGCCAGGGGACCTGGGGCGTGGGGGCCTGGTCAGCAGGCGGTCATGCTGGGTGGTAGTGGAGGGGATGCGCAAGAAGCCCCAATCAGCAAAAATGGAGTACAAGAGCAAGAGAGGGCATGACTGGTACAGAGAGCCAGAAAATCCAGCTCCCAGTAAAGTGCACCACTTTAGGGGCCAGGAGGCTTGTTGAAAATGGTTGCTAGAACTCACCACCAGGAGCAAAATGAAACAAAGATCTTCAAAATCGGCCCAACAGGTCCTGAGCTATGCAACTGGTGGGCCAGGGCCTGGTCAGTTGGTGCACAAGCAATAATATCATCCCCTGGGGGAGCGGGCATGCATGGGTGCTCTCCCTCAAATGCTATTTGCCTCGGGGGACCCTATCTCCCTGGGCTGATGCAAAGACAGCCAGTAGGCCCAATGCAGTTCAATGAGTCCCAGGGATCTCATCCCCCTGGGACAAAGAAAGCAATTGCGACCAACATTGGGATGCTGTTGTGCTCTCCATTTGCCTCCTGGAGAAGTCAGAGCCCCGGGAATGATGTGCGCTGCCTCATCTGCCTCCGGTGCCCGTGTTTGCAGGGGGCAGAGGGCCGGAGTTGCCAACCCACCAGCACTCCACATGGATCAGAGAGGTAACTGGGGCCTCCTGTCTGCTGGAACAGGAGAGCGGCCCATGAACCACTAAATCAATTGGCAGCATGGAAATAGGTTCCCTGTGCTGCTTTCAAAAGAAAAAAAGGTTAAGGCTATGAGTGCCCTGGGTGGGACCCTGGCACCCCATAGCAAAAGAAAAACAAAGAGAAAACATAGGAAATTCCATGGCGTGTGGCAGCAGTAGACAGAGGCTGGATCAGCTAATGAAGTATTCATTGCTCTTGGAGAAGCGTCCATAAAGAACTGCATACGCTTTGCTTTACACATTTTCTTAGCTTGTGGTGCCCCTAGGAGGGCAGGGGCACCACCTGCAGAGTACATAATAGTGTGGGAGTGTTCAGGGAGTACTGCAGTCCCCAGATGATTGCATTTCAACCCTAGGTCTCCAGGGCCACTAAATGTATGACCTCAGAAGAGTCTTACAATGAATACAATCACTTCAGGAGTGGGTGGTTTTGCTTTGTAGCGCTGGAGAGCAAGGACCCTTTGTGGTTGGTCCTGTATCTGCCTTTTATATGGCCTAAAGAGAGTGAAAGAAAGACTCTGGCACATGTTGCTGGTTATTTTGAATCTAAAAGTTATATTGACAATGCCTATTGATGACAATGCATTGCTTAAATTAATTGCATTTGAAAATGTTTTTTGATTTAAATGATGTATGTACTTATTGTTCTGAATAATGTGGTAATCCCTTGATAAAGCCAATAGTCTTACTCTATATATTGATGTGATGAGCCCTTGACCAAGCCAACAGGCTTGTTATATGTACTGATGTGGTGATCACTTGACAAGGCCAAAAGAACAGCCTTATTTGAAGTGACACAACCTTATATTATAAGCATGGCTGAATTCTCTTAGCTGTGGGTTCTGATATGACAGGGCAGATCACAAGTCTTGACTCCAGGCCCTATCCAGTGGACTCAAGGGCCTGCACTTCTGACTGCTTTGCCAAAGACTGCAGGAAATGGCCTTTCAAAAGTGCCTAAGATCTCCTTGGTGCTGGGTCTAACCTTCAACAATGCCACAAGCTCAGCATCCTTTTCAATAGAGCTCACTGGAAAAGCCTTACAACCACGTGGTACGGCCCCTCTTTATCAGCCTGATGATGTGCTCAGAGCCCTGACCCCGATATCTGCTTTAATCGTGACCTCAATTAGGCCTACGATGATGTGATGTATGATGTTACAAGAAGAGGTGGGTGTAACTTGTATAATTTGCTGAAGTACAATTATGCAAAAGTACAGCAAAATTACTCAAGATTGCGCATAACCCTGCATTTAATGCATTTTTCTTAGCACCCATGCGTCCAAAGGAGATCAGAGGATGCATTATGCGCTAAGAAAATAATGCTAAATAAAACAGAACATGAACAACAACAACCGGCAGCCCCTTACGCTCGCTCATTTCTGTGTTCCTGTTCTCCTGCAGTAGGACATTTGTGACAAATTTTTTGCTAATTTGGCAACAAAAAAGTAAAACAAACTTACCACCATTACTAAGACTACTCCAGCAGAATTAAAATTTCAGCCAGGCCTTGTTACAAGTACTGTAAATAATTATGAAATTTGTGTTGTCAATGGTGATTACGTGTATGACAACTGAACTTTGCATTATAAGAGTTCTGGTTGCACAACAACTGTGAGAAATTTGATTTTTAATTTGATGTGGAGGAGGCCCTGCTAACACAGAAAAATCTTAACTATTTAGTCATGACAGGCCAGATAGCGGATTTTATCCCCTATACCAACTGACCGAACGCAGTTTGCTTTAAAGATAACGTCATAATAAAACGCCATAAACAATAAATAACAATCAATAATAATCAATTAGTCAAATCAAATCAAATCATTAACATTTATAAAGCGTGCTACTCACCCGTGCGGGTCTCAAGGCGCTAGGGGGGAAAGGGGGGGTTATCGCTGCTCGAACAGCCAAGTCTTTAGGAGTCTCCGGAAAGCGGAGTGGTCCTGGGTGGTCCTGAGGCTGGTGGGGAGGGAGTTCCAGGTCTTGGCCGCCAGGAAGGAGAAAGATCTCCCACCCGCCGTGGAGCGGCGGGTGCGAGGGACGGCAGCAAGTGCGAGGCCAGCGGAGCGGAGGGGGCGGGTGGGGACGTAGAAGCTGAGGCGTCTGTTGAGGTATTCCGGTCCCTTGTTGTGGAGGGCTTTGTGTGCGTGGGTGAGAAGACGGAAGGTGATCCTTTTGCTGACTGGGAGCCAATGCAGGTGTCTCAGGTGTGCGGAGATGTGGCTGTTGCGGGGTACGTCGAGGATGAGGCGGGCCGAGGCGTTTTGGATGCGTTGCAGGCGGTTTTGGAGTTTGGCGGTGGTCCCGGCGTAGAGGGTATTGCCGTAGTCCAGGCGACTCGTGACAAGGGCGTGGGTCACAGTTTTTCTGGTGTCGGCGGGGATCCAGCGGAAGATCTTGCGGAGCATGCGGAGAGTGAGGAAGCAGGCGGAGGACACGGCGTTGACTTGCTTGGTCATGGTGAGAAGAGGGTCCAAGATGAAGCCGAGGTTGCGGGCGTGGTCTGCGGGGGTCGGTGCGGTGCCGAGGGCCGTGGGCCACCAGGAGTCGTCCCAGGCGGACGGGGTGTTGCCGAGGATGAGGACTTCCGTTTTTTCAGAGTTCAGCTTTAGGCGGCTGAGCCTCATCCAATCTGCGACGTCCTTCATACCCTCTTGTAGGTTGGTCTTGGCGCTGGCGGGGTCCTTGGTGAGGGAGAGTACAAGTTGGGTGTCGTCGGCGTAGGAAGTGATGATGATGTCGTGCTTGCGTACGATGTTGGCGAGGGGGCTCATGTAGACATTGAAGAGTGTCGGGCTGAGCGATGAGCCTTGAGGTACGCCGCAGATGATCTTGGTGGGTTCTGAGCGAAACGGAGGGAGGTAAACTCTTTGGGAGCGGTTAGCGAGGAAGGAGGCGATCCAGTCCAGGGCCTGGCCTTGGATCCCGGTGGAGCATAGGCGGGTGATTAGGGTGCGGTGACAGACGGTGTCAAAGGCAGCCGAGAGGTCGAGGAGAATGAGGGCGACTGTTTCACCGTTGTCCATCAGGGTTCTGATGTCGTCTGTGACTGAGATGAGGGCGGTTTCCGTGCTGTGGTTGGTTCGGAATCCGGTTTGTGAAGGGTCGAGCAGGTTGTTGTCTTCCAGGAAGGTGGTCAGCTGTTTGTTGACGGTCTTTTCTATTACCTTGGCTGGGAAAGGTAGAAGAGAGATGGGGCGGAAGTTTTTCAGGTCGCTTGGGTCAGCCGTAGGTTTCTTTAGTAGGGCGTTGACTTCAGCGTGCTTCCAGCATTCGGGGAAGGTAGCAGAAGAAAAAGAAGAGTTGATGACGGTCTGGAGGTGCGGGGCGATGATGTCGTCGGCTTTGTTAAAGATGAAGTGCGGGCAGGGGTCCGAAGGGGCGCCGGAGTGGATAGAGTTCATGATGGATTTGGTTTCTTCCGTGTTGATGTGGGTCCAGTTGTTGAGGGTGATGTCCGGGGAAGCGGGTTCAGTGGTGTATGGTTGGGTCTGGTGTCCGAAGCTGTCGTGGAGGTCGCTGATCTTGCGATGGAAGAAAGTGGCGAGGGATTCGCACAAATCCTGTGAGGGCGTGACGGCGTTGGCGCTGGCGCTGGGGTTATACTGAAATATAGCACTGTCTAACCAACAGTGAGAAACTGTCTGCTTGAAACTAACTTCTGCACAGAAACCCCTGATCGACAACCGAGAGAAATGGCAAGAAGACTTGTAGCTAAACAGCTGAGCTGATTACGGCTGGACCTGAAACACACAAGACCTGAAATGAGGAATACAGTTGACACATGCTGCCCCAGTGCCATCAAGCTGAGAAGTTTCCTCAATCTTAGCCTGAGCTACAGAACAGAACCTTTTTCTTGATGATAGGATGCTGCATTGAAAAATGTGACTTGCATGGCCACGACTAGTTAGCTGCATTCTTAAGTTTGTGAGTAGACTCGTCCCTCTTGTCAGAGCCCAAAATGTTAACAGCTAAACAATGAAAATAGCTTTTAGGCCTGCAGTCACTGTGACGACATCTACCTTAAATCTCTAGCATGACATATGTTTATATAATAGACACCCTATCCCATGGCCTTACAAGGCACACTTTAGGGATGACTTATTAATACAGATTTCTCTACATATCAATGGAAGATTTTCCTTGCTATGTGTTACTGCAATGCTTTTAAAATGCAGCACAGTCAGATCAGATTTGAGCCCCTGGAAGCCATAAATATGGTACATTTTCTACATGATCTACCATGACCTTCGAAGGACGTTAAATAGTCTAACTGGGTGAAAGGAATTGTACCGGGGAGTAGATACACACACACACACTGTGGCACTGAAAAGCAGTATCACAGTGCACAAAATCATAACACAAACAAAAACATAGGACCATAATTATACTTTTTGACGCAAAACTGCGCCGGCGCAGTTTTGCTTAAAAAATATTACCACCGGCTAACACCATTTTGGTGCGCTGTGCGGGCGTCAAATTTATACTTTGACGCACAGCGGCGCAAACCACAGGTGCAAGTCATTTTTTTTTACGCACACCGCAGCGTCAAGTCGTAAAGCAAAACGACGTTAACGTGGCGGAAATGACTGTGGGTCGATTTACGACACCGCACACCGGATATGCAGCGTTTTTTGACACAATAGCGCCAAAATTCCCCGCGAACACAGCCATTTCAGCAGAGGAGAGGCAAAATGGATCCCAGATGCTTGTACAGACCCCAGGAAGATGACAACAGACCAGAAACCAGTCAGGAGGACCCACACAAGAACAAGGACACTTTTAAGAAGAAAAGAAAGTGTCGCTTCAGTGCAGAGGAGCAGGAAATTCTGGTTAAAGAGGTGACGGAACGCCAGCACCAACTGTTTGTCACCTCAAAGTTGCCAATCAGTAGGAGAGAGGCAATATGGCAACAAATTGTTGACAAGATTAACAGTGTGGCAGAAGTACGCAGAACAGTGATCGAGTGCAAGAAACTCTGACATGACTGCAAGCGCAGGACCAAGGAAAAGATGGCCAGGAACAGGAAGGCAGCACTGCAGACTGGAGGTGGGAGTCCAGCACACCAGGAGGCCCTGGACCACATGGAGGAGATGGTCGCAGCCGTCATCCCTGAGGAGATCGTCACAGGGATTCAAGGACAGGACAGCGCAGACTACCAGGAGACAACACACATGCACGGTAAGTCGCATGGGGAATTATAATGCACTAATGTCAACTGTAAGCAGGGGGGTATACGGACCACAAAATGCATGGAAGTCATCATATACATGGAGTGGCATGGGTAAAGGGGTATGGCATGGGGGCATGGCCTACACAGAGAGAAGCTGGGGCACACCATAACACTACACCAACAACAGTCCCATGGGGGCATGCTGCCATGGTCACTGACACACCTGCACAGTCAGAAGAGGAAATAAGACACTGCTACGACTATCAGGGCAATCCAGTGTACCACACTTTCCCTAACATCAGCTGTACACATTACCAATGCCAACTTCCATATCGTGCCATTACAATTCTATGCATAGGATACGCTTACATGTCAACTACATATAAGTGGATGTGAAAGATCAGAGACTGGGGCAGGTCCAGATTGTTAAGTGTGGTGCCAGTGCCATCAGAGCACCCACAGCCAGTGAAAGGTCCCACCATGAGAATGGATGGAGGCCTGAGTAGGACAAGAAGGTGGCAAGTCACTATTTGGCCTAAAACAACACTAGAGGAGATGATGCTGACAAGTCCAATAACTTAATACTATACATGTGACATGCAGGTGGGCCATAGGCCTGGGAGAATACCCATCTGAAAGACTGGAGCAATGAACAGGAAACAAGATCACAATGTGAAATCATCACAAGGCAGGCATGTCACATCAAAAATGCCACAACACACACACACTAATTGTACCCCATTTCATTTAAGAGGACGATGGATCTCCTGCGGATATGCCTGTCCCGGAATACCCTGATGACATGGACGAGCTGACAAACATTCCCCAGCAGACCATCCAAGATGTCCTTGGAACCCTCCAGACCTCACCTTCAGTCACAAGGAGGAGCACAGAACAAGCAGCCATCGCAGATGATCCACCCACCACCCCAATTGGAAGACCTGCCAGCTCCAATACAGCTGAGGACTCAGACGACACAGGCACCAGCTTTGAGAGAACTGTAGTTGGAGTACAGCGGGAGATGGCCAAGGAGGTGCGGGTGGGGATGCAAACTATGGCAGCCAGCCTAGAGGGGGGGTGTTTGTGCATGATGTCATCTGCAGATCAGGCAGCAGCTATGCAAGCCCTAACATACATCCTGCAAGGACTACAAGAAACTGTCAAGGAATTCACCACTGCAGTAAGGGAGTTGCCACAACACCTCGCACCCCAAAGCTTCCACTGCATGCACGAATGCAATCATGACCCCCTCAGGGCCGACCTGGCTGCCTACCATCGTGATATGGCTGCTATTCTTAAGAATCAGCAGATCCTCCTTGCAGCAGTAATGCCCTTAAGACCTTCACAGGTAGCAGTGACCGGGATGTTTGACTCCACGTCTTCTAACACTGAGGTGTGTGTTGTCCCTTCACAACCACCACCACCAAGGACAGAGGAGGCAACACACACATCAGAAGAAGAAGACATGGAACAGATCACCTTCACACCAAAAAGTACCTGGAAGCACTAGTCCCTGCCACATGGACAACTATTACCAAGGTCCAGCGCTTTGTAACATGCCAGTCTTACAACAACTGTACTCAATGACTGTTCTGCAAACCACTGTTAATCTTGTCATCCTGCCCAGTGATTGTCTCTAACTTACTCATTGGCAAATCCTGTCCCTCTGCACTGTCTGACACATCACCCCAGCATGTCAAAAGCATTTTACTTTACCACTTGTGTAGGATCACAATGGAAGATGTCACTATAATGGACTCACAATCATGGACAATGTACAAATAGCACTACAGCACTTTTCAATAAATAGCACTTACACAACAACTTTGTCTCTGTGTAATGTGACACATCACCTGTGCAGTAGATAACTGAAATGTGACTCCTGTCAAATTACATAGCTTGACAATACAACTGTCCTGAAATTATGTAGTCAGATAAATTTGCACACTGGCCAGGATTGCATCATACTCCGCACTTCCTGAGGGTAATGTCTGATGAAGTGAGAAACCATACACCATCATGCTGTGTTGGACAGAATAATGCTTCCTCAAGGGATATCTAAGTCATCAAATAGTGGCAGCAAAATGTTGTCACCATGCAATACTAACACATATAACAGTGCACACAAATCTAAGTAAACACTCCAAAAACTGCATGAATGAAGGTGTCTGAGTTTCCATCCAAATAAGTAATCATGCTGAACTGTGTCACAAATGATGACTGTGAGTCATGAAGACGATACTACAAGAGTGCTTACGACAACTCACCTTATAAGGGTGTCCTTGAACATCACACTGCAGTCACACCTACAACAGTTCCCCCAATAACAAATCTGGAAGCACTGTTTGTGACTTTGAAAACATACTTATTGACAAAACACTTTGGGATCCATATTAACTGTGATTGGTGGTTGCAATGAATGGTGGAATCTTTGCAAGGTAGCTCTGGGGTAGCTGCCAATCTTACAGCTCAGTTGGGATTTGTTCGTAGCATAGGACACAAATGTAATAGAACACAATTAATGTACACTAATGCCAAGGCCCCGATCAACAAGCATTTAACACATACTGTAAAGGGTTCACTATATATTTATTAAACGGTAATCAAAGAAGAGGAAACTCGGGGAAAAGTCTTACCTACCCTAATCTACCCTAACTACTCATTACCCACAACTGTCCCTAACTAACCTAACCTAACCTAACCTAACTTACTTATCACATGTAACAAAATGTTCTAAACATCAACCCCCCACCCCCCTTATGAGACGGGACACATGGAAGACAACAGATACTAACCTAAACACATACTATACTATCCTAAACAAATATATATTTTGTATTTTTTTTATATTAAAATGTTTTTTTTTTTGTAAACACACAAGAACCCCAACATAGCCCTACACACTAAAAAAGTAAAAATAGAATGAATCAGGACCCCCCACCCACTAACACTAACTAAACTAACATCCTATACTAACCTAACACTAAGCCCCCTAAGCACACTAAGTATAAGAACAAGGAAAGAGGAGGGAGGGGAGGGAATCATGTCCATATCAAAAGTCTAGAGTTTGGCCCTCCGGAGGGTCCGCTTTATGGACTGCACATGCCTGTTCATATGTCGAACATCCCGCTGCAGGTGACTGATTTTCCATAGCACACGGTCCATTTTTCTTTCCATTGCCTGAAAAGCTGCAGGGTCAACTGTAGCAGCTGGGGCAGTCTGGATACCGGCGGAGGATGTGTGTGGGCGTGTAGAGTCAATGTCTGTGGGCTGCCCTGAAGGTGTTCCACTGCTGGGGCCTGGAGCAACTGCAGACGTTGGGACAACAGTCCCAGCTGTGGGTGGTAACACCTGGGTGGAAGTGGTGGTTGTGCTGGTGGTGGCTGTTGTGGGCAAAGTAGGGCCACCCTGTGGGAAAGCCCTCCATGCTCCGGAGGCCCGTTCATTCCGGTATCTTCGGGCCATCCGTCTGAACCCCGACTCTACCAGCAGGATATGCTGGTACCTCATAGCCCACCTCTGGAACTCACAGACCTCGATGGGTGTTATGTACGCAGCTCTGAAGACAAAGGCAAACAATTTACATTAGGAACTGCATTGTGTGAAATGGCACAAGAAGTAAATCAGACAGTACATCTTATGTACTTGTAACAGCTCATATCATCATACAGATCATTGAATGTCCCTGAGGAAGTACATGGCAGGGCAGCCTACAAAGGTCATATCACACATAGCACATCCAAACCCTACAAGATGGGTAACAACTGGCATTAATTTGGCATCTGAGTTCTGCCAGTTGTCAACTAACAATCATGCTGCACATCCTCCGCCAATGCCAGGGCTACGGATGTCAGTGTACGGTATGGAAATCTAAAGCCACATGATCTGCAAGTTGTAATTGTACTTGCTAGTATAGTACTCACATGCCATACCTAAGTGTGTATACTAGGTTCCAACCAAACATTCACTTATTCACATGTCTGTGCAACATACTGGTAGCATCAGTCCTAGGTACCCTATTCACAAACCCATGCCTGCGTTTGAGGGTGGGGGGGGTGGAGAAACAACGAACAATTTCAAACAACATGGACACCCAGGAGTCTATAGAAAGCTGGACATGTGTTTGGCTCTACACACACACCACAGGTAAGGTCTATCAACAAATAGGAGACAGCAAACCCTTGACCAATCCTAGCACCACACATGTCAGGAAATGCAGACCATTGTCCACATCATATACTTCCAGTAAGGCATGACTTACAACCGACACAGAGTTGCAAGAACACCCATGATCATGATTTGTATGCACACCTAGGCCATTGAACTCAAGTGCCACATACTTGTAGCACTATATGTGGAACTACATGCTGCTAGGAAGTTCTACCTACATTTTAATAAGTCCTTTGTGAATAGGGAAGCAGAAGTCTGTTGGAAAGAGATTTGCAGTCCCAATCTGGGAGAATGTGGGTCTGACAGGCAGACTAAGGGGGTCATTCCGACCCCGGCGGTCGGCGGGCACCGCCCGCCGGGCGGAGACCGCCAAAAGACCGCACCGCGGTCAAATGACCGCGGCGGTCATTCTGACTTTCCCGCTGGGCCGGCAGGCGACCGCCAGAAGGCCGCCCGCTGGCCCAGCGGGAAAGACCCAGCAACGATGAAGCCAGCTCCGAATGGAGCCGGCGGAGTTGCTGGGGTGCGACGGGTTTGCAGACACTGAAAATCATAATGGGGCCCCACGACACCCGTTCCCGCCATCCTGTTCCTGGCGGTTGGCGGGAAGGGGGTCGGAATCCCCATGGCGGCGCTGCAAGCAGCGCCGCCATGGAGGATTCCCTGGGCCAGGGGAAAACCGGCGGGAAACCGCCGGTTCCCCTTTTCTGACCGCGGCTTTACCGCCGCGGTCAGAATGGCCCAGGAAGCACCGCCAGCCTGTTGGCGGTGCTTCCGCGGTCGTTGGCCCTGGTGGTCAATGACCGCCAGGGTCAGAATGACCCCCTAAATCTGAGATGAGTTCCAGTGCGGCTCTTGTTGATACAAGTGTTATCCACATGACTCACCCCAGTTCTCATTGCGGTGCCTACAGGAATGACCTACAATCCCTAGATAATACAATAGGATAAGCATTGGCCAACTCAAAAATGGTGAGAAACTGAAATCCCACTCATGGAACAAGACAAATGATTGGCCAGCGCATCACACCTTGCTATGTGTTCAACACACAGGAGTCCATCACACATCACCAGCAAACACAACACATAACAGACATATCAACACTTACTGGAGTGGTCGGGGTCCTCAATTGTAGCCACCTCTCCCACAGTGTAGGGTGCCGGTCCACCTGTAAGGCATGGAAAGAAGAAATGTGCTCAAAATCTGTGCACTCACCAACAATTCCAAAGACAAAAACAATGTGTAAGATGACATAAGTAATGAAAGCCATTCAGACATGATAATACTGCATCTGATATATCACGGCTAACATGTACATAGCATGGGTCTCCTGTGACAATTACACACATATCTGAACACATGCAGTGGCCCTAACTATCATGTGGTGGCAAACATGCTCCTTCATTAGTGAGCAGAAATAATAATGATGTGTAATCGTCTCATCATGTGCATCCAAGAGAGACATCCAAAGCCTGGTTACTTGAGGACTGCATTACCAGTCAAACAGCCTATGTGGCCATGACACATTTATGACACATAGGTACAATGTACAGAGGGGCAGGGACTTTTGTAAGCCCTCATGTTGTTACAGTTTCTTCATTTGATGTGGCCCAGCAATGGTGATTTGCACCAAACATAGAGATATGAACCCATGTGCATACCTTTGGACTGCTATCCCTAACTGGAATGTGGCACAACAAACTCCAAATACCAGTGTAAGATGTTAGCTGAGGGCACCTTACACCTTTTCCCGATGTTTTCAAATCCAGATCTGACAGGTATCCAAAAAGATGAAGGACCACAATAATCCTTAACATTCATAGAACTTCCAAAAACGCTTTCCTTACACACTCACCAGACACACATGAGACCTATGTCTGGGCCACATTGGTATCATCAATTGACGTTAAGCCAGCTCTCATTTTGTGCATCATGTAGTGTTTCTAAAGTCAGTCTAGCTATTGCATCAAGAAAGGTTGCCTATATTTTAGTAAATCTATACTTCACTGGCAAATGTGACCTATATAGACATGATTGGCTCCTATTTTGTGTTGCTATCTGGCACAAAGGCGGCACCAAATTACATTAAGCAAAAGTATTCGCTAAGTTTGCAGAGCACGTGCTTCCTGACAGCTAGCAATTGTGGTCCTTCACATAGTCCATCAATGACCCTGTATGTTTCCGCAGCATTCCACAGTCAGCAACGTAGCCGGCAGATATTGTACAAATCATCTGATGTCACTACAGAGCTTTTAATTGTGCAGATTTACATGATTTGTACTCACCAACAGTGCCACCAATCACTATTCCCAGGTGGTCCAGCAGATCTTGCTCCCTGGTGATGAGGTCAGCCCAGCGGTGCTTCAGCTGGTGGTCATTCCTCTGGCTCCCATACACGCGCTGCAAGTGATGTAGCACCTTTCCCCACCGGATTCGTCGCACCTCAGTGTGATACCCCTCTATCACCCTGCCTCGATCATGAGTGGGTGGAAATGGCACACCAGCCATATAAACTCCCCAAGCTCCTCCTCACCCATCCTGCCAAGACGTGGCCTACTCAACATCTCAGCACCAAAAAGGGGAATAGAGGATAAAGAAGAAGAAAGGAGAAAAGGGCGAAAGTAGAAGTACAAAAAAAAAGTAAACTTAACAGCTAAAAGAGCCCAACTATCCCCAAACTAGCACTACCCACAACAGACTCCTACAAACAACAAATACAATACAATACCGGACAATTGTAAACAAAACGCACTCAGACAGTATACAACAACAATATTTATTTCACAAAGTAACAAGTTAGATAGCACACAGGACACAAAAGCACAAAATCACTGGACAACACTCTGAACACAGCCACACAGTCTAGAAGATTCACAGACTGCAAAGTGAAAGTGAAAGTACACCCACTGTACATATTCTGTAAACAGGATATCCTATTACATCACTTCCTGCATAAAATGGCCACAGTTTTTATCGTTATGCGTCATATTTTTTCATATTTTATGACGCACAGAAGTGAAAATTAGGCCGCATCCAAATAATAGTAAATAGTCTTTACAATTATTTGGATGCAGCCTAATTTTCACTCCTGTGCGTCAAAAAATATGACGCACAATCTGTATGCGTGAAAAAATATGACGCATAACGATAAAAACGTCAAAATTTCAGGGCATGAACTGGTTTTGGGGATTTTTTCCATTTTAATGTTATGTTACATTTGGGACACAACTGAGATATGCTGATTGCACCCACTTTGGTGTTGATGGTGTATGTTCAAATGTGAGACATCATACTGCAGAGGACCATGACCCGCTACTTCATTAACAGGATTTTGACGCTTGGCTGACGCACTAGATGGCCATATGTGTGGCCTACATATATGTATTGCACAATTTGGGCATGTTTGGCATCAGGAGAGGATAGCAAGGTGACGCACATGAGTACAATACCTCAATGTCTATGGCTCAATGTGTGTGCAGTGGCTACTAATGTATTAGTCGATCCAGTGTGTGTGCATCACAAGATGCATTATTGCAAATATGCTGGTATGAATGTGAAGTCAATGTGTCCAAACCTTAGATGCAAGTCATTGTGGAAATGAGAGAGGACATGTGTTAGTCATACATGTAGCAACATCCGTTGTGTGCACTTCCAAGATTTTGGGTAACGTAGACACCACAAATGACAAAGCATGCACCAGATAGATGGCAGACGCTTGTTCATGTCAATGGTGCACAATTTGGCCATCCCATGTCCTAAATCTTTGGTAACTGCTTCCTAGGCACTTGTTGGTGAATACCACAGTGAGTCAGGCACATGCATAGACGAAGTGGGTACCATGTAATTGGCCCAGACAGCCAAAGGTGAACCACAAATGTAATATGACACCACAGTTGAGGTCATATAACTGAGCCACAACTCTCCAGTGGCTGTGGTGGACCAGCAGACGAGGCAGCACGTGTCCACATTTTTCCAGTGATCAATTGCACAGAGGCGTCTTGTTCATGTGTGTGGTCCAATGTTGATCCTGTATATTTTTAGGGGTGTATGTTGTCACAGTTACGTCCAGGTCTCATCATGAGTCAGTGGCAGCTATTCCTCTATCTACTCAGTATCCTTCAGAGATCAATGTGAGTAAAGTCAATGAGGACATGAGAACCTACATGGGAATGGTCCCACCCTGTCACTGAAGACGTGTAATGAGACTGTCAACAGAGCAACCTTGGTGTGCTGAGTGAGATAATGTCTCAGGTGTCATGTTCCGGCAGGTGTCATTACAACATTTGTACACAGGTTGGCCTGTAAAATTCCCACTGCATCTGGGAACATCATAGCCTCTGTGCTGATTATTCTTCCAGCTTTTCACCATGCACGGCCCATCAATATGTTGTGAGCAATGTGATTCAGTGTGTGAACTGTCAGGGTCCTAACATGTGTGGACTTTTCATGGACATTATCAGAGGTGGCTGGTTCAGCTGGAGGTACCATACCCAATCCCTGCATACGGCCCTGGGACACTGTCACACTTTGTCGTTCATGCATACATGAGTTCTAGACAAGGGATGGGCCATGATTTTGGTATTCAAAGACAATTTAACAAATATGGCACAATTAAAAGGCAGATGATGCTATACAATGTATTTGGGTATGCATTGATGAAGCACATGACAAAATACCCTCTGAGGAATGAGAGGTTTGGTAAAGCAAGTGTGGTACATATGTAGCCACAAGGAATCTTTAGGGTAACACACAGACATGGGCCAGCCAGGCTGACAGGTTCAGGGTCAATCAGGATCCAGCAATTTCACAAGTTACATAATCAGTGGTCTGACTAAGACTGGTTGGAGGAAGAACAAGACAGTTGACATGTAAAACTGTGTATGTCCTGTGTTTTTGAAGGTGACACATTAACCTAAGGGCTGTGTTACACGGCTTAATTACTAGCAATGCTTAATGGTGTATTTGACAAAATGGCAACATCTATGCTGTTCCAGGCATCAGCAGGGGCAGTGCATATTCAGATGGGTGGTGTGCATGGAGGTGATCACAGGTGTGTGCTGCATCTGTTTCTCACAAGTCCTGTATGTGAGATTTGCATTCAAATGGCCAACAGTACCTTTCACATGGGAAGCAATCTATAGATGCTAACAGGGCTCAGTAACTACAAGCCAGTGTATTAATTGACCTGACGTCCATGCAGTCAGATGTACTATGACAATGGTATACCATAGGAAAGGGTGTAGCACACTGGATTACTATTGTTTGTCTGTGTGTGTAGCGGAGGGAATATCGGGTACACACATTACTATTTCAGGGACCTCTTCAGACAGGTGGGTTGTGACCAGGAGCATGGGTGTGTCAGGAGTTAGGAGATGGGCTGACATGTACAAGGAATGTCATGTGCGCAATGCTTGTCATATGTGTGGCACTTGTGCTGTCTATGTTCTGCTTATGTGGAACTCTAGTCACAGATAGTCCTTGCAAAGATTGGATGCAGTTGGACTTACTGCTGTCAAGGGTCTGGTCATACATTCCTGTACCAATGCAATAGCACATCAACTGCCTCATGTGTGAGGCTTGTTTTCCCCTTATTGAGTGATGGTGTCTTAGTTGTGTGCCATATGCTGCGATGAACCATGTTTCCAACATGTATGTGTGAAATAGGTGTGGTCCTCTGCTATTGCCCTTCGAAGGTGAAATGTACAGGATATGTGTCATTCACAGTGTTTGTGTATGTGACCGTTGTATGATACACATCACAATTGCTCTGGGATTTTCTGTGTCCTGATCTGTATATCAGCAATGCTCCATGAGGCTAAACTCTTATTCTGATAGTTAGAGATAAAGGTGAGCAAAAATGATTAGCCAGCCCATGCTATGGTGATTATTATCGGTGTTTCTTTACATTAGTTCATACAGTGGTGATGGTGATTATTTTTAAAAGAAATTATTCACGATATGTTGGCGCCTACGCAATCCAGTGTTTTGTTGTTCCCCCTCATGTTGCAGGCCTCCATCCTCATCTTCCTCCTCTTCAGGCATGTGTGGCTCTAGTTCCAAGAGGGGAATGTTCCTTCTTATGCAAATGTTGTGCAGGATGGCACATGTTAGAATGATCTTACAGACCATTTCAGGGGAATATAGGAGGCTACCACCAGTGATGTTGAGGTACCTGAATCTCGACTTGAGGATGCCGAAGGTCCTCTCGACTATGCTGCGTGTACTCCTATGTGCATCATTGTAGGCACGCTCTGCTGCAGTGCTTGGGTTGCCAAATGGTGTCATTATCCATGGCTGGATCCCATACCCCTGAGCAGCTGAAAGAGAAAATGAATGGGATCATGTTGATGTAGCTTGCCCCATTGATATCACCTTGCATGGTAGTAGGTGTCTTGTGTTGTCTGTGACTCTTTTGTGTTATTGTGTTGCATCCTAGGCGTGTAGGATGTACCATCTGCATTGTGTTGTTTCCTTGGCTGAACAAGTGTTTGGCTGTTGATCGGTTGTCAGCAGTATGTTTTGGGATTTGCAGTACAGTGTGCACTCTCTAGCATTGTGACTTGTGATACAGGTGTCCCTGTGTCTTCACTGGGGGTGAGATGATAGTTCCATATACAGGTTCAATTTGACAGTGTTGTTAACACGTTCACATCAATGTACCCTGGACATCCCAATCCTTTAGATTTATGCAGTGGATTAATTTAAACATCATTGAGACGCTTACATTTTGCAAGGTGACAATTAGGCAAACCACACCAAATGTTGTGATCATTGACGTCTTAACATTAGACTGTACACTAAATTCAGATGTGTGACAGGTTCAATGGTGACCTATGAAACATGGCTAGCGATGTCACGCCCTCAGTGTGTTCCTGTCGACATGTTGCTGGTGTGGTGTATGTGTTGTGTGTCCTAGAGGGTTGCTGTGCAGTGTGTATATAAGTAGGTTTCTGTACTTACCAACAAGTAGTCCATTGCCATACCGTCCATCTTAGAAGTGTTGATTGATGGTGCTGTGACGGAAGATGAATGAGTCATGGACACTCCCAGGATATTTTGACACGATGTTGGTGATCAATCCTTGGTGATCGACAATGGCCTGCACATTGATGGAATGTGCGTGCTTCCTGTTGCGGTAGAGGTGTTCAGTTGCAGCAGGTGGCACAAGACGTACATGTGGGCAGTCGATTGCACCAAGGACATGTGGGAAGCCACTAATGAGGTAAAACTCCTGTTTTGTTTCCTGCTGCTTCTGCAGTGTGTTAGGGAAGCAGATGTGGCGGGGTGTGAGTCCAATGATGGCATCCAGTACTTTGGGCAAAAAGGCAGAGAATGATGGCTGTGATATTCCGGCAACCAGGGCACCAGTTATTTGAAAAGAACCACTTGCCAGCATGTGAAGTACAGCAAGCAGCTTGGTTTCTGTTGGGATGGTGGGGGGTCTCAGCAAGGTGGGTGCCAACTGTGGCTCTATGTTGCGCAGCAGCTGCTGAATGGCCTGCCACTTCAACCTGTACCTCTGGATGATGTCATGTTCCCTGAGGCCATGAAGGGTTGTTCTAGTGCGGAATATCCTCTCCTGCCTTCTGCGCTACCTTTGAGGTCCCTGCTGGTGTTGTGGTAGCTGCTGTTGTTGTTGCTGGGCTCTGCGTCTGCGTGCACGCTGGATGAGAAGCACCTCCATGTCTCCCTTTTGCTGCTCTGCTGCTCTGCTGTTGCTTCTGTGTGTTCTGATTAAATACAGGTGTGTTTGCCCCATTTTAACGCCTGCCCTGACCCAGGCGTTAAATTTTGACGCAAATTGGGCTGTGCGTCATTTTACGGCTCCGCCTCCCGGCCACGCAGCATTTTTGCCCGAAAGCATAAATATGACGCACGGCTGTTTAAGTCATTTTTTGGACGGGAACGCCTACCTTGCATATGATTAACGCAAAGCGGGTTGGCGCATCCAAAAAATGACGCACACAGCGCAGACAGAGTATAAATATGCCCCATAGTTTAGAGAAAAAAGAAAAAAAATCCAAAGCAATCATGCAGAGCACCCGAAATTGCTACACCTACCACCGCGGGTGAATTTCAGTATGTTTTACAGTTTGTTCCTAACAAAAACATCCCTTTGGCTGAAGTTTTAGAAGAGACTATGGCCTGAAATTAAGAAAAGTGGTGCTGCATCCAATGCAGCACCATTTTTCTTGCCCCCCCTGCACTCCCCCAACGCCACCATGTGTACCCCGTATTTAGGATATGGTGCACCATAGTGGTAGTTAGAACAATATCGTCAACATTTTTTATGCTGTTGTAGCGCTTTGCTACACTATCTAGTGTAGCAAAGTGCAAGGAGGCCCATTGATTTAAATGTGTGCATCATTTTAAGCCTGGTCTGTGCAGGCGTTAAAAATGACAGAGAAAATGGCACAGTGAAAGCTTTTAAATTTCACTGCACCATTTTTTCGGGCCTCCTAACGAGGGAATGCTCCCCTTGCATACATTATGCCTGGTGCAGGTATAATGCGGCTCAATGGGTTACAAAGTGGCGCAATGCATGCATTGCACCATTTTGTATATATAGTGTATGGGAAAGGCCACCTTAGCGCCGCCTTAGCGCCAGAAAATGACTCTAAGGTGGCACTAAAGTGGCGCAAGGGGCTCTTAAATCTGCCCCTATGAACAAATACAATTGACCTGTATCTGCTACTATGCTGAATTTGTATTGTTTCAAAGGGGAATCAGTACATTTGCAATATTTTCAATTAAAATGTATGTAGAAAACAGTAAAAACTAAAAGGTTAACTAAGCTAGCTCTTAGCCCTGTGGTTGATTACAACTGCCAAACAAGGAGTTTTTTGGAGCCCAAAACTTATTTACATACTATTCTATGTGTACCATATTTAGTCTGTGAAGAATGCATGCGAATTCGAACCATAATATCAGCAACAAGAAATATTGTGCACAGTTTTGCTAAATACACAACTGAACATTATGATGTAATGTAATTTTCTTAATTTAAAAATATGCTCCCATACTTCAAGTTAGGATTTGATGCCTTTTTGCATATGGAGGCAGGAAGTCAGGTTATTAATCATTCCTTACTGGAAAGTAAAATATAATTTCAGTGTACATTCATTATTATGTCATTTTTTACTGAACCTTTAATCATGCGTTCTAGGTGACACTGTGTGTGATGGAGTGTACGTTTATTTAATTTCTTGAAAACGAAGCATGTGCACACCGCACTTCAAGTCAAGCTTTTAAAGGCACATCTAAGAAATAACCATTCACACCTGGTCTTGCAAACCATGTCAGAAGATTGGGTAACCAAAGTACTAAACAAATTAGCTCTGGTGGAAAGAATAACTTTCCAAAAAGAGAAAACTCCCTTTGAAATTGTAGTTGGAGCAATTTAATGGAAATGTATAACTAGAGTTTAAAGACAAACACCCCCTACTAAAAAGCTCAAAAACTGTGAAGCCATTGTTTTAATTTATGTTTCTTTTTTCCAGCCTTTTTTCTTTCCTCTGGTGATACTGGCACTTATTGTTGACTTAGTATAAAATTATAGGGAAAGTAATATTAAATAAATACGTTGGTAAATGTTTCATGACTGCTCTGTCTATTTTAGCATGTTTTTTTATTTATGGGAGATTGTAGCTAATAATGAATTAATGTGAGAATAACTACATATTTGTATATTTGTATTATGACCCAACTATTTATTCAAGGTATGTCATTTCATGACAAACATTACATAGAAAATAGATCTTTATTGCTCTTCAAGACATGTTTTTATTGAGCCTTTGCCCAGATGATGAATTTCCAAACTCTCAAACGGAGATTTCAGCTTGGCTTGTCCACGCTGTTACCTGGCGGAAACTGGTCTCAGCTTCCTATTTTTTTTTCATGTAAACTGAGTACTCCTCATATTCATAATAGACTTTCCGAATTTCCTGGTACAGTACAGAAACATTGATCGTTTCAAAGACTTGGTCCCTCATTTCAATCCTGGTGTTGATTTGGCTCCTGGACTTCCCACGGGGGGGGGCTACAACCCTTTGGATCCAACCTCATACTACAGATTGGGGCTTTTATGGTTATCCCCTTTGGAGAAGTTGTGCGGGAAGTCTGCACTTGTCTTCCCACCCATTATCTTTGGCCTTGGTGGGGCTCTGTTAAGGCGTGTCCTGCTTGCGCTGTCTGTTCAGGCTCTTGTTGGGGCATTGTGGAGGCTGAAATTGATGCAGCAGGTTGCAGGATCCGGCAGACATAGATGCAGGAAAGTGAAGAGTCTATGCCTGTGCCTCCAGACCTTCAATTAAACGAAATGTGGTCCAGAGATTGAGCGCAGAGTCCCGCGTGGTCAGGTATAAGTAAGATGGATGGCTGCCACCCCTCTCCATTAAGTGCCAGGGACAGGGGCCTCCCTACAATTGGAGGCTAGAGTAGCTGTATAGATTTAGTTGGACAAACCCAAGGAGGAGCACTGCTGAGTACTGAAAGGGCCCCACATACCTGCAATTAAAAGAACGTTGTCGGGGAGTCGAACTTGGTATGATGGCATGAGAGAGTGAAGCAATGATCAGATATTTTTTAAGGCATTGGCAAAGTGGCTATTGCCCAAGGTTCCCACTTTACAAGGTGCTGCTTTGTAAAAGTGAAACTTCTTTCTATTTGACCTCTGTCTATTCAATTTCTCTCTGTCTCTAAAACTCTCTAACTGTCCCTACATCTACCTCTGACTCAGTCTCTCTACCCTGAGTCATTGTAAGGATTTTAGGGCGCTGGGCAAGACATAGTTCAACTGTTGTATGACCCTGTTAAAGTTTAACAAACAATCTAGTATTGTTTGGCATCACATAGGGTGTGAATTATCAGGAAAAGAATAATAAAATGAAAATGTGTTCCATACAGGGGCCCCCAAATAATTTTTGCCTGAGGGCCCCAAAGACTATAAAATGACACTATCCAGGATGGCTGCCCACACTCAATGCTACTGAATGACTTATCTTGAAGCCTTTCTCTCAGCAGAGGTTACTGGGACATTAAAACATTGGATTTCTAAAAATGCTGGATGGAAGGGCAGGTGAGTGTCTATCACTCAATCAATCAGTATTTGTTAAGCGCTGCTACTCACCTGTGAGGGTCTCAAGGCGCTGGGGGGAGGGGAAGGGCCTCATCCGAAGAGCCACGTCTTGAGGTTCTTCCTGAAGATGGTGAGCGGCAGGCTTTGTCTGAGGGGCAGGGGTGATTGTTCCAGCTCTTCCCTGCAATGTAGGTGAAGGATTGTCCTCTAGTGGAGGTTTTGCGGATGCGAGGGATGATGGCCAGTGCCATCTGGTTGGAGCGGAGGGATCTGGAGGGGGTGTGGAAGAAAACGCAGTGGTTCAGGTAGGCTGGTCCTGCGTTCTGTATGGCCTTGTATGTGTGGTTGAGAAGTTTGAAGGTGATTCGCTTCTTGACTGGTAGCCAGTGGAGGGTCCTCAGGTGTTCGGCGAGGGAAGTCCTGAATGAGTTTGGCAACAGCGTTCTGGATGAGTTGTAGTTTCTTGATGTTCTAGGTTGAGGTGCTGACGTAGAAGGCGTTGCCATAGTCAAGCTTGCTAGTGACTAAGGCGTGGGTGACTGTCCTGCGACAGTCTGCTGGGATCCATCTGAAGATCTTCCGAAGTTTGCGGAGTGTGTGCCAGCAGGAGTAGGCAACAGAGTTTACCTGGCAGTCATGGATAGGGAGGAGTCGAGGATGATTCCTAAGTGCGGGCGTGCTCAGTCGGTGCGGGGGGTGGCGGGCTGAGGGATGTGGGCCACCAGGAGTCATAAGGTGGCGTTTCCGAAGATGATGAGCTCAGTCTTTTCGGAGTTGAGCTTGAGGCAGCTTTCGCTCATCCAGGTGGTGACGGCTTCCATTCCTGAGTGGAAGTTCCTTTTGACCGTGTCCGGGTCTTCCGTGAGGGAAATGATGAGTTGAGTGTCATCAGCATATGACACGATGTTCATACCGTGGCTTCTGATGATGGTAGCGAGATGGCCTAGCGAGGAGACTATGCTTTGTAAAGGGATGTAATTTTAGGAGAATGTAGCACAGCCACTAAAATAAGCTTTAGCTAGTAGGCTATATGGGAATTGGTGAGCAAGGAGTGGAGGGAGCATTTGATACATTTGGGAAAGGTCAGATTCCTTACCAAGGGCTGTGTAGAAGGAACATTGCTGGCAAATAAAACACTGCTTGCTTGTACCATACCGTGAAGAACATGGTCGAACTCATGGAAATCAACAGTTCCCAAAGGGATTCCTATGGGAACAATTAAGGCCTGAAGGACTGACTGCACTACCATTGCAACAGGGTACTCCTAAACCACTGACAGCTACCAGAGATGGCAACATTGAAAGCAAAGATGACTAAAGTAGCCTCAGTAAAGGGCTTTCTTCACTCAGAGAGCCACAAGGCTCCTAAACCAAGATAACATTGATTCATTTGTAGCTAGAAGAAATATGGATGACACCCCCATTAACTTCCAGGCTCCTACCACTAAAGGGGATATTCTGATGTTTTACTCTGAAATCCATACAGAAATCTCCTCTTGGTGTTCGGACATTGACAGAATTGAATCAGCTGCTCAGAAAAAACAGAAACACACTGGATCACATCTAAAATGATCTTGAAATGCACTCACACTAACAAGATGAACAAGAAATCAGACTTAATGCCCTTGAAAAAAACACAGAGACTTGATAGACAAGATCAAAAAACATTTCAGAAGGAACAATATATGAAAAAGGGTCATTCATAATGAAGTCGACACCAAGGACTTGGAGGCCATGTGCAAGCCCTGATTTGAAAACTCTTACGCCAGGAACATCTATTAAAACAAAGAAAGAATGCTGTCAGTTGTGCACAAACAAGAACCAATAACCTTCACATTTATCTATTCCAAGATGTCTTAGCATCAACATTGATAAAACCCCGGGAATTCAGGAAATTTGCCTTACAAGTGGGGTTATCCAGTCCACCAAACATTTTTGTTAAAAAGCAAGCACCATACAGTAATGGAACTAGATGATACAAAGGACATCTTGGGCCTCACTCAACACACAGAAGAGTCATGAGACAAATACACTACCAACGAGTAAGACAGTTGAGGGAATTTGGTGCAATCTTAAAATGAATAAGGCCCGTAAAGACTAAGAAAATGTAAGAAAAGGAGGCTTGACCATGTCAATACCTATGTGGTTCCCAAAGTTTATGTCTACTTTAATATTCCTGGTTCAGCAATGGTTTTCATAACGACTGGTATGCTTGACTGAGATTGCAAATTTAGGGACAACTTCTGCAAAGGAGGCAAAGACGTTCACCTTTAACAGCTTCTTGAAAGACTATGAAGGCTGCATGGACATTAGAAGCTCTTGTGGTAATTTAGCAATAATGGCAACATTATTATTTGTCAAGCATGAGGCTGTTTTGGTTCAAGCTATCTTAGTTTTATCTTAGTGCAATGTTGTATTTAATTATTTTGCTGTCACTACTTGCAGGGAAATGCCATAGCATAGATTGAGAAATGTATAGAATTGTAAAACATCTACTAGTTTTACTGTTACCCTTGTCTCTGAGACAAGGGTAACAGTCCTTAGGATATTGTGCATACACTGATTATTGAGAGGGGCACAAACATCAGGTTAGATAGACGTTGGATTCAAGATTCTCTTTAAGGACCAGAAAAAAATGGCATAATGGTCATGACATTAAGTAATTTAATTCTCTGAAAAATAAAAAAGCAATGGTTGAAAGCAAACGTGATAGCTGTAGATATATTGTAAGAGACCTATCTGGTTGCAAAGGACATGCCATGTCTATGATCATATTGGTACCCTTCTCCATTCCATGCCACAAGCAACATCTGCTACAACTTTCCACAACATAAAGCTTCCATAGGATGAATATTAGGAAGAACATCTCCAACCTCTCCCCCTTATGAAGGGCGTTGTGCTATCTACAAAATGATCATCACCACACCTAAATGTATTAGTTATCACAACAAAGATAATGCTACACACTGATTCCATAACTGGTTTTCAGTTGTCATTATTTTGTCCTCGTATTTCTCTTGGAGGAAGGACAATTTCAAATAGTTTTAGTGCCTTGAAGTGAGGTAGGTATGCCCACAAAGGAGTACCTTTCACAAGATAGTTCACCAGTGGGACCTTAAGAGCAGCATAATCGTTGGTAGTGCCCAGTGTCAGTTTTTCCATTGTCAGAATGTTCCAATGACAAAATTGCCACTGAATGATGTCCTGAGTATGGCTTTTTTGTTTTTTCAAGATGCTGCAAGGAAAGTTTTTGAAGCCCCAGACAGTGCTAGGCAATTAGTTTATCACCTCAGGACTGGTATTGTAAATCTCGTGGTCCTTTCCCAAAAAACTCTCCTGGAGTGGGTAGCCCTGAACAGTGTGTATTCCTTTTAACACCTCTTTCCATTAGAGCTGTATATTGGGGCAGAACCATCATATATGGGTGAGATAACCTACACTTCCACGTTCCCTCCAACATAATGAACTAACTGTGGGGTAGTATTTATGTAGCTTGGTTGGGTACATGTGGCAATCATAACGTACTTTGTAATGGGCCTCCTTACCCAGAATGCTATGGGAGGTCTTGTTCAGATCAATTCATACATGTGACCATTTTTGCTCCGGGAGTAAATGTTCAGCAAGAGACTACCATTTATAAATGTATGGTGGGTATTTTGTAGTGTCTCTTTAAAGAGTAACTAGTATAGTGTAGATATGATCTCTCTTGTGCCCATTTGCTAGTTTGACAAACTGTTCTATCAGAGTGAAGTTCGACAAAGCTGATTCTTTGACCATGTGCCTTGTTACCCAGTGGCGTAATTGCGCATAGTGCAGTCTCTCAGTCTTGTTCTTCCTGAATTCACGGTTGCAGTCATTAAAGAATTTAATGGTGCCCCCCCAGAGTAGATTCCCCTCACCACTAGGCAATCTCCCTTTGCAATACCTAAAAAGGGCCTAAAGTGAGTGCAGGTATTAAAGTGGGATTACAATTTAATAAGTGTATTTAGTGAGGGATGTGATGCCAAACCTAATTTCTTATTAGCTTCATCCCACATTGCCAGGGTGGTGTTCATTGGGGTACTCATGTTTTTTTCCTTTGATCTGCATAGAGCTGTATTGGCAATTTGTGGCTTCCCTCTTTCCAAATTGACTTCAGAAGTAAGCTTTTCGTGTATCACAGAAGGTTGTCGGTATAATTATGGGCAAGGCTTAGAACATATAATGGAGTCTCAATAAAATATTGATTTTAATTGCGTTAATTCGGCTCAGCCAAAAGACTGAAAAATCTTCCACTTTTATAAATGTACTCTTGTTTCCGCAAGTAAAGTTAGAAAATTGATTTTATACAAGTGTTATATATCAATAGGTGATGCCTAATTCTTGGGTAGGTGATGTGTTTTGCCACCCATCTAAATGGGGTGTATTCCTGAAGGATGGCCACCTCCGTCTGCGCAGTTTAATATTTTCCATTTTATCTGTATTGATCTTCATTCCTGACATTTGTTGAAAGGTTTTCAGATTAAGTTAGGGCTTGTAGTAAAATATTTTCTAAGCAAGCTGCTATGATTTTGGTGAAAATCTTCAAGTCTACATTTAGTAAGGCTATAGGGCGATATGATGTGCACTTCCCAGAATCCTTCCCCTATTTATGGATTAGGGAAATTGTGGATTCATCAATAAGAGAGTTACCCATATGGTTACTGAAAAGAGATTATATATTCTTGCTAAGAAGGGGATTAGTAATAATCTGAAAGCATTATATAAACTCCCCGTGAAGTCATTGGGACATGGAGCCTTATTAGCTTTTAATGGCAATGTTAACCTCATCTTCTGTTTTGGGTGCTTGTAGTGTGGTAAGTTTTTTCAGAGTAATTTTGGAAATCTGTCATGCATTTAACTAACTATTTTGCAGGGTGGCAGTGGGGAGCTCTGCAGCATATCACTGTGACCAATAAGTCTGAAAAGCCATCAACTTCTCATCCTCCTTGGTTAATTTTGTTCCATTATCTATAATTAGGTATGTGTGACCAATCTTATTTCCCTGTGCATAGTAGGAGTGTTTGAACTTGATTAGGGTGACCTCCCTTCTGTTGGCAATACATGCCTTCAGGTGACCCCGTAATAAGTGTTCTCAGTCCTTGATATGTAGAAGCCCTATATTCAGTTTTCTGTGTGTTATGTTAGCTTTAAAGGCATCCCAGAAATCTACCTTGAATATCTCTTGAGTATCATTGTTTTGGAATTAGTATTTAACCACGTAAGTGCCGGCATCAGCCGATTCTGCAAGTTTCCATCACAGAAATGTATGGGTTTGAAACCCTGGTGAAAGCCACGCAAGTCACACTAGCCTGGATTTTCCCAGGTGTCTAAAAACGTGCAGGTTTGCTAGGTTTCCTTGGAGATTGGCTAAGCTGAGCTGAGCAAAATCCACATATGCCCACTTTGCAAAAAGAGGGTCAGGTTTCAGTGGATAAATGTGATGTGTGCTTGTTTCATTTTGGGCCCTTTCTTGTTGCAGGCACAAAGCCTACCCACACAGCTGAGGTACCATTTTTATTGAGAGACTGTATGTGAGTTTTCATCAACATGTGAGGCTTTCAAGGGCTTCTGTTCAGGAAAACCTGGTGGGAGTCACACAAGGCACCCCATCCTGGACTTCTCCATGTGTCAGGTTTTCACACATGTGCAGGTTTCCCTAGGTGCTGGCTGAGCTACGGCCCCAAACCCCCGCAGCTATCTACTTTCCCAAAACGTTTTCAGTGAAAAAATGTGATAGGTCTATGTTTCATACAAGTGAATGGTCAATTTTCAGTAGAAGAATGTGATGTGTCATTGTCACATTTTGGGCCTTTTTCTGATGTTGGCACTAGGCCTACCCACACAAATGAGGTACCATTTTTATAGGGAGACTTGAGGGAATGCTGGTTGGTAGAAAATGTGTGAATCCCTGCAAAATATAAGCTTTTCCTCACATAAATGCAGGAAAAATGTGTGTTTCTGTCAACATGTGAGGTTTGCAATGGCTTCTGTTTAGGAAAGCCTGGAGAAAGCCACAGATGTCACCCCACCCTGGATTCCTGCGGATGTCCAGTGTTAAAAAATGTGCAGACTTGCTAGGTTTCACTAAGTGCCAGCTGAGCTGTGGCCTAAAATCCACAGCTCCCCACTTTGAAAAAAACAAAGGTCAGTTGTAAAATGTGATGCATCCCTGTTGTGTTTTAGGCCCTTTCATGTTGCGGGCTCCAGGCCTACCCACACAAGTGAGGTACCATTTTTGCCAGGAGACTTAGGGGAATGCTTAGTGTAGAAAATGTGTGTCTCATCACAACATGTGATGTTTTTCAACATCTGATGTTTGCAAGGGCTTCTGAGTAGGAAAACCTAGTGAGACTCAACCAAGACACCCCATCCTGGATTTCCTCAGGTTTACTGGTTTCTGTAGGTCCCGGCTTGTTGTCATGGGCAGTCAGTCTTCCCACACAAGTGAGGTACCAGTTTTGTCAGGAAACAGAGGGGAACACAGTATAGTAGAACATTTGTTATTACCAATGGATTTCTCTGCATTTGTGTCTTCCAGTTGTAAGCCAGTGTGTAAGAAAGAAGACATTTTGAATCACATGCTAGTGTGGGTACCCACAAATTCAAAGATGTACAAAAAAACACTGCTTGTAAACTCAGTATTGTGTGTACATTTACAAAATACATAGGTTTCCTTCAAACCCTTGTTTTACTATTTATATTATACCATATGAATTGCTCTATAGTTAGTACACAATGAAAAGCCATAGTAAGGTGCAGCTCAGTTGTTGGCTCTGGGTACCTCAGTTTCTTGGACAAGCTACAAACACTATGGCCCTCATTATAACCCTGGCGGTCAGTAACCGTCAGGGCTATAGTGGCGGTAGTACTGCCAAGAGGCTGGCCGTACTGCCAGCCTTATCACGACCGTGGCGCTTCCGCTACGATAATACCGCCGGGACCGGCAGTTTACTGCCATGGCGGTCCTGCCGATCATAATCCGCTTGGGGATTTTGACTCCCCATGGGAAGGCTGGTGGTAAGGGGACACGGGGTGCCCCTGGGGGCCCCTGCAATGCCCAAGCACTTAGCATGGGCAGTGCAGGGGCCCCAAGGCACAGCCCCATCGCGCATTTCACTGCTCGAATTTCGGTCAGTGAAATGCGCGACGGGTGGTACTGCACCTGCTGCACATCAGCATTGCCGCCGGCTCTATTACGAGCCGGCTGTAATGTTGATGTGACTTTTCCGCTGAGCCAGCGGACGGTAACACTGTTACCGTCCACTGGCCCAGCAGAAAAGTCAAAATAGTGACCCAGATACACCGCCAGCACTGGCTGTATACTGGCGCCGGCAGACCAGCCTCGGCGGTCTTTACAAAAGAACGCTGAGGTTGTAATGAGGCCCTATATATCCTAGCAACAAGAAAAGTCTAGCAGACGTAATAGTATATTGCTTTTATAATATAGGCTTCTTGATTCAGCTCTAGATGTTCCTGAAAGCTTTAGTTGATGCCATTTTTAAGAACATAATAGGCACTTTTTGTGGAGCACTTTTTCCCTATGTTCCTAAGAAACTTTAAATTTAGCTATACATTGGCTATTTTCCCATTCCCCCCCATGGGAATCCACATACCCTGGGAACTTTTAGAAACCCTGCAAAGGTGGGAAAAAAGGGAGCAAAGTTGCCTTGGGTATTTTATGTGGAAAACAATTTATGAAGGCCCGGGCCCAAAGTATTTCAAATACCCAAAAAAGTCCTCAGCACTGGGGTGAAAAAGCTTTAGCACTTAAAGGCTGAACCTTGCATTAGGGATGCATGAAACGTCCATATATGTCTTTTCCTGGGTCGCCGCCATTCTATTGTTGCATTAACAACTGTGTCATCCTAGACAGATTGTACCTAATACATATTTCTGATTGAGAATCCTGGAATAAGAATGGAGTACTCAAAATATGTAACCAGTACTCAGGTGCATTCATTGGACATGTGAGAAGAACATGTAATGGAGCTCCTCATCATGTTTTCCACCAAACATTGTGGAGGCCAAGCTATCTTAGTTTGTCTTTGAATGTGTACAAACCCCCCCACGTATAAATTAAAAATACTGATAAAATATATAACAATTTTTTAGTCCTTGTATTATATAACAATATTTATAAATGTAAAAATTAGTAAATAATATAAAGAATTACGTGTAATTGTAATTGTTCTGAACAAATCATATCCCATTTCTGAAATTATTATACACAAAAAAACAAATTAAAAACAAATTCAATATTTTAAAACCAAAACTACATAAAATATACACAAAATTATATAAATTACAACAGTATAACACACAATTATATATTTAAAAATAATTTAGAAAGCAACAATCTTATCTGCAATGTTCTGAGATGCGATATTTTTGACATGATTGGGGTATTTTTATCAAGTTTTCACGCAGTGCAGCAAGCCACCTTGGCACACTATGCTGCATGAAAGGGAAAGGGCGGGAATACAGCGTATTTAGCATAATATGGTGCACTCCTGTCCTTCCCTTGCTCTGGTGCCCTTTTGGCTGCCTAGAGGCAAAGCAGGCACCCTGGTACTGTGTTGCAAGGGTGTATGTATTGTAGGCAGGGTTGTTTTTGTGCAGGCACCTTCCTGCACAAAAACAATCCTCTGAGGCATTTTCCTCTTTCAATGTGGGCTGCAGAATGCAGGACACAGAGAAACAGGAAACAATTAGGAGAAAGAAATATATTTTTCTTTGTTACAACTCACCTGGAAAGGCTTAGCATTTTGATACATTCCCAGCTCTAACAGCAAGTGTAAATCTGTGAATACACCAAACTCCATAGGTGGATGTGTGGAAACACCCACTCTGCACACATGTCACACCTCCCTGGGGCAGAGTAATGCAACACAGTGATTTGAGCTGCATTGCATTACTCCAGATTTTTAAAGCCACTCAAGGCCACGCGAGGTGGTCTTACGTGGCTTGATAAACCTTACTTTAGTATTGTGTCGCCCTTGTGCCCCCCTTGCATGGAAAATACCATATCTTAAATATGATGGTGCATATTTATCAATGCAACCTTTTGATAAATATGCCCCATAGTATTTAAGATATGATATTTGTGTCTCACAATATTTTTCAACAATATTTTGTTGGAACACCTTAGACACAGTGCACTCCTTAATATCCAATGTGAAAATCTTTACATCAGTATTGGTTATACACTTGTGTACTCTTTTGCCCTGCCTGGTTTACCCCCCAACATTTGCCATGCTCATGATAATCCTAGACTAGCAATAACCTTTATGGAAGTGACAGAGAGTAACACACAAGCAATGATTCTTCTCTCATTCAATGTGGAGAAGGCCTGTGACAGACTTGTCAGGAATTATCTTATTAAAACATTGGACAGGGCATCCATGTGTCCAATAATAAAGAAAATAGCCCTAGCCAATTATGAAAAGCCCTCAACCAAGAATAAGGTAAATGATGAGTCCTCCTCTACAATACAAGTTTAGATGGCAACTAGACACAGTTGTTCCTTGTTACCTTAAATATTTGTCATATCAATGGAACACTTTATTTACAGAGTCCAAAATATTGTCAATAAAAAGGGATTGTCATAGATGATAATAACATAAGTTGGCTCTACATGCTGATGACATTCTCTGTTGTGTCACTGACCCAGAGGTGTGTCTTAAGGCATTAAGTGAATTGACAACTTCATTTTTGTATATAAATTCTTTACTGGCATTTGAAACAACAACAGCTTCCATTAACAACAGACTCATCAGATATTTTGAAAAAATAGATGTCATGCATAAACCTATCCCAGAATACATTAAATATATTTCAAAGCAGTATTCCCCTTCTGCTTAATACTTTATTGAAAGACCTTTATCACTGGGGAAACTAGAAATATCTTGGGTAGGTAGTATTACAAGTATGAAAATGAACTTTCTCCCTTGCCCGTTAGATGTCTTCCAGACATTGTCACTCCGGGTTCCCAAGACAGCATTAGTTCAAATTCAGAAGAAGCAGCTGACCTATGTGTGGCAGGATCGGACGCTTTGGGTCTCTGTGACTACACCTTATCACAGCACATCTGAAGAGGATTAGAGTTCTCAAATACAAAGGCATACATTCAGGCAACCCAAATTCGCCTACACCTTGATTGGCACAATAATTCAGGCAGCAAAGTGTGGAAAAGTGTAGAATAGAATTACTTCTCTTTACCTCAAACTAACTTCTATGGCTGCCACAGAAAGTATGAGAGGGAGTACAAACATTTCTAGCAACAACAAACAATGCTTTTAGAATATTGGCAACATTGAGCATGGAAAGAGGGGCCTACAACCTTCCCCTCCCCGATTTCATCAATTACTCACAACCCAGAGTTTCAACCAGGTATTCTAGACCAAGGATTTAAAAAATGGAACAGAAGCAATTGACCCCTTCTCTGGGACTTGTTTTATGGGTAGAGAGTTAAACACAAGGGAGGATATTCAAGGCAGCTTGGGACCGAATAGAGAAGATGATAACCATCTGATGCTTCTCATTAACTGGGTGGGCACACACAGGGTGAGAGAGTTGCTGGCAGAGAAAAAACCCCACTTAAAGCTATGTTTTTTAACAAACAAAAATTGAAAAGGCACCACTTGGCTCCAGCATCACACCAACAGAAGCTTAATTATGTATTCCACTGGGAGGGAGAATTGGACTTTGAGGTACCGGAGGAAACCTGTATCAAAATGTGGACCAGAGCAGCTAAGGGCCTGATTTAGAATTCGGTGGATGGGTTACTCCCTCACAAATGAGACAGATATCCAGTCTGCCGTATTACAATCTCCATAGCCTACAATGGGATCAAAATACAGCGGACCAGATATCCGGCATGTGATGGAATAACTCCCTGCACCAAACTCCAAATCAGGCCCTAAGTCTTTTATTTGAGAGCAACACTAAGAAAACACTTCTAAATTGCTAAATAGATGGTATCTGTGTCCAACAAGGCTGCATGCGATGCTTGGTCGTTCCAAGACAAGTTGAAACAACTATGGTGAAAGAGGAACTCTATTCCGTTTGAGGTGGGTTTGTGCACACATACAAACTAATTGTAAGGAAATACTGCCACAAATTAAGGCCATAACAAGCTTTACGCTCTGCCTTTACAACCACTCACAATGTTGTTTGGTGATCCAGGTAAACACACTAGCTATCCACTAACTATCCCAATAGGTAAACAAATTTCACATCTGTTTTTGGGCGTCTAGAATGGCAATAGCGCAGAGCTGGAAAATCCAGATTGCTTCACTTTTGCATATGTGGTGGGGAAAGTCTAGAACATAAACACAATGGAAGAAATTATCAGCTATCTTCACATTTGTAGCAGTCTGGCTGTAATTCAAGACATATGAACATATATCAGGTTGTTGGAGGACATCTGGTGAACATGTCATTCTTGTTAACACCAATCACAGTATGTAAGCCATCTTGCTCATTACCAAGTAACTCGGATGAAAATGGGCAATGATACAAGACCTCAATACTTAAGCTGAGTTCTGGGTCTTAACTTTGTGGAATGTGATGATGTCACCACAATGGTATGACAAGTAACTAGGAATGTTCAGGTTAGTGAGGAATGTTAGTATTTGAATCATATGGGGCTATTAGGTTTACAGTAGTAACTAGTGAACCTGATTCTAGTAGGAATAACACTGATTAATTGAAAAGATGTGTCATACGTTGCAAATGGTTGTTGCAAGCTGAAGAATGAAGGTTATCCACAGAGGACAGCCACCCCCCCACTTTGTATACATGTGTCCTTTTATTTCAGGTTGCCTGGAGGAAATTCACATAGGTTCCAGCCTGAAGTGCTGTGGTAGGAGAAGAATTCCCAGACCTGCCTTTGAGGAGGGACATCTGACACCAACCTCATTGGATAGCACTTTGAAATTGTAAGGATGCAATTGATCTGCTTGATTTGGCATTAGGTGAATGACAAATGGCCATCTTCATGAATACAGGCTGCAGATCCCTTCCAGCCCACTGAACCTATCCTGGACCTGGACCTGCAAGGACCTCCTTTTGTAGAACTGAATCCAGAGTGTTAAGTTGGTGTGGTGTCATTTTTCTTGTAGTTAGGACTCAGCCAAGCCCTTGTTCAAGTTCTGATTGCTTCCCTCCTTCTGCTGCTGTTCAACACTGAGCACTGAACCTAGAGAGAGCTTGAACATAGACTGATGCAGCTGTATGCCGCACCACATGCCAGAAGTGGGCTGCTAAGATTTTAACCTCAGTGCACAATGATATTGACTGCATGCTTAGTACTGTGAAGTATAGTAATGTGTGAATCGTTTGATCTGAGCTTTTTATACTGTACATATTTTTATACAATTAATATATTCTTTGCTGTTGGCTAGAAAATAGTAGAAGCAATTGAAAGGATTTTTTTCTCTTATTTCAGTTTCAACATCTGGAGACATGTTTGTATGTCAAATGTTATCACTAATGTTTTTACTGAGGTTTGGATCAATTTAAACTATAACTCCTTCATTATTTTAAACTACCACATTTTGCAATCCTCAAGAGGTGGTATTAGGAAAGTGTCAGATAAGGATGAGTGCAAGGTGAGAACTGGCACACATGTAACATAGCACAGAGTCTAGGCATTGGGTTGTTGGCCACTTAAGAGAGCAAGATTGGTTGGAGAGACTTATGGAAAGAATAAAGTGCTGTGGAGAAATGACTACAGAAAGGGCAGAAAGAGTTTGCTGAGGAGGTGGTGTGTTGATCTCTGAAGAGCAGGTCCAGGGCCTGGTTGGTCAATAGTTGCAACAATTTAAAGCAGTCTACTCATTGAACTACTGTGAGAGCTGGTTTTAGCATGATTGGTCTGGTCAACGACCCTTGACATGATTAATGCCCTGTGGAATAGATGAATGAGTTGGGGTGGCATAGGCAGAGGGATCTGTACTACCAATGTGGGAGCTAGATGAAGGAGTGGCTTATACGTATAGATGATGGTCATACTGAAGGTTGACTGCCAGAGGCTCACATTGGGATTGTCCAGGAAGGAAAGGAAGACTGTGTAGAACAATGATGGGAGCAGGTTACTTCTGGAGTGCTTGTACACACCATATATTATAAACCTCAACGCTCCTGGAAAGGGAGTACTACTAAAATATGGAATCAGGGAGGAAGCCTTTAGGGATGTGACCATAAATACAGATATTTGCACCTGATGCATTTACACACTAAGCTATTTTACTACAGTAAGAATTTTAATGGGATGTTTAACTAATCTGTTGTACAGTTTTGGAAAAGGAAAGCTCGGTAAAAGATAGAAAGCATCTCCATGCTTTAAAATTATTAGCTTAAAAAAAAGAAAATAAATTATAGGTACTTATGTTGAGCATGTATTCGACATCATCTGCTGATGGTCAGCGTTAAGTTCAAAATAAGCCTACTTTTATTACATTACGAAGAGAAAAAGTGGCTCTAAATTAGGTTCCCATAAATGTCCAGAAATTAGAGCAGATTTTAACTAACCACTGTAGCCTATTCTTGTACAAACAGCCAGTGCAACCCAAATTGGTGCTTTCTGCAATACAATACAATAGATGTTTATTCCTGTCCTTGACAGATGTAAATATTCAACAGTATCCATTGTGGAAAAATGCTTTAAAAGTGTTCCTGAATCCCCACAAATTAACAAATTTTACTGTGTTCATATTCACACCCCATGCCTGAACAGAGAGTTAGGATATCTTTCTAGGTCACACTGAGAAAAACAAGAAAGTGATGGATGGAATGCTTCAAGTAATCTACTGTTAGGGTTTGTACACAGTAAAGAGCATGTCCCCTCTCACTGCACTAGTGGGTTCTGTAATAGCTCCCTTTTCAACTTACTATTCAAAGCCTTTCTTGTTATCTCACCTTCCCCCCCCCTAGGCTTCTGTGTATGTTGTTTAATGTGCTGTTTTGTTTACACATTGGGCCTTGCTTTTACCAAGGCTTCTTTAAAACACTCCTCCCTAGGCCATGTGTTAATCCAACTCATTTGCATAATAACTGAAACTCTGCACACCTTTCAAGAACATGTGCAGCATGTGAGGACCACACCCAGCTCTTCAAACCACACCCAGCTCTGCACACCTTCCAAGAACATGTGCAGCATGTGAGGACCACACCCAGCCCTTCAAACCACACCCAGCTCTTCGAACCACACCCAGCCCTGTCTATAAAAGGCATCCCCCGAGCCTCACCCAGAGCTTGTGCTCGTCTACCTCCCGCTTACCTGAGAACAGATCCCTCGGCGCTGGCACTCCTGCTCTTTACAGACTTTCTTTGACTTCAATTGGCGCAGCTGCTGGCTCTTCCTTCTTCCGGTTTCCGGTTCCTCCTTGCCTCAGCCTCTCTCCTACGAGTAACCTGCAAAAGAGAAAGAAGACAAGGTTAGACTGATCAGTATCTCTTGCCAGCAACAAGTAAGTGCAAAACTTTTTATTACCTAAGGGAGCTTTGACGGCAATTTCTGGATTCGTGTATAGACAGTTTGAGGCGAAGTGCCTTCCACGAGCATTGTGATTAAGGCTCTTTGTTGCAGGATTATTTTGCAGGACTTTGTGAAGCGGACATTGTTTTTTTTCATGGAACTTTTGGGAATCGAACAGTGGAAACCATTGACAGCAAGGAAAACAGTAAATCAAGGACTTGCACAAATTATATGCTGTATTTTGATGTAAAAGTACAGTATTTGTTTTATAAAAGATTCTGGAAATATGCGAAAAGTGAGTCTGCTATTGGGAATTTAGGCTTTAGTTATATTATGATGAATGTTTGATATTGGTAATTCTGATAACGGTATTTGTTTAATTTTTTAGAAGCTTAACAGTAATAGAAAACACATCCCAGAGCAGTAACACATTCCAAACCTGGAAACTAGAGACCAGGATCCAAGAGGTACTTTTAGAAGAGAATTTCCAATAAATAAAGGGATAGTCAGGAACCCATTTAGGAATAGGTTGCACTTATCTGTTCTTTGTTTATGTTTCATTAGGCACCAGTTTCTACAGAAGTCAGAAAGGGCCGCAGATTTGTGCAGCACTTCAACAGTGGAAACGCAAGAACGGTGTTGTCTCTCTTTTTTTTATTTTATCCACTTCCCCCCTTCCCTTGAGCTTCTGTTCTAAGTGCACTGTTTTAAAAACTAGTGTGCTGGAACAAGCAGTTTCAGGGTGGGGTCGGATTGTCTTCAACCTCCATCAGAACTGAACAAGAACTCAGGTGAGCTGGGCTTTGACGGAAGCACAAGCCTTAAAAAATAATTTCAGTTCTGGTGGACGATGAATACCGGGGAAGAAATAGAGGGCATTGACGTCACGGATATGGCGCAGGCCCTAAATGAGGACTTGGCTCATAATGAATCAGTGACTGGCATCTTGCAACATATGCAAGAGGAAATAGAGAGATTAAAGATGGAGAATACCTCTTTAAAACAGGATTTAAGCAGGTATAAATTTAGGGGATCTCAGTGGAACACAGCTTCTACGCCTTTGTTTAAAACCTCCTCAGAGACAGGGGCGCCATCAAAACATACAACTTTGCCTTCCCCAGTTGAGGTTACTGTTAATGTTGCTAATGTTGTGCCCTTAGCAGCACCTGAACGTTTTCATGGAGATAGTAACAAATTCCATGTTTTTATCAATCAATGTCAATTACACTTCATTTGTAAGCCACAACAGTTCCCTACTGATGATACGAAAGTGGCATTCGTCTTGTCTTATTTGGGTGGCACAGCAGCCAATTGGTCAATTCCTTTCGTGGATAGAGATGATCCCATCCTCCATAATTGGAATCAATTTAAACGTACCATGACCAGCCTTTTTGCAAAACACACTTTCATGCAGGCAAGTGATAATGAGCTTTTAAATCTTAAACAAGGTAACAAGGATTTATTGACCTATCTCACTAGTTTTAATCGTTTACTCACCGAGACACAGTGGCCAGAAGAAAAGCGTGTCTCCCTTTTTTATAAAGGTTTGAGAGACGAGTTAAAAGACGCACTGGCTCATATCGTTGATTTGCCAAAAGACTATTCAGACTTTGTAGATTTAGTTGTGAAATTAGAACATAGACTAGGAGAAAGAAAGAGAGATAAATACAAACTGGAATCACGGTTAACTTTTATTAGACACGAGAAGAAAGACACAGATAATAAACTCCCTGAACCAGAGCCTATGCAAATAGGGACACTCAGAGGTCCACTCACATCAGAGGAAAAAGAAAGAAGGAGAACATTTCAATTATGTTTATATTGTGGCAGGGCAGGTCACTTTGCTAGAGAATGTCCAGTAAAGCCTAAAACTCCACGAAAGGGTGCTGTTTCCTCCACCTCCTCAACTGAATCGGGAAACGATTAAGCTCGACAAGGGGAGAGGTTACTTGTTCGAGAAAACATCTTAATCAAACCTCTAATGCTGCAGCCTTCAGGGTACCGCACATACCTAGACATTTCATAATTCAGGTCGTTTTAATTGTTACTACCCAAGTGAGGCATTCTCTCCCTGTCCTACTGGACTCAGGCGCGACAGGAAATTTTGTGGATAATAAGTTAGCTGAAATCTTAGGACTTCCTATCTGCCTAAAGCCTTGTCCAGAAGCAGTATGTGCAGTGGATGGGTCAGAATTGACCTCTGGATTAATCACAAAACAAACAAGTCCACTTGTTATGGTCTGTCAGAACGGGCACACAGAGGTGATTAGCTTTGATCTGATAGATACTCCTAATTTTGGTTTGATTCTCGGGGTACCCTGGTTAACAACTCATAACCCAAAAATTGATTGGGTGAATAGAACTGTTACTTTGGATTCCTCTTTCTGTAGAACCAATTGCTATCAAGAAGCAGGTACAGAACAGAGCACAGTATTACTCTGTGCTAGTGTTACACAAGATGAACCAAGTCTCCCTCCTGAATATTCTGACTTTAAAGACGTCTTTGATCCAGTAAAGGCTAGTGTGCTGCCCCCACATCGGTCTTATGACTGCCGTGTAGATCTTATCCCAGGGGCCCCTTTACCTAATAACAGAGTATATGCTTTGACTGACGAAGAAACCAAATACTTAAGAACCTACCTAGATGATCTACTACAGTCTGGGTTCATCCGTCATTCCACATCTCCAGTGTCATCTCCACTCTTTTTTATCCCGAAGCCGGATAAATCCCTGCGCGCGTGTATCGATTATAGAGGACTAAATAAGGCTACAATAAAGAATAAATATCCTCTTCCTCTAATACCTGTGTAGTTGGATCAATTAAGACATTCTACTGTATACACTAAACTAGATCTGCGGGGAGCTTACCACCTGGTCCGAGTAAAAGAGGGGGATGAGTGGAAGACAGCTTTCAAGACAAAGTTTGGTTTATTTGAGTACACAGTAATGCCCTTTGGGTTATGTAATGCCCCTGCGGCCTTTCAGTTCTTTATAAATGAGGTCCTACACGAATTCCTGGACGTTTGTGTCATAGTATACATAGACGACATCCTCATTTACTCTAAGAACTCAGAAGAACATACCCAACATGTTCGTGCAGTATTATCAAAGTTAAAAGAAAATCATCTTTTTGCTAAGTTAGAAAAGTGTACTTTTAATGTCAACAAGGTGGACTTTTTAGGATACTGCCTGTCACCTCAAGGAATAACTATGGATGTAAAGAAAATCAGTGCTATTGCTGATTGGCCAGAACCATCCTCTGTAAAAGATATTCAGAAATTTCTGGGTTTCGCCAATTTTTATAGGAGGTTTATTGCACATTTTGCAGACATTGCAGCCCCAATAACTACCTTGTTGCGGAAAGGGCAACGATTTCTTTGGACTGATGAGGCGGCACACGCCTTTCAACTCCTAAAACAAAAGTTCACTTCAGCCCCAATTCTGAAACATCCTGATCCTGACTTGCCCTTTTTTGTTGAAGCGGATGCTTCACAAGTAGCTTTAGGAGGAGTTCTATCTCAACGAGATGCAGTAGATGGCCAGTTACATCCTATAGCCTTCTATTCCAAAAAGTTATTACCAGCTGAACAAAATTACACTGTGGCTGAAAGGGAACTACTAGCTATCAAAGTAGCCTTTTCAGAATGGAGGCACCATTTAATGGGAGCCAAGTACCCAGTTACAATCTTTTCTGACCATAAGAACCTACAGTTTTTTGGATCACTTAAAGCACTAACACCACGTCAGATGCGCTGGTTACATTTTTTTAGCACATTTGACTTTGTTATAACCTATAGACCAGGTGCACAACAAATTCAATCTGATGTGTTATCTAGATACGGACATACCTCAGACATGAAACAAGATAAAATAGGAGAACCCATTATTCCTCCCCAAAAGTTGTTGGCACCAGTGCAACAGAAGGATTTCATCACAGATCTATATAATGCACACATGCAAATAGCACCTCAGGATTGGTTAAAGGATTCCCATAACACAATACAACGAGGTTTATTGTATCACGACAACATGCTGTTAGTGCCCACCTCTGAATTACAAACACAGGTGATAATTTGGCATCACGCCTCACCGTTGGCAGGTCATCCTGGTTGGGTAAAAACCCTGGAAAAATGTGCAAAAACACTTTTGGTGGGACACTATAAGAAAGGACATTAAGCAATTTGTCACTACCTGTCCAATTTGTGCAAGACATAAATCTTCTCATAAGGCTCCTGACGGCTTGTTAATACCAATGCCAACACCCAAACAATCTTGGCACACTGTGAGCGTAGACTTTATTGTAGGTTTACCACCTGTAAAATCCTTCACAACAGTGTTGATTATAGTGGATTTTTTATCTAAAATGGCACATTTTGTACCATTACGGAAACTACCCACGGCGGCAGAATTTGCCGATATTTTTATAAGGGAAATTGTGCGTTTACATGGTTTGCCAAGCAAAGTGGTGTCAGACCGAGGGAGCCAGTTCAACTCCAGATTTTGGAAAGAATTATGTGAAAAACTGAAAATAGATGTGGCCTTATCCACTGCTTTCCACCCAGAGACAGATGGACAGACTGAACGACTGAACCAAACCTTACTTCAAACGCTACGTTGTTTATTGGCTGATTATTCTAGTGAATGGTTGGAAGCTCTTCCTGTAGCAGAGTTTGTTTATAATAATACTGAGCATTCAGCTCTACTTTGCTCACCATTCTATTTCTTGCAGGGGTATCATCCAAGAGCTATACCCATTTTGTTAGAAGATTCCCTGTTGCCTACAGTAACGGATAGACTAACGAGGTTAGGTGACATACAAGACAAAGCCAGGAAACATTTATTAAAGTACAAGGAAAGCATGAAAAGACAAGCAGACAAACACAGGTCTGAGGCCCCAATGTATAAAATTGGTGACAAGGTATGGCTCTCCACAAAAAACCTAAACATAGAGGGATCCCGAAAGCTGCAACCACGTTTCATTGGACCCTTTAGTATAACTGCCATAGTAAACCCGGTAACAGTAAAATTAGATTTACCAAAAGAATATCCAGTACATACTACATTCCATGTGTCCTTGCTTAAGCCGTACAACTCAAAAACCCGACCTGAACCACCACCTCCACCCATACCAATTAAAGGAAATCTGGAATATGAAGTGAAAAGCATAAAAGACTCAAAAAGAATTAGTGGATGTCTGTTTTATTTAGTAGAATGGAAAGGATATGATGAATCTGAGAATTCATGGGAACCAGCATCATTTGTACATGCCCCACAGCTGATTAGACGGTTTTATTTAAAAAATCCAGGAAAACCCCGTCCTGTGGGAGGGCCTTTGAGGGGGGCAACTGTTAGGGTTTGTACACAGCAAAGAGCATGTCCCCTCTCACTGCACTAGTGGGTTCTGTAATAGCTCCCTTTTAAACTTACTATTCAAAGCCTTTCTTGTTATCTCACCTTCCCCCCCCCTAGGCTTCTGTGTATGTTGTTTAATGTGCTGTTTTGTTTACACATTGGGCCTTGCTTTTACCAAGGCTTCTTTAAAACACTCCTCCCTAGGCCATGTGTTAATCCAACTCATTTGCATAATAACTGAAACTCTGCACACCTTTCAAGAACATGTGCAGCATGTGAGGACCACACCCAGCTCTTCAAACCACACCCAGCTCTGCACACCTTCCAAGAACATGTGCAGCATGTGAGGACCACACCCAGCCCTTCAAACCACACCCAGCTCTTCGAACCACACCCAGCCCTGTCTATAAAAGGCATCCCCCGAGCCTCACCCAGAGCTTGTGCTCGTCTACCTCCCGCTTACCTGAGAACAGATCCCTCGGCGCTGGCACTCCTGTTCTTTACAGACTTTCTTTGACTTCAATTGGCGCAGCTGCTGGCTCTTCCTTCTTCCGGTTTCCGGTTCCTCCTTGCCTCAGCCTCTCTCCTACGAGTAACCTGCAAAAGAGAAAGAAGACAAGGTTAGACTGATCAGTATCTCTTGCCAGCAACAAGTAAGTGCAAAACTTTTTATTACCTGAGGGAGCTTTGACGGCAATTTCTGGATTCGTGTATAGACAGTTTGAGGCGAAGTGCCTTCCACGAGCATTGTGATTAAGGCTCTTTGTTGCAGGATTATTTTGCAGGACTTTGTGAAGCGGACATTGTTTTTTTTCATGGAACTTTTGGGAATCGAACAGTGGAAACCATTGACAGCAAGGAAAACAGTAAATCAAGGACTTGCACAAATTACATGCTGTATTTTGATGTAAAAGTACAGTATTTGTTTTATAAAAGATTCTGGAAATATGCGAAAAGTGAGTCTGCTATTGGGAATTTAGGCTTTAGTTATATTATGATGAATGTTTGATATTGGTAATTCTGATAACGGTATTTGTTTAATTTTTTAGAAGCTTAACAGTAATAGAAAACACATCCCAGAGCAGTAACACATTCCAAACCTGGAAACTAGAGACCAGGATCCAAGAGGTACTTTTAGAAGAGAATTTCCAATAAATAAAGGGATAGTCAGGAACCCATTTAGGAATAGGTTGCACTTATCTGTTCTTTGTTTATGTTTCATTAGGCACCAGTTTCTACAGAAGTCAGAAAGGGCCGCAGATTTGTGCAGCACTTCAACAGTGGAAACGCAAGAACGGTGTTGTCTCTCTTTTTTTTATTTTATCCACTTCCCCCCTTCCCTTGAGCTTCTGTTCTTAGTGCACTGTTTTAAAAACTAGTGTGCTGGAACAAGCAGTTTCAGGGTGGGGTCGGATTGTCTTCAACCTCCATCAGAACTGAACAAGAACTCAGGTGAGCTGGGCTTTGACATCTATACCACTGGTATTTATCTGGAGCCTCATCCCATTCCATATTTTGTTGCCACCATTCCACCTCAGCCAGAAACTAGCCATGTGTACAGCAGCCTTGGTCTTGCTCCGACAGGAGTAGCCCTGCGCAAACTGCCAGGCCAGGTCTCTTCTGAGCACACCAGCAAACTCATACTAGTTGCAGCCTAGTTTAGGTCTTGTCAGTGAGATACAGCATGAATACTGTGGCACAGGGAGCACAGGAACCCTGCCAGGGCATGCCTATTGCACTTAGGGTATTACAGTAAGCAAAACAAATAAGTTGTGGGTGAAGTTCATGTTAATAACATCTAAGTCAATCGTTTTCTGCCTCACTCCCCCCCCAGGCCACATTGTCCACCTGAGGCATGGCTCCCATCGCTAAATGAACAGCTTGGTTTCCTGTTGCAGTGCCTCAGCTGACTTGATTGCTAGACACACTCTGCCGTGAGCCCAGATGCCACAGGGCCTTCAGGATCAAGGCACCACAACACCCGCTCCCTTTATGGCAGAACTTGAAAAGCAGTTTTTTCTGTTTGTGACCAATATGAAAGCCAAGAAGGTCATGATTAGCAAAAAGCAACAGTGATCAATGACATGATAGAGCAAAACTCCAAGTTCATGATGGAAACTGCTTTATTGTTCTTGAGAAATACACTCTCCACCAACAGAACAACTTGGTAACCAGCCTGGCAAGGTTTAGGCTGTCCTTTACTTACTTGTAAAATGACTCCATATTAATCTAGCTTTATGTGTATGCACATAAATTTAAGCAGGGGTGGCCCTTCCGCTATGGTGGAGGAGCGTTGCCCCTCTGCCGAAAGCAGAAAAATAAAGCGATGATAAAAGTGTTTTCTTATCCGTTTATTTTTCCGCTTTTGTAGGGTGGGACCAGTTTCCTCCATGTCAACAAGTGGAGGAGAAGTAGTGGTGCGCTTCTAAGTGGGCATGTCAGTTTGGCTGACATGCGCACTTAGAAACTCTCTACCCGGCTGTATTTTACAGCTGGATGGAGACAAAGCGCAGTGCCCCACTCCCTCATGACTGGCATTTCTACCCGCTGAGGCCAATCGCAGCACTTCTTTCATGCTGTGTAATTGGGATTGGTTGGGAAGGGAAGAAGACGAGAGGTGGCTGGAGTGGGAGGGATGGATTTTATTTTTTTACACCGCCGCACCCCTGCTTCGCGCGCTGCCTCCTCCACCCCTTCCTGGCAGTAGCTGCGCCTGAATTTAGGAATGTTTATTCACATTTTGAAAATAAATCATGACATTAAAAAAGTTAAATTTAGTTGAGGAAATAGTTTTAATGGGGACAATGTTACCTACATGGTGAGCTTGCAAAGGTTTCTTCATCCTCCCTTGCGATGGTCCTCCTCTACAGCTATTTCACTTTGACCGTGATGTTGTAACGAAAACCTGTTTTAAGCCACAGTCCTGGAGACCATTTGATACTGGAGAGTTGGGGCTCTGACTCGGTAGGTAGCAGCATACCGATCTCACAGTCCCTAAAACCAGAGTAAGACTAACAGGAAATTCCTTCCTGCTGAGCTTTGTAGGATTTTCAACACCACTGTCAGCGAGGATAAATACAAAACCATGTGTGGGCAGAGAACACGGAACCCAGAAGTGACAACAAGACGGATGGGCTAGTGCTGAAACTATAATATACGCAGTGACTGAATATTCAATTTCTATTTTTTAGAATTTTATAATTATTGTTAGTGCAGCTTTCATCAAGGTTTTAGCAATAAAAGGCTTTGCAGCAGGGGGATAGATATAGAAATACATTAGTGTTTAGTAAAGGACACATATTTTTATTTATGCAGTTTTTATAGAGTAAATTTGGCCAAGAGCATTGGGGTCCTTTACAAATTAGCACATGGCAATGCTGGAGTTATCTTTAAAGGGTCATTGCAAACAGGTAAATCCGGAACCGGTGGATTCTTGAAATCATTAGACAGCTCTTTTACAACTCCAGATCACTGATTTAATGCTAGGATTTTAATTTTAATTTTTGTGGAAACAGGAATTTGTGCAAAGGTTGGATTCCAAGGCTCTCGGTAGTCATCTCAGCCTGCTGTTTTCAACTGACAGATTTCGGTTCGTCAACACTACTGGAATTTGTAGTAGAGAGGTCAAGAAAAAGGGAAAATATGCAGAATTTGGCACTTTAAAACTAGATTCCACATATTATGGTTCATATTCCAGTGAAAGACTTGAAGTATGAGTTATTTAATACACCCGGTAAATGCCTCAGCAAATAACTCCTAGGTTTCATCATTTACCTTAAATCATTGTCTTTGCACAAATTGACATACGGAAATAATTGCTATACCTAGGATGGAGAACAGTGGAGGAAGACTAAAATCCATCACTAAAACATCCATTGCAATTTCAGAAATTGGTTAAAAACACACAATGCATTAAATTCAGATCTTTGGTAAATCCAGTCTCCCTTATCACTGTGCGGGCTCACATGCAGTGCACTAGCAAAGTCATTTATTAAAACAAAACACGAGCATCGGACTATTAATTAAAAAGACAGTCTCGAGTCTCCCCACGTTTCATGAAAAACACTCAACAGGAATACCCTGCAATGCTGGTTTGTGTCCACAACTTGAACGTCCCTGCGTCCTACTTTTATAAATTCAAGTTTTTGGAGCCTGTGGGAGGTGAATTGCAGCCTATAGCTCAGAGAAGACTTCTAGCCTAATTTACAGGAGGGACGTACAAGGGAAATCTACCAAACAATAGAAGCATTGGCTAAGTCAACAGCACTGGGGTAACACAGGCAAACTGTAGAAAGCGAGGAATGCACAATGCTCTGCGCGTGCAATAGCACATTAAAACCACTCCTATAGGTTTTGCCAACATAGTTTGTTTCTTGTTTGTTACTTTAAATTAAAGCAATTACTGAACATCCTCACCCCTGAATTTGTTTTTTTTTTTAAATAGACCTTAACTTCTGCTGGTCTCCTATTGCACACTGATGACTAGGGGCCAGATGTATGTAGCTTGACGTTTGTGATTTCCTGATAATGATTGTTTGCGATTCTGTATTAGGAAAATGCAAACAGCTATGTACAACAGTGTGTTTAACACTGTTTGTGATTCCCTAATAGGTCGCAAGAGACCTGCCTCATTAATATTCATGAAGCAGGTCTCAATTTGCAACCCATTTGGGATTGGCCGCAATCACAGGGGTGGTAGCTTGCTGGGATCAGCAGACCACCATGTCTGTGATTGCTTTTTAAATAAAGCAATCTCTTTTTTTGTAATGCAGCCAGTTTTCCTTAAAGAAAAATGGAATGCATTGCAAAAAGAAAATTGAAAGGTTTTCTTTTCATTTTTGAAGAGTAGGCAGTAGTCTGTGTTTTAACCCACATTCACACAATATGGGTCCAAACCTCTCCTGGTTTCCATTATTGTACTCAGTTTTATTTCAGCTGAAAGCTCAGTGAAATTTGAATCCTGAAGACAGGAACGTTCACAAAGAGGAGTGATCGATATGACTTTGAGAAACTATTTATGCTCTACCTAATAAGCCAAACACTTAACATTCTATTAGATTTGTTTTTTTAAATAATTTGGGATTACACAAAATGTAAATAGTTGGAATGGAAAAGTCACGCTTTGAATGATAAGTACCAAAATTTACCTGTACGAGATCCAAGAAAAGCTGACGTCTCTTTAGCATGGCTGCCCAGAGATAAAAACACATTTGAGTGTAATGGTTTTTATCAGAATATCAGTAAGAATTACTACCTCCCTGTGGTAACAAATAACTCATACACAAGTAGAATGAAGTGCAACAAATAGGGATTGCCCTTCCAACCCCTATAGTCTTCATCTTATTATCATAGAGGCAATTATTATGCAAACAACCTAATGTGCTGGGAGGATGTGTCCTCTTGTCCCCCACAAGCATCTGTTGCAGTCCTGCCTATTATGTACTCTTTTGAATTCTTCAAACAGGGAAAGTTTTATGTAAAGTCTGTTATTCCTGTTATGTCATGTACCACACTTGCAGTGTTTTCACCCTTGAGCCTTATGCTTTTTCCTGTAAGTTCCTTTGTTCTGTGTTTCTTTTATTTGAAAAACTAAATAAAGCTTTAAAAATAGAAGCAATTATTAGGTACATATCTCGGTTAGAGACTCACAATTTAGTGAGTACACTTGGGCAAGCTCTATGAGGGGCCATTAGTAGTCATTGCCTTAATGTGTTTACCACTTTCACTATATCAAAAGAAGGCATAAAACAAGTGACAGACAACAATAACTGTCACTAATGATATGGGAACCCTTGCATATACAAATAGGAAGCATATGTGAAATATCCCAGGGTCTTCCTATGGTGTTCCCAATGTTTCTACATTCCCATTGTTAAAAAATGTTAGCCCATGCTATTCCTCATAAATCAGAAGATACCACTTAGACATATGTCAGGGCATTTCCAATGCAATCCGATGAGAGGAGCAGCCCTCACAGTAGTGAGAAACTAAATGGGTTGTTTGTCACTACTAGGACAAGTAGTACATAAAGACATATGTCCTACCTTTCACAGACAGAGCACCCTGCCCATAGGGCTATCTAGGGCCTACCTTAGGGGTGATGTAGGTGTAGCAGAAAGGGAGTTTAGGCCTTGGCAAGTAGTTTGACTTGCAGAGTCAGTGTGGCAGTAAACTGCGCACGAGGGCTCTGCAGTGTCAAGCCTGAGAGAAACTTGAAAGGCTACTCCTGTGGGTGGTGCAATCTGGACTGCAGGCCCATTAGTAGCATTTAATTTACACGTCCTTGTTATATGGTATACCACTTTACAAGGGACTTACAAGTACATGAAATAAGCCAAACAGGTGCAAGCCAATTATACCAAGTTGTAGGGGAGAGAGAGCACATGCACTTTAGCAGTGATTAGCAGTGGTAAAGTGTCCAGAGCCGTAAAGCCCACAAAAAGAGCATCAGAAAAAAAGGAGGAGAAAGGCAAAAGGTTTGGGGATAACCCTGCAGAAAGGGCCATTTTCAACAGCCATGCAAAGACAAAAGAGACTTTTATGGAAAACGGTGAGCTTTCAAAACAACTCCATAAGGCATGGGACATGTTGCACATTTTGTACACATTATGGTAGTGTCATAGAATAACGTCCTTTTAAACACATTGATGTTAAGTGAGGTTCAGAAAACAATTTCAAAACTGAATCAGTTCATTGATTGTATTTATGTCTTCACAGAATTAAAGTATAGATTGATGAAATTTGTGGCCTATGACATGAAACTCAACAAGGTACAATAGCATTCTATCAGCAATGGAACCAAGCCAATCCACTGATTCATGTTTTCATAAACATAAGCAATGTATCAGTGTATATTTTGGATGCAATAATGTCTACTGAACATGACAAAAGTCTATGCTACATCTATGGATATCAATAGCTTAGTGAACCCCACCAGCTTTCTTCCATCGGGAATACTTAAACGTTTACCAGATAGTTACATTTTTAAGACAAGAAAATAGTTTCACGAGTGGACGCGTTGTAACAACAAGAATAAATGCCACTTTAAAAATGAACACGGAAAATACTGAAATAAAACAAAATAGGCTGGAAAAGGCATCTTTCTGCTTCCTGTTCCTAAACTCACTGATTTTTATGAACCTGGTTTTGAGAGCTGGGATTAAAGTTGTCTACCATGAACATACTTAACCACATACAACGAGGAAGTAGAATAGCGAATTTCTATTTGCGCTGTTTGCTTACTGAGATATTTCAATAACTACTTTCACGAGCTATTAAACATACTGATTATTTCCTTAGAGAGATACAACACATAATTTTCAATGTCAGTAAAGAGCCATGAGTAAATAATTACTACTACTGTTTTTTTTAAATCGAAATATTCAGTCTTTGGGATTGAAAATGAGTGCTTATGTCAAGTCTGGAGTAAATATGTAACGATGTGAGTAAATCTAATTTTTGGATGAGAAGTGGGGCCAGAGAGCCTGCAATATTTTTGCAGGAGAATGAGAAGGGGTACCTCTATGGGCAAAATATGCTGTCCTTGGAGGAAAAAAACATGCAATGGCCCTTGTGGGTTAAATTACATATGTGTCAACGTATGCCATGAACATAGCCATATGAGTAAATAGTACGTCATGTGAGTAACATGGAATTCACTCAACTACTCCTGGAAACTTACTGTGGTTGAAGATTCCAGGCAGGGTTTAGTGAATTTCATGGCTATTTGAAATATTCTTCCAATGAGCTGGAAAGCGTTGTGGGAGTATATGCCCAACTATTTTTGGTGAATCAGGTCCACTTTTCTTAATAACCAGTGTATTTAGATAAGATTTCTTTGAAGAAAAACATCCTCTGCATTTAGTTAGTAGATTTCCCAAAATCATGCCCGCTTGGCTAACATATGCTCAGGGAATCTATTGATAGTTGACTAATTTTTCATTTTTTCTACAGTTTTGTTTTACCATTTCTTTCGATTCTAGAATTGATAAGCATCCAAAAGTGACTACCAGCCACAATGTTTTTATTTTTTGTTTTATAAGAATAATATCATAATATTAGTAATGTTTTTAGTAATATTAGACATCGTTTGGAAATGTAGCTCAAATTAGAGAAAATAAATTGGATAGTATTTTTTTCAGAATACATTTTGAATGGCAATTAAGACAGTACAATGCATTCCAGATTATGGTATAGAAACAATGTCCCTTCCATCTCCTACCCCCTCCCTCCAGATCAACTGCAACAGTTACAAGAAACGTAATCAGTGGATGTCTCGCTTGGTGATCACAAAAGAGGGACAATGGGGTCTGGGATCCTGAGATGGCAGAGCACCCAATCAGTCGACCACTGACCCAATGTGCCAATACCGTCACCGACTCTCAACCTCTCTCCCCGAGAGACCAGACTTTCAGACACATCCCCATTGGCCAATGTTAATCTTATAGGGCCTCATTCCGACCCTGGCCGGCGGCGCAAGCCGCCGGCCTGGCAGCGCCCGCCAGAATACCGCTGCGCGGTCAAAAGACCGCTGCGGGTATTCTGGGTTTCCCGCTGGGCTGGCGGGCGACCGCCAGAAGGCCGCCCGCCAGCCCAGCGGGAAACACCCTTCCATGAGGATGCCGGCTCCGAATGGAGCCGGCGGAGTGGAAGGGGTGCGACGGGTGCAGTTGCACCCATCGCGATTTTTAGTGTCTGCATGGCAGACACTGAAAATCTTTGTGGGGCCCTGTTACGGGGGCCCCTGCAGTGCCCATGCCATTGGCATGGGCACTGCAGGGGCCCCCAGGGGCCCCACGACACCCCATACCGCCATTCTCTTCCCGGCGGCCAAAACCGCCAGGAACAGGATTGCGGTATGGGGGTCGGAATCCCCATGGCGGCGCAGCAAGCTAGGCCGCCGTGGAGGATTCCCCAGGGCAGCGGGAAACCGGCGGTACACCGCCGGTTTTCCGTTTCTGACCGCGGCTGTACCGCCGCGGTCAGAATGCCCATGGGAGCACCGCCAGCCTGTTGCCGGTGCTCCCGCGGTCGTTGGCCCTGGCGGTTTTTACCGCCAGGGTCAGAATGACCCCCATAGTCTCTGACTGAGGCCTGGCATCCAGGGGTTCTAGGAGGTCAGCAAGCATCGCAGCCCAGCCCTGAAAATCATCTGCTAGCTTATTGTCTCTCCGGCACTTCCACATGTGGCACTCTTCAACCACCACCTATTCAGTCATATCTTTCATCCACTCGGTCATTTCTGGAGGGATATTATATCCAGCGACTAACTACTCTATGCTTTACGAGGACCAACCGTACACAAAAAAACACCTACCAATGCATTTCTTTTTACATTTCGGTAACAGCCCCAACAGGCAATGTTTACCATCCCATGGGATTTTCCAGCCCATGGCAGTGTTTAATCTAACAGCAATGACCTGCCAGTATGTGTCCAGATCTAGGCACTGTCACAACATATGAACAAAGTCTTCCCTCCCTGGGAAGATAACATGCAGTATTTTGGGGGCGAGATATACCTGGTGTGTAACATTAAATTGTATTAGTTGAAACCTTTCACAGGCTGAGGTGATCTTTACCCCTTCATGGATGCCACACTATTTCTTGTCTGTAAACGGTTCCCCAAATGTATCTTGGCACCTGCTTCTGACCGGTAGCGCACAAAGTGGGATATCTTTCATTCACGCTCTATACACCAAGGAGATCAACTTACAGCACCCTGCCATTTTGAGCAGCGTCCCTAGTGCCTGCAACTCTTTCGGAGCATCTGGGAATGAAGTTCGAATACCACGGGCTGTGACAGCTATTTTCTCAAATTGCAGGAATTGTCCAGGTCCCAAATGAAAGGTTTCGATTGCATCCACCAAAGTAACAAATCTGTCATTGAGATAAAGATCCCTTCATTGAGTCACAGACCCCCGCCCACCACCGATCAACTGCCATTGCCTGCGCTACTTGTGCAAATGGATGTAGACACTATGGTGGTCATTACGACTTCGGCGGTCTTTTCCGAAGACCGCCGAGGGACCACCGTTCGGAAGACCGCCAGTGCTGGCGGTCTTCGCACGGGCCATTATGACCGTTGGCAGCGCTCCGTCCTTTTACGGACGGAGAGCCGCCAACAGCCATACTGGCGGCAGGCGGGGAAGTGGAGGTAGCTCCACCTCCACCGCCACGCCAACAGAACACCGCCCAGCGAATCACGTCCTGTGATTCGCTGCGGCGGTGTTCTGTTGGCGTGGCGGTGTCGGCGGAGCTGCCCCCATGGGTCCCGTTCCCTCCCGGAGGATCACCGGAACAGGTAAGGTGATCGTCCATTAGTGAAGGGGGAGGGGGGGTGTTGTGTTTAGTGTGCGTGCATGGGGGTGTGTGTATGTTGAGGGGGCGTGTGAGTGTGTGCACGAATGCGGGGTTGTTGTGTGTATGTGAATGAGTGCGTGCATGAATGCGGGGTTGTTGTGTGTATGTGAATGAGTGCGTGCGTGCATGAATGCGGGGTTGTTGTGTGTATGTGAATGAGTGCGTGTATGCCTGCATGCGTGTATGTGTGTAGAAATGTTGAGGATCGGGGTGGGGAGGGGGGTCCTGCCACCTTTGGGGGGTGGCAGGGGTGGTGGGGTGGGTAGGGGAGGGAGTCGGGTGGGGGTGGGGGGTGGGGGAGACCCCTATCAGTGCCAGGGAAGGGATTCCCTGGCACTGATAGAGCTTACCGCCATGGATTTCATGGTGGTCCCAAACTGCATGAAATCCATGGCGGTAAGCCGGGTCAGGCGGGTTGTGATACCGCCGGCGGTATAGTGACGACCGCCGGGCTGGAGACCCAGGTCTCCAGCCCGGCAGGCGGAACGGTGAAGCGCGGTTGGCCATGGCGGTAACCACCATGGTCACAATCTCATTTTTTAGACCGCCAGCCTGTTGGCGGTCATACCGCCGCTTCACTGCCGTCCGCCAGGGTCGAAATGACCCCCTATATGGGTAAGTCTGGCACATAGGGAGCTCGTATAATCACTTGAAGGCTCACCCCCTCCCAGGTGCAACACGCCTGCCTTGCCATATATGGGACCGAGTTGGGTGCCCGACATCAGGAGTACAGGCAGAGGCATTCCATCACACGTGCCATGGCTCTCTGCAAGACATAAGACAGTGAGGCAAAACAATCATTGTGTCCTTGTGCCACTTTGCCCATTAAGGACAGAGGAAGAGTATTCCAGAATCTCACTAAAAACTTGATTCCCTCTAGCACTGAGGATTTTTACATCCACGTTGAGCATGAAGAGGGGGGCGGTAAAAGGAGACCGCCCTGACAGCCTTATTCGGTTTGGGTAACATAACAATGAGCGCCTCTCTCATTGACTCAGGCACCTGCCCACATTCGTATGCCTCATTTGTACACTACCAGTATGTGATCCGTGAAGGAGTCTGTTCACCTGTGGTACAGCACAGCAGCCAAGCCGTCCCCTCCAAGGGCTTTAGTCATTTTCAGGGCATGGATTCCCTTTCACCAAAGGTCAAGTAGTCCCCCCCAGCTGTTTGTGAGGCCCGATCTGGTGTGGCAAGTACCCCCTGTAGATGGGTCACAAAGACCTCTGTGATTTCCTGCTGGGAGTGCACCTCCCTTACCTCGGCATCCCCATACTCACACCATGGGTGCCCTCTGGGACTCACTAGGTAGAAGCATAGCCAACCTCCTATCCCCACTGTCCCCCTCTGCATGCAGGTGCTGCCTATAGTTGGTGTGCACAGATTTGTCCAATCAATCCCATGGCTCCAGCAGCTCCTGTTTGAACCCCTGCCATTCTACCAAATGCCATGGCTCCAGAGTCAAGCACTCTTCTAAGGCACCCAGTCTCTTCTGCACATCTAACATATGTGTGAGCTGCAGTTTGACCCCATAGACCGTCTTCATGCATTCCTCCCACAGAACCACCTTCATGGCATCCCATGACATCCCACTCCATGGCCCTCAAAAGTTATGCTCTCCCAATTTTCTTCGATGTGGTGATCCAGTACTTATAGAGGTTCTGCGATTTCAAGATAGTTGTGATCCATTCCTCTAGGAACAACTCTACAGATTTTCCCTCTGCATTCTCAGGGAAGCCCGCAACTCGAATGTTATTCCTTCTGGAGTGCCCCTCTGCATCCTTGATCCATTCCTCCATTCATACTGAGAGTGGCTGGAGCATGGTCACCGTCTTTTTTAGCTCCACTTCCTCCTGGAGTCCAGTGACATCCTTCAGCCTCAGAGGCTCTCTCTGACATGTTTTGAAAGTCTGCACATAGAAGACCCACCTCAACAGCCACAGTGTCAATTTTGACAAGCATGGCCTCAGGCAGACTTTTTATTTCTGCCAATATCTCAGCCATTGTAGGGACCCCTGGCTCCATAAATGGAACCTGTTTGTCCTGCTGTCCCATGACTCCCTCCTGATGCATTGGGTGGGTATATTTGTCAATTTTATTGGCCTGCACGGCTTTGGTGGGCTTTGTCTTTTGCCATCGTAGACACTCAGCGAGGGTGCACAGGCGTGGCTTCCCTCAGCCCCAGGTGCTCTTCACTGGCGGATGCCCACTCTGGATCCCGATGTTGACAATCTGTCCATCATTAATTTCTGGGGGATTCAGGGCCTTGCATCCTGGCCTAATGGTTCCAGTGGGCGGGCCTACAGGTTCCTGTCCCCTCTGAGTAGTTCACCACCCACTGGTGAATATCCAAAGTGAAACTTCTCCTAACAGGGGGGCCTTCACTGCCACTGATAGAGTGGGGGCTCACTCCCCCCACTCAACAAAAATACAGCCAACAGACTCTGCCAGCATTGAACCCCACCTGCGGCCTTCAGCTTCAAGAGGACCCCTAGGGCCTCCAGACACTGTTACCGGTTCTGCAGGGGGTTCTAATAATTGCTAATCCATGTGTTTGGACAGATCACTTGCCCCAGCATGGTCTCCATCCCTAACAAACTGCAGGCCTCACTTCATGTACCCATTTCACAAGCCACCAAGATCTGCTGATCTCCTACCATTTCCCCACTGTCAGGGTTGACGCGGCTGCCTTGCCGAGTGCAGCGTGTGTGGGGAAGCTCGGATATGCTCTACAGACTCTACAGATACCACTCTTTGTCCTACCACAGGTTCCCTGGGTCAGCCAATCAGTCTCTTCCCAGTGCACCACCCAGGGAGCCTTCAAAGTCCAGAGTGCCTCAGTCCTAAGAACAGCCAAGACACAGGCCCCCAGTGCAGAAGGCCCTGACTTGCCACGCAAGGGCTACTCTGCAGCTTCCACAAGTCCCCCGCAGCCAATCTGACAGGGGCCTCACTTTCCTCAATGGGAGGGACAGTCCTCACCGTCTCTAGCTACCCCTCTCATGGATCCGCTCAGCTGCCACAAGTCAGCGAGGTCCTGACTTGGGCTCGCAACTTTGGCTTCTCCCGACAGGTCCATGTGACATGGGGCTCCGAATCCCAAATCTCCACACTGACAGTCAGGGTGACTGCCAGGGGATTTTTCCAGACTAGTGGGGGGTGTTCTCAGAAGCTGCAGTCCCAGGATGGTGTATGATGGTTTAATAGCCGGCAAGAGCTCCTGGGAGTTCGACTAAGCCGCCATGTTGCTCGGCCAGACCCCCAATCAAATAAGATGGTATTTAAATAAATGCTATACAATTGAAGATGTCAAAAAATAGGGAAGCTTGGAAGGAGATAGTATGTTTGATTCTGAGCCTGATGACCATCATTCATTAATATGATGCATTTCCCACTGATAAGATTGCACAAGTATTATTGCGCAGATGTCAGCTAGTAAAGAATTTCAGTGTATCAGTCCTGGTTTGACTTTGATGTGCAACAAATGTGAGGGAAACATAATAAATTGCAAGGTAGCTTTATAATGTTAATGACCCTTATGCAAAATAATGCGATTTACTTTGATTGAACACACATAAAAATGTTGCTCAGTATAAAATAAAAAATTATGTAGCTCACATTTTGAGAGAGATTCTAGAGTTTCTCTGGATGGACGTTGGAAATTTAAAAAAAGCTGGCACCCTCTTCATAAACATTTATCTTACAATGCTCGCAATGATAGGTTCAATGACCTTTATGCATTCTAATAGATGAATATTCATTATTGTGGATTCTCCTGCTACACTGTATCGCTTTGCTCGCACCCTAATGCGCATTACTGGATCTCTTTCTGTTTTGTTTTTTTAATTTCCTCTTTGCTAATATTGACCTGACTTCTATTGCCTGAAATGATACTTCCATTACCGTATAAAGGAACTTGGTCTTCAGTGTAACTCCTTTATATGGTCACAGGACACCTCAGTGACTTGCAATAGCCTTATGTATGGCAGCGGGTATTTTTTTCCTATATGTACCAGAGTCAATCTTTCGGATATATAATGTATAACTAAACTACTTTGAATACTTTAAAACTAATTATTGATAAAAGTAGGTGCCAAATTGTGATTAAGGGGGTCATTCTGACCATGGCGGTAATTACCGCCATGGCGGAGGTCGGCGGTAGCACCGCCAACAGGCTGGCGGTGCACCGCTGGGCATTCTGACCGCGGCGGTTCAGCCGCGGCCAGAAACGGAAAGTCGGCGGTGTACCGCCGACTTTCCGCTGCCCGTCTGAATCCTCCATGGCGGCGGAGCGTGCTCCGCCGCCATGGGGATTCTGACACCCCCTACCGCCATCCTGTTCATGGCGGCTCTCCCGCCATAAACAGGATGGCGGTAGGGGGTGCCGCGGGGCCCCTGGGGGCCCCTGCCGTGCCCATGCCAATGGCATGGGCACGGCAGGGGCCCCCGTAAGAGGGCCCCAAAAAGTATTTCAGTGTCTGCCCAGCAGACACTGAAATACGCGACGGGTGCAACTGCACCCGTCGCACCTTCCCACTCCGCCAGCTCAATTCTGAGCCGGCATCCTAGTGGGAAGGTTGATTTGCCCTGGGCTGGCGGGCGGTCTTTTGGCGGCCGCCCGCCAGCCCAGGGCAAATGTCAGAATCACCGCCGCGGTCTTTCAACCGCGGTGCGGTGTTCTGACGGCGGTACCTTGGCGGACGGCCTCCGCCGTCCGCCAAGGTCAGAATGACCCCCTAAGTGTTAAACATAATTGGTCAAAGGAATGCACAAGTCTAAGTACATAGGGGATACCAGAAAAGAATATTGATAATAATGATAGGAGTTCAGCCTTGGCACAAGGTCTAATGTATTGATAGTCTTTTTCTAAAGTGGTAGTTCTACTGAATTGGGATCTAAGAAACATATTTAAAATAGCAGTTTACAAATATGGTTAGAATATGGTTAGCAAATGTGAAACATTTCCTTTTGTAAAACATAGATAACTATATTTTAGAGCTGGAATGACTGTTTTCATAATCTATTCAACACATTTAATTTACTGAAAACAAAACTCAAATGATATATTTGTTCCCCGGTCCTTCGAGTGGTCTGTGGTATTAAGAGTAGCAATGATATAGCCAAAAGGCCTGGGCTCTTTTAGGTGAGTGAGTTTTTTCTTGTAATGACCGCAAGTTAAAAGATATGTGAGACTCCACAGACTACATACATGTTGGTGCCAATAGACATGCAGATATGTCTTCAGTTCTTTCCTAAACTGGATGACCATTGGGTAAGTCCAGATGGATATGGGGATGGTGTTCCAGACCCTGGGTACATTGATGGAAAGGGACCGCCAAATTGTTTATTCCTTTTTCACATTTCTTATTCTGCATTCTGATGTTATCCCCCTGCCTGAGGGTATGCAGAGACCCACGTTAGACAGTTAGAGGGGTGCTGGTTGTGACAGTTTTGTAAACGATGCTGCTTGTTTTGAAGAAGGTGTCTTCAAGCAAGGGGAGCCAATGGATGTCATTAGGAATGGGGGTGATGTGGTCATATTTCTGCAGGCCCTGAATAAGTGATGCTGCGGCGTGCAGATTTGTGCTTAATGGGTGGCAATGCAGGGTCTGGGAGGTCATAGAGCAGGGTGTTACCACCATCCGGATGTGAAAGTACCAGAGATTCAACAGCAGCCCTAACATCACTTTCAGGAAAAAAGGTTCCACCTTCTTTAGAAGAGAACTTGCTTATTCAATCAGTCTTCATACAGCAAACCAATCTTTAGATTATGCAGATCCTGCAGTTTATAACTGATGCTTACATCTCAGGTTAAATTTCAGGTCCCACAAACCCCACAGGTACAAGCCCCACAAAGCAGAGTTAACCATTTAGCATCAGAGGGCATACAACCTGAGTCAGAGTGTGTGGTGATGTAAGCATGTGTGGCTTCTTCATGGTGTGGCAGGCATACCAATATTTCACATGGCTGAGTGGGTGAATGTGTAGACTCTTGAGTGGGTGAGTTATACAGGAAAATATGAAACTCGTGTTAGTATAGAGGCAAAATTCCAATCATTACGCTAACACCTCTAACGCCAAATGCATACATTGTGGGCCGTAGCAAAATTAGAAGGACACTGTAAACATGTAATGGCTGAAAGGGCCTGACCCATAGCTACTCTTTGTGTAAGTTGTATGCTAGTCACTTTTCTTCTAAAGTATATAAAACGTGGTGGATAGAATACTTGAATTAATCTCAGTTACTGGTAATTACTCGGGATTGCAATCCTGTCCATTGTTATTTTGCACACTATGCCAACTCAGTTTGGACCCAGGGAATAGTTCACCATGGAGTGGAGAGCTGTCTTGGAGTTTTAATTAGGCTCTACTGGTTATGATTGTTCAATCAAGTTCTTTGGCATTTGCCAGTTCATTAAGAAGAACCGCGTTTATCAATGTTCAATCAAAAATTACTGATACATTAGAAGGAAAACGTTCTAATGGCTCTTAACAAGAGGTTTTCACCCAAGTTCAAATCAGTCCAGAGGGATTCTCAATTAGTCATCCAAAGGGGAAGTGAGGTCTTCATCCTTATTGAATCCATACGTTACTTCATTCCTAAAAATATAATGTAACATGATTCAATTGCTCTCAGTACTCTTACTCTATCGCCATATAATTTCTGGGGTGGTACCCTGTCAGTACCAAACAAGGATAATAAACTAGAGTCCCATTTGTGAACATGAGTAAAATGTCTAGTTTTTCTAGCCAAAAAAAGAGGCCCGATGATTCTTGTTGTGCATGGAGAGTTTTGGACTGCTCCGTCAATTGGGGGAGAAAAGGGGGGGACAAAAAAATAGTTTCCTTTGTTAATTCCCTTATGACCTTTAGACACTAATACAGTCCGAACCTTTCGACGGAATTACACCAAATTTGGCAGAAAACTAGTTTTCGTGCGCAGATTGTGCTTTTGGTTTTTTGGTGTAAATCTGTTCAGCAGTTTATGAGAAATCAAGGAAAATCCAAATTTGTATATCTCTAGTCGCTAATAAATTGCGAATATTCACGAACGTGCGTGCAAATAGAAGCACTGTAATTGGCTGGCTACAACCTGACTAGAGGTCACTGTGGCTCCCATTTTATGTTATGGGAGAGAGTTCCAGGGGCTGAAAAAAGAAATGATAAGTGGTATAAGGGGTCTGGGTGGAAGGTCCCTGACCCCAGGGTATGATATATGGTCAAATTGTGGATTTAAAATGATTTTTCTTCATCATGTGCACTATTTGCAAATATCCTTGAATATCTTTGAATATTGTAGGATAATTGAGTATCCTCGAATATTCGAGGATATTTGAGAATATGCATAAATTTTTTTTAAAACATCCACTGACTCATTCATACACTAATTCATTCACTCATGCATGTACGCAGACTCATGCACCGACTCACACACCCACTCAGACACTCATGCACCCACTCATAGACTGACACACCCACTTTCAGACACACTCAGACACTTACACACCCACTCACAGATCCACTGACAGAGACAGGCCCTGGCCAACCCCCGCCGCGCACAGCTTTCAGTGGTTGGATTTACGTATAGTAATTAAATGACTCTGCATTAAAAAAAACTGTAGTAATTCACTGAAAAAAATCAAAGGTTACAGCGACATTATAGTTAGGTTCTGAATTTACTCGTACAAAACCATAGAAATTGAACAGTTAGAGTTATTTCAAGTAACTATCACTCACGCTCTAAGGTAACTATAACTCGCGCCTTCACCATGCATAGCCAATTACTCCACATAATATATTATTGATCACATCTTCTATAGCATCTTTGATATTATCACTGCAACAGTTGAAATACAATTATTGATAAGAAAACTGTTCATGGCAAGGGTACGACTTATGTTTACCTTAGGGCACGAGTTATAGTTACTTGAGATAACCATAACTATAACTGGTGAATTTGTATGGGTTTGTACATTTAAAATGTGATCCTAACTGTAATGTCCCTGTAACCTTTGTTTTTTTTCCAGTATATATACATATATATATATATATGTATATATATATATATATATATATATATATATCATGATACATCACAGAGCTGGTTTTTTCCGAGACCCGTACCCAGCAGACTGAGCAAAGTTCCGGCAGCCCCCATATATTCGCACACAGTATCTATAAGCTACTGATACGCTCAGACACTGCTGTAGGTTTTTCTAAAAAACATGTTTATTGCTGGCTTCTCACAGTGCGTTTCAGCCCAGCCAGGTCTTGATCATGGGTTACAGGAGCTTACCATTCCCTCAGAATAAAAAGACAAAGTAATAAACTTAAACAAAGGAGTTACAATCCTGCGGGCTGGAACATTATGATGTCTGCAGGTGCCATCTTAGAATGGTCCTAAATCATGTAAGGGTTACTTACATCTTTCTGCAATTTAGGAAGCAGGTTTAGGATAGGAATACTAGGTTTGTCACACTTTAAAAACTTTAAAAACAAAAACTCCTCCCACTCTAGATGCCCCTTCTCTCTCCAATCAGAAAGCAAACCTATTCCGTCTTCCTAGAATCCGACCTACTAGAGAAAATGCGATAGATTCCTCTACCAACTGTTCCCTACCTTCTTCCAAATACATCTTTTTACATAAGAGAACCAAGTTCGCTCCTTTATCCAATTGGCGTATGGAGCGTTTCTTTAAATCACTAATAACCCCTTTCTCAAAAACAAATAGGGGCTGCTTTAAGAGCCCCTACCGCCTCCTTGCGTTACATTAGTGTCATTTTGTTTACACTAGTATGGCCCTTAATAGGCTCAATGGGCTTTGCAGGATTAGCATCAAAATTTTTGACGCTAGTCCTGCAAAGCTCAGAATTAGCAAAAAAAAATGTTGACACTAGTTTCCCTAACTACCGCCATAGTGCATTGTACCTTGATATGGCCCACACACATGGTGGCATTAGGGGGCGCTAAGGGGCGCAAGAAAAGTGGGGCATCACTGGGTGCAGCACCACTTTTCTTAAATCAGGCCCTTATTGTTTCAGATGCAATCATAGGTTGGAAAGTGGATTTAGGTTTGAAATTAGTGGGACAGCTCATGCCTAAATCTATATCCAAATTAGCTAGATTTAGATAAGGATCCTCATGACAAGTCTGTGGATCTACAAGCGATGTCAGACTATGTAATTTTTATACATCATTAATAGTTAAGTTGTTAACTGTATGCTCTCCCTCAGTGATCTTAGGCCCTTTGGGCTTAGTACAGAACCACTTCTTCAGTTTCAACTTCCTAGTAAAGTTGAACGAGTCCATCCAACTCTGAACCTGCATCAAATCTGTTGTTGGGAAGAATGATAAACCCAGTGACAACAACTTAGCCTCTTCCTCAGTCAAAGAACTGTCTCATAAACTTACCACATCCATAATGCCAGAACTTTGCCCCTTGTTAATATTCCCATGGAGGCCTTGTTTTCTTATCCTCATCTGCTTCTTCCTCTTCCTCCTCTGGATCCTCTGCCTCTGCCCCTTTGATAGCCTGTGTCTGGAAACTGTTCTGTCCTGTTCTGATTTGGGAGCTGGAATCGTTTAAAAAAATTCCTACGAGAGCTTCTCATCCCATTACACGCTGTTGTCGCTTCAGGGGCATCCGAGGCATTACTATCTGTGACTTCCCTTTAGATGTAACCACACTATTTCTCTCTATGGTAGAGGCCTCTGGAGACAGTTCTTCAGTATAAATGTAGTCATATTTTTTGTGAAAATTTAAGACTCGCCTCGCCTGAAAGTCTTTGAAATCTCTGATAAATTTGTGTTGCTTCTTCGTTGTGATCTCAATTTCCAATTGCTCCAACTTAGTTTGTAGTTTTTTCAAGAACTCCTCCAAGTGTTGCCTGGGGATCTCATTCAATAACTCCCCTTTAAGTCTTTCAATCTCTTCAAGTAACTTAACCCTATTTTGGCTGCATACTTGAAAATGCACATCATGGTAATGGAACACTTTTAGAATTCTCCACTCACTCTTTCAGCATCTCAGGATCAGGATTTTCATAAGTTGGGATTGTAATTATACGCAGGCCTCTAGGCACCTGATCCACTTCAATATATTTCTCTAAGGATTCAATTTCCCACCACTTAGATAGTTTGTTCTTACACAGTTTCTTCAACTTGTCAAACTTCATCTGCACCGACATGCCTATAGCATCAATATTCTTAGTGGCAACATTCCCCAAGGTGTTAGAGAAAAACAGTTTATTCTATGTTTCCTTGCGGTTAGCCTCAGTCGCAGAAGCCAGGCTCATTAATGGAAACAATCACCAAACTCAGGCTCAAAGTCTAAAAAAAATCTGCAAAACCCGCAGCTGCTGCGTTTAATGCAATAGCCAATGTTTAATAATTGCAGCTTCACTGCAGCTCCACATTGCCTAATATCCTTGACAGCAAGCCAGTAAGAACAGGCTCCCACTTACTGCAGCTATGTATGAAGCCTGCCCGGGTCCTCGAGCTCAGCCACGTCCCCGTCAGCGATCTCGTGCATGCAGGGCTCTGAGAAGCTTGTCAGGATTGTATGTCCTTCAGTATAATAAAAATGTCCTCACGTTCTGCACATGTGTTGGCAATTATGCACTAGGGGCCCGATGTATCATTTTTCACAATAGCGATTACCAAAATGCAAATCGTAATTAAGTAATCGTTATTGGAATGTATGAACCTCCAGGAGTTTCAAAATGCGATTCGCAATAGCTCGTAAATCGACCTACCTCATTAATATTCATGAGGTAGGTCGCAATTTTCAAGCCTTTGTGAATGGCTACAATCACAGTGATGGTGGCCTGCTGTGCTCAGCAGACCACCATGTCTGTGATTGCTTTTCAATAAAGCACATTTTTTTTTTTAAATGCAGCCCGTTTTTCTTAAAGGAAAACGGGATGCGTTTAAAAATGAAAAATGAAAGTTTTCTTTTCATTTTTTAAGAGAAGGCAGTGGTCCGTGGGACCAGTGCCTGCTCTTAAAAAATGTTTTTGTATGCATTCACAAAGGGGAAGGGGTCCTTTGGAGACCCCTTCCCCTTTGCAAATTTGTTACCACTTGACGTAGGTGGTAACTGCGATTGTTTTGCGACACATTCATAGTCACAAAACAATCGTACATACCTCTGAGATTCGGTATTAGGAACGGACGCCCTTGACATGCCCCTTCCTAATACTGAATCGGTATGTAGTCACAAATTGGACTTTTTACATACCAAAATGCATTTTTGTGATTCCAACGGGCCCTTTGGGCCGTTTGTGATCGCAAAAATGTTTGATACATCTGGCCCTAGGTTCTACCTCCCAGCAGACCTATAGTGCCTGCTATAGGCTCTTTGCTAGAAAATACAAGAAACATATCTAGCTGTATAGATCATCACCTCGGGCACTTTGTGACAGCATTACCAGCATATCCAAAGGATACTATACATTTTCTCACAATCATTGAGGGAATACACTAGGAAAAAGAGTCCTTTATGGTTGCACTGGACATTACCAACCTATATACTTGCATAGAACATGAAGCAGGAATAAGGCAGTGTGGGCACTTTTTGAGAGCTTGGTCCCTTTCGTATCTGCTACAATAATAGATGATCTTGGAAATTATTCATTTTTGTTTGAATAACAACTATTTTATATTTGATGACATGGTGTTTCAAACAGAGACAATGGGCATTTACTTTGCCCCCAATTACACAAATCTGTTTGTGGGCTGGTGGGAGGAGCAGGTGCTCACTAGCTGTAAGATGTTTGTAGAACATGTGACCTGTGGGTTTGGCACATTGATGATATATTTATCATCTGGAAAGGTGATGAGAATGCTGCAGTACAGTTTATTGAATATCTCAATGGTAATATTTGCAATCTACAGTTCATGGGGCACTTTAGTGGGCAGTGTGTGGAGTTCCTGGATGTACAAGTCATGGTTGTGGGAAGCAGGTTGGAAACTAGACTGTTTTGCAAACAGTCTCCTCTTTGCTCCCAGTGCCCACCCGAAGAATCTGATTTGTAGCATTCTATATGGAGAATTGCTCAGGGCAAGGAGGAACTGTAGTACCCTGGAGGCATACAAACATGAGAAGAACATTATGACAGAGAGATATGAAGAAAGAGGCTATCCGAGTAAGACTGTTGAACAAATTACCAGGAGGATGGAGTAGGTTTCGAGACAGAGTTTCCTATACCAGAGTAATGAACCCCTTGAGGTGAGGGGTGAGGTGATTAGATTTATCATTTCATACTCCAATCAGGCAGGTGTGTTGAAAAGAATTCTCAGTATACATTGGCATGTTTTACATTTGGAGGAACTTTTGAGAAGATATTTGGGCATTAGTCCGAGGGTAATGCAGTATGGCAACAGATATGTGATACCCAACATTTGTGTTGGGGAGTAGAGAGAGTGACCTGACTGCAACTCCCAAGAAGCCCTCTTTCTGTAACTCCAGCCACCAGCCCAGTGTTCGCTTGCCCAACTACACCTGTTTGTTAACTCTCAATTGAAGTTTACTCACCTAGGAGTGAGTGATATACAGATCATGCTCGACTCAGAGACATGTCTGTCTACCTAGCTCCATCTTGACCTGGTATCCCAAGATAAAACTATTGAGGACATTAATGAAACCTTACCAAGTGTGTACACCAAGGCCAATATTTATACTCTTTTTGCGCCGGATTTGCTTTTTTTTTTTTATACATATCTGGTGCAAACTTAACTCCATATTTATATTTTGGTGCTAAACATGTCTAGCACCAAAATATTTGAGTTAAAGTCATTTTTTGCTGGCAGAAAACTACCTTGCATCAATGAGATGCAAGGTAGGCGTTCCCGGGCAAAAAATGACTCTAAGGCCCTAGCTCCTTATTTATCCTCCCATGCAAAAATCACGCACGGAAGAGAGGGGAACCTAAATAATGGTGCTAAGCTTGCTTAGCTCCATTATTTAACACCTGGGTAAGGGCAGGCATTAGGGGACCTGTGGGCCTATTTCCATGGTGGAACACCAATGAATAAGCCCACAGGTGCCCTCCCCAGGGCCAAGGGACACCCCCACCCACTTCAAAGGGACAGCAGAGGATGAGGGACCCCATCCCAGGTAAGTATAGGTAGGGAGAGGTAAGTATATGTTTTTTTCAAGTGCCATAGGAGGACCTAACTTGGGCCCCCCTACATGGCGCTGTGCCCAATGGCCATGCCCAGGGGACTTAGGTCCAGTGGGCATGGCCACTGGGCTGAGGGGCATGACTCCTGTCTTCACTTAGCCAGGAGTAATGTCCATGGGGGTTTTGCGTCTAACAATGGCGCTAGTCAGGTTAGAGTCATTATTTTGACTCTAACCTGACTAGTGCCATTCTTTCATGTACAACCTTCAGTTTTCCCTACGCCTTCCCTACCCAGATAGCGTCATGTATTTTGATGCTAACCGTGCCTTAGCACCGGGTTGCGCCATTCCTTAAATATGGCGCCTGGCTGGCGCCCTGGAAAGGCGCTTGCCGGCGCTATACTTTTTGAGGCAAACCTGCGCTAACGCAGGTTTGCCTCAAAAAGTATAAATATGGGCCTAAGTATTCCTAAGGCCTCAAGCTGCATCACCAGATTGGTAGTGGCAGCAAACACATTGACACAGCACTGCACACATGATGACGGCAGTTATATATACAACAATGTTGTGTGTTTGCCTCTATCTCACTCAACTACGCCTCTGAATGGTTAAATGCACATGTTATCTCTCCACTGTGTTGGCTTCACTATTGGTAAGATGTGGTTTTCAATCCCTCATCTAAAGAGCAACTTATCAGCATATCTAATGAGCTGCTTTAGTTTAATAGTTTAGGCAAGCTTCACACATGTCATGTAAAATACTCCAATACCATGGTAACATGCCACAATAGTCTATCCTACATCTTAAGAATGTCCAATGTCTCTACTTACTTACACAGTACCTTTGGATGTAGATGTCACACTACCACCATTAACAATGTACTCTCTTTCTCAACAGGTTGAGCTGCCACATCACCACAGCACATTTCGTCCACTGAGGATACTTTCACTATCCCCCTGGATGAAGTCCTCAGTGATGACGACATTCTTGGACTTGTGGACGTGGAGGAGGGCCCTGGAACATCTGGGCAACCTGGTCAGATGGCACCAGTGAGTCTCACTGTGCCCACAACTACACCTCCTAGCACTGTTACGACAACATCAAAGGCAACAACGCGCCCTCCAATCTGTGTACTTAGCACAGTTTCTACCATCTCATGTCCCTCCAGTCCTGGATCCTGAGGAGCAACCCAACTCTCTTGACACTGAGGGTGCAGGACCCAGTTGGAGATGGCACCCTGTGCCCAGGGCACAGGCTCATGGAGGTAGGGTGTGTGGGAGGTATGCTGTGGGCCAGTGGATTGAGGCTGCTGTCAACCATGATACCATCAGCCACGTCTTGGGGGTCTATCAGGAGTCCCGAGGTGTGATGGGTCAGGTGCTAAATGAACTCCAGGAATTGAAGCAACTGCAGAGGGACATGATCCAAAAGATGGATGATCACAATACCAACATGGGCACCTTAACAGGGGTGCTGAGGGACATCCACACCACCATGAGCAGGGCTTTTACATCAACATCCACCCCTTCCTGTGGGCCAACTACCTCACGGTTGAGTACATCTACTGCAGCAACGGGAAGGAACGCTCTGCCAGAGGCACAACCACCCTCAGACACCCCTGCCTCTGCGGCAGCTAATCACCCTCCCCTTGTATGCGGGGACGTCCATGCAAGAATCCAGAAGGTGCGGATGGCAAGATACCCACCACTGCCAGTAAGAAACCTCTTCCTTGATGTCCTTCTTTGTGTTTTACATATTCACTCTGAGGACTGATCCTGAACCACATTCCAGTTCCAATGGGAGGAGTGGTCTGGACTTTGGAGTTCCAATGGTGTGGCATCTACTCCAATGATTTCAATGATTTCATTCACCATTACTGACCCCTTCACTTTACATTTTTGTTTCTTTATGTCCCAAATGTATTTTTTGTATTATCATTATAATAAATTCACCCATCACTAACTCATTGTCTGCTATCTTAAAGTTCACGTTTAGCAATGTAGATATGACCATATCAGACTGTGTAGGTCACAAAATATACTGGTGCAGACCCCCAGAACATTGTAGGAATGAACATGTCAGACTTTGTCCTGTTAAATAGGCAAAAAGGATATGAATGATGTCATCAGCTGGAAACATATCCCTAGCTCTCAAAAGGAAGCCCACCTCATAGAATGCAATACCCAGACAGATGGCTGTACACCAGTTCCTGATCACAGAGTCATTACAATCCAGTGCTACTGCATCTGGTGGTGTGACATAAACATATGTCAGTGATGTGCCACAGGCACTTTGGCCTACAATGATAAAACACATTGACAAATACAAATAGTTCAGACAAAAAGAGTGTTTGGCCAATGTGAAGGGGAATTGACATGAATTTGGCCCACAGCAACATTTTTACTGACCACATGACTGAGGCAACTTCCTGACCTAGAACATATTTGTGTTGAGCCTCATTGTCAATGTGTGTCATTGACTTAAGACAGGTCCCTTACTCCCACAGCTCTGCAGACACATTTACATAAGTCATATTTGTACAATACAGGTGTATTGCACAAGTGACACACCTACAGTGCAGAAAGTTGGTTGATTCAGGGGAGGGCATGACGTGTGACTCATTAACTTGGTTACATGCAACCAATCAGACAAAACATACCTTATTATGTTGGGTGCTATCTCTGTAGGATTGCCACTTATGGGGAAAGGTGTGGTCTGTGCTTTAAGTACATACCACACAAACCCACTCTGAAGTGGTATGAGTTTCATTGGGTAGCCCACGTGTCGACACATGCACAGGGAAGACCACCCATGGCAGCCCTTTCATTGTCACTTAAGTCTTAGGGTATAGTCTGTACAATGATAGTTGCCTTTAGGGACTGTATGCATTGAGTCAATGTGGCTGGATGTAAATGTGTCTGTCCAGTCAGGCCCAAGGAGGTGACCCTTCAGAAGGTTACCATGGTGTGTTGTGTTTCATTGTCGCTCACATCACAGAAAATGTTCCTTGAGCCTGGGCTTCCTGATGTCAGTAGACTTGATTAGTCAGTGTAGGCCAGGAGCAGGGTAGTGGGTTAGTCTGAAGATGACTCCAAAAGTGTTTTTTTTATGCCCCTGTACTCATCAGCATGTGTGCTTTACACTTGAGCTGTGTACTAAAAAATCTTTTTGCTTGGTGTTTTTAAAATGTGTGTGACACAACCAGTTGTCCAAAAAAAATGAATTGTAACTTTTTCATTTGTCTATTGCATCTGTACAGGTCAATGTCCATCAGAAGAAAGGGATTTGGAGAGCCATCCCTCGGAAGGTGCAGACCCTGGGGGTCTATAGCCACAGGGGAGCCCACTGCTGCAAGAGGTGGGAGGACCTGAGACGCTGGGGCTGTCCTCCCAAAGTGGGCAGGGCAACCGCCAGAGTCTGACCCCACTGATGGCTCTCATTCTGGCAGTGGCCTACCCCGAGCTTAATGGGCATTTGAGGAGAGCACAGCAGCTACAAGGGTGAGAGTCCTGGGCATATTCCTGCCTGTTACATTGCCAAGTTGATGTGGTAGATTCTGCCATCTCCCCCTGAAGATCAGAGCTGGGCTATGTGTGACACACAAGATCAGTAATTGTTTGTGTAGGTATGGAAGCTGGTGCATTCTGATATGCCTTGCCTATTGGTCCAGTGACCTAGGACAAAACAGTGTACAGTTCACAACCAATTTGCTTTCTAATGCCAACTCATGGCTGAGTACAGTGGTCAATCAGGTCATGTTGTTTGTTGTTGTGGGTGTCATTTGTACCCAACAGTCCACTTGTCTTCAGTGTGTCAGCCCCAACAACAAACAACATGAGGTAATAGACCACTGTACTCAGCCATGGGTCTGCTCAAGTGAGTATATTGGCATCTGTCCCCCACAGGCCACTTGTCTTCAGTGCGTCATGAGTGCTGGTACCTCACTACTACCTCTCATGTGAAGGAGGCCATCATGCATGTGACAGAACATACATTGCCCATTGGGTACAGTCACAGAGCAATACTTTCTCTTGGTAAAGAGTGAATGTCCAGTGACATGATTTTGGTAACATCACTGTTGCCACCAATGCGTATGCCTACATGTTAACAAGTGTATCTTTCACTTTTGCCATGTCATTTTTACGGCTCTTTCATGCATGGATTACCTGTTTTCATGGGATGATGTCTGATTCCCTCACATATGTATGCATGCCAATATGTGCTAGTAATTGGACATATGTGAGGGGCTACAGTTTATGTGGTACAATAGACAGGAGTTTGTCACCATTGCATGGTGACTTGCACATACTACCACCCATCACTCCATGTAATTTGGCATGTACAATTGCAGAAGCAATAACAGGTAGGACTACAGTTTTTACTCCCAATGTGCATTTCCATGCCATTTAAGTGGAATCTTTTGGTGAAGTGGATAGCACATGTTAAATGGTGAAGCTTCATTGCCTAACTCCTGACATGCATCAGGGAGTAACTTTCAGAAATGTGGTAATTATATGTGGTTGTGTACACTCATTCATCCAATGGAATCTGTGTTCGCATAACAAAAAGGCAAAGTGATGTGCCTTCTCATTGAGCAACAGAATAAGGCCTTCTACAGGTACTGGATAATCCCTGAACATCTACAACATTCAATGGACTTTTGGCTTTTACTTATGCAATCTGAGTAGGGTATTCTTAGCAGTGCCAATCAAGACAGGTGATTTCCCTGGGGCTAGCTGATTCATTGTGGTGTGGATATTTGTAGACTAATCTCCCAGACATTTTGACCAAATTGTCTTCAGTATACTTTTCTGTGCAAGATGTGTTATCTATCAGAGCAAGATTAGTACAACTTCCACGAGTCTATTTGGAAATGTACATATTGTGAAGTTATTATTGGGGATTTTTAATAGTTTCCCTGTCACCTTCTTCTGGCTACTGTACTACTTGCTGCAACATGGCTAGACACTTTGGCCATCATTTCATCATTATTTCGTATTGGCTAAATGAAGATTAGCTGGATGCATGACCTTGTGATCTGTGAGTTTGAACTTTGCATTGCCATACTATTTTGTGCCAACAGGTTACTGAGGGATGCTACATAAGCCAAGCCATTCAAGGTGATAAGGTCTCCTACTTGCTCCACGGATATTGTGATTGCACAACTTCACCCATGCAATTGGAGTTAACTTAAATCCTATTTTACCTGTGGGCAACTGTTCACGGTTTATGTAGTTCATGTAGCATGCATGCATATGGTGTTGCAAATGTTGGGGCCACTTTGCCGAAGCTTGTGGCTGGGGGCTACTGTACATTATAGTAATGTTTGGTAATCAAAGCAGTTGTTTAAGTGTGTTCTGGCACATGTAGTGACCGTATATGTCTTTGTAATCAGCACAGGCTAGCAGAGGAGACAGGGCTGAAATCAGTAGGGAAGCAACTGGCCATTGTACCTCCAGTCACAAGACATCAGACACGGAGGGACCCCATGGCCCAGAGGATGAGGGGAGTGCCACAGAGGACACAGGATCAACATCTTCATCTTCAGATTCTTCCTCCAATGGCCACTCCCCAGTGGTGGCGAACCCATCAGAACCAGTACCTCTTCCATCCTTGTCCGCCACCCCCAGTTACGTCTCCACCCTCCCTGTTGCTTCCCACCCAGTTGGATGTGCCCACTCACCAAAGAGAGTGGGTGTCTCCTTTGTACCTGCCCCATCACCTCCTGCCCTGGTACCCCTGCTGCCCTGAGTGAGGAGGCTATTGACCTCCTGAGGAGTATTTCTGTGGGTCAGACTGCCATTCTGAATGAAGGGCAGCCAGTTTTAGCAGCTGGTTGCATACTTGGAAGTGCATAGTGCCATGTCTAGCCTACAGAGATCTTTTCAGGCTCTGGCCTCCTCACTGACAGCAGTCTTCCACCCCCTACAATCCTACCCCCACCACCTACCTCTTCCCCATCCAATTGCCCTATTCTCCTACCTGTCCCAATTACACATGTGCATCCGGACATGTCTGCTTCAACACACAAAAGCAGCACACATAAGCACAAGCATCACAAAACACACAGAAATGCAAAGACTCAACAGTGATTCATACAGACTACCACACCCACCAATCCCACTTACACCACCCCCACCGACCCACACACCACATACACCATACCCACAAACACCATCCCACTACCCACAGACACACATACACCACACACCATACCCCCAGACACCACCTCCACTCCAACAGACCCCCACATCACACACACCATATACCCAGACACTACCTCAACTCCCACAGACCCACACACACCATACCCCAAGGCACCACCCCAATATCCACAAACACAGTCACGACACACACCATACCCCCAGACACCTCCCCAACACCCACAGACACAGCCACCACACACACCACACCCCCAAACACTACCCTAACACCCACAGACATAGCCACCACCCCCACCTTAGCCATCACCTTCACCTCCAGCCCCCACGAAACACAAATGCCCACACTTACACACACAACAGGCACCATCCAACCCAAGCATACCTCAGACACACATGCACTGGCAGCAACAACATCCACAACCAATACAAGCACTTCCTCAACCTCCCAACTCCTAACACCTTCTACAGATCTTACCTGTTTTCCCAAAGAAAGTTTCCTGTTTGACCATGCTTTTACCTCTGTGAAACTCACCTTCCAAAACCAAAAGGACCCCACACACATCCCAACCCATCCCTTCCAATTCCAAGCCCTTCCCTGTAACACCTGCCCCTGCCCACACTGAAATCAGCCATACCCCTCCCATCCCTAAGAAGAAGCCCATGCCTCCCAAAGTTAAGCCCACCCCTTCCAAAGTGAAGCCCACCCCTCCCAAAACCAAACCCACCCATCTTAAAGCCGACCCCACCCCACCCAAGGTGAGGTGCCTGGCATGCCCACTTGATGCCCCTTCCTTGGAAAGTTTCTATGCCAGTGATCAGTGAGTCACATTGTGGTGCACAGCAGTGCACATGGACTTATAACAGTGGACTGGCCATTGACCTTAATGCAAACTTGAAGTTGTGTTAATAAACCCAAGCTGTTTTTATTTGATACAAATTTGTCCTGTCATTACATTTCTACCCTTTTGCTGTTCCTGAGTAATTTGTGATGTATGCCTACTGTTGTGTTTGATTCACCCTGATTGCTGATCCATTTGCTGTGGTTGGCAAGATCTGACTTTCCAGCAGTGCTGGTGTCTACCAGGACAAGTGGAGATGTTCAATGGATGGATGTATGGGTGGTAATCCAATTGGGGTGTCATTGCATTTTGTGTTGTTTGATATGGTATGTATTTCATTGTGGCTTGGCTAATGTCAACATATATTGTGTTAGATTTGTCCCCCTGCTGTAGATTGGACATTTGTATCATGTATGCAAGTTAAAGTTTTGTTTGTCCACACAGTTCAATTGTGCTACCTTTCTATACATTTGACTGACCATGTGTCCATTTTCAACTGTGCACCTTCTAGTTACTTCATCTACATGTGTGACCCATGTTTTTGCTGTTATATTTGCTTTTTTGACTTGAACTTACACATTTGGCAGAAAGGCAGATAGGCATGTTACATGGTTATACTATTGGTTGTCCGGAGATACACGAAGGCCTAGTTCCCGTGCAAATAGTGTTTTAGGAGCATGTGCAAAGTGAAATGTGGGCCAGGGAAGCATCCTTCCTCAGGTTCCCCTGATGCTGCCATCCTTATTCTGCAGGTATTGTTTACATTGTGGTATTGCTGTTGTGTGACACAATATAAAAATAGATACAATTAAAATAATTATACTTTAATTAATGTACCACCCTTTTCTCCTACAAACTCAATGCCATGCTCATCAAATATAAATTATTCAAAATGTTCATAAATTAACATTTAGTTAAAAATAAACAAATTAAACTTAATTTCCCAATATAAGAACACTTTCCATAAATAATGATCAATATCATATTTACTTTGCAATTACAAAAGATCTAACAATAAGCAATAACACAATCATAATTTTAAAGTAAAAAGTAATAATGTAGTGTGCACCCCAAAGACCAAATTCTATAATACATGCAGAAGACAATTGCTTTTGAGCCCATATTCAGCAATGGTGGTAGTGAATTACTACCACTTGGAGTGCACTCTGCGTTGAACAGTATAGCCCTTTCCTTTGCCCTAACTGTTTTTTATAACCATCATTTAGTTAACTTCCCGCCCTATTCCCTTAAAAACCCAACAACCCACTACTGAATAATAATTAATCACAGATTTATAAATTAAAATGTTCTACAACATGAACAAACTGAAGTTCAATTCCTATTGTGAAATCTAACAATAAAACAACTCGCATAAATAATAGTCCATGTAACATTTAATTTACAATTTAACCATAAAACTGAAATATTTATCAGTTAAATAACTTTTCCTTTATGTGCCTTAAACCCCATAACCTGCAACTAAAATACAAATTAGTGAAAAAATAATGTATGTTAACAATAAATATATTAAACTTACATTTCTGATATATAACAAAACAATAAAAATAAATAAACATACATAATAATCAGTATTTACCACTTTTATTATTTATTAACAAAATTAAAATATTCATGATTTAATTACGTTTCTTCCATAGAGCCCCACAAACCCACTACTAACATGTAAATGTCTTAAAAATGTCATACATTTAAATTTTCATAAACATAAACAAACTAAATGTAATTCTAATACAAAAATTAAATGAGTGAAAATATACATACAAAATAATCATTTTGATATTTAACATACATTTTAAAATTAACAATAAAATTGAAATGAACATATTTTAATTAGCTTCCCAACCTATTCCTCTACAAACCCAGTAACTCAATCCATTTTAAATTGCTACAAGGTTAAACAATATTACACAATTAAGATGTAAACTATATTTACATTCATCAGAAACAACTTAGATGATAGTAGTTAGCGTATATTATTGCAATTATATTAAAGTAAACAATATTAAATACAACTATATAATTAAAAACAATGTTATATACCAAAAACAATATTATTACCTTCGATATTATGTTCCACAATATTTTTGTAGTCACAAAGATGATACTGAGGTACCACAATATTTTTTCTGTGATATTTGTGTCATTCGCCATTCCCAGGAGGGAGAACAAATGCACATAACACGATAAAACTTCATGTGGAACTTAATGGTCCAGAATGATTTTCATTGCAAAGTAAACCTAAGTTCTCATATTTAAAGATTAATGGTTCTAAAAATGATCTGGAATTCAGATCAAGTGTGTCAAGCTTCTTATCAAATATAAATGATAGGATACAGTACATAGCTTTATGTATGTCTATACATATTTATACTACAGAAGCAATTTGTGGATACATATTATAGTTTAGCTGGTTTCCTTGTATATCCATATATAAACTCACAGCGAATAAAATTAAAAATATAACAAGAGTACAATTTATTACATAAGGCATATACACGTAATATTGCATTGTCGTAAAAAAGGATTCATAATATTGAATGTAATACTCATAAAATGCCAAACAGCATTTGTTCACATTGGCATTACCGGAAACCAAATTATAATGGACATTTCCTCCCAGAGAGATCAAATAGACTTTGAGAAAAGGGTGAGATGCCATGTGCACGGTTTGTGTGGCAAGTGTGGTAATTAAGTGCAATTTAATGCCACAGAAGCACTGTTCTTTCCAAATATCCCTGGTGCATAGGAGCATGTCAGATATTCCTGAATCATGTCTGCCATTTTGGGCTTCTTAGTGGCAAATCTGCATCCACATATCACAGTGAGCGAGTGTTAATCACTTGTTACTACTAACTTAAATCATGCCCAGGAAAACTTGGTTGCTTTTTGTGCTAATTTCATGTTCCAAAATCTTGCACCTTCTGCCAGAGGATGACTGTGTTGAAAGATGGCTAAACGCCAATGAAGCAGGCATAAACATGGAATTTCACATGTTGTAAGGCTTTTTAAACCAGATGGGCTGGAAGCTAGAACAAAGTATTCATTTAAAGTTCTGTAGTCACTGCAAAATCCAGTTCAGCAATTTTGGAAGGAAATAATTCTTAGTGGCCCAGCTCTCCAGGTGTTGAAAACACTTTGTCTACACTCAGAAATAGCAAATAATTGTTACTGTGGAAACAGAACTGATTATTTAATATATCATACATCTGAAACATAACAGCTACATAAATTATACTGGATCTATCATTTCCTTCTGATCTACAACTGCTTTTTGAGCTGAAAACAAAATCGACTGTATGATAACTATCAAAAGGAGAAAATAAATGTCGTCAATCTGACCAAACAAATGCTATGCTCTTGTAGAGTTAAAAAGTGCCAAAGAAATTGTTAATGGCCTAACTATAGGGTATAGGCACAGTGGAGAATTTAATACAATTCATGTGGCTTATAGATGAAAAGGTGACATAATAATTGATGTTAAACAAGGTCAACTGCAATTCTGGAGGGGTGGGGGTTCGGAGGTTGAACATTTTAGATGCCCAACCTGGCATTTTGAAGGTTAAGAATGGGATGAGGTGGTGTGGCCTTCTCTATTAGTGTCCCTTGTTTTTTATTTATTTTTTATTTCTTTTACATATGGTGCTACTGGGAAATTCTTTCCCTTCTTTTATCTGTTCAACCTTCTCTTTTGTTCCACGCATGTGTGCTCTCTTGTCTTCAGGTACATCAAATAATTCTGTTAGTTTAATTGTTCTCAGAGTTACCTTTTACTTCGTTGCCTGGCACCTGCTAATAATAGGATGTGAGCATTCACATTGATGTACATCGAGATGTTGCCTAGTTCTGTGGGAGACTTATATAGTAACAACGGATGGATAAGTCACTGCATGGCTGCTTAATATTAAAGATTGTGGTATTCAAATGGGGGCCTAATTCATAAACATAACTGTACTTTAAGTTAGATGTGCTAGGTTAATTTGAATTCACTGAGGTGTTAAAACGAATACTAACAATAATTTAAGTTTATCCTTTTTCAGTGAAGTTCGTTTTTTTTGCGTATACATCATTCAAGAGTTCCCTGCACCCATCCTCTGTGAGCGGCCATCGCCAGTTGTGCACGGCCTTTAGCCGTTCTCAGCAGGGAGTTGTCCCACGGGCCTTACTTCCAGAAAGACGCTGTGCCCAATGTGCGGGCAATGATTACAGTTCACAAGCTTCACTCCATGGGCATCAACCCCAGCTGCACATATCTTTTAGCCATCCGCAGTGGGGTTTGCTACAGGTCCTTTCCTCCTGGCAGACCATAAACCAACCCAAAAAAGGCTGCCAATCCCTGCTATTCACAGCACTGCAGCTCACAGTGAGATTGGCTGCAGGGCCTTGCTTCCCACCAGCCACTGCACCCAACTCTCTGAGGGCAGGCAACTCCCACAGTGCATACCCTTGTGCCAATCACACCAGGCTTTGCAGCAGGTCCTGTGCCTCAGCCCCTGCAGGCTGCCATCCCCTGAGATGTGCACAACATTTGGCCTTCTGTAGCATGGTTGCCACAGGAACCTGCTCCTGCCATTCTCTGCACTCAAATTTTCTCAGACCATCACCTACCATTGTATAATGCCTTTGGCCATGCAGAATGGCATTGGCTGCAGACCCTGTGCCTAACTCTCTAGGGGTTGACCAACCATTGCTGTGCATGAAGCCATGCACAGCAGGGTTGGATGATGATCCTGCACTACCCTCTGTTGACTGCCAACACTGGTGGATTGCACCCAGGCTCTGCAATCACCCCACGGACCCATGTGGACCCCTTGTGTGGATGTTTGCCAAGCACATTATTAGTGGTCTAAGTACTTTATTATTTCAGATTTATTTTTGAAGAATTCGCAAATCCTACTCTGAGTTCACAACCCCTGAGACCCAGGACCATTTGTGGGACACAGTGAAGGTCCAGGATCTACAAATCCTGCACAGGATTTATGAATCCTATGTTACAACTTATTTTTCTTTTTTTCTTTTAATACTAGGGAGGTCCCACTGGGACTGCTGCCTGAGCCTCGGGGTCAGTGAATGTTCAATCTGTCCCCTCATGTCATTTTTCATTTTGATTTTGCCCAGCAATGCACTGTTTTGGGGAATGGCGTCCAAAACAGAAATGAATGCAATGCACGAAGGGAGAAAAAGCTCCGTAGTCCAGTGGAGTTTCTTTCATTTCAAATTGCAAATGGTGTTGCAATTCTTACATGTATTCACATCTCTGCAGAGACTCTGTGAAGTAACAGCCCAGATATCTCTAATATTTAACCACTTAATGCCCATCCCGAGCACCACTTTAAATACAAAACTACTGCACACATTTAAACCAAATCAACCAAATCAAATCAAATCGACAAAGCATAATCCTATTGCCCTACATGGTGTGTCAGTTTGACATGGGGCCTGACCAGAGGAATGAGAGGCACACAGGATGGAGGTAGGATCAGCTAGCTAACCACAGAGGGCAGGATTCTGTGAGTTGGCTACCTGCAGAAGTGGGCTTGGGTGGAACCCCTACTGATCATGGCCAAAAACCGTACTGAGTTTGGGTGTTGGGTGAATAAGATATAAAAATCTCAGGAATTAACTGACACAAAGAAACGATACATAAAGCAATGTGCAGTTCTGAAAATAGAAAAGCCTAGCAGACTCAAGTAAGGCTCTCGTATTTTATCACAGTCCACAGAACACCCCATTTAGGATGCACAAGCCCTCAACCACTAAGGTGACATGCTTCATCATCAGGCCATGCCCCTGTTAGCGTGTCAGACCTTAATAAGTAAACTTACAAGGGAGACGTGAATAGGCCGAAGGACCTTTTGACTCGCTTCTAGTTTTTCCCACCATATATACCATACCAATATAGATCAATAACATCAACAATCAATGATATCAGTAATCAATAGGAGTCAGTAATTTCCACTCACCATGACCTTGCAGTCATGAATAACCACACCTTTATGTAAAAGTTAGAATGTTTATTTCCCTATATTAACAATGCTAATGTCACGTAACTTAGAAACAAAATCAAATGATAAACATACAGAAACAATACTGGCTCTCCAAAGTGGCAAAAGAATCGCAATCTAATCCAAGGCTTGAGCTAGTATACATTCCAAAGTTACAGTGCAAATTAATATTAAAAATAACTGCGCAAATGATAATGCAAACATTTAGATTCAGCAAGGAAAATACACCAACAGTTATTACATGTAGCGAACTTCATTAGTGAGAACCCTAACTAACATCAGATCAGAATAGCATGTTTGGACTTCATGCAAAACAATTTAGTCACACAAATTTGGAAAACATCTAACTATGGCTCTACCAAAAATAGTGGTTGGTACCTAGAAACAAAAGCAAATAGACATTATAATCAGTAATGATGGTAGTATACCTGTCCTCAATATGGTTCAGCAAGCAGTGTCAGTCTTCGTCGACAGGACATCAGTTCGGTCAGCAACACATCAGGATTCAGCATCAACATTCAGAAAAGGCAAAGTCTCTCTAAGCTGTAAAGTTAATCATGCCTCTTCTCAAGATGGTCAAGAAAATAACAGACAAAACTCTCTAGAAGAATAGGGTGAGTGCAGTCCTGCTAAGTTGGATTTCCTAAAGCTACTTCCCACATCCTAATTGGGCAGTGAATCGCATGTTCACACTTAGCCAAATGAAACTAAAACCTTAAATCTACATTTCTACTACTACATGGTTCACATTTTGATGATTGGCTCCTTTTCTCTCGCTTTCGTCATTCGGCTCGTAGGGATCAATATTGTTGCGGCTTATACTCCAGTCAGTGTATCCATTGTCTTCTCCTGGTAAAGTCAGTCTTATGCACATTACATTAAACATTGTTTCACTAGCAAGTACATCATCTTCTAGCAAGCAGTTTCTCATGAGAAAGAAGTTCAGCTACAAGCACATGGTCAGTACAGTGGAAAACCGCAATTCAATTCTCTAAGCATCCATTTTATGAAATGCCTAAGAAATGCAGCTTGACATTAGGCCGTGCAACTAGGCCAAGACCTCGCTAAGTTAAGGCATACAACTAATAAAGCTAATACATAATACATAACCCTTAATATGACATATTACTACATAAATCACAAATAAGCTCAACATTTCATATTTATAAGCCATTAATAAGTACACTTCGTGAACATTAATGGCCACTCTGGTGGGCGCACAATCAAATGCGTGTATTATTTTTCTCTAAATTAATAATTTTTTCTGCAAATCCAACACTAACAATACATGAATATTCATTATTAAAATCAGCGTTAACAATCCCTCCTCTGATGACTAAATATGTCATCACACTAAATCTTCCCACACAAATTTTTGCTGTAGCTGAAATTCTGTCATTTCAATCTCTTCAAAACTTAGCTCCCTTTTTGAATTTCCCCTAAAGAATTTTTCTTTTTTAATTTCTTCCCTCTGATCATTTTCCATTTTCTTCAATTTAATCATTCTACACAATTTACATATTCCCTATGCTCCAATTATGCAAATCACAATAATCAATATCCCTTGTATTATTTTCAATAATATCCCTTTCCCAATGTTGCAGAGCCAATTTACCACTGAAGCAAATCCTTTGGCAACTTTCTCCCAAACGCCTGGTTCTTTCAATTCTTTCAAATCAGCACTCTCATTAGTCAGATTAGTAAGTAAGCTTTTTAATTTTTGCACTATAATCAGGAATATATGAGCAGCGATGCTTCGAATTAAGCATTTTGCAAACTCCGCCATCCTTTGCTAAAAGAATGTCTAACACAAGGCGGTTCTGAAGAGTCATAGCTCTTTCCGCGGCCAATTCTTTATCTTTCAGGATCATGGCTCCTGAAAAATTTGTCAGCATGTTACCCACAATTGTAGACAACTTTCGAATCCTTATCGAATTCAGAACAACTCCTACTGAAGGAATCATTGCTCCAAATATATCTCTCACTATACCAGAAGGAGACTCTCTCCTTTCTCTACTGTGATGCAATTCAGTCAATCTCAGTAATCTTTTCAAATCATCCAGTTGGAAAATCTTTGGGAAAACTATCCCCAAATAACATGTGCCATACCATCCTCTTTAAGACTGTAATAAGCATTAGGTCCACAGATGTTATATATCCCTGGAATCGCTGGACCCTATCCATTCAACATAAATGTCCACTTACACTGAAACAAAAACACATGTCTACATTAATTTGTTCCCACAAACAAAGTGTCAGCACTAGATCTAGGTCTATATACACAAAGCTTCCCTGCATGTTGTGCATTTAAAGCTAATTTCCCTTGTGTTTGTATTGCATTATAACCATAATCATTTCTAAAAGTCCTTTTCTCTAAGCCCTTATCTAACATTTCCTATAATGCCTTTCTCCTGTCATCTGTGTGATCTAAAAAGCTCTTTTCTAAAGGTGTAAGCAAGCATGTCAGGTTATTTCTATAAGCGTAAGGTGTGCCAAAGGTTAATGTAGGCTCAAAGAAACCCCTCACTAATATTATGTCATTATTCTTAGCTACTCTAATCAGGTACCTACTTATGGAGACAAACGAAAACACCACATCGAGGTTGGAATAGAATTACTGTATGTACTCCTGCTGAATGGACCTCCTGCTCTTCCAATGTGGCTCAAATTAACCACTGTCCCTTTTCCCTCGTTCATTTGCTGACAAATGATGCAACAATGGCAAACTGCTTCAGCAAATTGTCTAAACCTTGGATTGAACCAATTCTGCTTGAAAACGCGAATCATTGCATCCCTCCCAACATGTGCTTGACCATGATAATACCTAGCTATTTGAGACAACAGACTATTTGGCAAAACCAATTGACCCTCTTCTGAAACCCACAATTCATCCTGTCACTGTACACATTTCATTTTGCTCCATGATCGTTTTTCCTCCCTGTCAACATTGTTCTGCAATGTTTTCAGTTCTCCCAATGTATCTATTATATGCAATGCAAAACTTTGACATGTTTCATCTTCTTCAGGTTTGAACGATATACAGTTCAATGCGCAAAACCTTGCGACTTGATCCGCATATCCATTTCTATTTGGCACAAAATCTTGCGATTTCAGATGTGCACTGCATTTTACCACGGCAATCTTTTCAGGCATTTGGACAGCTTGCAACAATTCTTTAATTCGTTCACCATTTCTCACTGGTGAATCAGAAGAGGTCATAAAACCTCTCTGTGACCACAACTGGCCAAAGTCATGGACTATTCCAAATCCATACCTGCTATGCGTATAGATGGTAATGTTTAACTGAGCAGAAACACGGCATGCTCTAGTAAGGGCTACCAGTTCCGCTACTTGGGCAGAATATACTCCTCGAAGCCAGGATGCTTCCATTATATCAGTAATTGTGCACACAGCATATCCTGCTCTCAGTACTCCTGTACTGCCTTTTAAACAGGAACCATTCACAAAAATAATTTGTTAATTTTCTTACAATCAGGTGTCTCTAATATCAGGTCTTGGTTTTGTGCACAGATCAGTCACTTCAAGACAATCATGCCCAATGTCTTCCAACTTTTCAATTTTAACATTTTCATTGGAAAGCAAGGTTGCCGGGTTAAGCACTGTACGTCTTTTCAATGACACATTTGGTGACCCTAGAGTACTTGCCTCATAACGCGTCAATCTTGCACCTGTCAGATATTGGGTCTTGGTGCATGTAAGCAAAACTTCAACTGAGTGAGGGACCATTATTGTTAGAGGATGTCCCATCACAATGCCTTCACACTGTGCAGGGCTCTGTCCAACTGCTGCTACTGCACTCAAACAACCTGGTAAACCTGCTGCAACTGGGTCCAAAGTAACTGAAAAATATGCTACTGGGCGGTTTACACCTCCATGGACCTGAGTCAGGACAGACAAAGAACATGTATCACGCTCATGACAAAACAGTGTGAAGGACTTTGGCCCTCATTACTACCCTGGCGGTTGGTGTTAAAGTGGCGGTAATACCGCCAGCAGGCTGGCGGTAACTACTGCCAAATTATGACCATGGTGGTAAGAACTCCGATAGACAGCCACTTTACCACACCGACCGCCAGGGCGAAAACAACAGGCACCACGGCAGAGCTGCCTACAGCCAGGCGGAAGCCAATGTTCCTCCCACTGTATTATGACACAGCAATCTGCCACCTTTTCTGGGGTGGTACCAACAACATCAAAATCCTGCAGGAAACAGACCTCAGAAGAGAAAGGACTCACCTTTGGAGACACAGGGAACCACCATGCCGCCATGGAGCCCGAACTTCAAATATTCACCATGATATTCTACGTCCTGCTCCACCACGAACACCAACAACGACGAAGACGACCACAGTGCGTGCAGCCGCCTAACACACAGGGGAGGGAGGGAGGGAAAAGAGTGACACACAAACGCAACACACACACCCATACCCCCAACACCATACACACAATCAGCTGCAGTAATAAAAAAAAATTATCCCGTACCCCTGAGGAATAATGCAAGGACAAAAGGAATGTGATAAAGTGAGTGTAATAATAACAACACAGTATAAATTAGAAATATGCAATACAACAGATATATACAATTGTACAGTTCAAGGGACACTGCCCAGTCCTCATTGTGCGTGGGCCACAGGGCCACAGGCCAAAGTCCAAGGCACCACTTGTCGCCTGCAACAACACGGAGAGAACACTGCAGGGGCATCAGTTGGAAAATAGGCAGGCACCCCAGGGGGGTGGGGAATGGGGGGCACCTCAGCCGGCAGATGGAACAACACCACCGGTTCTGGAGGGGACAACATGCCCTGTGCTTGGTCCTGGGGAGTGCAAGGCCACAGTCTCTCAAGTGGGTGACTTGCCCACATGCTCTGGAGGGGGCAACATGCCCTGTGGTTTTGTCCTGGGGAGTGCAAGGCCACAGTCTCTCAAGTGGGTGACTTGCCCACTGGCTCTGGAGGGGGAAACGTGCCCTGTGCTCTTGTTCCTGGGGAGGCTGGGGTTGGTGGGTGTCTTACCCACTGGTTCTGGAGGGGGCATCGTGCCCTGTGCTTTTAATCCTGGGGTGGCTGGGGTTGGTGGGTGTCTCACCCACTGGTTCTTGAGGGGGCATCATGCCCTGTGCTCTTCATCTTGGGGTGGCTGGGGTTGGTGGTTGTCTTACCCACTGGTTCTCGAGGGGGAATTGTGGCCTGTGCTCTTGTTCCTGGAGAGTGCAATGTCACAGTCTCTGAGCTGGATGTCATACCCACAGGATTTGCAGGGGGCAGGCAGCACAGCAGCCCATGGAGGCAGAACTACATACCGTCCGCCGGGGTGACGGCTGCTCAGTGGTGGTGCTGGTGGTGGTCGGGGGAGGCTCCAGACCATCTACTGCAGTCTTGGACGGCTGCCCACTGCTGGTGGTGGTGCTGCTGGTGGTGGTGGGGGGAGGCCCCAGCCCATCCCTGCAGCCTTGTATGCCTTCCCACTGCTGGTGGTGGCCCTGCTGCTGGTGGTGGTGGGGGGGGAGGCTCCAGCCCCTACTCTGCAGCCCCAGATGGCTGTACAACCATGGTTGGTGGTGGGGGCTCCGTCTGAGTCCCTGCACCAGGCCCCTTGTCCTTCCTGCCTGCTGGTGCAGGCCCCTTGCCGTTCCTGGCAGCACTTGGGGCACGCTCCTTGCCCTTCCGGTCATCAGCTGGGGCAGGCTCGATGCCCTTCCTGCCAGGACTTGGGGCAAGCTCCTTGCCCTTCCGGGCAGCGACAGGAGCAGGCACACTTTCTTTGAGGCTGGCTGGTTCCCTGGATCTTTTCCCACCATGAGTGGGTGTGGAGACTACTGGGCCCGTGGACTGGGTAGCTGAGGTGATTGCGTGGCTTTTTGTCAACATGGCCAGATGTAAAGGACGGGGGAGAGGGGTAGAGAAGAGGTCAATGGTGGAGAGGAAAAACTTCTTAGGGACAATGGGGCAGGAAGATGGAGAAGGTTTGGGAGTGGAGGAAGAGCGAGTGGTTGTGGGAGGTGTCTGCTGTGTTTGGGTGCAGGTGCATGGGGTGGATGCTGCTGTGAGGTGGATGGCTGTTGGGTGTCTGAGTGCTTGCGTTTGTGTACCTTAGGAGGGGAGTGACAGACACAGTGGGAAAGGACACAGGCGACGTGCATGGCTGTTGTAGCGGTGCCTGCAAGTGAGGTGTGTGTTCTGCTAGGTGTCGTGGTGATGCTGGTAGCGGATGATTGTGTAGTGCATGGAGGTGTGAGTGTAGACGGAACTGGGAAGCAGGTGGAGGAGGAGGAGGGGGACACAGTGGAAATTGTGGATGTTGGTATGTCTCCATCTGGATGGTGTTTGTGTGAGTGCTTGTAGGATGATGTGTAGTGTTTGTGATTGCCTGTGCCACTCTTGTGCGTTGTCCTGTGTGCATACTCGTCTGCCTGTGTGCTTGGGATAGTATGGGGTTGAGGGGAATGGGATTGGGAAGAGGAAGGTGGAGGGGGGAGGGTGGAAACAGGGACAATGGCTGCCATCAGAGAGGAGGCCAGAGCCTGGTTTGATCTCTGTTGGGCTGCCAAGCCAGTGTGAATGTCCTCCGCCAGTGTGAATTAGGCCATTCACAATTGTTGACTGCCCTACAGAGATGGATCTCAGGAGGTCAATAGCCTCTCACTCAGGGCAGCAGGGCTAACTGGGGCAGAACCTGAGGTGCCTGGGGTGAAGGAGATGCCCACTCTCCTGGGTGAATGGGCACGGGCAACCAAATGAGGGGCTGCTGGGAGGGCGGTGCTGGTACTGGGATGGCGGCTGTACCTGTAGCTGGGTTGGTCACAGAAGTGTCTGCCACCACCAGGGAGCTTCCATCAGAGGAGGTATCTGTGTCCGAACTGTCCCCTCCAGTTTCCGCTGTGGTGCTCCCCTCACCCTCCGTCCCACTGGTGCCCTCAGCGTCGGTGGACACTGCCTCCTTGGTCCTGTGGGATGCAGCTCCCTCCATCGCCGGTACCTCTGCTCCTCCGCCAGATGATGCTAATCTAATGCACATGAGGACAGGATGACAAAACAAAAAGGAGCTGAAGAGACAAAGGATACACTTGGTCAATGGCTGCACCAACACCACTGTTGGCGTACACAGCACACTCACACAGAGGGAACAGCACTACGCAATATGCATTGAACTACCAGTTATTTTGCTAGCCACCAAGGCATGGGGAGGGGCACAAACTGCCAAATGCAGCACACCTTGTCCCCACACAGCCCTGACCAGTTGGGGATGCCTATAAGCTAGGTAGCAGGATTATCACTTCAGAACCCTACCCAACATGGAACCTACTCTGCAATGTCAGGCCTGGCCTAGGGGCACCCACTGACACACATCCCCTGCCCGTGTACCCCCCTACCATGCGTAAGTAGTGATGATGGGCACTGTACTCACCCTTGTGGCTGCTGTGATGTCCTCAAGCACCCATCTGGCTTCCGATTGGCCACCGCCAGTATGCGGGCCAGGGTGGTTGAGAGGCCATCACAAGCTGGGCATCCACCATCTTCCGTGCCCAGCGTCTCAGGTCCTCCCACCGTTTCCGATAGTGGCTGTTCCACCTGCCGCAGACCCCCAGGGACCGCACGTCCTTGGCGATGGCACACCATATACCCTTCTTTTGATGGGCGCTGACCTGCAGAGAAATACACACACAAAATGGTATCAGTCAGACCGTCCTGCCTGTAACACTTATGGCCCACCATAACCCATCACATTGCCATTTGCACACACAGGGCCCAGCACACAAGCTGCACGCCGCCCAGAGGACATCCACCCAACCCCCTACACGAGGCCTTCACACACACCATTCCATGCATTCATGCCATATGCATCGTGCTCACGGTGTACTCACCTACTGGTCTGGAGGCCCATACAGCAATCCGTACTGGTGTAGTAACCCATCCACCAGTCACTCCAACTCCGCCGAGGTGAAGGCGTGGGCGCTTTCCCCAGTCACACGAGCCATGGTAGGTTCCAGACAGAGGTCACAGCACCGCATTCAGTGTAGGTCCTCTCCTGTTGAAAGTCAGGTAGCAAGTGAGGGATCAGATAGAAAATGGCAGTCACGTCTGCGGCGGTGCATACCGTCACTGCCGGCGTACATCACCATTGGCCACTGTCCCCCATAGGGCCCAATAATAACCAATGAGGAGTTGCACAGCGGTTCCCGACCGCCTCCCGCAATGGCGCACAACGTCAGGGGAATTACCTCACTTCCACCTGTCCCTCCACACAGGACAGGCAAACGCCATTTGGGGGTTGAGGGGTTTCAGGCCCTGGATAACAACTGTGTCACAGTTCAAAATAGGACATACAGGACAAATACCACTTATACATTGCAAATTAACATCATGCATTGTACTATTGTAGCTCCAATGTTCAGTTTGTGAACAGCTCCTCACTCTTTTGTCCCTCAGACTGGAACCGCTGCAGATGAATAGGAGATTGAGATATACCCCTGTGTACAGACCCTTGGTGGACTTGGCAACAATAGAGGACAGGCACATTATCCTCACCTATAGACTTGACAGGGCCACAATCACAGAGCTGTGTACCCAATGGGAGCCTGACCTGATATCTGGTATCTGTCACCCCACTGAACTCTTGTGCAAGTCCTATCTGTGCTCCATTTCTTGGCAACTGGTTCTTTCCAAGTGATAGTGGGCTTGGCAGCAGGAATGTTACAGCCAATGTTCTCAATAGTGCTGACAAGAGTGTTGTCTGCCCTGATTAAACACATGTGCAGCTACATTGTTTCCCCCCAGGTGGAGGATTTGGCCACAGTGAAGGCTGACTTCTATGCAATGGGACAAATCCCCAACATAATTGGGGAAATTGATGGAACACATATTGCATTTCCACCACCCCCCAGCAAAATGAACAGGTGTTTAGAAATTGTAATAGTTTCCACTCCATGAATGTCCATATGGTGTGCTTGGCGGACCAGTACATCTCCCATGTCAATGCTAAGTATCCAAGGTCTGTGCATGATGCCTTTATCTGGAGGAATAGCAGCCTCCCAAATGTGAGTGGCCAACTACAGAGTCACCGGGTGTGGCTAATAGGTGAGCCCTAGTTCCCACCCAGTAGATGGTGGTGTATGGGTATGGTGTGGGCCATATAGGATAGTGTGTGCCTAAATTTTGTCTCTCGATATTTGCAGGTGACTCTGGTTACACAAACCTATCATGGCTACTGACCCCTGTGAGGAAGGCCAGGTAAAGGGTAGAAGAACGTTACAATGAGGCACATGGGCGAACAAGAAGGATTATCAAACGTACCTTTGGCTCCTGAAGGCGAGGTTCAGGTGCCTCCATCTAACTGGGGAATCCCTGTGCTACTCACCCAAGAAGGTCTGCCAGATAATCGTGGCATGCTGCATTTTGCACAACCTTGCCTTGAGATGCCATGTGCCTTTCAGCAGGAGGAGGAGGCTGGAGATGGCCGTGTGGCAGCAGTGGACCCTGTGGAAAGTGAGGATGAGGAGGCAGAGGATGAGGATGAGGACAACAGAACTGCAGTGATTCGACAATACTTCCAATGACACACAGGTAAGACAGTGTTACTTCACATTTCATTGTAATTTTTTGGATTATCTTCGGCACTGGCATGATGTTATTTCCCACTTCTATGCCCACTCACTGTACCCTTTGGCAACTCATTTTGCAGATGTTGGTGCCCTACTATCACTGCAGGTTTTTACTATGTGAACATTACTTTACAGTTGAATTGCAATGTTTGAACCTCGTTTAAAGAATACATACTTAAAACATTTGACATACTCCATAATTGTTTTTTTCCCAAGGGTGTTTATTAAAGTGCTAAGAAGAAGAGGGACAAGTGCATTGGGATGGGGTGATGATGGTGGAACTTCCAGGGTATTGTTCCAGTCTATTTGTAGCACAGGTACATTGTCCAAAGGGACATAGGAAGGGGAGCAATGGCAGTCCAAGGTGGACAGGGTGACAGAGTGGGACACAGGGGTGACAATCAGGAGAGTCTCATTTCCTGGCAGGGGTCTTGCCAATAGTCTCTTTCTTCTGCCTGGATTGCAGAGAACGTTTGCGGGTTGTTCTCCTTCTGCAGGGGGAGGGGTGCTGGTGGCCTGTTGGTCCTGTGGTGGGGCCTCCTGTGCACTAGCGGAGGTGGAAGGCAGCTCAGATATCTGGCTAGTGGCAGGGGCCTGCTGTTGTGTGACTGCCTCCCTCCTAATGTTGGCCATGTCTGCCAGCACCCCTGCTATGGAGACCAGGGTGGTGTTGATGGCCTGCAAGTCCTCCCTGATCCCTGGTACTGTCCCTCCTGCAGCCGCCTGTTCTCCTGCACGTTGCCCAGGATCTGGCCCAGCGTATCCTGCGAATGTTGGTATGCTCCCAGGATCTCTGCAAGTGCCTCCTGGAGAGTCGGTTCCCTGGACGTGTCCTTCCCCTGGCGCACAGCAGTCCTCCGAGTTTCCCTGTTGTCCTGTGCCTCTGTCCCCTAAACCGTGTGCCCACTGCCACTGACCCCAGGTCCCTGCTTGTCTTTCTGCATGAGGTGTGCCCTGGGGTCCCTGTAGTGGTGGTCAAACTGCTGATTGACGTGTCCTGGGCACAGAGGTATGGGTACGCTGGGTGGGTGCTGTGGTGGTGTTTTCAGATGGGAGAGGCTGTGTGGTGGTGGTGTGTGACTGTGCCTGGGTAACCGGCTGTCCACAGGTCCCTGATGGGCCAGGTTGGTCATCCAGATCCAGGTGACCAGAGTTGCTGTCATCACCGTGGGCCTCTTCTGTGGGGGGACTGGATAGTGCTGGCACCTCTTCGCCGCTGACATTGGCTCGGGTACCTGTGGTGATGTAAATGCAGTGTTATTGTTTCTGTGTGTGACATATTGTGCACCAGTGGGTTGCATTCTTTGTTTGTATTTGCCCTGGCAGCTTTCACTTGTGTGCGTTGGTGTATGGTGGGATGATTAGTTCTCTCTAGTGTGCATGCTTTAGTGGTAGGTGTCCATGCAAGTCTGTGAGTGGTGTCCATGCATTGGTGGTACATGCAGGGCTTGGCATTGGGATGAGTGTTATATGATGGTGGGGGGTGTGGGAGATGTTAGAGTGATGGGAGTGAGGGTGAGGGTATGTGATGGCATGCAGGTAGAGGGATAGTAGTAGTAGAGAGTTGACTTACCAGAGTCCAGTCCTCCTGCTACTCAAGCCAGGCCCTCAGGATGCTTGATTGGCAAGACTTGCTCCTCCCATGTTGTTAGTTGTTGGGGAGGAGGTGGAGATCCACCGCCAGTCCTCTGTACAACGAGCTGCTGTCTTGCTGCAATGGAACGTACCTTCCGCCGTAGGTCGTTCCACCTCTGCCTGATTTCGTCCATTGTTCTGGGGTGCTGTCCCACGGCGTTGACCCTGTCCACGATCCTCTGCCATAGCTCCATCTTCCTAGCAATGGATATCTGCTGCACCTGTGCTCCAAATAGCTGTGGCTCTACCTTGATGATTTCCTCCACCATGACCCTTAGCTTCTCCTCTGAGAATCTGGGGTGTCTTTGTGATGCGATAGGTGTTGTGTGAGTTGTGTAGGTGAGGGTGTGTAGGGTGATGAGTTGGGGTGTGTGATGTGGGGTGCATGGGTGGTGTATAGGTGTAGGGGGTGTGTGGCTCTGGTTTTGTCTGTAGTCGTGGTGTCTGTCTCGTGCCAATGGTTTGTATTCGTAAGGGGTTGTGGATAATGCGGGTGTGTGTTATATAGTGGTGTTGGTGAGGTGTGTGTATGGGTGTCAGGTGTGGGTTAATCAAACTGTCCAATGTGGTGTTGTTTTGTATGTGTGTGTGTATTTTGCGCGCAGCAGTATGTACCGCCAATGGTTTACTGCCATTGAATGTCCGCCGTGGTGATTCGTGGGTCATTATGTGATTGGCGTAGTTCTGTTTGCGTAACGGTGTGGGTTTTGATACTGCCGGTTTATCACTGACCTTTGGTGTGGCGGACTTGTGTCTGTGGCTGAATAGTGACGGGTTGGTGTGTGAGTGTCATGATATGGCGCGGCGGCAGTATGTTGGCGGCAGTTAGCATGGCAGTAAGTAGATTATACCGCCACTGTCATAACAAGGGCCTTTGTATAGTCAGGCATACCCAAAGCCGGAGCTTTTCACAGACTCTCAATTCAGAAAACGCTTTCATGCAAGCCTGGTCTAACACTTGGGGATCAGTAACCTCATTGTGGGTCAGTTTCTGGAATGGCTTGGAAATGACTGAAAAATTGGGAATCCATTGGTGACAGTAGCCTCCCATCCCTAGGAACATCCTGACATCTCTGTGTGTGGCTGGGCAGTCATCTGCAATATGGCTATGGCCCTTTCCCTGGATATTTTCCTTATCCCTTTCTCAGTCTGGTGACCCAAGTATTTCACTTCTTTCACTCAGTATTGCAAGTGGAGACACTTTGTGACCATTCTTTCCCAAATGGTTCAGTAAGGCAATCGTGTCATACTTGCACTCATCTCTTGTTTTGGATGCAATTAGTAAGTCATCAATGTACTGTACCAAGGTCGATTGGAAAGGCAATTCCAATGACTCCAAATTATTTTTTAAGATCTAATTGAATATGGAATGTGACTCAGAAAACCCTTGAGGAATTCTACACGAACAGTAAACTCGGTCTAAAAAACAAAAGAGAAATTGGTTGTCCTCATGAAGAGGCACTGAAAAAAACGCTTGTGACAAGTCTATGACCGTGAACCACTCAACATCACATTGAACACATCAATTGAAACAGAAGCACAGCTGGTTTTGGACGGGGCAACTTTTGATCACAATGTCACTTATTTTTCTCAAATCCTGGACAATTCAAACTTTCCCACAAGGCTTTTTCAATCCAATTATTATTGAATTACATGGGCTGCTCAACACTTTTTCAAGACCCCTTGTGTTATAAATTCTGCAATTATTTGAACAACCTTTATAAGGATGTCCTGTGGCATGTGGTACTGGGGAAAAATCAAGTTCAGCCTTACAGGAACTTTAACTGGCTCAACTCCCTTTATCAGACCTATTTCTTTCCCCGCCAGATCCCACACTTTCTCTTTAACCGTTCCCTGTAAATCAGGAGGAAGCTTCTGCACTGTGAACACTAGAAATAAATTAATCAGGGGGTACTCTTCACTTATGGTCTCACACGCTGTCTCTGGAGCTGGGTCATCCTCATCATCACTATTCGTCTGTATCTTGATTCCATTGTTTGAGCAAGTAATCAAGCACCTGGTTTTACACAGCAAGTCTCTTCCCAGTAGGGATACTGGACTTGATTCACGGACTATGAATTTGTGCAATTGTTTAAAGTTACCAATTTTAACCTGAAGTGGTTCTGTAATTGGGTTGGTCAAGTACTGATTCGCTACTACAACAATCTGAACTGTCTTCCCAGCAAAGGGGCAAATTCTGAACTTCTGTAGTTCTCACTGTATAGCGTGTAGCTCCTATGTCAACCAAGAAATAAACCTTGTGACCCATTACCTTTCCTTTCACATATGGGCCTTTCTGATCTACCTCTAAAGAAGCTGCAAGCACACATTCTTCTTCATCCGAACTCTCGCTCACCCAATCATCGTTTATTCCATTCTCACTGTGTAACAGGAATCGGTGAACTGTGTTATTACTTTGGTTGGACCTCTGACCTGTGACCTGTTGAGAAAGCATCACCTACTGCTGCTCCATTCATTGGGGCCTGAGGTATTTGAATTTGCTGTCTTGCTACCATCTAAACCTGCTATTGCATTGGCTGCAACTGTGTCATTTGTACATGTGGTATTTGCACCTGCTGCATGGGCTGAAAATTCTGCATTTGATTCACATTATTAGGAAAATGTGGAATATGACCTCTCATTCTCAGTCCTCTCAAGTTTTGGAACAAGTTGATGTCACTTGTCTGCTGAACGACACCTTCCTGCAGCATCATCGGACACTGCTGCTTCCAATGCCCATCCGCTCTGCAAGCGTGACAAGGCAACACTCTCTTCATTCCCTGCACATCATTCTGAACCACTACAGTATTCAAATCAGGGCTACGGTTCCATTACCACTTCCTCCGTGACCTTTACCTCTCATCTGAGTTTGAAACACCACATTTCCCTGCTGCTGTTGTTGTGGAATATTTCCCTGCATCCCTGTTTGTGCTGCTTTAATCTGCATCACCATCACCTTTTCCTTCAACTCAATTTCGTCACTACAGTACATTGCGTACTGCAACACCTCATCAATTGGCTTTGCTTGCCAGCAAATCAAATGACTCTTAATCATCTGGTTAATTTCTGGTCTCAATCCTTCCACAAATCTGAACACAAAATGAATCATGTTTTTCGGCTCAATTGTCTCTGTACCACTGCAGTGCTTGAACGCCTGCAACAATCTCTCATAATACGGATGTATTGACTGCTTCGCTTCCTTGGCTGTCCTGTCTATTCACTGCCAGTAAATGTTTTTGGGTGAAATTCTCGTCTGCAAAAATTCAATCACTTTGTAGTAATATTTCATTACTTCAGATGGCACACCCGTGACCTGATCTCTCTATGGTTCTTTTATCGGCCAATCTATACTCCTCTTACACTCCATCCACAGATCTGCTGGAACTACTATCCCTAATAGAGTGTTGACATCTTCCCACAGGCATTTTGCAAGTTTCACAAACCTGTCAGTCTGCTGGTACCATTCTACCAGTTTCTTTCTCAATCTGGGATGATCATTTGTAAAAGACAAAGGTGGTCATTATGAACATGGCGGGATGCCCTGCCGACATCTGTGCGGACGCTCGATGGAAGATCGCCAGTGGCGGCAGTAGACACCCCGCCATATAATGACGCCTGGATCGTAACCGCCATTGATGGCGGTGAAGGTTAACCTGGCCATACGCCATGCGCCATGCGCCATGCGCCATCCTGGTGGTCAGTGGCAGGGGTGAATGCTGCTCCACCCTCACCGCCACGTCAGTCCAGACGCGCCACACCTATAACGATGCAATCATAGGCATGGCGGTGTATGGAGATGCAGCGATGCTGGTGGAGCAGCATCCTAGGAGCCTGTTCCCTCCCAGAGCAGTGCCACGGAACAGGTAAGTGCTGACTGAGAGGGAAGGGGATGTGGGGGTGGGGGGGGGTGTTGAGTCAGTGAGTGCGTGCATGGGGGATGTTTGTGAAGGGGGTTGTGTGTCTGCGTGTATGAATGCGTGTGTGTATGTCGGTATATGGGTGCATGTGTATGTGGGACTGGGGGGGACCTGAACGGAGGTGGGGGATTGTGAGAGGGGGTTGTGGAGGGCCAATAGGGAGATTAGAGGGAGGAGGGATGGGGGGCGATTTTTAGGGTTTGGGGTGTGTGTGCAGGTCTAGGGGTTTGGGGAGTGTGTGGGGGTTGCAGCGGGGAGGGCTGGCATGTCACATACTGGTGACAGGAATGAAAATTTCTGTCAACTGTATGCTTTCCACCAGGTATTACCTAGCGGGGTATATCGCCAGGAAATCCCTGGTGGAAATGGGATCATTATCCCACCTGCAGTCTGGCCTCCACCGCCGGGTTAAAAGTGGCTACCGTCGGCCCGGCGGTTGATTCTGGCCTGGTGGTGGGTAGTAGTGAACTGGCTGCTTTGCACTACTGTTATCTTTATATGGCAGTATGCACTGCCATGCCGTCAGCGGTAATTACCGCTAGCGGTGGGGTCATTACCGTCATGTCCAAAAGGAGGGCCAAAATGTTACTTCTACTCCAAGGGATATGAACAAAATTCCCTCTTGGAATCTCTCTCATTGATAAAATTTTCACTGGTTCTTTGCCCTGCTGCACATTTGCAGTCAGCTTCGCAGAATCCCTTTTCCTTTTATCTGTTTTCTTGGCCCATCTGCCTTCCCATTTGTCTAAGGCTCCCCATGTTTGGGTACTCTGGAGTAACTCCATAAGGTGTGCCTTCATCCCTGCAGATCTCATGTGTTCGAAGTCCTTTGTGTCAAAATCTAACCTGTAACTCCTTTTCAAAAGCTTTGTTTTCTCTATTTCTATGCCGTACTTTTCTGCCAGGTCTGCTAACCTTTGATGCACATTGCTCACCTACCTCGTAATCTTTGGGCATAGATATTTCAGTTCTCCTTCTGTGTATGACTCTAATATGTTCACACCCATAGTTCCCTCAATGAGCTCACCCGCTTCCATTCCTAGTCTTGTATAGTTCAAGTACTCTTCTCACTTAGGAGCACTGTGCGGGGTATTCAGCTTATCTAACCTTTCAGTCAATTGCTGGGCATTCAAACCTTGCAGCAGGATAATATTGGCCTGGGCATGTGGCACTTGTTGCACAACTGTATTTGGCAGTGCTTAATTTGTAAATAAAAAGGTGCCGGTGATCAAAGCCCTCCTCAAACACGCGGCTGCAGCAATTAAATGTGCGTGCACGGAATACTGAGGCAGCGTAATCCTGAAGCTAGCTCGGGCCTCTCCAATCCATTTAAAGCCACTCCCTGCCCCTTCAGTTCACTCTCGCAGCATTCTACTTTCTCTCTTTGTGACGCTTTTTCGTTTTTCCCTTCACCCATCTTTCCCATATGTGTCTTTTGCTCGCAGCAAATGCTCGAGGCATAAGCCCCGGCCCTCAAAAATAAGTGCTGATGCTCAGCACCGGAAACAACAAGCACAAATTAAGCACTGGTATTTGGGGACTGCGGTATCAGAAATTTCAGACTCTGACATTTGACCCTATGACAGTATCCGGAGGAACTCCGGATGGACTAAAGTCTAGCAATGATCTCGATCCATCAAAGGTATGTCCCATAGGAGAGACTACTCAGATATTCTCATGAACTACACTCTATCCGTTTGTACTGGTATTGCACTGGTATTCTCTTGTGCGAACAAAGGTACAACAGGACCAATAGTGACAGGTACAGATACAGCATCTGGACTTGGCCTAACACTCAAGTTCTGTGGGTACACAGTTCCCATATTCTGACTCATCAATACAGACGTCTCTGTCTAGGTCCCTGTTATAGGTGTGTAATTTGGCATTGCTTGTGACTACACTGGCAGTAAAAGTGGAGTTGGCTCTGTCTGAACCAACATCGATTTCAGGAAAACCTGTCCTGTAGGCTCTATTAGGTTTGTGGCAGTTTCCACTACAGGTGCATCTAAGTAAATTCTCTGGACATTTGACTGTGGCACCTGATTCTGCGCTACTGGAGTAATAGATGCATTAAGACTGCTCTGCATTAGGCTCTGTGTCATACTCGGATTAACCTGCACTGGATTTATTGTTGCGTTAACCTGTGTTGGGCCTGAAAGATTTACACCAGTGCTCAGACCACTCTCTTGTGCTGCATATGGTGGATGACGATTTCTCAGTAACTGCAAAATAAACGCATCATCGTCTGACTCTTCCTCAAATGTAAATGATCCTCTAGACTCCTTTGGTCTCCGCTCCCTACTCTCGGAAGGGCTCCTGTTTGTTTTTCTGGTAGCTTTCCTTCCTTCTCCCTCACTATCCTGTTTAATCACTGGAAGCATTTTAATCCCCTGTAAGGTCTCTGTTCTCCACAATTTCTGAGCATGGTCCCATCTAGCCTGCACCAGTGTCTTTTCTGCCTTTTTCAGTCTCCTCTCAAATTTCTGTTGCTATCTGCCTACTAACCCCCAGATTGCTAATGCCTCGAACTTTGCTGGTCTCAGAGGAGGTTTCAGATCATAGAGCACCATCCTCAGATGCTCAAAGCTCCTCAAATCAAATGTTCTGTGGGCAGGAAATACTAAACTCCCATCTTTCTCTGTCACTTTGCATCAGTGTTTCAACCAAAGACATGGTGCAACACCCTTTTCTTCTATTACAATGTAAGCTGGTGTACCTTCTGGCGGCGCAATATCCCCTATACACGATGTAATGTACGTATCTCCCCTTAACGCACTCTTTAAAGCTTTGAAAATTTTCATTTTTGCTCCCTTGATGTTATTCAAAATTAAATTAGGAAGTGTCTTTTAATGCCAGAATTTTCTTCACCTACCTTCTCTACCAATTGTGCTTCAAGGACGGCTGCCAATCCGTACGCAACCCTTCTCACTAACCAACCTATCCCAGCGCGGCTCTAATGACGTCACACTCACACGTACTATGGCTGCCAAAGTCTCGTGGCTTGTCCTCCCAAACTCAGATTCACACAAAACTAATGCAAAATTATTGCAAGCACTAAACAAAATCAAAACCCAATTTACAACAGGTGAGGTAACACAACCGCTTCCGAAACTATACGGATTTTTCACTGATGGCATTTCACTCTAGCAGTTACTCCTTCTTTCTCAGTTTCCATTATTCGCAAGCAAAATTCAACCCACAAATTTCACTCTCAGCTGATCAGTGGGTCTGTCCTGGGGCACATAGGACTTGCCAGAGCTCAGTCAAAAAATGATTTCACTCATTTTGACTCGTAATCTGACTTGTCGACCACGCCCGATCGGCCCGTTAAATCAGACAAATTACAACAATATCGAAGTGTCTGATACACTTTTCAATATACTCCGGAGTCTCAGACCATGCAGGGTCTGTAGATAAACAACCACGTAGACAAATTTTTAGCACAAAGCGCCACACACATGTGAAATTTGCCGGCTTCCCTACTGTCACACTTCTGAGTATGCAAACTCATTCTATACCTTCATTTGGAGTACGCAAACTCCCCCAAACCCTCACAAACATCACAATTCACCTGTGATTTGCATAAAATGTGAAAGTGCAAAACCTACTTCATTCACACTGTCACTAGAACGCCAAGAACATCCTCAAACCATCATTTGAAAGCCCCAAGATTCTGGGAAAGTCATTTTAAGCACTTAGGGGCACATTTTCTTCTCTTCACTTTGCATCATCAAATGTAAAAAAAATAAAAAATTTCACTAATTTCACCGAATTTGTGAATTATTTTGCTCTTTCTAGGAAACTCACTGTTACTCTATTACCATCTCTGGGGACATATGTCATTTCTCGGTTACTGTCTCCAGGACCGAATTCTCTACTACCTCTCTCCGGACTGTATGATGGGCTTTTAATGAGACAAACCATCAATTTCTGCTACCATCTCTGTTAGCGCATCAGACCTTAATAAGTAAACTTACAAGGGAGACGCGAATAGGCTGATGGACCTTTTCACTCTCTTCGAGTTTCTCCCACCATATATCCAGTACCAATTTAGATCAATAACATCAACAGTCAATGACATCAGTAATCAATAGGAGTCAGTCATTTCCACTTACCATGGCCTTGCAGTCATGAATAACCACACCTTTATGTAAAAGTTAGAATGTTTATTTCTCTATATTAACAACGCTAATGTCACGTAACTTAGCCTCAAAATCAAATGATAAACATACAGAAACAATACTGGCTGTCCCAAGCGGCGAAAGAATAGCAATCTAATCAAAGCTTGAGCTACTACACATTCCAAAGTTACAGTGCAAATTAATAGGAAAAATAACTGCGCAAATGATATTACGTACATTTAGATTCAGCAAGGAAAAGACATCAACTGTTATTACAAGTAGCAACCTTCATTAGTGAGAACCCTAACTAACATCAGATCAGAATAGCATGTTTGGACTTCATGCAAAACAATTTAATCACACAAATTTGGAAAAAATCTAACGATGGCTCTACCAAAAATAGCGGTTGGTACCTAGAAACAAAAGCAAATAGACATCATAGTCAGTAACGTTGGCAGTATATCTGTCCTCAATATGGTTCAGCAAGCTGTGACAGTCTTCATCGACAGAACATCAGTTCGGTCAGCAACACATCAGGATTCAGCATCAAAGTTCAGAAAAGGCAAAGTCTCTCTAAGCTGTAAAGTTAAGCATGCCTCTTCTCAAGACGGTCATGAAAATAATAGACTAAACTCTCTAGAAGAATAGGGTGAATGGCTTCTCTCCTCTCAGTGCAGTTTGGCTAAGTTAGATGTTCTAAAACTACTTCCCACATCCTAATTGGTCAGGGAATCACATGTTTACACTTAGTCCAATGAAACTAAGACCTCAAATCTACTTTTTTATTACTACATGTTTCACATGTCGATGATTGGCTCCTTTTCACCTGCTCTCGTCATTTGGCTTGTCAGGTATCAATATTGTTGCGGCTTATACTCCAGTCAGTGCATCCATTGTCTTCTCCTGGGAAAGTCAGTCTTACACACATTACATTAAACATTGTTTCACTAGCAAGTACATCATCTTCTAGCAAGCAGTTTCTCATGAGAAAGAACTTCAGCTATGAGCACATGGTCAGTACAGTGAAAAATCACAATTGAATTCTCTAAGCATCTGTTTTATGAAATGCCTAAGAAATGCAGCTTGACATTTGGCCGTGCAACTAGGCCAAGACCTCGCTAAGTTAAGGCCTACAATTAATAAAGCTAATACATAATACATAACCCTTAATATGATATATTACTACATTAATCAAACATAAGCTCAATATTTCATATTAATAAGCCATTAATAAGTACACTTTGTGAATATTGTTGGCCACTCTGGTGGGCGCAACTTCAAATGCGTGCATTATTTTTCTCTAAGTTAATACATTTTTCACGCAAATCCAACACTCAAAATACATGAATATTCATTATTAAAATCAGTGTTCACACTCCTCATTGGATGGGCTCTGCGATGTCCAAAGGGCCCCTCATGGGGGGACTTTGTCAGAGATCTTTTTTGATCCGTCTGTGTGACTGAGAATCCTACGTCGTCAGGTATATGCCGAAGAGAATTCCTTGGGTACAGCTGAATTAGATCAGAGGGACAGGTAGTGGAGAACTAAAATGTACTGAGGGAATCCAAAATAATGGTAATATCCCTGGATGCCTTTGTAAGATTAGAAAACAGAAAGTTGAACCTAACAAGAAAAAATGTTTCCTGAGCTTAGTTTAAGGTCAACATGTTTCTTACCTGGGTGTCCCCACCTGGGATCAATGGCAATTCATCAGGACCATTGAAATTATGTGCCTAATCTACCTTTTGAAACCCCTATGCTGTCCTGGTTGTGCTCACCGTTCATATTTGAAAATGTATATCCTATTTAGGAACATGATGTGAGTATTTGAATGGAATCTTGATATCTTATTTTATGGTATCCTATTTAAATCAATAAGGGACTTGTGAGCCATAACTCCTGTGAAATGGACCCCTTTGGTTATCGTCAGGGCCACTGGAATTATGTTACAGAGAGGACCAGTTTATTAGTAAATTATGCCAAGTGCATGGGCAGTGAAGAGGCCCCCAGGGGGGTCCCAGAGCATCCCTCCCTCTAGCCTTTCCATGGCGGGGGAAACCACCAGGGAAAGGCTGGAGAAACACAGGTTCTTTATCCGGAGGGCAGCGCTGCTTGCAGTGCTGCCCTGTCAGATAGAGAACTCTGCCATTGTCAGGCTGCCTGGCAGCGGTAGCCTGGTGGTGGCAGAGGGCTGCCTGTGGCAGTCTCCCTTTGCTCAGAATATGGCAGTCCAGACCGCCATGCCGTAGCGGTAATTTCTGCCACCGCCGGCATGGCGGTCTGGACCGCCATGTTCATAATGAGGGCCTAAATCACGCGTATTTGCATCCACTCTTACTGCATGATGAATGGGGAAAGGGTGAGATATTTGCCTGTTTATGACAGCTGGCTGCCCTTGCATAGGGATGAAGACTCCAGTTCCCAAAATCATGACACTAAAAGAGTCACTGGCTTATAGCGAATATTGCCATATACCACAATAGGAATGAAGGGCTTTAGAGCAGTCAGCCCTGTGTCGTGTGTCACAGTATAGAAAGTTGATTTACTGCCTGGCTTCCGTCTCGTGCTTCAAAGCGAGGTGGGGCGGGCAGCCTGGGACAGACAGTTTAGACTTAAATGCATTTATTTGTTTAGAGATATGATCATATCTCTAAACAAATTGATCTATTTCATATTTTTTATTTGAATGTGAAGGAATTTCAGAGGGGCGCAGCCCTTCAAGCATAACAGAGAAACTGCCCCTGGCCTCCACTCTCCTCAATACAAGCTTAGGGCCTGATTGACAAAGAGCCTCTGCAGTTGCGGTGGAGTCTCTGAATTTGTGGAGTTTATCAATGTGGAAATTCACCATGAGTGCAAAGACGCTATTATGACTGCAGAGCCTCTGCCACAACTATGGAGGTTCTTTGTGAATTAGGCTCCTACTTGCCAAACACATCATCAAAGTCTGGGACCTCTTGCACGATCTCTCCCCAACCTACTCTTTCTCACTGAGACCTTGATCAAGCCTGCATCCACTCCAGACATCCCAACAGCCACTCAACGTGGTTACATGATCACAAGACAGTTTACAATCAGCAAACCAAGAGTAGGTATCACAATGATCTATGAGGAAAACATCCACTACAACCCCACCTCAGCCTGTGACCAGCTCAAACTCCTGACTATCTAACTCAGCATCTTGAACAACACCACCTAGGAGGTACCCTACTGTAGCACCCGCTCAGACCAAGAGCCAACTTTGGAAACATTATCACAGATATCATCATCCCCTCATGCACAACTCTAGCTCCTTCATCCTCCTCAGCAACTACACTGATCCACGCACCAAAAACCTCTTGGATAACCTTAATACACTTGGAACCAGTCGAGTGAAAAACCCCACCCACATCAACAAGCATCTTTTAGACCCTATTTTCAGCAACTTCTCTGATATCACAAAGGACAAGCCCAGCCCAGTCACCTAGATTGATCACTCACTTATCAGATGTGATTTACACCTTACCCACCAGCAAAGAACTGCTCTGAACAAAACCACCAGCCACTACTGCAATACAATTTCTGCCACTACTGATGACAGCCGTCTCATCATGGACCAGGCCGACACCACAACACTCATCCTCCTCAACCTCTCTGTGACGGTCCACATTGTCTCCTACGCAATCCTCATCCAACATCTACAAGACAAGAATGCCTGGATCTCGACATCTCTAAACCCTCCAATCTGATCTTCAGTGATCCCCCAAGGCTCATTTCTCAGCACCTACAGCTCTTCAATATGTAGATGGCCCTACTAGCCAACATCATACCCATAGCCTCAACATAATCTCATACACTGATGACACACAGCTAATCCTTTCCCTTTTTGGTGACACTTCCAGCACCCAAGTGAAGTTTATTGACTGCATATCAGAAGTCACTCTCTGGATGAAGTCCAACTGCCCGAAGATGAACTCAGATAAGATAGAGATGGTGTTCTTTGGAAAAAACACCTTACGCTGGTCCTAACTAGGTACCAGCCAGATCTGGTCAAACCAATCCAGGAACCTAGGAATTGTGATCGACAGCCATATCTTGATGTCCAGCCAGGATAATTTAGGATCTTTTCAACCTGTTTCCAAACCCTTAACGTCCTCTGTTGGGGAGTGAAGGAATGGTTGAGTGATTCCAAGTGTAGCACTTAGCAAGGAGACAAGGCAAGGTAATACCAGTCGACTCAAGGTGGCCCCTAAACAACATAGAACAGACAAGAAAGTATGATCAAAGTAAATGATGTACTGGTATATGAACAATAGGTATCTTGGCAGATTAGGGAAGACCTTTGGACTGATACCAGCAGATTGCACTTAACAACAGTCATACAGCAAAGTCACAGCGGGCCTGCTGTATAGGTGGACCAAGACTGACCAGATCACTGAGACAGGTAAGACTCCAAAGTACTTGGGTGCAACAAGAGAAGTTATTCCTTTACCTGATCAGACTGGAGACCAAGCCAGAGGTCACACTGTAGACGTATATGGATGCAACGGACAGCTGACTAGATTTGGAGTAGAAAAGAAAACCAGAGTGGAAAGAGTAACCAGAATACAGGGCAGACAAGACCGTAATCAGGCCAGTAAAAAAACAAGACAAAGAATTATGAACAGGGCTTCAGAAATCAGCAACAGGAATACTGGAATCAAGGACAGGTTGTACCCAACAGGCACTGGAAAAGTAATGCCCCATTGGTACAGGGAACTGGAAATATCAATCAATCAGTGATTTAAAAAAAAAACAATCACCCATAGGGTCTCAACGTGCTGTTTGCTGGTGTGCTGCTCAACTGAAGGGCCAGGTCTTGAGGTCTTTCCTGAACTGCTTCAGAGATGCAGTCTGCCTGAGTTTGAGAGGTAGCATTTTCCATGTCCGAGCAGTGAGGTAGGAGAAGTCCTCCTACTGTGCATTTCCAGATCTAGGCAACGGCTGCAAGGGTGAGCTGGAAAGAACGCAGTTGTCTGTTGGGTATGTAGAAGGCAAAGGAGAACTAGGATTAAGAACATGGACCTCAAGGGTGTACCACACAGGCACTGTCACAAGTAATGCCCTGCTGATGCATGGAGACTCCAGTTTAGCATGGTCAGAAGCCCAACAGGGAAAACGCAGAAATCAGGACATCAGGCTAAAATGGAAAGTGAGAATGAGAAACAAGGGAAACACATAATCACAATACTGCTCAGGTCAGGCAAAGGAAAACTGCACACTGCAAAAAGCAGTAGCAGGAATCAAGAAGTCCTCTCAAGGTTTCAAGGATTTAGCAGCTCAGGCAACTGGAGAAGAAAGCAGGAGCTCCCAGCAACAGCAGTTGAAGCACACATTTTGAATGCAGAAGCCTGTCTTAAATTCCTTCTCCCAGCTGACAGCCACACAGGGTGTTTGGAATTCAGAATAGGTGTGAGCAGGCTGAAGCACAGTGCCGGTAGGACAAGTCCTCCCTCCAGCTTTCTGCCTGAAGGAGTGTCCAGAGGTTCCAGGAAGCAACCAGTAGGCAGAACAAAAATCTGGAGTGGAAAATGGATCGGATCTAGTTTGGTAAGATGACCAGAATATGGGCAAGGTAAGAAGGAGTTCAAAGTATAATATGATTCACCAAAAGTCTCCTCTCCAGCTCTCATGGTAATGTGAGGCCTACAAGTACCATAATGGATTAGTAGCTTATAAATAAACTTTGTTTTGGAATCTGGAGAGGATCTAATTTCCAAGAAGGTTTGAACACTGAGGTTCACTACAGTTTCTAAACTAGTATTTATGATGGCAGCAGGCTTGCCGAACGACATCACATAGCAACACTCAATGGCAGGATCCGAGAATCCTAACATCCTCAGGAAAATCTTCAGATGTCTTCCTCTTGACACCCATAGTACAATCACCCACGCTCTAACCATCTGTAAGCTAGGCTACGGAAATGCACTTTACATGGCAATCTCCACTCAACTCAGCACAATGCTCCCAATCATAGTGACTAGAATTACACTCAGCCTCCCACGCTGGATCCACATACTCACTCACCTCAAAGACCTCCATTGGCTCCCCATCCAAAAATGTGCCCTTTTTCAACTGTTCATGCACACATATGAAGTACTGCACAACCTAGAACCCGCGTACCTGAACAGCTTCATCAGCTTCCACACCACCGCCAGACACATTTGCTTCACCAGCCTTCTGCTCGCCTCTGTATCTCTCATCAAAAGAGCCAGCGCTGGTGGACACATCTTTTCTTACCTGGCTCCTAAAGCTTGGAATGAACTCCCCTTTCACATCAGAGCTGCCAGCACAGTCCTAGAATTCTTAAAGAAATTATAAACTTGCTTTTTTCCAACAGGACCCAGATAGTGCAGTTTCCCCTTTGTTAAGCAGGAAGACACTCACCAGGGTGATTTGCATGCTCTAAAAGTGAACATAACACAACAATGCAATTTATGTAAGTATGCTTACGAGTATAAATTACTCAGAAGTGTAAGTTACCTCTGTGAATTGCCCTGTTAATATCTCTGTAGACATTACTGTCCTCAGCAATATGCCCTGAATACGTTCAAAAGAGTGTTTGATAATTATGTACCTTAATATTGTGTATCTGTAAGATACGTCATCTGACAGAATTTTAAATCAACTGCTTCACATCCATGCAATAGTCACTGATAAGGCATGCAGAACCAGGTCCTATGCCACAACCCTCTGTAGTTTTGTAAAAAAATACTTCATATTTATTCCTCAGATAAGTGGAATGGCAAACACCATTAAGACAACTTATAAAGTCATACTGGGTCTTGAATAATTTGTGAGTCACCCATTTATCATTCATTCTGCAACAAAGTATAATGTCTCAGAATTCTCACTGACATTCTGGAAATATTTATCTGCAACTTATAAATCTCCAGTTTGCATACACATTGTTGATAGAACTACATTAAACTCTTTGATGTCAGCACGTGCACAGAAATCCACAAGTGACTTTGATTTAATCCATTATCCTAATGGTGTATGCCTCTCCACTTGTAACATATGTCTGCTACTCATATTAGTTGGGCTCAGTCTCTACCTTCTTTAAATGATCTACTGTTTGTACTTAAAAGTTTACTGTTAGTTCAACTGTGCACCATATAACCGTTACCATAGCGTTTCGGGTGTCTATGCAGCCTTGATCACTCGTGCTATAAGGTAACTATAACTCGCACCCTTACCATGCACTGCTATTAACCCTCAAATTACAGCACTCATGAAATCTTTGATAATATAATTGATAACATCATTGTAATATTTGCAATAAAACTTTTCACGAACAATCTGTGCATTGAGGGGGTGCGAGTTATAGTCACCTTAGGGCGTGAGTTATAGTTACTTCAGATAACTCTAACAGGTGAATTTCTATGGTTTTGTATGATTAAAATATATAAATTCACAGCAAAAAACAAAGGTTACAGGTACGTTATAGTCAGGCTCACATTTTAAAAGCACAAACCATAGAAATTCAGCAGTTAGTGTTATTTCGAGTAAATATAACTCGTGCCCTAAGGTAACTATAGCTGGCGCCCACGCCATGCACAGTTATCTGATCAATAATTTTACTGCAAATACTACATTGATATTATCAATGATGTTATCATAGAAGTCATGAGTGTTGCAATATGTGGGGTAATTAGCAGTGCATGGTGAGGGCGCAAGTTATAGTTACCTTAGTGCACGAGATATAGTTACTTGAAATAAATCTAGCTATAACTGCTGGAGTTCAATGGTTTTGTACATTTAAAATGTGAGCCTAACTATAACGTCCCTGTAACCTTGGGCTTTTTTAAGTGAATTTCTATGTTTTTTTTATTCTATTTCCTAACTATAATGTGCCTGTAACCTTTGTTTTTTCAGTGAATATATATATATATATACATATCTCGGAGCCCATCCAGGACCGCTGTGCAGAGCACCTGCATTTCCAAGACTGTTTTGTGAGATATATATACATATATATATATATATGGTTAATAATTATCTATAATTGTTTTATCATGCATATGCCTGTGTGTGTGTGTGTGTGTGTGTGTGTGTGTGTATATATATGTATATATATATATATATATGTATATGTATATACTCATGTTGTAGGCGTTGAAGAGGGACACCACAGATGATGTCTTTGGGGGTGGACACGTAGGGAGAGAGGCAGATCGTTTGTGCTCGGCCAGTGAGGAAGGAGGAGATCCAGTTTAAAGCATTCTCTTGGATACCGCTGCTCTGGAGTCTGTTGATGAGAGTGTGGTAGGAGACGGTGTTTAAGGCTACGGAGAGGTCGAGAAGGATAAGGGCTTCTGATCCACCCAGGTCTATTAGGCATCTGACGTTGCTGAAATCAGGGCGGTCTCAGTGTTGTGATTTGGTCAGAAGCCAGATTGGGATGGGTCAAGCAAGTGGTTGGGTTCAAGGTAGTCTGTGAGCTGGTGGTCGATGGCTTTTTCCAGGACTTTGGCAGGAAAAGGGAGGAGGGAGATGGGGCGGTAACTCTTGAGCTTGTTGGGTCCGCTGAGGGCTAAGTCTGAACACTTCACACTACGGAGTCACCCCTGGCCTAGTGGTTAAGGTCTCAGACATGCTCTCTAAAGGCTATGGGTTCTAGTCTAGGTGAGTCTGTGGTCATTTCCTGCTTTAGTTTCTTTTCAACTATAAATATTTCAGTTATATACTGAAAGGTAATCTCACTCTTTTTAATTAACAAAAACATTTTTCCACTAACATACGGGCAGGGAAAGAGGTGAAAACATTGCTTCCGCACACAGGAAGCTGCTATTTGTAGCTGCTCCCTGTGTGGTGGGGCAATGCCTGCTCTCGCAGGAGACACGAGATGGCTGTGGCTGTGGGGGACTTCAGGCTCCCCGCGGTCCCCATAACTTTAGACTTGGCATCCCGGGCATCCAGTAACATGTCGCCAGGCCCCTTGCAGATGGCACCCCTGGCGTCGAAATCAGCCTAGGGAAGGGAGTCACGTGACCATCTTCCATTTTTTTTTTATTATTTGGCCCGGGAAGCTGGTGGTCCCCAAAGTCCTTGAGCACCCCTGTAAATAATTTAAAGATAGCCCTGTTGGGTTTGTTCTTCCCGGGCCTGAGGGTCAATGTGGACCCCCATATTGTTTTAAAATTTAGCCCTAGGAAGGTGGTGGGCCCTGGGGGCCTGTGCAGTCCCCTTATACTTTTTTAATGTTTTCTTGGGGAGGTGAAGGTCCCCAGGACCTGGGGAGCCTCTCGCGCCCCCTAAGTTTTTTTATTATGTAACCCACAGGGAGGTGGTGTACCCGGGCACAGCCAACCCCCCCGCATGCAGACAACCGCAGGCAGGGCACAGCTGACCCATCACCCAGCCCTTTTTTGTATTAAAAGGGGGGGAGGCATCAGGCCCACCTCTCCGAGTCACTTTAGGCCCTGAGGACCCTATCCCCCAGGGCTGTGTATTTTATTAAGGAGAAGGGGCCATGCGGCACCCTTCTCTGAGCCATTATCGGACCAAGGACACCATCCTCCTGGGACACTTATTTAAATAAAGGGGATGGGGCCGTGTGGTCCCCTTCCCAGAGCCTTGTTATGCCCTGGGGACCTCTTCCCTCAGGGCCACTCTTTTAAATAAAGAGGAGAGGGTGTGCATAGCCCTCTTCCAAGGGCAATTTGGACCCTGGGGCCACATTCCCCGGGGCCTTGTGTGAATATAGGGGGGAGGGTGGGCTCAAGGTTTCACTCTTCAAGCCGATTTCGTCCCCAGGGACCCCATCACCGAGGGCCCAGTATGATTATTAGGGTGAGGGGTATACGCGGCCCCCTTCACTGGGCCTATTTTGGCACCGGGGACCCAATCCCTGGGGCCTGTGTCATTCTCTAGAGAGGAGGTCATGCACCTCTTTCCCCAGGTCAGTTTTGGCACTGGTGACCGCATCTTCCAGGGTAATTCGTCAAGCAGAGCTGAGTATCCCTTTCATATAGATGAGGTACACAGGATTTTATTAATTTAGCAACAATATGGAGATTTTATATGAAATGCATTGTCCCAGCTCCATTGCGCATGGGTGGAATAGATTTTGGAGCAGTTGCGCATATAGGGAAACCTATGTTTTGCTCTTGCATCGCAGGAGCACTTTCAAAACACCCTCTAAGCAGGAGCAAACACCAAGTCCACACTTAGTGGGCGGATTTTCAAAAATGCTCCTGCCCGCTGGGGGCGGATTTTTTAGCTGTTTGCCTGGCTTCACTGGAGCGGGCAGGAAAACAGATCAAAATATTGCTCCTGCCCACAAAGAGCATCATTAACAACTGTTCCCTGCGGGCAAGAGCACTGCAGACTCCTGCTTGATGCGGGGGCTGGCTGGGGCTGCAAGGGCCTTGGGGCCCCCCCTCGTTGCCCCCAAAAACAGTATGGTGGGTACCCTGGGTGGACAGCAGGCCATCGACCTTTACGTTTTAGAGTCCTGGGAGGCCAATGCCCCATCCCTCTAAAAATTAAGCTGGACCCTGGAGGATGCGGTCACCAGTGCCGAAATATTCCAGACAAAACCATTTGAGCATTCAGCTATCTCAAAATTAGCTGGGCTTTAAACAAGCCATATAATGATACTTCCTTGTCAGAAAATTTACTTTTTAGGTCTTCTGGCTTTGACAGCGTAATTTTCCCTTTACCTCCCTAATATTCTCATTCTCCTCCTCCTCCAGCTTAATAGTTCAAGGTTCAACATTTGCCTTCAAATTAGACAAGCAAAGTGCTGGCAACATTAGGATCACAGAAGCCATAATAATTAGAAAAGCCACACCAAAACCTTTTTCACTAACAAGTTTCCTGTCAGGGGCCGCCATTTAAACTATGGCAGCCCAAGAAAGAAAGTGGGTGAATATCCACTTGCACTGGGAGAAACCTCCAAGTGCATCAGGGACAAAGTATGTTTTTCTAACACAGGTGCAAGCTTTAAGGATTTATCTTCAGATAAAAAGTGCCACCATGGCATGATAGCCGTACTGTCAATAAATTCTAAATGTCTTTTATACTGCAGAAGCTCCTGCCATGGAGGTAGCAAGCTCTTCAGCAACAAAAGACCAAAGGCATGGCAGACTTTTCACCTGATCCACTAATAAAGTGGAAGGATAAACTTTATGGAAATTTCGTCATTTACAGCCCTTTCTGTCAGAAGAACCAATATCGACTTGCCAGGACGTAATGCTCTAGTTTTTTCTACAAATGGATGTCTCAGAAACTGGAATGGGTGTAGGTGAACCTGTCTCCCATGGAATACACTCCATTGACCGCATAATACCAAACTAGAGTACACTCAAGAAATTGCATAATACAGATTTCCACAGTTGTAAAAGTTCATGGAGGTTTGTACGCTCCTGGCCAAGATATAGAAATCATTTACCCTCACTAGTTAGCTTTTCTTGGCTATTATCAGTGTCTCTACTTATTTATTATGGACCCAGGAGCTGCCTTAGACTTGAAACAAAGATGCAAGGGATCCTTATAGAATTGTGACCTTGCTGCACTTGCACGAAGGCAACGCCCAAAAGAGAGGAGCCATCAATAATCTTTTCAATGCACACTGGACAGATGTCCCAACCTAGAGTGCAAAGATGGGAGGAGGGTAAGAGCAGATAAAGAAGCTAATTAGGCTGACTTTAGGGGCCAATCCAGGGCTGTCCAGAGAGCCCCATGATATAGTCTGACAACCTAGCTTCTTTTCCAAAGCCACATGTAGGAGGTTTTAGAAAAGTATGGAGTAAAGAGTGTGTTAACCTAGATCAATATGGAGGAAAGCAGAAATATCCCACTTATCTTTGTTTTCCTTTCACAGGCTGCTAAAGGAAGTGAATAGAAGAGGGTTGGTTAGGGGGTGATCGTAGAGGCAGGTGTACACATTCTTACAACCTTCCTATTTCTTTCACAGAGACAAAGTTTTCCTTCAAATATAACTGAGCATTTGATCTCCAAATTTATGTACTAATGTTTTGAATTTGTATTAGCATATCATAATTAGAGTTATGTATTAGGAGTTGCTTATTAAGTTAGAAGGCTTTAGCTTAGCATGGGTCTGGGCCTAGCTGCATGGGCTGTGTATGGGCTCAGTGGAATGGGCTCTGAAAATAGTCAGTAGAAGCGGGTCTATCCTTTATAGACTTTAAGGCAACCAGCGATGCATAGCCATGGGTGTTCAGGAAAATAAGGTTAAAGGATGGAAGAGAAAAGGGTCTTAGCTGTATTTGAGATGAAAAAGGCAACTCCTTCTGGAGGTAAAGAGAGTTGAGAAATAGACAACATTTTGACATTTGATAATCATTAAGTGGAAATCAGGCAAAGAAGATCCATTAGTTTGTCAGGCAATTGCTTCAGAGCCACATTCGGGTTAGGGGACCAGGCTGTGATGCCCTGGAGCACTGAACTGAGGACTCATTGTGAGAGTAGTGAGGGCATGAAAAGTGGATTGCTCTCATAAAACGAGAAGGGTTTTGTGTAAGATAAGCAAATTAAGAAGGGGTGGCTTGTGGACATACATGTTGATGGATCCATAAGAAAGGCCTTTTTCAAAGTGGGATTAGAGGAAATTGGCTACGGTTATGGGCGAGACCAGAAGGGAATCAGGTTCCCATTCATGCACCATGAACCCAGGAGGTCCAGTTTGAGGGGTAAACCTTACTAGTTCACGGGGCCTGTGAACTACTAGAGTAGGCAGGAAGCTGCACTCAAAAGGTGGATCCCTGCTCCATTATCCCTGACACCAGGAAGGGAAGCATGGAGAAGTGGTTGTTGACCACCAGGAGATGAGAACTCCCTCCATGTCTATTAGGAGGTTTTGGGATAGATGCGAGCAGGCTGAGAACGTTCAAAATACATTTGAGATGGAGAGAGAACCAGGACTGGGGTTGTAAAAATGGGGGCCCTATTAATATTCATGCTCAACAAAGGAAAAGGTGGGGGGGACATTGGAAATTAGGCAAAAGGGGGATAGTGTAACAAAGGAGGAGATAGTCTTAATAGAACAACTGGTGGGACCAGCAATTTCCTGTTTTGGATAATTAGGAGAGGGATACTTTTTGGATGTGGCTTATAAGTGGGCGTTCAACAATTTGATGGTTGTTTGAATGTGTGCATTAAAAGTTAGTTTTGCATCAAACAGAACTTCAAGTTCAACACCACATCTGCTGGGTGAGGGGGCTGGCCAACTGAATGAGGATGAAATATTTAGAAGAGGTGATTTGTCAATATTTAAAATTAAGATTTCTATTTTATCACTGTTTACACAAAGGCCATTGAGGTTAGCCAATAATTGACACCAAGAAAGCATTCAGTGAGTGCTTCAGTTTTAGAGTTGTTGCTTAGCTGTACTAGAAGTAATCGATGAATAACTGGCATTTAAGGCCTTTCATATTGATCAGGTTGTTGGACAGAACACATACAAGTTGAAAAGGAGTACAAAGAGTGTTGATTCTTGTGGAACCCCAAATACCATAGAGGTTGACTCTGAAAAATACAGATTGAGTTGAATTTGATTCAATTATTATTGCAGGAAAGAGTTAAACCATGTCCATGTTTTTTTGGTGAAATTAAACCATAGTTTCAGGCTGTTTAGGAGTTTTTCATAATCTACAGTGCTGAATGCAGCTGGGAGGTTTAGTAGGATGAGAGCTACTTGGCGATTTTGTTCCATTAAGGGTAGCGGTTTCATTACATCTTGCCAGGCAGACTCCAGATTGTGTGTGGGTGAGCAGTTTTTTTCATTCTATTAGTTCTGGAGCTGTTTCCATACCTCTACTTCAGTGACCCTCACTAGGAAAGGTAGAGACAAGATGGGCCTGAGGTTGCTTTGAGTGGAGGTGTATTTTTTTTTTAGTAGCAGCAAAAAATCACATTTGAGAGCATCAAGGAAGTGACCTCTTTGTAGGGATGCATTGACAATGCAGGTGAAACTTTAAGCTAAGGGTGCAATGTTTGCTTCTATGAGGTTAGCAGACCTTGCATCTAGCATTGAACAAGGAGGCTGAAGCTCTCTTAAAAAAGTCTCCATCCGAAATAAGTTTTAAAGAATTGAAATTGCAGGGGAAGTGGCTATGGTGAGAACGTTACTCACTAGGTTAGTCAATAGCATATTTGGGGATTTGTTAGAAATGGGGTCTCTAGTTGTCATGCAGCTTACACTCTGTCCAAGTAGGGACCCTCACTCTAGTCAGGGTGAGGGAGATACACAGCTCAGAAAACCCCTGCTCACCCCCTTGGTAGCTTGGCACAAGGAGTCAGGCATACCTCAGAGGCAACGTGTTAAGAATTTGCATCAACATACACGGTAACACAGTGAAAACACCAGAACAGGACTCCACACCAGTTTAGAAAAAAATTGCCAATATTTATCTAAATCAAACAAGGCCAAAACGACCACATACACAAGCAAGGATATGAATTTTTCAAAGTAAAAAGAGTCTTAATCTATAGAAATCAATGTATGCGTTGTTTTAGCATACATTGCTGATATGTGTGAAAAATAAAGCAGCACGGGCAAGCGTGTATCAGAAAAGCAGCAATGCATCAATTCCCCAGGATAAATCCACCCTAATGTGGCGATGTATCGATTTCACTGGAGCTACGTCAATTTTTCAGCCACAGCATTAGAGGAGGGTTATAACCCCTTCCTGGATCTTCTGTTGGGATTCAATTTTGTGATCTAAGGGCGGTATATACAGTGTTGTTATGTATGAGATGGACATTTGTTGTATTTGTTGTACATTTTTTGAACTTCCGGAATCCTATTGATTAATATATTGGAACTGAACAGTATGGAGTTGTCTTATTCATTAATTGAAGACTGGATCGATGTACACAAACTATATCTAAACAATTCCTCTAGGAGCATTTTTAAGTGAGACATTCTCTGTACCCAGTTCCAAGGAGAATACTGGGTTGTCCCTAAGTTTGTTCTTTCACTTTCTAAAAGTGGCATTTTCAAACAGACAACCAACTCTACCAAAAGATGTATTTTTAAATTGTGAGTTCAGAGACTCCAAATTCCATATCTCTATCTGCTCCAAATGGAAAACTACACATATGAGATATTTAAAGGCAACCCTCATGTTAACCTATGGGAGAGATAGGCCTTGCAATAGTGAACAACAAATTTGGTAGTATTTCGCTATCAGGACATGTAAAACAAACCAGTACATGTCCTACCTTTTAAATACCCAGCACCCTGCCCCTGGGGCTACATAGGGCCTACCTTAGGGGTGACTTACATGTAGTAAAAGGGAGGTTTGGGCCTGGCAAGCGGGTACACATGCCAGGTCGAACTGACAATGAAAGGCTGCACACACAGACACTGCAGTGGCAGGTCTGGGACATGTTTACTGGGCCATTCATGTGGGTGGCACAATCAGTCTTGCAGACCCAATAGTAGCATTTGATTTACAGGCCCTGGGCACCTCTAGTGCACTTTACTCAGGACTTACTAGTACATCAAATATGGCAATCAGGAATAACCAATCATAATCACAATATACACAGGGAGCACTTGCGCTTTACCACTACTCAGCAGTGATAAAGTGCCCACAGTACCAAAAACCAGCAAAAACGAAGTCCAGCACACAGTCAAAAATACAGGAAACAGAGGCAAAAAGACAGGGGAAACCATGTCAAGGATGCCAGGTCTAACACGATTATTTTGCGAATATCTGTGATTTTCTTAGTCAAGTAGAAAACCAGTTTTTTGCACATTCATTTGCAAAATTAAGTTACAGCGATCAGCTGATATTGAGGGAATTCTGTTTGGGAATATTCTGAGAAGGTGTGATCAGTGTAGATGGATTTTTTAGCAGCAAAGATTTCTCTCTTATACTTGGTGTCATTTGATTTATGTTTTTTTTTCTCGCAATTGTCGTTCAAGCCTTCCACCATCTTGTTACAGCTGGCTGAGGTGTTGATTGAACCAGGTTTTGGATGTATCACTTTTCATAGAGACCTTTGTTTGGTTTTAGTGCTGCTAGGTGAAAAAGAATCATCTTACTTTAGAAGTAAAATTGGTTTTGGATATGCCAGTTTTTTTTTAAAGATTTGTAATCGAGAGGGAATTTCTAATATGTTGAAGATAGAACATATGGATGCATATTCTTGTACTTTTATGAAGAAATACTATGAATTTGTTTGGGATGTGGCATTTCACCTGAGGAGTGGGCATGTGACTAGATAATCTTATCACTGCTTGGTTGGTTCAAGATAGGTAAGTGATCAAGAGGTTTGAAAGTAGATTGTTTTCTAGCATCAGGGTCATTAGGTACCCTGCTGTAAGAGTTGGCACTTTGGAATGTTGAGTGAAGCTGAGGAAGTTAAAATGAAAGAAAGTCTTTTGTGAGCAATTGTTCCTTGACCAGTTGAATACTGACGTCTCACATTACTATAAGTTTGTTAGCTGTATTTTGCAGATGTTTACACAAACTGGTAACTTTTGACAGGAAGACTTTTTGAGAGTCTATAGAGAACTGTTATGAAAGCTTGAAAGTTAGAAGTTATATGTAGTTTGCTGACAAGTATTCAAATGAGAAAAAAAGGGGTCCAAGAATGTCAGTGAACCTAACGGGAACTTATAAATGATAGCTACTCTTCCTCCTTTACCCTGTCTGTTGTGGTATGAATCATGGTAGTTGGCTTGCAGGATAGTGTATGCGGGTATCTTCTGTGTTGACTCAAAATCATTAACTTTCCCTAACTATGCAATATTTCCCCCTATTTTGGATGTATGAGGCAGAAAACAATGTGTTAAAATGTTGTCAGATAAAAAGGGCGGCAGGCCTGGGAAGAAGGTCTGGAGCGTGTGATGCAAGCCTCCTAGAAGCTGGAGTTTCAAGTTTGAGGATGCGAGCTTCCTGAAAGCACAAGGTCGGTAGTGCTAGGAGGGCTTGTGATTGAGAAGAATTGGGTTGTTCTTCAACTATGAGCAAGACTGCCTGGAGGTAAAGATATGAAACACTTTTTAAACTGAAAGGATGTGAGCCACCTTTTAATTTGATAGGAAGGTATGTGGCAGCCTATGAGTTTAAGGAAAAAACTTTATAAGAAGCAAAAACATGTAATAGTAAAAGGGGAAAGGAACATAGCAATCTGGTGGGGGTTTCAAAAAGCAGAAGAAAGTGGAGAATGAGATGGAGGAAATACATGTTATTGACCTTAGGAGTCTTTTTAAATATGTTGTAATGAAGGGGAATTAAAGAAAAGTAAGAAACGGGTGAGCAATATGTTTAGGAAGTAACAGTACCGCCAGCAGCATTGTTTGGCTGGGAGTGGCAATCAGCAGATGACATACAGTTTCCCTGCCTGATAACTAGGCCTGGGTGGAATTTCAATTACGCTGGAGCAATTGGAGTAATTTTGTTAATTACGTGTTACTCTTTGACGCTGGATTACCGATAATGATGCAATAAGTCCTCCCCACGTTGAGGGGAAAATCCTAACACATTTAGCAAACGCAAGCAGCTGCTCGTGCCCCCTATTTGTGTTCTGCTGCATTTAGCGCTGTGTCTTATCTAAGAAAATAGCCTTAAATGTCAGTAGTAAACTAGGAGAAATTCCTACCCCAAGAGCACATTTAGTGATTGTGCGCAGCTGCTCGCTATTTGTGTTCTGTTACATTTAGCACTATTTCTTAGCACAAATTTCATCCCTGCATCCATTTTGGACGCAAGGGGCATTTTTGCTCTGCGAACTAGTGCTATATCTAGAATTGCTCCTCACGCGTAATTCAAGCGCAATCATGTAGAATTCGTAGGTAATCCCGTGTGATTACGCTACACTGAATTATGCGAGTTATGCCCACCCCTACTTTTAACCTGATATCATAATGCCTGTTCCTGATATAAGATTGCTGGTGTGAGCTGCAATTAAAGGAGTACAAAATGTAATTACACCTCCATACCCTTGACATAAAATTAAACTTCATAGCTAATGCAGTTTTACCGGTTGATGGAGAAACTCAAGGTGCTAGCCATCCACCTAATTACCTGAAGGCCATAGGTCTCAGTCCTGGCACATGACTCAGTTGTTCTCCCTGCAGAGTTGAAAACATGTGCATCATTCAGAAGGGTAAAAGCACGTATTCTTCATGCGCCAAGGGATCATTTAGCTACATAAATAACCGTTATTATTATTAACTGCCCCATTCTTTCTTCTGCATCAGTAAATCACGTTATTTAAAACTGAGTAAAATCAAAGGACTCCGTCTTATTTTAGCTTGCATTTAAAGTGCGTGCACTGCATAGCAGGAACGTCTCCAAAGATCAAAGCTGTCGTTTCAGAGCGAACATTTGCAATAATCAAATAGACATTTGCAATAATCAAATAGCGCATTCCGCACTAGATGTGCCGACTACAGGGAGAAGAAGTGGACAAATTTAACCTTCGGCACACCCAGAAGCATCAAACAAAATACACATCTATGGAGTGAACCCCACTGCCAAGGGTTAAACCATTACATGGTCAGATGGCCTGGGTCCAGATGTATGTCAGATGGCTTTGGGAGAGACAGCTGGGCTGCGGAGTGCAGAGCTTTGAAGTCGGGCCCACGGAGGAGAGAGGACAGGCTCTACAGGGACGCTTTAAACGTCAAGGGAGTCCTTCTGAAATCCAGCAGGTATTATTTGCGCATTTTTTTTGCGTTGAAGTGAACTGGACTCCTTGGGAAAATGTATTTTAATATTAACATTTTCCAATCCGCTTTTATATAACTTAAAATGTTCCTGTTGAAAGAAGCCATGCAAAACTGACCCCTCATATTTTGTATGTCGGACGCCATGTAATATGTCCACCACTGGCAGTGCCACGTTCTACCATTCTACGCTGCCGCATATGTACTAACATTTTTTTGGTATATGGGAAGTAGCTCTTTGGTACAATTAAACAGGTCTGGCTTTGATTCATTAGAAAAAAATGCGTGAATGGCTCGGCAAGAAGGAAACGTTTCCAATCCTTCAAGGAAGAGCGTTTGTGGTTATTCCTCAACACAATTAAAAATATCTACCAGATGTTCCTTGCGATTTTCGACAGTGCTGCGGTCTGGAGAATTACAGTTACGAACACTCACATCCTCATTAAATCCAAATAAAAGAAAAAAAGGGAATGTCAGTGCCACAAAAAACACCTCGATCTAATCGTATTAAGAACAAGGGTAATAAATTGAAAGTATAAACAGACATAGAAGAAGGACAACCGAGAATTGTTAAAATCGTTGAACTCTACTTGCTACAAGGGGAAGTGCGAATTCCCATCAGATGCCAGCCTTTTGGGAAAGTAATTGTTTCAGGAAAGCTGTGTAGTAAAAGTGTGCGGTTTTCAAAAACTGTTAATGTATATGTGAACAAGGAATCAGTTAGCAAAATTTTAAGGATGTCGCTTGAAACGTTTGACTGTGTGAGTGGTCTTTCCCTTCATAGCTGGCCCTAAGAACAATGCTGAATGGCTTTGACAGATATTTCACATCCATACTAACACGTCGAATGATTCGTAAGTTAGCTATTTGTAATACAAGCAAATACATATGCTGCTCAGTGACTAAAGGTGCAAAATAAAATGGATTCGCACACTCAATTGCGTATAACGTTAATTAAGGATCTACTAAAACAGCTTGCAATAGATATTTGTCAAAATCCTGATAGGTAGCTTCGGATAAAACCTTTTAAACGAAGCCAGTGTAAGTAAAGGTGCTATTTGATAAATTCAGATCACAATTTAAAATCACATTATTTCAGGATCTGCCATTTTAGAAATTGAACTAAAAATGTTGCCTGTCGTCGATTTCCCAATATCCGGCTTTCATGCCGTAATTTAATAAATTTTGCTGCTAAAAAAATATTGCTCCCTAATCCTGGAAACAGAAATGTAAGGTTTATTTAAATCTCAGAAGTTTTTTTTTGGGGGGGGGGGGGGGGGGTGAGGGGTGTTGGAGACAGTTCAAGATTATTAAATCTCTTTCAGATTTCATTATTTTCATTCCCATTTTTTACACTACATCACTACTTTACGGAGTTAATTTGAGACACTGATAGATTAAATGGTTTGCTCAGAATCATGAGGTTATTATTTTTGGCCAGGCGACAGCACCAGGATTACAACCTTGGTATCCGGGTTTGCAAGACCACACCAGAACTCCTTCCACTAGCCAATTATTGATTGATGTACAACAACAATTGTGCTTCTATGTTAACCCAATTATTCGGCATTTGACTGAATATTAAAATAACTGCTGTTTGCAATCCAGAATAAACAACAGGTATCCTCTTAATAACATTAAGTATGACCATCTTTGGGCAACATGGTTTGTATTTACTGAAATGCGAGTCTGCATTTTGAAGGGCTGAGGAGTGGTACTGGGAACTAAACGAGTAAAGTGCCCTGAAGCTAGTGCTATTTACTGTTATGGTACCTTCACATGGTCGATCTTCTTGGTATGAAGTTGGAGCACAGTTGGGCTGCGTTGAATTGTTCATTACTATTAACGAGAATTAGTGGAATTGATAAAACAGATTAGGAGTGTGGCATAGGAAAATAAGATCTATTTCCCAGTGGACTTTGACTACAGTGACAGTACCACAGTTTTCATCATTGCTTCCTCTCTATTTTTAGTCATGTCTGTCACTGCATCCCCATCCGTGACTGCACGAGTAGCGGTGATGTCCTTATCGGGAGTTGTCCTGTAATAGCCACACTGTGTCTATCAAAGTTAACAAGAGAGGCGGCTCATGTCCAGCTAGGAGGACATTGGATGGTATCTCTCTGAACTTCAACCCTGGAAACTGGAGCACCTTTGGATAGACTCCAAAGGGAAAGGACAAACAAATTTTGCAAACCTTGTGAATAATCTGGACAGCTGATCCTCCTGGTGACGACCATCCGTCCAATAAAGTTGCAGGCCATGTACGTGGAAAAGTCTAGAATATGGCATGCTGCCTGCAGCAATATATCAACAGCAGGCATTAGATAATGTTTCCTCATCCCTAGTTGGAAAATAGATACTGCGGTACAGCCAATCAAGCTTAGTCTGGGGCTTTCTCTTCTGGCGATGCCCAACATGTTTCGGCTAACACGTCTGTCCTGTGACAATGCTAGCTGAAATATCCTTGGTTGCAATGTGTTCACACCAACCACAAATAAAGTCAATACTTTACTGGTCAATTCATCCGGGCTCCTCTCACCCTGAGTCCAGCGCACTAACACGTCCAGGGTCTGTAACAGCTATGTTCGAAAGGTGTTTTATGTAATATAAATGGGGCAAGGGGCCATGACTCATGACAGAAGCCTCATGTGGTCTATTATATCCCACTCCTCCCTCAATAAAGGTAATAAATACCATATTGCCCTCTGCACATCATATCATTTATGCCATGGCACTGTTTCGTGAATATTTGTTTTTTAAAAGGTATTTTAAAATGGTATTCCTCTAAAACCGTTTTTCAAGAGATTAAGGGTCAGATGTAGCAAAGGTTTTTACCCATTCTGTGTCTATGGTAAAAAGTGTTCGTACATATGGCCCTAAGTGCATCTAGTGTAGCGCCACTTTTCTTGCACTCCTTGGCGCCCCCCTAATGCCACCATGTGTGCGCCGTATCTAAGATATGGCGCACCATGGTAGTAGTCAGGGGAACTAGCGTCATCATTTTTTACGCTAGTCCAGTGCTTTGCAGGATTAGCGTAAACATTTTTGACGCTAATCCTGCAAAACACCCAGAGGCCCATTGAAAACAATGGGAGCCTCTTTTTATGCAGCTAAAACTTATGCAAAGATATCTCTTAGATTTCTTAGCGCTATGTTTTCACCCCCCCCTAGCGCAGGAATGGCCCCCCTTTGCAGACATTATGCCTGGCGTAGGCATAATGTGGTGCAAGGGGGTACAAAGTGGCGCAAAGCAAGCATTGCGCCACTTTGTAAATATGGTGCAGTGTTTTTGGCCTTCCAATGCTAAATTAGCTTAAAACAATGACGCTAATGTGGCGTTGGAATGGCACTAGGCCCTCATAAACCTGGGCCTAAATTTGCACAGGGAGTCTTCGTAACTATTGGCAGACCTTTTTTATTCTGCAATGTCATTGTAACATGCAGTGAGACAGTAAGCAGTCGTTTTTCAGGCCGATTTCAGTGTACTTAGGTAATAACTTGGAATTTTACATTTGCACTGTAATAATAAATGCGAGAATGCACGTGTATCAGTAGTATCATTGCTCTCAATAATGTGTTATTTGGCCACTTCTATTTTCACCGGCATAGCAGATATATATATTCGACCTGTGTGTGGGTCTTCAAATTTTCGTTTTATGGCGAAGTCACTTTTAACATACTAAGCAAACTTAACTCCTTTTCAGCATTAGTTGCTATTCTAAGAATTTGTTATATTTTTTAAATACATTTTTTAAAAATATTCAATTATTAGCTTAGAGCGAAATTGTTGTTTGTTTCATTGCCATGGACTGTGTTTCCTGACAATGTAACTTTTCTAACCTTATTTCTCGAATTAAGTGTTACAGGTACTCAAACTTTTAATAGATAATGTCATTTCTTTTAAAATACAAAAGTTAAAAAGTTCGTTAAAGGTTGCCTGTTGTTTCCAAGCTTTTAAATATTTTTTAAAAAAGGTGTCTAAGTATAATTTTTTTTATCTAATGTTAATCTTTTGGAGGTAGCCTAGGCTTGAACTTAGGAAAAAAGAGAGGTGAAGAAAAGTGCACAGTTAAGGAGTATATAGAAAGGTGTAAAATATTGAAGGGAATTACAAGTAAACTACTGTTTTAGGCAAACAGAACTATGTGCCTGTATAATGAAGCCATTCATCACTGCTTTGCCAATACTATATATTTCTGTGGCACACTTGTCAGATCAAAAAGTACCAGAGTGCCAATAACCTTTGTGCAAACTGTGATCTGTGAGTGATTCAGAGTGACATGATTTCAAAGACTGCAATGCAAATGCTCAATGGAACCACACCGGACTGTATGGTTGTCATCTTGCACACATACTTCAGTTTCTCTCTCTAAGAGATGCATATGAGGTTTGTGTTAAAGGCTATAAAAATTACATCCTCCCTGTCAGACCCCCTTTCAGTGGGCAACAAGGCATGCACGGGCTCAGCCTTTCACTACTGATGTTTCGGGGCGCGGCCTCATATGGATTCTGAACAACTAGGCTATGTACCCCTTCTGCACTTGACTCTCAGTGGTAAACGTGGTCCTGCAGTGCAAGGCTTCTTCGAGGGGGTGGGGTAGAAGGGCAGGGGAAGGTGTGGATACAGATTAGTGAACACAGGCTCACAACTCAAAATGCACACAGCAGCAGCAGCAAATCAATCCAAATACTCACTTTTACCAAAAAAAGTGAAGTATTATATTTCCACTGCTAACCACACAGAGGCAAAATATAACACTCACAAACAGTAACACAATTCCCCTTGACATCACAGCTCTGGAGTTTGAATGGAAAATCCCTGTCTGACTCCTTTTTCGAGTAAGCGATATTAGTTATTTCATATTCAATGTTGGCAAAATCCAAGGAATGCCCTACTAGCAGTCTGTCTTTGTGACTCTTAAATTCAATTAAAAAATATCCTAGCATTTGAGTACTCTCAGTACTGGATTCCCACAGGGCCGATAGGCCCAAAACATCTCTTAACCGCTCTGGCAGGATTGAAGCGTGCAGAGTCTTGGAGTGTGCCCCGCTTGCAGGCGCTCACAGTGGCTCAGGTCCAGATCAGGTGACTCGGATACACCTGGACTCAGTGGGTGCACTCATCAGGCATCGGCTCTCTGTATTTTGTGGTCATGCAGTGACAGCAATCAAGGGTTTCCTGCACTCCTTCTTCATTGTAAGTGTCTCTACACTTGAGATTGCAGGGGTGATTCTGAGGATCTGATCTTTGATCTCGAACCTAGGTGCTGATAGTCCCAACAACATTCTCACTTGCTGAATGAGGTCTCACCAGTTGCAATCCTTGTTGCTCCCAGTGACCTATAGGCCACCACGGCTTGCAGTCTACGGGCTGGCCCGATCAACATGCCAGTATTCACAGAAGCCCCTCTTGGCATACGGGGTTTTTACACAGCTGCTGCACAAGACATTCGGCCCTTGCCACACAGCAGTATTTACCATGGAAGAACCCCCTGGCATGTGAGGTTGGTGCAACATTACTGTGCAGGTTTTGGCCTTTCCTGCACAGCAGCCATTACCACAGGGCCTCTCCTACCATTCTGGGTTGCTGCACAAGGCTTCAACCCTTAGCACATAGCAGTTCTTTCCACGGCTATCTTCACATCATCCCTCTCCTGGCATAATGGAGTTGCTGACTCAGTCCTGCACAGGGCAATGACCCAATCAGTGCAGCAGACTTTTCTTCACCCTTCACACATGGAATCTACTTGCCAGGGCTCCCCATGTACTTTGCCCCCTCCGGTGCTCTCCTCTGCCTCACAGGGCACACTGGTCTTGGCAAGCAGGCAGGCTCTGATACCCCAGTCTCCAGGGTAGGTGACCTTGAATTCCCTGGGTGATTTCCCAGTCCTAGTCACAGGAAGACATCTTGCAGAGCTTCCCCTCCCCACACAGCCCATATGGCTGCCTGGCAAGTAGCACGTTTTAGAGTCTCAACCTACCCTTGCTATAGTGCATTTCCAGACACCAAATGTGATTTAGTGTTTGAGTCTTTGAAGTTTTACATTGTGATTCTGCTTCTTTAAAGAGCCTACTCCTCAGCTCCATCTCCGTCTTGAAAAGAACTTGTTTACAGCAGGGTTGTCTTCAAAGTTAATAGTCCCATAACACAGGCTATGGGAGTAACTAGAGTTCATACCTCGGTGTCAATCAGTGGCGGCCCGTCCTTTAGGGCGGAGGGGCCACGCCCCCCCCACGTTTTGCCCGTCATGAAGAGTGTCTGTCAGGCTGAACAAAGGCCAGCCTGACAGACACTCTTCATTTTCAGGTCAGACAGCCAGGAGTGAGCCATGTGCGATTTGCGCAGACTCCTGGATGCCAGAGCTGAACTTTGCTGGGCTGAGGAGGTCACAGCTCCTATGGGTGTGACCTCCTCGGCTCAGCAAAGGTGCCTCGAGGGCCTCCCCTGGGTGACGAGGAAAGGACCCCATCCCACTCTGTGATGAGGCTGGGACTGCTGCCTTCCCGCATTGGCTGACCTAAAGTCAGCCAATGAGGGAAAGCAGCAACCCCAGCCCTCCTGGGACCTGGGTACTGAAGGTAAGTGTGTGTGTGTGATGTTTTAAATTGAATGTTTGGTGCGTGCGTGCATGATTGAGTGTTATGAGTGTTAATGGATGTGCGTGCGTGAAAGAATGAGTGTGTGTGATGTTTTAAAATGAATGTTTGGTGCGTGCGTGCATGTTTGACTGGCATGAGTGTTGTTAATGGATGTGCGTTCATGCGTGCCTGTGTGTGAAAGAATGAGTGTGTATGTGTGTGTGTGCTTCGCGCCCGCCCCCCTCCCTTCTAAAGCTGCCGGCCGCCACTGGTGTCAATCACCGTGATATGTGTCACAAAAGGTTAGCCAGAGCTCCAAGCCCTACCCTTTATGATTCTCTTATCAGCCCATTGTCTTTCCTGAGATGCGCCAAGGCCCTTTCATTGTGACCTGTCACTGATTTAAAGAGCACCCTTTGAAGTGCATAGGGGAAGCCTGGTCCTTCCCTTCCTAATCTGTGTCCCACCCAATTTTCAGGAATGCAGCAATCCACAAATCTGTCTGTGGGGATCTCTCTACACCTCCACTCCATGTTTCACTATGAAAGCCCAGTTCTCTCAAAATGGAACCCAGTGTCCTCCATATATTGTGCCATCTACAGGCACACATATATAGTCATCCAGCCATGTAATTACATAGTTTCTGAAGCTGCTGAAAAGTAGCACGAGCATTCTTCAACTCAAAGGCATCACTTTAAACTGAAAAGGCTCCTCTTGCTTAGAGAATGTAGTCTTCTCCTTGTCATTTGGTGCCAAAGTGATCTGCCAATATCCACTGGTCAGACTTATGGTGCTCAAATCTCTTGCAGCACCTAACCGATCCCCAAGCTCATCCACTCTGGGGATTGGATGGGCAACATTTTTGTTTACCTCATTGAGAGCTTGGTAGTCCACAAAGAACTGCAAGTCAGTAGACCGTTGCTGTGGTACTAGAACCAAGGACTACGGGACCCATACGTCCAACATTTTGGCAGCTTCCACTTTATGCATTCCTGAACATGGTCAGATGTTCTATATGTCATTTACGTGCAGACTGTCACCTGTGTCTATGTCATGCACATGGACATGGGTGACCACCATGGATTCACCAAGAAGAGGTGGCAAACTGTCCCAACACCTCTCTACAATCCCTGCTGCTCGGTGTTAAGTCAGGGGCTAACTGAACCCCTTCCACAATGCCATCTTTCATGTCACTATGCAGCAAGTCAGGAAGCGTCTCACTATCTTACTCCACTTCCTCTTCCAAAGCGATGGCATTCATTGTGTAGTTTCTCCGGAGGAAAGGAGAAAACCTTGTTGGCGTCCCTTGTGGTACCTGTGCCCACCACTAGTTTACTTCAGAAACCTTCTGAAATACCTTGTGTGGCCCACATCATTTGTCCTCCTGAGCCCTGGGACAAATAAACTTTAGCACCAACACCTCAGACTTCCCTTATGGCCAGTCAGCATAGCTTACTCAGTGCTTGGCTGGCCAGAAGGGTTTCTTTTGCCACACTCATGTATTGCACTATTAACTTCCTCATGCCAATCACATAGTCCACTAACACCTCAGACTTCCCTTATGGCCAGTCAGCATAGCTTACTCAGTGCTTGGCTGGCCAGAAGGTTTTCCTTTGCCAGACTCATGTATTGTACCAATGACTTCCTCATGCCAATCACATAGTCCACCACATCTTTCTGTGGAGAGTCCGATGTTCCTTCCCACCCTTCTCTGATTAATGTGAGTTGTCCCTACCCCAGGTGTCCGTACAGAAGCTCAAAGGGACGGAACCCTACCCCTTCTTTGAAATTTCTTCATAGGCAAATACGAGACATTGTAGGAAAAGATTCTAGTTCCTCCTGAGATTCTCTGGCAGAGTTCCCATCATGCTCTTCAGTTTTTTGTTAAACCGCTTCACCAAACCATTGGTCACACTAGCTTCTCGAACATCTCTCTCATGTAAGAAAAGATTAAGTTGATTCCCCGGTCAGCATTTATAGTCCTTGGAAATCTGACCCTAGAAAAGATCTCCAGGAGAGCTCTTGTTACCAACTTTGCATTCATACACCTTGGAGGTACAGCTTCAGGGTACTTGGTGTTGTGATCCACCAGAACCAAGATACATATGTTGCCTGACTGTAACGGGGTCGACTGGACCAACTTTGTCTATTGTCACCAATTCAAATGGAACACCTATAACTGACAGAGGCAGAAGTGGTGCCTTAATCCTCCCTCCTGTCTTACCACTCATCTAGCAAGTGAGATACAGAACTGATCTGGGTGTCTGCATATCCCTGGCCAGTAGAACAGAGGGTTCAACCTATCCTGGGTTTTTCTAATCCCTAAGGGTACTTTATGGGCCAGTGACAAGCAGACGTTCCTGTGCACTAATGGAACCATTAGCCTCATGTTAGTCCCTGGCTCAAGATTTTCTAGCTCACTGTAAAGTAGGCCAGCCTCCCAGCAAACATAGGGCCTCATTTACAAGAAATGACGCACAACTGTGCTAGTGCAGTTGTGGATAAAAAAAAAATAACGCCACGCTAAGTAAGTTTGTACCACCATGTGTGTGTCGTATTTACAAAACAGCGCACCATGGCAGTAGAAACAGGCTAGAGTAAAAAAAGTGACTTGTCACTTTTACGCCTAAAAGCATTAAAAAAGCCAGCCAAACGCAAATCAAACACACCAAAAAACCCAGGAGACATTGCATGAAAAATGGAGAATCCAGGACAGCAAAGACCCCAGGAGGACCCCAATGATCCCAGTACCAGCCAGACAGGTTGTCCAGACAGCTCCCAGAAGAAGGGAAAGAGGAAGAGGGAGTATAGGTTTAGTAAAAAGGAGAACCAGGTCCTGATCACTAAGGTGACGGAGCATCAGCACCAGCTCTTTGTCACCTAAAAAAGGCCATTAGGGAGGAAAGAGGCCATATGGCAGTCCATTGTGGATAAAGTCAACAGTGTGGCATAGGTCAAGAGGACCGTCATTGATTGTAAAAAGCGCTGGCATGATTGCAAGCGCAGAACAAAGGAGAAAATGGCCAACAAAAAGCAAGGCAGCATTGCAGACCGGAGGTGGAAGACTAGCATTCCAGTAGGAGCTAGATAACCTGTAGGAGATGGTGGCAGCTGTCACCCCTGATGAATTTATGACAGGAGTCCAGGGACAGGATAGTGCGGCATAAGATGAACAACAACAACCACAGCGTAAGTTGCAGCGGGGGGCAATGTTGGTAACTAACAAATACCATAAGGGGAGGCACCTAGGTCCCACAGATAAAATGCACTGCATGCAGGCTAAAGGGTTGCATGTGGGCACACTAATGAGCAAACATCAAACACATGTAATGCGCACTGACCCCCCACTATATGCACAGACCAGTCAACAATCATCATCCCTCTCCCTTCACTGTGTTAACTGTAGCACCTGTCCATTTTTAACTCTCATTGGGCATCATGTATGAGGCCTGTTATGCAGGGTGGGGCAGCAAGTGACAGGATATATCTCCCTGCATCACAGGGAAAGGACACAAATGCAACATACACACAAGAGACAGGGCATTTCTGTCCTTTACCACTGCGCTGGTGCACAATTTGCTACTATGTGCCAACGCAGGCACACCTGCGCCATGCAATAGGGGTGCCTATGTTGCAAGCATGATTGAACATGTGCAGGAAGGGACAAAACTGCAACATGAACAATCAGGAAGGATGTCTACCACTTCCAATGTGTGCTGCTGAATGCAACACACATTGAAGGATGTAAAAATATGTTGCAAACATTTGTATTGTTTTTTGCACCAATACAGTGCCATCCCTGAGGTGAAGTAGCAAATGTGACGCCTTCCCACATTTACAATTTTGGAAATGTTTCAGATTCCTATGCCACCCAACGTGTGGTGTGAGTGTGATGCAAGGAGAACTGTCCACGTACCTCCTCCTTGTCCACTCTAGCTATGTGTGCCATATCACACAGCAAACATAGATAGCTTGAAACACATTTTGTGTTTGTGTCTGTGCATAAAGGTGTCCCTTCCTGCACAAAATCACTTAGCTGTGCAACACAGTCACCCTTGTACCCTTGTACCCAGGCCAGGGTGCAAGGATGCCTGTTTTGTGGGGATGAAACCTTCATGCACAGACACAAACTCAAAAAGTGTTTCCATCTATCTATGTTTGCTACATGACATGACACACATAACGAGTGGACAAGGAGGAGGAATGTGGACAGTTTTCCCCTTGCATCACACTCATCCCACACATGGAGTGGCATAGGAATCTGACACATTAACAAAATTGAAAATCTGGCAATGTGACAGATTCTGTACACTTCCATGGATGTTGCGTGAGATCACACCAAGCAACACCCATGGAATCCCACAGGCACACAGTGGAATGCGTAAAAGGGGACTGTATTGTTAAGCTCATGAAATGTCACACAAGCTGGCTTAGCATGGACTTATAAATGTGGCCTGGCATACTTGGCCACTGGAGAGTTCTAAAAAAGGACTCTCTGGTGGCGCAGTGTGCCTCTAGGGGCTCATAAATGAGGCTTCTGATGCGTGGCTCTGCACCATGCAACATGTAAATCAGGCACCATGATTGTCAACAAGATGACTCATGTCAACAGCTAGCACAGATCAACATTAACATATTTCCATCTCATTGCAGAGAATGATCCCATACCTCTTGGCCAGATGCCTGTCCTGAACATTTTCGATGATGTGGATAACTTGCTGCAAACCATACATCAGTATACCCTCCAGGAAATACTGGGTGCCACACAGATACCATCTCCGGTCACAGGGAGGACAGACAGCGTTTTGGAGTCTTCAGATGATCCACCCAACAACCAACATGCATCTGTTGCCAGCTCAACCACAGCCCTTGACTCCCAGGACCCACAACTTACATTCCGAAAAAGTGTGGTAGGAGTTAAGCATAAGCTGGCTGATATGGTGCGGGTGAGGATTGAGACTGTGGTGGGTACCCTAGAGGCAATCCTGAGGTGCCTCAGTGCAAAAAAGTACAAATTGTCTTCCATACGAGGCACCATCTCTCGGATCCCTGGCCTCCAGCAGTCCCGGCTGACATCGCTGGTGTCATGAGGCTGAAGCACGAGCAAATGCCCACCCCAAGTGCCACCAGCGAAGTTGCCAACAGGCTGAGGGCAATCCAAAATGCCTTGGAGCCCATGGAGCAGAAGCAGGACTCCCTGTAGGAGGTTGGCCTGGCTTATAGTGGGTATCTTGTGGTACTTACACCTTGTGCCAGGTCCAGTTATCCCTTATTAGTAGATTAGAAGTGTTCTACCAGCTTAGGCTGATAGAGGTAGTTATAGCAGAGCAGCTTAGGCTGAACTAGGAGACATGCAAAGGCACTGAAGACGTATTCCTGGACCTGAGGACCTGTAAAGGAAGCAGACCAAGTCCAAGAGTCACGCAAGTGTCCGGGGGGGCGGGAGCCCACTAAACTCCGGATGAAGGTGCAAAAGGGCTGCCTCCGGATGAAGGAAGCCAAAGATTCTGCAACAACGGAAGGTGCCAGGAACTTCTCCTTTGGTCAGAAGATGTCCCACGGCGTGCTGGAGGATGCAGAGTTGGTTCCACACAGAAAGACTGCAAACAAGCCTTGTTAGCTGCAAGAGTCACAGTTGAGGATTCTGGATGCGGCTAGAGCCCAGGAAGGACTAGGAGGTCGCCCCTTGGAGGAGGAGACATAGGGGGGCTCAGCAACACAGAGAGCCCACGCAGATGCAGGCAGCACCCGCAGAAGCACCTGAACAGGCAATTAGAAAATCTGAGGATGACGGTCGACTCAGAGCAACAAAAGAGGGTCCCATTTCGTCGGAATCCAAGTTGGGCAATGCAGGACGGAGTGCTGGGGACCTGGGCTAGGCTGTGCGCAAAGAAAGTCTTGCAAAAGTGCACAGAAGCCCGAGCAGCTGCAGTTCATGCAGTACACAGGATTACTGCCTGGCGTGGGGGGGCAAGGACGTACCTCCACCAAATATGGACAGAAGGGCCACTGGACTGTCGAAGATACTTGGACCCAGCTCCTGTGGGACCACGCTCGTCAGGATGAGAGGGGACCCAGAATACCGGTGATGCAGAAGTTTGGTGCCTGCATTAGCAGGGGGAAGATTCCGTCGACCCACAGGAGATTTCTTCTTGGCTTCCAGTGCAGGGTGAAGGCCGACAGCCCTCAGAGCATGCACCACCAGGAAACAGTTGAGAAAGCCTGCAGGATGAGTTTTCTTGCTGCTTTGTTGCGGTTATGCAGGCGTCCTAGAGCAGTCAGCGGTTGATCCTTGGCAGAAGTCGAAAAGGGAAGTGCAGAGGAACTCTGGTGAGCTTTTGCATTCGTTATCTGGTGAGATACCCACAGGAGAGACCCTAAATAGCCCTCAGAGGAGGATTGGCTACAGAGAAAGGTAAGCACCTATCAGGAGGGGTCTATGATGTCACATGCTGGCACTGGCCACTCAGAGCTGTCCATTGTGCCCTCACACCTCTGCATTCAAGATGGCAGAGGTCTGGGACACACTGGAGGAGCTCTGGGCACCTCCCCTGGGAGGTGCTGGTCAGGGGAGTGGTCACTCTCCTTTCCTTTGTCCAGTTTCACACCAGAGCAGGGCTGGGGGGATTCCTGAACCGGTGTAGACTGGCTTATGCAAGGAGGGCTCTATGCTGGGGACCCTGGGATGTATGGAATTGTCCCCCCAATACCAGAATGGTATTGGGGTGACAATTCCATGATCCTAGACATGTTACATGGCCATGTTCGGAGTTACAATTGTGACGCTACATATAGGTATTGACCTATATGTAGTGCACATGTGTAATCACAAAGTCCGGGGAATTTGCCCTGAACAATGTGGGGGCACTTTGGCTAGTGCCAGGGTGCCCACACACTAAGTAACTTTCCACCTAACCTTCACTAAGTGAGGGTTAGACATATAGGTGACTTATAAGTTACTTAAGTGTAGTGTAAAATGGCTGTGAAATAACATGGACGTTATTTCACTCAGGCTGCAGTGGCAGTCCTGTGTAAGAATTGTCTGAGCTCCCTATGGGTGGCAAAAGGAATGCTGCAGCCCATAGGTGTCTCCTGGAACCCCAATACCCTGGGTACCTAGGTACCACATACTAGGGAATTATAAGGGTGTTCCAGTGTGCCAATAAGAATTGGTAAAATTAGTCACTAGCCTGCAGTGACACTTTTAAAAGCAGAGAGAGCATAAACACTGAGGTTCTGGTTAGCAGAGCCTCAGTGATTAGGCACCACACAGGGAACACATATAGGCCACAAACCTATGAGCACTGGGGTCCTGGCTAGCAGGATCCTAGTGACACATATCAAACACACTGACAACATAGGGTTTCCACTATGAGCACTGGGCCCTGGCTAGCAGGATCCCAGTGTGACAGTAACAACACCCTGACATATACTCACAAACAGGCCAAAAGTGGGGGTAACAAGGCTAGATAGAGGCTACCTTCCTACACTCCCTCATCGCCACCTTGGGTGTCGTTTGCCGTGATGTTGCAGCAGTGTTGCAGACCACGCAGGTCCTCCTCGCTGCTATGCTGTCTCATGTGTTCCCACAGATGAGAGTTGGCGTCAACACAGCATCAACATCTTCAGCCCCTGATGCGTTTGTTCCTCCCTCTACTTCAGCACCTACAACACCCCAGTCACGTCGGCAGCACTTACATCAGAGGATGAAGATGTGGAAGGAACATCTTTCACCAGGAAAACTGCCCTGTAGCTTTTCTATGTGGGACATCACCACTTTCTCCTTTGCTCTGTACCAAAGATCATGCCAGTGTAAAAACACCTGGCACCATCCTCAATTAGAACTTCCCACTGTTGACCTCTCACATATGTGGACTGTCATTGTTGCCAATCTTCCCTAAGTGCAATGTGATCACCTCCTCACTTAAGCACTCCTCCCCCACACATGTCCCATGACATGTTCCCCCTTGGGACTCTGTCTGGACATCCAATGGTATATACCGAATGAGGTCACTGTCCTGTGAAAATGGACATCAGTACATCAGGTACATTTGCACATGTAAATAAAATCACCTACTGCATCCTTTGTGTTGAATGCGTTTCTGAGTAAGTAACACTTGGAACTTGTTGGATTGTGTGAAGCCAGTACACTGTGTATTTTCCAAAGGGATATGAGTGTATTTGTGACAGATATAAAGCTACACACACTGACTGAAACTTAAGTGAGGTGACGGATATCTGTGTTGACTAGCAAGCCGTTCCTGAGGCTCCCAAGCACATCATGCAACAGGTAGCAGTATGAATTGAGACAGCTGTTAAAATCACAACACAAGTGGCTGGGCTAAGCAAGGAAGGTACGAACAGTTCAACATTCATGTGACAAACAAAGGATGCATGTGTATGACTGTGAGGGGCAGCCAGTAACAATCCTAGATTTATGGTGAGTACAATTACAACAACATTCCAGCAACGCATGACCCATGACGTACAAAGACAGAGCAACTGTGTATGAATACCAGTTTTGGATGAATACCATTATTTGGATGTGTATCCATGCACATACGGACTGTCACATTAATTGCTAAATGATGACTGGAGATAACTGATGTGACTCCTGTGCCAACCTGAGAGGTACTTGACCATAGGGGATACCCATAGTCACACATGTTGCAAAGTAATGCTTGCAAAGTCAACGGCATATGCCAAACATGACCTGTGCAGACATGCTACCACCTGGACAGTAAATAATGATGGAGAACATACAGCATGAAACAAGATTTAGTAAAACTATACATATCAGCTTAAAATTCCCTAAACTAACTAATCTACCTATACTAACCTAACCTAATTATCTTATCTTACCTTATGCCTACAACTACCTTAGCTTATCATAACTTATCATATAGATTTAATGGCTCATGATAAACATCAACTCCCCACCCCCTTTAAAACACATTTGTAGACAAGGACAACAGTAACTACAGCTAAACATTAACTAACTAAATATATAGCCTAAACACACATATATTTTTTTGTATTTTTTAATGTTTTAATTTTTTTTTGTTTCTTTAAAATTTGTAATAACAACACACATACCCAAAACATCACCCACCCCCTCTAGAAACACCAAGGAAAAAGCCAAAAAGCCACCCCCTAAGAAAAACCACTATGTACTAAAAATAATTTACACTACGCTAACTAATCCAACCCTAACTATCTAAATACCCCAACTATGAATAAAATTATATACAAGGGGAAGGGAAGTGATGTCCATCAGGCCCATTTTTAGTCTGAGCACCTGGCCACTCCTGACTTAGGGTCAGATTTCTTCACATTAGCATCATGCTTTTACACTAATGTGGCATTAAGGAGGCCATTTCCTCGTGACATATTTACATATGCAATGTTAGCCTTGCTCCACTTTGTAACCCCTTGTGCAACATTATACCTGCACCAGGTATAATGTCTGCAAGGAGGGTGGTCCCATGTAGGGAGGTTGCAAAAAATGGCACAGTGAAATTTACAACATTTCACTGCAATATTTCTTCTGTCATTTTTAACACCTGCTTGTGGCAGGCGTTAAAGTGACGGCCCATAGTAACCTTTGGGCCTTCTTAGTGCTTAATTTATAGTGCTAATCCAGCAAAGCGCCACAATCATGTCATAAATTATGACGCTATTGTGGAAACGGGCGGCATGGTGTGCCATATTATTACAGCACATCCATGGTGTTGTTAGGTGGGGCAGTAGCGGTGCAGGAAAAGTGGTGCATCGGGACCGATCTGCCACTTTCTTGTTGAGTTGACCCTTAACGCCTCTAAGCAAAACCAGCATCTGGTCTGTCTTATGTTCCAGTCTTGAAATTCGAAATTTTAGGTCTGCTATCTCTGTTTTTATTTCCTGCCCAAAGTCTGGCCCAACGACTGGAGGTATAGCCTAGGACATTGATGGGGCACTTGTTGTGGCAGCTGATATTGATGGTCCAGCACCTGCAGAACCAGACCTGTCTGCGGCCCGAGACTTGCATGATGTGTGGCTGCTGGAGGTGGATGATCCCTTGCATAGTTGTGGAAAGGCCCTGCAGGAGCCCGATGCTCGCTCCTTTTCATACAGCCGCCCCATCCTCCAATAGCCATTCTGTACCTGACAGATGTGGCAGTAGCGTTCTGCCCGCTTCTCAAAGTCCAGCTTCTGGGATGGAGTAATCTTGACTGCTGAAACATGAATGAGACATATCATCCACATGTATATAAGGCAAATGAACAACAAGCATGCAGTGTAAACACCATCTGCAGACATCACACATTGGTCAGCATAAATCAAAATGACATCTTGAAGGGCAAGGTTAAAACACATCTGCACAGCAACCATCATCTCCATATTGCTCATGTCCAAGGTATCAAGGCTAGCTAATGTTGCACAAGACCATTGAACCTTCTTGGAACACCTTCAAATGACCATATCACCATTGACTATAGTCATCATAAACATCAGTTATGTGACCACAGTAGGTAACACTCATCATGTTAGATTGCTCATCAATGTCCCTTCTGCATACACCATTGCCCTTAGATCCGTTAGCATGTACCAAACTCATCTGAGCAAGGACCATAAGATAAATGTAGTCTCGCAACAGTTTGTGCCTGATATGGCAAGGACAGATGTCTGGACATACTGCTACATGGAATATACATGTGACAGGTATCATATGTGAGAATAAAGGGTGGGTCACTCACTCATGTCACACAAGGATGCATGAAACGACTCCCATATCCACTCAGGTCACTACATGGTGGGCCGTGCCATTACTTCACACATAGTCCTAGAGTACCTCGATGTGTCCAACTATACTGGCCCTTGCTGTATATGTGTCCAAAATTCTGGTCAGCGTGTTGCACAACACCACTCAGCAATACCATCTCATTTGTGGGTACATGCTTGCCCTATACCTTATCTGCAGAGGGATCTTGGAACAGCACTGGCTAATGCTATTCATTGTGCGAAGCTGTTTGCATGACATCATGGACAGTATCAGGACCAGCACTTTCTGAAGGTAATTTGAGTAATGGCATGTCATATGAAAATTTTGTATGGGCATCCCTTAGGTCAAACACAGGTGTCAAGGTCTGTGAGGGTAACATAGGCTGGCAATGTTGGTACATACGGCACAGAGTATGGGGCATTACACCACATGAGTAGGCAATTCAACTGCATTTTCAAGTGTTGTATGTTGACCTCTGTCCTGCTAATCTTAGGGACCTATTCACATGGTCACTTAATCCTAACATGACCTTAGTTACTGTGCTACGTGTGGCACACAGACCAGTAACATGTTTTGTGAACAACATATTGCCACCCTGCAGACATGTGTAGGACCCTGTACTTCTGGCACATGTCCTTACAGTCATCACTGTGTTTGGACTCATACACTGTGTCCAACATTTACAAGGCCCTTGCAGCACACGTTGCCACCAGTGCATCATTTCTTTGGAATGCACATCCTGGACACAACATCGACCATACTGTCCATATCCATGTATAGCATATTGTGACTGAATTAGCATACATGCACCTGGTACATTGCATTCAGCATACAATATTACACACAATACCTGCACTACACATTACACACACAGGATGACACTCACTTGTAGCATCACAGTCTGCAAAGCTTGCCACCTCTATAATGGCATATGGCTCGGATATACCTGCAAGAAATGACATGAGACATAGCACTGTGAATGTTGAACAATGAATACTATTGACAGCTATTGCACATTACACATGATTTGCTACCGACATGGAAGACTTAAGTTAGTGAATACTCAATAGGCCGTTAGAATTGTCTCAGTGACATATATTGGAAGGCCAGGCCTACGTAGAAATTTGTGCTGGAACCTTCATACATGTCTCAGCTGCATTGTTCATGTTTTGCAGATGCATTTTTCAAGCAAAGTTCATTGTAATGGCACTCTGCACATACATGTCTCGTAGAACACACTCAGCCATGACTCCCTTTACTCCTGGATCATTTTTATCATCACATGTACATGACTATGCAACATCCAACAGTAGTCAGACCCTTAATGGTCATGGACACTTGGCCCTAGTAACCATGTACATTTGCACCATGACACAAGCATGACATTGGTGCACATCAGAATTTTGTGGCTAAGCACAGGGGACAGGGACAGGAGTATGCCTTTGTCTTATTGATGGTGCTTTGCTGCCCTTGTCATGGATGCTAGTTGGTGCTGACACACTACTCGCAGCCCTGCCCTTTGTGATAACTTGGTAAAGGAAGCCCTATGGCCAACAGATGTGTAATTGCAAATGCAAAACAGGAGTCAGCCACATAGATGGTGTACATACCCACAGTTTCACTGACCTAGATTCTTAGGTGGCCTAGAATGTCCCGTTCCCAGGCAATGTCTGTCCTGCAATGTTTCAATTGGTGGTCTGTGCGATCAACCTCAAATGCACGTGTTGTGCAGTACCAGACGTTCCCCCACCACAGCTTGCGTGCCTCCGTCCTGTATCTCAGGATGACTCTACCCCCACTATAGCCACCATATTAAGGATGTAGTGTGTCACTAGCCAGATGAATCCCCCCATCTCAGCCACACCCAGATGACAGGCCTTTCCCTTCCTCAACATGTCCCACCCTAAACCCACGGTACCCCTTACAAACAAAAAAAACTCTAGCTACCCCCAACTACCCCAACAAACTTAACTACCCCAGAGACAGACACCTGACAATACACACTTAAATACAACACACTATAACAAAAACACAACAAAAAAGGCTTTAGGGACACAACACAGACAGCAGACAGCACAAAAGACTCGCAAACACCACTCCTCACAACAGCACCTGCACCACACAACCAAATTAAAACAGTTCCTGGTTTGCAATTGCATCACTTCCTGGACCTATGCATCACGTTTTGAGGCAATGCGTTGTTTCTTTTGACGTATGATGGCCATGTGCCTATTTTTAATAGAAGGCGGACAAGGCACACTGATGAAATTTTGAAATGCGTGCACGATGCAACATTTTTTTACTCATATGATGGCTGAAAATTACAGAATGCGTCTTTTTTATGCAAGGAGTGAAATGTGTGTTCTACTGTATGTTGTTATGTGGGATGCATGGAAGGAGTCATACGGATTGTAGTTGTACATGTGAACAGTTGTGCTTACCACCTTACTGTCTTCAAATGTGTACAATGTGTGTTCTGTGAGTGTACATATGTGAGGGTAAATTCATTAGTGAGAGCACACTACGCAGCTGGCACATTTCCTCTGTTTATTTAACCACACAGCTTAGGATAGCTGCCCCATGTGCGAAACATGTTTTTGCACATGATATCCTTGCTAAGTGAACACCCAGGGATTCTGGTGACTTGGCCTGTAATGTGGTCAACTCACCCACCCCTATGACAGTGCATGCATGTGACAATCTATGGTGTGTCCCAAGGGGCAGACATCAGGCTGTCATGCAACATAGGTAACTTATAGTTCCTGTGCAGGCAAGTGTTGGGATTTTCTGGACAGATATGTGTCATGGATGTGTTGTTCTAACTTCTACAGTGGTGTCTTTTAAGATATCACTTTAAAAATCTTTTGAATCCTTTCACGACTCATAGCACTCCTTCAGAGAAATATATTTGCTTATATTAGTGATTCACATGTTACTTATGTAGGTACATTTCTACTGTATCTAAATGTTTAGATGTGGAGTTTTCCAAACACCAGGCCCTATGATTCATCTTTATATTTGTCCCAACTCAAAGGTTAAGGCCACACAAACCGTGAAATTTGTGTCAATGTTTCTTGACACAACCTGCACTTTGTATGTGCAATTCCTCACCATGTAGTTCGGCACAGACTTCAGTCAGGGATGCCAGACAACACAGAAGTCCACAGTCAAGTGCAGGAATTATTATCTACGAGGGACTTACAGGTTGTTTATGCCAGCTTTGCCATATTATCTACTAAGGACCTATAGGTTGTTTATGTCATGGGACGTATAGGTAGTTTGAGGCAACTCTGCCTTATTATCTACCAGGGACTTAGAGGTATTTGGATTCAATCTTTCCCTATTATCTTCAAGAGACTTAGAGGCATTTTGATTTAACCTTGCCATATTATCTACTAGGGGCTTACAGGAGTCTGTCACTGGGAATTGTGCTTGTGCCAATGTAGCACATGCCTTTTATTCTGAGCAGTGGTCCTAGGCCTGTTTAGCAGACACAGGGTACAGCCAAGGTCTTTCAACACCATATTCTGTGACCCAAATTTTGTAGTATATGAAATTGGATACCTTTATCGCACTGTGACTGAGCAGTTAATTTGGCTAAATACTGGTTGTGATGCAATGTGTTATCTTACATAGGTATACTCTTTCTTGTTCTCACACTCTTCTAACATTGTGTGAGCCACTCATGCATGTACCACACACATGATTAGTTTCTGTAACCTCAGCAGTGTTGATGTCATTGATGTTATATTTTGTGCTTGCTCTCAATCTTCCACATACTTATCTTCCAACTCTTCCTGCTCATCATTGTTATTGAGCCATGGGAGAGTATGGCATGCACATGTCAACCTATCCTGACTCTGGGGTGATACTGATGTACTCTGGGAGTCCTCTCCACAATGTAGCTGGTCCTGTTTAGGCTATGATTTTGACTCTGCTGGGCTTCCACGTGGGTATGTTTGTGAGGAGTAGCGACCTATAGCTACAGACTATTTTGTCAGATGCACAGTGAATAGGGGTGGTTTGGGGAAATGGTCTTTGCAGCTAATGATCACACATACGTATACGAGTCATTGTGTGTCCTAATGTACTCAAACAAATCTCTAACACCATGAGATTGATTGTCATACATGCAAGATGAAAATTGATTTGTCAGACACTGTGCTGCACATAGAGATGTACTGTCCTCTGTGATACACGTACTATTTGTCATACATGAGTGCAAAAGTTGTGGATGTTGTCTATTTTTCAGCAGTATTATGAATCTTCCACGCATTGACTTGACAAATATCTTACACTGAACAACTGTTGCAGTTCCTGACAACTATTTACAGAGCTTGGCATACAGTGTTGACCTGATACATTACGTAGTGATTCCTTTGGGAACAACAGTTAAATGGCAGATACAAGTATTTTCAGATGAAGATATTTGTTTGGCAGCCAGTGCAAACATTTCACACCACACTTTTCAGACAGTGCATTGTGTCTGGTACTTAGAGGATGATGACAGTGTTCACACTGCATTGACGGCTCTTGTGGTCTACTCATGGTTTCATGGATGTTGTTTATTTCAGAAATGTGACTGTGACAAACACTCCCAGACATATATTGTATAGCTTAGTCCATTAACATGTTTTGCAGTTATTCCAAATGTTTTCAGGAAATAAAATGCTGCATAATGTGGCCACGTCATCGTACACAAACAGCATTGTTCTGGATGTTTTAGGATCTCATCCTCATCCTCTTCCCGGTGAGCCCCCTGCTCCTCATCTCAGGGGAAATTGTTTTTTAGGCAGATTGTGCAATATGGAACATGCCAGAATCATCCTGCAGACCATGGTTGGGGAATACATCAGTCACCCACCTGATACTTCAAGGCAGCAAAAGGCTGCGAAAGCTGACTTTTAGCAATCCAGAGGTCCTCTCCATGATGTTTCTGTTTTGAACATGTCTGGTTGTAGGCCCTCTCAGTGTCTGTTTGTGGGTTTGCAAAAGCTGGAATCACCCATGGCTGGATGCCGTAACCTTGGTCAGCTGAAAATTGGCCATGTGTGTCATGTGTACTGGTATTGTTATGCACTTCTCTTAATTATGAACACATGATCTGTCAATCATGCCAATGTAGTGCCGTTTCCAGGGGCCTGTTCACTCACTGTATGTGATGTCAAATGTAATATATTGGAAGCTACATCATACAATTCAACTTCCTGACTGGCCTATTTGTGCAGCAGGTTTGGCTGGTGGCCAATTTCCATCCCTCTAGTCTACTCAGTATTTTGTGTTGCCACTACATGTGTGGTTAGACAGAATGGGGCTGTGTATCTTTTCTGTAGGTCCAGGCTAGATTGTTGGTAAAATGCCAGACATGGTTGATACATGCATGAGTCCATGCTTCTCCCTACATTACATTTGCCCATGCCTTGGATTGTCCTACATTGTCCATGACAGTTGACATGATGCTATCCACACAGTATGCCCTCACACATCCCAATTGAGGGACATGATGTGCCATTTCCAAATCCATGGTTGAATGTCACAGTGGTGTAACATTCTGTACATGTGTGACAGAGTTGTGCTCAATTTGTGCACACAACACGTGTCCTGCGGATTTGTGTGTGGTCTTCTGCAGTCCAGCAACACAATTTCCTGCACTGTACTACATCTCTAAGAAGGAGAACTAGAATACATTACTTGGGGCCTCCTGCAAATTTGGGATCAAATCATCCATGGGATCCATGGGATCAGCTAGCACCTAGGGCATCATTTACGAGGTCCATGGTACAGGGCAGCACAGCAAGTGCTTTGCTGTGCTGCTATGTGTTACCAGGTAAGGGCAAGAAAGCGCCATGTCTACAAGATACAGCACCTTTGTGTCCTCTTCTCCTGCACTGATGCACAAATTGCTGCCTAGAGCCAATGCAGACAGCCTTGCACCATGGTGTCAGGATGCCTGCATTGTGAAGATGATTCTTTTTGTGCAGGAAGGAACATCTTCCTGCACAAACAAACATCACAAGAGGTGTTTCCATCTTACTATGTTGGCTCCAGAATGCAGCACAGATGGGAAGGGGGATATACGGGGAGTGATAAAGCAATTTCTCCCTGTTGCATCACTCTTACTCCCCCCTGAGAAGGAGTACAACTGTGCTATATTCTCAGCCGTGTAAATCTGTTGATACACCAGATACCTTCAACTTCCTTGGGTGTTGCGTGTGTATACCTCAAGCAACTTCCCTGGAACACCCCTTTCAAAGAGTGTCATGTGTGTAAGTTGTCCATATTTACAACACCATAAAAAGCTATGCAAGGTGGCTTTGTATGTCCTTGTAAATGTGGAGTGGCACACTGTGCCGGCAAAGAATCCATAATATGTTGCTCTGGTGGCACAGAGTGATGTAAGGGCCTAGTAACTGAGGCCCCTAGTCCATGATGTAAGGGCCATTACACAGCTAATGTCCCATGTGTGTTGCATGTGACCCTCCCATATGGATGTTACACATTCTGTGCACACAGAGATGTAGACCAGATTTCCTGTCTGCCATGCATGGCTGTGTGCCTTTACTTCATGTAACGTTTGCAATAGTGGCTTGAGATGTGTTCACCTGTATGTCAGTATGATTTGTATTTGATATGTGTACAGAAGCACGGTGCATGTATGTGTGGCAGGCCTCATCGTGCACTCCCTGTCTGTGCATCCAGACAGTTATATGTGTATTGTGTCCCTCATATCTATTGTCTGACCTGGAATCTCTGGTTGATGATGGACGCTACCCGGGTATTTGGCCAGCACATTGATCAACAACGCACGATGGTCCACGATGGCCTGCACATTCACTGAGTGGGTGTGTTTCCTGTTGCATTATACATGTTCCATTGCAGCAGGAGAGACAAGTTGCACAAGTGCACTCCATGGCTCTAAGCACTTGGGGAAACCCAGCAAAGGCATAAAAGCCCTGTTTAATTTCCTGCTGCAATTACTGGGTTTTGGGGAAGAGTATGTGGCGGGGTGTGAGGAGGATGATTGCTTCCAAGACAAAGGGCAGGAATGCAGACAGGGATGGGTGTGATACTCAGTGGTCTGAAAGGATTCAGACACAAGCAGATGAAGCATAGGATGATTGTGTCCCTCTTAACTGTTGCCTGCAGTTGGGGCGCAATGAGGTGGAGCATTTGTATGATGGACTCCCTACACAGCCGGGAGAAGGTGATAATCTCCTCCACCCTGAGGGCAATCAGGATGCCTGCTGGTGGTAGATGTACTCTTTTCTCCTTTATTGCCTCAGTGGTGTAGGTAGTGGTAACTGTGGTGTTGCTGTTGGATGTGGCAGTGATGGTGTGGGTAGAGGTGGTCTCCTTGGTGCCCCAAGTTGTAGCAAGAGTAGATCCATTGTGTGCTCCAGGTTGCCAGAGTGGTTTAGATGTGTTCTCCTTATATACCAGTGCCTAATCATCATTTTAACGCCTGGTCTGACCAGGTGTTAAACTTTTGACGCTAGTCAGAGTTAGCGTGACTTTTACTAGATGCATCATTTTTCGACAGGCTGGTAAATATGGGGCTAGTGGCCCAGCATCATTTTTAAAGAGGGAATGCCTACCTTGTATATCATTGTCTGTATCTGAGGCAGTCAGAGCCGACTCTCAGAAAAAATGACACACACCCAGGACAATGGGGCACTAGACAGCTCTAGTGTCACTTTGTAACTATGGCTTTAGGTTAGTGCTACGGCTGTGTCAAAAAGAAAATGACGGTATGGCGGCGCTAAATCCTTGCAGATAGTCCATAGTATTTCCCATCCACCCCTTTGCTGACCGGTTCCTAATCTTCCTTCTGAAGTCTGACAAGCAGAGGGCCTGTCCATTGTGGAAAGCTTCTTGAGTAGCTCAGAAGCTAGAGAAACCTGCAGCTCTGGAAGCGACCCAGACTCCAGCAACTAGTCTGCTTCAGGAGCCTCATCCTTCCCTCTCTCTGGAACAGAGGCGGGAGTCTGCCCTTCCTGCAAGCTACCTTGTCCTGGTCCCTGCAAACATGGAATAACCCCATCCCCAGACTGATGTGCAGCCTATGCTTTGGTCTCCACAGCTGACATTGTCCAAGCCATGAAGACTTCTGTTCCTGGAACCAAGTCAGAGGCCAATAAATCATTGACCAAGTGACCTCCAGCTCCTTATTTTTCCCTTACCTCACCATCAATCATGGCCGACTTGCCATTCAGCCCATCTCAACCCTAGCAAGTAGATATTCTATGCCCTCTCTAATGGCCACACGCCTGTATTCATGGTTCCAGGGAGTATCTTCTCAGGCTTAAAGCACTTTCACTCAACCGTAGTGCGAAGGCTCCAGTACCCCTAAGAGCGGGCACTTTCCTCACATTGATATTAACTTCCTGCACAAATCCCATTGTGTAAGGATGAGTGTGCTTTAGAGTCACTGGTTCCTCCTCCCAAATGCCCAAGGAGGTTAAGCACAAACGGACCCTCTCGGGTCCATTCATCCATGCGTAACATGCTAGACAGGGGATGTAGATCCACTGTCTCAAATGTCAGAACCAATTTGTGGTGGTTTCCAGCATCCTCAGGCTGCTCTCCAGACCCATCCTTTGTGTAGGGTGATTCCTCTCTCAGCAGGTAGTATGCAGGCTATCTTTAAGCTGGAGCACCTTTAACATGGTCACAATGAAATGCAAGGTTTCTGCACGTGGCTATCAGCCTTCCTGAGCAGTATTCAGCAGCAGACAAAAGGGCAGACCTGAACTAGAAACTTCTTCACTTTAAAAAAAAAGGATGCTATAGTCTCACCTCACAACCCTGCCATCAATCACATTGCAGTGCTCAGGAAGATCTAATTAGCTGCCTCAACTTGAACTGTGAAGAGAGCCCTAATGACCCATTTGAAGGACTAGCACCCCCTTGTTAACAATGTCCTCATTAAATTTCTAATGGTAACACTATCTTCAATCTTCTCATCTCACTGTCTGAATCTCCACCATTTAAACACAGGAATACGGGCAATATACTTCCACTGTCTGGGGAAGCTGTCCTCATTCTCCACCTAGTGCTATGCTACACCAGAGGCATCAAAATGAATACCGCTGGCTTCATTACTGAGGTTCATACACACAGAGCATTCTACTACTGTCCATGTAGTACATGTACAATCTACATGCACTTAACATCCACATGAGATGACACTGCAAGTTTTTGGGTTTCAGTTCTGTGCAAGCCACTCACCTGAATTCCAGGCCTTCCGATGGGGCAATGAAAATTCCCCAATCCCGGTGAGGACTAATGTGCTTGCGATGAAGAGTACATTGCCCTCTCGCAAGTCCTCAAGTAGAAGGGGGATTTGGGAAGAGAAAAAGAGAAAATGCCAGCGTCTGCTTCGTGGACTGCAGAATTGGACTGCTGGACCATTGACTGCGTGTCGTGTTGGGCATCAGGGCTTCAGATTTCTGAAAGTACCGGGTTCTTGGTTTTTTTAGGATTCTGGGCTGCAAAAGAACTACTTCATTAGTACATTGAACTTGCACAAACTATTTTACATTGTATAATATCAGTTATTGTTGACACATTGTGCATACGTTTCTATAAGGGTGAAAAAGTTTCTTGCTCTTTTTACTACACTTTCAGAGTCTCTGAAGCAATCTCCAAACTGAAAAGTAATCAACTTGACTTAAGGCCTTCTTTGTGCTCTGGCATAATTTCTTGCCAATAATAGTTTTGATAAACATGCTCTATTTCCAATCTTCTAATTCTCAGGGGAGCACATGTTACAGGAAATACGTCTTTCCTTAACGTCTGTTTAGTGATATCTCGGATTTCCACCCAAACCATAAATCATGCTAGTTCTTAATGTCATAAATTATTTAAAAGACAGAGCTCTGTTTTGTTTCATTTAAGCAATTAATCTTTCTTTACCTTGAAATTAAGTCACTTGCTTGAAAATTTCAGAAGAACCCTAACTGGGTTTTTTCACCTTTCCTATTTTCTCTCTTTTACAGGAAATATGGGATCATCGGCAGGAGATGGAAGAGGAGGGCTGGGACTCCACAGGAAGCCGACAGGAGGGGTGACGATCGCTGGAACTTGACTGGAGGCGGCCTGGAGGATGAAAAATGCTGGAATTCGACTAGAAGCTGGTCAAAGAATGAGGAGCACTGGAACTCGACTGGAGGCAGGCTGGAGAACAAAGAAGTTGACTTGCACTGAAATTGTATTTGACTGGAAACAGGTGAGCAGAGCAATAGGTACGAGCCAACTATGGCCTCTGACTCATTAACATCCTTAATTAATCAAATGTGCACTTGTGTCTTTTGGCAATTGATTTTTTGTTAAAGAAATGAGCAATTAACCTCCTGATTGTGGCACATGTTCAATACAGATCACAATGTGAAGAGCACATGTTTTGGCAGTTACAGTTGGAGCAGGTGGAAAGGTAGTTAGTTGCTTGTTAAGAAAATAAGCAATTATCCTCCTGATTGTGGCACATGTTCTGGAGTCTTCTCTGCTGCGGTCAGCTTAACAGTCCTTCTTCTTTCTTCTTGAGGTGCCCAAAAATCTGGTTCAGGGGAGCATCTAAATACTGGATTTAGGGGCGTTACAGGGGTCAGAAGGCAGTAGCCAATGGCTACTGTTCCTGAAGGTGGCTACACCCTTCCTGTGCCTACTCTCTTTGAGAAGGGGGGCACATTCCTAACCTTATTGGTCCCCCTCCTCCAAACCAAGATGAAGGATTCTGCAAGGAAGGGTTCACTTCGGCCCTGGACACCTTAGGGGTGGTTCTTGCTGCAGTGGTCATTCCTCCCTGTTTTACCTAATTTTCCTGCCGGATCTGCCACCAAAAATGGGGCTCGGTCCGGGAGCGGGCTTCTTCACTAGCTGGAATGCCATGGGGCATTGTAACAGGAGGCCTGAGCCTTTGAGACTCTCCACCAAGTGTTACAGTTCCTGCAGGGGGGAGGTGTGAAGCACCTCCACCCAGAACAGGCTTTGTTTGTGGCCCAAGAGAGCATAAAGGCTCTCACCCCATGGTGTCGGAAACATGTCTTTTAGTGGCAGGCTGGCACAGACTGTTCGGCCCTGCTCTAAAGGGCTGGGTAGAATACAGAGGGCATCACAGATACCCTCTCTGTGCATTTTACAATAAATCCAACACTGTGGGTTTATTGCTCTGAGAAGTTTGATGCCAAACTTCTCAGTCTTCAGTGAAGCCATCATGGAGCTGTGGAGTTCATGATGACAAACTCCCAGCCCATTTACTCAATATGGCTATACTGTACTTGCAATGTCTAAGAATTGACTTAGACAGTGTATGGAGCATATTGCTCATGCATCTATGCCCTCACCTGTGGTATAGTGCACCCTGCTTTGGGGATGTAAGGCTTGCTAGAGAGGTGACTTACCTAGGCCACAGCCAGTGGTTTGTGGGCATGGCACCCTGAGGGGGATGCCATGTCAACTTTACCTTTTTCTCCCCACCCTCACACACAATCTGCAATGGCAGTGTGCATGTGCTTGGTGAGGGGCCCCTTAGGGTGGCACAATACATGCCGAAGCCCTTAGGGGCCCACCAGGTCACAGAGCTGTTGCTACCACTGGTACCTTTTACAAGGGGCTTAGCTGTGTGTCAGAGTTTTCCAATAGTGGAAACAATGGTACAGTTTTGGGAAATAACTCTGGTGCTGGGGCCTGCTTAGCAGGATCCCAGCACATACACAGGCACGTTAGCATCAGATATTAGGCAAAACATGGGGGGTACTGAAAACAAGGGTCCAGTTTCCTACACCTCCCTTCCCCTGTCAAGGCACCAAAATATCTGGTGTTAGGTTCCTTTGTGGGTAGTGGAGGCACATCCCTCTGGAGTGTAAATGGGGGCAGAGAACATCTCCGTTCCAAGCCATCCTGAAAGGATGGCACATCTTGTATACATCTAGTCCCCTTTGTGTCACTGTGTGGGAGGAGTACACAAACCCCCAACAGCATCACCATTCACAGTCATGTGACCCAGGACTCTTGGCAGAAGGCACAAATGGTAAGGACAAGAAAATGACAACTTTCTAAAATTGCCATTTTCAGAATTGTGACTTACAGTTTGACTTCACCATTAAAGAAGGGGTTACATTACAATTCATTTGAGTATAAACAGTAAGTTGGTCATTATGACATTGGTGGTAAATGCTGCTTACCGCCACGGTGTCCGCCGCCAACATACCGCCGCAGAGGCGAACATCCGTTCACCAAGTTATGACACACACACACCAGTCCAACAGAATACTGCCACATACACAAATCCGCCAGCCCAGAAGTCAGTGCTAAAGTGGCAGTACCAACACCCATACTGTTACGCCAACAAAACTACGCCCACCACATTATGATCCACAAATCACCTCAGCGGACATTCAATGGCGATAAACCATTGGCGGTACACACCGGCACGCTCAAAATGGACACCCATATACTAAACTACACAACATTGGCCGATGACACTCATACACACACCACACCCACCCACAGCACTATAAAACACACACCCACCTTACTCACAACCCTTTATGAATACAAAATATTGCCACCAAACTGACACCAAGACCACTGCGATAACTAGACACACACACCACATACACCCATACATCCTTCACACACCCCACTTCACACACCGAACCACAGTACCCAACAACTATATACTTACACACAGCACACAACACCCATGCCCCCACAAAGACACCCCAGTTTCACAGATGAGGAGTTGTGGGTCATGGTGGAGGAAATAGTCAGGGTAGAGCCACAGCTATTTGGACCACAAGTACAGCAAATATCAATTTCCAGGAAGATGGAGCTACGGCAGAGAATTGTGGACAGGGTGAATGCCGTGGACAGCATCCAAGAACAAGGGATGACATCAGGAAGAGGTAGGATGACCTATGGGGAAGGTAAATTCCGTGGCAGCAAGTCACCAGCTCGCCATACAGAGGAATGGCGGTGGACTCCCACCTCCTCCCCCACAGCTCACAGCATGGGAGGAGCAATTCTTGGCATTACTGAATCCTGAGGGACTCACTGGAGTTGCCGGAGGACTGGTCACTGATGAGTCAAAATGTACTGCTTATCACCCCCCATACCTGCATGCCATCTCACACCCTCACTCCCATCACTCCACTCCACATACTGCACCTACACATATGACTAACCCCAATGCCAAGCCCTGCATGCTATACCAATGCATGGACAGCCCTCCCAGCCCTGCATGGATACGCATCACAGAAGCATGCACACCATGGATAACTAACAAGCCCACAATACATCACCATATACAAACAAAGGTGGCAGGGCAACAGCAATGATAGAGGGGAAGCTAGGGATGTACAATATGTCACAGACAGGAAGCATAATACATCACTTACATCCCCACAGGTGCCCCAGCCAATGTCAGCGGAGAGGAGGTGCCAAGACAAACCAGTCCCCCAACGGAAGATGCCCCCAGTGATGACAGTAACTCTGGACTTCTGCATCTGGATGAACTACCTTGCCTATCTGGGACCACTGGTCAGTTGGTCACCCCAGCCCACTCAGAGTCAACCATAGAGCCTCCCCCTTTAGTATCCAGCACCACAGCACCCACCCAGCACCCCCACACCTCTGTCCCCAGGACACGTCAATCAGCAGTGTGCCTACCCCAGTCCACACCTTGCCCCCAAGACAATCAGGGACCTGGGGTCAGTGGCAGTGGGCACACCGTTCAGGGGACAGAGGCACAGGGCAACATGGACACTGGGAGGACCGCTGTGCACCAGTGGAGGACAGGCCCAGGGAACTGACTCTCCAGGAGGCACTCATCAAGATCCTGGGGGCCTACCAGCAATCCCAGGACACGATGGGCCAGATTCTTAACAAAATGCAGGAGAACAAGCGGCTGCAGGAGGAATACCATCATGAGATCAGGGAGGACTTGCAGGCTCTCAACACCACCATGATCTCCATAGCAGGGGTGCTGGCAGACATGGCCAACATCATGAGGGAATCGACAGCACACCAGCAGGCCCCTACCACTAGCCAGTCTGTTGACCAGCCCTCCACTTCAGCTGCAGCTAGTGGTCAGGAGGCGCCGCCAATAGACCCACAGGCCACCAGCACCGCTCCTCCTGCAGAAGGTGAACCACCCCGCAAACGTTCCCTGCGACCCAGACAGAAGCCAAAGACACTTGCCAAGACCAAGACCACCGCCAGGAAAGTAGGCTCTCCAGGTTGTCCCTCTTGTCTCCCACCCTGTCACCTTATCCACTTTGAACTGCCTTTACTGCCCTTCCTACGGCCCCTTGGACACTGGACCTGTGCTACAAACAGACTGGAAGAATACTCTGGACTTTCCTTTACCATCACCCCATTCCATCACACTTTTCAGTCAATTATTTGCACTACAATAAACACTCTTGAACACAACTTGAGTGATACTGTTTGATTTGTTGAAAATGTGCATTTATGGGAACAGTCACATCTAGTGCAAATGACCTGAACACTGTGATAGCATACAAATAATGACCAGTAGCTGTCTGCAGTAAACACATCAGGACACTGTTGTCATATCACCAACATCTGTAAAAGGACAAGCCATAGGTGACAGTAAGTTTAGATGCAAAGGAAGTGATTGCCTTCATGCTACAGCCACACAGAAAACATAAATAGTCAGAGTAATGGTCAGTTCCACTGTCTCATCTGTGTGTCATTGGAAGTATTGACGTATAACTGATGTTCTGTTGTCCTCATCCTCATCCTCTGCCTCCTCATCCTCACTGTCCTCAGGGTCCACTGCTGCCACAGGGGCATCTACAGTCCCCTCCTCCTGCAAAAAAGGCACATGTTGTCTGAGGGCCAGGTTGTGCAACATGCAGCATGCTACTACTATCTGTCAGACCTTCTCAGGTGTGTAGCACAGGGATCCACCTTTCAGATGCAGGCATCTGAACTTGGCCTTCAGGAGGCTGAAGGTCATCTCGGTTATTGTCCTGGTTTGCCCATGTGCATCAGAATAACGGTTCTCAGCCCCTGTCCTGGCATGCCTTACAAGGGTCAGGAGCCACAATAGGTTTGGATAGCCAGAGTCACCTGCAAGTATTGAGGGACAAAATCTAGCCTTACACAATGCAGTGGGGATAACACTTTAGGGCATACACTGACATACAGTGGATGGGGACTCAGGTTCACCTATTAGCCACACTCTGTGCCTCTGTAGTTGGGCCATCACATTTGGGATGCTGCTATTCCTCAGAACAAAAGCGTCATGCAACGACCCAGGATACTTGGCAGTAAGTGAGAGATGTACTGGTCCGCCAGGCACACCATTTGTACATTGAGTGAGTGGAAACTCTTCCGATTCCTGAACACCTGTTCATTCTGGCAGGGGGGGACAAACGCAATATTTGTACCGACAATCGCCCCAATAATATTGGGAATATGTCCCATTGCATAGAATCCCACTTTCACAGTGGACAAATCTTCCACCTGGGGGAAAGAAATGTAGCTGCACATGTGTGTCACCAGGGCAGTCAATATCCTTGCCAGCACGATAAAGAACATTGGCGGTGACATTCCTGCTGCCAAGCCCACTGTCACTTGGAAAGAACCAGTTGCCAGGAAATGGAGCACTGATAGAACCTGCACAAAAGGGGGGATCCCAGTGGGATGACGAATAGCTGATATCAGGTCAGGCTCGAATTGGGCACACAGCTCTGTGATTGTGGCCCTGTCCAGTCTATAGGTGAATATAATGTGCCTATCCTCCAGTGTAGCCAAGTCCACAAGGGGTCTGTACACTGGGGTTTGTCTCCTCCTCCTATTTATCCGCAGTGGTAGGTATCTAAGGGACATAAGAGTGAGTAGACTGCCACAATTTGTACAATGAAACCACCACCTCAGTGTGCATACAACATTAATGTGATGGGACAGTTGGAATGGCAATGTATGTGCAATTTCCATAAATTATGCAGTTACAGAAGATCTTTATGTAGTCCACCACCATGAAATGGCAACCGCCTGTTCTGTATCTAGGGACAGGTGGAAGTGAGGTAACTCCGCCGATGTTGGCCGTCGTGGCGGAAGGCGGTCTTGCACCGCCATGCAATTCTTAATTGGCTAATATGGGTCTCTTTGGAGTACAGTGGCCAATGGGGATCAGCGTCGCTGGAGACAGTATACACCGCCGCGGATGTGTCCGCCATTTTCTGTCTATAAACTCACTTGATTCCTGACTTTCCACAAGACAACATCTGCACTGCATGTGCTGCTGTGACCTGTGTCTGGAACCTACCATGGCCTGTGTGACAGGTGAAAGGGCCCCTGCCCTCACTTCGAGAGAGTTGGAGCGCTTGGTGGATGGGATCCTGCCGCAGTATGGACCAACTGGTGAGTACACCTTGGCCACGATGCATGTGAGAGGGTTGCATGGAGATGTGTGTGCAGGCATTGTGTCATATGTGGGCGATGTCTGTGCCACTGGAGTTGGATAGGCTGGATTGTATGTGTAATGCTGTCCTCCTGTCTGTATTCCCTCTGTAGGTCAGCGCCATTCAAAAGAAGGGATTGTTGCGTGCCATCGCCAAGGGTGTGTGGATCCTGGAGGTCCACAGCAGGCAGAGCACCCACTGCAGGAAACGGTGGGAGGACCTGAGACGCTGGGCATGGAAGACTGTGGAGGCCCAGCTGGGGATGGCCTCCCAACGAGGAAGGGTGCCCGTCGGAACCTGACCCCCCTGTTGGCCCGCATACTGGCGGTGGCCTACCCAGAGCTGGATGGGTGCTTGAGGGCATTACAGCAGCCACAAGGGGGTGAGTACAGTGGGCCTAACTCCAATAATTGTTAGGTGGCATGGGACCTGGGTGGTGGTTGTGAGTTAGTGGGTGCCCCTTAATGCCAGGCCAGACATTGCAGTGTGATCCAGCTCAAGGGTAATGGGTGTATGGCAAATGCAGGTAACCTATCTTGTTTGCATTCCTTATCAGTCAGGGTTTTGTGGGTCTCAGGAGGTGTGCAGTTTGGGGTGCCAATTCAATGCCAGTGCAATGCATAGTGCTCAATCCTGATGCCTGTGTGTGACGGTGCTGTGTATGTCAACTGTGGTGTTGGTGCTGTAATTGACGCAGTGCTCCCTTTCTCTCCCCCCCTTTCTCCTTCTGTCATCCTGTCTGAGGGAACCAGTGGGACGGAGGGCGAGGGGAGCACCACGGCGGGGACAGGAGGTGACAACACTGACTCAGATACCTCCTCTGATGGAAGCTCCCTGGTGGTGGCGGACACCTCTGTGACCACCCCAGCTGCAGGTACAGCCGCCACCCCGTACCAGCACTGCCCTCCCAGTAGCCCCTCAACGAGTTGCCCGTGCCCGCTTACCCAGGAGGGTGGGCATCTCCTTCGCCCCACGCACCTCAGGCCCTGCCCCAGTGAGCCCTGCTGCCCTGAGTGAGGAGGCTATTGACCTCCTGTGATCCATCTTTGCAGGGCAGTCAACCATTGTGAATGCCATCCAGGGGCTGGCATCCCAGATGCAGCAATGCAATGCATTCCTGAAGGGCATCCACGGTGGATTGGTGGTCCAACAGAGATGGATTCAGGCTCTGGCCTCCTCTCTAATGGCAGCCATTGTCCCTGTTCCTACTGTTCCCCCTCCAACTAACTCTTCCCAGTCCCAGTCTCCTCAACCCCAACCCATCCCATGCACACATACAGACGAGCATGCACTGAAGACATCACACAAGAGTGGCACAGTCAAACACAGGAACCACACTTCAGTCCACAAGCAGTCACATAAACAACAGACAATTGCACACAGATCCACATCCACTGCCTCCACTGTCTCCCCCTGCTCCTCCACCTCACTCACAGTCACATCCACACCTCCACCTGCATGCACTGCTTCAAAAGCCACCACCAGCATCACCACACCAAGCAGCACACACACCTCACTAGCAGACACCTCTCCAACCTCCATCCACATGTCCCCTGTGTCCTGTCCCACCCTGTCTGTCCTCCCCTTCCTAAAGGCCACAAACACAGGCACTAAGACACCCAACAGCCATCTACTTCACATCAGCACACTGACCGTGCACCTGCATCCAAGTCCTGCAGACGTACTCCTCTGACAACCACTCCCTCAACCTCCACTCCCATCCCTCCTCCAACATCCCGGCCCAATGCCCCTAAGAAGCTGTTCGTTACACGTCTTGACCTCCCCCCCGTCCTGCCCGTAAGAGCAGGGTCCCAATGACCCAGCCCAGCACCTCAGCCAAACAGTACACAGGAACAGTGGAGGAACCTCCTAGTCGTGGAGGCAAGACAGTGAAGGATCCCACTCCACCAGCTAGGAAAGGGAAGGATCCCAGTCCTCCAGCCAGGAAAGGGAAGGATCCCCCTCAACCACCAATGTCAGAAAAGATTCCCCCTCAACCACCAATGTCAGAAAAGATTCCCACTCAACCACCAATGTCAGAAAAGGTTCACACTCAACCACCAATGACAGGCAAGAAGCCCTCACCACCAGCAGAGACTGCCCAGGAGACACCTCTCCCAGCAGAGACAATGCAGCCCTCACCTCCAGCAGAGGCTCCCCAGGAAACACCTTCCCCAGCAGAGACAATGCAGCCCTCACCTCCAGCAGAGGCTGCCCATGAGACAACTTCCCCAGCAGAGACAATGCAGCCCTCACCTCCAGCAGAGGCTCCCCAGGAGACACTTCCCCCAGCAGAGACAATGCAGTCCTCCCCTCCAGCAGAGGCTGCCCAGGGGACACCTCCCCCACCAGAGAGACAGCAGCCCTCACCTCCAGCAGAGGGCATGTTGGCCACCCTCCAGGGACTGTTGTACAAGGAGCCACCTCCAGAAGCAGTCGGCAAGTTCCCTACCTCAGAGACTGTGACCTTGCACTCCCCAGCATTGGGAAATGGGCATGGAGCCCCCTCGAGAAGCAGTGGGCAAGTTCCCCACCTCAGAGACGGTGACCTTGCACTCCCCAGCATTGGGAAATGGGCATTGAGCCCCCTCCAGACGCAGTGGGCAAGTTCCCGACTTCAGCTGAGGTGCCCCCCCACCCACCTTCCCCCTGAGGTGCCTGTCGACTTCCGAGATATTGCCCCTGCACAGTGTTGTGTGGAATTCGTCAGGATCAAGTTGGGGCTTGGACTGTGCCCTGTGGCCATGTGGACCTTATGTACTTTGGACTGGGCATTGGCCCTTTCTGGACAATTGTTCATGTATGGTTGTTCTAAAATTGGTTCATATGGTGGGTGTTGCCTTGCTATTACAATGTCAGTGCTGCCGACCTGTAGTCCTTGTATTATGCTGTGCGTTGTGTGCCATTAGTTTATGTCTGCAGCTGGTTGTGTGTATGGTGTGTGTGTGATTGGTGTGTGTTGTGCCTGTGTGTGTCACTCTCCTTTTCCTCCCTCCCTCCCTTGTGGGCTAGGCGGCTGTACTCACCGTCGTCGTCGGCGTTGGTGTTCCAGTTGGAGCATGGCATAGAAGAGCATCAGGAAGACTTGCAGTTCCGGTTCCATGGCAGCGTTGGTCTTCTCTGTGTCTCTGTTGGTGAGTCTTTGGTCTTCTGTTATGTGTTTCCACCAGGCTTTTGATAGTGTTCGTACCGCCCCAGGAATCGTGGCAGTGTGCTGGGTCATAATATGGTGGGCGTTACCTTGTCTTCCACCTGGCTGTTGATGGCTACCGCCATGGTCAGTGGTGTTAACGCCCTGGGTTTTGGTGTGGTACATTGGCTGTCTATGGGAGTTATAACCGCCATGGTCATGATTTGGCGGTAATTACCGCTAGCCTGTTGGCAGTATTACTGCCACTTTAACAGTCACTGCCAATGTCATAATGAGGGCCTGTATTTCTAGCAGCTAGCAATCTACAGTTATCACCTATTAAATGTAAGAGGGTAATCCAAATAGACCTTCCAACAGTAAAAACACAACTTTAGGAGTAGTTCACTGCCAGGATATGCAAAACTTAAGCACACATGTTCTACTTAATAAATACAATGCACCCTGCCTTATGAGCCTTTAAGGCCCTACTTATGGGTGACTTATAAGTATTAACAAGGAAGATTCAGGCCTGACAAAAGGATTATTTTGCCAGGTCAAAATGTCAATTTAAAACTTCACTACTCACTGAAGTAGCAGGCCTGAGACATGTTTTAAAAGGCTACTTTAGTTGATGGTGCAATGACTTCTGCAGGCCCACTAGTAGCACTGGGTTTACAGGCCCTGGGCACAGGTAGAATCATTTACTAGGGACTTGCAAATAAAGTACATGTAGCAATTAGATGTAGTCCAATTTTGCCATGTTTTATGGAGGGAGCACAAACACTTTACCACTGGTTAGCAAAGAAAAGGTACTAATGCCAACAAACATGGGTTCAGAACATAAGCCAAAAAGCTGAGGCTGACCCTACAAAAATGGCCAGGTCCAACATTAAGTTAAACTATTCTTATGCAACCTGCATTTTGCATGATGGAACTGTTCTTATGTCAGTCACTTTCGTCTTGTTTATGCTATAGAACAATGTGAATAAAATAAAATTAAATTACTTTAAAGAGGAAAAGTAGACATAGAGAAGTCTGAGAAGTCCAGGAAGGAAACCCTCATTGTTCATAGCCTTGCCAAAAATCATGCATGTAATCAAGTATGTCAGGCTCCATGGTGAAGACCTATATTGGCCAAGCATATCTGATGGTGCAGCAACTTAATTTCATCTGGGTTCAATGTTTCAATTGGTTCCCTAGTTCACTAAATCAGAATCAATGGAAACCTCCTACTCTCCAGCTAGAAAGCAACATATTCTGCAGCACCTTTAAATTGTACCTGGATGTGTGCAGAATATATTTAATGGGAAATTAGTATGTCCAGGAGCATGAATTAGTGTAAACATGTTAATTATCATAGACTCTGGTGAAAGGGTAGAGAGACCTGCCTTTTGTGATGAGCAGCAGAGATATTTAAGGTGTGGGCAGAGTGGGCAAAAGTACACAGCCCCGCCTTCTAGGGATTCCCCTGGTAAAGTGATGGTTGTCAGTTTCACTCCTTCTATCTCACGTCAGCACCTTGAGACCCTCCCGAGTGATTAGTGCGCTTTACAAATTCCTAGAATGATTGATTGTTTTTTATTTCTCTATCAAAACCTCTTGCCCTCTCTCTTCTGCCTCTGATCTCTATCTAGTGTCATGTTACGGATTTTTGGGCCAGGTCAAGACATATTTCAGCTATGTGAAAGCTTAAGTATACTTTAACATCGTTTGGAATCTTCAGAATTATCAGAAAATAGATAATAAAATTCATAGTTATTCCGACTGAGGACCCCAAAATATGTCTTTCCTCAAATACTTTACGATTACACTGATGACACGCAGAACAGGATTACGGGGCGAGCCCTTGTGGTTCCTATAGGACCAGAAGAGCACATGATTAGTGTTTTTGAACTAGTATTAAATAAAAGGTTAGTGACTTTATGGGAAACTTCCTTCTGCGATGAGGAAGATGTTCACGGTAGTCTGATGACTGCAGGAAGCTGGCCATCAGCAATTGGTGACCCTGGACCAATGAAAACAGCAAAGAAATGAAACCTCCGCTCTAAAAAAATATTAGATAGGGTAGGAATTGATTCTAATAGGTACACAATGTTAATTAAGTTAATATGAATTAATCTGAAGTGGTCGCTCTTGATTTCCTGACACATTTGAAATGTTGCTTAAGAAAGGCGTACATTATGATGTAAACATAAAGCCATGCATAGAAACCACAATTGAAAAAAAAAGATATCAAACTATGGATTAAAAGTTAGGAAGTATCAAAACTGACAATACGGAAAAGTGAAGGAAACTGTCTTACGTCTTTTTAAAGAATGTTACCAACCTGATAACCGAAGTTTATCTGTGCAGAGTGTCTCTACTGTTAAATGCAATGCAGTCAGACATTTTCCCACTCAGTGGACATCTGTCATTCAGAACCTATCTCCGCCTGTCATTCTCCCTCTGCCAGGGCCAGAGCTGCTTTACGGAAAAAACATAATTTGTGCAACAGGTTTGTCATGCAATGCTAGCTTTACAAATCTCCAAAGTGTGGGTTCATCACCAGGAATAATTCACCTAGGGCCAGATGTATCAAAGCTTTTTGCATTTGCAAACGGTGCGAATGCCCGTTTGCGAATGCAAAAAGCCTTTTCAGAATTTATCAAAGGCATTCTGAATGCAATTTTAAGGAATCGCTAAAATAGCAATTCCTTAAAATTGCGACCCTGTTTAGAGAGTTGCAAATTGCGACTCTCTAAATAAGAATTTGCAAATAAGGAATCCTTATTTGCGATTTCTAAAGCACATGTAAGAAGCAATTTCGTAATACGAATTGGGCATTAAGGAATCACTATTTACCACCAAGTTGAACTTGGTGGTAACCAGGTGCAAATTTTAAAAATGCATTTAAAATGCATTTTTAAAATTTACATGTAAAGCACACATGCCCTTTTGGCATGTGTGCACCTTACATGTCCCCAAAAACATTTTGGGGAGCAGCAGAGGGAGCCTTAGGCCCCCAGCACCCTGGGGTTTTGCATTTCCAAAATTGCGAATTCCAGTTAGGAATTCGCAATTTTGGAAATGCAAAACATTTGCAAATATGGGCCTACAAGCCCATAGGTGCGAATGGGGCTGGTATCGCAATTTGCGATTCAGTAATAGCATTTGCGATTTTTAAGACATCGCTATTACCGAATCGCAAATGTGTTACATTGCATTTTGCGAATCAGAAATAGCGATTTCTTAAAAATCGCTATTTCCGACTCGCAAAATGCATTCTTGATACATCTGGCCCCTAGTGTCGCCCCTGTTCTGGGAGCTCCCTCCACTCCACACTCACCACACATAGGGGACGGTTCGTGCCATTTTCAATCCCTTACTGTTAAGGTTTACGTGGTGGTCCCAGAAAGAAAGGATGCTGATTGAGCTAGTGTCAGAGGGACCGCTCTGTAATTGGTGGCTCCTCTCACTCCAAGTCTAAAGACATCTTCTCCATTGAAAGGATGTTTCTGATGATAGCTTTACCAACAGTTCTAGCATCTACTTTTCTCATTACTTCAAGCAAGGCAGAGGAGGGTAGAGAAGACCAGGCAGGCTATGCCCCGATTTCTGATAGATGTCCCGTTCCCGCCCTCCTCCACAAGAGGTCTTGAGTCCTTTAGGTGTATTCTGGAAATGTGAGCTTAAACCTTTCCGGAGTTTAGTAAATTTGAAATGATTAAGCCTGATGTCTTCATTTAATTGTGTGGCAAATCAAACTATTTGTAAGCTCTCCAGTTATTTTTTGAGAAATCTGTGTCACCGTGTGAATATATCATGGGGACCCACACTATAGCTTCACTTCACATAGCTGGTGGAGAACCTGTGGTACCTAACACAAATAATTTACCTCAGCATTCTGTAGGGCATTAATGTTACTTTTGCCCAGTATTTGGAAACCTGAATGGAAACCTGCATTAGCCTGGAAATCGTGAATGTTACTTCTGTCCAATATTCTGCACTAGTCTGCAAAGTATCTTTGCTGCTGACTCCAGTTTAGAGCAAAAAGAGCAGCCCCTGCTTCACAGTTTGAGAAATATGCTGTAAATTCCACTTCAGTTTTCTGCTTTTTTCGCTTGCCTATTTATTTAGCAAAATATGTGCAATAATTAAGCACAAATGTTAGTTTTTGTGGTCGCTGGCTCTGTTTTGTTAACCAGCATGAAGTTTCAGAGGTCATTCTGTAAGTAGAGGGGTATTGTTGTATGCTTTCTGTGGTATTGATATGTGGAAAGGCTTGGGGGTAAAGGTTTCATGGTGCAGTAAGGAAGTGAAGGATATTTGAAACTTTGGCAACACCAGAGGAGATCTGCGGTAAATGAAAGTCACTGAAGGTCATTTATTTCTCGAGATTTCAGAGCAGACTGCACACACAGAGTCATTTGCTTCCACATACACTTTTGGAGACAAAATCAGACTTTAATTGCAGTCATAGTTTGAGGTTCCGATCAACACCTTTTTACCACAGGAACTCTGCCAATATAATATTTATTTTCGCAGCACTACATTCAAGGATATGTGGCGCCATCACGGGAGGTGAAGGGCTGGGGATTGAGAAAGCAAAGCAAAAGGTACACCGAGGAACGGTGGATAGTCACATAGATGCTAAGGGCCGAATTGAAGAAAAGTAGTGTTGCATCCAATGCAGCGCCACTTTTCATGCGGCCCTTAGTGCTCCCCTACCGCTACTTTTCATGCAGCCCGTAGTGCTCCCCTACCGCTACTTTTCATGCGCCCCTTAGTTCTCCCCATGCGCCCCTTAGTGCTCCCCTACTGCCATCTTTAATATACGTCGCACCATGGTGTAGGGTAGGGGTAATAGCGTCAACATTTTTTACCCTTTGATGTACTGTGCAAGACTAGCACCAAATTTTGGCGCTAATCCTGCATAGTACATAGGGGCCCATTTTAATGCCTGCTCTGTGCAGGCTTTAAAAATCACTGCACAAAATGGCGCAGTGGACTCTCTTAGATTCTGCTACTCCATTTTTGCAGTCCCCCTAATGGGGGAATTCCCCCTTGGATACATTATGCCTGGGGCAGGCATGATGTGGCGCAAGGGTTACAAAGTGGAGCAATGCATGAATTGCGCGACTTTGTAAATATGGTGCAGAAAATTTTAGCATGTTGGACCACATTAGCATCATAAAAAAAGTATGCTAATGTGGCACAAGGAGGCACTAGGCCCTCTTAAATGTGGGATTAAGTGTTTTGTCTCCACATTTATATACATTGTTTTACTCTTAAAAATGCTGTATTAATTGAAAATCTGATGGAAAAGTTTATTAAACACCTTCGTGTTTCTTATGTGTAGGGAAAACGGAAGCAATAGAAATACAAGTTAACCTTGATGATGTACATCCCTAAGGGCCATATGTACAAAAGTTACTGTGTGCTATTTCCAAATAGATATTTAATAGCAATCACTATTTGAAATTTGCATAGTGATATGTACGAAGGTAAGTATTCCACTATTAGCGATTCCGTCAAATTTGGAATTGCAGTTAGGAAATTGCCTTTTTGGAATACACACTAATGCGATTTCCAAAATAGGAAATCATTATTTGAAAACGTTGCATTTGAATGCAGGTTGATTATGGAAGAACCTAGAAGTTTAGAAATGCTGGTTGTGGCTACAACTCAGAAGCCTGGGAAGGTGCTGGAACGTAGATGTGTTGACGTGTGCTTACTGGCAGTGACATTTAAATTAGCCTACAACATCATGTCGAAGAATGAGGGGGATAAGGACCTCGTCAGCAGGAAGAGAACAGTTAAATTTTCTGATAAAGAGCTGGAGCTGTTGACTGAGGAATGTGTGGCACATACAGCCCAGCTATTTGGCAACTCATCTTTTTCTGTACCTGAGGTCCAGAAAACATACATTTGGATCAACATCTTTGACAAAGTGAACTCTCTTGGTTTCACCCAAGGGCAATACCAGAAATAAGGAAATGCTGGTGTTAGGAATTGGGTTGGTGGTTGATTTGGGTATGAGCCCTAGTCAAGCAGCAACCACAATCCTAATCAGGGTAAGTGTCAGGCAATCCCAAATCAACCTGTGTTCACCCTCTGCTAGCTTGGCATAGAGCAGTGATGCTTAGCTAAGAGGCAGTGTGTAAAGTGCTTGTGAAACATGTCAAACAGTAAAACAGTGAAAACACCATACAAAATGAATCCACACCAGTTTAGAAAAATAGAGTATGATTTAATAAATAAATCAACACCAAAATAACAAAAATTGTGCTTAAAAGCAAGAAGCACCAACTGAGGATATCTGGTTGTGATGGAATAAAGTTGAAAGTTTATGCTGACCGCAATGGCGCGTGGTCCTGGTTACAGGGACCCAGTTAAACCCGTTGACCCAAAGTACTCTAAATCTGGGTTGCGGAGTCTTGTGTCAGTTCCGAACCATGCTGTAGAAGTGATGGGTTGGTTCTGAGATGCAGCAGAGTTTGGGTGTGAGTTCCTGCTGCTTCAACATCAAAGTTCCAGGCACCTGGGCTAGCGATACAAAGACGGGGGTCGAGGATGTGTTGTGCAGTCGAGGCGATGCATCAGTTGCAATGAGTGCAGGGACTGTGATCTTGAGTTTCAGCATTGAGGTTGCCATCAAAGGGGATGTGAGGGCATTGCGCTGGGAATAGCATCGCAGTGGCGGTCCTGAAGACGGTGTGCCAATTCTGTTTCACTCAACAGCAGCGATGCCGAGATTCTTCTTCCACAGCAGAGGATGCATCAGTTCCGCTGGAGCAAACAACTTAAGTCAACTTCCAAGGGTCCATGAATTGGATGGCACCAGTCCGCAGGGCAGAAATACAAATGGCAGAGTGGTTGGAAGTCTTTTATGTCCCTGAGGCAACAGATCAGGAAGCCAGCCAAGAATCCCTTGGAGTCACTCTGGGTTAAAGTGATGCAGGTCCATTCCTTCTCACCCAGGCAGGGGAACAGCAGACAGCAGGGCAGCACAGCAAAGCAGGTGTCACAAAGCAGCAGTCTAGCAGAGTGGCAGTTCTTCAGCAGCACAGAAGTCCTTCCTGGCAGAGTATTCACTGGTCTAGAAATGTACTGAGCTGGTGGTGTCAGAGGTCCAGTACTTATACCCAGTTGGGCCTTTGCAGTGGGAAAGGCATAATAGGCAGGACTTTGAAGTACACAGCGGTCCTGCCCTTCCTGCCCTGGCTCCAGACTCACTACAGGGGGTTATGCTGCCCTTTGTGTGGGGACAGGACACAGCCTATTCATGTGCGTAGGAAGTTGGCTCTGTATGTGCTATTTCAAAGTAAGGAATAGCATGCACAGAGTCCAAGGGTTCCCCTTAGAGGTAAAATAGTGGTAAAAAGAGATAATACTAATGCTCTATTTTGTGGTAGTGTGGTCGAGCAGTAGGCTTATCCAAGGAGTAGTGTTAAGCACTTGTTGTACATACACATAGACAATAAATGAGGTACACACTCAGAGACAAATCCAGCCAATAGGTTTTGTTATAGAAAAATATCTTTTCTTAGTTTATTTTAAGAACCACAGGTTCAAATTTAACATGTAATATCTTGTTTGAAAGGTATTGCAGGTAAGTACATTAGGAACTTTGAATCATTTCAATTGCATGTATACTTTTCAAGTTATTCACAAATAGCTACTTTAAAAGTGGACACAGTGCAATTTTCACAGTTCCTGGGGGAGGTAAGTTTTTGTTAGTTTTACCAGGTAAGTAAGACACTTACAGGGTTCAGTTCTTGGTCCAAGGTAGCCCACCGTTGGGGGTTCAGAGCAACCCAAAGTTACCACACCAGCAGCTCAGGGCCGGTCAGGTGCAGAGTTCAAAGTGGTGCCCAAAACGCATAGGCTTCAATGGAGAGAAGGGGGTGCCCCGGTTCAAGTCTGCCAGCAGGTAAGTACCCGCGTCTTCGGAGGGCAGACCAGGGGGGTTTTGTAGGGCACCGGGGGACACACAAGCCCACACAGAAATTTCACCCTCAGCGGCGCGGGGGCGGCCGGGTGCAGTGTTAGAACAAGCGTCGGGTTCGCAATGGAAGTCAATGAGAGATCAAGGGATCTCTTCAGCGCTGCAGGCAGGCAAGGGGGGGCTTCCTCGGGGAAACCTCCACTTGGGCAAGGGAGAGGGACTCCTGGGGGTCACTTCTGCAGTGAAAGTCCGGTCCTTCAGGTCCTGGGGGCTGCAGGTGCAGGGTCTTTTCCAGGCGTCGGGACTTAGGTTTCAGAGAGTCGCGGTCAGGGGAAGCCTCGGGATTCCCTCTGCAGGCGGCGCTGTGGGGGCCCAGGGGGGACAGGTTTTGGTACTCACAGTCGTAGAGTAGTCCGGGGGTCCTCCCCGAGGTGTTGGTTCTCCACCAGCCGAGTCGGGGTCGCCGGGTGCAGTGTTGCAAGTCTCACGCTTCTTGCGGGGAGATTGCAGGTTTCTTTAAAGCTGCTCCTTTGGATAAAGTTGCAGTCTTTTTGGAGCAGGTCCGCTGTCCTCGGGAGTTTCTTGTCGTCGTCGAAGCAGGGCAGTCCTCAGAGGATTCAGAGGTCGCTGGTCCCTTTGGAAGGCGTCGCTGGAGCAGAGTTCTTTGGAAGGCAGGAGACAGGCCGGTGAGTTTCTGGAGCCAAGGCAGTTGTTGTCTTCTGGTCTTCCTCTGCAGTGGTTTTCAGCTAGGCAGTCCTTCTTGTTGTTGCAGGAATCTAAATCTTTAGGTTCAGGGAAGCCCTTAAATACTAAATTTAAGGGCGTGTTTAGGTCTGGGGGGTTAGTAGCCAATGGCTACTAGCCCTGAGGGTGGGTACACCCTCTTTGTGCCTCCTCCCAAGGGGAGGGGGTCACATTCCTATCCCTATTGGGGGAATCCTCCTTCTTCAAGATGGAGGATTTCTAAAAGTCAGAGGCACCTCAGCTCAGGACACCTTAGGGGCTGTCCTGACTGGCCAGTGACTCCTCCTTGTTTTTCTCATTATCTCTCCTGGACTTGCCGCCAAAAGTGGGGGCTGGGTCCAGGAGGCGGGCATCTCCACTAGCTGGAGTGCCCTGGGGCATTGTAACACGAAGCTTGAGCCTTTGAAGCTCACTGCTAGGTGTTACAGTTCCTGCAGGGGGGAGGTGTGAAGCACCTCCACCCAGAGCAGGCTTTGTTTCTGTCCTCAGAGAGCACAAAGGCTCTCACCGCATGAGGTCAGACACTCGTCTCTCAGCAGCAGGCTGGCACAGACCAGTCAGTCCTGCACTGAACAATTGGGTGAAATACAGGGGGTATCTCTAAGATGCCCTCTGTGTGCATTTTTTAATAAATCCAACACTGGCATCAGTGTGGGTTTATTATTCTGAGAAGTTTGATACTAAACTTCCCAGTATTCAGTGTAGCCATTATGGAGCTGTGGAGTTCGTTTTTGACAGACTCCCAGCCCATATACTCTTATGGCTACCCTGCACTTACAATGTCTAAGGTTTTGCTTAGACACTGTAGGGGCATAGTGCTCATGCACATATGCCCTCACCTGTGGTATAGTGCACCCTGCCTTAGGGCTGTAAGGCCTACTAGAGGGGTGACTTACCTATGCCACAGGCAGTGGGAGGTTGGCATGGCACCCTGAGGGGAGTGCCATGTCGACTTAGTCATGTTCTCCCCATCAGCACACACAAGCTGGCAAGCAGTGTGTCTGTGCTGAGTGAGGGGTCCCTAGGGTGGCATAAGACATGCTGCAGCCCTTAGAGACCTTCCCTGGCATCAGGGCCCTTGGTACCAGGGGTACCAGTTACAAGGGACTTACCTAGGTGCCAGGGTTGTGCCAATTGTGGAAACAATGGTACATTTTAGGTGAAAGAACACTGGTGCTGGGGCCTGGTTAGCAGGGTCCCAGCACACTTCTCAGTCAAGTCAGCATCAGTATCAGGCAAAAAGTGGGGGGTAACTGCAACAGGGAGCCATTTCTTTACACAAGCCCCCCCCAGCCCACAGGCCAGGAGACTCAGCCAAAGCTGGGAGAGTCTTCCTAGTCTGTCAGGCGAGGAAGAGTAGAGGAAATAGGCTGGTTTGTTGCAGGGCCTACTCTGCCTTACATCCTCCTGTTCAGGTCATTCCCTCTGGGGAACTGACCCACTTCCACAGTGATAGGACCTAGTCTGAACTGCCTCTTGTCTGTGCTTTTTATGTCTTCACCCATTCTCTCTATTTTGGGGTTAGAGGTATCCACCTCTGCTAATCTTATCTTAGCCAGGGTCACCCCTAGCTTACCCAAAGAGGTTACCCAGAGCTGGAGTAACCCCACCATGACCAACAGGGTCAGGGGGCCTAACTTGCTATTTGGCATGGGGTCAGACCACCATGCCAAGGATAGTGCAGCCATAAAGGCTAACACCCAGCAGAGGCCACTGACAGGTATCAGGGCCCAGAACCACACCTTTAGCTCTTCACCTACAAGGGAAGGGGCTAAGTTACAGGCTTCTTTGGGTTCAGGGTGCCTGTCTGCTGTATTAGAGTGGGGCGTTACCACATCTTGTAGTAAACACCCTTCTTCCACTCTTTCTTCTGTTAGCTGAGGAGCCACCCACTCAGGCTTAACAGTTGCCTGACTAGCCAGGACTTCTTGTGGGTTAGGTTGGACTTTACCAGTGCCACATTTGGAGTTCTCCCCTACTGGAGCAGAATCTCCTTGGCTTGCTGGAACCTTGGCTAAAGGTTGTCCACCCTTCCTACACTGTTTTCTTTTCTTTTTCTTCTGGGGCCTACTTGCATTTACTGCAGAGGCAGGAACTCCAGAATCCTTGGGAGAGGACTGGCACTGGACCAGTTCCTCTCTTGGGCTCTGACTAACCTCTGGGTAGTCATTTCCAAGGAGACAATCAAGGGGGAGGTCTGTACTGACTACCACCCTTCTCCAGCTAAAAGTCCCACCCACTTCTATGGGCACAAAAGCCACAGGCCTATCAGTGACCCTGTATGGGCTAACTCTTACTCTGGCCATCTCACCTGGGATGTACTGGTTTGAGAACACCAGCCTGTCATGCACAATAGTGTGACTGGAACAAGTGTCTCTCAGGGCAGTGGCTGGGATTCCATTCACCAGTAGGTGGTGGAAGTGTCTACTTCCCTCTGGAATCTCCAACTCACCTGTTGGGCCCTTTTTCCAGTTGAAGGCTATGAAGACCTCCTCATCTGAGGAGTCATCCCCAATGGCTACACTGGTCACCCCTGGGATTTTGCTAGGGGGTTTGTTTTTGGGACAAGAAGTGTCCTTGGTGTGGTGCCCTGTCTGTTTACAGTTATGGCACCATGCCTTAGTGGCATCCCAGCTCTTACCCTGGTACCCACCTTTGTTTTGGGTTGTGTCTCTGGGCCCACCCACCTGGTCTGGTTTTTGGGGGCCTACAGGGGACTCTTTTTCTTTGTTTCTAGTGTCACCCACTTTCTCCTGGGGAGGCTTTGTAACCCCTTTCTTTTGGTCACCCCCAGTGGAAGTTTTGGTTACCCTAGTCTTGACCCAGTAGTCTGCCTTCTTTCCCAATTCTTGGGGAGAAATTGGACATAGGTCTACCAGATACTGATGCAACTTTTCATTGAAGCAGTTACTTAAAATGTGTTCTTTCATAAACAAATTATAAAGCCCAACATAGTCATACACTTCATTTCCAGTTACCCAACCATCCAGTGTTTTCACTGAGTAGTCAACATAATCAACCCAGGTCTGGCTCGAGGATTTTTGAGCCCCCCTGAATCTAATTCTATACTCCTCAGTGGAGAATCCAAAGCCCTCAATCAGGGTACCCTTCATGAGGTCATAAGATTCTGCATCTTTTTTAGAGAGTGTGAGGAGTCTATCCCTACACTTTCCTGTGAACATTTCCCAAAGGAGAGCACCCCAGTGAGATTTGTTCACTTTTCTGGTTTCACAAGCCCTCTCAAAAGCTGTGAACCATTTGGTGATGTCATCACCATCTTCATATTTAGTTACAATCCCTTTGGGGATTTTCAACATGTCAGGAGAATCTCTGACCCTATTTATGTTGCTGCCACCATTGATGGGTCCTAGGCCCATCTCTTGTCTTTCCCTTTCTATGGCTAGGATCTGTTTTTCCAAAGCCAATCTTTTGGCCATCCTGGCTAACTGGATGTCCTCTTCACTGGAGTTATCCTCAGTGATTTCAGAGAGGCTGGACCCTCCTGTGAGGGAGCCAGCATCTCTGACTATTATTTTTGGAGTCAGGGCTTGAGAGGCCCTGTTCTCCCTAAGTAGGACTGGAGGGGGGGGGATTTCCCTCCAAGTCACTATCTTCATCCTCTGTGTTGCCATCCTCAGAGGGGTTGGCTTTTTCAAACTCTGCCAAAAGCTCCTGGAGCTGTACTTTGGTAGGTTTGGAGCCCATTGCTATTTTCTTTAGTTTACAGAGTGACCTTAGCTCTCTCATCTGTAGATGGAGGTAAGGTGTGGTGTCGAGTTCCACCACATTCACATCTGTGCTAGACATTATGCTTCTAAAAGTTGGAATACTTTTTAAGAAACTAAACTGGTTCTAGAATCTAATTCAAACTTTTAACAAACTTTTAAACTCTAAAAGAAATGCTAACAGGGACTAACACAAGGCCCTAGCAGGACTTTTAAGAATTTAGAAAAATTTTCAAATTGCAAAAATCAATTTCTAATGACAATTTTGGAATTTGTCGTGTGATCAGGTATTGGCCGAGTAGTCCAGCAAATGCAAAGTCTTGTACCCCACCGCTGTTCCACCAATGTAGGAAGTTGGCTCTGTATGTGCTATTTCAAAGTAAGGAATAGCATGCACAGAGTCCAAGGGTTCCCCTTAGAGGTAAAATAGTGGTAAAAAGAGATAATACTAATGCTCTATTTTGTGGTAGTGTGGTCGAGCAGTAGGCTTATCCAAGGAGTAGTGTTAAGCACTTGTTGTACATACACATAGACAATAAATGAGGTACACACACTCAGAGACAAATCCAGCCAATAGGTTTTGTTATAGAAAAATATCTCTTCTTAGTTTATTTTAAGAACCACAGGTTCAAATTTAACATGTAATATCTTGTTTGAAAGGTATTGCAGGTAAGTACATTAGGAACTTTGAATCATTTCAATTGCATGTATACTTTTCAAGTTATTCACAAATAGCTACTTTAAAAGTGGACACAGTGCAATTTTCACAGTTCCTGGGGGAGGTAAGTTTTTGTTAGTTTTACCAGGTAAGTAAGACACTTACAGGGTTCAGTTCTTGGTCCAGGGTAGCCCACCGTTGGGGGTTCAGAGCAACCCCAAAGTTACCACACCAGCAGCTCAGGGCCGGTCAGGTGCAGAGTTCAAAGTGGTGCCCAAAACGCATAGGCTTCAATGGAGAGAAGGGGGTGCCCCGGTTCCAGTCTGCCAGCAGGTAAGTACCCGCGTCTTCGGAGGGCAGACCAGGGGGGTTTTGTAGGGCACCGGGGGGGACACAAGCCCACACAGAAATTTCACCCTCAGCGGCGCGGGGGCGGCCGGGTGCAGTGTTAGAACAAGCGTCGGGTTCGCAATGGAAGTCAATGAGAGATCAAGGGATCACTTCAGCGCTGCAGGCAGGCAAGGGGGGGCTTCCTCGGGGAAACCTCCACTTGGGCAAGGGAGAGGGACTCCTGGGGGTCACTTCTGCAGTGAAAGTCCGGTCCTTCAGGTCCTGGGGGCTGCAGGTGCAGGGTCTTTTCCAGGCGTCAGGACTTAGGTTTCAGAGAGTCGCGGTCAGGGGAAGCCTCGGGATTCCCTCTGCAGGCGGCGCTGTGGGGGCCCAGGGGGGACAGGTTTTGGTACTCACAGTCGTAGAGTAGTCCGGGGGTCCTCCCTGAGGTGTTGGTTCTCCACCAGCCGAGTCGGGGTCGCCGGGTGCAGTGTTGCAAGTCTCACGCTTCTTGCGGGGAGATTGCAGGTTTCTTTAAAGCTGCTCCTTTGGATAAAGTTGCAGTCTTTTTGGAGCAGGTCCGCTGTCCTCGGGAGTTTCTTGTCGTCGTCGAAGCAGGGCAGTCCTCAGAGGATTCAGAGGTCGCTGGTCCCTTTGGAAGGCGTCGCTGGAGCAGAGTTCTTTGGAAGGCAGGAGACAGGCCGGTGAGTTTCTGGAGCCAAGGCAGTTGTTGTCTTCTGGTCTTCCTCTGCAGGGGTTTTCAGCTAGGCAGTCCTTCTTGTTGTTGCAGGAATCTAAATCTTTAGGTTCAGGGAAGCCCTTAAATACTAAATTTAAGGGCGTGTTTAGGTCTGGGGGTTAGTAGCCAATGGCTACTAGCCCTGAGGGTGGGTACACCCTCTTTGTGCCTCCTCCCAAGGGGAGGGGGTCACATTCCTATCCCTATTGGGGGAATCCTCCTTCTTCAAGATGGAGGATTTCTAAAAGTCAGAGGCACCTCAGCTCAGGACACCTTAGGGGCTGTCCTGACTGGCCAGTGACTCCTCCTTGTTTTTCTCATTATCTCTCCTGGACTTGCCGCCAAAAGTGGGGGCTGGGTCCAGGAGGCGGGCATCTCCACTAGCTGGAGTGCCCTGGGGCATTGTAACACGAAGCTTGAGCCTTTGAAGCTCACTGCTAGGTGTTACAGTTCCTGCAGGGGGGAGGTGTGAAGAACCTCCACCCAGAGCAGGCTTTGTTTCTGTCCTCAGAGAGCACAAAGGCTCTCACCGCATGAGGTCAGACACTCGTCTCTCAGCAGCAGGCTGGCACAGACCAGTCAGTCCTGCACTGAACAATTGGGTGAAATACAGGGGGTATCTCTAAGATGCCCTCTGTGTGCATTTTTTAATAAATCCAACACTGGCATCAGTGTGGGTTTATTATTCTGAGAAGTTTGATACTAAACTTCCCAGTATTCAGTGTAGCCATTATGGAGCTGTGGAGTTCGTTTTTGACAGACTCCCAGCCCATATACTCTTATGGCTACCCTGCACTTACAATGTCTAAGGTTTTGCTTAGACACTGTAGGGGCATAGTGCTCATGCACATATGCCCTCACCTGTGGTATAGTGCACCCTGCCTTAGGGCTGTAAGGCCTACTAGAGGGGTGACTTACCTATGCCACAGGCAGTGGGAGGTTGGCATGGCACCCTGAGGGGAGTGCCATGTCGACTTAGTCATTTTCTCCCCATCAGCACACACAAGCTGGCAAGCAGTGTGTCTGTGCTGAGTGAGGGGTCCCTAGGGTGGCATAAGACATGCTGCAGCCCTTAGAGACCTTCCCTGGCATCAGGGCCCTTGGTACCAGGGGTACCAGTTACAAGGGACTTACCTAGGTGCCAGGGTTGTGCCAATTGTGGAAACAATGGTACATTTTAGGTGAAAGAACACTGGTGCTGGGGCCTGGTTAGCAGGGTCCCAGCACACTTCTCAGTCAAGTCAGCATCAGTATCAGGCAAAAAGTGGGGGGTAACTGCAACAGGGAGCCATTTCTTTACACAAGCCCCCCCCCAGCCCACAGGCCAGGAGACTCAGCCAAAGCTGGGAGAGTCTTCCTAGTCTGTCAGGCGAGGAAGAGTAGAGGAAATAGGCTGGTTTGTTGCAGGGCCTACTCTGCCTTACATCCTCCTGTTCAGGTCATTCCCTCTGGGGAACTGACCCACTTCCACAGTGATAGGACCTAGTCTGAACTGCCTCTTGTCTGTGCTTTTTATGTCTTCACCCATTCTCTCTATTTTGGGGTTAGAGGTATCCACCTCTGCTAATCTTATCTTAGCCAGGGTCACCCCTAGCTTACCCAAAGAGGTTACCCAGAGCTGGAGTAACCCCACCATGACCAACAGGGTCAGGGGGCCTAACTTGCTATTTGGCATGGGGTCAGACCACCATGCCAAGGATAGTGCAGCCATAAAGGCTAACACCCAGCAGAGGCCACTGACAGGTATCAGGGCCCAGAACCACACCTTTAGCTCTTCACCTACAAGGGAAGGGGCTAAGTTACAGGCTTCTTTGGGTTCAGGGTGCCTGTCTGCTGTATTAGAGTGGGGGGTTACCACATCTTGTAGTAAACACCCTTCTTCCACTCTTTCTTCTGTTAGCTGAGGAGCCACCCACTCAGGCTTAACAGTTGCCTGACTAGCCAGGACTTCTTGTGGGTTAGGTTGGACTTTACCAGTGCCACTCTTGGAGTTCTCCCCTACTGGAGCAGAATCTCCTTGGCTTGCTGGAACCTTGGCTAAAGGTTGTCCACCCTTCCTACACTGTTTTCTTTTCTTTTTCTTCTGGGGCCTACTTGCATTTACTGCAGAGGCAGGAACTCCAGAATCCTTGGGAGAGGACTGGCACTGGACCAGTTCCTCTCTTGGGCTCTGACTAACCTCTGGGTAGTCATTTCCAAGGAGACAATCAAGGGGGAGGTCTGTACTGACTACCACCCTTCTCCAGCTAAAAGTCCCTCCCACTTCTATGGGCACAAAAGCCACAGGCCTATCAGTGACCCTGTCTGGGCTAACTCTTACTCTGGCCATCTCACCTGGGATGTACTGGTTTGAGAACACCAGCCTGTCATGCACAATAGTGTGACTGGAACAAGTGTCTCTCAGGGCAGTGGCTGGGATTCCATTCACCAGTAGGTGGTGGAAGTGTCTACTTCCCTCTGGAATCTCCAACTCACCTGTTGGGCCCTTTTTCCAGTTGAAGGCTATGAAGACCTCCTCATCTGAGGAGTCATCCCCAATGGCTACACTGGTCACCCCTGGGATTTTGGTAGGGGGTTTGTTTTTGGGACAAGAAGTGTCCTTGGTGTGGTGCCCTGTCTGTTTACAGTTATGGCACCATGCCTTAGTGGCATCCCAGCTCTTACCCTGGTACCCACCTTTGTTTTGGGTTGTGTCTCTGGGCCCACCCACCTGGTCTGGTTTTTGGGGGCCTACAGGGGACTCTTTTTCTTTGTTTCTAGTGTCACCCACTTTCTCCTGGGGAGGCTTTGTAACCCCTTTCTTTTGGTCACCCCCAGTGGAAGTTTTGGTTACCCTAGTCTTGACCCAGTGGTCTGCCTTCTTTCCCAATTCTTGGGGAGAAATTGGACCTAGGTCTACCAGATACTGATGCAACTTTTCATTGAAGCAGTTACTTAAAATGTGTTCTTTCATAAACAAATTATAAAGCCCAACATAGTCATACACTTCATTTCCAGTTACCCAACCATCCAGTGTTTTCACTGAGTAGTCAACATAATCAACCCAGGTCTGGCTCGAGGATTTTTGAGCCCCCCTGAATCTAATTCTATACTCCTCAGTGGAGAATCCAAAGCCCTCAATCAGGGTACCCTTCATGAGGTCATAAGATTCTGCATCTTTTTTAGAGAGTGTGAGGAGTCTATCCCTACACTTTCCTGTGAACATTTCCCAAAGGAGAGCACCCCAGTGAGATTTGTTCACTTTTCTGGTTTCACAAGCCCTCTCAAAAGCTGTGAACCATTTGGTGATGTCATCACCATCTTCATATTTAGTTACAATCCCTTTGGGGATTTTCAACATGTCAGGAGAATCTCTGACCCTATTTATGTTGCTGCCACCATTGATGGGTCCTAGGCCCATCTCTTGTCTTTCCCTTTCTATGGCTAGGATCTGTTTTTCCAAAGCCAATCTTTTGGCCATCCTGGCTAACTGGATGTCCTCTTCACTGGAGTTATCCTCAGTGATTTCAGAGAGGCTGGACCCTCCTGTGAGGGAGCCAGCATCTCTGACTATTATTTTTGGAGTCAGGGCTTGAGAGGCCCTGTTCTCCCTAAGTAGGACTGGAGGGGGGGGGGAATTTCCTTCCAAGTCACTATCTTCATCCTCTGTGTTGCCATCCTCAGAGGGGTTGGCTTTTTCAAACTCTGCCAAAAGCTCCTGGAGCTGTACTTTGGTAGGTTTGGAGCCCATTGCTATTTTCTTTAGTTTACAGAGTGACCTTAGCTCTCTCATCTGTAGATGGAGGTAAGGTGTGGTGTCGAGTTCCACCACATTCACATCTGTGCTAGACATTATGCTTCTAAAAGTTGGAATACTTTTTAAGAAACTAAACTGGTTCTAGAATCTAATTCAAACTTTTAACAAACTTTTAAACTCTAAAAGAAATGCTAACAGGGACTAACACAAGGCCCTAGCAGGACTTTTAAGAATTTAGAAAACTTTTCAAATTGCAAAAATCAATTTCTAATGACAATTTTGGAATTTGTCGTGTGAGCAGGTATTGGCCGAGTAGTCCAGCAAATGCAAAGTCTTGTACCCCACCGCTGATCCACCAATGTAGGAAGTTGGCTCTGTATGTGCTATTTCAAAGTAAGGAATAGCATGCACAGAGTCCAAGGGTTCCCCTTAGAGGTAAAATAGTGGTAAAAAGAGATAATACTAATGCTCTATTTTGTGGTAGTGTGGTCGAGCAGTAGGCTTATCCAAGGAGTAGTGTTAAGCACTTGTTGTACATACACATAGACAATAAATGAGGTACACACACTCAGAGACAAATCCAGCCAATAGGTTTTGTTATAGAAAAATATCTCTTCTTAGTTTATTTTAAGAACCACAGGTTCAAATTTAACATGTAATATCTTGTTTGAAAGGTATTGCAGGTAAGTACATTAGGAACTTTGAATCATTTCAATTGCATGTATACTTTTCAATTTATTCACAAATAGCTACTTTAAAAGTGGACACAGTGCAATTTTCACAGTTCCTGGGGGAGGTAAGTTTTTGTTAGTTTTACCAGGTAAGTAAGACACTTACAGGGTTCAGTTCTTGGTCCAGGGTAGCCCACCGTTGGGGGTTCAGAGCAACCCCAAAGTTACCACACCAGCAGCTCAGGGCCGGTCAGGTGCAGAGTTCAAAGTGGTGCCCAAAACGCATAGGCTTCAATGGAGAGAAGGGGGTGCCCCGGTTCCAGTCTGCCAGCAGGTAAGTACCTGCGTCTTCGGAGGGCAGACCAGGGGGGTTTTGTAGGGCACCGGGGGACACACAAGCCCACACAGAAATTTCACCCTCAGCGGCGCGGGGGCGGCCGGGTGCAGTGTTAGAACAAGCGTCGGGTTCGCAATGGAAGTCAATGAGAGATCAAGGGATCTCTTCAGCGCTGCAGGCAGGCAAGGGGGGGCTTCCTCGGGGAAACCTCCACTTGGGCAAGGGAGAGGGACTCCTGGGGGTCACTTCTGCAGTGAAAGTCCGGTCCTTCAGGTCCTGGGGGCTGCAGGTGCAGGGTCTTTTCCAGGCGTCGGGACTTAGGTTTCAGAGAGTCGCGGTCAGGGGAAGCCTCGGGATTCCCTCTGCAGGCGGCGCTGTGGGGGCCCAGGGGGGACAGGTTTTGGTACTCACAGTCGTAGAGTAGTCCGGGGGTCCTCCCTGAGGTGTTGGTTCTCCACCAGCCGAGTCGGGGTCGCCGGGTGCAGTGTTGCAAGTCTCACGCTTCTTGCGGGGAGATTGCAGGTTTCTTTAAAGCTGCTCCTTTGGATAAAGTTGCAGTCTTTTTGGAGCAGGTCCGCTGTCCTCGGGAGTTTCTTGTCGTCGTCGAAGCAGGGCAGTCCTCAGAGGATTCAGAGGTCGCTGGTCCCTTTGGAAGGCGTCGCTGGAGCAGAGTTCTTTGGAAGGCAGGAGACAGGCCGGTGAGTTTCTGGAGCCAAGGCAGTTGTTGTCTTCTGGTCTTCCTCTGCAGGGGTTTTCAGCTAGGCAGTCCTTCTTGTTGTTGCAGGAATCTAAATCTTTAGGTTCAGGGAAGCCCTTAAATACTAAATTTAAGGGCGTGTTTAGGTCTGGGGGGTTAGTAGCCAATGGCTACTAGCCCTGAGGGTGGGTACACCCTCTTTGTGCCTCCTCCCAAGGGGAGGGGGTCACATTCCTATCCCTATTGGGGGAATCCTCCTTTTTTCAAGATGGAGGATTTCTAAAAGTCAGAGGCACCTCAGCTCAGGACACCTTAGGGGCTGTCCTGACTGGCCAGTGACTCCTCCTTGTTTTTCTCATTATCTCTCCTGGACTTGCCGCCAAAAGTGGGGGCTGGGTCCAGGAGGCGGGCATCTCCACTAGCTGGAGTGCCCTGGGGCATTGTAACACGAAGCTTGAGCCTTTGAAGCTCACTGCTAGGTGTTACAGTTCCTGCAGGGGGGAGGTGTGAAGCACCTCCACCCAGAGCAGGCTTTGTTTCTGTCCTCAGAGAGCACAAAGGCTCTCACCGCATGAGGTCAGACACTCGTCTCTCAGCAGCAGGCTGGCACAGACCAGTCAGTCCTGCACTGAACAATTGGGTGAAATACAGGGGGTATCTCTAAGATGCCCTCTGTGTGCATTTTTTAATAAATCCAACACTGGCATCAGTGTGGGTTTATTATTCTGAGAAGTTTGATACTAAACTTCCCAGTATTCAGTGTAGCCATTATGGAGCTGTGGAGTTCGTTTTTGACAGACTCCCAGCCCATATACTCTTATGGCTACCCTGCACTTACAATGTCTAAGGTTTTGCTTAGACACTGTAGGGGCATAGTGCTCATGCACATATGCCCTCACCTGTGGTATAGTGCACCCTGCCTTAGGGCTGTAAGGCCTACTAGAGGGGTGACTTACCTATGCCACAGGCAGTGGGAGGTTGGCATGGCACCCTGAGGGGAGTGCCATGTCGACTTAGTCATTTTCTCCCCATCAGCACACACAAGCTGGCAAGCAGTGTGTCTGTGCTGAGTGAGGGGTCCCTAGGGTGGCATAAGACATGCTGCAGCCCTTAGAGACCTTCCCTGGCATCAGGGCCCTTGGTACCAGGGGTACCAGTTACAAGGGACTTACCTAGGTGCCAGGGTTGTGCCAATTGTGGAAACAATGGTACATTTTAGGTGAAAGAACACTGGTGCTGGGGCCTGGTTAGCAGGGTCCCAGCACACTTCTCAGTCAAGTCAGCATCAGTATCAGGCAAAAAGTGGGGGGTAACTGCAACAGGGAGCCATTTCTTTACAATGTGTAAGTGAGGTTGTGCCCAGTTCCTCCCTCCCATCCTCTCAGGATGGCCCATCAAGTCACACCTGAGGTTTCATTGTGTGTGGCTGTCTAGAGGGAATACACAAAGCCCAGCTTTCACCCACCCCAGACAAGTGATCAGAGAAAGGCAGCAGGAACCAAATGGCTTAAGTAAGAAAATGTCAAATTTCCAAAAGTGGCACTTTCCAACTTTAAAATCCAATTTCACCATAAATTGTGATCTTAAATTGGAATTCCAGAGACACCAAAATTGAAAAGTATATCTTACTGATTGCAAATTACCCTTATAAGATGTAAGAATGTAATCCCAATGTTATCCTGTACGAGAGATAAGCCTTGCAGTAGTGAAAAATTACTTTGTGCATTTTTTACTTCTTAGACACATAAAACTAAAAAGTACGTTATGCCTTTTACATAGGTTGCAGTCTGTCCTCTGGGTTGTCCAGGATTTACGTTAGGCCTAACTTCTATGTATACAAATGGAAGGTTTGGGCCTGGCAAAAGGGTTACATCACCAGATCAACATGGCAATGTAAACTTCACACACAGGCTGTGCAATGGCAGGCCTGAGACATGGTTAAATAGCTACTTAAGTGAGTGGCACAATCAGTACTGCAGGCCAACAAGTAGCATTTAATTTACACACCCAGGAACATGTAGTGCACTTTACTAGGCACTTCTATGCAAATTAAATATACCAATAAGCCAATGTTCCCATGTTTAGGGTAGAGAGCACAAGCACTTTAGCGCTGGTTAGCAGTGGTAAAGGGCACAGAGTCCTAAAGCAAGCAAACTAGAGGTCAGAAAAGTGGAGGAGGTAGGCAAAAAGTTGGGGGAAGACCACCTTAAGGTTGTCAGGTCCAATGGCTAGCATGACCTAAGATCCCATACATAAGAGAAGGTGGCCAGCAGGATGGCTGAGGCTTGTGGAACAGGTAGCAATCCATTTTATTATCTCCCCAGGCCTGACCTCATCCTGTGATACTCAATGATGTACAGGCCTGAAAAATATATGCAGAAGGTTGGATGACCTTTAGTACATTAACCCTGACAGGCAGCTTGAAATGCAAGGCTTGCTTGCAAGAGACAGCTCATGCGACATGCATTGCTTCATTTGCCCAGCAACAGACAGACATCTCGATGTCCACATAGGTCTGAGGAGAGGTTATGAGGAAGCTGGATTGGTGACGCCTTGGAAAGTCCCAAACGTCTGAGAAATGTGAAGGTCACGCTTGTGGTCATCTTGTACCACGCTGCCACCATGAAATGTTATTCTACTGTGATTGGATAGATGCCTAATATATGTGTAATACCATGCATCTCCTGATCAACATCACGCCATGTACTTGATGAAGAAATTGTCTTTTAGTTGTTCTGATTGGATGATGTATTTTCACCCTTTTGTGGTTTTCATGCACAAAAGATTGTTTTGGAGTTCCGCAATTCAGACTGCTTGGCCTTGGCCTTTCAAGCCACAGTCTCCGTGCACGTATTATTAAATATTTCTGCTTGTACCTTAAGGCTGGCTGGTCTCTGGTTTGTTCCTGAGGGCAGATAGAAAAGGACGCTTCGACACCTCCTGCCACTCCAATGAAATCAATCAATCAATCAGGGATTTGTAAAGTGCACTACTCATCCGTGAGGATCTCAAGGCACTAAGGAGGGGAGGGGGGAGAAGGTGGAGGAGGGAGGTGCTGCTACTGCTCGAACAGCCAGGTCTTGAGAAGTTTCCTGAGGGTAAGGAGGTCTTTGGTCTGGCACAGGTGGGTGGGAAGAGTGTTACACGTTTTGGCGGCGAGGTGCGAGAATGATCTGTCACCGGTTGCAGTTCTGCAGATGCGTGGGACGGATGCGAGGGTGAGGTCGGCGGAGCGGTGATTCCGGGTTGGGGTGTAGCAGGAGCGTCGTCTGTTGAGGTATTCTGGTCCGGTGTTGTGCAGTGCTTTGTGAGTGTGGGTGAGGAGTTTGAAGGTGATTCTCTTGTTGACTGGGAGCCAGTACAGATTTTGCAGGTGGTCTGTGATGTGGCAGTGGCGAGGGATGTCCAGGATGAGGCGTGCGGAGGCGTTCTGGATGCGTTGTAGCCTCTTCTAGAGTTTGCCCGCAGTTCCCGCATAGAGGGCATTGCTGTAGTCCAGTTTGCTGCTTACTAGGGCTTGGGTGACTCTTCTTCTGGTTTCGGTGGGTATCTATTTGTAGATCTTTCGGGGCTTGCAGAGGGTGTTGAAGCAGGAGGAGGAGATGGCGTTGACTTGCTGGGTCATAGATAGTGAGGGGTCCAAGATGAATCCTAGGTTGCGTGCATGGTCGGTGGGCGTCGAAGCTGTTCCGAGAGTGGCAGGCCACCAGAAGTCATTCCATGTGGAGGGGGTGAAGCTGAAGATGAGGACTTCCGTCTTGGGGAAATTGAGTTTGAGGCAGCTGCTCTTCAACCATTCTGCAATGGCCTTCATTCTTTCGTGGAGGTAGGTCTTGGTGGAGTCCTTGATGAGGGAGAGGATCAACTGGGTGTCGTTGGCGTATGAGATGATGTTGAGGTTGTGGGATCCGGCGATGTTAGCGAGCGGGCCATGTAGATGTTGAAGAGGGTCGGGCTGAGGGACAAACTCTGGGGTACGCCGCAGATGATTTTGGTGGCCTCCGAGCAGAATGGGTTCTGCCGCTGAGAAAGGAGGTGAACCAGTCCAGGGCTCTGTCGTGGATTCCAGCAGAGCTGAGGCATGAACGTAGAGTGTGGTGACAGACGGTGTTGAATGCGTCCGAGAGGTCCAGGAGGATGAGGGCCCCGGTTTTGCCGCTGTCCAGTATGGTTCTGATGTTGTCGGTGACGGCGATGAGGGCGATTTTGGTGCTGTGGTTGCTGTGGAATCTGGATTGGGAAGGGTCCAGGGTGCGGTTCTCCTCTAGGAAGCTGGGTTAGTTGTCTATTGATGGCCTTCTCAATGACTTTTGCCGGGAAGGGGAGCAGGGAGATAGGCCAGAAGTTCTTGAGGTCCTTTGGGTCTGCCTTGGGTTTTTTGAGGAGAGCTTTGATCTCGGCATGTTTGCAGCTCTCTGGGGAGGTGGCGAACTCGAAGGAGCTGTTAATGATCTTCTGTAGTTGGGGTGCGATGACGGAGCTTGCTTTGTTGAGGTTGTGATGAGGGCAGGGGTCAGATGGTGAGCCAGAGTGGATGGTGTTCATGATTTCGATGGTGTTGTTGTCGTTGACGGGGGTCCAGGAGAGCAGGAGGTTCGTCAGAGGTGAATTTGTGATGTTGGTGGTTGCCGGGGGGTCTGGGTGCTGAAGCTGTAGTGGATGTCTGCAATCTTGCAGTGGAAGTAGGAGACTAGGGAGTCGCAGAGGTCTTGGGATGGCGGGATGTCGTTGGCATTGGAGCTAGGGTTGGAGAATTCCTTCACGACGTTGAAGAGCTCCTTGTGGCTGTGTGTGTTGTTGTTGATTCGGTCTTTGAAGGTGGTTCTTTAGGCGGCTCGGATGAGTTGGTGGTGTCTGCGGATGGCGTTTTTGAAGGCTGTGTGGTTGTCCAGAGTCTGATCTTGACGCAACTTTCTTTTGAGTCTTCGGCAACTTTGCTTAGATTAGTGGAGGTCGGGGGTGAACAAGAAGGCCTTCATGTTGGTGCGTCTATTGGAGGGATTCTTGATTGGGGCAAGAGTATTGCCACAGGTGTTGACCCATTGCCTGAAGTTGCGGGCAGCTGAATCAGTGTCGGTGGTGTCGATGGGTGGGTTCTGGTAGAGGGTTGCAATAAGTTGGTCTTCGGGGACCTTGTTCCAACTGCGGTGGGGGGTCCATTGTGGGTGTTGTAGGTTTCTTGAAGGAGAAGTGGATACATCGGTGGTCTGTCCAGTGGAGTTCGGTGGTGTGGCTGAAAGAGATGTGATTGCTGGCAGCGAAAATAGGGTCGAGTGTGTGTCCTGCAGAGAGGGTTGGTGTCGTGACAAGCTGTTTGAGGCCGAGGTTGGAAAGGCTGTTGAGCAGGGTGGCGGTGTTGTTGTCGTTGGTGTTCTCGGATTGAAATCACTTATTGAGGGGACACTTGAACCTGAAATTGTGGTGAGAGTGTCAGACATTGACATTTCCAATCCTGTGGGCTCCAGCCAATGTAAATTATTTTCTTGTATTACATTTGCCATAACATATTGTTTCTTAGCCTTCAACTACAACATTTTGTCTACAAAAACTTCAAAACCAATATTTGCTGTATTTTTGCAATGCCCTGTGGGAGTTGTAGTACAACCAAGTTATATGGTATAGTGTGTGTCACTGTATAAGCTACATATAGCTATATGTAATCTGCATGTTTAAAACACATAAATCACATTGTAAACTATATTATGTGAACATAGTAACTGTTTATTTACAAAAGCTACATACATACATTTCCACAGATCACACCCAGGAAGTGTCTGAAACATTGAGGCTGGTGAAGCAATTGACACGCAAGTGGAAATTGATAATAGCCCAATGACTATTCCTATACCCATAATTAAAACACCAACTAATAGGACATCAAAGGTGGCACCACTACCAGACTTTGAGGAAGGTGATGAAGAGCAAACTCAAGGCAGGAGCACAACTTGCAACAAAGTACAGTTCACAATGATGATGCCACTGGTGACATGTCAGACAGCTCACAATTGTTTGGTGTGCTTCAGAAATCATTCATCACAGCACTGTACCTGCAAGCCAACCAGATAAAAACAGTGAACAGACATCTGCAAAGCATGTTACATACAATGTTGTAATTGCAAAAAGGTCAAGAGCGTTGTTTTGCCGTCATGGAAAAGGCAGAAATCATGCAAAGCTCCAGACACAAGCAGCACATGGCAAGCTATGACACATTTAGCAAATAAATAAATCGATGGTGGTAGCCACCACCACTCCTTCAGGAGAATTGTGAAGATCCAAAATTACACGGGGCACTGCTGCCAAGCTGTAGCACATGGTCTGGTCCAAGTAGCCACAGCTATGGAGAACATTCAGAGACATAACCTGTCAGTCCCCAACATATTACGAAGATGGCTCTAGCCTCAGAGGCATATCTGTGCCAGATGGATGCTGTACAAAACAAACACACCAACACACATCTGGCACAGATATTTCCCCAACTCCATAGCCAGGGACTGCAAAGAAGGCGATCAACACCAGAGGTTCGATGTATGTTACTAGATTGTTATGTTTGTGCTCTCAAACTTTGTTGCTTTTTACCTCTGATAAGGATACAGTTGATGATACACAATTACAAAACATTTGTGCAACCTCAATAAAAGGTTACCTGTCTGTAAATCTAAATAATTACCATCACGTGTTGCCTATTTTTTAGATGAAGTCATCATTCTGAACTTAAAAATAGTTGTTTGTTATCTTTGTTTGTGATCTCTATGCATTGTGCTTGACCCTCTGCTACATATGTACCATTCTGCTGAAGCTGTAGTGGTGGTAGTTTGTCATCTGAGTCTGATTCTGTCTCTGTGTTTATGTTGTGAAGACCCTTCCTCATGGCTGTGTTGTGAAGAATAACACAGGTGGCAATGATTTTGCAACAGTTCTCTCGTCTGTGGGGTAGTAGTATGTATGTAAAACATGATTTCAGTATTCAATAGTCCGTTCAATTATTGATTGTAAATGTGCCCTTTTGTACAGCTTTACACTTCTGGTTCTTGGGTTCAAATATGGTGTTAGTATTCAAGGATGCCAGTCATATGCATTGTCTCCTTAAAATGTTTGTGAAGGAGAAACAATTAGATTATTTTACAAATATGATATTGAACACCGTATGAATTGAGTTTATAATCCTCTTACCTTGTAAGAAAACATCATGAAATTTACCCTGAGACAGACGGTTATTTATTCCACTGTGGAGGAACATAAAAGAGTCACATGTGCTGCCTGGGAATCTGGCTACAAGGTCAGTTATGATGCACGAGGCATCACACACTAACCGGAACTTTGAGTGAATGGGTGCTTTTCCTGTTTCTATAAATCAGTTCACTTGCAGAGGGGGGCATATGGCAATACGTGTACCATCAACACAACCAATAACGTTTGGAAACTGTGCTACCCTACATTAGTTTTGTGTATTGTATGCCTTGGGGAGAAAAAACACTTATTGGGTCAAATTTCCAACCATAATATCCACACACAGATGAAGAAAAGGCCTAGGAAATGCACTCAATGACACTCCTCCTGCCACTGCTATGGCTCTCTGGGAGCTGCCAGAAGCTTAAAGGTGTAAACAATACAATACCTGCACATGTGGTGGATTTGCATTGTTTTGGACAATTGGGGTGTGTAGCTGAGGATGTAACTTAGCAGTTAAATTCAGAATTACCTCACTACTAAGTAAATGCTTCTCATAAATCTCCTCCTCAGTCTGTTCAAACAGGGCGACTCTCACCTTAGATGTCCTCTGCTGTCTCTTTCTCTGCCTACCAGCCAAAATCCTCATCCACCTCACCAAGATGTACACAGCCACCATTTTAGAAAGAGCCAGATGCATTTGAGGTGACTTTTTATAGTTTGCACCTGATTACCACCTGAAACACATTAATGGTATTTGCATTTCCTAAATGACCATTTTGCGACTAAACACTTAGGACATCCTGTGTACATACTGTTAGCAAATACATTCAGATAATACCAATGTGTGTTTCCAAATTCAAAATTCAAAAAATTTGATTTCTGCATGATGGAAACCGCAAATTGCACCATCCATAATGCCTTTTTTACATACAAAACACAATTTTGCATTTCCAAACGACCTGAAATAGTGATTCACGCAGTTAGGAAACACAAAATGGCTTTGTACATATGGCACACAATGGATTCCTCCAGATTGTAGGTAGACAATCCACAGGAAGGAGAAATACTCCTGGCAGTCTATGACAGCATAGATTTTTATGATTTTAAATTAAGATGCAACAGACAATTTTCAAACAACATCAATATTACATTATTTGGTTATAGAGAAAAACAATATTGGTGAACAAGTTGTCAAAGTTACTGACCAAAGTCAGTCCTAACAAAAACATATTTTGTAACAATCTCAAATTGACAAATAGAGGAACCCATTACAGATCTGTCATCAAACCAGGATCCATATGCTAAAAAAGATGTCAAAGAACCTGAAATAAGACTACAAAACATTGTGGATGTCTGTGTTTGTGTGCATTATCATATGCTCGACATATTCACTTGCCAATGTTTTTTTTTTAATGAGCGTGTCAGAAGTCGAGTGCACAGCTTGCCATTAAGATGGACACTCTATTGAAATGTTTCAATGCAACTTGTAAAAGATACTATATGGAGGACTTGACTCTTACTTCAGTCCTGATGAAAACAATAAACTTGCATCAGCAAAGCCAATAGGTCTGAATTTTTCTTAGGGGCAGTGCTTTAATAAGTGCCTGGGTCTGTTACTCCAACAGAAACAAAATGTGAGTAGGACTCTTTGCTGAACAGACTGCAGAATCTAACTGTACCCTCAAAGAAGTGTTATAAACAGGAATCTGAAGATGCAGTTCGAGTTGTTAGCAATAAACTTAAAAGCCTACACTGGAAAATATTGCAAAGTTGATACCTTTGACAGAAGTCCAGCATTCATGTTGCATCTTTAAGAAACCCCCTGTGTCAACACTTCTTTACTTTGTAAACAATAAATGCTGTAAATTCAACCAAATGCCATCATGACATCAAAGTAAGCCAAATAAACGCACAAGGGCAGTAAGTGAATAACACATTGTCATTATGGCAGGCAAAGACATCCAAATATAACATACTTCACAACCAAAACAGCCACAAATCATCTATTAAAAATGTGTTATATAAGCAAACTAAAAACATCAAAGAACACACATTAGCTCCCACGTTGCATGCAGTCTTTCTGCAATTAAACTAAAGAAATGATTTATGCCCCTCAGAAAAACCTAATGAGAAGAGCAAATGTAAACATCCCCGAAATGCCATGGGCTGGATTGGCAGCTCATCGATGCAATGGCAATGGGTGAAAAACTCATCAGAACCAATGCCTGAATGCACTGACCATAAGCACACTCTCTGTCTCTGCATGTGTCCTTTTTGTTCTGTGTTAAGCTGTCTGTAGCCAATCATTGTAAGTAGTCTGCTGTACCTGTATGCTGAAAAGGGAAGGAAGTGTTAAATTGTTGCATGGATCAAAAAGTACCAGTGACCTGGCTACTGAACAGAGGCACTAGTACAGACTGCAATTCAAGCTGGTGTGCACTATGGTGAGACCAGAACTCAGCGTATCACATCTGGTGAACAGCACCTCAGCCTTTCTCAGTCTTTTTTAATGGTTTACCTGGACTTGCACGCAACACGTGGCCTTAACATGGTCATTCTCCCTGTTATGTTTTCCCAGTACAACTCAATAGGATGGCCATCGTAAAGTGTAGGCTCACACTGAAGAGATGACAATACCATTGAAAAAGCTCATGAAAAAAGCGATGAAAAAAAGGATTTATAAATGTATAAAATGCATTTATGGCATAAAGAATTGGATGTTTGATGTATGATGTTTAAGCTCAAAGCAAGCACTCCAGGAGGAAGAATGGTATGTGCAAACAGCCAATATCATGAAGCGAGAGAAGAAATACTCATCTGGACGAGATCACAGCCCACTTATGGCATATCTTAAAGAATGTGCAGTAAAAGGGTTTGTATGTCACAAACCACAGAGGGTAACCCTGAAAAAAAAAACAAGTGGGCTGGGTAGAACTTAATATAAAACTACATTGCCCACTCAGGAACCTAATAGAACAACATATACATCACACATAATATTTTACATGCAGCACATGTCCGTACTTATTTGAAACCAATCTTTTATTTTATATACAAAAATATATTTCATACTCATATACAAATCAAAATCCCCTATCAAAACACCAAAATAGAAGGACAAAGAAAAAGTGCAAAAAGATAAAGTGCTCGTGATTAAAGAGAAAAGAAAGAACATAAATCTCACACCTATCCAATAATAAGCAGAAACTTAAAAGAAATGCCTGTTGGTTAATCCTTTTTCCACATTGAATCATTCCTATGTTTTTAACAGTATTAAATCCTTTTTATAGTCCTTCATTGTACTGAAAAGAAATCACATCCAGGCTCATCAACATCGTCGATTTTTCGTCCCCCACTGGCTCTCGGGCTAATTCCGGGCTCACACACGGGTCTTCTTCAGGACTAAAATGATAGGGGACCTCTAAAATAAACCAAAGGACTTAATCAATCTACTTGAACCCTTCTTTAATGGACTATCACACTGCTGAAAAAATATACACATTAATACTCACACTTAATTAAATCTCTCTCCTGTGGCAACCATCTTCTCCAACATCACTTCACCTCACGTCTATAAAATACAATCATATAATACAACATCTCTGTAAATCAACTCACCCAAACCCCAAGTTGTTGCAGCCAAATTCAAAACAAGTTTGGGCTAGCGGTGCTTCAGTTGGCGGTCTTTGCCCTGTTCAGCGGAGCTTGCCATGGCGGTCTTTGCCCTGCTCAGCGGTGCTTGAGTTTGCAGTTCCTGACCTGTTCAGCGATGCTTTTCCTGTTCAGCGGTGCTTGCCATGGCGGTCTTTGCCCTGTTCAGCGGTGCTTGAGTTTGCAGTTCCTGACCTGTTCAGCGGTGCTTGCCCTGTTCAGCGGTGCTTGTCATGGCGGTCCTTCATTGCCCAGCTGGGCTGGGGCTGGCGGTCCTTCATTGCCCAGCTGGGCTGTGGCTGCCGGGGCCTTCCTGGGCAGCTGGGCTGTGTCTGGCGGTGGCCTCCTGGCCAGTGACGATCAGGCTGCCTTCCTGGGGACTGACTTTGGCGGTGGCCTCCTGGCCAGTGAGGATCGGGCTGCCCTCCTGGGCACTGACTCTGGCGGTGGCCTCCTCGCCAGTGACGATCGGGCTGCCCTCCTGACTCTGGTGGTGGCCTCCTGGCCAGTGACGATCGGGCTGCCCTCCTGGGCACTGACTATGGCGGTGGCCTCCTGGCCACTGACGATTGGGCTGGCGGTGGCCTCCTGGGCAGCGGGGATGATGGCGGTCTTCTCCGCCGTGCTGCTCCTCCCAGACTTTGGCGATTTCTTCTGCCCCTTCCCCACCTTGGGAGGAGTCACAGCTGAGTCGACACTCCCCCGGGACCCTTTTGAGTGGCTTTGCTGGCTGGAGTCTTCCCCCTGTCCCACGGGGCACTGTCCAACTTCTGGTGCTTCACAGCGGGGAGGACTGGCTGTGCTGTGGCTCCGTGTCACACTGGCTGCCCTGGTGCCCGGTGCACTCCACATACCTGTAATAACAGGCACCACTGGTCCCGGAGATTTTTTGGCTGAGGTGCTAGTACGGGACCTATGAATTGGAGGGGGGGGTGGGAAAGAGGTCAAGCTTGGTCAGGAAAAGTTTCTTAGGAACACTGGGAAGGGTAGCTGGAGGGGGTTTGGGAGTGGAGGAAGAGGTAGTGGTTGTAGGAGGTGTACGTTTGGTGACTTTGGGTGAAGATGCATGCGCTGGAGGCTGTTGTGAGGTGGATGGCTGTTGGGTGGGTGTGTGCCTGCGTTTGTGTACTTTGGGAAGGGGGGTCACAGACACACTGGGAGAGGACACAGGGGACGTGTAAATGGTAGTGGGGGTGGTGAGTGCATGTGAGCGGGGTGTGCTGGTGCGGGACGTAGTGGCTGTAGTGGTAGTGCATACAGGTGAGAGTGTAGACGAGACTGGGAGGGAGGAGGGAGACGACGAGGAGGGGGACACAGTGGAGGCAGTGGATGTTGCTGTGTCTGTATGTGTGTGATGCTTGCGTGAGTGCCTGTGGGATGTGTGGTGCTTATGTTTGCCTGAGCTTCCCTTGTGTGGTGAGGTGTGTGCAGGCTGGTCTGATGGTGTGCTTGGGATAGGCTGGGGTACAGGGGATTGGGTCTGGGTGGAGGAAGTTGGAGGGGGGAGGCTAGACACAGGGACAATGGCTGCCATCAGTGCTGAGGCCAGAGTTTGCAGGGTTCGATGAAGGGCAGCCTGACCAGAATGAATGCCCTCCAGGAATGCATTTGTGTGTTGCAATTCCCTTTCTACACCCTGGATGGCATTCAAAATGGTAGACTGCCCAACAGTGAGGGACCTGAGGAGGTCAATGGCCTCCTCACTGAGGGCAGCAGAGGTGACAGGGGCAGGGTCTGAGGTGCCTGGGGCGAAGGTGATGCCCACCCTCCTGGGTGAGCGGGCACTTGGCAAAGGCTGAGGGGCTGCTGGGAGGGCGGTGCTGGTAGGAGGGGTGGCGGCTGTACCTGTAGATGTGGGGGGCACAGATTTTGCCGCCACCACAAGAGAGCTCCCATCGGAGGACGAGTCCGTGTTGCTCGTTGCAGATCCTGTGTCCGCCGTGAAGCTCCCCTCGCCCTCCGTCCCACTGGTATATTCCGAGTCCGTGGTGTGGCCCTCCATGGCCATGTGGGATGCAGCTCCCTTGTGCTCCGGTGCCACTGTACCTCCGCCTGATGATGCTGATGCACACAAGAACAGGGAGACCACAAAAAGGGGGGGGACGACAGAAGAAAGACCGGTTGATTGCATGGCTTACCACTACCGTTGGCGGACAATACAGACACAGCAGCCCCCTGCACTACGCCGTGCTGTTGGGCTCTACAGATGGAATTCCTGGGATATGGCCTACATGGCTATGGTCGACATCTGCACACATAGATGACACAGGGGCATGTATACCTGTACATTGCACTCTACATAGGTGGGATGAGGTGCCACATGGCCTTCATTACGGAGGGGCCTAGCCTACGGAACTCGCCCTGGCCTGGGGAAACCCACAGCCCTTCTCCCCCACCCAGACACCTTCACTGCACGCAAAGTCCGCTGAATGATGTTGTACTCACCCCCTTGTGTCTGCTGTGATGCCCTCAAACGCCCATCCAACTCAGGGTGGGCCACGGCCAGGATCCGGAACATCAGGGGGGTCATGGTTCGACGGGCACCCCTCCCACGTTGGGAGGCCATCCCCAGCTGAGCCTCCGCTGTCTTCTAGCTCCTGCGGCGAATGTCCTCCCATCTTTTCCGGCAGTGGGTGCTCCGTCTGTGGTAAACCCCCAGGGTCCGGACGTCCTTGCTGATGGCACGCCAAATATCCTTCTTCTGGTGGGCGCTGACCTACATGACATGTACAGGGGAAGAAGAGAAGTCATTAACAACTGCACCATCAAAGTGAGTGGCCCCCATCCCTACCCTTGCCATGTGGCACATGCATTCACCGTCTTTCATGCACTCAGAACTCTGCCCCCTTCCTTCTTACAACCAGCCCTCTCCACACAGGCATAGCCCATACAACGTGCTCCCTGTGTACTTACCTGTTGGTCTGGAGGACCGTAGAGTAGCGTGTACTGGGGGAGGTCTCCAACTCCTCTGCAGTGAAGGCAGGGGCCCTTTCCCCAGACGCACGAGCCATTGTCTCTTCCAGAACGAGGTCACAGCAGCACTTGCAGTGTAGGTCCTCTCCTGTCGAAGATCAGGTATCGAGTGATTCAACAGAAAGAAAATGGCGGTCACATCCGCTGCGGTCACGTCCGCGGCTGTGCGTAGCATAACCGCCGGCGAACATTGTCATTGGCTCCTGGGACCCATAGGGTCCAATGTTAACCAATGCAGCATTGCGCCGCGGTCTTCGACCGCATACCGCGACGGGGTACAATGCCAGCACAGTTACCTCACATCCCATTGTCCCACTTTAGAGGTCAGGCAGCCGCCATTTCAGGGGCCCACATGACCTAATTACCAACTGCGTCACACAGACCTAGGCTTTGTCGCACAACACAAATACAGGCCACCTTTTGTGTATGAATGGTGTTCTGTGTAGACTGTGGGTACATACCTCTGAGTTGTTTGACTCTGTGGTCGCTGTTGTCCTTCCTAGGCACCGTCCGCTGGGACATGTGAGGAGATGGCGGAATCCTCTGGTGTACCGACCGCTGGTGGACCTGTTGACAATGGAGGAGCGACATTTGATCATCACCTACAGGTTTGACCGTGCCACAATCCAGGAACTGTGTACCCAGTTGGAGCCAGACCTGATGTCAGCAATCCGCCATCCCACAGAGATCCCCCCTCAAGTGCAGGTGCTATCAGTGCTCCATTTCCTTGCAAGTGGGTAATTTCAAACAACAGTGGCCATGGCATCAGGGATGTCCCAGCCTATGTTTTCCAACGTGTTGTCCAGAGTGTTGTCTGCCCTTCTGAAACACATGCAGAGCTACATTGTTTTCCCTCAGGTGGAGGATTTGCCTACAGTGAAAGGTGACTTCTATGCCCTTGGACATATCCCCAACATCATAGGTGCCATTGATGGGACCCATGTAGCTCTGGTCTCCCCCCACAGGAGTGAACAGGTGTACAGGAACCGGAAAAGTTAACATTCAATGAATGTGCAGATGGTATGTTTGGCAGACTAGTACATCTCCCAGATAAATGCTATGTTCTCTGGCTCTGTGCATGACGCCTACATCCTGTGGAATAGCAGCATCCCTTAGGTGATGGGTCAACTCCAGAGGCACCGGGTGTGGCTATTAGGGGACTCTGGTTACCCCAACCTGTCATGGCTACTGACCCCAATGAGGAATCACAGGACCAGGGCAGAGGAACGCTACAATGAGGCCCATGGGCGGACTAGGAGGGTGATCGAATGCACCTTCAGCCACCTGAAGGCCAGGTTCAGGTGCCTCCATATGACAGGTGGTTCCCTATTCTACTCACCAAGGAAGGTGTGCCAGATCATCGTGGCCTGCTGTATGCTTCACAATTTGGCTTTGCGACAACAGGTGCCTTTTCTGCAGGAGGATGGTCCAGATGACGGTGTTGTGGCAGCTGTGGAGCCTGTGGACAGTGATGAGGAGGAAGCAGAGGAAGAAGACATTGACAACAGGGACTCAGTTATCCAGCAATATTTCCAGTGACACACAGGTGAGAATACATTCCTGCCTACTACAAGTACTTTCACACTTCTACCTCTATCCTGTCTGTCGATTTCAACCAGTATATGGTAACTGAGTTGTACATTTTCATTACGGTTTCACAGGTGTGGTTTCCAACGTGTGTTATCTGCTTAGATTCCTCCTCGACTTGAGATGTGTGACATAGGTATGATGACATTATATTTAAGAACGCATTTTGTCACTGTCATTGCTAATACACATTTTCAAAATCACAGACTGACTCCAGATTGTTTTGTGCTTCAAGGGTGTTTATTGCAGTGCTAAATATTGGAGGGGGGTTGTAAAATGGTGAGGGGTGATGGTGGAGGAATGTCCATGGCAGAGTCCAGTCTATTAGTCTCACAGGTGCATTGCCCATATGGGCATAGGAAGTGGAGCTGGGGCAGTTCCAATATGGACAGGGTTACAAAGTGGGACAGTAGGATGACAATCAAGGTGGTCTCATTTCTTGGCAGGGGTCTTGGCATCGTGCTCTGTCTTGTTCCTGGATCTCAGGGACCGTTTGCGGGGTGGTTCTCCGTCTGCAGGGGGTGGGGTGCTGGTGTGGTGGTCCTGTGGCGGTGCCTCCTGTCCACTAGCGCCGGCAGAGGTGGTGGGCAGTTCATCGTCCATACTAGTGTCAGGGGCCCCTTGGAGTGCCACAGTGTCCCTCCTGGTGTTAAGTATCTCCTTCAGCACCCCTACGATGGTGACCAGGGCGGTGCTGATGGTTCTGAGTTCCTCCCTGAACCCCAAATACTGTTCCTCCTGCAGCCGCTGGGTCTCCTGAAACTTGGCCAGGACCGTTGCCATCGTCTCCTGGGAGTGGTGGTAGGCTCCCATGATGGAGGAGAGGGCCTCGTGGAGAGTGGGTTCCCTAGGCCTGTCCGCCCCCTGTCGCACAGCAGCTTTCCCAGTTCCCCTGTGTTCCTGGGCCTCCGTCCCCTGGACCGTGTGCCCACTACCACTGCCCCCAGGTCCCTGTTGTTGTTGGGGTGGTGGGTTATCCTGGGTTCCCTGTAGTGGTGGACACACAGCTGATTGACGTGTCCTGGGTACGGAGGTATGGGCCTGCTGCGTGGGTGCTGTGCTGGTGTTACCAGAGGATGGAAGGTCTGTGGTGGCCTGTGGGTGTGGGGAACCGACTGTCCCGAGGCCCACGATGGTCCGGGCTGGTCATCTGGATCCAGTTGGACAGAGCTGCTGTCATCACTGTGGGCCTCTTCTGTGGGTGGGGTGGAGATGTCGGGACCCTCCTGTCTGGTGACGTTGAGTAGTGGTCCTGCAGGGGTGTAAATGCATGATTATTGCATCTGTGTGTGTCATGGTGTGCAATGGGCGGGTGACCGTGTACCCCAGTGCTAGCATTCCTGTGTGGGACCTTGTGTGGTGATGGTTTAGGAGGTTGTGTGGGTATGTGCAGTGGGCATGCTTCAGTGATGGGTGTCCATGCTTTGTTGCTGCATGCAGGGCTTGGTGTTGGGATGTGTGGTTTGTGATGTTGGGACATTTGTGAGGAGTTGGAGTGATAGGGGAGGGGGCGAGGGTGGGGGTCTGTGATAGCATGCAGGTAGGTTAGGGGATATGGTAGTTAAAGGTTTGACTTACCAGAGTCCATTCCTCCACCGACTCCTGCGAGGCCCTCAGGATGCAGAATAGTCAAGACCTGCTCCTCCCATGTTGTTAGTTGTGGGGGAGGAGGTGGGGGTCCGCCGACAGTCCGCTGTACCGCGATGTTGTGTCTGGAGACCACAGAACACACCTTCCCCCGTAGGTCGTTCCACCTCTTCCTGATGTCGTCCCTATTTCTTGGGTGCTGTCCCACTGCGTTGACCCTGTCGACTATTCTTCGCCATAGCTCCATCTTCCTAGCTATGAAGGTGTGCTGCACCTGTGATCCAAATAGCTGTGGCTCTACCCGTACGATTTCCTCCACCATGACCCTGAGCTCCTCCTCAGAGAACCTGGGGTGTCTTTGCCATGCCTTGGGGTGGTGTAGGTCATGTGTGGGGTGGTGTATGTGGTGATAAGTGTGGTGATATGTAGTGGTGTGTGGTGTTTTGTGCGCGGAAGTAGTGTGGGTGATGGTGTTGAGTGCCTGTGGCTGCTAGTTTGTGGATGGTGGTGTCTCTCTCTGGCCTTCTTTCAGATTTTTTTGTCGTAGGGGTTTGTGGGTGATGTGGGTGTGTGTTTTATATAGTATTGAGTGTGTGGGAGTGGTGTGTGTATGTGTATCAGGTGTGTGTCTTTCGAATTGTCCAATGTGTTGGTGTTTTGGAGATGTGTGTGTATTTTGAGCGCAGCGGTGTGTACCGCCAATGGAATACCACGGTTGAAAGACTGCTGCTTGGATTCGTGGGTCGTGATAGCATGGGTGTATTTCTGTTGGCGTGACGGTGGAGGTTTTGTTTTCGCCAATTTATCACTGACCTTTGGTGTGGCGGACTTGTGTGGGTGTCTGAATTTTGTCGGATTTCGGGATGTGGGTCATAATAGCTGTGGCGGATTTCCGCGGCCACGGCGGTGTGTTGGCGGACTTCTGCACGGCGGTAAGGGGCTTTTACCGGCAATGTTGTAATGACCCCCTATGTGTGATGTACATGTTGTTCTATTAGGTTCCCGAGTGGGCAATGTAGTTTTGTCAAAGGGTTTGTAGGCAGCTGTGGTGTGAAGTCACACCTATAGGACAGCAAGTAACAAAGTTAGGGTGGTGATATGGCAATAAGCTGTTTTCTATTTCTATCATAACCATTAAACAGAAAGAAAGAATAAGGTGGACTGATGAAGGACAGAGGCTGTAAAAAGTAGGAAAAAGATAATCAGGGAATGATAAAAATGAGCTAGAAATTAAAAGGACATTTTAAGGGCAAATGGAAAAAAGAGCTCACCACAGAGAAAAAGCTGTGGAGCGGAAAATGATGAGAAAGAAGGGAATAGAGAAGGGAAAGAATAAAGGCTCCAGGACAAAGGAAGGAGGAAAACTAGTTTTCCGAGGATTATAGGGAACATGGTGGAAAATAAGAGTTTGATTTGGAGCTCACTACAAAATGAAGGAAAACCAAAATGAAGCAACTAGGCAAATTGTTTTAACAGCAATGCCTAATGGGAGGTTTGTCTTATGCTCCTCCTCTTACTTGAAAAGAGGTAAACTGAATTTGATGAAAAATTATAACATTTTGCGTAAAGGGTTTATTTGTTGATTTATCTAAATTAAACGTCTAACTTTTTTTTTCTTTCTTTTAAATTCAAACTGATTTTATCTGATAAAATGTATCTTGCGTTTATGTAAAAGTACATGCATGATTACAATCTTTTGTACTGCTTCTGCTCTTACGAGCAGCCTGACACCTAGCCACATGATGCAACGCTAATGGTGGCCACGTTTCACATGTGACACCAAAAACCAATGAGAGATTTTTGGTCTTCCCTGGGTTTCATGACCCTGAACATTTCACCAGACTGGGGTACTCTCTAGGTTGCCTCCTTTTTATCTTTAATGTTTTCAATAGCAATGACATCTCTGGCACAGTGGCTGGGCTGGCCAGGCACAGAACATCAGATATCACTTTCTACTGATGACAGTCTGATTTTAAATAAAAGAAAACAACTTTATGGAGTTATTACTTTATTAAATGTTTGTCTTTTTAGAATCTTTTTAGCCTATGTGTTATAATCTAAATCTCAGACTATGCCTCTCGATCATTTTTACATTATAATTTTGACAAAACACTCATAAGTACTGTACCCACTCATGAATTTTGTAGTAGAAAATAGCTCACTGGATGACCTCAATTCAGGCTTTAGAACAGGCTTTATTACTGAATACATTTGTTTCAAATAGTGATTAATGCACTACAAATTTTAGACTCTGATCAATCGCCATGTTTGTCCTGCTCAACTGATGTGCACCTGAACCCATAGTGGTGGTGCTAAAGTTGCCCATGTAGCCAAAATCCAGAACTTGGGACTTTGCAAATATTTTTGGCTAAAACCTCCTCTGAGAACTGAGAGGGTCCAATCCACTTCTCGTATCCAACTCGCACTCCATCACGGTCACCATATTTTTTTTACTTTGACCCAGTAGGTTTCCACAGTTGGTGCTTTGATCTTGTAGGCAAACTTTTTTACCTGAAACTTTAAACATTCATAACTCCGATTCTACTAATTGGATTTTTGTCATTATACTGTAGTGTCAAATAATTTATTGATATTTACTCTAGTTCTCTAAGTTGGTTTCAGTTTTTTCCTGTGTTGTGTTTTTACCTTATTGCTGTTTGCATGCTGCACAAATACTTTTCACATTGCCTCTAATTTAAGCCTGACTGCGTTTGTGCAAATTTACCAGAGGGTTACGAACAGGTTAATTTAGTGAATTTTGTTGTTCTCCCTGACAGGGACTGTGGTTGTTATTTGAGCATGGTTAACACCTCACATAACCAATAAACCCATTTCTCACAATCATAAAACCTCTAAAACTCAATTTTGCAAAATCTGTCAGCTGATTTCTCCATTACCTAGCAAAACACCTGTCAAATCACATCTTGGTTTCATGATTGCCCTAGATTTGAATACTTTGATCACTGGCTGTGCCAACTCCTGAGGATTAATTCTCAAGAGTTGAAGTAAAATTTAGATACATTAACATATCAGCCAGAATTGTGGAATTCTTGTAAAGACTCCTCCAAAGAGTCATTTGTAATTGATCCTACAGTTATGGTATAGACACTTGTAGTCTATGTTTCATTGTGCACTCATCAAGATGATTTTTACAGGCACCAACAGAACTAAATTCAGGGGGAAAACTTCATAATGGATCTTAATTTATACCAGAAGTAATTATTGGCATGCCTAGCTCACAGAGCCGTTCATGTGGGGACATGCACCTATCTCACACAGATACACATTTATTCTGGAAGTAATAGTTATATTTGCAGTACTCAACCCTTTTCTTGAGACCACAGCCTTCAAAAAACAGCATCTGCAGTACACTCTTTTTTGATGTTCCTGTGATTTGAATTTATCCACTTCCTTAGCTTAGGAACACCACTTTCTTACATCCATAACAAAAAATGACAATTTGTGTGCCTCAATGCCATCTTCAACCATAATCCTCAAATATGTTAATGCTATAATTGGAATTTCTCACTTAACATTGCATTTTGTATTAAAAATTGTCGAGTTAGCTTCTATATAGTTTTCCCATAGCAAGCAATCATGATAACCTTTACCTATCTATTTATATTCTCTTCTAGTATATTATTGTTTTTCCTTTGGATTCTATGTAACGGTGACCAGCATTCAGTGTAAAAACAATAATATAAAACTCCAATTATTAATTTTGTTGCTATTCCAGATAGATTTTTGTGTCACAAGAATGATATTGCGTTTTTATATTCTATATCCCCATGTTCACATGGGCATGCTATTGAAGGTGGTATATATATATTCTTAAATCTTATTTTACTATTTGTTAAATAAATTTGAATTTGTAGTCCTTTGTGTGAATATTTACAGTCTACCTAAAAAGACCATTTAAAGAAAAAACATGTTTGCTGTCTGTCTTGAGGCATCTGCAGGTTGGTTATGCTCTATTTACAAGAAATGGACACCACATAATTTTTAAATACTGCAATGTGCTCTATGTTGAGTTTTACCGAATTGGGAACTGTTTCAATAATATGCAAAATTGAGGTGTATACATATGTGATAGATTGATCACTACTGGTCAGTTCTACCAACACCAGTGGTAGCATGATGTATTTGGATGAGAACACCATCCTCGATATAAGTTAAAAAAAAAAGTTCAGTTTGAGTCAGATGATCATGTGATATGAATGTGTGACAATGAACATCCGACTCCCACCTTTATAACAATTGCATTCTGAGGGTTGTCTGCACTTCATCCTCATTATGAAATATGGAACATTTTAATGATGAAAGAGATAAACTGATAAATGAGTTGTATAGCACCAGTTATACTACAACCATAAAAAAGGTCATTCAGTGAAAAATAAACAAGGGCTAAGATGAAAGAATATCAAACTTACATTTAAATAAAAAATAAGAACTCTTCCATTGGTGGATGCTGTCATCTTCAAAAATAAACTGAAAAAAAAGAGTTACATGTGTGTTCAGAATTATAATCTTTCATTTGAGGATTAGAATAGAAATTTATGAGTGGAATGAGAAAATCTGTTACATAACATCTTATTGAATGATGGGCACTTTGATCGGACATGTAGAAAGAAAATTATCTAAACACCTACATGAGATTAGCAAAACTGTGCAGAAAATGTAATATATAAATCTTCCAGAAGCAAGAGAAAAGAATGTAAAAAATGCAAGGTTGTGATTGTTAATCACCAACTTTATATTAAAGACATGAAAATGTGATATATCTAAAAAGATTACAAGAATGGCCAAATTGTAACAAATGCTAAGAAATGTGACACTGTTGGGGCAATAAAAAATGAGAATTGTGAGTACAATAGAGAGTTAATCTGTGCATTACACAAGTGAATCCACAAGCGAAACAGATATTTCTGGCATAGCAAGCAATATGTCAAATGAGAGAGATGCACCATGAAAATTAGATCTTCCTAATATTTTAGAAGACATGGACAGATTCAGAATTGACAACAGATCATAGACATAATAGAGAAGGCAAAACAAATGACAAACAGAATAAATACCCAAAGGTGGAGTGATGACAAGATCAACAATGAGAGGACATAAATAACAAGCACTTTCAGTGTTTTACCACTAAATGTAGGATTGTTGTGCCACATGAATGAGGTGGCATTTTGATCCTATTTATCACCTCAGTCGTGTTGGCATGCTCTTGCACTTGGCTATTTGGAGAACTCAATATATATTCAATCAATCAATCAATCAATAATTTATAAAGCGCGCTATGTACCCGTTAGGGTTTCGAGGCGCTAGGGGGGGGGGTGGTGCTGCTATCGTTCGAAGAGCCATGTCTTGAGGAGTCTACTGAAGGTGAGGAGGTCATGGGTCTGGCGTAGTGAGGTAGGGAGTGCGTTCCTGGTCTTGGCGGCGAGGTAGGAGAAGAATCTGCCGCCAGAGGTCTTGCGCTGGATTCGGGGGACGATGGCGAGGGAAAGGTTGGCAGAGCGTAGTTGACGTAAGGGAACGTAGAAGTTGAGTCTGGTGTTCAGGTAGGTGGGTCCGGTGTCGTGTAGAGCCTTGTGTGCGTGGGTGAGGTATTCAAAATCTTATATCATCTTAAATTATACCATTATTTGTGATTATTATGTATTTATCATCCTTTGTTTACATTTTTACAGCCTTGAAAAAGTCTACTGAAAGGATGGAACAAGTGTTGGCCTTGTTGCTGCTACAAAGTGGATTTTATGCTGTACATGAAATGGACAATAAATAATTGTGAAATATTACAATTTACTCCTTCTTGCTTTCAACAGTATTTGAAAATGCTGTGGATTTAAATGATATGTAATACTGTGGTATGGTAACAATGTGTTGTATACAGTCCTATTATTTATACATTGAATGACCAGTTATAGACTTCTACTCTACTGCTTGCAGTGCTCACCTGTCAGTAATTGCACCATGAGCTTTCTGCTTTATAGTGCCCACCCTTTGATCACTTTGCGTCCATTCTCCCTTCTAAGATGGGGTCACTTTATTGTCCACTATCTCCTTGTCCTCCAGCACTAACTAATGTCCCCATTCTTGAATAATAACATCTACCCCGCCCAATGTTCCAACCCCTTTTTTCAATAAGGCACGTTGAAAAACATCAAATCCAGTCCTCTCTCAGAACCCACAGTTGTTGCTTCTGTCAACAAATCCAACACCATCAGCCTCTTCCACATTGAGTAGATCAGCACAATCTGGTGTATTGGTAAGATAACTCAGAAAAGCAGTGTGTGTGCATTTTTTTCAATACGTCAGACACAATGCCAAATAGATCTTTATGACTTCTGCGTTGCAGGTTCACCACCACTGTTGGTTCCTGTGGGTGGTTTATTATTTCCAACAATAATTCATGATCATCATCAGAGTGATTCTGTGCTTCTCCTTTGTACTTTATCAAGTGGAGAGCATTTCTGTTGACTACCTATTCCCTTTTAGTAGCTATTGGCATGCTTTCCTTCTTGGCAATAACTTGAAGTGGTGTGAGTTTAAAACTAGGGTCAGATCTCTTTGCAGTTGTTACACCAACATCCACTCTTGGTATTCAATTGAGCCACATAATACTTACTTTTGTGTTTCTAGCTCTTATCCCAGCTTCTCATATTAACATTTTCCTTGAGTGTCCTTAAGGGATTGTTGTCAGAATCATTTGGCTAAACATAAGATCAGGTGGACACTTTAAAGTGGTGCTATGGGTCAACACCTGGAACACTAACCTGGTGCTTCTCCTGGGACAGTGATTTGCATTCACATCCTTTGCTTATTCTGAATTCCCCTTCCACACTAGTTTCATTCTGACAGATAAACTCACAATAGTCACCCACGAGGTCCGTGAAAAAGTTATATGGAAAGAAAATAAATATATGTGGGGTTTGTCACAGGTCTTCACTGTCCTTTTGGAGTAGGTATCTGTTAAAGGTCTTCACTACTGTCCAGTTCCTGCTTAGCAACATGACAAGTGCTGTCATGATATGTGTTAAAATGAGTTACCATTTTAGCCCCCACTCTTTCTAATTTCTTGTGAAATAACTCACTCAATTGGAATGTAGACCCGGAAGCGCCCCGATGTCACAGATTATGGTGGCCATGCTGAATCTAGCAGGTGGTGGTAGACTAGAATCAAACCTTTATAGGGTGCTAAGGGGGGGACCCACCAGGGACGGAACTCCCAGTGCACGCCAGATGGCATTATATACCAGGGGACGCCACTCTCGGCTAAGGAGTGGGAAGAAGTCCATGAGGGGGTGAGGACCACTTCTTCTAAAACCAGATTGAAGTTAATCCAATTTAATAAAATTCACCATGTGTATCTCACCTTACACGACATCTATCCTCCACATTTCTCATCCTGCCCTGGCTATACCTAGATCAATGTGGACATTATGCACCTGATATAGGGATGCCCCTGGTTGGATGGGTATTGGGACATAGTGCATAAATCCCTGAACGCGACCACTGGTTGGTACATGTCCAGAGACATAGGATAATGCTTGTTAGGTTAGATCCCTGTAAAGAAAAGAAGAAAGTGAGTAGAACGTTCCTCATAATGGGGCTGACACTGGGATAGTGCAGAATTGCCCCTGTAAGTTCCGAAGATTGCAGAGTGGTTGAGTGATGTGGCTGAATGGGCAAATGAGGGGGAATGTCATATGCGGAAAACACATAAGGACAATAAACAAGCTGATGATCTGCAGGCCTGGGCAGCGATGCTCTCTGAACTGTTTAACCCTCAGAATCCTGGCCTCTGTGAGCCAAAGTGAGAAAGGGGTGGGAGAACGCAGTGAGATTGACTGAGGGGGGACCGGAGACAGCCCATACTATGGGGAATGATGTAGTGAAAACAGCTTTATTCCGCTGCCAATGCTCTGTATATCATAATGTCTATTGCTGAACAATACAAAAGGGAATGGGAGTGGGATTGTGGGGCAGGAAGAGGAGATCTCGATTGTTCTTGTAATCCAACATGATGTCCTGAAAAACCCTGAAATGGGCTTGTGTTGCCCATTTGGAGACAACTTCTAACATCTAGACGTACTGCATCAGAGCTGTGCCTCTAACACACTGTGGCTTTGATTATATAACAGATGCAGTGGGTGTCAGAGGAGCACTCCAGTGGCCACTGTCTAGCGTAGAATGCTGTGTTTGACATGCAGCTCTGCTGGCACTGATCTTCCAGTTATTAGAGAAGGATTGCCATCTACAGGCCGACTCCCTATTACAGTTGTCCAGGTATGTATTGAAAACGTATCCATATCTGTCTTGTGTTTCTGCCTGGCCATGCATGAGTAAGACGACAAAAGGGTAAGATCTGTTTCCACAATTCCCTTGAGGATCAGTGTTTTATGTTCAGGCTGCCATGATCACCTTCCACCCTGGTAAGGTTAGGTGCTTCGTTGAGGCACTGTGAACTAGCCAGAAATTGGGTTGACAGCTTCTGATGGTATGGATGGACCCAGTCCCAGCATTCTGAAGTTCTATCATCCTAATACACAGTCCTATTATTTTAGTAGGAATAGTATAACATGGCGTGTAGGTCAGGTACTTATTTAACGGGTCTTCTTGTGTGTGCCCAAGGTACCGTAAACTCCTTAAAATGGAGACGCTGAAGAGGCTAACTCTTCCACAGCGTTATAGGGCGCACCTATATTTGTCTGTAGGTTGTGCAAGCTTGAACATTTCAAAGCATACCCCTCCTTAGTAATTCCTTCTCTGAATTGCATCCATTAACATGGCAAATGTAATCAAGATTCATGATAATAGCAGGCCTGTTGTTACAGCACATTCAAATCTACATGAGCTACCTCATAGGGGTGGAAAAGTTTCCTTTGTGATTTAGACTCACAATGCATATGAAACTGAAATATTTTTCTCATAGATCACTTTTCCTGTAATTGATGCAAATACAAACACATTCAACACATGCACTGAAGCTAATGCACCAGGCCAATACAGAGCATATCATGATTTAGAAATCCAGTTAACAAATAAGGAACATCAAAACTGGTTCTAAGATGCCCTACCACATGTTTTAGAAAAGGTTAAATTGGGTTCCCTCAGAAATGACAGGGTACATGGCCAGTCTTTGCAGGCTACACACCATATCCTAATATACAGCAACTAAATGTGGGTGACCTACGCCCCCTATATAATAAGTTAGTTAGACTACACAGACATTTACCTCAGTTTGTTATGTGGACCAGAACTGCCCGCATGGGCTGTTCAAGCTGTCCAACCACAATTAGCTACACCTGGGATTAGCTCAGTAACTATTAATGCCATTATAGGTAAGAGACCCACCAACAGGAGAGAAATCCCATTCTGGATAGCACAAAAAAACAAATCAGCTTGAAGCAGTGTTTCCCCATATGGGGCCCCAAGATAAACATAGAATTCCCACCATGTGCTTGCCAATTGGGATGGTTTCCTTTATTGACAACTGTGCCACATGGGGTAAACCAGGCCCTATGTCTTTGACCCTACCTTACAAACTCAAGAATTTCTCCAATATGATCAAGAGTACCCCATGGCCTATAATATAATGCCTCTTGACCATTATAAATATATAATACATACAGACTGTTCAGCCCAGCTGTTACAGGCACCAAACACCAATACTCTGCGTATTGTGCAGCTGCATATGGAGTAATGAGGGATGAACAATTCTACCCTCAACAAACTTTCATGCAGTCCCTATGCGATTGCTGTGCACAACTGGCTAAATTAAATGATTTGATTCTGGCAATGGAACATACAGATCCAGAATTCCTCACATTGATAGTGCATGATTTGTATTACTGTGCCCACTCTTTTAATGAAAATATGCATTACCGGTGCCTAAATGGATTCAGAAATTCAAAAGGGACTACTATAAAGCATAAAGTGCTTTGGGTAAAGGTGGCAGAACTTAAAGACAGTCTGTCATGGACTTACGTAATTCATACATTGGGTCATCAGCGTGTTGGAATACATATTGTAGGAAATTCACTGGCTGATGAAGCAGCCAAATCTGCAGTTATGACTGTAACTGTAGCTGTGATTACTCATTCTTATACAAGGGTAGATGAAGATATCATGCCGCCATTAATGCTTTGGGGAACAGCAACCCTTTACCAAAACACATCCAGCAAAATATTCCTACTAATAAAGTGTGCAGAGCATTCCCTTTGTTACGTTCCCGGGATGGGTGCACACGAGGGTGTAGCATCTGCTCATGTAGGTGTGGCGGTCACAGTGTTTTTATTACGAAGCGCTATTGGTGGCATGGTCTGTACAGGCAGACAAAACAGTATGTCCTTATCTGTCACATTTGCCAAGATATTAAAGATTCCATCATTGTACTCCCTCTGCAGACATCCCTCTTAGTTCAAACAAACTGCTCCAATGTTTGTATTTAGACAATTGTGACCCCTTAAATTTGGATGATGCATTCAAATGCATTGTCCTTGCATAGATTTTTGCTCTAAATTCCTCTGGGTGTGGCCACAGTGATTGGCTGATGCTCGCACTTTTATTAAAGATTTCCAAGTCTTCATCGGGACCTGTGCAGAACCTGCATTCTGCTTACAGGAATACTATGGGAAGCCTGGGTGAAGGTGTGCATTGTCCCTCATCATATTATTTCGAAGAAAAATCAGTAGTGGAGAGGAAAAACCAATACTTAACGCAATCATTAACAGCTAGGTTATTTTGTTTGGGTCGTGGTTGTATCCATCCCCTGTATGAAATTCAGAGAGCATTAAACAATCTGCCTAGAAGATCTTTGGGTGGCCAGACCCCATATGAGGTCCTGTTGTGTATTATTATGTAACAATGCAGTCTACAAGATGCATATTATACTTTGCACTTTGTATTGAAACTTGATAAAACAATACAAAAATCATTGAATAAATGTATTAAGAATAATGTTGGGTTAGCTTTTATTGGTTGATCATTTCAGGTTGTGAAGAAATACAGGTTAAGCAGATTTGTGTTAGACTTATATTTTACTACTGGTACAACCTTATTATCATCATGATATAATACTTTAAAGGGTGTTGTTTCCAAACTAAGATGGTCCCACCTTTTGCTGTGCTTATATAACTTCATAGGGATACTAAAAGGTTTATTGAGGATGATGGGATGACGGGCTGTATTCTCCTAAGTGTTCACTGTTGGCAGTGTATTTTAATGCTTACATGAACAAAGTGAAAGTTAACTCTCTTCAGGATTTGTTGTTGTTTCCTATCAGGCTGTGTTTTAATGGTTTTATGCAGCGCTACCTTGTTGGTAGACAATCACATAGTGTGCTTTTGGAGACATTTTAACCTAAATATGGAATGTGCTAGGTTACCTTATAGCATTGATACTCAAAGAATGGCCCCGGGGTCCTCCTGACCTTTACATGCAGCTCCCCGGGGGCAACAGTAGCACTTGACTGCTATTTACTTGATTTAGCACTAAACGTTAAAAATATGTTAAATAAATAGGCACGCTTTTATTTAAAGGCTAATTGATGTAAAAAAAAGGGAATAACTAGAGAGTCCTGCACTGCTTAATTTCAAGAACGCCTTCATTTTTCAAGACATCTTGCAGCAAAAGTATAAAAATATGATAAAGGGCCTGGTTTAAATATTAGGTAGACAGGTTACTCCATCACAACGGTGATAGATATCCCGCCTGCCGAAATCTAAATCCCATTATGAGAGTCAGATTTCGGTGGACCAGATACCAATAACCATATGGGATTTAGATTTCAGCGGACGGGATATCTGTCACCATTGTGACAGAGTAACCGGTCATCCAATATCTAAATCAGTCCCATAGTCATTAACATGCAGAACCGTTTCACCTCAGTACATTGGATTATATCAAGACATTGTCAAGCATTTTTTTAAAGTGATATTTTTCTAACATCAATTTAGAAAAATTAATTTTTCCCACTACCCTGACAAAAATGCCAATAGTGAAATAAGTGGAAAAGTTGTTATAATGTGTACTTTATAGTTGAACAACATTAAAGTTTACTAAACCAAGTACAGGTAAAAATTTGAACAGCACCCAACCTGCAGTGATATATTTCAAGGTTCTCTTTTATATGATAATGATGAAAAAGTAGGGAAAGTGAAATGAAACAATTGCCTAGGGTCACAAAGTTTGCTAAAGTGAGGAAGTTATGATTAACCCCAGGTTTTCTGGCTTCTCATTGTGCAATTCAGCCATTAGATGTTTATGCTTCACTTCCCCTACATCCATTTTACGGGCAAAAAAAAACCTGGCCAACTGCCATTCCTGGCATCAGTGCGGACCTCTGTCACATCACAGGCAAAACGTTTTGGCCCCTGGGAAAACTCTAATGAGTACCAATGCCTTATAGAATATGATGTTTCATACCATTGTGGACACCTGGCAAATATATGATTTAACTGTTACACTGCTGGGTCACAAACAGATGCAATGCAGCCATTTTCAGTGGTACTGGACACACAATATACATTACGAAAGAGGCATAATTGGATGAAATATGGCAATAACACGTAATTAGCACTGACTGTTACTTTTACATGTGGATGATGGGGGTTAAATGGCCATTACATATGACTGGTGGTGTTATTTAGTAAATGTTGAAGCAAAATGGGCACAGCTGTGTTCTGCATCGGGGATTATGGGTGTTACATGTCAACTGAATATACTTGGGACTATTTTGGGATTGTTTCAGGTAGGAAATGGGGATAGGGATTTTCTACATCGGGGTGATGGGTATTAAATTGCTCTTACACATACCTGCCACTATATATACTTGATTACTGTAATGGAATGATAATAGGTACTTTACTAACTGGGGAGTGCGGGCTTTAAACAGCTGTTGAGTACATGTTTTTCCTATATATTCTAAAGGTCCTGTTAGGAAAATGTGAACAGATAATGTTTACATGTGGTTTTATGGACGCGAAGGGGGGTGAATGTCTGCTATATATGCTGAGCATGGTATTTTACATAGCCCTATAGGCTATAATGGTTTCTACATGGGGGATGATGGATGTTAAATGGCTATTACATATACCTGCTACTGTAGTGAAGTGACTTGTGTTGAGGAAAAGTGCATTCATATTTCTTACAAGGGGGTGATGGGGATTAATAGGCTATTACATATACATGGAACTATTATTTAGTAAATGTTGAAGGTAAATAGGCATAGCTGTTTTCTGCATGGGAGATTATGGGTGTTACATGGCCACTGAATTTATTTGGAACTCCGTTAGGATTGATTCTGGACAATAATGGGGATAGGGATTTTCTACATCGAGAATGATGGGAGTTAAATGACTTTTACATATACCTGTCACTGAAGCTTCATCATTCTTGTAAGGAAATTGTAATAAGTACTTTACTCACAGGAGATTATGGGCTTTAAACAGCTGTTGAACACATTTTCACCTATATTCGAATGACTGCTCCTGTTACAAACGTTGTGCATAGATAATGTTTATAAGGGGGACAGATGGCTGGCACATACACTGGGTATAGTATTTTACTTAGCTCTCTTCAGATAATGGCCGTAATGATTTCTACATAGGGAATAGTGAGTGTTAAGTGGTTGTTACATATACCTGTTACCTTTTTTTTGTCATTTGTGTTGAGGAAATGGGCATACATAATTTTTACATAGGGTACTGTTAATTAGTAAATATTGAGGAAAATGGGCATAGCTGTGTTCTGCATGGGGGATTATGGACATTACATGGCAGTTGAATGTATTTGGGACTCTAGTAGGAATGTTCTTGGTAGGAAATGGTAATAGGGATTTTCTACATTGGAGATAATGGCCATTAAATATGTTTAACAAATACCTGTCACTATCTTTTCACGATTCTTGTAAGGAAATGGTAATAGCTACTTTATTCACAGGGCATTATGGGTTTTAAACAGCTGTTGAATACATTTTCCCCTATATTCTAATGGTCTTGTTAGGATCATGGGAATACATAATGTTTACATGAGGGATTGGGGGATGGCAAATGGCTGCTACTTATCCTGGATACGGTAGTTGATGTAGCCCTCTCAGGATAACGGCCATAATTAATTCTGCATGGGGAATAATGGGTGTTAAATTGCTGTTACTTATACCTGCCACTGTAGTATAGTGATTTGTGATGAAAAAATGATATATACATAGATAGATAGATATAACCACTTATTCAATATAAAGATATACCGATATATATGAGTGTTACATGGTGGTGGACTTGGCCCTTTCTGCAGGGTTATCCCCAGACTTTTTGCCTTCACCCTCATGTTTTGAGGAACCCGTTTTTGTTGCCTTGGACTATGCACAATATACTACTGCTAACCAATGCTAAAGTGCTTGTCCTCTCTCCTTTAAACATGGGAAAATTGGCTTATATCCAATTGGCACATTTAATCTGTTTGTACATCACTCATAAAGTGGCACTACATGTACCCAAGACCTGCGAATTAAATGCTACTACTGGTCCTGCAGCATTGATTGTGCCATTCACCTAGGTAGCCCTTTTTAAACATGTCTGTGGCCTGTCATTGCAACCTGTGAGTGCAGTTTTAAACTGCCATTTTGACCTGTCAAAATTAACCTTTTCCAGCTTTAAACCTTACTTTTTAATACATATAGGTTACCCCTACATTATGTACTAAACAACCCAAAGGACAAAGTGAAATGTATTCAAAAAGTAGAACATGTAATTTTAAGGGTTACATGTCCTGGTAGTGAAAAACACTTAAATTTGTTTTTCCCTATCCAAGTCCTGCTTCTCCCAGAGTTATACCATTGGAGTTACTTTATTACATTTCTAAAGCTGTATCCTTCAAATGGGAACAGGTAAACAGTTTGTGTCTGGTGTCTTTGGAACTGTAATGAAAAATACTCTTTTATGGTGAAGTCAATGACAATTTTGAAAATGCCACTTTTAGAAAACGGGTATTTTCCTGCCTTAGCCATTTAGCACCTGTAGTCTGTCTGTGGGTCACATTACTGGTTGTACCTGGAAGTTGGTCTTTGTATATTCCTTCTAGAAAGGCACACACAGTGGAGAGCTTATGTGTGCCTAGATGGACCATGACTGACAGGATGGAAAGGGAGAGCTAGGCACAGCCCCACTTACAACGAAATAGGCCGTGTCCTGCCCTCACGGAAAGGATTGCATACCCCCTGCAGTTAATCTGGAGTCAGCGCAAATGAGGCAGGAAACCTGTGCACTTCAAAGGGAAACCTCTAGAAGCTTCTCCCACTTCAAAGAAGGCACCAGGTATAAAAATTGGATCTCAGAACCCCATCTTCTTCAGTACACCCCTGGACCTGTGGAAAACCCTGCCAGGAAGAAGCACTGCTCTTCTGCTGAAAGGACTGCCACTCTGCTGGACTGCTCCCCTGAAGGACTGTTGCCTGCTGTTCTGACCTGCTGCCTGCTGATCTCTTGCCTGGGTGAGAAGGACTTGACCTGCACCCTGTATCCAGGGCTAGTCTCTTATAACCATCACCTGGACTCTTTACCTGTGAATTCCACCCTGCCAAGTGGTGCCAGGCCCAGTTGTGGTCCCTTGGAAGTGAGCCTGAAGGTGTTCTGCCAGCCTTATGTGGATCCAGCAGAACCAACGCATCACCTCTGCTGTGAGGATTCTTCTAGTGCAAAGGCCTCCGCATCGTCCTTGCAGCCTGCATCAGAACTGCTGCTGTGTAATGCATCCTCGATACAGGCCTTCACATCACAAAACTCTTCCTGACGGCAGCCTTGACACAGGACTTTGCACTGCAAGCCATGCAGTCACAATAATTCTCAAAATAAATGTTTCATAGGTTGGAAATGCTAATGCACCTTCTTCATAAGTAATTTCATGCCGTGGTTCAAGCCAGAAATGTGCATAAAGACCTAAGTTTGACAATACATAGTGACATGGTGTACCTTTGGGTGGATTCTCTACTCCCTCTCTAACCAGAGTAAAAGCATCTCCTTCCATTAAACCTTTTAGTGCCTTGAAGCATTTCATGTTGCAATCAAATTTAACACAATTGACTTTTTGTTTACGAATCAGGATGTAATTCTTGACCTGCAATCCTCTGTTTGGCATTCATAACCAATACCAGGGTGACTCTATGTGACGTAGTCCACCAGTGCAAGTGCAGCTTCACATCAACTGACCTATACCAGCGCAACATAATATGACGTCAGTCTAACTCCTTGCAGCAGTTCAGCCGCCTTGACAATTTCTCTCATGAATGCGCTCTCACTGAAACCCAAATGCAAAAGTAAAATGTGAGCATTTTTAACAACAACAACCTTGTCTGCTCCACTAAATGTTTGGGGCAATAATTCACTTCAAATTGGTACAGAGCTACACTTTCTGACTGGTATCTACATTCACTTACTTTTGAATGAGACTCAACCAGCGGATCTCACTCGGATTGATAAAGCTTCTTCCTGTGCAATCGAGATTCACTACACCATCCTCTCACAATCATAACAGAGTTTATCTTACTGATGGTACTGTCAACGACATCCCATGAACAGCACAGCTTATGCAACAGACAAGTACAACAACAACCAAGTGTCTTCTAAACTTGAATGGTATCCGGGATCTTAGGCCACTAAGGACTGGTCAGTCAACTCACCTTCTTGGTAGTAAGGGCCACTCTCACACAGCAACTTCAAAATCTCCTCAAAGGACTTCACAGATCAACTCACTTCACCACAATCTTAAGCATAAGCAATGCAAAGTGCAACTCTACTAATACTTACACATCCTCTACATTGGAAAGATGCTGGAACTCCATCAATCCTCCGAACGAACCATAGGCTTAGAATTTCGGCCTGGGTCTGGGTAATTTCTTCATGAGACACCCTAAATTCCCTATCTGTATCTCCCTGAGGAACAAACCGCCCTCTTCTACCAGCTTTGATGGAGCACTTACCTGCTATGCTCTAAACGAGGCCAACAACCTTTGGGTTCATGCAAGGGGAATAAGTAGAAAAAGGGAACAACCACTCAACATCAAAATTTAAACAGTGTAACCCATTTGGCCACACATTTAAGACCCAAGTTGGAAATAACGTTAAAGGGTTTTAGTACAAGTTAACACTTAGATGAATTTAGACAAATCTCAAAAACACACTGTAAAGATACAGAATGGTTCTCGGGTAGCAAAAACCATGAAAGAAGTGTAAGCGAATCAGCATAAGTCAAACAAAGGATTCTGAGACTGCAATAAAGACAGAAGAATCGGATGCTCATGAAACAAATGCTGGTGCAATCATTTACACATTAGTGCAATTTAAAGTCATCCAACCAAATTAGCTATGGGCAAACAAGAATCTCCTTAAGAACCTACAGAGTGAGTATGTCCCAACCTAAACGACATGAGGGCAAAAGGAAAAAAGCCAATACAGAAATAATTTGGAAAAATGTCATTAGGGGCAAAAATAGATGAGTGATGAAGGTAAAAAGCAAGCAAAAAGTGAAGGTGGAAGCATATCAGAAGTTTGGTCAAGAATCTTCTTAGAGAATAAGTGTAAGCCAGTGTCAACAAGGTTAGGGAAAGGGGAAGTTAGAGGTCTGTACCTCTCAATGTCCAAGGAAATCAGCATCTGCTCTGTAATCATTTAGTGTAATTCCTAGTTAGAGCCACATATTCTGTTAGGTAACGGCACCGATCTACCTATACTGGTGTCATCTTCTCACATCTAACAGTGTAACTTTGCTACATCAGTGTAAAATCCCAAGACGATCTTGGGAAAGAAGTTGTCCTTCATCTCCTGAACATTAGTTGCAACTTGGATTAATACAATTCTCTAAAAGTCTCCATGTAACTTTCCAAGGTTACTCTCTCAAACTCAAAATAGCATATCTATTTACAAACTAACAATCTCTCAGTATGAAATACCTAGAAAAAAATGACATGTTAGCAGAAAATGGAAAAAAGTTTCTCAAGTTCAGAAATTACAGCACTAGTAATGCTAACTGAAGCAATAATTTAAATGCACTTATAATTCATATTAAGCTTTCAAAATACATTGAATCATAAAATGTCAGTTATACTTTGTCATTTTAAACTTCATGTTACAGATAAGGCAACATGAAATGAATTGTTAATACATATAATTGAATATAATGGAGAACTACATTTCTTCAATGTTAATCAACAATATTTACTATACATGTTATGACATCTACTATCATTTCAGTGCAAATTGCTTTAAAATAATGTGAGAATGGTTTCAGAACCACCATAAGTGATTACATTCAAAACTAATAAGGTTATACTACGTAGTATTCATGTCCATAATGAAAGTCAATGCAACACTTTACATTTAGCCACGCGGCCCCCCCCTCCCCAAAACCAAAACAATAATTAGGCCAGGCCCAGAGGGAGGGGTCCCCAGGGCCGAGATTGACCTGGGGAGAGGGGGCCATACCGCCCCCCTCACCACCCAAAAAATAATAATTAGGACACACCTCAGGGATTATGGTCCCTGAGGCCGAGACCGCCCTGGGGGAGGCACGTGGCATCCCTCCCTCCTAAAAATATAATAATACTTAGGCTGCACCCTGGCTGATGTTGTCCCTGGGGCCAAGATTGGCTTGGGGAGAAGGCTGCGTGGTCCCCTCCCCTAAAAAACATATTTATATATTTAGACCACACCTAGGGGATGGGGTCCCGGAGGCCAAGATCAGCCTGGAGAGGGAGGTTGCGCAGCCTGCCTCCCTTCCCAAAAAATTAACATTTAGGCCAGGCTTTGGGGAATGTGGTCCCTGGGACCGAGATCGGCCTATGAAGGGGGGTTTCATGTGGGGTTGAATTGTTATAGGGGTTGGCCGCAAGGACTCACCAAAGGCCAGGCCTTGCGGCCAAACCCCCCTGCAAACAGCCAAAAGCCATGCGCAGTGCATCACAGTGCAACGCAGGGTTGGGTGGTTATAGGTGCCAGGCCCTGTGGCCAACCCCCGCAGCACATGGCCGAAGGCCATGCACAGCGTTGGGCTGGGTTGTTATAGGGGTTGCCCAAAGGCCGAAGACCATGCACGGAGGTGGTTGGATTAACGTAGAATAATAAAAATTACTTTATGCTAAAAAACCCATATAGTTATATGATAGAGTTTTAAAAAACTTCACTGAACAAAACAAATGTTACAGGGATGTTATAATTAGGCTCTGAATTTACTTGTTCAAAACCATAGAAATTCAGCAGTTATACTTAGAGTTCTTTCAAGTAACTATAACTCATCACCTCGGCATGCTCTGTTAACCCCAGAAATTATAGCAGTCATGAGAACTTCTACAACGTCCTTAAAAGTACAAATGAAAAATTAGCAGTAAAAATTTTGAAGAAAAACCTGTGAATGGTGGGTGCATGAGCTATAGTTACCTTAGGGTGCGAGTTATAGTTTCTCAAAAGAACTGTGACTATAAATGCTGAATTTCTATAGGTTTGTACAAGTAGATTCAGAACCATATCTGGAAATGCACACCATAAAATAGCCTAAATAATAACAAATGCTGAAGAGAGTTAACTTTCACTTTCAATTCGTAGATGTAAGCATTAAACTATACTGTCATCAGTGGACATGCTAATGCAGCCCATGGTTCCCTTATCCCCAATGATCTCTTTAGTAGTTCCCGTTGCGCCTTGTTTGGATTTGGACTTTTAGGTTCTAATTATTAGGCATTAAGCATTTTGCGCTTAAGTAGCAGTATAATAATGGTAAGGTTGGACATTTGTGTCTGCAGTTTGTGCATGATATCAATCTTGATACAACTATATCATCATTATATAGAAATTGTAGAATCTTGTTCCAGTTTATGATGGCCGTCCCTCGTAGCTGTATTGATATGGCTAGTGCAGTTTCAGACATCACTAGTGTGAGTTTCATTTATTCATAATTAGACATCATGGTTCCAATTAAGCAATTAGTTCTCAAGGAGTGACAAAATAGGGCTAATGCAGTTTCAGACATCACTAGTGTGAGTTTCATTTATTCATAATTACACAACATGGTTCCAATTAAGCAATTAGTTCTCAAGAAGTGACAAAAACAGTGCGGTCCTGCAGCGGTTGTCTGGTTGTTGGCACCGCCTATAGATTCCATTCCTTGGGACTTGTTTTTCCTGTGGCTCATCAAACCATTTGGTGAGTAACGCTCTGCAGGCTGAATATCTTTGCGGGACTGAAAACCTCTTTTTTCCTGCATTTAGCATACTGAGCACTCAGCATCTATCTTGTGGAATTATATTGATCTCACTCAAATGTAGTTGATCCAGCTGTGCTTATGAGAATTATTTGGCAATGAGGTGATTTTGTTTTGAGAATTATTTGGTAAAGAGGTGACTTTGTTTTGAGAATTATTTGGTAAAGAGATGATTTTGTTTTGCACTGTGACATCACCTCTGGTGTTTAGTGCTTGCTTATATCTGAACAGGATGATATGTACATATGTACATATGCTTTAAATTGAATGGTAGAAACAAAAGTATTAGTAAAATTCACTAAATTGACACGTCACTTGATTTGGGTGAGCCTTGCAATATCAGATATTACCTTTATATTTCTTTTATTTAGTATGTCTTAGTATCTCTTAAGGAATACATCATGTTTGGCTTTTGTAGCCATAATGTGAGACTATGGGCGTGATTTAGATATTGACAGACAGATTACTCAATCACAATGGTGCTGGATATCCTGTCCACCCTAATCTAAATCCCATAGACAATAATGGGATTTAGATTTCAGCGGATGAGGTATTTGTCGCCGTTGTGATGGAGTAACCGATCAGCCAATCTCTAAATCAGGCTTTATGTTTGGAAAATTAAATGAAACCTGATTCTTCTCATGCACAATGCCCAACTTTTTAATTTGAGTAATTTTTTTTATAATTTACTTTCTGTTGGTATTGAGAAGTTGGTACTGCGTTACATCGTGCTAACAATGGTTTTCGAGTGACAGTGTTGCGATTGGGCAAACCGAATAGGTACTAAATAAGGCCTTGTTATAGTATTTATAATAATATAGAATATATTTCTGAGTAACAGACACGGTACCTAATCAAATATAATTTCAATTATCACATGTTAGCGTTAACAAACTATAATTGTATCAAAAACAACCTTTCAATAATGTAATAATATAACTGTACGTCACTATATGAGAGCATCATAATGAAAGATTTAACTAATCGTTTTCGTGTCACTTTTGGAATCTTTTAGTAGTGATTTGACTGGGTTAGGACACCTGTCCGGCCGATAATTCTTAAAAACAGATACATTAGACTGAAACATCAACATTTAGGTATTGATTGAGCTCCTGAAAATTACCTATTGGCTGCGCTCTCGTTCTTTTGAGGCGTTCTTGAGGGTCCAACGATATTTAGCATTCTGAACTTCTTTCTATATACATGTGAGGTTTTTGACTATCTATTAGGTTTTCTCTGCAGTTTCTCATTTTTTCGAGAAAATTAAATAAAACTATATATTTTTGCTAACTACTATGTCAAATCTAATTATTGATAGCTTCCCACCCTCGTTACAGCAGCCAACATTTCTAAAATTCTTTTGGTTAAAAATGTGTATTATTTTATTGTGACGAGTCTTTGATTTGCTACGTCAGACAAGGTAGCTAAAAGTCTCAAAATGTTTAATTAAAGATATAATAAAGATTTAAAATGATACTATCGAGGGTACTGTCTATTACCTTATTATTCCTCTCACATGTCGTTCTTTTTCATTTGTCATCTCCTGGCTCCTTCCCTACTTTTGTTAACTCTTTGGGGCATCCCACCACTCAGATGTCCCCAGACGTGGGTGAACAGAAACAGGGGCATCATCTATTGCGAACTGTTTGGACCTGGAAAGTCCTAGAACAAGAATCTATGCTCCAGGTAAACTAGCTTCTCCTTTCTTGTCTCTCAACTATCACATTTCACACGATTCCCACACTCACCCCCAGACCACATGAACACATTGACCCCATTCACACATCTAACCTCATCCACACACCATTCACTAAAGCACACACCAATTCGTCAACAACATGCACTCAATTGATTATCGTCCATACACACACTGAAACCTGGTTCATAGCCTCCTCTACAGACATCATGGATTTCCTGATCCCCAATGGTTTTAGAATCCAACACATGTACCTCTGGCTCAAAACAGGAAGGGGGCTAGCAGTCATGAACATAACATCCTAACGCTGCACTGATAGCGATTGTACCATACCTAAGTCTTTCAAGCTATGTATCCTGCCTCGTCCTGCTCTCTCCCTCTGCCTGCTTTTATCTAATGTGCAGATAAACCCATACCAAACAAGCACTTCCCAGAAGAAAGCTCAGATCTCCTCATTTCTACATCAATCCAACACACTGGGCCCACTTTGTTGGAAACCTTCAAGCTCCCAGGTAACACCAACATGAAATGCATGAAAGAAGCCTTCTACACAATCCCTGACTCACTGGAAATAAAGCCACTCATCAATAACCCAACCTACTCTGAAGGCAACATACTGGTCCTCATTCTATTACAGTTACCTAATATTCACTGCAATACACCTAGAGATTTGGGGTGGACTGACAGTTTCACCATCTAATTCACCATAACGTATACTACACCAGGGCATTAAGGACAACCAAAAAGAGGGAAAATAACCTTGCACGCCATCAAAGATATGCATGCACAAACATCTAAGAGAAATCAACTACCTGCTAAATGACTTCTAGTCTTCCACAGATGCCAGTAACATGACTGCGATAAGCCCCTGAAAACCCAAACCACCATCCAAAGTCCTCAGTACCTTGGTACACTCAGGAACTTAAGCAAAATAAATGCACCATAAGAAAACAGGAAGATACATGAAGAAGATCAAAACTCCCAGATTACCTTACACTACTCAAACACATCTTGACAAACCACCATTATAACTAAAACCTTTTACTTGGAGTCAACCACTAGAGAGGCAACCAAGAGAACCAAAATAATCTTCAAGTCTGCCAAACACTGCACCAGTCTTCTCCGGGAACCCAAAGTTCCTTGTTCTCTCGACAAAACCAAGACCATCAACCTCTTCCACATTGATAAGATCAGTAGAATCACTACCACTTCCACAGCCCCCTCACTTCCAGCTATCCTCTAGTGCCTCACTACCAAATGGACCTACTTGAATCCAGTGTAATACATGGATCTCCTATATATGCAGAACACTCTCAAGGCAAACTACTATGACGACAACACTTCTTCCTCCATCATCAAATTGCTTGAAAGAGATACCTTCACGTCCCTTCTCTTTATTTCACCATCTCCCTAAGCCAAGAAAAATCTTTTAGATCCCCTATGACAGGTCAGATCCTTCCCATATCAATGAAACCTTCCCTGGCTCCAACCAACATCACTAACATCCACTCTAGTACCTGCATTCCATTTGAAAATCATTGGGAAAACAGTTGCTAAAAAATAACCTTTCATTAATTTACAGGAACAATAATAATCTTTTACAGGACTACAGACCACACTGCAGTACTGAGATAGCCACAGTTAAAATAGTTGATGATGCCCTCATTCTCAAGGATAGGAATAACTCCTATCTCCTGGCCCTCATGACCTCTCTCCAGTCTTCAAAACTATTGAACATTCAGCTCTGATCACCCTAAAACATGCATGGGATTCCCAGGCACTATCTTGAAAAGTATTCAATCTACTTCACCAGCCAGTGGACACTTGTGCAAATAGGTTCAATGAGATTATAGACACTACTCCTGGAAGTACCTCAGTTCTATATCCTTTCATCCACCATCTTTAACCTCTACATGGAAACCCCCAGATCCATTTTTCAGTCAGCAATCGATACCTATCAATATTCTGGTGATGCTGAACTCTACATTAAAAATATACTCATCTAGTGACATACAGAGTCTCAAAACCTGCCTGAAGCTCAGCTTATCTCGGATGCCGACTGAAGCCTCTAAGTTAAACCCCACAAAGAATGAATTCCTCCTGGTTGCTGAAAGCACCGAACAACTGGAAAGTTAAACATGAATTTCCAACTTAAACTTAATTTTGCATGTCCCGCCACCTCCCAGATGACAGACCATACAAGATTTCTGGGATTCACACCTGACAAAGAACTCACATTCAAACAACATATTGCAAGGAAAACTAAGGGACCTTTGTTCTGATTTTCCTTTTGAAGATATTGAAGTCATTTCTCCTTGATGACGAATTGGAAACTACAGTACAAATTTTAGTCCTCTCCCATTTGTTTGGTGCACTGCCCTGCTCAGTAGTCTCCCAGCTACAAACCTAACACCCTGAAATATATACTTAATGGGACAGCATCACTTAAGGGCTGAAAAAATGCAACCATGTTGCCCCCACATTAAAAGACCTACCTCGGCCCCACCATCTAGCCTGAATCATCTTCATTTTAACAGCCCACCACAACCAGACTCCAGCTTACCTGGCAAACAGACTAATCATGTCTAAGGGACAACACCAAACCAGGTCTCTGGATATTGCAAGAATTGAGACAAAATATTGAAAGAAGATAAAAAACAGACAGCGAGTTTTCTCTGTGTATGCACCAAGGATATGGAACAGCCTGTCTAACAACTCCAGAACAGCAACAACTCTTCAACAGTTAAATAAAGTGGTAACAAACCTCTTGAAGGAGCACTACCCCTGATCCAACCCTTGAACATCGTTCATTAATGATTTTTTCCCAAGGTCTAATTGTGAAGTTGGCCCTTCAAGAATTTATTCACACAGAATATAAATAGTGAAAGAAGATGTATTGCACAGAAGAAACTCCAGCCACAGTTTCCATCAGAACTTCACAGGTTCAATCTTCCATAGACAACATTTTAATCAGAACCTACTCCAAAGGAGAAAGGCTCATCATGGAGACAGGGTAGCCATGGATACCCATACCCAGTCAAAGTTAAACACAAATGCAAATATAAACATTACCACATACCTATCCCCTTTAAATAAATACACAAATATTGATTTACATTACCACAATGAAAATTAAAATTCCAGATATGACTATCATCTAATTGGACCACACCTTTAAAGACTTTCGTCACACGGTACATTTTGCTGAATATTGATGGTCCTCAGATTCTCTCAAGCAACTTTACTTTGACTACATCTCCGACACTTATGAGCAAAGGCTTGGTTGCCTTGAGACAGTCATATTTATTTTCTCTCACCCTGTAGATTTCCTTCTTTTGTCATGGTTTCCTCCATTATCTCATCAGGCCTCATTTCACTCTCATTGTAGTCTCTCAACCAAGGAAGATCAACAACAATGTAAAGTCTACTTTTTTTTAGATAAACAAAAGGGCCCCCTCCTGTGGCAGAATGCGGAGTAAGTCTATACTCCTCAACCTGTCTCTTGACCGCCTGAACCCAATCCTTACCATTATCCTTTGCAATTTGGATGATTTCTTTCAATGTTCTATTGAACGTTTCAACCATAATGTTTGTTTCTGGAAGATATAGAGAACAGGTTTTATGATATATTCTCCTACCACAACTCAGAGGTCAGTTGCAACTATTATCCATAAGAATAGTTCTAGGATTGCCCTCTATCGCAAACACTTCAGACTAAAATGTGATGACTGCAGCAGTGTTTATCTCATTGGTCACTCCCACATCTGACCATCTGGAACCCAAGTCCGTGAGTACAAACAGATATCTGGAGCTGTTGCCCACAATGATGGGTCCAACAATGTCCAATCCAACCTCTTTCCAGACCTTGTTAGGAATTTCTCGACAGGCCACTGGGGATATCCATACTTTCATGTTTTTGTCACTCAATCTGCACTCGCTACTACCTCTCACAATTCTCACACCACAGTGTCTATTCCAGGCTGCGAAAATACACTCCTGAGCCTTTCTGTTGTCTTACTGATTCTCTGATGGCCCACATGAGCAAGATGTATTAACATTTCCCTGACCCCCTGAGGTGGAATCAATTTGTTCCCTCTCATCAGTATGCCATCACACATGGACAATTCTTGAAAAATATTCACCAATCCTGATCCCTACTGAGACAGACTGACACGTTTCTCACTACCTCTTCTGCTTACATTCACTCTCTGTTACACACCCCAATGTAACATTACACACCTTAACTTCATCTTCCCTCCACCAACTTTCTTCATCATCTTATGACCCGAAATTCACACTAGTCTTGCTTGACAAGCAATCTGCCATCTTGTTGTCACCCCAGGCAAATAAGTAACAAAAAATTGAAAATCCTGGAACAACACAAGCCATTTACAAATTCTAGAAGATATGCTGTCCAGACCTTTTTTCCCAAATACTTCCTGTAAAGGCTTATGATCTGTGTGTGCTTGGAATTTAACTCCTAAATAAAACTGCAGAAATTCCTTTATCGCCCAGTACATCACAAGAGCTTCTCTTTCTATGGTTGAGTACTTCTCTTCTGCTCTCCTTAATGACCTAGATGCAAAAGCTATGGTGACCTCCTCTCCTTCCTGCTTTAAAACTGCCCTGCACCAAGCCCTTTTCATTTGTGTTAGTAAAAATAATGCAAGGTAACCCCAGAACAAACCTTTTTAAAAATCAGGCAGATGCCAGTGCAGCCTTCAAAATCTTCAAATTCTTTGCAGCACTCCCCTGTCCAATCAAATTGGACACCCTTCTTTAGAAGGCTTCTTCTTGCCACTGTGAGACCTGCAAAGTTAGGAATAAATCAGGCACAAAGTTATGCCATTCACAAAAATGTTTGAACCTCTTCCTTCTTGGAAGGCTGTGGCAACTGTGTTATGGCAGTAATAACCTCAGACTTAGGTTTGATACCTACCCTCTGCAGAGATTACGGCCCTCATTATTACATTGGCGGTAACGGCCACCAACATACTGTCGCCGTGTCTACCAGCCGCCAACCGCATTATGACCGTAGATTGAATATCGCCAGAAGGCTGGCAGTATTCTGTTGACGGTCCTGGCAGCTGACAGCAGTAAGGTGGCACTGCAGCAAAACACCTGGTGGTGTTTTGCTGGCGGACGGTGCTGCTGGCAGCAGCGCTGCATCCCGTCTCCTGCCGGAGGTCCCCCTGCAATTAGGTAAGTCGGGTTCTCTGACAGGAGAGGGGGGTGGGAGTGTTGTGTGTGTGTGTGGGGTTGTGTGTGTCTGTTTTTGTATACGTGCATGCGGGAGTGAGTCGCCTGGAATGCATGTGTGCATGAATAAATGTGGCTGTACGTGTATGTTGTGTGATGTGCATGCGTGTGTGATGCAATGTATATTAGTGTGTGTTGCGGTGTGTGGGAATGTATGTGTGCATGCATGGGTGGATGTGGATATGCATCTGTGTATTAGTGTGGAAGTGTGCGCATGTGGGTGTGTAAATGTGTGGGGGTCGGGAGGGGTAGGAGGAAGTTGGGGGAGGACTCTGGGGAGAGGGAGGGGGCAGGGGACACCCCTATCAGTGCCAGGAAGGAATTCCCTGGCACTGATAGTGCCTACCCCCATGGTTTTTGTTGGTTGTAGGATTTCCACGAAAACCATGTTGGTAGGCGGGGTCATAATCCCGAGGGTGGGATTGTAACAGCCCCGTGGCTGTTACCACCCTGGCGGTCGGAATGGTTCATTGGCGGTTTGGCTTGGGCCAAACTGCCAAGGTCATAATTTGGTGAAAGGTACCACCAACCTGTTGGCAGTACCGTTCACCAATATACCGCCGACCGCCAGGGTCGTAATGACCCCCTACATGTCTCAAATATCTAATCTGTGACTCACCAAACTTGTACTTGCTAATCTTGAGCATGATTCATTTCTTTAGAAATATCCATTGCACTTCCTTCACCTTGTTAACATGATCATGCAAGTTGTCACTAACCACATCATCCTGAAAGAATTTGACTCCTGCTGCTTAGACTGGTCATGAGCCTCTGATACACAGAGGCTGTAGAACAGAGGCCAGATAACATCCTGTTGAAGTGGAACACACCAAATGGTGTAATGAAAGCAGTAAAATCTTTCTAATCATCATTCAGTCTGCCCTGATGATAGGCAGATGTCAAGTCAAGTGTGGCAAAATTCTTAGCATTGCCCATCAAAGTCACCTTCTCCATTATGTTAGGTAGGGTAAACCTATCTTCAATAACCTCTCTATTGAGATGGGTAAGATCCACACAGAGATTAATCTCGCCTGAGGACTTGGACACTACCAACACTGCTGCTATCCATTGTGAAGCTTCTACAGCTTCACTACCTCCCTCCTTCCAGAGTCTACTCAACTCAGACTCTAGCGCTCCGTGCAGACTCAAGGGAAAATTCCTGACCTTGCTTGCAACAGGTAAGGGCCCTTCCTGGATATTAATGCGATGAACATACACCTTCAGACATCCCCCTTTGTCAAAAAACATCAGCGGAAACTCTTGCTGAAATTGTTCAGCCAAAATATCTACTTTCCTGACCTGTACTTCAGGTTTCTGGTTAGGATTGAGAAAAATTCCCAAGAGTTTCTGGTGTGACCAGCAAAAGATGGTAACAACCTTGACTGGGACATATACTTTCCCAGAAGTATCAAATATATAAGTTAAACCCAATTACTATAGGGCATGACATCAGGAGGATTCAGTATAACTTTTCCGTTAAAATAGCAATCATAGTTCTCATTGGATATCAATGACAACATAGCACCTGAATCCATCAACATGACCACATCAAGCCATTCAACTTGACCACATCAGTAGATCGTGAACAATTGGCACTTGTAACACCATTTACATCCTCATCATATATTTGCAAAACAACGTCTTCTTCATTAGAAGAAATTTAATTCACCTTCTCTTTACCAGAGGAAGACTTGCAGCCCTTTGGCAAAATGTCCCATCCTAGCACACACACTACAAGTTACACTTACAGTGGGACAATCGTTGGAATTCATCAAATGATTGGGATTACCCGCTTGCTTATTAAAACTCTGTTGTTTTTTCTTCTGTGTGGTAATCATGTGAATGTTACTAGTATAACTTTCAACACCACCTTTGGCCTCATTTTTGGATTTCTACAAATCCTGTATGCACTGCATGGAATGTTCCACTTGCGTAGCTATCATCTGAACTTCAGTGAGGCTTGGATCATTTTTTACCCATAGTTGTTCCCTAACCTGGTCACTTTTGCATTCTAACATAAATTGATTGTGAACCCCGTCCTCTGTATTTTCTCCAAAGTTGCACTGTGCAGCCAACATTCTAAGCGCTGTTAAAAAGTCTTCAACTGGTTCATCTTCATTCTGTTTCATTTTGTTAAAGTAGAACTGTAATATTGTGGAAACTTTGGAAAGGTAGTCTACATCTATTTTTTTTAAACATATTGCCATCTCCTTCTCCACTAATGTATTGTAAGCTTTCAAATCTAAACAATGTATTAATATGGAGGTTTTGTTCTTCTGAAAAATTGGAACCTAAAACTTTTAGATCATTAAATTAATACTTTTCTCCACTTTGACCACATTACCTGGACTATTGCAAACCATACTGCATGTCAAACACAAAAAACATGTAAAGCAAAAAAAATAATAAAAGAAAAAAGAAGAGAAAAGCGATGAAAATATAATGACCCTGCTACAAAACAAAAATTACGAGTAGAATAAACTGAGATGAAGAATTAATGACAGGAGACAGAAAAACAACAGAAAAATCACTGATACACAATACTGTATCCGAAATCCACCTTGGAAAAATTATGTTATTGATATTAAATATGTTAAGGAAGTAATAATACTCAAGTTTTATTATAAATTTCTATCTTCCAGCTTTGCACATCAGTGCATAGTAATAAAGATAGTTGTAGTAGTCTTCTATTTTCATCCAGTTAGAGACGATAAAAGTCCTTCTTTAGTTTCCTGTATAGCAGTATGACATGTGAGCGAGTGTCTCATTCGGGCTCTAGTAGATTAGGAAATGGCAGAGTGTGCAAAGAGGAAGCAGAGTAAAATGATGATAATATAAAATTTTCTAGCTATCATGTAAGAATGTTAAATTCTTTTATGGACACGGAGGCGAGGATTATGCTTCTCTTTCTCCACTCTTTATTCCACAGCAGCCAATCAAAGTTTTGATAAACATTGCATTACCCATGAACACATATAAACACATAATCAACCACAGAGCTTCTCTCCTATAAAACCTCCTTACAAACCCCCAGCTTCTTCTTTCTTTGCTCAAGTCCACTTAAACAGTCTCATAACAGGAATAGTCTAAAGCCATGCAACAACAGGACCCAAATCCAGTAGAAATCATCAACAGCCCAAATGGGAGCCCAACCTGACATCAAGGAATTGTCTCTGTAGAGCTCAAACTCTGGAACAGCAGACTTGGCACTTAGAACTGGAAGCCATTATCCTCAGGAAGTCATTAACAGACCTCAAGTTGCTGGAGCGTTTGACCCAAGTAGATACAAGAAAGCTAGAAAACCAACTTCATATGAAACCACCATAACGGAAGGGTAATTTCAGAAAGATAATACTTGTACATATCAAATGAATTTTGCCACACAATTAAATTATGAGAAGAACATAATAATGAGCCTTCGTCTGGGTGGAATAATCCTCTCCTCCATGTCCTTAATAGAATCTAAAATTCTTGATGCAATAGCTAGAAAATGCTGTATTCTGTGGCAGGTCTGAAGGCTTAGGATTATGCTGGTTTAAAGCCAATTAACCACACCCGATGCCACATCAACAATAGGCTTATGATAAAAGTACTTTAAAAGTAGAATCAGAAAACTGCAGCCATAATATCTTCCAAACATGAACCAGTGGAAAAAGCCTTAGAGGCCATGGCTCAAAGAACCAAATGATCCCCCAAAGAGAGCCACATCGAAACCAGGTTCACCTAACAGCCATTTAACCCAGCAGGCTAAAGTAGCTGAAGAGACCGGGCAGAAAGGTTTCTACAAAGAAATAAGCAACTGTCCTGTCAAATCATGTGTAAACATACGTGTACAGTCTTCATAAGCTTTAATGCATTGCACTACACACAACTTTTTATCATGAGGAAACGCGGGGTAAGAAATACAACGGGAGGCAGTCTCAGTACATCCCGAAATGGAAAAAGACCCTCCTGAGGGAGTACTCTACCTCAGTGGTTCCCAACCTTTTGACTTCTGTGGACCCCCACTTTATTATTACTGGAACCCAGGGACCCCCAATGAATCATTATTCGAATCTTGGGACCCCCTCCTACTGAGTCATTACTTAAAGCTGGGGACCTAATCTGTTGAGAATATTTTATTTTCTAATCAGTCGCGGACCCCCTGAGGAGGCTTTGCGGACCCCCAGGGGTCCCAGGACCACAGGTTGGGAACCACTGCTCTACCTGTAATGTCTAGGGCTCTCACATCAGATATGTACCTGCAGGAAATCAGACATAAAAGCATTGTCAATTATGCAGAAAGTTGTTTATGAAATAAGTCCTCATTACAAGGCCAGGCCCTAATGAATTTCAACACCACATTCACATCCCATAACACCGAATATTTAGGTTGAGGTGGTTTCACCATTCAGATGCCCCGAAGGAGCTTATAGATTAATGGATCCTCATCAACTGGTCTGTCTTGTACATGAGGATGCCCTGCAGAAATGGCAGAGCAAAACTTAATAAGAGTTCTTTAAGCCAAACCCTAGGTGGCCAGATCTGAAAGCAAATTTGCTATGATATAAATTTCTGTCCCACGGGATCCACACTCTGGTTCACCACACCAATGTACCCATCACCGCCAGGCCTGCTCATATCTCTTATGAGTAGAGGGGGTCCAGGATTGTGATAGGAAAAACTTTGCTGAATCAAAAACTCCCTGCACTTTGCAGCATCTCTGGAAAGACTTTACCCCATGAGGGGCAACAAACCCTGGGATATCAGAGGATGTGGAAGACACATGGGTTCCTCTAGAAGGTCCTGGAAGAACGGTATCTGCACCAGGAGATCTCATGACAATGCCATTGCTGATGGGAAACAAGGCTGAGCTTTCCAAGATGGGGTCACTAAGACGATTTGGGCGCCCTGCTGCTGAATTTGGGCAAAAACTCTTGGTACCATAGAGAAAGGGGGAAAAGCATACAGAAAGTCCTGGGACCACGACTGAAAAAAAGCATCCAAACCCGTTGCTAGAGGGTCCGGCCTCCAGCTGAAAAATGTCAGAATCTGGGCATTCAGATACGAGGCATATAGGTTTATCTTGCAAGGCACCCAACAAAGATTCAACACCTGAAACACCGGAGGGAGTCATTTCCAATCGCTAGAATCATGTAGGAGACACAAATTCTAGTCCGCAGTCACATTGGACCTGCCCAGGATTTACTCCGCTACCACAGAAATCTGATGAGTGAGGCAAAAGTGACAGAACTCCTTTGCTATTTGGAGGCAAAGATTGCTCTCCCGTTTCACGCTTCCATGTGAGTCAGTAACCAGGAAATCTCTGTCCTGGCCTCCTCTGAGAGAACTATCTGCTCTAAATACCTCAGGCCCTTCTGAAGGTGACATATCTTCAAGCACTGAAAGGCACCATAATGTAGTGGGCCCGGGAAAATCGCATGAATTGATGATGCTAAAAGCCCGACAAGGCGGGCTAAGATCCTCAACAATATAGTCGGAGAGGCAAGAGCTCTCCTCAATTCTTTGTATTAGAGCATAATTTCTCCAACGGTAAAAGGAGCTGCGCCTTGATTAAATATACCTGGAAGCTTAAGAATTCTACATTCTGGGAAGGCAATGTGCTGGATTTCTCCTTGTTGATGATAAACCCTAGATCTTTTAGCAATTGAATCATCCAAGAGAGGTGACAAATCACTGTCTCCCTGTCCAGGACCATGATCTTAATGTCATTGAGATAGATAATTAACCTTACTCATCTTTCTCTGAGATGTTGCACCCTGGCTGTAACAACTTGGTGAAGCACCATGGGGCCAAGGACAGGCCGAAGGGAAGGCCTGAGTACTCGTAGCAACGAGAGCCCTATTGAAATTGCAGAAATCTCATGTGGGGAGTGTAAATGGAAACCAAGAGAGGTGTCTTTTAGGTTGAGACGCACTAAAAAATTGCCTTCTCCTAAACGGTCTCTAGGTAAGTGTATGCCCTCCGTCTTGAAATGGCAATACACTATTCATGAATTGAACTGTTTGAAATTGAAACCTCGAAGATGAGGCAGTGTCTCTGAGATGGATCCTTCCCGAAGAAGCAATTGAATCTCATCCTCTATGGAGGTATGTTCTGAGTGGGAAAAATAGAGATGGGTGGGAGGGAACATCCGAACAGTGGGGGGAATAAAACTCTAGATGGAACCCCTGCATGGTTTGTAATATCCAGTTGTCGAGAAAGAAACATATTCTTACCCCCAAAATAACCTCTGAAGAGGGCATGGGTCTCACCTGTAATGGTAGAGTCGGAAGAGTTGTCCATGGCCTCCTCTGCAGTGGGACAGGTAGAAGTTTGAATTGCTGTATGCACCCCCTCTGCCTCTCTGCTGGGCATAACGTGAAGCCTGGGAATATCCACGGCCTGACACCTGACCCCTGAAGCACCCGGCCCTGGTAAAAAGGACATTATTGAATAATTTCCTGATTGAGCCCTGTGCTTTGTCAAGAGCCGCAAAGGTTGCGATGTGTTTAGTCAAATCCTTGGCAAACTTATCACCAAATAACAATCTATTGGCTGAGGTACCTGTCTCCGTGGAGGCCAACTCCACTAATTTAGGATTGAGCTGCATGAGAGAGGATTGGCTTCGTTCCATTGACGTAGCGCAATTCGTATTTCCCAAGAGGCATATATCTCTCTGCACCCCTTTCAAAATGACCTCCGGATCCAGGGGTAATTTGACTCCTTAGCCTGAACAGACAAATCAAGAATTTTGTTAGAGGGGCGGAAAGGTCATAACGTTTGTCCTGGCAACTGAGCCAGGCACGGTCCAGTCCCTTCTTAGGATCCTTTGCGAAATGTTTCAGGAAGGTAGTCATGCTAGGGTCTAACTCCGGAGTGTCTGCTATTTTCCCAAGGAGGGAAGGGCGAGGGCATTCGGACCTGAGGGTGCTTCTAATCTCCTTTTCGAAACTCTTGTGCTGTCTATCATGCACGTAATGTGCCACCTCCATACAAGGGACCCACTCTGTGGTGTGTGGGTGAATGATGTTCTCTGGGTCGAACAAGAGGTTACGACCACTCAGATCTGGAATATCTGAAGAGAGATAATGCGATTTATGTTTCTTGTTAGATGGGAGAAGGGAATCTTTCTGTGACCCCAGTTGTGATTTCTCTGAATCCGAGGAGGAGGAATGATTGTAAGCAGCCTCATGTGAATGAGTTTTGAGTGAAAATGAATCTGAAGCATCTTGGTGAACCGGGTCCCCATATTCGTGGTCACGCAGCACTGAAGCTGCCATCTGCTCCAGTATTTCTGCTGATGAAGATCCAACTGAACGCTGTCTCGGGAAAGGATCGGAATTATGGGGCGACATCTGCGGGATAAAGCTTGTTTGGGTAGAGTCACCCAATAATTCTCGTCTGCCAAAATTAACCAGGGATTGAGTAAATGGTTTAAGGGCCTTCATCAGGGTCCAATTCACAGAATCCTGCACATGGTATGCCAGTGCTTTCACAATTCTCTCTTCCTTGTGAGGTTCATATGGCCGTTCATTGTCACCATGGTACTGGTCATCATCATCATTGGCGTAGTACGCCATAGCTGTGAAGCTGTGATGGATGGAAGAGTTTCGGGGGGGGGAACAACCCAGGAGCAGGTGAGCAAAGAGTTATGAGGCAGTGAACACTGCTTTTGCCAGATATAAGTCTGTTGTGGAAGGAGCCACCTGCTAATTCAAGTGCCTTAAACATGATTTTTCCAGCTCCGTCTGGCGTTAAGGGACCAACACACTTTCCCGAATCGGGTGCTACACATTGAGCCGATCGGAAAGGAAAAAACATCCAATGTGGGACCACTCACATGCGCGAAGAGGCAATAGAAAGAGGACGTGTCTTCCGTGCACAAACGGAGCACCAGAAGCTCTTTAGGTCCCACTCCGACTCCACTGTCTGGTGCCTGCGGGTACTAATATTAGCATGCACACACAAGCGCCGCACACTAACAATTAGAAACCACAAAGTTCACACCATTCAATAAATATAACAAGAATGAGCACTTGCAGCAGCAAAGGAAATGGGTAATGTAGTGTTTATCAAAACTTTGATTTGATTGGTATCTGTGGAATAAACAGTGAAGAAAGAAAAGCATTATCTGAAACCTCCGGTCCTGCCATACAATCCTCCACTGAGGTGAGTCCTGTGGATTTATTAGTTCACTGAAAACAGTAGACCCTGTAGAGATGCGGATCCATTGAAGCGGTCTTAGAATCACACAGGAAGTGCTGGGTCAATGGGGCTATGTAAGCAATCACAAGCGCTAGTAGTCATAGTGCTAGGCCGTGATTTCAGTCATTGTGCATAAATCAGTTGCGCAGAGAGCAGCTGAATAGTTCTGCACTTGTGATTAAAAGTCAAAGGTCCCGCAGATAGAACCTGTGTACAGCATCCATTTTAGGACATCCTCATTCCTCACTCCTCATCCCTACTTCTCATCCCTACTTCTCATCCCTGCTTCTCATCAATCATCCTTGCTTCTCTTCTATCATCCCTACTTCTCATACATCACCCCTACTTCTCATCCATCATCCCTACTTCTCATCCATCATCCCTACTTCTCATTTATCATATATCATCCCTACTTCTCATCCACCATCCTTACTTCTCATCCATCAACCCTACTTCTCTTCCATCATCCCCACTTCTCATGCATCATTCATCATCCCTACTTCTCATCCATCATCCCTACTTCTCCTCCATCATCCCTGCTTCTCATCCATCATACATCATCCCTACTTCTCATCCATCATCCCTACTTCTTATCCATCATCCCTGCTTCTCATCCATCATCCCTGCTTCTCATCCATCATACATAATCCCTACTTCTCATCCATCATCCCTGCTTCTCTTCCATCATCCCTACTCCTCATCCATCAACCCTGCTTCTCTTCCATCATCCCTACTTCTCATCCATCATACATCATCACTACTTCTCATCCATCATCCCTACTTCTCTTCCATCATCCCTACTTCTTATCCATCATCCCTGCTTCTCATCCATCATCCATCATCCCTACTTCTCATCCATCATCCCTACTACTTATCCATCATCCCTACTTCTCATCCATCATCCCTACTTCCCATCCATCATCCTGCTTCTTTTCCATCATCCCTGCTTCTCATCCATCATACGTCATCCCTACTTCTCATCCATCATCCCTACTTCTTATCCATCATCCCTACTTCTCATCCATCATCCATGCTTCTCTTCCATCATGCCTACTTCTTATCCATCATCCCTGCTTCTCATCCATCATCCACCATCCCTACTTCTCAGCCATCATCCCTACTTCTCTTCCATCATCCATACTTGTCATCCCTGCTTCTCATCCACCATCCCTACTTCTCATCCATCATATATCATCCCTACTTTTCCTCCATCATCCCTACTTCTCATCCATCATACATCATCCATACTTCTCATCCATCATACCTGCTTCACTTCCATCATCCCTACTTCTCATCCATCATACATCATCCCTACTTCTCATCCATCATCCCTACTTCTTATCCATCATACATCAACCCTACTTCTCATCCATCATCCCTGCTTCTCTTCCATCATCCCTACTTCTCATCCATCATACATCATCTTTACTTCTCATCCATCATCCCTGCTTCTCATCCATCATACATCATGCCTACTTCTCATCCATCATCCCTGCTTCTCATCCATCATCCCTGCTTCTCATCCATCATACATTATCCCTACTTCTCATCCATCATCCCTGCTTCTCTTCCATCATCCCTACTCCTCATCCATCAACCCTGCTTCTCTTCCATCATCCCTACTTCTCATCCATCATACATCACTACTTCTCATCCATCATCCCTACTTCTCTTCCATCATCCCTGCTTCACTTCCATCATCCCTACTTCTCATCCATCATACATCATCCCTACTTCTCATCCATCATCCCTACTTCTTATCCATCATACATCAACCCTACTTCTCATCCATCATCCCTGCTTCTCTTCCATCATCCCTACTTCTCATCCATCATACATCATCCTTACTTCTCATCCATCATCCCTGCTTCTCATCCATCATACATCATCCCTACTTCTCATCCATCATCCCTGCTTCTCATCCATCATCCCTGCTTCTCATCCATCATACATTATCCCTACTTCTCATCCATCATCCCTGCTTCTCTTCCATCATCCCTACTCCTCATCCATCAACCCTGCTTCTCTTCCATCATCCCTACTTCTCATCCATCATACATCACTACTTCTCATCCATCATCCCTACTTCTCATCCATCATCCCTACTTCTTATCCATCATACATCAACCCTACTTCTCATCCATCATCCCTGCTTCTCTTCCATCATCCCTACTTCTCATCCATCATACATCATCCTTACTTCTCATCCATCATCCCTACTTCTTATCCATCATACATCAACCCTACTTCTCATCCATCATCCCTGCTTCTCTTCCATCATCCCTACTTCTCATCCATCATACATCATCCTTACTTCTCATCCATCATCCCTACTTCTTATCCATCATACATCAACCCTACTTCTCATCCATCATCCCTGCTTCTCTTCCATCATCCCTACTTCTCATCCATCATACATCATCCTTACTTCTCATCCATCATCCCTGCTTCTCATCCATCATACATCATCCCTACTTCTCATCCATCATCCCTGCTTCTCATCCATCATCCCTGCTTCTCATCCATCATACATCATCCCTACTTCGCATCCATCATCCCTGCTTCTCTTCCATCATCCCTACTTCTCATCCATCATCCCTACTTCTCCTCCATCATCCCTGCTTCTCATCCATCATACATCATCCCTACTTCTCATCCATCATCCCTACTTCTTATCCATCATCCCTGCTTCTCATCCATCATCCCTGCTTCTCATCCATCATACATAATCCCTACTTCTCATCCATCATCCCTGCTTCTCTTCCATCATCCCTACTCCTCATCCATCAACCATGCTTCGCTTCCATCATCCCTACTTCTCATCCATCATACATCATCACTACTTCTCATCCATCACCCCTACTTCTCTTCCATCATCCCTACTTCTTATCCATCATCCCTGCTTCTCATCCATCATACATCATCCCTACTTCTCATCCATCATCCTACTTCTTATCCATCATCCCTACTTCTCATCCTTCATCCCTACTTCCCATCCATCACCCCTGCTTCTTTTCCATCATCCCTGCTTCTCATCCATCATACGTCATCCCTACTTCTCATCCATCATCCCTACTTCTTATCCATCATCCCTACTTCTCATCCATCATCCCTGCTTCTCATCCATCATACATCATCCCTACTTCTCATCCATCATCCCTCCTTCTCATCCATCATACATCATCCCTACTTCTCATCCATCATCCATGCTTCTCTTCCATAATCCCTACTTCTCATCCATCATCCCTGCTTCTCATCCATCATCCACCATCCCTACTTCTCAGCCATCATCCCTACTTCTCTTCCATCATCCCTACTTGTCATCCCTGCTTCTCATCCACCATCCCTACTTCTCATCCATCATACATCATCCCTACTTTTCCTCTATCATCCCTGCTTCTCATCCATCATACATCATCCATACTTCTCATCCATCATACCTGCTTCACTTCCATCATCCCTACTTCTCATCCATCATACATCATCCCTACTTCTCATCCATCATCCCTACTTCTTATCCATCATACATCAACCTTACTTCTCATCCATCATCCCTGCTTCTCTTCCATCATCCCTACTTCTCATCCATCATATATCATCCCTACTTCTCATCCATCATCCCTGCTTCTCATCCATCATACATCATCCCTACTTCTCATCCATCATCTCTGCTTCTCATCCATCATCCCTGCTTCTCATCCATCATACATTATCCCTACTTCTCATCCATCATCCCTGCTTCTCTTCCATCATCCCTACTCCTCATCCATCAACCCTGCTTCTCTTCCATCATCCCTACTTCTCAGCCATCATACATCACTACTTCTCATCCATCATCCCTACTTCTCTTCCATCATCCCTGCTTCTCATTCATCATCCCCGCTTCTCATCCATCATACATCATCCCTACTTCGCATCCATCATCCCTGCTTCTCTTCCATCATCCCTGCTTCTCATCCATCATACATCATCCCTACTTCTCATCCATCATCCCTGCTTCTCTTCCATCATACATCATCCATGCTTCACTTCCACCATCCATGCTTCTCTTCCACCATCCCTACTTCTCATCCACCATCCCTGATTCTCATCCATCATTCATCATCCATACTTCTCATCCATCATCCCTGCTTCTCTTCCATCATCCCTGCTTCTCATCCCTCCTTCTCATCCATCATCCCTACCCGTCATTTCTCATCCCTCAGTCATACCAACACATTTTCAGTTTTGTGAAACACACCTTCACACTGGTTGGTTGGGAACAGCCAATCAGTGTTATGAGAAAGAGCTGCATTCTGTTTCACTGAAAAGCAGCCTTCTCATTGCATGTGCTGGGAGAAGACAGAGGAGAGGAAATGCAACTGTGTGTTTGTTTCCAGTGAATTCAAGGCTGCAAAATATTTCATTTTATTTAACTATGTGTTTTTCTGTTTACACAGGCCGCTGCAGAAAGCTCTGCTGGTTTGGGAAATACAAGGAGCCCCAGCTTGGGCCATAAATCAGCTCTTGGAGAAAGGGTTATAGAGGTCATCTACAGTTCAACCAAACACCTTTGTGGTTTCAGTTTCATATGTATCAGTGTGAAGGTGTGTTTCATAAAACTGGAAATGTGTTGGTATGAGTGAGGGATGAGGAATGAGCAGTAGGGATGATGGAAGATGGATGAGAAGTAGGGATGAGAAGCAGAGATGAGGGATGAGAAGTAGGAATGATGGAAGAGAAGTAGGGATCATGTATGAGGGATGAGAAGTAGGGATGAGGGATGAGAAGCAGGGATGACGGGTGAGAAGTAGGGATGATGTATGATGGATAAGAAGTAGGGACGATGGATGAGAAGTAGGGATGAGAAGTAGAGATGATGGATGAGAAGCAGGGATGAGACGCAGGGATGAGAAGTAAGGATGATGGAAGAGAAGTAGGGATGATGGATGAGAAGTAAGGATGATGGTTGAGAAACGGGGATGAGGGATGAGAAGTAGGGATGATGGATGAAAGTAGGGATGATGGATGAGAAGCAGGAATCAGGAGTAGGGATGAGGAGTGAGGAATGAGGATGTCCTAAAATGGGTGCCGTACGCAGATAGAACCTGTGAGGATGTTCACGTGGAGGCGAGAGCAGAGCAGCTGATGTACGTAGCTAAGCGGCGCTAACGCTTGAAAAGTCGTTACATGCTCTCTCGTGAACATTTTAGCCAACAGTTCCCCACTTCATGTAAATGCTCAGCAGGTTACAAAAGAAAGGACAACTTCAGAAAAGCACCTAAAACAGCTCCATAACAGCTCAATAATTCTCACGGCTTTGGCACTACCAAGTCAGCACTGGTGTTTTAATAAAGATCATGCAGCAGCGAGGATAACATTATAGCCCCGAAGAAATGAGCCCAGCACTCAAGACCATGAAGGTCAAGCTAATGATGGGTGGCAGAAGTGAAATAGCGGACAAAGCATGCACAGCTCACAGTAGAGAGTAGATGTGTTGAAGTTTCTCCTGAGGCACGTAGGTTGAAGAGGCAGTTGTCACCAATGTGAGGTTGGTGCGTGAAGAATGTATTCACGCAGAATATAAGTAGTGAAATAATATTTAGCACAGAAGAAACTCCAGCAACACTCCCCATCAGACCTCCAGCTAACTAATTAAGTGACCTTCACAGTTTTAATCTTCCGCAAACAACATTCTAATCTGAACCTACTCCAAAGGAGAAAGGTTCGCAATGGAGAAAGGGTAGCCAAGGATACCCATACCTAGTCAAAGTGAAACACAAATACAAATATAAACATTAGCACACCATCGGTGGAGGCTCCTCGGCTACGGCGGAGAGGTATTACCCCCTCCAGCAGCAGCAGCTGCAAACCTTTCACAATAATACAATAATAAACTATGTTTATTATCGTTTTATTGTAAAAGGAGCGGGGACCTGGGGCATGACAGGGGCGGAGGGGGAGTGCACATGTATGTTTGGACGGCTGTTTCAGCCGGCCAAACACACATACACACTGGGCTCTCTCCAACCCGACACTCTGTTGCTGGGTTGGAGATAGCAGGCAGACGCTTCAAGTGTGCCTTGGAGCGCCAAGCCAGGGCGCTCTGGCCAATCCTAATGCTGCTTTCATGCAGGCAGCAGCATGAAAACAGTGTGACGATTGGCCGCAGGGCAGAGTGGGAGCCTGTGTCTGCAAGTGGAGCCAAAGGAGCCGAGCGGCGTTGTGCTGTGCAATAAGATAATATTTTTAAAATTAAAAATGTAATGTTCTGCTTTGTGTCGCCCCCTGCCCCTCCCCCTCTCACCATGCGTTGCATCACCCAGCCCCTTTACTGCAGGGGAGCCACAGCTGCACACCATGCCCTCTCTTATTCAAAAGCTTGGCTTGTGCTCCACAAAAAAAACACAAAAAATACATACATACATGGCCACAGAACTCTGGGGCTCAAGTCCTAGCCTTAGGCCCACAATGACGCCAAGCATTTATACCACTGAAGGTATTGCACCCCTGGATCACCTCCAAGGACCACACTGTGGCTCGTGAGAACTGCACTATACCCCACATTTTAACACTAATCACTTATGAGCTTTATAGACTTTACGGAGACCCTCAAGCTCCTTAAAAAGTACACCAAGCAATTCAAGGCCACTTCAATATAAGGGTTACTGCAGCACATAATGGCTACAACAGGTTTGCTGTCATCGAAGTAATCAATGCTATTTACCTTTCTAGGTGATCACTACCGAAAACAGATTTACAATGCAAAAGAAGTTTCAATGTTACTGGTACAAACGTTATGTGTTGTTTTGGAAGTGTGTGTCACTCCATTTGCTAATGTTATCCTGAGCTGCAATATGGTCAAATCTAATGCACATTAGTGACATCATCTTGGGGCGATCTAAAACATCATATAGAACAGCACCGGTGTACTATTGTCAGTTTTACAGTATGTAGGCTGGGCTATATCTTGGCAGACAGAGTTATTACCATCGACATGGCAGAGTGCTTTACGCCCGCCATGGTAAGGGTAGTCTGCCCGCCATATTTAAAGATGTCTGTTGCCCTGGTAGACTTTACACTACAGTAGTGTATCGCTCCTAATATAGTGATTTAGTCCAATAACTCATTCAATTTGTAAGAATATGTTCAGCAGATCGCATATGATTTGATTCTCAGGTAATACTTCTTTGTGGGGATGAGTGTGTATGTTTGTGTCTGTGTGTATGGGATATCACATGTTATGATGAGTGACTCTGTTGTACATAGTGGTTGTTCGTCTATCCACCTACTCCTCAATCCCTCCAAAACCCAATCATCCATTTATCCATCCAGTCATCCATCAGTCCTAAGATATGTGCCCGGAGTTGTTTTTGCCCCGGATATTATTTTTTTCTGAATACCATGCAACGGTAAATCGTATTTAAATGAACCAATGGCATATGAAATGAGAACGAACTCTTTTTGTAGTGAGTGTGTGGTAGGCATGTTATATTTTGGCTATGGTTTGTGAATGATTGCACATATTCTCATATTGTCCAGTACTAAGAATCCATCTACGTGCCTCAATATTTTGTTAACCATCATACCTCTTTTGAACTTTTTATATTGACTCAGTTCTTTCTACCATTCTTGTGCTTCTGTGATTATATTCCTAAACCATTCTCTTTTACATTTATCTGCATTCTTCTGACTGAGGTGTATTCCGGTATGAAGATTAATGTAGTGGTGGCCTCTCATCGGTATTGATAGACCTCATCTGCATTTCCTAAACTTTGTTATATGCCCCTGGTTTTTGGCAGGCTTGTGGAGGGGGACTAACAGCTCGCCAGAATCCCCATCCCTTGCAGGGTCCAGAATGTCAGAGAGGAAGCTCTGCATTTACAGATTGCAACATGCGCAGACCGCAAACCACCTACGACTCTGGGTTTTTGAAAGTCTCGTAGGTTTCAGAAACACGGAAAACACAACTATGCAACCAAAGACAACTCATTTTTCCGCATTGCTTAATGTGGTCAGGTGATGACTTCATCGAAGAAGGTTCTGGATGAGGAAAGCGTCCACCCATGTGTCATGTTCATACCCTCATTGGAAGGAAATTGATGTGCCCACAGCAATTGACTGGAGAGCTGCCAGACATCCGGGCAGGACAGAGAATACATTGTTTTTTTCCCCCATTGTCTATTAGTTTTCATACAAACATTCATTTTAAGGAAACAGGTAAAGTAAGGTTTGTTACATGAGTACATACATTGCATGTGGTCAAGTGCCAGCATGCCCCTGTAGTAACCAGGCATCTAGCCATTTATAGTGTGTAGCTCAACCGCATGTACAAGGTGCAAATATTTACTCACGGTCTACAAATGGGAGCATCTCATAGCCATTTCAGAGGCCACTGCAGTCGAGCTGCCATGCAGTATAGCTCATAGTTCGGTGCTTCCTGTCCGCCCTTGTGCAGTGGATTACACAAACAATGCAGTGCTACCCTTTTCCTACCGGGCTCCTATATCAACATTTTCAGCACACTATCCAGCTCCCTAAAGAAAGCCTTGAGGAGCCTCACTGGAAGCACATTTTAGCAAATGCCGCTCTGCCCATGGGGAGAAGGGAAGGATCTTCCAACATTGCACTGACTGCCTATTGCAGGTCCCCACCTCAGTCAAACTCTCCTGTATTAGGTTAGTACCAGTGTGATATACATTACTCTAGCATAGATTCCATGTGGGGAAGATTCTGCTGCGTATTACGCAGGTAAAGTAACATATTATCTGCATACTGTATAGAGAAATGGTGTACCACGTTCCATTATTTAGTATTCCCCATTCTGGGCCATTAAGTCTAAACAGGCCTTCGAGTGGTTCAATGGCCACCTCAAATATTAAGAGAGAAAGTGGACATCTTAGCCTAGTGGCCCGGCCTATGGGGAATGAGTTAGAAATGTCTCTACCTGTGCAGATTCTGGTGGTTGGGTCTGAGTATAGGAGTCCTATCCAAATTCTAATTTCCTGTCCAAACTCCATGATTTCCAGCACCGTCATAAGGTGCAGCCATCCCACAGTGTCAAATGCCTTCTCTATATCCAGTGACATAGCCACTGGGGGTGTACTGTCCCCCTGCATTTGCTCCATTATGGATAACAGCCACTAAAGGTTTAGAAATGTATTTCTCCCTGGAATAAACCCATTTTGGTCTGGGTGGATCAGTATACTGATTATCAGGGTCAAGCTATTGGCTATCACCATCTTAAGTATTTTTTTAATAATGAAAGAGGTTGGTAGGAGCACACGTCCAGGGAACCATGCTCCTGTTTGGGGAGGACAGCTATCAGCACCTCTCTTAGCATCTGCGGTAGGGTTCCAGCCACTTTAGACTCCCTGTATAGCTGGAGAACTTCAGAACCAGTTTCATTTGTGTGTTGCATAAAACTCCACCAGGAGCCCGTTGGTGCCCTAGGTTTTTGTTGCGTTTCATCTGCTCTATAGCTGCAAGTATCTCTGCTATTGTGAGCAGCTTGTCTAGGGTGCGTCTCTGTAAAGGATCTGGCCTCAGGATAGGTAGCCTGTACACATGGGTGCACAGGGTTGCTCCTTCCAGCATCAGTAGTGGCATATAGTGTGGCATAATAGTCCATGAACACTTCATTAATTGTGGCTTGGGTAGTGACCATCTCACCTGATGGTGACATTATAGCACCATTGGGATCTTTAAGGAAGTCCTTGAGGAGGAGCCATGCCTAAGGTCGACCTGCCATGTCACCTTTTGTGTGTTGATGGTCAACATATTCCCTATAATAAAGCCGCCCCAGGAACGCTACCAGATCTCTGCACTCCCAACGCAGTCCAACAATGTTATATTGATCCCCAGATCCCCACCTCAGTCTTATGTCTTTCCAATGCATTGATCTCAGTAGTCAACATGCATTTTATACCATATGAGCTTTTAATGCACAGACCACAGACCACCACCTTAAATGCATCCCATTCAATGCCCCTGCTTGATTCAGTACCATCATTTTCATCAAAATACTTATCAATGTAGTCCCCAATAGATTCTCTATATGGCGTGTCAAGCAAGACTTGATTGTTAAGTATCCATGTGGGTATTCGTGTGCAGCGTCTGCCCCATCTCCCTGACATCTTAAGTGGGCTGTGGTCCGGCAGTGTCTGACGCATGTATTCTAGGCCAGACTCCCGAAGGGACTTACAACTCGTAAAGTTATGAGTGCAGGGTCACTGCACTCATGGTGGAATCTCCACACTGCCGTGCTCAGTGCAAAGATTTAACCCTGAGTTCGGAGTCTCCGCGTTTGTAACTTTACAATAAGTCCCTTTGGGAGTTGGGCCCTCTGAGTCTAGGACATTATAGGTGATTGCCTCATTGCACAGAAACAGATCTGCAAATGTGTAGGTGATGTGCAGGGGAGTAGTAGGAGTATTCCAATATGTTGGGGTGCATCATATGTCACGTCATAGAGTTGCATGCCCCTAATTCATGAGCCAAAGTGGGTGAAATCATGGAGGTGTCGATCTATCTAGTTGAATATCATGTACTCAGTTAAAGTCTCCACCACATATGCAGGCGGGAGGCCAGGTTCTGCACCAATGCTCAGAGAAGGCCAACTAGAAACTGCAGGCTGGTTACTATTGAGGGCCTAAACCGACATCAGTCACAGTGGTCCCTGTCCAGAGTACCCTCTCCAATAACACATAGTGCCCTTCCTTGTCAGAGATTCTACGATGTATCACCAGTGGGACCGAAGCAGAAATAAAGATCATTCTCCTTCTGGTGTATGCCCATGACCTGTCCTCTCCATCTCCTTGGCAGTTTCTGAAGGTCTGAGTATATTACATGCATCCACTGTAAGTACGCAATATGCACCCCTCCCGCTTTAAGTATCTATGGATCCTGCAGCATTTCACGGGGTGTAGCCATCCCTTGCACAGTCCAGGTTGTGACAGTGTTTCTATAAAACGCCTCCTCTTCTTGTAGTCATTAGTGCTTGGCACCCATACTTTCACTCCTGTTGTGTGTACTAGTCTGTCCGGGGGTTGTCTTAAACTACTGTCGTCTGTACTGGTTGAGGTGAGAGACTCATCCCCATAAACCATGACAGCTGTGTTACTCTCATCTCCCTTCCCCAGGTCGAGACTACAACGGTAGTCTGACCATTGTCTAACCCAACCAACTTGTGCAATCAACTGTTCCATCTTGGTCCCGTGGCACATCAAATACCACTGGCGTACAGTATTGTTCCCTCCTTTTAGGCCCAGTGTGTCTGCTATAACCACTGCCCTCACTCCCTGAGTGTGTTGCCAGCATGCATTCACCCCCTCAGCACCCCAACCCCCGCAGTTATGCAACAGAGAAAAGATGTGCAGTGTAAAAAGGATATAGTGTTGTCTCATTTCACATAATCGGATCGAATGTCATGTGCCCGTTCAACAGAGAAAAAGTGCAACTTCCTCTCTTCCTGTAATGTGTTTGACAGCCATTCTTTGAGGAACAACTCCATAATTCCCCCTCCAGCAGGCCAATGATGCCTACATTGTTGCGTTTTGAGTGGCCCTCCATGTCACTCGCTTTTGCTTCAAGTAGGGTCATGGCTTTCTGCAGGTCTTTTGTTTGAGCTTGCATGTCATTCATCAATGGACGCATGGTGGCCAACGTAGATTCTGCAGTGCCCACTGATTCCACTTGTTTTCTGTGGTCTGCTTGCAAGATTGCTATAGTAAGGGCATCGAGTTTAGGCTCCTTCATCGCTTTGATGTCCTTGGAGGACATCAAATTACCCATATAGGTCATATGGGTCTACAGCGTCTGCTCCTCATTGCTGCCCAATGACATGTGTCCTGGGCTGGTGGACCGAGCTGATGTCCCCGTCCCCAGGATATTGCCCCCCTTTTAGTCCTTCAGCTTCACCATAGTTCATGTTCACTCTGTGGTGGGGCTATACTCTGTGGTCCACGCTTCTAGGTAACAGAGTTCCCACCACACTTCAATCAGGCCCCAACCACCGTTTGCTGGGGTCCATCTCCGCCTAAGCTGCCTGGTGTTGATCTGGCCTTGTGTGGATTGTGTTGTTCCCACACCGTGCCCCAAGTTTATTCAATGATGCCACAGCACCAAGGCTGTCACAATTGAGGAGGTTCTACGTGAGTGCTCTCTGTGTGGTTTCAAATAGGGTGTGACAGGGAACAAGGGCCCCCTCCCACACTGCCGGGCCACAGGTTTTTGCCATGGCAGTGTGCCCCTACTTGTGCAACGTAATCTGTGCCAACTACTTTGTGGCCTCTCCTTTCACCCTGTGGATGGCCTATGCTGCAAGCCTTGAATGTCCCGGCCTGCTATTCTGTCCACCTGGGACCTTAACGGCCTCTGCTGCATCAAAGAGAGGCCGGGGTATGTGCTGGCTGGACGAGGATGGGTACTGGCCTTGTTGGCACTGTGGACACAGGCCAATGTAGCATCTCGCCTCTACGCAGAGCCATGCCCTTTGGAGCTCTCGAGACCTCCTCCTCAGCACTAATGAAGGCTTGTCTATGTGCTGGAGCCCAACGCTTGAATGCACAATGCAGGCTGTGGTAGCCATTGCCAGCTGCAGGGGCCAAGCATGCTTGATGGGCCTCTTATGGTCTGTTGTAATCTTGCGAGGGGCACCTCTTAGTTTTTGGTCAGGCAGACTGCTTGTTAGTCCACAGGATGCCTAATTTATGGGTGGGGAGCAGGAGCTCCCTAGTGTGCGACCTGCCCATTTGCCATCTTCCTCACAACCGCCAGGACAGGGAATCCATTATGGCTGTGTGGAGAGCCTTGGCTTGCGTTTCTCCAACATGGGGTCCCATGAACGGTGTAGGCTCCTCTGTGCTGAAGGTGCTGCACAGTCCTGGAATATGCTCCTGTTTAAAAGCTATGAATCAAAGCAGGACCAAAGGGAGAGCACAGGTTACTTTTTGCATATTGTTGCAATACTTCCCTATAGTTTGTACCTAACCTTTTATTTTTCGTATTCCTGAGGAAATGAACTCTGTTGATTTTTCTAAGTTATTATAGAATTTTGTCCCAAAAGAACATCTATTTTACTGAGTAGCACCCTTCCACTGGTCTTTGCTGCCCAGAGTCACTCATACACTCATCCCCAAAAATACATTGAGTCTTTCTCGAAGACACTCAAGACAGCAATTGTTTTCTGGGCAAACACATTGCACGCAGGAGGACGCTGACACAGAGGTTCCTATTTATTACCACACCCATAAACCTTTTAGATTCAGACCCCAATTCTGAATTGCAGTTTGTGCTGCAAGAAGAGTGCAGGGGGCAACCAGAGTGCTACATCTGCATTACAGGGGTTTCAGAAGGGCATATATTGGTGGAGTACAATCTTAGCATAATCATGAGAGATATTGGAAGTCATCTTTATTGAGGCTGCACCACCAGTTGTTCCCCTGGAGCCATCACCCTTAGAAATTGGGTCTTTAGTTGTTAGTCAGTTTACACACTGTACAAGTAGGGACCCTCTATCTAGTTAGGGTAAGAGAGTCACACATCTAAGATAACCCCTGCTCACCACCTTGGTAGCTTGGCACAAGCAGTCAGGCTTAACTCAGATTCAATGTGCAGTGTATTTGTACACACACACACACACACACACACAGTAACACAATGAAAATGCCACAAAAGTACTCAGCACCTATTTAGAAAAGTAATAAGTAATATTTATCTGAGTAAAACAAGACCAAAACAATAAAACTCCAACATACACAAGTGGAGATATCACTTTTTAAGATTAAAAAGAGTCTTAATCCTGAAGAGTCAATGGTTGTATCCTAATAACACACAGTACCTTGTATGCGTCAAAAACAAAGATGATGCGGGCCACAAAGGAGGTGATGCATCGGAAAAGCAAGGGATGCATTGATTCTTTTCCTGCTGGACCGGTGATGCGTTGATTCTTTTCCCATTGGGATGGCGATGCGTCGATTCTTTGCCTCGCAGAAAGGTGAAGTGCAGAATACTTACTTCGGTGCAGCGTCGATTAAGAAAATGATACCCAGAAGTGATGCTTGGAAAATCCAGATGCACAGCAAAGATGAATCCGCACTGAAACAGGGGATCTGTCGAATCTGCAGCCACAAGAAATGCGATGCATCGATTTTCAAGCTACTGTACAGATGCTGCATCAATTTTTCTGCTGAAACGGTCCAGTGCATGAATTTTTCTTCTGGTCACCAGCTTTCACTTCCAAAGACCAAGGGACTGGATTTGGCACCATTTGGCAAATCAGGACTCTCAGCAGAAGAGCCCAGGCACTGAAAGATGAAATCTTTGATGTCCCTGAGATCTCTTAACAGGAGGTAAGCTTGGTTCAAGCCCTTGCAGAATCTTGGTGAGTAGGATGTAGAAAGCCGAGTCCAGTCCTTTCACTCCCAGAGCAGAAGCAGCAAGCAGCAGGCCAGCACAGCAAAGCAACAGGCAGAGTGGCAGTTTCTCCTTCAGCACCCTGCTCTTCTCCCTGGCAGAATGTCCTCAGTCCAGAAGTTTTCTGAAGTTGTGGTCTCAGAGGCCCAATACCTAAACTCATTTCTGCCTTTGAAGTAGGCAAACTTCAAAGGAAAGTCTTTGTAGTGCAAAAGGCTCTGCCTTTCCCTGTCCTTACCCCAGACACACTCCAGGTGGTAAGAGACTGCTCTGTGTAACGACAGGCACAGCCTTATTCAGGTGCAAGTGTCAGCTCCTCCCTTCACTCTAGCCCAGGAAGAGCCATCAGGATATGCAGGACACACCTCAGCTCCCTTTGTGTGACTGTGTAGAGTGAATTCACAAATAGCTCGACTGTCATCCTGACCCAGATGTGTATTTCACCGCCAAGCACAGGCACAGTATGGTTAAGCAATAAAATGCCCACTTTCTAAAAGTGGCATTTTCAAACTTACATTTTAAAAACCAACTTCACAAAATGAGGTATTTTAAAATTGTGAGTTCAGAGACCCCAAACTCCACATCTCTATCTGCACCCAATGAGAAATTACACCTAAAATATATTACAAGGCAATTACTATGTTTACCTATGAGATAGGTATTTTGCAATAGTGAAAAACAATTTAGCAGTATTTCACTATCAGGGCATGTAAAACACACCAGTACATGTCCCTCCTTTTAAATATACTGCACCACCATGGCGTTGCATTGGGCCTACTTTATGTGTGACTTAGTAAAAGGGAAGGTTTGGGCCTGGCAAGTGGGTACACTTGCCAGGTCGAACTGGCAGTTCAAAACTGTCCACACAGAAACTGTAGTGGCAAGTCTGAGACATGTTAACAGGGCTACTCATGTGGATGGCACAATCAGAGCTGTGGGACCACTAGTAGCATTTGATTTACAGGCCCTGGGTACCTCTAGGAACTTACTACTAAATCAAATGTGCAAATCATGGATAACCCATTACCAATCCAATTTAGACAGAGTGCACTTGCACTTTTGCACTGGTCAGCAGTGGTAAAATTCCCATTACCCTAAATTCAGCAAAAACGAAGTTCAGCAAGCAGTTAACCACGAGCTGACAGGTCTAACGGGCATGCAGAAAAGGGCATGCAGAAAAGTTCCAATGCTAGGTTTATGTATGTTTCCTGCAAATGCCAGTGATACTGACAAAAAACGACAATAGGATTGTTGAAGTTAAGACAGAAAAACAAGGCATTGAGAACAATTCAAATGAGTATACATTACTAGATGATTTATTGGATATAATACCTCCTGATGATGGAGACATGTAGAGCAAGGAGAAGGAGATTCTGGTGCAGCTGGCACATGTGTTCTTTGCCAGAATTTCCAACAGCGCATAGGAATGAAGTAGCATGGGCACTTGAGATTGATTTGCTACTGTTGTCACTGTGCCTACAGTATCTTTTGTGCCCACTCTGCCCGCCGTTGACAGGAGGGTTTCTATTGCAGTGCTACTTGCAGGAAGACAATAGATTCATATTTGCAAACTAAAAACTGAAGATGGGCAACTTTTGAGGCTACTATTACCTTACAGAAATTAGCTGCCTATTATGTAGATGAAGAAATAGCTGAGTGAAGAAACAGCTAAGTGTGTGCGTGATGCTGATGAGAAGTGTGAAGAGATGGCAGACAAATGTGGTGTTGATCTGGCCAAGAAAAAGAGTTTGTAACAATCTTACAGAACGTATATGACTGAAAACAAGATTAACAAAATGTGTTTATTGCCTCTACCAGCACATATTAAAGAGTTAGCAGATAATACGATGAAATTGATTAATCTAAAGAAATACAGAGACAAATTGGGACCGAAACCTAAAGGAAATAGCAAATCACTAAAGAAAAAGACAGAGGCAGAGAAAGTCACAAGTGTGAATGATCCTGTAAAGGAAATGATTGTGACTGAGTTTCCCTTCTGATAATTACATGGAGGTGACCATGTGCATGTTCCTTGACAGACATCACATCTCCTTGCATTCACATTGAACTTCCCAAAGCTTCAAAGCTCACTGTAGAACCAGGAAAGCAGTATATGTAAGAGGACAGATTGGTGACAATTTCAAAAGTGCTTTGGGTTGATTTTAACACGTTATTTGCAATTGTGATTCAGAAAGATTTGTGGGCGGAGTGTAAAGAAGCTTGAAATTTGCTAACAGAGGAGCCACAAAGGGTGCTCCCTTTTAATGCCCCAGCTGCTTTGGCCATGGATATATACAAAGAGGTGATTGTGCATTTCAAACAAAAAGCCTCCGAGGAAGAGGTGAATTGGTCAAAGATTGTGAGAGCTACTCAAGAGCCAAAGGAGTCAGTGCATGCATATTATGAAAGGCGTATGAGGATTTATTGAAAGCTCACTGGAGTTGGCCACCCCACAAAAGAAAGCAGTGGGTTTATGTCGGCTTTTGTTTTGGGTTTGTGGCCGGAACTTCGTTTTTTTCTTCAGCAAACTGACATGTGTTGGGGGCTAAGAGTACTGATGAAATACTGAAGTGCACAAAACTCTACAACTATTGTTTTGATGCAAAATTGTGGAAACTGAAGGGAAAACTAATTATTGGTTCAAACCCACGCTCAAGCACTTCCTGAAGATGGCGAAGAGCAGCATCACCAGGAGCAGTGGCCATGCCTGTACTGCACCACTGAGCCTGGCACACCTAAAATTGCACAACTTTTATGTGATTTATTGCAAAGTGAATGTTGAGCCTAAAACGGTTACATGTGTTTGCAACTGTTTTATGAGGCCATAGACGGTAATAGCATGCGCTCTGTAATTACCTGGAAAGAGCAGATATCTATTATTGCAACAAGTCAAGCAAGAAACATGCGATCATATCGTTTATTGAAATATATTGTTAATTTCAAATGAGTTTCAACATATTTTATTGAGCTGCATTCATTCACAGCAATCTCATTGTGCCTTGGCACATCACCTTAGAGGAGGGATTATGACACATGCCTTACACATCCAGGCTGTCTGCAGTTGAGAAGAGCACACTGAGAAATTTAAGGGAAAGTAAATAAACACCTGCCCATATTTATACTTCTTTAGCGCCGCATTTGCGTCGTTTTTTTACGCAAAATCGGCGCAAACTTACAAAATACAGTTGTATTTTGTAAGTTTGCGCGTTTTTGCGTCAATAAATGACGCAAATGCGGCGCAAAAAAAGTATAAATATGGGCCTTGAAACGGACTCATTTTTAAAAGAAATGCTTTCTGATTTGGTTTCTGATTTACAACCTGTAGCACGCAAGGGCCAATTGCAGCTTTTGAAGAGCATGTAAACGGGAAAGTATTGCTTCTTTGGACATAGCGAGACCTATTGGCTTTGCCAGTGCCTGTTTTCGATTACAGGTACACGAGCAACTGCTGAGTATGTTTCTTTAGGTTAAACAAGGTTGCCTAACACAAGCAAAGCTTTAAAGCATAAAAGTATACGTGCCGGATATAGGAAGTTTCAGAAACTTGTAAGCAAGCATTGTACACCTTTCTGACTTTCATTTGGACAATAAAATATGTGCACCTTAATTTAGTGCCCAGTTGAGAGACACTGCCAACCAGACCCATCACTAGTCCCCATCACTAGGCCTTGGGGCAGTGCAGCGCAGGCCTTGAAAAAGTGGTACAGGCTGTCCTCTGTCAGAAAACACTCACCCAGAAGTCGAAATCGAACTGAAGTGGTGACCTTTTCCACACTTCTCAGTAACTGCAGTAAACCATACATGTTCGGCCCCATTTGGGGGGCGTCAGTGCAGGCACGTGCTACTGGGCCACATACATGACTGTTGTGTGGTCATTGTCCTACTGCGCTCTGAAATCTGGGGCAACTACACCCTTTCCGCATTTAACCTTCAGGAGAGCAAGGCCGAGTGGTGAAAGGCTTTCTGGGAGATAGTGTAGAAGATGGAGACTCAGAACTCAAACAGTCAGATAGCAGACACAATAGATCAGTCCATCCCATTGCTTGTCTTTTAGTAAAAAGACAGCACCTTTATTTCACAGCAGAATGGGATATTACACCATTAGACAGAGGTTAATGGGCTCTGAATGAAATACTGCACCTCCTACAGTGCAATCCTCCCTCGTCTAGTGTCAGCCATTGTAATGTCACATCCCTGCAATTTGAGTTTAGGCAAGATTGGGCACAGGTGTAAGTTCACTAACCTGTTGCCACATCATCAACTTGTAGGTCAATTTGAACTGTTCCTACGCCCAAAAGAGTCTCAGCAGGACATCTTCCTACAGCAGAATTAACTTTGTGAGTTTGTGTTACAGCGTTTCAGCCTTTGGAGGTTGATCCTTACATTATCTGCTCAGTGGACACAAAGCTTGGCTGGTGCATGATGGTGCACATTTCAGTTTATACAGCTGTTGTCTTCTTTGGGCAGTGGTCCTGCTCCTCTCGCTATGGAGGGGTCGACAGCTCCGTAGGGACATCCCCACACAAGAGTGGCTGCACCAGTCTCTCAGGCATGCTGCAGGAGTGTAACACAACCCGTTGTAGCTTGGCTCAAACTTTATTTACACAGTTTCCCACAAGAGTCACTCCGTGAGATGAGACAACTCAGATTGGTCCCAGCGATGCTCCCACTGGGCAATAATATTCTTCTAGGTATTCTACACACCAGGAACACAACTGGAATTCTCCTACCAGGCAGTCTCTTGTCCTGTGGGGCCAGGTATTCTCATTCCCCATCTGAGCAGGCAAGCAGACATCTAGGCACTAGCAGGTCAACATCTTTTCCAGCAGGTTGTGCAGAATTAAGGTGATGTGTCCATACCTCTAGGAGACTTGCTGTTATGCAGACACCAGTTCTGGTCCCCCAGCAGCTTTTCAAGTACTCTGCAAGGCACTCTCTTCCTTGGTCACAGAGAAATTGAAACTAAAACAATGAGGAGTGGTCTGGGTTTCACTTGTATAGTTAGGGGGATATTTATCAGTCCCTAGTGCCACAGGAGCGTAACTTTACGTGATGCTCCAGTGGCCCTATTATATTTACAAGGTGGCGTTAAGCCACTTTTTGTGGCTTAACACCACCTTGTAAATACGGCCCCTTCACATGCAGCACTTTGCGTGGAATGGGCATGCAATGGGTGACACTTTGGCCATTCTGTCTTGTACTATTTTCAATTAGCATACTGCACTGAGCAAGAGACAGAACAGGGCTAAGCCGGTGGTGTTGGCAACCTGAGAGTTGACCAGATTGCAATGTCAGAATAGTTTAATGGTAAGGGGCTTCGTTGTCTATGCAATGCCTTATGTATGCAGTTACAAGTTGGTTTTTATCCTATTTTTTGTGAACCCTTTTATTTTTAAGCTGCACTCACAAATGTTGGACCATCCTTATGCAGCCAAGCGTAGTATGAGACTCACCGGCTCATTGTTATTGCTTGTGGTGGGTCAATAAGGTTTTGCGTGCTCTCCCTACAGAATTAAATTTGACTGTTGCTTGGTTCACTGCTGTGTCTCACCTTTGTGGGTACGTTTCTCCAAATCCTTACCATATTCTTAATGGCTCTGATATTGAATGTTCCAAATGTGATTGATGCTAAAGACAATTTCTGCTCAATAAATGATTTCTTTATCTGAAATAAGAAGAACAACTATAACAAGGAGAATCTGTTTTTTAAATGAAACTTGTTAAATCTCAGCGTCGGCGTCCAGAATAATACAACGTACGACTCTTCTCAATGGTAAGTTTATTCGTTATTAGACCCCTGACCCGGCTCCGTCCTTTTCAACCGCCTCCTCCCTTTCCACCATCCGTTGTCCCCCTCCTGAATCCCCGTTACCGGGATGCCGCCGGGTTCTATTTACCTTAAAGCCATATTACCAACTACACTAGAATACAACAAAACTATGATACCTGGAGCCACAAGGATCAGGATAAGAATAACCAGGACCAGGTAAACCTAATCTACAAGTATCAGGGTAACCAAAGCCAGAGGACATAACAAACAAACAGGGCCAGGAGAAACGGGACTGTGAGGTACCAGTGGAAGGTTGCTAAGGATCAGGATTGAAGTGGATCCAGGATTATCCGAGCCAGGATGGCTAAGGAGATCAGATCAGGACAAGGATGACCAGGCCCAGCCCAAGAGGAAATAATAAAGAGGACCAGGATGACCCAAATCATGAGGAATAGGAGTGCCAGACCCAGCAGGACTAGGTCAGGAGGCTAGGTGGAGAAGGACGCAGCAGACCAGACCAGTAGGTCCATGGTGGGTAGGATTAGTTTGACCAGAGCTTAAAGGGACATGGAAAGAATTGCAGGAGGGGCCAATACAATAATGGGCCAGGAGCAGGAAGTACCAAGAAGGAATAAAGTCAGGAAACACTAGAACCAGAAGCAACTGATTCAGGACATCAGTACTATGGTGACCAAAGATAGAGGGACCATGGCCAAGAAGAGGACCAGGAAGGCCCAAACAAGCCGGAAGAAGAGAACATGGAACAGGAGTAGGAAGAAAACCAAAACCAGGTGGCATAGCAAAACCCACGAGACAAGGAGATGGCCATTGGGAGGAGACCCAATGTGAGTCTTGGCTACATTATGAGGGCATTCCTCCTGTAAATGTTTCTTATTCATGCTTCTCCTAGAAATCTCCATGTTTTTCATCCCATCTATAGAACTGATAAGTATATGCCAAAAGCTCAGAACATGCAAAGTGAATAAAAAAGCCAGGACTGGCATACCTTGAGAAACAGCAGATGCCGTCTGATGCTAGCACCGTGGTTCAAGGGTAGATCAGAGGGCAGAGGGACAGAACCTTGGCAGAGGGTGTCTGACGGTGAATGGGTGAAGGGCTGTAGTCTGTGAAGGATGACAGAAAGGATTTGGGAAACTCAGAGGGCTGAAGCTACAAAAGCCACCAGTGGTAGCTTCAGAACCAGACAAGTGGTCTGTGAAACTCTGAAGGCATGTTGAAGAGTGGTGCTGAAAAATATGTAACAGAAGTATTTTTAAGGCCAGCACAAAGACTTTGACTGATTGAATAGTTTGTGAAACTCTTGGCTTTCAGAGGAATTTGAAGATGTATGGTGTAGTGTTAATGCTGAAGAAGAACAGGTTGGAGGGCTGTGAGGCCAGTAGGAATCATGCAGGTCGGGGCCAACAGATAGGCTTTTAGGGCGAATAGAAAAATCAGAAAGCCAAACAAGATATTGTGAAGACAATATTCTGTTGTGAGACCTTTAACAGAGGTTCTGTGGCTATTGACAGTCAACAGATGGATTCAGTAGTCTATGGGGGCTGGAAAAGGGGTAAACCGACTCTCCCATAGAAGCAAGACCAGGTAGAAAGTGAGAGTTGACAAAAATTATGTTTTTTACACAAATGCGGTGCAAACTTAACTCCATATTTATTTATATTTTGACCCTAACACGTCTAGCAGCAAAATATTGGAGTTAGCGCCATTTTTTGGATGCGCAAACCCACCTTGCGTCAATTAGATGCAAGGTAGGCGTTCCTGTCCAAAAAATGACACTAAGCCCTTAGCGCCATATTTATCCTCCCGTGCAAAAATGGCGCACAGGTGAGGCGGGCCTAAATAATGGTGCTAAGCTTGCTTAATGCCTGGGTCAGGGTAGGCGTTAGGGGACCTGTGGACCTATTTCCATGGCCAAATACAATGGAAAGGGCACACCGGTGCCCACCCCAAGCCCCAGGAACACCCCCACCCACACCAGAGGGACAGCAGAGGACAAGGGACCCCATCCCAGGTCAGTGAGGTAGGTCATTTTATGTTTTTTTTAAGTACCATTGGGGGCCCTTACATGGGGCCCCCTGCCTGGCACATGGTGTCATGGCCATGCACAGTGGACACTGGTCCCCTGTGCTGGCCATTGGGGTAGTGGGCATGACTCCTGTCTACACTTCGACAGGAGTCATGTATGTGGCTGCTTGTGCGAGAAAAACAAATGATGCTAAGCTGATTAGCTGCAGAAATGTTGTCGCTAACCTGTCTAATGTCATTTTCTGGCGCACCACCTCCTTTCCACATACCGTCACCCCCACCTGGCTAGCGTCTTTTTTTCAGATCCTAGCCAGAGCTTAGCACCGGCTTGTGCCATTCTATAAATTTGGCGCCCGGCTGGCGCTCAGGAATGACGCAAGCCAGTTGTAAACTTTTTAATGCAAAACTGCGTTTGTGCACTTTTGCGCCAAAAAGTAGAAATACGGACCTGAGTACTTGAGGGCCAGCAAGGCAAAATTAAGTCTGTTGGGATGCTTGAGGGAGATCTGAATACCAAGATCACCAAAGGGGATCATGAGCTAGCCACATGGAGGCAGGGTCAGCAAAGGATGATCCAAAAAGATAGTTTAAGAAAGTTAGCTGAGGGCCTCAGAGGGACAGAATATGTAACAATGGGGGAGGTTGTCGGTGCACTTGTATAGAAGATCTGAGTGTCAGTAGGAAAGGGCAAGAACATGTAAGAGTCAGCTAAAAGGTAGTAGTGCTGACTGAGGGATGGATGAGCTACTTTTACAGAAGTCTAATCAGAGATTATTAGGGTCGAGGCAGTCAGAACTGAACTTGAAGACTTGCAGAAAGATCTGACAACATCTGAGGGGAGTATGGGGTTGTAAAATATAACAGAGACCGATGGACAAGCCAGATGAGATTTTTGAACTGGCATAGTGGAGGTTCTGGAAGATGCTTTAGTGTCACCCTCAAACCCTAGCACTGACATTCCAGATGCATGTGTGTAAGTGGGGTAGATGTGTAGCAAGTGTGTAGTAGTAAGTCTTTATGTGTGGTGAATGTCGGAGCACTGAGACCAGTGGGCTACATTTTGGATTGTCACAGGTGTAACATGGCACACCGTGGAGAGTAGACATAGCTTTCCCAGACAGGGGAAGTTTATTGACTGCATTCCAGTGTCTGGTGAGTGGAGACCAAAACAATAAAGTAAGGGAGGGTGAATAAATGGCTACCCATAGAAATTCAATGGAGTCCTTGTTAGCAAAGGGTTGCCTTGTAAGCAAAGAAATGGTAGGAGTAAGGAGTGGGTCAGCAGTTTTCATTGTTAAAGTTGAGGAAGCTTCTAAGCAGGCCATGCCCTATTCTTTGTTCCTGACTATTGCTTCAGGAAGGCTGATGACAGGCAGTTGCAAAAATCTTGCACTTCATTATGAATAAAGGCTGTAGTGGAGCTACAGCCAGGAAATGATATTTGAAAGGGAACCACCTCAACCCATTCGTGAAACCTTAGACAGTGGATCCACGTCCCCGTCTGAAAAATGCGTATAAAAGCGAGTCTGTAAAATTACTGACTCATAGGTCACACGAGCGGAGGTAACAAAAAGTCTTTTAACAGTGTCTCATTTCCACTATATTCATAATAAAGTCAATGAATAAATTACCTCTCTCAGTTTATTTTTTTAGTGTCTTTGATGCCTACATGTTTTTTTCTGATTTACTGGGAATAGTCCTTCATATACGATTGATATTCAGGTCTTAGGTTTTAGTCCCACTCCTTCACCAGTAAAGAAGGCATTATCAATGAGTTGACATATTGTTGGGATTAGTTAGCATCACCAGATCTTTCCCTCCCTAACCTTCCTCATGAAATTCCTCCCTGTCCAGAGAAAAAGAAGAGGCAGTGAGCATCTCTGGTTTGTAGTCTGAGGTGGTCATTACGAGGCTTGCGATCTTTAGACTGCGAACCTCGTTGCAGCAGTCTCCCTGCCGTGGACCCTGCGGCAAAGACTGCTGCATTATGAAATAAAGGGTTCAACTGCAGCCAAAGTGCCACACTGCCGCCAGTACCGCCAGGGCGGTCGGTCAGCCGGGCCGGAGATGAGTACCTCCGTCCCGGTGGCACCGTGAGACCGCCGGCAGTATTATGACCCAGCAGATCGTCAGGTTTTCTATGGCGGTTGCACCACCACGAAACCCGTGGCGGTAACCCGGGAGCACTATCCCAACCACTTCCATGCACATGCAAACACCCTCCCCCCACTTCCACGCACATGCAAACACCCTCCCCCCACTTCCACACACATTCAGACACCCTCCCTCCACTTCCATGCACATGCATGCACCCTCCCCACACAACCATACACACACCCCCACTCGCATTCACACATACGCACCCCCCTTCCTCAATCATGGACACCCCCACCGCATCCATTCATGCACTCGCCCTCTCTGCATTCATGCACACGCACTTCCCCTCTCCGCATTCATGCACACACTCCTCCTCTCAGCCTTGATAAACACACCCAGACAACGCATTCAATCATGCACTCCCCTTCTCCACATTCATGCACACGCACTCGCCTTCTCCGCATTCATGCACACGCACTCCCCCTCTCCGCATTCATGCACACACCCAGACACCGCATTCATTCATGCGCTCCCCCTCTCTGCATTCAAGCACACGCACTCCCCCTCTTCACATTCATGCACACACCCAGACACCTCATCCATTCACACACCCAGACACCCCCATTCGCACACACACACCCCCATTCGCACAAATACACGCACCCAGATCGCACACATGCACCTCCCCCTCTGTTGGTCGATCAACTTACCTTTTCCAGCGAGGTGGTTGTCCGGGAGGGGATGTGTCCTGGTGTTTTCCACTGCCAGCACTGCACCGCCGACAGAACTCCGCCACGCCATATTACGCAGCGGAATATGGTGGGTGTAGTCTTGTTGGCGTGGAGGGGCTGGTGGTGGAACCGCCTCTCTTCCTCCATTGGCCAGGCCGACGGGGTTGGATTTCTGCCCGTAAACGGGTGAAAATTCTACCTAACGGAAAATATGGTGGTCTTCTGACCGCCAGCACTTGCTTTCTGTTGGAAGCAGCGGCTGAAGTCGCAATGACCACCTGAATCCTCATCCTCCCCGTTAATAATAACATCCTTTTATTTTCTTGGCTATTCCTACCTGAGAGAAAGAAGAGGCAGTGATCATCCTTGGTGTGTAGACGGAAAGTTCCATCTACCATCTATTTCTATGTCCTTTCTCAGGAAATTCTTCCCTCTCCAGAGAAAAAGAAGAAGCAGTGAGCATCTCTGGTGTGTAGCCTACATGCATACCTTCCTCCTTATTAATAAACTCACTGTGTTCCCTTGGTGATTCCAATCAGAGAGAAAAAAAAGGCAGTGATGATTCCTGGTGTAAAATACAACAGTGAAAAGGCGGCAGTGTAGTATCCGCACATCCAAAGTCACCTAATATACCGGCTATCAAGACAATATGACAATAGCAATATTACTGAGAAACAGGTGCAAATCTGGTGAAGACATCCTGTCACAAGATGAACAACCCAGTCTGAAAATCAGAGCAGGAAATACATAACATACTAGACACCAGAGCACACTGAAAAGATGAGCAATTACAGTCCAATTGGTATATTCAACCAGATATGATCACTGTATGAATTTATTTTGGAGTTGGTGAAATAACAAAATCCAAAGCAGCTAAAAGGCAGCAGACAAGTGTTTCCTCCTCCAGGACTTTCTCAAGACTGAAGCATAATGCATAAGACCCAGGTACATTCCCATGTCTTTGTGAGTTAAAGTGAGTACATAGCTGTAGAACACTAAACAACCACAGCTAGTCTTGCAACAAATCTAATCATCTTTGTCATTGGCCATCTCTTCAGGTAAATAAAAAGGATCTTGAGCATTTGTGGAGTTCCATACTGAGCCTCCCAAGTTGCTGTGTTATGGCTTTGGCATTCTGTGCCATATCGTCTAGAATAACTTGGAAACATCCAAACATTCTCTTGTGTGGCTGTTGGGACATTTAGACCTATGAGTTAGTTCTGTTTATTTGCAAGTTGCATTTAGGCCAGTTTTAGCACTATCTGCATAAAGAAATGGATGCCAATTGTTTTCACTCTTTGTTTGCAGTTCTATCCCGTAGCAAGTACCTGTTGAAATATGTGCTAGTCATAATAATACATAAGTTTAGTTTAGACAGCAGCCTGGCAAATAGTGATGTTTCTCTGGTATTTGCATTTCTTTGCTATTTACAGGATTGCCATCCAAATAGCACAAAATGCCTGTTGTTTAGCTAGCAGCTGAGCAAATAGTGACATTTCTTTGCTATTTTTCAGGCCACCGGACTAATAGTACTAAGTTTCTTCTACCTAGCCAGTAGCCAGGGAACTAATGAAGTTCACTTGCTATTTGAATGACCACCAGCCAAACAGTACATAATGTTTGCTATGTTGACCGCAGCGGGTAAAGATAGAGGTTTCCTTGCAATTTGCTCAACCACAGGACACACAGTGCATAATGTTTAGCCACTGGCTGGCCCGATATTGAGATACTTTGCTATTCGCACGACTGACAGCCGAACAGTACACAAGGTGAGCCAATTAGTTACAAGCTAGGTAAATAGTAAAGTTTTTTTCATGTGCATGGCTGCCAGTCAAACAGTAAATAATGTCAGCTTTCTAGCCAGACGCCAGGTAAGAAGAGAAGTTTATTTGCTATTTACATGTCTTGTGGATAAACTGTGGAGAATCTCTACTATCTATCAGAGACGTTAAATAGTGAAATTGTCCTGCTAGTTGAGAGACTGTTGTCCAAATGGTAAATTCTCTACCATTCAAACAATTCCCAGGTAAATAGCAGAGAAAATTCACTATTTACCTGGCAGCCAGCTAAACAGTTGTCCACTTATGCTGATTGTAGTATTATAGCATGCAAACCTTCATATACCTTCCTTTCTGCTAGAACTGCAGCAGATCATGTTACATCACTGCACAAGAAGAATGAGATCAGACCTGTATGTGCTGATTGTCAATCAGGCCCCTTCGCTCCCTTGACACTGTCTTGGCAGGAAGGAGAGTCAATAAGCACCGATTACTGAGGTCACTGGTACTGTAAAATCCCAGATTTTGTACAATATCCAGACCACATGTTAAAGCTTTCAAAACAGCATATCTCATTACTGGGCTTCTGTAGCTTTTAGATCGAATCTCATTTAATCAGAAGTCAAACACTCACTATCTTTCTATGCGTTAAGTTGACATGACCCTCACAGGTTCTCGAAAACAAACTTTGGAAAACTTACTGTCAACTCGCCTTGAATAATCACGAAAAATACGAATACCTAAAACATATTGTTTCTGCATTTTATTTCTTCTGAAAGCACCTGTTGTCTCTTTTAAGTCACACTGATTAAAATAAAATGCACTGGAATGGAAAGAAGTCTAACAGCCATTTGGCAAAGGTACATGTCTGAAGGTTGGGTTTCACTGCCTGCTGCTCTCTTCGATTTATGTTGCTGTTGGTAAGCTCTGGTGCTGTGACCAGGGTTTATGTGGAGGATGTTCAAACAGAGAATGCACTGCCCTTGAGAATGAATCCAAGGTTATTCATTACAGCCCATTCCAACTCCCATCCTGATCTCATCATCAGACATGGGTTTCCAGACACACGTACAGAATGAAAGGAACTAAATGAAACTTTTGATAGGACTTTCATGGACAATTAAACACAGTGAAATATCTCCTTGTGCACGTTATTCGATATCATTTAAAGGTATAACATGTGCTTTCCAGGATAAAGTGATCCAGTCTAGTTTCATCGACAAAGCAGGCCATGGTAGACGAGGACTATACATTATAGCAAGGAGATATTTAATAATGAGATGAACATGCCTGCAACACATACTAATAAAAACATCATGGGACAAGTTGCTCCTTTTTTGGTATAAATGTCACTAGGATACAACTTTTCCAGTTCTGGCAATTGCTAACACAACTCGTTCTTTTAAGATGTTTTAGTCTGATTTGTTTGAACCGTACCAGAGTTATTTATTACAGATTAAGGGACAAATTGAATATTTTGGCATGAATGTGCTAATCTGGGAGAACAGGACTAGAACATAATAGGCTAAATATTGCCTGACAATAATATTGTGTCCTTGAGATTACTTACAAACATATTGACACACTGAAGTTGATAATTAATATATCTTTTTTACTTGCAGACATTATGTCGCATATCGGAATTGAGAAATTTATAAATCGGTCTAAACATCCAGAACTAACAATTCATAAAACTAGTGATATTTTCACAAAAGGTAATGGGGTGAACTACAAAGCACTGTTGTGTCTACATTTTTATTATACATAGGCACATATTTTACATTGCAGTTGAGAGTACAACGTTGAACTTCAGAGTTACAGATGTGTCGCTCAAGCTTCTGAGCATTGGCTTCAACACTTTTAGACTTAAGTCCTAATGTATTATAGTCCACTGCCAAGGGCTACACCAGAAAGGTATGGCCCTCTACCCAAGTTGTAGGTCTGAACCGCAGGCCTATTGCCCTCAATGGAGCTCTCAGCATTCCAGTGTTTTAATATAGTTTATAGAATCTTAACAAACATCACACGTTCATTTAGTGCCACCACAATTGAGGTATAAAAGAAATGAAGGTTTGATACTATACTTGTTTATTATCCCCAATGTCCTTGTGCATCTACGCTCTTCAAAACTATGAATGCCTGGCTTTTAACTACCTCATGCACTAACTTCCCAAACACAGCCTACTCAGCACACTCCAACCAGGAAACAAGGAGTTCATTAGCTGCACTTGAACCTGCTCTCACCCGGATCTCTAATTCTATCAGTGCAAGACACCACAACCACCTTTCCTCCATCCTTATCCACTGACTCCTATCTTCAGCACTCACAATAGTAAACCACCAGATGCTGATGTCCACTATATCTTCCCTAGAATGTCCCGCACCATGCTAACTGGTAAAACGCCTGCAACCCTACTGTTCTTTGTCTGAATGCTCCTCCAACTCCCATCCTGCCCCTACTAGTGGGTGCCTCAGGGCTCAGTCTTTCGGTCCCCACTGTTCTCACTCCACACAGTCCCAATTGGTTAGATCATTAGATTCTTGTACCACCTGTTGAATGGACATCACACAAAATGTATCCATTCCTACAGCAAGCAAGGGCAGTACAGCACAAGGGACGAAGAATCAAACCCAGGAAACATTTCGACAGGGCAACTCTGCAAGCAGAATCATTTGAAGTCATAAAATGCAGCACATTCAAAACATAAAGAGGAACACGCATACCTTATTGCCAGGCTCCCATCTCATTAGACACCAAGATAGCTAATGTGTTCAAGAAACCTTATTGAAACTTTGGTAGGACTACTCTCAATGTATCATGTTTAAATTGGGTCAGGCAGATATTCAAAACATGTAGAGTATAGGACATAATTACAAATAGCCTGGTAAATTGTGATTCCTGTGCAAACACCTCAGGGATTGTAATTACAAATGGAGTTATATTTATTTCACCTGTAATTACTCGGTGAATAATGATCACCTCTTCGGTGAATTGCATACAGGTCAAACCTCTCAGAATTTAACAAAGGGAAATGCCCAGTATTTAATAGGGCATGCAGATTTTGGTGCCACATCACCAACATTTACATTTTATTCCCCCAAATCTCAGAATAGCAGCTAAATATCACATCTGATAAATTCTAAACATCTCGGTGTTGGATTGGGTAGGATACACTAATATTCAAACCCTCAGTGAGCAAAAAGCATGTTATTTTCTCTGCAGTATCTCATGTTCTTCTAAACCAGGCTTCTCCCTCAAGTAGCTCGTGAGCTACTGGTAGCTCTCCAACTACATGTGAGTAGCTTTCACATGTGCCTCCCAGCCTACTAAATTAGAAGCTTCTGTTTTGTTGCATTAATATATGTATGCCAACATTTTAAATTGTGCATTTGTACTGAAAATGTGGGTATTTTCAGAATCCATAATTTCCAAAATCTTTTAATGCTACTATTTGAATGATATATCATGCAGCCTTGAAAGGTTTATGCTAAAATTATTACCTTGGTGCCAGAGGGCAATGCAGCTGTGGCAATTGTGTGTTACAATTGTAGAGGCATTCCAAATTGACTAAGCCTTTTTTTCATTACTTCTAGAAATCCTGCACTGAGGTTATCACAACTGGAAATCTTGCATAGGGTGGCCACTAATGTAATCTTGTCTGATGTGCACAACGCTAATAATATTAGTAGCTCAAAATGTTTTTCAATTAACAGAAGTAGCTCTTGTTTATGAAAAGTTTGGAGATCACTGTTTGAAACTTTCAGCCCTCTCTCTTCTACACCCATTAGATGTCATTCCAGTAGTAGAGGAGACTACAGGATCTTCCACATCATTTCTAGATCAGGACCAGAGTTAGAACTCTGAGTAAAATTACATTTGTGTTGTGTAAGTAAATGAGGGAAGGAAAAGTATCAGACAAACAAATTCATACAGAAGAGGCTCCTCCTTTATTAGGAGAACATAAACAGTGATTTGATTGACAGAACAGTCAGGATAATTGTGTCAGCTAACACAATTCATTGTTGATTAAAATATTGATCAAATCAGATATGCAAATGTGGACTTGTCAGGAACGAGAATTCTTGGGTTATTTCTTAGTACAATTGTATACAGGTATGCAACAGAAAGTCATAGTCAGAATATTGGGGCAGATGTATCAAACGTTTTTGCATTTGCAAACTGTGCGATTCACAGAAATCAGCCGTTTGCGAATGCAAAAACGTGATTTGCGATGTATGAAAGGCATTTGCAGGCCAAAAACAAGGAATCGCAAAAATTTCGATTTTTTGCGAAGCGACATGGTTTTGCGTGTCGCAATGTGCATGTCGCATTTTGCGACATGAAATACCGAATCGCTATTTGCAGATCGAATAGCGACTCGCAAATACAGATTCAGTATTTCTCGTCACAAATTGCCATACGTACATTGCGACACGCAAAACCATGTCGCAATTTGATGCATCAAAAATTCGCAATTTGCAAATTTTCGCAGACTGGCCTTCTGCACATGCAAATTACCACAGATTGAAACCAGGAGGTAACCAGGTGCAACCTATATAAAGAGGCCCAGAATGCCTCAGCCTCTTTTCCACAATGGCTGCACTCTACGTCATGGCGAGGAGAATGAGGATCTTGGCAGGTTTGAGGAGAGGGAGGAGGAGACAGGAGCGCATTTTCAGAGTGCGCATTACCCTTTTTGACCAGACTGAGGAGGAAATATTTGAGAAGTACAGGTTGAGCTCAGCCATGATACTTGACCAGATAGCTGAGCTACAACCCATACTGCAGCGCACAACACACAGGACCAATAGCATACCCACCCATGTGCAGGTATTATGCTCCCTGCACCTACTTGCCTTAGGGAGCTATCAAGTGGTCAAAGCAGCAGCTGGAGGAGTATCACAGTGTGCCCTCTCTAGATTTTTCAATGCATTCCTATATGCCATGCTGAGCAGGATACACCAGTACATCAGATTCTCCCACACCCCACGGGAAATACAGCAGACAAAAATAGATTTCTACCAGATAGCAAAGTTCCCCCACGTCCTAGGTGCCATAGATGGGACACATGTTGCAATCTGTCCACCATCGGCCACAGAGTATGTGTACCGCAACCGTAAATGCCAACATTCAATGAACATACAGGTGATATGCAATGCCTCCTACATCATAACTGATCTCGTGGCCAGGTACCCAGGGAGCACACATGATTCGTACATCTTTCGCCACAGCGGGATTCACACAAGACTGCTAGCTGGGGAATTTGGTGAAGGATATCTAGTAGGTAATTTCCTCTTTACAATGGTGCATTGATGGCAGTGTGACATCAGATGGCACAGCTACTCATTATACCCTCTGTTCCTTCCAGGAGACAATGCCTACGCAGTGCGCACCTACATGATGACGCCCTACCTAAATCCTGCAACACCAGCAGAGCGGAGATACAATTCAGCACACAAGGCAACTCGCAATGTTGTGGAGCGCACCTTTGGCCTGCTGAAGAGTCGCTTCCGATGCATCCACAAAAGTGGAGGGACACTACAGTACAGCCCGGACACGACCTGTAGAATAGTGGCCACATGTGCAATTTTGCACAATGTAGCTACCACCAGGGTCATACCTGTGGAAATATCGGAGCCAGACTCAGATGAGGATGATGATCCCATACCACCCCTACAGCCAGCAGACAGGACCAGTGCAGCAGAGGGCAGGCAAAGGCGTGCTGACATCACGCACAACCATTTCAGATGTAATTTATGACAACAAAACCTCACTGACATGTATTCCGGTAGTTAGCACCTTTATTACCTTGACTTCAGGTAACATATGTGTCACTAGGACAAAGCAAAACACATGAGTCTGACATGAGCCATTTACAGTGTCGTACTATTGTCATCATAGTTTACTGCATTGCTACATGTGAAGGTAGTCCCCTGTGGCCCTTAATGTCACTTCTTAGGACCAAGCATTCCACTTGAGTGTGCAGTGGCCTCGCCTGCACCTCTTGAATCAGGCTCACAGGCAGTACTGTGCCTGGCACTGCGACGCCTATGATCCATCACAGGCACTACAAGACTGCTGAGGCTAGATGACTCCTCAGTATGCCCAACTCTCAGTTTGCTGGGTGTAGCACTGCGTGCTGTCAGCATAGCATCCAGAACATTGGTAATTTGCAGCAATCCCTGGGCAACATCCCGACTGCTATGTGCTGCCTCCAGCTGTGCGGCCACAGCACGCCGTGATATCAGGGCAGTAGATGTAGCTAGACGATTTACAGATCTGCAAAAGCCATTGAACATTCCCATGAATTGGCTTTCGCGCCTGCGGTGGCTAACTCGCTCATGCCTGATCTCAGTACAGAGTTCCTTAATGGCAGTTGTCAGTTCCTTGGTGTTCTCCACAGCTGTTTGCTGTTCCTCATGCACCTTGCAGATGTTAGCATTCAGACACTCCAACTGCTTGTGCAGCCCCCCCATATTGGCATTGTGTGACTGCATCTGCCCGGGCATTGCCTCATGTTTTTGTTTTGCAGGCGCTGCACTTTGAGCATGGGCACTTCAAGGCCACCAAAGAATGATGGGCCCTCACCTCCATCTGTGTGCTGTGTGTCTGCATCGTGAGGCCTCCTGCGGGGACTTGAGTGACACTGGGGCAGGGACTGCTGCCTTCCTGTGGATCTAGCTTCTGGGGGTGGTGTGTGGCCTTCATCCAGCATTTCGTCGGAGTCCAGGTTTGAATTGTGGAGAGGTAACACCCTTGCCCTGCGTATGATTGGTGCTATACACAATGACTCGCTGGTGTTGGAGTCGGACAGAGGCTGTGTTTCTGCATCCCCCACATTGGCACATTCTGCTGCTACTGGGGATGAGCCATCTGCAACGACAATGTGCAGCATGTCATTAATGTATGTATCACCAAATGTGGCACAATGGTAATAAATGTACACTTACATTGTATCACTATGAACTGTGTGTTTTGTTTTTCTGGGTGTTGCTTTACTTAATTGCATTCTATGTGCTATTTACAGCTCTGGGTTGTGGACTACCACTCCCATAAGGCATTGTTGTGCCGCATGTAAGATGTGGAATGGACTACTTATCACAATGCTTTGCACTACTTGCTATTTCCTAAGGAGCAGTTGTACATGCACATATGGGGTTACATATCATTTTTGGACTTACCTTTACTGGTGCTGGGTGTGCCAGAAGTGTCAATGTCAGTTACCCCACTGACAGCTTCTGGAAGCAGTGTGGGCTCCACCAGGTCTTCCATGGGGGTGGAGGGTGTCTGGGTGGATGGTCCGCCTCCTGTGCTCCTTGCCTCCTTTAGCCTGCTGGCCACCCTCTCCTTGGCACGGGAATGCAGGTCGTACCACCTCTTGCGTATCTCTTCCACTGAGTGCTGCGCAACCCCCACTGCGCAGATTTTGGTCTGGATGTCAGCCCAAAGTTTTCGCTTCTCACTCTCTGGTACCTGGAGTGAGCTCTTCCCAAATAGCCGGTCATGGCTCCTGACAACCTCCTCAGTGAGCACCTCCAATTTTTGCTCACTGAATTTCAGCTTCCTCTTCCTCTCTCCCTTCTCCTTCCCATTACCAGCATTGGCCATGTTGATGTCAGGTCCTGGCTTGCTCACAAACTTGCTCCCTGGGGCTGGTCTGTGACTCTCTGACTGCTCCTGTGGGTGTGGTACCTGGAAACAGCATGGGCTGACTCACTTCCTGCTTGTGATGTCATCAGGCTGTGCCAGGTGACCGTTTTCGCAATTTGCGATTTTCAAATACCGAATCACAAATATTTTTGCGATTTGGTATTCGGACCTCACAAATTGCATTAGCGATTTTTAAGAAATCGCTATTTCCGACTCGCAAATTTATTACATAGCATTTTGCGACTCAGAAATAGCGATTTCTTAAAAATCGCTATTTCCGAATCGCAAATGGCTTTTTTCATACATCTGGCCCATTGTGCCTTGAACATAGTTTACAAAAATCTATCCTGCAATGAATAATGCAAAATCCACACCCAATGGGATATTTGTTTGCCGCAATTTTTAAGACAATATTTAAATCAGATAATATTTCTGACTATGATATTTAGACATACAACTAATATAGATCCCCTCAATGGCATAGTGTGGTGCTCAGAAAGTTAAAGAACATTTAAAAAAAATATAGAAAACAGGGTAAACCCATGAAAAATGTCACATTTTAGTGTAGTACAAGCCACACTGCTGGATTTTGAGGTCATCATGTCTGGCTTTGAAAAAATCAAGTTTTGTCCATGCCTGCTTGACTGAAATCACCCACTGTTTAAAGACCAAGGGCAGATTTACGACAGGGTTGCTTCATGCTTGCACCACGCAATGTGGTACATGCGTGGCACAAATGCCTAAGTCATATTTTTGAAGCCATGCAAAGCCACTTCGCGTGGCTTTGACTGGCTCCAAAAATATGGAGCAATGCAAGGCAGCGTAAATTAGTACGTTGAATTACTCTGCACAAAAGCAGGCATTGCATGGGTGTTCCCACGCACCTCCCATAGTTTTTAATGCGTTTCCAGATTTACCAAACCTGCTAAACCTGGGACTGCACCAAAAAATATTCCTACCCAGGAGATGTATAACAGGAGAGGTATCTTTATTTCACCTAATTTTTTCCTCTTTCTATGTGTGGTGAATTCGTCAGCACACATAAAAGAGGAAAATGCCTCTCAGGATTGTTTTTTCGCAAGAAGGTGCCTGCATGCAACACAGTCACCCTTGCATGATGGTGCAAGGGTGCCTGCATAGGCACTAGGCTGCCAAAAGGGCACCAGTGCTTGGGAAAAAGTACAGGAATGAGCTGTAGCGTATAAATACAGCACATTTCTGACCTTTCCCTGTGATGCAGAGCAGCACAGCAAGGTGACTTGGTGTGCTGCCCTGTGCCACAAAACTCATAAATATTCCCCCAACAGTCCAACGTCAGCACAACCAAAATTGTCTTGGGAAGAGCACTTCATCATGGGACTCCACGTGGTGACCAACAGAGCTTGGTCTGTCACCCACTCTTACCACCCACCCCAAGAACCTCGGGATTGTCATCGACTGCAAATTCAACATTGCACCTGGACAGCCATTACGCACACCCTGGTCACAAGCAAGCTGGGCAAAGGAAATACTCTCTATGTTGAGACCAAAATAAATTCAACAGAAGACTGCAGTCCATTCAGAACTTGATAGCCAGAATCACTCTCAATCCCCCTACCACACTCATATCATGCTACACCTAAAGGAGCTCTACTGCCTCTCCATACACAAATGAGTGCAATTCCAACTCTTCACCCACACTTTCAAGGCACTACATAACACTGGCCCAGCATACCACAACAATTGCATCTGCTTTCACAAATCTTCCAGACACCTCTGCTCGTCTGGACTTCTACATGCACATATCCCACGCATATGAAAAACCAGACCCGGTGGTCATCTACGTCACTCCTACAGCATGGAATGACTTGGCACTACCCAAAAGACCCTCCAACGTACTTCTTGAATTCCGTAGGAGGCTGAAGACGTGGCTTTTCAAGAAGTTCCACTAGGCTTGAGGCTGGGCTAGACTCATATAATCTCAGCATCAGGATAACATCCCACGTGATAGTGCACTCTATAAATCTGCATAACATAGCATAGTCTCATGCCAAGGGCATAGCCCAATCCAGCCTCATCATGAACTGTGAAAACCCTTGGTTTCAAAGGCTGCAGAAATGTCTATCAATAGTTGTTTCACTTCCAATTTAGTTCCTGGTATTAAAATGAGTTTGGATGTAAAGCATAGCAGGCTCATCTCATTGATGTGTAACACAGCCAAGAAGGACACAATTGAGGATAGAGGTGAGGTTATCAATTGAAGATCATTATCCATTATTTGAATTTTGAAGCTTTCAATTCTGATATCAGAGTAAAAGTAATAATAGGGCAACATTTGCCCTGGTCAAAGATGGATTTTTTATGAAATGGTTGATAATTGCTTGATAAGGGCTTTTGGTATGATGCCATCAACTAGCATACTGATGGTGGGTATGGTGAGAAGCTGCCCCACTGGGCAGTTTTGACTAAAAAAACTAGATCTGAAGTACTGTCAAGATAAAAACATAAGGGGATTTCTGTAACTATGCCAAAGTTAACTTTCTTGGCCACGCATGTTTCCTGGAAAACTCTTACTTTGTGCTTATATTTCTGTAATTTGCCTTTCTTGGCTGATGTGCTCTAATCTGTTGCAGCTCTAGCTTTCACACAGTAAATGAAATCCAAGTTTTTACAATGTGACCACAATAACATTTAGAGTCCAGCTTTGGAAGAAATGTTACAACACATCCACTTATAATGAGCTGAAATATGGAATGCACATGTTGGGTTAAAAAAGATTCTGCCAAACATCCTGGCCACTAGCTACCAGGTCAAGAGAGCATGTGAGGCATGGAACTGTCCTAGAGGGAACCCATTCCTGAGTGCCCATACGTGATCACGTTAGTATGTCGGCTTTAAGTCTTTTGAATGCCATCTGAGAAAGCTTGTTCAGTTTTCTTCCTGAGACTCAATGAAGACGGTACATAAGCTGTTAGACCTGACAGTCTTAGGGTGGTCATCCCCATCTTTATGCCTGCCTCCCTCCACTTTTCTGACACTGTTTTTGCTGGTTTTAGAACTCTGTGCACTTTACCACTGCCAACCAGTGCTAAAGTGCATAAACTCTCTCCCTTAAACATGGTAACAGTGGTTCATTCCCAATTGGCATACTTGATTTACTTGTAAGTCCCTAGTAAAGTGCACTACATGTGCCCAGAGCCTGTAAATTAAATGCTACTGGTGGGCCTGCAGCACCGATTGTGCCTCCCACATAAGTGGCCCCTTAACCATGTATCAGGCCTGCCATTGCAAGGTCTGTGTGTGCAGTTTCACTGCCACTTTGACTTGCCATTTAAAAGTACTCGCCAAGCCCTAAACTCTCCTTTTTCTATATATGAGTCACCCCTAAGGTAGGCCGTAGGCAACCCATAGGGCACGGTGCTATGTAGGTAAAAGGCAGGACATGTACATGTGTGTTTTATATGTCCTGGTTGTGGAAAACTCCCAAATTCATTTTCCACTACTGTGGGCCTTGCTGCTTTCACAGGATAGCATTAGGACTACCCTCATATACTGTTTGAGTGGTAGATTCTTATCAGAAAGGGATAACCAGATCATATTTAGTATGGCCAGAATGGTAAGAGAAAATCCTGCTTATTGGTGAGGTTGGATTTTATATTACTACTTTAGAAATGCCACTTGTATAAAGTGAGCACTTCTCTGCACTTAAAATCCATCCATGCCTTACAGCCTGTCTCCAATCAACGTCTGGGCTTGGCTGGTTGACAGCTTCCTTGGGCATTTCACCCAGACAACCACAAACACAGGACACTCAGTTACACCTGCACTCATCTGCATACTGAATGTGTCTTCCTGGGCTAGAAGGGTGGAGGGCCTACCACTTACATTTCAAAGGCTCGTGGCCTGCCCTCAAACAATGGACTGCCAACCCCCTACTGGGACCCTGGCAGACAGACCTGTAAGGGGATCTTGTGCACTTCAAAACCACTCTTTGAAGTCTCCCCCACTTCAAAGGCATTTTTGAATATGTAAACTTGGTCTCTGACCCCACCAACTCAGACACTTCTGGGCCTGAACCTACAACCTGTCAAGAGGAACTGCCTGGCTGCCCAAAGGACTCATCTGGACTGCTTGGATTGCTGAGAAGGACTGCTGCCCTGCTTTTGCCCTGCTACCCTGCTGGCGTCTGACTTTGCTGAGAAGTGCTCTCCAAGGGTTTGGATTGAGCTTGCCTCCTGTTTTCTGAAGTTTCAGGGACAAAAAGACATCATCTCTTCAGGAAACTCCTTGTGCTTTGAAAATCGACGCACAGCCTGCCTTGCGACCGAGAAATTGTCGCTCAGCCGAACCGGAACAACGCAGCAGACTTCCCGAGTGGAAATTCAATGCAGCGCCTGCCTTGCGACAGAAAGTTCAACGCATTGCCTTACCAGATTGATGCACAGCCGAACCGGAACGACGCAGCCGATTCCCCGAGTGGAAAATCGATGCATCGCCTGTCGTGCAACAGAATGTTTGACACATCGCTCTCCTGGATCGATGCAACACCTGTGACTTCCTCCAGCGCACCCCAGATTTCCCCGCATCGTCCCTGGGTGTCAATAAGATGCCCGCATCGCAGTGAGGAACCAAGACTGCGTGCCGAAAAATGACACAAGCCCCTTGCAGTAGGAAAGAAATGACGCAACGTCTGTGCCGCGACAGAAAATCTGATGCACACCTTATTTTCCCACGCATCTCCTCCTCTGCGGTCTCCATGTGTTTTATTTTTGTTGCAAACCAGGTACTTTGTATAATCAAGAGACAACTGTTGATTTCTAAGATTTAAGACTTTTTAAACTTGCTAAAGTGATATTTTAACTAGTGCTTATTGAATCTTTATCATTTTTACCTTATTTTAACTAGGTAAATATTATTTATTATCTGGTGTATTTTTGTGGTGTTTTCACTGTGTTACTGTATGATTTATTGCACAAATACTTTACACATTGCCCTCTAAGTTACTCCTGACTGCTCAGTGCCAAGCTACTAGCGGGTGGGCATGGTATAGTTTGGATTGTGTTGTGACTTACCTTGACTAGGATTGTGGTCCCTACTTGGACAAGGGTGTATACCTCTGCCAACTAGAGACCCCATTTCTAACAGAAGCCCTGAAGAGATGTTTCTAAATAAAACAGTAACCCCCCTCACCCCCATTGTTAGCTGTGTTTTTCTGTGCCATTCTTTCCTTTTGATTTTCTATGGACACATAAATAGAAGTTGATCGGAGTTGGCCTGGTCATTTTAGTTGCATCTGTGCATCCTGAATACCTAAAATTAATCTGGCTGCAGTTACAATGTCTGATGGGTCCTATTTTGCTTTGGAAGTGCAGCACCTCTGATGAACAATAAATGCATCCAAGAAGCTGTTTGAGCTATGGATTATTGTTTTGTCTTTCGTATTCTTTTGGCACTTCTGTCCTAAATATTTAACCCATCATTGACTCAAGCTCAGGAAGCAAAACATACTCACGATTCACTCTCCTTATTTTAACAATGTTATCTCCTGCTATAGATATTTATTTCCAGGCCCTTTATGACAGAAGACCTAGATGCATGCCAGAATTAGGATATGCTATGTAGCCTTGGCCTAGGTGTGACTTCCTTTCATTCCTGCCAACTGTGAGCCTCTGAACCGAAAGTAACCATCTTCTATTTTAAATGTCATGTTTTTAAAGAAACGTGGCAAGTTGTGATATCAATAGAGTGCACGACTCAAATAAACCACTGACTAAAGTGAAACCAAACAGAGTGGAGCTAGATAAAGAAGAGAGAGGAAAGAATAGGAAAAGACAGCATATTAAATTATATCTGAGGCTTCATGTACCCAAGTTTGGTTGCAAACCAGTCTGTGTTTTTTTGCACATAGACTACTTTGCAACCTGCCTTTCTCTTTGCAATGTGACTGATGACAGTCACATTCCAAAATCTGCATCATGACAACACTGTTTTTAAAAAAGGTAGCCGCTTTTCGAACCAATTACCCTCTGCCCCATGCCACATGTAGATGAGTGCACATACAAATGCCAAAGATTGACACATAGGAATAAAATGGAAATTAAGAGTGAGTGTTCCTGATTAAATGTTGAATTGTCATTCAAATGAGTTGCGAAAGTTACTTTGCGAGTCAGGAAGAGTGTGCCCACTCATAATGTGATTTTGGTACATTGTATCTTGTGCTTTTCCATTGCAAAGAATTTGACTGTACGGATTACTTCGTTTGAGATCACACACTTCCTACCTCAGATGTCAGAATACTATGTTGTCCCTCCATCAACATAAGCAGCCATCAGTTCCCATAGTCTCCAAAACCGATGATGACGTCATTGGCATCACTAACAGCCATGTTGATAAATATTATGGTCGAAATTGTTCTAACAAGGGGCAAACGGATTCTTTCCATCTTGCTAGTAATGTTAGTTTGTTCAATAAGAATTGCAATAAGAATTATGCCGGTACAAAGCTTATCACTATCTCAAATACGCCACAACATTTGTTTAGCAGCTTATATAACATCCTGTTTTAAGACTGAGGGTGGGTGGGGAGCTTTGCTCAGCTGACGGAACTAACAGAGTTTTTGGCACTCCGCGCTCTTCTTATAGTGCGGAGTTCGCCCAAAAACTCCGCTAGCCCTGCCAGCGGAGCAGAGCTCACCCGGTGTGCACTGCAGCCCAGTTATGGGCTACACAGTGCAAGTGCAGAGAGCCTGCGCTTGTGCTGTGTAGCCCATAACTGAGCTGCAGTGCGCACCAGCAACAGATCCAGGGCCAGGCCTCCCTCTGCCGTAGCCCGGCAGCAGGGGGCAGAGGGAGGTGGAGAGCCAGTCCTCTGCGGAGGACGATGAGAACCTCCCTGGAGGACCAGATAAGTCCTCGTCTCTTTTCTTTTTTTTTTCTTGTTTGTGCACACTGGTGCACAAACAAGGACTGAAACTGCAGCTTTCGCTGCCGATGGCCTCTCCATTGTGCAGTGCACATGGGGCAGGCCGGTTCTCAAGAGGCCTGGCAGCTTTTATTTCAGGCCACTTGTGCTCCAGCCTGCCCCATGTGCAGTCTACACGGGACAGGCTGGTGCACAAGAAGCCTGAAATTACAGCTTTCACTGCCTATGGCCGAGTCCTGAAGGCACTCTATCTCGGAAGTGATAAACAGGGTCAGGCTTGGTTATCAAGGCCGGGCCCTGCTTAGCGCTTCCGAGATCGAGCACATTCAGGACTCTGTGGGTTATGGAACTCCACCTCCGAGGCATTCCGTAGACTTTTTAATCAACTCCACGGAATTCCGCGGAGTGGAACTCTGTGAACTTCGCCCAGGCCTATTTAAGACCCCTCACTATGGAAGATACACTGCCAATAATCTGGGAAAATAGAGTATGCTACAAACTTGTTTAGATGGTCCTTATTGACAATGCATCCATGTTAGCACCGCATACTTCAACTGGAATGTTTTAAAAAACAGTGGTGTGCGAAATTCATGCAATGTGCTTTTGCATAAATACCCGAAATACCCCTAAAAATTAGAGAAATTTTGCAAAAGCCAAAACTTGCATTTAGAGCTATATTTGAGCACAAAATGTTTCCTTGTGTGCATTTTGAACATGAGGTCTCTTTTCACACAAAAAGAATAGGAAAAAGAGCACAAGTTAAGCGAACAACTCAAGTTCTAGTCGTTTATGTTATTCCTGTGCTTCTGTGTCTTTATATCATGTGGCATAATGGTGTAATTTTGGGAATTGCACAACAAACGTAACACGAAATTCACAAAATTACACAAGTTTACACTGATGTAACAGAAATTTTGCCCGCTTCTAAAAAATAGAATACACATACATTTACTAAATTGACAACATTATCAAAATTCAGCAGTCGTTTTAAATTACTTGTGAAGTTTGTTACTTTCTTTTTTTACGTTGATCTTAAATTGAAGGAGGGAGGTGTAAATGGCTTAGTCATATTACATCTTATCTTCTAAAACAAAAGAATGTCAAGAAACAATCATCTTTCCGATAGGAGAGCAGCTAGTGCAAAACTGTGCCAGATTTGGCAGACATCTTTTTTCCTTGCCAAAGCCCACCCACCCCTAGAAACCCAATGATGGCATGACATCAGAAAACTATAATGTACTTGATCCAAAAAATGGAGTCGCATTAGTTACGCACAATTACTGTAAAAAATGGCATCACATCACTTAGAGTGAGGAGAAAAGAATATTCGACACAACATTAATGTCAAAACAATAAAAATATGCCCCAGAGACGCTAATTTTACATGAAGGGAATTTTGTGTAAAACCGACTCAGTGGGAAAAGTCGATGAAAAGCGTATCAGCCAAGCGAACAAATACAGCTCGCCAGAGGCCTTTCAGAATTTCGAGTGAAAACAACAGATGTTCTGAAAAACTCAGCTTCCTCACATGGTTATCATCGAAGGGACACCCCTGGGTTCAGTGGTTTGTAAGTACGTACTGTAGGCTCCTAAAAATGCTGTACCCTCTCAGTCATCCTTACCTTTCAGATTCCATGGTCTTCCGCTGACGTGGCTATCAGTGAGCATCCTTGAGCCATTGCACCCGGAGGGGTCATGCCCGTCTTTCGCCTTGCAGTGGTAGTGATAAGCTGAGAATATTTTAAACAGAAGCAAAGAGAGCGCCCATTCACAAAGCAGTAAATCTAAACTCGTAGATGTCCATCTCCATGTGAGTGTACATTTCTTACTTTCTGGGATCTGCAGAAATTCCCAGGATTCTCCATGGAAAGCTGAGCCAAGTACAGGTTTCCTTGCAGAGTCCCAGGAAAGTCATGTGACATTCCCATTGGACTCCAGTTGCCACTGTGCAGAATTCTCTATAGAAGGTGTAAAAGAGTTAAATTGAGCTGTGAACAAAGGGACATATTTATGAGAGGGTTGCGTCGCTGGAGCGTCAGTTTTTTTATGTTCCAGCGGGGCAAGCCTCTCAACCATATTTATGAGGCCACACAAAGCCACTTTGCGTGGCTTTGCATGGTCTGTAGATAAGGAGTAAGACAGAGCAGCGCAATTCGCTGCATTGCCTTACTCTGTGCCAGGGTGGAGTTCCATGGGCGTTGCAGTGGGTTTTCCAACGGAATACTTCTGGATTTTGACGCTGCCCCAGATTTACAAAATCACGTAAACCTGAGGCGGCATCAAAACCTTATGCCTCCCACAGTAGGCATAACGGGGATGTTTTCATTTCTCCTTGTTAGGTGTGAGTGCAAAGCGCTCTGTCCCTCTTCTAATCTTTCTTTAGGGGGATTTGAGCCCTCCTTGAGAGCACCAGTAAACTACTGGAAACATACGAGGCTCCATGTTTTCCGTATGGTTTCTGGACTACTTTTTCTCTTTATTTCGCAGCACGATTGCACTGTGTTTTACACACCACAATCGCGCTCATTTTTTTTTTTCATTTAATGTGGCAAGAAATGTCTGGTTAGGAGTTTACAACGCTAATATCTCTAAGTCAAAGCAATGCGATACCTCTGCATTGCAAATGCTTGTTTTTTTTTCTCTTCCCACGTGTGTTGCATTCTGCAACACACATAGAAAGAGGAAAACCCCTCTTAGGATTGTTTTTATGCAGGAAGTCGACCCTTCCTGCACAAAAACAATCCTGCATGCAATGCAGGCACCCTTGCATCATGGTGCAAGGCACTGGCATAACGAAAACTGAAGGGGGCCCGCTGCAAAGATCATGGAGCCTCCCCGGCTCACTCAGGCCAGGTGCTGTGCTGAGGGGGCCCCCTGGAGATGGGGGCCCACACTGCACTGCAGTGGCTGCAGGGGCCTTTGTTACGCCACTGGTGCAAGGGTACCTGCGTTGGCGCAAGGCAGCTAGTTGTGCACCAGCACAGAAGGAGAGGACAGGAATGCACTGTAGTTTATAAATACGGTGCATTCCTGCTCTTTCACATTGGCTTAGGACGGCGCAGCAAGAAGATCTGCGGTGGTGCCCTACACCAATTCCCCATAAATATGGGCCATAGTGTTTAATTCTCCCAAATGCTCAACTTCGAAATAGCGAAACTCTTAGGGACAGATTCCTAGACAAATGGGTGTGGATTTACAAATTTGCTGAGTTTTCAGAATTTTCAGAACTCTTGGAAACAGTTCACAACAGTTTCCAAGAGCACTACCAGAATCCTGCAACTACTCAGGGAAACTTCGTGAATTCCCAATCATGCGCCAGCAGCAGCAGTTCCGCGGCCCATATTTATACTTTTTGACGCTAAACTGCGCTAACGCAGTTTAGCGTCAAAAAATTTAGCGCCGTCTAACGCCATTCTGAAGCGCCATGCGGGCGCCGTATTTATGGAATGGCGTTAGCCGGCGCTAGCAGACCGGCGCTGCCTGGTGTGCGTGGAAAAAAACCACGTAGACCAGGCAGCGCCGGCGTAGGGGGAAAATGGCGTTAGGGCGTCTTAAAATGGGGCAAGTCAGGTTGAGGCAGAAAAATCGCCTCAACCCGATTTGCGCCATTTTTTTCGACGCCCAGACGCCATTTAAATGACTCCTGTCTTAGTAAAGACAGGAGTCATGCCCCCTTGCCCAATGGCCATGCCCAGGGGACTTCTGTCCCCTGGGCATGGTCATTGGGCATAGTGGCATGTAGGGGGGCACAAATAAGGCCCCCCTATGCCACCAAAAAAAATTAAAAAATATGAAAAATTATACTTACCTGAACTTACCTGAATGTCCCTGGGGTGGGTCCCTCCATCCTTGGGTGTCCTCCTGGGGTGGGCAGGGGTGGCAGGGGGGGTCCCTGGGGGCAGGGGAGGGCACCTGTGGGCTCATTTTGAGCCCACAGGCCCCTGAACGCCTACCCTGACCCAGGCGTTAAATAGTGGCGCAAATGCGGGGTTTTTTGACCCGCCAACTCCCGGGCGTGATTTTTGCCCGGGAGTATAAATACGACGCATTTGCGTCGCCGTCATTTTTTTAGACGGGAACGCCTTCCTTGCATCTCATTAACGCAAGGAAGGCGTTCACGCAAAAAAATGAAGCTATTTGCCAATACTTTGGCGCTAGACGCGTCTAACGCCAAAGTATAAATATGGCGTTAGTTTTGCGCCGAATTTGCGTCGAAAAAAACGACGCTAATTCGGCGCAAACGGAGTATAAATACGGGCCCGCATGTGTAACTGTGCAAAGTGTTGTGTTGTGCATGCAAAAATCCGTGTGCATTAGCAAACTCATGCATGCACCATTATTGGGAGTAATATTAGGCAATGGTAAAGCAATTTACGAGCCCGAATTTACAAGTTGTGTATAATAAACGGTAATTTGCGTGTATATGATAAACCATTTCTGCGTGTGAATTTAATTCAAATGTGCACATGGAGGTGTGAATTGGACACTCAGACCAAATTCTAAAAAGTCACAATTGAAAAGTCCCATAGAAAAATATGTGCAAGTCGTTTCACCTCTGTCCACAGATGAGAAACCTGATTCAAAGAATCAGCTTTGTGTATTTTTCTAGCCACAGCTAGCAATTCCTGCAAACAAAAAAATGTATGAGAAAAAAAACAAATGTTCTACTGTCCTACTTAATACTCAGTGGTGGAAACTTGATGGCTTTTTCATAGACAATGTTGTTAATCACAAAACTGTAAGTGATGCACTTAGTGTGGGAAAGTGGGCCAACATCCCTAATTGTGTAGGAATATAAGGGAAGTGACTTCTCCACATATAAATATATTTTCAAGCAGCAAAAATGAACGTTCATTGACACCCTTCTTCCAGACCGACAAATACAAATTTTCCGCACTGTTAATTCCAAACAATAAGCTATTCTACACAAATTAAAGAAATAAGCCTCTGATTTCATGGTGCTCCCTATTTTTGGCAATCAGCCGCAAAGTAGCTCATGTTTACACAAAACAGTTTTTCTGTTTTTTTCCTCTGCCACAGCCAAAGAAGTGGTGCCATGAACAATGAACAGATGGTGGATTTTGGTCAACCCTCTTCAGCCATCCCCCTTTTTGGCCCAGCGCCCTGTAGCCACTGCTTCCGTAACATGCCATCCAAAGTATCATCGGCTTCACATCTTACACCTAAAGAGTGCATCATTCTGCTCTGTCTGTGAGCACAAAGAGACATCCCTGACACTCCTGTATGCTGAGTGGTGTTGGCTCGCGATGATTGGCTGTTTACCCCTCTAAGTGAAACAGACATCTTGAAGCCTTGGCTTTCTTTAAGTGAGGAGGCCCTCATTTACAAGGCACATAAAAGAAAGTGCAACGCTTTTCCATATTTTATATCCATGTTATTATACGTTTTTCTGCATTTGTACAAACATTATATTTTATATCCATGTTTATACATTTTTTTTCATTGGTACAAATATCATTTCTGAATTGATTATTGTTGACCAAAATAGTGTATCTTTAATTTAAGTACTTTGATAGATCATTGGATTCTTAGAAACCTGAGCAATTGTTGGAAGATTCTGGGAAGCTGAGACATGTTTTAGCGTTAAAACAATGCTTAACTATTGTCTTCTGTTATGTGGTTATGATGAGTAGGGCCACTCATTGAGGTTTCCACAGTCAGTCAGGTAAGTGGCTGCATTCAGTCAGCAATAGCAGTGTGTTGACCTTGAGTTGTCTGTATAAATCTGTACTTGCTATTCATGGACTTCCCTGCTTTCCTTGATTATTGTCTGCTCAGATATGTCTAGTTCCATATCCCACCTTGATGAAACTGCCTATTGAAATTGCACATTGATCTTTCTGGGTGGCAATGTGCCCTGCCTCATGACAGGCAAAGCATCACTGCCTTCCTCATTGGAAGAGAACCTCATGGAACCAAATTGGCAACAGATATGTGCCCTGTGAAAGGCAGAGTATGCATTGTGTGAAATGCCCCATGTATGCATGATTAGATACCACGGGCCATCAGTGACAGAGATGTGCCCCGTGACATGTGTTAATGCGTCAGAGCCTTGATAAGTAAACTAATAAGGAGACACGCCTAGGTCGACGAACCTTTGGACCACGTTCAGGGACTTCCCAGTACGAGGTATCTTTTTGGCATCACAATTTAATAGATCAATAACCCAAACAATATTCACGATGACCAGTGCTTTAAATGGAAAAATAGAAGTGCAGGTACTCTGTAATAGAGTACCTGCTTGTTTCTGAGAAGTGCTGGTACTCTCCAATTAAAAGTATTACGTTTTTCTTGAGATATGCCGGTACTCTCCCACTCAAAATAAAAAAGTGCCGGTACTCAGTACCGGAGAGTACCGGCCCATTTAAAGCACTGACGATGACTAATCAACAAGCTAATCAATGACATTTAATAAGAATCAATAGTTGAACACCATGACCTTTCAGTCACGAATAACCACAACAAACTAGTTAAGTGTTAGGATATTTATTTCCCTATTTGTTACAATCTAATATCACCTCCGTTAATCTCATAGGTAATAAACCTCATTAGAACTCTTCTAATTTGCAATTTAGAACACAATTAATCAAAGCATAGAGAATATTTATTCAGTATTTAGACATGTCATTAATATGAAGCAATTTAGCAAAGTCCCATTAATACATGATTCAACAAAGCAAGAACTCAGTCATTTGTCTATTTGCATCAGAAATGTGTGTAAACACCTCAACTAACCACAAATTAGCATTAGCATGTTGAGCTTCATGCAAAACATTTAGCAAAAACGAATTTGGAAAAAATCTTACTATGGACTCTATCAAAATAGCAGTTGGTACCTAGAAAGGAAAGGCAAACAGACAATTACAATTTTTCTTCTGATAGTTACCAATCCAACAGATCAGCAAACAGTGTCAGTCTTCGTCCTCAGGACATCAGTCGATTCACCATCAGAAGAGATAGGATGGGGCAACGTCTCAATATAGCATTGCTAAGGAATAGGATCTTCCCTCATGTGGAGGAGAAGTAAGTATCAGATAAGAATGGATAGAGGATGTGTTGGAAGGTGGGTCATTAGTTGTGTGGCCTGCACAAGTAACGAGTCCGCACACGACCGCCACTGGGAACCAAACACCCCATTGTAGTGCTTGACTCTCATAGGGTAGCGTTGCAGAGCAGTCCAAGGCTTACTCAAGGGAGGTGGTGTGGGCTAGTAATCCCCATTCACAAGCACGCAAGCATGACTCTTAATTAATGAATGTCCAGTCTGTGCTTTTTCTTTTGATAAAGTAAAAGTACATTTATTATTCACACACACTACTCAATACTATGCAACAATCTACAAATATATACAAAGTGATAAAATCACTCTGGACCAACAGTATGTAATCATGGTTCAGGTCTCCTTAAGAGAGAATATAATCCAACAACCCACATGGCAAAACAATCCCAGGAGAATATAATCCAACAACCCACATGGCAAAACAATCCCAGTGCCCCCCTTTGCGACATTTGAACATTCTGACAGTATTCAACAGTACAGTGCAATGATGACACCTACATTTGTGAATAAATACTTTCATCCTGCCAAGATGTGACTGTCAGTATCATTATTCAAATTAGCATAATCAGAGAACATAAGAGACCAAATTCTAGCATTCTAACCATCAGGATTACTTTTAGATTACTTTTGAGTTACTCTTACTTAAACATAAAAAAAACAGTAGAATACACGGGGCCATACCAACCTACACCTATGGTAAGCACCCTTGCACAACCAGGAACAAAAGTTCACTGAAGTTTGCGCTTCAAACATCCATCCAACCCTGGAGGGGTTATCTTTCATGTGTCCCACCCTACCTAGGGTGGGGACACCAACAGATGTTGGGGGGAGGCTGCGCTGCTCCTGCAGCTCCCCCTGTCTCCCAGTTCTCCGTTGGTGGTGGCCCCCATCTCAATGGGACCACCACAGGCGTTTTAAGGGCTCAAAAAGCAGCCCCTGCCCCGCAAAGCATGCTGGGGCGGCTGCATAAATGATTAGCGGCTCTCCCGCTGCGAGGGGAGAGCCGCGCTTCCTTTTCTTTTCTTCTTTTCCTTTCTTTTTGCCCTTTGCTGTTGCCTTTGGGGGTGCCGGTCCCACCCGGCCACCCCCTGCACCAAAACGAGGATCCCTCCTTGGAGGGCGGCTCAGGGAGCCCACCCCTGGCCGCCCCCGCCGGCTCCCCGCACGGCCAGCACCTCCGGGTGCGGCCGCGGGAACCGGCTTGCTGCCTTAGAGTCTGCCCGCTCCAGCGGGCAGACTCTGGATGCTTGCGGCCGCTGGGGCCGCGCGGGGAGTGCAGCGGCACTCCCCCTTCCTGCCGGCATCTTCGGGGCCCCAGGATGGGGTCCGGGGCCCCTCCTCCTTACCACGGGGAGCGCGACGGCGCTCCCCGGAGTCCTCCTCTTCTCGGGGCCCCGGGATGGAGTCCGGGGCCCCTCTCCTCCATAGGGGAGCGCGACAACGCTCCTCCAGGCTCTCTTCTGCGCGGGGCCCCGGGATGGGGTCCGGGGCCCCATTGGACCATCTTCACGGGGAGCGCGACGGCGCTCCCCGACTTCCCTTCTGCTGGGGGGTGCGCGACGGTGCCCCCCCATTCATCCTTTCTTCACTGGGAGCGCGACGGCGCTCCCCCGCTTGTCTTCGCCGCCGGGGGCCCCGGGATGGGGTCCGGGGTCCCCTTTCCACAGCTGCAGGTGGGTGTGCGACGGCACCCCCCCATCTTAAACCTCCAATGGACCAGGCTTCACGGGGCCCCGGGATGGGGTCCGGGGTCCCTTTCTCTTGTGCGAGGGGAAGTGCGACGGCACCCCACTTGCTCCTCTTTCTCCTGGGCAGCCCCCAGGCCCTGGCACACCCTGGGGGCACAGTCTCGAGCAGCTGCGGAGCTCCACGCGCTTCGTAGCTGCTTTCACAAAGGTCTAAGATCGCCATTCTTTGTCCGGTGATATCTCGGGCCCCCAAGGGCCGATTTTCTTCATTCTTGTGTCGTTCCGCTCCTGGTGACAAGCCCTTGCCACCAGGAGCACTCTCCTTAGGCCTCCTTGCCTGGAAGGGTCCCAGATCCCCAGGGAGCCAGTCCCACTGACTCCTGTGCCAATCTTTCCTCTGGGTTCCATCTTTTCCTTCTGGGCAGCGCGCTCTCCTTGCGCTAGCCCAGTCCTTCCCCCAACTAGTCCTCTGGGGGGGTAAGGGAGCCAGCTTGCCTGGCCCTGGCATTCGCCTCGCTGGCCTGGGATCCTTCAGGGGCAGAATCCCTGCCCCAAGGGCAGTCAGGAGGTTCTTCCTTCCAGTTGTCCATGACGCCCGTCTGCAGTCCCAGTGTCCAACAGTGAAGCACAGCCAAGAGAGAGAGCTCTCCCCTGTGCAGGAACTTTTAAGTGGGGGCGGAAGTGTCCAGCAGGTCTGCACCTCTGGCCTATCCAGATGTGCCACATCACTTCCTTGCTCCCATCCCCTCCTTCTCGCACAGTCTTCTGGGATAGCTCAAGATGGCATCCTCCAGGAGTTAGTTGCCACATGTGCTCTGAAAGTTTCATCCCCTCCTACCTGACATTCCTCGCAGGGCTTCTCCAGCCTGTTCCTGGCACGGAATGACAGCTGGCTGATTGATGCTAGGCCCTGCTCTAGCAACTGGACAAAGCAGTAATTGGCCCTAATCCTGAGCTGAGGCAGAGAAAGATGACATCCCTGGATGACCCATAAATTGTACAACTATGCTCCTGTAACCTACTGCATCATTCTTTTCTTACAGGTTACATTGTACTTTGGTGTGACTCTGGTCTTGGTGGACCCCAGAGAACTGGAGTTGCACCCTAGGCCCTCCTTTCCCATTGACATTCAATGGTGTATCCCCCCCAATGCAAATATCTTAAGCACCCTGACATTGGCATTGAACTGGGTGTCCCTACAGTGAAAAGACAGTAAGCACACTGACTCTCCCTCACATGTATACACCCCTCTCATGAGACCTACTCCAGGTCACCACCCACTCTGCATAGTTCCTCCTGCACCAGGACTACCTAAGCGCAGTTCTAGGGCTGCGCACACTAGGAATCCTCCTCTCACAGCCCTCACATGGGTGCACATCCATGCGCACACATGATCACATGTAACCTGCCTGGGGCCTCCTACCTTGCTGCGCCACAGCAGCCTTTCCTTAGCACGGCGACACCAGCGGTAAACATGTGCAGTCCATTTTACCATGTGTTTATTGTGCGGGAGTCACCTCATAGGAGGCTTCCTCACAGTAAACAGTCAAAAACCAGGTGGTCAAAAATCGAAAAATCAGGGCAGTCCTGATGGTCAGAACCGTCCTCTAACAGGATGGTTTAAAGTATCTGGACAAAGCAAAAGGAAACAATCAAGTCTCTGTCCCTCCGAGTCTCTCTCTCTCACCTCCTTTGGTCATTGCGTTAAATCAAAACTAACCAATTAGCCCTTAACTCCTCATTGGATAATAATTGGTGGATCTTTATCTCTGTCCAATAATTCTTCACGCACTTTGCCAGAATTTTTCACCAACCACAGTTCTCATGCCGCTGATTGGTCCACATTATTGACGTCTTCATCGGTTGGAATGTCAGGCAAGAAAAGTTACACTTTGCGCTCCAGTCAGTGTCTCCATTGTTTTCTCCTACTCCTGTTGTCCTTGCACCTGTTACAAATTACACTGTTGCATTCAGCAAGAACGTCTCCTTGAGCAAGTCGATTCTCATGAGAAAGAATTTACTACGGCTACACACACACATCTAACTTCTGGAAAAGTACAGCTTCATGTCCTTCAGGAAACAGCACATTACACGTTTAGAAAATGCAGGCAACTAGGCCCAGATCCTCGCTAAGTTAAGGCCTATTAATTAATAAGCAACTTCTTACTACATAACTCTAATTATAATTTGCTAATACAATTCAAAACAATATTGCATAATAATTCAGAATTAACAGCTTTCACTAGTATTCGTATACATTGGTAGCCACTCCCCGTGGGCACATTTCAAATGTGTCCATTATTTCTATGTTAACACATTTTCTACGCAGCTTCATTACACAATATATTGCAAGCTTTTCATGTTAATATTGCCTTTGAAAAACACACTCCAACACAGGCAGAGCATGCAGTCTGTAACCTGCTCCCATAACAGGCATGACATACAGTGTGTCGCGTACATTGGAAAGCAGAACATGAAAGCTGTTCTATTCTCCAGGGACAGCAAAGCATGAATTGTGTGACATGCCCCTTTACGTGCCCAGAGCATGCTGTGTGTGACATGCCCAGGTGCCAGGTCGAGTATGTAGTGTGTGTCACGCTTCATGAAAACACAGTTAGATGTCATGGTCCATCAGTATCAGAAGCATGTACATTGTCAGGCAGAGCATACGGTGCGTGACAAGCTCAGTGCCAGGCAGAGAATGCAGTGCGTGACATGCTTAGTGACAGGTAGAGCATGCAGTACGTGACATGCTCAATGACAGACAGAGCACGAGGTGTGTGTCATGCTCAGTGCCAGGCAGAGAATTCAGTGTCTGACATGATTAGTGACAGGTAGAGCATGCAGTACGTGACATGCTCAATGACAGTCAGAGCATGAAGTGTGTGTGTCATGCTCAGTGACAGGTAGAGAATGCAGTGTGTGACAGGCAGAGCATGAAGTGTGTGTCATGCTCAGTGACAGGCAGAGAATGCAGTGTGTGACAGGCAGAGCATGAAGTGTGTGTCATGCTCAGTGACAGGCAGATAATGCAGTGTGTTACATGCTCAGAGATAGCCAGAGCATGCAGTACGTGACATGCTCAGTGACAGGCAGAGCATGAAGTATGTGTCATGCTCGGTGACAGGCAGAGAATGCAATGCCTGACATGCTTAGTGACAGCTACAGCATGCAGTACGTGACATGCTCAATGACAGGCAGAGCATGAAGTGTGTGTGTCATGCTCAGTGACTGGCAGAGAAAGCAGTGTGTGACAGGCAGAGCATGAAGTGTGTGTCATGCTCAGTGACAGGCAGAGAATGCAGTGTGTTACATGCTCAGAGATAGGCAGAGCATGCAGTACGTGACATGCTCAGTGACAGGCAGAGCATGAAGTATGTGTCATGCTCAGTGACAGGCAGAGCATGCAGTCTGTGACAGGCTCAGAGACATGCAGTGCACTTAAGCAATGATTTGTTCAGTGACAGGCACATCATGCATTGTGTGACATGTTCAGTGACAGAGCATGCAGTGTGTGACATGCTCAGAGACACGCAGCGCATGCAGTGTTTTACATGCTCAGCGACAGGCAGAGAATGGAGGGTGTCACCAAGGTCAATGACAAATAAACATGGAGACACTCGTGTTTACTCTCAAGTAACTCATCCTTGATGTCAGAGCCCAATGTCACGCAAGCAGAAGGACGAAAGGGGAGATACAGCTGGTGGCCAGAGTAAAACAAGGGAGGCTGTGTCACAGAGTCACATAGAGACAAAGCAGAGAGCACAGGGTGGGGCTTCGGCCAGCCACAGCTGCTGATAATCCATTAAAAAAAAGAACTGCAAGTCCACCATAGTTTCGCTAGCATCTCATACGGCCACGCCAGCAATGGATAGGTGTTACTATTACCAAATCCATTGGGTTGTTATTATCAGCTCAAGAAAGATGGACTCCTGAGTTGGACCTGCTAGAATCCAAGCTAGTGACCACCTGGTTTCTGTTTTCAAAGTGCTAGTCTTTAGCCAGTTTCCTTCACCAGGACATTTATTACAAAGGAATCAGTGTCTCTGGTAATTCTGGTAAAAGTTGGATGGAGCATATATATTGTTACATAAAGGGAGAAGTCGGAATGTATCTTCTGTTTAAGACAAAGCACCAAAAGAGATCACGAGGAGCTCTAGAAATGCAGTAAAAGGGGAGCGGAGACATAATATTGTACATTTGGCATTTTTGTCACTCATTAGCTGGAGGTTCCTTGTTTCCTTTTAGTGGCAATCACTTGTTAGTCTGCAAGTAAAATATGTTAATATAGTAACAGGTGTAAAAGCTTCTGTTAGTACTCTGTAGGTTGTTGATTATATGAAATGCACATTCCCCTTAGTGTCTGTCTTAATGGCCTTTTCCTAGGCCAGCAAGGAGTCCCCTGGCCTCTGCACCTCTCGTCTCCTTTCTTTTTAGCCATTTTCCAATGATTTCTTCTTTTCTTTAGGACATTTTTGGCTGTCAGAGCAGCCCTTATGTTTCATCCCCTCTGCCTTTTCCTGTCAGCTTCTCTCTCCTTACTCTCTTCCTGATTCCTTCACTCAGCCCCTCCTTCTAGCCTCTCAGTCACTCCTTCTAGCTCCTTTTCCCTCATTCACCTTAATCACTCTCTCACTGTGTTACTTTCTCTGACCCTTTTCTCTCCCTTCTTATCTGCTTCTATCTTTTCCATCGCTTGCCTTCTTTCTCTTTCAAGTTCATGTGAAAAAACATTCTACCATGTAGCTAGAATCAACTTTTTTTATTATGTATTTTATTGTTTTTCAAAATTACAGGATTCTTATGCAACCAATAACATTACCCCCCAATTCTCCCACCCAGACAGGTCACTGGATAGTACTACTTTTTTAGTCATCACTCGCCCAGCTGTTCCAAATCTTGGCAAAGTTTTTGGGTCATTCTCTCCCCTTATAGATTACCTTTTTCTGTGCATAACAATATCCATTTCTCCTTCCCATTCTCTCACCACTGGTACCAGTGATGAGCCTCGTTTGCGTGCCACTCCTCTCTTAGCCATAAGGAAGCCCGGATTAAATAGTAGCCGCTGGTAGGAAGATGCATCAGAACTACTCCATATCTCCAACTATACCAGTTGTGCCCTGCCTCCAGCTGAATGTCAGCAGTACCCTCCAGCCTATGGGTCACCCCCTTGCCACACTCACGGAATTTCATACAATCCCACAGTGCATGGAGGAATATACCCCTCTGCCTGCAACCTCACTGTTAGAAATGGGGTTTTTGGTTGGCAGTCAGGTTACCCCCTGTCCAAGCAAAAGCCCTCACTTTAGTCAGGGTAAATCACACACAATCCAAGATTATCCTGTGCCCACCCTCTGGTAGCTTGGCACGAGCAGTCAGGCTTAACTTAGAAGGCAATGTGTAAAGTATTTGTGCAATAAATCATACAATACCACCATATAGCACCACAAAAATACACCACACAGTGTTTAGAAAAATATAGAATATTTATCAGGATAATTGTAGGTCAAAAGAATAAAGTTGCAATGGGAAATTGTAGAGATATTACTAAAAAGTGATAAAAAGAATATAAACAAAGTCTCTTTCAAGCACAAGTACCTGGTTCGGAGTGGAAAAATCTCCTCAGAGGGCTACAAAGGAAGAGGTGCGGTGAAAAAGGGTGTGTGCGTCGATTTCTCCCCAGCACACACGGACTTGTGTCGTTATTTTCCACGCGGGGAAGTCGTGCGTCGTTTTCCGGCACGCGGACAGTCTCTTTCTGTGGGTCGCGGGGATTACCAGATGTCCCGGGTCTGTGCGTGGATTTTCCTGCTTGTTTTCCGGCGGCGCGTCGGTCTGCGGGCTGCGCGTCGCAGTTTCGATCTCACGGCAGACGTCGCGTCGATTTCTCCTTGGAAGTCGGGCGGTGTTGTCCTTGTGAGGCCGCGCGTCAAAGTTTCGATCTCACGGCAGGCGTTGCGTCGATTTCTCCTTGAAAGTCGGGCGGCGTTGTCCTTGTGAGGCCGCGCGTCAAAGTTTCGATCTCACGGCAGGCGTTGCGTCGATTTCTCCTTGAAAGTCGGGCGGCGTTGTCCTTGCGAGGCCGTGCGTCAAAGTTTCGGTCGTCCCGAAGGCGTTGCGTCGATCAGCATCGGTGTGCGGCGTTTTTCTTGCCGCGAAACAAGCTGTGCGTCGCAAATTTCAGCGCACGCAGCGTCCAAGTGAAAGAGAGAAGTCTTTTTGGTCCTGAGACTTCAGGGAACAGGAGGCAAGCTCTATCCAAGCCCTTGGAGAGCACTCTCACAGCCAGACAAGAGTTCAAGGCAGCAGGCCAACAGCAAGGCAGCAGTCCTTTGTAGAAAGCAGACAGGTGAGTCCTTTGAGCAGCCAGGCAGTTCTTCTTGGCAGGATGTAGTTTCTGGTTCAGGTTTCTTCTCCAGCAAGTGTCTGATGAGGTAGGGCAGAGGCCCGTTTTTATACCCAAATGTGCCTTTGAAGTGGGGGAGACTTCAAAGAGTGGCTAAGAAGTGCACCCGGTCCCCTTTCAGTTCAATCCTGTCTGCCAGGGTCCCAGTAGGGGGTGTGGCAGTCCTTTGTGTGAGAGCAGGCCCTCCACCCTCCCAGCCCAGGAAGACCCATTCAAAATGCAGATGTATGCAAGTGAGGCTGAGTACCCTGTGTTTGGGGTGTGTCTGAGTGAATGCACAAGGAGCTGTCAACCAAGCCCAGCCAGACGTGGATTGTAAGGCACAGAAAGATTTAAGTGCAAAGAAATGCTCACTTTCTAAAAGTGGCATTTCTAGAATAGTAATATTAAATCCAACTTCACCAGTCAGCAGGATTTTACATTACCATTCTGGCCATACTAAATATGACCTTCCTACTCCTTTCAGATCAGCAGCTACCACTTCAATACTGTATGAGGGCAGCCCCAATGTTAACCTATGAAGGGAGCAGGCCTCACAGTAGTGCAAAAACGAATTTCGGAGTTTTACACTACCAGGACATAAAAACTACACAGGTACATGTCCTGCCTTTCACCCACACAGCACCCTGCTCTAGGGGTTACCTAGGGCACACATTAGAGGTGACTTATATGTGGAGAAAGGGGAGTTTGAGGCTTGGCAAGTACTTTTAAATGCCAAGTCGAGGTGACAGTGAAACTGCACACCCAGGCCTTGCAATGGCAGGCCTGAGACAAGGAAAAAGGGGCTACTTAAGTGGGTGGCACAACTAGTGCTGCAGGCCCACTAGTAGCATTTAATCTACCGGCCCTATGCACATAGAGTGCACATTACTAGGGACTTATAGGTAAGTTAATAGTCCAATCAGGTATGATTCAAGGTTACCATGTTTTAAGGGAGAGAGCATATGCACTTTAGCACTGGTTAGCAGTGGTAAAGTGCGCAGAGTCTAAAAGCCAGCAACAACAGTGTCCAAAAAGTGGAGGGAGGCAGGCAAAAAGTTAGGGGTGACTACCCTAAGGCTGTCAGGTCTAACATGTGTCCCCCCCAGCTGAAAGTGAGGAGAGCTACCCGACCTCCTGGGAGCTCTCATCGCTAAGGCGGAAGTATCTGGAGAGACCAACAGCATTGGCGTGGTCAACCCCTGGGCGATGTTCCACCGTAAAGTCCATCCCCTGTAGGGAAATGGACCACCTCAAGAGTTTTGGATTCTCACCCCTCATCTGCATGAGCCATCTGAGGGGCCTGTGGTCTGTCTGAACCCGGAAGTGAGTCCCAAACAGGTAGGGTCTTAGCTTCTTCAGTGCCCAGACCACAGCAAAAGCTTCTCTCTCAATAGCACTCCACCTCTGTTCCCGTGGTAATAGCCTTCTGCTAATAAAGACTTCCGGTTGGTCTAGGCCCTCCTCATTTAGCTGTGCTAGAACTGCCCCTACGCCATGCTCTGAAGCGTCTGTCTGCACGATAAATTCCTGGGAGTAGTCAGGGGCCTTGAGCACGGGGGCCGTGCACATGGCTTCCTTTAGGGCGTCAAAGGCTTTCTGACAAGCCTCTGTCCAATTCACCAACCTAGGTTGTTTCTTGGAAGTGAGTTCTGTCAAAGGTGACACAATGGTACCATAGCCCTTGACAAATCTGCGGTAGTATCCTGTGAGGCCTAAAAAGGCTCTCACCTCAGTCTGCGTTCGAGGTGGTTGCCAGGCCTTGATAGTTTCAATCTTGGCCTGGAGTGGCTGCACCTTGCCACCACCCACTAGGTGTCCCAAGTACACCACGGAACCCTGCCCAATCTGGCACTTACTAGCCTTGATGGTCAGGCCTGCCTGTTGCAGGGCCTGAAGCACCTCCTTGAGGTGAAGCAGGTGTTCCTCCCAGCTGGAACTGTAGACAGCTATGTCATCCAGGTAGGCTGCACAGAAGGCATCCTTGCCAGCTAGGACCCCGTTAACCAACCGTTGGAAGGTAGCGGGGGCATTTTTCAATCCAAACGGCATCACCCGGAACTGGTAATGGCCATCAGGGGTTGAAAATGCGGATCTTTCCTTAGCCCCCTCAGTCAGGGCGATCTGCCAGTACCCTGAAGTAAGATCAAACGTACTCAGGAACTTGGCAGCGCCCAGCCTGTCAATGAGCTCATCCGCTCGGGGGATGGGGTGAGCATCAGTCCGTGTGACTGAGTTGAGGCCCCGGTAGTCCACACAGAACCGGAGTTCTGGCTTCGTACCTGGGGCCGTAGCCTTAGGGACCAACACCACTGGGCTGGCCCAGGGACTACTGGATTTCTCGATAACCCCTAGAGAAAACATCTTGGAGACCTCCTCCTTGATGCTGGCCTTCACCTTATCCGACAACCTGTCAATTTTGTTCTTCACAGGGAGACTGTCACCGGTGTCAATATCATGAACACAGAGGTGGGTCAGTCCAGGAGTAAGGGAGAACAGGGGGGAGAACTGCTCCAACAGCTCATTGCAGTCTCCTTTCTGGTTTAGAGTCAGGGAGTCAGAAAGAATGACCCCGCTTACTGACCCATCACCTTCTTGGGCAGAGAGGAGGTCGGGGTGAGGTTCATTCTCCTCTTCCATTCCTTCATCTGTGTCCAGAAGCATGTTGATCTCCGACCTCTCAAAATGAGCCTTTAGTCGGTTCACATGGAGCACCCTTAGGGGATTCCTAGGGGTTTGGAGGTCCACTAGGTAAGTGGCCTCCCCTTTCCGCTCCTTTATTTCAAATGGGCCAGACCAGCGGTCCTGGAGAGCTCTGGGCTCTACTGGCTCCATTACCCACACTTTGTCTCCAGGTTGAAACTCTACCAGGGTGGCCTTCTGGTCATACCAGTGTTTCATTACCTCTTGACTGTCCTCAAGGTTACTTTCGGCCTCTTTCCAGAAGCGGGTCATCTAGTTGCGGAGGGCCAACATGTAGCTGACCACGTCCTGAGGGGTTGCCTTTGGAGCTTTCTCCAATCCCTCCTTGACAATGCTTAAGGGTCCCCTGACAGGGTACCCATAGAGAATCTCAAAGGGACTGAACCCTACCCCCCTCTGGGGGACCTCTCGGTAAGCAAAGAGAAGGCATGGTAAGAGGACGCCCCACCTACGTCTCATGGCCTCAGGGAGGCCACCAATCATGCCTTTCAGGGTCTTGTTGAATCTCTCCACAAGACCATTAGACTGGGGGTGATAGGGTGTGGTGAACTTGTAGGTTACACCACACGCATCCCACAGAGACTTCATGTATGCAGACATGAAGTTAGTGCCTCTGTCAGACACTATCTCCTTGGGGAATCCCACACGGGTAAATATCCCCATCAGAGTTCTGGTCACCACCGGTGCAGTTACGGTCCTCGGAGGGATTGCCTCTGGGTAACGGGTGGCATGGTCCAACAAAACCAGGATGAACCTGTTGCCTAAGGCAGTTTTGGGATCCAAGGGACCAACAATGTCGATGCCCACCCTTTCAAAGGGGGTGCCAACGACAGGAAGTGGAATCAGGGGGGTTTTAACCCTTTTTCCTGCTTTACCATTGGCCTGGCAGGTAGGACAAGATCTGCAGAACTTATCTGAGTGTGTCCTCATTTTGGGCCAACAAAAGTGGGTGACAAGCCTGTTAAAGGTCTTGCCTTGCCCCAAATGTCCTGCCAGGGGAATGTCGTGAGCCAGACCCAGTAGGAAGGTTCGGTAACATTGGGGGACCACCAGCGTACGTGCTGCCCCAAAGGCCGGAATCTTAGGCTCACTGTAGAGGAGATCATTCTCCCAATATAGGTGGTGATCGCCAGAGGCGTCACCTGCTGCCTGGTTTGAGGCTTGTTTCCTCAGACATTCCAGAGTGGGACATTCTTTCTGCGCCTTGCAGAATTCCTCCCTGGTGGGTCCACCCTCAACTTGCCAGCCAGTAAGCTCAGGTAAGTCACTTAGGGTGGCAATGTCTTCCCCAGTTGGCTCGGGAGCCTCCTCCTCAGGAGCCCCGTCAGCCACTGCGGGAACTTCTGGGGCCGGTTTCCCGCGCCCCTTGTCCCTCCTCTTGTCAGCTCTCTGGGCCATCGTTCCAGGCTCCAGACGCCCTTGACTTCCCTCTCGGTCAGCCATGGACCGTGTGGTCATGCAGACCCACTCAGGTAACCCTAACATCTCCAGGTGAGACTTGAGCTCCACTTCTTTCCAAGCAGTATGCTCAAGATCATTGCCTAACAGACAATCTACAGGCATGGCAGGACACACAGCTACTTTCAGAGTACCAGAGACCCCCCCCACTCAAAGGGAACCAGAGCCACCGGTAGGTGACTCTCGCGATTGTCAGCGACTATGACCTGGTGGAATGTATTAGGGACTATCTGCTCTGTTGACACCAGCTGACTCTTGATAGTAGTCATACTGGCTCCTGTGTCACGCAGAGCCTCCACCTTCTGCCCATCAATGGTGACCCACTGCCGGTACTTGGAAGTATTTTTCGGCATGTGGGCCTTGGGCACCATTTCTCCTTCTCCTAGGGACACTAGGGAAATCTCTACCTGTTCCCCAAAGCTATCTGGGTCCATCTCCCCCCGAGCGCTACACTAGTCAACCCAGGTGCCTGTCCGGTAGTGGACGGTGCCCTCTTGGGGCACTGGGGATCGCCTTTATAGTGACCATACTGGTAACACTCCATGCACTTGGGGTTAGATTTCCCTGACTTGTCATATGTCCCTGGCTTTTTCCCAAATCTGGAAAAGGAACGGTTGCCACCCCCTCCCTGGGAATTCTTTTGGGGGCCTTTGGAGAGTTCCTTATCTGCAAGTTTATCTCCGACCCTCTTTCTTCTGTTGGGAACCCTGACCACCTTTGTGGGAGTCCCCCCCAGGTACCTTCTTGGACACTCTGGTGCTAACCCAGAGGTCCGCCTCCTCAGCAAGCTTCCTGGGATCAGTCAGCTTACTATCCACTAAGTGCTGGCGCAACTCTGTATAAGTAGTATTAAGCATATGCTCTCTCAGAATCAAGTCATATAAACCTTTATAATCAGCTACTTTGTTGCCCTGCACCCATCCATTCAGTGCCTTACTGGAGAAGTCAAAGAAATCTACCCATGTTTGTGTGGTTTGTTTGGTGCTGTCCCTGAACCTCTGATGGTATCCCTCAGGGGTCAGCCCAAACTTGGCAAGTAAAGTGGCTTTCTGAAGTGGGTATGTGTTTTGATCAGTTTGATCCAATGTGAGGAGTGTATCCCTCCCCAATGGCGGTACATAACCCCACATAGCTACCCCTTATTGCCCATCAGGAACCTCATGAGCCCTTAGTGCAACTTCATAAGCAGCTAACCATTTATCTATATCATCTCCCACCACAAAACTGGGCACCACATTTTTGGGTATACGAACCTTCTTTTCTCCAGCAGGTCCTGTCAGTATGCTGCCACCATTATTGCTGGATTCAGACTGTCTCGCCTTGATCTCCAGCTCCTTGAGACTCAGTTCATGAGCCAACAATAGTTTCTTTTCAGCCAAAGCTCTCTCAGCCTCCACCAGTTTGGTTGCGCTTTCAGCTTCAGCTTCAGCTTGTTTGGCTTTTCTTTCAGCTTCAATTTGTTTGGCTGCTCTTTCAGCCTCAGCTTGCTTGGCTTCTCTTTCTGCCCTTCTCTCCTCCTGTTGAGCCTCAATTATCAGTTTTGCCATTTGCAATTGGAACTCCCTTTCTTCTCTCCTTTCCTCTGCGGTCAGGCTTTGCACAGAGACACTGCTCCCTGGTCTGGAAGGGGGCACAATTGCAGTGGTGACACCATCCACAGATAGTGAAAATTCCTCTGAGGGGCCATTTTCTGGCTCCTCATCATCCTCTAAATGGGCTTCTGCCCAGGCCCTCAGCGCCACTTGAAAGTCCTCCTTTCTGGAGGCACCTTGGGTGGGTACCCTCATTGCCCTGCAGAATCCTCTTAGTTGTGTGACCGTATATGTATCCAACTGGACTAGGTCAAAGTCCCCTGTCTGAGACCCAGTCAGAGACATGTTGAGTGAGGATTTCGTTTTTGAAAATTGTTAGAAAAAAACGGATTTGCAAAAAGAGATAAAAACCAAGTTGACCTTCAACTGTGGGTAGGTAGTGAAATACTTAGCTACTGTATGTCACTGCACAAATACAAGTCCTATCCTCACCGCTGATCACCAATGTTAGAAATGGGGTTTTTGGTTGGCAGTCAGGTTACCCCCTGTCCAAGCAAAAGCCCTCACTCTAGTCAAGGTAAGTCACACACAATCCAAGATTATCCTGTGCCCACCCTCTGGTAGCTTGGCACGAGCAGTCAGGCTTAACTTAGAAGGCAATGTGTAAAGTATTTGTGCAATAAATCATACAATACCACCATATAGCACCACAAAAATACACCACACAGTGTTTAGAAAAATATAGAATATTTATCAGGATAAATGTAGGTCAAAAGAATAAAGTTGCAATGGGAAATTGTAGAGATATCACTGAAAAGTGATATAAAGTGTCTTAAGTCTTTAGAATATATACAAAGTCTCTTTCAAGCACAAGTACCTTGTTTGGAGTGGAAAAATCTCCTCAGAGGGCCACAAAGGAAGAGGTGCTTGGAAAAAGGGTGTGTGCGTCGATTTCTCCCCAGCACACACGGACTTGCGTCGTTATTTTCCACGCGAGGAAGTCGTGCGTCGTTTTCCGGCGCGTGGACAGTCTCTTTCTGTGGGTCGCGGGGATTACCAGATGTCCCAGGTCTGTGCGTGGATTTTCCTGCTTGTTTTCCGGCGGCGTGTCGGTCTGCGGGGCTGCGCGTCGAAGTTTCGATCTCACGGCAGGCGTCGCGTCGATTTCTCCTTGGAAGTCGGGCGGTGTTGTCCTTGTGGGGCCGCGCGTCAAAGTTTCGATCTCACGGCAGGCGTTGCATCGATTTCTCCTTGGAAGTCGGCGGCGTTGTCCTTGCGAGGCCATGCGTCAAAATGTTGATGTCACGGCAGGCTTTGCGTCGATTTCTCCTTGGAAGTCGGGCGGCGTTGTCCTTGCGAGCCCGTGCATCAAAGTTTCGGTAGTCCCGGAGGCGTCGCGTCGATCAGCATCGGTGTGCGGTGTTTTTCTTGCCGCGAAACAAGCTGTGCGTAGAAAATTTCGGCGCATGGAGCGTCCAAGTGAAAAAGAGAAGTCTTTTTGGTCCTGAGACTTCAGGGAACAGGAGGCAAGCTCTATCCAAGCCCTTGGAGAGCACTCTCACAGCCAGACAAGAGTTCAGCAAGGCAGCAGGCCAACAGCAAGGCAGCAGTCCTTTGTAGAAAGCAGACAGGTGAGTCCTTTGAACAGCCAGGCAGTTCTTCTTGGCAGGATGTAGTTTCTGGTTCAGGTTTCTTCTCCAGCAAGTGTCTGATGAGGTAGGGCAAAGGCCCGGTTTTATACCCAAATGTGCCTTTGAAGTGGGGGAGACTTCAAAGAGTGGCTAAGAAGTGCACCCAGTCCCCTTTCAGTTCAATCCTGTCTGCCAGGGTCCCAGTAGGGGGTGTGGCAGTCCTTTGTGTGAGAGCAGGCCCTCCACCCTCCCAGCCCAGGAAGACCCATCCAAAATGCAGATGTATGCAAGTGAGGCTGAGTACCCTGTGTTTGGGGTGTGTCTGAGTGAATGCACAAGGAGCTGTCAACCAAGCCCAGCCAGACGTGGATTGTAAGGCACAGAAAGATTTAAGTGCAAAGAAATGCTCACTTTCTAAAAGTGGCATTTCTAGAACAGTAATATTAAATCCAACTTCACCAGTCAGCAGGATTTTACATTACCATTCTGGCCATACTAAATATGACCTTCCTACTCCTTTCAGATCAGCAGCTACCACTTCAATACTGTATGAGGGCAGCCCCAATGTTAACCTATGAAGGGAGCAGGCCTCACAGTAGTGCAAAAATGAATTTCGGAGTTTTACACTACCAGGACATAAAAACTACACAGGTACATGTCCTGTCTTTCACCCCCACCCTAAGGCTGTCAGGTCTAACACTCACCAACACTTCCCATCTTGATGCTCTACTAATTTTATGTAAGAGGACCCAGGTATAGTATCGCGATTTAAGATCTTGAGCTGTATCGATCTATAGCAGGCCTTAATCACTACCACTCTTGGGAACTGCAGCACATCTCCCCAATCCTCATCCTCCAGTTCTCCCACATCCCTCTGCTATCTAACTCTCAGGGGTTCTAAGTCCTCCTGCGTGTTTCTCTGATAGGAGTCTGAGAGGTGATAGAGATCTAATCACTGGTCTCCATAACGTCCTTATCTGGTGTGATCCTCACTCTTAGAGCATGCAGCATTTGGAGATCCTAAACACTTGGGAGGATGGCACCTCCTAGAATCACTTTTATATGTTCAAATGGTACCCCCCCATTCGCATCCAACACGTCTGCCACTGTGCTGATCCCTATCGCATTCCATATTCTGAAGCAGAGAACATCTGACACCTCCCTCAAACTTGTGCCCATCCACAGTGGGGTCCTTGGTGTGAGGTGCCCATGATAACTAATTATCCCATGTCAAATTTGCCACAACCATCTTCGTTGCTGTGGCGGGCAACCTCTCCCACCATATAGAACATGTAAGCACCCTCTCCCCCTCATCGTCTCTCTCTCCAAATCAAAAGCCGGATTCTCTACCTGTGCATATGCCCAGACATTGATCACACTTATCTGTGCCGCTTTATAGTAGCACTTAACATTAGGGGGTTCTATGCCTCCCTTATACATGGAATGCTGAAAAGTGGACAGCGCTATCCTCAGTGAGCCCCCTTGCCACAACAACTTTCTCAGCAGTGCATTAACTGCCTTAAAAAACCCTTTGGGAATGTGAAATGGGCTTGTTTGAAGTATATCTGTAAATTGGGGCAAGGCCTCCATTTTAAACAGTGCTGCTCTACCCATCAAGGAAGTAGGCAGTGCTCCCCAGTGTCCAACATTTGCCTCCAATCTCCATAACGACGGTGAGAGATTATCCACATAGTGGGAGTCCTCATTTCTGGATAGCCATAATCCCAAATATTTAAAATGCCCACTTTCAGTCCTGAGCAGCAAGGGAAGGTTACACTCCGCTCTCCATGTACCCACTGGGAAGATCAAAGATTTCCTCCAGTTAATTTGCAGCCTTGAGTACTTTCCATAAATAAGAAACATTTCATCCAGCTTTTCCAGAGTCCAAACAGAGTCTGCCAGGTAGAGTAACACGTCATCTATATAGAGCGAGGTACGATCCTCCCATGGGTGTTCAACTTCTAACCTTCGATCTGCATATCGACTTTCAGCCACTCAGCCATCAGTTCCAGCGCAGCGCAAATAGTATCAGAGATAGAGGGCAGTCCTGTTGCACTCTCACCCTATCGGGAAATATGGGGAGAGGACCCCATTTACCTTAAGCTACGCTCTAGGATTCCCGTAGAGTAACTGGACCCAGGCCAGAAACTTTGGCCCAAACCCCACTTTTTCCAGGACTGCAAACAAATAGGGCCACTCCACCAAGTCAAATGCCTTATGGGGGTCGAGGGAGACCCCTACCTGTGGCACCACTCCCACTTTTGCTGCTGCAATATTGTTTTGGAGTCTCTGAAGGTTGAGCCTGGTTGGTCTCTGGGGCATAGTCCATTCTGGTCCAGGAAAACCAAGTATAGAGTCACCTCCTCAGTATATGTGCTGAAGCCTTATCTAGAATTTTTGTATCCACCTTTAGGAACGAGATGGGCCTGTAGGAATTTTGGTGGTCATTATGACCCTGGCGGTGTGGCCCGCCATTCCGGCGGTGGCGGACCACACCGCCACATAATGAACCCTATCCTCACTCACCGCCAGGCTACTTCCGTCAGGCAGCCTGGCGGCGGTTGGAATCATTATCCGACAGGGCAGCGGTGCTGCCCCTCGGATAATGATCCCTAAGCCTCCAGCCTTTCCCTGGCGGGTTTCCCCACCAGGGAAAGGCTGGCGGAAGGGGTGCACCGGGGCCCCCCTGGGGGCCCCTGCACTGCCCATGCACTTGTTGTGGGAAGTACAGGGGCCCCTGTGCAGTGCCCCATCGCGCAGTGATCTGCACGATGGGTGCAGCTGCACCCTCCGCACAGAGGCATTGGCGTCGGATCCATGTGGAACCGCTGTCAATGTCTCGGCCAGGCATTCCTGTTTCCGCCCGCCGGCCCACAGGAATGTTCTTAATATGGCCGGCGGGGATCCGGGGGCGCTGGCAGTCAGTAGTATGACTGCCAGCATGAACACGGCGGTTTCATTGGATCTTGCCTTCTGACAAGTCCTCCTCAAGCTCTAGTGCCTTACCACTCTACAGTTTCCAGCAGGACAGTCCCTGACGAATTCTGTAATCTCCAATTTCTGATTTATTGGGTTCTCAAAGTAAAATGCTCATATAGTCTGCCATGATCCTAGCCATGTTGTCACTACCTCACACCCTGACCCCATTCGGCCCATTACCTCGCTAATGTGTGACCTCATCACTTCTCTTGCTGCCAACCATTCCAGGAGCTTGTTTGCCTTGTCCCCTACTTCATATATCCACCTCTACTGAGCCACGCAGGCCTGTTGCACCTCATGTGTCACTATGACTCGATTTTTCTCATGTTTCAGGACTAATTGCTGACTAAACTCTTCTGTTGGGGTCTGGGCCTGCTTATCCTCTAGGAGTCAAATATTCCTCTCCATTTCCAAACAATCCATCTCCCTCTTCCATTTGTCCCCCACTTTTCCTGAAATGGTTTCCTCCTTACTATAACTTTATAAGCCTTCCACAGAGAGGCTGTGCTGCTTGCCTCCGCATTTTCTGTAAAGTTAAAGCTTGTGGCCCTCGTAAGCCTAGACACCGTTGTCCGCCACTCACCTAACCCTTTCAAGTGTGGGGCGGTCAAAGTAATTTGGAGATGGACATTTTCTGATATTCCTCTCACCTTAAAGCCGCCTCTATCAGTTTAGGAGAGTCAAGGTGGATGTGAAGAAATAATCAGTTCATGAATGAGTATCATGAGCCCCAGAGTAATAGGAGTACTTCCTAGTGTGACAATTTAGGGTCCTCCAAGCATCCTCCAAACCCAAAACCCTAACATGTCCTTTCAGTTTCCCCTGTGGGCCTTCTGCATTGGTCAAACAAATGTCCAGTCCAGCTGTGGGTCCAGTCGCCCCCCCAGGAAGATCATGCCTGCAGGACTTCCAGTATAATGCAGCTCAGTACTTGAGCGGCTTTGTCTGGAGCCTAGGACGGACATATACAATAATCAACACTAGCGTTTCACACTCCCAGTCCCCTAGGGCCACTACATACCACCCCAGGGCATCCGTTCATACTTTAGTCAGTGTAAGTGGTGGGGGTTTTATTAGCAATTTTGCCACCTCTCCGCACCCTGTAGTGAACCCACCACCTTATATTTCCCTCATCCTAGACTTGGTGCATGATTCCCCCTCTTGTGTGTCTCCTGCAGGAATATCACATCAGTTGTGTATCATGTGTGTGCCTTCTCCACCAACCCACGCTTAATTTAATGGCCCAACTCATTGACATTCCATGTCAACAAAGTAAGATTGCATGGATCCATTCCCGCTGATAGTGATTAAGCAGCCTCGTCGTTCCACTCCTCCTCAAACTCTGTGACCTTCCCATCGCTACCATAACAACACAAAACATGACAAATCAATCAATCAATCAATACATTTGTAAAGCGCACTACTCACTCGTAAGGGTCTCAAGACACTGAGGGGAGGGGGGGATGCTGCTACTGCTTGAATAGCCAGGTTTTGAGGTGCTTCCTGAAAGTCAGCAGGTCTTCGGTCTGTCGTAGGGGCAAAGGAAGGGTGTTCCAGGTCTTAGCGGTGATGTGGGAGAAGGATCTGCCTCCGGTGGTCGCTCTTCGGATGCGGGGGCGGTGGCGAGAGAGAGGTCGGCTGACCGGAGTTGGCGGGACAGGGTTTAGAAGGTGAGTTGTCTCTTGGGATTAGGCTGGACCGGTGTTGTGGAGCGCCTTGTGTGCGTGGGTGAGGAGCTTGAAGGTTATCCTTTTGTTGATGGGGAGCCAGTGTAGGTCTCTCAGGTGGGCAGTGATGTGGCTGTGGCGGGGTGCATCGAGAATCCGGCGTGCGTAGGTGTTTTTTATGTGTTGCAGTCGTTTGAGGAGTTAGGCCAGGGCTCCTGCGTAGAGGGTGTTTCCGTAGTCAAGTTTGCTGCTGACGAGGGCCTGGGTGACTGTTCTTGTTGTATCCGTGGGGAACCATCTGTAGATCTTGCGGAGCATGCGGAGGGTGTTGAAGCAGGATGAGGAGACGGCGCTGAGTTCCTTGGTCATAGAGAGTGTTGAGTCGAGGATGTCGCCCAGGTTGCGTGCATGGTCTGTGGGTGTCGGAGCTGCTTCCAGAGTGGTCAGCCACAAGGAGTCGTCCCAGGCTAAGGGGTTGGCGCCGAGGATAAGGACCTCGGTCTTATCTGAGTTAAACTTCAGTTTGCTGTTGCTCATCCATTGGCCGACGGCCTTCATTCCTTCGTGGAGGTTGAATTTGGCGGTGAGGGGGTCCTTGGTGAGGGAGAGGATCAGTTGGGTGTCGCTGGCGTAGGAGATGATGTTGAGGTTGTGTAGCCGGGGCGACGTGGGCAGGCAGGGCCATGTAGACTTTGAATAGTGTAGGGCTGAGGGACGATCCTTAGGGGACACAGCAGATGATCGTGGAGGCTTCGGATCGGAAAGGGGGGAGGTGGGCGCTCTGGGTTCTGCTGAAGAGGAAGGAGGTGGTCCACTCCAGAGCTTTGTCCCGGATCCCTGCGTTGTGGAGGCGTGTGCGTAGGGTGCAGTGGCAAAAGGTGTTGAAGGTGGCAGAGAGGTCCAGGAGGATGAGGGCCACGGTTTCGACTTGTCAAGCAGGGCCCTGATGTCATCGGTGACAGCGATGAGGGCAGTTTTGGTAATGTGGTTGCTGCGGAACCCTGACTGGGATGGGTCCAGGGTGTTGTTTTCTTTGAGGTAGTGGGTCAGTTGTCTGTTGACAATCTTCTCGATTACCTTGGCCGGGAATGGGAGCAGGGAGATGGGACGGAAATTCTTGAGGTCTCTCGGGTCCGCCAAGGGTTTCTTGAGTAGGGGATTGATCTCCGCATGCTTCCAGCTCTCGGGGTAGGTCGCGGTCTCGAAGGAGATGTTGATGACTTTGCTGTGGTGGGGTGTGATGGTGGCACTTGTTTTGTTAAAGATGTGGTGCGGGCATGGGTCTGACAGTGATCCAGAGTGGATAGTGCTCATGGTTTTGATTGTGTCGTCTACGTTCACGTTGGCCCAGACGAGCAGGGGGTCGTAGTTGAAGGTGGGTGGAGAGTCTGAGGAGTCAGTGGTTGACAGAGTGGTCTGGCTGTTGAAGCTGTCATGGATGTCTGTGATCTTGTGGTGGAAGAAGGTGGCGAGGGAGTTGCACAGGTCTTGTGATGATGGGATTTTGTTTGTGTTGTAGCAGGGGTTGGAGAGTTCCTTCACGACGTTGAAGAGCTCCTTGCTGTTGTGTGCGTTGTTGTCAAGACGGACTTTGAAGGAGGTTTTCTTGGCAGATCTGATGAGGTGATGGTGTTTGTGGATGGGGTTCTTGAAGGTAGCATGGTTGTCCCGTGTCTGTTCGTGGAGCCATTTTCTCTCCAGTTTCCGGCAGGTTTGTTTGGAGGCTTGAAGGTCTGAGGTGAACCAGCTGGCTCTCTTGTTCACGCCTCTGTTGGAGAGTTTATTGAGCGGGGCGAGAGTGTTGGCACAGTCGTCGATCCAGCGCAAGAGGTTGCAGGCTGCAAGGTTGGGATTGGTGGGTTCAGTGGGTGGTTTTCCGGCGAGGCTGGTGTTCAGCTGGTCTTGGCTGACTTTGCTCCAGTTGCGGCAGGGGATCTGTTGGGTGCGGTGGTGTGCAGTGGGTTTCCAGAAGGTGAAGTGGATGCAGCGGTGGTCGGTTCATGGGAGTTCGCTGGTGTGGCTGAAGGTGACGTGGGGGCTAGCGGAGAAGACGGGGTCCGGCGTGTGGCCGGTGGAGTGTGTTGGTGTAGTGATGAGTTGTCTGAGTCCGAGGATGGCGAGGTTGTCGATTAGGGTGGTGGAGTTAGAGTTGTTGTTGTTCTCCAGGTGAAAGTTCAGGCCGCCGAGGAGGATGTAGTCGGCGGAGGCTAGGGCGTGCCTGCTGATGATGTCGGTGATGGGGTCACAGAACTGAGGCCGTGGTCCGGGGGGTCTGTAGATGAGAGTTCCTCTGAGGGTGGTGTTGGGGTTGGTGTGGATCTGGAAGTGCAGGTGTCGTCGGTACAGGTCGTGACCCTGATGATGTTCTTGTGGACGATGGCGATTCCGCCTCTGACTCAGTTGGTGCGATCCCTGCGGGTGAACTTGTAGCCATCCAGAATGGCTATGGTGATGTCCGGGGCCGAGGAGGCGTTCATCCAGGTCTCCGTCAGGAAGGCGACGTCTGGGGTGGATATGTCACGCAGGTCCCGGAGTTTGACGGCGTGATTGCATGTGGAGCGGGTGTTTAGTCGGATGCATCGGAGGTAGTTGCGGTCTTGACTCGGCAGGTAGTTTAGCGATTTGGAGGCTGGTGAAGCTGCCATTCCGGCAGGTGAAGGGTCCCTGGGTGTGCTTAGGGGAGGCCAGGAAGCAGGCGTGTGATCATCCGGTGTTGAGTGCGAGGAGGGTGCTGGAGGTGTAGTGGCGTTGGTTGCCGTGGCAGTCTTGGTGGCCAGAGGTCCTGCTGCTGGGCGCGGTCCGGATGTGGACGGGCAGAGACGGGCTTGCCTTAGGCACACCAGTGGCGCACAAGTGGCGCACCCGCTGCGCGGCTGTGCAGCAGCTGCCATATAAGGGGAGGTGGGAGGGAGGGGCAGCTGCGAGGTTGGAGCGGGTGGCGAATGAACGAGTGGGGGGCAGGGCGGCAGGGACGCAGCGGCAGGAAAAATGGAAGTTTAGAGCTGAGGCAGTGGGGCGGGCCAGCAGGGACACAGGAGCGGGGAGAATGAAAAACCTGGAGCAGCAGCAGACCGGCACAAGGTGAGAGCAGCGTCAAGGGTCGCTCCCTTCACCGTGCAGCAGCTGCCATATAAGGGGAGGTGGGAGGGAGGGGCAGCTGGGAGGTGGGAACGGGGCGGCGAATGGGTGAGCGGGGGCGGGGCTGCAGGGATGCAGCGGCAGGAACATGAAAATTCAAGCAGAGGGAGGGGGTGGGGCCGCAGGGACGCAGCGGTGGGGAAAATGGAAGTTTAGAGCAGAGGCAGGGGGCGGGGCCGCAGGGACACAGGAGCGGGGAGAACGAAAAACCAGAAGCAGCGGCAGACCGGCACAAGGTGCAGGGAAGCGACCTGCCTGAGGGTCTGTTGAACAGTTCCCCAACTCCCGCCCCACCCTACCTTACCATGCCACAGTCGTTCAACTGGCTGCCCCCGTAACTCACGACATGTTATTCGCCCCATCAACAGATAATCTGTTTTAATCCTCATTGTCCACTAATGTTCCGAAGTCCACGTCAGCAAGGCAGGGTCTGTGAGGCATAGTAAAAATCCTTCCTAACTGTGACCTTTCCCTTCCTCTCCTTCATCTTGCCCAGACGTGGAAAGTGTCAACCTCTACTATAGTTTTCAGAACTAACATGGACCCCGCCTGATCTCAAATGATCTCCCTCAAAGTCATTGGTGCTACCACCAGTGATGGTGTTCCTCTTCCCAGGCTCGAGTCTCAGACATCTCCTTATCCGAACCCTCTGCTCTGACCTGCAGAGCATCTCACCTGGTGCTGTCGCGTAGGCTCTCATTATTCTAATGAGACTACTGGGTTTTGAGTGGCAGAACTGCCTGCGGTGCGGGAGACTGAGTCTGACCCGCTAGAGGTGACACCTGTCGCTCCAATCCGGGTTTTGCTCTGGCTAACTAGCAGTGCCTCATCTCCACCCAAGGGTGGGATGATTGGGCAGCCGAGCGCATTACATAATTGATTTCTCAGGGAAACCGTGATCACTCAGGTCTCATCCGTTTCTCTCAGTTACATTAGTCTCACTTACACAATGATAAACAGAGACAGTATAGGTTTCAACAAAGCTTTAATAAAGTGACTGAATCTTAGATAGCAAAGCGTGGACTGCAATAACCAGGATGATACAGCATGACAAGATTAAAATTGTGACTAGGAGAGTAAAGCATAGAAATAACGCTATCATATTGTCACTAGAGGCAGTAGACTAATTCCTACCTAGGCTATAATGGAGCACAGCGTGTTAAGCTCTAATTCTGCCCTTCAGGTTTCCCTGGGAAGACATCATCCCCCATACCTGAGCAAAGGCCTGAAGTCTGCATAGGCAGCTGTAGCGAAGCATTCAGTAATCAGCATTCAGTTGTGGTTCTCTGGCTGGAATCTCCCTCTAACGTGTAAGGGACAGGGAAGTGTTTTTATAATAAAACAGCTAATCCTCTGAGAAAATTTTCCCTACGTAAGGATGCGTGTTTTCTATGAATGTCAGAGACAAAACTCTACAACACGTTCACCTGCAACCTATTTTACTTAAGCCTAGGAAGAAGCACAGAGTGAGCAAGAATGTCTTGTTTGAGAACAGAGTGCTGGCCTTGGCGAAAACAGTTAGATAGAGAGAAAATAAAACAAGACCGTAAAATTGGCTATTGTAATAATAATAATAAAGCAAAGCCGAATAAAATATATCTAAGTTAAAGTGCACAGCGGCAGGCCTAGTATGCTAAAAATAACGTGCATGGAGCTATAACTGAAATGGCTTCACAACACCCTCCTCTTGTCGGTTGAAGGTGGTTCAAAGCCTAAGTATATATAAAAGCTTCTAAAACTTAACCTAAGATATATATGTAAGAAATATCAATAATGACAAGTTAAGAGGACACATGAGCATATGAAAGGACAATTTAAAATGTTTACATGTGGCATAAAAGGACCGAATTTTAAGAGTCAGAGTTATTTTTGGAATGTCCAATCGTGTCCAGGACAATGGAGGGCAGGAAATCTTCCACTTTGGCATGTGTTAAAGTTGGAAAGGCATCGCCAAGAAGGACCAAGGAGCAGTCGTGTTCTATAGCCTGAGCCTCAGCTAAGGTGGCATTCCGTGGTGTGCCCAACGATGAGTTTAGAGCCTTATCCTCCAGGAAGGGTAATTCATAAGCAGCTTCCTGTAGCAAACGCACCCTCAACTCGCATGACTGGTACTGGGCCTTCAGAGAGAACATCAATAAATCAACGTCGAATGAAAGCAAGAGCTGCATAGAAAGACAAACTTCTAGTGCATGTTCGAAAGAGCACCAGAGGCACCGAAACACGAACTGCACACAATGCAAAACCGGTCTGAATGACAAGGACCAGTCACACTCCAGTTGCTCCAGGAGTGTTGCTCCAAAATGCTACATCATGCATTCACGACATAGCTGCGTTGATGGGAGCGCTTTCATTCCTCCTTGTTGTGGCGGTACAGCAATTGCGCAGAAAAAATAACAACAGCAAAACGCCAACTATTATAGCAAAAGTTATTGGAAATCCCCCGAAAATACTAGAGAATAGCTAGTGCCCACTTCCTGTTCTTCAAGAGGACCCTCTTCTTGAGATGCATGTCGAACTGAAACTGCTGTCCCCTTTTTCTTTTTAAACTGTGTTTTTTGTTGGGGAAGTTTCTCTTGCTTTTTAACAGAAACCTCTGATGAGCATTGAGATTCCTGTCTTGGTTTCACGTACTCTGTTCTTCGCTCTGACCGCCCACCTCTCTCACTGTGTTTTTCTGATGAGTCCTGAAAGGAACGAGATTGGCTTGTATCAGTATATTGATATCTATCAGGCGTTTTTATATTATCTCTATTTCGGAAATTATATCTATTCTGTGGTGTCTCCATACGCGGAGATTCTCCTCTTTCTTTTTTAGGAGTTTTTTTTTTTTTATCCCAGCGTTTCTTGTTACCCTCAGGAGCTTGCTTGGAAAACTCTTTATTAGATTTGCCCTGAAAATGTGGTTTAGTTGGTCTGGCCCCTAGAATATCTTGAACAATGCTAGAATAGGTCTCTGTGATAATCTTTGGCAGCTAGCATTCTTGATCCTATTGAGGAACATCCTGGAGCCGCATGCACACTGCTAGTGCAATTGCTTCCCCTTTAAGATTACTTAAAATAATTGAGGAAACTGTGGCAAAGTTGCCCATTAATTGCATCCCCAAGCCTAGGGCTTCATCCCCCCGTATTCATCCTGATTTTGTTTCAACACTTCCGGCAAGTTGGCAAGTGTCGGTGTACCGTGTGCGGTAGTATAGAGCGTGGCAAATACTGTGCCCCTGGTATTACAGTTATCTAATGTGGGGACCATCCCAAATGGCAAGCACATCGTTGCAATGTTTATCCTGAGGTCCTGTATGGGGAAATACTGCTCCTAGTGCATTTATTTTTTGAGCTAACCAAAACGGAATTTCGTTGGGCGCCATGTCGCATAGGCTCTCATTATTCTAATGAGACTACTGGATTTTGAGTGGCAGAATCACCTACACAACAGTGCCAAAGCTCTTGCTCCGCTGCCGGTGAATCGCCTCCATGACTTTTGCTCTCTCAGACTCCGCTTGTTCCCTAGTTGGCCGCTGAGACACCTTCCTCCATGGTCTGTGGCGTAATTTAGCTTCTCCCTATTCCAACACTGCCAAGTCTTCCTGTGCCCCTTTAGGGTGTTAGTACCCTTGATGCTCCAGCCACTCCCATGTCTGTGCTGGCATGGAGAAAAGGTCAATTTCATCATCCAAGGGAACATGGAGTCTGGCAGGGAAAAGCAGAGCATATTTTATGTTTAAGGTTTTAAGGTGCCTCTTTGCAACTGTACCATCATGATGTAGTCTGGGTAAATATTAACTGTGTTCCCCTCCTCTTCCCATGGGCCCAGTCTTGCCACCACGGCACACAGAAGGGCCCCAGGCATCTGTGAATTGCCTGGCATCCTTTGAGCCCGCTCCACTGTGTACAATTTGGGGGGTGTTTTCCCTCCAGGACCACCGTTGCAAGCCACTATTCCAAAAACAGTTCCATTCATGGTCCTTCTCGCTCTTTCTGGGAGGCCCACCACCCTGGTGATGTTCTTTCAGAAGAGGTCCTCTGCATTATTGATCTTCCTCAGCAATGCTGGCAGTTCTTTTTCTTGCAGAATAATACAGGTGTCATGAACCACTACTGTCAGGCGAATTTGAGCCAGAGTCGATTCTGTGTCTGCCCTTCTGTCGACCAGTTTCCTGAGTTTCTCCCTAAGTAGGTTCCCATCTTGGGTCATCAGTTCAATTTTCCATTCCAGAGCCTCTTTAGTGTCTTTGAAAGCTACCAAGATAATTGATGTGTGGGCCTCTCACCTTTTCTCCATCAGTGGCAGCAGCTGCTGGGCCAATACCCCCATTGGGCCCGGTGCTTTCTGCAACTGTGTGGGTTTGTTGGGCACCATTATTGCCCCCTCTCATCTCTAGAGACTAGGTATGGAGTCCACTGGGGGTGTCCCTTCCATCTAGAGGCAATGCCAGGCAAGACCCTCTAGGGTTACGACCTACCTTACCATATCACCCCAATTTAGGCATTCTCAGGGCCTCCTCCAATGTGGCTGCGGTCTCTTCACAGAGCTGCAGCACTCTATTACTTCCCCAACTGCTGCTCTCCAGGCAGTGTACCCCTTGTCTTCCGCCACCTTCCGCCAGGCCAGACTCCAATATTCGTTGCTCTACTTCGTACCTTGGTCTCCAACCTGGGCCTTCTGCCTCTACATTTGTGCCATATGACTCACAGTGGGGTGCTTCCGCCAACTATAGAATACCCTGTGGCCCTTCACAGTCCGATTCTCTGCATTCTCCTTTGGTGTGCATTGCCTCAGGGTGCGGGTCCTGGCTCACTATATTTAGTGCTTACCAGACTCGTACCTTGGCCCCCACTGCCTCTTGGGACTCAATCCGGTATCTGCACAGTGTCTGCACCCCTACTACGCCTGGATCACCTCCTGTTGGACCTGGCCCTTTTACAGGGTAATTCCCCAGGCTTTTTAACTTTTGCCTCCTTATTTTTCTGACCTTTGTTGGCTGACGTTATGACTCTGAGCACTTTTTCACTGCTAACCAGTGCTAAAGTGCATGTGGCCTCCCTTGTAAAATTGGTATGATTGGCTTATACCTAATTGGCATATTTAGTTTACCTATAAGTCCCTTGTAAAGTGGTATCCCTATACCCAGGGCATGTAAATTAAATGCTACTAGTGGGCCTGCAGCGCTGCTTGCTCCACCCAATGAAGTAGCCTCTCAAACCTATCTCAGGCCTGCTAGCTCAGGGCCTGTGTGAGCCGTAAGTCACCCCTAAGTTACGCCATAGCTAGCCCTATGGGCAGGGTGCCATGTATGTAGAAGGCAGGACATGTGCCAGGTTGCATGGCCTGTCCTGGTAGTGACAAACAGCCTAACTTGGTGTCTCACTGCTGTGAGTGCTGCCTTCTCATAGGATTGCATTATAAATGCCCTGCCTTTTGTGTAAGGGGTATGGTCTGATTTATGAGGGGTAGCGTAGGCATGTTTGGTATGGTTGTAATGGCGATAAGAAATGCTGTATTTTTTATTACTATTACAGAAATGCCACTTCAAGAAAGTGAGCATTTCTCTGTGCTTATGACTCTGGTGTTTTTGCAGCTTGACTCCAATCCTCGTCTGGGCAGACTTACAGTTGGCGCTTTGTGCATACTTTTCAGACAGACTGTACACAGGGAGGGTGGAGGTGTTACAGAGGTGCATCTACATATTGTATGGTCTTCCTGGGCTGAGAGAAGGGAGAGGCGGGGCACACCTGCATTTGTAAAGGCTGTGCCCTGGCCTCGCACAATAGGGTTGTTTACCCCCCACTGATGTTTGGAGCCTGTGCTGGAGGAGAGAAGCTGCATTCCCAGAACCAGTTGTAACTGGTTAGAACCCCCTCTCCTCCTCATTGTAAGAGACACTGCAAACTGAATATAAGTACAGGGGAATTTTCCTCCACATTTTGGACATTCTTGAATCTTGAAGATACTTACCTGAAACTGGACACTGGACGCTGCTGAAAGGACTCATCAGGACCCACCTTGGACTGCGGCTGCTGTGCTGACCTGTGACCTGTCTGGTCACTAGGAGGAACTGCCACCATCTGCAACCCTTGTGCTGACCTGTAGCTGGGCCTGCCAACCCTTTGTTCCTTTTTTTACACTTGTCCCCAGGGGCAGGGTACCGTGGCCCCTGACTCCTGCAATCCTCTCCTGCACTTGAAACAGCACTTCTTGCCCCCCAGGAAATCACTGCCGCAACCCGGGCTAATAGCATTGTCCTAGTGGTTTGAAAAGTGCTTCCTCCCTGCCAATATCACTGCCTCAGCCCAGGTGCAGAGGGATCACAGCCGCAGCCCGAGTGCATACTTTATCATTGGAGCGTGTCGCATTCTGACAACTACTAAGGTAGCAGAGTATTACTGACGTGTAATGTTTGGCTAATTATGTTTTGTGCAATACACTTTATTTTTACATAGCTCAGTGTTGTGTTTACTTTGTGGTGTACATCTTACGTCACATGTGTTGTGTGTGTTGTGCAAACGCTTTACACATTGCCTCCGGGTTAGGCCTGACTGCTCGTGCCAAGCTACCAAGGGGGTGGGCAGGGGGTTATCTTGGATTTGTAATTCCCTTGCCTTGACTAGAGTGGGTGGGTTCTGCCTGGCTTAGGTGCATACCCTAGCCAACCAGAAACCCCATTTCTAACACCTCCTTTGCTGGTGCCATCTTTTCAGCGATGCTGAGGTGTTGGATTGTTGCCTGTCAGTGCCTCCTGCCTCTCCCTCAGCCCGCAAGAAGTCGGGCATTGTTCCCCAGCTCAGGTCCCCAATATCCACTCACTGAACCCAGCGGGAACAGGATAAATTGTCTCACTTAGGCTTCCCAGGCCTCACCACCCCACCCATGCCATATTTAAAGACTGGTATACTCATGATCTTTTGGCATTAACTATACAAGGACAGCTGTATTGGGTCAGCCCCAGACATTGGTTGATGCTTCAAAAATTGTCTTTTACAGATGGAACAGCCCAGAGCATTTTGTGGATGTTTACATATTGCAGTGATGATTGGCAAAGTAATCTATCCAAGGCATCACTTCTATAACAGAGCTGCCAGTCGAGTTTTGCAGGGGAGCCTGAAAAAAGATACTTGCTGCCTGCTTGTAACTGTTAAGTGCTGCAATCAGAGAATGACAGTATGTGCCCAGTGGCCGTGGGTATCGCCTGCTCATTACTGTGCTGTAATTTGCAGTGTACATCCATCTTGGTCTTTGACAAGCAAATCACTTCAGCTTGTGAAGAGAATCCCCTTATCTGAGATGGACAAAACATCATGATGTCAATGTGATTGGCCATTTTAGCCGATATGATTGTTCTGTTATTATATGATAATTTGTAGGCTGTGCATATCATCCAGGATGGTATCCTGGCAGCTAAGAAGGGGCGGCTGCCCAGACTGGAGCCTGCTGGAATAGCCAGTTTTAGTCTCTAAGATAGAGATTGTGTTATGATTCCATTGTTCCACTTCTGGATTTTGTACATGGACCATCTACAGCCTGGAAATCACCATTAAGACTCATTCAAAGTCCATGTATAACTCCTACATTGCTTCCCATTTCAATCTTGGACACATTAAATCACCTACATTTGCTTGCATGCACCGCCAAGTATTCATTACGACTCTGCATCCACTGTGCATTGTTTTCAATAGTCCTGCTGGGACTCAGCAATAGATCTTCCACTCCAGGATGTGTGAGAGATTGGAATTGCACATACCTTTGACTAGTCTTGTGCAGCCCAGCGGTGTGACTTCATCTTAAGCTTAATGCTGGCTGCAATTGTTTATAAGCTGCAATTGCTTGAAGCTCATTATTAGTGCATTAAAGTTAGTTTCGTGGTACACTTGATTTCTTGTTGCCCACTTCCTAACCAGTTCCTGCCTTGTTTCAGCCACAGCATGTGCCTTGTTCCTATTCAGCTTGCCTTAGGTATCTCCCAGCCCTGCATTGCTGTTACTTTACTCCCTTGTCTGATTTTTTGCTACAGTCAGGTACAGTCCCTGAGACCACTCCCTTTTTAATTGTTACTAGTTTGTTTCTTCTATTCCTGCTGTTCTTTACCTTTTCTTATTCCTTTTGTTTGTCATAGCTCTTGTATTTCTCTCATGCTCCTAACTTCTGCTCCTTGCTTATGTGCTCTTTTTGCATTCCTCTTGAAGTTTCTAGTTCCCTTGCAGTTCTTAGTATCATTGTGCGTGAGCTGCTCCCTTTGTTCAGTAGTTCTTCCTTGAATGCCCTGCTCCTGACTTCTTGCTACAATTCTTAGGTTCCTTTCTAGTGCTTGCTCCGTGTACTTCTCATAGGCCCTTTGTGTCTGATAAGTGTGCTGTTTTGTCCTCACCTCTGTATATGTGTATTCAATGTATACAGGGTCTGGCTCATAGGTTCCAAGAGGCAATTCCTACCCCCATCCTTTGTCTTGTGTTACATTTAGTCTTAAGTGCCTTAACTATGACAATGTGACATTTCTATTTTCATAGGAATCACCACTGTATCTCCTGCTGGACCTATAAAGACGTGTCTTGTGTGTGTAAGTACAATACTTCTTCGTGCCCTAGGGTCCAGAAACAAAGGTGGTCATTATGAACATGGCGGTAACAACTGCCGTGTTCATGCTGGCGGTCAAAACACTGACCGCCAGCAGCCCCGGAACCCCGCCGGCCAAATTATGAACATTTCTGTGGGCCGTCGGGCAGAAAAGGCCCGGCCGGGACATTAACGGCGGCTCCACATGGAGCTGCCGTCAATGCTTCTGTGCGGCAGGTGCAGTTTCACCCATCGTGCAGATCACTGCCCGACAATCAGGCAGTGACCTGCGCGACGGGGCACTGCACTGGCCATGCAAAGTGCATGGGCATGGGCAGTGCAGGGGCCCCCAGGGGTGCCCCGAGGCACCCCCTTCACCAGCCTTTCCCTGGCGGGTGGAAATGGGAACATTATCTGCAGGGTAGCACAGCTACCCTGGCGGATAGTGTTTCCACTCACCACCAGGCTGCCTGACGGCAGAAACCTGGCAGTGAACGAGGGCTGCCGATGGCAGCCCTCACCTGGTCCATTATGCAGCGGGCTGTCCCGCCATGCCGGCTGGCGGTTTCAGCCGCTAATGTCGGCATGGCGGGACAACCCACCATGTTCATAATGAGGGCCAAAATCACTTCTGCTGCCTTCTTTCTATATCCTTGTTCAGGGTGTGCAGGGTGACCATCTGCACAGAGACATTGACAATCCCTGTTGCTGTGGGAAGATTTGAGTCTTACCTGTGTACAAAGCTAATGGTAACCCAGTGTGTTTGTCCAGTTTGCGACTTTGAACATGCATTTGATTAACTTCGTCTGGGTGTTTGAGGTGTCAGATGATGAGTTAGGCGTCCTTGGCGTAAGAAAGATGCTGAACCCATGGGCTTAGAGGATGCTGATGAGTGGGGCCTTGTAGATGCTGAAATGCATAGGGCTGAGGAAGGAACCCTGAGGGATGCAGCAGGCAGATCAGGTGGGAGATAGTGGAAGAGTGCAGGTCAAGATTGATGGTTTGGGTCCATCCTGTGAGGAAGGAACTAGCATATCAGAATGCTCATTCACATATTCCCGTTTTGTGGAGACCTTAGATCAGGGTGTGGTGGGAGACAGTCTTGAAGGCATGAGAGATTGGTTAGGACAAGTGCCACTGTGCTTGTCTTGTTCAATATTAAACAGATGTCATTGGTGGCAGAGATTAAGGCAGTCTTCGTGCTGTGACTGGGTCTAGATCCAGATTGGGAGGGTTCCAGGAGGTGGTTGGTATCAGCCAATCACTTGCTGATTAATTTTTCTAAAACTGTGGCTTGGTAAGAAAAGAGAAAGATAGATCCGTAGTTCACCAGTGTCTTTTGGGTCTGCTGAAGGTTTTTTTCAAGGAGTGGTAAGATGGTGTGTGTTTCCAGGAGTCCAAGAAGCTGGCTGTATTATGTGAGTTGTTGAGGACGGGAGTGTTGGCTGTGCACATGGGGCTGTGTCATTAGGGTGGAATCCTAGGGGGCTCCCAAGTTGATAGAGCACATTGTTGTGGTGATTTCCAATGGCTTGGTGATGGGCCAGCAAGTCAGGTAGTTTCCTAGGCATTCCTCCCAATGGATTGGAGGATGGCAAGAGTGGAGTGGCCTGGTTCGAGTGCAAAGTTGCAGTGGATGGTATTGATTTTGTTCTGAGGTACTGGCATAGCTGAGTGCAGAGAGAGGTGGTGCCAGTCATGGAGTTGGCGGTCGGGGACGTGAATTACTTCATCATGGTGAAGATTTCTTTATAGTTGTTGGAGCTAGTTTGAACCTATACTGTAACTGCTGCACTTGTTGGTTCTCAGTGGCTGGTGGTAGGTCTGCAGGGTTGATCTGAAGGTGCCTGCCATTGTTGTCATAGGTGAGTCACCATCGGTGTTCCAGCTGTTCACAGTGGCAGTTAGTGAGTCAGAGGTCTTCTGTGTACTAGTTTACCTGTGACTTTGCGACTTTGTCCAAGATGTAGATATGGTTTTGAGTGGGGTCATGGTGTCCGCATAGGAGATGATCCAAGTGTGGAAGTTCTTGAAGTAGACAGTAAGGATATGTTGGTGTCAAGTTTGAAGCTCTGTGCTCCAGAATTCATCTGGGATCTTGTTCCAGTTGTGCCAGGAGGCCTTGTTGAGTACAGTTTTGTGTTGGTTGGACAGATATAGGCCCAAAACAGATACATGAGTGGTCTTCCCAGGTAATGGGCTGGGCTTGTTCACTGTGATGTCATTGAAGTTGGTGAAGACAGGGTTGAGGAGGTGTACAGCTGCATGGGTTGGGTGGTTCACTTTTTTGGTCAGTCCCATTAGCCTCGGGACTTCCAGGAGGTTGGTGGTTTTGGAGGTCGTTTTGGTCACCAAGGAGGATAAAGCAGCTGGAGGCAAGCATTAGTGGGGTGATAAGACAATGAATCTTGGTCAAGGAGGCTAGTGGAGTAGGGCAAACCCTCTGGATCGTGTTGCTTGAGGTGCTGAGCAGGAAAGTCATGTGCTGGAGGTGGTCTCTCGAGTTTGCTGATGAAATAGATCAGTTGATATCTGCTTTGTAGATGATGGAGAGTCCTTCTCCAGGTTTTGTTGTTCTGTCCTGTCCTGTGATTTTGTAGCCAAACAAAGGCCACTGTGATGTATAGAGTGGATGTTGGGTATAGACAGGCCTTGGTGAGAAAGGGTACATCCGAAAGTGGTTGTGTAGAAGGACCCAGACTTCAATGACAAGTTTGACGAGCAAGAGAGTATTGAGGACGTGGCAGATTAGGGTGGGGTGTTTGTTGTGCGTGGCGGATTTGGTTGTGTGCATGTGATGAGGCGTAAGAGGGGGCAGAATGGAAAGAAGGCAGAAAGAAGAAAAAGAGGAGTGATCAGAAAAAGTGGGAAAATGGGGCAAATAAGGCAAAAAGAGGCAAAAGTTGAATAATGAAAAAGAAGCAAAAGAGGCAAAAGGTGAGAAGTGGGTGAGAGAGGCAGAGATGCCTGAATGAGATGGAAGAAACGAGGCTAGGTACCCTCAATCCAATGTAGTGTTGCGAAGCAGAGTTTAAAAGAGTCTTGCATCATTGAAGGACTGGGCACAGGTCCGGTGGTCAGGCAGGGCTAGGCAGCATCTTGTTAATCTTAAATTAAGTGGCTTTTGCCAACAGAGATATTTGGCATTCCTGCTATTGGACTGGAAGAGGCATTCTGCTTCTCTGGAAGGCATAGTCCGAACAGAAGTGAATTATTTTTTCATGTCCTATGTGCAGAGTTTCTAATCTCTGTAGCCTTGGACAGAAGAGCCTGCAGATAGCCCAGTTCTAGGTGCACCATCCGTCAAGCCACTGAGGACAAGACAGAGTGTTAGGCAACCTTTCTGCGCGTGTGTGGCACGTGGAACTGCATGGAGAAGCATGGTATCATGGTGCTTGATGATTTTTTGGGGCTGGCCACAGGCAAAGGACTGACGAACAGGCAGCCTATGAAACATCTGGAAGAGCTGATCACTTCTTTTCACAGTATTCTTTCCTCTTCTATTTAGACTTTCCTTTCATTTGGCATCCCTCCAATGCTGGACATATGCAAATATCGGCGGTATTGGTGATGCTGCTAAGTGGTACTATACTGATGATTAGCTATGATGGTGCAAATGTGGACCATGCACTAATGTTCTAATGTTTACCAGGTGAAGAGGCACATCTAAACACACACTAGTATTGAGAAATTGTGTAAATCTGAAAATGTATTAATGGTTAACGAATGAATGATGCAAATGCCCCCATGCAACCCAGACTGCTAGGTGAAGGTGCAAATCTGTCCTGGTATTCAAAGCATCAGGGTGCACATTTGATCATTGCAATTAACATTACTGAGTGATGGTACAAATCTGAACAAACAATATGGCAGTTTAATAGTTTTAATTCTTGACATATTATGTGCAGCCCTGCCATGATAATGGTCACCCCTAGAGTAATGCTAGCAGTGACATATTCTTTACATTTTGTTGGCATCCATTACTTGATAGTGCCCAACCTAGGCACAATGTTTTCACTGTTGTAAGCCTGATCATTCCTGTTATTGTTTAACATTTATCACTGCTGCGGACTGAACCCTCAACTTACAAGATCAGTGTAACCTGTATGTGCCCATCCATACACTCATTCATCTCTCCATTTACCTATCTGTTCATGATTTTGCCTAAACATCTATTCATCAATACATTGATTCTCCCATGAAATTTTCATGCACTCAGTCACTTTCCTGCACTTACTCTTCTGTCCCACTGATGTCTCATTCTCAAATTTACCCACTCAACCAACCAGGCAACTTAAACTTGTCAAACAGCAAAGAAACGTTTTCAGTTATAAAACAACCAGACTTATTGGCTTTGACAACACTTGTTTAAAATATTGTTATTTAAAATTCCATATTCACATCTCATCATAAAGTAGAGAAAATGTTAACATATTGAGGAAACAATACCTATTTTGAGTGGCTACTACAATGACCATATGGCTCACTGGGACTTGAAGCTTTGAGCTTTTTGTTTATCCTTAGGTCCCAAGGATCTAAGTATATTTAGAGAACAGTAAAGAAAAAAATTGACACATTATAGGAAACCCAATGCGATGTAAATGCAGCCTCGCTTAGAAATAATAGTGATTTAATCTGCTAGCTGTGGCGAGTGATGTTCCACGCGGTGATCACAGGCAGTGAGTGGTTATACCATACTGTGAAGCTATCTCAATGACACAAGGGCCTGTGATAGAGTTAATAGGCTGATTTGCATAAGGTCACAAAGTCAGTATTTCCTAAACGTTTGACCGTCGCACTCAATGAATATTTTAATATTAAATTTAGATTGCGCTCTCATTTTGTAGTTTAGTGGCATATACCAAGCCACATATGTGCAATGCATGCACCAAATATTAAATAAATGAAGAAGCAGATAAAATTTAAAACAGATGGTGCACATTCCAAATACTGTAGAAATGGATCAATATTTGCTGTAATCGATAAAAACCAGCTCCACCTATTCACTGGGTGTGGAAATACCCTCCTGCTCTTATTACAACAAATCACAAGGGGGCATAAAATACTGGGCCAGTTTTTCCACCCTAATTACCACTTTACACGTTTTTCCCTGCCACTTTCCCCGCACTAAGGGCCGTATGTATCATTTCATTTTGATGCACCCCTAAAATAAATTGTATACATGTAAAGTGCACACATGGCCAAGGGGAATGTGTTCGCTACTTGGCACTTTAAAAAATGCATTTTTGATGTATTTTTTAAAATTACACATGGTTACCATCGACTTGGAGTCGATAATAATAGCATTTCCTAAATGCCGATTTCGCATTTAGGAGATGCTGAGTACATGTGCTTAGGAAAATGCAAATAGGAAATCCTTATTTGCAATTTCCTATTTAGGGAATCGTAAATTGCAATTTCCTATTTGAAATTGCAATTTTAGGAAATCACAAAAATTGCAATTCCTTAAAATTGGACTGCCAATACCTTTCATACATTTGGAAGGGCTATTTTGTATTCGCAAACGGTCAAATTCAACAATTCACACCATTTGCGAATGCAAAATTGTTTGATACGTATGCCCCTAATTCTCTAGGTTTTCCATGATGAAATTAGTCTACTGGAACACTGCAGGGGTGCGCTAATTACCACACACCTTAGAATCCCTGTTTCATGCGTAAAGCGCATGTGCACAAGAATCAGGATTTCCTCTCTTTTCACAGTGAGCATCTTAGGTGGGTGTTTATGGAAAGTCAGTTACACTAGATTAGGAAAATCATGGGCAAGAATGTGACAACTAAGGATAGCTTTAAGACAGTATAGAGTGGAGGCCAACCACCCAGGAAGCGGGTCCCTTCCCTTAGGTGAGGAGCATGAACGACATCTGAAGACCATGGGTCTAGTCACAAAGCATTTTTGAATACCTAAATTAGTACCCATGAAGTTCTCTTTTAAATGCTCTTACATACCTTTGTGAATTTTCCAGGCAACATCTAAAACTAAAATTAATGGGAATATTCAGGGAATACTGATATAACTAGTAGAGATGGATAGGACTATGGCCTCTTTGCACTTTTACCCACTGGGAGTTGTATGTTTCAGGGCTGATTAACCATGGCATGTAAGAGTGCATGAAAGAGTATTTATGTAGCACTGCTTCATGTATTTTGTGAATTGCCCCCCTGCATAAGGAAAGCGTAGTTGGGACAAAGGGAGTGGAAGGAGGTATGGATATATGTAATTGTAAAAAAAGATAATGAAGTAATCCCTTAGGTGTTGATTTATGATATGAGCTTGGTGGAGAAACAAGAAGAGATGCTCAGCTAGGATATGGTTTCCAGGTGACTCTTGTACTAAGGAGGCAGTGTTACTCAAGGTATTTCAAAGACAATGGCATTAGAAAATGTTCACGAAAAATTGCCAGGGCTGTTATTTTTATTTTACTGGTTGTTGGATCTAAAGAGATAGATCCAGATGTAAGTATTGGTTGCAAAATTCTGGTCGCAATGTGCTGCCAGTATTTTTATGACCAGTGTGGAAATTTGCAAACAATAAATGTACTAATAGGTCAGTTTGCAAACTACCCCTTCTAGTGGGTTTCAACCCTACCTACCTCAAGAGTATTAATGAGTAGGTTGCAAATTGCAAACCACTAAGATTCACAGCCGGTGCACAGATGGAGGCCTGTTGAGGTCAGCAGACCACCATGTCTGTGATTGCTTTGAAATAAAGCAATTTTTATCCACCCCTTTTTCCCCAAAGGAAAATTAGATGCATTTGAAAAACAATTCAAAGTGTTTGTTTCATTTTTTAAGATTTACATTGACATTACATTTAGATTAACATTTGAAAAATGTTTTTGGCAAACTTTACAAAGGGAAAGGGACCCCTTCCCAGTCAAAAATGGCTTACCACCTCCATTGAGGAGGTGGTAGAAGATTAATGTTTTGTGACAGGAGTTAATTGCAAAACATTAATAAATACCAGTCAGATTCGGTATTTGGATATGATGCCATAAACATCCTCCTTCCTAAGACCGAATTGGTATTTGGTCAGAAACCTAAATCGTGATCTGGTAATGTTACTAAATTCAATTATAGTTCTGTACATAAGAAAAGGCCTTTTGTGGATGCAAATCGGCTATTCTGTGAATCAGGCCCTTTGCAACAACAGAAAGGCTTTGTGCATTTAGCCCTAAATCCCTAGCAAGCATTACGAATTTTTACTAATCTCAGTGACAATACACATATTACTACACGAAGATTACTTATAATTGTTTAGCTATTGCTAAACCAACACAAATTCATTACCTTAGAGAAACACTCTTTGAAAGAGCTTTGACTCGATTCACATGCAGAGCTAGCTTGAATGTGAAAATAGACTTTTCAAGAGTACAACACTGCTTTTGAAATTCACAGGAGTTGGTTTTGAACTTTTTTTTTCAAGATTTACTCCATCTTGACGGGACATCTCCTTCTGTGGGTAGGGAGAAAGCTTTTCAGGTTGAGAATATCCTAGATATTTGTGGACACCAACAAACTTGCATATCTGTGGATATTCACAAACTATTTTGTCTAACCTTTTCCCATATTCAAAGCTATGCTCTTATTACTGGGAAGAATAAATCAATTTCCAGTAGGAGAAGGGATCCTTCCTAAAAATTAGTGAAGGCTTCAGTGAAAGACATTTTCCAGGGAGAATTGTACTTTCTGTAAGAAAGAAAGAAAAAACACAGCTATTACAGTCAGTGCAGGCTTTAGCACAACTGGCACCCCCTGGGACAATATTTTTTGCCCCCCCCATTGCTTCCTTCTCCACGCATTTCCTAATTACCACTCTCCAACAATGCCCCTCACGTCTTCAGAGACCCACTCTCACATGCATTTGATTTATTTTCAGTGCCGGCTTTAGCGCAAGTGGCACCCAGTGGGACAATATTTGTTGCTCCTTCCCCCAATTGCTTCCTTTTCCACTCATTTCCTCACTACCATGCTCCAACAATGCCCCTCATGTCTTCATAGACCCTCTCTCACATGCATTTGATTTGTTTTATAGTGCTACTCATACCACTGTAGGTGTCAGAGCACTTTACATCACACACACATTATACAGAGCCAAAGGATCATAAGTGTGAAAACCAGTCTGTAGGAAATGCTACATAAAACAATGAGAATTACAAGATGGAGACATGTCACCAATACTAGTAGAGAGTATATTTTAAGAGTGGTCTGGAAAAGCACATACGCAGGATTTGAAACGTACCACAGTGGTTGGCGATACTAATAAGAATGTATTTCTACCCATATGTATACTTTAAGCAACTTTAGGATAATAAAAGACTGTTGAAAACATAACATTTCAACCTATACCATGTAGTCTGAATGCAGCTCTTTGATGGCAGTTCATAGATCACTGTGGTATAGGGTGGTTACTATTGAACCACAAGTAACAAAAGGATCTCTGTGACAAAAGAAGTAACCCACTGAGCTGTCCACATAAAATACAGTTCTCTGATCTGCATGGTACATGTTCTTTGCAGCAGGCATATTAACCCTCTGTGCTGTTTTATGAGGAGTCAAAACTGAGGCTAAGCAAAACTCTCTCTCTCTCCAACAGGACTATTAATCACCAGAGTTATGTTGACATTTTTATTGTCAGAAAATCGCTGGAAACACAAGTAACTCTGCAGCAGTTGCTTTTTAAACCTGTGTTATTACTAAACAGGGTGTCTCCCTGGGTCATTCAACAATATACACGTGCATTTGCATCTGAATACAAAGAAACAAAAAGAATTCACCAAACATTCTAGGATTACACTTGGAAAGCACCGACTGATGTGAGTTTCCAGGCGTCAGAAGAAATCTGCACTAATCCAAAGTAATAAACTACAAGTTAGAGAGAGGACAATTAAACCAATCCCCTGTTTATAAGGTAACCAATGCCACCTATCCAGTGCAAGAGTCTATGTTAGCCTTTTTGCATTTTAGAAATACTTAAAGCAGTGTGGTGCTGGATATTTTACAGTCTTCATGTGGATTCAACAAAATGTGATTGCTCTTGGCAAAGCACCTCTCTTAGAGGTCTCAGGGAAAACCACTGGAGATGTCTTAAATGCAGATCCCAGCACCACTTGCTAATCCAGCATCAGTAGTGATATCACTAAAGCCACTAGCTAGAAATCTCAAGTATGGACACAGTTACAGACTCCTGCTCAGTTGCATCTTCTAAAAAAAATTATTTGATGCTTTCAACCCTGCCTTCCCGCATCTCGAGATGCACAACTAGCAAGCTGTAATCAGCACGCAAGAAATAAAAAACAATTATCCTGATAACACCAACCAGTGAAAGCATGTATTCATTGAAGAGAAGGGAAGACATATCTCATCCATTTTGTAGCACAACAGCTTAGCTTAAGCTCAAACTTTACATGTTGGTACCACAGCTTGGCAACTGTACTGGGACAAAAAGGTTTTTGGTTGGCAGTCAGTTTACCCTCTGTCCAAGCAAGAACCCTCAGTCTAGTCAGGGTAAGTCACACACAATCCAAATTATCCTGTGCCCACCCTCTGGGTATATAATATTTATCTGGGTATTTGCAGGTCAAAACGATCAAAGATGCAATATGAATTTGTAAAGATATCACTGAGAAGTGATATAAAGTGTCTTAAGTCTTTAAAAAGTAAACAAAGTCTCTTTCAAGCACAAAGTACCTGGTTTGGAGTGGAAAATCTCCGCAGAGGGCCGCAGAAGAGGAGATGCGTGGAAAAATGGTGTGTGCGTCGGTTACGCCCCTTCACACACGGACTTGCGTCGTTATTTTTCACGCGGGAGACATGCGTCATTCTACGAGAAGGAAAATGGTGTGTGCGTCGGTTTCGCCCCTTCACACATGGACTTGCGTCGTTATTTTTCACTCGGGGAAGACGTGCGTTGTTTTCCGGCACGCGGATGTCTCCTGTGGATCGCGGGATTGCCAGATGTCCCAGGGTCTGTGCGTGGATTCCTCGGCTTGTTATCCGGCTGTGCGTCGTTCCAGGGAGCTGTGCGTGGAATGTTCTTTCTCACGGCAGGCATTGCGTCGATTTCCTCTCTGGAAGTCGGGTGGCGTTGTCCATGCGAGGCCGTGCGTAGAAGTTCCGGTCGCACCGCAGGCGTCGCGTCGAGCGGCGTCTTTCTGGATCGGCGTGCAGTGAATTTCTCACCGCAGAGCAAGCTGTGCGTCTAAATTTTCAGCGCACAAGGAGTCCAACTAAACCTAGCCAGACGTGGACTGTAAGGCACAGAAAGATTTAAGTGCAAAGAAATGCTCACTTTCTAAAAGTGGCATTTCTAGAACAGTAATATTAAATCCGACTTCACCAGTCAGCAGGATTTTGTATTACCATTCTGGCCATACTAAATATGACCTTCCTGCTCCTTTCAGACCAGCAGCTGCCACTTAAACAATGTATGAGGGCAGCCCCAATGTTAGCCTATGAAGGGAGCAGGCCTCACAGTAGTGTAAAAACGAATTTAGGAGTTTTACACTACCAGGACATATAAACTACACAGGTACATGTCCTGCCTTTTACCCACACAGCACCCTGCTCTAGGGGTTACCTAGGGCACACATTAGGGGTGACTTATATGTAGAAAAAGGGGAGTTTTAGGCTTGGCAAGTACTTTTAAATGCCAAGTCGAAGTGGCAGTGAAACTGCACACATAGGCTTGCAATGGCAGGCCTGAGACAAGGTGAAGGGGCTACTTAAGTGGGTGGCACAACCAGTGCTGCAGGCCCACTAGTAGCATGTAATCTACAGGCCCTAGGCACATATAGACATATAGTGCACTCTACTAGGGTCTTACAAGTAAATCAAATAGCCAATCATGGATAAAACAATCAACAGTACAATTTACACAGACAGCATATGCACTTTAGCGCTGGTTAGCAGTGGTAAAGTGCCCAGAGTTCAAAAGCCAACAACAACAGGTCAGAAAAAATAGGAGGAAGGAGGCAAAAAGTTTGGGGATGACCCTATCAAAAAGCCAGGTCCAACACATAGGAAGTATAGAAGCTGTTGGCTAAATACAAGTTTACTGATTATCAATAGAAATTCAGAGTGAAGAGGCAGAAATTTGATTGAAAGATTAAAAGAAGGAGATAGACGGACAGAACCAACCCAACTGGTTTTGATTATCATGTCCGTGTTTAGTTCTGATTGGTTATTTGCACATAAAGGGTGTCTTTCAGAAAACAAAATGAACGAAACAAAGCAGTTTTGGAGTGCATACTGGGCAATAGTACATTGACTTGGCTGCTAGTTGTTCCTTGGAATATTAATATAAGGCCCTAGTAGGTGCCTACATGGAGTTGAACTATTCTAGTAAAATCTATAAAATTGAGCAGAAGTATAACTCTCGAACAAGCACAGACTAGGGGACTGATCACGACCTTGGCAAATGGGATTACCCTGTCACAAACGTCACAGATATTCTGTCATCCATATTACAAGTTCCATATGATATAATGGAACTTGTAATACGGCAGGCGTGATATCCTTCACGTTTGTGACGGAGTAATACCCTCCACCAAGGTCGTAATCAGGCCCTAAATCCAGCATTCGGTTGGTAGTGAAAGCAAACATTTTCAAAGAAAATGCTAATGTTACCTTGATACCAGCTTTGACCTTCATTGGCTATACATTATTGCCCTCATAGACATAGAATTGAACATCAGAGAAACAAAGGATGTCAAGTGGGTACATGCACATATTAAATAAACACAGAGAAGGGTGAAATCTTAGTTGACACCACAATTAGATCTGAACTTATAAAAAGCATATAAAGAAAATATTCTCTTTTTTGGAACTGGATACCAAAGACCCCTTACATACATTTATAGTTTTTGTAGAAGGATGGTGTGGTCAACTGCATCTCTAAATATGGATTGATTCAGGAACAATAACATTGCAAGGTCACAGCCTTGGACCTTTAATTTCGATCTCTGCTATCCATCAAAGTGAATTAATTTCCTCTGCTGATTTTGAAGCCTGATTGGGTTTCATTGAGTAAAAGTATTTGAAGTGTAGTTGAAGTGGTCAGGTGACAAATTTGCTTCCTTATCTAGGATATGCTGGCCATAGTTTGTATTTAGCTTAGTCTCTTGAGTGTTACATTAGGTATCTTCAGGAGGACTGTGATGTGAACTTGCTTGAGGCTGGGAGTGACATTTCCTTTACCAAGTCAGTTTAAGCTGCATGAGTTTATGGACAAGGCCAAAGGTATTATAGGTTAGCTAGTCCTGGGGCCATTGGAGATGTGGAGTCTTTTGTGGTATTAACAGTTTTCATGAAAGCTAAGGCACTGAGATGTCATGTGCCAATTTGTGTTGACTTTCAGGGGTGACTTGTTTGGGTCGTTTGCTTTGATGTTGCTCATTTTAACATAGGAAAAGTCAGCCTAGTCAATTACTAGATTTCACTTCAACTATTTGGAAAATGATCCTGTTTTTCCGGAGTTGTGTAATTCTCGGATATAAACAATGCTTATCTAACTTCAGAAGTCAATATCAATGTAGATATGGCGAGGAGGAGTACTGACCTCATTCTGCCTGCAGCTTATGGGTGCATGGCTGGGAGTACGAAGAGAAGATGAGTGATTTCAAAGATGCAACAATCGCACCATTGCCACAGCTGAGATGATAGTGTTAGCATCGTATAAGTCGCAGATCAGTCAACAGAAGGGTATTAGAGATGGAGAGCTTTGAATTCAAAAGGAAAGTTCAGTACCATTAATACAATATGATAAGTACTTGTTTCTGGGATTGATAAATGCTAATTAAAATAACCATTCCTTTATGTAGGAGAGAGGGCTGTCTTTTAACAATATCTCAACAGTTTCTTGTGCAGTATACAGCTATACATACATCTGAAGGGTGAAGCTGGTGTGTACCTATGATTCCTTGTGTTAAAAAATATATAATCTATCAGTGCTTCTTAAGGACACACTCGGAATATACATACGTAATGTACAATAATGATCCGTAGGGATCTTTGCTAATAGAAAAGGGTTTTTCTGAAGGCACATATGTGGACATCCACAACTGAAGACCAATTCTAAAACATAATTGAGGTAGGAAGAATAAACAGGCAAACCTTTTCTTAAATCAAGTGTGCATGTGTAGGTTTTACATATGCAACTGCAACCCACTGAAAACAAGCATACTTGGGTAAACGTCTTGTTGATTTGACGGAAAATCTTCTGAGCATTGTCAATTTTACTGGATAGGATTATTGGATAAGGGGCCCTTACACCACGTGTAACCTACTTCATGCGCATTTAATGCACAAAAAATAAAAAACATTCACATAACAAATGTGTTTCAGGGTTTTCAATATTTTGGTCAATTAGGACTGCCGGTAAGTCCCTTGAATGTTTTGATCTTTTAGTTTAATGAAATTGGCCTAAACAGGCTCTCTTCAAGTTATTTTTCTGAATATGCTAAAATATTGAGTGTTTTTTGTAATGGAGTGCACTGATTCCCAGGCAGGCAAAGCCCAAAAACAACTGGACTGAGGCTCTCCACTCATCTCAGATATTCACATGAATGAATCAATAATGGGGATTCAATATAAAATTTAAATTCTTGAAGGGGATTTGGATACAAACTGTTAATTTTGTATAGCAGAGGGCTCAAGGCTTTAAGGCATTATGAGGTCCCAGGTTTGTTTTTAAAAAAGGTCATCATAAGTTGTGACAGCTATTAAGTCCTTCCCGGGCCGTTTCTGTGAATTTAGTTGTGAAAAAAAGCCTTTTTAGTGAAAGTTTTGGTAACATAAATGTAATTGCAAATCATTTAGTGATTATATTTGTGATAATGTGGTTCAAAATGTACCATTGGATCTTTCACTGTTCGCATAATTTATCATCAAATGTGTTTAGCCCCTTTGGTACATTCACTCTTTAGAAAGAAGTTAGGTTTTTCATGTCTACGGCCTCAATTCCAAGTTTGTCAGAATGTAAGTGTTATTTATCACACCCCATAAATAACAACACCCTGGGATACGTTCTTAATCGGATGCAATAAATAGCACCTATTATGTGTTTTTGGGCATTAACATGCAAATGTTTGTGCCCCCCTTCCCACTTGCACTAAGATTTTCATGATACAGTAAATACCATACACTTTTCCCCTCTTTTATTCCAGCAGGTTTCATCTACCATAATTTAGTGAATGGTGAGATATGTAATGCGCTCAGTAATTACAGGATGTGGAAAATACCACCCAAATCCGCATGCTCATTCCTGCACAAAGGGGTTTGAATAGTGGTCACAATATTCTGACCAACTCATAATCAGGACCTAAGTTTCTAATGAGAAGAGTTTAAAGCCATTAGTCAAAAATATGAAAATCATCCCAGCACCACAAGAAGAAGCTGCCAGGTATTTGACAATCTCTCTTTCATAGCAAATTCTGCAAGAAGAAAAACACTTCCACTGCATTTTTATCACTCTTTTTATATCTGAAAGCTTTTCAAGGTTTTCTGTGGGGTGGTGCTGCACAGCACTGGGCAAGGGGTTTTTAGGAAGAAAAAGAGGCACATGAAGACCTTATTTCATGTATTTATTATTAGCATTTAATATAGCACAAACTGAACTACAATGTGGTTAAAACTCAATGACAAAATTCAGACTATGGAGGGGAAGAGGACAGGAGTATGTCATTAGGACTGTAATAAACATATTTCAGAGTACCAGAGATCCCTCCCACCCAAAGGGAACCATAGGTACTGGTAGGTGGTTCTCACAATTGTCTGCGACTGTGACTTGGTGGAATGTGTTTGGTGTGACCTGCTCTGCTGACACCAGCTGAACCTTGACAGTAGTAATACTGGCTCCTGTGTCACGCAGAGCCTCCACCCGTTGCCTATTAATGGTGACCCACTGCCTATACCTGGACATATTGGCAGGCAGTGGGCTTTTGGCACCATTTCTTCATCTAGACACTGAGGTTACCTCTGCCTATTCCCCAAAACTAACTGGGACTATATCTTCCCCGACTGATACACTAGCCAACCCAGGTGTCTGCCCTCCAGTGTGCCCTCATTGGAGATCTGAAGTCGCCCTTAGAGTGACCAAACTTAGAGCACTCTATGCATTGGGGTACAAACCTCCCTGTCTTATGGTCAAATAACCCTTTCTTTTTAGAATCAGACTGGGACTGGTTACCACTACTCCCTTGAGAATTATTTTGGGGGCCTTTAGAGAACTCCTTATTTTTAAGTTTTTCTCCCCCCTCTTTCTACTGTTGAGGACCCTGACCACATTTGTGGGTGTCCCCACAGATAACATTTTGGACACTCTGGTGCATGCCCAGATGGCGGCCTCCTCAGCAACCTTCCTGGGATCAGTCAGCTTACTGTCAAGTAGGTGCTGGCGTAACTCTGTAAAATAAATGCTGAGCATATGCTCTCTCAGGATCAAATTGTACAAACCCATGTAATAATTTACTTAACTGCCCCGCACCCAGCTATTCAGTGCCTTACTAGAAAAATCAACAACGTGTACCCAGGTTTGGTTGGAGAGCTTGCTACTGTCCCTGAATATTTGGTGATACTTTTCCAAATTTGGCAAATAAAATGACCTTCATGGGGATATACTTGGTTTGGTCCCCAACCTCTAATGTGAGAAGTATGTCTCTCCCAAGTGTTGGCATGTGTTTCCACAAACCCACCCCCCATTGCTCTACAGGAACCCAATTGGCCCTTAATGCAACTTTATAAACAGAAAACCACTTGTCAATGTCATCTCCCACAACATAACTTGGTACAACATCCTTAGGTATACAAACCTTCTTGTCTCCAGCAGGTCCTATATGAATGCTGCCACCATCACTGCTGGACTCAAACTGCCTAGACTTGAACTCCAGCTCTTTCAGACTCAGTTTGTGGACCAAGATCAGTTTATTTTCTGCCAAGCTCTCTCAGCCTCAGCTCTCCTCCCCTCTGTCTCTATTTTTAATCTTGCCATCTGTAGTTGAAATTCTCTTTCCTCCCTCCTTTCCTCTGCAGTTGGGTCATGATGGAAAACACTGCTTCCAGGTCTCGCAGGAGGAGCAAAATCTGGGGTGTCATCCCCCACTACTGCTGGTAAATCCTCTGGAGAGCCATCCTCTTGCTCTCCCAATTCAACATGCTCTTGTGAGCGGGCTTCTGCCCAGGCCCTCAGCGCCTTTTGGTACTCTTCTTGGAAGGTCCACGGGTAGGTAACCCCATCCCTTTGCAGAAACCCTCTGGTTGATGGTATATGTCTCCGGCTTGGCTAGGTCAAACTCTCCAGCTTCACTTGTGGACCCAGCCAGAGACATGTTGTAAAGGATTACATTAGAAAATGTCAGGCAGGTAAATTTGTAGCAAAAATAATCAAATTAAAAAAATTATCTTTGACTGTGGGTGGGTAGTGTACACATAGGTATTGTATGGCACTGCACAAACACAAGTCCTATCCCACCGCTGCCACCAATGTTAGAAATGGGGTCTCCAGTTGGCAGAGGTATATACCCTTGTCCAAATAGGGACCACAATCCTAGTCAGGGTAAGTCACAACACAATCCAAATTATCCTGTGCCCACCCTCTGGGAGCTTGACACTGAGTGGTCAGGCTTAACTTAGAAGGCAATGTGTAAAGTATTTGCACAGAACTTTATACAATAACACAGTGAACACACCACAAAAAGACACCACACAGGTTTAGAAAAATAGAGAATATTTATCTGAATAAAATACAGTTGAAACAATGAAAATCCAATGTACACAAGAAAAGTTATGAGTTTTTATTGATTAAATTCAACTAAAGCTCCTTGAAAACACAATCGCTCCAACTGGGACTATCAGGGCATCATTGACGGAGTCGTTCCAAACAATCCGACACCACCGGTGCCAGTCACAGAGTCACACGGACCCCCAGGTACAGTGCCTTTTGAAAATGTAGAACAAGGACGTCTCACGGAGTTAGAAAGAGGCGTTGATGGAGTCGGTGCAGCGTCAGTCCCTTACGGGTTCCGAGGAAAGAGGCGTCAGTTCTGCGCTGTGAAGCAGGTGAGGTGAGGCATCGGTTCCTTCCGGAAGCAGAGGGAGATGAAGCATCGTCATCTGCGATGCTTCGATTCCTTGTCACCTGGCGGGGTTGCTGGTTCCAATCCATCAGGACGTGATGTGTTGACTCCTCAGTGTTGCTATGACCCTTAGTGACGTCAGAGAATTCGTAGCAATGTGGATTTTGCGTTGCAGGCCGCGGTTGTTACGTTGAGCGAGGTCCACGGATTGAGAGCAGGCTGCAGCATCGCTGAAGTTGTTCCGGAGTCACTGGAGTTGGGTACTAGCAAAGAAGCTAGCAGTTGAAGTCTTCGCTGTCCCTGAGACTTCAGAACAGGAGGCAAGCTCGTTCCAAGCCCTTGGAGAGCCCTTTGGAGGAAGTCAGAGTCCTTCCAGCATGCTCAGAGGTCAGCAGGTCAGCAGGGCAACAGCATGGCAGCAGTCCTTTGCAGCAAAGCAGTCCAGAGAGTCCTTTGGTCAGCCAGTCAGGTCTTCTGACAGAGTTCAGGAGCAAGTCCAGAAGTGTCTGAGTCGGTGGGGTCAGAGACCCAGTTTATATACCCAAAAACACCTCCGAAGTGTGGGAGACTTCAAAGTGTGGTTTTGAAGTGTAAAAGTTCACCTTTCAGCCCAGTCTTGTTTACCAGGGTCCCAGTGGGGGGTTATCAGTCTATTGTGTGAGGGCAGGCCACTGAAAGGGAAGTGTGAGGCCCTCCACCCTTCCAGCCCAAGAAGACCCATTCAGTATGCAGATAAATGCAGATGTGTGGTTGTCTGGGTGAAATGCACAAGGGAGCTGTCAATCAGCACAGACCAGATGCTGATTGGTGACAGGCTGTAAGGCACAGTTGGTTTTAAGTGCAGAGAAATGCTCACTTTCTAAAAGTGCAAAAACAGCAACAGATGATAGATGGAATGCAGAACAAATCAAACATTCATCCCCATTCACAGATTTGGGTTTAATCCATCAGTTTGATTGCCTGCCATGCCATGCCACTCTAGTTTGGACCCAGCTGCATGCAAATCAGTCTTTACTCCATTCCCCGTGGGAACAGTCTCTGAGTTTGCTTGCTGTGGACTCCAACTCAAGAGTCTGTGCGGACATCAGTGGCTGCAGCGACTTTGGGCCTATGTTGATGGTGGGGTCGTCGCACCTTGGCTAGGTCCACAAATCTAGGTGTAGGCGGCGTTGTGGGCTTCATGCAGCAGCATCCTTAGCAAAGTCGCACAGAGTCGTCTGTCATAGTTTCACAGGATTTTACCAGAAATTAATTTCCAGGGGCACAGGAACTGGAATGGCACACTCTGGCAAGCTAGTGGTGAGACTGGTTGGTGAAGACTTTGCTGTCCCTGAGGCTTCAAACACAGGAGGCAAGCTCAGTCCAAACCCTCGGAGATACCTCTTGAAGAACAATTGCACAACAAAGTCCAGTCTTTGTCCCCTTTCACAGGTAGAAGCAGTAACTGCAGGATAACCCAACAACGCACAGTCACAGGCAGGAGCAGCAATCCTCCACAGCTCTTCATCTCTTCTCCTGGCAGAGGTTCCTCTTGAATCCTTGAAGTAATCTGAAAGTGGTGTACCCCTACATTTGTGGCACCCAACTCCGTCACAGCGCCTGTGACCCTGTGCTGTGATCACTAACATGTGAGGTCACCCCACAGTATCGTGACTTTGCCGGAGGTGCCACGAGACTGAATCCTTGCAACCGACACTGCCTCACCTCCACCGATCTGCAGCAAGGACATGACGCCTCTTTGTGACTCCTCTGCTCCTTCGTCCCACAGCATCGGAACCGACGCCGCATCAGATCCAGTGATGCCTCATCTCCCGGCTCCGGGCACCATCCTGTTTCCCACACATTTTCCTCAGGTACTGTACCTGGGGGTCCGTGTGACTCTGTAAACAGCACCAGTGGTGTTGCATTGTGGGAAACAACTTCTTCACGATGCCGCTTTAACATCAGATTGCAGCATTTGTGGCCCTAGGCACTATTTTGGTGTTTTATTTCAATTGCTAAAGTCATATTTTTAATTGTGTATGGTGGATTTTTATTGTATTTGTTCTTGCTTTATTTAGATAAATATTTACTATTTTTCTAAACCTGTGTGGTGTCTATTTTGTAGTGTTTCACTGTATTTCTGTGTGTGTTGGTACAAATATTTTACACATTGCCTCTGGCTAAAGCCTTTCTGCTTGTGCCAAGCTACCAAGGGGGTGAGTGGGGGTTGACAGGGTGTGTTTCTCCTTTGCCCTGACTAGAGTTAGTGTCCTTGCATGGACAGGGGCAACCCGACTGCCAACCAAAGACCCCATTTCTAACGCTAAATATGACCTGGTTATCCCTTTCAGATCAGAATCTATGACTCAAAAAGTATATGAGGGCAGTCCTAATACTAGTCTATGAAAGGAGCAGCCCTCACAGTAGTAAAACAAATTTAGGAGTTTTCCACTACCAGGACATATACAACACATATGTACATGCCCTGCCTTTTACCTAGATAGCACTCTGCCCTATGGGATATCTGGAGCCTACCTTAGGGGTGAGTTTTATGTAGAAAAAGGAAAGTTTAAGGCTTGGCAAGTACTTTTAGATGTGAAGTCAAAGTGGCAGTGAAACTGTACACACAGGCCTTCCAATGGCAGGCCTGAGACATGGTTAAGGGACTATTTATGTGGGTGGCACAATCAGTGCTGCAGCATTAGTAGTATTTAATTTAGAGGCCCTGGGCACATGTACTGCTCTTTACTAGGGACTTATAAGTAAATCAAATATGCCAATTGGGGATGAACCAATGTTACTATGTTTAAGGGAGAGAGCATATGCACTTTAGCACTGGTTAGCAGTGGTAAAGTGCACAGAGTCCTAAAACCAGCAAAAACAGTGTCAGAAAAGTGGAGGAACGTAGGCAAGCAAAAAGTTGTGGTATGACAACCCTAAGGCTGTCAGGTCTAACAGTTCAATGCAGTGCTGTTGTCAGGATTCTTTCTAGGGGCCATACCGCATGAGTGCACATAGAGTGTAACTGACATTTGGGTCATTTTTTGCACCCTGGGGTCAATTTTCTGTTACAGCAGGGTCTCCCTCAGCAGTACAGGAAAATGTGTGTCTGAGGAGGTCCTAATGGATGAAAGGAAGTAACTGACACCTGAATGGCTCAAAATATGATCTTTTTTTAGGATGCTGATCCATTCCTATGGCCTCATGAGATAGGAATACATTCTTTACCAGCTCAGAAATTAAAAGCTCTTGATTTTGGATCAGTTTTAAGCTCTCATTGACACTACAAATCACAGTCATCAATAGGAACAAGACCCATTGACTCATTATGAAAGTTGCTTGTGCTACACCAGTTCCACCTCACACAAACGATCAGGGTACTTGCTCTTTCCTTGCTCTTTTTCGACTTGAATAGTGTAACATGATCTATGCAAGTGTACTGAAGAATGTGCACATACATCAAAGACTACTAATGTATTGAGGACCCCTTAGTACGTGGGTTGGAAACCGCTTTCTTAGCTTAGTTTCACGGTTGGTGCTTTTTTACATTCATATTTATTTTATCCATGTTTTATTCATGTTTTAGAAAGCCTGATTTTAGCAATTGTTTTTATATATTTTATCAGTGGCTCCTTCTAGGAAGGCAAGGGTCACGGTGCACATTTAATCAGCCATTGTACAACATGTAATCTGTACTTTGTCCAAGGCTACCATTTGCGAGACATGGTATGCTGATTTGGGTTGCCAGCTCAGGAGCCAGTTTCTATCTTAAAGACATAGCATTTGCATCAGAACTATTCTCCGAACGATGCATGGGTTTATTATATAAGCAATACATAGACCCAAGGAGGGTAAATGACACTCTGGTCATGACTGTCCTGGAACGTGTGTCACTTGGCAGATAGTTTTGCTGATCCTGGTGCTGACTCTTCAGCTTCCAGAGAGAATTGCCATCCTGACACCAGGCAGACTCCCGCTATTCTATTCAGGTGTAGGGGTGCGGCTAATTCCTTGGGTCAGGCCTGCAGAGGGTTACAAACCACTATGCTCTCAGATTTAGACATAGGGTTTTGGTAGGAATATCTAGGCCCTCCAGAATCATGCAACATGACGGGGTTGTTTATCTTTTTCACTTTGGCTGTAATGTTGGATACTGTGCTCTGTTTCATCTGACTTATTATCACATCACATGCTTTTTACACTAGAAAGCAACTTCTTCAATAAATGCAATGAAATCCAGATCGCATTTTGTGTCTTGCCTTGGCATGCGTGAGTAACTGAGTGAAAGGGGTATGATCTGTTTCCACGACTTCCCTGGTGAGTATGAGTGTCAGGTTCAGGTTGCCACAAATCACCTTTCACACCGACTGGCTTGGAGGTTTGGGTGAGGTATTTTGGCTAGTCAGGAAATAGTGTGATAGCTACCAAGTGACATGGGTTTTACTCAGTCTTCTGTGTTCAGTGGTGCTGCCGTTATAAAAATGCAATCTTATTACCAAAATAGGAACAGCTTAACACTAAATCAAGCAACCCGAGGGCGTGGCCAAGATGGCGGCGTGAGCAGACTCGTCGGTCTGAGCTCCGCCGCCCGGGTCCCAATCAAAGCATTTCGGCCCCGTTTTTGGGACCTCCAGGCCCTCCTGGATTGCTGAGAGGGGCCGGGAGGCAGCGGACGCTTCGGGGGAGGGTGGAGTTACCCTCCAAGGAGAGCACCAGCGGTGTTGGGCCCTGCGGCCTGGACCGCGATTGCGGTCGCCGGCTGTGGCGTGTGGTGGCAGTGCCGCGTGGGCCGGCTGGGTGCGTGGCGACCGTCCGGCACCCCGGAGTGACGCAGGGGCTACTTGGGCCCGCGATGGTGCAGCAGAGGGTGCCGGCCCTAGTGACGGTGGTCCTGTCGTGGAGCAGAGGTGAGGCGGCTCTCCGCAGCCCGCGGCGGCCATTTCATTGTAGCGCTGCTGCGGACTAGAGGTCCCGGACACAACATATTAGCGCCCCTGCTCCGAGTTGGTGGAGCTTGGATGGGCGCTAAGGGGTTGGGCCACATATCGGCGGTGCGGTCGGCCCGCGGTGCCCCAGCCCGAGTGCAGAAGGAGCTTGGGGCATGCTATGGGCCTACGAACTTTGGGCCGCGGTAGAAGTGGAAATTAGCGCCCAGAGTTTCGTGGACATACAGTGAAGGATCTGGGACCCTAACTAGCCCAGTCTTTGCTGGAGGGGGTGTGGTAACACAGGTTCGCTGGTACATCTGCTCTGGCACTGCCCCAAACTTCAGAGATATTGGACTAGTATTTTAGATGATATTGATAAAGTGTTCTGGACCGAGCTCCCTAAGTTTCCATCGTATATACTTCTGGGTTTGCCCAACCCCCTCTCCTTCCCGCTACGTTCCCTGAAAGGGCGACAGATGGCGCTGGCACTCAACTCGGCTGTGCAATCGATCCTAGCCTTATGGGGGACGGACAGGGTACCGACGTATGCGACCTGGCTTCAGAAGCTATGGTTTATTCTTGCAATGGAGAAGCTTACGCTGGTTTCTCAGCAGAGAGTGGGTGACATAAATACGTTATGGAAGCCGTTCCTTGAGATACTGTCAACAGAGTTCACAGAACTGACATGCCCGGCTTACTTGAGGGTCCTGGGGTTGACAGATGCCTCTTCTTAGTAGGTGTTTGGCTGGTGTATGGGGGAGACTTGGCACGATGTTGGCCTGTTGAGATGGGGGGATTCCTGGGGGGAGGAGTGGTATGTTCGTCGGGGGAGGCACAGTTTTTCTGCTGTTTAATTCTTGTTATGTTTTGTTTATTTATGTACGAAGCACTGAAGTCAATAGGCCACTGTCTTTACCTACCTTGCTCTTCTAAAAATTTGAAAGTGGGTGAAAAGGGAGTTCATGTGCATGCCCTCTTGGATGTCAGACTGAAATACTGTAGCTGGGTGGTTGACTCGCTTGCGATTTACACAATGTGCTTTGTGCTTTTATATGTTAAACTCAATAAAAAAGATTTGATCCATAAATCAAGCAACCCAACTCTGTTTCATCCTTAAAAAATCAAACCACATGACTACAGCCTTGAAAGAACCTCAATGGCTCCCAGCAGACCAGATCATTAAATCCATGATCATGGGTAGTATTTCCAAAGCCTTCAGTCATACAGGCTCCAAGTAACCACAGGGGTCTCTTCCCAGTATCCTGGCCTAGACTCAACTACTCTCAATCAGTAGACATTTTTGCATGTACCAATTTTATTCGATGCAGAACTCAAGCTCTGAGAACTAAAATCTATGCACTAAGATGAGAATTATGCATACCAAAATGTGATGCAAATGTGCCTTAGAATAATTTGTCTTTTTTTCTTGTTGAAATATGTTAAGGACAATGGGAAAACAATCTACTCCAACACATAGACTAGTTTTGGGGGTGTTCAGTTCCCATCTTACCCTGGAAATTACATTTTCTTTCAGAAATCTGTTTGTGTGACTTCCCAAATGTAAAACTGTGCATATATGAGTTTGTGGGTGTTCACCAACTTTTATAGGTGGCACTACCAAGTTACAGCCACAAATCATACAAATTCTGAATTTGTATAGTATAGAATTCTACTACATTGGTGACATTTTTACATTCACAAATGCATTTTCTGCATGGAAAATCCTACTAATTCCAGTTCTGTAAATTTACATTAGCTGTGAATATGTTGAGCAGCTAAGAATATCAAGGGGGCACAAAATGTTTGTACAGTCGAGGCCCCATGTATATATAAGAGATATGTCAACTAAATAGAACTAAACAGTTGTGTACATTCCTATGGTAAAATTGCTAACATATAGATTTTAAATAACTTAATTTATATACAAATATGACTTTTCAGGAATTAATGAAAACTTTCTTGAGTACTCTTTGGACTCAGTAAAGGCACACATTTCCAAGAGCAGGCCTGTATGGATTTCCTAATTCCACTTGTAGAATTGGAGGAATTTGGCCAAATTCTGCCAGTTGCCACGTGGCAGAATGTTTTGTCCGTTCAAGCAACATGATGACAATGGGAACAACGCACAACTGCAGTGAGCGAACTGGCGAGCAAGATTTGGCATCCCCTTGCGCAATTTCCGGTTGCTAGTATGCCCTATGAAGTGATTGTCTAATGTGGGCGGTCTAGCGCTTTCGCGGACTTAGGATGGCTTCTTAAGTAGATTTTCCACTTGAGAAACAACCACATCAACTCGAAAATAGCATCGTGCCATCTGCGCTGATTTTTCAGCTTGGAAAGCGCTATTGACGCTGAAATTGGAGCAACAGCTGCACAATATATATTTTTCCACCCATTGATAGAATTGACAGACTACTGCAGAATCTCCCTTAGTTTTTATGTAACTTCCATGGAGTGAAATTCCGCGAGTTCAGTACTTCCACACATATGACTTTTACAAATGTAGCAGGTGTCCATTTCTCTAAGTGGTAATGTAGCACAACAGTGTATTTGCACGGATATTTTAGTTTGCCATCTTTCATTCCCACAATTTTGGGGTTGTTCTGTCCCCATTGCCACTGAAAACACATAATCGTGCATTTGATACGAGTTAATTTGTGAGCATTTCAGGATAGGAAACTGTTAGAGATGCATGGTGACCATCCTTAAACTTGCTAGTTATTAGACTTTTACTTGTGCACTCACCCAGCAACGCCCACAATCCTATCCCTCTAGCTAGATTTGTTTGCTTGAAATCGTGGGTGAGAGCACTTCTCGGAATCAGGAATTGGATTTTACCCGCACGAATATCTCATGCACAACTTTAACGCAGGCAAGAAAATTATGCTGTGAACTGGACTCTGTTTCTACCTTTTGAATATACACAGTATTTCATGATTAGTGGCAGGTTCAGAGGGCAAACGAATCAATCCATCACAATAGGGAGTTTTCTAACATATTTTTTCTTGCCATTGAAAATATGGGTTTGCTTTCTTTGCAAGGTTGTAATTTTTCTTTTAGCATTGTCTAAAATGGGATGATTTATTACACTTTAGATCGTTCCCTCGCTCTGGGACACAAGGTAAATAGATCAAGTTAACTGTATCGAGGTTCCACATGCTGAAACAGCTTTTCATTTGAAAATTGTTGGAAACTTGCCTTAATTGTGTGACACATACAAACATTCCGACATACCAATGAACTGGATAGCTTAGCAGTATTATCGAATTGACTGAACTCTGCATGGCACTTGTTTTCATTTTTATGCGCAAGCCATTCTTGGAAATAACACTGGAAATAAGTACATGCAGTAGCGTCAAATATGGAAGATTAATATTTTGCAAATTACTCGAGGAGTATAAAACAGCAAAAAAAAACTCTCTAAAGTACACCGACTCAATGTGCCTCCGGATAAAGGATCCGGTTGACGAATAAAGTCAGGAATTTTCTCCCTTAAGGTCACACCTACATTTGAAGCTAACTGCAGACTTTCTTGGAAAATCACAAGTAACTTGAAGAGTTTGTTGTTTCTTGTGCATGTCGGTGTAGAGCTTTGGGGGAGCGCTGGAGCCGATCTTTTAGAACACACAGCCCAGTTCTGCCATTTTAGGCCGGCGTAGAGCTGCTGTGAGGGCTTGAGGGAATAAATGATGTACCTCTGGAAGTGAAGTTTACTGTCTCCTTTTCAGGGTACCACATTTTTATCCTCAGTGAGATCCGTCCTGCACCGATCAGCCTTGGAGTGTTTACGGATCTTGTAGTCACGCTGATCCTACTGTAGAAGAGACCCATGACGCCCCTAAAGCAGCTCAGAGGCGTTCGTTAGTGTCTGTCAGTAACTTCAACGCGCATTACCTCCGTCCCTCCCTTACCTTCCTTAAACCAATGAGGCTCCCTGCCTTCCCCTAGACCCCTCCCATTCTGAGGGGAAATATGTCTCCAGGGAAGAGATGTGGGAGGTTATGTCTCATGTTCGGGACAATTTAGGTTTTCCTGTTTTTCAACCTACAGGACCGGATACGCACTTGTTCCCTCAGTATCAGACGCCTTCAAGGTTTGCCATGCCTTTTCAGGGCCCTGTTAAGGATATGGTACTCCGGGAGTGGAAGGATGTGGACAAGTCTCAGGTTCCGCGGTTCCTTCAGAAGCTATACTTTCCTGGAAGGGGAAGATGTGTTGCCACCCTCAGTTAAACTGGATTCCATTTTGGCAACTCTGACAGCGGTCAATCCGGAAGATTGTGTTCCTACTAATGCCACTGACCGTAAGGTGGATTCTGGTCTTAAAAGGGCATTTGCGGCGGAGAATGTGGCCCTCAGAGCGGGTATTTTTTCTGCTTATTCGGGACAATCTTTGGTGCAGGATTTTGACAAGCTGGTGGTGGCTGTTCAGGATGGTTCAGAGTGCTCAGAACTTCTGGCTGTTATGGAGCAACAGGCCAGGTTGCTGGCGGACATGTCTTCTGATGTTGTCCGTACTTCGGCTCTGGCGTCGGAGCTTTGATTGGGGCTCGTAGGTCCCTCTGGTTGAGGATGTGGAAGGCGGATGCTGGGGAGAAATCTGCTCTCCTGAGACTGCCTTTTGAAGGGTGCAATTTATTTGGGGATCAGTTGCCTTCCATGCTTTCGAAGGTATTTAAGGAGAGGAAACACGCCTTTCCTTACAAAGGTGGTTCTTCTTCTGGCAAGGGTTGACGGAAGCATTCAAGTTCCTCTCCCAAAATGGATTCCAAATCTTTTTCTTTCAGGAAACGTCATTTTCAGCCCCGTTTTTCTCCTAAAAAGTTGGCTCCTTCGGGACGGGGAGGATTCAAGAAAGGGTCCTGACAATCATTGTGGGCCTGGCATAGGGCTGGTTGGGGGACGGCTGAGGCACTTTCTTTCCATTTGGCAGGAGAGTGTCAGCAATCGCTGGGTGCTGGACATTGTGGACAATGGCTACGCCATAGATTTCGAAGTTGTGCCTCCAGATTCCGGGGTGCGTCCCACTCCACTGCCTGCGGACGGGACCCAGAGGCAGGCGTTGTTCGAGGGGGTCCGGGACTTGCTTTTCAAGGGGGCCATCTCCCAAGTTCCTGTGGGAGAGAGAGGTCTGGGCACTTATTCTGTCTTGTTTCTAGTTCCAAAGGTGTCAGGGGGTTTTCTTCCTGTCCTCAATCTAAAGGGGGTGAATACCTGGATCAGGACGGTGCATTTCCGTATGCTTTCCATTCAGGCAATTTTTCCTCTGGTCAGTCCAGGGGATTTCCTGTCATCTCTGGATCTGAAGGATGCTTACCTACATGTTCCAGTGGCTCTGTCTTCTCAGAGGTTCCTACGCTTTGTGGTGGGCCAGGACCATTTTCAGTTTTGTGTTCTACCATTTGGCCTCAAGTCCTCTCCCCGAATTTTCACCAAGGTGCCAGCCCCTCTGGTGGCTCTTCTACATTCCGAATGGGTGTTTATACATCCTCATCTGGATGATATTCTAATCCAAGCGCCCTCTCAGGTGATGTTACAGAGGCATGTGGCCCGGGTTCTGTTGGTCCTGCAAAACCACGTTTTTTTGGTCAACTGGGGGAAGTCAGATTTGATTCCTTCCCAGGATCTAGTTTTTCTCGGGGCCCAGTTTCTGACTCTTCAAGGCTTAGTGACTGTGTTGGAGAAGCGGTTAGTAGGCCTCCAGTCTCTGGTTGGGTCGATCTTGTCGCAGCCTGCTCCCAGAGCCCTTCAGTGGTTGCATCTGCAGGGTCATTTGGCGTCAGTGATTTTTCTAGTGCCATGGGCACGGTTCCATCTTCTTTGCCTGGTGAACTGGTTCATTGTTCATTTGTCTCCGGGGTCGAGTTCTCTTCGGGCACGGATTCCGGTGTTGGGGTTTGTACGTAGGTAGTTGGGTTGGTGGCTGGTGCCAGCTCATCTTCGTGTAGGGGTGTCTTTATCTCCTCCTCTCCCGGTGGTGGTGACGACCGATGCCAGCCTCTCGGGTTGGGGAGCCTGGATGAGGTCTGCTCAGGTTCAGGGGTTTTGGTTGCCTCTGGAAGCCAGACGATCCTCAAATTGGCAGGAGCTGAAGGCAGTGCTTCTAGCTCTGCTTCATTTTCAGGACTCCCTGAAAGGTTTAGCGGTTCTCATTTGGACAGACAACTTCGTGACCAAAGCTTACGTGAACAGGCAAGGGGGTGCTGTTCCGCATTGAGAGGAAGATTTTTGTTTGGGCACAGAAATGTGTTCTTTCCCATCGAGCAACCTACATTCAGGGGGTGGTCAATGTTCGGGCTGATCTTCTGAGCAGGGTAATTCCTTCATCTCAGCATTTCTCCCTCCGATGGTCTCTGTTTCATCGCCTGGTTCGCCTGTTTGGGTCTTCCGGTGGTGGATGTGTTTGCATCTCCAGAGAATGCGAAACTCAGTCGCTTTTGCTCCCGGTTTCGTTGTCCTCAGGCTTGGGCGGTGGACGGGATGTCGTGTCCTTGGCCTCAGGGTCTTTTGTACGCATTCCTGCCCTTCCAGTTGCTCCGTGCGTTTCTGGTGAGGGTACGTCTTCTGAAGGCCAGGGTTCTCTTGATCGCGCCCCATTGGGCGAGGGTAAATTGGTTTCCGTTGCTTCGGTTGATGGCTTCGGATCACGTGTGGACTCTTCCTCTCTGTCCGTCGCCTCTGGAGTTTCCTTGCCTCCCGATGGGGTCGTTGAGGCGGTTGCACTTGACGGCCTGGAAGTTGAACAAAGGGGTTTGACGGGTTTGGGGGTGCCGATAGCTTTGAGTTCTACTTTACTGGCTTCCCGGCAGTGTTCCATTTTGTTGTCTTATGGTCGGCAGTGGAAAGTTTTTTCTTCTTGGTGTTTCCGACATGGGTTAGATCCTACGTCTGCTTCTCTATTTGAGGTGATGCAGTTTTTACAGGATGGAGCCCAGTTGGGTTTGTCTGTGGCCTCCCTAAGGGTGCAGTGGGCAGCTATTCAGGCTTTTAGGGGTCCATGGCATAATCTGTCTGATGAGGGTAATATGATACCTCGGTTTTTCCAAGGTCTTCTTAACTTGTTTCCTCGTCCGGTGCAGTCCTTTCCTTCCTGGGATCTTTCGTTGGTGTTGGATGCTTTGACTATGTCTCCCTTTGAACCTCTGGGTTCCTGTGACTTGCATAATCTTTCTTTGAAGACTTTTTTTTTGGGGGCCATTACTTCGGCCTGCTCCTTTCCTTTTTGTAAAGTTTTTCCGGATCGGGTGGTGCTTATCCCGGTTCCATCATTTGTTCCCAAAGTGAATTTGTCTTTCCATGCTCGCCAGGAGGTTATCCTTCCTTCTTTTTGTCCAGAACCTTCCTCGGAGGAGGAGTTTAGGTTGCATTCCTTAGATGTGCTACAGGCCTTGTTGGAGTATCTACGGGTGGTTGCTCCTTTCCAGGAAAGGTGATTTTTTGTTTGTGAATTTTGGTCCGGCTCGGAAAGGGGATAAGCCGTCCACGGCTTCCTTGAGTCGGTGGGTTCGCTCTCTGATATTGATGGCTTATTCTTTGAAGGGGTGGTTCCACCCCAAGGGATTCAGGGCTGTTCTACCAGGGGTATGGCTGCTACGGTGGCAGAACTTCAGTGCGCTTCTGTGGTGGAAATTTGCAGGGCCGCTACTTGGGCCTCACCTTCGACCTTTGTTCGTCATTACAGATTGGCAGACTTGGGCAGTTTGGAGTCGGTATTGGGTCACCGTGTCTTGTCCTCTATGAGGTAATAGGGGGTGGTTATTCGGTGGCCTTTGTTGGTTGTGATTAAACTTGTTGCAACTGTCTCCTGTTTTTTTTTCTTGCTATGTCTCATTGGTTTAAGGAAGGCGAGGGAGGGACGGGAGGTTATGCGTCCATTACTTACGTTAATGGCATTACTCCTAGTCTTACTCCCTCGCCTTTCGCCTTCCTTTCCGTTCCCTCCCGCTCTCCCGGAAGGGAGGGGTCTAGGGGGAGGCAGGGAGCCTCATTGGTTTAAGGAAGGTGAGGGAGTAGGACTAGGAGTAATGCCATTAATGTAAGTATTGGATGCATTCTCATCTACAGAGTAAGTTGCGATTGGCAGCTCTCCATCGTTTAGGAAGCCAGTGTCCACTTTATAGGCACCTCCGTATCCCAAACCTTTGCCGATTGCCTTAGTGTGAAGTCTCCTGTTGCTCGGGTGTTCCCTCTGTCTGCCAGTTAGTCCTTGTTGGTCCAACTTGTTTGCACCGACTGTATTAAATTGAGTTGCAAACTATTCAGCTATTTTACAGGAATACTGTTTTGTTTTTCCATTGATGTATTCTTTGTGACTATTCTAGTAGCATAAACTTGAAAACCTGCACACAGAAGGGTGCAGTATTCTTATGTTTTCTCTTCTCCAACTTCCCTGTTAATTAAAGAACTCGAAAACTATAATCAGTGGATTTTACCATCTTCAGTGGGGAATACCTTTGCACCGGAGCATAGCTGCACTGTGGCTACTTTTTTCTAGATTTCGCTTTCCTTGATATCAGCGATTACTATGGAGGGAAATGTTACCTACCACCACCATTTTTTATCTGGACTCGGTGACTCCCAGTTCAATGCAAACCATTGATTTATGCTTTCAATAGCTATTTAAGAGCTATGATGGTCTAAGGTTCAGACCAGAAAAGAAAACGTTTCTACTTGAAAGCCAATCCATCTTTGACCACTTACCTCCATTATCCACTACAGAAGGAGTCTCAGTTGGTGATGAACTTGGCAGGGTGGAAGACATGAGCAAATGCAAATGATTAAAGAGTCAATTTGACACCCTGTCCATTCTGGTCGTCCATCAACACAAATTTGTTTCAAGAGAACAGCAAGCAATTGAAAGCAGACTCTTAACATTGCAGCCCTTTGCCTGCTTTCTGTGTCTTGTGAGTCTAACAGTTTCAGGGATCAGTTGGTTTGGGACCTGTTCACAAGAGGATGCTATGGCAAAAGAGCACAGGAAAAACCTTTGGGGTCAAAGGATCCATTTTTAGCAAAGGCCAAAGGTATGGCTAGATGTGGTGAATTAGCTAAGTAGCACTAAATAGTATCTCATGGCAAATATGGTGAATTCGGTCAAAGAAGGAGAACAAGCAGTGCTTAATTTGAGCTGGTGGTTGCCAGTGGGGGGGGGGCACTGGCACTTATTTTCAGGGACCAGCACTTATTTCACCTCATTAGACATTTCCCAAGACAAACAGAAAAAAAAAAACTAATTGGAAAGACTGTGGATGAGGAATACAGAAAGTCACCAAGAGAGAAAACAGAACCCTGTAAAAGTGAGATAATTAGGCAGCAAATTAAAGATGCCTGAGTTGGATTCAGAACTGCTCACCCTTGGTATTTGGCAATCTGACATTTCATAGTGCCGGCTGCAGGTGTCTGATCAGCATGTTCGGCACCATATATTACAAATGAAGCACTGAGAACAAGACAATGTAACAGAACACATTGATATCTTACTCCTTTCTCTCACAGTAGTATGCAAACCTAAAGTGTTAACCAGCAGATCGTTGACTATGCACGGATGGAGGTAGACAGTGATGTGGCAGAGGAAGTGAAGGTATGGAAGGAGCACTGATGGGGAAGTGAAAGTAGTGGACAATGATGATTATGATGCTCTCTCCAATGGACCCTACATATCTGGCCTTGTGGAAAGATAGGTAATGAACTTGCTCAACTCAGGATCCACAATCATCAACTTTTCATTTGTCATTTGGTTTGGCCTCTGTAGCATCTGCTTTTCAAAGACTGGCATCCAAATTGTTCAAAGATCTGTAATGAGTAGCCATGTTTCAAGGCAATCTATTTAATTTTGGCAAGGATAAAACTTCCTGTGATACTATATTGAAAAATGAATACGTATTCTGGAATGATGCGGGAGCAGCCCTTAGCAGGGAATATATGTGTATTCCGGTGTGAGGAAATGGAGTACTTCGCATTGAATTTCCTACAATGGAATTCCTCCTCTACCTATGGCCTGATTAGGAGTGGATAAGGTAATTCCGACCAATGGGTAAACCCCTGTTTATGCACAGGTCGGAATTATGAGTTTGGAAGTATTTAACACATCTGATAATTATCAGATGCAATAAGTAACTCAAACTTTGTTAACTTTCAACAAGGCAAACCTGAGGAAATTTAGTGGGGAAAAGCACACAGTATTTACCATATCATGCAGATTTTGGTGCATTAAACACAAAGTCAGCATGGTATTTCCCACAAACTCATAATTGATGTTATTTTTTGCACCCAATAAATAGCATACCCTGTGGTATTGTTATTTATCAAGTGCATTAACCAAAGACCTAAACTCGTAATCACTAACTGGCAATTAGCCCAGTGTCAGTCATCACCCTTGCTAATTCTCTGAGTAATTAAAATCTTTCTAGTTTTATGCACATTTTGTTCCAACGTCATGCCGGAGGTTGCTGGCAGTATAATTTAGAGAACCTTTTAAAGAAAGTGCAGTTTGTGTGATCTCATTAAAAGCAAGGGAGTTTTGGTAGAGTAAAAAATGATATCACAAAAGCGCAGGTTGTGCAAACATTCAATGATAATTTCCAGTCCTGTGGATGCTAGTGACAAATCGCAGTGTGTGGTCCTAGTCCAATTTCAGGGCAAAAGGGGATTACTTTAAACTATGCTTTCCAATTACTAAGAAAAGCAGAGAAGTCATATTCTGTGATTCAAATGGCATCATTAATGTGTGTGGGTAGTATGAAAATTCCATTCACTCTGGAGTTTGTTCTTCACACATATTACTGCCCTTTGGTCAACATTCTTAATCTTAGAGTGACACCCCCTACTGTGGTTCCTGTCAAGGGGCCCAATTCAAAAAGGAAAACGTAGATGTTTGGTCTAAACTTAGACCAAATGTCTAAGTTTACAACTTTGGGAATTCACAAAGGGCATTCACGAGTACTATTTTTAGGTCCACACTAGGGACAGATAAAGTTTAGACCAAACGTCTAAGTTAGCCTTTGTGAATTGGGCCCAGTATGATATAACAGTATCATGTTGCAAAGAGAACTGATGTAAGTTTCAGAAAGCTTTTTCTCTGGTTCCTGCTACACTGTTTGTACAACTGTATAACTGAATAAATTAGTGGCATGCACAGCCTATGAAAAAGCTTTAAATAAAGTTGTTAAAAAATAATTGAGAGTATGCTTGAACATGATTCTACTAGATTTTCGATTCTAATTCTGTATGGTCAAAATACGTATCTCGTATATTTTTGGTATATGAAATGCAACCAAAGAAGCCAGATCTTATCTGAAGCCTGGACTATTAAGTAATATCTATTATGTTTACAAGAGACACATATTACCACATCTGAAACAAGGATTGTGTTTTCAGCTAAAAGGTTTGCAGAATGCATACTGCTCAGAATCTATGACTCTGCAAGTTGTTGTTCTGCTTTTAAAACCAGAGGAGTCCCTATTCACGTTGCTAATTACTTCATTTCACCTTATCTCACTATTTTGTTAACATTATTACCATTTAGGCCCATATTTATACTTTTTTTGCGCCGCGTTTGCGTCACTTTTTGACGCTAAAGCAGCACAAACTTACAAAATACAACAGGATTTTGCAAGTTTGCGACGCTTTTGCGTCAAAAAATGACGCAAATGCGGCGCTAAAAAAAGTATAAATATGGGCCTTAGTGTTTTGCTTTGATTTTATTAACAGTATGATGATTTTATTTTGATCATTATTAGCATTACTACTATGGGTTGTAACGGTATTCCTATTATTTGTATTCTCACTCCTTTTACAATCATTCTTAGGCTTCATTCACAAAAGCTTTGGCACAACTAAATTGAAACTAATTTTGCTGATGCTTCTGTTTTTCAAATGTAACATCTGGATCCTGAACCACAGGTTCAGGAATGGTGGCTCACAAATAGCATTTTGGACCTCATATATTTCACAGGTTGTATTTTGTGCATTCCTAAATGAGTTGGAATATGTTGTTGGGGAAGAAGCATCATGCATACAGTTCAAGCCCATTTGCTCCTAGCAAGACTAAGGGTGTTTCGAGGTTGGGATTTGGAAGGGAGTGGTGGATGCACCTCCACCTGCTGTATATTGATGGGCAGCATATTTAGAGGTTTTGTAAGAAAGTAGTGAGGAGAGAAAAAACATGACAACGTTAGGTGTTTAAATTGCAACGCAGGCCATAATTCCATGCTATTTAATACTGCAGTGGACTTTTTACATCTAGGCTTATTTTATAACTTGCAACACGGATTAACCCAGCACATACAACTGTAGCATTGCCTTAATTCTTAGTTCAGGAAAATGGTGTTCTTTTGGGGAGAAATCTTATTTGATAAAATGTCAATGTATATATTTTACACCTCAGTAAAATATTTTGAGATGTGGGCACACTATCTGATAAATGTTAGACAATTGTAAGAGAAGTGCAGTATAGAATGTACAACAGCTTCTGCTGTTTAAATGATACTTAAGTTAATATGTAATACAAACATCACTCTGTCCTAAATGTTCTGTTCCACCTAAAGAGTATCAGCTTGGATTTAAGTTATGCGCCCAGATATGTGTGCAAAGATCATTTATACATCTTTGCAGCTACCTACAAATGGGGGCAATAACCTCATTAGCATTGCATACAACTGCCCACTCTTTTTTAGACGTCACTGGGGACTCCATCATTTCACACCTATAGTGAAAATATATGTGTGAACCTCACTTTTCAGCGTGGGCATACCCAGGTAGCTCTCCTAATGCCCAAGAGGATTTATACATCTCATATCCTTTTCGGAAAAAAGGAGAACGGGTAGATATCTCTCATTCCACAAGACAAAGTAATACGCTCATTCAATTAACAAGTATTAGAAATCAGACAACCCTATATGTATGTTGTAGGAAAGTAGCCTCTTTCTAGCATGGTTACCCCCACTTTTGGCTTGCTTGTCAGTGTGTTTGACTGTGTCTACTGGGATCCTGCTAATCAGGACCCCTGTAGTTATGCTCACTCCCTTAAAATTATGGTTACTGCATACTAGTAACCCGGTATTTCACCCACAATTGGCATACTGGTGCCCTCTTATAAGTCCCTAGTATATGGTACCTAGGTACACAGGTCATTGGGGTTCCAGGGGATCCCTATGGGCTGCAGCAGTTATTCTGCCACCCATAGAGAGCCCATGCAAATGGTTCTGCAGGTCTGCCATTGCAGACTGATTGACCCGGGTTCATGCACCCGTTTTCACTATAGGTCACTACACCAGGTCACTGTAAGTCACCCCTATGGTAGTTCCTCTCAGCTCAGAGGGCATGGTGCATGTACCTGTGTGTGAGGGCAACGATGTACTAGCAAAGGTGCCCCCACAAACTCCAGACCCACTTTGCTGAACTTTGTAAGAGCAAGTCGCCATTTTACGTGTGTACTGGAAATAGGTCACTACCTATGTCCAGCTACATAATGGTAACTCCAAACCTAGGCATGTTTGGTATCAAACATGTTGGAATCATACCCCAATACTTTTGCAAGTATTGGTTGTATGATTCCATGCACTCTGGGAGCTCCTTAGAGGACCCCCAGCACTGCCATTACAGTCTTCTGAGATTTTCCAGGCAGCCCCAGCTGCTGCCACCTCTCAGACACGTTTCTGCCCTCTTGTTGCTCGAGCAGATCAAGCCCAGGAAGGCAGAACAAAACATTTCCTTTGGGAGATGTGTGTTATAACCTCTCCCTTTGGAAATAGGTGTTACCGGCTTGGGAATGGGTAGCCTCCCCTAGCCACTGGACATGCTTTCGCAGGCACATAAGGTGCCCTCCTTGCATAATGCAGTCTACACCAGTTCAGGGAGCTCCAGTCCCTGCTCTGGTGTGAAACTGGTCAAAGGAAAGGGGAGGGACCACTCCCATGTCCATCACCACACCAGGGGTGGTGCTCAGAGCTCCTCCAGAGGGTCCCTGGGTTTTGCCATCTTGAATTCAAGGTTGGTAGGGAACTCTGGGAGCATCTGAGTGGCCAGTGGCAGCAGGTGATGTCAGAGCCCTGCCCTGATAGGTACTTACATGTTTAGCTGACCAATCCCCCTTTCAGGACTATTTAGGGTCTCTTTTTTGGGTGGTTCTTCAGATTCGGATTGCAAGACCCTAGTAGGAATCCTCTGCATCCTCCACTTCAACTTCTCACTGACGAAACTGCACCTGGACCCTCCAGGAACTCTACAAACTGCAAAAAAGAAGCAAAACACCTTCTGCAACATAGTATCTCCAGCTCCTGCCAGCAACTGCAACTGTTTCCCGGTCATGCATCCTCTAAGGATGGCCCGTCTTCAGCCTGCACCAGAAGAGCGAAGGAATCTCTCTTGGGGTGAAGAAGTCACTCCCCTGCTTCTGCAGGCACCTACTGCGACGATGACTGGTTGCGTGGATCCCCTATCTTGCTGAGCTGCATGGATCCTGCATCACAGGTGGTAGACTGAAGAGGTCCTGATGGTCCTTACATCCTACTGTCCAACTTTGGTGGAGGTAAGAGCTTGCCTCCCCACGCAAGACAGTACTCCCGTGCACTGCATGTTTTGCAGTTGCCAAGGCTTGCTGGCATCCTTCCACAAAGTTCTTTGTGGATCTTACAGCCCCAGCTCCCAGCACTCTATCCTGTGACACACTGCTTCCTGACTGGTTCCCTGGCGATGTGGGAGCCTTTGTCGTAGTGCTGCATGGGCATCTTTTGTCCCTGTGCTGTGGGGCTCCAGTGTGTGCTGCCTGGTCTTCTGTGGGCTCTTTGAGTTGCAGAGAGCCCCCTTCATCTCCCCCTCCTGGGTAGAGTCCACCTGGTCCTCCCTGGTCCTGGGCAGCACAATTTTCCACTAACCGTGAGCTTTGCGGGTGCCACGACTTGTTGGTGGACTCCAGCGACGCTAACCAGACTGCAGTCCTCCATCTGGCGTGGGACATCATCTGCACCAACCAGGAACCTGAATCCATGTTCTTGGGTGCAGTACTGAATGTTCTTGTTCACCGGTGGTTCTTCTTTTGCACCTTCATCCGGGTTAGCAGGGGCTCCTGTTCTCCCTTGACTCTTCTGTGCTTCTTGGTCTTGGTCCCCTTCTTCCACAGGTCCTCCAGTCCAGGAATCAACTGTTGGTGTCTAGCAGTCTGTTCTGGTTATTGCATAATCCCCTTTTTCATGTTTCTGTACGTTTTAGGAAATGTACTGTGTTTTACTCCTGCTTCCCTGGGCTCTGGGATGGGTTCTAATACTTACCTTTGGTGTTTTCTAATACTCCCAGTGCCCCTCTACAGACTACACTTGCCTAGGTGGGAAACCAACATTTGCATTCCACTTTCTTAGTATATGGTTTGTGTTCTCCCTAGGCCAATTTCTAACTATTGTGATTTTCACTAATTTTACTGTTTCATTACTTTTTTCTTGCACAGTTCTGCATACTAGTGTATATAATTTGTGTATCACTTACCTCCAAAGGGAGTATAGTCTCTAAGGTGTTTTTGGTATTTGTGTCACTAGAATAAAGTACCTTTATTTTTGTAACACTGGGTGTTTTCTTTCATGTCTGTGAGTACTGTGTGATTACAGTGGTATTGCATGAACTTTGCATGTCTCCTAGATAAGCCTTAGCTGCTCAGCTATAACTACCCCTAGTGAGCCTGGCTTCTAGACACTGTCTACATTTCACTAATAAGGGATAACTTGACCTGGTATAAGGTGTAAGTACCTTAGGTACCCACTACAAACCAGGCCAGCCTCCTACATATATTCAAGGGAAAAAAAATAAATATTACATGGACATACTGTTTTAAATTAACAAATCCACTGAAATTTACCAGTTACATTTATCTCAGGTAGCTATAGCTAGTGCCCTACAGTAATTTAAACTTTTCCCCGCCACGTACAGTGTTGTCATCAATGATGTCATTTCAGATGTTGCAGTACTGTTATCAATGATGTCATAGAACATGTAATGAGTGTTGTAATACGGAAATTAATTAACAGACTTATGGTACTGCTAAGGCACATATAGTTATTCGAGATAACCATAGTTGGTGAACCTAAGGGATTTTTTTTCGTTTAAAATGGTATGTTTTAACTGACGTTTGCACCTAACAATAATGTATTTTCTACCTTTGTTTTTTCAGTGAATTTTTTAGGTGCTTTTTTAATGTAAAGTACGATACTTTTACAAACTTAACTATACAGTTCACTTTAAACTTTGTTTTTTTCAGTGAATTTCTAGGATTTTCTTAATGTAAAGTAAGATTTACACGCGTACATTTCACGAAGGGGCAGGAGCCCTTTAAACTTTTCCCGGGACCGCAGCCTCAGCTTCTGATTGGGCGAGAGGCCCTATCTACATCACAGCGCGCCCGCAGCCGCGGGACGCGCGTACATTTCACGAAGGGGCAGGAGCCCTTTAAACTTTTCCCGGGACCGCAGCCTCAGCTTCTGATTGGGCGAGAGGCCCTTATCTACATCACAGCGCGCCCGCAGCCGCGGGACGCGCGTACATTTCATGATGGGGCAGGAGCCCTTTAAACTTTTCCCGGGACCGCAGCCTCAGCTTCTGATTGGGCGAGAGGCCCTTATCTACATCACAGCGCGCCCGCAGCCGCGGGACGCGCGTACATTTCACGAAGGGGCAGGAGCCCTTTAAACTTTTCCCGGGACCGCAGCCTCAGCTTCTGATTGGGCGAGAGGCCCTTATCTACATCACAGCGCGCCCACAGCCGCGGGACGCGCGCGGGCGGCGCCCGGGCCAAGCCCGGGCCAAGGGCGGGCCCGTCCTTCGCCCGTCATCGACAGGAAGAGGCTGGGCTGGGCCCCCCCTCTTCAAATACCTGTTTCTTCGTCCCCCCAGCGCCCACTGCCTCCTTATCTAGCAAACCAAGCCGATAGGGAAAGACCCAGAAAGAAGTCTAGTCTGATCGAGCAGATCAGATATGTTCCCACCCTACAAGTGGACCTACCAAAGGAGGGCTAAGCCACCCCTATTCTCCCCCCTCTTATTTTATTAGGAAGGGTCTCTTGCAACCATAAAACATGGGTAAAAGGAAGCACTCCAAAACACATAACACAACAAATTTAAAAGACAGCACATCTATATTAAAATATATCTCAGGGGCGATGGGCATGATAGACAAGCAAATCGCCACTGTGGAAGAGAAAATGATGGGGCCTAAAGACCACTCCCTTGAATCATTAGTTTCCGTGGAACTAACTAACAACCCCCGCAGAGTAAACAAGGCGACGAGAATATAGAACCAAGATATATTAACGGATGTATTAAAGACACCTCTAATCTAATCTCCTCCTTGGATGATACTTCTCCCGTGGCCAAACGACCAAGGAAACCAGAGGTGGGCTTGGAGGATAAGAACCCTATGAAACCCCCAGCGACAGGCACAATAATCACCCCAGCCACAAAACTACCTAAGAATTCAGTCAGGAAGAAACCTATAAACAATGTAGGAGATACGACTAGATCACTTCTTATAAACCTTAATAAGCTAGTAAACATGTTGAAATCATCCATAGAACTTACCCTTGACTCCATGCTGGAGCGATTAAAGGGAATGGAGAATAAACTCGAGGCAGGACTAGGACTAATAGAGGCCATACAACAAACAGATACACATTACGTACTAAAGGATCCAAATACTCCATTTCCGATCCCAGCTCAGGGAAACAATACCTAATCTCTCCCGTAAAACAGGGCAAAAGATACACACCCGAACGCAGACCCCCTGAGAAAGACATCAACGCAGGCACAAGCATCCAATTCGCACCCAACTCTTAGGCCTGTATTCCCTACTGCCACAGCTCAACTTCCCTTGCCTGATCAAGTAGTTCCAAAACCAAGACTAACTAAGAGAACAGACAATAGCACATTGAGGACAATGAACTCCTACCCTCATGTAAACCCAGGGAGGAATATACAAAGTAGATTTGAATCCCCAAATACACGTTATCGCCCAAGTGATCTATTACACCTCCCTCCGGAGGCTACTCCATACGTAGTAATTCTGGCCAACGTCCCATCTCTAAATGACCAACAGACAGAATCATGGATAGCTCTGAGAAATAAGGCCCTCAATTGGATAGGTGTCCGTTTGGGCTTAGGGATGGAGGGGCCCCTCTTTGAAAACATAAAAATGGTCAGGAGAATCAAGTGGATAGGTAGCAGCAGGAAAGTGCTGGAAGGCGATTGTGTGGTACTTTCATTCAGGTCACCAAATTTAGTGGACAAAATCATCCACAACCTAGGAGCCAAACAGATTACTTCACAAGGTATCTCACTACTACCCTTAGGTTTCTTTTACCAAAGCCCAGAGGGACATAACCCCATAGGCCCACAACCAGCAAGGGTACTCTCTAATACACCAGATTTTCCAACAGGGCGCAACAGATTTCATACCCTCTCGGCCCTAGAAGATACTGATTGACTTAATAAGAATCAGACAGCTCCAGAAGAACAATCCCAGATAGAACACAAATCAGGGAGGGCCTCAAACGAAGGACAAACATCACATAAAACAGATTCCATAGTAAACAGCCCCCATATTTACCCAACCCAAAACAGTGCCCACAGAATTTCACCCCAGTCATTAGATGACATCACATCTGTCGGTACACCAGCGGACCAGCTAGGTATCTCTAAACAGAAAGCAGAGATTGCTATACTATTCTGGAACATTGCAGGTCTAAATAATAAATTAGCCAATGAGGCTTGGGTGAACTTTATAGAAAAATATTCATGCATATTTCTCCAAGAGACGTGGACGACGAGCCCCCTTCACATTAACGATTATAAAACATTTTACTCACCAGCTGCCCCGTCTAGTCACGGAAGATCAAAAGGGGGTCTATGCACATACATCTCTAACAAGCTACGACTACAAAACTTAGAGATGAAATTCACGAGTCTATACTATCAAATGATAGAGGGCAACTTGGATCATAAGACTCACCTAGTCCTCATTAACTTTTATAATAATGCAATCCCAGGAGAGCTTGGCAACATTCTAACGGAGATGGGTAATGACCTTAAAAAAATAACAAGCACCAATAACAGCCGGGAGATCTTCATGATCTGGGGAGGTGACTTCAACGTCCACTCCTGTAAAGAAACTTCTGACAAGGTTTGTGGCTGGGATTCTGAGGGCGTTGGCTTAAGTCTCCATTTTGCACATAACACCCAAGGAGACGCATTAAACTTACTCGCACAAACCCATAATTTATCCTTTGCAAATGAATTACACACTGCTGAATCAAAGTTTAATCCAACATACAATGGAAGGGGTGCAAATACTGTGATTGATTATGTCTTAATGTCAACCCATTTCTCACGCTACCTCAAGAAATATACCCTGCATGACATCGCAATTAGCGATCACTACCCCCAGAGCCTCAACCTCCTAGTAACCCCCATAACACCTGATAGAGATGACAGGCCCATCCCGTTAGATGATACTGAGTCAACGCCACATAACAAATACATCCTGAAATGGTAACAGATCGACCCCGACTTCCTCCTCAAACAGCTACTAATTAACTGCAAGTACGCTTTCGCAGACTGTTTAAGTGAGAACATAGACCCAGGGCGACGTTTGAACGCCTTTATATTGATCATGCAATCTATAAAGAAAGCCCTAACCACCAGAAGGGGTAACCAGGGAAAAAAAAGGGCCACCGGTTGGTTTGATTATAATTGCTCACAAGCACATAAGAAACTGAAAAAAGCTCTAAAAGCCCCAAAAAGATCTTCATCCGAGATACGTAAGTGTAGACAAGAATACAAAGCAGCAATGAAGGGAAGGAAAATGTCCCTAAAAAGAACCTTGTGGGAAACTCTTCATACAGCTAGCCGCACAAAAGATAATATTCTTTTTTGGAAAACCATTAATGCACCTATGCTTGGGGATAGAGACCCCCCCAGAATGGAAATAGCGATATCCGAAGAAGATTGGATAGCACACTTCTCCAAAATATATGCGCGAGTCAGCGTAGAGAACCCTACACTGTCCGCACATGATCAAGCCCTACAGGAAGGCACACACCCGTTAATAACCCCACAATTTAGCCTTGAGGAGGTAGAGGAAGCCATATCTCTAAGCAAATCAGGAAAAGCTCCGGGCCCCGATGGCGTCCCGATAGATATATACAAGGCCAACATCCACCTATGGGGCCCTGTACTAACGCAGTCACTAAGGGACATTTGCACCCAAGGTCCCCTACCATCTTGGCGAGATTCTAATATAATTCCTATATATAAAAAAGGTGACCGTCTCAACCCAGCCTGTTATAGACCCATCTCGCTGCTGGATTCAACAGCTAAACTAGCAGGGAGAATTATCTTGAATAGATTGCAAACATGGGCAGAAGAAAAAAGAGTCTTATCCCCTGTCCAATATGGATTTCGGAAAGGCATTGGGACAGTGGAACAAAGCCTGAATCTAAGCATCATTATAGGAAAATATACAAGGATCAAAGAAGGTAATCTGTACCTGGCTTTTATTGACCTATCATCAGCATTTGACTGTGTACTACACGACAAGTTATGGGACATTTTAACCAGCTTGGGGGTAGAACCAGCTATAATCCAGTTTATACGAGACATGTATTCAGGGTGCAGTGCAAGAGTGAGGTATGGCCTAAAGGGGGAGAGTACTCGCCCTTTTGGCATATTTAGAGGTGTGCGCCAGGGCTGTGTTCTCGCCCCATTCCTATTCTCGATGTATATAAACAACCTAGAAAACTTATTGGCTACTAACTGCAACGATCTACCCCAAATAGGCAATCGCGCTGTCCTGGTTCTACTCTATGCAGACGATGCAGTTCTAATGGCCAGGACCCCGCTAGCCCTACAAAAATTATTAACTACTTGTATCACATTCATGTCACAACTGGGTCTCACTGTCAATCACTCAAAAACATTCATTATGAATTGTGGTGGGAAACGTGGAAAATCCTACAACATTACAACTGCGGAGGGGAGAGTAGAAACTGCGCGTTCCTTTTCCTATCTGGGCATAATGTTTGACAATCAGGGCTCTTGGGCCAATTGTAGGAAGTCAAAAAAAGCCCAGCTTATAAAAACAACGATGGCTTTAAGGTTTTTTTCTAAAAGAATAGGGGGGATTACTCCGCCAAACATGATAAAAATTTACAAAGCAAAGTGCATCCCAGCAGTCACGTACGGGTCCGGCATCTGGGGACATACTGATTGTAACCTAGTACAGACGGTTGAAAACGACTTTTTAAGATATTTACTGATGGTCCCAAAAGGTACATCATCTTACATAATTCATTCAGAACTGGGATCCCCTTTTATTACCGATTTGATAAATATTCAACCCTTACTGTTATGGCACAAAATCTGGACCTCGGAACATACTGAACTAAATAAGGCCATCTTGACCGACTGTATGGAATCTACATACGCAACAAGGGTGCCTTGGCTAAAATACATTATGACTTTTTTTTTAAACATGGGCAATAAAGCTTTTTACACAAATCCAGCTCTTCTGGAAACAATCTCTAGGAAGGACCTGAGCGCTTTGGCATTAAAATATTTAGAAGACTTACGATGGGAGGCTGAATCAAAAAAGCCCACTGTCATTCATAATCAAATAATCCTGTCAACGGAGGCTATCCAGCCTTACCTGATGAACGTGATAAACCCCCGCCATCGTTTTTGTGCTCACCAGACTGAGGCTGGATACATTCCATCGACTAGTAACCTTCCCAACCATGAATGATTGGAGCACCACCTTGAAGGCCTGCCCCTGTGACGCAAAGTCACTACAAACCACAATCCATGTGGTTTTATTTTGCAAACTGTATGCCAAGCAAAGAAAGCGCCTAGTAGCCCCTCTCTTAAGGATAATCAACCTCCCTCAGTGTCGTACTGCGTACGCAAGCCTCCAGGTTCTATCATCCATAGAGATGTGTGGAACCTTGGCCAATTTTTTATGCTCCGTACTAAGCACAAGAAAGCACATGGGGGTAGCAATATAACCTGAACTATTTTAGACCTTTTATTATTGTAAACCATTAAGATTTTAGCCTATTTATTGTATTTATTTATTGTATATTGTATATTAAAATGTAAATTATTGTTACTTTTATGACTTGTTGAAAGTCGAATAAAGTCTTTAAAAAAAAAAAAAGTAAGATTTCAATTTCTCTGCGCACCATGAAAGTAAGTGATTATGTTAAGGAGGGAATGAGACAACAAATGAATTCCCACACCTTTAAAAACAGATCCCACAGAAGACTAACACAACAAAATTAAGGGTAGAGCTGTAAAGTACAGGAGCTTTAGGCTCATTGATGAAACAACAGCAGATTTACTTGTTCATCCTAAACCAAGAACTGAGATTTTATTTGCTTCCCATAAGTCACACAATTAACAATCCTGGCCGTCCCATCATCTTCGGCAATGATACAGCCACTGAGAGACTATCTTTATTTGTGAACCTGCACCTCCAGCCCAAGTTCCATGAACGTTCACCATTTCTTAATTAAACTAGTCACTTTTTCTGATTATTGAAATATTAAACCAAAGGTACACATTTGATGATAACACGCTTCAGGCTACATTTGCAGCTAATATCAAGAGTATCCATCCTACTATCAAATTGGCCAGCAGTATTACTAACCAGAAGCATTTGGTCCCTTTTCTGGATGTGATACTCACCACTTCTGAACAGAAATATATAATGATCTGTACCACAAGCTAACAGATACTTATTTTATCTAAACCGGATGCCATGCCATCCACAGCACATTAGCATCAGCTACAGCTTAGGATAAACTGTATCTCCTGAATGAGTACACTTGTAAAGAACATCTACAGGAGTTTACTACATTATTTCAAATGCGAGGCTACCTTTTGCATATGGTGTAACTCTGAAAATAATATTGCAACATTTCAAACACACTGTTAGCATTGCCGCCAGAATATTAGTTTTCTAGATTCTAAGCCTGACACACACATACACTCTAAAGAGAGAATGGTGGAGTGTTGGCATATGATCAGGCCTCCATGTATGCAGTACCATGAAAGCCCTACCATACACAACATATTCATAATCTATATATCAGTAAAACACATTGCACATATGTAGATAACACTTATATATATATATATATATATATATATATATATATATATATATATATATATATATATATATATGCAGTGTAAGTCCTGCTCGTGTTTGTGAACCTCTGTGGGCATCCTATCAGGTGTTTCTTAACATTCATAAGATTCATCAGGCTACAATGATGTCAGATGCGTTAATTATTAGGCACCAAGTATAGGCAGTCCACTGGTACAGTGTTAAACTTGTACTATTAAACTCATAGTAGTACAATACATTTCGAAATTCATAAAAGCATAATAATATATTTACAAGAAGTGAAGTACTGCCTCATAGCCCTGATATATGTATTTTAGAATGGTGACAAATACGCCTCTGTGTTTATTTTTAGCCCAGACTGTCCACTGAAAAGGCATTTTTTGTCTTCCTAATATCTTTGATGTATGATGAAACTGCTTGAATTCTTTTTTTTGTTAACTAAATGATCAATGATTTTGAGTTCAGCATACCATGTTTTATTCAGATTCATCAAGCAGTGGGCAGAAAAGAGGACAGGATCAAAAAAGTGGCATTTTCCATTTTAACGCCTATAGGAATTCTTCCAGTCTGATGCATAAAAATGGCTGAATGGAATTACACCAAACAATCCACAAATATATGGCTTTGCTCAAGGAAGTGCTTTTGATCAGCTTGGTGTAACTACATTCAGCAGTTTTCAATAAATCAGTGTTAAAATATGGTGCGCTTGAAAGGGTTAAATAATAGAGCTAACTGAAACTTTGATTTGCAGGGATCCACAAATCCTTTTTATGGACCCCTGAGGTCACATAATGTACAAAATATTCAGATCTGATTGGACGAGGGAGCTTTTTTTTCCTGTCATCCATCTCAGATCTGCTGACCCAAAGGTGGGCCAATGGACTGGTCACAACTTCAGTAAAAATGTTGTGGTCGCAATTACAGAACATGAAGACTAAGCCCTCGCATCAGAAAAATGTAAAGGAGCCATAAGAGTGCAGGGGAGCATCAAATACCCAGGTGCATATTTACAAGGAGCTTGTGCTGCTGCTGCATCATTTTTTATGATGCAGCGATGGTGCATTCCATGCTCCATATTTACAAAGTGACCCATTAGGCATGATTCCTGACTTTTTGCTGTCCTGCATCCTTTTTTTCCTGCGTTACAACCAGCTGCATCAGGTAATGTTAAACATAAGCAAGGTAGGCATTCCCCTGTAAAATCCAACGGTGAACCAATGCATCGATATTTACAAGTTATTGGGAAAGTGATGCATTGTTGGCGAGTGATCCACAGAGTCCAAAATGCGTCAAAATTCCTGCTCATTGGCAACCCAGAGATAAAAATGATGCATTGGCACTGGTCCATAAACAGAGCATACTCAAAGCACTTTGGCAAGTTCAACTATGCCATGGAGCTACTCATGCTGCAGCTATAGGCACAGAGAAGATGACCACCACTTACACCACCACTACAGAGGCAACACAGGAGAATGGAGCATGTCTACTGCCAGAGGAATACCATATTTGACCTCAGAGAGAAGGAGGTCATCGGTCTCTACAGGCTCAGGAGGGACGTCATCATCCACATCCTAAATCTGATTGCACCAAGGTTGCAGGCAACACCCCGAGGTGCATCAACATCCCTCCACAGGCCAAGCTGATGGCAGTACTCCAGATGCTTGCATCTGGCTCATTCCAAACCACCAAGGCCAGAGTGTCAGGAATATCACAGCCATCATTTTCAGCATTTCTACCCTTCGTCCTGAATGACATCAGAAGCCTTACACCCCAGTACCTCATGATCAACTACAGCAGAAACAACTGGAAAACAAGCAAGGCTTCTATGCCATTAGTGTACTGCCACATGTGTTGGGAGCAATAGACTGCACATGTGTGCAACTTGTGCCTCCTGCTGCTACATCCCACCTGTACTGCAATAGGAAGCACACATATTCCATCAACGTGCAAGAAATTGTGGTCCATCTGGGGAGGTTCATCAATGTGCTCGCAAAGTGATCTGGGAGTGCTCCTGGTGCCTACATCTTCAGGTACTCCATCATTAATGAGCGTTTCCAGAATGCGAGATATGGGAATGGCCTACTGGTTGGTAAGTACATCTGAAGCACATGACACACTTCATGACCGTAAATTATGTATGATAAAATAGTCATCTTTGTGTTGGGTGACTGAGACAGTGCAAACGTGGGACTTGTCAGCCTCATACTTGCACCATACAACATGGCACATGTGCAATACAACCTTGCAAGTCACACATGTCAAGACCTGCTAAGCCATTGTGTGTGTCTCGAAATGGTGGAAAGGTTTTCACAAATGCAACACTGCAATATACTATGATCCAATGCAGTGTGCAAGGAAAGGCCTCTATGTCTGTTGTCTCCACTGGTAACTCCAATGGTCATGAGGCATGTCATATATCCAATACTTTTGAAACTGAGAACGTGTCAAATATTTTGCCCTCTACCGATCATGTGTCCCATGGAAATTGACATTAGTTATCATTTACACTTTTGCCATCCTATGTGTGATCCATATTGTGGCACACAGACCTACTTCATCAGTCTCCATGGGTTCAGACTATGCAGCAAGGTAGACCCTCATGCACAAAGTACATCTCACAGGAAATGTAGCCACACATACAACATCTTGCTAATGTGCCTGTCTTGGTGCCATGCTGCCCATTGTGTTCTATTGTAGCCTGCCAAAGCAGGACACTGCTGCATGTCCCACAATATGTAAGACACCGCCCTTACTCAGTGAGGCAGTACAGTCTTGATAGTTTACCAGATGCACTGTGCAGCACAGGACTCCCAAATATCTCTCCCCTTTGTGATCTGTCAACATAGTGGACACAGTTCACTGCCATGTGTAGACAACGATGTTCTACATTGACATGCACTCACAAATCTATCCATGGTAGAAGATACTGAACAACAGTGACAACTACTGTCACATCCAAATATGTGTCAATGAATGGGACCACATTTCCTGCACTGGGGAAATATTGCACATTCAGACATGTAGTAAGTCAGAAATGCCAAGTGAAGTCCCAAACCTGCACAATATAGAAGTGTGATAGAAGTGTCTTCTCAATGGCTAATTGATTCTCCATATCAGTAAAGATACACCACATTCATGGCATTGGCACTCACAAGTATTAAAATAGTAAGTGTATCACACAGGCCAGTATACTTGTATGTGTCAGTCATACCAAAAATTAAAGGGTGTGTATGTCAACAAATATCAGTGCAAGTCCCACACTGGGAGGAATCTGTATGAGTCATGCAGGACAAATAACAGACAGATATTTGAATGTGGGTGCATCAACCATCATAATCATTCACTGATTGTTCATCTCCTGCCTTTTTAGCGACCAAAGATATGGTGCAGGCATGGGTCATTACCCCATTTGCACATCCCCAGGTGGAGGGCCTGTGGAACTACAACCATGGGCCCGGTCCATAGTGGAGCAGACGTTTGGAGTTCTTAAATCCCACTTTCACTGCCTGGACATGTGCAAGGGGAGATTGCTGTACTCTCCCATATTGTATGGAAAATCAAACTTGTGTGCTGCAAATTGCACAATATATGTGTTCGCACCAACATCCCATGGGACGGGTAAAATGAGGACAATGAAAGCCCGGGTGAGGATGAAAAGGAAGATGAGAACCAACTCTAAAATATACCTACAATTGGTGGGACATGGCTGAGAAACAACATGGTCCAGAATTTTTTGCTGACGCATGAGTCATATTTATAGACTCAAATATATGGACTTTATGAAAAAACTGTCCCAAAATGGCAAGAAATGTATGAACACTACCACTATGTAAGCTACCTTACTTCATAGTCGCTATAAACATCAAAGCACTCACATCTCACCAAATAGTGATTGGCCCATAACAAAGGTATGTTGCAATGTGTGACAAACACCGCAGGACAACATCTTGATTTAGAAAAAAATGTATACATGTCACCAACCTGTGCCAAATGCATGTCCATTGGGAAGTCAGACACCTCCTACCACAATCCAAAGTGTGTGCAAATATAAGTAGTGTGCAATTACTGTGTGTGTGTGTGTTGTACATCCAGCCACTCTACTGTGGATCACAGTAGAGTGAACTCATAGTCTGCTGACTGGAAACAGAGGCATATAGGATGTGTATGGGAAAACAGTGGAACCCATACAGTCTGCATACGCTACAGCAATGTCTGTAGGCACTAGTAAATTTATAGTGACATCTCATATAACACATAAATGCGGAATTGTCAACTGTACTGGTGCAGGATTGGCTACCTAGGACCAATGCTACCACACTTGTTCCACCAGACAAAGATGCAACTGGAACCAGCAGGGATGTATGTTACCATGTTGGTGTGTTCCACTCAGATACAAGCAATGAGTTCACTCCTACAGCTACATCAGTGTGTATTTCTAAAAAAACACAACACAAAGAATTAGAAACAAAACATTTGCTCTGAAGCAATGACTATACGCAAGGTAAATCCTGCCAAGGTACCATGAACTGATGCAGTCCACGTCATAGTGGCAGAATGTGTAATTAAATGCATAGGTGACGATCTTGTGTGAATGCATACCCACATCCTAAGTTCAAGTAACCCCTTATTATAGCAACATAATGTGATGCATGGCAACAGCAAACATGTACCTCCTTGGAATAAATCATACTTGTTTTGGCTACATAGTGGCCTCGTGATCACCAAAATATAGGCAAAGAATTGAGGCAAACACCAATGTGCATTGTCACTGTGTATGTGCTAAAAATATTCTTGCAGACCCAAGCCCATACAGCAGATGTATGTGGACCACAACATTATATGGTGGTTGTTGGTTATCACTCTATGATAACTATTGTTTTGCATATATCAATATGTGTCATACATGCCTAGTCACATCCATTATACAGCTAGACAGCCAATCGTTCCCCCAGATGCCACATACACTGTAGACTGGTTGAACCAGCCAGTGACTGTCATTCCCTGCATGGGTAATGCATCCATAATACATCCTATGACAGCAATGTATACAGATATTGGCCTATTTACCGTAGGCTGGTGCCACTGGTGGCTCACTACCTTTGGACCTCAGGTGGCACAAGCGTCTCAACCATATCCGTGAGACCACGCTGTCACCTTGTGTGTCTCATTATGGCCTCATAGCTATGGAGTAAATCAAGGCACCTCAGTGGACCGACTTGGTTTACTCTGTGCCATAGGGTGTTGCAGGGGTCTTGAGGGGGTGGGGTTTTGAAAGGCAATACCCATGGATATTTAGGCTGACTCAGTTTAACTTAAGAATGTAAACCTGGTGAAGTAGCAAAGGATATTGCCTTCCCCCAATCTGACTTATGTGGCATTATAGTTCGTCCTGCATGTAAACCATTCATTGAGTGGTTTTGCTTGTTCTATGTGTGCTGCAGAATGTTAACCTCCCCAGATCTCTCTGGGCTATATTTTCTATTATTTTGTGTCATGGATGCACCACTTTGGTGGTGCATTCATGATGCAAAATGCTAGTAATAATTAAAGCCATTCAAGGAGCAATTTGCGCCACCTTGTGTGGCTTACAAAAAAAAAGTAATGCAATGCAGCTGCTTCTGCTGCATTGAGTTACATTTCATTGTGGGAGGCGTTCCTTGAGTGGAACATGGGCATTCCCCTGCAACCACCCATGGATTTAGTGCAATTACAGATTTACAAAGGTTTGTAGACCAGGGAATGTGTGAAATCTCTATGCCTCCCAGAGGATGACGTAACAAGGAGAATTTTTTTTTTTTCTCCTTGTTATTTTCTAAAGAGATTATTGTACAGGAAGGTATCCCTTCTGGCACAAAAACAAATCTCCTTGCTGCGCAGTCACCCTGGCACCATAGAACTAGGGTGTATGCATTGGTGTTAGACTGTCTGACGTGCATCAGCACATGGCGAGAGCAGAAATGCTCAATATCTTTGTAAATATGGGGCATTTCCGCCCTTCCCCTTTCACGCAATGCAGCAACTTGGATTGCTTCCCTGCCTTGCAACAAAGCTTAGTTAATAGGCTCCTTAACATGCCAGACAATTTCACATTCCTACTTCGTGGGCCCCAATATTTACACTAGTAATGCAATAAGTCACACATGTGTGCACTTTCAACATACACATGCTACACATACAATACATCAAGCATGTCACCTCATATATTCACAGACAATTCACTGATAAGTGGAATTGTCTACATACATTGCACAATACACTATACTGTAAAACACACATTTGGCCCATTACGTCAATTTAAACATATGGTGGTGCATTGCACACGTTGCGTCATCGGGATGTCACTAATACAAACAATTATGTTAAAATACAGCACTATGCATTGTCAGACACATTTGATGAAAACATGACACATCCACCCAGGAAATGATGCAATGGCTCTGCCATGCTGCAAACCAGGAAGTGTGAAGTTACTTTCCCTTTCTGTCTGTGCTGGCTGGTGGAGGTGTTTGTTGGTTGCTGAAAAGTTTGGTACTGTTTATTGTCTTGTTGGTGATTGTGCTGTCCCTGTTGTATCTCAAAAGTCTGTTCTGTATATTGTATTTGTAATTTGTATTGTTTAGTCCAGTGTAGTGTTGGGTGTCTGTCTTTTAAGGGTTTTGCATTGTTAGGGGTAGCTGTGGGGTCTTAGGTTGTTTTATTGTTATTTAGGGTAATTTTGGGGAAGGGATAAGTCTGGGAGAGGCAGATCGTGCAACATGTTTGACCAAGTTTTTAGGGGGTTCCGGTGGCTGATCACTCACTACCTGCCCAACATGATTGTCAGTGGGGTCGGGTAATCCAGGGGTACCCAACCCAAGACTAGAAGACACGTTTTCAAGGTGGCCTGCACAATGCATTGGCTGAAGCATCGCTGGATAGCTGTGGTCAGCTGGGAGGCTGACCTCATTGATCACCTCAGACCTCATGTGGTGGGAGCTGTTGGTGGGTAAGCATATGCTGTGAGTTTATAGCTGAGCCTCCTTTGCTAATATGTGATATTGCTTCAGTGACTCTAGGGGTCACATATGATTTATGGCCAGAATGCCATTCCTCTGCCTAACTGTGTTGATAAGAAGAAGCATGCCACAGAGGCATTTTAACACTGGGCTGGCATTAGCCCACACAGACCATGTAGAACATACCAGCCCCACAGGCGCTTGTTGCCCCACTAGTACTGTGGAGGTAGTGTTATCACTAGGTATTCCAGGTCATTACTGACTCACAAATGTGTGTGTCAAACTCTATGTATGTTACAGATGAATCCACTCTCATGTAATTTTGCCAAAATGTTTGACAGGCTGCTTAGGGCACATCTAAACATTTCCCATACATGTTGGTGTATAGATGTTTCCAATTCCTCATTGTGCCTGTACAGGGCATGGATGAACAATGTCTATTTACTGGGTAGCATTGGCATGTACTGAGCTCAGTGAAGGCAAGAAACATGCATGACCACTGCGTGATGTGTGGAGCACTGTCATGGACACATATAGATATGAGAAAGGCACAGCTAATGTAATACCTTGCAGAGTGTGGTATGTCAAATCATTAGGGGCTAGATGTAGCAAAATTCTGAATTGCTACCCGCAAATTGCGAGTCAGACCGATTCGCAATTTGTGAGTCGCAATTCAGAATGTTGGATGGTGTCCCTGTCACCATCTGCGATTCGCAGGGGGGGGTCGCAAAGGCCCACCTCATGAATATTCATTAGGTGGGTCGCAATTTGCAACCCCCTTGCGAATGGCGGCCCTCACAGGGATGGTGGCCTGCTGTGGACAGCAGACCACCATGTCTGTGACTGCTTTTTAATAAAGCTGTTTTTTTTTGTAATGCAGCCTGTTTTCCTCAAAGGAAAACGAGATGCATTACAAAAACGAAAAATGAAACGTTTTCGTTTCATTTTTTCAGAGCAGGCAGTGGTCCATAGGAAAAAAGCTTGCAGTGCCATTCCCACTGGGACTCCTTCCCTTTTGCGAATGGGTTATCACCCATTACAAAAGGGTGCAAACTGCGATTGGTTTGTGACCGCGTTCGCGGTCACAAAGCAATCCTCATTTGTACTGCGACTCGCAATTAGGAAGGGAACACCGCTTCCTAATTGCGACTCGCAAACCCGTTTTGCGATTCTGTAACCAGGTTACTGAATCACAAAATGAGGTCTGTGCAATGCAAAGTGCATTTTGCACGTTGCAAACACCGAAATTTGCTGTTTGCGACATGCAAACTGCTTAGTACATGTGGCCCTAGGTTCCCAGACCCATTAAAGACAAGCACCCTTGCATAATTTAGCAAGGAGTGATGTATTTGTACTTGGTCTGCACTCTATGCACCTGATTCCTGATTAGGCACATCCTATCTGTGATCACTTCAACCTGCCTTACCTATGTGTGTCATTAAGCCATGTCAACTGTGCCATATGCTTAGTGTTCAATCTGCAGACTTACTTAGACAATTGCTAATTCAATGTGCTGCATCTTATGTCCACAGTGTGTGTGTCCTACATTCTCAGTACAATGTACCATGTACCATGTTATGTCTTTTAGGTGGAGCGAAACCCTACACTACAGCTGAGGGGGACAGATTTAAGGATGCGGATGCTACTAGTAAGTGTCACCTGAATGGTTACTGTGTTGTGCGAGGATTGTGTGTGATGTTGGATAATGGTTGCAATGACATGTTCAAGAGGCATCCTAATTCCAATGAAATAATTTGTTCTAGACATAGTACATCACAAATGAAATAGGTCAAAGTTCCATGTGCACTAGATAGCGACTAATGTTAAGGTGAATGTATTGCTACTCTATACAGGCCCACATGATAGATGGGGTGACAAAGAAGCCATGACCAAACTGCCATAGTCTGTTAAAGTATATAGGAGAGTATTTATTGGTGAACATGGGTTTGGATGGTTAAACTTCCAAATGAATGTCATATGCATATTGCTACTGTAGTTGTCCATATTGCATCCTATATACATTTTGTATGGGATGTCCAGATAGGATGTGAGGACTGACACCTCAGTGAAGACAGAAAGGATAGCTGGCCCAGAGGTCAACATTCCACACATGGTAGTGCAGTTAAAGGCCTCACTCATGCCGTCTAATGCCCCATTTTCCATATTGGCTACATAGTCATACCTTTGCGCTGTCTTATTCCCAGAAATACCAAGGTTTGTTTGAGCAAAGGCATTTCTTCATGGCACTGTCATCTGAAAGGCCATTACATAATCCACCTTCTGGTGGTATTACCCATAATGGCTTCTATTAAAAATGTCACCCAGGATTGCAGTTTGGCTAACATTTGCTAGTTACATCACAAGATACTTGTGCATATGAGATGAACAGCATTCATGCACACACCCATCACATGGATATGCTCGGAAGTGATGTGCAGCACGGTGATATTAATGGCTGACAGGTAGGGACAGACACTAGGCTATGTAGAGAGACACATGCTATTGCTTGAACTGCATGTGATGAGCCATGGAATGACCCTCAGGTATTTACATAGGTCACTATAGGAGATGAATCCAACATCTCTGTTTGATGTGAATTAGCTAGCCACTCTCCATCCATGTTTCAAACACCTGGGACATAGTAAATCTATGTAGCAATATGCGTGGGTTCATGTCCTTGCCATATCAGGTACAACATGCTGAGTCACAATAGATATACTTGCCAGGCACTGCTGATTTTCCATAGGTTAAAGGCCATGGGATTAAGCCTGATGTAAGATTGCAGAAAAAAACAAATGGTCAATTACTGGGAAATGCGCACCATACCATGTGCTCACAACAGCGTTGTTCCTAGTCATTCTCTGTATTGACTTGGTTCTACCTACATTTCGCCAAACAGTGCAATTGCAGCTGACACCATTGGCAACACCTGCATGTTTTTAGATGGAAGGTCAGTTTATACTTCAAGGTTTTTGGGTGGTTTTAGAGATGCCTCACGTGATGTTTGAAACTAGATGAAGCATTATAATGATTGACACAAATCCTAGTTAAGCTTTGTCTGATACATTTTCCTTCCCTTGCAACAGACAACATGATACCTGAGCAGCGGAAAAACCACCTTATTAGGCTTGAGCATTACTGGCACCTCCGCAATGTGGCAAAGGCATACTGGCAAATGGCAAGACATTTCATTGAGGAGAGGGCTGCTGGCACATGGAGTCTCACACCACAAGGCCATCAAGCAATGATCAGCCAGGCACCAGCCAGGATGTTGCTGCCCACCAGGGAGGTCCATCATTTGCAGTAGCTGGTACACCCATCGGTCAGCCCGCAGGACCACCACAGCCCCAGGCCCAAACCACTGGACAGGGTACTCAGTTTGAAGAATTGGCCATGAAGGACCTGTCAAACCTAAAGCTTCATGCGGCAGGACTAGAGCACAAAGTAGGCACATTGATCAATTTGGTGCAAACGCTGCAGCACTCTGTGGACCGCATAAGGGAGCAAATATAGGCCACAGGGACCCTTTCTGCCCTTCCCTGTGTTTTAAGATGTGCTTTTTTAGACTATTTGTATAGCATAGTTTAGGCATAGTTAGTGTATATGTAGGTTAGGTTAGGTTTAGTAATTTTTTTATTTTGGGTGGGGTTGGTTCCTAGTTGGGTATATGGGTGAGTAGGTTATTTAGTGGGTGAGGAGTTGATGTTTATGATATGTGTTTTTGAAAAAACAACAAAATAAACATTATGGCCCTAATCTAAGAAACATGGTGCTGCATCCAATGCAGCACCACTTTTCTAGCCCCCCCACCCCCACCCACCACTCTGTGCAGGTGTTAAAAATAGTATCTGTTAGATCTGGACATTTTTACAGGATCACTCCCAAACTTTTTGCCTCCTTCCTCCTATTTTTTCAGACCAGTTTTTGTTGGCTTTGGGACTCTGGGCACTTTACCACTGCTAACCAGTGCTAAAGTGCATATGCTCTCTGTATAAATTGTATTAGTGATTGATTTAACCATGACTGGCATATCTGATTTACTAGTAGGTCCCCTGTAAAGTGCAGGTGGACAGGTGCCCTGGGCCTGTAAATCAAATGCTACTAGTGGGTCTGCATCACTGATTGTGCCACCCACATGGCTCAGACCTGCCACTGCAGTGTCTATGTGTGCAGAATTCAACTGCCAATTCGACCTGGCAAGTGTACCCACTTGCCAGGCCCAAACCTTCCCTTTTTATATATGTAAGGCACACCTAAGGTAGGCCCTAGGTAGCCCCATGGGCAGGGTGCAGTGTATGTTAAAGGTGGAACGTGTACTGATGTGTTTTACATGCCCTAACAGTGAAATACTGCCAAGATCGATTTTCACTGTTGCAAGGCCTATCTTTCTCATAGGTTAACATGGGGGCTGCCTTTAAATACCCTTAAAGTGTAGTTTGAAATGTGGAGTTTGGGATCTCTGAACTCACAATTAAAAAAAACATCTTTTAGTAAAGTTGTTTTTTAAATTGCCTGTTTAAAAATGCCACTTTTAGAAAGTGGACATTTTCTTGCTTAAACCATTCTGTGACTCTGCATGCTTGTGTATTTCCTGTCTGGGTCAGACTGACAGTTGGGCTGTTTGTGAATTCCCTCTAGACAGTGACACAGTGGAAACTGGGATGTAGCCTGCATATCCTGATGAGCCATCTGGGCTAGAGTGACTAGAGGAGTGGTCACTTTCACCTGAATGGGCTGTGCCTGCCCTCACACAATGCAGTCTCCTACCCCCTGGTGTGTATCTGGGGCCAGACCTGGGCAAGGCTGGATCTTGTGAACAACAGAGACTTTCTTTTGAAGTTTACCTACTTCAAAGGCAGAAAGAGGTATAAGTAGTGTACCCCAGATTTTTAGATTTGCTTCTGGAACCAAGAGGAACCTCTGCCAAGAAGAAGAGCTGAAGAGCTGAGGAGAAGTGCTGCCCCTCTAAAAGATTCAGCACTTTCCCCTTAATGGGGGAACGCCCCCATTGCATACATTGTGCCTGTTGCATGAATAATGTGACGCAAGGGGTTACAAAGTGGCACTTTTCATGCATTGTGCCACTTTGTAAATATGGCACTGCAAATTTGGCCTCATTGGGATACATTAGTGTCATTAAAATTACTCTAATGTGGTTCAAGGAGGCGCTAGGCCCTCTTAAATCTGGGCATATATCTTTGTTTTGCTTTGTATGCTTAGGTAGTTTGTGTATAGGTGTAGTTTATGTTGAAAATTGTGTTAAGATGTGTATGAAGCAAGGTGGGGGACTGATGTTTGACTTGCCTGTTGTATTATATGTGTAGGGTAAGATAAATTAAGTTAAAGTAGTTTTAGATCGTTTTTAGGATAAGGTAGTATAGTTTAGGTAGCAGAGTATAGTTTAGGAATGTGTAGGTTAGGTAAGTAACTTAGGGCCAGAGGTGGGTAGGTCCGATTTTGCGAATCGGAAATTGCGAGTCGGTGCGACTCGCAATTTCCGATTCGCAAAATCGGATGCAGAACGGTGTCTCAGACACCATCTGCGATTCGCTATGGGGTCGCAAAGACCCACCTCATTAATATTAATGAGGTGGGTTGCATTTTGCAACCCCATAGCAAGTCCCTGCACTCACAGGGATGGTGGCCTGCTGAAGACAGCAGACCTCCATGTCTGTGACTACTTTTTAAATAAAGCAGTTTTTTAATTTATTTTGCAGCCCGTTTTCCTTAAAGGAAAACGAGTTGCAAAATAAAAAAAATACCGAAACCATTTGGTTTCGTTTTTTCCAGAGTAGGCAGTGGTACATTGGACCACTGCCTGCTCTGAAAAACTATTTTGGGCAACATTCACAAAGGGGAAGGGGTCCCATTGGGACCCCTTCCCTTTTGCGAATGGGTAACACCAGTGTGACACTGGTGGTAACTGCGAATTGCTTTGCAACCGCATTCGCGGTCACAAAGCAATTTAGCATAGCAATGCGAGTCGCAAATAGGAAGGGGACACCCCTTCCTACTTGCGAGTCGCATTCACAATTTGCAAATTGTGAATGTGCACCGCGATCGGCATTTTGCATGGCGCAAACTGCGATTTTCGCAGTTTGCACCATGCAAAATGCTTGCTACATCTGGCCCTTAGTGTAGATTAGGTAGTTTTAGGTATGCTGAGTTCTATTTCTACATTAAATATCAATCTTTAATATGTACAAGTCTACTTTATCAGTTAATGTATAGGAGTTATCAGTTCTGCTTAGATTTGTGTCAAGTACACAAAGTAGGATTTGCTAGCAGTGTTTGTATACATGTGTGACTAGGTGAAACACCTATGGAAAGCAAGTTTTGCATGGAATCACGTAAGGGATCTACAAAAATAGTTAAGCACCTTAAGTGCCACTCTTGCTGTGAATAGATACACAGCCCAAAACAGGTATTCACTCACTGTTGCACTGTGTGTGTAAGTAATACGATATGCATTGGAGGGATGGTGATGTCAAATCATTGTCACTAATCAATGATGTTTTGGGTCACACACTGTTGCCTACTCCTTACACAATCCGCCTAGCACGGTTTTCTTGCCATAGCATTGTTATACGCTGGATGGTAAACTTGAAAGTTGGACCCACCTATGCTGTGACTTCATTCACCCTTACTGAATTCCCATTGTTGCACTTAGTTCATGTGACCTTGGGGGACTACTTGCTGGTTCAGATGCACATGTCATAAAGACTCTTGTTATAGTAACAAGACTGCTAGATATAGGCGGCAGCCCCACCGGGCCCCGGGACTGAGTCTGATCTGATCCTGTGCGTGTGATGGCTGCCGTGATGGCTGCCGGCATAACCCTTCCGGCCAGCTAGCAGCACCTCACCAGTAACCAACAGTAAAAGGTGATTTGTGGCAGCTCTTTGCATGACATCTGGATTTCTCAGGAAAATCGTGGTGGAACAGATCTTACCCCTTCCTCTCAGTCACATATGTCTCACACATACAAAGGCAAAACAGAAGCAGGACTAGGTTCAATACGTTTTGGTTAATTAACTGCAGTCTATGCAAAAAGGCATGTGTTGTGGCTATAAGGATGATAAAACATAATAAAAGCAAGGCAGTGACAAGCGAAGTAAAACATAGGAAAAGTCCCACCATACTGTCACAACAATGGTTCTAAAATCCCTACCTTTACTACTGAGGTTCTATGCAAACCATGGCTGTGTAAGCCCTAATCTGCCCATCAGGCCCACCGGGAGAACCCCATTACCCATACCTGTGATTGTACATATAGAAGAGGTCCGTTGGTCTACTGCAAATTCTCCCACATGGAGGGAGAAACAGTGTCAAGTCTCAACAGAAACTGCGAAGGCAACGGGCAGTGTACGATTTTAACTGGTTGGAATTCCCCTCTATCGTGTAGGGGGCAGTGAGGTGTTTTATAATAAAACATCTGGTGTTCTGAGAAAGCTGCCCTGATGTCACAACACATATATTTCTGTGAATGAAAGTTGGGGACATGATGAACTCTTTGTGCCAGCAATAACCCATAATTTATCACGTAAACCTTGAATGAAGCACAGAATGAACACTGTTGTGCAGAGAAAAGAATAACAGACGTCAGTTTAAAAGGACAAGCTGATAAAATAATAAAAACATGTCCACTATAATAAGACTTCCACTAAAATAATAGAAGAATAAAATGCATGCCTCGGAATGAAAAGGCACAAGCTACAGGCTTAGGCTGAAATAACGTGCCTTTGTAATAGCTAAAGTAACCTCACAACACCCTCCCCATTGTCGGTTCAAAGTGTAGAGGTGCCTAATAAAGCCTAAAACTAAAACTGCCATTTTTACATCTATAACCATTAAATCAAGTCCAAAATGTATACAATGAAATGTCTATGTTGACAAGCAAACAGACAAAAGGCATGCCAAATTAAAACTTGTCAATTTAGACTTTAGAAACATATCAGTCAAAATCAAAACAAGGCCAAATGTCAATACATCAGCAATAATAATGGTCCTTTAGTAAATCGCCTGCTTCATCAGTTTTAATGGAATCCAAGACAGAACCTACTTTGGCAGATATTAATGTAACCAATTTGTTGGCAAGGAAGGCGAGAGAGCACTCATGTTCCATGGCCTCAGCGCTAGCTGAGACAGCAGCAACCTGTGCAGTGCCAGGTGTTATAGCATCAAGAGCCACTTGGCCCTCATAGGATGATTCAGAGGAAGCTTTCTGCTACAAACGCAATCTTAATGTTTATGTCTGGTAATGAGCCCACAGTGAGAACATCAACAGATCAGTGTTCAAAGAAGGTATGCGTTGCCTAGCAAGACATATTTCCAGCGCATGCTCAAAAGGCCATTGCCGGCAGTGAAGGACAGGCTGCACACAGTTCAAAACTCGTCTGAATGACAGAGACCAGTTGCACTCCAGCTCTTCCAGGAGTTGTGCTCCAAAGTACTGCATCATGTGTTCACGACACAGTTGGGCTGGTGGAAGTGCCAGGAGTCCTCCTTGTTGAGAAAGGGCAACCATTTAAAAAAAGGAATAGAAACAGCAAAATGTTGCAAACTAATGACAAAGTAATAGAAAATCCCCTGAAAACACTTGAAAAAATAGAGTGCAGGGCTGAAGGTATGACGCCAAATATAGAGGAAAAGGTGCTGACAAAACCAGAACCAACAGCCTTAAAGAAATGTACAATCCCAGCGGTGTTTGAGGTGTTAAATATTTGCCCAATTAATTAAACAAAATGTTTAGGAAAGTTAGTATTTAGAGAGACTGTATCTCTGCAGATGACTTCACCACTTGGAGAGCATAGGTCTCGCGGGCAAATGCAAGCACCATATGTTTTTGAAGCAAAAGAGCTTTCAGTCTGCTTAGCTTGTTAAAATTTACATTTGAAGTAGCAATATGAGGCCATATCTCCACTACTTCTATCCGTTGCGTTAGTGGAAAAAGTACACTTCGCAACAGGTGACAAGTTGGGAGACTGAAATGACGCAGACGATTCCTGCTCGCAATCCACAACAGCTCTCTTGTTCAGAACCACATATCTCCCATTCAAGAGCACCTGGAATACTGGACAAATCAAAGGGACAAGAAATCCCTTCAGATAACAGGCAAAATTTGCTACTTAAGCAGTACATACTCCGTACAAGGGCAGCTGTTTAGAAATTATCGAATGGCACACAGAAGTCTCACACTCACTTCCGCTAAGAAAGGCCTCTTTCATGCCATTGAAACATTTGTACAAGAAGGGCAGCTCCCACACTTCATGAATGTATCTATCTCATGGCCTTTCATATCTATCTACAGGAAGGTGCTTCAAGCAGGTGAATTTAAGTGTGGAAATAAGTAGATTAATAACCCCATGAATTAACCAGACAGCTGAAAGTATTTCTGCCAGAGTAAAAGGCAACTTTTCCAACTTTTTGATTTGAAGCATGACATGCCACTTCTTTCTTAGCCATTATTTGTTGCTGTTGTGTTAAATTAAATGTGGCAAATAGTTATTGGGAGCTAACATATTACCATGGTGCAAAATCATTTTTTAGGACTTCTAACGTCCAACCTAACTGTATAATGGACCTTAGTTGGCTTTGTCCATGCTGTAAAGACAACATGCCATTTTGTGTAATGTCGATCTAAGACGAAATGATGTTTTGAGCATATACATGTGGTTGGACTAGGTGTTCATTCCATCATCTACAACAGCTAACGCTTTCGGTAAGTTTTGCTATTTGCTTTAACCACTCTGTGGCATCTCTTTGGGAAAGTTTCCAAATTTCATTGTAAATTACATATAGGAAGCACTTTTTTCATTGTTTTCTGGTGCCCAACAGAAAATCGTGTAGATCTGTATCTTCTGTTAGGAGACTGAGGTGTTCTTTTATGGCTATTTGAGAGGAAGATTTCAGCCACTGTTGGCATAATTTTCCTACGCTATACGTGGGGACAATATAGGAGTGTTGTGATGATATGTAACAAGGGTCAGGTGGGCTTGCTCTAAAACTCCCTGTGGAGTTTACAAAATGTGCATGACAACCATTTGTGTCCATTGGCCACAATAACCACCCATCAGGACCTGAAAGTGTTGAGTTAAATGTTCTTTTTTCGGACCCACCCGTCGAGCTGTTCTTCAGTGTCAAATAGTATTTTCTGCCAATTATTAAATTAGCTTGTGAGGGAATTCTGGGCATATTAATTTCATTCATTTTCACCAAGCCTAGACAACTAGTTTGCTGGGTGGTGTCATTTAAAAAGATAATTTGCAAAAGAATAAGGCTTGCTCTAAACAAAGCCTCTCTTCCCTGTATTTGCCAAAATGTAGTTCCCCAAACACTTTTTAAGTCAATCGGCTTTAACCAATATTCAAATCCTTTTATCATCAACTGGGAAACAAAGGAATCACAATAAATCAATTTGGTATCTGTTAACAAAATACTTTGAGGTTTCAAAGGTGGTAATTTGAAATAATATGACTCAGTATTTGTTACATCGTGCCCAGTAAAATATTGCCATTTTTCCATAAATGTTTTAGCATCTAACTCCATTCCACTCACGCACAAAGCCATGTGTGACAGGTGTTGGCTTACCATGGGGAGTTGGACACAGGACCTGGCGGGGTTGGGTTTACGCCCCTGCCATGTACAGTTTTCTTCTAAATACGGTTACTGAAAGTGTTACATTAATATTATCAGTCATGTTGACAAAGATTTCATGAGTGGTGTAATATGTGGGGTAATAAGCAGTGCATGGTGAGTGCGCCAGTTATAGTTACCTTAAGGCACAAATTACAGTTACTTGAGCTAACTATAACTATTACTGCTGAATTTCTATGGTTTTGTGTGAGTAAATTAAGATCCTAACTATTATGTCCCTGTAACCTTTAGTTTTTTAAGTGAATTTCTATGTTTCTTCAATTCTATGTCTTAACCATAATGTCTCTGTAATCTTTGTATTTTTCAGTGAATTTCTGTGTTTTTAACATAAAGTACTATACGTTAATCCAACCCCCCCCCCCCCCCCACACAGCCTATGGCTGAGTGCAGCGGACGTTGGCCGCAGGGCCTGGCTTGTGTCAAGACCTTGCGGCCAACCTGATACAATTACCCAATCCGGTGCCACCCACGTCCTTTGCCCATGTGTGGTGGGGGTTGGCCTGCAGTCAGTCTCTGCTGCCAAACCCTATAACCACCAAACCCTGCATGTATACGTCCCTGAGTTGGTTTGTAGTTTGTGTACATGAGTATCTCAGTGGGTCTGCCAGTGGAAGCATGGGTCTCTGAGTGAGTCTGTGAGTGAGTACATGAGTCTCTGAGTAGATGTGTGAGTGGATGCATGACTCTTTGAGTAGGTCTGTGAGTGGATGCATGACTGTCTGACTGGGTTTGTGAGTAGGTACATGATTGTCTGAGTGGGTCTGTGATTGAGTGCACGAGTGTCTGAGTGGGTCTGTGAGTGAGTGCGTGAGTGTCTGCGTGGGTCTGTAATTGGGTGCATGAGTCTCTGAGTGGGTCTGTGAATAGGTGCGTGAGTCTCTGACTGGGTCTGTAAGTGGGTGTGTGAGTGTCTAAGTGGGTCTGTGAGTGGGTGCATGAGTGTCTGAGTAGGTCTGTGAGTGGGTACATGACTCTTTGAGTGTGTTGGTGAGTGAGTGCATGACTTTCTGAGTGTGCCTGTGAGTGAGTGCATGAGTCTCTGAGTGGGTCTGTGAGTGGGTGTGTGAAAGTCAGAGTGGGTCTGTAAGTGGGTGAATGAGTGTCTGAGTGAGTGCCTGAGTGTGTCTGTGAGTGGGTGTGTCAGTGTCTGTGTGGGTGTGTCAGTAGCTGTGCTAGTGATTCACCCACAAAGGAACCTCACCTGCCCTTTTATCCAACAAGAGTCCACAGTTTTGCACAAAATATCTATCCAAGTGGAGTTCTTTCTACCTCCTTAGGTAAATGTCCAGTACATATTCTACACTACAGCTGGGTACTGGAGCACCAGGAATGTCACCAGTGACCTTATGTGCGTTTTGGCAATATGATTGTTCCTGTTGGGTCTTTATCCACAAATTTGTGATAACATGAATCCTCCTATAGAGAGGCCAACAAGACTACATGACATAAACCTCCACCAAACCAGGGGCTTCCTGTTATCTATATGATGTAAGTGCTCCTTTGTTTTGTGGAGATATCCTCATATTCCTTTGATTTAAGAATGAACAGCCAAAATCAATGGGAAATGCACTGGGGGCCCTTTGGTAAGCTGTCCATCATACTGGTAAAAGGCGGGAAGATCTTTGCATACTACTAACGTTGATGGTGCATGGCCAAGCGGGCAGAGCTGGCAGGTGATTCGCACATTTGCATACTCATAGCAATTTAAAGGGCGAACCATGGACTCTGCTCTCACCGGAAGAGGACAAGAAAGATCCCACTCATCATAGTCACATACAGATCACACTTCAATAGATCAATGATGCATTCACTTCCACAAAGGATCTCAGATCCATTCTCAGTATGGAATTGCAGAGAAAACACACTTAATGGGGAAGGGAGCCATGCAGCCCCCCTTCCCAGAAATATTTCGGCCTGAGGACCCCATTACCCGGGGCCTGCACAGAAACAAATGGGGGAGGGAGCCATGCACCCCCCCCCCCCCACCCAGGTGTATTTCGGCCCCGGGAACCCCATCCACTGGGGCCTGCCTATGTCTGGCACCAAGTGTGCAGGATCTGGACCGCAGGTGGAGCCTCAAGCCCCCATGGTCCTAACCCGTACCCTTCCTTCTGTGGGATCCGGCATTGTTATTTCACACAAGGAGCTATTGGAAATGCAGCTCCCTATGTTCAAAAGCAATGGTTTAATCTCCTTCCCTGCCTGCATGTCTGTATGCAGGGAAAGAGATGAAACGTCTGCTTCCAGCGGGCAGGTGCAATTTGACTGCTCCCAGCCCCTGGAATCAGAGTGATTGTTTTTGCTGGGTGGGAGCTGTCAAATCTCCTGCTAAGCAAACGAAAACAGCTATGTCCTGGGTGTGGGCACCTCAGGACATAGCAGGAGCTGGTACTGGTGATTAATGTTCACCAGGGCCATTATTGGCTCCTGTAGGGGGAGGGCGCGCTGTCCCCATCCTTCTTTTTGCATGGGCTGCCCCAGGGCGGTGGTGTTCCCCTGGGAAGGTGGGGAGCTTCCGGAGGTAGGCCCCATGTACCCCTTCCTTTTTTAGAAATAAAGCTCTGGGGAGATGTCATCCCTGGGGTCCAAGAGCCTCAGGAAAGTGGCCCCAGTACTGCCCCCTTTGTTTTACACAATGCCCCTGGGAATGGCCCACCCTGAGGCTACAATTAAAACAAGTGCGGAAGACCGCACTTTTTTTTTATGACACAAATTTGCACATCTTGCGAATTTGCAGTAATTCTTTTCTTTTACAAAAATGCTTTCTTGCCCTGCCGGGGTCCCTTTGGGACCCCAATTCTAAGTCTTTATGGTCAGGGTATTCCTACCCTGCCCCTTTTCTTTTTTCAGTTTTTTTGTGGGACTCCGCTGAAGCAGAGTCCCAGGACGAATGCCAAACTTCCTGGTTAAGGGGTTGGCTGCCAATCAGAGCTCTGCATTTCCCTGCATGAGTTTGTTAATCTTCGCGAAGTTGTTTCAGAGGAACCACAGTCCAAGATATATAAATTTAGATTTCCTTAAATTTCTCCACAAATACTGAACAGGTTTACAACAAATAACAAAAAGCACAATCTGTAAATGTACCTTTCTGCCAAATTTGGTGTAATTCCATCCAGCAGTTAGGGCTGTAATCATGTTCAAAACTCCTATGGGAATTATCAAGGGAAACACACTTTTTTTACCCCCCCCCCTTTTCTCATCCCCGCTTTATAGATCACTAAAAAACTTTCCACATGTGCAACAAGAATTAGCGGCACCCTTTTTTGGGAAAAAAGTGTGAAAATACGTCAAACAGTGCCAAAGATGTAGGCAAGTAAAAACAAAAATGCTTTTCCCATGGAAGCATGATCCTAAAAATAACTACCTACTGGCGACCACCAGTAGGATATAAATATATATATATATATATATATATATATATACACGCATACATATAGCAGGAGAGCAGTATCTATGAGGGATAAGTTAGTCAGTAATATGGTTGACCAGAATAAGGAGCATTGTTTGAGACTCAAGCCAGGTTTCACCAGATGTAAAATGTGTAAGGCTTCTGAACAAAGGGTTAACCTGAGGGAGTTGGAAATAGATGAAAGTGAGTGCTTCAGGTTGAAAAACTCAATGACCTACAAAATGGAATTTGCAGTATATGTTCTTTTCTGTCCCTGCCCGAATATGAATGTCAGAATGACAGTGCTTCTGGTACACAAACATGTATTACAACATCTTAGAGGCATCAAAACCGCAGATGAGATTTACCCCACAGCCTGACACTTTAGGTCATTTCACCAGGCAGATGCTATGAAGCTGACCTAAAGTTTGCTAGACTGCATCCCGAAATTACCAAGTGGAGGTGTTAGAGAACCACAATTGAGGATATTAGCATCTATACTCATCTTAAAGTTCAACACAACGGAGCTGAAGGGTCTTAACATTGATGGGGAGCTTTACACCCATTTATGAATGTTTTCAATTACAGTATAATGTTTTATTGTAAGTACTTTTCAGTGAGTTTTTATTATGAATGTTGTATTTTGTGTTTATGCTTGCAGGAGCATTGCAAAATGACAATTTTGCAGTTAAAGAAGATAGTCAGACAGATTGCTTGGAAGGAAAGTGCCCAGGAGAGCAACTTATTAACATTATTATCATCTATAATTGTAATGTTGTGTGTCAAAATGTAAACCATTGCCCACTTGGGCTTAATCTCTTTGGTTATATGGAAATCAATGTTGATTGACCATGAGTCAGGTGTGAGTTCCTCACTTGATCTGTTTGACCATTAAGAAATTTTCTTTATGATATTTGATAATTTGCCCAATGGAGCTCAATTGTTTTGATAAATATGATAATCAATATTGTTTTACCGGAGGTCAGATAAATAGATAAGATATTATTATTGTTGATGTGTCAATTTGAATTTGTACTATCAGTGTTATCATCTGTGAACTCGAGGGCATGTGTGACATACACGTGAAATCATTTATTGCTCTTCCAGTTTTATGTGTAACTTGTATATCACTGCCTCTCATTATCGGAATTCTAAATCCAGGATTTGTAAAACGCAAAAATCACCCTTAAGTGTCTCAAGGCGCTGAACTGTAGGCAAGGGGAGATTAAGTGACTTGCCCAGAATCACATGATGTTGAGCAGAGACTCAACCCTGGTTCCCCAGCTTCGAAGTCAGCAGCTCAGGGGGTTACGCCACACCTTCTCCCTGCGTTCTCACCTTTAATTACTGATGCTGTATTATGAAATGCTTTTGTATGGGACACACAAGGATGAGGTATTGAGTTTAGACACCTTTGGAATGAGACTGACCATCTACACATAATAACGGGTCATCAACATCAAGGCGGAAAGGCGGAGTCCTTTGTGAATATATGTTTTATTACATTGGAAAGTTTGACTTTATGCGTCAAAATTGGATTACTCATAATATTGCAATGGATAAATGGATAGTTGACTATTCATTAGTTTATTTGGTATATTCGAGGAAAATGATTTTGAAGCATTTCTATGTGAGATTTGACGTTTGTGCACCAGTTAGATATGGCGACCACAACATGAAACTGTACTTAGTCCTTTGTTTATGTGTTAGCTGTTACTGTGAAACTTTTCTTTAAAAATGGCATGCTCACCTAAAGTCGGCGTAGTGAACAAGGCCTGTCAGGGCCTAAACTCGTTGATGTCTTTTCTGCTTTTTTGCCAATTCTATTGAATATACTATTTGACTTTTCATCACCATGAGTGTCGCCCTTGTTCTTGGAAGTAACCCTGTGAAGCGGGATTGTTGCCATATAGATTGTTGCTCATAGATAGATAGATAGATAGATAGATAGATAGATAGATAGATAGATAGATAGATAGATAGATAGATAAAGGAAGACTGGTATGGCATTCTACATTCTTAGCATAATAATTAAATGTTTCTTTTTTTCTACAGACAACCAAACAGTAAATACTATAATTTCACTTGCTGTTTTCAATAAATATTTCCCTGTCTGAAAAAACACTTTGAAGCTACCTCAATATAATTATGCAATATAAGCATACATGATGGGTAACCTAATTTTCTGCTTTATTAACAAAACCGATCGGCCTTCAACCTCATGGATTATCATTATCATCTCACTAAAATTTCTCCATGACATTATAGCCAACATAGACTCTTCATGTGATTTTTTTAGACAAATAATGGCAACTCATGGGAGGAGAGATGAGATTTTAACCCCCAAGTAAGAACACCTCTATCAATTGTGATGGAGTAACCCATCCACCAATATCTAAATCAGGCCCTAAGCATGTAATGCCATCACCTGCAGTAATTTCTGACATATTACAAACCCACACTGCAAGAACAGGGAATAACAATGAGCAACAACATTACCACCTGTGTTTTATGCAACCCTTCTCCATCAGAAAAAACTGTTAATCACTTAGGAGTCTGTGAAATACCAAGTCACTCATTAGTACCGCTGTTGATCCTGGTAATTACTAGAGATTCATTCAGGGGTGGCTCCTCCATAAGGGCGGGTCGCCCCCCCCCCCACCAGCAGCAGCAGCTGCAGAACTTTTCCCCAAAACAATCATACTCTGTTTATGATTGTTTTTTGGGAAAAAGGGCGGGCCACAGGGGTGACAAGCAAAGATGGGGAGTGCGCAGCACTCCCGCTCAGAGAGGATGTGTGTTTGGCCGGCCAAACACACATGCGCACGGGGCTTTCTCCAGCCCAGCAACACTCTAAACAGCATCAGGATTGGCGCAGGGCAGGCTGGGAGCTTGTGCCTGCCTGCAGCGAGACGGAAGGAGGCAGAGTAGCGGCACCAGAGCGGAGGTAAGTGTTTAAAAAAAAAGAATTTTTTATTTAATTTAATTCTTCTCTCTCCCCACTACTCTCGTGCGCTGCCCCGCCCCTTCTAATAAGCGCGAGCCGCGACTGGATTCATTGTACCAGCAGAAAACATCTGGTAATTAAATATTTGATTACACACAACACATTTATTGCTTAATTCCTAATTACCCATCGAAATAACTGTTCTTCCTGCTGCTTTTCCGTTTACTGCATACATCCTAAACTAACTTTTCACAGATTACCACAATTGTACAAATAAGTCTAAAGTGTGCCTTTAAACTCATGTTTGGAATAAAAAATTGCTGTTCCAGATCGTCGTCGTTCATTGGACCACGGAACTGGAGTGCAGTCTCATCTTTTTTGTTTTAATGGGCTTTTCTGTCAGTGAAACTTTATTCTTAGAATGATTCCCGCTGGTAATCTGTTTGGTGCTTTCTCCCTTTAGATTTTCCTATTACAGCATCAAGCCCAGTCTTCAGGAAAAAAACATTTTAACTTAAGTCAAAGAAGCTTTCCTAGCTCTTGGCTCACCCCAGGATTTCTCAACAAGGAATTCTTTCTTCATTAGAACACACACCTCCCAAGAACGACTTCCAATGAAAATAAGGCATCTCCGTTAAACTCAACACTTTAACACTGAAAACATTATTATTCTAATGTACCGTAGCAAACTATTTGGAGGAAAGTCTGTCTTTTGGATCATTCAAAAGCCTTCACTGAACAAAAATATCTGATGAAAATATATTTCAGACCATGTTCAGGAAGCCACGGGGCAGGCAGGGGCTACTAGATCACTGTCATGGGGACTGATACCTTTTTGCCACTGCTGACCTACCTGGGGTCTCCCTTACTATGGCTCCGCAAACTGGGTCAAGTACAACCATTTCTGCATTTGGCTCCCATTGATAGGCAAGAATATTCACAGGCTTCTCAGGGAGGTTAGTGTGGGGGTTACTTAGGTTCAAGAACCAATACCATTCCCCATCCCAGTAGCACAATAAGATCAATGCCCTAGTGCTTCTTTTTGCAGAAAGAACAAGCACTTTATTACACAGCAGACTTTGAATACTCGATTCACAGGTGGGAGTCTGTGCTATCATGGGCATGTGCTGACTAATTCAATTACCCCTTCACCTGTCCCTTTGTGGGTCCCACCTCCTGGAGTATCCTCCCTTCAAGTTTAGTGTTTGAGGTCGGGCCTATTGGTGCAGCTCGTGCCCCCTTCCTTGTGTGGTCTCAGCAGTAAGTCTCTTAGACTAAGGCCCACTCAGTCACTCAACTAGTCCACCAGAGCAGTGCAGGCCTACATTGTGTCTCCTGTGGCAACAGGACCTCACTGGTCACAGGGGGCTTCCAGGTGGCACAGGCAGTCTTCTAGATGACTGCACAGAAGCTAGCAGCATAGTGCATCGCTTGAAGGATTGGGGCAAAAGCAGAGGCTTCTGTTGGTGTCCCTCTTCCGGGTTACTGGCTGTGGGTTGTAGCTCACTTTGACACTCCGATGGGAACTTGAATCATGGTGCAGCTCACACCATTGAGTACTTGGCACTTCCTCTTTAGCACGGTGGCCATACGCCCAAAGATAATAATTCTTTGGTGGCAGTCACCAGGTGCTATCTTTGGCACACAGTGCCTTGAGGTGAAGACCTTGATTCTTCACTATGCACCTCTCTGGTCACTTGGTCTTTGGGACTGGTCCCGACCCAACATCTCACTTTGGCAGTGCTGTGGTCATGTAGACCTCTTGTTAGGACATACGGGCCAACAACAGGTACTTATTCTTGCTTTTTGTCAGGACTACAACTTGGGCACACAGCTTCAGGTGCCATGGTAGCTATGATGAAGAAAAGTGACGAAGATCACACTGCCCAGAAATACCATAATTCCTGTGAGGTGGACCCTACACCAGGGTCAGTTACACAGTCCCTTCCAATACACAGTCCCAGGGTCAATTACAAAGTCCCTACCAATTACACAGTTCCTTCCTGCAGCGATGGCGCTTCCCTTCCTTGCTCACAGGCAGGATGTTTTGGCACCCAGAACAGCCCCATATTTCCTCCTTTAGATTAGACTACAGACAATGTTTCCTTGCCTTTGGCGAGTTGCCTGCCAGTGTGACACCAATCCTTTTGCAGTCTCGTAGTCCCTGAGATTGGTGGTAACCCCTACTCTGTAGAAGAGACAACAACAACAATGGGTCTTGGTAAACAGCGGTCCATCCATGTAGGCGGAGCGCCCGTGCCCCCCACCTATTTTCTCAAAAAGAAGTGTGTCTGTCAGGCTGAACAAAGGTCAGCCTGACAGACGCTCTTCTTGTTCTGTTCAGACAGCCAGGATGTAAACATGTTCTAAATGAACAGGTTCCTGGCTTACTGAGATTAACTTTGCCAGGCTGAGGATTTCACAGCCCTGTGGGCGTGGCCTCCTCAGCCTGGCAAAAGTGGCTTGAGGCCCGCCCCCTCATAACAATGGGAAGTGTCACTGATTGACTCTGATCTGGGCGCTTCACTCCTAAGCCCTAAAGTGCCCAGGGTCGAGTGTCAATCAGTGACATCTCATCACAGATTGGTGTGGGGTGAACAGTCTCACTGACCCCATCCTACTTTGTGACAAGTGACGAGCTGCTGCTTTCCCTCATTAGCTGACCTAATGTCAGCCATATAAAGAGGCAGCAGTCTAAACCCTCCTGGAACCTCAAAGGCTTACCTCCCGGAGAGCTGCAGTGAACGTAAGTTTTATGTTTTTGATGTTTGGTGTGTTCACGTGTGTCTATATGTATGAATGTATGTATATGTATTTGTGAGTGTTGTGTGTTTGTGTGTATATATGTTTGAATGTATGCATGTATATTTGTCAGTGTTCTGAATGTGTGTGTGTATGTGTGGCCCCCTAGCCCCCCGCTCTACTGAAAATTCTGTCTGCCACTGGTCTTTGGCTCCCATCTTTACACCAATTTCACAGATTAAGATGTGTATTCCAGATCTGGCCTGATTCCCTGGAAGCTTCCAGAGCTGGCCTTTGTATGCAATGCTGTTCTGCCCAGTAGGACAGTCTACAGGTTCAGGAACCACAACAGAACTACAGAGAAGTGTGGGCAGGCTGCATCCAGTGAATTACAACCCTCCTTATAGAGATCAGGAAGAGAGATATGAATCTGTGCCCCTTCAAATGACTCCTTTCCCTAACGACAGATACTGCAGCCCTCACCCTGCACCCGATGCAATTCTGCTACAGTCCGAGACATTTACAGCCCAATGTATCATGAAGAAAGCCTGTCTCCTCTTTCCTCACTAAAGTATCTGGTGTTCCCCCTCCCATCTAAGAAATGGCAGTAATACACACATTCGGTGGAAAGCAACCTCTCTTTCTTCTTGTACTCTGATCCAAAATGGAACCCACAGACCTGTATCCCTTGTGCATGGCACACTATCAATTGCAGCTTACATGCACATTCAAAGTGCACAGGATGGCGGTGTTCAGGATATTGGATTAATAAATAACAAAGCTGGTTACTATCATTCACACTTTATGCACCCCTCCTTTTTGCAAAATAAGGGCCTAGCCCAACATGTGCACAAGGATTAGTGTGGGCACAACCAAAAATCAAAAACCAGCATCACAGGTATAAGCAGTTTGGGTATGCAGAGTGGGGAAATATTTCGCAACAACAATGTAGAAATGTCTTTCAAGAAGATTTTTTCCTTTTTCAGTGAAATTACTTAGCTAGCCACATCCTGCATCAGAAATGCTTGAAAAATGGGTGCAAGATGAAAGCCATAAATATATGTGATATTCTTGAATCTCATAGCCAAAAAAGGCATTGCCACTTTATAAGACACCTCAAAAATGTTTGTCACAAGTATAGGATGACTAGATCTCGAAAACCAAAAAAAAGCAATTTCACAAACACAAAAGTAAGACTACAACTTTGCATCGCCCCAGGGGCACATAAATACTTTGGAGCATATTTAAACTTTTTGGTGCAAAACTACGTTAACACACCATTCCTGAGCGCCAGGAGGGCACCATATATATGGAAATTGAACAAGCCGGCGCTAAGCTTGGGCTAGCGCCAACAAAAATGACACTAGCCGGGTGGGGGTGGCGGTATGGCAATAGGAGGTTGTGCATCAAAAAATGACATTAGGCTGGTTGAGGAAAAAAAAAATGCCTCTAACCAGCCTAGCGTCATTTCCTGGCGCACAACCATCCATAACACGTAACTCCTCTCTTATAAAAGACAGGAGTCATGCCCACCATCCCAATGGCCAGCACAGGGGACCAGTGTCCACTGGGCATGGCCATTGCACCCAGTGCCATGCAGGGGGCCCCATGTCAGGCCCCCAATGACACTTAGTAAATATTTTAAAAAACACTTACCCATTCTTACCCTACTTACCTGAGATGGGGTCCCCCATCCTATGGTGTCACTCTGGTGTGGATGGGAGTGTACGGCTTGGGGTGGGCACCTGTGGACCCATTCCATGGCCTTTAGTCATGGAATTGGGTCCACAGGTCCCATAATGCCTGGTCTGACCCAGGTGCTAAATAATGGTGCTAAGCTTTCTCAGCACCATTATTTAGGTCCACCTCCCACCCATGCCTCATTTTAGTAAGGGAGGATAAATATGGCGGTATGAGGATTGCACCATTTTTTGGATGGGAACGCCTACCTTGCATCTCATCGCCGTAAGGTGGGTTAACACATCCAAAAAATGGCTCTAACTCCAATATTCGGACGTTAGATGCATCTAGCATCAAAATATAAATATGGAGTTAGGATTGCGACGAATTTGCTTAAAGAAATTACGCAAATTCAGTGCAAACAGAGCATAAATATGCCCCTTGGGGTCTGATTAGGAAATGATGGGATTCATATTTGAGCAGATGGCACGTCTGTCATTGTTGTGGCAGAATAACTTGCCCACCAAAATCTAAATCAGACCCCTAATTGGCAGTACTATCAATCAGACAATGAGGCATTCAATGCGAATTTTACACTCAGTATCATGTGTTTTAACAAAATTGCTTTCAGACAACTAATTCTGCACAGAAATGCATGAAAACGTGCTTGCCTCTGTGCTCACACCCTCTGTAAAAACCTGAGACAGGAGTTCAATTTACTGAAATCCTATGGGACAAATGGTGATTAGAAAAAAATCTAATCACCCTACTCCATTGTTTCTTGCTTTTGGAAGAAAATCCCCGTGTGAACAATTCACTCTCTGCTCCCAAAATTAGAAATCAAACCACGACCTTTACTCGCTCTCCAATAAAATTGTGGGCATGGTTTTCCGAGTGACAAATTAGAGACTTTCACTCAATTTTGAATACTATTCGATGACGTGTGCTTCTCTGTATAAGAGTCCGGTAACAAAAATGTCTGACGTTTATTCACGAGTTACGGGGGGGGGGGGGAGGGTACACCTTAAACTGCCAAAATAATTGTATGTTCTCTGTCATGGTTCGCGTCAGGAAATTTGGGAAAAGGTAACATTCATAGGGTAAACCAAATCCAAGCCAGCTAACAGATTATTTTTGGAGCATCGTGACATGTTCTTCTTACTTCCAAGTCGTTAATGTGCAGAAAGAACTGGGAATTGTGTTTGGCAAGAAGAGAGGATGTGTAATTCAACACGAAATAAAAATAATTTAAAGCATTTTCATTTCATCATGATTTGTACTTGGTTACATTTTCTTTAATAACAATAACTCGTGTTTTATGTAGTGTTTACACTGCCATTCTGCTATTTTTAAGTACTTTTAATAACAGGGGTCTTATTTTATTACCTTGAATACGTTAATCACAATGTGTATCAGTTATATTGAATTTAAAACTGTCTGTAATAGGCAAAATCTATGGTGCATTAAATGCATAGTAGTTCTTTTTTGATAACAAATCTAGTTTATTCTTAGTATTATTTTAATTGCTATTTGCAACACTTGAGGTACATATGTATATATATATATATATATATATATATATATATATATATATATTGTTTACTAAAAAGAAAAACAAAGGTTAGGAGGACGTTAGAGTTTGGTTTAGATTTTACACACACAGTACCATAGAAATTCAGCAGTTACAGTTACTATAACTCGTACTCTAATGTATCTATAACTCGCTGTGGATCCACAGTAGAGCCACATCTCCAAATATACTTAAATCTTTTTTCTCCAAAAGAACTGAATGATTTACACCAAATTACAAAAAGAGATCTTTCTGGACCAAGATCTAGCTTTCTGCCAAATTTGGGCCCGTATTTATACTTTTTGACGTGGACCTCCGCCAGCGCAGGTTTGCGTCAAAAAGTTTAACGCCGGCTACCGCCATACCAACACGCCAGCCGGGCGTCATATTTAAGGAATGGAGGTAGCCTGTGGCCTGGTTAGCGTAAAAATAAATGACTCTAACTGGGCAGCGGAGGCGTAGGGAAGACTGGGGGTTGTGCGTCAAAGAATGGTGCAAGTCAGGTTAGAGTGAAAAAAAATGACTATAACCCGACTAGCGTCATTTGTTTACGCACAACCCCCATGGAAATGACTCCGGTCTTAGCAAAGACAGGAGTCATGCCCCCCTGCCCAAAGGCATGTAGGGGGGCCCAAGTTAGCCCCCCTATGCCACCTAAAAAAATAAAAAAAAATTACTTACCTCTACTTACCGTAGATGGGTCCCCCCATCCATGGGTGTCCTCCAGGGGTGGGCGAGGGTGGCAGGGGGTGTCCCTGGGGGCAGGGGTGGTCACCTGTGGACTGGTTCCATGGTCGGAGAGCACGGAAATGAGCCCACAGGTCCCTTAATGCCTGCCCTGACCCAGGCGTTAAAAAACAGCGCAAATCCGGCTGGGCGCCATTTTTTAAGGCCCTCCTCCTCCTGTGCGTCAAACTGACGTGGGAGGATAAATAAGGCGCACATGCCTTAGAGTCATTTTTTGCAGGGGAACGCCTACCTTGCATGTCATTAGCGCAAAGTAGGTTTTCACGTCCAAAAAATGACTCAGACTTCATAACGTTGGTGCTGGACGGGTCTAGCGCCAAAGTATAAATATGGAATTAAGTTTGCACTGAATTTGCATTAAAAAAAATGATGCAAATCCGGCGCAAACAGAGTATAAATATGCCCCTTGGTGTAATCCTTCCAGAGGTTCGGGCTGTAGTCATGTCTATAATCCCTATAAGAAATTGCATGGGGAAATTGTGTGTTGGGACACCTTTATTTCTTGGCCTCCGCGTGCTGAATCAACTTGAAAACTTTCCAGACAGCAGCTGAAGTAAGGAGCAAACTAGTTTTCAAATTTCATGACGATTTGTCAAATGGCCCCAATGGCAAGACAAAAAATGCTCTTTCTATGAAAACTATGTCCTAACTATAACTACCTTCTGGCGACCACCAGTAGGTAATATAGGTTGGTATATATATATATATATATATATATTACCTACTGGTGCTTGTCAGTACGTAGTTATAATTAGAACCTAGTTTCCATAGGAAAAGAGTTTCTTTGTTTTGCCAATAACTTTGGCGTTGTTTGATGAATCTTAACGAAATTTGCAAAACTAATATGACAGTCAGTTCAGTTGCTGAGTTAAAATATTTGAGGTGGTCTGTCAAACGGGGGCCGAGAAACAAGGGGGAGTCTGTGGGAGGAGGGGGAGTTGGGAGTCCCAAAATGCCTTTTCCCAAAGGGTCTTTAGACGCGACTACAATCTGAACCACTGAATGGAAGTACAACAAATTTGGCAGGAAGCTAGATCTTGGTGTGCAGATTGTGCTTGTTGTGATTTGGTGTAAATTCATTCAGTAGTTTCGGAGATATTAAAGGAAAAATAAATATAGATAAATAGGGACGTGGAGGCTCAGCTGATCCTGGAGATCTCGTGCTGAGATCTGATTGACTGCCAACACTTAAACCAGGGAGTGTTGGCAGCAATTTTTGGACTCAGGTTCAGCCGAGTCCCAAACGAAAAAATTAAAAAATTAAAAGGTGCAGGGTCTTGGTGCTGGGGTCCCCCTGGGGCCCTGTCAGGGGACAAAAGCATTATTTTAAAAAAAATTCAGCAAAATCTGCAGAGGAGCCGCGGATCAGCTGAAAAAAAAAAAAACAAGCTTGGTCTTCCACGCTTGTTGTTATCTTAGCTCCGGGGTGGGTCTGGTCCTGGGGGCCTGCTGCTATATAAAAATGAAGGGGGGTGCATGACCCCCCCTCCAAGCGCTTACGGAAGCCCTACGGACCACCACCTCCTGGGGCTATACCCAAAATATTATGGGGGGGGGGAAGGCAGGGCCCCCCCCAGGAACCACAACCTCCCCAGGCAAATTCAAAATGTTTTCAGGAGGCCGCAAAGACCCCCAATCCCCCAGGGTCAACCACCTCCCCGGGGCCTTTGAAATTTTTAAAGAAGATAGTGGTGGCCCCGTGACCCCCCTCCCGGGCTATATATGGCTCTGGGGACCACCACCTCCCCAGAGCTGGTCCGTGCAGAAGAAAGGAGGGGGCCACATTGCTCCCCTCCTGGAGTCATATAAATGGCCCTGGGGACTGCCACACCCCAGGGCAAGCTCCTGCTATCTCCCAAAGTACCCACCATCGGGAGATAGGTGTTTGCTTTTGCTTGGCAGGAGCTGTGACAGCAAACACTCCGCTTCCAGCAAGCAGGAGCTGTCAAAATGCTCCTGCTTGCTGAAAGCAGAGCTTTCATCTCTTTCCCTGCCCACAGGCATAATGGCAGGGAAAGAGATGAAACTCCGCTGGCAGGAAGGTGCATTTCCAGCGGCTTCCTGCATGCTGGAGCTATACCGGCTCCCGCAGGAAGTGGTGAGCGGCTGGGACCGTGGTGGCATTGGGATTCCACCCGTGGTCCCCGACAAGATTTAAAAAAGAGAAAACATCCAAGTGTGTTTTCTTTGCAGTTTACCTCAAAAAGTTATCTGATGAAAACGCTCGAGGACCAATCACATTTGCAAAGTTACAGACACACAAGGTTACTGGATACTATACCTCAGCTTTCTTTAGCACTATACATTCTCCCAACGAGGAGAGCACTTACTAATTAGCAAGTAGAAAATACTACAATTGGGTGGACATTCTGCACAAAACAGTGACCTCTTCTTGGAGGAATATGCAAGGAGGATTCCTTCTGGCGTGATGCTCATTTCACAGAAATCAAACCTCAATGGGAAGCGCTTACAGATATAATACAAAGCAGGTGCCCAAATTCAAACTCCACTTCTGTAAAGTATTACTCATCCTAATGTCTTGCTCGTGGTCAAGGCAAAGCAAGTGTTCTTTCTCTGATTTTCCATCTTGAAAAGTTTTATGTAAACCTTGATGGAGGTATTTGCATTCTTGTTTTTTTCGAGCGCAATATCTCATGTAGTGACTCTGACGAATGGGCTCTTTCTTGTTATCGGCTGCTGAGACCAGAGATCTTGTTCTCCCTTTTGAAAACTACAAATATAAAAAATGGCCTTGAAGCCCCCCTCTTTTGCATCCACCCCATACACATTAGTGATATGCAACATATTCCTGCCATATTCCCAAGATGATGGACAGCTTCCTAAAAGGACTCCCCCCAATCGCATTTCCCACTGATTTTTGAGACGTGTTCTTGATGCACAGGAATATCTCCACCAAACAAAGAAGCACTTCATCAGTGGGTACAGTGCACAGTTTTCTCATCAATAATTTTACTGCAAATGTTACAGTGATATTATCAATGATGTCATAGAAGATGTTACGAATGATGTAATATCTGGGGTAATTAGCAGTGCATGCCAAGGGCCCGAGTTATAGTTACCTCACGGCACGAGTTGTAATTACTTGAAATAACTCTAACTATAAAAGCTGAATTTCTAATGTTTTGTGCGTGTAAAATTTGAACCTAACTATAACCTTTTTTTGTTGTGAATTTCTAAGTTTTTTTATTCTATTTCCTACCTACAAAATCCCTGTAACCTTTGGCAGCAGTAAAGGATAATTACAGTGTGGAAAAGGACCATGATACGTCCTAATCCAGTAGAGATGGATGGCGAACGGTGTGACCGTGTTACGGAAGAGTACTACTGCCTCTGGGTCTTGGATTATTGCCCTGAGTTGCAATCAGTCTGATTTTTTTGTGTGGGATATCACTGAGCCTTATTCCAGAGGACCTTGGTCTCATTTGAACAGTTACTTTCTTCGTGGATGATTCTACGGAAATACTTTGCTGCAATCCCATATCTGTAATTTTTTGCTTTGAGAAAGTCACATGTTGTGATGAAACACGTGTTGAATGTCGATGACTGTATTTGATAAATGAAGGACTGGTTATTTCTTGATTGAGATTGTCGATGTCTGTCAACCTTGTATAAAGAAATGGCATTCTTCAATTAAAAGACTGGACCAGTTTGGAATCTACGCAACATCTTTTCATCTGAATTGCAATATTATACTTATATATGCTGTGGTTTTATCTTGATTTATTGTATGAGATGTACTCTGTTGAGTACACGTCTATGCTTTGGGGTAGTAGGGCATAGGTACCCATTCAGCACCACCCCTATTTTGTCTGTACCTAATAACCAATCTGTTTATGTTACTGTATGACGTTCACGGAATGTGCAGTTAAGTGAACCACTACTACCCTTTTTCCTGTTTGCATAATGTGTGCAGGGCTCTAAGCCTAAAAGAGTGTTTTCTTGATTTACATTGAGGGCTCCCTTGTGTTTAGACCATGCTATAGCTCTCTGATGAGCTCTAACTCAAGCGAAACACATGCATTACTGGTTGCTTTTTTCATTCCAGGGTGATTTGCATAGTATTTTACCAATACAAAGCTGTAATACTGTGCCTGGAGTGGTAAAAGGCTTTTGTCATTTTTTAGCTCAGCATGGATGGCACTGTGCTAATCGTATGCTTAAAGACTTTGCTGTAAAAATGGCAAAAGATTTTGGTGGTCATTATGACATTGGCGGTGACTGTTAAAGTGGCAGTAATACTGTCAACAGGCTGGCAGTAATTACTGCCAAATTATGACCATGGCACTGATAACTCCCCTACAGGGAATGTACCACACCAACCACCAGGGTGGTAACACCACTGACCATGGCGGTAGCCATCAACAGCCAGGCGGAAGACACGGAACCGCCCACCATATTCTGACATAGCAAACCGCAGGATTTCCGGGGCGGTACCAACGTCATCAAAAGCCTGGCAAAAACAGAACACAGAAGACGAAAGACTCACCATCAGAGACACAGAGAAGACCATCGCCGCCATGGCACTGGAACTTCAAGTCTTCCCGATGCTCTTCAACGCCATGCTCCATCTCGAACACCAAGGCCAACGAAGACGATGACGGTGAGTACAGCCGCCTAGCACACTAGGGAGGGAGGGAGGAAAAGGAGAGTGACACACACGCACAACACACAACAGATACACACACACCGTACACACAACCAGCTGCAGAGGAAAACCAGTCCCACAGGACACACATCACAATAATGCATGGACAACATTTATCCGGAACTGATAGTGTAAATTGATGCTAACAGCCACCATATTGTCCATGTGACAAGAAATACACGAGTCACTGTTCAGAATGGGCCAATGGCCAGTCTAAAGTACAAAAGGCCCACATGGCCACAAGGCACAGTCCAAAGCCCAACTCGTCCCCTGACGTAATCCGCACTACACTGTGCAGGGGCATCATGTTGAGAATGGCCAGGCACCTCAGGGAGATGTGGGGTTGGGGGCACCTCAGCTGAAGTGGGGAACTTGCCCACTGGTTCTGGAGGGGGCTCCATGCCCATTTCTCTTTGCTGGGGAGTGCAACGTCATAGTCTCTGAGGTGGGGAACTTGCCCACTGGTTCTGGAGGGGTTCCATGCCCATTTCTCTCTGATGGGGAGTGCACGCTCACAGCCTCTGAGGTAGGGAACTTGCCCACTAGTTTTGGAGGGGGCTCCTTGTACAACAGTCCCTGGAGGGTGGCCTACATGTCCTCTGCTGGAGGTGAGGGCTCCTTGCCCACTGCTGTTGGAGGGGGCCTCTCTTAGTTGGTGGAGTGGGAACCTTCCCTTTCTTGGGTGGTGTAGTGGGATCCTTCCCTTTCTGTGGTGCTGGAGTGGGATCCTTCCCTTTTTTTTGGGTGATGGAGTGAGATCCTTCCCTTTCTTGCCTCCACGACTAGGAGATGCCTCCATGGTCCCTGTGGACTGTTTGGCTGTGATGCTCGGCTGGGTCGTTGTGACCCTGCTCTTACGGGCAGGATGGAGAGGGTGGAGGGTGAGGGAAGTGGTCAAGTTAGGCAAGGAAAAGCTTCTTATGGATGGTGGGGTGGGATGAGGGAGGAGGGATGGGAGTGGAGGTTAGGGAGTGGTTGTTGGAGGTGCATGTCTGCTGGACTTCGGTGCAGGTGCATGGGCAGTGTGCTGATGTGAGGTGGATGGCTGTTGGGTGTCTGAGTGCATCCGTTTGTGTTTCTTTGGGGGGACAGACAGTGTGTGAGAGGACACAGGGGACGCATGGATGGATGTTGTGGAGGTGTCTGCAAGTGAGGTGTGTGCTGCTTGGTGTGGTGATGGTGGTGGTGGCTGTTGATGCAGTGCATGCAGGTGTGAGTGCGGCTGTGACAGTGAGGGAGGAGGAGGAGGAGGGGGGAGACAGTAGAGGTAGTGGATGTTGTTGTGTGTGCAACTATCTGTTGTTTGTGTGAGTGCTTGTGGCCTGAAGTGTGTTTGTCTGTGCCACTCATGTGTGATGTTTTGTGTGCATGCTTGTCTGTATGTGTGCATAGGATGGGTTGGGGTTGAGGAGATTGGGACTGGGAAGCAGTAGTTGGAGGGGGGACGGTAGGAACAGGGACAATGGCTGCCATCAGGGAGGAGGCCAGAGCCTAGAACGATCTCTGTTGGGCCGTCAATACAATGTGAATGCCCTCCAGGAATGCATTGCATTGCTGCATCTGCGATGCCAGCCCCTTCATGGCATTCACAATGGTTGACTACCCTACAGAGATGGATCTCAGGAGGTCAATAGACTCCTCACTGAGGGCAGCAGGGCTCACTGGGGCAGGGCCTGAGGTGTCCAGGGCAAAGGAGATGCCCACCCTCCTGGGTGAGCGGGCACAGGCAACTCGGTAAGGGGCTACTGGGAGGGCGGTGATGGTACGGGGGCGCTGTACCTGTAGCTGCGGTGGTATTAAAGGTGTCCACCACCACCAGGGAGCTTCCATCGGAGGAGGAATCTGAGTCAGTGCTGTCACCCCCTGTCTACACTGTGGTGCTCCCCTCGTCCTCCATCCCACTGGTCCCCTCGGCGTCAGTAGACTCTGCCTCCTGGGTCCTGTGGGATGCAGCTCTCTCTGTCACTGGTGCCCCTGCTCCTCCGCCAGATGATTCTAATGCACACATGGACAGGATAACAGAAGAAAAAAGGGGAAGAGAGAGAGAGAAAAGGAGCACTGGGTCAATTGCAGCACCAACACCACAGATGGCATACACATTACCAACACACACAGGGATGAGGATTGAGCGCCATGCATCGCACTGGCATTCCATTGGCTAGGTACCACAGCAAGATGTGAGCCAACCCCTGCCAACTGCACCCCTCCTGGGAGTCAATAAGCCCTGTCTGACATGAAATGCAACCTAGCTAGGTCACCAGATTTAGCAATACAACCACTTTTCTTGAGCTGGATCATGCTGTGATCTCTGGCCTGGCATTAATGGGCACCCACTAACTGACACCCACCACCAGGATCCCATGCCACCTACCAATTATAGTTGTAACGCCCACTGTACTCACCCCCTTGTGGCTGCTGTGATGCCCTCAAGTGCCCATCCAGCTCTGGGTAGGCCACCGCCAGTATGCGGGCCATCAGGGGTGTCAGGTTCCGATGGGTACTCCTCCCTCATTGGGAGGCTGTCTCCAGCTGGACCTCCGTGGTCTTCCAGAGCCCAGTGTCTCAGGTCCTTCTACCTGTTTCTGCAGTTGGTGCTCTGCCTGCTGTAGACCCCCAGGGTGCGCACATCCTTGGCGATGGCACGCCACAATCCCTTCTTCTGATGGCCGCTGACCTGCAGAGGAAACACAGACAGGAGGACACCCTTACACATACAATCCAGCCTGTCACACATATGGTCCACAAATCTCTTTCCATCTCCATTGGCACACAGATCACCCAGCGCCCACCATGTACACTACCACCAGACATACCACCCCCCAAATGACACGATGCTTGCACACACATCTCCATGCAACCTTGTCACATGCATCGTGCCCAAGGTGCACTCACCTGTTGGTCTGGAGGCCCATATAGCTGCTCATACTGGGGTAGGAACCCATCCGCCAAACGATCCAACTCCTCCGAAGTGAAGACAGGGGCCCTTTCCCTGGTCACACGGGCCATGGCAGGATCCAGACACAGGTCACAGCAGCACACACAGTGTAGGTGTTGTCCTGTGGAAAGTCAGGAATCAAGTGAGGTTATACATAGAAAATGGCAGTTATGTCCGCCGTGGTGTACACCGTCACCGCCACCGGTGATTCCCATTGGCCACTGCACTCCATAGAGCCCCATGTCATCCAATGATGAATAGCATGGCGGTACAAGACCACCTTCCGCCATGACTGCCCCTACATACAGGACAGGCGTTCGCCATTTTATGGTGGTAGACATCATACAGATAATCGAGAACTGCGTCATTTCTATAATTTGCACATACATTGCCATTCCCATTGTCCCATCACATTACTGCTCTATGTACACTGAGGAGGTGGTTCCATTGTTCAAATTGTGACAACCTACTCACTCTTGTGACCCTTAGATACCTACCACTGCGGAGGAATCGGAGGATGAGACAAGACCCCGTGTACAGACCCCTTGTGGACTTGGCTAAACTGGAGGACAGGTGCATAATACTGACATATAGACTGGACAGGGCCACTATCACACAGCTGTGTGCTCAATTGGAGCCTGATTTGATATCAGCTATCTGTCATCCCACTGGTATCCCCCCTCTTGTGCAGGTTCTATCATTGCTCCATTTCCTGCCAACTGGTTCTTTCCAAGTGACAGTGGGCTTGGCAGCAGGAATGTCACAGCCAATGTTCTCAATCGTGCTGGCAAGGGTTTTGTTTGCCCTTGTGAAACTCATGTGCAGCTGCATTGCTTTCTCCCAGGTGGAAGATTTGGCCACTGGGAAGGCAGGATTCTATGTAATGGGACATATACCCAATATTATTGGGGGAGATTGATGGTACACATGTTGGGTTTGTCCCCCCACCAGAATAAACAGGTGTTCGTGAATCGGAAGAGCTTCCACTCACTCAATGTGCAAATGGTGTGCCTGGCTCACCAGTACATTGCCCACGTACCTGCCAAGTATCCTGGGTCGGTGCATGACGCCTTCGCCCTGAGAAATAGCAGCATCCCAAATGTGATGGCACAACTACACAGGCACAGGGTGTGGCTAATTGGTGAGCCTGACTCCACACCCAATGTATGTCAGTGTACGCCTTCTGGTGTTAAGCCCATACCATTGTGTAAGGCTAATGTTTGTCCCTCAATACTTGCAGGTGACTCTGGCTACCCAAACCTATTGTGGCTCCTGACCTCTGTGAGGAATGCCAGGACAGGGGCTGAGAATCGTTATAATGATGCAGATGGGCGGACCAGGAGAATTATTGAAAGGACCTTCGGCTTCCTGAAGGGCAAGTTCAGATACCTCCATCTGATGGTGGATCCCTGTGCTACTCACCTGAGAAGGTCTGCCAGATAGCAGTGGCATGCTGCATGTTGCCCAACTCGGCCCTCAGATGACATGCGCCTTATCTGCAGGAGGAGGAGACTGGAAATGCCCCTGTGGCAGCAGTGGACCCTGAGGACGAGGAGGCAGAGGATGAGGATGTGGACAACAGAAAATCAATTATACGTCAATAATTCAAATGACACACAGGTGAGACGGTGGAACTGACAATTCTTCTGATTATTGATGTTTTCTGTGTGACTGTAGCAGAATGGCATTCACTTCCTTTGCATCTCTACTTACTGTCACTTAAGGCTTCTTATTTTGCAGATATTGGTGATATAACTGTGTACCGATGTGATGACTACAGACAGATACAGGTCATTAAATGTATGCTATCACAGTGTACAGATCATTTGCACCTAATGTGACTGTTTCCATTTATGCACATTTTCATCAGATAAAACACTTTCACTCAGGTTGTGTTCAAGGATGTTTATTGTAGTGCAAATAATTGTCAGAAAAGTGCAATGAAATGGGGTGATGGTTAAGGAAAGTCCAGGGTATTGTTCCAGTCTTTTTGTAGCACAGGTCCAGTGTCCAAGGGGGCATAGGAAGGGGATCAAAGGCAGTTCAAAGTGGACAAGATGACAGGGTGGGACACAAGGGGGACATTCAGGAAGGTCTCATTTCCTGGTGGTGGTCTTAGTCTTGGCAAGTGTCTCTGGCTTCTGTCTGGGTCGCAGAGAACTTTTGCTGGGTGGTTGATCTTCTGCAAGGGGAGGGGTGCTGGTGGCCTGTGGGTCCTGTGGCAGGGCCTCCTGCCCACTAGCCGCAGCGGAAGTGGTAGGCTGGTCAGTAGACTGGCTAGTGGTAGGGGCCCGCTGGTGTGCTGACACATTTCCTCATTATGTTGGCCATATCTGCCAGCACCCCTGATATGGAAACCATTGTGGTGTTGAGGGCCTGCAAATCCTCCCTGATCTCCTGATAGTGTACCTCCTGCAGCTGCTTCTTCTCCTGCATGCTGGTAAGGATCTGGCCCATCTTGTCCTGGGATTGTTGGTAAGCCCCCAGGACATTAGTGAGTGCCTCCTGGAGAGTCTGTTCCCTGGGCCAGTCCTCCTCCTGGCACACAGCAGTCCTTCCATTGTCCCTGTTCCCCTGTGCCTGTGTCCCCTGAACGGTGTTCCCACTGCCACTGACTCTAGGTCTCTGATTGTCTTCGGGGTGAGGTGTGGACTAGGGTCCCTGTACAGTTGGGCACACTGCTGATTGACGTGTCCTGGGGGCAGGGATGTGGGGACGTTGGGTGGGTTCTGTGGAGTTGGATACTGCAGGGGGAGGCTCTGTAGTGGACTGTGAGTGGGCTGGGGTGGCCTTCTGACCAGTGGTCCCTGATGGGCCATGTAGTTCATCCAGATCCTGAAGTCCAGAGTTAATGTCATCACTGGGGGCATCTTCTGTTGGGGGACTGGATAGCCATGGGGATTAGCTGGGGGACCTGTGGGGTTGTAAGTAATGTATTATGCTTCATGTCTTTGACGTATTGTACATCACTAGCTTCCCTTCTATTGTTGCTGTTGCCCTGCCCCCTTGTTTGTGTATGGTGATGTATTGTGTGATTGTTAGTTTCCCTATGCTGTGAAGGGTGTCCATGCGGGCTGGGAGGGCTGTCCATGCATTGGTATAGCATAAAGGGCTTGGAATTGGGGTTAGTCAGATGTGTAGGTGCAATGTGTGGGATGGAGTGGAGTGGTGGGAGTCAGGGTGAGGGGGTGAGATGGCATGCAGGTATGGGGGTGATAAGTAGTAAATGTTGACTCACCTGTGTCCAGTCCTCCGGCTACTCCAGTAAGTCCCTCAGGATGCAGTATTGTCAAGATTTGTTCCTCCCATGCTGTGAGCTGTGGGGGAGGAGGCGGGGGTCCACCGCCAGTCTTCTGGATGGCGAGCTGGTGCCTTGATGCCATAGAATGTACCTTCTTCCGTAGGTGGTTCCACCTCTTCCTGATGTCGTCCCTTGTTCTTGGATGCTGTCCCACGACATTCACCCTGTCCACAATTTTCTGCCATAGCTCCATCTTCCTGGCAATGGTTATTTGCTGTACCTGTGCTCCAAACATCTGTGGCTCTACCCTGACTATTTCCTCCACCATGACCTGCAACTCCTCATCTGTGAAACGGGGGTGTCTTAGTGGGGACATGGGTGTTGTGTGGTGTGTGTTGTGCAGAGGGCGTTAAGTGATGTGGTGGGGTGTGGGATGTGGGGTGCATGACGGATGGATGAGTGTTTGTAGTTGTCTCAGTGGTCTCTGTGTTAGTCTTGTGGCGCTTATTGGTATTCGTAAAGGGTGGAGTGCAATGTGGGTGTGTGTTTTATAGTGCTATGGGTGGGTGGGTGTGGTGTGTGAATCAGTGTCAGGTCTATGATTTCACTTAGGCCAATGTTGTGTTGTTTTGTATTTGAGTGGCCATTGAGACCGCACAGGTGTGTACCACCAATGGTTTACCACCATTGAATGTCCGCCGTGGTGATTCGTGGGTCAGAATGTGCTGGGCATTGTTCTGTTGGCGTAAAGGTATCGGTGTTCGTACTGACACTTTACCGCTGACCTTTGGGCTGGCGTATTTGTGTATGTGGCAGTATTCCATTGGTTTGGTGTGTGTGTGTCATAATATGGCGAATGGATATTCACCACTGCGGCGGTATGTTGCCGGCCGTCACCGCGGCGGTAAGTGGGATTTACAGCCAATGTCATAATGAGGCCCTTTGTCATTTTCTAGCAAGACGTGGATGGCACTATGCTATTCTACTCTTAAGAACACTGCCAGAAAAACTGACATTTGAGGAGAGCAGATTCAAAGTGTTGGTGGTTTTGTATGGTGCTCCATATAAAAGAGATGCTTTCCTCCCAAACTTGGAGACTACCCATGTAGCCTTCCCTCCCTGAGCCTGATCAGGCCCCCGGGGACCCTTTCCCCCGTGAGTGTGTGTTATTTTAAAGGGGGGGCATATGTATCATCTGCCAAGCCTTAATAGGGCTCAGGGACCACATCCTCGGGACAAAAGATATAAAGAAAAGGGAAGGGGCATGCAGCTCCCTTCCCAAGCTTTATTAGGCCCCTGGGGCCCCATCTCGAGGCCAAATAACATAATGAAGGGGATGTGGTCCCATCCTGGAGCCCTATTGGGCCTCAGGGATCCCGTTCCCAAGGGCTGCATGGTAGTAGAAAGGGGAGGAGGCATGATCCCTGAGGAAGAACTGAGTGTGCATTTAGGATAATGTAACAGAGATGAGCTTATTTCTTACTATGCATCCGGTATGTGGAGTTTACGTTTTATCCTTTTAACTGTACATTATAAACTCCCAAAATTGTTTTTCAATATTGTGAAGCTTGCACCTTTTATAGGGCAGCATTGGGAATTCCCTTATATACTTTTAAGTGGTAATTTCTGATCTGAGAGGAGTGGCATTGTCATGTTTGGTATGATTGGAATGGTAGTGAGAAATCCAGCTTACTGGAAAAGTTGGATTTAACATTACCATTTTATAAATGCCACTTTTAGAAAGTTGGCATTTCTCTGCTCTTACTGCTCTCTTTGCCTTACAGCCTTTCTCCAATCCACGTCTGGTCTGTGCTGGATGAGAGCTCCCCTTGTGCATTCCAGTAGGATAGCCATAAACACAGGACACTCAGCTTCATCTGCATTGATCTGCATACTGATATGTCTTTCTGGGCAGCAAGGGTGGAGGGGCTCTCACTTATACTTCAAAGGATAGGGGCCTGACCCCACACAAAGGACTAATAACCCCACATAGATCTTCTAGCAAACAGGATTATGCTGAAAGGGGAAATGGGGCACTTCAAAATTACTCTTTGAGGCCTCCCCAACAGGATTTGATCCTAAGTACTGGGTCTCTGATCCCATCCAATCAGACACTTCTGAACCTACAATTGGACTCTGTCAGAAGGATTGCGGTGCTGCCCAAACAACTCAACTGGGCTGCTCTTCTGGAAGGACTGCTTTTCAGCTTGATGCCCTGATGCCTGCTGTTCCCAGATTCTAGTAAAAGGACCATGCCTTCCCACCACAAGTGATCTCCAAGGACTTATTAGTTTGCTGCCTGTTCCCAACTCTCAGGTACATCAAAGACTTGAACCATCTGCACCTGGACTCTATAGGCTGTAAGTCTGCCATGCCTTGGATGTGGGCCCCAGGGGCTCTGCCTTCTGTGGTGGTCACCGGAACTGCCTCTCAAAGCCTCGCTGCACAGCTATCAGCCTCACTGGACTCAAAGCCAGCCAGCGTGAAGCCCTACAAAGCCTTGCCATGCAGCAGCAGCCAATCAAAACCGAGGCACAGCGGCACCAAGGCCTGCAAAGCCTCTCCACACAGCTCCCAAGGATCAACGCAAAGCAACACCAAGCCCAGCAAAGCCTTGCCGCACAGCTTTCCATGATCAATGCAAAGTGACGTCAAGCTCCACAAAGCCTTGCTGCATTGCTTCTCAGAACTGATGCCGGATGTCGCAAAGCCTTGCAAAGCAACGCCGTGCAGACTGCGCACCAAGATTTAAGGTACTGTTTTCAACGGGCCCAAGTGGGTCCCTGTACCCAGCCTGCTTTCCATCGCGGTCGGCCTGTGCTTGTGACTTTATCCCAGTCCAGCATGACCAGATGACCGCAGTTGGCGATTTGAGCTTCTATGCGCTATTTGCACTTAAAACTTTAAAATGGCATATCTCAGGATCTATGTGTTGGATTTTGTCATTTTGATCTTGTTTTTTTTATAAAATCATAATCTGTTTTTCTAACCTGGGGTGGAGTCCTTTTCTGGTGTGTTCACTGTGTTACTGTATGAGTTATTGCACAAATACTGTACACATTGCCCTCTAAGTGAAGCCTGCCTCCTCTGTTACAAGCTACCAGAGGGTGAGACCAGGATAATTTAGGTTGTCTTGTGACTTCCCCAGACTAGGAGTGTGGTCCCTACTTGGACAGGGTGCATACCTCTGCCAACTAGAGATCCAGGGTCTCATTTACAAGAAATGACTCATCGTTGTGTTGTGGCAGTGGTGCGTCAAAAATACTTGTGGTACTCCAGATTCTTAAGCCATGGAAGTGCAATATTTACAGTATAGCGCACCATGACTTGATGAACTTGTCACAGGCAAATCTGACGCTACTGCTGCAAAAGTGATGCAGGGCTGACTTGTGGCACTTAAAGTGGTGCAAATCGGCCATCCATCAATTTTGTGTGTGGAATGCATCAACAAACTACCATAAATTATGTATCATTGGACAAACAATGTAATACTTCACAGAAGTCATCCATGGAGCAGAAGCAAGGACAACAACCCCAGCACCAGCCAGGATGTTCAGACAGACTCACAGGGGAAGAGGAAGTCCAACTTCAGTGAGGAGGAGAATGATCTCTTAATCACTGAAGTGACAGAGCACCAAGATTAGCTCTTCATCACCTCACAATTGTCACTAAGAAGGAAAGGGGCCATTTGGTAGTCCATTGTGGAGAAGATCAACAGCATGGGACAAGCAAAAAGGACTGTCACGGACTGCAAGAAGCTGTGGTACCATTATAAGCGCTGGACAAAGGAGAAGCTGGTCAACAACCTGAAGGCAGTAATGAGGACTGGAGGAGGGAGCCCAGTGCCCCAGGAGGAGCTGGATGCCTTGGAGGAGCGGGTGTCAGCTGTCATCCCAGATGAGTTGGTGGCTGGAGTCCCCGGACAAGATAGTGCAGCACACGTGGACCAACCACAGACACAGGATGAAATTTACAAGGGGAAATGGGGGCAGCAAAGTATTGATGTGCAGTGCAGATAGCTATGTCCCAGTGCTCCATTGTGCTGTTTGCAGAGCATAGGACAGGAATCTGGACCATGTCCCATTAAATTACACTGAAATGGCACTCTGACTGCCCAGTAATATGTTGCATGTCTCAGTCAGTTAACTCAGTTAACCATTAGATGTGTGAAGTGCATCACCAGTCAATTGCAACCAGTGTATGTTGGCATGGGTAGTGCAATAAACAAATTGAGTTACCAGAACCATAATTCAAAAACATGAAGGCCCAATCACAAGCTAAGTGGCACAGAGCAGCAATCGAAAACACCTTGCTGTGCTGCCGGTGCCACATGGAAAGGGGAGGAGGAATAGCCTGTAAAAACTAGATAACACGCATTACTGTCCTCTGCCCTGCACTGATGCACACTGGACATTGCCAAATTGGCAGTACCCTTGCACCATTTTGCAAGAATGACTGTGTTGCAGACAGGATTGTCCCTGTGCAGGAAAGGCCTCCCTTGGGCACACAAACAATAATGTCGGGCTTTGTACTTTTCCTATGTGCGATGCACAATGCCGCATACCAAGAAAAAGTAAAGAATAAAATAAAATGAGAGACAACACTACTTCGTACAGCTCCCCTGGGGAGGTGTTCTAAATTGTCACATTCCCCAGTTCACTGAACCTTGGCTATCAGGGAATGGAACAAAAACCCTTGCTCTGCCATGTGAAACACAATGGAAAGGCCATGGTACTGTCCCTTGACATAGAATAAGCCAATGCAGCCACTTGTTCAGCCTTGCCTCACTACATATTTCCAACAGCAAAAATACTAAGCAAAGTTGAGCATTGTGGCCTTGTAAAAATAGGTCAATGCAAAAAGAACAAGTGATGGACGGAATGCCGAACAATGTCAAACAGTCACCCCCAGTACAGAGATCTCGGCCTATATCCGTCGTTTTTTTTTGCTGCACCTGCCATTCCAGTTTGGACAGAGCCATATGCAAATCAGTTTTGACGCTGTTGCCCTTGGGAACATTCCAGCCTGAACTGCCAGGCCAGGTCTTCCCTGGACTGGAAACAAGCATTCTGGGACCGGTTTCAGGGTTTCACCCCTCATCAGCCAGGCTAGTTTGAATCCAGTGGCATGCGAAGCACGGGACCCACATCTGGGCATACCCTTCCCACTTAGGGTGGCAAATACAAAAAGAACAAGTGATGGACAGAATGTTGAACAATATCAAACATTCACCCCCAGTACAGAGATCTGGGTCTAAATCCATCATTTGTTTACTGCCCATGCCATTCCAATTTGGACCCAGCCATATACAAATCAGTCTTGACCCTGTTCCCCATAAGAACAGTCCTGCCCGAACTACCAGGCCAGATCTTTCTGGACTAGAAACAAGCATCCTGGGAATGGTTTTGGGTCTCCACCCCTCATTAGCCAGACTAGCTTGAATCCAGTGGCATGGGAAGCACGGGACCCACGTCTGGGCATACCCTTCCCACTTAGGGTGGCAAGTGCAAAAAAAGAACACGTGATGGACAGAATGCCGAACAATGTCAAATATTCACCCCCAGTATAGAGATCTGGGCCTAAATCCATCGTTTTTTTGCTGCCAATGCCATCCCAGTTTGGACCCGACCATATGCAAAACAGTCTTGACCCTGTTCCCCGTGGGAACAGTCCAGCCCGAACTGCCAGGCTAGGTCTTCCCTGGACTGGAAACAAGCATTCTGGGACCGGTTTCGGGGTTTCACCCCTCATCAGCCTGGCCTGGCAGTTCGGGCTGGACTGTTCCCATGAGGAACAGGGTCAAGACTGATTTGCATATGGCTGGGTCCAAACTGGGGTGGCATGGTGAGCAAAAGAACAATGGATTAAACCCAGATCTGTGACTGGGGGTGAATGTTTGCATTGTCAGCACTCTGTCCATCATCCTTTTGTGTTGCTAAAGTTGCCCTAAGTGGGAAGGGTATGCCCAGACGTGGGTCCCTTGCTCACTGGGCCACTGGAATCAAGCTAGCCTGGCTAAAGAAGGATGATACCCTGAAACTGGTCCTAGGATGCTTGTTTCTGGTCTGGGGAGGACCTGGTCTGGCAGTTTGGGCTGGACTGTTCCCCTGAGGAACAGGGTCAAGGCTGATTTGCATATGGCTGGGTCCAACCTGGGGTAGCATAGTAAGCAAAAGAATGATGGTTTAAACCCAGATCTGTGATGGGGGTGAGTGCTTGCATTGTCAGCACTTTGCCCATCATCCTTCTGTGTTGCTCAAGTTGCCCTAAGTGGGAAAGGTATGCTCTGATGTGGGTCCCTTGCTCACTGTACCACTGAAAGCAAGCTAGCCTGGCTGAAGAAGGGTGATACCCTGAAACTGGTCCCAGGATGCTTGTTTCTGGTCCAAAGAGGACCTGGCCTGGCAGTTCGGGCTGGACTGTTCCCATGAGGAACAGGTTCAAGACTGATTTGCATATGGCTGAGTCCAAACTGGAGTGGCATGGTGAGCAAAATAATGATGGATTAAACCCAGATATGTGACTGCGGGTGAGTGTTTGCATTGTCAGCACTCCGTCCATCATCCTTTTGTGTTGCTAAAGTTGCCCTAAGTGGGAAGGGTATGCCCAGACGAGGGTCCCTTGCTCACTGTGCCAGTGGAATCAAGCTAGCCTGGTTGAAGAAGGGTGATACCCTGAAACTGGTCCCAGGATGCTTGTTTCTGGTCCAGGGAGGACCTGGCTTGGCGTTTTGGGCTGGACTGTACCCATGAGGAACAGGGTCGAGACTGATTTGCATATGGCTGGGTCCAAACTGGGGTGGCATGGTGAGCAAAAGAACGATGGATTAAACCCAGATCTGTGACAAGGGGTGAGTGTTTGCATTGTCAGCACTCTGTCTGTCATCCTTTTGTGTTGCTAATTTGTGTTGCTAAAGTTGCCCTAAGTGGGAAGGGAATGCCCAGACGTGGGTCCCTTGCTCACTGTGCCACTGGAATCAAGCTAGCCTGGCTGAAGAAGGGTGATACCCTGAAAGCTTTCCCAGGATGCTTGTTTCCAGTCCAGGGAGGACCTGGCCTGGCAGTTCGGGCTGGACTGTTCCATGAGGAACAGGGTCAAGACTGATCTGCATATGGCTTGGTCCAAACTGGGGTGGCATGTTGAGCAAAAAAACAATGGATTAAACCCAGATCTGTGACTGGGGGTGAGGGTTTGCATTGTCAGCACTCCGTCCATCATCCTCATGTGTTGCTAAAGTTGCTCTAAGAGGGAAGGGTATGCCCAGACATGGGTCCCTTGCTCACTGTACCACTGGAATCAAGCTAGCCTGGCTGAAAGAGAGTGATACCCAGAAACCGGTCCCAGGATGCTTGTTTCCAGTCCAGGGAGGACCTGGCCTGGCAGTTCGGGCTGGACTGTTCCAATGAGGAACAGGGTCAAGACTGATTTGCATATGGCTGGGTCCAAACTGGGGTGCCATGGTGAGCAAAAGAATGATGGATTAAACGCAGATCTGTGACTGGGGGGGAGTGTTTGCATTGTCAGCACTCCGTCCATCATCCTTTGGTGTTGCTATTGTAAAAATAGGTCTGCAGCCTGCTCTGCCCGTGTGTCACAAATAGTGAAGTACCGGGGACAGAAGCTGCATGAATATGTGCACCATGAACAGCAACAACAAATCATGCATGGACCCCAGAACCCTATACAACCTGATGGGAACAATGCAGGCCCTCCTTGTACCATGAGGCCACTGTGTATGAAATGGACCCATAAACATAAATTTGCACTGTTACGAAGCCAGGTGCATTTGCCTGTCAAAGGAGAAACAGCTCACCTCAGTGGGGGGTCAGGTGTGTGGTATGTGAAGTATCAACACATGCCAAGAGCCGCACGTAGATTATTTCTCATAACAATAGATATCACTCAGCTGACCTGTTGTGCGTGGTGAGACAACACAGGTGTAATATGACATTGTAGGGACCAACGGAACCCATGTGTTGTACTATATCTGATTGGGTCAGGGGCAGTGCTAGTGATGCACATCAGAAGACTATGGCCCTCATTACAACATTGGCGGTAAAAGCCGCTTACCGCCGTGCAGAAGACCGTCAACACACTGCTGCGGCAGCGGAATTCCGCCACGGTCATTATCATCCACTGCTCGGAATCTGCCAAAATTCAGACACCCACAGAAATCCGCCACACCAAAGGTAAGTGATAAACTGGCAAAAACAAAACCTCAACCGTCACGCCAACAGAAATATGCCCACACTATCACGACACACGAATCCACATGGCGGTCTTTAAAACTGCGGTATTCCATTGGCGGTACACACCGCTGCGCTCAAAATACACACACATTTACAAAACACTACCACATTGGACAATTCGAAATACACACACCTGATACACATACACATACACACACCACTCCCACACACCCATTACAATATAAAACACACGCCCACATCACCCACAAACCCCTATGACAAAATTACAGAGAGAAGGCCTGAGAGAGACACTACAAACAACTACCAAGCATCCACAGGCACACAATACCATCACCCACATAACTTCCACGCACCTCACACAACACACCACTAAATATCACCCCACTCATCATGACACACACCACCCCACACATCACACACACCACCCCACGGCACGACAAAGGCACCCCAGGTTCTCTGAGGAGGAGCTCAGGGTCATGGTGGAGAAAATCGTCCGGGTAGAGCCACCGCTATTCGGATCACAGGTGCAGCACACCTCCACAGCTAGGAAGATGGAGCTATGGCGAAGAATAGTGGACAGGGTCAACGCAGTGGGGCAGCACCCAAGAAATAGGGATGACATCAGGAAGAGGTGGAACGACCTACGGGGGAAGATGTGTTCCGTGGTCTCAAGACACCACCTTGCGGTTCAGCGGACTGCCGGCGGACCGCCACCTCCTCCCCCACAACTAACAACATGGGAGGAGCAAGTCTTGGCGATTCTGCATCCTGAGGGCCTCGCAGGAGTAGATGGTGGAATGGACTCTGGTAAGTCAAATCTTAACTATTACATCCCCCACCCTACTTGCATGCTATCACATACCCCCACCCTCACCCCCATCACTCCAGCTCCTCATAAATGTCCCAACATCACAAACCACACATCCTAACACCAAGCCCTGCATGCAACAACAAAGCATGGACACCCACCACCAAAGCATGGCCACTGCACATACCCATACACCCCTCTAAACCACCATCGCACAAGGACCCACACAGGAATGCAAGCACTGGGGTACACGGTCACCCACCCATTGCACACCATGCCACACACAGATGTAATAAACATCCTTTTATACCCCTGCAGGACCCCTACCCAACGTCACCGGACAGGAGGGTCCACACATGTCCACACCACCAACAGAAGAGGCCCACAGTGATGACAGCAGCTCTGTCCAACTGGATCTTACTGACCAGCCCGGCCCATCGGGGACCTCTGGACAGTCGGTTCCCCTGACACAGTCACAGGCCACCACAGAGCTTCCCCCCTCTCGAAACACCAGCACAGCACCCACCCAGCGGGCCCATATCTCTGTTGCCAGGACACGTCAATCAGCAGTGTGTCCACCACTACAGGGAACCCAGGCTAACCCACCACCTCAACAACAACAGGGACCTGGGGGCAGTGGGCACATGGTCCAGGGGAAGGAGGCCCAGGAACACAGGGGAACTGGGAGGGCTGCTGTGCGATAGGGGGAGGACAGGCCAAGGGAACCCACTCTCCACGAGGCCCTCTCCAACATCATAGGAGCCTACCACCATTCCCAGGAGACGATGGCAACGGTACTGGCCAAGTTTCAGGAGACCCAGCGCCTGCAGGAGGAACAGTATTTGGGCTTCAGGGAGGAACTCAGATCCATGAATTCCACCCTGGGCACCATTGTAGGGGTGCTGAAGGAAGTACTCAACACCAGGAGGGGTGGCACAACAAGGGGCCCCTGACACTAGCCTGGACGATGAACTGCCCACCACCTCCGCCGGCGCTAGTGGAGAGGAGGCACCGCCACAAGACCACCACACCACCACCCCACCCCCTGCAGAGGGTGAACCACCACGCAAACGGTCCCTGAGATCCAGGACAAAGACAGAGAACGATGCCAAGACCACCGCCAAGAAATGAGACCACCCTGAATGTCATCCTTCTGTCCCACTTTATCACCCTGTCCATCCTCAAACTGCCCCATCTCCACTTCCTATGCCATTTTGGGCAATGCACCTGTGAGACTAATAGACTGGACTCTGCCATGGACATTCCTCCACCATCACCCCTCACCATTTTACAACCCCCTCCACTATTGAGCACTTAAATAAACACCCTTGAAGCACAAAACAATCTGGAGTCGGTCTGTGATTTTGAAATAGTGTATTAGCAATTAGTGTCAAAATGCTCTTTCAAATGTAATGTCAACATACCTATGTCACATAACTCTAGTCCATGAGGAAACAAAGCAGATGTCACACAGTGGGACCCACATCTGTGAAATTGTAAGGGAAAGTGACAACTCAGTGACCATACACTGGGTGAAAACGACAGACAGTTGAGAGGTAGTATTGTTAAAGTACATGTAGTAAGCAGGTTTGTATTCTTACCTGTGTCTCACTGGAAATATTGCAGGATCACCGAGTTCCTGTTGTCGATGTCCTCTTCTTCTGCTTCCTCATCTTCACTGTCCACAGGCTCCACGCTGCAACGACACCGCCATCTGGACCATCCTCCTGCAGAAAAGGCACCTGTTGTCCCAAAGCTAAGTGGTGAAGCATACAGCAGGCAACGATGATCTGGCACACCTTCTTTGGTGAGTAGAATAGGGATCCACCTGCCATATGGAGGCACCTGAACCTGGCCTTCAGGAGGCCGAAGGTCCGCTCTATAATACGCCGAGTTCGCCCATGGGCCTCATTGTAGCGTTCCTCTGCCCTTGTCCTGGGATTCCTCACTGGGGTCAGTAGCCATGACAGGTTGGGGTAACCAGAGTCACCTGCAAATGGCAAGGGATAACTGTTAGACACACACTAACCTGTAGGGATATCCCCAGACCCAGACAACCATTCCCACTGACTTGCTTCCAGGTGCTCACCTAATAGCCACAACCGGTGCCTCTGGAGTTGCCCCATCACATAAGGGATGCTGCTATTCCGCAGTATGTAGGCATCATGCACTGAGCCAGGGAATTTTGCATTAACATGGGAGATGTACTGGTCGGCCAAACACAGCATCTGCACATTCATGGAATGACGACTCTTCCGGTTTCTGTACACCTGTTCACTCCTGCGGGGGGACCAAAGCCACATGTGTCCCATCAATAGAACCTATGATGTTGGGGATATGTCCCAGGGCATAGAAGTCACCTTTCACTGTAGGCAAATCCTCCACCTGAGGGAAAATGATGTAGCTCCACATGTGTTTCAGCAGGGCAGACAACACTCTGGCCAACACGTTGGAAAACATAGGCTGGACAATCCCTGATGCTATGGCCACTGTTGTTTGAAATGACCCACTTGCAAGGAAATGGAGTACTGACAGCACCTGCACTTGAGGGGGGATTCCTGTGGGATTGCTGATAGCTGACATCAGGTCTGGCTCCAGCTGGGCACACAGTTCCAGGATTGTGGCACGATCAACCATGTAGGTGATGATCACATGTCTTTCCTCCATTGTCGACAGGTCCACCAGCGGTCTGTACACCGGAGGATGCCGCCATCTCCTCACATGTCCCAGCGGACGGTGCCTATGAAGGACAACAGCGAGCACAGATTCAACCAACTCAGAGGTACGTACCCACAGCTTACACAGAACACGAATCATAATCCGAAATTTGGCCTCTATGAGTGTTGAGGCAAGGCCTAGGTATGTGTGACGCAGTTAAAAATTAAGCCATGTGGGCCCCTGAAATCGCGGCTGCCTGACCTGTAAAGTGGGACAATGGGATGTGAGGTAACTGCGCTGGCGTTGTACACCGTGGCGGTAGGCGGTCGAAGACCGCGGCGCAATTCTGCATTGGTTAACATTGGACACTATGGGTCCCAGGAGCCAATGACGATGTACACCGGCGGTGACGGTACGCACCGCCGCGGACGTGACTGCCATTTTCTATCTGTTCAATCACTCGATACCTGATCTTCGACAGGAGAGAACCTACACTGCAAGTGCTGCTGTGACCTCGGTCTGGAAAAGACAATGGCTCGTGCGTCTGGGGAAAGGGCCCCTACCTTCACATCGGAGGAGTTGGAGAAACTCGTGGACGGGGTCCTCCCCCAGTACACGCTACTCTACGGTCCTCCAGACAAACAGGTAAGTACACTGGGAGCATGCTGTATGGGCTATGCCTGTGTGGAGTGGGGTGGATGTAAGAAGGAAGGGGGCAGAGTTCTGTGTGCATGAAAGACGGTGAGTGCATGTGCCACATGGCAAGGGTAGGGATGGGGGCCAATGACTGTGACGGTGCAGTTGGTAATAACTTTTATTTTCCCCCTGTACAATTCATGTAGGTCAGCGCCCACCAGGCGTGCCATTGCCAAGGACGTCTGGACCCTGGGGGTCCACCACAGACAGAGCACCCACTGCCGTAAGAGATGGGAGGACATTCGCCACTGGAGCAAGAAGACGGCGGAGGCCCAGCTGGGGGTGGCCTCCCAACGTGGGAGGGGTGCCCGTCGCACCATGACCCCCCTGATGTTCAGGATCCTGGTGGTGGTGCACCCGGAGTTGGATGGGCGCTTGAGGTCATCACAGCAGCCACAAGGGGGTGAGTACACTCTCATTCTGCTGATTTCGCACGCAGTGTAGGTGTCTGGGTGGGGGAGGTGGGCTGTGGGTTTCCCTAGGCCAGGGCGAGTGTGCTAGTTAGGTCCCCTTGTTCGGCATACCCTGTGCCACCTCACCTCACCTGTGTACAGTGCCAAGTACACCTATTCAGGCTCCGTTGTCATCCATGTGTGCAGATGTCAGCCATAGCCTTGTAGGCCATGTCCCAGGGATTGAACAGTGGAGCCCAAGTGCGCGGTGTAGTGCAGGGGGCTTCTGTGTCTGCCGTGTCCGCCAACGGTAGCGGTAATGCATGCACTCAACATGTCTTTCTTCTGTCGTTCCCCCCCCTTTTTGTGGTCTCCCTGTTCTTGTGTGCATTAGCATCATCAGGCGGAGGAGCAGTGGCACCGGAGCAGGAGGGAGCTGCATCCCACATGGCCCTGGAGGGTAAGACAATGGACTCTGAGTTCACCAGTGGGACGGAGGGCGAGGGGAGCTCCACGGCGGGGATAGGAGCTGAGACCAGTGATACAGACTTGTCCTCTGATGGGAACTCCCTTGTGGTGGCGGCCACATCTGTGCCCCCCGCATCTACAGGTACAGCTGCCACCCCCCCTACCAGCACCGCCCTTCCAGCAGCCCCTCAGCCTTTGCCCCGTGCCCGCTCACCCAGGAGGGTGGGCATCACCTTCTCCCCAGGCACCTCAGCCCGTGCTGCCCTCAGTGAGGAGGCCGTTGACCTCCTCAGGTCCCTCACTGTTGGGCAGTCTACCATGTTGAATGCCATCCAGGGTGTAGAAAGGCAGTTGCAACAAACAAATGCATTCCTGGAGGGCATTCATTCTGGTCAAGCGGCCCTTCAGCGAGCTTTTCAGACTCTGGCCTCAGCACTGATGGCAGTTCTTGTCCCTGTCTCTAGCCTCCCCCCTCCAACTTCCTCCATCCAGACCCAATCCCCTCTACCTCAGCCTAGCCCAAGCACACCTTCAGATCAGCATGCACACACGTCAACACACAAGGGAAGCTCTGGCAAACATAAGCACCACACATCCCACAGGCACTCACGCAAGCATCACACATATGTAGACACACCAACATCCACTGCCTCCACTGTGTCCCCCTCCTCCTTGTATCCCTCCTCCCTCCCAGTCTCGTCTCCACTCACACCTGCATGCACTACATCTACAGCCACTACTTCCATCACCAGCACACACACCACCACACCCCGCTCACATGCAGTCACCACCCCCACTACCATTCACACGTCCCCTGTGTCCTCTCCCAGTGTGTCTGTGACGCCACCTCCCAAGATACACAAACCCAGGCACACACCCACCCAACAGCCATCCACCTCACGACAGCCTCCAGCGCATGCACCTTCACCCAAAGTCACCAAACGAACACCTCCTACAACCACAACCTCTTCCTCCACTCCCAAACCCCCTCCAGGTACCCGTCCCAGTGTTCCCAAGAAACTTTTCCTGTGCAACCTTGACCTCTTTCCCTCACCTCCCCCACCCCGTCAGTCTCCTAGGGCCCGACTCTCCAGGTCCCAACCTAGCACCTCAGCCACAACATCTCGGGGACCAGTGGTGCCTGTAGTCACCGGAATCTGGAGTGCACCGGGCAGCAGGGCAGCCAGTGTGGCACGAAGCCACAGCACGGACAGTCCCCCACCTGTGAAGCATCAAAAGCTGGCCAGTGCCTGGCGGGAGAGGGGGAAGACTCCAGCCACCAAAGCAGCTCCCAGGGGTACAGGTGGGAGTGTGGAGTCAGCTGCGACACCTTCCAAGGTGGGCAAGGGCCACAAGAAAGTCAGCAAGTCGGAAAAGAGCAGCATGGCGGAGAAGACCGCCATCATCCCCGCTGCCCAGGAGGCCACCGTCATCATCCCCGCTGCCCAGGAGCTCACCGCCATTATCCCCGCAGCCCAGGAGGCCACTGCCATCATCCCCGCTGCCCAGGAGGCCACCGCCAGCACCAGCCCAGCTGCCCAGGACAGGACCGCCAGCACCAGCCCCGCTGGGCCAGACAGGACCTCCAGCACCAGCCCCACTGGGCCAGACAGGACAGATAGGACCGTCAGCAGCTGAGTCACTGCCAAGGACCCCGCCGCCACAAGCACCGCTGAACAGGACACCGCCGCCACAAGCACTGCTGAACAGGACACTGCCGCCACAAGCACCGCTGAACAGGACACTCCCGCCACAAGCACCGCTGAACAGGACACCGCCGCCACAAGCACCGCTGCCAAGGACACCGCCGCAACAAGCACTGCTGCCAAGGACACCGCCGCCACAAGCACCGCTGAACAGGACACTGCTGCCACAAGCACCGCTGTCAAGGACACCGCCGTCACAAGCACCACTGCCAAGGACACCGCCACAACAAGCACCTCTGCCAAGGACACCGCCGCAACAAGCACCTCTGCCAAGGACACCGCCGCAACAAGCACTGCTGGCCCATGAGCGCCAAGGGCACTGACGCTACTGAGTCTGTCACGAGCAGGATGAAGCACTCTGGGCACAAGGCCGCCTCCAGAACCAGTGGAGAGATACATCCACTACCTCTGTCCTTTGCAGGTAGAAGCACTCTGGGCACAAGGCCCCCTCCAGAACCAGTGGAGAGATACATCCACTACCTCTGTCCTTGGCAGGATGAAGCACTCTGGGCACAAGGCCCCCTCCAGAACCAGTGGAGAGATACATCCACTACCTCTGTCCTTGGCAGGATGTAGCACTCTGGGCACAAGGCCCCCTCCAGAACCAGTGGAGATATACATCCACTACCTCTGTCCCTGGCAGGATGAAGCACTCTGGGTACAAGCCCCCTCTAGACCCAGTGGAGAAAAGCATCCACCTGAGAGACCGTGGCTTTGCACTCCCCAGTATGAAGCGGTGGGCAACCCACCCACTGGAGAGACTTGAGAGACCATGGCTTTGCACTCCCCAGGATAAAGCAGTGGGTAACCCACCCTCTGTAGAGACTAGAGAGACTGTGGCTTTGCACTCCCCAGGATAAAGCAGTGGGCAACCCACCCACTGGAGAGCCTTGAGAGACTGTGGCTTTGCACTCCCCAGGATAAAGCAGTGGGCAACCCACCCACTGGAGAGACTTGAGAGACTGTGGCTTTGCACTCCCCAGGATAATGCAGTGGGCAACCCACCCACTGTAGAGACTTGAGAGACTGGCTTTGCACTCCCCAGGATGGAACAGTGGGCAACCCACCCACTGGAGAGACTTGAGAGACTGTGGCTTTGCACTCCCCAGGATAAAGCAGTGGGCAACCCACCCACTGTAGAGACTTGAGAGACTGAGGCTTTGCACTCCCCAGGATTGACCAGTGGGCATGTGGCCTCCTCTTGGATTTGGTGTTGTGCACTCAACCGGCTGAGGTGCCCCCCTTTCCCTTCCCCCTGAGGTGCCTGTTTTATTGCTATCTCATGCCCCTGCAGTGTTCTCTCCGTCATGTTTGGGGATTGAGTGTGGGCCTCGTCCATGACGTGTGGGCCCAGTGTTCCACGTACTTCAATGGACCACTACCTGGACTACTATTCTTGGTGTATATATTTGTTAATAGTGTATATATATTTTTGCGTCCTGGATTTTAATAGATTACAATGGTTACACTAATTTGCTTTTGTCCTTGCATTCTTCCGTGGGGCTTAGGGGAGTGTAACTATAATGTATCATGCTGTATTAGTGTGTGTGTTGTAGTGGGTGAGGGTGGGGGTGGGGGTGGGGGTGTTGTGTGTGTGTGTCCCTATTTTTTCCATCCCCCCTCCCCTGTGTCGTAGGTGCAGTACTCACCGTTGTCTTTGCCTCTGGTGTTCGTGCTCCTGGTAGAGGAGCAAGAAGATGAGGGCTGGCTGGATCTGGAGCTCGGGTTCCATGGCGTCCAGATTCCTCGGGGGTGTGTAGGGGTGAGCGTTTTCCCTTCCAAGTCCTTTTTCCGCCATTTTTTTGTTTGCAGTGAATCCGCCCCGGAAAAGGTGCCGGATTGGTAGGTTGTGAAACTGTGGTCGCTACATTGTCCTCCGCCTGTCTGTTGGCGGTGACCGTCAAGCTGTTTGTTTGTACCGCCATGGCGGTCGGAGTGTTAAAGTGGCTGTCTTTGTTGGCGGTTTCCGCCACGGTCATAATTGCTATTTTTTTATCGCAGGCCTGTTGGCGGTCTTACCGCCGCTTTAACACCGACCGCCAGGGTTGTAAGGACCACCTATGTGTTTTTAATCTAAAGGTGATGTGGTGGGCTCATGTGTGTGCAGTGCATTGTATATGCTGGCTGAGTAGTCTGAACTGCCGCTGGGTCTCAATGGGGAGACACTGCATAGCTAAAAAAGTCAGAATGTATATGAGTACTGCAAAGAAGCAGGCATGTACAAACATGCTGCTGTGTCTGACAGTATCTCACTTGCGTTGCAGCTGGGAAGGGATGACATTGAATACCCCATTGGGGTCTGACATCCTACATGTGATGTGGTCATGGTTAAAGATATGGGGCCAGATGTAGGAATGCTTTTGTGCCTCGCAAACGGCGAAAAATGCAGTTTGCGAGGCGCAAAAGCCCTTACGCAATGCAGAATCACATTTTGCGAGTCGGTACCGACTCGCAAAATGTGATTCCGACTCGCAAATAGGAAGGGGCGTTCCCTTCCTATTTGCGACCGCATCGCGATGTAGAGTTGATTTGTGACCGCGAAAGCGGTCGCAAATCAACTCGCAGTTACCATCCACTTGAAGTGGATGGTAACTCATTCGCAAACGGGAAGGGGTCCCCTTGGGACCCCTTCCCCTTTGTGAATGCAAACAAAAATATTTTTTCAGAGCAGGCAGTGGTCCTAGGGACCACTGCCTACTCTGAAAAAAACCGAAACAAAAAGGTTTCGGTATTTTTTCTTTTTGCAGCTCGTTTTCCTTTAAGGAAAACGGGCTGCAAAGAGAAGAAAAAAAACTGCTTTATTTAAAAACAGTCACGGACATGGTGGTCTGCTGTCTCCAGCAGGCCACCATCCCTGTGAGTGCCTAGACTCGCTATGGGGTCGCAAACTGCGACCCACCTCATAAATATTTATGAGGTGGGTCATTGCGACCCCATAGAGAGTCGCAGAAGGTGTCTGAGACACCTTTCTGCATTTCCTTTTGCGAGTTGCAAATTGCGAGTCGCTGGGACTCGCAATTTGCAACTCGCAAAAGGATACCTACCTACATCTGGCCCATAGCATCTTGCTGGAGGGATTCTGAAGGGTAACTGTCTAATAATGCCACATGTTTCTAAGGTGAAGGATGTGAAATAGGGTTCTGTCAAGAGACATTAAAAACTAGTCAATCACCTCAAAGGGCAGCAGTCAGCAATGGTTGGAGACTGAGATGGGCTTTCCTAGTCATGTTAAAAAACATGGTAGATACAATTCAGAAAAAAACACTACTACCATGTGGAGGTACAGCCTGATTCATAGGCCTCAATAACAGCAAGACATTTCAGTACTCTGGACATGGTCCCACATGTTGTTGATGTCGTAGGCACATGAGAGTCAATGTATGTTCTGGGTTATATCACTGTGTGGCAGTACGTTGAGCCCCTGGACCGAAATGATGAGTGACAGAGGAGGCATGTACAAGGACAACTGAGTTGCCCTGAGTCAAAGGATGTGACATACTATGTAGACACACAAATCTGGTAATCATCATCAGGGGGAGTGTCAGTGCCAGCAACTTACCTAGTATGATATTGACCATATCCTCTGATCTGATATAATTTGCCCACTGTCCTCATTGATGGTGCCAAAATGGAATCCAGTCATTCAGTCTGAGGAGACAAATATAGGAGATACATTGGAAGTACATGTCCTCACACATTCCTACAGTCTCTCATGGTTTACTTGGTGTGTAGATATGGGCATGATAAGTGTTACCAAATAAACCCTTTCACACAAGAATGCACAATGTGCATGCAAATTAGCACAACAAAGCACACTACCATAGTGTACAGTGTGAAACTCAGATGGCAGACTTGTTATAAATGTTGGATAAAATCTATATTACCTGCACAGGGGCAGTGGGTAGGATAATGGTCACAGGGAATGCAGCAACACTAGGAATTAGGTGTAATCTGACAGTAGCAGTAGCTACATGTTAAGACATAATCACCATAGACATCATGCCAAAGAATGCAATTCACCTTGGCAGATGTGGACATGACCTCTCTTATAACTGCAGGAATTCTTAGACCTAGTGACCTGTGTAACTGTGTTGCAATATGTATCATGCACAAAACATAGTCTACATTGTCAGTCACACAGTCATTGTCTCCGAATAACAGGCATCTTAAGCCTCAATGTTGTCTACAGTTTTAAACATTAGCAAGTTTTAATGACAAACATATTACTCATGTCAACATCTAACCTACAACAATGTTAACATTGTTCTCTCACATTGCTGAGGATGTACCTACAACTCTTGCACAGCTACCTCCGGGATGACAATCTGGAAGACGATGACAGGCTGCCAACCCTTGATCAAGGCACCCTCTGGGAAATCCTGGCCTCTATCAATGCACCATCTCCAGCTGCAGGAAGGGCCAACAGCATAGTGGGGTCTCCAGAGGATCCACCCAGAAAACAACAAACACATGAACTTATGCACCATGGACTGCAACCAACCCCAGCCCTGGACTCTGAGGACCCCCAAGTAGTATTTCAGCATTGCACGGTAGGAGTCCTGTGGGAGATGTTAGAGAAAGGGCGGGTGAGGATGGAGACCATGGCGGGTACCCTAGAGGCAGTCCATTAGGTGCCTCAGTGCAAACAAGGACATCACCTCCACTATACTAGGCACCTACACTCCCCTCTGTGGATTCCAACAGTCCCTGGCCGATATCACGGGTGTCATGAGGCAGAGGCATAAACAACTGCCCTGCCAAAGTGACATCAGTGAGGTTGCCAAAGAGCTGGAGGAAATACATAACATCCTGGATTCTATGGAGTGGAAGTAGAAGATATACATTGCCACTAAGGATGCCTACCACCACAACATAGGTGCTGTGCTGGCAAACCAGCAGACCCTTCTCAGTGCAGTGCTGCCTCACTTATTGACACAGAGAAATGCTTTTGCAGACAGGGTATTCACATCTTCAGCCCATGATGTGTGTGTGCTTCCTTTGCCTCAGGCACCTACACCCCACTCCTCTCCCCCACAGGAAGCAGCACACACAATAGAGGAGGAAGATGTGGACTTCACCTCTTTCAGACGTAAAAGTGCCCAGTAGCATGCCTCTGTGCCAAATTGTCTGTATCCCCTTTGCCCAGTTTTCATCCATTCCAGTGTACATGACAACTGCAACTGTCCGCATTTTGCTGTCCCACCTGTTGACATCAACCAGTTTAGGATGGTCATTCTGGCTGAACTTTCCTATTGGTAATCTGATCATTCTCTTCCTCACTAAATCACTACTCTCCCACATATGTATGATGCAATGTATAGCCCATTGGACGCTGTCTGGACATTTTATGGCTCTGATGAAATGTTGGGGCAAGGACTGCTACTTGCAACTTGCTCCAATGTCCACTTGTAAATAAAATCTCTTCCCCCATAGAGCTTGTTGTATGTCTGTTAATTATAAAATGGAGTACACCATGTTGTTTTTGCTGGTCCATAATGTGCTATTGATTCACTAAATGAAATTCCTTGCAAAATACACAATACATAATTAGCCCAGGGCAAAGGCAAAATTATATAGGAAACGTGTGCATCTGAACTAGGATGTAGTTACCCAAGGTCACATTAATGAAGTTCTACAAATAACAATCTGCCACTGATCATGCAGAAATATGTGATTGTCCAGGTGGCAGGATAAAGGATGCTAGCCCACAATCAACCATGATGTAACAATCAATTGGTGCAAGGGACAGTGAGGAAGTTAATGGGAACAGAATGTGAGCCTACACATTCTTGGGAACTCACAATTGCATCATGTTTTTACTGTTGCATAACATTTAGCTTCACTCACAGCACGAAGTACAACTTTTGGATGAAAATCTCTATGTGGCCTGTTGACAATCCACAGCAAGAATGCCACTTTCTCTGCACAACCACTTTGGACAAGCCATTTAGACATTCCATTGCAAACTTAACAGTCTAAACTCCTTTGGTCCTTCACCCAGTCAACCATGTTTACAACTATTGTCATGGAAGCACGAATCATGGGCTTTATCCAGTGAAACCATATATGTCAACTGCCACATTGTGAATAAAGAAGCAGTAGATGTAAGTCAATAAAAAATATTTATTATCAACGCTACAGTCCTAAGAAAATATAAAACTAAACCAATTGCACTACATTACAAAAATAAACTAACTATGCCTATTCTGATTTATGATAACTTATCTATCCTACCTTAACCTGCAAACAGCCTAAACTAGCTATCCTTAACGTATCAAGATCTACATATAAACCACATCAGACATATTAAACATCAACCCCCCACCCACTTTAATACACAATAGGGCCGACATGAAGCACGCATACACTAAACCTATACATAAACTAACTAAACATTGAAACCTAAACACATATATATTTTTTGTAGTTTTAAAACTTTTTTTACAGACACTAAAAATCAACCCCCACCCAATAAATAAACTGCCCACCATATACCCAACTAACAACTATTGAATGTTACAAGCTAAAAAATCCTTAAAAACCTTTCTAACCTAACAGTAATCTAATCCCTATACTAGACTATGCAAACATCAGATATTTATACATAACCAAAATACAGGGAAGGGGAAACAAGTCCAAGTCCACTAAAGTTGTTCCAAGATCATATCAAAAGATTTCTGGAGCTTGTCCATCTTCATCAGTATAGTGGCAACCTGGAGTTCTAGGCCTGCCAGCCTCCACTTAATGTCGTCATTGGCCTGCTGGTCCAAACTGGAGCTAGGGCCTAGTGTTGCTTGTGCTCCCTGTGGTGGCAAGGGTGATGGGGCAGTTGAGGGCCCAGGGACAGCTCCAAGATCTGCAGCAAGTGTTCCGTTATCTCCTGCACTTGGTACTGCCTTCTCTCCCAGTTTTTGTACTCGTAATGGTGACCTAAAGCTCCTGCTCCTTTGCTCTTCTCAAACTTCCACCCCATTGTACGGAATGCCTTGCTCACATGATGTATGTGGTGGTACCTCTCCAAATGGCTCTGGAAAACTCTTTGCTGTTCTGGATTCATGTTTTCTGTTTTAGAGGAAGGGCGTTTGTATAAGACCAAGATGAAGTAGTCCCTGTTACCATCACTTACATGCATGAACACATATTAGCAGCACAAGTGGCACATCCTGCTCAAAAAGGAATCTCATATAAGTAATCATGAACAAAAGTCACTAGGAGCATGTTAATCTCCTGAAGTTAAATGGCTAGTGTGCTATTATCTTGACCTTGTAAGGATCTATCCCAAGAAGATATAATGGGATTGTAAGAAAGAGGACAGGATAATGGTTGCTAACGAGTATTACACTCCGCAAAGGTCAAAATCCAGCCTAAAATGTGTAACTACATCAGTAGGTGGAACGTGAAATGGCCTGCATATAGACCATAATGGGAATAAATGCCTGTGGGAGTAATAACATTGGCCTAATTCCTCTCAAAATACTGCATAGGTAACAAGATGTGTTTGTTATTGGGCATTGTGTGTATGTGAGCATAAGTTAGGCATTTAATGACATTGGCACATGTGTGGACTGCTCACATGTTGAACATTGGTTCATACATATTCTGTCTTCAGTGGTTGATAAATATACACAGACCATGTAGAGCTGTCACACAAAATGTATCTTACATTGCCATGTGGACAACAACGCTAGTGATGTGCATTATACAGGCAGATAGAAGGCAAACCCACAAAATTTAGATTTTCACAGTAATTTATGAAGGAAAGTCTTAATTTTATTAAAGACATGTAGGCAAGTATTATGCTTCCCTAATAGTGCATTTTATCAAGAGCAGTAGTTGAGAAATGTAACAAAACTACAACTCCCATAAGGCATAGAGAAGACTAGCCAATTGGACACAAATAAGAACTATTCCAACCAATAGTACTACAGCAACACCTATATCTCCCCACTTGACAGCGAACACCCCTCTTTTCTTGTGCAACGACATTTTCAGTGGAAGATCAGTGTTATCACGGCATGAAATAAAACTTTTCAAGACTAAATTCACGTCCTACAGTTTGCTGTATCTCGGTACAGAAGGATATCAACATTTTGTTCCCTTTAACAGTCAACAAACAAGCAAATGCTCTCCCACTGGTTTTCCATTGATGAAAGGATGATTAATGGAAATGACCAATCTGTGTAAATTGATGGGGCGATAGGTCTTACCTGCACTAGCTTCAGCTGCCAAGAAGTTTACAATGTACACTACATTCGCTGAAAAGGTATCAATAGCTTTTCCCACGCACCAGCTTGCCCAAAGAGACTACTCTTCTAATCCTTGGTGGTACCAGGAGCCCATTATTTGTTAACGTATTCTGAATCTTCTGGCGAAATGGAAGAGCAAGACTGGGGATCCCGCAAATTTTCCAAGCTGAAAGAGTGAGGGAGCTGTCTAATAAGAGGTTGTGGGGCTGCCCCAACAGATTCAGAAGAAGGTTGGGGAACAAAAGGAGAAATGAATAGTCTATTCATAGTTCTAGAAGAGGAGGAAACCAACTTGTGATTGCAAGATTGCAACCACTAGCACCAGTGTTTGCAACTGATGTCTTGTCTGAGCAAGGACCCTGTTGATCATAAGAAAGGAGGAAAAGTGTAGCTGGTTCAATGGGCCCAATCTTAATAAATAGCATCTGTACATAAAAAAATTAGAGGATCTGGACGCCAACTGATGAATTGGAGCAGTTGGGCGTTAAGACTGTTGGCGAATAAGTCTATGTTGAAAGGACCCTATTTGTGCAGAACTGACCAGAAAATTGAAGGATGAAGTCTCCAGTCACTTGAGTCGCGGAGATGGCGGGAGTGGCAGTCTGCCACCATAATGAGGCCTCCAGACATTGGTATTGTGCATGAACTGAGAGTTTGTTGAGAAGACAGAATTCCTAAAAGCTCTTTGCCAGTTCTGCGAGTGGTCTGGATCTGGTGCCGCCGAGGTGATTAATTTATTGAACCGCTGAAATGTTGTCCATGCGCAGAAGAATGGAGCATTGCACTTTGTTTTTTTGCTAGGATTTTGATTGCGATGGAGCATGCAAGGATCTCTAAACAGTTGACATGCAATATAGACTTCTCTAGAGATGGTCTACATCGGGCGCCCCAGCCCATCTAGCTTGCATCGGATTCTAACACAAGATTGGGGGCTGACACAAAGATAGTTCTGTCATTTCAGGCATCTAAATGGTCTATCCACCACTGCAGCTCCAGCTGGGATTCTGGATCTATAGCAATGATGTCAGAGTAGGCTAAACCTCTGAGTAAATGATGAATTTTTAGTCTTTGAAGGACCTGATAGTGAAGGTGAATATCGCCTGTATGGAGGAAGACAGGAGGCCCACAATTCTTGCTAGTGATCTGAGGGAAATGAGGAATCTCTGAAGTGTTTGAAGGATCCCAGATTTTAATGCTTTGACATTTGACAAAGGAAGATGAAGAGTGGTCCTGGAAGAGTTTATCAGAAACCCTACAAATTCTGTCTGCTTTGACATCTTTTTTTTTTCTTTTGTACTAGAAAACTAGAACTGAAGAACCCTGATGGATCAGGGTTGTATTGTGTGTTTTTTGTAATAGGGACGGTATTTCATGTGAGATCATGTTGGACATTTGTGAGGAGAACTTTGGAGGAGGAGGAAACACAGTTTGGAAAGGCTTTTCAGAGAGCTCTCTAATATAACCTAGTACTATATTTAGGACCAAAGGGTCTGATGTTAATCTTTGCCACTTTGTCAGATAATATATAAGTCGACCTCTTATCGAAGTTTGGCCAGAACGAAACTCACCTTGCTGTATATTAGCTCTGAAGCTCTTTTGTCCCTGACTTCGATATCCTCTGCCTCTTGAGGGGTGGGACTAAGGCTTGTAGTCTTGATAAGAGAAGTAATAAATGTTGTCGTAGGAGCCTGTATATCCCTGGTGGCAGTAATTACAAGATACAGTGCATTCCTGCCTTTTCAGCCAGCACCGACACAGAAATTGCAGCCGAGCGCCAATGCAGGCACCCTTGCAGCATGGTGCAAGGGTGTCTGTGTTGTTGGCACAATTGTTTTTGTGCAGGGAGGGGCACCTTCTTGCACAACAACAATCATGAGAGGCAGTTTCCTCATTCATTAATATGTTGCTGCTCTAATTACTGTCTACAGAGCCATTACATTCCTTACACACCTCAATACCAGTAAAACAAGCATAATATCTACTTAATGTGGGGGATTTTATAAATACATTTCTTATTCTGCTTGCTCTGCTTGTTGCAAAACGTTACACTATTTAATAAGCAGTGCATGGTTCTAGCATAAGTTATAGGTAGCTCAGTAAATTATACCTAGTAAACTTCAGTGTTTTTTTTGTTTGTAAACATTAGATTTTGTATTATTTCAATAGCGTAAAATTTTAAAGTAAGATCTTATTACCATACTTAACAACCTTTGCTTTTCTCCATTGGATTTCTGTGTTTGTTGTTACCATATTCACCCAATTCCCTTGCTGATTATAGCTTTTGGCTATATGCAGTGCTGGACTGGCTGCAGAGCCTGGCCTCTGGCCAGACACTCCATCACACTGTCCACAGGAAGTCAACCCAGAACCATGCACATCCTACTGCCTTGCGCTACATGGGGTTGGTAGCAGTGTTTGGTCTCTAGCTTGGCCCTCCACCGACTCCCCATGGACAACAAACCCCCCACTTATGCCCTTCAGCCATGTGTGGAAGGGGTTACTCCATGGGGCTTGGCCAGTGGCTAGGCTCTGTACCCAACCTCACTGTGCATGGATGTTGGCCGAGTTTGACAGGGGGTTGGTCATGTTTGACAGGTGGTTAGCTGCTGTGCACGACCTTTCTCTTTATTTGTATTTTTCATTACTTTTTTTGAACTTCACCTTTGTATATTTCAGTGTCTATTAACCCCAAGCACCTACTAGTATTTCCTTCCATATTCCCTTTACTGCCCGCAGGTACTTCCTCCTGTCACCTTTGTTGTTTACGTTCTTCCCCCTTTTTTTTAGATCTCAGCTAGACAGCGCATGCACGGTCTCAAAGAGACATGTTGTAGTCAATATGGGGGCTTCAGCCTGCCCATAGGCTTCCCATTTGCTAGCTTCATCATCACTCTTATATTCTTTCTCCCCATTTGTCCATGTCATGAATGCATCATGCATCTTCCCTTGTTTAGCCCTCCCTGAGAGCATGGAACAATTACTACTATCAATCCACTGCTCTCATTTTAGGAGCTGTTTTAGTAAGTTACTTTTTTCTTTCTTTTTGAGCACTTCACAGGAGTGCTTGTGTTTTCACTTGTTCCAGCCCCGTTTCTGAAAACAGGCCAGTAAATCTTGTTCTTTTCTTGTCACATTTGCTTTGCCTTCAAAGACTGAGATCAAATGTCAGGTGTTGTTTTCCCAAAGGTGCCTGTTTACTTTTCTTTCTCTGACTGTAAAGTGAAAGGATTTGTTTGTTTAATGTCCCAATGTTGCTTGTTTCTACATCCCGACCCCCTCCCACTCTGTTGCTTGTTACCCCCATCATTCCCACTTCCATGCTATTGCTTATTTATTTTGTTGGCTCTTGCCCTCATAATTTCATGGAGGGTCATTGACTTCCCTTCCTTCCAGTATGCAGCACCTACTTCATCAGAAAATCTTAATGAGTTTAACAAAGGAACTGCTATTTCTGTAAATCACAATATCAACGTGTAATAAACAGTAAAATGTTTTTGGGTCCAGCAAACCTGAAAAATAGCTAGATCACGTGAGACTGTTGTGATTGTAGTCTATTTGTGTACACTGCTGTATGCACGAGTTGATCTGATAATTGATATATGTCATCCACTAAATGTGCTTTTGCTCTGGACTCAAACTTTCGGGTTCATTGCTTTAATTTGAGTAACAAACATTTGACATGGATGACCTGAAATCAGTGTACCCTTTAGAGCGCTTTGTAGTTGGCTATTCAAAGCCTGGGTACACCTTACACCACAATCAACACAGAATGCGCTATTCCAATCCTAAGTCAGCAGAAACAAAGGTGGGCTGGGCTCTTGAGAGCTTGTACCTGGATATTTTCACCACCGCCTCTTAACCTCTGTATAAACCAAGAAGGGAGAGCAGAATTAACTTCACCAATAGAGCATGCTGAGATAACGCGTGTTTCCCATTCATCTGCTCTAGCAATTTCTAGATAGTTGTAACAGGTGCTAGAAAATTGAAAACCTTCCTCCGAACATAAAAAAGTGGATTTGACTTTGCACACAGATAAACTGGGTTATTTACTCTCCCAGACAGTCCATGCTCTGTCTCTACAATAAATAAAGAGGACTCAGCTAGCCACCCTAGTCACCATGCCACCTCCCCCACAAAAGCCAACAGTGAAACTTCAAAGCAATAATAAATCCAACCGCCTGAAGCAGGAGTCAAGACTCGGGCGTGCTTGCAGAGGAGGCAGAAACAGCTACTGGATGCCATTCACACAGTTTTACACAAATTCAGGAGGGTGAGAGGACAGAAAAGAGAAACAACATTGTCTCACATCCCATGAAGGCTGCAGTAGGTAGACAACAAGCATCCAGCTCCACATAATTCAACACGAAGCCACACAATTAAGTGCCACACAATGCCACAACACGCAAATTCACCGCATAATTCCACTACACACAACACATTTAAACATCCCATAATTCTACACCACACTCTACCACTCCACATCATTCCACTCCGTGTTATATAATTACAAACCAGTACATTCAGCTTCACATATTTCCACTCCATTCCATGCCACATAGTTCCACTTCAAATAACACCACTCAATGCAACATAATTCCACTCCACTTCAAACCATATAATTACACTCAATGCAACAAAATTAAACTCCAGATAATTCCACTACCATAATTCTATTCCAACCTCCATAATTACACTTCATTCCATATCTACACTCAACATAAATCCACTCAATTCCAAAACACATTACACTCCACCAAATAGAACTTTGCAACATGCCACACAATTCCACACTATATAATACCACTCCACACCATGCCAGATAATTCCACGACACACCATGCAACATAATTCTACTCCACATAATTCCACTCAACACCATGCCAGATAATTCCACACAACACCACAAATACATCACACAATTCAATGCCACACAATTCCACACCATGCAACATAATTACACTCCACATAATACCACTCAACACCACATAATTCAACTTCACATTAGTACACCTTACTCAATACCACATAAATACACCCCACATAAATCCACTCTATGCCACATAGCAACAATCCACATAAATATACTCCACACCATATTACATAAATCCACTCACCATAATTTCACTAAAAACCACACAATTCCACACCACACAATTCAACTCCAAATAAGGCCATTCTCCATCAAACCACATAATTCCACTCCATAACACAATTCCACTACGCACCACATACATCCAATCCACACCACACAGTTCCGAATTGTGCTACAAAATTCAACATACTTCCACTCACTCCACTACATGTCACTCCACAACGCACAATATCACTCCTCATAATTACACCCCATGGCACACAATCCCGTTGAACACATAATTCCAGTACACCTGATACCACATAACTACTATCCACATAATACCACTGCACACCATGTTACTAATTCCACTACACATAACACCATACAATTCCACACTACACAATTCCACAGCAACCAATTCCAATCCAAACCACATAATTCCACACCACACCACATTCTTTAGAGTACTAAATGAGTTCATGAGGCTGACTGACTGTATTTCGTCCATCCCAGCCTCCCAGGAATTGTGCGACATTCTGGCTAGCCACTTTGAGAAACAATTGTGAATCTATACAGGAATTTCACTAACCACCCATCTCCCACTGACTCTCCGCCCACCATTCTCCCTACTCACAACTCCTCGGCTACTTTCGAGTACCTTTAACCCATCACCCCAGAACTAGCTTTAGAAATTATGAGCAAAGTCAAGTCAGGTTCCCCTTCTCTCCACTCCTCATTATGGTGACACTTGCTAACATTCTGCTCCCCGACTTCAGATCACTGATTAACCATCAGACTCTCTCTTGATGAGGGTTGTCCAGCCATGCTGGTGCTACTTGAAATGTTGGCTGACTTCAACACCATCTCACACTTCATCATGGTCCAGAGACGCTCCCAGATTGGTGTGAAAGGCAAAGCCCTCGGGTGTCTCAGATTGTTAGGCAAGGTCCCTTAAAATCTCATGTCATGCCACTAGACAAACTAATACCACAGGGCTCGCCATTGAGCTCCACACTCTTTAACACATATGTTGCATCACTTGCTCAAGTAGTAAGGTCCTGTGGCCTATATGTTATCTCATATGCAGATGACACACAATTGATCATTTTCATTGGCCCAAACCTTGAATCTACTAAACCCAAATTCAGGGACTGTACAAAGGAAATTGCTTCCTAGATGTCCCAGAATTGCCTACAACTCAAAGGTGATAAAACAGAGATAGTACTATTTGGCAAGGCCCACGACTACTGGTCGCATGACTGGTGGACATTCAAATTAGGCATCTCACTACCCAAAAAGGTAGTCAAAAATCTTGGCATCCTAATTGATGACATTCTCACAATGAGAAAGCAGGTAGGCTCTACATACGCACCTGCTTTGGTATAATGCGCATGTTGAGAAGAGTGTTTCAGTGGTTGCCTTACCACACAAGCAAAATTCTCACACAGGCTCTTGTGGTTATTTGTCTAGACTATGGAAACACTCTAATGGTAGCAGCTAATGCATCGCTCATCAAAACTACAGGTGATTCAGAACACTGCAGCTCACCTTGTCCTAAAGCTTCCTCCCCAAACTCCCTCGGAACCCACTCTTAGCTCACTGCATTGGCTTCCTATTATGAAATAAGCCATTTAAAGCTACTGTGCCTTATACACAGATCCATATCAGGTAAAGGTCCAGCATATCTCCACCAAAAACTCTACCCTTATCTGCTCACCAGAAATCTGAGATCCAAAGATCAACTCTTGCTCCGCCTATGCCACATTTGTGCAGCCAGACACGGTGGTGGATCCTTTTTTTTATCTTGGCCCACATCACTGGTATAGACTTCCGTTACACATGTGCGTGTGCTATGATTTTGTTAATTTAAAAAAACTTTTTAAAAACTGGCTTTTCTAACTGCTCCTCTCTTCCCTTCCTCTGGGTCTGCACTCTTCTGCCAAGATACCCCTTCAGGGGTGATTCCTTGCGCTTTATTAAGTATCAGTAACATAACATAACATTACTTAACATACATCCACTCCACTTCAGGACACATAGTTAAAAGACATTGGGTCTGATTTAGATGTTGGCGGTAACAGTCCCACCATCGGTTTTTCAACTGAAAACCCGTCTGCTGCCTTTGAAGTCTGCCCGCCAGATTTAGATATTGGCAGCCCCATAGAATTTAAACCATTGAGTCCCACTGTCTCTGCCAAGGATTCACATCTGCAGCGTCGGCGCCACAGGAAAAAAGGGCTGATGGTGGGATTCCAGCTACACTTACCACCGAGCCGATTTGGATGTGCCTTACCGCCAAGCAAACAGTGGTGGCCCGGCCTCCACTTCTGAGTCGGTGGATTGGGATGGAAAAGGGGAGAAAACTCACCATTTTTTTACAAATTCCACTTCTGTTTTCAGCTGTACACAACTGGACAGCACCTTCCAGCGCTGCTGCTACGGGGTGCCAGAGAAAACATGACCCCCTATCCCTGGACATGATGGTAGATTTCAATTCAAAGACGATAAAAATACAGTAGCCCAGCAAAATGGAAACAGTGGGAAAATATTTAAATATTCATAAATAAAAATGCCCTAAACTCAGATAAAACTAGGCAACACATACCCCTGCCAAATACTTTTAAAAGTTGAAGAAAAAACAATTCATCAACCATTTTATGCAAACATGCACATAGATGATAGAGGGCAAGCAGACGCACATGGGGAAGAACAAAGGGAAATGTCTGGCTACATGGGTTTCTACTCCTGGAGTCATCCAGGCCCTAGTCACCAAGAGGCATATACAGACAAAAAATATAATTTACATTTGACATTAACACAATGTCATCCATAGGCCCCTAAAATAATAAAATTATCTATAGCCGAGCAGCAGTGGGAACATTCAAAATATATCCAAGGCCTATAGCAGGCCCCCAAAGTAAAACATACCACAGTATGAAGATAAATGTGGACACAATTCTCAAATGCACAAGGAAAAGGAGGAAATGTTATTAACCCCAGGCCTACCCCATTAAAAATGGTTATTATCCTTTAATCTCACATGCGCCTGTCTGTACTCTTTCTACGCCAAACGCCTGGCAATCTGAAACAAACAAACATCATTTTGAAAAGGAACAAACATAGTGGTGCCTGCCAACACAAATAGTTTGCAAAAAACTGCACTGAACTTACTTGCTTTTCCAAGAAAAGGGAAAATTCAAAGGACCCACTTTGAAACACAGATTACCTAAACAGACTGCTTGGGTAAAAAAGGTAGATCCAAATGAATTTTAAAGTTAATTTGATCTGTGTCTGCATTAAGGAATTGATGCTCTCATGTAGGTTGATTGCATTGATCCCATGCAGTGATCATGTTGTTCCAGCAATATGATTTTTCTCCAGTGAGGCAGTGTAATTGCAGGCATCACGCACAACTTTTGCAACACAAAATTTCCTAGATTATGTCAGATTACTCCAACGTAATAAATATTATGCCCAGACCTTGCCTATTCCATTGGTGTCTCTATGGAAAAGTCTATAAAACTCCCTGTATAGGAGAGGAGTTTAGCCTTATATACTTAGGTGGTCATCCTGACCCTGGAGGTCTTAGACCGCCACGGCTGCAGTGGCGGTCTCACTGCCAATGGGCTGGCAGTGAAGACCGCCACATTATGAGTGTGGCGGTTTGGCCTGTGCCAAACCACCACTTTCCCATGCATCCTGCCAGGGCAGTCGGACTGGCGAGCCGGAGATTAGCATCTCCGACCCGGTGGTCCACCCAATACAGCCAGCGGTATCACAAGTCCCCTTACCAATCGCTATGAAATCCCTGGTAGAAAGGCTACTCGCAACAGGAAGTTGCATTCCTGTCGCTGGTAGATGACTCCCAAAACCCCCATCTACCCAAGAGCCCCCACCCCATTCCCTTATAACATTCCCACCCTGCACCTCCCTGAACCTCCTAGTAACTCCTGCCAACCCCCGCTCCCAGTAGTGACCCCCCACTCCTCCCTATCCCTGTACTTACACCCACTACCCTGCATACATGCACGCACCCACAGACATGCACACCCTGACACTCATTCACACTCTTGCGCACACACACACACACGCAACACCCCAACTCACACACGCACTCACTACATTCTCCCACATTGCCACGCACACTTACTCTACCCCCTCCTTTCCTCCTCATACATACACACACAACCCCACCCCTGTCTACATGCACTCACATTCACTCACACACGCATCACCATCACCACATTTACACACAGACACACATGCCCGCATGGACAGACACTCCCCTTCCCACCCCCCATTCAGGACACACACACACACTCACATACATCCATTCACACAGCCCACGCCTCTCCCCTTGCGGAGGACACATACCTCGTCTGATGAGGTGCTCCTCCCTGAGGGAACGGGACCCGGCGCTCCCACCACCGGCAGCGCCCCGCCATCAGGACACCACCAGGCCATAGTACTGCTCGTAATACGGCTGGCGGAGTCCTTTTGGCAGGGTGGAGTCGGCGGTGGATCCGGCGGTGGAACTGCCTCTGCGCCTCCAACCGCCAGCACAACTACTGGGGATTTCCACCCAAATTGTGGCGGAAACCTTCAGTACTCATAATATGGTGGTCGGAAGACCACCAGCACTGGAGGTCTTCTGGCGCCCGTGGCTTCGGTGGTCTGAGGAAAAGACTGCTGCAGTCTAAATGACCACCTGATTTCTATAAGGGGCAATCCTTTTAGCTCTGCATTGTGATATCACTCTTTGCTTAAGTTTGCTTAAAAAAATAACTCAGACTTCAAGTTGGCGTGCAAGCTGATTTTTGATGTTTTCAACAAATATTAAGATAATACACAAATATAGCCTTTACAGCTGTCAAGATATACAGGTGTTAACCCCTACAAACTCACTAAGCATTTTTCTAAGCACTAATATCACAAAGACGATTGAGCAGATTTACACCGAACCACCAAAGCATACTTTCTCAGTCAAGTTCAGGCTAAGTTTGGCATAAATTAGTTTAGCATCTTTTTCGGTAGCAAATAGCAAAACTTACTACGGGCGCTCAACTGGAAAAACACATCTGTTTGGCCCAGAATTAAAGCTTTTTGCTGTGCAACACACTACACGAACACTGGCTTGCCAGAACCCAGCTGTGTAAGCTGAGCTCCAAATTTGGTGCAAATCTATCTAAGGTAAAAACAGCTAAACAAAATTACACCAAATTTGCCAGTAAGCTGGAGCGTTACTCAGAAAGTGTGCTTTTTTGATTTGGTGTTCTTCTCTTGAGTTGTTTTAGAGAAATTAGGGTTCAACATGTATAGACATCCATTGCTGTGACAATCCCACAGGAAAAAACATCAAAACAAGTGTTTTGATTGGTCCGACCCTTGGGACACTGGTGGGACCGTACAATGTGGTTAGCACCACAACATGAAAACAATGTTGGGCCAACATTTTAAATCTCAGGGACTTGGTCCCAGAATCCTGCAAATGTTTTTTCAAAGGATATAAAAAGATCACAGTAAGGGAATACCCTGATCACTTATCCTCTGTGGTGGGGTCCTAGAGGGACTTCCTATGGCTAAAAGGCAGATTTTTTTTTGCACCATCATGGTCCCACTGGAGTCTCGAAGGACCCAGCACAGCCCCTTTGGTCCAGCAGTACAAAACAAAATGTTAAAAAAACATCAAAAGAAAATCAGCAAACTGGCAGCCCACACTTGCGACCAATGATCTCCCTGCCCCATGCACAGCCAAAGGCCATGCGCGGCGACAGCTGGCTGAAAAAATAAACTGATAACATATCACTATGTTAAACAAACATCGAAATTCATTGAAAAAACAAAGGTTAAGGTACAGTTATACGAGACAAAGGTAGTGAGATTTCAACTTGCAAAAAAACCTTAGAAATTCACTAAAAAGGGACTACCATTTAAAAAACAAAAAAACAAGAGATATTCGCCAGTTATATGTAGCTGACATAGGGGCCTATGTATACGTTGGCCGTGTGTATACTCCATTGCGACGGAGTAAACACAGCAATAGCATTTTAGTCTGTCTGCCTAATTTAATTGTGGGTGGACCAGAAGTTTGGATATGGCAGTGAGTAAGGGCCACCTGAGAAATAGCAACATGTTTGCCTTCCCAATTTAGCTGGGCAGACACGTAGCTATGTTTTTACTGTCTCTCACTGTCAGGCAAACCCTGGAGTTAGGGACAGTAAAAGGTGAATAATGTTCCACTTGCAATGCAATTGTTTTTTTTTTTTTTAAGAAAAACCCGTTTTGCAACCCTGCATCAAACAGCAATATGCAATGACAGGAAGTGCCGTAACTGAACTTGGGTTGGAGTCATAATAGTATGTAGAAAGTCCCCAAAAGCAACACGCTCCCGAGTGGTAGCATATTTGAAGTTAGAAGAGTAGATTTTCATTCCCTAAAATTAAACAACTTTCTCATTAATAGTTGGGTTTGAGTTACAATAGTACATCTGAACTCCCCAAAATCAAACACTAACCAAATGGTTCAAAGTTTGAATAGTTTAGTTAGAATTGTAAATTGGCACTCCCCAAAAATAGTGATTTTACTCAATAGGTGTTGGGTTGCAGTTAGAATAGCAAATATACACTCCCCCACATTAAGTACTTTCCCTAATTGGTGTGGATTTGGGATTTAAAATAGTAAAGCTACATACCCCAAAATTAAACACTTAATCCAATGGTAATTGCCCTAGACTGATAATAGTAAATACAAACTCCCTCTACATTAAACACTTCTTCCAATGGTTGAGTATTTGGAGATACAATACTAATTACCGCCACTGAAAACGAAACAGTATCTCCAATAGGTTATGTACATATTTTTAGAATATTTAAAAAAAAAAAATTAAGGTGGGTAATTAAAATTAATATTTAACAATAGAGGAGTTTTTGTGTTTTGTTGATTTGCTTAGTATAGTTTTGTATGAAAGTTGATTATTATTTGGTGTGGATGGTTGCCTACCTCAAGAAAACTAACTTGCCAAAGTAAATTCACTAAATTAATCCTGGTAGTTATGGCACAGAGCAGACAGGCTTAGCTTAGGGTGATGTGGTAAGTATTTATACATACCAAAACAATAATAAAGACACAATACTAAACAATAAAACCGATAAAAATCCCAAACTAGGCGAGAACAATGGAGTAGAATATAATAAACAAAATGAGACAAAAATGTCCTTTAAGAGCAACAGAAGATATACATTTTTTAAATTCTGAGCAGTAAACTATGACTTAAATGGGATTTCAGATCACAATGGAGCTAGGGTCTGATATATCAAGAGGTTCGTCCCGTTCAAACATTTGACCTGTATTAGGGTCTGATTTAGAAATTGGTGGGGGGGGGTGTTATTCGATCACAATGGTGAAAGGAAGAAAGGAAATCCCTCACCATTGTGACAGAGTAACCCATCCGTCAAAATCTAAATCTGACCCTTAGTCTTTTTATGGACCGCAAAATCTTCTGGCAGGGCAAGCATCAAGCTCTATCTGACACTGTTGCATTAAAATTGAACAACTGGTCCATAAAGGTTCCACTACTGGTGCAGGAGGTCTTGGAAGTCAAAACGTTCCAACTTTCCCGGTTACTCTCGGCTCCTAGGACCTCTGGGACAGCACTTAGAGATCACAATTCATTCCATCAGAGGCCACCAGAAAGTCCAGTCCAGTACAGGTTCAGTTGGTACTGCATAAATGGTCATTTCAGTAAAAAAGGCCTCTTGAAGCATGCTGTTTCCCTGTAGCCACATGGGAGGGTGGTCAACAGACCAATGGAGGTTTCTTCTTTGTCATGGGTACAAGAGGAAGCAGGTCCAGTCCTTGAGTTCTCCTCTCAGGTCACAGACAGCAGATCAAGTTATATACAAAACTTCTGCAGGTCCAGAAATTGTTTTGAACTACTGTGGGTGAGGTGTAACCTTTGTAGATTTCACTCCCTTACTGCAAACTATTACAGAGTGCATCATTCCAAGGCTATCTGTCCTTGGAAAACAATTGTATGCCAGGCAAGAGTGTATTTAGGGAAATGAGCAGCCCCCTGCTTCTAGGCTGGTGTCCAATTGGCTGCCCAGGTCTTAAAGAACAAAGCCTTCCTTCCTTATGCTTCCTTTTACACTAAGCTATGAATTGGCAGGATTCAGCTCAGTCCCTTTCAAGTTAACGAATGTTCCTGAAACCTCATGTGCTGCACATCCTGAGCTTCTAGGGATCACCTGCTGCACACCTAGCTCATCCTACCATCAGGCCAAAGCTGTTGTTCTGCTCAGCTTCAGGCAGGGAAAAAGTAACTTTCTAAAGGTTCCTTTTTACCCTGTGATTCTGATTATTTTGATTGGCCTGGCCAGGCTTAAACTGTAGCAGTGAGACTGCAATGGTAGGCCTGAGGCACAAATTTTCTTATCACACTATAGGATGGCACAATAAGAGACCTAGTTCACAGGCGACATTCAACTTATAACTTTCCATGCCATGGATATAGTCTCTACACCACAAACTATGGCCGTATAGGAGAGTTATATATGCCAATCAAGAACTAGACAATTTGTATATATTTTAAAGTTCAGAGTTCATACACTGTGCACTAGACAGTAATACTCCCACCCCAGTGCTGAGTATGAACTCCAGAAATCAAGTTCAGTAAAAAATGTGGGTAGCCACGCCAAAAATCATTTCCTCAAAACTATGTATCCACCAGGACAGCCTTGGTCATCCACCAAAAAGACTAGTGAGAACATGCTTTATCGGCTCCTTCTACTATGTGCTGGATGACTATCATGCAACAGATGGAATTAAAGAAGGTGTACGTAGTAGACTAGTATACCAAGTGGGTAATAGATTACAGACAACTTTCTTTGGCTAGAAATATTTAATTTACTTACCAGCTCCACAACTCCATGCGGCTAATGAAGCCTTCGTCGTAGCTCAAAAATAATCAAACAAGCATCTTTCCAATGTTTGCCCTCTTTCTAGGCTGCTGCCCTGTTGAATACCCTAGTGCTTTCTCTAATAAATGTTTTAGACCATCTTACATTTAGGCACGATATTATAATGTTCATGTTTCCACCTCAAGTTGATTGGACATTGTAGTGATGGCAGTTTCAGCTTTAGGTGCCCCCAAGTAGTGACAATCTTCCATGTACACATCCTGAAAATTAATACTGTACAAAAAAAACCAACTAGTACAAGTAAAACAAAAAAACAATATGAAAAGGCCGAGTGAGAAAAAAAACATTAGCAAGACGAAAAACAGACCAAGGAAGGCAGTGAATGAGTAATTACACAATTAAAGAAAGAGAAGACTAGAAAAAACAAAGAAAGGCCTTGGGATCAACTAATACAATGAAAATACAGAAAGGACAAAGAAATGAATAAAAAGACAAGAACTGAAGAAACAGTCCTAGGACAATAAAACTGAAATACAACCCAGTGAAGTTTCAGGAAAGAGAAAGATTTTAGAAAGGTTTTAGAATGTAAATTAGGACCAAGCATGACAAGGAAAGATCAAGAACAACAATGAAATGCCAAGTAACTAAAATAGAAAAAAAACACCATAAAGTATAGTATAGACAATGAATTTAAAAAAAGACCAGGGGAAACAAGGAAAAAGCAACACAGCAAATAATGACAAGTGAAGACAATAAAAGGCAGACCCAGAAAAATCAAGAAAGGCAATAAATGCAAGAAAGCAGAGGAAATAATATGCAACTCTGGAAGGCTGGACATTACATGAGAAATCATGGAAGATACGTTTTGCAGGCAACAAGTGTCTTGATACATCAGTTTCTCCAGGCTCATACAGGAGTCCATTCCACTTCGCCAACTTTCCATGGGGTGGGGGCGAGGTTTAAGTTAGAGAGGGGAAGGGGGAATTAGGCACTCTCCAATGCCTATCAACGTGACACATGATATCTATTGGAGTCCAGGTCAACGCTTATGTGCAAAATGTCCATTTTGGGGTTGTCTTGTAATCTCGATACCAACACCTCACCTAAGGTGACAAGGACCCTTCCTCACACTCCAAAAGGGCCTAATGACACTGCAGCTCCATATTGTGTGGAATAAGTCACCTTGCATCTAAGCCAAAGTGGGGAGCCAAACTAACACATCATGGCTCTACTAAGGAAAGTGCAACGAAAATATTTTAACTGAATGGTGCTGAATCAAGATGCAATGCCAGATTCCAGGGCAGCACCCTTGATTCCGGCTAGTGTGCATCGGAGACTGTTCCCAAGTCTCCCTCTCCGTCATGACACAACTGTAAAAGGAATCTGGGGTGTTTTTAACTTGTGAGCAGTATACTTGTGACTCCCTATCAATAACTTTGCCTCAAGATCAGCTATGCATGGAGTGAGTGCATGGGACGGTTGGGTATAACTGAAGAGCACTCTTCAGTGGAGATCTGATTCTTCCTGCATCCCCGTGCCTGCCATTATGTCTCCTACCATGAGATACCAATATTATCTCAGACCTTCAGGCCCCACAGTTAGGAGACCTAACTAAGTGCCTGATTTCGATATTGGCGGAAGGGTTACTCCATCACAGCGGTGGCAGATATCCTATCTGCCGAAATCTAAATCCTATTATATGCAATGGGGTTTAGATTTCAGCGGACGGGATATCTGTCACTGTTGTGACGGATGGAGTAACCCCTACATCAATATCTAAATCAGTCCCTAAGTCCCCTTCCCACTCATGGAGGATTTTCCTTGATCAATTTTCATTTTCAACCCAAATTCCTGAATGTTTTGTTCCATATTTTGAACACCAATTGAGTAGCTGCGGGGAAAGATGAGCGTATAGCCCCCCCCCTTCACCCTGTAGACTGAGTGACGTATTTTCAACTCTGTGTCCCCCATTTCTGAGTTGCAAATGCAGGGTCTCTGTGTGCTTTGTGCCACCACTCATTGAGGATTGCTAAATATGCCAATCTATCATATGAGGATTTAGAACATTTGGTCAAAGCTATTCTGGGAAAGTCTTGATTCCACAGGAAAGACCTCATTTTAGGGTTAATCCGTGTAAAAATAAGGTATGCACACCTCGAAGGGAAAGTTCTGTAACTGATATCACAGGTGTGGTTATACTACCATTTTAAAGATTGCCAACCTCCCCTTTCGGGATAGTGGTAAGGAGGCCCAAAATGCTATAGCACTCCATAACTTGTCAATCTGTGGTTGGAAGGTTTTATTTCAAAAAGCCGTTTCTTCTTGTGTTGGGTATACTCCTAGTTACTTAAAACTGTCATTAACAACCACCAGGCTTGGGCTCAAATTCTGCTGCCTAATATTTGGTTTTCTTGGTTCTCTTGCAGTGAGCCCTATGAAATCTTCAATGATAAGAAATACCTGAAAGGACCTTGGACCGGACCACCTGTGATCCTGTAAAAATACATAGTTGGAGTACATGGCTACTCAGTCTGCGACATCCAGAGCCAATTCAAATCCCTTCAAATGGCCATCCACCCATATCAACTCTGCCAAAGGGTGTGCTGTTATGGTGAAGAGTAATGGAGTCAACAAGCAGCCCTATCTGGTGCTCTGTTTCACTGGGACTGGTTGGGCTATCTCGTACACCACCTTCACTCACATATGTGTATAAGAGTTGAGTGTAACTAATGACACTGGGACCAATATTGATTTTCTCCAATAAAGCAAATGAATAATCCCACACCACTGAGCTGATGGCCTTCTCAAGTTCAGCAATAAGTAACACTAGTAGACCGTTTAATCTGTCTTTGATTGAAGGGTACTGCGGAGATGTTTAATGGCCCTTTCCAGCACAAATCTGTACCAGTTCGACTGCGCTTCTAAGTATATCACCTTTGATAACTGACTGGCTGAAGCTTTTGCCAGAATCTTAACCTCATTGTTAAGGAGAGAAATCAGTTGATATGAGTAGCAAAGTTTGGGAGGGCAGCTGGGTTTGTGAATCGCAACTATTTCAGGCTCCCTCATGTCTGGTGGTAGTTTCCTGTGGTCTAACAGCTCTTTCACCACATCCACAAGTGGGTCAGTGAGGGTGTGGCCAAGATGCAGAACATGGCATCCACTCTTCTTTGAGCTCCATCGCGAGCCACATAGCAGTCCATGATTTCTCCGATTGATTACCTGAAAAAGGGACTGCATTGCCCCTGATTCCTGCCCCTCGGTGGTTGAGCCCCTGCTGGCTGTGCTGATCAGCCCACGCAGCACAAAGCCTACCTACTGCCCACGGGGATTGGCCGTCGGCTCCTGGAAGGAGCAGTGGATGCATGCCCAAAGATTTCTGCTGTTACAGGTAGCCGACTGCAGGTGTAGGCCAGGCTGCCGCCTTCATGACAGAAGCGTCAGACGACCAGGTGCTCCTCTTTGTGGCGGAACCTTTCTGGGATTGTGGGGGTGGATCATTTGCGAGGCAGCAGTGATGTAGTGGATGGCAGGTGGTGGTGGCTCCAGGACCACATCGGAGGTTCTGTAGCAAGAGTCACTTCTCCCTGGATCGGCTGAACCCACAGGAGACAGCTGCCCACACTTGAGCCGAGCAGTACTACGTGGCACGTACGAATCTCCATTCAAGATCTCTGCAGGTATCTCTATCACTGGGCAGGGAGAGCCCTGGAACTTGCACAATGGCTCGACCCATCTCTTCTCCAGTGTCTTGGTTGCTTCCTTATCTGGAAGGAGGGAGTGGACCTATACGTCTGAGGCACAGTCTAGCTGGGGTATTGGGAACCTTCGCATTTTGGGCAGCAACTCTCACTCCCTCTGTGGGCATTGATAGCAGCAAGGATCCCAACAGTTCCCACAAGACTGCCTATCACAGGTGGGCCCACGACGATTCTGGTCTGGCAGGGCTAAAGTAGATGAGCCCACCCCCCCTTGGTGAGAATCTTGACCAGAATATAGTCTATGACAGAGTGGTGGATACCGGTGGATCACCCAGAGGTGGTCTCTGTGGTATCTTACCTTGCAAAGCCACATCTGAATCATGGGGTCTCCCTGGACACCTAAGTGGGAATGGAGGTGCAGAGGCTTTTCCCCATCACTATAAGAGATACTGTTGCGTAGGCTCTCATTATCCTAATGAGACTACTGGATTTTTGGGTGGCAGGATCGTTCACAGTGTGGGGGACTAAGACTAACCCACGGCGAAGGACCCTTGTCACCCCAAATCCGGGTTGAGCTCCGGCTAACTAGCAGTGCCTCATCTCTCCCAAAGGGAAGAGACAATTGGGCAGCCGAGCGCATGACATCTTAGTGCTTCCCAGGGAAGTCGTGGTCACTCAGATCCCAACCAGTGCTCTCATACACAGCGTGGTCTCATATATAAATGACAAAAGCAGTTTGAGTTTTAAAGATTGGTTTAATAAAACAACTGCATTTTAGATAACAAGGCGTGAGCCGCAATAACCAGAACCATACAACACAGTAGGATTGAAATAGTAACGAGGAGAGTGAAACATAAGAATAACGCTATCATAGTGCTACTAGATTACGTTCTCTCCTCTAAGTTCTATTTTGAGCACAGCATGTTAAGCTATAAGCCTGCCTTTCAGGTTCCCCGGGGAGGATACCAACCCTCATACCTGAGCAAAGGCCTGTGATTGGGATCAGCATCTGCAACAGGGCAGTCAGCGTCTAGTTGTTGTTCCCTGGTCGGAATCTCCCTCTTACGTGTACCAGGACTAGGAAGTGCTTTTATAACTAACACGCCGGTGTTCTAAGAAACGTCCCAACGTAAGAATGTGTACTTTCTTCGAACCCTGAAAACTAAACTTCTACCACGTCTATCGGCAATATATCACACTGTATCCTTGACTGAAGCACAGAGCGAGCAAGAATGTATTGTTTGAGAACTCCGGTGCTGAAGTAAGCTAAACAGTGTGATAGAAGAAAATAAAACAAGACCGTGAAACTGGTTATTAAAAAATAACAGTGAGAAGCTAAATAAAATGCATCTAGAACAAAGTACACAGAGGCCTAACGTTTTAAGCAAACGTGCAAAAGCTACATTAAAAATGGCTACACTACAATACCCTGTTGGATTTTCCCACACTAGCATACCACTGGCCAAGATGGGGAAAGATAAACATCATGGGATGCATTCCTTGTAGGGAAAATTGTTAAATTCACCAAACCTACCTCTTACAATGCAGTACTACGCAGGACCAGATAGCCTCAATCCTACAGGCCCTTCATGACTCTTGCTCATCCCTAAAGGGGAGAATTGTCAAGCTCAATGTTGATTTCACTCTCCTATGCCAAGACTTGTGGAACGCTGTGGACAGGGTAGTCAAAGCTAAGGGGAGGATCTCAGAGGCTGGCGAGTGGCGACCAAATTCAGGGACTCCAGTCATCGCTTACTGGTCTGCAAAAAAAGTACAGCATCTTGAAGCCAAGAGAGAAGGTGCAGAGCACTGCTCCTGTAGGAATAACATCAGGATTGTTGTGGTCCCTGAGGAAGTAGAAGGTTCTGCATCCACTCTATTTGTCACACACTGGCTGAAGACCTGCTTCCCCAGGGAAGAATTTACCCTTACTTAGTGTTGGACAGGCTCATAGATTTCTCACCCCCAACTGCCCCTGGAGTCACTGTGGCCAATATTTAATTTTGAAGCTAGAGATGCCATTCTGGGAGCCTCCCACAGCCATGACAATCTGAGATATGCCTCCTCTTGGATCATGGTGTTCCAGGACTATACATTGAAAGTGTAGCGACAGCGACTGACCTTTTTAGAGGTAAAAAAAATAGATGGCCATGCAAATTCAACACATGCTACTATTCATGGACCATTTTAGAGTTATATTCAGGGAGAAGACCCTCTACTTCAGAGAGTGCATGGGCTTGGTTGGGGGACTGCCCGAACTTTACTTAAGTGGTCCCCTCCCAAAACAATGTTCTTCCAACACATTGCTTCCTGAAACAGGTGCTGTGGCACACCCGGAGGCCCATAAGAGACCACTGCACTGATAATTTGCATATTGCTAGTCCAACCCACCAGCATACTGCACCTGCAGATGACACTCCTGCTGAAAGGAGGCCCATGACTCCCTCGCCTCTCCATATGGCGGAGTTTCCTATGCTCCATTGATGGGTGTGGTTTCCCCTTGGCCACACTCTGATTAACTAACTTTTTAGTTACTAGTTTGACCTTGTGGACAATTATGGGAACTCCAGTGCAAAGGGACACAGCTTTTTCCAAGTAGCTCTTCATTAAAATTATTTGATCTTAAAACACGATGAGTACAACATGGACATTCAAGGACATCAGGAGTACTCAATCAGTACAATTAACATGCCTTGGCACCCCAGGGTACCAATTTCCCGGAACTAAGAAAATAACAAATCAAAAACACATTTCATGTCTCACAGAGAGGAAAAGCGCCCAATGAGATAGCCCACTAACCACAAACAAAAGAAATGGGTCTGAAGGTGAAGTTTCTAGGTGTAATGACTATGTAGGGCCCCTGTAGAAGGTCAGGTGCACCCACAGAGGATCATAAACATGGCAAGGAACTGATAAAGTATGTGGAGTGTGGAGCGCCCACGGGAGCCCTACACAAGATCACCACAATGTTGTGCGTCCCAGCCAACGATGAAGGGAGGGTGTATGGGAACCGACTACTAACAGTGTGTGTGTGTGGGGGGTCCAGGGGTGAAAAAAAGAAACTCCTCTAGGCATTACCATAGTGAGGGTGTGTATGACTCAGCAGGGGAGGATATCAACCCCGACGTCCAAGGCATAGGAAGCAACTTTTTAAAGAGAGCTGCCAACCATTGGACCGCCAGCAGGTCAAAGAGCAACAGATAAAAAACACACAGTCTCAAGGAGGTCTCTAATCGGTCCAGACCAACAATCTGACAGCTTTAATTACTATCTCAGAAGAAATTAGAACTCTAAAGGGATAAAGGAGGGAGAGCAGCAGTGGTGATCTTGCTCAATCTCTCTGCTGCATTTGACACAGTCAGTCATTCTGTACTATTAAACAGCTTAACAAACATTGGCATTTCAGGTTCTGCTCACACGCTTATTGCCCCCTTCTTAGAGGAAAGAGAACATAAAATGCCCCTGAGGGATTTTTTATCTAAGTCTTCTTCCCTCATCTATGGGGTCCCCCAAGGGTCTTCACTTAATCCTACCCTCTTTAATATTTATGTGCCCCCTTTGGCTAAACTATTTCTATCCTTTGGTTTTGCCTCAGCAGTCTATGCTGATGATACACAGATCATAGTCTCAGTCCCAAGTAAAGTTGAAGAAGTAGCCAAGAGGTTTAATACCTGTATGAAGGCTAAAGCTGGATGGATGACCTCTAACTGTCTAAAACTTAATTCTGATAAATTTGAAGTGCTCATTTTTGGTAAAGATCCCACTTTTTGGGGCCACTCTTGGTGGCCCTCAGATTTAGTATCACCTCTGATCAAGGCTTCTAAAGTAAGGAACCTTGGGGTCTTTTTTGATACTGATCAATCTTTTAAGGAGCAGGTTAACAGGCTTTAACCTTCCTGCTTCTTTCAACTGAAGATTATAGGTGCTTCCTTACATTCTCTTTGAGCATCAAAAATTTGTTTTTGGCTGGGGTTTTGTCTAAGATCAATTATTGTAATGAATGACTTATATATGAGAGTGGGACAAGCAGTTCTTAAAAAACTATAGATACTGCAAAATGCAGCTGTTCATTTTCTCAAGGAAATGTCAGCAGAAAATGCTTTCCAAGACCTCCACTGGCTCCGAATAAAAAAGCGGGTGGCTTTTAAAGCCCTGTGCCTGGCCCACAAAGATTTATACAGTGTCCAATCTGGTTGCTAGCAAAACAAATCAGGTGGTACAATCCAGTTCGACATCTGAGATCTTCAGCATCCTTCCTGGTATCGGTTAGCAAGATAAATAAAGCTTAGTCGGGCGGCCGTGGTTTTATCTACATGGCTAGTCAGTTATGGTATAAAATGCCACTGTATGTTAGAAATCAATCGAGTCATCAGAAATTTTGCAAGCTTTTAAAATCTTGGTTATACACATAGGGGGTTATTCTAACTTTGGAGGAGTGTTAATCCGTCCCAAAAGTGACGGTAAAGTGACGGATATACCACCAGCCGTATTACGAGTTCCATAGGATATAATGGACTCGTAATACGGCTGGTGGTAAATCTGTCACTTTTCCGTCACTTTTGGGACGGATTAACACCTCCTCCAAAGTTAGAATAACCCCCATATTCTCTTCACTAGATTGTTTTCTAGCAGGTCCAGCGAAGGGACGTTTTCCATACTTGACCCCTTGTCGAAATATTATTGATATAATCTTTAGGATGCTGTTATAGGTGTGCCTAGATTTTCCAGTGGCAAGACACCTTTGGGTATTCACGCGATCTATAAGTACCGCTTCATTCATTCATAAGCATCCAGCAAAGGTGTGGCTCTATGCTGCAGGGGGATCAAACGCCATGCTGGTGTCTCAGCAGACATCCATTTAAGAAGGTCCTTCAACCAGAGTGACAGTGATGGCGCCAGTGCAGACTTCTAGGCTATGGTTATACTGCGCTTCAATAGAATGAACTCCAAATCGATGAAACTCATAGCGTATTTGTTCATGCACATACAAGCGGTCAGACCCAGGAGGCAATGACTTGGATCGAACTGTAGGAGATAGCCCATGATGTCAGACAGAATCTGGATGACCTCCCTCCAATAGCTGTCAATCTCCAGGTAGGCCCACACCATATGATAAAAGTCGGCCTCTAGGCAGGGGCACCAGGGGCACCAGGGGCATTTTGAGGTAACACCTGGGAACATACGATAAAAGTCATAAAAGGGATAATTTATGTCTGATGAACATAATTTAGCTAGATATATTTGAGACAGGAGTACCTGAAAAAACCTGTTCCAACACACAGAATCATTGTCTGTCTGCCAGATCCTAGTCAGGAGACTAAACCACCCATCTCTCAAAGCTTGGGGGTCAGGATGCAAAGTTCCAACAACCTGCTGTATAGCAGTGTTCCTGCATGCCTACCCATACTGTGCTCCAACAATACCTGGAATTCCAAGGATGTGACAGGCCTGGTACTCTTCGGCCCCCACACAACCCCGATGGCCACCACCATGGCATTGTATGTCAAAAACTAGCACTCATAAATGTCATGGTGCTTCCTGAGGTCCTGAAAGGACATCAGAAGTTAATCCTCATATAGATCCCCCAGTGTGAGATCATCTGCCTCCGTCCAAGTGCCCATGCTGTGATTGTTTAGAATCTCATGAAGTGCTGGGAGCACCCACAGCAGCAGAGTGGGTGCATATGGCATTGGGCAATGCCACAGGGTCACATACTTGTCCCAACAATTCTTAGAAACTCTGCCAAGGAACCCCAAACTTAAGGAGCCAAGCCGGAAGCCCTAGAGCCAGTCCAACATGCCCCGTCCCTCTAAGTCCCGGGCAATGCAAGTCAACTCTGGAGTGGGGATCATCACCAGCCACCGCATTGGCCACTGTAGCTGCACAGCAGCATAGTGCGGCACTCTCAGGACCACCTTCTCAAGAAGGATGATCAACTTGTGTAACACCACTCTTGTCCTTGCAGGCAAGGCTGAAAAATGATAAGGCAACCGGGGTAAGAACAACATTTTTACAATGGAGCCCATGGCAATTGGAGAGAGCGGTAAGCATATACTAAATATGGGCTTGTTACCCCTTTCAGATCAGAATCCACCACTCAAAAGGTATATGAGGGCAGTAATAATGTTCGTCTATAAAAGGAGCAGGTCTCACAGTAGTGGAAAGAAACTGAGGAGTTTTTCACTACCAGGACATATAAAACACATTTGTACATGTCCTGCCTTTTACCTATAGCACCCTGCCCTATGGATTACCTAGGGCCTACCTTAGGGGTGGCTTATATGTAGAAAAAGTGGAGCTTAAGGCTTGGCAAGTACTTTTAAATGCCAAGTTGAAGTGGCAATGAAACTGCACACGCTGGCCTTGCAGTGGCAGGTCTGAGACATGGTTAAGGGACTACTTATGTGGGTGGCACAATCAGTGCTGCAGGCCAACTAGTAGCATTTAAGTTACAGGCCCTGGGCACATGTGGTGCACTTTATTAGGGACTTACAAGTAAATAAACTATGTCAATTGGGTATGGACCATTGTTACCATGTTTAAAAGGAGAGAGCATATGCACTTTAGCACTGGTTAGCAGTGGTAAAGTGCACATAGTCCTAAAACAGCAGAAACATTGTCAGAAAAGTGGAGGGAGGCAGGCAAAAAGTTGGGGATGACCACCCTAAGGCTGTCAGGTCTAACATTTGTCCCCCCTAGCTAAACCCCCAATCCCCTGGGAACTCTCATCACTAAGACAGAAGAATCTGGAGAGCGCATCAGCATTAGCGTGGTCAGTCACAGGGTGATGCTCCACCGTAAAGTTAATTCCCTGTAGGGAGAGGGACCACCTCAGGAGTTTAGGATTTTCACCCCTCATCTACATAAGCCATTTGAGGGGCCTGTGGTTTGTCTGAGCCCGAAAGTGAGCCCCAGACAAGTATGGTCTTAGCTTCTTCAGTGCCTAGACCACAGCAAATGCTTCTCTTTCAATGGCATTCCACCTATGTTCCCATAGAAATAACCTTCAACTAATGATGGGGACTTGTTGGTCTCGGCCCTCCTCATTCAGCTGTGTTAAGACCGCCGCTATGCCATGCTCTGAAGCGTCTGTCAGCACAATGAACTCTTGGAGTAATAAAGGGCCCTGAGCACGGGTGACGTGCTCATGGCTTCCTCAAGAGAATCAAAGGCTTTCTGACAAGCCTCTGTCCAGATCACCAACCTAGGCTGCTTTTTAGAATTGAGCTCAGTTAAGGGGGCCACCATGGTGCCATAACCCTTAACAAATCTGCGGTAGTAACCAGTGAGGTCTAAGAAAGCTCTCACTTCTGTTTGGTTTCTAGTTGGTTGCCAGGCTGTGATTGTCTGAATCTTGGCCTGGAGGGGGATGCACCTTGCGCCCACCTACTAGGTGTCCCTCGCAACCACAGAACCCTGCCTAATCAGGCATTTACTGGCCTTGATTGTCAGTCCTGCCTGTTGCAGGGCCTGGAGCACCTCTTGGAGGTAGAGCAGGTGTTCCTCCCAGCTGGCACTGTAGACTGCAATTTTGTCTAGATAGGTGGTGCAGAACGCATCCTTACCAGCCAGGACCCCGTTAACCAACCGTTGGAAGGTAGCGGGCATTTTTCAAGCCAAAGGGCATTACCAGAACTGGTAATGGCCCTCAGGTGTTGCAAATGCAGGTCTACCTTTGACCCCCTCAGTCAAGGCAACCTGCCAGTAACCTGATGTCTAATCAAAAGTACTGAGGAATTTGGCAGCGCCTAGCCTGTCAATGAGCTCATTAACTCAGGGGATGGGATGAGCATCAGTCTTAGTGTCAGAATTGAGACCACAGTAATCCATGCAGAACCGAAGTTCTTGCTTGATGCCCAGTGCGGCTGCCTCTGGCACCAGCACCACAGGGCTGGACCAGGGCCTGCTGGATGTCCCAATTTCCCCTAAAGCCAGCATATTGGCAACTTCATCCTTGATACTGGCCTTCACCCTGTCTGACAAGCTGTAAATTGAATTATTTACAGGAGGACTGTCTCCTGTGCCAATGTCATGGACACACAGGTGTGTGAGTCCAGGGGTGAGGGAAAACAGAAAGGAGTACTGCTCCAGTAACTGGTAACAGTCACTTCGCTGGTTCAGGGAAAGGGAGTCAGCGAGATTGACAACCTCCACTGACCCATCACCCTTCTGTGCAGAGAGGAGGTTCGGGAGAAGTTCACTCTCCTCCTCCACACCCTCATCTGTCACCAGAAGGATATTGACTTCAGACCTTTCAAAATAAGGCTTCAGTCTGTTCACATGGAGCACCCTTATGGGGTTTCTAGGGGTCTGGAGGTCCACTAAGTAAGTGACCTCCCCCTTACTCTCCTTAATCTCATATGGGCCAGTACAGTGAACCTGAGAGCTCTAGCCTCTACTGGCTCCATAACCCATACTTTGGGGGTCATTCTGACCCTGGTGGTCCATGACCGCCATGGCGGAGGGCGGCCGAAGCACCGCCAACAGGCTAGCGGTGCTTCCTGGGCGATTCTGACCGCGGCGGTAAAGCCGCGGTCAGAAAAGGGGAGCCGGCGGTTTCCCGCCGGTTTCCAGCTGGCCCAGGGAATCCGCCATGGCGGCGCTGCTTGCAGCACCGCCATGGGGATTCCGACCGCCTTCCCGCCAGCCTGTTTCTGGCAGTGTCCACCGCCAGAACCAGGATGGCGGGAACGGGTGCCGTGGGGCCCCTGGGGGCCCCTGCACTGCCCATGCCACTGGCATGGGCAGTGCAGGGGCCCCCTAACAGGGCCCCACAAAGATTTTCACTGTCTGCTTTGCAGACAGTGAAAATCGCGACGGGTGCCACTGCACCCGTCGCACCCCTGCAACTCCGCCGGCTCCATTCCGAGCCTGCTTCATTGTTGAAGGGGCTTTCCCGCTGGGCCGGCCGGCGGTCTTCTGGCGGTCGCCTGCCGGCCCAGCGGGAAAGCCGCAATGGCCGGCGCGGTCTTTTGACCGCGGAGCGGTCTTTCGGCGGGAACCGCTTGGCGGGCGGCGACCGCCGCGGTCAGAATGACCGCCTTTGTCTCCAGGCTGAAACTCCACCAGGGTGGTCTTCTGGTTGTACCTGCGTTTTATAACCTCTTAACTGGCCTTGAGGTTGCTCTTGGCCTTTTTCCAGAAGTGGTGCACCTGGTTGCAGAGGGCCGACATGCAGCTGACCTCATCCTGGGGGGTTCTTGGGAGCATTCTCCCATACCTCCCATAGAGAAGCTCAAAGAGACTGAACCCTACCCCCTTCTGGGGTACCTCTATAAGCAAAGAGAAGGCATGGCAAGATGACGTCCCACTTACGCCTCATAGCCTCAGGCCGGTGTGTGATCATGCCCTTCAAGGTCTTGTTGATTCTCTCAACAAGACCATTGGGTTGAGGATGATAGGGTGTGGTGAACTTGTAGATCACCCCACACGCATCCCACATGGACTTCATATATGAGGACAAGAAGTTACTGCCTCTGTCAGACACTATGGCCTTTTTAGAATCCCACATGGGTAAAGATCCCCATCAGAGTTCTGGTCACCACCAGTCCAGTCACCGTCCTCAGAGGCATTGCCTCTGGATAGCGGGTGGCACGGTCTACCAAAACCAGGATAATCCTGTTGCCTAGGGCAGTTTTGGGGTCCAATGGACCAATGACGTCAATGCCCATCCTTTCAAAGGGGGTGCCAATGATGGAAAGTGGGATCAGGGGAGCCTTGAGCTTTTTCCCTGTCTTCCCACTGGCCAGGCAGGTGGGATGAACCTACAGAATGCATCTGAGGCTGTCCGCATGCGGGGCCAATAAAAGCGGGTGACAAGCCTAGCAAAGGTTTTGTCTTGCCCTAAATGTCCTGCCAGGGTTATGTTGTGAGCCAGGCCCAGTTGGAAGGCCAGGTAACACTGGGAGACCATCAGCATGCATTCTGTCCCGGTAGCTAGAACCTTAGGCTCACTGTAAAGGAAATCATTCTCCCAGTAAATAAGGTGATCCCCAGAGGTTTCACCTTCTGCTTGGGCTGAGGTCTGTTGCCTCAAGCCCTCAAGAGTGAGAAACTCTTTCTGCGTCTTGCAGAATTCCTTCCTGGTTGGTCCACCCTCAACTTGCCAGCCAGCAAAGTCACCCAGGGCAGCAATGTGTTCCCCAGTTGGCTCAGGGGCCTCCTCCTCAGGGACCCTGTCAACCTCCACCGCGGAAATTTCTGGGACTGGTTTGCCGCACCCCTTGCCCCTTTCCTAGGCAGCTGTCTGGGCCATTCTTCTAGGCTCCAGATGCTCTTGACTTCCCCACTGGGCAGCCATGGACCTTGTGGTCATGCAGACCCACTCAGGCAATCCCATAATCTCCAAGTGAGACCTTAGCTCTACCTCCTTCCAGGTAGTGTGCTCAAGGTCATTGCCTAACAGACAATCTACAGGTATGGCAGGACCCACAGCTACTTTCAGGATACCAGAGACCCCTCCGCCCCACTCAAAGGGAACCAGAGCCACCAGTAGATGGCTCTCGTGAATGTCGGCGACTGTGACTTGGTAAAATTTGTTGAAGGACCTTCTCGGCTGACACCAGCTAAACCCTGACAGTGGTCATGCTGGCTCCTGTGTCATGCAGAGCCTCCACCTGTTGCCCATTAATGGTGGCCCACTGCCTATACTTGGAAGTATTAGCAGGTATGTGGGCTTTTGGCAGTATTTCTGCATACCCCAGGCACACTAGAGTTACCTCTGTCTGTTCCCCAAAACTAACTGGGACTACCTCCTCCCCGAGAGCTAAACCAGCCAAACGAGGTGTCTGCCCACCAGTGGGGGCTATGCCCTCTTTTGACATTTGGAGTTGCCCTTAGAGTGACCATACTTGGAGCACTCTGCACACTGGAGTACAAACCTCCCTGTCTTATGGTCAAAGAACCCTTTCTTTTTAGAATCAGACTGGGACTGGTTACCACTATCCCCTTCAGAACTATTTTGGGGGCATTTTGAGAACTCCTTATTTTTAAGTTTTTCTCCCCCCTCCTTCTTCTTTTGGGAACCCTGACCACCTTTGTGGGTGTCCCATCAGATACCTTTTTGGACACTCTGGTGCTAGCCCAGAGGCCGCCACCTCAGAAAGCTTCCTGGGATTAGTCAGCTTACTTTCAACTAGGTGCTGGTGCAACTCTGTAAAGCAAATACTGAGTGTATGCTCTCTCAGGATCAAATTGTACAACCCCATGGTATCATTGACTTTACTGCCAAGCCATTAGGTGTCTTACTAGAAAAATCAAGAAAGTCTACCCAGGATTGGTTTGGATGCTTGCTACTGTCACTGAATCTTTGGCTATACTTTTCAGGGGTTAGTCTAAATTTGGCAATTAAAATGACCTTCGGAGGGGCATACTTGGTTTGGTCCCCAACCTCTAGTGTAAGAAGTGTGACCCTCCCAAGTGTTGGCATGTGTTTCTACAAGCCCGCCCCCCCATTGCTCTTCAGGAGCCTCATGTGCCCTTACTGCAACTTCATAAGCAGAAAACCACTTGTGAAGGTCATTTCCCACCATATAACTTTGCACCAAATCCTTGGGCATATGAACTTTTTTGTCTCCAGCAGGTCCTGTATGTATGCTGCCACCATCACTGCTGGACTGCCTAGACTTGAGCTCCAGCTCTTTTATACTCAGTTCATGAGCTAGAAGTAGTTTCTTTTCTGCCAAGGCTCTTCCAGCCTTCCTCTCCTTTGCCTCTATTTGTAATCTGGCCAGAGTTCTCTCTCTTCTCTCCTTTCCTTTGCGGTCAGGCCGTATTTTGAGATACTGCTCCCTGGTTTCTCAGGGGGCACAAATCCAAGGGTGTCACCCCCCACTACTGTTGGTAGATCCTCGGGAAAACTATCCACTTGCTCTACCAGCTCATCATGCTCTTGTGTGCGGGCTTCTGCATAGGCCCTCAGCACCTTTTGGTACTCCTCCTTCTTGGAGGCTCCACGGGTAGGTTTCCCCATCCCTTTACAGAAACCCTTCAGATGGCTAATGGTATATGCCTTTAGCTGGGCTAAGTCAAACTCTCCAGCTCCACTTGTGGACCCAGCCAGAGACATGATGTATAAATTACTGATGAAAACATTTCAAACAGAAAAGATTTGCAGAAAAAAGAAACAAATCAAATTGACCTTTGACTGTGGGTGGGTAGTATACACGTAGTTATTGTATGGCATTGCCCAAACACAAGTCCTAGCCTCATCACTGATCACCAATGTTAGAAATGGGGTCTGAAGTTGGCAGAAGTATACACCCTTGTCCGAATAGGGACCACAACTCTAATGAGGGTAATTCACAGCACAATCCCAATTATCCTGTGTCCACCCTCTGGTAGCGTGGCACTGAGCAGTCAGGCTTAACTTAGAAAGCAATGTGTAAAGTATTTGTACAGAACTTCATACAACAACACAGTGAGACAAACACAAAAAGACACCACACAGGATTAGTAAAATAGAGAATATTCATCAGAATAAAATAATGTTGATACAATGAAAATCCAATGTACACAAAAAAGTTATGAATTTTTAAAGGTTAAATCCAACTAAAGTTCCTAGAAAACACAATAACTCCAACCGGGGCTATCAGAGCGTCATTGAGGGAGTTGTTCCCAACAATCTGACACCACCGGTGCTGGTTACGGAGTCACACGGACCCCCAGGTACAGTACCTTTTGAAAACAAAGAACAAGGACGTCGCACGGAGTTGGGAGGAAGCATTGCTGGAGTCTGTGCGGCGTCAGTCCTTACAGCTTCCGTGAGCGAGGTGACGGTTTCGCGCTGCAAAGCAGGTGGAGGTGAGGAGTCAGTTCCGTCCGAATGCAGGGGGAGATGATGCAGCGTTGTCCGCGATGCATCGATTCGTTGTGACCCAGTAGGGTCACTGGTTTCGGTCCTTCAGGATGTGATGAGTCGACTTTGCAGTGTCACGATGACTCTGAGTGACATCAGCAAAGTCGCAGCAACGTCAGAACTTACTAGGGACTTACATGTACATTAAATATGCCAACTGGGTATGAACCAATGTTATTATGTTTAAGGGAGAGAGCATATGCACAATAAGCACTGGTTAGTAGTGGTAAAGTGCACACAGTCTTAAAACTAGCAAAAACAGTGTCAGAAAAGTGGAGGGAGGCAGGCAAGCAAAAAGTTGGGGGATGACCACCCTAAGGCTGTCAGGTCTATCTTATATATAGTACATGAGGATTAGAACATGGTGAAGGAGGAATTTGATATAACCTAGAGTTTTGCATTCTATAGTGTACCCTCAGAGGTGTCTGACCTCATGGTTCTAGCGTTGTTTGTGGTGGTTGTCCCTACCTAGGTGTTGTCCTCAGAGGAGAGACAGTTATTAGAAGGGGAAGTCGCAGTTACGGAGTTAGGAGAAGCATTTGGCCAACTACCATCTGGCAAAACATCAGGCCCTAAAGGGTTCCCTATAAAGTTCTTTAAATATTACAAATCGTGGCTCCTCAACTCCCTGAATGAGGCTTTTCAAGAAGCTCAATGGGATGGAACACTCCTGCCTGGCCGCATGGCCAATATTGTTGTCATCCCCAAACCAGGCCAACCCTCAGCACAAGTGGGTCAGCAAGCTGGGGGCCCAAGGTCCTGTTTGCAATAGCCTCAAGGCCTCTGCCCATTCCTGACTGAAAATGTCCTCTTTGATGAGTATTCTCTCCCGATCCAAGAAGTGTCTCACCATGAGATCAGCTATGAAGCTGGCCAATGTGTCAGGGGCTAGGATCGTTGCTGAGTACAATGTAGAATAATATAAAAGGCTTGTGCTATTTCACAGTTGTCCCTGGTCATGGAGCCGCAGTGTAATGGGATCCTGTTTATTTACATTTCATCACAGTCAATGCAATCTCTTGCTGACCTTATTACATCATTGAAAGATGCAGCTCTGGGTAGTGAGCCATTTGGCCCTAGCTTCATCTGTAAGGGTCTGTTTGAGTACAGTCTTGGTGTGTGAAATATTACTGAACATGGCTTCAGTCAGAGAATCTAAATATTGAGATTCAAGTTCAAGGAGTCCAGTCTTTCAGTCTGTAACTTCTTGCTGTAGTGTGAGGATTCTGCCTTTCAGGTGCCTAATAAGATCTCACCTTATTGTGGCCTTAAAGGCCTCCAATAGCATCCTGACTTAGTTCACTGAAACCCAGTTGTTCTCAAAGTATTTATTGCTTCTATTAAATGCAATCTACTCTCCACATTGGTTAGTCGCCCCGGCTTAACCGTCGCCCTGTCTTAACTGAACATGCCATGGGTGCAGGAATGGGCAGTGCAGAAGCCGCCCTGTGGCCCCTGCACTTGTTCTCCGCCAGCCTTTTTCAATGCGGACAGACCACCATGAAAAGGTTGGTGGAGAACAAGGTTGTAATCAGTAGGGCGGTGCTGAGTTCAGTGCCGTCCTGGCTGATTGCAGCCAGAACTGCCGTCAGCACGTCTGGATCACTGATCCAGGCGGGGATGGTGGTAGGGTCTGCCCTTCAACCTAGTAATGTAGCAGTGGGACCGCTGTGGGGGTCTGACTGCCTCTGCCAGGCCGGCGGTCTTTGGACCGCCACCCTCGTAATAAGACCCATTGCCTTGCCTGGACTACCCAAGTTCAGTGCTTCAGTGGGTGTCTTCCTTATCGAGACTCAGCTGTGGTGGGGTTCCAGGGTCCCTGCAATTATAAGATCGCGGCCAATTCTATTTCAAAGCTAGTTACAATTATTCCTCAGTGGTATAGTAGCCATGACAGCCGGTTATTCAACAGTGAGGAACAAGCCTCTGTAGGTCTAATATCATGTCTCTCTTCCACCCACTCCCAGGCCGTCTCTAGTGTCTAAAGAAAACAGTCCCAGATTGAAATATGATGTTTTTGGGCTTGGCTAGGTCAAGGAGCACATAGTAGATGTTTGTGGCTCTTAGTTTTCTTTTGACTACCTCAAAAGACCTTCTGTGTTGCTGCACCACCCTAGTATGGGCTTGGTTCATAATTAAGTCTCTGAGATTTCAGTTTTTACTGATCTGATTTTTACACATAAATACAGACAGAAAACAAAGTATTTCCTCTGTCTGCATTTATTTAAAAAAATTGAAAAATACAGAAAATTGTACTTCTCTTGAGTGACTTCATATACTGCCTTTCATCAGTTCCAAGCCAATCGCTGAGCAGATAGATGGCATGGAGAGTAAAAAACAAGATGAGAGTTCCTTAAATAACAACATACACATTCATTTGTAGTGTAATGCTAATATTTTACTGAAGGTGCATTGTTATGTTAGAGTTGGCTGCTTAATTTGCTAAAACACAACAGGCATCAAAGTGCGAGTGCATGTTTATTAGTTACATAAATGTGGAAATTTATCATTTTATAACGTCATTTATTCACAGAACACAAAATAGCACAAAAGAAATATGGATAAATACTAAAAGCATGGCCCAAAATAAATATGGATAAATACAGTTCCCAAGTGAATCAGAGATCTTCATGTTTGTAGTTCAGAAAGTGAGGGATCATGGGGGCTAAGGGTGTGCACCCATTGGAGGTCTTTGTAGAAGTGTTCAATGTATGCATTCAATAATAAAGAGAGATTATCTTTAGGTAGCAGTCTGTTCCGCCATTATTCTAGGAATATATCTGGATGGGTACCATTAAAATACATCCAGAACCACACGAATCTCAGGTTGTTTTTGCTGGCCCATACTTCAAGCTTGCCTCTGAGCCCCTCAACACAGTGGAGCGTTTTGACACTATTTGTTATACTCTTTTACAGTTGCCTTTAAGCTTGGACACTCAGCCTTTGGCTTTAGTTTTCAGTTATTCTGCCTTTTATGTTCCTTAAGTCGTCACAACAAAGTGACATCGGAGCCCAATGCTCCAATCTTGGTCTCCTGAGCCTCCTTATCAGACTGAATTGCCTGCAGGATTTTGGTGACCTCTGGTGTGACATCAGAGAGCACTCTGGGCTGCAACTATGCAGAGTGCAGACGACCAAAATGCACCAAGTAGTTGTGTCTGTACCACACCTCCAGCCTAGGTCTATTTGCCTATGATGCACAGTCCAGTGACTTCAGTTTTTTTTTATTTAATCATCAGAGCCAAAGAACCGTATTCAGGGCCCCAAGTAGTATGGCTAGTGCACCACGGAGGAATAAGTTATTCACTGACGGCCATATTCATGACCCTGGTTGTGTCAGTCTTGCACCATGAGCGAGAGCGACACAACTCCTAAGGCAGATTTATAAAGCCAAGCAAGGTCACCTTAAGGTGACAACATAAATCACTGTGTTGCATTACTCTGCCCTGGGAAAGCATTCCATGGGTGATGCGTGGGTGCAACACATTCTACAGCACACATAGAAAGAAAAAAACAGCCTCCATGGATTCTTTTTGGGCAGGAAGGTGTCTCGTAGGCTCTCATTATTCTAATGAGACTACTGGATTTTGAGCGGCAGAATCGCCTGTGGTGTGGGAGATTGAATCTTACCCACTACAGTTGATGCCTATCGCCCCAATCCGGGTTTTGCTCCATCTAACTAGCAGTGCCTCATTTCTACCCAAGAGCAGGGATGATTGGGCAGCCGAGCGCATTACATAATTTGATTTCTCCGGAAAATAGTGGTCACTCAGTTCTTGTCCGTTTCTCTCAGTTACATTAGTCTCACATACACAATGACAAACAGAGGCAGTATATGTTTCAATAAGATTTTAATGAAGCAACTGCATTTTAGATGGCAAAGCATGTACTGCAATAACCAGGACGCTACAGCATGACAAGATTAGAATTGTGACAAGGAGAGGGAAGCATAGAAATAACGCTACCATATTATCACTAGAGTCAATGGACTAATTCCTACCTAGGCTATGATAGAGCACAGCATGTTAAGCTCTAATTCTACCCTTAAGGTTCCCCTGGGAAGACATCATCCCCCATACCTGAGCAAGGGCATGAAGTCTGCATAAGCAGCAGTAGCGAAGCGTTCAGCAATCAGCATACAGTTGGGGTCCTCTGGCTGGAATGAAGTGTTTTTATAATAACACAGCTGATGTTCTGGGAAAATGTCCCTATGTAAGGATGTGTATTTTTCTATGAATACCACAGACAAAACTTTTACCACATTCACCGGCAACCTACCTTACTGCAGCCTTGAGCGAAGCACAGAGTGAGCAAGAATGTCTTGTTTGAAAACACATTGCTGGCCTAGGCAAAAACAGCTAGACAGAGAGAAATAAAACAAGACTGCAAAAGTGGCTATTGTTAAAATAATGAACAAAGCTGAATAAAATATATCTAGGTTAAATTGCACAGCAGCAGGCCTAGTATGCTAAAATAATGTGCATGAAGCTATAACTCAAATGGCTACACAACAAAGGTGTCCCTTCCTACACAGAAACAATTGTCTGTGATGCAGGCATGCTTGCACAATGGTGCAAAGGTACCTTCATCTGTGCTACGCAGCCTATTGTGCACCAGCGCAGGGGGAGGGGACAGAAATGCGCAACATCTTGTAGATACGGTGCATTTCTGCTCTTTCCCTATGGAGCAGTGCAGCGCAGCAATGTTACTTGCTGCGCTACCCTGCGCAACTGGGCTTGTTAATGAGCCCCTGAGTGCCCAAACAGGTCTTAAGAGCACCCACCAGGCCCTCAGTGCAACGATTCTAATTAGAAGTAGCCCATGCCTTTGTGTACTATGACTCTCACTCTCTATTCACGGTCTCTTCATATCCGTAATCTGGCTGAGGTTGTGGGGTGGGGAGCCCGGAGTGCGACAACCCCACAATTAATACTTGTTCAGTCCTACATCCAGTTGAGGTCTGAAGTCACCCTCATTGAAGAAAGAAGGAAAATCGATGTTTCACAGAATTATAATCCACATGTAGAATAGTACGGTGGCCTTCTTTTCTCCTCGTCATTTCTCTGGTGTTCAGGATCTACGCGGACAGTAGGAGACTGAAGGATAATTTCTCTGGTGTTCTGGATCTATGTGAACAGCAGGAGACTGAAGGATCATTTCTCTGGTGTTCAGGATCTATGCGAACAGGAGGAGACTGAAGGATCATTTCTCTGGTGTGCAGGATCTACGCAGACAGTAGGAGACTGAAGGATCATTTCTCTGGTGTGCAGGATCTACGCGGACAGTAGGAGACTGAAGGATCATTTCTCTGGTGTGCAGGATCTACGCGGACAGTAGGAGACTGAAGGATCATTTCTCTGGTGTTCAGGATCTACACGGACAGTAGGAGACTGAAGGATCATTTCTCTGGTGTTCAGGATCTATGTGGACAGTAGGAGACCGAAGGATCATTTCTCTGGTGTTCAGGATCATCTGGACAGTAGGAGACTGAAGGATTATGACCCGGCACGATGCAGAGCTGATTTAGTTAGCGTCCACCATATTTGCTGGCACCACCCCCCCTCCCCCACCCACAAAATTGGATTCAAAATGTTTCATGATGTGGGTCCTAAATTTCTCTAAAAATAAATTGCAAAAAAAGCCTCTTTGAAATGCACCATGCGGTTTCAAAATCCAACTTCTTTGGTTTCCCCCCCGCTGACAAGTTTGAAAGACTGGGAGGAAAAGTGTCCGAGTTCTAGGGTCTCTGATCCGGAACAACATTCACGGCAGTCTGCTAAAACAACAACTTTCTGAAGGTTCACAAGAAAGGTAAGCTCTGGCTCTGTAACCAAAAGATGTGCCCACTGCCCTCTGTCTTTCATGTTACTTCACTTTTCAGTGCCAGGTAACTAAGCTGGAGTGTTGATACGCTCAACGAGTATCTCAAATCATAACAATAATAATAATAATAATATTAAAAATAATACTCGAAGGGGTAAAATATGCACCAGGTGGAATATCTGCATCCATAAATTTGAAGGCATTTACATGAATTTAACTGTGGTTTTTAGTTACTCCGTGGAAAGCATTTCCCCCTTCGAGAAATGCTTTCTAATGGCAAGCACTATGAAAAAACCAAGTGAATATTATATCTGTGTGAGTAATGTACTCAGTAATGCGTCGCTGTCATACACGCAGGTTCAAGTCATCTTTCTGACTGAAAAAGGCACCAGTGCAATATTTATTTTATTAAACATGTTTAATGATTGAATTTTTCTTTCTCTTCTGGCGAAACATCAAACAAGCAGAATATCACACGTTTCAGCTGTTTTGAAAAGCATAATCTTTGTCTATGTCGCTCTGCTTTCTTGATCCCTGTTTCTCTTCGCCTCTGCCTCCCCCTCTTCCGTGTGCGTCAAATCCGCTAAGACTAAGGCCCTGATTTAAGAGGGCCTAGCGCCAATTCTGCGCCGCCTTAGCCTCATTTTTTTTACGCTAATGCGGTGCTAAGGTGGCCTTTTCCCCCACGCCGTATTTACAAAGTGGCTCAATCCATGCATTGCGCCACTCTGTAACCTGTTGCTCTACATTATGCCTTCACCATGCATAATGTATGCAAAGGTGGCATTCCCCCATTAGGGGAGCCAAAAAAATGGCGCAAAGAATTCTAAGAGATTTCTTTGTGTAATGTTCTCAGCACTTAACCCCTGCTCAGAGCAGGCGTTTATAATTGGCCCCTATGTACTGACTAGGGTTAGCGCCAACATTTTGGCACTAACCATGAACAGTAGATCAATAGCGTCAAAACATTTGACACTGTTGCCCCCTACCCTGCATCATGGTGTGCTGTATCTTTGATTTGGTGCGCACATGATGGTGGTAGCGGGGTGCTAAGGGGCACAAGGAAAGTGGCGCGGCAGAAGGTGCAGCGCCACTTTTCTTAAATCCGCCCATAAATGTAGCGGAGCAACATGAAAAACACCTGCAGCACCCTCTGCTTTTCTTATTTTGATTCCGAGGTCACGTGTCTATTTCAGGCAGATCTTTAAATAATGTGAGTGAGTATTTGCACATCTTCTCACTGCTGAAAGTGGCACTGGATTTCTGTGCCTTCATTCACTTTGGAAGGGGTGTAACCTTTTTATTTGTTTTCTTTCAGTGGAGGAGAAATAGATTATCGTATCACACCTTAGCATAAATTTACACCGATGAGCCCCAGCAGGATAATTGAGCATGACTTTAAAAAAAAACTAATTTTTATAAATGTATCTTTTCGTAATAGATGTAGGGGCGTAGCTTTGGCAGAGAGGTGGGTGTTTGGGGTATTACACCCCCCTGATAAATGTGTTTTCTGGCAAATAGTTGGGTACACCTGCTTTTAGTCGGGTATGGTGAGGTGTATGTTGGATTTCACCAGGAATTTTTACATTAACTCTGACAAAAATGCACACAATCTCTACCTTTATGATTTGAAAGTCTTCAAAAATGTTGCTTATTTAACAGAATATTGTGTTTCCTCTAATTTATTACCTCTGCCATTTCACAGCCATCACCCTTTCTACTCCCCCTTTAGCCCCTCTGATGTGCCCTGCTTGTCCTATTTGTTGGAAAATCTGAAGCTCACACCCCTCCCAATCTTACTGTCCAAGCTACGCCTCTGAATAGCTGTTTATGGGCTTAGGCCAGTGCTTTTAATTTGTAAATAAAAATGTGCAGGTGCCCAAAGCTCTCCTCTGAAACAAGCGGCTGCTGTAGTCAAATGTGGGAGCACAGAATACTGAGGTTGCATAATCCTGAAGCCATCTCGGGCCTTTTTAATCTATTTACAGCCACTCCCTGCTCCTTCAGCTCACTCTTCCAACTTTCTTCTTTATCACTTTGTGATGCTTTCTTGTTTTCCTCTTCCTCCGTCTTCCCCATATGTGTCATTTGCTCGCAGTAAATGGTTGAGGCAGAAAAATAAGTGCTGGCCCTCAAAAATAAGTGCTGGTGCCCAGCACCCGAAACCACTGGCTCAAATTAAGCAATAGGCTAACCTGATGGTAGCTGTATCCGCCTGAGCCCTGATATTTTAACAATTGTGTCATTTATATTCTTGTGTGCATCGCAATCACTTTTAATTCACTAGCACATTGGCGCACTTCTGTTTTGCTGTCATCCACTCATCTTGTTAACTACCCCCACGCTTTTTCCCCGGTCTGTCATGGCCTTTCCATAGCCGATTGAGCGGAGGGAAAACAAGCATTTTCTTACTTCCGGGGACTGCTCCTCCCAGTGCAAGTTAGCAGGCTAGTTTCACACTTTCCTTGTGGAGAACGCTCATAAATCAGGATGTGCACAGTAGACGTGTGCGGTGGGCATGCTGCTCGCATACCAAAGGCAAGTCCGTCTGCACCGGTCTGCACCTGAACTGTGCCTCGCGCCAGAACCCCTGGCGGTTTCTCCCGGGAAAAGACTCCTGACATCTTTTTCTAGAGAGAAGCTTTTAGGCTGGTGAAGTTATGGCAATTCTTCTGAATGTCTCGCCCCTCCACTATTGAATTTAACAAACTCTATCAAAATAAGAAGAGCAGCTGCCCTCATGTGGATTTGAGGTCATTCCCCTGGCACCTATTTCCAGTACAACCTATCCTCTGCTTAACAATCCTATATCCCTTCATCTTGGGGAAATGATTGCCTCGAGAAAGACTAACTATCTGGAATACTGGACAATGCTAGTTCCCTGGTTAAGAAAAAAATTGAGTTTGCTGAATTAATTGTGACTCATGAGCCTGATTGGGTCTTTGTAACAGAAACTTGGGCCAAAGAACCATCTGGTTCCGACATGGTACGTGCCATCCCGCCAGGTCATACAATTATTAAACACGACAGGAAAGGCACAGCATGGGGTAGCAGATGTACCCAAAACCAAGAACACATGTCTCATGGAACCTTTTCAGACCTCGACCCCTGTGAAGCGTTTAATGTCTCTATAAAAATACTGCCTACCAACTCATTCACTGGGGTCCTAGTCCATAGACCGCCTGGTCCTAGGTCCGCCTTATACCAGAGTTTTCATACTTAATAGAACAATACCTTGGAAAACGTAACATCACTCTCCTAGGGGATTTTAAATTCCATTTGGAAAATGATATGTGGAATGACTCCCGGGCTTTTAGGGACATGATGACATGCTGCTGATTCTCACACCAACACACGGAGCGGGCCATACTCTGGATGGCATATTCTCTAATGACCCTCACCTTACGGTCTCGAAGCCCCTGCCCTTTACCTGGTCCGACCATTATGCTGTTCCTTTCTCCCTCTCCTGGTGATTCCTAACTGTTTGAACAGCAGAACGTCTAAAAGAAATTAGAAAAGACTTTAAGGCCGATTCCGAGTTTGGCAGATGGGAACACCCATCCACTAAACTCCCAACTGGGTGGTCGCTGCCCTACTGGCGACCTCCCCGCCGGCCCCATTATGATTTTCCCACTGGGCTGACTGGCAGTTTCAGCCCAACGGGAAAGTGAAGGCAGCATTGTCACTCATAATTGAGCCAGCGGCAATGCTGCCGCATGCAGGGGGGCACCAGTAATCTCAAAAACAGCAGACAGTGCACATTTCGAGCATGCTGGGCAGGAAGACCCCTGCACTGCCCATGCCACAGGCCTCGGGCTGCCAATGTCATAATAAGGCCCTTAGTGAAGAAGCCTTATCCCATGTCATAAATAACTGAAACTCGATTGATCATGGGGATGTGGAACTAGCAGCTGCTGAGTTCTCCTCTTGGCTCATTTCAGCTATTAATAGCGTGTTCCCATTACGGAAACCTATACACGGAGGAAGACAACCACTTTCCATGTGTCTTTCGGACAGACTTGGGTGTGCAAGGCAGGCCAATTGTCACCAACAACAGGCCTTGTGATAGTCCTTTGATCCACAGAAAAGAGTCTTTTGCAAGTCTACTTAGGCAGAATACAAAGCCAGCATCAAGGAAGAGAAATTGCTTTATTGTACCAACATGTTGGTGACTGCCAAATCCTCAAGAGATCTCTTCAAGTGAATTAATCAGCAGTCTGCACCCTCAGCCCCCTCCAATATAGAGGTTTCACAGGATTTTTATAAATGAATGGTGAGTTTCTATTCATACTAAAATCCTGAATATTTTTAAAGAACCAGACCGCTTCTACTCAGAGCTTCAGACTTTCTTCCAAAGGGACATCCCTGCTAAGCTAAACCTATTAGAAACTCTGTTAACTAGAGAGAGCCCAAGAGTATGTCTTTCCTGCTTCAACCTCCTTGCACACGAACAGACAGAGCACCATATCTCAGCTTGAAATCAGGCTCGCCTTTCAAACCTTGTCCTCCCAAAATTCCACAGTTGGGAGCTAACACCATTACCTCACGTCTTACAGCAACCTTGAATAAGGCCAGCACTGCAGGCTGTTACCCATTACTGTGGAAAAAAGTGGCTGTTAAGCAACTTCTTAAAAAATCTATTCTGGACCTCACTTATTTCAAAACACTACCGGCCTATCCCTCTGCTGCCTACCCCAAATAAAATCCTGAACTCCCACTTGATGGCCTATCTGGAACAATATGAACTGCTGGATGCCTCACAGCTTGGGTTCAGGAGAAAACATGTATTAACATCAGCAGTCAGTAACATCTGTACCACGTGTGATGCAGTGCAGGCTACAGCACTGATTGTGCGGATCTGTTCGCAGCCTTTGACACCATCTCTCCTACCTTGCTTGTGGGCCAGCTGCAGGAACTGGGAGTCTCAGGTCCAGTACTGAGCTTTTAACATCCTTTCTCAGTGACAGGTTGCAGATGGTAATTGTGGATCAGTTCTGCTCTGAGTCCATCACTTTGCCATTTGTGGCTTCTCAGGGCTCTTCTCTAAGGCCTACATTATTCAAACTATGGGCCTGATTCAGATATTGGTGGATGGGTTGCCCTGTCACAAAGGTGATGGATATCCCATCCGCTGAAATCTAAATCCTACAGGAAATAGTGGAATTTAGATTTTGGTAGAGGGGCTATCCGTCCCCGTTGTGACTGAGAAACCTTCCTCCAACATCTAAATCAGACCCTATATGTTTTCCCATTGGCTTAGCTTATAAAGTCTTTTGGGCTACAGGCTCTTTCATATGTCGATGACACGCAAATATTCTTGTCAATTATGAGAGATACCAAGATTATTTCCACCAACTTTAAAAACTGTATGCAGGCAGCAGCCATCTGGATGGGGAAAAACCATCTTAGACTTAGTGGAGACAAGATGGAGATCCTGATCTTTGGTAGTCAACCATCCGTTCAAACCAATTCCTAGTGGCCTTGGAGTACTGGTAGAGAAAAACCTGTCATTTGACCTTCAGGTCAATCAGATGGTCCCAGTCTGTTTCTGGGTTATCAAGACTCTTAGAAAGGTGTTTCTTTACATCCTCCCTCCAGCGCACAAGCAAGTGGCTCTGGCATTGATTTCATCCAGTCTGGACTATCGCAATGCACTCTATTTGGACATCAGAAGACTGCAATAATTATGTTGCAGCTGGTTCAAAACGCAGTGGCAAGATTGGTCCTTGATCTGCCTTAATATCAGTCAGTTTCAGCAGGGACATTTAAGCTTCACTGGCTACATGTGAACAAACACAGTATCTTCAAAGCTTTATGCATTGTCCACAAGGCTTTTCAAAACATGGGGCCAGGAGGAGTTAAAGCCTTGTTTCAATGGTATATTCCTTCCCGGCAGCTTCGATCATCTAGCAATAATCAATTAATTGTTCCTAAAGTTTGAAAGGTAAGATGGGGAGACTGAGCTTTTTTGACAGCCACATCCAAGCTCTGAGACTCCCTCCCATTGCATCTCTAGTCTCCAAGCCCATACCCCATTCCGTAACGCCTTAAAAACCTGGCTTTTCACTTTTTAATGGAGTCTCAGGGACTTTAAAATCATTGATCTCTGCGCCTGCCTTCCTCCCTATTTTCAGAACTAAGCGCTTTTAGCGCCTTGATGCCTTTGGGCATTTGTTTGTTCTATATAACATCTTTTTCATTTATTGTATTTTTAATTAATAGGTGTGGCCATTAACAACCACTGATGAAACCCTTTCCTACAGTGTATAATTCCTACAAGGTAAGCAACCAAGTACAAACATCTGAGTCAATACACAAAAACAATGGTAAATTGTTTTGTAAAGATCTGTAACCATGTGTGGCTAAATTTGGATTATGGGCATATGATTATCTGTAACATTTGTGACCAAGGCCTATTTTCTAAACTTTTTAAACTCAACACTCAAGTTCCTCATGTGTAAAGGGTTTCTTGAATTGATCCCAGGAGGAGGGTTCCGTGAGCTGAAAGTAAGTCATGGTCCATTCACAAATAAATGCTGTAAAAGTACTTTATGTTATCTGTTTGGAATGCATACCCTTTCTATGACCCTGCCTAGAAAACTGCATCAGTCTAGGGCTTCCAGACATACTCCTGGCAAAGTTTTGGGACATTTCGATTTGTTTCCTCTATGTGAAATTATACGGTTAATACAATAAGATAATGGGGAAAGTCCGTGCACTTGTGCAATAAAAAAAATGTTGTCCAAGTGGAAAGCATTTTTCCCCAATGGAGCAACCGCCACATGCACCCCTACAAAGTTTGGGGAGTGCTCCATTCCCAAGCTTGGAAAGGGATTAACTCCACCTCCCGAGTAATATACATTTCTGACCATTTCTGGGTTGGGAAAGAGTAAAATGTGTGATTGTTCACAACCTATGCATTTGTTCACAAACTCACAAGGCTAATCGCTCCTTGTAACGACTATGAGCCACTCCTTGTGTAGACTTTACTCTGGTGTGATTGCAAGCTTGTTGCTGCTAAATGGGGTTCAACTACCCAGAAATAAATAGATTTATGTCTGCAAGCTAGCCTTTTCATTTTTGTCGTATGTGTAGGTTTATGACCAAAAAAGGCTTTGTGAATCTGGCATGTGAGGTTAAATCCAACCAAGATAGACCTAACCTTCCATCCTCCTGAGAGGGGTATAATGAATATCCTAATTGGGGAATACTAGCATCAATTTATGGCACTTGGAAATCTCAGATGTGCAGTTTTTAGCTCTAGATAAAAACAAGTTGGCGTTAGTAAAATGCAACAAAAGTACGTCTACGCATGCATAAATTTTTTTTAGACAACACTCAGCCCTTTGGAAACGCCCCTCCCCCTACATATGGATCATTTTCAGGAGTATTCCCTTCCCATTCCTGTTTTAGAATCACGTTTACTTCTGACCCTAACAAAAGTAACTCTCTGACCACTTACAAATATGCAAATACACTTTACACCCACACATGTCCAACTAATGGCTTTAAGAGTGTGTCAGTGTTTAATTTACACCAGTGAGGTGCTCTTTGTATATCCCCCAGTAATACTGCATGTGTGATTACCAATACCGTGAGGTTTGTTTTTATCTGGTGCTGTATTACCAGATCATTATAGTTCTGCAGGTATGGCATGTTTTCCCGGTTCCAAGCTGTAAAACTCAGATTATTGCATGTTTTTATCATTGGCCACATTTTGCTCGATTTTACCTGCCCTGTACAAAGTTTATATATGATTTGTAATCCTAATTTAGAATCAGACTGTAGCAGAATCAGAATTAGCGTGACATAACGGCATATATGTAGCCAAGTATGGCTAAGAAGAGAGGTCAGAGAAATATGCAATTTTGTGACATACAACTGAGTCCCTTATTACAAATGTCTCCCCTAGTGGGTGCAAATTGCGCCCTCAATTACAGTTTATGCAGAGTCAGGCAATTGCCAGATGTGTAAATTCCACCAGATTCCAATTTACAAATCTTCGAACGATTGAAGAATTAGTAATTTCGTGTATTTTTCGTCATCATGAGGTGATCACAAGGAGCAGTTTGGCCTATCTACCCTTCCAATTTGCTGCAGCGTTAACGTGCTGAAAACTGGAAGTTTAAAGACCCTGTTAGGTGCAATTTGCATCTGATTTGTAATTTCGTCTCGGGTGCAGACTGGAGTTTGCCTCAAAAGGCGCATTAGAGGTCCACTCATCATCAGGGCCTCAGTTTTATTTTATTGATGCTTCACTAGCATTTGTAAAATAATTTGCACATTTCTATGTGCTTATTCTGTTAATTTATTTGCAGTTTATTTGAAGTTTTATCTATCGCATTCTAGACCCCACAGGTTAAAGAGCGCTTTACATAAACCAAGTTGTTTTTCAGATAAGAGCAGTTTTTACACTTAGCAGTTTCCTTTAGACATATTAAGGATTGCAGCGAACACGATTCAGATAACAGGTCACAGTTACTTTCACTGTATTCCATTCAGGCAGGTTAATGGTATGTAAGCATGAAAGATCCCAACCAAAATGGCCGCTAAGGTCTCACGAGATTCTGAGTGTACTTTGGTGAAATATAGGGAGGTCAAATATAGTCGAGAGAAAAAGAAAGCTATCGCCTCTGAGAGACAGCAACATGATTTATGGTTCTTCTGCCAAGTCAGTCTTCAACCCCTGGCACCTTTATTCATTTCCCGTTTTATGCATGGGAGGTTGGGCGCGTCTATGTGCCCTTGGTGAGGCACTTGTGGCCATTGCAGAAAGCCTCTGTTTGTGCCACCCAATATGCCCAATATGAGGCGATGGAGGTGGCAGTGTAGCGGAATCAGGGCTCTTGGCTTCTGTCAGGGCGCAAGTACTTAAAAGCATTAGCAAAGCCAATAGGTCTTCCCTATATGATACTTATTGGGTTTGCTAATGCTATGTTGCAAATGGCTGAAAGTAATTGTAATTGTATTTATATAGCACTTACTACCCCTGATGATGCATCAAAGCTCTTTCCGTCGAGTAGCATGCTACTCCGGAACCCAAAGTAATGATCTTTGATTGGTATAGGGAAATATGAGTACAGAATTACTATGGGGAGGTATGAGTTCATTTGAGTGGAGGACATGTGAGTCTGTTAGTTGGATTGAATAGAATAATGGAGCGATAGAAGAGGGAAGAATCAGGAAGTGTTAAATGGGGGATCATAGTAGTAAGAAGAGGTTTTGGATAAGTAATGGAGAGATGGGGAAGGGACGAGTGTAGAGAGGGATTAGGAAGATCATAGTAGTAAAATGATGTCTGGAATGAGTCAAAGTAGAGATACATGAGGGGGGATTTCGTAAGGTTGCTTGGGAGATCATAGCGGTACTTGGAGGTTTGGAGTGAGACAGGAGTGGAAGAAGAGGGAAGAGAATATGAAGCGTTATTTTGCAGTGATATCATAGTAGTAGAATGGGGGATAATTCTGAGAGTGGATATAGAGAATACATTGATAGAGGTATAGGGTGATGGTGAAACAGTAAAGCTTTTGAGAGAGAGAGTAATTGTTTTTTCTCTTGTACAGTAGGACTAAAGTAATAAACATATAGATACATGATTACATTACATAGTCAGGGAATAGATGTGTGAAGAATATAATATATTGAGATTTAAAGTTGTATCGTATAAACACAGACTTTTTTATTTGTGTACATTATTTTATTTTCCCTAAATATTTCAATAGTGAAATGCTAGAATAATATTTACCTATTGTGATAGGTAAAATAAAAACAGAGACTCATAAGCATCTAATCAAACAACCTATATAGAAACTAAGCAATGACCTATGAACATATTAAGCATAGAATAATATGTACATATATATGTTTAACCGTAAGTAATTTGCTAAAAACAGGCCTAAAGAGTGTGTATATATTTTAAGAGAAAATAGTTATTATACATATTTGTACAAAGAAATACACATATCTGGATACATACGTATAATCAAATTACAAATATTTACATGCACAGGGATGTGCAGTCCATTGTTGTTTGAGTATGGTGGTTATGTAGGAAAGAGCCACCTTTTGAGCAGTTTTCTGAAGATAAGATAGTTATCTATGGAGCTTATATTTGGGGGTAATGAATTCCATAGTTTGGTCGCTTGAACAGAGAAAGATGTACAACCTATTGTCTTTTTCCTGTATGGTGGGATTTCGAAGTGGGATGCCAATCTTGAGTGAAGTTGGATGTATTTGGTGATTTTATTCCTGATGAAAATCGGTCCTGTTCCATGTATTGCTTTGTGGGTGATACAAAGCAGCTTGAAGATGGATCTTCTGCAAACCGGTAACCAATGAAGGGTCCTCAAGGCAGGGAAGATGTGGGCTTGTGGCTTTGCATGTAGGAATAGTCTGGCAGCTGAGTTCTGAATGTGTTGTATTTTTTTCATAGTAGATAGAGATGATCCATGGTAGAGGACATTTGCACAATCTAGTTTAGCCAGTACAAGAGAGACAGTAGCTTGGACCTTGTGTGGAATTTCGATGTAGGAGAAGATGTGTCACAGAGTTTTCATGGTGATGAAGCTTGATCTTGCTAATTTGTCTACTTGGGCATTCATTGTTAACTTGGAGTCCATGGTAATTCCAACGTTTAGAACTTAGATCCTTTAAGAGGTGGTCCTAGATCATCAGGCCAGGCACAGAGTGGGTCACAAATTTTCCAATCGCCACATGTGAGTATTTCCGTTTTGGAAGCATTCAGTTTGAGATGGCTCCATGTTCACTGATCAACAGCCTTGAGGCAACTGAAGATTCATGAGTTTCCAATGTCTTTGGGCCAATCGGTTTTAAGGAGTATGTGTGTGTCATCTGCATAGTTGCAGCATGTGAATTGAATTTCATTGATCATTGGCAGTAATGACTTCGGGTAGATGTTGAAAAGCATGGGTGAGATGATTGAGCCTTTAGGGACCCCTGCTTTTGCGAAGTAGGCTTTGGATGGAGTATGAATGACATTTGCTCTGTTTTGAAGGTAGAATGTGATCCGGCTGAGAGCAGTCCTCTGTATGCCGGCTTCATAGGGTCTTTGTATTGGGGAGTCATGGTCAACTGTGTCAAAGGCAGCTGAGAGGTCCATGAAAACTACTGCAACAACTCCATTGTGGTCTACTGCATTTTTAAGATCATCCCAGATGGCGATGAGGGCACATTCAGTGCCTTTTCCTGGGCGGAATCCAGTTTGGCAGTCTGAAAGTATGGAGTTATCTTCAATGAACTGTGACATCTGGGCAAATGCTGTTCTTTCTCTCAGTTTTTCCCATGAAAGGTCCATTGGTAATTGGTCTATAGTTGTTGGGGTCATGCAGGTCGAGGTTTGTTTTCTTTAATATTTGGGCATATTTACTGCCTTTTTAAGGTATTCGGGAAATATTCCAGTAATTAAAAAGAAATATTGTTGTCTCTTCTTACTCTACTGGCAGCAGAGGTAGATAAAAGAATGTTCTTAAAGATGTGTGGTGGACAAGAGTCAGAAGGACAGCTGGAAGGCCTGCTTGCTTTGACCAGATCCAATAATTCACTTTGTGATATTTGTTTGGAGTGCAAACGATGGGTTGGCTTACTCTTGATGGGGGTTTTTGGAAACAGGCTGGTGCTGCAATAGAGCTTTATAACACAGCCAACATTGTCTGTGTTATGGCACTTTTTTATTTTCAGTTATGCTGCACTGAAGCTAACGCTGCTTTATAATATGACAAAAAAATATTGACAAAGCCAATAGAGCTTGCATAGGCAACATCTATTGGCTTTGCCTTTGCTTGGTTTGGAATGCCATATGGTAAATTATAAGTATTTATATGGTGTTTACAACGACTGAAGTGCTAATGTTATAGAAAGCAGAATGCCCTTGCCAAGGTGCTACTGTGTCCAGATTCAGTAGTGTTTTAGGAGCGTACAAAAACTGTCTAAATGTGTTATAGAAAAGCACTGAATGTTACATAAATTGTAGGTAGACAAAAAAGTACAATAGGATGCAGCTTTTATTACAGTGATGCTTTAGGCTATCTGTTATTTTGGGTGCAATGGTTACAAAAGAATCAAAATCACACTCCTGACTGCTTGTTTAGTAGTAACATATAGCAATAATTGGTGTCCAATGGGTTTCCTAGAGCTTTTGGCCCCTGTGCCACTGCACCTGCAGCACCATTCAAATCATGGTCCTCTACTGCCTGCAAGGTAACTGCACTTGTGACTGCCTGTGTAGTGGTAGCATACAACAATATTCTGTGCTCAGTGGGTTTCCTAGATACTTTGGCCCCTATGCCACAGGACCTGCTGCACCATTCAAATCGGGCCCTCCCAGTGCCTGCAAGGTAACTGCACTTGTGGCTACTTGTTCAGCAGTAAAATATTTCAGTAATCTGTGCTCAGTGTGTTTCCTATAGATTTTGGCCCCAGTGCCAGTAAACCTGCTGCACCATCCAAATCATCACCCTAGTGCCTGCAAGGTCACAGTGTTTGGGACTGCTTGTTCATTTGCAACAATAATCGGTGCTCAGTAGGTTTCCTAGTGCTTTTGGCCACTGGAACACTGCACCTGCCTCACCGTCAAAATCATGACCCTAGTACCTGTAAGGTAACTGCACTTGTGACTGCTTGCCTAGTGGTAACATATAGCAAAATCAGTGTTCAGTGGGTTTCCTAGAACCTTTGGCCCCTGTGCCACTGCAGCTGCTGCACCATCCGAATCATGGCCTTAGTGCCTGCAAGCTACTTTGAGGAAATCATTTATATCCAGTAAAGTTTGTGTTATGAAAAAGGCACCTTATTTTGTAGGTAAACAAGCACAAAAGATTTTATACAAAATGCCTTCAGACTTATCCAACTCACCAAAAGGAGTTGTCACAGATGTACACAGACAGTGACAGAAAAGGAGTATGTGGAAGTATTCATTGAACACAGCTTTCTAATTGTGCAGGACGGCCTGAACCTGGAGAGCCTAAAACAAATACAACTAGCAAATATGAAGGAAGAAAATGGAGTTACAAACCACAAAGTCAACGGCAAACGATGGGCAGAATGGATTCCCAGGTCAACTTTCTGAAGGTCCCCCTGGTGTCTTTAGCCACCAGACAGTTCTGCTGTCTGGTAGGCTGCGACCTTAAAAAAGAAGTGGGGGGATTAACCATTTTAGGCAGCATGCAAGTGACATCACAGAGTGTGACATCGCACGAGACATTACATGAAGTGACGTCACAGGAAGTGTCAGTACAACCCATAACTTTACAAGAAGTGACATCATAAGAAGTGAAATCAGATCTTAAGACTTCACACGCATGTTTAGCAGGTCTGTCATAAGTGCATTTGAGCACATTTTGAGTATACATGCAAACACTCCTGATTTAGACAGAAGATTTACGTTTTTGCAATGTGCTGTCTTGCGTTAGTGTTACATTTTTTTAAAGAATCAATGTAACTGAGATTTGTGTGGCACCGTAATCCCAAAATAGATTTTGCATCAGGGTTGTTCCAGTAAAGTGATGCAACCCTGGCGCACAATCTGCGCCTCAACTCACACATTTGTTTTTTCTCTGCGACAAAAAATGGCAACAAGAAGAAACAGGACAGTAAATCTGTTCTGCTTAATTGGTTGCAAAATCTGCATTTTCAAATATATTATGGGGTTAAGGCACCTGCTGCAGAGATTTTTGGGTTCCCAGCAAATCTGAGGAAATAATAATAATAATGTTAAGATACCTTTGGTGGTTAATGCATTTGCTGGAAAGATCTATGGTTTGTCTAGTGCTCTTTTTAACTCAAAGTAGCATAGAGGATTAATGTGTCTCCTGCAAAGCACATCATGTAACATGTAGATGACAGTATTTTATTTGATGCAGATAGGTAAGTGGGCTACTGCTTTTAACACATATATACTTTTGTTACCTAGGGTTCATACATTGTAATCCTTCTCATATGGCGCAGTGAGCTATGAAAGACGATATGTGACTCCTACACCTTGTAACCCTCACTGTCTTATGTAACATATCCTGAACACTGATGTACAAACTCGTATGATTTATTGTCAATGTAATGAGTATGTCTGCTGTAAAGCGCTCTGATACCCTGCATTGTGATGAATAGCACTATAACAGAAGTAAATAAATGCTGTATTTACATTGTTATTTTGAATAAATACTGTGACAGACCAACGCATCTGACATTCTTACAGTGCATTCATAGCTCTCATATACTGAACAAAGTCAAAGGTGTGCCTCTCTTAAGCACATGTAAAGTGCTAACAAGCTGTGTGCCCCTCCACTTTATTTGCATCTTGGTGAAAGGCTCCAGATAGCTGCCAGCCAAGGATACTCCAAAAAACAAGCATTAGCAAAACCAAACCTTTGGGTTTTATTGGCTTTGTTAATAGATTTTAGAGATGTTATACGGCACCCCTAGTGCTGTGTAATATGGCTTACGAGGAATTTTTAAGAAAAGGTCTATGATGTGCTCTAAGGCCACTGTAAGAAAAAATAGGTAATTTTGCAAACCAGGTGGCTTGCAATGTCTGCTAGATGAGACATTAAAAGACCAGAAAAAAGGAGAACAGACAAAAAAACAGCTTAGAATTCTGTGGGCTGTTGAGTCTGGTCCCCCAGTCCTGTGCCCCTTCTCACAGACAGGGCACAACTTGGACAAAATGAATTGCACCATGTCCACTTTGTAAGAAGTTTACGGTTGGAGGGGCTGTAGATGCAAGAGAGCATCCCATCCACCTGCAAAGTTACAGCTCCCACACAGGAAGCTCTTTCTGAATGTAGTTGGGTGTCCCTGCATGTGTACGAATGTTAGCATTCAGCTATAGGGCATAACCAGAGTAGGGGGCAGGTAAAAATATTCACTCAGCATTTATCTACCACATATTTGATAAAGACATTGGTTTTTGGCACTCCCTAACACTGGTTTACTACAACACTTTTGAACCTGTTCTATCAACCTTACAATAATGATAATCTGACTTAAAATCTTTATAGACTGTAAATCTTTTTTTAGTTTGATATAGCACTGACTCGACCCAAGGATATTGGAAGGCTTTACTTTTGCACCATTCAGATTACATATTGATGTTTTTGTGGGCACGGGGAGATTACGTTTGCAAATTCGCACGAGGATAAGACGACACAGAGGGGGTCATTCTAACCCTGGCGGTCAGCGACCGCCAGGGCTAAAATGACGGAAGCACCGCCAACAGGCTGGCGGTGCTTCCTGGCCAATTCTGACAGCGGCGGTAAAGCCGCGGTCAGAAAACCGGGTCGCCGGAATTCCCCCGGTTGGCCAAATCCTCCATGGCGGCGCTGCAAGCAGCGCCGCCATGGGGATTCCGACCCCCTTCCCGCCAGCCTGTTCCTGGCGGTTTTTACCCCCAGGAACAGGATGGTGGGAACGGGTGTCGTGGGGCCCCTGGGGGCCCCTACACTGCCCATGCCACTGGCATGCCACTGGCATGGGCAGTGCAGGGGCCCCCTAACAGGGCCCCAGCATGATTTTCACTGTCTGCATAGCAGACAGTGAATATCGCGACGGGTGCAACTGCACCCGTCGCACCCCTGCAACTCCCTTGGCGGGCGCCCTCCGGACCAGCGGGAAAGTCTGAATGGCCTCCGCGGTCTTTTGACCGCGGAGCGGCCAATTGGCGGTTTCCGCTTGGCGGGCGGTGCCCACCGCCCGCCAATATTGGAATGACCCCCAGAGACTCGAACCCTTTCCCCAGTTCCAAAGTCAGTAGCTCTTGAGGTTATTCCACATTCTCTCGCCACTTGAGCCTGCCAGGTTAGGAGCAGGTGTTTGCAGATGAAGCAAAACTCACTGAGACTCTTTACAAACATTGTGATCTACGTGTTACACAATTATTTCTTTCAGAAATGCAGTAGGTTATGGGATTAGTGAATCGCCTCATCTTTTCTATTTGAACCTGTAAACTGCGACCAAACAGACTGATGCAAGCCCTCTGTAAATATGTGTCAATGTAATTTCTCATGTTGTGTTTCAGGGACCGAGACAAATTGCTCTCCTATAAACGTGCACACATTTTCCCTTAAAGGTTTTCTTCATTATTAAAACATTAAAAGTAAACGCAAAGTAGAGCAACATGCCTCCCCCTCCTTTGACAAATAGATTTATTTTGCACTAGCACAAGAATCCTGCTTTTTAAAATGGCCAAAAAACAGAATTCTGAGGCTACTGTCCATGTTTTGATAACGAAGAAAGCCTTTGGGGGAAAATGTGCGCACGTTTATATGGCCCAGATTTAAGAGAGCCTGGCGCCTCTTTATGCCATATTAGCGTAATTTTTTTTACACCAATGAGGCCCAACGAGGCCAAAATCGCACCGCCATATTTACAAAGTGGCGCAATGCATTGCACCACTTTGTAACCCCTTGCGCCACATTATGTCTGTGCCAGACATAATGTATCCAAGGAGGGCGTTCCCCCCCATTAAGGGGACCACAAAAATGGGGCCGTGGAATCTAACAGAATCCACTGCATCCCTTTTTTTCTCCTACTTTTAACGCCTGCACAGAGCAGGTGTTAAAAGGGGGCACGCCATTGCTTTCAATGGGCCCCTATGTACTGTGCAGGATTAGCACCAACATTTTAGCACTAATCCTACTCAGTACATCATTAGCGTAAAAAATGTCGACATTATTGCCCCTACCCTGCGCCATATATTAAATATACGGCGCACACATGGTGGCGGTTGGGGGACGCCAAGGTCTGCAAGAAAAGTGGCGTTGCATTAGATGCAGCGCCACTTTCTTAAATTAGGCCCTTTGTCTCTGTCCATGAAGCACAACATGAGAAATAACTTTCGCACATAATGGCAGAGGGCACACACGCAGTCTGTCTGGGCGTAGGTTTACAGATTGAACTAGAACAGCTGAGGTGATTCCTCTGTTTAGCATATGACTAATCTCATAACCTAGAGAGAGAAATAGGGGCACTGTGGGGGTCAAAATGTATAAAACATGCTGAGCAGAAAGAAGAGTAAAATGCTGATACAAGCTGATCATAAACACACTACAAAATAAATAAGCATTGGTAAATGCAATAGTTTCGCCTATGTGATTAATAATAAGCTGGCAATCAATAAGAAACACTCCAGTTATAAGGAGTCTGTCTATACATTAGTTCATAAAAGGTACACCATGAAGATCTACCCTAAAATTAACTTATAAACGTGTGTGGTTAGATATCCAGATCATACAGAAGGAGATCTCCCACTCCTTACTACAGCAGAGGTGAGGATTAAAGGGCAAAAGACTGATTACCTGCGCAGTAGCAGCTCGGGAGCACAATGTGACCCATCAGCTTACGACGCGCACCGCAAAGTACAGAAACAGCAGCGTTTTGAGCAAGCAATGTGTAGGTGAAACGTAGAAAACAATTTGCTATATTTAAAACTGTATAAAGTCCCCTGCATCAGGTAGTCAGGCTCCAAACAATATGTTGGCAAGGCAACATACTGTCTGACTGGCTGTGTAGACACAGAGAAAAAGAAGTGGATTCCTCACAGTCATAATATTCCAGAGACAAATTAAATCTAACCGCAGCATCAAAGCAAACAACTCAATTATATAAGAGATGTGTACGTTCTTTTCGTATTGGGGAATTCTGCCACAAAATAGCCTAGCTCACTTCCATGGCTGCATTTTAATAATGCACTCTCATGCTTTGAGCATCCTTTCGACTGCATGCATGTGCAAAAGGTGGAGAAGTTCACGTTGCACCCGCAGACACCTCGACGCGTACATGAGACTCGGGCTTGCATCCGATGCCCACAAATGGCAAACATGCCCTGCATGGAAGCACTGGGGCAGCACAAGCTTCTGTGCCTGCAACAGGCTACTAAGACAGCCGCTTCCGCATCTGTGCGACGCTCAACCTGCACGCTTTACGATCGAAGCCTTGCAGGTGTGTGACTTGTTGTACGATTGCACACAGGGCAAGCATGCTTGGCATAAGGATTTGAGTTAACATAAAGTGCCCATAGATCTGAGAAGTAGATCGGTACTAGGGCAGCCATGCTATATGGACCACTAGAGCTGTTGAAGATGAAGAGTTTAAAACAAGCGCCCGTCTTGCAACAAAAGGGAGCACTAGAGTGGGAGCCTGCTTTAGCCCCAGGGGGACTGTTGCCCTGGGGGGACTGGTGAGTGCTGAAACCAATGCGGATGAACACAGCACTTGGGCTCCGGCATGCTGATAACAGCAAACACACGAGGAGCAAGCATTGGTAAATGGAAGAAAATAGTGTGACAGCCAATAGAAACTGAGTAAACGTAAGTGGCAAGCACAAGAACCCATGAAAGCAAAGGAAAGCAGGGGGGCAGGATCTAAGCCCCTTTTAAGATTTATATTAAATACAATAGATTTCACAAGCATAGCGATAGTACTGTGCAGGCGAAACCTAAAAATGCTGAATGCCGAGACAAAACCGATGCAGAAAATAAATGTTCTCATAAGCACAGCATCATAAACAAAATAAAACAATGCTGAAACAAATAAACATGCTGATCGGAAAAAAATACTACACAGAAAAAAAAATGACATCTGCCGATTGTAAACAAAATAAAACAATACTGAAACGAAACAACATGAAGGAGAATTACGGGAGGAAAAGAATTAGGACCTCAATGACAGAACGAGCAGAGAACAGAGATTAATCAACATTGTTTAATGTGTCTCCGTGCCTGAGTAAAACAACAAAATTAAAAACACAAATTTAACATAATAGGAGCTAATGTTAAGTGCTCCTATACTTTCCAGTTGAATTTGCACTAGAGAGGCAAGAAGCACAATGGGTAGTGGGGGGTGGCATGGGGGGCGGGGGGGAAATAGCACCTTAATGATACTGCGAGCAGCAGACAGCCACTAATTAAGTTTAATTAATTTATACTTTGCCCATGCTCCACTGAAGGAACGGAACTGATGTAATGGCCTATGATGCCCAGTTAAAAGGCTGCTTTGAAGAGTGAAGATGGAACAAACCAGTGGTAAGTAAGGGCGGGCTCTAAGCCCTTTACTGTAAACAATACCCCTCGCGAGACCTAAATTCAGCCTTTGTTATGGGTCCAGCTGGAGTCTGAATTTGGAAACATCCCCTTGCCTTCTGCACGTTGCTGCTCGGATTGAAAGCAGACAATGTGCAGGCACTGCTGAATGTGTTCGGTGTCTTAAAAATTGTACTGGGACAAGTTCAGCATTTTTCAGTGGGGCTAAATTTCTTGGCAGTTTGGACGGTGTCCACCCTGTGAAAATAGTCCACCCACGTGTACCCCCGACTTGGGCCTGGCTTCTCTGCTCCAATCCCTCCTTGAAACAGCAGGATCACTGGGAGGGTGTCTGAGATTTCCTCTCTGAAGAGGTGTTACACATTCTGAAGAAAGATCACTGATGGCTAGCTGATTGCAATGTTTGGCCTCACAGTGTTGTCCATTGCTCAGCTCTGCCATCCTTCGACATGGGCCAGCGTACCAAGACTCGGCTGACTGGTTACTGAAGAGAAGCCATCTCTAGCACCAAGTTAGATGAGGATCCACATGTAACTCCTGAATAATATGTGGGAACATGCACCAAGAATGGTGGATGAATATTTTACTGGGAATACATCCACCTAAGTATTTTTGGTTGTTAAGCCATTGCTAAACGTGCTAAAATTGTAATTTGTTAAGCCTTGCTATGCGTATTGGATGCAATACGAGTGTACTCCAGTGTGAAATTAAGAATATAGATAATGGCAAATTTTATTTGTGGATATTTACTTAGTGAGTGGTAACATGCACCCTTTTTACAAAAAAGTTTGGTGAATCTGTCTAACAACAAGACCTATGGCCAACCACAGTTAAAACTTAAATATGTCTTATTGTGCACCGCTGTTTGTCAACTGGGGCCTGTGTATTTTTATTTCAGCACCGCTAGGATTGTTTATTGGTGCGGCTCCTGCATAAATCTTTGTTTATGCGCTGCAAAAGTTTTGAAAAAATGTTGTCGCTGATGCATCCTGCTCTTTTACCCTCAAAGCCAGAGTTTAGAATTCGTATCAGTTTTTCACCTCCTTTAAGATGTTTTTCCTTTGTCCTGAAGATGACAATGAAATAAAACAAATTATTCATGAGCGATGCACTGCAAGGTGATGCGTACTATTTTCTCAGGCGTGCATTCTGAAGATAATAGGAATTGATAGATTTGTGTCTATATTTTCCAGTTTATTTAGCTTTGCTTACTGCATATCTGTATTTTCAGACACATATATGCAAATCAGGAAATTAAAAGTAGAAAAAGTTGACTTAATAACCGCAAGTCAGTTGTTGACAAATCCTGATAGATTTTAAAAGAAGCTGTGGATCTGCTTTGATATTTGTCTGTATTAGTCAAATGCTGACAGAATAACTGGCTGTGGTACCTAGGGCCTGATTTAAGAGCTTATGCTAAGGCGGCACTAAAGTGGCTCTTTACACGTGTCATATTTACAAAGTGGCGCAATGCATGCATTTGTAAACCTTTGCGCCACATTCTGCTTGCACCAGTCATAAGAGGCAGCCAAAAAAATGGTGCAAGGAAATCTAATAGATTTCTTTGTGCCATTTTTTGGCACTTTTAACACCTGCTCAGAGCAGGCGTTAAAAGGGGGCATGGCATTGAATACAATGCGCCCCTATATACTCTGCAGGAGTAGCCCCAACATTTTGGCGCTACTGCTGCAAAGAACATCAATAGCGTCAGGAATTCCGACAAAATTGCCCCCTATTTTATTTTATTTTAAATACAGCGCACACATAGTGGCAGTAGAGGGGGGCTAAAGGGTGCAAGGAAAGTGGCACTGCACTTGTTGCAGCACCACTGTTCTTAAATCAGCCCCCTGAATCTTTTAAGTGACAGATATTAATCATATTACCATATGCCAAAATATGTGAGATATATAGATGGGTAGCTGTCAATAACGGGTTGCTTTCCACTGGGGGCATCCAGGTGATCAGACAATAACACTGACCCTCCGTTTATGTGCGCTGCCTCTTTGAACTCCAAAGTGGAACAATCCAAGTTATTGATGGATGTCATTTGTGGAAGATTTTTATGCTTTTTTTATTTTTGTACTTCTTTAACAATGTGCTGAATGTATTTCCACACTGGATCATACCTGAATACACTGAAATATTAGAGTTGCTATTGAAACAAATTTTCTAGGATGTGTAAAGTGTATTCTCTTAATATATGTTAACTAGGCTTCAGTTTAGACATCCACTCCAACTTGTCCAGGATGAAAGCGACCCCTGCTCTCATGTCTCTTCTCCCCATGCTCACTTCTCTCCTTGTAAACTCTGTAGCGCACAGTCAAGCTTAGATGTACTGATTTATTTCCACTGTTATTGTTATTCTGCTCTCTACAAACTTTCAGTCACAATCTGATACATTGCCACACTGTACTTATTCATTCCTGTAATGCATTATTGTTCTTGTATCTAGTTATGTTTAACATCTCTTGATGACATTAGCATAGACGGTGCTGAGAAATTACACATGGAGTGGGATAGTGCTTGAGTGTTAAGGCAATGTGACTTTTTTCTTTCATGTGCTCTGATTTGCTGATGAAATGATACATTTGCTCACTCGACGAGTCTGCAGATTCTGTAATTTCATATGCAAAATCATGTACAAAAACCCTTGGTTTTATGGATGGGCCTGAAGACTTGCTGTCCATTTCTTTCCTGATTTTGCTGCCCATTTGGGACTTGAAATGATTTCTGATTTTTGCATTTCTCTTTATAATTTAATTCACAGTTTTTCTGATTTTGATGTTTGGGATGTGCCTTAATGGAGGGAACTGTCTCTGATTCAGTGAATGTGGGCATTCTGGTTGAGGTAAAATGTTGGGTGTCTAAAACTTCAGATTTCCCCTACCATCACCATCTACAATTTTAAGTTGTGCATGGTCCCTAAATGCTCTTCCTGCACTCGTATCGTCTGCAAAGGGTAGATGAGCCTCCATGGAGCCATGCACAGCATGACTTTGCCTCTGTTAGACTCCCATGAGCTTTACAATAAAAATCACATACATCCAGAGCCCTACATGCAACCCCTTTAACCTCAGCACATCTCTCCCCCACACTGCCAAAATATAAAAATATACTTGGGCCCCCTTCCTCACTACCTTTCTCAGTACCCGTCTCACTCAAATAGAAGGTGGCGCACTACACTACACTCCCCCACCATTGTCTGCAACACCTCCCCAAACTGAAAAGATTTCCAAAAGCATTAATGCAAAGAGGCAGCAGATGAGCAGTGGTAGCGGATGCGTAAATCCAGCATATCAGGGCTCTAGCATCACTGTTACTCTTGTAAATGAGAAAGGTGTCCACAAGTTGGATTCAAAGAAAAGATAGGAGATGCTTATACCTCACACGGTGAGAGTCTTGCATCACTGTCATATTTGTACACTAATAGCAGCTCACAAGCTTATCTAATACAAAAAGAGTTTGGAGGTGAGTAGCAGTAGCAGATGCTCACATACAGGAAGTCGTGCATCACAGTGTCACCTGACATACGTGTTGTATGCGTGAAAGGCATGCATTGCTGCTACCTGTCCTCCATGTGTCCTTTGTGTTATAGATGCTTGCATTGCTGTAGCCCACAATGTAGTAGTGCTGGATGTTAGTGAAGCGTGCAAAACAGCTTTTCTTTAGTATAAGGAAAGGTCCCTTTTTGCATGACCACCCCACAGTTTGTGGACTGATGCAGCTGGTGTTTTGACTCTGTGCCACTTGGTCTCTACTAACCAGGCCCTGGTGCATGTTCACTGACTGGGCTTACATTTTGACATAAGAGGAACTTTCATGCAGCAAAAGCAATAAATACATTGAGAAGAAGGGGTCTGACTTAATTCACGTCTTCACCACCTTGACAAAAAAACTAGATGGGCCCTCTTTTCTCTACTTTCAACAGTCATCACTTCCAAATTATTGTCAACAATTACCTATGCTAGCGTGGCAATGCGAGACCTGGATGGCGCAACAGTTGACAAAATACAGACCAAGCCGCTCAGGCAAGTTTTTAACTTACCTCAGTACACATCTCCAGCGCAACTTCACCTAGAATTTCGCCTCATTAAGCAAGACCTACCCAGAAGAGCAAAAGTGGTGATTGCCTGGTACAAGATCAGCTGCACCCAAAGACACACCGAATAGCTCCATTTGGTCAATGCTCCAAAACAATTGGAAATCGGATCATAACAAGTATTTGTACACTCCATCAAACAACTGAGTCTAACAGAACTATGGGCGGCAGGATTTCCATATGATGCCGTCAAAAAGGGAACTAATATGGTAACAAAATTACTATCTTTCATCAAAGACAAAAGCAAATTCAGTGCCCACTCGAATGTTTGGATGGTAATAAAGCACTACAACATACTGGCCCCCACCACCTATCTCTCAACTCCAAGTACAGCACACATCAAACACAACATTATGCAGGCACTACAAAGAGTATGACGAGGATCTCATTCATGTGATGTGCCTTTGTCCCCAACTAGGTAAGCGTCTGCTGCAACTATTGAAGAGAAGCTTCAAGGACAGAGCCATTTGTACCTGCAGGGAAGCCTTCGTAGCATGTTTCAACCCAGCCACCTTGCAGTTAAACTGCAAATTTGTCAAATTTTTGGCACTAGCACTCTCTGGAAACCCTGGAGTCGCCGAACTTATTTCAGTTTCACCTGGTCACATTTTCAGTGAAAAGAAGCCCATAGCAGCTCAACCTCAGTAAGGAAGCCAGTGACCCATTTTTGAACATCTGATACAGGGTCTACTCCAGACGAAAAGAGCCCACAGTGGTTCGCCCAAAAAATGGCACTAAGTTCCAGGCTGAACCTAGTTTACACCACCTGGATTAACATTAGACACTGAAGACTGACCTCAATCCAGTTCCAGCTATGAATGCACTGTGATAGGATGCATTAATACACTTTTGCATGGTTGGAGATAAGAATGTTTAAAGGTGGACTGTGGTGTGTTTATTTGTAAACTATGTGGTAGCTTCAGTCTATTAACTGGCACAAAGTGGTACTTTCACGTGTAACAAGTTCATTGATTTGCCACAAGCTCTTTTAGACTCATTTTAAAGTAATTTATAAATTATACCGAACCAAAGTTTTAATCTGTAAAATTGTTATGGTTTACTTAACTGAAACAATAATAAACTACTTGACTTGACTTCTTCACTGACCCAAACTAAAACATGTGTACAGTTAACTAATCCCTTGATGGCATATCTGGGTACCCAGGCCAGTATGTTAAATATCACTTGTAGACTACAGCACCTATTGTGCTACCACTAAAGTGACAAAACAAAGCATGTCTTAAGGCTGGCCCCTGCAGCCTGAGTGTGCAGTTTTTCGTTGCAAATTCGACTGGCAAAAAAAACTGTTTATCAGGCTTTAACCTTCCTTCTAAATACTGATAAGTCACTTGTACGGTAGGCAATAAATGCCCACAGGCTGGGATGCATGGTATTTAAAATGTAAGACGTGTTCGTAAGTTTTACATTTCCTGCTAGTGAAACATCTCCAAAGTTGTTCTTCACTGTGGCAAGGCTAGGCTGTCATAAAAAAGCACTGGGTTACATTATAACACTTTATCATACATAACGACAGTTTGGGAACAGCAAGAACCATGTTTCACATACTCAAATTAATAGGAATCTAAAATCCAATCTGATATGCAAGTCAATTTTAAATCACTGGTTTAAAAATGCCATTTGTAGAAAGTTGTCACTTTCCTGCCTAAAGCCTTTAGTAGCTTTTTCACAGTTAAGCCCCAAACATAAACTTGCAGCCAGTTGGGAGGTCTGAATGACCCTAAGAAAATGGAATAAAGGGGTCTTGCTTGGGAGAAGGTGCGACCTCCTCCTGACAGGATGGCCTGGAGGATGTGGCCACCAATTGCACAAGCTTCAAAGGGACACTCCCCTGTCACAGGTACATGAAGCCTAGCCCTGCCAGTGCTCAAATAGCCGAAGTTGCAAACAATACCAGTTGTGGGAACCCTGTTCCACAACTGGGTTTCAGAAGGAGTTCCTCATTGCCCTACAAACCTAAGGAGTGTACCCAGAGCTCCGAACAAGGAAAGTAAGATTCTGCTCTATTGGATTTTGGCAAAGCTCCCAGCCAGTGAACACACCTTCCTAGGCCTGATCTTCAGACTTCAGCCTCTCATAGTTTTCCTGCCTTCAATGTTGAGGCCCTTGAACTTCCCACCAACACCAAGGCTCCCACTGCAGTCCTGCATTGCAGCCGGCCTGCATCAACAAGTCCCTCTTCGGATCTAGTTGGCACTCCATTGTGCCATCAAAATCACCAATGAAGATTTTCCCCAAGAAAAATACTAAGTAGGTAAGCTTTCCACTGGGCGGAATTTGTTCCCCTATATCTGACTAGCACTTCATTGAGGTCAGCCATAAATTTTGATTTTGACCCAGTCTAGTGCGACCAGATTCTCATGGTTGGTGCTTTGTACTTGACTAGAAACATCTAAAACTTTGAAAAATCATATCTCTCGTTCCCAATAACTGATTGTTTTTGTTATAGTGTCCATTTACACAATAAAATGTTATTTATTTTTATAAATTAGAGTGGGATCTTTTTTGTATTGTGTTTTCTACTTTATAATTGTTTTGGTACTGACACATGCTTTATACATTTCTCTTAAGTTAGGCCTATCTGCTCTGTGCACCAGCTACCAAGGTTTGAGCTCAAGTTTAAATTATTGAGACTTAACTGGAACTAATAAGTAATAGTGCTATTATTACTTGAAGTGGGCCACCAGCCACTTCAACTAACAACCCACGTCCTCACAGCTATAAACATCAAAACCACAAAAGATTTCCACTGTCCAGTGTGAGGCACAGCACTGGGTACTGGAAAGAAGCAGTATAGGGTGCAGTAAGGGGAGGACAATACAGGAGGGAGGACAGTACAGGGTCAAGCTGGGGATAGGTGCTTGGTGGAAGTGGTGGAGCAATCCACTGTGCAATTAAAAAATCCAGGGTGCAGGCAACATAGTGCTCTACAGGACACACAGCGCAGGCTGACAGAGGAAGCAGTTTAGAGTAGCAGGGAAAAATAGAAGATTTAGGCAGTGCAGGATGTCCGAGGGAACCATTTCAAGGTTCTAGGAGGGGAAGGGTAGGGCACAAGGCTGGTGAGTGCAGGATGAGCAGTGCAGGATGCTAAGGGAGCAGGGAAAAATACAGCAGTAGGAATGCAGCAATGGGTGCTGGGGAAGCACAGCAGCTTGCCTGGGGGTAGCAATGTAGGGTCCTGGGGAGCAGCAAAGGGTGATGTGAGAGCAAGCTGCTATGGGAAGCAGTACAGATTGATATCAGGGTGCAGTGCACAGTACCAGAGTACGGAAGAGCTCATAACATATGTAGGGTTGAGAGTAGGTTGCAAACTCCTTGCACACTTCAGTACAGATACATGCTCAGGAAGCAACAAAGCATTCTTTCCTCACACATAAAAGAATAGTTACAAAATGGGCACCAGCACAGCACGCTTCTTTAACACACAACATACACACAGAGCAGCCACAGCAGCAGTGCACACTTTCTACAAACAAACACACAGAGAGCAAGTACCACCTGGGCAACAGTAATCCAAGAGTCTTTTACAGATAAAACTGGTGCCACTCCATTAGTGCAAGCTGCCTTCAAACACCACACTGGAACAGCACAGGCAGTGGAACTGCATAGACCCCCCCCCTCCCCCCTCCACACACACATACTACTGATCCCACACAGGTTTAACCATCGCAAACCCGCCTCACACGACAAAATCACAGTAATTGGTTAGTCACTGCTCTTTTGCAGCCTGGGACATGGAAACTCTTTAAAAAAATGTTTTCCAAAAGACCCAGGAGGATCTACTACTGTGCAGCCGCCGAGCCACAGGCATCAGCGTCGACTGGACTCAGCTTGCTGGTTTGCCAGATGTCCTACAATGGTGAGGGCATCTGGCTGTGTTTGAGCTGCTCATGTGACCGAACTCAGACCAATACACCTGCAGCTTGGACTCCTCTAGCAGAAAAATGAGTGGATGATAAGAACGTTTTAATTAATCTAAACGGAGAATAATTAGTCTGGGCCACATTCTAATACATTATTTTTCCCACTGTGTCACTACCGACAGGGACTATATGCAAACGCGTTTCTACCCCCCCCCCCCCCCCCAAAGGGATAATCTATACATAACAACATTGGCAATAGGGGCCATAACCCAGTCCCTCATACCCCACTGGCACACAGACACACACAAACCCAATACACACACAGGCAGACATGCAGGAAAGGGCAGACATGCACACAGCTCAAACAACAAACACTGGGGGCGTAGCAAAGGGGGAATAAAGCAGCACAGAATGAAGCAGGGAAGAAAAAGCAGATGCATATTTCCTACACAGAACCTTGTGCATCACCGTGGCATCACTGCAGGGTACGGGAGGGGGCACAGCATAGGATGCAGGATATTGGTACATGGTGCAAGGGGCAGACAGGCATGGCTGTGAAGGAAACTCCCAGGGTGCAGGAAGCACAGGGCTCTAAGGGACATGCAGGGAGGGTGACAAAGAAGCAGCGCAGAATGGCAGGGAAGCAGAACATGTAATCAGTGCAGAACAAGCACATGACCAACCAAGCACAAACACTAAGGCCCTGATTATCAGTAAGATATTTACTACATCTGGTAAATACCATCATTAGCCTGCAGCAAGGATTTTAATAGATGCATAAATGTCTCCTTAGTCCAAGCTTTGTACTTGGAAATGAGGCAAACTTTTAAGAATTATGTGATACACAAACCCCACATATGTTTTGCCTTTTTTCTCTGTTTTTCTCTCAATAAAGTTTGTTAAAACAGCGAGAATGTGACTATTAAGTTTACACAGGTAATAGAATTTAACCTCAAACTGCTATACTTTGGTACTGCTGGAGTAGATTTTTATTGCCACTAACTGCAGCCTAGGAATATTAAAGGGATGAAACATAGTAATTATCCGTTCTTCTTAGGAATCTATTATAATGCACGCCAATTGGAAAACGAAGATTTCTCACGCTTTGTTTCTTGGGAGGAGCAAACTTGTAATACAGAGCATATGCAGAACTCCAAGGACAGCAAAAATGCATGGAGGGGTTTTCAGATAGGAATTCAGACACGGGCAGGAATAGTACATGCATGCAGGAGAAATTCCAGGAGTAGTGCAAGCATGCGGGAGAGGTTCCAGGAGTAGTGCATGCATGCACGCAGAAGTTCCAGGAGTAGTGCATGCATGCAGGAGAGGTTCCAGGAGTAGTGCATGCATGCAGGAGAGGATCCAGGGGTAGTGCATGCTGGCAGGAGAGGTTCCAGGAGTAGTGCATGCAGGCAGGAGAGGTTTCAGGAGTAGTGAATGCAGGCAGGAGAGGTTCCAGAAGTAGTGCATGCATGCAGAAGAGGTTCCAGGAGTAGTGCATGTATGTAGGAGAGGTTCAAGGAGTAGTGCATGTAGGCAGGAGAGGTTCCAGGAGTAGTGTGTGCATGCAGGAGAGGTTCCAGGAGTAGTGCGTGCATGCAGGAGAGGTTCCAGGAGCAGTGCATGTAGACAGGAGAGGTTCCCGGAGCAGTGCATGAAGGAGAGGTTCCAGGAGCAGTGCATGTAGGCAGGAGAGGTTCCCTGAGTAGTGCTTGTAGTCAGGAGAGGTTCCAGGAGTAGTGCATGCATGTAGGAGAGGTTCCAGGAGTAGTGCATGCATGTAAAAGAGGCTCCAGGAGTAGTGCATGCATGCAGGAGAGGTTCCAGGAGTAGTGCACGCATGCAGAAGAGGTTCCAGGAGTAGTGCATGCAAACAGGAGAGGTTACAGGAGTAGTGCATGCAAGCAGGAGAGGTTACAGGAGTAGTGCATGCATGCAGGAGAGGTTGCAGGAGTAGTGCATTCAGGCAGCAGAGATTCCAGGAGTAGTGCACGCATGCAGAAGAGGTTCAAGGAGTAGTGCATGCATGCAGAAGAGGTTCCAGGAGTAGCGCATGCAAACAGTAGAGGTTCCAGGAGTAGTGCATGCAAACAGGAGAGGTTACAGGAGTAGTGCATGCAAGCAGGAGAGGTTTCAGGAGTAGTGCATGCAGGCAGCAGAGGTTCCAGGAGGAGTGCATGCATGGAGGAGAGGTTCCAGGAGTAGTGCACGCATGCAGGAGAGGTTGCAGGAGTGGTGCATGCAAGCAGGAGAGGTTACAGAAGTAGTGCATGCATGCAGGAGAGGTTTCAGGAGTAGTGCATGCAGGCAGCAGAGGTTCCAGGAGGAGTGCATGTAGGCAGGAGAGGTTCCAGCAGTAGTGCATACATGCAGGAGAGGTTCCCTAGCAGGATGGTAATAATGGTAAGAACAGTAATACCCGAATGGAGGAAGAATTTAAGAAAGAGATACAGATGAGGCCATGGCATTGAAAGCAAGAGACGGTGAGTTACAGGTGGAGATTTAAAAATGCACGGCGACAGAAGGGGTTTTCAGGCAAGGGGGAAAGTACACATGCACGAGGGGCTCTGGACCCAGAAGTAGGATCGATCTGCAGAGCTCCTTAAGGCAGAGGTGGCAGGGACACATGTATGCACCAGGGGTTCCAATGCAGAGAATCAAGGCTGGGTGGATAGGAGTTCAGCTTCTGCCAGTGAGTTGAGTGCATGCAGAAGTATACGCACAGGTATGTTTTCACAGAAAAGCTTAGGCACTCGCATATGTGCAAGCACCTGTGCAACGTTTTCTGGAGAAAATGCATGTTAGCAGTGATTCAGCACATTTTACCAGTTCTAAACCGGGTGCTGGCCTATTTAACATGGCGAGTGCATAAAAGGAGACTGTAAATTAATGAAAAGTGCTCCCGCACCTCCCCCTACTCATCAATCTATGTTGCATTTCCTGGGCTATGCTTTACTATCTGCACTCAGTGGTACCACCCGCAAACTGTCTCTGGGTCCCCAGAATGTGAGGGCCAGCTGCTTGGTGTCCCTCACCTCAGAAAGATGCTGCTGTGCTGCCTTTGCAGTCGCTCTCACACTGCAAGGGCACTGCTACAAGTCGTGCCTATGCTAAAGGTAATGCTCAACTCATTGCCTAGGGTCCTCGTGCAGGCCTCGTGCAGGACTCAGAAAGGATGCAGCACGTGCCTGAGCTCGTGAATCATCCGCTGTAGGTTGCTTGACTTGCTCACAGTAAAACATTGTGAAAATCAGCAAGAGCTGGTAATAATATTCCCTTTGAAATCTAATATCTACACAGGCAAGGAAAGAAAACTCACTTTTGAAATATGTTAGTACTGTCTGAAGGTTTCCTAAGTGAATATTGAAGCAATTACAGGCAGAGTAGTTTGCTAACAAATGAGTATGTTGCACAAATCCCTATCCAAAAACAACTGCTGGCTCATCAACAATGTGAAAACAATCAACTAATGGCTATTACTTTTCCCTAGATTCTAAGGGCCAGATGTATGAAGACCAAAGGCTGTTTGGCAAGCACCCTATCCATTTTGTGAGTCAGTAACCTATTTCTACTTGCAAAATAGGTTTGCAACTGTCTGTTAGGAAGGGGCATGCAAAGGTTGTCCCTTCCAAATAGTGACTCGTAGGCACATGTATGATTGTTTTGCGACCAGGAATGCGGTTGCAAAACAATCGCAATTATCACCAACTTCAAGTTGGTGGTAACCCATTCCCAAACTGGAAGGGGTCCACAAGGGACCACTTCCCCTTTGCAAATGGGAGAGCAAACATTTTTTAAGAGCAGGCAGTAGTCCCAGGGAACACCGACAACTTTTTAGTTTTCTTTTTGTAATGCATCCCGTTTTCCTTTAAGGAAAACAGATTGCATTACAAAAAGAAAATGCTTTATCAAAAGTGGTCTGCTGACCCCAGCAGGTCACCATCCCTGTGATTGCAGCCATTCACAATGGGTCGCAAATGGTGATGTGCTTCATGATTATTGATGAGGCAGGCCTCTTTGCAAGCCACTGCGAATCGCTAACAGTGTAGAGGACACTGTTGTACATTTTGTATTGTGACTCACAATTTGCGATTCGCAAGAATTCAAAAACTACGAGTCGCAATGCAAGATGGTAATACATATGGCCCTAAGTTCCCCTGAATGCACATGGTTTGCCAGCAGGGGCATAAAAGAGAACTCAATGGGTTTCTTTTAAAATAGACAATAGTTCATTTTTATGCAAGTTCATTCTACACTAAAGCCCACATTGCAGTACATGACACAACGGAAATAAAAAATTTACTGCGCTTGCAATCAGGAGGGTTAATGGTCAACCTAAACAATGCCCAGCCCCAAAAGCAAAAAACAAAACAATCTTAACCTAAAAAATAAAAACTTAAAAATGAGTTTCCGATTTCAGCCAGTGAATTTAATTTACACCTGTAACTTCAACTCCTTACTCCTGGCAAGCCTGTAAGGATGGTCCAGCTTTACTTGCAGCAATGGGCAATATGGTACACTTTTGTGGTGGGCAAAGCATCATGTGATGAGTCTAGTTGCTTCCTGCCGAGTTGTCCAGCTGAAGACCCACACCATGGAGTTGGCTTCATGGCTCTGTTTGCCACAATACCAAATCTAAAAAACTGTCCTGCCATGCTTCTGAACCGCACTCTTCAGAACAGTCTGCTCCCCAAAACACAAAAAATAGTCCTCGTGCCTTCCCAGAGAACTCACAAATCACTCATCTGAAGTGAGACTTACAAATTTGGAGGTCTTGTTGAGTTCTCACTCACATCAGACGAAAAGTCAAACTTCATGAAAAGGGCTAGAACCTCGACTCTAAAAGTGAACAGCTTGGTTGAAAAATCTGTTGTCTGCAGGGTAATTTTTGTGAGGAGGGAGAGATTCAGGGAGCCATCTTACCACAGGGGTAACCCCCATATAGATCCATTCAGTTCATGGAAGGCTCTGCTTTGGGAACCTCAAATTGCTACTCCACTACTTTTGTAAGCCATGCCATTACTTTAGTGGGCTTTTGTGTTAGTTTATTTATTTTACATTTTTATTTTATCATTTCAATGATGTGTCTTCTCGTGTTTTCAGTGATGACAAAGGTTGGTGAGAACACTTATTGTAATGTCATCAAACATGCTAATAGTCTTCCTCTTAAGAATTTGCAAAACTATCAACCTGGCGATGATAGCAAAAATGGTCGGTGTTGTCACTGTATTGGAACCTGCAATCACTCACCTCTTTCATGTCTGCTGAGAGGCCCTACAGTTGTGGAAAAAGGTAGGACAGATTGTGGACCATCATCAGCCATTTACACCCCTTTGCTCACATCTCAGGAGACAAAGGCAAGTCAGGGGAAAAGTTACCGAAGTGAGTACTTTCCCCTAGTGTCATCAAAGCAGTGATAATCAGTTTTAATTTCTTACTGCTGTGACACAAGAGTGATGTAAAGCCTATAAGGTTGGAATCCATTCTGAGTAGGCCATAACACCATCTTAGGTAATGGGAGTCACCATATTCCCACTTTTATGCGGAGTCATTGTCATGTCTGCCACTGTTGCAGATGTTGTCTCCCATCATCTTTCTAAGAACTGTGAAAGTGTCAAGTTGATAAGCCAATGACATACATATAACACCTGATGCAACATCCATCTGGGACAAGTGTCTACTTTTCACCATGTCAAGGTCAAATAAGAACAAATACTTACAAATAGCCAAAATATTATAGTCTGAATTGACGTCCTTTCACCTCATATGTTTATAAAGCAATGTCTGAGATGTGCACAGTGATGCACATAATCTATGTCAAACATTCCTAAACTTATGTCTATCCCTAAACTTAGGGCTGCCACTTGACCAATTGTGACTAGAGGAGGAGAGGAGAGGTCCTTCGCCCAGATTGTCACACAAGATTCTGCCGGAGATGGTCTCATCTACTGCCAGTGTACTGCCAAGATGCTGCATCTCGCTTGATGCTTATAAAGGAGAGTCCTGGAGGAAGGCAGCTACTGCAGTGTGCGTTTTCCCCTACGCAGGGAACACTGCCTTATTCCTCTGCTGATAACAACAGCTCTTACTGTCAACAAGGTATGCAGTGCATTGCTTCTCCCTAAGAAACTCTACACTGCAAGTTGCTCTACTCTCCATACTCTCCTAGTGTAGTGCATAAAAGTAGGTTTTAGGGTGCCAGGGTTAAGATGACATTTTAACCATGTTAGAAATGTTCATTTTCTTCTCATTCTTTACAACATGCCTTCTTGCTGTTTTTATGATATCCTGTGTAGTTATTTTAGATGTGCTGAAATATAGATTTGCCCTGTGTTATTAGATGCATTTAGTGAAAAGTGTCTCTTCTTTATTAAAATGGTAGCATTCCTGAGGTTTCTTCTCCTTTTTCAGAATATCCCCATTCTAGTCCCCAAGCATGAATTCTCCATAATTCGGTCACTCTTGACTAGGCTGACATGGAAGGACTACAACCAAGAGTATAGTGGAATGTGCTGACACACCCATATGATATGGGGGGAATTAATGTCCCTGAAATGGAGACATACTTTGGGGCAGCCCACTCCATGTTTGCTCATGCATGGATCCATGGTCCTGGTGGCTTACCATACATGCACATAGAGAGTGACATGTCAATGCCGTACCCCTTGCCTTATCAAATGTTTGTCACCCTGGGGCATCAACACAGGGAGTTTGACTCTTTGAACACCTCTACACACGCCTGGCATGGACACACAACTAAACAGGCTCTCCCTCTTTTATACTCGCCCCACATAAAATTGGACTGGTGTGCTTAGTTCTCCCTGTGCAAGGACAGGGGAACGCTATTGGTATTTCCGAAAATGGGTGATGAATCGATGTGGATTAGTTCTGGGACAGGGTGACACGAACATGGGACTCCTTTACAGAGCAGATGGAGATAACTTTGCCACTTTTACGCTTTTAGTATTATAGAGTGAGACATGCACTTCGCAACCTTTTGGGTGATGGGTTGCAAGAACCGCTAGATATGCAAGCGCTCACCATGATTATAACAGAGACCTCTCATCCAGACTGTATGCTTGCGCTCAGGAGGCCAGGTTGGAATGGCGAAGAGACATTGATATAGTATGTACAGATGTGCATTCATTATACATACTATACACCTAGCAGTTTTCACAAATATGGGCTATGCCCCACAGCTGATTGTCCAACATGTAGTACGAGGAGGCAGGCTTCCTCCATATGGCATGGATTTGTCCTGGGATACAGCGCTTTTGGACATGTGTGTTTGGAGAGCTAAATGAAATCACAAGGGTTGAGCTGTCTGTTACGCCTCTACTGGACTTGCTTGGTTACGACAGAGATGTAGAAGAGGAGGTCCTAAATTTGGTGGCGATGGGCCTTCTTCTCGCTAAGCGCAGAGTGGCTATAAGATGGGAACATGACCCGCTACCCACAGTGAAGTAATGGCATGCTGATATGCTATGTTGCAACACTCAAACAGATGCATATAATGACCTGATTCCACAACAGAATCGCCCATGAAACTATTGGGGTCCATATCCAACTTACCTGATTGGAAAGGAAATGGGTGAGCCAGAGGGTATTGGTTAACATAGTTATACATGGCACTTGGGAATGGACGATGTTCTTTAATGTATCATATAATGCTACATGTCACAGATGTGTCCAGTAGGTTTTAGTACACATTTGCCAGTATACGATTGTTGAGGAAAATTAATTGATAAGTAAAAATGCAGGTTTATGCACTGGTTCTGTAGTTGAGATGTCAAACGACGTGTACTCTGGACCATGCCATGTAGAAATATGCTAATTTCTGCATGTTATCATTGTTGCATACTATTGAAAAATGCAAATAAAACTTTGAAGAAAGTGTCTGTTCTTAGTGCAATGTGTGTGTTATATTGTGAATAATGAAATAGGTTTGTTTCTGTTACCATCGTGCCCCTGATCTTGTTAGTAACACAAAAGCAATAACTCTAGTTCAACTATGTATTGGGTAGGGTTCTGGGGGTCTACAGTAACCTGTCTTTCACATTTTTTGCTGGTGCATTGAACGAAGTTCATCTGTGTCATCCATGGGTGGGAAAACCAACCTTTTAGAACTCTTTCAAAGTTGTAGTTTATGCAACAATGGCAGTCAATAATCAGAATTAGAACCCACATACAACATTAACATATGTATTGTCTATTAAGTTGTTTATTTTCTCTAAAAAAACATGCTTTTATTGGAGGGGTTGCGGCAGGATATGCTAGACTTATTAATGCTGCAAATAATTGTCAGTGAGGGCAATGATGTTTATAGTGGTTGTAATAGAAAAAGAGGGAACATGCTCTCTGATCGTGATGAGCTCAGTGATTTAGCAGCTAAAGTAATCTTCGCAGTTCTTTGGTGAGAGATAGGCTGTTGATCAGATTAGTTTGAAAGTGGCCAACAGAGCACTCATTTGAGGGTATTGTTGTGGTGGTTGTGGAGAGAAAGAGTAGAATAATTAGGTAATAGTCTGGTTAGTCTGGTCATAATAGATGGGTGATGGAGAGAGATGCAAGGGGAGGTGGTAAAGATGAATCTGAGGGATGCCCTGAACTTTGTGTGGGGCCAGGCCAGGCGCCTGTTAGGTGAGAGCAACTTAAGTAGGGTTTAAAATGAACAATCTAGATTATCTTGAAATTGTTCCACCAGTCGAACATGTGAAGTAGGAAATCTCAGAGGAAGTTTGGATTTTATCCTAGAGAGTCATAAATGTCGGTTAGTGAGAATTGAGAGGCACCGGTTTAATAAAGATTCAAACCAATGTGATATTGGATTATTCAATATGTACATAGTCCCAGACAACTGAGGCTAAAGCTTCACACTTACTACAAAATGATGAACTAAGGCGAAGTCATCTAGGCAGGTTTCTGTTAGTGAAAGAATAACATCTCAGGCATCTTCAATCCATTTACTGCCACCCCTGCCCCTTCAGCTCATCCTGCAACTTTCTGCTTTCTCCCTGTATGACGCGTTTTAGTTTTTCCTTCTTCCGTCTTTCTCATATGTGTCTTTTTCTCGCAGCAAATGCTTGAGGCATAAGAATAAGCCCCGGCCCTCACAAATAAGTGCTTGTGCTCAGCACCAGAAACAACAAGCACAAATTAAGCACTGACGGTGTTTTAAAACTTTCCTAAATGCATCGACAAATCACAGTCACAGAGCAGGAGCATCCAGAGTGACCATTATAATATTTTAACAAATGGTATTTAAAGATGGCACGAATGCATGAACACAACTATTGCAGCCATCTTTATATACATTATGATTTATCTTCAGAAATGTTCAAAGATGGCCATCATGGATGCGTGCAGAATTTATTTTATTTTAAAAAAATAGCTAAACCATTCATAGGTGCCTTTGGTGAAGTTGTGCAGGTAGCCGTATGCAGATGTCCATCTTCAAATGGTCAAAACATTTTTAAAATGGCCATTGGCCAAAAACTCAGCTTGTGGGAAAAGGATAAAAACAAAATATTAAAACAATGGGGCCATTCGGACAATAACATGGCTCCTGGTTGTTGAAAGGACAAAAAAAGGGATTTGGGAAAGCATACATCATCCAATCAAAGCACAGTTGTTTCTGTACATTTATTTCGTTTCAGCATCAATAAAGCAAAGCAATACCATTCACTAAAGAAAAAGAAAAGAAAACATTTGTGAAATGCTATTGTTCAAGAAGCTGCCAGGCCCTCATCAATCTAAAATAAAACATTGGATAACTGCAATTTTTTTTATTCTCATAACAAGCAGCCAATACCATAAAACTCCCTGGCACTGACGGAACCTATTTGAGTGTAGATGTGCTCCTTGTGAAAGGGCAGCATGCCATAACTCATATTACGTCAGCCAGTGGCTGACGTGGGCTTTTATGTATGCCAGTTGATGCTTGCCAGAGTGGGTTGAAGAAAAAAAAAGAATGACGTAATTACAGACTAATGGATAAAGTGGCTCAAAACCCCTCTAAGTATGTTATACATATAATTGTAGAAAACTCTAAAGGTCTTGCTAAAACAGATCTGAAAAAAGACAATTAGTCTGGAATTGGATGTCAGCCTCTTGCCTTTTAGAAAGAAGGCAAGAAAGAAGGAAAGGGAGGAAGAGAGGGAGAAAGTAAGACAAAAAGGAAGGAATGAATGAAAATAGAAAGAAGGAAGGCAAGAATAAAGGCATGTAAGACAAAATAGGAAGAAACAATGAAAGCAAGAGAAAAGAAAGAAAGAAAGAAAGAAAGAAAGAAAGAAAGAAAGAAAGAAAGAAAGAGAGAACAAAAGAAAGAAAGAAGGAAAGGAAGAAAGAAAGAGGGAAATAAAGAAAAAAGAAAGAAAGAAAGGTAAAGAAAGAAGTGTTGAAGAAGGAAAGGAGGAAAGAAACAGAAAGAAAAAGATTGAAAGAAGGAAAGATAAGGCACAAGAGATAGAAGGAAAAAATAAATAAAGAAAAAGGAAATAAACAAAGTAAGAAAGAAAAAGAAGAAAGAAAGAGAGACAGAAAGAAAAAGAAAGAAAGGCAATGTTGGCAAGAGTGACAAAGAACCATGAGTAGCTTATATTCAGAGTTCATGTGAGATGATTTAAAATAGCAGCAGTCAGATAAACAAGGCAACTCTGACAGGAATTTACAACAGCATAAGCAGGATATGGGATCTGGTAAACCTGTAGTGCACCACGTGCTCACGTCAAAAGCCTCTTGCAATCACATCAGGCTCTGAGCCCAAAGGCAACACTAAAATAAATATAAAGTAAATACAAATACTGTCACTGAAGGGAACTACCTTATGTTCAGACATGCTCCCTGCGAAAAAGGCAAAATGTAGTCAGACCAATGGATGAAGAGAACTAGCTGAAAGGCCCTTCAAGTAAGTATATTATATGTATAATCTTAGTAAAATCAAAAGGTGTTGGCTAATGCCAGACCTAAAAAGTAGTGCAATGTGTCTTTAACATAAGTTGTTATGCAGAGTGCCGGTTGCCAAGCTTTCCTTGTGGTCACCTCCAGTGGCGGGAGCGTTGCCACCCGCCAGCAGCAAGTGCTGCAAGTCCTTTAACAATGAAAGGATAACAAACCAAGTTTATTATCCTTTCATTATTAAAGGGGTGTGGTATTGGGGATGATTAGCACTGAGCGGAGGGCACTGTGCATGTCCCTCAGTGTACATGTATGTTTGGCCGTCTGTCTCGGGCCGGCCAAACACACATGCGCACTATGGTCTCCCCAGCCTGGCACTGTATTGCCAGGCTGGAGAAAGCAGGCATAGGCTTCCAGACTGACTGGGAGCACCCTGGCTGGGTGCTCCCAGCCAATCCTAACGCTGCTTTGAGCAGCGTCAGGATTGGTGGCAGGGCAGGCTGGGAGGCTGTGCATGCCCGCTGCTGAGTTGACGAGGATCCGCTGTGCGGAGGTAAGTTTTTTTTTAAATTTATGTATTTCATTTTATTAATCCCCCCCTTGCGGCGCCCCAACCCCTTTTACCCCGCAAGCCGCGACTGTGTGTGATGAGTGTTTTCACCGCTGCTGCTGTCCATGCTGAATCCCTCGTCTCTGTGTCTGGCGGAAGCTGTTACTACTGCTGCATGAATTACTTACCATTGTATTTATTTTATTTATCGTACATAAGTATTTAAAAGTACCCCAATGCTCAACTTGTTATGATGATTCCAAAGTATGATTCCAGAATGATATTTCTTAAAATGAAAAGGTTGTTGCATTGTTTTGTTAATACGAAAAATATGTGCAGGCATTTTAACCCCTTGCTCGCCATGGACGTAATGGTTACTTCCATAGCTGCGCCTGTGAGGCGCCATGGACATAACCATTACGTCCATTTAACAGCCCTCAGGGGAAGCACTAGCGCTCCCCCCGAGGGCCATCCCCCCAGGTCAGGGTTGGAAGAGGAATCGCTTCCCCAGAAACCCCCCACCCCCATGCCCCCCATGACTGACATCATGAAAGGGTACAAAGACGCGTTGGAAGCCATTTGCTTCCAGCGCGTCTTCGGGAAAGGAGGTAAGTTTTACCTCCGGGCAGGGGGGATCCCTCAGAAAGAGGCATCGAGAGAAAGGAAAGGGTTTTCCTTTACCTCAATGTCTCGTTGAACATTCCTGCTGCCCGATCGCGATGCAATCGGGCAGCAGGAATGCCCACTAGACACCTGGGAATTAGTGTATATATGTGCGTGTGTGTTGTTGTTGTGTGGGAGAGCGACCCCTTGGGCAAGGGTCGCTCTCCTTTGGGGGCAATGTATTTTTTGCCAATTCTGCCCCCCTTGGGGGCAGATTGGCCTTATTTTAAGGCCGATCTCAGAAAGCCACTAGACATCAGGGATTGTTTATTGTAGTTCATTTGTTTGTGTTGGGGACGGCCCCTTGGGCAAGAGTCGCCCCCAAGGGCCCAAAAGCACTATTGGGCAGTTCTGCCCCCCTTAGGGGCAGATTGACCCATCCACTTATGCCAGGGATCATGTGTATGTGTGTGTGTGTGTGTGTGCTTTGTGTGGGGGGTGGCCCAAAGGGGACAACGTAATCTAGGTCATTTCAGCCCCCCTTGGGGGCAGATTGGCCTAGTTTTTGTAGGCCCGGGGGCAGAAACCATGAAGACGCCAGGGATTTTTTTTTCTTTTGCTTTTTTTGTGTGTTGGGGGTGCCCCCTTGGGAAAGGGTCGCCCCCAAAGGCCCAAAAGAACTATTGGTCAGTTCAACCCTCCTTGGGGGCAGATCAGCCTATTTCTTGTAGGCTTTTCGCACCAGGGATAATGTGTGTGTGTGTGCTTTGTGTGGGAGGGTGGCCCCTTGGGCAAGGGTCGCCCCCCAAAGGGGGCAATATATTCTATGGCATTGTCCTATTTGTTGTAGGCACATCTGCCCGCAAGCAGAGAACACTAGACATGAGGGACAATTTAAAAATGGTTGGGGGCGGGGTGTTTGTCAACTGGCGAAGTATTTGCATTTATGATAATAACAGTTTATTTCTTCTTTTTGTTCTAGTTCAAAGCTTTTGCTTCCTTAGCTGTGGCTTGTTGCAGTTTTGGCAGTGGTTGTCCTGCAGTATGCGTAGTTGCATGTTTTAGGGAAGTAAATAAATGTACTCCAAAGGAGTATTGTTGCTATGCATGAATGACATGTTTGTAGGGGGTGTACTGAATGCAGGATTGTGTGTGAAATTGTCCTTAGATTTATGCACAATGATTATTGTGTTGTCTTCTGTCTAATTTGCTTTTTTTTCTCTTTTTAGTGGGATGTTATTGGTGATTGCTGTGGCTGTGCAGAGCAGTTGCTGGTGAGTCAAGCTTTTTCAGGCAAGTGAGCGGTATAGTTTTTGAGTTTATAACTCTTAGTCATAAATCTACACTTTGTTTGTTACTTATCTTACACAGTGCTGGTTGTTGGTGGTGCATTTGTCCAGTTAATTTTTGTAGGAAGGATCATGGCTAGCCGTAGGATGACCGCCCAGCAGGTTGTTGGTGTGCTTTTTGAGTCGTCTTCTGACCATGATTATAAGACTGACTCTACATCTGAGGCAGAGGAGGATGTGCAAGATTTTGGAAGTGAATTTTCTGTCAGAGAGGTATCATCTGATGATGAAGCCACTCTCAGTGCTGATGAAGGGCCTGTTCTAGAGGAGGACACTGATGTGCCAATGATGCAGGAGCTAGCAGCTGAAAGGCTTCTGATTGGAAGACCTGACACGTGGGTTGCACCAAACATGGAGCAGCCACAGTTGCCTGCGTTAACTGGTTTCCCAGGATGTTGAGTTAATACGGAAAACGTTTTGCCCATCAACTTTTTTGAGTTGTTTATGGACAATATATTTTTGGAAGAGAGTGTTGAGCAGACTAATTTGTATGCAGAGCAGTATTTGAGGGACAACGCTGCCAGACTAAGGCCACGCTCTAGTGCTAGCCGGTGGATTCCCACAAATCTGGAAGAGTTGAAAAAGTTCTTGGGTTTAACTTTTTTGACGGGGCTGATAAGGAAGCCATCACTGTCTTCATATTGGTCGCTTTATGGCAACTGCTATATTTCCTGCCAACATGAGTCGTAACCGGTATGAGCTTCTTCTTCGGATGTTGCATTTTGTAGATAATGCTTTAGCCTTGCCATGAGATCACCCTGATTCTGACCGTCTTTTTAAGATTAGACCTGTCCTTGATCATTTGGTAGATCGGTTTTCAGAGATCTATGTTCCAGGCAAATAAATATCTGTAGATGAGTCTTTGGTCCTGTTCAAGGGTTGTTTGGTTTTTAGGCAGTACATTCTTAGCAAGAGGGTACGGTATGGAATTAAGATGTATATGCTGTCTGAAAGTAGTACAGGATATGTTTATAATTTCCGGGTCTAAACTGGTAGGGATTCCAATATTGACCCCCCTGGTTGTCCACCCACTTTTGGAGTTAGTGAGAAAATCGTGTGGGAACTTGGTAAACAACTGTTTAACAAAAGTCACCATTTGTATGTGGATAACTTCTACACTGGAGTTCAGTTGTTCAAGGAGTTGTTTTTGGCACTATTGCTTTTGGCACTATCTGCTCTAATCGGAAAGGCTATCCAAGAGAGCTTGTCTGTAAAAACTTGAGAAGGGACAGTGCAGTGCCTTGCGGAATGATGAGCTGTTAGCTCTGAAATTTGTAGAAGGAGGGATCTGTACATGCCAACTACCATCCATGAAGAGAGTACTTCACCTGTGGCTGCTTGGGGTCAAGTTGCTGAAGTGCGCAAACCTGTGTGCATTTTAGATTAACATTTTAGATTATCATAAGCACATGGGTGGTGTTGATAGAGTAGATCAGAGGTCGGAACCTTACACTGTTACTCGTAAGTCTTATGTTTGGTATAAGAAATCAGTGGTTCACCTGTTCCACTTGGCAACTTTTAATGCTGTTTTTGTGTTCAAGGATAGTTCATCAGAGTCAAGAATGACATTTGTGAAATTTCAGGAGTCTATCATAGCGAGCCTTGTTGTGCTGGAACAGGCAAGAGTTCCTAGAGAAGCAGTGGTGGAGGATGTGGCTAGATTGAAAGATCGTCACTTTGCTGAGCACATTCCTCCCACGGCCAAAAAAACCTTTCCTGCTAAGAGATGTAGAGTCTGTGCTCGATGAGGTATCAGGAAGGAGACTAGGATTTACTGCCCTGATTGTCCTTCAAAGTCTGGGCTGTGTGTGGGTGGCTGTTTCAGGAGCTACCACACACAGAAGAATTATGGGGAAATTCCGTGATCGTAAACTGCTGTTTTATATTTTTATATGTTCAGTCTCACGTTGGCATTACTGTCATGTATTCAGTTACAGCTTTTGTGTTTGTAGTTTAGTACTTATTTATAATTAGTGGTTTCTTTGTTGTTTAAAAACAAAAAAAGTGATGGCGGTGTGCGTGGGGTGGTGCTTGGCTGGCGGTGTGAGTGGGGTGGTGCTTGGCTGGCGGTGTGAGTGAGGTGGTGCTTGGCTGGCGTGTGCGTGGGTGGCGCTTGGCTGGCGTGTGCTTGGGGTGGTGCTTGACTGGCGGTGTGAGTCGGGTGGCACTTGGCTGGCAGTGAGAGTGGGGTGGCGCTTGGCTGGCGGTACCAGCCACACGCCAGTCCACACACTCATCAGCTGGTGTGATTGCTGTATCAGGCATGTGGGCATATGAAAGTGATGGGCCCTGTCTGTCGATGCAAGTGTTGTAATGTGCTGGGCCCGTGGCTGGCAGAGTGAATGGTCTTGTGCATGTCATGTATGGAAGGTGTAGGAATGGACTGTAAAGTGGTTGGCGCCTTGTCATGGCTTTACAGCTCACGAGCTGGGAGTCATTGGTTCTGTTTTTTGGCCTTTAAGTTATTAACAGTGCATTTCATTTTGGAGAAATCTCTTGTTAATAAAATTTGATCCACTGAACCATCACTCATCCTCGTACCAAATCCAACCAGTATGTGTGGTAAAAATGACAAAACCTGCTCCGCTGTAATGAGGCCTCGCAGCGCACCTGTGACACGCTAGGTGTCTCAGGTGGGACCCCGATGATGAAGCATGCCACCAACTTGGTTGGTGGGTGAGGGGTCTTTTTAACATAACCAAAGTGCGTTTCTTTTCACAATTTTAGTGTTTGGAACAACACATAAGTAGGTGGACACATCAAATTGATCTATTGCAAAACTACCTGTGTTTTGGGGGGGCAGCTATGTTTTTGGTCCCGGGTGCGGCCTTTGTCTAGGGAAACCTACCAAACCCAGACATGTTATAAAAATAGACACCCCAAGGAGTCCAAGGAGGTGTGGCTTGCCTGGCTCCCCCAACATTTTCTTACCCAGACTCCTTTGCAAACCTCAAAATTTGCTTAAAAAAGCATATTTTCCTCACTTTTCTTTGTAGGATCACTGCTGCGGCACAAATTTCCTACCACCCAGAGTTCCCCTCAGTCTCCCAAGTAAAATTATACCTCACTTGTGTGGGTCCCCAAAACAGAGTCAGCCTAAAAGATGTATAAAAGAAGTCGCTGTGCTATCCCCTCAATCTCTACATGTTTTTGGCATTTTTCTGTTGCAAGGACCTGGGCAACCAACACAAGTGAGGTATCATTTTTATCAGGAGACTTGGGGGAACGCTGGGTGGAAGGAAATTTGTGGCTCCTCTTGGATTCCAGAACTGTCTGTCTCCGAAATGAGAGGAAAACGTGTATTTTTGGCCAAATTTTGAGGTTTGCAAAGGATTCTGGTTAACAGAACCTGGCCAGAGCCCCACAAGTCACACCATCTTGGAATCCCCTAGGTGTCACTCTTTAGATTTCAGCAAATTAGTTGTTGTATACCGGGTATAGGATGAAATCCCATTGCAAGGCGCAGCTCATTTATTGACTGTGGGTGCCTAGGGTTCTTGATGAACCTACAAGCCCTATATATCCCCGCAACCAGAAGAGTCCAGCAGACGTAATAGTATATTGCTTTCAAAAAGATGACATCGAAGGAAAAAGTTACAGAGTAAAACGTGGAGAAAAATGGCTGTTTTTTTTCACCTCAATTTCAATATTCTTTTATTTCAGCTGTTAGTTTCTGTAAAACACACATGACACTTGTAGGATCTACACAAATGACCCCTTGCTGAATTCAGAATTTTGTCTATTTCAGAAATGTTTAGCTTTCTGGGATCCAGCATTGGTTTCTCACTCATTTATTGTCACTAACTGGAAGGAGGCTGAAAGCACAAAAATAGGAAAAATGGGGTATGTCCCAGTAGAATGTCAAAATTGTGTTGCAAAATTGTGTTTTCTAATTCAAGTCTGTCTGTTCCTGAAAACTAGGAAGATGGTTGACTTACCACCACAAATCCTTTATTGATGCCATTTTCAGGGAAAAAAAACCACAAGCCTTCTTCTGCAGCCCTTTTTGCCTCATTTTCCAAAAAAACAAAAACGAAATTTCTGCTGTATTTTGGCTAATTTCTTGATCTCCTTCCTACAAAGTCTGGATACCTCTAGAATCCCTAGGATGTTGGGAAAAAAGGACGCAAATTTGGCATGGGTATCTTATATGGAGAAAAAGTTATGAGGGCCTAAGCGCAAACTACCCCAAATAGCCAAAAAAAAGGCTTGGCACCTAAGGGGGAAAAGGCCTGGCAGCGAAGGGATTAATATTTCGGTTTATCTTCTTGTTCTTTTCTCACCGCCTCTTCACCTGTGGAGGGTAGCTAGATGCTTAGTACATGTCCAGTGTCTTCTCTCAGTCTGCTCGGGCACATTGTACTTGCTCAGTGTAAATTACTCCTACTAGCAAAGCTGTGAGTTGGTGTACTCATGAAGACAGTGATGCTCACTGGGGGCTCAGGCCACATCTAGACAGGACATATGTGGGCTAAGGAAAGGCGAGCATGACTCCATCAAGGAACTAAATGCCCAGCTGCAAACATGTTAATCTTATTGTGTATTTGCCACAGCTACTCCCCAATATTTATCTATCTGCGAGGAAAGAAGCATAGTTAAAATGTGTTCTGCCTCACCTAAAACCATGTAGCATTAGCAATGTTCTGATTAGAAAGCATTAGGAAACCAGTCAGTACAGAGTTTTTCTTACTAGCTCTAATCAGACCTATATAAAATTGTTTGTATTTTTATATATAATGATATTTATTTTCTGCTATATGCGTCACTGAAAAACTGTGGAAATATTTTTACGATTATTTATTTTTACGAATATTTTGATTCCATATTTGCCTCTGATTTAAAAATCCTTTAGCTGTGGGAGTTACTGCTTTACTCGTGAAATACAGACCTATTGATCTAGCCTTTCATTCATGCACTCACTCTTCCATCCATGCACTCAGTTACTCACTCCACCATCGATGCAGCCATGAACTCACCCCTATATCCAACCATTCAACCACTGAAGTACTCTCATGTTTATATATTTCATCCATCTGCAAAACCACCCATGCAAACAATAACTAATTCACTTTCACATCTAGGTCAAACCTATTGCCTTTGATAATGCTTGTTGCTATGGTGAAAACTGGTGCAAAAAGTCCTGAGAAAAAAACAATCACATACATGTTTATTTTCATCTTTTAGTTTATCTCTAGATCAGACTTGCTACCCTGGACTCTGTACTGATTAAAGAACTGATGTTGGGTAGAACTCAGTAAGTCAAAAGCTGCAACAGCTTGTTCCTGGAAGGTCCGGTCCTAGAATAAAGCCATGGTATCCCTGTAGACATTAAATTAAGGTTCGAGTGTTAAATACACGAGACTGGGTTAGGTTGTGCCCACAGGCAGATGCCCCAGTTTTCCTTATTCCATGCACAAATAGTCTAATCCAGTACAGGTAATTAGACCTGGTTACCTCCTCCCATCCAACTACTCGACATGAACAGCCAAAGTCCAGCGTAATTTATGTCCCGGTGATTGAGGTGCCCGTGATGCACCAGCTGCTCAGCGGGCCTTTTTAAATGACATTCTACGCCCTTCACTATGACATGGCAGCGACTCAGCCAGTTAGTAATTTCGAATTCCACTATAAATGCAGGGTAGACCAGCACATTTAATATCATGCAACTCATTCTTGATGGCAACCTGCCTGCCTTTCAGACCAACCAATATTTGTGGCTCCTTTCCACAACACCCCTTAAAGTCGGTGGTCGGAAACTGAATAAAGAAGTGAGTCATGATGGGTATATTTTTTAAAAATTCCCCATCCAACAACTCATCCCTGAAGTCTCAATTCTATTCCGTAGTATGTCTCGCTGGACCATGTCCAGACAGCTTAAGATGCCCCAACTATTGCAGGAACTCATCCCTGAAGTCTCAGTTCCATTCCGTAGTATGTCTCGCTGGACCATGTCCAGAGAGCTCAATTCTATACCGTAGTATGTCTCGCTGGACCATGTCCAGGCAGCTTAAAATGCCCCAACTATTGCAGGAACTCATCCCTGAAGTCTCAATTCTATACCGTAGTATGTCTCGCTGGACAATGTCCAGACATAAGATGCCCCAACTATTGCACAAACTCATCCATCAAGTCTCAGTTCTATACCGTAGTATGTCTCGCTGGACAATGTCCAGACATAACAGGGGGTCATTTTGACCTCAGCAGTCTTTTTTAAAGACCGCCGAGGGACTGCCGTGCGGAAGACCGCAAGTGGTGGCGGTTTACCGCTCGGCCTATTATGACCGTTGGCAGCTCTCCCTCCTTTTACGGACGGAGACCCACCAACAGCCATACTGGCAGGAGGCGGGGAAGTGGAGGTTGCTCCACCTCCGCCGCCACGCCAACAGAACACCGCCCAGCGAATTACGTCCTGTGATTCGCCGTGGCGGTGTTCTGTTGGCGGTGTGGTGTCGGCGGAGCTGCCCCCATGGCTTCCGTCCCCTCCCGGAGGATCTTCGGACCAAGTAAGTCGATCGTCCGTGAGGGGAGGGGCGTGGGGGGGTGTTGTGTGTTGTGTGGGTGCATGGGGGTGTGCGTGTGTGTATGTAGAGGGGGTGTGTGAGTGTGTGTATGCCTGCGGGGGTGTTGTGTGTATGGGAATGAGTGCGTGTATGTCTGTGGGTATGTCTGTATGGATGTGTGCGTGTATGTTTGAATGTGGGTGTGCGTGTATGACTGTGTGTGTGGATGTAGGCATGTATGTCGGCGTGTGTGCGTGTAAGTATGTAGGTGGTGCCTGCGTGCGTCTCATGTGGGTATGGGTGAAGTGATGTTGGGGGTCGGGTGGGGAGGGGGGCACTGCCACCTTTGGTGGGTGTCAGGGGTGGTGGGGGGTGTAGATGAGGGAGTCGGGGTGGGGGTGGGGGGACCCCTTTCAGTGCCAGGGAAGGAATTCCCTGGCACTGATAGTGCTTACCGCCATGGATTTCATGGCGGTTCGAACTGCTGGAAATCCACAGCAGTAAGCCAGGTCCAAATACTGCCAGCGGTATAGTGACGGCCGCCGGGCTGGCGACCCAGGTCTCCAGCCCGGCAGGCGGAACGGAGAACCTGCGGATGACCATGGCGGTAACCGCCATGGTCATAATTCCACAAAGTAAGACCACCAGCCTGTTGGCGGTCTTACCGCCGGTTCTCCGCCTTCCGCCAGGGTCATAATGACCCCCAAGATGCCCCAACTATTGCAGGAACTCATCCATGAAGTCTCAGTTCTCTTCTGTAGTATGTCTCGCTGGACCATGTCCAGACAGCTTAAGATGCCCCAGCTACTGCAGGAACAAAGGGATCCATTTGTTGGTGCAATAGTCGTATAGAGAGGGCGGTAGGAACGCTGCTGGCAGTCAACCATTTTGCTGGACATCAAACATCAACACTATGTTCTAGGTGAGACATCACAACCCAGGCAGCAGCGGTTAAGAGCACCCATATGCAAGATATGTCTGCTCTAGACACACCATATATCTTTTTTATGTGTGGAGCGCTTCATAATGAATATTTGACTCCACAATCTGTATGATTCAGAAAATGAAGTACTCTGCTCATAAAAACAAAGCGGTCAGAAACGGAAATTAGTTGCACGGTTTGCACTTGGTAATTGCTTGCAGGCCAGGGCAAACACACAATCCTGGTCATAAAAGAGCGATTTCCTGTACACATCTGGGGTTTATGTAAAACAATATTCAACTATTAACCACTTTTTGTTTTTATTGTTGCCTCTGAGAGCATTAAGGATGTTGCACTGTATAGGAACAGTGTTTAATCAGCCATTTCAGGGGTGTGAATGGGCGGCGCTGGACCCACTCTGCAGCACTTTCGATTACCATTTCCCAAAAAAAGAAACTAGGGGCAAGAAACTCTGTCGAGTGTTTATTTTACTGATCGCACGTGCATGAATCAATGAGCGTCTTTGTAAAAAAAAAAAAACAGTTTATAACTGTGAGCATTTTTCTGTAACCAAGGACAGTAAGATGAAGATGCAAGGCAAGTTTAAAAGAGTTTTTTAAATGATGTTTTATATTTTTTCAGTTTGGAATAATTCTTAAATCTAAGACAATTAAAATAAAGATAAACATTTTGAAAATATTAAGGCATAGTTCAGTTTCTGTCACGTGTTAAAATGTTTGCAAAGTTAAATATGAAATATTAAATATTCCCTAATACATCCGATGACATGGGTTAACTCATACAGCATAAATTCCAGCACTGGGTTGATCGAGAGCTTGTCTCCTTGGAATTTTTAGCCAGAAAACGACAAAATAATAGAAGCATTGCTCATGCTGTTCTCAGGAGGTTTTTTTCACTGTTAATTGGTTGAAAGTCTTTAATGGCACTGGACAAATATATCTGAACCCTGAAAATCTTTTGTTCTTTTCTTGAGTACTGTTTTATTCACATCACCTTTCTGAAATCTCACAGGTTCAGAAGGTAAGAGCTGCACTAGGGCTGCTGTCACATGAGTGCTGTATCTCTGTATTTCCCACTTGAGGCCAGAGCAGTGAATTTGTGGTCTGCCCATGGTGCTAGAGAGTGAATCATGTGATCCAGTACCAGTCCAGATCTGACATGTAGACCAGGAAACCATCTGCCTGCAGGGTGGCTCCCTTGGCAAATTATAAATCCACCTGAGCCCCCAGTTTCGTAGAGTACACATGGACAGGTAAGCATCAGATAATACTGTGCATGGACATAGCAAGAAAGATTATATGCCTGCTCAACACTGACTGGTGGGATCAGGGGGTGGTTAGGTTGTAAAACATCAAGTTGTTGCTGTAGGACCATAGGAGAGTAGGTCTCTCGGATTGGTGCACATCATATGTCTCTGTAACTCTCCTCGCCACGGAAGCACAGTGACAACCAAACTCATCAACTTTTGGTGCAGCCCAGCATTTTGTGTCCTTGAACATGCTTAAATGAATAGTTTGCTTTGGGATCAGGGCCTGCATTACATATAGGGTGCACTGTCCCTGTTTGCACCACAGTGTACCTTTAAATGGGTGCACCAGGCACAAACTGCAACAGTGCGCCCTAAAGCAGTGAATATGCTCCTCAAAGGCAGCCATAAATTTGCTCCTGCCGAGAGGCCAGCACATTAGTGAAAGGTAGACTGGCTATGTGGAGCCACTGATCCACCTTTCACTCTGCAAGCAGCAACCCTCCTGCAAGGAAATGCTTGGGAGTTCCCTGGGTCACCTCATGCCCACTTTCAAGGAAGCCCTCCAGGGAGGAAGAGAGGGGGCAACAATGACTATGCACTGCTTCTATGCCCCCAGGCAAATGAGGAAATGTCCCCTTGAGGTTGCACCAGAGTGACTCATATTACAGAAGGGATCACACAAGTGTCTGTGGCCCTTTTGTAATAGCAAAATGTTCTTGGAGCACAGAAAGTGGGACTCATGCCACTTAGACCCTGGGACTCTTGGCATAGTATGGCCACAGGTATGCACCTTCACCGACCCAGTAGGTAAATTGTACCTAATTTTGCTGCTCTTTATTTGTGTTCACTTCTTCCTGTCATGCTCTTATTATGCCTATCTGTTATTCAAGAGACTGTTTACCTTGCTCTCCCAAACATTAACCTCACATCTGTATCTCAGCTACCACAACACCTCTACCCTTGTTTTGGAAAACAATTTCCATTCAAACAAAGTGCCCAAGACTGTGTTCAATGTGCATCTGATGCAGTATTGAGGACATGGGGCGCTTCTTGCACATAATTTCAATATTTACCTATAGATTTTGCCTAAATACTATTAATTTTCATTCTAGGGGGCAAACACCTTTACTTGTTTATGTACAGTCTTGGCTTTATTTCTACCAAAGAAATTTATATTGGTACAGTTGTTGTATCTTCACCGAACAATGCTGCCTACTGTAAATGCAACATGACCTCTCTATAGGCTGCAGCTTCCCTTTGATTAGTAAGCACATTCCCGTTCAATATTCAAAATCAGGGTGGTGACCCATGTACAAAATCTCCTGGAGGAATAATATATTCTTGACCTCAAAACACTCAGGATGTAGACCCCTATCCAGATCCTTCATCGCACACGTAAGGAAAATTGGGCAGGCGTTCCTATTTTCCAATCACCTACACACCTGTACCACATCTTACACTAAAGAAGCAAATTATCCACAGTGGTAGGAACCATGCCACAAACTTCACCCCAGCATTTTATCATTTTTCATCAGTACCATTGTACTTTCAAGATTTGATCTGTCGTATCTTTAAACATCAGTCTTCCCTCTTGCATCAGCACAGTTTCATGCAGCTAATACTGTCAGCGACAACAAGTCACAACAATACAATTGACCATACCAACCTACTTTGAAAGTTCTGCAGACTTTAAACTCTTGTATGTATCGAGTTAGATTATAAGCTAGGTCCCTTGCCAGTTGAATATTTACAGGTACGTTCCTCGATATCTTCAGTGAGCAATATAGCCTTATAGCCTGCTGTGGTGGGCTACACCGGCTGTTAAAGGCCCCCTCCTGTGTTAAAGTCCCGAGCTGAACGAAAGGGACCTTAACAAGTGAGCGGGCCTTTAATGTCTGGTATAGCCCAGCTATGGCAGCTAATTTGCTATTAGAACATCCTGCCCCTGTTCTAATTAGTAATGATCTAATTAGTAAAACAAAGGCCTCATGGAGTCCGCAGGGGTTTCAACACCTCGGGCTCTATGAGGCCTTTCTTCACTGCAACAGCTGTGAAAGGCACACATTGGGATATTGGTGCTCTGGGCATTTACCAGCCATTAGAAGCCCGGCACATTCCATTGTCTTCAATAGAGTGCTCAACATTAAAATGTTTTAATATAGCATTATAGCCTGCTGCGAAGAGCTGTACCAGTTGTTAGAGGCCCTTAACACCAGTTATAGGCCAGAGCCGCATGTGAGGGCCTATAACCAGGGTGAGGACCTTAAACAACAGGTATATCCCAAGGCAGAAGGGTTGTAAAGCTATTAGAACATCCCACCCACTGAGTGTAAAATGTTTTACATTGAAAAGGGAGAAACACAAACAAAAACATTGGAATGTTGAAGAAGGAAGGCTTATACCAGGCACTGTGAAACCTGAGCCACGCTATTGTCTTCAATGGAGCTCGCAACAATCCAGTGTTCTAAACTGTAATATATGTCCTTTAAAGCCTGATAATCATCTACTTAACCTTGCCTTGATAACTCATTATTCTTTAATTATATACAGGTAGTACCTCATACTCTCAACATTTTAGTGTCCCTCTCCTCTTCTTTTCCGTCTGTATCTCTCTTCCCACCTCTTGGCAATGTCTGTTCCCTACTGATTTGTCCTCTGGATTGAGTCTTCCTGGACAAGGCTGCTATAAATGTATAATAAATAAAAATTGTTAACATTCTTAACTGTATTTCGTCCTAACGTCTGTTTTCATTCAATTTTTGTATCTACTGCAAACTATTACAATGATAGTTCTTGTTACAATTGTTCTCTGCTTTAAATTTAAAAGCTCTTTTGCTGGCAACCATGCTCCTGCATTCGGTTTGGAAACTTCACGTGGATTTTATTAGCTCTCTGGTGTATTAACAAAAAAAAAATTCTTTTACTATTTACCTGGGGGCATTCAGCTCTATCTGCTCAGAATGTGTTGTGCTCCTTGGTGTACTTTAACTGTGGGATATCGCATTGATGCCAGCAAATCATGCTCAAATGCCATGTGCAGGTTTGCGAGTAACGGGTATCACGCCTACTACATCCATTCTCACCCTATATGTTGTCTAATTCTTGTTTCCTTACCTTTCCTCATCTTTATTGGAAAGTCGGCTATCGACCCTAAGAGTTCAGTGTATTACCGGAATACTGAGTTTTAAATATCCTGCTCCAAAAATATTGTAGCCTAAATACTGACTACAAAACTATTGTGAAGTTAAGTGTATGTAGCTAAGTATTAATTTACAAATCTTAACTCTACATCTATATACCTTAACAATACATATATAGCTACAAGGTACTTTGCTATAGAGTTAAGAATAGTACATCCATACATAATTATATATACCTTCTTTTAAGTAATTTGGTGGTTGCAATATGGTTATGATATTTTTATAGCACAGTATTTTTGTGCTCAATATCCTGACAAACAGCTCAAAGCCTGCTTCCTTTCAGACTGAGTAACCTGTATAGCTTCACACACAATGGCACATTTCATTCTGGAGATACTGGCCCCAAAATGTCTAAAATTGTAAATGTCACCAGAACCCGGATATGACAGTATATAACTTGTAAGAAATTGGGTTACTCGTTAAGGGTGGTAAAGCCCCACTCAAGCAGTAACCACAATGCTTGTCAGGATGAAGTCACCAGAAAACACCATATTAACTTGTGCTCAGCCAGTAGCTTGGCACAGAGCAGTCATGCTTAACTTAGAGGCAATGTGTAAAGTATATTTGCAGAACTTCAAACAGTAATAAAGTGAAAACATAATACAGGAAAAATCCCACAGCAATTTAGAAAAATAGAGTAAAATCCAAAAAATAATTTGACAAAAAACAATTAGTTATGCATTTTTAAACATTTAAGTGACAATAGGGCCAAAAAGCAGAAAGTGCAAATTGTTGCTATCTGGTCGTGAGAGAACGTGTGAAAGTCAGACTTTCAGATTGACCACAATGAAGTATGACACGGATAATACAGGGCCGGGTTAGTCCCACTGAAACCTTTCAAGTCTAGCGCAATGAGTTCCGTCCGCAGTGAAAGGGGCTGCGATGAGCAGGGAGAGCATTGTGAATGGCTGTCGGAGTAGCATGAAGAGCAGGCTGGGTGTCATGGATGGTCATTACTGTAGCACAAAGTTCTTGTCGTGGATGGTCTTTGCTGGCGCTTCACATTGGAGGTCCCACACGAGCAGTCGATGCAGTAGCACAAACAGTTAGCTTGCCGGAACTTCCCATTGGTGGTTGGCGTGGGCGGAAAGGTGTTGGCTCCAATGGCCCCATTCACAAAGAGACCAAAAACTTTGGGGGAACTCAAGGGAGGCCACACCAAGGTTCCAGGACCTGGAGAGCACCACTTGAGGGTCAGGAACTCATGTCAGCAGAGGCCAGCAGGGCTCAGGCAGGTCAAGACAGCTGGCTGACCCTAGGAGTCACTTCAGCCTGGGAGAAAGGGTGCAGATGCAATCCTCCTTCTTAGCAAACAGGCAGCAGGCTTTAGGGCAGCAGAATGGAAGTTCTTCTGGCAGCAAAGTAGCACAGCAGTCCTTCTTCTATAGTATCCACAGATTCCAGAGTGTACTGAAGAATTGTGTCTGATATTTATGCAAGGTGCTTTCTTTGAAGTGGGAGAAACTTCTAGAGGATTCCCTTTAAAATGCTCAGGGTTCCTACCTCCCTTGCCCTGGCTTCAGACTAACTATAGGGGGTATGTAATGCTTTGTGTGAAGGCAGGCCACAGATTGTTCAGTTATAAACCGGGCTGTGCCCTGCTCCACTCTCCCATCCTGCCAGCAATGGCCGATCCAGGCACACATAAGCACTCTAGTGTGTGGAGCTGTCTAGGAGGAATACACAAAGATCAACTGCGCTGTGTCATGTGATCGAGACAAAGACAGGCTGTTGGCACTAAGTGGATAGGGCAGGAAACTGCCAAATTTCTAAAAGTGGCATTTTCAAAAATGTAACCAAAAATCAGAGGATTTTTCACTACAGTTCCAAAGACATGAAACATGCACTGTTCTCATTTGGAAGTTACAGCTTATTAAATGTAATAAGCCATTACATACAATGCAATATAATAGTATAGCTGATATTCCAATGTTATCCTTTGGGAGAAGCAGATCTTGCAGTAGTGAAAAACAAACGTAAGAATTTTTCAATATCAGGACATACAAAACTTAAAATGACCTGTCCTACATTTTAAATGCATTGCACCCTGCCCTGTGGGCTGTTTAGGGCCTACCCTTGGGGTGACTTTTCGTATATTAAAAGGACAGGTTTTAGCCTGGCAAAAGGTTTAACTTTATAGGTCAAAATGACAGTTTAAACCTCCACACACTGACTGTAATGGCAGGCCTGAGACAGGTTTGCAAGGCTACATAAGTGGGTGGAACAAGTGCTGCAATCCCACTACTAGCATTTAATTTACAGGCCCTTGGTACATTTAGTATCACTTTACTTGGGGCTTATAAGTAAATTTTTTATGTCAAAGGGAGAAAAGCAAATGTTACTATGTTTTAAGGAGTGAGCACACACACTTTAGCATTGGTTAGCAGTGGTAAAGTGCTCACAGTCCTAAGCCCAACAAAAAAGAAAATCAGAAAAATGTGGAGGGATAAGAGGAAAGGTTTTGGGGAAGACCATCTTCTGTCTGACAGGTTTAATAGAACTATATTATACAAGGTACAAGTTATGTATTTTTATATGACATGTTTAGTTTGGGTCAGTTAGCTTCAAAAACCTGTTGAACAGCAGTTAATGGTATAGCTGATATGACAGAAGAGTTTTTTTTTAAAAGATGAGAGCAATGCATGATACACAAAACATTGATATTCAATTTTGTATGTCACATAGTACAGATGCTTCACAAGTGATGTATGTTGTGGAAAAATCTGACACAGTTTGAAAAGTGATGCCATCACAGGAGTAACATTATTTGAATAATCACAATAAAATAGGAGTGCACCATTTAGCAAGAAAATCAAAGGTTAAGAGGATAGTACTCGCATAAGATTTTGTCCTTTTTTCCAAGTGCAAAGCTTGCAAAACATTGTAACAAAACTGATACCTTGTGGACAGGGTGAAAGGCTAATAGCAATCATATTACATGTAATTACGATTATAGTGTATACGATTGTATCTGTCCATGTACCAAACGTTACATAGGGAGAGAAATACAGCTAGCAAAAAAGAGAGTTTAAGAATATATTTGAGCTATCAAAAACCAGGACCCCGACATACCCATTTGCAAGGCACTTTACAGATACTTTAAAGAACTACAAAATAGCATCAATGATCTGTTACAATTCTTTTGCATGTATAGGATTATTTCATGCCCTAGAGGAGGAGATAGAGTCAAAGCCCACACAATTCTAAAGCTAAATAGAAGAAGAGTTAGCAGTACATTTATAAGGCTGCTTCTCTTTTTCACTGAACTTTTATTGTCAAAGGATGGGAGTTATAACTGTATTTCTTTATCTTTTCAGTAACAGAAGGTTTCCATCTAAGATACCGCACAGACTTAATTAACAGCATGAATACGTCTACTTGGGGTCGACTACTTTGTTGATTTTTGGATTTAAGGGACAGTAGGAGAATAAGATACATTATGGTTAATATTGTTTGCTTGCAGCCAAATTTAGTTGGTAATCAATATCAAATGAGACTGCCATTACCGATAATATTGTATACAATAGCTTTCAATGAGGAGTTATCTCAACTTATATGAATGAAAGTCAATTATTTTACCACATGTTAATGAAGTATTAAATTGGGGTATTGCAATTGTTCTAATGAATTACATGCCCCCTTATGATTTACAGACAAAATAGTTTGGGAGACATGCAATTGGTCTAAAGTAACAGTAATATGCATTTGATTTTATCAGGTTAATTGTTTTGATGATGGTGGTATCTTAGGGGGTCATTCCGACCCTGGCGGTAAAAACCGCCAGGGTCGGGGTCCGCGGGAGCACTGCCAACAGGCTGGCGGTGCTCCTTTGGGCATTCTGACCGCGGCGGTACAGCCGCGGCCAGAAACGGAAAGTCGGCGGTGTACCGCCGACTTTCCGCTGCCCATGGGAATCCAAGCTGCGCCGCCATGGGGATTCCGACCCCCATGCCGCCATCCTGTTCCTGGCGGTTTCGGCCGCCAGGAACAGGATGGCGGTATGGGGTGTCGTGGGGCCCCTGGGGGCCCCTGCAGTGCCCATGCCAATGGCATGGGCACTGCAGGGGCCCCTGTAAGAGGGCCCCACTTTAAATTTCAGTGTCTGCTTAGCAGACACTGAAATTCGCGACGGGTGCTACTGCACCCGTCGCACCCCTTCCACTCCGCCGGCCCCATTCGGAGCCGGCTTCATCGTGGAAGGGTGTTTCCCACTGGGCTGGCGGGTGGCCTTTTGGCGGTCGCCCGCCAGCCCAGTGGGAAACCCAGAATGACCGCCGCAGTCTTTTGACTGCGGTACGGTCTTCTGGCGGTTCCCGCTTGGCGGGCGGCTCCCGCCTCCCGCCAAGGCTGGAATGACCCCCTTAGTCTTTTTTCACTGTTTTACACTTACTGCACATTGAAAAAAAGAACCAACAAAGTGCACAAGCCTCACTCAGAAGCCACGAACATGTGTGGTTGCCACCGGCTAGTTATAGTTAGGTCCGAGTTTCCACACAAATGTCTTTTTGTTTTCCTAATAACATAGGTCCTGTTTGACAAATCTTCACAATGTTTTCTAAGGAGTTTCTCTTTTTTTGTCTAGTTTGTGGAAACTTACCGAGTGATCCATCAAGCTAAGGCAAAGAAAAAGGGGGTGCCAAAATGCAGAATCCCCATGCGTTTTCTATAGACTTTTTTAAGATGTAAAAACCACTAACCGGTATTACTCCAAATTTGGCAGAAAACTAGATCTGGGTACAGAAAGAGTGCTTTATGTAATTTGGTGTAAATTCATTCAGTAGTTCTAGTGATAATAAAGTTCCAAAATGTTAGTGCAGTTGGGTTTGAGGGACCCTCACAAGAGTCCCTTGAATGCAATTTTAAAACACAGAACATTCTGATTGGTCTAGGGGGCTTTTTTTCTTTTGCCAATTTGCTTCCGGTGGAGATTGCTCTGACTGGCTGCCTGCAACATGAAGAAACATGTGCAGGCTGCCATAACAGGGCTTAGACCCCTGTCTTGTGGTTAATTTAAATATCTCTCTTTCTCTCTCTCTCGCTATATATATATATATATATATATATATATATATATATATATATACACACATATCTATATAAATATATTTATATATATATATATATATATATATATATATATATATACATATACATATACATATACATAGAGAGAGAGATATCTATGTATATATCTATCTATATACATAGATCTCTCTCTCTCTCTCTATATATATATATATATATATATATATATATATATATATATATATGGTGACAGGGTAGTGATACCCTGTTCTTGAGGCCTTATTGGGGGGTGAGTTCATCAGGGGACCAAAATATATATTTGTTTTTTTTTTTAAAGAAAAACACCTGCTGTTTTTTTTTAAATAAAATGAAATTTGAGCCAAGAGAGGGCCAGGAGCTGGGGCTCTTAACTGCTATATTTCTGGAGAGGGGATGTGAGTGAAGCACCCCTCCGAGAAGCAGTCAGGGCCCCAGGGATCCCAACCCATGGGGCAAATGCTAATTTAAGGGGAGGTTCATGCATCCCCCCCTTCAAGCCATAAATGGGCCCTAGGAGCCCCACCTCCTGGGGCCTCACTCTCCTAGAAAGGGAACTCCACTTTTCTCTCCCCTGGTGGGGGCACAGCAAAGGTACTGGTAGCCACTAACATTTAGAGTGGTGCCAGCTGGGGAGCTAGGGCCAAGGGCCAACAGCGGCTCTAGGAGGGGAGATGCTCACTACCTCCCCTTATTAAAAAAATTATGATCCCAGGAGATGAGATTACCAAGCCTTGGAAAGGCTCAGAGAGGGGTATTGCATGGTTCCTCCTCTTATAGAAATAACATATGGGTATCCCAGGTGGGCACTGGACACATACGTCTCCTCTATTATTCACTGCTCTTTTGAAAGCCCTACAAGGACTTTTTGTTTTAACTTGGTAGTGCCCCTAGAATAGGGAGGTGGGCCATCAAGCCTTTTTTACAGCACCATTAAAAAAGGCATTTTGTGGGCTGAAAAATGTTTAAAAAAAGACTCAGGAACATGTTTCTTTCTTTTTTTTTTTTTTTTAAAGCAATGTCTTTGACTATTTATTTTGACTTTTTTACCCAAAAAGTATAGTAATAAAAACTATGCAAAAAGAAAGTCACAGACGTGTTTTTAGTAAACATTTTTACAATAATAAATATTAATAAGCATTTCATAGTGTGGATTGTTGAAATATACATTTGATAAAAAATACTGGTGATTTCTGAAAAACGATGATAGAGCAGATTTAACTTGATAAAGCTAATATGCTTACTTTTTATATTTTTGTGTTACAGATGGATTTGGCTGCAGACCAGGCCCTGTGGCCAACCCCCTGCTGCTCACACCCTTTGGCCATGTGAGGTGAGGTTGACTGCTTGTCGGAGTGTGCCTGGTTCATGAGCCCTTATCAGTGTGAAACTGTCCTTGATTGCTTGTGTTCCAGTTCATTGAGAACCTGGCCTGGCAGCTTGGGCTGGACTGTTCCTATGAGGTGCAGGGTCAAGGCTGATTTGCATTTCGTTGGGTCCAAACTGAGGTGGCATAGTGAGCATAAGAGCAATGCGTTGGGATGTTATCCAGAGTGATTGCCAGTGGTTAGACAAATTTCAAGCATTCCTCCTATATCCTTTTGTGTGTTTGATGTACCGCCCCACTTACCTAGATGTGGATCCAGTGCTCACTGTGCCACTGGAACCAAGCCATACCTGACTGATGAGCCCTTATGAGGTAGAAACTGGTTCTAGGTTGCTTCTGTTCTTCATTTTGGTGAGAATCTGGCCTCACAGTTTAAGCTGGACTGTTCCAATGAGGAGCAGGGTCAAGGCTGAATTGCATTTGTTTGGGTTCAAATTGAGGTGGCATGGTGAGCAAAAGAATCTTGCATTGGGATGATACCCTGATCAATTGCAAGTGGTTAGATAAATTGCAAGCAGTTCTCCTATCAAGTTTTGTGTGCTTTCACAGAGACGAGCATACCATAGCCGTTGGTAAAGAACCATTGAGACAGTTATTATATTATTATTTAAGTTTCAATGATGTCTTCAATAAGAAGTTAGCTCAGACTCTACCCACATATTGTCCTTTTGACTGCTGAGGAGCTCAGGTTCCCAGCAGTTGTGTGCATACATTGACAGCAGTGGAGAGAGAACAGCTAAAAATATATTTAGAAGATAATTTGGCTATCAGCTTTCTAAGGCCCTCCTGTTCACCTGCTGCATCACCATTGTTCTTAATACCAAAAGCCAACAGAGAATTTAGACTGTGTATTGACTATAGAGCCTTGAACAAAGTAAGAATCAAAAACAGGTACCCTCTTCTGCTCATCTCAGTGTTTCTTGATCAGGTAAAATCCACAACCATATATTCAAAACTAGACCTTCATGGAACTGCAACCTAGTCAGGATCCACAAAGGAGAAAGTGGAAGATAGCATTCAAGACTTGCTTCGATCTTTATGAATACTATATGATGCCATTTGGGATTCCAGTTCTTTATGATTAAGGTTTTTTGTTTAGAATTTCTGGACCGCTTTGTGTTCATCTGCATTGAAAACATCCTCCTGTAGCTGAAAGTGGAGGCTGAATCACAGGCGATTGGTACTTCAAAAGTTGCAAGGGAACGGGCTCTATGGTAAATTAGGTAAATGTGAGTTCCACACCACCACAGTGGAATTTCTTGGTTTTGTCATCACACTGATTAGAAGCCAAATAAATAAAAAGAAGATAAGTGCAGTGGTTGACTATCCAGCTCCAAAGTCAGTGGTCTGTAACTTTTACCAATGATTCATCCAGAACTTTTCTTGCTTAGTCACTCCCATCTCTACTCTCTTGAGAAAAGGAGAAGTTTGTAAATGGACCTCAGAGGCTGAGAATGCCTTCTAGACTTTGGAGGCCAATTTTCCTAATTCACCCACAATCGAGCCTGCTATTCATAGTAAAAGCTGATGCTACAAGTTCAGCAGCAGAAGTAGTATTATTGAAACAGATCCTAAGATGTCAGAGCTTCACCACTTGCTTTCTTTTCACTTAAGAAAGCTGACTTCAGGTGAGAATAATAATACAGTTGCAGTTAAGGAATTATTGGTAATCAAGGATGTTTTCTAGACCCGGGAATTATAATGTAATTTCGCTCACAGAGTTGGTGGAATTTGGTAACTCCGCATTGCACATGTTATGCAGAGTTCCTGCAAAATTATGCCAATCACTGAGAGGCTAAACTATTTTTCTGTTGCTGCCTCGTGGTGTTCATGTGAACAACGTGAGGCTCCTGAATCGTGTTTTAGTGAGTGAGATTTGCTGGTCTTTAGAGCGATTCCCGGTAGCAATGGAGCCTCTGGTGCCTTTTTGTCACACTGGTGATCGCAAGCAGTTTCTTCTCAAGCAGATTTTCTACATGAGAAGCAGGTAAATCAATTCAAAAATACCTTTCCAAGTTGATATTCTACTTAAACAGGCAGCACAGGTTGTTTTTTAGTCTAAAAAGCATTTTTATTATCATCATTTTTTTTCAGCAGGAAGGAAGTACACAGAGATTCCAACTTCCTCTTCCATTCCACAGTGCTCCTTCCACTGCATTGTCTAACTTCTGGTCACTTTTCATTTGGAATTTGAATGTGGTTGTGGTAGGTAGGGGCCAAGGTTTTTTTGCATTTAAGTTTTTTAGCTTTTATGAGGTAAAAAGGTTGCACAATTATGTACATGTTCTCCATATTTGTTAAATTTGCTCTATTTAATATATTTTACCATGTGGTCCAGTCTGCCGATGGTCCATTCAGTCAGTACTAGTCATTGGGTTTCTGTGGTACATGTTATTTATAAACATCTATGATTTATGCCATGAATGGCATTGGAGTAAACCATGCAAAAAGTATTTTTTTTAATTTCACTTTTTTTCCTGCAAAATGTGTATTTCATTTTGGTGGGATTATATATTTGGTGCCTTGGGAGGATGTGTGTTATTGTAAAAATGTTACATTTTTATAACTGACTTAATTTTAATTTTTGGCATTGCTGAATTAATGGCAGTGTTTTCTTTATTGTTCACCATGCCTCCTTTCTCTAGCCAGTGTGTGTGTGTGTTTGCCATAGGCCACCATTTTGTCTTTGTTCCCCATACCATGTAGCCGGTGGCCATTTTGTGTAGTCATTGGCCTCCATGTTTTTTTTTTACCACGTGCCCAGCTGCCATTTTGTGTAGTCATAGGCCTCCATGTTTTGTGTTTGACCATGTGGCCAGCCACCATTTTGTGTAGTCAGCCACTAGAGTACTTTTGCCATAGGCCTGCATGTGTTCTTTGTTGTCCATGTATCCTTATTTGTTCTTGACCATGCAGCTGGCAGCCATTCTGTGTAGTCAGGCAGTGTGCTTTTGCCATATGTATGCATGTGTTCTGTGTTGTCCATGCCTCCCTGCGTGTTGTTTCACCATGTGGCTGGTGGCTATTTTGTGTATCAACCAGTGTGCTTCTTCCATAAGCCTGCATGTGTTCTTTGTTATTCATGCCTCCTTGCTTGTTAGTGTTTGGACATGCAGCCAGTCTGTTACATTATTTTTTCCAGTTTTCAAAGCCATTTTCTACAGACATTGAAGAGGGTGAAGCATTTTTTTCGTTCATTTTTACTTTTTTCCCCTGATAATAGTTTTATATTATTAGTAGTTTGTATGTACAGCATTTGTATAATATTATATGCTTTGTTTCCATTTTTCCCTACACTTCCGTGCCTCCCCTTATAGTCCCCACTGAGACACCATGGATTACTTTTTTGTAAGCGCACACCACATTCAACTTTTTAAGGATTATTCCATTTTCCCTAGCCTTCACCCCTTCCTGTCATAGGTCTCTTAGGCCATAGGCGCACTCCCAAGTATTCTCCATTTTTTAAGGATTGATCAAAATTTCCCTGTGCCCCCAGCCTGCCAAAGGTCTCTTAGGCCATAGGTGCACACCAACATTCACTTTTTTGAAGATTATGTATTTTCTCTGCATCCACAGCCTGCCATAGGTATCTTAAGACATGGGCAGACACCAGCATTAATTTTTTTAAGGATCACTCAATTTTTCTCTGGCCTGCACCACAGTCTGCATAGGTGCAAACTAGCATTCAGTTTTTATGGATGAATCCATTTTTCCCTGGCCTGCAGCCCCTGGCCATAGGTCTCTTAGTCCATAAGTACACACCAGCAATCTCTTTTTTAAGGATTATTAAATTTTTCCTTTGTCTGCACCTCCTGCCTGCAGTAGGTTTCTTAGGCCATAGCTGCACACCAGCATTCACTTTTTTAAGGATTATTGAATTTTTATGTATGTTGCTGTTGTTATCCTAATTGAAATATTTTGTTATGGTTTGAATTGGAATGGTCAGTGAATACACTATTTTTGATTATTTGGCATAACCTAACTAAATTAAATTGTCTGCATGAATAATTCAATCTGCAAGAATGCCACATTTCACTAAATGTTTTTCTTGTTTGTTTGCTTCCAGGTACACAAGAGACATCATCCACAGTAGTGCCAGAGAGAAGGCAACACCACCCCAGTCCTCCTCTGTCTGCTTCCGCTCATGCAGCTAAGTGTCAACTGACAGAGCTTGAAGATGGGCCCAAAGAAAGGTGTTCCTGCTAAAAAAGCAGCCAGTGAGGAGTAGAAGAAGCAGATTGTCACCACTGACGTGCCACCCTCCACCTGTTTCAGGAAACATGGTGTGCCTGCAGAATGATCCTCTGGGCAGCAAGCTGGGAGCCGCACTCTTGCATAAGCAGGAACACCCCGACATGGGCTTAGGCTTATGCGAGGCAGCCACTGCAATCCTGGCTACGGGCAGTGAGTCTGAATTGGATTTGTCTCCGCTGCAAAGTACTCAGTCATCGCAGGAAACTGCAAAAAGGGAACAACAGGAGCCGCAGGCAGCAATAGTTCTTCCTGAATTAGGAGCAAGAGTTTGCACTTCCTGTAGAGCAAGATATAGCTCTTGATGAACCATTGCCTTTCCAATCTCCAGCAAGAAAAAGAAAGGGTACTCCACCATCTTCTTCAAGCCCCCCTTCTAATGATTTGGACATGGACTGGACCCCATCTGAGTCTGAGATCCCAAACGAGAGACCAGGGAAAAGGAAAGTTGCTGAAGCCTTAGAAATATGGAAAGTGACAGTGATGAGAGCGAGCTAGTGATTATTAATGCGGAAACCAGCTTATAGGACACCAAGATTACCCCCCCCTTTCAACCTGCTCAGAGGGATGTGAAACTGGTTCCACCACCACAACTGCCAGATTCCATATTTGTGAGGCCCTCACTGAGACCCGCATTCACCACTACATCATTTGAAGTATGCACTGCAGAGAGGCAATCAACACACCTACCTACCTCCAGTCCTTCACGCATTTGCAGAGGCGCACTAAAAAAGTTCTCCTCCCCAGTTTGGGACAATATGGTCAATTTGCCACACTAGTGTTTGTCAAGGGAGGCCAATTTCACTCTATGTACTGGAAGCCAAACGACCCACATGAAAAAAACATATTGCAATACAGTGGGAGGAGCACCTTAAACAAGTAGCTGGCGGTGATGATGAGAGATGGGAATCAGCTCTGATCACGATGATAGAAGGCAATGAGGAAAAAGAGGGTGACAGCTTTATACAAAGCGGTCCTGTACCCAGCAGTGTGGCAGCATCACCCGCATCACTAAACTCAATATGGCTCATGGCTCCGATGGAGGCACATTGGGTCTACCACCTCCTGGTTCTCTATAAACGTAGCCTGTGTCAGTGGCACCACAAAAAAATGCAAGCTACTATTACAGGTATATTTAGGCAAGTGGGGGCGTATGAATGCAACCACACAATGGCGTGTTTCTACAACAAGAAGCTGGCTAAAATGTTAGCTCTGCACCTCCTTCCTTTTTCTTTTTTGGAAGGAGTGGGATTTTTAGAATTTGTGGCAGCCATCTGTCCAAAATGGAAGGTGCCATGGTGGACCTATTTTGCCAGAGTTGCTGTTCCAGTGCTGCATCAGGATGTGCTGCAATTCACTGCACACGTTTTGCAGCAAAGTGCTGTTCACACTATCCTCCTGATGACAGACATGTGGACCACTTGTTTAGCACCTGATTACATGTGTATCACTGCACACTGGATCTCTTTTGTGGGGGTTAGGCAACAGCTATCTTCCGGTCTCAGCAGTGAAGAAACATTTAAGGGCATTTGGGGGCATGCAACAGTAGGGATGTTTGCCATGGAGAAATCCCAAGCTGCAAGCATCTTGGAAGACTTTAAGAGCAAGATGTTTGAACGGTTACAATCCTGAGATCTCTGAATTGGATTTGTTGCCACAGACCATGGTAATAATATAGCCAATGCCACGGCAGATGGTGGATATTTCAAGGGTCTGTGTTTGGTACATTGCATCAGCCTGATTGTGGAGGACTGTTTCAGGAATGTTTAAAAAAAGAAGACATTATCAGCAACATACTGGTCACCTAAAGATCATTTAGCATGCTAATAGAGTACCAGTTTTACCAATGTTACCTTACATAGTGAAATATCAATTTGCACTTTGCAGGAGCTACATTTCTTCATCTAACCAGATTAACAATATTCACATTACATTACTATTGCTCAACGTCCCATAACAAATTCTTGGAGATGCCCGGGTAAATCTTTTCCCTTTAACTTCATTGAAGAGGTATACCATTGGTGGTCAAAACACACTTGTTTGTATTATGACCAGAGTCAGCACATATATCAAAATGAATATCAGGACTCAAAACTAGTTGCAACTCGGAATCACTTCCCAGCAAACACCCCTCGATTTCATAGTTGTTTTCACACATGTTGACTCCTTCACACAGACTCACATGCCGCAGATTACGTATTTTACCATCCTCAAGCTTGACAGCTCCATCCAAAACGTTCCCTATTTTATTAGGACTTGACCAACGGGCTGCACCTTTTTTACGAACCCAGGGCTCCTCACACATACATGCTGCCCTGCAATGAGTTTAGGCATGGTTCTCCTTCCGTTGACTCTACTCAGCACATGACCTTGGTGTTTTAGCACACGTTCTCTAATTAGATCATCACTGTTGGTCGACCCCTGCTCATTTTTTTTATTCTTTAACCACTGTAGAACTAACTCGGAAGATGGTTTCCTCCCCCTTAATAACTCAAATGGGGTTTTCCCTGCCACCGAATGGGGCGTAATTCTATAAGATAGTAACACACTCTGAAGAGCCTTCTTCCATGACAGGTTAGATTTCAGATCCAACTGTATAGCTTCCTTCACTACCCTATTGAACCTTTCGACTTGACCATTTCCCTCTGGATGATATAATGACACCTTTAGGTGATTCACACCATATTTTTCAAGAACAGTTTCATTATACTAGGTGTGAGCTGCACACCATTATCTAATACTAGAGTCTCAGGAATCCCTTCCCTGGAAAACAGATTGTCTAAAAAGTCGATGACCACATCCGTAGTCACATTGCCAACCACTTAGAATAATAATCAATAAGGGCAATGGCATACGCCGCTCTGGATGGTAAGGTGGTGAAAGGCCCCATAAAATCAATTGCTTCCTTCCGCCAAGGTTCTTCATGGATTTCGACCATCTGCAGAGGTACTACCATTGGCCTGACAGACTTGTCACTTGCCTTGCATGCATTGCATTCCTTCACTCGACGGTCCACCATACGATCCACCCCTGGCCACCAAAAGCTTTCCTCAATTTTCCTTCTGGTACTTGCTATACCACCATGCCCTTCATGTCCTAACCTGGCAATAAGTTCACGTATGCCATAAGGAGGTACTATTTTATTGCCCCTCAAGACGATGTTATTGCATATGGATAACTCATCCTTGATCTTCCAAAATATACTGCATTCCCCTTGAAGCTGTCGCTCAGATGACCACCCCTTCAAAAGAAATTCCTTTACCTTTGCTAAGATTCCATCTTTTTGCATTTCCTTGATCCACTTATCCTTAGAAAACAAACTCTAATTCCATCCCATGATTTTAATTAATTACTATTTCATCATCTGTAAATGCCACATCACACTCATTATCATCCACTTCCTCACAATTCTAATTCATCAAAGGCAACTGTGATAATCCATCCACCACCCGATTATCTTTCCCTGGCAAGTGCATAATCTCATAATGGTACATTTGCAGTTTTGAGGCGAGACTTGCTAACCGTAGGGGTAAGATTTCTCCAACCTCCAGGACTCAAGATATTTTCCAAGGGTTTGTGGTCTGTGCATATCTTAAATTTGAAACCCTACACATACATCCTGAAATGTTGAACAGCCCAAGTTGCAGCTAGTAATTCCCTTTCAATAACAGAGTAATTCCTCTCTGCTTGTGTTAGAGTACGGGATGCATATGCAACCACCCACTCATTCCCATTCCTTTTTGAGATAAGACAGCAGCAATTCCATGCCCAGTAGCATTCACAGAAATGATACAATTTGCACCTTCATCAAATGATCTTAGGTATGATGCATTTACAATTTATTTTTTAAGTGCTGCAAATTCTTCAGTATGTCTCTGTCCCCAGAAAAACGTTGCATTTTTTTCTTAAAAGGGCTCTAAGATTCTTGACCTTGGATGCGTAATTTTCTACGAAACATGTGTAAAATTCTGTCAACCCTAAAAAGGATACCAACTGTTCCTTGCTCTTGTGTTCTGGAGCATCGCAAATGGCTTTCACATGGCTAATTTTCAGACGAATGCCATCCTCTGAAATTACGCGACCCAAATATTCCACATGTTGTTTCCCAAATTTGCATTTTTGTTCCTTCACAGTTAATCTATTGTCCATAAGTGCTTGTAGAACTTCCCTCAATATGCAATCGTGTTCCTTTTTATGTCAATCCTGAAAAACTTTTGCATCAATTATATTTGATAATACTCTAGACAATTCCCTTTGGAACACAGCAGATGCACTGGCTAAACCAAATAGCATCCTTTTGTACTGGAACAAACCTTCAGGTGTTATGAAGGCTGTGCAGTGTTTAGAGGTTGGATCCAGCAGAATTTAATGATAAGCATTAGCTAAATCAATTGTCAAGAAACTTTTTGCGTCACCAATGGACAACATTAATTCTTGCAAATTTGGTAACGGGAAGGCATCCACCCAAATAGCATAGTTTAAAGAACGTAAGTCCACACAAAGGGGGTCATTCTGACCTCGGCGGTAAAAGGCCCTTACCGCCGGTCAGAAGACCGCCATAACACCGCCGCGGCCGCGGTTAACCGCCACGGTCATTCTGACCCACAACGGCCAAACCTCCAAAATTCCGTCCTCCACTGCAGGCCGCCACATCAGCGGGCAGCGATAAACTGGAGATGACCAAACCTCCACCGTCACGCCAACAGAAATACGCCCATGCCATTACGACCCACGAATCCACGCGGCGGTCATTCAACCGCGGTATTCCATTGGCGGTACACACCGCCGCGGTCAGAATACACACACATCACCAAAACACAGCCACATTGGACAATTTGAAATACACACACCTGATACACATACACACACCACTCCCACACAATCAACCAACTATAAAACACACACCCACATCACCCACAAACCCCTGCGACCAGAATTACTGAGAGAAGGAGAGAGAGACACAGCAGACAATTCAAAGCAAGACACACTGAGGCACACTACACCATCACACACACCACATAGTAGCACAAAGCACCACTCACCAACATACTTATCATCACATACACCACCCCACACCACACCCACACCACCCCATGGCACCCCAAAGGCACCCACGCTTTTCTGACCAAGAACTCCGGGTCATGGTGGAGGAAATCCTAAGAGTGGAACCCCAGCTCTTTGGCTCGCAGGTGCAGCACACCAGTATAGCTAGGAAGGCGGAGCTATGGCAGCGGATCGTGGACAGGGTCAACGCGGTGGGACAGCATCCCAGGAATAGGGAGGACATACGCAAAAGATGGAACGACCTACGGGGGAAGGTCCGATCGATGGTCTCCAGGCACAACATCGCGGTCCAGAAGACTGGCGGCGGACCCCCACCCACCCCTCCCGAATTCACATCGTGGGAGCAAGACGTCTTGGACATCCTGCATCCTCAGGGCCTCGCAGGAGTATCCGGAGGAATGGACTCTGGTAAGTCCAATCTCAACTACTATATCCCCCCCCCACCCCACCAGCATGCCAACCCACACCCCCACCCTCACCCCCAAACCCCCAGCACACATCCTCCCTGACAATGTCTCACCAGCACAACCCACCCATCCCAACACCAACTCCTGCATGCCAACACAAATCATGGGCACCCATCACCTAAGCATGACCACTGCACTAACCCCCCCCCCTAACTACCTTCACAACACCTCCCTCAAGGGAATGCCTGCACTGGGGGACAAGGGCACCCATAACACGCATGCTATTGCACACACAGAAACAATAACCAAACTCTCTTACCCCATGCAGGACCCGAACGACAACACACCAGCCAGGAGGGTCCAGAAGTGTCCATCCCACCACCGGAACAGGCCCACACTGAGGATAGCAGCTCTGTCGACAGTGAACCTGATGACCAGCCCGGACCATCGGGGACCTCTGGGCAGTCGGTTCCCCTCAGGCAGCCACAGGCCACACCAGACCCGACCCCCTCTGCCAACACCAGCACAGCTCCCACCCAGCGGGCCCATGCCTCTGTCTCTAGGACAGCTCAATCAGCGGTGTGTCCGCCACTACAGGGCACCCAGGCTAACCCAACACCCCAACAACAACAGGGACCTGGGGGCAGTGGTAGCGGGTACACCGGCCAGGGGACAGAGGCCGGGGGAAACCGGGCAGCTCGGAGGGCTGCTGTGCGACAGGGGGGGGAGGAGAGGCCCAGGGAACCCACTCTCCAAGAGGCCCTCACCACCATCATGGGGGCATACCACCACTCCCAAGAAACGATGGCGACGGTACTGGCCAGGTTCACTGAGATCCAGGCACAGCAGGAAGAACGCTACATGGGGTTCAGGGAGGAGCTGAGAATCATCGGGACCGCAATGGGGACCATCGTCCTGGCCCTCCACAGGATAGAGGACGCGTTGCGGGACCATGGTGCACCACACAGGGCCCCTGTCACTAGGCCGGACCAGGAACAGCCTACCACCTCCGCCGGCGCTAGTGGACAGGAGGTCCCAACACCTCGACAGCCCCCCAGAACCCCACCTCCTGCTGAAGAACAACCACCCCGTAAGAGGAGCCTGAGACCAAAAAAAAAGACAGAGTAGGATGTCAAGACCCCCGCCAGCAGGACATACCCCCTCAAGTCTTCCCACTGTCCCACATTGCCACCCTGTCCAACCATGAACTGCCTATGCTCCATCCTTCCACAGGCAAAAGAACAATGCACCTGTGAGACTGAGAACTGGACTCTGCCATGGATATTCCTCCACCCCCACCCATCACCCTTAGAATCACATTTACCGATATCTAGCACTGTAAATAAATCACATTTTGCACACAAATCTGTTTTGAGTCATGCTGTATTATTAACAAATGTATTACATATTACTGTTCAATTTCTGTTCTGTCAATTAGTCATGACAACATACCAATGTCAATACGCTGTATTTCATGGGCGAACCAAGCAGAAGTCAGGTACTGAGTCAGACAGCACTGAGAAGGGAAGGGAAAGGCAAAAATCAATGAAAAACATCTGTGGGGAACTACAGAATGTACAGATGCAGGAGGCTATAAGCAATTGTGAAATGGCGTGGGTGATTCTTACCTGGGTGTCACTGGAAATACTGTTGTATCACTCTGTCCCTATTGTCTGTGTCGTCCTCAGAGTCTTCCTCCTCTTCACTCTCCACAAGCTCCACGGCTTCTACAACACCACCATCTGGACCATCCTCCTGCAGGAAAGGCACCTGGCGTCGCAAAGCCAGGTTGTGGAGCATACAGCACGCCACGATGATATGGCACACCTTCTTTGGTGAGTACATTAGGGATCCACCTGTCATATGCAGGCACCTAAATCTGGCCTTCAGGAGCCCAAAGGTTCGCTCAATCACCCTCCTAGTACGCCCATGGGCCTCATTGTACCGTTCCTCTGCCCTGGTCCTGGGATTCCTCACTGGGGTCAATAGCCACGGCAGGTTGGGGTAACCAGAGTCACCTATTAGCCACACACGCTGTCTCTGTAGCTGTTCCATCACATAGGGAATGCTGCTATTTCGCATCACATACGCGTCATGCACTGACCCAGGGAACTTGGCATTCACGTGGGAGATGTACTGGTCAGCCAAACAGACCACCTGGATATTCATTGAATGGTAATTCTTCCTGTTCCTGTACACCTGTTCATCGTCATTTGGGGGGACTAAAGCCACATGGGTTCCATCAATTGCACCAATGATGTTGGGGATGTGTCCAAGGGCATAGAAATCAGCTTTCACTGTAGGCAAATCACCCTCCTCTGGGAAAATGATGTAGCTCCGCATGAGTTTCATCAGGGCAGACAACACTCTGGATAAGATCTTGGAAAACATAGGCTGAGACATCCCAGATGACATGGCCACTGTTGTCTGGAATGAGCCAGTTGCAAAGAAATGGAGGACTGACAGAACCTGCACCAGAGGGGGAATTCCTGTGGGTTGGCGGATGGGGGACATCAGGGCTGGCTCCAGCTGGGCACACAGTTCATGGATGGAGGCACGGTCAAGTCGGTATCGTAGTATTATATGGCATTCTTCCATTGTCGACAGGTCCACCAGCGGCCGGTACACGCGAGGATTCCTCCTTCTCATCGCTAGTCCCAGCGGACGGTGCCTAGGAAGGAGAATATGGAGTACAGAGTCAATCCACTCACAGGTACGTACAACACAGCTTGCACAGTACAGGTAAATGTATGGTTTGATATGTTTGTATGTGTGCCATTGCAAGGCCTAGGCCTGTGTGACGCATTAGAAATTAAGCCATGTGGGCCCTTGAAATGGCCGATGCCTGACCTGTGAAGTGGGACAATGGGATGTGAGGTCACTGCGCTGGCGGGGCGCACCGTGGCGGTATGCGGTCGAAGACCGCTGTGCGAAGACGCATTGGTTAACATTGAAGCCTATGGGTTTCAGGAGCCAATGACGATGTGCGCCGGCGGTCGCGGGACGCACCGCCGCGGTACGCACCGCCGCGGGCGTGACCGCCATTTTCTATCTGCTCAATCATTCGAGACCTGATCATCCACAGGAGAGGACCTATACTGCAAGTGCTGCTGTGAACTCGGTCTGGAAGTGACAATGGCTGCTGCGACTGGGGAAAGGGCCCCCGCCTTCAGTTCAGAAGAGTTGGAGAAGCTCGTGGACGGGGTCCTCCCCCAGTATGCGCAACTGTACGGTCCTCCAGACCAACAGGTGAGTACACTCAGTGCACATTGAATGGGTTATGCCTGTGTGGAGGGGGGGGGATGTAAGTTGGTGGGGTGTGGAGGGAATGGGGAGTGCAAGGCACGACAGATGAGAGAATGGGAACCATGACAAGGTTGGGGAGGGGGGGGCATGTACGGTTTCTCTTTCCCACCCTGTACATGTCAAACAGGTGAGCGCCCACCAGAAGATAGATATTTGGCGTGCCATCGCCGAGGAAATCCGGAACTTGGGGGTCCACAACAGACGGGGCACCCACTGCCGCAAGAGGTGGGAGGACATCCGCCGCGGAACGAGGAAGACCGCAGAAACACTGCTGGGGATGGCCTCCCGACCTAGGAGGGGTGCCAGTCGCACCATGACCCCCCCTGATGTCCCGGATCCTGGCGGTGGCCTACCCTAATTTGGATGGGCGCTTGAGGACAGCACAGCAGACACAAGGGGGTGAGTATCCGCACATTCTCCCATCTGTATGCGCATTGGAGGCGTCTGGGGGGGGCAGGAGGGCTGTGGGTGACATTAGGCCCGGGCGCTCTCGGTAGTGTAGTCCGCTCCCTTAGGCATGGCCCTGTGCCCCCGCCCCCCACCTCTGTAGGGTGCCAAGTGCAGCTACCCATGCTCCAGCATCACCCATGTGCGCGTGTGTTGTCCCTATACCTGTTTGCCTAGTCAGAGGTACTGAGTAGTGTACCCCAAGTTCGCGACTTAGTGCACGAGGCACCTGTGTCTGTCCTCTCCGCAAAGGGTATTGCTAAGGCATGCACTCAACTTTGTTTAATTTCTCCCCCCACCCTAAATCTTTGTCTTCTTGTGTTTTAGCATCATCCGGCAGAGGAGATTTGGCGTCGGAGCAGGAGGGAGCTGCAGGTCACCAGGCCCCGGTGGGCACTGACACAGACACCGAGGGCACCAGTGATCCGGAGGGCGAGGGGAGCACCACAACGGGGGCCGGTGGAGACACCAGCGACACGGACACGTCCTCGTTTGGGAGCTCCCTGGCGGGGGCGGCACCATCTGTGCCCCCGCAACAACAGGTACAGCCGCCACCCAGCGCACCAGCACCGCCCTCCCAGCAGCCCCTCAGTCTTCGCTCCGTGGCCGCTCGGCCAGGAAGGCGCGCGTCTCCTTCGCCCCAGGCACCTCAGCCCCTGCCTCTGTTACCCCTGCTGCCCTCAGTGCGGAGCTCATTGACCTGGTGAGGACGCTCATTGTTGGGCAGACTACCCTTCTGAATGCCATCCAGGGGGTGGAAAGGGAGGTGCATCGGAGCAATGCCTATCTGGAGGGCATTCATTCGGGTCAGGCTGCCCATCAACGAGCGTTCACTGCTCTGGCCTTAGCACTGACGGCAGCCATTGTCCCTGTCTCCAGTCTCCCTCTTCTATCTGCCTCCACCCTTTCTCTGTCTCCTGTACCTCAACCTATCCCATCCACACCATCAGACCAGCCGGCACACACCTCAACACCCAAGGCCAGCTCATCCAAACATAAGCACCACAGAAAACACAAGCATTCACCCAAGCAACACACAGATGCAGACATATCAACAGTCACTACCACCTCTGTGTCCCTGTCCTCCTCGTCTCCCTCCTCCCTCCCTGTGACGTCTACACTCACACCTGCATGCACCCCAACATCAGCCAGTTCTTCCACCAACAGCAAACCCTCCACTACAGTCCGCACACCTGCAGTCACCACCCCCACTGGCATTTACACGTCCCCTGTGTCCTCTCCCACTGTGTCTGTCACCCCCTCTTCCAAGACACATAAACGCAGGCAGACACCCAAACAACAGCCAAACACCTCACCACAGCCTACGTCCCAGTCACCTGCACCCAAGGACAGGACACCTGGCTCTCATACAACCACATCCTCTTCCTCCACTTCTCTCACCACTACTCCTACCCCTTACCTTGGTCCCAAGAAAAATTACCTCTCCAGTTTTGACCTCTTTCCCTCCCCCGACCCACCCCCTCCAACTGGGAAAAGTCCCAAGGGCACCTCAGCCACCACCAGCCCAACTACTACAGTGCAAGTGGTGCATGGCATGTGGAGTCCACCCTTTGGCGGCAGTAACACTTCGGTGAGCAGCAAGGGGACAGCCAGCCCCCCCTCAGGCAAGAGGACCCGGAAATTGAAGGGCCGCCGTGAGCGGACAGAGACGGCTGCCCCCAAGGAGGTGACTCCGGCCACTTCACCGGCCACAGCAGCCAGGGGAGGCAAGGGCCCGAGAGCCCCATCTAAGGAGCGGAAGGACAGCAGGGCGGAGAGGACAACCACCAGGTGCGCGGAGCAGGAGGGCCCCACAAGCCCCATCCCGGCTGCAATGGACAACACCAAAGGGCCCAGGACTCACTCCCCGAAGGGGCCTGACACAGCACGGTCAGAGGGCGACTGAGCAGGGTGTCCAGGCCAGGTATGACTCCCTTGACATACTGCAAGAGCACCGCTGAGGAGGGCCCCGCCGTGAAGACAGGTACCGCTGAAGAGGGCCCCGCCGTGAAGACAGGCACCGCTGAAGAGGGCCCCGCCGTGAAGATCGGTACCGCTGAAGAGGGCCCCGCCGTGCAGAAGAGCACCGCTGAAGAGGGCCCCGCCGTGAAGACAGGTACCGCTGAAGAGGGCCCCGCCGTGCTGAAGAGCACCGCTGAAGAGGGCCCCGCCGTGAAGACAGGTACCGCTGAAGAGGGCCCCGCCGTGCAGAAGAGCACCGCTGAAGAGGGCCCCGCCGTGCAGAAGAGCACCGCTGAAGAGGGCCGCGCCGTGAAGACAGGTACCGCTGAAGAGGGCCCCGCCGTGCAGAAGAGCACCGCTGAAGAGGGCCCCGCCGTGAAGACAGGTACTGCTGAAGAGGGCCCCGCCGTGCAGAAGAGCACCGCTGAAGAGGGCCCCGCCGTGAAGACAGGTACCGCTGAAGAGGGCCCCGCCGTCTCAAGCACCGCTCCGCTGGGCCCTTCCTGTCAAGCACCGCTCCGCTGGGCCCCGCCGTCTCAAGCACCGCTCCGCTGGGCCCTTCCTGTCAAGCACCGCTCCGCTGGGCCCCGCCGTCTCAAGCACCGCTCCGCTGGGCCCTTCCTGTCAAGCACCGCTCCGCTGGGCCCCGCCGTCTCAAGCACCGCTCCGCTGGGCCCCGCCGTCTCAAGCACCGCTCCGCTGGGCCCTTCCTGTCAAGCACCGCTCCGCTGGGCCCCGCCGTCTCAAGCACCGCTCCGCTGGGCCCTTCCTGTCAAGCACCGCTCCGCTGGGCCCCGCCGTCTCAAGCACCGCTCCGCTGGGCCCCGCCGTCTCAAGCACCGCTCCGCTGGGCCCCGCCGTCTCACGCACCGCTCCGCTGGGCCCTTCCTGTCAAGCACCGCTCCGCTGGGCCCCGCCGTCTCAAGCACCGCTCCGCTGGGCCCTTCCTGTCAAGCACCGCTCCGCTGGGCCCCGCCGTCTCAAGCACCGGTCCGCTGGGCCCTTCCTGTCAAGCACCGCTCCGCTGGGCCCTGCCGTCTCAAGCACCGCTCCGCTGGACATCGCCATGTCATGCACCGCTGCGCTGGGTCCCGCCGTCTCAGGCACTGTTTATGGTTCACTGTGCCCACCATGCCTCCTCCTTGACCAGTGGACTCTGTAATCCACCTGAGAGACTGTGGCTTTGCACTCCCCAGGATGGTACAGTGGGCAACCCACCCACTGTAGAGACATTGAGAGACTGTGGTTTTGCACTCCCCAGGATGGTCCAGTGGGCAACCCACCCACTGCAGAGACTTGAGAGACTGTGGCTTTGCACTCCCCAGGATGGTACAGTGGGCAACCCACCCACTGTAGAGACATTGAGAGACTGTGGCTTTGCACTCCCCAGGATGGTCCAGTGGGCAACCCACCCACTGCAGAGACTTGAGAGACTGTGGCTTTGCACTCCCCAGGATGGTCCAGTGGGCAACCCACCCACTGCAGAGACTTGAGAGACTGTGGCTTTGCACTCCCCAGGATGGTCCAGTGGGCAACCCACCCACTGCAGAGACTTGAGAGACTGTGGCTTTGCACTCCCCAGGATGGTACAATGGGCAACCCACCCACTGCAGAGACTTGAGAGACTGTGGCTTTGCACTCCCCAGGATGGTACAGTGGGCATGGTGGCTCCTCGTGGATCTGGCGTCGTGGACTCATGTGGCTGTGGTGGCCACCCCTTCCCTTCCCCCTGAGGTGCCTGTAGTTTTGACATCGGATGCCCCTGCAGTGTTCTCTCCAAAGGACTCAGGTCTCGTGTGTTGGCTTTGCCCTTATTTCGCAGAACCTTGGCCCACGGACATGTTAGATTCGTAGGATGTGCAGGACTTGTTACTTCAGTGATACACTGATGTGTATATATTTTTGGTTTTTGTAAATATTTTTCACGGTTGCTCAATTATTTCCAGGTGCTTTTTTTGAACATGAAAATTTATTCCAAATTTGGTTGTGTCATTGTATTTTTTAAGGGTGTTTGTGTGGTGTCACTGTGACTTCCTGCTCTGCATTGGTGTGTACATATTGGGGGGGTGGGGGGGTCGCATATGTATATGCCCGTAACCTTTCTTCCTCCCCCCTCCCGTGTGTCGTAGGTGCAGTACTCACCGTTGACGTCTGCGGCGGAGTTCGTACTCGTGGTAGATGAGCAGGTAGACGAGAGCAGGTATGATGTTCAATTCGGGCTCCATGCTGTCCGGATTCCACGTGGAGTGTCTCGAGGTGAGCGTTTTCCATTGGAAATGTCTGTTTCCGCCGTGTTTTTATCGGCGGTGCTCCCGCCCCGGAAAAGGTGGCGGATTGGTGGGTCGTGATAGGGTGGGCGGTACATTGTCTGCCGCCTGGCTGTTGGCGGTGACCGCCGCGCTGTTTGTTTGTTCCGCCGTGGCGGTCGGAGTGTTAATGCGGCGGGCTGTGTTGGCGGTTCCCGCCAGGGTCAGAATTGCCTTTTTTTGACCGCCGGCCTGTTGGCGGGTTGGCCGCCGCTTTATCACCGACCGCCAGGGTTAGAATCACCCCCAAAGTCTTAGATTGCCATTGGATTTCAAGGAAATTACAATTGGAGATACCCAATCAGAACTTTCAATTGGTTCTAAAATGTCCCTTTTACATAAATCAAGCAAAATTTCTTTTAGATTCTCTTTGTAATTTCACTGAACATCTCTTAACTTTTGCCTCACAGGTATAGCATTCTCTTTTAAGATTATGTTATGTTTAAAGTTTTTCAAGGTTCCTAACTCGCTGCTGAAAACATTAGGAAATTCCTCTCTTAAAACAGTATATGTATCATTTGTACTTTAAATATTACCCTCACCCACTGCACACATGGGTGGGTTAGCTTTAGGGTCAACTCTCACTCTGAGTTCAGTCATGTGTGGCCAACCTAAAATCATAGCTCCTTTTTCTGCTACAAGCACATTTCCTAAACATATTTTTCCAGAAAATACAATTTCAGCTTGCACAGACCCCACAATATAAATGTTATGACCAGAATAACTACATGGACTTGAATTAGTATTCTTTAACAATCTACCAGGCCATAGTTTGTCAAACAACCTTCTCCCTATTATGGTGTACCACGCACAAGAGTCCACCATAACTTCAACCTGTATTCAATCTATGCTTAATGTACACTTAGGCAATTGGACATTCTTAGCTTTGCTGTTCTCGCTCTGTACACTTAATACCACATCACGCATTCCATACTCAAGCTCCTCATCATTAGGATCCTTCATGATACAATTTACTTTTTTTTCACACTTTTACACACACATGAAAAATGTCCTCTCGTCTTACACACATTGCATGTCTTTCCAATGGCAGGGCATAATTTAGAATTAGCTAAATGTGTAGAAGCTCCACATTAAAAACACAGCAGCCCTCTAGTTTTATCAACCACAAGATTCTTTTTTTCCTTACCACTCTTCTCACTCCCTACAGCACATACAGTACCATTGTCTTTATTTTCATTCCTCACTGCCTGTATTCATCTCTCAGTAATCTCAATACCTCTTGCCACTTCTATCGCATTTTTTAAAGATAATTCACTGGTAGACCATAGTTTCTCTTGAATGTTTTTAATTTATTTCTCATCAATAGCTGGTCCCTTAATACTTGGTCATATGTCATGTTTTTGAACACTCAAGTTACAGAAAGTCCTTTCAACACTGACATATACTGGTCAATTGATTTATTTTCTTTTTGCCCTCTTGAGTAAATTTTATATCTTTCCATGACTGCGTTAATTTTCCTACCATACCTTCAGTAAGGACAAATGTCTTTCCGGTGTCCATTCCGCATCCACTAATACTTCCACATATGCCTCAAACAAATCCAACCACAGTTCCCATGGAATAGGTGGGTCTCCATGCTCAGCTAAAAAGAAAAGTGGTGGTTAAATGCTAGATATATCTATCCCACTATAAAAGGTAAATCAATTAAACTCCACATGTAGCCACAATTTCCACTGCCCCAATAATGTGCGTGTGGCCAGTACGTGTCACCCCTTAAAATAATTATTTTCCGGGTTTTCGGTGTGCGTGTCACTGAACGTGCAGTCAAAGTAAATGGTTGGACCAATTGCTGTACAACCCAACTGACGATTGCTGGTCCTTCAGTAATTAATGGTGTGCACGCCACCGAACGCGCAGGATAGAAGAGAAAGCCAGAGTGACTATCCTTATCGATTGCCATACAACCAAACCTGTAAAAAGGAATCCTACCAAACAACAAAGATGCCCACCAAGACGTAATCTTACATTTTGTCCATAGGCATTGAAGCTTGTTTTTACCCAGAATGCACTTCACTCTACACATCAATAAGGCCTCGTGCACAGCGCACTTCACTGTACACATCAATAAATGTTCACGCACAGCTCCACGCACAAGTTTATCATACCTACACTTCCAAAACATACTCCCTGAACAAGTATGATCACTACTGTGGCAAACCGGCTCCTCCGATCCTTCCTCTCCTTCCAGGAAATGTTTTTGTTCATGAAATTTTCCAGCAGAATCCAATGCGAAGTAGACACAGAGTTCTGTGACTTTCAAGTGGGGTTGCTAGTCTCCCGCTCGTCGCTATTGTGGAGAAAAGAACGTGCCACCAAGACAAATTAGTTTCCAACTAAATTGAATGAAAACAAGGTTCGTTGTAAGGGAGCAACGCCAACTTGACATACTCCAGCAACCGCGCTGCAGCAACTGCCGCCCACAACATTCTCCTTGCCTGACCATTCCAGGCCCATATTCTACTCCCATTGTAACTATCCAACATTCCGATCACCACACTATGCCATTGCTGCATCTACTATAGGACCAGTTAAAAAAGGTGTTGCAAAGGTTTGCTGGTTTGAACGAAGAAGTGCATATGTTGGTTGAGAGCTGAATCCTTTGCTTGACTATTAATCCGAGGCTGCAATGAGAGATTGTGATCTCCAAAGAGTACAAGTACATCTGTGCCACAATACTTGATCCACAGTAGAAAAAATATAAGCCACTTTCCTTCCTTTTTCAAATGTTTCACTCCACAAGACATGGATTTTAGAGCAAGCGAGAGATCTGGAAGAACAGCCGGAAGTCAGAGGCCGGGGCAGAAGTTCTGGCATGCAGCCTTCAACCTCCATTGAGGGCAGGGCTGTTGTCTCACAGCAGCTAACACAAGCAACAACACCAGCAACACAAAAACAGGAGCAACAGAAGAATCGGGCCCAACCTCTGCAATGATTTCAACACTTCATACCACAAGATTGTACTGTTCCTAAAACAGCATAGGAAGAAGATGAGGGCGATTGGTCAGACTCACGTCTGACCAACGTCTGGGTGAACCCACTGAGTTTGAGGACAAACTCTTCTTCCCTGCCTAAGTAGACCACAATAGAACTGCTTAGAGTTGGACTTAAAGGACATGGAGACAATGCCTGCATTCATCCCATCCTTATCCTTCTTTTTTTTAATTTCCTAGCTGGGCTGTCCCAGTAAAGATCATTAATATACAAGACTGCCATTGTGTTGCTTGTTTCCAATGGAAAAGAGGAGATTTAATAGACAATGTGTACCACCATGCTTGGATTGGAACAGGTAATCATTGCACCAGTGAGTGATTATTGTGTGTGTGTGTGAGTGGTGATGATCGATGAGGTGGTAGACAGTGAGGGTGTTATTCAAATAATCTTTGTAAACGTGATTGTGATGATTTGTAATGTTTTGGAGCTGATGGGTGATTCTGTCTGAAGGTGAAGGGCCCTTCTACACTAAGCTTGATTTACTTGAAAGATCCACTCCTCGAAGTGCTGTTTTTCAGGTTCTCCAGAGGTCAGTCAATTTAGCTGACAAAACAATCTACACAAAATTATTACTCTTCTTATTCATCAAACGCTGTGCTCTACAGGTTTATCTCTCTCCATCTCATTTGGGTCAGGAGGACTCAGGAGTCGGACATAGTAGGGACTTGGAATGAGACTCAGAGCGGGACTACCTCAACAGCTAGAAGAAGGAAGTTACCTAATTTAACTTCAAAGGGATAGTAACATGACTCAAAGGGTCCTACCCAGCCCTATGAACTTCACTAGAGAAAGTGTGTTGATTTGGGAAATGTTGAGTAGTGTGCTGGCTCAAATGTCAAACTCCTCTAATGAAGTAGTTGTGGATGGGTGCAGCAACTGGAGACAGACATGTCACATGATAGACGCACTCAGCTAAATGTTATGACAATTGTGAGATTGATCAGCAAGGTTAATACAGCTACTTGTCTGGGGTTGGCTGTAAAAAATTTCTCACTTCTCAGGTAATCCCACATGAGCCATCATGTAAATTGATTGCACTGCAGCAGCCTATGCCCTTGCTCTGCCTCTTAGCCTACTCCTTGTGAACCTTACCTTCTCCTGGACTCTACAATATTGACATTTATTGTTTAACAATCGACAGGCCTTCTATCCTTTGGCACGAAACTCTAACACTCCTCCTTACTTTACCTGCTGGTTCAGACATGCACCTAAGATGGATATTCCAAGAAGAGTGCAGAAGCAATGCCGAATTTGGCATTTACAGATAGTACCATTTTTCTTTTAACAATCATACTTTTAGACCTATGTATGTTCACTCCTCCCTAATTTGTATTTTTCAAACCTAGATGACAGAACAATTAGATAATAACTTGGGTCTCTGGGGCTGAAGCACTATTTGCAATGTATTGCCTGAACTGTGTCATTCCTTCATTTCTTTCCACTGCAGATTTTATGATGATGGTGTGCTGCTCATCAACTTGATGAATATTGTTGCTGTGCAGTGTTTGCCTTTGTCACACCTTTCCCCAACTCGCCATTACCCTCCATTCATCAAATCCTTAGCTATCTTAAACCCAGGCTGTGTGACATTTTTAGATGTGATTTACAAATGCACACCATAATGGATCACACATTTGGTGTGGCAGGTGTGGTGAAAGTAACAACAACTCGCTGTTGTATTTTCTTAGTACTCACAAAGTTACTACTCATAAAGTTACTGATGGAAAGGTTACTAGTCATAAACTTACACTGCAAAAGTCATCAGTAAAGTAACACCAAAAGTCTTCCTTTACCTTAGTTACAAAATCTATGCAACATGGAGTAACTAAATCCTTTCCTTCTGTCTCAAGGATTTTAAATGTTAAGTTGTATTCTTCTTTTTTATTAATTAGACCCCAGATTGCTTAGGAGTTACTACTGCTAGCTTTTGTGATAAGAGTTTTTTCATGGTGGTCCAGTTTCAGTCTTTGATAACTCACTAAGGTGGTCATTATGAACACGGCGATAACAACCACCGTGTTCATGCTGGCGGTCAAAACCCTGACCGCCAGTGACCCCGCAACCCCACCTGCCAAATTACGAACATTTCTATGGGCCGGCAGAAACATTGTTTCCGCCCGCCGGCTCATAGAAAGGCCAGGCCGGGACATTGGAGCCGCCGTCAATGCCTCTGTGCGGCAGGTGCAGTTGCACTCGTCGTGCAGATCACTGCCCGAAAATCGGACACTGACCTGCGTGACAGGGCTCTGCACCGGGGCCCCTGCACTGCCCATGCCAATTGCATGGGCAGTGCAGGGGCCCCCAGGGGTGCCCTGGGGCACCCCCTCTGCCAGTATTTCCCTGGTGGGATAGCCCGCTAGGAAAAGGCTGGCGGGAAGGAGAACATTATCCACAGGGTAGGGCAGCTACCCTGGTGGATAGTGTTTCCACTCACTGCCAGGCTGCCTGACGGTAGAAGCCTGGCGGTGGGTGAGGGCTGCCGATGGCGGCCCTCACCATGTTCAGAATATGGCGGGTTGGCCCGCCATGCCGGCTGGCGGTTTCAGCTATGTTCGTAATGAGGGCCTAAGTCTTTGTTTTCTTTCAGTCTAGTTGCCTGTGATTAATCTTTCTGACTATTCTGACAATTGGAGTTCACCTCTGGAATAGGTGGGAGTGTACCCTGCCTTGTCTTCCCTGTTAGCATAAGAACACAATTATACCATCACCATTAATAAAAAAGGCCCTTTTAGGAAACCATGCAATAATGCTTGGGAAGATTGCAAGAGGTACCATTGTTTAATCAATTCAGGAAAGAAGTGAACTTGAAGGACTAGTTGTCTAGGATGAAAAGTCGATGTATAATGTGTGACAATTTCAGAGGGCAGCTCTGTGTTGCAATTGTGTGTCAAAAATAACACTCAACAATGTCATACTGTGCAAACTAGCAAAGGAAAGACAGATAATGATAATGACAAAGAAAAAGGTAAAGCCCATTTATTTTAAGATCCGCCCTCTTCACCCATAACAGGCCTGCCAGTCTCCCCAGCCAAAGAAGTCCCAAAAAGTTCAAAGTCCAACATCCACCCTTACCTTTTCCTTATATTTTTGACCTTCCCACCCTCTCTACCAACAACATGCTCTCCCACCAAAACAATAAAAAAGGGCCTAGGGAGCATCAAGTTACAAGAGCCCCTGACACTCCCGCAGGGCGTAGCTATTTCTGGGCTTGCTGCCAGCATGTGGAGGAGGTGGGGCTGCACCCCAAAAATTTGAGCAGCCACCTCTGCCTTGGCAAAGATTGGGCTGGGCTGGGCCAGACCTCTGCTCTTCTGCAACACCTGCATGGGGTGTGGGTGGTGCGTGTGCTGCCTGCTTCTGCCATGGAGAGGAGGAAGGAGTGGGATTGAGGTCACAGGGAAAGTAGATAAACAGGAGGAGGACTGCTAGAGGACAAGCCAGGAAAGGAATACAAAAAAGTAACCAAAATGTAAAATAAACACAACAATAAGCACAGTGCATATGAGACAATACCAAATTAAGAACAAAAAAGTTGGGATTGGTAATAGAAAAAAGCAGATGGGCTGGATTGGGTTATATTGCGGAAAAGGTCAGGTAGCAGGGAAAGAGGAAAAGCAGGCGAAAACATAATGGTTGTGCCCTTGCTCATCTGTGGTTCCTTTTTCACTGATTTTTCAGTGTGGAATGCATTCCTAGCCTGAAAAGGTAGTGTGATTGGCTAGATGAGCATTATTCCACCTGTTTCTGCAAAATCTTGCGGAGTTTTTTTGTAAGTCTACTGAATTCCATGGAGTAAAACTCTGTAAGTTCCACCCAGGACTAAAGCTATCACAGATTGGCATTGTTACTTATTTAGACACCACAGTTAACAACTGTCTACAGAGACTATTTTAATCTACAGCTCCTCCTAAAATCCGCAAAACATTAACACCACGTCAACTACCATGGCTACCATTCTTTGCTGTATATCTCTTTACTATTGTGTTTCAGGAGCACTTATTTGAAGAGCAGATTTGTTTTTACATGTTGAGGAATCAGACAAATTCATAGAAACACCTAGACTCATCATAGCACCTGAGCAGTTCCTTCCACCTCTTACCAATGAATCCTTTATTCAAAAACTATTGCCGTCTGTTCCCAAGATAGAATTAGACAAATAGGCTGCAGAAAAGATTTCCAATACTAAAATAAAATTTAGACTTGGTCCTCAACCGTACATAAGCAGATCCCCTGGGGATGAGTAAAACCTTGGATGTAGTACTAAGACATTTTTATTGGACAACTATATGTCAGAATGTTAAAGGCTTTGCAACCCAGAGTTTGATTTGCACACAAAGCAAAGCAGATCACCAAAAACCACAAGGGCTGTTGAAGCCAGTACCCATTCCAGAACAATCATGATAAAACCTGTCAATGGACTTTGTAACAGATTTTCCAGTGGTTTGTAGATACAACATTTTACTAGTCATAATACATTACTTGACTGAAATGGCTCACTTCATTCCCACCAAAGGAATTCATTCTGCTCCAAAACTAGCTACTTTGTTCCTCAATATCATTGTTCAAATTCCCGGCCTGCCCATCAGTCTAGTCTCCAATCGTTGGAGGTTTGGAAAGCCCTATGTAATTTATTACAGACACAATTAACATTTTCCACCAGCTGGCATCCATAAAACGATGGACAATCAGTTGATGGACAATTTCTGTGATGTTACTTACCTCAGTGTGGGGTAGCTTGGTTAGACAGTATTAGTACAGCAGAATCGGCTTACAGTAATGCCAACCATACCTCCGGGGGGTTAGCTATTCTGTGTGAGCCACTCACCTGACTTCCGTGCATTCCGATGAGGCAATGACAATTCCCCAATCCCGGTGAGGACTAACATGACTGTAATGAAGAGTACATTGCCCTCTTGAAAGGGGGAGGGGTTTTTGGGAACAGAGAAAGAGAAAATACCAGCTTCTGCTTTGTGTACTGCAGAATTGGACTGCTGGACCCGGGGCTGCGTATTGTGTTGGGAGTCAGGACTTCCGATTCCTCAAAGTACTGGGTTCTTGGTTTTCAGGATTCTGGGCTGCAAAATAATTACTGCATTAATACATTGAACTTGCATAGACTATTGCAAAATCATACATTGCATAAAGTCAGTTATGGTTTACAAATTGTGCACATGTTTCTACAAGTCTCGTCCTCTTTTTACAATACTTTCAGAGGCTCTGAACCAATGTCCAAACTTAAAAACAATCAACTTGACTAAAGGGTTTCTTTGAATTCCGCGTAATCTCTTGCCAGTAATAGTTTTGAGAAACGTGCTCTATTTCCAATCTCCTAATTCTCAGGGGAGCACTTGTTACAGGAAATAGGTCTTTCCTTAATGTCTGTTTAGCGGTATCTTGGATTAATACTCAAACGATAAATCACACTAGTTCTTATTGTCATAAATTATTTAAAAGACAATTCCCATTTCCCTGATTAAACTTTCTTTACCTGAAATGAAGTTACTTGCTTGAAAATTTCAGAAGAACCCAAACTGGGTTTTTTCACCGGTCTTATTTTCTCTCTTTTACGGGATTGTCAGCAGAAGACAGAAGAGGAGAGCCCGGACTCCGCATGAAGCCAACCGGAGGGCACGGATCGCTGGAAGTAAACTGGATGCTGTCCGAAAGATGAGAAATGCTGGAATTTGACTGGAAGCTAGTCGAAGAACAAGGAACACTGGAACTTAACTGGAGGCAGGCTGCAGAACAAGGAACTTGACTTGCACCGGAACTCGACTGGAGGCAGACAGGAGAACAAGGAACTTAACTTGACTGGAAACAGGTGAGCAGAGCAGTAGGTACAAAGCCAAGCAAGGTCTCAGACTCACAAACATCGTTAAATAATCAAATGTGCACATGCACCTTTTAGTAGTTGATTGCTTGTTAAGGAAGTGAGCAATTATCCTCCTGATTGTGGCGCATGTTCAATACATATCACATTGTGAAGAGCACATGTTTTGGCAGTTACAGTTGGAGCAGGTGGAAAGGCAGTTGGTTGCTTGTTAAGGAAATGAGCAATAATCTTACAGATTGTGGCACATGTTCAATATAGATCACATTGTGAAGAGCACATGTTTTGGCAGTTACAATTGAAGCAGGTGGAATACAATGTGCATAATCAACAAACATTGGTTATAGCAAACTTGATATTCAAGGATGTAATTATTATTCCCAAATAAGTCTGAATTTTGCAAGCAACGGCATCTTACTGTAATTGAGCTATTGGATATGCTAGTGTACCCACAACATTATCACAATTTTTTACCTTGTATAGATATCATCCTAATCTTTACCAGAAGTACTAATTTACAAGGTTCCCTTAAAGTAAGACCCTAATTCATTGGTTTTTTTTCAGTCAAATAAACACATTGTACTGCAGCCATCAAGCTGATTTTACCACCCACAGTGCAAATACACCCTGTCTTTCATGTGTAATTGTGAAAGAAATCTTATGCTGTTCTAAAACAGTTAGACATTTTACCTATGTTGAAACAAAATACCAAGCCATTGAAAAAACAGGAATTGTTACACTCTAGAACACAGAAAAACAAATATTGTGTCTGCTGGGATGGGTAGGTCAAGAAGATGACAGCTCAGATCCATTACCACTCATCTTGACTCTCACTCAGTCTCATGATATTGAGCCGGCTCAGGGCATGGCTCCTCTATAAAAGGAGACTTGCCTTGCCCCAACCGCTGATTTTCAAGTTCCCAAGGAAGCAGCAGTGCTTCATGAGCATAGGAAGAGACACAAAGGATTGTGGGCCCCTGAGTCATCCTAGCTGGGCTTAAGGTCTTGCTTGTTGGAATAATAGCTTCAACTAAAATGTTATACATTTAATTCCAGAATCGTTTAAATCTTGGAACTCTGAAAGAGAAAAATCATGACCCAAGTGGAGAAAGAAACAATACAAAGAGCTTGACCAAAATTATAAAACTTGTAAGATTTTGTGTGGATTGTTTGGATAAAGACAAGTTAAGGACTACAGATTTTTTTTCAAGTTCAGTATGAAGATGTTGCTGGAGATACAAAAACTGAGTGAAAGTTCTCAGGGAAATTCTGGAAAAAGTTAAAAAATGTATTCAAGTTGGTAAAAGTTTCAAGAATACAATAACCCTAGGAAAAGATGCAATTTTTATTACCCACAAAAGAAACTCAATCAGGGGTTTTCTCTTTGCAGGTATATTGTTAAGCTAGCTGTTTTTTGTAGTGGGAATGCACTCTGCACTGGTTGAAATTAGGTTTAGGAATATTGAAATGTAAGCTGTTTGCTAATCTTCTGCAGACTATTAGTCAAATTCAGATTCCTCCCTTCCATCACCAGCATTCCAGAAAAGTTCAGAGAGTTCATCCTCAACTGTTGGTCTTGATGTCCACCAACCAGGAAGGGAAGATCTTTGGTAATCACCATACTCACCTGTTAGAAGATATTCTTCTAAAACAACATTCTAATGGATTTTTAACATGATCTATTCTCCAGTGTCTCTTTTTATCTAGCCCCGCTTGCACTTTGAGCCAGTTCACCTTGTGATTTAACCTGTAGCTGCTGCAGCAAAGTGTATTCTATTCCTGTGTAAGCATTTATAGACATTGACAATTGAACTTCTAGTTTTAAGGTTTCTCGTTATGTTCTTGATATCTTCAATCTATATCGAAGGTCGTTTGGTTGGCCATAATCTTAGATTTTCAGAAGGAGAATTTTATGGGAATTTGGAGGTGGTCTGGCCCGTCAGTTGCAACTGAGTCATCAGTAAATAGATTTTATTCTGTGATAATTAAATTCTGAGGCTTCTTAATTGTGCATTGGTTTCAGGAAGTGTTAAATAAGGTCGTTCTCTGTCAGGAATGAGGGAAGGGTTAAGAAATCATTGTCTATAAAGGCATCCCAGTGGAGGTTGATATCACTGAGAAATATATTACAATAGTTGAACATTATAAAGAATGAGGGGATGAGCTCAATGCAGTGCTCCACAAATAATTATTTGTCTCCTGGTCTATGGTAGATGATAAGTCTATAGCATTTCTCAGCTCACAAATTCATATCTAAAGTGAGGCATTAGAATGTAGGAAAGAAGTGTGCCACAACAGAGTACTGAATATTGGTTGTGTGAAGCTTCAGTCAGTATCACAAGAGTTAGATCATGATCTAGAAGGGAGTCAGTGATCTCCATTTTGTGTTTAATGGGAGACCAGCAGTCATGTACTAGATAAACCATCAAACTTTGGGGGGCCAACAGAACTAGAATAGGCTTGGCATTAAGGCTGCCAGCTTCATGGGATAAGGTTTGCGTTTCATTATCAGGGTTTCTTCCAGAGGTTAGGTGGTATGTTGCCAGAAGGGAGTTCATTTCTTAAGGGCTGAGAAATTGGGTCATTATGTGTGGCCAGGACTGGTGGTTGTGTTTTCTTAAGGTAAGATGAACTCTATTTTTCCGTCTAATGCTTCAAGTTTCTGTCTAATGCTTCAAGTCATGACATTTTAGAAGTTAAATTTCAATTATGAGCCTAGGACTTCATAGTGCCAGACAGGGTATGTATAGCTATGGATAGCTCAGAGGAGGTGTCTGGGAAGCAGCACAGAGATTTGTAGTGTTTGTGGGCATTTGAAAAGGTGATGTCATGAAGTAGGTGTAAACCCCCCTTTTTGTAGAATGAGGCCAATCAGCAGTTGAAACAGAGGTAACAGTGCTTACATGATAGTGAATTCGAGAATAGGGAGGCAGAATAGTATAAGGAGTTGGGGAAATGATATTCCTGCTTTTGTCAGATTGTTGGGTTGGGGACGAGGTCTTCACTAGTGCTGACTGAGCCTCTAGGGGAATGACTTGAATGTGGGAGATGCAATGGAGGAGATTGTGGAGTGGCGTGAGGTGACATGTCAGGGTCAGCATACTTAGGCCCTTCTTTACACTTTTTTTGCGATGCATTTGCGCCATTTTTTATGCAAAAGTGGTGCAAACTTACAAAATATAATTGTATGTTGGAAGTTTGCGCTGCTTTTGAATCACAAAATGACATAAGTGCAGCGCAAAAAAAGTATAAATATGGGCCTTAGTGTTTCAAGGGGAAGAGGCCTCTGTGGAGATGGGTATTGTTTTCTGGGATGAGGAAAAGTTTGGATTTAGAGTTCCTATTAGATTCAAGGGCTTCAAGCTGACAGAGAGAGGTGGTATTGGTTGGAGGGAGTAGATGGTGGTAAGGATAAAGAGAGAAGGAAAGAAGGGTAATGAAGCTTCTGTATGTGTGGAAGTGCATGAGTATTTCATTTAGTAGCCCCTCAGAATAACACTCTGTGGGAGGGGTTATGTTCATTACCAGTGGGGGCAACACATAGGTGCAAGTTGCTGGCCAGTCCCAAACCATTGGGGAGCAAGAGAAGAGTAGAAGCAATAGACCAGCCCTTATTGAGAGTGTTTACCGGTTGAAAGGACTATTATTCCCATATAGAAGATGCGACATAACACATTTTCATCCAATGCTGGATTCATAAAGTGAGGTAGTGATCTGTAACTGTGAATCCTACAGTAGTTTTTACTGATGTAGGAAACTGATGTTTTTCTGGTCCTTCTGTAGTTATGGTGGTAAAAGGGAAAAACTCTTTCTTCTGATGCTGGTTCCCCTGGGTTGGACAATGTGGTCACTTCCGAGAAGGAGGAGGCCTGAGGAACAGTAGCCTAATTGCTGTTCTCAGCGTAGAGAGTATTCAGTCATTTCTCTGCTTGAAAGATGGCTGCTAAAAGTAGTATTAGTAGTAGCCAGTCCTTCCTCTATGTTTGCAGCGTCAAGCCAAGATAGTCATTGTCCCTCTTTGCCCTCCCAGAGAGAAGATGACCACCACTTGTCTGGAGGGGATGTAAGGAAGAAGTCCACTACTTGTCTTGATGCAGGGGGTGAATAGGGGCTTGTTCTGGTCCTGGATTTGAGATCACTTCTCCCCCATATGTTCTTCTAGGTATTAGTGTTAGATGGTAGATGTCAAGCATAGGGCTGGGGGTGGATAGTGCTGTCCATCAAGCTGTGCTGGGTACGCCCCAAGGTCTGTCATGTATACATATATAAATACAGAGTTGAATAGGTTTCTAAAATGTTGGGACTGTTAAATAAACATAAATACACACAAATAACAAAACATAAAATATCAGCTACACACATATCGGTAAGGTCAGTAGTTGTAAAGGAAAAATTGACAAATACCCCAAAAATACATTTTACATTAAAACATTTTTACAATAGCCATTAAAAACTTTGATCATTATTCTAACAAAATTATAACAATTGTACATTATTAAAATTAACCTAAATATCCTCCAAAAAAGGAAAACAAATCAAAACATGAAAATCAAAATACGAACATAAAAAGTATAACAAGTGTTAACATTTAACCAATAGACAAAACATATTTTATATAAATAAATTACTCATACATCCAAATTAAATCTAATATGCCACTATATATAAATAACATTATATAACATAGAATGAATCATAAAGGGCAATAACTGAAATCAAATTCACACTAAAAGAACACTACCCAATAGAATCACAATTCAAACAAAATTAACCAATAAAGTAAATAATCAATTAAACTAACAGTAGAAAAGGCACACAGCATATAACTAATTGCTACTCTAAAAACTGCACGTGCTGCAAGAATACAAGACTCTGCCAGGTTTTCCAAACAGCCTACAAACAGAAGATGAAAAATATGTACAACTGCCTTCCAAAGAAAGTAAAACATTTATTTATATCCAATTATAGACTAATTAATTCTAAAATAGTACAATAAAAACTAACAAACTAACCACTCGTCTACGTTTATGTAGTTTACTACAGATACCACAAAACAATTACTGCACTTCAAGAAATTACTACGTTACAGAAAAACAACAGAAATCAGATAGCTGTACTAGACTAACAGAAAAGACAATTAAAACATTTACTAAACACAAACTCAACCTAAAACGAGTAAAAGCTAACTAAACTCGTTCAGCTCAGGGGGCACCACAGAGCGGGTGAGGAAGATGACTGCACCAGAGTAAGGCTCCAGCAATCAGGGGGTCAAATCCACTATAATCCTAGGAAACACAACGCCATCTGTCCCCCCCAAACAAATTGACGCAAAAGCACTAAGAAGTGCCAGTGTGTGACTGCTCAAAAGCGGGGGCTCAAACTTTAATTGTAACGCAGGCGCACCAAGTGCGGCACGCCTAGATGGATCAGTCAGAGTGGCAACCTGCCTTAATGTGCAAGCCTGGTAGTCGAGGTAGCTCTGGGTGAAGACTGGCCTGAGACGCCTGGCATGCCACGGCCCTTCCCCATTGGTGAGGAGCCATTATGGAGGAGTGGATGGTTTTGTTGTGTCTGTAGAATGTGTGGCCTGCTCAACAGATGAGAGGATTGGTGGAGCGGGTGGGCAGGTTTGTTGTGCTGCTGGAGAGTGGGTTTCCTGGCGAGAGGGTTCAGCCTCAGGCACATGGAGAGTTTTAGGAGCTGCCACCTGCCTGGGAAAGGAGTCCTGAGTGGCACAGACAGGTCTCTGGATGGAGCTGGGACCCAGGCTCACTGGTTGGTGGTGAATGGACATCAGGCCGGCACTTAAAGGAGGGGAAGGCAGTGTGGCTCACATAGAAAAGGAGAGGGCTGAGACTCTCCTCCCGAGGTTGGCAGTGAAGCTCACAGATTACTTACAAGAGAGGCTGCAGTGAAAGGGAGTGCCCTCATGAGATTTGGTGGCCTGATGGGGTCTGGCCCATGTTGCAACAGCAGTGAAGTGGCCCATACATCGCTGTAGTCCTGGTGGCGGATATTGAACAGGTACAGGCCCTTTATCTGCTGATTTCCTTCCCTGTTAGGAAAGTCTAGGTGCCAAGGGAGAAGGCAGTATCAGTGCAGCCACTGCAAGACCCCTAAGTACTGCATGGGCCCTCACATGCTGCCATCGCAGAATCCCTGACCACGGGGTAGTGAGTAGGGGTCCCCCTGTTTGTGTAAAAGCTGCACTCTGTTTGGTGCTCTCTGCAGCGACTACTGGGATCAAGTCTGGGACAGCATGAAATTATGAGCAAAGCAGGCAATCCCGCCTCCTCTGCGAGCCTCGCAGGGGTGCCAGGCAGCCACCACAGGACGGCACACAGCATTAGCTTCCAGGGGTGGTGCCAGACCCTGCTGTGGAGGGGGACGAGGTGAAGGCTATTCTTAAGGTAAAGCAGGCAAGTGTGATGTAAAAAGAGAAAAAATGGACGCCCTAAATGCCTGAATGGACTCCATTACCAACAATTAGATAAGCATGAGGGTCACCTCACGGAAGACAGTTGTAGAATATTGAAAGCAGAGGATGAGACAATGACAAAGGGCGAAATACTGCACAACGTGGAAAAAATGCTCAGAATAATTGTGGCCAAGAATAGAGATTCAGAGGCTTAATTCTGAAGAAACAATATCTGCATTCTGGGAGTGCAGAGTAGGCAAACAGCCCACATTGAGGGGTACGTAGAGAAAAATGCTTCTGGAGTTGATCGATCAGAAGGCCTTTGTAACCTCTTGGTGGTGGAGAGGGCGCACCCAGGACACCAGGCTGCCCCATAATAGTGCACCTATGGAACATCTGGAACCGGGACATGGTACTTTGGGTGGCGAAGGAAAAGAAACAACTCATATTTGATGGCAACAACATATCACTTTACCCAGACTTTAAAGCAGATGTGCAGGAGGCCGGGGGAAATTCCTACCTGTCAAGTAACAACTACTCAAAGCCAGCATCCAGTATGTTATCCTCTACCCGGGCCTGCTGAAGAGTTACCTACAACGGCAAACAGCATATGTTTCAGACCCCCAAGCAAGCAACTGATTTAATTAAGAAGCTTCCCAGATGAGAGACCCTGAGTCGAGGTAGACAGATCCCACTGCAGTATCACACAGATTCTGACTAGGACCAAGTCGGAGCAAATGTAATACAATTGCTAGAAGACATAACATTGAAGGACTCACGTCAATACCTCTTTGGGTGCACTGTTCCCTCATGATAAGGTCATGAACTTGATCCCCTGGCACCAGCAAATCTCTTTTGTGGGTGAACCTGTCAGCCTACCTAGTGCACCTGATGGGAATAATCATGTTATATTTTATTTGTAACCTTTACCATATGTTGGTGACGCCAGATAATACTCCTTGTTATTTTGTGAGTTCAGATGTGTAATGTCTTGATGGGTTTGGGCCATCAGGGTCAGTGGGTTGGGGAGGTGGGTTTCTTTTCATTTCTCGGCTATGGGCACAGGGTTTGGCCTGCAGGAGGACAGTGGTGGATGGCCACTTCATGCAGCACTGCACCATCAGTGACATACACATGCAGCATAAATGACAACTCCAGGTTCCTCCCTTGATATACTAATCACAGACATTGAATGAAAGAGGGTTGGGAAACACGTGCGAGAAATGGCAGGTACTTGCTTATTTAGACAGACACACATCTTGGTGGCACTGCTGGAAGAGATGCACTTTGATCCACGCTTGGTCCCTGCTTTAGCAGGGGGGGCATCTGCTTATACATGCATGTCCTCATACTCTTCATCTGCCTGGACGGTTGCCGTTTTCACCAACAGGGGTAGTCTCTTCACTCTGGTAGGATCGTACAGCAATGACTAGGGTCACTATGCCATATTGTAGGGGAAGTGGGGTATTTCCCGCATTACCATTGTTAACTTCTATGCCCAAATGTCGATGAGCCAGGGTTTTTTACTACATTATGGAAGAGTGTGCTGGCCACTAGGCCTGGCTGACAACTGTGGGGTGAAGACTTCAACTACAGTCTCCAGGACATCATGGACAGATCCCATGCACCCTCTGTGAGGAGGGAGTGAGCAGGCCTTCAGGCTCATATGCAATATTATGGATGATCATGCACTGGTAGATGTGTGGAGACAACCTAGCCCCCAAAGATGGGAGGGCACACAACATTGTGCTCTGCACAGCGAATGGTCCAGACTGGGCTACTGGCTTTCCATGAGGGATACTGACACGTGTGGTGGAGATACGTCACTTTGTGAATGCTGTTGTACCACACCCCCATGCTGTTAAACCACTACTTCTCCATGCAACTGCCCCTGCAGATCCTGGGGCTGATGTCTGCCACAGCACAGTGGTGGTTACTCCTAGATTAAACTCCTGCGGGAAAGTGCCTCAAGGCTATCATCGAGTATTTTGCATTGATCTTGAGAACCATATTGGAGGCCTTTAAGACTAGTACATTGGGAGTCTGTATCTCCAAACTAGACAGCATCCATCGACACTTGAAGACCTACCTGGCCAGGCGGAAGATGGAACTTAAGGCTCTGGAAGGACAATTGCTGGCTGGAAATAATGCTCAGCTCGGGGGCGTGGCTAAGGCGGTGGCCTGGATGGACACGTTCTGAGGAGCTTTATACGCAGTTTTGCCCATCATCCTGTAAATCCAGCCCCCTACAGTCAGGATTCACCCTTGGAATGGAGGAGAAACAATCACTGTGGAAGTGGCGGGCCACCTAGGACCTGTGTGGCCAGTTCTAAAATGGCATTCATTGTCAGGCCTGAACAACAAGGTGTGGACCCTCATGTCGGCTCAAAGGCAGCTCTGTGGCTTGGGAGACGTGAGGAGCTGAAGGAGACTCAAGGGGACCACAGTTGCGGTGTTGTCTTCAGGCCACAAAATAGAAGCTTGTGGGGGCAAGCTGCCTCACAGCAACTTGGGAAGAGAGCTGTGGCCTGACCAAGCTGGGCTGCATCAGAGCATCTCATAGATGTGAAAGTCCGAGGACAATGTCCCTGGTGAAAATGAGGAGGAAACCCCCACTAGACAACTACTGAGATGGTTACTGCGCTGCAGCTGGAGGGCCCACCTAGACACGAAGAGCTGTGATGTCTCAAGGCACACGAGGTGAGGAGGCCTGGGAGGCAGGCACTTTCTTAATGCAAACTAGACTGAAGGAGGAGGGCCCTGGTGTCCACATAACAAGGTGAAGCAAGAAAGAGACCCACAGTTTGGGAAGACTAAAGGACTGGCAAGGCCCCCTGGGCTCATTGAGGAGTAGGGGGCAGACAAGTGACCAGGGTGTCCCCCACTGCCTGTGGAGTTGAGGGATGATCCCCCTAGAATGAAAACTGCCTATGTGTGGGGTTTGAAGCACCAAGGACATAAGTATGCCCAGAGACATGAGAGGTGTGTAGAAGTGACTCCCCCCCAGGGGCGCCAACCTGAGGGGGATAGAGACCATGGTGGCAAGAGAGAAGGCACCCCCCAACATGTGCCCCTCCTTTGGGCCAGCCAGTCACATGCAGAAACAAACTGTGAGAGAGCTCAGTGGCCGGAGTGAGGACTAATACAGCCCTAGTTTTGACAGCTTGGTATTGGAATAAGGGTGCTCATGCCTGTAGGTGTGGGCTGCCCACCAGCAAAGAACAGTTCTCCAAACATGTTTGACCCCAACACACGGCCTTGCAGAGCAGCCTGAATGGGGATGAGCACTTCCCCTGTGAATGGCAGCCCTGGAACAGGGAAGCCATGACAATAGCCAGCTAATGGTGAGCACCCTACAGGGCGGAAAGGGCCTTGGTGCTCCGGAGACCTAGCGAACATGGTTTACCCCAAAATCCTAGAAGTTGGCCCCCTACTAGACCTTCCCTTGCTCCCTGATGACCAGAGGGAACAGAACACTCAGTAAGACCTCCCAGGATTTGAAAAATCAGATGACCACCATTCTGGCGGCACTCAAGCACACTAAACTCACTCTGGAAAATAAGATAGATGCAGTCACCCTAGACCTAGGCTTGCTGCAAAAAGATCATAATAAAATGAAAGAGAGGGTGGATGATGCAGAGAGAACTCTGGGAGAGCTAGGACCCCAGAGCCATGAAAGTGAGGAGACCATCTCGGCTGTACAACAGTTGGTAGCTTGACTCCAGGAAAAAGTAGAAGACATGGAGGGGTGCTCAAGGTGGGACAATAATGTCCAGCTCAAGGAAAGCGTAAGGGATAAAATAACAGATTACACAGAAGCGGGCAATAGATAAGTGAAATACTAGAGGAGGTATGCCTGGGCCCACACTTACAGGGAGGAGGAGCACAAAGGATGCTCACTAGTGAGCATGATTAAATACACTCGGGCGGCAAACACCATCACGCCTAAAATAGATGAAGATAGTGTGGGATAACAGACTACCTCCCAAATTCTCCATTTATTCTGTTCCTATTACTCAGAGGCTCTACTCCTCTAGGGGATGGCACATATGCACCTTCCTGGAGGACACAGCACTGACATGCCTAGGCGGCACCCAGCACCAATTTTTAATGCAACCCTTCACCCAAGATGTTACAGATAAAATGCCCACCTGTAAAACCCCAGGGTCAGATGGGCTTTTTACTTAGGTTTACAAATGCTATAGAGACCTCCAGATCCCACACCTCTTGAATGTGTTCAACGCGTCTCGGACACATTATGGGAAGCTGTGCTTGTGATTCTCCTGAAACCTCCAAAGCAGACCAATCTCTGCAACACCTACTGAAATTTGTCACTCATAAACTGTGATACAAACATTTTGGGAAAGTTCATTGCCAACAGATTAAACCTTCTTCCCAGCATGATCAGACCAGATTGATCCATTTTCATTATGGAACACTCTACAATGCATAATCTCCATACACTTTTTGCCATGATCCAGAATCTTGATCTGAAGTGTTTTTGGACAGATGTAAGGTACCTCTTTCCCATTCTCTTGAGAATGGGTATACTAGACAACTTTTAGGCCTCTACCACTCCCCAACTACACAAATGTGCTTCAATAACTGCCACTGCGATCCCCTTCCATTCTCCAGGGGTACAAGGCAGGGCTGCCCCTCTCACCAATCCTGTTTCCCAGAGCACGCAATTCCCTAAGCGATGGGTCCCATCCTGATATCGCCATATGCAGGTGACATGATACTTTATCTTTGGAACCCTGGCACCTGCCTCAATGCAAGTAGGAATATACACAATAATATACACAATACAATTAGGACAAATGACCGGGGTCACAATCAACTGGGGTAGGTGCCTAATTTTCCCTCTAACAAATGGGGTGCATTGCTTCACCCCAGATTTCACCCTTGGGTGGTGCAACAGCTGTCTGAAATAATTGGGGGGGTGGGTCATTAGGGACATGGATGTGGTCATCAGGGATAACTATTGCCCAATGGTTAGTAAGAACACAGACCTGGTGTCCCACTGGATCACACTACCTTTGTCACTGGCAGGAAGAACAGGGCTTATAAAAAATGGTGCTAGTGCAAAAGCTAGTCTATCTAGATATTAATCTTCTGCTACCTCTCACTAAATATTTGTTCCCTCAGCTGTACAGACAGTTTATTAAACTAGCATGGGCTAACAAGCAACCCTGAATTGGGTGGGACACACTCACATTGCCGTTTGATTGGGGAGTGAGGCTTCTGAACCAGAGCTCGACTCAAGCACATTTTGCATATTACTGGTATGGAATGGACAAGTTCATCCACCACATGGCAGTTGAACCCAATGCCGTGGCACCCAAATGTCTAAGAGCACGTATTGCCAACACTCCACAAAAATACTCTTGACACATTCCCACAGCAAGCGGCATGTTGAGAGCCTGGACTGAACTGGGAAAACAAGCGGGATTGGAAGTTCTTTATTCCCCTTCCCTCCCCCTCCTCCATCATCTAAATCTACTGACCATGAACTGAAGGCACTAACCAAGTTGTACAGTAAGAGCATTGGGGAATGGAGAAACCTATACATCAATAAAACGTTTCTGAGCCTGGATGATTTTGCTACTGCTGAGCAGTACACCCCCTTGGATAGTTTCTTATATTGCCAACTTAGGAGTGCACTTGGTGCGCTGGTGCCCAAATTACATCTGGTGCCTTTCCTTGCAGGGTGCTGGATGTACTACTGGCAGCCACCCAATTGATTTCTAAGCTATGCTGAGCTGCAATCATGGATGCCCTGGCACCACGCATTCCATTAAATGGGAGGAGGAGATGTGCCTTGCAAAATCGGAAAAAATGTGGTCCTTTTGCTGTGCCCAAACCAGCATGATCTCACCAAGCAGCAGATTTTGTATCATACACTGTAAAATACTTCACAGGGCCTATCATACTCCAATAAGACTCTACAGGTATGGCTGTAGGGAGGATGCTAGATGTGTTGGATGTGGCACAACGCAGCCAAACTTCCAGCATTTGGCAGGGTCATGTACCTCTGTCTATGCCTGCTGGGATCAGGTTCTGACTGCATTTTCTACTTTGATCACCTGTGATTTACCTAGAGATCCGAGGGATGCTGCGCTGGAGTGGGGTGGATTTGGGACATTCCGGTATCCTATTGGCAATACACAGTGTTAGCCCTGTTGCAGGCTTGTAGGCCTGTAGCCTGCTGCTGGGGCAGAGGACAATGTCTGAAGCATAAATGCTGGCTTCAATCATTAATCTACTGCAATGAACAATTCAGCTTGTATGCCATAATACTCCCCCATCATTTCAGCTCAGGGAAATTCGGGGCCCCCTCAAAACATTTTTGTTGACTACAACTGACTAATATTCTGAGATATAGAACTGAGCTCCAATTATGGAGTGGGGAGGTGTGCCGGCTGATGATAATTAATGACTGAGTATACTGATATTTGTTAGGGGCACTATACAAAGTGTATGTATGTACTTTTATTATCATAAAAAATATAAAAAATAACGATGTATGTGAAAAATGGAATACTAGCTCCAATGTAAACGATATGGGATAAAGCACTGGGCACTAAAGGGGTTAAATTTATCATCCCCACTCCAATCTGAACCATGTCAGGGAAAGTGGTTGGCACTAAAATGGTTATATTTGCGATTCTCACTCTATTCTATACCATATTAGGGAAAGTGCTGGACATTAAAGGGGTTACATGTACCATTCCTACTCCAATCTTAACCACTTTAGGGAAAGTGTTGGACAGTAAAGCGGTTACAAGTACTATTTCCACTCCGATCTATACAATTTTTGAGATGGTGTTGGATAATAAAGCGGCACTATATCACTTCAGTGAAGGTGTTGGGCAGCAAAGAAACTACATTTCGTGTTCCCACCCCAATCTAAACCATTTCATGGAAAGCGTTGTACACGAAACAAATTACATTTACTAGTCCCACTCCAATCTATACCATTTTAGAGAATGTGTTCGATAATAAAGGGGCTACCTTTACTATTCCAACTGCAATCGAAATCACTTCTGGGAAGGTTTTGGACATTAAAGGAGTTACATTTAGTATTTGCATTCCAACATCTAAAATAAACAACTGTACTAAAAACGAAACCATATTTAGTAATTTTTATCATCCCATAATATTTACAACGTGCAATACAAAATAACTATTTATAAATGAAATGCAATAATATATTAATGAATATATGCACGAAAGAAACACAAATTATAACTTAAGGCCTGATTACAATCATGGCGGATGGGATACTCTGTCACAAATGTGACGGATATCCCGACCGCCTTATTGCAAGTTCCATTATTTTCTATGGAACATGTAAAATGGCGGGCAGGATAGCCGTCACATAGGTGACGATGTATCCCATCCGTCAAGGTCGTAATCAGGCCCTTAATTACCAAAATGATAACATAAAAATATTGATTATCATTTACGTAATACAGCATTTATCCGTTCAAATATATGTTATAAATCTAATAATATATCTAACATATAAAGTCAACACATTAATGCATGTGATAAATTTATAATTACCTACTTTTTACAAAGTAAATGCCTCTTTTCCCATAATTAAAAATAAACTAATACAGCTTTATAAAAAAATATGTACATAACAAAATTCAATGTTATTATAAGTTATTAAATTTACAAATATTTTAATACATAAAAAGATTACATTAAAAAATGAACAATTCAAAACACATACATATTAAACAATCATAAAAGTAAATACAAATATATTGTTAAATATGTTGTACACAGATATTTCAAGAAATGATTTATTTGAATACAAATTACAATAAAAACTAACATTTATATATTATTAAATAATTTTTAAATTGTATAAAACAACTAGGCACTTTATTTAAAATATAAATAAATATATTGATAAAATGTTTATATTAAAACATATTAAAAAATATTAATTCCAAGAACTATTATTTTTTTAGTTAAAATGTTAGAAATAAATAGGAACAAATCAATACATGTTCTATTACATATACACAGATATACCAGTTTTTGAAACATTTACAACTTAATGGAAATTTAATTCATAAATATAATGAAATAAAAAAAACATGCAATTAAATCAATATTAACATATTCTAATAAAAGTCTCCTCACCATTGCTCTCTATAGCATGTGTGCTCACACAGGCATGCACAATACCTGCTCAAAGCATGCACACACTCTCCCAAAGCTTGCGCTTTACTGCTCCATGAAAGACGCAGTTCCTCATAACTGAATTTAAAACCATGGTAGGTGCTAAAAAATGGTCACTTTCTTGTCAGTGGCAGAGAACTTACAAGGCCGTGCAGATGAGAAGAATGCAAGCAAAAGGACAGAGTTTCCCTTTAGTCTGCAAAGGTTTCGCCACAGTGTGTTACACAAGTTGCTTGCTCTAATAGTGTTGAGGCATGGGGCCTGCAAGGATTCAGCAGTAGCAGTACCATGAGCCTGATCCAGGGGTATATTAACTGTTGGCAGTGGCACTGATAAAATGTAATACACAGTGGGCCAGATGTATGTAGCTTTGCATTTGTGATTCCTATTAGCAAATGTTTGCGATTCGCTGTTAATAAATCACAATGCTATGCACTACAGAGTGTTTAACACTGTTTGCAATTCCCAAATGGGTTGCAAGGGACCTGCCTCATTAGTATCCATAACGCAGGTCGCAATTTGTGACCCATTTGGGAATGGCCACACTGACAGGGATGCAGTTTTTTTTAAAATGCAGGCTGTTTTCCTTAAGGGAAAACGGGGTGCATTACAAAAAAAAATGAAAAGTTTCCTTTTCTTTTTTTTCAGAGTAGGCAGTGGTCTGTACGAACACCCGTCTGCTCTGAAAAAAATGTTAGCACCTCCATTCAGAAAGAAGAAAGGGTCCCTTGGGGACCCCTTCCCATTTTCAAATGGGTTACCACCAGTTTGAAATTGGTGGTAACTGTGAATATTTTGGGACTATACTCCTAGTTGCAAAACAATCATACATCTCCATGCAAGTTGCAAGTATGAAGGGACGTCCTATGCAGACCCCTTCCTAATAGTGAGACGCAAACCCATTTTGTGATATGGTAATGGGTTGCTGAATTGCAAAATAGAGTTTTCTACATAGAAAAATGTTTTTTTGTTAGAAAATGGCTTGATTCTGTGAATTGGGCCGTTTGCAATCAAAAGAAGCTACGTACATGTAGCCCCGTATCTGTTGTAAAGCGCTGGGTAAAAATGCCAAAAGTGCGCGCTATGTTAAAAAGCTGAAAATAAACTGAGAATTCTGCTTGTCACCAAAATCTAACATCCTATAGAAATTAAGCACAAAGCATTTAAGCACAGTGCATCATACTTTGCTGCACTAATCTAGTGGATGAATTGCACACTCTGAAACTGGAAAATCTGGGCTAAAATCCCACTTGACCAAACTGTGTGATGTTAGGCAAATACATTAATACATCAAGCAACCTTTTTGTTCGTTAGCACATATGAGAGCAATTCAAGTACTTGAGTTCAGGATGTGCAATCTACAAAAACATGTTTTATATAATAACCTATAAAATTGTTCCATAAAATCTAGGCCACGTATACTGCACGCATAACAACTGACTTGCCTCCTTGTTCGCTTTTAGCATTGTCATCTGAGCTGGAGCAGGAATGTTTCTCAGTTCGTGTTTAAACCTCCCACTTCTAATAACTACTTTAAAATAAACTGATCTGCTAAGTGAAACACTCCTGCATGTTAGAAAATGCCCTTTCTTTAATCTTGAAGACAACTTTTCATATTGTAACCGTGATGTGGGTTGCAGAAGATTTACATGTCGAATATTATGGGGGCTTGTCTCATGCACGTGCTCTTAGGGAGCCTACCGATGGCTCAGCTCTCCCTGGTAATCGGTGGCTCGCGCACCTCTCCTCACTCTCCACTCTGCTGCGGGCTGCAGACAGTTGTTAATTTGTGCTTCCTCCGCGTCCGTGGCACAGAGTGTCCGCTCCCTTAGTCTGTTTCATAATGCCTCGAGCATGCTGCCCGCCTAAGGAGAAATCGTACTTGTCACTGAGGCTTTAAATGGAATGAAAAATAACTACCTTCACGGGTGTTGGTGGCAGGTTATATAAGAATCATACAGAGCATCATACTTACCACCTTTTCTTTTCGGAGGCTACTGGGAGCACATCTCCTTGGAAGGACCATCATCAGTAACATCATCAATAACCAAAGTTCCTGCCACTCTCTTGGGTAGACCTATACATATAATTATCCTCCAGTTTGTATCTGTGATAATCAATAAAACACAAAGATTCAGAATCCAACTTAGCCTCCGCATACATATGTCTAAAAAAACATTCTAGGTTTGCAGTTGGGACCTAGTATCCCATTTTTTTGTATTCATACAGTATTTATCAACCAATGCCAATGAGATGGTGAGTGGTGGAACACAACAAATGAATCCACTGTAATGTCAGGAATAAAATAACACCCTTCTCATGACTATTCCCTTTTAGCCTACTAGTTGCCTAATAGGATTTCACCCCACAATCAAGTCACAAGTATGGTCATTTTTTGCAGGCTTTGAATTAGGAACACCCAATTTTTAGGTTCAAGTATTTTGAGGCATGTGCCACTTTAAATTTGACTTTGACAGCCCAAGTCAACCACTTCTCAAAATTGATCAACAATTACACATTTGCTCTGCCCTCTTTGGGACTAACCAGGGTGATGAGACAAATACTTTCCCTTGCAGATACATCTTCAAGGTGGATCAGCAGGCAGCTATGCCACTGAGGAGAGAGATATAGCGAGTCTCTCCAGGAGTGACATGACACTGATGGTGTTATTGGACAGGTTTAATAAGAAAGTGGATAATGTGGAACTCAAGATCCGCAACCTAGTAGCCATGAAGGTCTTGGATTCTGTGAAGGAGGAGAGCCTGGGGAAAGGGGTTTGATGGAAGAAGGGGACCAAACTCAGAGGGAGCAAGGCCAGAAGGAGAATGTAAAGTGAAGACAACCATACAAGATCATGCCAAGAACCTAAACTCGTACCTGCCCTTGATTGCCCTGATGATCCGGAACTTCATGGAGAAGAAGCTCATGCTCTTCTAATTAAGACAACCGACCCAACGTTCATTATTTCCTTATGACTTGCTCACCATTAGGCTCCCTTTTTTAATTTTATTTTTATTGCATGTTGTTGAAGCTAATACCACAAAGTTAAGCCTGCGATTCAGAGGCCATAAAGGGTGCATTAACTAGCTATAACCTGTCAGGTCATTTTCACCATGACAACACTTTGGGGGTCATTATGAGTCTGGCAGTCACTATCCCTCCAGACTCGGGGATGGCGGTCGGACTGCCAACAATGCAGCGGTCCGATTAACACATTACAACCCCGGTGGTCCGGCGACCAGGGAACCACCAGCTCTGCCAGGATCAGAGATCATGGCGGTCTGGAGATGGTGGCGGTCCTCATCTACCAGGGCAGCACTGAAAACACCGCTGGTCTGGGGATTATGACCCCCTTCTCGAACAGCGGTTTCATTGCGTTACCACCGCCATGAAAATGCTATTGGAGAATGGGTGCAGGGGGCCCCAGGGGGGCCTGTGCATTGTCCATGCACTTGACATGAGGAGTGCAGGGGCCCCCCTGGCCAGCATTATTGCAATGTTCACTGTCTGCTTTGCAGACAGTGAACATTCCGAGGGTGCTGGTGCACCCTGCAGGCTACAGCATTGCTGCCGGCTCAATTATGAGCTGGAGACAATGCTGTAGCTTGTTTCCTGCTAGGCCAGTGGGGGGAAACTCAGGTTTCTGCTTGCTGACCTAGCGGGAAACTCTTAATGGAACCGGGAGGAGGTAGCCTATGTGGCAGCAACTCACAATCGGAAATTTGGCAGACAGTAAAAACCTGTCTGCTGAACTCATAATGACCCCCTTTACCTTCAGTAAAATCGTATAACCATACAAATTACAGGGTCCTGTTTTTTCACTATACCTGGAGTTTAGGTGCCAATAGAGTAAACACTTTATATCATGAGGTTGTATATCTATATTGCAAAAACAATACATGGAGCTTTATGTGTGAAATGCACCTGTTTGCACTCTTGTTGTAAAGAAAGGTTTAGAGTGCTGGTTGCCACAGATTGCTGTAGCTGAGCGCTACACTTGAATGATCAGTTCTTTGATGCACATAGACTTGGCTGCAGTGCGCAGAGATCTTACACTGGCGACAGAGAGGAAGCATTTAGAGGGAACATTGCTCCCGCCCAGTTTCCCTTAAAAAACCCAAAATTCCACTCCTTTAACTTAAATAAACATACAATAATGAAAGACCTTATTAAAATTCAAATAAAATAACATGAAAATTACTATAAAAATTGACTAAGCATATTACCACAAAAAGTAACACACAAATGACACACAATACATGTAAAACACGCATATAAATTTCCCCCAGAAAACAATATCTTTATCGCCAATATTTTTTTAACAATATTTTAGACAGTGATATATACAAAAAGACTTAAAATGATATTCTTAACTTCGATATTTCTTTCAACTATATTTTTGTCAACATGACATTTTTGACACAATATTTATGTACCACAATAAATTTTACTCAATATTTTGTCCAGGCACCCTTTGGGTCACCATTAGTCATCCATCTTTTCAACTGTCATTCACAGTTTGCTTCTGGCTTCCATAGCATGCAGCATGGGGCACATTTTCAGCTGCTTCAATCATTGGCTCTCTTACACTGTGAGTGACATTATTTTTCACCTAATCACATTTACACATTGTGAGAAAGTGCCTCTTTTGACATGGGTAGCTCCCCCCCCCCCACACACACTTTTTGCCTGGTAAAGTAATAGTGCTCCGGGCCCCTGCTGAACAGGTTTTCTGGGCCAGATCTTTTTCCCAAAATTGTTGTGATGCATTGGCACAATTGGCAACCCCTTTAGCAGCCATTATAGGTCCCTAGTAAATGGTACTTAGGTATCCAGGGCATGGGGTACTAAGGATAGGTCCCTGAGGGCAGCAGCACAGATTATGCCACCCTCTGGGACCATTCATACAAGTGCACACAGGCTGAGTGTCCTGGTGAAATCCTAAAATGCAAACATGACATGGCACACAGGCTGTGTGACCTATCTACTACACATTGCATGCACTATAGGCAAACCACCCCTCTGGCAGGCCTTCCAGCCCTAAGGCAGGGTGCACTATACTGCATGTGTGGGTATAGGTGCATGAGCAATATGCCCTACTGTTTCCTTGCCAAACCTCGGACATAGTAAGTGTACAGAACAGCCATTTTAAATGCATATGCTGGACACTGGTCAGTGTGAATTTCATAGCTACATGACGGACACCTGAACCCTGGGTGGTTTGATATCAAACTACTCAAAACAATAAATTCAAACTGGTACCAGTACTGGATTTATTGCAAACTGTACCCAGATGCCACCGTAGAGGTGACCCCTTCAAAAGCTAATTAACCCTGGCATGGTTGCTGGCCGGTCATAACCAGCATGCCACCACCAGACAAGTTTTTGGATCCATGAGCCTTTGCACTCTGGGACAAGAAAACACAGCTCTTCCTGGGCAGAGGTATTACACCTCCTCCCCCAGGAATGTACACTGCCCTGCCTGAGAGCTTCAAAGGGCTTATCACCCTAGAAATTCAGCCCCCAGGCCTGCTGCTAGCAGCAGATGGCTGCCCCCATTGCAAACCCCCACTTTTGGCGGGGCATTGGTGGGAAAATGCACAAAGACCGAGAGGAGTGGCCACCCCCAACCTGCAGCACCTCAAGGTGTTGCCGGCGAGGTGACCTCTCCATTTTATTTTCCTCCATATTGCATGGTAGGAAAATAGCCAGGAAGTGGTCACATAGTGGGTGTAGCCACCCCAAAGTAGATGGCCCATTGGCCACTACCAGGTACTCCCCTAAACGCCCTCTAAATGCAGTACTTAGTGGGCATCCCTAGACCTGTAGATCAGATTTGAAGGACACAAGAAGGCCAACAACAAAGGAGACTCAAGGCTTGAAAACTGAAGTCTTGCTGCACCAAGAAAAAGGCACTAAATCCTGGCTTCTGCACCCAGCACTCGACAATCATTGCTGAGAGGTATATTGGACATCAGACAGACTCTACAAAACCCCAGAGTACATCCAACCTTCTGAAAATCACCACAGACCTCCCTCCAGAGTGAAGGCATCACTCCCTGCAGCCAAGAGGCAAAAACCAGTGAAGTCCAGTTCACTGACTGGCCACTGACCAAGGAATCAGACATAGCAGCCAGCCCCAATTTCACCAGACAGACCTTGAGGACCAACACTGCAAGTGTGCCAAGTTTGGTGGTGTTGCAACCTACAGTGGCTGAGTCATGCAATAGCCAGTGGTACTGGACCCCCAACATTGGAAACTCAGAAGAAAAGCCCACTCCAGACTTCCCAAGGACTAGAAGCAAGCACCAGTTGAGGGGCTTCAGGACACATAAGAACCACCCCCCGGTTCCAAGGGCACCGCTGTGCACAACTCTTGGCTGACCTATCTGCTCTGCACCCGGCCTCCCTGGACCCTGCACCAGAGAACCAGCTTTGCTGTAAGGGTCCTGCAACCCCTTGCAACCTCTACACACTAAGAGGACCCACCGGACTTACCTTGAAGTCCGCCAGTGAAGTGCATTTCCAAGTGGTCCTCCTTTCCTGTCCTGCACCAGTTCCAAGACTTTCAGCAGCTTCTCCTGTTTGAAGTGGTAACCACCTGAACTTCTCTGGCTTGCCCACAGGACATTTCGATGATCTCAGCCTACAACCAGAAGGTGACATAAGTGTAAGCATTTCCTGATTTTATAAGCATTTTTAAAGTTTTCTTCCATTGATACCTATGGTGCGTTATTACGCGGAAAAAAAGACTATTTAAAAAGTGCTTACCCGATTTTGATGATCTTGGTATTAAAAAATTTATAAAAATCTGAAATATTCTTGTAAATTGGTCTTGAGTTATTCTTTTGAATGTGTGTCCACATTTACTCATACTGTGAGTCCAACAAATGCTTAGCACTTCTGCAAGATTGGCCTAACTGCTAAACCAAGCCACCACATAAATTAGAGCATTAGCTGGTCTAGTTTTTACCTCTGTAAGCTAAGGTGGGGTTGCCTGGACTCTCAGCACAGTGCACATCATTTTTGTACACTGTATAGAGAGCCAGCTTCCTACACACATCCACTTAGAAATAGGTGCATTTCAGTGCCACAGCTCCTAGGTAACACTTTACATAGCAATATTTTTTCCCGATTCCTTATCTTTTTTTATTTAATTTGATTTAGTCCTCTGTGTGTGTTTAAACTATGCCTTTATGGTACAGTAATTCAAAGTCAATATCATCTTTTCTTTGCTGCAGAAAGACTCATATTTTCTGAAATATGCACTCAAACTAAGAAAGTTTTCTACACTGTTCTAGGGGAAGCACCCCTTTCCTTTCAATCAGAATTGTACGGAACAGTTCATTTGTTTTTTAAATTTAATTGTTGTATTGCAAGCATCTAGCCACCCCATGAGCTGTGCAGCATATTTTCTTTTATTTTTGGGGCATGTGCTTGGAATAAAAAACCATAAAAACTAACCATTATACGGACTTCCCAGAGCCACACCTTTTGGCTTTTCCAGCCCTTTCTGCTATATTTATTTTGTAGAAAAGAGTTCCAGTGTGGTATTGAGAGTACATCTGAGAATTTTTGGATGGTTTAATTGGTCCTTTGGTTTTAGAGGTATGATTGCATTATATCTCTAAAACCCAGCTCATCCGCTCCCTCACTTTCAAATGGACCTGATTTAGTAAAGGAGAACAGTCACCCAGGCACTCGTCAGCAGCAAATCAGACTACGGCAATGCACTCTATGCTGGCACAACCCAAACACTCCAAAAGAAACTGCAGATAATCAAGAGTGCCTCAGCCAGACTCATCCTGGACATCTCTGCCTCAGTCACATCTCCGGTCACCTGAAAGACCTTAACTGGCTCCTAATCAACAAAAGAATCACCTTCAAGCTCCTCATGCAAGCATACAAGGCCCTCCACAACATCGGACCAGCATACCTCAACCACCGCCTTCCCTTCCACATGGCCACCCGACACCTCCGCTCCGTACACTAGACCCTTGCCACACCCTCAAGGATACACAAGAAATCAGCTGGAGGAAGATCCTTCTCTTAACTCACTGCAAAGGCCTGGAACGCTCTCCTGCTACACCTCAGGCAACCACCCTCACTACCTCAATTCAAGAAGGACCTCAAGATGTGGCTCATCGACTGAACTCCTACTACCCCCCGGCATGCATCTTGAGACCCTCATGGGTGATTAGCCTCTCTTAACAAGAACCTGATTGATTGATTGATCAAATGTGTTACCTTTATTGTGGATAGAATGTATGAATAGTTGAAAGAGATTCTGCATAACTCAGGTTGTTCCTAGTTTGGACATCATAAGGCTCCTATTGATCTTCCAAAGGATGTTGAAATACTCTTAGAATATTTGATTGATATAGCAAAGTGAGTTGTGGGCAGGCAGGCAGTAGAGATTGCCAACCAGCTCAGTTTTATACCTGTTTAAATGAGCTAGGCTGTAAAGACTTAGGATTTGTCTATGTTGTAGTTATTAATGGGGAACATTCATGATTTTGCATACCAAAATGCCTTGCAATGTGACAGAGTGTGTTATGGGGTCATGGCATGATTTAGTCTTGCACATGGACAGGTTTGATGAGATTAAACTGTTGGAAGGTGTGGGTCTGTTTAATATTGTGTAGGCGTAATTTAATATGTGCAGTGTACAATGGTGTAGTACCATGCTGTATGTGTGCATAGTGGGTTATGATGTAATAATATGTGAATGCATTTCAATTTGGTCCCATAGGATGGTTATTTATACTGTGATATACGTTGTTGTGATATGGTAAAGGTGGGACAGGTCTGGCAAGGGGTTGTGAGGCAGGAATGATGTGCAGTTGCATGGTGTGCGGTGGTGTTGGGTGTTGTGATGTGGTGTAGTTTGGTGTGGTAGAGTGTGGTGTTGTGTGCTGAGTTATTAGGTGGCATGAAATAGTGAGAAATAGTACTATAGGGAGAAATAGCACTATATTCTGCAGTATAATGAAATAATGAGATCTAGGGCCTGATTTAGATTTCAGCGGATGGGTTACTCCATCACAACGGTGATGAATATACAGTTCACTGAAATATAAATTCCAAAGGAAATGATGTGATTTATATTTCAGCAGATGGGATATCCTTCACCATTGTGACAGAGTAACCTGTCCACTGAAATCTAAATCAGGCCCATAGTTTGATGTGGATTAGTGTAGCATGGGTTAACTTACAATAAGAAACTCTAGTTTACTATGTTATTGTGATGCTTGATGCTGTCTGCTGAGTTGTGGTGTGATGTACTGTGGTGCAAAGTGATGTGAAGTAGGATAAAGTGGTGTGCTTTGGTATAGCATGATGTGTTGTTGTATGATGTGATATGGTGGTGCATAATAAATATGGTGCATAATAAATATGATACGTTAAGGTTTTCAATGTGTTGTATGATGCTGTATGTTGGGGTGCAGTATGATGTGACTTGATTTGATGTGATGAAAGGAAACATTATGTGGTGTGGTGCAACATGTAATTTGTTAAGTTATTTATTATGGTGCAGTATGGTTTGTGATATGGTTTGTTGGGGGTTGAGTTGTGAAAAGTAGTGTTGTCTGAATTGATGTGTGGTTGAGTTGGATGATTAAATGTGGTATGGCATTGTGTGGTATGATGTGATGTGACAAAGTGTGATGAGTTGTTTTATAAAATGGTGAAATGGTATTATGTGGAGAAGAATGGCGTGTTATAGTTCTGTATGGAGTGATACTGACTGTTAAAGTCTGCTATGGTGTAGATACTTTTATTTGATATTGTGTGATCTTGATTTCTGTAACATGGCTATATGTGGTCCTATATATTGTGGGCTAGAGTCATGTAGTGTTATATTTTATGTTCTGAATGATCTGATGTGCTATGGTGATATGTGATGAGGTGCGTCATGGTTTGTTGGATAATGTGGTGTGGGATGAAGATGGTTTTATATTGACACCTCATCAGGTGTGGTTGAGGATGGTGTGATGTCATACTGGATGGTGTAATGTGTTGCTATTTGCTGTAGTGTTGAATGGTGTGCCACAACACAATGAGGTGTTGAATGGTGTGTACAGTCATGCAGCTTGATGCATGGCATGGAGAAAGATTAAGGGAAAGGTTATGTCTGGTTAGATAATGTGATTGGTGTTGCAGTACATGAAGTTGTATAGCATGTGTATTTTGGCCTGGAGTAGTGTGAAATGGAGTGCTATGTGTCTTGTGGTATATTGGCAGTCATTGCAATGGTGTGTAGTATGTTACGCTATGAAAACATCACTAAATGTTATTCTTGGAATTTAAAGAAACAAACAAATAAAAGCACATTTCAGCATATATTTGTTTATTATAAGAACATTGCTCATCATATAACAAAAATAGGAAGCACACAGATAGAATGGCATACAGGACATATCAAGGTAAGCAGAGAAGAGCAGTGCCAAAGGACTGACATCCCAGTAGGATGTCGCTTTTACGGTCTTCATCAAGCACAACACACATTGCCCCCTGTATTGCAAGAGGGGCATTCCCCCAGCCCAACCTTGCCCCATCTATACTAGCCCATAACCCGTCAGTTATTCCAGGCACCCCACACCTTTTGCCACTTCTTGGGGCAACCCCTACTCTTGTAGACTGCTTGTTCCATTCTTTGTCACCTGTCTAAATTGTTTTCTTCAATTCATGGGGAAGCAATAGTCCCCAAGGCTCATACGATGTTTTGTTTATCTCCCCCCCCACCACCATCACTGCACAATATATAACATTTCCAATGCCATGAGGGGAGTGGAGTGTCTGTACCCTGATTATTCCCTCAACCGTCCTCCAATTCCTTGCAGTGTCTCCTGCTCAATTAGCCACTGTTTTAGTCCCTTGTTCAAGCTCCAAACTTATCTGCACTGTCATCGCCCCACACAACAAGACTATGGCCCTCATTCTGACCTTGGCGGTCTTTTCGCGAGACCGCCGAGTTACCGCCGCGGTGAAGACCGCCGACCGCGGCGGTATGCCGCGGTGCGCATTCCGACCGCTGGGAACGTTCCGCCGGGAAACCGCCAGCAGCCACACTGGAGGACGGCGGAAAAGTGGAGACTGGTCAACCTCCACCGCCACGCCAGCAGAACACCGCCCACAGAATTACGACCCACATATCTGTGTGGCGGTCTTCTGTTGGCGGTGTTCTGTTGGCGGTCACCTCCCCATGGCTCCCGTCGCCTCCCGGAGGACCAACGCACAAGGTAAGTTGACCGTCCGTGAGGGGAGGGGGAGGGGGGGGTGTTGTGTGATGTGGGCGTGCATGGGGTGTGCGTGTGAGTGTGTAGAGGGGGTGTGTGAGTGCGTGTATGCGGGCGGGGGGTGCTGCTGTGTCTATGGGTAATGTGTGCTGTTCGGCAGGTGCGCATGTCTGCATGTATGTGTGCGGGTATGTGTCCCCGTTGTGTATGTGTGTGTAGGGGGTGTGTATATGTGCATGTTGGGGGTGTGTGCATGTCGGGGTGCATGTATGTGCATGTCGGGGTGGGGGTGGGGAGGGGGTTCGTACCACCTCTGGGGGGTAGCAGGGGGGTGGAGGGTGTGGGGGGAGGACTCGGGTGGGTAGTGGGGGGTGGGGGAGACCCCAATCAGTGCCAGGGAAGGAATTCCCTGGCCCCGATAGTGCCTACCGCCATGGTTCGCATGGCGGTTCCCGACCGCCAGAAACCGTGGCGGTAGGCAGGGTCATGATACCGTTGGCGGTCTTGGGACGACCGCCGGGCCGGAGTGCGCAAACTCCAGCCCGGCGGTCATGACCGCCGTGGCGGTCGGAGTGGGGAAGTGGCGGTCGATCGCGGCGGTGACCGCCGCGGTCAGAATGCCATTTTTCTGACCGCCGGTCTGTTCGCGGTCCGACCGCCACCTCTCCGCCGACCGCCAAGGTCAGAATGAGGGCCTATGTTCACACCCTGACGGAAATCTTTGTCCACTCCTAACAACAGGAATATAGCAATTTATATTATAGACTGTCATGTGGGGTAGTACTGGGTATTGTTGCACGGTGTAATATGGCGCAACGTATTGTGGCATTGCGTTATATAGTGTGGATTAATAGGACATCTTGTAGCACAGTAAGGTCAGAGATAGTGTTGTAAGGCTTGTTGTGGTGTGATTTGTATTGTAATTGGGTGCTTGTGTTTGTTGTGTGGTGTAATTTGGTAAAGTGTGGTGCAGCAGGTTGTAGCACTGTTAAACTAGTGATGTGGTAAGGCCAGTGGCATGATGTGATGTGTGACATGTTTTGGCAGGGTGTGGTTTTGTGTGATGTGATGTTGTTAGCATATGAAGTGAATAATGAGTGGTGCTGGATAAATTGGTAGTAGGAGTTTACTTGATGCAATGGGTGGGCTGTGGTATGGCACAGAATATGTTGCATGGATAACACTGGCGTTATGTACCATGGTTTATGATGTGTATGATCTCTTGGTATATGGTGTCATTTTCAGTGTTTTAGGTGTAGTGTTGTGATGGTGATTATGTGGACAGTGAGTAAAAGAGAACTGATGAGGCTTTGATTAATTTTTTGACATTCAGTTACCCTGGTGGTCCTGGCTCCCCTTCTGCTGCATCCACTGATTCTTGCACCCCTTGTGCATGTAGAGTGGCATATTGTGAAAAAGGAGCATATTAGGGCCATTGGGTAATTGACTGGGTGTTAGGAAGATGGTAAACAAGGCATCTTCCTAAAACTAAGCAGAAAAAAGGGTAACACGAGAGGTAAAAAAAAAGCTGGATTGCCTTACGTTGACCCACTCCTGTTTATAAGTCTTTTGCAGTATGTCGAATTTTGACTACAGCCTTAACATTATTTTGAATGCTAGCCTGAAGCCGGATTTTGGTTGGGTACTTGTAATCAAGCCAACTTTTAGAAATCTCTCAATATGTTTAGGTTGTCCTGAAATCGCTCACCTACAAAAAGATGGTGATAGAGCGTTCCGACCTAATAAATTACCTGTATTTGGACGCTCTTGGGTCGATGAATCTTTTGACCAAGTGGGGCTCTCTTCACCCGAGATTAGTCAATTAATCAAATCAATAATCAATAACGAACATAAGCAATACCCTGATCAACATAACACTTCACAATTAATCCAGAAAACATTTCGGCGAACAATGACCTTTCGGTCATGAATAACCACACCAGTTTATTCAAAGTTAATAAATTTATTTCCCTATATTAACAAAGCTAGCACAATATAAATGTGTCTCAGCACCAAATGATATATGTAAATGAACATTAATAGCTGTCCATAACGGCGAAAAAGATGCAATCTATGCAGCATTTGAATAACAATGCATTCGATAATAGCAACGCAAACCACTAAAACTATAATCTGTAATGAGCTAATTGCATATATTAGTCAGCAGAACAAGGTCTCAAATTGCATCGTGCAACAAATGAATCCTCATCTAACCTCAAATTAGCATCTGCATGTGGGACTTCATGCAAAAACAATTTAGCAACATTAATTTGGAAAACTCCTAACTAGGGCTCTTATCAAAAATCAGCAGTTGGTTACCTAAAAAGAAACACAATGCAATTGTACATTTTCCTTTCATATTTACCAAATTCAATCAGCATTCAAGGAAGTCTTCGTCTCACAGGTACCAGTTTTCGATCAGCATGGGACGGGGCAAAGGGGCAGGGTGGACGGGGTAATTGCCTCACAGCGGCAAGATAAAAGGACAAAACTATTACTTCATGCAAAGGGGCAAATCGAAGTTAAAGTCTCTAGGGCGAGAATTACTTAAAGTCTCTTTCTCTCGATTAGAGAAAGCATCAAAGTCTCATTCAAAATGGCGTCGAACATCAATTGGCATCGTAGAAGATGGCAAAATGACGAAGTCGGCAATAGCGGGTAATGGGGCCGCTTTCTTCTCGTGCACCAGGTTTAAATAGACAACAGTTCAAATCCAGTAGGGTCTTCCATTGGAGGGTTCATAGGTTGGCTTCAAATTGTCCAATCAAAAACTACAGTTCACAAGCTTTTACCTAGGCATACATTATCCTTGGAGTCGGGAACGTAAGTTGCAACATATTTTACCAATTAACTCACCTTCAGAGCGTCCATTGTCTGCACCTGCAGATTGAGCTTGGAGCAAAGAAGAAGATGCCAGGCTGGCACGAAACCTTAAAGATAAGCATGTGAACCGATCTCACTGGAAAAGTACAGCTTCAAGCAGGAATACACATTTTATTAGCACGTTAGAAAAATACGAGCATCTAAACCGTGAGACAAGGCAACTAGGCCGAAGCCTCCACTAAAGTTATGCTAAGTTAAAACATTTCAAACAAGCAAATCATAGCACACGTTTACGGTTATGTCAGATTAGTACAATTCTAATACATTACGTTATATAAAGCACGCTTATAAATGTTGGCGAACTACTCTGAGGGCACATTTGTCCCCGTACAATCTTTATTAGTTCGGTTAGAGTCACACTTGATTATTGCAGCACTACGTTTATGCGCTAATAAATGTAAAACCTTCATTTCTGCGTCATCAATCCCTCCTCTGATGACTACTTGTCATCACACAAAACTATTCCCACAAATTTTATTCCATTAAAATTCTGTCAGTTCTCTTTTCCTTTTAGTTCCCCTTGTTCTTGCATTGTATTCTTCTGACATTCTTTTCATCACCTTCTCTTCCTTCCTTCTCTTAATTCTTGCCATGATCATTAGTATTCCCCTCTTTATTCCCCAAATCCCAAAGATGCAAATTAGTACTATTAGTATTCCCTGTATTATTTTTAGTAATATTCCATTCCAAATGCCACCAAGCCAATTTCCCACTGAAGCAATTCCCTTTCCAACCTTCTCCCACACTCCTGGTTCTTTCAATTCCTTCAAGTCTGCACTCTCTTTTGTTAGATTTGCAAGCATTGTTTTAATTTTCACACTGTTGTCTGGTATATACGTGCAACAGTGACGCACACCAAGCATTTTGCAAACGCCGCCATCCTTTGCTAAAAGAATGTCTAGGGCAAGCCTGTTTTGAAGAGTCATAGCTCTTTCTGCTGCAAGTTCAGCATCCATCAGGATTATAGCACCTGAAAACTTTGTCAACATGTTATCCACTATAGTAGACAACTTTCTTATTTTGATGGAATTCAACACAACTCCCAATGAAGGAATCATGGCTCCAAATATATCTCCTACCACAGCAGCTGCGGTCTCTCTTTTCTGGATACGATGAGATCCAGACGTCTTTGGAATCACCGATAGGTCATCCAGTTGATAAACCTTTGGGAACACTATACCCAAATAACATCTCCCCCACCATCCTTTTGGAAGACGATAATAGGCATTATGCCCACAAATGTAATATATACCCGGTATGACAGGGTCAAGTCCGTTCAGCATGAATGTCCATTTGGCCTTAAAGATAAACGTATGTTTACATTCACTCGCTCCTACGAAAATGTTATCATAATAAGATTCACCTCGATATATACAAAATTTCCCTACATGCCAAGCATCTAAAGCTATTCTCCCTTGTGTTTTTATTGCGGCAAAAGCATAATTATCTACTGAAGTCCTCTTACTTAGCTCCTTTTCTAATTTCGCATTCATTTGTGCCCTTCTATCATCTGTGCGATCTAAAAAGCTTATTTCTACTGCAGAGAGCGAGCAGGTAAGATTTTCCCTATGAGCGTGAGCTGTTTCAAAAGGTTGCATTGGCTCGAAAAATTCCCTCATTATTTTAGCATCCCAATCTTTAGCAATCTGGCTTAGCTGCGTTATTATAGGAACATATGCAAAGGTAACATCATAATTTGAATAAAAATACTGTATGTTAGTTTGACCATAAAATCTAGAAGTTACTAAACTACATGTGATCCCATATGTAAGAGGCATGTGGTGATAAGTCACCCCTTCCTTTACCGATGTCGGTATCTGTGTACACACATAACAATCTTTCGCATCCATAGTCTCAACATATTCTGTTAGCAGGCGATAGAAAACATTATACGAAAGTTCCTTCTTATCATGCAAGTGTCTCTCATCTAATTCTAGTCTTTTCAATGCGGTTAGTTCAGTGACAGTAACAGGAGCAGAAGTAGAAGCATCAATTTTCTCATTCTCACCCTTACCACGCGTTGCAAGCACTATTGCCATTATTATTAGTACACATGCAGTTATCAAGCCTATACACGCATATTTACAATATTTCACTCTACTGTTTTGTGTCATGATCTGTATAGAATCAGAGAGCTAGAAGGACTTATAAAAAAAAACGGTTTAGCAATTAGTTACAAAGCTTGAACGAGCGCAATGTTCACACAGTTTTCTTCAGGAGCCCAGTCACTTATCGGTTAGCAGCATTTGTCTCAATTCGGCAATAACTCAGTCTTTTTTTTTTTTTTCAGTTAGCAACGTTGTCTCAAATCGGGTTTAAGAGTCAATCAGGTTATCAAAGTCTTATCAAGTTAGCAAATGTCTCATCCGGTTTAGCAATGTCTCAGCTGGTTGTATCACGTTAGATTATAGCAAGCAATGTCATTTATCAGTCTTTCAGTCAATAGTGTCCATAAAACTTTTCTTTTCTATTGGTATCTCTTCTTCTTCGTTCTCGAGGCTAAGAGATACAAATTCGTCAGTCCAATCGTCATTGACTACATATGCCCATTCTGGACCGGAATATCTCCTGTTTGGTATCCTTTTCCTTTTCAATTTTGCATCTCTCTTTGATTCTGCCTCACTGGTACTTTCCTCTTTGGCCAAGTCTTTCTCTTTACTTGATGTTGGTACCACGACAGACACTTCTTTTCTTTTCTCTTTCACTCTTGGCCCTTCACCATCATTCAACTTTTCTCTAGTCCTTAGTTTGACTGGTGATATACTTGGTTTTCTCTTTGCACTGTGTCCACTTGATGGACCTGCGATCTCCTCTGAAGAAGTTTGAACAGTTTCGTTCTGTTCTGCCTTGTCCCCTCCTTCTGGGGAGTCAATCAGGTTTTCCTTTTCTTTCTCTGTACCGTCTGCTTCTGGGAAAGCCCTCCTCTGATCAGGCTCTCCTGCTTCCTCACCTCTTTCGAGCCCTTTGTCACCGTTACTTTCTTCAGGCTCTTTGTCACTTTCAGCTGCTTCTGGCTCTTTGTTACCTTCAGCTGCTTCAGGCTCTTTGTTACCTTCAGCTGCTTCAGGCTCTTTGTTGCCTTCAGCTGCTTCGTCGCTGTCTGAGGTTTCTCCTTGGTCTTCCCCAAGTGAATCGGTTGTTTCGTCCTCAGAGAATATTTCTCTCTCTTCTATTTCTGCCTGTTCGCTTCTAGTTCTGTTTTGCTCTGTCTCGGCGCTTGGCACTTTGTTATCAGGTACTGGCAGTTTCAGCGCTTCAACTTCCTCATCTGTGGGACACAACACCTTCTTTGTATGACTGGCGTGAATCCAGTTGGGAACTCCCGCACACTTCACAGCGGTAGTGGTCGTCAGGATCACTTGGAAAGGGCCTTTCCAACGGGGTTCCAGACACGACTTCCTCACGTGCTTCTTTATCACGACCCAGTGACCTGCTTTCAGTGTGTGTCCTGGACCTTGGATCGGTGACAAGGTGGTTGCTTCCACCTGGTGAGAGAAAGGGCGAACCACGTCAGCCAGACCTTTGCAGTAGTCTAACACCATATCATCTGTAATATTCAAAAGCGCGTTTGCGGGAACTGCAGGAAGTCTCATGGCCCTGCCCATGAGAATTTCGTGCGGGGACAATCCAGTCTTTCTGTCAGGGGTGTTTCTCATTGACATTAACACCAAAGGCAATGCGTCAGGCCATTTCAAATTTGTCGATGCACATATTTTCGCCATTCTTGATTTCAGTGTACCATTCATTTGTTCCACCAGTCCTGAGGCTTCAGGGCGATAGCTACAATGCAGTTTTTGCTCAATGTTCAGCGCTGCGCAAAGTAACTTTATCACCTCGTTATTGAAGTGACTTCCTCTATCTGATTCTAAAGAGATCGGGAATCCGAAACATGGTATCAACTCCCTCAACAATAGTTTTGCAACTGTAAGGCTGTCATTTCTACGTGTGGGGTATGCTTCAATCCAGTGACTAAAAATGCACACAATCACCAACACATACTTCAGACCTCCATGCACAGGCATCTCAATAAAGTCCATCTGTATTCTGCTGAACGGGCCACCCGCCCTACCAATGTGGCTCACGTTCACAACCGTTCCCTTTCCTGGGTTCATCTGCTGACAAATGACACAACGATGGCAAACTGCTTCTGCAACTTGACGAAATCTGGGGTTAAACCAATCAGTTTTGAACAATCTTATCATGGCATCTCTCCCTAGGTGAGCCTGCCCATGATAGAACCGCGCTAGCTGCGATAAGAGACAATTTGGTAAAACAAATTTTCCTTCATTTGAAACCCATAACTCATCTGGTCTCTTTGTACATTGTGGCTTAATCCAGGAAACTCTTTCATCCTCCCTAACGCTATTCTGTAATGCTTTTAGTTCATCCATTGTATCTATGACCTTCAAGGCAAATGCTTCAGCTGGTTCGAGTTCTGGTTCACTTATCAAATTCCATTCATCCCTGAGCAATATACAGTTCAAGGCACAAAATCTTACGACTTGATCCGCATATGCATTTCCCAGGGAAACATAGTCCTGTCCTTTTGTATGAGCACTACACTTTACCACTGCAATTTCGGCTGGCATCTGAATGGCGTGTAACAATTCCCTTATTCTCTCCCCGTTTTTCACTGGGGACCCTGAAGAGGTCAGGAAACCTCTCTGTGACCATAGTTGCCCAAAGTCGTGCACAATTCCAAACCCGTACTGACTATCAGTGTAAATGGTAACCTTCATCAATGTAGACAGTTGACATGCTCTTGTAAGGGCTACAAGCTCTGCTACTTGTGCGGAATAAACTCCTTGGAGCCAAGATGCTTCCAAGACACCTGTTACAGTACATACAGCATATCCTGCTTTCAAAATTCCCAATGCATCTCTTAAACATGACCCATCAACAAAAACAATTTGGTCATTTTCATCAAGCTTAGTATCCTTAATGTCAGGTCGGGGTTTTGTGCAAAATTCAGTCACCTGAAGGCAGTCATGCTCGACGTCTTCAGCGTTCTCAATTTCAGCATTTTCACCGGGAAGCAAGGTTGCTGGATTCAACGTAGTGCACCTTTTCAGCTGCACATTCGGTGAGCCCAGAATTATTGTTTCATACCTTGTGAGTCTTGCTCCAGTCATGTGTTGCGTTCGGGAGCGGGTCAAAAGTATCTCAACTGAGTGAGGGACCATGACTGTTAATGGGTGTCCCATCACTATTCCTTCACTTTGAGTGAGGCTGATACCAACTGCTGCTACGGCGCGCAAACACCCTGGAAGTGCTGCTGCGACCGGATCCAAAGTAGCTGAAAAATACGCTACTGGTCTGTTTATGCCACCATGGGCTTGAGTCAAGACAGACAAAGAACATGCATCACGTTCATGACAAAACAATGTGAAAGGCTTTGTGTAATCAGGCATACCTAAAGCTGGAGCCCTGCACATGCATTCTTTCAATTCAATAAAAGCATCCATCTCATCTCCTTTCAGCTCAATTTCATCCAGGGCATCCTTCTGGGTCAGTTTCAGTAAAGGCTTTGCTAGAGTTGAGAAATTGGGAATCCACTGGCGACAGTAGCTCACCATCCCCAAAAACTTCCTCACCTCCCTCCTCGTCTTTGGTGGACTCATTTGAAGTACACTTGTTATTCTTTCCTTCATTATTCTCCGTGACCCTTTCTCTATTTGATGACCCAAGTATTTCACTTTCTTCTGACAGAACTGCAACTTTGAAGGAGACACCTTGTGTCCATTCCTTCCCAAATGGTTCAGCAGAGCAATGGTGTCGGCTGTGCAGTCACTTTCTGTCTTAGATGCAATCAGTAAGTCATCAATGTACTGTACTAGGGTTGACTCGAATGGCAATTCTAACGCTTCCAAGTCTTTCTTTAGAATCTGATTGAAAATTGACGGTGACTCAGAAAACCCTTGAGGAATTCGACACCAACTGTAAACTCTGTCTAAGAATTTGAAACAAAAGAGAAATTGGCTGTCCTCATGAAGAGGCACCGAAAAGAATGCTTGTGACAAGTCAATGACTGAGAACCACTCGGCATCGCAAGGGACTTGAAACATTATCACAGCTGGATTCGGTACTACAGGGCAGCATTTAACTACGATGTCATTTATTTTCCTCAAGTCCTGCACAATTCGGACCTTTCCACTCGGCTTTATTAGTCCCATGATTGGCGAATTACATGGACTGCTTAACACTTCTTTCAATACTCCCTGTTTTACAAACTCGTCAATGAGTTGGGCGACTTTCATGAGGGTGTCTTGTGCCATGTGGTATTGTGGGGTCTGGGGAAAGGATACATTGCGTTTTACGGTCACTTTCACTGGTTCCACTCCTTTCACCAATCCCACCTCTTTTCCTGTCATATCCCACACTTCCTTTCCGACTGTTTCCCGTAATTCAGCTGGAATATCTTCTTCAGTTATAATCGGAAAAAAGGTTAATCAGAGGATATTCTTCATCGACAGTTTCCATCTCATCCCCTTCTACACTGTCCTCTTCTTCCCCATCACTGCTCGTCTGAATTCTAATTCCATCGTGTGAACACATAATCGAACATCCCAATTTGCACAATAGGTCTCTCCCTAACAGTGCTATCGGGCTTGAGTCACATACCACAAAATTATGTAACCCTTGATAGTTACCAATGCTGACTGGTACTGGGTCTGTGATTGGGTTCGTCAGGTGCCTGTTTGCTACTCCCACTACTTGAACTGTTCTCCCTGAGAGTGGCAAATTTGGTACTTCAATGCTCCTAACAGTTGAACGTGTGGCTCCTGTGTCAACCAAGAATGAAACACGGTGACCCATGACTCTTCCCTCCACATATGGACCCTTTTGATCAACTTCCAAGGATGCTGCAAGCACACAATTTCCCTCCTCATCTGAACTTTCACTCTCCCATACATTGTTTATTCCATTCTCACTGTGTAATGGGAACTGTTGTACTGTGCCATTTGTACTCATCACCTGAACCGAGACCTGTGGAGGAACCATCACTTGCTGCTGACTCACTGGTGCCAAAGGTATTTGCATTTGCTGATTAGGTACCATGGGTAACTGCTGTTGCATTGGCTGCATTTGCGTCATCTGCATACGGGGCATCTGCATCTGCTGCGGCTGCATGGGCTGTAATCCCTGCAGCTGATTTATGGTCTGAAAATTTGGGTTTGGACCTCTCATTTTCGGTCCCCTCATTGTCTGAAATGCATTGACATCATTGTTTTGCTGACCAACACCTGCACCTTCCTGCACCACCATCGGGCACTCGCGTTTCCAATGTCCGACGATTCCGCACACGTGACACGGCATCACCCTTTTCATTGCCTGCACACCATTCGGAATCACAACAGTGTTCAAATCCGGACCATTACTCCCAAAGCCTCCTCTGCCTCTGCCTCTCGCCTGTGGCTGAAACACCATATTTCCCTGCGGCTGCGGCTGCGGTATCTGCTGTTGGAACCCTTGCAACCCTTGCAGACCTGTCTGAGCTGCTTTAAGTTGCATCATCATCACTTTCTCCTTCAATCTTTTCTGTTTCACTTCAATTTCGTCGCTACAGTATTTCGCATAATTCAACACCTCATCAATCGGTTTCGACTGCCAACAAATCAAATGCGTCTTTATCATCTGACTTATCTCTGGTCTCAGCCCTTCCACAAATCTAAACACAAAGTAAAGCATGTCCTTCGCCTCTATTGTTTCCGTGCCACTGTAGTTCTTGAACGCCTTCAACAACCTCTCATAGTAACCATGAATCGACTCTTTAGCCTCTTGGGCAGTTCGATCGATCTTCTGCCAATCCACATTTTTCGCGGCAACCTTCGTCTTCAAATGCTCAATTACCTTATAGTAGAAGCTCATTACCATAGGTGATGGTGCACCCGTATCCCTGTCTCTCTCTGGTTCACTTGTCGGCCAACCTACAGCCCTTTTGCAGTCTTCCCACAAATCTGACGGAACCACAATCTCAAAGAGGGTGTTCAGGTCTTCCCAAAGACATTTTGCAAGCTTCACAAACCTATCAGTCTGTTGATACCATTCAATCGGTTTCTCTCTCAGTTTGGGAACATCATCCGTAAAAGACTGAATGTCGCTTCTGTGCCACGGTACATGTATTAATTTTCCCCCTGCTGTCTCCCTCATTGGTAACATAGTTATTGCATCACTACTCTGTGGCCTTTTCTCGTTGTGCTCTGGGACACTGTCTTTCTTCTTTTCCTTTTTCTTTGCCCACCTGCTTTCCCATTTGTCTAAGCACCTCCACACTTGTGCACTCTGCAGTAATTCTCTAAGGTGCGTTTTCATGCCTGCTGACCTCATGTGTTCAAAGTCTGTGGTCCCGAAATCCAATCTATAGCTCCTGCTCAAGTGTTTTGTCTTGTCTATCTCAACCCCGTTTTTGTCAGCTATTTCTTGCAACCTTCTATGTACCTTGTTCACTTCTCTCGTAATCCTAGGACATAGATACCTCAGCTCTTCTTCCGAGTAGGACTCTAACCTATTCACACCCATAGTCCCTTCCACCAATTCTTCTGCTTCCATGTTCAACCTGACCCTATTCAGATAGTCTTCTCCCTTCCCGCTGGCTGAGCTTTGTGTGGAATTCAGACTGTTGAACCACTGTGTCAGCTGTTGCAGATTCAACCCCATCAGTGTAGCATTCACATCGACTGCCATTGATGGTTGCGGCAACTTTTCAGTGTTCGATGATAGCGGTATCATCAGTGGGGGACTCGACCTCACCACTGTTGACTGAGCGCATATGGGACTAAACTCCATCAAGGACCCAGATCCAGTTGGCTGAGCCGCTATCGGAGTTGTCTCTGGAGTGTTTTCTATGCACCTCCTTTCCGTCCCATTCTGCACCACTGATCCTTGACCGCTCATACCTGAGTTAGGCTGAATGTACAAAGGTACCGGTGGACCTACAGTAATGGGTAGGGATATCGCATCTGGGTTCTGTCCATTCCCCATGTTCTGAGGCATGTTCATTCCCACACTATGGGTCATCATTGCCGGCATGCCCGTCTGACTCCCCGTCATCTGAGCATGTGCGGTTCCCCCCTGCATCTGCTTTTGAGGCATCAAAAACTGGGTTGATTCAGCTTGTGCCAATGTTGGGTTGCGACCATTCTGTACTCCCATTACGGTTGGATCTAGAACCATTCCCGTACTGTTGTTACTGCTGTAGTACCTTGGGACCTGCGGCTGATAATTTTCTGCTGTTTTCAATATAGGCACATCTGGATATATTCTCCTAACCTGCGGTATCTGCGGGGTGAACAGTAAACTCGGGTCCTTAGATCCCGATGGCGTTTCTGAATTCGGAGTTTCATTATTCTGTACCGGTGCCGGAGGGGCAGAACTGGTACTTGGACCTTGTTCACTCTCTACATAAGGTGGTGGACGGTCGTTCAGCAATTGCATGATGAACTCCTCATCCTCTGACTCGTCTTCTCTCCTTAACTTTTCCTCGTCCTCTCTATCTTTGGAACACCTCCTGTTTGTCTTACAGGTAGCTTTCTTGCCTGTCGCCTCTTCTTCCTTAGCAATTGCGGGAAACAATTTTATCCCCTGCAATATATCTGACCTCCACACCTTCTGTGCATTATCCCACCTAGCGTCCGCTAGTGTCTTTTCTGCCTTTCTTATCCTGGTCTCGAACTTCTTTTGCTGTTGCTGTCTAGCCATTAGTTCCCAAATCGCTAGAGCCTCAAACTGTGCTGGCCTTGGAGGTACCTTCATGTCATACATCGCGAATCTCAAATTCTCTAGGATCCTTATATTGAATGTCCCATGGATCGGGAACGCTACGCTCCCATGTTTCTCTGTCAGCTTGTGCCATTGCTTTAGCCAAAGGCACGGAGCTACCCCCCTTTCCTCCATTACAATGTAAGCTGGTGTACCTTCGGGTGGCGTCTCCTCTCCTACGCTCGCTTTAATGTAAGACTCCCCCTTCATCGCACTCTTTAATGCTTTAAAAAATTTCATTTTCTCGTCTTTTATTTCACAAAGTTTGTAATCAATAAGTGACTTTAATTCCCGGAATACTCTTTGCTTGCCTTTCCCCTTCCAATCGAGCCCCACGGACTGCGTCCAATCCGTGCGCGACCCTTCTCTGCAACCAACCTATCCCAGCGCGGCTCTTAGTGACGTCACACTCACACACTGCGGCTGACAAAGCCTCGCCGCTAGTACTCCTTCACTCAGCTCCTCTCGTAACAACTTCTAGCATCTATCGCGAGCAACCAAATAATAATAAAACAGATCTGTCGGTTTACTACAGGAAGGGTAACACAATCGCTTCTGGACCTTAGGGATTTTTCACTAGCCTCGGCAGTTATTCCATCTTTCTCGGTCCCCACTTTCGCAAGCAAATCTGACCCGCAGACTCTGCTCTCAACTTGTCAATGATCTATTCTAGTGCACTTAGAATTTGTCAAAGCCCGAAGTCGAAGTTTCTTTCACTCCCTTAACACACGTACCAACTCGTTGACCACGCCCGGTCAACCTATTAAACCGACCAGACCACAACATAAAACAAGTGTCTCATACACTTTTCAACATACTCCGGAGTCTCTTGACCTCGCAGGGCCCGTCTCAACAACAACAACCATGTGGACCTTTTTCTGCACAAAGCGCCACATGCACATGAAGTTCGACGACTTCCCTACTCTCATACTCGGAGTCGCACCTCCGCTATTCTCTAAAATCCTCGCAACCTTTTCAAACAATCTGCGGCAATAAGCTGTGCAAGCGCAAAACCCTGACTTCACTCATACCGTCACTAGTACCGCCAACGCCGATTTCACACCTCCATTCTCTCCATTCGCAAGCTCCGAGATCCCGGGAAAGTCGCCGGGGACTTAGCCCATCATCATTCTCTCAATCTGTTTTACCCAAGAAAAATCTAATTCAACACCATATACCTCTCGAGTGGGGTCCCAAAAGGCGAAACCATCCTCTGCTACCATCTACTGATAGAGCGTTCCGACCTAATAAATTACCTGTATTTGGACGCTCTTGGGTCGATGAATCTTTTGACCAAGTGGGGCTCTCTTCACCCGAGATTAGTCAATTAATCAAATCAATAATCAATAACGAACATAAGCAATACCCTGATCAACATAACACTTCACAATTAATCCAGAAAACATTTCGGCGAACCATGACCTTTCGGTCATGAATAACCACACCAGTTTATTCAAAGTTAATGAATTTATTTCCCTATATTAACAAAGCTAGCACAATATAAATGTGTCTCAGCACCAAATGATATATGTAAATGAACATTAATAGCTGTCCATAACGGCGAAAAAGATGCAATCTATGCAGCATTTGAATAACAATGCATTCGATAATAGCAACGCAAACCACTAAAACTATAATCTGTAATGAGCTAATTGCATACATTAGTCAGCAGAACAAGGTCTCAAATTGCATTGTGCAACAAATGAATCCTCATCTAACCTCAAATTAGCATCTGCATGTGGGACTTCATGCAAAAACAATTTAGCAACATTAATTTGGAAAACTCCTAACTAGGGCTCTTATCAAAAATCAGCAGTTGGTTACCTAAAAAGAAACACAATGCAATTGTACATTTTCCTTTCATATTTACCAAATTCAATCAGCATTCAAGGAAGTCTTCGTCTCACAGGTACCAGTTTTCGATCAGCATGGGACGGGGCAAAGGGGCAGGGTGGACGGGGTAATTGCCTCACAGCGGCAAGATAAAAGGACAAAACTATTACTTCATGCAAAGGGGCAAATCGAAGTTAAAGTCTCTAGGGCGAGAATTACTTAAAGTCTCTTTCTCTCGATTAGAGAAAGCATCAAAGTCTCATTCAAAATGGCGTCGAACATCAATTGGCATCGTAGAAGATGGCAAAATGACGAAGTCGGCAATAGCGAGTAATGGGGCCGCTTTCTTCTCGTGCACCAGGTTTAAATAGACAACAGTTCAAATCCAGTAGGGTCTTCCATTGGAGGGTTCATAGGTTGGCTTCAAATTGTCCAATCAAAAACTACAGTTCACAAGCTTTTACCTAGGCATACATTATCCTTGGAGTCGGGAACGTAAGTTGCAACATATTTTACCAATTAACTCACTTTCAGAGCGTCCATTGTCTGCACCTGCAGATTGAGCTTGGAGCAAAGAAGAAGATGCCAGGCTGGCACGAAACCTTAAAGATAAGCATGTGAACCGATCTCACTGGAAAAGTACAGCTTCAAGCAGGAATACACATTTTATTAGCACGTTAGAAAAATACGAGCATCTAAACCGTGAGACAAGGCAACTAGGCCGAAGCCTCCACTAAAGTTATGCTAAGTTAAAACATTTCAAACAAGCAAATCATAGCACACGTTTACGGTTATGTCAGATTAGTACAATTCTAATACATCACGTTATATAAAGCACGCTTATAAATGTTGGCGAACTACTCTGAGGGCACATTTGTCCCCGTACAATCTTTATTAGTTCGGTTAAAGTCACACTTGATTATTGCAGCACTACGTTTATGCGCTAATAAATGTAAAACCTTCATTTCTGCGTCATCAATGGCTGACATGGATGCCCCGCAGTGTTGGTCTGGCATCCTGTCCACAATGCCAGCTTCCATCCCGTTCAACCACATGTGACCATTTGCCCACTTACTTGGCTCATTGGTGTGTACTTACATTTAACTAATTATCTTTTCACCGTTGCCCCTTAGAGAGGGCGTTTGTAGCCAATCACAGACTGTGCACAGGCAAAGGGGAAAAAACATGGAAAACTATTTTAAACATTCAGAAATATGGAGGCAGCCGGAAGTAGTGCCTGGCCTACACTTCTTAGTATTTTTAATTTAATGTAGACCTTCTAGTTCACATGTAGGTCTCTCATTACCACAAGAAGGATTACAGAAATGTCGCTGACCATGAAATAGATCTATTGGTTAACGTATTCTTAGTACATCTTCAGAGTCTGATTTTCAAAGTCATTCATAGATTTCATTTTATCTTTTTTAATTTGCTAAAATACGTTGCAATTTTAATTGGGCTGTTTTGATTACATTTACAACGCTTCCCAGGCCACAAAAATATAAACTGTGCTCTGATTTGCATGATATGACACAATGCTCCTTCAGAGTCTAGAGCCCCTGACAGAACCTGAAGGGCCTTCAGAGCTCAAGCATCGCATTGGGTACCAGAAGAGTCATATTTACAAGGTGTTTTCTTTCTCTCAAAATGCAGTGGAGTCATCGCTGGACTGTCCTTTTACAGGAGCCCCAGGCAAGCTATGCATCTTTGCGCATCATTTAGGATGCTTTCATATAGATCTGGGTGATAACAGAAAATCTGCCAGTTTGTGGATACCCTGCTAAATCCTCCTTTAAAAGATTGTCCTCAGAATTTCCTGGACAATCTAGCACTTCCTCCAGGAACTGACATATTTTACGTTACCGCCCACCTCGAGGCTCTGAACTCTATTCAGCAACGACCTAGACGAGCAAGCGTAAAAAACAGATTTGAGTGACACAAACTCTTCCTAACTCTTAACTTGGATATCTTTTCGGGAAGAGAAAAATGGATAATTGAGTTTATACGGCGGTAACACAATAGGGGCTGCTGTGCTTTCTCTGCAAACAGCAAACTCGAAATCGAACGCACATCTGTCTTACAGCTTCCCTTCCCTCTAAACCCTTCTGTATCCATTTAAGTTATAATAACATTCAGTAAGGATCCCATTAGCATTTTTGCGTTATCCCTTTTAAATTAGTGGAAAACCTTAAGTCGCTAAGTACCTTGGTCGAAAAAGCCCAGTATGAATAATATTAGCATAGTAATTATCCTTATTTCCTTAACCTTGAAGGGAGGAGGCAAAATATTATATATTGTAACCGTGCCTGCACCCACCAGCCTGGATTACATATGAATACCTGTCACATCACAAATCTAAGCATAATATCAGGCCTCAATAATACTTTCCTGTTTATCCCTGCATTACTGTGCTTGAGCAATCAGTCAGTTCATTTTTTATTCACCATAAGTGTTGACGAGTCCAGATACGTAAAAAAATACTTTTTTCTACAATATAGCCTACTGTCTGGACGTCAACTACGGCAAACGTGCCAGGCACACATTATGAAAAAACAAAACAAGCTTTTGTGATGACAATGTAATGGATGATCCCTTCCTCGGTCAGCTGAAGGCGGAATGCTGGCGAATTCTTCACGTGCTCTTGGCTGATGGTTCTAAGGTAAGATGCTCAGAGTTTGAAAACGCGTTTTAGGGCATAAATTATGGGAGTATTCATCATGCACAGGAAGAAATATGCCTAAAAATAACACGGTGTTCACGACAATCCATGAATGAAAAATCACATTACCACCTCATTTTCCCTGCGCCGTAAATCAAAGCTTGTGTAATTTCTAAGAAAAACAAAGCCATGCATTCTTTATTTATTAGTGTGAAGGCCCACAGTTTTCTGCTTTATTTGCACCAGCCGAGACTGGTCAGGTTGGGGAACTCAGTTTAGACAATGTCTCTCTATTCGTGTTTTAATGTGTCACGCTATTCATTCTGACGGGCTCGCGGCCTATCCAAGAACAGTATTGCTGGAGGCGGAACACTGAGGTTCACAGCCAGGGCATAGAGCAATGTATGTGCCTTCTGACACAAGATATAATTCCTTCGAGTTTATGCATAGAATTAGATCAGTCTTGTGACATAAAACGTGACGGCTTTGGGCAGATGTGAGGTCAGTAGGAGGACATGGCTTCATCATAAGTTCAGTGATCATATGCAAATTGTACTGAGCAGCATCAAAGTTCACAGGAAGTAAACAAAGCCAGGAAGCAATGATATTTTATTGACCCAACATAAATCAGTAAATGCCATGTTCATTCTAAGAGATATTCTGAACATCACTGTTCCTGATAAATTTAAATCAACAATTTGCCCAATTAAACGCAAGCTTCATGCAACACCGTGCACAATCTCCAACATAACATCTGTCAACACTGAGCACGGCCATGCCTGGAACAGATAATCAATATTTTTATTCACCTAAGTGTCTCACTCTTGGTCCAGATTAGACTACAAGAAGTCATAGAGACATGCATGATGCATGCATTAGTGGCTTTCTACTACAGCTTCCAGAAACACTGCCATGCTTAGTTCCAGTGACAAGTTCCACACTACTCTCAGAGCATATCTCTGCCCTCAGGCGCAAGGGCAATACCCCACTCGACTCATACAGGGCTTCCTTCACGCATTCCAACCATGAATAATGTGCGAAGTATGGGCGTTACATTTTTTAGCGATGTATACACGCACAACTTTATCATCACGTTCACTGCAACATGATAGCAGCACATCTCTTGGCCTCATGCACAACACTCAACTCTTTTTGTGTAGAGCAACCTTCACCCCACACTTCCAAACAATGCATGCAAGGAGTGGTGTAGCAAGGGCTCCATGGATCCTAATGCAAACATGGAAGATGCACGCCAGCCTCTTGGTGGGCAGTAACACACTACTTAGGGAATACAGTGCCCCTTGCATCCCATAGCCCATGTGCCACTGAAAGTGCTGAGCAATTGATAGCTATGCCTCTGCATGCTGTTCACTATATAGCAAACATGGTAACAACTACATAGCCTCAGCAGCAGGAGTTGTGTCTTGTATAAATAAACGTCAATGACCATTACTAATAACATAGTCAACCTGTTACCACCGCACTGCCTCCTGCCCCCTGAAAGAGCGCATTGGTTTTTAATCTGAAAGGCATCTGCCACAAAATAACTGATCTCTTCTTTTCCACCCACTAGGCAAAAGTGGTCTTCATTTCTGTGAGTCATTCTCAACTAGAGCCAAATGTTTTTGTCTATCTAGAGACATTGGTCTCACTTATCAAGAAGTCTGGTCCTTCCTGGAATAAAAGCACAATTAGGACGTAACAATTGGATTCTACACACAGGCCACAATACATAAATGAGAAGTTGTCTTGGTAATTGTATATTTTTTCACAATGATTAGCAGCAACGATGAGGAGAGATGTAGCCTTATAGAGGCATTCATTGGGCTGCTCTTGGCTGTACATATTATTCTACCGGTGAATAGGCAAGCTAGAATAATACAGATGACTACATCAGACCCTGTTGTCTTCCAAATATTTTTAGTCATTTGGATGACGAGCTTGTACCACCACAGCTGTGCAGCTACTCTGTCAGGTCTAGCTAGCTGGCCACTGCCACCAAGACCAGACCCACCTGTAGTCCCACAACTCCCTTACAATTTCACACACACACCTCACCTACTACAGCCATTCCATTTCTAATAAGATCCTAATTACTGATGTACTAAGAAGTATTAAAATGTGCATTAGGGTGAAAAATGTACAACAGCCATTATATTAGGTGCAGGCCTGCTGCTACATCAAATAACCTATTCAAAGCAAGCCCACTTAGACAAAGGCTTTGCCAGTCTATTATGAGTAAAAAGTGTTGGGGGGAACTCACATGGAGAAAATTCCCAATGGGCACCTTAGAAGCAATGCTTAATTTGTGCTGGTGTTTGCTGTGCTTGACAGTCGCACTTATTTCAAAACACTGGCACTTACTCATGACAGTCCACCACATTGTGGCACTTTCTGAGTTTATTTGAACAAAATTCATCCACAAAATGTACAATATTCTTTAAAACATATTGCAATCAATAAGTCCATGGCATCCTTACAGCTGGAGGTGACCTGGGCTAGTACACAATGTCACACTTTTATTGCATGATGGTTAGTATTGGGCACTGGCGGCAGGGACAGTGGGTAGTGTCGATCATGGTGGACTCCTGAGAAACACCTTGTGACCTTGCACTTAAATTTTTACAAAGTAAGCACTGCTTAGCATCTACTGGAATTTCCAATATGGTAGGCTAATATGCTTGTTCTAGCCATAGATTTCCTATCACTGAATAGGTATGTGATGGCTACTGAGTCCAGTGCCCAGAGCTGCAGTTTTGAGCGGAACCACTCTTGTTGACTGCTTAACATATAGCTATGTGGGATTTTGACACTGTAGGAGGCTGGCCTGGCTTGTATTGGGTACCAGAGGTACTTACACCTTGTGCCAAGTCCAGTTATCCCTTATTAATGTAGAAGAGGTGTTTCTAGCAGCTCAGACTGATAGACGGTAGCTATGGCAAAGCAGCTTAGGCTGAACTAGGAGACATGTAAAGCTCCTACTATACCACTTATATCATATGCCGAATATCATAAGAAAGCACAATACACAGAGTTACTAAAAATAAAGGTACTTCATTTTTATGACAATATGCCAAAAGTATCTCAGTGAGTACCCGCAGTAAGAAGGTAATATATATACACAAGTTATGTGTACACAAACCAAAATTAGGTAAGTAATAGCAAGAAAAGTAATGCAAACAGTGTAGAATTACCATAGGTTGCAATAGGAGCACATAGGTATAGGGGCAACACAAACCATATACTCCAAAAGTGGAATGCGAACCACCAATGGACCCCAGACCTATGTGAGCTTGTAGAGGGTCGCTGGGACTGTAAGAAAACAGTGAGGGTTAGAAAAATAATCTACCCCAAGACCCTGAAAAGTAGGAGTAAAGTGCACCTACTACCCCCAGAGAGCACAGAAGTCGTGATAGGGGGATTGTGCAGGAAGAACAAACACCAGCAATGCAACAACAATGAATTTCTGGACCGGAGTACCTGTAAGACTAGGGGACCAAGTCCAATAGTAGCCACAGTGTCGAGAGTGGGCAGGAGCCCAGGAAATGCCAGCTGACGGTGCAAGGAAGCTGCCACTGGGTGGAAGAAGCTTGGAGTTCTGCAAGAAAGAAGAGGACTAGGGACTTCTCCTTTTGAAGACGGATGTCCCACATCACGATGAAGCTTGCAGAGGTATTCTCAAGCAGAAAGACCACAAACAAGCCTTGTTAGCTGCAAGGGTTGTGGTACAGGTTTTTGGGTGCTGCTGTGGCCCAGGAGGGACCAGGATGTCGCCACTTGAAGGAGGAGACAGAGGGGGCGCCCAGCAACTCAGGGAGCCCTCACAGAAGCAGGCAGCACCTGCAGAAGTACCCTAACAGGCACTTAGAAGAAAAGTGAACAGGAGTCCACGCGAAGTCACAAAAGTTAGTCCCACGATGCCAGAGGACAACTCAGAAGGTTGTGCACTGCAGGACGGAGTGCTGGGGACCCAGGCTTGGCTGTGTATGAAGGAAATCCTGGAAGAGTGCACAGGAGCCGGAGCAGCTTTGCAGTCTAGCGTGAGGAGGCAAGGACTTACCTCCACCAAACTTGGACTGAAGAGTCACTGGACTCTGGGAGTCACTTGGACAGAGTTGCTGTGTTCCAGGGACCACGCTCGTCAGGATGAGAGGGGACCCAGAGGACCAGTGTTGCAGTCTTTTGGTGCCTGCGTTAGCAGGGGGAAGATTCCGTCCACCCACAGGAGATTTCTTCTGAGCTTCTGGTGCAGGGTGAAGGCAGGCTACCCCCAGAGCATGCACCACCTGGAAACAGTCGAGAAAGCCGGCAGGATTAGGCGCTACAATGTTGCTGGTAGTCGTCTTGCTACTTTGTTGCGGTTTTGCAGGCGTCTTGGAGCAGTCAGTGGTCGATCCTTTGGTAGAAGGTGAAAAGGGAGATGCAGAGCAACTCTGGTGAGCTCTTGTATTCGTTATCTGAACAATTACCCAAAGCAGAGACCCTAAATAGCCAGAAAAGGAGGTTTGGCTACCAAGGAAGGAGGATTGGCTACCAAGAGAGGTAAAAGCCTATCAGAAGGAGCCTCTGACGTCACCTGCTGGCACTGGCCACTCAGAGCAGTCCAGTGTGCCCTGAACACCTCTGTTTCCAAGATGGCAGAGGTCTGGAACACACTGGAGGAGCACTTGGCACCTCCCCTGGGAGGTACTGGTCAGGGGAGTGGTCACTCCCCTTTTCTTTGTCCAGTTTCGCGCCAGAGCAGGGCTGGGGGATCCCTGAACCAGTGTAGACTGGCTTATGCAGAGATGGGCACCATCTGTGCCCATCAAAGCATTTCCAGAGGCTGGGGGAGGCTACTCCTCCCCAGCCCTCACACCTATTTCCAAAGGGAGAGGGTGTAACACCCTCTCTCAGAGGAAATCCTTTGTTCTGCCTTCCTGGGCCAGAGCTGTCTGGACCCCAGGAGGGCAGAAACCTGTCTGAGGGGTTGGCAGCAGCAGCAGCTGCAGTGGGGACCCCGGAAACGCAGTTTGGCAGTACCCGGGTTCTGTGCTAGAGACCCGGGGGATCATGGAATTGTCCCCCCAATACCAGAATGGTATTGGTGTGGCAATTCCATGATCTTAGACATGTTACATGGCCATGTTTGGAGTTACCATTGTGAGGCTATACATAGGTAGTGACCTGTGTATAGTGTAGGCGTGTAATGGTGTCCCTGCACTCACAAAGTCTGGGGAATTTGCCCTGAACGATGTGGGGGCACCTTGGCTAGTGCCAGGGTGCCCACACACTAAGTAACTTTGCACCCAACCTTCACCAGGTGAAGGTTAGACACATAGGTGACTTATAAGTTACTTAAGTGCAGTGGTAAATGGCTGTGAAATAACATGGACGTTATTTCACGCAGGCTGCACTGGCAGGCCTGTGTAAGAATTGTCAGAGCTCCCTATGGGTGGCAAAAGAAATGCTGCAGCCCATAGGGATTTCCTGGAACCCTAATACCCTGGGTAGCTCAGTACCATATACAAGGGAATTATATGGGTGTACCAGTATGCCAATGTGAATTGGTAAAATAAGTCACTAGCCTGTAGTGACAAATTTGGAAAGCAGAGAGAGCATAACCACTGAGGTTCTGGTTAGCAGAGCCTCAGTGAGACAGTTAGGCATCACACAGGGAACACATATAGGCCACAAAATTATGAGCACTGGGGTCCTGGCTAGCAGGATCTCAGTGACACATAACAAACATACTGACAACATAGGGTTTTCACTATAGCACTGGGCCCTAGCTAGGAGGATCCCAGTGAGACAGTGAAAACACCCTGACATATACTCACAAACAGGCCAAAAGTGGGGGTAACAAGGCTAGAAAGAGGCTACTTTCCTACAGACACCATCTTGTATCTCTTTATGATAAGCTCACCCACTTAACCCTTCAATAGTCCACGAGCAGGCAGAATCCAAGCCTACTTAACTGTTCAGTAAATAGGAAGTTTTTCAACGTCATCACTCCGTTGAAAGCAATCATCTGAGCCTCATGGTTCAGCTCAAAGAATAGTTCTGATTGTTATTGCTCATCCTGTGATCAGTTCTGAGCCTCACTGCTTAGCAGAACAGGACGTTTCTGAGTCTTTCTCCAGTGGAAAGCACAGGGGCGATTATCATTGCTCATCAGAATGTAAAAAAAATCTTTGAGCCTCAGTACTTATGGAAAACAAGAGCACTGAGTATCAGTTCTCAGGAGGAGAAGCAGCTCCAACCAGCGGCGGCTGCTGTAGATATCAAAGGGAGGGCGGTGGAAGACAGGGATGATGGAAGAGGGAATATATTACATGGTTAAAAAAAAAAGAAACCTACCGTTCATCGTCGCCGTTGTCTTCTTCTGCCATCTCCCTTGTCCTCCTTTCCTGTTCTGGTGTCCCAGCATTTGCTGGGACACCAGAAAAGACTCCCCAGCAATCCTGGTGCTGCAACATAGCAGTGACTTCCCCTCAGACACAACCATGGGGCCTGTGCAGTTTCTCCAGTCTGGTTGTGTACACAGCTGGGCTGGAGAAACCTAAGTGCACATGTGTGCTTGGACGGCTGACTTAGTGGTAATAGTATATCCAATATTTCCAGACTCCAATATTTTATTTTGATTTGTTTAGTTTGTAATTTTATATTATTTTTTGCATTTTAACTTTTTAAAAACAAATTATAATATTTTTGTAATTGTGTTTTTTCTTTTTAGATTTGTAATATTTGATTTTTGGGCCATACATATAGGTGGTCATTACGAACCCTGGCGGTCGGTGTTAAAGCGGCGGTAAAAAACAGGCCGGCGGTAAAAAAATTGCAATTACAACCGTGGTGGAAAACCGCCAACAAAGACACCCACTTTAACACTCCGACCGCCACGGCGGTACAAACAAACAGCTTGGCGGTCACTGCCAACAGAGAGGCGGAGGACAATGTACTGCCCACAGTATCACAACCTACCAATCCGCCACCTTTTCCGGGGCGGATTCACCGCGAACAAAAACACGGCGGAAACAGGACTTCGAAGGGAAAACGCTCACCTCTACACACCCCATGAGGAATTCGGACGCCATGGAACCCGAACTCCAGATCCTGCCAGCCCTCATCTTCTTGCTCCTCTACCAGGAGCACGAACGCCGGCGGCGAAGACAACAGGGAGTACTGCACCTACGACACAGGGGAGGGTGGAGGGAAAAAACAGGGACACACACACGCAACACCCCCACCCCCACCCTCACCCACTACAACACACACACCAATACAGCATGATACATTACAGTTACACCCCCCAAACCCCCAGGAAGAATGCAAAGACAAAAGCAAATTAGTGTAACCATTGTAATCTATTAAAATCCAGGACGCAAAAATATATTTACACTATAAACAAATATATACACCAAGAATAGTAGTCCAGGTAGTGCTCCGTTGAAGTCTGTGGAACACTGGGCCCACACGGCATGGGCGAGGCCCACACTCAACCCCAAACATGACGGAGAGAACACTGCAGGGGCATCAGATAGCAACAAAACAGGCACCTCAGGGGGAAGGGTAAGGGGGGGCACCTCAGCCGGTTGAGTGCACAACGCCAAATCCACGAGGGGGCCACATGCCCACTGTTCAATCCTGGGGAGTGCAAAGCCTCAGTCTCTCAAGTCTCTACAGTGGGTGGGTTGCCCACTGCTTTATCCTGGGGAGTGCAAAGCCACAGTCTCTCAAGTCTCTCCAGTGGGTGGGTTGCCCACTGTTCCATCCGGGGGAGTGCAAAGCCACAGTCTCTCCAGTGGGTGGGTTGCCCACTTTTCCATCCTGGGGAGTGCAAAGCCACAGTCTCTCAAGTCTCTACAGTGGGTGGGTTGCCCACTGCTTTATCCTGGGGAGTGCAAAGCCACAGTCTCTCAAGTCTAGCCAGTGGGTGGGTTGCCCACTGTTCCATCCGGGGGAGTGCAAAGCCACAGTCTCTCAAGTCTCTCCAGTGGGTGGGTTGTCCACTGTTCCATCCTGGGGAGTGCAAAGCCACAGTCTCTCAAGTCTCTCCAGTGGGTGGGTTGCCCACTGCTTTATCCTGGGGAGTGCAAAGCCACAGTCTCTCAAGTCTCTCCAGTGGGTGGGTTGCCCACTGCTTTATCCTGGGGAGTGCAAAGCCACAGTCTCTCAAGTCTCTCCAGTGGGTGGGTTGCCCACTGCTTTATCCTGGGGATTGCAAAGCCACAGTCCCTCAAGTCTCTCCAGTGGGTGGGTTGCCCACTGCTTCATCCTGGGGAGTGCAAAGCCCGGTCTCTCAGGTGGATGCCTTTCTCCACTGGCTCTGGAGGGGGCCTTGTGCCCAGAGTGCTTCATCCTGCCAAGGACAGAGGTAGTGGATGTATCTCTCCACTGGTTCTGGAGGGGGCCTTGTGCCCAGAGTGCTTCATCCTGCTTGTGACGGACTCAGTAGCGTCAGTGCCCTTGGTGTCCATGGGCCAGCAGTGCTTGTGGCGGCGGTGTCCTTGGCAGCGGTGCTTGTGGCCGCAGTGTCCTGTTCAGCGGTGCTTGTGGCGACGGTGTCCTTGGCAGCGGTGCTTGTTGCGGCGATGTCCTGTTCAGCGGTGCTTGTTGCGGCGGTGTCCTGTTGAGCGGTGCTTGTGGCGGTGGTGTCCTTGGCAGCGGTGCTTGTTGTGGCGGTGTCCTTGGCAGCGGTGCTTGTGGCGGCGGTGTCCTTGCCAGCGGTGCTTGTGGCGGCAGTGTCCTGTTCAGCGGTGCTTGTGGCGGCGGTGTACTTGGAAGCGGTGCTTGTTGCTGCGGTGTCCTTGGCAGCGTGTGTTTGTGGCGGCCGTGTTCTGTTCAGCGGTGCTTGCGGCGGTGGTGTCCTTGGCAGCGGTGCTTGTGGCGGCGGGGTCCTTGGCAGTGACTCAGCTGCTGGCGGTCTTGTCTGGCCCAGCGGGGCTGATGCTGGCGGTGGCCTCCTGGGCAGCTGGGCTGGTGCTGGCGGTGGCCTCCTGGGCAGCAAGGCTGGTGCTGGCGGTGGCCTCCTGGGCAGCGGGGATGATGGCGGTGGCCTTCTGGGCAGCGGGGATGACAGCGGTGGCTCCTGGGCAGGGAGGATGATAGCGGTGGCCTCCTGGGCAGCGTGGATGATGGTGGTCTTCTCCGCCATGCTACTTTTCCCAGACTTGCTGACTTTCTTGTGGCCCTTCCCCACCTTGGAAGGTGTCGCAGCTGACTCCACACTCCCACCTGTACCCCTGGGAGCTGCTTTGGTGGCTGGAGTCTTCCCCCTCTCCCGCCGGGCACTGGCCAACTTTTGATGCTTCACAGGTAGGGACTGTCCGTGCTGTGGCTCCGGCCCACACTGGCTGCCCTGCTGCCCAGTGCACTCCATATTCCAGTGACTACAGGCACCACTGGTCCCGGAGATGTTGTGGCTGAGGTGCTAGTTGTGGACCTGGAGAGTCGGGCCCTAGGAGACCATGTCCCATGGTAATGCAAAATTCGCTGGCTCAGTGCATGATGCTTACATCCTGCGGAGTAGCAGCATCCCTTATGTGATGGGGCAACTCCAGAGGCACTGTGTGTATCTATTAGGTGAGCACCAGGAAGCAAGTCAGTGGGAATGGTTGTCTGGGTCTGGGGATATCCCTACAGGTTAGTGTGTGCCTAACAGTTGTCCCTCGCCATTTGCAGGTGACTCTGGTTACCCCAACATGTCATGGCTACTGACCCCAGTGAGGAATCCCAGGACAAGGGCAGAGGAACGCTACAATGAGGCCCATGGGCGAACTCAGTGGATTATAGAGCGGACCATCGGCCTCCTGAAGGCCAGGTTCAGGTGCCTCCATATGGCAGGTGGATCCCTATTCTACTCACCAAAGAAGGTGTGCCAGATCATCGTTGCCTGCTGTATGCTTCACAACTTAGCTTTGTAACGACAGGTGCCTTTTCTGCAGGAGGATGGTCCAGATGGCGGTGTTGTTGCAGCTGTGGAGCCTGTGGACAGTGAAGACGAGGAAGCAGAAGAAAAGGACATCGACAAAAGGAACTCGGTGATCCTGCAATACTTCCAGTGAGACACAGGTAAGAATACAAACCTGCCTACTACATGTACTTTAACACTACTACCTCTCCACTGTCTGTCGTTTTCACCCTGTGTATGGTCACTGAGTTGTCACTTTCCCTTACGATTTCACAGATGTGGGTCCCACTGTGTGACATCTGCTTTGTTTCCTCATGGACCAGAGCTGTATGACATAGGTATGTTGACATTACATTTGAAAGAGCATTTTGACAGTGTAATTGCTAATACACTATTTCAAAATCACAGACTGACTCCAGATTGTTTTGTGCTTCAAGGGTGTTTATTTAAGTGCTCAATATTGGAGGGGGTTGTAAAATGGTGAGGGGTGATGGTGGAGGAATGTCCATGGCAGAGTCCAGTCTATTAGTCTCACAGGTGCATTGCCCAAATGGGCATAGAAAGTGGAGCTGGGGCAGTTTGAGGATGGACAGGGTGATAAAGTGGGACAGAAGGATGACATTCAGGGTGGTCTCATTTCTTGGTGGGGGTCTTGTCATCGTTCTCTGTCTTTGTCCTGGATCTCAGGGACCGTTTGCGGGGTGGTTCACCCTCTTCAGGGGTGGGGTGCTGGTGTGGTGGTCCTGTGGCGGTGCCTCCTGTCCACTAGCGCCGGCGGAGGTGGTGCGCAGTTAATGTCAAAGCCCAGCTCACCTGAGTTCTTGTTCAGTTCTGATGGAGGTTGAAGACAATCCGACCCCACCCTGAAACTGCTTGTTCCAGCACACTAGTTTTTAAAACAGTGCACTAAGAACAGAAGCTCAAGGGAAGGGGGGAAGTGGATAAAATAAAAAAAAGAGAGACAACACCGTTCTTGCGTTTCCACTGTTGAAGTGCTGCACAAATCTGCGGCCCTTTCTGACTTCTGTAGAAACTGGTGCCTAATGAAACATAAACAAAGAACAGATAAGTGCAACCTATTCCTAAATGGGTTCCTGACTATCCCTTTATTTATTGGAAATTCTCTTCTAAAAGTACCTCTTGGATCCTGGTCTCTAGTTTCCAGGTTTGGAATGTGTTACTGCTCTGGGATGTGTTTTCTATTACTGTTAAGCTTCTAAAAAATTAAACAAATACCGTTATCAGAATTACCAATATCAAACATTCATCATAATATAACTAAAGCCTAAATTCCCAATAGCAGAGACTCACTTTTCGCATATTTCCAGAATCTTTTATAAAACAAATACTGTACTTTTACATCAAAATACAGCATGTAATTTGTGCAAGTCCTTGATTTACTGTTTTCCTTGCTGTCAATGGTTTCCACTGTTCGATTCCCAAAAGTTCCATGAAAAAAAACAATGTCCGCTTCACAAAGTCCTGCAAAATAATCCTGCAACAAAGAGCCTTAATCACAATGCTCGTGGAAGGCACTTCGCCTCAAACTGTCTATACACGAATCCAGAAATTGCCGTCAAAGCTCCCTCAGGTAATAAAAAGTTTTGCACTTACTTGTTGCTGGCAAGAGATACTGATCAGTCTAACCTTGTCTTCTTTCTCTTTTGCAGGTTACTCGTAGGAGAGAGGCTGAGGCAAGGAGGAACCGGAAACCGGAAGAAGGAAGAGCCAGCAGCTGCGCCAATTGAAGTCAAAGAAAGTCTGTAAAGAGCAGGAGTGCCAGCGCCGAGGGATCTGTTCTCAGGTAAGCGGGAGGTAGACGAGCACAAGCACTGGGTGAGGCTCGGGGGATGCCTTTTATAGACAGGGCTGGGTGTGGTTCGAAGAGCTGGGTGTGGTTTGAAGGGCTGGGTGTGGTCCTCACATGCTGCACATGTTCTTGGAAGGTGTGCAGAGCTGGGTGTGGTTTGAAGAGCTGGGTGTGGTCCTCACATGTTGCACATGTTCTTGAAAGGTGTGCAGAGTTTCAGTTATTATGCAAATGAGTTGGATTAACACATGGCCTAGGGAGGAGTGTTTTAAAGAAGCCTTGGTAAAAGCAAGGCCCAATGTGTAAACAAAACAGCACATTAAACAACATACACAGAAGCCTAGGGGGGGGAAGGTGAGATAACAAGAAAGGCTTTGAATAGTAAGTTTAAAAGGGAGCTATTACAGAACCCACTAGTGCAATGAGAGGGGACATGCTCTTTGCTGTGTACAAACCCTAACAGTTGCCCCCCTCAAAGGCCCTCCTACAGGACGGGGTTTTCCTGGATTTTTTAAATAAAACCGTCTAATCAGCTGTGGGGCATGTACATATGATGCTGGTTCCCATGAATTCTCAGATTCATCATATCCTTTCCATTCTACTAAATAAAACAGACGTCCACTAATTCTTTTTGAGTCTTTTATGCTTTTCACTTCATATTCCAGATTTCCTTTAATTGGTATGGGTGGAGGTGGTGGTTCAGGTCGGGTTTTTGAGTTGTACGGCTTAAGCAAGGACACATGGAATGTAGTATGTACTGGATATTCTTTTGGTAAATCTAATTTTACTGTTACCGGGTTTACTATGGCAGTTATACTAAAGGGTCCAATGAAACGTAGTTGCAGCTTTCGGGATCCCTCTATGTTTAGGTTTTTTGTGGAGAGCCATACCTTGTCACCAATTTTATACATTGGGGCCTCAGACCTGTGTTTGTCTGCTTGTCTTTTCATGCTTTCCTTGTACTTTAATAAATGTTTCCTGGCTTTGTCTTGTATGTCACCTAACCTCGTTAGTCTATCCGTTACTGTAGGCAACAGGGAATCTTCTAACAAAATGGGTATAGCTCTTGGATGATACCCCTGCAAGAAATAGAATGGTGAGCAAAGTAGAGCTGAATGCTCAGTATTATTATAAACAAACTCTGCTACAGGAAGAGCTTCCAACCATTCACTAGAATAATCAGCCAATAAACAACGTAGTGTTTGAAGTAAGGTTTGGTTCAGTCGTTCAGTCTGTCCATCTGTCTCTGGGTGGAAAGCAGTGGATAAGGCCACATCTATTTTCAGTTTTTCACATAATTTTTTCCAAAATCTGGAGTTGAACTGGCTCCCTCGGTCTGACACCACTTTGCTTGGCAAACCATGTAAACGCACAATTTCCCTTATAAAAATATCGGCAAATTCTGCCGCCGTGGGTAATTTCCGTAATGGTACAAAATGTGCCATTTTAGATAAAAAATCCACTATAACCAACACTGTTGTGAAGGATTTTACAGGTGGTAAACCTACAATAAAGTCTACGCTCACAGTGTGCCAAGGTTGTTTGGGTGTTGGCATTGGTATTAACAAGCCGTCAGGAGCCTTATGAGAAGATTTATGTCTTGCACAAATTGGACAGGTAGTGACACATTGCTTAATGTCCTTTCTTATAGTGTCCCACCAAAAGTGTTTTTGCACATTTTCCAGGGTTTTTACCCAACCAGGATGACCTGCCAACGGTGAGGCGTGATGCCAAATTATCACCTGTGTTTGTAATTCAGAGGTGGGCACTAACAGCATGTTGTCGTGATACAATAAACCTCGTTGTATTGTGTTATGGGAATCCTTTAACCAATCCTGAGGTGCTATTTGCATGTGTGCATTATATAGATCTGTGATGAAATCCTTCTGTTGTACTGGTGCCAACAACTTTTGGGGAGGAATAATGGGTTCTCCTATTTTATCTTGTTTCATGTCTGAGGTATGTCCGTATCTAGATAACACATCAGATTGAATTTGTTGTGCACCTGGTCTATAGGTTATAACAAAGTCAAATGTGCTAAAAAAATTTAACCAGCGCATCTGACGTGGTGTTAGTGCTTTAAGTGATCCAAAAAACTGTAGGTTCTTATGGTCAGAAAAGATTGTAACTGGGTACTTGGCTCCCATTAAATGGTGCCTCCATTCTGAAAAGGCTACTTTGATAGCTAGTAGTTCCCTTTCAGCCACAGTGTAATTTTGTTCAGCTGGTAATAACTTTTTGGAATAGAAGGCTATAGGATGTAACTGGCCATCTACTGCATCTCGTTGAGAGAGAACTCCTCCTAAAGCTACTTGTGAAGCATCCGCTTCAACAAAAAAGGGCAAGTCAGGATCAGGATGTTTCAGAATTGGGGCTGAAGTGAACTTTTGTTTTAGGAGTTGAAAGGCGTGTGCCGCCTCATCAGTCCAAAGAAATCGTTGCCCTTTCCGCAACAAGGTAGTTATTGGGGCTGCAATGTCTGCAAAATGTGCAATAAACCTCCTATAAAAATTGGCGAAACCCAGAAATTTCTGAATATCTTTTACAGAGGATGGTTCTGGCCAATCAGCAATAGCACTGATTTTCTTTACATCCATAGTTATTCCTTGAGGTGACAGGCAGTATCCTAAAAAGTCCACCTTGTTGACATTAAAAGTACACTTTTCTAACTTAGCAAAAAGATGATTTTCTTTTAACTTTGATAATACTGCACGAACATGTTGGGTATGTTCTTCTGAGTTCTTAGAGTAAATGAGGATGTCGTCTATGTATACTATGACACAAACGTCCAGGAATTCGTGTAGGACCTCATTTATAAAGAACTGAAAGGCCGCAGGGGCATTACATAACCCAAAGGGCATTACTGTGTACTCAAATAAACCAAACTTTGTCTTGAAAGCTGTCTTCCACTCATCCCCCTCTTTTACTCGGACCAGGTGGTAAGCTCCCCGCAGATCTAGTTTAGTGTATACAGTAGAATGTCTTAATTGATCCAACAACACAGGTATTAGAGGAAGAGGATATTTATTCTTTATTGTAGCCTTATTTAGTCCTCTATAATCGATACACGCGCGCAGGGATTTATCCGGCTTTGGGATAAAAAAGAGTGGAGATGACACTGGAGATGTGGAATGACGGATGAACCCAGACTGTAGTAGGTCATCTAGGTAGGTTCTTAAGTATTTGGTTTCTTCGTCAGTCAAAGCATATACTCTGTTATTAGGTAAAGGGGCCCCTGGGATAAGATCTATACGGCAGTCATAAGACCGATGTGGGGGCAGCACACTAGCCTTTACTGAATCAAAGACGTCTTTAAAGTCAGAATATTCAGGAGGGAGACTTGGTTCATCTTGTGTAACACTAGCACAGTGTAATACTGTGCTCTGTTCTGTACCTGCTTCTTGATAGCAATTGGTTCTACAGAAAGAGGAATCCAAAGTAACAGTTCTATTCACCCAATCAATTTTTGGGTTATGAATTGTTAACCAGGGTACCCCGAGAATCAAACCAAAATTAGGAGTATCTATCAGATCAAAGCTAATCACCTCTGTGTGCCCGTTCTGACAGACCATAACAAGTGGACTTGTTTGTTTTGTGATTAATCCAGAGGTCAATTCTGATCCATCCACTGCACATACTGCTTCTGGACAAGGCTTTAGGCACATAGGAAGTCCTAAGATTTCAGCTAACTTATTATCCACAAAATTTCCTGTCGCGCCTGAGTCCAGTAGGACAGGGAGAGAATGCCTCACTTGGGTAGTAACAATTAAAACGACCTGAATTATGAAATGTCTAGGTATGTGCGGTACCCTGAAGGCTGCAGCATTAGAGGTTTGATTAAGATGTTTTCTCGAACAAGTAACCTCTCCCCTTGTCGAGCTTAATCGTTTCCCGATTCAGTTGAGGAGGTGGAGGAAACAGCACCCTTTCGTGGAGTTTTAGGCTTTACTGGACATTCTCTGGCAAAGTGACCTGCCCTGCCACAATATAAACATAATTGAAATGTTCTCCTTCTTTCTTTTTCCTCTGATGTGAGTGGACCTCTGAGTGTCCCTATTTGCATAGGCTCTGGTTCAGGGAGTTTATTATCTGTGTCTTTCTTCTCGTGTCTAATAAAAGTTAACCGTGATTCCAGTTTGTATTTATCTCTCTTTCTTTCTCCTAGTCTATGTTCTAATTTCACAACTAAATCTACAAAGTCTGAATAGTCTTTTGGCAAATCAACGATATGAGCCAGCGCGTCTTTTAACTCGTCTCTCAAACCTTTATAAAAAAGGGAGACACGCTTTTCTTCTGGCCACTGTGTCTCGGTGAGTAAACGATTAAAACTAGTGAGATAGGTCAATAAATCCTTGTTACCTTGTTTAAGATTTAAAAGCTCATTATCACTTGCCTGCATGAAAGTGTGTTTTGCAAAAAGGCTGGTCATGGTACGTTTAAATTGATTCCAATTATGGAGGATGGGATCATCTCTATCCACGAAAGGAATTGACCAATTGGCTGCTGTGCCACTCAAATAAGACAAGACGAATGCCACTTTCGTATCATCAGTAGGGAACTGTTGTGGCTTACAAATGAAGTGTAATTGACATTGATTGATAAAAACATGGAATTTGTTACTATCTCCATGAAAACGTTCAGGTGCTGCTAAGGGCACAACATTAGGAACATTAACAGTAACCTCAACTGGGGAAGGCAAAGTTGTATGTTTTGATGGCGCCCCTGTCTCTGAGGAGGTTTTAAACAAAGGCGTAGAAGCTGTGTTCCACTGAGATCCCCTAAATTTATACCTGCTTAAATCCTGTTTTAAAGAGGTATTCTCCATCTTTAATCTCTCTATTTCCTCTTGCATATGTTGCAAGATGCCAGACACTGATTCATTATGAGCCAAGTCCTCATTTAGGGCCTGTGCCATATCCGTGACGTCAATGCCCTCTATTTCTTCCCCGGTATTCATCGTCCACCAGAACTGAAATTATTTTTTAAGGCTTGTGCTTCTGTCAAAGCCCAGCTCACCTGAGTTCTTGTTCAGTTCTGATGGAGGTTGAAGACAATCCGACCCCACCCTGAAACTGCTTGTTCCAGCACACTAGTTTTTAAAACAGTGCACTAAGAACAGAAGCTCAAGGGAAGGGGGGAAGTGGATAAAATAAAAAAAAGAGAGACAACACCGTTCTTGCGTTTCCACTGTTGAAGTGCTGCACAAATCTGCGGCCCTTTCTGACTTCTGTAGAAACTGGTGCCTAATGAAACATAAACAAAGAACAGATAAGTGCAACCTATTCCTAAATGGGTTCCTGACTATCCCTTTATTTATTGGAAATTCTCTTCTAAAAGTACCTCTTGGATCCTGGTCTCTAGTTTCCAGGTTTGGAATGTGTTACTGCTCTGGGATGTGTTTTCTATTACTGTTAAGCTTCTAAAAAATTAAACAAATACCGTTATCAGAATTACCAATATCAAACATTCATCATAATATAACTAAAGCCTAAATTCCCAATAGCAGACTCACTTTTCGCATATTTCCAGAATCTTTTATAAAACAAATACTGTACTTTTACATCAAAATACAGCATGTAATTTGTGCAAGTCCTTGATTTACTGTTTTCCTTGCTGTCAATGGCTTCCACTGTTCGATTCCCAAAAGTTCCATGAAAAAAAACAATGTCCGCTTCACAAAGTCCTGCAAAATAATCCTGCAACAAAGAGCCTTAATCACAATGCTCGTGGAAGGCACTTCGCCTCAAACTGTCTATACACGAATCCAGAAATTGCCGTCAAAGCTCCCTCAGGTAATAAAAAGTTTTGCACTTACTTGTTGCTGGCAAGAGATACTGATCAGTCTAACCTTGTCTTCTTTCTCTTTTGCAGGTTACTCGTAGGAGAGAGGCTGAGGCAAGGAGGAACCGGAAACCGGAAGAAGGAAGAGCCAGCAGCTGCACCAATTGAAGTCAAAGAAAGTCTGTAAAGAGCAGGAGTGCCAGCGCCGAGGGATCTGTTCTCAGGTAAGCGGGAGGTAGACGAGCACAAGCACTGGGTGAGGCTCGGGGGATGCCTTTTATAGACAGGGCTGGGTGTGGTTCGAAGAGCTGGGTGTGGTTTGAAGGGCTGGGTGTGGTCCTCACATGCTGCACATGTTCTTGGAAGGTGTGCAGAGCTGGGTGTGGTTTGAAGAGCTGGGTGTGGTCCTCACATGTTGCACATGTTCTTGAAAGGTGTGCAGAGTTTCAGTTATTATGCAAATGAGTTGGATTAACACATGGCCTAGGGAGGAGTGTTTTAAAGAAGCCTTGGTAAAAGCAAGGCCCAATGTGTAAACAAAACAGCACATTAAACAACATACACAGAAGCCTAGGGGGGGAAGGTGAGATAACAAGAAAGGCTTTGAATAGTAAGTTTAAAAGGGAGCTATTACAGAACCCACTAGTGCAATGAGAGGGGACATGCTCTTTGCTGTGTACAAACCCTAACAGTTAATCGTCCAGGCTAGTGTCAGGGGCCCCTTGTTGTGCCACAGTGTCCCTCCTGGTGTTGAGGACTTCCTTCAGCACCCCTACGATGGTGCCCAGGGTGGAATTGATTAATCTGAGTTCCTCCCTGAAGCCCAAATACTGTTCCTCCTGCAGGCGCTGGGTCTCCTGAAACTTGGCCAGTAATGTTGCCATCGTCTCCTGGGAATGGTGGTAGGCTCCCATGATGTTGGAGAGGGCCTCGTGGAGAGTGGGTTCCCTTGGCCTGTCCTCCCCCTGTCACAAAGGAGCCCTCCTAGTTCCCCTGTGTTCCTGGGCCTCCGTCCCCTGGACCGTGTGCCCACTGCCACTGCCCCCAGGTCCATGTTGTTGTTGGGGTGGTGGGTTAGCCTGGGTTCCCTGTAGTGGTGGACTCACTGCTGATTGACGTGTCCTGGGGACAGAGGTATGGGCCCGCTGGGTGGGTACTGTGCTGGTGTTTCCAGGGGGGGAAGCTCTGTGGTGGCCTGTGACTGTGTGATGGGAACCGACTGTCCAGAGGTCCCCGATGGGCCGGGCTGGTCATCTAGATCCAGTTGGACAGGGCTGCTGTCATCACTGTGGGCCTCTTCTGTTGGTGGTGTGGACATGTGTGGACCCTCCTGTCCGGTGACTTTGGGTAGGGGTCCTGCAGGGGTATAGAAGGATGTTTATTACATCTGTGTGTGGCATGTTGTGCAATGGGTGGGTGACCGTGTACCCCAGTGCTTGCATTCCTGTGTGGGTCCTTGTGTGATGGTGGTTTAGTGGGGTGTATGGGTATGTGCAGTGGCCATGCTTTGGTGATGGGTGTCCATGCTTTGTTGTTGAATGCAGGGCTTGGTGTTAGGATGTGTGGTTTGTGATGTTGGGACATTTGTGAGGAGTTGGAGTGATGGGGGTGAGGGTGAGTGTGGGGGTATGTGATAGCATGCAAGTAGGGTGGGGGATGTATTAGTTAAGATTTGACTTACCAGAGTCCATTCCTCCATCTACTCCTGCGAGGCCATCAGGATGCAGAATCGCCAAGCCCTGCTCCTCCCATGTTGTTAGTTGTGGGGGAGGAGGTGGGGGTCCGCCGCCAGTCCGCTGAACCGCAAGGTGGTGTCTTGAGACCACGGAACGCACCTTCCCCCGTAGGTCGTTCCACCTCTTCCTGATGTCATCCCTATTTCTTGGGTGCTGTCCCACTGCGTTGACCCTGTCCACTATACTTCGCCATAGCGCCATCTTCCTAGCTATGGAGGTATGCTGCACCTGTGATCCGAATAGCTGTGGCTCTACCCGGACGATTTCCTCCACCATGACCCTGAGCTCCTCCTCGGAGAACCTGGGGTGTCTTTGCCGTGCCATGGGGAGGTGTGGGTGATGTGTGGGGTGGTGTGTGTAGTGATAAGTGGGGTGATATTTAGTGGTGTGTTGTGTGAGGTGTGTGAAAGTTATGTGGGTGATGGTATTGTGTGCCTGTGGATGCTTGGTAGTTGCTTGTAGTCTCTTTCTTTGGTCTTCTCTCAGTAATTTTGTCGTAGGGGTTTGAGGGTGATGTGGGTGTGTGTTTTATATTGTAATGGGTGTGTGGGAGTGGTGTGTGTATGTGTATCAGGTGTGTGTATTTGGAATTGTCCAATGTGGTAGTGTTTTGTAAATGTGTGTGTATTTTGAGCGCAGCGGTGTGTACCGCCAATGTAATACTGCGGTTGAAAGAACGCTGCGTGGATTCGTGTGTCGTGATAGTGTGGGCGTATTTCTGTTGGCGTGACAGTGGAGGTTTTGTTTTCACCAGTTTATCACTGACCTTTGGTATGGCGGACTTCTGTGGGTGTCTGAATTTTGGCGTATTCCGAGCAGTGGGTCATAATAACCGTGGCGGAATTCCGCTGCCGCGGCGGCGTGTTGGCGGTCTTCTGCACGGTGGTAAGCCTCTTTTACCGCCAATGTTGTAATGAGGGCCATAGTATGTTGTAATTGAATTGGTAAAATTTTTAAGTTTTAAAGTTTTATGTAAACATATTTATAGATAGATGTAAAGATAGATAGATAGATAGATAGATAGATAGATAGATAGATAGATAGATAGATAGATAGATAGACACACATATTTACACATATATATGCATATATATGTATAAATGTATACGTATATGTGTATAAATATAAATAATGAATGAATATTCAGTGACAAAAAACAAACTTAAAAAAGGAGTTTAGGATAAGTTATAGTTAGGAACACTTTATTTTTGCTTTCTAACCAAACCCATCTGAAACTGTACAAACATTAGAAACTCAAAAGCTATAGTTATAACTTAAATGGTCCAACTGACACATTACGAGGTTGGTGGGCAACCTACCGCCATCTCCACCAGGATCTTCAATCCCTGGCTGACGGTGGTTCTCTGTTAGCCTTTTCATGCGGTTTCACCGCCATGATAGGCTGGTGGAGAACAGATGCGGGGGGCCACAGGAGGCCACTGTTTTTTGCCCATACACTTGGCATGGGTAGTACAGGGATCCCCTGCCCAGTAGACAGTGAGCATTGCGAGGGTGCCGGTGGATCGTGAGGGGGGCAGCATTGCCGCCAGATCGATCACAAGTCGGACACAATGCTGCGCCACTTTCCCATTGGGCTGACACGCAGAAACTTTGGTTTCCGCCCATCAGCCCAGTGGGAAAGTTGTAGTGGGCCCGGCGGGAGGTATCCAGTATGACGACAGCCTCCCCGTCGGAAGTTCAACGGACGGGTCGTCCCGTCCGCTCAACTCGTAATCAGGCCCTATGTTGTAGTTATAACTTACATTTATAATTTACGCACCACCTTTAAATTACTATAAATTGTGCATCTCCATACACAGTTTGGTCACCTCACTTGCCATACTGCATTAACTATAACTCGTGCCATCTCCATGCACTAGTTATACCCTTGCATATTTCATAACATAGCATGTGAATCCATAGCGTTCATAACAACACTGATGACATCTGAAATTACAGGATTTGTGAGAACACAGTGCATGGTAGAGTGGCCAGTTATAGTTAATAAAGTGTGGCGAGTGAATTTGAAAGTGGTGCGTAAAGTATAAATTTAAGTTATAACTATAACTTTACAATTTCAAATGTTTGTGTAGTTAAAGTTAGGTATGTATAGAAAGAAGAAACTTTTTTTTTTTTTTTTTTTTTAACTATAGCTTATTCTTAACCCTTTTTTTTAATTGAATTAATGATTTATTTTTTATTTTTAATAAAAAATGTTTTCAGACTGTGCACCCTACTGTCCTCAAGTGGAGTGTCATTAAGTGGAGTGTGGTACAGTAGAGTCGAGGAGAGTGTTGTAAAGTGCACTGTCATACAATATAGTGTTGTTGAGTAGAGTGGAGTAGTATGTAATGTGGTACAGTGGAGTGGCTTATTGTGAAGTAGCGTATACTGCAGTGTTGTAGAGTGTAATAAAGCTGAGTTTAGTGGCGTACAGTCTAGTGATGTAGAGTGGAGTGGCATATAGTGGATTAGCGTAGAATAAAGGCAGAGAATGTAGAGTTGTACAGTTTAATAGCGTGGAGTGCAGTAGTGTACAATGTTCTGACCTATAGTGGAGCAGCATGGAATGGAATGTTGCATAGTGTAATACCGTACAACGGCACATAGTGCAGTGCCATAAAGTGGAGTGGTGTAGAGTGGAGTGGCATACAGTGGAATATCATAAAAGTGCAGTAGTGTACACTGACGTTGCGCACTGTGGAGTGGCATAGGGAAGAAATTGATAGAGGGTAGTGTTGTAGAGTGGAGTAGCATACAGTGGAATGGTATACATCGAGTAGTGCACAGTGGAGGGGCATATAGTGGACATAGAATGGAGTGGCGTACAGTATAGTAGCACAGAGTTCAGTGGTGTGGAGTGGTGTAGAGTGGAGTGGAGTACAGTGGAGTAGCATCGAGTGTAGAGTGTAGTGACGTATAGTGGAGTGATGTAGAGTTGAGTGGCATTGAGTGGAGTTGCTTAGAGGGGAGAGTATTAATTTAAGTAGACACGTGTGAAAGAGTGTGAACCGATGTAGATATGATGTGGCAGGAATGTGCATTTTGCAGTGTAAAATGTATTTGTTGGTAGCATGTGTGAATTGTGTAAAGTTTTAAGTTTTAAAAACTTAGGGGATAACTCAGTGGACAGGCTACTCCATCACAATGGTGATGGATATTCCGTCTGTCGAAATGTAAATCCCATTCTACCATAAGGTTTTCAATTTCGGCAGACAGGCTATCCATTACCATTGTGATGGAGTAACCTGTCAGTCGAGTTCTAAATCAGGCCATTAGTTATACATTATATGACGGTATTCCCTGGTAAGTTTGCGGTATAGAGCGGTACATGCGGATGAGAAGTCAGTATGCGATTGACCAACTGCTGTGTTCAACAATTCTAAAAGGCCGCCATTTTGTTTTAATCATAGTTTTGCTGCATTCTGTGTTTTATTGCGTTCTGGATTATGGTCTTAGATATAGGTGAGTATTGATGTTCACTACCTAGTACCACTTTATAGGTAGAGAATTGTATTTTTAATTTTCTATATATTTTTATAGCGCTGTAATTGGTAGGTATTACCGCGCTACTCTGTAGACTTTTTTGTGCATATTTAAATATTTAAAAAATAGAAAATACACTATTTTCTATACACGCGACTCCCCTTTCCGCCAGCCTTTTCATGGCGGTGCAAACCGCCATGAAAAGGCTGGCGGGAGGGGGACTCGTAATCCCCCAGTCAGCGCTGCCCTGGAGGATTACTCCAGCTGGGACTAAAGTGTCGGGAAACCGCCGGTCCCGGCGGTGCGACATCAGCGCTTCCGCCGCGGTTGTAATCCCAGGGATTTCACCGCCAGCCTGCTGGTGGTGAAATCCGCCAAAACAACCCTGGCGGTCTTTGACCGCCAGGGTTGTAATGACTCCCTATATTTGTAAAATATATTGTATTACAGTGTATTTTTAATTTTTTCACATATTTATATTTTTTTAATTTTGTTTTTTGGTCCCACAGCACTCCCAAGGTAGTACTGCTGTGCTGTGAATTTATTTCCAAATATATAGAAACTTATAAATACTTTTCCCTACCTATTCACACTTTACTGAAGTGGTAATAGGTTGGGGAAAATACCAAACCTACTACTTGTGTAGATGTGAAGGAGTAACACAGTACACAGCCAAACTGTACCTAAAAACAACATGACTATCCTTAACTTTTGTAAAGGTAGTCACTTGCAAATCATGTGATGACTTGTCATTGCTATACACCGTGGTACTTCTGCGAAATACTGTATAACAGATATCACTGTTAAAATGCCTTATACCTTAAAAATACTTACCCTACTTACCCCAAAAACAATCATCTGTGCACTATGATGTCTTATCTTGACAAATCTTGACAAATCTCATGTAAATACATTCAGGCATGTTGACGCTATGTCCAGTCCAATACAGAAAGTCTATGTAAAATGCATTGGGGTCAAAACCTGTTTTGGAACTCCTCTTTTTCTTTGCCCTTCACGAATCACCGCAAAACTTTGCATTATCTGCTAATGTAGAAGGAAAAATAGGTCTAGTGCTTGATTTGCGGGGCACCAGCACTTATTTTTGTGGGCTGGCACTTGTTTTTCTACCTCAAGCATTTACTGCGAGCAAAAGTCACATAGGGCAAAGACAGAGGAAGAGAAAAACGAAAAAGCGTCACAAAGGGAGAAAGCAGAAAGCTGCAAGAGTGAGCTGCAGGGACAGGAAGTAACTGTACATGGATTGAAGAGGCCCGAGATGGCTTCAGGATTATGCTGCCTCAGTATTCTGTGTATGCACATTTAGTTGCAGCAGCCGCTTGTTTAAGAGGAGGGCTTTGGGCCCCGGCTCTTTTTTATTTGCAAAGTAAGCACCGAATAGGTCTGTGTGTGTGTGTATATATATATATATATATATATATATATATATATATATATACTTACCATTACAAGTACAGGGACACAATATTTTGACATGTCAGTGATCCTGAAGTAGGGAGTAAATGTGTGGTCTCTCAGGTGACAACAATGAAACTGATCCTTCTTTAGGGTGGCGATCACTTAAACAAAGCAGCAACTGACTCCCATTTGGGTTTATCAGATTTTTGAGATCCAATCATGCCATTTAATCTCCTTGAGTGATATGTTTTTGATGAACCATACTTGAGATAGGTCTTTTCTCTGGGCACATATATTTTCCACTTCAAGATCAAAAACTCTTCCAATAAAAGAAGAAGTGTGCTGCCGCTGACACCACAGGTGACGTAGGCAATGGGGGACATGACCGATCATAGTCAATATCCAGAACACTGTTGAAATCTCCACCCACTATCCATGGAAGATGTGCCCATCTCACTAGGACTGCAGATAGGCATGTGAGAAAGTCTATCTGAGAGACATTAGTCGGAGAGACATTAGGCGCAGTAATACGTAAGGAGTAATCAAAATTAGAAATTAAATTGAGGGAGGTAGAACTCCTACAACATACAGCCCCGGAGAGAACCACCAGCTTACTGACGCTGCCGAGACAATTGCCCGACTAGTGCAGCAGCTCTGCTGCCTGGACTTTAAAGCCTACCAAGTCCGGATGCATGCGGAGAGGAACAAATCAGGCCACCTGTTCGCATGGTTGTTGCGTAGTTCAGACCCTGTGTTCCCTATCACCGCAATTAGGACGTCCTCCACTCTCTTAATTACTAACCAAGCAGATATACACAAGGCCTTCACTACTATTACCGGGCAGGGACCCACAGGTGATGGCTTCATTCCACCCCCTCTCAATGCTAGATATTGATTACAAGATCCTAGGTAAAAGTATTGCCTCCAGGTTGGTGGGCCAGCTGCCCAACTGATACACATAGACCAGAAAGGTTTTGTGCCGGGAAGATCCACAACACTTAATATCTGTAGACTGCACAGAGTTATGGCGAGGTCGCTAGCCCAATAGCCACACACTGTGTGCCTGGTCATAGACCTAGAGAAAGCGTTTGATACCCTGGACTGGGAATATATGTTTTCTACTCTCACAGCTTTTGGCATTACAGGCTATATACAATGCCTTATCCATCTTCTGTATGCTGATCCCATAGCTCAAGTGAGAGTGGGACAGAACATTTCTCCTTCCTTCCTGAAGAGAAGGGGCATGCAGTAGGGGTGTCCTTTGTCCCCCCTGCTGTTTGCCTTAGCCATGTAGCATTTGGCCCAGAGACTGCGGCAGCAGGGCAAAGAGTGGGGAATTCCCCTGGACAGAACCCTACATACCACCTCCCTGTATGCAGATGATGTACTGATTTACATTCATGATATTCGGAAGAGCATAACCGCTATAACTGAAATCATATTTGAATTCAAAGCCGCTTCAGTTCCAGGAGTTAATTGGTCTAAATCCTGTCTATATCCACTTCATTTGCAATGTCCACCAGAGCGTTGCGGGCGGAATTGCAAGAGATCCGATGGGAGACTACTTCCTTCCGTTATCTAGGTATACACATTTACCATTCCGCCTCAGCCTTAATAGATGGAAATCTTATGAGGGCCATCACTGCTGCACGCTCTCAGATGGCGTTCTGGAGCTTGCTCCCTCTTACAGTTTAGGGTAGAATTGCACTGTCCAAAATGGTTATACTCTCACACTTGCTGTACTTCTATCATAACCTCCCATTGATAGTCCCTAGGAGAATCTCCTGCATGCTTCACGCTACACTGGGCATATGTCTTTGGAACAAGGGCAGGCGTAAGGTAGCATTGCGCAAACTGCAGCTCTCCATTGAGATAGTAGGGCTTGGTGCTCCTAATTTTTAACACTATTATCTCTTAGCACAGCTACATTGGCCGGCACAATGATTGGTAGGTCGGCAACTGGAAGAACTAGGGTGGGGCACCACGGGCGACTCATTGCGAATAACTCAAGAAACCTTTCTCCTGTCTGCTGCACCGACCTCCCAGAGTAGCACACTTTTAATAACAGCGCATGCCATCTTTAAGCGAGGTATCAAGCTCATGCCCTCGCTTTCACAATATTCTCTGGAAATTAAACTGTCGGCCTCAAAGCCGCTTCGAGCGCTGTTGGGACAAAGAGGTTTACGGTGCTGGGAGGCAGCGGGAATTGCCACAATGGGATCATTATTCCGAGATAAGGTTTTGGAACCCTTTGACCATTTGCACATAGATGGAGCCATAACGAGAGGTAATTTTTTGGCATAAGGCAGGATATGCGTTATCGGTGGACCTATGGCAGATAACCGAATTGGAACCAGACCCTCACCCTCTAGTACACACTCTACATTTTATAGGCAGTGGCACGCACCCAGTTTCATGGTTTGTTAGAGCATTAGCGCACACAGCTCGAGACCCTCTGCTGATAACTGACCGAATCTGGGAGCAGGACGTAAGTAGAAAATTGCTGGATAAGGAATGGGATAGGTTGCTGACATATTACAAAAAGGTGTCACAAAATGCCAAATTCCAATACATACAGTATAATATTCTACATAGAGCATATCTCAAGCCAACAGCATTGCACAAAATATTTGGTTCCCCTTCAGAGTGTCCCCAATGTCACAATCTAGGTGTTGACATAGTCCATATGTTCTGGTCATGTTCAGAATCGATCTGTTTCTGGCCCCAAATTACGGAAAGCCTTGTTGAAATAACTGACCGTGCTAATTTATACACTGCTGAAAGTGCCTTGCTAGGCCTATATCACCGTCCCCAAAAAGCCATAGCAACTAATTGTTTCATTTATTTGGTGTTGGTCATTGGTAGGCGAGCCATCGCTATGAATTGTAAGTCACCCATGCTTCCGACCCTTTACCATTGGTGCGTAACGGTCTTGAACTGGGGTAGAGTTGGGGTAGGGTTGAACTGGTGGCAATTAGGAGGGAGGAAGCGAGAGGATTGCAGAGGGTCCCGATGGCAAGCGGTTGGGACATCTGCATGCAGGAACTCAAAACATATAAAGAGCCACAGCGGGAGGACGGTGCAGGTCACGGCTAGATCACTAGTCATTTATGAGATCCAGTCGATGGGGGGACAGTGTATGGTTTGAATAGAATGAGTGCTGGAACGTATGTGCTGCCTAAGCCACATAATAGGGATCTTTCAGATACAGATGCAAATATATTATGTCTGTTGTGCATTGATGTTAATGTTGTGGACCAATATCATGTATAACTTATCAGTACAATACTAAAGTGCTTGTCTATAACTACCTTGGAAAACGCTAAGTTAATGCTTCCCTGTTCATCAGTTGAGTTATGGTCATGATGTTGTTTTATTGAACCAGCAACTACTGTCTTTTGTATGACACAATCAGATACAAAGATTTGCTAAATGCTTACGTCATATATGTATGCTACTATCAATGGTGATTGAACGCCGTATATCTTTATGGCAGAAATCAATAAAATTGGTTAAAAAAAAGACAATAAAGTGTGAGATTTGCATGATCACACATCACGTTCAGGGATGGCATTGGGTTAATTATTTGTGAAAAACAATCTTAAATTGATTGAGTCAATAACAATGTATTTCAGGTATGCCCATAAAATGGATGCATTTAAAGTGCAAAACATACACCGACAAAGAATATCCAAACTCAAATAATTGCAGCACACACACCAAACAGGACAGAAGCTCACTGTCTCCCCAATTTAATTGCAACTGTATTTGCTTGGTACAAATGAGCACATATCAGTAAAAGTGACGTGAAAACTGCCATTGCTGTTGAGGGTGTACCAAAAAATATACCAAACCTAGGGAGGAATTTATGTTTTGTTATACATTAAAAAATCTTAAAATTCCAAAAGTTGTAAAATCTAGCAATAACCAATAATGTAACCAGAAAACTGAGAGTGGATCAAAAACAGGGACAAATAATTCTTCTGTCCTAGTCTCAATAGCTTCCTGCTATGTGGCTTCTACTAAGTGATGCTTTGTAATTATCTTCCACTGGTACCAGCCGAAGAAAAACACTTGTTGCCTTCATGATTTCAGAATTTGTTACCATTATTGATTCCAGGCCAGCTCTCGGCCTTTTTGGTTGAATTACATGAAAGATGGGGGAGGGAAGAGCATGGGATTGCTGGGTTATGTTAAGTCTACCTAGCAGAAATAAAAGTGCCTTGGTAAAATAAAAAAAAGCCTTATTCAGAGGTTTGAATCAAAATTTTGCAGAGAGGTACTCCTTCATAAACGTGACAGATATCCTGTCCACGTTATCACAAGTGCAAACCCTTGGTCCTTCCACCACATTTAGAGACAGGCATAACCTAAAGTTTTCTATCGAAGAAGCCCATTTTGGCTATGTCCACAGAGATCTTGCTCCTATAGCCCAATCGAAAAAAGTATTATGCTGCCCCCCTTTTTAGGTTGGATGGTGTTATGTCATTTGTTTCTCTCCATAATCACCAAACTCCCAGGGTTTGGACGTCATTATCTTTTTTTCTTTTTCAGAAACAAACTCCAGCTTTTGAAGTATACGCATGAAAAACAAACTCTTTGGAAAAGTTTGATGAATGGCCATCGGATTCGATGGCAGCAGTCCATGAAACTTGTAACTTGAAAGGAACTGTCATAACCTCAGTTTGTTTCGATTACTAGCAGCTATCACTCTTGTATTTAAAAGCTTGGCCAATGATTCAAGGACTAACTGGTGAAAATGCAGCTTTTCTAATAGCCAATCAAGTCTGGTTGCAAAGAGCTTTCAGAAACATATTAAAAGGTCATCTCTTGGTATTAAGAGTGTATCTCCTGGTAATGTCAGAGATGTTTCTTAATGGTGTAAACTGGAACAAAAATGTCTGGTAACCTCATTGCATACCATTTCTAGTCATTGTATTATGATCACTTACGAATTTTAGAAAGGAACAGTGCAATCTACTCTAAACACCATGAACTTTAGCAGAAGCTACACATCAAAAGGAGTGAGACTCCACGTTGTACACAAGATGGAAGATAACAAGTCAGATGTAGTGGTGTACTGGTTGTAAATAGTACATCAACTCTTTTTTTTTTACCAGACCGATGTCCTATTAGGTCAGTTTGCAACATCGCCAATTCACAGGGAGTCACAGAATGGCTTGCCTAATCAAAGTTATGTAGGCAGGTCACAAATCTGCAATCCAATGTGATGTGCTACAGACACAGGGATGGTGACCTGCAAGAAACAGGTGACGAACATCCCTGCTTTTTCATATTCTAACTGAAAACTGTTCTTCTTTAAAGCAGCCCATGTTCATTAAGACATAAAAGTGTTCTGCTTGCAAAAAACATCAAGGTCGGCAGAGAGTGGTACCTCGGACCACTAGCTACGGGGGTTGACACCACGGTTCCCTACTCTTTTGAGATGTTTTAATCTGAACTGCAGTCATAAACCATTAACACATTGTATTTTAGATGCAACTTGGAAGGAGTACACTGTGTATGCCGCTTTGAAATTGCAGTGCGGCATAAATCACAAAACCAATTTTACGAGTTGGAAAAACTTGTGATTCGTAAAATGGGTTGTGTACACTACAAAGAGGAAACTCCAGTTGCAAATCCAGTGATTTTGCAAATCACAGGGTTTGCGATCCCAATATCCTTGAGTACATCTGGCCCGCCGTTTAATAGCTTAAATCTGAATGATAGATAACCCAGTAGAAAAGTCATTAAACAGAAATTATGGCGTCAATGCTCTTGGTATTACCGATATCCGATTAATCGTACCTGTCGCCTACATTACGGAGTGGGCCAGTAATGGCACGTACACTATCTGAAGTAAACAACTACACACAATAATAATACGAAGCGCTTCATGTTAATGCATCTGGCTAATAAAAATTTACCGCCAGAGCTATGTTAGGCAATTCTGACTGACGTGTATGGCTGATGGAGGGATACTAATGATGCTGTGTTTATTCATCTTACATCCAAGTAACTGTAAAAGTGAAACTTGGAAAGAGGATGTAAGCAAATGGTGTTCTGGCTTACTGAGCTCAGTTAAGTCAAAGCCGTATTTTTGAGAAGTAGGCCATGAAAACGTTGTATTTTTCATGGAGAAACAAACACAGCTGCACATTGATTTCTACTGGAGAAAACGTGAAAATGACTCAAAAGAATCAGCGGGCAAAAACTTGCCAATTCTTTTTTTTTCATGGAAGAATGTAAGAAGAACTCTATGAAGTTTTAAATTCAAATTTTTTTATGGGTACCAATCTCATTCCAAAATGGAGTCCTGCCCTGAACAAAAACAATCTCAAATCCATAATAAATCCATGTTCTTAGTATTCATTTCATTTATTGTACGGTTTACAACATATTGCTTTTATTATCCCTATTACGCAATGAGGTTATAATTATTAACTATAAACCAACTGTCTAAAAAACAGGCTCAAAGTGGCCAACAAAATGTCAAGCTGAGATTTCTCACAATCCTGTCAATATCATATTTTCTCAGGTTAAGGCAATCAGTAATGAACTAAATAATTTAGGGCATGACTTAGAGATTGGCAGAGGCAATACTCCGCCAAAACCTGGAGAAAATCTTGTACGCCACAGGGCTTTTTCAATAGTGGTGCTAGGTGGACAATCTTTTTTGGTGCCCCCCCCATGACCTCCTTCTCCACAATTTTCTTCACTACCACCCTCAACAGCTCCCCTCATCTCTCTATAGTCCATCTCTGACACACAAGTCATTCTTATAGTGATGCTCATAGTCCGCTCACACTCACGTTCCCATTTACAAGTCCACCAGAAGAGGGCAGAAATGTGCCGTATCTACAAGATACAGCACATTTCTGTCCTTCCCCCTGTGCTGTTGCACAAATTGCTGCCATGCACCAACGGAGGCACTCTTGCACTAAGGTGCAAGAGTGCCTGCGTTGTGGGGATGATTCTTTTTGTGCAGGAAGGGGCACCTTCCTGCACAAAAACAATCACAAGAGGTGTTTTCCTCTTTCTATGTGTGCTGCAGAGTGCAGCACACTTAGAAAGAGGAAAAAACGGGGAGAAATAAAGATATTTCTCCGCTTTGCGTCACTCTTATGTCACCCCCAAGGAGGCGTAGGAATCTGACGCATTCCTAGACTTGTAAATCTGGGAATGCGTCAGATTTCTTCAGGTTCCATGGGTGTTGTGTGGAAAGACCCCAAGCAACACCCATGAAAAGCACCTTCCATGTGTGAAAGGGGTCTACATATAAGGTGGCTTTGCTTGGACTTGTAAATATGGGCTGGCAACCTATGCCACCAGAGAATCAAAAAGATTACGCTCCAGTGATGCAGTGTGCCGCTAGGGCCTTGTAAATGAAGCCCTCAACTCTGTGAAATAGCGGTTTGAAGGAGGGTATCAACAGAATCGGTTATGAATTTGCGGGTCATAGGGAGTCACTATTCCCAAAAGTTAAGGGAATGTTCCTCAATTGTGGCTCACTAAATGAACATGCACAGGAGATTGCACTCCCCCTTGAATAAGAGAAATTAGACCTAATGTATCATGCAGAAATTTGGCTGAAGGACTGTCCAGGTCTGGATCTCCATGTTGCCATTCCAAAGGGATATGAGGTGATTCAGCATGATAGAGGAAGGGAGACAGAAGGGGGAGTGGCAATAATCTGTAGGTCACATTTGCAAATTCCGAAAGGGGGAGCAATTAATTCATTAAACATCAACCTCTCAGAAAAAACAAGTGTGATGTGCCTCCAACTATATCAGCCTCCCACCCATTATGCCCGTTTTGGAGAAAGTTTGGCAGATGTTAGTACCCCGCACTTTTTGAAATCCTCCAATTTTTGTTCCTGTAGGACTTTAATATATGTCAGGATAGAGCAAACAATTGCGACGGTAAGGACTTATACCACGCTGTGATAGCTTTGAACCCACAGCAGCAAGTTTCTTCATCCACACCTGAAAAAGGTCACCTGATTGACTGTATTTTCACTACAAATAATTCCATAACAGTCGGATTGCCTATCAAGTTGCTATAAGCTGTTAGATAGTCATTTACAAATCTGGGAGGGCCTGTAGGGCGACACTCTGCCAGGCGGCTATGGTCAAAAGTTACACAACGCTTGTTTAATAAGACCTTGAGCAAGCTCCCAAATCCGAGTTGAGAACACTCAAGATATTAACCAGTTTGGGAAATAATTTGATGTTTGGGTTTTAAAGATCCTAGGGCCAGATGTATCAAGAATGCCTTTTGTGAGTCAGAAATAGCGATTTTTAAGAAATCGCTATTTCTGATTCGAAAAATGCAATGTATCACATTTGCGATTCGGTAATAGCGATTTCTTAAAAATCGAAAATGTTATTACCGAATCGCAAATTGCGATACCGGACCCATTCGCACCTATGGGCCTGTAGGCCCATATTTGCTAATTTTTTGCATTTCCAAAATTGTGATTTCTTACCTGGAAATCACAATTTTGGAAATGCAAAACCCCACGGTGCAGGGGGCTTAAAGCCCCCTCTGCTGCACCCCAAAAAGTTTTGCAGGACATGTAAGGTGCACACATGCCAAAAGGGCATGTGTGCTTTACATGTACATTTTAAAAATGCATTTGAAATGCATTTTTAAAATTTGCACATGGTTACCACCAAGTTCAACTTGGTGGTAAATAGCGCTTCCTTAATGCCCAATTCGCATTAAGGAATTGCTTCTTACATGTGCTTTAGAAATTGCAAATAAGGAATCATTATTTGCGATTTCTTATTTAGAGAGTCACAAGTTGCGACTCTCTAAACAGGGTCGCAATTTTAAGGAATCGCTATTTTAGCGATTCCTTAAAATTGCTTTCAGAATGCCTTTGATACATTCTGAAATGGCTTTTTGCATTCGCAAACGGGCATTCTCACCTTTTGCGAATGCAAAAAGCTTTGATACATCTGGCCCCTAGATTCTGTTGCCCATTGAAAGTAACATGTATTAAAAGAAAGTACACGTCTTTCCACTGGTACGCCACTCAATTAATGAATGCAAAAAGTGTTGTAAGAGACTGGAACACATATGGCCAAAAATATGTGCGGAGGAAGATGGTAAAGATTATAAAGCAACCTATAAAATAACTTTGTAGGTTGGCAAAAAAGGCATACAATGCTACAAAGATTCTAGAGGGCCGAAACTCTAATCGAGAACTGTTCAGAGAAGTGAAAAATGTATGTTTTCCCTCCTCTAAAACTGAGACTGATGCCTCATCAGAGCTCTGAGATTCTTTCATGACTTTCTTTTATGAAAACATTAGAAAACACTTAACCAGTGAGAGTACTGAGGTTGAGGCACCTGTGGAACCTTGTGCTATGCCACCCATGTCAATCATGTTTGGATCCTTTAGAAGTAAAGACAGTTACAGCTTTAATTATAACAACTAAATCAGGTTGCCATTTGGACCAATGTCCCGGCTCCTGCTATCTTTCAATGGTGTATGTTTTGGCATAGGTCACTAATGATTTGTGCAATTGGTCTATTAAATCATCCGTTTTCCTTTTATGGTGGGCGAACACTCAAATTCGACCTATCCTGAAGAAACCCTCAGCAGACCCACTTGATTTGACAAATTAAAGATCTATATCAATACTGCCTTTAATTGCTAAAATAATGGAAAAAGATATTGACACACAACTGTAAAAACATCTGGCGATTAATAAAGTGCTTGACAAAACACAAATTGGTTTCAGACCGCTTCAGTGTATTGAGACCACTTTGGTATCAGTTTTGGTTAATAATAAGATACTATCAGATCAAGGAGGTTGCAGCATTGACCCCGTTGGATCTTAGCACTGCACACAACATAGGTGGTCATTACAACCCTGGCGGACGGTGTTAAAGCGACGGTAAAACCACCAACAGACCGGCGGTAAATAAATTGGAATTATGACCGTGGCGGAAACCGCCAACAAAGACAGCCACTTTAACACTCCGACCGCCACGGCGGTACAGACAAACAGCGCGGCGGTCACCGCCAACAGACAGACGGAGGACAATGTACCGCCCACAGTATCACAACCTACCAATCCGCCACCTTTTCCAGGGCGGATTCACCGCGGATAAAAACACAGCGGAAACAGCCATTTCAAAGGGAAAATGCTCACCTCTACACACTCCACGAGGAACGACGACACCATGGAGCCAGAACTCCATGTTCTGCCAGCGATAGTCTTCCTGCTCCTATACGAGGATCATCAACGCTGGCGGCGAAGACCACGATGAGTACTGCACCTACGACATAGGGGAGGGGGGAGGCAAAAACACAGGGACACACACAACCAACATCCCAACCCCCACCCCGACCCTCACCCACTACAACACACACACCAATGCATATCTTGATTACAGTAACACCCCCCTAAACCCCCCGGAAGAATGCAAAGACAAAAGGAAATGAGTTGAACCATTGTAATATATCAAAATACAGTAAGCAAATATATACATATATATATATATACACATTAAACAAAATATACACCACGATTAGTAATGCAGGTAATGCACCATTCATTGTCCGTGGACCACTGGGCCCAAAAGGCATGGGCGAGGCCCACACAAGATACCTGATCAAAATGGAGAGAACACTGCAGGGGCATCAGATAGAAATACAACAGGCACCTCAGGGGGAAGGGAAGGGGGGCACCTCAGCCGGATGAGTGCACCACACCAGATCCTCGAGGGGGCTCCATGCCCATTGATGTATCCTGGGGAGTGCAAAGCCACAGTTTCTCAAGTCCCTACAGTGGGTGGTTTGCCCACTGTTCAATCCTGTGGAGTGCAAAGCCACAGTCTCTCAAGTCTCTACAGTGGGTGGTTTGCCCACTGTTCAATCCTGGGGAATGCAAAGCCACAGTCTCTCAAGTCTCTGCAGTAGGTGGCTTGCCCACTGGTTCATCCTGGGGAGTGCAAAGCCACAGTCTCTCAAGTCCCTACAGTGGGTGGCTTGCCCACTGTTCAATCCTGGGGAGTGCAAAGCCACAGTCTCTCAAGTCTCTACAGTGGGTGGTTTGCCCACTGTTCAATCCTGGGGAGTGCAAAGCCACAGTCTCTCAAGTCTCTGCAGTGGGTGGGTTGCCCACTGTACCATCCTGGGGAGTGCAAAGCCACAGTCTCTCAAGTCTCTACAGTGGGTGGTTTGCCCACTGTTCAATCCTGGGGAGTGCAAAGCCACAGTCTCTCAAGTCTCTGCAGTGGGTGGGTTGCCCACTGTACCATCCTGGGGAGTGCAAAGCCACAGTCTCTCAAGTGGATAACAGTCTCCACTGGTTCTGGAGGGGGACTGGTGCCCAGAGTGCAGCACACACCCCGTGACGGTCCCAGTTGCGTCACTGCCCCTGCCGCAAATGGGCTAGCGGTGCATTCCATGGTGGTCTTTGCCCTGTTCAGCGGTCCCTGGCCTGTTCAGCGGTGCTTGCCAAGGCGGTCCTTCATTGCCCAGCAGTGCTGTGGCTGGCGGTCCTTCATGGGTCAGCTGGGCTGTGGCTTGCGGGGCCCTCCTGGCCAGCTGGGCTGTGGCTGGCGGTGGCCTCCTGGCCAGTGACTCTGGGGCTGGCCGTGGCCTCCTGGGCACTGACTCTGGGCTGGCAGTGGCCTCCTGGGCAGTGACGATGGGGCTGGCCTCCTGGGCAGTGACTCTGGCGGTGGCTTCCTGGCCAGTGACGATGAGGCTGGCGGTGGCCTCCTGGGCAGCGGGGATGATGGCGGTCCTCTCCGCGTGCTGCTCCTCCCAGACTTTGGAGATTTCTTCTGCCCCTTCCCCACCTTGGGAGGAGTCACAGCTGAGTCGACACTCCCCCCAGGACCCTTGTGAGCGGCTTTGCTGGTTGTAGTCTTCCCCCTCTCCCGCCGGGCACTGTCCAACTTCTGGTGCTTCACAGGGGGGGGACTGGCCATGCTGTGGCTCTGTGCCACCCTGGCTGTCTTGGTGGCTGGTGCACTCCACATACCTGTAACAACAGGCACCACTGGTCCCGGAGATTTTTTGGCTAAGGTGCTAGTACGGGACCTATGAGTTGGACGGGGGTGGTGGGAAATAGGTTAAGGGGGGCCAGGAAAAGTTTTTGGGAGAAACTGGGACGGGTAGATGGAGGGGGTTTGGGAGTGGAGGAAGAGGTGGTGGTTGTAGGAGGTGTAAGTTTTGTGGATTTGGGTGCAGGTGCATGGGCTTGATGCTGTCGTGAGGTGGATGGCTGTTGGGTGGGTGTGTGCCTGCATTTGTGTATCTTCGGAGGGGGCGTCACAGACACACTGGGAGGCCATCCCCAGCTGAGCCTCCGCCGTCTTCTTGCTCCAGCGGTGAATGTCCTCCCATCTTTTCCGGCAGTGGGTGCTCCGTCTGTGGTGGACCCCCAGGGTCCGGACGTCCTTGGCGATGGCACGCCAAATATCCTTCTCCTGGTGGGCGCTGACCTACATGACATGTACAGGGGAAGAAGAGAAGTCATTAACAACTGCACCATCTAAGTGAGTGGCCCACATCCCTACCCTTGCCATGTGGCACATGCATTCACAGTCCTTCATGCACGCAGAACTGTGCCCCCTTCACTCTAACAAGCAGCCCTCTCCACACAGGCATAGCCCATACAACATGCTCCCTGTGTACTTACCTGTTGGTCTGGAGGACCGTAGAGTAGCGTGTACTGGGGGAGGACCCCGTCCACGAGCTTCTCCTACTCCTCTGCAGTGAAGGCAGGGGCCCTTTCCCCAGACGCACAAGCCATTGTCTCTTCCAGACCGAGGTCACAGCAGCACTTGCAGTGTAGGTCCTCTCATGTCGAAGATCAGGTATCGAGTGATTGAACAGATAGAAAATGGCGGTCACGTCCGCGGCGGTCACGTCTGCGGCGGTGCGTACCATCACCGCCGGCGTACATCGTCATTGGCTCCTGGGACCCATAGGGTCCAATGTTAACCAATGCAGCATTGAGCCGCGGTCTTCGACCGCCTACCGCGACGGTGTACAACGCCAGCGCAGTTACCTCACATCCCACTGTCCCACTTTAGAGGTCAGGCAGCCACCATTTCAGAGGCCCACATGCCCTAATTACCAACTGCGTCACACAGACCTAGGCCTTGTCGCACAACACAAATACAGGGCACATTTTGTGTATGAATGGTATTCTGTGTAGACTGTGGGCACATACCTCTGAGTTGTTTGACTCTGTGGTCACTGTTGTCATTCCTAGGCACCGTCTGCTGGGACATGTGAGGAGATGGCGGAATCCTCCGGTGTACCGACCGCTGGTGGACCTGTCGACAATGGAGGAAAGACATTTGATCATCACCTACAGGTTTGACCATGCCACAATTCAGGAACTGTGTGCCCAGTTGGAGCCTGACCTGATGTCAGCAATCCGCCATCCCACAGGGATCCCCCCCTCAAGTGCAGGTGCTATCAGTGCTCCCTTGTGTTTTCCTTGCAAGTGGGTCATTTCAAACAACAGTGGCCATGGCATCAGGGATGTCCCAGCCTATGTTTTCCAACGTGTTGTCCAGAGTGTTGTCTGCCCTGCTGAAACACACGTGGAACTACATCGTTTTCCCTCAGGTGGAGGATTTGCCTACAGTTAAAGGTGACTTCTATGCCCTTGGACATATCCCCAACATCATAGGAGCCATTGATGGGACCGATGTAGCTCTGGTCCCCCCCCAGGAGTGAACAGGTGTACAGGAACCGGAAGAGTTATCATTCGATGAATGTACAGATGGTATGTTTGGCAGACCAGTACATCTCCCAGGTAAATGCTATGTTCCCTGATAGCAGCATCCCTTATGTGATGGGTCAACTCCAGAGGCACCGGGTGTGGCTATTAGGGGACTCTGGTTAGCCCAACCTGTCATGGCTACTGACCCCAGTGAGGAATCCCAGAAACAGGGCAGAGGAATGCTACAATGAGGCCCATGGGCGGACTAGGAGGGTGATCGAACGCACCTTCGGCCTACTGAAGGCCAGGTTCAGGTGCCTGCATATGACAGGTGGATCCCTATTCTACCCACCAAAGAAGGTGTGCCAGATCATCGTGGCCTGCTGTATGCTTCACAACTTGGCTTTGGGACGACAGGTGCCTTTTCTGCAGGAGGATGGTCCAGATGACGGTGTTGTGGCAGCTGTGGAGCCTGTGGACAGTGATGAGGAGGAAGCAGAGGAAGAAGACATTGACAACAGGTTCTCAGTTATCCAGCAATATTTACAGTGACACACAGGTGAGAACACATTCCTGCCTACTACAAGTACTTTCACACTTCTACCTCTATCCTGTCTGTCGATTTCAACCAGTATATGGTAACTGAGTTGTACATTTCCCTTACGGTTTCACAGGTGTGGTTTCCAACGTGTGTCATCTGCTTAGATTCCTCATGGACTTGAGATGTGTGACATAGGTATGTTGACATTACATTTGAAAACACATTTTGTCACTGTCATTGCTAATACACATTTTCGAAATCACAGACTGACTCCAGATTGTTTTGTGCTTCAAGGGTGTTTATTGAAGTGCTAAATATTGGAGGGGGGTTGTAACATGGTGAGGGGTGATGGTGGAGGAATGTCCATGGCAGAGTCCAGTCTATTAGTCTCACAGGTGCATTGCCCATATGGGCATAGGAAGTGGAGCTGGGGCAGTTTAAATATGGACAGGGTGACAAAGTGGGACAGTGGAATGACAATCAGGGTGGCCTAATTTCTTGGCTTGGATCTTGGCATCATGCTCTGTCTTGTTCCTAGATCTCAGGGACCACTTGCGGGGTGGTTCTCCGTCTGCAGGGGGTGGGGTGCTGGTGTGGTGGCCCTGTGGCGGTGCCTCCTGTCCACTAGCGCCGGCGGAGGTGGTGGGCAGTTCATCGTCCAGGCTAGTGTCAGGGGCCCCTTGTAGTGCCAAAAATATAACATACACTGTTCCAAATGGAGAGAAAGGAAACTGTGGCAGGTGTCCTAAAATTTAGGAGCAAGAAACCTCACACATCCAAAAGGATGTCATGCTTCATCATCTGAGTTGCTCCTCGTCAGACCGGCACTGCAATGTCTGAGGGGCACCACCCCAGGACCACACAGACCAATGGTCAGGCGCAAGGTAAGTTTCGGAATGCTGCCGCTGCCGGTGGGGAACCTACCCGGGTCCGTGGTTCCTGAATATTCAGGACCATTGGTCTGTGTGGTCCTAGAAAGCGCGCTCCTTAAATTGGGATGGGCGACAGTTAGGAATTACTGGTTCCATACTGATGTAAGTGACCACCACACACCACTACATATCACCACACTCATCACCACATACACCACCCCACACATCACCTACACCACCCCATGGCACAGCAAAGACACCCCAGGTTCTCTGAGGAGGAGCTAAGAGTCATGGTAGAGGAAATCGTCCAGGTAGAACCACAGCTATTTGGAGCACAGGTGCAGCACACCTCAATTGCAAGGAAGATGGAGCTATGGCGAAGAATAGTCAACAGGGTCAACGCAGTGGGACAGCACCCAAGAAATCAGGACGACATCAGGAAGAGGTGGAACGACCTACGGGGGAAGGTGCGTTCCGTGGTCTCAAGACACCACATCGCGGTACAGCAGACTGGCGGCGGACCCCCACCTCCTCCCCCACAACTAACAACATCGGAGGAGCAGGTCTTGGCAATTCTGCATCCTGAGGGCCTTGCAGGAGTCGGTGGAGGAATGGACTCTGGAAGTCAAATCTCTATTACTATCACCCCTCCTACATGTGTCCCATCACAAACTCCCACCCTTACCCTCACTCCCATCACTTCACCACCTCCCACATACCCCACCATCACAACCCACTCATCCCAATACCAAGCTCTGCATGCAACACCAATGCATGGTCACCCCTCACAGACCTGCAAGGACACCCATCACTAAAGCATGCACGTTAGAGAGAATCACCTAGACCACAAAATCCCTACTTACGCACGGCAAAGCAGCCAGGCCAATAAAAACCATACAGGGCAACACACCCATGCACAAGATGGCACACAAACAAACAATAATACTGCATTTACATCCCCACAGGTCACCCGCCCAAGGTCACCGGAGAGGAGGTGCCAGCAACTTCCAGTACACCCCCAGAAGAGGCCCACAGTGATGACAGCAGCTCTGGATGCCTGTATTTGGATGACCAACCTGGCCGATCAGAGATCTCCGGACAGTCTGTAACTCAGGCACAGTCCCATACCACCACAGAGCCTCCCCCTTCAGGAAACACCAGCACAGTACCCACCCAGTGGGCCCAAACCTCTGTCCCCTGGACACGTCAATCAGCAGTGTGTCCACCACTACTGGGACCCCAGGCCACCCCACAAACACAGGGCGATCAGGGACCTGGGTTCAGTGGCAGTGGGCACACAGTTCAGGGGACAGAGGCACAGGACAACAGGGAAGCTGGGAGGATTGCTGTGTGACAGGTGGAAGACAGGCCAAGGGAACCGACCCACCAGGAGGCACTTACCAACATCCAGGGAGCATACCACCATTCCCAGGAGACGATGGGCCAGATACTGGACATGTTGCAGGAGACCCAACGGCTGCAGGAGGGACAGTACCTAGGGATCAGGGAGGACTTGAAGGACATCAACACCACCATGGTCTCCATTGCAGGGGTGCTGGCAGACATGGTCAACACCATGAGGGAGGCAGTGGCCCACCACCGGGCCCCTGACACTAGCCAAACCGATGAACAGCCTTCTACCTCCGCTGCCGCTAGTGGGCAGGAGGCCCCACCACAGGAACAACAGGCCACCAGCACTTGACCCCCTGCAGAAGGAGAACCACCCAGCAAACAGTCCCTGCGATCCAGGCAGAAGCCAGAGAACATTGCCAAGACCCCCCCAGGAAATAGGAATCTCCTGAATGTCACCCTTGTGTCCCACTCTGTCACCCTGTCCACCTTGAACTGCCATTGCTCCCCTTCCTATGCTCCCTTGGACAATGCACCTGTGATACAAACAGACTGGACTCTATCCTGGACTTTCATCCATCATCTCCCCAGCCCATTGCACATCCCGCTCTAATCATTGGCACTTAAATAAACACCATTTGAATAAATACAAGTATGGAGTCTGTCAAATCATTTAACCATGTATTGTTTAACAAGCTTTAAACACTGCAATATAACTGTACAGTAATCTATACATAGGAATGACCTGCAGTTGGCTGCAGTCAACACACCAGGAACGATAGTGGGCACAAATATCTGAAAATAGAGATGCCAAAGGGTACAGTAAGTGGCCATAGAAGTGGGAAAATCAGCCTGCCAGTGACAATGTCAAATACAAAACTGTCAATGTAAAGTGTAATTACAGTGTCTTACCTGTGTGTCATTGGAAGTACTGTTGTATTATTGCACTTCTGTTGTCCTCGTCCTCATCCTTTGCCTCCTCATCTTCACTGTCCACAGAGTCTACTGTTGCCACACGCCCATCTCCAGCCTCATCCTCTTGCAAAAAAGGCACCTGGCGACGTATGGCAAGGTTGTGCAACATACAGCATGTCACGAAGATCTGGTACACTTTCTTGGGTGAGTAGCACAGGGATCCACCTGTTAGATGGTGGTAACGAAACCTGGCCTTCAGGAGGGACCGCCATTTTCTATCTGTTCACCCACTTGCTACCTGACCTTCAACAGGAGAGGACCTACACTGCAAGTGCTGCTGTGACCTGGTCTGGAACCAACCATGGCTTGTGTGACTGTGGAAAGGGTCCCTGCCTTCACCGCTGCAGACTTGGAAAGACTGGTAGATGGGGTCCTACCCCAGTTACCGAATGCTGTATGGGCCTCCAGACCAGCAGGTGAGTACACTGTGAGCACGATGAATGGGGCATGAATGCATGGAGTGCTGTGGGTGAGGACCTTGTGTAGGGGAGAGGGGTTGGGGTAAGGGCCCTGGGCAGCATGCTCCATGTATGGTGGGCAATGTCTGTGCGTAAGGGGACGTGAGGGCTATGGTGGGCCATGAGTGTAACAGGCAGGACGGTCTGGCTGATACCTTTTCCTATGTGTATTTCTCTACCAGTCAGTGCTCATCAAAAAAAGGGTATTTGTTATGCCATCGCCAAGGACGTGTGGACCCTGGGGGTCTACGGCAGGCAGAGCACCCACTGTCGCAAACGGTGGTAGGACCTGAGACTCTGGGCACAGAAGACGCAGAGGCCCATCTGGGGATGGCCTCCCAACGAGGAAGGGGTGCCCGTCGAACCCTGACCCCCCTGATGGCCCGCATACTGGTGGTGGCCTATCCGGAGCTGGATGGGCGATTGGGGGCATCACAGCAGCCACAAGGGGGTGAGTACAGTGCCCCAATATACTACTTGCGCGTGGTGGGGTGGCATCTGGGTGGGAGATGTGGGCCTGTGGATACCCCTAGGCCAGGCCAGCCAGTGCAGGGTAGGGCCAATGTTGGTCAGGGTCTGATTTCAACCTCCTCCAAACAAGCTAGTAGGCCTCCACTACTGGGCAGTGGTCTGTGGGTCTCAGGTATGCTGAAATTGGCATTAGATATCCCTGTCCATGGGCTGGTAACTAGCATTGTGACTGGTAGTGCATTGCCTACTGCGTAGGGCTGTTCCCTGTGTGTGTGTGTTGTGTACGCCAATGGTGGTGTTGTTGCCGCCATTGACCAAGGGTTCCACTGTCTCGTCCCCCCCATTTTGTTTTGTCACCCTGTCCTTATGTGCATTAGCATAATCTGGCAGAGGAGCAGAGGCACCGGCAACGGGGAGAGCTGCATCCCACAGGGCCCAGGAGGCCAAATCCACCAACGGTGAGGGCACCAGTGGGACGGAGGGTGAGGGGAGCACCACAGCGGAGACTGGAAGGGACACTTCTGACAGTGATACCTCCTCCAATGGAAGCTCCCTGGTGGTGGTGGACACCTCTGTGTCCATCCCAACTACAGGTACAGCCACCACCCCCTTACCAGCACCGCCCTCCCAGCAGCCCCTCAGCGTGTTTCCCGTGCCCACTCATCTACTTCGCCCCAGGCACCTCAGGCCCTGCCCCAGTTAGCCCTGCTGCCCTGGGTGAGGAAGATATTGACCACTTGCGAGCCATCACTGTTGGGCAGTCAACCATTGTGAATGCCATCCAGGGTTTGGCAGCCCATTTGCAACAAACACATGCATTCCTGGAGGGCATTGACTCTGGCATGGTGGCCCAACAGAGATCAATCCAGGCTCTGGCCTCCTCCCTGATGGCAGCCATCGTCCCTGTTTCTAGCCTCCCCCCTCCAACCTCCTCTGCCCAATCCCATTCCCCTCAACCCCAACCTATCCCAAGCACACAGGCAGACCAGCATGCACCCAGGACAACACACAGGAGTGGTTCAGGCCAACACAAGCACCACACATCATCACACAGGCACTCACACAACCACCATCCAGATGCAGACATACCAACATCCACTGCCTCCACTGTGTCCAACTCCTCCTCCTCATCTACCTCCCTCCCAGTAGCATCTACACTTACACCTGCATGCACTACATCCTCATCTACTACCACCTTCACGACTATCACTGCATGCCCCTCACTGGCACTCACCACCCACTTCCATGCACACGTCCCCTGTGTCCTCTCCCACTGTGTCTGTGCCCCCTACTTCCAAGGTACCCAAATGCAAGCACTCAGATGCCCAACAGTCATCCACCTCACAACAGTATCCAGCCCCTGCACCTGCACCCAAACATAGCAGACACCTCCTACAACCACTTCCTCTTCCTCCACTCCCAAACCTTCACCCTCTTCCCGCCCCAATGTCCCTAAGAAGCTTTTCCTCTCCACCATTGACCTCTTTCCTACCCCTCCTCCGCCCCGTCCTTCACGTCAGGCCAGGGTGAAGAAAACCCAGGTAAGCACATCAGCCACCCAGTGCAGGGGCACAGTAGTGTCAACAGCTACTGCAGGTGGGAGAGGATCCCGGGCACCAGGCAGCAACACTGACAGGGTGCCTGCACCAGGTGCATGAAGGAAGGGCAAGGAGGCACCACCAGCTGTGACTAGGAAGGGCAAGGAGGCACCACCAGCTGCAGGTGTAAAGGGCAAGGGGCAATCCCCGGCTGCTGACAGGAAGGGCACGGAGCCTGCACCAGCAGGCAGGATGGAGAAGAGGCCTGGTGTTGGGACTCATTCAGAGCCCCCCCCCCACCAACCATGGTGGTTCAGTCATCGGAGGTTGCAGTGGATGGGCTAGAGCCTACCCCCACCACTGCCAGCACTGCCACCAGCACCACCGCCAGCACCGTCACAAGTACCACTGCCAGCAGCAGCAGCCCCATTGGGCAGCCATCCAAGGCTGCAGGGGATGGGCTGGAGCCTCCCCCCACCACTGCCAGCACCGCCACCAACACCGCCACAGCACCACTTCCAGCAGAAGCAGCCCCAGTGGGCAGCCGTCCAAGGCTGCAGGGGATGGGCTGGAGCCTCCCCCCACCACTGCCAGCACCAACACCAGCCCGCCACTGCCACCACTGAGCAGCCGTCACTGCCGGCGGACAGTGTGTCGTCCTGCCTCCATGGGCTGTTGTGCGTCCTGGCCCCTACAAATCCAGTGGGACTGACACCCAGGTGAGAGACTGTGACCTTGCACTCCCCAAGATCTGCATCACAGGGCACAATGCCCCCTCCAGAACCAGTGGAAGAAGCTATTCACTCACTGCATCCTTCCCAGGATGAAGCACACTGGGCACAATGCACCCTCCAGAACCAGTGGAGAAGCCATCCACTCACCCCATCCTTCCCAGGATGAAGCACACTGGGCACAATGCCCCCTCCAGAACCAGTGGAGAAGCCATCCACTCACCCCATCCTTCCCAGGATGAAGCACACTGGGCACAATGTTCCCTCCAGAACCAGTGGAAAAAAACATCCACTCACTGCATCCTTCCCAGGATGAAGCACACTGGGCACAATGCCCCCTCCAGAACCAGTGGAGAAGCCATCCACTCATCCCATCCTTCCCAGGATGAAGCACACTGGGCACAATGCCCCCTCCAGAACCAGTGGAAGAAGCCATTCACTCACCGCATCCTTCTCAGGATGAAGCACACTGGGCACAATGCCCCCTCCAGATCCAGTGGAAAAGCCATCCACTCACCCCATCCTTCCCAGGATGAAGCACACTGGGCACAATGTCCCCTCCAGAACCAGTGGAAAAAAACATCCACTCACTGCATCCTTCCCAGGATGAATCACACTGGGCACAATGCCCCCTCCAGAACCAATGGAGAAGCCATCCACTAGACAGACTGTGGCTTTACACTCCCCAGGACCAAGCAGTGGGCAAACCATCCACTTGAGAGACTGTGGCATTGCCCTCCCCAGGGCAAGCACTCCTCAGGACCAAGCAGTGGGCAAACCACCCACTTGAGAGACTGTGGCTTTGCACTGCCCAGGACCAAGCAGTGGGCAAACCACCCACTTGAGAGACTGTGGCCTTGCACTCCCCAGGACCAAGCAGTGGTCAAACCACCCACTTGACAGACTGTGGCTTTGCACTCCCCAGGACCAAGCAGTGGGCAAACCACCCACTTGACAGACTGTGGCTTTGCACTCCCCAGGACCAAGCAGTAGGCAAACCACCCACTTGAGAGACTGTGGACTTGTACTCCCTAGGACATCACACAGGGCATGTTGCCCCCTCCAGGACCAGTGGTGTTGTACCATCTTCCGGCTGAGGTATTTTCAACCTGATGCCCCTGCAGTGTTCTCTCCGTGTTGTTGCAGGAGTGAGGTGCGGCCTTGGCCTATGTGTTCTGGCCCTGTGGCCCACGGACATTGAGGACTGGGCAGTGTCCCTCCATTTGTAAATATGTATATACGTTTGTAATTTAATACACTTATTCATGTTCTTTAATCGTTTTACACTCACTTTTACCAATCATTTTGTCCTTACATTATTCCTGAGGGGTACGGGGTAGATCGGGTGGAAATGTGATGTTACTGCATCTGGTTGTGTGTATGGTGTTGGGGGTGGGGGTGTTGCATGTTGCGTGTGTGTGTCGCTCTCTTTGTCCTCCCCCTCCCTTGTATGCTAGGCTGAAATACTCACTGTGGTCATCTTCGCCAGCGTTGGTGTTCGTAATGCAGGAAAAGGTAGACGAGCATGGGAAATATGTGCAACTTGGGCTCCATTGATGTCGTGGTTGTTCCCTGTGTCTCCAGGGGTGAGTCCTTTGACTTCTGTGTTTTGTTTCTGTTGTGATTTTGATATCATTGGTACCGCCCCAGAAAAGCTGGCGGATAGGCTGGTCATATTGCAGTGGGCGGTATATTGTCTTCCACCTGGCTGTAGGCGGTTACCGCCGTGGTGCTTGTTGCTACCACCATGGTGGTCGGTGTCTTAAAGTGGCTGTCTGTCTGAGCGGTTTCCGCCGTGGTCATAAGTCCATTTTTGTTACCTCCGGCATGTTGGAGGTATTACCGCTGCTTTACCACCGACTGCCAGGTTTTTAATGAGGGCCATTGTGCTCAAAATGTCAACTATGCAAACACCTCCATTATAGATTTCACATGGGGACTGCGGGGGGAAGCTTTAAGGCTCCAGTGGTACCTGCTGGCTCCCAACCTCCAGTGGGAGTTGGCATTGCTCCTGCACACAGGGGGCAGATAAAAATGCTGCTCCCTGCATGTGGGAGCAATCCTTTCATCTGTTTTCCTGTCTGCTTGACAGCAGGGAGGAAACAGATGAAAAGTCTGCTCCCAGAGAGCGGAAGCAGTTTTCCTGCTCCTGCCTGTTAAAAGCTGACTTACAGTATGCCCTCGCTTGGTCGGAGCTGTCAACCTCGGTGTCCACCTCAGTGTCCACCTCAGGAGATAGGCAGCTGACCCTGGGGTTGGCGGTCCCCAGGGACATTAATTGCTCCAGGAGGGAAGCCACGCAGCCCCCCTCCTTTCAATTTGTAGGGACTGGCCCCAGGGAGGTGGTAGTCCCTGGGGGCCATATATTGCCCTGGGGGGCTCCTTTCCCCCTTTATTTTGATTTCTGGTCCCGGGAAGGTGGTGGTCCCTGGTGCTCTACAGGGCTAAGGAGAGGGGGGGTCATGTGTCCCCATCCAATTTTTTAAATCAAGGGGAGGTGGTGGTCCCTGGCTCTGTAAAGAGCCACAGTGCAGGGATCCTTGCAGCCTCTATTATATAAATCAAGCCCTGGGGAGGTGGTGGTCCCAAGGTCTCTAAAGAGCCAATAGAGGGGGCCAGCCTCTGCCCTCTTTCATACCTTTATATATCCTCATGCCCCTGGGACCTGGCCCACCCAGAGGCTAAACTGTAAACAAGTGCAGAAGATGGCACTTGTTTTGTTTCATTTTAATTCTTCCGTCTGTAAAAAGCAAAATTTAATTCCTGCATCCTTTCACTCTCAAATGTAGATCCATTTTATAGTTCACAGTGCCAACACCAGGGACAGAAAGCAAAGAAGAGTGTCTAAGTGCTATGTTTGAATCCTGCGTTCCTCCCATAGTCCATCAACAGGAAATAGGATGCTATTGAATGGCTATTGATGCAAAATGAGATGAAAACTCACAATCATTTTTCTCTCCCTAGATCCTTAACAGCCTCTCATTTGCCCCTGAGGGCTTCATAAAGTATAATGATAGGAAAATCCTATAAGGGAACAAGCTACTACAACTCTCAGACCAGGTATACACCTCCTCATTTTCCCCTGTGTGTCTATACCACATCTTGGAGGAATGGTGTCTCCATTCAGCTACCTCCTAAGACTACCGGAATCGCAGTGACAGTCGGACCGCCACCAATGAGGCAGCTCAGCCTCCACATTATGACCGTAGCCAATGCGCCACCATCAGAACATTGGCTCTGCCACTTTTTGCTGGCCGATGGCCTGGTGGTGGTGGCGCTGCCCTGGGGAGTACGAGTCCCGACTCCGATGGCTTTTATATGGCGGTTGTACTGCCATGTGAAATCTGGCGTAGAGAGGGTGCGGGGGCCCCATGGGGGCCCCTGCACTGCTCAAGCACTTAGCATGGGCAGTGCTGGGGCCTCCATGGTCAGCCCCATCCTGCTTAGCAGGCAGTGAAAAGCGCAACGGGTGCTGTTGCACCCGACGCACGCGACACTGCTGCCTGCTTGATTAAGTGTCGGCATCAATGTTGTGGACTGTTTCCCGCTGGGCCAGCGGGTAGAAACTCTCTTTGCTTTTCCACCTGCCAAACTCATAATCAGGGCATGAGTCTCTCTAGCACCATTGATAATGAATTATGATGTACAGAATGGAAAGTATGAGGGCTAGGGCAACTCTGGTGCAGGACCTGCATGACTCCCTCCTTCCATTGTACCACTACCTGCCTCACCAGACACCTGTGCACCATTCACTCTGTTTCTAGTCACTAACACATTGCAGGAATCGGGATTCTTGCAAAGTGTTAGTGAAACACCTTTGCCTCACTCACACTGTTCTAGTCACTAATACCTTGGAGGAATGACCCAGGAATGGGAGCCCTGAAGATAAATCTGTTCTTGGCTCACAAGTTCATATAGGGGGCATATAAGGCTATACCTGGGCATGCAGGGCCATTTTTAGGTCCCGGTGGATGTACCAGGATAATGGTGGACATGCCAGGGCCCATGAAACTGAACTCAGCATAAGTGATTGTAAGTAGACTTGGGAGGTAATAATGGGTGTAAGCGGGTAATATATGCATTTAAAGCAGAGCTGACCATTTTAGGGAATACCTGGTCATTTGAGACTACACTAAAGAGTCTTTAGACTGTCACACCATTTTCCGCTCTTTCAATTCCCTCTGGAAGGAAGAATTCAGAGAGTTTACAATGTCCTGCAGCACACCAAACTGTGTTGACTCTTGCACCCCGAGCAATTTTGAAAAAATATCTTTTTATCCATTTCAGCAGTTAATGTCCTAAGGATCAATGCTGAAGACTCTTGAAATGGGAATCCTCTCTGGAAGTCACAGATAGCCCTCTTCTCATAGTTGATTCAGTGTTCAGGAAGGATCTATAACAGCACATTACTCTTCAGCCTCAAAACACTGTCAATACTAACCAACTCGAGTGAGCAAGTGCATCTATGCTGATGATACTTAAATACTCTTGAAACTCTTAAATTATCAATATTGAACCACGATTCTTGGCAATTGAAAACAGGATGAGTGCGAATTGCAACAAACTTAATGCTGCCCTACCACAGCCAACAGGACTGATTATACACCGGCATCAGCTCGCAGTTTAAAAGAATTAGAAGTTATACTGGACACAATATTTTCTCTTGCACCACAGGTTGATTCAGAAATCAAATCCTCTTTTCAAATGTTGAAATTACTAAATAGGATAGTCACATTTTTTTAATTTCTCTAAAGAGTACAGACTGCCACTGACCTCAGAACAACCAGACTGCAGTATGTGAATGGACCATACTTTGGGTCATCTGGAAGGATCGTTTGTAGACTTCAAAGGATGCAGAACACTGCACAAGACACCTACTATGTTTGTTTTCTAGGACCGCATCATATCAGCTTTACATGTTTTACATTGGCTTTCAGTCACTGGATAAAGTTCATGTTTTGGATCTCCCAGAAAACACTGAGCTTGATTTTTATATAAATAAAAGAGGAGTAATACCATTCCTGGCTACTAGGAAGGAATATTGGGAAAGATGTTAATATTGGTGCATCGGCTAAATTATGGAATGTACCACTTTGCATCCATAAGGTGAAATACCATCTGACCTCTTTCTGTGCCATTCAGTCCTGACCATTTCCACTGACAAAGTTACATTTCCTACAGAAAATGCAAAACAAGGACCAGTCTAGTCCCTCACATAGTTCAGTTTTTATTTTTATTTATTTTGGTATTTATGTAGCGGTGGACCAGGGCAGTCTTTACACATAACACATTGCTTTACATAATGCCATTGAAAGAGAATATAATAGAATGGCAACATCAAATTGAACAGAAAAAGAGTTGGTTTCCTAGTCTTTAGTCAGTGAAGTATAGTTTGAAGAGGGGACTGTAGGAAATCAGCTTTTTCTGTGTGGTCACCCTAGATTCTTTGCCTCTTGATGGACCTTATTTCTGCTGCATTTAGATCTCTGTGCCCTTTATCCCTGCTAAACAAGAGTAAAGTCCCTGTGTGCTCCCTGGAAACATAGTTGAATTGGTTTATTCCTGACTGGCTTATTTAATTTGTCCCTAGTATATGGTGCAGAAAGTGTACCCAGGGCCTTGAAGTTAAATGGCACTAGTGGACTGCAGAACCTCTGGTGCTATCTACTATAGGAGCAGTGCAGATATGGCTATGGCCTAGCCCGTTTAGCCTGACTGTTGCAGTTCAAAACCTCCAGTGTGGCCTGTAAAAATAACTGTTTTGGACAGGTAAAGAACTCCCTTTTAATTTTAAATATCGTTAAGTCACTCCTATATAGGCCTTATAGCCCACAAAACAGGGTGCATGGTATTTATTCATTTTTAATGTGTTTATTATAAGTTATCATGATATCCATAAGAGGAGAATAATGAAATACATGTAGTTTCAAAAAACATATCTAATCACACTAATACAATTTAGCATTAAAATATTATCATGTACATTACTCATAATTCAAAAAAGACAAAAGGGAGGGTAATTCAGTGAACAAAATGCAAAAAGTGCTTCAAGTATCAGCTAATCCAGGACTCAAAACATTTACATTCCCCATAGCATCCTGAAAATCCATAATCCGTTAATACAGTAACATGATATCCAATGAAACAGAATTCCTTAATAACATAAAAAACTCATCCCAATTGAAAGGAATGCCAGTGACCCGGGAAATAAAGTGCAAAAGTATCCCACATAGCAAACAGAACACTCAATTCAATCTTGCTTGATACAAACACCTTTGGCAGAGACCACAGAGGTGACCCGATTCATTCCCATTCCACCTATTCAGATGAAAATGCTCCATCCCATCCCTGGAAAGGGGTCCAGATCTGTCTCAACCTTTAACCGGCTTCTCTACCCTTTCAAGAGTACAGGGTGCTTCCCAAATTATATATTGAAAACATTCATGCTAACCATTGGTAGAAAGTCAGGGGATGTAAATCAAGCCATGCTGATACAGATGTGGACTACCACCATAGCTCTAAAGACAAAAAACTGTCCTGTCCCAGTGACCATGTTGTTGTGTATATCCAGTAACATTAGCTAAGGGGTCAAAGTGATATCCACAGACACAGCAGTTTTCATAAACCTGGTTATCTCTTGCTTCAACAATTCCAGTAAAGGACAGGTGCTAAACATATACACCAGGTCTGCTTCCTGACTTTGACACCGAGGGCAGCAAATGCCTACCCCCGCCCCCACCATTTAGCAATTTTAGCTGGTGTATAATACAAATCAAAAAATGTTTTGTAATGTTGTGCCCATAGTACAGCACACAGCAGCAGAGTTTGCCCTAGCTTCAGGGATTCATAAAAGCTACAATCCATTGAACCTAACTTCTTCTGCCAATTACCCAAATGCTTTTCCAAGTCGTTGGCCAAGTATGAACCCAGTAATTCATAAATTTGGCTAATTATACAGCCATTATTATAACCCACTATCTCCATCAAAGCTATTTTAGCAAATATGCATGGGCCCCTCCCTTTTTAAAATGTAAATCACAGATCTGCAAATATTTTAAAAATTATTTTTTATCAATCCCATAGTCCAATGACACAACTCTACCTCCCACAAAAAATCTCCTAATCTCTTGAGCTCCCTAGCCTCCCAACCTAAGGAATATTGATCATGGAATATCACGGGGAGTATTGCGGCTCCCCTTCATTCTGGGGTATAATAGCTAAATCTTCCAATCCCAATGATTTCCTTATGATCACCCAAAATGTGAAAGCTGCACGAAGGGTTTTGAACCTGACTTTCTTGTAATAACTTGGCTTGACCACCATCGAGAGGCAACATCTAGCATCTGCTGCAATTAGCAGTTCATAAAAGGGGGGGGGGGGGCGCTCTTCTCTGCCCTACAACTTTCCTCGTTCCTGCAATGAGAGATCTCATATATTCTAGACCAGCAGCCCAGTCATTATATTTAAAGTTTGGGACGGCCCAGCCACCTCTATTCCTGCGAAGCATCAGGTATTTAAGAGCGGTCCTGGCTTTAGCATATGACCAGATAAATCTGCGCACCATATCTTTCATCGTTTTAAACCAGTGACTTTTGAATTCAAGAGGAATCACCCTAAAGAAGTTCAGGAACTTGAGTAGAAATAGCATTTTCACTATGTTATAGCAGCCAAAAATTGATATCTAAGTTATCCATCCTTCATAGATATCTTTTTGCTTCATGGATTACTAGAGCAAAGTTAGATTCAACTATCTGGTCTATATCTGCCACAGTGCTGACTCCCAAATAAGCAGCTTTTTTCACAATACGTGTAACAGCAAATTGTATCCGATTATTGACAACTAGCTGGGTGTTGTTCTGTTTTAGAGAGTAGCTGGATAATTTCCGCAAAGTCAAGAGAATCTTTCTCTATCTCTTGCATCGATATCACTGGGTTGGACGTCATCACTGCAATGTCATTGGCATATGCAAATACCTTAGTGCTCTTACCATGAAATTGTATGGGTGTGATTAAGATGTTAGACCTCAGTTTCTGGATCATGGGGTCTATATAAAGGGCAAACAACAAGGGGGAACAGAGCCCCCCTGTCTTGTACTGCTCATGATTCAAAAGTTATCTATGATCTAGATGCCTGGCAGTAGGATTTAAATATGCTGCCTGAATAGCCCTGATGAAGCACTGCCTGGTTCTGTACCACCTCATGACTGCCCAAAGATAATCCCAGGCTATCCTGTCAAATGCTTTTTCTGCTTCTAAAAGGGCGAAGGCCAAAGGATCCCCTGAAATTGGTGCAGTGTCAAACAGAATTATGACACAGCGGACGTGGTCTGTGGTTCCCATCCCTGGTATAAATATAAAACTGTGCTGTCTGGGAGAGACCAGCTTATCAATGACCCTGTTTAACCTTGTAGCTAGTACCTTGGAATATAGCTTGGTGTCACTAATGATTAGTGTTATTAGTCTGTATGACCCAGGATCTTGCGGGGGCTTTCCCTTTTTAAGGATCACCACTATTTTAGCCGGATCACAAGATTCAGTTACATGTTGCCCCTTTTGTACCTTCAAGAATATCTCAGCCAGATCAGCATCCAAAGCAGAGAAAAAAATATTATGAAAATCTAGTGGGATGTTATCCACTCTGACTGCTTTGCCAGAAGGGAGATCCTTGAGGGCCGCATTGATTTAATCTCTGCTGAGAGGCACATCTAAAAAGGTCCAGTCTTTGGAGCTGATTTTACTTCCAGAGATCAGATCTAAATATTTCACTGTGTCATTTTCGTCTTCAGCCCCCTCAGCATGATATAGTGCCTCATAAAAGTCTTGAAATACCTCGCGGATTCCCTCTGGATTAGTGACAAACTGACCCCCTCTATCCCTGATTTCAGCAATCTCCCCTTGGGTAACTTTTTGACTGATTCATACCGCCAGCAGATGAGCCAAACTTTCGCTATATTTGTAGCATTCCTGCTTTCAGCCGCTCTATTTGCAAATATGTTGTTAATGGCAGTATTAACCAGCGCAAGCCTTGGTTGGACTGTTACAAGTTCTGCACCTTCTGAAGGCAGACACAATAATTTGAGCCTCAGTCTCACCTAGTTCCCTGTATAAATTTTTCAGCGACTAGTTTTGTCTCTGTTAGTGATTGAGGCTGAAGCTAAGAGTCAACCCATGGCGTCTACTCTGATACCCTTTAAAATCTCCTCCCTTACCTGACCATCCCCAACTCCCCTCCCCCCAGCCTCTCCCCTCTCTCACCTTCCCAAACCTATACCTTGAAGTAATCAGGCCTCCTATGGCCTTGATAGTGGCCCTCCTTCCCAGCTCATGGTGAAATGAAAAGAAAGAAGGAAAAGGAGAAAAGAAAAAGAGAAAATGACCGCTGTATAGGCACACAATATAGATATATCCTGATTCATATTATCTCAGACAAACCATGAAGAGAAAAGACCTTAATAGGCCAATACTAAGTTCATTCAATAAAAGCCTAATCAATACTCAAATTATGCCATATCCATTTTTTGCTTCTCAGGTCCTGCCTGACAGCCCATCCGTATTTTCTTTGACTTTGATCCCCGACGTGAACACACAGGACTTGCTATTTAATACAATCTTGAGGCAGGCAGGATTCATCTGCTATGCTTCGGCCCCCAACACCTTAGAAGGTGTAATAAGCTGCATCAGTCTCTCTACTGTTGCGTGGCAGGAGTACGGTCTTACAAAAAAAGAGTGACCATTGAAGCTATGTCTAGCATCAGAGTGGGCCTTCTTGAAAATAGGTTGTCTAAGCAAGAAGTTCCCAAAATACAAAATTATGACTCTAGGCCTATTGATGCTCTCCCTTGTGAATGACTCTGCTTCTTCAGCATAAGGGGGAATCAATGCACTCTCTGGATCTCAATCTCTCAGTCCATTATGTATATTTGGCGTAAGCCCTCCTGAGGAGATTTACCATAAAAGCCCTTAAGTCATTGCCTTCAACATCTTCCTCCAGAACCAGAAACCACAGATTTCACCTCTGCCTGTTCTCAAAGCCCTCCATTTTCCATAATATTCTGAGATTTGAGACTCTTGAGCTTCAGTCTGATCTTTGAGTGACCCCAGGTCTGTCTCTAGCACTACAGCACAATGTTCTACTCAAGCTATCCTCTCTCCAATCTCGACACAGGCTTTGGTAACTTTCCTCTCTGCACCCTGTAGTTTCTTTGCAGCTAGCCTAGCTTTGTGGCTGTCAGAGCAGGTCTCTTCTTGATGCTGTTTGATAGAGCTATATATTAGCCAAGGGTAGGCTTCTCTGTTGTTTCCACCAAGACCAGAAGCTCTCTCTCCAAAGGGGAACCCAAAGGTTGTTCGTTATGAGGCTCCATATACACCTGTTGTATTGACAAATAGTCCCATTTTACTGCGGGTCCACCAAAATCTATCTTACTTCCCCAGATGTTTTGGTTTTGCTTCTGACTTTAGATCTCTGGCATCTTGCTCGCTTTTACTTTGAGCTCAGCCCTGCTGACAAACTGCTTGAACTGATTCCTGAGGCTGACAGACACACTTCCTCATCTAGTTCTCCTGACTAGAGGTGTTGAACCCGTCGGTGAGCGAAACTAATTTGCCTCCCAGGTCTTGGGAATTATCTAAGGCCATATACGCCATCACACCATCCACCAGAGCCCTGATATTCTTACTGTAGGACTTATATTTTGGATGTTAGGGGACATTTTCTTGCCTTTTTTAAGCCATCCTTCCCTGTAGGGCTGGTAGTTAAACAATCCATTGTCTCCAGAGACTGCACAGCACAATTTTGGGGTATCTCAACTTGATTTAATGCATTCTCTGCATTGTGGCCCATGTGAGCATTACCCACTACACCTGCAACACCCCGCCCAGAGGCACAGTAGAAAGAGCCAATATCTTTGGTGTATCAGCGGGTGCCCAACACCTGGATGCCTCCCTCTTCCTTTGGAGAATCTGCCCCGCTAAAGGTTTGTATGGTGACCCATACTCCTGTCTTTGACATCCAGAGAGACCAACCTCATCAAGATATGACCCAAACCCCCACTATCCTGTCGGTTGAGCTCCATCATCCAACTGCTGGATTCCTGTGAGATTTCATCATTTTGGTTGAATGAGTCCAATGTGTCAAATACTGAGTTTGACGGTCCAATTCTCCTGTCCTTGTGAATGCCCAGTTCTTGGTTGTGTTGTGGGTTATCCAAGGGGCATGGGCCAACTTGCCCCAAATCAAGAATAAAGTTCCAAATAATAGATAGCCCACTCATGAAAGTCAGTATGATCAAAGATCCATCGAATTGGAATAAATCGTGAAGTCATTCAACCATTACTTTCAACAAGGTTTCATTTATTGGTAGTGATAAAATGTAAATGTCTTAGTGTTCCAAGTAAAAATCTTGAAACATATGGTGAAAACACAACAGTAGAAATCTTGAACGTATGGTGAAAAACAGCCAACACTTGTTTCGCCCCATTTATTTGGTTGGTTCACCTGGGGCTTTTTCAAGGCAAAAGTACGTTCTCGGTAGGCCTTCCATTCTTTAGCTAATGCAATCAGTCAATGTAACAAGTTACAGGATAAAGCCCATTATGTGGAAGAGTTTTCTTCTTTTTTTAAAATGGCGCCGGACATAATCGCTGTACAGCTCACCAACAGCCCTGTATCTGGCTCTCCAGTGACCCCTCCAGTACTTACAAGCTCAGCATTATACCCCAGCGTGAAGTGGCCCACTAGCTCCTCCGAAGGCTCACCAGCTGAGGCCAGTGTTGAGACTGAGGCCAATGAGAAAAACTCTCTTATGAGGGGTTCTGACGCTGACCTTCAGGACTGTTCACCATAGTCTGGGTCCTTCCTCTCCATTAGAGATTGCGGTGCTAATTCGAGTTTGGCGATCATACCCAAAGACTGCGTGTAAAAGGCAGCCAATATACCACCACCGATGGCGTAGTGAAGCCTGTCGCATTAGGACTGACCAACACAACACCGTCAAATTTTGACTGGAAAAACAGTCGGCCCAAACGACTGAAAGAAGGAGGCGGTAGCCCCACCACCACAGCCACGCCGAGAAAATGCCACCTGGCAAATTCCGATACACAAATCAGCAATGCAGAAACCAACACAGCGGTAATCCATTGGCGGTCCAAACCGTTGCGGGAAAATAAGTAGCCACCACCGCAGCAACACTGCACCAGATAGGATAACACCAGTAGCAACACCTGAAACACATACACACACCTGTCCACAGCACTCCAAACACCCCCCATACATACCCAGAACCCTTTGCAAATAGAAACCCTGACAGAGCGATAGAAGGACACACTGAATGGAGGCACTGCACCTAGATACTATAGGCACCATCATACTAAGCATGCAGCACACAACACACCACTGCACACAAACACCAGAGAGCACACAAACATGTTATTACACATATTAACAACTACAACAGCACACCCATAATCCCTGCACACCATACACCCCCACCCACAACACAACCACCATGGCACCACAAAAAAAACCAGATTCACAGAAGAGGAGCTCAGGGTAATGGTTGAAGAAATAGTCAAAGTGGAGCCAAGACTGTTTGGAGCACTGTTCCAGCAGACATCCATAGCCCGGAAGAACGACGTGTGGCAGAGGATAGTCAACAGGGTGAATGCAGTGGGGAACCATCCACACACAAGGGAGGACATTGGGAAGAGGTGGAACGACCTTAGGGAAAGATATGGGCCATGGCTTCCAGACACCAACTGGCCGTCATGAGGACAGGTGGCGGACCACCACCACCTCCCCCAGAAATAGCACAGTGGGAGGAGATGGTCCTGGCCATACTACATCCAGAAGGCCTGACTGGAATTGCTACTGGACTGGACACTGGTAAGCCCACTGTGCTCACTGGCCACCATGTCCCTCTCAACAGCATGTACCCCCCACCACGTTCTCACCCCCTCAAACCACTGAACGTGCACAATCCCATCATTGGCCCTATACTCACACGTGCATGTCACATCTCTCCACTGACGCCATTCCCTCACAGTTAGTGCGTGTATGCCTCACATAGCAGAAAGTACCACAACTACCACAATGCAACACTCCCTACCCTTGCCTGACTGCTACGTCCATATCACAACTCTGCAATTGCACGTTAAACCATGTCACTCCCCATCACCAATATGTGGTAGGAATGCACATCAGTACATGGCAATGACAGTAGCAAGACAAATGTAAACTGTACTGCAAATTAGTACCATTGCAACCTTCCACTGATGGGAAAACAAGCAGTGGACTGCAAACTGTCAATGCCAGTACTGCCCTGCAAATGCATTGAATGAGGGAATACAACCATGTGTGTCACCTCATAAATAACATCATCTGACACAATACCTCTCATCTCACAGGTCTCCCAAGTACTGACACACAACAGAGGAGCCTAGTGACAGGAATCCCAGGCCTGGATGCAACACTAATAGGGGAGGATGCACATGCAAGTCTGGATTCAGACAATGAACCTGGCCCATCAGGCATGAGTGGTCAGTCCACTGCCACCAGCCTTACCCTGCCCATAACTCAAACAACCTCCCCTGTGGCAGCCAGTGCACAGGAGAGCCCACCTTCCCATACCTGTGTCCCAAGGTCACATCAATCATCAGTGTGCCCCACAGGACAGGGACAGGAGACAACAGTGCAAACCCAAGACAATGACTGTCCTGGTGTCAGTCGGAGGGGGCACACTCCACCAGGGGCACAGGGGGCAAGGGCCAGTGGGAGGACAATTGTGGGACAAGGGACAAGGCAGATACAGGACACGACTGTCCAGGGTCCTGGAAGCCTACCAGCAAACCGAGGACCAGTTGGGCCAGATACTCACCACCTTGCAAGACACACAGAGGCTGCAGGAGGAATACCACCAGGAGGCCAGGCAGCGGTGGCAGACACACAATGCCACCATGGCCTCCATATTAGGGGAGTTCAAGGAACTCAACTGCATCCTGCAGACATTCTCTACCCAAGAGCAGGCCCCATCCAATAGTCTGTCAACATCACTGCCCTCAACATTAGCACCTGCCACTGGAATGGAGGCACAGCAAGAGGACCCACAGGACAACAGCACCCCTACCCCTGCAGCTGCGGAACCCCCGTAAAAGAGGTTGCCCATCGAGACATCCTGCAGGACCCCAGGCCAAGACAAATCCCCCACAAGGAAGTGATCCCTCTCCTGAAATGTCACCCTTGTGTGCCACTGTAACACCCTCGTCTGCCTCCCCCTCAGCATCAGAGTCACCGGCCACAAACACAGCTCCAGCATTAACATCCCCCTCCTCCAGGAGAGCCAGAATATGGAGCATGCAGCATGCAACAATGATCTGTAGTAGTGCACCACCAGACACATGGAGACAACAAAATCTGGCTTTCAAGAGACCGAAAGTACGTTCAATCACACACCTCGTCTAGCCATGTGCCTTATTGTACCTGTTCTCTCCTAATGTAGTTGGATGTCTTACAGGTGTCAGGAGCCAGGGCAGGTTGGGGTATCCGAAGTCACCTGTGTGGGAAAGGAAACATGGCCATGGGTAACATTGCTTGGCGGAGTGCTGACTGGGTCATGAGGGCTATAGACATCTGACATGGAGAGCAGTACACTTCCATATGAGCCAGGCCATTTCGCCCTGTAGCTGGCACAATTTTGCAGGGACACTGCTGTTCCTCAAGATGTAGGAATCATGTACTGACCCAGGGAATTTAGCGTTCACATGTGTAATGTATCAGTCTGCAAGACACACCACTTGTACATTGAGTGAATATGTACTCTTCCTGTTCCTATAAACCTGTTCATTGATCCTCGGAGGTACCAGGGCAATGTGAGTCCCATCAATGGCCCCAATTACATGAGGGACATTTGAAATGTTGTAGAAGGCTGCTTTCACAGAGGGAAAATCTGGAGGTAGTGGGAACCTAATGTACCTGCGCACATGCTTGAGTAGGGCATCCAGCACATTCTGCAACACCTTAAAGAATTGGGGCTGCGAAAAGCCTGCAGCCAGTCCCACTGTGCTCTGAAATGAGCCACTCACCAAGAAATGCAGGACTGACAACACCTGGACTGTTGAAGGGATGGCATGGGGATTCCTCAAACCCGGCAGGAGGTCTGCCTTCAACTGGCTGACTCACTCCATTCTGGGCAAATCTGTGCAGGGGGACAAACAACAATCAGAATGTCTGTCACAATGTAGGCTATACAGTATGACACATGACAGTCATTATGCAATAGTCATGCAAGTTGCCTGTAATGTGCCAGTACACATTACTCTACTCTCCATACCTAATCAGACAATGGCACATGATTACTGTGTGGATGGACGTATATAGGACATGTACACCTACATCTTTGCTGTGTCTAACCTTACTGCTAAAAAATGCTGACAATTGTTGTGCCAAGTCTGTACATCTCACTAGACATGCACCACATGTGTCCATAACCACCATGTCAGACCTGAAGTATGTTTTTGTGTGGACAGGCAGGTAGTGAAGCTGTGCAAACTCAAGACAGTAATGTCACAAACTAAAATGGCATCCGCATGTCCGGCCTGCATTGGACTGCTGGAAGTGACCTTGTTCCGCGGCGGAAGTCATCATGGTGGAGTGCAGTCAGAACCGCCGTGCAACTCCTCATTGGTTAACATTGATGTCAATAGAAGACTGGAACCAATGACGATCACCGCTGGTGGTGACGGTCATGACCGCTGCAGTCGTAACCGACATTTTGTGTGAGACAGCTCACTTAACTCTTGGTATTCGGGCGATACAGACCTCCACTTTGTGTGTTGCTGTGTCCTGTTCCTTGGAGCAATGATGGCACGCACTGCAGGGGAAAGGGCCCCAGCCTTCTCAACAGAGGAGCTGGACAAACTGGTCGAAAGGGTCTTACCCCTGTATGGGCGGTTGTATGGAGCTCCAGGACTGCAGGTCAGTACAAAGTCCATGGTCCCAAAAGTTGTGTGTTGCTTGACGATGTATGTGGGTGCTCATTCACATGTCATGACTGACCAGGTGTGTAGCATGCACATGATATGTGTGGGACATTGCCAGTGTACATGAGCAGTGTTCATTGTGTGTTGCCTACGCTCACTGCTGGATTGTTATCATTTACATCATGTCCCCCCTTTTCTCATTGTTTCCCAATCAGGTCAGCGCTCGCTAGAAGAAAGGGTTGGAAGTGTGGACCCTGGTGGTCCATTGCCAGTGGCGCACCCACTGCAGGAAGTGGTGGGAGGACCTACGTCGCGGAGCCCGCAAGACAGCGGAGGCCCAGCTGGGGACGGCCTCCTAATGTGGGAGGGTGCACGTCAGACCCTGCCCCCCCCAATGGCCCGCATACAGACGGTGGGATACCCTGATTTGGATGGGTGCTTGAAGGCAGCACAGCAGCCACAAGTGTTGACTGTCAGGTCACTAATGCATGGTTCTGCACTGTTACCCTCCTTGGACTTGGAATGAATGTAGTCAGATGTGATATAGGGAATGTACAGTCCTGGTTGCCACACCCATCAGGTAGGCATGTGTGATGGACGCTATGTTGAGCCATGTAGGATGAGGAGTGGTGGTACAGTGACACATGTTCAGCTGTAGGTATGGGCCTCTCAAGTCCGCTAAGATGTAAATAGCTGCATCCTCCATCTCTGCGTGTACTGTAGTACTTTGAAGTTGTCATGATGGCCCTATATATGGGTAATGACAGGCATGTTCCGTGAGGGTACAGTTGCATCACTTCCTACATCAATGGATCCTCTGTACCACATGTACTCCTCACATTCCTATCAGTTACTTAGTGTCCTGAGTCCCTCTATGCTTAGTTTTATATCATCCTGACGTGGATGACATGTGATTGGTTATAGTCCAGGGCTTGATTCTAGGAGTACTCATTTTGGCATTGATGGGCAATTCATGCAGGAGTTTGGTCTGCAGGGTTGTGATGCGTTTTGGACTTAGCCTGCATGACTCTTTTTGGTAAAGACTGCTAAATTGTCCAATGTTTGGCAGGCAGGGACTGTTATCTGCATTGTTTGTATGTGAAGTGGATGTGTGGGTTCTAATATTTTCCTCCCTTTCTGTTTCTGCCACCCTTCATTTCTCTCTCCTCCTCTGTCTACGTGTGCACGTGCATTAGCATCATCTGGCGAGGGAGGAAGGGCACCTTCCTGGCAAGATGGGATGCTGCAGCCCACGGGACCCAGGAGGCGACCAGCAGTGAAGCCGAGGGGACCAGTGGGACGGAGGGCGAGGGGAACAGCACGGCGGAGACTGGAGCTACCACATCTGACTCAGAATCCTCCTCCAATGGTGGCTCCCTGGCAGTGGCGGGCCCTTCTGGTGCCACACCAACACAATTGTTGTCCGCCACCCCCCTTTACAGCACCGCCCTCCCTGTAGCACCCCACCCAGTTGCCCGTGCCTGCTCACCCAGGAGGGTAGGCGTCTCCTTCGCCACAGGCACCTCTGCCCCTGCCCCAGTCCGCCCTGCTTCCCTCAATGAGGAGGCTATTGACCTCCTGAGGTCCATCTCTGTGGGGCAGACAATGTATGTGAATGCCATCCAGCGTCTGGCGTCCCAGATGCAGCAGACCAATGCGTTCCTGGAAGGAATTCACAGTGCCTTGTCTTGCCTCCAGAGATCGTTTCAGGCTCTGGCCTCCTTGTTGACGGCAGCCAGTGGCCCTTCATCTTCCGTCCCCCCTCCAGCTACCTGTTCCCAATCCACAAGCCCTCTCCCTACACCCGTCCATGGCACACCAACACACCAACACACACGCATACACCCAGTACAACAGACAAGGTGCGCAAAGACAGACATGGGCATCACAAACGTTTCACACAGGCATGCACACACACAACACACATCTGCAGACACAACAACAGATACTTCTCCTACCACCTCCTCCCATACAGTCACATCTACACTCATACCTGCCAGCACAGCATCATCACACACTGGTCCTGCTGTCCTTCCTGTCAACACCACAACAGCAGACTCACAATCACACACCCCACACACCACATCCGCACTCACCACGACTATCATATCTAAAACCTGCAGTACATCCACCTCACTTGCACACACCACCTCAACATTCACTCACACATCGCCCATTCCATCTCCCTGCTTCTCTGTCCCCTCCCAAGAAATGCATACGTACCCACTCACCCACCCAACATTCAGCCACTACACACATACAGACACTGCGCACACCAGCATCCACGTAAAGCACACAGACACGTCAGACGACCACTCCCTCTACCACCACTCATCTCCCTCAATCATGTGACCGGCCTGTGTACCTAAGAGAGTTTTCCTTGCTGCCCTTGACCTCTTCCCTACTCCTCTCCCACCCATCTTCCCGGTAAACAGCGTGTCCCCCTGCCCCTCTCAGGCCCTTCCACCTCCCATTCCTTGGGTACCCCGCAGTGTTTCCCCTGCTCCTCTACCCCGCAAAAATTCCACCCCTCCCAGTGCCAAGGTCATCCCTCCCAAGCCCAAGCCAAAACGTGCCCCTTCCACTTCCAAGCCTCCCCCACACCCTCACTGCCCTGAGGTGCCTGCCTTTCCCGTTGCTGCCCCTATTAAGTGGAGGCCTAGCTTCAGTCAGGAGTCAGGTTGGACCATTCTTGATGGGCAATGTGTCCTCAAAATTGGACATTTGAACTAGCCATTGGCACTTTTGTATATAGTTTATTGTTCCAATACAACTGCCCACATTGCTGTGGTTGGCAAGATGAGATGCTTGTCCTGGTTTCCTTCAACATTGTGGTGTGACATCTGTATACAAAGGTGTGTGGTATCTGTGTGTGGGATTGTGTCTGTGTTGTTGCATGCGTTTGGTAGATGGCTTGCGCCATGGGGATGTTGTGATGTGTGTGTCTGCTTGCTTGTGTGTTTGCATGGGGTGTTGTGTGTGTTTGTGTGTCTAGTGCTGGATGTGTGTATTTCCTTGATTGTTGGTTGTACGTGTTGTGTCACCTGTATGATTGTCTGGAAGTGTGTTCACAGCTATTGATTGTGTGTCATTGCTACATGGAGTTCATTGTGTCTGTGTATGTGTGGTGTCGCACAATGTGCCTGTCTATGCCAGTGTTGAGGTGTTTGTGGGGTAGTTGTCATTGTATGGTTATGGGGCCTGATGGTGGTGTTGTTGTGCGTGGTGCTGTATGTTTGGCATGTATCTCATGGCTTTGTGTGTGTATTGGGTATTTGGCATTGAGGTATGTTGTGTGTGCGTGTGTGTGGCCTTCACTGTGTGTGTGGGGTATGTGTATTCTCTGTGGGAGTTTTTCACTGCCATTTCCCTCCCCTCTGTGCTAGGTATACTTACGGTTGTTGTTTTCGTCGCCACTAGTGGTCCTTAAGGTGTATGGTGAGATAAAACGCTGGGACGACTAGCAGTTTGTTTGCCATGGTGGCCGCGGCGGCATCTCTGTGCCTGGAGGTGGGTGTTTCCATTTATACTTTCGGTTTTCATCAGGTTTTTCATGGCGGTAGGGCCCCACCGGGTATCCTGGTGGAGCGGTTGCTCGGAATATGGAGGGCGGGACATTGGCTGCCTCCTGCCTGAAGTTGTCTTCAGCAGGCGGATGCTGCTCGTCGACGGTGGCGGGGCTGGTGGTGAGTTGTCTGTATTGCATTGGATGCACCACGTTACTCGTTATATGGCGGTCAGAACGGCCACCCTGCCGGCGGTCACAAGACCGCCATCGGCTTGGCGGTTCGGTTACTGCCAAACTCGGAATGAGCACCTGAGACTTGGAGCCTTTAGAGCTTTAAGGGCCCAGCTTCTTAATTGCAGAACCGTTGCCACTCTCATCAGGTTTGGAGCGGGGCGGTCCAGGGCTTTGCGATGCTGCCAGCAGAATCTCAGCCATTCAGTCCTGGGCCCGCCGCGAGTATTCTGGTGGCATACATCTCCCTGGGAATGCTTGTGCCACATTCTGTCTGGCCCTCAGCAGGCTGCAGCAGTACTTGCTGCTTCTCAGTATTTTCACATGCACCAGACTAGACGGGTAACTGCTGCTGCAATAGCCAGTTGAACAAGTCTGCAACTGTGTCTCCAAGACCTAGTTACGACAATCACAAACACCACAAAAAACATCCACTACTTCTCCATCCCTCACCGACTGATTGAAGCAGATAAGGAGCGGAGCAAATGTAGCTGCTTATACAAGCGCCATCTTGCTCCACGTGCACCATCTTGCTAGGTGCCTGGTATTTAAAAGTTATTTTCTAATAAATATCAAGGAGCAATAACATATAGAAAAGGTGCCTGTTCTGTGCCTGAAGTTCCTGGAGGCTAATTTGCATTATCAAATCTATGCTGACAGCTCTGTCGGCACTCCTGAAAGGTAGAAAAACCAGATCACAGGACAATTCTTGTGTATCTTCTGTCTGCTTGCTGAAGGACCTGAGTTTTTTGTTGGTACTGAGCCTGTTTCAAACTTGATTTTAGTGTTAAATGTGGGAAGACAAAAGTGATTAACACAGTGCACTTTCCTGCACATCCACAACTCTCAGAACCCAGGTTTAGTGTGGCCAAATACTTTTACCATCTTGAAAAAGCCCTGACACATGGCATTATTAGTCTGTTTGGCAAAGGCAAACAGTAACTGCTGAAAAAGTGAGTAGGGTTGTCCCCAGAAACATTTACCACATTAGTTAGGGAGTTTTGAGCCCTTAGTGCAAATTCATATGCAGTAAACCACTTATCAATGTGATCTCCTCCCACATAACTTGGCACCACATCCTTGGGTATACAAAAGTTTTGTCTCCAGCAGGTCCTGTATGTAGGCTGTCATCATCACTGCTGGACTCAGACTGCCTAGACTTGAGCTCCAGCTCGTTCAGACTCAGTTCGTAAGCCAAGATCAGTTTATTTTCTGCCAAGGCTCTTCCTGCCTCAGTTCTCCTCTCTTCTGCCACTTTTTTTAATCTTGTCAACTGTAGTTGAAATTCGCTTTCCTCCCTCCTTTCCTCTGCGGTTGGACAATGATGGGAGACACTGCTTCCAGGTCTCACAGGAGGAACAGAATCAGGGGTGTCACCCCCCACTACTGCTGGTAAATCCTCTGGCGAGCCATCCACTTGCTCTCTCAACTCCACATGCTCTTGTGAGCAGGCTTCTGCCCAGGACCTCAGCGCCTTTTGGTACTTCTCATTCTTGGAGGCTCCCCGGGTAGGTACCCCCATCCCTTTGCAGAAACCTTTCAGCTGGTTGACAGTCTATGTCTCCAGCTTGGCTAGGTAAAACTCTCCAGCTCCACTTGCAGACCCAGCTAGAGACATGCTGTATAGGATATAGATTAGAAAATGTTAAGTAGGGAAATTTGTAGAAAAAAGAAACAAATCAAAAAATGATCTTTGAATGTGGGTGGGTAGTGTACACGTAGTTATTGTATGGCACTGCACAAACACAAGTCTTATACCACCGCTGCCACTAATGTTAGAAATGGGGTCTCTAGTTGCCAGAGGCATATACCCTTGTCCAAGTAGGGACCACAACCCTATTCGGGGTAAGTCACACACAATCCAAATTATCCTGTGCCCACCCTCTGGTAGGTTGGCACTAAGCAGTCAGGCTTAACTTAGAAGACAATGAATAAAGTATTTGTACAATAAAGTAACACAGTGAAAACACCACAAAAATACACCACACAAGTTTAGAAAAATAGATAAAATTTATCTGAACAAAATAAGGTAAAATCGACAAAGGTCCAATAAGCACAAGTTGAAATATTGACTATGCAGACTCTTGCACCACAGCTTTGCTATATCTTGGAACCAGCACATTACTTTGGCTGCGTAATGCATCTTGAACTTGGATCCTCGCAATGCTCCGCAAACCAGGATTTACGATACTCTGTTTATCAGGCCTAACTGGGTCCCTGTAACCGGCCTGTGCTCCATTATGGTCAGCTTGACTTTGTCCCAGTCTGGCAGAACCAGATATTCACAGTTAGTGCTTTGTGCTTTTTGTCACTAATTTTACTGAAATCTTTAAACATGCATATCTCCAGTTCTACTGATTGAACTTTTGTTGTGCTGGTCTGGTTTCATTTATAAAAAAATACTCAATTTTTCTAAACTGGTGGGAGATCTTTTTGGGGTGTGTTTTCATTGTTTTACTGTTTGAAGTCCCGAACAAATTCTTTAACGTTGCCTCAGAGTTAAGCATGACTGCTCTGTGTTTAGCTACCTGAGAGTTGAGTACAGGTTAATTTAGGGTTGCTTGTGACTTCACCCTGAGAAGGATTGTGGTTGCTGCTTGAGAAGGGTTTCATCCCGGCTCAACCAGAAACCCAATTTTGTTTGCTGCTTTGTGCCTACCTAGGTACAGGGTGCTTAAAACCACTCAGAGACACAAAAGTCATCTGAACCAAGCTACTTTTTTAAACTACTACTACACCAATTATAAACATGACTTAACTGGCAATCATAAGATGGGACAGGAAAGAGTAATCCCAGAAATTGGGGCAATATGTTAAGGAAATGGGAGTGTTATGGAAAAGCTCTCTGATAGAAAATGGTCCATCCTGAGAACATCAAAGCTGCACATCAGACATCTTATAGAATGTTCACCTTCCAGCCTAAACAACATGCAAACACATGCCTACCGTTATCTGACATGGGTTGAAGCATCACGATCCAAACCTAATTACTGTCACATAGGAGTATAACATTTTCCATCACCCATTGCTAATAATAGACGGTTGTGTGGTCTAAGTTTCAGCCAGGTGGAGGATCGGCCAGCTTGCAATGAGTCATTCTTGTGTTTCTTTTCATAGTCCTCTTGCAGCTTCTGACCAACATCCCGCCTACTCCCAACCCACTTATGTTGTAAGTGCCAAACAGCCTTACTTTGTATTCTTACATTCTCCATGCCTAAGCACTGAGGCATTATACAGGTATGGAGTCCCTCTTAGAACTACATGCATGCCTGAAAGCTCAAGATGTAATATTTCAACACGTCCTTCTATCAACCACCCATGCACACTGCACTCTCCAACAAGACAGACATAAACGGATGTACGAAGTATCTGCCTCTGTACTATGGTGGGTATAATAGGCTGTGCAGAAATATCAGGCTATACCTAGGCATATGAGGCTAGAGCTATAATTGGGCCTCCTTTGTTTAAACAGCCTCATAATGTACATGGATTGTAGTGTAGCACAGGAGTGTGTTACCTGTGCACATTAGTCAATATCTGTGTATAGTGAGATACAACGGGCAAGCAAGACTATATATATTCACAGTAGGCTCCCATGTGGATGATTATCCTAAACATATAGGCTAAAGCTGGTCATATGACTTGGTGCAGGTGCTTAGTGAGCTGTTCCCATGAGACCAAACCTACAGGGCTTCTTTAAAGCTCTTGTGTGAAGCTCTTCTCAGTAAATGCTAATACACGTGAGCACATAAGTGTGTGCTTATATTATGAGGCTGTATCAGATCATACAATAGACAGTAGACAGTCAAAATTGGAGATGTTCTAATTGGTTAATTAATAGGACTGAAAAAGGGCTATCTTTGTGTAATGAGGCTTTATCCAAGTATCTGTTGTTTTACTTCGGCATCTAAGCTGCCCCTGGACATTTGGTGGTGGTACTCAGACATGGAGGGTCATGGTCAAAGTACAGCTGCAGTACTCTGGTGCAGGAGGCTGGGGCTGAGCATATAGACCTGCATGTCATGTCCAGGTATATTCCAGCAAGATGATTTGCTGATAATCTCAATAAATCCACTTCACTTAGCAATGGCCTTCCTTTTCAGAGAAGCTTACCAAAGCCATAGAGTCACTGGGACAAATGGCGGTAAAGGGAGCGAGAAAGGCATGAAACTTGATCACTATTAGAGTCATGAAAAGAAAGCACGACCATGAGCAGCAGTTTAAATGGGACATGTTTGTCACCTCCCCTCTTAACTACTGAAGAAGGAGGCTGAACCTGGAGTCCTGTTAAATGACAATTTTGAAGATTCACCCAGGATACAGATTCTAGAATGCAAAAGTAATTATCCAACAAAGAGGACCAACAAGTTAAGTGAAAAAGAGACCACGGTTTGTTCAAACATCATCAAACACTATTAGTTTGAGAATATAATTTACTAATTTACTTAGTAACTTGCGTGGTAAGTAGGTAAGTAATAGTTTATTGTATATAGTTAATTTAAACAGTTACAAAAATTAAGCTCAAGAGCGCAAAATCTATTTTCAGACATAAAACAGTTAATAAATATTAATTTAAAACAAAATGTCCCAAATAACAGGTGCATAATAAATTATGGTTATTTAGTTATTACAGCGTGTACCTGCTCAGTGTGGGTGGTTTTATAAGGCATAATGCATGGAGTAACAGAGCACTGAACCTGTGTGGGTGTGAGGCTATGGAATATGCAAGAAATAGCCAGGAAGACTTAGGCCCTTAATACGAGTTGGCTGGTAATTGGTACAATATTTATCACATCAAATAAAATCTGCCTCAGTTGAGCCATTACAAGTTATCGATGATGTATACCGGCACTTTTGTGATGATACATTCCTGCAAAGACATCATGAGACTTCAGTGGCCGCCGCATGATAACACATACCTTTCCATGCGTCACCACCCTTGCACTTGCATACACCATAACCCAGCACATATATAAATATTTTTAAATCTACATTCAAAGACACCACAAACAAAAGCACATGGAAAAGAAAGGAGTCGCTCAGTAGCAAATTGAAGCTGACAGGTCCTCCAAAAAAGGTTTTACAAAATATGTTTTTTTAAAGAAAATAATGCATAAGGCAGGGGCAGGGAAGTAATGGAGGAGTGTGTGGTGCAGAGGGGGAGGAAATCCATGCACCGAGAAGCAGGAGCAGCACAGGGGCTGAGCAGGGATGGAGTAGTGGGGGGCTTTAAAAATAAACAAGCATTTGCAATGCAATGGGTCTCGAGTTTGCTCGAGTTAAAGCTATTAGCATTGTAAAGTCCTAACCGGACTTTTCTTGCCACATAAACTGAAAATGATGGCCGCCATGATCACAAAGCAGACACACAAAAGGAAACAGAAGTTCGCTCGCAGTGAAATGTACTGGCAAAAGTGTAATTATCCATGTAACCTGCAAAAGTGCAATTATCCATGTAACCGGCAAAAGGGCAAATATCCATGTAACAGGTTCGATGTCATACAAACAGCTCGACTAGTGCCCAGCGATATTGTGCTGCCTATGAAATAAAGAGAAAAAGTAGTCCAGAAACCATATTGAAAATATGGATCCTTGTAGATTTTCAGTAGTTTACCGGTGCCCTTGAGGTGGGCTAAACACCAGAAAAAGCATGATGTATGCATGCCTTTCACTAATTAAATCAAGCAAATTCTAAAAGGCAAGCCTACGCCTGATGGGCGTGACATGGGCGTGGTTAAAAGTCCAGAGAGATTACACCAGGGACAGAGTGCTTTGTGCTATACCCTAAAAAGGGGGAAGCAGTGGAATAGCTGTGGGTCGAGCGACATGGAAAGCAGGAGAGAATTTGGGGGGAGGGAGCAGCACATGAGGCTGAGTGACAGAAGAAAACAAAATAACATATATGCAAGTAGTGAAAGGGTAGTAAAAGGGCACAGGTCTTGCAATCAAAATCCATTAAAAAGAAATGCTCCAGAAGCGAGACACACAACATTGAGGAGGAAGATCATCTAATAAGAAGCATGGAAATGATGTATACAAACAAAACCATCCAGAAAAGAGCAGGGGTCTGACCCAAACCCCCCTTCTTACATGTTTGTATGTATATATTTTAATATATTAACAACAGTCGAGCTTTTAAAACAGACAAAAAACTGAAAGCTGTTTGACCAGACTGAAAAACATCTTTTTTGGAGAAGCCGTAATTGTTAAACTCTTTGCTTTTAGAACCCAGGCTCACCTACCTAGCATGGCTGTCAGGCACAGGAACAGAAGCAGGCCGCTTCAGGTGTAGATTGTCAGATGTACATAACTCAGCCTGATAAACATCACCAGTGATATTAGGCCATTTTCACCAAATGCCCTACATCTTTTCCTTGGACAGAAAGTTAACAACATAATGATCAAAACAATAATCACCCTGCAGAAAAATAAGTTTGGGCACACTAATTAAATGTAACTTGCAAGATAAGAAACTATGGCCCTCATTCTGACCTTGGCGGTCGCGGAGAGGCGGCGGTCGGACCGCGAACAGACCGGCGGTGTTAAAAATGGCATTCTGACCGCGGCGGTCACCGCCGCGACCGACCGCCACTTCTCCACTCCGACAGCCACGGCGGTCATGACCGACGGGCTGGAGTCTGCGCATTCCGGTCCGGCGGTCGACCCAAGACCGCCAACGGTATCATGACCCTGCTTACCGCCGCGGTTTCTGGCGTTCGGGAACCGCCATGCGAACCATGGCGGTAGGCACTATTGGGGCCAGGGAATTCCTTCCCTGGCACTGATAGGGGTCTCCCCCACCCCCCACTGCCCCCCCGAGTCCTCCCCCCACACCCTCCACCCCCCTGCCACCCCCCAGAGGTGGTACGAACCCCCTCCCCACCCCCACCCCGACATGCACATACACGCACCCCGACATGCACACACCCCCAACATGCACATATACACACCCCCTACACACACATACACAACGGGGACACATACCCGTACACATACATGCCGACATGCGCACCCGCCGAACTACACACATCGCCCATAGGCACAGCAGCACTCCCCGCCCGCATGCACGCACTCACACCCCCCCTCTACACACTCACACGCACACCCCCATGCACGCACACATCACACAACACCCCCCCACCCCCTCCCCTCACGGACGATCAACTTACCTTGTGCGTTGGTCCTCCGGGAGGCGACGGGAGCCATAGGGACGTGACCGCCAACAGAAGACCGCCAACAGAAGACCGCCACACAGAAATGTGGGTCGTAATTCTGTGGGCGGTGTTCTGCTGGCGTGGCGGTGGACGTTGACCAGTCTCCACTTTCCCGCCGACCGCCAGTGTGGCTGCTGGCGGTATTCCGGCGGAACGCTCCCAGCGGTCGGAATACGCGCAGCGGCATACCGCCGCGGTCGGCGGTCTTTACCGCGGCGGTAACTCGGCGGTCTTGCGAAAAGACCGCCAAGGTCAGAATGATGGCCTATATGTTCCACTAGATAAACAGGACAGACTTTTTTCCTGTGAACATAACTTAACAAATATAGGGCCAGATTTATTATTCTTTCACGCAATGCAACGCAGCAAGCCTCTTTGCTGCGCTGCATGAAAGGGTGTATTTACCACTATACTGCCTATTTCTGTCATTTTCTAGAACTGGCACACTTTTAGCTGCCTAGTGCCAATGCAGGAATCCTTGTGTCATGGTGCAAGGACCCCAGCTTTGTAGGCAGGGTTATTTTTGTGCAGGAAGGGACATCTTCCTGCACAAAAGCCACCTGGAGAAACATTTTCCATTCTGCAGCACCCACAGAAAGAGTAAAACACAAGAAGAAATATAGATGTTACGACACACCTGGGCAGGTGTAGCATTTTGATGCATTCCCAGGTCTACCACTAATAGTAAATCTGAGAGTGAGCCAAAATCCATGGGTGGATGTGTGGGAACACACACGCTCCACACACGGAATGGCTCCCTGCTGCAGTGTAACTTACGGCAGCGATTTGCACTGCCTTGCATTACTCTAGATTTATCAAGCCATGCAGGGCCATGCAAGCACTTAGCGCATGGGTGACCCAAAACCTTGATTAATCTGAACCATAATTTGTAGCACTCTAATAGTAACAGCTTCTAATGGGAAAAGACCATTTATTGTGTCAAGGGGTGGGCATGAAGTTCTTCATGGTAACTTGGATCCTGCATCTAAGATGTGCAGGCACTTGGGTTTTGCAAGCACTTAGCGCATGGGTGACCCAAAACCTTGATTAATCTGAACCATAATTTGTAGCACACTAATAGTAACAACTTCTAATGGGAAAAGACCATTTATTGTGTCAAGGGGTGAGCATGAAGTTCTTCATGGTAACTTGGATCGTGCATCTAAGATGTGCAGGCAATGCCTCATGGTAAGCACCTTGATCCCACGCTACTAAGTACAAAGAGATCAGATGCCTTTAGAAAGGATACTTTGTCTTCTGGAGGAAAAGCCAAAGTCAGTAAAAACACCTGTAGTCTGAGGCTAGCTAAAAGACTTGCTCAAGATGGCTAGTGATGTGGACCATAGGTAGGATTAGTGGTCTAGTGAAGATCTGGAGCAAGACTGGAGAACTACAGGTGAAGTAACTTCCATTGCGTTGCGATGCAAAGATGCCAATCATGCAGCTCCTTAAATACTTATAAACAAAGTAATAACCCACAGGAACAGGAAAACTATGACGGCCATGATAGACTGTGAAAAAGACACAGAGAAGAGAGGAATGACCGTCATCTTGGATTGGACTTAATCACAAGTGACCCTAAGACAATGTTTTTGCCACGTTGATTAAATATTCTTAGATATGTCATCAAAAAGGGCTACTGGTCACTGACCAGCTCTTTAGCTTAAATATTGCAGAGACGCCCTGCTGAGGCAGAATACCACAGCCCCGGGCACAGGTACAGGTGTTTCTTTTTATAAACCTTCATAAACTTCAAACTTTGTGAAGACTGCAAACTTTAAAAACAAATTATGCAAAGTTGCAGTTCCGCAAATACCACAACTTTGGACACCCTCTACCTGTGCTATTTGTTTATTTTTCATCTATTTCACGTTTTGACATTATTTATATTTAAATATCCCCACCTTCATCTCTTCTTTCTCGCCTAGACCTCTTCTCCTTTCTGTTACTTCTCAAAAATGTTTCTAAGTTTCTAAGTCAGCATGTAATGCAGTCAGGAAAACAATAATGGACCTGAACATCAAATAATGTGATTAATATGAATTTAATGAAACACATAAAATAACATAAACTAAGCAAAAATAAACTATTAGCATCTTAGGCAAGATCCCATGACCTAAGTTTGACTATGGTCAATACTGCTTGACATAATAATTATGTTTATTTAGGTCTCCTAGCATGTCTCCCTTCTCTAAAAGTAATAGACAATTTCCTAATAAACATAAAAAGAAGAGATGTATAGACCTCTTGCAAAATTAGGGTACTAAAGCAACTGCACACTGCAATACCGCACTTCAGTCTAAGAGCCTGCCATGAGAGTGAAGTGGAAACAATCCCATACTGTATAACTCCAGCATGTGTTTTATATGCACAGGATACAATCCATACAAATATTTCAAGAAGTCAAGGACACCGGAAGAGCCATTAATATTCCCCCGATGGAAGCCAGGTTTCTTTTGTTGTGGTGATCCTGGTATAAACTCCATTTCCCTTCCTTTGAGGCTCACAACGATCTGTAGGAGCACCAGCCAAAAGAACAAGCCTCTTTTTATTTAGTACGGAACGTTCTAGCTGTATATGAACATGGGCTCGTGTGTGTTACCTGCTCTGGTTACCATCACAGGACTTCACGAGGCGCCGGTGCGCAGCGCGCTTCCATGAATGGACCTTGCCACTTACCAGGTGGATGGCGGAGGAGTTTGCCACACGTCAAGCCTCTTGGATATCTCCACAAACGGTAGCGAGCTTTAAATTTAAAAGACATGCATGAAAGGTGTTACCTGCCTTTGATCTGCCGGCGCCTTGACGCGCCTGTGGTCCAGCTCGTGCGCATAGGGTGATGTTATCCCCAAAAATGCCTTTTATTAATCCCTGAGGTACAAGTGGTCTTGAACGCATTTTGGCTTGAACATATTTTATTCACAGTAGCAGCAGCTACGTCCGTTCTTAAATCTGCGAAGCCAAAAAAATATTAGAGTAAATCATTTCTTGAAAGAATGAGGGGCATTTGTAAATGTTCAACTTACTTTAAAATGTGCACAGACAATAGGCAATTAGTGGATGCGCAAACTTCAACAACTTTGACAACTTCTACTCTCTACAAATGTTTTATGGGTCTGGTGAAGCAAAGGCACCATGCAGAAAAAACATGAATTCGAACTCATCAAATGTAACTTTGGGTGAGAGATTTGAATAATCTCTATTTTCAGTGAAAACCATATTGAGAAAAGATGGGTGGTTGAGGTTGCTATACAGAAATCACCAAGAAAAAATGTGAGGCTAAATGCTATGATTAATGTACTATTTGGTGACCCTGCAGACATCCTGGCGATTCCACCAGCTGTCCATCACAAATATCGCAAGCCAGACACTGAAACCCCATTCTCAAAATAGAATGCAAACGGGGCAGTTTTATACTATACAGAAAGCATTGTTAACAAATGCAGCAAACACACACCACAAACAAATGTCTGAAATTAAGGCCTTTATTCGAAGTGAAAGAAGAAAAAATAACAAACTAGGATTGTGTACATTTTGAACAACCTTAACCGAATTAAACAAAACATGAACACGAATAATGCTAGAATGATAACCCAATTCAAAATACCCATTGCATCTCGTATGACCACAACAACACACCCTGCACTACCACAGAGGAAGACACCATATCACCACCCACTGAAGCAGCTGTACCACAAAGGTACAGCTAAACCTGACACACGTCCTCATCAGTGAAGTCAGAGGATAACACTGTACAAGTTAATTGCAAGGAGTGATTATAAAATTAAAAAGTCTCTAATAGAGTACATAGCAATACACGACCAAAATCATTTAGAAACAAAATGATGGCAGTGTAGACCGTGTTTTCTGAAACTCGAGGTTTATGTGCACTCAGATGTAAGGCACAGGATTTCTACAGTCACTACAGACACAGTTGGTATTTTACAACCTTCTCCTGCCAGGGCATTCAAGCAGGTCACATACTCACTGTAATCCCATGTCACTTTTCCATGCACACTAGAGTAAATCATAAAATGTAAAAGAGACATCTACAACATCTGCTGGTTTCCTTTCTCCATGGGTGCCACTGATTGCCCACACCTCACCCAAAGGAAATCTGTAACTGAACTTCAGTTTAGTGCTGGAGTAAGTCCAGCACGATACATAGCCACCACAGGTACTGCAATACCCTTCGACAGAATATTTAATGGAGGTGTAGACTTAAAAATAAACCACTTAGGGACTAATGTTAAAATGAATTAAATCATTAAAACTATTTAAAAATATAAATGACTTTTGTTTATTGCTAATAAAAGTGTCCAAGCATAAAATATAACTATTACTACATTTTGAAATACTAGACTAACATTTTTTTATATTTGAAAATTAATGTAACATTAATATTTATTAAAACATTTACATTATTTTTAATTAACTATAAATATAACTTTTATTCATATTTTATACATAATAAAACTATATTTTTTACTTTAGGTAGGTCTTTTTATTTTTTTTCAATGTAATATATTCAAAATATTGACTTTGTAAATTTAGATGTAAGTTATTAATGCTGTATGCTTTTATAATTTTCCATATACTTTAGGATAGGGAAATGTCTGTCTCAATTGTGGTGGTGTCAGCAAGTGTGCAGAACATCAAATACGCTTGTAAAGTCACTACTGGTAATAGATTTATGGTCGTATTTGACATTTTACTGATTCCACACCCTATTTTGGGGGATAGGAACGTGTAAGTCTCCAATTTTGGCTATCTTTACACTTGTGAATGGTGAATAGCGGGTAGTATTAGTTACTCAAAGTGTTTGTTCTTGAAGAGGCGTAGATGACCAGTCGCTTTACATACAGGAAGAGTATGGATAGATGATGTTGAAGTTTTTATTAAAACTCAAAAAAAGTCCTTCCCTTGACTTTGGAGTTGATGCACAGATGACACTAGGGTAGAAGTCATATAAATGCAAATGAAAAAGCAGTAAAAAAAAATAGAGGCTTATTTACAAGCCACTTGCACCGTTGTGCGTCACTTTTCATATAGGAAAAAGTGACGCACCAGCGGTGCAAGGGGCATGTAAATAAGCCACATAGTGATTCTTAAAAACTTGATTACAACTCCAGCGATGCCAACGTGTTCAAGGCAGTTAGACAACAGCAGACCAGGGGTAATTAGTGAGAAAAAAATAAATTCTTCTGAGAATCTCTTAAATAAACATTCTAATAACCCAATATCCTCCAACTCGCCACCAACAATGAACTCGGCGCAGAACCTGGGATAAACAATATTGTTGCGAAAAAGCCTGCTGTTTAATGTGTTCAATAAACTAACAACTTTTGACAGCATTTAACACCACTAACTACAATAGAGCTGAAATGAATAAGTGAGCCTAGGTTTGACTCCATATGTTAAGGAAAAGATGCAGTAAGATGGAATCTTTTTATTGTGTCACCTTATGTCTATAAGCAATTTTTGGAACTTTTTTTTTCATCAAGGTACTTAATATAGCCAGTAAACATTTCTTCACCTAAAACATTGCCAACATCCTGCTCTCTCTGTCTCCGACTGACTTTAACTATAATGTACATTTGGAGAGTTTGAGTCTCTTTTGATCTCATAAGCCTGTATATAAGACAAAATATTCCTTTCCAGCTATGGCAGACAAGGATCATGTGGAGATCCTCCATGGTTCGGCATTTTGTCAATTATTTTTTTGCTTCAGACTTGGTTCATGTAAGAAACTGGGTTGTTGGTTGAATAGGTTGTTAGCTCTAGTCAAACAGAAAACTATTTTTCTAACTTGATGCAGGATTCTTTTTGTGTTGTGTTTTCACTTTATTACTGTTTGAAGTGCTGCATTAATACTTCGTGTATTGCGTCTAAGTTAAGCCTGACTGCTCTGTGGCAAGCTACCAAAGGGTTGAGCACAGGTTAATTTAGGGTTGGCTTGTGCCTCACCCTGACAAAGATTATGGCTGCTGCTTGACCAGGGCTGACACGTCTGTCAGGCAGCAACCCATTTTCTCACACTTGTGGAGTTCCACAGGGTTTCGCCCTTTCAATTATTCTATTTACTATCTCCTTACAGCCAATATTTCATCATATGTGCTCAGAACGTCTGAATTGACATTTCCAAGGTGATTGTACCCAGGTCAGCATTAAGACAACAGAGCCATGAACCTAAGCCTCCACAGGCTTGCTGACAAGTTGAAGCTTAGTGGTTTAAAACAAAAATTCATCAACACAGAGATTGCCTTAATGAGTCCAAAAGACCTATGTATGTCCCCTGGATATTGCCTGCACCTTCCACTGCCCCGTTCTGCGATGTGTTCCCATTCCTAATTTGAGCCAGGTTTGAGTTCTGTGTTCAGCAAATCTTTTGCTCCTGGCAGTTCTTATCCTCCAGTGCAAATCATATGACGACAGGAGGTTCTCCAGTATTGGACCAAAACTCTGGAATGGACTTCCTCTGCATATATTGAAGGACACAGTCCAGTTCATTTTTTTGTGGTATGAAAATAAAGACATAAATAGATAACTATATTAACCGAGGTTTGCCAAGATGAAATTGTGACATCTCATGGGAGAGAAAATGGAGTTATCATCTCCTGAGAAAACCAGACCAGAAGGTTTAAAAATGGCATTGCGCAAGGAGGACCATGATTGAAGGCGCTTCCACCTAGTGAAGGCTTCCACCTAGTGACCTTTCAGGTGTTCATCAGAACATGCAAGAGTTCATTCTGTCGCTGGAGTTTACCAGTACATTTTACCATGTTATATGGGGTCATACTGTAAAGACTCCACCCATAAATTATCAAGCCAGTCAACAGCTTTGTTTTATCACCAAAGAGAATGCAGTTGGTGGCTTTACCTTTGAACATGGCAGAAGAATCCTGCACATCCCAGTATTCAAACGTACTGTGGCAATGGCTAAAACCAAAGATATTGAAGGCACACTACAACCAGCTACTTCAAAAGGCAGGATTAAAAGAGATGATTTGGCTGCTGTATAATGTCATGTAAACCAGATCCCAGAGCACTTGCTCACCAGGCAATGAGGAGTGGCAAGGCGTACATTTTATGTTGTTACTAAAACGATGGTGAGAAACAATTTTCTAGATTGGGACTGAACAGGGTGAGAACTATGCAGTGCGATAAAAGCATAATAGAATATGACGTGTAGTTCAGCAAAAGAGTGGGAAGAAGCATTTTTCGGCTGAGGAAGAGTGAAGGAATATAAGTGAACTCTTGAACTACAGGTAGATTCAGAGTTAATTGTGCCAATTAGAAGTTGAACAGTTTGATTGACAGTTTACTGTTCTTAATCCTTGCCCCCTGATATATCTCCTTAAAAAAATGTTTTCCAGAGATTTTCATTTTTGATTTGTTTTTGGATCATCAGAGAACTGAGTTAGCTTGGGTAGACATTGCTGATCCGGGTGTTTTTTTCTGAACAACATTTTTGAAAAAGGTGGATGTGTTGCAGTGATGTAATACTTCAGGAACCATGAGATCTATGTACTTCCTTTTGGTGTCAAAACATAGGTTTTGTTGGTCACTTAATCTTAAAAAGACAGAAAATAACTCCTCAGAGCAACCAGTCTGCCATTTTCCGAAATGACAGCTATACTAGAGGAAGGAGAGACATATATAGAACTCAAAGAAATATTAATGTTTTTTAATCCTTTTATGTAGACACCAAGCAATGTTTATGAACTGAACATGAAAAAAATAATATTTGTCACTCCTGTTTTATACACATTCTCATAGTTCACTTTATTTATTTTTGCAATTGCTTCTCTCAAGGCTGCAGTAAAATAGGTTGCCGATAAACATGGTAACGCTTTGGCTCTAGTGTTCATAGAAACATACACATCCTTACATAGGGACATTTTCTCAGAAAATCAGCTGTTTTATTATAAAAACACTTCCCTGTCCCATACACATTGGAGGGAGATTCAGGCCAGATGACCACGACTGTATGCTGATTGCTGAATGCTTTGCTACAGCTGCTTATGCAGACTTCAGACCTTTGCTCAGGTATGGGGGATGACGTCTTCCCAGGGGAACCTGAAGGGCAGAACTAGAGCTTAACATGCTCTTTTCTAATATAGCCTAGGTAGGAATTAGCTTAATGATTCTAGTGACAATATGGTATCGTTATTTCTAGGCTTCACTCTCCTTGTCACAATTTTAATTCTGTCATGCTTTATCATCCTGGTTATTGTAGTACATGCTTTATTATCCAAGATGCAGTTGCTTCATTAAAACCTTAGTGAAACATATACTGCCTCTGACTGTCCTTGCATATGTGAGACTAATGTAACTGACAGAAACGGATGTGATCTGAGTGACCACGATTTCCCTGAGGAGTCAATTGTGTCATGCGCTCGGCTGCCCAATCATCCCTGCTCTTGGGTAGAGATGAGGCACTGCTAGTTAGCCGGAGCAAAACCCGGATTGGGGCGACAGGTGTCACCCGTAGTGGGCTAGACTCTGTCTCCCACACCACAGGGGATTCTGGCGCTCAAATTCAGTAGTCTCATTAGAAAATTGAGAGCATAATTGACATGGCGGCACCAACGTTTGGTCAGGCTCTAATTTTCAGGTCCTCCTGAGTATCTCTGTCTCACTACATACAAAGACTCCTCAGTCCTATGTATGGAGACGTCTGTGGTATTGAGGACTTCTTCCTCAGCTAAGTAGGCAGTACCTAACTAACGCTGTAGGTTGTTCACGCTTGTACCATTAAAAGGCTAATCCCCATTTGGTGTGCATAACTCTGAACAAAATTTACCATTTATTATGGTGAATCTACCTCAAGTAGCAATTGCAGTCAAAATGCGACCACCCCTTACTGCATATTTACTGGCACATGGCGTGCCGGCACGGGGGGGTCCAGTCACATTTGTTGTTGAGGCTCACCCAGCCTATAGAACAGAACTATTTTATTCTTGGGTCACATTTCCAGCAGTTGATGGGAACACTAATACATTTCATCACTGTAAACCTGCAAACGTCACCTGCCCAATTCAGAGCATATGCATATCTAGATATATCTCTATCTTATCGAAGAACATAATAATTGGCTTGATGGCACCCTACCCCACACAATTTTACATGTTAGGTTAGGTCCTCTAAGTAATGATGGTCCTACCTGGCCTTTATTGGCAACTTATACAACTCACCCTGCCAAACGAGAAGAAATTCAGTTTTGGCTAGCTCAAAAAATAAACGCACTGGGAGCAGTATTTCCCCATACGGGACCTCAGGATAAGCACAGGATATTAACTATGTGCTCGCCATTTGGCATGGTTCCCACTGTAGATAATTGTAATACATGGGGCACGGTATTTGCATTGGTCGAGATAGTCCTGGGGCCAGACCAACAAAACCACAATTTCAAGCTAAATCTAATAAAGATTCTACTAAGAAAGCTCCTAACGGTACTAAGAAACTCTGGGATAAAAAACAACAAACACCTAAAAAAGAAAGGGGAGAATCTCCGCATACAGGGACCCCACAGAATAGATATAATCCCAGAAATAGAGACAATATAAAAACGTCTGACAGATGTCAATATACTGATACACACCAATCTGGTTCCTTTCAGGACTCACCGTAAAAACGCAGTGAGAGAGGTGAGCGGTCAGAGCGAAGAACTGAGTATGTGAAACCGAGACAGGAATCACAACGCTCTACAGATGTTTCTGTTAAAAAAGAAGAGAAACTTCCTCAACAAAAACCCCAATTCAAAAAGAAAAAGGTGGCAGTAGTTGCAGTCCGACATGCCACTCAAGAAGAGGGCTCTATTGAAGAACAAGAGGTGGGCATTAGCGCTATTAGACAGCGCAGCAGAGGTCACAATAGTTTGCCGGAATCTTCTAGAGCACCTGGAGGTGAAAGCAACTGATGACTTCCTACGAGTAGAGACTGCGGACATGCGTGTCTCCACGCCTTATAGGGTGTACAAAGTAACGCTACAGTTAGAAGGAGACATTGAACGCACAATCGACACAATCTTTTGGGACCGCGTCGTAAACATATATGATATTCTATTGGCCGAAAGGGATTAGCCACCTGAATAAATCCGTACCTGCCCATATGGGGAAGCTGTTATCAAGCCTTTTTTCTCGCCCCTTGTTCCCAAGGAGCTTGCAGAATCCTACGCCATCGATTGGGCAATGGCGCAGGCAACCATGTAGAATGGGATAAAGATTCCCCCTACGATGCAATCCCTATTGAAGATCAACCCCAACCACTACCCCAATATCCCATAAAACATTAAGCTAAAGCACCCATGAGAGAAATCCTCACACAACTGGAGTACCAGGGTGTAATCGAACCCTGTGTCTCACCAATGAATAAGCCCTTATTCCCTGTAGCTAAACCGGACCATTCGTACAGAATAGCCTTAGACTACAGACATTTAAACAGTCATACACGCACATATGCTATACAAAACTCGCATAGCACAGCACTCATGAACAACATAGTGCGTAAAAAATACAAAACAACACTGGACATTTCCAATGGTTTCTTCTGCTAAAATATAACGTCTGAGAGTTGAGACTCAACAAGTTTCAGTGCACTGGGCTCCCAGAAAAAATTCTGTTGTTTACCCCAGGGGTACAAGAACAGTCCAGGACTGTTCGCAGCTCGTGTGACTTCAATATTGCATGACATTGACCCTGAAGCATTGTCCTATGTAGATGATATCTATCTCACGGATGATGAATTGCTGCAACATTTAAGACGGGTAGCCCGCATTGTTGTGGGATTTGCTGAGTTCGGTTACAAATTCAATTTAAAAAAAACAAAAATAGCCTTCCTTAGCATCCTGTTTCTGGGATATGAGGTATCAAGTGAAGGAAAGAGCCTAGCGCCACAATTCTTGGAAAAATGCTCACAGTTACAACCTCCAAATACAATTAAAAAACTCCAATCCCTGTTGGGTTTTCTAAATTTTGGCAGAATTTACATTCCTGATTATGCATCACGCATAAAACCTTTATATAACTTAATATGTCCTGACTTTTCAAGTAAATTTTGGACAGTCAAACACACACGCATTCAAACAGACATGCTTGCAGCACAACACCGACACACAAGGAACAACAAAAGACATCTGGTCATCAGAGTAATTGCTGGTGCCATTGGTTTCACCTATGTAACTTTCAATGAGGGTGAGACAGTCCCAATTGCATACAAATCACATTTGTATTCAGTAGCAAAACAATGCTTTGCTCCCACTGAGAAAATTCTCACTGCTGTTCAGATCGCCGTATTAAAGAAAGACCACTAGCCCAGGGGAAACGCATTATTGTTGTCTCTCCGATCCCAGCCCTTGAGGCTGTTACCAAAGCCAGAGTTCCAAACGGTAAAGCATTACATCCACATTGGATTCAATGAGCAACGTCTTTGACAGCCACTGATGTAGACTACATTTTTTAACCAAAATTACAAACTCAAGAATTTTTGCAATATGAACTAGAATATCCAGTTCCAGCAAATACACTGCTTATTGATCAATATCAAAGAGTCATGTACACCGATGGCTCAGCGCAACCTGCAATTGGCACAAAACATCAGTACTCTGCTGCTTGCACAGTCATAAGTGGCTATATGGAGGATAATACATTTTGTCTCCAACATACATACACTCAAACCATAGGGGATTACACAGCACAATTAGCAGAGCTAAAAGCTCTGGTGATGGCACTGGAACATACGGATCCTACACAGCTAACACTGATTGTCTGTGTCCAGTCCTTCAATGAATACCTGCATTACTGGCGCCAGAATGGGTTCAGAGATTATGAAGGCAACAGCATGAAACACAGACTTCTGTGGGGGAAAGTAGAGGATCTAAAGGAAACGATACCAAACGTCCATGTTGTACATACACTTGGACACCAGCACATTGGAAATACACTGGCTGATGAAGCGGCAAAATCAGTATGGCTATGGCTGCTTTTGCTGCAGTAACCCATTCTGGAAAGAAACCAGACAATGACATATGGGCTGCCGTGAAAGCTACGGCTTAAGGCACGCTCTATTCAAAAGCATTTTCTGCTAAATATTCCTAGCGAATGGGAGGCTGTCTAGATGCCAAAGTAAAGATACCAGGCGTAGGGGTTCGAGTAATTCCGAACAAAGGCAGAAGATCAGAGTTGATTAAAACAGCGCATGAGGGGGTAGCATCTGCCCATGCTGGTGTGGCGGCTCCAATATTATTGTTACAAGCACGTTATTGGTGGCCAGGTCTATACAAATAGGCCAAGCGGTATGTCCTTTGTTGTGACATCTGCCAACAAATTAAGGGTTCCACCGTCAAGCTTCCACCGCAGACACCCCTCCTGATTTCCAACAAACCATTACAATGTGTACTTGGACCATTGTGGTCCCCTAACACCGGACAGTGCATACTAATACATTTTAGTCGCTATTGACTCATGCTCCAGATTTCTATGGGTGTGGCCACAATGCTTTACTGACGCTTGGACGTCATTAAAGATTTGGAAGACTTTATCTGTACATATGCAGTTGCGGCTTTCCACTCAGACCAGGGCCCTGCTTTCGCCTCAAGGGCATTCAGAGACGCCATGGCTTCGTTAGGGGTCCATCTCCATTACTCATCTCCATTTCATCCCAAGGGAAATAGTGTAGTGGAGTGACGAAACCGTGATTTAGAGCAGTCCTTAACAGCCAGAGTCTTAGGTGCGGGTCATAGTTGGCTCAATCAACTGTATGGAGTCCAGAAAGCACTTAACAATATGCTTAGAAGGTCCCTGGGGGGGTCGTACTCCATACGAGTGCCTGTTCGGAACTCAAATGTATGTTCCAGATCTTGATGGCAATGTCGTGGAGGCGGCAGAAACACCTTTTGACATAAAGGAGCGTGTCACTGTCTTGCAGGAATTACAACAGTTCTGTGATGACAACGCTTCTGCCAATGCTGCCCCCACAGGAATTAAGGATGTACCAATAACACCCACCAGCTGGATTCCTAAGGTTGGGGATCTAGTATGTGAAAAAGTTGGGGGCGTGGCCAAGAAGTCGAAGATGGCGCACGCATAATCTCTTAGCGCCAGAGGGGCCCACTATTTATCCGGAGCCTAGGAGCCTGGCCTCGGGGCAGCCCGTGTTAGTACTGCGGGTGGAGCCAGAGGGGCTTGGCAGGAGAGCGGCAGAGCCCTTTCTGGGCCTTAACAAGCAAGTCCTGACTGCTCCGGAGGTGCGGGCAGCCGACGGCCTGAAGCGTGTCCCGAAGCCGGGGACTAAAGTGCCAGTGCGCGCCCTTGTGAGGCCGAACTAAGCCACTGGGCGCGCCGAGAGAACTGGAGGAGATGCTGGCCTGCTGGGAACTGCTGCGGGGACCCCGGAGCATTGCCCTAAGTAAGTTGAACGTTGTGGGCTGCTTCACCAGCCAAATGCAGAAGAGGAGGACTGGTGGCCTCTAGGCGTATGGCAGAGCTGGGCGGCTAAAGCATCAGGCAGGGCTCAGGGAGTCTGAATGGTGCGGTGCTTGGAGGCACCAAGCCGCGCCGTAGTAAATGTGGAGCGAGGAGCTCCGGGGGGCACTCCAACACCCCTGTGGTAATGAGGACTCTGGGGCGGGCCCAGGTGGGCGCTCCTGAACCCAGAGTGGCGACGGCGAGACAGTGCCAGCACAGAGTGGACGTTTGGGTGCGCCACCATCCCCAGTGCCATATTTCAAGCCGCGAAGTGCCCCCTGGGGAACATCAAGTGAAGCTAGCAGAGGGACATGAGGATCTGGTGTAGACAGAGTGAGGAGAACAACCCCAGCGCACCGGAGGGGGATCCAGACGGGCGCGACCCCCCACGCTGGACGAGAGTGGGTGCAGACGCATTGGCCTTCTTCCTGACCCTGGCAGATGGACGCGACCGGACGGTGGTGCACCTCCCATTCCTGTTGGGCATACAAAGAGACTGCTGGATACTGGTAGCTGGGGGCGCAGCAGTTCCGTGGACTGGGACAACACCGCCTGGATGCAGTAACATAGACTGAGCCAGGCCTACGTCGGAGGAGCCAGGCAGAGGAGAAGCCGCAATCACAGCCTGCGTGCCAACTCGGCCCCAGCGATACAACACCCCACATATTCAATGTCCCCTAAGAACCGGCACAAGAGTAAAACCACAGACAGTACAATGTCCACCGAACGCAAAGGAGGGAACCTGCAGGACCCTCCACAATCTAAAGTACAGGACACCTTAGACAAAATTCTGGGTGTAATTAAAGATACAAAGACAACGTTACAGCACAACATCAATCAAGTCGCAGTAGAAGTAGGACTCCTGAGGGCAGACCACCAAAAACTGGCAGACAGAGTTAAGGAGATGGAGACCACATTGGCTGAAATAGCACCGAAACAAAAAGACCTAGCGGCCGAGATGACGTGTCTCACGGACAGAGTGGCGCACCTGGAGCAGAGAGCGGAGGACGCAGAAGGGAGAAACCGAAGAAACAATGTGCGGGTGGTGGGCCTCCCGGAGGGGGCGGAGGGCACGAATATCGTGGAATTTCTTGAGGAGTGGTTACGTACAGTTGTGGCACCGGGCCGCCTGACCCCCTTCTACACACTGGAACGAGCGCACCGGGTGCCCTCGAGGCCCCTTGCACCGGGTGGTTGCCAGATTATTGCACTACAGGGACAGAAACATCCTTCTACAGAGGGTCAGAGAAGCGGGCCCCTTTAAGGTAGCGAACGGAGAGGTGACACTATTCCCTGATTTTACAATGGACGTCCAGACCAAGCAAGCCTCATTCTTGGCAGTTAAAAGGGCTCTAAGGGAAGAGGGGATCCAGTACTCGCTTCTCTTTCCGGCCAGGCTGAAAGTGATTCTGGATGGTAAGACTACATTCTTCCAGTCCCCTGAGGAGACGTGGGAATGGCTGGAGGCCCGTAGGGCCCAACCGGGGCTGCATGCGAGAGAGAGCCCAGCTGGAAGCGGATCCCACCGAGGCTCGGGAAGGCGGCGGAACAGGAACCGCCCCGCATGGCACCAACTCAGACGCAGAAGGAAATGGAGAAGAAGGCGGCACTGGAGGCAGCAGCCTTCATGAGCAGAGAGGGCCCCCCCCGGAGGGCTCCGGAGGAGAATCAGATGACACAGCTGTGTCCTCTGTGGAGGGCTCGGGCTGCTCAACGCGGGCCCCGAGGGTAACCCCGCAGAAAGCAGATGAACTTGGATAACTAAGTACACAAGATGGCCCTGAGGTGAGGAGAATCACGTGATCATGAGGCCCCTCCGAGCACGGGCCCCCCCAACCGGATTCTCATCCATTCCGTCAGACTGGCGAGAACTATAATCAAACTGTTGAATAAGTTGCACTGTTGCACAGTTCACTGGGCAACCTACTGTTTGAGAGGTGCCCTGGGGAGGGGGAGTTGGGTTTCACAATTGCAAGTCCTGATGGTGCTTTGGGAGATGTGGTTTGACTGTATCAGGTATCCCCGGTCGCTGGGGCGGGATGGGAAGACTGTTATTCGTATGATATACCAACATGGCAGAATATAACCTCCTAAAATAGAACATATGGGGGATGGGGTCACCAGCTGAAAGGCATAGAATTTTGTCCTACTTAAAGAGAAGGGGTGTTCAGGTGGCGATGCTGCAAGAGACCCAGTTAGCAGCAGGAGAAGCAGAGAAGCTGAGACGCAGGTGGAGAGGGCAGGTGTTCGCTACGGAATACTCTGAAAATGCCAGGGGGGTGCTGATCTGGGTTCGCGCTGGGGTCCCTTTTGAGGTAGTGTCTACTAACATAGATTGCAAAGGCAGGTTTGTGATTGTGGATGGGAAGTTTCACGCCACCCTGATTGTTCTGGGCTGTATCTACGCTCCTAATCAAGATCAGGTCCCCTTCATGACGCGTTTATCGAGTCACCTCACTCGCCAGCGGAAGGGAGAACTGTTAATCGGGAGAGACCTCAATAGCGTGCTAAACGTAGATTTGGACCGGTCCACACCACCGATGCCAGGGGCGGTGACATGTAAAGTAGCCAAAAAACTGAGAGAATGGTTGGATTCTTGGGGGCTGGTGGACACCTGGCGTGAACAGCACCTTACTGACAAAGATTACTCATACTATTCAGGCCTCCACTGTGTGCATACCAGAATAGATAGAGTGGTGTGCAAAGCAACCCTGGTGCAGGGAATGGCTCATTCTGAATATCTTGGATGTACCCAGTCTGACCACAACCCCTTACTGCTGACATGGAGGGTGACTGAAGATAGGCCCCCCCATCCCGACGTGGAGACTGGCACCTGCTACCCTAGAAGATCAGGCATATAGAGACGCCCTCAGTCTCTATCTAGCTGACCATATTAAAATCAATAAGGGATCCACCACCTCTAGATCCACAGAGTGGGAGATGCTTAAAGTGGCAACAAGAGGTTACTGCCTAGGACAAACAGCCGGGGTGAGACGTACACTTAATCGGGAACTGATTAGTCTAGAGAAGAGAATACATGAGGGGGAACGGAGACAGGGAAAAGATGCACAAGAGCGTGAGGGGTATGACCGGGCACGAAGAGCCCACTCCCAGGTCGAGGAACAACTCCGATGCCACAATATGCAAAAATATTAAGCTTCATTACAATCGGAGGAGGGCAGATCAGGTAGAATGCTGGCATGGTTGGTGAGGCCAGGAGTGGACAGTGAGCCCATTACGAGCGTGCTTGATAAGGAGGGGGGGAGGGGAGACATAGATCGGGCCCTATAAATGATGCTTTCAAAGAATACTATACTTATCTGTATAGGAGACCTGGGGAGCTCAGTACAGTTGACCTTGATAGTTTCTTGCAGTGGCTTCCTCTGATGACTCTGACGAACGCGGAGCGGGATAGTCTGGGTGGACTGTGACGGTGGAGGAGGTCTGTGATGCAATATCGCAGCTGGCCCCTGGGAAGACACCGGGAACGAAGGGCCTCCCTATGGACTTTTATAAAAAATATGTGACACTGTTGGCCCCCCAGTTGGTGTAAATGTACACAGAGGCATTACACCGCGGAGTGCTGCCGGACTCGCTCAGGGAGGCACTGGTGGTCCCTCTACCCAAGCTGAAATCAAAGGAGGCGTTGGTGGCTGACTTCCGCCCACTATTAATTTTGAACGGTGATTTTAAAATTCTCAGTAAGATCATGGCCAACCGTTTGCTTTGCTACATACCCACACTGGTGCACGCAGACCAGAACGGTTTTGTCCCGAACCGCAGTACCTCCTTGAATTTAAGTTGCCTCTTTGCCATCCTACATATGCCCAGAGAAGATAAGCCCCCATCGGGAGTATTACTCGCAGTGGACTTCGAGAAAGCCTTCGACTCGGTCAGGTGGGACTACCTGAGCACTGTGATGCTTCGAATGGGCCTGGGAGAGGGATGGGTAAAATGGGTGGACTTATTACATGCGGCCCCCTTGGCAAGGGTGAGGACGGGCAGGATGGTATCTGACGCCTACCCAATATATAGGGTAACTAGACAGGATGCCCTCTGTCTCCACTATTATTCGCCCTGGCCATCGAGCCTCTGGCGGCCCAGATGCGAAGTGACGGCGGCGAGTGGAATGGGGACAATCTGAGCATGTCATCTCATTATCCGCCGACGATATACTCATCTACCTTAGGGATGGAGAATCTGGACTCCCCTGGGCTCTGAGGAACATTTCGGGATCCTATCTGGACTGCACCTTAATAGGGGCAAAACATTAATTTTCCCCGTATTACTGAGCTGTGAACGCCCCGCCTCGTGCCCGGGAGATGTGGTCTGGGCCCCATGTACTTTTAAGTATTTGGGTATACAAGTGTTTCATGAAGTGGGGGACCTCCGTGATAATAACCTTGGGAGGGCATTTCGCTCTCTGCTGGCATCTGTTAGGTTCTGGCACTCCTTGAAGTTAACTATAATGGCTAGAATATCAATATCCAAAATGATCATGCTACCCTGCCTCCTTTATTACTTTGCTAACTTACCACTGCTGATCCCCTCGGCGTGGTTTCCGCGAATTGAACACCCTGCTCAGGGAACTTATATGGGACGATGGCCATAGACGCACAGCACTCTCGACCCTTTGCAGGCCGGCTCACTTGGGAGACCTGGGAGGCCCAGATTTTGAAACCTATTATTTGGCATCCCAACTGCAATGGGCCTCCAGGTGGTTCGTCGGAAGGGGACAGTTAGCCAGGAGTACCGTCCATGAAGAGGTGGGCATAGATCGAATCACAGCACGCATGATAAATAGGAGGATGGCTCATCAGGCAGACAGCCTGATGACGAGGGTGGCTGTGACGTGTTGGAAGAGATGCGTGAGAAGGGTGGGGGTGGGCCGTGGGGATGGGCCCGCCCCCCTACTCCCCAGCACTGCCGCTATCGGTTCTGATGTTAGACGTAGGGGGGAAGAGCCCGGTAGGCACAGGGCTGGGAACTTGGAAGAAGGCTGGTGTGGAGACAGTCGGGGAACTGTTCCGGGAGGGGGTACTGAGATCCTTCGCTGACCTAACGGACAGAGGAGTCCCACAGGGACAGTTCCTTCTATATCGGAAGTTGACACACACCCTGAGAGAACACTGGGAAACGGTCAACACGGAACCTGCCACCCACAGGGTATTACACCTCCTATTAACATCTGGGGAGGATGCCCACTTAATTACTAAACTATACCAGGCCCAAAATGAGGATGCATTGTACCCACTGCAACCTCTGAGAGAGAGAGAGATGGGAAGGGACATTGAGTAGAGAACTGACGGACGTGGAGTGGGGCAGGGCATTAGCATACCCACGGGTGGTCTCCCGAATCACACGACTGAGATATATCCAGTACAACTACATTCACAGGACGTACCTTACCCTACACCGGTTGTCACTAATATATGGCGGAACCCCCAAGACATGCCCCAGATGTGAGGACGTGGATGCTGATTTCGATCACATGGTGTGGAGTTGCTCAGAACTCCAACAAGGTTGGGTTGCGGTACTAGCCGACCTAGTGCGCTTGTTTGAGGTGGAACTGATGCTGGCCCCATCTACATGCTTACTGGGTCTCAGAACGGGATTCCCACAGGGGAAGGCGAAAGGTCGCTTTCTAGACCTGGCCCTGGTCCTCTACAGGATGATGATCACAATGGTCTGGAGATCCCCCAGGAGTCCTCCACTGAGTGAATGGAGACGGGATGTGGCGAAGTGAGCTAGAGCAGAATTACAAGTCTTGAAGAGTGAAGAAGCGCGAGGCCTCCGTCAGACCCCTATTGCACCGGCGTGGGAGGAAATACTGATGAACTGGGACCGCTTGGTGAGTGGAGGAGGAACAACTACGGAGGAGCCCACATGAGTAGCAGGTCAGGGAATGGGAAAAGAGGGAAGGGGATGACATCACGCCTGCTGTGGCATAGCCCATGGGGGAGGCCAGGGGCCAAGCAAGATGTGTGTATGGAGGCCGCATTGGGACCGGGCCAAGCACATTGGGGCGTATACAGGCCTGATTCAGATGACCACTTACCCACAAATGAGCGGGGGAAGCCTGTGAGTAGAACCACCCCATGCCCCGGTGAAGATGTAAAGAGGTTAGCCCCAGAAACTGAAATTACCTGCTCTCAATAGAGCCATCACGTTAAAATGTTGTTTAGTATTAGTTAAAGACTGTTATGTAGACATAAAAACAAAAATGGTATTATGGCACACATAAGGAAGGAACGAGTATCCAAGAAACTTTACCGAGTCTAGCATTGAGAAATCACAACTCTGAAGTATAGACATAAAGAACAATATGATGTAAGCTCTAGTACATGTAACATCTCGATGTGTTACTAACATTGATGACTGCAGAATGGGAACCTGTTTATGCCATATTTTGATTTGCACTTGTAAGACAGCGAAATGTTAATAAAAATATATTTAAAAAAAAAAAAATTGTATGTGAAAAAGTTGCTGTGAAAAAGGTGCTTAGTCCTTCTTATCGTGCACACGTCCCAGTCTTGGGAATACACGGTACCAGAACTGTCAGTCTACCACCGTTGGCTGGTGCAAAAGAAAACCACTTTGTATCTATTGACAATGTCAAGTTACACCATGAGGCCGGTCCTGCACAGCAGACCAAGAGGAACAGCCAGTAGTTCCCGACTCCCTCTCACTACTAGTCAAGAAGTTCCTCTACAAGTTTTAAGCAGCAGCGCTGACACCTCTCCGAGCTTTGGGAGGGTGGAACATGATCTTGCATTAGTTCCACTAACATCTGTTACAACAAACAGTACTGAAAGTACTGATTGATTTGACACAACTTCAACAGAGACATTTACTATGAACCACCGCAAGACACCCCTACCAGTTCTCCTCCTACAAATACGGCTCCAGCTTTTGCACGAACTGCTTCTGGATACTTTGCCGACGTCAACAACACCTTCTCGGACTCATTCGCCTCTTCTATATCTGAACTGTCAAAAATATGTAAGCTGATAAACTGGCTTAAAACAAATTACTTTATTTTCCCATGGAACTATCTATGGCTTTCCTTGACTGTGCTAGCTTTCGTCGTTTGGATTGGTTTTGTCATAACATTCTTTCTATTAATACATGGTCATTGTCTTCCTGAAAGATCAACAGTTGAACTGGTAGATGAAGTCCTTAGACCCCATTTTACTTCTCACAAGGTCTGCAGAGACTTGTCTTTCATGAACATTTCCGCTATACCAATTCCTGATGGGATTGTTTGGGATAAAGTAGCATTTGATATATATGGCCCTACAGGGGTCATTCAAATACCATATGTGTTCAAACTTTCAATCTACGATGTAATAATACCCAGAGTCGCTTCTGATGACCGGGATGTGAAAACGGTTGATTCTATGATGACTGTATTGCATTATTATACTGTATTTGAAAGTGAAGATGTTTATCAATCTAAGGAGTTATATTGATATGTTTTGCTATAATTATTATGGACACTATTTCATTTATAGAGAACGTACCCCAAAGACTATTTTTAATTACACACATTGGGAACATTGTCCAACTCCACCACAGGGGAGTTCTAAAACGTATTCTGAAAACTTTGCACATTTTCTGGGCACAATGCTAAAAATGCTGAGTCATATAATTTTAAATTGCCATCAATGGAAAATTTTCACATATTGTTAACAGACACGAACTTCATTTATTCGGATTCCTTCATTTCCCGGTTGGCTATAGAAGGCTATGAATATTGGCTGAAGTCGATTGACTTAAAAAGTGTGTGGGGAACTAGAAATTGGCAAATAAGGGAGAAGGAAGCTTTATTTAGAGCATGCCTGATACCTCTTCATATTATATTTCTAAAAGAAACTGTACAACAAACTAGTTGTTTAGGCTTAGCAAAGATTAAGGATTTGAATGCGCCCAGTATTCCTGCCCCTGCAAAATTTTACAAATGGCAAAAGTATATAAATGTAACAGAAGATGAGCTTGATGAATGGGTCCAGATTGGCATGTTTAATGCTTCACTGTCACATCCTTGCAAGTGGTTATTGTGGCCAAAAGCTATCAATGGGTGTCATAAATGTTTTATAAACTCCACAGGGGTTTTAAAACTAGGAGGCCAGACCCTCGCTATGTGTCATCCGAACATGCGGGTAGAGTAACAACATACAGTGTAGGCAAACTATGCCAGCAATGGTTGAAGAGTTCCTCACTAGATGCTGTTAGAGAACACCCCAGTCTCGGGTCTAATAACACTGATTTATAGGACTTCCTGTTAGGCCCCAGAAAACAATGCAGAAAGCACTTCTTATATGCAGTATATAATTAAATTTTGAAGCTTTCCCAACAAACAGCTGCTGCCCGGTTAAGGCAAATAGAGCAGGAAAACTTACAGAAGGCATTAGATGTTGTAGATAATGGGATTAATATCCTGTCGGACCAGATATACACCTTAAATAACATTGTCTTTCTGCATTAGACATAATACAAAATGATATGTCTTCTTTACACCATGTACAGAGTCACCTAAGGTCCATTATGCAATTAGGTTGGACACTTCAAACATTGATTTGGCATAGTTTACACACACTGTATATAGTAACTATCCCCGTGTGTTGACCTGAGAAAAAGCGAGGATCTGGCAGGCTAATCTTGAAACCCCTTGAGGAATTTAAAAAACGTGCCTGACCTCTGTTGGTATCTATTGCCCAAATTAACCACCCGCAGGGACTGGAAAGTAAAAAATTATAGGTACCAGCCTGAATCTTTGCATCTAGCTCTTCCTCTGTGACATTCAGGAAGAATTGCCAATCATTAAACTTAGCTGGGATGGGGATGCTAGGCGTGTTCATGTCTTTTATTTTTGCTAACCCCAGGCAGGATGTCTGTTGAATGGTGTCATTTAAAAAGATCATTTGCCCAGGAATCAGGCATTCTCTAAACAAAGCTTCCCTACCCTGAATTCGCCAATTGTGTGTTCCCCATACACTTTTCAACTCAATAGTGTTCTTCCAGTAGTTGTAACCTTGAACTGCAAGGCAGGAAACAAAGGAATCGGAATAAATCAGTTTTGTGTCTGTTAGCAAAATTTTCCTAATTTTTGAAGGAGGTAATTTGAAAAAATATGAATCAGAATGTTTTGTGTCATGCCCAGAAAAATAAGCAAATTTGTCTGAATAACTTTTTGGGCTCCCCACCGATGAGGTTGAACAATGTTCCCACTGTGTATAGTTAAGTACTGGTCTGTGTCTAGTTGCACGGTGCAGGTAGTAATGTCCCCAGTTATTATGACAGAATATTTCCCCATAATTCATTGTATTCACATATACATCATCACTTTCAAATACTGAATAGTCCTTCATTTCAGTTAACATAGAATCAACTGTCTGGACATCCCGATCATCAGATACAACACCAGGTGTAATAACATCGGTCATAGATATTTTAAATACATATGGAATTTAGATGACCTCAGTAGGCCCGTATATTTCAAATCGAACTTTGTCCCATACAATCCCATCAGAAATGGGTACAGCTGAAATGTTCACTAGGGACAAGTCTCCTCGGACCTTGTGTAAGGAATGATATGGAGTGAAGACTTCATCCACAGGCTCTACAGAAGAGCGTTCAGGAATGTAATGACCATTTATGAGCAAAAAGAAAACAGCCACAAAACCAATCCATAGAAATAAGGTAGAAAATGTGAGGCTGAACCATAGATAGGTCCAGGGGTATATAAGGTAATTACTTTTAAGCCATATATATATAGCTTACTTGTCTTTGAAACATTTTCAATCACTAGAGTGGATGAGTCTGAAGAAAAGTCATCAATATCGATGAAGTAACCAGAGGCAGTCTCTGCAAACACGGGAGCAAGTGCAGTACTTGTAGATGAGTCCTCTTCACATGGAGGTTCATAGTAGATGGTGCCATCAGTCTGAGTTGTATTGGTGTATAAAACAGCCAAATCTTGGACAGGAGTTGTTGTTGAAGTGGTAACAGGAACAAGCAAGAGCTCATTTTCCGCCCTCCCCACGTTCAAGGAGGAATTTGTGGCATTGTTGGACATTGTTGCATAGTCCACAGTAGTGTTATTCACTCTATTCTGAAGAGGTATGTCCTGTTGGGTACTGAGAGGGGATCGGGAACTACCCCAGGGACCTCTGGGTCTACTGTGCAGGATCGGCCACATGGTGTAGTTTGACCTTGTCAATTGAAACAAATCTGTTTCCTCGTGATTCAGGCAGCGGTGGCAAGATAACAGTTCTAGTACCTTGTACTCCTAGGACTGAGACCGGTGCTCTGTAGGATGGACCGAATTCCTTCTTCACAGCAATCTTTTCACGAACCAGATCCCCAACTTTAGGAATTCAGTCAGTGGAAGTTGTTGGTATATTGCTTATTCCTAAGGTGGCAGCACTGGTGGATGATTTATCATCATGAAATTGCTGAAGCTCCTGTAAGACAGTGAGACGTTCATTTATGTCAAAAGGTGTTTCTGCTGCCACCATACCAGAGCCATCAGGATCTGGGACACACATAGGTATCCCAAAGAGAACATCATAGGGAGTGCGTCCCTCCAAGGACCGTCTTGGCAGATTATTCTGTGCTCTCTGGATCCCATATAGGTGATGAAGCCAGCTGCGACCAGAACCTAAATACTCTAGCTGTTAAGGACTGCTTTAGATCACGGGTCCGTCTCTCCACGACCAAATTTACCTCAGGATGGTATGGTGAGGAGTAATGGAGTTCAACACCAATCATCCCCATGGTGTCCCTGACTGACTTAGAGGCAAATGCAGGGCCCTGGTCTGAATGGAATGCTGCAACCGCATATGTACGGATAAGGATCAGCAAGTCTTTTATAACAGTTTGAGCGTCAGTCGACCACTACAGCCATATCCACAGGAATCTAGAACAAGAATCTACAGCGACTAGGATGTATTTGTATGCACCATCTGGTTCAAGTGGGTACACACATTGTAGTGGCCTGCCGGACACTATGAGGGATGTATGTGGTGAGCGCTTGATATTAGAGCCCTTTATTTGCTGGCAAATGTCACAACAAAGGATGTATTGCTTGGTCTGTTTGTATAGACCGGGCTACCAGAATCTTTTCTGTAAAAGTGTTACTGTGGTCGAAATACCAGCACGAGCAGATGTGACACCCTCATGTGCTGCTTTCACTATATCTAATCTCTGGTCTTGCTTGTGGATTGCCCGGTCTCCAACCCCAGGAAGTGTTGCATAAGCAACATTCTGCGCACTGATGTGATAAGAATACTTTGTAGGGTACCCTTTCGGGAGAAGCTTGCCATCAGCTGAAGCTTTCACGGCAGTCAGAATTTCATTATCCAGTCTTGTACGGGAACGAGTCACTGCAGCCACAGAAGCTATAGCTACTGCGGATTTGTCTGCTTCATCAGCCAAAGTGTTGCCAATAAAGTGTACTCCTGCATGTTGGTAACCCAATATATGTACTACATGGAAACACGGTACCTTATCCGTAAGTTCAGCCACCCACCCCCACAATTTCTTGTGTTTTATGGGGTTCCCTTTAGAATCTCTAAATGTTCAGCTTCCAATGATTAAGATAATCACTGTAGGACTGAACACAGTTATATGATTTGCAGACTATTAAAGTCAGTCTTCCTGTCTCTCTGTGTTCTAACTCTAGCATAAGGGCTTTGAGTTCAGCCAACTGAGCTGTGCAGTCCCCTGGGGTCTGCATGTAGGTATTGTGAGGGTGGAAGACTCCATCCTTCATTACTCCACTCACGGCTGTGCAAGCAGCTGAGTATTGATGTTTGGTACCTACAGCTGGTTGTGCTGCACCATCCATACAAATGACAGTATGGTAGCTGTCTAAAGATAAGAGATGTAGCGGAGCGGGGCACTCCTGTTCGTATTGGAGAAATTCTTGTGCCTGGAGTTTCGGATCAAAGATGTAATCAACATCAGTACCGGTCAGAGAAGTTTCCCACTGAATCCAACGTGGATGTAATGCTTTAGCATTAGGAACGCTCGCTTTGGTGACGGCCTCCAAGGTTGGCACCGGGGTAACGACAATGATGCGTTTCCCTTGGGCATGTGGCCTCTCCTTTATGACAGCCATCTGAACTGCAGTTAGAATTTTTTCTATTGGTGCAAAACGTTGTTCTGCATTGGAGTATAAGTGTGATGTACTGTGTCATCTTCATTGAAAGTGACATAAGTAAACCCAATGGCAACAGCAATTATTCTGATGACCACATTTGTTTCATTGTCATGTGTGTGCAAGTGTTTAGCTTCCAGCATGTCCTGTTGCAATTCCCTAAGGATGTGTGTGTGTTCAACTGTCCAGTGCTAGAAAAATCTGGAAGTATTAAGTCATAAAGTGTCTTGATACGTTGTGCCTAGTCAGGAATGTATGTTCTGCCAAAATTGAAGAAACCAAGTAAAGACTGTAGTTTCTTTAGAGTGTTTGGTGGGTGCAGTTGTGCACACTTCGCTAGGAAGTGCGGGGCCAGGCTCTTTCCTTTATTCGATAGCTCGTATCCCAGGAACAATACACTGAGAAAGGCAATCCTACTTTTCTTAAAGTTGAATTTATAACCAAGCTCTGCAAACCCCACTATTATTTGATCAACTCTAACAAGATGAATGTTGAGGTCTTCGTCTGTGAGATATATGTCATCCACATAGGATAACGCCTCTGAATCAATATCATGTAATATTGATGTGACTCGAGCTGAGATCAGCCCTGGGCTATTCTTATAGCCCTGGGGTAAACGGCAAAGCGTCTTTGTGAGCCAAATGAAAAAGCACTTAGGTCCCGACTTTCTTCCGCTAAATTCTGGCAGAAAAACCTTTTGGAAATATATAACGTTGTTTTAGATTTCTTGCGCACTATACTGTTTAGTAGCGCCATGCTATGTGAATTTTGTATAGCATATGTACGTGTATGACTATTTAAATGTCTGTAATCTAAGACTATTCTATAGGAATGGTCTGGCTTCGCAACCAGGAATAACGGGTTATTCATTGCAGAGGCACAGGGCTCAATTACTCCCTGATACTGTAGCTGAGTGAGGATCTCCCTCACCTGAGCTTTTGCTTCATGTTTAACAGGATATTGTGTCTGAGGTTGGGGTGTAGACCTAATGGGTATTACATGACATGGAGAGTCCATGTCCCAACCAACATGATTGCGGTATAACACAGGTGCCTGCGCTAAAGCCCATTTGACAGTTTAGACTTCTTTTTCTGCTTCTGGAACAAGATTAGAGAAAAAAGGCAAAATGACATCTTTCCCATGTGGGAGCTGCGGACGTGTTTGGGTGGCCAATCTCTTTCGGCCAATAGGATATCGCAATCAAGTTTGTCCCAAAATATCACACTGATAGTGCGCTCCACGTCTTCCTCAATTTGAATCTTCAAATCATAAACTTTATCGGGTGGGAGTACACGCCCGTCTGCTGTTTTAACCGCAATATAATCTCTAGTTGCTGTCACATCCAGATGTCATGACCTCTGCTGCGCTGTTTAACAATGTCACTGCCTACGTCATGTTCTTCAGCAATGTTCTCAAGTGTACTGGCATTTTTAACTGACAGTGCTGCCACCTTTTTCTTTTTAAACTGTGGCTTTTTTTGTGAAGTCTTGTCTTCTTTTTTGACTGTAGACTGTATTGAGTCTTTCTTTTGTTTCACGTATTCAGGACATCAGTCAGGATGGCCCCCTCTCTCGCTACCTCTACCCGGTGCGTCCTGAAAGGAACAAGAGGGACGTGAATCAGTATATCTGTCTGGAGTTTTTATATTCACCCTATTTCTGAGAGTGTACCTCTTTTCGGAGTTCTCCGGATGTGGAGAGTCTGCTCTCTACTTCTGTCTATCTTTAAGTTTTCTTGGTTTATCCCAGCGCTTTTTAGAACCCTCCTTTTGTACCTTCCTTAGGGGCGTTACTTTGTAATTCTATCTTCCTCGGCTTGGCTCCTAGACTATCCCGTCCCATACTAGTATGGGTATTGGAAATAATTTTCGGTAGCTGTCTCTCCTGTTCCAAATGTGGAGTTTCTCAGAGACGCTAGCATATAGCCAGTGCTACCGCTTCCCCTTTAATGTTACTGAGTATTATCGAGGATACTGCGTTGAAGTTACACAATAATTTCATCCCCAAATCTAGGGCAGGTGCTGCCCCATGCTCATTCTGTATTTGTTTTAACACTTCCAATAAATTGGCAAGTGTCTGGATACAATGTGTGGTGGTATAAATTGCAGCGAAGACCGTACCCCATGTGGCGCAGTCATCCACCAAGGGAACCATCCAGAAGGGCAAGCACACTGCGAGAATTCTATGTTTCTCCTGTGGTCCCGTATGAGGAAACACAGATTCCTGGTGATTTGTTTTCTGGGCTATCCAGTGTGGTATTTTCTCCCATTCTGTGGGTACTTTGCTTTAGTATGCACTGTTTGTGGATTAATCCCAGGAGCCAATTTGTATCCAGAAGGTGCTGGTGGTGCTGGACGTGCTGGTGTTGTGTTCAAAGTCCACATTGCAAACTGAACAAGCCGTCTGTAAAGTGTTACTATTTCATCGTATAAATTTTGCAGATCTGCTGCTTGCATATTTTGTGTACCTGGATGAGGTGTGTATGTGGCAAACATGGGCCATGTTGGTCCATCATTACCTAAAGGACCTAATCTGATGCATTGTATTACATGTGGTAGGGCACCTTCAAACCAGTTCTGGTGCTCTTTATAAGTGAGCGGTATTTCATGATACTGAGGTCCATTAGCAATTTTATATGTGTGAAATGTGACTGTTCTGCGGTCTTCCTCCAGAAAGGTGACCCGAGAGTAAAATGTTTCTGTTTGGTAAGCTTCATTAGCTTCTACTATGAAAGTGACATCCCGCCCTCTTCTGTAACCCCATGCGCTACTAGGTGTAATGTCAATGCTTGTCTAGCATTCTCAGGAATGTCCATGGCGTTTGCCATATTTAAAAAATATGGGTAAAAGAGATGGAACACCAAATGGGGAGTATAGTCCTTTTTATGAGTTTGAGCTCGAACAACCTACAGCCTAATTAGGTGTTCCCTGTTCAGCTGAGGAGGATCTTCCCAAAGACCACGGACGTCTCCGTATAATAGAACTTAGGGTACCTGTTGTCTGTGAGACAGTGATAGTCGGGGTGTCCGTAAATCAGTGCCTAAACACCATCGTTGGTGGCGCCATGTTGTAGTTGGACTCTTGCTCTAGGCAAGACTGCTGGTTTAAGGATGACAGTACTTATGTTTGTGGGTGACTATGCCTATCCCACACCAAGTCGCAACTGTAGTCCCAACCCTTTCGACTCACTAGCAGTACCTCACCAAAAACCCAAACAGTTAAAGGTGATTTGTGGCAGCCTTTACGCATGGACTCAAGAGTATGACATCTCAGGGAGTGTCGTGGTTAAACAGAGATTACCCATTCTCACAGATACATCATGTCTCAACCAAACACAGGCAATAAACAAGATGCAGTAAGGTTTCAATAGTTTTTATTCAACACAATCTGAAATCTGCGATAAACTGTATGGGCTGCAATGATTAGGATAATGAACAGTGCAAGAGACAGAATGGTAAAGACAAGAGTCATGATTATAAAGACCCCCACCATTTTGCAATAGCATGGAAAGACATAGAGTGCATAATATGTCCTATTACCCTATTCTGATAGACCGAACCTTCCACCTAAAGGAGAGCTTGGTATGTTAAACCTAATCTGCCAATGCCATGTCCCTGAGAAGAGCCCCCAACCCTTGTTACATTGGAAAGAGGTCTCTAGCTCAGACTCTGTAGGAACACGAAGTCCTGGTCAGCGTCAAGGTGACGTGCAGCATCTATGGCAGCTATAGTATCTGGTCGGAATCCTTATCTGTCTAAAGTGAGGTGTATTTATACAGATCTACTGGGACCCCTGACGTAGGTTGTTCCCAAACAATAGATAACACAGCATGCTTGGGACGGTAATTAATATAAAAATTCCCTCAAAAGCGTGAAGAGGGAAAGTACCTAATGTGAACATCTATAGTTTGTTTGTCTTTGTTGCTTGATTTGACGCCTTAACCCGGTGGCACTGATAACATAAACTTAAACAAATGGCCTAACTATAAACACAGCAGCCATCTTAGAAGAATTAATTAAATATCACTAGGTGATGGGGGCATGAGTTTGCAAGCCAAAGGCTAAGCTAACTTCTGTTATCCCATTAAAACAAACTATTATTCACTACAACGTCTTCCCAGGGGAACCTGAAGGGCAGAACTAGAGCTTAACATGCTGTGCTCTAATATAGCCTAGGTAGGAATTAGCTTAATGATTCTAGTGAGAATATGGTAGCGTTATTTCTATGCTTCACTCTCCTTCTCACAATTTTAATTCTGTCATGCTTTATCGTCCTGGTTATTGCACTACATGCTTTATTATCCAAGATGAAGTTGCTTCATTAAACATACATTGCCTCTGACTATCCTTGCATATCCTTGCATATGTAACTGACAGAAACGGATGTGATCTGAGTGACCACGATTTCCCTGAGGAGTCAATTGTGTCATGCGCTCGGCTGCCCAATCATCCCTGCTCTTGGGTAGAGATGAGGCACTGCTAGTTAGCCAGAGCAAAACCCGGATTAGGGTGACAGTTGTCACCTGTAGTGGGTTAGACTCAGTCTCCCACAACTCAGGCGATTCTGCCGCTCAAATCCAGTAGTCTCATTAGAATAATGAGAGCCTACGTGACAATGCCATCACCGTTAAGAATATGTTCCTTGATACAAACACTGGGCATCTCTGCGTCAAGTTTCTTATACAGAATATGAAGCGGGATTAAGGGCTCAATATGAGTTCGGCGGACAGTTTACACCATCAGCCAAACGTCCGAAGGGGAGGTTGCAAACATGCAGGCTAGCTCCCCACCGGCCCCATTAAGAGTTTCCCGCTAGGTCAGTGGGTGGAAACCTGGGTTTCTCCCTGCTGGACTTCTGGGAAACTGCCTACAGCATTGTCTCCAGCTCATAATAGAGCTGGCAGCAATGCTGTAGTGCGCATGGTGCACCAGCACCTTCGCAATGTTCACTGTCTGCAAAGCAGACAGTGAACATTGCAAGTGTGCTGACCAGGGGAGCAACTGCACTGCCCATGCCAAGTGCCGAGGCAGGGAAGGGGTTCCCCTGGGGCCCCCTGCACCCATTCTCCACCAGCAATTTCATGGCGGTGGTACTGCCATGAAACTGGTGGCAGAGAAGGGGATCATAATCCCCAGGACAGCCCTGCTTGCAGCTTTCAGTGCTGCCCTGGTGGATTAGGACCGCGCCACCTCCAGACTGGCGGATCTGGCTGTTCCCTGGCAGCCCAACTGCCAGGGCTGTGATGATGTTCTCAGACCACCATATTGGCAGCGGTCCGACCAACATCCGTGAGTCTGGCGGTCTAGTGACCGCCAGACTCGTAATGAAGCCCTTAGTGTCTTTTCTTGCCTGTTCCATAACATATCCATAACTCTGAGAATCCTTGACTTATGAACATTGCAACAAATCTAGGTAGCATAATAATCACATCGGTGTCATTTGACAGTAAAATGAGTCAATTGTAACCATTTTGAACAGCCCACTCAGCATGCACAAAGGTCAGCTTTCTCCAATTTGATGTTAGGTACTTGAACAATATGGCCCGTACCATTTGAATGTATCTCTGCAGGCATCAGCTCCTCATTGACAATCGTTCCACTTGCAATAATTGGAAAATTCAGTGTTCACTGAAGCGTCAGCAAATGTTTTGGTGAGCTAACATCTCCAAGTTCTTCTTGTTTGATGTTGATGATCAGAATTTATAAAGTTGCACAGGTATAGGTGTCAGATTTGTGATACAGGCAAGGTCAATTGTTCCACTTGTAGACATTGATGTGATTCTCTTTGACAGATAGGTCAAGATAACTGTCAAGGACAATGTGCAGTTCTTGTAAGGTGCACACTGACTTTGAAATCTGTAGAACAGTCTGAACGGCCTCTTCGAAGTTTAACATGGATCAAACCTTGACCATTCGCAATTGTGACATATAGGGGGTCATTCCGACCCTGGCGGTAAAATCCGCCAGGGCCGGGGACCGCGGATGCACCGCCAACAGGCTGGCGGTGCATCCCTGGGCATTCTGACTGCGGCGGTACAGCCGCGGTCAGAAACGGGAAACCGGCGGTGTACCGCCAGTTCCCCGCTGCCCTGGGGAATCCTCCACGGCGGCACAGCTTGCTGCGCCGCCATGGGGATTCCGACCCCCTTACCGCCATCCTGTTCCTGGCGGTTTTGGCCGCCAGGAACAGGATGGCGGTAAGGGGTGTCGTGGGGCCCCTGCAGTGCCCAAGCCAATTTTGACTCCCCTTACCGCCAGCCTGTCCATGGCGGTGGACACTGCCATTGAAGGGCTAGCAGTAAGCGGACTCGTGGGGCCCCTGGGGGCTCCTGCACTGCCCATGCACTTGGCATGGGCAGTGCAAGGGCCCCCAGGCACAGCCCCATTGCAATTTCCACTGTCTGCTTGGCACCCACACTGCCACATTGCCGCCCGCTCCATTAGCAGCCGGCTGCAATGTTACAGCCCATATCCCTGCTGGGCCGGCGAGCGAAAACTCTGTTTCCGCCCGCTGGCCCGGCAGGGATGTTGAAATGCGGCTGGCGGCTTTGCGGCCGCATAGGTGGCCCTGTGGCGGTTCACCCTTGGCGGGTGGCCTCCACCGCCCACCAAGGTTGAAATGAGGGCCTATGACTTTTGAAAAAGTGCACCTTGTGCCTTGTTCACTTCTGAGATAAGCTATGCAAAACCTAATTTGTCCTTCTTGTTCCAGAAAGCATTCCAATGTAATGTTTCTATAGCCTCAGATAGGATGAGCATAGCTTGTAACAAACTAACATAATGAGTTCTGCTCAATACTGACTGGACAGTTTTACTTCCAAAGTTGTCAGCCTCAAGAAGTGCATTGTATATGCCACATCCACTGAGATAACTTTCTGCACACGGCAACACAACTGTTGTCATGTGGAAAATGCCCATCATTGGATAAAGATCATCACATTCTACTGGATTGCTTATAAAATGTCAGCTGAAATACAGAAAACATCTTCATTGCCGAAAATTGGCAATATAGGCTGGTCTTCAACCTGAGCATGCACATTTTGGAAGCTGTGTATGCTGTTGCGTAGTTTGTGACTGGAGATGGTATTACTGGTAAAAACCCAACCTTCTTCAATGAGACGGTATTCTGGGAGATCAGAGCATAGGGACACCCTGCACCCTAGGCCCCATGAGAAGACCCCCAGAGGGTTCCCTGGGCCAGAAAAAAAATAACAATAATCAGCAATTTTTTTCCTAGATCCCATGACGTGGGGCACAAAAAGTAACAAAATGGCGGCTGGGCTGCATTCTTTAATTATAGGCCAAGAGGAGTCCACCCATGGGTGGCATTCTTTAATTAGGGTAGGTAGCATTCAGCCCTCCCCTCGAGCCATTATAGGCCCTGGGGAGCCTACCTCCAGGGCCATATTTCATAAGGGAAGGGGACATACAGCCCCCTCCCCAAGCCTCCAAAGATCAAGGGGACCCCATACCCTGGGGCTGATTATATTATTCAAGGGGAGGGGGCTGTGGTGCTCCCCCTCCTTAAGCCATTATAGGCCAGAGGAGTCAACCCCAGGGCCACAATTTCTCAAAAATGGGAGGAGGGCCTCTCAGCTCCCTTCTCCTAGGTTTAAAAGGCCTCAGGGACCCTAGCCCATGGGGGCCATCTCACTGCTGTGGCCCTGAGAGCCTACCCCGGAACACAGCAGATTTCCTTCCCGCACTAGAGCCGGCAGGGAAACTTGTGTTTGGTCCTGCCTAGCGGGAACATTTTGAATCCCCCACCATGTCAGAAGAAACACAAAGTCTGCTCCCAATGGAGCTTTCAAAGTATTCCCCCAGCTGGGAGCAAACTTTTGATCTGATGTAGTCAAGGACACAGATCAAGAGATTGCTCCTGCCCAGAGAGAGCAGCATAAGTAGCTGCTCCCTGAGGGCAGGAGCAATGCCAGCTCCCGCAGCACGTGGGAAGCCAGTTGGGGGCACAGGAACCATGGGGCTCGCCAAGTGGCCCCCTATGTTGAGCATGGTGGGTGCCCTGGGTGGGCACCAGGGCACCCACCTTGAAATAATGTAGGCCCAGAACGATGGGGTCACCCGGGTCAAAAATTGCTCAGAGATGGGGGCACATGGCCCCTATCCTCCTTTAAGTTAAGTAGCAGCCCTAGGGGATAGGGTCCCCAGGTCCTAATGAGGCTCAAGGAGGTGTGCTATGTGCCCCCTCTTTTAAAAAATGCTCAGGGAAATGTATTCCCTATGTCCTAATGAGGCTTGAGTAGCTAAGCCACATGGCCCACTCTCCTTTTATTAATGGAATGGTCCCAGAGGATGGGATCCCTGGGGCCTGATAAGGCTCGGGGAGGGGGGCTGCATGGCCCACTTCCCCCTTTTTTAATCATATTTTGTCCCAGAGGATGGGGTCCCTGGGGCCCGAAAGGCAACCCTCTGATGTGCACAGCTAAGGCTGTGCATGGTGTAAGGTTGACAGCCTGCTGGGGGTTTGATCACAGTGCCTGGTGGTAGGCCAAGCACTATCATCAACCCCCACTGTGCACTTTCAAATGTTGTGTCCAGCATAGGGTTAGCTGCCTGCTGGAAGCAGGGCCTGGCTGCAACATAGGCCATGTGGATAAGCCCATGCCATGCATGAGCATAGGCCATACAGAGCATGGGAATGGCCAAATCCAAATGGTTGCCTGCAGAGAGTTGGCCACAGGGCTTGGCTTCAATCCAGACCCTGCAGCCAACCCCACACTGAGTGTGAGAAAAGGTTGTATGCAGTGTGAGGTTGGCTGCCGGCAGGGGGTTGCTGCTTCCGGGTGGATAGACTTGCTGCAGGCCAGGCCCTGTTGCCAACCCTCTGCTGTACACAGCAAAAGGATGTGCACAGCATGGGGTTGGCCACCTATGGGGGTGTTTGACCCAGGGCCTGGTCCTGTGGCCACCCCCCACTCCATGTGTGGCCAATGGTCTTGCTTGGCAGGGGTTGGCTTTACATATGGTAATAAAATATTACTTTATGATTAAAAAAAACAAGAAATTCAAAGGTTAAGTAACGTGGTAGTTAGGTGTGATAAAAAGATTTGTTTTTGTTTTAGAAGAAAACCTTAGAAAATCACTGAAAAAATGAAGATTAAGGTAATGCTATAGCTAGATGAATTTTAGGCCTGGGTGTAGAACTCCGTTCGCCCCGGCAGATTTTGGGCCCTTCGTGCTACGTGGAGTAACGCAGAGTTCTCTAATTCCACACTCTGGTATGGAGTGGAATACTACCAGGCTGCTAGTGAGGGTGCGCAAGACTTTGCGGTCACTTGCACTGCTTCTGGCCGCGACCAGCGGCCAAAACTGCTGCTCTCGAGCGTGAACTCATTTCTGGAGTGGAGTTCAAAAAGAGATTTTAACTATAAATCTAGTCTTCAATGGATTTTTGACTAGATTTCCTCTCCAATGGACCCCGCAATTTCAGATTGACAAGCCTGTTTTTTTAAACAGTAAAGAAGTGTGTCAGAGGCTCCAACTTCCTCTTCCTGTCCAGCAGGCTCCTCCCAGTGCTTTGTCTATCTCCTGGTCACTTTTCACTTGGATTTCGAGGTGGAAGGATCACTCTCTTTGTCTCCTGGATATACCTTTGGATTTAAAGACTTTGTTTTTGTTGAACCACATAAGTAAGTTAAAAACCTATTGTATAAGGGTGCTGTTTGTTTGCTTGGGCATGCACCAGTATTTCTTTGTACTTTAGATATTTAAATTTTATAGTGGTGGGTGACCCGGAGTTTTAGTATAGCCTAGTTAATATTTATTTTGCATTTGATTGATTTTTCACCTTTTGTAAATGAAAATTGTTGCACAACTTACTACCTTTGCTACATGTTTGTAACATTTGGAATATTATTTTAGTATGTGGCTTAGATTTCCAAGGAGCCATCTAGCCAATAGGAGTCAGCACTAGTAGACATCAGTGTATGAAATAAATGTTTCAGTGGTATATGTTTTTAAAACTTTATTTAGGGCAGGGATGGCATTGGATTAATTAAAAATGTTGCTATTTGCATTTCATTTTTTTTTGCGAAAAGTGTATATGTTCTGGGGTAATATTTGATGGTATAGGAGGATGTGTGTTGTGAAATTTTCATAGTTCAGTTAATTGTCATGTTTTGCTTTGCTGAATTAATGTTGGTCACTTTTCTTCAGTGTTACCACCCTGATACCTCCTTATGGCCAGTGTGTGTGTGGGTGTTTGTGTGTTTGCGATTGTCTACCATTTCTCTTTGTTTTCCATGCAGTGTGGCCAGGGACGATTTTCTGTCCATAGGCTTGCATGTGTTGTTTGTTCCCTATGCGCCCTATGCCTCCTTGTTCGCAGTTGTTGTTTGACCCTGTGACTGGTGGCCATTGTGTCCATCCACCCAGTGTTCTTTTGCCATAGGCTTGCATGTGTTCTTCTTTGTTCTCCTTGCTCCTTGTTGTTGTTGTTTTACCATGTGGCTGGCAGCCACTGTATGCATGCAGCCAGTGTCCCTTTGTCATAGGCTCACATGTGTTCTTTGTTCCATGCCTCCTTGCTCCTTGTGTTTGTTTGACCATGTGGCTGGCAGCCATTTTTGTGCATGCAGCCAGTGCCCCTTTTGCATGTGTCCTTTGTTTGCCATGCCTTCTTGCTCCTTGTTGTTGTTGCTTGACCATGTGGCTGGCTGGCAATCATCTTGTCCATCTAGCAAGTGTACCTTGCCATAGGCTTGCGTGTGTCCTATGTTTCCTATGCCTTCTTGCACCTTGATTTTGTTGTTTGACCATGTGGCTGGCAGCTATGTTGTCCATTCATCCAGTGTCCCTTTACCATAGGCTTTCATGTGTTATTTGTTTGCCATGCCTCTTTGCACCTTGTTGTTGTTGTTTGACCATGTGGCTGGTTGGCAGCCATTTTGTCCATCCAGCCAGTGTCCTTGCCATGGGCTTGCATGTGTCTTTTTTGCCATGCCTCCTTGCCCCTTGTTGCTGTTGTTTACCATGTGTCTGGCAGCCATTTTGTGCATGCAGCCAGTGTGTCTTTGCCATACGATTGCATATGCCCTTTGTTTGCAATGCCTCCTTGCTCCTTCTTGTTGTTGTTTGACCAAGTGACTGGCAGCCATTTTGTTCATCCAGCTAGTATGTCTTTGCCATAGGCTTGCAAGTGTCCTTTGTTTGCCACGCCTCTTTGCTCCTTGTTGTTTGACCATGTGGCTGTCTGGCAGCCATTTTGTGCATGCAGCCAATGTGTCTTTACCATAGGCTTACATAGGAACATCCTTAATTATTGAGTATTTGCTTTTTAAGTTTCTATTCTTATTTTTAATTGTTTTCTATTTTAATTTTTAATTTTATTTTGTATTTCTTTCTTTATTCCATTTAAATTTTCATGTTTATATTTACGTTTTTTATCTTTTATATATTTTTTAAACTGTTTATTTTTATTTTTAATTTTTTAATTTTCCTTTTTAATTGTAATTTTAATTTTTATATTTGTGCTTTTAATTTTTTTGAATTTTTTTTTATTTTTAGTTTAATTTTTAATTCTGCATTTTTCCTTGATCCATTGATTCCTCCATCCATCCATCCATCCATCTCTCCACCAAAGAGGCATAGCTGCACTACAGCATCTGGTTTCTTTAGGTGTAATTCCATTTCCTCCAGGACACCTTGGCTGCGGAGCTCTGCCGACAAATCAACAGCATAATTAATTTTGTAAATGATTATTCCAATTCCCCTGGACCACCTTGCCACCATAGGTTTTTTAAAGTATTATTCCATTTACCCATGCACCTCTCCTTGACTACTCCAGGTGCTTCCTTTAAAACAGATAGAGATAAAGCAAAGAGCTAGATGTGCATGTTGTGCTGTCTGATTAGAAATTTATTTTTTATGGTGTGGTTTGACTTTACCATGTTTGATTAAGCTGTTATTTATTACATAAGTAACCAACCACACTAAGATTGCATTTGTCTCTACTATTTCAACCTGCAACAATGCCACGATTCATTAACTACATGTTTTTCATGCTTGGTTGTTTTTAGGTGCACAAGAGAAGAGACCCCACATCACCCACAGTATTACCAAGAGAAGGCCTTACAGTTACTTTGGTCCCCTAAACTCTTCTGATTATGCATCTTAGTGCCACTGCCAACCTAGAGCTTAAAATGGCCCCAAAGAAAGTTGCTCCCAAAAAAGTGTCCAGTGAGAAGAAGAAACAGCTTTCCGCCAGTGGCGTGCCAACGCAACCTTTTTCAGGAGACGTGTGCTAGCCACATTGGCCTCCAGGTAGGAACCTGGGAGCAGCACTCCTGCATCAGCAGCACCACACCAACCTAAGCCCAAAACCATGTCTGTCAGTGAGGCAGCCACTGCAATCATGGTAACGCCGATGAGCAGTGATGTTGAATTGGATTTGTCCCTTTCCAAAAGTAGTACCAGTCATTTCAGGAAATATAACAAAGTGGACAGCAGCTACAACCAGTAATAGTAGATCTTCCCGAAGTTGAAGCAGAACAGGAGGTCAAGCTTTCTACTGAGCAAGAACCTACTCTTTTAGAATCAAAGGCTCCCAGATTTCCAGCAGGAAACAGGAAGGGTACTTCTCCACCACCTTCTCTAAGCACCACTTCTGATGAGGATAATAGGGACATGGAGTGGACCTAAGCCGAGTCTGGGAGATGCCAGGAGAGGCAAGAGAAAAGAAAAGTTCCAGAAAGTCTTTGAATCATGGAAACTGATAATGAGGAGGATGACAACAATGAACTAGTCATTGTCAAAGCTGGCACAGAGGAGTCCAACATTATCTAATCTGCTCCGAGGTATGTAGCACATGCAGCACCGCCAGCTCCTATATTTGTAAGGCATCAGCAGAGACCTGCACCAATCTGTACCTCAGTAGAAGTATGTACTGCAGAGAGGCAATCAACACACCCACCTACCTCCAGTTCTTCAGGCATTGGCAGTGGCCCAATATGAAATGGCGCCTCCCCAGTTTGGAACTTTATTACAATTAGCCAAATGGAGGAGAATATTGCAATATGCTCCATTTGCGATACAAGTGTTCGTCAAGGTAAGCCTGGTTCACATTATGGTACTGGAAGCCAGACTACCCATATAAAAAAGCATCATGCAATCCGGTGGGAGGAGCATTTAAACAAAATGACTGAATGTGATCGTAGTGCTGAAGGTGAGGAGTGCCATGAAACATAAGCTACAAATCATAGTGGAAGGTGAGGAAGAAGAGGGTGACATCATCCTCACACAAAGCAGCCCAGTCCCTAGCAGTGTGCCAGAATCACCTGCCTCAGTGACCTCAGAATGGCACAATAACACTCAGAGTCAGATGGAGACACTACGGCATATAGTAAGTGCCCCACAAAGAACATTGAGTCTTCCACCACCTACTGCTTCTCGGAAGTCACCTGCATCAGTGACCCCAGAAAAGAAGAAAATCTGGGCTACTATTATGGGCATGCTTAGGTAGGAGGGGTTCTATGACCGCAACCACTCAATGCCACATTTCTACAATAGGAAGCTGGCAAAAATGTTAGTGCTGGACCTTTCTTCTTTTATCTTTTGTGGAAGGAGTGGGATTCTTAGAGTTTGTGGCAGCCATCTGCCTGAAATGGAAGGTTCCAAGTCAGACCTATTTTGACAACTTCCTGTTCCTGTGCTTCATCACAATGTGCTGCAATTGGTTGGACAAGCTTTGTAGCAAAATGTTGTCCACACTATCCACCTGACGACAGACATGTGGACAAATTGTCAGGTGGCTGATTACATGTGCATCACTGTACACTGGATCTCTTTTGTGGGGGTAAAGCGAAAGCTATCTACATGTCTTGGCCCTGAAGACATTTTTAAGAGTGTTTGGCAGCATGCAACAGTAGCCATGATAGCCATGGAGAAATCACACACAGCTGCAAACATCTAGGATGAATTTAATAGCAAGGTGTCTGAATGGCTGTGATCCAGGGGTCTTTGAATTGGATTGGTTGCCACGGACAAGGGCAGTAACACAGTCAAGGCCATGGCATACGGTGGCTATTTAACGGTCCTGTGTTTGGTGCACTGCAACAACCTGGTAATGCAAGAATTTCTTAAAATAGAAGACATAGTCAGCAACATACTGCCCACCTGCAGATGCATCTACACTCATTTCAGCCATTCCTTTAAAGCCCAGAAGCAGTTGCCGATTATTCAGAGCGGTCACAGTTAAAGCTCTGATACAGGAGGTGCCAACATGTTGGATCTCAGCCTAGTATATGTTATAACATCTGTTTAAGCAGTACAGACAGATCAATGACTATGTCATTCAAAGAGGAGAGGATGCAATTGGGAAAGCTATGACCATGGATGCGGATAAATGGGGCCTAGTCAAATGCCTCACACAGACTAGGGTAGATTGAATAGGGTGGGGTGTGTTGGATTGGATTGCAGTGGAGTGGATTGGAGTGGGGTGGATTGCATGGAGGTGGGGCAGATTGGTGTGCGATGAGATGGACGGATTGGAGTGGGATGGACTGAACTGGGATAAGGTAGAGTGGATTGGATTGGGCTTGGGTGGATTGGAGTGGGTTCGATTGGAGCAGATTGTGTTGGATTGGGGTGAATTGGAGTGGGGTAGGCTGGATGGATTGGAGTGCAGTGGACTGAACAGGGATGAGATGAACTAGATTGTGGTAGAGAGTGGTGGATTGGAGTGAGTTGGAATGAAATAGGGTGGGGTGGGGTGGGGTGGACTGAAGAAGGTGGATTGGATTGGGGTGGGGTGGATTAAATTGGATTGGGTGGGGTGGGGTGGGGTGGACTGGAATGGGATGGATTGTGTTGGGGTGGAGTGCATTGAGGTGAGGTAGATTGGATTGGCATGGATTGGGGCGGTGGGGAGGGGTTTGGGGTGGACTGCATTGGGGTGGATCAGAGTGAAGTAGAGTGAGGTGGATTGGACTGAGTGAGGGGGATTAGGGTGTGATGGAGTAGATTGGATTAAGTGTGGTTGATTGGAATGTGGTGGATTGGATGGGTGGGGTAGACTGCGGTGGGTGAATTGGATTGGGTTGGGATGGATTGGAGTGCATTTTGGTGGATTGGACTGGAGTGAGTAGATTGGATTGGAGTGGGGTGGACTGGATTGGAGTGGGGTGGATTTGAGTGGGGTGGATTGATTAGAGAGTGGTGTACTGGATTGAAGTGGGGTAGATTAAGGGGTTTTTGGAGTGGGGTGAATTTGACTGGAGTAAAATTGATTAATGTGGACTAGATTGGACTAAGTGGGATGGATTAAAGTGAATTGTATTGGATTGGGTGGATTGTACTGGAGTGAGGTGGACTGGGTAGGCGGTGGACTTGATTGGACTGGGCTGGATTGTATTGGAGTGGATGGGTTGGATTAGAGTATGGAGGGTTAGATTAGATTGGCGGAGATGATTGGAGTGGGTGGGATGATTGGAATGGGTTGGGTTGGATTGGAGTGGGTTGGATTGGAGTACAGTGGATCAGACTGCAGTGGGGTGGATAGGACTGGGATGTAGTGGATTGGAGTGAGATGTATTGGATTGGAGTGGGGTAGATTGGGCTGGGCTGGATTGGGGTAGATTGGATTGGTGTGTGGTGGGTTGGATTGGTATGGGGTGTACTCGGTTGTAGTGGGATGGATTGGAGTGGGGTGAAATGGGATGCAGTGGGTTGGATTGGCGTGAGGTGAGGTGGATTGGATTTGAGTGGGCTGTTTGGCACTGTAGTGGGGAAGGTTGGAGTGAGGCACGCTGTTTTGTATTGGAGTATGGCACACAGAAGTAGGGCAGGTTGAAATGGATTGGAGTAGGGCAGGTTGTTTTCGATTGACGTGAAACAGATTGTTTTGGATTGGAGTGGGGCAGATTGTCTTGGATTGGAGCGAGGTAAAAAAGGGTAGAGTGGGATGGATTGTAGGGGGCAGATTTGAGTGGGGTGGATTGGGATGTACTGCATGATTATGGCGGTCATCGCCAAAAGACCGTACCGCGGTCAAATGACTGCGGCGGTCATTCTGACTTTCCCGCTGGGCCGGCGGGCGACCACCAGAAGGCCGCCCGCCGGCCCAGCGGGAAAGCCCCTTCAACAATGAAGCCGGCTCCGAATGGAGCCGGCGGAGTTGAAGGGGTGCGACGGGTGCAGTGGCACCCATTGCGATTTTCAGTGTCTGCACAGCAGACACTGAAAATCTTTATGGGGCCCTGTTAGGGGGCCCCTGCACTGCCCATGCCTGTGGCATGGGCAGTGCAGGGGCCCCCAGAGGCCCCACGACATCTGTTCCCGCCATCCTGTTCCTGGCGGTATTTACCGCCAGGACCAGGATGGCAGGAAGGGGGTCGGAATCCCCATGGCGGTGCTGCAAGCAGCGCCGCCATGGCGGATTCCTTGGGCCAGGGGTAAACCGCCGGGAAACCGCCGGTTGCCCTTTTCTGACCGCGGCGGTAGAATGGCCCTGGAAGCACCGCCAGCCTGTTGGCGGTGCTTCTGCGGTACCCGGCCCTGGCGGTCATGAACCGCCAGGGTCGGAATGACCCCCTATGTGTTGAAGCATCATTAAAGAGATTAAAAATAATTAAAAAACACTGTTGCTTTGCAATATTTCAAACAAGTTAATTGTCATCTTCTGAGAACAGCGCCCAGGAGCGAAAACAAAGGAAAACATGAGTGGATAGTGAGAAAAGAAGACTTGGCAAAATGAAAGAAAGCAAGCTTTAAAAAATAAAACTGCAATTTTGCTTGTCCTGCTGGGCACATGTTTGCAAGTCACAAGCCTTCTGTTTGCAGGGCACTAGAAGATGAAAAGAACAAAATAGTACCTCAAACATGTCGGGAGAAGTGGACGGGCACTAATTAAGTTGAATCAATTAGGCTCGATCTCTGCTCCACACAGAGGAACGAGAATGATGCCAGGTGTGCCTTCACAAATTACAAGGCTGTAAAGAAGAGTGCCACGTAAACCAACAAATGGTGAGCAACAGGTGGGTTCCAACTCCTTTACTGAACATAACAGTCTTGCACATGAGATGCATGTGCTAGGCCATGCACTCGCAGGCTTGACCCTAAAAAGTAAACAAGGCAAAATTAAAAGTAGGATAAAAGTGAGGAGAGGTAAAAGTCAGGGAAATAATAATAATAATATTATTATTAAATAATAGGACTTACTGGGATGAGCAGAGCCATCAGCATCAGTGCTGGTGGTCGACGCCTTCCCAGCTCTGGCCAGACCTGCCTGTGTAGTGCCCCTCTTCGTGCCTTTGGGTGCTGATGTAAGAAATAAAGAAGATTAAAAAAAAACATTAGTGGTACCGTTAATCTCCACAAAATTATTATATGACAAGCAAATGCAATAGAATTGTACTAAAATCAGATCGCCTATGGTACTAGTATGGTCGATTATTGTTGATTTGGCTATACTCCCAAAATCCCTATTCCAAATTTCCCTAACAAAAACTACATTTGGAACTAATGCATTGCAATGAATGACATTTGATTCTATTCTCATTTCTCAACCCCCTTGATGGACCAGCTCAGTCTCCCTGATTGCGGGTGCCGCCCTGCTCTGCCATGGTGCTGGGTGTAAATGAAAAAAAATTATAGGAAGCAGGAAGGAAGAAAAAGGACAAATGAACAAAAATACAAAAAGTCACAAAAAAGCATCAAAAACATTAAAAATGAAAAAAAAGCAGAAGCACAAAAATAGACAATACTAAAAAATTTTTTAATGAGGGGTAGATTAATTAGGAGGATGGAGGATTGGAAAGATTAATTGGGGATGAAAAAAACAGGCCCAGCAGAATAAACAGAGTGAAAAACACGATGGCCGCACCCATGCGAACATTGTGGTGCTGTTCTCGTATGATTTATGTACTTCTCATTGCGTTTGACATCAAACACAGTGCGAACGGGCATGACAATGAACTCCGCCCGTTCTGGGAACTCTGTGTAGTGCATCTGAGCTTTTTTCTTCTTCGCGGTGTTCTGCCTATGATGACTCCACACACTCTGCCCAGGCCTAATGAAGACGTCAATGACAACATTAACATTTTGAACAAAAAACACAGAAATTCACCAGTTAGTGTTGGCAGAGCTAACTATAACTTGCACCCCACCCTGCACTGCTTATGACCGCACATATTACATCACTCATGACATGTTCTATGACATCATTTTATACATCACTGATGACATCTAAAATGAACCTTTGATGACATCACTGATGGGATCACACAAATTTTCTCTTACTTGTAATGCTGCCAAACAATCAAGAATATAGAAACCATTCTTTATGGAACACCAGAAGATGTCATGACTAAAGCTGCCTAAAATTATGTACCACTGCAAATAGTATAGGGCATATTTACACTTGCTTTGCGCCATTTTAGCGGCATTTATTTTGATGCTAAAGCGATGCAAAGTTAATTCCATATTTATATTTTGACACTAGACCCATCTAGCATCAAAATATAGGGCTTAGCGCCATATTGTGGATGCAGCAAACTACCTTGAGCTAATTAGATGCAAGGTAGGCGTTCCCATCCACAATATCACGCTAACCCCCTCATGCCTTATTTATACTCTGGCGCAAAAATGATGCGCATGGAGTATGCGGACCCAAATAATGGTGCTAAGGCTGCTTTGCACCATTATTTAACTCCTGGGTCTGACAAGGCATTAGGGGACCTGTGGACTCATTTCCATGGCTAAACACCATGGATTACCACAGGTGCCCACCCCAAACCCCAGGAACACCCCCACCAACACCAGAGGTACTCCATAGGATGGGGGACCCCATCCTGGGTAGGTAAAGGTAAGTAGATTTGTATTTCTTTTTTCAGTGCCATTAGGGACCCCTTACATGCGGCCCCCTGCCTGGCACTGGGTATGATGGCCATGCTCAGGGGACACTGGGTGGGCATGACTTAGACAGGAGTCATGTTTGGGTGGTAGTGCATCAGGAAATGACGCTAGGCTGGTTAATGGCATATTTATTGCAGTTATCCAGCCTAGCGCAATTTCTGGCCCACTAACACCATTTCCCCTCCTACCATCCCCCCTGGCTAGCGTCTTTTCTCTAGACACTAGCCTGTCCTTTGCACCACTGTGCACCGTTCCATTACTATGGTGCCCGACTGGCACTCTTGAATGGCGCTAGCAGGCGCTATGGATTTTGACTCAAGACTGCGCTAATGCAGTCTTGTGTCAAACTCCATGAACATGGGCCTAAGTGTACAGCCCATAAGGCTGGTGGTGACATAGTTACAATAGTAAAAAAAAAATATATGCTGACCAAGTGCCAAGATATTGCACATTTGAGAATGCAACCATGAGAGCAAATGAGCAATTCACAGGGCAAGAACCAGCCAGGAAGGAATTCAGTGTAAATACAACTGAAGATGTAAACTATGTAAATTGCTTTACTGTTGGACCCATTACAGACCTCATTAGGCAAATAGAGGGATCTCCAGGAAGAGGTACCAGAAGATGAAAGACTGACAAAAGATTCAGTAGTTGTAAAAAGAATGTCAACGATGCTTTGAATGCTCCTGATTATAATATGTACTTCCTGACTTCATGCTACATTCCATGTCCTGCTATTTCCATGGCCAAAAACATGTGGAAAGAGGGTCACTGATCAGAGCTTTTAAGAAGTACTTTTAAGAAGTACTGGTTCAATACAAACTTTAGAGGTGGTTCAGAGATGTGCCATTTGCCAAAGAAATAATCAGGAAACAGAAAACAGAAAACAGAACCATTGTCATTATGAATCACATTGGCAAATCAGATGGCACATTTCTAAGTTAAGCATTAAGTCAAGCAGACTTCATTGGGATATCTGTTAGAAATGGGCTTAAATATGTTCTTGTGAATGTCTGCCTATTCTCTAAATGAGTTGAATCATACCCAACCCAGAGATGCAAAAGTATGATAGTTGCTAAACCTTTTAGAGAGAATTAATTCCCAAGTTTTAACCTGCCAACCTCTATTGAGACAGACCATGGAGGTCATCTTAAAAATGAGATCCTTAAACTGATTTATTCAGCTCTTCAGATTGAGCAGAATTTCATTGTAGTTATGGTCCTTAATCATCTGGAATTGTAGAAAAGATAAATGGGACCATCAAAAACAAGTTGGCTAAAGTGTGTGCTTTCGCTAGTCTGAAATGGCCCGATGCACCTACTCTTATTCTCATGAGCATAAGATGCACTCCAGATAAAAAGACAGACTGTTCCATAGAGTTAGTGGGCAGAGCTATGAGAATCACATGCATGCCTTCAGCAACACTTGTGTTAATAACTCATGATATCATAATACATTTCTTCAAGAGTCTGGCTGATGTGGTAAATATCTGTCTCTCATCAGGTAAATGTGACAAAAGTACCTACAAAAGAAACTCAGTGCCATCCACAGCAACCAGGAGACTGGGTCCTAGTGAAGAAGCATGTCTGCAAAAGCTGTCTTGCACCCCATTTCAAAGTACCACATCAAGTTGTGCTTGTGACTAACACTGCTGCAAAGTCTACCAGAATCTGGCAGTGGATCCATACAGCTCATGCGAGGAGTGAAGACGTTAGATGAAGAGGTGATGGCAACAACCACTGATTCATTTAGTTAAGCTCAAGTTTTCAACATACATCCAGAGGTGGGTGGAGAAGCTAAGGAAGAAATTGGAGAAGTGAAGCTTGAAACTGGCAAAGACGTTGATGTCATTGATGAAAGTGAAAGCGAAGACCCTATTGAAGGTACCAGGGATAGTTTCAATTTGAGGAATCAGAGTGAAGAACTGTTGCAAAGTCACAAGCAAAAGTAAGAAATTGTCTCCGATCCAGCTCATAAAAGTCTCCTGCTGGAAATATGAGTCTTAAGAATCTCTATGGGAAGAAAGTAACTCATAGTGAATTGATTTTCTGCTGCTGGTCAAAGCACAAGTTTGACTGTTAGTTAAGAACACTCAGCAGTAGTTACAAGCACAGATTCAAGAGTTCCGAAGGCAGTGAAGAGAAATTACAAGAAAAGACAGACAGAAAATGAAAAATCTGAGTCAATCAGAGAAGAGCCAAAAGTTACATTGATTCAGAGAACAATGATAGAGAATCATCTGTTGCTAAAAGACCGCCAAGAAAGAGAATCCTGAATAGAAAGGACCATTCAACTGAATGAAGAGGAAGGAGAGTCAGATAGGGAAGACTACAACTCAACAAGCTGTTGATATTTCCTCTTCAAAGAAGAGACACATTTAACTTTTTGTAAAACCTGATGGTCATTGTTGGAACTGGTCCTGTTGGCTGAGGCAAGGCCCTATCCAGGCAGAACCTAGCACCCCCATCAGGGGTGGGTGATTGCACTCACTGTATAACCTGCGCTCACCCTTTGGGTAGTGTGGCAGTGAGCAGTTAGGTTTATCACTGGGGCAATGTGCAAAGCATTGGTACAGCATTCTTACACAGTAATGGTGTTAGTGCGTCTGACCTTAATAAGTAAACATACAAGGGGACGCAAATTGGCCGATGCACCTTTTGACTCGTAATTAAGATGTTCCTACCATAGCTCCAGTACATGCAAATCAATAATCAATAACCAATACGCCATATCAATAATCATCAACACTCAATAACAATAATAATCAGAGGAGCCAGTAATTATTACGCTCTATGGCCTTTCAGTCATGAATAACCAACCATTTAGTAAAAGTTTGAATATTTATTTCCCTATACTAACATGTCATGTAGATAAATCTCAAAATCAAATGAAACACATACAGAAACAATACAGGCTGTCCAAAGCGGCGGAAGAAACGTTTTCTAATCAAAGCTTGTACTACAACACATTCTAAGGTTATGTTGCAAATTAATAACAGAGTCAACTGCGTCTAAGTAATTACGTACATTCAAATTCAGCAGAGAAAATCATCAAGCATTATTCCCTCTTAGCACAATTTCATTAGTGAGGATCCTTAACTAACATCAGATTAGCATCAGCATGTTGGGCTTCATTCAAACTAATTTAGTAACACAAATTTGGAAAACATCTAACTATGGCTCTATCAAAACAGTGCAGTTGGTACCTAGAAAGGAAAAGCAAATACACAATATAGTCAACAGTTTAATTCATAATACCAATCCTCAATATGGATCAGCAAGCAGAGTCAGTCTTCGTCCTCAGGACATCAGTCGATCAGCAAGGCAATCAGGATTCAGCATCAAAGTTCAGAAAACGCAAAGTCTTGAATTATTAAAGTTAAGCACGCCTCTTGTCAAGACGCACAAGAAAATATTGACCTTACGGCCAGCAAGAAAATGGGCAATTAATCTGTCTTCTCTCGTACAGTGTTGTTAAATCAAAATGAGTAAAACTACTTCCCAAATCCCTATTGGTCGGATAATCGCATGTTCACACTTTTTCCAATAAAACTAAAATTCCAAATCTATGAATTCTACCATTACTTCGTTCACATGTCGTTGATTGGTTTGTCCTGCATTGTCCTCATCATCCGGCTTGTCACGTAACAATATTGTTGCAGCTTCTACTCCAATCAGTATCTCCATTGTTCTTTAGAAAAAGTCAGTTTCACACGCATTAAACACAAAATGTTACATGAGCAAGAACAGCATCTTCTAGCAGTCGGTTCTCATGAGAACCTTCCGTTGTGAGCACATTTAAAAAATTGAAAATGAAAATCACAGTTTAACTCTCTAGGACAGCCATTTATTAAATGTTAAGAAATACAGCTTTGACATGAGGTCTGGCAACTAGGCCAAGACACTTGCTAACTTAAGGCCTACAATTAATAAAGCTAGAGCATAATGCATAACCCTTAATATGACATATTACTATATTAGTCAAAAATATATTCAACATTTCACAATATTAATCTACTAATAAGAATGCTTTGTGAATATTGGCGGCCACTCTTCGTAATCACATTTTCAAATGTGTGCATTATTTTTCTACTTTATTATATTTTCTACACAGATCACCTATTCAGAATACATGAACACTCGTTAATCATTTTTATTAATACAACTGCGCTAGCAATGGCACTGAAGGTCACAAAAGAGGCTTCACATGTTGTGTTTGTAAAGAAGATTTGTATTCAACACACACATTAACTAACACGACATGTAAATCATGTACTTCTGGGCATAAATCACATTGAGAAATATCATTAGCAGTAGGCCCAATGGTGTAAAAACAACATTAGCAATATGTACACTTGGGAAAAATCCTACTTTCCCTCCCAACAACCTCATTTGGTGCAAAACATTGTCAGTAGGAGTCCCACCCTATCAATAATTCCAATTCATTACCACACACTTATAGGGTGCACCCCGGTTCACAATGATAGCAGCAATGTGTACACTCTGATAATTACAGCACTTTTAAGTAGCCTTGTGGTCCTAGGCCACACGGGTAAAACCAATGTCAACCGTGATACTCTTTTGGCAAGGAAACAACATGTACGGCGACACTGCCATGTGGTGCAGTTGATCACAGGCAGTCACTCCCACACACTCACTCCACACAGCTATGTGATGCCACAGATATCAGACAGGCTTGAATAGCATGCACTTGTTCTCAACACCCTAACGTGGTGCACTGATATCCGACAGGTCAGTTTTCAATGTGCTTGCAGGCCTCGAGGGCCAACCCTCTTCCACTGATACAACCGACCCCTACTATCTTGCTCCACGGGTTGGAGATGAAAGAAACCTTTCCCCGGGTACTAGGTCGATCGTGGCCAGACATACACTTATTTAGGGTGCCAGGGGAAAGGTGGGGAAAAAGAATAGATAACAGGCTGATCAGGCAGCAGTTGACAAATGGAGGTTGCCCCCCACTTGGGAAGTTCACTTAAAAGGCTCTGCACTGTGCCTTTTGACATGGGCCCTGTTCTGCCAAGCACAGGGAGAGGGTCACCGTAGGACACATGCCGTTCACAATAGTGCCCAGCCAGGCCGGACAGGCCGGACATTCCCATACATGAATCCCCTCCTCTGCTCCCCCTGGAAATAGGGCATAACGTCTGCTGCGCAATGACTTGAGTCGCATCAGACTGTTCCGATCCCACATGAAGAGTTGCCATTCCATACCTCTCTGAAATGAGGCACAAGCTGTGGCGTGGGACGACTTGTGTCACATCATGCAGTTCTGGTCACACACGAAGAGTTATCAATTCCTTACCTCCCTGGAATAGGGCACAATGTCTGGTGTGCAATGATTTAAGTCGCACCAGACAATATCAGTCACACACAAAGAGTTACCAATTCTCTACCTCCCTGGAATAAGATACAACATCTGGTGCGCAATGACTTGAGTCACACCAGACAATTCTGGGCACACACAGAGATGCAAGTTCAGCAATGCCACACAAGGTAGAATGCAGCACTGTTACAGGTACACCCCCACCTCCGAGGGTCGCAACCCATGAATTGGATACCACACGCAATGAGCATGCAGTCAGCATGTCGCACAAGAGAAATGCAGCATAATTGGTGAAGCGGGCCATGCGAGGTCCCACAACTGGTGAATCCGGTCACCTCAAACAAGACGCTTATGTGTGGGCCCCACAATGAAGTGCCACACTCCTTGAATGCGGGTAGTACTTTGAGGGCTCAGAACCAGGCACAATACTTAGTTCCACATAAGACGGTTACATAATGTTATATTATTGTTATATTCTCTTGGACTTTTTACTGTATTTTGATTGTATATAATGATGCTTTGATGGTTATGTTGACCGAATAAAGCTTGTGTTGTTGATGATGATGATGACTTAGTTCCACACTCACACAGCTGTTATCCAGTGGAATCCAGCAGATGATGAGGGCACCGCTCTCCAGATGTCACTAGCAGAAGATGTAGGTCCTACACAGGAGGTCTTGATGTCCCTGAGACCCCCACAAGAGAACAGAGGGCTAGCCAACATGCCCTTGGAGACCACACTTCAGGGTACCATATATCAGCCCAGGCCAGCCACGATTCAGGAAGGGTCACGATCCCTTCCAAGGGCAATAACTACTCCTTATGCAGATCAGATTCCTCTGGCAGTGTGCACCACACAGTCCAGTATTCCTGCCCCTGCATCCCCACAAGCATATCTCTAGTTTCCTACAGTGAGGCACCAGTAGGTATACTGTAGTGTGCTTTTGAAGTTGGGGGAGGTTCAGAGGGTTCCCCTTTGAACCACATATGTTTCCCCTAAATTTCAGCCCTGTCTGCCATGGGGCCCTGGAATGTAGATCTTAATCTTTTGTGTGTCCAAGTGTCAAAATCTCTCCCTTCAGTCTATGCATCCAGGTCATCAAATGACAGAGGTCTGTCATTCCAGTTGTGTGACCATGGTTTATAGCTGTCACTGGGGAATGCACAGATGTGCTCCCCCAGCCTCCAGTATGGAGTAGAGTCACATTCAAAAGGCACACAAAAACATTTGAGAGCATGAAAAATATGCTTAATTTCTAGAAATGTAAGTTATTGACAAAACCACTTTAACCTTCGTCAGGATGATTCCAATTGTGGGAAACATTATGAGGCTGACCACTGCAATCCACTTTTGCAGCTAGGAGTGATTGTAAACTTTCCCCATGTTAACCTATGTGCAGAGCAGTGAAAGTACACCTGGGAATTCTTCACTCCCTGGGCATACGTGCCCTTGCGTACACACACAAGCCTATATTGGCAGGCTGGACCCATGTTTAAGAACAACATAGGTGCAAGTGTGCACACACAGGCCTGCTATGACAGGCTGGACACAGGCTTAAGAACACTATAGGTGCAAGTGAGCACACACAGGCCTGCTATGACAGGCTGGACATCTGTTTAAGAACACCATAAGTGCAAGTGTGCACACAGGCTTGATATGACAGGCTCAACACATGCTTGGAACACCAGTGGGCACATGTGCACACACTGGCCAGCGGCGCTTCTTAACATATGTAGGAAATGCGTGTGCACTTTCACACTGTTCTTACAGTGGGAAAGTGCCCAGAACCCTAAGGCCACTGGATAGAGAATCAGCAAAACCCCATCAGAAGTGCCAATCACATAGGTAGGGAAAATCCTTGTGCCCATCCTTCTGTCTACCACTTGCCCTGCCCTTAAGGGGGTGCTCTAGGGGTAGCGAAGGGCGCATTCAGGGTTGGCTCTGGAGTTAGAAGTGCCACCCTGAGCACTGGCACAACTGCGCCTCCACAAGGCTGCATTGTCAGGCCAGGTACATACTTGGCAGGCTATTCTGATTGGTGGCACACCCAGTGCAATGCCCCACTAGTAGCTAGGGCTGTACCTGCCCCAGGTATGTGGTATACCCTATTGCAGGGCACTCCTGGGTACAGCCCCAGAACCAATTACCTAGACACCCACTCCTAGCATGAGTAGGAAGGGCAGGTACACTTTCCCGCTGCAGTACAGTGGGAAAGTGCCTAGAGTCCTAAGGCCACGCAAAGAGAGTCAGAAAAAAAAAGGGTGAAAAACCAAAATGTTTCACTGAAATACGCTAAGAAGGCCCATGTCCAACACTCATAAAATTTTTAATCTAAGTTTAGAATTTTGCAAGTTATCCAGAACAATAAATAAGAATTGAGTTTATGAACTGAAAAAAAACTTTAAAGTCAGGTTTTTTATTGTTGATTTTATTAAAAAAAGAAGAAAATAAGATTAATATTGTTTTGAAAAAATGTTTTCTTGAAGACTGATTTTTGAGCTACAAATTCTTTTAATTTTTGCTTTTGATTTCAATAGAATATGGCGTACACTCTTGATCTGTTCAGTAATTTTCCTCTCATCCTTCCAGTCTCTCAGAATCTTCACTCTCCCCTCATTATATTCTTTAACAAATTCACACTCTTCTTTACTTAAGCCACACACGTACTTCCTTTCATTTGGTTTAGCTAAATGATATTTCTTTCACGCTGGTTTATAGTTGGCCTTGTCAGCTGGAGGATATTGTTTCCACCAGATTCATTCAATTTTCCTCCATTACTTTTTCTCCATGGCTACTGTTAACTATGGGGCCGAGCAAGTCCATTTCTTTTGGGTCACTGCTTTCAGTGGAGCAAGCTTATCTACTGTTGATTGTACCAGTGATTAACAACCTGAGCATCAATGCTCATATGACCCACCAATCTAGATGCAGAGGTAGAAAGATGATGAATCCACTCAAGAGCCTTAATTCTTTGCAAGGCTAGGTAAAATAGTCCACTTCAACATTCTCTGAACTAAGATTGCTCTATGTAGGCCAAGAGAAAGGAAGCAGGCAGGGAGTGATCAGAACACGTCCCCTCCTTGGGGTTGTGTACCACTAGCTGGATGTTTGCAACAATCAAATTGATTGTGCTCTCAGCAGTGCGAGTTGGGCAGTATTGCAGAAAAGTAGCTTTAAATAATCCAACAAATTGACAAGTTGTGTGACTGAGGAGTCCCTCAAATTATCAACATGTAAAATAAAATCCCCCAAGATGGTAAAATTAGAATACTGCAAGATCTTTGGAGCTGAAGCTACATCTAGTGAATGTAAAAATTCATCCACATAACCTGGAGGAGAGCTCAACAGAACTTGTGAAAATGATGTCATAAGGGATACAGAGATGCAGAAACCCAAATCTCTGCCTCAGTCAGTCTCCACAGGGAAAGTGGCACATTTAAAATTGTATTAATAGGCAATAGAAAGACTGCTATGTCTTTTAATCTTCCTTCCAAATTTACACAGGCATAATTACTGGGCAGAGTCATATGGATATCAGGTGCTGAGTATTCTCCCATCCATGTATGTGCCATAAACAAAATTGCCAGTTGAATGATGTCATTGATGATGCCAGTTTGTTTAATGAAATGTGATATCTACTTGAAGTTAACAGTGAAGTAATCAATGACGTTGTTTATGATACCATCTTTGACATCATGTTTGAGGTCATGAATAGTGAATTGGGGGATTTGCTGGTTGTGTTATCCACAATTACTAATACAATTCAGTGTTTTTTAGGAGGTTACAACATTTTGACAAATCCACAAACACAAAATACACTGTTTTAGCCACCATGGTTTACTAAGTGAACCCCATGAAAACCCGTATAGTAGCCCTATAGTAACTCGAACTCACCCTTGACATAGCACGCCTGCCCACTCAAATCCTCCTGACGTAGCTATGGCTTTTAGCCAAATTATTTGAAAATGTTGCTGTAAATCATATATCTCAACTTATCTGCCAGTGCATGAGTTCCATCCTGATGGGTTCTTACACCCACTCATACTCCAGCCCCCTATTGTTGGGTGGATCCGACTTCGGGCATCAGTGTCAGATCACAAACAGAAGAGGCTCCTTTCAATTTGCATATAATAAATCTTGTCTTTTATGCAACACTTCATGAAAAGTATATAAGAGATTTTAATATTTCTTCATTTCTGGCACCTAAGGTTAAGTGGGCTTTGCCAGGAGTGAAGCTTTTTCTATTCCTCTGGCATACAAATCATAGTTTCACCACTCAGAGAAGAGTGACACACAACAGAGCACATGACTAAAACTAAAACTACTTTGTCAAATATAGCATGCACTTGAACAATTGTGTATCCAATGTGGCCTAAACAGATGGATTCAAATATACATTCAACTGGTACAAAAATGTCCTACTTTGTTTAAAAAATGAAAATAATTGTGAGTCTTGTGATAAAACTGGGAGTCTCACACACCAAGATGCTACAAGAGTTTGAGAGGGTTGTGTAAAATGCACAATTAGGCCATTTTATTTTCAAAATATTCCTGGCTAGAGAACCAAGATACACTCTCCAATGCAATTCCCCCCCAACTATTTACCACCCATCACCTTGAATGCTTACTAGGTATCACTGGCATCTGCATTGGATGAGGCTGGAGTATGGCCCATTTGGCCTTGAGAAGGAAAAGGATGCACTCTTGATCAGGTTGAAATCTCAATTTCTTGCATCAAGAGCACTGAAAGGTCTGTGCTAATTTGTTGCTCTCCAGTGAGCCTCCCAAGTGGATGTTGCGAATCATTGTGGTCCTGGTAGTGCACGTGTAATACTTTCATCCTCAAATGAGTCAATTCACACAAATCATGCTCTGCATTATATATTGAGTATGCCTGTCGTCCCATTTGAAGCCCTATTTTTAAAGGCTAACCGGGCCCTCTTTGAAACGTCCACCGACTTGGGAGGCCTAGTGGAGAGCCACAAATGTATAAATTGCAAACTTCTTGGCAGCAAGCTGATGCCGATTGAACACGTGATCAAGGTTGTGAAACTGAAACATGTTGGGGAGGCATAAAAGCTCTGGTGCAATAAATGTAGATTTCAGCCTGATCGAGAGTGCATCCTTTTCCTTCTCAAGGGCAAGTGAGAAGTTGTTGTGAAATATATATCATTTCGTGTTAGTACTAATATATATGTATATATATGCATATATATACATATATATATATAAAACTCTTTATCCAGCCCCTACCCATCCCTTCTGTCCTCCATGATCCTTTGTGCATGCTCCTGCCCACTCCTTCTTGCCCACCATGGCTGTTGTGCTGTCACTACCCCTCCTACTTGCCATGCATGCTCTTCTGTGCTGCAACAGCCCCTCCCACCAGCCCTGTGTGGTCAGCTTGCTGCCCCTGACCCCCCCCCACCCTCCCTCGGTTGTCTGCATGTATGTCATCATAGTCTCTCATTTGACCTAGAAAAGAATGCTGTGTTTCCAGTGCCCGTCCTGCCTGCCTTCCAGGTCAACTTGCTGCTACTGCCCTGCCCCCTTGCCACATGCCCCCTGTTTTCTATGTGCAGGTTCCTAGTTCCTCCCTCCTGCCCTACATGGTCTGTTGTGCTGCAACTGTCCCTCCTGTCTGTCCAGTATTGTCAGCTTGCTGCCCTTGCCTCTTTCTTCTCTGCTCTCTGATGTCCACATGCATGGCCCTGTCCCCTCCCTATTGCTTTCTATGGTCTTATCTGCTGCATTGCTCTCTTGCTTGCCCTGTGTGGTATATTGTGCTGATGCAATCTCTGACTCCTGCTCAGTAAGGTCAGTTTGGTGCCCCTGCCCATCTCCTTCCTGCCCTCTGTTATTCAGGTCCATGTCCCTACCCCACTCTTCCTGCTCTCCGTGATCCAAAGTACCATACTTGCCAACATTTTGAACTTGGTAAGAAGGAGATTTTGAAAACAAAAACTGGGGAATTAATTTTTCCCGTTGGCTTCCATTGAAAAATAGGAGTTTTTAAGCAGGAGAAAAATAGAATAAATCCCTTTAGGCTTAAAAACATCAGTATTTTCCTGCCTGAATCAGGCCTGTTGGCTTGTATGGTTGTACTGCCACTACCTCTCCCTTCTGCCCTCAGTTGTCTGTTATATTTCCACAGCCTCTCTTTCCTATCCTACATGGCTGGTTTGTTGCCCCTGCCCCCCTTTCCCTTGCCCTCCATGATCCATTGTGCTGCCACTATCCCTCCTGCCTGCCCAGCATGGTCAACTTGTGGCCTCTGCACCGTCCTCCCTGCCCTCAATTATTCGAGTCTGTGCCCATGTCCAATCCCTCCACAAAGTATTCTAATGAACAACTAGATTGCTAACATTCTATATTTATTACAAAAGTGTGGCACACCTGACGTCATTTTGATGTAATCAAAACTGTCATGCCTAAAGCACTTTCTTTAGAAATTATAAAAGTGAGAGGGTTTTATTGCCTTAGAAATTATGGTTAATGCTCTAAAAAACTAAAATGAGGCATATTATCTGAGTTCTCAAATAGTGACAAAGCACGTTTAAATGAATTGCTATCTTTATGTTTTATTATCCAGTTGATCACTTAGTTATATGTTTCACTTAGTGGAGAGGATGTGGCTTTATGGCCAGAGCTATAGACTTTGCAAATGGGAAACAGGTGCGAGTTTCAACATCAGCATGACAGCCTGTGATTCTGGGCAAATCACTTAGGCCCTCATTACAACCCTGGTGGTAGGTGTTAAAGCGGTGTTAATACCGATAACAGGCTGGTGGTAAAAAAAATGGTGAATATGACCCTGGCGGTAACCACCATCCAAGACTGCCAATTTAACACAGCACTTTAAACAGGGTGGTAATGGCTGCTGGGCTGGAGACTTCGGTCTCCAGCCTGGCTGCCGCCACAATCCCACCCTTGGGATAACGACCCGGCCTACCACCATGGTTTTCGTGCCAAACTTACCGCCATGAAAACCATGGCGGTAGGCACTATCAGTGCCAGGGAATTCCTTCCCTGGACTGATAGGGGTCTCCCTCTCCCCCTCCCTAGAAACCTCCCCCACCCTTCCCCTCCCTCTCCTGCCCCCCCACACATATACAAACCCACATGCACACCCATATGTACATATGCACACATGCATACCCACCACCACCCACGCATGCACACATACATACCCACACACCGCAACATACACCAACATACCTTGTCACACACATGCATTCACAACACACAACACTCACAATCACTCATTCATGCATGCATTCAACATGACACACACCTGTATGCACGCCTACCAAAAGATACACACACCCTCCACATGCACACAACACTCTCCACCCCCCTCTCCGGTCGTAGAACCCGACTTATCTGCTTGCAGGGGGTCCTCCGGCTGGAGACGGTCCGTGGCGCTGCTGCCAGCAGCAGTTTCCGCCAGCAAAACACTGCCAGGCCGTATCATTGGTCATGATACAGTTGGCAGTGTTTTGCTGGCCTGGCGGTGCTGCTGTCAGCAGCGCCGCTGTACCACCGTCCGCCGCCATGACTGTCAGCGGTGTTCAGCCAGCATTCTGGCGGTATTCCGTCAGCAGTCATGATATGCGTAGACGGCTGGTAGCCACGGCGGCCGTATGTTGGCGGCCGTCGCCGTGGCGGTAGTTACCGCCAATGTTGTAATGAGGGCCTTAATCTCTCCATACCTAAAGCCCAAAAGGAATGTGTCCTTGTGCAATGTAACTGATGCACATGTAAAGCACTCCAATACCTTCAGGTCAAGTCTGTGCAATACAAGGCTACACTTGGGGTGCATTTGGGTGATATTTGCTCTACATTTGGGATCTTTTTTCTCTGCTGGTCATCTTGGGCGACTTACTTGTTATGAAGCTCCCTAATCTCCTCATTTACTGGAATATCCTCAGTAAAAAATGCTTTCACTTTTCCACTTCCATTCCATCAAGATGACCGCTAGAGGTGCCACACTTTTGGCATAAATTAAGAATGTTAGCACTCTAGTTGCTCATTAGAACTCTGTAGTAAATTGCTGATCGCCAGCGATTTCACTGGCAGTCTGCTGCCGGTGTTGAAAGTGCATGTTTAAATCTACATGTCAGAATGTGGTAATGAAATAGAAGAGGATGATTTTTGAGAACTCACTTAAAACATGTCCTAATTTATCATTTACCAGCACTAACCATACTTTCTATGACAAAATGAACTGCCTCATACGGTTCCTTTCTAAATTAAATGTTTTGAGTTTTACCAGTTTGATTCAATAAAGATGGCTTTCGTCATAAATAAGACTGTTAGCGATCTTGTTCTTTAGAACACTTTCGGAGGCTGCAGTAGAACACAGGGGAATCAGCAGACAGGCTGCTCCTGTTGGAAGTACATGTTTTACTCAGAATGTCAGACTTTATTCTCATTTGGCTGAGAAAGATAGGACCATATTCATACTTTTTAGCGCCGCTTTTGTGGCGCTTTTTGACGCAAAAACAGCGCAAACTTACAAAATACAATTGTATTTTGCAAGTTTGTGCCACTTTTGCGTAAAAAAATGACGCAAATGCGGCACTAAAAAAAATATAAATATGGGCCATAGAGTGAATCTACAGAAAATATGCTCTCATTGCAGCTTCTGGAGCACCTTTCATAACCTCTATGGGAAAATCATGGGAAAACAGTTTTCTCTCAGGCATGATTCAAGAACACACCACAATTCCTAACATTAGTATGGTACCATCAACAAATGGTTTGTATTGTAACAAAAATTTGTTATCACCCTTTATACGCTCTCCTTTTTGTGACCCTCAAAATCTGCTATTCACTACAATGCATTTCAATGGGGTGCTATCATGAATATTGGTCCGAAGATTGCTGCCATCACTTTCTGGTTGAAGTGCTGACAGCCAATAAGATCTCACCATGAGATCCATGCTTAGGCTCTGCCCAGATATAGAAATTTCTTTATCCTTTAGTTTCTCAAAAACTACTGAACAGATTTACACCAAATAATACAAAATGCATTTTTTGACAAAGTGCTACTTTTCTGCCAAATATGGTGTAATTCCGCAAAGCAGGTCGGGCTGTAATTGTGTCTAAAATCTTAATAGGAGTTAAAATGGGGAACACACTTTATTTGACTCCCACTTTTTCTTGGCCCTTGCTTGACAGATCGCCCCAATCTTTACATGCACAGCAAGACCCAAAAGGACACTTCTTTTGGAAAATTTCATGAAGATTCGTCAAACGGAGTGAAAGATATAGCCAAGTTAAAAAACGCTTTTCCTATAGGTCTTAACTATAACTACCTACTGTAGACCACCAGTAGGTTATATATGTGATGGAATATTAAACTAAAATTATGGATGATTTTCAACAGAATGAAGAAATCATGCTGACAGCAATTATGTCATAACAGTTTGCAGGTGTGAAATGCAACTACCAATCCCAGAATTCAGTACAAAAACTATGGTGGCAGAAATGAACAGACGATACCACTTGAAAAAGACAAGCTGTCGAAACACGTCTTGGGGTCTGATAATAATCTGTCTGTAATAAATGAAGTTGGTCTACGAAGCTCCAGGGAGTGCAGTGCTTTTTTGGATTTATGATGTTTAGGGTTGTGATCTTAGCCCTCCTCTTGTACGAGTCAGCATTTTGGGAATAGTTTGGAGTGGGCGAGTAGATACTAAGCTCCAGTGTGTGCATGATGCACTTGAAGATGGATGTAATGTAAGTTAAACTTTAACAACGCCTGGTGCAACTCAACTTTTTCGACAATCTTGCCCGTAAACAACCATGAGTAAGTGTCCTGAAAAATACATGGATGCCTATGCGGCCCTGCCACTGAGGGGCACTTCAGTAGCAATTGGGGTCCGGTTGCTCTGTTGAACAATTTTAAATTAAAGACAGATATAATGCCACAAATGAAACAAACTGAAATTGGCAACTGTTATAAGATGCTGAGTGTGCACATAATCTTTCAAGTACTATGTGTAATGAAATATTAAACTGAAATTATGAATGACTTACAACAGCATGAAGAAATCGTGCTGCCAGCAATTATGTCATAACATTTTGCAGGTGTGAAATGCAACTACCAATCCCAGAATTCAGTATAAAAACTATGGTGGCAGAAACGAACAGATGATACCACTTGAAAAAGACAAGATGTCGAAACTCGTTGTGGGGTCGGATAAGAATCTGTCTGTAATAAGTGAAGTTGGTCTACGAAGCTATATATATTTATATATATATATTCATATTTTTAGGATGTGAATTTACTCGCACAAAACCATAGAAATTCAGCAGTTATAGTTATGGTTAGCTCAAGTAACTATAACTCGTGCCCTAAGGCAACTATAACTTGCACCCCTGCCACCTGGCCACTCTGCAGCCGCAGGGACCACCACCTCCCCAGGGCTTTAAAACAAAATGATGTGGGGGGCCATGCACCCCCCCTCAAAGCCCCGTGGACTGCCACTTCCCAGGGGTGCTAAAACAATGCTAACACAGAACCACCGAGCCCCCCAGCAGCTCCAGGGACGACCAACCCCGGGGCTATCAATTTATACAGTGTGGGGGGCGCACCTCCCATAACCCTGAAGACCACCACCCCAGGGGATACAATAAAAAAGTGAAGGGGTCCGTTTCGGACTCCCAAGCCCCGGGGACCACCACCTCTCCAGGGCAAAGGTTATTGGAGGGTGGCCACCACGCCCCCACAGCCAGCTCCTGCTATGTCCCAGGGTGCCCACCCCCTGAACATAGCTGTTTGTTTTTGCTTGATGGGATCTTACAGCTACCAACAAGCAAACAAAGTCCGGTTTCTGCAAGAGAGAGCACAGAAAATGAAATTTTTATCTGTCATCCTGGCATGCAAATATGCGTGCAGGGAAGACAGATGAAAACATTGCTCCCACGAGCAGGGAGCTGCTATGAAAAGCAGCTCCCTGCTTGGGGGAGCAATGCCGGCTCCCATGGGATGTGGGGAACTGGCTGGGACCGCGGGGTCCTTAAGGCTTTCGCCGTAGTCCTGTCACTCTCTCTCTCTTCCATCCCATAATAGGATAGAAGAGAGAGATAGTCATTGCAATGGTCTATCCATGCAATGACTGTACAGTCCAAGTTACCTGTGGCATAATGGTTAAGGTCACAGACTTTCACACTGAAAGTGGAGGGTTCTAGTTCAGGTGTGTTTGTGGTTGTTTACCTATTTTAATTTGGTGCCAATCTAGAAAAGTTTAAGGGTCATAATAAAAGGTGATCTCCCTATTTTTAATTGACAAATACATTTTTGTTTTCAATTTGTCAAGAAATATCTCATTCAAAGTATATCATTCACCAAAGCCTAAACAATTGTCTATCTCTCTCCCTCTCTTTCTCTCACTCTGTCAATTTCTCCTTTTCAATCTTTCACCCACTCACACCCTTACACACCTACTCACAGGCCCACTCAGACCCTTGTGCATCCACTCACACACTCTCACACCCACTGAACCCCTCATGCACCCACTCACAGACCCACACAAAACCTCACCCAATAAGACACTGATGCACCCACTCTCACTCCCAAAGATACACTCTCACAGCCACTCACCCCCCCAGAGACACCCTCTCAGCACCTATTCTCACACCCAGCGAGACAGGCTGTGGCCAACTCCCACCACACACGGCCAAAAGGCCATGCGCAGAGTGGGGTTGGGTGGTTAGGGGGGTTGGCAACAGGGTCTGGCCACAGGCCAGGACCTGCAGCCCACCACCATGCACAGCTAAAGGCCATGCGTGGCAGTGGTTGGATTAACGTGTAGTAATGAAAATTACTTTCTGTTAAAAAATTAATAAAAAATGACTGAAAAAAAGAAAGGTTACAGGGACGTTATACTTAGGAAATAGAATTAAAAACATAGAAATTCTCTTACAAAACCAATGCTTACAGGGACGTTTTAGACTCACATTATAAACATACCAAACCATAGAAATTCACCAGTTGTAGTCAGAGTTATCTCAAATAACTATAACGCGTGCCCCAAGGTAACTATAACTGGCGCCCTTGCCACACACTGCTAATTACCACACAAATTACAGCACTCATGACAACCTTGATAACATCATTGATAATGTCACTGTAACAGCTGCAGTAAAATTATTGATAAGAAAACTGTGCATGGCAGGGGCACGAGTTATAGTTACTTGAGATAACTCTAACTGGTGAATTTCTATGGTTTGGTACATTCAAAATGTGAGCCTAACTATAATGGCCCCATAGTGAATATATACATATGCCTTTTTGTGCACTGCTTTCTTTGCATGCTAAGTAAAGCAATAAAGCAATAAGATTCGTAGAACTTGAAAATGAGGGGATATATTTTTACTTTTTAGAAGTTACAAAGTAGCACTGAAACATGGGCCTTACATGCCCGCCAGTAGCTCCGAAAGGTTTTGAAATATATTCTATCCTGCAGGATGAAGACTAGTTTCAGCACCACGTGCCTAGCTTGTACTGCAGATGTTTAGTATTAGGCAGTTTCCTCAAATGAGAAAATGTAAACTCCGATCTTGCCATCAAAATTGGAAGCGAAAAGTTCCTTTCAAAGCCCACGACTGGCTCTGGAATACATAAATCATGGGATTTTTTTATTTTTTTTAGTGTTCTTTAAGTAAGGTAAAACTTCTTCTTTGGAGCCAGGAACAAGAATGTTTGCCAGTTTTCTCCATTTGTCATGTTAGCTCCATGCCTTTAATTGCATGATTTAGACCCCACTATACCTTTTTTCTTGCAGCCATAAATCATGGCATATTTTGTGTATGTTAACAATATTGCAATTTCATGACTCAGTGATTTAGAAAGGGGTTGACAAGCAGCTCCCTGGTTTAAACACAGACCAGAACAGTAGTGATGGAAAGTCCATGCCACCTGACAGAACTCTGATTGTATTTCTACAGTGGAGTGTGGTGCTGATAACAGTGGGAAGGGTTAGCCATGTTATTAATTTACACATCGCAACAGGGCACCCCCTCGCAGGCGCCCCCACCGGATTACCCAACTTCCAAATTAAACAAATGGCTGAGGCACAGGTTTGCCCTTTTGCTGCATAACATAACGCAAAGTTCAACCAGCACACCTCCTTATACACAGAACCCTTCTAGGTTTTGTACCGCTAGTTTGGCACCTTTTCTCACCCGCTAACAATATGACAAAGCAAACAGAGATTATGTACAATTACGCATCTGTTACTCAAACCCTCTGGGGGAGTTCTCTGCATAAATAGCTCCAGGTGCTACCTGGAATTATTTGGGGGTGCTGGGTGGGAGTTTCCTGCACAAATATATCCAGAGGCGACATGGCGTGATGTGAGCAGGGAAAACAGATAAGAAAGATGGAAAGCTTGTGGTTTCAGTATTTAGTTTTCAGACCTGTGAAACTCAGAATCAGGACGGAAAACCACAAGGTGCATTATTAACGGTATTTCCACTGGTAAATTCTCCGCCACCAATTCCAATCAAGTTGGAATAACGGAACAATGTATATAGGGCCTAAGTATCAGTGGCTTATAAAGTTCTTTTTAAACTCAATGATTGAGACAGAAGAATAAGCCCCTGCCCTCAAAAATAAGTGCCAGTGCTCAGCACCGGAAACAAGCACAAATTAAGCACTGATTCTAACCCCGAACCCTGCGGCGGAGGCGGTGGTGTTATTATTTTGGTGCTTGAAGGGCAGCCATGACTTCCTTCTCCATGGCACAGAGTGAAAGGAGTTAGCTGGGAAACAGGGAATACGGTGAAGAAAACGGACTTGAATGCATTAATGTGTCAGTGTATCGGAAATTACAACTGGGTAAATCAAGTGACATCCCAGCCCCATTAGTATGGACACGTTAAACCTCCTTAGGTCTAGCCTTATCAAGTATAGACAAAGCAAAGGTACTGTTAGCGTTTCAGACCTTAATAAGTGTACTTACATGGGGACGCGAATAGGTAGATGAACCTTTTGACTCGCAATTAAGAAGTTCTTACCATAGCTCCAGTACATAATCAATAATCAATACACAATAATCAATAATCATTAGTAATCAATAAAATCAATAATCAATGGAGTCAGTAAATGTCACGCACTATGACCTTTCAGCCATGAATAACCACACCTTTAGTAAAAGTTTAGTAAGTTTATTTCCCCTATATTAACAATGCTAAGGTCATGGAAATTCATCTCAATGTCAAGAAACACTTACAGAAACAACACTGGTTGTCCAAAGCTGCAGAAGAAGCATAATCTAATCAAAGCTTGAGCAACAACACATACTAAGGCTGCAGTGCAAATCAATAGCAGAGTCAGTTTGGGACAAAGATATAACATACAAGGAATTCAGCAAAGTAATTAATCAATTATTAGTCCCTGTAATTGTCAGTCATTTTGTGAGGGCTCTTAACTATTATCAGATTAGCATCATCTGTCACGGTTTTCACTGGGCTTACCGTCGAAGTTGATGAGGGTTGGGGAACGACCCCTGTTCCGGCAGGTTCTGTTCTGGCCGAGGTAGGGGCGACCCCTTCCGGTAGCCACGGTGCTGTTTGACAATAGCAAGCCACTCCAGAAGGAGTCCCAGAGGAAAAACCCCAATAGGGTAAAAAACCTCCAACAAGAACTCCCTGAAACAGAAGGAGGACACCAAGGTGTTAGAACTGAAGATCCAAGGGTACAGGAAGACTGGAAACGCAGACAGGTCAGGAAATACTGGATTCACAAGAAGAAACCAGCCGGAGCGTGACTACCACCAAAGGAGTGTTGCAACGCAATGAACAAGCAGCTGAATTCCCCTTATATACCCCTAGACAGGAAGTAGGAAACAGGAAGTAGAAACAGCACCATCTTGGATTGGGGAAAAGAGTATAATAGTGAATAAAGCACATGCGTCCAAACAGAGAGAAACAATGCATGCTGGGAAGAGAGGAAATGGGCAGCATGCTGGGAAAGAGAAAAGGCAGGCATAAAAACACCACCATGGGCAGGTATTCGGCTTTTGCCTGTGGATACTGGTAAGTGGTGAAGCAGAAGTTTCTGTACAATAGTCTGAATGTAAAGCGCACTAAATGCGCTATGCGCAGCAGGCCTGAAACCCACTCGGGGTCTCAAGTCCTGCCGCGTCTGCCCTTGCGGCAGAAACGAAAGAAGGGGGCGCGGCGAGTGCCGCGACCCCTGATCAGGCTCGCGGCTTCTCCCGCGGCCTGTCTGCAAGCCGCGGCTTCTCCCACGGCTTGCACACAGGCCGCGGTATTAAACAAATTGCGGCGTTTCATCATCATGTTGGGCTTCATGCAAAACAATTTAGAAACACAAATTTAGAAATACATCTAACTATGGATCTGTCAAAAACAGTGCAGTTGGTACCTAGAAAGAAAAGGCATAAAATGCATAACAGTCACGTTTCATCATATCTACCTATCCTCAGTATGGGTCAGCAAAGCAGAATCAGTCTTCATCCTTAGGTCATAAGTCAATCAGCAAGGCATCCGGCTCTCAGTCAGAGAATATAAGCCCAATGACAGAATGAATCTTGAATCTCTCATCTAAAGTCTCTGCATCTCAAGTCTCTCAAAATCAGGTCTCCTGGGTAAATCTGAATAATTTTCCTCTGTCGCGTTGTTATATCAAAGTCACCTAAACTATCTCCTAATTCCCTATTGGTCAGTTAATCATACGTTTATACTTTATCCAATAATATTTCTATACCAAATCTATGAATTCTAATATTTCTCTATTCAAATGCAGTTGATTGGTTCACTTTATGATGTCCTCATCATCCGGCTTGTCAGGTAACAATATTGTTGCATCTTCAGCTCCAGTCAGTGTCTTCATTGCTCTCGTCCTGGGAAAGTACGTCTCACACACACTACACATAAGTTGTTACACTAGTGGGAACATCATCTCCTTGCAGTCGGTTCTCATGAAAAGCTTCTGTTAAGCACTTTTAACAAGACAATGGAGATTTCACAGTTTAATTCACTCTGTCAGCATTTTTATTAACCGCTAAGAAATACAGCTTCTGCATGAGACCTGTCAAGAATAGGTCAAGACACTTGCTAAGTTAAGGCCTTCAATTAATAAAGCTAGAGCATACTTCATAACCCTTGATATAACATATTACTACCTTAATCTAGTACATTTTCAATATTTCATAAGCATTAATCATTAATTAGTACATTTCATGAACACTGGTGGCCATTCTTTGAGGTACATTTTCAAATGAGTGCATTATTTTTCTACGTTAATTCATTTTATACATAAACTCATTATTAAAAATACATAAACACTCATTAATAATTTCTAATTAAAACACCTGCTCTAGCAGTACCGGTGGTGTAGCTTCCATTGGTGCAGCAGGCGCCCTGGAACTTGGATACAGAAGCACAAGTTGCCCTTTGAAACCTCATTATTGCTGTAGTTCACAGTTCAAACAGCGAACAGGGGGCCCATTCACTTCCATGCACTAAGGCCCATGACACACCGGCTAAGCCCCTGCGGGATGCAGTGGTATAGCCTAACCTAAAAGCAGTCGCGGCTCCTCTGCTATGTCAGAGGGGGATCGCCTCCCCCTGCCAGCAGCAGAAGCTGCACACCTTTCACAACGAAGGGATAATGAACCATGTTTATTATCCCTTCGTTTTGAAAGGGGCGAGGCCATGGGATGACGAGCAGTGAGGGGAGTGCACTGTGCACTCCCCTCACTGCGCAGTCTGTCTGGGAGCTCCCTGGCTGGGTGCTCACAGCCAATTCTAATGCTGCTCTGAGCAGTGTCAGGATTAGCCACAGGGCAGGCTGAGAGCCTGTGCCTGCACTGCAAGATGTAAGACGGAGGAGCGTCAACCCGGCGGAGCAAAGGTAAGTTTATTATTATTTTTTTGTTAGCGTATTAAAGCTCCTCCACCCCTATCTTCCCCTCCTCCCCCTCAGCTCGCGCTCCGCCCCTCCCCCGTACCCCCAGCTAGCTGCGACTGCCTAAAAGCATGTGTTCTTTGATGTGTAAGTGCCATTAGCCATTTACAGGTTAGTTAGATTCCAACTCAGCTTACCAAAAAGCACATGGTGGGGCTTCAGCACAACCACATACTGGGCTACACAGTGTACGAATCTCCTCAGTTTTAATGGAGCTGTGAAGCAGTGCTTGGTTGAATGCAGGTCAATGTACCTAAAGCAATAGTGGTCTCACATACAAACGCAAGAACAGACAGACAAAAGTGCTAGCACACTAGCAATGGTAAGTGTAAGCAACCCTGCTTACTTTTGGGATATTGAAAACTGTAATTGCAAACCAGAAATGTATATAGCGCTTGCAACCCCCAATGAGGCAACAAAGTGCATTTTTTCAGCGAGCAGAATGCTACTTCGGAACCCAAAATTAGTAGTTAGCAGCTTAGTACAATCTTTTTGTTTTGTTTTTCCTTGAGCATTAGCTGTGTTAGGATTGTGTTCTTGATTTCTTGTGTGTTTAGTAGAGTTTGGGAAAGGGATACATTGATAGAAGCGAGTTTGAAAAAGGGAAGTAGAGAGTTGTTTTTGTAAATAATGGTTGAAAAAATCTTGAAAACTGGGATAAGAAGCTTCAGTGCATTTTGTTTTAAAGAATTCAGTGAGTATTTTATAGAATTCTTTATTAGGGCACTTTGTATTGTGGATTTGGTTTGAATAGTATAGATGTTTTTGCTTTTTTGATTGTTGACTTCTATATTCTGCTGTGTCTGTGTATGGATATCTTGACTTGTTTGTTTTGAGACAGTTCTGTTGTCTGATCTTTCTTAATTCTGTATTCATCTAAGGTGCGTGTTTCCTTTTGTTATACTTAGATGTCTTCAGAGGAATTAGGAGAACAAAAGCTCCCCAGAGTCATCCAGAGTGTATATTCAGAATTGATGATGACTAAATTTGTGTTGGAGGTGAGGAGATTTGCTAATTCCTTCAAATTCAGCTTGTTCCATGGTAGATATGTAGTTAGGTGTAAAATGGTTTCTGCTGTGGTGGGTTTTGGTATATTGTTTTGGAAGGCAATGAGGAAGTGGTCCGACCACATGACAGGAGTAATTGTATGGAGTGTGGCTAGGTCTGGGTTGGCAAAAATGATATTTAATGTGTGTCTAATGATGTGTGTGAAGAGTTAGAAACTAGTTGCTGTAGGTTTTGTGTGTCTAGGCCGGTGTGATAGGCTCTGGGTTGCGGCATATTGGACTTGTCAGACCATATGTTGAGGTCACCCAGGGTGCATAGGTGTGAGTATACTCTAAGAAGGTTAGAGATTGTGGCCCTCGTTAAGAGTTTGGTGGGCGGCGGAGGCGGCCCCCCCAAACTCTTCCTGCCCTCAGACTACTTGTGCAGCCTGAACCCCGCCGGCCCTAATAGGACTTCACCGCAGGGCCGGCGGTGAACAAGGCCATAACGTTGACGCTGGCTCCTAATGGAGCCCCCGCCAATGTGGCGGTGCAGCGGTGCAGCAGCACCCGTTCAGCATTCCACTGCCCGTAATTTGGGCAGTGGAATTCACAATGGGGCTGTGCATGGAGGCCCCTGTACTTCCCATGCCAAGGGCATGGGTAGTGCAGGGGCCGCCAAGTCCCCCATTCCACCAGCCTTTTCATGGCAGTGTGAACCGCCATGGAAAGGCTGGCGGATGAGGACTCCTAATCCCCAGGGCGGCGCTGCAAGCAGTGCTGCCCTGAAGGATGCAAAACCACCGGGGCCGCCAGGCTGCTGGCTTGTGGCAGCCTGGCAGTGTCGGTGTTCCGAATGTAGTGGCTCTGCCACGGTCATAATGTAGCTGTCCCATTTATGCCAGAGTCATAATGAGGCCCTGTGTCTAGCAATGTGTCTAGGAACGTCACATTAGTAGGTGGTGGTATGCAGATAAGGAGAAAGCAACATGGACATGTTGGTGTGGTGTTGCATCTGATAAAGAGGGCCTCACAGCTTTGTAAAGAAACATCCTTAGCTTTGGTGAGATTTGCTGTTTCTTCAAATATGATAGCTAAGCCACCTCCTCTTTTGCCAATGTGATTTTGTGTAATAGTGTTCTATCCTGGTGGAACAGCTTAATGAAACACCGATGCCATATCTTTCCCCAGCCATGATTCTGTAATGAAAAGTAGATATGGCTACGTGTCTATAGATAGGCTGAGTAAGTGGTACTTGTTTTTTAGATGGAATGAGCATAAGTAGGTAGAGTAAAGAACCTATTTTAGAAGTGAAGAGAGTTTGTGCAGCCCGAGGGTGGATATTGCCCACTGAAGTTGTGGGTCTTGTGGTATTGTTGGCAGTGTTAAATGTTGGTGGAGAAAGGGATTGCTGTTTATTGTATTCATTATCTTCTTCCAAAAGGCTTAGAAGACATATTTCTGTATATTGTTGTGTGGGCGGTGGTAGGTGTTTGAAATGGTGGGGTTGGGCTGTGGAGTTGTCTCTGAATGGTGGGTTTGTTTTGAGATAGATAAGGGGATGCAATGTTATGAAGATTGATGTGTGGTTGCTTTCTTTTGAGTGTGTTGAAGGTGTGTGGGAGAGGGTAATAAATGTGCTGGAGAGTATTGTTGTGTGTTTGTAGACTGAGTGATCAGAGTATTTGCTGCATGGAGAGGGTGAGTTTGAGAAGGCTTTAAGGGTGCATTATTTTTGTTGGTGTTTAGTGAAGGTCGGATGTGTTTATGTGTGTCGGGATGGATGTGTGTTAGGTGAGTGAGAGTATGTGCTGGTAAATTGTGCATGTGTACTTGATTTTGTTTTTGTAGAGCAGTGTTGTTTGTTATTTTGTTGGTGATTTGAGGTGTATGGGTTGAGTGCAAAGTATTGGTGAGCTGTGAATGTTGAACATGAAGGGGGTGGGGTTATGCATGAGTATAATCTCTGTGTAGTGTGAGAGCAGGAACATGTTTGTTTTGAGGTGTTTGTAGGCTTAGCGGGGGGTTGATACTTCCTTATTTGTGGAGGAGGGTGTTGATAGTGTGTTGTCATCAATTGTGTGTGATTATAAGGGGATTATTGTGTTGCTAAATGGTATGATTGATGGTTGAATTTAGGGTTCGAAGTAGTGGAAAGCACAATGTTAGGAATACTGAGAGGGTATTAATGTTTTAAAGGTGGAAGTCTGTACAAATAAATGTGTGTGTTTTGTGTTTTATTGGTAATTATGTAAAAGTTTGTGTTGTATTGCAGAGCAGTGGATTGTGTGTGGGTTTGTGGGTGTAAGAAAATAAGGGTATGTGGGAGTCGGTTCTAGTATCATGTATGGATTTGTGAGAGTGTGATGAGTGGATTGACAATGTATGTTTTTAGTGAGAACTGTGTGTTTTTTGTGAGTTTGTATGTATGGTTGTTTTTCTGTCTCTTTCTCGGAGAGTGGTCTTAGAATGTGAAATGGGTAGCATCTCTGGCCCTTGGTCCAACATGGCCCAAACAAACTTAAACAGGCAATTGCCCTTGTTCTCCTAGCCTTTAGTCTTGGCGTCTGGGTTCAGATGCCCTGAGCCCTAAGGTTATATAGCCCTACTGATCAGGTGACCTTGGGCCAATAGGAACCCTACCCAAACCTTAACCAATGAGACCCCCTAGCCCTAAGTCCTAGGGATGAGGAAGCCTTAGAACTGGGATTCCAATTGGTTCCTAGGATTATCAACCAATCTGAACACAAACCTAAGTCCTAATTACAATACAAACCCCAGCCCTATCAACAGAATACAAAACACAAACCCTAAGCCGTAGGTACAATACAGACTCTACCCCTAGAAACTAATCAAACACAGATGCAGCAACTAGTTAAAAAAATATTTAAAAAGCATGTGACCTTAAACTTATGGGGCTGTGTCAGGTGTGAGTGAAGAAGAGAGGCCTGCTCAGGTGTCCGTGGGGCAATCACTAAAGCACACATTTGTGTGCAGGAGGGAGGGAAATGCTCCTGAGCTCAGAATCTCTTTGCATACAGACAGGCCCAATACATACTTTGCATTTCCAGTTCAATGCTGCAGATAAGGACCAACTGTAAAGCCAATAAATGCTTTTCGCACACTTTAAAACACTTTCTTTCTAGCCAAAAGTGAGTGCTACATATACTTTTTAATCACCATTTAAACCACCAAACAGAGCATATAGGGGATCATTACAACATTGGCGGTAAAAGCCGCTTACCGCCGCGCAGAAGACCGCCAACACACCGCCGCGCCCGCAGAAAGCCGCCACAGCTATTATGACCCATAGCACGGAATTCGCCAAAATTCAGACATCCACACAAGTCCGCCACACCAAAGGTCAGTGATAAACTGGCGAAAACAAAACCTCCACCGTCACGCCAACCGTAATACGCCCACAGTATCACGACACACGAATCCACGCGGCGGTCTTGCAACCGCGGTATTCCATTGGCGGTAGTCACTGCTGCGCTCAAAATACACACACACATACAAAACACAGCCACATTGGACAATTCAAAATACACACACCTGATACACATACAAAACACAGCCACATTGGACAATTCAAAATACACACACCTGATACACATACACACACCACTCCCACACACCCAATACAATATAAAACACACACCCACATCACCCACAAACCCCTATGACCACAATTGAGAAAGAAGCACAGAGAGAGACACCACCATCAACAATACTAGCATCCACAGGCACACCAGACCATCACCCACAGAACTTCCACGCACCTCACACAACACCTCACTACATATCAGCACACTTATCACTACACACACCACCCCACACATCACCCACACCACCCCATGGCATGGCAAAGACACCCCAGGTTCTCGGAGGATGAACTCAGGGTCATGGTGGAGGAAATCGTCTGGGTAGAGCCACAGCTATTCGGATCACAGGTGCAGCACACCTCCATTGCAAGTAAGATGGAGCTATGGCGAAGAATAGTGGACAGGGTCAATGCAGTGGGACAGCACCCAAGAAATTGGGATGACATTAGAAAGAGGTGGAACGACCTACGGGGGAAGGTGCGTTCCGTGGTCTCAAGACACCACCTTGCGGTTCAGCGGGCTGGCGGCAGACCCCTACCTCCTCCCCCACAACTAACAACATGGGAGGAGCAGGTCTTGGCGATTCTGCATCTTCAGGGCCTCGCAGGAGTAGATGGCGGAATGGACTCTAGTAAGTAAAATCTTAACTATTACATCCCCCACCCTACCTGCATGCCATCACATACCCCCACCCTCACCCCCATCACTCCAACTCCTCACAAATGTCCCAACATCACAAACCACACACCCCAACACCAAGCCCTGCATCCAACACCCAAGCATGGAGACCCCACCCCACACCCAGCTGCACAAACCCATACAACCCCCTAAACCATCATCACACAAGGTCCCACACAGGAATGCAAGCACTGGGGTACATGGTCACCCACCCATTGCACACCATGGCACACACAGATGTAATAAACATCCTTTTATACCCCTGCAGGACCCCTACCCAACGTCACCGGACAGGAGGGTCCACACATGTCCACACCACCAACAGAAGAGGCCCACAGTGATGACAGCAGCTCTGTCCAACTGGATCTAGATGACCAGCCCGGCCCATCTGGGACCTCGGGACAGTTGGTTCACATCACACAGTCACAGGCCACTACAGAGCTTCCCCCCTCTGGAAACACCAGCACAGCACCCACCCAGCAGGCCCATACCTCTGTCCCCAGGACACGTCAAGCAGCAGTGTGTCCACTACAGTGGGCAGACGGTCCAGGGGACGGAGGCCCAGGAACACAGGGGAACTTGGAGGGCTGCTGTGCGACAGGGGGAGGACAGGCCAAGGGAACCCACTCTCCACGAGACCCTCTCCAACATCATGGGAGCCTACCACCACTCCCAGAAGACGATGGCAACGGTACTGGTCAAGTTTCAGGAGACCCAGCGCCTGCAGGAGGAACAGTATTTGGGCTTCAGGGAGGAACTCAGAGCCATCAATTCCACCCTTGGCACCATTGTAAGGGTGCTGAAGGAAGTACTCCACACCAGGAGGGATACTGTGGCACAACATGGGGCCCCTGACACTAGCCAGGACGATGAACTGCCCACCACATCCGCCGGCGCTAGTGGACAGGAGGCACCGCCACAGGACCACCACACCAGCACCCCACCCCCTGCAGAGGGAGAACCACCCCACAAACGGTCCCTGAGATCCAGGACAAAGACAGAGAACGATGCCAAGACCCCCACCAAGAAATGAGACCACCCTGAATGTCATCCTTCTGTCCCACTCTGTCACCCTGTCCATCCTTAAACTGCCCCAGCTCCACTTCCTATGCCCATTTGGGCAATGCTCCTGTGAGACTAATAGACTGGACTCTGCCATGGACATACCTCCACCATCACCCCTCACCATTTTGCAACCCCCTCAAATATTGAGCACTTAAATAAACACCCTTGAAGCACAAAACAATCTGGAGTCAGTCTGTGATTTCGAAATAGTGTGTTAGCAATTACTGTGGCAAAAAGCTCTTTCAATTTTAATGTCAACATACCTATGTCACATAGCTCTAGTACATGAAGAATCAAAGCAGATGTCACACAGTGGGACCCACATCTGTGAAATCGTAAGGGAAAGTGACAACTCAGTGACCATACACTGGGTGAAAACGACAGACAGTAGAGAGGTAGTAGTGTTAAAGTACATGTAGTAGGCAGGTTTGTATTCTTACCTGTGTCTCACTGGAAATATTGCAGGATCACCGAGTCCCTGTTGTCGATGTCCTCTTCTTCTGCTTCTTCGTCTTAACTGTCCACAGCCTACACAGCTGCAACAACACCGCCATCTGGACCATTCTCCTGCAGAAAAAGGCACCTGTGGTCGCAAAGCTAAGTTGTGAAGCATACAGCAGGCCACGATGGTCTGGCACACCTTCTTTGGTGAGTAGAATAGGGATCCACCTATCATATGGAGGCACCTGAACCTGGCCTTCAAGAGGCCGAAGGTCCGCTCGAATATCTGCCGTGTTCACTGATGGGCCTCATTGTAGCGATCCTCTGCCCTTGTCCTGGGATTCCTCACTGGGGTCAGTAGCCATGACAGGTTGGGGTAACCAGAGTCACCTGCAAATGGCGAGGGACAACTTTTAAACACACACTAACCTGTAGGGATAACCCTAAGACCCAGACAACCATTCCAACTGTCTTGCTTCCAGGCGCTCACCTAATAGCCACACACGGTGCCTCTGGAGTTGACCTATCACATAAGGGATGCTGCTATTCCGCAGGAAGTAGGCGTCATGCACTGAGCCAGGGAACTTGGCATTAACATGGGAGAAGTACTGGTCTGCCAAACATACCATCTGCACATTCATCGAATGATAACTCTTCCGGTTTCTGTACACCTGTTCACTCCTGCGGGGGGACCAAAGCCACATGTGTCTCATCAATGGCACCTATGATGTTGGGGTTATGTCCCAGGGCATAGAAATCACCTTTCACTGTAGGCAAATCCTCCACCTGAGGGAAAACAATGTAGCTCCTCATGCGTTTCAGCAGGGCAGACAACACTCTGGACAACACGTTGGAAATCATAGGCTGGGACATTCCTGATGCTATGGCCACTGTTGTTTGAAATGACCCACTTTCTAGGAAATGGAGTACTGACAGCACCTGCACTTGAGGGGGGATTCCTGTGGGATGGCGGATAGCTGACATCAGGTCTGGCTCCAGCTGGGTACACAGTTCCTGGATTGTGGCACGGTCAAGCCTGTATGTGATGATCACATGTCTTTCCTCAATTGTCGACAGGTCCACCAGCGGTCTGTACACTGGAGGATGCCGCCATCTCCTCACATGTCCCAGCGGACGGTGCCTATGAAGGACAACAGCGAGCACAGAGTCAACCAACTCAGAGGTACGTACCTACAGCTTACACAGAACACGAATCATAATCCAAAAAGTGGCCTGTATGTGTGTTGAGTCTAGGCCTAGGTATGTGTGACGCAGTTAAAAATTAAGCCATGTGGGCCCCTGAAATGGCGGCTGCCTGACCTGTAAAGTGGGACAATGGGATGTGAGGTAACTGCGCTGGCGTTGTACACCATCGCGGTAGGCAGTCGAAGACCGCAGCGCAATGCTGCTTTGGTTAACATTGGACCCTATGGGTCCCAGGAGCCAATGACGATGTACGCCGGTGGTGACAGTACGCACCGCCGCGGACGAGACCGCCATTTTCTATCTGTTCAATCACTCTATACCTGATCTTCTACAGGAGAGGACCTACACTGCAAGTGCTGCTGTGACCACGGTCTGGAAGAGACAATGGCTTGAGTGTCTGGGGAAAGGGCCCCTGCCTTCACATCGGAGGAGTTGGAGAAACTCGTGGACGGGGTCCTCCCCCAGTACACGCTACTCTACGGTCCTCCAGACAAATGGGTAAGTACACTGGGAGCATGCTGTATGGGCTATGCCTGTGTGGAGTGGGGTGGATGTAAGAAGGGGGGGAGATTGCGGCGTGCATGAAACGACGGGGAGTGCATGTGCCACATGGCAAGGGTAGGGATGGGGGCCAATGACTGTGATGGTGCAGTTGGTAATAAGTTTCTCTTCCCCCTGTACAATTCATGTAGGTCAGCGCCCACCAGAAAAAATATATTTGGCGTGCCATCGCCAAGGACGTCTGGTCCCTGGGGGTCTACCACAGACGGAGCACCCACTGCCGGAAAAGATGGGAGGACATTCGCCGCTGGAGCAAGAAGACGGCGGAGGCTCAGCTGAGGATGGCCTCCCAACGTGAGAGGGGTGCCCGTCTGACCATGACCCCCCTGATGTTCAGGATCCTGGTGGTGGCGTACCCAGAGTTGGATGGGAGCTTGAGGGCATCACAGCAGCCACAAGGGGGTGAGTAGGCAAGGTCCCTCCGTGAGGCAGGCCATGTGGCACCCCACCCGCCTCTGTAGAGTGCCAAGTACACCTAGTCATGCCCATGTGTCATCCATGTGTGCAGATGTCGTCCATAGACTAGTAGGCCATTTCCCAGGGATTGAACAGTGGAGCCCAAGAGCGCAGCGTAGTGCAGGGGGCTTCTGTGTCTGTCGTGTCCGCCAACGGTAGCGGTAATGCATGCACTCAACATGTCTTTCTTCTGTCCCCCCCCTTTTTTGTGGTCTCCCTGTTCTTGTGTGCATTAGCATCATCAGGCGGAGGAGCAGTGGCACTGGAGCACGAGGGGGCTGCATCCCACATGGCCATGGAGGGCCACACTACGGACTCGGACTTCACCAGTGGGACGGAGGGCGAGGGGAGCTCCACAGCTGGGACAGGAGCTGAGACCAGCAACACACTCCTCCTCTGATGGGAGCTCCGTTGTGGTGGCGGCAACATCTGTGCCCCCCATCTACAGGTACAGCCGCCACCCCCCTACCAGCACCGCCCTCCCAGCAGCCCCTCAGCCTTTGCCCCGTGCCCGCTCACCCGGGAGTGTGGGCATCACCTTCGTGCCAGGCACCTCAACCCCTGCCCCAGTCACCCCTGCTGCCCTCAGTGAGGAGGCCATTGACCTCCTCAGGTCCCTCACTGTTGAGCAGTCTACCATTTTGAATGCCATCCAAGGTGTAGAAAGGCAGTTGCAACAAACAAATGCATTCCTGGAGGGCATTCATTCTGGTCATGCGGCCCTTCAGCAAGCTTTTCAGACTTTGGCCTCAGCACTGATGGCAGCCATTGTCCCTGTCTCTAGCCTCCCCCCTCCAACTTCCTCCACCCAGACCCAATCCCCTGTACCCCAGCCTATCACAAGCACACCTACAGACCAGCATGCACACACGTCAACACACAAGGGAAGCTCTGGCAAACATAAGCACCACACATCCCACAGGCACTCATGCAAGCATCACACACATGCAGACACACCAACATCCACTGCCTCCACTGTGTCCCCTTCCTCCTCATCTCCATCCTCCCTCCCAGTCTCGTCTACACTCACACCTGCATGCACTACATCTACAGCCACTACTGCCATCACCAGCACACCCACCACCACACTCCGCCCATTACCATTCACACGTCCCCTGTGTCCTCTCCCAGTGTGTCTGTGACGCCACCTCCCAAGATACACAAACGCAGGCACACACCCACCCAACAGCCATCCACCTCACAACAGCCTCCAGCCCATGCACCTTCACCCAAAGTCAGCAAACGAACACCTACTACAACCACAACCTCTTCCTCCACTCCCAAACCCCCTCCAGTTACCCTTCCCAGTGTCTCCAAAACACTTTTCCTGTCCAACCTTGACCTCTTTCCCACACCTCCACCACCCCATCCGTCTCCTAGGTCCCGAACTAGCACCTCAGCCACAACATCTCCGGGACCAGTGGTGCCTGTAGACACCGGAATCTGGAGTGCACCGGCCACCAGGGCAGCCAGTGTGGCACGGAGCCACAGCACGGACACTCCCCCACCTGTGAAGCATCAAAAGTTGGCCAGTGCCCGGCGGGAGAGGGGGAAGACTCCAGCCACCAAAGCCGCTCCCAGGGGTCCCGGTGGGAGTGTGGAGTCAGCTGCGACACCTTTCAAGTTGGGGAAGGGCCACAAGAAACCAGGAAAGACTGGGAAGAGCAGCACAGCGGAGGAGACCGCCATCATCCCCGCTACCCAGGAGGCCACCGCCATCATCCCCGCTGCCCAGGAGGCCACCACCATCATCCCCGCTGCCCAGGAGGCCACCGCCATCATCTCCGCTGCCAAGGAGGCCACCGCCATCATCCCAGCTGGCCAGGAGGCCACAGCCATCATCCCTGCTGCCCAGGAGGCCACCGCCATCATCCCAGCTGGCCAGGAGGCCACAGCCATCATCCCCGCTGCCCAGGAGGCCACCGCCATCATCCCCGCTGCCCAGGAGTCCACCGCCATCATCCCCGCTGCCCAGGAGGCCACAGCCATCATCCCCGCTGCCCAGGAGGCCACCACCATCATCCCCGCTGGCCAGGAGGCCACCGCCATCATCCCCGCTGGAACAGAGAGGACCGCCAGCACAAGCCCCTCTGGGACAGAGAGGACCGCCAGCACAAGCCCCGCTGGGCTAGAGAGGACCGCCGGCACAAGCCCCTCTGGGACAGAGAGGACCGCCAGCACAAGCCCCGCTGGGCTAGAGAGGACCACCAGCACAAGCCCCGCTGGGACAGAGAGGACCGCCAGCACAAGCCCCGCTGGGCTAGAGAGGACCGCCAGCACAAGCCCCGCTGGGACAGAGAGGACCACCAGCAGCTGAGTCACTGCAAAGGAGCCCGCCGCCTCAAGCACCGCTGAACAGGGCACCGCCGCCTCAAGCACCGCTGAACAGGGCACCGCCGCCTCAAGCACCGCTGAACAGGGCACCGCCGCTCCAAGCACTGCTGAACAGGGCGCCTCCGCCGCATCAAGCACCGCTGAACAGGGCACCGCCACCTGAAGCACCGCTGAACAGGGCACCACAGCCTCAAGCACCTCTGAACAGGGCACCGCCGCTTGCCTCAAGCACCGCTGGCCCATGAGCGCCAAGGGCACTGATGCTAATGAGTCCGTCACGAGCAGGATGAAGCACTCTGGGCACCATACCCCCTGCAGAACCAGTGGAAAGATACATCCACTACCTCTGTCCTTAGCAGGATGAAGCACTCTGGGCACAGAGTTCCCTCCAGAACCAGTGGAGACTGTCATCCTCTACCTCTGTCCTTAGCAGGATGAAGCACTCTGGGCACCATACCCCTCCAGAACCAGTGGAGAGATACATCCACTACCTCTGTCCTTAGCAGGATGAAGCACTCTGGGCACAAGGCCCCCTCTAGAACCAGTGGAGACTGTCATCCACTTGAGAGACTGTGGCTTTGCACTCCCCAGGATGGAACAGTGGGCAACCCACCCACTGTAGAGACTTGAGAGACTGTGGCTTTGCACTCCCCAGGATGGAACAGTGGGCAACCCACCCACTGTAGAGACTTGAGAGACTGTGGCTTTGCACTCCCCAAGATTGAACAGTGGGCAAGCCACCCACTGTATAGACTTGAGAGACTGTGGCTTTGCACTCCCCAGCATGGAACAGTGGGCAACCCACCCACTGTAGAGACTTGAGAGACTGTGGCTTCGCACTCCCCAGGATGGAACAGTGGGCAACCCACCCACTGTAGCGACTTGAGAGACTGTGGCTTTGCACTCCCCAGGATTTAACAGTGGGCATGTGGCCCTCTCGTGGATTTGGCATCGTGCACTCAACCGGCTGAGGAGACCCCCCTTCCCCTCCCCCTGAGGTGCCTGTTTTCTTGCTCTCTGATGTCCCTGCATTGTTCTCTCCGTCATGGTCGGGGATCTTGTGTGGGCCTTGCCCATACCATGTGGGCCCAGTGTTCAACGGACTCCATTGGAGCACTACCTGGACTACTAAGCTTGGTGTAAATTTTGTTTATGGTGTATATATATATTTTTGCCTACTTGATTTTAATATATTACAATGGTTACACTCATTTTCTTTTGTCTTTGCATTCTTCTGGGGGGGGTTGAGGGGTGTAACTATCATGTATAAATATGTATTAGTGTGTGTGTTGTAGTGGGTGGGAGTGGGGGTGTTGCGTGTGTGTGTCCCTGTTTTTTCCCTCCCCCCTCCCCTGTGTCGTAGGTGCAGTACTCACTGTGGTCTTCGCCGCCGGCGTTCGTGCTCCTGGTAGAGGAGCAGGAAGACTATCGCAGGGAGAATTTGGAGTTCTGGCTCCATGGTGTCCTGGTTCCTCGTGGGATGTGTAGAGGTGAGCGTTTTCCCTTTGAAATTGGTAGGTTGTGATACTGTGGGCGTTACTTTGTCTTCCGCCTGTCTGTTGGCGGTGACCGGCAAGCTGTTTGTCTGTACCGCCGTGGCGGTCGGAGTGTTAAAGTGGCTGTCTTTGTTGGCGGTTTCCGCCACGGTCGTAATTCCAATTTTTTTACCGCCGGCCTGTTGACAGTCTCACCGCCGCTTTAACACCGTCTGCCTGGGTTGTACTGACCACCATAGTCTCTAAAACACTCAGGTTAGCCTTAGGCATGTATTTGTGTTTTCCTAAGCTTCTACTGGGGTGGGGGGGGTTATTGGAGGGGCAGCATTCTAGTAGCCTTAGTACGTTTTGGGGAAAACAAGAAAAGAAATGTAAACTGTCGCACATAGAAGAAAACAGCAGTTTTAAAGTTTAAAATTGCACAGCACAAAGTTTATGCTATTAACACCTTTCCTTTGGCCTTGCACACTGGCTGTTTATGGCTTACATATGCTGGGGCTTCAAAATGGAGGTGGCTGCCTTGGAATTCCCTCCACAAACTTAAGGAGCTGTGCCAAGTGTGAGGGGGGGGCTGCTCAGGTGTCTGTGGGCCAGCCATTAAAGCACAAATTGCTGTGCAGTGAGGTGGGAAATTCTCCTGAGCTCAGAATCTCCTTGGATACAGACAAGCATAATACACACTTTGCAGTTCAGCTGTTCAGTACATATCAAGGTTATGCTATGTGGGGATAGTACCTTTTCCCCAAATAGTGTGTAATCACCATCCAAAGAAATGGAACAGTCATTGATAGTATAGTTGAATTGTATTCGAAATGTCTGAATTTCATTTCGAAGGAGCCACAACTGCATCTCTTTTTAGGATATAGTGATAGAACCTGTGCAATAGTATGTCTGAATGTATTTGAAATGCCTGAATCATATTTTGAAAGAGTCACAACTGCATCTCTTTTTAGGGTAAAGTAGATATAACCTGTATGACTTTTATTAAAACCATTAAAAGATGTAGAACTGCATCTCACTATGTCTTAAGTCATATGATGGAGAAGATAGGAACTTCCAGCCAAAGGGTGTATAAGGCACATAATATTTAGCCTGTAGTCAAATAGGTGCAGGCATGGCAGTCCACATTATATTTGTATAATTGTTGTTGAGTTAGATGAGAAAACCATGCATCAGTTGATTTTCCAACCAATGGGAAAAAATGCATAAATATGTATACGCAAACATGGCATCATTGCAGAAGATGTGGCCCAGGAGCTGTCTCGAAGGCTGCTTAATTAGCCAGTTAAAATTTGGTAGAAATCAGAATCAACATTTCTAAAGACGTAGTCAGGACGAGGCAGGGTTTTAGCGTGGATCTTCACCTTATGTAGGCCCAGAGTTAAGAGGGCCTAGTGCCATTCAAACGCCACATTAGCGTCATTTTTTTACGATAATGTGGTGTTGGAAGGCCAAAAACTCTGCACCATATTTAAAAAGAGGCGCAATACTTGCATTGTGCCACTTACAACCCCTTGCACCACATTATGCCTGCACCAGGCTTAATGTATGCAAGGGGGCATTCCGGCGCTAGGTGGGGCCAAACAAATGGCGCAAAGAAATCTAAGAGATTTCTTTGCGTCATTTTTAACAGCTAAAGAGCAGGCGCTAAAGGGAGACTCCCATTGTTTCAATGGGCCTCTGGGTGCTTTTCAGGATTAGCATCAACATTTTTTACGCTAATCCTGCAAAGCGCCGGACTGGCATAAAAAATGATGACTCTAGTACCCCTGACTACCGCCATGCTGGGCCGTATTTTGAATACGACACACACATGGTGGCATTAGGGAGGGGAAGAGGCACAAGAAAAGTGACACTGCACTAGGTAAAGCGCAGTACTTAAGAAAATTGTGGCCCATATTAACACTTTTTTAGCGCTGCATTTGCAGCATTTTTTGATGCAAAAGAGGCGCCAACTTACAAAATACAATTGTATTTTGTAAGTTAGCGCCGTTTTTGCGTCAAAATATTTTGCAAATGCAGCGTTAAAAAAGTATAAATATGTGCCTATGTTTCGGTGTGTTTTCAAGAGTTATCTCAATTACTGTCTGGGTTATCCAGCAAGATAGCACAATAAGGCCCATATTTATACTTTTTGATGCAAAGCTAGCTCAGGTTTGCGCCAAAAGGTTTCACGCCGGCTACTGCCATTCCAACGCGCCAGTCAGGCGTCATATTAAATGAATGACGGTAGCCAGCGCTGCGGCCTGGTTAGCGTCAAAATAATTGACACTAACCAGGCAGCGGAGGCGTAGGGAACACTGGGGGTTGTGCGTCAAAGAATGGTGCAAGTCAGGTTAGAGTCAAAAATATTGACTCTAACCTGACTAGCGTCATTTTTTGATGCACAACCCCCATGGAAATGACTCCTGCCTTAGCAAAGACAGGAGTCATGCCTCCCTGCCCAATGGCCATGCCCAGGGGACTTCTGTACCCTGGGCATGGCCATTGGGCACAGTGGCATGTAGAGGGGCCCAAGTAAGGCCCCCCTATGCAACTTAAATAAATAAATAAAAATACTTACCTCTCCTTACCTGTACTTACCGTTGATGGGTCCCCCCATCCATGAGTGTCCTCCAGGGGTGGGTGAGGGTCGCAGGGGGTGTCCCTGGGTGCAGGGAAGGGCACCTGTGGACTGCTTCCATGGTCAGAGACCATGGAAATTAGCCCACAGGTCCTCTAAAACCTGCCCTGACACAGGTGATAAAAAATGACTCTAAAGAGGCTCAGAGCCATTTTTTAAGGCCCTCCTCCCGTGCGTCATTTTTGCACGGGAGTATAAATAAGGCGCAAATGCATTTGAGTCATTTTTTGCCCGGGAACGCCTACCTTGCATCTCATTGACGCAAGGTAGGTTTCCACAGTAAAAAAATGACTCTAATTCCATAAATTTGTCGCTAGACAGGTCTAGCGCCAAAGTATAAATATGGAGTTAGGTTTGCACTGCATTTGCGTAAAAAACAAATGACGCAAATCCAGGGCAAACAGAGTATAAATATGGGCCTAAGTTACTTCCGGTTCATAAAACAAATCTAAACCTCACCAGAACAATTAGCTTCATCATTCTCCTCAACTTGTTTAAAGTTTGTGAAAAGACTCAGGGCCTCATTTATAAGACCTTTGCACCACCTCTGCCTCCAGGGCCATATCAGGAGGCATTTGAGGGCCGGGTCAGCCCAAATTAATTTTTATCCCCCCCCCCACCCAAAATGACCAGGCAGCTGGCAAAGTTCAGAGGTGGAAGCGTTCAGAACTTGGATGAGCAATAAAAATGCCTTTGTTTTGTTTTTACCTTGATACATGTGCTGCAACTTTCATGACAGGTTAAGGGGCTCATGTTTCAATATATAATGCAGTGCAGCAAGTCACCTTGCTGCACTGTTCTGTGTGAAAGGGAAAGGTAAGGAATGTGCTGTATTTAACATAATACATTGCATTCCTGTCCTTTCCTTGTACTGGCGCCCTTCTGGATACCTAGCGCCAACACAAGCACACTTGTGCCATGGTTCAAAAGTGCCTGCGTTGCAGACAGAATAGTTTTTGTCTGGAAAGAGCCACTTTCCTGAACAAAAACAATCCTCTGAGGTGTTTTCCCCTTTCCATGAAAGAAAGTAGAAAAAACTAGGAGAAATAAATATATTTCTCCTCGTTACGCCTCACCTGGGGCGGTGTTGCATTTTGACGCATTCCCAGTTCTACCAGTAATGTTAAATCTGGGAATGCGCTAAAATCTATGGGTGGATGTGTAGGAACACCCACGCTCCACCCATTGAACACTCCCTGGGGTAGAGTAGCACAACACAGTGATTTGCGCTCCGTTGCTTTACTCTAGATTTACTCAAAGCCACACTAGGTGACCTTGCGTCCATTAATAAATCTAACTTAATAGTTGCATCACCCATGCACCCCTTTGCATGTTGCAAGGCATCGCAACTACTGAATAAACATGCCCTTTATTGCTAGGCTATGGTTTTCTGACAAATTGCTGCTTATTCTTTTAATCGGAGAAGTTGTTTACTTTTCTCTCCTTGACTGCAAATTGAGAGTATTTTGTAAAGTGAAGTATATGACAATCTGGCTAGAGTACAGATATGTTCTCTGGAATTATGCGGCAGATGGCCTAAATTATGCTGCAATTATCACTAAATTATGTGGCAAGAAAACACAAATTATGCTGCTTAGTATGGCACATTTTGTGATAGTATCATTTCATTATTTTTTCATTTTTAGAAATGTTAGCACTGCCTGGGCAAAGGTATTACATCATTAGTACCAGCTCAACAACCAAATATAGCTATAACTAACTAAAAGGTGACTAGACAACTTTTGCGAAGGACATTCCACTGCTCAGCAGTGTTGTGTAGCCATTTTATCTATAGCTTTATACACGTTATTTTAGCAAACTAGGCCTGCCCATGTCCACTTTAACCTAGATATATTTTATTTTAGCTTTGTTATATTATTTTATCCACATTTGCGGTCCTGTTGTATTTTCTCTATCCAGCTGTTCTTCGCCTAGGTCAGCACTGCGTTCTTAAACAAGACATTTCTTTCACTCTGGGCTTGTCTCAAGGCTGCAGTAAGATAGGTTGCCGGCAAAAGTGGTACGCTTTGTCTCCAATGTTTACAGAAACATACACACTCTTACGTGGGGATCCTTTCCTGGAACATCAGATGTTTTATTATAAAAACAATACTTTGACCCATGTACGTTAGAGGGAGATTCCAGCCAGATGACCACGACTGTATGATGATTGCTGATCGCTTCGCTAAAGCTGCTTATGTAGACCACAGGCCTCTTGCTCAGGTATGAGCGATGATGTCTTCCAAGGGGGAACCTGAAAGGCAGAATTAGAGCTTAACATGCTGTGCTCTAACATAGCTTAGGTAGGAACTATCTCTACAAAAGTTAATGACAGTATGGTAGTGTTATTCTTGTGTTTTACTCTCCTTGTCACAATTTTAATCTTATTGTGCTTCATCGTCCTAGTTATTGCAATAAATGCTTTATTACCTAAGATGCAGTTACTTCAAAACCTTTTTAAATTTTACTCTGCCTTTGATTGTCCTTGCATTTGTGAGACTAATGTAACTGAGAGAAAAGGATGAGATATGAGTGACCACGATTCCCCTGAGGAGTCATGTATGTCATGCGCCCGGTTGCCCCAATCATCCCTGCTCTTGGGTGGAGATGAGGCACTGCTACTTAGCTAGAACAAACCCGGATTAGGCCGACAGGCGTCACATGGTGCGGGATCACAATCAGTCCTGGCAGTACAAGTGATTCTGCCGCCTGAATCCAGTAGTCTCACTAGGATAAAGAGAACCTACGCGACAGCAGCACATGTTGCAGTATTTTTCTCAAGTAGCTCTTGATCTGTTCCAGCTAGAAGCTACATTTCTTTTATGTTACAATATGAAGATTATGGAGCAGATTAAGAATTAGGTAGATAAACACCAAATTCACAATTATCTGGAAAATGCCACAGAATCGCATAATTCTGATGGCATTGTGTATAGGAACTGCTGAAAGATGTACTGTAGGATGTCTAATTTACAACAAATGTAAATATCTATAACTGTAGAAATATTTTAACATATACCAGCAGTTTGGTGATGCACAAATGATAAATATTGTATTGTATTGTACTCTCTTGCACATTTGTATAATATTTACTACCCTTATATGTGATACTCTAAAGCAATTACCTAGATGGGCAACAAACTACGTCATATAGAGTGGTGTGTGGTTGAAATGGTGTTGGCTTTGTTTTGTGATCCTATGTGGGAAATGTGGAAATTGTGTCCATGTTATGGGTGATGACCACCAAGATGTGGTTATCGTGTTTTGGGATGCAGCTCATAGCATTGTGGTGAAGAATGAGGTGTGAGAGACATAGGCGTGAGGTTTATGGTTTTTCAGTACACTGACAGCTTTGACAGCTTTGAAGAACCTTTATGGTAATTCTTATGATTAGAGTTAGATTAGCTGGTTACTGCACTGGGTCCAAGCAGAATGCTTGGGGCAGATATACTTACATTTCCCGCAACACAGCAAGGCGTCTTGCCGTGCTGTGTTGCTTGAAAGTGAGACTGCAGAAACACCCATGTTCCACCCATGGAAAGCCTTCTCAACGCCACTTAATGCAAGGCAGTGCTACGCTCTGCCTTGCGTTACTTTGTATTTACTAAACCATGCAAGGTGGCTTTAATAGCTTAGCAAATACCAAAAATATTTTTGCTTTGGGGTGCTGCCACAAAAGTGACATAACCCTGATCCAAAATACAGGTAAACCTGCCCCTGCATTGTTAAGGACCAGAGCTGGCATTGCTGGAGGGAGAGAAAAGTGAGAGATCTTCTGGGATGTGAATTGTTACTATCCTCTCATATCTGAAAGGAATTGTGAGATGAAAGAAGCAGCCATAGTGTAGAAGTATATCAGACCTGTAGTCATGGACTAGATTGAAGTCCTCGACTGGCCCGCAGTGTGCGACAGATCTTGCCAGTTATTCCACGGCTGTTTATTTAGTAATGGCTGGTTTATTGGCTGCACATTTCTGGTGATGGACAACCCTTTAAGCAGGTATACCTTTATATGCATCACTTGAATGTAAGAGGTGTATGCTATAGTTTGCTGCTGTGGACCAGAAATATATTGTATGAACTTACATATAATACCCCAGTAAAGCATTGGTCAACCATTCTTAACGTACCTACTTATTGAAAGTAGTTTGCTGATTGAGTTATTTCCAGCCTGTAGATTGTAAGTTAAAGATAGAGCTTGAGGGTGCGACTGTCTTTCCAGACTCTGTGGCCGGGATACGAGTGGTGAAGTTGTCTTGGAAATAGCCATATTTTCTACTGCCTTTTCGAGTGCATATGTTCCTGTTTGCTTCAAATGCTGCCTGGTAGTGAGCTCCAGGACTTGGTGGCTTGTGCTAAGAAAGCAGTGCCTCCTACAGAGTTCTTATAGTGCAGTAGTACGGTAGTGACATCATGGAGTGCAAGATCCTGATTTATTTGTTCATGCTCCTTAAGTCATATGGCAGTAGGCTGGTATTTTTGTCACTCTCCGCAGGTCATAAGCGCTGTCTTTGTGGTATTTAGCTTTAGATGGATATTTGTCATCCATATATTTATGGCCTAAAGGCAGTCCTCAGACCAATTTTAAAAATGATTTGGGGATCCTCTAAATAGTTGTAATAGGTGAGGTTGAATGACTTAATTAGGTTTGTTAGAAGGGTTAGGTAGATGTGGACAATAGAGGGACTATGATGGACACCTGTGGGATACCACAGTGTTGTGTGTGAGGAGCTGATATGAAAGGTGACACCAACACTAGTTCACTGTCACAGTTGAGAGGCCACAAATTCAATGGGCATCAGCTGGATTCCCTTCTCACCTTTCACACATGGTATGCCAAACATGAATTTGCTATACAACTGTCCAGGACATTGAGTCATGTTGTTCTTAGGCCAGTGACTTTCCTGACATTTCCTATTCCTTATACATAAGTGGTTGTCATGATCTGACCCTACCAGTCATTGAGAACCAATGTCCAATCAAGAAACTCCAGATTCCAGTATGGCACGGTGCTTTGATTAGCTATTGTGCAGGGGCAGTGTTGTAATATAGCTTGGTGAGATAATGTATCTGCTCTAGATGTAGTTATTGTGTTTGCAAGAGCCAGATAGTTTGTTAGGTTATTGTGCCTGCTGCAGAGAGCAGCAAATACCATAACTAGAGTGGAGTGAATCTGAAATGACCCAATATAGCCTTCCATGTCACAAACAGCTGCTGTAAAAGACTATCTTTAAAAAATGGTTGACTATCTAGATAACCTTCCAGGCTCAACATGCTGAGGATTCATGTCTTTGGGTCAAAGATTGCGGAAACCATAATCAAGGAATATGAGACTGAGAGCATTTGTATTATAATTTGACCTCTCTACACATCTCCACAGAACATCGACTAACATTTTCTGAGTTTTGTATATGGTAATTTAAGATCTGTGTAGTATGAATCTGCTTTTTTGAAATGTATTGACTCCTTTGAAATTCTGTTTAACCTTTATCTAATTTATGGTTATAGCAAATAAATTGCTGCTTTGAGGTTATAGTTCATTAATGTACCAAATTCATATTATTTGAACATTTGGGAGAGGTGTGGGAACTCTGGGTGATAGTAATTGTATAGATTCTCACAGATTATGGAAGTTTCCTTCACAGAAATATGAGGAAAATATGTGATTTAGCCAAAGTTTGGTAGGCATTCTGTGTAACAAAGTGTATTGGGATCCAGGCAAGCCACACCCCACCACCCTTGGTACCTTGATTTCAGAAATGTCTGGTCTGGCAGGTTTCTCTGGATGCCAATCAAGTCATTTCCTAAAAACCCTACCCTAGGTACCTTGTTTTCAGAAGTGTCTGGGCCTGGCAGTGTTCTCTGGGTGCTAACCCTGGCCTAAATACCACAGCTACCCACATTGCCAGATTTGGTCACCATGCAAGGTAAAATCTTAATGTTTCCTTATGTCACAGGGAGCCTTTCCTTTGATGGGGGATAGCTCAGTCACAGAAGGGGGGTACTACTGTTATCTGGAGAACAGTAAGAATGCTGTGTGGAAGGGTATATGTGGATCCTTGAAGACCCAGTTAGCGCAGTCTGCTTTTACTTTTGTTTTGTGGTGAAACATTTGTACGCACAGCAAGTTTTGCAAAACAGCAAAACAAAAAATTAAACTCTGAACTCATGGGAAGCATTTCCCATGCATCCTGACTATGTTTTTGGAAGAGAACATGTTTCTTGTGTTTTTACCAGAAACATTTTCTTTTCAGGTACTGTGGATGACCCACTTAAGTCCCCTGGACTGTGAAGGTGGTGTGGTGGATGTCAAGGCATCAGTGTCTGCCCCGAAGCAGTGAAAACACACCAGATTCATGCAGCCTGACGTCCAACAAGAACTGACAGTAAGCTGCAGGGTTATAATGGCCATGTTGCACTAGCTTCTTTGTTCTATGATCGTAGGCGACTTCTCCTGTTCCAGGAGTCCCCCAGGATGGTAGGCATCTGGGTCTGGGGAATAGCAAAATGCTCAGTGGTCAAAAAAAGGTGGCAGGTGCTATTAATGGTTATTCACAGTTAAGAGAAGGTTTGCTGTGCCATGCATGGTCTACGTAGAAGAGGGCTAGGGGGAGATTAATAAATATTGAGAAATACAATTAAGATAGAAGAGTAGAAAGAAGAGGTTCTAGAAAAAGAGAGACAATTGAGAGAAAGAAAGGAGAGTAATTAGAAAAAATAAAAAGAAAGACAAGGAGAGACAGGAATGGGGCAGTAGATGCAGCAACAAACAGAAAGGGACAGAGGGGAAAAGGTTGAAAGAGGAAGTAGGGACAGAGATTTGGATACTGGGGGAGAATAGAGGAAGTAAGAGACAGCCTAACGGAGCAAAATGAGAGCTAGATGCACATAGAGAATTGGTGGTTAGAGATGTTAAGTGGAATTTATAGCTTATCTTATTTTAGTCAGTACACCTGTCCAAATATGATTTCAAAGCACACTTCTGCATTTTATTTTCTGAAAGGGATCCTAGTGTAAGATCCAAAATCACCTTGCAAAGTGGTCTTTAAAATCTTTGAAAGCTCTAACAAAGACTTGATTAACATTGCTCATTGCTTCCTCTATATCATCTTGGTGAGAATTGCTGATGCCTTCTCTTTTAATGCATGTCAGCCAATGTCTGCACTTGCTGGTACAGTTGCTGGAAAGTACAACCCACTTGCTCAGGTGTCCAGGTTCTATTAAGGAGGTGATTTGGCTGTCTTGTGTACATTTAAATATATCAGTCTCCTAACTGTTCCATAACATGAAGCTTGACTTTTATCTGCCCCTGTCGTACAGCAGAACAATACTTCTGCAAGTATATATTTCCTATTTCTAGTAGGCATGACAGGCCTCCATGCTGTCTACATTCACTACCCAGAAAAGTGCATGCTCGTCTAAGCAATGTTAGCTGCATAGAGAATGATATATTGAGCATCAAAGAGAGATATTATCGCAAAGCTGGATCCTAAATGCCAAAATGTGAAACCACCACTCAGAGCCTTAGAGGCAGTGCTACAGCCTGCCCAATTATTGCTCCTCTCACTGGAGATGGGACTAGTGTTCTCAGCCAGGCCACAGGCTGCAAATTGACCCATCCTTGAGTCTCACAATCACTTATTCTTTACTGTGGCTAACTGTCTTGTTGGTCAATGTCTAACGAAGGTCTCCTTTTGTACAACATTTTTTGCACAACCTGCCTGTAACTATGAAGGGTGTATGGCCTGGAGCCTGCTTCAAGTCCATGCAGTTTTGACTGGTGCTATTGATAAAATGTAATTGAACTATCGATCTTCCCACAACCTTATAGTGAAATTCAATGTGGGACCTTCCCAACTTCCCCAGTAAAATGACATTTAAATTCTATTACGTTTTCAACATTGTTGTAGACCTAAAATGTTTAAAAAGCACTGTTTTCCACTATTTTCACAATTTGTTCTTGCTGGATATGGTCGACGTATGCTGTAAAGTTATTTGAAATTAGTGGCAAATGAAAATAAAACTTCACTTATGATGTTGGTCGGAACTAGTAAACTTTACACTTTGTGAAGCCATGCCCCCATAAAAAGATGCTTCTGGCTACGGGCCTGGCTGCATCATTTTTTTGGACACAGCGGCGGCGCTAGCAGTGCTCTCTACACTGCTCCATATTTACAAACTGACACATTGGGCCCAATGTGTCAGTTTGTAAAGCACTGCATCACATTTTACCTGGGCCAGGTATAATGTATGCAGGGTAGATGTTCCCTCGGAAAAAGCCACGTAGAACTGATGCAGTGAAATTTACAACTTTTCATTTTGTCATACTATGACTTCAATGTGTCAAAATTCTACCACCTGCTTAGAGCAGGCATAAAGTTGACAGAGGCTTTTTCCTATGGAACTCTCCTCACATTGCTGGAGTTGCGTCAGTTTATCAATGCAACTCCAGCAATGAATGCATCAGTTTACCACAAACAGATGCATCAGAATTTCTGACGCATCTGTGAAAGCGTGCATCATTGAGCTCTGTATTGTAAACACAGCGCATCCATTGCTTCGTTAGGGAATTTTTGGCAGGCGCAAGAAATCTCACTCATCAATGCCAATGCATCAGATTCTTCTAAATGAGCCCCTCATTTTGATGGGGAAGGTGAGCCTAGCGATTTGGGCGGACCTGTCCACATACATATTTGTGCATAAAATATTGTATCTTAACTTGTTATGCAATTCAGCTGAGATTCAGTACCATATAACCTCAGAATTAGAGTTAAAGACTCTTCTAGCTTCCTTTTGCAAATTCTCCAAATGCTGTGCCTTTGACATTTGAACAGATAAACAGCAGCTGATCAACGTGTCTGCTTAAGCACACTGACTCACCTCATCATACTCTAACATGGAGTTGAATTCACAGTTGTGAGTGTCACCAAATTGAGTACATCTCAGATTAATTCATCATTTGACCAACGAATGCCATCTGGAACTGTTTGCAAACCCCATTTGTTGGACTTAGGCGTTTCTGCAGGGTCATCCCTAAACTTTTGCCTTCACTCTTCTTTCGTCTGAATCTGTTTTTGTTGGCCTTTATGAATCTAGGGACTTCACTGCTAACCAGTGCAAAAGTGTTTGTGCTCTCTCCCTAAAACATGGTAGACTTGGCTTGTAACCAATTGGCATATTTAATTTACTTGTAAATCCCTAGTAAAGTAGCACTAACTTTGCCAAAAGCCTTTAAATTAAATGCTACTAGTGGGCCAGGAGCACTGGTTGTGACACCCACTTACGTATTAAGAAAACCTGTAAAAGATATCCCAGGCCTGCCACTGCAGCCTGTGTGTGCAGTTTTCAACTGCCATGTCAACATGGCAAAATAAACCTTTTACCAGGATCAAACCTTACTTTTTCATATATTTTGGTCAACCCTAGGGTATGCCCTGGAAAGCCCAGATGGCAGTGGCGAAAAGCTCTTAAATTTAGTTTTTCACTACTGCAAGTCCTCCCGTAGGATAACATTGGAGTTAACTCATTACATTTATTAAGGGATCATTTCCAATTTGCATCCGGTAAGCAGGCCATGTTTGATGACTTATGAATTGTAATGAAAAATCCTCTCTCATGGTGAAGTTGGATTTTAAATTTTGATTTCAAAACACTACTATTAGAGAGTTCAAAAAGAACAGATGATGGATGGAATGCTGAACAATGTAAAACATTCACCTAAAGTCAGAGATCTGGGCCTAAATCCATAGTTTTTTTTTACCACCAGGATTCCCCAGTTGGGACCCAGCTATATGCAAATCAGTCTTGACACTGCTCCCTATGGGAACAGTCCAGCCTGAAAGTCCAGGCAAGGTCTTCCCTGGACCTGAAACAAGTATCCTGGGACTGGTCTCAGGGTATCACCCCTCATCAGCCAGTCTAGTTTGAATCCAGTGGCATATTAAGCTAAGATTCTGCATCCGGGCATATCCGGCGGACAGTAAATGCAAAACAAACAGATGATGGACGGAATGCTGAGCAATGTCAAACATTCGCCCCAGTCAGATATCTGGGCCTAAATCCATTTTTTCTGCCCACCATGACACCCCAGCCATATGCAAATCAGTCTTGACCCTGCTCCACATAGGAGCAGTCCCGTTAGAACTGGCAGGCTGTGCGAGCCACTCACCTGAATTCCAGGCATTCCAATTGGGTGATGACAATTCCCCAATCCGGGTGAGGACTAACATGACTGCGATGTGGGGTACATTGCCCTCTCGCTAGTCCCTGAAGGGAAGGGGGTTTTGGAAGAGAAAATACCAGCTTCTGCTACGTGGACTGCAGAATCAGACTGAGGGACCCTAGACTGCATGTTGTGTTGGGCGTCAGAACTTCTGATTTCTCAAAATACTGGGTTCTTGGTTTTTAGGCTTCTGGGCTGCAAAAGAATGACTTCATCAATACATTGAACTTGCATAAATTATTGCCGAATTATACATTGCATAATGTTAGTTATTGTTGACACGTAGTGCATTCTTTACATAAGTTTCAATAAGGCTGAACTAGTCTCTTCCTCTTTTTACAATACTTTCACAGAGTCTCTGAAGCAATATCCAAACTCAAACACCATCAATTCAATGAAATGGCTGCTTTGTTAATTCTCAGGGTTGCGCTTGTTACAGGAAATACGTCTTTCCTTAATGTCAGTGTAGCAGTATCTTGGTTTCCCTCCCACTCAAACAATAAATCATGCTAGTTCTTGTTGTCATAAATTATTTAAAGGCAGAGCTCTGATTCGTTTCATTGATTTTAGTGCAGCACACATTAAGGAATTAATCTTTCTTTACATTGAAGTGAAGTTACTTGCTGGAAAACTTCAGATGAACCCAAACTGAGTTTTTTCACCTTTCTTATTTTCTCTCTTTTACAGGAAATATGGGATCGTTGGCAGATGACAGAAGAGGAGAGCTGGGACTCCACAGAAAGGGGACCGGAGGGCGGGGATCATCGGAACTTGACTGGAGGCTGTCCGGAGGACGAGAAATGATGGAACCCAACTGGAGGCAGGCTGGAGTACAAGGAACTTGACTTGCACTGGAACTCAACTTGAGGCAGGCTGGAGGCCAAGGAACTGACATGACTGGCGACAGGTGAGCAGAGCAATAGGTACGAAGCCAATCAAGCCCTCAAACTCACAAGCATCCTTAAGTAATCAAATGTGAATATGTGCATTAGGCAGTCCCTTGCTTGTTGAGGATATGAGCAATTGTCTTCCTGATCATGGCACATGTTCAATACAGACAACATTGTGACGAGCACAAGTTTTGGCAGTTACAGTTAAAGCAGGTGAAAAGACAGTTGGTGCTTGGTTAGGAAATGAGCAATTATCCTCCTGATTGTGGCACATGTTCAATACGTATCACATTGTAAAGACCACATGTTTTGGCAGTTACAGTTGGCACACGTATAGCAGGTGGGATACAATGTGCATAATCAACAAGCCTTGGTTATAATAAATGAGACATTTAACAAGCATTGGGTATTGCAAACTTGATATTCAAGGATGTAATGAATATGCCCAAATAAGTCTGAATGTTTAAAGCAACAGCACCTTACTGTAATCGAGCTCTTGGATTTGCTAATGTACCCACAACACATGCAAAGTCAACCCTGGACCAAAAACAAGCATCCTGGGACCGGTTTAGGGGTATCGCCTCTCATCAGCCATGCTAGCTTGAATTCAGGAGCCCGGGACACACGTCAGGGCATACAAGGGGCACTTAGGGCAGTAAATGCAAAAGAAACAGATGAACATTGGTCAAACATTCAACCCAGTCAGAGATTGGGACCTAAATACATCTTTTATGCCACCATGCCACCCCATTCTGGACCAAAGAATATACAGATCAGTCTTGACCCTGTGCCTCATGGGAACCTGCCAGCCCGAACTGCCAGGCCAGGTCCTCCCTGGAGTAGAAACAAGCATCCCGGGTCTGGATTCAGGGTATCACCCCTCATCAGCCGGGTTAGATTGAATCCAGTGGTACAGTGAGCCAAGGACCCACATCTGGGCATACCCTGCACAAATCCAAAAAGAACAAATGATGGACAAAATGCTAAACAATGTCAAACATTCACCCCCAGTCAAAGATCTGGGCCTAAATCCATTGCTTTTTGCCCACCATGCCTCTGCAGTTTGGACCTACCCATATGCAAATCAGTCTTAACCATGCTCCCCGTAGGAACAGTCTAGCCTGAATTGTCAGACCAGGTCCTTGAGGACCAGAAACCAGCATCCTGGATCTGGTTTCATGGTATCACCCCCTCAGCCAAGCTAGCTTGAATCCTCTGGCACAGTGAGCCCAGGACCCACATCTAGGTACACCCAACACACTAAGGACAGCAAATGCAAAAAGAACAGATGATGTACAGAATGCTGAACAATGTCAAAAATTAACCCCCAGTCAAAGATCTGGTCTTAAATCCATCTATTTTTTGTATCATGCCACCCCAGTTTAGACCCATCCATGTGCAAATCAGTCTTGGCTCTGTTCCCAATGGGGATAGTCCAGCTCAAACTTCCAGGCCAGGTCCTCCCTGGACGAAAAACAAGAATAAGGGGACCGGTTTCAGGGTATCACCCTTAATCAGCCAGGCTGACACTGTGTGTAGTAACAATACCTAGGTGTTCCCCCGAGAAAGCAAGGGTCTAGCCAGCTTGCTTTGAAACCACCCCAAGGAATTAATAAAATGTGCCTGGCAACAATTTGTGTCTTTTGGCCTCAATAATCACCACCCGCAAGGTCTGGCACAGTGTGTCCCGGACCCACATCTGGGCATACCTGGCGCAAATGCAAAAAGACAGATAATGGACGGAATTCCGAACAATGTCGGACATTTACCCTAGTCAGAGATCTGAGCCTAAATCCACAGTTTTTTGGGCCACCATGCCACCCCAGTTTGGCCATATGCAAATCAGTCTTGACGCTGCTGTCCCATGGGAACAGTCCAGCCCGAACTACCCGCCCAGGCCCTCCATGGACCAAAAACAAGTATCCTGGGACCGGTTTAGGAGTATCAACCCTCATCAGCCAGACTAGCTAAAATAGAGCAGCACAGTGAGCATGGGGCCCATATTTCCATATTTTCTTGGCTCAGTTTAGGTCCAGGCCTTGTGTCACCCTGTTGTGCCCAGTAATTACATTTTCTCCAGCAGCAGGAACAAAGGCCGCCCCACACAAAAATAGCAATTAGTAGTACTTCTCCCAGCTCCTGAGGAGGGAAGGGGTGGGGAAGAATGATCTGTATTAATCATCCAGTTGTCACACTGCACCAGGGATGGGCCTTCCCAAGCCCACAGAATAAGGAGAGTACCCAGACAACTGGCCCAACCCATTGGGGGCTCCCTTGGAAATTCTACTGTGCAAGTCCTCGGGAATGATGTCAGTGAGGGGTGGAGTGGAGGCTCCAAGAGCTGATGTGACCAATGGTTCCTGGATGGCGCCAGTTTACATTGTCCCAGCATGCTGTGCAGGAGGGTTGAGAAAGGGGTGGAGAAGTGATGTGGCACAATAGTATTGGTCAGGGGTGCCTGTCTTCTGGAACCTTCCTCTCTCTCCCCTTTAAAAACTCTTGCTCTTGCCTGTTGATTTCTACATATTTCTCTCATAGAACCTGGGACTGCCATGGAAAACAGGAAAGATGTACCGCCATTCAGGACCAAGGATTCTGTCCAGTTGACCCTCGGACCAGTGGGTCTCCCCTAGGGCCAATGAGACTGGCCCTCTTAAACCTCATGAGGACCATTTGGGAGAAAGCCCTGGGCTTTTCTGCACCCACCAATAAAGAACTAAAGGAGAACTGGTTCAGGGAGTCAGGAGGGCCAGCTTTTTGAGAACTGCACCACTTTTGAGGTGAGTAGGGTTGCTGCAGCTGCCCCTGGCGGGTAAGTGTCCAACCAGGAGTAAAATGGGCCAAGCATTTTCCAAATCGTCCCAACAGGGCATGCATGGGCCCCCCACCCCATTCTTCTATCTTGCCCAGGGACCCCATCCCCCACACAATTCTGATTGCAGGGGCTGGGATCCCACTCCTGAGTGCCTGATGATGCAAAGCACTGAAGATGGGGGAGCACCGTCACACTCCCCCGCAGAAGGTGGGAGGGGCCCACTGCCTCATCCCTGTGCCCCGTGATCACTATAGAGGATGGGAGGGAGTGCTGCCACACTCCCCCCCCGCCACATGGTCCCCTCTCCCCGCTTCCTGTGTCCATGTCTGGGAGGAAGGAGAGGTGGCCACAAACCCTGCATGTCTGCAGCTGGAGCGGGCAGACACGAATGGAGGCTGCCAGCTCATGCAGTAGCACACGATTGTGTTGCTGGCACGGGGAGCTAGTGAAGGATTCCAGGGGGATACTCCCCGAGTTGCCCTCCAAAAAAGGAAACCCATGGAGTGTCCGGGTGGGATCAAGCATCCGATGAAAAAGGAAGTTTGGAGCAAGGCCGCTTGGAAAACATGAAAACAACAAGGAAATACAAAATGCGGCTTTCCCCGGCGCAGAGGGAGAGCCGCTCTTCTGATATTCACTGCTTTGTGAAAAGTGCCCCATAATGCTTTGCAGGGCCTTTTGGTTTTACCCTCAGTTTCACCCATATCTCTGCTTGTGGTGGTCCCAGGATGACAAGAACACCACCAAATCACTCAGCACAACACACCCTTTTTTTAATGTTACTTTCGGAGTCCTAACCCTAATTAGAGGGATGCCAAATCATTCTCTAGGGTCCATGTGTATGATAACATTTCATCAGCCCTGAAAATATATAAATATAATGTTTATGCGTTATGTCCACTAGAGGCTGACTGTATTGTTGCAATGCAATGCTTTTTCGTGTGATGTCCTGTAGGAGCTGTTTCCACAATTCTAATGTCCAGTACTTGACTGGATACACAAACACAAAGTTTATTCCTGCTAAATGTTTTATTGGGTGAACATATTGAGTGCACATGTTTTATTGATTCATCATTATTGAAATAATGATAATGACTCACGCAAAAGTAATGTGTTTCTTACAAAACATCTGTTGAAGCTCACTTGATATGTTTGGGTGACACCTCTAGTGGGTCACCATTGATTACACAATGTCATCTATGGTATTTCCCATCTGCTAATGTATATATTTGTACATTACTGCATAGTATTTAGTAGTGTGTGTGTGTAATAAATGTACTTCTCCTTTTTCTAAAGAAAATTACTGACTGGATAATCATTTATAGAGGGTTATTATTGCATGATACTGATTGGTGATTTCTAGCCCACACCACCTCCCTTGAGTAGGCCTTGGTCAAGAGACAATGTGGTGTTTAGTTCCCAGTGAGGACAATTGTCGGCCTATTACTTGTGATGGCCACACAACTAATAGCCCAGTTTCCAACAAGGATTCTCCAACCAAGCTGAATGGAATCCCACACACTTAACTAGGAGACATTTTGTAGGGGCAACTTGAAACAGCGCTTTTAGATGTTCACCCCTGTTAGAAATGGGTCTTTGGTTGACAGTCAGGTTACCCCCTGTTCAAGCAAGGACCCTCACTCTATTCAGGGTAAAAGAGAATCACCCTCAGCTAACCCCTGCTTACCCCCTTGGTAGCTTGGCAGAGCAGTAGGCTTAACTTCAGAGTTCTAGGTGTAAAGTATTTGTACCACCACACACAGTAACTTAATGAAAACACTACAAAATTACGCAACACCAGTTTAGAAAAATAGTAAATATTCATCTAAACAAAACAAGACCAAAACGACAATAATCCAACATACACAAGTCAAGTTATGAATTTTTAAAGGTTAAACTCAAAAATGCTTCGATGAGGTGTTAACACGGCGTCGTGACGGAGTCATTCCCAACATGCCGACACCAGCAGCGCCGGACACGGAGTCGCGTAGACCCCAAGTACAGTACCTTTGGTGAAGAGTGAAAACAAGTCGATGTGCGAAGTCGGGGAAAGCGTTGTGTTCCAGCAAAGGTCACGGCGTTGGGTGCAGGCGGCGTCCCCGGATTCAGCAGTGGCGTCGGTCCGAAGTCGTCCAAAGTCGATTTCCTTGGATTTCCACCAGTTTTCCTTTCAAGGGCCCAGGGACTGGATAGGGCACCACTTGTCAGAGCAGGGGTCACTCCAGAGACTCCAGGTGCTCGCAGAGAGAAGTCTTTGCTGTCCCTGATACTTCAAACAACAGGAGGCAAGCTCTAAATCAAGCCCTTGGAGATTTCTTCACAAGATGGAAGGCACACAAAGTCCAGTCTTTGCCCTCTTACTCTGTTAGAAGCAGCAACTGCAGGATAGCTCCACAAAGCACAGTCACAGGCAGGGCAGCACTTCTCCTCAGCTCTTCAGCTCTTCTCCAGGCAGAGGTTCCCCTTGTTTCCAGAAGTGTTCTAAAGTCTGTGGTTTTGTGTGCCCTTCTTATACCCAGTTTCTCCTTTGAAGTAGGCCTATTTCAAAGTAAAGTCTCTTTGGAATGTGAAATCCTGCCTTGCCCAGGCCAGGCCCCAGACACTCACCAGGGGGGTTGGAGACTGCATTGTGTGAGGGCAGGTACAGCCCTTTCAGGTGTGAGTGACCACTCCGCCCCTCTCTCCTAGCATGGATGGCTCATCAGGATATGCAGGCTACACCCCAGCTCCCTTTGTGTCACTGTCTAGTGTGAGGTGCAACCGGCCCAACTGTCAAACTGACCCAGACAGGGAATCCACAAACAGGCAGAGTCACAGAAATGGTATAAGCAAGAAAATGCTCACTTTCTAAAAGTGGCATTTTCAAACGCACAATCTTAAAATCAACTTTACTAAAAGATGTATTTTTAAATTGTGAGCTCAGAGTCCCCAAACTCCACATGTCCATCCGCTCCCAAAGGGAATCTACACTTTAATCAGATTTAAAGGTAGCCCCCATGTTAACCTATGAGAGGGACAGGCCTTGCAACAGTGAAAAACGAATTTAGCAATATTTCACTGTCAGGACATATAAAACACATTACTATATGTCCTACCTTAACCATACACTGCACCCAGCCCTTGGGGCTACCTAGGGCCTACCTTAGGGGTGTCTGACATGTATGAAAAGAGAAGGTTTAGGCCTGGCAAGTGGGTACACTTGCCAAGTCGAATTTACAGGTAAAACTGCACACACAGACACTGCAATGGCAGGTCTGAGTCATGATTACAGAGCTACTTATGTGGGTGGCATAACCAGTGCTGCAGGCCCACTAGTATCATTTGATTTACAGGCCCTGGCACCTCTAGTGCACTTTACTAGGGACTTACTAGTAAATCAGATATGCCAATCATGGATAAACCAATCACATACACATTTTGTAAAGGAGCACTTGCACTTTAGCACTGGTTAGCAGTGGTTAAGTGCCCAGAGTCACAAAAAACTGCAAAATCAGAGTCCAGCACACATTAACAACCTGAAGAACAGAGGCAAAAAGTTAAGGGAGACCACGCCAAGGATGAAAAGTCTAACAACCCCATTTCCTAAATTAGATTTATCCTAGAGTCATCCTTGATGGTATCCAAAGAAGTGAATCAAAGTAATGTGTGCTGTTTTGTGCTGTCAAACTTATGTCAGTGTGCTTATGCCATAGAATCACTGTTCTGTGAACTGAATGATCTTTAAAAAGGTTATGGTAGTGTTTTAAATAAGGGATGGTTGGCATCTCAAATGAATTGGGCTGTGTATGGTTCATCATGGTTCCTGCAAAGGTGTGATATACTTAAAACCTGTCTACTTAATAAAACTGTTCAATTCTGGCTTAAGATAAAGATGATGAAAAAGTAAAAGAAACACTTCCTAAAATGACAAAACACTGAAATATAGCCATACAAAATACAATTGGGTGCAGAATCTGAGAGGAAATCAATCAATCAATCAGCACATTTATAAAGCGCATTAGATACCCGCTAGGGTTTCATGGCGCTGAGGGGGGGGGGGTTGCTGCTACTGGTCGAAGAGCCAGGTCTTGAGGAGTCTTCTGCAGGTGAGTAGGTCTTGGGTCTGTCGTAGATTGGTAGGGAGAGTGTTCCAGGTCTTGGCGGCGAGGTAGGAGAAGGATCTGCCGCCGGATGTCTTTCGATGGATGCGAGGGCGAGGCCTGTGGAGCGGAGCTGTCGGGTGGGGGTGTAGAAGCTGAGTCTGTTGTTCAGGTAGGCAGGTCCGGTGTTGTGGAGTGCTTTGTGAGGGTGGGTGAGGAGCTTGTATGTGATCCTTTTGTCTACGGGGAGCCAGTGAAGGTCTCTCAAGTGGGGTGTGATGTGGCAGGGTACGTTGAGGATCAGTCGGGCGGAGGCGTTTTGGATGCGTTGGAGGCGTCGCAGGTGTTTGGCCGGGATGCCTGTGTAGAGTGCGTTGCCGTAGTCTAGCCTGCTGCTGACGAGGGCCTGTGTCACTGTTTTTTTTGTTTCTGTCGGGATCCACTTGTAGATCCTGCGGAGCATGCAGAGGGTGTTGTAGCAGGAGGAGGAGACTGCGTTGACCTGTTTTGACATGGAGAGGGAGGAGTCGAGGACGAAGCCCAGATTGCGTGCGTGGTCGGTCGGTGTCTGTGGGGTTCCTAGAGATGTTGGCCACCAAGAGTTGTCCCAGGGGGAGGGGTTGGGTCCGAGGATGAGGACCTCTGTCTTGTCCGAGTTCAGTTTCAGACGGCTGCTTCTCATCCATTCGGCGACAGCCTTCATTCCCTCATGGAGGTTGGTTTTGGCGGTGCGCGGGTCCTTGGTGAGGGAGAGGATGAGCTGGGTGTCATCGGCGTAGGAGATGATGTTGAGATCGTGTTGGCGGGCCACTTGTGCGAGGGGGGCCATGTAGATGTTGAATAATGTTGGGCTGAGGGATGAGCCCTGGGGTACGCCGCAGATGATGTTGCTGGCTTTGGAACGGAAGGGAGGGAGGCGGACTCTCTGGGTTCTGCCGGAGAGGAAGGATGTAGTCCATTCGAGGGCTTTCTCTTGTATTCCGGCTTCGAGGAGGCGTGTTCTTAGAGTGCGATGGCATACCGTGTCGAAGGCGGCTGACAGGTCCAGGAGGATGAGGGCTGATGTTTTGCCGTTGTCCATTTGGCGTCTGATGTCGTCTGTGGCGGCGAGGAGGGCGGTCTCGGTGCTGTGGTTTCGTCTGAAGCCAGACTGGGAGGGGTCCAGGATGTCGTTGTCTTCTAGGTGGCGGGTCAATTGTGTGTTGACGATTTTCTCGATGACCTTCGCCGGGAACGGGAGTAAGGAGATGGGTTGGATGTTCTTGAGGTCCTGGGGGTCTGCCTTGGGCTTCTTAAGGAGGGCGTTGATTTTGGCGTGTTTCCAGCTTTCTGGGAATGTTGCTGTTTCGAAGGAGATGTTGATGACCTTCCGTAGTTGGGGAGCGATGGCTGCGTCGGCTTTGTTGTACACGTGGTGAGGGCATGGGTCTGACGGTGATCCTGAGTGGATGGAGTTCATGAACTTGCGTGTCTCGGTGTCGCTGACGTTGGCCCAGGAGGTCAGGTGGTTGGTGCGGGTGGTGTTTGCGGGGGTGGTGTCTGGCGTGGTGGGGGCGGCTGTGGTGTTGAAGCTGTCGTGGATGTCGGTGATCTTAGGGTGGAAGAAGGTGGCCAGTGAGTCACAGAGTTCTTGAGAGGGTGGAATGTCATTGACGTTGGCGCTGGGGTTGGAGAGTTCTTTCACGATGCTGAAGAGCTCTTTGCTGTTGTGTGCGTTGTTATCTAGGCGGTCTTTGAAGGAGGATCTCTTGGCTAGTCTGATGAGTTGGTGGTGTCTGCGGGTGGTGTCCTTGTGGCCCGCGAGGCTGTCAGGTGTGTGTTCGGTGAGCCATTTATTCTTAAGTTTCCGGCAGTTGCGCTTGGAGGTCTGGAGTTATTCGGTGAACCAGGTGGCTTTCTTGGTGGCTTGGTTGTTGGTGGCCTTCTTGAGTGGTGCGAGGGAGTTGGCGCAGTCGTTGATCCACTGTCTGAGGTTGTGGCGGCGGTGTCTGGATCGGTGGGGTCGGTAAGCGGGTTCTGGGCAAGGGTGCTGGTCAGGTGGTCTTTGGTGACTTTGCTCCAGTGGCGGCGGGGTGGTTGTAGGGTGCGGTGGTGCTTGACCTGTTTCTGGAAGGTGAAATGGATGCAGTGGTGGTCGGTCCAGTGGAGTTCGGTGGTGTGGTTGAAGGTGACATGGGCGCTTGTGGAGAAGATGGGGTCAAGCGTATGGCCGGCTGCGTGGGTGGGTGCGGTGACGAGTTGTCTGAGGCCGAGGTTGGTGAGATCGGCGATCAGGGTGGTGGAGTTGGTGTTGTTGTTGTTCTCAAGGTGGAAGTTAAGGTCCCCGAGGAGGATGTAGTCCGTATAGGCGAGTGCGTGGGTGCTGGCGAGGTCAGAGATGGAGTCGCTGAAAGGTGCCCGTGGAACAGGGGGTCTGTAGACGAGCGTTCCTCTGAGGGTGGTGTTGGGGTCGGTGTGTATTCGGAAGTGCAGATGTTCGGCGGTCTTGAGGGTGTCGTCCGTGTGGGTGTAAACCTTGAGGGTGGACTTGTGGGCGATGGCTATTCCTCCTCCGATTCCGTTGGTGCGATCCCTGCGGGTGATCTTGTAGCCCTCCGGGATGGCTATGGCAATGTCGGGCGCCGAGGACTCGTTCCACCAGGTTTCGGTAAGGAAGGCTACGTCCGGGGCGGCGGTGTCGAGCAAGTCCCAGAGCTCGATGGCGTGCTTGCGTGCGGAGCGGGTGTTAAGGAGTATGCAGTGGAGGTGGTTGGTTCTAGTCTTTGGAGGTTTGGTGGTTCTGTCGGAGGTGAATCTGCAGGTGTGGCAGGAGAAGGGTGGGTGTTCCTCGGTAAGGACTGGAAGCATGCTGCGGTGCGGCCAGGGTTGAGGGCGTTGAGGTCGCTGGCAGTGTAGCAGCATCTGGAGGTGCAGGGGTTCCGTGGACCGAGGGGTGGCGCTGGGCGCGGTCCAGGCGCAGACGGGCGCAGACAGGCTTGCCTCTGGTGCGCTTCTGGTGCGCCAGCAGCTCGGTCGCGCAGCGACCGCCATTAAGAAGGGGAGGATGGAGGGAGGAGCAGCTGGGAGGCGGGAGGCGTGAACGAATGGGGGATCGAGGGGGGCGGGCCGCAGGGACGCAGCGGCGGGAAAAGGAGACGGCTCGGGGGAGCCGAGGTGCTGGGGGGGGCAAGGGGTCACACAGAGCGGCAGAAAAGAGAAAAAAACAGGCGCAACAAGAACGAGGCAAAAGACAAGGTAAACACAGCAATTACAGTCCTACAAAAAGAAAGTCTTACAAGAGGAAAGAAGCCAAGGGCCTGATTTAGAGTTTGGTGGAGGGGTTAGTCCATCACAAATGTGACCGATATTGCATCCACCCTATTATAATTTCAATAGGCTATAATCTAATTGTAATATGGCGGATGGGATTTCTGCCATGTTTGTGACGGAGTAACCCCCTCTGCCAAACTCTAAATCAGACCCTCAATGTCTAAGCAAGAAAAAAAATCAATACATTGCCACCCTATTAAAAAAAGTGATTAAGAATAGTGCTATCAAAAGTTCTTTACCATGAATATTTTCTATAGAACTTTTGAGCCTCAGGAAATAATTTGTCAATTATTTTCACATGATCGCATAGCTCCAGTCTTTGACACATGTTTTTATTGACTATATGATGATTTGTTTGATAAAGTAACTAGTTTGAACCAAAGATCATGAGAGATACATTCAGATCTTGCAGATAAAATGGCATTTGAACTTGAGACTGTTGGGAGCCTCATTGAAGACATGAGAGACCCAACAATGACCCCTGTAGGCCTACTGAGCCAACATTCCAGTGTTTTTCATTCTGTTTATTTTTAGACAATTCTACACTTCAAGGGTTAGGGTGTTCTAATATTATCTTCTGGTTTGGGCTATAATTGTCATAAAAACACTCTTCTTTGTGATTAGTCCTCACCTGCAGCTCGGGCCCAAAAAACTTGACTAGAGGGCATTTCACCACTCTGGTTTAGCCCTCAGCACTAGTCTGTACTGTATACTACAACATTGGAATATAATCGAAGGCAATGAATAGCAGAGTGGTGATTGGCAGAGGGCTGATAATAGCTTGTATAGACCATCTGCTCCAACATTTTAATGCTCACCTGTTTAAACTATACAATTCTGAGTGGGTAAAATGTTCTAATGGCATTGCAGTCCCAACGCCTTGAAATATACCATTTGTTAAATAACCTCTCCGTAGTTATAAACAACAAAAGAAGAGAGCATTTACTCACCAATAAAGCCCTTGGCAGCAACCATAACTATTGTATTACAATTGTTTTCTTTATGATTGCTTTGGCCTACACAGCCCATTTATTATCACACCTGGCATTTCCCAGTGGGCTTGAGCCATTGGAGGCAGGTCTTTAGGGAAGGGGGATGCTGTTGGCACCTCTGTCACTTTCTCCAGCTTCATCACGTAATTACAGCAGGCACAGCGGGCTTGTACAGAGGCGGCAGGCACAGAGCCGCTTCAGAAGTTCATTTGCAGGAAGTAATAAGAACTACAAAGCTCACGACTGAAAGAATCTCCGCTCAGCTCCTGATTCCTGGAGATTCCAAAGTGAACTATAATCAAACAGGGTCAAATATAAGAATCAACATTGGTACATACCGCAGAAGAGAGGGGTGAGAGCGAGATGTGAGTGAGAGGAGGAAAGGATGAGTACAGATTTCCAGTCTGGCCCTGGGTTTGTGCTCTCTAAAAGTAGAGGACCCCACGTTTGATCCTACAAAAATATAGGGGCAGATTTAAGAAAAAGTAATGCTGCACTCAGTGCAGCTCCACTTTTCTTGAGCCCCTTTGCGCCCCCTACCGCCACCATGTCTTTGCTGTATTACAGCGCACCATGGCGCAGGGTAGAGAGTAATAGCATCAAACTTTTCTGCACTAACACTGAACAGCACATAGGGGCCCATTGTAACTCATGGTATGCCCCTTTTTAATGCCTGCTCTGAGAAGGCGTTAAACATGCTTTAAAAAATGGTGCAAAGAAATCTTTTAGATTTGTTTGTGCCATTTTTCGGCACTCCTAATGGGGGAATGCCCCCCCCGGCATACATTATGCCTGGCACGGGCATAATGTGGCGCAAGGGGTTACACAGAGGTGCAGTGATTTTGGCCTTGCTAGGCCACATTAGCATTAAAAAAATGATGCTAATGTGGCTCAAGGATGCGCTAGGCACTCTTAAATCTGGACCATAGTTTTCAACTGCAGCTGTTGAAAATAAAATATCTGACATCCCGATTGAGCTATGCATCGTGCCCTCTCTTCAGTGGAATGAACATGAAAGCAGATAGTAACAAAGCCCTGTCACAAGTTCTATATTCACGAGACCAAGGCTTTTGAGGTGATATCACATGAAGCATTGCCATGAGCACAGCCCCTGTGTGAACTCAGTAGTTGAAGGGCATTACTTTAAACTGTCTAGACCGTTCACGATTGGACAGAGGAAAAAAGCAAGCTTTGTTCATGACGGCCATAAAGCTTTTAAGGTTCATATATCAAGATATCAACCAACATGCATTTCTTTTGGAAGCGTTTCAAGTTTGTGATTAGTTAGAAATACAAAGCTAGAATATTGTGGAAAAATAAAGTTTATTATCTCTGCCAAAATGTGTCCAGAAGTTACCATTCTTTGACCTCTAGAGTAGCAAATGAGTTTTTGCAGATGAAATTGCAATAGCGAACGTTTGTGTGTGGGCCTTCATTTCAGGGTGAAATCCCCCCATAAAGGGCTGCATGCAGTGTATTAGGACAGAGGGCATACTATGCCACATTAGACACACTGCTTCTAGATTGTGAATAAGCAGCGACGGCTTCTCCACTATGGCGGAGGAGCCTCGCCACCACCAGCAGCAGCAGCAGCAGCAGCAGTTGAGCTGCAAAACGTTTACAATAAAACGATAATAAACTACTATTGTTTTATTGTAAAAGGGTTGGGGCCATGGGGAGAGACAGGGACGGAAGGGGAGTGCACAGCACTGCCCTCACTTGCACATGTATGTTTGGCCGGACATCTCGGGCCGGTAAACAACATGCACATTGGGATCTCTCCAACCTGACACTGTATTGCCTGTTTGGATACAGAAGGCAGAGGATCCACTCTGCCTCGCAGCACAAGCCAGGACACTCCGGCCAATCCTAACGCTGCTTTCATGCTGCCAGCAGCATTAAAGCTGCGTTAGGATTGGCCGCAGGGCACACTTGGAGCCTGTGCCTGCTGTGAGGACCGAGGAGTGGCGTGGCAGAGGTGGCGATGAAGATAATCTATTTTAAAAATGATTATTATTTTGTTTGGTCCTCACCCCCACCACATGCCCCGTCCCACTCCCCCCGAGCCATGACTGTGAATAGGGTTACCGGTTTTATGGTGTTTATTTTTTAATTATTTTTGTCTAAATTCATCCAAATTTACTTTTTGTTCATCTTATTGGTATTTATTTTGTGTTTTGAGAGTAAATGACGTTATAAAATTGTACCTTTCCTCATTTATTTAACTGATAAACAAGTGGTGCTTGTTTATTTTAGCAATTTAAGCAGCCAAATATAATAAAACATTACTTCCACAAGTAAATATTAGCATTGTATTTTTACAACTATACGTTGAAATATGCCTGTATTTAGAAAAATCTAAACCTGTGTTTTTTAATTCCCCTTGCTGTCTATCTGATCTGCTGTTGGCCTAGAATTCATTAAAGGCACCATGAGAGGCCCTCACAACAAGCCCGTTTTCTCTGATTTTTCTGCCTTTAAAAATAAATGGAGACAGGAAACCTGTTTTCGGTCTGTATTTATCTGTAAAAAAAACACAAAAATGAAAAACTGTGATTCCTTAATTATGCATCAGGTGAACCACTGATGACAAACACAGGTCTAACATGAAATATTGAAAGCAATAAAACCAAATGTAATCTATCTGAATCACCTGAGTGTATATACAGGTTTAGTTTGTGAAATAGACGTTGCCAGGGACTTTTATCCGACTGGGCTTTGATGATATGTTGTTGGGCTGCTGTGAAGGCCAAACGGAAATAATTTGTATTATATCTGAGAAAGGATTTGTTGAGTTAATTAACCCCTTCGCTGCCAGGCCTTTTCACCCTCAGGTGCCAGGCCTTTTTTTGGCTATTAGGGACAGTTTGCCATTAGGCCCTCATAACGATTTGTCCACATTAGCTACCCATGCCAAATTTGCATCCTTTTTTCCCAGCATCCTAGGGATTCTAGAGGTACCTAGAGTTTGTGGGTTCCCCTGGAGGAGACCAAGAAATTAGCCAAAATACAGCAAAAAGTTTTTTGTTTTTTTTTATGGGAAAAAGGGCTGCAGAAGACGGCTTGTGGTTTTTTCCCTGAAAACAAAGGGTTTGCGGTGCTAAAATCACCATCTTCCCAGCTTTCAGAAACTGGCACACTTGAATCAGAAAACCATATTTTTCAACACAATTTTGGCATTTTACTGGGACATACATAGGTGTAAAACCAATGCTGGATCCCTGACAGCTAAATATTTCTGAAAAGTAGATAGAATTCAGCAAGGGTTTTTTGGTGTAGAGCCTACAAGGTTTTCCTATGGAAAATAATAGCTGAAATAAAAAACAAATTGAAATTGAGGTGAAAAAAACAGCCATTTCTCTCCACGTTTTAATCTGTAAATGTCAGATTTTCAAAAGCAATATACCGTTATGTCTGCTGGAATCTTTTGGTTGCAGGGATATATAGGGGCTTGTAGGTTCATTGAGACCCCTAAGTACCTAGCGCCAATAAAGGAGCTGCACCTTGCAATGGGTTTTCATTGTATACTGAGAATACTGCAATTCATTTGCTGAAATATAAAGAGTGAAAAATAGGTATCAAGGAAACTTTTGTATTTCCACAATGGGCCCAAGATAAGGTGTTGAGAAGCAGTGGTTATTTGCGCATCTCTGAATTCTGGGGTCCCCATACTAGCATGTGAATTACAGGGCATTTCTCAAATAGCTGTCTTTTTTACATACTGTCTTAGATTTGGAAGGAAATAATGTAGAGAAAAACACGGGGCAATAACATGTGTTCTTCTATTCTGTGTTTCCCCACGTCTCCCTATACAAATGGTACTTCACTTGCATTGGTAGGCCTAATGCCCATGACAGGAAATGCAACATGGACACATCACATTTTTACATTTAAATCTGGCGTGTTTTTTTTAAAGTTCCTAGCTGTGGAGTTTGGCTTCTAGCTCAGCTGGCACTTAGGGAAAACTACCAAACCTATACATTTTTTTAAACTAGACACTTAGGTGAATTCAGAATGGGGTGACTTGTGGGGCTCTCACCAGGTTCTGTTACCCAGAAACCTTTGCAAACCTCAAAATTTGTAAAAAAAAACACTTTTTCCTCATATTTCGGTGATAGAAAGTTCCTGAATCTGAGAGGAGCCACAAGTTTCCTTCCACCCAGCATTCCCCCAAGTCTCCTGATAAAAATTATACCTCACTTGTGTTGGTAGGCCTAGTGCCCGCGACAGGAAATGCCCCAAAACACAACATGGACACATCACATTTTCCCAAAGAAAACAGACCTGTTTTTTGCAAAGTGCCTAGCTGTGGATTTTGGCCTCTAGCTCAGCCGGCACCTACGGAAACCTACCAAACCTATACATTTTTCAAAACTAGAAACCTAGGTGAATTCAGAATGGGGTGACTTGTGGGGCTCTCACCAGGTTCTGTTACCCAGAATCCTTTGCGAACCTCCAAATTCGTAAAAGGAAAACACTTTTAGGTCACATTTCGGTGATAGAAAGTTCCTGAATCTGAGAGGAGCCAAAAGTTTCCTTCCACCCAGTATTCCCACAAGTCTCCCTATAATTGGTAGACCTAGTGCCCGCGACAGGAAATGCTCCAAAATACAACATGGACACATCCCATTTTCCCAAAGAAAACAGACCTGTTTTTTGCAAAGTGCCTAGCTGTGGATTTTGGCCTCTAGCTCAGCCGGCACCTAGGAAAACCTAGCAAACCTGGACATTTCTGAAAACTAGACACCAGGGGAACCCAGGATGGGGTAACTTGTGGTGCTCTCACCAGGTTCTGTTACCCAGAATCCTTAGCAAACCTCAACATTTAGCAAAAAAAACACTTTTCCTCAAATTTCGGTGATGCAAAGTTCTGGAATCTGAGGGGAGCCACAAACTTCCATCTACCCAGCGTTCCCCCAGGTCTCCCAATAAATATGGTACCTCACTTGTGTGGTTAGGCCTAGTGCCCACGACAGGAAATGCCCCAAAAACTATGTGGACACATCAAAATCATCAAATACAAAACTGCCTGCTCAGCAGCCATCTAGGAAAACCTACCACACCCAAACATTTCTGAAAACTAGACACCCAGGGAGTACAGGGAGGTATAACTTGCTGGATCCCCAGTGTTTACTTACCCAGAAACCTTAAATTTAGCTAAAAGATCACATTTTCTGCACATTTCTGTGTGGAATCACCGCACCGGCATAAATTTCCTACCACCCAACGTTCCCCTCAGTCTCACAGTAAAAATTATACCTCACTTTTATAGGTGGGACTAGTGCCTGTGACAGGGAAGGACCAAAAACATGTCGAAATTGAGGCGGGAACCAAAGCGGGTCCAAATGGGAAGTTTGCAAAACACATGTTTTTAGGCTGACAAGTGGGGCACAATTTTTATCGCTATAGATAGAACAATGGTGGGTGGTAGGAATTTGATAGATTCCTGCAGATTCGGGAAGGTTCCATCACAAAAATGTGTGATTTCAGGCAAAGTTGGAGGTTTGCAGGGCATTATGGGTAAGAAAATGGTGCTGGGTGCATGAGAAGCACACCACCCTGGACTCACCCAGATGTTTAGTTTTCAGATGTGTCTAGGTCTCGAAGATTTTTCGACATGGCAGCATCCCAAAGTCCAAAAAGTGCAGCCCTCATATTCCAAGTGGGACAATTTTGAGAGTTAGATAAGCTCTCATGGCCCAAATATAAAACCAAAACCCAAAATAATCAAATGTCCTCTTGCTTGCTGTTGGATAAGATGTTTTAGTGTGCGGGGGAGAGCTGAAAGACTGTTACCTCCTTCAGTTGGGGTGGGGGCATAACCATGCCCGTACTGATTGGTAGCCACCACCTCATTATTTTGTTTTAATTCCCTGGCATCTAGTAGGCTTTCTGCCCCCCCCGGGGAGTGGATCCAGGGTAATTGCCCCATCTGCCCACCGGTGGCAAGAACAACTTTGTCCCAATATATTTGGGGGGGGGTACGGCCATACCCCCAACCTCTTTTTTCAAAAACAAATCTTCCCTGGTGTCTGGTGGGCTTTCTGCCCCCCTTGGGGGCAGATGGGCCTTACACAAATAGGCCAATCTGCCCCAAGGGTGGAAGAAATGGCCTAAAATAAATTTGTCCCCCAAGCGAGCGACCCTTGCCCAAGGGGTTGCTCCCCTTGCGCGAAACTGGCTGCCTTTGGGAGCAGATTGGCCTAAGAAAAATAGGCCTGTCTGCCCCCAAGGTGGGCAGAAATGGCATAAAATAAAATTGCCCCCCTGGGAGCGACCCTTGCCCAAGGGGTTGCTACCCAGCTGTAAAAAAATAAAAACAATCCCTGGTGCGTAGACTAATTAAAATAGGCCGATCTGCCACAAAGGGGGGCATAAATGGCCTAAAATAAATTTGCCCCCCAGCGGAGTGACCCTTGCCTAAGGGGTCGCTGCCCTTTTTAGAAATTGTCACCCAAAAAAATCCCTGCTGTGTAGTGGTTCCTGTTCCCCTTGGAGGCAGATTGGCCAAATAAAAATAGACCATTCTGCCCCAAAGAGGGGCAGAAATGGCCTTAAAACAATTTGACCCTTCTAGAGGAGCGACCCTTACCTAAGGGGTCACTCTCCTTATAACTGTAAACAACAACAAAAAAATCCCTGGTATCTAGTGGCTTCTCCCCTTCCCCTTCCACTTCCCCCAATTAATATAGGCCGATCTGCCCCCGGGGGGGGGGGACAGAAAAGGCCTAATAAAATAATTGACCCTTGCTTAAGGGGTCGCTCCGCTTGTGAATGTAAAGCAAAAAAAAAACCTGCCGTCTTGTGGCATTCCTGCAGCACGATCGCTATGCGATCGTGCTCAGGAATGCTCAGAGAGACATGAAAAAGGAAGGAAAAGCCTTTCCTTCCCTTTTCATGCCTCCCTGACCTCCCTTTCCACCGTTTCCATATTTCACACTATCTGGTGTGAAGCAGAGTTTTATTCCAGTCACGAACTCAAGATTTGTTTTTGGTGATCGCTCATGAGCACCACAATACTCTCGGGCTGCTAGCGATCACGTACAAGCCTTTGCCCCTGCTCGTGTGGGTTCCGGCCACGATGGCGGCCAAAACAGTGCCGCTCGCAAGTGCAAACACACCTTGAGTAGATTTTCCACTCGAGGTGCATCTAAATCTACTCAAAAGAGGTTTTTGGGTGGATTTTCTTCTCCAATGTACCCTTCAAGTTGTTTTTAGTGTGAGAAGCCTTTTTCTTTAAACCAGGAGGTGCCTCAGAGACTCCAACTTCCCATTCCTGTTCAGCAGGCTCCTCGTAATGCTTTGTCCATTTCCTGGTCACTTTTCACTTGGATTTTGAGGTGGAAGAATCAGTCTCTTTGTCTCCTGGATATACCTTTGGATTTAGGGAGTTTGGGGGTCATTCTGACCCTGGCGGTCGGTGATAAAGCGGCGGCCAACCCGCCAACAGGCAGGCGGTCAAAAAAAAGGAATTCTGACCCTGGCGGGAACCGCCAACACAGCCCACTACTTTAACACTCCGACCGCCACAGCGGGACAGACAAACAGCGCGGCGGTCACCGCCAACAGGCAGGCGGCAGACAATGTACTGCCCACCCTATCACAACTCACCAATCCGCCACCTTTTCCGGGGCGGGAGCCCCGCCGATAAAAACACAGCAGAAACAGACTACGAACGGGAAAACGCTCACCTCTACACACTCCACGAAGAAGGAGGACAGCATGGAACCCGAATTACACATCCTACCAGCTATTGTCTACCTGCTCATCTACCAGGAGTACGAACGCCGGTGCAGACGACAACGGTGAGTACTGCACCTACGACACAGGCGAGGGGGGAGGAGGAAAGCTTACTGGCACACACATGCGCCATACACCCACCCCCCCACCACAAATACCTACACCCCAATGCCGAGCAACAAGTCAGAGTGATACCACCCAAACCCCCCGGAATAATGCAAAGACACAATTAAAATGATCTATAAAATATATGTATAAATAGCTCCATTGAAGGTATGGGAAATATGCTATATAAAAGATACAAAAATAAGGAATGGACATAGTCAACAATATATACATAGGCAAAAAGTCCTGCACATTCCGTCAAAGTTCCATAGTCCGTGGGCCAATGTGCACAAACACATGGGCAAAGCCCACACAGGAGACCAGATACCATTGGAGAGAACACTGCAGGGGCATCAGATGATAAAACTACAGGCACCTCAGGGGGAAGGGAAGTTGGGGGCACCTCAGCCACATGAGTCCACGACGCCAGATCCACGAGGGGCCTCCATGCCCACTGTCCCATCCTGGGGAGTGCAAAGCCACAGTCTCACAAGTCCCTACAGTGGGTGGCTTGCCCACTGTACCATCCTGGGGAGTGCAAAGCCACAGTCTCTCAAGTCTCTACAGTGGGTGGTTTGCCCACTGGACCATCCTGGGAAGTGCCAAGCCACAGTCCATCAGATAGATTACCGACTCCACTGTTAATGGAGGAGGCATGGTGCCCAGAGTGCTTCCTGAAGCCCTGCTCGACACAGAACCGGCACTGTCAATGGGCCAGTGGTGCTTGAGATGAAGGGCCCAGCGGAGCGGTGCTTGAGACGGCGGGGCCCAGCGGAGCGGTGCCTGAGATGAAGGGCCCAGCAGAGCGGTGCTTGAGATGAAGGGCCCAGCGGAGCGGTGCTCGAGATGAAGGGCCCAGCGGAGTGGTGCTTGAGATGAAGGGCCCAGCGGAGCGGTGCTTGACAGGAAGGGCCCAGCGGAGCGGTGCTTGAGATGAAGGGCCCAGCGGAGCGGTGCTTGACAGGAAGGGCCCAGCGGAGCGGTGCTCGAGATGAAGGGCCCAGCGGAGCGGTGCTTGACAGGAAGGGCCCAGCGGAGCGGTGCTTGAGATGAAGGGCCCAGCGGAGCGGTGCTTGAGATGAAGGGCCCAGCAGAGCGGTGCTTGACAGGAAGGGCCCAGCGGAGCGGTGCTTGAGATGAAGGGCCCAGCGGAGCGGTGCTTGACAGGAAGGGCCCAGAGGAGCGGTGCTGGAGATGAAGGGCCCAGCGGAGCGGTGCTGGAGATGAAGGGCCCAGCGGAGCGGTGCTTGAGATGAAGGGCCCAGCGGAGCGGTGCTTGAGATGAAGGGCCCAGCGGAGCGGTGCTTGACAGGAAGGGCCCAGCGGAGCGGTGCTTGAGATGAAGGGCCTAGCGGAGCGGTGCTTGAGATGAAGGGCCCAGCGGAGCGGTGCTTGAGATGAAGGGCCCCTGTTCAGCGGTGCTTGTCCTGGCGGGCCCCTGTTCAGCGGTTCTTGTCCCGGCGGGGCCCTGTTCAGCGGTGCTCCTCCCGGCGGGGCCCTGTTCAGCGGTTCTTGTCCCGGCGGGGCCCTGTTCAGCGGTTCTTGTCCCGGCGGGGCCCTGTTCAGCGGTGCTCCTCCCGGCGGGGCCCTGTTCAGCGGTTCTTGTCCCGGCGGGGCCCTGTTCAGCGGTTCTTGTCCCGGCGGGGCCCTGTTCAGCGGTGCTCCTCCCGGCGGGGCCCTGTTCAGCGGTGCTCCTCCCGGCGGGCCCCTGTTCAGCGGTTCTTGTCCCGGCGGGGCCCTGTTCAGCGGTTCTTGTCCCGGCGGGGCCCTGTTCAGCGGTGCTCCTCCCGGCGGGGCCCTGTTCAGCGGTTCTTGTCCCGGCGGGGCCCTGTTCAGCGGTTCTTGTCCCGGCGGGGCCCTGTTCAGCGGTGCTCCTCCCGGCGGGGCCCTGTTCAGCGGTGCTCCTCCCGGCGGGCCCCTGTTCAGCGGTTCTTGTCCCGGCGGGCCCTGTTCAGCGGTGCTCCTCCCGGCGGGGCCCTGTTCAGCGGTGCCCCTCCCGGCGGGGCCCTGTTCAGCGGTGCTCCTCCCGGCGGGCCCCTGTTCAGCGGTTCTTTTCCCGGCGGGGCCCTGTTCAGCGGTGCTCCTCCCGGCGGGGCCCTGTTCAGCGGTGCTCCTCCCGGCGAGGCCCTGTTCAGCGGTGCTCCTCCCGGCGGGGCTCTGTTCAGCGGTGCTCCTCCCGGCGGGGCCCTGTTCAGCGGTGCTTGTCCTGTGTGTCTAGGGAGCCAGACCTGGGCAAGACTTCCCGCTCATTCGCCATCCAAACTTGCGGTCGCGGCGCCCTCCTGTGATGGAGTCCTGGGCCCGTGGGTGTCGTCCGTCACACCCGGAATGGGGCTCGTGGGGCCCTCCTGGGCAGCTCGCCTGCTGCCTGACTTCTCCACCCTGCTGCCCTTGCCCTCCTTCGCTGAAGCTCTGTGGCCCTTGCCTCCCTTGGATGATGTGGCAGGTGACGGGGCAAGGCTACTGTCCTTGGTGGCAGCCGTCTCAGTCTTGTGGCGCCGGGCCTTTTTCTTTTTTGTCCTCTTCCCAGGGGGTGGGCTGGCAGTCCCCTTGCTGCTGGCCGATGTTCCTGCCCTAGGATCTGGTGGACTCCAATAGCCCTGCACTATGGTCACAGTAGATGCAGGGCTGGTGGTGGCTGAGGTGCTTTTTTTACTCTTACCAGATGGAGGGGGTGGGTCAGTGATTGGAACGAGCTCAAGGTTGGAAAGGAAAAGGACTTTGGAAGGACAGGGACGGGTAGGTGTAGTGGGTTTGGGAGTGGAGGAAAGAGGATGTGGTTGTAGGAGAGTCAAGTGTGCTGTCTTTGGGTGCAGGTGCTTGTGACGGAGCCTGTCGTGAGGTGGATGGCTGTTGGGTGGGTGGCTGCCTGCGTTTGTGTACTTTGGAAGAGGGGGTGACAGACACACTGGGAGAGGACACAGGGGACGTGTAAATGGCAGTGGGGGTGGTGACTGCACGTGTGCGGACTGTAATGGAGGGTGTGCTGGTGATGGAAGTACTGGCTGATGGTGGTGTGCATGCAGGTGTGAGTGGAGACGTCACAGGGAGGGAGGAGGGAGATGAGGAGGTGGGGGACACAGAGGTGGTAGTGACTGTTGGCATGTCTGCATCTGGATGTTGCTTGGGTGAATGCTTGTGGGATCTGTGGTGCTTATGTCTGGATGAGCTGCCCTTGGATGTAGAGGTGTGTGCAGGCTGGTCTGATGGTGTGGATGGGATAGGCAGAGGAACAGGAGACTGGGACTGGGTGGAGGGAGTCAGAAGAGGGAGGCTGGAGACAGAGACAATGGCTGCCGTCAGTGCTGAGGCCAGAGCGTTGAACGATCGCTGATGGGCAGCCTGACCCCAATGAATGCCCTCCAGGTATGCATTGCTCCAATGCACCTCCCTTTCTACACCCTGGATGGCATTCAAAAGGGTAGACTGCCCAACAATGAGTGTCCTGAGGAGGTCAATGACCTCCTCACTGAGGGCAGCAGGGGTAACTGGGGCAGGGCCTGAGGTGCCTGGGGCGAAGGAGATGCCCGCCTTCCTGGGCGAGCGGGCACGGAGCGAAGGCTGAGGGGCTGCTGGGAGGGCGGGGCTGGTGCGCTGGGTGGCGGCTGTACCTGTTGTGGCGGTGGGCACGGATGTTGCCGCCACCGCTAGGGAGATCCCTTCCGAGGACGTGTCGGTGTCGCTGACGTCTCCACGGGTCCCCGTTGTGGAGCTCCACTCGCCCTCCGTCTCACTGGTGTACTCGGAGTCTGTTGTATGGCCCTCCGGGGCCATGTGAGATGCAGCTCCCTCGTGCGCCGATGCCACTTCTCCTCCGCCTGATGATGCTAATTCACACATGAACAGGAAGACAAAGAAAATGGGGGGGGGGAGAAATGAAGACAGGTTGAGTGCATGCATTGGCAACACCGTTGTCGGAGAGGACAGACACAGAAGCCCCCTGAACTAGGCCGCGCAATGGGGGTACACTACTCAGTTATTGTGACTAGGCCTACAGGTCTATGGACGACAAATGCACACATGGTTGAAGCCGGACCATGGATAGCTGTACTTGGCACCCTACAGAGGTGGGGGGCGGGGGCACAGGGCCGTGTCTAACAGAGGGGCCTAGCCTACAGAATGCGCCCTGGCCTGGAGATAGCCACAGCCCTCCTCCCCCACCCAGACACCTTCCCTGCGCGTAAAGATAGCAGAATGTGCTGATACTCACCCCCTTGTGTCTGCTGTGATGTCCACACGCGCCCATCCAAATCGGGGTAGGCCACCGCCAGGATCCGGGACATCAGGGGGGTCAATTGGCGGCTGGCACCCCTCCTACGTTGGGAGACCATCCCCAGCAGAGACTCAGCGGTCTTTCTGGTCCCGCGGCGGATGTCCTCCCACCTCTTTCGGCAGTGGGTGCCCCGTCTGTTGTGGACCCCCAGGGCCCAGACGTCCTTGGCGATGGCACGCCAAATGTCGATCTTCTGATGGGCGCTGACCTATGTGACATGTACAGAGTGGTAAAGGAAATCGCATCAGTTTTCTGCCTGGTCCATGTGAGTGCCCCCCCCTCCCCAACCTTGCCATTTGGCACATGCTCTCATCTTTCGTGCGTTGCACTCCTCATTCGCTCCCCTCCCCACCATCTTACATACACCCCATTCAACACAGGCATAGCCCATTCAACGTGCACCCTGTGTACTAACCTGTTGGTCTGGAGGACCGTAGAGTAGCACATACTGGGGGAGGACTCCATCAACAAGTCTCTCCAATTCTTCGGAAGTGAAGGCAGGGGCCCTTTCCCCAGTCGCAGCAGCCAGTGTATCTCCCAGACCGAGGTCACAGCAGCACTTGCAGTATAGGTCCTCTCCTGTGGATGATCACGTCTCGAGTGATTAATCAGATAGAAAATGGCGGTCAAGCCCGCAGCGGTGCGTACCGCGGCGGTGCGTACCGCGACCGCCGGCGCACATCGTCATTGGCTCCTGAGACCCATAGGGTTCAATGTTAACCAATGCTGCTTTGCGCCGCGGTCTTCGACCGCCTACCGCCACGGTGTGCCACGCCAGCGCAGTGACCTCACATCCCACTGTCACACTTCACAGGTCAGGCAGCCGCCATTTCAAGGGCCCACATGGCATGATTTCTACTGCGTCACACAGGCCTAGGCCTTGCATTGCCACTCATACAAGCCGTTCAATGCATAGCGATTCATGTACTGTGCAAGCTGTGTGAACGAACCTGTGGGTTGCTTGACTCTGTGCTCCATGTTGTCCTTCCTAGGCACCGTCCGCTGGGACTTGCGAGGAGAAGGATGAATCCTCCTGTGTACCGACCGCTGGTGGACCTGTCGACAATGGAAGAACAACATATCATACTTACATACCGGCTTGACAGAGCCACTATACATGAACTATGTGCCCAGCTGGAGCCAGACCTGATGTCCCCCATCCGCCAACCCACAGGGATTCCCCTTCTGGTGCAGGTTCTGTCAGTACTCCATTTTTTGGCAAGTGGGTCTTTTCAGACAACAGTGGCCATATCATCTGGGATGTCTCAGCCTATGTTTTCTAAGGTTTTGTCCAGAGTGTTGTCTGCCCTGATGAAATACATGCGGAGCTACATTATTTTCCCTGAGGTAGGCGAATTGGCTACAGTGAAGGGTGATTTCTATGCCCTTGGACATATCCCCAACATCATTGGTGCCATTGATGGGACCCATGTGGCTTTGGTTCCCCCCAAAGAAAGTGAGCAGGTGTACAGAAACAGAAAAAGTTATCATTCGATGAATGTCCAGGTGGTCTGTTTGGCTGACCAGTACATCTCCCATGTAAATGCCAAGTTCCCTGGGTCAGTGCATGACGCGTATGTCATGCGAAATAGCAGCATCCCTTATGTGATGGAACAGCTACAGAGACACCGTGTGTGGCTAATTGGTGACTCTGGTTACCCCAACCTGTCGTGGCTACTGACCCCAGTGAGGAATCCCCGGACCAGGGCAGAGGAACAGTACAATGAGGCCCATGGGCGAACTAGGAGGATCATAGAAAGGACCTTCGGGGTCCTGAAGGCCAGGTTTAGGTGCCTGCATATGAAAGGGTGATCCCTCATGTACTCACCAAAGAAGTGCCAGATCATCGTGGCCTGCTGTATGCTTCACAATCTTGCATTGCGACGCCAGGTGCCTTTTCTGCATGAGGATGGTCCAGATGGTGGTGTTGTAGCAGCTGTGGAGCCTGTGGAGAGTGAAGAGGAGGTAGACGACGGGGACGACACGGACAACAGGGATACAGTCATACAACAATATTTTCAGTAGCACACAGGTAAGAATCAGCCACCCCATTTTACATTTACTTAAGGCCTCATGCGTCTCCACTGTCTGTGTTTCCCCCCAGTTCCTGTTAACTGATTTGTGACTTTCCCTTCCCTTTTCAGAGCTGTATGACCCACTGCCTGACTTCAGCTTTGTTTGCCCATGGACTAAAGCTTATTGAAATTGGTATGTTGTCATCACAAAGTAACTGGACATTATTGCACCGTTATGTGTAATACATTTGTTAAGAATACAAGCAGACTCCTGTTTTTTTAAGTGGAATAATTGATTTATTTTAAGTGCTACATATAGGTACATGATTGGGAAACGGTGATGGGTGGGGGTGGAGTAATGTCCATGGCAGAGTCCAGTTCTCAGTCGCACAGGTGCATTGTCCATATGCCTAGGGAAGGATGGAGCAGGGGCAGTTCAAGGTTGGACAGGGTGACAATGTGGGACAGTGGGATGACATCAGGGGGTATCTTAGGCTGGCAGGGGTCTTGCAATCCTACTCTGTCTTCTTGTGAGATCTCAGGTTCCGCTTGCGGGGTGGTTCTTCTTCTGCAGGAGGTGGAGTTCTGGTGGCCTGTCGTTGTGTGGGGGCCTCCTGTCCACTAGCGCCGGCGGAGGTGGTAGGCTGTTCCTGGCCTGGGCTAGTGACAGGGGCTCTTTGGGGTGCCACATGGTCCCACAATGTGGTGACGATCTGGGTAAGGGCCACGACGATGGTCCCCATTGCAGAACCGATGTTCCTCAGTTCCTCCGTGAACCCCATGTACCGTTCCTCCTGCAGTCCCTGGATCTCCTGGAACCGGGCCAGTACCGTCGCCATCGTCTCCTGGGAGCAGTGGTATGCTTCCATGATGGAGGAGAGGGCCTCTTGGAGAGTCGGTTCCCCGGGACTGTCCCCCCCCTGTTGCACAGCAGCCCTCCCAGTTCCTCTGTGTTCCTGGGCCTCTGTCCCCTGGACGGTGTGCCCACTACCACTGCCCCCAGGTCCCTGTTGTTGTTGGGGTGGTGGGTCAACCTGGGTGCCCTGTAGTGGTGGACACACCGCTGATTTACGTGTCCTGGAGACAGAGGCATGGGCCCGCTGGGTGGGAGCTGTGCTGGTGTTCCCAGAGGGGGTTGGGTCTGGTGTAGCCTGTGGCTGTCTGTGGGGAACCGACTGTCCAGAGGTCCCCGATGGGCCGGGCTGGTCATCTGGCTCCAGGGAGACAGAGCTGCTGTCATCGCTGGGGGCCTCTTCTGGGGGTGGGATGGACATCTCTGGACCCTCCGTGGCGGTGTGGTGGCGTTCGGGTCCTGCAGGGGTATAAAGGTATGGTTATTGCTTCTGTGTGTGGCATTTCGTGTGATTGGTGGGTGTCCGTGTACCCATGTGCAGGCATTTCCTTGTGGGGGCTTTTGTGAGGGTGGCTTGTGGGGGTGATGTGTGTGTGTGCAGTGGGCATGCTTTGGTGATGGGTGTCCATGCTTTGTGGTCGCATGCAGGGCTTGGTGTTGGGATGGGTGGGTTGTGATGGTGAGCCATTTGCTAGGTGTTGGTGTGATGGGGGAGGGGTGAGGGTGGGGGTATGATTTGGCATGCAGGTGGGGTGGGGGTGGGAAGCAGTAGTGTAGATTTGCCTTACCATAGTCCATTCCTCCGCCTACTCCTGCGAGGCCCTCAGGATGTGCAAGACTTCCTCCTCCCACGCGGTAAATTCGGGGGGAGTAGGTGGGGGTCCGCCGCCAGTCTTCTGCACCGCAATGTTGTGCCTTGATACCATGGAACGCACCTTCCCCCGTAGGTCGTTCCATCTCTTCCTGATGTCCTCCTGATTGCGTGGATGCTGTCCCACTGCGTTAACCCTGTCCACTATCCTTTGCCATAGCTCCATCTTCCTGGCAATTGTGGTGTGCTGCACCTGTGCCCCGAAGAGCTGGGGCTCTACACGGACTATTTCCTCCACCATGACCCTGAGTTCGGCGTCACTGAACCTGGGGTGTCTTTGGGGTGCCATGGGGTGGTGTGGTTGAGGTGTGGGGTGGTGTTTGTGGTGATGAGTGTGGTGCGTGTGGTGGTGTGTGGTGTTTGGTGCGTGGATTCTGTGTGGGTGATGGTGTTGTGTGCCTCTGTGTTGTGGGATTGTCTATTCTGTGCTCTCTCTCTAGCCTTCGTCAATGATTTCGGGTCGTAGGGGCTTGTGGGTGATGTGGGTGTGTGTTTTATATTGTGTTGGGTGTGTGGGAGTGGTGTTAGTATGTGTATCAGGTGTGTGTATTTCAAACTGACCAATGTGGCTGAGTTTTCTATGTGTGTGTGTATTTTGAGCGCGGCGGTGTGTACCGCCAATGGAATACCGTGTTTGAAAGACCGCCGCGTGGATTTGTGGGGCGGAATGGTATGGGCGTATTTCTGTTGGCGTGACGGTGGAGCTTTGGTCATCGCCATTTTTTCGCTCAGCTTTGGTGTGGCGGACTTTTGTGGATGTCGGGTTTTTGGCGGTTTGCCAGTTGCGGGTCAGAATGACCGTGGCGGTTTACCGCAGCCGCGGCGGTGTTATGGCAGTCTTCTGACCGGCGGTAAGCGCCTTTTACCGCCGAGGTCAGAATGACCCCCTTTGTTTTTGCAGTATCAAACAAGTAAGTTAAAAAACTAATGTACAAGGGTGTTGTTTGCTTGCGTGGGCATGCACAAATATTTCTTTGTACTTTAATTAAATTGGTTAGATTTTATAGTGGTGGGTGGCCTGGAGTTTAGGTGGGGGCATAGTTATTTATTATGCTTTTAATTGATTTTTCATCTTTTGTAAAGGAAAATTATTGCACAGCTCAGAACCCTTTCTCCATGTATGTTACACTTGCAATATTCATTTATTTTACTATGTGGCTTAGACTTCAGAAGGGCCATCTAGCCAGTACGTCCAGTACTAATAGTCATCAGTGCATTAAAAAAATGTGTGGTATATGTTTTTAAAACTTCATTCAGGGCAGGGATGGCATTTGATTAAATTGAAAATGTTGGCTATTTGCATTTCATTCCTTTTTGCAAAAAGTGTATTTTGGGTAATGTTTGATGGCATAGGAGGATGTGTATTGTTGTGAATTTGTTATAGCTCAGTTAATTTTTGTGTTTTGCATTGCTGAATTAATGTTAGAGTTTTCTTCAGTGTTACCACCATGCCTCCTCTTTCTAACAAGCTTGTGTGTGTGTGTGTTCGTCATTGTTCACCAATTGTCTTTGTTCTCCATGCTGTGTGGCCAGGGACCATTTTGTGCAGTCTATGGCCATAGGCTTGCATGTGCTCTTTGTTCTCCATGTCTCCTTGTTCTCAGTTGTTGTTTTACCATGTGGTTGGTGGCCATTTTGTGCATCCAGCCAGTGTGTTTTCACCATATGCTTGCATGTGTTCTTTGTTCCCCATGCCTTCTTGTTCGCTGTTGTTACTTGACCAGGTGGCTGGTGTCCATTTTGTGCATGCAGCCACAGGTTTTTTAAGGATTATTCCATTTACCCATGCATTCTGACTACCACAGGTGTCCCTCATAAAAAACAGATGGAGATAAAGCAAAGAGTGATATCTGCATGTTGTGTTGCCTGATTGAAATGAAATTTTATGGTGTGGTGGTGTGGTATGACTTTACAATGTTTGTTTAAATTGGTATTAAGTAACCAACCGCACTCGTATTGCATTTGTCTGTACTATTTCAATCTGAAACAATGCCATGTTTCACTAACAATATGTTTTTCTTGATTGGTTGCTTTTAAGTGCACAAGAGAAGAAGAAGAGACATCACCCACAGTACTGCCAACCAGAAGGCCTGTTCAGTCCTCTAATCTCTTCTGCTTGTGCAGCTTAGTGCCACTGCCAACTGAGGGCTTTAAGATGGCCCCAAAGAAAGTTGCTCCCAAGGAAGTTGTCAGTGAGAAGAGGCAGCTTTCCACCAGTGGTGTGCCAACGGCAAACTTTTTCGGGAGACATGTACTTGCCACACCGGCCTTGAGGGAGGAACCTGGGAGCAACACTCCCATATCAACAGCATCACCCCAACCTAAGCCCCAGACCATGTCTGTCAGTAAGGCAGCCACTACAATCATGGCAACGCTGAAGAGAAGTGATGGTGAATTGGATTTTGTCCTTTTCGCAAAGTAGTACCCAATCATTTCAGAAAACACAGCAAAGTGGTCATCAGCCGCAGCAATAGTATATTTTCCTGATATTAGAGCAGAACAGGAGGTCTGGCTTCCTGCAGGACAAGTGCCTCCTCTTTTAGAATCAATGGTTCCCAGATCTCCGGTGTTGGACCTGCCTTTTTTGACAGGGTCATCCCCAAACTTTTTTCCTCCTTCCTCCTATTTTTTCTGACCTGTTGTTGTTGGCTTTTGAACTCTGGGCACTTTACCACTGCTAACCAGTGCTAAAGTGCATATGCTCTCTGTGTAAATTGTACTGTTGATTGGTTTATCCATGATTGGCTATTTGATTTACTTGTAAGACCCTAGTAGAGTGCACTATATGTGCCTAGGGCCTGTAGATTAAATGCTACTAGTGGGCCTGCAGCCCTGGTTGTGCCAACCACTTAAGTAGCCCCTTCACCTTGTCTCAGGCCTGCCATTGCAAGGCCTGTGTGTGCAGTTTCACTGCCACTTCGACTTGGCATTTAAAAGTACTTGCCAAGCCTAAAACTCCCCTTTTTCTACATTTAAGTCACCCCTAGTGTGTGCCCTAGGTAACCCCTAGAGCAGGGTGCTGTGTGGGTAAAAGGCAGGACATGTACCTGTGTAGTTTATATGTCCTGGTAGTGTAAAACTCCTAAATTAGTTTTTACACTACTGTGAGGCCTGCTCCCTTCATAGGCTAACATTGGGGCTGCCCTCATACATTGTTGAAGTGGCAGCTGCTGATCTGAAAGGAGCAGGAAGGTCATATTTAGTATGGCCAGAATGGTAATACAAATTCCTGCTGACTGTTGAAGTCGGATTTAATATTACTATCCTAGAAATGCTACTTTTAGAAAGTGAGCATTTCTTTGCACTTAAATCTTTCTGTGCCTTTCAATCCACGTCTGGCTAGGTTTAGTTGACAGCTCCTGTGCATTCACTCAGACACACCCCAAACACAGGGTACTCAGCCTCACTTGCATACATCTGCATTTTGAATGGGTCTTCCTGGGCTGGGAGGGTGGAGGGCCTGCCCTCACACAAAGGACGGCCACACCCCCTACTGGGACCCTGGCAGACAGGATTGAACTGAAAGGGGACCTGGTGCATTTCTTAGCCACTCTTTGAAGTCACCCCCACTTCAAATGCACAATTTAGTATAAAATAGGGCCTCTGCCCTACCTCATCAGACACTTGCTGGAGAAGAAACCTGAACCAGAAACTACATCCTGCCAAGAAGAACTGCCTGGCTGCTCAAAGGACTCACCTGTCTGCTTTTCTACAAAGGACTGCTGCCTTGCTGTTGGCCTGCTGTCTTGCTGAACTCTTGTCTGGCTGTAAAAGTGCTCTCCAAGGCCTTGGATAGAGCGTGCCTCCTGTTCCCTGAAGTCTCAGGACCAAAAAGACTTCTCTTTTTCATTTGGACTCTTCGTGCGCTGAAAATTTTGACGCACAGCTTGCTCCGCGGCGAGAAAAACGCCGCACACCGACGCTGATCGACGCAACGCCTTCGGGGCGACCGGAACTTCGACGCACGGCCTCGCAAGGACAACGCCGCCCGACTTCCAGAAGGGGAAATCGACGCGACGCCTGCCGTGAGAGCGAAACTTCGACGCACAACCCCGCGGAACGACGCCCAGCCGGAAAAGAAGCAGGAGAATCCACGCACAGACCCCGGGACATCTGGTAATCCAACGACCCACAGAAAGAGACTGTCCGTGCACCGGAAAACGACGCACGACTTCCCCGCGTGAAAAATAACGACGCAAATCTGTGTGCGCTGGGGAGAAATCGACGCACACACCATTTTTCCACGTATCTCTTCTTCTGCGCCCCTTTGCGGAGATTTTCCACTTTAAACCAGGTACTTTGTGCTTGAAAGAGACTTTGTTTGCTTTTTAAAGACTTAAGACACTTTGGGGGTCATTCTGACTTCGGCGGGCGGCGGAGGCCGCCCGCCAAAGTTCCCCCGACAGAATACCGCAGCACGGTCAAAAGACCGCCGCGGTAATTCTGAGTTTCCCGCTGAGCCGGCGGGCGACCGCCAGAAGGCCGCTCGCCCGCCCAGCGGGAAACCCCCTTCCACGAGGATGCCGGCTCCGAATGGAGCCGGCGGAGTGGAAAGGGTGCGACGGGTGCAGTTGCACCCGTCGCGATTTTCAGTGTCTGCTATGCAGACACTGAAAATCTTTGTGGGGCCCTGTTAGGGGGCCCCTGCAGTGCCCATGCCATTGGCATGGGCACTGCAGGGGCCCCCAGGGGCCCCACGACACCCGTTCCCGCCAGCAAGGTTCTGGCAGTCAAAACCGCCAGAACCAGGCTGGCGGGAAGGGGGTCGGAATCCCCATGGCGGCACTGCCTGCAGCGCCGCCATGGAGGATTCCTCAGGCCAGGGGAAAACCGGCGGGAAACCGCCGGTTTCCCTTTTCTGACCGCGGCTTTACCGCCAAGGTCAGAATTGGCCTGGATGCACCGCCAGCCTGTTGGCGGTGCATCCGCGGTTCCCGGCCCTGGCGGTCTATGACCGCCAGGGTCGGAATGACCCCCTTTATATCACTTTTTAGTGATATCTTTACAAATTCATATTGCATCTTTGATCGTTTTGATCTGCAAATACCCAGATAAATATTATATATTTTTCTAAACACTGTGTGGTGTATTTGTTTGGTGCTATATTATGGTATTGTATGATTTATTGCACAAATGCTTTACACATTGCCTTCTAAGTTAAGCCTGACTGCTCGTGCCAAGCTACCAGAGGGTGGGCACAGGCTGATTTTGGATTGTGTGTGACTTATCCTGACTAGAGTGAGGGTTCTTGCTTGGACAGAGGGTAACCTGACTGCCAACCAAAAACCCCATTTCTAAGGAAGTTGTCAGTGAGAAGAAGCAGCTTTCCACCAGTGGTGTGCCAGCAGCAAACTTTTTAGGGAGACGTGTGCTTGCCACACCGGCCTTGAGGGAGGAGCCTGGGAGCAACACTCCCATATCAACAGCATCACCCCAACCTAAGCCCCAGACCATGTCTGTCAGTAAGGCAGCCACTACAATCATGGCAACGCTGAAGAGAAGTGATGCTGAATTGGATTTTGTCCTTTTCGCAAAGTAGTACCCAATCATTTCAGAAAACACAACAAAGTGGTCATCAGCCGCAGCAATAGTAGATTTTCCTGAATAGTGGAGCAGAACAGGAGGTCTAACTTCCAGCAAGACAAGTGCCTCCTCTTTAAGAATCAATGGTTCCCAGATCTCCGGCAATTAAAAGGAAGAGTACTAGTCCACAATCTTCTCCAAGTACAACTTCTGAGGACCGGAGGTCAGTCCTACACCTATATTGCTCCCAAGCTCTGGAACACTCTGCCTATAAGCTTCAGAAGGGAGGTTGATTTCATGAGCTTCAGGAAAAAATGAAAGGCATTCTTCCCCCCCCAAATCATTCTTTTAAGGACTTTAACTCACTCACTCCAACCAGTCTGATAGCGCTGGGAAACCTGGATCTCGAGTAGCTATGGGTGCTATAAAATCGATAAATAGAATAGAATGTATATGGTGGCAGACAGTGAGGGTGTGTGTTCAATTAATAGTAAACTTGATTATAGTGAATTGCAATGTTTGATGCCTGATGGGTGATCATTTTTCCTGAAGGTGATTGGCTCTTACATACTTACTAAGTGAAAATGTACCTGTATGGTCTACTCATTTTTTCGAATTCTTCAGAGACCAGATGAGTCACGTTAGTTAACAAACACAAATCTATACAACATATGGCAATTCAGTTTCCCATCCTTCCATATGTCTATCTTGCTCTTGTCAGAACTGGGGGCGGAGTTACTTGGAGTCAGGAGGCGGATGGAAGGACTCAGGGTGGGACTACTTCATCAACAACAGCTAGAAGAAGGGAGTTATTGACTTCAAATGGAAACCATGACTCTGAGGCCTAGTACTTAGCTATGTAGAATGGAGAGAGGTGAGTTGATTTGGGAAATGCTGATGAGTGTGAGTGTTTCATTGGTGACAAAAGTGAAACTTTAAGTCCCCATGTTTTTTGCTCTGCCTCTGAGTCTTCTTGATACACCCCTCATGAAGCTTACCTTCTTTCTGTCCTTCTCCTTGACTCGCCAATACAGTTTATGTTTTCAATTCTGCAGGCCTTCTCCTCTCCTGCATGAGCAAAGGTAAAAGATGAGCTCAATATTCCTGCTTACCTGCTGGACCTGTCTTGAGACAGGCACTTGAGAGTGACAGACATCCTGAGGAGAATGCCGATGCACCACCTAATTGGCAATACAGTATAATTTTTCTTTTAACAATCACATTTTTTAGAACTGGGTGGGTTCCATTCACTCCGCCATTTCAAACCCAGATGACAGAACATTTGGATATCCAATACCTTGGGTCTCTGTAGCAGAAGTACTGTTTGCAATGCATTTAATTGAACTGTGTCATACTCATTCCTTCATTCATTTCCTTCCAGAACTGATTGATGATGATGACTTGCTGCTCATCGCCCTGATGAATACTGTTGTTGTGTTTGTCTGTGTCACACCTTTCCTCTAATTCCCTTTCCCATCCATTCACTATCCATTCATCAAACCCCTAACTCTCTTTCCCCGGGCTGTGTGATTCATTGAGTTATGACGTACTTTATTTTACACCAAATAGATCCCACACTTGGTTGCGTTGGATGTGGTTAAATGTGACACTGACTCAAGAACTAGAACTTCTATTACCTGAGTAATAGCCGACACCTGTCCCACTTACCCAACCATGCATAGGAACAAATGTCATTCATCAAAGTCAACACATCATCATTCAACCATTTCTCGAGCATCAATAAACCAGTTATCCTTGCCGACTACAGAGTACAGATTTTGAGTACATTTTGCATGACATGAGGATTTCATAACCTTGGTTTTCAAATTTTCACTATTGCTCTGAATAATTTACTATTGTTAGTTTTTTTATATGTGGTATTCTTTGGTGTGTCGTGGTGGTAGAAATCTGTCCTCAGTATTTCTAAATCTATAATATAGATAACTGAATATATATATAACAAACTTTCAGTTTTTATTTCAATCTAGTTTCCTATGATGCTTTTGAATAATCTGACAGTTGGAGATCAGATCACCTAGGTGGGAGTGGGACCTCACTGTGATGCCTTCACTGTTAGTGCACTACTAGTACCATAAAGAAAGCACCTTGAGAAACAGTTCAGTTAGGTGTTGAAACTTGGGAGATTGACAGAGGTAGCAGCCACTAGCCATCTCTTCATCTTTTCAGGTAAGAGAACTATGGGATGAAGTGAACTACTTTACTTAGTACGTAATTTAACTTGCAGTTGAGATAAGAGTTTGCTTGTTTATCTATGTTTCTGTAGGCAATATAGGGAATGGCAGCATACCCTCAATTGATATACACTGCAGTGGAAAATTAAAACTAGAACACAAAAACACTTCAGCCATAAAGTGCACTGTAAAAATCTCCCCTTTACTAACATATATACGTATAAATAATAAACTGTAATACCCACCCTCTCCACCCCCAACAGACCCCCCCACATCCTTACCCATCCCCAATCCCCAACCAGTGCCAAAAATAAAAGGTCAAGTACAATGCCCAAAAAAGCCCCTCCCAAACTCCCTCCCTCTTCACCCACAATAACTCCCTCCCTTCACAAAAAGAAATGTAAAGTTGCTAAAAGAGGGAATTTTCACTGAGGGTCTCAAGATGTTGGATGCGGCCCTTGTGGCATGCCAGCCGATGGCTCACTTGCACCAGTTCACGTAGCACGCAATGGTGGTATAGTCAGCCTGTAAGGGGGGTGGCAAAGGAACGTGAGGCACCAGGCTGGCGAATGTGCTAGTGTGGCCTGGAGGCGCAGCTGGTTAGCTGTGGAACTGGGTCCAGGTCTAGGAACAGGGCCATGTTTCGGGCCCTCCTCGTCCATCGGCCATTGGTAATGTTGGCTGGTGGCCTTCAACCTCTGACACCTGAGCCGGGCTGCGATCTCCTGCCAGGCCGGTGGTGTAGGTGGACCAGCAGGAGTAGCTATATCAAGAAGAAAAAAAAAGATAAAAGACAAATTCAAATTGTAAAGAACGTTAAGTGCAAACACTTTTTTTAATTACATAGTGGCACCGTTTAAGTACATTGCTGCTGGTCCCCTAGGGCCACTGGACCTTTTCATGTGATGATTACAAAAGTCAGTCACAGGGAGGGACATGATAACAACACATGCTTCAGAAAGCCACTGACTAGCTGAAAGGAGGCAGCATAATATTAACAAGCATTGGTAAATGCATTAGATTTTGCCTATGCAAGATCTATTAGCTTTGACAATCAGTTTTCTAGTAAAACGAAAAGAGCTATGATGTGTATGGCTTCCAAAAACTTTTAGACTAACAAGTAATAAGTCGCTAACAATTCTCATCAGCATGTAAGAATAAGAATAAGAAAGTGCTTTACCTTGCTCATTTTGGCCTCCCTAAGTCTAGATTTGAATTCTTCAATTGCCATGTGAACATTCTTGTGGTTATCAGCTGACTTTCCATGCTTGGTAAGTCAGAGCCCCATCATGCACCCCTGGCATGTAGTTCTGGAATAAGCTAGGGGTGTAAGTAGATGGGAAACCTTATTTAAAGTTGGCATCATTCTAGAGTTAACACCATGTGAAAGGCCTATTGTCATGCTCGATGGAGCCAAGCTTGACAGTCTGAGGCAACCCAGAGTTTAGGCTGGGGTTCAAATGTTGTGTGAATCCTGAGTTTAAACATTCTTCCTGACATTGTGTACTTGGTTTGTTCGGTTAGGGAGGTCCATGTGCTGCACACCAAAGAGTATTCATTCTTTAAGGCAATGAGGTCATCACGGAGCTTTGCAACTCTGACAAGAAATAACAAGCATTTGCAATGAAACGGGTCTCGCGCTTGCGCGAGTTAGAGCTATTCGCGTTTCAAACTCCTAACCGGACTTTTCATGCCACATAAACTGAAAAGTAAAACTGATTCATATAAGCGAGCCCATGGCCACCATGAAGCGTGACAGAGACACACAAAAGGAAACAGAAGTTCGCTCGCAGTGAAACCTATTGACAAAAGTGCAATTGTCCATATAACTGGCAAAAGCGCAATTATCCATGTAACCGGCAAAAGTGCAATTAGTCATGTAACAAGATCGATGTCATGCAAAGTGCTTGACTACTGCCGAGTGAGATTGTGCTGCCTGCGAAATAAAGAGAAAAAGTAGTCCAGAAACCATGCGGAAAACAGAGAACCTCGTATGTTTTCAGTAGTTGGCCGGTGCACTGGAGAAGAGCTAAACATCGGAAAAGGCAAAACGTATGCATGCCTTCCACTAATGAAATGAACCGAATTGTAAAAGGCAAGCCCACGAACCAATTGAACTCATGGGTGTATAGAGAGATCACACCAGGGACAGTGCGCTTTGCGTTCGACCCTAAAAATGTTACGCAGCTGCAAACAATGAAGAAATAGCTCAGCACTGGTATTACTGGTAATACAGCTTGCAACCTTGTGGTTGCACAGTACCTCTGGCCACCTCTCTGACATCCCTAAAGAATAAGCAGCCTACCCAGCAACAATGACTTGTTTATTTATTAGATCCTTCCTCATAATCATAAAAAATGCCCCTGTGCATAAGAAAACGTACAGAGAGCGTGAAAGAGGTGAAGCACAGAAGTTGCACCAAGTGGCACCTACTGCTTACTGTAAAGTATAATGGGGCTGTGTTGAGTTGGCATATTTGACTGTCATAAAACGTTTTACAACTTGCAGTTTTTAAAATTATGACTGTATGCAGTAACATGGTAACACATGTAGCTCAACAATACTTTTATTGTTTAATGAGTGCGACTCATTTTACAAATTAACGGCATTCATTAAAACTCACTTTCTAGGAGACAGTTAAATATATTGTTAATCTATTTTTTTTTTTTTACAAATGTCACTATGAAACTAGCATGCTTTTAATAAATACAAAATGTAAACATTTAATGAAGTAACAGTATGTCACTGCTAAGCAGCACAGCCAAATGCAAAGCTATTTCAAACTATGGTGCAAACAAATTGAAAATAAAATCACTCCACCATTAAGAGATTAAGAACACCCAGAGCACATTCTGTGTTCCAATCCCGAATATTTACATCATCAGCATTCATCCGCCAATAAATAACACTTGGGTCCCTTTCACTTTTAAAAGGCTGTACCAATATGTAAAGCAAACGTTTGTGTTGCCAACTAGCCAGCACTGTATAAAACCACGTGTATTTCCAAATTCAGGTGCAAAAACTTGAAAAAGTGCAGTTTTTCGCGCACAAATCCCACTAGTATTTACCTGACAAAATAAGTGCGGCAGAAAAACCTTGGAGGCGAATGGGATCCAGGGGAGGAAGGCTTATGTTAGTACGACCTCAGTTCATGAATCGGGACTCGTGCTTGCATTGGTATCCAGATTCCTGTGGGCCCCAAACTGAAGTGCTAAGTACAGTGCTTAATTTTTAAATAAAAACGTGCCAGTGCCCAAAGACCTCCTCTTAAACATGCAGCCGCTGCAATTAAATGTGCGAGCACAGAATATTGAGGCAGCGTAATTCTAAAGCCATCTCGGGCCTCTTCAGTCCATTTACAGGCACTCCCTTCCCCCTTCAGCTCACTCTTGCAGCTTTCTGCTTTTTCCCATTGTGACGCTTTCTCGTTTTACTCTTCCTCTGTCCGCAGTAAATGCTTGAGGCAGAAAAATAAGTGCCGACCCTCTAAAATAAGTGCCGGTGCCCCACACCGGAAAAAACAAGCACTGGCTAAGCATAGTTAAACGCTGCTGTTTTTCTATCTCCTATTCCTTCTACCACTCATTAGCATGTCATGCTAGAGGATAACGAAGCTCAGGCAACAAAAAAAGACATATTTCTAAAAAGATAGTCACAAACTTATAGAAATTAATCTTTGGAAGTTGCGATTTGACTGGGCGGCTAGGAGGCTTTCCATTTAAATACCACTTACATAACATGAGCACCATTTGGAGAACTTATTGCCATGATGACTCAAGTTGCCAGCATGCTTTTTACTCCAACATTTGGATCTGCTCAGTCACTATATTATTACTTTTCTTAACATGATATGGGTTTTACATTTCTAGCTCTCTGCAAGATCAGGTGTGATTTTAAGGATTTGTGAGAGTTAGTGAGAGAAAAGTTTGGGCCAATCATTCCTGCTAAAAATGAACGGCAATAGAGAATTTACCAGCATAATATTTAGAAGTGTTGCGCAATCGCAGATAAACGAGATCAAAGCTGCAGTGAGACACCTACTAACACACGCACAGTGGATTTAACCAATACATTGCACCTGTGATATTGGCAAATGGAGTAAGCAGGTTAATAAAAAAATATATATTCATGATTGTGCTATAAGTAGCGTACAATATATGTATAGGTAAAGGATATTATGCAAAACTATGCAAAATATAGCTTGTTTAGCGGCACACATCTAGTCTGCATTAACAACGTTACATCACTAATCAATTTCTAGGTATGTCATGCACCTTTAAAATGAGTGGTGAGAGCCAAATGTGAGCACCACGTATAATACAGAATAAAGCACTTTCAGACATAATCAAGAGATGCAGGCCATCTCCTAGTCTAATCATGTTTGTAAGACTTGCAGTGCCATGATTATGCGTCAGTGGCGGGTCGGCATGATGTTTCTACACAATGTGTACACTTGCGCATCTCCGTACCTGTACCCTCCAGCTCCACCCCTCACGCACTCTTGTTTAGTGTGGACCAGTACCTTTCATCGGCCTGGTAGTACTTTCCGTCATGAAGCACCTGGATGCCATGGAGCTGCTGGCGTAGAAGGCCCTCGCTCTCCAGTAGATAGCCCGCCGTCTCGGCTTCAAGCTAGAGCTGCAGGCCTGATTCCAAGCATAAGGCAAATTGCTGAACAGCGTTTAACAAAGGTTCTATAAGTTAGGGCAGTATTTATAGGCCCCTAGCGCCACAGGAGCATCACTGTGGTGCTAAGCATAGCGCCGTATTTACGTGGTGGCGTTAAGCCACTTTTTGTGGCTTAACGCCACATTGTAAATATGGCCCCTTCCCACACAACACTGTGCGTGGAAGAGGCGTGCAATGGGTGTTCCTGTGGGCGTGCCACAGCAACACCCATTGCATTTTGACGCTGCGTCAGATTTATGAAATCTCGTAAACCTGAGGCAGCGCCAACATCTAACGTCACCCCCAGGGGTGGCATTATCAGGGCGCAACGAGGAGAAATACTTTTATCCCTCCTCGTTTTTTGCTTTTGCTATGCATGCTGCATTAAATACGGTGCATCCCTGCGTTTCTAAAGTGATGCAGCGCGGCGCTGCTAATTTTGGCACAGCACCGCACTGTGCCACTTTTCTCTAAATCTGGCCCTTAATGCACTAATAAATGGCACAGGTTACAGAAGAGCCAGACAATTACATCCCCTGATAGCAGGAAGTATTAAGAAGGTTCATTTCCAGCAAAATTAGTTTGCTTATATAAATGTAAGTGTGCCAAGCATGTGATAAGGCGATGAGAAATAGTAAATGGTCCCACTCGTTTGCCACTACTATTCCCACTGCCACATGAATTACACTTACTGAATGCAGGGTGTTTTGTGCAAGGATCAGTTTATCTTCACACACCAGGCTGTCCCTCTGTGTTCTGGTCGCTATCTACTGCAGCATTTCCAATCTGAATGGCAGAAAAAATAACCATCTATAAATACAAAACAGATGACACTATTCATTGTGATCTCCCTTGTAGCCTCCCATCTTCAGCAATTGACACTGACAGACTACTTAGAGGCAAAGAGTGTGCTTGTGAAACAAGCACCTGCCTCCGATGCGGCTTTAGCACTAGAGTTGGTCCCAGATTTGGCCCTGGGAGGGACTGGTGAGTGTGTCTTGTCCCGAGGGACTGGTGAGTGCTGCTTTGATGGGAGAGTTGTCTTCCCCCAAAGCAGGGAGAACTGCGATCACGAGGTCTCTGTTGAGACCAGCACAGCTCGCTGAGCCCACGGCAAGTGCTGCGTAGACGAAACTCAAAAAAACAGGGATTTTTTTCTGGTAAAGGATTTCTTAAAAAGTTAAACATCACAGACACTTTGTGTGAAAAAAATAAAAAGGAATCTATTTAATGAGGGAAGCATCATCCAATATGCAGTACAAGTATTCTATTCTTGTTGTGCTAAATGACTGGAAGCGTGCTAGGTAGTGCATTGGGTACACTACAAATATGCTACTCTCTGCAGTCTGCAGCTAGGGAAGCTGCAATATACAAAAACTTATATTTGATTCCAATGGCCCTGCTCTCCTCCAAATGCCTTTCAATTCTAACCTGTCTACAAGGGGCAGATGAATATATGTCACACACGTCATGTATAACACGCAGAAAATAGATATCCTGTCTGGCTTAAGTAGACTGTGAAAAAAAACTATGCACTGCAGTACAGGGAGAGACCCAAGATATATAGATTTTTTTCTTGCAAGTTCATCACAGAGTATTCCATCTGCAAAAGATAAACTCACAGGCACTTAAGCCCACTTCACTTCCTAGCCTCAACCTCAAACATTATTTATTTACATCAAATGCATTCACTTGGACGTAAGTGAAGGAAAAGGAAAGGAAACTTGAGTTAGGGTCTGATTTAGTTTGGCAGAGGAGTTACTCCATCACAAACATGATAGATATCCCATCGGCCGTATTACAATTAGTAATACAGTGAATGAGGTAGCTATCACATTTGTGATGGAGTACTCCCTCCACCAAACTCTCTCAATCAGGTCCTTAGCCTGCTGCAGCAGGGTAAGGTGCAGGGAAAAGTCTGAGTAGGTACGATACAGGTTGTACCTAGAATACTGGGGGGAGAAGGGGTTCACTGATGATGTAGCTTAGGCTTAGTCACTGTAGTTGAAACTGAAAGTGGATGAATGTAAATTTTAAACAGGCTTAAGTCCATTATGGAAGCCATATGAAGTATGACCACTTGTCTGGATCGTAACAGTTGCTGCACATGCCAAAAATGAATTTTGCTCAATGTGGACAGAAGTTAGGAATGCGTATGGCTGGTACTACTAGGAGAGGTGATTGAGTGGGCACTGGGAGGGAAAAGAAAGACACCTTGCTTTTGTTTCGCTTTGCACTCCATTGAAAATTTTGTAAATGCTACATTGAAAGGAATAGACACACACTGCACAACCAACTCCGAAGTGCTGCATTGAACCATGCTGCAATTAAGTGGGGTCATCATCATCACATCATGGCCCATAGGTCAGACTCGAGGCTCGCGAAGTGCCATGGGCAGGAAGACCATGGATTATGATGGATGGTTGTGATCTGCCTAACTAAACAAATACAGTGGATATGCTTGTAATTGTCAACCGTCAAGCAATGTGACTTACCTTCACCTATCCCTGCCACCACAGAGACTACCCCTTCAAGTGCTGCTGCATCTGACGTACAGGTGCTGCCCCAGGACTGGTGGTCTGTGCGGCTAGAAAAAACAACATTGCACATTTTAGATGCCACATACATCTCCCCCTTTTTTCTTTAACAAAATACAACCACAACACTTGACTACAGTTGAGTTCGCCAGTAACTCCTCTCCCAGATAAATTATCACTTTGGGCATTTTGCTGGATGACAATGTTAGAAAATTACAGCCAGTAATCAACCCAAGCATAATGGATGGGCAGAGACAGGATGATGACTGTAAGTAATTTCATGCGCAATGAAGGGGTATAATAATTAGGTCAATTAAGGACATATGATTTGGTTTTGGTTGACAATTTTGGAAATTAAATGGGACCACCGTCATATTACTTTACTGCCATGCTGCACTGTCATCGAAACTGCTAGGATAATACAAAACAGCATGAGAGGGGAGGGGTTCACCATTACCATGGCCTCCCTCTTGTCATTTGAGCATGAGCAAGAAACAGAAAACCTTCTCATTAAACAGAAGTAGAAGAGGTTGCGTGGGTCTGCAAACTCTGCAATATGCCCAGTAGACTACCTAATCTAGTGTCATAGTCTTACAATACCAGTCCACATGGGTATAATAAAGGATAGGGGAGAGGAACTCCATAACCAAGCAGACGAAAGATTAAGCTACAGAATACAGAAACAGGAAGAAGTCAGCTACAGAAACATGAAATCGAGAAAAAAGAAAAATGCCGGGTGTGATAACATGAATAAACATTGACTAGAATGAACAGCATTCGAAAAAACAGTCACAGCATAAGAGAAAGGAGAAAAAATGTATCTAATTTGGAAGAGTTAAAGTTAGAGAAATAAATATTAACAAGAACTTACTGGGCACAGCAGAGCCGTCTGCTGTAGCCGCGGCACTGGTGGTGGCAGAGGAACTTCCACCTGCCATGGCACTGGTGGTGGCACCCTCTTTGGCCTGACCCTCCAATCCCCTCTTCCTGCCCTTGGGTGCAGATGTAAGAAATAAAGAAGTTAAAAAATAGATTAGTGATACAGTTAGTCTCCTAGAAAATATTTGGCATGCAAAGGCAAACGCAGTAACATATTGAAATTGTACTTTACTACGTTTCTGAATCAGATTGCCTAATACCATATGATCGAGTTGACCTATTCCTAATTTCTGACACTTTACCTAAACCCTATTTCAAATTTCCTAAACTACATTTGGAAATACTAATGCATTGCAATGAGTGATCTTTGCTTTGCAAATCACATTTGGGAAAACACCCCTTCATGGACCGACTCAGTCAGTTTTCCTTTTTTCAATGTATGGATGCATAAATATATCACTAAAAGAATGCTTGTGATTGTACAAAAAAGAAAGACACTGAGAACACTAACTCATTGTTGTATATTTCTTACTTCTACTGATACCACAGTACCACTATCTTAGTAATAGGAGGAGAGTGGAGTCAGCAAAATCAGCATAATGAGCCCAAGAAATCATCTACAGCAACAAGCAGAACGAGGTAGCACTGAGCACCTGGCTCACTCAAATTGCATCACATAATATTCGTAACTTTACATGAACTTAATTTACTTCCGAGTGTGAGTAGCATACTATTTGAAAAAAATAGCATTATAGGACAGGACACAATAAAATTTGTAATAATTAATTACTAGTACTCCACAAGCCCCACAACCTAGACGCACAGCAGGTCGAGCAGGTCCCTCTCCTGGTCAATGATCTCTGCCCAGCGGTGCATCAGCTGCTGCTGGGTGCACCAAACCCCAGTGGCTCTGTGGATGCAACAGCGCACCCTTCCCCACAGCTGCCGACACTCCAGCAGGCTGAACCCACTGCCCGGCCTGCCACCTGCTGCCAACATGGAGGGGAGGTGATACTATACAAAAAAACTAGTACAGCCACCTCCTCCTCACTACAATTGGTGCAAGGCTGCACCCATTGGTGGTGCTGAAGCCCACGTGGTGTGCATTTCACTACACCCCTTGCACTCGTGCGCCCTGTCCCCCATGTTCAATCAATCAATCAAACAAATTTCTTAAGCGCACTACTCACCCGGTAGGGTCTCAAGGGGATGGGAGGGGTTACTGCTCGAAAAGCCATGTTTTGAGGTGCTAATTAGTCCTCCTACTATTAATGCAATTATGGATAAGGTTCCCCACAGATGGGAGGAAATTCCATTCTGGGTTGCGAAAAGGAAATCAGCTTGAAGGAGTGTTGCCCCATAGGGATCCCAGGATGAACAAAATATTCTCACAGTGTGTCTACCACTTGGCATGGTTCCCCCTATGGAAGACTGTGCCACTTGGGGCACCGTTTTTGCTGTCATATATACCATAACACATGGTACACAGTCTATTAATATTTTTCCTGAGGTGCTAAAGCAGATTCAAAATGAATTCAGGGCTGCCCCTGCCCTGGATTTGGGGATGAAATTAATTTGCAACTTTGCTACAGTTTCCTCAATTATTTTAAGTAATATTAAAGAGGAGGCAGTGAGGCTGGCAGTACTCAAACACCCTGAGCAGGATCCTGTAGCAGACCAAGAGCGCAAACTACCAAAAATTATTGTGGGCATCTACACATCTAAAGGTTGAGATAATTTGGGATCCAGGCCTTATAAACCACAGCTTAAAGGCAAATCTGAAACAGATAACACCAAGCAGGCACCAGAGTCTCCTAAAAATTGCTGGGACAAACAAAAAAATAAGTATTAAACAAAAACACGGGGTGGATCTCCGCAATCGGCGCCCACTGAAAAGTGTTATAATTACGTAACCATAATACAATCAAACAGCCTGATAGGTATAAGCATACTGACATATGTCCTTCTCGTTCCTTTCAGAATTCACCAGACAACTGCACAAGCAGAAATCAGGCATGAAGAGTATGTGAAACGGAAAACTGACTCACAATGCTCATCTGACATCATCATAAAAAAAGAAGAAAAACTGCCACAATAGAAACCCCAGTTTAAAAGAAGGTGGTGGCAGGTATTGCAGCCAAATATGCCACACATATTGAGAACGTTCCTTCAGAACAAGATGGGGGCATTGATGCTGCTGGACAGCGCAGGAAGCATCACAGTAGTTCACCTGAACCTTCTAGTGTTTCTGGTTTCGAGAGCAACTAGTGAATTCAATCAAGTTGAAACACCAAATCAGCAGCTGAGCCCTGTTGACAGACTTTATGACTTGGACATCCAAACTGAGGGCAACATACCGGGTATTATTAAAGTAATTTTCTGGGAAAATTTATCATACAGCTATGACATTCTCTTAGCTGAGGTAGACTGGCTGTCTGGGTTTGTTAGAAAAGTCCCACAAGGAAAATCTTTTATAATACCTTCCTTCTCTGTTCTTGTCTCTGAAGCAGTTAAACAAGCGTTTGCCTTAGATTGGACTTTTGCACAAGCCCGAGGATTATACCGCAATCATGTGGATTGGGATAAGGTTTCCCCTTACCATATATTTCCTATATGCTTTAGCCCATAAGTGCAACCACAATACCCAATTAAATATGAAGCAAAAGCTCCTGTGAGTGAAATTCTCTCACAACTAGAATACTGGTATGGAATTGAACCCTGCTTGTCTCCTATGAATAATCATCTTTTTCCTGTAATTAAACCAGATCATTCCTTTCTCATAGTCTTAGACAATAGACATTTAAACAGTTACACACACACTTTTGCAATTCAAAATTCACACAGTGCAGCTTTAATGAACAATATAGTCCGCAAAAAAATAAAACAACATTGAACATTTCCAATGGATTTTCTGCCACAATGCAGTGCCTAAAAGCAGAGATCTAACCACATTCAGCGCCCCAGGAAGTCAAAAGAAATGTTGCAAACTCCAATAAGAATATAAGAACAGTCCAGGATTGTTCGCTGCCAAAGAACGTAAGTTTTACAAGAAATTGACTCAGAAGCGTTGTCCTACGTTGATGACACATATGTGATGAATGATGACTTGAACACACATTTAGTGAGAGTAAAAAACATAGTCCTGGGATTTGCCAAATATGGCTACAAATTCATTTTTCAAAAATTAAAGATTGCTTTCCTCAGTGTCCTCTTTTTGGGATATGAGCTGTCTAAAAAAGGCAAAAGAGTTGTGCCACATTTCTTAGAGAAATATCCTCTTACAACCACCAAACACCATTAAAAAAAATACAATCACTCTTAAGCTTTCTGAACATTGGTAGAACATACATCCCACATTATGCACAATGGGTTAAACCGTTGTACAATTTAATTCACCCAGAGTTTTCCAGTATACATTGGACATCAGAACACACACAAATACTCAGAACACTGCAAACTGACATGCCTGTATCCAGATACACACATACTCTTGCCAATACAACTGACTTAGTGATACATATGATTGAAGGGTCCACTGGCTATACATTTATATGTTACCTTCAATGAGGGTGACATAGTGCTGAATACATATGTCACATTTATATTCCAATGCTGAAATGTGTTTTTTATCCACTGAAAAAATACTGACTGCAGTTCAGATGGCTGCTATAAAGGAAAGACCATTGGTTCAGGGGAAACACATAATTGTGGTGGCTTAGAGGCTGTCACTAAGGCCAGCATTCCTAATACTAAAGGCTTACATCTGAGATGGATACAGTGGCAAACTTCCTTGACAACTACTGATTTCGACTATAGACCTTATTGCGACTGTGGTGGTCCAAGGACCACCACACTCGTGGTGACAGTCGGACTGCCGTAACTTTGGTGGTCCTACCACTACATTACGACCCTGGCGGTGGGACTGCCAGGAGACCGTCAACCCCGCTGGAACATGGTTCCTGATTGCATGATGGTGGTCTGAGTAGTACTCAGTCAGGGCGGCGCTGAACTGATGGTAAGGGTGTGCTGGGGTCCCATGGCATGGGCAGTGCATTTACAGACAGTGCGCATTCCGAGAGTGTTGGTTGGCCCCCCTCTGTGCTACGGTATAGGACTCAGCCCCCTTAAGGGAGCAGGGTCCTATATCATAGCACTATTCCTGCTGGATTCACCAGCAGGAACGCTCTATTACAATGTTCCCACTGTTCAGCCCGGCAGGAACATTGTAATATGGTGGGTGGATGCCGCCGGCATGATGGTGGCGTCCTCCTCGCTGCATTGGCAGCCGGCTGGTCCAACCATCAATGTCGTAATGAGGCCACATGTCTTTGACTCCACTTTGGAGACTCAAGAGTTCCTTCAGTGTGAAAAAGAATACCCTGTTCCAGGTGATACTTTGCCTGTTGATCAGTATGATTACATAAGATATACTGATGGTTCAGCTCAGCCCATGGTTGGTACAAAACAATAATATTTTGCTGCGTGTTCAGCAGCAAGTTGTGTTATGAAAGATAGAGTATTTCATGCAGAAAAAACTTTTACACAATCCCTAGAGGATTGTACCGCTCAGCTGGCTGAACTGAAAGCTTTAATTCTGGCACTGGAAAATACAGATCCAGAATTCCTCACACTCATAGTTTGTGATTTGTATTATTGTGTCCAGTCTTATAATGAAAATGTGCATTGCTGGTGCCTGAATGGATTCAGAAACTCTAAAGGGAATACTATCAAGCATTGTTTACTTTGGGTAAAGGTGGCGCATCTTAAATATTGCTTCTCACAGGCTCATGTAATTCATACACAGAGCCGTCAATGTGTTGGAATACATGCTGCTAGGAATTCATTGGCTGATAAAGTGCATAAGCAGTGGTCCAGACTGCTGTAGTGGCTGCAATTACGCTTTCTAACATGAGGGTAGATGATGACATCATGGCTGCTGTCACTACTTCGCACAGTGGCATCCAATTACCTAAAAAATATCCAGCAACACATTCTAATCTGTTGAGTGCCCAAAACATTCCTTTTGCTCACCTTCCCTGGATAGCTGATCAAGTGATACCCAATTAGGACTGCAGGCTAGAATCAATTATTGCCGCACATTAGGAATCGGGGTCTGTACATGCTGGTGTGGTGGCTTCCGTTTTCTTACTACAGAAACGCCATTGGTGGCCTGGTCTGTACAAGCAGACAAAACAGTATGTCCTCAGTTGTGACATTTGACAGCAAATTAAATGTTCCACCGTAGCGCACCAACCAAAGACACCGTTCTTAATTTCCAACTAACCTCTCCAATGTGTGTATTTGGATCATTGAGAACCTCTGAACTCAGATGTTGCATTTATATGTATTCTACTGGCTACAGATTCATGGTCTAGATTCCTATTGTAGGAGGCTGGCCTGGCTTATAGCGGGTACCTGATGGTACTTACACCTTGTGTCCCTTATTAGTAGATTAGTAGTGTTCTAGCAGCTTAGGCTGATAGAAGTAGCTATAGCAGAGCAGCTTAGGCTGAACTAGGAGACATGCAAAGCTCCTACTATACCACTTATATCATATAGCACTATATCATAAGAAACAAAATACTCAGAGTTACTTTATTTTAGTGACAATATGCCAAAAGTATCTCAGAGGATATACTCCCTTAGGAGGTAAGTAAAATACACAAACTATACACACAAACCAAAATCAGGTAAGTAAAACACTTAGAAAAGTAGTGCAAACACTGTAGAACACAATAGAATGCAATAGGAGACAATAGGCTTACAGGCAACACAAACCATATACTCCAAAAGTGGAATGCGAACCACAAATGGACCCCAGGCCTAGTGTAGTGTGTAGAGGGTCGCTGGGAGTGTAAGAAAACACTAAGGGTGTCCAAGATACCCCACCCCAAGACCCTGGAAAGTAGGAGTAGAGTTACCCTACTACCCCAGAAAGACAGTAAAGTCGAGATAGTGGATTCTGCAAAGGCAACAACTGACTGCAAAGCACTGAAGCCAGATTCCTGGACCTGAGGACCTGCAAAGGAAGGGGACCAAGTCCAAGAGTCACGCAAGTGTCCAGCGGGGGCAGGAGCCCACTAAACCCCGGATGAAGGTGCAAAAGGGCTGCATCCGGGTGGAACAAGCCGAAGATTCTGCAACAACGGAAGGTGTCAGGAACTTCTCCTTTGGTCAGAAGATGTCCCACGGTGTGCTGGAGGATGCAGAGTTGTTTCCACACATAAAGACTGCAAACTAGCCTTGCTAGCTGCAAGAGTCGCGGTTGGAGATTTTGGGTGCTGCCAGGGCCCAGGAAGGACCAGGAGGTCGCCCCTTGGAGGAGGAGACAGAGGGGCGCTCACCAATAGAGAGAGCCCATGCAGAAGCAGGCAGCACTCGCAGAGGTACCTGAACAGGCATTCAAGAAATCTGAGAATGGCGGTCATCTCAGCACAACAAAAGAGGGTCCCACAAAGTCGGAGGTCAACTCAGCGAGTTGGGCAATGCAGGACGGAGTGCTGGGGACCTGGGCTGTGCTGTACACGAAGGAAGTCTTGCAAAAGTGCACAGAAGTCCTAGCAGCTACAGATCATGCAGTACACAGGATTACTGTCTGGCGTGGGGAGGCAAGGACTTACCTCCACCAAATTAGGACAGAAGGACCACTGGACTGTCGGGGTCACTTGGATCCATCTCCTGTGATACAGGGACCACGCTCGTCAAGATGAGAGGGGACACAGAGGACCGTGGATGCAGAAGTTTGGTGCCTGCGTTAGCAGGGGGAAGATTTCGTCGACCCACTGGAGATTTCTTCTTGGCTTCCAGTGCAGGGTGAAGGCAGACAGACCTCAGAGCATGCACCACCAGGAAACAGTCAAGAAAGCCAGCAGGAGTACGCCCTACAATGTTGCTGGTAGTCATCTTGCTACTTTGTTGCGGTTTTGCAGGCGTCCTGGAGCAGTCAGCGGTCGATCCTTGGCAGAAGTTGAAGAGAGAAGTGCAGAGGAACTCTGGTGAGCTCTTGCATTTGTTATCTGACGAGAAGCCAACAGGAGAGACCCCAAATAGCCCTCAGAGGAGGATTGGCTACCTAACCAGGTAAGAGCCTATCAGGAGGGGTCTCTGACGTCACCTGCTGGCACTGGCCACTCAGAGGTCTCCATTGTGCCCTCACACCTCTGCATTCAAGATGGCAGAGGTCTGGGATACACTGGAGGAGCTCTGGGCACCACCCCTGGGGTGGTGATGGACAGGGGAGTGGTCACACCCCTTTCCTTTGTCCAGTTTCACGCCAGAGCAGGGGCTGGGGGCTCCCTGAACCGGTTTAGATTGGCTTATGCAAGGAGGGCACCATCTGTGCCCTTCAAAGCACTTACAGAGGCTGGGGGAGGCTACTCCTCCCCAGCCCTTAACACCTATTTCCAAAGGGAGAAGGTGTAACACCCTCTCTCAGAGGAAATCCTTTGTTCTGCCTTCCTGGGACTGGGCTGCCCAGACCCCAGGAGGGCAGAAACCTGTCTGAGGGTTGGCAGCAGCGGTAGCTGCAGAGAAAACCCTAGAGAGCTAGTTTGGCATACCCGGGGTCCATGCTGGAGCCCGGGGGATGCATGGGATTGGCACCCCAATACCAGATTTGACTTGGGGGGACAGTTCCATAATCTTAGACATGTTACATGGCCATGTTCGGAGTTACCATTGTGAAGCTACACATAGGTATTGACCTATATGTAGTTCACGCGTGTAATGGTGTCCCCGCACTCACAAGGTCCAGGGAAATTGCCCTGAACAATGTGGGGGCACCTTGCCTACTGCCAGGGTGCCCTCACACTTAGTAACTTTGCACCTAACCTTCACTAAGTGAGAGTTAGACATATAGGTGACTTATAAGTTACTTAAGTGCAGTGTAAAATGGCTGTGAAATAACGTGGACGTTATTTCACTCAGGTTGCAGTGGCAGTCCAGTGTAAGAATTGTCTGAGCTCCCTATGGGTGGCAAAAGAAATGCTGCAGCCCATAGGGATCTCCTGGAACCCCATTACCCTGGGTACCTAGGTACCATATACTAGGGAATTATAAGGGTGTTCCAGTGTGCCAATCAGAATTGGTAAAAATAGTCACTAGCCTGCAGTGACAATTTTAAAAGCAGAGAGAGCATAAACACTGAGGTTCTGGTTAGCAGAGCCTCAGTGATACAGTTAGGCACCACACAGGGAACACATACAGGCCACAATTATGAGCACTGGGGTCCTGGCTAGCAGGATCCCAGTGACACAAGCAAAAACAAACTGACATATAAGTAAAACATGGGGGTAACATGCCAGGCAAGATGGTACTTTACTACGCCTATGAGTTTGGCAACAGTGATCGGCTGACACTCAAGCTGTTATTAAAGACTTCCAGGTCTTCATCGGGGCATATGAAGTAGCAGTATTCTACTCAGGCGAGGGACCAACATTTGTGCCAAGACTTACAGGGATACCATGGGAAACCTGGGAGTTGCTGTGCATTATTCCTCTCCCTATCATCCTGAGGGAAATTCGATAGTGAAAGGAAAAACTGCAACTTTGAAACAGTCCTTAACCGCTAGAGTATTAGGCTCAGGTCAGTTGGAACCATCATCTGTATGTAGTCCAGAGAGCTTTAAGTAATCTGCCTAGAAGACCAGTGGTAGGCTGGGCCCCCTACGAGGTCCTGTTTGGGGTCCAGATGTAAGTTCAGATCTTGATTATCCTGGCATAGTGGTTGCAGACACACCTTTTGACATCAATTATCATTTTGCTGTCTTACAGGAATTACAGGACTTCCGAGATGAGCACTCAAATGACCTTTCCAAATGTTCTGCCACTGATGAAGTGAAGCAGCAACCAGCATCATCTGGCTAGATTCCTAACGTTGGGTATCTAGTTCGAGAGAAGATTATAGACAAGAAGGAGTCTGGCCCATCATACCGAGCACCGGTGCCAGTCTTTGGCATTCAAGGTACCAGATCTGTGACATTTTCTCCACTTGCTGGTTGTAAAAAAAGATTTGTTTTAATGGATCTAATAAAGCTATACCATGTGGACAGTTGGTACGTGGACTCCTGGGAATTTCCCTGCCTTCTCTCACTAACCTGCAGGAAATCCCTCTACATGCATTAAGTAATGCAAGTAATGCTTCTCCACAGCTGGGGACTTCAGATGCTACACTTCCAGTTGTTCATGTTGCTACTGCTACTACAGGACATTCTCCAGAAGTGAGTCTACAGTTTCAACTGCTGCTACTAATAATGCAATTGTTTATTATAAACCATCTTAGGAACAGCCTGCCAGTTCCCCTTTACCATGTGAGGTCCCTCTTTTGAACTGACTGCCTCTGGTTACTTTGTCGACATGGATGATTTTCTTCAAATTCTCCATACACTTCATGGAATAGAGTACGTGCATTTCTTCTTTGGCTGAAACACACATATCTGATTCCTCCTTGGCCCTATGTTTGGCTTGCCATTTCACTGCTTTTCCCCTTCATATGGATTGCATTTGTTACAGTTTTCTTCTTGATTCCGAATGCACTTGACCTTCCAGAATGCACTGCTCCTGAATTGGTAGCTGAGGTGCTGAAGCCTCACACTTTTCACATGGGGTGCAAAGAGACCCATCCCTCATGAATATTTCTGCATTTCCTGTCTCAGATAGAATTGTCTGGGATAAGATCCAGTTTGATATTGTTGGCCCTACATAAACACTACAAATTCTTCATGTGTTTAATATTGCTATATATGACATAATTACTCCTGGTGCCACTTGTCATGAATGGGGCATGGAGATGTTAAAAAACATGCTTTCTGAATTGGAAAGTTGCACTGTATTTGAAGTTGAAGAGTAGTATTTGAATTCTGCTAATTATGGTAAAATGTTTTGCTGTCGTCACTATGCTCATCACTATTTACAGGGAGCTTCTTCTCCGTGTGTAGTTTTTAATTATACACAATGGCAACATTGCCCAACACCACCAGTGCGTAGTTCAAAATCATATTTAAGGTAGTGCGCAGATTTTTCAGGACACAATCTCTTATATCTGTGTTCTTATTATTATAAACTTACCCCTTCCCAGCAAAGACAAATTTGTTCACACAAACTAAATTGATTTATTCAGACTCATTTCTATCCCAGTTGACCCTAATGGGATATGAGTATTTGAAAGAGAACATCAATTTGAAATCAATTCAGGGAACACACCGTTGGCAAGTACAGGGCATTGATGCTTTGTTTAGACCCTGTCTCATTCCGAAAGAAATGATTTGCCTGAACAAAACAATGCAACAAACAACTTGCATGGGTCTGGCTAAAATTAAAGAAATGAGCACACCTATCTTCCCCTCCATTGCAACTTTTGACAATTGGTAATAGTTTGAAAACTTTACAGAACAACAACTAAATGACATGATGATTCAGTATGGTACATATAATTCTTCAATTTCAGGTACAGACTGGTGGTTAGTGTGGCCAGTCGATACTGATGATTGCCATGCATGTCCCTTAAACTCCTCAAGAGTTTTAAAGCTAGCAGACCAGACCCCTGGTATTTGCAGTGACAGAATTCAGGGATAATTAGCACCCATACCGTAGGGAAATTATGGCAGCAATGGTTACAACCCTCCAAGTTATCTGCAATTACGAAACACCTATCCCTCTTTTTTAATGGCATGGGTTTACAAGATTTCGTGTTATCCCCTCGGTCACCACATTTAAAATGGTCCCTACACACTATTTACAATGAGATTTGGAAAATTTCTCAGCAAGGTGCTGCTGAATGGGTAAGACAAATCAACATAGAAAATTTGGAAAAAGCATTGGCTGTTGTGGATAAGGGAATGAATACATTGTTGATTCGCATTCATTCTTCGAATAATTTTATATCATCTGCCAATGTCTCTCTTATAGCATGGGCAGAGTCAATTGAGATCAATTATTCAACTGAGTTGGACACTGCAGGTTTGAAAATCAAACTGTGCACCATGGAAATATTTCAACGCAAAGGAATTGTTTTTCCCATATATTTTAACACGCATACAGAGACAGATGGTGAAAAAAAATGCAACTTATACAATTTTGAACAGTGAGCTTTTAGGAAAACTGCCCTTTTAAGTAGCTTAGACACCATCTGCTGTGTGGCAGATACATGGCTTCATATCATTACTAATCTCCACATTTCAGATTACATCTTATTGGAAACATTTACAAGTAAGCAGATATGAAGCGATGGGGGACAGTTTTGTTCAAGAGTCCGGAATTTTACCTTTATATTGCAAATGTATAAGTGGGGAAAGTGAAGTCTTCCTTAGTGTAAACAAATGTGAAACTTCATTTGGCCGTTCATTACTTTGTGAAGAGGTGACACTTCATGGCATGTGAAATTAATTCACGTCCAATAAGGCATGTTGTCTGTAAGGCATGTTCAACCAGTTCTCTGATTACTCACAAATGTGAGTTATTTGGTCCTGAACAACAAAGGTTGTGGTGGGATGCAAACAGGTGTCCCATATGTCGTGACGCTTTCCAGAGATGTGACCTACTGTAATAACATGCTATTTCCTCCTCCACACATGCTTAGGGAAATTGCTGTAGGGTCTCCCATTCCATTTTTAATGTTAACTTTGATAAGTTGTGCCAACTGAAAGCCTTATTGTTTCAGAAGGACGTTGCATTAACATCTCCCCGGGAAACCTTTTATCAACCTTCAACTTGCAAGGTCTTCCTCTGAATTCCAATTGCTATTGCTGGAGCATTCTGGTGAACTAGTTCACTGAATATTTTTTAAAGTGTTTGGGTCATGCTTTGTGAGCACTTTTCAGACTGTATTCAGAGTGATACCATCCTTTTTGCACTCTTTAGTTTCCAGTGTTTTTAGAGACATACCAGTTGTGTTATTCCTCAATGGATGTTCTGCCTCGATGTCAAACGATGATGAATCTGCAACACATCCTGCTGATACACATGATACAGTACTTCTGAGTGTCTTTGATCCAGGAACTGAAAGTGAACTGGTCTTTGTTCTGCCGTCTGATATGCCCTTTGAGTGTGAACTAGACTTGTTTCTGGCTACACAATTGGTTCCGTTTATGGATATGGATCTGCATGTACATCTGTTCAGCCCTCACCTTCTTTACTGTCCTATGAGGCTGCTATTGCTGCTGGATGCATATTATGAGTAATAATTTATAGTCAGTGTGGGTGCTTTGGCTCTTGGATTCCTAAGGTCTGGCTCTAACATTGTGGATACACTACCAGCTGTCATGCCTTGAGTGTCTGCTGAGCTTGCTGGATTTGACATGGTCTGTTCATTGGAACTAGTTTCAAAGGCCAGTGTGGATCTGGTGTCTGTGGATGCGGGTTCCTTGCTGGGCCCCACTGACTCTTGACATGGCAACATTTTTCGAAGCCTCCTAGATTTTTCTATTCTGCCCCTTGTTTTTAAGCAATTTGTTTTTATTAGCTTTTTTGGGGGTTTCGTCTTAATTGGCATGTTTTAAATATGGCTTTCCTCTGCTTTTATTATTCAAGTATGTTCATATTTAACATATGCATTCATTTTGTATTTCCATTTATGCTAGTTGTTATGGTTTATTTTATTTTGAGCTAAATGTCCCACACCCAAGGGGAGTTTCTGGTGAAGCATGACAACCCCCGCACAGAGTTTCCATTTTAGATCACATATTTTGACTTAGCATCTTTTTCTGATGGTGATGATTTACATGGTTTTTCACTCATGCCATAAAGTACTGAGAAGTACTGAGAAGACACTGCACATGCAGCCTATTTCTTGTAAGCGTTGCTGCCATGCAGTCTGTACAATCCATCCAAGGCTAGGCACACAGAATGTGATGTTCTTCTATCATGATTGTCCTTTGGAGACAGCTCCACAATTGCAGACATATCATCGCATAAATCCTGCACTTCTGACACTGTCCTATATGAGCAGTGCTTCATTATAAAAACTATGGGCCTGATTCTAACTTTGGAGGACGGTGTTAAACCGTCCCAAAAGTGGCGGATATACCACCTACCGTATTACGAGTTCCATAGGATATAATGGACTCGTAATACGGTCGGTGGTATATCCGCCACTTTTGGGACGGTTTAACACCGTCCTCCAAAGTTAGAATCAGGCCCTATGTCTGTGCTATATTTGGCAGAGGAGCACTTCTGATGGGATTATCCTGGAACAAGGTGCATGTGACCGAGATGCAGACCTCCTGACTCTGGCCTCCATCTTGCAAGTGAGGATAGCCTGCACTACACCAGACAGGCTCCCTGGCTTTCCGGTACATTTTATCCAGGTATGGTGGATTAGACTGTCCCAATTAATCTGGCAGAGGGTACTCCCACTATGCTCTCAATAGTGGAGGTAGTACCAGATAGGAGTGTACCAACACAGTAGCGTTATCATGATTGAATTGTTTATCTTTTTTAACATTCTTATAATGATGGTTACCCTGCTTTGTTTCATCTGCCTCATAATCACAGCTGATGCTTTCTATACATGAATACGATTGTTTCAATAAATGTTTGAAAATACATGTTTGTATCTTTCTTGTGTCTGACCTTGGGCATGCAAAGTGAAAACAAAAGTGTAGAGTTCTATCCACGATTTCCCTGGGAATCTGAGTAGTCATGTTCGAGGCTGCCAATACTATTTGGTACCCTAGTATGTTTAGGGGTTCAGATGGGTTGCTGTGAGCTAACTAGGAATTGTGTCAACATTTCCTGGTGGCATAGACAGACTGAGTCCCTATATCCTGAACTTTACGCTGCCCGGATACACAGTCCTACTTAATTCGTAGGAACTCTATAACAACCTGGCTTTTCCATTTTCCACCCTACCCAAGTCAGGGTTAGGCACACACACCTGCTCAGTGCCAGGATACCCTCGCTAGTGATAGTGCACTTCACAAATAAACATAACATGACCTAAAAGCACCAGTTCTCCATTGAATAAGGTAAAGAACGCTCCCTGTACAGGAACTGAGAGAAATGTTTATTTTAAACATATGTTTTTTTAATGTACCTACAAAATTACTTTTCAGCTGGATAAATCTGACAAGCAATAACAATTACAAGAAAACATATCACATTTACATAATGTACTCGGCCTAAACAGGCAATTAACAGCATTCCTCATGGTTCTGTCATTATAAACATAACTTAGGATGGCAGACTTAAAAATCGGCATATACCAACCTTGGGCAATAATTGACTACTTTATAATTTCTAAAAAACTGGGACCACTATTCCTTCTTCTGTTCAGTCTGGCAAACATGGGGCCAACTACTGTGCTGTTTCTTAAACTTTTAACTGAATTTACATCATGCTGTAGGTATGAGATGCACTTTAGAGCACAACATTCGGTACATGTTGGACCTGGCTTTTTGACAGAGTCATCCCCAAACGTTTTGCCTCCTTCCTCCTATTTTCTCTGACCTGTTGTTGTTGGCTTTTGAACTCTGGGCACTTTACCACTGCTAACCAGTGCTAAAGTGCATATGCTCTCTGTGTAAATTGTACTGTTGAATGGTTTATCCATGATTGGCTATTTGATTTACTTGTAAGACCCTAATAGAGTGCACTATATGTGCCTAGGGCCTGTAGATTAAATGCTGCTAGTGGGCCTGCAGCACTGGTTGTGCCACCCACTTAAGTAGCCACTTCACCTTGTCTCAGGCCTGCCATTGCAAGGCCTGTGTGTGCAGTTTCACTGCCACTTCGACTTGGTATTTAAAAGTACTTGCCAAGCCTAAAACTCCCCTTTTTCTACATATAAGTCACCCCTAATGTGGGCCCTAGGTAACCCCTAGAGCAGGGTGCTGTGTGGGTAAAAGGCAGGACATATACCTGTGTAGTTTATATGTCCTGGTAGTGTAAAACTCCTAAATTAGTTTTTTCACTACTGTGAGGCCTACTCCCTTCATAGGCTAACACTGGGGCTGCCCTGATACACTGTTGAAGTGGCAGCTGCTGATCTGAAAGGAGCAGGAAGGTCATATTTAGTATGGCCAGAATGGTAATACAAAATCCTGCTGACTGGTGAAGTCGGATTTAATATTACTATTCTAGAAATGCCACTTTTAGAAAGTGAGCATTTCTTTGCACTTAAATCTTTCTGTGCCTTACAATCCACGTCTGGCTAGGTTTAGTTGACAGCTCCTTGTGCATTCACTCAGACACACCCCAAACACAGGGTACTCAGCCTCACTTGCATACATCTGCATTTTGAATGGGTCTTCCTGGGCTGGGAGGGTGGAGGGCCTGCCCTCACACAAAGGACTGCCACACCCCCTACTGGGACCATGGCAGACAGGATTGAACTGAAAGGGGACCTGGTGCACTTCTTAGCCACTCTTTGAAGTCACCCCCACTTCAAAGGCACAATTTAGTATAAAACAGGGCCTCTGCCCTACCACCTCAGACACTTGCTGGAGAAGAAACCTGAACCAGAACCTGCATCCTGCCAAGAAGAACTGCCTGGCTGCTCAAAGGACTCACCTGTCTGCTTTCTACAAAGGACTGCTCCCTTGCTGTTGGCCTGCTGCCTTGCTGAACTCTTGTCTGGCTGCAAAAGTGCTCTCCCAGGGCTTGGATAGAGCTTGGCTCCTGTTCCCTGAAGTCTCAGGACCATAAAGACTTCTCTTTTTCATATGGACTCCTCGTGCGCCGAAAAATTTGGTGCACAGCTTGCTCTGCGGTGAGAAATTCACCGCACGCCGATCCAGAAAGATGCCGCTCGACGCGACGCCCGCGGTGCGACCGGAACTTCGACGCACGGCCTCGCATGGACAACGCCGCCCGACTTCCAGAGAGGAAATCGACGCGACCCCTGCCGTGAGAAAGAAAATTCCACGCACATAACCCGGAACGACGCGCAGCCGGATAACAAGCCGAGGAATCCACGCACAGACCCTGGGACATCTGGTAATCCCGCGATCCACAGAAGGAGACGGTCCGCATGCCGGAAAACGACGCACGTCTTTCCCGAGTGAAAAATAACGACGCAAGTCCGTGTGTGAAGGGGCGAAACCGACGCACACACCATTTTTCTTCCCGTAGAATGACACACGTCTCCCAGCGTGGAAAATAATGACGCGAGTCCGTGTGTGAAGGGGTGAAACCAACGCACACTCCATTTTTCCACGCATCTTCTCCTCCGTGGCCCTCTGCAGAGATTTTCCACTCCAAACCAGCTACTTTGTGCTTGAAAGAGACTTTGGTTGCTTTTTAAAGACTTAAGACACTTTGGGGGTTATTACAACTTTGGAGGAGGTGTTAATCCGTCCCAAAAGTGACGGTAAAGTGACGGATATACCACCAGCCGTATTACGAGTCCATTATATCCTATGGAACTCATAATACAGCTGGTGGTATATCCGTCACTTTACCGTCACTTTTGGGACGGTTTAACACCTCCTCCAAAGTTGTAATAACCCCCTTTATATCACTTTTCAGTGATATCTCTACAATTTCCTATTGCATCTTTTATCGTTTTTGACCTACAAATATCCAGATAAATATTATATTTTCCTAAACACTGTGTGGTGTATTTTTGTGGTGCTATATTGTGTTATTGTATGATTTATTGCACAAATACTTTACACATTGCCTTCTAAGTTAAGCCTGACTGCTCGTGCCAAGCTACCAGAGGGTGGGCACAGGATGATTTTGATTGTGTGTGACTTACCCTGACTAGAGTGAGGGTTCTTGCTTGGACAGAGGGTAACCTGACTGCCAACCAAAAACCCAATTTCTAACATTGGTGATCAGCGGTGAGGATAGGATTTGTATTTGTGCAGTGACATACAGTAGCTAAGTATTTCACTACCTACCCACAGTTGAAGGTCAACTTGATTTTTCATCTTTTTGCTTTTGGTTCTCTGATGTCCTCCTCGATATATTATTGATATTTTGGACTTTGGATTTTGGTTTTGCCTGTGATACCTTGCCAGATTGGGAATGGGTACTTACCGGGTGTCATTCTTTGTGCCTACTGAATCCCTGACCAAGGCTGACCTAAGGAGGCTTTGCAGAAAATGGGGACTTCCTATGTCAAGGAGATCCACTAAGATGGAACTGCTAGATATCTACATAGCCTGGGGGGAAGAAATATGGGCAGAGGAAGAGGCAGCAAAAAACCAAATGACTGAGGACTCCTCAGATGAGGAGGAGGACTGCTCAGATGAGGAGGAGGACTACTCAGATGAGGAAAGAGAACCAGTGAGAGATGAATGGCTCCTAGAGGCAGAGCGGTGGAGAGAGGAGCTAGATTACTTTATTGAAAGGGCTGAGGCGGCAAGAGCCTTAGCCCTGGAAAAAGAAAGGATTGCAGCTCAGGAGCTGAGCTGTGAAGAGCTGAAACTGGAAGCTGGAAGGGCCGAGTCCAGTTCAGATGGTGGCAACAAAAATCTTGCACCCAGTACTGCTGAAGAAGGGCACAAGCCCAGAGATGTGGTGCCCAACTTGAAGAAGGGAGTTGACACACCCCAGGCAGTTCAAGAGTATGAGGTAGTTCCCGTTATGCACAGGGTCCCTGAGAAGGAATGGGGGAACTGGTACAGGGAGTCATTTTCCTACTGGGGGGAGGGACACTTTACTGGCTCTAGAAGAAAGTGACAGGGAAAAGGGTTCCCCCCGATGGACGTCCTGGATATAGAGTGTGGAGACATCCCAGAACAGTATGGGTTGAGTGTCAGGGACAGTCAGATACTGTCTCACCAGTCTCAGGAGGGTGAAGTAGAGTGCTTTTTCAAGGCTGAGTCACTGGATGGTTGGGTGATGGGCACTGTGGTTAATATATGTGAAGGGCAGAGTGATGTAATTGCTGGAGAGCATATGTCTGGTCCTTATTTTCCAGAGCTACGCCAACACCAGGTGGAGTGTGAGTTCTCTGACCCCAGGGAGCTTACAATGGAGGCAGACTTCTGGGTGAGTACCAGAGAGTCTGAAGAGGCATTTGGGGGTGCTCCTGAAGGGAGTGGTCTAGGTGTTTCCCAACCAAGTGAGGTGGGAGAGGATTGTAGTGTCCCAGGTAGGTCCCAGGTCCTAGAGGGTTCCATGAGGGAACGCCAGGAGGGAAGCCTAGCCTGTACCGTAGGGCCACCTGTTGAGGGAGGCCCCGCAGTGTCAGAAGAACTTGTGGGGGGTGACTGTAGCCAGCATCCCACCAGTTCTGGTGTCTGCCAGTACCACTCCTAGTGAGGGGGTGCAGAAGTCCAGACAGAGGGTTGGGAGGGGGTTGCTAGCCCCAGTGGAGGCCCTGAAGAGTCAGGGGTCAGCTCTGAGAGCAGAGCCCCCCCAGGAATGACCCAGGTGAAACCGTTTCTGGTTTGGGGGAGATCCAGACTCTGCCAGATGGGCAGAGGTCAGGAGACCTGCGCCAGCCAGACTCTTGTGTAGCCCTTGGGGACGGTGTGTCCCTTGTGGGGGGGTGAGCGTGTCCCCCCAGGAAGTCCTGGCATGCCAGGCAATTATTCAACCTCAGGGTGGTGACTCTGGGTTGGATGACCAGGTTCAGGGGTTAAACTCTGGCCTGGTGGGGGGTCAGTGTGCCCCCCAAGAAGTCCTGGTGTGCCAGGCAATTGTTCAACCTCAGGGTGGTGACTCTGGGTTGGATGGCCAGGTTCAGAGGTTAAACTCTGACCTGGTGGGGGGTAGGTGTGCCCCTCAGAAAGTCCTGGTTTGCCAGGCAATGATCCAGTCTGAGGGTACAAACCCTGGGCTACAAGACCAGGTTCAGGGTGTCCCCCTGGACCTGGAGGGAGGGGCTACTGATAACAGTGTCCCTACCATGTTGTCTTCTGAGGAGGCCACTCCTAGTTGGAGGGTGCTGGACCCCAGAAGGGAGGGCAGGGGGAAGGAAGCCTCACCCCGGGCCCTAGTCCAACAAGAAGGTACAGAGCCCAGGTTGAAGGGCCAGTTGCAGGTTAACAGCCCTGCACTGGTGGAGAAATGGTGCAGGGCAGCTTCTATAAGCACCCTGACCATGTTGGGCTCTGGGGGTACCGCTCAAGGAGGGAGGGTACAAAGCCCCAGAGGGGAGGACCTGGTTCAGGCTGTCATCCCTGACCTGGTGGAAGGGAGAGTGGTTAAAGGGTGCCCAGCACCTGGGGCTACCGCCCCACACTCTCCACATCCTCAGTGGTTGGAGAGCTTTGAGAGGCCTGGGGCCTGGCTCCCATCCCTGACAGCTGTCAGTAACCACTGTGGCTTGCTGTCAGGGTGGACAGAGTTATCCCTGGGGAGGGGACAAGTGTCACACCCCGGGGGTAGAGTGGGCAACACCATTGTGTTGGTCCTGGTGGTACTATCCTGCTCCTGGGATACATCTGTGAGCAAAGTAAGGTTAGGTGCCGTACAGATGGTATCCGCAGATGGACGAGGCATCACTAGCCAGGCAGGTGCAGTGTGTGACATGCACCCAGCTGCCAGGGATGTCTGGGCCTTCCTTCAGCATTGCATTACCTGTGTTCAATATTCAACATGAGGCACAATCAGGGCCCCTCCCAAGACTCTGAGTGATCTTGTGCCAGAGCCTGTAGTGCGTCATGGACATAATGGCAAGACATTTCTCATTTGACTGGAGCCAGACCCATATACTATCATATGTACTGTAGTACTATAAAATGTACTACAGAGTGCAGTTTGTGAATTAGGCCAATAAACATTGGGCATTATGTGCAGAGTGAGTGTCTTCAGAACCCTTTCTGAGCTTGTGTTTCATGCAGTCGAGGCGGAATTAGTTTTGTGTGATGTCACGTGTTTCTAATCTTAACCATCTCAAGGAACATCTAAAAGTAATATATTGTTGGGAGTTGTGTCTCAGTGACCATACAAAGTGATATCTATAACCTAAGAGTTATGGACTCATTTGCCTGGTTTTGCTACATTACTCTACATCAAATTGTGAAATTGGGATGCACTGCCGGATAGTTGGGCTAAGTGCACTCAAGCCACCCACTTGCTACACCCATTGAAATATTTGCCATGTGGCTTCTAAACAAAACAACACTTTTACTCTAAGTAGCTGTGTCTTACCCCTGCATCAGAAATGTTATCTCATTAATTTATGAGAATAAGACATGCTTGCTCTGAGTAAACTCTTTGTGATTGATTTAGGGAAACAGATCTCTAAATTTTCTGGGGTCCCCATGTGAGTATCTCATCAAGAACAGTTTTTTTCCTTTCATCCATGTTCTTTTATCCCTTTACTAAAGTGATCACTACAAGTACCATAACACCACGTAAATCTTAAAAAACTGAGGGGCATATTTACAAGCCCCTTGTGTCACACTAGCAATCTTTTTTTATGCTAATGTAACGTTAAGGAGGCCATTTCCCCGTGCCATATTTACAAAGTGGCACAATGCATGCATTGCGCCACTTTGCAAACCCTTGCGCCACATTCTACCTGTGCCAGGCATAATGTATGCAAGAGGGGCATTTCCACACAGGGAGGCCTGTAAAAATGATGCATTGAAAATTACAAGCTTTCACTGTGCTATTTTTAGCATCATTTTTAGGTTGAGTGTGAAAGGGCTCAAACCTGTTGTAATCTATCTGTGGGCTTTTAACCACACCCACCGCATGCCCATCACTATCACTTGTTCATGGGCTTGCCTTTCAAAAATCCTTTGTTATCATTGGTAAATGCTTTATGTTTGTCCCTCCTTGGGGCGTTTTGGTTACTGCCTTGGACATCGACCAGAGTCAACGGGGATAATTGCACAACTTCTTTTTCCTTTTGTGTCTCTCCTTCTCGCTTATGCAGGCCGTGGCGCTTTGAATCGGCTTGCTTATGTGAACTGTTTTACTTTTCATTTTCAGTTTAAGTGGGAAGAAAAGTTCAGTTAGGAATTTACAATGTTAAGAGCTCTAAAACGAGACCCATTGCATTGCAAATGCTTGTTAATGTCTGCCTGAGGCAGGCTTTAAAGTGGCACTGCTATGATTTTCAATGGGCCTCCCTTGACTTTGCAGGATTAGTGCCATACTTTTTGGTGGTTATCCTGCAAAGCGTCACCATTTTTTATGCTATTGTCCTAACTTTCGCCATGGTGTGCTGCACTGTAAATAGGACGCACATATGGGCACAGGACGATGCAAGAAAAGTGGCGCATCAGGACTGATGCTGCCACTTGCTTGTAAATATGCCCCTGAAAGTGCTGCAGAAATACAGAAGCAACACACAGCCAAAACACAATTACTCACGGTAAACACTGTGTGAACCAGGCCCTGAAAGGTTAGGTTTTGTAACTGTGGCCAGCATTTCCAGCGAGAGCAGCTGCTTCTCGGCGTGCCACACCTGACGCCCAGGTAATGAAAGAAGTCGTCTCTCGACAGTCCGGCTCCCGTGCATGTGCGCTCAAACAGGGCTGGAGAGAACTCCAAGATTAGATCGCTTTTGTTTCGCTTCGGTGGCAGACTTAAAAGCTTTGGCTAGAATCCCACCTACCAGGTGTTTTGGTCTTGGGACTTCCTTAGCCGGAGTGAATGAAATAAAAGACGTTCTGGAAGAGAATACGTTGACTTAACGTGTTTGTCAGGCCGTCATTACTCACCGTGTCAGGAGATATTCCTGTCAGGACGGATAGGCCTCACGCAGGCCTGCACCGCGAGAGGCTGGAGTGATGAGGGCACCGCAGGTGTGCGCGAGCTCTCAGGTGCTCTCCTCAGCTGGCTCCGGGAAACAGACGTCATTCAAAATGCTTTATTAAGGGTTGTCGCCATTCAGTGGGTTTGTTTTTCAGATATGTTATGGAGCAATGATATTGAACAGGAAAGCGCAGGTGATCAGGAATTCCAAGGCTGTTATTCCCCAGTCAGATACACGATCTCAAAGGCGCGCACTGTATTTTATATAACCTGATGCGCGGCTGTGAAAAAAATGACTTTTTGCCAGGCACAGAACAACAGATTGGCGTAGGGCGTGGAGCAATGGTGTCTGCGTTGCATGCAGGTTTGTTTTTGTGCAGGAATGGGCACCTTCCTGTAGAAAAACAATCTGGAGAGGTGTTTTCCTCTTTCCATGTGGAAAGAGGAAAATAGGAAGAGAACTACATTTATTTATACTCTTTGCACCACTCCTGGGGAGGCTAAGGTTTTGGCGATGTGCCAGGTTTACGTCATTTAGTAAATCTGGGGCATCATCAAAATCCATGGCTGTTGTGTGGGAAAATCCACTGCAACGCCCACAGAACCCTCCCCCCCGACGCAGAGTAAGGCAACGCAGCAACCTGTGCTGCATTGCCTTACTCCATATCTATTAGGTCATGAAAAGCCATATAAAATGGCTTTGTGTGGCCTGATATGGTTCTGCAGTCTTAGCTGCCAGAGCGTCTTAAGAAAGTGACGCTCCGGTGGAGCATGGGACTTGTAAATATTCCCTTCGTTGCACTGGGACTTCTAAGCCCAAAACTCCACAAAACTTTTGTGAAAACACTCTGTACACTGGGCCTTACAAGGCCATAACTCCACACCTAGGGCGATATTGATGGACTGGTTTGTGTCACACCTGCACCACGGAATGTGGTGCAGGGGCAACACAAACGTTAAGTGGGATTTATGAAGCCAGGCCAGCTTGTAAAGCAGCACAAATAGCTGTGTTACATTACTCTGCACCAGGGAGGTGTTTCTTTGGGTATTGCATGGGTGTTCCCATGCAACATCCATGGATGTTGAGACATTCTCAGATTTACAAGAACTTGTAAAACTGGGAATTCAACAAAAAGATATGGTTTCTCAGGAGAGGCATAACGAGGAGAAATAGGTTTATTTCTCCTCGCTTTTTCCTCTTTCTATGTGTCCTGGATTCTCAGGATAGTTTTTGTGCAGGAAGGTGTCCCTTTCTGCCCAAAACCAATGCTGCATGCAATGCAGGCACCCTTGCACCATGGTGCAAAGGTGCATGCATTGGCACTAGGCAGACAAAAGGGCGCCAGCGCGAAGGGAAAGGGCAGCAATTTGCCGTATTGGATAAATACAGGGCATTCTTGCTCTTTCCCTGTGATGCAGGGCAGCAAGGTGACTTGCTGCCCTGCCCTGCACCACAAAGCCCAAACATATGGGCCTAAGTGTTTAATTTGTTTAAAAACACACATAAGCATTTGCAGGAGCTACAATTTTGTCCGTAAATGTCTGGGTTACTGAACAGAAAACTTGCCTAGTCTTTACACCCTGTGCTTTTTACTTCCATCATCCTACACTTCCTTTTCTTTATCTCACTCTATCAAGTTCTTTTCCATCCATGCTTTCTCCCCTTTTGAGTTTTCCTATTTTTCTCTCTTTTCTGCCTCTCTGTGCGTATATAGGCGATCAGCATAAATTAAGTACTATGGAGCGCTTCATGCAATGGCCTAGCAATCATGGCACCTTAACCATGATGCCATATTACCTAAACTTACTCTGGTGATAACAGGTGTGGGAAAACCCTTTGCAGCAGTTATGTCACTTTTGTTGTAGAAGAGGCCCAAACAGTGTTGCCAAAGAGGTAAATACGGCCCAAATTGAGTTCAAACAGTTTTTAGGACTTTAGTGATAAGTGAACATAACTTTTTCTCCGGTTTTCAAATGTAGAATATGGGCTATAATTGACGCAAAGCTAGTTTGTTCAGTGGCGCTGATATCCATTTAATCTATTTTTCCCCTCGTGCAAAAGATGTGCTTTAAATATGTACTGAGGAAAATGTATTTACTCCATTCCATGTTACAGCAGCAGAAAAATAGTGCAAAATATATTTACCCTGTCTTTTAAACCAGTGCAACATTTCTGTTATAGGCCCTCAACCCTGAGGGTGCTAGCATTGCTTTGGGCCAGTTCTTAATTTGTGCTTGTTGTTTCCGGTGCTGAGCACCACCACTTATTTTTGAGGGCCGGCGCTTATTCTTCTGCCTCAAGCCTCAAGCATTTGCTGCGAGCAAAAGACACGTATGGGAAAGGCGGAGGAAGAGAAAATTGAAAAAGCGTCACAATGGGAGAAAGCAGAAAGCTGCAAGAGTGAGCTGAAGGGGAAGGGACTGGCTTTAAATGTATTGAAGAGGCCCGAGATGGCTTCAGGATTACGCTGTCTCTGTATTCCGTGTTCCCACATTTAATTGCAGCAGCCGCATGTTTAAGAGGAGGGCACGTTTTTATTTGCAAATTAAGCACTGCTTTGGGCTAGGTTTGTGGAACATCTGGGAATTTTAATATTCTTGGATTTTGGGAGTTAGTAAGCTTTCCTTTGTTTACTGTCTGCACGAATTTGATATCCCACAACTATGATATCCTATCATGTGTATCCTTACTGTTCTCTTTTGATGGCAGTAACACAGACCTAGAAATCACAGGCTTGGAATGGACAGTGGAAGGTACAATCCACAATCGATATTTACACTATCCGAGCTGTCACTTATCGCAGGCTGGCCTCAGTCCTTGAATTATAGCACTGCTAATTCCCATATGTCTCCTTTTCGTCCTCAGAAAGCAGAAAATAGGATTTGTGTGACTGAGAGGCACGTTGCCAGACCTCACTTCACACGGTCCCTGCAGCAGTGCCTGCCAGCATCCGCTTCCGGATCAACGTCAACCCGACTGGTTCCAGTAGGGAGCCATCAGTATTTGGATGCGCTTCATGGTGCTTGGTAAAGGCAATTACCAATTAGTTAATAATCCAAATAATTACCATTTATTATCTCACAGTTTTTGAGAGGTCGGGAGAGGGGTGGGCCTGTACAGCTGAATACATTCAGGCAATAAATAGGATTTTCCATTATTGTACATATTCTAGAGCAGAAAGTGGGCTCAGAACCATGTGGAGCATAGGTTAAAAGTTTTGTTGGAGTCAGAGGTATTGATTATAGATCATAACCAAGTAATAATATTAAGAAATTGGTAGGAAGTCATATGACCCTGGGTATGAAGAAAAAAAGGAAGTAAATGATTAGTTTTTTGCATGATTATGAGTTGGGTCCTAACAGAAAAGCCTCCAATTTGTACTAAAGCTGGAAGCGATTCCACTGCAGTATTTACTCCACCATTCTACGCCTATGCTGGAGAACATTCTGCAGGTGAATCATCCACTAGCTCCAGCAGTTCGACCACAAATAGGATCTTATTCCACCCCCTTCCTTTCAAGTGCAACTCCTCTCACCTCTGGAGTGTCATAACACGCTATTGGCATAGTAGCCTGACCCCAGTCTGATAGAAATCAAAAACTATCTACTCGCATGGTGTAAGTGTAGGTTTGCCTTTAGCAACATTAATGGCAGAGTTGCTGGTTTGTAAAGTATCATTTTTAGTAATCCACCAAAGTGGCTTTGTGGCCTATATTGTCAGGCAGCTGTCAGCCAACATCAAAAAGTGGTCTCCTTTACACTCACAGCTTATTCGAGGTGCATGAAATCATGTAATTCGTAGGACATGCAAGTGGTCACACACATCTGAATGGAATTCTAAGTGACTTTTTTACTGTGTGAAACGTGGATTTGAATGTTTAATACTTTTCACAACCAGAGCTTCAGTAAAGTGATAGCTGAATCTTGCATTTTAAGATTAAGGTTCATTAACCATGAGATCTGCCAGCTTCGAAGTTCGAAGAGCTCCTTGGACAATGAGCAGGATGACCGAAGAAGCTGTGCAGAGATAAGATGCTTCTGTCAGGCACATGTCGATGCCCAGATTTCAGATAGTAATATTCACTACAATGCGTGTGGAGCACCACCTATGATCATAGATCTTGTACAACAGAGTGATCATCACTTCACGACATAAGCAAGCACAGGCATCAGTGGTATCAAAATATGTCCATCTACCGCGGAAGGTGAACAGGAAGATGAAAACATTACAGTGTATTGTCCATTAATTGCTGTTATCCAGACATTGACCTTTCATTTCCTCTTCCTTGTGACATAGGCTCCTGACGACAGAAACATTCTGGCTTTCATATGCAAAAATTTCATTTGTCCCACCCGACCGCTGTGGAACACTAGAGCGCTTCTAAAATTCTTAGTTCCAAAACATACAAGCAAAATCTCTGGAAAGTGGAAGTCCACCATGCTCGAGAGATACACAGAAGCAGCGCTTTCTGCGCCCCAGAAGCACAGGTCTACCTCCTACACACCTACCTACCTACTCGTGCCCTAAGGTAACAATAACTCGCGCCCCCGCCATGCACCATTGTTTTCATACATTTTTTTACTGCAAATATTACAGTGATATTATCGATGATATTATCAAAGATGTCATAGTGCTGTAATTGTGGGGTAATTAGCAGTGTATGGTGAGGGCATGCGCTTTAGTTACCTTAGGGCACGAGTTATAGTTACAGTTACTTCAGTTAACTCTAACTATAACTGGTGAATTTCGAAGGTTTCGTACATTCAAAATGTGAGCCTAACTATAACGTCCCTGTACCCTTTGTTTTTTTAAAGTAAATTTCTATGGTTATTTTTAATTCTATTTCCTAACTATAATGTCCCTGTAACCTTTCGATTTTTCAGTGAACTTCTATGTTTTTTTAAAACGTATAGTAATTTTCATTACTATACCATAATCCAACCCCCGCCGTGCATGGTGTGGTGGTTGGCCACAGGGCCTGGCCTGTGGCTAGGCCCTTAATTCAACCCTCTATAAGCACCCAACCTTGCACCGTGCACGGCCTTTGCCATTGCGCAGCTGAGGTTGCCCGCAAGACCTGGCCTGCAGCCAGACCCTGCGGCCAACCACCCTAACCACCCAACCCCATGCTGCACACGGCCCTTTGGCCATGCATGGTGAGAGTTGGTTGCAGCCTCTCTTGGTGTGAGAATAGGCATGAGAGGGTGTGTCTGGAGGTGAGAGTGGCTGTGAGAGTGTCTGGTTGTGAGAGTGCGTACAGCATTTTTTTGTGGGTGCCTCAGTGTGTGCACAAGTCTGTGAGTGGGTGCATGAGGGTGTCAGTGGGTCTGTGAGTGGGTGTGTCAGTTGGTGCGTAACTGCCTGAATAGGTCTGTGAGTGGGTGCATGAGGGTCTGACTAGGGCTGTGAGTGGGTGTCCAAGGGTCTGAGTGGATCTGTGAGTGGGTGCATGAGCGTCTGAGTAGGTCTGGTAGTGGGTGTGTAAGTGTCTGAGTGGGTGTGTGAGTGGGAGAAAGAGATTGAAAGAGAGAGAGAAAGAGAGACAGAGAGGGAGAGGGAGACAGACAGAGAAATTTTGATGTATGATACACTTAGAATGAGATATTTCTTCACAATTTCAAAAAGAAAAATGTATTTGTCAATTAAAAAGAGTGTGATCACCTTTCAATGTGAGCCTTAAGTATTTGAATTAAAAAAAATAAAGGAGGGAAACGACCAAGCACACACCTGGATTCGAATCCTCAACACTCAGTGTGAAGGTCTGTGACCTTCACACTTGAGCTATGCATTTTTAAATATATATATTTTTAGCCCTTTATGGGCTATCTGGGACCGCAGGGGGAGCCTCAAGGCCTCCACCCCCCAGCTGCTGACTATATTTGTTTATTTATTTTGTAATATGCCCTTATGGGACATCTGGGACAGTGGGGGAGCCTCAAGTCCTCCGAGCTTAATTTTTGTCATTTTCACCTGATCTGCAGATCCGCTGTGAATCGCAGTGAACATTTTATAAAAAATGCTTTTTAGCCCTGGGTGGGCCCCTTTGGGACCCCAGCACCACAGCTTAGGGGTCAGGGTGTTCTTACCCTGGCTCCCTTTGTATTTCTTATCCTTTTTTTCTAGGACTCGGCTGAAGCTGAGTCCCAAGATGGCTGGCAACACTTCACCGACTTCCTTATTGAAGTATTGTCAGTCAATCAGATCTTAGCACGACATTGGGAGGGGTTGCACATCCTATGCGTCCCTAGATATACACATTTGGATTTTTTTTAATTTCCCTAAAACAACTGAATGAATTTACACCATAACAAAAAACGTCACTTTCCGGACCATGACCTACTTTTCTGCCAAATTTGGTGTAAATCCGTCCAGTTGTTTCGGCGCTATCGCTGTTAAAAATCCCTATTGAAAAATAAATGGAGAAAAAGTGTTTTGGGACCCCCTCTCTTTTTCTCTCTCCCCGGATGAATCACCATGAAACATTCCAGACAGCAATTCAAGTGAGCGTTGTATTTTTTGGGAACATTTTGTGAATATTCGTCAAGCGGCCAAAGTTATTAGCAAAACAAAAATGCTCTTTATATAGAAACTTGGTCTTAACTATAACTACCTAGTGGCGACTGCCACTAGGTAATATATTACACACATATATATATATATATATACATATATATATATGTATATATATATATATATATATATATATATATATATATATATATATATATATTCACCATAACTATTAACCCTCCTATACCCAGTGTTGAAATCAATGATGTTCTCACTGATGTCACAAAATATGAGTGATGAGGGGTCATAAGCAATATACGGCAAGGGTAGAAGCTTATGATTACTTCAAATAATTATAACTAATACATTTCCGTGTTTTTTTAGTTTAAAATGTTACTTTCGAAATAACATTTTCACTTAACTATAACATCACTCTAACCTTTTTTACATGAAATTCTGATTTTTTTTTTATGCAAAGTAACATATTATTACTGCACACAACTATAATGTTACTTGTTCCTAACTATAACGTCATTTTAACCTTTGTTTTTTTCAGTGAATTTCCAGGTTTTTTTTTAATGTGAGGTAATAATGTATTACTATGTGTAACTATGCCAACCCCCATGCCATGCAGGGCCTTTACCCAATCCCCTGCAGGCAGCCAACTCCCCACTGCACACGCATTCAGCTATGCATAGTATGGGTTAGTGCACAGTCAACCACTTGTACATGACCAGCCCACCACAGACCCTGATGCCCCCTTTTATAACGTTTTTTGATCCCACTGGAATGTTGTGAGAGTCCTGCAAACACAACTGTCTAGACGTGCATACATTTTAAACCTTAATTGCTCAAAAAACACAGATATACAACAAATCACAAAAAGCACACTTTCTGGGTGAAGACCTAGCTTGTTGTCCCTATAGAACTGCATGGGGAAATTATTTTTTGGTACCCTCCTTTTTCCTTGGCTCCTGCTTGATGGATAACCATGAAACTTTCAAGCAGGGAATTGAGGCGATTGAAATTTCTTTGGGACCCTCTTGTGAAGACTTGTCAAACTGTGCCAAAGTTATAGCAAACCAATAAATGATCTTGCTGTGATTACTAGGTCCTTACTACAACTACATAGTGGAGAGGTTCGTAGTTTTGGAGTTAAGATCAGTAAATGTATACATTCCAATATACACCTACCTTCACAATATAGTGGAGGTCAATATTTGTAGGTCAAGATCAGGAAATGGTGCACTGCCTTTTTCCAAGACAGAGGATTGAAAGGAGGAGGAGGACTACAGAAATAAACAATTGGAAAAAAAACCTTACCTCTTCCTTCGACTGTCACTGGCTGCCTTGCTGGGACACCAGCACAGGCTCCCAATACAATCTTGGCACTGCTTTCATGCTATACTTAGCATAAGAGCAGTGTCAAGATTGGTCCGAGCGGCTTGGTCTGCTGCTCAGACAGTGCACTGCAATCTGTGCAGTTTCTTGAAAGCAGCTGTGCAACACATCTGGGTTGAAGAAACCTAACTGAGCATGTCAATTTGGCCGGCCTAAGACCCCCGGCCAAACTAATATGCACACTTAGTGCACTCACTCCACTCCTCCTCCTACCCCCTCCCATGGCCCATCCTCGCCCCTCCCGGCACATGCTGGCTGAGCCAGAAACTGAAAAATATATTTTTATTTTTCACCTGCTGGCTCACCCAGTGGGGCGACGCTCTTGTTATTTGACTCTCAGGATTGAGACGTTTACAGTGATAAGACTCCTATAAGTACGGAGAAGGTTATCTGTTGCTTCATCCAGCCATATAACCATTCAACTTTAAATATAAACACACTTAATATGCAGTTAAAATAGTATTGTTCTTTCTACCAGCACAAACAACAATATTTCATACTTGCTGCACTGACTTCTTTCGAGGTCCCTTATAAAATGTCCAGCTGCTAATTAGCACAATAATAACTATTTTCACATGTTAAGCTAGCTTCAAGCGTGCCGATTCTAGTAATTTACAATGCCTATTAAATACATCACATAACTGTGTAACTAGAATGAAAAAAGAGGTGGTGCAGTGTAGTGGCATTTTGTATACAGTTGAAGAATGTCCGGATATGTCGGTTCAATGAGAGCAAAGTTGCTAAGGGATCTCGCACATGTGTGTGACATTGCCATGACACACTTGGCTCTTCAACATGCATTTTGAGACATATAGGTCCAGATTTAGGAAAAGCCCTCTTTGTGCCCCACTAACGCTACCAGGTGTGCGCCATATTTAAGATACGGTGCACCATGGTGGTATTAGGAACAATAGCATCAAAATGTTTAATGCTACTGTGGTGCTGTGCTCCACTAGCATCACAAATTCTGACGCCAGTGAAGCAAAGTGCAAGGAGGCCCATTGATTGCAGCAGGTGTTAAAAATGATGCCAAAATTAGTGAAATTAAATCATGTAGATTTCATTGCACCATTTTTGTGGGCCCCTGTGCATATATTATGCATAGCGCATGTATAATGTGGTGCAAATTCACGCAAAGTGGCGCAATGCATGGAATGCACCACTTTGTAGCTATGATGCAGCATTTTTTTAAATCTAACACCACAGCATCAAAAAAATGACGCTAATGTGGCATTTGATGGCGCAAGCCCATCCTTAAATTTGGGCCTTCGTTTCACTTCTTTTATTTTATGTCTACGCTAAAAACAAATCCTGCTAACTGCTGAGATCTAGTATGATCTGTAGATCACCAGTTGAACTTGAGGTTAGTCCAACCCGGTCTTATCATTCTTCTGAAGTCCATGAGTTGAGTGAAATTATATTTGAAAGAATAACATGTAATCTTTACAATGCTGACACACAGCAGCACTTCATTATTTAAGTGCTATTTAAAAAATAATTATTATAGAGGGTCTTTAACAACTGGTATAGCCTACGGCAGAATGGCCATGAGGCTATCAGAACATTCCACGTACTGAAGATAGAATGTTCAAATTTCTAAAGGGGGCAACACAAAGACAAACATTGGAATGCAGGAGCAGAAGGAATATGCCAGGCATTATAAGCCTTGAGCTACTTCATTGTCTTCAACAGAGCTCCCAAGATTTCAGTGTTAAAATATTAAATTTACAGATTGTTCATATCAAGACCTTATTATAAGAGGCAACTGAGAGTGCTGGCTAGTTCCTAGATCAGAAACTACCAGGTCCAAAAACATGGCATCCAATTTTACCACGTACAGATCTGCACCCAGTAAAAGCAAAGCCGTAGAGAGACATGAGATGCGGGAGGGGGCAGAGGCAGTGTCTGGCCTCCTCAGCACCTCAGGTCAATGCTTCCACAGCCCGTCCATGGCTTGGCATTGCCACAGGCGCCGGTTTGTGTACACAGCAGTGCTTAGATTACATAAATGGCTCACCACTAACTTCTGCTGTATTCTTAAGGCCACAAGTTGACGTTAATACTGTGGGTACAAATAAGTTAAAAAGTGTCTGTTTTACATTTCAAGGTAGGCTATCAAGACATGCCTATTTGCACTCGGAAGTCAGACGATACTACCTCAGAAACTCCTGGCTCAGGATACAGTGTTTAAACAAGCACTACGCCATCTACTGACCGTGACACATAATGTCAAAGAGCAGAAACTGTTTTGTGATTCTGTCCACTCAATTGACAAGCATTGGCAAAGCCAATAGGTCTCGCCAATATGAGAGCCATTGGCTTTACCAATGCCTTTTATCTATGTTGTACAGCAGTGTGAGTAACGTTCATCATGGCTAAAAGTTAGTGGCATGGCATAGAGGAGAGAGGTGTAGAGGAGAATAGAGTAGAGTGGCGTAGATTGGAGTGACATAGAGTGGAGTGGTGTAGAGCAGAGTGGAGTTGAGTGACACAGACTGGAGTGGAATAGAATGGAGTGGTGTGGCGTGGAATAAAGTAGAGTGGTGTACAGTAGAGTAGTGGAGAGTAGAGTGGCATAGAGTAAAGTGGAATGGCATAGAGTAGAGTAGAGTAGAGTGGAGTAGAGTAGAGTGGCAAAGAGTGGAGTGGCGATGAGTAGAGTGGCTTAGAGTAAAGTGGAATGTAGTGCCAAAGAGTAGAGTGGCAGAGAGTGACAGAGTGGAATCAAGCAGTGTTAAGTGGAGTTACCCAGAGTGGAGTGGAACATCGTAAAGTGGAATGGAGTGATGGAAAGTGGAGGAGCATTGAGTAAAGTGGCACAGAGTGGTGTAGAGTGGCATACAGTGCATACAGTGGCATTGTGTGGTGCGGAAAGAGTTGAGTGGCATAGAGTGGCTTAGAATAGAGTGGCGCAGAGTACAGTGGGATGGAGTGGGATGGATTAGAGTGACGTGTAGTAGAGTTGCATAGAGTTGAGTGGCGTAGAGTGGCATTGTGTGGAATTGTGGGGCATAGAGTAAAGTGGCGTAGAGGGTAGTGGCTCTGAGTAGAGTGGCAAAGAGTGGGGTGTAGTGGAGTAGAGTTGCGTGGCATGGAGTGGAATAGAGTGGTATAGAATATAGTTGCATAGAGTAGAATGGCATGGCATGGCATGTCATGGAGTGGCATAGAGTGTGTTGGAGTGGCATAGGGTGGAGGGTGTAGAGTAGAGTGGTGTAGAGTACAGAGCCATAGAGTGCCATTGTGTGGAGTGACATAGTGTAGGGTGGAGTGATATTGAGTATAGTGGAGTGGCATAGAATAGAGTACAGTGGAATAGAATAGAGTGGCATGGAGTGGAATGGAGTAGAATAAAGTGGTGTGGAATAGAATGGCATAGAGTGGTGTGGAGTGGAGTGGAGTGGAGTGGAGTGGCTTAGAGTGGAGTGGCATAGAATGGTGTTGCATGGAGTAGAGTGGAGTGGAGCAGAGAGGCGTAGAGAAGAGTGGAGTGGAATGGAGTGGTGCAGAATTGTACAGTTGTGGTTGTAACTGAAGTGTCAATTGAGACAGAAGGTAAGGTAAAAGTAACATAAATAAGAAGTCATATGCCTGTGTTAAAAGTAGGAAGACACATTGCACATACCAAAACATTTATAAAATAAAAAAAGTGCATTGCAAAAAGACGAAGAAGAACATATAGACTTGGCTCATGCTCCAGGGAGGAACTAGCACAAGAAAGGAAGTAAGCCTACGGGAGCTAAGTAACAGAAAGATTTCAATTTGAGTGTGCTGCGGGCAGGTTTAAGAACACTGAATTGTAAACAATATGTCTCAAAGCACAAGCACTGCATAGGTTAAACCTAAAAATTATGTATTTAGACCAGGGTCAGACTGCCCTATAGGGCATTCAGGCAGTGCCCCACGAGCTGGTCTGACATGTCAGTATGGGCCGTTTTGTGGCTGTTTGTGGGCATGTTTTGCAGTCTTTTTGGGGTGGTTTTTACTGTTGATTGCCCTGTTATTAACACAAACATTGCCTGTAGCAAGCTCTAATCCATGCAGTCGTCTATATCTTGGAAAACACAAAGAATGTCTTTACAAGTTGAAAAATGGCCTAATTTACAAACATGTGCCACATTGTTATGTATCTAATTCACTAATGGGACCCACATTTACTATGGTGCCCTGCCTATTTTCAGTCCTATTCCGAACCTGTTTTAGACTATCTGATGCATATCATAAATGTAGTAATACAAAGGAGGTTCGAGCAGGCACTATACACTGCCTATCTTCTGGTCACCCACATGTGTTACAATGCCTGCGAGCAAATGCAAGCAAAGAGTGCATGCACTCCAGTGTGTATGAAACCGGGAGCCTTCTGTAAAGGCAGTGTGCGAGCTCAGGCACAGCTCACATCAGGACTGTGGCCCCATTCTTCTAAGCCTTGGCAGGCCTGTTTCCTACAATCACTCAATTCCATCACATAAACATGAACAGCCAGGATTCAAAATCAGTTTGAGGATCTAGCCATTTACCCATGATGCCTCATTTCCTTTTAGCAGCCAACGGGGTTTTGGATATCAGAAGAAGTACGTCAGTAGAATAAGGTGGAAACTTTAAACTGTGTATTGGTTGGTATGTGATTGCTGCCTCATGCCACGACTGAGCCGACCTGTGCGCCACCGATGACACATGCACACATATCTCAAAGAGCTCATTTTTCCAAGCACCGTTTATAAATGGCTACTCTGTTTGTTTGAGCGAAGCTGTTTACAGAAATTAAATAAATGTAGGAAAAAGTACTGTGATTCACTGTAGCCTTGCCAGATGACACTGTCAGAAGGGTACCAGGGAATCCAAGGATGGGCTCTTCCTAACAAACCGGAGCATTCTGCGAGTTGGAGTCTTAGTTTGGTCAATTAAGTAATCAATTAAGTAAATTGAACCAGGTGGACATAATTTCAAGCTGGAAAGCCCACGACAGGAAACTTAGCATAACTTGGAACTAGGTTGAAATTGAAGGTCCTTTGATTAGTGGAGGAAGCATTAAGTCCTCATTTGGAGGATTAGCATCCGTGTGAGAGAATCCGATGGTGGAATTACATGGGCTATGATCAATTCTTTTCCTAGTGCATTCTGCAACAAAGGGGGTCCTTCTACGAAGTATTTAGATAGAAAGTTGTGTAGATTTTTCTAACATAGTACATGTAATTCACCTAAAAACTGTGGACTTTATACACGCTTTGTAGGGGCGGTGGGGCATCTGAGTGAACGCACAGGACTTTTCTGATACTTTTCTTCACAAAAGCCCCATTTTCGCCAGACGCTCACGAGAATAACGTTCTGATGTATCTTTCCCTCGAGAGTGCCCGCTGTTGTGAGATATTTTTACTAAGGACAACTCTTCCACATAACAAAGCTATGCGGTCAGCATACACGCAAAGAATATATGCCAGACCTATGCTTGTGTACTAAAGGCATTGGCAGCTCGCGGTAGGGAAAAGGAGTGTGGTGGCGCATGGCAGGAGTGTGGGGGGGGGGACAACAATAATTTTATTATTATTTTTTTCAAACTTACCGTACGCACCGAGCCGATGTTGCTCCGTTCCGCCCCTCTTCTGCAGACACAGGCTCCCAGCATGTCCTGCCTCCAATCCTAACGCTGCTTTTATGCTACTGGCAGCATAAAAGCAGCGTTAGGCTTCAATGGAGCACCCAGCTAGGACTCTCAGACACACAGTGGAAGTCTCTGCCTGCTGTCTCCAACCCAGCAATGCAATACCTGCGTTGCTGGGTTGAAGAGAGCTCAGTGCACATGTGTGTTTGGCTGGCGCAAGACGACCGGCTAAACATACATGCGCACTGAGGGGGAGTGCTGTGCACTCCCTCTCCATCTCATCACAGACTCATGGTCCCATCCCTTTTACAAGCATTCAGGTGTTTTAAACATAGTTTATTATTGTTTTATAGTAAATGTTTTGCAGCTGCTGCTGGGGGGGGCAACGCTCCTCTACCATAGAGAAGGAGCTGCCACTGCGCATTGGCCTAATCTGTGGGTCAGGAGCGTTGGGAACCCCAAGCTTTAGCAGCTACATTGAGGTGGAGTTCTTGATGGACTTCTGTTTGCAACTTGGAAGATAGAGGCTCATAAGTGAATGAGTGGGTGGGTGAATGAGTGAAAGGATGGTTGGATGGGTGAGAGAAAGGATGGATGAATGAAAGGGAGGGTGGAGGATGGATTAAAGGATGGCTGAATGGATTAGTGAAAGAATTGATGGATGTGTGAATGAATGAATAAAAGAGAGGGCGGATGGATGGTTGGATGGATAGATGGAAGGGTGGATGGGTGAGTAAAATGGTGGATGGGTGAGTGGCTGAAAGTGTGGATGGATGATGGATGGATGGATGAATGGATATATTAATGGCTTGATGTGTGAGTGAAATGGTGCATTGATGGATGAGTGAAAGGATGGATGAGCAGTTGCATGGATGAATGTGTGAAAAGATGGGTTTAAGGATAGATACGTGAAAAGATGGATGGATGAGTGAAAAGGAGGGTGGCTAGATGGACAAAAGGGTAGATGTTTGAGTGAAAGAATGGATGGACGAGGGAAAGAGAGGATGATGAGTGACTGAAAGGATGGATGAATAGATAGATAGATAGACAGATAGATAGATAGATTGATAGATAGGCTTGGATATAGATGGGTGGATGGACTGATTGGTGAAAGACTGAATAATGGATGAAAGAATTAATGGATGACACAATGTAAAGGTGGAATGGTGGATATCAGCAGGTAGATAGAATGATGAAAGGATGAATGGATAGATGCTTTAATTAAAGAGACAAGTTCGCTCTTCCAGGGAGAGTCGTGATAACTTGCTTCAGTTACTTGGTGCCAAAAGTGTTTCGGTTCGAATTGGGGGTGTTTTAATTTTTGGCTACTCCCTTGTTCTAGCTCATCCACCATGCATCAGAAGATATATGTCCATTATAAGATGTGCAGCCTATGTAAGCAAGGGTGTGCCTTAACAGACGTGCACCTCAACTCGATTCACCCTCCAGGATATATATTTTTGTTAGAAATTGTGGCAAATATACAAATGATGTAGGTAAAAAAAATAGGCCAGTCAAAACCACACGGAATTGTATTGGGCTAAAGCTAGCTTGACAGAAGATGTCAAAGAGGGGAATTTTCCATTAGGGAAATTTGTGGGTCCCTAACGTTTGCTCTCCTTTAATTTGATGTATATCTGGTACACTGTAATAATCACAATAGTTTACTTTAATAAGGAAGGGGTCAACAGCTGATTCCTGTATGTACTTGATGTATGCATGCTTGTACACACAGTGCAGCCTGTGTAAACCGTGCACAGTGGCAGTGCAGAATAGAAGGGGACGAGGGAAGGGCCCTGAGCATTAGTATATGCATGCAATGATTTAAGCTGACATTTAATGATCTTAAAAGAGCCTGCGCCTTTAAAGGGTAGGTGATTTTCTAATACGAAGCATGCCTTGGCAGGTGTGACCAGTCGAGTTTATGCTCACCTGTGAGACATTTCTATACATGTATTCAGCCGGTCGGATGCGCCTTTGTCTCCCAAGAATTTCGGGTGAGATGGAGCGGAACGCTATGGGGAAGCTGATGAAACCGCCATTCTTTATAAAGTAAACAATCTCCGGACAGGCTTTGCAAAAAATGCACGCAGTGGCAAATTTATCACTTCAGAGCAATCCTGTCACAGGCCCCTTCTGGCTCGGATCGCTGGGTGTCTAGACCAGTGCTGAGAGGAAGTTTCCTTTGCTATTCCAAGCATTCTGGTGTTTCAATCAGGGTTTTTCTAGCCTTTTAATTCACAGGCGGAAACTTTTCCTTTGCAAGAAAAAGTAACACGCAATCCGACCTCTAAAGAAAAGGAGGATTACGAAACCCCCAAAAATTCAGAAATAGTTCTGTAAGTCTCATATGAGGCTTGAGTAGACCAAAGACCTTAGCACATTACCTCTACGTCCTGCCTCCTTTTCCCAGCAATGCCAAGAAATCAATGTCCGGTCAAATACTTATTTTTAAAATAAAAATACATTTATTTCTTACTCTAAGCACTTAAAGCAATGTTATGACATATATAGACAATAACACATTTCCCCTTGAGGTTGGGGCCCTAGTAGTTCACTAAAAATCCCTGTCCCACTTGCTCTTCACGATGTGGTAGGGGTTATTCACCAGTCACTGGTGACTACAACCAGGGAATGCACACTAGTAGCCCTTAATTCAAAAGTCCACTCTGACTCTTAGAAAAATAGTCAAAAGTGTGTTGGTGCTGCACAGCCCTTAACATCGAGTTCCCTGGGGCCCAATAGGCCCATAATCAGTCTTACCAGCTCCAGGAGCTAGGACACTTGAAATGTCCCAGTGAATGCCCCGACAGTGGGCTTGTTCAGAGAGTCAGCTACACTCGGGCTCTCCCCTGAGCATATGGGGCCCTCTCCAGCAATGATCGGAGGTGTCCTGGTGCTCCTCCTGCATGATAAGTCTTGCTCTCCCCAATGGGCGGGAGGAGGGCGAGGATTCCAGCATAGGCCCGCTGATGTGGTGATGCACTCATGGCGTTCTCCTCAGTACATGGTGGCAAACCAGGCTCAATCCGCGGTGCTTCCTGGTGACCTACAGGTCACAGCCCACAGTTCTCAGGGATGGCCCGATCCTCGCATCTACTTGGGTATCAGCAGGCCCTCCTAGCATACGAGGTTGCCGTAACTCTACTGGCCAGGGTGCCATCCTTCACTGCACAGTAGTATGCACCATGGCAGCCCTTCCTGGAATACGAGGTCACCACTAGGCTCTGCACAGGCTTTGGCCCTGCATATCCAGCACCATTCTGGCATATGGGGGTTTCCAATTGTAATCCGTACACAGTCAGTGACCCGATCAGTGTAGCAGCTGGCTCCTCACACCTCACAAGGGGAGTCCTCTCGACTGGGCTCCCAACTGGAAATCCCTCCCTTCAACACTGTGCTCTTCCTCGCAGGGCACACTGGTCTTGGCAAACAGGCAGGCGTTGGTGCTCCAGGCTTCAAAGCAGGTGGTCTTAGTTTCCCTGGGTGATGCCCCCTCACCCAGTAGGGAGGCTAGTAGGCCTTGGCCTGCAGTCAAGGTCACAGGCAAACATCTTGTACAGCTTCCCCTCCTCACACAGCCCTTCTAACTGCGTCGCACTTGACAACATTTTGGAGTCTCAAACTCTCCTTTTTATTGGGGTTCTGCTTCTTTTGATGTGCACACTTTTCTTCTCTCTTTGTCCCCTTAAAAGGCTGTCTGTCACAGCAGGCGAGACTCCGAAGCTTACAGCCCCACTACACAGGCCAGGGAAGCGATTAGAGTTCACACTTGGATGTTTGCCACAGTGATATGTGCTTCAATTGGTCCTGGGCCCCCAGCCCTACTCTTTATGATTCCCTTGCCAGTCTCATCTCCTTTGTTGGACCTGTCATCCTTAGAGTGGCCTTCCCTCAAACTCTTTGTCTTCCTCCTCCATTTTTGCTGAGCTCAGTTGTGCTGGCTGTAGGACTCTGCACACTTTACCACTGCTAACCAGTGCTAAAGTGCATGTGCTCACTCCTTAAAACATGGTAATATTGGCGTATCCCCAATTGCCATATTTAATTTACTTGTAAATCCCTAGTAAAGTGGCACTACATATGCTGAGGGCCTGTTAAATGCTGCTAGGGGACCAGCAGCACTGATTTTGCCACCCACTTAAGTAGCCATTTAAGCATGTCTTAAACCTGCCATTGCAGCCTGTGTGTAAGTTTTAAACTGCCATTTCAACCTGGCAACGTAAACCTTTTTCCAGGCCCAAACCTTCCTTTTTAATACATATAAGTCACCCCTAGGGTAGGCCCTGGAGAGCCCAGACATCAGGGTGCAGTGTAATTATAACAGTGAACATGTACTTTTAAGTTTTACATGTTTGGTATTTGAAACTCTTAAATTCATTTTTCACTACTGCAAGGTCTACCTCTCCCATAGACTAACTTTGGAGTTTCCTTATTACATTTAATAAGCAGTAATTTCCAAATGGGAACAGGTGACCAATTCATGTTTGGTGTCTTTGAAATTGTAATGAAAGATCCTAACTTATGGAAGTCAGATTTTAAATTACAATTTTGAAAATGCCACTTTTAGATAGTTGGCATTTTCCTGTCTTAGCCATTTAGCGGCCCATGAGTAGGTGTAGCTGACAGTTGGGCTTTGTGTATTTCTCTTAGACAACACACAATAAAGAGCTTAGAATGCCTAGATGTGCTATCATTGTCAGGTCGAGAGGGAGGAGCTGGGGACAGCTCCACTTATACATGAATAGGCTGTGTACTGCCTCCACACAAAGGGCTGCATGCCCACTGTCGTTAGTCTGGAGCCAGGGCAGAGAAGGCAGGATTTCTGGGGAGCTCATAGGGAAATCTCAGACACCAACTCTGCAATAGACTTCTGGACCTGAAGACTCTGCCAGGAAGAAGGACTGCTGTGCTGCTGAAAGGACTGCTACTCTGCTGTACTGCTGAACTGACGCTTTGCTGAACTGCTGGCCTGCTGCCCTGCTGTCCTCTTGCCCGGGAGAGGAGAACTGAACCTACAACTTCATCTTGAACCTAGGGCCTCCAGAGTGACTCCAAAGGCTAGTCTGCTGGCCTCATGAGCTGAGCCTTAGGGACATAAAAGATTCCTAACATCCTGCATCAACACCTGGACCCAGCTGAAGTGAGTTCCTGACCAGCCAAGCGGTGTCCCTCAGGCCCTGAACTCCTTGGGGTTGCTTCAGAGAGTTGTTTGAAAGTTTTTGGGTTCTTCACGAGCACAAATGGGACAGTTCACAGCCAGCTGTCACCACCCACGCTGCCATTGAACGTGAAGCTCTAGCAGCCGCTTTTTCATGCTACAGCATTAACTGCTCACGAGGACTGCCAAAACGAAGCTCTAGCAATGGCCATCTGTGACGCCTGGCCTGCTCTTTGCACTACTCCGGCAGCCTCCCACGATGCTCTCCCTGCTCCTCGCTGTGAATGGGATTCTTTAAAAAAAAAAATGTATTCAACATTTGCTCAGTGAACAAAATTTGCTACCATCTTGGACAAATACATTGTTTAATCACAGAGAAAAGGCATGATATATTTACAGTCATGGCTAGTGTCAAACAGCAGTATGAATTATAAGCATGCACACTTAAACCAAAACAAATATAATTTCCTAACTGCAAAGTCTTAAATCATTCAAATTCCCCCATCTCATAGTCCCTCTACAGGTCCCCAAAGGTCAGTAGTGTCCCCCCTCTCCAAATATCTCCAAGATGTGCAACACCTATCACCTCCCATTTAGGAAAACCCTTCAACTTCCAGACTTCCTTCAGTTGGTCGCTGCCCCAGAGTGTGGGTATGTCTGTAAGCTTGTCCTCCCATCCCAGAACTGTGGTGGCTTCTCTCCACGCCCTCACTACTGATTGAGTGTGTATCAGTAGCCGCCCCTTGCGTTTCCTTGTGTATACCATTGATGAGTAGCGGCACCTTCCCATAGCCTCTCTGTCAACTAGATAAGCCGGGTCCTCCATATCTGCAAACACCCAGTCACTAATTGTAATCAATTCACCGCCAATAGTAGGTGTGTATGTCACCAATCACCAGTCCGCTCTTAAACACCCCTCGTTGGAGCTTAATAAGAGAAATACACAAACTGCCCCTTCCCATAGGAGCTTGTGCAGCTCACAGTTGATCTTGCAAAAGAATTCAGGCGGCATCTTTTAGAGGGTATTTTAAAGAACATACAATTGGCAGGGAAGGGCCATCATCTTGAAGAGTACAGCCCTTTCCATCAAGGACACCAGGAGTGTCCATCAGTGAGCGACATCATAGCAGAGGTGCTCCAGCTGAGGAAAAAAGTTTTTCCCAAGAACTCCTCAGCATTTCACATTACAAGAATGCCCAGATACTGAAAACCGTCTGTCACAACTTGGGCCATGCATCTTGATGGAAGTGTTCGCCTACCCCCCACAAGAGAGAAGATAAGGGATTTATCCCAATTAATCTAGTACCAAGAATAGCTTCCAAAGAGTTGAAAACTGTGGAATATTCTGCCCACCGTAACATGCGGGGTATAATAGGATGTCGTCAGCATATAGGGCGATTCTTTCCTCCAGGCTTCCTCCCCCTTCAGTTACACATATGAGAAGGTCCTGACGAATCCAGATGGCCAGTAGTTCCAATGCTAAAGCAAAAATCATTGTGGATAGAGGGCAGCCCTGCCTTGTGCCCTTATAAAGGGTTAAGGGATGGGACAATGCACCATTTACTCTCACCCTCACCAAAGGGTCCTGATACAGGTCCCTGGTCTGGTGACGACTGGGAACAAGTAGGGCCATTCAATGCTATCAAATGCTATCCCCACATTCGAGGAGAGCAGAATAGCGTCTTCATTGTAGGGTGTCCTGGTCATGTGCAAGACCCCATAGAGGGACCTCAGATTCAATCTAGCACCACTATGCCGCATAAAGCCAGATTGATCTGGGTGGACCTCTGTGGTTATTACTGTCTTCAATCTATAACCCAGCCCCTTTGCTAAGACCTTGGACTTTACATTCAGGAGGGATCAGCATTTGCTGCAAGCCATGGGGGGCTTACATTTTTGGGGAATTACTATGATGGTTTGCTAATCTCTGGTCTATTGGGAGGGTGACTTCCTCTCTAGCCTCCTGGAACTTGTCTAGCATATGGTGAATGGGACTGTTGGTGCTTCTTTGAGAAGGTAAAACCTTCAACAGGTCTAGTCTGGTGAGGTGTAGCCGATCTGCACTTTATTGCAGTCAGCCTGAACTTGTGACTTTGATCTGGTCCAGGGCAATCAGATAGCCATAGTTGGCCCTTTGTGCTTTTTTCCTGCTATTTTCATGAAAATCTTTAAACATTCATAACTCTGGTCAAACTGATTGGATTTGGGTAATTTTGGTCTTTATTGATTTATTACAAAGTATTCTATTTTTCAAACTCTTTTGTGGGATTATTTTGTTGTGTGTTTTCACTCTTTTACTGTATGAAGTGTTGCACAAATGCTTTACACATTGTCTTTGAGTTAAGCTTGACTGCTCTGTGCCAAGCTACCTAAGGGTTGAACACAGGTTAACTTAGAGTTTGCTTGTGACTTCACCCTGAGAAAAATTGTGGTTGCTACTTGAGACGGGTTTCAACCCCATCAATCAGTAACCCAATTTCTTACATCCTTCCTGAGATGTATCAAGGCCCTTTCCCTTGTGATCTATCGCTGAATCAAAGTGCAAAAGGGGAATGCAGCAAAACACAGATCTACCTGGGGGAGTTCTCTACTACTCATGTCTTCACCAGACAGGGATGGTTTTCCCAGGGTCCTCTTGTACTCAGTATACATACATAGCACACCTACTGTCCATTACTGTCACCTCCATGTATTGTGCCACCCTAGGAACACATACATTTAGCACGCAATCACTCTGTGTGAACTGCTCAGTACTGTAGCCTTTCTGTATTGTGCCATTTTGAGCTACATGCAAACACACTCACTGCTACTACACACATTCTCAATGCTGGCACTGCACAACACTTCACCTTTCATGTATTGTATAGGAGTGTGCGGGGAGCTCCGCTCTGCTAGCAGAGCTAAAAGAGTTTTTGGAACTCTGCACTCTGCTTGGAGAGCGGAGTTATCCAGAAAACTCCGCTAGCCCTGCCAGCGGAGCGGAGCTCACCCGGTGCATGCTGCAGCCTAATATGGGCTGATCAGGCCCAACCCTGCTTAGTGCTTCCGAGCTGGGTGCATTCAGGAGGACTCTGAAGAATTCTGCAAAGCCAGACTCCGTTCACTCTGCCCAGGCATAGTATTGTACTTACAGAAGCACAATCACCCAGAACATGCTTTCATTCTACATACACTGTACAGCACTATATTACTCATGCAATGAATTCCTCACTGGTATACATTCACCCAGTAGGCACACTCGCCATGCATGCACTGCACAGCACTGCTCTATCCCTGTACTTTACCCTTCCCAGGCAGACATTCATCCAGCGCAGTCACCACTCCTTCGCTGCATAGTACCCTACATCTAACTCAGGGGGGAGTTAAGCACACAGAAGGGGACATTTTAAAAAAGAGAGTGATCCTGTAGGCCTCACTCCAGTGACACAGGCTAAAAAGGTCCTCTTCATCCTACCGATCTCTTCATGGTATGCTGCCACCACTACACTCAGACTGCTTAGCCTTCCACCACTATGAGGGGAGCGCTTCAGGTGCTCCTCACGGTGCAACAAGACCACAATCCATGAGACAGTCCAATGTCATGGAACACATGCATGATCTGTCTTTGCCTATGACAACAAAAATGAGAATTAGGGATCCCGATAACAGTACAGTTGGGCACTCAAGGCAGGTGTACACATCCACAGCCATACAGAAGATGTTTCCATCCTAACACTTAGGGGGTGATTCTAACCCTGGCGGTGGGTGATAAAGCGGCGGCCAACCCGCCAACAGGCCGGCGGTCCAAAAAATGGAATTCTGACCCTGGCGGGAACCGCCAACACAGCCCGCCACATTAACACTCCGACCGCCACGGCGGGACCGACAAACAGCGCAGCGGTCACCGCCAACAGACAGGCGGCAGACAATGTTCCGCCCACACTATCATGACCGTCCAATCCGCCACCTTTTCCGGGGTGGGAGCCCCGCCGATAAAAACACGGCGGAAACAGACTACGAACGGAAAACGCGCACCTCTACGCACTCCACGAGGAAGGAGGACAGCATGGAACCCGAATTAAACATCCTACCTGCTCTCGTCTACCTGCTCATCTACCACGAGTACGAACGCCGGCGCAGACGACAACGGTGAGTACTGCACCTACGACACAGGGGAGGACGAAAGGTCACGTGCACACACATACGCGATACACCCACCCCCCCAAACCATGTACACACCAATGCAGAGCAACAAGTCACAGTGAAACCACCCAAACCCCCGTAAAGAAAACAAGGACATAATTAAATAGTGACTCGAAATTTATGGGAAATAAAAACCACTGATAAGTCACGGTCAAATAGCAATAACAACTCAAAAATCCAAATTCAATATCCAGTGCATACGAAAAACCGAGGCAATAAGTCCTGCACAACTGACGAGATTCGAAGTGTCCGTGGGCCAAAGTGTAGCAACACAAGGCCAAAGCCCACACAGGAGACCTGAGTCCTTTGGAGAGAACACTGCAGGGGCATCTGATGAAAAAACTACAGGCACCTCAGGGGGAAGGGAAGGGGGGGGGGCACCACAGCCACATGAGTCCACGACGCCAGATCCACGAAGGGGCCACCATGCCCACTCGGCCATCCTGGGGAGTGCAAAGCCACAGTCTCTCAAGTCTCTACAGTGGGTGGGTTGCCCACTCGGCCATCCTGGGGAGTGCAAAGCCACAGTCTCTCAAGTCTCTACAGTGGGTGGGTTGCCCACTGATCAATCCTGGGGAGTGCAAAGCCACAGTCCATCAGGTGGATTACAGTCTCCACTGGTCAAGGAGGAGGCATGGTGGGCACAGTGAACCGTTAACAGTGCATGACAGGAAGGGCCCAGCGGAGCGGTGCTTGAGACGGCGGGGCCCAGCGGAGCGGTGCTTGACAGGAAGGGCCCAGCGGAGCGGTGCTTGAGACGGCGGGGCCCAGCGGAGCGGTGCTTGACAGGAAGGGCCCAGCGGAGCGGTGCTTGAGACGGCGGGGCCCAGCGGAGCAGTGCTTGAGATGAAGGGCCCAGCGGAGCGGTGCTTGAGATGAAGGGCCCAGCGGAGCGGTGCTTGAGATGAAGGGCCCAGCGGAGCGGTGCTTGAGATGAAGGGCCCAGCGGAGCGGTGCTTGACAGGAAGGGCCCAGCGGAGCGGTGCTTGAGATGAAGGGCCCAGCGGAGCGGTGCTTGAGACGGCGGGGCCCAGCGGTGCGGTGCTTGACAGGAAGGGCCCAGCGGAGCGGTGCTTGAGATGAAGGGCCCAGCGGAGCGGTGCTTGAGACGGCGGGGCCCAGCGTAGCGGTGCTTGAAAGGAAGGGCCCAGCGTAGCGGTGCTTGAGATGAAGGGCCCAGCGGAGCGGTGCTTGAGACGGCGGGGCCCAGCGGAGCGGTGCTTGACAGGAAGGGCCCAGCGGAGCGGTGCTTGAGACGGCGGGGCCCAGCGGAGCGGTGCTTGACAGGAAGGGCCCAGCGGAGCGGTGCTTGAGACGGCGGGGCCCAGCGGAGCGGTGCTTGACAGGAAGGGCCCAGCGGAGCGGTGCTTGAGATGAAGGGCCCAGCGGAGCGGTGCTTGAGATGAAGGGCCCAGGGGAGCGGTGCTTGAGATGAAGGGCCCAGCGGAGCGGTGCTTGACAGGAAGGGCCCAGCGGATCGGTGCTTGAGATGAAGGGCCCAGCGGAGCGGTGCTTGAGACGGCGGGGCCCAGCGGAGCGGTGCTTGACAGGAAGGGCCCAGTGGAGCGGTGCTTGAGACGGCGGGGCCCAGCGGAGCGGTGCTTGACAGGAAGGGCCCAGCGGAGCGGTGCTTGAGACGGCGGGGCCCAGCGGAGCGGTGCTTGACAGGAAGGGCCCAGCGGAGCGGTGCTTGAGACGGCGGGGTTCAGCGGTGCTCTTCTGCACGGCAGGGCCCTGTTCAGCGGTGCTCTTCTGCACGGCGGGGCCCTGTTCAGCGGTGCTCTTCTGCACGGCGGGGCCCTGTTCAGCGGTGCTCTTCTGCACGGCGGGGCCCTCTTCAGCGGTGCTCCTCTGCACGGCGGGGCCCTGTTCAGCGGTGCTCTTCTGCACGGCGGGGCCCTGTTCAGCGGTGCTTTACTGCACGGCGGGGCCCTCTTCAGCGGTGCTCTTCTGCACGGCGGGGCCCTCTTCAGCGGTGCTCTTCTGCACGGCGGGGCCCTCTTCAGTGGTGCTCCTCTGCACGGCGGGGCCCTGTTCAGCAGTGCTCTTCTGCACGGCGGGGCCCTCTTCAGCGGTGCTCTTCTGCACGGCGGGGCCCTCTTCAGCGGTGCTCTTCTGCACGGCAGGGCCCTCTTCAGGGGTGCTCTTCTGCACGGTGGGGCCCTGTTCAGCGGTGCTCTTCTGCACGGCGGGGCCCTCTTCAGCGGTGCTCTTCTGCACGGCGGGCCCTCTTCAGCGGTGCTCTTCTGCACGGCGGGGCCCTCTTCAGCGGTGCTCTTCTGCACAGCGGGGCCCTGTTCAGCGGTGCTCTTCTGCACGGCAGGGCCCTCTTCAGCGGTGCTCTTCCAGTAGGTCAAGGGAGCCAGACCTGGCCTGGACTCCCTGCTCACTCGCCCTCCGACCGTGCTGTTGCTGGACCCTTCGGTGACGGAGTCCTGGGCCCTTTGGTGTCCTTCCTAACACCCGGGATGGGGCTTGTGGGCCCCTCCTGCTCCACGCTCCTGCTGGCTGACTTTTCCGCCCTGCTGCCCTTTCGCTCCTTAGATGGGGCTCTCGGGCCCTTGCCTCCCCTAGCTGTTGTGGCTGGTGAGGTGGGAGAACTTGGCTCCTTGGGGGCAGCCGTGTCAGTCCTCTCACGGCGGCCCTTTAGCTTCCTGGTCTTCTTGCCTGGTGGGGGGCTGGCTGTCCCCTTGCTGCTGATTGAGGTGTCACTGCTGGCAAAGGGTGGGCTCCAGAACCCATGCACCACAGTGACACTAGAAGCTGGGCTGGTGGTGGCTGAGGTGCTCTTGGGACTCTTTGCAGATGGAGGGGGTGGGTCAGTGGAGGGAAAGAGGTCAAGATTAGCAAGGAAAAGTTTCTTAGGACCAAGGTAAAAGGTAGGAGAAGTGGAGATGGAAGTGGAGGAATAGGATGTGGTTGTAGGAGAGTCAGGTGTGCTGTCTTTGGGTGCAGGTGCATGTGCTGGAGGCTGTCGTGAGGTGGATGGCTGTTGGGTGGGTGGCTGCCTGCGTTTGTGTGTCTTGGAAGAGGGGGTGACAGACACAGTGGGAGAGGACACAGGGGACGTGTAAATGGTAGTGGGGGTGGTGACTGCACGTGTGCGGACTGGACTGGAGGGTGTGCTGGTGATGGAAGCACTGGCTGATGGTGGTGTGCATGCAGGTGTGAGTGTAGACGTCACAGGGAGGGAGGAGGGAGACGAGGAGGAGGGGGACACAGAGGTGGTAGTGACTGTTGGAATGTCTGCATCTGGGTGTTGCTTGCGTGAATGCTTGTGGGTTCTGTGGTGCTTGTGTCTGGATGAGCTGCCCTTGGGTGTTGAGGTGTGTGCAGGCTGGTCTGATGGTGTGGATGGGATAGGCTGAGGAACAAGAGACAGAGAAAGGGTGGAGGCAGTTAGAAGAGGGAGGCTGGAAACAGGGACAATGGCTGCCGTCAGTTCTGAGGCCAGAGCATTGAACGATCGTTGATGGGCAGCCTGACCCGAATGAATGCCCTCCAGGTAGGCATTGCTCCGATGCACCTCCCTTTCTACCCCCTGGATGGCATTCAAAAGGGTAGTCTGCCCAACAATGAGTGTCCTGAGGAGATCAATGACCTCCTCACTGAGGGCAGCAGGGGTAACAGGGGCAGGGGCTGAGGTGCCTGGGGCGAAGGAGACGCCCGCCTTCCTGGGCGAGCGGGCACGGAGCGTAGGCTGAGGGGCTGCTGGGAGGGCGGGGCTGGTGCGCTGGGTGGCGGCTGTACCTGTAGAGGCGGGGGGCCCGGATGTTGCCGCCACCGCTAGGGAGCTCCCATCCGAGGACGTGTCGCTGTCGCTGGTGTCACCACCGGTCCCCGTTGTGGTGCTCCCCTCGCCCTCCGGATCACTGGTGCCCTCGGTGTCTGTTCCTGGTCCCACCGGGGCCTTGTGACTTGCAGCTCCCTCGTGCTCCGATGCCAATTCTCCTCCGCCTGATGATGCTAATGCACAGATGCACAAGAAGACGAAGAAGAAGGGTGGGGGGAGAAAAACGAAGACCAGGTTGAGTGCATGCAATGTCAACACCGTTGGCAGAGAGGACAGACACAGGAGCCTCATGCACTAAGCCGCGCATTCGGGGTACACTACTCAGTACTTCTGACTAGGACTACAGGTCTAGAGACGAGAAAGGCGCACATGTGTGATGCTGGCCCATCGATAGCTGTACTTGTCACCCTACAGAGGTGGGGGCCGGGAGCACAGGGCCATGCCTAAAGGAGAGGACTACACTACAGAAAGCGCCCTGGCCTAATGTCACCCCCAACCCTCCTCCCCCACCCAGACGCCTCCACTGCGCAGAGAGATAGCAGAATGTGCTGATACTCACCCCCTTGTGTCTTCTGTGATGTCCTCAAGCGCCCATCCAAATCAGGGTAGGCCACCGCCAGGATCCGGGACATCAGGGGGATCAGGGTACGACTGGCACCCCTCCTAGGTTGGGAGGCCATCCCCAGCAGTGACTCGGCGGTCTTCCTGGTCCCGCGGCGGATGTCCTCCCACCTCTTGCGGCAGTGGGTGCCCCGTCTGACGTGGACCCCCAGGGCCCGGACTTCCTTGGCGATGGCACGCCATATGTCCACTTTCTGATGGGCGCTGACCTATTTGACATGTACAGGGTGGGAAGGAGAAATCATCATATTCCTGCATGTTAGATGCGATTGGCCCCCTCTCCCCAACCTTGCCATGTGGCACATGCTCTCATCTGTTGTGCGTTGCACTCCTCATTCGCCCCCCACCCCACCAACTTAGCATCCACCCCACTCCACACAGGCATAGCCCATTCAATGTGCACCCAGTGTACTTACCTGTTGGTCTGGAGGACCGTAGAGTAACGCATACTGGGGGAGGACCCCGTCCACGAGCTTCTCCAACTCTTCGGAACTGAAGGCGGGGGCCCTTTCCCCAGTCGCAGCAGCCATTGTCACTTCCAGACCGAGGTCACAGCAGCACTTGCAGAATAGGTCCTCTCCTGTGGAAGATCAGGTCTCGAGTGATTAAGCAGATAGAAAATGGCGGTCACGCCCGCGGCGGTGCGTACCGCGACGGTGCGTATCGCGACCGCCGGCGCACCTCATTATTGGCTCCTGAAACCCATAGGCTTCAATGTTAGCCAATGCGGCTTCGTATAGCGGTCTTCGACCGCCTACCGCCACGGTGTGCCACGCCAGCGCATTGACCTCACATCCCATTGTCCCACTTCACAGGTCAGGCAGCCGCCATTTCAAGGGCCCACATGGCATTATTTGTACTGCGACACACAGGCCTAGGCCTTGCATTGCCACACATACACGCCTTTCAAGACATAGATAATCGTGTGCTATGCATGCAGTGGTGAACGTACCTGTGACTTGCTTGACTCTGTGCTCCATGTTGTCCTTCCTAGGCACCATCCGCTGGGACTTGCGAGGAGAAGGATGAATGCTCGCGTGTACCGACCGCTGGTGGACCTGTCGACAATGGAAGAACGCCACATCATACTACGATACCGACTTGACCGAGCCACTATACATGAACTGTGTGCCCAGCTGGAGCCAGCCCTGATGTCCCCCATCCGCCAACCCACAGGAATTCCCCCTCTAGTGCAGGTTCTGTCAGTCCTCCATTTTCTGGCAAGTGGCTCATTCCAGACAACAGTGGCCATGTCATCTGGAATGTCTCAGCCTATGTTTTCAAAAATCTTGTCTAGAGTGTTGTCTGCCCTGATGAAACACATGCGGCGCTACATTGTATTCCCTGAGGAGGTAGATTTGGCCACTGTGAAGGGTGATTTTTATGCCCTTGGATATATACCCAACATAATTGGTGCCATTGATGGAACCCATGTGGCTTTAGTACCCCCAAAAGACGATGAGCAGGTGTACAGAAACAGGAAAAGTTACCATTCGATGAACGTTCAGGTGGTCTGTTTGGCTGACCAGTACATCTCCCATGTGAATGCCATGTTCCCTGGGTCAGTGCATGACGCGTATGTGATGCGAAATAGCAGCATCCCTTATGTGATGGAACAGCTACAGAGACAACGTGTGTGGCTAATTGGTGACTCTGGTTACCCCAACCTGCCTTGGCTATTGACCCCAGTGAGGAATCCCCGGACCAGGGCAGAGGAACGGTACAATGAGGCCCATGGGCGAACTCGGAGGGTCATTGAAAGAACCTTTGGCCTCCTGAAGGCCAGGTTTAGGTGCCTACATATGACAGGGGGATCCCTGATGTACTCACCAAAGAAGGTGTGCCAGATCATCGTGGCCTGCTGTATGCTTCACAATCGGGCATTGCGACGTCAGGTGCCCTTCCTGCAGGAGGATGGTCCAGATGGTGGGGTTGAAGCAGCTGTGGAGCCTGCGGAGAGTGAAGAGGAGGAAGACGAAGAGGACGACCCAGACAACAGGGACAGAGTTATTCAACAGTATTTTCAGTAGCACACAGGTAGGAATCACCCACGCCATTTAACATTTACTGAATGCCCCCTGCATCTTTACTTTGTGTATTTCCCCCCAGTTCTTTTAAACTGAAGTTTACTTTTCCCTTCCCTTTTCAGTGCTGTATGACCCACTGCGTGACTTCTGCTTGGTTAGCCCATGGACTAATGCTTATTGACATCGGTATGTTGTCCACACATAAATAACAGAACATTATTGATAAGTAATGTGTTATACATTTGTAATTAATACAGGCTGACTCCAGAATGATTTATGTGCAATGAGTGATTTATTTTTAGTGCTATATTTTGGTACATGATATTAAAACGGTGAAGGGTGAGGGTGGAGTTATGTCCATGGCAGAGTCCAGTTCTCGGTCGCACAGGTGCATTGTTCATATGGCTGTGGATGGATGGAGCAGGGGCAGTTCAAGGTTGGACAGGGTGACACTGTGGGACAGTGGAATGACATCCGGGGGAAAATTAGGCTGGCGGGGGTCTTGGCATCCTACTCTGTCTTCCTTTGAGATCTCAGGTTCCTCTTGCGGGGTGGTTGTTCTTCAGCAGGAGGTGGGGTTCTGGTGGCCCGTCGTTCTGTGGGGGCCTCCTGACCACTAGCGCCGGCGGAGGTGGTAGGCTGTTCCTGTCTAGTGACAGGGGCCCTTTGCGGGGCCACATGGTCCCGCAATGTGGTTTCTATCCGGTTGAGGGCCTGGACTATGGTCCCCATTGCGGTAGCGATGTCCCGGAGTTCATTGCTGAACCCCATGTACCGTTCCTCCTGCTGTGCCTGGATCTCGGTGAACCTGGCCAGTACCGTCGCCATCGTCTCCTGGGAGTGATGGTATGCTCCCATGGTGGTGGTGAGGGCCTCTTGGAGAGTGGGTTCCCTGGGCCTGTCCTCCCCCCCCCGTCGCACAGCAGCCCTCCCAGTTGCCCTGTTTCCCCGGGCCTCTGTCCCCTGGACGGTGTGCCCACTACCACTGCCCCCAGGTCCCTGTTGTTGTTGGGGTGTTGGGTCAGCCTGGGTGCCCTGTAGTGGCGGACACACCGCTGATTGACGCGTCCGCGAGACAGAGGCATGGGCCCGCTGGGTGGGAGCTGTGCTGGTGTTCCCAGAGGGGTTTGGGTCTGCTGTGGCCTGTGTCTGTGTGTGGGGAACCGACTGTCCAGAGGTCCCCGATGGTCCGGGCTGGTCGTCAGGTTCTAGGTCGACAGAGCTGCTGTCCTCGCTGGGGGCCTGTTCTGGGGGTGGGATGGACATCTCTGGACCCTCCGTGGCGGTGTGTTGGCGTTCGGGCCCTGCAGGGGTGAAGGAGTATGGTTATTGTTTCTGTGTGTGCCATGGCGTGCATTTTGAGTGCCCTTGTCCCCCAGTGCTGGCATTCCCTTGTGGGAGGTGTTGTGAGGGTTTGGGGGGGGTGTATGGGTATGTGCAATGGTCATGCTTTGGTGGTGGCTGTCTATGGTTTTGTGTTGGCATTCAGGGGTTGGTGTTGTTTAGGGTGGGTTGTGCTGGTGAGACATTGGCAGGGAGGTTATGTGCTGGGGGGTGATATTGGAGGTGAGGGAGGGGGGGGGGTTGGCATGCTGGTGGTTGGGGGGGTGAAGTAGTTGAGATTCGACTTACCAGAGTCCATTCCTCCGTGTACTCCAGCGAGGCCATCAGGATGCAGGATGTTTACCACCTCTTGCTCCCATGCTGTGAATTGGGGTGGGGTGGGTGGGGGTCCGCCGCCAGTCTTCTGCACAGCGATGTTGTGCCTGGAGATCATCGAGCGCACCTTCCCCCGTAGGTCGTTCCATCGCTTTCTGATATCTTCCCGGTTTCTGGGATGCTGTCCCACAGCGTTGACCCTGTCTACGATCCTTTGCCATAGCTCAGCCTTCCTTGCTATGGTGGTGTGCTGCACCTGTGTGCCGAAGAGCTGGGGCTCAACCCTCATGATTTCCTCCACCATGACCCGGAGTTCTTGGTCCGAAAACCTTGGGTGTCTTTGGGGTGCCATGGGGTGGTGTGGATGAGGTGTGGGGTGGTGTTTGTGGTGATGTGCGTGGTGATATGTGGTGATGTGTGCGTAGATGTGGTGTGGGTGATGAAGTTGTGTTCCTGTGTGTGTTGGGGTTTTCTATTGCTGTGCTCGCTATCTCTATCTCTATCTCTCTCGCCTTCTCTACGATTTCCAACTAGTGGGGGTTTGTGGGTGATGTGGGTGTGTGTTTTATAGTTGATTGGATGTGTGGGAGCGTTGTTTGTATGTGTCTCAGGTGTGCGTATTTCAAAATGTCCAATGTGGCAGTGTTTTGGAGCTGTGTGTGTATTTTGACCGCGGCGGTGTGTACCGCCAATGGAATACCGCGTTTGAAAGACCGCCGCGTGGATTCGTGGGTCAGAATGGCATGGGCGTGTTTGTGTTGGCGTGACGGTGGAGGTTTGGTCATCTCCAGTTTTCCGCGGCCCGCTGATGAGGCGGCCTTCCTTGGATGTCGGATTTTTGGCGGTTTCACAGTTGGTGGTCAGAATGACCGTGGCGGTCTACCGCGGCCACGGCGGTAGAATGGCGGACTTCTGACCGGCGGTAAGGGCCTTTTACCGCCGAGGTCAGAATGACCCCCTTAGTATCCTTCTGTGTTGTTTTTCTTGCCTCTGACTAAAACAGGAATGTGAAGATAATGTGGAGACCCCTGCTGGGTTTGGGTCTTTTAAAGCCCTCCCCTGCTGGGTTTGGGTCTTTTAAAGCCCTCCCCATTGTCTTCTGCTGGACCAAGGGGCAAGGGGGTATGTGGATTTTGTTTTATGATTTGAAGCACCATCAGGACTTAGGGTTCAGGGTTGGTCAATGATAAGGATTAAAGGTTAGTGACGCAGTATGGTAGTCGCTGTAAATTTTACCTGAATTCATGGAAAGAAGACTACTTATTTCTGCAGATGTGTTTTACACTTCTACCAGTTTTTTCTCTACAACCAAGACAGTCCATGGAAAGCAGAAGCGGGAAGTAAGTGTCACATCTTCACGCTGGCACAGTGTTCCTGGATGGACTGTGTATGCAGACGTTTTCGGTTTCAGTTAAAATAATTTCACTTTCCTTATATAGGATGCTGGAGCAGCAAGTAAGTCTGGATTTGGGGTGAATTTAGCTTTACTTTGCATTGTTTGCCTTTAATTTTAAAATTCAGATTTTAGGTTACCCGATTGTAATGATTTTGGTGTCTTCTTCCATATTCTATTTTGGTATTCTTTGTTAAAATAGTTTTGGAATGTTATTATGTTGTGATCCTTACTTACAATTGTTGGTCCTACTTGAACTTAGCTGTAATTCTATGGGTATGTACTGCTGCGTGGTGAACAGCTATCAGGGGCTGGCAGAGGGACCCTCTTCTCAATGAATAACCCCACTTCTGATAAGTTCAATTTTAGGTCTGGCTACAGAGAGCTTTGGCTGTCTGCCAGAGCTCATCAACACACACACTAGTGTGTGGAGAGTGGCCTGTAGATCAGCCCCCTTCCAATAATGCATGTTTGAAATGTCTTTCACAATTTATCGAAGCCCAAAAGAGCAATATACAGTTAGAGATTTTGTGGTGATTTGAAAAAAAAGTTTGAGCCCATCATCTCATATCCAAATCAAAGTGAACGTAGACAGGAATTCAACAGTGTGGTATTTAAAGCTTTAGTCTCAAAATATTTCATAAAGGGTGATATTGAGAATATAATTCTGTCTATATCTTTTATTCTGTCCAATTGTTATCAACTCATGAATGTTTTGCATGGATCTGCTCCCACTCGTCCACCTTGCTGTCTGAGTTAGTTTAACTATAAGGCACACCAGAGGACACACAGGGAAAGGGGATCGGGAAAACACATATATGTTGTGTAGCATCATTGACTGTACCTGGTATGGACTCTTCTCCTGAACTGTGCTAAAACGTTTCTGGTCTTTATAAATCGTGCAATAATTCTACCACTACATGTTCGTAATGCAGATAAAAATATTTTAGGTTAATATATAATACTTAAATTAATATAGTTTACAGCTCATCTCACTTTTCTGTTCATAGGTTCTCCAAGTACGCAAGTACATGAACTACCTGAAAAGGGGGCAGGCAGAATGAATATTACAAGTGGGGGTGTAGCTTGATGTTAGGACAGGCCGCTCCTCACGCCATTAAAATAAATAAATAATATTTTTGGTGTCTAGTGGGGTTTGTGCCACCCCGGGAGGGAAGATTGGATGTAAACCCCAGATTGCCCTAATCAGGTGGCAGAAACATTGAATTGTATTTTTAATGGGGGGCACTGGCCCATCCCCATGCTTGGGGATTGGTGCTTGGCGGGCTGAGATATGTCTCCCCAGCACCGACCAAAGTGAATCCAGTCCCAACTGGTTTCACTCTCAGTCAGTGAGAAGCAAGGGTGCAGTGTTTCACACTGATAGAAAAAAATAAAAATCTCTTGCAGCGATGTTTTAAAAAGAAATTGCAGTGGACGACAAATCTGTGCCGGGGGTGTAGCAGACACCTCACCTGAGGGGGTAAAGCTGGTTGTAGGCAAAGGGCTGCCTTTAAAGACATACAGAGGGGGAGGCAGAAAGAAACCATTTGTATTTTCCTGGTAATGATTGGGAGAGGCTTGCGAGTGCCTGGAATACCTAGTAACCAATTGTGTTACTGTCCTCTTGTGGTTCACTTCACATGGACATCAGTTACTGCACTCTTTATCCATACTGTAAAGGGGTTGCTGGAACTTATCTGAGGTAATGCACTCTTTTTGTTGAGTGTAGAAGGACCTGTTAATGACCTCAGGTACTGCTTCCTGTATGGCTACTTCTGATGGACCTCTAGGAATCTCCTGAAGTACTACACTCTTTCTTTTTATATCACAGGGACCTCTAGTGCTGACATGAAGTACTACATTCTTTTTGCTCAATGCAGAGGGAACTCTAGTGAAGAACTGTGTTGCTAGACTCTTTCTGCTCACATCAGAGGTACCTCTCATAATTACCTGTTGAACTGCAACCTTGTGTGGCTGGCGGCTTCCAGAGAAACAAGCAGGTCAATAAATCACCTGGGGAAGTATGGCTGTAGTATCATCAGAATTACTGCTGTCATTTACATAAGAAAATGGCTTATTATAACTTTAGAAAATTTGGTGTTTATGGTGGTATGTTTTCAAATAGAATGTGGTGATTTGGCTACGTGATAGTGAAAATATCAGTGGTCTCATACTGAGGGTTAGCGACTGATGGGTTGAATCTCAACATACATGAATAATTACTGAGTGAGTATGAATATAACATGCACTAATAATGAGTGGTGATTTCAACGTGCCAATGCAGCCAGGTCTTCTAAATAATGGTGCAAATTTGGCGTGATACTCAAGACTGCTCAGTAGAGATCTGGACATAAAATCAAGTTGAATGTGTAGTTGTAAAACACTAGATTATGAAATAAAGATTACTGAGTGTTGTGGCAAATGCAGACATGCACTATAGGCTAAAAAGTAATGGTGCATACATAAACATGCAGTTCAGAATAATCAGTGATACTGAAAATCTAAACATGCATTAAGGGTTAAAAGGGGATTTGAAATGGGGCATGCATAATGATGGTAATTCTTGACTTATGGTAGGTGCTCTTGGAACAACAGTGGAAGCCCTAGGTCTAATACTCCTGTTGGTATAATGTTGATAATTATGCATGTTTCAATTAAAAAATCAAAGGTTAAAGCAACATTATTTTAGGGTGACTGAAGGAGACACATTTAGAAACTCAAAAACCAATGATATTTACCAGTTATAGTTTAGTCAACTAACTATAACGTGCACCCCTTCATACACTCATTATAACCTCATATATTACATCACTCATTACATGCTGAATTACATCATTGATAACTCGGTGCTTCTGACAGGCTAAACCACTTAAATGCACAGCATATGCCACAGCTGAATGCTGCAAAGAAGAGATGGCAAGACAATGAGGAGACGTCTACGTCTAGTGTCTGCAACCTGCCAATCCTGCACCAGCACAACTCACATGTCCTTGTTGCCCAACAATACGACTTCAGCCCCTTATATCAAACAATAAGGTTGCATTGTATTGAATGTTCCACAATAACATCTGTGGGTAAGCAGAATGCCACAGCTTGTGACAAAGAAGTGGTTGCCCATCGAGCCACATGCAATTTTTTTAAATTTTTTTTGTACTCCAATTTTTATGGTCTGTTTTATTGTTAGTTTTGGTTAATGCTAAAAAATAAATGTTTAACAAATTATTGTTATTACCATCTTTATTGGTTGAATTGGTTTATGTTGTTTGTCATCTCTGACCCTAACTGCTAAAGTATGTTACTGTCGACCTCCACCCAGAAGTAGTAATTGCAAAAGGAGTTGCAAGAATTGCAAAATGAATCGAAATATTAGCACCAATGTTTTGCAAATCCAATACATTTTTATTAACTGTTCAAGTTACGAATAGGTTGGTTCAAGAAATACTGAATCACATTTGCCCATAATCCTACCTCTCTTGCAAATATTTATGAGATAGGTTACAAATTGAACCTACAACAATTTTCTGTCATCACACAGATGGTTGCCTTCTGGGATCAGTAGACCACCATGTTTGTGACCAGTTTGCCAAATTTACAATGATGTCATTTGAAATGCCATTACGTTATTGATGACCACTGATGACATCTCAAATGACATCATTTATGACAAATATGTCATTTGAGATGTCAGTGATGACATCAATGATGTAATTTAACATGTCATCAGTGATGTATTATGTGAGATCATAAGCAGTGCATGGTAGTCGTGCAAGTTATAGTCAGCTCAATAAACTATAACTGGTGAATTTCAGTGTTGTTTTGGTTTTTATATGTTAGTTTTTATCTTATTCCGACACTAACATATATACATATATATTCAGAAATTGAAAAACGGCTAGTAATGCTATATTGATCGCACATCCTAATTAACTATTTATAGGGTTTAGTACTGGTGCTCATTTGGTACCAAGCACCCTACTACTCAAGGTAAGTGCCCGACAATAAACCCATAGGGTCTAGCATACCATAGAAAATACCAAAAACAATACCAAAGCACTACTATAGCAGTCCACAAGTAAGATTCACAAAGTAAGGTATGTAGAAAAACAGTTCAAAAATATTTACTCAAGAACAGGTTTGTAGTAACTCCAAGCAGTGCATGGCGGGGCGCAAGTTATAGTTAGAGCTGCTAAATGTAACTGGTGAATTTCTGTGTATTTTTTGCGAAAAGCGTTAACATTGTCACTGACAAATTCACCTAATTATAACGTTACTTTAACCTTTGCTTTTTCAGTGAATATATATATATATATTTGTGTGTGTGTAATATACTACTGATCACCACTGTTGAGTGTATCGAGGGAACTTTGATTGCCAACAGACTTCGAGTGAGTCATGATGTGCCTTCCTTCCCTTAACAATAGTATAATAGCCAATAGCCTTATAGCCCACTGCTAAGGGCTATACTAGTTGTTAAATATCTTTATCCCGAGTTATACGCCTGAGCAGCGTGCAAGGGCCTATGCTGGGGAAAAGGGCCTTTCACAATGGCTATAGCCAGAAACAATAGAGTTATAAGGCTATTAGAAAATTTCACCAACTAAGAGTAGAATGTTTGAAATTACAAAGGGAAAAATGGAAAGGCAAACATTTGAATAGTGGAGCAGAAGGCGTACACTAGCCATTATTAGTCCTGAGCCACTTGATTGTCTTCAATACAGCTCCCAACATTCCAAGATCTAATTAATATTAGAGCATTGGAATGTTGGAAGCTCCACTGAAAACAATGGAGGTTTCCGAGCTTCTAATGGCCAGTAGAAGCCCGGAGCTCCAACATTCCACTATTGGCCACAGATTTCCCCTCGTTCCCCTCATTCTTCATGAGACCTTTGTTTTATTAGTACATTCTACCCCCTAGTGGCAGAATGTACTAATAGCTTTATAGCCCTCACCTTCAGCTTGGGCCTTTAAGGCTGGAGCATGCCTTAAATGGCTGGTATACTATGCTCTACGAATCTTCAGATATGGTTTATGTCTTGGTCTTGGTAAAAGATTTTTTTAACCAAAACCAGGAAGTAAAGGGCTACAATTGTACTGTATGCTAAAATCACAAGAGTGATCAAGTCAACATTAGGAGAGTTGTTTCTCTATACAAAGTAATTGTTACATGCCATCAGTGGGGCAATTAGAAGATTTTTTTTCTCATGTCACTTTTGGTCTACATTCCTAATTAACTTTAATCTGAGCTTTCCACTCCAGTAAGAAATGTGGGAAAGTGCAATTATTGTTACAGTTGTTCAGAATAACACTTTATTGTCTCACATTTGTTTCACTTTCACAGCAAACAATATTGAAGTCATTCTTGGAAAGATGACGAGTGAGTAGTATAAAGATGAAATTGACATAATTCTGGTAATTCTTGCAGTGTATATGTGGTCTATCTGTGCAATCAATACCTCAGACTTCAAGAATGGTACAACCTCTACACATCCACCTATGCTCTCATGCGTCCACATATTCACACGCTCACTCAATAACACAACCGCAAACATTCCAATCAACGATTGATCATTTTTGCTTATAAAATATCCAGACCTACTGCATATTCCAATTCTTCTTGATTCTTGGGAAAAGGTGGACTGAAGTGTTTATATAGGCTTGCAGGCGGACCTTAGTGGGTGGTGTATTTGTAACAACTGGTGATATTGACGTGCAGTGGTGTAACAAAACTTAAGGGCCCCCCCTGCAAAGTACCTGAAGGGGGCCATTCCCCCTGGACCTAGCCAGGGACCCTCCACCCATGCACAGTGTACTGTGCTGAGGGGGCCTCCTGGACCTCGGGGGCCCCCACGTACAACGGGGGATTCGGGGGCGTTTGTTACATCACTGCTGACATGTCATTCATCCAGGGCCAGCTTTAGCACTGGTGGCGCCCTGTGCGATAGTATTTTTTGGCGCCCCCCCTGCTCCATGACCTCAGATTCCCTATTTTCCAGCCAGAAAATGTGCCCCTCATCTCTCCATAGCACCCCTTTCACATGCACTCATTTGTTTTAAAGCCATGTAAAGGCTGGCTGTACTAATCCACTCAGCTATCCACATACAATACAATTCTGTTCTTTGCAGCAGGCACATTAACCCTCAACGCTACTTTATGGCGAGTCAAAGCTGCTGCTAGACAAAACTCCCATCTCTCTCCCTAGCAAGGAGGAATCTTGACATTTTAATTGTTTCCTGTCGGCTAAACGCACAAGGAACTTTTCATCAGGTGCTTTTAAATCGCAAGTTTCTAAGGTATTGCTAAACCCAGCTCCCCCGCCCACCTTAGGTCAGCGCCCCCCAATCCAGGGGGTGCGCACTCAGTGCGGCTGCACCGCTCGCACCGGCCCTGCATTCATCCATTCATGATCCTTATCTCGCACACAACGTCCTCTCTTTGGTGTACTTCAGCTCAAACAACCACTTTCTTGTATTGCACTCTCTCTGGCTCTGACACGATCTCTCTTTCCAGCTCACTTTCTTACGTCTACCTTCTCTATAGCTCTCTTTAACTCTTGCTCTCTGTCAATTTCTCTCAATATCTCCCTCTGCTTCTCACCCATAGTCTAGCCTCTTACTCACAAACCCATTCCTAAACCACTTACAGATGTATAATTGCTCTTTTTAGTTCCCACTCAAAAAAAAAAAAAAAATCATAGAAGGTGTCATGTGTCAGTCGCCTCCAAATACTCTTGCATAGGAAGGGTAGCATTATACGTCTGTTTCGAGCAGCTGAAGAAGAAAACTCGTATATAACTGTATTTTTACAATGTGTTAATGCAGCCTGATCAAATGGAACTCACCAATTGCAAGAAAAAACATGCTTCAAAACCTAGCAAATTAACTCGGTTCTTTCCAAATAAACAATGTTCCTGTTTTGTGGAGGGGGGGCTCCCCGGGGAATGGTTTTGCGAGGCAGCAAAAGCCGTGCGCGAGGGCGCAGATAGAGACGGGATTATTGTGAAAAATGCTGTCGTTTATAAGACTCTGTAAACACTGTTATCAAAGCCGCCTAGATGCAGCGCAGGATAAGAGGAGCCCCATTTATTGCATTATTTATACACGTGTTTCCATTCTTCACAGCGCGAAGACATCTCAATAGCGCTCTTTATTCGATTTGGAAACATGGCCGATAAAGGGCTCTTTGAGGGCCTGCGCCTCCTCAGCAGCTCGCCCTCCGTGTGTTTAGCTACTGAATGGACTGGCTTTTCCGAGGGGAAATAAAATGTTCTGTGTGAATTAAGTTTGCCGCCTGCTCACTCGTTTAAAGTTATCAATTGCGGCCTTCAGCGTGTAGTGTGTTTTTGGAATTCCGACGCTCTCTTGGATTTCCCCCGGAGCTTCCTGTCTGAGGTAGCCATCCAGGTGACGTGAACTGTGGGTGGAACTCGGAAGGGGGTCGGGGAAAGGGTGGGGGTGGTAATGGCGTTCCGAGCGCGTGCATGCACAAGAGAAACAGAAAGAAAACCCTGCTACTGCATGTACCAATTGGAGCCCTTTCACGAAAACTCGTCAGTTTCCTAAAACAAGCATTGGCAAATTCGTCTCGACACACAAGAAACTTGGCTTTGGCAATGTGTTTTGTCTTGTTGTACACCAGTGTGGCTGCTATTCAACATGGCTAAAAGCTAGTGGCATGGAGTGGGGGAGTAGAGCGCCAGAGTGGATTTGTTGGAATGTAGAGTGCAGTAGGAGAAGTAGGGTGTTCTAGAGTTCAGTGGAGGGGAGGGGAGTTCAGTGGCTCAGTGGCAAGAGTGTTGTAGAGTGGAGTGTTGTGGAATAGGATGGAGAGGGTTGGAGTGGATTGAGGTAGTGGGGTGGATTAGATTAGGGTACCGTGAAGTGGATTGAGTAGAGTGGGGTAGACTGGATTGGAGTAGATTGAAATGGGGTGAGGGAGATGGGATGGGTGGATTTGAGTGGATCGGATTAGGGAGGGTGGTTTGGATTGGAGAGTTAAGGGTGAGGTGGATTGGATTTGGTTGGGGTGGATTGGAGTGGGTGGAGTAGACGGAACTAGAAGGGGTGGATTAGATTTGATTAGAGTGGGGTGTATTGGATTAGGGTGGATTAGATTGAAACGGGAGGTGGATTGGATTGGTTTGGAGCGGATTGGAGTGGAGTGGATTGGATTAGGGTGGGGCGGGCTGGATGGATTGGAGTGGGATGGATTGCACTGGGATGGGGTGCTTTGGATTCGGATAGAGTGAAGTGGATTGGCGTAGAGTGTGGTGGGTTGGAGTGGAGCGCGGCGGAGTAGAGTGGGCCAGGCTGGAGTGGTGTGGGGTGTATTGGAGTAGGGCGGACTGAATGGACTGGAGTGGGATGAACTAAACTGATATGGGGTAGGATGCACTGGATTGGAATAGAGTGAGTGGACTCAAGTAGAGTGTGGTAGATTGGGTGGGGTGGATTGGAGTGGGGTGAGGTGGAGTGGACTGGATTGGTGTTGGTGGGGTGGATTATTGCGATTTATTTGGAGATTGGTGTACTGGATTGGAGTGCGGTAGATAAGGTGGTTTGGAGTGGGGTGGATTTGACTGGAGTAGGGTGGATTAATGTGGACTGAACCGGGAGGGGAGGATTGGGGTAGCGTTGGGAGGATTTGAGCGTGGTGGTGCGGGTGCATTGGATTGGAATGTGGTGGACTGAAATGGTTTGGGATGGGGTGGATTGGGATAGAGTGGGTGGATTGGAATGGAGTGGGGTGGATTAGAGTGGGATGGACTTGAAGCGTGGATTGGATTGTGGTGGGGTGAATTGGATTGGGTGGGTGGGTTGGATTGGGGTGGGATGGGGTGAACTGGACTGGGGTGGATTGAACTGAGGTGAGGTGGATTGGATTGGCATGGGGCAAATTGGACTGGAGTGAGGTGGAGTGGAATGGGTGGATTGGATCAAGGTATATCGGATTGGGGTGGGGTGAAGATGAGTGGATTGGAGTGAGGTGGATTGGATTGTGTGGGTGGATTAGGGTAGGGTGGGGTGGATTGGATTGGAATGGGGTGGATTGGATTAGGTTGGATTGAACTGGAGTGGGGTGGATTAAATTGGAGTGGATTGGAGTGGAGTGATTGTGGTGGACTGGACTGAAGTGGGATGGATTGGATTGGAGTGGGTTGGATTGGATTGAAGTGGGGTGAACTGGATTTTAGTGTGGGTGATTGGACTGTTGTGGGGTGGATTGATTGGAAAGGGGTGTACTGGATTGAGGTGGGGTAGATTAATGTGGTTTGGAGTGAGGTGGATTGGACTGGAGTAGGGTGGATTAATGTGGACTGGAATGGACTCAAGTGGGGTGTCTTAAAGTGGATTATATTGGAGTGAGGTGGATTCGGTAGCGGTCGTCTTGATTGGAATGGGGTGGATTGGAGTGGGGTGGATAAGACTAGAGTGGGGTGGGTTGGACTGAAGTGGATTAGGTTGGGATTGATTGGATTGGGGTGAGGTATATTGGGCTGGGGTACAATACATTTGTCAGGGTTCACTTGGGTTGGATTGGGTTGGTGTCAGGTGGATTGGATTGGTGTGGGGTGGAGTGGATTGCAGTGGGATGGATTGTGGTGTATTGGAGTGGGGTGGATTGGAATGGATTGGGGTGCGGTGAGGTGGATTGTAGTGGTACAGATTGTTTTGGATTGTAGTGGGGCAGGTTGTTTTAGATTAAAGTGGAGCAGATTGAAGTGGAGGTGAGTGGATTGGAGTGGGGCAGGTTTTTAGATTGAAGTGGGGCACATTGGAGTGGGACAGATTGTTCTAAATCGGAGTGGGGCAGATTGTATTAAGGTGGATAGGAGTGGGGTGGATTGGAGTGGGGTGGATTGGAGTGGGGTGGATGGGAGTGGGGTGGATTAGATTGGGGTGGGGTGAATTGGATGGGAGTGGGATGGATTGAATGGAGTGGGATGGACAGGAGTGGGACAGGGTGGATTGGATTGAGGTGGGGTGGATTAGATTGGGGTGGATTAGATTGGAGAGGGGTGGATTGGAGTGGAGTGGAGTGGATTGTGGTGGACTGGACTGGACTGAACTGGAGTGGAACGGATTGAATTGGAGTGGGTTGAATTGGATTGAAGTGTGGTGAATTGGGTTTTTGTGTGGTGGATTGGATTGGTGTGCGGTGGATTGATTGGAGAAGGGTGTACTGGATTGAGGTTGGGTAGATTAAGGTGGTTTGGAGCAGGGTGGATTAAACAAGTAGGATGGATTAATGTGGACAAATGGACTAGAGTAGGGTGGATTGAAGTGAATTGTATTGGAGTGGGTGGACTGGGTAGCGGTGGACTTGATTGGAGTGGGGTGGATTGGACTGGAGTGGGGTGGTATGGACTGAATGGAGTGAAATGGATTAGACTGGAGTAGATTAGGGCGGGTTGATTGGATTGGGGTGAGGTGTATTAGCCTGGAGTGGGGTACATTGGACTGGGCTTGCTTGGGGTGGATTGCTTTGGTGTGAGGTGCATTGGATTGGTGCAGGTGGAATGGATTGTAGTGGGCTGGATTGTGGTGGATTGGAGTGGGGTGAATTGGGATGGAATCGGGTGGATTGGATTGGGGTGAGGTGAGGTGAGGGGTATTGGATTGGAGTAGAGTATATTGTGTTTGATTGGAGTGAGGCAGATTGGAGTGGGACAAACTGTTTTGGATTGGAGCGGACTGGAGTAGAACAGAATGGAGTGGGGCAGGTTGTTTTGGATTGGAGTGGGGCAGATTGGAGTGGGACAGATTGTTTTGGATTGAATTGGGGCAGATGGGAGTGGGGAGGATTGGAGTGGGGCAGATTGTTTTGGATTAAAGTTGGGCAGATTGGAGTGAGATGGACTGGAGTGGGGCAGATTGTTTTGGGTTGGAGTGGGGCAGACTGTTTTAGATTGTATTAGGGGAAACTTGGAGTGGGGCAAATTGTTTTGAATTGGAGTGCAGCAGATTGCAGTGGGGCAGATTGCTTTGGATTGGCGCAGATTGGAGTGGGGCAGAATGTTTTGGATTTGATTGGGGCAGATTGTTTTGGATTGGAGTGGGGCAGACTGGAGTTGGGTAGATGGGAGTGGGGATATTGTTTTGGATTGGAGTGGGGCAGATTGCTTTGAATTGAAGTGGGACCGATTGTTTTGAATTGGAGTGGGGCAGATTGTTTTTTATTAGAGTGGGGCAGATTACATCGGGTGGGTTTGGAGAATTGGGGTGGGTTGGAGTGGACTGGATTAGAGTGAGCAGTTTAGATTGGAGTGAGGTGGATCGGTTTGGGGTAAAGTGAGATGGATTGGAGTGGGGTGGATTGGGGTGTACTGCATGATTATGTGTTAAAGAATCACTTCAGAAATTACACATAATAAAGAAACAATGTTGATTTGCAATATTTCAAACAAGTTAATTGTCATCTTTCGAGAAGAGCGGCCACAAGCAAAAATAAAAAAAACATGAGTGGAAAGTGATAAAAGACGACTTGGCAACATAAAAGAAAGTTAGCTTTAAAAAAATAAAACTTTGTAATTTTGTTTGTCCTGCTGGGCACGTTTTTGCCAGTCACAAGTCTCCTGTTTGCAGGGAAGTAGTATTTAAAAAGAACAAAATAGCATTTTGATTACATTGGGAACAGCAGACAGGCACTATTTAAGTTGAATCAATCAGTGCTTGGTCCCTGTTTCACACAGCGGAACAGAAATGATGCCAGGCCTGAAGTGGACAAATTACGAGGTTGTAAAGAAGAGTGCCACATTAACTATGAAATGGTGAGTGGCAGACGGGCTCCAAGTGCTTTACTGTACACAACAGTCTTGCAAGCGAGACGCATGTATAGCGCACGCACTTGCAGGCTCGACTCTAATGAAGAGTCTTGGATGTAGATCCTTTTTCTTTTGCTTGCCCAGTGGAAAGCCAAACTACTATTGCAATTAGCATGAGGGGTTCACGTCTTCAGGGCCCATTTCAAGTGGGATGGGCCAGAATGTATTCGATATTCCCCACACCTTCTGAGTACACATATTTACACCAGGCATCAATACTTCTGGTAGGCTAAAACAGTATCAGTTACATGATGTTGGCGGATAACATGCAAAAATGATTTTTTTGCTGCATTTCCACAGCTTGATCTAGATATTTAGATATATCTAGATATAGACACTTCTCTGATGTTCTCGCATATTAAAACTATGTATGATAAAATCTATTTGTTGAAATGAATTTGTGAAGTGCCACATACACATTTTTGTCATTAGCTATGCGTCCCAAGGTGAGCTGCAACATAGGAATCAAACACCGAATGATATTGGCCCTCAAGAAACAACTTGTCATTTTTTTTTTAACAAACTCTTCTTTGTTGTAAGTCTCTTCAGGTTATATATACTGGACCCACACACCAACAATGTACTTAAAGGTAGCAGCAGTGAGTTATAGTCTGACAAGAAACTTATAATTTGCATTTCTTTGTTAACTGAACAACAAAAATAGTACAAACAAAAGTTGGATCTTTTGAAGTAGGCATTGTTTGAAAACATTTTTCATTACCCTCTCGTCCAGCTTTCTTTGATGAAGTACATATGAGGCCTCTGCGCCTCTCAGACACACAGTGTTGCACTGGGTTCTGCCCCTGCAGCATGCCCACATGTTTTTGCTTTTCTGATCACCCGTTTTTTGGACTTCTACTGTGGGTGAGTCTCACTACTGGTGTCTCAGCCACTGATATCACATGGCAAACAGAATGCACGTGTTTACTGCCAGTGTTCACCTTTTAAGATAAGGCCTCTACGATGCAATAAGGGTAAGGGGCTCTTGGCTGGTTACACGTGTACACATGTCTGCGGGCTGGTTATGGAGTTGACTGTCGTGCAAATCCTGGTAACAGTGCAGAGGTAGCCTGGCACAATGTAAACTCTGCAGTGTTAGGTATTCATCTGGGATAGGCCTCATGAGAGTAATGTACACTATTAGGGAAAGTCAGTGTGTTTTACTGTTTTAACTATAGTGACACTCTAATAGACACAAAGGGAGGGAACTGCCTTAGAATGTAGTTTCACTTCCCCGTGGCCTACAGAGACCATTGATGTCTTGAACTGGAGTGTCACCGGTGCAAGAAAACCAAATTTGTAACTTCAAGAATGATAACTGTACATCTTGTAGGTCATTCAGAGTTTAGCTTAATTCACTTTCCCTGCCTCAGTACTTGTGGGGCTATCTCAGCCGCCCAAGCACCGAGGCAGGCGGGAGAGGTGTCATTGGAAAGGGGAGAAACTCCCTTTTTCAATAGTGCAATTACTTAGTAGATCTCAACTTGGGGTTTGTTGCAAGAGCGCGATCCCCAAGCAGGCATCCACCACTAGACAACTAGAAGTGGGGAGGGGACCCTTGGGCAAGGGCTTTTGCTCCCTCTTTGTTTTTTGGGGAAAAATTCAGCCTTTCTGTCGCCCCTTGGGGGCAGAAAGCCCACTAGGCACCAGGGACCTTTTTTGTTCATTTAGGGATTGGGCTGCCCAGAATGGGTATTATAATGCCCCCAACCCCTCCCAAAAAATGAACACAGTATCTCTGCCTCCCAGGGGAGCAGCAAGCCCTCTAGACACCAGGAACAGTTGTTTGTTTGTGCAAGGGTGGGGGGTGCCCAGAATGGGCAAAGCAATGACCCCACCCACTTTTGGAAAAAAAATAACAGTTTTCAAACCCTCTGAGGCAAATCAAGGTTATTGCACCTGATCTGCCCTCTGTGGGGGGGGGGGGGAGGGGGGAAGAAGGCCCCCTAGACACCAAGGACTATATTTTGTTTGTTATTATATCGGTGGGGGCTGCCCATAATGATCCTCCCAAAATGGGCACAGCATTGAGGATTATTAGCCTGAATTAGAGTTGATTCATTAGTAGAACCTGTGTTTGAACATTTCAGTAAAGCCTTCTCTGCAGGCATACTGTTCAAAATAAGTCTTGAAATCAGTGGGGCATCCTTATCAAGATGTTTGGTGAGTTGAAGTCCTACAATTATCATACCACAACACTGATGCAGCCCTAACTGAATAACTATGAGGGAATGCAGTAAATCACAATTTTATTATCACAGAGACAGAGGTCAAAGGGGGCTGGCAAAGAATTATTCTGGAAAGACTTATTTTGAACAATATGCCTGCAGAAAAGGCTTTACTGAAATGTTCAAACACAGATTCTGCTAATAAATTAACTCTATGTGAATGTGTCTTTATTGATGGAAGTACAAGAATAAAAGCACTGAGCACAAACTACACAGAGACTGTTATGACCTCTGATAGTATGTTTACTTGTGAAATGAGCAGAACGAAAATATTGATTAGCACCATTTAATCGCATCTGTGCCGCGGACGTAATGGTTACGTCCTGCGGCACAGTGCTCGTGTGCCCAGGACGTAACCATTACGTCATGGGCACAGAGCCCAGAGGGAGCGCTAGCTCTCCCTCTGTTTTCTTACCTCCCACCCCCCAAAGGCAGGGATGGAAGGGGAAGCCCTTCCTGTTCCACCCCGACAGCCCCCCCTGACCCCTCCACCCCCCCTGTGATGTCAGCGCGCTGACCATCACAGAGGCCTCCTCCCATAGCGTGATTGGAAGAGAAATGCTCAGCATGTGGAGGAGGCCTGAGAGCCTTCAAAGGGAAGGAAAGGAATTTCTAAGCAATCCGGCTGCTAAAATGCCCACTAGACACCAGGGATTTATTTTTTAGAAGAAATTGGCATAAGGGGAGCGACCCCTTGGGCAAGGGTCACTCCGCAGGGGGGCATTTTTTTAAAGGCTTTTTCTGCGCCAGGGATCAATGTTTTTTTTTCTTCTTTTTTTCTTTTTTTTTAGAGATGGGGAGCGACCCCTTAGGCAAGGGTCGCCCCCCAGGGGGGCAAATTATATTTAGGCCATTTCTGCCCCCCTTGGGGGCAGATTGGCCTATTTTTATGAGGCCAATCTGCCCTAAGGGGGACAGAAACCACTAGACACCAGGGTTTTTTTTTTTACGTGAATTACATGCAAGGGTCGCTCCCCTGGGGGGCACATTTATTTTAGGCCATTTCTGTCCCCCTGGGGGGCAGATCAGCCTATTTTAATTAGGCCAAGGGGGCAGAAACCACTAGGCACCGGGGATTTTTTGTTGTTGTTTTACAGATGGGGAGCGACCCCTTAGACAAGGGTCGCTCCCCTGGAGGGGCAAATTGTATTTAGGCTATTGGGGGGCAGATCTGCCGTTTTTTGCTACACCAATCTACCCCCAAGGGGGGCAGAAACCACTAGACACCAGGGATCTTGATTTTTTTGCGTCAATTTCACACAAGGGGAGCGACCCCTTAGACAAGGGTCGTTCCCCTGGGGGGCAAATTTATTTTAGGCCATTTCTGCCCCCCCTTGGGGGTAGATCAGCCTATTTTTATTAGGCTGATCTGCCCCCAAGGGTGGCAGAAACCACTAGGCACTGTGGATTTTTTTTTGCGCCAAATTCACGCAAAGGAGCGACCCCTTAGGCAAGGGTCACTCCCCTGGGGGGGATACATTTATTTTAGGCCATTTCTCCTCCCCTTGGGGGCAGATCGGCCTATTTCTATTAGGCCGATCTTCCCCCGGGGGGGCAGAAACCACTTAGGCACCAGGGAGTGGTGTGTGTGTATGTGTGTGTTTTGTTTTGGGGGGGCAGCCCCTTGGGCAAGGGTCGCTCCCCATGGGTGCACATTACTGTTGGCCATATCCGCCCCATATCTGCCCCCTTTGGGGGCAGATTGGCTTATTTTTGGAAGGCCCATCTACCCCCAAGGGGGGTAGAAAGCCCACGAGAGACCAGAGAAGATTTTGTTTTCAAAATAAGAGGGTGAGGGTATGGCCATACCCCCATCCCAAATAAATGGGGACAAAGTTGTTCTGCCCACCAGTGGGCAGACGGGGTGATTACCCTCGACCCACCCACACCCTGGGGGGCAGAAAGTCTACTAGATGCCAGGGAATAAAAAAATAAAAAAATAGTGGGGTGGTGGCTACCAACGGTATGGGCCTGGTTATGCCCCCACCCCAACTGAAGGGGGTAGCAGTCCTTCAGCTCTCCCCCACACACTAAAACATCTTATCCCATGGCAAGCAAGATGACATTTGATTATTTTGGGTTTTCGTTTTACATTTGGGCCATGAGAGCTTGGCTAACTCTCAAAATCGTCCAACTTGGAATGATGAGGGCTGCACTTAATGGACTTTGGGACGCTGCCATGTAGAAAAATCCCCAAGACCTAGACACATCTGAAAACTAAACATCTAGGTGATTCCATGGTGGTGTGCTTCACAGGCACCCGCACCATTTTCTTACCCACAATGCCCTGCAAACCTCCAACTTTGCAGGAAATCACACATTTTTCCCACATTTTTGTGATGGAACCTTCCGGAATCTGCAGGAATCCACAAAATTCCTACCACCCAGCATTGTCTCATCTATACTAATAAAAATTCTGCTGCACTTGTCAGCCTAAAATTTTTTTTTTCTCAAACTGCCCTTTTGGACCCGCTTTGGTTCTCCCTCAATTTCAACATGTTTTTGGCTCTTTCCTGTCACAAGCACTTGGTCCAACTACACAAGTGAGGGACCATTTTTATCGGGAGACTTGGGGGAATGCTGGGTGGAAGGAAATTTGTGGCTCCTCTCAGATTCCAGATCTTTCTGTTGCCGAAATGTGAGGAAAAAGTGCTTTTTTGGCCAAATTGTGAGGTTTGCAAAGGATTCTGGGTAACAGAACCTGGTGAGAGCTCCACAAGGCACCCCATCTTGGATTCCCCTAGGTGTCTAGTTTTCAAAAATGCACAGGTTTGGTAGGTTTTCCTAGGTGCCGGCTGAGCTAGAGGACAAAATCCACAGCTAGGCACTTTGCAAAAAACAGGTCTGTTTTCTTTGGAAAAATGTGATGTGTCCACGTTGTGTTTTGGGGCATATCCTGTCGCGGGCGCTAGGCCTACCCACACAAGTGAGGTACCATTTTTATCGGGAGACCTGGGGGAACGTTGGGTGGAAAGAAAATGTATGGCTCCTCTCAGATTCCAGAACTTTCTGTCACCGAAATGTGAGGAGAAAGTGTTTTTTTGGCCACATTTTGAGGTTTGCAAAGGATTCTGGGTTACAGAACCTGGTCAGAGCCCCACAAGTCACCCCATCTTGGATTCCCCTAGGTATCTAGTTTTCAAAAATGCACAGGTTTGGTAGGTTTTCCTAGGTGCCGGCTGAGTTAGGGGCCAAAATCCACAGCTAGGCACTTTGCAAAAAACAGGTCTGTTTTCTTTGGGAAAATGTGATGTGTCCACGTTGTGTTTTGGGGCATATCCTGTCGCGAGCGCTAGGCCTGCGCACACAAGTGAGGTACCATTTTTATCGGGAGACCTGGGGGAACGCTGGGTAGAAGGAAATTTGTGGCTCCTCTCAGATTCCAGAACATTCTTTCACCGAAATGTGAGGAATTTTGGCCAAATTTTTGGTAGGTTTTCCTAGGTGCCGGCTGAGCTAGAGGCCAAAATCCACAGCTAGGCACTTTGCAAAAAACAGCTCTGTTTTCTTTCTGAAAATGTGATGTGTCTATTTTGTGTTTCCTGTCGCGGGCGCTAGTCCTACCCACGCAAGTGAGGTACCATTTTTATTGGGAGACTTGGGGGAACACAGAATAGAAAAACAAGTGTTATTTCCCCTTGCCTTTCTCTACATTTTTTCCTTCCAAATGTAAGACAGTGTGTAAAAAAGACGTGTATTTGAGAAATGCCCTGTAATTCACATGCTAGCATGGGGACCCCAGAATTCAGAGATGTGCAAATAACCACTGCTTCTCAACACCTTACCTTGTGGCCATTTTGGAAATACAAAGGTTTTCTTGATACCTATTTTTCACTTTTTATATTTCAGCAAATGAATTGCTGTATACCCGGTATAGAATGAAAACCCATTGCAAGGTGCAGCTCATTTATTGGCTCTGGGTACCTAGGGTTCTTGATGAACCTACAAGCCCTATATATCCCCGCAACCAGAAGAGTCCAGCTGACGTAACGGTAATTGCTTTAAAAAATCTGACATCTCAGGAAAAAGTTACAGAGTACAACGTGGAGAAAAATTGTTGTTTTTTACCTCAATTTCAATATTTTTGTTATTTCAGTGGTTATTTTCTGTAGGAAACCCTTGTAGGATCTACACAAATTACCCTTTGCTGAACTCAGAATTGTGTCTACTTTTCAGAAATGTTTAGTTTTCTAGGATCCAGCATTGGTTTCACACCCATTTCGGTCACTAACTGGAAAGAGGCTGAAAGCACAAAAAATAGTCAAAATGGGGTATGTCCCAGTAAAATGACAAAATTGTGTTGAAAAATTGGGTTTTGTGATTCAAGTCGGCCTGTTCCTGAAAGCTGGGAAGATGTTGATTTATACACCATAAACCTTTTGTTGATGCCATTTTCAGGGGAAAAACCACAAGCCTTCTTCTGCAGCCCTTTTTTCCAATTTGTTTGAAAAAAACGAAATTTTTGCTGTATTTTGGCTAATTTCTTGGTCTCCTTCAGGGGAACCCACAAAGTCTGGGTACCTCTAGAATCCCTAGGATGTTGGAAAAAAAGGACGCAAATTTGAGGTGGGTAGCTTATGTGGAGAAAAAGTTATGAGGGGCTAAGCACGAACTTCCCCAAATAGCCAAAAAAAGGCTCGGCACAGGAGGGGAAAAGGCCTGGCAGCGAAGGGGTTAAAGAAGGACTCTGAAAGTGGCACTTTGAACTGTATCTCCCAGAATGCCCCTGTGTTTATATAAGGCAGGTAAATGAGAACCATGTGTGCCTACAAACTAAAACCACCTGAGGAAGACGAAATGTTGAAACGCGTAGTGGTGTTTTAAGTGCTTTTCTGTGAATAAATGGAATTTGCTAATCTTTACCTCTGGGAGTGCAGCAGTTCTTGTTGTCTTGTTGGCTTATTTTTCAAGGGTCCTGGTTTCAACCTTATGCTGGCACCGGCAGTAAGAGCTCGCCGCTTTTCAGACCAATTCTTTTGCGCTATACATATATGTGTGTGTGTGTGTGTGTGTATATGTGTATATATATATACATATATATGTGTTTCTCCAAATGGTCCTAGAACGGCGTGCATATTGCCGGTGCTGATGTTGGAGACAGACCCTCCTTCGTGTATTATAACCCATGCAGAGAGCTAATTTTCTCATTATTTATTTCAGGCAAAGACACCAAAACCACATCACCAATGCGTTTCAAACACCCGATCTTGCTCACGGTATGTGAGTCCTTCTTACCTTTCACTTTTTATACAATTCCCCAGGCCACACTGTTATGATGCATTGTGGGAATTGAAATGATCATTAAAAATGAATTACAAACAAAACAAAGTACTATCCAAATGAAACTGGAGGCTGGGTATACAAGCAATTGTACATGGGGTTAGCCTATAGTCCAACTCAATATACACTTTGTCCTATGTAATTTTTTAAGGCAACCATTAATGAACTATACATTCCTATTTTATCCTATTGAAGTGTCATGCTCTGTGTGAACTTCATCCTATTCCTGGTGACTCTTGTTCCTCCCATATCCCCGGCCCTCGATTTACAAATGTATTTTCCCTTTAATATTTTGAAAACTACTGAATGGATTTACACCAAATAACAAAAAGCACAATCTGCAGAACAAAATCTAGCTTTCTGCAAAATGTGGTGCAATTCTTTCCAGCAGTTCGAGCTGTAGACGTGTTCAAAACTCCTATAGGAATTAACATTGGAATCACACTATTTTTACATCCCACTTTTCCCAGCCCCCACATGATGAATCATCCCGAAATTTTTCATGCACAACAAGAATCACCAGCATACTTTTTTTGGAAAATGTCATAAAGATTTGTGAAACAGAGCCTGAGATATATGTAAGTCAAAAAATGCTTTTCCTATGGAAACATGGCCCTAACTATAACTACCTACTGGAGATCGGCAGTAGGTGATATATATTTATATATTATATATATAAAACATTCTGGCAATAGCTACTAGGTAGTTATAGTTAGGACCAACTTTTCCCATAGACAGAGCTTTTTTGTTTGTTTTCCTAATAACTTTGGCTCCGTTTGACAAATGTTCACAACGTCTTCAAAACTCATGCGCTCATTTGCCAATTAGTTTAGCTCCTGTCTGGAAAGTTTCAGGTAATTCGTCAAACGGGGGCCGAGAAAATGGGGGTGGTCCCATACACTTTTTCCCCTTGTTATGTCTATGGGGATTTTTTTTTTTTTTTTACATGACTACAGGCCGAACCACTGAATGGATTTACACCAAATTTGGCAGAAGGGTAGATCTTAGGCAAGAAATATCTTCTTTGTTGTTTGGTGTAATTCTGTTCAGTAGTTTCGGAGTTATTAAAGGAAAAAGTAAATTGTCTAGCTAGAGATTCAGATCCTTCATGGATCCACAGGTACCCATGGGTACCCATGGATCCGAAGCCCAATTGGATAAAAAAAAACTCACATACCATACCCCTGCCATGCACGGCCAAAGGCCGTGTCCAGCAAGGGGGTAGGTGCATGTGTTGGCTGCAGGCTCTGCGGTCAATCCCTGACACACACGGCAAAAGGCAGTGAAGGGAGGTGCTTGTATTAACGTGTGGTATTTATATATTACACTTCATTAAAAAACATCACAATTCACTGAAAAAACACAAAGGTTACAGGGACATTATAGTTAGGTTTACGTTTTACCCACAGAAAACCATAGAAATCACCAGTTATAGTAATAATCACAGTTAGACCTATCTGCAGAAACTATAACTTGTGCCAGTAAGTAACTTTAGGCTACATGTTATTGTTGCTTAACATAAGTAGAACTTTATGGTTTTGTGCAAATAAATTCTGGACCTAACTATAACGTCCTTGTAACCTTTAGTATTTTCCAGGGAATTTCTATGTTTTTTAAATTCTATTTCCTAGCTATAACGTCCTTGTAACCTTTTTTTTCTTTCAGTGAATATATATATATATATATATATATATATATATATATATATATATATATATATATCCGTTTCACCAAAGTCAAAAGCCCAAAAGCCTTGCACTTCTGGAGTTTCTTTCTCACAGATGATTTGTTATGCCACAAGAAACAAACAAGACAGACCCGTTTCAGTGCTCCGCCGTGGTCAATGTCAATGACGGGAGTGCTAGACTTTTGACTCTGGTGAAACAGATGTAACGTGAGTCCGCCCTCACAAGTCTCGGCACCTGCTGTGTTGGAGAGCGGCAGCTCTGGTGGGAGTATTTATATATATAATTTTTGCACAAGACAGCAAATGTGTTTTTTTGTTGGGGGTAAGGTACTAATATTTACAAGACGTTTTCTAAAATATGCTTTTTTGTAGTACATTGACATTTTGCAATTTATTTATTACAGCCTTGGACTGCATATGCCCTCTTCTTAATTGTTTCCCACTGATTTCAAAGATTATATTTCATGGAAAAGATGTCTTAACTGTGATTTTTTTTAAAATTCTTCACAGTGTTGAATTGATTTGTGGGATAGGTAGCTTCCCTAAACAAATCAAACCATCAATTTTCTTTAAAACTGCAAACTGATCCCCCTTGGAGTAATTTTATGTACAGATTTCTATCTACTGACTCGTGCAAACCAGACACACTCTTCATTTGACTATGTGTGAACCATCATTAAGCTGCTGTGCTCTCTTTAACCATTTATTTACACATACTGTGAAGTGTACTATTTCATTATAGCCTGCTGCTGAGGGCTTCAATGGTTGTTATATTTGTTTTTTTTCCTCTGTTATGCTCTGGAGTGTCTACATAAAGTCCTTGCTACTATAAACCTGACATGATAAGATTGATAAATCACTAGACAATAAGAGGATTCAAACATTAATAATTAGCACAGTATAAATTGGCTACCACTGTGCAGCTGCCTTTGTGTTGAACTATGGACCGTAGAGAATACTTAAACACATAACTTGAAATGTACACAGCTACCATTTCCCTTAAGCAAATGAAACTGAAATTCAGCTTAAACTAATAAAATGGGTCAAGTGGAAGCTATGGGGTTCCTCTCTCAAAGGTTTATGCGATTTGGCCTAAGTAGATCATACCTGAAAACAGAATTTAATAATCTCTTACTGTTCTAGCCTATAAGATAAGCAATATTGTAAGTTTTTTCCAGAAAATAGATTTATACATTATACCTTCTCGTATCAGGTCTATTATGCCTCATGAGCTAGACAATGAAGAAAAAGTATGCATGAGCATGCACAAATGAAGAGCAAAAGAAGTGACTCTGAAATCAGTGAAGAATGTAGCACAACCATTTGAAGAGGATGCTTCATTGGATAATCAAGTAGTCAGGGGAATGGGAATTGGGAAATGGCATAAAGATGGTATTCAAAAAGAATAAAGATATGTGCATGTCCCCTTTCAAATTGAGCATGAGAACAATGTCAACAAGCATTGACAAAGTTTATAGGTATGAGAACAATGTTTAGAGGCAAGAACACAATGTCAACAAGCATTGATAAGTTTTATAGGTCTATAACATTTGTAGGTCTGGCCTTGATGAGCTGATGAGATTTTTGATTATTAGTTTTTTAATATTGGAAGACATGTGCCATAAAAAGAAAAAATGGGAACAAGAGAAAACATATTGGGGGTCATTACAACATTGGCGGTAAAAGCCGCTTACCGCCGCGCAGAAGACCGCCAATACACCGCGGCGGCGGCGGGAGACCGCCACAGCTATTATGACACACATCACGGAATCCGCCGAAATTCAGACACCCACACAAGTCCGCCACACCAAAGGTCAGCGATAAATATGCGGAAACAAATCCTCCACCTCAACGCCAACAGAAACACGCCCATGCTATTACGACCCACGAATCCACGCGGCGGTCTTTCAACCGCGGTATTCCATTGGCGGTACACACCGCCGCGCTCAAAATACACACACATCTCCAAAACACCGCCACATTGGACAATTCCAAATACACACACCTGATACACATACACACACCACTCCCACACACCCAACACAATATAAAAACCACACCCACATCACCCACAAACCCCTACGACCACAAATTAGAGACGAAGGCCAGAGAGAGACAGCACAGAATAGATAACACCATCACACAGAGGCATACTACACCATCACCCACACAACATCCACGCACAAAACACCACATACCACTACACTCACCACACTCATCAACACATACACCATCCCACACATCACACACAACACCCCATGTCACGCCAAAGACACCCCCGCTTCTCCGAGGAGGAGCTCAGGGTCATGGTGGAGGAAATCATCAGGGTAGAGCCACAGCTATTTGGCTCACAGGTACAGTACACATCCATAGCCAGGAAGATGGAGCTATGGCAAAGAATAGTCGACAGGGTCAACGCTGTGGGACAGCACCCAAGAAATAGGGAGGACATCAGGAAGAGGTGGAACGACCTACGGGGGAAGGTGCGTTCCACGGTATCCAGGCACCACATCGCTTTACAGCGGACTGGCGGGGGACCCCCACCTCCTCCCCCACAACTAACAACATGGGAGGAGCAAGTCTTGTCCATCTTGCATCCTGAGGGCCTCGCAGGAGTAGTTGGAGGAACGGACACTGGTAAGTCAAATCTTCACTATAATATCCCCCACCCTACCTGCATGCTATCACACACCAACACCCTCACACCCTCCCCTATCACCCTAACTCCTCACTAATCTACCCATAACACCAACCACCCATCCCAACCCCAAGACCTGCATGACACAACTAAGCATGGACACCCATCACTAAAACATGCCCACTGCACCGACCCACAACACCCCCCAACCATCACCACACAAGCCCCCACACAGGAATGCCTGCACTGGGGTTCACGCACACCCAACCATTGCACACCATGAAACACACACATGCAATAATCATGTACTTATACCCCCGCAGGAACCCGAAGGAACGTCACCACACCAGAGGGTCCAGACAACACCACTCCACCCCCAGAAGAGGCCCAAAGTGACGACAGCAGCTCTGCCCTACTGGATCCTGATGACCAGCCCGGACCATCGTGGGCCTCAGGACAGTCGGTTCCCCTTGCCCAGCCACAGCCCAACACCGAGCTTCCACCCTCTGGGAACACCAGCACAGCACCCACCCAGCGGGCCCAAACCTCCCTACCCAGGACAGGTCAATCAGCGGTGTGTCCACCACTACAGGGCACCCAGGGTAACCCACCACCCCAACAACAACAGGGACCTGGGGGTAGTGGTAGTGGGCACACGGTCCAGGGGACGGAGGCACAGGAACACCGGGGAACTGGGAGGGCTGCTGTGCGACAGAGGGAGGACAGGCCAAGGGAACCCACTCTCCACAAGGCCCTATCCTCCATCATGGGAGCATACCACCACTCCCAGGAGACGATGGCAACGGTCCTGGACAAGTTGCAGGAGACCCTGCGTCTGCAGAAGGAGCAGTATTTGGGGTTCAGGGAGGAGCTCAGGACCATCGCCTCCGCCCTGGGCACCATCGTAGGGGTGCTGACGGACATTCAAAAGACCTTGAGGGACACCGTGGCACTCCAAGGGGCCCCTGACAGTAGCCAGGACGATTAAATGCCCACCCCCTCAGCCGGCGCTAGTGGACAGGACGCCCCGCCACAGGACCACCACACCAGCACCCCACCCCCTGCAGACGGACAACCACCACGAAAGCGGGCCCTGAGATCCAGGAACAGGACAGAGCAAGATGGCAAGATGGCAAGACCCCGCCAGGAAATAAGACCACCCTGATTGTCCCCCCACTGTCCCACTTTGTTACTCTGTCCAGATTGGAACTGCCCCAGCTCCACTTCCAATGCCCAGATGTGCAATGTACCTGTGAGACTAATAGACAGGACTCTGCCATGGACATTCTTCCACCATGACCTGTCCCCATTTCACAACCCCCCTATATTTTTATGCACTTCAATAAACACCCTTGAAACCTCAATAATATTGGAGTCAGTCAATGATTGTGAACTTTGTATTGTCAATTACAGTGTTAAAAAAGGTTACCCATTGGAAGGTCAACATACCAATGTCACACATCACAAGCCTTTCAAGGGTGCAAGCTGTTGACACGTAGGTTACCACATTACTGAAACTGAAATGGAAGGGGACAACTCAGTTACCAAATAAGGAGTGAAATGTAGGTAGAGGATAGAGGTAGACGTGTGAAATGTAATATAATGTGAAACATGAAATTGTACTCACCTGTGTCTCATTGAAAATATTGCTGTATGACTGACTCCCTGTGGTCGTTTTCATCTTCATCAGCTTCCTCCTCATCACTGTCCACAGGCTCCACAGGCTCACCCGCTGCAACAACACCGTCATCTGGATCATCCTCCTGCAGAAAAGGCACCTGGCGTCGCAATGCCAAGTTATGGAGCATGGAGCAGGCGATGATGATGTCGCACACCTTCTTCGGTGAGTAGAATAGGGACCCACCTGTCATATGGAGGCACCTGAACCTGGCCTTCAGGAGGCCGAAGGTATGCTCAATCACCCTCCTAGTCCGCCCATGGGCCTCATTGTACCGTTCCTCTGCCCTGGTCCTGGGATTCCTCACTGGGGTCAGTAGCCAGGACAGGTTGGGGTAACCAGAGTCCCCCAATAGCCATACACGGTGCCTCTGGAGTTCACCCATCACATCAGGGATGATGCTATTCCGCAGGATGTAGGCGTCATGCACAGAGCCAGGGAACATAGCATTTACCTGCGAGATGTACTGGTCTGCCAAACAGACCATCTGTACATTCATAGAATGATAACTCTTCCTGTTCCTGTACACCTGTTCATTCCTGCGGGGGGACCAGAGCTACATGGGTCCCATCAATGGCACCTATGACGTTGGGGATATGTCCAAGGGCATAGAAGTCACCTTTCACTGTAGGCAAATCCGCCACCTCAGGGAAAATGATGTATCTCCTTACGTGTTTCAGCAGGGCAGACAACACTCTGGACAACACGTTGGAAAACATAGGCTGGGACATCCCTGATGCCATGGCCACTGTTGTCTGAAAAGACCCACTTGCAAAGAAATGGAGCACTGACAGCACCTGCACATCAGGGGGGATTCCAGTCGGATTGGTGACATCAGGTCTGGCTCCAACTAGGTACATAGTTCCCGGATTGTGGCACGGTCAAACCGGTATGTCACGATGCCATGTCGCTCTTCCATTGTCAACAGGTCCACCAGCGGTTGGTACACCGGCGGATTCCGCCATCTTCCAATATGTCCCAACTGACGGTGCCTAAGAAGGGCAACAGCGAAAAAACTGTCAGCATTCCTCCAGGTATGTACCCACAGTCACACACAAGACTACACCAGACAATTAACCCATCCGGGAAAGGTTTTTAGTGTAGGCCTCGGTATGTGTGACGCAGTAGTAATTGAAGCCATGTGGGCCCCTGAAATGGCGGCTGCCTGACCTCTAAACTGGGACAATGGAATTGTGGGGTAACTGCGCTGGGGTTGGACACCGTCGTGGTAGGCGGTCGTAGAGCGCGGCGCAATGCTGCATTGGTTAGCATTGGACCCTATGGGTCCCAGGAGCCAATGAACAGGTGCGCTGGCGGTGATGATGCGCACCGCCGCGGACGTCACCGCCGCGGACGTCACCACCATTTTCTATCTCTTCAATCACTAGATACCTGACCTTCGACAGGAGAGGACCTACACTGCTAGTGCTGCTTTGACCTCTGTCTGGAAGCGACGATGGCTGCTGCGTCTGGGGAAAGGGCCCCTGCCTTCACTGCACAGGAGTTGGAGAAACTTGTGGATGGGGTCCTCCCCCAGTATACGCTACTCTACCGTGCTCCAGACCAACAGGTTAGTACACAGGGAGCACGTTGTATGGGCTAGGCCTGGGTGGACAGGGCTGGGTGGATGAGGGAAGGGGGCAGAGTACATAGAACAGTCATGCATGGGGATGAATGGGCCACAGGGATAGAGTTGGGAGGGGGCCAATTACAACGACGGTGCTGTAGGTAATGACTGTTCCTCTTTCCTTGTGCATGTCATGTAGGTCAGCGCCCACCAGAAGAGGGACATTTGGTGTGCCATTGCCAAGGAAGTCCGGACCCTGGGGGCCCACCAGAGACGGGTCACCCACTGCCGGAAGAGATGGGAGGACATTCGCCGCTGCAGCAAGAAGACGGCGGAGGCTCAGCTGGGGATGGCCTCCTAACGTGGGAGGGGTGCCCGTCGCACCATGACCCCCCTGATGTTCCGGATCCTGGAGGTGGCCTACACGGAGTTGGATGGGCGCTTAAGGACATCACAGCAGACACAAGGGGGTAAGTACAACCTCATCCTATGGACTTTGCGTGCAGTGGAGCTGTCTGGGTGGGGGGGGTGGGCTGTGGGTGTCCCTAGGCCAGGGCGAGTTAGGTAGGCAAGGCCCCTCCGTTATGTAGGCCATGTGGCACTCTACCCCAGCTAAAAAAAAAAGGCAAATTGATGTATAGTTGCCCCTTTGCCATCCATGTGGGCAGATTTCTACCATTGCCATGTAGGCCATATCCCAGAAGTTGCATGTGCAGAGGGCAGGAGCACGGCGTAATGCAGGAGGCCGCTGCGTTTGTCTTGTCCGCCAACGGTAGCGGTATGCCATGCACGAAAACTCTCTTTCTTCTGTCTCCACCCTTTTTCTGCTCTCCCTGTCCTTCTGTATATCAGCATCAACAGGCGGAGGTACAGTGGCACCAGAGCATGAGGGAGCTGCATCCCACATGGCCATGGAGGGCCACACCACAGACTCTGAATTCACCAGTGGGACAGAGGGCGAGGGGAGCTTCACGTCAGCCACAGGATCACCAAACAGCGACACGTCCGCCGATTGGAGCTCCCCTGTGGTGGCGGCACCATCTGTGCGCCCCACTTCTACAGGTACAGCCGCCACCTCCCCTACCAGCACCGCCCTCCCAGCAGCCCCTCAGCGTTCGCCCCTGTGCCCGCTCACCCAGGAGGGTGGGCATTACCTTCGCCCCAGGCACCTCAGGCCCTGCCCCAGTCACCCCTGCTGCCCTCAGTGAGGAGGCCATTGACCTCCTCAGGTCACTCACTGTTGGGAAGTCTACCATTGTGAATGCCATCCAGGGTGTAGAACGAGAGTTGAAACATGGTAATGCATTCCTGGAAGGCATTCATTCTGGTCAGGCTGTCCTTCAGCGAACCCTGCAATCTCTGGCCTCAGCTCTGATGGCAGCCATTGTCCCTGTGTCCAGCCTCCCCCCTCCAACTTCCTCCACCCAGACCCAATCCCCTGTACCCCAGCCCATCCCAAGCACACCTACAGACCAGCATGCACAGAAGTCAACACACACAAGTAGCTCAAGCAAACATAGGCACCACACACACCACAGGCACTCACACAAGCATCAGACCCATACAGACACGGCAACATCCACTGTCTCCACTGTGTCCCCCTCCTCCTCTTCTCCCTCCTCCCTCCCAGTGTCGTCTACACACACACCTGCATGCACCACATCTACAGGCACTAGGACTCGCAGCAGGACACCCAGCACCACAAGCCGCTCACCTGCACTTACCACCTCCACTGCCATATACACGTCCCCTGTGTCCTCTTCCAGTGTGTCTGTGACGCCCCCTTCCAAATTACATAAACGCCGGCAATCACTCACCCAACATCCATCCACCTCACGACAGCCTCCAGTACCTGCACCTGCACCCAAAACAGCTAAAGTGACACCTCCTACAACCACCTCCTCTTCCTCCACTCCCAGAGCCCCTCCAGCTACCCATCCCAGTGTACATCAGAAACTGTCCCTATGTCAAATTGACCTTTTTGCCCCCACCCCCCCTCCAATTCATCAGTCCCGTTGTAGCGCCTCAGCCAAATAGCCTCCAGTACCAGTGGTGCGTGTACCAGGTTTTTGGAGTGCCCCGTCCACCAGGGCAGGCAGTAGGACCCGGAGCCAAGGCACTGTCAGCCCATCCCCTGTAAAGGCTCCGAAATTGGAGACTGGACGACGGGACCGTGTCAAGACTCCTGGTGCGACAAACAGTGAAATGGGATCCAAGGCGATTGGTGAGTCATCTGTAACTCAAAAGAAGGTGGGGAAGGTCCTGAGGAAGTCTCCCCAACCTGTTGTGAGTGTCACGGCAGAGAAGTGCGCCATCATTTCCGGCGGTCCAGACACAACCGCCAGCACCTTCGTCACTGGTCCAGAGACCACCGCCAGAGTCATAGCCCAGGAGGGCCCAAGTATCGTTACTGGTCAGGAGACCACTGCCAGAGTCATAGCCCAGGAGGGCCCAAGTATCGTTACTGGTCAGGAGACCACAGCCACCGCCAGAGTCATAGCCCAGGAGGGCCCAAGTATCGGAACTGGTCAGGAGACCACTGCCAGAGTCATAGCCCAGGAGGGCCCAAGTATCGTTACTGGTCAGGAGACCACCGCCACCGCCAGAGTCATAGCCCAGGAGGGCCCAAGTATCGTTACTGGTCAGGAGATCACCGCCACCGCCGGAGTCACAGCCCAGGAGGGCTCAAGTATCGTAACTGGTCAGGAGACCACCGCCAGAGTCATAGCCCAGGAGGGCCCAAGTATCGTTATTGGTCAGGAGACCAACACCAGCGCCGGAGTCACAGCCCATGAGGGTCCAGAATTCCACAGCCCCGCTGGGCAATGATGGAACGTCAAGCCACACACCAACGTCCAGTTTGGAGTTCGTCATGCCACACACCAACGTCCAGTGTGGAGTTCGTCATGCCACACACCAACGTCCAGTGTGGAGTTCGTCATGCCACACACCAGTGTACAGTTTGGAGTTTGTCATGCCACACACCAACGTCCAGTGTGGAGTTCGTCATGCCACACACCAACGTCCAGTGTGGAGTTCGTCATGCCACACACCAATGTCCAGTGTGGAGTTTGTCATGCCACACACCAACGTCCAGTGTGGAGTTCGTCATGCCATACACCAACATCCAGTGTGGAGATCGTCATGCCACACACCAATGTCCATTGTGGAGATCGTCATGCTACACACCAATGTCCATTGTGGAGATCGTCATGCCACACACCAATGTCCAGTGTGGAGATCGTCATGCCACACACCAATGTCCATTGTGGAGATCGTAATGCCACACACCAATGTCCATTGTGGAGATCGTAATGCCACACACCAATATCCATACCAGAACTGCCATGGCAAAGCACCGCTGAACAGTCCATAGCCAGCCATGGCAAAGCACAGCTGAACAAGCCCAAGACCGCCATGGTGAAGACCGCTGAACAGGGCAAAGACCGCCATGGTGAAGACCGCTGAACAGGGCAAAGACCGCCATGGCAAAGCACTGCTGAACAAGGCCAAGACCGCCATGGTGAAGACCGCTGAACAGGGCAAAGACTGCCATGGCAAAGCACCGCTGAACAGTCCATAGCCAGCCAAGGCAAAGCACAGCTGAACAAGGCCAAGACCGCCATGGTGAAGACTGCTGAACAGGGCAAAGACTGCCATGGCAAAGCACCGCTGAACAGTCCATAGCCAGCCATGGCAAAGCACCGCTGAACAAGGCCAAGACCGCCATGGTGAAGACCGCTGAACAGGGCAAAGACTGCCATGGCAAAGCACCGCTGAACAGTCCATAGCCAGCCATGGCAAAGCACCGCTGAACAAGGCCAAGACCGCCATGGTGAAGACCGCTGAATAGTCCATACCCAGCCATGGCAAAGCACCGCTGAACAAGGCCAAGACCGCCAGGGTGAAGACCGCTGAACAGGGCAAAGACCGCCATGGTGAAGACTGCTGAACAGGGCAAAGACCGCCATGGCAAAGCACCGCTGAACAAACCAAGACTGCCATGGTGAAGACCGCTGAACAGGGCAAAGACTGCCATGGCAAAGCACCGCTGAACAGGGCAAAGACCGTATGAATAGTCCGGCACATCAGGCATCGTTCGCCCATGTGCAGCTGGGACTGTGACAGGACATGTACTTTGACGGGGAGACTCATCCAGTCTGGGCACCAGTCCCACCCAGTACCAGTAGAGAACTGCATCTACTTGCGAAGATGTGTCTTTGCACTCCCCAGGATGTAACAGTGGGCAACTCACCCACTTGTTAGACTTGAGAGACTGTGGCTTTGCACTCCCCAGGATGTAACAGTGGGCAAGCCACCCACTTGTTAGACTTGAGAGACTGTGGCTTTGCACTCCCCAGGATGTAACAGTGGGCAACCCACCCACTTGTTAGACTTGAGAGACTGTGGCTTAGCACTCCCCAGGATGTAACAGTGGGCAAGCCACCCACTGTAGAGACTTGAGAGACTGTGGCTTTGCACTCCCCAGGATGGCACAGTGGGCAACCCACCCACTGAAGTGACTTGAGAGACTGTGGCTTTGCACTCCCCAGGATACATCAATGGGCATGGAGCCCCGTCGTGGATCTGGCTTCGCATTCATCTGGCTGAGGTGCCCCCCCTTCCCTTCCCCCTGAGGTGCCTGTAGTGTTTCTATCTGATGCCCTGGCAGTGTTCTCTCGGATTTTGGTCAGGTATCTATTGTGGGCGTCGCCCATGCATTTTTGGACGGTTGGTGCACGGACATTGTTGTGTACATATCTGCACTACTTCTTGTATTGTACATTTATTTTTGACAGATTTTGTGATATATATATCCGTATATTTTTTAATGAGTAGTATATTGGCACAATACAAAGTTTGACCGCTACTGTGATTTTTGTGAATGCATTGGTGTGTATGTTGTAATATGCGAGGGTGGGGGTGTTTGGTGGGTGTACCTGTAACTTTTGCCTCTCCCCTCCCCGTGTCGTAGGTGCTGTACTCACCGGTATGTTCTGCGCCTACGTCGCTGTTGGTCGTAGATGAGCAGGAATGCAAGGGCAGGGAGTATTTGTAGTTCCGGATCCATGGTGTCCTCGTGGGATGTGTTGAGGTGAGCGTTTTCCCATAGCAAAAGCTGTTTCCGCCGTGTTTTTATCCACGGTGAATCCACCCCGGAAAAGGTGGCGGATTGGTGTATTGTGATAGTGTGGGCGGTACATTGTCTTCCGCCTGTCTGTTGGCGGTGACCGCCGCGCTGTTTGTCTGTACCGCCGTGGCGGGCGGTGTGTTAAAGTGGCTGTCTTAGTTGGCGGTTTCCGCCAGGGTCGTAATTCCCTTTATTTGTCCGCCCGCCTGTTTGCGGTATTACCGCAGCTTTAACACCGTCCGCCAGGGTTGTAATGACCACCATTATCTCTTAAGTGTGTCTGACATATTCCTGCAATACAAAAATTGCATTGCGTATAATTTTAATAGAACAGTATGTGTGCTGTAATGCTGGCAGGTATACACAGAAAAATATTATTCTTACTGGAGCAAAGAAACAGTACTATTGCATTTGAATTGTTGTACCCTGTAGGTTAAATACACAAGGATTAAAACTATAAGAGGACAAAAAATGGATACATGAAAGCATTGACAAAGTCAAATATTGGTCCATCAGCCCTAGCACTGAAAAGGACTTCTTTTTAGGTGGATGTTGACATGCGATAAGGATAAATGCTGTACAGTGGAGTGCAAAAGAGTGTATGGGTCTTAAACTCTAAATTAGCTTAGATTACCTTGTAAATCACTCTGTGACTCTGGTGAATCTGGTATGCAAAATTGCAAATATATAAACAACAATAGGTGCCTGACATAGGCTGACCAATTGCTCTATGCTGGGGTCTGCAAATGCAGAATGTGAATCGCCGATGAACAGACCGATCGATGGCCAGGTCTGACCCGGTTTAAGTGTATGTTCTAAAACCATTTACTTTTTATTTACAACATTCTTTGAGGCCAGACCAAAAACAACATAGTCCACTTCAGAAGTTTTGTAAAATTATTGATACTAAACTAATGTTAATTCACATTAAAAATATATAGCCAAAATAAATGTTCCCAACCTAATGCACCAAATTAATTCATACTAAAAAATATAACATACAATAATATATGGAATAATTTAAAACTTTTATCATTTCAACAATAATGATACAAATCTAAAGAAAATGATTGAGTCAATAGGTATCTAAAGGAATTTTCAGTGGTTTGGCTTAAACTTTTCAGTGAATAACTTTTTCCTTTGCTCACGGTATGATTACAGAATTGCCTTACATGCATGCATCCCCATTACAGTACATATGCACAATGGCCAATTTGCTGTATCAGTATAGATATGATCACTGCATAAGTGCAATAACATTAAAGGATTGCTAGGCCCTGATTACAAGACTGGGGTTAAATTCAGATATGCATACAAAAGGTTAGAAATCAGCAAGGGGCTTGGAGACTTGGCTTGCACTGATAAAACAACTAAGGCCAATGGTGAAATGCATCCCTATGAGATTGTGGCAGGTCAGTATATGGAGACTGGGGCGCCATGACTAAGTAGCTGAGAAAGCCCATTCAGAGGGTCTTCACTATAGACAGGGCCACTATTTAAAAAGAGAATTGGCAATAGAAAGATGCAACTTTCCATTGTGTACTAGTGTTTCACTTGTGTTACAGTTTAGTCACTGTTGTCTCATCCCTCACCTTTGTTATTTTCTTCTTCTCTTTTTCCCTTGGTTACCTGAAACCAGGACTGTATTTAGTTTTGGCTTTGTTGCTTTCTCTGTGCCTTACTCTTTTACCATCACCTCCCCTAGTATCTTGATCTGGTAAATGATACCTTCTACACTGGCTTTTTATGTGTCAGTGTAGGTTTAAAGCAGTCTGTTACAAAGGAAAGTCTTCACACAGTTAAGAGTGAAATCGGATTTATTTAGTTAAAAATTCAATACCATGTAAGGATTGGTGCCAGTGTGCGCACACAGCACACACCTACTTCAATTGCCCACACCAACCTCCCCACATCAAATCCCTCTCACATTCCACATTCCAACCCCCACTACCATTCAAGCTACAGATGGTAATCCCATACATCTTCCCATTTCAAAAAAGAAAAGAAAACATGATAAACTTAACCATATCAGAATGAGTAAAATAATGCCATACAATACAAGATGGAAACTAGAGAGAATTGAACATAAATGTTAAGATAATATACATGAATTCCTTACTATAATCGCTTAAGTGAAACAGAATAATCATCCTAACTGATATTCATCAAAGTGTGCAGGTAGTTATCTTAATCTTGTACCCCGCCGCACAAATTCATTCATTCTAACATTATGCTCTCCTCTACACACACTACCATCACTACTGTTTCCACCGCCACTACCACTTAGAAAACCATCCATTCCTCTAGCAACATTGTTACCCAACATATATCCACTACCATCACTCATGTCACCACTAGACACACCACTGGTATTACAACCATTCTATTTTGTCCAGCACAAACTTACTCAACCTAAATTCCATACCTTCCCATCTTCCCGTTTCACAGCACTACCCATTACTTTAACAACCCCCAAGTGCTCCAACAAACTTGTATCACCTTTCTCAACAAATTTTGCTTTTCTTACACATACATACTGCCCAGCTTTCACCACTGGCAATTTAGTAATACCACTACGACACAATTCGGTCAATTCCTGTAAGTTCTCCACTTGTTTTCTCATATTCTGATCTTGTTCCACTCCAATAGTTTCCCATTCTTCCTTTTCAACCACTACAGCACAAACTTGTAGACAGTTTCCTCCTGCTCAACAACTGGAATGGCATTTTGCCTGTTACAGAATGAGGCGTGACCCTATATGGTAACAATCTCTCCTGAAGCAATTTTTTCCACTCTAACCCTGATTTAACAGCCAACTTCCAGCTTCCTTTACAACCCTATTAAATCATTCTACCTGACCATTACTTTTCGGGTGGTGCAATGATGTTCCCACATATTTAATACCCACATTGTTTCAAAATCACGCATTTTGTTAGATACAAGGTGTACCCCGTTATCAGAAACAAATACTACAATAATACCTTCCTGTGCAAAAGCATCTTCCAAAAATTCAATCACTACATCAGTAGTTACATTACTCACCATCCTCACTTCTGGTCTTTTGGAATAGTAGTCAATTAGAACTATGGTATAATTGTCCTTAAATGATAACGTACAAAAGGGCCCTATGAATTTAATAGCTAATTTTTGCCATGGACCAACCGGTAATTCCACCATAGTCAAAGATGCATTTAGGGGTTTTGCCACCTTATCACTTACAGTGTGTGCTTTATAGATCCTCCCCCAAGGATCCACCATGACATTCAACCCAAGCAAACAAAAATGTTCTTGTATTTTCCTCTTAGTACTTGACATCCCTCAATGTCCATTGTGACCTAGTTTAATGACACTTTTGTGTACACCGCATCATGGAACAATTTTGTCACCTCTCAAAATTAAGTTCATTCTTGACTTTCCAAAATGAACTACATTTGCCTCTTAGTTGACCTTCCTGACGCCAACCACTTGAAATATATCCTTTTACTATCTCCAGGATAATATATTTTTTCATTTCTTGCATCCACACTCTTTCTGATAATTCATGCTCACATCCATTTTTTCCACCCTCTACAGTGTCATCATAGGTAAACACTACCTCACATTCCTCTTCATCCGTTACACCCCCGTCCATACTACCACTTAGTACCCTTGATAACTTATCAGCAAGAATGTTGTTTTTTCCAGGTACATGATGTATGTCCTAGTGGAACACTTGCAATTTTGATGCTAACCTGGTGTCAAATTCCTGCCACCACCTGGTTTCAATATATTGACCAAAGGCTTATCATCAGTGCATATTTTGAATTTCTTTCCCACACATACATTCTAAATCTTTCAGCAGCCCATGCTGTGACAAGCTATTCTTTATGACTGAGTAGTTACGTTTAGCTTGTGTTAATGTGTGCAAAGCATATGCTACAATTCATTTGTCACCTTTGTTTTCCTGGGAAAGGACAGCACAAATTCCACAACTGCTCACATCCACTGATAGTACACATTCAGCACCCATCACAAAATATTTTAACCATGGTGCCACAGATATTTCCTTTTTCACTTCCTTAAAGCATTTTGATTGATCATGTGTCCAACTAAATTTAGCATTCTTCTTCAATAAAATACGTAGGCCCATATTTATACTTTTTGACGCTAAACTGCGCTAACGCAGTTTAGCGTCAAAAAATTTTGCGCCGTCTAACGCCATTCTGAAGCGCCATGCGGGCGCTGTATTTATGGAATGGCGTTAGACGGCGCAATCAGACCGGCGCTGCCTGGTGTGCGTGGAAAAAAACCACGTAGACCAGGCAGCGCCGGCGTTGGGAAAAAATGACGTTAGGGCGTCTTAAAATGGCGCAAGTCAGGTTGACGGTAAAAAATCGTCTTAACCCGATTTGCGCCATTTTTTCGACGCCCAGACGCCATTTCATGACTCCTGTCTTAGTAAAGACAGGAGTCATGCCCCCTTGCCCAATGGCCATGCCCAGGGGACTTGTGTCCCCTGGGCATGGTCATTGGGCATAGTGGCATGTAGGGGGGCACAAATAAGGCCCCCCTATGCCACAAAAAAAATAAAAAAATAAAAAAAATTATACTTACCTGAACTTACCTGTACTTCACTGGGATGGGTCCCTCCATCCTTGGGTGTCCTCCTGGGGTGGGCAGGGGGGGTCCCTGGGGGCAGGGGAGGGCACCTGTGGGCTCATTCTGAGCCCACAGGTCCCTTAACGCCTACCCTGACCCAGGCGTTAAATTCAGGCGCAAATGCGGGTTTTTTTGACCCGCCACCTCCCGGGCGTGATTTTTGCCCGGGAGTATAAATACGACGCATTTGCGTCGCCGTCATTTTTTTAGACGGGAACGCCTTCCTTGCATCTCATTAACGCAAGGAAGGCGTTCACGCAAAACAATGACGCTCTTTCTTCATACTTTGGCGCTAGACGCGTCTAACGCCAAAGTATAAATATGGCGTTAGTTTTGCGCCGAATTTGCGTCGAAAAAAACGACGCAAATTCGGCGCAAACGGAGTATAAATACGGGCCGTAGTGCTTCCAGTTTTGGAAGTATAATTTTCCACAAAACTGGAATAAAACTCAGCAAGCCCTAAAAAGGGCATCAGCTGTTCCTTATTCTCTGGCTCCAGAGCTTTAATAATAGCTTCAACATGGCTGATTTCTGGTCAAATTCCCTCCTTAGAAATTGCGTGCCCCAAATACTCCACTTGCTCTTTGCCAAATACACATTTCTAATTGTTTGCAATCAATCCACTCTCTCTGAGCACCAACAAGACTAGGTATAATGCAGCATAATGTGTTTTCTTGTCTTTACCAAAAATCTAAATGTAATTTTGAAACACTTTTGCACCCTGTATTCCAGATACAATTCATACAATTCTGCTAATTTCCCTTTGGAAAACCCCTGATGCACATGCAAGTCCAAACGGCATTCTTCTGTATTGATACATTCCTTCAGGAGTTATAAAAACTGTATAATGCTTAGATTCCTCATGTAACTCAATTTGGTGATATGCACTTGTGAGGTTTATTGTCAAAAACATTGCTGCATCACCAATGTCAACACTTGCAGATTAAGCATAGGAAATGCATCCACCCAAATTGCCTCATTCAAACACCTCAGGTCAACACAAAGCCTTAAATTCCCTCTGGGTTTAAGAGGTATCACTACTGGAGAAACCCAATCAGAACTATCCACTTGTTCTATAGTTCCTTTTTCACATAACTCATGTAACATCCCCTTCAATTTGCTTCTGTAATTTATTGGTACATTCCTCTTTTTCTGTCTAACAGGTACCATTTGATCGCATATTACAATTTTGTGCTTGAACTCTTGCATTCTTCCCATATGTCACTAAACACACATGGGTATTCTTTCTTTAAGTTTGCATTCTCAATATCATCTTGTTTTCCTTCAACCCCTCATGAACCGAATACACTAGTGGATTGGCACACAGATCAATTTTTATACCAAATTCCATTATATGAGCCACCTAGAATCATGACCCCCTTATCCACAATGTAAATCTTTCCATGACACTTCCTGGATTCAAACTCTATATCAGCCAAGATAAACCTTTGCAAAGGAATCTTGTGACCTGAATAACTACTTGGATTGACATCAGGATCATGCATTTTTTTTTCTAGGCCATAACTCATCAAACAGATTTTTCCCCATTACAGTATACCACACACACAAGTCCACCATAGATTTAACTCGTACACCATCAATATGTATGGAACAATTAGATAACCTCATTGTCTTCTCACCCCCAGGTGCTCACTCATCTTGCACACATTCGTCTCGCACACTTAACACCCTCCCCTGCAAACTCTCCTACTCATCGTCACATCTCCCACAATTTGATTCACTTTTTTCATCATATTTTTACATACCCTACTAAAATGACCTTTTTTCTTACATGTGGCACAGTCTTTATTTAATGCCGGACACATTTCAGATTTTGCCTAATGGTTGCTTGAACTACACATGAAACATACCAAACCTTTGCAAGATGCAAAACACGTCCCCCATCTTTAGTCCTAGCGTCTACCATTCTACCTTTATTCTTAATGTCCTTTCCTCCAACTATTGCACTCACATAAGAATCAATCCCCTTATTTCTTCTAGCTCGTATGCACTTCTCCTACACTTCAATACTTCTGGCCACACCAATAGCTGCTTTTAATGATATTTCTCCAAAAGACACATTCGGTTTTACTTCTCAGAAGAAATTGAATCCTCAATACCTGGTTGTAAGAAATATATTCAAAATCACAAGTAACTGCCAATCCCCTTAACGCCGCAACAAAATGGTCAATATTTTTATCCTCCTTCTATGTTCTAGAATAAAATTTAAACTGCTCCATGACTATGTTAATTTTTCTTCCAAACCTCGCTTGCACCTGTTTGATAGCATATTGGTATACATCCATTTCACTGGCATTGTCCAAAGAAAGTAAGTTTTTAAATCCCCTCAATCCTATCGCTCCCAACCTGTGTTTGTGCAATGATAAATACATTTCTGAGGAACATTCATCTTTCTCCAATACCTCCACATATGCCTCAAATATATCTAACCAAAACTCCTATGGTAAGGGTGGTTCAACAAGCTCTGCTAAAAAAAATGGAGGTGGTTGGATACTCACTATGTTTTAAAACCAGCTATACAACTATACCAATTAACAATAATGAAATGTCAATTTGTGCTTATCAGTTAACTGAATGAAATGTGGTGTGCCAATCACTGATGGACAATTAGTAAGAATAAAAATTGTCCACAACACTCCAATGCCACTGTAGTCTGCCAGCTGAATGGATGAAGAAGGTTTGCTGATGACGTTTGAGTAATTATCAGGAATTAATTACATAAGGGAAGATGTAAAATTGCCTGATATGTGGTGTGTCAATCATGTGTGGTGTAAAAAATGATCAGCACTATACATTTATGTGTAAAATTGTTGTGCCAATCACCATTCACAATGACCAGCCAATAGCTTTAAATTATGCCAGCAAATACCTTGCTCCTGTCAATACAGCAACATGCATAGAAGGATATCAAATTCAAGTACTTCCCAGGAATGCAACCAATAAGCTGCTCTTTTGACCGGAAAAAGTCTGATGACTCCCAAAATGGCTGCAACATGCCACGTCTCTCCACGTGAATGTAAAATCACTGTAATGCTGAATCTTAACAATAATGACTCCTAAGATGGTGGCAGACTTGCCACATCACTCCGCAATAAATCTCAAAGTGGTAGAAGCATGCCATGTCACACCAAAAGGAGTCCAATGTCGTGTAGCATCCTTCCAATATGGTGGAATTACAGAAGCTAGACCAGCAACCTCGCGAAGACTGACGATGCTGCACAGAGAAACGCAATTGGACACTTCCAGCAGGGCTGAGAGCAGTGACGCCAAAGCTCTTTACAATTTCTGGATCACCTCCATTCCAGCAACCTCAAACTTCACCAGACCAGCATTGTCAAACTTCCCCAAACCCTAAGAGTACGATCCTCACATGAAGCACCTGGCAATGACTGGCAACACCACCCACTGACACCGCTCCATCCCAATCTCTTTGTCATTGTTAGAAAGGAGGGTCTTCAAGCAGGTAAGAGGTGGAATATGATTTATTTAGGTATAGAATAAATTACATGCAAAGAGCGGTGCCAACGTGTGCATGTGGCACACAGCTACTCCAACTGCCCGCACCAACTGCCCGTATTGAATCCCTGTCACATTCCACATTCTTCATTCTAACACCAACTACCATTGCTGCAGAGTCTTTGATGTTCACTAAGGGTGCTAAATATTTAAATATCTTTGTCCTTTGTTCACACTTAATGAATACATAAGCTGTCTGAGAACACCCGTCTATAGCCTGCAGTCGTGGTGGGCTGAACTCCAATAGAGTTGTGCCTAAGAAGATGTGCGGTGCTGAGTGCCTCTTATTTCTCATTCCCATTTCCCTTTCTCTCCATTATTTTGTTCAGGTCACTTTATTGACCTTTGAACAGGAGGAACCACGTTCTCGGGAGTGGGGCAGATTGTCATCAGTACCTCCTTGTCAACATTTGCAAATCCTGAGACAAGGTTTGTGCAGGGGTCATAATTCTTAGTTGTGGGATAATTACTGCACTCACTGTTTTCCCATGACTAATTTCTGCACGTCAAGTCTGCCAAAGTTTGTTCAGGGGGCATGGATTGGAGAAAAGTCAAATCCTATAGAAATCAATGAGTTATATGCATATTTTGCAAGTTATGACTCATTTTCATTTTTAAACCTCACAATAGGAAGTATTTACCTCACCAGCTAACTATCTCATCTTGTGTAGTAAAGTACTCTCATTCTTGGGATGGTTACCCCCTTTTTCTGCCTGATGTCAGAGTGTTTTACTGTGTTCACTGGGATCCTGGTAACCAGGATCCCAGTGATTATGCTCTCTCTCCCAAAACTCTGTATTTCATTCCACAATTGCCACACTGGTGCCCCATTATAAGTCCCTCGTATATGATACCTAGGTAACCAGGGCATTGGGGTTCCAGGGCATCCCTAAGGACTGCAGCATATATTTTGCCACCAATAGGGAGCCCAAGCAAAGGGTTCTGCAGGACCGACATTGCAGCCTGTGTGAAAAGGCGCAAGCACCCTTTCAAAGCCACGTTTCACTGCACCAGGTCACTTATAAGTCACCCCTGTGGCAGGCCTTCTAGCCCAGAGGGCAGGGTGCAAAGTGCCTGTGTGTAAGGGCACCCCTGCACTAGCAGAGGTGCCCCCAGGAACTCCAGGCCCATTTTCCCAGACTTCACGAGTGTGGGGATGCCATTTTACGCAGGTACTTGACATAAGTCAATACCTATATCCAGCTACATAATGGTAACTCCGAACATAGGCATGTTTGGTATCAAACATGTTGGAATCATACCTCAATGCTTTTGCAAGCATTGATTGTATGATCCCATGCACTCTGGGGGCTCTTTAGACGACCCACAGTATTGCCATTACAGCCTTCTGAGGGTTTCCAGGCAGCCCAAGCTGCTGCCACCTCCCAGAAAGGTTTCTGCCCTCCTGTTGCTTGAGAAGCTCAAGCTCATGAAGGCAGAACAAAGGATTTCCTTTGGGAGAGGGGTGTTACACCCTCTCCCTTTGGAAAGAGGTGTTACAGGCTTGTGAGGGATAGCCTTCCCAAGCCACTGGCAATGCTTTGAAGGACCCATTTGGTGCCCTTCTTGCATAAACCAGTCTACACTGGTTCAGGGACCCCCAGTCCCTGCTCTGGCGAAAAACTGGACAAAGGAAGGGGGGAGTGACCACTCCCCTGTCCATCACCACCCCAGGCCTGGTGCTCAGAGCTCCTCCAAAGGGTCCCTTGGTTTTGCCATCTTGGATTCAAGGTTGGCAGGGAACTCTGGGAGCATTTGAGTGGCTAGTGCCAGCAGGTGACATCAGAGCCCCCTCCTGATAGTTGGTCACCCAGCTAGGTGACCAATCCCTCTTTCAGTGCTATTTAGGGCCTCTCTCTTCGGTGGTTCCTCAGATTCGGTTTGCAAGCCTCCAGCAGACGTCTGACTGAAGAAACTGCATCTGGACACTCCAGGACTCGACAACATGCAACAAAGATGCAACAAAGAAGGAAGACGCCTCCTGCAAAATTGTATCCACGGCTCCTTCCACCAACTACAACATTTCCCCAGTCGTCCATCCTCTGAGGACAGCCCATCTTCAGCCTGCACCAGAAAGAAAGAGGAATCTCCCTTGGGGTGGAGTCACTCCCTTGCATCCACAGGTACCAACTGTAATGATGACTGGCTGCGTGGATCCCCTCTCCTGCTGAGCTGTGTGGTTCCAGCTGTCCAACTTGGGTGGAGGTAAGACCTTGCCTGCCCATGCAGGACAGTACTCCGATGCACTGTGTCATTTGCAGCTGCCAAGGCTTGTTGGCATCTTTCCCATGGGATCTTCAGGCATCCTGAAGGTCATGCACCCAGCACTCCATCATGTGATGCACAGCTACCTGAGTGGTTCTCCAGCGGCCTGGGATCTCTTTTCGTAGTGCTGCATGGGCTCCTTCCTCGACTTTCTTGTCCCCATCCTGTGGTCCTGCATGTGCTTCGGTGGGCTTTTTTCGTTGCTGAGGGCCCCCTCTGACTCGTCCTCCCAGGTAGAGTCCACCTGGCCCTTCCTGGTCCCAGCCAGCTCCTGTTTCTGTTAACCGCGAGTTTTGCACATGCCAAGGCTTGTTGGTGGAATCTGAAGATGCAAACACAACTGCATAGCCTCTATGGTATTTTTGGTATTTGTGTCACCAAAATAAAGTACCTTTATTTTGTAACACTGAGTGTTTTCATTCATGTGTTTAAGTACTGTGTGACTATAGTGGTATTGCATGAGCTGTGCATGTCTCCTAGAGAAGCCGTGGCTGCTCATCCACAGCTACCTCTAGAGAGCCTGGCTTCTAGACACTGACTACACTACACTAATAAGGGATGCCTGGGCCTGGTATAAGGTGTAACTACCTTGGGTACCCACCACGCACCAGGCCAGCCTCCTACATCTTGGAGTGATGATATTTAACCCCTTAACTGCTGGGGCCTTTCCCACCAAGTGCTGAGCCCTCGTTTGGCAACTTAGGGTAGCTCACACTTAGGGCTCCATAACTTTTTTTGTCACACACCATATCCATGCCAAATGTGCATCCTTTTGTTCCATCATCCTGGGGATTCTAAAGGTACCTAGGGTTTGAGGATTCCACTGAGGGTACTGAGAAAATATAGCAACGTTTTAGTTTTTTGAGATAAAGAGGAAGAATGTCATGAGGATAAAATTGTTTTGTTTTCCTTTTCATAAAAATAGTACCAACAAACAGTTTGCTGGACTAAAGTCACCATCTTCCTAGTTTCCAGGAACATGCAGAGCTGAATAAAAAAAAAAAATTTTGTGCCACAATGTTTGCATTTTTCAAAGAGATAGTCCATTTTTCATTTTTTTGTGCTCTCAACCTACTTCCAGTTCGTGGTGGAAAAGCTATAGATTTCTGAAAAGAAGTCAAGCTTCCAAATTCAGCAAGGTGTCATAAAGTGTCATTAAGGTTTTCCCCAAGGACAATAACTGTTGAAAAAATTAGAAATATTGAAAATGAGTAGGAAGAATTGGCTATTTGTGACAACGTTTTCATCTCTAACTTTTTGTCACAATGGCTGATTTAAAAAAGCAATATACCATTACATTTTCTAGACCCTTCTGGTTGAGGTTATATAGAGGGTTTATAGGTTCTCCAAGGAACCAAGTTACCCAGAGCCAACAACTGAGCTGCACTGTACAATTGTTTTTCATTGAATCTTGAGGATAGACCAATTCATATGGTGAAATACCTAGAGTGAAAAATGGGTATCAAGGAAATCTATGGGTACAAGATATAGAGTTTAGGAGCAGTGAGTATTTGTACATCTCTGAATTTGTGGGTACCCGCAGCAGCATATGATTTAGAGGGTATTTTTCAAAATGTTTTCTTTCTTATACATTTGACTTACATTTGAAAGGCACAAATACAGCAAATTTCAATTGGTAATAACACCTGTTTTACAATTCTGACCTCCCACCAGTCTTCTGTCACATTAGCAAATCGATCCACAAATTGAGGCTCCAGTCAATTATAAGAAATATTCCTTTATTTTAGCTTCCAGCATAAATGTTACCGCATCAACGCCCCGTATCAAGCATGTCGCTACATTCCATTTCCCCAAATATATACATGGATCTTAGAATGCAACACACTGACCTCACTCATTCCAAAAGAGAATGAAATACATGTGCACATTTTTACTAACATACTATGATAACATTACTACCATTACTACATCTTTCAATAAAAGCGGTACCTCACTTGTGTGGGTAGGCCTAGTGCCTGCAACAGGAAATTGGCCAAAACACAAAAGGTACGGTTCACATTTTTCCACAGAAAACGGATCCTTTTTTCCAACGTAGGTAGCTGTCGATTTTGGACACCAGCTCAGCATGCACCTAGAGCAACCTAGCAAACCTGTACATTTTGTAAGACTACACACCTAGGGGAATTCAGGGTGGGGTGACTTGCATGGCTCTCACCAGGTGTTTGTACCCAAAATCCCTTGCAAACCTCTAACTTTGGCTAAACAAACACATCTTCCTCACATTTCTGTGATGATAAGTTCTGGAATCTGTAGGGAGCCACAAACTTCCTTCCACCCAACATTACCCCAAGTCTCCCAATGAAAATAATACCTGACTTGTGTGGGTAGGCCTAGTGCCCACAACAGGAAATGGGCCAAACGAGACATGAATGCATTGCATTTACCCACTAAAAACATACTTTTTTTGTCCAATGTAAGTAGCTATAAAATTTGGACCTTAGCACAGCCAGCATCTAGGCAAACCTAGCAAACCAAACATTTTTTGAAAACTAGACAACCAGGGGAGTCCAGGGGTGCATGACTTGTGCAGCTCTCACTCGTTAATTTTACCAAGAAGCCCTTGAAAACATCAAACTTTGGTAAGAAACACACATTTAACTCACAATTCTGTGAAGAAATGTGCTAGAATCTTTGGGGAACCAAGAGACAATGACACAAAAGGCCCTCAATCACAACATTGAGAGGTAAGTAATAGGAGTAGCTTCTGTATTTGGGGCCGTGTTGTGATTCCACCCATGCAAACCTACAAACCATAACCATTTGTAAAAACTATACAACCAGGGGAGTCCAGGGTGGTGTGCCTTGCATGGATCCCACAAGGTTTTCTTAACCTCATTGCTCTGAAAACCTCAAACTTTGTCTGAAGCATTTTCTTTCCATTTCAATGGTGGGAACTTTCAAGATCTGCAGGAATCTACAAAGTTGTCCTTGGCGCATTAGGGCCTTTTGTGTTGTGACCTCTTGGCCCACCCACACAAGTGGGGTACGGTTCTTATCGGGAGACATTTGGGAAATCAGGGTGAAAGGAAACCTGTGGCTCCCCGCAGGTTATGGCCCAGGTCAGAAATATGAGGAAAATGTGTGTTTCTTACTAAGGTTTCACATGCTCAAGGGTTTGTGGGTAAAATTACCAGGAGAGAGACATGCAAGTCATGCATCCCTCGATTCCCCTGGTTGTCTAGTTTTCAAAAATGTGCAGGTTTGCTGAGGTGTTAACTGAGCTAGGGCCAAAAAAAACACAGCTACCCACATTGCAAAAAAAGGTATGTTTTCACTTCATAAATGTGCTGAGTCTATGTTGTGTTTTTTAGCATTTTCCAATCGTTGGCACTGTAAATGCCTTTCTAAGTTTGAAGCACTACTCCCCAAATATTTTTATTTTATTTTTCAAAAACAAAATCCTGAAGCCAGATTTGTTTTTGAAAAAAAAAATGCCCTTCTCACCATGGGAGTAATCTCCCCTGGCAAGGGGCGCTAGCCAGTTTTCACTGCCCCTTACCACCATGGTTTCCAGGTGGTGATGGGTAGTGAAAACTGAAATGTATGTCTGTTCATCTGATTATGTTGGCAGACATGGAGGTCGGCCACATTGGCCATTACTCTGTTGGGACATGGGAAAGGTGCAACCACACAAGACATGGAGTAGTCTTTCCCAAAGTTACAGCAATGGTCCCTCTGCATATATATCAGGCGGTCAAACCATTAACTTCACGTTAAGGAAACATTGTCACCATTACGAAGGACTATCCTTACCGTCACATATATAAATCTGGTACTAATTTTTTTAAGTAAATCCACCACCTACACTGGTTGGTTTTAGCACCTCCAGAAATATTATCTTCAAAGCATAAATACTTATCAAATATCTGAATATTGAAACCATGACTTCTGATGCTGAGCCATAAAGCTACATCATGGCACCAACCTCTTTATGGTCCATTCTCATGCCATTCACGCACTACATGCAAGACTTTCATACCACTGGCCACGGGCTCAATCCAACAGATCAGTGCACTCACATCAACATACCGCCGTCATTCTAGGGCCCACCACATTCATACACCACAGGACGGAATTTGCATTCAAGACAGCCTCTCAATCAGCCATCTACCAAGCTGCACACAAACACACCATAAACACACCTCTATACGCACATTTGTCCAGCCATGTTGACAGTTGTGACATCCATGTCCTTCACAAATGAATAAACAGTTTGACTAAATTTTTAACATTTGTCAAGTAACTGACTCCATTCTGAACATTACCAAATGCATGCCTAGTGGACCTTTACTAATAGTTTCCCTTACAGCCGCATGAGGCTCTGGAGGACGTATCTGACATGCGTCTGGAGTACACTGACTGTGGTAAATCCATCTCCTTCCAGTTTGTGGATGCAAGTTGGCAGTGTCCAAGAATGCCTTCCGAGGCCTACATGGCTCGAACTGAGTGAGCATATCTACCTTTGAAGCTGAGGTAGTCATCCACGAAGAGCATGTCATAAAATATTAAGATAGTTCGTTTTTGACACACCGGGTTGTCAGTGAGAACATAGCAAAAGTCACATCCACTGCTACTATAATGCACTTCTCATACAGAAAACTGAAAATGTAATAAGTTCTGATGGAGGATGAACAGGGAAAGCAGGACAAACCTGTACCTGTAGCATTGAGTGTAGACTTCTCTGTAAAGTTATGAGATATTTGTAAAGTGCACTATCGCCTGAGAGGGTATCCTGTCACCAGTGCAAGAACAGTCAGGGCGGATCCATGGATTAACCTAGTCAAAGAGCCAAGTGTTAAATTATTTGTAGAATGCACTAATTTTAGAGACAGCGCATATGTGTGTAGAGGTAGGTCATGCCACCCTTTTGAAGCCAATCACTTCTCCTTTTTCTGGTGCTGCATATGTAATGAATGTGTATGAGTCTGGCTGAACAAAGGTGTCTGGAAGGTTTCTGAGGCGGTATTGAGGTATGCTGGACCAGTGCTGTGTAAGGCTTTGACTATTTGTTTCAGGAGTTTGAAAATAGCTGTGGATGGAGAGTCAGGGAAGCTGAGGTGCATGGTGTGTCCATGTTGGAATATTGAGAGAGGAGGCTGCCTGCTACGTTCTGTATGGTTTGGGGTCATCTGCTTAATTGAGTGAGGGAGCAATTCAGTATCGGGGTGAGTGGGGCGACAATGGGTTTGAAGATGGAGTGATTGCACGTGTATCCGTACTACCTTTACTATCTGCCTTCTTCCTATGCACTATCCTTGTCAAAGCACACCTATCCTAAGCTTTTCCTACCTGTTCATGTCTCTGTCCTCATCAAAGTCCTGACTTACCCTGTATACTTGCCAAGTGAACCTATACTAATGCCTTCTGTCGCTAGCTACTTGTAGTTCAAGAAAACATCTCTTTCATGTGTCTTCAGCATCCTCACTGTGCTAAATCCAACTCCGTCCAGCTTGTGTATGCAAGTTGGGGTTGTCCGAGAATGGCTCTGAGGCCTACAATCCTCGAACTGAGTAAGCATAGCTACCTATGAAACTAAGCAAAACATGCTGGGGAATACTGGCTAAGTTTCCTAAATTAATGGGCCAAACAAATGTCCCTGTGGGACTCATTTACAATACTTCTTCTTTTGCTTTTAAAGTGTGAATACTCCCATAGTAACTTGTATCATTACCAACATTATTGAAAAAGAGTACAGGACACAATCTCTTGTATGTTGAGTGTTTTCATATTTTTAGTATAAGGAGGCTATACATTTCATTATGTATCCAAATTAGTGCAGGCAGCACAGTACTTAGTCAGTAAACTAATATATACAGCAACAAAGAACAAGACACTGAACAGATCCCAAGGGTTCAAAGGATTTTATATTTCATATATGAAGGAGTAGCTAAACTAGCTCCCATGTAACCTTGCCTGTGATTCCGAGAATGGGAGGGCAACCTTCAGGGTTTAGAATGGAGTTCTTCCCTGTATACACTCTCAAGCTGTACACATAGCTAGTAGAGCTGTTACACAGCAACTTAATGCCATATAGAGCTCTTTTGCTTGCAATGTGCTGCCTGAACAGTAGCCAACTTTTGTACAAGATCAAGGACACATCAGTTGCTATATTCTTTCCATGAGTGTATCTCTCTGGAAACCTCGAAGACAAATGTCCCACGACAGGCCGAATTTTGAACAATCTCTCATGGTCTTGATGGTCCCGGGGCAAAGCAACAGAACTGTCATTGAAATGCAGAATATGCTGCAGTAGCAAAAACAAATCTCTGCTCATGTATGGTTCGAAGGTGGTGGTTAAACAAACAGTGAGAGTAGACCAGTAGAACTGCAACCTTGGTTTGTGCACTAGCCCCATTTTGAGTGTGAAGCCCAAAAATATCTTCAACGCCTCACGTGAAATGGGAGTCCACTGGTGTGCCATAGGTGTGGGCCCTAGATTGCCTCCATGCTCCCTCAAAAATTGTTAAGCATGCACATTTGTTTGCTGCATTATTTGCTCAAGGAAGTCAGAATCCAAAAATAGATGGATGTAGTCAATTGGCATAAATTGCCCGTGTCGACTTTACATCCAGCATTGCATGTGAAAGGCAGAATTTGGGGCTGAATTAATTTTTTGGGCTGGCAACCGAGCACTCTGTCTGTGCTTGCCACTGCACATATCTGCTTTCTGGGTAGATCTAAACTGATACGGTCGCACTGCCGCACAGACCGTGCTTGCGAAGGAACAGCAGGACCGCCCTGATCATGTCCCTGGGAATCACTGAAAGATGGGTCATTGTATGGAACTCTGCTGACTGAAAAATCACTTCCAGATTCTGCTGCATTTTCCTCTACTTCAGATGCAGTCTCAATATCTGCTGTCTTAGTCTCGGATCCTGTCCCAGACCTGTCCTACATAACCTGAGTTAGGGCCTGGGCAGCAGTCATCCACCAAGACACCATCTCTGTTAACTGGCTAAAACCTTCCTTCTAAAACTCTGACCTACATAGAAAGCAGAAGAAATTTTCTAAATCAGTCAGTGGGTTTGTGTGTCTGTGAGATGTGTGCAACAGTATATAAACAAAAGCTTACTTTTTCGGTGAATCTGCAGGTTCACTAAAGGCACTAAAAGAGACAAAAAAGAAACGGTATTACTTCATCTTGCCACATACCCAATTCCACAGAGTACTTTTGCCATGTTTTATGCAAAGCTTTATTGTTGGGGGATATGCTTGGCCATTGACAGTAAATAACTAATTTCCCGAAGCGACAACTCTACCTTTGATCTCAAGAAGCACACATTCACATAGTAGCCCCTGCAACTTTCTGCGCAGGTGTGCTCCTTGTGCAATCTGACCTGGTTATCACCAAGGTCACTGGAATTATATGGAAGAGGACCAAATTATGAGACAGGGTTAACTAAATTATGAGGCATAATGGGGGACTTTTTTATAGTGTTACTTTTATCTTTTTCATTAGTTAATTTGTAACATTCTATACTGTCTGCCAAACATTTCACCTCATTAGTACCAGTTTAGCAATCAACTGCAGAAATAAGCAAGTGAAAGATGACCAGTCAACCTTTGCACAGTCCCTTTCACTGCATGCCAACACATATATACTACATATGCCAAATACATATACCATCTGCAGTGTAATGTGCAGATGGTAGACTTATATATATATATATATATATATACTTATTAGACGCATTTAGAAATGTGTGTTATCTCCTGGGGGTGCACTAAAAACACATTTAAAAACAAAATATAGCCCCAAAGGGGTCGACCCATGTGATGAGGGTCGACCCCCTACCTACTTTTTTTTGTTGTTGTTATTTTTAAATGGGTGGTTCTCTTACGGAACCACACATTATTGAAAAAAGAATGTTGTCAATTTACTTTGGCTTTTTTTGTTTAAAAAAAAATAATAATTCACTTTCCCTTAGGGGTGCATTTGTGTCTACAGGGAAAAAATATCTTTTATATTTTTTTTAGGCCCTGGGGGAATCGCCCTATTGCCACAACGGGCAACCCCCCAAACAAACATCCATGGTAGTCTAATGGTTTCCTGAATGTTGGGTACAGTAGGACCACGATCCACAATCAGGAAATCAGTTACAGGAAGGCCTCATTTGAAAGGAGGAGACTGAGCCCTTTAAAATGAGGCCTCCCTAGAGGCTGTTTTCAGCTTTTGATCCCACTGGAGTGGGAGAGAGCCCTCACCTGCTCCTTCCTGTTGCTCCGGTGGGGAAACTATGACATCAGAGTGCCTTGTGGTGCACTGGCGTCACAGATGAGTGGGAAAGGGACACCGGAGTATCCCTTGGATCCCTCCCAAGTCTCGGCCAATGTCTGACACCCCCACCTAATGGGTTTATGAAAATGGAAAATACCGCAGTGCATCCTACACAACTCATAATCTGAACCATAGCTGCTGGTTGAATTGTCTACAACTTTTTGTGTTTTGCTACAGTGGAAAGACACACAAAGATTGTGTTCTCACCAGTCTAGGCCTTTCTCAAGACATTGCTTAAAGATAACAACAATATTACAACAAAAAATTGCAACAACAATAATAACGCCAAGATATGATGAGGAAAGAAAAGGAGAAAGATATCAATAACTATAATATATAAAACATTTTAAAATTTATATGCAGTACTGTTTTGCATTGAGACCATTCCGCAATTAACCAGTTCCTACTACCCAACTCAATAGGACTCTTATCCAATATAATATACAATTGAAGTGGCTGGTAAATGTGATCAACATTGCATAAATGCTACATAGGGCTATTTGACGCCTGCATGAGGGCAAATTTAAGTTTCTGACATTTTTAGGTGAATTTCTGTCTTGGAACTCCACCATAAAACTTAGAAGAGTGGACCTCTAGGAGCAGACACCTTGTGTCTATAATCCTCTATATTAAGGAAATATAGGATGACTGCTCTTTCACAGGCCAAGCAACAGAATTTTGGTATGTTCTGCCAGTGTCTTTAAGAATTGAAGACAATGTAATCTTTTGTCGCAAATTATCTAAAAACCCTGCTGTTTGCAAATTATTTCACCTCAGTGAGCACCCCAGTTTTTGTGCATTCTCTTTAGAAGAATGTGTTGCTGTACTTTGAGTCTCTTTTCAGAGCTAGATGCATACCTGTAATTCAGATCTTGGTCTTCCACTGTCTGAGGTATGGGTGACTGTTTCCAGAACCCATGATGTCACCACACACTGGAATCTGTGGTAGATAAGTGCCGTCAAGAAGCTGCCACCTTCTCAGGAGGAAAAGACCACAGGTGTAAAACACCTTCTTGCTGATGAAGTCTTCACAAGTTGGGGAAAGCTAGGGGTCAGGAATCCAGATGAAGAAATCCTTAGAGCAAAAATCAGAATCAACAAGTGGATTAAGTGAGAAAACAAGCAAAGGGACACTGCCATTTGGCAACACACTCTCTAAGCAGACTGAGGCCTTCAAATGGTAAAAGAACAGGAAAGGAAATTACATCAAACACCACATGACACCACATGATAGGAGACATAATGGATTGAGAAAGTCAAAAGCAAAGGGATGAAGAGCCATGATAGAAAGGGGAAAAAAGATAATGAAAGCCTAAAGGGGGCTAGCTGCAAAACCTCAGATGGGTGATTGCCATTTTCAAGTTCAGTAGAGAAGGATCAGTAGCCAGGTGCCCAGGAGTATAGGAGAAAACAGACACAGGTGAGAAATGTTTCCAGCAGCAGCTGTGGGCTTTATACAGAGTCTTCTGTGCCCAGAAACCACTGCAACCTGCAAAGTACCACAGTTCTAGGGTGCTCAGGTGGCTAAGAAGCTTTGGACAAAATAGCCTCTGACATTTGCATTTTTATAGGTTGTTTTATTTACCTTAGGGGATACTTAAATGAATTGATGTTACTACTTAAGAACTTGATTAAGAGCAAGGCATAAAAGGTAATTCTGTCAACATTAAACTGCCCAAATTTCAGTCTGAACCCATCCACGGTTGTTGAATTGCTCTATTTGTCACTTCTTCTAGGGCAGACATCCTGTTAGAGCCTTCTCCAACCCTGTCTTTGTGTCACCAAGGTGCAAAAACAATTATGGCAAAAACAGTAGAAGAGTAGCCCCCGAATGAAGGGTGCTTGGACGCCACCAGGCATGGTGGAAATAGCAACTGGGGAAATTAGCAGCTGAAGGAATTAGGATCTGGAGGATTTTGGAACTTGATGAATTAGCAACATAAAATGTGGCAAACTTTCAACAAAAGGTAAGTATTGTTGTTATTGCTGTTAGTTGACATTAGTATGTTATGCTACCAGTTTTGCATTGTCCTCTTCTACCATAAGGGTGATCCCCAGGTACTATTCTTAACATGCTGCCAACCCCAGCCTATATCTGTTAGACCTGGTATCCTTGGCACCATTTTCCTCCTAACGTTTTGCCTTCATACCTTCTGTTTTGCTGAATTTGTTTTTGTTGGCTTTAGGACGCGGCACACTTTACCACTGCTAACCTTTGCTAAAATGCTTGCCGTCCCTCCTTAAAACATGGTAGAATTGGTTTATACCCAACTGGCATATTTAAGATACTGGTAAATCCATAGAAAAGTGTCACTATCTGTGCTAATGGCCTGTAAATGAAATTCTACTAGTGGGCCTGCAGCACTATTTCTGCCACATACTTAAGTAGCACTTTACACAGGTTTAAGACCTACAATTTCAGTCTGTGTATGCAGTTTTAAACTGCCATTTCAACCTCACAAACTAAACCCTTTGCCAGACCCAAATCTTCAATTTTTAATGCATATGTCACCCCTAAGGTAGGCCATGGACAGCCCAGGGTGAAATGCATTTAAAAAGTAGACCATGTACTTTTATGTTTTACATGTCCTGGTAGTGAAAAACTCTTAAATTCATTTTTCACTACTGCAAGGCCCAAATGTTAACACTGGAGTTACTTTATTACATTTAATAAGCTGTAATTTCCAAATGGGAGCAGGTAACCTGTTAATGTCTGGTGTGTTTAGAATCATAATGAAAAATCTGTATATTTCTTCTGTGCATAGACATGCTAGTTCACCACAGCGCCTTCCCTTAATGTCATCAGCCATTCACTGACCTCATTTTAATCTACCAGCTCTTGCTGTCAGACCCTGCCAAATGTTTTAATTTTTCTTGCATGATCTTCTGGCCATTTTTTCTCATGTTTTCAGAATTTTTAACTGCTCTTCATGAAGGATTATCATTTTTCAAAGACAGAAATTTACACTATTCTTTCTAACTTGGCTTTCTTATGATTTACTTCATTTTAGCGCCTAGTCTCAGGTTTTCAACATTATAACGTTGTCTCCAGTGTGTTCCTTTTCATTTTATTTTCTCACACCCTTTGGGAGCTAATAATCCTCAGGAATGCTCTTCATTTAATGCTTATGGCAAAAACAAGAAATCTTAAACTTTTTGGTACCCCTCATAGTACTCCTCTATATTCAGATTCCAATGACAACAACATGGAAGATACTACAGCTCAGAAATCTAAGTTCCACTCAGGAGCCATTCCATAAGCTGCCTCATTATGTAAATTGCCAAATGGGTCAAACAAAATGCCTAAAAAGACACTCCATCACCAGTGAAATCCACACCAACATCTATGGATGTGATTCTAGAAGAGATCCGTGCACTGACACTTTATGTAAGAGACTACAAAAACATTGCAACATTTGGATGACAGGTGGTCATCTCTAGAATCAATGGTGGTGAATTTTAATGGTGGAACAAAAAACAGACAATCTTCAACTTGCAGCTTTACATATTTCTCATCTAGAGTCTGAAATTTCCCTACTCAAAAATCACACCGAGGATCTTCAAAATAGAATCTGTAGGAACAACCTGCGCATATATGGACTTCCTGAAAATACTGAGGCGCTAATCCGACCGTCTACTTTCAATTGTTTCTTCCAAAACTTGATATATCAACGACCTCTTATCATATAAAGGGCACACAGACTTGGTCCCAAGGTCTCAGCAAAACCATGAGGAATTATTTTATTTTTCTCGCAATATACAACCTGCTACAAGTCATGTCTGCTGTCAAAACTAAAAAGCAAAGTATATGGGTTGGTCACAGATTATTTTTTTCTCAACATATTGCTAAAGCTAGAGCTGATTGACAGAAACAAGTTTTAGACATGCACCCTAAATTGAGAGCCATAAATGCTAGATTTGGTCTACTTCCTTCATACTTGTTTTAGGTGACATACAAAGAGAAGACAACCACACATGAGGAGCCTGCTGCACTTAAGCAATTTCTTAAATGACATGGAGCTGAAGATATGGACACTTCACAAATTACTTGAATAACAACTTGTTCTCTCATCTGTTTTCTTGTTTTAACTATTTAGTCATTGGTTCTCTAATATTTTTAAGGTTTTACTGTCATATTGTTTTTCTCTTATTATTGCAAAGTTTAACTCATCATTGTTTCTTTCTTGTACCACAGGTATATGTCTTCATGTCTTGTCCTAGTCATATATATGAGTTGGAGCTGCCCCTTTGCCCTATGGAATTCAACTGTTGTCGTCATCATCATCTTCTGGTGTTGCCACCATCCCTCTTGTTCTGTATTTTCATAAGTATGTTTCTCAGTTGTCATTTGTATGACTTGTAGTCGTTATTTTGGTTTTTTATGGTTTCAATCTGTTTATTGTTTTTAACAAGATTATACAATATACTTCCACCTACAACCAAAGGCCTCTGGGATTAAAGAAACAAAGCACCATAGCAGGAGAAGAAAGGGAGGGAGGCAGCAGTGGGTAGGGGGTGGGACAGGGGAAGTAGACGGTAAGGATAAGAGGGAAATCCTCAATAGTTCTCATAGCTATTAACAAGATGCCCCTTAAAGGTGGGCAATGAAAATGTACAGGGTGCCATTTCCGATATTCAGGAGGTAATGTGGGGTGTGCATGTGAGACCCAGGATTCGTGAATAGACTGGGCATGTGAGTTCTCGGAATTCATTGGACAAAAAGTGTATACAGTCTCCCCAGGTTTTCTCAAAATACAGCAATGTGTATGATATGGTCGCTGTTAGCTTCTCCATACCGAAAAGATCCCACAGTTTTTGTAGCCAGTCCAGGTGGGTCGGTACCTGGTTTGATCCCCAATGAGCCAATAATACTTGTTTTGCCTCCCCCAATGCTCGCAACTTTGATGACTGTAAGGGATATGTAAGTGGGTTAGGTAGCCCTAAGAGTATGTAGCTGGAGTATCTGGGTAGGTCTGTGTTCCATATTTTATTAATATCAGACAGCACCTCCTCCCAGAATGGCTGAATCTTGGGACAGTGCCACAATACATGTGTGAGCGTACCTGGTTGTCTGGAGTGTGTCCAGCACCTTCCGTCGTTGTCCTTTTTCCATTTGGCTACTCTAGCTGATGTGTAATACCAGTAGTGGACAATCTTAAGCTACGATTCTGTACGCAAGCAGATGTGCGGGCTCTGGGCTAAATGTCTCTCCACTCCTTGGCGGTGAAGGTGCATTCACATTCAAGTTCCCAATGCTTCTGCACCAGGGACTTGCAGGGTTCTAGCAGAGTGATAAGGAATTTATAGATGTCTGAGAGTATGCGCTTATCAGTTGAGTGATCAGCCACTTTTCAAACGGGATCAGGTGGAGACTTGCGTGAGGGTGAATGTGGGTTTGTTGTAACCAGTGCCTAAGAGCCATATATTGACAGTAAACACTGGAGGGGAGGCCGTAATGATCTTGAAGTTGTGTAAAATCCAGCCTCTTACAGTCCTCCATTCACCAAGCTTCGAAGGATGGGCCCTGTGCTGTTAGTGAATGCCTGTGAAGGGTATCAGGGGTGATATGTGGGAGGAGAGTGTATGTCAGGACTGTGCTGCGTCCCAGACTCCCATGCTGGCCTACAAGACTGAAGAAACATATACACTGGGCAGTTGATGGGGTTTAGGTAGCCAGGGTATCTTCCAAATGTGGATGCCAGATGCTGCTTGGTCAATGAAGCACCAGTGCTTCTCCGTGCAGGGTTTGTCCCATTCCACCATATACCGAGCTGGGCAGCCTGGTAATATTTTGTCATATAGGGAATGCCCAATCCACCCTTCGCAGGGGCCAACTAGGTTTGTTTTTTTGCCATACATGCCTTTCTCCCACCCCAGACAAAATCATCAATGTGGTGCTGCAGTTTATTAAGAGCGGAGGGGGGGTTGCAGTGTTAAAGTGTGCATGACGTTGAGCAGTTTTGGGAGCAGTGCCATCTTGACTGCCGCCAGTCGACCCAGCCATGAGAGTGTATGACTCTTCCAGGAGGATAGGGCTGACCTGACAGTGTGCAGGAGCCTTGTATAATTGATATCGGAAGTGCGGCCCAGCATCAAGAGTATCTGGAGGCCCAGGTAAGTTACTCCCTCTGTTGCCCAGGTGAAAGGGAAAAGGGGATTCACATGTGTATGGTCCACCTTAGGTAAAGTAAGGCTGACGTTGGATTTTGGGAAATTAAGCTTAAAACCGGCAGCACTCCTGAATGCCTCCAATTCCTGCATGACTGGTGATAGTGAGGCAGGAGGGTTTGTCAATATAATCATAACATAGTCAACATAAAGTGTCAGTTTGTGCTCCATGCCCCACATCTGCATGGCCCTAATGCTGTTGGTAAGGCGTACCCACTCCGCAATGGCCTTCATATAGAGAGCAAATAACAAAGGGGACAGAGGGCAACCCTGGTGAACACCCCTAGTAATGTCAAAGGGCCGGGATAGCAGGCCATTGACCCGGACCGCTGCTCTTGCTTGCTTGTAACTGCACCATAGCCAGCTACAGAACCTAAAGCCAAGGCCCATTTTAGCAAGGACCAGTTGGAGATATGGCCACTGTACTCTGTCAAACGCTTTCTCAGCGTCAACTGACAGAAGGACAGGAGGGGTATGGGACCAATGAACTTTGTTGATGAGGTGGCATAGCAGTTTAGTGTTGCCACTGCAGTTACATTCCAGGATAAACCTGCTTCCCATAAAGATCTTAGCATCAATATTTAATAAAGAGATGGGATGGTATGATGGACAGTAGGAAGGATCCTTGTCTGGTTTAGGGATCACTATAATGGTCGCCATTTACATGGTGTCAGTAAGGGTGCCAAATGTGCTAAAGGAAGTGTAGAGTCTAGTTAAAACAGATGCCAGGACAGGAGCAAACGTCTTATAAACGTCTGCTGTGTAGCTGTCTGGTCCCAGTACTTTACTGGGTGTCCGTTTTTGTATGGCCTGCAGCGCCTCAGTGATGTGAATATCTTTCTCTAAGTCGGAAGATTCTGACCCGAAGAGGCAGTTTAGGGGGAGTTGTGCTATGTAGGACTCTACGGTGGCTTGATGCTAAGGTTTCAGCAGTGTAGAGTTGGGTATAAAAGTGCTCAAACGCCTGAGCTATATGTTCGTCTTGGACTACCTGGCAACCTCTGATATTCTTTGTTGAAGGCGTTGTGTGAGGAGCTTATGAGCTAGTAAGTGACCCGCCTTATTGCCCCCAGCATAGTGTTTCTGCTTTAGGCGCAGGAGGGCATATTCAGCTTTGCCAGTGTCTAGGGCTTTAAGTTGTTTGTGGGCAGTCCTGAGCTGCCTCCTTACCCTGAAGGTTCCTGTGAATTTATGCTCTTCCTCTAATTCCTTTACTTCAGTCTCCAGCTGTGGTCTCTTATCTCTCCTATCTTTGTTTATCCGGGCCACTATTGTGATAAAACGTCAATGAACCACAGTCTTTAATGTATCCCAGAGAACTGCTACGGAGACCTCAGGGGTGCCGTTAGTCTTTAGGAAGTCAGTAATGGCTGATGTAATTTCTGTAATTGTTGCATCCTGATGAAGAAGTGTATGATGAAGGCACCAGTATGTGAGATTGTGTTGAGGAGCCTGGCGGATGGCAGATGATGGAGATAGGCAAATGGTCGGAGAGAGCTATATCAATGTCTACTGCTGTAATTACTGTGGTCAAGTGATGGGTGAGGAGAAAATTATCAATTCTAATGAAGGGCTGATGCGCTGCAGAATTAAAAGTTAAGTTCCTTTCGAGCGAGTGGCGTTGTCGCAAGATGTCCACCATGCCGACATCTGCCAGCCATTGGCAAAATACCTGGGATTCTGCACCTGCCTGGCCCAACCTGTGCGTAGACCTGTCCATAGAGGCATCTAGGACGAAGTTAAAGTCGCCCCTGATCACAACATTTCTGGCTGGGGTAGTTAATATTTACCCCACCGCTTCCTCTAAGAAGGCCTCTTGGTGATCGCTAGGGGCAAATATATTTGCTAATGTGAAAGTATAGCCTCTTATGTCAATGCGTAGGGAGGGTGCTCTGCTTGTAATTTTGGTAATAAGATCGCTACTCTAGTTTTCTTTCCCTGCCCAGAGGTAAAGTACTGGTGGACAAACCACATGGAGCGCATGTGTCTCCAGTCTGTTTTGAGAAGGTGCATTTCCTGAATGAGCCAGATGCCGCAGCTTGAGTCCCTAAGTAGTGAAAAGAGCGCTATTCGCTTAACTGGGGCATTCAAACGGCAGACATTAAGACTTAGAACCTTAATCGTTGGGTGGCGGGTGTGTCAAGCTAGCAGTGCAAGAGGAGACCAGGGCCCTCACTAGTGTTATTGATGGAGTCATCTGCATGTGGGAGCGCTGTACAGGATTCCGGCCGATGTGACCTATGAGTGAGGAGAAAACAAGCACAAGCATAAAGCAATACAACTGGGTAGTTCCCCACCTGGGAATCTTCATGTGGAAAAAGGTGTGAGGGTCCAAGTCAACGGCGAAGACCACCAAGATTCCAGGAATGCAGAGAATGAGCCCCGATGGTAAGTGACTGCTAATAGGGGCATAACACTCCCAGACCCTGCAAAAGTATATTGTGGCAGAGATGGTCCCTGCTGCTAGGCCTGGGAGCAGGGTCAGCTAGTCAAGCAGGCATCCATTAGTCATAATCAATCAATCAATCAATCAATCAATCAGTGTTTGTTAAGCGCAATTTCTCAATCGTGAGGGTCTCAAGGTGCTGGGGGGTCCTGGAGCGTCCATCAGTGCGGTGGTTCTTCAAATAGCCATGTCTTCAGCTCTTTAGTGAAGTTGAGGAGGAGTGTAGTCTGTCTGAGGTGGCGCGGTAGGGCATTCCAGGCTGTGGTGGTGAGGTAGGAGAATGAACGTCCCCCTGTTCTTGTTTTTCTGATGCGGGGTACTTCGGCGAGAGAGAGCTGGGCTGAGCATAGGGTCCTGTGGGGTACGTGGAAATTGAGTTGCCTGTTCAGGTAGGGTGGCCCGGTGTCTTGGAGGGCTTTGTGTGCATGGGTGAGGATCTTAAAGGTGATTCTTTTCTCTATGGAGAGCCAGTGTAGTGTGCGCAGGTGCTGGTAGATGTGACAGTGTTGAGGTAGGTCAAGGACCAGTCTGGCGGCGACGTTCTGGATGTTCTGTAGTTTGTGGGTGAGTTTCTTGTTGATTCCGGCATAGAGCTTGTTGCCGTAGTCCAGTCTGCTGGTAACAAGGGCATCTGTGATAGTTTTTCTGTGTTTGAGGGTGATCCATTTGAATGTCTTGCATAGGAGGTGGAGGGTGCGGAAGCAAGTGGATGCAACAGAGTTGATTTGGCGGTCCATGTTGAGTTTGGAGTCCAGGATGATTCAGAGGTTGCAGGCTTAGTTCGTGAGGGTGGGCAGGATTCCGAGGGTGGAGGGCCACCAGGAGTCATTCCAGGTGTCGCTTTGCGGGCCCATAATGAGTTCTTCAGTTTTGTCTGCGTTAAGTTGTAGGCAGCTGCTTTTCATCCAGTTGGCGACTGCTCCCATGCCTTCATGGAAGTTGTGTCTGGCAGTGTTTGGTTCATTGGACAGGGAGAGGATGAGTTGGGTGTCGTCAGTGTAGGAGACGAAGTTGAGTCCGTAGTTTCTGACAATGGTGGCTAGCAGCCATGTAGATGTTAAACAGCGTGGGGCTGAGGGAGGATCCCTGGAGAACTCTGCATGTTGTAGGTGTGGGGTCCGAGAGGAAGGGGAGAAGTCTTACTCTTTGAGTTCTGCCAGAGAGGAAAGATCGGATGCAGTTGAGGGCCTTGCCTCTGATGCCGGCCTCAAGAAGTCTGCGTATCAGGGTGTGGTGGGAGACTGTGTCGAAGGCCGCAAAGAGGTCGAACAGGATGAGGGCTGCAGTCTTTCCCTTGTACAGCAGGGAGCGGATGTCATCCGTTGCGGCTAGGAGGGCTGTTTCGGTGCTGTGTTTTTTTCTGAAGCCAGATTGGGAGGCGTTGAGGATATTGTGGTCTTCGATGAAATTGGCGAGTTGGCTCGCCACTTTCATCGAAAGTTTAACCAGAGGCATTGTCTCTCTTTTGAAGCTCTTGGAGTAAGGAGGTCCATTCCCATAGCCTCTCCTGGGCAGAAGGTTTGCGACTGTTTCATGTGGGGAGCGGGCCTTTCCGGTGCGGATGTGCAGCAGATTGTGTGGCTGCAAAATGTCTTCTCCCAGAAATGAGAGCACCTCCTCCAAGGTGCGCAAGCTGAGCGTAATGTGGAATGGGTGTCCCCACTTATATTTGATCCCTTTTTCGTGAAGAAGGGTGGTGAGGGGCCAGAGCACCCTTCATCTTTGTAAAGTAATGGTGGAGAGGTCTTGATAGAGCCATACCTTAGTGCCTTCAAATTCAATGATGCTCTTATCTATCACCACTGCCATGATGGCTTCTTTCTGTTGATAGCAGTGGAGGCAGGTTAGAATATCCTGTGGTTGCCCCTGAGGGAAGGCGGATAATCACACCTTATGCGTACGATCAAGGATCATTTCTTGATCCGCCAGAGCCAGTGTCACATGGCGGAAGAGGAGGAGAACATAATTCTCCAAATTCCCAGCATTGGCCTGGAGCGGGACGCCTTTGCATATGTTACATCAACCTTGACCTGTTCTCGAGATCTTCCAACTGGTAGTTGAGATCAGCCATTTTGTCCCTGAGTGTAGCAATCTTGCGCCAGTGTTCCTCTAATTCTTCATCACGTGAGTCTTGTGCCTGCTCCAGAGAATCAACTCTCTGTTCCAGTTCCCCCACATTCCTTCTAATGTCTTTAACATTGGCTGACAGCTCTTGTTTCAGGGTTGCTATGTCATCTCCAAGTGTGCTGAAAAAGCTTATGAGGAACGGCTGCGTGACTGGGACATCTACCACTGGAGTGCCCTCCTAGGAGGTGGTGGCTAGGCTGACATCCCCTTTGCATCGTCTTCTGTTCGGTCATTCTTCTTTCCAGAGAATTTTGTGAACATATCTTTAATGGTGGAGTCCTTTCAGGCCAGGCAGGTTGTTGAGATGTTGGCTGGGGGACAAATTAGGTCTCTGTATGCAGGGAGAGAAGAAATCTGCAGCTGGTTAGTCTCTACTTCATTTTAATTTGGGTGTCCAATTCCACATATGTTGGTACACAGAGTCCTGCAGCCTAGACCACCGACACACCATGCTGTAACCCCTATCACAGAGCCCTTGTGGGAGTGCCCTCGTGTTAATGTTTCCCAAAAGGCTAGTCTTGAGTAGGTGGTCCCGTCACACCCCAGTAGCTGGTAATCGCAAGGTATTAGTGGGAGGGTAAGGCTAGCCAGCCAACATTAGTAGATAATTCTAAGATGCCCAATTCAAAGTGCCTCGAGGTGTAATGCACTCCGTCCCTGAGGTCACCGCACTATCTTTCTGGTGCCCTCCCAGTCCGGCACCAGGTGAGTGTTGTTGCGTGTCTTCGTCTATGACTTTCGACGGTGTTTCAAGCATGGAAGTGGATACAATAATTCTCCCTACCCTTCCAGCAAAAGTCTATAGTGCAAGAGGGTGAATTTCTGTTAAGGAACTGTTGTGCCTGTGAGGGTATCATTAAGTGTGTTTCACTGTCAACAGTTCACATGTCTCACTGACCTGGCTGAACTGGGCCAATGTTATCTCCCAGGGGTAAGGCACGGTTTCCTCCTGTCCACTGAAGCTGGCGTTCGTATTTCACTAACCTGGTATGTGAGTGAGGTGGCAGTTATCTGGTGTTGTCCAGCTCCCCGTATCGTCCCTTTCTCCAGGCCTGCCCCGGCTCGGTGGGCGTCCAGCCGAATTTGGTGTCTGGAGGGCAAATGCTCAGGTCCCCTCTGCTTCACACCCGCTTCAGCTCACCTGGATGGGCAACTATTGTCGAGGACTGTGGGAGAATCCTATCTCGGCCTTCAGTCTCCAGGCCCTTCTCCCTTGGCAATGTCTCTATCTCCGCACCCAAGACCTAGATGGCTTGTGGTTCCCAGGGTGTTTGCTCAGTGCCGGGCTTGTGTTGCTTCAGGCCTCTGCAGCATTAGTTTAGGCGGGTGCCCTGAGTCTTGTCAGGGCTTATCCGCGACCACCACCTTGCTGGTAGCTGCGTTCCACTTTTTGTAGAATGTCTTTCATCAAGGCTTAGAAGTCTGCTGAGGAGGCATTCTTCTGTTTCCCCCGCACCCATAGACTGATGCGCTGTGGGAGGTAGTTCTGGGGGCTGGGATTGCCACTTCTTGCCATCGTGGTGGCTGACAGGCAACCATCGCCAGACTTCTGTGGCCTCTCTAGAGGCCCCTTCCACCCAGCGTTGTCTCTTTCTCCACCTCAGGTCTCAAATGGCTCATAGCTCCGAGAGCATCCATCCAGCCATGAGCCCAAGACACGCCAGGCTCCCGCAGCATTGGTTTAAGGGCTGCGTGGTACAAAGAGGCTTCATGAGTGTCGCAAGCCCCGTCAGGCCCTACTCTCAGCCGCCATCTTGCTTTTAGTTGAATTCCACGCTTGGTGGAATATCCTTCATCGTGGCCCTGGAATCCGCTGAGCAGCTGTCTTTCTGCTTCCACCACGCCCTTAGAGTATTTTATTGCATGTTAGTGGGGTGGAAAGCTGCTCTGGAAGCTGGGATCGCCGCTTCCAGGTATCACAGTGGCAGAGCTCCGTAACAGTGTGTCCTGCCTTGGCACCATGTTCGTCTTTTTGGTTTTTGTCTCACTGTATACTTTATTTCTGTGGTTCCACAAATATCCTTTATCTTTTCCTGTCTTTTATCCTCATATCCACCTCCCTTCTTTTTCTCATTCAACAATTTTCTTATTCTTCCCATTATTTGCTTTATTTCTTTAATAATCTCACTACTGTAAACATATTACTTGTACCGGCTAATGTCTTAATCCTACATTCCAGTTTACTTCATGGAATATCATAGGATCAGGTAATCCTGTTAAGTGGCACAGGGTGTTACCTCATTTAGCTAGCCTAAAAACAGATGTTGCATTACTTCAGAAATCACATCTTTCTGAATCAGAAGTTGCCAAACTAAAAATATGTTGGGTAGGTAATGTGTTTGCTTCTCCTTCCCTGGGAGAAGAAGAATGGAGTATTGATTCTATGTCATAAAAAATTACATGTTACGGTTGTAACCAAGAGCTTGATTCTGAAGGTTGATGGATCATTGTTAAACTCTATGTAGATAACATACCTTTAACTATTTTCAATGTGTATGGTGCAGTTTCTCTTAACAATACTGTTTGGACCATAATTTCAGATAAAATGCAACAATGTGACAATGAATATATTATGTTTGGTGGGGATTGTAATCAAATACATGATCTCATACTGGATACAAATTCAATAGTCAAGTTTGTACACACAAAGATGCACTCACAATTTAAATCCACCATCCATCGTAAATCATTAGGTGACATCTGGAGATTATGCCATCCAGACCTTCGGGAATATACTTTTATTCATACCCACACCACTCACAATCCCAAATAGATTATCTCTTTTTCAGTAAATCCCTAGCCCAACATGTCCTTCATTCGGAGATAGGATAAATTTTGATTTCAGATCATGCACCAGTTTACACAGACCTTGATCTTATACCCTTTTCCCCTCAATGTCGTTTCAATAATTCACTACTTTTAGATTATAAATTTACCCCAAATGTGAAGACTTTGCCAATGGATTCTTTGCTCTTAACACTACACCTAACTCTTCCGTTGTAATGATTTGGGGCTCTTTTAAAGCAGCGGCCAGAGGCTGTTTAATCAATTTTGTATCAACCAAGAAAAAACATATGGAAGCTCAATCAAATCAATTACTTTCTAAAATTAAAAAACTGGAATATAACTGCTACCACTCTAAAAAGGAGACCTCACTACAATACCTCATAGATGCTAAACTCACCTTTAACAGATTAACTACAAACGCTGCTTCCTCCTATTTATTGAAGAGTAGTGCACAATATTATGGAGGTCAAAATAAAAAGGGGAAATTATTTGCTAATTATTTGAAAATCAGGAGAACCAGAACCAGAATCGAATCCTTACGAAAAACTACAGGAAAAAATATTTTTTAAGGATGAGGATATTCTAAATGAATTTGTTAGTTTTTACAAAAAAATATATTCTCCAGACACACATCCACTATAATCAGATCTGACCACATATTTGCAATCCATTGCTTCTCCCCCTCACATCAAATAGATTTAAACATGCTAGGAGCAGATATCCCACTTTCAGAACTATCCCATGGAGTCTCTAAACTTCATAGAGGGAAAGTTCCTGGACCTGATGGTTTTACTATTTAATTTTATAGCCATTTTGCAAAGTTCCACCTCCGCAAACTTCTACTTTTATATAACACTTTCACCATGAATGGTACTTCCCAGTGCTCTTTTCAGGATGCCATGATTGCTTTATCCCAAAAGGCAATAAGGATCCCACACAATGTAAAAACTACCACCCCATTTCTTTAGGTAATTTCGATTACAAAATGTTCACAAAAATACTGGCACTACAAATAGATCCTATTTTACCTGATTTCATGGCACCTGAACAATCTGGTTTTGTTAACTGGTCGACTAGCCTCTGACAATGTTCGAGTCATTTTCAACATCCTGAGCAAAGCCTCTACACTAGACCATCCTACTTACTGCTGCCATTTCTCTGGATGCTGGAAAGACCTTTGATAGGATTGGTTGGGTTTCAAGTATTAAAATGGATTGCTTTCCCACCCAAGCTGATTGATTTAATTTCCTTGTTGTATATAGGCCCTATAGCTGCTATGTTTGCTAATGGGATGCTCTCAGAATGTAGCCATTGTTTACAGGGGCACGCCAAGGCTGCCCATTATTATCTCTTTTGTTTATCATTGCACTTGAGCCCCTTCTCACCAAAATCCTACAAAATTCACTTATTTCTGGCTTTCAAGTTGGGTCTCAACAAATTAAAATGTCGGTTTATGCTGATCACATCCTTTTCTAATGCTCTAATCCTACTGTTTCTCTTCCTCCTTTTCTCCAACAAGTCAATACTTTTTCTCATCTTTTGGGTTACCGACTTAATACTGACAAATGTGAGAGATTACCGTTCAATGTCCCATGCAATAAACAACTTTTGGCCTCAACGTGATTTAGTTGGCAACCCTCCAAAATAAAATACCTAGGGTTGTGGTTCTCACAGACTATTAAAAAACTTTCAAATTAAATTTTGATTATATGGTCAAGACACTATGGGCCTCATTTAGCAGAAACTTGTGCACTGTTATCGATGCACCAGTTTTCTTGCGCCACCCTGCACCCCCCTTTAACGATGCCACGGGAGCACTGTATTTGTAGTACAGTGCTCCATGTCACACTGTGTCCACATCTGCATCAGAAATTCTGACGCAGTTGTGGCGCTAAACCGTAGCATTTCTGGACTAGCATCAAAAATGTTGACTCTAGTCCAGCAGTGTTAAGGGGACCCCACTGAATTCAGCATAGTGTCACTTTAACGTCTGACCTGACAAATTTGTATGTTTCCGAAGCATGTGGTGCAATTCAGTGACCAAGGTTTGACTGGAATTCAAGGTTACTAGGGTTACTAGGGTTCCTGGTGCTCAGGAAAGGGTGCACTGCTTTTTTCCAAGACAGTGGACTGAAATGAGGAGGAGCAATAAGGACACTAGCATTTAAGACTTGTTACCGAAAAAGTCAGTGGTGCATTCTCCCACACCGAAGGTGGAAATCAAGCTCCCTTCAGTAATGTTGGTGGTGGAGAAAGTGTCAGGAGCCTTCACTTCATCCTCTGTCTTAAAAGACTAATACCTCAGCACTAGTCCACCCACAGGACTTTCTCATGTCTATAAATCTATCTATAAGTCTGCTGGATCATTATAGGGAACACCTATAGGCTGCTAGTTCAATGGAGATATTGCCTTTGTGCTTTAGGTAAACATATCAAGTTTACATTCCAGAATATAGCCTTATTCTTCAGCCCTAACACAGTAACCAGAACTACAGTGTAAGCTGTGGTCTTTATCATTCATTTGTTGCTTGATCCATGCTCCATGCATCACATCAAATGCACATGGAAGTCCGCAACCACTCAGATAACAAACCTAGGGGCATATTGCAAAATAATGATGCTGCTCGGTGCCGCAAGACATCATTCAGCACCAAGATGTGCCATTAGGAAAGTGCAAGGATGCATTGTATTTACAGCAATACAACACATCCCTGTACTTTCCTCACTGCTGCCACATCATTGGCAGCCTTACGCCAATGCAGGCACACTTGCACCATGATGCAAGGGTGCCTGGGTTGGAGGGGTGATTGTTTATGTGCAGGAAGGGACACCTTCCTGCGCATAAACAATCACTAATGGTCTTTTCTTCCTTCTATGTGTGCTGCAAAATGCAGAATACAGCACACATAGAAAGAGGAAAAAGCAAGGAGAAATAAAGATATTTCTCCTTGTTGTACCACTTTTACGCCACCCTTGGGGCGGCGTAGGAATATGACTCATTCCCGGTCTTGTAAATCTTGGAATCCTTCAGATTCCATGGCGTTGCATTGGAACACCCATAGCAACACCCATGGAACACCCCTTTCACCCAGAGTAAAATATGAAAGGGGGTCATATTTACAAGGCCATAAAAAGCCAAGCAAGGTGGCCTCGCATAGCTTTGTAAATATGGGCCGGCACACTGCTCCACTGGAGAGTAAAAAAAAATGACACTCTGGTGGCTCTACGGGCTTATAAATATGCTCTCTAGTTTCATAGATTTCCACACATGAAATGGCAAAATAATGATGGACCATGCCTATCCCAAGCAGAACACTGTTTGTTCCAAAGGAACCGAGACCTCTCAAGTTACCTTAAAAAAATATACGATCAAATGAGTGAAAGTATGAATCAAATGAAATGAGGTAGGGTTTGAGTAGTTCTCTTTTTGGTTTAGTAATTTTACTGACTCAAGATGGGGGACTTCATCTGATCATACTGTATAAACAAGTAGAGAAGAAGTTGGCCACCATTTGTGAATTAACTTTGTTACAGCACTTGGAGGCCCAACTGGACAGATACATGCCTAAATGACACAGGTAGAATAATCTCTCTAAGGTCAGACAAAGTGATCATTCAAAGATTGCATCAAGCATTGAATACTTCTCAGTTTCAGTGACCCAGCACCTTTATCACATAGAGATGTAAGATACCTCCTTTAGCAAATGTGACAGTGATGGAAAACTGAGATTTCAAAATTCCATAAGCCATTCTGCATTTTAATGTAACCATTCATTCTCGACTAAATGAGCACATATCTTCTCACATAAGAATACTTTAGGAAGCTAACAAAGTTCTGATCCTTTAAAATTTTGTCTCAAAAAATTGAAAAACACACAATGTTGATTATGTTTACCGACAATCAGGTACATGGCTACCACATATTTGCTGATCAGCTAAATTGTTTTACATAAGTAGCCATCATTGCTTTGTTTTAACAATAATAGCTACTCCACCACAGATGTGATCATTAACCAGCAATGGTGTTTATTGCTAAAGACAAAAACCCGTTAAGTGAAGTGGGCCCAAACATCTATGGGCCAGATGTACTAAATCGCGTATTTGCAATTTCATAATAGCAAATTCTAGTGAGTCGCTATTATGAAATCGCAAACTGCAATGTACAACAGTGTGTTTGACACTGTTAGCAATTCGCAGTGGGTCACAGATGGACCTGCTTCCTCAATATTCATGAGGCAGGTCACAATTTACAACCTGTTGTGAATGGCTACAATCACAGGAATGGTGGCCTGCTGAGCTCAGAAGACCACCATGTCTGCGATTAGTTTTTCAATAAAGCAATTTCTCTTTGTAAAGCTGTCTGTTTTCCTTAAAGGCCTACTATTACTCGTGCCACCGCCATGCACAGTTTTTTCATTTAAAATTTTACAGCAAATATTAGATTGATATTATCAATGATGTTATCAAAGATGTCAATAGTGACGTAATTTATGGGGTAATTATCGGTGCATGACAAGGGCGCGAGTTATAGTTGCCTTAGGGCACACATTATAGTTACCGGCGATAACTCTAACTATAACAGGTGAATTTCCATGGTTTTGTACATTTAAAATGTGAGCCTATCTATAACATCCCAGTAACCTTTGTTTTTTTAAGTGAATTTAATGATTTTTTAAATTCTATTTTCTAACTACAACGTCCCGGTAATGTTTGTTTTTTCTGTGAATTTCCATGTCTTTTTTGGCCAGGACCTGCGGTCAATCCTTGTTACCACCCAACCCCATGTCACCCATGGCCTTCAGCCATGCACCTCCGTCGTTGGTAAGCCCCTATTACCACTCAACCTTGCGCCGCACACGGCCTTTAGCCTTGTACAGTAGGGGTTGAAAAACCTCTATAAGCACCCAACTGAGCACTGCGCACAGCCTTTGGCTGCAGGGCCCTTATGCATGATATACTTAGAATGAGGTATTTTCAGACAAATTGAAAAGAAAAATGTGTTTTCCAAGTAAGTAGATTGGGATCACCTTTCTGTATGTACTTTAATTATTTGAAGATGAGAAGAAATTGTAGTATGGAAATTACCATAGTTACACCTAGACTGGAACTCACAACCTCAGTGCGACAGTGTGAGACCTTACTCACTATGCCACAGGTGACTTATTCGATAAACAGACACAGCATGAGATACAAAGACTTGAAACTTCAACTTACTGGGTGACAGTCTAATAGCTGTCCCAGTAGGCCATTTTTTTATTAATTTGTTTTTTTAACACTAGAAGACCGTGGGGGAAGCCTAAAGGCCCCGCGATCCTAACCGGCTCCTAACTCCTGCTGAAGCCGGCATAGCTCCCGCAAGCAGGGAGCTGCTTGAAATAGTAGCTTCCTGCTTGCGGGAGCAATGTTTTCATCTGTTTCGCTGCACGCATATATGTGTGCAGGGAAACATATGAAAACTCCACTTTCTGCAAGCAGGAGCTGTTTGGCAGCTCTCACTTGCAGAAAGCAGACATTTTAATTGCTCTTGCTTGATGGGAGCTGTCAGCTCCCAGCAAGCAAAAGCAAACAGCTATGTCCCGGGGTGGACAACCCAGGATATAGCAGAAGCTGGCCCTGGGGGGTGGCAGTCCCTAGGGCCATCATTGGCTCCTGGAGGAGGGCCACATGGCCCCCCCAAAATGTATTTGCCACAGGGAGGTGGTGGTTCCCAGGGCCTGGGGTCTGCAACAGACCCCCTCATTGTTTTCTTTTAGCCCCGGGGAGGTAGCGGTCCCCAGGGCTGCAGGGGGCCACGTTTCCCCCACATATCATTTAACTGTTGCCCTGGGGAGGTGGCCGGCCCCAGAGCTTTGGGGGGGGCTGCATGCTCCCCGCATACATAATTAGTTTGGCCCGGAGAAGTGGCATTCCCCAGGGCTGCGGTTGGGCCCAGCAGGCCCGCACTACAATAAAACTTAAATAAACCCTGAGAAGGTGGTGGTCCCCAGGGCATAAAACTACCCTAGGAGGGGGGTCCCGTGCACCCCTCTCCTTAAATATTACGTGTCTACAGGACCTGACCCACCCGGGGGCTTCTTGAAAACAAGCGCAGGAGCCTGCGCTTGTTTTTTTTTAAAACATTGCTGCAAATATGTGACATTGTTATGAATTCACTGCAGTATTTGTTTCTTTAAAAGTGTTTTTTAGCCGAGCCCCAGCATCAGAGCTAAAGGGTCAAGGTGACCCTACCCAGGCCCCTTGTCTTATTTTTGCACTTTTTTTCAGGGACTTAGCTGAAGCCGAGTCCCAAGATGGCTAACAATACTTCCTGGTTGAAGTGTTGGCAGTCAATCAGAGCTCTGCAAGCGCTAGTCATTATTTGCGAAGTCGTTGCGGCCACAGATATACAAATTTGGATTTCTTTTAATATCTGGCAAACTGCTGAATGGATTTAGACCAAAGAACAAAAAGCACAATCAGTGGAGCAATCTAGCTTTCTGCCAAAAATATGGTGTAATTCCGTCCAGCAGTTTGGGCTGTAGTAGTGTTCAAATGTCCTATGGGAATTAACATGGGAAATGTACATTTGTTACCCCCCTTTTTCACAGCCCCCGTTTGATGAATCATCCCAAAACTTCCCATGTGCAACAAGAATCACTGGCACACTCTTTTTGGAAAATTTCATGAAAATTTATCAAACTATGCCAAAAAAAATAGATGCAAAAAACACTTTTTGTATGAAAGATGGCCACCGCCAGTAGGTAATATGCGTGTGTGTGTGCATGGATGTGCATATATATATATATATATATATATATATATATATATATATATATATATATTTATTTAGATATACAGCCCTTTTCTTCATTAAGTAGGATCTTGTATCCACACCTGATAATCCATGCACACTACACAGTGAGCTTTCTAAAAATGTTTCACCTGCCCACCCCTAATTTCAGGCATTATTTTGAATTCTTTCCACAAATCATCCACACTCCACGGCTTTCATCATCCGAAAAAGAACACACCTCAACGGGAGTTGTATCCATATCCATAAGAGGAGTGGTCTTGTATGACCACTGCAATTCTCTAATGGCTCTGACGATGCCTACATTTCTCCTCAATACACTCCACTAAAACTTTATTAAATACTTCAACCAGTCTATTATTTTGGGGAAATGGAGTGCAGTCTTGAGATGTTTTATGTCACTCTTAGCCCAAAATTCCTTTATGAAATTGTAGAGTTTTTCAAAATATGCCAAATGTGCAAATGTTATGCAAAACTTATTTTTGAAGTTTTAATGGTGCATGGAGTCATAACAGATGGATTGATAAAATCGCTCCTGAAATTAGATTTACAAGGCCCTAGTGCCTCCTTGTGCCACACTAGCGTCATTTTTTTTTACGCTAATGCAGCTCAAAGAGGCAAATTTTGCTGCACCATATTTACAAAGTGGTGTAATGCATGCATTGCACCACTTTGAGACCCCTTGCTTCACATTATGCCTGCATCAGGCATAATGTATGCAAGAGGGGCATTCTGGCTTTAGGAGACCCGCAACAAATGGCACAGTGAAATCTACAAGATTTCACTGCGCCACTTTTTGCGTCATTTTAAAAGACTGCTTAGAGCAGTCGTTAAAATGATGCACCCATGTTAACCTATGGACCTCCTTGCACTTTGCTCCACTCGTGTCAATATTTTTGACGCGAGTGGAGCAAAGGGCCACAATAGCGTAAAAAATTCTGACGCTTTTGGCCTAACCTACGCCATGGTGCACCATATTATAAAAACGGCACACACATGGTGTCGCTAGGTGCAGTGGGTGAAGAAAACTGGCACATCAGTATTAATGTGCCAGTTTCTTGCAAATCTGGCCCTAAATGTTTATGTCATATATAAGTCTAGATTATACTACAATAGGCCATATGTAAATGTTGTACACAATTAATTTTAAAATGGATACTGTTTCTGTGTCCTGCTCAACTTGCTCCCCTTTATTCCCCCTCCCAATCAGTGTCCAGATGCAAAACCATCCCTCAACTTTTTCCGGGGAGAACTGAGCACATTAAATAAATATTATCGTGTCTGATAGCAGTGTGAATGAGGCTTCCATGGTGTACCCAAAGTATCATGTTCAAAAAACTTGCGCTCGAAGTTCCATGTGAGTTTTATGAGCCAATGTTCAAGAAATGTTTAATTTGTGTTGTACAGTCTCCACAGTGCAGCAGCTGAGGAAGCAATGGAAGATTTTGTTGGCTTAAGAAATGTGTTAGTGTTTAATTGATTCATAAGTCCTCATTATTTCATTGTTGTGTCTGATTTGCTAAATGTGACCCTTACCATGCTCATGCTATGCTGAATTATCAGAATCTTTTAATAGAATAGTGTGTTTTTTTCTGTAAAACCTTCTGTGCTGCAGCAGTTAGAGCTCTCCTTGGCCTATTCCCTTTTTGGTGCCCTCTGTGCCGCCGCCTTTCTGCCCTTTGCCTTTCTGTGTTTTTTTTTCCTTTTTGCCAATTATTTTGGCCCATGCACTGTGTGCAAGCTATTTTGGGGATATTTTATCATTTTTGGGATGTCCTATTATGCTATCAGTACTTTGTATGAGTTTGGAATTCAGGATTTTCATTTAGAACATGGCTAGATGAGTTTGCATTATTTCCTGTATGCTGCTCTGATCATTTAAGATGATTTTTGTCTGTATTCTTTTGTACCGCATTGAAACTTTCATCTAATAAAAATCCTTTTTCCTTTTTTCATCTAGAACTCAGTCTTTTATGCACTTTATATTTTCTACAGTTTTAATATGCTAAATTGCTGATGAGTAGTGCAGTCTCTAACTGCTAGATCTTCTGAAGCTGAAACACTATTGGTACATTTTGGGGTGATGAATCATTGGGGTTCACATGAATATTGGGGTTTGGCTCCCACAGTGTCCCATGTGAATTGTCCTCCATTGTCAGTCACCTCAATTTCAGAGAACCCCTTCCTTAACATTACTCTTCACTTTTCCCACCTACATTGGTGAGCTACCATAACAATCAGATATATCATTTGTTTCTGTCGAATCTGTAATTGCCCTAAAGAATCAGTCCTAATTTTCCGACATACTCTTTCAGGATATTGGTCGGAGCATTCAGGTGGACAACTAGTTTGTAAACTTGGATTACATGAATACAGTTCTTGACCATCCTTTCAACCTCACTGTCAAGTCTGGTCACTAAAATCATTCCTAATTTTCCTCTTTGTGAAATTGATGCCCAAAGTCATTCATTTTCCATTATTTTGCCTCTAAACTATTTAGAAGGATCAATTTTTCACCATTGACCATTAGTCAAGCTTGCAAAGATATTTCATCTGCCTGTAAAAGTGCACATCTTATCTCTACATTTTCTCCCTAGACCAGCCATTCACAACATGTGCTGTCACTTCCACCAGCACCTCATCCTACTTCAACTCTTCACAAAAAGTTTCCAGATTACTGCAAATCACTGAGCTGTCCAACCCTAAAGCTAGAATTCATTCCAACCTCCATTTTATAACCTAATTCATCTCTCTCTCCTCTCACCACTACTGCCATTCTGGACCAACTATTCGTCCAGTGCTCCAACTTGTAAAAGAGCATATGCCAGGGCCCAAATTTTTCTTACAATCCCACTGGTAACGCTGCCAAAAATGCCTGAAAATTCTCAACACTCCACACACGTTAACAGTTCATTTTAAATAACCAAGTAGCTTCTCTCCCAGGCAACGGCATCCTATATATCAAACCCAATAGTTTCCTCCTTGAGACTATTCACTTGAGTTGCTACTGCATCCATACTTTAAGGACTCATAGCAACCACTACTAAACTCATATTCAGCTCCACAAAAAGGGTGAAATGTTGGGGCCACAGAAGCGCCCTCCTTAATGTGGTCAAAACTGGTTAGACATCCCTTAGACATTTGAAATTTGTTCCTCTCCCGAAGTGATCAAAAACATTGAGCATTCTCCACAAACCCTTTCAAGAACTTGACCTGGTACACACTCTTAAAAGGAGAGTCTCTGGTCCCATTCTTGTTGAATGAGTAGTTACGTTCTGCATGTTTTTTGAACACCAGTACTTTATGCAATATCCTTCTAAATACCATTTTACCTATCCATCAAACCTTTTGACCTTCCAAGCATTCTTTCATCCTTTTGATCCTTCCTTCTCACAGTTCCTTCCTTCTTTTCAGAAGCTCCGACTTTTATTCTTCATTCTTGCCCTGTCACACTCTCACCCTTTTTTGCATCATTTCTCCCCTTGAGAAGGGTCAGATTAGGATAATAATTTGGCCTAGGTATGCCCATAAAACAGCCCACTTTCCTGGATCGTTCCTTTCACGGATCACAGTTATGTTAGTCTTTTTGCACTCTTTTTAGAGAACTGTTTGACTAATTAGGCATTTTAAAGCTCATAGAGCCAGTAACATTGGTGAAAACTACAAGTACTGTATTTTGGCCTGGCGGTCAAGGTGAAAGAAAGTGTGCCAAGAGTCACAAAACCTAATTTGGCTAGGGTTGCCCCCTGGCCAGTTTTTTAATGCCATGACTGGTATTTTAATGTCCTCACTGGTACGTAAATGAAGAAACTCACCCAAAGCTGGTACTTTATTTTCTGATCTGTATGTACTTTAAACTTTAAACAGTACACTTAAGGCAAAAGCACTTTAAAATGTTTTCGAAAGCTCCCTTAATGACCTGTGACTGGGAGGTAAACAGAACCAAAGGCAGAAAAGCCATGTTAAAAAGGAATACAGATTGTTTTAAATAAAGAGTCCGCTTTAATTAATATGCACCGTCCTTCGCAGAATCTGGTCTTTTAAGTTTTCGTTTTTTTCAGTTTTACACATGATTAATTTAGCCCAAAGGCACTGAGGTGATTTACACGAAGACCAGATACATTAGACAAGATTACATTCATTTGTATTCTATTTTATTTTATTTTATTTTATATTTTATTGTATTTTAATTTTCTTTAATAACTGTTTATTGATTTTTGAGTTAAACAAAACAAGAGCCCAGCCGGGCACAGATAACACAAATGATGGTTGGTCTAGGGAGAAAATGTAGAGACAAGATGTACACTTTTACAGAAAGATTGCTCATGAAATGTCTTTGCAAGCTTGACTGATGGCCAATGGTGACAATTTGGTCCTGCTAAAGAGTTTAGAGGCACCTGTGGCCTTGCACCCTCAGTTACACACCCTGCAGCATGAGCAAGCGCTCCCAACTAAAGACCACAAGCTAGTTTATTCGCACACCCAGCTAGAGCAGATTAGCCGTTTGGCCCTTTTTTTTTTTAAATATGCACTTGTTACTTGTAAAATAAAAAATAAAATAACCAGCCTGCCAATTTTACTGCTTTTGGCAACTAAATTGTTGTGGGGCTAATCATTCAGGAACAGTCTAACCATTAAGCGGCCTACGTCCATATATAAACGTGGTGTGTCCTTACACCAACTTAAAAGTTTGTGCAGTCACCAAAAGGTCATCCCTTGGACTGGCCCTTGTCACCAATATTATGATTCACCTCCAGGAACCAGTAGAGGGTTCAAACACATCTTTATTGGGACACAAGTGACTGCAGTTGGTGCTCCCTCCAAAGAAAACCCAGCAGAATCATAGTACATAAGAGTGCTAGTACATTAGCACAGTAATAATCTACCCCCTCTGTTTAAAGGTGCACTTGTAATGAATAAACTATGTACCCAAATACAATACAACACCTGTCACCCAGCAAGGATGCTTCTCTTATTCACCCACACCCTAGCCCACCATAGCCTCAGGGCACTGGCTTGGCAGGTGAGGGGCTCATGAAAAGCACACAGCTGCTGTTGCCTTTTGGGGTTGAGGTGAAAATGGTCCAATGGCTGACACAATCATCTGGGTCCCCAGCAAGGCCCCTGCATATTCCCACCCTCCTCTGCCTACCATGGCCTGAATATTATGGCACAGGGGAGAAGTGGGTCAGGGGGAAGACATTTGTTCTGGGCTGGGCTAGGCTGGGCTGGGCTGGGCTGGTCACATAGGGGGCTGAAGTCAGAATGTCCCAAAGACAAGAGCAACATCTGACCCCCAACCTGGCCCAAGTGGGGGGATAGTGTGGCTGAGGTGAAGATGGCCCAAGGGCCACATCACTTCCCCCCCCAAGGAGGCTGCTGTATGCTTCCTGTCAACCACATCAGAGCATGGTAGGATAGCGGACACTGCTTCTATGGGCCTGCCCAGCCCAACAAGGAGCAAGTTGAAGTCTGCCACAGCCAGAACAATACTGGCCTAGCGATGCTGCTGCAAGGCCTTCTACTCTGAGACCCCACCTGCCCATGATGCTTACCCCACATAGTGGCCAGCTGGGGACTGGGAAAGATAATAGGGCTCTGTGGGCCGGTTGGCAGAAGCCCTAAAAAATGTCTCAAAACCAGCCCAAAGGTGGCCCACAAGTGACCATTAAACCTACTGCCCGATGCTCGAATACCTACCTTGCCAACCCAACCCTACTTTTGGGCATTCTTTACAGTGACTCGAAATGCATCACTCACCCTATTTAAGGTTTTCCCTTACTTTGTTTTTAAGAGTTTTTGTCGGCAGAGAAGCAGAGAGAAGAGGGTAACTAATTGATATTGCTAGTGTCAACAACACCTCCACTTAAGATGCTAAAGCGAAGGTTCACCACACCTGAGCACTATTCTTGTTTGCTTAAGCCATTGCTAGGCTTTTAGTTACTATTCTTGTGATCTTGTTAAATAGTTGAAAGTGTTAGAGTACATGGAGTATGACAGGATTGGCTATAGGAGTTTTAACACACAACCCAATTTAAATATTTTTAAATGAACTTTACAAATATTTCAAAATATATCAGAAATCAGGAAAGCACAAATGAAGCACTTTTTGTGATTTTGAAGTGTGATGGAAACAAAGATTTTAATAGGATCAAAATAAATCAGGACGCTTTACTTGGTGATGCACAAAATATGAGTATTCACTGAAAGCTAATTTCCACAAATTATTTATTGTGCTATATAGTTTGATCACCTCAACTGTATGTATGTGCAAATTTAGTGGCCATTTCAATAGAAAATGTGTTGTCTGTAAATGACGGTGTGCTACCATGCCATGCTTTTGTGATATATGTGTGACAATGTGTTCCAAAATGCACAACTAGCTATTTCCTACACCCTAACCATGCTCCTGACGAATAGGCGTGGCTCATTACCTACACTTGTTCTGTGTGAAGCGCATGGATTTTTCGCTATTCCTATGACTTGACTTCAGTGTTATAACATGTATGGCAGCATCCCCTCTCTGAAATTTGTTCCAGCACCACTGCAATCTTTGCTTGCCAGCTGTCTAGGCCATTTGCATGGTGCTCCAAACCTCTGCTGATGGCCTGAGTAGATTTATTTAGTTTAGCATTCAAATCATTTTGTTGTGACATTCAGCTTGTGATTGCTTTTTCCAGATGTTTGTTCTTTCTCTGCATTCCACTAGCAAATGATGTAAACATCAAGGTCATTCTTCCATTCATTGTCTTATCATTAGGCAGACGAAGAGGAGTTTTATCCCCAAGGGACTGCTTAGTTGGTAGTGTTTACTAATCCAGAGAGGGAAGTGTTGTAAAGTGCATCAGTGGAATGCAATGATGTAATTTGGAATGTGAACACGATCTGGGAATGGCAGTTGAACAGAGCTGAAGGAGCTAGTGGAGGAGATTATCTGTGAGGAGATGTGATTGCTGGACTTTTTCTCAATAAATAAATATCAACAGTTTTTGGAGTCTGGACCACAAAACTGATGACGAGGATGGGATCCGTGTGAATGTTGTGTGGAAGTCAACCCCTCAAGAGATGTTCTTCCGTGAGCGACGGTCAGTTAAGCTCCGATAGGCAGGTTTCAACTCAGACAGTCTGGTAAGCCTCCAGTGTGAGATAGCTCCTAAGAAGCCACCTTTATTAGAAATTTGAGGAATCCTGGTCTTATTTAATTTAGCTGAATTGTTTACTGCAAGTTTTGCCCTTACCACGAGCTCCGTTCTGATTTCACATCATGTGCCTCATCCTCTTGCTGCTGCTGTGTGACTGCGAGGCTCCTCTTGCTAAGGAACTGTGGGGGTTATTACAACTTTGGAGGAGGTGTTAATCCGTCCCAAAAGTGACGGTAAAGTGGCGGATATACCACCAGCCGTATTACGAGTCCATTATATCCTATGGAACTCGTAATACGGCTGGTGGTATATCCGTCACTTTACCGTCACTTTTGGGACGGATTAACACCTCCTCCAAAGTTGTAATAACCCCCTGTGTGTACTGTCTCACGTACAACCTCAAGACATAGCAGCGTCTGATCACACTACAATACCATCCTCAGAAGCACAATCCCAAAGTCACGCCCGAAATTTGACTCTACGATCTAAACAACCTCCACAACAGGATTATTCCCACAATCCCCAGTCAAAGTCACCTGATAGACCTGAACCAAAGCTAGACATAAGGAAGTAAATGGGCTAATTCCATCCTGCATTGACCAAGCAGATGCTTCCAACAGTGACATCCTCTTAAAAACTGTGCAAGACTGTATAGCAGTATCTGTCATATCAAACTTTAAGAGACCACTTGGTGCATAGGAAATCTAGGTGCATTATTTACCTCACAGTACATGTTTCTTTACAGCACTCAGTGTCACTGAGACATGGGCTGAAGTACCCAAGAATCCACTCATTCACGTTTTACCGTAACAGACTTTTCATAAGTGACAATGGCAGCTCAAACAATTACACCACCACCTATGTTTTTACAGTGAGCTGGAGAGCCAATAATGGTTTGGGAGGACTAGAGTGAATCCTCTGATACATATTTAGAAGTCATTGGTGTAGACGTTTTTACATCTAGAAGGAAACTTGCAATATTAACACATAATATGGGTGTCAAAGGAAGATGGATTTTAAAAACAGTAGCAAAAGGCAACATGCCATCTAGAGACTATGATGCTTTATCTGATATGGATGAAACCCTAGACAATGAATATGAAATTGCCATGAGAGCATTAGAAGAACATTTGAGAAAGAAGACTAGCACAGTTGTAGAGCTGCATACATTTTTCTCCAGATCAAAGTTACCTTGAGAGTCCATTGAACAGAATGCAGCTCTGTTCTGAACATCAGCATCACCATGCAAATGTAAAGGCTTATGTGAAGAAATTGTATGAGATCAAGTCATCCACAGAACAAGTAATCTTAAGATTCAAGAGACATTTCTTGATTCAATGGATCCTTTTTTGCATAAAACCATTACCTTTGCCAAAAGAATGGAAAATACTTCGCAATTTGTAAAGAAATTACATGATTGACTACGGAGAGCAGCACAGTTACTGAAAATGCAAATTGTGAATGTCATGAAAGGGACTTTTAAATATAAAGGGAAAACTGGAAAAAAGTCTATATCCCGTACAAGTCTGACAAACAACAATATTACAGATGTGGTATCACCAAGCATACTGCCTTATCAAGCAATTGCCCTGCAGTACAAGCAAGATGTTTCAATTGCAAAAAGATTGGGAATTATTCTAGAGAATGCAGAGCAGATTCTAGGGAATTTAAAAGTGATGTTAATGTCATACAGAAAAATAGTACCAATGAAGTGGATGGATATGATGAAAGTGATGGCGATGATATAGAAGGTTGGTAGTTTTTAATAACAATTCTGTCATACAAGAAATACATAGTGTGGATGTGCCTTCCGCCCTCCAAAGTGTGATGTTAAATTAGGATCAGGATCAGTAATGGTGCAATTATGGGCAGATTCATATTATTGATGAATCTGTGTGGAAAAGTGTGTGCAGCAAAGACCTTTTGGAACCAGATGTCAAACCAGTTGGGTATTGTAGTGTTAAATTGCCAATGAAAGGTTACTTTTGGTCAGAGTTGAAACATAAAAATAGTAAAACTCGAGGAAAAATGTATGTTATTCAAAAAGGTGAAGCATTGCTAGGTTGGAGACAGCAATGGACTTTTGGTATGATTCTTGACCCTAATCATCGCGAACAAGTCCTGCAAATGGAAAGTGGGAGTATGAGTAAGTAGTTGTATCAGTTTCAAAAGCTGTTCTCTAATAATTTGGGCTGCTTTAAAAAATCGAACATCGAATAAATTTGTTTAAAAATGATGCAAGAGCCAAAGTACAGAAAGTGAGAAATGCACCTTTAGTATTAAGAGATTCATTAAAAAAAGAGCTGGCAGGGTGTGTGCTAGTGTGGTCAAAGAACCCATAGAGTTGTCTGAATGGCTCAGTCCCATTGGTTTGGTAAAAACCTAATGGGCCAATAGGAATGTTAATGATTTTGAAAGTATTTAGAGCTATAACGCTTTTCTCATTAGAAACAACTATGTCTTGATACAATGTGTTTATCAAAAGAAATATTTTTAAAGTGTGCAAAGGGATGAGGATCCTTTCCTTTCCTCATGTTGAACAAGAAGGGGTGCATAATGTGAGTTCATATTCCCTAAAAGATAGTACCTGAAACAGTACTTAATAATGGCGTCTAAATAATCAACCACAAATTAAATTCTAAGAATACTTCTCTGTAGGAGGGTGGCCTGGTTTATAGTAGGTACCAAAGGTACTTACAGCTTATACCAGGTCCAGTTATCCCTTATTAGGGAAATGTAGTCAGTGTCTAGAAGCCAGGCTGTCTAGAGGTAGCTGTATGCAGAGCAGCCAAGGTTGAACTAGGAGACATGCAAACCTCTTGCAATACCACTGTAGTCACACAGTACTCACACACATGAAAGACAATACTTAGTGTTACAAAAATAAAGGTACTTTATTTTAGTCCCACAATGCCAAAAATACTTTGTAGGCTATACTCCCTCAGGAGGTAAGTAAATCACATAATATATACACTAGTAACCAGAAACAGGTAAGTACACAGTAGGAAAACAGTGCAAATAGTGAAAAACACAATAGGTTGGAATGGGACTAGGGGAAACACAAACCATATCCTAAAATAGTGGAATGCGAAAGTTGGTTTCCCACCTAGGCAAGTGTAGTGTGTAGAGGGGTGCTGAGAGTGTAAGAAAACAGCAAAGGTAAGTAATGCACCCCACCCCAGAGCCCAGGAAAGCAGGAGTAAAACACAGCAGGTTTCCTAAAACACACTAGAAGTTGTATTAGAAGATAATGCAAGAACCAGAAGAGACTTCAGGACACCACTGACTTGCACTGTCACTAGTCAGTCTGACAACCACTCCACATTCACCTCGGATTATAAGGCACTCTATGACCCGCTTGCTATCGACTGAGCCGAAAACAGACTTGCCTTCCTGGAGAACCTGGAATTGCCCGTGGGGGATCAGATGGCCCGCAAAGAACTGCAACTGCCCTTTACAGATCAGGTACTCCGGGCATCCATTAGAGGATTAACTACAGGGAAAACTTGTGGCCTAGATGGCCTCCCGGTCTAGTTTTATAAGGCATACAAAAATATACTAGTGCCTAAATTATTGGAGATTTGTCAGGTAGGATTGGAGGAAGAGTGCTTACCACCGACTCTCCCAGGAACATACTGCTCACATACTGCTACTGGTGCACACTGCTCAAAACGTTTTTATCCCTGACTGCTCCACAACCCTAAATATGTGTAGGCTATACAGAGTACTGGAACATGCCGCAACCCAATGGTCGTACACTGCTTGTTTAGTGCTTAATCTAGAGTGCACATTTGACACAGCAGACTGGGCCTACATGTTTGCGGTGCTTAAGGTTTGGCATCCCGGCACGCCTGTTGCATCTTATCTGCTTGTTTTACACAGCCCCTACGGCCGAGTTAAGATTGGCCAACTCATCTCAGACCAATAGTGGTAAGCTAGGGAACACATCAGGGGTGCCCACTGTCACCCCTCTTATTTGCATTAGCAGTAGAGCCATTGGCCCAGCGCTTGCAGCATGATGTAGAGGACTGGGGTATTCGGTTAGGGGATGAACTCCATGCAGTCTCCCTTTACGCAGACGATGTCCTCATCTACATGCGAGACATCAGACAAGTACTTGGGAGAATCAAGGCAGCCTTGGCCACGTTTCAAGGCACTTCAGGATTGGTGTGAATTGGGCAAAGACGTGCCTGTTTCATGAGAGCCTAAATTGTCTGCCACACCAATAATTGGTGGGACCCTACATAGTGAGTTAGGAAGCTCGCACATTTTGCTATCTTGGGATCCGGATGTATCATACCTCCAAGGACCTGATAGATGGTAATCTCACCTGACCCACTGCCTCCCTGCAATCGCAACTGACATACTGGAGCACACTCCTGCTAACGGTACAGGGTCGAGTGTCCCTGACAAAAATGGTTGCCCTTCCCCGGTTCCGCTATTATTTCAATAATTTACCGCTCCACAAACCAACATCCACCTTCTGCACGTTTCATTGTATTATGGGGACCTTTATTTGGAACAGAGAGCACAAGTGCGGAGCACTTTGTAAGCTTCATGGGTGATTCATGACTGATTGTCATATTGCATGACAACTGGGGAAATCTGAAGAGTGTTCCATCTCTCTCTTGGCTTTGAATTTTCCCTCCTTCCCCTGTTACAGCATGTACTGTCTTTGCCCTTTAGTGTCTAGGCTAATACATCCCATTGGATACTCCCATTCTTCTTTCAGAAATGAGATTACACATACGCACATGCAGCAGAATCTGGACTGATCGCTTGTGCACTCACAACTGGTCCTGAACCATTTTTCTACTGCATATATGTGAAGATCTGGTCTGATTGTATATGCAGTGACCTGACAAATTCACATGTTTGAATTGATGTTTGTTGTTACTGTAAAAACGGAATGTCTTCTGCCCAGACAAAGGATATTGTTTAGCATATATAGACCCACGGGAATGTATAAACTGATGTTGATGATGTGATGATGCTCTCATGACTGTAATATGATCTGTACCACATATGAATAAAAACAATACAAATTGGTTAAAAAATGAAAATAAAATAATACACTGGTATCTTTTGAGGCACATATGTGACAACAGCCCACTATTCACATGCAAATGATTCAGAAACATAAGAGACTAAGTACAGGGTGACCAGATGTACCGGATTTCCCCAGACAGTCCCGGGTTTTAGAGGACTGTCCCAGTGTCCCGACGCTTCTCCTAATTTTAAATAAATGTCCTGGTTTTTGGGACAAAGGTCATATTATTAAATAAATGTCCCAGTTTTTGGGACAAAATCAGATCATCTAGGGAAGGATAAGTTAAAGATGCCTACAAAGTATGAAATATTTAAAGTAAGTTCTCTGTTAGTGTCAGGCAACACAGTCCACTGTCTGCTCCCAGCAGAGAGAGGGAGTGGAGATCAGAGAGCGGCTGGTGGGGGGCAGGTTGGGGGTGCGGGTGGGAGGTCAAGCTATAGATAATTTTATATATGTAGTCTTGTAAATGTGTGTGTGTGTGTGTGTGTGTATATACACACACACACACACACACATGTATAGGCACATATCTACAAAAAAAAACGAGATAGGCCAGATATAAAAGTGAGAGTAAGGTCTTTAGTCCTTCTTTTATGTCTGACCTGTCCCGGTTTTTGCTCCTCAAAATCTGGTCACCCTAACTAAATAGTGAGAGCATGTGCTCACTGCAAAGTTAAGGAAGCTAAAAGGGTGTAACCAGTTTCACATTATGTTTAAGGACAGATCATACATACTTTAGCACTGAATTGCAGTGTGATAGAGCATATTAGTCATGGCAACAGGGGTATAATACATTGATGAAAGTGGAAAATCTGGGGAACACATGCAGAAAAAGGTGAACTGTTAGACCTATTTTTACAGGCTTCACTGGCTCTTTTGGGTCTGGGTCAAGACTGATTTGTATATGCTTAGTCCCTGTCTTTAATGGCACAATGAGAAGCAAAAAATGGATTGCCATATGACCCAGAGTAACTACCATTGATATAGATTGATTCAATCCATCTGTCTATTATTTGTTTTGTTTGTCTCTGCAACTCTTCAGTTGCTGGTTACAAAAAAGTCACGAAGCTAGATGCATTGTGTGTAAATTGTACAGTCACCACCTCTACGTCTTTACTAAGTGATACATTACCCTTCAAGCAAGTGTCCATAAGCCCCTAATCCTGGATTAGTAACAAAACCTAAACTGTATGTGTGGCACTAGCATTCAAGGTTGGAGTTACAGAATATTGAGAAGGGAATATAGAGATAGAAGAATATCATAGTCAAAATATCAAGGACCAAAACATCAACATGCAAATATACATATAGGTATGTGTAGGTTTACTATGCTTAACTCCACATCTGCGTACCATAGCATTAGATATATTCACTGAAAAAAACGTAAGTTACAGAGACGTTATAGTTAGGTTCACATTTTACTCACACAAAGCCATAGAAATTCAGCAGTTATACTTATACCTATAGTTATGGTTATGTTAAGAAACTATAAGTTGTGGCCTAAAGTTACTTTCCAGCACGAGTTATAGTTTCTTCTGATAAATATAACCATAACTGATGACATTTTATGGCTTTGTGTAAGTAAAATGTGTACCTAAATATGACTTCCCTGTAACCTTTGTTTCTTTCAGTGAATTTCTATGTTTAAAAAAAAAAAAAAGTATTATGTAGTTACTGTGCATTAATGCAGCCACGCACAGCCTTAGGTCGTGCACAGAGGGGGTGGCCTCAGGGCCTGGCTGTGGCCAACCCTCCAGCATGCACCCAACCCCATGATGCACACTGCCTTTCACCGTGCGCAGCGGGTTTTGGTGTGAGTGTATTTTTTTCATTGGATTTTGGATCTGTGGATCCCCAGCGGTTTTACATTGGGGTCGCGCAGAGTGCCGCGGAGGATGAGTGGATCCATGGATCATCCCCAAAAAATATTTGTGCAATTTCTTCCCATTAGGAGTCCCTCAGATACCCCTCAATTTGTTCTGTGGGGTTAGGATACCTGTATCCCTACCCCTTATGTCAGTTTTTGATTCCCCCTCCTACTCGGACCAATGTAAGAAACAAAATAGCAGCTGCAATTTTCTTCTCAGGTTGCAGGCAGCCAATCAAAGTCTTGATTTCCCCCTATTCACATCCCTAAAGTTTTATATTTCTTTTTCGTTTAATAACTCCAAAACTACTGAACAGATTTTCCACCAAATTACATTAAGGGCTCTTTTTGGACCAAGAGCTAGCCTTTTGCCAAATTTGGTGTAATTCCGTCCAGCGGTTCGGCTGTAGTCATGTCTAAAATCCCTATGAGAAAGAAATTGCATGCGGAAAATGTGTTTTGGGAACCCCCTTTTTCTCTGTGCCCAAATCACCCTGAAACTTTCCAAACAACAGCAAAATTGTGTGGCAAAATATTTTTTTAAATGTTGTGAAGATTTGTCAAATGGCGCCAAAGTTATAGGCAAAAACAAAAAAAAATTTCCTGTAGAACCTAGGTCCTAACTATAACTACCTACTGGCTATTGACAGGAGGTAATATAAAAGGAATGCCAGATATGGAGCTAAGAATAGTAAATCTCTACGTACCTATATACACTTACCTCCATGAGTTTCGACTATCTCGATGTTCCAAAGTAAATATTCCAGACTACAACTACATTGAAGCCTTAGGTTGAATGTGCATTTTAAGGATTTTTGAGAAGTCACCTTTCCGTGTACTGTTCTAGGGTATATACCAAGAATGCCCTGTGTTAAAGTAAAAAAGTTAGTGTTCCTGCCTACCAAGCATTCATGCAGTGATCATAGGTGTCATTTTATAGATGATATTACCACTATTGATCAAGAATCCTTAATGTTTACTTTGGGTGTATTTCCATCAAATCTGCATAAGCATAAAACAAAAATTGTAGGATCAAAAAATACAAAAAGAAAGAAAATATAAAATGAAAGGCAGCCTGACATTGAACCGTATTGGTCTTTTAAATCTTTTATACTGCAATAGTACATATAATCTTCATCCTGAAATTGCTTACAGGATTGGCTAATTCCTATGGATAAAATCCAAAACAGAGTCCAACTAATACATTGTTTCAAGCAACTGTAGCCGCAGCTAGAGAAAGCCAATGTAACTAAGGTGGAATGACAGGGAGGGGAAGGAAAGCTTCCTTAGATCCATTACACCCTTCTAAAGCATACATCTTTCAACCAGATCTGGTCATATACTGTAGTCCACATCTAAGTATTCAGCAAAAGAATCAATTGTCTGTTTCAGTTGGCTCTGTGACTGCCAAAAATTACTCCGTCCTCCTTCCTTTAAGACAAAGGACATGGGCGTCCACACAAGGAAAGCAATAGTTTCCATAGCTGCCTGGTTAGGCGGTTTATATTTAGTTCCAAGTACATTAATTTCCTGAGTATTGACTTACATCTGTTGCATGTGTATCCGAACACCAGGCAAAGGCATAGTGTGTTATGAGCAGATGTCGTAGCTGCCCTGCAGCAAAAATGGACCAAATATTATACATTTGGAGCAAAGGAAGAAGCCACAATATTTTATTGTTGTATAGGTGCCAAAGAATGTACGAAATGTGTGACAGATTCCAAACTTAAATCATCACAGGAACCTAATCGACTGGTGGCCAATTTGCCATGCTAGTTTTTATTTCGGTTTTCAAAACGGAGCGTGCCAAGGCTACATGCACGTGCAGCTTAATGAACTGTAACACACATTCAGAACCATGGCCAGATATAGTTCCCAAGATGGAAATGATTTGGCTTCAAAGTAAGCCATGCTGATCCCTACTTTCTGAGTTTTCTTACATGTGCCTGGTCACAATAACAGATTTTGACTGATTGGATTTAAGACTAACGCCCTGATTTAGATTTTGGCAGACGGGTTACTCTTTCACAACAGTGATATATATCCAGTCCGCTGAAATATAAATCCCAAAGGAGGAAATGGGATTTATATTTTGGCGGACGGGATATCCATCACCGTTGTGATGAAGTAACCCATCCACTGAAATCTAAATCAGTCCATAAGTCATTGTGACAGTGTTATCCAATGTTGGGAGGCAACCAGATCTATGGGTGGATTTAGCTCTCTTTAACCTGACTTCTACTTCCTTGAGAGTTTCATGATACTTGTCATCTCTGGGCCTACTGCATAGTCATGTGCCACAAATTTGCCTGACACTATATCTTGTATACTATAAATTCAAATTTCACGTCGAAGGGACACCAGATGTCCTCTGAGTATACTCTGTAACCATGATGGCCATCCTGCAAGCTGTACGTAGATATTCTCCATCTGGCTCCTTCAGCAATAAGCTAAGGGGCAGATTTACAAGAAAGTGTTGCATCGGTTCCGATGTGCCACTTTTCTTGCGTCCCCTCGACCATGACATCATGGTTGCACCTTATTTACAATGCAGTGCACAATGGTGGTCGTTATCACAACAGCGTCAACATTTTTGACACTGTTGTGGTGCTATGCTTCACTAGCGTCAAAAATGTTGACGCTCGTGCAGCAAAGCACAGACAGGCTCATACAGTATTATGGGTGCGTCACTTTAGTGTCTGCCTTGAGAAGGTGTTAAAATTGACAGGGAAAATGCTGCAGTGAAATCTTGTAAATTTGACTGTGCGATTTTATCGGCCTACCTGTGTGGAAACACCCCCGCATTCATTATGTCTGACATAGCGTCATAAAAATCATGCCAAGGTGCTGTTAAGGCGGTGCCAGGGGCTTGTTAATCTGCCCCTAAGACCTATTGCTTTTTTTCATCGTAGGGCAGTTTGCCCTACCTTCCTAGCAATCGACGTATACTAGTTTCACCTTTAACAATCACTTTACAGAAATAATTAATATATCCCCAAGGAACTATTCCACCACTGTAGCCTAACCACACATAGGCTCAGCTGTGTACCAGTCCACTTTTACCTTCACCTATGGAGATCATGTAATTACTTTTTTGAACCGGGTAACATGGATACATCACTAATCTGGGCAGATTTCAAGTTGTGCATAGTTAGGTGTGGAGTCTCCGGGCAGACAGAATTAACACACCTGGCCAGAATCTTTGCACAAAATGCGCCTATTCTGAGTTAGTGCCCACGGAATGGGGACCAGCCATGCACAACTTCTTGTCTCAGTTCAATTCTGCACATTTTTTCCTCTTCTAAAGTGATTAACACTACATTTATCAAAGGCTCTCAAAAGGAGAGGGTGTAGACTGGCAGGGAGGAGATTACATACTCCCTCCATGCCACAGGAGAGGGCTGGACGGTGGATGGGGATTAGGCTGGAATGAGGTTGCAGCCAAAGCCTTTCACCTGAGAATATCACTCCTTCCAACTTGTAACTGGGCAAAGTATTCTGACAACTGAGGAAAATAATCGCTTGCCATTACATCTCCTTGTGAACGACGTATACGAACACCATTTTACATTTTGTTTCCGTGCTTCTGTTTATTTACACACTGATTGTACACTGATCCCCATGCTTGGTGGCAATTACATTTATTTTATAAATAAAAATAATGATACACCGGCTATAATTTCCTTTATCTTTCCAAACTCTGTAACAACCTTTGCAGTCAGAGTGCATGCCAGAATACCCAAAAGCAGGAAGCACCTAAAAACAGAGGGGTATATTTAAGAGCCTATTCCAGGAACACCGAGACGGGGCAGGTGATGCCGCAAACTTCGGACAGGTCCCAACTCAGTAGGACCTCCGTTACTTGGTGCTTTACCTGATGCGGCCCATCCACTAGTATGAGGAGGGTCCCTGCATTGTACTAATATTCCTTATTATAGGTTATATTTACACATAGGATTAGGTAGTTTAGGTCCTGAAGAATCGCGTTAGATCCATAGGACATCAATAGCGAGAAACATGTTGACCTTCTGGTGAATCGTACAGGGGATCCTGTGCGTACAATTCCTAACCTCAAATTGAGTGAGGAAGTGAATAATTTTTTGGGGAGCGTAGACCTTGTTCTTTTCTCTCCCCGCTCTTTGGTTTTAATCATGACAGTGGTTGGATTATTTAATAAAATTTGCCTAACCTCTAGTTATTTTTAAATAGAATTTTTCCAATCCTATACCCTATTCTTTCTAAACCGGGCATATATCTCAAAAGATCTCCGGCAAAGAGCCCCCCTTGAGGGGCCCGTCAGGCATTGCAGCGCCGGCCTGACGTGGAGCAAAGCCTGAGGATGAAGCATGTCACCTTTGGTGAGTGAGGGCTCTTGTTCCAAAATAATTAATTTTCCAGGGACCTGGCTTTCTTTCTTCTTTCTTCTCTCTTTTTTACGATCTTTTCCTTAGATCAGGACCCAATGTGGTTTTCCTGATTATACTTACGTTGTGGAACTGTGTATACCTTGTTTTTGTACGTATATTTAAGAGCCCCTAGCCCCATTCAAATTCCACATTAGCGTCAATGTGGCGTTAGAAGGCCAAAAATGCCGCTCCATATTTACAAAGTGGTGCAATACATGCATTGCACCACTTTGTAACCCTTTGTGCTAGCTACATTATGCCTGCATCAGGCATAATGTATGCAAATGATTCCCTTGCTCTAGTTTTTTTCAGCAGTATTAACGCCTGCTCAGAGGCTGAATGGGCCTGTGGGTGCTTTGCAGGATTAGAGTAAGATTTTTTTACGCTAATCCTGCAAAGCACCAGACTAGCATAAAAAAATTCAGACACTAGTTCCCTAACTACCGCCATGGTGCTCCATATTTAAATAGGGCGCACACAGGGTGGCATAAGTGGGGGCACTAAGGGGTGCAAGAAAAATGGCGCTGCACTGTGTGCAGCACCACTTTTCTGAAATATGCCCAAGAATGTTTTAGATAGTTCTTTGGCCATCTAGAACTTGGCTGTAGACTAGAGGAACAACGTTTTGTTTCATACTAGTGGTCTTAAAAGGGAATGATCAGCCATTTAAATTATTTGTGTGTAGTAATTTGTGTGAATTGAAATACAGTAAAATGTTGTTAATTGACATTGAGTGCCTGATTCACAAAGGTAAACGTTTGCATAAGTTTATGATGGTTTTCTATCTACCAAGGTATTTTACTAGAAGTATCTTTACGACTGCAGAGTCTTCACACACAGAAAGATGGACTGTCCTATCTTTTAATGTGTGGAGGTTCTGTAGTTGTAAAGATACTACTTACAAAACACATCTGTATATAGTAAACAATTGTAAACTTTCATGTAAGTGTAAGTTTGCCTCTGTGAATCAGGCCCACAGTGTTTTACGCAAAAAAACATGATAGCACTAGATGACACCAGCAAACACAACAAGATGATGGACGGAGTGCTGAAACTTTTCAAACACTCACCCCCAGTCAAGCGATCTGGGTTAAATCCATTGTTCCTTTGCTGCACTGTGTGCAGCACCACTTTTCTTAAATATGCCCCAACATGTTTTAGATAGTTCTTTGGTCATCTATAACTTGGCTCTAGACTAGAGGAACAACGCTTTGTTTTATACGATTGGACATAAAATGGAATGATCAGCCATTTAAATTATTTGTGTCTAATAATTTGTGTGAATTGAAATACACTAAAATGTCATTAATTTACATTGAGGGCCTGATCCACAAAGGTAAAAGTTTGCATAACTTTATGATGGTTTTCTATTTACCAAGGTGTTTTACTAGTAGTATCTTTACGACTTTCACGTAAGTGTAAGTTTACCTCTGTGAATCAGGCCCACAGTGTTTTATGCAAAAAACAATGATAGCACTAGATGACACCAGCAAACACAACAAGATGATGGACACAGTGCTGAAACTTTTCAAACACTCAAGCGAACTGGGTTAAATCCATTGTTCCTATGCTCACCATGCAACCCCAGTTTGGACCCAGTCACATACAAATCGGTCTTGACCGTGCTTCCCATGGGAACAGTTCATCCCAAACTGCCAGGCCAGATCCTCCCTAGACTGGAAACAAGCATCCTGGGACCTATTTTCGAGCATTTGAAAAGTTTCAGCACTCCACCCACCATCTTGTTTTTACTAGATGAAACCATACATCACTACTTGTTGTTTCTTCAGTCCCTGCTTCACACTGGTCTGCTCCTGATCAGTATATGGAGTTGGAACAACAGACATCACTGTAAATCAGAGAATTAAGTACTTCAAATAGCATAGCTCCAAAGTTCATCACTGTCCTGAAGAGATAGATCATGCTTACAGTCCTATTTTGTTCTATTTCACTATGCGCATGATGAAAGATTCATATTTATTTCGCAACCATGTGTAAAATGTTTCTGCATGGGCTGGCCTCCCTAAGTTTCTTTCTTGTGATTTTTTGGCCCAGCACAAAAATATTGATTTTTCATCTTTTGTGGTCTCGCTAAAGGCAGCTTTTGTTGTCAGTGGCAGATAGCATTGTATTCCATCCTCTCCCAAGACCTTAAGGCTCTTTCATTTGATACATTCATTGTCTATTTCAAGGTTCAGATCTGTTGCTTTCCTCCGTATTCTGTGTTTGTTCCACCCCAAAGCATAGCTCATCCATTATGCTTTTTGATTGGATGCGTGGTATCTTTACATAGCTAATGTCAGGGTTCTATTTTTTTTAATGCAGCTTTGCATATCCTGTTATTTTTGAGCATTTCATCGGAACGAGTGCCTGTTGTCCTCTACGAGCCTTTTTATTCTTTTACTTTATTGTAATTGCACCAGATCTCTGCTCTTTACTTTCTTTCTTCCCACTGGTCCAGAACCCGTCTTGCACCTTTATCTTGTGACTATATTTCTCCTCTGCTAACTCTGTCTTTTTTAGGTCGAGTGCAAGAGCTTTTTTTTTAACCTGTTTTAAGTATTCTGTGGGATTTTAACCACACCCATCTCACACCCATCACTTTCACTCGTTCGTGGGCTTGCCTTTTTAAATCCCTTGATGGCATTCGTAAATGCTTTACGTTTGTCCAGCCTTGGGGCGTTTTTGTTACCACCTTGCAAACTGACCCTGTTACATGGATTATTGCACGATTGCTAACATACTTCAGCGTGGGTGAACAATTTTTTTCTTTTGTCTTTCTCCTTCGTGCTCCATGGCGGCCATGGCACTCACAGCGAGAACACCGTAGAACATTGCAAGCTCCATCTGCAGTATTGAGGCGCTGGTCACATTGTTCACACTGTTCACAAAAACACTTGTAATTGATAAATGCAAGAAATCCTCAAAGCAATACTACAATATTCACTACACTCGGGAAACTCTCCCTATAATGCTTTGCAGGGCATTACTATTACAAAACATTTTTGCTCATAACTCAGCCTGTGGTGGTCCTAGGACAATGGGACCACTTTCAAAACTTTCACCACAATGTGCTATTTCTTTCTAAATCATCTTTGAGTCCTCACACTAGGTTAGTGGGGATCCCAAAATAATAACTCCTCCCACCATTCAGTGTCTTTTTAAGTGTTTTCATGGTTTCAACTTTTGTTTTACAGCTGGGAGTAGTTCGTGTTTTAAAGGCCTTGTTTGTAACTTCATTGCAGGAGGACTGCTAACTCTAGAAATGTGTAATGTGCTATGCCCTCTAGGAGCTAAATATATGGCTGCAGTGCATTACTTTTTGACATTTTCTTTTCAGGTGGTTATGCTGTCTAGGGGCTAACTATATGGTTACATGACCATGTTCTTACAAATGCTATTTTCATTGTGGTATCCTCTAGGGGTTGTTCTGAGCATTACAGTCTAATGCCAAAAGTTTATTTCTGATAAACGTTTTTATTGGGTTTACATGATAATTGTACATGTTTTATTAATCTTTCCTCATTGCAATTATGACTATGTGTCAGGCCAACTTAATATCCCTATTACACTATGAATGTTTGAATACTCTTGACATGTTTGGGTGACCCGTAGTTTATTTCTCTTGTTACTGCTCCGTGACTGACTTGTGTCTTTTTAATGAGAATTGTGTTAGCTAGCCAGCCAGCAACTCTGATGGTGGGTTGGTAAAAGTTTTATTCTATTGGAATTAGAATGGTAGATATAAATTAGGATGCTAAATGACAGCATTTTATTTTTGGCTGCAGATAGAGGAAGAAAGTACATCAAAGTGCTTTAGTGCTATACAGGGACACTGGAATTACGGGGCAGGAAAAGACCAAATTATAAGGCAGAGTTGACCACTTTATGTGGCAAGAAAAGTCCAGTTATGAATTTACAACACCAATAGCTCTAACTCAAGCAAGTTTGAGACCTATTGCATTGCAAGTGCTTGTTATGCTTCCTGTTGCTCAATGATATCTCTGTCTTCTGAATATTTTTTGCCACTTCTGTCCCTGCCTTGCACCATTGTGGTAGCCATTATTGGGTTAGCCAATCCTAGAGGCTTGTAAAATGGCATAGGCAAAGTCAATAGCAGTAACCGACCATTTGTAAAATTATAGAAAGGTTTTACTTTTCTTTCCTTTTTAATTTTTTTCCTTCATTTTTAAGATGGCAACTGTCTTGTGTAATGCAACATGCATGGAGTCATCATGTTGCATCACACAACACAGCGGCCATCATGAAAACATAGAAAACTTTTTGTAAAAATATTTTTCACATAGCCATATGGGCACTGGAAAAGCTTACCGTGTCACTTGCTCAGCATTACCAACGTGAGACCGACTGTCTTTGTCAATACTACTTTAGTTAATGTAAAACACACCTACATAAAATCCTGAGGTTTTAATTATTTGTTGACCTACAAAAAAGGAACTTGTTGGCTTTCTTCAAAGGTATATGCTTCACTCATTCTGAACAAGAAAATAAAATCAGGACCACTGGCCCCATCAGAACTCAGTGTGCCTGAACGAATAAAGAATGATACATGTTAAATACAAGCACATTGAAAATTAGTAACTGGCATATGTAAATGCTGCATACTCAAGCATTCAGAACAAGCACAGAGCAGAAACACAATGCTATGTTTACCTTAGTATTGCTTTTAAAGAAACTGGAATTAGGTCATTGTAAAATTTTTAAATAATGCCTTTGTTCCTATCCTGATCCGATAAAATCCTTTGAGACAGCTTTAAAGATCAGTATATAAAGTTTCCATGTTTTTAAGACAACTTATACAATCCACTTGCACAAGAACGTTACACCCTAAAGAAGTGTTCCAAAACATTGGTGGTTTCTTTACTCGAGAAGTAGAACGACCTGGGAAAGTACAGGTTTACATTCTTATGTTACAGCACTGTGAATGTAATTGGCAAGAGGCATTAGGATACTGTGAACATGATAATGTTATCCCTAATCTGAGAAAAATGATCATTTGAGGTAAACCGTTGAAGTACAGAATGTAGACCATCTGAGGAAATAGTTCACTCTGCCAGACAAGGCTACTGCCACATGGTTTAATTTGCTATTATAATGTGTTCTCACTTACTCCTTGATTCAATATTTGATATCATCTGTCAGAAATCAGCATGGGTTTGGAAGTTTGAGGATTTATGGTAGAAAACCACTGCGACACTTTAAGGCTTTGGCAGACTTGCCTGTGAAGGCTGTGATGGTGTCTCTAGCAGGCTATGTTAGGTCAAATGCCAGGACCTCCAGGTCACAGCAGGAATAAGCACTATTTAAACATCCTCAAGACAATTGAAAGGTGCCTGGTAACTTTTCAAGTTTCGCTTGATGTTTGGTTTGTTGACTGTTCATCTTGCTCTACTTTGTCATTTTCTCCCTCTTCAATTCCCTCAGTTACCAGATTTTCACCCATCTTGTACTTCATACTGGTTTTGTCATATTCCTGTGTTCCTTCCCTGTTCCTGATATCTTTCTGTGGATCCTTGGATTATCGTTGATTTCTGACTTGCCCAGTTCCCTTCTGCTTGGATTGGCTGTCTTGTTATACTATCATTTCAAACTTCTCATGATTGCAACTGATGTTAAAGTCTTGCATGTTCTTAATGGCATAATGCATGCTGCTGCAAGCTTTGCAGTGCAGGTGGTCCCACCCTTCCGGGGGGCCTCCACTTACACTGAAGCATTGGAATATCTGTGAGTCACATAGGATTTCAGCAGCACCTCAATGCATTCAGCAGGACATGGCCCATTAACTTGTGCTACACACTTCACTGCTTAGTGAGTTATTCCCTCAGTAGACAATTACTGTTTATAAGCTTTCTGTGATACAAGATGTAATAACTGAGAGAGCAGTGTCAAATAAGACCTTTGAGTGCTAGCTGTTTCTTTCTCTCTCTCTCGCTATCTCTCTCTTGCGCTTCATTCTAAGGGGTGGGGCAGATTGTCAACAGAAGCTGTTGTACAAAACTCAAAAATCCTTACACTATTACTGTACGAAAACAAGCATTTCAGAATGCCATAGATTTGGCCTTTCTTTTGCTCTGGCTCTAAGAATGACCTATATAATGCTAGAAACAACATTATATTAGGGCAAGGTTTCATAACCTAAATACCCATGAAGCAGGGGGATGCAATACATTCACAGCCTACAGTAGATTCTTCCAAGTGTACATAACAAACATATTCTATTCAAAATCTACCCCGGCAAGAGCCTGAATAGAATGACTGACTATTGTTACTACTGAAGCCCAAACTTCAAATATGACCTTGTCACCTTGTTTGGCTCTCCGGCTTTTTTCTACAGAACACGTTGTTTGTTCTTGACTTCAGAATGCCATGGATGCCAACAATATAATACGAGTGGTAAATATTATGCAAGGGGTGAATAGGATCAAGCCAAGGACAACAAGAAAACATACTCTTCCCATGGTCAAAGAGGAACCATTCCAGCCTTGCCTTGGAAAGTTGGTGAGCAGTCATAAACAAGTGAATTTGTCAGTATGAGTGAGCTTTTTAAAGGCAGATTCCAACCCTGCATAACAAGACACTGCTTTTAAAAGCCGTGCTTAGCCTGTATCCAGGGTATGAATAAAGTGGTATAAGAAAAGGGGTCGCTCAGTAGGCAGAAATATTTTCCTTATGAAGGAAAAGAAAAACTAGCAAGTTAAAAAAACTTAAACATTTACAGACATAAAAATGTATATATAGTCTCTACCAGAAGGGGTGTATTCTAGTGGGAGAAATGGCACACCAAAAAACTATCTTGGATTATATTAATTTGACCTCTAAATCTGCAACGGTTAACTACACCCTAAAACCCCACAAGTTGACTGAATGAACAATCAATTACCGTTATGAAAATGCTGAGGCAACCGTTGAACAAGCATATAATTATCCCAAAGACAAAGGCTCTCACCTTTTTGATGAGTTCCTGTATGAGTAAACAACACAACGAATATTTCACAGTAAACGGCTCAAAGAAAAGCACTAGTTCAGAAAAGTAACAAAACATAAAATTCTTAGCTCTTTAATTTCATTCAAACACATCAATACTCCCCCCTCTAATCATAAATGTATTTCATAAGATGTAAGTCCATTCCCTTCCAAGTTCACCGAATAGTCAAATAGTGATCCAAATAATCTCCATAGTCCATTATATTTAATTTTGAGCATTCCTTCAGAGTTTTTTTTTGCCTGATACTTGAACAAAATATCCAAAATCCTTGCAACGACCTCACAGCCAACACGTGTTTCGTCACTTGACTTCTTCAGGGCTGGAATATAGTTGCTTCTTATACCAATTTATCTAAATCACAGAAAAAATAATCAAAACAAGAACAAATTCAATGGAGTCATATTTAAATCAACAAGACACACACTGCCCAATACTCAAAGGATATCATGAATCCATAATGGGACCCAGTAATCCAAAACCTATTAAGTGAATTAGTATCTAACGACCCAATGACAGTTCAGAAAAACACCTAATTAATCCTTAAAGACACCCATAGTGATAACAGTCCCTACACATGCAACCAAGATCACTGTTGTGTGCATAAATAAATAAATCGAAAATTATGAAGTTATATAAAATCAAAATCAAAAAGAAATGTGAATCGACATGAGTAAGAGCAAAGTGTGTTTCTTTTTCTGTCACGTTATAACTAAGAGATCACAACAAAAATAACCCAATCCAAAATGTCCAATCGAACTTTGCCTCCAAAGGAACTGTATCTCAAATTTCTGTGACCTTAGTCAGACTACGGGCCCACAGTCAATGGTTTTCGGAAGACTGCCTCCCCAATAAAGCGCCACTCCAGACGCTGTCCTCTACCCTATAAACAAACATGGCGTAAACCTTTCCATTACCATACCATAACCAGCCTAATCATTTTAGGCAAAGTAAATAATACCACAATAGCAGCCACGTTATTATATATTATAGCCCTCACGTAAGACCCAAATCATGTACCTTATGTGGGAACGTTCTTACTCAGACGCCTGCCGGAATAATCAAAACTTCAGTGTTTCACTCCAGACGGACGCGTAAACGCTATGCGCACTGCGTCCGTGTAACCAGCATTTTAATGTTTCTAATCATCGAAATAAAGGAAGGACCAATTTACAATCGTCCTACACTAGGAATAAAGGAAGGACTATGCCTCTACTTACTGTACCAATCGGATACAAAGAAAAAAGGAATCTAAACGAAGGAAATATACAACGATGGTCCTACATAACAAAATAATACAAGAAAACTCATAATACACTAACCCAAACAACAAAAGCTTCCCCTAGACATTAGTTAATTATTTAACTTGAAACAAGAAAACAACTTAGGGTACCCGTCAAGCAGTGAATTAATACCTATAGTACTGTCATTCCACTGAAATAAAAACTTATTAATCGAACCATTCAGTTACTACTATTCTATAAGCTAGTGCAGACTCCAACTCCCCATACATATACTTACGTGGAGTATCTCAGACTTAGTACACCTTAACACAGGACAATAAATATCTCCTGGAGAAAAAACGCAGTCACTCTCTCATCTATCAAACTAGACCATTAATCAAATATACATCCTGTGGCCCCCAAATAGGTGGCCCTAAATCACAAAGCACCTAACTACTCTTAGACTAAGCCTCCATAGGTAATATCAACCCGAAATGACCTAATACATCCTTATAGAAAAACAACATAATTATAACGTGACAGTAAAAATTGTTGTATCAAAGAGAGAAAGATAAGAAAAAAGAGGGAAAGTAAATAAAAATGAAGGTGGATTGAACCAAATCATGGAGGAAAATACATATGCACAATACGCCCAATACATGAAATTGAAAAATGAAGAATACATTATAAGCACAAACATTACATGTACAAACTAATTTCAATCCCAAAATGTTCTCATTGTTCATAATTCGAAAAACATTGTAGGCACATACATTATATTTACAGATTACTTTATATCCCAAAGTAATCTCATTATTGACACGATTATCCACCAGATCACAGTTCTTTCTGAAAAAATCATTTGTATAATAAAGATGAACGTAACAAGACTAAACACCTTCCAACTTAATTTATGTCATATTTAAGTTCATAACTCAGATGGTATAATCCTTTCCTGACCCCAATTTCATGTCTGAGTCTAAGTCCCCCAAAAATATTCCAATTCCCTATCTTCAGGCATGGCACAATATCAACTGCATAGCAAGGGAACATAGTAATTGATGTATCCGGTTTGAAGAAGAGATTAAACTGGGGGGGGACCTTAAGTTTTTTTATCATAATACATTTTTTGTAATAATGTGGCTGCTTGAAAATGTATTCGTTAAAAAGCCACTGTAGCTCAATCGTGTGAGTTTTAAGGCTATTAGAAAATTTCTTACTATAAGGACAGAATGTTCTATACAAAAATAGGACCACAAAATAGCACTGTCTGCGAGCTATATGTGATGTAAAGCCCATTGAGGCTCCTTCTGTGGTTTCTGCTGTGGACTGATAGTTGTCACAGGGTCAACACACTCCAGCACACGCAGACCCTCAAGCCACTGTGTGTATTGCTATTGTGCACCACAGATGGAGAGGGCAAAGCTCAGACGGCTCCACATCTCTCTGCTCTATCAACTTGATCTCTTTTTGAAAGTTGTCAGGCAGTGTGAAAGGCAAGAGTTGAAGAAGCTCCTCCCTCTTTTCTCCCAAATCTCTTGCTGTCACTACATGTCAGTGAGAGCACCAGCTGCAAGCAGAGGAACGAGAAAGCCTACAGTATCTTCCTACACCCATGGTCTCCAACTCTAATACTCACTTCCATTACTCCTTCAGAGAGGACAGACGAGTTTTAGAGTCAAAAGCTGTAGATCAGGGCATTTGAATGTTGATGGCAGTGGGCCTAAGGTCTGTGGCAGTGTTTATAGCCCACTGCTTCTCAGTTGCCACCAGTCCAATAATCTGATAACTGCTTGAGGGAGAAAGGCAAAGGATCAGAAATATATATCATTACTAGCATCATATCGAAGAAGAATTATCTAGATTGCTGATGTAAACCATGTACCTAGCAACACAGCAAGATGATGGACAGAGTGCTGAAACGTTCACTCACCTCCAGTCACAGATCTGGATTGAATCCATTGTTCTTTTGCTCAGCATCTTGGGACCCGTTTTGGGGTCTCACCCCTCATCAGCCAGGCTAACTTGAATCCAGTGGCACAGTGAGCAAGGGAACCACGTCTGGGAATACCCTTGCCACTTAGGGCAAACATAGCAACACAACAAGATGATGGACAGAGTGCTGTAACTTTTCAAAGACTCACCCCAGTCACAGATCTCGGTTAAATCCATTGTTCTTTTGCTCACCATGCCACCCGAGTTTGGACCTAGCCATATGCCAGTCAGTCTTGACCCTGTTCCCCATGGGCATATCCTAGCCACTTAGGGCGAGGCCCTGGTCTAGCAGTTTGGGCTGGACTGTTCCCGTGGGGAGCATGGTCAAGATTGCTTTGCAAATGGCTGGGTCCACACTGGGGTGACGTGGCGAGCAAAATAACACTGGAGTAAACCCAGATCTGTGGCACGGGGTGAGTGTTCGAAAAGTTTCAACACTCTGTCCATCATTTTATTTTGTGATGTTGCAGCAAACCATAGTCCTGCCAGTTCAAATAGATATGAAGCATAAACCACAGATCCTTTTAGCCGTCACATTCCCTCCTCCATTGTCCCACACCAGCCTCCTACTTCTGGAAGATTTCTGACAGTTAACCACATCAGAAAACATCTAAGTAGCAGCCGTCCCCTGCACACATTCTGTATTTTTGATAAATATACACCACCGAACAACACGAGCTCCAGTGAGGCTTGGACGACAGGCCCGCTGCGGCCATTTTGAATCCTCTTTAGGGAGCAAACGAGCATTTGAAGTACTTTCCGTTTCATCTAATGAGTTCATAATATATAACTTCAGTAAACCTCAAGTTGGAGCCAACTAGACTTAGAAGCAGCCACTTCCAAAATCAATAGGCGGCACAAACGCACACATTTATCAAATAGTTGCTCCCAACATTCTCAGGCTTAGTGCGCACATTTGGCTTCAAAAATCTTCGACTGGCTCTGTTTCAAAGATTTGTAAGAAAGGTAAGCGAAGCAAAAAAAAAAAGTAGCAGGGGCTTAGTTCTCATTTCCAAATATCTGTGTCACGAAAAATATGTAATCCTGCAATCCAGGTCTGCTAATAAACCTGTGCAGCTTCATAAGAAGCCTATCCATCAGTGCTTCGGTTTAATAATACTTTATTGGTTATGCCTTACAGATGAATCTATAAAAATGGTACCTATAAAGCGCACGGGGAAATTACTTTTTAAACAAGCATGCTATTGCATATTTAAAAATAATGTGAACTCCTCGGGGCATTGCGTTTTCCTATTCTGACTGGTTTTGGGGAAAAGAAGTCCTAGAACTTAAAACCGCAGCCTGTGCTCTCACAAAGTATGATACTAGCTGGACCCGTATCACACATCAGCAACAGACGCATCTTTATCTGAAAAAAGAGTTTTGCAAGTATACAATCAGAATTAATGGGGCGGCTTGCAAAAGAATGAACGGAGATGCAAGACTGGTCCAAGGACCTAGAATGTATTTTAAAATTGTAATAAGTTCGCCGAGTTCAGTTTAGAATAAAGTGCTATTACAAAAGACATCCTGTTTGAAGTACAAAAGGAAAAGCAACATTCTGTTATACTAATTTATTTAATTCGGCATTTTGTATAGAATTAGGGCCTAATTCCGAGTCTGACGGGCGGCGGAGGCCGCCCGCCAGACTTCCCCCCTCCGAAATACCGCTCCGCGGTCGAAAGACCGCGGAGGGTATTCCGAGTTTTCCCCTGGGCTGGCGGGCGGTCTTCGCAAGACCGCCCGCCAGCCCAGGGGAAAACTCCCTTCCCACGATGACGCCGGCTCGTAATAGAGCCGGCGGAGTGGGAAGGTGCGACGGGTGCAGTTGCACCCGTCGCGTATTTCAGTGTCTGCTTTGCAGACACTGAAATACTTTTAGGGGCCCTCTTACGGGGGCCCCTGCCGTGCCCATGCCATAGGCATGGGCACGGCAGGGGCCCCCAGGGGCCCCGTGACTCCCCCTCCCGCCATCCGGTTCCCGGCGGGAGAACCGCCAGGAACTGGATGGCGGGAGGGGGAGTCGGAATCCTCCATGGCTGCGGAGCGCGCTCCGCAGCCATGGAGGATTCCTACGAGCGGCGGAAAGTCAGCGGGAGACCGCTGGCTTTCCGCGTCTGACCGCGGCTAAACCGCCGCGGTCAGAATGCTCGTAGGAGCACCGCCAGCCTGTCGGCGGTGCTCCCGTGGTCGGTGGCCCTGGCGGCCACCGACCGCCAGGGTCGAAATGACCCGCTTAGTATCTTGCATGTACCCGCCTCAGAGGCTAAAGTCAAACTTTCATGTATGTATGTATCCGTGCAGTATTTGCCTCCAGGGGGGTGGCTGCGGTTGTGCTCGCCTTCATAGGAGATGGTGAGCCTGTCATCCAGATATGTAGGACTGGTTGTGGACTCTTGATGGCTTTGTAAAAGATGTTTTTTAAGATGGATAGGACTGACACCCAAGGAGAACCAGTGGAGTTCCACGTCAGGGGGGTGAAGTGGTTATAGTTCTTCAGGCGCTGTATAAGATGTGTAGGATGTCCATAAGAGGGACTAGTGTGGAGTCTGGGAGGCCACGGAACCAGGTGTCACCAACATCTAGGTGCAAACTTACTAGCACATCCATCTTACACTTTTTGATGAGAGGACACATATGAATAAGATAAAGTGCCCATATGGATACAGTTGATGGTATCCACATAGGGTCGTCACCCTCACACCTAATGTTGCCTAGATCATCAAAGCTTAGCTCACATCATAACCCTAAATGCAATCCTGACCTTCCCTACCCAAACTGACTAGAAGGCGCAATAAATACTCCTGGAAAAAGTTGCAGAATCAATGCCACAAACAAACAGCATCACTATTAACATCCCCGTCCCCAGTTATCCTAAGAGTGTTAGTATCAGTCTATTGCTTCATACCACATAGTCAAAGCACATTTCTGAGGCAGGTAGCACTCTACACCATGCCGGAGTTCTTGGTGTGGGATTTGCTGTGAAGCTTTGTGGAAAGCATTTTGGTGTCTGAATTCTTTCAATCAACGTTTTACTCTTCTACACTGTAGGAGGCTGGACTGGCTTGTAGTGAGTACCTAGGGGTACTTGCACCTTGCACCAGGCCCAGTTATCCCTTATTACTGTATAGGTGTCTAGCAGCATAGGCTGATAGATAATGGTAGCTTAGCAGAGCTGCTTAGGCTGAACTAGGAGACGAGTGAAGCTCCTACAGTACCACTCAGTGTCATATGCACAATATCATAAGAAAACACAATACACAGATATACTCAAAATAAAGGTACTTTATTTTTATGACAATATGCCAAAAGTGTCTCAGTGAGTACCCTCAGTATGAGGATAGCAAATATACACAAGATATATATACACAATACCAAAATATGCAGTAATAGTATTAGAAAACAGTGCAAACAATGTATAGTTACAATAGGATGCAATGGAGACACATAGGGATAGGGGCAACACAAACCATATACTCCAAAAGTGGAATGTGAATCACGAATGGACCCCAAACCTATGTGACCTTGTAGAGGGTCGCTGGGACTATTAGAAAATAGTGAGGGTTAGAAAAATAGCCCACCCCAAGACCCTGAAAAGTGAGTGCAAAGTGCACTAAAGTTCCCCAAAGGACAAAGAAGTCGTGATAGGGGAATAAGGCAGGAAAGACACAAACCAACACTGCAACAACAATGGATTTCCAGTCGAGGGTACCTGTGGAACAAGGGGACCGAGTCCAAAAGTCACAAGCAAGTCGGAGATGGGCAGATGCCCAGGAAATGCCAGCTGTAGGTGCAAAGATGCTGCTACTGGACAGTAGAAGCGTAGGTTTCTGCAAGAACGACAAGGGCTACAGACTTCCCCTTTGGAAGACGGATCCCTCACGCCGTGGAGAGTTGTGCAGAAGTGTTTTCCCGCCAAAAGAACACCAACAAGCCTTGCTAGCTGCAAATCGTGCGGTTAGCGTTTTTGGATGCTGCTGTGGCCCAGGAGGGACCAGGATGTCGCAAATTGCGTCAGGACACAGAGGGGATGTCGAGCAAGACAAGGAGCCCTCTCAGCAGCAGGCAGCACCCGGAGAAGTGCCAGAAACAGGCACTACGAGGATGCGTGAAACGGTGCTCACCCGAAGTCGCACAAAGAAGTCCCACATCGCCGGAGAACAACTTAGGAGGTCGTGCAATGCAGGTTAGAGTGCCGTGGACCCAGGCTGGACTGTGCACAAAGGATTTCCGCCGGAAGTGCACGGAGGCCGGAGTAGCTGCAAAAGTCGCGGTTCCCAGCAATGCAGTCTGGCGTGGGGAGGCAAGGACTTACCTCCACCAAATTGGACTGAAGAGTCACTGGACTGTGGGAGTCACTTGGACAGAGCTGCTGGATTCGAGGGACCTCGCTCGTCGTGCTGAGAGGAGACCCAAGGGACCGGTAATGCAGCTTTTTGGTGCCTGCGGTTGCAGGGGAACGATTCCATCGACCCACAGGAGATTTCTTCAGAGCTTCTAGTGCAGAGAGGAGGCAGACTACCCCCACAGCATGCACCACCAGGAAAACAGTCGAGAAGGCGGCAGGATCAGCGTTACAGAGTTGCAGTAGTCGTCTTTGCTACTATGTTGCAGTTTTGCAGGCTTCCAGCACGGTCAGCAGTCGATTCCTTGGCAGAAGGTGAAGAGAGAGATGCAGAGGAACTCGGATGAGCTCTTGCATTCGTTATCTAAGGAATCCCAAGAGACAGAGACCCTAAATAGCCAGAAAAGAGGGTTTGGCTACCTAGGAGAGAGGATAGGCTAGCAACACCTGAAGGAGCCTATCAGGAGGAGTCTCTGACGTCACCTGGTGGCACTGGCCACTCAGAGCAGTCCAGTGTGCCAGCAGCACCTCTGTTTCCAAGATGGCAGAGGTCTGGAGCACACTGGAGGAGCTCTGGGCACCTCCCAGGGGAGGTACAGGTCAGGGGAGTGGACACTCCCCTTTCCTTTGTCCAGTTTCGCGCCAGAGCAGGGCTAAGGGGTCCCTGAACTGGTGTAGACTGGCTTATGCAGAAATGGGCACCAAATGTGCCCATGAAAGCATTTCCAGAGGCTGGGGGAGGCTACTCCTCCCCTGCCTTCACACCATTTTCCAAAGGGAGAGGGTGTAACACCCTCTCTCAGAGGAAGTCCTCTGTTCTGCCATCCTGGGCCAGGCCTGGCTGGACCCCAGGAGGGCAGATGCCTGTCTGAGGGGTTGGCAGCAGCAGCAGCTGCAGTGAAACCCCGGGAAAGGCAGTTTGGCAGTACCCGGGTCTGTGCTACAGACCACTGGGATCATGGGATTGTGCCAACTATGCCAGGATGGTATAGAGGGGGCAATTCCATGATCATAGACATTTACATGGCCATATTCGGAGTTACCATTGTGAAGCTACATATAGGTAGTGACCTATATGTAGTGCACGCGTGTAATGGTGTCCCCGCACTCACAAAGTCCGGGGAATTGGCCCTGAACAATGTGGGGGCACCTTGGCTAGTGCCAGGGTGCCCTCACACTAAGTAACTTAGCACCCAACCTTTACCAGGTAAAGGTTAGACATATAGGTGACTTATAAGTTACTTAAGTGCAGTGTAAAATGGCTGTGAAATAACGTGGACGTTATTTCACTCAGGCTGCAGTGGCAGGCCTGTGTAAGAATTGTCAGAGCTCCCTATGGGTGGCACAAGAAATGCTGCAGCCCATAGGGATCTCCTGGAACCCCAATACCCTGGGTACCTCAGTACCATATACTAGGGAATTATAAGGGTGTTCCAGTAAGCCAATGTAAATTGGTAAAATTGGTCACTAGCCTGTTAGTGACAATTTGAAAGAAATGAGAGAGCATAACCACTGAGGTTCTGATTAGCAGAGCCTCAGTGAGACAGTTAGTCACTACACAGGTAACACATTCAGGCACACTTATGAGCACTGGGGCCCTGGGTGACAGGGTCCCAGTGACACATACAACTAAAACAACATATATGCAGTGAAAAATGGGGGTAACATGCCAGGCAAGATGGTACTTTCCTACACAACCCCCCCCCCAAACGAAGGACAATAAGACTAGCCATGACCTGATGAGTCTTCATTGTCTAAGTGGAAATATCTGGAGAGTCCATCTGCATTGGAGTGGCTACTCCCAGGTCTATGTTCCACTGTATAGTTCATTTCCTGTAGGGATATGGACCACCTCAACAATTTAGGATTTTCACCTTTCATTTGTTTTAGCCAAAGTAGAGGTTTGTGGTCTGTATGAACAATGAAGTGAGTGCCAAACAGGTATGGCCTCAACTTCTTCAGAGCCCAGACCACAGCAAAGGCCTCCCTCTCTATGGCAGACCAACGCTTTTCTCTAGGGGTCAACCTCCTACTAATAAAAGCAACAGGTTGATCCTGGCCCTCAGAATTAAGTTGTGATAGGACTGCCCCTACTCCTAATTCAGATGCATCAGTTTGGACATAGAATTTTTTAGAGAAACAAGGGCTTTTCAGGACAGGTGCAGAGCACATGGCCTGCTTCAGCTCCTCAAAAGCTTTCTGACAGTTTGCTGTCCATAATACCTTTTTAGGCATTTTCTTGGATGTGAGGTCATTAAGAGGGGCTGCAATTGAGCCATAATTCTTAATGAACCTCCTGTAATACCCAGTGAGGCCTAGGAAGGCTCTCACCTGAGTCTGAGTGGTAGGGGGAACCCAATCAATAATTGTTTGGATTTTGCCCTGAAGTGGTGCAATCTGTTCCCCACCAACAAGGTGTCCCAGATAAACCACCCTACCCTGCCCTATCTGACACTTTGAAGCCTTGATAGTGAGGCCTGCCTTTTGCAGGGCCTCTAAAACTTTCCATAGGTGGACCAGGTGATCATCCCAGCTGGAGCTAAAGACAGCTATATCGTCCAAATATGCTGCACTAAAAGCTTCCAGCCCTTGTAGGACTGTGTTCACCAACCTCTGAAAAGTGGCAGGTGCATTTTTCAATCCAAAAGGCATTACTGTGAACTGGTAATGGTTGAAAATGCAGTTTTAGGTTTAGCATCTTCTGACAATTTGATCTGCCAATACCCTGCAGTCAAATCAAAAGTGCTTAGATACTTGGCAGATGCCAGTGTATCTATGAGCTCATCTGCCCTGGGTATAGGGTGAGCATCAGTTTTGGTTACCTGGTTGAGACCTCTATAATCTACACAAAACCGCATTTCCTTCTTTCCATCTTTGGAATGGGGTTTTGGTACAAGTACCACAGGAGAAGCCCATGGACTTTCAGAGTGCTCAACCACTCCTAGTTCTAACATTTTCTGTACCTCTTGCTTTATGCAGTCCCTGACATGGTCAGGCTGCCTATAGATCTTACTTTTGACAGGCAAGCTGTCTCCAGTATCTATAGTGTGCTCACACCAAGAAGTGGTACCTGGCACAGTAGAGAAGAGTTCAGAGAATTGATCTAGGAGATTTATGCAATGGTCTTTCTGCTCAGCAGTAAGACAATCTGCCAAAACTACACCTTCCACAAGAGCATCTTGTTCTGTGGAAGAGAAGAGATCAGGTAGAGGATCACTGTCTTCTTCCTGTCCCTCATCAGTTGCCATGAGCAGGGTGAGATCAGCCCTGTCATAGTAGGGTTTCAGGCGATTGACATGGAGCACCCTAAGGGGACTCCTGGCAGTGCCTAAGTCAACTAAGTAGGTGACTTCACCCTTCTTTTCAACAATTATGTGGGGTCCACTCCATTTATCTTGGAGTGCTCTTGGGGCCACAGGCTCCAAGACCCACACTTTCTGCCCTGGTTTGTACTAAACCAAAACAGCCTTCTGATCATGCCATTGCTTCTGGAGCTCTTGGCTGGCCTGAAGGTCTTTACTGGCCTTTTTCATATACTCAGCCATCCTTGATCTGAGGCCAAGTACATAATCCACAATATCTTGTTTTGGAGCTTTTAAAGGTTGTTCCTAACCCTCCTTGACAAGTGTTAGTGGACCCCTAACAGGGTGACCAAAGAGGAGTTCAAAGGGGCTGAAGCCCACTCCTTTCTGGGGTACCTCCATGTAGGCAAAAAGGAGGCATGGTAACAGGATATCCCATCTCCTGCGGAGTTTTTCAGGGAGACCCATAATCATGCCTTTGAGAGTTTTATTAAATCTCTCCACCAGTCCATTTGTTTGTGGATGATAAGGTGTAGTGAACTTGTAAGTCACACCACACTCCTTCCAAATGGCCTTTAAGTATGCAGACATGAAATTGCTTCCCCTGTCTGATACTACTTCCTTTGGGAAGCCCACCCTGGAAAATATTCCCAGGAGGGCCTTTGCCACTGCAGGTGCTGTAGTGGTCCTTAAAGGAATAGCTTCAGGATATCTTGTGGCATGGTCCACTACCACCAAGATAAACCCATTGCCTGAAGCAGTAGGAGGGTCAAGGGGGCCAACTATGTTAACCCCTACCCTTTCAAAGGGAACCCCAACCACAGGCAGTGGAATAAGGGGTGCCTTTGGAGTGCCACCTGTCTTGCCACTGGCTTGACAGGTTTCACAGGACTTACAAAATTCTTTTGTGTCCTCAGACATTCTAGGCCAATGAAACAAGGGAACAAGCCTGTCCCAAGTTTTCATTTGTCCCAGATGTCCAGCTAGGGGAATGTCGTGGGCTAGAGTTAGGAGGAACTTTCTGTACTCCTGAGGATTCACTAACCTCCTGGCAGTTCCAGGTTTAGGATCCCTTGCTTCAGTGTACAAGAGGTTGTCCTCCCAGTAAACTCTGTGAGAGTCACTGACATCCCCATTAGCCTGTTTGACAGCTTGCTGTCTTAGACCCTCTAGTGTGGGACAGGTATGCCGTGCCACACTCAGCTCCTCCCTGGCAGGCCCCCCTTCACCCAAAAGCTCAGCAGTGTCTGCTTCCAGCTCCTCTGGTGTAGGTTCTGCACAGGGTGGAAATTCTTTTTCCTCAGAAGTAGAATCCACTGTAGAGGGAGGGATAGTAGGAAGTGGTTTGCTTCTACTAGCCCTAGCTTTAGGGAGCACTTGGTCCATTGTTCCAGGATCCAAGCTTCCCTGTCCTTTTTGCTTTTTGGCCTGAGCCCTTGTTAAAGCAAAAATATGCCCTGGGATGCCCAGCATTGCTGCATGGGCCTCCAACTCCACATCTGACCAAGCTGATGTCTCCAAATCATTCCCTAATAGACAGTCTACAGGTAAATCTGAAGCTACCACAACTTTCTTTGGACCAGTAACCCCCCCCCAGTTGAGATTTACAACAGCCATGGGGTGGCTAAGTGTGTTGTTGTGAGCATCGGTTACTTGGTACTGGTGACCAAGTAGGTGTTGTTCAGGGTGGACCAGTTTCTCTATGACCATAGTTACACTGGCTCCAGTGTCCCTGTAGGCCTGAACCTCAACACCATTTATTAGGGGTAGCTGCTTGTACTTATCCATATTAAGGGGACAAGCAACTAACGTGGCTAAATCAATAGCCCCCTCAGAGACTAATATAGCCTCTGTGGTCTCCCTAACAAGACCAACCCCAACTAAGTTACCAATAGTGAGCCCAGCTACTCCCTTGGATTGGCTATTAGTAGGTTTGCTCCCACCACCACTGCTATTAGTAGGGACACTAGGTGTAGCAGTAGGGGTTGTAGTGGTAGGAGGCTTGGTGCTTTTCTTTGGACAACTGGGATCTGTTGTCCAATGGCCTTTTATTTTACATAAATAGCACCATGGTTTCTTTTCCTTGTTTTGATTAGAAGAGGATTTGGGCCCACCACCCCCACCAGAGTGTTTTTGTGGGCCTGATGAAGACTCATTTTTAGATTTGGCCCCACCCTTGTCAGAAGACTTACCATCCTTCTTCTTGTTGCCATCTTTGTCACCCCCTGTATGAACTTTTCTGTTCACCCTTGTTCTGACCCATTTGTCTGCCTTCTTTCCCAATTCTTGGGGAGAGGTCAGATCAGAGTCCACCAAGTACTGGTGCAACAAATCAGACACACAATTATTAAGAATATGCTCTCTCAGGATCAAGTTATACAGGCTGTCATAATCAGTAACTTTACTGCCATGTAACCACCCCTCCAAGGCCTTCACTGAATGGTCAATGAAATCAACCCAGTCTTGTGAAGACTCCTTTTTGGTCTCTCTGAACGTTATCCTGTATTGTTCAGTGGTTAAGCCATAACCATCCAGGAGTGCATTCTTAAGAACTGTAAAATTATTGGCATCACTTTCTTTCACAGTAAGGAGCCTATCCCTACCTTTTCCACTAAATGATAGCCATAGGATAGCAGCCCACTGCCTTTGAGGGACATCCTGTACAACACAGGCCCTCTCAAGTGCAGCAAACCACTTGTTAATGTCATTCCCCTCCTTATAAGGGGGAACTATCTTATGCAGATTCCTGGAATCATGCTCTTTTGCAGGATGACTATGGGGAATACTGCTGCTGCCACCATGGGTTTCTAAACCCAACTTCTGTCTTTCCTTCTCTAGTTCTAAAGACTGTCTATCCAAATCCAGCTGTTGCTTTTTAAGCTTCAGTCTGGTTTGTTCCACCCTCAACTTATTGAGTTCCCTTTCTAACAATCTGTCATCAGGGTTGGTGGGAGGGACATTCCTAGATACAGAGGTGTGATGGGAATGAACAGAAGGAGACCTGTCCCTTACAGGGGGCACCCTAACAGCTTGGCTAACAGAAACATCATTTCTTCTGTGATGAGAATGAATGCTCTTGCTATGATGTGAGACAACACTATCTGTATGGTGTGACTCAACATCAGTACCAACTATGCTAGACTGTCTAGTAATGGGCAGGCTTGGAAGTTTCTTTCCTGAATCTTTTCCTGGGGGAGTCCCTGGATCAGATTGGGAACCATTAGCTACTTTTTCAACAGATGGGGCACTTCTAGCCTTATCCTGTTCTCTAAGCATGTTAAGTAACAATTCCAAGGAAGGATTCTTCCCTACACTCAAACCTCTCTCTACACAGAGACTCCTTGCTCCTTTCCAGCTAAGGTGGTCATATGCAAGTTTGGACAGATCAACATTTTGGCCTGTGCCAGACATTTTTAGAGATAGTTAAAGTGATAGAAAAAGAGAAAAAAGTTTTCAGAACTTTTTAGAAAGACAGAAAAAAACTTTTTAAACTTTTAAGAACTTTTAGAAAGTTTAGGAGTACTTTTCAGCACTTTAGAATAGAGTGAAAAGAGGAAATGCAAAACTTTTTGGTTATGTGTATATACACTGAACTTGTTTTGTATATTTTTCTCTTATGAAAAGTACAATGACAAGAGTGGTAAGTAGTCTCAAAGCACTTATCCTACCGCTTCACAACCAATGTACGAGGCTGGACTGGCTTGTAGTGAGTACCTAGGGGTACTTGCACCTTGCACCAGGCCCAGTTATCCCTTATTAGTGTATAGGGTGTCTAGCAGCATAGGCTGATAGATAATGGTAGCTTAGCAGAGCAGCTTAGGCTGAACTAGGAGACGAGTGAAGCTCCTACAGTACCACTCAGTGTCATATGCACAATATCATAAGAAAACACAATACACAGATATACTAAAAATAAAGGTACTTTATTTTTATGACAATATGCCAAAAGTGTCTCAGTGAGTACCCTCAGTATGAGGATAGCAAATATACACAAGATATATATACACAATACCAAAATATGTAGTATTAGAAAACAGTGCAAACAATGTATAGTTACAATAGGATGCAATGGAGACACATAGGGATAGGGGCAACACAAACCATATACTCCAAAAGTGGAATGTGAATCACGAATGGACCCCAAACCTATGTGACCTTGTAGAGGGTCGCTGGGACTATTAGAAAATAGTGAGGGTTAGAAAAATAGCCCACCCCAAGACCCTGAAAAGTGAGTGCAAAGTGCACTAAAGTTCCCCAAAGGACAAAGAAGTCGTGATAGGGGAATAAGGCAGGAAAGACACAAACCAACACTGCAACAATGATGGATTTCCAGTCGAGGGTACCTGTGGAACAAGGGGACCGAGTCCAAAAGTCACAAGCAAGTCGGAGATGGGCAGATGCCCAGGAAATGCCAGCTGTAGGTGCAAAGATGCTGCTACTGGACAGTAGAAGCATAGGTTTCTGCAAGAACGACAAGGGCTAGAGACTTCCCCTTTGGAAGACGGATCCCTCACGCCGTGGAGAGTCGTGCAGAGGTGTTTTCCCGCCAAAAGAACGCCAACAAGCCTTGCTAGCTGCAAATTGTGCGGTTAGCGTTTTTGGATGCTGCTGTGGCCCAGGAGGGACCAGGATGTCGCAAATTGCGTCAGGACACAGAGGGGACATCGAGCAAGACAAGGAGCCCTCTCAGCAGCAGGCAGCACCCAGAGAAGTGCCAGAAACAGGCACTACGAGGATGCGTGAAATGGTACTCTCCCAAAGTCGCACAAAGAATTCCCACGTCGCCAGAGAACAACTTAGGAGGTTGTGCAATGCAGGTTAGAGTGCCGTAGACCCAGGCTGGACTGTGCACAAAGGATTTCCGCCGGAAGTGCATGGAGGCCTGAGTAGCTGCAAAAGTCTCGGTTCCCAGCAATGCAGTCTGGCGTGGGGAGGCAAGGACTTACCTCCACCAAACTTGGACTGAAGAGTCACTGGACTGTGGTAGTCACTTGGACAGAGTTGCTGGATTCGAGGGACCTCGCTCGTCGTGCTGAGAGGAGACCCAAGGGACCGGTAATGCAGGTTTTTGGTGCCTGCGGTTGCAGGGGGACGATTCCGTCGACCCACGGGAGATTTCTTCGGAGCTTCTAGTGCAGAGAGGAGGCAGACTACCCCCACAGCATGCACCACCAGGAAAACAGTCGAGAAGGCGGCAGGATCAGCGTTACAGAGTTGCAGTAGTCGTCTTTGCTACTATGTTGCAGTTTTGCAGGCTTCCAGCGCGGTCAGCAGTCTATTCCTTGGCAGAAGGTGAAGAGAGAGATGCAGAGGAACTCGGATGAGCTCTTGCATTCGTTATCTAAGGAATCCCAAAAGACAGAGACCCTAAATAGCCAGAAAAGAGGGTTTGGCTACCTAGGAGAGAGGATAGGCTAGCAACACCTGAAGGAGCCTATCAGGAGGAGTCTCTGACGTCACCTGGTGGCACTGGCCACTCAGAGCAGTCCAGTGTGCCAGCAGCACCTCTGTTTCCAAGATGGCAGAGGTCTGGAGCACACTGGAGGAGCTCTGGGCACCTCCCAGGGGAGGTACAGGTCAGGGGAGTGGACACTCCCCTTTCCTTTGCCCAGTTTCACGCCAGAGCAGGGCTAAGGGGTCCCTGAACCGGTGTAGACTGGCTTATGCAGAAATGGGCACCAAATGTGCCCAGGAAAGCATTTCCAGAGGCTGGGGGAGGCTACTCCTCCCCGGCCTTCACACCATTTTCCAAAGGGAGAGGGTGTAACACACTCTCTCAGAGGAAGTCCTTTGTTCTGCCATCCTGGGCCAGGCCTGGCTGGACCCCAGGAGGGCAGATGCCTGTCTGAGGGGTTGGCAGCAGCAGCAGCTGCAGTGAAACCCCGGGAAAGGCAGTTTGGCAGTACCCGGGTCTGTGCTACAGACCACTGGGATCATGGGATTGTGCCAACTATGCCAGGATGGTATAGAGGGGGCAATTCCATGATCATAGACATTTACATGGCCATATTCGGAGTTACCATTGTGAAGCTACATATAGGTAGTGACCTATATGTAGTGCACGCGTGTAATGGTGTCCCCGCACTCACAAAGTCCGGGGAATTGGCCCTGAACAATGTGGGGGCACCTTGGCTAGTGCCAGGGTGCCCTCACACTAAGTAACTTAGCACCCAACCTTTACCAGGTAAAGGTTAGACATATAGGTGACTTATAAGTTACTTAAGTGCAGTGTAAAATGGCTGTGAAATAACGTGGACGTTATTTCACTCAGGCTGCAGTGGCAGGCCTGTGTAAGAATTGTCAGAGCTCCCTATGGGTGGCAAAAGAAATGCTGCAGCCCATAGGGATCTCCTGGAACCCCAATACCCTGGGTACCTCAGTACCATATACTAGGGAATTATAAGGGTGTTCCAGTAAGCCAATGTAAATTGGTAAAATTGGTCACTAGCCTGTTAGTGACAATTTGAAAGAAATGAGAGAGCATAACCACTGAGGTTCTGATTAGCAGAGCCTCAGTGAGACAGTTAGTCACTACACAGGTAACACATTCAGGCACACTTATGAGCACTGGGGCCCTGGGTGACAGGGTCCCGGTGACACATACAACTAAAACAACATATATACAGTGAAAAATGGGGGTAACATGCCAGGCAAGATGGTACTTTCCTACATACACCCCCAAAATTGGAAAAACAAACCTTTACAACTGCTTTATAGTAACCACCATGGTGTACGCATTATCTCCCAGTGCCAAAATCTTCACCTGGAACAAAATACAAAGTGATGGAACAAATGCTTGAATCTCAGCCACTGGCAATTTCCCAGAGGCACGTTCCAGTCCATCAGCGCAGACAGACACCTGCTGGTAGGAGAATGTAACGTCTGCAACCACAGCATATTCTCACACATACCTACCCACAATAAAAGGTCACTGCTTAGACAGTGCCATTGACGCTCAAACATGTGGCTCAATCTCGATAATATAATCGGACTATTGATTGATTGTGTTATGTATCCTCCAGTACACTAGCCATAAAAGCAAACCTCCAAACACGTCTATGAGATTACAAAAACACCGTGACCGACTGGAAGAACAAAATGCAGCCATAAACCTATGTTTATGACTGAAAATGACTCAATTTACGCCGTACAGTTGTTCATAAAATGACAAGATTTGTCAGGCCAAAATTTATTATGACTGTGCAGTTCTCTGGAAATTTACACAATAGCGGCTGGATCATAAATTTATGGCAAAAATGTTTTCCATGTCAAGAAAAAAACCTAAAGGAAAATTTGCAGCCCTTTCAAAATATAAGACTCACTCAGCTTTCCACACCACTGCCAAGTTTTGGGAATTAGGGAACATTGTAAGTCTGCACTTGGGAGGAACTGTAATTATATGAGTTTAGATTTATGACTGGGCTCGCTTGCCCATGATTTTCCTTCATTCTTCCCACCCCCATCCCACGTGCTCTGATTTACTATCTTTGTCTCTTTCATTCTAACTCTGTGGGGCATATAGAATTTGGCCTAGCTGGAGCTTTTCTGTTAAACTGAGGGGGTGGGGTCCCACCTATCGATCATTTGTTTGCCTCATTTAAGATGGAGAAATGTTTGGTTTCCAAAAGATCAAATGATTTATGCTTGATCAGTAAACAAGTGGCAGCAAGCTCCCAGCAACTATGGAACTCTAGAAGCCATGGTGTAAACAAGTTCCTTACAGAAACTTTACAAGGTACAACAAGTAATAGTATAATACATCTTTCTCCTGTCCAAAATTACAATACTTGAACTACACCATTGGAAAAAGAAGGTGGGGTGGGGAAGACAGTCAAGGTGTGGTGGGGGTAGAAGAAACACAAAATAAAGTAACAATATCTTTGTAACAACATGAAGAAATTAATGTCAAATACACGAGTAACAGAAGAAGCTTCTCAAGGAATAAATTCCTAATGGTGTTTACCAAACTTATGGCCTGATTTAGATTTTGGCGGAGGAGGATTCTCCATAACAAACGTGGCGGATATCCCGTCTGCCCTATTACGATCCCATGATGTCTAATTGAGATCGTAATAAGGCGGGTGGGATATCAGGCATGTTTGTGGTAGAGTATTCCTTCCACCAATAACTAAATCAGGTCCTTAGTCAGCTAGTCTAAAAGGTGCCCTTCTTTTCCTAGGTTGCACCTCATCTAGAGCAGTGTTTCTTCTTCTGTCTACCACACTTTTATCCTGTATCCTACAGCATCTTCACTTGCCCCCATAAAAACATTTTGTGGTGCGGTGACAGATCTGATGAAGCTCTCAAATTTCCTCATCCGACATCAACATCAAACACTGCACCCATCTTCTTTGTACCATATTCCATCATCAACTCTACCACCTTGCTGCTACACAGCTACTCTCCTCCTATTCCATCGTTGATCATTATCCAACATGACATAATTACCTCTGAAGGGGGCCCTGAATTTGGACAACCCTTGTTCCACTCTTTCATACGTAACTTTCACCCAATCGCCTTCACTTAGCCATTTCTTCGCCAACTCATAAAGAACTCATTCCACACCATCAGTCACTACTATTTCTTCTAGCCTATTTGGAAGTAATTTGCTTGAACCAGACGACCCCTCATCTATAAGAATTGTGTCTTACACGTTACTTTATTTACAACACCCTGATGATGTGCCACTGCTTCCACATCCAAACCAATTTTGACTGCCATCTCAACTATGCTCTCCACCATCTGTGAGAAAAGGCCTCTTTTGTCATGGTTATCCCCCACTTTTTTCCTGGTATTTGATGTGGTCTCAAAGTTGTTAGTGCCAGGGGCCACTGCTAGCCAAGTACCCTGGGCCAGATATCTTTCCCCAAAACTGTCGTAATGCATTGGAACAACTGACTACACCTTTAGCTGCTACTATAAGTCCCTAGTAAATGATACTTAGGTACCTAGGGCAGGCCCCTGAGGGCAGTAACACAGATTGTGCCACCCTCTACGGCCTTGCATCCAGATGCACCCAGCACTGCCATTGCAGGCTGAGTGTCCTGGTGTAATCCTAAAATGCAAACTAGACATAGCACAGAGCCTGTGCGCCCGGTCAACCATACACTGCTTGCCATATAGGTAAGCCACCCCTCTGGCAGGCCTTTCCACCCTAAGTCAGGGTGCAATATACTGTATGTGTGGGTGTAGATGCATGAGCAATATGCCCTTACAGTGTCCTTTCCAAACCTGGGACATAGTAAGTGAACAGAGCAGCCATTGTACATGCTTGTGATGGACACTGGTCAGAACGAGTTTCTTATCTAAATGATGGCTACTCTGAACCCTGGGTTGTTTGGTATCAAACGACTCAGAATGATAAATCTAAACTGGTACCAGTTTTGGAGTTATTGCAAATTGTACTTTAGAGGTGGCCCTTGCAAAGCTAACTAACATTGGCATGGTTAAAAGGTTTTTCACAAACTTGGCATCCTTATTGCATAGTTCTGAGACATCCCTTATGGCCTCTACAAGGCGTAATTTAGGTTTCACACCTTGCTCACACACTGAAATCCAAGGAACTCAATATCCTCCTTCAGAAACTTCCAGGCCTATGCTGCTTAATTTATGTAACACCTGCTTCAGCATTACGCTGTGTTGTTCAATTGAACTCCCAAAAGATAAGAATGTCATCTTCGAAAGCAAATAATTTGCTTCCGACCCTTTAGGAAAGACCATCTGACATAACTATTTGCAAAATACACACAACGGAAGCCAAATGAAGCAGACGGCAGTTGCACTGAAACTCCCCTTCAGTTGTTATGAAGGCAGTCAGTTTTTGAGACTCGGTGCAACCTGTACTGATGATGAGAGCTTTGAAGGTCAAGTTTTGAGAAATATATTGCACCCTTGAGAAGTAGGACCATCTCTCCAATATTTGGCAAAGGAAAAACATCCACTACTGTGTTCTGGTTGAATGAGTGGAGATCCACATAAAACTTCTATTTGCCGGACGGTTTCTTGGTAACTATCACAAGAAAAGCCCACTCTGCAGATTCCACCTGCCTCTATCATGTTCACCTTTACCATGTCCTCTAATATCCTACTAACTTCTTCTCTGAAGGCAATTAGTATTCTCTTGGGATTATGCCTAACTAGCTGAGCACGCCTCTTCAAAATAATTTTGTGTACATACCCCTTAAAGGCCCCCAAACTGTTTTCAAATACCTTTTTGCCACTGTCTACAATAACCTCCAAACTGGTGTCCTCGACCACCATTTTGTGATCATCAGCATGGGAATCAATTATGTTGTGGAGATCATATTAATAAACTCATCCCAGAATAGAAGGTGCACAATGAGCTATATGGACCTTGTCTTCACCTTTCCTCCCATAGAACTCAATATTGAGCCACATAGATCACAAAACATCAATGTTCCCACCTTGGTATTCTGTGGAATTTATATCATTGGCAAACAATGATGTTCTGCCCTATGCTTCCTCCCACAAGGATTTAGGTACTCTAGTAACCATTATAGCCTTAGAACCCGCCGTAGCGGGCTCTACCGGCTATTAAAGGCCCACTCCTGTGTTAACAAGAGAGAGGGCCTTTAATAGCCGGTAGAGCCCGCTACGGAGGGTTCTAAGGCTATTAGAACATTCTGCCATTAATGGGCAGAATGTTCTCCTAAATAAAACAAAGGCTTCACGGAACCGGAGGGGATTAAAATCCCCTCAGGCTACGTGAGGCTTTGTTCACAGCTGCTGCTGTGAACAAAGAAGATTGGAATGTTGGCACTGCGGGCTTTTACCGGCCAGTAAAAGCCCGGAGCACTCGATTGTTTTCAATGGAGCTGCCAACATTCCAATGTTCTAATAAACCTGAGTCAATCATGAGTTGAATGTGTTTATCATCAATGCAAAATTCTGCCTTATTCCTAAATTTCCTTTTCTTGTCTTCATTTTCATCAACCACAAAAACACCTCGCTTAAACCCTCCATAGTCTCTAACGATGCAACATAAACTTTGCCTTTGGCCTTACATATCCTGGTGAATGCTCCTTTCTGCTACATCTTCTGCATTCATTATTTATTGCACAGCATGTGTTTGAGTCATAACTGTGAAACGTAATCCTGCATCTCCTACATGACCTTCCTCCCCTGAAAGTTCTGGTTCCAGTTTGCTCTCACCTGATTATGGAAGGTCTCATGCTGTTGAGATTTTTTGTTTACCTCATATCCTCCATGTCATATGCTTTTCTCACTATCTTAGCGTTGCAACATCTTATCTTTTAGACATTTTGAGTTCCATTTCTTTCATACTGGCACAAGATTGCTCAACAATTTTAGTGATTTCTATTGCTTCCTTAAGAGTTCAATTTTTCACAGCTCACAGTGGCTCTTGCATTTTCTTGGAGGAACAATGGACTGTCAATTTAGCCTCAATTAGCTCATCTGTCATATTGCCAAACTAACATTTAATAGCGAGTTCTCCTGGGAAAGAAAACAAATCTTCTACAGATTCACTGTGTCTTTGAGCCTGTGTAGAAAATGCATGTCTTTTCATGGCAATATTTACAGATTTAGCAAACCTAGTGATTGTTTGTTGTGTAGTGGATGTTGTTGTGTCTGCAACTGGATGGTGTTTGTTTGAGTGTCTGTGGGATTTTGTTTAGAATCAGACTAAAATACCAAATTCAAAAATCAAAAACTAAAAACAAAATCAAAAATGTAAAGTGGCTTTTAAAGTGTTTTTTCCTTAATGTGAGCAAAGCTGAAACAAAATAAAAAATACTTCAAAGTCTTTTTGCACTTATTTACAGCAGGTCTTGATTGTCTTGAAATTTCATCAAGTTTTCTACTAACAAGTTCTCAAAGTTCAAAGAAAAAGTATTTAATAAATTACTATTTGGTAATCACCGATGAGCACTTCCAGCAAATAATGTCTCTGTTCATCAATTGGCAAAGCTATTTCAAAGTTCAATTCTAAGGCGATTACAAGTTCCAGAATATTCAGCTGAATCCTTCGGTCAAAACAAAAGGCAATAGACTCCTTTTCCCATTCATTTGCAACAAAGGAAGTCCATTCCGGTGCAAAGTATCTGCGGCTTGGCACCCTTTTTCTCTTTGATCTCCTTGTTGTACTGTTTTCACTGTCACCGTTTTCAGCTACTTCAGCAATTGTTAGAAGCACATCTGCAACTGGGTCTGGACTTTTTGATGGCCACTGCTCTCCTCTTACAGTTTGCGTTTCAGGCACCACTGGTGTTTCAATGTTGGCTGAGCTAGCAGGAATTTATTGACTTTGACTTGACTCTCCTGCACCTCAGATTGTTTTTGACACACTCAGATTTTCACCAGTTTGTGCAGACTCTGTGACAGCCACTTGCCCAGTTCTCACAGTTTGGCTAACCAGGACCCCTTCACTCACCGACCCTAGAGGGACAGGCACTGTATCTTCAAAAGGACTTGAAACTTTGTATGTATTGCTTGCATTAGCCCAATTTGGCAGACCAGCACACTTCTCAGCTGTTGTAGTCACTAGAAGAATCTGATAAGGCCCTTTCCAATGTGGCTCTAAACATGTCTTTCTAACATGTTTCTTCACCATAACCCATTCACTGGGACTCAAGTCATGACACTGTTCCTGTGACGGTTGAACTGTTGCTTCTTCCACCTGATGAGACAAAAAGCGACCCACATCAGCTAGTCCTTTGCATTACTCCAGCAGTAAGTCATCTGTAATGTTAACATGTGTATTTACAGAAACAGCTGGTAGTCTCATGGCGTGTCCCATGAAAATCTTGCGTGAGGACAGTCCTGTCTTCCTGTCATGAGTAATATGCATGCTCATCAGAACAAGTGGCAATGCATCAGGCCATTTGTTAATGTTGTAGAAGCACACACCTTTGCCAATTGAGACTTTAAAGTTCTATTCATTTGCTCGAGCAATCCAGATGCCTCAGGTCTGGGATCTGGAGGCTACTCCCAATTTTACCTTGGGCATACAGTGGGACAACTGAACCTATGGTTACAGGGATTGTCAATGATCCTAGTGCTGTCAGGTTTGTCTGATTTTTCATAATCATCATCCTTGCATTTTGACCTGTTAATATTGTACTGAAAGTCTGTCCTGATTGATTTGGGACAATATTTGGGGTTGTCAGTACTGGAGAATACATGGGCATTGTCTGTCTCTGATTAAAATTCTACACTGGTGCTGTCACTTTAGGCTTTCATTCCATCGGAATCATGTTTGTACTTGGCATTACTTGATTCACAACTGGACTGATAATTTGCTGTACTGTACCAATAACGGGAACTGCTGGATAAATTGCAGGCACTTCACTGAATTAGTAGATATATGTGGGACTACCTGAATCGGGCTTTGTGAAACGGGAGCTGAGGGCACAGTTGGGGCTATGTTCTGAACTACTTTCTCAACTGTATGTTATGGCAAGGGATGATTCATTAAAAACAGATTTATGAACTTGTCTTCTGAATCACTTTGTTGTGCAGCTGTCCTTTTACTCTCATCTGTTTTCTGCTCTGTCTTTTCTGTCTACTTCATTTTTGTTTTAATTTTTGTACTCCTGTCCCCTACTTCCGGTATAGCTGGAAACATTTTTACTCCCTCCAACAAATCTGTTCCTCATCCCATCTAGCTTCTGCCAGTGTATTTTCTGCCCTCCTCGTTCTATTCTCAAATTTCAGCATTTCCTTTTATCTTGCAACTAGTTCCCAAGTAGCAAGTGCTTCTAATTGTGGGGGTGTCGGAGGAAGCTTTAGTTCGCACAATACTTTTCTCAAATGTTCTAAAATCCTCAAATTAAATGTTCTTTAACATAGGAAAGCTAATGAACCCTCTCTCTGTAATCTTACACCATTGCTTGATCCAAATACATGCCAAAACTCCTCTTGCAGCTATCACCTCATTTGCTGGTGTTCCCTCAGGCGGTGTCGGCTCACCCTCCCTAACTGGAATAAACACATCTCCTCTCAGCGCATTTCTTAAAGCTGTGAGAAATTTCATTTTTACACAATTTCTATCCACAAATATGAATTCTAAATAAACCAGGAAGTAATTTCAGTCCACAATCCTTTTCACAAGCTGTCCTCAACCACCAACAACGCAGAACTGTCCACCAATACATGCGCAGCTTTCTCACTAACCTACCAATCCAAGCGCAGACCAAATGACATCACACTTGCTTCACTCAGCAGCTGCAAGTCGCTTCGCAACTGCATATGACACAACTCACGCATACACTTAATGCAGTTACTGCGAGCGCTAGAAAAAACGAAAACCTGTCTGCTCAGTAGGACTCAAATGATTTGAAAGCTGTATGATTTACACATCCAACTGTGGCTTTCGCACTTACACAAGTAGGACTTGACCAGAAAATCTCACCCTGGTTGATACAGATCCTCCACATGCACTCAGGATTCACCTAACACCAACCAACAGCTCACACTCACTCAAGGAAACTACTGGTATTGTCAATGGAGCCTCATAGCCAATACTTCACTGCACACAATAAGTTAACCAAGTGTCTCCATACACTTGTGTGCCACGCTCTGACGGACCTATACACAACAACGACAACTGCAAACATTTTTTAGCACAAAGCGCCACAATCACTTCGAGTACGATGACTCCACAAACATCTCTTATCACACTTCACCGCAATTTTAGCAAAAGCACTGCACGTGCAAAACCGTACTCATTTGATGATGACATTAGACAAGTTAATTCACAGGTCACTATATCAAATTAAGACAACCGTATGTGGAGACGGGCTATCACATGCGAGCAAAAGCAAAAAGGAAAGGAAGACAAAAATAATTTGGAAAAATCATCTATATCGGGTTAGGTTAATCTAAGCAGGTATCAACATGGTAACTCTCATTAGGAAAACAAGACAAGTGAATATACCTCTCCTGAGATCAAAATACAGTTCAGATTCATCAGCAAAGCAATGAATCTTCAGCAAAGTCTGTTAGAAGCACCATCAGGGGGAAAGTGCAGAACACGGGCTGCACATGGAGATCAGAAAAAGTCCAAGGGGACACGTTAACAGCTCAAGATTCATATGAGGCTTTGCTCTAAACTTACGAGTCCATTCCCTACTTACTCTGAACAGTTTGATTGTTCAGTTCGATGAGTCCACATTACATAAATGGACAACATTCAATGAACTTTAAAACACAAGTTTAATTTGCAACAATGATGAACATTCCCAGGTCTGGGTGAAGTCATCTCTTCTTTCGTGTGACACCGTCAATGACTAACAACTCTGTACATCACTTGATACATTCCAACATCTTCCCATGGCTCATCATAGTACCAAATTCAAGGTCAAACGGAGGAAAAACTTACACATAATACAACAGAACTCTTTACTAGTCATGTGAAACAACCTAATGGAAAAAATCCATGTTAGAGGGAACGAAGCCTCAACATTTTATGTTACTATAATATGAAAACTTCAGGCCTAGTTAAGCTAGCACAAGAAATTCTCTGCATTAATTTTGTCATTAATAAAACACTCATAATAAGAAAACTTATGAATTCAACATTAATAATATCTCATCAAGTATGTAAAAAGCAATTCATGAATATTTGCAGACTTAATTAAAACATCAGTATGACAAAGACGTGCATTTATTTTTCTGCACACGTGTGACTTTAAACTCATAAGTCATAAATCATATTCATTTCTACTAATAATAATTCATTCTAATGATTACAAATATGTCAGCATTGTTAAATCATTTTAGCACTTTGTCAGTTCTGGTAGGCACAGCATCTGCTATGGTAGGCACAACATCTGCACAATTAAAACGTGAACATTTTTAAGATACATATTAATGCAGCTTTCTAATTTAAACTTTTAAATCAAGGTGCAGCTTAATAAAAATCCTGTGCAAAGTTAAAACATCATAAAACCAGAAGTGAGAGAAGAGCACAATATTGGGTTATCACATATGGCAGGTTGCTATACAGCAACATATAACTACTAAAGTGCAAATGCACGTGTGGAATTACAGGAAAGTGCAACAGTAATACAGTTGAAAAAAGATGACATTGAAAGTCTTGTCCGTTTACACCATGCGCTCTGACGATACTTCACTACATCATATACAGCAAGTAAATCTTGTTCTTTCTTGAAAGCCAGCAGCGCAGATGACTGATCAAATAGGCCCACCTTATGGCATGCTGGGATAATCTATTTTGAGTGGGCTGCTGAGTATGCTAGACAGAACATGAAGACATTTTCCTCGGTTTTGTTATAATAAGAGCAGACATAGCATGCTGCAGAGCTCCTGGTGTTGGCTAACCAAGTTCTTGAAAATGCTGCACGGGTAAGAATGCTGTAGCGAAAATTCAAGTAAAGGGGTTTTCACAGAAGCAGGCAAATGGTATCTAAGAAATGTTCATGAAAAGGAGACCCTTTAAAAGTTTAAAAAAATGAGCTAACAGACCCACAGTTCCAAGGGCCATAAGGTTAGCATAGTTCCTTTCTCAAAATTACACTTTTAGCAATTCCAGGGTGCATTAGCCATTGCGTTCAATCAAATTTCAGAGATCTTCCCAGCCTAGCTCCATCAGGTTTGCCTTGATGAACCTTAACCAGGAAATCTTCTTTAAAACTCCAGGTCTTCCAAGGATGTCAGCAAGACCCTCCTTATATGGTTTTAGCGCATCCAGCTTCTAGATATGCACTCAATAACTTGACCACCAGGCGCAATGGCCTTAACCCAAGATCAAGCCATAAAGGTAACGAGCGACAGCTCTGGGTAAGTAATAGTAATGACAGCACAAACATATTTTCCGTGCAACACAGTTTAGTCAAATCAGAATGGGCCCATATAATGTTGCAATTAGAGTCTGTGCCCTATATGTTTGAAGGGGATGGTTCATGGGATAATAGTTGGAAGGTTTTGCAAATCTAGGTAAGGCCCAGGCCGAGTATTTTAATGTAGCAGCACCCTTTTGTATATGGGTCTCACACGAATTCGAGTCTGATATCCCAGTGCTAAAATAACCAAAATCCCTCACTCTACCAAGGGAGACTCCATGCAGCGATGAGCTCCCCCTAAAGTTTTTTGTGTGGATTAAAGACTGCGCACTTGGTCTTACCTTTTTTCAACCCAATGCCACACTGATCATAAAAGGGGGAAAATCTCTCTCATACAACTACCCGAATGAATATGACACTCCATATGAGGATACCAGCTCTTTCACTGCTATTCTGTAGGTTTGGTCCTGATTGGCAGGCATCCTAGTTGTGTTTGCTCTCACATGTCAGTTGCAGTTTAGGTCCTTTCCCGGAATGTTGCTAAGGCAAGTAGTCCCCTATTATGAACTATTAAGAGGAAGATTTCCAGGTGGGGGGGTCAGTTTCTCTTAAGTGTTCTAACAAATGTATCCTCTATGAGTGAGCCTTTGTTGGTGTTAACTAATATGAACAGCTGTTTTTTATTTTGAGTAAGTAAGCATAAAGGCATCATCGTAGCATTGTATTGTCCTTGGTGCCAGGGAATGTCTCTAGAGAGGGATTAGTCAATTTTGAGCACAACTCCACTGCTAGATAACACAATCAGTAAGCAGTGATCATATTACATTTTACTCTGAAATAAGCAGGTTGTCAAATTACCTATTTGAAGGGATCAACACATATGCATCATACACTAATTTTACATAGAAATGTGTCCACTTTTTTCCATATTATAGACGACACGTACACTTCTGCATTTAATAACGGCTCGAAACCCCACTTTCTGAATTCATCTCAGGTGAATTGTTTGCGGGCGCCAGTTTTACCAAATGGGATTAATATTTTAACGTCAGTACAGTAACAAGAACATTTCATCACATGTTTAGAAGCTTTTATGCACCTTGTCAACTGATGTGGAATAAATTAGGTTTATACTCAAAGCTCAAGACCAACAGAAAAGAGAAGAGAATGTATTGTTTTTACTAAATGACATAATTGAGGCTTGCATTTATGGAGAGTGTTCAGCCAGTGAAGGATTCCCAATAGCATTTTTTCGTTAACACTAGTTAATTCTGTAATACAAACTCAAAAGGTGATGATTTCTGTGATGATTTTGTGTTGTTTGGCAATTAAATGCGCAGTGATGAGGTCATAACTTCCTTTGGAGACACCGTCACGTTGACTGTGTGAATTTTTTTGGGAACAGGAGCTATTGGGCTCAAAGTGTGTCAATTGGAGACACTTGCCTCTGTTGTAGGTCTGGTCTTACTACTTGTGGACAAGTAACTGATCCAACTTTTTTGCACTGGGCTCCCGGGGAAATAAAACCGAGCAGTCTAAAGGGGTGCAGGGTTAAATTAACTCAGGACAATGCAAATATTATGTAATTAAACAAGGTCCAACCAGCACTTTAACTTATGAAAAGCAAAGGAGTTTATTATGTTCACAAAGTAATACTGCACCTGTGATAACAAACATTTGAGGTATCTTTAAAGTTGATTTAGGTTCATCAGACGTTCAATTATCTGGGGGGCCCACAAGCAGATGGATGTTCAGAATGGTGCTTTGGACAATTTAGATCTCTCTCTTCCGTCGATGAACGCAGCATCCCTTTTGACTCCCCAGTGTTTTTTCTAAGAAAGCCCATCAACGGTGTGCACGTTCTCACAGACTGCTTGATAGAACGGAGTGGCCCACATTAGGGCTGACCATGAATGTTGTGCCAGTGCTGATCTCGGATGCAATTCAAAGTCCTCTGGCTCTTGAGGGGCATCTGGGGAAGTCTTCTCTTGAGCATAGCATGTAATCCCAACCAGACCCACCACTCCAGCAGATGAAAGAGCCTACTCAGATCCTGGATGTCCGGTAAAGATGGAGAGGGGGAGTCAATTAGGAGTCATTTGCCTCTGGGATTCTGGTTGGTGGCTAGAAGTGGTCCCTGTCCATAAACACCTAGAGCCCTGGGTTGTGGCGGTGCATGATCTTGGTACAAAGAGGTGACAAAAAGTCTGAATTCTGGTTTTAGCAACAAATGTGTTAGTAGCTGTGCTGCAGTTAGAACAGATATTTCTGGGGTAAAGTGGCCCATGGAGTTAGGCATGCTTTAGTCTGTCCTCTCCTCTATGGCTTCTGCCACTCCGGAGTTAGCAGGCCCCAAAGTAGGCCTCAGAGATACGTGGGCGAACGACAAACCTATGGGGACTACTGTAGAATTGCCACAGTTCCACAGAAAATGGCTGTCCCAATGTCTCCTTCATTGGTTCACTTTCTTAGCTCAGGCCTTTAACACGTCTCTTTCTTACTTCAAGCAAGTAGGCTGTTGGTCACTTTTATAGGCCTCGCCTCCATGTAGCCTTCCCTCCTCAGTGGTAGTTCCTGCCTTCATACCTTCTCCTAAATAGCTCTACTATCAGAATTGATGCAGGAATTCAGGTCTGCTCCTTACCTGAGAGGAGATTAGTCACCTGAGAGCAGGCTGCTAAAGGCCCCTTTCCTGGACCACAGACTTTCTGGGAATATGCAATGTAGCATAAATATACATATATAATATTTATAATTGTCTGCAAGCCTAAGAAGGGATTATAGAGCCCTATTCTGTCTTGGGCATTCTCTGATGTCTTCCCAGTCTACCTAGTCATGAAACATTTGATGTGGACATCTGGTAGGAAGCAGGGTTGATCAGGGTGGGACTTATCTGGAGATAAACAACATAAGTACTTCACAATTCCATCTTCATCCCAATTCCTGGGAAGAGGGATAAGAAGGAAATATGCTAGAGACTATGGTGTACACCATTGATCCCTATCCAACCTTGAGTGTACTTAGGTCTCCATCAAAAAGACTTCAAGACTGTTCTAGGGGGCTTCCTCTAAATCACACCCCTGACTGCCACGGGCTGGTCTGACCTTCATCTTGTTGGCCACTTGGACAATGGAGTTACAAAATGGTTTTATGTCTCCACACAGTCAAACATGCACATACACACCATGTTAATCCTACCATGTTTACAGAGTATACTCATACTCATGATCCATGCCCATATGAATACAGGAAAGTACCCAAACATCTGGCTAACCAATTTAAAGGGGAGAGGCCAGCTCATGCTCACCACCTCAATTTTATAAGAGGAGGACCAGCCCATTAACATGCTGCCATCACTGCCAGGCGTTTTCATGCCAGAAAGATGATAGTCTCCAGAATGAAGGGGTGCACTTGGCTGCCCCCTGCAGACCAAAGAGCCCTCCTCTGAGCCTCCAGCCATTTTCTAATGCAGAGGTGAGCGCTTCTCTGTGCTACTAAGTAAGATTTTCCGTTCCCAAAATCAGAGATTTTACTTGATTCAGTAAAGTGGCATATGTTGCCTTTTTTTGTCAGCCACATGACACTGAGGTTAAATTGGGTTGATAATGAAAAGGGACAGTATCAAATTATATGCATGGCATGGTTCACTAGGAGCCAGACAGAAGTGGTTAAGTAAAAAGGGCACTGGGCCCCAAACATTTCATGTCTTCCATTTGTTACAAATTGTTAGCACCATTCCTATACTATCATTGCTATCACTATGACTGCTGCTTTGCACGAAAACATAACCAAGCCAAAGATGATTTTCAATTAGAGCAAAGGGGAGTAGGAGAAGTGAGTCTCACTTGGTAAATCAGGAAATCTCGGAAATATTTTATGAGATCTCTTTTAGAAACGCCTGTAAGATATATTGGCTGTTCACCAGTTTAGAAACTGTGCTGGAAAATGCAAAGCTTTAACCCATTTGAGAACACAATTAGAGGTCTAATTCCCCCCTCCCCTGAAAACCCTCTCGCTATGGTTTCGATCACTTGCTATGCTTGATTGCACAGGCAAATTCATGGTTTAGTCTCACACGTCACCACTTTACGAGTTCACATGCTTCCACTGTTGTCAGCTATTGCTCAGTCACTGTCTTTGGGCTCACAACCAATCAGCCAAAGAACAGCCTGACAACTTTCAATTTCAAGAGCCTCCTAAAACATAGATTCCTAAAACACAGACTCCTAAAACATAGACTCCCTTTGCTCAGTTATTAATTCTTCACACGCTAGAGTTTAGAACTTTTGATTCTAGATCTAAGCAATCTCCTCTCTGTTTTGATGTATGAAGTTACTCGACAGGAAAGATAAGATAAGGGGCTATTGAACAAGGAGGATTCACAGTTGGTGTGTCATGGAGGGGTTTTTGTAGGTTGCCATGACCTTTGCTATGCTCTGACTCAGACCTTTCTCAGAGTGGGTTAGAATGGTTCCATTTCTATAAATTCCACTAAATTTCAGGACCTTGCTTCTTTAGTTTTGATAGCATTCTTATTCAGTTTTTTGGGAATATCTGAGTAGATTATACTTCCTTAATCCAGTTCTAAGACTTGTGGTCCTGCTCTTGCCACACTTTGTGTCGATAATTGCATTCTCCTAATATGTACATTCTGGTTTCGACAGAGGAGAAATGAATCAGTCAAATCTCAAGCATTTTCTGACACCCTGCTGCCTCTGATCAATCTCATATTACAACTAATACAAGTGATGAAGCATTTCAAGTACGCTCTGAACAAGGTTGACAAATCTTTTCACCCAGGAACCCTAGCAGGGGGGGGGTAAGAGCAATTAAACATGAGATCAGTCAACATTAATTTACATTAAATTAGAGTAGCAACCCAAAGCATAACCCTATTAATACTCACACATGTGCTACAAAGGAACAGTGCTGGAACTCCAATATTCCTCTGAATTAACAATGGGATCAGAATTTAGGCTGGGTTTGGATAATTTCAGAATAGAACACCCTAAGTCCCTATTACTATTTCCCTACTACTATCTCATTTTACTGTCTCTCTGCCATGGCAGAAAACTGTCCTCTGCTACCACATTTGATGGTGCATTTAAAGTATGCTCTAAACAAGGTTACACATCTTTTCACCCTAGCAGGAGGGTAACAGCAATTAAACATTACATCAATCAACATTAATTTACTGTAGGACCAATTTGGCCACACAATGAAAACCCAAATCAGAAATAAAGTTAAAGGGTATTACTACAAATTAATACTCAAGTTAATGTAAACAATTCTAAAAAAAAAAGGCTGTAAGAGGTACAGTAACACCATTGGGTGTCTGAACCTCTAAAAGAAGTGAAATCTAATTAATAATAAACAAACTAAGAATCCTATCACTGCTATGCAAAATAACAATAACAACACTTGGTACTCAGAAAATATGCGTTGACCAACTTGTCTAAGCATTAGTGGAAAATAGAATCATCTAAGAAGCTAGCAAAAGCAATGGGAATCTTCCAAAGTCATCATGTTGGCATTTGCTGGGCTACAAAAAATGGGGACAAAAGTAAGAAGGAAATAAAGGACGAAAAGAAGTTGGAAAAATGAAATCTGGGGCAAAATTAAGCTAACTAAAGTTGGCAAAAATTAAGTCAAAAATCAGAAGCTCAGTCAAGAGCCTTCTCATGGCTCAAAGAATAATCAAATTTCTCTCAGTAAGCATTGAGGCAGTGCAGGGTAAGGGCAAAGAGGTCTATCCCACTCAAAGTCCAAAGGGATCTCCTCCCTGCAGGTAACTGAAATTTGATTGATTAAAGTCCAAAATGCATGGTGATTTGCCCATTGGTAACGCCTATGGATCGTAAGATTTAATTGTCTAATCCCCTCACATCATACGATAGACATCTACAACATGCTTGTCGGTTCCCAGGACCATCATGAGAAGTTGTCCGTCCTTGGTGTCCTGTACAATTCTGCAACAGTATGATTGGAGCTACTCTCCACATTCTCTGTTTTTCCATGTACTGTCTTCAAGGGTAATTTCACAGTCTCTTTATGGGTAAAACAATAGTGCATCTATTTCCAACATAATATTTCATGTGAACAACATCTGAAAAGAAATGACACGTTAAGAGAAAGAAAAACAGCTTACCACATTTTATGAGACTGGGCCTAGCATGGCTAAACTAAGACAGAATTAAAATGGCAAACTTTATTCAGATTAATCAGAACATATAAACTTCTCAATTATAAAATTATAAGTAATAATTTACATTTAAAATTCATTTTACATTAAAAATGCAAAACGAAATAGCTTGTTCATACATGCCAATAAATATGATGGGGAACAATGTTTTACAACATTAGCCTATACATTTTAGTGCACACTGGTTATGAAATCATTATCGTTTCAAAGGTAAACACTCTCTATGAATTTCAGGATTCATATAAAATCATAATGAATGGTTACATTTCAGTTAATATGGTTATACCACACATATTTTGATACTACACTACAATAAATGCACCTTAATATTGACTTTTAGTGCACCACTTTAAAACTAGCCTGTTATCAATAAACATGTAATGTCAATATGGTCACGTATAGGTCAACATTGCGATGTCAAAGGTGACAGCCAAATATTAGCTGTGCCACAAGCAAACTACATCGTAATACAACACCCAGAAGTATATATAGATATCACAGGTTACAATCATTTTAGGATATTGCTCCTCAGTCCCAAGATGCACTCTGAGGAGTGAGGGATTATCACAGGAATTGGTGTTTGTACACTGATTTCTGTATTTTGTTTCACATTACATGGACAGTGTATTGTCAAGAATGGATACTCAATGTGAGACTCTACAGCTTTAAGCTTATTTGCATAGGCAAAGCAGGCTGGTCTAGCAAGAGGGTGCTCAGAGATTGAAAAACACTCTACATTCCCAAATGACAGTCTTCTTTGAATCCCAAGTACAGATTTCAGGGAGAAGACTGACATGCAGTAAGTAAGGGCACATATCACAGTGACTTAACTTCACCAAAAATAGGGTATGGTCTCTTATCTTTACAGAAAGAAGAAAGAAATCAACAATTAGGTTTGATTTACAAGCATTAATAGCAGAGGATTATTGTCATCAACTCATTGATTGCTAACATATGCCAGAAAATCTAATACAAAGACCTTCCTATCAGCTTTGCAAAGCATTTTGCCAGCTTAAGTAGCTTACACTTGTGTTAAGTCCCACCATAGTTATGAAGTTGCTATGACTGGTGTAAAATAAGTGTATAGTCCAGACAAGAATAAGTAGCTTATGCACATGTATTTCTTTGTTCATTTTATGGACATTACCAAATGTGTCTCACTGGGGTGACCACAACGGCTCAATACAAATATGATGAACACCACAATCAGTGTAATTTAGGGAGTGTTTCCATACTTTCTACACATGAAGGTATCCATTGTTTGCATTGTAGTGTAGAAAATATTCGTTTTTCACAGGTGGTGTATACGGCTAGAACAAGATCATATTTTGATAAACTATTGTTATTTGGGAAACACTAGCTTTCTGAGGTTACATTAACATTGTGTTTATTTTATCACCCTGAAAATCAATATTACATGCAGCTCTTTATAAGCCATGCATAGGTCTGGAAAACCAGCCTGCTGCTTCTTCTCTGTGTGGGTGGGAAAGTTTTGAATATGTCTCAAATGGGTATAGCTGACAATCAGAAGTAGTTGTAAAACACAGGTCATAAGTTAAGTCTCTTTCCTTAAATCTTTGATTACATATTTATATTAATATAAATCTTATAATTTGATCAGTGTTTTTGGATTTGGCTCATTAATATTTGGCTGTTAATATATGATTAGTATAGTTTATCAATATATATGTTAGGATTTGAATCACCATCACATTCACTATGTGTATATGACTATTCTATGAAATTATATTTTAATATATTTAACATAATTGTAATGTTATCTTTAGCATTACAATTAATTTAATAATAAACAAATGTGTGTTTAATATTCTGATTACTCTTTACTGAATTTTAAAAGGTTTAAGTCTGATAATCCCTAACCAAAATGTGTCAGTTTCACAGAAGCAATTACATAATATTCTAATAAGCACCCAAATGAAATGTGTTTAGTTTGTCTCCTTTGATGACATATTAATATGGATGTGATACTATAATTTATTTGGCAGGATTTAACAACAAAAGTACTATAATGACTTACTTAAAAATGGGAATCATTTTTTTATTAATGTCTAAATAAATTAACACCTAATATCACTGCAACACATGAAGGTGATTGATACAGTTTTGACTATTTGATCATCTATCTGTAGTTAAGGCAGAAGAAATAAGACTGAATAAATAAGCCCTTTTAAACACTGGGTACCTGACTAACTGACAATTCTATATGGTAAATTGGTAAATAGTGTTCTCTAAAGAATAAATATTGTATAACACGGAATAACTCTATTATAATCCATAGAGCTAAATAAATGTCATCTGCCTTCCTAACGAAGCAGTGAAAATGAAGTTGTTCTTCACTAATTTTAACAATCAAAAATGTGCAAAGAATACAAAATAAGATTTTAAAAATGTTCATATAAAAAAATTAAAAAGGGTATACAATCATATCAATTTTACACAATTCAAAGGGAATAAAAATAGTTTAAAATCCCTTAGTGATAGCATGCTTTCTTTAAGAGAATTGCCACATGTATTGCACCACAACTTGAATTGTTAAAATAAAAATGAAACATGAGCTAGAATCTGGGCACTGTTCCAACATACACCACAAATCAATTTTTTAGACATAGTTCTATTTTTGGATTGTCTGCCCCAATGGGTAATTCAGTTGTTCACAAATAAATTACAGATATTTTTCATATATTATACATACACATTTTGTGCTAACAAGCCGAGTTTGGAAATATTCAAACAATGATAACTATCCAGAAAAGTGCATTTTTTAAATCTGATTTCATTCTTTCTTCAATATAATTTTAGAAGGAAATGCTAGTACTTGCTTTTCAGATAAGTTTTATTCCTTCTAAATGGAGGCACAATGTTTTATCATATTGAATGTGGGTTTACACATCTTGTTCCAGCTGAAGACAAATGTAATTAAATACTGATTTGGGTGTATCTACAAAAAAATATTATACTAATAATTTTTTGAAAATATCCACTTTTATTACTTCTAATTGTGAAGCTGCTACTGATAAACTACAGAGCATAGCCATAGAGGTTTTCAGAAGTGAAATGTTGATATAATTAATTGAAAACTTAATTTGAATAGTAGACACTTTAATACATACATTGCATGTACAGGGCTTTTAGCCCTACATTTTATTTCCCCATGCTGGCAATTGCTTTGCTATCACAAACATTATTACAAAGATTTTGTATTTTTCACATTGATTTAGGGCTACAATAAACCATCCTTTCAGCAGTGTGCTCGGCTCTCATCATTTCAAGTGGTTGATTGAAATTGTCCAACTTAACATTTGTTTTTCATGCTCCTTGCTTTGAAAAAAAATAATACTTTAGTCTCAGAGATTTAATAGTCAACTTTACATTACTTACATAACACTCTAAGTTTGAAAATCTCCTTCGTAAAGTAATTGCTGACACATCTAATATCATAACATGATATCATCAGCATATACCAAACAATTAAATGGCAAGGACTTAGCCTTATTTGAGTCCATTGTTGATTTGGATCCTTTGTGAAAACCTTGACTTGTTATCCAATTGGGCTTACATCCAAGTCTTATAATGGAATTGCAGAAGCATTTTAATTAAATAAAACTGAATACAACTAATGTCTGGAAATAACAAGTAGTCTTGAATCAGGAAACTGCATTTGAAAAGCAAACAAGAGCACTAGGCTCCCATATAAACATGTATTCGGCTGAAAAGACACAAGCATGTTGTTTTCTTTATCTTTTACCCTGACCCCATTCCGAAATTTGAGATTTTAACTTTTCATGATGCAAATGTGTCTAGAGGAGAATAAACTAATAGAGATTTGATTTATTTTAGCCTTCACACATACGTAAGTTAATTGAATATAATAATGTATTAAAAATGTTTAGTTTAATTTCCAAAGAATGCTTCTTCATGAACAGTATTCTGTTATTTTGAATACATGGGAAAGGAATGACTGCATTTGTGATGTAGAGGTGTAACCCTGAACTATTTTGTCTTGTAGTAAAGTCAAAGATGGGAGCCAGTACCAGTTACACAGCTGTATTACAGTTTGTAACATAAAAAGTATTCAATGTTTAGTAGTCTTTTATTTAGATAGTTTAGATGAAGGAAGCTTCTCTGTTCCCCTGATGATATTACTGCCTGACTTGACGAGCTGCTAACAATCTGAAAAATTTGTAGCCAAATGTTGTCATGGAAAACTATAATAGTGCCTGTTCCTAGAGTAGGCTCAGAGACCTTTTCCAGACTCTCTGCAGAGCCCTTTGCTGAGTCACTTCTCAGGTTCATGCTGAGAGACTAATTATTTCCCTTGCCAGTCTCTATGCTGCTTTAAGACTCTACTGAGTTTCTTGATGCTTTCATACCTCGTATTTGGAGCTCTTTATGATGCTTTCTTCCAATCTTTAGACTTAGAATAGGGAATTACTTTTATGGAATGCACTTTATGCTTTGTTCTGTATTGTGCTTTTGCTTTGATCAATATTTTAAGAATTTATCAATAAAGAGATAATCTATTAAAAAGTTTAAAATAAAACTCTGAAACTCACACCAAAATCTCATTGACTCTTCAAGAAAATAAAATTGTCCACTGTTGATTTTGCATAGATTTGTTTGATTTGCATTTCCTGATTAATTCCCACTTGCCTCAAAGGTCCTATCCCCTTGGACCCCGCTCAGAGTGGGGACTATATGTTCTATATGAATTGGCAAGAATTATACAGTGACCCTCAATATTTATATATTTTCAATCAATATAGTCCCCATTCCACCAAAGTTAGTAGCGAGAGGACAGTTTATGTAATGGGAATGAGGAGCTGCAATAATTAAAAAATGCCCGAGATAGATAGATGCCTACTGTCCCATTGCTCAAAGTCTATGTTTGATGTTTGACAGAGTGCAGTTTTCTGAAGCAGTTGCAGGTTGTAAAACTGGAGGTGTGAGTATTAATAGGGTAATGCATTGCTATTGTGTTGGTTATTGTGATTTGTGATTTGCACAGTTATTGATTTTTTAATTTTATTGCTGATGCTTATGTGCTTTTTCGGAAGCAGATAAAGAGGTTATCAGGCTAAGAAGTAGTCCAAGATCCCAGGATAGATAAAAAAAAAGTTGATTTTGGTATTCTTGTCTACTAATGATTTAAAGTACAAGTCATGAGACATTGTCGTCTGCAAAACTAAGATAGGAACTATAACAAATTGTTGTAATTGTACTAATCTTGATCAGTGTTGGTGAAATCTTATGCATAAAGGTGACAGTACATTGATTAGATGAGTTTTCGCTGGTTGAGATTTCACTGGTGTGCTTCAAACTTTTTCTGAATGAGAAAAAGTTGGAAGGTGTAAAATCCTGAAAATTCTGGTTGTTGAATTGTTCTTTTGATTTCTTTAGAAGAAGAAGACAAAGGGTATCATTATGAGTTTGGCGGTCTCAGGACCCCCATGTTGGCTGTGGCGGTCGTACCGCCAACAGGCTGGCAGAGAAGAGTGCCAAATTATGACCATTTGGTATTCACAACAGAATTCAGCCAAATCACTGCCGGCACCGTCAGTGCAATAAGGCTGCCGCGGTCGACGATAGCCACCTGCAGGCTGGCAGAAACCATGTACCGGGCTGCACACCGCCAAGGCTTCGGCAGCGGTCGCACCATCACTGAAACCCTGGTGGTAACCAACTCTATAGATGTAGAAACTCACCTTCAGGAACACATACCCATCTGGAGCCGTCAAGGAACCAGAACTACACATCTTCCCACTGCTCCTGCTCATCCAAAGACTCAGAACCAGCAACAACAGCAACCGTGAGTACACACACTTACCTGTCACTGTTGCAAAATGGCAATGTACCTATGCACACACAACGTGCACATGGGGAACGGGTGCCAAGGGTGAAACACTCACGTAACCTAACATTGACAAGCATACACACACAGCCACATATACAGACGCAGAAACATAGTACACACACTACAGCCATCACAAACACACAAGGCTGGAACACACACCAACCCACAGATACACAGTACCAGCACAGTCACACACAACAACACACAACACCAACAATTAACACAACTACACCACAACCGCACCACTATAAAAGCACTGTCAAGTACCCACAAAACACTTGAAAAATCATACATACAACACAACTTAACAATACCAGAGAACAAACACACACAATCACACATCCAAACAATGAGGCATATGTCATACCTCGCAAAACATACATCGCAATGGATCTGACATACCAATCCCCACACACACTCACGCACACAGTACAACCACACAAAGGTACACAACACTGCAAATAATACATCTCAACACAAACACCACAATAGCAACAATATTATGAGTCCCCAACATACACATGCCCATCACACAATACACACCCATCACTGCGGGACAAATGCTATACACACAACCACACATGCTGCCTGTAGGTTGTTACACCTCTTCCGGATGCCCTCCCTTGTGTGTGGATGACTGCCTAATGAATTGACCCTGTCGACTATCTTTTACCACAACTCCATTTTCCTGGCAATTGATGTTTGTTGGATCTGCACTCCAAACAGTTGTGGCTCTACCCTGACAATTTCATCCACCATGGCCCTCAGCTCTTCATCAGTGAAAAGTGGGTGTTTTTGTGGGGACATGGTTGTAGTTGTGTAAACGGTGTGTGGGGGTGTTGTGAGTGTAAGGGTGCAGTGTTGGGTAATTTGGTGAGGTGTGAGTGCTCCGTTGTGAGTGGGAGATGGTTGTCACAGATTGTGTGTGCTAGTGATGTGTGTATTGTGTTAGTTGTGCTGATGTGGGGTGTGTGCTGAGTGAGATGTGTATGTGTGTCTATAGTGTACAAGTACAAAATCTTCTCTTTTGCTCTTCTCGGGGTTTGTATGTGGTGTTCTGTTTGCAAAGGATTGTGGGTTGTGTAGGGGTGTGTTATATAGTGCAGTGTGTAGGTGTGTCTGATATGTGGATGTGTGTCAGTTGTGGGGTATTCAAACTATCCAATGTAGTTTTATGTTCTGACTGATGTGGGTTCTGACTGCAGCGGTTCGGACCGCCAATGGTTTTATGCCATGGAGGTGGTGGATTTGTAGCACTAAATCTGGTGGGTGGATTTTCGGCGGGGTGGCTATGCTGGTGTTGGGACAGCCTCTTTTCCTCCAGTGTCCTGGCCATTTCGGATTTTTGGCTGTATTTTGGCAGTCTTTACAGTGTGACTCTTAATACGACGGTCAGATCGTAATGTGGCCCAAAGGCTGTTATTTTATGTTCCAGAGAATAGCAGAATTGAAACTTTATTTGTGTACGAAGAAATTATAATGCAGCGTGAACCGCTGCAAAGAGCAGGCAGTTACGTCACATTGTGCCGTTCTGGTATTGGTCAGCCAGTGTGAAACACCATGCTGAGATTAGTCAAACTGCGTGGAGAGCCGAGCACTGATTGATTGATTGGTTTACAATGCAATGTTGAGATTGGGAGAGTGGCTTACTGAAATCTGACATATACAGAACAGAATCAAAACATTGAAGCTTTATATTTCATTATTTGCCATTTGTTGATTTAGATTCAAAATCATGACATTTTTCAAAGCTGTTAGAAGTTTATTGAGAGGTGATGTGACTATTGTTGTTCAGAAAGATGAAGAGGCACCTCCTGAAGGTATGCCATCTTACCACATAGTGATTGAGGAAGGATTACACACATGGCTTTGTCAATGGTGCAAGAGGGTCCATTAAGCTTTCCTAGATGAAGAACATTCGATTTTCGTACTACAGACAGATTACGAGAAGCACTCTGTGACCTGAATCCGCCTCCTAGACCTACACAATTTGAAGCCTTCAAATGCTTAGGAGAAATGGCTCGAGATAGGGATAGAGAGAGATACCACAGGCAGATGAAAAGAGCAATGAAAAATTATACAGATGCAATATGACTTTAGCAACAGCAAAGAAGGAGAAAGAACATAGTGGAGGGAGCTAGATTATATCCTGAAATTACAAATGAGAAACATAAGGTCTGAAAAACATGAAAAGCTTAAAAAAAGAAATATTAAAGGGGAATCAGAGAAAAAAGCTGAAACGAAATAAGATACTGATACTGATTCAGGAGATGACATTTTGGATGATTTATTGGCTGCATGCCCACCACCTTATGTGGGTTCCTTGACAAATGCTAAAGGAACAACAACTAATAATGTGACAGTGGCTACAGCTCCCTTTGATCCAAACGCATATCCAATTACTAGACCATTGCTAATGACTCAGCCTGTTGTTGCTCAGCCTCTAGTGGCAGAGCCGGTAATCACACAGCTTGTGGTAACACAACCCATTGTAGCACAACTTGTTGTAGCCCAACCTGTGGTGCCGGGGCCTGTTGCACAGCCAGTGATCCCAAAAAATGTACCAGCTCAATTAGGGTCTGTCCAAACAGTAATGACTACAGGTGTAACTACTTCTGTTATAACAATGCCAGCACCTGTTACCAGAGTGATTACAGTCCAGCCAGCAAATGTATGCACAAAAAACATGCCAAATGCCCCAAACAATTATGCCACAAATGCAGTAGCTCAAGGAGTTGTTGGCAGCGCACCAGTGACAGGATTCATCCCGACTTCACAAAATTCACAGATTGTTGTGTGGACACCACCACAGACAATTCAATCATTAGGGGATGGAAAGATATTTGTCTTTAAAACACACACAGCACAGGGTGATATCAATTTGTTTGAAGATGGGATTCTTCCCCCATTGTTTAAGAAAGCTGCAGGAAAGGTGCGAAAAAAGAGGACACAGATTACTAGTTCGGGTGCAGTAATGGAGAGGGCATTAATTGTCCCAAGATTAAAAATAGGATTAGAGGAAATAATTAGAGGATGCTTAGATTTTGATCATATGAATCAATACCAGGAAAAATAATTGATTTATTTGTGGAAAGAAACTAATAGGAGAGAAGAATCAATACATGACAAAATAACTGAATTGGCAAATAAATATGAAGTTGATCTTTCAAAGAGTATTCCATTGCAGAAAAGTTTCAGGGTGCATTTGAATGATGAATCACTTGAAACCATGCGTTCTTCAGGAATGTGATTGCAGATTGTTGAATTAGTGAAATGTTTCCACAAATGGAGTGAGTTTGACATATTAAAAAACAAATGGACAAGAAAACAGGACCAAAAAGGGGTCATGCAGAAGCAGCAGCAATTGAGGTTAAACAAAAACATCCTCCAGGTTCTTCAGGTCCTCCAGGATGATGAGGGAGCTATGGCTTATCTAGTAAGAAAAATACAGGTATTGGATATGTTTATGTGCCTTGGAGTAGGGAGACCTTGCATCATTTACAAACATTTTCCCTAAATTGAGAGAAAACCACATGCACTGGTATACATAGGTTGAAAGGTTTGGTAAGATTTCAGAGGTGTTGTGGACTGATTTGAATTCATTTTTGACATTGTTGTCCGAATGATTTGTGGGTTGAATGCAAAATTGCTGTTCACTGGCCAGATGCAGACCCACCAAGAGATTCTCTCATTAATGCACCATCACTTACTGTGATAGCTAAATAAAATGAGGTGATTACATTTCAGAAAGGCAGAGTCCTCCGAAAGATTTGGATTATGTGAGGTTGAATCAAATCCAAAAAGAAGTAAAGGAGTCAGTGCATGAGTATTATGAGGGTTTTTGGAGCCATTTCAGCAGCATACAGATCAAATGCATCTTTAATCTACTGAAATGGGATTTTTTATTTCACAGTTTGTGCTTCATTTACGATCAGTCAGCATCTGCAGCAGAATATACTTTATTGGCAGACTAAGTAATTGGGCCAGGTCCTGAAGTATGTGAAGTACTGTAGTAATAAACAAGTGATGATGCAGAGAAAAATCAAAGAGAAGTTCATGTTGGCCCAGACAAAGTTGGCACAGAAGGGTTTTCAGAATCTGTCTTTTGCAGGAAATGTTTGTATGGTTGCTTCACAGGGTAGAGGTTGAGAATTTCCCATTGGTCAGAGTGTAGGATGTTGCAATGTTGAAGGGAATGAGCCCCTGTCATTATTGTAACAAAATAGGGCACTAAAAGCATGAGTCTAGGCGTAATCCAGATAGAATGAATGTTAATAATCATACACAAGAAGGAAACCTGGTGCAGATACCAAAAATTCCCGTTCAACAAGTGCAAGTGCCTATGCAGATGCAGGTCACATTTCACTTGGTACAACCAAAAACTCAGACCAGCGAAGAGCAACAGCAGCACCAGCTAAAACACCTCCTATAGAGCAGCCTTCAAGACCTCCCTCAACCTCTACCACCATCTGCTGAGGGCAACAAAGGAGACAGTTTGAGCTGCATGCATCAAAACCAACGGCAACATTAGGAAATAACTTTTCAACGCCATTAAGGAATTTTCCAGTCCCGCTACCAGCAAAAACAATATCACATCCTCACAAGGCCTGTACAACGACCTCACTGACTTCTTCCTTAATAAGATCACAACCATCTATAGAGAAACTGTCAACCTACACCTACAGACTTTCTCAACAGTTCTGCTTCCACCGTACCAGACACAAAGCACAGACTGACCACCTTGAACCACCTCTCAACTCAGGACACTACGTCTATCATGAGAACAATCCACTCAGGATCTCCCACAGACCCATGCCCACATTACATCCTCAGCTTTGGAAACCAAAGAATCGGCCACGGTCTCGCCACCCGACTCAATACCTCAATCTCCATGGCAACATTTCCCGATGCCGAGAAACCCCCCACTTCTCGAAAAACCCTCCGCCGACCCTAGTGAGCTCACAAAACTACTGCCAAATCTTGCTGCTCCCATTCCCAGCCAAGGTACTGGAGAAGACTATCAATAAGCAACTACCTGGAGCAAAACCTGCTAATTTACACCTTTCAATTGGGCTTCTGCAGCAACCACAGCAGCGAGACTGCCCTGATCACAGCCACAGACAACATCAGAATCCTCCTCGACCGAAGAGAAACAGCAGCTCAATCCTCCTTGACCTCTCGGCGGCTATCGACAATATATCACACCATACGCTCATCAAGAGACTCCACCACATTGGCATCCAAGGAGGTGCACTCAGATGGATCACTTCCACCTTTCACATCTAAACCCAAGGATATCATCTGTGGTGTCCCCTTGTGCTCATCTCTCAGCTCCATGCTCTTCAATGCATCTTTGACCCCGCTGGCCAACATCATCAGAGCTCACAGTCTCAACATAATAGCCTATGCATGCAACACCTAACTCATCCTCTCACTCACCGATGACCCCACCACCACCAGGACCAACTTTCACGGATGCATGGCAAGCATCAACGAATGGATGAAGAACAACTACCTAAAGCTGAACAGGAATAAGACAGAAGTCCTGATTTTTGGCAACAACAACACTAGGAACAACGCCTGGTAAGAATCAATCCTAGGACCCACACCCCAGACCACGCCAGGAACCTCAGAATCATCCTCGATAACAAGCTCACCATGAAATCACAGATAAGCATTGTCACCTCTGTCTGCTTCCTCATGCTGTGAATGCTATGTAAGATCTTCATGTGGCTATCCCCACACATGAGACGCACTGTGACACAGGCCCTAATCATCAGCCGACTGGACTATTGTAACGCTCTGTATGTAGGAATTGCTGCACACCTCCTACAAAGACTTCAAACCACATGGATCACTGCAGCCAGACCAATCCTCAACCTCCCTGATGAATCCTCATCACACCCCCCTCAGGTAACTCCACTGACTCCCCATACAGAAAAGATGACAATTCAAGTTAATAACCCATGCACACAAGGCTCTACACAATTGAGGACCCTCCTACAACCACCGCCTGATCTTCCACCAACCATCTACAAGACTACGGTCCACCACCCTATCACTTGCCAGAACTCCCTGCATTAACAGAAGCAGAAGTGGAAGGTGCTCCATCTCCTGCATCGCAGCAAAGACCTGGTACAGCCTCCCCACACAGCTCCGGACCATTACATAATTTCCAGAATTCTGAAGAGCCCTCAAAACTTGACTGTTAAATTGAGCATTTCAGGGCCTGTAAGTGCCTTGATTCCCTATTTGGTGATTAGCAGTGCTATATAAATCCTGATTGATTGAGGTCACAATGATGCCAGTTCCACAAGTCCCTATGGTTCAACAGAATGTGGGTAATACTAAAATGAATGCAAATCAGATGCCCTGAGTAAACAGAAGCACATTTCAGGCATAGAATCAGACTGTATCAGCAGTTCCCTATTATTGAATTTGAGAGTTTTGACTCATATTCGTCCCAATGAAAGTTCCTGAGATGGGAGGCAGATTGTGTGTTTGGTGCATTTTAGAGGTAGACCAGAGTGAACCATTTGTGGAAGGTGAGGTGAATAACCACCAAGTGTTATTTCAGATTGACACTGGAGTTACCCGTTCCACTGTTAGAACAGCAGAAGTCCTAGCCCTACGTCTCTTAAGTTGTAGGTGTTACAAACAACCAGATTACAAATCCTATTTGAAAAGAAGTACCTGTAGAAATAGGTTCAATTGAAGAGAATCGCCAATTAGTTGTGTGTTATTCGAGTCCTGTCAACTTGCTTAGACACAATCTGTTGTGTATGTTGAATTGCACAACCTATTGTCCTCTAATTAGGGTTGAATTTCAAACCCAAAATGAAGATGGGGAATTCAAATTGACATAACAAGATCCTGTAGGTCCTTCCCACTAATGACAGTAGAAGAGGTGCCCTCTGATTTGATATAAAATGTAAACCCAGAAGTGCGGGATCTTAAAGAGAAAGAGATCAGCTTAATCAAAGGTGTAGTACCAGCCCGCATCACAGTCAAACCCAATGCAGTTTTTCTGTGAACACTACCTTATCACATGACCCCAGAAATAATGGCAGGGCTAACACCAATTATTGAAGACGTGTTAAAAAAAGGGATTTTAAGATAATCATAAGACCGTGCAACTCACCAATAATGGGATTACAGAAACCCAAAGGTAAATTTAGGATCAACCAAGATTTGTGAAATGTGAATGGCATTGTAATTCTGTGTTGTCCTATAGTACTAAATCCAGCCACCATATAATTCCAAATTCTGTGCACAGCAGAATGGGTCACGGTTGTGGACCTTTGTCAGGCTTTCTTCTCGATTCCTTCACATGAGGACAGCCAGTACCTGTTCTCATTTGTGTTTCGAGGGAGAGTTTTGGCATGGTGCCAAGTCCCACAAGACTATACTAAAAGTAAATGAATCTTTATTCAGATACTAAAGAAAAACCTGGAAACATTACAGATGCTTTGTCACTCAGTCCTTGTTCAATATATTGATGACCTACTGTTGGCATCAGAGACAAACGAAGCCTGTGAGCAAGATACCATTGCAATTCTGAATCACTTGGCTGAAAACTGGCATAAATTGTCCCGAACTAGTAGCAATACTTCTTTTAAAAGTCCAATACTTAGGGCATATCATTGAAACAGAAACGAGGAAGGTATCACAAGAAAGGGTAGAGGCAATCCTGAGGATCGGACTACCTAAAATGCAGTAAGAAGTCAGAATGTTTTGGGGAATGCTTGGCTACTGTAGGCAGTGGATACTCAACTTGTCCCTGGTGGCTAAGTGTTAGAAATGGGGTATTTGGTTGGCAGTCAGGTTACCCCCGTCCAAGCAAGGACCCTCACTCTAGTCAGGGTGAGTCACACACAATCCAAATTATCCTGTGACCACCCTCTGGTAGCTTGACACTGAGCAGTCAGGCTTAACTTAGAAGGCAATGTGTAAGGTATTTGTGCAATAAATCATACAATAACACAATATAGCACCACAAAAATACACCACACAGTGGTTAGAAAATTATTTAATATTTATCTGGATATTTGCAGGTCAAAACGATAAAAGATGCAATAAGAAAATGTAGAGTTATCACTGGAAAGTGATATAAAGTGTCTTAAGTCTTTTAAAAACAAACAAAGTCTCTTTCAAGCACAGAGTACCTGGTTTGAGTGAAAAATCTCCGCCAAGGGACCGCAGAGGAGGAGATGCGTGGAAAATGGTGTGTGCGTCGCTTTCACCCCTTCACACACGGACTTGCGTTGTTATTTTCCACGCGGGGAAGACGTTGCGTCGATTTCCGGTGAGCGGACGGGTCTCCTCTTGGGGTCGCGGGGTCTTCAGACGCTCCGGGGTCTGTGCATGGAATCCTGGGCTTGTTGACCAGCTGTGCTTCGTTCCGGTGGGCGATGCGTGGAAATTTCTCCCTCACGGCAGGCGCTGCGTCGATTTACCCTCTGGAAGTCGGGCAGCGTTGTCCAGGTGGGCCGTGCGTTGAAGTTCCGGTCGCACCGCAGGCGCCGCGTCAATCTTTTCCTCGCGAAGTTGAGCGGCGTCGTTCCGGTTCGGCGAGCGGTGAATTTTTCACTGCGGCCCATGCTGTGCATCAAAGTTTTCGCCGCACAAGGAGTCCAGTTGCAAGAGAGGTGTCTTTTTGGTCCTGAGACTTCAGGGAACAGGAGGCAAGCTCTATCCAAGCCCTTGGAGAGCACTTCTGCAGCAAAGCAAGAGAGCAGCAAGACAGCAGGGCAACAGCAAGGCAGCAGTCTTCTGTAGATAGCAGTCAGGTGAGTCCTTTAGGCAGCCAGGCAGTTCTTCTTGTCAGGGTGCAGGTTCTGGTTCAGGTTTCTTCTCCAGGAAGTGTCTGAGGTGGTAGGGCAGAGGCCCTGTTTTATACCCAGATGTGCTTTTGAAGTGGGAGAGACTTCAAAGAGTGGCTTAAAAGTGCACCAGGTCCCCTTTCAGTTCAATCCTGTTTGCCTGTCTGCCAGGGTCTCAGTAGGGGGTGTGGCAGTCCTTTGTGTGAGTGCAAGCCCTCCACCCTCCCAGCCCAGGAAGACCCATTCAAAATGCAGATGTATGCAAGTGAGGCTGAGTACCCTGTGTTTGGGGTGCGTCTGAGTGAATGCACAAGGAGCTGTCAACTAAACCCAGCCAGACGTGGATTGTAAGGCACAGAAAGATTTAAGTGCAGAGAAATGCTCACTTTCTAAAAGTGGCATTTCTAAAATAGTAATATTAAATCCAACTTCACCAGTCAGCAGGATTTTGTATTACCATTCTGGCCATACTACTTCTTTCAGATCAGCAGCTACCACTTCAACAATGTATGAGGGCAGCCCCAATGTTAGGAGTTTTACACTACCAGGACATGTAAACTACACAGGTACATGTCCTGCCTTTTACCCACACAGCACCCTTCTCTAGGGGTTACCTAGGGCATACATTAGAGGTGACTTATATGTAGAGAAAGGGGAGTTTTTGGAGTTTTTGGCTTGGCAAGTACTTTTAAATGCCAAGTCGGGGTGACAGTGAAAATGCACACACAGGCCTTGCAATGGCAGGCCTGGGACAAGGTAAAGGGGCTACTGAAGTGGGTGGCACAACCAGTGCTGCAGGCCCACTAGTAGCATTTAATCTACAGGCCCTGAACACATATAGTGCACTCTACTGGGGACTTACAAGTAAATCAAATAGTCCAATTTGCTGTGATCCAAGGTTACCATGTTTAGAGGGAGAGAGCATATGCCCTTTAGCACTGGTTAGCAGTGGTAAAGTGCGCAGAGTCTAAAAACCAGCAAAAAGAGTGTCCAAAAAGTGGGGGGAGGCAGGCAAAAAGTTAGGGATGACCATCCTAAGGCTGTCAGGTCTAACATGTGTCCCCCCCAGCTGAAAGTGGGGAGAGCTACCCAACCTCCTGGGAGCTCTCATCGCTAAGGCGGAAGTATCTGGAGAGACCATCAGCATTGGCGTGGTCAACCCCTGGGCGATGCTCCACCGTAAAGTCCATCCCCTGTAGGTAAATGGACCACTTCAAGAGTTTTGGATTCTCACCCCTCATCTGCATGAGCCATCTGAGGGGCCTGTGGTCTGTCTGAACCCGGAAGTGAGTCCCAAACAGGCATGGTCTCAGCTTCTTCAGTGCCCAGACCACAGCAAAGGCTTCTTATTCAATAGCACTCCACGTCTGTTCCCGTGGTAATAGTCTTCTGCTAATAAAGACCACTGGTTGGTCGAGGCCCTCCTCGTTTAGCTGTGCTAGGACAGCCCCTATGCCATGCTCTGAAGCATCTGTCTGCACAATAAATTATTTGGAGTAGTCAGGGGCCTTGAGCATGGGGGCCGTGCACATGGCTTCCTTCAGGGAGTCAAAGGCTTTCTGACAAGCCTCTGTCCAAGTCACCAACCTAGGTTGCTTTTAGGATGTGAGTTCTGTCAAGGGTGTCACCATGGTTCCATAGCCCTTGACAAATCTGCGGTAATACCCGGTGAGGCCTAAGAAGGCTCTCACCTCTGTTTGGGTTCTAGGCGGTTGACAGGCCTTGATAGTTTCAATCTTGGCCTGGAGTGGCTGCACCTTGCCACCACCTACTAGGTGTCCCAAGTATACCACGGAACCCTGCCCAATCTGGCACTTACTGGCCTTGATGGTCAGGCCTGCCTGTTGCAGGGCCTGAAGCACCTCCTTGAGGTGGGGCAGGTGTTCCTCCCAGCTGTCACTGTAGACGGCAATGTGGTCCAGGTAGGCTGCGCAGAAGGCATCCTTGCCAGCTAGGATCCAGTTAAGCAACCGTTGGAAGGTAGCACGGGCATTTTTCAACCCAAAGGGCATCACCCGGAATTGGTAATGGCCCTCAGGGATGGAAAATGCTGATCTCTCTTTAGGCCCCTCAGTCAAGGCGATCTGCCAGTACCCTGATGTGAGATCAAAAGCACTGAGGAATTTGGCAGCGCCTAACCTGTCTACGAGCTCATCAGCTCAGGGGGATGGGGTGAGCGTCAGTCCGTGTGACTGAATTGAGACCCCGGTAGTCCACGCAGAACCTAAGTTCTGGCTTGGCACCGAGGGCAATAGCCTTGGGTACCAGCACCACAGTGCTGGCCCAGGGACTGCTAGACTTCTCAATAACCCCAAGAGCCAACATCTTGTAGACTTCCTCTTTGATGCTGGCCTTAACGTTGTCTGACAACCTGTAAATCTTGTTCTTTACAGGGGGACTGTCTCCTGTGTCAATATCATGGACACACAAGTGTGCGTGTCCAGGGGTGAGAGAAAACAGGGAAGAGTACTGTTCCAGTAACTGGTAGCAGCCCCCTCTCTGGTCTAGGGTCAGGGAGTCAGAGAGAATGACACCCTCCACTGACCCATCACCTTCCTTGGCAACGAGGAGGTCGGGGAGAGGTTCACTCTCCTCTTCCACCTCCTCATCTATCACCAGAAGCATGTTGACTTCAGACCTCTCAAAATGAGGCTTCAGTCGGTTGAGATGGAGCACCCTTAGGGGGTTCCTAGGGGATTGGAGGTCCACTAGGTAAGTGGCCTCCCCTTTCCGCTCCTTCACTTCAAATGGGCCAGACCAGCGGTCCTGGAGAGCTCTAGGCTCTACTGGCTCCATTACCCACACTTTGTCTCCAGGTTGAAACTCTACCAGGGTGGCCTTCTGGTCATACCAGAATTTCATTACTTCTTGACTGGCCTCAAGGTTACTTTTGGCCACTTTCCAGAAGCAGTGCATCTGGTTGCGGAGGGCCAGCATGGAGCAGACCACATCCTGAGGGGGTGCCTTTGGAGCTTTCTCCAACCCTTCCTTGACAATCCTTAAGGGTCCCCTGACAGGGTACCCATAGAGGAGCTCAAAGGGACTGAACCCTACCCCCTTCTGGGGTACCTCTCTGTAAGCAAAGAGAAGGCATGGTAAGAGGACGTCCCACTTACTCCTCAGGGCCTCAGGGAGGCCTGCGATCATGCCTTTCAAGGTCTTGTTGAATCTCTCCACAAGACCATTAGATTGGGGGTGATAGGGTAAGGTGAACTTGTAGGTTACACCACACGCATCCCACATAGACTTCATGTATGCAGACATGAAGTAAGTGCCTCGGTCAGACACTATCTCCTTTGGGAATCCCACACGGGTAAATATCCCCATCAGAGTTCTGGTCACCACCAGTGCAGTTACGGTCCCCAGAGGCATTGCCTCTGGGTAACGGGTGGCATGGTCCACCAAAACCAGGATGAACCTGTTGCCTAGGGCATTTTTGGGGTCCAATGGACCAACAATGTCGATGTCCACCCTTTCAAAGGGGGTGCCAACAACAGGAAGTGGAATCAGGGGGGCCTTAACCATTTTTCCTGTTTTATCACTGGCCTGGCAGGTAGGACAGGACCTACAGAACGTATCTGAGTTTGTCCTCATTCTGGGCCAATAGAAGTGGGTGACAAGCCTGGCAAAGGTCTTGTCTTGCCCCAAATGTCCTGCCAGGGGAATGTCGTGAGCCAGTCCCAGTAGGAAGGTCCGGTAACACTGGGGGACCACCAGCGCACGCGCTGCCCCAATAGCCGGAACCTTAGGCTCACTGTAGAGGAGATCATTCTCCCAATATACGTGGTGATCGCCAGAGGCTTCACCTGTTGCCTGGGCTGAGGCTTGCTTCCTCATGCCTCTAGAGTGGGACATTCTTTCTGCGCCTTGCAGAATTCCTCCCTGGTGGGCCCACCCTCAACTTGCCAGCCAGCAAGCTCAGGTAGGTCACCTAGGGCGGCAATGTATTCCCCAGTTGGCTCGGGGGCCTCCTCCTCAGGAACCCCGTCAACCACTGCAGGAACTTCTGGGACCGGTTTCCGGGGCCCCTTGCCCCTCCTCTTGGCAGTTTTCTTGGTCATTGTTCCAGGCTCCAGACGCCCTTGACTTCCCTCTCTGGTAGCCATGGACCGTGTGGTCATGCAGACCCATTCAGGCAATCCTAACATCTCCAAGTGAGACCTTAGCTCTACCTCCTTCCAGGTAGTGTGCTCAAGGTCATTGCCTAACAGACAATCTACAGGCATGGCAGGACTCACAGCTACTTTTAGAGTACCAGAGACCCCCCCACCCAAAGGGAACCAGAGCTACTGGTAGGTGGCTCTCACGATTGTCGGCAACTATGACTTGGTGGAATGTATTTGGGATGACCTGCTCTGCTGACACCAGCTGACCCTTGACAGTAGGCATGCTGGCTCCTGTGTCACGCAGAGCCTCCAAGCTTTGCCCATTGATGGTGACCCACTGCCTATACTTGGAAGTATTGGCAGGCATGTGGGTTTTTGGCACCATCTCTGCATCCCCCAGGGACACTAGGGTTACCTCTGTCTGCTCCCCAAAACTGACTGGGACCATCTCCTCCCCGAGCGCTACGCTAGCCAACCCAGGTGTCTGCCCTCCTTTGGGGGGCTGTGCCCTCTTGGGACACTTGGAGCCGCCCTCAGAGTGCCCATACTTATTGCACTCTGCACAGTGGGGTACAAACCTCCCTGTCTTATGGTCAGTAAAACCTCTCTTTTGAGAATCAGACCGGGACTGGTTACCACTACTCCCTTGGGAACTATTTTGGGGGCCTTTTGAGAACTCCTTGTTTTTAAGATTTTCTCCCCCCTCTTTCTTCTGATGGGAACCCTGACCACCTTTGTGGGTGTCCCCCTCAGATACCTTTCTGGACACTCTGGTACTAGTCCAGAGGTCCGCCTCCTCAGCAAGCTTCCTGGGATCAGTCAGCTTACTGTCTACTAGGTGCTGGCGCAACTCTGTAAAACAAATACTGAGCATATGCTCTCTCAGAATCAAATTATACAATCCTGTGTAATAATCTACTTTGCAGCCCCGCACCCATCCATTCAGTGCCTTACTGGAAAAGTCAAAGAAATCTACCCATGTTTGTGTAGACAGTTTGGTGCTGTCCCTGAACCTCTGACTGTATTTCTCAGGGGTCAGCCCAAACTTGGCAAGTAAAATGGCTTTCTGAAGTGGGTATGTGTTTTTCATCCTTTTTGTCCAATGTGAGAAGTGTGTCCCTCCCCAATGGTGGCACATAACTCCACATAGCTATACCTCATTGCCCTTCAGGAACCTCATGAGCCCTTAGTGCAACTTCATAAGCAGCTAGTCATTTATCTATGTCATCTTCCACCACAAAACTGGGCACCACATTTTTGGGCATACAAACCTTCTTTTCTTCAGCAGGTCCTGTCTGTATGCTGCCACCATTACTGCTGGATTCAGACTGCTTTGCCTTGAGATCCAGCTCCTTGAGACTCAGTTCATGAGCCAACAAAAGTTTATTTTCAGCCAAGGCTCTCTCAGCTGCTTGGGCTTCTCTCTCTGCCCTTCTTTCCTCCTGTTGAGCCTCAATTTTCAGTCTTGCCATTTGCAATTGGAACTCCCTCTCCTCTTTCCTTTCCTCTGCGGTCAGGCCTTGATCAGAGACACTGCTCCCTGGTCTGGAAAGGGGCACAATTGCAGTGGTAACATCACCCACTGATGGCAAAAAATCCTCTGGGGGGCCATCTTCTGGCTCCTCCTCCTCAGCATCCTCCTCTAAATGGGCTTCTGCCCAGGCCCTCAGCGCCACTTGAAAGTCCTCCTTTCTGGAGGCCCCTTGGGTGGGTACACTCATCTCCCTGCAGAACCCTTTTAGCTGTTTGACAGTATATGTCTCCAACAGGGCTAGGTCAAAATCTCCTGCTTGAGACCCAGCCTGAGACATGTTGAGTGAGGATTTAGGTTTAGAAAATTGTCAGGAAAAACGAATTTGCAAAAAGAAATAAAAATCAAGTTGACCTTCAACTGTGGGTAGGTAGTGAAATAGGGCCAGATGTAGCAACTTAAAAATTTGCGAGGTGCAAAGTGCGAGTCCATGCGACTCGCAATTTGCACCTCGCAAATTGGTATGCAGTACGGTGTCTCAGACACCGACTGCAACTCGCTATGGGGTCACAATGACCCACCTCATGAATATTCATGAGGTGGGTCGCAAATTGCGGCCCCATAGCGAGTATAGGCACTCGCAAACATGGAGGCCTGCTGTCGTCAGCAGACCTCCATGTTCGTGACTGCTTTCAATAAAGCAGTTTTTTTTTTTTTAAGTGTAGCCCGTTTTCCTTAAAGGAAAACGAGCTGCACTTAAAAAAAAAAACGAAACCTTTAGTTTCGGTATTTTTTCAGGGCAGGGAGTGGTCCCTGGGACCACTCCCTGCCCTGAAAAAATATTTTTGGGTCCATTCACAAAGTGGAAGGGGTCCCATGGGGACCCCTTCCAATTTGCGAGTGAGTTACCATCCACTTGAAGTGGATGGTAACTGCGATACGATTTGCGACCGCGTACGCGGTCGCAAATGGTATTGCATACCACTCAGACTCACAAATAGGAAGGGAACACCCCTTCCTATTTGTGACTCGGAAATGCATTTTGCGAGTCGGTTCCGACTCGCAAAATGCATTTCTGCATAGGAAACTCCGGTTTGCGACTCGCAAACGGCAATTTTTGCCGTTTGCGAGTCGCAAACTGTTTCCTACATCTGGCCATACTTAGCTACTGTATGTCACTGCACAAATACAAGTCATATCCCACTGCTGCCACCAATGTTAGAAATGGGGTCTTTGGTTGGCAGTCAGGTTACCCCCTGTCCAAGCAAGGACCCTCACTCTAGTCAGGGTAAGTCACACACAATCCAAATTATCCTGTGCCCACCCTCTAGTAGCTTGGCACTGAGCAGTCAGGTTTAACTTAGAAGGCAATGTGTTATTGTATGATTTATTGCACAAATACTTTATACATTGCCTTCTAAGTTAAGCCTGACTGCTCAGTGCCAAGCTACCAGAGGGTGGGCACAGGATAATTTGGATTCTGTGTGACTTACCCTGACTAGAGTGAGGGTCCTTGCTTGGACAGGGGGTAACCTGACTGCCAACCAAAGACCCCATTTCTAACACTAAGCCTTTTCTAAAGCTGACGCACAGAGATATGCTGGATCCACTTCCATGGGAACACAAATGCATGAAAGCTTTCCTAGAGCTGAGAGTCTCTGTTGTGCCCCTGCACTAGGCATGCCAGATTATACCAATAGATTGACTTTGTTTTGCAGTGAGAGGGAGGGATTTGCTCTCTTAGTGCTTACTCAAATGCATGAAGAAGCCTGAAGGCCTGTAGCCTATTTTTTAATCACCCTTGATCCCATTGCACAGGACTTCCTGGTTGTCTCAAATCAGTGGCAGCTGTGAGCGCTAGCCTGGAAAGATGTGAAAGCATAGTGATGGGACATCCTTTAACTGTTATGGTCTCTCACTCGGTTGAGCTACCAGAACCAAGAACCAATATATAGCCAACTCTAGGTTATCCAAATATAAGCAGCAAATCCTCGCAGCTAGCGAATGTGAAATTGAAGCAGTGCCAAGTTTTGAACCCCAGTACTTTAGCGCCCCTGCCTGAAAGTGAGGTAACAGACGATTTTGAGCATGAACTATGCACCAAGCCAAGACCCGCCATAAAGGGCGAGTCTTCAATAAGACCCAATTATGTGCTCTTTGTGGATGGCTCATGCCTAAGAACAAATGATGGATTCCTGAGAGCAGTCTATGCTGTCTATACAATTAAAGAGATTGTAGAAACCTCCTAGCTTAGAGGTATAACCTCAGCACAAGTTGCAGAATTGATTGCCCTCACCAGAGTCAGCAGTCTAACAGTCCAAATGAGAGTGACGATATTTACAGATAGTCAATATGGCTTTTGGTGTTGTCCATGATTTTGGACTGTCATGGTCACAAAGAGGTTTCATGACCTAATCTGGGTCCCCGGTCATCTAATGGCAAGTGTGTGAGAAGGCTTCTAGAGGCTTTGCAACTCTTGACTGAATTTGCTGTTGTTAAACATGCAACTTACAATCAGTATGTCACAGTCGCCAATAGATATTCTGATGAAGTAGCACGATATTGTGCCATAGTGGCCTGCACATTTAATGGAACATTCGCAGATGAATCTCAGAAAAACACTCTTTTCAATGTTGGTGTCTGTAGCTGATACATGGGAAACACTCAAAAGCTCACAGGAAAATGTCACTGAGGCAGAATAGCAGGGTTGGATCAGAGCAGGCTGTGAGAAGAATACATACTACATTTGGATTTCAGCACATGGGAGGCCAGTGTTACCAGACAGTTTGTTATCCCCCATAACACAGCAATTTTATGGCCCCACACAATTAGGTAGGGATGCGATGGGTAGGTTGTTCAGGTAGAATTGGTTTAACCCCAGATTCAGGATGCTTGCAGAGGATCTATGTCACCATAATATAACCTGCCAACAGATGAACGTATGGAAAAGAGCACCAGTTACACAGAGTCACATAGGAAGATCAGGAGGCCCTTTCACCAGAATGCAGATGGATTTTATTGAAATGCCTGTCTGTAATGGGCTGACAAATGTCCTGGTTATAGTGTGCATTTTTGTCCAATGGGTGGAAGATTACCCAAAAAGGAGGAAAGACAGTCTCATTGTAGCTAAACTGCTGTTCAGAGACCTGGCAACACCACTGCAGCAGATTGAATAATCTGTTTTTCCCTTTGCCCTGTTACCATTCTTGCACTTTATGATTGAGGAGATATAATGGCACTATATTCATTCTTGAATTATCTTTCAACTAGGTGAACCATGCCCACCCACCCCCTTGGGGTTGGTGGTCTAATGATTAAAGCTGAAGATAATGTTTTAGCCCTCTCTTCTTTGAACATCTTTTATTCCCTATGTAATACACATTTGACTTTTAGTGCTGCTTTTCCTGCACTATACATTGTAATATGCATTGGCATTACAGTTTTAATTTATTCATTTATTTGTTGAACCTTGTTTTTTAATCTGTTATTTTATGGCACAAGCCGAAATAAAGATTACGATGATGATGAACTGGTACCATAGTAAGGAATGTTGGTTTCTCAGGAGTCAGATTGAGAAACTCATTTTAATAATGAGATCCTCAAGATGTGTGCAGCATTACATTTGGAGTAGAAGTTGCATTGTAGCTGGCATAGTCAAGCAGCTGAATGGAACAATCATGTCTCAGGTGGCAAAAGTCTGCATCTACTTCCCTGAAATGGTCTGATGCTCTCTCCTTGATGTTGATAAGCCTCTGAGGTACACCTGACAGGACGATAAGTTTATAACCACATGAAATCCTCATAGGACGAGCAATGAGACTGCATGCTGTACCCCCAAATGCACCTGTGAGCAAAACAGATGACATGGTACTCAGTTACTGCAAAGGATTGGCTGATGGGGTGCATTGTGTTTCTTGACAGGTTGCATCTGTCACTGCAAACCTGCATCTGCATCAAGAGCAGTGCCAGGACTTGTGCCCAGGTGATTGGGTACTTAGTGGCTGGGAACTCATCAAGAAGCACGTGAGCAAGTCCTGTCTGGAGCCAAGGTGGAAAGGCCACTACCAGGTGATTTGAGTCACAAACACTGCTGTTAAATGTGCTGAAGTGCCAAACTGGGTGCATGCTTCGCATACCCAGAGAACAAGAGATCCATATGAGGAGATAGTGTTCTATGAACCAGAACCAAGAACACTGGTGACTGTACCGCCACAATTTATGCAGATTGTACAAGTACTGCAAGTGGCACAACAGCAAGAACCAAGGGATGAAGAACCATATACAGGTGAAGAAATCCAATCCCTGGATATCTCAAGGATGGCATTAGAGCTCTTGGAGAAGAAGGAGTAAGCACTCCAGCCGAAATAACAGTTGAGATACTTCCAGAGAAATAAGAGGACCCAGGAGAAGAAACAAGCATTATAATAAGACCAAAAAGAACTTTCAGTGCTGAATGGCCAAAAGTCTACAATTGAAAGAAGCTAAGACCAAGCGTGTCAGCTGAATTAATACCACCCACAATCACTGAAGAAACAGTGAAGAAACAAGTGGTATAAATGACACAGAAGGTGAACAAGTACCAAGGAAATCAACACAATGAAGAATATCTAGTCAAAAATACTCAGCACCCGAATGGACTTACTACGTTAGCCAAAAGCTAACTGTAGGAGGCTGGTCTGGCTTGTAGTGGGTACCAGAGGTACTTACACCTTGTGCCAGGTCCAGTTATCCCTTATTAGTGTAGAAGAGGTGTTTCTAGCAGCTTAGCCTGATAGAAGGTAGCTATGGCAAAGCAGCTTAGGCTGAACTAGGAGACATGTAAAGCTCCTACTATACCACAGGTGTCATATGCACAATGTCATAAGAAAACACAATACACAGAATTACTAAAAATAAAGATACTTTATTTTTATGACAAAATGCCAAAAGTATATCAGTGAGTACCCTAAGTATGAGGGTAAGTTATATACACAAGATATATGTACACAAACCAAAATTATGCAGGTAATAGCAAGAAAAGTAATGCAAGCAGTGTAGAATTACAGTAGATTGCCATAGGAGCACCTAGGTATAGGGGCAACACAAACCATATACTCCAAAAGTGGAATGCGAACCACGAATGGACCCCAAACCTATGTGAGCTTGTAGAGGGTCGCTGGGACTGTAAGGAAACAGTGAGGGTTAGAAAAATAGCCCACCCCAAGACCCTGAAAAGTAGGTGTAAAGTGCACCTATTACCCCCAGAGAGCACAGAAGTCGTGATAGGGGGTTTCTGCAGGAAGAACAAACACCAGCAATGCAACAACAGTGGATTTCCGGACCTGAGTACCTGTAAGACAAGGGGACCAAGTCCAATAGTCGCGACAGTGTCGAGAGTGGGCAGGAGCCCAGGAAATGCCAGATGAGGGTGCAAGGAAGCTGCCACCAGATGGAAGAAGCTTGGAGTTCTGCAAGAAAGAAGAGAGCTAGGGACTTCTCCTTTGGAAGACGGATGTCCCACGTCGCGACGAAGCTTGCAGAGGTGTTTCCACGCAGAAAGACCGCAAACAAGCCTTGCTAGCTGCAAGGGTTGCGGTAGAGGTTTTTGGGTGCTGCTGTGGCCCAGTAGGGACCAGGATGTCGCCACTTGGAGGAGGAGACAGAGGGGGCGCCCAGCAACTAAGGAGGCTCTCACAGAAGCAGGCAGCACCCGCAGAAGTACCTGAACAGGCACTTGGAAGAAGAGTGAACCGGAGTCCACGAGAAGTCACAAAAGGGAGTCCCACGACGCCAGAGGACAACTCAGAAGGTTGTGCACTGCAGGAAGGAGTGTCGGGATCCAGGCTTGGCTGTGCACGAAGGAAATCCTGGAAGAGTGCACAGGAGCCGGAGCAGCTGCAAATCACGCGGTACCCAGCAATGCAGTCTAGCGTGGGGAGGCAAGGACTTACCTCCACCCACTGGACTGTGTGAGTCACTTGGACAGAGTTGCTGAGTTCCAGGGACTACGCTCGTCAGGATGAGAGGGGACCCAGAGGACCAGTGATGCAGTCTTTTGGTGCCTGCGTTAGCAGGGGGAAGATTTCGTCGACCCACAGGAGATTTCTTCAGAGGTCCTGGTGCAGGGAGGAGGCAGGCTACCCCCAGAGCATGCACCACCTGGAAACAGTTGAGAAAGCTGGCAGGATGAGGCGATACAAGGTTGCTAGTGGTCGTCTTGCTACTTTGTTGCGGTTTTGCAGGCGTCCTGAGCAGTCAGCGGTCGATCCTTTGGTAGAAGGTGAAGAGGGAGAATCAGAGGAACTCTGATGAGCTCTTGCATTCATTATCTGCTGAGATCCCCAAAGCAGAGACCCTAAATAGCCAGAAAAGGAGGTTGGGCTACCTAGGAAGCAGGATTGGCTACCAAGAGAGGTAAGAGCCTATCAGAAGGAGCCTCTAACGTCACCTGCTGGCACTGGCCACTCAGAGCAGTCCAGTGTGCCACAAACACCTCTGTTTCCAAGATGGCAGAGGTCTGGGACACACTGGAGGAGCTCTGGGCACCTCCCCTGGGAGGTGCAGGTCAGGGGAGTGGTCACTCCCCTTTCCTTTGTCCAGTTTAGCGCCAGAGCAGGGCTGGGGGATCCCTGAACCAGTGTAGACTGGCTTATGCAGAGATGGGCACCATCTGTGCCCATCAAAGCATTTCCAGAGGCTGGGTGAGGCTACTCCTCCCCAGCTTCTCACACCTATTTCCAAAGGGAGAGGGTGCTGCACCCTCTTTCAGAGGAAGTCCTTTGTTCTGCCTTCCTGGGCCAGGGCTGCCTGGACCCCAGGAGGGCAGAAACCTGTCTGAGGGGTTGGCAGCAGCAGCAGCTGCAGTGGAGACCCCGGAAAGGCAGTTTGGCAGTACCCGGGTTCTGTGCTAGAGACCCGGGGGATCATGGAATTTGTCCCCCCAATGCCAGAATGGCATTGGGGTGACAATTCTATGATCTTAGACATGTTACATGGCCATGTTCGGAGTTACCATTGTGATGCTGTACATAGGTAGTGACCTATGTACAGTGCACGCGTGTAATGGTATCCCCGCACTCACAAAGTCCGGGGAATTTGCCCTGAACGATGTGGGGGCACCTTGGCTAGTGCCAGGGTGCCCACACACTAAGTAACTTTGCACCCAACCTTCACCAGGTGAAGGTTAGACATATAGGTGACTTATAAGTTACTTAAGTGCAGTGGTAAATGGCTGTGAAATAACGTGGACGTTATTTCACGCAGGCTGCAGTGGCAGGCCTGTGTAATAATTGTCAGAGCTCCCTATGGGTGACAAAAGAAATGCTGCAGCAAATAGGGATCTCCTGGAACCCCAATACCCTGGGTACCTCAGTACCATATACTAGGGAATTATATGGGTGTACCAGTATGCCAATGTGAATTGGTAAATTTAGTCACTAGCCTGTTAGTGACAAATTTGGAAAGCAGAGAGAGCATAAACACTGGGGCTCTGGTTAGCAGAGCCTCAGTGAGACAGTTAGGCACCACACAGGGAACACATATAGGCCACAAACTTATGAGCACTGGGGTCCTGGCTAGCAGGATCCCAGTGACACATAACAAACATACTGACAACATAGGGTTTTCACTATGAGCACTGGGCCCTGGCTAGCAGGATCCCAGTGAGACAGTGAAAACACCCTGACATATACTCACAAACAGGCCAAAAGTGGGGGTAACAAGGCTAGAAAGAGGCTACTTTCTCACACTAACTTTTCCATTGCCAGATTTGCTTGACTGGAGCAGAGAATTGCCTGAACCTACTTTTCAATTACTAAAGTAAAACCCACTTGTGAAAAAATCATTGAGTGAACTATGCAAAAGACTGACCTAAAAACTGATAAGTTGCAATGAAGAGTACCTACTCCTGAGGCAGCAGAAGAGTAGGAATAACATTTTAGAGGAACACAGGACAGGGCTAAGGAAGCCTGCCGATATAAAGATTGCTGTAATTAAAGCTGCAAGAAACTAATTGAATTGTAAAGAAAAAAATAAATTCAAGACACTAACATTTTGCTTCTACACTCATTGTCTTTAAAAATCTGATTTTAGACAAACCTGTATTCTAACCGGAGCTAGAGGCATGATTATATTATAAATTATATTTTTATTGACAGTATTAGTAGCTGTAGCATTATTATCAGTGATACAATTTACACAAGATAAAGGGAAATCAGTATTTTCATATACTAACACTACATCTGTTCCTGACATAGATGAAGATAAGGTAAAAGCCTCATTTGTAGGTTACATGAATGAAGATTACCAAACAAATGTTTAATCTAGATTAGTTCAAGAATATACACATGCTATGAATCCTCAGCTGAGGAGGAGGTGACATACCATCACATCCTTAATCTTATGCAATTTTCCCGCAGAATATTACTTGGCTTAGTATATAGACAACAGCACTTTGAATATCATTACTCAAACTATGATATGATTCTTTCAAAGGTACCTCTGCAGAAAAACATGAACTGACACCCACAAGTGAAAGAAATGGGCACTGCTTGGCATTATTTCAAACCCTAATTACCTATTAACACTGTTAACGCTTATAAGAATAACATGACTTGCGTGATGAGAACATTGGAGAAGGAATTTATCATGATCTTAGAAGAGAGTAGAGCACACCTTCCACATAGTCAGAATCCAAATTTTGTTGTTTTAAAGGATGCTTGGAAAAAGGAAGATGACATTAGAAAAAAAATAATTGACCCAAAGCTAAGAATGAGCAAAAGATGCAAAAGGACAGCATGTATTTTTAGAAGAAGAATTCAAAACAGAACGTGTAGGGAATAGCAACTATGAACATACATTTTAATTATCAGGAGGAACTTGGCAGATTGTATAGGGTGAAGATCCTGCAATCCCTAGAGTATATTTCATTTGTGGACAGGGCACATATTTCAGATTACCAGCTGACTGGGAGGGTATTTAACATTGATTTCTGCACACAAACTAGTAGCTTAAATGAAGGAACCCAATTAGTAGGAGATATTTTGATGCTATTAGTCCAGTTGTGGGAATGATACTGAATGATAAGAAAATTAAGATATACTTTAGACATTTTGCTTGCAGGAAGGGGCGGTCTGAAGGAGTTTAGAGTAAAAACACTGTAACCCAACAAGAGTAAGAAGATAAAAGAATAAGCACAAAACATTTCCGACATTAAACGTGACTTGGAACCATTAGAAACCACAAGCATAGTGAAAAACTTCACAAAGGGAGTTTCTGCAATAGGCAATTGGATAACAACTGAGGGCAGAGGAATCCTCAAAGCCATATTAGTACCTGTATGAATTGTATTTGTCTGTTTCCTGACTTGACTAGGTCTATATAAGGCTATCAAAGGATTGTTACAAAGAAAAAAGAGCAGAGAAAGAGACAAAAAATAAAAGATTTATAATTGAATGACCATATTAACAGAGAAAGGGAAAACTTAAAACGAAAAAGAAAATATTCAACTGAAGACGAGAGTGAAATGTGATCTATCTGTGAATGTTGGGATGTTTGGACACTATCAGACGGGGGACGTAGCAGAAGTGTTTTAATTAAATAAAACTGAATGTAATTAACGTGTAGAAATGATGTGTAGGACTCAATCAAAAAACTGCATTTTAAAAGCAAACAAGAGCACTATGCTCCCATAGCAACATGTAGTCAGCTGGAAAGAAATGGGCATACAATTTTCCGCCTTTCTTTTACCCTGACCTAGGTTGGGAATTTGAGATTTTACCTGTTCACGATACAAATGTGCTGAGAAAAGAATAAACTAATAGAGAGTTGATATATTTTAGCTTTCACACATACTTAAGGTTCATCGAATATAATAATGTATTAAAAATGTTTAGTTTAATTTCCTTAGAAAGTTTCTTCATGAATATTATTCTGTTATTTTAAATACATGGGCAAGGAATGACTGCATTTGAGACGTAAAGGTCGAAGCTTGAACTATTTGTCATGTAGCAAAGTGGAGGATGGGTACCAGTCAGATAATTGTCTTACAGTTTCTAACATAAAAAGTATTCAGGCCCATATTTACTTTTTTAGCGCAGCATTTGCGTCATTTTTTGACGCAAAACGGCCCAAACTTACAAAATACAATTGCATTTTGTACGTTTGCGCCGCTTTTGCGTCAAAAAGCGGCGCAAAGGCGGCGCTAAAAAAGTATAAATATGTGCCTCAATGTTTAGTAGTGTTTTGTTTAGATACCTTAGACAGCGGAAGCTTCCCTTTTCCCATGATGACATCACTGCCTGACTGGACAAGCTGCTAACATTCCAAAATAATTTGTAGCAAAATGTTCACATGGAAAACTATAGTAGTGCATGTTCCTAGAGCAGGCCTGCGTTTGAGCCCATTTGTGCATCAAAGTTCTATTTTTGACCTCATGGGAAGCATCACAGAGATAACCACTTCCTTCTGTGTACCTGGCCTAACTGTGAGAGAGTAAAAATTTGGAGCCGCGTGGGTACCACCCCAAATAATTGTTTTTTATGACTGATTTTCATCCAATGTCTGCTGTGTGACCACGGACTGCAGACATTAAACTTCCATGTAATGAGCCAAGTCACATAAAACGTATTCCAATTTTTTAAACTGTTTTTCATTCCTTCATAACTGTATACCATTTCAGTGTCCTAATGTCAAACATTCCAGATTTCATATTCCTAACTGTTCATGTATCCTCCTACCTTATAATTGACTGAAAATATAGGGCTTGTGTATTTTATGACTATTTAATTCCGGACATCTAAAATCAGAAATATAGGTCTGTGACAATTTTGTTACATAGCTCTATACTCAGAAGCGCTGCCGACCTCGGAGCCGGGTTCGAGTCTCGGCGTCGGCTCAACATTGATGAAGCAGAAAATGAAGGTTTTGATTTATTAACGCTTAAACGTAGTGCTGAAATAATCATGTGTGACTTTAACCGAATTAATAAAGATTGTACGGGGACAAAATGTGCCCTCAGAGTAGTTTGCCATCATTTATATGCGTGCTTTATATAACGTGGTGAATTAGAATTGCACTAATCCGACAAAATCATAAACGTATGCTACGATTTGCTTGTTTGAAATGTTTTAGCTTAGCATTACTTTAGCGGAGGCTTTGGCCTAGTTGCCTGGTCTCACGGTTTAGATGCTCGTATTTTTCCACTGTGCTAATAAACGTGTATTCTTGCTTGAAGCTGTACTTTTCCACAGAAACTGTTCACATGCTTATCGTAAAGTTAGTGCCAGCCTGGCATATTTTCTCTTTAATTCAAGGTCGACTTGCAGGTGCGGACAATGAAGGCTCTGAGAGTAAGCTAATTGGGAGACAATGTTGCGATTTGCGTACCCATCTCCAAGGATAATGTATGCTTAAGTAAAAGCTTGAGAACTGTCGTTTTTGATTGGTCAATTTGAAGCTAACCTGTGAACCCTCCAATGGAGACCCTACAGGACTCGAACTGTTGTCTATAAAAAAAAAACAGGTGCACGAGAGGAACTCGCTCTCTCTCTCTGTCATCGGACATCCTGCCATTTTGACTTCGTAGCTATTATGGCCCACTTTGCTGCGACGCCATTTTGAGAGACTTTGATGCTTTCTCTAATCGAGAGAAAGAGACTTTAATGATTCTTGCCCTAGAGACTGTAACTTTGATTTGATCCCTTTGCATGAAGTAATAGTTTTACCTTGCCGCCGTGAGGCATTTGCCCCGTTCACCCCTGCCCCTTTGTCCCGTCCCATGCGGATCAAGAACGGTACCCATGCTGACCGAAGAACGGTACCTGTGAGACGAAGACTTCCTTGTATGCTGATCGTAATTGGTAAATATGAAAGGAATTTGTAAAATTGCATTGTGTTTCTTTTAGGTAACCAACTGCTGATTTTTGGTAAGATCCCTAGTTAAGAGTTTTTCTAAATTAATGTTGCTAAATTGTTTTGCATGAAGTCCCACATGCTGATGCTAATTTGAGGTTAGACGAGGATTCCATATGTTGCACGATGCAATTTGAGATCTTGTTATGCTGACTAAATGTATGCTATTAGTTCATTACAGATTATCGTATTAGTGCTTTGCATTGCCATTATCGAATGCCTTGTGATTCAAATGCTACATAGATTACACTTGTTTCGACGTTATGGACAGCTATTAATGTTCATATATGTTTATCATTTGGTGTTGAGACACATTTATATTGTGCTAGCTTTGTTAATATAGGGAAATAAAATTCACTAACTTTGCAATAAACTGGTGTGGTTATTCCTGACTGAAAGGTCAGGGTTCGCCGAAATGTATTCTGGATTAATTGTAAAGTGTTATGTTGTTCAAGGTGTTGCTTATGTTCGTTATTGATTATTGATTTGATGCGACTGATCGATATAAGAGTACAGAGAGTTCCCACTTAGTCAAAAGATTCATCGGCCTAAAGAGCGTCCAAACGCAGGTAAAATTATTACTGTGTTCCGCTCTATCAGTAGATGGTAGCAGAGGACGGTTACGTCTTTTGGGACCCTGTACTCCTAAAGTACATGGTGTTGAATTAACGGTTACGCATTTTTGAGACCCCATTCGAAAGGTTGAATTAGATTTTCTTGGGTAGAACGGATTGACAAGATGATGATGGGCTAGGTCCACCGCGACTTTCACGGGATCTCGGAGCTTGCGAATGGAGAGAACGGAGGTGTGGAATCAGCGCTGGCGGTACTAGTGATGGTATGAGTGGAGTTAGGGTTTTGCGCTTGCACAGCTTATTGCCGCAGGGTGTGTGAAAAGGTTGCGAGGATTTTCTTTTAAGGATAGCGGAGGTGCGACTCCGAGTGTAGAAGTAGAGAAGTCGTCGAACTTCATAGAGTAACGGAGGTGCGGCTCCGAGTGTGAGAGTAGGGAAGTCGTCGAACTTCATGTGCGTGTGGCGCTTTGTGCATAAAAAGGTCCACGTGGTTGTTGTTGTTGAGACGGGCCCTGCGAGGTCAAGAGACTCCGGAGTATGTTGATCCATGTTGTGGTCTGGGCGGTTTAGTAGGTTGATCGGGCGTGGTCAACGAGTCGGTACGTGTATTAGGGAGTGAAAGAAACTTCGACTTCGGGCTTTGACAAGATTCTAAGTGCACTAGAACAGATCATTGACAAGTTGAGAGTAGGTCTGCGGGTCAGATTTGCTTGCGAATGTGGGGACTGAGAAAGACCGAATAGCGGCCGAGGCTGGTGAAAGAGATCGAATAGTGGCCGAGGCTAGTGAAAAGTCCCTAAGGTCCTGAAGCGACTGTGTTACCCTTCCTGTAGTAAACCGACAGATCTGTTTTATTTTTTGGTAGCTCGCAATATATGCAAGAAGTTGTTACGAAAAGAGGTGAGTGAAGGAGGACTAGCCGCGAGGCTTTGTCAGCCGCAGTGTGTGTGAGTGTGACGTCACTAGGAGCCGCGCTGGGATAGGTTGGTGGGTGAGACGGGTCGCGCACGGATTGGACGCAGTCCGTGGGACTCGATTGGAAGGGGAAAGGCAGGTGAAGAGTATTCCGGGGATTAAAGTCACCTATTGATTACAAACTTTGTGAAATAAAAGCGACCTATTGATTATAAACTTTGTGAAATAAAAGACGAGAAAATGAAATTCCTTAAAGCATTTAGGAGTGCGATGAAGGGGGAGTCTTACATTAAAGCGAGCGTAGGAGAAGAGACGCCGCCTGAGGGTACACCAGCTTACATTGTAATGGAAGAAAAGGGGGTAGCCCCGTGTCTTTGGCTAAAGCAATGGCACCAGTTGACAGAGAAACATGGGAGCGTAGCGTTCCCGATATATGGGACATTCAATATAAAGATTTTAGAAAATTTGAGATTCACGATGTACGACATGAAGGTGCCTCCAAGGCCAGCACAGTTCGAGGCTCTAGCAATTTGGGAACTAATGGGCAGACAGCAACAGCAAAAGAAGTTCGAGACCAGAATGAGGAAGGTAGAAAAGACACTAGCGGATGCTAGGTGGGATAATGCACAGAAGGTGTGGAGGTCAGATGTATTGCAGGGGATAAAATTGTTCCCCGCAATTACTAAGGAAGGAGAAGAGACAGGTAAGAAAGCAACCTGTAAGACAGACAGGAAGTGTTCTAAGGATAGGGAGGACGAGGAAAAGTTGAGAAGAGAAGAGGAGTTAGAGGATGAGGAGTTGATAATGCAATTGCTGAACGACCGTCCACCGCCTTATGCGGAGAATGGACAAGGTCCAAGTACCAGTTCTGCCCCTCCAGCACCGGTACAGAGCAATGAAACCCAGAGTTCAGGAGCATCATCGGGATCTAAGGACCCGAGTCTGCTGTTCACCCCGCAGATACCGCAGATTAGGAGACTATATCCAGATGTGCCCGTGTTGAAACCAGCAGAAAATTATCAGCCGCAGATGCCAGGGTACTACAACAGTGATAACAGTGCAGGAATGATTCTAGAACAAACCGTAAGGGGAGTACAGAATGGATACAACCCAACAATGGCACAAGCTGAATCAACTCAGTTTTTGATGCCTCAAAAGCAGATGCAGGGAGGAAACGCACATGCTCAAATGACGGGGAGCCAGATGGGCATGCCGGCAATGATGACCCATGGTGTGGGAATGAACATGCCTCAGAACATGGGGAATGGACAGAACCCAGATGCGATATCGTTACCCATTACTGTAGGTCCAGTGGTACCTCTGTATAGTCAGCCTAATTCGGGTCTGAACAGTCAGGGATCAATGCTGCAGAATGGGACAGAAAGAAGGTGCATAGAAAACACTCCAGGGATAACTCCGATAGCGGCTCAGCCAAGTGGGTCTGGATCCTTGATGGAGTTTAGTCCAATATGTGCTCAGTCAACCCTGGTGAGGTCGAGCCCCCCACTGATAATACCTCTCACATCGAACACTGAAAAACTGCCGCAGCCATCGATGGCAGTCGATGTGAACACTACCCTGATGGGGGTGAATGCGCAACAGCTGACACAGTGGTTCAACAGTCTGAATTCCACACAAAGTTCAGCTAGTGGGAAAGGAGAAGACTGTATGAATAGGGTCAGGTTGAACATGGAAGCACAAGAATTGGTGGAAGGGACAATGGGTGTGAACAGGTTAGAGTCCTACACGGAAGAAGAGCTGAGGTATCTATGTCCCAGGATTACGAAGGAAGTGAACAAGATACATAAGAGCTTGCAGGAAGCAGCTGACAGAAACGGGGTTGACATAGACAAGACGAAACACTTGAGCAGGAGCTACAGGTTAGATTTTGGGACCACAGATTTTGAACACATGAGGTCAGCAGGCATGAAGACACACCTTAGAGAATTGCTGCAGAGTGCACAAGTGTGGAGGTGCTTAGACAAATGGGAAAGCAGGTGGGTAAAGAGGAAGGATAAGAGGAGGGACAGCGCTACAGAACACAATGAGAAAAGACCGCAGAGTAGTGATACAGTAACAATGCTACCAATGAGGGAGACAGCAGGAGGAAAATTAGTACATGTACCATGGCACAGAAGCGACATTCAGTCCTTTACGGACGATTTTCCCAAACTGAGGGAGAAACCGATTGAATGGTATCAGCAGACTGATAGGTTTGTGAAGCTTGCAAAATGTCTCTGGGAAGACCTGAACACTCTCTTTGAGATTGTGGTTCCGGCAGATTTGTGGGAGGATTGCAAAAGAGCTGTAGGTTGGCCGACAAGTGAACCAGAGAGGGACAGGGAGACAGGTGCACCATCACCTTTGGTGATGAGCTTGTACTATAAGGTGATTGAGCATTTGAAGACTAAGGTACCCGCGAAGAACGTGGATTGGCAGAAGATTGTTCGAACTGCCCAAGAGACTAAAGAGTCGATTCATAGTTACTATGAGAGGTTGTTGAAAGCGTTTAAGAATTACAGTGGCACGGAAACAATTGAGGCGAAGGACATGCTTCATTTTGTCTTCAGATTTGTGGAAGGGCTGAGGCCAGAGATAAGCCAAATGATAAAGTCGCATTTGATTTGTTGGCAGTCTAAACCGATCGATGAGGTCTTGACTTATGCGAAATACTGTAGCGACGAAATTGAAGTGAAACAGAAAAGGCTGAAAGAGAAGGTGATGATGATGCAGCTTAAGGCAGCTCAAACAGGTTTCCAAGGTTTGAAAGGTTTGCAAGGGATGCAAGGGTTCCAACAGCAGGTACCGCAACAGCAGTTGCAGTTGCAGGGAAACATGGCGTTTCAGCCACAGACCAGAGGCAGAGGCAGAGGAGGTTTTGTGAATAATGGTCCGGACTTGAACACTGTTGTGACGGGTGTGCAGGCAATGAAGAAGGTGATGCCGTGTCACGTGAGCGGAATAGTCGGTCATTGGAAACGCGAGTGCCCGATGGTGGTGCAGGAAGGTGCAGGTGTAGGTGCAGGTGTAGGTGCAGGTACAGGTGTAGGTGTTGGTCAGCAAAACAATGATGTCAATGCATTTCAGACAATGAGGGGACCGAAATTGAGAGGTCCAAGCTCAAATTTTCAGACTGTAAATCAATTGCAGGGATTACAACCTATGCAGCCGCAGCAGATGCAGATGCCTCGTGTGCAGATGACGCAGATGCAGCCAATGCAACAGCAGTTACCTATGGTACCTAATCAGCAAATGCAAATACCCTTGGCACCAATGAGTCAGCAGCAAGTGATGGTTCCTCCACAGGTAACGGGTCAGGTAATGAGTACAAATGGCACCGTACAACAGTTCCCATTGCACAGTGTGAGTGGAATAAACAACGTATGGGAGAGTGAAAGTTCAGGAGAAGAAGGAGATTGTGTGTTTGCGGCATCCTTGGAAGTTGATCAAAGGGGTCCGTACGTAGAGGGAAGAGTAATGGGTCATCGTGTATCATTCTTGGTTGACACGGGAGCCACACGTTCAACAGTTAAGAGCAGTGAAGTTCCAAATTTGCCTCTCTCAGGGAGGACAGTTCAAGTGGTGGGAGTAGCAAACAGACATCTGACGAACCCGATAACAGATCCGGTTCCAGTCAACATTGGTAACTATCAAGGGGTACATCAGTTTGTGGTGTGTGACTCAAGCCCGATAGCACTGTTAGGAAGAGACCTATTGTGTAAATTGGGTTGTTCGATAATGTGTTCAAACGAAGGAATAAAAATAGAAACGAGCAATGATGGGGAAGAAGAGGACAGTGTAGAGGGGGATGAGATGGAAACAGTCGACGAAGAGTATCCTCTGATTTGTCTTTTCCCGATGATAACTGAAGAAGATATCCCAGCAGAATTACGGGAAACAGTCGGAAAGGAAGTGTGGGACATGACAGGGAAAGAGGTGGGATTGATGAAAGGAGTGGAACCAGTAAAAGTAATGGTAAAGCCCAATGCGATCTTTCCCCAGACCCCACAATACCACATGCCACAAGATACTCTCATGAAAGTTGCCCAACTCATTGACGAATTTGTAAAACAGGGGGTACTGAAAGAAGTGTTAAGCAGTCCATGTAATTCACCGATAATGGGACTAATAAAGCCAAGTGGGAAAGTCCGACTCGTGCAGGATTTGAGAAAAATAAATGACATCATAATAAAGTGCTGCCCTGTCGTGCCGAATCCAGCTGTGATAATGTTTCAAATTCCTTGCGATGCTGAATGGTTCTCAGTCATCGATTTGTCACAAGCATTCTTTTCTGTGCCTCTTCATGAGGACAGTCAATTCCTCTTTTGTTTCAAATTCCTAGACAGAGTATACAGTTGGTGTCGAATCCCTCAAGGGTTTTCTGAGTCTCCGTCAATATTCAATCAAGTTCTAAAGAGAGATTTGGAGGAATTAGAATTGCCATTCGAGTCAACCCTAGTACAGTACATTGATGACATACTGGTTGCATCAAAGACAGAAAGCAACTGCACAGCCGATACCATTGCTCTGTTGAATCATTTGGGAAGGAATGGACATAAGGTGTCTCCTTCCAAATTACAGTTCTGTCAGAAGAAAGTGAAATACTTGGGTCACCAAATAGAGAAAGGGTCACGGAGAATAATGAAGGAAAGAGTCACAAGTATACTCCAAATGAGTCCACCAAAGACAAGGAAGGAGGTGAGGAAGTTTTTGGGAATGGTGGTATATTGTCGCCAGTGGATTCCCAACTTTTCGTCTCTAGCGAAGCCCCTACTGAAATTGACCCAAAAGGATGCCTTGGATGAAATTGAGCTGAAAGGAGACGAGATGGATGCTTTTGTTGAACTAAAGGAATGCATGTGCAGGGCTCCAGCTTTAGGTATGCCTGACTACACGAAGCCTTTCACATTGTTTTGTCATGAACGTGATGCATGCTCTTTGTCTGTCTTGACCCAAGCCCATGGTGGCGTAAACAGACCAGTAGCGTATTTTTCAGCTACTTTGGATCCGGTTGCAGCAGCACTCCCAGGGTGTTTGCGCGCCGTAGCAGCAGTTGGTATCAGCCTCACTCAGAGTGAAGGAATAGTGATGGGACACCCAGTAACAGTCATGGTCCCTCACTCAGTTGAAATACTTTTGACCCGCTCCCGAACGCAGCACATGACTGGAGCTAGACTCACAAGGTATGAAACGATAATTCTGGGCTCACCGAATGTGCAGCTGAAAAGGTGCACTACGTTGAATCCAGCTACCTTGCTTCCTGGAGAAAATGCTGAAATTGAGAACGCTGAAGACGTCGAGCATGACTGCCTTCAGGTGACTGAATTTTGCACAAAACCCCGACCGGACATCAAGGATACCAAGCTTGATGAAAATGACCAAATTGTTTTTGTTGATGGTTCATGTCTAAGAGATGGGATGGGGATTTTGAAAGCAGGATATGCTGTATGTACTGTAACAGGTGTCTTGGAAGCGGGATGGCTTCAAGGAGTCTATTCTGCACAAGTAGCAGAACTTGTAGCCCTTACCAGAGCATGTCAACTGTCTGCATTGATGAAAGTCACCATTTACACTGATAGTCAATACGGGTTTGGGATTGTGCATGACTTTGGACAACTATGGTCACAGAGAGGTTTCCTGACTTCTTCAGGATCCCCAGTGAAGAACGGGGAGAGGATAAGGGAATTGTTACATGCCATTCAAGTACCAGCCGAAGTTGCAGTGGTAAAGTGCAGTGCTCACACGAAAGGACAGGACTATGTGTCTCTGGGAAATGCATATGCGGATCAAGTCGCAAGATTTTGTGCCTTGAACTGTATATTACTAAGAGATGATTGGAATACGATAAATGAGCCAGAACTCGAACCAGCTGAAGCATTTGCCTTGAAGGTCGTAGATACAATAGATGAATTAAAAGCATTACAAAACAATGTCAGGGATGATGAAAGAGATTCCTGGATTAAATCACAATGTATAAAGAGACAGGACGAGTTATGGGTTTCACATGAGGGAAAATTTGTTTTGCCAAATAGTCTCTTATCACAGCTTGCGCGGTTCTATCATGGGCAAGCTCACCTAGGGAGAGATGCCATGATAAGATTGTTCAAAACTGATTGGTTTAACCCCAGATTTCGCCAAGCTGCAGAAGCAGTTTGCATCGATGTATCACTTGCCAGCAGATGAACCCAGGGAAGGGAACAGTTGTGAATGCGAGTCACATTGGTAGGGCAAGCGGTCCTTTTAGCCGCATGCAGATGGATTTCATTGAGATGCCTGTGCATGGGGGTCTGAAATATGTGTTGGTGATTGTGTGCATTTTTAGTCACTGGATTGAGGCACACCCTACACGTAGAAATGACAGCCTTACAGTTGCCAAGCTATTGTTGAGGGAGTTGATACCACGTTTCGGATTCCCGATCTCTTTAGAATCAGATAGGGGAAGTCACTTCAATAACGAGGTGATAAAGTTACTTTGCGAAGCACTGAACATTGAGCAAAAGCTGCACTGTAGCTATCGCCCTGAAGCATCAGGACTGGTGGAGCAGATGAATGGTACGCTGAAATCGAGAATGGCAAAAATATGTGCATCGACAAATTTGAAATGGCCTGACGCATTGCCCTTAGTGCTAATGTCAATGAGAAACACTCCCGATAGAAAGACTGGATTGTCTCTGCATGAAATTCTCATGGGCAGGGCTATGAGACTTCCTGCAGTTCCCGCAAACATGCTTTTGAATATTACAGATGATATGGTGTTAGACTACTGCAAGGGTCTGGCTGACGTGGTTCGCTCTTTCTCTCACCAGGTGGAAGCAACCACCTTGCCAACGATCCAAGGTCCAGGACACGCACTGAAAGCAGGTGACTGGGTCGTGATAAAGAAGCACGTGAGAAAATCGTGTCTGGAACCCCGTTGGAAAGGCCCTTTCCAAGTGATCCTGACGACAACTACCGCTGTGAAGTGTGCGGGGGTTCCCAACTGGATTCACGCCAGTCACACAAAGAAGGTGTTGTGTCCCACAGATGAGGAAGTTGAAGCGCTGAAAGTACCAGTGCCTGATAAAGCAGTACCGAGTGCTGAGACAGAACAAAAGCGAACTGAAAGCGAACAGGCAGAAGCAGGAGAGAAGGAGATATTCTCCGACGACGAAGACACCAACTCACTTGGGGGAGACCAAGGAGAAAGTTCAGACAGCGACGAAGAAGCTGCAGGTGACAAAGAGCCTGAAGCAGCTGAGGGTAGCAAAAAGCCTGAAGCAACTGAAGGCGACAAGGAGCCTGAAGCAGCTGAAAGTGATAAAGAGCCTGACGAAAGTAACGGTGACGAAGGGCTCGAAAAAAGTGAAAAAGCAGGAGAGCCTGATCAGAGGAGGGCTTTCCCAGAAGCAGACGATACAGAAAAAGAAAAGGAGAACGTGATCGATTCCCTGGAAGAAGGGGATAAGAGAGAAAAGAACGAAAAGGTTCAACCTTCCACAGAAAAGACAGCAGGTCCATCAAATGGACATGGTGCAAAGAGGAGACTAAGCATCTCACCAATAAAAGAAAAGGGTAAAGAAAGTTTGGGCGACGGAGGAAGGCCAAAAGTGAAAGAGAAAAGAAAAGAAGTGACTGTCGTGGAACAATCGTCAAGTGAAGAAAAAGACTTGACAAAAGAGGAAAGTACCAGCGAAGCAGAGTCGAAAAGAGAAGCAAAATTGAAAAGAAAAAGGATACCAAACAGGAGGTATTCCGGTCCTGAATGGGCATATGCAGTCAATGATGATTGGACTGACGAGTTTGTGTCTCTAAGCATCGAGAACGAAGAAGAAGAAGAGATACCAATAGAAAAGAAAAGTTTCATAGACTCTGTCGATTGAAAGAGTAAATGATATTGCTCGCTACAATATAACGTGAAAGAAACAACCAGCTGAGACATTGTTAAACCGGATGAGACAGTTGCTAAACCGATAAAGACTGAGTTATTGCCGAATTGAGACAAATGCTGCTAACCGATAAATGACTGGCCTTTTGAAGAAGACGGTGTGAACGTTGTGCTCGTTCAGCTTTGCATCTGAATTGCTAAATAGTTTCATTTATAAGTGCTTCTAGCTCTCTGATTCTATACAGATCATGACGCAAAACAATAGAAAGAAATGTTGTAAATACGTGTGTATAGGCTTGGTAGTAACTTGTGTAATAATAATAATGGCAATTGTGTTTGGAATGCATGGAAAGGGTGAGAATGAGACTATTACTGCTTCTACCATTGCTCCTGTTACTGTCACTGAACTAACACCATTGAAAAGACTGGCATTGGATGAGAGACTCTTGCATGATAAGAAAGAGCTTTCGTATAACGTTTTCTATCGCTTACTAACAGAGTATGTTGAGACTATGGATGCGAAGGATTGTTATGTGTGTACACAGATACCGACATCAGTAAAGGAAGGGGTAACTTATCACCACATGCCTCTTACATACGGGATTACATGTAGTATAGTAATGTCTAGGTTTTATGGCCAAACTAACATACAGTATTTTTACTCGAATTATGATGTTACCTTTGCTTATGTTCCTATAATAGCGCAGCTAAGCCAGACTGCAAAATATTGGGATTATAAAATTATGGGGGAATTTTTCGAGCCAATGCAACCTTTTGAAACGGCTCATGCTCATAGGGAGAACCTTACTTGCTCAGTCTCTGCTGTAGAAATAAGCTTTTTAGATCGCACAGATGATAGAAGGGCTCAAATGAAAGCGAAATTAGAAAAGGAGCTACATAAGAGGACTTCAGTAGATAATTATGATTTTGCTGCTATAAAGACACAAGGGAAAATAGCTTTAGATGCTTGGCATGTAGGGAAATTTTGCATATATCGAGGTGAATCTTATTATGACAACATTTTTGTAGGAGCGAGTGAGTGTAAACATACGTTTATTTTTAAGGCCAAATGGACATTCATGATGGACGGACTGGACCCTGTCATTCCAGGTGTATATTACATTTGTGGGCATAATGCTTATTATCGTCTTCCCAAGGGATGGTGGGGGAGATGTTATTTGGGTATAGTGTTTCCAAAGGTTTATCAACTGGATGACGTATCGATGATTCAAAAGACATCTGGATCCCATCGTATCCAGAAAAGAGAGACCGCAGCTGCTGTGGTAGGTGATATATTTGGAGCCATGATTCCTTCATTGGGAGTTGTGTTGAATTCCATCAAGATACGAAAGTTGTCTACTATAGTGGATAACATGCTGACAAAGTTTTCAGGTGCTATAATCCTGATAGATGCTGAGCTTGCAGCGGAAAGAGCTATGACTCTTCAAAATAGGCTTGCTTTAGACATTCTTTTAGCAAAGGATGGAGGCGTTTGCAAAATGATTGGTGCACGTCACTGTTGCACCTATATACCGGATAATAGTGTGAAGATTAAAACTATGCTTGCTAATCTAACAAAAGAAAGTGCAGATTTGAAAGAACTGAAAGAACCAGGAGTGTGGGAGAAGGTTGGAAAGGGACTAGCTTCAGTGGGACATTGGCTTGGGGGAATTTGGAATGGAATATTATTGAAAATAATAGAAGGAATATTAATAGTAATAATTTGTGTATTTGGAATTTGGGGAATAAAAAGGGGAATAATAATGATTATGGAAAGAATTAAAAGAAGAAAGGAGGAGAAAATTATGAAAAGAATGGCAGAAGAATACAAAGCGCAAACTAGGGGAATTAAAAGGAAAAGGGAACTGACAGAATTTTAATGGAATAAAATTTGTGGGCGTGGTTTGGTGTGATGACAAATAGTCATCAGAGGAGGGATTGATGAAGCAGAAAATGAAGGTTTTGATTTATTAACGCTTAAACGTAGTGCTGAAATAATCATGTGTGACTTTAACCGAATTAATAAAGATTGTACGGGGACAAAATGTGCCCTCAGAGTAGTTTGCCATCATTTATATGCGTGCTTTATATAACGTGGTGAATTAGAATTGCACTAATCCGACATAATCATAAACGTATGCTACGATTTGCTTGTTTGAAATGTTTTAGCTTAGCATTACTTTAGCGGAGGCTTTGGCCTAGTTGCCTGGTCTCACGGTTTAGATGCTCGTATTTTTCCACTGTGCTAATAAACGTGTATTCTTGCTTGAAGCTGTACTTTTCCACAGAAACTGTTCACATGCTTATCTTAAAGTTAGTGCCAGCCTGGCATATTTTCTCTTTAATTCAAGGTCGACTTGCAGGTGCGGACAATGGAGGCTCTGAGAGTAAGCTAATTGGGAGACAATGTTGCGATTTGCGTACCCATCTCCAAGGATAATGTATGCTTAAGTAAAAGCTTGAGAACTGTCGTTTTTGATTGGTCAATTTGAAGCTAACCTGTGAACCCTCCAATGGAGACCCTACAGGACTCGAACTGTTGTCTATAAAAAAAAAACAGGTGCACGAGAGGAACTCGCTCTCTCTCTCTGTCATCGGACATCCTGCCATTTTGACTTCGTAGCTATTATGGCCCACTTTGCTGCGACGCCATTTTGAGAGACTTTGATGCTTTCTCTAATCGAGAGAAAGAGACTTTAATGATTCTTGCCCTAGAGACTGTAACTTTGATTTGATCCCTTTGCATGAAGTAATAGTTTTACCTTGCCGCCGTGAGGCATTTGCCCCGTTCACCCCTGCCCCTTTGTCCCGTCCCATGCGGATCAAGAACGGTACCCATGCTGACCGAAGAACGGTACCTGTGAGACGAAGACTTCCTTGTTGCTGATCGTAATTGGTAAATATGAAAGGAATTTGTAAAATTGCATTGTGTTTCTTTTAGGTAACCAACTGCTGATTTTTGGTAAGATCCCTAGTTAAGAGTTTTTCTAAATTAATGTTGCTAAATTGTTTTGCATGAAGTCCCACATGCTGATGCTAATTTGAGGTTAGACGAGGATTCCATATGTTGCACGATGCAATTTGAGATCTTGTTATGCTGACTAAATGTATGCTATTAGTTCATTACAGATTATCGTATTAGTGCTTTGCATTGCCATTATCGAATGCCTTGTGATTCAAATGCTACATAGATTACACTTGTTTCGACGTTATGGACAGCTATTAATGTTCATATATGTTTATCATTTGGTGTTGAGACACATTTATATTGTGCTAGCTTTGTTAATATAGGGAAATAAAATTCACTAACTTTGCAATAAACTGGTGTGGTTATTCCTGACTGAAAGGTCAGGGTTCGCCGAAATGTATTCTGGATTAATTGTAAAGTGTTATGTTGTTCAAGGTGTTGCTTATGTTCGTTATTGATTATTGATTTGATGCGACTGATCGATATAAGAGTACAGAGAGTTCCCACTTAGTCAAAAGATTCATCGGCCTAAAGAGCGTCCAAACGCAGGTAAAATTATTACTGTGTTCCGCTCTATCAACATCTTGTGATTCTGGGCTAATCACTTCATCTCCCCGGGCTACCAAAAAAATGAATGTGCCCTTGTTTAATGTAACTGGTGCTCACGTCAAGCTCTCCAATACCTTCGGGTCGAGTTCGCGCTATATAAAACGTCCAAAAAAGCCCTCCTTAGATCTACATGTTCCTTATTACTCGTTAATATATTTAAAGCCAAAATGGTCCCTCACATGAGGTTTTCATCTGTTTGATGAGACTTCATTCACAGTCACCACATGCATGATGCTACCCACATTTTCTGTCCGCAGTACGATGGGTTCATCTTTTCCTTTCGGCACCTCTCCTGGTATGAATTCCTGCTTTTGGAAGTTTGAAACGTAGGCGTTCCCTCGACCTTTTCTTAATCGTGGTCTCTATTTCTTTTCTCAGACGTCTGTGACCCCAGTGTAAATTAGGCCTCGAGTCACACATCCATAGGCTCTTATTTTAGTTTAGAGGAGGTGCACTTAAATGACTGTATCTTTGCAAGCATTTTATCTAATTTCATAACGTTACCTTACAATCGATTCAACCGAGTGTACCTCTGTAACCCCAGAGTCCAATTAAAATGTGTACTGGAACATGGACCTCGCACTTTTAACAACACCGGGGGTGTACACTGTGTGCTCTGAGGCACACATAATTTTAAGACAGCAACGTTTTAACACGCCAGGTAAAATGATTACAACACTGCTGCGGTTTTATTAAAATTCATGCAATTACTTGGCCCACTCATAAAGAGCCTCCCCATTTGGAAATCATCTCCACCGAAATTTCAAAATGTACTAATCTCTTCTTTAAAGTGAATTAATCCCACATGAAGTCATAGACGTATAGCTGTATCCCTGAAGCAGATGTCTGATATGGAAACCTAACCCAGAAATGCTCCCTTGATACACATTCCACAGGAAGCTCATAGGCCGTATTCAGACAGAAGCTTTGATGGAACAGCAAAATGCAACAGATTGTGCTTCAGCCGACCAAGTTTACAAGTTTTGGTGGTTCATAACCATATAATTTATGTCAGGAACACGTTGCACATTGAGCAAAATGCTTCTTCAAATGTTACTTATTCAAGTTGGGTGGAGTTTACCACCAGTTAAGGTCCCAAGTGATAATAAATCTTTGTCCTTGGTCAGTCTCATGAGATAAAATTGTAAACACTGAAGTATACAAAAGTGCTATAAGCCCTAATAAGGGCGAAACCGCCAGGCCAGGTGCTTGGTTGCTTGCATCCTGGTTCAGGGAGGACCTGGCCTGGCAGGTGGCATATTGGGCAAAATAATGATGGACTGGTATACAACCCCAAGTAATTACCAGTGGCTGAGATTAATTCAAGCATTCCATCCATCAAGTTTTTGTATGCTTTTACGTGACGCCCTAAGAAAGATGGGTTAGCCAGGCATTGGTCCTGTGTACTCTGAGCCACTGGAACCAAGCTATGCCCAGCTGATGAGCCACAGTAAGGGCAAACCAGTCCTGGCTTGCTTTTGTTCCAGTTCAGGGAGGCCCTGGCTTCGCCGTTCAGGCTGGACTATTCCTACTGGAGGAGGGTCAAGTCTGATTTGCATATGGCTGGGTCCAGACTGAGGTGTCATGGTGGGCAAAATAATGATGGACTGGTATACAACCCCAAGTAATTACCAGTGTTAGAGATCATTTCAAGCATTCCCATAGTCATTTTTTAATACACTTCAGTGTGACCCCTTAAGTGGGGCAGATAAGCCCAGATGCTTTGTTGTGCACACTTACTGTGGCATTGGAACCAAGCTATACCTGCCTGATGAGTCCTAATAAGGGTGAAACCCATCCTGGGTTGCTTATATTCCGGCTCAGGGAGTAAAAGGCCTTGCATGTCGGGCTGGACTGTTCCCATTGGAGCAGGGTGAAGCATATGGCTGGATCTAACCTGAGGTGGCATGGTGGGCAAAACAACAATGGACTGGGATGCGGCTCAGAATATTGTTAGTGGCTGAGATTATTTTAAGCATTCCATCCATTACTTTATTATATGCTTCAGTGTGATGCCCCAAGAGGGATAGGTATGCCACAACATGGGTCCCGTGCATACTGTGCCACTGGAACCAAGCTTTACCTACCTGATGAGCCTTAATAAAGGTGAAACATGTCCAGGGGACCCTGCAATTCAGGCTGAACTGCTCCCATTGGAGCATGGTCAGGGCTGATTTGCATATGGCTGGATCTAAACTGAGTGGGCATGGTGGGCAAATAATAATGCAATGGGATGCAGCGCTGAGTAATTACTAGTGGCTTAGGTTAATTCAAACATCCCTACCATAACTTTTTTGTATGCCTCAACAGAATTATAAACATCCCTACTGCCAAAGAGGTGCACATGAACAATATAGAAAGAACATGTCCATCCAACGAGAACATTTTATAAAATGCAAATCATTACACATTGGCTTTTGAGGAATATCCAACACATGCCAGGTTGGAACAAAGGCAAATGCTGAACAGGTTTAACATGGACATACTATTTGCTCTTGTTATTTGATGTATCAAACAACTTTGGGGCCTCATTTGCAACGTTTTGGTGCAGGGTAGCACCACAAGGATTCTCGAGTCAAAAGAAAAGGGCAGGAATCTGCCATATCTATGTGATACGGCACATTGCTGTCCTTTCCCCCTGCTCTTATGCACAATTGGCTGCCATGCCCCAACGCAGGCACCCTGCACCATGGTGCAAGGGTGTCTGTGTTGTAGGAATGATTGTTTTTGTGCAGAAAGGAACACCGTCCTGTACAAAAACAATCACTGGAGGTGATTTTCTCTTACTATGTGTGCTGCACAATGCACCACACATAGAAAGAGGAAAAACGTAGGCCAAATAAGGATATTTCACCTCCCTTACACCTCCCCTGGGGAGGAGAAGGCTTTTGATGCATTCCCAGGTTTACAAAACCTTGTAAATCTGGAAATGCCTCAAAATCAATGGGTGTTACGGGGACCACCCACCGCAACACCCATATAAAGTCTCTTTGATGCAAAGTAAGGCAGCTCAGCAACTTGTGTTGGGTTGCATTGCTCCATATCTACAAGGCCATAAAGATCCATGCAAAGTGGCTTTGCGTGGCGTTATAGATCTTGGCCTGTGCTGCTGGTGTGTCAAATAAAGTGAAGCACCGGCAGGGCAAGCTGCTTGTAAAAAAAGCCCCTTGGTATCAGAATGCCGCCTGATGTAAATCCCATGCCTTAAGAAACATCTAAAAACATATTTAAGGTAGAAAATCCAAACACAATGGAACAATAATTTTAAACAATATTTAGGACACAATATTTTTGTCAGATGACATTCAGTATCAAATATTCTGATATACAAGCAAACGTGATCATTTGTATGAGCCTCACATTCAATTATTTTTGGGCAGGTACAATATGTAGAGATGCAGTTTTCACACAAGCACTGCAAGTTGTGGTACAAGTTGCGCATGGCACATCTTTAATTTTTTGGGGGTTTGTGAACCATGCACATTAGTGTCTGCACAAACTGATCTTTACATGGCCACGAGTCCATTGGAGAACATAAAAGAGCTTAGTTGCAAAAGTAGATTCGGTCATAAATGTGGGGGGGGGGGGTTTGACTGACAGAAATCCACAACGGTATTACTGGTGGGCCTAAATGCATTTACTACTCTGGATGTCTCCACAATGAGTTTGGAGAAATCAACAGTAGTTAGTAAAACTCAAGTAGTGGGAAGTGGCTGTTCTAGGGTGTGGTTGGTCTTGAAGGGTCAAGAATGCTCACAAACCAGGACATTTATGGGTATTCTCAAACTCCACCCTGGAAATAGTCAGAGGTTTTTTTCCAGCACTTGGCTGGAGTAATTCCACTTCCAGGATGGAAAGGGGAATGGATTATCACACATTTGCTGAGAGGGTAGAGAAGGGTCTTCCTCCATAGGGAAATATTTGCCCCGTGGAGAAGGAAAATGTGCAGTTGCACAGGAGGCTCCAATTCCAGGAGGCTCCAATTCCTCTGTGTGGCATTATCCACTATTGTGAACATTACACATACATCTATACCATATACTGTGGTTTGCAGGACAAAATCATTACCTATTCACTAAATTTTCAACTGTAAAGTTAGATGTTTGGTCTAAACTCAGACCACCCTGAGTGCGGATCTAAAGATACTACCCCTAAATGCCCTTTGTGATTTCCCATAGTCGTAAACTTAGACGTTTGGCTTAAGTTTAGACCACAGGGAAGATCAGGGGTTATAAATAAAAAAAAGTTTAAAAAGTACTGTTCGTCGCCGCCACCGTCCTCTCCTGCTGCCTCGCTCATCTTCCTTTCCTGATCTGGTGTCCTAGCTTTTGCTGGGACACCAGAAGAGGCTCCCCAGCAATCCTGGTGCTCCTTACATGCTAAACATAGCATGGTAAGCAGCATCAGGATTGGTCTGAGTGGCAGTGACTGCTGCTCAACACAACCCTAGGGCCTGTGCAATTTCTAACCTAAGTGCGCATGTGTGTTTGGACGGCTATCTTAGGCCGTCCAAACACACATGCACACGTAGGGGCATCTTTCAGAGAGCCTAGCACTACTGGAGTATCACTTTTGTTGTCAACCTGGTGGCGCAATGCCCTGCGTCATATTTACAAAGTGACGTTAAGCCACTTTTTGGGGCTTAACGGAACCTTGCAAACATGACCCCTTCACATGCAGCACTTTGCGTGTAAGGGGCGTGCAATGGGTGTTGCTGTGGGTGTACCACAGCAAAACCCATTGCATTTTGACGCTGCCTCAGATTTACGAATTTTCAGTGCCAAAATCTAACGTCACCCCAGGGTTGGCATTAGCATGGTGGAACAAGGAGAAATGCTTTCATTTCTCATCGTTTTTTTCTCTTTCTATGTGTGCTGCGTTCTGCAGCACACATAGAAAGAGCAAATCGCCATTTAAGATTGTTTTTGTGCAGGAAGGTGTTCCACAATTGCTCATCCCCCCTCCCACCTTCCGAGGCCCAGCCCCACCCTGCCCCTCCCTGCACCTGCTGGCTGAGCCAACAGCAGAAAAATAAAACAATATTCAAATATCGTTTTTCCTGCTGGTGGCTCTTAGCCAGCGGGGCGATGCTCCTCCACCATTGCAGAGGAGGCGCCCAATCTCAACTATTGGTATTTGACACAAACCTTGAAAAGGCTCCATTCCTTTTTGTCATGTAGAACTCAAGTTGCCTACATTTCAACCCTTCCAGTCTTCCTTTATTCTGATTGCATATGGAGTACCTCAGGACTTCACCTTGAGCCATTCACTCTTCAATTTTGACAACACCCCACTCGCCTCCTTAATTAGTTCATCCAGGTTCAACCTTATGACAACTTCCCAATACATCCACATCATTGTGTGTTTCCACAGCAGTGATCTGATCACCAGCCAGGAACAATTCTGATCATGCATTGCATCTGTGGATGCACAGATGAATAAAAACTGCCTTAAACTCAACAGTGATATGACAGAGGTACTGAGAATGGGTAAGCACACTTCTTTCTGGTCACCTTTGTAGTGGCATCATAATGTGGACCTCCACCAACTACTGTATCGTCTACAAAGAAGATTGGTTTCCTGGGCAGTACATCACCCTTGCCCTCAGGGCAAGTACTCTGTGTAGCCTCCTCCTGTGTTTGTCATATAAGGATGTGCAAATAATACTGTACCTTTCCTACTTGATTTTGCCATTAAAACCAATATTCAAGCCACAATCCTCTTTGAACTTCACATGGGTTACTTCATTTATCTTGGTCTCCCGTCCTCCATCCCCTACCATTTTCAAGTAATTCAAAATGTAAGCACTTAGCTTATTTTAGGTTTACCTCCACAATATTTCATATCAACTCACCTTAAGACATTTGACTGTCTGCCAGTGGTTAAGTGCCCCATCTTCAAATATATCTGATAAGTCCACTGGGCCATCTATCAGTCTGGACCCATTTACTTGTGAAACAGATTTCAGTTCTGTCATTCTAACTGCACTTTGCACTCAGCCAAAACTATTTGGCATGAATAACCTTGCATTAAATGGGTCCGTATCAGTAGCCATTCATTTTCCTTCCTTGTGGGTTAACACTGGAATGCCGGACCTCTTAAACTTTATTCTCTAACCTACCACTTTTCATTCTGGAAATATCCTAAAAGTTATATTCATTAGTTTCTTTTGTCATCTGGTTCAGTTTTGTGCCTTAACAACAGCCCAAACATGCTCTACAAATTGGCCTAATTTACTTATTCATTTATTACGGGTTGATTACATGCAAGTGCTTTACGCCTCACAACAGGTATGGAACGTGCTATAGAAATACCACAACAATGCCAACAAGTACTCAATATTAAAGACTACAAGACATTATAAAGGTAATGAGAAAGAGTAGTGATGTGCATAAAGTGAAACAATGCCCTCCCTGGTGGCTACTATGTAGTGATGGGATATGTATTATGATTGTGTGCAGGGTATTAGCCTTTAGCAGGATATTTGTGAGCTCAGGCACATTATGGTGACTCACTGTAGGAACTGGAGGCAGATGTTCTAGTCCTTGGCCCCTTCCAGGAGTTAAAATGGGTCTTTGTTCACCCTAGCTCTACATGGGCAGTTGATGAAGCTGGCATAAGGACAATGGAAGGTTCAGGTCACAAGACCTGCTTCTGAATGTTCTCACTATGATTAAATGGGAAATTCTTTTGTGACTTTACTGCCTGGCTAGACAGCGTTTCAAGAAGCAGAATAATTACTAGAGGAGATGGTGGCTACTTTGAGGGAGATTGCCCTCCCACTTATTAGTCAATAACAGCAGCTGAGGATCAAAAGCTGCAAACACCAGAAGGCCTATTGGACCAATTTTAAGGTTTCTCTCGTAGATAAGACACAGCGTGCTGCAGAGGACACCAGAAAGAGATGTTATTCTTTTCTTCCTGGGAAGAGAGTTTCACCTCCAATAAAGAGTAACCTATAGGTATTTATATCACTTAGGCTAATAGAAGGCACCTTAGGGGAAAACAACAAATAATCTAATCAGATTTATCTCCACCACAACATTTCTTTATACTTGTTTCTTCTAGAGACCGGTCACTGATCGCATTCACCTTTTGAAATAGCCTACCATTCATATCTTTTTGCAGAATCAAAACCTACTAGGAGGTCAGTATGTGATCTATTTATTATATTAAATCGAAGAACCATTAGACACAAAATAAGGTGTATGGAACCTATGAAGTGCTTATAACCTGATTTGCAGGCAAGGTTGATGTCTCATCTCTGCCTACAAACTGTAATCATAATCCAACATAGCTGTCTCACATGGAGGTGGTAAGGTGAATACACTAGAATCACATTATAACATATGGTGGTGGCTATCCTCGATTCATCCACTCTCGTATGTAGTTGTATCACCAGCATAAAAATGCCTCAGTGCATGCACATCATGTGGTGTTGGAGATCAATGGAACTTAGGACCTGTTATTAGTATTGAAAAATAACTATTTTCAGTTGGTCATCACGAGCCCTATGTTTTTATTTCAGATTGCAGAGAAAAATTACATATTCCTGCATAATAGAAGTTGAAGAACCTATTCTATACATTTTGCAAACAAATCTTTTTTCTTTTTTCCCCCTGATATTTGGGGATGTGCCCTGATGAAGGTGGTTCCCTAGGAGGAGAGACACCAAAACGTACGTCAGCACTGCTATTTTTCTCATGAACACAAGACCAAGACACTGCTATTTTTCTCATGAACACAAGACCAATGCTTTATTGGGCGATTTGTGGACTAAGGCCAACAAATCACATACAGGACAAAAAGGATTATGAATCAATGGCATTTCAAATCTTCTTCACTGACATAAAACCAATGGTTATTGGAGGACCTGTATAGTAAGGCCAACAAAGCATATGTAGGACGTAATGGACTATGAACGAATACTATTTCTTATTTCTTGTTGTCTGAATAATGTTTATGTATTGCCATATGGATTTTTATTAAGGGGTTCTGATACTACAGTGTTTCTGGTTGATGTTAAGAGCATGTGGTTGTTTGAGTCTGGATGGGAAGTGAGTGGTTGTATGAAGTGGAAAGTATGATGTACCTGTACTTAGGGGGGATTTTGTGGATTATGTCTTATTCGTTATGATTATGCTAAACTATATATGATGAAATTACGCTGAGCAGATTATGATTATGGTTTAAATAAATAGAAAATGATTGAATTGGCATATAGGCTTGAGATGTATATTACATAATAGGTTATCAATCTAAGGCTTGTCAGATTTATACATGGTGGCCCATTGGTTTATGTATATTGATTTTGTCCCTGGTTGGGCTAAAGTATATGATCAGGGACCCTCTTGTCTCATGAACACCAGAGGAAATAGCAGAATGAGCTCAGCAGAATGGTGAGCCTATGAAATTAGCTGGAAAAAGTGAAGGCTAACACACTTGGGTTTCGTCCTTTTCTTATGGCAATAAAAGTTAATCAGTGCACCATATGGACAAATAGCTGAAGGAAAAAGAGTTGCTGACTCTGAATTTAAGTTTTGTGACATGGGGTACCTGTTTGGACACCATCCGCAAGCAAAACTGATGCAGGTAAAATACTGTGTGCCATGGATGGGCTATCTTAGGTCAACCTTATATGCACTCAAGCCACCTTGATGGAGTAGCAATTAGGAACTTGTAGCACATAGCCTGCTAATTATGAGTGGCAGTGTACAGAAGGGGCAACTCATCTGAAATATCAACCAATGTATATCAAGATGAGTTTGTCCCCTAAAAATATTATCAAATCGATTCTACCTAACTTGAAAGAAAGATGGCAGGGAACACATTAATTTTTTCTGATCCAACACTGAGGGCAAAACATCTGGAAGAAAATAGGAGGACGTTGTAGGGTACCATCTGCTGCAGATGTAACAGTGTAACAATGCAAAGGCCAGCTCTAAACAAAGGGAAAGAAAAAGAGGAAGAAAAAGAACACAAGAGGAAGGAGCTGTTAAAAAACAGAATGAAGAAATTGCCATATTGGGATCTCAGCGCTATTGCAGGAAATACAGTGAAAGATAAAGAAAAACTCATTCTAGGGGTTGAGATAATAGAGGAAATCATACTAAACAAAAGGCCTACAGTGGCCAAAGAAAGAAGGTCCTTAGAGATGTGAGAGTGAAGTTTGAAGAGACCTCCAATCATTACACACTCTTAGACTAAGAGAGAAGACTATCAGAGACAGGTTTCCTAATTTTGAATTTTTAAGTATTAGGAAAAAAAAATCAAATTATACAGTGCTTTGTCTCTACATTTTCACACCATAAGAAATTACACACATGAAAACTTTTTACCAATTGACATTTTGATGTATCAATGGCACTTTATTCCAAATAGATTTTATCAATTGTATCCAGATGTTTGTAAAGTGTGCTGGAGATGTTAATAAGAGGTGGGGACGAGAGGGGCAACTCATTTGTATCGGGTGAGGGTGCGATGGATTCAAACCATTATCGGAGCTTAATTCTACCACAGGTAGGGAAGGTCTTGGGCTACCCAGTTCCACACTACCCTAGACTGATTTTGCTGGAGATTATGTCCATTGATGTGGAATATATTGCTATAGCCTATAAAACTATACTTTTCCATGTGCCACAAGCAGCTGTGATATTATTCCACATGCTACTGGCGGCCACATATTTAATCCCTTCACAATGGAAAAGCAGATCCCACCGAGTGAGGCACTCTGGATCCATGGCCTATGGAAGTCTCTGGTGCTGGAGAGGGTCTCATATGAAGTGAACCAGTTTGGCAACTTATGTGGCCCACTGTGCATTGTGATGGGCACGTCCTTGGAGCTATCCACTTAGACTTCAAGCCATGCACCTGTTTGCCTAGAACACGCCAAGGGAGTGAGCAGCTGGGGGACAGCAAACTCTCACTAGCACACCATAATTAAATGACCTGAATGGGTGCACTCAAGGGGGGAGGGGTGAGGTAGTAATCTTACTTAGTTGTTATTTATTAATATAATTATGATTACATCTTCATGCCTTTTCGCATGCCTGTTCAGACTCATCCGGGATGACTCTGTTTGATAGTCTGGAAAGTATGTGCCTGTTCCTAACAAGGTCACCTGGCCATTTGAAGATATCCGTCTGTGACCTAACAATTCAACGCCTCGTCCATGTCAGTCCTCGGACCGCACTCCATCCTCCAGTCCCCAGGACAGAGCCGGAGTGACATTTCATTCAATGATGTAACCGGCAAAGCGAGGACATTCAGCCATGTAATATGTCTCTGAATAGGTGGCGCTGCCAACCTCCAGGAGCCCCGCCAGTCCCAGCGCACATCACCCGGCGTCCATGACATTGAAGCCAGCAACGCTGCTGAAGACCTCCAGTCCATCTGCAGGAGACCCTGTGTGTGACAAGCCTGTTTCCCATCTTTACTCTAAAACAGAACATTTAATAATTGCCAATGACATAAAATCTTCAATAACTATCAATAAGATAGTTATCAATTCGATACAACTGAACAGAAATGCAGTGTCTTTAAAGGTCTACTGACCACCAGACCATATTCTTGAAAGTCTGCTGAAAAAGTACAGAAAATTAGATTTTTTTGAAAGCATAACAAAATGTGCTTTTGAATAAATCTAGGTGGCCGATGGTTCACAAACTCAGGCGGTATCCAGCCTTGTTTTTTTCCCACCCAATGACATTTAAAAGTCTTGTCTGGAGTTAGGAATGGATGAGAGTTGGCAGCGATTCACTAAAGCATTTCACACCCCCCCATTTTTCTATTTTTCTCACCGAAGTGAGAACCAGGAGCCAATGGATGTAGAGGTATTTGTGCATGGCTGTGGAGAATGCAAATGACAGGCAGTTAAAAGGTCTTACCTCACCCTCTAAAAGGGTGTTGATAAAAAAGCATCTTTGCATCTGGGCTTAGCAATCACATTCTCAGACAAAGCTCATTGTCACCAGGGCCTCGTGTACACATTGGGATTCAGGTTAGGAGCCTGATTTAGCATTTGATGGATGGGGCTCCATCCATCTTGACGGACTACCATCCATCAAATTTAGTGATGACCGCAAGCCCATTATTTCTCCGAACATTGTAAGAAACCGCTGTCACGGTGGCTCCTTTTAATGTACAAAACATTTGGTGGAGGACTGCCATCTCTTTCACAGCTGTTCACTAGACGTTCAACCTTTTTTTTGTTTTTGAGAAACAAACTCCCAAAGCAGGAATTTGTTTCAAAAACACAAGAAAACTAATGACCCCAACACCCTGGGATTTGTATTTATTCCTTATTTGTTTCTGTCCCTCACTGCATGATGTTTTTATCAGTGGCAGACAGAGAAAAAAAGATGTTACACTGTCTATCTTAGAAAGGTTGGGCAGTGTAATGCCATTTCACTGACAACCCGTACTCCACTGGAAGCGTTTTCCATGAAGGGAGTCAACGGAGGCTCCATTGATGAAAAGCTTAAGATCCGACCCTCTCTGGATGAGGTAGGCGGACTGAGGGTTTAGCAGACAGGGTGCTCCATTGCATTTACGATACCCTGTCTGCCAAACTTTAAGGTCCCGATTCATAAGGGTAAACTTAGACCAGTAGTCTAAGTTTAGACCTAAAGTCTAACTATACTCAGTAAAGTTGGACTTTTGGTCTAAATTAAGACTTTTGGTCTAAACTTAGACCAAAAGCCTAAACTTAAACCAAAGGTCTAACTTCACTCATAGTAAAGTTAGGCTCTTGGTCTACGTTTAGACTTTTGGTCTGAACTTAGACCAAAAGTGTAAATTTACTACAAGTAAAGTTAAACTTTAGGTCTAAACTTAGACTTATAATCAAAATTTAGACTTTTGGTCTAAGTTTACCTTTGTGAATCGGACCCTAATTTGGGCCCTGAGTGCAACATTTTGCCTTGCCTCCTTATGACAATCATGAAAACAGGTCTGAGGTTTTGGTAGATGCAGGATGATGATATATATAACCTTTGAAGCACATAATGGGAAATATTTGGAAGGAAAGAATATTGGTGGGTGAAAGGCAAACGGAGAGTAAAAGAGTTAGATAAAGGTGAGCTTTAGTGTGGGCTTAGTGAAATGATCTAATTTAGATATCATATCAGAAGCAGCCCTTTGCTATGCAGAGGAGCTCCGCCCCACTGCTGTAAGCAGAAAAATAAAATTATTTATTTTAATTCAGGGACATCCTCTGTGTCAGCATAGGGAGGAGGAGTGCTAGGTGCACTCTAAGGCCCTGATTTCTACTTTTTTTGTGCCACATTACCATCATTTATTGACGCAAAAGCAGCACAAACTTACAAAATACAATTTTTTGCATCACAAAATGACTGTAATGTGGCTCAAAAAAAGTATAAATCAGGGCCTAAGTGCGCAGGTTGGTTTGGCCGGCCATCATAGGTGGCCAAATCAACATGCACAATAAGAACTCTCCACCCAGGCTGTGTTGCACAGCCAGGTGAAGAAACAGCACAGGCTCCCACTCCCTAACGGAGTAACATTTCAGCCCGTTCAGACCAATGCTGCCACTTCTCTAATGCTGGGTAACAGCATGAGAAATGTGTCTGGATTGGGTGGGGAGGGGAGGGGAGCAAGCACAGAAGCACCGAAGAGGCGGGAGTGGTGAGAGCGGAGGAACACCGAGGCGGCAGGTAAGTCTTTGTTTATTATTATTTCTCCCACTCAAGTCTTTATTGTTTTATTATTATTCCCCCCCTTCCACATGCTGTCCCATCAAATATCACTGGCGGCAGCCGCCACTGTGTCATATAAACACTGTACCAAACCGTTCTCATTGTTTCTGAAAATGTTTAATAAGATATGATTAGAAAAAGAAAAATCCATTCAGGAATTGTGCAAAGATGGACATTTCTGCAGAAAAAATAAAATTTCACTGCTTGAGCACTCCCCATTCAATAAGAAAAAGGACTTTTTCGGGCTTTACTTCTTATTTGGCAGTGTACAGTGGTGGAACCCTAAAGATGCTGGCTTACATCACCTTACTGCTTCTGCTTGGCTTAGAGGTTCTACCATACCTCTAGGGAAACTGAAAAATAAAAGCAGTGTCATCATACCTCAACAAGAAACAGTCACGCATTTCAAATGTTCCATATCTGATCATGCAATATAATTTAGTGTATGAAAAGGCTTTGCACATTCATAATGAAGCTAATTATTATTATGAGCATCTGTGCCTTTAATTTCGCAGGCACCTGGAAAGCCTGAGGTTTGCAAACCACTCTGATAGCGAGACAGTTCCCTGCTCATCTTGTCCACCCTCAACATACACAATTACATCGAATGCACAGAAAGAAAAGGACCATAAACGTAGATGCTGAAGTCATTTGAGTCTGATCGAAAAAAAGTATGATCAGTAATAATGAGGCTATAAAACTAGCAAATAGCATTTATGAGAACTAGTTTGAATAATCCGAAATTGTATAATCACATTGAGCAGCCAAGCAGGGAAAAGCAGGAAAACTGTAATCATGGACTGGAATGGGAGACTTTATTCAGGCAACTGCTGCCACATTTGCAAGACCATGCCGACCCCTAAAGACACACACTGCAATTGATCAAGTAGAAAATAACAATAATATGCCCAGACATCTGCACAAAGAATGCATAAACCGAAAACATTTCAAAAGCACTTTTACCGCCATGCCCATTACATATGATTAACAGCAATGAAACCAATACAATACAGATGTGTGTTGCAAGAAATCAGATTTATTAAAAACAAAAGGTGACCTGCAACATAAGACAAACACATGTATTAAACAGGTCAGTTAGTGAAAAATAATCTGCTCCAAAATCAAAACATTTGGAAAGAGAAACCATACAAAAGGAACCAGACATTTTTTTGTGATAAAATACTGACACATTACCATGTGACGCTATAGCGCATCTACTAGAGGACACTGAAAGGCATCCCTCAACTCTCCACCTCTGCAATGCTCATGAAGTGTGTTTTAAGCATACAGGGGCATATAAGAGTGCAGCACCACTGTTCTTGCACTCCTTACCGCCTCCCCAGTGCCACCATGTGTGCGCTGTATTTAAAATACTGGGAACTATGGCGGTATTTAGGGGACTAGCGTCAGAATTTTTGATGCTAGTCCGGGGCTTTGCAGGATTAGCATCAAAATTGTTGACGCTAATCTTGCAAAGTGCCCAGAGGCCCATTGTAACCAATAGAAGCCTCCTTTTAATGCCTGCTGTGAGGAGACGTTCAAAGTGCTGAAAAATACGACACAGAGAAATCTCTTAGATTTCTTTGTGCCATTGTTTCGGCCCCTGTAACGGGGGAACGCCCCCTTTGCATACATTATACCTGGCACAGGCATAATGTAGTGCAAAGGGCTACAAAGAAGCGCAATGCATGCATTGACACTTTGTAAATATGGTGCGGAGTTTTTGGCCTTCTAACGCCACATTAACTTTAAAAAGTGACGTTAATGTGGCATTGGAATGGCGCTAGGGCCTCTTAAATATTTCCCATAATATTTACGCACACGCAATACCTTGGAGACATTGAATAACTGGACTTAGAAGTAAGTAAAGACACTACACATTAGCTTAGATTTAAAACCTTTAATTTGGAGACACTGAATAACTGTACTCAAAAGTAAATAAGGACACTACATCTTGGCTTAAATTTAAAACCTGCATTTAAATATTCAGATAATTGGGGAAGGCTCCGAGTAGGCAAGCACTTTACAGCCATCTAGTGTTTGCCAAAAATGTTAGCATGGGGAGGTTTAAGTCCATGGTGGAGCCACCCAGACCCTTTAACTGAGTTGAAATTCACCCACACCCCCAACCCAGAGTCCCTTATTACGTGCTGCCTATAGCCAAAGCCATAGACCTGATAACAGCCCGTGAAGGGACACCTGACCTTCAGCTTTTGTACTTTAACATTCAGTTGTCCTATCTTGCCCCCTCCACTGCCTAGAGGGTACATTAGTGCAACTAGGGAATACCCAGGTACCACCACAGCCCTACCACAGCCCTAAAGCTGAGCAGTATCACCAATGCTCATGAGCTTTACCTAGTACTGTACTCAGACTTCTCTAAAAATCCATGTTTGATTTCCCACCTGGTGAGATTGACTCATCCCTTCACAATTACCTTTTCCTTCCCCCATCATTAGCAGTGTCCTTACAATTACATTTCCCTTCCCCATCGTTAACCATTTCCCAATGCTCCTGAGTAATGAAGGTGCCATTTATATTACTTCTCTTCTTGTGGACAAGGACTAAAACCAAAATTGCTTTGAAAGATTAGGGAAAGAAATTGTGTCTCTCCTTTCATATTGTGCCCATAAGCCAACCACTCACACCTAAGGAATCTCCGCTATTGATGCACTGTGTGTGAGCTGACCATGTTCATAAACCCCGCCTGCCCAAAAACCACCTTTGGTTGGAATTGCAGACTGGGAAATTACCTTGGGGCTCCGTTAGGGCAACCAACATGGCCCTGGCTCGACACCATTATGCAACTTCGAACAATAGTAGAAGGTGGTTCCCCTGTGGTACATTTCTTACGCAATAACATAGCACAATATAACACTGCAGCACCCTCGTCCATGGTATCTCTCGCTTGAAACAGCTGGACATGCAGCATCCCACTTTCTTGATGATTTCCTCAGCCCAAGTGCCAGCTCCCTCTGAAACCCCAACTATTCTAAATGAACGGGTGCCTTGTCTCAAGTCGTCCAAGCCACAAAGCATCTCTTAAAAACATTTTAGAATGGGTACTTTGTCAGCGGTTCTTCATTCTCATGCACCACGAGTCCAATCTGTGCTGCGGTCCCACCACAGGATATTGCTTTAGGGCGATGACTGGGTAAACCCTTCAATCCTGGTTTCCGCCCAGTATGACCCATGCACCCTTAGCAGTCTGATCTGTCTTAGACATCAGGGATTGCAAGTGCTGCAGTGGAGCTTTTCGGTTCAGCAAATAGGCTTTGACTGCTTCTCTGAATACTTCCACTTTCTCTCTAAGGAATGAAGACTCTTGCTCACTGTGTCCATCTTTGTACCAAAGAAGGATTCTTGCCATACCTTGTCCATCTTTGTACTAAAGAAGGAAGGATAGGTAACTGAGTCTTCTACACTGCTAGCAAAACTCTCAGACACTGTGTCAACTCCTCAAAATTGTTCATGAGCTTGCTCTAGTGCTCTGTTCCAGGCCTACTCACAAGCAAGAAACCACCCAGGTGGTGGATGACTCCCTATAAACCACTCTCATACTTTTCACCAGAATATGCTTGTAGGAAAATGGCTCCCTGTTGCAGTTACCCCGACCTTTTGCCTGATATTGATGCTGACTTGCCTTAGAAGTGTGCCGGGACCCTGTTAACCAGGCCCCAGCACCAGTGTTCTTTCACTAAAAATGTACCATTGTTTCCACAATTGGCCCAACCCATGGCACACAGAAAAGTCCCTTGTAAAAGGTACCAGTGAAACCGAGGACCCTGTGACTAGGGCTGCGGCATGTGTTGTGCCACCCTAAGGGACCCCTCACCTAACACATGCACACTGCCATTGCAGATTGTGTGTGTTGGTGGGGAGAAAAAGACAAAGTCGACATGGCATCCCCCTCAGGATGCCATGCACACAAAATACTGCCTGTGGCATAGGTAAGTCACCCCTCTAGGAGGCCTTAAAGACCAAAGGCAGGGTGCACTATACCACAGGGGAGGGCATAGCTGCTTGAGCAATGTGCCCCAACATTGTCTAAGTCAATTCTTAGACATTGTAAGTACAGTGTGGCCATATTAAGTATATGGTTGGGGAGTTTGTCAAAACAAACTCCACAGTTCCATAATGGCTACACTGAACACTGGGAAGTTTGGCATCAAACTTCTCAGAATAATAAACCCACATTCATGCCAGTGCTGGATCTATTAAAAAAAATGCACACAGAGGGCATCTTAGAGATGCCCCCTGTATTTTACCCAATCTTTCAGGGCAGGACTTGCTGGTCTGTGACAGCCTGCCAATGAGACGAGTTTCTGACCCCCATGGGGTGAGAGCATTTGTGCTCTCTGAGGCAAGAAACAAAGCCTGCACTGGGTGGAGGTGCTTCACACCTCCCCCCTGCAGGAACTGTAACACCTAGCTGTGAGCCTCAAAGGCTCAGGCTTCGTGTTACTATGCCCCAGGGCACACCAGCTAGTGGAGATGCCCGCCCCCACCGGACACAGCCCCCACTTTTGACGGCAAGTCCAGAGGAGATAATGAGAAAAACAAGGAGGAGTCACCCACCAGTCAGGACAGCCCCTAAGGTGTCCTGAGCTGAGGTGACCCATGCCTTAAGAAATCCTCCAACTTGTTTTGGAGGATTCCCCCAGTAGGATTAGGGATGTACCCCACTCCCACAGGGATGAGGCACAAAGAGGGTGCCATTGGCTACTGCCTCCCAGACCTACACACACCCCTAAATTGAGTAGTTAGGGGCGACCCTGAACCCAGGAAATCAGATTGCTGCAACCTGAAGAAAGAAGAAGGACTGCCGACCTGAAAGCCCCGCAGAGACGACGGAGACGGCAACTGACTTGGCACCAGCCCTACTGGCCTGTCTCCAGACTCAAAGAACCTCCACAGCAACGCATCCAGCTGGCCCAGCGACCTCTGAGGACTCAGAGGACTGACCTGCACCTAAAGGACCAAGAACCTCCCAAGGACAATGGCTCTGTCCAAAAACAGCAACAAGAAACCAAGAGACTCCCGCCTCACTCTGGAAGCGTGAGTCTTCACACTCTGCACTCGACGCCCTCGGCTCAAGAATACCAACACTACAGAGAGGACCCCCCAGGTGACTCCAACGATGTGGACACCCTGAGTCGACCTCCCTGCACCCCCCCAGCGACACCTGCAGAGACGATCCAGAGGCTCCCCCTGACCGCGACTGCCTGGTAATAAAGGAACCCGATGCCTGGACCAAGCACTGCACCCGCTGCCCCCAGGACCGAGAGGAACCACCTACCAGTGCAGGAGTGACCAGCAGGCGGCCCTCATCCTAGCCCAGTCGGTGGCTGGCCCGAGAAGCCCCCCTGTGCCCTGCCTGCATCACCAGAGTGACCCCCAAACCCCTCCATTGCCTTCAATACAAAACCCAATGCCCTTTTCACACACTTCACCCAGCCGCCATTGTGCCGCTGAGGGTGTGTTTTGTGTGCCTGTTTGGGACCCCTCAGTGTTCTACAAACCCCCCGGTCTGGTCCCCGAGGACGCAGGTACCTACCTGCTAGCAGACTGGAACCTGAGCACCCCTGTTCTCCATAGGCGCCTATGTTATTTGGGCCTTCCTTTGACCTCTGTACCTCACCGACCCTGTGTTGCTGGTGCTGTGGGTTTGGGGTTGCCTTGAACCCCCAACAGTGGGCTGCCTATGCCCAGGAGACTGAACTTGTAAGTGCTTTACTTACCTGAGAAACTATTACTTACCTCCCCTAGGAACTGCTGATTTTTTCAGTGTCTACTTTTAACATAGCTACTTGCCATTTTTGCCAAAACTGTGTACATTACTGTTTTAATTCAAAGTTCCATACTTACCTGTGTGAAGTACCTTACAATTGATGTACTTTCCTAAAATTTGAATCTGGTGGTTATAAAATAAATTAATAAAATGATTGTTTTCTATATAGAAACCTATTGGCCTGGAGTTAAGTCTTTGAGTGTGTGTTCTCATTTATTGCCTGTGTGTGTACAATAAATGCTTAGCACTACCCTCTGATAAGCCTACTGCTCGACCACACTACCGCAAAATAGAGCATTGGTATTGGCTAATTTTGCCACTATCAACCTCTAAGGGGAACCCTTGGACTCTGTGCACACTATCTCTCACTTTGAGATAGTATATAAAGAGCCAACTTCCTACAATGCTGAAGCACCCAAAGTAGGTGGTGGAGATCATGCACCTCATCCGTAAACATCTGCAATAGAAGAATTGCCCACCCACTGCAAACCCCAGGAGGGGATGACATTCTATATGAACCAGCAGCAAGCTAAAGGTTGATGTGATGCCTGCTTTGCCAGACAATGCTCCCATTTGCACCTTTTGTACTAGGCCCTCTGAACTGGCAACCAAAGTATGACACAAATAAGCCTCCTTATCCAATGCTTAACTTGTAAAAGAAAGAGTGCCAGTGCCTACACTCTGCCCGCTGCTGGTGCAGTTGAATGTCGGTGCACCGAATTCCAAGGCGACATTGTCCTAATTTCACCTCATAACTCTTTAATTCATACCAGAGACCCCCTTACCCTTCGTCTCACTCTTGCAGGTTTCTGCTTTCTCCCTTTATGACCGTTTTTCCATCTTTCTCTTCCTCTGTCTCTCCGCTTTGAGTGGTTTTCCCTCTCTTGGTTTCGGTAAACGTCTGATGCAGAAAAAATAAGTGCTGTTCCTAAAAAATGAGTGCCAGTGGCCCCCACCTGCCACCACAGGCTCAAATGAAGCACTGTCCTCATCCAAATAGTGGCTCACTGAATTCCTTTAAGGGAACAACAAATACTGAATCATAGCAAATTCCGTGCTTTCCTTTGTGAGCACTAGGACCAAAGGCAATGCCATGCTATCTCGCAACAGCGGAGTCGTAAATGGACCAACTAGTTAAACTCTTTCCCCCCCTTGTCCAATAACATCACCGCAGTGTCCTTAGGTGATTTCAAATCGTTAGCCCATGCAGCCTCCATGGGCCCATTATACGGAATTACAGAACTTTTGGTAAAGCCGTTAACTAGATAGAAAGCTGGCTTCTTCCTTCTTTGGAAATCCTTTGAAGCACAACTTAGCTTCAAGACCACCACCGTAGCTAGAAGGCCCACTCCAGCTCCAGAACCCAATTTTTCAGCTCAAATCTTCTTAGCATTAGGGGAGTTCGGTTCTTTCTGAATGCCCCGGCGACAGCATTGTCCTTCTCTCTGTATTGGTTGAGCCTCTGGTACTTCTTCCCTTGTCTCTGCATAATAATTGCATTTTGAGCGGCCCTACACCACACCAGCTACACTCCTGGCCATGTCTGCAACCCTTACCCAACTTGCAGTTCCCTGCACCGTGCTGTCAACAAACCTTCTTTTTTGGGCAGTCCCATTCCCTTTCTTTCCCTGGGTCCCCGACCTGAGAGGACAACCCCAAAGGACTGGCTGGCCAGCATCTTCTGGTCTGACTCTTGAGTGCCCCAGTGTGCCTGAGCAGGATTCTCCTGGTTCTGCATCCTAAGGAGCTGATATTAGTTGTACCATCCATCACCTTTGTGCCTGTCTCTTCCCTAGGGAGCAAAGGTTACACTCTCCCCAGTTTGTTGCAGGGGTGCTTGACCTAGGGGTTCCAGGGGTGCTGCAGCACCTCCACATAGCCTTAAAGTTAGGATGGAGAAGGAGCAATAAAGGCGTGTTTCATCCAGAAGCATTAGCAGTGCTGTCACAGACACACTGTCAAACATTAATCAACTGCTTCTGACAAACTGCTTCTAACTGTTTTAACACAAAGATTTATATATTTTTTCCTGTCTGTGAATTTTTCGACTTGAACCTAGTGGCACTCCTTGTGGTACAGTGGTGTTTGCAAAATGTCTGGAGTATGTCAATGGTTTTCTAGCACACATTTATAAACAAAACATGCGTTTACTTTACAAAATAAACGTTAATGTATTTCCAAATAGCACAGCAGCATGCAAAGTACACAGGAGGCACACCGAGGCTAAATTCCTTTAAAGTGTTTCCAAATAGTCCAGCAGCATGCAAAGTACACATGGGCCTTAATTCCAAAGTTTCATAGGAACCAAATGGGTTCAAACTACCCAAAACACATTGTTTGCTTTATGTTGTTCATACAAAGTAAAAAAAAACACTCTTTGGTATGTTCTGTCTTTTTAGGAGTTACATTTTCGCTCCCCCTCACCTGAAACAGCAGTTTCAGCACCTCTGCTTGCACCTCGTCTTAACTCACATATGCCCCCTTTTTGTTCTCTATGACTCTGTGCCCTAAATGTACCTTATCGCCCACCCCCAACCAAAATCTGCCCTCTTCCTCCATCCCACAGGTTTAATAACCCATCCCTACTACCCCTAACAGGCACACTTTAACCTGCTGCTCCTCACCTTGCCCCACTTCCCAGAAATTACCACACATTTGCCATCCAATAGTTTGGGCCCCATGAGCAACTGTAGTCAGGCAGGTAGACCTGCTACAGCTTGAGCCAGCGAATGAGTTAGACATATACTCACATAAAACTTGGTTCAAATTGGCCAACTGTAGTATATTTGCAGTCCTGAGATGGCTCCATATTCTACTTTAGAATCTCAAGTGTCATGTCCTGTATGGAATGAAGCTCCTGGAAGTGGATGCAACAAGCACCCATTTAAGTTATTTTTCTTGCTGCATCTATGCCAGTTTCATGGGGCACAGGCACCATGGTTGATTCACATCATGCTGATTGCAGTGTTCGTGGCACTCTTCTAGGAGCTGCCCATCTGAAAGCAGGCCACGCACAGGTGATTGGAGAGCTGCAGGAGACTGAGAGACACCCACTTTCTTCACTCGCTCACAGAATCTTGTGGATGCGCCAGTATGTGGACTGTTCTGCATGTCAGAAAAAGATGTACACTCAAGCAGATGACACCCAATGTTTCAAAATTGCGCTTCTTTATTTGAGGTCATAAGTAAACAATAATCAGGGTTTGTGTTAAGTCCTGGAGATTTTTACATTTTGGAGTGCACACACATTGCATGCTCACTGCAGTAGCATAGATATTAGGATTCACACACCCATATCAACATTTCAGTATCCCGTTAGGTATTGAACCCAGTGGAGGCCCCTTTGCCTGTACCATTGCAACATGTTGTTGTGCAGCACCTTTCTTCAGGACATGGTGTTTAGTACCCTTTATGTACCTGTAGCATGGTCCATGCACTTTCTCCTTTGCTGCATGCTTTCTCCATCTGCTGGGACACTATTTGGCATGAGCAGCATCCTAGCTCCTACTAACTGTTGGTAAAATTTTCCACCACTATTGTGTGTCCTGTGACTGTGCCTACTTTGGTTGTCCATGCAGCTTCATATACTCCTTTAATTTTTTCACTTCTAAAATATGAAGCCACAATCTCGCACCGTTTTGACTTGTTACCCAATTTATTAACTATTGTTCTAGGTTTGATATTGTGTTCCTTTCTTTGGAAGAGTAGGTCACTATCCTAGAAGTAAATTTTTTGGGTAGTTGGTCTTGAATTGTACCACTGTACTACTGTGTTGTGCCAGCCTCTTGGGCTGCTCCTTCTGTGACAGTACCTGCTAGTTGATGGTGTTCCTGGAGTCATTGCCAGTGTTGTTAGTAGAACTGCTGATATGGTGGACGTCATTTTTGGTGTTCAGAAGGGGTAGGCGGAACTCGCAGAATTTGACTTCACTGAATCTCGCAGAGTTACATGAAAACTGTGAGATTCTGCAGTTTCACCAATCTGCGATAATAGGTATGTTGCGCTGCTTGCACTGTAATTTAACACCTGGAGCGTGTTTTCCTCTGAAAAATCAGCTCAAATGGCAGCTGCCCAGAGGGCACAGCTACTCGAGTTGATCGAGTAGAATTTTTACTCGAAAGGCAACCTTATGACTTTTGCACCCTCCCATGTTAGAAACATCTTGCTGGATGTTCTCCTAGTGACCGGAAATAGCACTAGGGAATGGCAAATCTCATCCCAAACTTTCTTTTCTGGAACCCAGTGTTAAAGCGTCCGTCTATGTTAATTTATACACATCGGGACTCGTTTTAGGCCAATGAATCTTTGGACCCAGTGGTGAGACACCGTAAAACGAGATAACTGATCAATATATAAATTAATATGTCAATAACATTGTCAACATATATCACCACAATATATTTCACTTTAGACATTAATAAACCTTCGGCGCAACCATGACCTCTCAGTCATGAATAACCACACCTTGCTGGAGTTTTTGTGAATTTTATTCCCTAGTGATTACAATCTAATAGCAAATGTATTAATCTCAAAACCAAGAAGCAAAAGAACATAATCACAAGGCAGCAACTATGATAAGTTTTCGACGATGCAAAGATCAGAAACATAAGATAATTATATGAAGATAAGCATATCAAAATACATAGAACCTCCTAAAGGTCTTAGTTCAGCATAGCACTATGTCAGTCACGTCAGTTTCGTCAGTCAAGATGAATGCCTCATCTAGCCACTAATTAGCATCAGCATGTTGGGCTTCATGCAAAAAATTTAGAACATCAATTTGGAAAAAGTCTAACTAAGGTCTCTAATCAAAAACACACAGCAGTTGGTACCTAGAAAGAAAAGGCAAAATAAATGAATTTCCATTAGCAACAGTATAATTACCCTCCTCGGAATAGGTCAGCATACAGGATCAGTCTTCGTCTTCAGGACATCAGTTAGATCGCCGTCAGTCTATCTAAGCTAAGGGCAAGGGACACTTCCCTCATAAGGAAGGAAAGTAATGGGGCAGTCTATGGGTGAGGATGGTTTTGTCTAAGTCTCAAATCACCAAATAGAGTGACAGAGTTTCTGGATGCAATCGATCTCATTCCCTACCTAATGCCCTTTGTCTCTTGTGACATGAGTTTTTATCCCTTTTTCGAAATACATTCCCCCAAAATTCTATTGGACAGTCACTTCACCCCACTATCTGTAACCTATCAAATTATACATTAAGTAATGCATTTGTCATTTTGTGATAGTTCTCTACACTTTAATTGGTCTTCATAATTGACGTATTTCGCAGGTGGCATATCCGGGGTTACTTCATTTTCTGGCACACACTTCGGGTCAAGAGTTCTCTTCTCCGTGCTTCAATGTCCTTGAAAGTGTCCATGTTTGTTGCAAAGCCTATAATTTTTATACTAAAGCTGCTAGCATGCGGATGAGAAAAATTAGCATTGTTGCAAATAAGCGAAGAAAAGAACAATTGCTGGGTCATGGCCTTTTGCAAGTCAGCACACTGGAGAAACAGAAAAATACGCTTTAATATGAGAGCTACACAGCTAGTTTTCGACTCACGCTAACTTAAGATGTATGAATTCTAATAAATGCAGTCTTTATACGTGTTAATGTTTTCAGTTAGTCATAATACAAATGATTATTTCTTACAGTCGACATTAGTTTACGTATGTAAAAATTCTCCACGCTTAATACGTTTCAATTAATATTATTAGTGCAGTATTGTTAAATATAAGCATTTCACGTCTAGAATAGGTAATGTTTAAACTACGCTCTCTCAGTCCCTCCTCTGATGACGCTAGTCATCATACAATCTTTGATCTTAATTTTTCACCTTGCGCATAATACGCATTTCAACATCTTGCCCTTTATGTGAGCTTTCCCATATTTCATTGAACATTTTCTCTCTTTCACTTTCTTCATTTCTTTTTGTTCTTTTAGTCCAATTTCTTTTTACTTTGTCATTGACTTTGCATACCCCCCCATAATTAAAACAATTAATAGACCCATCATAATTTTTGCAAGTACCCCATTTCAAATGTTAGTAAACCAGCTTCTCACTCGGGCAATTCCTTTTCCAAATTTCTCCCAAACACCAAGTTCTTTCAGATCCTTCAAATCTGTACTATCTCTGGTAAGGTTAGTAAGCATGCTTCTAATTTTCTTACTGTTATCTGGAATAAATGAGCAACAATGACGCTCATTAAGCATTTTGCACACACCTCCACTCTTTGCTAAAAGAAGGTCTAAAGCAAGCCGATTTTGAAGAGTCATAGCTCTTTCTGCAGCAAGTTCAGTATCCATCAGGAGTATAGCTCCTGTAAAATTTGTCAGCATGTTATCCACAATAGTAGACAACTTTTGAATTTTCATAGAATTCAAGATAACCCTTACTGATGGGATTATGGCTCCAAATATATCACCAATGACAGCCGCCACTGATTCTCGTTTTTGTCTAGGATGTTGTAATTCAGACGTTTTAGGTATTTGTTTTAAGTTATCAATCTGGTATATCTTTGGAAATACTATTCCCAAATAACATGTCCCATACCATCCCTTAGGAAGACGGTAATATGCATTTAGTCCACAAATATAATAGATTCCAGGAATCGCTGGATCTTGTCCATTTAACATAAAGGTCCATTTACTCTGAAACAAAAACACATGCCTACATTCACTCGTACCCACAAACAAACTGTCTTGATCAGATTTTGGTCTATATATACAGAGCCTACCTACGTGCAATGCATCTATAGCTAATTTGCCTTGTGTTTTAATTGCAGTATAAGCATAATCATTTGCATAAGTACGTTTTTCTAGGCCTTTCTCTAACCTTTCTTTCAGTGCTTTGCGTCTATCATCTGTGTGATCTAAAAAGCTTTTCTCTACAGGAGACAGTAAGCAAGTCAAATTGTTGCGATGTGCATAAGCAGTTCCAAATGTAAGTGTTGGCTCAAAGAATCCTCTAACTATTTTAATATCATGCTCTTTAGCTAACTTATTTAGGAATTCAATCACAGGGACAAAAGAAAACACAACATCCAAATTTGAATAAAAGTATTGCACATGCTCTTGATCATAGAATCTTGTTAATAGCAAGCTGCAACTAATTCCATAAGTAAGAGGGAGGCTATGATAGGTGACTCCCTCCTGCACAGACGAAGGAATTTTTGTACACACATAACAGTCTTTCGCATCCATAGTTTCCACATACTCATTTAATAAGTGATAGAAGACATTAGTAGAAAGTTCCCCTTTTGCATTAGTTCCCTCATGCATATGTCTTGCGTCTTGCTCAAATCTCTCCCACGGTGATAGTTTAGTAGTGGTAGTTTCAGGTTTCGAAGTTGCATTAATAGTTTCTCTCTCTCTCCATGGCATTCCTACAATCACTCCCACAATCATTACTGCGCATACAACACCTATTATAAGACCTAACCAACCACACACCTTACTTCCTTTGCTACTATAAGCCATGTTTGTATAGAATCAGAATAGCAGATCAACAATCAACTTGAGAAGAAAAAACTCTTTTGCGTATTTTACAGCGTCTTCACTCACTCCAGGACCCTTTTCGTCAATTCAGGTTAGCAGCTTGTCGTAATCAGGTTTCCTTAAAGTCAAATCCAGGTTTAGTGTCACTTTCCGGTAGTTTCTAAAGACTCTTTCTCTTTTCAGCTTTCACGAACTCAATTTTATCTGAGTTTTCCCTTTGAATATCTTCAGGTAACGTAGTATTGGCCTGGTATTTCTTGATCAAAGCAGAATGCTAAGAATTCTTGTTGCCATTCAGAGGTTGTAGCATATGCCCATTCAGGACCTGTATATCTTCTGTTTGCTATTCTCTTCCTTTTTAGTCTTTGTTAACCTTGTTGTTCTCCTTCACTCAGATCATCTGCTTGTGAAGTATCACTTTCTTCTATTATTGTCTCGTTCGGTACCACCAAATGGTGTTTGCTCTTGACGTACCTGCAACTGGTTCAGGAGACTCTGACTCGTTTTGATTTGTATCTACAATTTCTCCTTCTCTTTCGTCTTCTGGTTCTATGCTGAGTTCGGGCTCTAAATCGTATTCGTCTACTTCTGGGAGAACCTCTCCTTGACTTAGTTCTCCTGCTGCCTCGACTGAGATAGGCACTCTGTCACCTCTCTCGAACTCATTGACAGTTTGAGGGACAAGGCTGTTCTCAGTGGGCTCTCCAGTAGTCTCAGTTCTTTCTTGACTGATCTCTGACTCTGAGACTTCTCCTCCTGAAGTTGCTGTACCGGAAACTTCAAGTTCCTCTTCAACAGGACACGTTACCCTTTTTGTGTGACTGGCATGTATCTAGTTGGGAACCCCGGCACATTTCACAGCAGTAGTGGTCGTCAATATTACTTGATACGGCCCCTTCCAACGCGGCTCAAGACACGATTTTCTCACGTGCTTCTTGACAACCACCCAATCTCCAGCTTGCAGAGAGTGTCCTGGTTCGCCAATTGGTGGCAACGTGTTAGCTTCCACATGGTGAGAGAAAGAGCGAATCACGTCAGCCAAACCTTTGCAGTAATCCAACACCATATCATCTGTAATATTCACTAGTGCATTTGCAGGTACTGCTGGTAATCTCATTGCTCTGCCCATGAGGATTTCATGGGGGGACAGTCCCGTTTTCTTATCTGGGGTATTTCTCATAGACATCAGTACTAGAGGTAAAGCATCTGGCCACTTCATGTTTGTTGCTGCACACATTTTTGCTATTCTTGATTTTAGGGTACCATTCATCTGTTCAACTAGTCCTGATGCTTCAGGGCGATAGCTACAATGCAACTTTTGTTGAATGTCGAGTGCGGCACACAGAAGTTTAATCACTTCATTGTCGAAGTGTCTCCCCCTATCTGATTCTATAGAAACCGGAAACCCGAATCTTGGTATTAATTCTCTGAGTAGTAATTTTGCAACTGTAAGACTGTCATTCCTACGTGTGGGATATGCCTCAATCCAGTGACTGAAAACACACACAATCACCAACACGTACTTCAATCCTCCGCAAACAGGCATCTCGATAAAATCCATTTGCATTTTGTTGAATGGACCTCCAGCTCTCCCAATGTGGCTCAAAGTTACCACAGTTCCTTTTCCAGCGTTCATCTGTTGACAGATGACGCACCTGTGGCAAGTGATTTCTGCGGCATGTCTGAATTTTGGATTGAACCAATCAATCTTAAAGGATCTGATCATGGCGTCTCTTCCTAGGTGGGCCTGCCCATGGTATAACCGTGCAAACTGTGACAGAAGACCATTTGGCAGAACCAGTTTTCCCTCTTCTGAAACCCACAGATCATCTGCCCTTTGTACACACTGCATTTTTTGCCAGGAACGTTTTTCTTCCTTGCTAGCACGACTTTGTAATGTCTTTAGCTCATCTAAGGTATCAACCACTCGTAATGCTAGACTTAAACTTGTGTCGTTTTCAGGTTGTGGTAACAATTCCCACTGCTCCTTAAATGATATACAGTTCAATGCACAAAATCTTGCGACCTGATCTGCATAGCCATTTCCTATTGACACAAAATCTTGTGATCTGGTGTGAGCACTGCATTTCACCACGGCAATTTCAAGAGGTAACTGAATCGCATGTAACAAATCTCTTATTTGTTCACCATTTTTCACAGGAGAACCAGAGGAGGTCATGAAACCCCTCTGTGACCAGAGTTGGCCAAAATCATGCACAATTCCAAATCCATATCTGCTGTCAGTATAGATAGTAACTTTCAAATTTACAGCTGCGTGGCAGGCTTTTGTAAGAGCTATTAATTCTGCCACCTGTGCAGAAAACACTTTCTCGAGCCAGGAGGCTTCGACAATGCCAGTTATGGTACATACTGCGTAACCGGCTCTCAATGTTCCTGCTGAATCTCTTAGACAGGACCCAACAACAAACATAATACAATCGTTTTCTTTTAACTGGGTATCCTGTATGTCTGGGCGAGGTTTGGTACAGAGCTCAGTCACCTCAAGACAATCATGCTCAAATTCTTCCCCATCTTTGATTTCTGTGTTTTCATTGGGAAGTAAAGTTGCCGGGTTTAGCACAGTGCATCTCTTTAGTGTGACATTTGGTGACCCCAGTATAATCGTCTCATATCTAGTGAGTCGTGCATTTGTCATGTGTTGTGTCTTAGTTCGTGTCAACAGAATTTCAACTGAATGTGGAACCATTACTGTCAAAGGGTATCCCATGACTATGCCTTCACATTGTGAAAGGCTTAGACCAACTGCTGCAACTGCTCGCAAACAACCTGGTAAGGCTGCTGCGACAGGGTCCAAAGTAGCTGAAAAATATGCTACAGGGTGATTTGCATCTCCGTGGACTTGTGTTAAAACAGACAAAGAACAAGCATCACGTTCATGACAGAACAACAGAAAAGGTTTTTCATAATCAGGCATTCCTAATGCTGGAGCCCTGCACATGCATTCCTTCATCTCTAGAAATGATTCAAGCTCCTCTTTTGTCAGAGTGATTGTGTATGGTTCATCCTTGACTTCTTTTCCTTTCAATTTTATTAAAGGTTTTGAGATGATCGAGAAGTTGGGTATCCACTGGCGACAGTAGCCCACCATTCCCAAAAACATCCTGACATCTCTTTTTGTTGTTGGGGGATTCATCTGCAAAACAGCTGTTATTCTTTCCTTTGATATTCTTCAGGACCCTTTCTCAATCAGATGTCCCAAGTATTTCACCTCTTTTTGACAGTATTGCAACTTTCTGGGTGACACCTTGAGTCCATTCTTTCCCAGATGATTCAGCAATGCAATGGTATCATATTTACAACTGTCTCTGGTTTTAGATGCAATCAGCAAATCGTCAATGTACTGCACAAGAGTCTAATTAAAAGGCAGCACAAGAGATTCCAAATCCTTTTTAAGTATTTGATTGAAGATGGATGGTGACTAAGAAAACCCCTGAGGAATTCTGCACCAACTGTACACCTTATCCAGGAATTTGAAACTGAACAAAAATTGACTGTCTTCATGAAGAGGTATCGAGAAAAATGCTTGTGATAGGTCTACTACGGTAAACCATTCAGCATCGCAAGGAACCTGGAACATTATTACTGCTGGGTTAGGTACCACAGGGCAGCATTTTATCACAATTTCATTTATTTTTCTCAAATCCTGCACAATTCGAACCTTCCCACAGGGCTTCTTCAAACCCATAATGGGAGTGTTGCACGGACTGCTCAAAACTTCTTTCAGGACTCCCTGTCTGAGGAAATCTGCAATTATTTGTGTCAACTCAATGAGGACGTCCTGGGTCATGTGGTATTGTGGCACTTGTGGGAATGCTGCATTTGGCTTTATCTGTACTTTGACTGGTTCTACTCCATTTACCAACCCTACTTCTTTCCCAGTCAGATCCCACACTTTCTCTGTTACGGTCCCTTGTAGATCAGCAGTTAGGTCGATCAAGGTAAGCATTGGTAATAAAGTAATCAAAGGGTAATCTTCATTAGTCTCTCCTCCTTCCTCTATGAATTGACTCTCATCTCCCTCATCGTCACTGTTTGTTTGTACCTCTATTCCATCATTGGAACAGGTAATCGAACATTTTGTCTTACATAGTAAGTCTTTTCCTAGTAAGGATACTGGGCTTGAATCGCATACAACAAATCTATGCAGGCCTTGGAAATTACCAATTTCAACCTGCACCGGATCAGTAATTGGATTAGTCAGGTACTGGTTTGCCACACCAACCACTCGTATAGTACGCCCTGAGAGAGGTAATCTCGGGACTTCTGCACTTCAAACTGTAGAGCGTGTAGCTCCTGTGTCGACCAAAAATGAAACCTTATAGCCCATTACTTTTCCCTCTACATATGGGCCTCTCTGATCCACCTCTAAAGATGCTGCAAGCCTACACTCTTCACTGTCTGAGCTGTCATCTGACCAATCCCCATTCATGCCACTTTCACCTCGTAATGGGAATTGTTGCACAGTGTTGTTTTGGTTGGTTACCTGACCTGTGACCTGCTGAGGAAGCATCACCTGTTGCTGTCCCATCGGAGCCAAGGGTAATTGCATTTGCTGTCTAGGCACCATAGGAATCTGCTGCTGCACTGGTTGTACTGATACTGACTGAAAACGCGGCATTTGCATCTGCTGCATGGGTTGTACCCCTGGCATTTGTACCAAATTATTCTGAAAATTCTGGTTTTGATGTCTCATTTTGGGACCTCGTGGATTTTGTAATGTACCGACATTAATGCTTTGCTAAACTGCACCATCCTGCACCATATTCGGACAATCCCGTTTCCAATGCCCCATGCCCCCGCACGCATGACATGGTGACATCTTTTTCATTCCCTGACCGTCGTTTTGAATAACAACATTATTCATGTCCGAACCACGGCTCACAAACCCTCGACCTCTGCCTCTCGGTTGTGCCTGAAACACACCATTCATTTGTGGTTGTTGCTGTATCATCTGCTGAACTCCATTCCCCTGTATTCCAGCTTGTGCAGCCCTTATCTGCATCACCATCACTTTCTCCTTCAACTTTTTCTGCTTCAACTCAATCTCATCACTACAGTATTTCGCATACTGTAACACTTCATCAATCGGTTTAGCTTGCCAACAAATCAAATGATTCTTAATCATCTGGCTGACCTCCGGTCTCAGCCCTTTGACGAACCTAAACACAAGATGTTCTTCGGTTCGATAGTCTCAGTACCACTGTAATGTTTGAACGCTTTCAACAATCTCTCATAATACGCATGTATTGACTCTTTAACCTCTTGAGAGGTCCGGTCGATTTTCTGCCAATCGGTCACCTTCGGCGACACCTTTTGTTTCAAAAACTCAATTACTTTATGATAATATTTCATCCCCTCTTCAGAAGGTGCTCCAGTCATCTTATCTCTTGCCGGCTCCTTCGTGAGCCATCTACCCCTCTCTTGCACTCGAGCCACAAATCTGGCGGAACAATGATCTCAAACAGAGTATTCAAGTCTTCCCAGAGACACTTTGCAAGCTTCACGAACCTATCCGTCTGTTGATACCACTCGATTGGCTTTTCTCTTAGCCTGGGATAATCATTCGTAAAGGATAAAATGTCTCCTCTAGTCCATGGCACATGCACTAAAACACCACCAGCTGTCTCTCTCATAGGTAAGATTTTCACTGTATCTAGATTAGGTGTGGTCCCAATTTTATTAGACCCTGGGCTGTCTCCCTTTCCCTTATCTCGTTTCTTTGCCCATCGGCCTTCCCATTTCTCTAATGCACCCCAAATCTGTGCACTTTGCAACAGTTCTTTCAGGTGTGCCTTCATGCCTGCAGATCTCATGTGTTCAAAATCTTTGGAGTCAAAATCTAATCTGTAGCTTCTTTTCAAATGTTTAGTGTTTCATATATCGATATTGTATTTGTCTGCCAAATTCGCTAATCTCTGATGTACTTTGCCTACCTCTTTGGTAATCTTGGGGCACAAGTACCTCAATTCTGCCTCAGTGTATGATTCTAACCTATTTACTCCCATTGTTCCTTCCACTAACTCAGCAGCTTCTGCCCCTAGTCGTACAAAATTCAAGTATTCATCTTGTTTTTCTTTTTCAGGTTCAACTGTGGTCACTGTAGTCTTTTGTGAAGTACAAGTTTTCTCCAACCACTCATTTAGCTGTTGTACTGTAAAACCCTGCAGTGAAATGTTCCCTGCATGTATCATTGGAGAGTGTGAGGTATTCGTACTCATAGTTTGGGGAGTCAAGACTCCCAACCCTGCTTGACGCATTGCTTCGAGAGGTGCCCCTACTGGACTAAGGTCCATCAAGGGTCTCGGTGGTTCGTATACTTGTTCTCCCGGGGCCATTATCTGTGGAGTTCTCATAGGCCCTCCTCTTATTGCTTCCTGAGTCATAACTCCCTGCTCACATGTCCCTGTTTTATCCTGTGCATACAACGGCACCGGGGGACCAACAGTAATAGGTAACGATATAGCGGCAGGTGTCTGACCTGGTCCCAAGCTTCTTGGAGCTGCAACACCATAGGTCTGCTCCAGTGTACCCGGTACAGGTACTAACGGTGGTCCTGCTACAGGGTTATACCCAGGTATCAGCTGTGGCGGTTGAGACACTAGCTTCGGAGTTGACTCAATTTGTATTAACCTTGGCTTCGTATGTATCGGGTCTGGCGGCACTGTCAAGTTCGTAGTAGTCTCAAGCACTGGGACATCAGGGTAAATTCTTTTTATCTGCGGTGGAGGCTGCAACTGTATCGGCAAGTCTGGTGCAGTGGGTACACTGACACCATTCTGTATCGAGGCTGTATCGCTAGTCTGTACCGTATCAGTAACTCCCTTCTCCTGCGTCTGGTTCCCAGGATCCAAGCTAGTACTTGGAGCACTGTTGCTCACCGCATACGGTGGCGGACGATCATGTAACAATCTATCCATGAACTCCTCATCATCTGAATCATCTTCCTCTTCCCATGACCTTTTATTTTCTTTAGTTTTGCCTGAATCTTTGTCGGTTTTGCAGGAAGCTTTCTTTCCCTGTATCTCTTCTCCCTGTGTTATTGCCGGGAATAACTTTAACCCATCTACAATTCCCCGTCTCCACATTTTGTTCTCATTGTCCCATCTAGCTTCTGCATAGGATTTTTCCGCCCTTTTCAGCCTTCTATGAAACCTTTCTTGTCTATGTTTAAGAGCCATCAAGTCCCAAATCGCCAAAGCCTCGTATTGTGCCGGTCTCGGAGGTGGTTTCTGCGTACTTAGGCCCATATTTATACTTTTTGACGCTAAACTGCGCTAACGCAGTTTAGCGTCAAAAGATTTTGCGCCGTCTAACGCCATTTTGAAGCGCCATGCGGGCGCCGTATTTATGGAATGGCGTTAGCCGTCGCAAGCGGACCGGCGCTGCCTGGTGTGCGTGGAAAAAAACCACGTACACCAGACAGCGCCGGCGTAGGGGGAAAATGGCGTATGGGCGTCTTAAAATGGGGCAAGTCAGGTTACGTCGAAAAAATCGTCGTAACCCGACTTGCGCCATGTTTTTTCGACGCCCATCCCCCATCAACATGACTCCTATCATTGTAAAGATAGGAGTCATGCCCCCTTGCCCAATGGCCATGCCCAGGGGACTTCTGTCCCCTGGGCATGGTCATTGGGCATAGTGGCATGTAGGGGGGCACAAATCAGGCCCCCCTATGCCACAAAAAAAAAAAAAAAAAATACTTACCTGAACTTACCTTAATGTCATGGGATGGGTCCCTCCGTCCTTGGGTGTCCTCCTGGGGTGGGCAAGGGTGGCAGGGGGGGTCCCTGGGGGCAGGGGAGGGCACTCTGGGCTCATTTTGAGCCCACTTGTCCCTTAACGCCATGCCTGACCCAGGCGTTAAAAAGCGGCGCAAAAGCGCCGTTTTTGGCCACGCCCACTCCCGGGCGTCATTTTTGCCCGGGAGTATAAATACCACGTAAAGGCCTGGGAGTCATTTTTTAAGACGGGAACGCCTCCCTTGCATATCATTAACGCACGGAAGGGGTTCACGCTAAAAAATGACGCACTCTCCGGGCACTTTGGCGCCCGAAGCGTCTAACGCCATAGTATAAATATGGCGTTAGTTGGCGTTAGTTTAGCGTCGAATTTGCGTCGAAAAAAACGACGCAAATTCGGCGCAAACGGAGTATAAATACGGGCCTTAACATCCACCTCAAATTTTCTAGCACCTTTGGCTTAAATGTTCCATGTTCTGGAAACGCTAGACACCCCTCTTTCTCTGTTAATTTGCGCCATTGTTTCATCCATAAACAAGGTGCAACACCCTTTTCCTCCATAACTGTATAAGCTGGAGTACCCTCAGGTGGTGTAGGTTCCCCATCGGTTGCAACAATATATACATCTCCTTTTAGAGCGCTTTTGAATGCCTTGACAAAATTCATTTTTGCAATTCTTTATTTCGTATTTAATCAGAAATGGCTTAGTCTCCCAGGACGCTCTTTACCTGCCCTTTCTCAACCTATTGCCTCTCATGGACGGCAGCCATTCCGTGCGCGACTCCCTTCGGCATCTGACCTATCCCAGCGCGGCACCACTGACGTCACACTCACACACACTGCAGCTGACAAAGTCTTGCGGCTCGTCCACTCTTCACTGACCCCTTGCAACTCATACAAACTAATGCGAATTATTGCGAGCACCTTAAAATGACAACACAAATCTGTTGGTTTACTACAGGAAGGGTAACACATTTGCTTCAGAACTTTACAGAGATTTCACTTGAAGCCTCGGCCGCTACTCTCTCCTTCTCAGTTCCCACATACGCAAGCAGAATTCGACCTGCAAATCCTACTCTCGACTTGTCAATGACTCCTTCTAGTGCACTTTAGAATTTGTCAAATCTCCATCGAAGGTTTCACACATGCATCATAACTCAAACTTGACTTGTCAACCACACCCGAGTGACCTATTAAACCGCACAGATCACAACATAAACCACATTTATCATCATACTCCGGAGTCTTAGACCTCGACAGGTCCGTACACAATAACCAACCACGTGTATAATTTTGAGCAACAAGTGCTACATTCACATGAAGTACGCCGACTTCCCTACTCTCATACTGTGGAGTGCACCCACTCCTTCTAAACAACACTTAATTTGGCCTAAATACACTCAAATTTTCACAACCACCTGCAAAATGCATAAGCTTAAGTAAGCGCAAAGACCCTAACCACACATACTATCGCACCGAGAACATTCCCAACTCATTTAGGCAGGTTCCGAGATCCCGGGAAAGCCATGGCGAACCTAGCAACCCATCATCTTTCCAAATTGCATTATCACAGAAAAACAAATTAAACAATGAAACTCCGTCCTAGGGCCCCCAAGGGCCAAACCGTCGCTCTGCTACCAGAACTGTTAACGCGTCCGTCTATGTTAATTTATACACATCGGGACTCGTTTTAGGCCGATGAATCTTTGGACCCAGTGGTGAGACACCGTAAGACGAGATAACTGATCAATATATAAATTAATATGTCAATAACATTGTCAACATATATCACCACAATATATTTCACTTTAGACAATAATAAACCTTTGGCGCAACCATGACCTCTCAGTCATGAATAACCACACCTTGCTGGAGTTTTTGTGAATTTTATTCCCTATTGATTACAATCTAATAGCAAATGTATTAATCTCAAAACCAAGAAGCAAAAGAACATAATCACAAGGCAGCAACTATGATAAGTTTTCGACGATGCAAAGATCAGAAACATAAGATAATTATATGAAGATCAGCATATCAAAATACATAGAACCTCCTAAAGGTCTTAGTTCAGCATAGCACTACGTCAGTCACGTCAGTTTCGTCAGTCAAGATGAATGCCTCATCTAGCCACTAATTAGCATCAGCATGTTGGGCTTCATGCAAAAAATTTAGAACATCAATTTGGAAAAAGTCTAACTAAGGTCTCTAATCAAAAACACACAGCAGTTGGTACCTAGAAAGAAAAGGCAAAATAAATGAATTTCCATTAGCAACAGTATAATTACCCTCCTCGGAATAGGTCAGCATACAGGATCAGTCTTCGTCTTCAGGACATCAGTTAGATCGCCGTCAGTCTATCTAAGCTAAGGGCAAGGGACACTTCCCTCATAAGGAAGGAAAGTAATGGGGCAGTCTATGGGTGAGGATGGTTTTGTCTAAGTCTCAAATCACCAAATAGAGTGACAGAGTTTCTGGATGCAATCGATATAATTCCCTACCTAATGCCCTTTGTCTCTTGTGACATGAGTTTTTATCCCTTTTTCGAAATACATTCCCCCAAAATTCTATTGGACAGTCACTTCACCCCACTATCTGTAACCTATCAAATTATACATTAAGTAATGCATTTGTCAATTTGTGATAATTCTCTACACTTTAATTGGTCTTCATAATTGACGTATTTCGTAGGTGGCATATCCGGGGTTACTTCATTTTCTGGCACACACTTCGGGTCAAGAGTTCTCTTCTCCGTGCTTCAACGTCCTTGAAAGTGTCCATGTTTGTTGCAAAGCCTATAATTTTTATACTAAAGCTGCTAGCATGCGGATGAGAAAAATTAGCATTGTTGCAAATAAGCGAAGAAAAGAACAATTGCTGGGTCATGGCCTTTTGCAAGTCAGCACACTGGAGAAACAGAAAAATACGCTTTAATATGAGAGCTACACAGCTAGTTTTCGACTCACGCTAACTTAAGATGTATGAATTCTAATAAATGCAGTCTTTATACGTGTTAATGTTTTCAGTTAGTCATAATACAAACGATTATTTCTTACAGTCGACATTAGTTTACGTATGTAAAAATTCTCCATGTTTAATACGTTTCAATTAATAATATTATTAGTGCAGTATTGTTAAATATAAGCATTTCACGTCTAGAATAGGTAATGTTTAAACTACGCTCTCTCACCTGCAAAAGAAAAAATGCCTCTGTGCATCGATTGGATGAATTTGGCCAGAACTCCATGTTACAAGAGTAATGCAGAGTTGTCATAATTTTTTCAATTCAGCAGGCAGAATAGAATATTTCATCCACCCCTCAAGTTCATTTGTATTAGGTGTTCGTTCTCATGGCCATCTGTTATGCTGTGAGCTTATGTGGACACCCTAGCAGGTAATAGTGTGCTTTAAAACACACGTATAACAACTAGTTTGTGGAGTTCTGCTACGTCGAACTTCTCAAAGAGCTGAAAAAACTGTGCAGTGCTGCGCAGAGTTCCATGAACATCAGAGTTTGGGTAAGTGGTGCTGTTTGCATTGATTTTCAGTGCCAGGAGTTTCTCCAATGCAGTAAAATCAACACAAATGGCATCACACGGAGGGCCAGAGGGCCAGACTTCTTTCTGGAGCTCAAGCAGATTTTTTACTCGAGCAGCAGTTTCCTCAGTGCTAGCAGCACCTTTCGCAAGGCGTGTGGGTGTGACCTGCCATGACCACCCTCATTCAGAAAACTTCCTCATACTCACCAACATAGCGATTTCTCTTGCTCGCCAACTTAACGTTGGCGAGCCGCGAGAGAGTAAAAACTCTGCTCCACATCACTTTGTGGAGTTTTTTGGAACTCCGCACTCTGGGCATACTTCTGAGAACTCCGCTGCGGAGCAGAAATCTTCACCCAACCCTAATTACAACATGTTCATGGTTGGTGGATGCTCCTGCAGTGAATATCTGCAAGTTTACTTGATGTCTCCCTGTGGAGGTGACTGCTTTTCCGTGTGTCATCTTGTCTTCCTTCATGCTTTTATTTTTTGTTCCATCTATTAAGGTTTTTGACTTGTGGTCTTTCAGAAGCATGGTCATGTGGCCATGTAGGCAGAGGTCTCCTTATTTCAGCAAAACAAGCTACCTAGGGTTCTACTGGCTGATTAGTCATCATCAAAGATATTGTGACTTAGGTTGATTTGTTCTGCTGGCTGGTATATGGCATGTGCTCTGATGTTGTCTGAATACATGTTTCATAATGGCATTGCAACAGTTTACATCAAGATGGATGCTGCCTTTGACCTCTTGGCTCTCAGCTGCTACTCCTGACGTGGACCACAATTGGAATTTTACAGAATGATTCTCCCTATATACTAATTAAAAGCCAGAGGCTTCATAGGAGGTTTTGAAGATAAACCTATAATATATAGAAATACTTGAGATCACCGTCCCCCCCAGCTCTGCCTTTTAAGGAACATGTCTTCTCACCTCAAATTAACTCATCAACAAGCTCTCAACATGTGGGCCTCAAATACAAATTTCTGCTCTATAATCCTGTATTGTCCTTGAGCCTTATTGTCGACTATGTATATCACCCCATGTGCATGCATTTGGACTACAATACTAATATTTTCATCTGAATGTAGTGTAAAATGAGTGATGCATTATATATGGATTCTTATAGCCACAAAATTCATCAGTCATCAAAGTGCATGTGCACCTTTACATGTTCAATAAATGTAGGAAATACACCAGTCAGAGCTTCATTTTTTTCACAAACCACTGAATGAATAATGGTAAATACACCTGCAATAATCAAAGAGTAACTATGGATAGAGATCGGAATGTATAAACATATATACATTAAAACTGGGAGACCTAAATATCATTCTTAAGAGAAAAGATGGCTAATAATAAAGCGCTCACAAGAAAAATTAATTGTGTCTAGTTCCTTGAATTATTGGTTTAATGTGGTTCACCTCAATGGTGGTTCAGATATCAACCTCCAAATGATGAAGGTGTCAAAGAGCCATACCAGAATATAAGCCTGTATTTTGTAGCTCTCACAGCACTCAACTTAATGGTGTCACTAGTCGATATTTAGAAAAGCTTCATTACTAAAGCGGTATCTTTCAAAGGAATATATATCTTTGTTGAATAGTACAAACATTTATAACATTCTTTGTTGTTTCCTCTGATTTAAATGTGCAAATCTGCAACCTCAAGGAGAAGTGCTCCTATGTAATATTATTATGTCTCAAATAATTGATTTAACCAATTAGAACATATTAAGCAAAAAACGGGAGGTGTGTTGATCAGTCATTGGTGCACCCATTCAATTTATGCATATTTTCTAATCTCAATATCAAAAAACACCATTTATGCTGCAGCGAGAGTTCAATTGTCTTTGCTTAATATCTACCTTTGTTTGATTTCCCAAACGGTGTCACACTCAATATGTAGATTGTCTCACTTTCCTACCTTCTTCTGGGGTCATTACTGAACAATTACAGCAGTGGCAGTCTCTGTGCCTTCCGACCTCCATTGTGGCTTTCTGTTGAATGAGAGACAAGGTGTGGCTTTCTGTTGAGAGAGAGGCGGGTGGTTTCTGGTATCTTTTACAATGTGCACAAAATAGCTAAAAGTGTTAGCATTGCTATTTTTACGCAATTTAAGCAAGTGCTTATTTGTGTTGTTGGTCGCAGTGAACCTTGGTGTCTATGGGTGTTTGTGTTGCTTCTGCCCTAAAACACCCAATCTGCACATGTTACAGGGATTTGGCGTTTTGTCATTCTAAGCTGTCTTGGAAGAAAGGGGTGCCATACCTGTGTAACCAATGCAGCCAAAACCAATTTCCCTACAAAACCAACTTATCTCCCTATTTACCTTACTGCTCCCATGTTAACTGTTGACAGCTTTTTGACCCCTCTCCATTGTGCATGTGACATGAACTCTGTCCAAAAAACAAAGCAACCTGACCATTGAGCCTTTATCTGCAATAAGTCTTGTTTCATAGCACTCATCAAAACTATGCCTTTTTCAAGTAAAATATTGTTCTCCCCAAATGGAATGCCAACATGTCCGGGCATCTCACTTCCTTCAACATGCCATTAAAACACTGAGTCAACTCACGCCATCTCAAGCCCCCTTTACCCTGCCATGTAACAGGAAACAATCAATGGTCAAAACTCACGTTCGTCCCATAAACCCTCTGAGCCACTTGCCACTCTTTTCATTTGATGAACGAATGTCCCACTAATCAAAGTGTCACGTATCCCACCGCCGGGTCTGCAACTGAACCTGAAACAGAAAACAACAGTAAATATTCACATATAATACCATGCAGTACTCATCCCCTCTCAGCAGCGCATACATATCTCTGAAAATAGTCAGATGTCCAGAGCCCCAACTGCATGATGTCCTCCTCTCCTCCTCCACCCAACCGCAGTTGCCAGTCTCAGTCGCAGTCGGAAAGAATGGGTTCCATACTCTGCCAGATGAACCCAAAGCACCAAAAGCACTTTGCGCAAAACTGAGAGGAGTTGAAATGCAGTAACATTTGCCCCAGGTTGGCACCTAAAAACTTTGCTATTAACCATCCCACAGCATGCTGCACAAATGTTGCCCCATGCCACTTGGTATTGATCGGGTGCCAGTAAAGATAGTAGAACCACCTTACTACTTTGCGCTTTCTGGTCAGTCTTTCCTCCAACCTGTTCTCTCTTCTCATGACGGGCCAAAAGCTCAAACATCTGAAATGCTCTGAAGAAAATCCAAAACACCAGAGTGGAACACAAAGAAACCTCCTCAGACCCCTGCAAATCACGGGCAAATGATGAAGCACTCTACAAAACAACCTCAATGTTAACGACCTTCGAAGTCTCTCTAAACGACATTGTTCCGTTGCCCAACCTTTAGGCATTCTTTGACCCAATTCCTCAACTGATGGGGCGTACCCTCACAATAATTTCCTCAAAAAAGCAATACCTGCCATTTTTCCTGCAACTGCAATGTGTGACAAGCCCCTCTCCATCAAGTCCAGGATAAACTGCACCACATCCTCCTCCTACACCACCCTGCTGCCCTGCGCTGCACCCCTGAAGCCAAAAGTTCTGACCATGCCTAACTATATGCTCTCCATGTCGACTTGGCAAGGGACCCAACCACCAATTGAACCATCCTGTGTTGCCTACTGACCACAACTCCTCCAGAATTTGCTTCTTGCATCTGTCTGCATCCTTTGCCAGCCCACGGAACCTCTCCCACTACTAACAAGACAAAGCGTTTGCAATGTCATTGTCCACCCCAATAAATACAGCGCCCTGAACAAGATATCATGCCACGGGCAGCCTAGCACAAACACACACATCAATTTCTACACCTGCACATCTCTCTCAGACTGTCTATTCACCACTTGCAAAACAGCCATGTTGTCCACCCAGAATACCACCCTCTGGGGTGGCCAACTCTGCTCCCCACAATGTGACGGCCATCACCAAAGTGCGACAGGGTGTGTCATGACAGCCTGAGCTGCCGATTTTGGAGCTGGGGGAATCAGTTTCATGCATCAATGGTGGTGTCTGGTCAACATCCTGTGATCCTGGGCAAATCACTTAGCCTCCTCATGCCTACAGTTTAACACCTTGAGACCCTCACTGGTGATTTGCAGAGCATTACAAATCCTGTATTTAAATGGAAAAATCGAGAAAAGCAATGCTTCGGCCCCCTGCCTTCCACTGCACTGGCCATTATTCTGTGGACCATCGACCCTGCCAGTACAAACCAAAACCAAAACCAGAATGCAGACCTCCTGCTGCATCTGAAAATTGTCTGCACATTCCAATCCAGATCCTCCTGCTTGGCCAACGGAATCCCATTGAAGAAATCCAGGAAAAACCTCCACATTCTTCTTCACCTCCTGCCGATATGCGCACATGATGATGTGGCAATAATGCACCTGAGAGCACTAGACCCAGCCTCCTACAGAACATCTTCCCTGACCTCCCTATATACAAAGCTTAAGTCCCCTAGCAACACCTGAATCTCCATCACCTTCACTTTCTCTCTCACCAGCATGCTCACCAACAATGCCTGCATCACATCCTTTTTGTCCCATGGTAGTCTTGCTTCCATTTTTCCAGAGTCAATTTCAATCCTCAAAAAAGAAAACACTGTACCGGGGCCAACTTTTTTTTCAGGCACCAAAGGTAGTCCTAGGTCACCCATGAGTTCCTGAAATCTTACCAGCACTTGCTGGCAGTCCACCGAATCGGGTGTCCCCACAAAAAAAGCATCCAAGTAATGCATCACAAGTAAATGGCCTGCATGCCTGTAAAAAGGCACTGCAGAAAAGTACTAAAACTCTTGAAGAGTGCACATGAGATTGAACATCCTAACAGCAGCGCTTTGTCCACAGTCCACACCACCAATCAAAATGCATACCCAATAGTTGAAAATCATCTGGATGTAATGGAAGCAGTCAAAAACCTTTGTCATCAGTGCTATTTGCCCTGCCATCACCACCAGTGACATGGCTACATCCACTAAGGATTACGACCCCAATGCCATGACCTTCGAAATAAAATTGTTCACTGACCCACCTTCGGAACATGATAAATGTTGAATTAACTGAAACTGCCCACGATCCTTCTTGGGCATCACACCAATTGGTGATGCCAGCAAATCCTCCATGAGACATTCCTCAAAGAGGACCACCATCCTTTCAATACCTCCTAGTCCAGCTTGCCCTGTAGTAAATGTCTGTGTTTTCTCCTGGACGGCAAATTTTCTGCCCATCCCCGAACCAGTGGGCCTTTGTATCCCAAGTGAAAACCCTATCTGAAACCCTCTCACAATACTTTTGCTTACTCTAGCTGTTCGTAAAAGCCCAGCCAGTACGCCATCCTGTCCATGTACCCCCCCTCCCTCTTTATTTCCATAGGACTGTTGCTGGTGATGTGTCCTTTGACCGCTTGCAAATGGCTGCCACTGCCCTGCGTTGTGGCCCTGACACCCTCCTGCTGCCCTAAAACAATGGATAAGTGTGTGTCTTCCCATACACTTGGAGCACTCCTGCCGAAACTTACAGTACTCCTGTGTATACCAACCCTTGTTATCATCCCAACAGGCTCCCCCCAGCCCACTCTGGCCTTGTGATGTAGTTTCCACCCTACCCAAGGTGAGGCACCTCTGAGGTCCAATAAACGATTCCCAGTCCAGTTTTCGATCATCAATGGGACTATTGGCCTTTTTTCTAGCACATACTCTTCCTCCTTTAACCCTTCCTTGAAGCGCAGCTCCCGATTTAGGATCTGAGGGCCAGATGTATCAAAGGGTTTTACCCATTCTGTGTCTATGGGAAAATGCTTTAGTACATATGTCCCTTAAACATTTCCACATATTTCCCTTTCCAAAGTTTTTCCTTTGTCTCTAACATAAGTGTGCCCCAAAGGCCTTTGCCATACTCATATAAGGCAACTGCTTAATCTTTAACTACTTGCTTTCAAGCCCCTAATTTTCATCACTTTTGTCCTCCTCACTCTCCCCACTAACTGTCTTGCTACCGCTACCCCACTACCCTCCACTGTCTTTACCTGATCTCCCTTCGCATTGCCTACCACCTCGTCCATATCCATTCTTTGTCAGCCATGCACTTACCCTTACGCATCTGCTCACCTACCCCCCTTAGTCACACCCCACATCCACTCCCATGGACCCTATCACTGGACCCATACTGGCATCCTGGCCATTACCTGGCACCAAGGTCGTTGCCCGTACAGATGCTTACCACCTCGCCGGTTCCTATGTGTCCCCAAAGCTGTATTTTGTGGGTCTATTTTGTCTGTAACACAATAGAGAAGAATATATTTGCATGCTCCATCTCCCTCCTGTGCTCCAAGCCGAGCCTACTCCGGGTTCCTCCCCGTCGCACAGCGCGCCTTCCTTGAGGTTAACTTCCTCATAATCCACATTGACACTGACACATCTATGGTGTCTTCCGACCGGACCCAACTCAGGCCTACACTCACACCCCTTCGTGTTAACGTTGCTCTCGCTTGAGCCATGGGCTCGCACACAGCATCCAGGTGGGGCATATGAACCCCACCATACCGGTCTTCTGATGCCACCAATCTGTCCAATGCGCAGCTGGAGCCGAAGGCCACTCGTGACTTACCCGCTGGTGGAGCCAATGATATCAATCTGGACCTACTTCTGCCAGCTGCTGTGGGGTCCCCAGAAGACATCCAGCGAACAGCCCTGGGCCCTGCCATCACTTTACCTCAGTGCATTTGAGACGAGCCAAGCTCTCTCAAGTCTGGAAACCTGCCATGCTCCTTGACCTGTAAAAAGGAAGACAGGACTGATGTACTGGCACACCTCTCCTGCATAACCCGGACCAAGTCTGCTTCAGTGAGCCCTGACCAGCTACCCTGCTCCACACTGCCTCTTGTACGCCCCATGAACACCACCCCAGGTCCTCATCCTCTCTGCCCTACTGGCCGACTTCCCCACTATGTACCCCATCTCACTGAACGTTGAGCTCTGCCTCATCTGCCTCCCCTCTCCATTCAACATGGCTGCCACAAAAACAGATGCAGCCCCCTTAACCCTAAGGGGGCCCCCTGACATTTCCCTTCTATGCCCGCCATGCCCAGCCACTAACTGGTGTTGGTCAACTATTTTAACCCACTAGGTTTAGCTCCCCGGGCCCCCAAGGACCTTCCCCTGCCAACGGGCTTGCAGCCCCTGGGAGGCCCTCTGAATCCAATCCCACCTTCCCAAACATGTGCTCTGATCTGTATCTTTCAGAACCCTTTCGCCTGTCACCTAATCTTCCTCCCTGGATGGCCCCATGTGCTCAGGGCCATAGAGGAGCAACTCTGCATCGTCCCCCTGCCTCAAACGCTCGAGCTGCGCATAGTCCTTGCAGTGAGAGGCATCACAGAGGCCTCCTGCTTTATTCTTATGCTCTTGGGGGTGGCCCTGTACACCTACAGCTCACGTGGTCAGGCCGCTGCCATTTGTTCACTTACTGGGGCCGCAACCACACATGCAGCCACATCACCACATTCGCCCTTGTTGCTTCGTATTTCTTCAGCACTCTATGGCTCCATTTTTAATGGCGGGCTGTGGAGGCTTGCACTGCTGCTGCTGCTGGCTCGCCTCCCTCACAGAGGCCCCTCACCTTCCCGCCCCACATGGGGCCCCACGCCTCATGGCAGAGCGGCCCGACCACTTACCTTCGCAGCCCCTTCAGAGGCCACCCGCAGTCTGCAGGGCACCGAGCATGCTAATACTGCCACGGCTACGCGGTCTGAGGCCCAATGGGCTGAGTGGGCTGTGCTCAACACAGGCTCGCCACTAACCACAAGATCCATGCGCTCAGCCTCAAGCAGAAGGCGCATCGCTTCTTCCAGTTTTTTTTCTACTGACATTTCTTGACCACACTAAGCTAAAAAGCACCAAAGTTATCGTAAATAATGCACACTGACTGAAATTAATCCTACACTGACTCCCTGCGACCAGCCAACAGGTCACCTTACCTAAAATGGCATGGAGCCCAAAAGAAGCCCCTATGTACCCTTTGGGCTAAACTGGGCTCTGAAACAGCCCAACACAAAATGGCAGTCGTGGACTGCACCACCCTCCTAAAATCCATGGGGGGCAGACCTCCCTGTGGTCGGCTACCCCCAAATCCCCATTGGTGCAATGCCAGGGAAGTAACACTTGTCTCTGCAGTACCTGTGGTGAAGTGGGGGCTTACAGTTCTCAGGGGGTCCCCTAATCCTTCGAGGACGGCCAGGCTGTCCCAAAGCCAATGAATATCTGTGAGATATGGGAGACTTAGGAGTCCTTTTTCACATTCTGAAGGGGGGCACTGTGCACCTCGTCTGCCAACTTTCAATGCTAGAATGCTTTAGCCTAAGAAAATTAACTGGCGCTGCCGTTGCACAGCACCACTGAACATCACTCAAGCACCTGTGGAAAATGTTAGTAAATCTGGGACTGTGGTCTCAAACCAGTGCCCCGTTAGTAGTAGCGAACACAACATATCAAGACTCAAGAAAAGTGTAATTAGGCATGTGATGGTGAATTATTTTCTATGTAGACTCCATTTTCTACTCTCACATATATAGAGCTCTAAAAACTATAAAAGGGCACTATTCCACTTGAAGCATTAATACGAATGTTTAGTAGCGTTGGATTTTGAGTCTGACTTAAAAAGGTAATAATGAGCAACATTACGCTTTTCAGGTAGTTGATGTCAGCATTTCGGCAACCAGTGATGCAAAAATGAACTTCATGCCACTCAAAAACAATTATTTCCCAGGCATGCAACACTGGCAACCTTTGTCTTTGAGTTAACAATTGGTCGATGCAATAATAGACTGGTATTAAAAAATAAATTCATCCAGGGCTCCTGCTGAAGACCTCTGGCCTGATGCCATCCCTTCCCCAACACTTCATCTCCCTATGTTTGAGCTACAATTCCAAAAACAGTGAATTTATGGCCAATTAAGTGCATTGAGCTGCTCAGTAGACAGAGAGCTAATGGTGTCTCTTGCACCAAGCATCCGAAATAACATTCCTTGGAGAAAAGTATTCACTTTGCCCCAGATGTTCAGTTCTATAAAAATGTCACCGTGAATATTTTCTCTGCAGAATGCTGATACCTCTGGCCTTGAGAATGGCCTGGGGTGTGTTGTGTTGGTTATTACTGAATGTATCTCACGGTGTTGATGCTGGTTCCACATTTTAGAGGAATGAGAGGAACCAGATGTTCTCTCTCTCTCAGCAGCTGGCTCGCCTTATGTATTCCCAGGTGATGAGCGAGCGTTGAATAATAACTCAGCCTCTTTCTGTTTCTGTTATTAATATCTTCCTTTAAAAGTGTTGGTCTCGTTATAAAGGCGTACTTTGTGCTCATGGCCAGCTATGTGTAAGGCCTGCTTCTGCATTTAGGAGGTGAGAAAGGTTTACACTGCTCCTCATGTGTTAACGACTTCCATTATTATTTTAGTATTAGTCCTGCTTCGATGTCTCCTAAATATTCTGCATCGTAGTAAATTTATGTTGCTGCTCACATACAGAAGTGAAATCTTTTGAGGTGGGGAAGACGCTAGCTCCAAGGACCAGCATGGCACTTTCATAAAAAGTTGTTTTTATTGGGTTATCCAGTTAATCAGGTCACAATAAAAGCCATAATTCAAGCAGGCATCATCAAAGAAATGAACATTTTCGAAGGCCTTTGTCGGCGGTTATTAGCGATGCAGAACATGGTAATGAGACTTGTTTTTCCTCTATACAGGATGGACCTTTTGATGTCGAAAGAGCATCTGTACCTGGTAAAGTACGGTGTGTGGGAGATCAGAAGAAACCCGGGTATGGCAGGGGGGTAAGAATTTAATTGGAGAAGGAACAAACAATACTCTTTAAAATTGTTTTTTTTAATTCTTATAATTTGAGACGCAGCAAAACTATTGATTTGCCCAGAAGCCATGACTATAGGCTCCCAGGCACCAAAGTCAGGAATATAGCTACTACCCCATATCTCCACTCTTACAAGTTGGTCCTCATTTCTAGGTGGACTCAGAATTAGCAATAACAGTACTGGTAAAAGTGGGGCCGGGATTGCTGGGACATAACGAGTTATCCCACTATAAGATTCTGTGGAATTGAGAATCATATGTAGAGATTAGGATTACTGGCCCAATTTTCATGCTTTGTTTTTAGAATTTTGGACTGTTTTCCACAAATCTGGTAATTCCCGATTTTTTTCTAAATTTAATTGGAAGTTGTCAGCAGGAATATGAATTCCGTCCAAACAGTGTAGGGCAGTGTGTCGACCGTGGGTCGAGATCCACTGGTGGGTCATGAGACGATTTTTGGTCGGTCAAGAAAACCCAGGGGCATATTTACAATACCTGTGTCCCAGGGCAACGCAGCACGTGAACTTGCTGCTCTGTCCTGCAGCACAGGGAAAGGGCAGAAGTGCACGTGTTTACAAGATATGGTGCATTTCTGTCCTTTCTGTGGCATCAGGTATGCGTACAACATAGTCACGTCATTAGGACAAGGGGGGTTCTATATTAGAAGGGAGAAAATGCAGAATGTACATACATACAGGGCCATATTTATACTTTTTGACACAAAACTGTGGCAACGCAGTTTTGCGTAAAAAAAAATTGCGCCGTCTAACGCCATTTTGAAGCGCCGTGCGGGCGTCAAATTTATACTTTGACGTACGGCGACGCAACCAACAGGTGGGAGTCATTATTTCGTGACGCACACAGCGGCGTCAAGTCGTAAATGAAACCAACGTAAAGGCGATGCACATCACTGTGGGTCGATTTACAACAGCGCAATCCGGAAAGCGCTGTTTTTTTTCACGCTATTGCGTTACATTTTTGCGCGAAAACTGCCCTTTCAGCAGAGGAGAGACAAAATGGATCCCAGATGCCACAACAGACCCCAGGAGGATGAGAGCAGACCAGGAACCAGCCAGGAGGATCCATACAGGAACCAGGACATTTTTAGAAAAAAAAGAAAGTGTCGCTTCAGTGAAGAGGAGCAGGAAATCCTGGTGAAAGAGGTGACGGAACACCAGCACCAACTTTTCATCTCCTATAAATTGCCACTCAGTAGGAGAGAGGCCATATGGAAACAAATAGTGGACAAGATCAACAGTGTGGCTGAAGAACGCCGCACAGTCACTGAGTGTAAGAAACCCTGGCATGACTGCAAACGTAGGACAAAAGAGAAAATGGGCAGGAACAGGAAGGCAGCAATGCAGACTAGAGGGGGGAGTCCAGCACAACAGGATGCCCTGGACCACATGGAGGAGATGGTCGCAGCCGTCATCCTGGAGGAGATCGTCACAGGGATTCAAGGACAGGACAGCGCAGACTACCACGACACAACGCACATGCAGGGTAAGTCACATGTGGAAATAAATTGCAATAATGGGGACTGTAAGCAGGGGGGGGGGGATACCTACTACACAATGCATGTAAGTCAGCACATATATGAAGTGGCATGGGTAAAGGGGCACGGCAGGGGGGAATGCCCAGCACAGACTGAAGCTGGGGCACGACAAAATACAGCACCAACAACAGTCCCATGGGGCCATCCTGTAATTACAACAATAGAGCCAAGGGAAAGCAGCAACAGGTGGGAAGGCCACTACATCAAACTCACATCCAGGCACTTGTATAGCAAAATCTATCCTACATCAACTAGGTCCCTATCAGTAATGCAGTAGCCAAAACAACAACTGCAATGTAACTGCCACAACAGTTGACAATAATACCTCTCATCTCTGTGCAGCTATAGTACCAAATGGCAGGAACCTCCCCATGGAACATACATACCTAAATTAGGGGGCGAGGATGACATCCGCAACTATTCATAGAAATAAGACAAAGGCACCAGCACACTCAAATGCCGAATGTTCATACCTGACACATACATAAGCCAAACTAAACAGCAATAGGAGCCACACAGCACTAAGGACACACACATGCTGCATACGTCAGGGTCCCTCACGTGCCTGGCTAACAAGGCTACATCACTAATGTCATACTGCTCAGACAACACCTGAGGAGGGGACACAGGCAACTGGTCACTGAAACACACCTGCAAAGTCTGACAACCAAATAGGACATTCATACGATAAACAGGCCAATCCAATTAGACACACATGACCCAACATCATCTTCAAACATCAACAATGTTTACATCCATACCACATCCTAACATTGACATGCATAGGTAATGCCAGGTAACATGTACAGTTCATGCAATGTGAATAAAAAGTGTATGGGGCAGGTCCTGAGAGGCAAGTGTGCTGGCAGGGCAGTCACAACACCCACAGTCAGTCAAAGTGTATTGTGGCAAGTGTAACTTATACTTTGCGCATTAGCCTCAGGCTGGAGGCCTTTGTGCATCTTACCCTGAATGTACTTATACTCATTTGCTCACATCTAAGAGCCTCAGAGCACTTTGCACTAAATGATTCTCATTGCCCTTCCTATCAGTTAATTTAGCAAATAGCCAGTCCTAAGGTGTTGTCAATTAGTCAAATCACACTGTTTTGCCTACTTCTGCACTGGAGTTTGCCAGAACATATTCACTCTGTGCCCCAGTCAAGGATACAGTCTGGTACGTTGCTGATAGATGTGGCAGGGGTTAAGGTTTGGCATTCCTGCGTAGGGAAACTTTGTCATCACAATGACATATGACTTATAAAATCACTTCCTTGTCCCAAGATATGCAAGAGGGAGTTTCCAAACAGAGAAACACAACTAGATGCTGCCTGCCTTGCTGCTGATGCACAACCAGATCACAGGCCATTCCTCTGATATGAGGGATGTCTCCCCAGTGATTCCGACAGGCAAGCTCCAAACTCAACATGCTGTGCTATACATAGAACAAGCAGAGGGAGAGTAGAAACTGTTAGGCACCATGATAGCTGTGTACTAATGTATTACTCTCCTGCGGACTATTTCAATTCTAACAGTGTGTATTGTTTGGGTTATTGTGGCTCACACCTAAATTTCAAGAAGTCAGTTGTACAATGAAACCTCATATTAAACAAATACTGTCTTTCTCATTTGTGTATGGGAACATACCGGAAAAGACATAATTGTGTAGGATCTGAGTGACCACGACTTCCCTGAGAAGTTCCCAAGATGTCATGCGCTCGGATGTCTAAACATTCCTTTGATGTGGGAGACCAGAGGCACTGCTAGTTAGTCTGAGCAAAATGAAATATCAGGGTGACAGAGTTAGTTACAAGTGGGTCAGACTTAGTCCCCCACACCATTAGCTATCCTGCTGCCTAGAAAGCCAGTAATCACATGTAGGATAATGAGAGCCCACCCAACAAAATGTCCCTCCATAACAATAGTTAAACACCGAGGGAGGAGTAGGACAAAAACATGCCTATTCCTAAATAATTACAAAGCAACACCTAGAGGCGATCAGGCAGACATGTCTGATAGCTCCATATCATACATGTGACACACAGGTGGGCCATAGGCCTACAACAATGCCCTATGACGGACAGCAGATACCAAGACAAACACAGAGCACAAAGTTAAGGCATCCAAAGGCTTGTATCTTGTTGCAGAATTGTCACAACACAGACACACTAATTGTACCCTGTTTCATTGCAGAGGAACACGGATCTCCTGCCGATATGCCTGTCCTTGAGTTCCCTGATGACATGGATGATGAGCCCATAAACATCCCACAAGAGACCATTCAAATGGTCCTTGAAAGCCTCCAAACCCCACCTTCAGTCACAAGGAGGAGCACAGAAGAAGCAGCCACCACAGGAGAACCACCCGCCACCCCAATTGTAAGACCTGCCAGCTCCAACACAGCTGAGGACTCTGACGACACTGGCACCAGCTTCAAAAGAACCGTCGTTGGGGTCCAGCGGGAGCTAGCCAAGGAGGTGCGGGTGGGGATGCAAACTATGGCAGCCAGCCTTGAGGGGGTGCGTTCGTGCATGATGTCAACTGCTGATCAGGCAGCTGCAATGCAAGCCCGAACATCGCTCTTGCAGGAACTTTTAAAAACACAGAAGGAAATCTGCACAGCTGTCATCCAGTTGACACAACAACTCCAACTGCAAGCCAGTCAACGTGTGCACGAATGCAACATAGAACCCCTCAGGGCCGACCTGGCTGCCATTCTGAAAAACCAGCAGGCCCTCCTTGCTGCAGTACTGCCCTTCATAACTCGACAGGGATCAGCCCCCGGGATGTCTGCCTCCATGTCTTCTAACACTGAGGTGTGTGTTGCCCCTTCACAACCAACAACAAGGACACACCAGGCAACACACACATCAGAAGAAGAAGACATGGAACAAATAACATTCACACGCAAGAGTACCCGTAAGCCCTAGTCCCTGCACCATGGCCTACTCTGACCAAGGTCCTACGTTTTGTCAAATGCCAGTCTCACTACAACTACACTCAATGACTGTTTGGCAATCCACTGTATGACTTGTCCCCATTGCCAGTGAATGTCTCTCTCCTACTATTTGGCAATTCCTGTCCCTCTGCACTGTCTGTGACATCACCCCAGCATGTCAGGAGCATCATCCACACCCCTTCTGTAGGATCACCATGTAATTATGCACCAGAACGGACTCAGCAAACATGGTGAATGGACATTTTGCACTACACCACCTATAAATAAATATCACTTGCACACCTATTGTGTCTCTGTGTTATTTCACACTTCAACTGTGCAGTACCTAACTCCAAAGTGGCTGTGTGGCAACCATGTAGATTCTCTATACTACTGTCCTGATTTCATGTATACTGAAACATCTGTGCAGTGGCCAGGATTGCATCATAGCCTTACCATACTGAGGAAAATAACTGATGAAGGGACTAAGCACACACAATCATGCTGTGTTGGACAGAATGATGCACCATCTATAGCTATTCTAGACAACTAATGGTGCCTGAGAAATGTAGGCACCATGCAATACTTAAATAAGAAAAAATGCCGTAAAATGTAAGGAATCATTAACAAATTACACTGCATCAATCACCCTTACGGAGTATACTTACATGAAGGAAAGTCATGCTGAATCAGTACACACATGATGTAGGTCAGCAATGACAGCAACAAGACAAGAGTGTCAACAATTCCTCATCTACAAAGATCTCCCTGAACTTCACACTGCTGTCCGACCTATCTATTTACCCTCAATAACAAGTCTGGAAGCACTCTTTGTGAAGTAGGATACATACCGAAACAAACCCTTGGTGATCAATGCACACTACCAATGGTGGGTCTCCCACATGGTGGATACTTACCAAGTTAGCACACGGGTAGCTGGCATGTTAAACCTCAATATCCTGGGGATAGCGAGCATAGGACACAAATGTCATACTAAAACATTCTGCTACACTGATGTCCAGGCCATGATAATGTAGCACCTAACGCATCATGTAAAGGGTTAACTAAATTTTTATTTCAATGAAGTAATAAAAGAGGCAACTAAGGGAAAGGTAAACCTACACTAATCTAACCTGACTACTACTAACCCACAACTGTCCCTAACTAACCTAAGCTAAACTTACTCTACACATGTAACGAAACGATCTAAACATCAACCCCCCACCCACCATTATGAGACAAGACACATGCAGGACAACACTTACTAACCTACACACATACTATACTATCCTAAACAAACATATATATTTTTTTTGTTTTTTTGATATATATATATTTTTTTTAAATGTTTTTTTTTTTTTTTTAAACAGGAATCCCAACATTGCCCCCCACCCACCCACACAAAAATATAAGATAGAAAGAAGATGGACCCCCCACCCTCTTCCCTAACACTAACTAAGCTAATTACCTATACTTATCCTATAACTAATCCCCAAAACCCAACTAACAGTATAAAATAGGAAAGAGGTGAGAGGGGAGGGGTAAAAGTTCAAGAGGGCAAAAGTACTACAGATTTGCCCTCCGTAGTGTGCGCCTGATGGAGCGGACCTTCTTTTTGACATAAGTCATGTCCTCCCTCAGGTTGTCCACCTTTTCCACCAACTTGTCCAATTTTCGGGACAATGCCAGGAAGGCAGCTGGGTCCACAGGAGGGTCTGTGCTGGTTTGCGTGCCGGCAGAGGTTGATGTTGTGGCAGGAGTTGTTTGGCCACGGGACAGTCCTGCTACCACCACACGGCTGGGTCCAGGTCTGGAGGAAGATGCAGGGTCCATTGCTGAAGACGTTGCTGGGTCCACTTGGGCAGACCTGGTGGATGTGGTGTTGGTGGTTGTTGGTGGCACTGTAGGGGGAGCCTGTGGTGTGGCCCACCACGCCCCGGGGGCCCGATCTGAATGGTACTTGCGGGCCATCCTCCGATACCCACACTGCACCTGCAGGATGTGCCTGTATCTCATCACACGGCGCTCAAAATGGTTGCGATCTGCGGCACTCAGGTTTGCAGCTGTGAAGAGAAAAGGCAAATATTTAGCCTTGGATTTGCATTGGGTGGAATAGCACAATGGGTTATTTGTCCATTACTAGAAATGTATTGGTTGCAGCAATTGTCACAACATAGTTCACGGAAAGGCTCAGAGGAAGTACATGTGAAACATGCATACATAAGGGCATATCACACCTAGCATATCCATGTCTCTACATGATGGATGACATCACCCTAAACTACTCATCCAAATCATACCTAAGGCATTTGACATCATGGCAGCACCTCTTCTGCATACTGACTTCACTACATATGTCACTCTATGTGATAACAATCACACTCCTCACTCAATGCCATTTGGAATTAGTTGTGTGCTAAGATTGAACCCATGGGCCATAAACAAATGTCAACACTAGGGGCCAGATGTAGGAATTTGGAAAATGCAACTAGCAATTTGCAATGCAGAACGGTGTCTCTGACACCGTCTGCGAGTCGCTATGGGGTCGCTAAGACCCACCTCATGAACATCAATGATGTGGGTTCCAAGTTGCGCCACCTTAGCGACTATGGGCACTCACGGGGATGGAGGCCTGCTGGGAACAGCAGACCTCCATGGACGTGACTGCTTTTAACTAAAGCAGGTTATTTTTCCCCAAGTGTAGGCCGTTTACCTGAAAGGAAAATGAGCTGCACTTAGTAAAAAATTACAACAACTTCAATTTTGGATCATTTAACGGTAATTAGTGGTCCCTTAGACCACTGGCTGTTTTGTACAGGATTATTTAGGTCCAGTCACAAAGGTGAAGGGTTACAATGGGGACCCCTTCCAGTTAGCAAGTGGGTTACCATCCACTTCAAGTGGATGATAACTGCGACTCACTTTGCAACCACGTACTCGGTTGCAAATGGAATTGCCTACCACTGTGAGTTGCAAGTAGGTCTGGAAAACCCCTTCATATTTTGCATTTGGAAAAGCATTTTGCTAATATGTTCATGATCACCAAATACATTTCGGAATAGGAAACAGACGTTTGCAACTCACAAACAGAAATGTATGACATTTGCAACTTGTAAACAGTTTGCTACATCTGGCCCTAGGTACTAACTCAAGTCACAAAAGGTGTCAATTACGTGTAACATACTGGTTGCTACAGTCCTAGGTACCCTGTTTCACAGTAACATCCCAGTATTTGTGGGTGGTGTGGGAAGAACAACCAACAATCCCATGTTCAATGCACACCCAGGAGTGTATAGAAAGTTCAACAAGTATGTGCCTTCACACACAACACCTATGAAGGGCTAGCAACACGTTGTAGTCAGCCAAACATTGACACATCCCAGGTCCACACATGTCAAAATGATATGACTTAGGCCAACATGACATACTATCAGTGAGGCATGTTTTACAACACACACAGAGGAGGTAGAACACCCAGGCCCATATTTATACTTTTTTAGCGCCGCATTTGCGTCGTTTTTTGACGCAAAATCGGCCCAAAATTTCAAAATGCAATTGCATTTTGGAAGTTTGCGCCGATTTAGCGTAAAAAAACGACGCAAATGCTGCGCTAAAAAAGTATAAATACGGGCCCCATTCTCATGATTCGACAGAACACCTAGGCCATTGCATTCAAGTCACACACACTTCTAGTTCACCTTGTGGAAGTACATGCCCCCGGAAGATCCGACCTACAGTGTACACAGTCCATCCTCAACTAGGAAGAAGCACTTGTCATCAAAGCCATGTGCCTAAGCTATCTGGGAGACTGTCAGTCTGATATGCAGACTCAGTTCATGGCAAGTCCCTGACCAAGTCTAACATTGACCAGTGTATTCCAAATGAGTCATCCCATTCCCCATTGCCGCCCAACTGGAATGACCTACAGCCCCTCAATCTGAGAGATGGCTAGGTATTGCTTTACAGAAACATAAGTCCTATTTGATATCACACTAAAACAACAATGCCAATGAACGGCCAGCGCATCAAATCATGAATTCTCTTGAACACACAGTAATCCATCATGCTTTATTACCAAACAATGAAAATAGCACTCAGGCGACACTCACTGTAGGTATCGGGGTCGTCAAAATGTGCCACCTCTCCCACGGTGTACGGGGCTGGTCCACCTGTAAAGCATGAAAGGAAGAATATACTCAGACTGGGTGAACTGACAAATAATTTCAGTTACAATGACACTGTGTGAATATGACATGGTAATGATAGACTTTCCCACATGCTCATACTGCATGGATGACTTTGTATTCAACATTAACATTGGATGAGTCTCCTGCTACAGTTACACACCCTACTACACACATGCAGTGGCCATGACAGTCATGTGTCGTCCAAGTTAACCCTCCATTAGTATGCCCCAACAATAATGTTATCCATACATCTCAGCATGTGCATCCCAGAGAGACATTCCAAAACTGGTTCCATGAGGACTGCATGACCACTCACAATCAAACAGGCTAGGTGGACATGTTCAACACACAGCAACCACACACACATGTGACATATGTGTGGCCAACATATCTAACTTCATGTGACGTGAAGGCAACACACATGTATAGCATCATCATGGGTTTCAAATTTTCTGTCTAGCTATGGCGTCTACATATGTAGGTATGTTGTTTCTACATGACTTACTCACTGGCCATTATGACCTGTAGAGTACAAATAGAGCCGTTAACGTGTTGCTTGTCTGACACAAATGCAACACTACATTACATACAGCTACTGGCATCTGGTATGTGTTGCAAAAATGAGCCATCTGACTGCTAGCATTGGTCTTCATACACATTCTGCAACAAATACACATTAGGGCACATATGTATACCTTTGTAGCGCATCATTTGCATAATTTTGCAGAGAGGGGGCAAAATAGCAAAATACAGATGGATGTTGCAATTTGCTGCTGTTATTGCGTGAAAATTTGTGGCAAAAATGGGGATATATGTGTATAAACATGGGCCTAGGTTTCCCTAGCATTACACACAGTCAGCTACTTATTAAGGAGATTGGGTAACAATCATCACATGTTCCCACACAGATTTCTATTATTCCCATGTAATTGATTTGTACTCACCAACATGGCCACCAATCCTGATTCCCAGGTGGTCCAGCAGGTCCTGTTCCCTGGTGATCAGATCTGCCCAGCGGTGCTTCAATTGATGGACATTGCGCATGCTCCCGTAGACCCGGACCAGGTGATGGCGCACCTTCGTCCCACCGGATTTTCCTAGCCTCCGTGTGATACCCCTGTATCACACGGCCCCCAACCTCCAGCATCAGTGGGAGGAAATGGCTAACTAGCCATATGAATCCCCCCAATTCATCTTCACCCATCCTGGACAGGCGAGGCCTACCTGACATATTGACTTCTAGAAAAATAGACAAATGAAATAAGAAAGTAAAAGTGGGAAATGGGGAAAGGTAGAGGTATGAAGGAAAAGGAAAAAGGAGAAAAATAGCCCAACTAACCCCCAAAACTATGCTACCCACAACAGACTCCCACAGACAATACAAACAATCACAGGAATAGACAAAACAAGACTAAACAGACTGAGACAATGTTATGCAACAAGAATAGATTCACAAAAAAGACAAAATACAAGGGACACAGGACACAAAAGCAGTAAAACACAGGACAACACCTTTCACACAACCACACAGTCTAGATAAATCTGAGACTGCAAAGTGAAAGTGAAAGTTAACTCCCAGTACAGATTTTGTAAACAGGATATCCTATTACATCACTTCCTGCAGAAAATAGCCGCCGTTTATATTTTCCCGTTATGCATCATATTTTCACGCATACACAATTGTGCGTCATTTTTTTTGACGCATTTCATTGTACATGATGCTGAGTCAAAAAATATGATATGAATATTAATAATTTTTGAATGTACATGAGATGACCAACATATTGTTCATGTAGCGTCAATTTTTCCACGCATACATCATGGGCGTCATTTTTTTCCACGTACAGTAGTGCACATGATGCTGAGTCAAAAAATATTATATGAATATTAATAATTTTTGAATGTACATGAGATGACCAACATATTGTTCATGTAGCGTCAATTTTTCCACGCATACATCATGGGCGTCATTTTTTTCCACGTACAGTAGTGCACATGATGCTGAGTCAAAAAATATTATATGAATATTAATAATTTTTTAATGTACATGAGATGACCAACATATTGTTCATGTAGCGTCAATTTTACCACGCATACATCATGGGCGTCATATTTTTTCCACGTACAAGAGTGCACATGATGCTGAGTCAAAAAATATGATATGAATATTAATAATTTTTTAATGTACATGAGATGACCAACATATTGTTCATGTAGCGTCAATTTTTCCACGCATACATCATGGGCGCAATATTTTTTCCACGTACAAGAGTGCACATGATGCTGAGTCAAAAAATATGATATGAATATTAATAATTTTTGAATGTACATGAGATGACCAACATATTGTTCATGTAGCGTCAATTTTACCACGCATACATCATGGGCGTCATATTTTTTCCACGTACAAGAGTGCACATGATGCTGAGTCAAAAAAAAATTATGATGTAAATTATACTTTGATGGCTAAATATGTGAAAGTTTTGGATACATTTATATTTGACTCTGCATTCTGTGCACTCATGTACGTGAACAAATTATGACGCCCATGCTGTATGCGTAGAATTTGGAGCAAATTTTTCCTTATGTCTTCATGTTTTGAACTTTGGAAAGGTGATTTGTCATGGTCAAACGGTGCTATGTGATACACATTTGTGTTTGGATATGACACATGTCCGTTGTTGCATGTATAGAAGGCATTCACACTGTAATGTTTTGATACGTTAACTAATGTATTGACCATATTTGTCTACATATTTTGGGTAATTGCAGATGGCTATTTTGAAATGATGGATGGGATACCATGATGTATTCCTTCTCCAAAATGTGTCCACAATTATGATGGTGATGCTTTTATCTGTAGTCCTAACAGGGAGTGCAATAGTCACTTACAGTTTTTATGGGGCTAACCATGTCCCATTATGATTTTGTGTTTCTGATTTGTGTTGGACTTTTGACATGTAGCCCACACATGTGCCTTATGCATGTGTTTAGTTCACAAGTACAAGATTCTTGTATGTTTGGGGGGCGGTAGAGGTGGACTTAGGCCCCCAGCACCCTAGGATTTGACCATCCAGAATAGCTACTGTATCCATGGGTTTTATTTATTATATCATGGCAAACCTGCAGCAGCAGGCTAATGTAAGGCCATATGGTATGAAGGACTGTTGACCATTCATTCATCTCATTAGCCCATTTGACGTTTGCAGTAATGATGAATTGGAGCAAACTTGCATACCTTTTTCCAATGACTATGTTTGCAAGACTCTGAGCGTTCCTGATGTGCCAATGAGAATAATTTTGTTGTTGTCTGTGTCCCTTTCTGCATGAACTGGTTTAGTGGCATGTTACATTCTTCCTGCTAGGTTCTAACTGGGACACAACTGTGATGGTCTACTTTCAAATATTAGGTTGATTGTATGACATATGTGTACATGTGTGTTGGAATGTGGATCCACTATCACCTGTCTGGGTGTATGTTGTCACTGTGACTTCAAGGTCTCCTCCTGAGTTAGTGGCAGCTGATGTTGTTCCAATTGTGTATTGCTCATATCACACACTTGAGAGAAGCCATTGATGACATGGTCACGTACACATGGATGGTCCCACCCTGTCTCTGAACATGTGTGATGTGACTTTCAAATGATCTAAAATTTTGGGCTGGATGAGAGACTGTCTCAGGTGTTTGGATCCGGCATGTGTAATTGCCACATTTGTACTCCTGTTGGCCTCTGTGTTTTGTAATGTATCATGTCACATCCTACCCTCTGTGCATACATTTGTGATGTTTATTTTTGGTGTGATGAATGTTATAGCATTCTTGCTCAATGAGACGACATTCTTCTTCAGCGATTTCAAACTAAAGGTGGTCAGAAATGCATAGGCCAAAGCATGATGTGGTGTTGGTTATCTGTGTTTATTTACAAGTGTGGAATACAAGTTATTATGATACATTAAGAAAAAAAAATATTTACAAGCTGTTGCCGCCTACGCATTCCTGCTGCGTGTTAGGTTGTTCCCCCTCCTGTTGCAGGCCAGCATCCTCCTCTTCGTCATCCTCAGGCATGTCTGGGTCCAGGTCAAGGAGGGGAATATTCCTTTTTACACAAATATTGTGCAATATGGCACAAGTGAGTATGATCTTACAGACCATCTCTGGGGAATAGAGTAGGCTACCGCCAGTGATGTCAAGGCAGCGGAACCTAGACTTTAGGATCCCAAAGGTCCGCTCCACAATGCTGCGTGTCCTCTTGTGGGCGTCACTGTATGCCCGCTCAGCAGCAGTATTTGGGTTCCCAAATGGTGTCATTATCCAAGGCTGGATGCCATACCCCTGATCAGCTGAAAGAGAAACACAGAATGGGATCAATTAGATGTAGGAGGCACTGTTGTACGGATCTTTGATGGCAGTAGTTGTGTTGTGTTGTCTGTGACTCTTTTGTGTACTAATGTGACAACCTATGGTTGTTGGTGTAAACTTTTACATTGAGTTTTTTTCCTTGGCTGAGCAAGTGTTTGTTGGCTAACTGTTTGTCAGCAGGATGTATTGGTTTCTCCAGTACAGTGTGCCCTCCCTTGCATTGTGACTTGTGATACAGGTGTCCGTGTGTCCTCACTGGGGGTGTGATGATAGTTCCATGCAGAGTTGAAACATGAAAGTGTATTTGAAACGTTCATATGAACATACCCAGGACATCCCATACCTTTAAACTTATGCATTGTATTAGTGTACAGGTTATTGTGAGACTTCCAATTTGCAAGGTGACATTTAGGCTACCACAGTCATTAATGTCTTCACACTAAGCTGTACAGTAAATTCCAATGTGTGACAGGTTCAATGGTGACTTCTGAAACATGGCTAGTGATGTGAGTACCTCAGTGTGTTCCTGGCTAGGTGTTGCTATTGTGGTGTATGTGTTGTTTGTCCTAGAGGGTTTCTGAGCAGTGTGTATATGAGTTTGGTTTTTGTCCTTACCAACAAGTAGTCCATTGCCATATCGTCCATCCTGGAAGTGTTGGTTGATGGTGGAGTGACGGAAGATGAATGCGTCATGTACACTCCCAGGATATTTAGCCACAATATTGCTGATCAGTCCTTGGTGATCGACTATGGCCTGCACGTTGATTGAATGTGTGTGCTTCCTGTTGCGGTAGAGGTGTTCTGTTGCAGCAGGTGGCACAAGGCGTACGTGTGTGCAGTCGATTGCACCAAGGACGTGCGGGAAGCCACTGATGGCGTAGAACCCCTGTTTAGTTTCCTGCTGCATCTGCAGTGTGTTAGGGAAGCAGATGTGGCGGGGTGTCAGGCGAATGATGGCATCCAGTACTTTAGGCAGGAATGCGGAGAAAGATGGTTGTGATATTCCACCAACCAGGGCACCAGTTGTCTGAAACGAGCCACTTGCCAGCAGGTGAAGTACGGCAAGCAGCTTTGTTTCTGTTGGGATAGTGCGGGGAGTCACTAAAGTGGGGGCCAACTGCTGTTCAATATTTCTCAGCAGCTGCTGAATGGCCTGCCAGTTCAACCGGTACCTCTGGATGATGTCTCGTTCCCTGAGGCCATGCAGGGTTGTTCTTGGGCAGAATATCCTCTCCTGCCTTCTGCGCTGTCTTTGGGGTCCCTGCTGTTGTTGTTGTAGCTGCTGTTGTTGCTGCAGGGCTCTGCGTCTACGTGCACGCTGAAGAAAAAGCACCTCCATGTCTCCCTGTTGCTGCTCTGCTGCTCTGCTGCTCTGTTGTTTGTTCTGTGTGTTCTGATTAAGTACAGGTGTGTTTGCCCCATTTTAACACCTGCCCTGACCCAGGCGTTAAAATTTCACGTTATTCGTGCTTTGCGTCATTTTTTTGCGCTGCCTACCGCGCAGGAGTAATTTTTGCCCGGAAGCATAAATACGACGCGCCGCTGTGTGCGTCGGTTTTTGGACGGGAACGCCTACCCTGCATGTCATTAACGCAGGGCGGGGTGCCGCTTCCAGAAACTGACGCACATTGCGCCATTTTCCTTTTGCGCCGGCTCGGGCGTCAGGGTTTAAATATGGGGCAACGTTTGCGTTGAATGTGCGTCAACATTTTTGACGCACATTCGGCGCAAACGGAGTATAAATATGCCCCCCAATGTATTAGTGACAGTTGGGAAAGACTCTGTGCTGTTCTGACGCGTGAACCTATACCACAAATAAATTACCAAACTGACTTCATTGGTGCTCAGCGTTCATCACAGTTTGATGACGAGCTGGATCAGAACCCTAACTTGCTTTGGGGGAACAGGCAGACTTACAGGAGGAGAGACCACTGACAATTTCAAGCCTACCAGTATTGAAGGTGATTCACCATTTGGATGAAGCTTCGGCACATCTGGAGTTGTGCGGTGAGGAGAGAACCAGGATGAATAGTTTTGTGACTGAGGTGCTGGTTGAGAGAAACTGCGTACATTCTGTGCTCGCGCGCTTGTAGCCACGAGCTGTGTACTCCGAGTGCATTGTAGCCTTGGTAACAGAGCTGCGCACTCTGAGCTCGTCCCATGCAGCATAACCCTGGCATCGAAAGTGACTTCTGATTTTTCAGCTTTGCGTCACTATGCCCATTATGTTAAGGTGCTGCCGTACTGAAAAGAAGCTGGAAGTCACGGAGGTACCCCAGTGCACCAGTGTTGCACACACCATACAGAGAAAGAATTCTTCTATACCGCGCGTAACCAACAACTCCTTGGCACCAATTAAGTTACGTGGTGTATATGAAATGTACCAGTAAGTGCTATGATAACTTACTACCACTCGTGGCAGGTTTTTTCTTCAGGAACACTTGCAGCGCTCTTGTGCATTGACAGTTCATACGCTACCAGAAGATGCACTTTCAAGCTGCTTTGTATCACCCACAAAGCTATACATGGAACAGGACCGCTTTTTATCAGAAACAAAATAACCAAATACATCTGTAGGAGGCTGGACTGGCTTGTAGTGAGTACCAAGGGGTACTTACACCTTGCACCTGGCCCAGGTATCCCTTATTAGTGTAGAGGGGTGTCTAGCAGCTTAGGCTGATAGAAAAGGTAGCTTAGCAGAGCAGCTTAGGCTGAACTAGGAGACGATTGAAGCTCCTGCAGTACCACCAGTGTCATATGCACAAAATCATAAGAAAACACAATACACAGATATACTAAAAATAAAGGTACTTTATTTTTATGACAATATGCCAAAAGTATCTCAGTGAGTACCCTCAGTATGAGGATAGCAAATATACACAAGATATATGTACACAATACCAAAATATGCAGTAATAGCAATAGAAAACAGTGCAAACAATGTATAGTCACAATAGAATGCAATGGGGGCACATAGGGATAGGGGCAACACAAACCATATACTCTAGAAGTGGAATGCGAACCACGAATGGATCCCAAACCTATGTGACCTTGTAGAGGGTCGCTGGGACTGTAAGAAAACAGTGAGGGTTAGAAAAATAGCCCACCCCAAGACCCTGAAAAGTGGGTGTAAAGTGCACCTAAGTTCCCCAAAGAGCACAGAAGTCGTGATAGGGGAATTCTGCAGGAAAGACCAACACCAGCAATGCAACAACTATGGATTTCCAGACGAGAGTACCTGTGGACAAAGGGACCAAGTCCAAAAGTCACGATCAAGTCGGGAGTGGGTAGATGCCCAGAAAATGCCAACTGTGGGTGCAAAGAAGCTGCCACCGGATGGTAGAAGCTAAGGATTCTGCACGAACGACAAGGGCTAGAAACTTCCCCTTTGGAGGAAGGATGTCCCACGTCGTGAAGAGTCGTGCAGAAGTGTTTTCCCCGCAGAAAGACCGCAAACAAGCCTTGCTAGCTTCAAGGGTCGCGGTTAGGGTTTTTGGATGCTGCTGTGGCCCAGGAGGGACCAGGATGTCACCAATTGCGTGAGGGGACAGAGAGGGCATCCAGCAAGACAAAGAGCCCACTCAGAAGCAAGCAGCACCCGCAGAAGTGCTGGAAAAGGCACTACGAAGTGGAGTGAATCGGTGCTCACCCGAAGTTGCACAAGAGAGTCCCACGCCGCCGGAGGACAACTCAGGAGGTCGTGCAATGCAGGTTAGAGTGCCGGGGACCCAGGCTTAGCTGTGCATGAATGAAATCCTCTGTGAGTGCACAGGAGCCGGAGTAGCTGCAAAACACGCGGTTCCCAGCAATGCAGTCTAGCGTGGGGAGGCAAGGACTTACCTCCACCAAACTTGAACTGAAGAGTCACTGGACTGTGGGAGTCACTTGGACAGAGTTGCTGAGTTCAAGGGACCTTGCTCGTCGTGCTGAGAGGAGACCCAGAGGACCGGTGATGCAGTTCTTTGGTGCCTGCGGTTGCAGGGGGAAGATTCAGTCGACCCACGGGAGATTTCTTCGGAGCTTCTAGTGCAGAGAGGAGGCAGACTACCCCCACAGCATGCACCACCAGGAAAACAGTTGAGAAAGCGGCAGGATCAGCGTTACAATGTTGCAGTAGTCGTCTTTGCTACTTTGTTGCAGTTTTGCAGGCTTCCAGCGCGGTCAGCAGTCGATTCCTTGGCAGAAGGTGAAGAGAGAGATGCAGAGGAACTCTGATGAGCTCTTGCATTCGTTATCTAAGGAATTCCCCAAAGCAGAGACCCTAAATAGCCAGAAAAGGAGGTTTGGCTACTTAGGAGAGAGGATAGGCTAGCAACACCTGAAGGAGCCTATCAGAAGGAGTCTCTGACGTCACCTGCTGGCACTGGCCACTCAGAGCAGTCCAGTGTGCCAGCAGCACCTCTGTTTCCAAGATGGCAGAGATCTGGAGCACACTGGAGGAGCTCTGGGCACCTCCCAGGGGAGGTGCAGGTCAGGGGAGTGGTCACTCCCCTTTCCTTTGTCCAGTTTCGCGCCAGAGCAGGGCTGAGGGATCCCTGAACCGTTGCAGACTGGCTTATGCAGAGATGGGCACCATCTGTGCCCATCAAAGCATTTCCAGAGGCTGGGGGAGGCTACTCCTCCCCAGCCCTGACACCTTATTCCAAAGGGAGAGGGTGTAACACCCTCTCTCTGAGGAAGTCCTTTGTTCTGCCTTCCTGGGCCAAGCCTGGCTGGACCCCAGGAGGGCAGAAACCTGTCTGAGGGGTTGGCAGCAGCAGCAGCTGCAGTGAAACCCCGGGAAAGGCAGTTTGGCAGTACCCGGGTCTGTGCTAGAGACCCGGGGAATCATGGGATTGTCTCCCCAATACCAGGATGGCATTGGGGGGGCAATTCCATGATCTTAGACATGTTACATGGCCATATTCGGAGTTACCATTGTGAAGCTATACATAGGTAGTGACCTATGTATAGTGCACGCGTGTAATGGTGTCCCTGCACTCACAAAGTCCAGGGAATTTGCCCTGAACAATGTGGGGGCACCTTGGCTAGTGCCAGGGTGCCCACACACTAAGTAACTTAGCACCCAACCTTTACCAGGTAAAGGTTAGACATATAGGTGACTTATAAGTTACTTAAGTGCAGTGTAAAATGGCTGTGAAATAATGTGGATGTTATTTCACTCAGGCTGCAGTGTCAGGCCTGTGTAAGAATTGTCAGAGCTCCCTATGGGTGGCAAAAGAAATGCTGCAGCCCATAGGGATCTCCTGGAACCCCAATACCCTGGGTACCTCAGTACCATATACTAGGGAATTATAAGGGTGTTCCAGTATGCCAATGTAAATTGGTAAAATTGGTCACTAGCCTGTTAGTGACAATTTTGAAAGAAATGAGAGAGCATAACCACTGAGGTTCTGATTAGCAGAGCCTCAGTGAGACAGTTAGTCATAACACAGGTAACACATACAGGGCACACTTATGAGCACTGGGGCCCTGGCTGGCAGGGTCTCAGTGACACATACAACTAAAACAACATATATACAGTGAAATATGGGGGTAACATGCCAGGCAAGATGGTACTTTCCTACACAACCCCACCCCCAAACGAAGGACAATAAGACTAGCCATGACCTGATGAGTCTTCATTGTCTAAGTGGAAATATCTGGAGAGTCCATCTGCATTGGAGTGGGTACTCCCAGGTCTATGTTCCACTGTATAATCCATTCCCTGTAGGGATATGGACCACCTCAATAATTTAGGGTTTTCACCTTTCATTTGTTTTAGCCAAAGTAGAGGTTTGTGGTCTGTCTGAACTATGAAGTGAGTGCCAAACAGGTATGGCCTCAACTTCTTCAGTGCCCAGACCACAGCAAAGGCCTCCCTCTCTATGGCAGACCAACGCTTTTCTCTAGGGGTCAACCTCCTGCTGATAAAAGCAACAGGTTGATCCTGGCCCTCCGAATTAAGTTGTGATAAGAATGCCCCTACCCCTAATTCAGATGCATCAGTTTGGACAATTAATTTTTTGGAGTAACAGGGGCTTTTCAGGACAGGTGCAGAGCACATGGCCTGCTTCAGCTCCTCAAAAGCTTTCTGACAGCTAGCTGTCTACAATACCTTTTTAGGCATTTTCTTAGATGTGAGGTCATTAAGAGGGGCTGCAATGGAGCCATAGTTCTTTATGAACCTCCTGCAATACCCAGTGAGGCCTAAGAAGGCTCTCACCTAGGTCTGAGTTGTAGGGGGAACCCAATCTATAATAGTTTGGATTTTCCCCTGAAGTGGTGCAATCGGTCCTCCACCTACCAGGTGTCCCAGATAAACCACTTTCCCCTGCCCTATCTGGCACTTTGAAGCTTTGATAGTGAGGCCTGCTTTCTGCAGGGCCTCCAAAACTTTCCATAGGTGGACCAGGTGATCATCCCAGCTGGAGCTAAAGACAGCTATATCGTCTAGATATGCTGCACTAAAAGCTTCCAGCCCTTGCAGGACTGTGTTCACCAACCTTTGAAAAGTAGCAGGTGCATTTTTCTATCCAAAAGGCATTACTGTGAATTGGTAATGGCCTCCAATGGTTGAAAATGCAGTTTTTGCTTTTGCATCCTCTGATAACTTGATCTGCCAATACCCTGCAGTCAAATCAAAGGTGCTTAGATACTTGGCAGATGCCAGTGTATCTATTAGCTCATCTGCCCTGGGTATAGGGTGAGCATCAGTTTTGGTTACCTGGTTGAGACCTCTATAGTCTACACAAAACCGCATTTCCTTCTTTCCATCCTTGGAATGAGGTTTTGGTACAAGTACCACAGGAGAGGCCCATGGACTTTCAGGGTGCTCAACCATTCCCAGTTCAAGCATTTTCTGCACTTCTTGCTTTATGCAGTCTCTGACATGGTCAGGCTGCCTATAGATCTTACTTTTGACAGGCAAGCTGTCTCCAGTATCTATAGTGTGCTCACACCAAGAAGTGGTGCCTGGCACAGTAGAGAAGAGTTCAGAAAACTGACCCAGGAGATTTATGCAGTGGTCTTTCTGCTCAGCAGTAAGACAATCTGCCAAAACTACACCTTCCACTAGAGCATCTTGTTCTGTGGAAGAGAAGAGATCAGGGAGAGGGTCACTCTCTTCTTCCTGTCCCTCATCTGTTGCCATGAGCAGGGTGAGATCAGCCCTGTCATAGTGGGGTTTCAGGCGATTGACATGGAGCACTCTAAGGGACTCCTGGCAGTGCCTAAGTCAACTAAGTAGGTGACTTCTCCCTTCTTTTCAACAATTATGTGGGTCCACTCCATTTGTCTTGGAGTGCTCTTGGTGCCACAGGCTCCAAGACCCACACTTTCTGCCCTGGTTGGTACTGAACCAAAACAGCCTTCTGGTCATGCCATTGCTTTTGGAGCTCTTGACTGGCCTGAAGGTTTTTACTGGCCTTTTTCATGTACTCAGCCATCCTAGATCTTAGGCCAAGTACATAGGGGGTGATTCTAACCCTGGCGGTCGGTGTTAAAGCGGCGGCCAACCCGCCAACAGGCTGGCGGTAAAAAATATGGAATTCTGACCCTGGCGGGAACCGCCAACACAGACAGCCACTTTAACACTCCGCCCGCCACGGCGGTACAAACAAACAGCGCGGCGGTCACCGCCAACAGCCAGGCGGCAGACAATGTACCGCCCACACTATCACAACTCACCAATCCGCCACCTTTTCCGGGGCGGGAGCACCGCTGATAAAAACACGGCGGAAACAGACTACAAACGGGAAAACGCTCACCACTACGCACTCCAGGAGGAAGGAGGACAGCATGGAACCCGAATTAAACATCGTACCTGCTCTCGTCTACCTTCTCATCTACCACGAGTACGAAGTCCGGCGCAGACGACAATGGTGAGTACTGCACCTACGACACACGGGAGGGGGGAGGACGAAAGGTTACGGGCACACACATATGCGACCCCCCCCCCCCAACTATGTACACACCAATGCAGAGCAACAAGTCACAGTGACACCACCCAAACACCCCTGAAAAATGCTAGGACATAATCAAATTTGGAATAAATATTTATGTACCAAAAAGCTCCTGAAAATTATCGGACAACCATGAAAGGTATTCACAAGAAAACAAATGACATACACATCAGTGTATAACTGAAGTAACAAGTCCTGCACATCCTACGAATTCATCATGTCCGTGGGCCAAAGTTTTGAGAAACAAGGGCAAAGCCCACACAGGAGACCTGAGTCCTTTGGAGAGAACACTGCAGGGGCATCAGATGTAAAAACTACAGGCACCTCAGGGGGAAGGGAAGTGGGGGGCACCACAGCCACATGAGTCCACGACGCCAGGTCCACGAGGAGCCACCATGCCCACTCTACCATCCTGGGGAGTGCAAAGCCACAGTCTCTCAATGTCTCTACAGTGGGTGGGCTGCCCACTGTACCATCCTGGGGAGTGCAAAGCCACAGTCTCTCAATGTCTCTACAGTGGGTGGGCTGCCCACTGTACCATCCTGGGGAGTGCAAAGCCACAGTCCATCAGGTGGATGACAGTCTCCACTGGTCAAGGAGGAGGCATGGTGGGCACAGTGAACCATAAACAGTGATTGAGACGGCGGTGCCCAGCGGAGCGGTGTTTGAGAAGAAGGGCCCAGCGGAGCGGTGCTTGAGAAGAAGGGCCCAGCGGAGCGGTGCTTGAGATGAAGGGCCCAGCGGAGCAGTGCTTGAGATGAAGGGCCCAGCGGAGCGGTGCTTGAGAAGAAGGGCCCAGCGGAGCGGTGCTTGAGAAGAAGGGCCCAGCGGAGCGGTGCTTGAGACGGCGGGGCCCAGCGGAGCGGTGCTTGAGAAGAAGGGCCCAGCGGAGCGGTGCTTGAGAAGAAGGGCCCAGCGGAGCGGTGCTTGAGATGAAGGGCCCAGCGGAGCGGTGCTTGAGATGAAGGGCCCAGCGGAGCGGTGCTTGAGAAGAAGGGCCCAGCGGAGCGGTGCTTGAGACGGCGGGGCCCAGCGGAGCGGTGCTTGAGAAGGGCCCAGCGGAGCGGTGCTTGAGAAGAAGGGCCCAGCGGAGCGGTGCTTGAGATGAAGGGCCCAGCGGAGCGGTGCTTGAGATGAAGGGCCCAGCGGAGCGGTGCTTGAGATGAAGGGCCCAGCGGAGCGGTGCTTGACAGGAAGGGCCCAGCGGAGCGGTGCTTGAGACGGCGGGGCCCAGCGGAGCGGTGCTTGAGAAGAAGGGCCCAGCGGAGCGGTGCTTGAGATGAAGGGCCCAGCGGAGCGGTGCTTGAGAAGAAGGGCCCAGCGGAGCGGTGCTTGAGATGAAGGGCCCAGCGGAGCGGTGCTTGAGATGAAGGGCCCAGCGGAGCGGTGCTTGAGATGAAGGGCCCAGCAGAGCGGTGCTTGAGAAGAAGGGCCCAGCGGAGCGGTGCTTGAGATGAAGGGCCCAGCGGAGCGGTGCTTGAGATGAAGGGCCCAGTGGAGCGGTGCTTGAGATGAAGGGCCCAGCGGAGCGGTGCTTGAGATGAAGGGCCCAGCGGAGCGGTGCTTGACAGGAAGAGCCCAGCGGAGCGGTGCTTGAGACGGCGGGGCCCAGCGGAGCGGTGCTTGAGAAGAAGGGCCCAGCGGAGCGGTGCTTGAGATGAAGGGCCCAGCGGAGCGGTGGTTGAGAAGAAGGGCCCAGCGGAGCGGTGCTTGAGATGAAGGGCCCAGCGGAGCGGTGCTTGAGAAGAAGGGCCCAGCGGAGCGGTGCTTGAGACGGCGGGGCCCAACGGAGCGGTGCTTGAGAAGAAGGGCCCAGCGGAGCGGTGTTTGAGAAGAAGGGCCCAGCGGAGCGGTGCTTGAGAAGAAGGGCCCAGCGGAGCGGTGCTTGAGATGAAGGGCCCAGCGGAGTGGTGCTTGAGATGAAGGGCCCAGCGGAGCGGTGCTTGAGAAGAAGGGCCCAGCGGAGCGGTGCTTGACAGGAAGGGCCCATCGGAGTGGTGCCTGAGAAGAAGGGCCCAGCGGAGCGGTGCTTGACAGGAAGGGCCCAGCGGAGCGGTGCTTGAGATGAAGGGCCCAGCGGAGCGGTGCTTGAGAAGAAGGGCCCAGCGGAGCGGTGCTTGAGAAGAAGGGCCCAGCGGAGCGGTGCTTGAGACGGCGGGGCCCAGCGGAGCGGTGCTTGAGAAGAAGGGCCCAGCGGAGCGGTGCTTGAGAAGAAGGGCCCAGCGGAGCGGTGCTTGAGATGAAGGGCCCAGCGGAGCGGTGCTTGAGATGAAGGGCCCAGCGGAGCGGTGCTTGAGAAGAAGGGCCCAGCGGAGCGGTGCTTGAGACGGCGGGGCCCAGCGGAGCGGTGCTTGAGAAGGGCCCAGCGGAGCGGTGCTTGAGAAGAAGGGCCCAGCGGAGCGGTGCTTGAGATGAAGGGCCCAGCGGAGCGGTGCTTGAGATGAAGGGCCCAGCGGAGCGGTGCTTGAGATGAAGGGCCCAGCGGAGCGGTGCTTGACAGGAAGGGCCCAGCGGAGCGGTGCTTGAGACGGCGGGGCCCAGCGGAGCGGTGCTTGAGAAGAAGGGCCCAGCGGAGCGGTGCTTGAGATGAAGGGCCCAGCGGAGCGGTGCTTGAGATGAAGGGCCCAGCGGAGCGGTGCTTGAGAAGAAGGGCCCAGCGGAGCGGTGCTTGAGATGAAGGGCCCAGCGGAGCGGTGCTTGAGATGAAGGGCCCAGCAGAGCGGTGCTTGAGATGAAGGGCCCAGCGGAGCGGTGCTTGAGATGAAGGGTCCAGCGGAGCGGTGCTTGACAGGAAGGGCCCAGCGGAGCGGTGCTTGAGACGGCGGGGCCCAGCGGAGCGGTGCTTGAGAAGAAGGGCCCAGCGGAGCGGTGCTTGAGATGAAGGGCCCAGCGGAGCGGTGCTTGAGAAGAAGGGCCCAGCGGAGCGGTGCTTGAGATGAAGGGCCCAGCGGAGCGGTGCTTGAGAAGAAGGGCCCAGCGGAGCGGTGCTTGAGACGGCGGGGCCCAACGGAGCGGTGCTTGAGAAGAAGGGCCCAGCGGAGCGGTGTTTGAGAAGAAGGGCCCAGCGGAGCGGTGCTTGAGAAGAAGGGCCCAGCGGAGCGGTGCTTGAGATGAAGGGCCCAGCGGAGTGGTGCTTGAGATGAAGGGCCCAGCGGAGCGGTGCTTGAGAAGAAGGGCCCAGCGGAGCGGTGCTTGACAGGAAGGGCCTAGCGGAGCGGTGCTTGAGAAGAAGGGCCCAGCGGAGCGGTGCTTGACAGGAAGGGCCCAGCGGAGCGGTGCTTGAGACGGCGGGGCCCTCTTCAGCGGTGCCTATCCTCACGGCGGGGCCCTGTTCAGCGGTGCTCCTCTCCACGGCGGGCCCTGTTCAGCGGTGCTCTTCTCCACGGCGGGCCCTGTTCAGTGGTGCTCTTCTCCACGGCGGGCCCTGTTCAGCGGTGCTCTTCTCCACGGCGGGGCCCTGTTCAGCGGTGCTCTTCTGCACCGCGGGCCCTGTTCAGCCGTGCCTATCTTCACGGCGGGGCCCTGTTCAGCGGTGCTCTTCTGCACCGCGGGCCCTGTTCAGCGGTGCTCTTCTGCACCGCGGGCCCTGTTCAGCCGTGCCTATCTTCACGGCGGGGCCCTGTTCAGCGGTGCTCTTCTGCACCGCGGGCCCTGTTCAGCGGTGCTCTTCTCCACGGCGGGCCCTGTTCAGCGGTGCCTATCTTCACGGCGGGCCCTGTTCAGCGGTGCTCTTCTCCACGGCGGGCCCTGTTCAGCGGTGCTCTTCTCCACGGCGGGCCCTGTTCAGCGGTGCCTATCTTCACGGCGGGGCCCTGTTCAGCGGTGCTCTTCTGCACCGCGGGCCCTGTTCAGCGGTGCTCTTCTGCACCGCGGGCCCTGTTCAGCGGTGCCTATCTTCACGGCGGGGCCCTGTTCAGCGGTGCTCTTCTGCACCGCGGGCCCTGTTCAGCGGTGCTCTTCTCCACGGCGGGCCCTGTTCAGCGGTGCCTATCTTCACGGCGGGCCCTGTTCAGCGGTGCTCTTCTCCACGGCGGGCCCTGTTCAGCGGTGCTCTTCTCCACGGCGGGCCCTATTCAGCGGTGCTCTTCTCCACGGCGGGCCCTGTTCAGCGGTGCTCCTCTCCACGGCGGGCCCTGTTCAGCGGTGCTCTTCTCCACGGCGGGCCATGTTCAGCGGTGCTCATCCAGCAGGTCAAGGGAGCCAGACCTGGCCTGGACTCCCTGCTCAGTCGCCCTCGGACCGTGACGTTTCTGGACCCTTCGGGGACGGACTCCTGGCCTCCTTAGTGTCCTCCTTCCCAGCTGGGATGTGACATGTGGGGTCCACCTTCTCCGCGCTCCTGCTGCCCTTCCGCTCCTTTGATGGGGCTCTCGGGCCCTTGCCTCCCCTAGATGGTGTGGGTGGTGAAGTGGCCGCACATTGCTCCTTGGGGGCAGCCCTGTCGGTCCTCGCACGGCGGCCCTTGTTTTTGCGGGTCCTCTTGCCGGGGGGGGGGCTGGACGTGTCCTTGCTGCTGATCGATGTGTCACTGCTGGCAAAGGGTGGGCTCCAGAACCCATACACAACAGTGACACCCGAAGCTGGGCTGGTGGTGGCTGCGGTGCTCTTGGGACTCTTTGCAGATGGAGGGGGGAGCTCATCGGAGGGAAAGAGGTCAAGATTAGCCAGGAAAAGTTTTTTAGGGCCAAGATAAAGGGTAGGAGAAGTGGAGATGGAAGTGGAGGAAGAGGAGGTGGTTGTAGGAGAGTCAGGTGTGCTGTCATTGGGTGAAGGTGCTGGTGCTGTAGGCTGTCGTGAGGTGGATGGCTATTGGGTGGGTGGCTGCCTGCGTTTGTGTGTCTTGGAAGAGGGGGTGACAGACACAGTGGGAGAGGACACAGGGGACGTGAAAATGGCAGTGGGGGTGGTAACTGCACGAGTGTGGACTGTACTGGAGGGTGAGGTGGTGATGGAAGCACTGGCTGATGTTGGTGTGCATGCAGGTGTGAGTGTAGACGTCACAGGGAGGGAGGAGGGAGACGAGGAGGAGGGGGACACAGAGGTGGTTGTGACTGTTGGAATGTCTGCATCTGGGTGTTGCTTGGGTGAGTGTTTGTGGGATCTGTGGTGCTTGTGTTTGGATGAGCTGCTCTTGGGTGTTGAGGTGTGTGCAGGCTGGTCTGATGGTGTGGATGGGATAGGCTGAGGAACAGGAGACAGAGAAAGGCTGGAGGCAGTAAGAAGAGGGAGGCTGGAAACAGGGACAATGGCTGCCGTCAGTGCTGAGGCCAGAGCAGTGAACGCTCGTTGATGGGCAGCCTGACCCGAATGAATGCCCTCCAGGTACGCATTGCTCTGTTGCACCTCCCTTTGCACACCCTGGATGGCATTCAAAAGGGTCGTCTGCCCAACAATGAGCGTCCTTACCAGGTCAATGAGCTCCGCACTGAGGGCAGCAGGGGCAACAGGGGCAGGGGCTGAGGTGCCTGGGGCGAAGGAGACGCGCGCCTTCCTGGGCGAGCGGGCACGGAGCGTAGGCTGAGGGGCTGCTGGGAGGCCGGGGCTGGTGCGCTGGGTGGCGGCTGTACCTCTAGAGGCGGGGGGCACGGATGTTGCCGCCACCGCTAGGGAGCTCCCATCCGAGGACGTGTCGCTGTCGCTGCTCTCACCAGCGGTCCCCGTCGTGGTGCTCCCCTCGCCCTCCGGATCACTGGTGCCCTCGGTGTTGGTTCCTGGGCCCACCGGGGCCTTGTGTCCTGCAGCTCCCTCGTGCTCCGATGCCAAATCTCCTCCGCCTGATGTTGCTAATGCACACATGCACAAGAAGATGAAGAGAAAGGGTGGGGGGAGAAAAAAGAAGACCAGGTTGAGTGCATGCAATGTCAACACCGTTAGCGGAGAGGACAGACACAGGAGCCTAATGCACTAAGCCGCGCATTCGGGGTACACTACTCAGTACTACTGACTAGGACAACAGGCCAAGAGACGTCAAACGCGCACATGGGTGATGCTGGACCTTCAATGGCTGTACTTGTCACCCTACAGAGGTGGGGGCCGGGGGCACAGGGCCATGCCTAAGGGAGAGGACTACACTACAGAAAGCGCCCTGGCCTAATGTCACCCACAGCCCTCCTCCCCCACCCAGACGCCTCCACTGCGCAGAAAGATAGGAGAATGTGCTGATACTCACCCCCTTGTGTCTGCTGTGATGTCTTAAAGCGCCCATCCAATTCAGGGTAGGCCACCGCCAGGATCCAGGACATCAGGGGGGTCATGGTGCGACTGGCACCCCTCCTAGGTTGGGAGGCCATCCCCAGCAGTGTTTCTGCGGTCTTCCTTGTTCCGCGGCGGATGTCCTCCCACCTCTTGCGGCAGTGGGTGCCCCGTCTGTTGTGGACCCCCAAGTTCCGGACTTCCTTGGCGATGGCACGCCAAATCTCGATCTTCTGATGGGCGCTGACCTATTTGACATGTACAGGGTGGAAAGGAGGAAATCATCAATGACCTGCATGTTAGATGTGATTGGCCCCCCCCACCAACTTTGCCATATGGCACATGCTCTCATCTGTCGGGCGTTGCACTCCTCATTCGCCCCCCACCCCACCAACTTACATCCACCCCAATCCACACAGGCATAGCCCATTCCATGTGCACCCGGTGTACTCACTTGTTGGTCTGGAGGACCGTAGAGTAGCGCATACTGGGGGAGGACCCCATCCACGAGCTTCTCCAACTCTTCAGACGTGAAGGCAGGGGCCCTTTCCCCAGTCGCAGCAGCCATTGTATCTTCCAGACCGAGGTCACAGCAGCACTTGCAGTATAGGTCCTCTCGTGTGGATGATCAGGTCTCGAGTGATTAATCAGATAGAAAATGGCGGTCACGCCCACGGCGGTGCGTACCGCGGTGGTGCGTACCGCGACCGCCGGCGCACATCGTCATTGGCTCCTGAAACCCATAGGGTTCAATGTTAACCAATGCGGCTTTGCGCCGCGGTCTTCGACCGCCTACCGCCACGGTGTGCCCCGCCAGCGCATTGACCTCACATCCCATTGTCCCACTTCACAGGTCAGGCAGCCGCCATTTCAAGGGCCTACATGGCTTAATTTTGACTGCGACACACAGGCCTAGGCCTTGCATTGCCACACATACACGCCTTTCAACCCATTGCCATTCTTTAACTGTGCAAGCTGTCTGTACGTACCTGTGGTTTGCCTGACTCTGTGCTCCATGTTGTCCTTCCTAGGCACCGTCCGCTGGGACTTGCGAGGAGAAGGACGAATCCTCGCGTGTACCGACCGCTGGTGGACCTGTCGACAATGGAAGAACGCCATATAATACTTCGATACAGACTTGACCGTGCCACTATCCATGAACTGTGTGCCCAGCTGGAGCCAGCCCTGATGTCCCCCATCCGCCAACCCACAGGGATTCCCCCTCTGGTGCAGGTTTTGTCAGTCCTCCATTTTTCGGCAACTGGGTCATTCCAGACCACAGTGGCCATGTCATCTGGAATGTCTCAGCCTATGTTTTCAAAGATTTTGAGCAGAGTGTTGTCTGCCCTGATGAAACTCATGCGGAGCTACATCATTTTCCCAGAGGAGGGTGACTTGCCTACAGTGAAGGGTGATTTCTATGCCCTTGGACATATCCCCAACATCATTGGTGCCATTGATGGGACCCATGTGGCTTTGGTACCCCCAAAAGACGATGAGCAGGTGTACAGAAACAGAAAAAGTTATCATTCGATGAATGTCCAGGTGGTCTGTTTGGCTGACCAGTACATCTCCCATGTAAATGCCAAGTTCCCAGGGTCAGTGCATGACGCGTATGTGATGCGAAATAGCAGCATCCCCTATGTGATGGAGCAGCTACAGAGACAACGTGTGTGGCTAATAGGTGACTCTGGTTACCCCAACCTGCCTTGGCTACTGACCCCAGTGAGGAATTCCCAGACCAGGGCAGAGGAACGGTACAATGAGGCCCATGGGCGAACTAGGAGGATCATCGAAAGGACCTTTGGCCTCCTGAAGGCCAGGTTTAAGTGCCTGCATATGACTGGGGGATCCCTGATGTACTCACCAAAGAAGGTGTGCCACATCATCGTGGCCTGCTGTATGCTTCACAATCTGGCATTGCGACGTCAGGTTCCTTTACTGCAGGAGGATGGTGCAGATGGTGGTGTTGAAGCAGCTGTGGAGCCTGCGGAGAGTGAAGAGGAGGAAGACTCAGAGGATGACACAGACAACAGGGACAGAGTAATAGAACAGTATTTCCAGTAGCACACAGGTAATAATCACCCATGCCATTTTACATTTCCTGAAAGCCTCCTGCATCTCAACTTTGTCGATTTCCCCCCAGACCTATAAACATGATGTTTGATTTTCCCTTCCCTTTTCTGTGCTGTATGAGCCACTGCGTGACCTCGGCTTGGTTGGCCCATGGACTAATGCTAAGTTACCTCGGTATGTGTAATTCACAATGTTAATAATACGTAATTGATATGTAATGTGTCATACATTTGTAAATAAGACAGGCTGAGTCCTGATTGATTTCAGTGCAATGTGTGATTTATTATTAGTGCATAGATATTGGTACATGATAGTGAAACAGTGATGGGTGGGGGTGGAGTAATGTCCATGGCGGAGTCCAGTTCTCAGTCTCACAGGTGCATTGTCCATATGCCTGTGGCAGGATGGAGCAGGGGCAGTTCAAGGTTTGACAGGGTGGCAATGTGGAACAGTGGGAGGACTTCAGGGGGTATGTGATGCTGGCGGGGGACTTGACATCCTACTCTGTCGTTTTTTTTTATCTCAGGCTCCTTTTGCGGGGCGGTTGTTGTTCAGCAGGAGGTGGGGTTCTGGTGGGCTGTCGTTGTGGTGGGGCCTCCTGTCCACTAGCGCCGGCGGAGGTGGTAGGCTGTTCCTGTTCCTGGCTAGTGACAGGGGCCCTGTGTGATGCCACATGGTCCCGAAACGTGTCCTCTATATGGTTCAGGGCCTGGACTATGCTCCCCATAGCGGTTGAGATGTTGCTGAGTTGGTCGCTGAACCCCATGTAGCGTTGCTCCTGCTGTGCCTGGATCTCCTGGAACCTGGCCAGTACCGTCGCCATCGTCTCTTGTGAGTGGTGGTAGGCTGCCATGATGGTGGTGAGGGCCTCTTTGAGAGTGGGTTCCCTGGGCCTCTCCTCCCCCCCCCTGTCGCACAGCAGCCCTCCGAGTTGCCCTGTTTCCCTGGGCCTCTGTCCCCTGGACGGTGTGCCCACTCCCACTGCCCCCAGGTCCCTGTTGTTGTTGGGTTGGTGGGTTACCCTGGGGGCCCTGTAGTGGTAGACACACCGCTGCTTGACCTGTCCTAGAGACAGAGGCATGGGCCCGCTGGGTGGGAGCTGTGCTGTTGTTCCCAGAGGGGGTTGGGTCTGCAGTGGCCTGTGTCTGGGTGAGGGGAACCGACTGCCCAGAGGTCCCCGATGGTCCGGGCTGGTCGTCAGGTTCCAGGTCGACAGAGCTGCTGTCATCACTAGGGGCCTGTTCCGGGGGTGGGATGGACATTTCTGGTCCCTCCTGACCGGTGTGTTGTCGTTCGGGTCCTGCATGGGGTAAGAGGGTATGGTTATTGTTTCTGTGTGTGCATTAGCTTGCGTTTTATGGGTGCCCTTGTCCCCCAGTGCTGGCATTCCCTTGGGGGAGGTGTTGTGAGGGTGTTTTGTGGGGGGGGGTGATGGGTATGTGCAGTGGTCATGCTTAGGTGATGGGTGTCCATAGTTTGGGGGTGGCATGCAGGGGTTGGTGTTGGGTGGGTTGTGCTGGGGAGACATTCTCAGGGAGGATGTGTGCTGGGGGGTTGGGGGTGAGGGTGGGGGTTAGCATGCTGGGGGGGGGTGAAGTGGTTGGCCTTGTACTTATCAGAGTCCATTCCTCCGTGTACTCCAGCGAGGCCATCAGGATGCAGGATGTTGAGTACCTCTTGCTCCCATGTTGTGAATTCGGGTGGAGTGGGTGGGGGTCCCCCGCCAGTCTTCTGCACTGCGATGTTGTGTCGCGAGACCATCGAGCGCACCTTCCCCCGTAGGTCGTTCCATCGTTTGCGGATGTCCTCTCGATTTCTGGGATGCTGTCCCACCGCGTTGACCCTGTCCACGATCCGCTGCCAGAGCTCCGCCTTCCTTGCTATGGTGGTGTGCTGGACCTGTGAGCCGAAGAGCTGGGGTTCCACTCTTATGATCTCCTCCACCATGACCCGGAGTTCTTGGTCTGAAAAGCGTGGGTGCCTTTGTGGTGCCATGGGGTGGTGTGTATGAGGTGTGGGGTGGTGTATGTGATGATGTGTGTGTTGGTGTGTGGTACTTTGTGCTTCTATGTGGTGTGTGTGATGTTGCGGTGTGCTTCTGTGTGTCTGGCTCTCTATTCTCTGATGTGTCTCTCTCTCCTTCGTCTCTGGTTTTTGTTGGTAGGGGTTTGTGGGTGATGTGGGTGTGTGTTTTATATGGTATTGGATGTGTGGGAGTGGTGTGTGTATGTGTTTCAGGTGTGTGCCTTTCAAATTGTCCAATGTGGTAGGGGTTTGTAAAGGTGTGTGTATTTTGACCGCAGCGGTGTGTACCGCCAATGGAATACCGCGGTTGAATGACCGCCGCGTCGATTTGCGGGTCATAATGGGATGGGCGTATTTCTGTTGGCGTGGCGGTGGAGGTTTGGTCTTCTCCAGTTTACCGCTGGCCGCTGATGTGGTGGACTGCAGTAGAGGGTGGATTTTCGGAGGTTTTGCAGTTGTGGGTCAGAATGTCCGTGGCTTTTACCGCCGAGGTCAGAATGACCCCCATAGTCCACTATGTCTTGCTTTGGAGCTTTTAAAGGTTGTTCCCAACCCTCCTTAACATGTGTTAGAGGACCTCTTACAGGGTGTCCAAATAGGAGTTCAAAGGGGCTGAAGCCCACTCCTTTTTGGGGTACCTCCCTGTAAGCAAAAAGGAGGCAAGGTAACAGGATATCCCATCTCCTGCGGAGTTTTTCAGGGAGTCCCATTATCATACCTTTGAGAGTTTTGTTAAATCTCTCCACCAGTCCATTTGTTTGTGGATGATAGGGTGTGGTGAACTTGTATGTAACACCACACTCCTTCCACATGGCCTTTAAGTAAGCAGACATGAAATTGCTTCCCCTGTCTGATACCACCTGTTTTGGGAAGCCCACCCTGGAAAAGATTCCCAGGAGGGCCTTTGCCACTGCAGGAGCTGTAGTGGTCCTTAGAGGAACTGCTTCAGGATATCTGGTGGCATGGTCCACTACCACCAAGATACACCTATTGCCTGAAGTAGTAGGAGGGTCAAGGGGGCCAACTATGTCAACCCCTACCCTTTCAAAGGGAACCCCAACCACAGGCAGTGGAATAAGGGGTGCCTTTGGGGTGCCACCTGTCTTGCCACTGGCTTGACAGGTTTCACAGGACTTACAAAATTCCTTTGTGTCCTCTGACATTCTAGGCCAATGAAACAAGGGGACAAGTCTGTCCCAAGTTTTCATTTGCCCCAAATGTCCAGCTAAGGGAATGTCGTGGGCTGCAGTTAGGAGGAACTTTCTGTACTCCTGAGGAATCACCAATCTCCTGGCAGCTCCAGGTTTTGGATCCCTTGCTTCAGTGTACAAGAGGTTGTCCTCCCAGTAAACTCTGTGAGAGTCACTGACATCCCCATTTGCTTGTTTGACAGCTTGCTGCCTTAGACCCTCTAGTGTGGGACAGGTATGCTGTGCCACACTCAGCTCCTCCCTGCCAGGCCCCCCTTCACCCAAAAGCTCAGCAGTGTCTGCTTCCAGCTCCTCTGGTGTAGGTTCTGCACAGGGTGGAAATTCTTCTTCCTCAGAAGTTGAATCCACTGTAGAGGGAGGGATAGTAGGTAGTGTTTTACCTTTACTAACCCTAGCTTTAGGGAGCACTTGGTCCATTCTTCAAGGATCCAAGTCACCCTGTCCTTTTTGCTTTTTGGCCTGAGCCCTGGTTATAGCAAAAATATGCCCTGGAATGCCCAGCATTGCTGCATGAGCCTCCAACTCCACATCTGACCAAGCTGATGTCTCTAAATCATTTCCTAGTAGACAGTCTACAGGTAAATCTGAGGCAACCACAACTTTCTTTGGACCAGTAACCCCCCTCCCAGTTGAGATTTACAACAGCCATAGGGTGGCTAAGTGTGTTGTTATGAGCATCGGTTACTTGTTACTGGTGACCAAGTAGGTGTTGTTCAGGGTGGACCAGTTTCTCTATTACCATTGTAACACTGGCACATGTGTCCCTGTAGGCCTGAACCTCAACACCATTTATTAGGGGTAGTTGCTTGTACTTATCCATGTTAAGAGGACAAGCAACCAAGGTGGCTAAATCAATAGCCTCCTCAGAGACTAACACAGCCTCTGTGGTCTCCCTAATTAGACCAACTCCAACTAAATTACCAAAAGTGAGCCCAGCTACTCCCTTGGATTGGCTATTAGTAGGTTTGCTCCCACCACCACTGCTATTACTAGGGGCACTAGGTGTAGCAGCAGGGGTTGTAGTGGTAGGAGGCTTGGTGCTTTTCTTTGGACAAATGGGATCTGTTGTCCAATGGCCTTTTATTTTACCTAAATAGCACCATGGTTTCTTTTTTTTGTTTTGATTTGAAGAGGATTTGGGCCCACCACCCCCACCAGAGTGTTTTTGTGGGCCTGATGAAGACTCATTTTTAGATTTGTCCCCACCCTTGTCAGAAGACTTACCATCCGTCTTCTTGCCATCTTTGTCACCCCCTGTATGAACTTTTCTGTTCACCCTTGTTCTGACCCATTTGTCTGCCTTCTTTCCCAATTCTTGGGGAGAGGTCAGATCAGAGTCTACCAGGTACTGGTGTAACAAATCAGACACACAACTATTAAGAATATGCTCTCTCAGGATTAAGTTATACAGGCTTTCATAGTCAGCAACTTTACTGCATGTAACCACCCCTCCAAGGCCTTCACTGAATTGTCAACAAAGTCTACCCAGTCTTGTGAAGACTCCTTTTTGGTTTCTCTGAACTTCATCCTGTACTGTTCAGTGGTTAAGCCATAACCATCTAGGAGTGCATTCTTAAGAACTGTAAAATTATTGGCATCACTTTCCTTTACAGTAAGGAGCCTATCCCTACCCTTTCCACTGAAAGATAGCCATAGGATAGCAGCCCACTGCCTTTGAGGGACCTCCTGAACAACACAGGCCCTCTCAAGTGCAGCAAACCACTTGTTAATGTCATCCCCCTCCTTGTAAGGGGGAACTATCTTGTGCAGATTCCTAGAATCATGCTCTTTTGCAGGATGACTATTTGGAATACTGCTGCTGCCACCATGGGTTTCAAAAACCAATTTCTGTCTTTCTCTTTCTATCTCCAAGGACTGCCTATCTAAATCCAGCTGCTGCTTCTTGAGCTTCAGCCTGGATTGTTCCACTCTCAATCTATTGAGCTCCCTTTCTAACACTCTGTCATCAGGGTGGGTGGGTTGGGCATGTCTTGAAACAGAAGAATGGTGAGAATGAACAGAGGGAGACCTGGCCCTAACAGATGGCACACTAACATTCTGGCCTACAGAAGTGACACTTCTACTGTGATGAGAAGCAACACTATTACTGTGATGTGAAGCAACACTTTTACTGTGATGTGAATTCACATCAGTACCAGCTATGCTAGGTGGCCTGCTAAGGGGCAGGTTGGAAAGGTTCCCTCCCAAATCTTTTGCTAGGGGTGCCCCAGAATCAGAGTGGGAACCATCAGCTAATTTCTCACCAGAAGTGCCAACAAAAGTCTTATCTTGTTCAACTAGCATGTTAACTAATAGTTCTCTAGAGGGATTCTTCCCTACCCCTAAACCTCTTTCTACACAGAGACTCCTTGCTGCCTTCCAGCTAAGGTGGTCATAAGCAGTCTTGGACAGATCCAGAGTTTGACCTGTACCAGACATAATAGAAAAGGTTTAAGGGACAGAAAAAGAAAGAAAAAGTTTTCAGAACTTTTTAAAGGACAGAAAAAAACTTTTAAAACTTTTTAAGAACTTTTTGAAAGTTTAGAGGTACTTTTCAGCACTTAATAAAGAAGTGAGAGAAGAAAAGCAAAACTTTTTGGTTAGGTGTACATACACTGAACTTGTTTTGTATATTTTTCTCTTATGAAAAGTACAATGACAAAAGTGGTAAGTAGTTGCAAAGTACTTATCCCACCGCTGCACAACCAATGTAGGAGGCTGGACTGGCTTGTAGTGAGTACCAAGGGTTACTTACACCTTGCACCAGGCCCAGGTATCCCTTATTAGTGTAGAGGGGTGTCTAGCAGCTTAGGCTGATAGAAAAGGTAGCTTAGCAGAGCAGCTTAGGCTGAACTAGGAGACGAGTGAAGCTCCTACAGTACCACTAGTGTCATATGCACAATATCATAAGAAAACACAATACACAGATATACTAAAAATAAAGGTACTTTATTTTTATGACAATATGCCAAAAGTATCTCAGTGAGTACCCTCAGTATGAGGATAGCAAATATACACAAGATATATGTACACAATACCAAAATATGCAGTAATAGCAATAGAAAACAGTGCAAACAATGTATAGTCACAATAGAATGCAATGGGGGCACATAGGGATGGGGCAACACAAACCATATACTCTAGAAGTGGAATGCGAACCACGAATGGACCCCAAACCTATGTGACCTTGTAGAGGGTCACTGGGACTGTAAGAAAACAGTGAGGGTTAGAAAAATAGCCCACCCCAAGACCCTGAAAAGTGGGTGCAAAGTGCACCTAAGTTCCCCAAAGAGCACAGAAGTCGTGATATGGGAATTCTGCAGGAAAGACCAACACCAGCACTGCAACAACGATGGATTTCCAGACGAGAGTACCTGTGGAACAAGGGGACCAAGTCTAAAAGTCACGATCAAGTCGGGAGTGGGCAGATGCCCAGGAAATGCCACCTGTGGGTGCAAAGAAGCTGCCACCGGATGGTAGAAGCTGAGGATTCTGCATGAATGACAAGGGCTAGAAACGTCCCCTTTGGAGGATGGATGTCCCACGTCGTGAAGAGTCGTGCAGAAGTGTTCTCCCACAGAAAGACCGCAAATAAGCCTTGCTAGCTGCAAGGGTCGCGGTTAGGGTTTTTGGATGCTGCTGTGGCCCAGGAGGGACCAGGATGTCACCAATTGCGTGAGGGGACAGAGGGGGCGTCCAGCAAGACAAAGAGCCCGCTCAGAAGCAAGCAGCACCCGCAGAAGTGCCGGAACAGGCACTACAAAGTGGAGTGAATCGGTGCTCACCCGAAGTTGCACAAGAGAGTCCCACGCCGCTGGAGGACAACTCAGGAGGTAGTGCAATGCAGGTTAGAGTGCCGGGACCCAGGCTTGGCTGTGCACAAAGGAAATCCTCTGTGAGTGCACAGGAGCCGGAGTAGCTGCAAAACACGCGGTTCCCAGCAATGCAGTCTAGCGTGGGGAGGCAAGGACTTACCTCCACCAAACTTGAACTGAAGAGTCACTGGACTGTGGGAGTCACTTGGACAGAGTTGCTGAGTTCAAGGGACCTCGCTCGTCGTGCTGAGAGGAGACCCAGAGGACCGGTGATGCAGTTCTTTGGTGCCTGCGGTTGCAGGGGGAAGATTCCGTCGACCCACGGGAGATTTCTTCGGAGCTTCTAGTGCAGAGAGGAGGCAGACTACCCCCACAGCATGCACCACCAGGAAAACAGTCGAGAAGGCGGCAGGATCAGCGTTACAATGTTGCAGTAGTCGTCTTTGCTACTTTGTTGCAGTTTTGCAGGCTTCCAGCGTGGTCAGCAGTTGATTCCTTGGAAGAAGGTGAAGAGAGAGATGCAGAGGAACTCTGATGAGCTCTTGCATTCGTTATCTAAGGAATTCCCCAAAGCAGAGACCCTAAATAGCCAGAAAAGGAGGTTTGGCTACTTAGGAGAGAGGATAGGCTAGCAACACCTGAAGGAGCCTATCAGAAGGAGTCTCTGACGTCACCTGCTGGCACTGGCCACTCAGAGCAGTCCAATGTGCCAGCAGCACCTCTGTTTCCAAGATGGAAGAGGTCTGGAGCACACTGGAGGAGCTCTGGGCACCTCCCAGGGGAGGTGTAGGTCAGGGGAGTGGTCACTCCCCTTTCCTTTGTCCAGTTTCGCGCCAGAGCAGGGCTGAGGGATCCCTGAACCAGTGCAGACTGGCTTATGCAGAGATGGGCACCATCTGTGCCCATCAAAGCATTTCCAGAGGCTGGTGGAGGCTACTCCTCCCCAGCCCTGACACCTTATTCCAAAGGGAGAGGGTGTAACACCCTCTCTCTGAGGAAGTCCTTTGTTCTGCCTTCCTGGGCCAAGCCTGGCTGGACCCCAGGAGGGCAGAAACCTGTCTGAGGGGTTGGCAGCAGCAGCAGCAGCAGCTGCAGTGAAACCCCGGGAAAGGCAGTTTGGCAGTACCCGGGTCTGTGCTAGAGACCCGGGGAATCATGGGATTGTCTCCCCAATACCAGGATGGCATTGGGGGGGCAATTCCATGATCTTAGACATGTTACATGGCCATATTCGGAGTTACCATTGTGAAGCTATACATAGGTAGTGACCTATGTATAGTGCACGCGTGTAATGGTGTCCCTGCACTCACAAAGTCCGGGGAATTTGCCCTGAACAATGTGGGGGCACCTTGGCTAGTGCCAGGGTGCCCACACACTAAGTAACTTAGCACCCAACCTTTACCAGGTAAAGGTTAGACATATAGGTGACTTATAAGTTACTTAAGTGCAGTGTAAAATGGCTGTGAAATAACGTGGACGTATTTTACCCATGGTTCTAATTATGTATTGTATGTGCATATGTGTGTGTATTCATGTGTGTTTGTATGTGTGTGTGAATGTGTGTATGTATATATATATGTATGTATGTATGTGTATATGTTGTTTCTGTGCTTGGCATGTTCGTGGGTCATTGCATGGCTCCTGGGTGGGTTGTTATACTAGATATCTATGAATTCCTGCTCTCATCTTATCACACTTATCTACCCATCATCATATGTCATGTCTCTATCAAACTATCCTCCATTCTTACTCTGACTCATCCCAAATCCTTTCTACTACTTTCATCTCCTAAATAACGCTACCTAAGCTCTTCCCTCCGCTTCCACATCTAACTCACCAAACCTCACTCTACTACCGTGACCTCCCACACAACCCTACTAAATTCTCCCGCATTTATCTCACCCTGCTACTATGCTCTCCCTAACCCTTCCACATACTCTTCTCTCCTCCATCCCCCTTTACTCATCCCAAGCCTTTGGGTTGAGTAAATTAAGGATATACTCCCAATTAACACTTCTGGATTTCTTTCCTCCTCCACCCCTCCATTACTCCACTCAATCTAACTAACAAACTCTCATATCCGCGGCTCAAATTAACTCATAATAATACTAACACTGTACTCATTATTTCCCAATACTAATCCATCACTAATTCTTGATGGGTTCCAGAGTAGCGTGCTACTCACTGAAAAGCGCTTCGACACCTCGTCAGGGGTAGTAAGCGCTATATAAATACGATTACAATACAATACAATACAATATATCAATAACGTGCACATCTAAGGCAAACACTTTACGGTGATGCACACCTATGTGAAGTAATTAGCAAACCTTCTGCACACAACTTATTACTTATGATAAGTAGATTTTGTTTTCTGCGCCAATAATATGAGCAACTTGAGCACACAATGTAATGGGTTGACACCTCCAGTGCCGTTTCTGTCTAGTGCAGGAGAACCACAGATGAAGTGGTCTGACTGGAAAGAATGCTTTCTTAATTATAAAGAAGCTATTAAAGAGGAGAATGACTAAGAATGTTTTTTTTTTGTGGAAAAAAAAGAATTCTACTACACAATTTAGGTCTAGAAGGCCAAAGAGTTTATAACCAGATGGAGAAAAAAACAAGACCAGAGGGGAGTACAGATGTATTTAAGGAAGCCCTTGAAGATTTATATGCTTATTATCGACCGTAAGTGTAGCCATAGACAGGCTCAGTTTCTTTCAGCGTAAACAATCTAATTCTGAATCAATTCAGGATTATGTAGCTGAACTAAAAAAGTTGGCGTTAACATGTAAATGTGATACTTTGCATGATGATTTAATTAAAGACCAAATAGTGATGCGTTGGGATAATAGCAGAATACAAGAAAAGTTGTGAATGGGTAGAGAAGCATCACTGAATGAAATTATTGCAATTGTTAAAAAAAAATGGGAGTTATCCCAGAGATGTGCAAAAGCTGCACTTAAGAATGGGGGAGAAGTTCAACAGAAGTCTGTGTGTAAAATAACTAAGGTTAAGGAGAACAATAAAAATGATGAAAAAAATAAAGGAAAGGTGCCACAGGGAAGTAAACAAAGTGGAAAAGGTGCATATGATGATAGACATCCCACATGTTTCAGGTGCTGGAATAAAAGGCACATAGCAAGAGACAAGAATTGTCCAGCTATTAAAGCTAAGTGTTCATCCTGCGGCATTCTTGGGCATTTTGTCAAGGTATGTGGAAACAGAAAGGCAAAGAGGGGTTCAGTCAAGTATGTGACAAGAAATGATGAAGAGGAACAATCGAGAGAAAGTGGATCACAAAGTGATGACAGCACTTTAAGTATAGAGGATACTGTATTAGATGAGAAAGATGGAATGAAGAAAAAACTGGTATGCAGTATAGCCATTGGGGGGTTGACTTACAAATTGTTGCAGAGCCCGGTTCCTCTTATATTATTGTTCAACGTTCGGTGTAGAATGATAAATTCGCTTGTGCATTTGGTGAAGACTTGAACCCATCTGATGTGCATCCTGTCACCTTCACAGGTGAAAAAAATCCCATGGTTGGGTACAAAACAGCCACAATCCAATTTAAAGGGAGAAAAACCCAAGGCAAATTTGTAGCTGAAAAGGGCCCTTTTGTACTAGGGCGGATAAACCAGGGAACATTAGGCATCAAGCTTAATCCCAACACTAGTGACCAAGTAATGCTGTTATGGGAACCCATAGTCACCATACAAGAAGAGTGCCTGGCCTGCAAACCTGGATGTGCTACAGTAAAGAACTCTTAAACCAATCATCTGCCTTTGCAGGGACCAATGTTTGACGTAACCCCATAAGAATGTTTTACGGATACCAATACTTGTTTACAAAGACCAGTACTTGTTGGAACCAATGCTTGTTTAGGACACGTGTTGCTCAAGCCTCCAGTATCCCTATGACTCAGGCTAGGTGTGGCTGGATACAGTAGATATTTAAACCACACCCTGCCTGAGTGAATTGCTTGCTGTAAAGGTCACGTACTGCATAGAATGAGTCTCTGCTTCTCCACGTTTGATCTTCGTGTTCAGTCCTGTATCCTGGATGATGCTTCTGGGAAGTTGAAGAGATCGAGAAAGTTGACTACTAAAAAGGCAGTAACGCACTACACATACTCGAAAAGCATTTTTTTGTGAAAATGTGATACTTGCTGACTTGATACTCGGAGGGCGGATGTTTCGAAGTGCGATGCACGTAAGAAGGCACATCATTGGCGTTTGAGGTCACTGGGATGCTCGCCGCTATTCGCATAGTAGTGCTTATCATTGTTGCTTGCTACATATTACAGAAAGGAAATTCTTTCATGCAATTATAATAAAAACGATGTATTGTGAATATGTTTGTTATCACAAAATTTAATATGACATTTGTATAATTGATGCTGGTGATACGGAACATTCTGTGAATGGCCTGAAAGTTTTATTGCTATGCTCAACTCACGCTGTGATGTTACAGTGATAAAACCGATCACTTGTGTTATTGATATTAACCCCATGTTCCCAGTGTGTTACAAACATTGCACTGTGATCTTTTGATATTCACCCTATGTTCCCAGAGTGGCGCAAACATTGCACTGTGATCTTTTGATACTAACCCTATGTTTCTATAGTGATGCAAACTTTGCACCGTAATCTTTGTTATTAATCCTATGTTTTCAGTGTGATCAAAAGACACCAAATGTGTGTTCCTTGTAATTCTAAGTACAGTCCGAAAATAACCCATGCATGTTAGGAAACCTAATTACCAGAGAACTTGCTATCATTATTTGTTACCTATTTAAATGTCTATGGAGTCGAGTGAGTCAGCATCTTCGGAAATCTCAGCAAGGTCATCAAACAAGATATCCACAGAACTTCAAGTATGTTTAGGTAGGCATTAATTAAAGTGACGTGGGATCAATCTGGGGTCACATTGGGAGTAGTCATAGATATTATAGTAGGTCCAAGGTAATCCTTATCTTTTCCCAAAAATTCCTAGAGAGAGGCATCTAAAGCAGGAAAGGGGAACCTAATAGATACACCTAGCTTGCACATAGTAGTCAGAGACTAGTATATAAATGGTTACGAGTTATGAGCTGTTTGACTGATATGTAATTTATCATTGGAAATTGCTGCTCTTCAAGGCACATCACCAATCGTTCAGATACGGACACGTGTTTTTCTCTCTCTCTCACTTTCATCCATCCCCTTTGCAGCGGGGCGTTCCAATGCTGATCATGTGCACGTAACGTCTAGAAGGAACTGGGATTAAGCAACTTGGTCAACATTGTGTCTTCATGGGACAAATAGGTTAGTGCTTGACCAAGAGATGTTTAAACTATTTCCTACTGTATTCTCAGTCAAAGTAGGGAAATTGAAGGGGTCACTCATAAAATTGTACGAAAAGAGAGAGCTTTGCCTGTTAGCCACATGGCTAGGAATATACCGTTTAGCATTAGGAACAGTGTCACTGAACATCTTGACGATCTGAAGAAGGTATATTCGAACCTGTAGAAAATGATGAATGGTTGGCTCAGGTAGTAGTAGCATGTAAATCCAATGTAAACATCAGACTATGTGTTGACCTGAGAGAATTAAACAAGAACATTATTCCTCCATTGACCTGACCTCAGCTTATCACCAGATTGTACTACATCCCTCTAGCAGGGAGTTAACATCTTTTACCACTGCATTCAGTTGCTATTCATTTGTGTGCATGTTTTTGAGCTTAGCGTCAGCAGTCTTTCAATGGATAATGTACAAGTTGTTTAATCCCTTCGCTGCCAGGCCTTTTCCCCCTCAGGTGCCAAAACTTTTTTTGGCTATTTGGGTCAGTTTGCGCTTAGGCCCTCATAACTCTTTGTCCACATAAGCTACCCACGCCAAATTTGTGTCCTTTTTTTCCAACATCCTAGGGATTCTAGAGGTACCCAGACTTTGTGGGTTCCCCTGAAGGAGACCAAGAAATTAGCCAAAATACAGTGAAAATGTCATTTGTTTAAAAAAAATGGGAAAAAAGGGCTACAGAAGAAGGCTTGTGGTTTTTCCCCTGAAAATGGCATCAACAAAGGGTTTGCAGTGCTAAAATCACCATCCTCCCAGCTTTCAGGAACAAGCAGACTTGAATCAGAAAACCCAATTTTTCAACACAATTTTGGCATTTTACTGGGACATACCCCATTTTTACTATTTTTTGCGCTTTCAGCTTCCTTCCAGTTAGTGACAGAAATGGTTGTGAAACCAATGCTGGATCCCAGACAGATAAACATTTCTGAAAAGTAGACAAAATTCTGAATTCAGCAAGAGGTCATTTGTGTAGATCATACAAGGGTTTCCTACAGAAAACAACAGCTGAAATAAAAAAAATATGAAGTTGAGGTGAAAAAAACTGCCATTTTTCTCCACGTTTTACTCTGTAACTTTTTCCTGCGATGTCAGATTTTTGAAATCAATATTCCATTACGTCATCTGGTTGCAGGGATATATAGGGCTTGTAGGTTAATCAAGAACCCTAGGTACCCAGAGCCAATAAATGAGCTACACCTTGCAATGGGTTTTCATTCTATACTGGGTATACAGCAATTCATTTGCTGAAATATAAAAAGTGAAAAATAGGTATCAAGAAAACCTTTGTATTTCCAAAAAGGCCACAAGATAAGGTTTTGAGAAGCAGTGGTTATTTGCACATCTCTGAATTCTGGGGTCCCCATACTAGCATGTGAATTACAGGGCATTTCTCAAATAGACGTCTTTTTTACACACTGTCTTACATTTGGAAGGAAAAAATGTAGAGAAAGACAAGGGACAATAACACTTGTTTTGCTCTTGTGTGTCTCCCAAGACTCCCGATAAAAATGGTACCTCACTTGCGTGGGTAGGCCTAGCGCCCGCGACAGGATACGCCCCAAAACACAACGTGGACACATCACATTTTCAGAAAGAAAACAGAGCTGTTTTTTACAAAGTGCCTAGCTGTGAAATTTGGCCTCTAGCTCAGCCGGCACCTGGGGAAACCTAGCAAACCTGCGCATTTTTGAAAACTAGACACCTAGGGGAATCCAAGATGGGGTGACTTGTGGGGCTCGGATCAGGTTCTGTTGCCCAGAATCCTTTGCAAACCTCAAAATGTGGCCAAAAAGCACTTTTTCCTGTCATTTCGGTGACAGAAAGTTCTGGAATCTGAGAGGAGCCACAAATTTCCTTCCACCCAGCGTTCCCCCAAGTCTCCCGATAAAAATGATACCTCACTTGTGTGGGTAGGCCTAGCGCCTGCGACAGGATATGCCCCAAAACACGACGTGGACACATCACATTTTCAGAAAGAAAACAGAGCTGTTTTTTACAAAGTGCCTAGCTGTGGATTTTGGCCTCTAGCTCAGCCTGCACTTGGGGAAACCTAGCAAACCTGCGCATGTTTGAAAACTAGACACCTAGGGGAATTCAAAATGGGGTGACTTGTGGGGCTCTGACCAGGTTCTGTTACCCAGAATCCTTTGCAAACCTCAAAATTTGGCCCAAAAGACACTTTTTCCAGTCATTTTGGTGACAGAAAGTTCTGGAATCTGAGAGGAGCCACAAATTTCCTTCCACCCAGCGTTTCCCCATGTCTCCCGATAAAAATGGTACCTCACTTGTGTGGGTAGGCCTAGCGCCTGCAACAGGATATGCCCCAAAACACAACGTGGACACATCACATTTTCCCAAAGAAAACAGACCTGTTTTTTCAAAGTGCCTAGCTGTGGATTTTGGCCTCTAGCTCAGCCGGCACCTGGGGAAACCTAGCAAACCTGCGCATTTTTGGAAACTAGACACCTAGCGGAATCCAAGATGGGGTGACTTGTGGGGCTCTGACCAGGTTCTGTTACCCAGAATCCTTTGCAAACCTCAAAAGTTGGCCAAAAAAACACTTTTTCCTGTCATTTCGTGACAGAAAGTTCTGGGATCTGAGAGGAGCCACAAATTTCCTTCCACCCAGCGTTCCCCTAAGTCTCCCGATAAAAAATGTACCTCACTTGTGTGGGTAGGCCTAGCGCCCGCGACAGGATATGCCCCAAAACACGATGTTGACACATCACATTTTCAGAAAGAAAACAGAGCTGTTTTTTACAAAGTGCCTAGCTGTGGATTTTGGCCTCTAGCTCAGCCGGCACCTGGGGAAACCTAGCAAACCTGTGCATTTTTTAAAACAAGACATCTAGGGGAATCCAGGATGGGGTGACTTGTGGGGCTCTGACCAGGTTCTGTTACCCAGAATCCTTTGCAAACCTCAAAATTTGGCCAAAAAAACACGTTTTCCTGTCATTTCGGTGACAGAAAGTTCTGGAATCTGAGAGGAGCCCCAAATTTCCTTCCACCCAGCGTTCCCCCAAGTCTCCCGATAAAAATGGTACCTCCCTTGTGTGGGTAGGCCTAGCGCCCGCGACAGGATATGCCCCAAAACACGACGTGGACACATCACATTTTCAGAAAGAAAACAGAGCTGTTTTTTACAAGGTGCCTAGCTGTAGATTTTGGCCTCTAGCTCAGCCGGCACCTGGGGAAACCTAGCAAACCTGCGCATTTTTGAAAACACGACACCTAGGGGAATCCAAAATGGGGTGACTTGTGGGGCTCTGACCAGGTTCTGTTACCCAGAATCCTTTGCAAACCGCACAATTTGGCCAAAAAAACACTTTTTCCTGTCATTTCGGTGACAGAAAGTTCTGGAATCTGAGAGGAGCCACAAATTTCCTTCCACCCAGCATTCCCCCAAGTCTCCCGATAAAAATGATACCTCACTTGTGTGGGTGGTCCAGGTGCCTGCAACAGAAAAAGGCCAAAAACTTGTAGAGATTGAGGGGATAGCATAGCGAGTCGATAAGCACATATTCTTCTTTTATACATCTTTAGGCTGACTCTGCTTTGGGGACCCACACAAGTGAGGTGTCATTTTACTTGGGAGACTGAGGGGAACGCTGGGGAGTAGGAATTGTGTGCTGGAGCAGTGATCGTACAAAGAAAAGTCAGGAAAATATGCTTTTTTAAGCACATTTTGAGGTTTGCAGAGGAGTCTGGGTAAGAAATGTTGGGGGATCCACACAAGCCACACCTCCCTGGACTCCTTGGGGGGTCTAGTTTAAAAAAATGTCTGGGTTTGGTAGGTTTCCCTAGTTGAAGGCCGCACCCAGGACCAAAAACATAGGTGCCCCCTCCCCCCCCAAACACAGGTAGTTTTGTAATATATCATTTTGATGTGTCCACATAAGACTGTGATGTGCCAAACACTAAAATTGTGAAAAGAAACGCACTTAGGTTATGTGAAAAAGACCCCTCACCCACCAATCAAGTTGGTGGCATGCTTCATCATTGGGGTCCCACCTGAGACACCTAGCGTGTCACAAGTGTGCTGCGACGCCTGATTACAGCGGAGCAGGTTTTGTCATTTTTAACCACACATACTGGTTGGATTTGCCACAAGGGTGAGTGATGGTTGAGCAGATCAAATTTTATTAACAAGAGATTTCACAAAAGTGAAATGCACTGTTAATAACTGAAAGGCTAAAAAACTGAACCAATGACTCACAGCTCGTGAGCTGTAAAGCCATGGCAAGGCACAAACCGCTTTACAGTCCATTCACACACCTTTCATACATGACATGCACAAGACCATTCACGCCGCCAGCCACGGGCCCAGCACATTACAACACTCGCATCGACAGATAGCGCCACTCAAGGGCCCATCACTTTCCTACGCCCACATGCCTGATACAGCAATCACACCAACTGATGTGTGTGGACTGGCGTTTGGCTGGCACCGCTAGCCAAGCGCCACCCCATGCAAACCGCCAGCCAAGTGCCACCCCACACACACTGCCAGCCAAGCGCCACCCCACACACACCGCCAGCCAAGCGCCACCCCACACACACTGCCAGCCAAGCGCCACCCCACGTACACCTCCAGCCAAGCGCCACCCCACGCACACCGCCAGCCAAGCGCCACCCCACACACACCGCCGGCCAAGCGCCACCCCACACATACCATCCCTTTTTTTTTGTTTTTAAACAACAAAGAAACCACTAATCATAAATAAGTACAAAACTACAAACACAAAAGCTCTAAGTGAATACATGACTAATGCCAACCGTCAAACTGAACATATAAAAACATAAAACAGCAGTTTACGCTCACGGAATTTCCCAGTAATTCTTCTGTGTGTGGTAGCTCCTGAAACAGCCACCCACACACAGCCCAGGCTTTGAAGGACAATCAGGGCAGTACATCCTAGTCTCCTTCCTGATACCTCTTCGAGCACAGACTCTACATCTCTTAGCAGGAAAGTTTTTTTTTGGCCGTGGGAGGAATGTGCTCAGCAAAGTGACAATCTTTCAATCTAGCCACATCCTCCACCACTGCTTCTCTAGGAACTCTTCCTGTTCCAGTACAACAAGGCTAGCTATGATAGACTCCTGAAATTTCACAAATGTCATCCTTGACTCTGGAGAACTATCCTTGAACACAACAAAAGCATTAAAAGTTGCCAAGTGGAACAAGTGAACTGCTAATTTCTTATACCAAACATAAGACTTACGAGCAGCAGTGTAAGATTCCAACCTCTGATCTACTCTATCAACACCACCCATGTGCTTATTATAGTCTAAGATGCACACAGGTTTGCGCACTTCGGCAACCTGGCCCCAAACAGCCACAGGTGAAGTACTCTCATCATGGATGGAACTTAGCATGTACACATCCCTCTTGTCTACAAATTTCAGAGCTAGCAGCTCATCATTCCACAAGGCACTGCACTGTCCCTTCTCAAGTTTTTTACAGACAAGCTCTCTTGGATAGCCTTTCCGATTAGAGCGGATTGTGCCACAAGCAACAGTGTCCACTCTGAACAACTCCTTGAACAACTGAACTCCAGTGTAGAAGTTATCTACATATAAATGGTGACCTTTGTTAAACAGTCGTCTACCAAGTTCCCAAACAATTTTCTCACTAACTCCAAAAGTGGGTGGACAACCAGGGGGGGTCAATATTGGAATCCCTACCAGTGTAGACCCGGAAATTATAAACGTATCCTGTACTACTTTCAGACAGCATATTTAATTCCATACCGTGCCCTCTTGCTAGGAATGTACTGCCTAAAAAACAAAAGACCCTTGAACAGGACCAAAGACTCATCTACAGATATTTCTTTGCCTGGAACATAGATCTCTGAAAACGGATCTACCAAATGATCAAGGACAGGTCTAATCTTAAAAAGACGGTCAGAATCAGGATGATCTCGTGGCAAGGCTAAAGCATTATCTACAAAATGCAACATCCGAAGAAGAAGCTCATACCGGTTATGACTCATGATGTCAGGAAATATAGCAGTTGCCATCAAGGGACTAGTAGACCAATATGAAGACAGCGATGGCTTCCTTATCAGCCCCATCAAAAAAGTTAAACCCAAGAACTTTTTCAACTCTTCCAGATTTGTGGGAATCCACCGGCTAGCTCTAGAGTGTGGCCTAAGTCTGGCAGCGTTGTCCCTCAAAAACTGCTCTGCATACAAATTAGTCTGCTCAACAATCTCTTCCAAAAATATATTGTCCATAAACAACTCAAAAAAGTTGACGGGCAAAAAGTTTTCCGTATTAACTCGACACCCTGGAAAACCAGTAAACGCAGGCAACTGTGGCTGCTCCATGTTTGGTGCAACCCACGTGTCAGGTCTTCCAATGGGAAGCCTTTCAGCCGCTGGCTCCTGCACCATCGGCACATCAGTATCCTCCTCTAAAACAGGCCCTTCATCTGCACTGAGAGTGGCTTCATCATCAGATGATTCCTCTCTGACAGAAAATTCAATTCACTTCCAGAATCTTGCACTTCCTCCTCTGCCTCAGATGCAGAGTCAGTCTCATATTCATGGTCAGAAGATGACTCAAAAAGCACACTAACAACCTGCTGGGCAGTCATCCTACGGCTAGCCATGATCCTTCCTACAAAAATTAACTGGACAAATACACCACCAACAACCAGCACTGTGTAAGATAAGTAACAAAGTGTAGCTTTATCACTAAGAGTTATAAACTCAAAAACTATACTGCTCACTTGCCTGAAAAAGCTTGACTCACCAGCAACTACTCTGCACAGCCACAGCAATCACCAATGATATCCCACTAAAAAGAGAAAAAAAAAAAGCAAATTTGACATAAGACAACACAATAATCATTGTGCATAAATCCAAGGACAATTTCACACACAATCCTGCATTCAGTACACCACCTACAAACATGTCATTCATGCATGGCAACAATACTCACTTGGAGTAAATTTATTTACTTACCTAAAACATGCAACTACGCAAACCGCAGGACAACTACTGCCAAAACTGCAACAAGCCACAGCAAAGTCAGCAAAAGCTTTGAACTAGAACAAAAAGGAGAAAAACTGTTATTATCATAAAAGCAAATACTTCGGCAGTTGACCAACACCCCGCCACCAACCAGTTATAAATTTTCCCTTGTGTCTAGTGTTCTCTGCTTGGGGGAAGATGGGCCTAAAAAAATAGGCCAATCTACCCCCCAGGGGGGGCAGAAATGCCATAGTTAATATTGCCCCCTTTGGGGGTGACCCTTGCCCAAGGGGCCAACCCCCCCACACAAAGCACACACATGAACCTGGCGCTAAGTGGATTCTGCCCCCTTTGGGAGCAGATGGGCATAAAAAAAAAAAGAAATAGGCCGATCTGCCCCCAAGGGGGGGGCAGAACTGCCCAATAGTGCTTTTTGGCCCTTGGGGGCGACCCTTGGCCAAGGGGGCACCCCCCCCAACACAAAAAAAAAGAAAAGAAAGAAAAAAAATCCCAGGCATCTTCATGGTTTCTGCCCCCCCCCCCGGGGGCCCCCTACAAAAAATAGGCCAATCTGCCCCCAAAGGGGGGCAGAAATCGCCCAGATTACATTGCCCCCTTTGGGGGGGCGACCCTTGCCTAAGGGGCCACCCCCCACACAAAGCACACACAAACACATACATTATCCCTGGTGCTATGGGGATTCTGCCCCCCTTGGGGGCAGAAAGACCTAACATTTTTTTGGCCTATCTGCCCCCAAGGGGTGCAGAACTGCCCAATAATGCATTTGTGCCCATGGGGCCGACCCTTGCCCAAGGGGCCGCCCCCCAACACAAAAAAAAACAACAATAAAATCCCTGGTGTCTAGTGGCTTTCTGCCCCCCCTTGGGGGAAGATCGGCCTAAAAATAAGGCCACTCTGCCCCCAAGGGGGGCAGAAACGACGAAAAATACATCGGCCCCCTAAGGGGAGCGACCCTTGCCCAAGGGGTCGCTCCCCCACACTAAAAACAGACACACACATACACAAATCCCTGGTGTCTATTGGGCATTCCTGCTGCCCGATCGCGATCGGGCAGCAGGAATGCTCAAAGAGGCATCGAGGGAAAGGAAAACCCTTTCCTCTCCCTCAATGCCTCTTTCAGAGCCCCCCCCCCCCCGCACGGAGGTGAAAAACTCACCTTCTCCTTAGACGCACTGAAAGCGAATGGCTTTCAGCGCGTCCTTCACCCTTTCATGATGTCAGCGCGCAATCGCGCGCTGATGTCATGGGGGGGTGGGGGGGTGGAAGGGGAAGGGCCCTGGCCTGGGGGGGGGGGGTTGGGGGGGGGTGGCCCTCGGGGGGAGCGCTAGCGCTTCCCCCGAGGGCCAGTCCCAGGACGTAATGGTTACGTCCATGGTGCCACACGGGCTCTGCCATGGACGTAATGGTTACGTCCATGGCGCCACACGGGCGCTGCCATGGACGTAACCATTACGTCCGTGGCGACGAATGGGTTAAGGGCTTCCAAGGGGTGACATATATTCAAGATGATATATTGGTGATGGGTGGAGACAGGCGTGAACATGACTTAAGGGTAAACTTGGTGTTTAGAGAAATTAGCTGAGAAGGGGCTTACTGTGGAGATAAATAAATGTATGTTTGCTTTAAGGTCTGTATCTTATTTAGGACATGAAGTAGGCAGAGATGACATATCACCAAAGAAAAACATTATTGAAGCTATCAACAGGCCTCTTGCTCCCACATCCAAGGATAAAGTCAGATCATTCCTGGGCCTTCCCAACTTTTGTTCTAAATTTGTAAAAAACTGTTGCTGTAGGCCAAACAAGTGTTTAAGTGGGATGAGGAGCTACAGAAAGATTTTGAAAACATTAAGCATGATTTATGCACAACTATATCTTTATGGAGGTTTGAAATTAGAGGCTGCAGTTTAGTGACTACTGATGCCAGTGGCAAGGGGCTGGAGTCAGTTGTGTCTCAAATCTCATAAACAGGAGAAGAAAACACAGTAGCATATGCCTCATGGTCTTTATCTCCAGCACATAAAAATAGAGAAGGAAATGCTTAGTGCAGTGTGGGCATTGGAGAAGTTCTGGAAAATATTTGTGGGGGACCAATTTCAAACTGGGTACTGATCACAGACCTCGAGTGAAGGTCCTTATATTCAAGGGAGTAGCAAGGGCCACGCTGCGGATAGCAAGGATGACACTCAGACTATTAGTGTTTGTTTATGATGTGGAATACGTGCCTGGATATTAGAATAAAGTAGCTGATTACCCGAGTCACTCATCTTTACCCCTAGATGAAAACATTGAGAACACTTGGGATGAGTATAGTGTAGCAGTGGTTGGTGATGAAGATAAGACCATATCGAAAGAGGAATGGGAAACTGGTTACAAGAAGGATTTATTTGCAATCACAGCTTACATTACCAATGGCTGGCCAGAAAAATACAAATTGCGAGAAAGGTGTAGGAAATTATGGGAAATTAAGGATAAATTATCCATAAATGGAATAGGGCATATTCTTAGAGGAGATAGAGTATTGCCCACCAAAAAGGGAAACTGGTTACAAGGAGTTGTTTACTTGCAGTCAAAGCTTACATTATCAATGGGTGGCTAGAAAAAAACAAATTGCGAGAAGGGTGTAGGAGATTATGAGAAATTAAGTATGTTTTATATCCGAAATGGAACAGGGCATATTCTTAGAGAAGATAGAGTATTGCCCACCAAAAGTCTGAGGGAGAACATTTTGGAAATAAGCCATGAGGAGCACCTGGGAATTGTGAAATTAAAGAAGAAGGTGAAATCATCGGACTGGTGGCCAGGTGTTAATGTAGATGCAGAGAGATTTGAAAGGAACTGTCAAGACAAGGTGCAATCTATGTTTCACCCTTCTCTAGGTGACAGGAGATGCCCAGAAAACCCATGAGAAAACTAAAGTATAGATGTTTTAGGATCAATATTGGTTGGGTGGGAAGTACCCAAATATGTAATTGCTATTTTTGATCATTATTCTAAGTGGCCGGAGTATCCCGTCCCCACATAAAAAGAAGTCCTCAGCGGTTGGAAAATAATTTCCGTACCTGGCAGCAAAAGGATGGAACACCTTACCACGGCACCTCAGACAGTCACCATCGCTGCTTCAGTTCAGGAAGGACCTCAAGACCTGGCTCTTCAACTCATCTCTGAGGTCAATCCCCAGTGCCTTGAGACCCTTTGGGTGAGTAGTGCACTTTATAAGCTCATGATTGATTGATTATGAGTTAACCAAGACTGTGAATGCAAGCATCATAATTTCTTTTTTGAAGAAACTATTTTTGCCGGAAGGCATTACTAAATCTATTTTGAGTGATAATGGGCCACAATTTACTGCAGAGAAATTGAGAATTTATACAGCTAGGAATGGTATTGAAAAAAAAAGTAAGCCGATTTACCATCCGTCCGGTAACGGAGTTGTAGAATGGTTTAACAGGGTGTTAATGGGGGGTGTGCAAGCAGCCATCAATGCAGGCAAGGATTAGGAGAAAGAACTGAGTAAAACTGTCTGGGATTATGGAATAACACCACTGTAACAAGATATAGCCCCTTCAGGATCCCAAGGGGGCGGAAACCATTCACAAAAGATAATTAAGCATGGATGAGTTTGAAGGTATGTAGTAAATGGTCACCCTCAGTTTTGAAATTTACAGAAAATGCAAGATATGCACAAGGAGTATTATAATGGGAAGCATGGAGTGAAAGAAGTGTATTTGGAACCAGGAGATTGGGTTAGAGTCAAACTAGGTCACAAAGTTGGAAACAGAAAAAGCAAATTCTCAGAACTGTTGCAAGTTAAAAAGTGAATGCAAGGTCTGCATTGTTGATTGATGGTAAAATACGGCTTTTTGGTAGGATGTCAAGGTGTATTAAAGTGCTAACATTGGGAAAGAAGTAATGTAAGACAATTGAAAACACATAACTGGATGTGGGTTGATTGTGTAAATACACCTAAAGCATAAGATATTATTAGTGTAACAAATTTGGACGAGAATGTTTTAAAGTCTAGGCCAAATGGGAATAAGGATGTGCCGGCTCCTGGATCCAATGTCATGGAATCCAGCAGGTCTACCCATGTTGGGAAATCTGTAGTTTTACCCACTAAGTTTATTGATTTTGTAATGAATTAAATGCTTAGGTAAAGTAAAAGTGGTATAAAACCATCTAACACTGTCTTAGTTTGTGTGATACAAGTCAAATATGTTGAGGTATGCATTTTATAAATTGCTGTATGCATTGTAAATTATATTTATATTGTTAGTGATGTAAGCAGAGGGGATGTAGCATCCAGTATGCGTACATCATAGTCACATCAGAAGGACAAGGGGGGGTTCTAGAGTAGAAAGGAGTGAATGTAGAATGTACTCATTAATAATGTATTAGTGACAGTTGGGAAGGACTCTGTGCTGTTAAGACGTGAGTACCTGTTCCCCCAATAAAGTACCAGACTGACTTAATTGGTAATCAGTGTTCATTACACTTTCCCCCTGTGCTGTTTCACAAAATGCTGCCTAGTGCCAACGCAGGAACCCTTGACCATGGTCCAAGTGCCTCTGCTTTTTTGGCAGGATTGTTTCTGCGCACAAAGGGACATCTCTTTGGACAAACACCATCCCCGGAGGCATTTTCCTCTTTCTTTGTGTGCTGCAGAATGCATCACACATAGAAAGAGGAAACAACGTGGAGAAATAAAGATATCTCCTCGTTGCACCTGCCCTGGAAAGACGTACAGTTTTGGCACATTCCCAGGTTTACAGATTCTTGTACATCTGGGAATGCATCAAATCCCATAGGTGTTGCGTGGAAAAACCCACCACAACGCCCATGGACCGCCTTCCTGACGCAGTGTAAGGCAACGCAGCGGCTTGTGCTACGTTGCCTTAGAACATATCTACAAGGCCATGAAAAGCCACGCAAAGTGGCTTTGTGTGGCCTTGTAAATATGGGTCTGCACTATGCGCTGCCAGTACGTCACAAAAAGGGGCTCACTAGGAGCGCACAGGGCTTGTAAATATGCCCTAGAGCACTATATAAGCAAGCCTTTAAATTCCGTATTTACCTTGTTACATTTGCTGCACTTCAAAGACAAAGGTCAAATAATATCAGGCTACGTCTTCTGACAAACTGCTGATTATGTTTTTTTACATGGAGAGTTGTGTTTACAAACTCCTCTCATTTTGCGGTCACTGAAAAAAGTAAAGTAAATTACGTGACAATATTGCTGGGGTACAGGCATTTGAAAGGAAACATTGTAGGGTATCATTTTTGTAACATATAACACAATGTAAGTACCTGTAAATTAAATGTACATATTCAGCTGTTAGGAAAGCAAAAATAAAGCAAATTATATTCTGAAGTGTGATGGAACCAAACGTTTTAATGGGATCAAAACAAATCAAGACACTTTAATGGGTGATCCACAAATTATAAATATTCACTGAACCCTGATTTCTACACATCATCACTCGTGTACAATATAGTTTTATGGTAAAACTGTATGTCCATGCAATTGTTGTGGCTATTTCAAGGAAAAATGTTCTGCCTGTAACTGACTGTGTGATGCCAGGCTTTAGTTGCATTATTAGATCGCCCGCCCCATGCCCATTAAAGCTAGGTGGGTTGTGAAAGTGTGTCTCTAAAAAAGTGGGTCGTGGTTGTAAAAAGTTTGGGAAGCAATTCAGTAGAGTGCTTTTAAAAAATAAAAAGAAGCCAATCTTACATGGCATCAGACATACAGGACATAATTATGGAGAATATGTAATCAATTACTTTTAAAATAGGTCATTTTCTTCAGCTGTCATGTTTTGCCATGTGCTCAGACATATCTGATACAATATGAATGAGTAATGGAAGCGGCTACGTTTTCCTTCTGAAGCACGTGGGTGCAAAGAGCTGCGCAGTGCCGGCTTCCGGACAGGAAATAACACAGCATCAGCATCCAATCACAGATTTGGAACCCGGGAGGCCCAGGAAATAAGGACCAGTTTTCTGAAATCACAGAAAGAGGTGGCTGCATATCTCAGAGTGGCTCGAAAAGTGAGAAGTATTGACAAAGAAGTGAAATGAGGAGACAAAAGATAGAACGATTGCACATCAAAAGCAAATAAATACAGGAATTATAGTGTCTGAACCTGATTCTCCAAAAAGCACAGGTCCCCAAAAGCTCAGATCTGGAAGAGTCAATCTGGGATGAGGGTGAAAGGAAAAGCAAGCTGTAACACAAAATAAAGGTGGTTACGTTACTAGGCGCAACACTCCTGGCATAGTTCTCCATTGCAGTGACATACTAATAATGTGCCTGAATCCACGAGGAGCCTCAGTTAACTTATAAAAGTACTCAGCTGCTGAAAATACCTTCTTGATCAAAACGGTACTCAAGGTTCACTAACACTGCTTGGTGAGTCCATAAACATATTTCCACGGGTAAGTTGCCCATTGTTCACGTTTAAAGTTCCTTCTAATGTGCTGTTTAATGACCTTTATAGTTGCTTAGTTAATGAGTGCAGCAGTTCATGATCAACGTCCCAGTAACCCCAACCACGATGTTCCACAGTTGCACTGGTCAATGGTTTCAAACACCAGGATCTGCTATTCTAAATTTACAACCTTCACACTCATGCTGTGCAAGTGGCATAGTTCTTCTGTGCAAAAATAAGATACCCACAAAAACTGTGTCACTCTAGTATGAGTGTGAGCTCTGTGCATGGATGGGTCTCCCAGGAACAGGCCTACCGCCAAGGCTGTATGACAAAGCTCCTCCAGAATGAACTCTGCAAATACAAGCATTGCTTCTCCAGGATTATTGGAAGGAGCTGCACATGCAAAACAACTGGGTACTGATGCAATCAGTGGTTGTTGCCATAGGGAAGCCACAATATTTGGCACAGGGGTATGGACAGAGAACAACTGCTTGTTTTGAACTTTGTGCTCACATCCTGACACTAAGGAATGGACAAAACACCATGAAATATTGTGATCCTTAGATAATACGATTTTTGCGAGAGGACATTGGACACTGTATAGCCATCCTGCTAAATCTCTGGGGATTCTAATGAAGTGATGACTAGACATGAATCTCACAATTGTTTGAATTTAATTAGGAGGGAAATGTACCAGCTGGAAACATATAAGGATCATCTTAGAGGATAGCTCACTCGAGACATTTAAGAATATTTACTGAGAATAGCCTGATCATACAAGGGAAACATACTAGTACATAGAACATGGGAAATATACTAGGGCATTCACCGAAGATAGCACACTTGAAAGAGGGAAACATACAAGGAAACTCACCTACTATGGAGCACTTGAAATCAATTAATCCATATTTATAAAGCACTGCTTCTCACCTGAGCGCGTATCCAGGCGCTATGCTGCTGAGTTAGTTGAAGAGCCAGGTTTTGAGCCCCTTCCTTAAGTGGGTCAGTGAGGGTGAGGTGTGGAGGTGGAGGGCATTCCAGGACTTGGCGGCGAGGTAGAAAAAGGAGCGACCGCCGGTGCAGCAGTGTCTGAGTGAGGGCTAGGTGAGTGGAGTGGAGGTTCCTGGGAGGTAGGTGGAAGCTCAGGCAGTAGTTAATGTATACAGGACTTTGTTTGTGGAGGGCTTTGTAGGCGTGGTTCAGGAGCTTGAATTGATATCTTTTATGAATGGGGACCCAGTGGAGGCCTTTCAGGTGCTAGGTGATGTGGGTTCTTTTTGGCAGGTTGAGGATGATTATGGCTGCTGTGTTCTGGATCGTCTGGAGTCTTCTCATGAGTTCAGTGGTGGTGTTAGCATAGAGTGCGTTGTTGTAGTCCAGTCCGCTTGTGATGAGAACCTACATAACCGCTTTCCTGTTGTTGACTGAGAGCCACTTAAATATTTTTCAGAGCAAGCGAAGGGTTGGGAGCAGGATGAAGCTGCTGCGATGACCTGGCATTTCAAGGAGAGTTCGCTTTCCAGAATGATGCTGAGCTTGAGGGCGTGGTCTTTTGGGGTTGGGGTGGGTATGAGTTACAATGGCTACCAGGAGTCGTTCCAGAGGGAGGTGTGTCTGCCGAAGATCAGTATTTCGGTTTTGTCCATGTTGAGAATCAAGCAGTGGTTCTTCATCCAGGCTGAGATGCTCTTTATGCAGTTGTGGAAATTGGTCTTCATCGTGGTGGGGTCTGCTGAGATCGAAAATATGAGCTGGATGCCTTCGGTGTAGGAGCCTATTTTGATGCCATGGGTTCTGACAATGTCCATGAGTGGTGTTGTGTAGAGGGAAACATACTAGAAAATTCACCAAGGATAGCACACCTGAAACAGGGAAACATACTAGGACATTCACAAGGATAGCACACTTGAAGAAAGGAAACATATTAGGACATTCACCAAGGTTAGCACAGTTAAACAAAGGAAACATACTAGGACATTTGCCAAGGATAGCCCATTTAAACAAGGAAATCATACTAGGGTATTATTCACCAAGGATTGTTGTTTAGCCATTTTAGTTATAGCTTCATACACGTTATTTTAGCAACCTAGGCCCGCCGCTGTGCACTTTAACCTTGACATATTAATTCAGCTTTGTTTTTTTTATTCTTTTAACAATAGCCACATTTGCGGTCTTGTTTTATTTTCTCTATCTAGCTGTTCTTTGCCTAGGCCAGCACTGCGTTCTTAAACAAGACATTTCTTTCACTCTGTGCTTTTCTCAAGGCTGCAGTAAGATAGGTTGCCGGCAAACGTGGTAACGCTTTGTCTCTAGTGTTCATAGAAACATGCACACTGTTACTTAGGGATCCTTTCTTGGAACATATGATGTTTTAGTTTAAAAACACTACTTTGACCCATGTACGTTAGAGGGAGATTACAGCCAGATGACCACGACTGCATGCTGATTGCTGAGTGCTTCGCTACAGCTGCTTATGTAGACTACAGGCCTCTTGCTCAGGTATGAGGAATGATGTCTTCCCAGGGGAACCTGAAGGGCAGAACCAGAGCTTAACATGCTGTGCTCTAACATAGCTTAGATAGGAGCTATTCTAACGACTCTAGTGACACTACAGTAGCGTTATTTTTATGCTTTACTCTTCTTGTCACAATTTTAATCCTGTCATGCTTTATCGTCCTGGTTATTGCAGTACATGCTTTATTATCTAAGATGCAGTTGCTTCAATAAAACCTTATTGAAATATATTCTGCCTCTGATTGTCATTGTATATGTGAGACTAATGTAACTGAGAGAAACGGATAAGATCTGAGTGACTACGATTTCCCTGAGGAGTCAATTGTGTCATGCGCTTGGTTGCCCAATCATCCCTGCTCTTGGGTGGAGATTAGGCACTGCTAGTTAGCCAGAGCAAAACCTGGATTAGGCCGACAGGTGTTACCTGTAGTGGGTTCAGACTCAGTCCCCCACAATGCAAGTGATTCTGCCGCCCAAATCCAGTAGTCTCATTAAGATAATGAGAGCCTACGTGACAGGATATCAGACTTGAACTACAAGATATAGTAAAACATTCTCCATGAATAGCACAGTTGAACCAGGGAAATACCAGGATATTTACCAAAGCTAGCACAAAATAAATATACTAGGACATTTACCAAGGATAGCACACCAGAACCAGGGAAACATACTTGGACATTCACCAATGATAATACAATTGAGCAAGAGAAATACCAGGATATTACCCAAAGACTGCATGCTTTAAAAAAAGGAAATGTACTGGGGCATTTGCCAAGGATAGCACACTTGAACAAGAGAAACATTCTAATATATTCACCATGGGTAGCACAGTTGAATAAGGAAAACACTAATGGTACCCAAACTTAAATTGAAATCATGCTGTTTATAACGAACCTCCCTATAAGACAGCAAGATCAACACGTCTGCCAACTAGAGGACGAGTGAGGAGTCCCTGCCTCTGATTTTTCTTTCTAGCTGGTGTACATGGAGGCATTGTAGGCCCATTTCTTGAGAAGAGTGTGCCTGCCAGTAAAAGTTGCTTCCAGATAGTGGTGTTAGACACTGAAAAGAACTTGTTTGCTGAAGGAAACTTGTGGACAAGAAGAACTTTCTTCAAGAACCCTGGGCTTCTGAAAAAAAGTCTTTAGTAAGCAGGAGCTGCCACAATGTATAGTAAAGGTACAATATTACATAGTAATAGGGGAATAAAACAAAATACAAAATACCTGTGATTTTTTTTAAATTCCTGGTAAATTCCTAAACCAAGTGCTTCAATAGTATCTCAACTGCCAAGAGCAGGGAAACACTTCTCAAACTCTAGAACATAAAAATTAGCAGCCACAGCAGTTCATTTCCCACTCATCCCAAAGGCAATACCATCAATACTATCTTCTCCAACAAACTCACCCTCAATAGTTATCCAGTAGTCCTCTGGACTGGAAAAATCACACCACTGTATCCATTTATCTCTCCATATCCTACGCTCAGTCCACAGTCATTTATTGCCTTCCTAACAACGTTTACTTTTATTTACCCCATTGATGCCTTAAGGCAAAACCTGAAAATTGAACTGCAATCTGCCACGGTCTCAATGATGTGATTCAAGTCAACATAGCTAGTACACATGCATACAAAATACTTATTTAAATCCAGACGTTCCTCCTATAGCAGCTATGCCAAGGTAAGAAATGTAATGACACAATTAGCAGCCCTGGGATAGCATTTAGGCCCACAAAACATCATCCATGAAATGGCAAACACCTGCACCAACACAATCAATGCAGCCACTAATGTAAGCAGAGATCTTTTCAAAGTATCAAACATTCCAGCAACTACACAGCAAAGCTATCTATAGGACACTTCAGAGACATATCTAACACAATCATCGTTTACCTCACGGTAAAATAGTAACAGAAATATATGGATAATCCTGAAGAATGAACGATCATGCCTCCTATGGTAACAACATACCTAAGTGGAATCACTTCTCCATCCTCACCATTAAGGGCCTTTAAACTCCTCAATTCTCTCAAGAACAACTCCTACAAAAGACATCAACTCATCATCATTATTAAAGGCCTATATGAAAAGGCACCAAGGCAACTTCTGAACATGTTTAACATCTGATTCATTATGGTATCTTAACTAACACACTTAAGACTAAACTGAACTTCCAGTTGTGAACAACTTCAACCAGGACCTCCACAGACACACCATTTTCCATCTGATTACCTCATTTAAATTTCTAGACAATATCTCAGTGAAGGCTGTTGCTACATCACCAAATTCAGACCAGTGCCCTTAGTGAGGATTCAGTTCATAGTGCAGCAATAGCAACCATTCATGTTATTGACAGTGTACAGAAACTGGCTACCAATAACTTCTCATTGTCCTTGATCTACTGCAGTGTGTGGCACAGTGGACCAACCAGCACTTCCTGACACAATTTCTTCATGAATGGGTTTCAATGAAAGCATCAAAAAATGGTCCTACTACCTATCCAATCATCTTCATCATTACTTTGCTCATATTACCTGTACACCCTGCCTGTTCCTAAGGAAGTTTCAAGAGCTTATTCTCTAGTTATGACCATGGAGAGTAATTTTATTGTTTGGAAATGTCTTTATGTTTAGTGAGACTGAGTGAGATTCTGGGTGTTCTCTGCCGGCACTCTGGTTGGTACCTTTATTAATTTTGGTTTATCAGTTCTAGCTCCTGGTCACAAATGCTCTCATCCCACTGAGGATTGAAGTAGTATGAATTTGAAGGACAATTCCATAATCTCCCTGAAAGCATGTCCCCAGAGTGCTAAATGTTGTGAGGCCAAGAGGAAGAAGAAGGCAAAAGAAAACTACAAGCCAAGAATCTTTAATATCATCTCTACCAGATCTAGCAAGCATGACCACGGCGTGTTCAAGGAACATCTTATCGACGAGCATCAAAATTCCACTGAATCTTCTAATGAACACTATAGTCCAGATGTATGAAGGCATTTTGCATTTGCAAAAAGTCTGATTCACAAAGTTGGGCCCGTTGGGACTTCAAAACCTCCATTTTGCATGTAACCAGCCCAAATTACGATACAATAACACGCTACCAAATCACGTTTTGAGTTTGCAACTAAGCCCACTAAATACTGAATCAGTATTTTCAAGGTGTGCGTGTAGGGCATCCCTTCCAAATATCAATTTAGCTTGAGAAGTATCAATGTTTTGCAACCTACATCAGGTCACAAAACATCAATATTTTACTGACTACACAAATGTAGTGGTAACCCATTCGCAAACTAGAAGAGGTCTCCATGGGGCCCATTCTTCTTTGTAGAAGTTGACAAAAACTGTTCTGAAGAGAAGGCAGTGGTCTTATGGACCACTGTCTACTCTTAGAAAATGTCAGTTAAACGTTTCTTTGGTTTTTTAAATGCATCCCTTTTTCCTTTACGGAAAAGAGGCTGCATAACAAAACTATTGTTTTGTTTAAAAACAATCATGGGCACGGTACCTGCTGAACCGAGCAGACCACTATCGCTGTGATGGCTCGGGATCATAGTGGTTCACAATTTGTGACAAACCTTATTAATTTTCATGAGATAGTTCGAATTGCAGCCCACTGTGATTCGGTAGTTTGCAAATCAACCTGCTAGTATATAGGTTTGCTTACACTCAAAGCAAAATACTCATCACAAATTGCAACCAGTATTTTGAGACTAGTGCTTCGTACATTTGGCCCTGTTTGAAGATAAAGATGGTTCTAAGTCAGTTCATTTAACAGTGTGATGTCATCAATCAGTAACTCTTTCCTGAAAGATGTGGCAAACAATGTTCTCAAACTCAGCAAATTACAACTCTCGTGGCACTTAAGCAACTTACCTCATTATATATGCCTATATATTAAATGGTTCCTCCAAAGCACTAGGGTGGCTATGAAAATGGAGGAGGAAGCAGCAAAACCACCACACTCTACACAAAGGTCATAGAATCAGGGGAGACATGTAGGTAAGACAGGAGTGCATGAATGCCTTGCATCATAATACCAGTAACACCATTGGGGAAAATGATTTGGCATGTCATTGGAACAATTAACCTCTCTCATTGTTCACATCATGCACATGCATGTTTCAGTTATGCTATTCCCTGGTAACGTTAACCTTTTACCTCCTGTTGTGTTCACTTAACATTCTTAAAACTGGCTTTTTCGGCTTACAATCTAAGATTCTGGAATTTCTCACTCAATGGTACATTTGAGGAAAGATCTCAAACTGCATAGTTTCACAATCATCCTACAGTGCTAACTGGCATCCTTCTATCCCCTTCAACTTCTGTCTCAGATATGTGCTTCGCACTGTTTTCCATGGTTGTCTTTGCATTGCAAATATGCATATTTGTCTTATCACCTTCACTTGGGTTATGTATCTTGTTGCTATTTGCAATGTTCAGCTCCCCTCCAGAGTTAGATACACACCATATAAATATCCCTATTAAAATAAAACAAATGTACCAACAGAATAATATTAGACAGAAGGCTTCTACGTTGCGGCACTGTTGTGTGCAGATTTTAGATTCTGTGTTGTGTCACCCCACTGGACTTCATTGACCCATATGAGGAACTGGGAGTGTAATAAATTGGGCAATAGAGCTGACTCAATTTTAGTTGGTCTTGTGACTGAAGCATCTTGTGACTTTTGTAATGCTTAAGACATTTTTGTTGAAAAGCCTGTAGGTTGTCTATTTTGACCTCCAATTACTTTCACAATGATTATGGCCTCTTCTCCTGCAGGTCATACCTCAAAAACCCAGAAAAACATCCTTTGTGACCCAATTACATTTAGTAATTCTCCTAGAATTTATTCCCTATCCTGGGTCCCTGGGAAGTCTCAAAACTCTCTGAGGATGTTTTGCATTGCACCCTTTCTTTTCTGGTTTGGACCTTCTGCGGTCCATCCGTAAGCAGCAAAACATCTGAGAATTGAATATCAGCTAAGTTCTGGCACAGCTCTACAGGACAAGTGTTCACTATGTGATCCACTACAAAAAGGACAAAGAAATCTTCAAAAGTATCTCCTCTTCCATTTCACCCACCCATTCAGACTCTTGCACACCCCATGCAGCTAAGTCCCCCAACTATTCACATGCAGATTGGTTTAATACTCTTTAAGTACTAAGGGGCATATTTATACTCTGCTTGCGCCGAATGTGCGTAAACCCTGCCCCATATTTATACCTTGACGCCCGACCCCGCGGACGTCAAAATCCCACCATGTGCGTCATTTTTTGGAAGGGGGAACCTGCCTTGTGTTAATTATATGCAAGGTAGGCGTTCCCTTCCAAAAAATGACATTAAGGCCTGTGCGCCTTGTTTATACTCTGGCGCCAGTCTGATGGGCGCCGTTGTTTAACGCCTGGGTCAGGGCAGGCGTTAAAGGACCTGTGGGCTCGGAAGGAGCCCAGAGGTGCCCTCCCATGCCCCCAGGGACACCCCCTGCCACCCTTGCCCACCCCAGGAGGACACCCAAGGATGGACGGACCCATCCCAGGGAAGGAAAGCTAAGTTCTGGTAAGTTTTTTTTCTTTTTTTTAAGTGGCATAGGGGGGCCTGATTTGGGCCTCCCTACATGCCACTATGCCCAATGGCCATGCCCAGGGGACATACGTCCCCTGGGCATGGCCATTGGGCAAGGGGGCATGACTCCTGTCTTTGCTATGACAGGAGTCATGTCAATGGGGATTGTGCGTCAAAAAAAATGGCGCAATTCAGGTGTGAGGCCTGATTTTTGCCTCAGACCTGACTTGCACTATTTTTTGACGCACAACCCCCATTTTGCCATACGCCGGCGCTGCCTGGTGCGAGTAATTTTTTTTTACGCGTACCAGTCCACAGCGGCGGCTAACGTCATTCCATGAATAAGGCGCCCGCATGGCGCGTTGGAATGGTGTTAGCCGGCGGTAAAATTTTAGACGCACAACTGCGTTGGCGCAGTTGTGCGTCAAAAAGTATAAATATGGCCCTAAGTGAGCGAGGGTCGATCAAAATCTATTTACAATAGCATGGCACAATTTCCCATGAACATTCCGCTCACTTTTATCTAATTTAATGTAATTCCAACTTAGGCTCCCATTTCAAGTGGCCCTTTAACTCTGGTGGGGCTCGTAACAGCAGTAACCAGCCCAATCAGAATGATAAGATCTGTGATAACACTTTACCAAGAGATTTAGGCTGATAAAAGGAGCAGAACTCACAGTGAGAAACCCAGGTCCAAAATGACGAATTACCAGGAGAATCAGATATGGAATTACAGATGTGCCCAGGAATTCCTAATTTCCAAGTGTCCAACTTGTAAAGGGCTAGATTTGTCCCACCTCAAGAGTTACCAGGATCTCAGGTATTGGTAAGACTGGGAGTAGTGTAATCTTTGATCCATTTACAAAGTTCATAATGAGGGCCATGCCAGTAAAGCTGCTACCTTCTCCTCATTTGTAAATTTTTGCATTCTGTGCCAACACAACTAACACACCAGTTGCTATCATGTAATTGTCCACTAGCTCTCTGGGTATGTTGGGAAGGGGGAGAATAGCTGGGCTAGTAGCTACCACTGAGGAGGACAGTGTAATGGGCTGACATAAAAGCTTCCAGTTTCACTCATAGCTTGAGTCATTTTGTTTTGTATAGTTTATTTCCCTTTTTCCAAGAGACTCTTGTTATCTGCCAGCAAGGGTGCCTGCTAAATTTCAGATTCACTTTCTTGCTCTCTATTTAATAAATAGTCTTCCCTTTCCTTTTCTATGTTGGTCTAATCTTTTCTTAACAACACTATTTTCTTAGCTCTTCCGATAACAAGGATCTAAGAACATTTTCTTCACTCTACTATTGGGTTGATGTTAACCATGCTTTACAAGTACTGCACTTTTGTAAGTGTGGTAGATGGGTTTCTTGAGATCTAAAATCTGGATCCCAGTAATAGCTGTCGAGATAAGGGTTGGGATTTACAGAAAACATGGAAGATATCTATTCTAACCAGTTGTACAGGATATTTCAATAATGGGTCAATTGATTTGTGTACCTGAGCCTTTTTGCCTCAAGTACACAAATCAGTAGTGTGTGTTTTTGTTGACTGAGAATAGTTAAGAAGAAACTAGAATCTGGCAATGAGGTTGTCCTCATCTCAGCAACTATTACTAAATGAGTAAATAGGTTGGGCATCCTCTGCAGGTCCCAGTCCTGTCCAGCTCTTCTACTCTCAAGGGATAATCAGTTTGTCAGGTGCACCATGTTCTGGCTGGTGCATGAGCGCTATCAATGAATGTCCCTGATTAAATAGAAAAGCAATCGGAAAAGGCTTACAGTCTCAGGATGACATGAGACTGAGTACATGGCACATTTTCTGAAAGGCATGCCTAGAAGAATAGGTTGTTTGACTACACCTAGAAGAATAGGTTGCTTGGAGCAGCTGATGGGTTGTGGGCTTCCCATGTGAAGCAGAACCCCTGGAATATCCTATCTTCTCCAAGCAGGCATTAAGCATATGCACGGCTGTACTGCATATCTACAGAGCGACCACATAATTTCTCCATTTTATGAATCCCTCAATATGTGCATGGATCTCTGTCTGCAGAGCTCAGAGTACTTTACCATCACTGGTGGCTCTACCCATGTTTCATGGCCGATGGCCCGCACTTACCCTCTTGTGCTTAAATTGGTTGGGAGTCTGATACTTCAAGCTGCTTGTTGGTACACTGTGGTAGGTCATTTGGGAAGGAGCAGGCACAGGACCACAGAGGAAAACTCCAGGAGTAATTGAATGAACCTTAGTGAAGCATTAAATTCAATTCATGCATAATCCGATGAAGCACATGCAGGAGCATCAGGCAATAGCTGTTGCCCGTCAAGCAATCCAGATGGAATGCCTAAAGGACAACAGCTAAAACCATAGCAATAGAACAGCACACAGAACAAGGTCAAAAGAAGACAACACACATTAAAGAAACATGGAATGCAAAGTGCTCAATCAAAATAAATAAAATATTAAATCCCAATACAACATACACACATTCAGAAAGTTAGAAGGGATGGGCAAGTGCATGAAGTTTTAGTGTTGTTTGCAGAGTGACTTCACTGGATGCACTACATGAAACACATGAAGTACAGTCAAAGAAACTAAATATTACACAGGACACTTACAAGAATTGCACGTGGTATTGCTTATCTAGAAGCAACAGAATATGAATTCCTAGTTTTCAAAGGTGTCTTTTCTAGGCAATGCAAATTCATAGATGCTGTAGTTGGGTGGACCCTATTACCATGGTATGGAAGCTTTGAAGACTGTTGTGATACTTATAAGCTGATGAAAAACTGAACCGGAAACTATTTTGTAGAGATTTACACAAGTAGTTTCTTTATGATATCAATAAAATCACAAAGGTTTCAATCTTATTTTATCTTTCAGGCTCCACCATTTGAAGATATTGTCCAGATGTGCAACCAGGCAGAGTGATGACATCTAGGGCCTCTTGTTTTCTATTTTACACCATTCCTCATTCCTCATGTCTACTTCTAACAAATATATTATTCAGTGTATGAATGACGTTAGTTTCAGAGAAATGTGGGAACATTGCTCTTGTATCCAGACTGCAAGGTTAGTGCTTTCTGACATCAGATTACTGACAAATCCCTAGGAAAGCAGGCTGCCCAAGCAAATATCCACTGACCCATTCTCAAGAGGGAGTACTCCTGAGATCTTCGTGATGTTAGGGACCGTTTAACATCATGAATTAATCAGTGTCATCAGCACTAGTCCACTTTCACTTAGGATACATCAGAAAGAAGTCCTACTTGGCCAGACAGCTACTTGGGCTTACAGCAGGAAATGAAAGGAGAACTGCCTCAGGGAACATGAAGACCCTCTCAAGCAAATACACTGGTCTCCATTCCCCTCTTGACCTTGACTGCACCACAAATGGGTGAATATTTAATCTCTTGATGAGTCATGGTGCAAGAAACATGAAATAAAAAAAAATGAGAGGGAGCAAAGTCATTAGGTTGCTGGAAGAACGCAGGATTTCTTCAAATCCTGGGATTGAGAGACCTGCACGTAGAGTTAAAATTGGAGCAGCTTGCAAGCAAGGCTAAGAACTCTCAAACAAAATTGTACTAAAGGAGCCTGAACTCACTTCCAAAGGAGCAAATCTATTTTCTAGGTATGTCTAAAGCAGCTTCTCTCAGAAATCTCTACAGCATTTGTTTGCTAGTACTATTTCTGTAGTAAATTATTAGTATTATTATCGTCTCATTTATGCCAAAATTGGAACACTGCTTAACAATGTGTGCTGATATGTGCTGTTTTAAGGTCAAGCATCAATGAAAACATCACAGACAATAGCGACTTTGGGCCTCATTACAACATTGGCGGTCCAAGGACTGCCAAAGCCATGGTGCAGACCTTCCAACCTACTGCCGTCCCTGGCAGGATCTTTGATCCGGACAGGCTGACAGCAGGTACAGGTTGCAGTCAGCCAGGGTTGTGCTGAAGTCAGCGCAGCCCTGCTGATTACAACCTTGTTCTCCAACCAGATTTTTCATGGTGGTGATACCACCATGAAATATCTGGTGGAGAAAAGGTGCAGAGGGCCACCGGGGGGCCCATGCACTGCCAATTCCTGTGGCATGGGCAGTGCAGGGCTCCCCCTGCGCAGCACCCTTGAGATGCCTACTGTCTGCACAGCAGACATTGCGCATTTCTAGGGGGCTGGTCTCCCCTGCATGCAGCAAAATTACAATTGGCTCAATTATGAGCTGGCGACAATGCTGCCACAGCTTTCCCACTGGGCTAACTGTCATCCCAGTTGGAAAGTTGTAATGGGCCAGCAGGGAGATCACCTGCAGGGTGGTGACCCCTCCGGCAGGTGTTTAGCAGATGGGTATTTCCGTCCACCATACTCTTGATCAGCTCCTTTTTTTTCCAACCCACCGAGGATACTAAAAAGGGCCAAGCAAGCACAGATTTGTAAAGTGTTTAGTAGAACTACAGCAAAACACCACCAGCTCTCCACAACAAGAAGCAGACCTACAGACATCCCTTATCTCTACTCCTTTTATGTGCAACAGTTTAACCCTTGTTTATATCAATCAGGTAGGATTGTGTGAACAGAAAGAAAACTAGGTTGTATGCTTATGATAAGTTACCACTTTCATTCAAACCATGTAAATCTAGCAAGTTGATATGAATGTGATTTGGGATTCATTGAAAATATCTGGTCAAAAGTTCAATGCCTGATTTAAGTTTGGTGGTAACAAAAGGAATCCTCCCTATTTTGGAGAAAAAAATAAATGCAGAATTAAGTCCACAAGCAGAATTATCTGTACCCTACTATCCTAATTGTGGAGGTAATTCAACTAGTGGATTTGTCTATATTTTAAACTGTGTAAATATAAATACATGTGTTAGGGTGACTAAAGACATAAAAGATATATTGACCAATAATTAAAAAAAATATTGGAAGAAATTGAATGGAAATCTGGGGCCAGATGTAGGTAGGTTAAAATTTGCAAAACGGAAATAGTGACTCAATGCGAATCGCTATTTCCGACTCGCAAAATAAAATTCAGGAAATAATTGCGATACCAATTTGCGAGTCGCACAGGTGTCGCACCGCAATTTGAGACCTTCGCTTTTAGCGAGGTCGCAAATTGCGAGAAGGGTGTCGCAAATTGCGACTGACTCGCAAATTGCCGGCAGGTGCTGCACAACAGTTTGGAAACCCACTTCCTGGCTCTTGGTGATGACATCAGAACCAGGAAGTCATCAAATACACCTGGGAGGAGGGAGGACCACACCCTTTCCAAACTGCTGTGCCACACCCAGGAGAGAGGAGCTGCTGCTACAATGGAGGAGACAGGCAGTGCTGGCAGGAGAAGGAAGGTGAAGTTTTCAGATAAAGAGCTGGAGGTGCTGACTGAAGAATGCTGCCTTCACCACGACAAACTATTTGGGACGGCAGCCATGAGTGTCCCAGACACTCAAAAGAAAATGATATGGCCCAGCCCCACAGAGAGGCAATCAGAGCCAGAAGCAGTACGAATGCGCAGATGCCGGCGCAGAGTTCAGTCGGTGCCCCAGGAGGAGGTAGGGGAAGCAGGCTTCGCGGGCTTGGAGGCATCCCTCATCCATGGTCACTGCCTGCAAAATAGACAATTAAGGACAATCACAAGAACCCTCAACAGAATGGAGAGCAGCATGACCAATGGGCTGGCGGATGTGAACAGTCAGTTCACCAGGATGAATGATCATTTGGAGGATCTCACACAGGCCATCTGGTGACTGAACTAGTGGCAGACCGACAACATGCAAGGCGCAGGGAGCACCACACAGGGGCATGATTTGACCGCCTGGCTGCATCCATTGGGCGTCTTGCAACCAATACAACAGGCCTCTCTAGACGGACAGTCAGCCTACACGTGGAACTTGGGCGCTTTGCTGGCTATGTGGCACGAGGACTTGGATGCATCAGCCATGCTGTGGACCTGATGGAAAGTAGGCAGGCTGCAAGGGGCACAGGGGAGACCCCTCAGGACAGTGAGGAGGGGTCTACCATCAGTAGCGTGTCTGCCAGTGAGTCCCGTGTGCTATGGAGTGGTAGTGCATGGCAGGGGTCAGCGAACCCACCAGTGATGAGCCATGCTGGCCGCTCAAGGAGGAGGGTGTGAGCCACCATACAGCACTGTTCATGAGGCACATGACCTACAATGCGTCTTCATTACATTTGGACAATTACAGACTGTGACATACAGCACTTTTCTTTTCCCATATAGTTTACTAATAAAAAGGTTTTGTTTGTTTCACTACACAACTGGGCTATGTCTGTCTGACATCAGTGAGTGTGGTGACAATTGCCACGTACTTGCCAAAGTATTGGGTTGCACTGTGGTTCCGTCTCTGTCTGCCTTGATTTGCAATGCTTCTATCCCCAGGCTGTCGGTGTGGTAGCTCTTGCTCCTCATTCTCCGTGTCTGTGTCTTCAGGGGTGAGATGTAGGCCACGTCTGGTGGCAATGTTGTGTAGGATTGCACAGGCGGCGACAATCTTGAATGCTGTTTCTGGGGCATACTGGAGTGCACCTCCACTTTTGTGGAGGCACCTGAATCTTGCCTTTAACAAGCCAAATGTCCTCTCGATGATAGTTCTAGTTCGCCGATGGGCACTGTTGTAACGCCTCTTGTTCTCATTGCCAGGTGTTAGGTACAGGGTAAGTATCCATGGTCTTAGAGCACATGCACTGTCACCTGTTTGACAAAAATAAACAATTTTAGCAGGGCATGAATGGTTTCCACAGTGACCTGTATGTAAGGCTTCAGGGTGTAGTCAGCAATACCTAATAGATATCCGTCTCCAAACTCCCCACGTTCTAGGCGTTGGTGTATCCCACTGTGCCTGAATATGTACGAGTCATGTGTACTCCCTGGAAATTTAGCTACAATATCAGTAATGACATTATGTGCATCACATACCACCTGGATGTTTAGTGAGTGGGTACATTTCCTATTGCGGAACACATAGTCCGGATTTGCAGGAGGGCAGATTTGTATATGTGCCCCGTACACACACACTATTACATGTGGGAAGTTGGCAATTCTATAGAAGTCCAACTTGGTGCTGTTAATTTCTGCCTCATTCCTGGGTAGGTATATATATATGGACATGTGTGTGAGTATGGCATCTAGGAATGATCTGAAGAATCGTGAGAGTGAACTCTGGGATACCCCACCTGCTACGGCAATCACCCCCTGATAGCTACCCGAGGCCAAGAGGTGCAGTGAGCATAGCACTTGAACATGTGTAGGGATGGCGCTACCGCGCATTGTCTGTCGTTCAAGCTGAGGATTAAATAGTTCAATTAATTCTAAAATTGCTGCACTGCTCAGTCTATATTTGTCATAAATCTCCTCCTCAATTTGTTGAAACAGTGTCTGCCTGGTTCGGTATATCCTCTCCTGTCTCTCCCTCCTCCTCCTCCTCTGCTGGGTGGCGTGGCCTCTCCTCCTCCATGCTATCACATACAGTTCAGCCATTTGGAGTCACCCAGATGCCTTCTGGGTCTCCTTTTATACTTTGGTTCTGGTTACCACCTGCTCTGAATCAGTGGTAATCTGGATGTGCAAAACTGGCTTTTTGCGACTAGTCGCAATTTGCAACTGGCTTTTGCATATGGTTTGCGACTCGCAATTTGCGACTTCCTACTTGCGGGTCGCAAAGTCAGGTCGCAAATTTTGCAAGTCGGTAATGGCTTGCATCGCTATTTGCACTTCGGAAATGGGATTTTTGCATCCCATTTCGGATTTTGCAAGGTCCCAAATAGCGAATCGGGCCATTTGCGACTCACAAATGTTTGCTACATCTGGCCCCTGGAGGCTTAGGTCACCTTAATCTCTCATCATGGGGGTGAGACACAAAATTAAAGTGAGTTTGGTATGGTGACTCTCCCAATTGAGAAACATTAATATTTTCACTGGAAAATTGCAAACTAGGCATGAAGTTCTGTGGTCAGATTGAGAAAATCTAAAACATTTTGGCTGGTATTTTATTAGAAAACTCAGGAAAGGAGATTTGCTTTCTCTGGATTGGATTGTTATCATCATCAAGCCTTTTCCCTACAACCCATTTGGTACTGGCTACGTACAGACAAGTTAATATGCAATCCATTGCTATAAACTGCATTGTATATAATTTGGGGCTTCACACCGGATGTGGGGGATGTCAGGAATATGGGTGACAATTACCTGTTAAATGAGGAATCATCTTTAGGTGGCAATTCAGATACTTAAATTCAAAACAAAATGTTATATTAGAATTTCCAAACATATGTATGGGAAAGCCACTCTGATGGCTTTGAGAAAGTAAAATGTGGGTATAAGCTATATGAGAGAAAAGGAGCTAAACACAAAGATTAAGGATACCTTATTTTTTGTAAATGTATTTATTGATTTTTAGACACATATGATCAAACAACACACAAAAACATACAGTGACCTCCCCATAGGCATCCACTCCCCCCATGACAGAAAAACACATCACTGTGGGTACTACAAAGTATGATATCTTACTTCAGAACAGTTTGAGACAATTCAGTTTCACTGTCAAGAATTCCAACCCCATTTTTGCCTTCCCTTACCCACTGTCTGTTGAAGGGTCACCACATAATCCCACAGTCCCCCCATCTATTCCCCTGTGGTCCATACCTCCACCCTATTAGATGTCCTCGGGCAACCCCAGCCCTCATAGACTAATCCATCTCCTGATTCCAATCTTGTAATCATGGGCTTGCAGCACTGCCCCACTTCTGCACAAACTCTTGTTTCGCTAAATGAAACCCCAGATTTCCAAGATCTTCTGATACAAGATGAGATCTCAGGTCCCCCACACCCACAACAACATCAATTGTCTCAGAAGTGCAATTGGCACCCCAATTGCTGTTTCCAACAAAACTTTCTCACCCTTCCAAAATGTGTGGATCCTGGTACACTCCCATAGTGTGTGCAGCAAAGACCCTCGTTGGCCACAGGCACAGAGGCATTCATCACTCTACCGATCTTATGCAGGATTGCCCTAGTTTAATGTATTCCAAGAAGGATTTTAAATTAAATTAAACAGAATTGTGCCTTTATTGCCACCTCTCTCAGGAAATATAGCACCTCTTGCCACTCATCATCCTACAATTTTCCCACCACCCCCAGCCATTTGTCCCACATACATGTCAAATCCCCATGTGTGGTTCACAAGAGTTTTATAAGTTTGTGAGATTGCTTTGGTTGTTGTATGGCCATTGAGGAGTCTTCGCTCGAGGAGGGACTCCTCCATGGTTTCCTCCCCCTCAGGGCATATATTAATTCATAGAATTTGAATAGTTGTGAAGGTACCAAATCATATTGCCCTCTAAGATGAGCAAATGGCACAACCCATACATTTTAGAGTGGAAGTGTCTCCCAATGTATAGCATCTCTTCAAGTCTATGCAAGATCGCAGCCAGGTTATTCTCATAATGAGTAGGCCCATCCCTGGAGAACCAGAGACCAATGTACCAGAAACATTCATGTGCCACCCTGAGTGGAATGGGGAGAGCATCCTAAACTACCCACGCACCAAGGAGGAATATAAGTGATTTCTCCAAATTAATACCCAGTCCTGAGTATTCATTGTATGTCTTGAAAATCTCCCCCACCAGAGCCAGAGGCCACTCCAGTTCCACCAAATACAAAAGGACATCTCCAGCATATAGCAATATCTTTTCCTCCCAGAATCCCCGCACCGCCAGCCCTAAACTTGTGCGTCCACCTCGATTCATTCCACCACCACCCCTATTGCCAAGGCAAATAACATAAACAATAAGGGGCAGACTTGTCAGGTCCATTGGCCTATGGGGAACTACTGAGAAAGAATTCTGTTCAATATAACTCAGGCCCTTGGTACCACAAAGAGTGGCTCGACCCAGCATCTAAATGTAGGGCCAATGCACATTTTTTCTAATATTGCAAAGAGGATGTGGTATTCCTCTGAATCAAATGCTTTATTCGCATCCAATGATACCATCACTAGCGGAAGCTCTACATACTTGGCTATAGCAATGTTGTTATGAAGGTGGCAGAGACTGAATCTAGTCCATTTATGTAGAATAAAGGCATTTTGGTCAGGATGTAACAGTTCCAGGATCACTTCCGGCAATCAATTCACAAGTATCTTGGAGAGTATCTTAGCATCTGCGTTGATCAATGATATCAGACAGTATGAGTCCCACCTTTTTGATGGTTTCCTGGGTTTCAGGATTAAAACTATAGTCACCAGATTGATATACCTCATCTCATATATATTCCATGGAGGTGTGGAGTCTCTATATTAGCTATTTTGACTGCATCCTATTTGGGCCTGGCATTTTCCCAGGTGGATATTGGGTCAGTGCCTTTGCACTTCTTCCACAGTCAAGTCCCCCTCTGACGATCAAACTTTTGACAGGGGCAGTACCACACAAAGTCATGCATGTTGTCCACATCTGGCTGTATCTAACTTCTGTAGAAGTCTCTCAAATAAGCTGCCATCATCACCGCAATAGCCTCAGAACCTACCACTAGACTTCCGTCTGAACCCTGGATCTCCTTTATATGGTGTCTGCTCTGGTCCCACTTACTGAACCAGGCCAACATCTTTCCTGGCTTGTCCCCTGCTTTGTAGAGCATTGTGTATTCTAGTTTTACTGCATCTGTTGCTATCACACAGTATTCCTCCATCTTACTAAGTAGACGTGCCTTCACATCAGGTAAGGGGAGTAATGGATGCTCATTCTCCAGATGTCATAAGTCCCTCTCTATTTCTATGTAGTGTACCTTCCATCTACGTTTGTCTCCCACTTCCTCAGTAATAACTCCTCCATATGGTGGCCTTATACACTTCCGATCCTGTGACAGCTTCCCGTACTGACTTTGCATTTTCCTCAAAATAATGAGTTGTAGCTGCCTGCAATTTGGCCACTTCTTTCTCATTTATAAGCCTCCAGGTCGCCATTCTCCACTCACCCTGACCCGGCCTATGGGGCGACTCCATCGTCACAGCATGTGGCGAGTGGTTTGAGATCCCTCTTGCTTTATGATCAGCTTCTATGAATCTATGGATGGTTCCCATCAGAGTGAAGGAGAATTCAATGTTTGAGTATGTCATGTGCCCCAGAATAAAAAGAGAAGCACCTATGGGCCTCATGGAGCGCCCTCCAGATATTTTCCATACACAGAGCGTGGAGGAAGTGGTCCTGTTTCCCAGAACCTGAAAGTGAGTCTGTCTGTGCTGGGCTCTGTCTAGATGAGCATCCATTGACATGTTAAAATCACCCTAACCACTGTGATAGCAAGGGTAGCTCAGCGTGTAGCTTTCTTAAATACGTCAGTTTATCTACTTGGAGTCCTGGTGGGACATAAGCATTAACTAATTCAGCTGTTCTCCTTCCCAGTCAGCTAGAGCTGCTGTACAGCACCCTAACTCATCTATCCATGTCTTATGCATGTAAGGCAACAGACCTCTTAACTAAACTTGCCACTGCCCTCGCACTAGAGGAACAGCCTGCCTGGCTAAGAAGGGTGAATTTTCCCTGGGCCAATATTTTTCCCCTATTACCCTTCATATGTATATCCTGTAAAAAGACCATGTCAGCGGCATATCTAGCCAGTGTTTTCGACACTAATCCTCTTTTTAGCTTAATCCCTTGACCATTCATGTTCCACCTCAGCAGATTAAGAGTATGGTGTTTCATCTTTCATGCGATTGAGCCCCATTCCTGCGTCTCCTTGTCCCATTATGATATAAGTAATCCTCCCAAAGGGTCGGGAGCCCCACATCACTACAAACCAATAAATATTAAACACTATCCCAACTATCCTCCCTCCCTACTTTACCCTGCCTTGGCCCATGACCTGCCACCACCCCAATTCAAGGTATGTCCGCATTCCTTGTATATTCACGGAATATGGAATATAACACTAACATTAGGAATCTGTAGATACAGGGTCCCTATTCCTGGCAGGGCATGACCCGTAGCTGCTCCCTGTTCTCCCAGGCAGATATGAGGTAGGCCGTTGTGGGCTCCAGATCACCCCAGCGGTGGTCAAGAATGTGCATCTCAAATTATCTCATCTGATGTCATAGGTGTAACTTGGGGCGGTGTCCCATACCCAGGGCCACCATCTCACTACCCCCACCCCCATTTGCAGATTCTGGCCCCATGTCAGCCAATGATACCCATCTGTCCTCTGACTCTGGCCATGGAGCCTGTTGTAGGTGAGCAACCACTCTCACCCTCTTGGACTCCGTCCGGGTCTTCATCAGTGTTGCCTGTGACAGACTCCTCCTTCATTGCCACCACTGCTGTTCCTGCCAAGGTTGAGACTGAGTGGTCTCACCCCTCTCAGTCCATAGTTGTTATCCCTTCTCTTCAAGCCATTCCCAGACCCCAATTATAGATGTGAAGAAGTGTATGCAGTCCTTTTAAATGATCATCAACCTTGCCAGAAACAACAAGGCATATAGGCTGCTCAGGTGTTGTCTGATATGCAGGAAGGACTCTCTCTGTCTTTGAACCAGTACAGTGTAGACCGGATAAATGTTAACAGGTTGTCCTTCCACTGTCCATGGGCCATGCGCTTGTGCCATCTGGAGGATTGCATCTCAATCCCAGAAATTGAACAGTTGAGAAAGAATCATTCTTGGAGGCCCGCCAGGAGGCGGTAGCCGACCCAGTACCCTGTGGGCATGTTCCACGCTAAGCCACTTAGAGGTTTTTCCTCCCAACACCAGAGATGCCAGCCAGTCCTCCAGGAAAAGGTACATACACAAACCCCCAGCCCATTCCAGGACTCCTACCAGTCAAATATTGTTATGGCAGGAGCAGCTCACAGCATCCTCCATCTTCTCTTGCAAACAGGCCACTTCTCGCTCCAGCTTTTGAAGTCAGGTAGTGTGCTCTGACATTGTGGGGTGTGTTAGGTCCAGTGTAGATTCAGCATGGGCCACGCTAGCCCCTAGTTTCCTATGATCAGTCCAGAGGAGGTTTATCTCCTGAGTCACTGTATTGATTTTAAATTCCAGGGCTGATATTGTGTTTTTTAAGACCGCTAGAATGGTGGCTGTGTGGCACTCCAGATTTTGATCTGGTGAGTTTGCCGTTGGTTCCCATTCAGTTCCCAGATGGCACGGTGGATCCTGTTTCTGGGCCTTGATCTCCTTAGGCCTCACCATGGTCACTTCCTCTGACACTGTCCCATTGTGGACTCCGGTTCTCCACTGAGCAACTACCCTAAAAGTTTATCTGTGGCAGCCACTGACAACCTCCCCTATGTAAGAGCATAAATTCATATAGAACTGGACTGCTTTTCCGCAATTGCAGCTTTGTCATAGACCTCATAGACAGAGCCCTGGGCACAAGTACCCCCAGCCAGTTCCATGCAGCAGTTGTCTCATGGCCAAGTGTTAGAAGTAGCCACCACTGGGAACAACTCCTCTCTTCTTGATGTTCCTGAGGTTGCATTAGTCCACACACTCCTGAGTCACTCAGAGATCTAATCCCTACCAGAGTGGATAGGACATAAGTCAACGTGCTATGCATCGGAGGAATTCAGACCCCATTACAGTACCTTCAGGAAATCATTCATTCCTGAAGAATGATGGGAGGGTCGCCACCGTCAGGAGCCACCACTGTGTCCTCTATGTACTGTATGTCCCTCAGCTGGTGAGGGAGTGACAGGAAGGAGAACAGACCCCTAATTCAGCCTCTTCCCGCTAACCTCTATTCAAAGCATGGCTCCCCACGCACAAGCACTCCCACCACACACATCCATACTTCCTCATCCAGATTCCCATTCTCCACCACTCGGTACCCTCTCTAAGGCCCAGTAGGTCAATAGGGCACACCACAGCAGTTAGTGATCGTTTCTACCTCCGTACACTAGAGCATATGCCTCTGGCTGTCTCTGCATTCCTATTGAGGCCGGGATACACAGCTGGGGTATGGTTCCACTCAATGTTGCTTGTCAGACCTCAAGTAGTGCTGTATCTCTTCTCTTTCAGGCTCCCACTCCCCGGGGCCTCAGCTACACCACCGGTCCACTGAACACCTAAACCAGCTGCCCCACAGTCCCATCACAGCTTCAAGTCACTTCTGCATCATCCCACTTTTAAATGTTGGCAGCTTCCGATGCACCTTTGCCCTCCCCCTACCTCAAATTTTCTCTGCCAAGTCCAGAAGTCCCCAGGGCCGGTCCACTCCCACTGCAGCTGTGCTGATCCTCGTGAGTGTGCTGTTATGGGTGTCCAATATTGGGTTCCCTTCGCCCCCCTTGATATGTCACACAGGGAATGGCCCAATCACAAGCTCTTGCCTGGTTGACCTTGAATTCCCCTGAGGTCTGCCAGTCTCTGCTCCGAAGCACTAAGTGGTTTCATGGCTAGGCACTGTCGCTGTTATGGGTGTCCAATATGGTGTTCACCTCGCCTCCCACTGCCCTGTGACACATAGGGAGCTTCCTGGTCACAGGCTCCACCAGGGTTGACCGGGGTCAGCGTCTCTCTTCTCCGGTGCACCGGGTGGTTCACGGTTATGCTGCAGTGCTGGGCACGGACACACCTCACAGCGGCACGATCTTCGGCCATACTCCAAGCAAATGCTGGAAATGCTGCCTGCTCCCCCACAACATCAACACAAGAGTTCAAATGGGGGCAATAACTAAATATAGAAACCATGCTATAGAATCGCTGGCTAATGTGACATGGGTTGCTGGGATTAGAAGGCACTCAACAGAGCCACACAAGTTAGTCAGTTCCTAGGAGCACACAAGCCAATACCACACAGAGATTTCAGTTCTTCTCAATCGCTGGATGCAGTTCTGCTTTTTCCAGTGTTGCAAACCAATAGTTTGGTACATGATCACACGCACATGCACAAAACATTGACACAAAGGATCTGCTTCTGAGGTACTCTGGATGTTGTTTTTCTGTTCTTTTTAAAGCAAGTCCACTGATCACTCCCAGCCAATGGAGGGTGTCAAGGTATTCCTTGAGGTCCAATGAAAGTTCACATTGGCACCCTAGGACAGTAGAGCACACCCCATGGTGCACACCGCAGCATCATTGTTGGACCTGGCCCTTATTGCAGGGTTATCCCTAGACTTGTTGCCTTCTTCCTCCTATTTTTTCTGACTTGTTTTGGTTGGGTGTAGGACTCTGGCCACTTTCCCACTGCTAACTAGTGCTAAAGTGCATATACTCTCTGTCTAAAATGCATTGGTGATTGGTTTATCCATGATTGGCATATATGATTCACTAGTAAGTCACTAGTATAGTGCACCAGGTGTGCCCAGGGCCTGCAAATCAAATGCTACTAGTGGGCTGGCAGCACTTATTATGCCACCCACATGAGTAGCCCTGCAAAAATGACTCAGGCCTGCCATTGCAGTGCCTGTATGTGCAGTTCTACACTGTCATGTCGACCTGGCAAGGGCACCAACTTGCCAGGCCCAAACCTACCCTTTTACTACATGTAAGTCACTGCCAAAGTAGGCCCAAGGCACACCATGGGCAGGCTGCAGTGTATTTAAAGGGTAGGACATGTACTTGCATGTTTTACATGACCTGATACTGACATACTGCTAAATGTGGTTTTCACTATTGCAAGGCCTGTCTCTCTCAGAGGGTAACATCGGGATTGCCTTGAAATATCTTTCAAGTGTAATTTCCCATTGGGAGCAGATAGATATGTGGAGTTTTGATCTCTGAACCCACATTTTAAAAACACATCTGTTGGTGAGTTGGTTTTTCAATTGTAAGTTTAAAAATGCCACCATTAGAAAGTTGGCATTGTCTTGCTTAACCATGCTGTGCCTCTGCCTGTCTGTGGAATACGTGTCTGGCTCAGGATGACAGTTGGCCTGTTCATGAATTCACTCTAGACAGTTACACAAAGGGAGCTGAAGTATGCCCTGCATATCCTGATGAGGCTTCCTGAGCTAGAGTGGTGGTAGGAGGTGACACAGGCACCTGAATGGGGCTTTGCATGCCCATACCCAAAGCAGCCTCCAACCCCCCTCTGGAGTGTGTCTGGGGCCAGAGCAGGGAAAGGTAGTGTCTTGTGCACTACAAAGAAGTCTCTTTGAATTCTGCCTACTTCAAAGACAGAAAGGGGTATAAGTACTGGACCTCTGACCCGACAAAGTTAGAATACTTCTGGTCTGAGGACATTCTGCGAGGAAGAAGAGCTGGATGCTGTTGGAGGGACTGCCACTCTGCCAGTTGCTTTGTTGTGCTGGCCTGCTGCTTGCTGCTTCTGACCTAGTAGTGAAAGGACTAGACTTTGCTTTCTACATCCTGCTTTCCGAGGTTTTCCAAGGGCTTGAACTGAGCTTGCTTCCTGTGTTAAAAAGTCTGAGGGCCATCAAAGACTTCACCTACCAGTGCCTGGGTTCTCTTGCTGAGAGTCCTGACTTGCTAAGTGGTGCCAAATCCAGTTCCTGGGCCTTTGGAAGTGAGATCTGTTGCAACTAAGAAGAGTTCTGGCCCGGTGCCACTCTCTGACTCTGCTCTGCCGTCTGCACCAGAGCCGTGGTCCCTGCTGAGTGCAACAACCGTGACCTGTAATACAGGCCTGATGCCGCCGCAGCACCTCGAAGTCCCAACACAGCTTGAGTCCCCACACAAACTGTCTCCTTTCCTGGTGCTTAAGTTAAGCATTGGTGTGCTTTGCTCTAGCGCTTCTCGTTTTGTGCCACTGCATCCTTGGCTTATCCTTCTGCCATATTTTGGCGCTGCTTGAGCCATTTCACAGGTGTAATAAGGATGCCAATCAATTTTATGGAACATTCATCTGTGCGTGTCCGCCATTCCTCAAATAAGTTGGGATGCATGTCGCCAAATGTTGGGATCATCAAAATTCATAATCCACGTGGTACTCTGTTACACTCTACATAGCTGATTAACAATGTCATCTCTCACCAGCTTTTCCACTCAGAGACACGGGCCTACTCTAGTTCTCTAATTATCTGAGTTGCTGTGCATTGGCCAGTGATGATTTTTTGTTATTCCTCATGCGCTATGATATTGTTTTCAAAAACTTCCATAGCTGCCCTTTACCATTGGGCTTGTCGTTACACCATCATATGTGGTATATCAAAAGCAGAATCGGGGTAAAGTAGTCAATATGGGATCAGCTCTGGCACTTTTCACGTGGTCAAAATCCCATGTAATACCATCACATGTAATTATCATGAATCCCCTTGACAATGTATTGGCATATCTTATTTATATCTTTGGTGTCCTTTCTCAATTCTCACTGTAGACTGAAGTACCCTTGTGTTCACTAAACTTTGGCAGTTCAGTCATGCTCCATGTGCCAGTCTTTTTTTGCCCCCACTGTATGCCGATTGTGGGCAACCTGGCTGAAATGCTAAATTAAATGCTTCCCACCGTGTGATACTTAGATCAGGGAAACAATGATACCCTCCCTCGTGAGTCCCCTCTGGAACCCACTCAGCAGTCTCACTTACACCTCATCCCTGTGGCTCCGATTTTCATCAGTATTATCAAGCAGAGTGCATATATATAAATTAACTGAAGAAAACACAAGTTAAAGAGACATTATAGTTAGGTAAAACTACTAAAATTCACCAGTTAAACTTATCTCAAGTAAATATAACTCAGGCACCAAGGTAACCATAACTTGCACCCCCACCATGCTCAGCCATGCTCAGTGTTGTTACCTTTGATGTAATTTCAGATTATGCATTGATGAAGGGGTCAGCACATCAACAAATATGAAGCAGACCTTTTGACATTGTCAAAAACTCACCAATAAATATAATCAAATGTATATTTCATAAATTCACACATTGCAATATTTAACAACTGAAAAGCATTAAATAGAACATTAAACTTTAAACATGTCTGAATCATTAATTTTTACATTTTTAGGCTATGAAGAGCAGCCATAGACCAACCACAAAGAGTCCTCACACTCCAGCTGAAGAGCATACAGATCCAGCTCAGATTGCTTTCAATTTATATGGTAAACTCACCTGGGGTCACAGATTCAATGACCGAGGAGACTTACCGCTGATGTGTAATGTTGCTGGGGGTTGCTGCACTCCCTGCAGCCCCCACAACATTAAAAAAACTTTGTGTTGCCCCTGCCCTTTCCGTGGGCTCCACCTGGAAGAAAACTATAATTTAAAAAAAACGTGTTTTTTTTAAAGTTGGTCACTGCTGGGGGATCCCAGTAGCAGTTCCTGCAAGCTCCGTTGTAAGCACCTATTGTTGTTCTGTTGTTTTGCTCCCACCCTGGCAGGAGTGGCTGTTTTCTCTGCTCCTGCCTGGGTGGGAGCAAAGCAGTGTTCCCTTCCCAGGAAAGTGCGGGCAGGGAATAAAGGTTATATTCCTTACCCAGGCAGAAAACACAGCTGTTTCCTGGGATTGTACGACGGAACACCGACTTTGAAAACAACTAGTGCCTTAACAACGAGGTCGGAACACCGACCTCGTTCTTACTACTAATGATTTTACCACGAATGCCTTAACAACGATATTTTGATGTAAAGGCATTCCTGATAAAAGCATTACTAATAGGCACCATTCACCCTACATCCCTCACCTCACCCCATCCCACCCCCCAACCCCACTCCAAAACCTAAAACCCCCTAACCCCCACCCCCTCCCCAAAACCAAAAATGCCCCAACCCCTCACCAAAACCTAAAACCCCCTACCCCCCACCCCCTCCCAAAAACCAAAAACGCCCCACTCCCCCAACCCCACCGCAAAACCTAAAACCCCCTAACCCCCACCCCCTCCCCAAAACCAAAAACGCCCCACCCCCCAACCCCGCCCCAAAACCTAAAACACCCTAACACCCCACCCCCTCCCCAAAATTAAAAACGCCCCACCCCAAAAACTAAAACACCCTGATCCCCCACCCCCTCCCCAAAACCAAAAACGCCCCACCCCCCAACCCCACCCCAAAACCTAAAACCCCCTAACTCCCACCCCCTCCCCAAAACCAAAAACGCCCCGTCCCCCCAACCCCACCACAAAACCTAAAACCCCCTAACCCCCCAACCCCTCACCAAAACCAAAAACACCCCAACCCCACCCCAAAACCTAAAACCCCCTAAACCCCCACCCCCTCCCGCAAACCAAAAACGCCCCACCCCCCCAACCCCACCCCAAAACCTAAAACCCCCTAACCCCCCACCCCCTCCCCAAAACCAAAAATGCCCCACCCCCCCAACCCCACCCCAAAACCTAAAACCCCATAACCCCCACCCCTCCCCAAAACCAAAAAGGCCCCCCCCCGAACCCCACCCCAAAACCTAAAACCCCTGACACCCCACCCCCTTCCCAAAACCTAAACCCACCACTTACCTTAGTCGACCCCTTGTCACCTGCGTCGTCCTCCTTCGCCAACTCCCTTCTTTGTACCGTAACCACGCATGTTAGTTGTTCAGAACATACGTAGTTAAGGAACAAAATAACGGAGTCGTGGTTAAAAAAAGTGTTGTTGCGCTTTCGTTAACCACGACTTTCGCAAAAAAAAAAGTCGTAATAAAGGATGTTTCCTGGGGATGGCTTCCCAGGGACACTGCACTTATCATCCCAGGAGAATGGGGACCCCAGGACCGATCTATGGCTTGGGGAGGATGGAAACCTCCGCAAAGTGTAAAACTCGGCCCAAGGGGATGCGGTCCCTGAGAACAAAAATGGGTTTAAGGAAGTGGGGCATGCCCCCCCAATTTAAAGAAAAGCTTCCTTAGAGAATGGGGTCAAAGACAAGGTTTCCTATAAATTATTTTTTAATTGTGTGTGGAGCCAATATGTTTGTTGGGGTGTCTTCTTGACTGTGCAATCAAGAGTGGCGAGGAACCATTATATGAGAAATGGTGATGAATTAACTTTGACACCCGAGGTGGAGGTCTAAACTGAGAGCTGTCTCCATGCTTTCAGTGCATATACTGTAGCGCACAAAGCTGTGCAAAGATTTTTTTGAACCTTTTATCTAGAATAATCTTGCACCTGCTTCACCATACATGCCTCTTTACATTAGTATTCATTGTTAGGTGCCATCTTGTAAGCCTTGCGCATACATCCATTAACAACGAAACATCCTGCATGAATGCACTCCCTGAAGTCAAGTAACACACATTAGTCTCTTTATTATATTGCAGTAAGAGGTTAGTGTATGCTTAGTTCATTGACCTGTTGCATCTTACAGTATGCAAATCTGCTTACACTTTGCAACACCAATGTAGTGCAGCACCATGGTCTTATGTATTCTATTGAATTTATCCTTGAAGAACATTTTTACTGTTACACAAATCACATGTTTTTAAATGTGTAGACCTTTGTGTCTAAATAGACTTTTGATGTGTTTTTTTTTAAAGGAATTTCAGTGCCATGAACAGCTTATTTCTTGTTTCTATTAAAAGGCCGGTAGGCTACATTATATAATGATATTGCTGTTATTATTGCTATACTTTTAATTAAATAGGACTCAATATATTTTCGATTTCATTACATTGAGGTAAATAGAGGAAAATAATAGAATCTTTTCAGAGGCTGATGAAGCAGAAAATGAAGGTTTTCATTTATTTACGCTTAAACGTAGTATAGCAATAATCATGTGTGACTTTAACCGAACTAATAAAGATTGTACGGGGACAAAATGTGCCCTCAGAGTAGTTTGCCAACATTTATAAGCGTGCTTTATATAACGTGGTGTATTAGAATTGCACTAATCCGACATAATCATAAACGTGTGCTACGATTTGCTTGTTTGAAATGTTTTAGCTTAGCATTACTTTAGTGCAGGCTTTGGCCTAGTTGCCTGGTCTCACGGTTTAGATGCTCGTATTTTTCCAATGTGCTAATAAATGTGTATTTTTGCTTGAAGCTGTACTTTTCCACTGAGATCGTTCACATGCTTATCTTAAGGTTTCGTGCCAGCTTGGCATTTTTCTCTTTGCTCCAAGGTCGATCTGCAGGTGCGGACAATGGAGGCTCTGAAAGTGAGCTAATTGGTATAAAGGCCCTCATTCTGACCTTGGCGGTCGGCGGAGAGGCGGCGGTCGGACCGCGAACAGACCGGCGGTGTTAAAAATGGCATTCTGACCGCGGCGGTCACCGCCGCGACCGACCGCCACTTCCCCACTCCGACAGCCACGGCGGTCATGACCGACGGGCTGGAGTCTGCGCACTCCGGTCCGGCGGTCGACCCAAGACCGCCAACGGTATCATGACCCTGCTTACCGCCGCGGTTTCTGGCGTTCGGGAACCGCCATGCGAACCATGGCGGTAGGCACTATCGGGGCCAGGGAATTCCTTCCCTGGCACTGATAGGGGTCTCCCCCACCCCCCACTGCCCCCCCGAGTCCTCCCCCCACACCCTCCACCCCCCAGAGGTGGTACGAACCCCCTCCCCACCCCCACCCCGACATGCACATACACGCACCCCGACATGCACACACCCCCAACATGCACATATACACACCCCCTAAACACACATACACAACGGGGACACATACCCGCACACATACATGCCGACATGCGCACCCGCCGAACTACACACATCGCCCATAGGCACAGCAGCACTCCCCGCCCGCATGCACGCACTCACACCCCCCCTCTACACACGCACACCCCCATGCACGCACACATCACACAACACCCCCCCACCCCCTCCCCTCACGGACGATCAACTTACCTTGTGCGTTGGTCCTCCGGGAGGCGACGGGAGCCATAGGGACGTGACCGCCAACAGAAGACCGCCAACAGAAGACCGCCACACAGAAATGTGGGTCGTAATTCTGTGGGCGGTGTTCTGCTGGCGTGGCGGTGGAGGTTGACCAGTCTCCACTTTCCCGCCGACCGCCAGTGTGGCTGCTGGCGGTATTCCGGCGGAACGCTCCCAGCGGTCGGAATACGCGCAGCGGCATACCGCCGCGGTCGGCGGTCTTTACCGCGGCGGTAACTCGGCGGTCTTGCGAAAAGACCGCCAAGGTCAGAATGAGGGCCAAAATGTTGCAACTTGCGTACCCATCTCCAAGGATAATGTATGCTTAAGTAAAAGCTTGAGAACTGTCGTTTTTGATTGGACAATTTGAAGCTAACCTATGAACCCTCCAATGGAAGACCCTACTGGATTTGAACTGTTGTCTATAAAACACAGGTGCACGAGAAGAAAGGAGCCATTTGCCAGCCATTGCAGCTATTACAGCCATTATTGGACATCCCGCCATTTTGCAGACTTCGTAGCTATTATGGCCCACCTTGCTGCGACGCCATTTTGAAAGAGACTTTGATGCTTTCTCTAATCGAGAGAAAGAGACTTTAAATGATTCTTGCCCTAGAGACTTTAACTTTGATCCCTTTGCATGAAGTAGTAGTTCTATCTTGCCGCCGTGAGGCAATTGCCCCGTCCACCCCTGCCCCTTTTGCCCCGTCCCATGCTGATCGAGAAACGGTACCTGTGAGACGAAGACTTCCTTGTATGCTGATCGTAATTGGTAAATATGAAAGGAAATTGTACAATTGCATTGTGTTTCTTTTAGGTAACCAACTGCTGATTTTTGATAAGAGCCCTAGTTAGGAGTTTTTCTAAATTAATGTTGCTAAATTGTTTTTGCATGAAGTCCCACATGCCGATGCTAATTTGAGGTTAGATGAGGATTCCTTTTGTTGCACGATGCAATTTGAGACCTTGTTATGCTGACTAAATGTATGCAATTAGTTCATTACAGATTATCGTATTAGTGATTTGCATTGCTATTATCGAATGCCTTGTTATTCAAATGCTACATAGATTGCACCTGTTTCGCCGTTATGGACAGCTATTAATGTTCATTTATGTTTATCACTTGGTGTTGAGACACATCTATATTGTGCTAGCTTTGTTAATATAGGGAAATAAATTCACTAACTTTGAATAAACTGGTGTGGTTATTCCTGACTGAAAGGTCAGGGTTCGCCGAAATGTATTCTGGATTAATTGTTAAGTGTTATGTCGATCAGGGTATTGCTTATGTTCGTTATTGATTATTGATTATTGATTTAATGAAATTGATTGATTAAGAGTACTGAGAGTCCCACTTAGCCAAAAGATTCATCGGCCTAAAGAGCGTCCGAATACAGGTAAATTATTAGTACGGACCGCTCTATCAGTAGATGGTAGCAGAGGACGGTTTCGCCTTCTGGGACCCTGTACTCTTAAAGTACATGGTGTTGAATTGACGGTTACGCCCTTTGAGACCCCACTCGAGAAGTTGAATTAGATTTTTCTTGGATAAAACTGATTGGGAAAATGATGATGGGCTAGGTCCACCGCGACTTTCCCGGGATCTCGGAGCTTGCGAATGAAGAGAATGGAGGTGTGGAATCGGCGTTGGCGGTACTAGTGATGGTATGAGTGAAACTAGGGTTTTGCGCTTGCACAGCTTATTGCCGCAGATTGGGTGAAAAGGTTGCGAGGAATTTTTTTTTTCTTTTTAGAGGATAGCGGAGGTGCGACTCCGAGTGTAGAAGTAGAGAAGTCGTCGAACTTCATAGAAATAGCGGAGGTGCGACTCCGAGTGTGAGAGTAGGGAAGTCGTCGAACTTCATGTGCGTGTGGCGCTTTGTGCAGAAAAAGGTCCACGTGGTTGTTGTTGTTGAGACGGGCCCTGTGAGGTCAAGAGACTCCGGAGTATGTTGTTTTATGTTGTGGTCTGGTCGGTTTAGTAGGTTGATCGGGCGTGGTCGACGAGTCGTTACGTGTGTTAAGGGAGTGAAAGAAACTTCGACTTCGGGCTTTGACAAAATTCTAAGTGCACTAGAATAGATCATTGACAAGTTGAGAGTAGGTCTGCGGGTCAGATTTGCTTGCGAAAGTGGGGACCGAGAAAGATGGAATAACTGCCGAGGCTAGTGAAAAATCCCTAAGGTCCTGAAGCGGTTGTGTTACCCTTCCTGTAGTAAACCGACAGATCTGTTTTATATTTTTGGTAGCTCGCGATACATGCAAGAAGTTGTTACGAAAGGAGCTGAGTGAAGGAGGACTAGCCGCAAGGCTTTGTCAGCCGCAGTGTGTGTGAGTGTGACGTCACTAGGAGCCGCGCTGGGATAGGTTGGTTGCAAAGAAGGGTCGCGCACGGATTGGACGCAGTCCGTGGGGCTCGATTGGAAGGGGAAAGGCAAGCGAAGAGTATTCCGGGAATTAAAGTCACCTATTGATTACAAACTTTGTGAAATAAAAGACGAGAAAATGAAATTCTTTAAAGCATTAAGGAGTGCGATGAAGGGGGAGTCTTACATTAAAGCGAGCGTAGGAGAGGAGACGCTGCCCGAAGGCACACCAGCTTACATCGTAATGGAGGAAAAGGGGGTAGCTCCGTGCCTTTGGCTAAAGCAATGGCACAAGTTGACAGAGAAACATGGGAGCGTAGCATTCCCGATCCATGGGACATTCAATATAAGGATACTGGAGAATTTGAGGTTCACAATGTACGACATGAAGGTACCTCCAAGGCCAGCACAGTTTGAGGCTCTAGCAATTTGGGAACTGATGGCTAGACAGCAACAGCAAAATAAGTTCGAGAGCAGGATAAGAAAGGTAGAAAAGACACTAGCGGACGCTAGGTGGGATAATGCACAGAAGGTGTGGAGGTCAGATGTACTGCAGGGGATAAAATTGTTTCCCGCAATTACTAAGGAAGACGAGGAGACAGGTAAGAAAGCTACCTGTAAGACAAACAGGAGGTGTTCCAAGGATAGAGAGGACGAGGAAAAGTTGAGAAGAGAAGAGGAGTTAGAGGATGAGGAGTTAATCATGCAATTGCTGAACGACCGTCCACCACCTTATGCAGAGAGTGGACAAGGTCCAAGTACCAGTTCTGCCCCTCCGGCATCGGTACAGAACGGTGAAAGTCAGAATTCAGGAGCATCATCGGGATCTAAGGACCCGAGTCTACTGTTCACCCCGCAGATACCGCAGGTTTGGAGAATATATCCAGATGTGCCCATGTTGAAACAAGTAGAAAATTATCAGCCGCAGATCCCAGGATACTATAGTAGTGACAACGGTGCAGGAATGATTCTAGATCCAACCGTAAGGGGAGTACAGAATGGTCACAACCCGACATTGGCACAAGCCGAATCAACTCAGTTTCTGATGCCTCAAAAGCAGATGCAGGGGGGAAATGCACATGCTCAGATGACGGGGAGTCAGATGGGCATGCCGGCAATGATGACCCATAGTGTGGGAATGAACATGTCCCAGAACATGGGAAATGGACAGAACCCAGATGCGATATCCCTACCCATTACTGTAGGTCCACCGGTACCTCTGTACAGTCAGCCCAACTTAGGTATGAGCGGTCAGGGATCAATGCTGCAGAATGGGACAGAAAGGAGGTGCATAGAGAACACTCCAGGGATAACTCCGATAGCGGCTCAGCCAAATGGATCTGGGTCCTTGATGGAGTTTAGTCCCATATGTGCTCAGTCAACACTGGTGAGGTCGAGTCCCCCACTGATAATACCTCTGTCGTCGAACACTGAAAAGTTGCCGCAACCATCAATGGCAGTCGATGTGAACGCTACACTGATGGGGTTGAATGCGCAACAGCTGACACAGTGGTTTAACAGTCTGAATTCCACTCAAAGTTCAGCCAGCGGGAAGGGAGAAGATTATATGAATAGGATGAGGTTGAACATGGAAGCACAGGAATTGGTGGAAGGAACTATGGGTGTGAATAGGTTAGAGTCCTACTCGGAAGAAGAGCTGAGGTATTTATGTCCCAGGATTACGAAAGAAGTGAACAAGGTACATAAAAGTTTGCAGGAAATAGCTGACAAAAACGGGGTTGACATAGATAAGACGAAACACTTGAGCAGGAGCTATAGGTTGGATTTCGGGACCACAAATTTTGAACACATGAGGTCAGCAGGCATGAAGGCACACCTTAGAGAACTGCTGCAGAGTGCACAAGTGTGGAGATGCTTAGACAAGTGGGAAAGCAGGTGGGTAAAGAGAAAGGAAAAGAGGAGGGACAGTGCTACAGAGCTCAATGAGAAAAGACCACAGAGTAGCGAGGCAGTAACCATGTTACCAATGAGGGAGACAGCAGGGGGAAAATTAATACATGTACCATGGCACAGAAGCGACATTCAGTCCTTTATGGATGATTTTCCCAAACTGAGAGAGAAACCGATTGAATGGTATCAACAGACTGATAGGTTTGTGAAGCTTGCAAAATGTCTCTGGGAAGACCTGAATACTCTCTTTGAGATTGTGGTTCCAGCAGATTTGTGGGAGGATTGCAAAAGAGCTGTAGGTTGGCCGACAAGTGAACCAGAGAGAGACAGGGAGACGGGTGCACCATCACCTATGGTGATGAGCTTGTACTACAAGGTGATTGAGCATTTGAAGACGAAGGTGGCCGCGAAAAATGTGGATTGGCAGAAGATCGATCGAACGGCCCAAGAGGCTAAAGAGTCGATTCATAGTTACTATGAGAGATTGTTGAAGGCGTTCAAGAACTACAGTGGCACGGAAACAATAGAGGCGAAGGACATGCTTCATTTTGTGTTCAGATTTGTGGAAGGGCTGAGACCAGAGATAAGTCAGATGATAAAGTTGCATTTGATTTGTTGGCAGTCGAAACCTATTGATGAGGTGTTGAATTATGCGAAATACTGTAGCGACGTAATTGAAGTGAAACAGAAAAGGTTGAAAGAGAAGGTGATGATGATGCAACTTAAAGCAGCTCAGACAGGTCTGCAAGGTTTGCAAGGGATGCAAGGGTTCCAACAGCAGGTACCGCAACCGCAGCCGCAGTTGCAGGGAAATATGATGTTTCAGCCACAGGCGAGAGGCAGAGGCAGAGGAGGTTTTGTGAATAATGGTCCGGATTTGAACACTGTTGTGAATGGTGTGCAGGCAATGAAGAAGGTGATGCCGTGTCACGTGTGCGGAATAGTCGGTCATTGGAAACGCGAGTGCCCGATGGTGGTGCAGGAAGGTGCAGGTGTTGGTCAGCAAAACAATGATGTCAATGCATTTCAGACAATGAGGGGACCGAAAATGAGAGGTCCAAACCCAAATTTTCAGACCGTAAATCAGTTGCAGGGATTACAACCTATGCAGCAGCAGCAGATGCAGATGCCTCGTATGCAGGTGACACAAATGCAGCCAACGCAACAGCAGTTACCCATGGTACCTAATCAGCAAATGCAAATACCTTTGGCACCAATGAGTCAGCAGCAAGTGATGGTTCCTCCACAGGTCTCGGGTAAGGTAATGAGTACAAATGGCACAGTACAACAGTTCCCACTACACAGTGAGAGTGGAATAAACAATGTATGGGAGAGTGAAAGTTCAGAAGAAGAAGGAGATTGTGTGCTTGCAGCATCCTTGGAAGTTAATCAAAAGGGTCCGTACGTGGAGGGAAGAGTAATGGGTCATCGTGTTTCATTCTTGGTTGACACAGGAGCCACACGTTCAACTGTTAAGAGCAGTGAAGTACCAAATTTGCCACTCTCAGGGAGGACAGTTCAAGTGGTGGGAGTAGCAAACAGGCACCTGACGAACCCAATAACAGATCCGGTACCAGTCAGCATCGGTAACTATCAAGGGGTGCATCAGTTTGTGGTATGTGACTCAAGCCCGATAGCACTGTTAGGGAGAGACCTATTGTGCAAATTGGGTTGTTCGATCATGTGTTCGAACGAGGGAATAACAATCCAGACGAGCAGTGATGGGGAAGAAGAGGACAGTGTAGAGGGGGATGAGATGGAAACTGTCGATGAAGAATATCCTCTGATTTGTCTTTTCCCGATGATAACTGAAGAAGATATTCCAGCCGAATTACGGGAAACAGTCGGAAAGGAAGTGTGGGATATGACAGGGAAAGAAGTGGGATTGATGAAAGGAGTGGAACCAGTGAAAGTGACTGTAAAGCCCAATGCAATCTTTCCCCAGACCCCACAATACCACTTGGCACAAGACACCCTCATGAAAGTTGCCCAACTTATTGACGAATTTGTAAAACAGGGAGTACTGAAAGAAGTGTTAAGCAGTCCATGTAATTCACCAATAATGGGACTAATAAAGCCAAGTGGAAAGGTCCGACTAGTGCAGGACTTGAGGAAAATAAATGACATCATAGTCAAGTGTTGCCCTGTCGTACCAAATCCAGCTGTGATAATGTTTCAAGTCCCTTGCGATGCCGAATGGTTCTCAGTCATCGACTTGTCACAAGCATTCTTTTCTGTGCCTCTTCATGAGGACAGCCAATTCCTCTTTTGTTTCAAATTCCTAGACAGAGTGTACAGTTGGTGTCGAATTCCTCAAGGGTTCTCTGAGTCACCGTCAATCTTCAATCAGATTCTAAAGAAAGATTTGGAAGCATTAGAATTGCCATTCGAGTCAACCCTAGTACAGTACATTGATGACTTACTGGTTGCATCAAAGACAGAAAGTGGCTGCACAGCCGATACCATTGCTCTGTTGAACCATTTGGGAAGGAATGGACACAAGGTGTCTCCTTCCAAATTGCAGTTCTGTCAGAAGAAAGTGAAATACTTGGGTCACCAAATTGAGAAAGGGTCACGGAGAATAATGAAGGAAAGAATAACAAGTGTACTTCAAATGAGTCCACCCAAGACAAGGAGGGAGGTGAGGAAGTTTTTGGGAATGGTGGGCTACTGTCGCCAGTGGATTCCCAACTTCTCGACTCTAGCGAAGCCTTTACTGAAACTGACCCAGAAGGATGCATTGGATCAAATTGAGCTGTAAGGAGATGAGATGGATGCTTTTATTGAATTAAAGGAATGCATGTGTAGGGCTCCAGCTTTAGGTATGCCTGATTACACAAAGCCTTTCACACTGTTTTGTCATGAACGTGATGCATGTTCTTTGTCTGTCTTGACTCAAGCCCATGGTGGCGTAAACAGACCAGTAGCGTATTTTTCAGCTACTTTGGATCCGGTCGCAGCAGCACTTCCAGGGTGTTTGCGCGCCGTAGCAGCAGTTGGTATCAGCCTCACTCAGAGTGAAGGAATAGTGATGGGACACCCAGTAACAGTCATGGTCCCTCACTCAGTTGAGATACTTTTGACCCGCTCCCGAACGCAACATATGACTGGAGCAAGACTCACAAGGTATGAAACGGTAATTCTGGGCTCACCGAATGTGCAGCTGAAAAGGTGCACTACGTTGAATCCAGCAACCTTGCTTCCTGGTGAAAATGCAGAAATTGAGAACGCTGAAGACGTCGAGCATGACTGCCTTCAGGTGACTGAATTTTGCACAAAACCTCGACCTGACATTAAGGATACTAAGCTTGATGAAAATGACCAAATTGTTTTTGTTGATGGTTCATGTCTAAGAGATGGGATGGGAATTTTGAAAGCAGGATATGCTGTATGTACTGTAACAGGTGTCTTGGAAGCGGGCTGGCTTCAAGGAGTCTATTCTGCACAAGTAGCAGAACTTGTAGCCCTTACAAGAGCATGTCAACTGTCTGCATTGATGAAAGTCACCATTTACACTGATAGTCAGTACGGGTTTGGAATTGTGCACGACTTTGGACAACTATGGTCACAGAGAGGTTTCCTGACTTCTTCAGGATCCCCAGTAAAAAATGGGGAAAGAATAAGGGAATTGTTACACGCCATTCAAATGCCAGCCGAAGTTGCAGTGGTAAAGTGTAGTGCTCATACAAAAGGACAGGACTATGTTTCTCTGGGAAATGCATATGCGGATCAAGTCGCAAGATTTTGCGCCTTGAAATGTATATTACTCAGGGATGAATGGAATTCAATAAGTGAACCAGAACTCGAACCAGCTGAAGCATTTGCCTTGAAGGTTGTAGATACAATAGATGAATTAAAAGCATTACAGAATAACGTCAGGGAGGACGAAAGAGATTCCTGGATTAAATCACAATGTATAAAAAGACCAGATGAGTTATGGGTTTCAAATGAGGGAAAATTTGTTTTGCCAAACAGTCTCTTATCACAGCTTGCGCGGTTCTATCATGGGCAAGCTCACCTAGGGAGAGATGCCATGATAAGATTGTTCAAAACTGATTGGTTTAACCCCAGATTTCGTCAAGCTGCAGAAGCAGTTTGCCATCGATGTGTCACTTGCCAGCAGATGAACCCAGGAAAGGGAACAGTCGTGAACGCGAGCCACATTGGTAGAGCCAGTGGCCCGTTTAGTCGAATGCAAATGGACTTCATTGAGATGCCTGTGCATGGAGGTTTGAAGTATGTGTTGGTGATTGTGTGCATTTTTAGTCACTGGATTGAGGCATACCCCACACGTAGAAATGACAGCCTTACAGTTGCAAAGCTATTGTTGAGAGAGTTGATACCACGTTTCGGATTCCCGATCTCTTTAGAATCAGATAGGGGAAGTCACTTCAATAACGAGGTGATAAAGTTACTTTGCGAAGCGCTGAACATTGAGCAAAAGCTGCATTGTAGCTATCGCCCTGAAGCATCAGGACTGGTGGAGCAGATGAATGGTACACTGAAATCAAGAATGGCGAAAATATGTGCATCGACAAATTTGAAATGGCCTGACGCATTGCCCTTGGTGCTAATGTCAATGAGAAACACCCCTGATAGAAAGACTGGATTGTCTCCGCATGAAATTCTCATGGGCAGGGCTATGAGACTTCCTGCAGTTCCCGCAAACGCGCTTTTGAATATTACAGATGATATGGTGTTAGACTACTGCAAGGGTCTGGCTGACGTGGTTCGCTCTTTCTCTCACCAGGTGGAAGCAACCACCTTGCCACCGATCCAAGGTCCAGGACACGCACTGAAAGCAGGTGACTGGGTCATGGTAAAGAAGCACGTGAGGAAGTCGTGTCTGGAACCCCGTTGGAAAGGCCCTTTCCAAGTGATCCTGACGACAACTACCGCTGTGAAGTGTGCGGGGGTTCCCAACTGGATTCACGCCAGTCACACAAAAAAAGTGTTGTGTCCCACAGATGAGGAAGTTGAAGCGCTGAAACTGCCAGTGCCTGATAAAACAGTGCTGAGTGCTGAGACAGAACAAAACCGAACTGAAAGCGAACAGGGAGAAACAGGAGAGAGAGAGATATTCTCTGAGAACGAAGAGACTAACTCACTTGGGGAAGACCAAGGAGAAAGTTCAGACAGCGACGAAGCAGCTGAGGGTAGCAAAGAGCCTGAAGCAGCTGAGGGTGACAAAGAACCTGAAGCAGCTGAAAGTGATACAGAGCCTGACGAAAGTAAAGGTGACGAAGGGCTCGAAAAAGGTGAAAAAGCAGGAGAGCCTGATCAGAGGAGGGCTTTCCCAGAAGCAGACGATACAGAAAAAGAAAAAGAGAACGTGATTGATTCCCCAAAAGGAGGGGACAAGGCAGAACAGAACGAAAAGGTTCAAGCTTCCACAGAAAAGGTCGCAGGTCCATCAAATGGACATGGTGCAAAGAGGAGACTAAGTATATCACCAGTAAAACAAAGGACTGAAGAAAGTTTGAACGACGGAGGAAGGCCAAAAGTGAAAGAGAAAAGAAAGGAAGTGTCTGTCGTGGTACCAACCTCAAGTGAAGAAAAAGACTTGACAAAAGTGGAAAGTACCAGTGAGGCAGAATCGAAAAGAGAAGCAAAATTGAAAAGGAAAAGGATACCAAACAGGAGATATTCCGGTCCAGAATGGGCATATGCAGTCAATGACGATTGGACTGACGAGTTTGTATCTCTAAGCCTCGAGAACGAAGAAGAAGAGATACCAATAGAAAAGAAAAGTTTTATGGACAGTGTTGATTGAAAGGGTGATAAATGACATTGCTTGCTACAATCTAAAGTGATACAACCAGCTGAGACATTGCTAAACCGGATGAGACATTTGCTAAACCGATAAAGACTGAGTTATTGCCGAATTGAGACAAATGCTGCTAACCGATAAGTGACTGGCCTCTTGAAGAAGACTGTGTGAACATTGCGCTCGTTCAGCTTTGTAACTGAATTGCTAAATAGTTCATTTATAGGTGCTTCTAGCTCTCTGATTCTATACAGATCATGACGCAGAACGGTAGAAAGAAATATTGTAAATATGTGTGTATAGGCTTGATAATTGCATGCGTACTAATAATAATGGCAATAGTGCTTGCAATGCATGGAAAGGGTGAGAATGAGAGAATTGACGCTTCTACTTTTGCTCCTGTTACTGTCACTGAACTAACCGCATTGAAAAGATTAGAATTAGATGAGAGACTCTTGCATGATAAGAAAGAGCTTTCATATAATGTTTTCTATCGCTTGCTAACAGAGTATGTTGAGACTATGGATGCGAAAGATTGTTATGTGTGTACACAGATACCGACATCAGTAAAGGAAGGGGTGACTTATCACCACATGCCTCTTACATACGGGATTACATGTAGTATAGTAATGTCTAGATTTTATGGTCAAACTAACATACAGTATTTTTACTCAAATTATGATGTTACCTTTGCATATGTTCCTATAATAGCGCAGCTAAGCCAGATTGCTAAAGATTGGGATGCTAAAATAATGAGGGAATTTTTCGAGCCAATGCTACCTTTTGAAACGGCTCACGCTCATAGGGAAAACCTTACCTGCTCGCTCTCTGCAGTAGAAATAAGCTTTTTAGATCGTACAGATGATAGAAGGGCACAAATGAATGCGAAATTAGAAAAGGAGTTCCATAAAAGGGCTTCAGTAGATAATTATGATTTTGCCGCAATAAAGACACAAGGGAGAATAGCTTTAGATGCTTGGCATGTAGGGAAATTTTGTATATATCGAGGTGAATCTTATTATGACAACATTTTTGTAGGAGCGAGTGAGTGTAAACATACGTTTATCTTTAAGGCCAAATGGACATTCATGATGAACGGACTTGACCCTGTCATTCCAGGTGTATATTACATTTGTGGGTATAATGCCTATTATCGTCTTCCAAAGGGATGGTGGGGGAGATGTTATTTGGGTATAGTGTTCCCAAAGGTTTATCAACTGGATGACCTATCGATGATTCAAAAGACATCTGGATCCCATCGTATCCAGAAAAGAGAGACCACAGCTGCTGTGGTAGGAGATATATTTGGAGCCATGATTCCTTCATTGGGAGTTGTGCTGAATTCCATCAAAATAAGAAAGTTGTCTACTATAGTGGATAACATGTTGACAAAGTTTTCAGGTGCTATAATCCTGATAGATGCTGAGCTTGCAGCGGAAAGAGCTATGACTCTTCAAAATAGGCTTGCTTTAGACATTCTTTTAGCAAAGGATGGCGGTGTTTGCAAAATGCTTGGTGCACGACACTGTTGTACGTATATTCCTGATAACAGTGTGAAAATTAAAACTATGCTTGCTAATATAACAAAAGAAAGTGCAGATTTGAAGGAATTGAAAGAACAAGGAGTGTGGGAGAAGGTTGGAAAAGGACTTGCTTCAGTGGGACATTGGATTGGGGGAATTTGGAATGGAATATTACTAAAAATAATACAGGGAATATTGATTGTACTGATTTGCATATTTGGAATTTGGGGAATAAAAAGGGGAATAATAATAATTATGGAAAGAATTAAAAGAAGGAAGGAAGAGAAAATAATGAAAAGAATGGCAGAAGAATACAAAGAGAAAAAAAGGGGAATTAAAAGGAAAAGAGAACTGACAGAATTTTAATGGAATAAAATTTGTGGGCATGATTTGGTGTGATGACAAGTAGTCATCAGAGGAGGGATTGATGAAGCAGAAAATGAAGGTTTTCATTTATTTACGCTTAAACGTAGTATAGCAATAATCATGTGTGACTTTAACCGAACTAATAAAGATTGTACGGGGACAAAATGTGCCCTCAGAGTAGTTTGCCAACATTTATAAGCGTGCTTTATATAACGTGGTGTATTAGAATTGCACTAATCCGACATAATCATAAACGTGTGCTACGATTTGCTTGTTTGAAATGTTTTAGCTTAGCATTACTTTAGTGCAGGCTTTGGCCTAGTTGCCTGGTCTCACGGTTTAGATGCTCGTATTTTTCCAATGTGCTAATAAACGTGTATTTTTGCTTGAAGCTGTACTTTTCCACTGAGATCGTTCACATGCTTATCTTAAGGTTTCGTGCCAGCTTGGCATTTTTCTCTTTGCTCCAAGGTCGATCTGCAGGTGCGGACTATGGAGGCTCTGAAAGTGAGCTAATTGGTATAAAATGTTGCAACTTGCGTACCCATCTCCAAGGATAATGTATGCTTAAGTAAAAGCTTGAGAACTGTCGTTTTTGATTGGACAATTTGAAGCTAACCTATGAACCCTCCAATGGAAGACCCTACTGGATTTGAACTGTTGTCTATAAAACCCAGGTGCACGAGAAGAAAGGAGCCATTTGCCAGCCATTGCAGCTATTACAGCCATTATTGGACATCCCGCCATTTTGCAGACTTCGTAGCTATTATGGCCCACCTTGCTGCGACGCCATTTTGAAAGAGACTTTGATGCTTTCTCTAATCGAGAGAAAGAGACTTTAAATGATTCTTGCCCTAGAGACTTTAACTTTGATCCCTTTGCATGAAGTAGTAGTTCTATCTTGCCGCCGTGAGGCAATTGCCCCGTCCACCCCTGCCTCTTTTGCCCCGTCCCATGCTGATCGAGAAACGGTACCTGTGAGACGAAGACTTCCTTGTATGCTGATCGTAATTGGTAAATATGAAAGGAAATTGTACAATTGCATTGTGTTTCTTTTAGGTAACCAACTGCTGATTTTTTATAAGAGCCCTAGTTAGGAGTTTTTCTAAATTAATGTTGCTAAATTGTTTTTGCATGAAGTCCCACATGCCGATGCTAATTTGAGGTTAGATGAGGATTCCTTTTGTTGCACGATGCAATTTGAGACCTTGTTATGCTGACTAAATGTATGCAATTAGTTCATTACAGATTATCGTATTAGTGATTTGCATTGCTATTATCGAATGCCTTGTTATTCAAATGCTACATAGATTGCACCTGTTTCGCCGTTATGGACAGCTATTAATGTTCATTTATGTTTATCACTTGGTGTTGAGACACATCTATATTGTGCTAGCTTTGTTAATATAGGGAAATAAATTCACTAACTTTGAATAAACTGGTGTGGTTATTCCTGACTGAAAGGTCAGGGTTCGCCGAAATGTATTCTGGATTAATTGTTAAGTGTTATGTCGATCAGGGTATTGCTTATGTTCGTTATTGATTATTGATTTAATGAAATTGATTGATTAAGAGTACGGAGAGTCCCACTTAGCCAAAAGATTCATCGGCCTAAAGAGCGTCCGAATACAGGTAAATTATTAGTATGGACCGCTCTATCAAGGCCTACATTAGCTAATATGGGAGCAGAAGCTGCTGCACCCAGGCGTCATGCAATTAGGCAGTAATTAATCTTTAGAGTTGCTAATACTTGAAATGTGACATCCTGCTAAATAATCCCACGAAAACAGCCTGGGATCCAGCCTAATCTCTACTTAAACGTAGGTTCCAAGAGGTATGAACACTGGTCAGTCCACCCCTAGACTAATTAATGCTTTGTTTTCACAGGCATTAGAGTGCACCCTTTCAAAGTCTTTCTGCATGGTATGGAGACAAATACTGGGTGGGCGCTCAAGCACTCAGTTTAGAGGAAACAGTGGTCCCTGGGGCATAAAAAATGCTTGTGATTGGGTGGCACCCACCCCTCCTTCCCATTTGGAAAACATCACCCCCCCAAATAAATATCAGCTCCAAATCACACAAAAAACACTTTCTGGACCAGGATCTACGGTTCTGCTAGTTTTGGTGTAATTCCATTCAGCCATTTTTACAGTATCATTGTTCAATTTTCCTATTGAAAAAAAGCATGGGGGAAATGCATTTTGGGACCATAACTTTTCTCGGCCCGGCTTAGTGGATCATCCCAAAACTTTCCAGGATGGAGCTGAGGAGGACGAACTTTCAAAAAACGTTTTGTGAAATTTTTAGCAAACCCTAAAATGCTTTTCCTATGGATATATGGCGCCTGCCACTGGGAAATATATATATATGAGTGATCTGCCGACAAAACCTGTTCCTTATGCTTGTACTTCAGCCATGCACCATGAAGGCTTGGCAGAGGAAGATTTGTCTCCAGCAAGGCCCTGCACCCAAACCCTGAGGGCAGCTGTTCATGGTGGATGTCTGGGCACAGTGCCTTGGCTCTAGCCATACCTTGAAACCATGGCCATGCGCAACTGGGTGCTGGCCACAGGATTTAGCCATTATCCAGGCCTTTGGTCAGGCCCTGTACTAAATTCCCTAATGGTGCCTCATTCACCTCAACACATGGTCTTTGGCCATGCCCAGAGGCAATTGGTCACAGGTAAATACATCTGGCCAGGCCCTGATCCCAAATCTCTCCACACGCACCCAACCCCCTCGGTGTGCATGGTCTGGCAGTGGGCACCAGGGGGTTCACTGCAGGATCTGGGCAGCAGCCAGGCCCTATGCCGAAACCCCTGTGCATTGCCATGCCCCCTGCTATACAGAGCCGTCTACCATATGCAGTACACACAGGTTTGGCCCCTTGCAGGCACCCAACCCTCGCTGCCTGGGGCATTTTGCACTATGCCCAACCCACCCTGTGGCAACCAACACCCTGTCTCTGGCCAACCCCTTGTGGGTCTAAAACCCATATGGTCACTCAACCCTGTGCTATATCAGCATGGCTCTGGGTCCATCTCCCTGTAGGTTCCCAATGTCCCATTGGGCACACAACCCCCCTGCTGCACACAGCCTTAGACGTGCACAGCAGTGGTTTGGGCATACTCCCTGTGCAGCCAACATTCACAGTATATGGCCTGCACAATGACAGTTGTCTGCAGGATCTGGTCTGTGGCCATTTTTTGCAAGAAAAAATGATTTGTTTACGGCTACAGGTACTGTGCTACCACAGAGGTGGCCTTGTTGGGTACTTCAATACCAGGAGCAGGTACAGCAGTGTCTGCAACCTCAAACAATTTACTTTAGCATCTGATCTAAGGTAGGGTCCCTTTTGTACTCCCCCACATGGCCCTGAGTGTCAGGGCATGCTCACCCTGTCCTATTATGTTGTCTTTGATTTTTATTTTCAAGACTCCGTCACTGAAGTCCCTGAGTCCTGTAATGGCTGCCATAACATATTCTCCACACTGTGTGAAGCAAACCATTCAGGATCCACCAATCCACTTTGAATGGCCAAAGCAGAAAATATCTGGACATCAACAGTTCTGATATCTCTAACTTTTTATCAGCCTTAACCCCTTACTTTCCAAGCCAAGCACCTCTTTAAACATTATTCTCTAAAAAACAGGAGAATGGATTTACACCAAATAACAAAAAGCACACTTTCTGAGTAAAGTTTCAAGTTTTTGCCAAAATTGGTGTAATTTCAGTTCAGCCATTTTTTCGTATTTAAAAGTAAACCTTCCTGCTTGATAGATCGATGCAAAGTTTTCCATGACGGACCCGAAGCAGATGAACTTCTTTTTCGGATAGATTTATACAGATTGTCAAACTATGCTAAAGTTATTATAGAACTAAAAAGTGCCCTTCCTATGGAAACACTGAACAAACTACAACTACATATGGGTGAGTACCGGAATGTATAATTGTGAAATATATCTACATCTAGATAGATAGATAGATAGATAGATAGATAGATAGATAGATAGATAGATAGATAGATAGATAGATAGATAGATAGATAGATAGATAGATAGATAGACGTGTGTGTGTGTATATATATTTGTGTATACATATGTATATGTGTATGTGTGTGGCGGTGTGAGGGTGTGAATAGCAAAGTTAAATGGCTTCTTGGAATATATATTAGAGAGAAATTACAAAGGCATTACTAATATGTAACTGACAGAATATTAGGAATTAGAGTAGTTGTATCTCGCCAGTATAAAAACTCTGTTACTTCTTCTGTATACCTGATGGAGCAACTAAAAAAGTTGATTAGCAAAGGTTTTGTCAGACTTTTTCCAAATAACACTTATATGCAAATAAAATTCACAATATTTAATATCTTTACTTAGTCATGGGAATATTCATGTGAAATCCGTACTTCCTATGGATGGAACAATAGCCTTAGCAAATACATCTAGGACAACTGCTACCAAGAAAGTAAACTAACTGCAAGGAGACGTTTTTTAAGTGTTGGCACCTGACTGGTGGCATCCTTTTAAGTAAAACATTTTTAATGGTAGAGTCACTTTCCTTGGCAGTATTAGGCACCACCAGTACGTCATTGAGACTGTTTTCCTTTGTAGGGAACCTAATTGATTTGATAAATGAGATGAGCCACCTCCTTCTCTAAACACAACTGACATGGAAATCATGACGTAGCTGAAATATTGCGGTGTCTGTATAAACAAAATAAGGCTGGTGATGTAGCATCATGCTCCTGTGATCAGAATAGAGTTAGCTTTATTTGATGTTTGCAAATATTCTGCTGTAACCGTGAGAGATTCCCTTGGAATTATAAAGCTCTTTTCTACATTCCACAGATCACAGGTATCCCGCTCATAATTAGCAAGATGAGACAGATTTTCTTTTAAATAATTCCTGCCATAATCTCTGGCATGAGAGCTTTTCTTTAGATAAATAATTTTTGTAACGTCCTCAATAGGAGATCCAGAGCCGGTTGTGTGCCAAAATATTGATTACAGAAACATGCTTTCAAAATATTGCACCCAACATACTGAGGACCACAAAATACAGATATTAAATTCATATAAGTAAGTATAGATTTAGTGCCAGATTTAGAAGGTCCTAGCGACACCAGAGCGTGGCGCTTTTTACTGCTCCATATTTACAAGGAGGTGTAACGCCACTTTTTGTGGCGTTACGTCTACTTGTAAAAATGGGCCCCTCTGATGCAGTTTTCTGCGTCAGAGGGGCGTGCAATGGGTGTTGCAGTGGGCATTCCATTGCAAAACCCCTTCTTTTTGACACTGCCCCAGATTTGTGAGAAATCATAAATCTATGGCAGCGCCAAAAACTAACGCCACCCCAGGGGTGGCTTTAGGTTGGCAAAATGAATAGGAATGCTTTTATTCCTCCTCGTTTTTTGCTTTTTCCATGTGTGCTGCATTCTGCAGCACACATAGATGAAGCAAAATGCCATGCATGATTATTTATGTGCAGGAAGGGATACCAATCACTCCCCTCAATGCAGACACCCTTGCACTATGTTGCCAGGATGCCTGTGTTGGCGCAGCCAGCTTAATTTAGCGCCGTTGCAGGGGGGAAACGCAGGGCTGCACCATGATGTTGTGAATACGGCGCAGCCCCGCATTTCAAAACTAGCACAGCGTGGCACTGTTAATTTTGGCACAGCACTGGGCTGCACCAGTTTCTTTTAAATCTGGCCCTTAGTATTTTTAACTCTACTACTCACCACTTGCAAAATCCATGAACCCAGGCATAACAGCTGTAACTGTAATAGATTGATCCGCTTGTGATTCTTGGAAGAAACTGATATCAAGCATATGTTTATATAGATAATTCGATTAGTCTGTTTCTCGGAGTGTAACAGGTAATTAATATTGTGCATCACTATAATGAGCATCTCATCCATTTTAAATAAACTCTTTAAAATCCTGTTTCTAGATGTGAGCACAAAAAAGTAAATTCGGGAGATCTACAAATTAAACCAAGACACCTAAATCCCACATAGACTAGCAGAGTACAAGGACTCCTCCCATTGGATGCAGCTGCATCCTCGTCTCATCAGCACCAAAACATATGGCTAGTAAGAAGATAAAGTTTGCGTATAACCTTTGAAGTGCGTCCTCCAGCTCCTTCCACTGGAGACATATCCTTTCCTCATACTCTGAGAGTTCGTGAGGTTGTTTTAACCAGCTTTGACCAGGTGGGACAGGTAAACCATGATATCTAAAGTCATACATTAGCCTCCATTCAGACATCTCTCACAGCTCAATCCAAAAAATGCTAACATTTCCAGCCTTATGTTTTAGCATTGTTAGAAGGACACATCTTTTAAATTTTGTCAGGTAGATCAAGAGTATGTAGAGGAATGTCTCATCAGAAGAAGAGTGCTGCAACAATTTCACTAGAAGAATGTAAGTGTCATGAACTTAGATAAACTCTTTGAAAATAATAGGTTAATTATTTGTACACCATAATTCTGCCTATCGCTAGGATGCCACTACAACTGATGCAACATAGCATACTTTTTTGACAAATGAGTATTAGAATTTTCACCAGGTTTTTCAAGGGTTGCTAAATGATTATCCCAAAAATATTTCAGAGAATGAACAGATGCCTTTTCAGCCTTAAAGTTCAGTCAGACTAACTTCTGTAAGCAGCATGCCCTCAGAAAAATTTCAGATAGTGGCATGAACTGTTGTACTGTGTCTCTTCACCCTTCCAAGTTTGAAAAGCTTCTACATGTCTTCCGACCATCAGCCCTTGAGCAGCACCAGCAGGAGGAAGTTAATCATTTTTGGAGACCAATCTTTGGCACTTCTCCCAACTCAGACAAGTTCAGGAGCCTGGCAAAGAAGCTAGGTGAACAGGTACCTCCAAGACACAAATGACCTCTGTCATATTACCAGCATCAACACATCTTCCCCATCCACACTTCACCATCTCTGAGCTCAAGAATTGAATTTACCACCTTCGTAAAGGGCAGCCTACAGACACCCCGCTGATGGGCCTTGCAGTCCTTACAAGGTACCAACTCCAGGGGTTTAACTAACAATAGTTTTTAAATTGTTTGATTACTGTCCTTAAATTTTCAAAGGCAAGGAATTGCCAGTCCAACCGATGTTTCAATATTTTTTTTTACATTATTACACATGACAAAAATGGCATGTCAATAAACATAGAGGCGAATTTCTGTAAGTTCAGTACAAAGAGGCATAAAAGAAACAGTGCAGTGACACAAAGACACAGTGACAGTGTGCACCAGTGATCGAGTGTTAAAAACACATCATCACATTAAGAATGTAAACAAATCCCCGCATGCCCAGGAAGAGTTTACTTGGCATTCTTTGAGCAACATTTTTTCTGACTTTCTCTACCCTTGTGATGTTTTTTTCCATTCCATTAAAGTATTGGTTGCAACGCTATTTGTATCAGACAACTAAGCAGATCACAAAAGTAGAGAATAATTGGGTAGCGCTATTTTTACTCCTTGGGTAATACATAATAGAACTCGTTGTTTGAAAAGTAGAGAAAATATATTGTATCCATTCCTTACAGAAACCCACTAAAAGAAGTGTCAAATCTGCGAGCCCCATGTTTAGCCCTGACTCAGATCATGTGTGTCCTACTGTCTTTTGCACAAGCAGCCACAGTGGCACAAACTGGTTCAGCACTGTTTTTTTGCACCTGTGAAAACCTTCTGTAATGCAGCCCCTGGATTACCGAAAGTAACATTACACATTAGTCTTTCTGCCTTTGAAAAATATATGCTCTTAGGAAAACCTTTCAAGTAGTGCTTAAATAGAAACACACGTATAAGTGTTTCATCTCCTACAAGCATAACTGTTTGTCAGAGATGTGTCAAAGTCAGGCCCTTGAATGGATACAGACGTGAAATGCTGGCAGCGATGATATGACTGTTTAGAGAGAGTGGGGACGTCCCAGCCAGCTCATTCTAACAGAAACATCTGCCACACTGTCACTTGGGAGTAAAACTGGTGTTACCCCTTAAGACGTGTTCTTATTCTGTAACGTGGCAACCATTATGGAAAATTGTATTCATCTGTCTGGCGGCTCAGCCGAAGCATTGCTGATGGGAAGTGCAGTATATGGGCCTGTAAGGAAACGTCATCGTGTAAACTTTTAAAAAGCAGCATACGTAAGGCGGCTACCAAAAATAGCCCGCCATGTTGTCTCTGTGATGTGATTGTATCTCACAGACTGCGCTCCGCTGCGGGCGAGGTGTCTCTGAGCCTTGCCACTCAAGTCAACATGTTGTGTTTTTTTTAATAGCTGCACAAACATATTTAGAGAGGGAAATCACGGAAAAGTCAGAAGTTATTAATATGCTGCGTTAAGTTAATAAAATATCTTGGCATGTCTCGAATCTCGTTTTCACCCAAGTTACTATTAGTTTAAACTTTGGAACTCTCAAAAGCATGCTATCTGTCATCATGTGGCCGTTCAACTGTTTTATATTTCTATTTTCATTAGGCTTCACTTTAACGATGCAGCCTGCCTTGGTTACTGAAGGCTGTGAGAACTAGACTCTGTGTGTAGTTACTACAGACCGACATTCATTTGTTGTGTTGTGTTAACACAACAACCAAGCAAAACTGAGTAGATGGTAATTATTAGAACAATTTTATTTAAAGCAGTGGTCCATTGTTAACCTAAGAGAATAGTTTTATTGATCAGGGGCAGCTGCTGTCGGGGCAAGGGCACAAAACAAAAAGTCAAGAAAAATAGAATTTTTTTTTTTTTTAAATCACCTGACGCCCACCTCATGGCGCCGCATCGCCGCTCTTCTGGCTCCACTCACTGCAGACACAGGCTCCCAGCCTGCTTTGCGGCCAATCCTAATGCTGCTCTCATGCTGGTGGCAGTATGAGAAAAGCATCAGGATTGGCCTGTGCGCCCTGGCTTTGCACTCCCAGGCAGATTGGGAGCCTGTGCCTGATTTCTCCAACCCGGCAACACAGCTCAGGTTGGAGAGAGCTCAGTGCGCATGTGGGTTTGGCCGTCCTAACACACATGCGCACTGAGGGGGAGTGCACATCACTCCCCCTCCCTGCCCGTCATCCCCCATGGCCCACCCCCTTGAAAAAGAAAGGATAATAAACATGGTTTATTATTGTTTTATTTTTTAAGTTTTGTAGCTGTTGCTGGCAGGTGGGACGACGCTCCTCCACCATAGCGGAGGAACCACCGTTGTATATTGTACTGAAGAAAAATAATTTTAAGCTCTATAAAATTAATTCATGTTATGACCTCTTCTAGTAAATGCTTGCTTTTTTACATGCTACATCATGTCAGCTCTTTCACAAAGTTAAGGACACTGAGCAGTCATTGTTTTGTGAAAAATGATGGCTTTGAGAACCACCCTCATTTTTGCACTGCGATTAATGTACAGTTTTTCTACTCATTGAGAACGCCTTTGATTGCAGGGATGGAGGCCTGCAAGGGACAACATACCGCCATTCCTGAATTCGCATTTGGAGATTAAATATTTTTATATTTACTCTAGCTACTGTGCTCTAAAGAGACAGGGGCTGCAATTGAAAAATAAAATAGGCATTTTGTGAATGGCACTAGGAGAGTGAGCAATGGGTCTCTGTAGGACAAGCGGATCCTTACAATGCCTCAAGCTGCCACAAATTGAAAGCTGCCCATCACATAGAACTCCCTCTTTGCAAATCAAAACCATGTGCTTTAACATGTCAGTAACCTGTCAAAGGTTAAAAACTGCAACTTCTGTTGAAAAAAATTGATACACTGCGTTGCAAACTGTAAGAGTGAGTGTGACGTTTCCTGGACACACACTGCACTTTTTGATTTGTTATGAGCTAGTACGTGAATTTTGCAAATTATAAAGGCATTTTTGTTTATTGCATATTTTTGCATATTCTGGCATAATCTGGCTGACTGTTTCACGGCCACAAAATCTAAATTTTTGCTAATTGCCAGATTTGCACCTGCAAAAATGTATTGTGCATTAGGATCAAAATAGTGTGATTTCACGATATGACATGCCCTGCATTATATTGTTTTATGTTGTTTTGCATGCAGTGTTATGCATATTACATAACAGTGTGTTATGTGTAACACTTTCAAACAAGAAACTGCACATTCTCCCTAATGTCCAAAACACTGGATACTAGAAATTCTGTTGTCAGAAAGAAATCAGTAGATTCACTGACACCCAGTGATTGCTGTGATTGAGCATTTACATGCATACCTCAGAAATGGTGTAAAGGTTGGTGCTACTTACAGTATCACAAATTAACAAACAATAACTAAAAAAGGAATACATCACTAAAAATATTGCTTTCCAAAAACCATGTGTTGATGGTTTACTAAAACAAACATCAGCACTGCTGTATACAAATTACTAAGAACAAGTTTAATATCCAATATGTTATCTGTTGTAATAAGAAGGCTTGCATCTGCTCCACACCATTCCCAGTTTCTTTGGCTGTCATCTAAGGGCAGTCCTGACTTGGTGGTGGCTAACTTTTAATTATGTAATTGATTTGCCTTGTCATATGGCACTTTGGGCCAGATGTATCAAGCGATTTTGCATTCGCAAACGGTGCGAATCTCAAAATTCGGCCGTTTTCAAATGCAAACATGCCTTTCAGAATGTATGAAAGGCATTCGCAGTGCAATTTTAAGGAATCGCTAAAGTAGCGATTCCTTAAAATTGCGACCCCATTTAGAGAATCGCAAATTGCGATTCTCTAAATAGGAAATCGCAAATAAGGAATCCTTATTTGCGATTTCTTAAGCACATGTATCAAGCATTTCCTAAATGCGAATTGGGCATTTAGGAAATGCAATTACCACCAACAAAAGTTTGGTGGTAACCATGTGCAAATTTTAAAAATGCATTTCAAATGCATTTTTAAAATTGACATGTAGCGCACACATGCCCCTAAGGCATGTGTGTGCTTCACATGTCCGTAAAAATATTTGTGGGGTGCAGCAGAGGGGGCCTTAGGCCCCAGCACCCTGGGATTTGCATTTCCTAAATTGCTAATTCCTAACTGGAATTCGCAATTTAGGAAATGCAAAACCATTTGCAGCAGGCCCATAGGTGCAAATGGAGTTGGATTCTCTATTTGCGATTCGGTAATAGCATTTGCGAATTTTAAGAAATCGCTATTACCGAATTGCAAAAATCATACATACCATTTTGCATTTCTTCAATAGCGATTTCTTAAAATTCGCTATTTAAGAAATGCAATTTGTTTTTTTGATACATCTGGCCCTTAATGTTTATGGGAATGCATTGAACTCCCTAATTTGTAAATATTATCTTCTTTTGCTTGAAAGTAGATGTACAGACAATGGTGTGCAGACCCCCTCTTTAAATGGTAGAGATACCCACACTACTATTGATCATGTCCTGGTCTCTTCCTCTACTTACAGTTTGGTTTATCCTCCTTGTGTTGTGTTATCCCTGCTATAATGAGTGACCATAACCCAGTGGTTCTGTCAATACTTTTTGTGCTTAAATGTGCTAAAGAATCTGTATGCGTAGTCAATATTGCCTTGGTCTGGCCCAATGCTGTTAGTTTGAATTGGACAGAGATAGAACCTAGTACTGTAGGTAGTCTGTAGGAACTTTGCTGAGTTCAGTTACTGTCTGAAGAAGACAGAGGAGCATGAATAGTTATTGGCCTCCTTTGTTAATCAATCAGTTTTTCATATTGCGCAACTTCTCACCCGTGGGGTCTCAAGGCGCTGGTGAGGGGGTGCTGACCAGTCGAAGAGCCAGGTCTTGAGGTCCTTCTTGAACTGATTCAGCGAGGGGGACTTGCTGAGGTGGAGTGGCAGCATGTTCCAGGTCTGCACAGCGAAGTAGAAAAAGGATCCACCTCCTGCTGTGTTCTTCCCGAGTTTAGTGGCGACGGCAAGGGCAGTATAGCAGAGGGGAGTTGTCTGGAGGGGGTGTAGAAGGATAGACAGTGGTTTAGTTGGGCTGGTCCGACGTTGTGCAGGGCATTGTAAGCATGTGTCAGGAGTTTGAAGGTGATACAGTTGTTGATGGCGAGCCAGCCCAGGTTTCTCAGGTGGGTGGAGATGTGGCTGTGGCAGGGGATGTCCAGGATTTGCCATAGTCAAGTGTGATGCTAACAGGTGCGTGACTGTCCTTGTTTCGATGGGTATCTACTTGAACATTTTATGGAGCAGGTGAAGTGTGTGAAAGCACGATGAGGAGATGGCTTTGACTTGGCAGGATTGGTCAGCGAGGAGTCGAGGATGAAGCCAAGGTTGTGTGCATGGTCGGTGGGGGCAGGGGCTGTTCCAAGGACTGTTGGCTACCAGAAGTCATCCCAGGTGGTGGGAGTGGGGCCCAGGATGAGGATCTCTATCTTGTCCTAGCTGAGCTTGAGGCAGCTATCTTTCATCTAGTCAGTGACTTCTCTCATTCTGTTGTGGAAGTTGCTTTTGGCTGCTGATGTTTCGTCGGTAAGGAATAGAATTAGCTTTGTGTCATCAGCGCAGGAGACGATGTTGAGGCCGTGGTGCCTGACAATCTTAGCGAGCAGGGCCTTATCGATATGCAAGAGGGTGGGGCTCAGGGAGGAGCCCTGGGAGACTCTACAGCTGGTTTCTGTAGGTTCTGAGATGAATGGTGAGAGGCTGACTCTGGGTTCTTCCGGTGAGGAAGGAGCGGATGCACTCCAAGGCCTTGCCGTGGATGCCTGCTTCATGTAGTCTGGTGCATAAGGTGGTGTGAGAGACAGTGTCGAAGGCAGTGGAGAGGTCGAGGAGGATGAGGGAAGCTGTTTCTCCATGGGCCAGTAGGGTGCAGATGCCATCAGTGGCCAGGAGGAGAGCAGTTTCGGTGCTTTGGTTGCTCCTAAATCCAGATTGGGAGGGGTCTAGGATGTGGTTAGACTCGAGGAACTCTGTGAGCTGCGTGTTGATAGTGTTTTCGATTACCTTGGCCGGGAAGGGGAGCAATGAGATTATTCTGTAGTTTTTAATATCCTTTGGGTCAGCGAAGGGTTTCTTCAGTAGAGGGTTGATCTCCACATGTTTCCAGTCATACGGGAAGGTGGCAGTCATGATGGAGCGGTTGATTGTCTTGTACAGTTTGGGGCAATGATGGCTCTGGCTTGGTTAAAAATGTGGTGTGGGTATGGGTCCGAAGGTGCCCCTGAGTAGATAGAGCTCATGAGTTTTCGGGTGTCTTCCTTAGTGGCTCAGGGTCAGCTGGGGGTTGGGATTCGTGGGGTGTTATCGTCCCATTTCCCTCATAGACTTCTCAGTTAAACTGATGAGTAGGATATTTTTGTTGAGACTCAAGTAGTGGGCATTAGAAAATTCTGTACTTTCAAAGGTGCAGTTTGGATTTAGGAGGGACTTGGGTGCAGTTAAACAATGTGTAAACCTTGAGTTGTTAATTGGGAAACACACTAGGGCTAAGGCACGATTTCTTTATCTTTGTTTTGCAGACTTAAGGAGCGCCTTTGACCTAGTCGACCATTCAATTCTTTGGTCCACGTTGATTTTTCTTGGTGCATCACAGGAGATTATTTGCTTTCTTGTACATCTGCATGGGAAATTGTCATCTATGGCCCCTTTGAAAGTTAAAAGTGTAGATCCTTCTTTACTGGGGGTTCTCCAATATCAAGAGTTAACTCCTTTTGTTATTTGGGGATTATTTTCATGAGTAACAGCACATGATCCCAAGAGGTCACAAATTCTAGATACAAGATGAGTAGAAACAGCCGGAGGATTTAGAGGTTTTCCCATAAGTTAGGTAGCCAACTTTGATCACTATATTTGTGGGAGGTCTGTGGGGTTATACCTCTAGAAGCCCCCTCCAGGTTAAGGGAAATACCTTCTTAAAGCATTTGCAATGTTTACCAGCCTCAGCTTCATCAGTGATTATTCAGACGAAGGTTGGTTTGCTATTTGAAGATTTGCTTTTAGTAAAAAACCCCTATTACTTTGGTTTTCTATTTGGTCCAAAGCTAAAACAAATTTCACCAAATCTGTTATCTCAGACTGTCTCGTCTAGCCCATGTTTCTAATATCCTTTGGCTCTCCTGTAGAAGCACATCTTATAGTACTTTGTTTAATATCTCCATACTACAGGATCTACTTAAATCTTTGTCCCTCAATAGAAGCTTCATTGAGGCATTATTGTTTATTAAATATAGACAGGACCATAGAATGTTTGAGGAATTAGTGAAGCAATGATTTTTATGCTGTATGCATATTTATTGCAGATATTTGTGTATGTTCTTTTATGGCTGCTCTTGACTTGCTGAATAAAGTAATTGAATCGAATCGAATCAAAATTGACTAAGTATAGAACAGAAGAGGAATACTAGTCCTTCCTTATAAATAGATATATTCTATTTTTAGATAAGTAACCAGATAGATTCTTATATTTAAAGAAAAAAAATCTGAAGAATATATTCACACACCTTGCAACATTTTAAAAATAATATCAATATTTAATAGTATAACAATATTCAACAAAGAGAAGCAAAGCCACAAAAAAGCATTTTTCTACACATAAGAGTAAAGTTCTAAGTAATCACCCACAATTTATTACATTTAGCAATACATCCCTAGATTTAAAAAAACATTTTTTCATAGTTGCTCATTGCTATATACTTAGAATTCACCAAGAACACTAAATCCTGACCTACAGGTAAATTTAAATACAATAATTTGTTGATTCTTGTTTATCCTTCATCAGCGCACTCACAGCAAATGCTTTATCATCTTGATGAAGACCATTAACACCAGTGATCTCACTAAACACATGTTTAAATTGATCCCAAAATCGTAGCTCCAATCCAAATTCATTTGGCAATGATATGATCCCTTAAAGCCTTAATGAATGCACAGAAGATAAAAAGACAAAGTAGATCACCATGACTCAGTCTACATTTCCAAAAGGCATCCAACTCAAGTAATGTTGATGCAGTTAGTTTCACAGTTAACCAATATATTCACCAAAAAATTTCCCGCAGCATAAATATCAATGTAAGCTTAGGTGTAATTTCCAGAACACGTTGGTTTTCCTGACACTTCCTGACCAATTTCATGAGCTCAATAAATTCATTTTTGTCATCAATATCATGATCAAATCAGGAAAATCCAACTGCTTTGTATAGACAATAGAATTCCTTAAATCCAAAACTCTCCCACACAGCCATTATGTAATTAAAGAGTCCTGTAATCCCTTGACAGTAGAAGTTATAGTTTTCAGGTGTTCTTCTAATATTTTTAATTTATCAGATTAGCCAAACAAAATGTTAGAATCATAAAAAAAAAACACTCACTATCCCATTCCTGGTGATAGTGTTAATTCCAGCTAATTTCCACCTTTTCTAACAAAAATGTAGTATTGTTTTTCACACTCAGATTGGTCTCTATTGAAGCAGAATGAACTAATTTCAAATTAGATTGACTTTTTTGCTATCTTCCTCACAAGATGATTTATTTTATGAAATAAAGTGAATATATTTAGATTGTCAAATGAAAATATAATTCAACAGCAAACTATATGTGAATATCAACATCTAAATTACACTGAGGCCCTCATTACGATTTTGGCAGTCACCAGATCGCCATGTCGGCGGTGGCGGCCACACCATCACCAGTCCGGCCGTGCCATACCATGACCACAGAGGTGATCCAACTGCAAAACAGCCAAGACAACACCAGTACTGCCAGTTCAGTTGGACCGCCGGCCGTCAGGACCAATTCACTGCCCACCATATTACAAGTCAGCAGACCGCCAGGATTTCCGGGGCGGTGCCACCACCATGGAAAGCCTGGCAGAAACTGCAGTATAAAAGGAGATACACACCTCCAGGTACACAGACGCATTCGTGGCCGCCATGGCAAACAAACTGCAAGTCTTTCCAGCATTGTACCTTCAAGACCAGCGATGATGATGAAGACAACAACCGTAAGTACCCCTGCCAGCACACACTGTAGGTAAAGGTATGATTACACACTCACCTAACATGGACAGTAAAGGCCAAACAAATGTACCGTATCTGCACACACATCTACACACACACACAGGCACACACAAAATACACAAACAGAAATGCTAAATATACACACCACGCCAGACATGTGCCATACACACAGCACAACGCACATGCACACCGCCAACACAGTCATACATATCCACACACAACACCCAATAATCACACAACAACAACATCACAGACACACAAACACAATCATAGACAGGCACGTCGAGAAACAGGCACACAAACAAAAAGCTGTACATGGCAAGAACACACAATCAAAATCACCGAACAGACATCCAAACAATTACACAGGTGAGATGCCATATACAACCGAATTACAGAGGAATTCATAGATGCAGCACCATACACACGGACCCACAACCACTACCATACCATGCCACAGGCCAGCATACAAACACATCACAACATGCACATGGCACAAGTCATCTACCCAGCGTATGCAACAACAAAGACACAACCCATACACAAACAGCACACACCCTACGACACAGATATCACACCACCATGAAGAAGGAAACCAGGACAAGTACTTCACCTTGACATCCTCAATTCTGTGGGCAGATGTAAGCAATTAAAAAATAAATAAATAACTATTTACAAAATGGGCCTACTACCAAGTCTACTGTCCAAATGTTACCAAGGCACATAAGGCACATTCCATAGGCCCAACTTGACCCCTGACTGCAAATAGGCCTCCACATGAAAGGGGCATCAATGGGGCAGGCAGGCACCTCAGGGGTCGAGGCTTGGGTTTGGAAGGGGGGTCCTTGGGTTTGGGTTAGGGAGAGGGTGGGGCTTTAGGCTTCGGTCTGGATGATGGAAGAGGGTGTTTTGACTTTGGGGTAGGAGTAGGCATCTTAGATTTGGTTGGGGGTGCGGTTTTGTAGGGGGAGGTGCATGGGCAGACTGGGAGGTGGAAAGGCTGGGTAGGGGCAGGGGACATGGCGTTTAGAGGCAACACAGGGTGTGACAGGAGTAGGGAACAGGTCAAGGGAGGCAAGGAAAAGTTTCTTGGGGACATGGGGAGGTCACATGAAAAAGGTTTAGGAGTGGAGGTAGAGTTAGTCGTTCTATGATGTGTTGGTGTGCTGGAGGTGGATGCAGGTGTGTGCAATGTGTGCATGTGTGTGGTGGGTGTATGTTGGGTGGGTGAGTGAGGGCGTTTGTGTTTCTTGGGAGGAGGGGGAAGAGATGTAGGGCGAGGGAATGGAAGATGTGTGAGTGTATGTTGGGGTGGTGGCTGCAAGTGAGGTGGTTGTGCTGCATGTGATAGTGAAGGTGGTCATGGTGGGAATGGATGTGGTGTGTGGGGTGGGTGTCTGCATGTCTGCTCTTGTGGTGTCTGAGGCTATGACAGGACTGGTGGCAGGATCAGGGTGTGATGATGCAGTGACAGCAGGTGTGAATGGTGATGTGACTCTAAGGGAGGAGGTGGTGGGGGGAGACAACGTAGGTAGTGTCTGTTGTTGAGTTTGCTGATGTGTGTTGTGTGTGTGCATGCTTGTGGTGTCACTTGTGGTGTCTGTCTTTGCGCACCTTGTCTGTTGTAGTGGGTGAATGCTGGTCTGTGGGTGTGCTCTGGATGGGTGAAGGGAGAGTAGTCTTGGATTGGGAACAGGTAGCTGGAGGGGGGACGGAAGATGAAGGGACACTGTTTGCTCTCACAGAGGAGGACAGAGCCTGAAACGATCTCTGTAGGCCAGCCAAGGCACAGTAACTACCTTCCAAGTATGCATTGCTCTGCTGCATCTGGGATGCCAGTCCCTGGATGGCATTCAGGATGGTTGACTGCCCCACAGAGATGGACCTCAGGAGGTCAATAGCCCCCTCACTGAGGGCAGCAGGGCTGACTGGGGCAGGGGCAGAGGTTCCTGTGGCGAATGAGACGCCCACCCTTCTGGGTGAGCAGGCATGGGCAACTGGGAGGGCGGTGCTGGTAAGGGGGTGGCAGACAAGGATGATGCTTGGCTGGTCACAGATGGGTCTGCCACCACCAGGGAGCCGCCATCGGAGGAGGAATCTGAAGATGAGGGTGTAGCTGTTCCATTTTCCCCTGTGGTGCTCCCCTTGCCCTCTGCCCCACTGATCCCCTGGGCATCGGTGGACTCTGCCTTCTGGGTCATGTGGTATGCAGCTGCCCCACTCGCCAGCGCCCCTTCTCCTTCATCAGCTGATGCTAATGCACACATAGACAGAGGTGGAGAGAGAAGGAGGCTGGAAGATAAATAAAAGGAAGAAAGGGTCAATACCTACCAATCTTGTACACATACCAACGAGATATCTACTCGTCCCGGCCATGACAAATAGTGGTTACAATACAATTACTTTAAACATAGTTCAGGTAGCGATAACCAACTATGTAACCTATTAACTCACCTCTTCACCCAAGAGACAATATTGAACATCCTGCACGCCTGTCATCTGTTGTACTCTTTCATAACACAATGGAACAAAATAAACTTCAGAGGTACTGCATACACAGATGATATGACAGGTATGTGAGGAATACATTTTGTGCAGATGTCCTTTTTTATTGCAATTAATCCTCTTTCAGTGTACACTACACACACTTGTCATAACCCAAATACAGAGCTAACAAGATTACTTTGGCTGAGTAAAGTAGAATCAGGGATGGAGAATGAAGGTTGTAGAATGCCTCAACATTGAAGTTTGTCTTAATTGCAGTTGACAGTTTGGTACAGCACCACCACATCAATGCTTGCATGGCTTCACAGAGCTAACACACATCACTGCAACACAATTGGAGTGACAGCCATGACTGTATACTCCTCTAATTCCATTAGACCTCGTCAATACCTAAGTTCAGAAAGGGACACAGTAGAAAACAATACAAAATGTCACCTAATAGTCTGCACTTACCCCCTTGTGGCTGCTGTGCTGCCCTCAAGCGCCTATCCAGCTCGGGGTAGGCCACCACCAGTATGCAGGCCAACAGGGGGGTCGGGTTCCGACAGGCACCACTTCCTCATTGGGAGTCCGTCCCCAACTGGGCCTCGGCAGTCTTCCGGGCCCGGTGTCTAAGATCCTCACACCGTTTCCTACAGTGGGTGCCTCGCCGGCTATGGACCCCCAGGGTCCGCACTGGTTTGACAATGGCTCTCCATAACCCTTTCTTCTGATGGGCGCTGACCTGCATGGGTGGCATAGAATAAAGGAGAACATGATGTCGATGATACAATACATCATCAGCATTTTCCAACATACAGCATACACAGCACATGCACATAACCAGTACACTGTACACCGCGTACATGATTAGCATACTATTCTACCTTTCAGACATCACATTTCAATGTGCCCTCACGTTTGCCGTCAAACACCACCCGATATGTAACTAATCAAATGTTGTACTGACCTGTTGATCTGGAGCCCCATACAACTGTCCACACTGGGGTAGGACCCCTTCCACCAGTTCTTCCAGTTCATCTGGAGTGAAGGCTGGGGCCCTGTCCCCTTCAGTACGTGCCATTGTGGCTTCCAGATAAAGAACACAGCAGCTCACGCAGTGGAGGTCTTGCTTGCTCGAGTGTCAGGAGTCAAGTGAGCTGGGCTATACAAAATGGCAGTCACCGCCGCCGCGGACATGACTGTCACCGCCGGCGGTGATCATCATTGGCCCCAGTTTCCCATAGACATCAATGTTAACCAATGACGAGTTGCACAGTGGTTCCGACCGCCTTCCGCCATGACGACTCCCGCATGCGGAATGAGGTCACTTCCATCTGTTCTCTGCATGCAGGACAGGCGGCTGCCTGTTTACATATTTAAATGATTTTTAGGAGATCTCTCTGTGTCATTACTTGAATATTTGCACAGTATGCCTAATGTAAGGTGTCAACTCAATGACACTCACATATGAAGTGGGTGTCAGCTGGCAATACTTCAGGTGTATGTTTTTATCCATGTAAGAAAATTCCATACTCTGTAACATGTGGGAAGCTGTTGTTTGTTCATGACTTCATTTCCTCTACACATCTCTCAGTCACAGGTATGGCAATATGAGTTACTGCCATAATAGCTTGGTAAGAATGGCGTGTGGATAAGTGTTTCCATCTGCAACATGCGTGACAACTTACCGGATCAATCCTTTCTGATTGTCCTATGATATTTATCGGCCACAACACTGTAAGAAATGTATGAGGACTGTTTGTCTCCCTGCCTAGATTCCGCCAAATCGGAGTGATGAGGAATCCATCAGTCTACCGGCCCCTAGTATACCTGGAAACCATGGAAGAGAGCCACATTATGATGACCTATCGATTGAACCATCTGACAATCTGATTGTTCAACCTAGTGGCCTACCCGCTGCAGCATGCATCCTGTTTATGTGAAATACTGCTGTATGTGTATTATAATGACCTACATGCATTACTTCAATTAACCTTTTCCCTATTTTGGTTCCTAATTAGGTCACATGCATGTTTAAAATCTGCTTTCTGACATGACTGTTGACACCTTTGCCATTGGATTTTACAAACCATAAGGATGTACTGTCACTCAGACAGACTTCCTGTACAGATATGTGTATTTGATTACTGTTTGTTACCAGAGATGTCACTTTAAACAATGAAGACACATACACCATTACTTGTGCTCATTAGTGTTTATTTTGTGTTTCACATCTCAGTTTTGAGAAGTGGGGTCATGGTTTCTGAAATCATCAGAGTGGGTGGTCCAGCTGTTGGTTCCCCAGGTCCCATATCCATGAGCCTGGGGATAATGGCGTTTGGCATAAGACAGTCAACAGGGTGTATCAGTGGCAAAAAAGGGAGAATACTCAGGAGAGGGATCACTTCCTGGCGGTGTGTTTTCGGCTTGGCCTCAGGTTCTGCGGGATGTCTGCATGGCCAACCTCTTTTGCGGGGGGGTTCCTCAGCTGCAGGAGTAAGGGTGCTAGTGGCCTGTTGGTCCTCTTGCTGGGCCTCCATTCCAGTTGCTGGGGCAGATGTTGAGGGAACAGATGTTGTAAGACTACTGGATGGGGCCTGCTGTTGGGTGGAGGACACACGCTGGATTCTTGTGAGTTCAGTGAGTACCCCTACAATGTAGACCATGGTGGCATTGTGTGTCTGTCACTGCTGTATGGCCTCCTGATGGTATTCCCTCTGCAGCCTCTGGTTCTCCTGCTCATCACTCAGGTGATGAGTGCCTTGCCCATTGTGTCCTGGGATTGCTGGTAGGCTCCCAGGACTCTGGAGATGGCCTCCTGGCCAGTCGTGTCATGTTGCTGCCTCATCCCTTGGCCCACAGTTGCCCTCCCACTGACCGTTTCCCCTGTGCCTGTGCCCTTGGCACAGTGTGGACACTCCCACTGACACCAGAACCTTCATCGTCTTAGGTTTGGGGTGTCAATTCCCGTCCATGCACTGTGGGGCACACTGATGAATGATCTGTCCTTGGGACACAGGTTTGGAAAGGTGGACTCAGCTGTGGTATAGGTGCCGCAAGGGAGGGGGATTCAGTTGTGGGCAGAGTGAGGCTGGTGGTGGTGGACTGACCAGTCATGCCTGATGGGCCAGGTAAGCCATCCCTTTTCAGACATCCAGGGTATTCTTCCTCTATTGGACATACTTTGAGGTACTGGCTTTCAGTCTCTTACATCCTCTGCTGTGTGGCAGTACTAGGGATACCTGTGGAGTGAGAGGAAGTGTGTTACATTATGGTATAGAGGTTGTGGTACACATGGTTGTTTGCTATCATTGCCTGCAATTGCTGACCAGTAATGGCATTAACAGTTTCTTGACAACTGCTAGTTTTTGGGTCTGTTGGAAGTTGCTATTGTTAATTTTTGCTATATAGTTGATGGTCGTCTTGACTGCTGTTATTGCCATGTACTGATGTGCATTCAAAATCTCTTGATGGTGAAGGGGGAGTGACATGGTTATACGTGCAGGTGTCCAAATGTGGAATGGTGTGGTGGACTGACCAGTCATGCCTGATGGGCCAGGTAAGCCATCCCTTTTCAGACATCCAGGGTATTCTTCCTCTATTGGACATACTTTGAGGTACTGGCTTTCAGTCTCTGACATCCTCTGCTGTGTGGCAGTACTAGGGATACCTGTGGAGTGAGAGGAAGTGTGTTACATTATGGTATAGAAGTTGTGGTACACATGGTTGTTTGCTATCATTGCCTGCAATTGCTGACCAGTAATGGCATTAACAGTTTCTTGACAACTGCTAGTTTTTGGGTCTGTTGGAAGTTGCTATTGTTAATTTTTGCTATATAGTTGATGGTCGTCTTGACTGCTGTCATTGCCATATACTGATGTGCATTCAAAATCTCTTCATGGTGAAGGGGGAGTGACATGGTTATACGTGCAGGTGTCCAAATGTGGAATGGAATTAGCAGTTCTACAATGGTTGGGAGTGTTGCATTGTTGTAGATGTAGTACTTGCTGCAGTGTGAGAAATCCATGCACTAGGTCGGCCTGTGTGGGAAAGTGAGTAGGTGTGGCAAGCAAGGGAGGGTATTTGGTTCAGGGTGGATTGGTGCAGGTAACGGTAGTGTGGGGGAGTGACAAGGTGGTGGGAGTCCATGTTGTGCAGGAGTACATAGTGCCCAGGGAGTATTGTTGACTTGCCAGAGTCCAGTTCTCCTGGTATGCCCGTCAGGCCCTCCAGGTGTAGGATGGCCAAGACCTTCTCCCACAATGTGAACTGAGGGGGAGGAGGTGGGGGCCCACCGCCAGTCTCCATTACGGCGATTTGGTATCTCGATGCCATGGACCGTACCTTACCATGTCGGTACTTACACCACTTCCTGATATTGTCCCTTGTGCGTGGATGGTTTCCCACTTTGTTCACCCTGTCGATGATCCTCTGCCATAACTCAATTTTCTGGGCTATGGATGTCTGCTGGACCTGTGCTCCAGACAGTTGTGGCTCCACTCTGACGATTTCAACGACCATGACCCTCAACTCCTCATCAGTGAATCATAGATAATTTTGTGGTGCCATGGTGGTTGTGTTGTTGGTAGTGAGGTGTGTGATGTGCAGGGATGCTGGGTGTGTGGTTTGTTGGGGTGAGGTTGAGTGCTAGGGTGTGTGCGTGGTTTGTAGTGTTTTTGTTCAGTGGTGATGCGTATATTGTGTTACTCATGCTGTTGTGTGTTGTGTAATGAGTGTTCATTGTGATGATTCCTATGATATCCAGGTGCAGTGTCTTCTGTTAGTGCCGTCTTCCCTCTCTGTCACAATTTCTCAATGCAAAGGATTGTAGATGTGTGTAGGGGTGAGTTATATAGTGCTGTGATCAGATGTGTGTATGTGTATCAGATGTGGGGTATTCAGATTGTCCAATGTGGTGGTGTGTTCCAGTGGAGGTGCGTTTCTGGCCGCGGAGGTTTAGACCGCCAATGGATTACCAACGTGCAAAGACTGCGGTGCTGATTTGTGAGTCGTAATTTGGAGGGCGGGATGTTGTCGGCATGGCAGTGCTGGTGGTGGAACCGCCTCTCTCCGGCCGTCGGTCAGGCCAATGATGTTGGATTTTTGCCTGTTTTCGTGCAGTGTTCTGTTGGTGACTCGTAATACGGCGGTCTTCAGACCAGCATCACTGGTGGTCTTTCGGTGCCCGCCTAGACGGCGGTCTTCGGGAATTACCACCAAAGTTGTAATGAGCACCTGAGTCTAAGAAGGCAATTGGGTCTTTCTGAATGCAACAAAATCACTGCCTTACTAACATTTTGTAGTTCAAAGATCTGTTCTGTTTCTCCAAACAAGCTTTAGAAAACTGTCTCTCTATATAGTGTACTAAAATGAAGTACACTGTGCAGAGAGTCTAGTGGATCCCAAAATGTTTGCATAGGCAGATATAGATAGATCTAGGGCTCTTTTTGTGGTAGTGTGGACAAAGAGCTAAACTTATCAAGCAGTCATGTTAAGCATTGGTTGTACTCACAAAGGCAATAAATGAGACACGCACTCAAATAATAAATCAAGACCAATTCAAAAAATAACTGTTGCTTTAATATATGCTTTGAACCAAAGAACTTCATTATAATGTAAGTAGTTTTTAAATTAAAAATACTTTGCTCTTTCAAAAATCGACACAGTTCAATTTTAGCCTATGGTAGGAAAACTAGAATGCAGTTTCTCAGGTAAGTACACAGGGATTCAGGCTAGCACCAAGCTAGGTTCAGGTTGGTACCAAGTGTGCACCCACAGTGGCATCAGGGTGGCTGACCAAAGTAAAAATCAGTGTCAGTGCCAAATGTTAGTCAGTGGAGGGGGGGACTGAAGACACGCTGCTCCTAGATCAATACAGGTGTGTCAGAGGATGGTCTCGAAAGGATGAGGCAAGCACCGGTGGGGGGGCCACAAGGCAGCACCAAACTTACCCCCTCAGCAGCACAGGGGCAGCTGGATGCAGTGTGCCAACACAGCTTTGGGCACCAAATGCTATCCAATTAAGACGGGGGTATACGCTACAGCGCTGCTTACAGGTGAGTACAGCACGGTCCAGGGTGGATCTCCTGGGGTTGAAGCAAGGACAAGGGGGCCACATGGCAGCACCAAACTTGCACCCTCAGTGGCACAGGGGTGACCGGGTGCAGAGTGTCAACACAGCATCAGGCTCCCAATGTTAGTCAATGTAGGAGATTAGTTTCAGAAACGGACTGCAGGGGTGGTTCCTGTAGGCGGTTTTGGGGTTCCTCAGACAGACTTCATTCATCTTTGGAGATGTTTCTTTTGGGCAGATCCACTGTCCACAAGAGTTCTTCTTTATTGAGCGCAGGCAGTCCTCCAAAGGCTTTGGAGGTTGCTGGGCTGTAGGACAATCGTGTTCTGGGCACAGGTTCTTTAAAGGCTGGTGGGGCTGGGGCCAAGTCAGTGGATGTCTTCAGTCTTCTTTGATGGGTGGAATTTCTGGTGTCCGGCTCTTCGTAGATCGACAGGAAACTGATTCTAGGTTTCAGGGGTGCCACCTATATACTGAATTTAGGGATATTATAGGGAGTGCCAGGTGGTAGCCAGTGGGCTCCTCACCTTTAGGGTGACTACACTCTTCCTATGACCACTTCCTTTGTGAAGTGGCATAGCCTTAACCCTATTGGCCTAATTCATTTGCGAGATGGAGGAATTAAACAAGTGGTGTCCGCTTCAGCTCGCCCATCCTAGGGGTGGGACTGGCATGAAGTGGGCACTCCTCCTAATTTACCTAATTTTCCCACCAGTCCTGCCCCCAAAAGTGGGGTCAGGACCTGGGGTTTGGCCTCCATCACCATTTGGAGAGGGCTAGGTCGCATTTCAAAGGCTGCAAGTCCTTTGAAGCTTCCTGCCCTATAATGTCTATCCTGCCTGGGAGAGGGGGTCACACCTCTGCCCAGAGCAGGCCTTTGTTCTGAGCCCTCGAGAGCATTTGGCTCTCACCTCAGGGGGCCAGAACTCTGTATAAAGCGGCTACACTGGTTCTGACCAGTCAGTGCCCACTCTAGGCGTTAGTAGGTTTCAAGGGGGCACCTCTACGGTGCCCTCTGAGTGCATGTATTAATAAATCCATTACTGGATTCAGTGAGGGTACATTAATACGAGATGTTTGATACCAGCTGGGGAACTTGTAATGACCAGTGTCCAGCACATGTTCTTAAAATGGCATAGCAGGGTCATATCTGCTCATGTGGGTATGTCCTCACATGTAATATAATGCACCCCCTGCCATTAGGGCTGGAAGGTGTACCAGAGGGGTGACTTACATATATTGCATGCAGTGTTCAGGGGACAGGGCACACAGGCTGTGTGCCATATTGTGTTTTTATTTTAGGTGTTAGCAAGGCAAGCAGCCTGCGAATGTTCACTTTGGTGAAATGGTCCCTGCGGGTAGTATAATCTGTGCTTCAGGCCTCATGGGCCTTCCTTTAGAACCCTATGCCCAAGGTATCAAGGTACCGGGGGTACCATTTACTATGGACTTACAGTGTTACCTAAAGGTTTGCCACTTGGGACAAACAACAGTACATTTCTAGGGCTAGATTTCTGACACTGGGGACCTGTTTAGCATGGACCCAGTGCACTTTCAGTTGAAATTGCACCAGAAACCAGGCTATAAGTGTGGTGGCAGGGTGACCATGTCAAAAGAGGCACTTTCCTACAAAAGCCATGCCGAACCTTCCTCTAGAGGTCTTTATTTGTAGTGTTTGCAGTGAGATTCCCCAATGCTTCAATTTAGTTTTCTCATCTTTCGAAATCCCACTTTGATCGGTCCAGATTTAGTGATAATAGGATAAGATGGTTTCCATAAATATGAAAATTAAGATACCTAGTTTTCTCTTCAGCCCAAATAGCCCTTGCTGTTTAATACGTTAACAAAAGGTGTTTCTATATAAAGACAAAGCACTACATTTTATCAAAAAACCTACTTTCCAGAAAAAAGTTCAACGTTGACTGATAATTGCCAGTAAATATAGAATATTTGATTCTAGTACTGAAAAAGTCAAAAACACGTCATCTACATACAACAGAATTTTAATTTAAGATTACCAATGTTCACTTATTTTATTTTGTCCTAATAGTAATTACTAATGGGTCAATGGACAAGGTGAATAACAATGGTGGCAACTGCAGCCCTTGTTTTATTCCTTTTGATATTTTACTGGTTCGAAATGGTTCAAAAAGTGAACAGTTCATGTTACAATGATATTATGGGGAAAAGATTGCAACATTTTTCTCAAAATCCATAATTTACAGAGTACACCCAAGAATCTCTCATTTAATTCTGTCAAATGTCTTCCCTGCATCTATGCTTAAAAATACTGCCTATGTCTTGGTCCATGGCGACATGTTACTCATTTCACAAGAAGTCATGATTTAGGATTCAAAATTTTATAGCACTTGTTTTTTTTCACAAGAAATCATCTATAACACTTGTTTGTTTCTACCAAATGTCAACCTTTAGGATAATGATCTTAATTGCTCTGGTTATTCCACAACGAGTTACCCATGTGGGTTATAAGCATTTTTCTAAACTGCAACTAAAGTACATTGACATGAATTATTATTGTATGGTATGCTAACATCCGTGCTAGTAAACATATACTGACCTAGGGTTGAAATTACAATGCAATACTACCTAACGTTTTTCATGTGATAGTTATCCGCTTTTCACTCTGAACATAAACCAAGCATGGGAAATTATTTGTTATTGAAAGACACTCTTGAAAGCAAACAACCATTTGCAGCCCTAATTATGACAATTGTGTTCAAGGTTTACCAGTGCCACTGTGATCACAAATGCCATGTATTAGACTTGACACGCTAAGGTAGTGGTTCGCCAAACTTTTTTTGTTTTGTCTAGGAGGCTTTGCTGATTCTCTTTGAGTGGCCCTTGGACCCTGGGCACTTTCCCACTGTGAGTACAGTGGGAAAGTGCACCCACCCTTTTTACATCTGCTAGGAAGTGGTGCTTGCCAGTATGTGCACACATTGGTGTTTTCATATTTATACTGAGCCTGGCACAACTTGACAGAGTATCCACACTTGTACATTAGGGTGTTATATATTACTGAGTCATACACAGCCGGGCTGTATGGGTGCACTTGCACCCTTGAAGTGTTCTCAAAGATTGTGTCCAGCCTGCCCCTGCAGGCTTGTGCATGCACTGAATTGGCAACTAACTGTGAAGTGGAGTGTCTGGCTTGGCAACACTTTGAACAGCGTGTCCCAAGCCTATCCTCCCTCTCTGCTTTGCAGACTGGGACCGCTGGAGTGTGGAGACCCCTGCGTGAACTTCCTGAGTGGCGCCCCAACCTCCAGTTGCCAACTGTAGCCTGATCAGCCATTTTCTCCTTCTTTCCCCATACCTTTGCCCTGGGATCTTGACTAAGTGTAACCACCGGCATGAGCGGCCTAGTATCTGGGGAAAGGTTGCTTTATTTCTAACTCTAGGGGGCAGGAATTGGTTGGAGGGTGGTGGAAGTTTTTGGATCCAAGAGGGGTCTGCAAACTCCTTTACACCTCCCTTGCTGGTTGTCAGAGCACCAAATTATGGTGCTGAAAGTGAGCGTGTGCGAGTGCATATAGGCGAGCATGACTGACATCCATGGCACCACGTAGAGGTGGGGAGTGAGTGTGTGAGAGTGATTGTCTGAGCTTGATTTCACTGCACAGCAGCATTCAAAAGTGCTATAGTTCTCAGTCAGTATACATGTCTTTTATCATTGGGAACTGGGATGCATCCTCCAACTGTTTTATATTGAATTGGGGTGCTTATTGGGGTGAGTCTCAGGCTGCCAACGTGGTAGTAGCACATGTGGGTGCAGGGAGGGAAGCTATTATTTTTCTCACATGTACATACTGCTGATTTCGTACTAACACTGTTGGACCTCGTACTATTAGTATTATTTCTGAATGTGATTTATGCCCAGATTTACACGATGTTCATGTGGTGTTAATTAATGTACATGTTGAATACAAACTTTATTTACACACACCTTATATGTGACGCTCAGTGTACTTATTGTGTGAGCGTGCTGTGCTAATGCTTTACACATTGCCTCTGTGATAAGCCTGACTTCTCTGTGCCAAGTTACCCAAGGGTGGGTGCCAGTTACAAAGTGAGTGTAATCACCCTCCCCTGACGGGAATGGTAGGTTCTGCCTGGCTAGGGCCTCACCTCAGCCAACCAGAACGTGCCACCTCCAACACAATGCATCTTGATGTTATGAGTAAGGACCACACTGTTATCAAAACATGCTCTTAGAACAGTTCCTACCTGTCACAACAGAGATATTAAAGCTTCCTGTGTGTTCCATAAACTTTTGGCAGCTCAAGTATACGTTATTAGACCTTTTCAGAAAGTACCTTAACCATGGCTATTCACTGTTTTCTCCACATGGGGACGGCAGAGAAGGCAAGTGATTTCAGTGGTTCTTCTTGTAGTTGGTGGGCGCAATGCTTTCAACAGTGGTATTAAGTACACAGTGGCAGTGGTTCTAGAGATCAATGCATGTATCCTGGAACACATTCATTGCATACAAGAGGAGCTGGCCATGGACCCCTGCTTTATCCTTGATGATCTTCATGTGTCACCCTGACAAATTACACGTTCATAAACAGTGTTACCTATCTAAAAGGCAAATACTTTGTCTTTTCCTGGCTAAGATAGAATAGGGATTTAGTTATGATGACCTACGAGTCTGATTCATCCTGATTTACAAATTAGACAAAAAAAATACATAAATGGCCCTAATAATCAAACATTTGTTTTTATTTTAGCCTTGTGTTGAAGATTTCAGAATAAACACTAGGAGGCCTATTCACAATGGGGGTGTGGCCTAATGCTGCAAGATGGTAGCCGGCTTTTAGCAACGGCCCAAGATCCCCCATACATAACTGCTACCCGGGCTTATTGAACCCTGCAACGGGCCGGGGGTGATGCATCCTGTGTGAGGCATCAGGGGAGTTGACTGCGTCCTCGCAGACCACGCAGTTCCTACACATTCCTGAGGTGCAGAACGGAGACCCTCGCTGCCCACCTTAGGGCCTCTGACATGCGCCCATATTGTGCAGCTGCCTCCAACCGTGAGTAGCACATGGCCCACAGTTTTTTCTAAATATGGCTATCGCAAGTGGTGGGCTCAAAAGACTTATCATCTCATTATCTAGTAGAATGAGCGCATTGAGTACCGACAAAAAAAACACGAGCAGCCCCGAAGACAGTAGTAGTTCAGCTCCTAAATTACAGGGACAAGGAGGCCCTACTGAGGGTGTCACGCATGATTGAGCTGCTCATGTATAAAAATGCTCGAGTTTATCTATTCCCAGACTACACCCTCACCGTGCAACACCTTAGAGCATCGTTCCTTGGGGTTAAGAAGTGCCTACATCAGACATGCTTAAAATACTCTTTGATCTTCCCAGCAAAGCTCAAGAACATGGTCAATGAAACCAGCTACTTCTTAACAGAGCCTGCTGATGCCTGGGACTGGGTGGAGCAGCATAGATATGAAACTTCGACCCCGCCATCTACTTCTCCACATCCCCGCTCAGACAAGAATAAATGTCTCGGGAGAAGCAGTAACCAGGGCACAAAATCGGCTACACTTCTGGAGCGCCCACTACAGCACAAGCTAGACAGGAACAGAGATGCACAGAATCCACGGCCTCCACAGATACTCTCTGTCCCCAACCACAACTCAGACCTCAACTTGGATATGTCTGCTACTGCAGCGCCAACTGAGATCTTACCAGATGTAACTCCACAGACTACTGATTCATTGATATGATAACATGCTTGGCCAGCAAATGTTGTGTTCCTTTTCCCACATGCTACTAGGCCAGTTGCAACCCCAATTGCCTGCTGCCCATCACCGACCGTGGGCCTGGACTGTCTTAAGCACACCCATGATGATGTTGCCGAGGGCCCAACAGCACGTGCAGTACACACTGTTGGCACAATACTAGTACTGCATCGCCTTACCCCATAATGCTGGCAACCTTCCTGCCCTACTCCTGGGCGGCCTCGGTTTGTACCATAAAGGCGAATAGGAGCAACCTGTGTTTGGGATTGTTTGTGCATTGTTTGGGTGTTTCTGAGATTCGAGATTGCTCAGGGTTGGGAGTTGTGGGGCATTGTTGTTGTTTCTCTCTGTAAAATTATGGAAGTCTTACAGTATGTATTGCATTTCTCCTCTAGAATGTCTGCCTTGCCCTTGCTCACCCTGCTTCCCACTGCTTGCCATACTCACACCACATGGCAGGAAATGGAGTCACAACATGGAATGTCCGAGGCCTAGGAACCACCCAAAAGAGGCACATTGTACAACAATATATTAGACGCAGGAGCGTGCATGTAGCATTCCTGCAGGAAACACATATTGTGGGAGGGTAATATGTTGAATTACAGCATCGTTGGAGGGCTCAATGGTATTGTACTACATATAAGGGGGGCTCTTATCTAGGCCTGACCTGGAGTTTCATTCTGTCACACATCAGTAGACATTGACCCAAAGGGACGGTACATATTTGTGGAAGGGACTCTCAATTGCAGACCTATATTACTGAGTAGCATTTATGCCCCTAACAAAGCGCGGCAAACCTTTTTTACAGAGCTAACGACCATCCTGACAAAATGGGTACATATCCCCTGGATTCTGGGGGGAGACTTTAACAGTGTCCTTGGCCCACAATCAGCCCCCTGAAAACCCCCTTCTCCCAGCCTCTCCAATGGTGATGACAGCTGACCACTTTGCTCAATGGCTCACAAACTGGTCATTATTAGACAACTGGCACATCCACATGACTTGCACGCTAGGTTAGCCTATATTTTTTGCCATGTTTCCCTCCCATTACAGGTCACCTCAGCTGAATATCTAGAAAAATCGTTCTCCGACCACAACCCGCTCACACTTCAAGGGATAGCTCGATTGCCAGTCCCCACCTGCCACTTGCAAATTGCAGCGCTGGAGGACCCTGTGTTCAAGGAATCCACACATGAGGCTTTAACAAACAGCCTAACTGACAACTGGGGCACTGCAACGTCCCATACTGTGGACTGGAATGCGTTAAAGGTAGTGTTAAGGAGTCACTTCATCTGCACATTGGTGAGGATCAGAGCGGAACTACATGATAATTTTCTCCAAACTGAAAATAAGCTCAGGCAACTGGAAGTGGAATCCCATACTGACCCTATTAGGTGCCAACAACTGACCAGAGTCACTGAGACACTAGCCTGTCTAATAGAACAACTACATTGTTTGGATTTAAGAGCATACTAGGCCAAAATGCACGCAGAAGGTAACAAATCAGGCCAACTACTTGCATGTCTTCTACGCAGTGCGACTCCCACCTCACCTATCACAGCAATTAGATGCACCCCCACGCACATGCTTAAAAGTCAAAAGGACATCCATGATGCATTCACTACACACTACAGGACCATATACAGCTCTCCCCCTGTGTATAGGACACAGAGCATACACACCTTCCTCCAAGAGACCACTTTGCCTGTATTAGAACCTATGCTAAGGGAAGAACTTAATGTGCCTGTCACGGTACAAGAAATTTGTGGGGCAGTCAAAGACGCAGACACCTGTAAAACCCCAGGACTCAACGGGTTTCCAATTGAATTCTACAAACCCTATATGCCCTCCTTGGCCCACAAGGTTCTTGAACTTTTCCAGGTTGCCTTGGAGGAAGGGTGGTTCCCTCCCTCATTACGGGAGTCCCTGCTAATCCCCTACCCAAACCCGGTAAAGACCCATTGGAGCTATCCTCCTATCACCCACTCTCTATGCTTGGATCCGACTCCTTGATATTAAGCAAAATCATAGCTTTCCGTCTCCTGGAGCATTTGGCCACACTTGTTCACAAGGATCAGAACAGCTTTATTCCTAGCAGGTCTACTACCCTCAACATTTGACGATTACATAGGGTAGTGGAATGCTCCCCCATGCAGTGGCCATACGCTGCTTATATGGTGTTGGATTTAGAAAAAGTGTTTGATACGCTCAACTGGGACTTCATGTTTTCCTTCCTCACTACTCTGGGAATCACAGGTTGTATGCAAAGCCTTATATACCTTCTGTATGTGGATCCCGTGGCCTGGTTAAAGACTGGAAAATGTATTTCTCTTCCCTTTTAGTGAAGAGGGGGACACACCACTTCTGTTCTCTATTCCTCCCTCCTCTTTGCCCTGGCTGTGAAAGACTTTGCCAACAAGCCAGAGAGTGGGGGATACCATTAAATGGGGAGCTGTATAATGTCTCACTATATGCCGACAATGTCCTAATTTATATATACGTGACATAAGGCAGGGTATAGACAGTATCACAACGATTTTAAGTGAATCATGCCTGTTTCCCCTGTACCCCAATTGTCCACCACAACACTTTTAAGTAGATACCCATGCACTGAGTTGGGAACCTCGGACCTTGTAGATGTCAATCTGACCAGAGCGATTGCTTCCCTCCAACCTCAATTGTCTTTCTGGAGCACATTCTCACTCATGGTACAAGGCAGAATTTCATTGTCTAAGAAAGTTATGCTCCATCGCTTATACTGTTTCCATAACCTTACTATACACATTCCCAAATGTAATTTTCATGGCCTCCATGCAGCATTAGGATGTTTCATCTGGAAAAAAGGCAGGCGCCATGTGGCATTACACAAGCTACAACTGCTAGCTGAAAAGGGAGGCCAAGAGGCCCCCAATTTTGAACACTATTACTTGACCAATCAGCTTTAATGGCTTGCCCGGTGGGCCACTTACTGGAAGAAGTGGGATGAACCCCCCTTAACAATGCACAACGAGTGGTACGTGAAACTTTTCTCCCTAACACCACAATACCTAGACACTCCAGCACCCTGTTAAATGTTGTCCACAACAGTTACCAATGTGCGCTCAGGCTGGTGCCCCCTGTGTTCCCCTGAAATCGGACCCTCTGCCATTAGCCTGTTTTGGGCGGTACTAGGACAGGAAGGCCTCCAGCACTGGTAGGCACTGGGAGGCAGTGGGACTTAGCACCGTGGGTGCTCTGTTCCATGGCGGGGCACTTCTGTCCTTCGATCAGCTGAGAGCAGACCGGGACATACCGGTTTCCTAGCATATGGCAGGCACACCCTTCACATTATAGGTAGTGGACGTCATCTAATCACTTGGTTCACTTGAGCACTAGCACACACCGTTTGAGATCCCTTATTGATACTAGTAAGGAATACACAGATAGGGGATGGGATAAAGTACTTATATACCCCAAGAAAGTGTTGCGCAATGCGAAATTTCAATACATACAACAGAACATCCTAGACATGGCTTTTATTACACTGACGTACCTGAACCAAACAATTGGTTCTTTCCCGGAATACCCTAGGTCCTGGAGGCCTGCTCAGACTTATCTCATGTTTTGGTCTTGCCCAAAGGAGGAGAGGTTCTGGACTAACATTACTGGTGCTATCACAGAACTGACAAACCAGTCAGACATCGCACCACTAAAGGTGTCCTACTTCGGCTGCACAAGAGCAAAGGTGACCAACCAATTTATCAATCTTGCCTTGATAATCATCTGCAGAACTATTGCCGTGCGTTGGAAAGCTCACGTTCTCCCAGGTCTACACTACTGGTGCACAGCACTAAAACTGGGTAAAGCCAAAACTGTGGCACTTAAATGGAAAGAGGCGCAGCAACTATGTAGAATACCTATTGCAGCTGGCTGGGAGTTTTTCATGCAAGATCTGCAAATTTTCAAGGAAGAGCTCCCAGCCTTCCTTCCCCCCAGCGGAATAGCCCACTAACTTGGTCTGCCACAAAGACACTGTCTGAGGTTCCCCCAGCCAGGCATGAATTCTGGGGAATTTGAGTTTTTGGGGTAGGAATAAGCAATCACACAACGTTATAATGTGGCAACGGTCATGTTATAATTGGTGTATGCATCCTGACTTTAGAGTTTCTTTTGCTGTTTCTGAAATTAAATGAACGAAAGGGTTCCTCACTTACATATTCTGGTGGTCATTATGAACACGGCGGGAAACACCGCCGACCGCTGTGGCGGCAGTGAACAGAAGTCCGCCATTGGCGGTGAATGAAAACCGCCATATAATGACCGAAAATACCAACCCTGCTAAAAATCACCAGACCACCACTCCCTGCCATGACGCTGTCGGCGGGAATCCCGGACCTCCCCACCCCGCCACCGCCGAGCACACCCATATCCCACCCTCCAAATAATGATGCACAAATCACCTTGGTGGACAGTGGAGGCCAGACGACCATTGGCGGTTCCGACCGCCACGGGCAGCAAGTGGACTTAACAGCAAGAAGTGCACACATTGGATAAGCGTGCAACCCACACACCTGGCACACATCCATAACCCCATAAAACACCCCTAGACATACCCCACAATCCTTTGCAACTAAACCAGGCCAAGAAGACAGAGAGAACCAGAGGCAGACACCGAAAGTCACCATCCACGAGACGCACACCGACCCACAGAAGAGCACCCTCACCGTTGTTCCCAGCCCCAACAGCATTCACCACACACACCATGTCACCCCCCAAACATCCACGCTTCACAGAAAGGGAGTTAGGGACCATGGTGGATGAGATCCTGAAGGTGGAGCCACAAATATTTTGGGCTGAGGTGTAGCACACACCTATCGCAAGGAAGATTGTGCTATGGCAGACCATTGTGAACAGGGTCAATGCAGTGGGACACCATCCACGCACCAGGGACGACATCCGGAAGAGATGGAATGACCTGCGGGGGGAAGGTCAGGGGCATGGCATCAAGGCAACACATTGCATTCCAGAAGACTGGGGGAGGACCGCCACCAACACCACCAGAATACACAGACTGGGAGGAAAAGGTACTGGCCATCCTGCACCCTGAGGGACTCACTGGACTCACTGGAGGAATGGATTTGGGTAAGTCATCAACATATACCCCATATACACCATACCTGTAATGCATGCACCACCCCATCCCACCCACACCCACCAGGACCAACACCCCACCCAGGCAACAGCCCCTAAATCCACCCCGCATGACCACAAACCCACTAACAGGCCCACATCCCTCCCCCTGTGCACAGCCACCTATCCCTGCAAGTACCCACAATGGAACAACACCCCCCACCACAATGCGACCCCACAGTTGAAGCTAAATGCAGTGTCAACCTCACAAAGGCACCCTGCACTGAAATTAACCCCAGCACAAAATAGCCCAGTCCTGTTCACCCCAAACGTTCATGCAGCTGTAACAGACTTGTCTATGTCCCCCAACAGGCACCACCACCCATGCCTCCCTAACGGACGGGACAAGGAGTGGCAGTGCCCCCCCAGGGAGACGGAGGCACCTCACAGGAGACTGGTGAAGGATCCCTGGACACTGATGAGCAGGCAGGCTCCTCACACAGTCCTGGACTGTCACCATGCAGCAGCCCCACCCAGGAAACCACTGTCACCCTTACCACAGAGTCAAGACCAGCAGCCCAGGGCAAGCGTCCCCAAACCAGTGTATCCAGGCCACAGACTGGTGGAACACAGGTACAGAGGCCACAGTCTCCCACTCCCAACATGCAAGAAGGCGAGGGCCCCAGTATAAGTGGTACTGCCAGACCTGTGCAGGGGACACAGGCACAGGGGGCTAGGGCAAGTGCAAGGGTGTCAGTCGGCCAGGGGGGAGGCCACAGGATGGATGCAGCAGCCCTGGACGTGATATCAGAGGTATTGGGGGCCTACCAGCATGTCCATGACAGGTTGGCACAGATAGTGTCCACCCTGTAGCACAGTCAGAGGATGCAGCAGGAACACCACCAACAGGCCATGGAACAGTGGAAACAGCACAACACCACAATGGCCACCATAGCAGGAGCACTGCTGCAGCTGGCACAAACACAGTCTGAGACCCACACAGGACAGGAGGGCCCCACTATAGTACCGGACACTCACCATGAGATTACATCATCAGCAGAAACATCCCAGGAACTTCCCTCACAGGAAACCCAAGGGTTTACCATGTCATCCCCTGAAGATCAACAGCAGGCGCCCAAACAGACCCTCAGGCCAAGATATGGCACTGGAACACCAGCAAAGAACAAGGCCCCCTTCAAGAAGTAACTCAGCAACAATCTGCACAACAACAATCTCACTCAATCAGCCACCACACATTGCTAAGAGGCAATATGAACTAATGTAAGAAAAGATGGACCCATCAATACTACCAACAAGGCTGCCACCATGTTGGATTTGAGGACACCCACCCCTTACGACTTGCCATCACTGTAAATAGCACTATTCACTCCCTGCCACCAATAAAACACATATCACACCTGTAACACTGTCCCCTGTGTTAAAATATGAACAAAGTGACGTATGGATGCAACTGGCTGATAACTACTTAATTGTCAAGTCTTTGCATGAAGGGAGTCCTGTGTGCCTAAATGTGGGCCCTAAGTAAATGCAGAAAATATCAATCTGTACCATGCAGTACTGGACCATGTTTCACCTATCATTATCAACCCCCTCCTATATGACTGAGCACACTGACAGTATGTGTCACAAACCCCAATGTCAGCCCAAAGTCCCACACAGCTACTGGAAGTAGAGTTGTAGCAGTTGGGTCCTGGAATTGATATCTTCCCCTTCCTCATCATCACCATCACTCTCCTCCCCTCTCTGAGGTAGCTGGTTAGGACATATAGCACCCTCCACCTCCAAGAGGGGGATAGAATGTCTCACTGCCACGTTGTGCAGCATGCAGCAGGCCACCACTATTCTACACACCTTTTCAGGCCCATAGGCCAGGCAATCCCCAGAGATATGTAGACAATTAAATCTAGCCTTCAGGAGTCCTCTTGTGTGCTCTATCACCCTCTAGTACGTCCATGGGCCTCATTGTAATTCCTCTCTGCATCCGTCCTAGGATTCCTCACTGGTGTCAGGAGGCAACGCAAGTTTGGATAGCCAGAATCACCTAGAAAAAGGTGCAATACAGAGTAGTCATTGTTAAGCCCCTTAGTCAGACAGCCTGGCTGTCTGCTATATGTCAGTTAGTGACAGACACACTTACCTATGATCCACCCTCTGTCCTCTTGGAGTTGTTCCATCCTCTGTGGCACACTACCGTTCCTCAACACAAAGGAATCATGGACTGAACCTGGGAACATGGCATTCACATGTGAGATGTACTGGTCTGCAGTAAATACCAATTGGATGTTCATGGAGTGAAAGTTCTTTCTTTTTCTGTACACCTGTTCACTGACTCTTGGGGGGATGATCGGTATGTGGGTGCCATCGATGGCACCTATCACATGGGGTATGTTGGCAAAGGCATATAATTCAGACCTGATGGCAGGGAGGTCAGTACTTTGGGGAAACCTCACACGGGACTGCAGGTGTCGTGCAAATGCATTTAAAAATCTTGTCAGTATCATGCTGAACATTGGCTGTGCAAATCCAGCACCCATGCCCACTGTCACTTGAAATGATCCCGTGGCCAGAAAATGGAGTGCGGAGAGCACCTGCACTTCAGTAGGGATGGCATGCTGATTATGATTTCCCGGAGTTAGTGCAGGATCCAGTAAAGCACAAAGTTCCTGAATTGTTGCACTTGTGAGTCTGTAATTGATTATGATCTGATGCTCCACCATGGTCCTCATATCCACAAGTGATCTGTACACCGATGGTGCCCTTTCTCACCACAAGGGTCGGTACCTACGAGGGATATCAAAAAGGTGTGATGAACACACATACATAGGCACACATTGTCATCAATTGTGCACTGCATATTTCATTGTAGTGACTCAACATTAACTGCTTCTTGACAGATCTACACCTCAATGAGGGAACAGTGTTTTTCATGTGTGATATATTACGGAATGGTCACATGCATAGGTGCTTTATGTGGCTAGTAGGGCCTGCATTGTGCAAATTTTTATTTATAGATGCGTAGTTACTGCCAAAATGTCTGCCCACTGTAATCCAGGCCTTTCGTGGTGGAAGTGACCTCATACCGCTAGCGGTTGACATCACAGTGTAAGGCAGTGTTTACCGCCGTTCGCACCGTCATTGGTTAACATGGATGCCAATAGGGAATCCTGGCGTATCACGATCGCCGGTGACGGTGCACACCGCCGCGGTATGCACGTGATTTCATAATCTATTATTCACTTGACTCCCTGATCTTGTGTGGACAGGTACTCCACTGTGTATACTTCTGTGGCCTGTCTCTGGTGTCGCGTGGGCTCTCATTATCCTAAATGAGACTACTGGATTTCTAGGTAGCAGGGTGTTCCTGGTGTGGGGGACTAAGTCTTACCCACTTGGAAGGACCACTGTCACCCCAAATCCGGTTTTGCTCCGGCTAACTAGCAGTGCCTCATTTCTCCCAAGGGGAAGAGATGATTGGGCAGCCGAGCGCATGACATCTTTGGAACTTCTCAGGGAAGTCGTGGTCACTCAGATCCAAACCAGCTCTCTCATTTACAGTATGATCTCATATACAAATGACAAAGGCAGTTTGAGTTTTATAGATTGTTTTAATAAAACGACTGCATTTTAGATATTAAGGCGTGAGCCGCAATAACTAAAACTATACAACACAGTAGGATTGAAATAGTCACGAGGAGAGTGAAACATAATAATAACGCTATCATGGTGTTAATAAATTCTACTCTCTCTCAGTTAGTTCTATTTCGAGCACAGCATGTTAAGCTTCTAACTTGCCTTTTAGATTCCCTGGGAAGCCATCAACCCCCATACCTGAGCAAAGGCCTGTGATCTGGTTCAGCATCTGCAACGAGGCAGTCAGCGTCTAGTTGTGGTTCATTGGTCGGAATCTCCCTCTCCCTTGTATTAGGACAAGGAAGTGATTTTATAACTAATATGTCAGTGTGATCACAAAATGTCCCTATGCAAGAATGCCAAAGACTAAACTCCTACCACGTCTATCGGCAATGTACCAGACTGTATCCTTGACTGAAGCACAGAGTGAACAAGAATGTGTTATTCAAAACTCCAGTGATGAAGTAGGCTAAACAGTGTGATATAAAAAATAAAACAAGACCGTAGAACTGGCTATTTGAAAAATAACAGTATGAGGCTGAATAAAAAGTATTTAGAGCAAAGTGCACAGAGGCTCTATGCTGCAAGCAAAGGAATAAAATACATCCAGGGCAAAGTGCACAAAGGCCTAACGCCTGAAGCTAACGCGCAAAGGATACTTAAAACTGACCACACTACACTGGCAATAGATGTGGCTTGTGTTGCAGGGGAAAGGGGCCCGGCCTTCACCCAGGAGGAACTGGAGAGGCTAGTGGACGGGGTCCTGCCCCGTACGCAAAACTGTATCGACGGCCAGAGGTACAGGTAAGTCTGGGTTTGGGGGGCACTGTTTGGGTGTAATGGATGGTGTTGAATGGACATATGTGTGCACCTCTGAGCCTGCATGGGCTGTGGTGCATGGCATGCTGCGTGTGTATGGCCTGTAAGTCTGAGAGTACTGTCCATCCCATAGTGAACAATTAGCCAGCTGTACCTATCTTGCAAGTGCCTGACCCCCGTGTTCCATATCTGTGTCACCCTTGTAGGTCAGCACCCACCAGAAGAGGGCACTTTGGCATTGCCATCGCCAAGGATGTGCGGACCCTGGGGGGGTCTACAACCGGCAGAGCACCCACTGAAGAAAGAGGTGGGCGGACCCACGATGCTGGGCGAATAAGATCTGTGAAGCCCAGCTGGGGAAGTCCTCCCAACATGGAAGGGGTGCCCGTCTCGCACTGACCCCCCTCATGCGACGTATCCTGCGAGTGGCGTACCCAGACCTGGATGGGTGCTTGAAGGCTGCACAGCAGTCACAAGGGGGTGAGTAATCATGTCACAAACTTCAGTCTGGAAGGATGTCTGTGTGTGCATTAGGGTTCATGCTGCTTAGAGGCAGGGACTCTGACTGGTCTATGTACATTATGGTCCCCAAAGGGTGTAGGGGTGTCTTTGTCAGGTCTCCCACACGTCGCCTCCTTAGGTAGTCCAGGGGATCGGTGTAGAGCAGTATTCTGGTCAGAAGTCAGAGGCATGGCCATGGCCATAGTGAACAGTGCTGCCAGTTGGATGTGTCTTCTGGGTGGGTGTATGTCTGGCCATTATGTACCTCCATTCAGCAATTTACAAGTGTCTCTCCTGTTTTGTCTCCACATCCCTGTTCTCTTGTGTTGGTTTGGTACAGCAGCAACCTCTGGTGAGGGAACTGAGGCACCGGCAAGTGGGGAAGCAGTGGCCCACGGATCCTCGGAGGCAGAGACATCCGATGCCCAGGGGACCAGTGGGCGGGTGGGCAAGGGGGGTTTCACTGGGGAGGCAACTACCACTGGAGGGACCTCCTCCTCCCCATTCCTTCACCGCCCTCCCTTCTGCTCCTCACCGAGTTGCCGGTGCCCGCTCACCCAAAAAGGTGGGCATCTCCTTTGCCCCAGGCACCTCCTCCCCTGCCCCAGTCAGCCCTGCTGCCCTCACAGAGGTGGCTATTGACCTCCTGAGAACCATCTCTGTAGGGCAGACAACCATTGTCAATGCCATCCAGGGGCTAGCATCCGAGGTGCAGCAAACAAATACCTATCTGGATGGCATTCACGTTGCTGTGTCTGCCCTACAGAGATATTTTCAGGCTCTGGCCTCCTCTTGGATGGCAGCCAGTTTCCCTGGCTATTCCGTCCCCCCTCCAACCTCCTCTATCCCTTCCAGCACCCCATTCCCTTCACCCGTCCAAAGCACACATTCAGACACACAGTCAAGCACATCAACACACAAGAAGCACACTTCTAAACACAAGCACCACACCTCCCACCACAGGCATTCACACAGCCAACAGACACATGCACACACAACAACATCCACTTCCCCCAGTGGGCCCACCTCTTCCACCTCCCTGTCTGTCCCCTCTACATCCACACCCTCATGCACTGCACCTTCAGTCACTGTTGCTGCTCCTCTTACTGCACTCACCACAATAGCAGACATCCATACATGCACCCCATACACCACACCTGCACTCACCACAACTATACATGTTGACACATGCAGCACACTCACCAGACTTGCAGACACCCACACAACATACATCCACAATAGCTGCCTGTCTTCTCCCACTGTGTCCACCCCCTCTTCCAAAAACACGCAAACGCACCAAGACACGCACCCATCACACATCCACCACATCACAGCATACTGTCTAGTCACCTGCACCCACTACACGCACCCCTACACCACATATATCCACTGCCTCTGCCTCCACTCCCACGCCCTCATCCAGGACCACCCCAATTGCTCCGAAAAAACTTTTCCTCTCCAGTGCTGACCTCTTCCAACCCTCTGGCCCACCCCGTCTTGTCCCTAAGCGTGCTCACCTCCTTGCCCTTTCCACTCCTTCCACTTCACAGCCCACCCCTGTCCACCCTTCACATTCCTGTGCCCCTTCCCCAGAGAAAAAAAAGGCCCGGGCAGAGCCTAGTTAGTCCATCTGGCTCCACCCATTCAAAACACCCCCCACCTTCAAAGGACATGCCCACACCCCCTCCACCTTCCAAACAAAAGTCCAAGGCCCACCCCGTCACAAATCCACACCCCCACAACCCCCTGAGCCCGTTCCCTGAGGTGCCTGGATGCCCCTTTGTTGCCCCCTTAGGTGGAGTACTGTGCACTTTTGGGAGTCAGGTTGGGTCAGTTGTGGCCCATGGCACTTGTAGCCGTATTGACTGCCCTGTTTGAAGTATTTGGCTCGGTGAGCTTTCATAAAATATTTCTGTGTGGCCTGTGTTTTGGCGGCACACTGTTGAACCCTGGTCTTTCGTTTCATTGTTTATGGGTGTGGGGCATTTGTATGTACTATGGTCAAGTTGGATTTGCCTTGTGTGGGGTAAGTACCTCTTGCTGTGGGGTGTATGACTTGTGCTGCTGTGAAGGGTTGGGGGGCGTTGCTGGGCGGGTGGAGTGGGTGGGTATGTAACTGTGCCCTTTGCTCCCTTGTTTCGTAGATTGCGGTACTTACCATCGTCGTCTTCGTCGGTGGTCTCGGTCGTGGAGGTATATGGTAAGGAGCAGGGCTGGTATGATCTGCAGCTCTATATCCATGTCTGCTTCGGAGTGTTGTGAGGGCCTCTGGTGAGTGTATTATTGGATTTGGTTCATTTCCGCCTGGCTTTGTGTGGCAGTGGTTCCCGCCCTGGAACTGGCGTCAGAATGGTGGTTCATTATTTGATGGGCGGGTTGGGCCTTTCCGTCGGTCTGTGGGCAGACTCTGCCATCGTCGTTGGCACTCTTCTACTGGTGGTGGGTGGTTTTCTGGATGCCTGTGTTTCATTTGGTTCATTATTTGGCGGTCTGGACCGCTCCTCTGTTGCCGGTTTTGACCACCTCCGCCGGCGGCGCGGTACGGACCGCCGTGTTCATAATGAGGGCCTCTATATGTACAAGCATTTAACTTGAATGCCCAACTTACTCCGACTACAACACATGTAGATCTGATTGTATCATGTACTACTGGTTATACTTTAATAACTAATACAAACTGGTAAAATTATTCTTACACTTTTTGAGCAACTTTACTACTTTTAACTACTCATCATTTACAAGGGTAAAGTTACTTAAAAATGTACACTTATTTGGGTCCAAGCCCTGAAATTGGAAGTGGAGTTACTGAAATTGTGATATATAACTTTAAAGTTGCATTGAGTAGTGAAGTTACAACCATACTCGCTGTTCCACACACTTTCCAGAGACACCACATTCATGGTGGAGATGTCCCTCTAGTAACAAATACAGAAAAGTGAAAAAGTTTAATAATTTGTTGTAAAAATAAGACTAAATAGTTTCATTGCAAGTATCAATGTTAAGTAAGTGCATAACTTTTTTTGTTATAGTACAATATCAAACATAGTACAGCATTATTAATGAAATTTTAAATACAAATTTAATTTTTTTTAAATAATAAATTAAAACAAAATTATTTTTCCAAAATTTAAATGAAGAAAAAACACCCAAAGTAAAAAATATTGTTTTATTTGTTTATAAAAATGGTGGGATCTATAGAATCAATTTAAAGTGATTTAATTATTTTTCAATAGATACATTGATTTTAAAAATTAAATAAGATGAATAACATATTTTAAAATAAAATAATAAATATATTTTATTATAGAACATTAAATTAAATTTGGTTATATTTTAGTAGTTTAAATATTTGAATTTAACATTAGTTTCAATGGGGTTTTATTTTAAGTCCATACCTCTTTTATTTTCAATGCGAGGGTATTGCAGTAGCAGTGGGTGGCGTGTGTGGTGCTGGACATAATCCAACTCTAAGTAGGAGACTATTTAATACTGTTTTGGGTCTTCTTTGGCTGTAGTAAGTATAGAAGTGCATCTTTTTAATGGAAATGGGCTTACTCTCTTGTGGGTGGGTGAAATTCCCTTCATAAATCCTTCCCTAGACCCATCCTTACTCCTCCATTATCCCCTCCCCTTAAGCTGCTCCAATCTGCCTTTCCCACATTTAGTACAAAAACATACACGTACTTGAGTGGAGATCTCCACAGTCGGGTGTAGCTCTCTGCACATAAAAGATAAGAGATGTGAAGGCATGGACCTCTGTATGTTGGTATGTGAATAGCATTTAGTAGTATGTTAGTAGTAGTAGTGCTGTAATACTACGAAGCGTACTACAAAATGCAGTTTCTGAAAATGGCCCTAACTAGTCACCTTCACTATTCAATTTTAACTGTTTGAGTTGTGGCACCAAAAACTCCAAGTGGGACATACCTAAAATCTGTAGCTACTGAGATATCTTTGTCACTGGGATCACAGTGTGACCGTTTTCCATTCTTGTGCTTTATGTTTGGACCTTCTTAAGCTTTAAATACTTCTGCTGGGAAAGTTTAGGAGCTGGAGATGGGCAGGGACACAAGATGGGATGCCTAGTTTCCGGGATATCACTGGAGCCTCTAACCTCACTGCAAAAATCTCAGAGCAGTACGAACCAGAAAATCAGTGGTCTGCTTTCACCCAATAGACATTTCACCTTCTATAGGCCCTCTGGAGGAGAGATATTTTCTAAATATCAACTTTGAAGAGAGATGATTTTCTCCTACAATTTATAAACGTCTATGCTACCAGGGCACAGATAACAATGGAAGGCAATCTCACAATCATTTTCTTAAGCAGTAGCTTCAGCCAACATCAATTACTGCTGGCCTGCTATTTTTTTTTATGTATGATGCCCTTCAGGCTTGACCTTTATTTCACTGTGGACTTTAAGTGAGGTCAGATTCTTTGACAGATAAGCAGACTTCTCTAGTGCTTTGACAAATTCTAGCAGTGTCATGATTTCTAGGTAGTATGGATCAGAAAGCATGCTAGAACGGATGGCTTGCTGCTTAAGTCCTGGCTGGCTTGTGGAAGGAAACCTATAAGCTACATTTCCCAACAGGCCATGGACTCTCATGTAGTTTGGAGGCAGCAGTGGCCATCTTGGATATCTGGCAATAACCTCCCTTACTGATCACTGCATCTTGAATAGGCAATTGTGATACAATGTTGCTGCATCAATTACCTTGCTAAGGAGTGCTGGGAAAGTTTTTAGAAACAACAGCTGCTTTTTGGGGCTTATTGGGGGACATTTGGGAATACAGAGAAGTATTGTGAAAACAAACTCAAAACTATTCTGAACATCTAACTTGAACTTTTCTAAACACTGTAATGTTTGGTGAAATTCTTTTGACAAAATTATCCATTCACTTGTAGCTTACTGATATGTTCCTTATTGCCTTTAGATTTCCATAATGGTCTGCAGACATCAGTGTCCAGCAGAACTGGTGAGGCAGAAAGGTGAAGTACAGTGTTTCTATTTTCTCTCATATCCCATTCCCCTTTCCCATTTCTACTAATGGCCTACCTCATTGATGTATATGGTAAGGGAGACTGCATCACTAACGTTGGATCCAGAATACAGAAGACAGTGGGAGCCCAAGGTTACAGGGGCAGCACACCAGTGGTTGTTGGAAATCCTGATCCTATCCTTGTATAGTTCCCACATTGTACCCTCCTAACTATTTAGCACTTTCTTGGCCTCATGACCAAACCTGTTCCTGAAAGTTCCATTTTAAGTATTTCTCACAGTGGTGAAAGGTTAGTATACATAGGGCCCGATTTAGAACTTGGAGGATGGAATACTTTGTGACGAATATCATATCCACTGTATTACGATCCCCTTAGGATATAATGAGATTGCAATACAGTGGACGGGATATCCGTCATGCTTGTGACGTAATATTCCCCTTTGCCATGGCCTAAATCAGGCCTTTAGTCTGGTCCTCAGAATATTGTACACCTGGAATGAGACGAGCCACTGAGGTGATGCCTGTTTCAAGGGCCCAGTCAATGTCCTATATTTGATATGTAGATGAAAATCCAGGAAAGCTTCTACTATCATTATGTGGACCGGTTTGTCTCAGCTTTCCTCCCAAAACAGCCTGATAAGAACAGGGTAGTGCTTACTGGTAGACTAATGGCCTGTAATTATATTTCTCATGTCATATTGATGCAGGGCACCCAGCAGGACTGCTGTACCAAAAGGGTCACTGTTTTTCAGGCAGAGAACTGTACTTCATATGTTTCTCAGGAGAGATCTTGACTTGAATACATCTAAATACAAATATACCTAAAATCTAAGTTTGCCTTGAATTAGATTTTCTCTATTAAGTAAAATGCCCCACAAATAAGACTTCTAGTGTATCCCTAAGCCATGTTAAACAAATGTAATGTTAAACATAAAGCAGGCTTTGACAATGACAAAGCTACCTTGGTCTACACAGGAAATACTCATGGGGTATATTTGCTAAGATTTTTTGGCATGTTTGCATCACGAAAGTGGCTGAAATCAATGCATAAATCTTTTTTTACTAATTTACTTTCCAGTGCAAAACAAGTTTTGCACTGGAAAATTACTTGAAAGTAGAGCAAAGCAGCATATAGTGCTGCATTGCATTACTTAGCGCCAAGGGAGTATTCCATTGGTGGTGGTTGGGTGACCAAAGCAGCCACCCAAGGTTTTCGACACAAAACCCTATTTACTAAAAAAGTAGACAAGGATTTGAGTCAAAAAATTGTGCCCATTTCAAATAGGCAATATCACAGAGAATTGCTTTTATTTCTCCTTTCTTTTCAGCCTTTGCATATGTGCTGCACTGTAGAGCACACGTGCAAAGGGGGGGAAGTTTTAAAATTAGTCTACGCATAGTATTTTGTCCTGGAGACGTATCCTTCTAGTACAAAACCTATACTAGACTCACACAGACAACCTTGCACTATGGTGCAAAGGTGTGTGCTTGGCACACGGCAGCACATTTTTGCAACAGGGCTAGGGAGAGGGGATTAGAGTGCCATATTTCTGTAAATATGGCTCTCTCCTGGTCTCTCTTCACATAGCACAGTGCAGCATTTTGGGCTGCTGAGCCGCACCGCATGAACATTTAGTAAATCTTTGCCTTTTCCCAGCCTATGGTGTTGTCAAGGCTCTGCAATTTTCCCTCTGTGTCTAATTTCTGGAGACAGTTTGCCAGTGCCGCTCCAGAGGTTTGACGTCAGTGTTCTCCTCCTCTAACACTTCTACTTTCTCATTTCATCTTTCTCCTCCTCTGTTACTGAGGTGGTGCCTCCCTGCCTTACATCCAAGGGCCTGCTTAGCTGTGGTGTTCAACTGCCATTTGAAGACATGAAGAACTACATGTGAATCAACAAAGAAGTTAAATGTCTGATTGGGCTATCTAACATGGAGCATAACACTGTACATCACAGAGTAGGTCACAAGGGTGGCTGGTTAACATTCCTTTTTGTAACAAAGGTTCAGGGAATCATTTAGATGGCATGCCTCCTGCTCTACATGTACCTTCCGGTATCCACTTCTGGTACAATGGGTATTTACAGCCAGCACACATTCTCATATATGCAGCCACATGTCATTAGGACTTTAGAGACCTTGCCCTGCGCAAACATGAGTCATAACTTGTCGCAATCAGTCATGACAGCAGACAAAAGTGCTCTACAAATATGTTGCTAGGTACCATTGTTTAAATTCACATATTCTATAGAGAAAGATACTGCTCACATGTGTATGGCATGAAGTCACATATATACAGCATGATGAAGGATAGCTACACAACACAGTGCAGCTGTTCATAATGTGCGTCCAGCACAGCTCAGAGCTCTGAGCAGCTCTGCAGCAGGACTCTCCTTTGTAGTGTAGGATTGTCTTTCTGCATACTGGGTTGCACTTCTGGAGTATATCTTGGCCCTTGGGCCTCTGGAGCCCCTGGAGCCTCTGGACACTAGGCAATGAACTTTCTAGCAATGTCCTGCCATGTTGATAGTTATGCAGTGAGGCTCAGATGAATGTCTGTTTTCGGTCCCCTTAGAATTTAGGAAAAGTCTGGAGGGCCCATTCCACTACAATGTATACTTCCTCCTAAATGAAGCTAGGGACCCTCTCTTTTCTCTTCTCAGACAGATTTGCAGATTCTTGAGTTCACTGAGGATTAGGATGCAAACATATGTCTTTCTGGTCAGAAAGGGGTGGCATTAGTTTTTGGTGCTGCCTCAGGATTACGATTCCTCATAAATTTGGGGCAGCGTCAAAATGCAATGAATGTTGCAGTGGAACACCCACAGCAACACCCATTGCATGCCCCTTCCATGGTAAATGATGAGCGTGAAGGAGCTGTATTTACTAAAAGTGGCTTAAAACTGCCTTTTAAATATGGCGCAAGACATTGCACCACTGGAGTGCTGCAAAAAGTGCCCAGTGGCGATAGAGCCTTGTAAATGAGGCCCCAAGGTTTCACTCAACAACTGTGAAAACATTCGCAGCTGGTATTCTCTGGAAACATGTGCAGTACAAAAACCATCAGGGAGAGCACAGTATTTGACAAACATTGTATCACCTGAAGAGAATACAACAAGGAAAGGAATTAAACAATTACTTCTTGAAGTCAGCATCTGTAGCTTTGTGCATGTGATCAAGGAGGTGCTGAGGATATAATGCAGTTTCAGTGACTTGTCTGAAGGACATTAAAATGCACACTAGACGCACAGTCTGTAGTAAACTCATATTTTTGTGTGGTTTACCCATTCATTTTGACTAGAATTGCTGGTATTTTTGTGTGTGGCATGATAACCTGCTAAATATCTTCCTGTGCTCGTGCCCTGAACTGTAAAAATGGTGTAAGGAAATGCCTTCTTTGGCATGGTTACCCCCTGACTTTCTGCCTTTTGTTGATGCCAGTTACGACTGAAAGTGTGCTGGGACCCAGCTCACCAGGTTCCAGCACCAGTGTTCTTTCCCTAAACTGTACCTTTGTTTCCACGATTGGCACAGCCCTGGCACACAGATAAGTCCCTTGTAAATGGTACTCCTGGTACCAAGGACCCTGTGGCCAGGGAAGGTCTGTAAGGGCTCCAGCATGTCTTATGCCACCCTGGGGAACCCTCACTCAGCACATGCACACTGCCTCACAGCTGTGTGTGCTGGTGGGGAGACAATTACTAAGTCGACATGGCACTACCCTCAGGGTGCCATGCCCACCTCTCACTGCCTGTGGCATAGGTACGTCACCCCTCTAGCAGGCCTTACAGCCCTAAGGCAGAGTGCACTATACCACAGGTGAGGGCATAAGTGCATGAGCACTATGCCCCTACAGTGTCTAAGCAAAACCATAGACATTGTAACTGCAGGGTAGCCATAAAGAGTATATGGTCTGGTAGACTGTCAATTACAAACTCCACAGTTCCATAATGGCTACACTAAAATCTGGGAAGTTTGGTATCAAACTTCTCAGCACAATAAATGCACACTGATGCCAGTGTGGGATTTATTGTAAAATACACCCAGAGGGCATCTTAGAGATGCCCCTGAATACCAGTCAGACTCCTAGTGCTAGGCTGACCAGTTTCTGCTAACCTGCAACAACCAGACACATTTCTGGCCACATGGGGTGAGTGCCTTTCTCACTCTGTGGCCAGGAACAATGCCTGTACTGGGTCGAGGTGCTTCTCACCTCCCCCTGCAGGAACTGTAACACCTGGCGGTGAGCCTCAAAAGCTCATGCCTTTGGTTACAGTGCCCAAGGGCATCCCAGCTAGTGGAGATGCCCGCCCCATCGGCCACTGCCCCCACTTTTGGCGGCAAGGATGGAGGAGATAATGAGAAAAACAAGGAGGAGTCACCTACAGTCAGGACAGCCCCTAAGGAGCCCTGAGCTGAGTGTGGAGGTTTCCCCTAATAGGAATTGGGATGTGCCCCCTCCCCTCAGGGAGGAGGCACAAAGAGTGTGTAGTCACCCTCCCGGACAGTAGCCATTGGCTACTGTCCCCCAGACCTATACAAAATCCACAATTTAGTATTTAGGGGCGACCCTGAACCCAGGAAATCAGATTCCTGCAACCTAGAACAAGAAGAAGGACTGCTAACCTGAAAGCCCCGCAGAGATGACTGAGACGACAGCTGACTTGGCCCCAGCCCTACCGGCCTGTCTCTAGACTCAAAGAACCTGCACAGCAACGCGTCCGACAGGGACAAGCGACCTCTGAGGACTCAGAGGACTGCCCTGAACCCAAAGGACCAAGAAACTCCTGAGAGCAGTGGCACTGTTCAAAACCTGCAACAACTTTGCAACAAAGAAACAACTTTCAAAGAACTCTCTCTTCCCGCCGGAAGCGTGAGTTTCACACTCTGCACCCGATGCCCCCAGCTCGAGCTCCAAAGAACCAACACCACAGAGAGGACTCCCAGGCAACTATGATGACGTGCGTACCCTGAGTCGACCCCCCTGCACCACTACAGTGACGCCTGCAGACAGGATCCAGAGGCTCCCCCTGACCGCGACTGTCTGGAACCAAGGAACCCAATGTCTGGACCAAGCAATACAACTGCAGCCCTGAGGACCGAGAGGAACCACCTTCCGGTGCAGGAGCGACCAGCAGGCAGCCCTCTTCCTAACGCAGTCAGTGACTAGCCCGAGAAGCCCCCCTGTGCCCTGCCTGCATCACCTAAATGACCCCCGGGTCCCTCCATTACTTTCAATAGCAAACCAGATGACTACTTTGTCCACTGCACCCGGCCACCCCTGGTCCACTGAGGGTGTGTTTTGTGTGCTTGTGTGTGTCCCCACCAGTGCTTTACAAAACCCTCCTGGGCTTCTCCCCGAGGATGCAGGTACTTACTTGTAAGCAGACTATGACGGGAGCACCCCTGTTCCCCATAGGCGTCTATGTGTTGTGGGCCCTCCTTTGACCTCTGCACCTGACCGGCCCTGTCTTGCTGGTGCGTTGACTCTGGGGTTGCCTTGAACCCCCAACAGTGGGCTGCCTATGCCCAGGAGACTGACTTTGTAAGTGCTTTACTTACCTGAGAAACCTAACCAAACTTACTTCCCACAGGAACTGTTGATTTTTGCACTGTGTCCACTTTCAAAATAACTTATTGCCATTTTAACCTAAACTGTGTGTACTACTGTTTTAAATCAAAGTTCCATACTTACCTGTGTGAAGTACCTTGCATGTTATGTACTTACCTCAAATCTTGAATCTTGTGGTTCTAAAATAAATTAAGAAAATATATTTTTCTATATAAAAGCCATTGGCCTGGAGTTAAGTATTTTAGTGTGTGTTCCACATTTATTGCTTATGTGTGTACACCAAATGCTTAACACTACCCTCTGATAAGCCTAATGCTCGACCACACTACCACAAAATAGAGCATTAGAATTATCTAATGATGCCCCTATCAACCTCTAAGGGGAACCCTTGGACTCTGTGCACACTATCTCTCACTTTCAGATAGTATTTACAGAGCCAAATTCCTACACATGGTAAATAATTCATGAACTCCAATTGGCATATTCAACTTTTAGGTGAAGCCACACTAATATGGTGCAGAAAATGTACCAGTGACCTAAAGGTCAGATGTCACACATCTCACATTTGAATGGCTTTACACCAACCACATGAATCACTTCAAAAATATGGTATCAGGGTTACTTTTCAACCCTGAGCTTCTTCAAGCAGATGTTTCAGGACATGCATGTAAAAGGCAACCTTTTTTAATATGTTCGGAACATTCCTTTTCACACTATCTAAGTGACCTCTAAGTAGTGCCTTAGGAATCGCCAGACCTTAGCACATAATGTGGAAAACGTGAGACAGGTCAAATATTCAATTGGCTTGTCTCCACAGTATCATTACTAAAACGTGTTTTTGCTGCATTAAACTGGAGTTGCTATTCCATGTTGTCTAGGCTTTCTTCATAAATACAAATCATGTTTTCCTAAGGTGGCTTAAGAAATGGCTAGGAACATCATCTTTACAGCACTGTTATAAAAATGATATATTTTTGATTTATTGTTGAATGCACATCATTTGCAAATATGCCGCATTGATGAGTTTTATAAAATTTGTTTCATCTCTACCAGAAGCCTGTCCAGTCTGCAGACTGGTTCTGCTACCATTCCTCTTTAGCAGCAGCAGTAGTTAGATTTCCCCAGCTCCACTGAGATATGTGAAGTGGGTCCCATCAAATAAAGGGCTTTTGGGAACAGCTGGACGGTTGGCAGGGAGAGGTTAATTATAGGAACATCCACCCACAATTATCTAGCAATGTGAAGGGAAAGACATACAAAATGTTGTCAGGAAACCTGGTGTAAGTGTGCCTTTGAAACGGGCTTTCTACATATTTAAGGCACCTCCAGGTGATGCCTTTGACTCATAGAGAGTCTGATTGTGTTTCTGACTGATGTGGAATGGGATTTACTTATTTGAGCAGATCAGTCCTTGGGAGTGTGGGAAGAGCTCCATTGAGTTATTGTGGGGTTCTGTTGTCTTAGTGTGGCGTTAGAATGGGGCAACAAGGAGAAATACTTTCATTTCTCCTTGTTTTTTGCTTTTTCTATGTGTGCTGCATTGCACTATGGTGCAAGGGTGGCTGGTTGGCGCTAGGCAGCTAAATTTAGCACCAGTGCTAGGGGAAACACAGGGGTGTGCCATATTTTTATAAGAACGGCACAACCCTGTGTTTCTGAAGTGACAAAGCACTGCCAATTTTGGCACAGCGTTGTGCCATTTTCTCATAAATAAGGCCCTTGGTTTCCTGGCTCATGCACATTTTAATTAAGGGAACGTAGGTCCATGCAATAGCTAAGTGTTCTTTGCGCCATATTTTGGGGCCCCTCTCACAGGGGAATGCCCCCTTTACATACATTATGCATGGCGCAGGCATAATGTAGCGCAAAGGGTTACAAAGTGGCACTATTCATATATTGTGCCACTTTGGAAATTTGGTGTGGTGTTTTTTACCTGGTTGGGCCACATTAGTGTGAAAAGAGAATGACGCTAATTTGGCGCAGGCGGCTCTGAAATCAGTCCCCAAGTGCAGAGTAATTGCATCTAGTCAGAGCCTCACATGATGGCAAGAGAACAGGCCGTTTTTCAGGTCTGCCTTGAGGATGTCGCATGTTAAGCAACACACTGGTCTGCCATCAGTGACAATGCTCAGATCATCCTTTGTGAAGCCTCTAGACTGTTTTGTAAAGAAGCTTTGGGAAATAAAGCCCTGGTCCAATTCAGCAGAGCTTTGAATATGACAAAAGAGAGTTCAGAACTGTTTTGAGACAACCTGTGCAATGCCAAATAAACACAACTAGGAGCAGGCTTGTGCTGTCTCTTAGAAGAGCACTTTTAGAATGAAAAGAAGAAGCAAAAAAACAAAGCTCTCCTTTTCTTTCACAAGAGTGCTTCTGTCAGTGGCATGCCCTTCAGAGACAACTCAGGGACAGGATACAAAGACAGGGGGACATAATTATCTAGCTAAATAATGGTTCCGCTCTCACAAGTGAAACACTACCCCATTTGCTCTTCCCACTGTTTACCTGAGCCGCTGCTTTTATTTCCCGCTTTGTGTATTGTTGCTTTAAGTATCTACGGATCGGCGGAGAGGCCACTTTAGCTGCATCTCATGCCGACAAGGATCGGGTTCCCTCACGATGTCCAGAACGCAAAGCTCCACTGCCTCTGGGGGGAATGAAAGGGGCTGCCACGTGAGCACTGCGATCAGTCAATAAGCAGTGATATTACTTCCAACATGTCTTTGAAGTTTTGCTCGCTTTTCAAGAAAAGCTTCCTCTTTCATGGGCTTTGGGACAATAATAATGGCCGAGGAAAGGCCAGGCACTAAAAGTAATTTTTACTGTTAAACTTCTACTTTAAATCCAAACATACAACAGGTGTGGTACTTCCTTTTAGGATCAGTTGTGCACTTTTTTTGCCTCTCGATGTTTAAAGTTTCTATGAAGCACAGGGCCATGTATCAAGAAAATACAAGCCACAAGAGTACACAAGTGCTGTGCATAGAAACAAACAAAATAAACACAAGCAACTAAAATCAGGATCAAAATGACAGAAGAAGGACAAATCCAACAGCCAGGTTCAAAATAAAGAGGCAGGAGCATTTCTGACAAATCTTTCTGTAAAGAAACAGTTGCAAGGAGATTCGGACCTTGTTTAATGGCCAAGAAAGGAGAGTTTGAGTGTCTAAGCAGAGCAGCCCTGAGGATGACATCTTGCCACTTGACATGAAGATGCTCTGCCAAATAATCGTAAACCCAAAACAAATAGCTCAGTCTGGCATTCAGCCACAACCAATAGAGACTCTGGGATGACATGGTGGTCCTGCTGGTCCCCTGTGCCTCCATTCAGACGCTGATCTGCGGCAGGTGGCACTGTTTAGAGGTGAAAAAAGATGATTGTTGGAAAAAGAACAGGTCTATGTTACATGAGAGGATACAGATATTTTTTCCGTACAAATATTCCAAAGTTATTTTTAAGCTATTCATTCCCCAAAATAGACTTTTTTGGGATCATTTTCCCTTGTTGAAAAGCTTCTCGTTTCTCTCCTAGTTTTATTGAGGATTGTGAGAAGCTTTCTGCTTCAAGTAGACTGCCAGGCTCTTTGCCAGTGCAAGGGCTGTTATAAATCCCCAATCTCTGCAAATCATTAAACGTTCTATTATCTAGGGATGTGTTTCTGTCCAACTAAAACTCCTCCTTTTAAATCCGATGAGCTATTAAACTTAATCTCGTCTGCCACCTGTCCTACTGAGCGAAATTGCTGAAGAGAGCAGTGATGTCTAAACTACAAAACTGTCATGGCCTGGAGCGCTCTTCTTAATTCACAGTGTAATGAAAGTTCCATTCAAGCATGAGTAAATAAGAATTATTGTAGAATCCAACCCTAGCACAAGAGGAAGGGAGGCGTCATGCTGTGCATCCTCCAACTGCTCTGATCCTCCGCTTTCTCTCCCCAAAGTATTCAGATTCCATAGTATGTCATCACATTCTAATGGTTCCAATGGCACAGCGCATTCCACAACTGTACATCATGACATATCTTTCCTCCTTGAAACAGCAAAACAATAATTCAAACAAACCAATAAATATATAAATAATTAAATAAATACATAGGTATATAAACCTGAAGTCAAACGCAGCCTTAAGGTTGATACCAGCATGTACAAGATGGATGCAATCAATATGTGGATAAACATTCATAAATGTGGGTACACAAATAACCAGTATCTCAACATTAACAGAGTTTCATGCCAAACATATTCTGCACATATGAATCAGTATCTCAACATTAACAGAGTTTCATGCCAAACATATTCTGCACATATGAAGTCTTTGTATTTGATGGGTTTAAAGACATATCTGGCAAATGTTCCACGTTTCATTTTGTTACCGCTATGTGAAGATGATCCATTATAGCTTTGTGATGGACCCTGAGGTGGACCCAGAGCCAGACCGTCATACGCATCGAATTGCTCCTGACAATTTTCTTCCTCGATCAACCAGGTTCTGGTGTGTGACACAGCATCAGCTACCCCAATTCTGGAAGGTTTGATTTCCTTAGCCATCCCCTTATGTCAAGACGCTCTACTAAGGTGTCAAACTTTACCATCCTCCAACAAAGCTGAATTACAGAAAACATACACCACCATCACAGGATTATAAAACCTCCCTTCACCTTTTTTTGTACACACATTACTTCTTAATTCTTACCAAATCACCCACATTTAAATGGGCATGTTTGCAATTATGTTTCCGGTCAACTTCTTGTAGATTTCCTGAGCTATAACTGGGTTCCTTTTGACCACCTCAGTAGTCCATTCACTCATCATGGCCTTGCTCATCCAACCCACATTATCTTTTCTTAATGGGAACCTTCCTCTAATGAGCTCAAAGTACTATATCCAAGCAGCGCACAAGGTGTCACTCTGTATACCCACACAGTTCTCCAGACTTCTCCAGACTTCTTTCTTCCATGATGGTGCAGCATTCTTTGCAAGTTGAATGGCATATTTTATCACCCTGTTGAATGCTCAACAGCACCGTCTCTGGCCAGGTGGGACAATGCAGTGGTATTGTGTACAATGCCATTTGTACACAAATACTCTTTTAAAATGTCTCCAGTTGATTGAGGACCATTGTCTGTAATTATGCATTTGGCTAAACCTTCTCTCACCAATATCTAGCCCAGAAAGCTCCCCACAACATTGGAATCAGCCTTAGATACCACTTCTATTTCTGGCCATTTGACAACATAATCAAAACAAACAATTATGTACCTGGGCATCAAGCCATCATAAACGATTCCCACAATATAGAAACTGATCTTTTTCCATGTCATATTTATGGATTTAATGGGAATGAGCAGTGGATTGAAGTTGACTAAAGTTTTCTCAGTCATTGCACAACTTGCATTCTCTTACTTTCTTTTCTACTGTCATCAATCCATGGCCACCAATATAATTCATTCACTCTGCTTTTTGTTTTCGTGATCCCCAAATGCCCCTCATGACATATGTCCAACACTGTCCCATATTTATACTTTTTTTGCACCGCATTTGCATAACATTTTGATGCAATACGGCGCAAACTTACAATATATAGTTGTATTTTGTAAGTTTGCACGGTTTTTGCATCAAAAAGTGATTCAAATGCAGCGCAAAAAAAGTATAAATATGGGCCATTGTCTCTGAGTGCACTAGGAATTATTCCACCATTACGTTCCACCTCACCATTCTCCTCAGGCAGATCATTTCTTAACTCCCAAATTACACAAGTATCTTCGTCTCTTTCACTCTTATTAGGCCAGCCATCATTTATCCACTTCTGCACCTTTTGCAACTCAACATCTTTCTCTAAAGCGTCCTTTCATACACCTTTCAAGACACCATTAACTTCATCTATAATGTCAGTCACACAGCATTCCTCAAAGTTTTCGATTGCCACACATTTTCCTCCTGTAATCTTATTCAAAATGAGTAATCAGCTAAGAACATCAGCAATTTTGTTCTTAACACCAGGCACATAACTTATGTTATAATTATAATCTAACAATCGTATGGACATGCAAGCTAGATGAGGAGTTGCATTGAAGAATCCTTTGGTAGTCAAACCTTTAGTAAGTGGCTTATGATCACTATGCAGTTCAACTTGGGACCCCCATATGAACAGTCTAAAATTTTCTATTTTTTTTTTTTTGTAAACACATTTTATTGAGAAGAACAAAAGAAAAAGAAGGAATACAAAGTGAGATAAGTCGTAGTCTTGCATACAGAAATGAGAAGGTAACCACCAGATGATCTTATTTTACAGAGCTTGAAGTATAACAGCTAGTTGCATCACAATTTGTAATCGATTTCCGCTTCCTGATGTTCTTACTGCCAATATTGCTATCTCTTTCATCTGTATTTATTCCGAGGTGGCCTATTCTCTCCCCACCAAGTTAGTAGGTATATGCTCCTAGTGTGGGAAAGAGACCATAATATGGCTATTCGTGATCACTGTGCCTGTTTATTTTAGGAGTCTTGTAGCTCAACGTATGTGTTACTGCTCCCCCACCCCCTTAACTTGCTTCCTGTGGAAGTGATGTGTGGTGGACATTCGTGTGAGGTCATACAAGCCATGTGAGATATCCTAGTCTCATGTCTCGAGGTTCCGCTCTGTTTGTTTCGACTGTGATTCGATTCTGCATCTGTGAGGGTGTCAGTCGTCAGATGTATCGATCTGTGTGGGTCCCCTCCCGCCAGGGGCCAGCTGTTCCCTCTGTAGCGCTATGGTAATCTGTTCCCAGGCCTCCTTTATCTCAGGGGATCCCCTTCCCTGCTTTAATTAAGTATGCTGTGCCGATCCTTCGCTATCAGCCCATTTCTTGAGTTCCCTTCTCCAGTCCCGGGGGTTGGGGCCACCCGGGCTCTTCCAGTTCCTTGTCAGCTCTCTCTTGGCTGTGATAAATGCAAGGCCTTGGAATCTACTAGTGGCTTTGTTTTTGGGTGTGTGGGGGAACCAATATAGCAAGCATCTAGCGGGTGTGCGTGCAATCTCGACTTCAATGATATTTGCCACCTCCACCACCACCGTGTCCCAGTAGGACTCCAGCCGGGGGCAGAACCACAGCATGTGGAGAAAGTCTGCTGCCTCCGTGCTGCACTGGGGGCAGCTTGCATCCCTTGATCTTGAAATGATCTCGTAGTCTACGTGGGGTGAGGTAAGCCCTATGGAGCACGTAGAAATGGATGAGCTGGAATCTAGAGTTCCTGGATATTCTGGGCGTTCTTACCAGGATGCAATCCCAGTTCCCACCTTTGTTTCAGGTCATCCAAGGGGATCCCTGCTCCAGCCCTAATTAACCGGTAGAGTCTGGTGACTGCTTTGTGTGTGCTCCATGTAGATAGCAAGTAGGTGCTGAGGCTGTGAGGGGGCGTTTGAACCAAACCCGACCCCCAGAACTGCCCAATGGAACAAGTGAGTGCTCACTGTAGTAAAAAGTGACCCTGTGGAAGATCATGTTCTTGCCGATAGTCCTCAAAGGGTAATAAGTTGCCCTCCTTATACAGTCCCCCATCCGTGTGGCCCCAGCATCTATCCATGTAAACAGTCCCCTTCTCTCTCCCGCTCTGGGCAGCCAGCGGAGCCAAGACAATGGAATGTCAGGGGAGTACGGCGTGGTACGGTCTGCCTTCCGGATGCATCTTGTTCTCGGAAAGCAGGGTCCGCTGGTGAACCAGGTTTGAGACGCCAAGTGGGTATGAATGTGATGATTCGTGTCCATGATAAGTGTAACATGATTGGATTATGATCGGAAATGGTTTTCCCCAGATATTCCGCCCGCGACCGCGCATGCACCTCTGGGGTGCTCAGAAAGGTATCAAGCTGCACATGCAGGTCATGCGCTGAGAAATAGTGAGAGTATTCTCTGGCTGTAGGATTAAGAGTTCTCCAGGTATCTAACAATTGCCACTCTGTCTGCCACTCAGAGATTTTTTTAGCTAGCGCGTTTACCGGGGAATCCCGCAGTGGTGGGTGGGACCTGTCGGGTTAGCCACGCAGTTAAAATCTCCCCCGACTAATGCCGAGTGTAGCATGTGAGGTGCCAACACGTTCGATAGTTGACTGACGAACGCACCTTGCACTATATTAGGAGCATATACATTAATCAGCATTATGCCCCGTCCTCCCAGGCGGCCAGAGACAATGACATAGCACCCGCCTGGGTCTGTCAGTGTACTAGGAACCTGAACGGTACTCCGGCCCTGACTCATATCAAGGTACCCCTGGCGTAGTAGGTTGTGTAGAATAATTGGCCCCTCCAGCTCCTTTGCAGTGCTACGCCCTCCGTGGCCGTCAGGTGGGTCTCCTGCAACATTGCTACATGTACCCCTCTTCTACACAGATAGGAATATACCTTGTACCGTTTGGTCATATTGTGCATTCCCCTTATATCCCAGGAGATCACCTCGTACCCCTGCAGATCACCCATTAGAAAAATCCACCGGCCACCTCCCTTCACACAGCTGCCACCCGATTAGATGACCCAGACCATCACTTCCTGCAGACACTGTTCTACTACAGGAAAAGCATTTAACAGTTCCCTCTTTAAACAACCAGAACTCCCTGGACTCCCCTTCCCCAGGACAGGAGACAAAACAATTCCCCATCCAAACTTTTACAAACTTAAGTCAGTTCTGGGTGGGCAGGCGAAAGGAAATGCTCAAGCCTGATAAGGTGCTGAGCTCACGCCCCGGAATTAACTTTCTTATATTGCTGCATGCCTCATAATTCGCGTGTCCTAGGCGTCTTGAGACCAGTAAAAGTGCCTAAAGCTGGGGCAGACCGTCAGATAATGCACTCCGAGGTTCCCGGTGTCACCACCGGCAGTTCCAGACTCGTTGTTGCCGAGCTTGCAGTCTCCTCTTCCGAGTCAGATCCCTCTGCCTCTCTCGTCGTGCCCGCCGAGCGTGGGCTACTGTTTCTTTGACTGAAGGAGGCCGCCGCGGCTTGTTGCCTCTCCGCTCATGCCTCTTCCAGAGTGGGTGCCACAGTCCTCTGCCTGGTTACCTTCACGCCCCGGCATCTGCTGCGGGGTCTGGAGTCACGGACAGTCCCCGTCACCGTCGGGCCCCCCGTTCCTCCAGCCAGTTTCTCGCCTCTTGTGGCGTGCGAAAGAATCGTGCTCCCCGGCCATCCGCCACTCTCATTGTGGAGGGGAACAGATTAGCGTATGAGATATTTAACTGCTGCAGGTGCTTTTTGATTTCTGAATACGTTGCTCTCTGTCTCTGCACCTCTCGAGAGAAATCGGGAAAGATACGAAGCAGGGAGTTCTCTATCCTTATTTCTCCAGCCTTTCTGGCCTGTGCCAGGATATGGTCCCGATCTCTGTAATGCAGTAGACTGGCTATTACCGGTCGCGACACAGCTCCTGGAGGGGGAGCCCATGTAGGGACCCTATGCACCCTCTCGAGGACAAAGAAGTGCGAGAAGACCTCTGATGCAACGCATTCCGAGATCCAACGCTCAAGGTATTCAGGTAAGTTGTGCTGCTCAATTTGTTCGGGGAGACCTATTATGCAAATATTGTTCCTTCTGGATCTGTTTTCTGCATCTTCAACGCAGGCCATTAAGATCTCAGTTTGCTTCTCCAGTTTAGTGATCCGTTCCTCAGCTGCTGTCAGCCCGGGATTAAGGGCTACCAGCGTTCGCTCCGTCATCGTCACTCGCCCCGCAAGGCGGCGCTGATCCTCCCGGAGCAGCCCCAGGTCTACCACCAATGAGTCAATCTTTGTTTCAAGGCTCTCCCTGGAGAACGTGATTGCTTGCATCATGTCTCCCAGCGAGGGTCCTTCAGACAGGCCCTCAACCTCACCGGCTCGTGGAGTCTTGGTAGGGGGGGACGCGGGGCAGCCCCACCCATTGCGTCCTTTTTCTTCCCCAGTTTGCCTATCCTGTGGGGAAGAGGGGTCCGTAGTTCCAGTTCAGGATCGCTGATCACCCCAGCCGATATCCACCAGGGATAGCTGCGCAGCTCACCTCCTTCTCTATTGCCCGGCTCGCATTCCAAGTCTCAAAGCTCAATCAGGTGTTCACCACCTGCTGTCTCATGACTCCAGTAGCCCCTGAGGCCACAGGAGGGAGCCCAGAGCCCTCCATACCGCGGGCCTCGCCCTCCGATGACTATGGAGGGAAGGCGAGTCACGCAGGGGCACATGTCCGGCCGGGCCACGCGGTGCGCTCCTCTCGCCCTCCGATGTCCCTTTCGCCCCGCACCGCCCCTTACAGGTGAGTGGGGCCCCCGGTGCTGTTCAGGCAGCCCCGGAGGGCACACCACGAGGCAGTGGGCGGCCCAAGCAATCTTGCGTTCTTTAGGCTGGTCTCCGTGCCAGTTCAAAGGAGCCCAGTGCGGCCGCAATCTTAAGGTCAGGCGGTCCTAGGCTCCAGCTGCCTCCGCTCTCGGCTATCACCCCCCTGTGGCACGGGAGTCACCCCGGCAGCAGACTCTCCACCTAGCAGGTGGTCGCCCGGTGCCAGCTCACCGCGGGGTAGGATCCTCCCATTGCAGGGCGCCCGCCATCTTGAAGTCAGGCGGCACGCTGTCGACTCCGTCTCCGCCTAGAAAACTCCACTTTTTGGCAGGCGAGCCCCTCAGAAACCTGGGCTCCCGTCTCCTTCGCCTTTGAGTATGGGAGGCAGGCAGGATGGGCTGTAATCGGAGAGTCCGTGCCAGAGCTTTCCATCGTGGATGCTCACTCCATGAGCGTCAGGACACGTCCCCCCCTGAACTGTCTAAAATGTTCTAGAATCCAAATGCATGCTAAAGCCTCTCACTTAATCACAGAATATTTCTCCTTGGACTGAGACAAGAAATGGGAGGCAAAAGCTATGATACATTCTTTTCCTTGTTCATCCACCTGGGTAAGGACCACATCATGCCTTTATTAGTCACGTCTGTGGTAACTATCCTTTTCAAATTATGGTCAAAACCCTTCAGCGTTGGCGCACATGTAATGTAGCTTTTTATAAATAAAATGGCATCTTCACACTCCTTAAACCATTTAAACTCATTTTTTATTTTAAGAAGTTGTCTAACATGGTAGGCTTTGCTTGAAACATTTTGCACATACTTCAAAGAGAACTCCTCCAGCCCCAGGAATGCCCTAATTTCATCCTTGGAGGGAGTTGGGGCATTCTTAATGGATTCAGCCAAAGTTGCCCTAGGTACAATTACTTTACTACATCTTGTGACCAAGATGTGACATTATTCCTCACTAGTTTACAGTTACTGTATTTGACAGTTTCAATATATCAAGAACCTTTACCAATTTTGCGTCATGCTCTGCCCTTGTTCTACCCATGACTAGGATGTCAACTTGGAAAAACAAAACATCCTTGAGTCCCTTAAACATTTTAAATATGAGTCTCTGGAACATGACAGCAGCTGAAGCCATGGTGAATAGCAAAGTATCTGTAAACAATTGGTATTTCACTTGTAACTTGACCCATAAAATACTATAAAATACCACATATTTACCACCTGAAGAATGACATAGTTCAGATGCCAAGGATCCTGCACACCACTATTGATTAAAAAGATCGCAAAGGTTGAATGCTGCATTAATAGCCAAAATGTGAACGCAAACCCTTTTGTTGCCAAGTAAATCCTATTTACTCATGTAAATAGGATTTATTGTAGAATCCAACCCTAGCACAAAAATAAGGGTGGCAGAACAACACACATCCTCCAACTGCTCCAATCTTCTCCTTTCTCCCCCCAACTTACTCAGATTCCATAATATGTCATCACATTCTAATGGTTCCTATGACACATACATTCCATAATTCTACATCATAACACACAACCAGGTGTTTTATGTCCTGACCTGGAAATTGAAGCTGTTTGGATATCAATAGTGAGTGTCAGATGAAGAATTGCTAATGGAAGTGGTGTTGGTGCCCTGATATTATTATATCTTACAATAACTTCCAACACTGTTGACTGTAAGATTCTCTGACAGACTCTCTCAGACTGTCACATCCAAGATTTAGTCCTGGATTGGGTCACCTCCTCCCATCAGAGAGCCCCCTGGTGGTTTAGTTGTGTTACTTCCCCAAGTCCACTAAAGTGGTGTCGTACAGAGCTAATCAGGGCTCTTCGTTCTCCCTTGCTAATCAACTTTCACCTCAACCACTGGCAGATCTGCTCCATAGACCTGACATATCCTTCCATGTGTATGCATATGATACACAAAATGGCACGGCCCTGCCACAGAGATGCTAGAGTGTTGTATTACCGACCTAGCTGGACCCTCCCTTAGTCCCCCCTGCACACTCTCGGTCTCTGATGATATCCTCAGCTGCCAAAGAAAAATAATTTAGTGAGGTCCTGCTGGCAATAGCCAGTTGCCCGGTTGGGCCTCAGACATGGTTAAAGCTAATTCTTCACTATGGGCCCCCCTCTTGACCAGTGTCCTCAATGTAGCCTTAGTGAATAGCCCGTCTAAGGGCTGGTTCCATGCCATTATTGCTCCAATATTCAAAAAGGGTTTGAAAGCCGACACACAGAACAACCGCCCCATAGGTGTAATCAATTCAATTGTCCAAAATCATGGGTTGTATTCTTCTTGATCGTTTCCAGACATGGGCCGACAAACATATTGTGCTTTCAGAGGTTCACTTTGGCTTCCGTCCGAGTCTAGGCACTGTAGAGGAGTCCATCAATTTATACCTGCTAAATACACAGTGGCTAGGAAGGGTAAGCTATACTTGGCTTTTATGGACCTGACCCTGATAACAGGTCCAAGCTCTGGAGCAGGTTGACTGATATAGGGGGTTGACCACTACAATGTCAATTTCCTTAGAGAGCTTCAGAATGAAATCACTGCTAGTGTGAGATATGACCCGGGAGGAGAGACAACTCCAGTCTTTCATGTAGCAAGGGTCGTATGTCAGGGTTTTGTTTTGGCCCCGTTCCTATTCTCATTGTACATAAATGGCCTGGAGGAGAATCTGCTTGAACTCAGGACCAACTGCCCCTGCATAGGCACTCGCAGTGTTCCCACGTTAATCTACGCTGACTATACTGTCCTAATGACCAGGACAGCAATCAGCCTGCAACGCCTGCTAGACTGTTTCTCTTAGGTTATGACCAGCTTAGATCTAAGGGTCAATCAAGCTAAGACACATATTAGGATCTTTGGTGCGAAGAAATAGGACAGCACCACTTTGGTAATTGATAGCTCAAAGGTTGGCACTGTGCCTCTTTTTCTTGTACCTAGGTATTCCCTTTGACACCAGCATGAAGCCCCCTAAACGTCCAATAGAGCTGCTGTCTTTTCTAAAGCCACTGATGCTCTCCTTAACTTTGCACACAGATTGGGCCACAAGCCAGTTACGGAACATGTGGCCATCTACAAAGCCAAATGTTGTGCCGTTGCCTCCTATAAGGCCAGGTTATTGGGCATTAATGATCAGCGAAGTCTGGAAGCAATTGAGAATGGTTTTATTAAAAGGTAACTATCTGTCCCTGGGAGCACCAGCTCCTTCGTATGCCACTCTGAGGTTGGGATTGGGTACGTAAATAACTATATAAGGTTGCAACCACTCCTCTTGTGATTTAGAATTTAGTCTAGGAGCCAGACCTCATTTAACAGGGATGTGCTTTGCCAATTGTCTGAAACTTGACTAATACCTGACAATTCTCAGGATAAGGTATATTTGTGACACTTGTCTATGTTTGGGGCAGGAAGGCCTGTTTACTTCTCTCAGCAGTGGGACAATTGCCTCTCACACTTCCCTAAAGAACATCTTTTTAGCTAATTGAATGGAAGACAGAATTCAGAGGGTGGTTGATATGCCAACTGTCCAGGCGTATATGCAGATTTGTGTGAACTCTGGCATTGAACCTTACTTAACATGGGTGTGTAACCAGCACCACTGATTTTTGTTAATCATACTGAGACTATGCCCAGCACACTTTCTGAGTGCTTTTCCTCATCAGGGCTCCTATTTTCATAGGCTACCCTCCTGTCCCTTTGGCGAGCACAAAGCATGATTCACTTTAAGTTCTTCTGCCACATTTCATTAGAAAACACTGTTACTTTGTTTTAAAAAAAGAAACATCCGATATTGCAAAGCAGCTTTAACTATTTACAGACTCTTCCTTCTGTAAAAATGTGTTTTTTAACTGCCACCTTCATTCAATGTGCATTAAAGCAGAGGGCGACGCTGAATATGTAGCAATTGATGCACTTTTATTATTTGTCTGTATCTGTATGGTTTTTCTATATTTTTATGATGATCTCTATTTAATCAATTATTAAATATCTATTTAATTAATTATTAAACATCTTTTTATAGCAAACTACTTGCTGTACAATCTTATTGTGGGTTGCACCAATATGCATGGATTTATTCCTTTTATACCTTTATGGTCTAGTTAGACTGAATAAAGTTGTTTCTGAAGTCTGAAGTGTTAAACATCTGTTAGGGATTATTTTCAAGTGCATTGTCACTTTCTAAAGTGCTGGATCAGGTTTCGTTCGTGGATGAATGTAAACTGTCTGAAGTTAAATATATCAAAACCGCAGACCCTCCTCAGTAGCAAATCCCTTAAACAGCAGGACTCCCAGAGGACCTTACTCTGAATGAGTGGTTGCGATTGACACTGAAGTAATGGAAATGTTCCACTGTCACTTAGAGTTTTGTAACTCTGTCTTTCTGGAGCTTCTGGTTGAAGTAGTTATTAGGCTGCAATGCATTCAGAATGCTGTGGCAAGAGTTCGTTTTGGCATAAGAAAACATAAACCTATCTCAACCAGCCTCCTGACAGTAAATAAACATAGACAGACTCAATAGGGGTGGCAGGTCTTTTAAGGTTTAAGTCACAGTGTTAGAGAACTTCGTCCCAGGAGGCAAACAGGGTACAATGTAGGAATTTCCACCAAATAATAATGTATATACTTGAATGGCTCAAAGTTGGGACATTGTCAAATAAACACATTAATAAATACATTAATACAGTTGTTGATCTCTATCTCACTCAAATCATTCAAGGCATATATTTAATATAAGGTCATCTAATCTACTTCTAGGGTTGTCTACCAACTAATACCTTATCACGTGAGCATAAAGCTAATCGAGTTGATTAAAAGATGGTGTTTCCATAACCTCAATGCAAGTGTTTTAGCTGGTTGCAAAATCTATTAAATTAGAACAAAAAAGTCTGTGTTCTCAGAATGATGACAGATGTGGGTAAATATTAGTAGATATCTAGTGAAATGTAGCTAGAAAGCAGCAGAGCTCTGCCAAAGGTAGATGGGGTAAGGATAATCAGTATTGTGCAGGAAGGTTGGTCCTGGGGGCAGAAGGATCTAGCAAGTTTCCTATCAATTAAATTGTGCTGGTATCTTCCTTCTGAAGTGGGGGAGCAAAAAAGCAAGCTTGACGTGTGATGGTGTGTTTTTCCAGATCATGAGAGCATAGCTTGAAAAGACTCATCTCATCTCTCCCTGCAAATTTAAGTTCTGTTTCGCGTTCAAACTGCTGGAGGTATGTGGGTAGGGGTATCTTCACAGAGGAAAAATCCCTGTGAAGAAAAATAAAAAAATGTTTAGACATCTTGGCATGAGCAATTGCACCATATGTACAACTGCTTGTGGGGCATTAACACACAAATTCACAAACCAGTTCCAGATTTCTAAGTGCATTTATGTAAACATTTGTGGTTTTAGAAGCTACACCCTTCAGTGAAAGCCAGTTTAAAAATGTCTTTATGAACGAGGGTCTGAGAGCCCCACTGCATGTGAGGGGCTCCCATCGTAAGCATTCTTCAGTTGTCACATTGTTTATGGCAAATTCGCAGTTTACTCCACCACAAGCAAACTGAGGGGCATATTCATACTTTTTGGTGCAAAACTGCACTTACGCAGTTTTGCACCAAAAAGTTTAGCACCGGCTTGCACCATTTCTGAGCACCAGCAGGGTACCTATTTATGGAATGGTGCAAGCCGGTGCAAAGGGTAGGCTAGCGTAAAAACAAATGACGTGAGCCGGGTGGGGCTGACGGTATGGGAGAAGGGGGGTTTGCACCAAAAAATGACATTAGGCAGCTGTAAATAAAAATTACTCTAACCAGCCTAGTGTCATTTTCTGTCGCAAAACCATCTATACCACAAGTCTTAGAAAAGACAGGAGTCATGCCCACCACCCCAATGGCCAGCACAGGGGACCAGGATCCCCTGGGCATGGACATTGCACCCAGTGCCATGTTGGGGGCCATTTCAGGGCCCCCAATGGCACTTTAAAAAAAATACTTACCTGTACCTACTTATACTTACCTGGGATGGGGTCCTCCATCCTCCGCTGTACCTCTGGTGTGGATGGGGGTGTCCCTGGGGCCTGGGAGGGCACCTGTGGGCTTATTCCATGGTGTTCCACCATGTAAATAGGCCCACAGGACCCCTAATGCCTGCCCTGAACCAGGCATTACATAATGGGTCAAAGAAAGCTTTGCACCATTATTTGACCCCTCCTCCCCGTGCGTGATTTTAGCACAGGGGATAAATATGGCGCTAAGGCCATAGAGTAACTTTTTGCACAGGAACACCTACCGTTCATCTCATTGACACAAGGAAGGTTTCCACGTCCAACAAAATGACTTTAACTCCAAAACTTTGGCACTAGATGGGTCTAGCACCAAAGTATAAATATGGAGTTAGTTTTGCACCGAATTTGAGTTAAAAAAAATGATGCAAATTTGGTGCAAAAGAAGTATAAATATGCCCCTGAGAGTCAGGTTTCAAATGGCCTTCCTGCCGTATTTTAATACAAATAGGGTTGTTAAACATAGGCGGACTGCCTGATCATACCCTCCGCCACTCTGGTGGAGGATCATCTGCTTCATAAAGAGATTTCTGCTTGCCTTGTGAAGATCTCTGTGTTGTGAAAGAAGCCAATGCTGTGGTTGCTTCCTTTACGGCACTGAAGGTTTACCTAGTAGGTGCCATGTTTAAAGCAGCTGCTTGGGAAAGGTTTTTAGAAAAAACAAACCCCCAAAGCAAGAGTTGTGCTCTAAACAAAAACAAAAGGTCCCAATGTGCAAGGTGTTTTCTCCACAAGCACTGTGGCCAATCTAAGTTTTCTCTGCCCAAGTCCATAAGAATCATTTCAACAACAGCAAATCTTTCCCTTCCTTTCAATCAATTTAAAAGATTATCAAACATATTCTGTGGTCACCTACTAAATGAGGTTGAAATAGGAGTCTGAATATTGTAAGTGTTAGACCTGGCATCCTTAGGGTGGTCTTACCACAGACCTTTTGCCTTTAACCTCCTGTTTTTGCTTTATCTTTTTGTTGGCCTAGGACTCTAAGCACTATGGGCCTCATTCCGACCCTGGCGGTCATGGACCGGCAGGGCCGGGGACGGAGGAAGCACCGCCAACAGGCTGGCGGTGCTTCTGGGGCAATTCTGACCGCGGCGGTAAAGCCGCAGTCAGAAAAGGGGAACCAGCGGTTTCCCGCCGGTTTTCCCCTGCCCCAGGGAATCCTCCACGGCGGCGCTGCAAGCAGCGCCGCCATGGGGATTCCGACCCCCTTCCCGCCAGCCTGGTCCTGGCGGTTTACACCGCCAGGAAGAGGCTGGCGGGAACGGGTGTCGTGGGGCCCCTGGGGGCCCCTGCAGTGCACTGGCATGGGCACTGCAGGGGCCCCCTAATAGGGCCCCATTCAGATTTTCAGTGTCTGCAAAGCAGACACTGAAAATCGCGATGGGTGCCACTGCACCCGTCGCACACCAGCAACTCCGCCGGCTCCATTCGGAGCCGGCTTCATCGTTGCTGGGGCTTTCCCGCTGGGCGGGCGGCCTTTTGGCGGTCGCCCGCCCGCCCAGCGGGAAAGTCAGAATGACCGCCGCGGTCATTTGACCGCGGTGCGGTCTTCTGGCAGTCTCCGCCCGGCGTGCAGCGCCCGCCGCCCGCCGGGGTCGGAATGACCCCCTATATCACTGCTAACCAGCGCTAAAGTACATGTGCTTCTCCCCTGAACATAGTCACATTGAATTTACTGGTAAGTCCCTTGTAAAGTGGTATGCAACATACCCAGGGCCTGTAAATTAAATGCTACTAGTGAGCTGGCAGCATTGAGAGTGCCACCCATTTCGGTAGCCCTTAAACATGTCTCAGGTCTGCCACTGCAGAGCCTATGTGCGCACTTTCACTGCACCTTGACTTTGCATTTAAAACCTCTTTATACAATGGAGGGACTGGGAGAATTGACTGGTCCAGTATACAGACTCCTAACAGTCAAATACAACATATCAAGGTACACTGTTCCAAGACAGGAGATCTCACTTGGACCCACTTCTCAACTCAGGTCAACAAGGCACTTCAATAATTAGAAGCAAGAGCCTTCCCACACCCAAATGGGTGTCATGCTTCATCATAGGGCCTGCTCCACATCGAGTGGTGCTGCAATGCTCGACGGGCCCCTTGAAGGGGCTCTTTGCCAGAGATCTTTTGATAAGTGCCAGTAATGATTATAAGAATAGACTCAAACCTACAGGTGAGGGAAGTGAGGGACTGGAAGGAGTGTGTTAAAATTGACTATAGACCCTAAAACATATGTGTTCATTAATCCCTGATGGGTCTATGTCAAGGTTAAGAACATATAGGGGGAGTGATGTAGGAGATAATGTTCCCGCGCTCGCCAAAAAAGTGTATTGGTCCAATACAATGGGTTAAAGGAGAGATTTCCTTTGCCCATCTTCCATTTTTTTGATGAGCACAGGAACATTACCTCTTTTATCACTCCCCCTATATGATCCTCGGATTGACAACAACGCAGCACTTCCTCAACCTCGTACCTCAGGTCTTCGATGCTGAAACTTTGCTCCATTCAAGGTACTTAGTTAGCAGGACCTGTGTGAGTCCTGTAGCTGGCCTGCCTTCCAATGCGTTCGGCCTGAACTTTGGATTTACTTAGGTCCCTTGTGATCTTGAGTAACCTATTAGCGCGATTGACTTCCAAGTACTGTTTTCACAATTAGCCTCTCATTACGACTTTGGCTGTCTTTTTACAAGACAGCCAAAGCCCCGGGCGCCAGAAGACCACCAGTGCTGGCGGTCTTCTAACCACCATATTACGAGTACTGCAGGATTTCTGCCACATTTTGGGTGGAAATCCTCCAGTAGTCGTGCTGGCAGTTGGAGTCACATGGGCGGTTCCACTACCAGCCCCGCCCTGCCAAAAGGACTCCACCAGCCGTGTTACGACCTGTACGGCCTGGCAGTGTCCTGATAGTGGGGCACTGCCGACGGTGGAATCACTTGTTCCCGTTCCCTGCCAGACGACCTCCTCACTGGACAAGGTAAGTTGGGCATTCAACAGGGGATGGGGGTGGGAGGTTGGGGGGTGCTGTGTGTGCGTGTGTGAGTGGGTGTTGTCTGCTTGTGTGAATGTGCGTATGCGTGTGTGTATGGGTGTGTGTATGCATGTGTGAATGTATGTGTGTATGCGTGGTGGAATGCATGTATGAATGTTGAAGTGAGTGCATGTATGAATGTTGTAGTGCATGCCTGTATGAATGCTTGTGAGCGAATGAGTGTATGTCAGTGTTGGTGAATTAGTGTATGCAGGGTGTGTGAATAAGCATATGCTGGGTCCGTGAATGAGTGTATGCAGGATGCGTGTGGGTGTCTGTGTGCGTGTATGCGGGGCGCTGTACTAGAAGGGGGATGGGGGATCGCTGTACTAGAGGGGGAATGGGGTGCTGTACTAGAAGGGGGAGAGGGTGCTGTACTAGAAGGGGGGATGGTGGGTGGGGGCCGCTGTCCTGGTAGCGGTGGTGGGAATTCTGGCATGGGGGTCCTGGGGGTATTTGGCTTGCAGGTGGGTCCTCTGCCGGTGACAGAGAAGAAATTTCCTGTCACCAGTACCCATTTCGCCAGGGTTTTCATGGCAGTGCTACAGCTGCGGAAACCCTGGAGGAAAGCCGCCTCAAAATACCGTCTGCAGTCTTCATTGGACTGCCGGGTCCAACCACCCTGGCGGTACAGGCGGGGATGTGGCGGGTTGGCAGAGGCCAACCCGCACACTCATAATGTGGCGGTCTTCACCGCTGGCCCGTCGGTGGTGAGGCTGCCATCGTGGCCTTGGCAGTCAGAAGACCACCAGGGTCATAATGAGGGCCTTCATCTTTAAAAATGAATATCTCGACTGATTGGATTTTTGTCGTTTTGGTCTTGTTTTAATAAATATTCTCTATTTTTCTAAACCTATGTTGAGTGTTTTTGTGGTGGTTTGATTGTGTTACTCTGTGTGGTGTGTTTGTGTGTGTGTGTGTTGCAAATCCTGACTGCTCTGTGCCAAGCTACCAGAGGGTGAGCACATGTTAATTTAAATTGTGTATCTGACTTACTATGACTAGAGTGGTGGTTCCTGCTTGTACAGAGTACATACTTCGACAACCAAAAACCGCATTTCTAATAATAAGGCTGTAAAAAACAAGTTAAAACATAATACCTCCTACATGCTCAATACTGTATCATGCCTTTTAACCTGCCTAGTGATACCTATCTAGTATAAATCTCTGCACAGGCTGGGCAGTTGACAAAATAACACTTAGGTGATTGAAAAGTAGCAAAGTCCTCAGATCACCATGCCTATAACACAATAGAAAGATGCTTGTCTGGATCAATCACCTCAATCATTTCCATTGCAAACAATACAACCAGCCGCCTGGTCAGAATGCACAATCTGTATATGAAATTTCAAAACATTCCCCCTCCTCAACCCTCCTGCATTTCCATAGTTGTACTGTAGCTCAATGTGCCCCTCCGGTTTCACCCATCCAGCCTGTGGTAAGCCCACCATTTCCTCCAAACCCTCTTGTATTACAGGGAAACCCCCAGGGCTTTATATATAGCCTCTTCAATTTTGGCACACCAGTCCCTATCACATGTCCATGCCATTATTGATGGCTCTACAGGAGACGACCACTGCTTAGCTATATTGCATTTAGCTACCAACATAACAGCACTAGCGTCCTGTCACCCCGGAGCCCCCCATATCATTGATTATGCCCAACAAAGCCATTCCGTGGATGTACTTCAATATGCGTCCCACTACCTGGGCTCAGGTGGATATGATGTTGTTCCAATAGTCCTGAATAAATGAGTACAACCATACCATGTGAAAGAAGTCCATATCATTAATAAATTAGGTTTTTGCTAACCATGCACAACCATTCTATGGAAATCCCAGAACTGTGCAAAATGAGATCCAATTCAACAAGCCTCTACTGTGCCATAATAATGGTCAAACGACCCACATAAATACTGAAAACAAAACATAAAAATTCTGCATTTTCGTGCATGAATGCATGAAAACTCAAAGCAGGAGCCATTATCTGCTGAAATCTGAAAAGAAAGTTGGTTGTCGAATTTGACTCCAGTATTTTTAGCCACTGGCATTCGGGGTAAAGGTGCCTATAGAGATGTAGGCCATCCTACCTCCAACCCGTTGACTTGGTAGGACCCAAATAAAAGACTTTCTGTCTTATTGGAATTACATTTCAGCTGACTCCTGTGGATCCATTTAAAAAACAGAGTGCATGAAGGCTTTAAAAGACTTCTCCACAGATGTCAGGTCACTCTCAAAAGATAAAAGCAGCTTCATGTCATCAGCACAGGAGATATTTTTACATCTAAAAGATTCAACCAAGGGGCATTACGGAGCCATAGGTAGGTTAAATAAAGTAGCGCTCAAAGAAGAGCCGTGGGCACCCCGTTGCTTGAGCGGTTTAATGGCTGAAGTAAAGAGAGCCAGCTAGACTGACTGCCCCCTGGAGCCTCGAATGATGTCATCCAGTCCTAATCTCGACCACCCTCCCCCATATTGGCAAGACATTGCAGGAGGATGCAGGAAGATGGCATGTAAGACAGTATTGAATTCCACTGAAAGATCAAGTAAAATCAAAGCGGCATTCTTCCCTTGATCCAAGGACAGCTTAGTATGATCTCAGACGTTTGGCAAGGCAGTCTCTGTACTATGACAAGGACGGAAACCAGACTGACTAGAATGCAAAAGGCTGTGCTGGTGTAAAAATCAAGATAGCTGCTTTTAACCATTTTTTCGAACAACTTATTGCAGAAAAAAGTAAAATAGGCTGGAAATTGGATAACATCCTAGGGTATAATTAAAGCTTTTTTAAATAAAGGGCCATCTTTAGCCTCCTTTCATGATGCTGGTACACTCCTGGTAAATAAGGAAAGGTGAAAAACTCTATCAGTATCTTGGTTGATCTCCTCAGTTGCCAGTGCCAGGATGGAAGGAGTACAGGGATTGGTTAGAGAACTGGCTTTACAGTTCAGAATTGTTGTTTCAGACTACTCAAGAGAGTTGGGGCTAAAATGAGATAAGTGACAAGGAGATGCCACTGAGACAAATATGATAAATTTATGTCTGCCACATTTTGTGTAAATTAGTCAGGTGGCGCTAAAGTTATAGATGATTTATAAATAGGCCTGGGCGGAGTTTATGGAGTTGCGCTACACGGAGCTCTGTAAAGTGCCCCAAAAACCCTGCGTGCTACGTGGAGTTCCGCAAGTGGCAGAGTGCGTTAGATTGTGCCGTTCACGCTGATTTTAAGTGCCAGGTGTTTGTCCCAGGCTGAAAAATCTGCACGAAAGGCTCCCTGAGCAGCACAAGAGGGTGCTGCTTCTTTTCTACCACTCGTGTTGATTTTCTACTCGAGCAGCAGCTACCTCAAAGCAAATGGAAGGCTTCTCAACACGAGCGGTCGCAACCATACTGAGACCGCTTGCATTGCCAAATCTCACAGGGAGGTGGTCTTCAGTAAGATTTTCCTTGCTCGATCTTGCCAACTCTCCGTTGACGAGTGCAAGCTAGGAAAAAACTCCGCTCCATCCCTCTACATGGAGTTTTTTGGAGCTCTACGCAGAGCGTGGAGTGGGAAAAACTCTGCAAACTACACATACGGAGCGGAGTTCACTGCCCACACCTAATTATAAATCATCTTTGAACTGTCTCTAGATTGCACCATGTCAAAGTCTGCCCAACAGCTTTGTGGAATGCTAATTTCTCAAACAACTACTGAACAGATTTACACCACATCAAAGAAAGTACTTCCAAAGATCTCTATGGATGTTAAAACAGGAAATTGCACTTTTTTGACTTTCCTCCCCTTCAATCACACTTGATGGATTTGCAGAAGTTTCATACAGATTTATGTAAGAGTGCCAAAGTAAATCGGAAAACAAAAACACCTCTTCAGTTGAAATTGTGACCTAGCGATAACCTAATGTATGTAAACATAAACTATGAAAAAGGACACAGCATGAAAACGAATTTGAAAAGTTTCTCAAACAAACAATATCATAATGATAGACAAACCACAGGAAGCAGGACAAAAAACACCAAACAAATGTCCTCAAGTGCTGCAGCAAACGGAGAACACCCAACCCTCTGTCATATTTGCATTACTCGTCATGCTATGCAAATGAATATGTGCCAAAGCTAACAAATTCCTATAATTGGGAAAGAATTGATGGAAGAATGATGAATAAAAAAAACAAAAATAGATCTAAAAATGTCTTAAAAAGTCACAAACAATAAAATCAACAAGCCATAAAAAGTCTCTTTCAGGAAGCACCCATTTTATTCCATCAAATCTCTGTCTTTACTCACTCTCTGGCCCTGCAACTAACCCCGCTGTACAGAATAGGAGGCTGTGCACAGCGTGAACCTGCTGCCTATTGAAGCTTTGTCACAGGGCCTGGCAGCAGACTAGACCTTGTGGCTAATCTACGCTGTACAGGGCTATGGGCCCTTCACGCCGTTGGTCAGTCGCCCTTGCTTCATCATTCTCAAGCCCTGTCTATGGGCGCGGTCCTGCGGTCACCGCACACTGCTTTTAGCAGTATACTAACTTATGGAAAGTTGCGATAGCAGTACCATACGAACAAAACACAACCTTAATGTAGATGGATGTGGAAATATCTTACAAAGCTAGTATCATGGTATTTTACACGAAAAATATCAAAATTTATAACAAGATTTTTTTAATGGAGAGTTTTCTTTGTGTAGGGTCATAAAGTTCACTTAGACCTTTAGATCCCACGCTATTGTGAAGAGTTTTCTACTCAGTACAACACATTTCTAATCATCTGCCTTCTTTACTAGACTAGACAAGTTAAGAATATAAAATTAATAAAAACAACATGTAATGTACTATTTTAAGCAAAAGTAAATCTTTGATAACAGATCAAAAGTAAAAAAAAAGTTAAATGATATTCACAACAGTGTTCCTCTGCTTGCTTGAAAGTAGAAAACCCTAATGCATTGGCAATTATCAAGATTAAGATTTGCCTCTGTGGATGGTGCCTGGACAAGCATTTGGGGATTTCTGTTTAAACCCTTACAGAGTAATGCAAGGAACATGAGAAGCCGACTCTCAAACGATATCCCAATTAGACCTGTGTTTGCATCTCAGACCTTCCACTGTATTCCAGGATGGAAGTCAATACTGTAGCTTTTTCCTCGAGATAAGATCTTCATCTTGTGAAAGGAAACAAAAATGTGTCTGAAAGTGTTTCAGAAGATGTCTGGCACCGAGAAAGGAGCTACTCATGTATCAGCTTTGATTTCACCATGTAAGGACTCTGAAGCCAAGGGCAGGCCAGGAACTAGTGAGGCTAGATTGTAAACAACATGCACTGTAACTACGTAATGCGTTATCCCAATAAAGCTGACAAGAGTTTTTGTGAGTGCAACTGCAAGTTTATCCCTACATGACCACTTCAGTTTGGTCACATAGCCAGATCAATGATTCAAAATATTTTTTTTTAAAAACTAAAATAAAATTGGGGTCTGAACATATAAAATAATAGATATTGGTGCTTTCAGCTGCTATTTGTGATGATGTGTAAGTACGTTCTAGGCCTTTTAATGTTGACCTTTGCTTTGAGTGCTTATTTGCGTAGAAACCAAATTATATACAGTGCTCCTTTTATTTGGCACACAATTTAATGCAAATAATCTAAATGAAAAAGACGTTTTAAAAAACATTTGACTGAGTTAGGGATGCAATGGAATTGCAAACTTTAGTTTATAAAAATGAAAGTATTTTACCTCTTCTGCATATTACATAATTTCTGAATTTAATCATCAAAGGTACTAATGGAATACAGTGCATATGGTAATCTCGGACACAGGACTGTGCGTTGAACCATGGCTTCTTGTTGAACAAACAGCATTACAGTGACATAATTTGTTTCAGTTGTACATGTCCCTTCACTATGGATGGCTTCCTTCCTGCTCCAGTTGCAATCGTCTTTCTGTCCTGGATGCACTTTTTGACTGATGCAGGATGCGCAGGGCCCACTGCTTGCTGTGGTCTGCAGAGCATAGTCCACAGAGCACAGAAGGCAATGATCCAGGCCCTGCCCAGATGGCTGGAATTCAAACAGGTGTCTGGCACTGATGCAAGGTGAGAGGAAGCAGCATTATCAGCATCACACGAGAAGACTGTGATGGAGTCATGGTAATGCTCATCGGCTCATGGCTAAGAGATTCCTCAAGACCATTCACAAAATTCTGAACCCAAACAGACTAGTTGTCTACCCTTTGTTGTTGTCTTGTGAGTATTTAGGCCTTGGTAGAAGCTCCTCTGCAGCTATGCCTCTCCTCGGGCACTCTTGATTTGGTCTGTGGGGAGACGCAGACAATATTCCACTCTTCTTTCAGCCCCATGCGTTTTCTTGGTGCTTTTTTATCAATTAATCAGAAACTTCTATTCACAGAGGTATGCAGTTCAATTCTTCTGCAGGGTCAATTTGAAATCCCTTAGAGGTAAGATAGTGGCAAAAAGAGATAATTCTAATGCTCTATTTTGTGGTAGTGTGGTCGAGCAGTAGGCTTATCAGAGGGTAGTGTTAAGCATTTGTTGTACACACACAGGCAATAAATGAGGAACATACACTCAAAGACAATTCCAGGCCAATATGTTTTTGTATAGAAAAATATCTTTTCTTAGTTTATTTTAAGAACTACAGGTTCAAGATTTACAATCAATACTTCAAATGAAAGGTACTTCACTTAGGTATCATAGGAACAGTGTGTCTGTGCTGAGTGAGGTGTCCCCAGGGTGGCATAAGACATGCTGCAGCCCTTAGAGACCTTCTCTGGCATTAGGGCCCTTGGTACCAGGGGTACCAGTTACAAGGGACATACCTGGATGCCAGGGTGTGCCAATTGTGAAAGCAAAGGTACAGTTTTAGGGAAAGAACACTGGTGCTGGGGCCTGTGCAGGCCTCAGCACACTTTCAAATCATAACTTGGCATCAGCAAAGGCAAAAAGTCAGGGGGTAACCATGCCAAGGAGGCATTTCCTTACACAGGCATTTCCTTACACAACCTCCCCCCCAAACGAAAGAGGATGAGACTAACCTTTCCCAAGAGAGTCTTCATTTTCTAAGTGGAAGAACCTGGAAAGGCCATCTGCATTGGCATGGGCAGTCCCAGGTCTGTGTTCCACTATAAAGTCCATTCCCTGTAGGGAGATGGACCACCTCAACAGTTTTGGATTTTCACCTTTCATTTGCATTAGCCATCTGAGAGGTCAGCGGTCAGTTTGAACTACAAAGTGAGTACCAAAGAGGTATGGTCTCAGCTTCTTCAGGGGCCAAACCACAGCAAAGGCCTCCCTCTCAATGGCACTCCAACGCTTCTCCCTGGGGAGTAACCTTCTGCTAATGAAAGCAACAGGCTGGTCAAGGCCATCATCATTTGTTTGGGACAAAACTGCCCCTATCCCATGTTCAGAGGCATCAGTCTGCACAATGAACTGCTTGGAGTAATCTGGAGCTTTTAGAACTGGTGCTGTGCACTTAGCTTGTTTCAGGGTGTCAAAGGCCTGTTGGCATTCTACAGTCCAGTTTACCTTCTTGGGCATTTTCTTGGAGGTAAGTTCTGTGAGGGGTGTCACTATTGATCCATATCCCTTCACAAACCTCCTGTAGTACCCAGTCAAGCCAAGGAATGCCCTGACATGAGTCTGGGTTTTTGGAGCTACCCAGTCCAGAATAGTCTGGATCTTGGGTTGGAGTTGCCGAACTTGGCCTCCACTTACAAGGTGTCCCAAGTAAACCACAGTTCCCTGCCCTATCTGGCATTTGGATGCCTTGATAGAGAGGCCTGCTGCTTGCTGGGCCTTCAAAACCTTCTTCAGGTGGGCCAGGTGATCCTGCCAGCTGGAGCTAAAGACAGCAATATCGTCAAGATAAGCTGCACTAAAGGACTCCAAGCCAGCAAGGACTTGATTCACCAACCTTTGGAAGGTGGCAGGGGCATTCTTTAAACCAAAGGGCATAACAGTAAACTGATAGTGCCCATCAGGTGTGGAGAATGCTGTCTTTTCTTTTGCTCCTGGTGCCATTTTGATTTGCCAGTACCCTGCTGCCAAGTCAAAGGTACTTAAGTATCTGGCAGCACCTAGTTTGTCAATTAATTCATCTGCCCTTGGAATGGGATGGGCATCTGTCTTGGTGACAGAATTAAGTCCTCTGTAGTCCACACAAAACCTCATCTCTCTCTTTCCATCTTTGGTGTAAGGTTTGGGGACTAAGACCACTGGGCTAGCCCAGGGGCTGTCAGAGTGCTCAATGACTCCCAATTCCAGCATCTTGTGGACTTCCACTTTGATGCTTTCCTTAACTTGGTCAGACTGTCTGAAAATGTTGTTTTTGACAGGCATGCTGTTAGGGTTTGTGCACAGCAAAGAGCATGTCCCCTCTCACTGCACTAGTGGGTTCTGTAATAGCTCCCTTTTAAACTTACTATTGAAAGCCTTTCTTGTTATCTCACCTTCCCCCCCCTAGGCTTCTGTGTATGTTGTTTAATGTGCTGTTTTGTTTACACATTGGGCCTTGCTCTTACCAAGGCTTCTTTAAAACACTCCTCCCTAGGCCATGTGTTAATTCAACTCATTTGCATAATAACTGAAACTCTGCACACCTTTCAAGAACATGTGCAGCATGTGAGGACCACACCCAGCTCTTCAAACCACACCCAGCTCTGCACACCTTTCAAGAACATGTGCAGCATGTGAGGACCACACCCAGCCCTTCAAACCACACCCAGCTCTTCGAACCACACCCAGCCCTGTCTATAAAAGGCAGCCCCCGAGCCTCACCCAGTGCTTGTGCTCGTCTACCTCCCGCTTACCTGAGACCAGATCCCTCGGCGCTGGCACTCCTGCTCTCTACAGACTTTCATTGGCTTCAATGGGTGCAGCTGCTGGCTCTTCCTTCCTCCAGTTTCCGGTTCCTCCTTGCCTCAGCCTCTCTCCTACAAGCAACCTGCAAAAGAGAAAGAAGACAAGGTTAGACTGATCAGTATCTCTTGCCAGCAACAAGTAAGTGCAAAACTTTTTATTACCTGAAAGAACTTTGACAACAATTTCTGGATTCGTGTATAGACAATTTGAAACAAGATACCTTCCACGAACATTGTGATTCAAACTCTTTGTTACAAGAATACTTTGCGGAACTTTGTGAAGCAAACATTTTTTTTTTATGGAACTTTTAAGAATTGAACAGTGAAAACCATTAATAGCAAGACAAACAGTAAATCAAGGACTTGCACAAATTACATGCTGTATTTTGATGTAAAAGTACAGGATTTGTTTTATAATAGATTCTGGAAATATGGGAAAAGTGAGTCTGCTATTGGGAGTTTAGGCTTTAGTTATATTAAGATGAATGTTAGATATTGGTAATTCTGATAGCGGTATTTGTTTAATGTTTTAGAAGCTTTACAGCAATAGAAAGCACATCCCAGAGTAGTAACACATTCCAAACCTGGAAACTAGAGACCAGGATCCAAGAGGTACTTTTAGAAGAGAATTTCTAATAAATAAAGGGATAGTCAGGAACCCATTTAGGAATAGGTTGTACTTATCTGTTCTTTGTTTATCTTTCATTAGGCACCAGTTTCTACAGAAGTCAGAAAGGGCCGCAGATTTGTGCAGCACTTCAATAGTGGAAACGCAAGAACGGTGTTGTCTCTTTATTTTATTTTATCCACTTCCCCCCTTCCCTTGAGCTTCTGTTCTTAGTGCACTGTTTTAAAACCTAGTGTGCTGGAACAAGCAGTTTCAGGTTGGGGTCGGATTGTCTTCAACCTCCATCAGAACTGAACAAGGACTCAGGTGAGCTGGGCTTTGACAGAAGCACAAGCCTTAAAAAAAAAATATATTTCAGTTCTGGTGGACGATGAATACCGGGGAAGTAATAGAGGGCATTGACGTCACGGATATGGCGCAGGCCACAAATGAGGACTTGGCTCATAATGAATCAGTGTCTGGCATCTTGCAACATATGCAAGAGGAAATAGAGAGATTAAAGATGGAGAATACCTCTTTAAAACAGGATTTAAGCAGGTATAAATTTAGGGGATCTCAGTGGAACACAGCTTTTACGCCTTTGTTTAAAACCTCCTCAGAGACAGGGGCGCCATCAAAACATACAACTTTGCCTCCCCCAGTTGAGGTTACTGTTAATGTTCCTAATGCTGTGCCCTTAGCAGCACCTGAATGTTTTCTTGGAGATAGTAACAAATTCCATGTTTTTATCAATCAATGTCAATTACACTTCGTTTGTAAGCCACAACAATTCCCTACTGATGCTACGAAAGTGGCATTCGTCTTGTGTTATTTGGGTGGCACAGCAGCCAATTGGTCAATTCCTTTCGTGGAGAGAGATGATCCCATCCTCCATAATTGGAATTAATTTAAACGTACCATGACCAGCCTTTTTGCAAAACACACTTTCATGCAGGCAAGTGATAATGAGCTTTTAAATCTTAAACAAGGTAACAAGGATTTATTGACCTATCTTACTAGTTTTAATCGTTTACTCACCGAGACACAGTGGCCAGAAGAAAAGCGTGTCTCCCTTTTTTATAAAGGTTTGAGAGACGAGTTAAAAGACGCGCTGGCTCATATCGTTGATTTGACAGAAGGCTATTCGGACTTTGTAGATTTAGTTGTGAAATTAGAACATAGACTAGGAGAGAGAAAGGGAGATAAATACAAACTGGAATCACGGTTAACTTTTATTAGACACGAGAAGAAAGACCCAGATAATAAACTCCCTGAACCTGAGCCTATGCAAATAGGGACACTCAGAGGTCCACTCACATCAGAGGAAAAAGAAAGAAGGAGAAAACTTCAATTATGTTTATATTGTGGCAGGGCGGGTCACTTTGCCAGAGAATGTCCAGTAAAGCCTAAAACTCCACGAAAGGGTGCTGTTTCCTCCACCTCCTCAACTGAATCGGGAAACGATTAAGCTCGACAAGGGGAGAGGTTATGTTCGAGAAAACATCTTAATAAAACCTCTAATGCTGCAGCCTTCATGGTACCGCACGTACCTAGACATTTCATAATTCAGGTAGTTTTAATTGTTACTACCCAAGTGAGGCATTCTCTCCCTGTCCTACTGGACTCAGGCGCGACAGGAAATTTTGTGGATAATAAGTTAGCTGAAAACTTAGGACTTCCTATGTGCCTAAAGCCTTGTCCAGAAGCAGTATGTGCAGTGGATGGGTCAGAATTGACCTCTGGATTAATCACAAAACAAACAAGTCCACTTGTTATGGTCTGTCAGAACGGGCACACAGAGGTGATTAGCTTTGATCTGATAGATACTCCTAATTTTGGTTTGATTCTCGGGGTACCCTGGTTAACAACTCATAACCCAAAAATTGATTGGGTGAATAGAACTGTTACTTTGGATTCCTCTTTCTGTAGAACCAATTGCTATCAAGAAGCAGGTACAGAACAGAGCACAGTATTACACTGTGCTAGTGTTACACAAGATGAACCAAGTCTCCCTCCTGAATATTCTGACTTTAAAGACGTCTTTGATCCAGTAAAGGCTAGTGTGCTGCCCCCACATCGGTCTTATGACTGTCGTATAGATCTTATCCCAGGGGCCCCTTTACCTAATAGAGTATATGCTTTGACTGACAAAGAAACCAAATACTTAAGAACCTACCTAGATGACCTACTACAGTCTGGGTTCATCCGTCATTCCACATCTCCGGTGTCATCTCCACTCTTTTTTATCCCGAAGCCGGATAAATCCCTGCGCGCGTGTATCGATTATAGAGGACTAAATAAGGCTACAATAAAGAATAAATATCCTCTTCCCCTAATACCTGTGTTGTTGGATCAATTAAGACATTCTACTGTATACACTAAACTAGATCTGCGGGGAGCTTACCACCTGGTCCGAGTAAAAGAGGGGGATGAGTGGAAGACAGCTTTCAAGACAAACTTTGGTTTATTTGAGTACACAGTAATGCCCTTTGGGTTATGTAATGCCCCTGCGGCCTTTCAGTTCTTTATAAATGAGGTCCTACACGAATTCCTGGACGTTTGTGTCATAGTATACATAGACGACATCCTCATTTACTCTAAGAACTCAGAAGAACATACCCAACATGTTCGCGCAGTATTATCAAAGTTAAAAGAAAATCATCTTTTTGCTAAGTTAGAAAAGTGTACTTTTAATGTCAGCAAGGTGGACTTTTTAGGATACTGCCTGTCACCTCAGGAAATAACTATGGATGTAAAGAAAATCAGTGCTATTGCTGATTGGCCAGAACCATCCTCTGTAAAAGATATTCAGAAATTTCTGGGTTTCGCCAATTTTTATAGGAGGTTTATTGCACATTTTGCAGACATTGCGGCCCCAATAACTACCTTGTTGCGGAAAGGGCAACGATTTCTTTGGACTGATGAGGCGGCACACGCCTTTCAACTCCTAAAACAAAAATTCACTTCAGCCCCAATTCTGAAACATCCTGATCCTGACTTGCCCTTTTTTGTTGAAGCGGATGCTTCACAAGTAGCTTTAGGAGGAGTTCTCTCTCAACGAGATGCAGTAGATGGCCAGTTACATCCTATAGCCTTCTATTCCAAAAAGTTATTACCAGCTGAACAAAATTACACTGTGGCTGAAAGGGAACTACTAGCTATCAAAGTAGCCTTTTCAGAATGGAGGCACCATTTAATGGGAGCCAAGTACCCAGTTACAATCTTTTCTGACCATAGGAACCTACAGTTTTTTGGATCACTTAAAGCACTAACACCACGTCAGATGCGCTGGTTAATTTTTTTTAGCATATTTGACTTTGTAATAACCTATAGACCAGGTGCACAACAAATTCAATCTGATGTGTTATCTAGATACGGACATACCTCAGACATGAAACAAGATAAAATAGGAGAACCCATTATTCTTTCCCAAAAGTTTTTGGCACCAGTACAACAGAAGGATTTCATCACAGATCTATATAATGCACACATGAAAATAGCATCTCAGGATTGGTTAAAGGATTCCCATAACACAATACAACGAGGTTTATTGTATCACGACAACATGCTGTTAGTGCCCACCTCTGAATTACAAACACAGGTGATAATGTGGCATCACGCCTCACCGTTGGCAGGTCATCCTGGTTGGGTAAAAACCCTGGAAAATGTGCAAAAACACTTTTGGTGGGACACTATAAGAAAGGACATTAAGCAATTTGTCACTACCTGTCCAATTTGTGCAAGACATAAATCTTCTCATAAGGCCCCTGACGGCTTGTTAATACCAATGCCAACACCCAAACAACCTTGGCACACTGAGCGTAGACTTTATTGTAGGTTTACCACCTGTAAAATCTTTCACAACAGTGTTGGTTATAGTGGAATTTTTATCTAAAATGGCATATTTTGTACCATTACGGAAATTAACCACGGCGGCAGAATTTGCCGATATTTTTATAAGGGAAATTGTGCGTTTACATGGTTTGCCAAGCAAAGTGGTGTCAGACCGAGGGAGCCAGTTCAACTCTAGATTTTGGAAAAAATTATGTGAAAAACTGAAAATAGATGTGGCATTATCCACTGCTTTCCACCCAGAGACAGATGGACAGACTGAACGACTGAACCAAACCTTACTTCAAACGCTACGTTGTTTATTGGCTGATTATTCTAGTGAATGGTTGGAAGCTCTCCCTATAGCGGAGTTTGTTTATAATAATACTGAGCATTCAGCTCTACTTTGCTCACCATTCTATTTCTTGCAGGGGTATCATCCAAGAGCTATACCCATTTTGTTAGAAGATTCCCTGTTACCTACAGTAACGGATAGACTAACGAGGTTAGGTGACATACAAGACAAAGCCAGAAAACATTTATTAAAGTACAAGGAAAGCATGAAAAGACAAGCAGACAAACACAGATCTGAGGCCCCAATGTATAAAATTGGTGACAAGGTATGGCTCTCCACAAAGAACCTAAACATAGAGGGATCCCGAAAGCTGCAACCACGTTTCATTGGACCCTTTAGTATAACTGCCATAGTAAACCCGGTAACAGTAAAATTAGATTTACCAAAAGAATATCCAGTACATACTACATTCCATGTGTCCTTGCTTAAGTCGTACAACCCAAAAACCCGACCTGAACCACCACCTCCACCCATACCAATTAAGGGAAATCTAGAATATGAAGTGAAAAGCATAAAAGACTCAAAAAGAATTAGTGGACGTCTGTTTTATTTAGTAGAATGGAAAGGATATGATGAATCTGAAAATTCATGGGAACCAGCATCATATGTACATGCCCCACAGCTGATTAGACGGTTTTATTTAAAAAATCCAGGGAAACCCCGTCCTGTAGGAGGGCCTTTGAGGGGGGCAACTGTTAGGGTTTGTGCACAGCAAAGAGCATGTCCCCTCTCACTGCACTAGTGGGTTCTGTAATAGCTCCCTTTTAAACTTACTATTGAAAGCCTTTCTTGTTATCTCACCTTCCCCCCCCCGTAGGCTTCTGTGTATGTTGTTTAATGTGCTGTTTTGTTTACACATTGGGCTTTGCTCTTACCAAGGCTTCTTTAAAACACTCCTCCCTAGGCCATGTGTTAATTCAACTCATTTGCATAATAACTGAAACTCTGCACACCTTTCAAGAACATGTGCAGCATGTGAGGACCACACCCAGCTCTTCAAACCACACCCAGCTCTGCACACCTTTCAAAAACATGTGCAGCATGTGAGGACCACACCCAGCCCTTCAAACCACACCCAGCTCTTCGAACCACACCCAGCCCTGTCTATAAAAGGCAGCCCCCGAGCCTCGCCCAGTGCTTGTGCTCGTCTACCTCCCGCTTACCTGAGACCAGATCCCTCGGCGCTGGCACTCCTGCTCTCTACAGACTTTCATTGGCTTCAATGGGTGCAGCTGCTGGCTCTTCCTTCCTCCGGTTTCCGGTTCCTCCTTGCCTCAGCCTCTCTCCTACAAGCAACCTGCAAAAGAGAAAGAAGACAAAGTTAGACTGATCAGTATCTCTTGCCAGCAACAAGTAAGTGCAAAACTTTTTATTACCTGAAAGAACTTTGACAACAATTTCTGGATTCGTGTATAGACAATTTGAAACAAGATACCTTCCACGAACATTGTGATTCAAACTCTTTGTTACAAGAATACTTTGCAGAACTTTGTGAAGCAAACATTTTTTTTTATGGAACTTTTAAGAATTGAACAGTGAAAACCATTAACAGCAAGACAAACAGTAAATCAAGGACTTGCACAAATTACATGCTGTATTTTGATGTAAAAGTACAGTATTTGTTTTATAATAGATTCTGGAAATATGGGAAAAGTGAGTCTGCTATTGGGAGTTTAGGCTTTAGTTATATTAAGATGAATGTTAGATATTGGTAATTCTGATAGCGGTATTTGTTTAATGTTTTAGAAGCTTTACAGCAATAGAAAGCACATCCCAGAGTAGTAACACATTCCAAACCTGGAAACTAGAGACCAGGATCCAAGAGGTACTTTTAGAGGAGAATTTCTAATAAATAAAGGGATAGTCAGGAACCCATTTAGGAATAGGTTGTACTTATCTGTTCTTTGTTTATCTTTCATTAGGCACCAGTTTCTACAGAAGTCAGAAAGGGCCGCAGATTTGTGCAGCACTTCAACAGTGGAAACGCAAGAACGGTGTTGTCTCTTTATTTTATTTTATCCACTTCCCCCCTTGAGCTTCTGTTCTTAGTGCACTGTTTTAAAAACTAGTGTGCTGGAACAAGCAGTTTCAGGGTGGGTTCGGATTGTCTTCAACCTCCATCAGAACTGAACAAGGACTCAGGTGAGCTGGGCTTTGACACATGCTGTGCCTCCTGTGTCCACATCATGGGTACACAGGTGTGTCTGACCAGGGGTTAGGGAAAAGAGCTCAGCAAACTGCTGTAAGACCTTCCTACAGTCAGATTGCTGTTGGTCAGAGAGGGTGTCTGAATAGATCACTCCATCTACTGAGCCATCTTTAGGGTCTGTGGAGAGGAGATCAGGGAGAGGTTCACTCTCAGCTTCCTGGTCCTCATCTGTTACCATCAACAGATTCACATCTGCCCTGTCATGAAAGAGTTTGAGGCAGTTCACATGGATCACCCTTTTGGGGGTCCTGCTAGTGCCTAGGTCTACCAGGTAGGTGACCTTACTCTTTATTTCTAGCACTGGGTAAGGGCCACTCCATCTGTCCTGAAGTGCCCTGGGAGCCACAGGTTCCAGAACCCAGACTTTCTGCCCTGGCTGAAACTCAACCATAGCTGCCTTTTGGTCATACCACATCTTCTGGAGTTGTTGGCTGGCCTCAAGGTTTTTGCTTGCCTTTTCCATGTACTCTGCCATCCTTGAACGTAGACCTAGTACATATTCAACTATATCTTGTTTAGGCTAATGAAGAGGTCTCCCCCAGCCTTCTTTTACAAGAGCTAGTGGTCCCCTTATAGGATGGCCAAACAGAAGTTCAAAGGGGGAAAACCCTACTCCCTTCTGAGGCACCTCTCTGTAGGCGAAAAGCAGACATGGCAAGAGGACATCCCATCTCCTTTTGAGCTTTTCAGGGAGCCCCATGATCATGCCTTTAAATGTCTTGTTAAATCTTTCTACAGGGCCATTGGTTTGTGGATGGTATGGTGTGGTGAATTTGTAAGTCACCCCACGCTCATTCCACATATGTTTCAGGTATGCTGACATGAAGTTGGTACCCCTGTCAGACACCACCTCCTTAGGAAATCACACTCTGGTAAAGCTTTTGCTACTGCAGGGGCAGTAGTGGACCTAAGGCGAATTGCTTCAGGGTACCTAGTGGCGTGATCCACTACCACTAGGATGTACTGGTTCCCTGAGGCTGTGGGAGATTCAAGTGGACCCACTATGTCCACACCCACTCTTTCAAAGGGGACCCCCACCACTGGAAGTGGAAGGAGGGGGGCCTTTGGGTGTCCACCTGTCTTACCACTGGCTTGACAGGTGGTACAGGAGACACAAAACTCCTTTACCTTCTGGGACATGTTGGGCCAATAGAAATGGTTAACTAACCTTTCCCAAGTCTTGGTTTGTCCCAAATGCCCAGCAAGTGGAATATCATGAGCTAAGGTTAGAATGAACTCCATAAACTCCTGAGGCACTACCACTCTCCTAGTGGCACCAGGTTTGGGATATCTTGCCTCAGTGTAGAGGAGTCCATTTTCCCAATAGACTCTATGTGTTCCAGTGATTTTTCCTTTGGTCTCTTCAGCAGCTTGCTGCCTGAGGCCTTCAAGAGAGGGACAGGTTTCTTGCCCCTTACACAACTGTTCCCTTGTGGGTCCCCCTGGGCCTAAGAGTTCAACCTGATAAGGTTCAAACTCCGTGGGCTCAGTTCCCTCAGAGGGCAGAACTTCTTCCTGGGAAGAGAGGTTCTCTTTTTCTTGTTGTGTTGAAGCTGGTTCCCCAGTCTTCTTTCCTTTTCTCTTGGAGGGTTGGGCCCTTTTCCAAGCTCCAACACCACTTTTTCACCCTGAGCCTTGCACTGTGCCCTTGTCTTGACACACACCAGTTCAGGGATACCCAGCATGGCTGCATGGGTTTTGAGTTCTACCTCAGCCCATGCTGAGGACTCCAGGTCATTTCCAAACAAACAGTCTACAGGGATATTTGAGGAGACCACCACCTGTTTCAGGCCATTGACCCCTCCCCACTCTAAAGTTACCATAGCCATGGGATGTACTTTAGTCTGATTGTCAGCGTTGGTGACTGTATAAGTTTGTTCAGTCAGGTACTGACCAGGGGAAACCAGTTTCTCTGTCACCATGGTGACACTGGCACCTGTATCCCTCAGGCCTTCTACACTAGTCTCATTAATTAAGAGTTGCTGCCTGTATTTTTGCATATTAGGAGGCCAGGCAGCCAGTGTGGCTAAGTCCACCCCACCCTCAGAGACTAATGTAGCTTCAGTGTGAACCCTGATTTGCTCTGGGCACACTGTTGATCCCACCTGGAGACTGGCTATTCCAGTGCTAACTGGAGTAGAGTTTGAAGTGGAACCTTTCTTGGGACAGGCCTTGTCTCCAGTTTGATGTCCCTGCTGATTACAGCTGCGACACCAGGCCTTTTTGGGATCAAAGTTTTTACCTTTGTACCCAAAATTGGATTGTGAAGAGGCTTTGGACCCTCCCTCCTGAGCAGGTTTTTGGGGCCCTGTAGAAGACTCTTTACTTTTTCCCTTGGATGTCTCAACACTCTTCCCCTGGGGAGTCTTTGTGACCCCTTTCTTTTGGTCACCCCTGTGGAAGTCTTGGTCACCCTAGTCTTGACCCAATGGTCCGCCTTCTTTCCCAAATCTTGGGGATAAATTGGTCCTCGGTCTACCAGATGCTGATGCAGTTTATCATTGAAACAATTACTTAACAGGTGTTCTTTCACAAATAAATTGTACAGCCCATCATAATCATTTACACCACTGCCATGAATCCAACCATCCAGTGTTTTAACTGAGAAGTCAACAAAATCAACCCAGGTCTGGCTCGAGGATTTTTGAGCCCCCCTGAACCTAATCCTGTACTCCTCAGTTGAGAATCCAAAGCCCTCAATCAGGGTAGCCTTCATGAGGTCATAGGATTCTGCATCGTTTCCAGAGAGTGTGAGGAGTCTATCCCTACACTTTCCTGTGAACATTTCCCAAAGGAGAGCACCCAGTGAGATCTGTTTACTTTTCTGGTTGCACAAGCCCTCTCGAAAGCTGTGAACCATTTGGTGATGTCATCACCATCTTCATATTTAGTTACAATCCCTTAAGGGATTTTCAACATGTCAGGAGAATCTCTGACCCTATTTATGTTGCTGCCACCATTGATGGGACCTAGGCCCATCTCTTGTCTTTCCCTTTCCATGGCTAGGATCTGTCTTTCCAAAGCCAATCTTTTGGCCAACCTGGCTAGCAGGAGGTCATCTCCATTGAGGCTGCCCTCAATGCTTGTAGAGCTGTTGGACTCTCCTGTGAGAGAAGCAACATCTCTGACTATCACTTCTGGAGTCAGGGTTGGAGAAACCCTGGGCTCCCTAACTAGGAGAGGGGGTTGGAAATTTCCCTCCTCATCACTAGCTTCCCCCTCTGTGAAGATATCATCAGAGGGGTTGTTTTTAGCAAACTCTGCCAAAAGCTCCTGGAGCTGTACTTTGGTAGGGTTTGAACCAGTCTTTATCTTTTTTATTTTGCAGAGAGACCTTAACTCTGACATCCTAAGATGCAGGTAAGGGGTGAGGTTGAGTTCCATCACTATCTCTTCTGCAGCAGACATTTTGTTTCTAAAAGTTGGAATACTTTTTAAGAATCTAAAACTATCTCTAGAACTTAATTCAAACTTTTACAAAACTTTTAAACTCTAAAAGAAATGCTAACAGGGACTAACACAAGGCCCTAGCAGGACTTTTAAAAATGTAGAAAAATAGCTAAAATTTCAAAAATCTGTTTCTAATGACAATTTTTGGAATTTAGTCGTGTGATCAGGTATTGGCTGAGTAGTCCAGCAAATGCAAAGTCTTGTATCCCACTGCTGCCACCAATGTGGGAAGTTGGCTCTGTATGTACTATTTCAAAGTAAGAAATAGCATGCACAGAGTCCAAGGGTTCCCCTTAGAGGTAAGATAGTGGCAAAAAGAGATAATTCTAATGCTCTATTTTGTGGTAGTGTGGTCGAGCAGTAGGCTTATCAGAGGGTAGTTTTAAGCATTTGTTGGACACACACCGGCAATAAATGAGGAACACACACTCAAAGACAATTCCACTCCAATAGGCTTTTGTATAGAAAAATATATTTTCTTAGTTTATTTTAAGAACCACAGGTTCAAGATTTACAATCAATACTTCAAATGAAAGGTACTTCACTTAGGTATCATAGGAACTTTGAATCAGCAAAATAGCATGTACAGTTTTGGCAAAAACGGCAATAAGCTATTTTAAAACTAGACACTGCAAATTTCAACAGTTCCTGGGGGAGGTAAGTATTTGTTAGTTTTGCAGGTAAGTAAACCACCTACAGGGTTCAAAGTTGGGTCCAAGGTAGTCCACCGTTGGGGGTTCAGGGCAACCCCAAAGTTACCACACCAGCAGCTCATGGCCGTTCAGGTGCAGAGGTCAAAGTGGTGCCCAAAACACATAGGCTTCAATGGAGAAGGGGGTACCCCGGTTCCAGTCTGCCAGCAGGTAGGTACCCGCGACTTCGGAGGGCAGACCAGGGGGGTTTTGTAGGGCACCGGGGGGGACACAAGTCAGCACAAAAAGTACACCCTCAGCGGCACGGGGGCGGCCGGGTGCAGAGTGCAAACAGGCATCAGGTTTGCAATGGAGTTCAATGGGAGACGTAGGGGTCTCTTCAGCAAAACAGGCAGGCAAGGGGGGGGCTCCTCGGGGTAGCCACCACCTGGGCAAGGGAGAGGGCCACCTGGGGGTAGCTCCTGCACTGGAGGTCAGATCCTTCAGGTCCTGGGGGCTGCGGGTGCAGTGTCTTTACCAGGCGTCGGGTTCTTAGAAGCAGGCAGTCGCGGTCAGGGGGGCCTCTGGATTCCCTCTGCAGGCGTCGCTGGGGTGGCTCGGGGGTGGTCAACTCTGGCTACTCACAGGGTCGCAGTCGCCGGGGAGTCCTCCCTGCAGTGTTGTTTCTCCGCAGGTCGAGCCGGGGGCAGAGTGGAAAGTCTCACGTTTCCGGCGGGAAACGTGCAGTCCTTTAAAAGTTGTTTCTTTGGAGCAGAGCCGCTGTCCTCGGCTGTTCTTGGCCCTTTTAGATGCAGGGTAGTCCTCTGAGGCTTCAGAGGTCGCTGGACCCTGGGGAACGCGTCGCTGTTGCAGTTTTTCTTGAAGTGGGGAGACAGGCCGGTAGGGCTGGGGCCAAAGCAGTTGGTGTCTCCGTCTTCTCTGCAGGGCTTCAGGTCAGCAGTCCTTCTTCGTCTTCAGGTTGCAGGAATCTATCTTCGTAGGTTCTGCGGGCCCCTAGATACTCAATTTAGGGGTGTGTTTAGGTCTGGGGGGTTAGTAGTCAATGGCTACTAGCCCTGAGGGTGGCTACACCCTCTTTGTGCCTCCTCCCTGAGGGGAGGGGGGCACATCCCTAATCCTATTGGGGGAATCCTCCATCTGCAAGATGGAGGATTTCTAAAAGTCAGAGTCACCTCAGCTCAGGACACCTTAGGGGCTGTCCTGACTGGCCAGTGACTCCTCCTTGTTTTTCTCATTATCTCCTCCGGCCTTGCCGCCAAAAGTGGGGCCGTGGCCGGAGGGGGTGGGCATCGCCACTAGCTGGAGTGCCCTGGGGCTCACCACCAGGTGTTACAGTTCCTGCAGGGGGAGGTGAGAAGCACCTCCACCTAGTACAGGCTTTGTTACTAGCCACAGAGTGACAAAGGCATTCTCCCCATGTGGCCAGCAACATGTCTGGTGTGTGGCAGGCTGGCAAAACTAGTCAGCCCACACTGGAAGTCGGGTATGTTTTCAGGGGGCATCTCTAAGATGCCCTCTGGGGTGTATTTCACAATTAAATTTACACTGGCATCAGTGTGCATTTATTGTGCTGAGAAGTTTGAAACCAAACTTCCCAGTTTTCAGTGTAGCCATTATGGTGCTGTGGAGTTCGTGTATGACAGACTCCCAGACCATATACTCTTATGGCTACCCTGCACTTACAATTTCTAAGGTTTTGCTTAGACACTGTAGGTGCATAGTGCTCATGCACCTATGCCCTCACCTATGGTATAGTGCACCCTGCCTTAGGGCTGTAAGGCCTGCTAGAGGGGTGACTTATCTATGCCATAGGCAGTGTGAGGTTGGCATGGCACCCTGAGGGGAGTGCCATGTCGACTTAGTCATTTTCTCCCCACCAGCACACACAAGCTGGCAAGCAGTGTGTCTGTGCTGAGTGAGGGGTCCCCAGGGTGGCAGAAGACAGGCTGCCGCCCTTAGAGACCTTCCCTGGCATCAGGGCCCTTGGTACCAGGGGTACCAGTTACAAGGGACTTACCTGGATGCCAGGGTGTGCCAATTGTTAAAACAAAGGTACAGTTTTAGGTAAAGAATACTGGTGCTGGGGCCTGGTTAGCAGGCCTCAGCACACTTTCAAATCATAACTTGGCATCAGCAAAGGCAAAGAGTCAGGGGGTAACCATGCCAAGGAGGCATTTCCTTACACTCTGGACTAGAAATCCCCAGCTAGGTCTCAATCCTTTTGGTAAGCCCCAACACTGCTTTAATTTAGGAAAGGATTGAAGACAAACCTCTTCAAAGAACACTACATCACAATGCACAAACACAATTAAAAGTCTACAAACCAGCTACCTCTCCTACCACTCGCTGACTATCAGTGTCATTGACCATGTCCAGCACTCTCCTGCTTTTGCCTATATTTATACTGTAGCAATAACACACATCCATACAAACATAAATTAAAGTGCCTCCACCACACGTGTATGATTTACATGTGTACTGAGACAACGGCTAAAAACGATAGCTTCCTCATTGTGATTTGGAGGCAGGGATTCGTGTTTTCCATAGTTATTCAAGTGATGGTTCTCGGTCCCAACAGTCTCTTTAATTTCTTGTATAAAAATTAATATTTTAATTCATGTATTCTTGTTGTGCCATCAATCACCATTCTTGCTAAGATAAAGGGCCTGATTCACCCAGGTAAACTTACACTTTTGTGCAACTTTGTGATTGTTTGCTATTGACAAAGGCATTTATAAGTAGTAACTTTAAGAGTGTGAAGTCTCCGAACATAGAAAGACCTATATTTTTATGTGTGGAGACTCTGCACTCGTAAAGATACTACACATAAATCCCTTTGTAAATGGCAAACAATCATGAACTTACATGAAAGTGCAACCTTGCCTTTGTGAATCAGGTCCAGAATGTATACAGTAAAATATATATATACAGCAATAATTAGAGTTTGGCGGATGGGGTTACTCTGTCACAAACATGGCGGACATCCCGTCCGCCATGTTATGATTTCCATAGAACATAATGGAATCCTAATACAGCGGATGGGATATCCGTCACGTTTGTGGTGGAGTAACCCCATCCGCCAAACTCTAAATCAGGCCCTAAGTTCTGATATGCTACTTTACATGCTCTGGTAAAACAAAATGATCAAACAAACACAGCTTAACATTGGTTCACTTAACTGAGGACAGAGAGCTGTAACTATTTTGGAAATAAAAATGCTCTCAATTTTTCAACGTTTCCCTGAAAGCTAAATCATCTTCAGCTAATATGAACTCTTGTGTTAGAGCATTCTTTGAATTTGCAGACTACCCCGAAAATGCTCTCTGTTCACTCTGGATTTATAAAATGTTATTTTTTGCACATGTTCGTGGCCTTGTGACAGAGTGCTCCTACTTGCTAGAAAGGCTACACATATCTTCTGTCTGGCCCTGTACACCATGCATATTTTCTTGCATGTAATGGTCACATGCAGCCAATTAAGTATTTTCAGTACAAGTGATATATGAGCCCAGTTTTCCAACTTAAACAGTGAGCTGCAGCATTATGAAGCATTGGTATTCAGGTACAGAGATGTTCTGGGTTCATGAAAAGGATACATCCAACTTTGCTTGGGAAAAGCTGCCTAAAGATTGGAAGACTTCTAATAGCAGAAATATCTTCAAATAGTCCTGCTGTCACGAACATTACATGTAGTCCTACAGTCAGTACTGTGTTCATAAGAACGCCTAGATGTTGTACTCGTTTCACTGGGCTGAAGGATTGACCAATGCCATGAAACCAGATTTCATTGGATCTCATTATTTCCAACTCTAAAAACACAAACATCTTAGCCTTAGTTGGATTTAACATAAGACCTTTTGAACACAACCTCCTTCTTACTGGTAATAGGCAGTATGCAAACGTCTTGGAGTTATAAATAGGACCAATTGTCCATTATAAAAGGTTTTCTAGCTGCCTCTCAACCTCAGAGTCTTATTCAAATTCCTAAATTCTTGCTTATCCTGCTCTCTCCTTTTTTTCAACAATTATAACAGATAAAATGCCACAAGTGTGTGTGTGTTAAGGAGTAGCCAGTAAATTAAAACACCCCCTCTCAGTGGCATAACAAACCTTAAGGGGGTGGGGCCCTGCAAAGTACCTGGAGGGACCCACTCCACCCTGGACTGAGTCATGTGTACAGTGCTTGGGGGGTCCCCCTGCACCATAGGGGATTTGGGGGCCTTTGTTACGCCACTGCCCCCACTTTGAACCAAACCTTTTATGACACAAAGAAAAGAAGCAAGTTATCGCGGCTCACCCCAAAAGAGCTATCTTGTCTCTTCCATCCAAGCGTCTATGCATTAATCCTTTCATCTTTCCATCCACCTGCAGATAGCCGCCATTACACCTTTACATTTTGTCATCCATGCTTTCATCCATTGTTCAGTCTTTCACTATTCCGTCTATCCACCCATCCATCCATAACCAAGCCTATCCATCCATTTCCAAACCTAGTCATCAAATCAATCAATCTATCTATCTATCTATCTATCTATCTATCTATCTATCTATCTATCTATCTATCTATCTATCTATCTATCTATCTATCTATCTATCTATCTATCTATCTATCTATCCACCCTTTCACTCATCCATCTGCCCACTCTCCCTTTCACACATCCTAATCATCCTTTCACTCACACATCCATCCATCAGACCTTTCTGCCGTCATCCATTCAGTCCTTCACTCACCCATTCTTCCACTCTTTCATCCATCTATCCATCCATCTACTCATCATCCCTTTCAATCTTTCATCCATTCTTTCACTCATCCATCCTTACATCCACCTTTTCAATCATTCATCATCCATTCATCCTTTTACTCCACCCTTTTACTCACAGATCAATCCATCCATCTATCTGTCCATCCATCCATCCACTCTTTGACTCAGCCATCCATACTTTCAGTCACAGATCCATTCACCCTTTCACTCATCCATTCAGCCTTCCGTCCACCTATCCACCCTCCCTTTCATTCATTCATCCATTCTTTCACTTATCCAGTCATTCATCCTTTCATTCACCCAGACATTCTTTCATTCACCCATCCAACCGTCCTTTCAATCACTCACCCACCCACCTACCCTTTCACGTTATTTAGGAGCCTTTGTCTGCCTAGTTGCAGACAGAAGAGGCCCATCAAGAACTCCACCCTGCTGTAGCAGCTAAAGCGGGGCGAGGGGGAGGGTGTTAACGACACCCCTGTTGCAAGTCTTCAGAGTTATTTGACTTTATGCAGGCACTTCACAAGCAGCCATACGGTTCTATATATGGTCACGTAATTTGCAATTTCCTCTTCACCTCTGCTGAATAAGCTAACAGCAGGTCCATAATATTTTGGGAAACAATCAGCCAATATATTAGCTATCATATATATTAAAAAAACCACTGCCCTTGCAGGAAGTAAGTTCAGGATGAATTTATCCCTTAACAGTAGATCGGTTCCAAGTTCTAGTTAAAGGGGTCGCACCCCACCAGAAGCTATCTAGTTCTTCACTCTGCCCATATCCACTTAAACCCTAACAGCCAGGGCCGGCTTTAGAGGGGGGCGACGGTGCGGCCACACTGGGTGCTGACCTGGAAGGGGGGGGGGCTCACGGGGGCGTTGTGTTTCGCACTGACAATTTAAAAGCACCTGAAGCAGATTATCAGCTTTCAAGCAGCACTAAAAATGTCAAGATAACTCTTGTGATTAATGTTCCTGCTAGAGAGAGAGAGAATGGAGTTTTGCCCAGTGGTAGTTTTGGCCACAAAACAGCGCACGGAGTTAATATGCCTGCTGCAAAGAACAGATCTCATTTTATGTGGTTAGCTAAGTGGATTAGTAAAGCTAACTGTTACTAGCGCTTTAAAACAGATTAAATGTATGTGAGAGAGAAGATATGGAGAGATGAGGCACGTTTTTGCCTTGTGGTAGTGAGGGAATCCGAGGAGGAGGTCACGGGGGGGGACAGGGTGCCACCAGGGCGAAAGCCAGCCCTGCCAAGAACCTCGGGTAGAAGTCTACTTTATTCAAATTCTAATGATATCACACACTCCTGTGGACACTTGCACCAAAACTACATATCCTAGCACACAGCCACATTAAAGACATGGCATAACAGTATGCCATTAAAATCCAGAAAAGGGAAATGCCCCGCAACAGCGACAGAGCCCAGAAAATAAGGCAGTCATGTGTACATGCTAACAAAATAGTTAGCCCTGTCTTATATGGTTCTGTGCTCTGTCTTGTAGCCTTGTGAATGTTTTTGTGTGTGTGAGGCGTCAGTTGGAATAGCAGTGTATGAGCTATCCCCCACAGGACTAATGGGAAAATGAGGTGAGAAGGAGAAGTACAGATCTCGTGGGGTGCTGCACTGGAAATTATATCTGAAATGTATTTTAAGCTTGTAGACTAAATCATCTTGAAGTATACTCCTCTGCATGTTCATTATCTTCACTTAACAAACATCTTATTTAAATCCAGGCTTAGGGTGTGGAACCTCAGGTCATTCTGATAGAAATTTCCCACTACATTCATGAAAAAAAAAAAAACTCCCTGATACTTCCACAGATCTCAGCAGCATATAATGCTGTGGACCACACTGTTCTCCTGGAATATTCAAAATAATGAGTTTCCTTAAAATGGATCACTTTGTTCATCACCAGTAGAAGCTGGAAGCTGCAGATTGAATCTCAAGTATCATACCCCCGTAAGGTAGCAGAGGGTCCCAACCTTTCACCAGTAGTGTTTAATTTCTCTGTGTGCATGTCAGGAAAAGATGTTTGCACAGCACCCAGGTGCATTTTCAAATGTATGTGGAGGATAATCATAGTCACATCCATCTGGAGAATAAACTGGGTGGCTAGATCAATAACAACACATCCCTTGTCCATGCCCAGCAAGGGATGTAACAAGGGATGAAAAACAGCTTTCTTCGTTTAAATATGGCTACCAGAGATCTTAGTGGTAAGTGGACCTACATTCTCATCCAGGCTTCTCCAAGGAGTAGCTTGTGAGCTACTGGTAGCTCTCCAGCTACCTGTAAATGGTTCCAGTGTGTGTAGAGCAGTGTACTAAGTTAGAAGCTTTTGCTTGACTGAATTATTATATGAAAACCAAAATTTGGAGTGCATATGTAAGATCAAAATGTGTGTATATTCAGAACTTTTAAGCTGTTTGCAGAAGAACGGCTCAATTTTCAAAATATATCTAAAGCTGATATTTGAGCATCAAATTCATGTGGAGTTGGGCAAACCGATTACTAATGTCATAACCTTGGTGCCACAGTCATTGCAACTATGACTGTTGTGCTTTTTATACAAAAGCATGCAACACTAACAAAGCCTTTATTTACATTGCTGCTGGCAACCCTGTCTGATGCACTGAGGTGATCACTGATGGTAATCTTGCTTAGGGTGGCCATCAATGTAATATTGTCTTCAGTGGTCACTATTACAACAACTATAATATTAGTAGCTCTTGATGATTTTCACTAAACATAAGTAGCTCTTGTTACAGAAAAGGTTGGAGACCCCTGCTCTAATCCATGATATTTGAATAGGTTTCAAGATGAGAACATAAAATAAAAACACATGGTAATCTTTAACACAAATCACACATTTGATTCACGATCGAGGCAATGGTAGAGCATGCCAATTTGCATTTTTCTAACCCATTAATGAGAGCCCTTGCACCCAAATCGAAAAAGATGAAGAACAACACAGTCGGAATGTGCCTTAGCCTGCCAAAATATGACCATGTAAAGCATGCTGTGAAATCACTTCTACAGCCCACTGTGTAGTGAAGGATTACAGTTGGGATCTATGCGCCACTCACATGACTTGTGCAAAGCCCTGAGTTATTTACAGAAACTGGAACCCCACTACACCACAGCAGAGTCCCAGTACTAGCCACTTCTAATTGTATCCTCTAACAGAGCCCCAAACAACAAACATGTAGAGGGAGGGGTTTTATGTCAGAATATCGGTAGCAAAATGTTTTGGACGTAAATACAGTGTCCTAAATATTGTTCACAGAAATATTGCTCCATTGTGGGTATTAACTCCAATGGGGCTATATTTTTTTCAAATATAATTTAGGACTCAATGTTTTTGTTACAATATTTATTGGTTGCATGCCGAGCCAGATCTGTGGAAGTCCAGAAACCCTGAATTCTTACCAGGGTACAGAACATAGAATATGGAGTGTGCTGTGTTGGAATTCCAGCCGAGGGATGGGGAGATCTGGGGCAGTCAGAGATGAGCTGTGGCTGAGGTGCCACGGAATAAATTCACCTCTCTCCTCTTAACTGCTTCCTAGTGTGTTTCTTCAACTCAGTTTCTTGGGTTGTCATGCTTTCACGGTGTGCTCACGAAAGGTTTGAAAATGGGACTATTCAGGTTGGACTTTGTCATGCCTTCGTAGTGTGCTAAAGGAAACTTGTGAAACCGGTGTTATTCAAGTTGGGCTTTAATTGGGAGTTTGTCTAAAGAGGCTTCACTTTGTAGATAATAGGGACAGAATCACAGCTCACACCCAGCCACACCGCATGTATCCTCAAGAAACTGCCTAAATCATTTTGTGACTGTTGCTCTTTGAAGTAAGTGCCATGAGACACTGTAGTATTATAAAATATTCTGTGATAAATACAAACTATCTTCGTAAAGCACACCATGGACACTTCAGTCCAAATCTCTTATCTGAGCATCACCAAGAATACACCACTACATAATGTTGGATTTGGTGAAACATAACCACATTGAATAGTTTGAGTTACTTAAAGAATTAGGAAAATAGCTTTACAAAAAATATTGATGATTTAATTTCAAAAGCAGGAGTTTCTTCTGTGGGTTTTTGTGTTTACGACTTATTCGCTATTCCAGGGAGAGCTGCATATTGAGTAACCCCAACATTTGCATAAACAAATACAATGCACAAACCTACATCACAAATTATTAAAATGTGTTTAACTGTGTGACCAAATAAAGGCACTTAGGGGCAGATTTATGGAAAGTGGTGCTGCACCGAGTGCAGTGCCACTTTTTCTGCACCCTTTAGCAGCCCCACACCGCCACCATGTGTGCACCGTATTTAATATACGGCGCACCATGGCGCAGAATAGGGGGGCAATAGCGTCATTCTATGTGACGCTATTGCTGTACTCTGCAGGAGTACATATGGGCCCGTTCTAAAGAATGGAAGCCCCCTTTTAATTCCTGCTCTTGCAATTAGGAAGGGATGCCCTCGGGACTCCCCTCCCTAATTGTGAGTGTCAGTCCCTTTTTTGTGAGTCAGTAACTGGGTACCGACTCACAAAATATGGATGGTACATTGTACAAGGCCATTTTGCGGTCACAACGGCAATTTTCTCCATTTGCGACTTCCATTGTACCATTTTCCATGGAACCATTGTTCCATTGTTCCATTGTTCCATTGTTCAATTGTTCCATTGAATTTCTCCATTTCCATTTCCATTGGACATCTGGTCCTTGGTGCTGTATTTTAGCCTTAAATGCATCCTGTGTTCACTTTGGACGCGGAGATGTGTTTCAAGCTAAAAACATCGTGAAGAAACAAACGCACTGTGAGCAACAGCGACTCACACAGTTTTACTATGAACGGCGCATTTGTGGTAATTTTTTTATTTGAAAAGATGAGCAAGTACTGAATGTGGAGGAGTAGCATAACTTCTGAAATTTCGCATAAAAGAAGCAATGCGAAATTACCAACATTGTGCCAAGACACCAGCTTAATGCAAATTTCTTCCAGGCCTAAAAGGAACTCAAGGTGTCCAGAGGAGAGAGGGTGTTAGACCTGACAGCCTTAGGGTAGTCACCCCTAACTTTTTGCCTGCCTCCCTCCGCTTTTTGGACACTGTTTTTGCTGGTTTATAGAATCTGCGCACTTTACCTCTGCTAACCAGGGCTAAAGTGCATATGCTCTCTCCCCTAAAACATGGTAACCTGGAATCATACCTGATTGGACTATTAGTTTACCTATAAGTCCCTAGTAAGGTGCACTCTATGTGCATAGGGCTGGTAAATTAAATGCTACTAGTGGGCCAGCAGCACTGGTTGTGCCACCCACTTAAGTAGCCCCTTCTCCTTGTCTCAGGCTTGCCATTGCAAGGCCTGTGTGTGCAGTTTCACTGCCACATCGACTTGGCATTTAAAAGTTCTTGCCAAGCCTAGAACTCCCCTTTTTCTACATATAGGACACCCTTAATGTGTGCCCTAGGTAACCCCTAGGGCAGGGTGCTGTGTAGGTAAAAGGCAGGACATGTACCTGTGTAGTTATATGTCCTGGTAGTGTAAAACTCCTAAATTCGTTTTCACACTACTGTGAGGCCTGCTCCCTTCATAGGCTAACATTGGGGCTGCCCTCATACACTGTTGAAGTGGCAACTGCTGATCTGAAAGGAGCAGGAAGGTCATATTTAGTATGGCCAGAATGGTAATACAAAGTCCTACTGACTGGTGAAGTCGGATTTAATATTACTATTCTAGAAATGCCACTTTTAGAAAGTGAGCATTTCTTTGCACTTAAATCCTTCTGTGCCTTACAATCCACGTCTGGCTGGGCTTGGTTGACAGCTCCTTGTGCATTCACTCAGACACACCCCAAACACAGGGTACTCAGCCTCACTTGCATACATCTGCATTTTGAATGGGTCTTCCTGGGCTGGGAGGGTGGAGGGCCTGCTCTCACACAAAGGACTGCCACACCCCCTACTGGGACCCTGGCAGACAGGATTGAACTGAAAGGGGACCTGGTGCACTTCTTAGCCTCTCTTTGAAGTCTCCCCCACTTCAAAGGCACATTTGGGTATAAAACAGGGCCTCTGCCCTACCTCATCAGACACTTGCTGGAGAAGAAACCTGAACCAGAACCTACATCCTGCCAAGAAGAACTGCCTGGCTGCTCAAAGGACTCACCTGCCTGCTTTCTACAAAGGACTGCTGCCTTGCTGTTGCCCTGCTGCCTTACTGAACTCTTGTCTGGCTGTGAAAGTGCTCTCCAAGGGCTTGGATAGAGCTTGCCTCCTGTTCCTTGAAGTCTCAGGACCAAAAAGACTTCACTCTTTTACTTGGACGCTCCGTGCGCCGAAAATTTCGACGCACAGCTTGTTTCGCGGCGAGAAAAACGCCGCACTCCGACGCTGATCGACGCAACGCTCTTGGGACGATCGAAGATCCGACGCACGGCCTCGCAAGGACAACGCCGCCCGACCTCTAGAGGAGAAATCGACGCAACGCCTGCCGTGAGATCGTAATTTCAACGCGCAGCCCCGCAGATCGAAGTCTAGAGGAGAAATCGACACGACGCCTGCCGTGAGATCGTAATTTCGACGCGCAGCCCCGCAGACCGACGCGTAGCCGGAGAACAAGCAGGAAAATCCACGCACAGACCCGGGACATCTGGTAATCCCCGCGATCCACAGAAAGAGACTGTCCACGCGCCGGAAAACGACGCCGACTTCCCCGCGTGGAAAATAACGACGCAAGTCCGTGTGTGCTGGGGAGAAATCGACGCACACACCCTTTTTCCACGCACCTCTTCGCTTGTGGCCCTCTGAGGAGATTTTTCCACTCCCAACCAGGTACTTGTGCTTGAAAGAGACTTTGTTTATATTCTAAAGACTTGAGACACTTTATATCACCTCCCTGTGATATTTCTACAATTTTCCATTGCAACTTTATTTCTTTATGACCTACAATTATCCTGATAAATATTATATATTTTTCTAAACACTGTGTGGTGTATTTTTGTGGTGCTATATGGTGGTATTGTATGATTTATTGCACAAATACTTTACACATTGCCTTCTGAGTTAAGCCTGACTGCTCGTGCCAAGCTACCAGAGGGTGGGCACAGGATAATCTTGGATAGTGTGTGACTTACCCTGACTAGAGTGAGGGCTTTTGCTTGGACAGAGGGTAACCTGACTGCCAACCAAAAACCCCATTTCTAACATTGGTGATCAGCGGTGAGGATAGGACTTGTATTTGTGCAGTGACATACAGTAGCTAAGTATTTCACTACCTACCCACAGTTGAAGGTCAACTTGGTTTTTATCTCTTTTTGAAAACCTGATTTTTTTCCTGACAATTTTCAAAAACTAAATCCTCACTCAACATGTCTCTGACTGGGTCTCAGACAGGAGACTTTGACCTAGTCCAGTTGGATGCATATACAGTCAAACAACTAAGAGGATTCTGCAGGGCATTGAGGGTACCCACCCAAGGGGCCTCCAGAAAGGAGGACTTTCAAGTGGCGCTGAGGGCCTGGGCAGAAGCCCATTTAGAGGATGATGAGGAAGAGGAGCCAGAACATGGCCCCTCAGAGGAATTTTCACTATCTATGGATGGTGTTACCACTGCAATTGTGCCCCCTTCCAGACCAGGGAGCAGTGTCTCTATGCAAAGCCTGACCGCAGAGGAAAGGAGAGAGGAAAGGGAGTTCCAATTGCAAATGGCAAAACTGAAAATTGAGGCTCAACAGGAGGAGAAGAGGGCAGAGAGAGAAGCCAAACAAGCTGAGGCTGAAAGAGCAGACAAACAGATTGAAGCTGAAAGGGCAGCCAAACAAGCGGAAGCTGAAAGAGCAGCCAAACAAGTGGAAGCTGAAAGAGCTTTGGCTGAAAAGAAACTATTGTTGGCTCATGAACTGAGTCTCAAGGAGCTGGAGATCAAGGCGAGACAGTCTGAATCCAGCAATAATGGTGGCAGCATACAGACAGGACCTGCTGGAGAAAAGAAGGTTCGTATACCCAAAAATGTGGTGCCCAGTTTTGTGGTGGGAGATGACATAGATAAATGGTTAGCTGCTTATGAAGTTGCACTAAGGGCTCATGAGGTTCCTGAAGGGCAATGGGGGGTAGCTATGTGGGGTTATGTGCCGCCATTGGGGAGGGACACGCTTCTCACATTGGATCAACCTGATCAAAACACATACCCACTTCAGAAAGCCATTTTACTTGCCAAGTTTGGGCTGACCCCTGAGGGATACCGTCAGAGGTTCAGGGACAGCACCAAACAAACCACACAAACATGGGTAGATTTCTTTGATTTCTCCAGTAAGGCACTGAATGGATGGGTGCGGGGCAACAAAGTAGCAGATTATAAAGGTTTATATGACTTGATTCTGAGAGAGCATATACTTAATGTTACTTATACAGATTTGCGCCAGCACCTAGTGGATAGTAAGCTGACTGATCCCAGGAAGCTTGCTGAGGAGGCGGACCTCTGGGTTAGCACCAGAGTGTCCAAGAAGGTACCTGGGGGGGACTCCCACAAAGGTGGTCAGGGTTCCCAACAGAAGAAAGAGGGGGGAGATAAACTTGCAGATAAGAACTCTCTAAAGGCCCCCAAAAGAATTCCCAGGGAGGGGGTGGCAACCCTTCCTTTTCCAAATTTGGGAAAAAGCCAGGGACATATGACAAGTCAGGGAAATCTAGCCCCAAATGCATGGAGTGTTACCAGTATGGTCACTACAAAGGCGATCCACAGTGCCCCAAGAGGGCACCGTCCACTACCGGACAGGCACCTGGGTTGACTAGTGTAGCGCTCGGGGGGGAGATGGACCCAAATAGCTTTGGGGAGCAGGTAGAGATTTCCCTGGTGTCCCTGGGAGAAGGAGAAATGGTGCCCAAGGCCCACATGCCCAGAAACACTTCCAAGTAGCGGCAGTGGGTCACCATTGATGGGCAGAAGGTGGAGGCTCTGCGTGACACAGGAGCCAGTATGACTACTATCGAGAGTCAGCTGGTGTCAACAGAGCAGATAGTACCTAATACATTCCACCAGGTCAGAGTCGCTGACAATCGCGAGAGTCACCTACCGGTGGCTCTGGTTCCCTTTGAGTGGGGGGGGTCTCTGGTGCTCTGAGAGTAGCTGTGAGTCCTGCCATGCCTGTAGATTGTCTGTTAGGCAATGATCTTGAGCACACTGCTTGGAAAGAAGTGGAGCTCAGGTCTCACCTGGAGATGTTAGGGTTACCTGAGTGGGTCTGCATGACCACACGGTCCATGGCTGACCGAGAGGGAAGTCAAGGGCATCTGGAGCCTGGAACGATGGCCCAGAGAGCTGCCAGGAGGAGGGACCAGGGGTGCGGGAAACCGGCCCCAGAAGTTTCCACAGTGACTGACGGGGCTCCTGAGGAGGAGGCTCCCGAGCCAACTGGGGAAGACATTGCCGCCCTAGGTGACTTACCTGAGCTTGCTGGCTGGCAAGTTGAAGGTGGACCCACCAGGGAGGAGTTCTGCAAGGCGCAGAAAGAATGTCCCACTCTAAAAGGTTTGAGGAAACAAGCCTCAAACCAGGAAGCAGGCGACGCCTCTGGCGATCACCACCTATATTGGGAGAATGATCTCCTCTACAGTGAGCCCAAGGTTCCGGGCTCTGGGGCAGCACGTATGCTGGTGGTCCCCCAATGTTACCGAACCTTCCTACTGGGTCTGGCTCACGACATTCCCCTGGCAGGACATTTGGGGCAGGGCAAGACCTTTAACAGGCTTGTCACCCACTTTTATTGGCCCAAAATGAGGACACACTCAGATAAGTTCTGCAGATCCTGTCCTACCTGCCAGGCCAGTGGTAAAGCAGGAAAAAGGGTTAAAACCCCCCTGATTCCACTTCCTGTTGTTGGCACCCCCTTTGAAAGGGTGGGCATCGACATTGTTGGTCCCTTGGACCCCAAAACTGCCTTAGGCAACAGGTTCATCCTGGTTATGGTGGACCATGCCACCCGTTACCCCGAGGCAATCCCTCTGAGGACCGTAACTGCACAGGTGGTGGCCAGAACCCTGATGGGGATATTTACCCGTGTGGGATTCCCCAAGGAAATAGTGTCTGACAGAGGCACTAACTTCATGTCTGCATACATGAAGTCGCTGTGGGATGCGTGTGGTGTAACTTACAAGTTCACCACACCCTATCACCCCCAGTCTAATGGTCTTGTGGAGAGATTCAACAAGACCCTGAAAGGCATGATTGGTGGCCTCCCTGAGGCCATGAGGCGTAAGTGAGACGTCCTCTTACCATGCCTTCTCTTTGCTTACAGAGAGGTCCCCCAGAGGGGGGTAGGGTTCAGTCCCTTTGAACTTCTCTACGGGTACCCTGTCAGGGGACCCTTAAGCATTGTCCAGGAGGGATTGGAGAAAGCTCCAAAGACACCCCCTCAGGATGTGGTCAGCTATATGTTGGCCCTCCGCAACCAGATGACCCGCTTCTGGAAAGAAGCCCAAGATAACCTTGAGGCCAGTCAAGAGGTGATGAAACAATGGTATGACCAGAAGGCCACCCTGGTAGAGTTTCAACCTGGAGACAAAGTGTGGGTAATGGAGCCAGTAGAGCCCAGAGCTCTCCAGGACCACTGGTCTGGCCCATTTGAAATAAAGGAGCGGAAAGGGGAAGCCACTTACCTAGTGGACCTCCAAACCCCTAGGAATCCCCTAAGGGTGCTCCATGTGAACCGACTAAAAGCTCATTTTGAGAGGTCGGAGATCAACATGCTTCTGGTCACAGATGAAGGAACGGAAGAGGAGAGTGAACCTCTCCCCGACCTCCTCTCTGCCCAAGAAGGTGATGGGTCAGTAAGCGGGGTCATTCTGTCTGACTCCCTGACTCTAAATCAGAAAGGAGACTGCTATGAGCTGTTGGAGCAGTTCTCCCCCCTGTTCTCCCTTACTCCTGGACTGACCCACCTCTGTGTTCATGATATTGACACTGGTGACAGTCTCCCTGTGAAAAACAAAATTTACAGGTTGTCGGATAAGGTGAAGGCCAGCATCAAGGAGGAGGTCTCCAAGATGTTGACTCTAGGGGTTATTGAGAAATCCAGTAGTCCCTGGGCCAGCCCAGTGGTGTTGGTCCCTAAGGCTACTGCCCCAGGTGCGAAGCCAGAACTCCGGTTCTGTGTGGACTACCGGGGTCTCAACTCAGTCACACGGACTGATGCTCACCCCATTCCCCGAGCTGATGAGCTCGTGGACAGGCTGGGCGCTGCCAAGTTCCTGAGTACGTTTGATCTTACTTCAGGGTACTGGCAGATCGCCCTAACTGAGGGGGCCAAGGAAAGATCTGCATTTTCAACCCCGGATGGCCATTACCAGTTCCGGGTGATGCCGTTTGGGTTGAAAAATGCCCCCGCTACCTTCCAACGGTTGGTTAACGGGGTCCTAGCTGGCAAGGATGCCTTCTGTGCAGCCTACCTGGATGACATAGCTGTCTACAGTTCCAGCTGGGAGGAACACCTGCTTCACCTCAAGGAGGTGCTTCAGGCCCTGCAACAGGCAGGCCTGACCATCAAGGCCAGTAAGTGCCAGATTGGGCAGGGTTCCGTGGTGTACTTGGGACACCTAGTGGGTGGTGGCAAGGTGCAGCCACTCCAGGCCAAGATTGAAACTATCAAGGCCTGGCAACCACCGCGAACGCAGACTGAGGTGAGAGCCTTTCTAGGCCTCACAGGATACTACCGCAGATTTGTCAAGGGCTATGGTACCATTGTAACACCCTTGACAGAACTCACTTCCAAGAAACAACCTAGGTTGGTGAATTGGACAGAGGCTTGTCAGAAAGCCTTTGACGCCCTGAAGGAAGCCATGTGCACGGCCCCCGTACTCATGGCCCCTGACTACTCCCAGGAATTTCTCGTGCAGACAGACGCTTCAGAGCATGGCATAGGGGCAGTCCTAGCACAGCTGAATGAGGAGGGCAGAGATCAACCGGTAGTCTTTATTAGCAGAAGGCTATTACCACGGGAACAGAGGTGGAGTGCTATTGAGAGAGAAGCTTTTGCTGTGGTCTGGGCACTAAAGAAGCTAAGACCCTACCTGTTTGGGACTCACTTCCGGGTTCAGACAGACCACAGGCCCCTCAGATGGCTCATGCAGATGAGGGGTGAGAATCCAAAACTCTTGAGGTGGTCCATTTCCCTACAAGGGATGGACTTTACGGTGGAACATCGCCCAGGGGTTGACCACGCCAATGCTGATGGTCTCTCCAGGTACTTCCGCCTTAGCGATGAGAGCTCCCAGGAGGTCAGGTAGCTCTCCCCACTTTCAGCTGGGGGGGACACATGTTAGACCTGACAGCCTTAGGGTAGTCACCCCTAACTTTTTGCCTGCCTCCCTCCGCTTTTTGGACACTGTTTTTGCTGGTTTATAGAATCTGCGCACTTTACCTCTGCTAACCAGGGCTAAAGTGCATATGCTCTCTCCCCTAAAACATGGTAACCTGGAATCATACCTGATTGGACTATTAGTTTACCTATAAGTCCCTAGTAAGGTGCACTCTATGTGCATAGGGCTGGTAAATTAAATGCTACTAGTGGGCCAGCAGCACTGGTTGTGCCACCCACTTAAGTAGCCCCTTCTCCTTGTCTCAGGCTTGCCATTGCAAGGCCTGTGTGTGCAGTTTCACTGCCACATCGACTTGGCATTTAAAAGTTCTTGCCAAGCCTAGAACTCCCCTTTTTCTACATATAGGACACCCTTAATGTGTGCCCTAGGTAACCCCTAGGGCAGGGTGCTGTGTAGGTAAAAGGCAGGACATGTACCTGTGTAGTTATATGTCCTGGTAGTGTAACACTCCTAAATTCATTTTCAAACTACTGTGAGGCCTGCTCCCTTCATAGGCTAACATTGGGGCTGCCCTCATACACTGTTGAAGTGGCAACTGCTGATCTGAAAGGAGCAGGAAGGTCATATTTAGTATGGCCAGAATGGTAATACAAAGTCCTACTGACTGGTGAAGTCGGATTTAATATTACTATTCTAGAAATGCCACTTTTAGAAAGTGATCATTTCTTTGCACTTAAATCCTTCTGTGCCTTACAATCCACGTCTGGCTGGGCTTGGTTGACACCTCCTTGTGCATTCACTCAGACACACCCCAAACACAGGGTACTCAGCCTCACTTGCATACATCTGCATTTTGAATGGGTCTTCCTGGGCTGGGAGGGTGGAGGGCCTGCTCTCACACAAAGGACTGCCACACCCCCTACTGGGACCCTGGCAGACAGGATTGAACTGAAAGGGGACCTGGTGCACTTCTTAGCCACTCTTTGAAGTCTCCCCCACTTCAAAGGCACATTTGGGTATAAAACAGGGCCTCTGCCCTACCTCATCAGACACTTGCTGGAGAAGAAACCTGAACCAGAACCTACATCCTGCCAAGAAGAACTGCCTGGCTGCTCAAAGGACTCACCTGCCTGCTTTCTACAAAGGACTGCTGCCTTGCTGTTGCCCTGCTGCCTTGCTAAACTCTTGTCTGGCTGTGAAAGTGCTCTCCAAGGGCTTGGATAGAGCTTGCCTCCTGTTCCTTGAAGTCTCAGGACCAAAAAGACTTCCCTCTTTTACTTGGATGCTCCGTGCGCCGAAAATTTCGACGCACAGCTTGTTTTGCGGCGAGAAAAACGCCGCACTCCGACGCTGATCGACGCGACGCTCTTGGGACGATCGAAGATCCGACGCACGGCCTCGCAAGGACAACGCCGCCCGAACTCTAGAGGAGAAATCGACGCGACGCCTGCCGTGAGATCGTAATTTCAACGCGCAGCCCCGCAGATCGAAGTCTAGAGGAGAAATCGACACGACGCCTGCCGTGAGATCGTAATTTCGACGCGCAGCCCCGCAGACCGACGCGCAGCCGGAGAACAAGCAGGAAAATCCACGCACAGACCCGGGACATCGGTAATCCCCGCGATCCACAGAAAGAGACTGTCCGCGCGCCGGAAAACGACGTCGACTTCCCCGCGTGGAAAATAACGACGCAAGTCCGTATGTGCTGGGGAGAAATCGACGCACACACCCTTTTTCCACGCACCTCTTCGCTTGTGGCCCTCTGAGGAGATTTTTCCACTCCCAACCAGGTACTTGTGCTTGAAAGAGACTTTGTTTATATTCTAAAGACTTGAGACACTTTATATCACCTCCCTGTGATCTTTCTACAATTTTCCATTGCAACTTTATTTCTTTATGACCTACAATTATCCTGATAAATATTATATATTTTTCTAAACACTGTGTGGTGTATTTTTGTGGTGCTATATGGTGGTATTGTATGATTTATTGCACAAATACTTTACACATTGCCTTCTGAGTTAAGCCTGACTGCTCGTGCCAAGCTACCAGAGGGTGGGCACAGGATAATCTTGGATAGTGTGTGACTTACCCTGACTAGAGTGAGGGCTTTTGCTTGGACAGAGGGTAACCTGACTGCCAACCAAAAAACCCATTTCTAACAGAGGGCAATATGGGCACTCACAATGATGGCCCGCATCCTGATCTCACCCTCCTTATTTCTGCTTCTGCACAAACGGTCCTCGGTTATGCTTATTGCATCTGGTTCTAAAATCCCTTTTCAAATTGTTATTATACCACATGTTGAGGACTCTATTTGTACTGCATCTGTTACCGTTACATATGGATTTTACTTATGGTTCAGTCTTTTTACTTGGTCGAATGTAAAATGCTTTGCTGCATTCATGCCAACGTTTACCACTAGAAATACCAATAAATAAACAAGCAATACACTTTTTAGTGGGCATCAATAGGCAGTAGTGCTATTTGCAGTTCAACATATTGGGCCAGATGTAGCAAATTTGGAAATTGCGACTTGCAATTTGCGAGTCGGAGCGACTCGCAAATTGCAAGTCGCAATTTCCAATGCAGAACGGTGTCTCAGACACCGTCTGCGACTCGCTATGGGGTCACAATGACCCACCTCATTAATATTAATGAGGTGGGTCGCAAATTGCGGCCCCATAGCGAGTCTAGGCACTCGCAAACATGGAGGCCTGCTGTCGTCAGCAGACCTCCATGTTCGTGACTGCTTTATCAATAAAGCAGTTTTTTTTTTTAAGTGTAGCCCGTTTTCCTTAAAGGAAAACGAGCTGCACTTTAAAAAAAAAACGAAACCTTTAGTTTCGGTATTTTTTCAGGGCAGGTAGTGGTCCCTTGGACCACTACCTGCCCTGAAAAAATAATTTTGGGTCCATTCACAAAGTAGAAGGGGTCCCATGGGGACCCCTTCCAATTTGCGAGTGGGTTACCATCCACTTGAAGTGGATGGTAACTGCGATACCCTTTGCGACCGCATATGCGGTCGCAAATGGTATTGGATTCCACTCAGAATCGCAAATAGGAAGGGAACACCCCTTCCTATTTGCGATTCTGAAATGCATATCGCGAGTCGGTCCCGACTCGCAATATGCATTTCTGCATAGGGAAATGCTTTTAGCGAGTCGCAAACGTCAATTTTTGCCGTTTGCGACTCGCTAAACGTTTCCTGCATCTGGCCCATTATCCCGTAAATCAGAAATATATGCATACAGGTAAAAACAAAGAAAACATGACTGGAGAGACTAATCTGAAATAAAATATGGGAATCTACAGACAGAAAGCAGTCACATTCAGTCACTGCGTCTAGATCTCATATCGAGTGTGTCATAGATATTGAATCATATGTTGATGATCCTTATTGTACAACACGTGTTAAAGTTAAATCTGTTTTTTTCTTTTGTTATAGGTATTTTATTTGGTGGTATGTAAGCAGCTCAGCCGCCCACCTGGTTAGGAATGCAAATAAATAAAACTTTTTGATGGACAGATTTTGGCTAACAATATGCATTAGTGCTACCTGCAGTTCAAAATATCATCCCGACATTCCAAGAGGCACAAATATTAGCAAATGCAAACACACAAACCAGACTGGAGACACTAACTCTGAATTAAAATATTAGAATCTCACAGACACATGAAGGACACATAATAGTGGGCTGTCACTTAACAGAACAACTGACTTATGGCTCAGTGACCCGGCTAGACTACCCTCGCCAAAAGGTACAGACTTCAGCATCCTGTGTTGACAGTCCAATCAGATTTTGGTTAACATCTGGCACATAAGAGAGCCAATAAGAATGTAACTCTTAGCATTTCCTAGGGACGGACTTTTGCCTATCCTCTCGCACAGCTCTGGACTGGTGTCTTCTTGTATGCAAACACACTGTGTAACTAAGCGTGCATTATAGATGTGAAAACATGCAATATATCTAGTTGGAGAAGCTCCAAAGAGTAAATACAGATGTCCTCAAGGTTTGACATGTCATCACATCTTACATCTGCAGTTGCACGTTTCATGTTTTGTGATGCTTTTTGTGACCACTTGAGATGTAAAAAGGACACACTCGTTAAATATTGTACTATCGTTGGCAACATGCTCTTTTATGGGTCATCTGAAAGGGACAATTTGACTCTGCATCTTTTTCCTTCTTTTGCATGAAACTCAAACACATTGTAATGTCCTCCACAGCCCGGGAGCATGCCATAGCCATGCCACGCACAGAACTTTATAACAGACGTCTTTATTCCTCAGCATACGATCACAGATTGCACTCTAATTACATTGTGACCATTAACAGCTACACCTTAACATCGCCCAGCTAGTTACATAATCTACTGAGTTGTCCGTCTAGAACCCTGAGGGTCCTAGCGCACTTAGGCCCGTATTTATACTTTTTTTGAGACGCATTTGCGTCATTTTGTGATGCAAAAGTGGCGCAAACTTACAAAATACAATTATATTTTGTAAGTTTGCCCGCTTTTGCTTAAAAAAATGACACAAATGCGGCACAAAAAAAGTATAATTATGGGTCATAGTCTCATGGCACTATATCTCCCCCTTTGTTAAATAAAATGTACAAACAACAGTTACATTATGGGCCTCATTACGAATAGGGGATTACTCCATCACAAAAGTGACAGATATCCCGTACAGCGTATTACAAGTTCCATAGTATATAATGGAACTTGCAGTACGATGGATAGGATATCCGTCACGTTTGTGATGGGATAATCCCTTCCACCAAACTCGTAATCAGGCCCTATATTTTTTCGAGAAGTCGTTGAGGCACTCACATTAGTCAGCCAGATTGAGTAGTATGAGATGGTTGAGGTGCACTCTGGTTGTGCAGCGATGGCAAAGGTTCTGATGCTTGATATGGACTGTTAAGCAGAATCACCTAATTCATAATTGCAGTAGATGACAAACGGGGTGTGTGATGGACTTTCCAGGACGATTCGCTGTCCCCATGTGTCCCTTGCACATCACCACCCTCAGAGGATCAACAGCAAATGGAGTGTCTCTTTTCACCTTTTGTTTCTGCTTGACTAGGACCCAGTCGCCTTCACTGAAGACTATTTCCTGAGCTTGTCAGTGCTGATTGGCAGATGTTTTCATTTTGCACTTTTGAGAAGTGTCTGTGACATGAACCTTATCAGCATTCAAGGGTCAATCCACTGTGGCAGCTTGGTTCAGGTGTCTCTCCCAAATATCAAGATGGCAGGACTCTCACTAGTCATGGAGTGAGGAGTTGAACTATAGCTATTTGAACTATAGCATGGAGCTTAACACAGGGCCTGGTTTCACTTGAGCCCCTCCATCAACAGTCATTGAATTACCCTTTTGAGGGTAGCCATGAATCGTCCCACAAAACGATTGGCTTGCGGCCACATAGGTGTACTCTTCTGATGCTTGCCATTTAGTCTGGCTAGAAACTCCTTCAATTATTTCCTGTTGAATGCCCGACCATTGTCAGATCTGAGAACAGCAGGTATACCCCACGTTGCAAGCAGGTTATCCTGCCACTCAATGTCATTGTCATGGGTTGTTGATGATAGCTCCACTACTAAATGAAAGCATGAATGCTCATCAGTGACTACAATGAGATGATGTCCATTTCCTAAGGGCCCATAGAAATCAACTGCAACTCTTTCCCAAAGCAGTGCAGGAAGGTCAGATATTGTTAATGGATGCTGCATCACTTTGGGAGAAAGGCAGTTGCAAAGATGGCACTCTTTTGGTTTCCTCTCAATTTGTTCGTCTAGGTGCAGGAACCACACTCGATCTCTTAGGGCTCTTTTGGTGGCTGCAATGCCACGTTGTCCTTCATGGGCTAGCTCAATGACAAGCTGTCAGGCTCTCGGTATGACAATTCTCGAGCCTCTCAATACAACACCTTCCCTGTTACAGACAGTTCATCCTGTACATTTTTGAATTATGGAAATTCAATATCGTCAGTAAAGGTTTGAGTGCTCCTCGTCCACTATTGATTTAAATGATGTTGTTAAAGAAAAGCATGTTCTCATCTGTAATTGAACCAGCAGTAATCTGTTCACTGGATAGGGCTGCTGGACCTCACAATTAAGTTAAAGTTCTCCTCAGCTGTTTTATCTGTTTCATTGTGACAATGCTGTGGATCTTCGTGAAAAGTAATCAGCATGGCAGGTAACTTTCCAGTCAGATTTATTTTGTGAATAGTCAAAAAGTTGTAAACTTACTCAAAAGTGTAAACTACCCAAAAATGTAAATGGACCCTACAGACTGAAAATGCCCCAGTTTTATGTTGCAGACAATAATGAGTGTATGCTTCTTATGAATGAATGAATTAATGATATTTCTAGAGTACGCTACTATACTAGGACTCGAAATGTGATGCAAAGTTTAGTAGCTAAGAAGGTATTAATAAAATACATTAATACAATACATTTATTTCTTGCAAATATATTTTCTACATGTGGTCAGAACATTCCCTTCCATCAGCAGAATAGGGGGACTTTGCCAACTCCATGCTACTCTTGTAATACTGACGTCTTGCCAAATTCCTCAAATCGCTGAGTGGTGGAATTTTTTTTCACGTGAGCCTCCAGACCAGTAAGTTGATGAACAAGATTTAGGGTCCCCTAGTACGCTTTTCTGTCACTAGGAGGACATCCAAGGAGATTTTTCCAATGCCGGTGGTCACAAACATTTGGTGGTCAGGAGGCTGCAGTTCGCGTAGAAAATCTACTTGAGTGGCAGCAAAATTAACTTAAGCAGTTGCTTCCTCTGGTGATCTGTGTGGTGTGGTTCATGCTTGTTTTTCAACGCTGAAAGCAGTAACAGCAAAAAATAACACCACAAGCCGAGCAATGTGCCAATTTCACTCGCTGGCGGAACTCTGCAGAATCTTATGGAGTTTTTAATGTAACTCCATAGAATTTCACAGAGTGAAATCTCATGAGTTCCTCCCACTCCTAATATTTTCCTGTCTGAGTCAAATTAAATGAACTGCCTCAGAAACCAGGCAGCACAGACCAACATCAAAGCAACTATCTAGAAGGGCTGAAAAACACAAAATGTATATTTTCTGAGAATCTCTTACACATATATTATCAGGTTTATAAATTACACAAAGATTTGAAATAGTATGCAGTTTCTATATTCAACCTCCAACCAACGCAGCAAAAAGAGAAAAAAAATTAACAATAAGCTACATTACATATCCTTTGAGCAGGACTCATGCCATATACATCTCAAATAAATCACAATATTTGTGAGCACAAAAACCTTTTTACAATGCACCAAACTTTTTGTGGGTTGGTAGAATAACATTAAAAATAAACAGAAATGTTGACCTTCTAATCACCACGCATTTAATTTTGTGCCACTTGCTACTCTTGCAATTGTGTTAATTTATAAGTGTCAATAAAACGATTAATAAAAAACATCATACAGCCTTAGATTGGGCAGATCATTCTGCTGAATGTTTACTATTTTATACCTTACGTTTCTTATCTTACTGTTTTTTTCCCTTACTTGTCTCATATTCATAGCTTCATTCTGGAACATCCTCACCCCCCTCCAAGCTATTTGATTATGCAGCATCATCAAAGGCTGCCCTACTTTGTAGGAAAGTCAGTAATCTTAAAAAAGATTGCAGAAAAAAACAAGCATTGCCAAAGTCAACAGGCCTACCTTTTCTTAAATGTCCTTGGCAGAGGAAAGCCTTGTTTTTTTATACAGGAACTTGTGTAATATGTGGGCGGCTGTGTGTGTTTCTTCCAGCTATGCTAGAAAGAAAATGCCACAATGAAGCAATCTCTTGGGCTCCAAAAATATGGAAGCTAGGAGATTAACAGAGTTAAGCAGTATCCTCAAATGACAGTGTTATCAAAAAGAATCAGCAGGTGACGTTGTAAGAAAGATTATATAAGGAGCGTATTGACAAAAAAGCTAGGATTAGATAATCAGTGTGAGAGGCATAAAAAAGTCAATGTTCAAGATACAATTTATTTTAAGTCAGTATACACTTGTTGTGACATTCTCTACATATTACATTAATTACACCAAACTCATTACAATAAATAGGTATGGAATTCTCCTCCACAGTTAGTACAACCATCTGTGTTAAATTTCCTCAATTAAGATACAAGTCTTAAAAAAAGATAAATCCAACATGTGTTTCAAGGCCATGTGCCGCTTTCTCAAGGATAATTATTTTAGTGGGAGATCCAATCAAAGTCAGAGTTTGAATAGGATGGTGGTAAAAGAGAAACAATTAACCTTATTTTGGGGTTCTTATAAATTTGTGCACTGATTTCTGAAATTTGTGTACCCAATGCAACTTGAAAATTGTGTTTTGAAAATTGTGAAGGAGATTCCCAAGGTTGATTTTTTCTGACTTGGTATGCATAATGCTACTCATTAATTACCTGTAATGAACATTGAGTTCATGACGAGGATTTTGTTTAATTTACAAAAACATTGTATGAAGACAAACATGCGGAGGTCATTACCATGAATCTATAGCTCGTAGTTAGATCTACCATTAAAATGTAGCCTTGAGAAATCAGTATATGGCCGCAAAACACATCTTGGGTGTATCTATTTTGAATAAGTGTATCTTAATTGAAGGAAATCAACCCAAATGGTTATAATAACAATAGACAAGACTACTGTACCTATTGTATTGCCATCAGTTTGGTGTAATTGTAAAATATAGAAATGTGATTTCTAACATAAATAAACCAGTGTGTACTGACTCAGAAGAAATTGCATCTCAAACATTGTTTTTTGGTGCTGTCCACATTTATATATCTTATCCTAATTGCAGTTGGTAGTGGGCAACTACCACTTTGGGTGCATTTTTGATGCTGGACACTTTGGCCCTGATTCTGACCTTGGCGGACGGCGGAGGCTGTCCGCCAAGGTACCGCCGCCAAATGACCGCACCGCGGTCAGAAGACCGCGGCGGCCATTCAGACATTTCCTCTGGGCCGGCGGGCGCTCTCCAAAAGAGCGCCCGCCGGCCCAGAGGAAATGCCCCTGCAACGAGGACGCCGGCTCAGAATTGAGCCGGCGTAGTTGCAGGGGTGCGACGGGTGCAGTTGCACCCGTCGCGTATTTCAGTGTCTGCAAGGCAGACACTGAAATACTTTGCGGGGCCCTCTTACAGGGGCCCCGCGGCACCCCCTACCGCCATCCTGTTCATGGCGTGTTTCCCGCCATGAACAGGATGGCGGTAGGGGGTGTCTGAATCCCCATGGCGGCGGAGCGCGCTCCGCCGCCATGGAGGATTCCCCCGAGCAGCGGAAAGTCGGCGGGAGACCGCCAACTTTCCGCTTCTGACCGTGGCTGAACCGCCGCGGTCAGAATGCTCGTGGGAGCACCGCCAGCCTGTTGGCGGTGCTCCCGTGGTCAGTGGCCAGGGTCAGAATGACCCCCTTTGTCCTTGAAATGTCATCATGGAAATAAAGTAAATATATCATAGACCTCAGACAGGCTGACTTCTACATTCTAAAAGAAGCAACGCTTGAACATCATCGCCAATGGGACCACCAAGAGTACAATATAGCCATCTTCAAAATGTATGGCTTTGACAGACAGCCCATCCAAGCCAATGGCACTGTATAAAAATCCTTCAAAGTCAGTAGCTGAAAATGGCTGATTCAAAGCACATTCTCCCTGTGCTACTTTCTTCCATGTATTTTTTAAAGTATTGTTAACATGAGGTGTTACTGACTGCTAATGCTGTTTGTAGAGAGACCTAATAAAGTGCGTTATTTGATTGTAATTGCATCACATGGACAACAGATTAAAGAGTCATTAAGACTGCACCACCTGGAAAAGGTAACAAATGTATTATGTGGCCAAACCTTAGGACCATATTTCTAAGATACTTGGTCAGGCTTAAAATGCTTTAAAATTGGAAATACATGGGACAGCAAAAATAAAATTATTGTGCTTTGATTTTTTTTAAGGAAAGCTATTCCCAGCATATTTGAACGTAAGAAGTCGCTAATACATACCGAGATTATTTTAAATAAAAAACTGTGTATCTAAGGACTGACCAAAGGCATGATTCAATATCACGCATCCTATATGAATCTGTAAATCTGTAATTTGCTAGACTCTTGTGCTTAATGTCCGAGGTGCTGAGAGCACTGATACACTATAGAGCATTTAGAAGACAGGCCAAACTTGTTACAGAGACACACCTATGAATGCATATGCCCTGCAAAATAGTTCTGGAGTGTCGTAATTGGTGAACTATATGAAACACTTAATTTAGAGCCATGCTGGGGGTACTCGCGCGGCCAGGCTGAGATTTGTGCGCGTTGATCTTCACATCTGTGGAGCAGCGCTTCAGTGCGTCACAGAGCGGCTGTCACTTCCCACTAGAGTCAGGTCCCTCAAAGACTAGACAGGTGCCACGCGGCGGGCGCGAGCTCCGCTGAACACTGCAGGTTACGTTCGCTGGCACCGACCTCAATGCACAGCTTAAGTCTGCACCAATATCATATTTTTACACGATCATAAATGCTTTGGAACCCAGCATGAGAACATCGCCTGAGATAATTAATAGATTTCAGAGTCTTTTCTTTAAAGTTTCAGTACCCGTCTTTAGATGCAAAACATGTTTAGTGAACGACTCCCTGGTGGCCGTGAACACAGCATCCTCAACTTTATAGAATGGCTGAGTCTGTTGTAGATTTGCTAAATTAAAAAGAAGAGAAGCCTGTATGACACCATCAAAGTCAATACATGCTTGACTAAAGTTCTACTACTTATTTGCAAAGTTTAAAAAAATATTTTAACACTGCAAGTTCTAATTTCTTCTTGAGAGCGCAGTGTCATGGTTTGTGCTTTGTACTAGAATTTTATTTACCTATTTATTTAGAACTTTGAGTAACAATCGGTCAGAAACGATATACAAAAGGCCAAGTTACTCATCTCGGTACAGACAATAGATGGATTTAGTGGAGTCATATAAACCGATGTGGTTGGAGCTGGAAAGTGTTCCAATCAGTTTTAGAATGAAGAGCATAGGAAGCCACACTTACGAAATATCAGTTGCATGATAGAAGAAAATATAATTACACTCTTTGACGACACTGTCCAGGCAAGGTGTAACCTATCGTAAGTGAACTTGAGCTTCAGTGTTAGACCTAACAAAGCATCCCTTTAAATGTTCACCAGGAGCCTATTATCACAAGTGCTCTGGAGTGCACAACAGGCATGTGTGCCGCTTTGTATGTACTTTGGGCAGTTTGATACACAGAAGGGGGCACATGTTGTGGCACAGCCCCATCAATGACGCACATCCCTCCTGCACTCCGTGTGCTGGAGCGATCTCAGGGGGGTGTTCCCTCCATTGGATATGCGTTTGGCAAGGTGCTGTTGATGAATTCACTTTGCATTTGCAATGAGTTGTGGACGAATTTGCATAAGTTTATGCTAGGGAGTATAGTACATCAAAATTGTGAATTGTGCTTCGAAAGGCCAATCATATGACTCACTGCTGCATAATTTTCCCTGTTTCTCTAATAAAATGGGAGGCCGTTTTCCTGCCTGCACAGTGAAAGGCAAACCTGCAGCTTCAAACAGCCAGTCCACCTTTCACTAATACCCTGTGCCCAGTGTAGGTGCGAGTTCACGCCTGCATTAGGAACTGCGTGTTCATTTTGAAAGGATGCACTGACTTGGTCTGACAAGAGCAATGTGCCTTTTCTCTTATATGGGTTCAGGCCTTAATTGCGAATTAGGCTCATTTGCAAATCTTTGAAAACTAGGCATGGAACGCAGTCAAATACAAGAAAAAACATACTGTGTGTAGCAAGTTTCATAGCAGGCTCGTCAGGGTAGCGGACCAGTTCGAGGCATGCAATTTACGCCTCCCCAGGGCGGGACTGACAAGCCTCAGGAGGTCAGAAGCCCGTGAAAATCGGGCATGGTGATTGGACAACATTGTTCAAAGCCACCAATCAGAGGACTGGTCGGCAGAGGCCAAGGGGGTAAAAATGGGGTGCAGGGCAACATCCCCAGCATGGACCGACGTTGCATCAACAACTGACCTCGCATCAGCGATGTCAGCGGCACAGGAGTCAATGTACCATGTCCCAAAAAAAAAAAATTGGAGCTGGAGGAAGACGCGCCAACAGTAAGGATGCTGCGGAACCACTCACTGGACCTCGGAAGGATCCCATTGGATCATGGTGAGGACCCCACTTGGACCGTGCTAGGCGGTCCTGTGGTAGTGCGGAGAAGGTGACTGACCCACTGTCACATGGTATCAAGATGCAGTCGCCAGCCGTAGGCCGCGGGGTGGACAACCAACACCATGCAGTGCAAGTAACTGAGAAGAGGACTGGCCAGGCTAGCCCGTGGTAAGAGCTGCTGGAAACGGTCAAAGAGTGAGCAGGACTGGGACAGCAGCGGCTTTAATCCAAAGGCCTTTGCTTGGTGTCACTATCGCAGGAGTTGTAGTGCAGTGTTAGACTTTTCATCCTTGGCGTGGTCTCCCTTAACTTTTTGCCTCTGTTCCCCAGGTTATTGATGTGTGCTGGACTCTGATTTTGCTGTTTTTATTACTCTGGGCACTTTACCACTGCTAACCAGTGCTAAAGTGCAAGTGCTCCTGTTTAAAATGTGTATGTAATTGGTTCTCCATGATTGGCATATTTGTTTTACTGTTAAGTCCCTAGTAAAGTGCACTAGAGGTGCCCAGGGCCTGTAAATCAAATGTTACTAGTGGGCCTGTGTTAGAAATGGGGTCTTTGGTTGACAGTCAGGTTACCCCCTGTTCAAGCAAGGACCCTCACTCTAGTCAGGTTAAAAGAGAATCACCCTCAGCTAACCACTGCTTACCCCCTTGGTAGCTTGGCAGAGCAGTAGGCTTAACCTCAGAGTGCTAGGTGTAAAGTATTTGTACCAACACACACAGTAACTTAATGAAAAACACTACAAAATGACACAACACCAGTTTAAAGAAATAGGAAATATTTATCTAAACAAAACAAGACCAAAACGACAAAAATCCAACATACACAAGTCAAGTTATGAATTTATAAAGATTAAACTAAAAAAATAGCGCTTAGAAACAAAAATGCTTCAATGAGATGTTAACACGGCACCGTGACGGAGTCGTTCCCAACAAGCCGACACCAGCGGCACCGGACACGGAGTCGTGTAGACCCCCAAGTACAGTACCTTTGGTGAAGAGTGAAAACAAGCCGATGCGCGAAGTCGGGGATCGCGGCGTCTGTGCAAAACATTGAATCCGCGCACTTCGAGCGGCGTCGGTCACGACGTGGTGCGGCGACTTCCACCGAGTCGCGGACTTCAGCGGGGCTGCAGCGGCGTCGGGCCTGCGAAGAGCGTCGCGTTCCAGCGAAGGTTACGGCGTTGGGTGCAGGCGGCATCACCGGATTCAGCAGCGGCGTCGGTCCGGAGTCGTCCGAAGTCGATTTCCACCAGCTTTCCTTTCAAGGGTCCAGGGACAGGATAGGGCACCACTTGTCAGAGCAGGAGTCTCTCCAGAGACTCCAGGTGCTGGCAGAGAGAAGTCTTTGCTGTCCCTGAGACTTCAAACAACAGGAGGCAAGCTCTAACTCAAGCCCTTGGAGCTTTCTTCACAAGATGGAAGGCACACAAAGTCCAGTCTTTGCCCTCTTACTCTGGCAGAAGCAGCACCGCAGGAAAGCTCCACAAAGCACAGTCACAGGCAGGGCAGCACTTCTTCCTCAGCTATCAGCTCTTCTCCAGGCAGAGGTTCCTCTTGGTTCCAGAAGTGTTTCTCAAGTATGTAGATTTGGGTGCCCTTCTTATACCCATTTTAGGGGGTCATTACAACCTCGGCGGTCTTTTTAAAAGACCGCCGAGGCTGCGGGAGTCAGAATACCGCCATTGACGGCGGTATTCCTGGCTCCCTATTATGACTTTTCCTCTGGGCCAGCGGAAAAGTCACATCAACATTGCTGCCGGCTCGTACTAGAGCCGGCGGCAATGCTGATGTGCAGCGGGTGCAGTAGCACCCGTCACGCCTTTCACTGCCCATGCCAAGTGCATGGGCAGTGCAGGGGCCCCCAGGGGCACCCCAAGTCCCCTTTCCGCCAGCCTTTCAATGGCGGTGTTTACCGCCACGGACAGGCTGGCGGTCGGGGACTCATAATCCCCAGGGCAGCGGTGCTTGCACCGCTGCCCTGGGGATTATGACCGCGGTATAGTGGAGGGGCCGGCGGTATGGCCGTGGCTATTGCGCCATGGTCATAATAGCTGGCGGAACACCGCCAGCCTGTTGGCGGTGTTACCGCCAACTTACCGCCGGCCGCCAGCGTCGTAATGACCCCCTTAGTCTTTGAAGTCACCTTTCTTCAAAGGGGACTCACACCTACTTGTGAAATCCTGCCTTGCCCAGGCAAGGCCTCAGACACACACCAGGGGGTTGGAGTCTGCATTGTCAGAGGCAGGCACAGTCCTTTCAGATGAGAGTAACCACTCCACCCCTCCCTCCTAGCAGGGATGGCTAATCAGGAAATGCAGGTTACACCCCAGCTCCCTTTGTGTCACTGTCTAGTGTGAGGTGAAGAACAACCCAACTGTCAAACTGACCCAGACAGGGAATCCATAAACAAGGCAGAGTCACAGAATGGTTTAAGCAAGAAAAATGCCCACTTTCTAAAAGTGGCATTTTCAAACGCACAATCTTAAAGTCAACTTTACTAAAAGATGTATTTTTAAATTGTGAGTTCAGGGACCCCAAACTCCACATGTCCATCTACTCTCTAGGGGAATCTACACTTTAATCATATTTAAAGGTAGCCCCCATATTATCCTATGAGAGAGACAGGCCTTGCAACAGTGAAAAACGAAATTGGCAGTATTTCACTGTCAGGACATATAAACCACATTACTATGGCCCTCATTCCGACATTGGCCGGCGGCGGTCGCCGCCGGCCTGTCGGGGGCCGCCAGAATACCGTTCCGCGGTCGAAAGACCGCGGCGGTGATTCTGACTTTCCCGCTGGGCTGGCGGGCGGCCGCCTTCAGGCCGCCCGCCAGCCCAGCGGGAAAGAGGCTTCCACGATGAAGCCGGCTCGGAATCGAGCCGGCGGAGTGGAAGCTGTGCGGCGGGTGCAGTTGCACCCGTCGCGTATTTCACTGTCTGCGAAGCAGACAGTGAAATACATTTAGGGGCCCTCTTACGGGGGCCCCTGCAGTGCCCATGCCAGTGGGAGAACCGCCGGGAACTGGATGGTGGTAGGGGGGGTCGGAATCCCCTCGGCGGCGCAGCTAGCTGCGCCGCCTTGGAGGATTCCTATGGGCGGCGGTACACTGGCGGGAGACCGCCAGTGTTGCCGGTCCGACCGCGGCTTTACCGCCGCGGTCGGAATGCCCATTGGAGCACCGCCGGCCTGTCGGCGGTGCTCCCGCAGTCCTCCACCCTGGCGGTTTGAAACCGCCAGGGTCGGAATGAGGGCCTATATGTCCTACCTTATCCATACACTGCACCCTGCCCTTGGGGCCGCCTAGGGCCTACCTTAGGGGTGTCTTACATGTAAGAAAAGGGAAGGTTTAGGCCTGGCAAGTGGGTAGTGGAGGGGCCAGCGGTATGGCCGTGGCTATTGCGCCACGGTCATAATAGCTGCCGGAACACCACCAGCCTGTTGGCGGTGTTACCGCCAACTTACCGCCGGCCGCCAGGGTCTTAATGACCCCCATAGTAATGTGTTTTATATGTCCTGACAGTGAAATATTGCTAAATTCGTTTTTCACTGTTGCAAGGCCTGTCCCTCTCATAGGTTAACATGGGGGCTACCTTTAAATCTGATTAAAGTGTAGATTTCCTTTGGGAGCGGATGGACATGTGGAGTTTGGGGTCTCTGAGCTCACAATTTAAAAATACATCTTTTAGTGAAGTTGATTTTAAGATTGTGCGTTTGAAAATGCCTCTTTTAGAAAGTGAGCATTTTCTTGCTTATACCATTTCTGTGACTCTGCCTGTTTGTGGATTCCCTGTCTGGGTCAGTTTGACAGTTGGGCTGGTTGCACCTCACACTAGAAAGTGACACAAAAGGAGCTGGGGTGTAGTCTGCATTTCCTGATGAGCCATCTGTGCTAGGAGGGAGGGGATGAGTGGTCACTTACACCTGAAAGGGCTGTGCCTGTCCTCACACAATGCCGTCTCTGACCCCCTGGTGAGTGTCTGGGGCCTGGCCTGGGAAGGGCAGGATTTCACATTCAAAAGAGACTTTACTTTGAAGTAGGCCTACCTCAAAGGAGAAATTGGGTGTAAGAAGGGCACCCAAAACTACAGACTTTAGAAACACTTCTGGAACCAAGAGGAACCTGTGCCTGGAGAAGAGCTGAATAGCTGAGGAAGAAGTGCTGCCCTGCCTGTGACTGTGCTTAGTGGAGCTTTTCTGCAGTGCTGCTTCTGCCAGAGTAAGAGGGCAAAGACTGGACTTTGTGTGCCTTCCATCTTGTGAAGAAATCTCCAAGGGCTTGATTTAGAGCTTGCCTCCTGTTGTTCGAAGTCTCAGGGACAGCAAAGACTTCTCTCTGCCAGCACCTGGAGTCTCTGGAGAGACTCCTGCTCTGACAAGTGGTGCCCTATCCAGTCCCTCGGCCCTTGAAAGGAAAGCTGGTGGAAATCCAAGGAAATCGACTTCGGACCGACGCCGCTGCTGAATCCGGTGACACCGCCTGCACCCAACGCCGTTACCTTCGCTGAAGTCCGCAACTCCGTGGAAGTCGCCGCACCACGTCGTGACCGACACCGTTCGAAGTGCGCAGATTCAACGTTTCGCACAGACGCCGCGATCCCCGACTTCGTGCATCGGCTTGTTTTCACTCTTCACCAAAGGTACTGTACTTGGGGGTCTACGCGACTCCGTGTCCGGCGCCGCTGGTGTCGGCTTGTTGGAAACGACTCTGTCACGACGCCGTGTTAACACCTCATCGAAGCATTTTTGTTTCTAAGCGCTATTTTTGAGTTTAATCTTTAAAAATTCATAACTTGACTTCTGTATGTTGGATGTTTGTCATTTTGGTCTTGTTTTGTTTAGATAAATATTTCCTATTTTTCTAAACTGGTGTTGTGTCATTTTGTAGTGTTTTCATTAAGTTACTGTGTGTGTTGGTACAAATACTTTACACTTAGCACTATGAGGTTAAGCCTACTGCTCTGCCAAGCTACCAATGGGGTAAGCAGGGGTTAGCTGAGGGTGATTCTCTTTTACCCTGGCTAGAGTGAGGGTCCTTGCTTGAACAGGGGGTAACCTGACTGTCAACCAAAGACCCAATTTCTAACATGCAGCAATCGTCGTCTGCTACCACTGCCTGATAGGCCGGGTGGAGGATGGTCCCCCTTTTCTCCAAAACTCAGAGAGCAGAACACGCAAACCCTCAAGTGTGACACCATGAGTTACAGGACGGAAGGACCAGAGAGCGGGCAATGAGTCCAGGGCAGAGGCTCGCTGCTGCAACTTCAGAAATTGCAGACATGGTAACGGTGGCAGCAAGGAGGATCGCTAGAGTAGCACGGGCTGGTGTAACTGGAATGAGCTCACCGGGCCACCAAATGGGTGCCTATTTCTGGCTTCGAGGCGGACAGCACAACAAGCACCTGGAGCTAATACAGTTGTGCTTATAGCGACCAGGATACGCACAACACAACCAGTAAACAACATTGAGACCACTAACTCTTGTGGAGATGGTTGAATTGCCCAGGTTATCTGGTATAAAAGGAGGGAAGGTTAACATTCCCCTTGACAAGGATGGAAGAGGTCCTAGTGGCATTTACAACACATATAAGGTTAAGGCACTGCCACTTACTTTGTGACGTATAACCATGTTTTTTTTAATAAGGAAATTCGGGCAGCGGCGTTGCCTCGCTAAGATCACCAAACAACACAAACTAAACATAGTCTCCTTTGTCGACGACACCCAGTTTATCCTCTCCCTGTCCGAGGACTCTACGCAAGCCAAGAGGAATTTCCACAACGGGATGAGCAGTCGCCGCCTAGATTGAGGCGAGCTGCCTCAAGCTCAACTCGGACAAGATAGAGATCCTTGTGATTGGCTCCACCCCTTCTGACTAGAACAACTCCTGGTGGCCCACCGCTCTGGGTAACGCCCCCACCTCCACTGACCATGCACGCAACCTGGGCATCATCCTGGACTCCTCTCTATCGATGACCCGCCAAATTATCGCTGTCTCCTCATCAAGCTTCAACACCCTCCGTCTCCTGCAGAAGATCTTCAAATGGATTCCCCCGACACAAGGAAGACAGACACCCACGCAGTCATCACCAACAAACTAGACTATGGCAACACACTCTATGCCAGCACCACCAAGAAACTTCAATCTAGACTACAAGGAGTCCATAATGCAGCAGCCAGACTCATCCTGGACATCCCCTGTCACAGCTGTATCTACTCCCACCTCAGAAACCTACACTGGCTCCCGGTCAACAAGCGCATCACATACAAACTCCTGATCCACACCTTCAAGGCACTGCACAACATAGTACCAGCATACCTCAACCACCGCCTCACCTTCTACGTATCCAACAAAAGTCTCCGTGTCTCGCAGTTCGCCTTTGCAGCTGTCCCCAAGATCCAGAAAACTACAGCAGAAAGAAGATCCTTCTCTTACCTAGCAGTCTGGACATGGACACAAGGATTGAGGTAAGCACGGGTGGGTTTCACGAAGCCTGGAACCTTATATCCCCAGTCACTTTCGACTCCGCGCGGAGCTTGCTTCTTTAATGCGCGGGGTAAGGGTTTACTGGCTTCCCTTTCACAATGGTGCACACGATACCCCAACTCCACTGCCGTCATATCTCGTGCCAGGAAGGTACGTTGTGGATGGCAAGCGACAGGGAACAGCCAGTCAGAACAGGAGGGTATATATGCAAATTTGCGACTTTGACTTCACAGAGGGCAAAGGTTTGCCATGAGGAACTTTCTTTTTGCGTTGCAATGCTGGGGATATCTTCACGGTTTCAGTGGCCAATACCTGCCGGTCGAGTTCTTGCCTAAGAGAACTGCGGAAATGTGCAGAGATAAACAAGGCCAGTCAGTGGGCATATATAGCATGTCTCCCTCTCAGATCCTGTGTGTTAGGCAGAAAGAGGGTAAACGGGCATAAGTCACTTGTCTCCCTCTCAGACCCGTGAGCTTAGGTAAATATAGTTCTTCACCTAGATTTCCCTTTATCGTTATGAAAGCACTTTTGAGATATGTGCGTTCAGAATGCTATCTGTACAAAACCTGCTGCATTGATTCAATCTGCTTTCTGTAATAAATGCTACGTGAGTTCTCGCTGAAGAGAACCTCCAGCAATGCGCAGAGGTCACACACAGCCTTAGCAAAAAGGGAAAACACCTGTCAACCATTTAGTGGCTGTTTGGTGCTGAGGGGAAGTAATAAACGTGCAAAACTCCTGTATCCCCCTCTCAAATTCTGTGATCTTCGGTAGATATTACTTCACTTGGGTTTCCCTTCACTATCAAGTATGGAAGCCCTTTTGAGCTGTGTGTTCAGAGTGCCATTTGTACAGAACCTATTGTACTTGTTCGATATGCTGTGCTGGAATAGTCGGACTACGTTCAGACACCTGCCTTGCCTATTAGTCCACTATGGTTCATGTGTAAAGCTATATGTACTTCGCAGTACAGGGTTATAAGGTGACATGTAATGGCCTGATAACAAGTGTTGGGGCAAGGCTTGAGCAGCACAAGGAAAGGGAATTGCAGGTTCAACTAAGTCATATTTTTCCAGGCTGGTGGCTAGCTCCACTTTATATGCAGCTTTCATCAGCTCCATAAATCCGTTGGTTTTGACAGACCGATGGTAATTTCTATTGGCGTTACTATTTTGTGTGAGAATTTGGACACTAAGAGCCAGATTTAATAGAAAATTATGGTGCGCGGCACTGTGCCAAATTTGACAGCGTTGCGCACTGTCATTTTCAAAATGCAGGGTTGTGCCATATTTAATAGAATATGGCGCTCCCATGTGTTTCCCCCTGCGCCGGTGCTAAATTAGCTGTCATGCGCCAACGCAGCAACCCTTTACCATAGTGCAAGGATGGCTGCGTTAGGGGAGATTGTTTTTGTGCTGGAAGGGACAGAATGCAGCACACATAGAAAGAGCAAAAAAGGTGGAGAAATGAAAGCATTGCTCTTCATTGCGCCATGCTAACGCCACCCCTGGGGTGGTGTTAGATTTTGGCGCTGCCTCAGGTTTACAAAAACTCATAAATCTGAGGCAGCGTCGAAGTGCAATGGATGTGGCATGCCCAAGAGGCCGTAGTTACACGGTGGTGTTAAGCCACAAAAAGTGGCTTACTGCCACTTTGTAAATACGACGCAGGGCATTGTGCCACCGGATGTCACGAAAGTGATGCTCCGGTGGAGCTAGGGGCTCTTAAATATGCCCCTGCATGTATTGCCTGAGGTGCGGTGTTGCCTTGATCTTGCACTGTCGATCTACTGTGCATTGTTTCCCATTTGCGGTTCACTCACTTGTGGCCCAACGGGTAAAGCTTGCCACTGGCAGACACAAGGGCCAGCACTGTAGGGGGGCCATGGGCTGATGGAAGGAGGCTGTCTGGCTCTTTCCCAGCAATTGAGAAGGTGTGGCTCTGGGCAAAGCATCTACTTGCTAAGTTAGAGGTTCTGTGAGATCTGGCATAAGCCAAGATCATTCTGCTTCCACTTTCATATGCAGGAAGCACCTCCTCGTAGGGCCTTCAGCTAACCCACGTTTCCCAGTTGCCCGTTGTTCCTCTGTAACAAGGCGCACATCTTCACACATAGTAGACCTGGACACGTCCAAAAGGAACTTCCACTCAAGAATGGAAGCCATTGCCAACTGGATGAGAGAAAGTTGCCTCAAGCTCCACTCCAACAAGACTGAGCTCATCATCTTCGGAAATGCCACCTCAACTTGGGATGACTCCTGGTGGCCCACATCCCTCAGCGTCCCCCCTTTCACCGATCGAGCAACTGGTGGCCCTGGCCACCATCCCTCGCATTCGTAAAATCACCATCGGAGGACGATCCTTCACCTACATCGCAGCAAAGAGCTGGAACAACCTCTCCCTGCACCTCAGACAAAGCCCATCGCTCACCATCTTCAGGAAGAACCTCAAGACGTGGCCCTTCAGATGAGGCCTCTTCCCCCCCAGTGCCTCGAGACCCTCACGTGTGAGAAGCCACACTTTACAAAAACTGATTGATTGATTGATTGAGTAGTTCCTGTAGGCCTGGGACTGCTATGAGGGCAACCTGCTCTGTGACATCCAAAACAAAAACAAAAAAACCCAGGGCACAGCACATGGAGCAGACGTTACTAAAGATGCAGCCTCCTGGGGCTGCACTGGAGCATATTGGGGAAAAGGGTAATCCCCTTGTTTTCCTGTCAGGGCTTGTGGTACTCAGGAGTACACTGGAACCGGCTACAGGAGCACATGGGTCGAACCAGTCAACTGGGCAAAGATGGCATTATATGAGGAATAATATTACATTCGTTCACCCCATGTCAGGAAGCGGCCCCGGGGTCTGCTGAGCCAAGGCTCTGTCCCAAATCATTCCATAGAACACAAATGATAAGTAAGTCAATGTCTGATAATCAGGGATAGCCAATTTAACAGTTACTTTGTAACTGGTGAGGACACTTGCACTTAGTTCTTTTTAACAGGCCTCAGTGTGCTCTCAGGAGTCGAACACCAATGGAATCAGTCTACCCAACAGTAGCAGTTCACAATGGTGGGGGGAACATGCAAAAAGAGCCATTTCCTAAAATGACCCCCTCCTCTGGAAGCAGCAGCACTGAGCAAATTCTGAGAAACAACGTAAACCTAATGGGTGAACCACTATACCACTGGAGGACCTAAGAAATAATATGATTGCCAAGCTGGTGGGCCTTGAGATAGCTAATGGCAAGTAAGGAGTAGTTGCAAATGTGTGGGTGCTCTCAAACTTGTGGCATCCACAGGAGCAAAGATGGCCTAGCACTAAAGGGAGGAGCTGCCATTGGTTTTGAAACAACTGGAGCATCACCTGAGCTCTGGTGGAGAGGGAGATACCTCTTGTCTGAAGAGGGAGCTAGCCATGAATAAAGGGTGAGGATGTGGAGATCTTTAGTTTTGTCACTAAGCGTTGAGCCTCAGGACCTGATCATCACCCAGTGGTACTGGGTAAACCAGCTGACCTCACATGCCTACATAATACAGCAGTGTGCCTTTCGGTAATTCAACTGGTACAAGATGCCTTCTAGTGGGTTTACAGAAGAGTCTAGTGGTGTAATCGGGCCACAGTATGGGCCTGTGTTTAACCTCATGGCCACAGGTTCAAAGCCCAGACGGTCCACTCACTCTTTCCAGTGGCAATGTCTTGTGTCTGTGATGGGTCAGGCTTCTCCAGGACAAGATTTCAAATCAAGCCTAGGCTGATAAATTAACTTTGAGACAAACAGCATCTGGGGTGGGCATGGATATGTTCTTGTTGAACATATTGGGGGCATTGGAGCAATTGCATATTTTTCATATAAGTCAGAGACAGGGGGAGCTGCATGTGGTCGAGAAACCACTTGCAGTGTGGCGGAAGCATTACACAGACAGCCACAAGCACAACAGCCTAAACGAAGGCCGGCTCAAACAATGTCCCTGGGATGCCTTACTGCAGGGACATGGGAGAGCAGACAGGGGGCCAGCAAAGGGTCAGCAGCAGGTGAACACAGCACTTGCAGCCTGGGCAAAGCCGAAGCAGGGTGCCCACAGGAATTGGTAGCAAGGTGGGAGTCTAGCAGCCCAACACGGGGTACCTGACCTACAGGCTTTTATCAAGGAGGCTCTGCGTGAATCAAAAACACTGATGACAAACAGTGGTAATAAATGAGCCAAAGGACAATCAAGTACATATATCATACATTGAACGTGTTGATGATCACTCGTTGCTATGCTTTATGTACCATGTATTTGAGGTAATAAATCTGTGGCTGTTAATACTCTAACAAAGTCTCCCCTCTTGTCTGTTGGGGAAGAGTAACTGGGAAAAGTCACAGAAGCATGGTTGAGAAATGGCCGTGAGGGAATTGTCGGTCTCTGCACATCTGGGAGGGGTTACAGCATACCATGCTAATAGAAAACACTTTTCAATTAAAGAAAACAAAATGCATTTAGATTGTAAAGATCAAATGTTTAGTTGATTTGCAGAATTATATTTCTTAAATCTTTTCATATGCAATAAATATTTATGGTCACTGATTTTCATGTATCAGAAGAGTGTATTCTTAGAGTCATAGGCCCTCATTACAACCCTGGCGGTCGGTGATAAAGCGACGGTAATACCGCCAACAAGCCAGCAGTAAAAAAATGGAACTATGACCACGGTGGAAACCGCCCACACAGACAGCCACTTTGACACACCGACCGCCACGGCGGTAGGAACAAGCACCGCAGCAGTAATCGCCAACTTTTCCGGGGGCTGTACCAACGACATCAAAAGCACAGCGGAAACAGATCTCAGAAGTCAAAGGACTCACCTCTGGAGACTCAGGGAAGAACCATGCCGCCATGGAGCCCGAACTGCAGATGTTCCCCATGCTGGTCTACCTCCTCCTACACCAGGAATACCAGTGACGATGACCACGATGAGTACTGCCGCCTAGCACACAGGGGCCAGGGAGGAAAAAGAGAGTGACACACGCAACACCCCCACCCCCACGCCCAACAGCATTCACACAAACAAATGCAACAACATTACACATCCACCCCGTACCCCTGAGGAGTAATGCAAGGACAAAAGGAAGTGATTGAAGTGAGTGTAATAAGATAAAATACTAGAAATACATCCTCAAAAATCAAATCAGTATTTACATATATACAAATGGAGGGACACTGCCCAGTCCATAATGTCCGTGGGCCACAGGGCCACATCACATAGGCCAAGGCCCCACCTTACTCCTGCACCAACACGGAGAGAACACTGCTGGGGCATCAGGTCAAAAATACACAGGCACCTCAGGGGGACGGGGAATGTGGGGGCACCTTAGCCGGAAGATGGTACAACACCACTTGTCCTAGAGGGGGCAACATGCCCTGTGCATGGTCCTGGGGAGTGCAAAGCCACAGTGTCTCAAGTGGGTGGTTTGCCCACTGCTTGGTCCTGGGGAGTGCAAAGTCACAGTCTCTCAAGTGGGTGGTTTGCCCACTGCTTGCTCCTGGGGAGTGCAAAGCCACAGTCTCTCTAGTGGATGGTTTGCCCACTGCTTGGTCCTGGGGAGTACAAAGCCACAGTCTCTCAAGTGGGTGGTTTGCCCACCAGTTCTGAAGGGGGCTTTGTGCCCAGTGTGCTTCATCCTGGCAAGGAGGGGGTGAGTGGATGCCTTCTTCCACTGGTTCTGGAGGCGGCTTTGTGCCCAATGTGCTTCATCCTGGCAAGAAGGGACTGAGTGAATGCCTTCTTCCACTGGTTCAGCAGGGGGCTTTGTGCCCAGTGTGCTTCATCCTGGCAAGGAGGGGGTAAGTGGATGCCTTCTTCCACTGGTTCTGGAGGGGGCTTTGTGCCCAGTGTGCTTCATCCTGGCAAGGAGGGACTGAGTAGATGCCTTCTTCCACTGGTTCTGGAGGGGGCTTTGTGCCCTGTGATGCAGCCCTTGGGGAGTGCAAGGTCACAGTCGCTCACCTGTGTGTCAGACCCACACGATTTGCAGTGGTCAGGATGCATTACAGTTCATGGAGGCAGGACTACACACTGCCCACCAGCATGAGCCACTGCTCAGTGGTGACAGTGCTGGTGCTGGTGTCGGTGCTGCCAGTGGTAGGGGAGGCACCAGCCCTTCCCCTGCAGCCTCGGACGCCTCCCCACTGAGGCTGCTGCTGCTGGCAGTGGTGCTGGAGGCGTTGTAGTGCAGGTGCAGGTGCTGGTGGTGGTGCTGGTGTTGGTGCAGCCAGTGGTGTGGGGAGGCTCCAGCCCTTCCCCTGCAGCCTCAGACGGCTGCCCATTGGGGCTGCTGCTGCTGGCAGTGGTGCTGGCAGTGGTGCTGATGGTTGTGCAGGTGGCGGTGTTGGTGGCGGTGCAGGTGGCAGTGCTGGTGGTGGTGCCTCGGACGGCTGCCCACTGGGGCTGCTGCTGCTGGCAGTGGTGCTGATGGTGGTGTAGGCAGTGGTTGGGGGAGGCTCCAGCCCTTCCCCTGCAGCCTCGAACAGCTGAAGCACCATGGTCGGAGTTGGGGGCTCAGATTCAGTCCCAGCACCAGGCCTCCTGTCCTTCCTGCCTGCAGGGGCAGGCTCTTTGCCCTTGCCGTCTGGTGGTGCCTATTTGCCCTTGCCATCTGGTGGTGCCTCCTTGCCTTTGCCATCTGGTGGTGCCTACTTGCCCTTGACCTTGCCAGCTGGTGGTGCCTCCTTGCCCTTACCCTTGTAAGCTGGTGGTGCCTCCTTGCCAGCTGGTGGCACATCCTTGCCCTTCCCCTTGGCAGCTGGTGGTACATCCTTGCCTTTCCCCTTGGCAGCTGGTAGTACATCCTTGCCCTTCCTCTTGGTAGTTGGGTATCTGAGTGCTTGCAATTGTGTACTTTGGGAGGAGGTGGCACAGACACAGTGGGAGACGTGTGCATGGATGTGGGGGTGGTGACTGCAAGTGTGGGGTGTGTAGTGGTAGGCGTGATGGTGATGGAGGCAGTGGGTGTGGATGTAGTGCATGCAGGTGTGAGTGGAGATGATACTGGGAGGGAGGTGGACGAGGAGGAGGAGGGGACACAGTGGAGGCAGTGGATGTTGGTGTGTCTGCATCTGGATGGTGTTTGTGTGAGTGCCTGTGGGATGATGTGTGGTGCTTGTGTTTTCCTGAGCCACTCCTGTGTGTTGTCTTGGGTGCATGCTGGTCTGAATGTGTGCTTGGGATAGGTTGAAGATCAGGGGAATGGGACTGGGCAGAGGAAGTTGGAGGGGGGAGGCTAGAGACAGGAACAATGGCTGCCATGAGGGAGGAGGGCAGAGCCTGGCATGATCTCTGTTGGGCTGCCATGTCAGAGTGAATGCCCTCCAGAAATGCATTTATTTGTTGCAAATGCCCATTCACTATGGTTGACTGCCCAACAGAGGTGGATCTCAGGAGGTCAATAGCCTCCTCACTCAGGGCAGCAGGGCTAACTGGGGCAGGGCCTGAAGTGCCTCGGGCGAAGGAGATGCCCACCCTCCTGGGTGATCGGGCACGGGAAACTCGCTGAGGGGCTGCTGGGAAGGCGGTGCTGGTACAGGGGGTGGCGGCTGTACCTGTAGTTGGGGTAGCCACAGAGCTGTCCGCCACAACTAGGGAGCTTCCATCGGAGGAGGTATCACTTTCAGAACTGTTCCCTCCTGTCTCCGCTGTGGTGCTCCCCTCGCCCTCCGTCCCACTAGTGCCCTCAGCGTCGGTGGATTCGGCCTCATGGGCCCTGTGGGATGCTGCTCCCTCCATTGCCAGTGCCTCTGCTCCTCCGCCAGATGATGCTAATGCACATAAGGACAGGATGACAAAACAAAAAGGGGGGAAGAGACAGAGGATACACTTGGTCAACGGCAGCATCAACACCACAGTTGGTGTACACAACACAAAGGGAACAGCCCTACGCACTAGGGAATGCACTACCAGTCACAATGCTAGTCACCATGCCATGGACAGTAATACCTAACGCCAATTGCAGCATATCTAAGACCAACAGAGCCCTGCCCAGTAGTGGATGCCCACTAGCTTGGTTGGAGGTGAGGTTCATCAGCCCCTGCCCAACATGGAACCTATCCTGCAATGTCCGGCCTGGCCTAGGGACACCAATAGGCCCACATCCCCATCCGGAGACCACCCCACCATGCGCAAGTATTATATTGGGAAACTGTACTCACCCCCTTCTGGCTGCTGTGTTGCCCTCAAGCGCCCATCCAGCTCCGGATAGGCCACCACCAGTTTGAGGAACATCAGGGGGGTGTGGGTTCGATGGCCACCCCTTCCTCGTTGGGAGGCCATCCCCAGCTGGGCCTCCCCGTCTTTCGTGCCCAGTGTCTCAGGTCCTCCCACCGTTTGCAACACTGGATGCTCCGCCTGTCCTTGGGGATGGCACGCCATACACCCTTTTTCTGATGGGCGCTGACCTGCAGAGGAAATACACATAGAAAAAGGGCATCAGTCATACCGTCTGGCCTGTTACACTAATGGCCCACCATATCCCTCCCATCCCCTTACACACATAGATTGCCCACCATACATGCAGCACGCCGCCCAGGACCCTTCAACCACCCCCCCTTACACGAGGTCCTCACATACAGCACTCCATGCATTCATGACCCATGCATTGTGCTCAGAGTGTACTCACCTGTTGGTCTGAAGGCCCATACAGCAGTCTCTCCAACTCCACAGCGGTGAAGGCAGGGGCCCTTTCCCCAGTCACACGAGCCATGGTAGGTTCCAGACCCAGGTCATAGTAGCACATGCAGTGTAGTTCATCTCCTGTTGAAGGTCAGGTAGCAAGTGAGAGAACAGATAGAAAATGTCGGTCACGTCCGCGGCGGTGCGTACCATCACCGCCGACGTACATCACCATTGGCTACTGTAACCTATAGGGCCCAATGACAACCAATGAGGAGTTGCACGGCGGTACTCGACCACCTCCCGCAACGGCGCACAACGTCATCGGCATTACCTCATTTCCACATGTCCATCCACACAGGACAGGCGGGCGCCATTTCAGGGGGGGGGGGGCAGGCCATTGCACCTAACTGCGTCACAGCACACATAGGCACCATTTGGGCCTGTACAACAACATACTGTTTCTGTCACAACATGAACCCACTGTACATTTTTTAAATGTTGAATACTTTACAGATGCTCATCGTTTTGCCCCCTAGATTACAACCGCTGAGGATGAATAGGAGATGGAGACACCCCTCCATGTACAGACCCCTGGTGGACTTGGCAACAATAGAGGACAGGCACATTATCCTCACCTACAGACTTGACAGGGCCACAATCCAAGAGCTGTGTGCCCAATTGGAGCCAGACCTGATCTCTGCTATCCATCACCCCACTGGGATCCCCCCTCTTGTGCAAGTCCTACCTGTGCTCCATTTCTTGGTAACTGGCTCCTTCCAAGTGAAAGTGGGCTTGGCAGCAGGAATGTCTCAGCTAATGTTCTCAATAGTGCTGACCAGAGTGTTGTCTGCCCTGATGAAACACTTGCACAGCTACATTGTTTTCCCCAGGTGGAGGATTTGGCCACAGTGAAAGCTGACTTCTATGCAATGGGACATATCCCCAACATTATTGGTGCAATTAATGGTACACATATTGCATTTGCACCCCCCCCCCGTAGAAATGAACAAGTGTTCAGAAATCAAAAGAGCTTTCACTCGATGAATGTGCAGATAGTGTGTCTGGCGGACCAGTATATCTCCCATCTCAATGCAAAGTATCCTGGGTCTGTGCGTGATGCCTTTATCCTGAGGAATAGCAGCATCCCATATGTGGTGGCTCAACTCCAGAAGCACAGGGCGTGGCTAATAGGTGAGCCCATGGTCCCCACCCAGTATATGTTGGTGTATGGGGTTGGCCCTAAGGATTAGGGTCTGGCTAACAGGTATCCCTCGGCATTTGCAGGTGACTCTGGTTACCCCAACCTCTCATGGCTACTGACCCCAGTGAGGAATCCCAGGATAAGGGCAGAGGAACGTTACAATGAGGCACATGGGCAAAGAGGAAGAATTATACAGCGAACCTTCCGCCTCCTGAAGGGAAGATTTCAGTGCCTCTATCTAACAGGTGGTTCCCTGTGCTACTCACCCAAGAAGGTGTGCCAGATCATCGTGGCATGTTGCATGTTGCACAACCTTTACTTACGTACCCAGGTGCCTTTTCTGCAGGACGATGAGGCTGGAGATGGCCGTGTGGGAGCGGTGGAGCCTGTGTACAGTGACGAAGATGAGGCAGAGGATAAGGATGTGGACAATAGAACATCAATCATACGACAATACTTCCAGTGACACACAGCTAAGACACTGTAACTTCACATTCCATTGCAGTTTTGTATTGTAAATTGTCACTGGCAGGCTGATATTCCCACTACTATGACCACTTACTGTACCATTTGAAATGTCTATTTACAGATATCTGTGCCCCATTCTGGCTCCTGGTGTATTGACTGCAGCAAAATACAGGTCATACCTATGTATGCATGATTGTACAGTTGAATTGCAATGTCTATAGATTGTTGAACGAATACATAGTTCAATCACTTGACAGACGCAATACTTGTATTTTTTACAAGGATGTTTATTTATGTGCTAATAAGTGGATGGGGTATTGCTATAGGCTGGGGGGCGGTGGAGGAGAGTCCAGGTAAGAGTTCCAGTCTATTTGTATCACAGGTGCATTGTCCAAGGGGGCATAGGAAGTGGAGCAATGGCAGTTCAAGGTGGACAGGGTAACAGAGTGGCACACAAGGGTGACCATCAGGAGAGTACTATTTCCTGGCGGGGTCTTGCAAATGTTCTCTGGCTTCTGCCTGGATTGCAAGGACCGTTTGCGGGGTGGTTCTCCTTCCGCAGGGGGTGGGGTGCTGGTGGCCTGTTGTTCCTGTGGCGGGCTTCCGCTCCACTAGCTCTCAGTGGAGGTGGGGGGCTATTCATCGGTGTGGCTAGTGTCAGGGGCCCGTTGGTGTGCCACTGCTTCCCTCATAGTGTTGGCCATGTCTGCCAGCACCCCTGCAATGGTGACTAGGGTGGTGTGGATGACCCTCAGGTTCTCCGTGATCCCCAGGTACTGTCCCTCCTGCAGCCGCTGGGTCTCCTGCAACTTGGCCAGTATCTGGCCCATCGTCTCCTGGGAATGGTAGTATGCTCCCAGGATGTTGGTGAGTGCCTCGTGGAGAGTCAGTTCCCTGGGCCTGTCCTCCCCCTGTCGCACAGTAGTCCTCCCAGGTCCCCTGTTGTCCTGTGTCTCTGTCACCTGAACCGTGTGCCCACTGCCACTGACCCCAGGTCCCTGATCGTCCTGTGTTTGTGGTATGGCCTGGGGTCCCTGTAGTGGTGGACACACTGCTGATTGACATGTCCTGGGGACAGAGGTATGGGTCCACTGGGTGGGTGCTGTGCTGGTGTTTCCTGAGGAAGGAGGCTCTGATGTGGTATGGGACTGTGCCTGGGTAACCGATTGTCCGGAGGTCCCTGATGGGCCAGGTTGGTCATCCTGATGCAAGCGTGCAGAGCTGCTGCCATCACTGTGGGCCTCTTCAGTGGGGGGACTGGATGTTGCTGGCACCTCCTCTCCGGTGATGTTGTGTGGGGGACCTGTGGGGATGTAAATGCAGTGTTATTGTTTCTGCGTGTGACATCTTGTGCAGGGGTGTGTTGCCCTGTATGGTTGTGATTGCCCTGGCAGCTTAGGCTTGTGTGAGTGGTGATTTGGTTGGATAGGTGATTGTCTCAAGTGTGCATGCTTTGGTGATGGGTGTACATGCAGGTCTGTGATGGGTGTCCATGCATTGGTGTTGGATGCAGGGCTTGATAGTGGGAGGGGTAGGTTGTGATGGTGGGGTGTATGTGAGGTGGTGGAGTGAAGTCATGCAGGTAGGGGGGTGATAGTAATAGAGATTTAACTCACCAGAGTCCAGTCCTCCTGCTACTCCTGCCAGGCCCTCAGGATGCAGTATTGCCAAGACTTGCTCCTCCCATATTGTTAGTTGCGGTGGAGGAGGTGGGGGTCCACCGCCAGTCCTCCGTACTGCAACCACGGAACGCACCTTCCCCCGTAGGTCGTTCCACCTCTTCCTGATGTCATCCCTTCTTCTGGGGTGCTGTCCCGCGGCGTTGACCCTGTCCACAATTCTCCGCCATAGCTCCATCTTCCTAGCAATGGATGTCTGCTGCACCTGTGATCCGAATAGCTGTGGCTCTACCCGGATGATTTCCTCCACCATGACGCTTAGCTCCTCTTCTGAGAACCTAGGGTGTCTTCGTGGTGCCATGGGTGTAGGGTGAGTGGTGTGTGTGTGAGGGTGTGTGGGGTGATGTGTTGGAGAGTGTGCTGTGAGGTGCGTGGATGCTGTATAGGTGATAGTGTTCTGTGGCTCTGGTTGTGTGGATGCTCTTGCTGTATCTCTCTCTAGTGGCAATTGTTTTGAGTCATAAAGGGTTGTGGGTAATGTGTGTGCGTGTTTTATAGTGGTGTGGGTGTGTGGTGTGTGTATGGGTGTCAGGTGTGTGTTATTGAAATTGTCCAATGTGGTGTTGTTTTGTATGTGTGTGTGTATTATGAGCACTGCGGTATGTACCGCCAATGGTTTACCGCGGTTGAATGTCTGCTGCGGTGATTCGTGGGTCAAAATGCTGTGGGCTTAGGTCTGTTGGCATAACGGTGTGGGTTTTGCTAACGCCATTTTATCACTGACCTTTGGGCTGGCAGACTTATGTGTGTGTCTGCATAGTGATGGATTGTTATGTGTGTATCATATTATGGGTAGCGTAAACCGCAGCGGCGGCGGTATGTTGGCGACAGTCAGCATGGCCGTAAACGGGACTTACCGCCAATGTCATAATGAGGGCCATAGTCTCTGTCTGTTTTACATGACCTCCTTGGATTAACACATTTAAATTTATGAGGAAACTTCAGCTCAGGATACATGATGTGCAGTGCAAATGTTAATCCTAAAGGGTCTCATGGGCATCTGGAGTACACTGTACTGTTAAATATAGGTGTTAATTGTAAAAAGGCAGGGAATGGATAGGCTACAGAAATTAAAGTCTGCCATCACCCAGTAGATATGAGTTTTGCAAGGAGGGTTTTAGGATTGAATATGACATTTCACTACTTTCTCCACTTCAAATGTAACTTCCCTAGGACATGGTGCCCAAATCTGTGCGGTACTAATTAAGCAGCCATCCATCTGCTCATCCCTCTATTCGACTTCTGTCTGTCCATCTGACCACACCCATATATGCCTGCCTGTCTGTTGTCTGACTAAGTATGTTGTGTGGGACTATGGGACAGATTTGCACCATCTAACAACACATTAGCATTATTTTTTATGCCAATGTGGCGTTAGATGGACAAAAATGACTCACCAGTTTTACAAAGTGGTGCAATGCATGCATTGTGCCACTTTGTAACTATTTGCACTATATCATGCATGCACCATGTATAATGTATGCAAAGGGGACGTTCACCCATTGGTGGGACGAAAAAATGACGCAAAGATATCTAAGGGATTTCTTTAGGTCATTTTTTTTTTGGCACTTTTAACGTCTACTCAGAGGAAGCATTAAAAGAAGGCCCACTTATTCATAATGGGTCTTAATGGGCTTTGCAGGATTAGTGTCAAGATATTTTATGCTAATCCTGCAAAGCTCTGAATTAGTGTAAAAAATGTTGACACTAGTTCCCTAACCACCTCCATGGTGCGCCATATCTTAGATATGGCGCAAACATGGAGGCCTTAGGGGGATGCTAAGGGGTGCAAGAAAAGTGGCGCTGCACTGGGTGCAGCGCCTTTTTCTTAAATCTGGCCCTATGTGTGGGTGTATATATCTGTGAGCGTGGTGTGTGTGTGTGTGAGAGCCTTTGCACTGATCTGTGTTCACAGGTGTCTGTATATTTACTGATATGTTTGATGTGTATGCTGGTGTTTGTTCATGGGTGCATGTAAATCTGGTGGTGCGTGTCATAAGGTGTATGCAGATGTGCTGCACTGTGTGAGCACTGGCATCTGTTGGTGAATTGCTGTTTATGCATACGTGAACGTACCTCTGATATAAGCGATTGTGTGCATGATTGGTATGCGACTGGGAATGCATGCACCATACGTAATCCAATAGACTGGCTCGTCAGTGTTTTATATTAAACATCTCCAGATCTGGGCAACACACTAACGATGTTCCTGCCACAAAAGCCTCATATGGTCAGATTTCCAAAAAGAGAAAAAGATATAGTGATCGAAACCCGCGTAGCAGCTGATTTTGCCATTTCCTGTTAGATGCCTCACATTATTGAAAAGTAATTAATGTCTGATGCATAGATTCAAAGTGACACACTGCAGACATTTGTGAGTTTGTGCGAGTCATAAAAATTCTAGGTGCCCTTGAATACACCAGCTTCTTCTAGCACTACTTTTACGGCTTAACCCCTTCGCTGCCAGGCCTTTCGGGCACAAAGCTGCACAAACCACCAACACTTAAAAATGGGGTTAAAAGGCCGCTTTAATAGAACAGGTCTGGTTAATAGAACCTTGGCATTTGCCTTACAAAACTAAACCAGCCTCACTAATACATAAAACATCCTAAACCTCCCACCCCCACCCTCTACAAACTTACCCTTCCTCAATGCCCCCTTTCCATCCCCCCTTGCCCCGACCCAACCATTACCCATCTGTCGGGCTGTCTCCCTTCAATATCATCCCCTTGCCTTTTCGTCCCTTTTACTCCTTGTCAAAAACTCCTCGCATCTCAACTTGTGCCACCGTACCATTCCCCCCCAAAGCATATCTGTAAAGCCCCCGCAGTCCAGACCTGTCTATCCGCGACAAGATAACAAAAACAAAATTAAAACAAATCAACCCAAGGCCTGTCCTGTTAAAACGTACCGTAACAAAAACATAGGAACAGCAAACCAACCTTAAGCTCCCACAGGTAAAAATTTAAACATCTTTTTCAGACTAAGGAAAAAACCACCCACATCTGGGCGGGCGGGAGGGCACAAAAATCTCCCACAGCAACAGCCTTGGGTGTGGCAAGACGACCAAAGAGGCCGCCCACAGCCAGCTCTCTCTATATCTACCCCTCAAACCTAGAACCACCCATGCCTTAAACTAACCAATCAGGTGTCGTGAGGTGGATTGTACCACCCATGCCCGATATGCCCGGGGGGAGACCGGGCAAGCCCTCGCTCCCCCCAAGCCCCCATCCGTCGCAAAGTTGCACAAACCACCAACACTCAAAAATGGGGTTAAAAGGCCGCTTTAATAGAACAGGTCTAGTTAATAGAACCTTGGCATTTGCCTTACAAAACTAAACCAGCCTCACTAATACTTAAAACATCCTAAACCTCCCAACTCCACCCTCTACAAAATTACCCTTCCTCAATGCCCCCTTTCCATCCTCCCCTTGCCCCGACCCAACCATTACCCATCTGTCGTGCTGTCCCCCTTCAATATTATCCCCTTGCCTTTTCGTCCCTTTTACTCCTTGTCAAAAACTCCCCGGCATCTCAACTTGTGCCACCGTACCCTTCCCCCCCAAAGCATATCTATAAAGCCCCTGCCACACAGGAAAACCCGTCAGGTGTTTTCCTGCCCCACCCAATGCTACCTGCCTCAATGATGATCCCATAACTTTTCCCCCAATAACTCAGCTATCTTCATTCTCAACTCCAACAAATAAAACTCGTTACCCAAAAACTATAAATGTACTCCATCCTGCCTATACAAATACAGATCACTATGTACAATATCACCATGGTGCAAAATCGAAAATTCTTCAGCCAAACAAAAACCACGCATTTCCCTATTAACTTTCTTCCTCTGCTTCTCAATACCCTTAAAAGAAAACGCTCCTCTCCACACCTCTTCTAGGCACCATTTCAGTCCACACTATATGCGTCCCTGCCCACTTACGCTTAATGCTCATCAAATCCATCTTCATTGCCTGCAAAAGCCCTATTCCTGATAAAGCAACTAAGTCGTTCTCCTCCAAATGTATCACCAACAAATCTGGACAAACCCCATGGGACAAACGTTTTGAAAGAACAAACAGTAATTCCCCCCATCTCATGCCACTTTTTCCAAACCATGACATCCTAATTCTGGCCCCATCCAGGCCCAACTGTCTTCCAAAATGCCTCTCTACAGCCTGCTTCTCTGCCCACCTCACGAACTAATGCCCCACTATCCAAACCGAACACGTTGATCCATGGGGGCCAGCGACACAACCTGGAACGAAAACACAGAAAGAAATATTACCTATCAGTCAAGCAACATTCGACAATCATCAGTCCTCAAACAAACATGGGCTAACATAACGCCTAAAACACTGTGGTCTCCAATGACCCAGCTCCATTATTGCCCTGTCTGATAACCCTTGCTGCTGAGCCTCAGTGGTAGCCTCAATTCTAAAAGAATGAGTCCCATATAAGCTTGAATCCAAACCCAAATGGTTTAAACACATCTTCAAAACCGACAGCAGCTGATGGGATCGTAAACAAGAACCATCTTCGTGTATAAATAACAGCGAACTCGTTGGCAACCTACCTGCAAACAGCCTCCAACAAACAACTGGCCCTTCAGGAAATTGTGACCCTCTCAATACCACTTCCCTACCCCTCCCTATCTGATCCGTCTTGGAAGCCTGTAACCACACATACACTAAACCCTGTCGTTCTTTAACCTCGGAACATAAAATACCTTCTTTACCCCTTAAACCTAATAACTCAGAAACTCAAAAGCACCATGGAAAAGCCACGACATGCACAAAGCCATCAACTGCACCTCCCATTGTGAAAAACAAACATCCTTCAACACCAAAACAATATCTCTTAAAAGCTGTGATGTTATCGGGCGCCGCCTACAACGCCGCACACCCCCCTCCCTAGCCCAACCAGCAAGAATCCTTCTACAAATCTCCCCTTCCACTGGGTCATAACCCCAAAAATACTTACCATAAAATGCAATGCCAGACAACTCACCTGAAATACTTACCGCAGACAAACCCAACTCCACCTGTTGCATAATAAAACGTACCGCATCTTCCCTTCTCTGTTTGATGACTAAGTCCCCCTGTACTCTTCTAACTGCCCCTGACGCTAGAAATTCCAGCCAAGCCTGCTCATAACTTTTCCTCATGGATGGAGCTATAGAATGCTGAATCAGCTCCAACATCCTCAAATTCCCAAATCCCATAAAGTCCCTGGAACTGGTGTCTTCAAAACGTCCGCTCCCGGTGCAAGACTACGGAATCTCTGCCACTGAAAACGAGATAACGCATCAGCAATATCATTATGGACAACTGGAACATAACGGGCCTTGAACATAATATTGAATTGCAAACACTTCAACAAGAATAAACGCAACAGCTACAAAACTTTTTCATCTTTAGCCTTTTGGCCATTAACCAAGTTCACAACTGTCTGATTGTCCACATTGAAAATTATATTCCTGTTGGCCAATGTGTGCCCCCAAATAGACAGTGCTACCAATAATGGAAAAAACTCCAAAAAAGCAATGCTATGGTGAGCATCTTTCCAGGCCGACGGCCATGCTTCCGCAGCCCAATGTCCATCCCAAAAAACACCAAATCCATGACCACCTGCTGCGTCAGAAAAAATTTGTACTTGCCAAAACCATTCCACATCATCCACCAACATAGTGACTCCATTGAAATCCCGTAGAAACACAATCCACATTCTCAAGTCCTCCTGAACGCTTGCCCGTAAACGAACATGATGGTGAGGTAAAACAGCACCCTTTATAGGAAAACCCAGTCTCCTACAAAAAGCCCTACCAACCCTCACAACCTTGCAAGCAAAATTTAAATGGCCAAGTAAACATTGAACCTGCCTCAGTTCCAATTTAGACTTGCTTACCGCCTCTTCCAACAAACCAATCAGTAACTGTACTTTGTCCAAAGGTAGCCTGATTTCCATTCTTTGCAAATCTAATTCGATTCCCAAACAATTAAAACAAGTGGTTGGACCGTCAGTCTTCTATGGCGCCAAAGGAACACCCAACTCCAACATGACTCTCTGAAAACCACATAGCGCCTCATCACAGGCCATGGATCCTGACGCACCCACAAAGAAGAAATCATCCAAATAATGCGGAACCAACTTATAACCTGTCCTACACTGAAAATACCACTGCAAAAAGGAACTAAACATCTCAAAGAGTGAACAAGAAACGGAACAACCCATAGGTAACATCCTATCTACATAAATAGCCCCATCAAACTGAATTCCCAACAAATAGAAATCCTCCGGATGAACTGGGACAAGCCTAAACGCAGACTGAATATCCGACTTTGCCATCATCGCCCCTTTTCCACAACGCTTCACCAAAGCAACGGCTTCGTCTAACGAAGCATAATGAACAACTGAATCCTCCGTGGCAATAAAATCGTTAAAGGAAGCACCCACAGGCCATGATAGATGGTGGATCAATCTAAACTCACCTTGCAGATTTTTTGGCACCACTCCCAGTGGGGAAATGGTCAAATTTTCCAAAGGACAACTATGAAATGGACCCACAATTCTACCCAGCAAAACCACTTTTTCCAACTTTTTCCTCACCACGTCCGGATAATGTAGGGCTGACTTTAAGTTCCGGGCCCATCTTCAAACTCTTGGACCTTGATAACATAACCTAAAACCAATATTAAGGGGGTGATTCTAACCCTGGCGGTCGGTGTTAAAGCAGCGGCCAACCCGCCAACAGGCTGGCGGTAAAAAAAATGGGATTCTGAGCCTGGCGGGAACCGCCAACACAGACAGCCACCTCAACACTCCGACCGCCACGGCGGTACAAACAAACAGCGCGGCGGTCACCGCCAACAGACAGGCGGCAGACAATGTACCGCCCACACTATTACAACTCACCAATACGCCACCTTTTCCGGGGCGGGAGCACCGCCGATAAAAACACGGCGGAAACAGACTACGGACGGGAAAACGCTCACCACTACGCACTCCAGGAGGAAGGAGGACAGCATGGAACCCGAATTAAACATCCTACCTGCTCTCGTCTACCTTCTCATCTACCACGAGTACGAAGTCCGGCGCAGACGACAACGGTGAGTACTGCACCTACGACACACGGGAGGGGGAGGACGAAAGGTTACGGGCACACACATATGCGACCCCCCCCAACTATGTACTCACCAATGCAGAGCACCAAGTCACAGTGACACCACCCAAACACCCCTGAAAAATGCTAGGACATAATCATATTTGGAATAAATATTTATGTACCAAAAAGCTCCAGAAAATTATCGTACAACCATGAAAGATATTCACAACAAAACTAATGACATACACATCAGTGTATAACTGAAGTACCAAGTCCTGCACATCCTACGAATTCAGCATGTCCGTGGGCCAAAGTCTTGAGAAATAAGGGCAAAGCCCACACAGGAGACCTGAGTCCTTTGGAGAGAACACTGCAGGGGCATCAGATGTAAAAACTACAGGCACCTCAGGGGGAAGGGAAGGGGGGGGCACCACAGCCACATGAGTCCACGACGCCAGATCCACGAGGAGCCACCATGCCCACTGGACCATCCTGGGGAGTGCAAAGCCACAGTCTCTCAATGTCTCTACAGTGGGTGGGCTGCCCACTGGACCATCCTGGGGAGTGCAAAGCCACAGTCTCTCAATGTCTCTACAGTGGGTGGGCTGCCCACTGGACCATCCTGGGGAGTGCAAAGCCACAGTCCATCAGGTGGATGACAGTCTCCACTGGTCAAGGAGGAGGCATGGTGGGCACAGTGAACCATAAACGGTGCTTGAGACGGCGGTGCCCAGCGGAGCGGTGCTTGAGAGGAAGGGCCCAGCGGAGCGGTGCTTGAGACGGCGGTGCCCAGCGGAGCGGTGCTTGAGAGGAAGGGCCCAGCGGAGCGGTGCTTGAGAGGAAGGGCCCAGCGGAGCGGTGCTTCACAGGAAGGGCCCAGCGGAGCGGTGCTTGAGACGGCGGTGCCCAGCGGAGCGGTGCTTGAGAGGAAGGGCCCAGCGGAGCGGTGCTTCAGAGGAAGGGCCCAGGGGAGCGGTGCTTGAGACGGCGGTGCCCAGCGGAGCGGTGCTTGAGAGGAAGGGCCCAGCGGAGCGGTGCTTGAGACGGCGGTGCCCAGCGGAGCGGTGCTTGAGACGGCGGTGCCCAGCGGAGCGGTGCTTGAGAGGAAGGGCCCAGCGGAGCGGTGCTTGAGAGGAAGGGCCCAGCGGAGCGGTGCTTGAGAGGAAGGGCCCAGCGGAGCGGTGCTTGAGACGGCGGTGCCCAGCGGAGCGGTGCTTGAGAGGAAGGGCCCAGCGGAGCGGTGCTTGAGACGGCGGTGCCCAGCGGAGCGGTGCTTGAGACGGCGGGGCCCTGTTCAGCGGTGCTTGAGAGGAAGGGCCCAGCGGAGCGGTGCTTGAGAGGAAGGGCCCAGCGGAGCGGTGCTTGAGAGGAAGGGCCCAGCGGAGCGGTGCTTGAGACGGCGGTGCCCAGCGGAGCGGTGCTTGAGAGGAAGGGCCCAGCGGAGCGGTGCTTGAGACGGCGGTGCCCAGCGGAGTGGTGCTTGAGACGGCGGGGCCCTGTTCAGCGGTGCTCTTCTGCACCGCGGGCCCTGTTCAGCGGTGCTCTTCTCCACGGCGGGGCCCTGTTCAGCGGTGCCTATCTCCACGGCGGGCCCTGTTCAGCGGTGCTCTTCTGCACCGCATGCCCTGTTCAGCGGTGCTCTTCTGCACCGCGGGCCCTGTTCAGCGGTGCTCTTCTCCACGGCGGGGCCCTGTTCAGCGGTGCTCTTCTGCACCGCGGGCCCTGTTCAGCGGTGCTCTTCTCCACGGCGGGGCCCTGTTCAGCGGTGCCTATCTCCACAGCGGGGCCCTGTTCAGCGGTGCTCTTCTGCACCGCGGGCCCTGTTCAGCGGTGCTCTTCTCCACGGCGGGGCCCTGTTCAGCGGTGCTCTTCTGCACCGCGGGCCCTGTTCAGCAGTGCTCTTCTCCACGGCGGGGCCCTGTTCAGCGGTGCCTATCTCCACGGCGGGCCCTGTTCAGCGGTGCTCTTCTGCACCGCGGGCCCTGTTCAGCGGTGCTCTTCTGCACCGCGGGCCCTGTTCAGCGGTGCTCTTCTCCACGGCGGGGCCCTGTTCAGCGGTGCTCTTCTGCACCGCGGGCCCTGTTCAGCGGTGCTCTTCTCCACGGCGGGGCCCTGTTCAGCGATGCCTATCTCCACGGCGGGCCCTGTTCAGCGGTGCTCTTCTGCACCACGGGCCCTGTTCAGCGGTGCTCTTCTGCACCGCGGGCCCTGTTCAGCGGTGCTCTTCTCCACGGCGGGGCCCTGTTCAGCGGTGCTCTTCTGCACCGCGGGCCCTGTTCAGCGGTGCTCTTCTCCACGGCGGGGCCCTGTTCAGCGGTGCTCTTCTGCACCGCGGGCCCTGTTCAGCGGTGCTCATCCAGCAGGTCAAGGGAGCCAGACCTGGCCTGGACTCCCTGCTCAGTCGCCCTCGGACCGTGACGTTTCTGGACCCTTCGGGGACGGACTCCTGGCCTACTTAGTGTCCTCCTTCCCAGCTGGGATGTGGCATGTGGGGTCCACCTTCTCCGCGCTCCTGCTGCCCTTCCGCTCCTTTGATGGGGCTCTCGGGCCCTTGCCTCCCCTAGATGGTGTGGGTGGTGAAGTGGCCGCACATTGCTCCTTGGGGGCAGCCCTGTCGGTCCTCGCACGGCAGCCCTTGTTTTTGCGGGTCCTCTTGCCGGGGGGGGGCTGGACGTATCCTTGCTGCTGATCGATGTGTCACTGCTGGCAAAGGGTGGGCTCCAGAACCCAGGCACAACAGTGACACCCGAAGCTGGGCTGGTGGTGGCTGCGGTGCTCTTGGGACTCTTTGAAGATGGATGGGGGAGCTCATCGGGGGGAAAGAGGTTAAGGTTAGCCAGGAAAAGTTTTTTAGGGCCAAGGTAAAGGGTAGGAGAAGTGGAGATGGAAGTGGAGGTAGAGGAGGTGGTTGTAGGAGAGTCAGGTGTGCTGTCATTGGGTGAAGGTGCTGGTGCTGTAGGCTGTCGTGAGGTGGATGGCTGTTGGGTGGGTGTCTGCCTGCGTTTGTGTGTCTTGGAAGAGGGGGTGACAGACACAGTGGGAGAGGACACAGGGGACGTGTAAATGGCAGTGGGGGTGGTGACTGCACGAGTGTGGACTGTCCTGGAGGGTGAGGTGGTGATGGAAGCACTGGCTGATGTTGGGGTGCATGCAGGTGTGAGTGTAGACGTCACAGGGAGGGAGGAGGGAGACGAGGAGGAGGGGGACACAGGGGTGGCAGTGGCTGTTGGCATGTCTGCATCTGGGTGTTGCTTGGGTGAGTGTTTGTGGGATCTGTGGTGCTTGTGTTTGGATGAGCTGCTCTTGGGTGTTGAGGTGTGTGCAGGCTGGTCTGATGGTGTGGATGGGATAGGCTGAGGAACAGGAGACAGAGAAAGGCTGGAGGCAGTAAGAAGAGGGAGGCTGGAAACAGGGACAATGGCTGCCGTCAGTGCTGAGGCCAGAGCAGTGAACGCTCGTTGATGGGCAGCCTGACCCGAATGAATGCCCTCCAGGTACGCATTGCTCTGTTGCACCTCCCTTTGCACACCCTGGATGGCATTCAAAAGGGTCGTCTGCCCAACAATGAGCGTCCTTACCAGGTCAATGAGCTCCGCACTGAGGGCAGCAGGGGCAACAGGGGCAGGGGCTGAGGTGCCTGGGGCGAAGGAGACGCGCGCCTTCCTGGGCGAACCGGCACGGAGCGAAGACTGAGGGGCTGCTGGGAGGGTGGGGCTGGTGCGCTGGGTGGCGGCTGTACCTGTAGAGGCGGGGGGCACGGATGTTGCCGCCACCCCTAGGGAGCTCCCATCCGAGGACGTGTCGCTTTCGCTGCTCTCACCAGCGGTCCCCGTCGTGGTGCTCCCCTCGCCCTCCGGATCACTGGTGCCCTCAATGTCTGTTCCTGGGCCCACCGGGGCCTTGTGTCCTGCAGCTCCCTCGTGCTCCGATGCCAAATCTCCTCCGCCTGATGATGCTAATGCACACATGCACAAGAAGATGAAGAGAAAGGGTGGGGGGAGAAAAAAGAAGACCAGGTTGAGTGCATGCAATGTCAACACCGTTGGCGGAGAGGACAGACACAGGTGCCTAATGCACTAAGCCGCGCATTCGGGGTACACTACTCAGTACTACTGACTAAGACAACAGGCCAAGAGACGTCAAACGCGCACATGGGAGATGCTGGACCTTCAATGGCTGTACTTGTCACCCTACCGAGGTGGGGGCCGGGGGCACAGGGCCATGCCTAAGGGAGAGGACTACACTACAGAAAGCGCCCTGGCCTAATGTCACCCACAGCCCTCCTCCCCCACCCAGATGCCTCCACTGCGCAGAAAGATAGGAGAATGTGCTGATACTCACCCCCTTGTGTCTGCTGTGATGTCTTAAAGCGCCCATCCAATTCAGGGTAGGCCACCGCCAGGATCCGGGACATCAGGGGGGTCATGGTGCGACTGGCACCCCTCCTAGGTTGGGAGGCCATCCCCAGCAGTGTTTCTGCGGTCTTCCTTGTTCCGCGGCGGGTGTCCTCCCACCTCTTGCGGCAGTGGGTGCCCCGTCTGTTGTGGACCCCCAAGTTCCGGACTTCCTTGGCGATGGCACGCCAAATCTCGATCTTCTGATGGGCGCTGACCTATTTGACATATACAGGGTGGAAAGGAGGAAATCATCAATGACCTGCATGTGAGATGTAATTGGCCCCCCCCACCCACTTTGCCATATGGCACATGCTCTCATCTGTCGGGCGTTGCACTCCTCATTCGCCCCCCACCCCACAAACTTACATCCACCCCAATCCACACAGGCATAGCCCATTCCATGTGCACCCGGTGTACTCACTTGTTGGTCTGGAGGACCGTAGAGTAGCGCATACTGGGGGAGGACCCCATCCACGAGCTTCTCCAACTCTTCAGACGTGAAGGCAGGGGCCCTTTCCCCAGTCGCAGCAGCCATTGTATCTTCCAGACCGAGGTCACAGCAGCACTTGCAGTATAGGTCCTCTCCTGTGGATGATCAGGTCTCGAGTGATTAAGCAGATAGAAAATGGCGGTCACGCCCGCGGCGGTGCGTACCGCGACCGCCGGCGCACTTCGTAATTGGCTCCTGAAACCCATAGGCTTCAATGTTAACCAATGCGGCTTTGCGCCGCGGTCTTCGACCGCCTACCGCCACGGTGTGCCCCGCCAGCGCATTGACCTCACATCCCATTGTCCCACTTCACAGGTCAGGCAGCAGCCATTTCAAGGGCCTACATGGCTTAATTTTGACTGCGACACACAGGCCTAGGCCTTGCATTGCCACACATACACGCCTTTCAACCCATTGCCATTCTTTAACTGTGCAAGCTGTCTGTACGTACCTGTGGTTTGGCTGACTCTGTGCTCCATGTTGTCCTTCCTAGGCACCGTCCGCTGGGACTTGCGATGAGAAGGAGGAATCCTCGCGTGTACCGACCGCTGGTGGACCTGTCGACAATGGAAGAACGCCATATAATACTTCGATACAGACTTGACCGTGCCACTATACATGAACTGTGTGCCCAGCTGGAGCCAGCCCTGATGTCCCCCATCCGCCAACCCACAGGGATTCCCCCTCTGGTGCAGGTTTTGTCAGTCCTCCATTTTTTGGCCAGTGGGTCATTCCAGACCACAGTGGCCATGTCATCTGGAATGTCTCAGCCTATGTTTTCTAAGATTTTGAGCAGAGTGTTGTCTGCCCTGATGAAACTCATGCGGAGCTACATCATTTTCCCCGAGGAGGGTGACTTGCCTACAGTGAAGGGTGATTTCTATGCCCTTGGACATATCCCCAACATCATTGGTGCCATTGATGGGACCCATGTGGCTTTGGTACCCCCAAAAGACGATGAGCAGGTGTACCTAAACAGAAAAAATGATCATTCGATGAATGTCCAGGTGGTCTGTTTGGCTGACCAGTACATCTCCCATGTAAATGCCAAGTTCCCAGGGTCAGTGCATGACGTGTATGTGATGCGAAATAGCAGCATCCCCTATGTGATGGAGCAGCTACAGAGACAACGTGTGTGGCTAATAGGTGACTCTGGTTACCCCAACCTGCCGTGGCTACTGACCCCAGTGAGGAATCCCCGGACAAGGGCAGAGGAACGCTACAATGAGGCCCATGGGCGTACTAGGAGGGTGATTGAGCGAACCTTTGGCCTCCTGAAGGCCAGGTTTAGGTGCCTGCATATGACAGGTGGATCCCTAATGTACTCACCAAAGAAGGTGTGCCATATCATCGTGGCGTGCTGTATGCTTCACAACCTGGCTTTGCGACGCCAGGTGCCTTTCCTGCAGGAGGATGGTCCAGATGGTGGTGTTGTAGAAGCCGTGGAGCCTGTGGAGAGTGAAGAGGAGGAAGACTCAGAGGACGACACAGACAATAGGGACAGAGTGATACAACAGTATTTCCAGTAACACCCAGGTAAGAATCACCCACGCCATTTCCCAATTGCTTCTAGCCTCCTGCATCTGTACTTTCTGTAGTTCCCACCAGATATTTTTGGGTAATTTTTGATTTTCCCTTCCCTTCTCAGTGCTGTATGACGCAGTGCCTGACTTCTGCTTGGTTTGCCCATGAACTACAGCGTATTGACATTGGTATGTTGTCATCACTAATTGACAGAACAGATATTGAACAGTAATATGTAATACATTTGCTAATAATACAGCATGACTCCAAACTGATTTGTGTGCAATATGTGATTTATTTACAGGGCTAGATATTGGTACATGTGATTATAAGGGTGATGGGTGGGGGTGGAGTAATGTCCATGGCAGAGTCCAGTTCTCAGTCTCACAGGTGCATTGTCCTTTTGCCTGTGGAAGGATGGAGCAGAGGCAGTTCATGGTTGGACTGGGTGGCAATGTGGGACAGTGGGAAGAGTTCAGGGGGTATGTCCTGCTGGCGGGGGTCTTGACATCCTACTCTGTCTTTTTTTTGGATCTCAGGCTCCTCTTACGGGGTGGTTGTTCTTCAGCAGGAGGTGGGGTTCTGGTGGCCTGCCGTGGTGTTGGGGCCTCCTGTCCACTAGCGGCGGCGGAGGTGGTAGGCTGTTCCTGGTCCGGGCTAGTGACAGGGGCCCTGTGTGGTGCCACATGGTCCCGCAACGCGTCTTCTATCCTGTTGAGGGCCAGGACGATGGTCCCCATTGCGGTCCCGATGATTCTCAGCTCCTCCCTGAACCCCATGTAGCGTTCCTCCTGCTGTGCCTGGATCTCCGTGAACCTGGCCAGTACCGTCGCCATCGTCTCTTGGGAGTGGTGGTAGGCCCCCATGATGGTGGTGAGGGCGTCTTGGAGAGTGGGTTCCCTGGGCCTCTCCTCCCCCCCCTGTCGCACAGCAGCCCTCCGAGCTGCCCGGTTTCCCCCGGCCTCTGTCCCCTGGACGGTGTGCCCGCTACCACTGCCCCCAGGTCCCTGTTGTTGTTGGGGTGTTGGGTTAGCCTGGGTGCCCTGTAGTGGCAGACACACCGCTGATTGAGCTGTCCTAGAGACAGAGGCATGGGCCCGCTGGGTGGGAGCTGTGCTGGTGTTGGCAGAGGGGGTCGGGTCTGGTGTGGCCTGTGGCTGCCTGAGGGGAACCGACTGCCCAGAGGTCCCCGATGGTCCGGGCTGGTCATCAGGTTCACTGTCGACAGAGCTGCTATCCTCAGTGTGGGCCTGTTCCGGTGGTGGGATGGACACTTCTGGACCCTCCTGGCTGGTGTGTTGTCGTTCGGGTCCTGCATGGGGTAAGAGAGTTTGGTTATTGTTTCTGTGTGTGCAATAGCGTGCGTGTTATGGGTGCCCTTGTCCCCCAGTGCAGGCATTCCCTTGAGGGAGGTGTTGTGAGGGTAGTTAGTGGGGGGGGGGGGGTTAGTGCAGTGGTCATGCTTAGGTGATAGGTGCCCATGATTTGTGTTGGCATGCAGGAGTTGGTGTTGGGATGGGTGGGTTGTGCTGGTGAGACATTGTCAGGGAGGATGTGTGCTGGGGGGTTGGGGGTGAGGGTGGGGGTGTGGGTTGGCATGCTGGTGGGGTGGGGGGGATATAGTAGTTGAGATGGGACTTACCAGAGTCCATTCCTCCGGCTACTCCAGCGAGGCCCTGAGGATGCAGGATGGTCAAGACCTCTTGCTCCCACGATGTAAATTCAGGAGGGGTGGGTGGGGGTCCGCCGCCAGTCTTCTGGACCGCGATGTTGTGCCTGGAGACCATCGATCGGACCTTCCCCCGTAGGTCGTTCCATCTTTTGCGGATGTCCTCCCTATTCCTGGGATGCTGTCCCACCGCGTTGACCCTGTCCACGATCCGCTGCCATAGCTCCGCCTTCCTGGCTATACTGGTGTGCTGCACCTGCGAGCCGAAGAGCTGGGGTTCCACTCTTAGGATTTCCTCCACCATGACCCGGAGTTCTTGGTCCGAAAAGCGTGGGTGCCTTTGGGGTGCCATGGGGTGGTGTGGGTGAGGTGTGGGGTGGTGTATGTGATGAGGAGTATGTTGGTGAGTGGTGCTTTGTGCTACTATGTGGTGTGTGTGATGGTGTAGTGTGCCTCAGTGTGTCTTGCTATGGATTGTCTGCTGTGTCTCTCTCTCCTTCTCTCAGTAATTATGGTTGCAGGGGTTTGTGGGTGATGTGGGTGTGTGTTTTATAGTTGGTTGATTGTGTGGGAGTGGTGTGTGTATGTGTATCAGGTGTGTGTATTTCAAATTGTCCAATGTGGCTGTGTTTTGGTGATGTGTGTGTATTCTGACCGCGGCGGTGTGTAGCGCCAATGGAATACCGCGTTTGAATGACCGCCGTGTGGATTCGTGGGTCGTAATGGCATGGGCGTATTTCTGTTGGCGTGACGGTGGAGGTTTGGTCATCTCCAGTTTATCGCTGCCCGCAGATGTGGCGGGGTGCAGTGGAGGACGGATTTTTGGAGGTTTGGCCGTTGTGGGTCAGAATGACCGTGGCGGTTGACCGCGGCCGCGGCGGTGTTATGGCGGTCTTATGACCGGCGGTAAGGGCATTTTACCACCGAGGTCAGAATGACCCCCTAAATCTCCACTCCAGAGTCTTAGCCTCTATCTCCTTCGGATAGCCCTGTAACCAGAAACACAAAACCTCCAGATTAATAGGAGTAGGGCCCTTTTCCAACAACGTGCTGCGTGAAGCCCCTACCCCTGTCATTACCTCGACCTTGCGATCCTTGTCCTCCCCAATGCATGCTCCCGAAGCACTGGAAAACTGGATGCCTGCCCCCACAACTGTAGCAGTCATGCCTGAATTTACACTGCTGCCTGGTACACCCTCCGCTATTAAATGCCCAACAGGCTCCATTCTGTGGTAACGAACCTCTTGAAGTACTCCCCACCCCAAATTGGGTGAGACGACTCTGAAGGGCTTCTACTGCAAAGGTAAACCGCTAGCCATATGCATCACTGGTGCATTCCTCCCTGATCTCAACCATTGCATCCATAATTCATTGTCAATTTCCCCCCATTCTTTTTCAGGATAAATCGCCATGCGAGCTCGAAATTCCTCGAAATTCCTCATCATAACGAAAGCACCCAAAACCTCCATAGTCCATCTGGGCCCAACGCACAATATCCATGTATTTCAATAAAGCCACACTCCTCTCTGGAAAGCGTTCGCAATATACACAAGCGTATATAAAAAATGCCGACGTCCAATTCTCAATCATCGTTGGCACTTTTGGCCTCTTGGCCAACTCCCATTCTTCTTCCTTTGACCCTTCTTTAGCTTGAATCTCCCTGTGAAACAATTTGAACACATCAATAAACTCCCCTTTGCAAATCTTATCCTTCAAAGATTGAGTGAGATGCTCCCCCAAAGGCATCGACACTCCCATCTAAGGCAGCTTTTTATTCTTTACACTCCCCCCAGAGGAATCCGCTTGACTGTCTTAACCTTAATCCTGAGCAACACTCACCGTTTCTGCCTTATTTGACGACACACTTACCTCTGAATCACCCACCTTGGAAATCCCCACCTCATTGCTCGCATTGCACGTCTGCACCCCCATATCCTGCACCCTCGCCTTTGCACCAGTTGACCTCGTCCCCCCAACGCCCTCCCTTCAAAATCTGAATTAAACCCTCTCTCCTCACCTCTAGGAAGATTCCCAGCTGAACCGGATACAATCCTCTCACCATCTCAACGATCGCTCCGGACCGCCGCTCTCTTCTGACCCTGCAAAACACCAACACTGCAAGACTGGTTATTCCCTTTCCCACCTACATCCTTAAAATTACCCCCAACCATAGCCACAGTCTCATTTTCCTCATCAAAATCCAGGGCTTCCTCAAAACCCATATCCCGTATTAACCCACCAGCGCTCTGGCTAGCAGAAGGTTCATCATAAGTCATATGTCTTTTCCACACCTGAGATGACAAGACTGAGTCCCCCGATGTCGGATAAGCCGCTCCGGGTCTCACCCTCTCTTCCTGTAAGTGTCTTAGCGGTGTACTAATCCCCACTGTGTGTCCTGAGGTGAAAGCAGGCCGCCCCTGTCCTGCCTCTGACGTGTGCTTTTCTTGCCTGCCCGAAGCAAGCGCCCTGCCACTCCCAGGCACACCCTGTTCACAAATAATATTCCCAAAATCCCCACTAACTTGCACCCCACCACAACTATCACCTAACTCCACCTCCTCAAAAGCTATCTCAGCTAACCTACACTCACCTTTATTCCTAACTTCTACTAATCCTGTCTGAACAAGTGTCCTATTTTCTACTCCCCACTGCTGCACTTTGTGCAACATTGGGCTAACCATTCTAGGTACCCATTGCACAAATATACTATGCTCCCCCCTCCCTGCTGACTCTAGCTCAATGATCACCCCTGTGTTTCAAGGGGTCATCCCCTTCTGAGTCTGAAAGAATAAGGATCGGCTCTTGCCGATCCTTAACGCGCGCCGCCATCTTGAAAGCCCCTGACCGGGTACTTCCCTCTAAAAATCCCTCTCCTCGCTTGCCCTTGTTTCGCGAGGAGAGTGGAGCTTGTTCTTGAACGCAACCCGCTTTTTTCCTGGTAGCGGGCGTATGTGCAATTAACTGCGCCTCCGCCCCCACACGGCCAAATGATGCTACCGCACCACGCTCAGCAGCGCCTCTCCCTCGGGAGGCCACTCACTGCCGTGATGAGGCTCCTGCTCGCCGCACGAGCCGCTACCCGCCCCGTCTGCTACCAACAGAAACCGCCGGTAAGCCCGCGCCAATACAAACCTCACGTTCCTCACCTTCAGCCACAGCCTGCCCATACCGCCGACCCATAACACTTTTCTGCCTAAATTTTTTTCCTGACCCCGGTGACGAGCAAGCAATCACTGCTGCCGCCACGCCCTCAGAGGACGCCCTCCTAGGCCGTTTTAATCCTATTCCCTCCTGCACTAAAACACCTTCCTGCAACAGATCCTCTCTGCCTTCCTCCTGCAGCACTCTCAAAGCCTCAAGAACTCTCTCTGAATTCGCCATACTACTCTGCAATTCAATAAATTCAGCGTTAAAACTGATTGATCGTTAAAGTTTAAGGCCTACCTACACACAAAAATCTCCCACAGCAACAGCCTTGGGTGTGGCAAGACTACCAAAGAGGCCGCCCACAGCCAGCCCTCTCTATATATACCCCTCAAACCTAGACCCACCCATGCCTTAAACTAACCAATCAGGTGTTGTGAGGTGGATTGTACCACCCGCACCCGATATGCCCGGGGGGAGACCGGGCAAGCCCTCGCTGCCCCAAACCCCCATTCCCCTCAGGTGCCAGGTCTTTTTTTGGGCTGTTTGGGGCAGTTCGCACTTCGGCCCTCTTAACCTTTTGTCCACATAAGCTACCCATGCCAAATTTGCGTCCTTTTTTTCCAACATCTTAGGGATTCTAGAGGTACCCAGACTTTGTGGGTTCCCCTGAAGGAGGCCAAGAAATTAGCCAAAATACAGCGAAAATTTTGTTTTTTTAACAAAAATGGGAAAAAAGTGCTACAGAAGGAGGCTTGTGTTTTTTTCCCCCTGAAAATGGCATCACCAAAGGGTTTGCAGTGCTACAATCACCAGCTTCTGAGCGTTCAGGAACAGGCAGACTTGAATCAGAAAACCCCGTTTTTCAACACAATTTTGGCATTTTACTGGGACATACCCCATTTTTACTATTTTTTGTGCTTTCAGCCTCCTTCCAGTTAACAACAGAAATGGGTGTGAAACCAATGCTGGATCCCAGAAAGCTAAACATTTCTGAAAATTAGACAGATTTCTGAATTCAGCAAAGGGTAATTTGTGTAGATCCTACAAGGGTTTCCTACAGAAATTAACAGCTGAAATTTAAAAAAAATTGAAATTGAGGTGAAAAAAAAAACAGTCATTTTTCTCCACGTTTTATGCTGTAATTTTTTTCTGCAATGTCAAATTTTTGAAAGAACTATACCATTACGTCTGCTGGACTCTTCTGGTTGTGGGGCCATATAGGGATTTAGGTTCATCAAGAACCCTAGGTACCCAGAGCCAATAAATGAGCTGTGCCTTGCAATGGATTTTCATTCTATACCGGGTACACAGCACTTCATGTGCTGAAATATAAAGAGTGAATAATAGGTATGAAGAAAACCTTTGCATTTCCAAAATGGGCACAAGACAAGGTGTTGAGAAGCAGTGTTATTTGCTCATCTCTAACTTCCAGGGTGCCCATACTAGCATTTGAATTACAGGGCATTTCTCAAATAGATGTCTTTTTTATACACTGTCTTACATTTGGAAGGAAAAAATGTAGAGAAAGACAAGGGGCAATAACACTTGTTTTGCTATTCTGTGTTTCCCCAAGTCTCCCGATCAAAATGGTACCTCACTTGTGTGGGTAGGCCTAATGCTCGCAACAGGAAACGCAACATGGACACATCATATTTTTACATTGAAATCTGACCTGTTTTTTGCAAAGTGCCTAGCTGTGAATTTTGGCCTGTAGCTCAGTCGGCACCTAGGGAAACCTACCAAACCTGCACATTTTTTAAAACTAGACACCTAGGGGAGTTCAAGATGGGGTCACTTGTGGGGCTCTCACCAGGTTCTGTTACCCAGAATCGTTGGCAAACCTCAAAATATGGCCAAAAATCACTTTTTCCTCACATTTCGGTGACAGAAAGTTCTGGAATCTGAGAGGAGCCACAAATTTCCTTCTACCCAAAGTTCCTCCAAGTCTCCCAATAAAAATGGTAGATCACTTGTGTGGGTAGGCCTAGCGCCCGTGACAGGAAATGCCCCAAAACACAACATGGACACATCACATTCTCCCAAAGAAAACAGACCTATTTTTTGCAAAGTGCCTAGCTGTGGACTTTGGCCTCTAGCTCAGCCGGCACCTAGGGAAACGTACCAAACCAGCGCATTTTTGAAAACTAGACACCTAGGGGAATCCACGATGGGGTGACTTGTGGGGCTCTCACCAGGTTCTGTTACCCAGAATCCTTTGCAAACCTCAATATTTGGCCCAAAAACACTTTTTGGTCATATTTCAGTGACAGAAAGTTCTTGAATCTGAGAGGAGCCACAAATTTCCTTTCACCCAGCATTCCCTCAAGTCTCCTGATAAAAATGGTACCTCACTTGTGTGGGTAGGCCTAGCGCCCGCGAAAGGAAATGCCCCGAAACACTATTTGGACACATCAAAATTATCAAATACAAAACTACCTGTTTTTGCGGGGGTGGTGGCACCTACGTTTTTTGACCTGGGTTCAGCAGCCGTCTAGGGAAACCTACCAAACCCAGACATTTCTGAAAACTAGACACCCAAGGGAGTCAAGAAAGGTGTGACTTGTGTGGATCCTCCAATGTTTTCTTACCCAGAATCCTCAGCAAACCTCAAATTTAGCTAAAAAATCAAATTTTTCCCACATTTCTGAGTGGGATCACCGCACCGGGACTAATTTCCTACCACCCAACATTTCCCTCAGTCTCCCAGTAAAAATGATACCTCACTTGTGTAGGTGGGCCAAGTACCTGTGACAGGCAAGAGCCAAAAACATGTCGAATTGAGGGGGAACCAAAGCGGGTCCAAAAGGGCAGTTTGAAAAAAAACATATTTAGGCTGACAAGTGCAGCAGAATTTCTATCGGTATAGATGAGACAATGCTGGGTGGTAGGAATTTTGTGGATTCCTGCAGATTCCTGCAGGTTCCATCACAAAAAAAGTTGGAATAATTTGTGATTTCCAGCAAAGTTGGAGGTTTGCAGGGCATTGTGGGTAAGAAAATGGTGCGGGTGCATGTGAAGCATACCACACTGAAATCACCCAGATGTTTAGTTTTCAGATGTGTCTAGGTCTTGTGGATTTTTCTACATGGCAGCGTCCCAAAGTCCAAAAAGTGCACACCTTGCCATTCCAAGTGGGACGATTTTGAGAGTTAGCCAAGCTCTTGTGGCCTAAATGTAAAACCAAAACCCAAAATAATCAAATGTTCTCTTGCTTGTTTTAGATGTTTTAGTGTGCAGGGGGTGAGCTGAAAGACTGTTACCCCCTTCAGTTGGGGTGGGGGCATAACTAGGCCCATACTGGTTAGTAGCCACCACCCCCCTATTTTTAATGCCCTGGCATCTATTAGACTTTCTGCCCCCCAGGGTGTGGATCGGGGGTAATTGCCATACACCCACCCTCATATTTTGGAGAAAAAAATCTTCCCTGGTCTCTGGTGGGCTTTCCAAAAATAGGCAGATCTGCCCCCAAGGGGGGCAGATATGGCCAACAATAATGTGGGGAGCAACCCCCCAAAACAAAACACACACATACGCACACACCAATCTCTGGTGTCAAGGGGAGCAGAAATGGCCTAAAATAAATTTGCCCCCAAGAGGAATGACCTTGCCTAAGGGGTTGCCCCCCTTGCATGAAATTAATGCAAAAAAATAAAAATCCCTGGTATCTAATGGTTTCTGCCCCCCTTAGGGGCAGATTGGCCCAACAGAAATAGGCTGATCTGCCACCAAGGGGGGCAGAAATGGCCTAAAGACAATTTGCCCCCCAGACGAGTGACCCTTGCCTAAGGGGTCGCTCCCCATATGTAAAAAAAAAAAAAGTCAATATAAAAAAATATATATCCCTGGTGTCTAGGGGTTTCTGCTCCCCCCCCCGGGGGCAGATCAGCCTAATTATAATAGACCGATCTGGCCCCAGGGGGGTCAGAAAAGGCCTAAAAATATTCCCACCCCCCCCCGGAGCGGCCCTTGCCCAAGGGACCGCTCCCCTCATAAATAAAAAACAAAATTCCCTGGTGTCTAGTGGTTTCTGCCCCATTGGGGGCAGATGGGCCTAATAAAAGTGGGCCGATCTGCCCCTAAGGGGGGCAGAAATGGGCTAAAAGGAAATTTGCCCCCAAGTGAGCGACCCTTGCGTAAGAGGTCGCTCCCCACATTCATGAAAAAAAGAAACAAAGAAAAAAATTATCCCTGGTGTCTAGAGGTTTCTGCCCCCCCTGGGGGCAGAACGGCCTAATTATTATAGGCCAATCTGCCCCAAGGGTGGGCAGAAAAGACCTAACAATAATTTGTCCCCCTGGGGAGCGGCCCTTGTCCAAGGGGCTGATCCCCTTATGCAGGCCTCTGATGAGGTCAGCGCGCAATCGTGCGCTGACATCATTAGACGCCACGGGGGTCAGGGGAGGGCGTTGGTGGAAGGGAAAGCAATTCCCTTTCCATCCCTGCACAGGGGAGGGGCGTTGACAGGCCCCGGGGTGAGAGCTAGCGCTTCCCCCGTGGGCCCTTAGCTAGAAGTAACGGTTACGTCCTGGGCACCCACTGCCCAGGACGTAACCATTACATCCAGGGCACCCAAGGGGTTAAGACTTGACAGATGTAGAAATAGGAGAAATGTGCATCTGCACAAGTTTCTTTCGTTTTCTTTTTTTTACGTGAACATGAAGTTATCCCTTCCTTTTTCATTCCCCCAAAGATCAAGGGTACTAGTTCATTTCAAATGTTAATTAAGATGCACAGGATTACGGCTTTATGTCTGTTGTAAACATTTGGATTATAAATCTTCATGTGAAACCCCATTTCGCCACCCCTTGGCCATACCTATGACTGAGAGTGCATTTGTTTTTTCTTGAACTATATACCCTGTGCATAGTGCAGGATGCTCCTCGGCTCTAAGGGGCAGATTTATACTTTTTGACGCAAAACTGCAATAATACAGTTTTGCGTCAAAAAGATTAGCGCTGACTTGCGCCATTTTTCAACACCACCCGGCGTCATATTTATACTATGATGCTGGGTGGTGCTAAAAATTTGTTAGAGTAACTTTTTCCTACGTTAACCATTGCACCTTGTCGTAAGGCAAAATGACGTTAACAGAGGAAAAATTACTCTAATCCGATTTACAACATGTAAACACGTCGCAAAATGGCACCATTTTTGTCCACAATAGCGTCAAAAACAGAGGCTAACGGAACAGTGCAAAGGAGACCCAAAATAGAGCCAGGGAGCCAGGAGAGACCCCAGGAATCAGCCAGGAGGACACAGACAAGACCCAGGAGAGGGAGAAGGAAAAGAGGAAGTGTAGTTTCAGTGCACACAAGCAGGAAATACTGGTGAGAGAGGTGATGGAGCATCAACATCAACTCTTTGTTACCTCTAAATTGCTAATTGGAAGGAGATTGTGGATAAGATCAACAGTGTGGCAGAGGTAGGGAGAACTGTAACAGGGTGCAAGAAATGCTGGCATGACTGCAAGCGAAGGACCAAGGAAATAATGGCATGGAACAGGAAGGCAGCACTGCAAACTGGACGTAGGGGTCCAGCACCACAAGAGGACTTGGACGAGAAGGAGGAGATGGCTGCAGTGGTCATCCAAGGAATACAAAGGCAGGACAGCGCAGACTATCAGGAAACACCACAAATGCAGGGTAAGTTTAATAGGGGAAATATATGCTAAAATGTCAAGTGCAAGAAGGGGGAGACACATAGGACTCACACAATGCATTTCAAAGGAGCGCAGAGGGACACAATGCACATTAGGCAAGTTGAACCATGCCAACGTTAGCTACACGTGTACCTAAGCCTTGGTAGTGCCATGCACCATGACACATACACAACCTGGACATATTTAGAACACCAGGCCTAAATACCCACATGTACATATGCAGCACATGGGCTGGATGACATGTATAATCACTGTGCCACTGGTTGTGACATCACAATATCCCTTGAATGTAATCATATCAACACCGCCAACACGACCAAGACTTCAGAGACCAAGTAGTCAGTCAACACCATTCCTGGGGTTACTTCATAGTGGTGTCTCCTGGAGTAACACCTTGCAACTGACTTGCCTCATTGCCCAAACGCATGTGTGCTGCATCTCACAGCACACAAGTCATTGCAACTGTCCCAACCATACCCAGGCATGTGTCGGTAGCACCACCACACCGCACATAGATAACACATTCACATGAGACAGCCATCCCTTCATCATGCAGTCAGGGTGTCCCCTGGGTGCATAGAACAATGAACTGAACAGGCACTGGGGAAATAGCGGGCTGGACCTGTATCATTGGTAACATGCCACTACCCAGACCAACTAAACTGAAGTAGTGTTGAACCACACATCTTGATGATGAACTGAAATGTGCCACTACAGAAAATATGTACCACAGATAGCAAACAGTAGGTCACAACAGTCACAGGCTAAGCCCAAATCTACTCTGACACAACCATATCAGACACATGGGAATGGAGAAATAAACACACACATACAACATATGGGGTATGACTGTGAACATAATGGTGGATAATTCCACATCAACGGGAAGGGGATGGTGCATGGGCAAGCCCGGTGTTGGTAAGACTGCCAGTGCAGTGTAACCATTGCACTTGGCAGTATGAGTCACACGTTGGGATGGCGACTGGAAATCTGTCTGCTCATGGTAGCTCTGTGGGGGCACTTAGTAAACATTGTTGATGGATCAAATAGAGTCAGTGCCAGTTTTGGGTGGCATTGGGTGTAACAGGACACGTTGAACTCAGCCCTGCAAATCAGGCAGTGGAAAGGGCAAAGGGCCAGGGTATGGGACCCCCTGCACTGCCCAGGCCAAGTGCATGGGCTGTGCAGGGGCACCCAGGGCCACACCACACCACATCACCAACAACCATTTCATGGAGGTTACACCGCTATGCAAAGGCCGGTGGAAATACGGAAACAGACCTGGAGGGTAGTGTTGAACGTAACACCGGCCTGGTGTCACAGGACAGATGCCATAGCAAGTCTGTAAGCTGCTGGAAACCTGCCATGTCCAGGCCATTGGCCCATGGGGCATTCCACATTGACAACAGTTGCCACTACCACCGGTGCTGTTGAGGGAGGTCAAATACACAATGGCAGTCAGGTGCTCCTTGGACTGATGCACATGAAATGAGAACTTGCCTAAGTACAACTCCTGTTAAATGGCTATGTCCATAGACTAATTTACCTTCAGGCACTGTCACATACAGAGTGACGTACACAGCAGAAATGTCATACCCATACCGCCCAACCCTGGGTTCAACTCTGTGCTTGTGTGAAATGAGCTGCACTGTCACCACGCTGCACTCATGTATCATAGTGCAAGGAGGGCTGCATTGAGGGGTGAGGACATAAGTGTTTAGGGAGGCAAACACACCCACACAGACAGCAGATAAAACTGAACTCTGCCAGGTCCATGAGTGCCATGCAATGTAGCACACAAACACAAATAACATGAGGAGTCATCAAAGGCAACAAGAGCATAGTGTCCTGGCAATGCCATCCCTGGGGTGGTGCAAGGTCTCAGCACAACACGGGTGTATGTGAAACATGTAAGAATGTGACAGTTGAAAATTGCCATGTGTGGTGCTGTGGCATGAGCACAGCAACACCCATTGCAAGGCTTCATCATGCAAATGGATGCTAAGAGAGGGTAGAACATGAAAAGATGGCGTCAAGCCACAAAAAAGATAGACAACACACTTAGAAGATATGACGCAGCCAATTGTGCCAACTGGGCTTCCATTCATGTGACATGCAGGTGGGGCATGGGGCTGCAGACTGCAGCTATGATGTACAGGAACAATCCTATGGAACTAAGGGGGGCATCATAGGCCCCTAGCGCCAGCACTAAGCACTGCGCCGTATTGACAAGGTGGCGTTAAGCCACTTTTGTGGCTTACTGTCACCATGTAAATACGGCCCCTTCCTGACCATCACTGTCTGTGGAAGGTGTTGCAATGGGTGTTGCTGTGGGCATGCCACAGCAACACCCATTGCATTTTGATGCTGCCTCAGGTAAATGGAATTTTGTCAACTTGAGAGGGGGCCAAAACTCTTAAGCCAGCCCCAGGGGTGGGGTTTTCAGATTGTCTTGAGTAGGAATACATTTATACCTCCTCGTTTTTTGCTTTCCAATGTGTGCATAGGAAGAGCAAAATGCCAGAAACTATTATGTGCGTGAAGGTGTTCCTTCCTGCACATAAACAATCATTTGTAAATTACGCTTTGGCTTGTCTGTGTGTGCTGCATTCTACAGCTCACACAGAACTGCCAAAGTGCTGGTAATGATTGTTAATGTGCAGGAAGGGACACCTTCACGCACATAAACAATCACGCCCCACAACGCATATAGTGCAAGGATGCCTAGGTTGGCGTTGGCAACTGAATTTTGCACCAGCGTGGGGGACAACACAGGGGTGCGCCGTATTCACTTACATACCGTGCATCCTTGTGTTACCAAAGTGACGCAGCGCAGCACTGCCAATTTTTGCACAGCACTGCGCTGCACCACTTTTACATAAATATGGCCCTAATATGACAATGAGCCTCAAATACCAAGTCAGAGACGTGACATGCCAACTGCCACAACACAGATAAACTGATTTTACACCATCTCATTGCAGAGGATGATGGCTCTCCTGCGGATCTGCCTGTCCTGGAGTACCCTGATGACCTGGATGACCAGCTGGCAACTATCAGCCAAGAGACCCTCTAAGAAGTCCTTGTAAACCTCCAGAAACCACCTCCAGTTTCAAGGAGGAGTATTGATGTAACAGACATCCCAAAGGCCACACTTAGCGCCCCAATAGTGCGACCTGCCAGCATTGCCACAGCAGAGGACTCTGAGGACCCAGGCATCAGCTCTGAGAGGACAGTGGTAGGAGTCCAGCATGAGCTGGCCAAGGAGGTGCGGGTGGGGATGCAAACTATGGCAGCCAGCCTTGAGGGGATGCGGACGTGCATGGTTACGGCAACAGAACAGACTGCAGCCAACCAACGTACACACTTCCCAATGAGTGGAGTCCAGGAGTGTCTGAGGGACATAGCTGCTGCCATGAGGGAGAGATCACAACAACTGCCCTCCCAAACTAGAATCAATGTGCTTGAGGACAAGATGGACTCCATCCACCAGGAACTGATCTCCCTCAGTGCAGACATGGTGGCCTACCACAGGGATGTTGCAGCTATACTTAAAAATCAGCAGCTCCTCCTTGCTGCAGTGATGCCATATGTAGTGCCACACATGGTAGCTGCTGGGAATTGGGAGTTCACATCTCCAATCACTGAAGTGTGTGTGGCTTCCTCTACCTCCCCACTTCCACCATCAAGGGTAGAGGAGGCACCACACACATCGGAGGCTGAAGATGTGGAACAGATCATCTTCACCCATAGGAGTTCCAGGTAGCACCAGTCCATGCTAATTGGGCAGTGTTTTCCTTTGTCCTGTGCTTGACATCATGCCAGCATTAGCACTATTGCAGATATGCACTCTTCTTCAACACACTATTGACCTTTCTGCTATGGACTCCATTTGTCTCTAACATTTCAATTGGCAATTTATGTTCCCCTGCACTGAAAGACACTTTACCCAAACATATCCCATGACATGTCCCTCAACCCTGGACTTGTGTTGTGTCACAATTGGATGAGTTCCACGAATGGGGTCACAGACCTGGACATTGTAAATATTGCACTATAACACTTGTTATTAAACACCACCTACACAACCAGCATGTTTTTGTGTTGTGTGCCACATCTACTATGCCTAGGAATTGTGATGTGTGTAGCACGTCTCAAGTCACAGAGTGTCAGTACAAGAGTGCATTAATATGCGGGCACATATGTGTACACATGATACCTACATGATGTACGTCGATGCTGATCTCATCGCTTACATACTACACGAGTAGGTAAAACATGTTGAACACATGTATGCTACACCCACTACATACAGCAGGAATGGTTGTGAAACAGTTCTCGGGCAATATCGTCAGCTGAGAGTACCAATAGAACAGAGGGACTCAACCTTATCTGTAATTCTATGTCAGGACCGGAGGCTCCGATTATGCTTTCTCTTTCTTTACTGATTTAAACAGCAGCCAATCAAATACAAGTAACAGAAAAAACTACACATCCCAAGATGCATAACATCTCATCACATGGTCCAATCACTAGTCATGTCCTCTTCCATAAGTCCTTTGACCTTTGATGTCACTTCCTCTTTCTTTGCTGCTTCGCAGCAGATAGGTACACGATTTATTTCTCTCTAATGTTTTATATGTTTACTTAGCTGTAATTACTGTTATTGATGTTTATTTAAGCGTCTCAATTCAGCGCGCTTCTAATTTGGGTATTTAAGCGCCCGTGCGCTTTGGATTCTGGCCTTTTGCCAAGATTTGAGGCCCGTTTTTTTGCAGTGGAGCGGGAGCGTAGCTGCATTTCCCCGCGTCTTAACGAGACGATCCACTTTCCATTCTGGAATCGATCGGCTCGTGGGATTGCAGCGCGTGTGTTTAGGTGCCCCACCCAGACATCTCAATTGCTCCCTGACGCCCAGCAGCAAATAATTCTGACTGGGTTGTAAAATTGAAAACTAGGCTACGGCCGAGAGTGCCTTCGGGCAGCTCCCTCCACACTTTAAAAAAGGGCACTTCATCACTTGCTTGAATTGGGGTTTTTGCACTCCCCCATTGATCCCAACATTGTCTAAACGATATATATTAATCTTTTAAAGGTATTCTACCTTAAGACTCCTGGCATGGCTCAGTGGGATGACCAGGAAACAGAATATTATACAGAGGAGTTGGGCAATCAACTGGAGGTGGATCTAGTGGAAGCCCTTGATACCAGGGTCCAGCAATTTGTAAATGATGCCCTGGTGAGAGCATTGGGCCCCTTTTCGGGGCAACTATTTGACTACGCCCGATCACAAGGCTGGATGCAAGGGCAACAACCGCAACCCAAATCTAAAAAAGTAAAGGACAAGACAAAAAATGTAGGGGGTCATTACAACCCTGGCGGACGGTGTTAAAGCGGTGGTAAGACCGCCAACAGGCTGGCGGTCTTTTTTTTTAGTATTATGACCATGGCGGTTACCGCCATGGTCATCCGCTGCTTCACCGCTCCGCCCGCCAGGGCGGAGACGACCGCTGGGCTGGAGACCTGGGTCTCCAGCCCGGCGCCCGTCACAATACCGCCACTGGTATTTTGACCCGGCTTACCGCCGTGGATTTCCAGCGGTAGGAACCGCCATGAAATCCATGGCGGTAAGCCCTATCAGTGCCAGGGAATTCCTTCCCTGGCACTGATAGGGGTCTCCCCCACCCCCACCCCGACTCCCTCCCCTACACCCCCCACCACCCCTGCCACCCCGCAAAGGTGGCAGGGCCCCCCTCCCCACCCCAACCCCCAACATCACATAACTCACACACACACCACGCGCACGCAGGCACCACCAACACACATACACGCACACACACAACATACATGTCTACATCCACACACTCAGTCAGACACACACACCCATATACAGACATACACGCACACATCCATACAGACATACATACAGACATACACGCACTCATTCCCAACACACGCAACACACCCGCAAGCATACACGCACTCACACATCCCCTCTACATACACAGACGCACACCCCCATGCACCCACACAACACACAACACACCCCCACCCCCCTCCCCTAACGGACGATCGACTTACCTTGTCCGTCGATCCTCCGGGAGGGGATGGGAGCCATGGGGGCTGCTCCGCCGACACCACACCGCCAACAGAACACCGCCGCGCTGAATCACAGGACGTGATTCGCTGGGCGGTGTTCTGTTGGCGTGGCGGTGGAGGCGGAACAATCTCCACTTCCCCGCTGCCCGCCAGTATGGCTGTTGGCGGCTCTCTGTCGTAAAAAGGACGTAGACCAGCCAACAGTCATAATACGCCGAGCAGCAAACCGCCACTACTGACGGTCTTCCGCACGGCGGTCCCTCGGTGGTCTTGTTAAAAGACCGCCGAGGTTGTAATGACCACCTTAGAGTCTAGAGCCGAGGTTAGTGGTATTCATGCAGACGCATTCGAAAAACTGCGTAAGAAACGTAGTCTGGAACATAATTATAGCTCTAAGAAGGAAGCCTCCTTCTCTCCCTCTTCCTCTGATAAAGATTCCTCTTCTGACGATTCAGATGACTCGGACCCCCTATACCTAGTAAAAAGGTCTCTCCCTGCCAAGTTTTGGACTTCGACCCCACAGAAATCATACACCCCAGAGCTTCCAACTGGGTTCCTCCACCGAAGTGGCTCAATATGTCCAATCTAATTTAAGAAAAAGCTTTGATAAGGAAGTCAGATCTCAATTAAAAGCAGAATGTCCCAGACCTGACCTAGAAGACAAGGTGTCTGATACCCCAGAAATAGACCCTACCATGGTCACCTTTATGAGGAAATTTGCGAAGGACCCCAAAAAAGGTTTGGATCGATCCTGGCGTAATTGCCAAGACAAACTGTTGGATCTTTCAGGGCCTCTGGCCAAGATCCTTGAGATGGTGTATGTGGCCAAGGAATCAGGCTCTCCTGAGGACACAGATGTCCTTATCGGTTGGGCACAAAGATCCATTTGTCTGCTAGGAAACTCTAATTGTGCTATTTCTGCAGAACGCAGAAAATCTGTACTAATGCGCATTGATCCTAAGTTGTCGGATCTTGCAACCTCGGAGGCGGGCCCTTCGGCTGAAGGACTTCTTTTTGGGTCATCTTCTATTAAAGACTTGGCTAAGTTTTGATCCACCTTTTCTTCGCTAGACAAAGCCCAAATGTCTCTCAAGAAGGTTTTTAAACGAGGCCTTTTTGTCAGGGCCGGTCGTTATGGAGGACGTATGCCCGGCTGCGGATCCTACACTAGTCCCCAAAACTATTATCCGAGAGGCAGAGGTGGTTGGTACGGAGAACAAGATTCCATCTTCTATCCCACCTGCCCCAGAGGAGGACGTCCTCATTTCCGCAGGGGCCATCGCAGAGGGCAGCAAGGAGCCATACAGGACTCAAGTTTCACAGGTGAGCATTATTCATTTCTCTCAGGTCAAACTTGGGGGCAGAGTAGCATTATGCTTGGCAAATTGGAAACGGATCTCCGGAGATCCATGGATTCTCCAAACGGTCAGGGGATTTCGACTGGAGTTTATCAGTACTCCCAAACAACTCTCCCCTCCGTTACAGATGTGTTTTTCCCTAACAAATCAAAATTTTATAGACAAAGCAGTGCTGGCTCTATTAGACAAGGGAGCCTTCCAGCTTGCCTCACCTCATCCTTACGGTTTCCTCAGTCCTATTTTTGTAGTAGACAAGAAAGGAGGAGGTCACCGTTTAGTCTTGAACCTAAAGGATTTCAATCATTGGATCCTATACAGACATTTCAAGATGGAGGGCATCCACATGTTAAGAGATATCCTCTTGGAAGGGGATTGGATGGTTCGACTGGATCTAAAGGATGCCTACCTGTCGATTCCAATTTTTCCTCCTCACAGGAGATTTCTACAATTTTAGTGGAAGGGGCAGTGTTTAGAGTTTCTTGCCCTTCCATTTGGTCTGTTGTCAGCCCCTTGGTGCTTCACGAAGCTCCTGAGACCTGTGATGGAATGGCTCAGAGCCAGGGGAGTCAGATTGATTATATATCTAGACGACATTCTGCTGATGCCCCAATCCCCTCAAGTCCTACTATCTCACTTGAATTGGACCATCAGCCTTCTGCAAGATTTAGGTTTCCTTATCAATGTACAGAAGTCACTGTTGAAACCCTCTCAGGTGATAGAGTTCCTGGGGTTCCAGATAAATTCTATTCTATGCCAACTCCTTCTTCCCTCTCAAAAGATCTGCAACATCAAGAGGGAATTGAGATCGGTTCTATCCAGTCAGACCGTCTCATTGAGGAATATAGCCAGAATAGTGGGCTTGCTAGCTTCGTCTATTCAGGCGATCTTCCCTGCACCCCTACACTATCGGGCGCTACAGAGACTCAAGATCAGACATCTACAACAGGGTCTGAGTTATTCGGAGCAAATCCCATTGACTGCCGAAGTGAGATCAGAGATTCAGTGGTGGCTCCATCATATGGAAGCTTGGAATGGCAGGGTGATTTTCGGATCTCACCCAGAAGTGGTGATAGAATCCGATGCCAGCAGATGGGGTTGGGGAGCACGTTGCGACTCCCTAGTGACGGGGGGCAGATGGCCAGAATGGGAGCAAACCCTTTATATCAATTGCCTGGAACTTCTGGCGGGATCTTTTGCCATAAAGAGTCTCTCCCCACAGAAAACAGATTGTTGCATACTCTTACGGATGGACAATGTCTCAGCAGTGAGGTCCGAATTCGGGCAGAGATTGCCAAGGATTTCTGGCATTATTGCCTAACTCAACGCCTAGTGGTCATAGCGGAATACCTTCCTGGGGAACAGAACATCATAGCAGACTGGAACTCCTGATACCTGTCGGATTCCAGCGACTGAAAATTGGATCCTCTGATTTTTTCTCACATTGTCAGGGAATGGGGCAATTGCGAAGTGTATCTGTTTGCCTCTCGACTCAATTGTCAAATTAATTTTTTTTACAGTTGGCGTCCAGACCCTTGTGAGTTAAAGACAGATGCCTTTCTTCATGATTGGTCCCAGTTTCAAGGTTATGCCTTTCCTCCATTTCTGATGATTGCCAGGGTTTTGTCTCAGGTTCGGAGACAGAAGACAGAGATTGTCCTGGTGACGCCCTTTTGGAGAGCACAGCCTTGGTTCCCCATAGCTCTACATTTAGCCTGTGCCTCTCCTCTTCTCATTCCGCCTCGTCGGAATCTTCTATTGAGTCCGGAGGGCCTTCAACATCCACTGGTCTCGTCAGGGAAGTTGACTCTGTTAGCCTGGTTAATTTCAGGTCAAGATGGATACCCCAGATGTTTCGAAACAAGCTGCGGAATACATTAAGCAGGCCTGGGCCGGTAGTACCCATAAAAGATATGACTCAGCTTTGCGCAGATGGTCTAGTTGGTGTGATGGAAGAGGTGCCAATCCAGTGGAGGCACATATTGGTATGACCGTTAACTTTTTAGCAGAACTAGCGAGTTCTGGTTTGGCTTATCGGACGATCAATAATTTTAGATCAGCTATTTCAGCAGGACACTCTCATTTAGAAGGTAAACCCATTGGAGAACATCCGTTAATTTGCAAACTTCTGAGGGGTATACGTCTTTCTAAACCACCTCCAGCTAAATATTCTGTATTATGGGATGTTAACATTATTTAAAAAAAATTGGATTCTTGGCCTGCTAACAGGTATTTATCTCGCAAGCAGCTTTCAGCTAAGCTGACTATGCTTTTATGTCTTATCTCTTGCAAAAGGGTTTCAGACGTCAGAGCATTGGATTTAGCTGGTAGAACTTTTTCTCCAAATGAGTCACTTTTTCAGTGACAAGAAGGACAAAAACAAATTACAGGTCAGTATCTTATCCAGTTTATATTGAAAATTCGAAATTATGTGTAGTCCAATGTTTAAAGGATTATGAAGTTGTTACAGAAGAATTTTGACAGGATGTTAAAGGTCAAATGTTAATTTATTTGCAAAAACCTTTTAAACCGGTTACCTTAGCCACATTGGCAAGATGGATGAGATGGTTGATGAAGGAAGCAGGTATTGATACCTTTCTCTTTGGGGCTCATTCTGCTAGAGGGGCTATGGCTTCTAAATCTTTTGCCCTGGGTTCCCGGTTAGAAGACATTATGAAGGCAGCAGATTGGTCTTCAGAAAATACTTTTCGTAAATTTTATCACAAACCAGTATTGGACGTAGCTACTGTAGTAATGGAACAGCTTTAAACTAGCATAATCGGAGCCTCCGGTCCTGACGCGTTAGCTAGAAAGAAATGTATTGCCGCTGGTCAGTTTAGCAGGTTAGGAATGAAATGTAGGCTGTTGTCAAATGTCCCACAGTTTTCAACATTCCAACACAAAACCCATACAATGACAGCTGAATTACCAAACCTACCTGTCCTGTACATGGTCAACATAGTCACGTTGAGTGGTGGGTAGACGGAATGGCAGATGCACAGGCAAGTAGATGTGTTGTAGCTGCCAATGTGACAGCTCAGTCATAAGAAGGTAATGAACATGTCAAGAGAGGTATCTGGAGGCAAGACGCAATCCCTAGGACAACACACAATTTTCACTGTACACCCATGGGAAGACCCTGAGACCCAAGCATATGACACAAGAAGTAAGGGAGTACCCAAACATTTTTTATTAGATTTTAACAAAACTAAAAAGAATTAAGAACACCTATCCTAACTTAACCTAACCTAACCTATCCTAAATATACATAACCCACAACAGACCCTAACTACTCTCTGCTACACGTACCTAACACATTTAACGACAAACTCTAAACATTCGTCCCTCCACCCCATTTATATCTCAAGACACATGCAGGACAACATAAACCAAACTACACATTTACTACCTATCACTAGAGAAATATACATATTTTTTGGTATATTTGATTTTTTAAATCTTTTATATATTTTTTATTTTTATTTTTTATACACATATAAAAGCCCTAATATCACCCAACACCCATCCATCCACATAGTAAAATGCAAAAAGTAGAAAACCCACCCCAAACCTACTTATCCTAACTAACCCAGTAACCTAATCTAACCTACAACTAAACCCCTAAACCCCCTAAAAACCTAGAAAAAATGAGCAGGGAGGGGACTGAACTTCGAAAGAGAGACATCATGCCATTCAGAGGTTGGCCCTCTTGAGTTTTCTTTTAATGTATTTGAGTGTCTTAGTGTTCTTGGCACTTCCTTCTCAAGTGAGTTCAACGTTTTGAGGACCTGTGTCACATCCCTCTGTAAGTCTCTATTGCACTCATAGCAGTAGGTGTGGTTGGCTGTGGGGCGGATATTGAGGGTGCAGCAGCAGGAGCAATTGTAAGGGTGGCAGCTGTGGCCCCCTGCACAGCTGTGGTGCTTGGTCCACCTTGTGTGGGCAGTGTGGGTCCCCCTTGGCTGAACGCCCGCCACTCAACCCAGATTCCACTGCCAGTATGTGCCAATAGAGGACTGCCCTCTTCTGAAAGGTACGCAGTTCCTCGTTGTTCATGTTGGCAGCTGTTAAAATGAGACATGCAACCATGAGTGTTAGCATTGTGTGGAGTATGTACAGATAATTAGCTTACTATCTACATCGATTTGCACATGCACTCCTACTCACATTCCGGATAATACAATAGCCCTGATGGATGAAACGATAACGTTGACTTAGCACCATTTCCTTGTAACCATAGTCACCCACAGCAAGATTAGGAAACAAACAAAGTTAGAAGTGCATTGATTTTGTACCATGTTTAACAATGCAAAGGCAGTGTCAACTCCACATAGATCAGGGCCACTATTCCTCATCCTCCGTGTCAAATTTTCAAACATACATCACCAGTAACTTGTATCTGTTATTGGGAGTATGGGATGCATTTGGCAACCATAAAGGATCAGTGTTGATAGGTACACATGCAAGCCTGATCAAAATGACTGTCACTTAGACTGTGAGCATCACATCTACCTACAAATTTGTTGTTCCCACCCCCTGTGCCTTGGGGGGATGGCCATGCAGATCATCATCTCAACTGTCCAGGTCATCCACCAAGGCATGCCCACTCATACATGGAATCAGGGAGTGGACCATATGTCAGGTGACACAACTAGGAAGCTGATATCCATAGGTCTATCACATCTACATTCATGTGTCCAGGTGTAGACACCCATCATTACCTGATCAGCCAATACCATTCATCACACACCCATATCCATTCCAGCACACAATTGACCTGCCTGCACGCCTATTACATTCCATATAAGTGTCACGTAAGTGGAGTACAATATATGTGGCACCATGCTGGGGAACAATTGCCCACCCAGTCCTACATGTACAATACAGGGATGCACCAATTTGTCTAAAAAAATAGTGCATCACTGTGTTGTGAGAATGATAGTGTGGCCCAGTACCATTATTTTCACAACAGTACACATCTAAGTCACATACGGGCCTACAAGTGGTTTGTCATCACCTTGTTTACATAATGCTGCCCATTGAGCGCAACAAGCCTCACAAGATATGACTCTCTGCATGTGCATGGGTAACCACTTCAATGTGACACAGTGTCACCATCCAGCCTACTTTGATTTCTGATCATTTGACAGCTCATCACTTCTAGCATTGGGTGCAACACACATGACTCACTTACACAAAACACTTAGGCCCTTATTATGACATTGGTGGTAAATCCCACTTACCACCATGCTGACTGCTGCCAACATACCGCTGCTGCAGCGTATATCCGCTCACCATATTATAACAAACACACCTCAATCCGTCACTACACAGCCACATACACAAGTCCACCACACCAAAGGTCAGTGATAAACCGGCAGTATCAAAACCCACACCGTTAAGCCAATAGAACAACCCCCACCACATTATGACCCACGAATCACCACGGTGGACATTCAGTGGCGGTAAACCATTGGCTGCACATACCACCGCACTCAAAATACACACACACATTGTGGTTCTTAAAATTCTGGACCCATGTAATTTACTTTGCCACAGCAGTACGATTTTAGTATCAAAAGACCGATAATGACTAGTACACTAAGCATGAGCATTTTCGCTCAATTCCAGCAGCGTTTTCACCTCGAAATCGCCATTTTCGTCCTGCACTCGTGGCTCCCATTTTATACACAGCAGCCATTTTTAAAAGTTGCCCTCACATAGGCTTATAATACAGTCAGATTTGATTCCAAGGACACGTACACCTTGATTGACTTTTCTCTGACCTGGGCAAGCTGGAACCATTGCCTCAGGCCAAACCTGTTTGGTCAGTCCCTCTCCCAGTGGCCGAATCAGATAGCATCAAGGCACACCATGCCATAAAACCCTTATTATCGCTCACACACCCTGCCTAATCTTGCTCACACCTGCACCTGCTCTTTTCTTCTTCTTACTTTACGAGGGGGAGGTGCCCGTTTTTATTGGGGGTCCACACTTATCTGATGTAAAATACTAGGCCTTGCCGGGTAATTTATTATGGGTTGGATGACATGAAATATGAGGTTTCATCATGACACTGTTTTTTCCTTTGTAGTGAAAACATGTGAATGACCAACCAAAATGTCAAGAATGTTTGCCTGAAGCTTAAAAAACTGTATATAAGGAAACCTGACTTTGCATTGAAACACAGTCTCCTGAGAACATACAAACCGTGCTGTTGTACTTCTAGGACGCTTGTCACTTGGTTGCAGCCAATAAATTCGATCTTTGACTTCACCTAGAAGACTCTGAGTTTCTGTGGTCTGAATCAGGAAAGTACCCGAGGTCTTTGGGTGTACCCTGGCACCACTGGGTTACCGGATCAGTACTGGTTCTGAAAAACCCAGTACCTCAACATACAAAACAACACCACATTGGTCAATATAAATAACACACACCTGACACCAATACACACACCACACCCACACACCCACACCACTATAAAACACACACCCACATTACCCACAACCCTTTACCATTACAAACCATTGGCACAAGACAGACACCACGACTACAAACAAAACCAGAGCCACACACCACCATCACCTATACACCACCCACGCATGCCACATGACACACCCCAACATATCATCCTACACACCCTCACCCACACAACTCACACAACACCCATGGCACCACAAAGACACCCCAGATTCTCAGGGGAGGAGCTAAGGGTCATGGTGGAGGAAATCATCAGGGTAGAGCCTCAGCTATTTGGAGCACAGGTGCAGCAGATATCCATTTCTAGGAAGATGGAGCTATGGCGGAGGATTGTGGACAGGGTCAACGCCGTGGGACAGCATCCAAGAATCAGGGATGACATCAGGAAGAGGTGGAACGACCTACGGGGGAAGGTACGTTCCATTGCAGCAAGACACCAGCTCGCTGAACAGGGGAATGGTGGTGGACCCCCACCTCCTCCCCCAAAACTAACAGCATGGGAGGAGCAAGTCTTGGCAATCATGCATCCTGAGGGCCTGGCCGGAGTAGCAGGAGGACTGGATTCTGGTAAGTCAACTCTCTATTACTATCACCCCCCTACCTTTATGCCATCCCATACCCCCACCCTCACCCTCACTCCCACCACTCCACCACCTCCCACACACCCCACCATCACATCCCACTCATCCCAATGCCAAGCCCTGCATGCCATACAAATGCATGGACACCACTCACAGACCTACATGGACACCTATCACCAAAGCATGCACACTAGAGAGAATTATACATCCCACCATACACCAGCATACACAAGTGAAAGCTGCCAGGGCAAATACAAACAAAGAGGGCAACCCACTGATGCACAATATGCCACACACAGAAACAATAACACTGTTCTTACATCCCCACAGGTACCCCAGCCAATGTCAGCGGCGAAGAGTTGCCAACACCTTCCACTCCCCCAACAGAAAAGGCCCAGAGTGATGACAGCAACTCTGGTCGCCTGGATCTGGATGACCAACCTGGCCCCTCAGGGACCTCTGAACATTCGGTTACCCAGGCACAGTCACACACCACAACAGAGCCTCCCCATCTGGAATCACCACCACAGCCCCCACCCAGCATTCCCATACCTCTGTCCCCAGGACACGTCAATCAGCAGTGTGTCCACCACTACAAGAACCACAGGGAACACCTCATACCCAAGTCAATCAGGGACCTAGGGTCAGTGGGAGTGGGCACACCCTTCAGGGGACAGAGGCACAGGACAACAGGAAAACTGGGAAGAGTGCTGTGCACCAGAGGGAGGACAGGCCCAGGGAACGGACTCTCCAGGGGGCACTCACTGAGATTCTGGGAGAATGCCAATATTCCCAGGATATGCTGGGCCAGATCCTGGACAACGAGCAGGAAAACAGGCGGCTGCAGGAGGGACAGTACCGGGGGATCAGGGAGGACTTGCAGGCCATCAACACCACCATGGTCTCCATAGCAGGGGTGCTGGCAGACATGGCCAACATTATGAAGGAGGCGGTCTTACAACAGCGGGGCCCTGCCACTAGCCAGACACCTTAACTGCCTTCCACCTCCGCTGCCGCTAGTGGATAGGAAGCCCAGCCTCAGGACCAACAAGCCACCAGTGCCCCTCCCCCTGCAGAAGGTGAACCACTCCGCAAACATTCCCTGCGATCCAGGCAGAAGCCAGAGACTATTGCCAAGACCCCCACCAGGAAATGAGACTCTCCTGATTGTCACACTTGTGTCCCACTCTGTCTACCTTGAACTGTCATTGCTCCCTTTCCTATGTCCCCTTGGACAATGCACCTGCGCTACAAATAGACTGGAACAATACCCTGGACTTTCCTCCATCATCACCCCATCCCAATGCACTTGCCCTTTTCCTTCTTAGCACTTCATTAAACACCCTTCGAATAAATACAAGTATGGACTATGACAAATGTTTTGAGTATGTATTCTTTTAACCATGTTCAAACATTGCAATTCAACTGTACAGTAATGTTCACATAGGGGAGACCTGTAGTTGGCTGCAGTGATCACACCAGGAGCGGCGATAGTGGGGCACCAGTGACAAAGATAATCCAAAAAATGACAATGAAATGTAAAGTACCACTGTCTTGCCTGTGTGTCATTGGAAGTATTGTTGAATCACTGCAGTTCTGTTGTCCTCATCCTCTGCCTCATCCTCATTGTCCACAGGGTCCACTGCTGCCACACGGCCATCTCCAGCCTCCTCCTCCTGCAGAAAAGGTGCATGGTGTCTCAAGGCAAGGTTGTGCAAAATGCAGCATGCCACGATTATCTGGCAGACCTTCTTGGGTGAGTAGCACAGGAATCCCCCAGTTAGATGGAGACACCTGAACCTGGCCTTCAGGAGGCCAAAGGTACCTTCGATAATCCTTCTTGTTCTCCCATGTGCCTCATTGTAACATCCTTCTGCCTTTGTCCTGGGATTCCTCACAGGGGTCAGTAGCGATGATAGGTTTGGGTAACCAGAGTCACCTGCAAATATTGAGGGACAACATTTAGGCACACACTATCCTATGTGGCCCACACCATACACATACACCAACATTTACTGGGTGGGAACCAGGGCTCATATATAAGCCACACCCTGTGGCTCTGTAGCTGGCCCATCACATTTGGGATGCTGCTATTCCTCAGGATAAAGGTATCATGCACCGACCCAGAATACTTGGCATGGGAGATGTACTGGTCTGCTAAGCACACCATCTGGACATTCATGGAGTGAAAACTCTTTCGATTTCTGAACACCTGTTCATTTTGCTGTGGGGCAAATGCAATATGTATGCCATCAATTGCCCCAATGATGTTAGGGATATGTCCCATTGCATAGAAGTCAGCCTTCACTGTGGCCAAATCCTCCACTTGGGGGAAAACAATGTAGCTGCACATGTGTTTAATCAGGGCAGACAAAACTCTTGTCAGCACTATTGAGAACATTGGCTGTGACATTCCTGCTGCCAAGCCCACTGTCACTTGGAAAGAACCAGTTGCCAAGAAATGGAGCACTGATAGGACTTGCACAAGAGGGGGGATTCCAGTGGGGTGACGGATAGCAGATATGAGGTCAGGCTCCAATTGGGCACACAGCTCGGTGATTGTGGCCCTGTCAAGTCTATAGGTGAGGATAATGTGCCTGTCCTCCGTTGTTGCCATGTCCACCAGGGGTCTGTACACAAGGGTATGTTTCCATCTCCTATTTCAACGTTTGCAGTCTAAGGGTCAAAAGAGTGAGGACCCGGTCACAAACTGAACATCGTAGCTACAGTACAATGCATCATGTGAATTTTTAATGCATAAGTGGTATTTGTCCTGTATGTCCAATTTTGAACTGTGATGCAGTTATTATCCAGGGCCTGCCCCCCACCCCTGAAATGGCGGGCGCCTGTCCTGTATGGAGGGACAGGTCGAAGTGAGGTAATTCTGCTGACGTTGTGCGCCGTTGCTGGTGGCGGTCAGGAACCGCCGTGCAACTCCTCATTGGTTATTATTGGGCCGTATGGGGTGCAGTGGCCAATGGTGATGTACGCCGGCAGTGACGGTATGCACCATCGCAGCCGTGACCGCCATTTTCTATCTGATCACTCACTTGCTACCTGACCTTCAACAGAAGAGGACCTACACTGCATGTGCTGCTTTGACCTGTGTCTGGAACCTACCATGGCTCCTGTGACTGGGGAAAGGGCCCCTGCCTTCACTTCGGCGGAGTTGGAGCAACTGGTGGATGGGATCCTGCCCCAGTATGGGCTGCTGTATGGGCCTCCAGACCAACAGGTGAGTACACTGTGAGCACGATGCATGGGGCATGAATGCATGGAGTGGTGTCTGTGAAGGCCTTGTGTAGTGGGGGTTGGTGGATGTCCCCTGGGCGGCGTGTAGCTTGTTTGCTGGGCATTGTGTGTGTAAATGGCGATGTGAAGGGTTATGGTGGGTCATAAGTGTAACAGGCAGGATGGTCTGACTGATGCCATTTCCTGTGTGTATTTCTCTGCAGGTCAGCGCCCATCAAAAGAAGGGTATATGGCGTGCCATCGGCAAGGACGTGCACCCACTGTCGAAAATGGTGGGACGCTGGGCACGGAAGTCGGAGGAGGCCCAGCTGGGGATGGCCTCCCAACGAGGAAGGGATGCACGTCGAACCCTGACCCCCCTGATAACCCGCATACTGGTGGTGGCCTAGTCGGAGCTGGATGGGTGCTTGAGGGCATCACAGCAGCCACAAGGGGGTGAGTACAGTTCCCATCATTACAACTTACACATGGTAGGGGGTACCCGAGTGGGGGATGTGTGTCAGTGGGTGCCCCTAGGCTAGGCCTGACATTGCAGAGTAGGTCCCATGTTGGGCAGGGTTCTGAAGTGATAATCCTGCTACTTAGCTTGTAGGCATCCACAAGTGGTCAGGGCTGTGTGGGTCCAAGGTTTGCTGCAGTTGGCGGTATGTGCTCCTCCCCATGTCCTGATGGCTAGCATTATTACTGGTAGTGCATTGCATAGTGCGTAGGACTGTTCCCTGTGTGTGACGGTTGTGTGTACGCCAACGGTGGTGTTGGTGCAGCCATTGACCAAATGTATCCTTTGTCTCACCCCCCTTTTTGTTTTGTCACCCTGTCCTTATGTGCATTAGCATCATCTGGCGGAGGAGCAGAGGCACTGGCGACGGAGGGAGCCAGGAGGCAGAGTCCACCGACGGTGAGGGCACAAGTGGGACGGAGGGCGAGGGGAGCACCACGGCAGAGACTGGAGGAGACAGTTCGGACACAGATACCTCCAATGGGAGCTCCTTGGTGGTGGCGGACACTTCTGTGACCACCCCAGCTACAGATACAGCCGCCACCCCCTGTGCCAGCACCGCCCTCCCAGCAGCCACTCAGCGAGTTGGCCGTGCCTGCTCACCCAGGAGGGTGGGCATCACCTTTGCCCCAGGCACCTCAGGCCCTTCCCCAATATCCCTAAGAGATTTTTCCTCTCCACCATTGACCTCTTCCCTACCCCTCCACCACCCCGTCCTTCACGTCTGGCCAGAATGGCAAAAACCCAGACAAGCACCTAAGCCAACCAGTCCATGGGACCAGTAGTCTCCACACCCACTCGTGGTGGGAAAGGATCCAGGGCACCACACAGCCTCAAGGAAAGGGTGCCTCCCCCTAGTGCTGCCAGGAATAGCACGGGGCCTGCACCAGCAGGCATGAAGGACAAGGGGCCTGGTGTAGGGACTAAGACGGAGCCCCCACCACCAACCATGGTTGTGCGACCATCCAAGGCTGCAGGGGATGGGCTGGAGCCTCCCCCCACCACCAGCAGCAGCAGCACCACCACCACCACCAGCAGTGGGCAGCTGTCCGAGGCTGCAGGGGATGGGCTGGAGCCTCCCCCCACCACCACCAGCAGCACCACCACCAGCAGTGGGTAGCCGTCCGAGGCTGCAGGGGATGGGTTGGAGCCTCCCTCCACCACTACCAGCAGCAGCAGTACCACCACCACCACTGAGCAGCTGTCACCGCCAGCGGACGGTATGTAGTCCTGCCTCCATGGGCTGCTGTCCAGCCTGCCCCCTGCAAATCCTGTGGGTATGACACCCAGATCTTGTGGGTATGACACCCAGCTGAGAGACTGTGACCTTGCACTCCCTAGGAACAGACGTACAGGGCATGATGCCCCCTCCAGAGCATTTGTGCAAGTCACCCACTTGAGGTACTGTGGCCTTGCACTCCCCAGGACCAAGCACAGGGAATGTTGCCCCCTCTAGAGCATGTGGGCAAGTCAGCCCCCTTGAGAGACTGTGGCCTTGCAATCCCCAGGACCAAGCACATGGCATGTTGCCCCCTCCAGGACCATTGGTCTTGTTCGATCTGCCGGCTGAGATGCCCCCCGTTCCCCGTCCCCCTGAGGTGCCTGCCTATTTTCCAACTGATGCCCCTGCAGTGTTCTCTCCATGTTGCTGCAGGTGAAAAGTGGTGGCCCACACACAATGAGGACTGGGCAGTGTCCCTTGAACTGTACATATGTATGTACCATTAGACTGAATTTTCGTATTTGTACTGTCTTTATATTATTACACTCACTTTACCACATTCCTGTTGCCCTTGTATTAATCATAAGGGGTACGGGGTAAATGTTTTATTAATGCAGCTGATTGTGTGTATGGTGTTGGGGGTGGGGGTGTGTTTGGTGCGTGAGTGTGTCACTCTCTTTTTCCTCCCTCCCTCCCCTGTGTGCTAGGTGGCTGTACTCACGTGGTCGTCTTCGCCATTGTTGGTGTTCGTGGTGGAGCAGGACGTAGAAAATCATAGGAAATATCTGAAGTTCGGGCTCCATGGCAGCATGGTTCTTCCCTGTGTCTCCAATGGTGAGTCCTTTAACTTTTGTGCTCTGTTTCCGCCAGGCTTTTGATGTCATTGGTACCGCCCCAGAAAAGGTGGCGGATTCGTGTGTCTTAATGTGGTAGGTGGAATATTGATTTCCGCCTGGCTGTAGGCGGCTACCGCCGTGGTGGCTGTTGTTTCCGCCCTGGCGGTCGGCGTGGTAAAGTGGCTGTCTATCTGAGTTCTCACCGCCATGGTCATAATTAGCCCGTAGTTACCGCCATCCTGTTGGCGGTATTACAGCCACTTTATCACCGACCGCCAGGGTTGTAATGACGGTCTTAATCACTACACAGGACAGACAATATCACACTTACTGGATACATCTGAGTCCTCAAATCCTGCCACTTTGCGTATGGTGTAGGGGGCAGGTCCACCTGGTTATTATCATATCACTGTCACTACTAGTGGACAAAAAATTACAGTATATACTATTTCAGAGGAGTGAGCTAATTAACCAGGTTGAGGACAGTGCAACAGACACACCTCTGCAAACTCACAATGAGACTGACACTCATCTGCACTCTTACACTGGGCCTGAGACTCATGTAGTGCTACACCCTGCAACAACCATATGTAGCCAATCTGTAGAAGATGGAACTCCATGGAATGAGGTGGAGTTGGGTGACAGATACATGACACTATCCTGGTGTTCTGCAAGACAACTGACTCAGGTATTCTGGCTTTGTCCTGCAAGGCACACAGAGGCACTTTGTGAAGGACAAGCAACTACATTTTTAGTCTGCAATTTTTATGTATTGAGTAATCCATGACTGATGTGTCACAGTTGGCTGATGGTGTCAAATGCCCCATTGCCAGTGCCCCCTAAGGCGGGTATGCCCCCTTTGTAAACATAAAGGCAGGGATGATGTGTGTGAAATTCTGACAATGTTGCACCATACATGGATTGGCCTACTTTGTATTCACAATCCAGTTACATGTAGTATGTTGGCGGTGTCTTGGCCTGTCATACATGACACAATGCTGGGGCACAGAAGTTGCCATGGCCCTTGACATGTGTGACTTAGTGATTTTTGTGCCTGACTCACCTAGCATCTGACTTGCATTGCTAAACTTTTAGGATATGCGAACTCCATGTCTGTACTGGCACAGCGACACTTCATTCTGGTTGCATGCAATCTGTCCACAAGCATTGCATGCAGCACACAATCACATCTGCCACTGTCATTCCAGTGCGGGGAACAGTAAACAATTTGCCAATGGGAGACTCACCAACAGGGCCACTGATCACCACACCAAGATGGTCCATAAGATCCTGCTCCCTGGCCACCAGACCAGCCCAGCGATGCTTCAGCTGGTGGTCATTGTGGCTGCTGTGGTCCTCCTCTTCGGATGGTGGAGCACCTTGCTCCACCGCAGCCGCCTCGCCTCCGTCCGGTACCCCTGTATCACACAGCCACCCATCTCCTACATTAATGGGAAGTAGTGAGCTACCAGCCACATGAAGACTCCCAACTCCTCCTCCCCCATCTGGTCTGCCTCCCTCTACCAGACATTGCACTGGGGTACATGTTGTAAATGAGAAATAATAGTTGTAATAAACAGACGTAAGTAAAGGAAACTTAACGCCTAAAAGCTAACAATCCCAACTAACCCACCTATACAACTAACCCGGTCAGACACCCCTCAGCACAGGTACAAGGAAAAATACAAAAAACACACAAATTCACAGACACTGGGACAATTTACAATCAAATACAACAGAAAACACAACAGGAGGGACACCACAAGATACAAAACAGAGCAATAAGACACCACGAACTCCAAAACACAACCACACAGTCAAAAGAGGCACAGACTGTAAAGAGAAAGTGAAAGTACACCACTGTACCATGCCTCTAAACAGGATATCCTATTACATCTCTTCCTGTCCATGGGCGTCACGTTTTCTGAAATGCATGTATTTTTTTGACGCATCTGATATATGCATGAGTATTTCTGACGCATGACTTTCATGCGTCTTTTTTTATTGACGCATTACCTTTATGCATAGATTTAACAGTAAATCAGCATTGAGATGAGTGTGAAGGTGGAATTCACGCTAAGGGCCCATGGGTCATATACTTTGCATTTGTAGATGTTTTTGATGCATTCGCGTCATTTTCGTTTACTCTATTCCTGATTGCGTGATTTTGTCCATTGTCAATGGATGCAACCTGTATCAACATACAAATTGAATGGGCTGGGCTGCAGTGTGGCACTTTGTGCATGGCCACGTGTGGTAGTCCATAGAACAATGTGATTTGGGTGTGATTGGTCTGTTACACAAATGTGTGTGTTACAGAATCAGCAGCATGCAAATGTAGTCACGTCATGTATATATGTATGTATGTGTGACAACAGTGTATCCACATATGTATGGCAGTCAGTACTATGCAAGAGTCATGGTATGTGATTGTGAATTGTGTTCACTTATGTGCTGTGTGTAGTTGTCTTACAGAGCATCACATTTCAGACGACATACACAGCTCAGACATTTTTGGTGATGGCTGATGAATGCTATCTGGCAAATGTTGCCTGACAGCTGTCTCCATATGTTGATCTTGAGTACATGGATGACTTGTGTGTGGACTACACATATGTCTGACATGTGTACATATTTGCTACACATTGTGATTGACATGCTCTGCCCACATTCCAACCATATCATGTATTGAACACAATAGACAGTTGAAAGTCATAACATTTTGCAATGTAATAATAACTTTTGTGTGGTGGACCTGCAGCCCTAGCTGCATATGTTCTCATCCATTCTGATGTGCATTCCACAGATGTGTCCGTCCAAAGTGTGAGGTAATGTGTACTCTCCCATTGCTTTTCAAACCTGGGCTAATCATACTGACCATTGTTACCAATGATGTCCCCCCCTTGTCACACATGCTCCATGCAGCCATTGCAACTCTCACACTGAGTTGTGTTAGTGGTCTGTTCAAACACTACAGTCTCACCATATTTTGGCATCCACTGCCTCATGTGTGGGCCCCTAATTTACCTCCTATTTGGGCATGTTGTAGCTGTGTGTGATGAGCTTGTTTTGTACAAGTTAGCAACGTGGATGTAATTAATGTGTTGTGGTCCATAGATTGTGTCCTTCAGTTGTCACATTCAAGTGATGAGGCTAATTGTGATGTGTGTGATGGTAGCAGTTCACTCTTACGCTTCACATGTGATGTTGCTACAGTACTCTTCAGATTAGTGTTCGTGACACGCTCCTTGAGGTTAGACTCACAATCCTGATGTATATGCTTTAGAGATTGAAGACACCAAAGCCGGATTGTGTGAGTAAGTGAGAAGTTTATTGACAGAATTTACAAGGTAAGTTACGTGATTATTATGTCAAGAAGTTTTGTACAATGTGCAGTCTGCAGCGTATTACAGCAGCTGTGTTGTGGTCTTCCCCCTCATTTTCTTCTACACCATCCTTCTCCTCCTCTTCCTCCTCAGGCAGGTCACCAACCTGCTCATATAATGGTACGTTCATCCACACACATATGTTGTGCAGGATGGCACAAGTCAATATGATCTTGCAGATCATTTGTGAGGCATATAGGAGGCTGCCGCCTGTGATGTCCAGGCACCTTAATCTGGACTTCAGGATGCCAAATGTCCTCTCCACAATGGTCCGTGTCCTCCGATGTCCCTCATTAAATGCACGCTCTGCTGCTGTGCTTGGGTTTTGAAATGGGGTCATTAGCCATGGCTGTATGCCATAACCCTGGTCCTCTGCAAAAGATTAAGGGAGTAAGTTGTTGTTAGGCTTTGCAACAGGATTGTCATGTAGCATGGCAGTTGATATTTTGAGTTGGTTGTGACTCATATGTGTTTGTGGTATGCTGTGAGTTCCTATCCTTATGTAATGTCTCCTCAGCATTGGGTTGATGGACATGACAATCTTGTGTTTGGCTCACGGTCTTGGTACATATGATTTGGATTCCAAACTGATGGACATGATATATGTACCATGCGTTGTGTAGTGCACCTTTGTATCAGTGTGCTATCCCTAGAGGGGACATGACACATCCTCACAACACAATGGGGTCAGATGTGGTGGCAACATGGTAGCACTACATAGCCTGGACATCCCATCTCTTTTGACATGTGACATTGCAGATGATTTGCCACACTGAGGACCTTTGAAATTGATAAGTGGCAATGCACAACACGGCTCCTAACTGGGCTGCACTGTCCTGCAACATTTAGACTATGCAAGAATGCCTCATGTGTGACATGTGACTAAGCAACCCTTTGTTGTCCCCTGCGCCAGTTGCTCATATGCAGCCGTGCACCTACACTACCTACCTTGCACCAGGGTACTTGCTATCTGCCTTGTGGAGGTGGATGTATCTCTGCAAGAGACACCGCCCTATACATATGTTGTTTTGATGGCCATTTGACTCTTTCTGTATCTGCAGCAGTATGCAGCGTGCATCGGTGGCACATTCATCTGAGTTCAGAGCACAGTCTACTTCCTTATTGCAACCTGCATACAGCACCCCTGGGGTGGTGTTTGTTGTTGGCACTGACTCAGGTTTAAGGTGAAAGATGCATCTTAGTCAGCATCATCATGTCATGTATCTTATGGTGACAGACCTGCAGCAAGAAACTTTGCACACCCCTTCCACACTACATACAGCATGGGAGGGTGGCCAATTTACAATGTAGCTTCAAGTCATTATGAAATAGTCATCTGCCAAGTTTTACATACAGTGCTGGCCATGGCAATGGAACTGTGGGCTATGCCATAGGTCCCTTAGTGCTACAGAGGGGAAGCTAATGTTTGTGTCACGCCGCTGCGCGCGGCACAAGCCGAACATTCGGCTTGGGCCGCAGCACGCGGTCCTAAGACGCGCCGCGCCCCCAGTCTGCTTTGTACTTTAAGAGGCCCCAAATTGGGCATGGGGCCTCGTTCTTTTTCAGCGCACCGCGTGTCTAGGCAGGTCTGACCCCCCCACTCACCTGTTCTTTTCTTTTCTTTTCTTCTTTTCTCTGGACATCTGGTTGTGCCTTCCTTTATGTTTTTTCCCCCTTCCCATGTTACCCTTTTCTTCCCAGCATTCCTTGTTCCCTATTCTCTATGGTTCCTAGTCCATTCTGTTCTATATGCTTTTCCCTATCTTAGATGGTGTCCTTTTACTTCCTGTTGGTCGTTTCCTGTTTGTTGGTATTTAAGGGCTGTGATTCTTTCTCTCCTTGCGCTGCAACACTTTCTGTTTGGATGGTGTCTTCGCTCCTGCTTCCTTGTATTCCTGTGCTGGTTCTCGTCTGTTCCAATATATTTTCCTTTATTTGCTCCTGCTTTTACCTCTTCTTTTTATGTTCCTGTTGCAGGAACCAATCTTTGTGGAGGTTTTTTCCCCTTTTAGGGTTTTTTACCCTCTGGTGCTACTTCTGAAGGACACGACCTGCTCTTGGCGTACCCATTGCCTGCAGCACCGTGGCTACCAGAAAGAGTCACTCCTACTTGGGCCAAGGAAGAACATTTAAGAACAGGATCCACGCCACTCGCTCTGCGGCCTCCAGGGTAAAGCAGCACATAAGTCTTGACAGTTTGTGGCAGCCATGAGGTGTCCAAGGGTTTGCATCCCATTGTCACAGGATGATCAACATAACTAACAGTGTTTCTCCTATCCTGCAAAACATTAATGTGCATTTATACTGTTGACACAAGCACAGTGCAGGCTCTGGGATGGAGCTCAGCTACGTGGCAAATGTGTCCATTGGCACAGTGCATGTGAGGTCAGTGATGTCCTGTTTTCTCCTACTGGGTTACACTATGGCATCCATGATCTGTACTGTCTGACAGTGACTCTGCCCCCTGTTGGGCCATTTATTGTATCTGGTACAGACATGATGGTGTTGTGAGTCAGTGAGTGTTGCATGTGAAGTTGCACTACAGTAGGTGTGGTACCACTTCTCACACATCTGACACATGGTATGTGATGGGCATTGATCTTGTATTCCTATGTGTGCGAGCCAATGCATCAGGCAGATGTCGCTGCACACTGCAGGTAAGTTAGGTATTTGTGGATGAGATGCAGTTGAAATAGGCACAAGTTGTGTGGTGTTTGATATTTGTTTTGGCAGTGATTTGCACGGCATGACATGAGGCATCTGTGCCTATTTGGAAGTTACATGACATTGGCATGGTGTATGCCATTGACATGTCTGTGCTATTCTTTGTTTGGTGCAGTGTGTGCGAAGTGTGTGTAATAGGCAACCTGTGGGCATTTGTAGTGGTCTGTGTAGTTCTGCTGTTAGCAAAGGGTACATGTCTGCACCAGTCCTTCCTGTGGTGTGCCGGTCAAGTGGTGGGTGTGTTGTGTACATGTGGGTGCATGTATTAATGTTGTGCACTGATTGTGCTGTACTGCAGCATGGTGCATATGTGTTATCACCTGCACATGTGTGTTACCCTGGCCATTTATTACTGTAGTGGTGCATGTCTTGTGTATCCGACAGGTTTGGTGTGTTGTGCGTACATTGCTAGATTTGTTGGCTTGCCCACAAGTAGGCCATTTCCAAATTGTCCATCCTGGAATTGTTCATTGATTCTGCTGTGCCGGAATATGTAGGGGTCATGGACACTCCCAGGATACTTGGCCAAAATGTTTATGAATAGTCCCCGGTGGTCCACTATGCCCTGCACATTAATGGAATGCGTGTGCTTGAGATTCCGGTATAAGTGCTCTGTTGCTGCAGGTGGCACAAGCCGGACATGGGTGCAGTCAATTGCACCGAGCACATGTGGGAAGCCATGGATTTGATAGAACCCCTGTTTGTTCTCTTGCTGCTTTTGCTGGGTGTTGGGGAAGCTGATGTGTCAGGGAGATGAGAGCATCTAGCACCTTTGGCAGAAATGCAGAGAATGACAGCTGTGAGACAGCAGCAACCAGTGCACCCGTTGTTTTGAAGGAACCACTTGCCAGCATGTCCAGGACAGTGAGCAGCTTTGTCATACGTGGTATGTCGTGTGGGGTCTGCAGGCTGACTGTAGCCTGTGGCTAAATGTGGAGCAGCAGGTGTAGTATGGCTTGCCGGGTCAGTCTGTAGGTCCTAATAATGTCTAGGTCCCTGAGGCCAAGGAGGGTTGTCCTGGTTCTGAAGACCCTCTCCTGCCTTCTGCGTTGCCTTTGTGGACCGCGATGTCGTGGTGGTGAGTGCAGGAGTTGTTGCTGTCCTCTGCGCTGTCTTGCAAGCTGGATCATTATCACCTCCATCTGTGGGTTGTAATGTTGCTTCTGTGTGTTCTCCTTAAGTAGTGGTGTGCCTACCTCATTTTAACGCCATCCCTGACCCAGGCATTGAGTTTTGACGCAAATCGGTGTTAACGTCATTTTTTGGGTCCGCCTCCCACCTGTGAGTCATTTTTGCCCAGGTGGATAAATACGGCGCTAGGGTGTTTGAGTCATTTTTGGGACGGAAGCCCCTACCCTGCATCTCATTGATGCAAGGTGGTTTCACGCATCTTAAAAATGAAGTTAACACCAATATTTTGATGCTAGATGTGTCTAGCATCAAAATATAAATATGGCGCTGAGTTTTTGCTGAATTAGCATTAAAAAATAAATTGTGCTAATTCAGCTCACAGAGAATATAAATATGCCCATCAGTCCTTCTTTCTTTAAGTTTGTTTACCTTGTTTGTTTTGCTTGTGATGTGACTTTGTCTTAATCTCCTTTGGAGTGCTCGCAGGGAACAGAGGGAATGTGGCTCTCAAGCTGTGCCAGTTGTGGGCAGTATACCAGTCCCGGTTTCTCTCTCAGTACCTTACTTCAGTTTATTCTTGTGGGGGAAATGTGGGTGCCTATGTTGCATTCAGTGCGACAATTTGGGCAGGCAGCAGCTTAGTGCTGTATTCCTCTGCCATGCTGCTAAGTGATTTATTCCTCTGCCAGGCTGTACAACTTTCCATCTGCTTTATCTTCCTCATGGCATGGTCACTGCATGGCGGGAAGTGCTGGAGAAAAAGGCCAAACCCCTCCAGCGAAGTTACTTCCTTGGCAGGGATCCTCTTTTTCATACACCATAGCACCAAGGGTCGTCCTTTTTAAGCGATCCTCTGCAGCAAAATCCATCCCAACACTTACCATTATTAAGGTATGTGATTAGTGATGTACTGCAAATGTTGTGATGTTTTATTTTCTCTTGTTCTGTGTTTGCAGATGGAGCTACAGGGCCATCCAAAGGACTGGTATGAAAAGCAACCACAAGAAAGAGCCCATAGGGACTTTATGCCATCAATCCAGTAATCTTTATAGCAGGGCTCCAGCATGAAAGCAACAGTGCCCTGTTATTTTCAATGGAAGGTCTAAGCCTCAGCAAATGGTCCTTGCCTGTTAATGCCCCACCTCAGAGTCAGTTATTTTCCTGCACTATAGGGTTCAGTTTTGAAGTGAACACCCAAAGGTTCAGCACCTGATTTTGTATATTCCTGGTCCCCATTGGCTAATCAAGCAGGCCAACTTAGGTCATGTCATCACTGGCTACCCTTGCCTCACCTGTAAGATAACTCATTACCTTACTAAGTAAACATGTAGGATAACTTTCTCTAAACAAAACTGATGTGGTCTCTTTATTTACTTGTGGGCTTTTGCTTTGCGTACATTTAGTCAGTGCAATTCAGTGTGTTAGTGCCTGGCTATGGACTAGCAGTGATATGATTTTGCCATGTTTGGTGACCAACGATTCACACCATTCCAAGCCTCTTTTTAAAACATAGTGGATGAAGTGAACCAGACGTTTGTGCTTTTTGTTTTAAACGAGCAGTGGTGGCTGGTGACATTTGAAAGTGGCGGGGTATAAAAATTGGGTGTGACTTTTAAGTAGTGAGCAAGCTAAATGGACAAATATATGTTCAAATGTTAGTCCTCCTCCCAAGAAAAAATTGAAGAAAGATTGACAAATGGTGCATTTGAAAGTAAATGAATTTAGTGAGAAAGCAAGGTTTATAAAGCAGTGGAAACATATTGGACCTGAATACGACCTTGGCAGAGGGGATAACTCCGTCCTAAATGTGACGGATATCCTGTCCGTTGTGTTAAAAGTTCCATAGGATATAATGGAACTTGTATTATGGCGGGCGGGATATCCGGCATATTTGGGACAGAGTGATCCCCTCTGCCAATGTCCTAATCAGGCCCAAAGTCTTGAAATACTAAACACATTAAAAAACTGCTCCATATTTTATTGCATTAATACATTCAACAGTTACTTTAATGTGCAAATTGTACAGTGCAACAACTTCAGGCCCTTTAAAGTGTGTGCTTGCCCAGTGTCTTGCACTGCATGCAGCGCCAACTTTGGAAGAAAATGCTCTTACCAGGCATCAGGAAGGACCCACAGCTGCAATCAGTCACACAGAAATATGTGTAAATAGATCTTTAAATGGGAGGAAAAAGTGGGGGCTCTCTAAAAGGGAACATGTAATATACATTTCTGTGATTCCTATAGTGCACCACCCAGCCTATATTTTGGTTTCTCTCTGAGATGTTATTGCTTCCAGAAACACAACAAAACAACTGGCATACACCTAAAACCTGTCATTACTATGGGCTCTGTCAATGGTTGTTAGCTGTTTAAGATAAATGAGTGACAACAATAATTAGTTATAAATAATTAACAGTGAAAATGTTTCAATCTGAAATTGTGAGACGGTGACTTAAATATTATTGAGACCTATGGAAGGAGTATGGCCTTCAGTTATGTGTGTTTTACGTTAGATATGTATGCCCTTTTTCTCTTCACATCTCATCCATCTGCACATTTGCAAACTCCTCTCTTTCCTCTCCAACACCATCTTTTCCTATCCACTGAATGCACTCCCTCATTTTACCAACCCAAACATACACTGCACTTATTCACATTTAAGAACTGAATTTCATTTGCAACTGGTACACATGTTAGGGTTTGTGCACAGCAAAGAGCATGTCCCCTCTCACTGCACTAGTGGGTTCTGTAATAGCTCCCTTTTAAACTTACTATTGAAAGCCTTTCTTGTTATCTCACCTTCCCCCCCTAGGCTTCTGTGTATGTTGTTTAATGCGCTGTTTTGTTTACACATTGGGCCTTGCTTTTACCAAGGCTTCTTTAAAACACTCCGCTCTAGGCCATGTGTTAATTTAACTCATTTGCATAATAACTGAAACTCTGCACACCCTTCAAGAACATGTGCAGCATGTGAGGACCACACCCAGCTCTTCAAACCACACCCAGCTCTGCACACCTTTCAAGAACATGTGCAGCATGTGAGGACCACACCCATCCCTGTCTATAAAAGGCAGCCCCCGAGCCTCACCCAGTGCTTGTGCTCGTCTACCTCCCGCTTACCTGAGGACAGATCCCTCGGCGCTGGCACTCCTGCTCTCTACAGACTTTCATTGGCTTCAATGGGTGCAGCTGCTGGCTCTTCCTTATTCCGGTTTCCGGTTTCTTCTTGCCTCGGCCTCTCTCCTACAAGCAACCTGCAAAAGAGAAAGAAGACAAGGTTAGACTGATCAGTATCTCTTGCCAGCAACAAGTAAGTGCAAAACTTTTATTACCTGAAAGAACTTTGACAACAATTTCTGGATTCGTGTATAGACAATTTGAAACAAGATACCTTCCACGAACATTGTGATTCAAACTCTTTGTTACAAGAATACTTTGCGGAACTTTGTGAGGCAAACAGTAAATCAAGGACTTGCACAAATTACATGCTGTATTTTGACGGAAAAGTACAGTATTTGTTTTATAAAAGATTCTGGAAATATGGGAAAAGTGAGTCTGCTATTGGGAATTTAGGCTTTAGTTATATTAAGATGAATGTTTGATATTGGTAATTCTGATAACGGTATTTGTTTAATGTTTTAGAAGCTTTAGAGTAATAGAAAGCACATCCCAGAGCAGTAACACATTCCAAACCTGGAAACTAGAGACCAGGATCCAAGAGGTACTTTTAGAAGAAAATTTTTAATAAATAAAGGGATAGTCAGGAACCCAGTTAGGAATAGGTTGTACTTATCTGTTCTTTGTTTATGTTTCATTAGGCACTAGTTTCTACAGAAGTCAGAGAGGGCCGCAGATTTGTGCAGCACTTCAACAGTGGAAACGCAAGAACGGTGTTGTCTCTTTATTTTATTTTATCCACTTCCCCCCTTCCCTTGAGCTTCTGTTCTTAGTGCACTGTTTTAAAAACTAGTGTGCTGGAACAAGCAGTTTCAGGGTGGGGTCGGATTGTCTTCAACCTCCATCAGAACTGAACAAGGACTCAGGTGAGCTGGGCTTTGACAGAAGCACAAGCCTTAAAAAAAAAAAAAATCAGTTCTGGTGGACGATGAATATCGGGGAAGAAATAGAGGGCATTGACGTCACGGATATGGCGCAGGCCCTAAATGAGGATTTGGTTCATAATGAATCAGTGTCTGGCATCTTGCAACATATGCAAGAGGAAATAGAGAGATTAAAGATGGAGAATACCTCTTTAAAACAGGATTTAAGCAGGTATAAATTTAGGGTATCTCAGTGGAACACAGCTTTTACGCCTTTGTTTAAAACCTCCTCAGAGACAGGGGCGCCATCAAAACATACAACTTTGCCTCCCCCAGTTGAGGTCGCTGTTAATCTTCCTAATGCTGTGCCCTTAGCAGCACCTGAACGTTTTCATGGAGATAGTAACAAATTCCATGTTTTTATCAATCAATGTCAATTACACTTCGTTTGTAAGCCACAACAGTTCCCTACTGATGCTACGAAAGTGGCATTCGTCTTGTCTTATTTGGGTGGCACAGCAGCCAATTGGTCAATTCCTTTCGTGGAGAGAGATGATCCCATCCTCCATAATTGGAATCAATTTAAACGTACCATGACCAGCCTTTTTGCAAAACACACTTTCATGCAGGCAAGTGATAATGAGCTTTTAAATCTTAAACAAGGTAACAAGGATTTATTGACCTATCTCACTAGTTTTAATCGTTTACTCACCGAGACACAGTGGCCAGAAGAAAAGCGTGTCTCCCTTTTCTATAAAGGTTTGAGAGACGAGTTAAAAGACGCGCTGGCTCATATCGTTGATTTGCCAGAAGACTATTCGGACTTTGTAGATTTAGTTGTGAAATTAGAACATAGACTAGGAGAAAGAAAGGGAGATAAATACAAACTGGAATCACAGTTAACTTTTATTAGACACGAGAAGAAAGACCCAGATAATAAACTCCCTGAACCTGAGCCTATGCAAATAGAGGTCCACTCACATCAGAGGAAAAAGAAAGAAGGAGAAAACTTCAATTATGTTTATATTGTGGAAGGGCAGGTCACTTTGCCAGAGAATGTCCAGTAAAGCCTAAAAATCCACGAAAGGGTGCTGTTTCCTCCACCTCCTTAACTGAATCGGGAAACGATTAAGCTCGACAAGGGGAGAGGTTACTTGTTCGAGAAAACATCTTAATCAAACCTCTAATGCTGCAGCCTTCATGGTACCGCACATACCTAGACATTTCATAATTCAGGTCGTTTTAATTGTTACTACCCAAGTGAGGCATTCTCTCCCTGTCCTACTAGACTCAGGCGCAACAGGAAATTCTGTGGATAATAAGTTAGCTGAAAACTTAGGACTTCCTATGTGCCTAAAGCCTTGTCCAGAAGCAGTATGTGCAGTGGATGGGTCAGAATTGACCTCTGGATTAATCACAAAACAAACAAGTCCACTTGTTATGGTCTGTCAGAACGGGCACACAGAGGTGATTAGCTTTGATCTGATAGATACTCCTAATTTTGGTTGGATTCTCGGGGTACCCTGGTTAACAACTCATAACCCAAAAATTGATTGGGTGAATAGAACTGTTACTTTGGATTCCTCTTTCTGTAGAACCAATTGCTATCAAGAAGCAGGTACAGAACAGAGCACAGTATTACACTGTGCTAGTGTTACACAAGATGAACCAAGTCTCCCTCCTGAATATTCTGACTTCAAAGACGTCTTTGATCCAGTAAAGGCTAGTGCGCTGCCCCCACATAGGTCTTATGACTGTCGTATAGATCTTATCCCAGGGGCCCCTTTACCTAATAACAGAGTATATGCTTTGACTGACGAAGAAACCAAATATTTAAGAACCTACCTAGATGACCTACTACAGTCTGGGTTCATCCGTCATTCCACATCTCCGGTGTCATCTCCACTCTTTTTTATCCCGAAGCCGGATAAATCCCTGCGCGCGTGTATCGATTATAGAGGACTAAATAAGGCTACAATAAAGAATAAATATCCTCTTCCTCTAATACCTGTGTTGTTGGATCAATTAAGACATTCTACTGTATACACTAAACTAGATCTGCGGGGAGCTTACCACCTGGTCCGAGTAAAAGAGGGGGATGAGTGGAAGACAGCTTTCAAGACAAAGTTTGGTTTATTTGAGTACACAGTAATGCCCTTTGGGTTATGTAATGCCCCTGCGGCCTTTTAGTTCTTTATAAATGAGGTCCTACACGAATTCCTGGACGTTTGTGTCATAGTATACATAGACGACATCCTCATTTACTCTAAGAACTCAGAAGAACATACCCAACATGTTCGTGCAGTATTATCAAAGTTAAAAGAAAATCATCTTTTTGCTAAGTTAGAAAAGTGTACTTTTAATGTCAGCAAGGTGGACTTTTTAGGATACTGCCTGTCACCTCAAGGATTAACTATGGATGTAAAGAAAATCAGTGCTATTGCTGATTGGCCAGAACCATCCTCTGTAAAAGATATTCAGAAATTTCTGGGTTTCGCCAATTTTTATAGGAGGTTTATTGCACATTTTGCAGACATTGCGGCCCCAATAACTACCTTGTTGCGGAAAGGGCAACGATTTCTTTGGACTGATGAGGCAGCACACGCCTTTCAACTCCTAAAACAAAAGTTCACTTCAGCCCCAATTCTGAAACATCCTGATCCTGACTTGCCTTTTTTTGTTGAAGCGGATGCTTCACAAGTAGCTTTAGGAGGAGTTCTCTCTCAACGAGATGCAGTAGATGGCCAGTTACATCCTATAGCCTTCTATTCCAAAAAGTTATTACCAGCTGAACAAAATTACACTGTGGCTGAAAGGGAACTACTAGCTATCAAAGTAGCCTTTTCAGAATGGAGGCACCATTTAATGGGAGCCAAGTACCCAGTTACAATCTTTTCTGACCATAGGAACCTACAGTTTTTTGGATCACTTAAAGCACTAACACCACGTCAGATGCGCTGGTTAAATTTTTTTAGCACATTTGACTTTGTAATAACCTATAGACCAGGTGCACAACAAATTCAATCTGATGTGTTATCTAGATACGGACATACCTCAGACATGAAACAAGATAAAATAGGAGAACCCATTATTCCTCCCCAAAAGTTGTTGGCACCAGTACAACAGAAGGATTTCATCACAGATCTATATAATGCACACATGCAAATAGCACCTCAGAATTGGTTAAAGTATTCCCATAACACAATACAACAAGGTTTATTGTATCACGACAACATGCTGTTAGTGCCCACCTCTGAATTACAAACACAGGTGATAATTTGGCATCATGCCTCACCGTTGGCAGGTCATCCTGGTTGGGTAAAAACCCTGGAAAATGTGCAAAAACACTTTTGGTGGGACACTATAAGAAAGGACATTAAGCAATTTGTCACTACCTGTCCAATTTGTGCAAGACATAAATCTTCTCATAAGGCCCCTGACGGCTTGTTAATACCAATGCCAACACCCAAACAACCTTGGCACACTGTGAGCGTAGACTTTATTGTAGGTTTACCACCTGTAAAATCTTTCACAACAGTGTTGGTTATAGTGGATTTTTTATCTAAAATGGCACATTTTGTACCATTACGGAAATTACCCACGGCGGCAGAATTTGCCGATATTTTTATAAGGGAAATTGTGCGTTTACATGGTTTGCCAAGCAAAGTGGTGTCAGACCGAGGGAGCCAGTTCAACTCTAAATTTTGGAAAAAATTATGGAAAAAACTGAAAATAGATGTGGCATTATCCACTGCTTTCCACCCAGAGACAGATGTCCAGACTGAACGACTGAACCAAACCTTACTTCAAACGCTACGTTGTTTATTGGCTGATTATTCTAGTGAATGGTTGGAAGCTCTCCCTGTAGCGGAGTTTGTTTATAATAATACTGAGCATTCAGCTCTACTTTGCTCACCATTCTATTTCTTGCAGGGGTATCATCCAAGAGCTATACCCATTTTGTTAGAAGATTCTCTGTTACCTACAGTAACGGATAGACTAACGAGGTTAGGTGACATACAAGACAGAGCCAGGAAACATTTATTAAAGTACAAGGAAAGCATGAAAAGACAAGCAGACAAACACAGATCTGAGGCCCCAATGTATAAAATCGGTGACAAGGTATGGCTCTCCACAAAGAACCTAAACATAGAGGGATCCCGAAAGCTGCAACCACGTTTCATTGGACCCTTTAGTATAACTGCCATAGTAAACCCGGTAACAGTAAAATTAGATTTACCAAAAGAATATCCAGTACATACTACATTCCATGTGTCCTTGCTTAAGCCGTACAATCCAAAAACCCGACCTGAACCACCACCTCCACCCATACCAATTAAGGGAAATCTAGAATATGAAGTGAAAAGCATAAAAGACTCAAAAAGAATTAGTGGAAGTCTGTTTTATTTAGTAGAATGGAAAGGATATGATGAATCTGAGAATTCATGGGAACCAGCATCATATGTACATGCCCCACAGCTGATTAGACGGTTTTATTTATAAAATCCAGGAAAACCCCGTCCTGTAGGAGGGCCTTTGAGGGGGGCAACTGTTAGGGTTTGTGCACAGCAAAGAGCATGTCCCCTCTCACTGCACTAGTGGGTTCTGTAATAGCTCCCTTTTAAATTTACTATTGAAAGCCTTTCTTGTTATCTCACCTTCCCCCCCCCCCAGGCTTCTGTGTATGTTGTTTAATGCGCTGTTTTGTTTACACATTGGGCCTTGCTTTTACCAAGGCTTCTTTAAAACACTCCGCTCTAGGCCATGTGTTAATTTAACTCATTTGCATAATAACTGAAACTCTGCACACCTTTCAAGAACATGTGCAGCATGTGAGGACCACACCCAGCTCTTCAAACCACACCCAGCTCTGCACACCTTTCAAGAACATGTACAGCATGTGAGGACCACACCCAGCCCTGTCTATAAAAGGCAGCCCCCGAGCCTCACCCAGTGCTTGTGCTCGTCTACCTCCCGCTTACCTGAGGACAGATCCCTCGGCGCTGGCACTCCTGCTCTCTACAGACTTTCATTGGCTTCAATGGGTGCAGCTGCTGGCTCTTCCTTATTCCGGTTTCCGGTTTCTTCTTGCCTCGGCCTCTCTCCTACAAGCAACCTGCAAAAGAGAAAGAAGACAAGGTTAGACTGATCAGTATCTCTTGCCAGCAACAAGTAAGTGCAAAACTTTTATTACCTGAAAGAACTTTGACAACAATTTCTGGATTCGTGTATAGACAATTTGAAACAAGATACCTTCCACGAACATTGTGATTCAAACTCTTTGTTACAAGAATACTTTGCGGAACTTATGGAGGCAAACAGTAAATCAAGGACTTGCACAAATTACATGCTGTATTTTGACGTAAAAGTACAGTATTTGTTTTATAAAAGATTCTGGAAATATGGGAAAAGTGAGTTTGCTATTGGGAATTTAGGCTTTAGTTATATTAAGATGAATGTTTGATATTGGTAATTCTGATAACGGTATTTGTTTAATGTTTTAGAAGCTTTAGAGTAATAGAAAGCACATCCCAGAGCAGTAACACATTCCAAACCTGGAAACTAGAGACCAGGATCCAAGAGGTACTTTTAGAAGAAAATGTTTAATAAATAAAGGGATAGTCAGGAACCCAGTTAGGAATAGGTTGTACTTATCTGTTCTTTGTTTATGTTTCATTAGGCACTAGTTTCTACAGAAGTCAGAGAGGGCCGCAGATTTGTGCAGCACTTCAACAGTGGAAACGCAAGAACAGTGTTGTCTCTTTATTTTATTTTATCCACTTCCCCCCTTCCCTTGAGCTTCTGTTCTTAGTGCACTGTTTTAAAAACTAGTGTGCTGGAACAAGCAGTTTCAGGGTGGGGTCGGATTGTCTTCAACCTCCATCAGAACTGAACAAGGACTCAGGTGAGCTGGGCTTTGACAGAAGCACAAGCCTTAAAAAAAAAAAAATTCAGTTCTGGTGGACGATGAATATCGAGGAAGAAATAGAGGGCATTGACGTCACGGATATGGCGCAGGCCCTAAATGAGGATTTGGTTCATAATGAATCAGTGTCTGGCATCTTGCAACATATGCAAGAGGAAATAGAGAGATTAAAGATGGAGAATACCTCTTTAAAACAGGATTTAAGCAGGTATAAATTTAGGGTATCTCAGTGGAACACAGCTTTTACGCCTTTGTTTAAAACCTCCTCAGAGACAGGGGCGCCATCAAAACATACAACTTTGCCTCCCCCAGTTGAGGTCGCTGTTAATCTTCCTAATGCTGTGCCCTTAGCAGCACCTGAACGTTTTCATGGAGATAGTAACAAATTCCATGTTTTTATCAATCAATGTCAATTACACTTCGTTTGTAAGCCACAACAGTTCCCTACTGATGCTACGAAAGTGGCATTCGTCTTGTCTTATTTGGGTGGCACAGCAGCCAATTGGTCAATTCCTTTCGTGGAGAGAGATGATCCCATCCTCCATAATTGGAATCAATTTAAACGTACCATGACCAGCCTTTTTGCAAAACACACTTTCATGCAGGCAAGTGATAATGAGCTTTTAAATCTTAAACAAGGTAACAAGGATTTATTGACCTATCTCACTAGTTTTAATCGTTTACTCACCGAGACACAGTGGCCAGAAGAAAAGCGTGTCTCCCTTTTCTATAAAGGTTTGAGAGACGAGTTAAAAGACGCGCTGGCTCATATCGTTGATTTGCCAGAAGACTATTCGGACTTTGTAGATTTAGTTGTGAAATTAGAACATAGACTAGTAGAAAGAAAGGGAGATAAATACAAACTGGAATCACGGTTAACTTTTATTAGACACGAGAAGAAAGACCCAGATAATAAACTCCCTGAACCTGAGCCTATGCAAATAGGGACACTCCGAGGTCCACTCACATCAGAGGAAAAAGAAAGAAGGAGAAAACTTCAATTATGTTTATATTGTGGAAGGGCAGGTCACTTTGCCAGAGAATGTCCAGTAAAGCCTAAAAATCCACGAAAGGGTGCTGTTTCCTCCACCTCCTTAACTGAATCGGGAAACGATTAAGCTCGACAAGGGGAGAGGTTACTTGTTCGAGAAAACATCTTAATCAAACCTCTAATGCTGCAGCCTTCATGGTACCGCACATACCTAGACATTTCATAATTCAGGTCGTTTTAATTGTTACTACCCAAGTGAGGCATTCTCTCCCTGTCCTACTAGACTCAGGCGCGACAGGAAATTCTGTGGATAATAAGTTAGCTGAAAACTTAGGACTTCCTATGTGCCTAAAGCCTTGTCCAGAAGCAGTATGTGCAGTGGATGGGTCAGAATTGACCTCTGGATTAATCACAAAACAAACAAGTCCACTTGTTATGGTCTGTCAGAACGGGCACACAGAGGTGATTAGCTTTGATCTGATAGATACTCCTAATTTTGGTTTGATTCTCGGGGTACCCTGGTTAACAACTCATAACCCAAAAATTGATTGGGTGAATAGAACTGTTACTTTGGATTCCTCTTTCTGTAGAACCAATTGCTATCAAGAAGCAGGTACAGAACAGAGCACAGTATTACACTGTGCTAGTGTTACACAAGATGAACCAAGTCTCCCTCCTGAATATTCTGCCTTCAAAGACGTCTTTGATCCAGTAAAGGCTAGTGCGCTGCCCCCACATAGGTCTTATGACTGTCGTATAGATCTTATCCCAGGGGCCCCTTTACCTAATAACAGAGTATATGCTTTGACTGACGAAGAAACCAAATACTTAAGAACCTACCTAGATGACCTACTACAGTCTGGGTTCATCCGTCATTCCACATCTCCGGTGTCATCTCCACTCTTTTTATCCCGAAGCCGGATAAATCCCTGCGCGCGTGTATCGATTATAGAGGACTAAATAAGGCTACAATAAAGAATAAATATCCTCTTCCTCTAATACCTGTGTTGTTGGATCAATTAAGACATTCTACTGTATACACTAAACTAGATCTGCGGGGAGATTACCACCTGGTCCGAGTAAAAGAGGGGGATGAGTGGAAGACAGCTTTCAAGACAAAGTTTTGTTTATTTGAGTACACAGTAATGCCCTTTGGGTTATGTAATGCCCCTGCGGCCTTTCAGTTCTTTATAAATGAGGTCCTACACGAATTCCTGGACGTTTGTGTCATAGTATACATAGACGACATCCTCATTTACTCTAAGAACTCAGAAGAACATACCCAACATGTTCGTGCAGTATTATCAAAGTTAAAAGAAAATCATCTTTTTGCTAAGTTAGAAAAGTGTACTTTTAATGTCAGCAAGGTGGACTTTTTAGGATACTGCCTGTCACCTCAAGGATTAACTATGGATGTAAAGAAAATCAGTGCTATTGCTGATTGGCCAGAACCATCCTCTGTAAAAGATATTCAGAAATTTCTGGGTTTCGCCAATTTTTATAGGAGGTTTATTGCACATTTTGCAGACATTGTGGCCCCAATAACTACCTTGTTGCGGAAAGGGCAACGATTTCTTTGGACTGATGAGGCGGCACATGCCTTTCAACTCCTAAAACAAAAGTTCACTTCAGCCCCAATTCTGAAACATCCTGATCCTGACTTGCCTTTTTTTGTTGAAGCGGATGCTTCACAAGTAGCTTTAGGAGGAGTTCTCTCTCAACGAGATGCAGTAGATGGCCAGTTACATCCTATAGCCTTCTATTCCAAAAAGTTATTACCAGCTGAACAAAATTACACTGTGGCTGAAAGGGAACTACTAGCTATCAAAGTAGCCTTTTCAGAATGGAGGCACCATTTAATGGGAGCCAAGTACCCAGTTACAATCTTTTCTGACCATAGGAACCTACAGTTTTTTGGATCACTTAAAGCACTAACACCACGTCAGATGCGCTGGTTAAATTTTTTTAGCACATTTGACTTTGTAATAACCTATAGACCAGGTGCACAACAAATTCAATCTGATGTGTTATCTAGATACGGACATACCTCAGACATGAAACAAGATAAAATAGGAGAACCCATTATTACTCCCCAAAAGTTTTTGGCACCAGTACAACAGAAGGATTTCATTACAGATCTATATAATGCACACATGCAAATAGCACCTCAGAATTGGTTAAAGGATTCCCATAACACAATACAACGAGGTTTATTGTATCACGACAACATGCTGTTAGTGCCCACCTCTGAATTACAAACACAGGTGATAATTTGGCATCACGCCTCACCGTTGGCAGGTCATCCTGGTTGGGTAAAAACCCTGGAAAATGTGCAAAAACACTTTTGGTGGGACACTATAAGAAAGGACATTAAGCAATTTGTCACTACCTGTCCAATTTGTGCAAGACATAAATCTTCTCATAAGGCCCCTGACGGCTTGTTAATACCAATGCCAACACCCAAACAACCTTGGCACACTGTGAGCGTAGACTTTATTGTAGGTTTACCACCTGTAAAATCTTTCACAACAGTGTTGGTTATAGTGGATTTTTTATCTAAAATGGCACATTTTGTACCATTACGGAAATTACCCACGGCGGCAGAATTTGCCGATATTTTTATAAGGGAAATTGTGCGTTTACATGGTTTGCCAAGCAAAGTGGTGTCAGACCGAGGGAGCCAGTTCAACTCTAAATTTTGGAAAAAATTATGGAAAAAACTGAAAATAGATGTGGCATTATCCACTGCTTTCCACCCAGAGACAGATGTCCAGACTGAACGACTGAACCAAACCTTACTTCAAACGCTACGTTGTTTATTGGCTGATTATTCTAGTGAATGGTTGGAAGCTCTCCCTGTAGCGGAGTTTGTTTATAATAATACTGAGCATTCAGCTCTACTTTGCTCACCATTCTATTTCTTGCAGGGGTATCATCCAAGAGCTATACCCATTTTGTTAGAAGATTCTCTGTTACCTACAGTAACGGATAGACTAACGAGGTTAGGTGACATACAAGACAGAGCCAGGAAACATTTATTAAAGTACAAGGAAAGCATGAAAAGACAAGCAGACAAACACAGATCTGAGGCCCCAATGTATAAAATCGGTGACAAGGTATGGCTCTCCACAAAGAACCTAAACATAGAGGGATCCCGAAAGCTGCAACCACGTTTCATTGGACCCTTTAGTATAACTGCCATAGTAAACCCGGTAACAGTAAAATTAGATTTACCAAAAGAATATCCAGTACATACTACATTCCATGTGTCCTTGCTTAAGCCGTACAATCCAAAAACCCGACCTGAACCACCACCTCCACCCATACCAATTAAGGGAAATCTAGAATATGAAGTGAAAAGCATAAAAGACTCAAAAAGAATTAGTGGACGTCTGTTTTATTTAGTAGAATGGAAAGGATATGATGAATCTGAGAATTCATGGGAACCAGCATCATATGTACATGCCCCACAGCTGATTAGACGGTTTTATTTATAAAATCCAGGAAAACCCCGTCCTGTAGGAGGGCCTTTGAGGGGGGCAACTGTTAGGGTTTGTGCACAGCAAAGAGCATGTCCCCTCTCACTGCACTAGTGGGTTCTGTAATAGCTCCCTTTTAAATTTACTATTGAAAGCCTTTCTTGTTATCTCACCTTCCCCCCCCCCAGGCTTCTGTGTATGTTGTTTAATGCGCTGTTTTGTTTACACATTGGGCCTTGCTTTTACCAAGGCTTCTTTAAAACACTCCGCTCTAGGCCATGTGTTAATTTAACTCATTTGCATAATAACTGAAACTCTGCACACCTTTCAAGAACATGTGCAGCATGTGAGGACCACACCCAGCTCTTCAAACCACACCCAGCTCTGCACACCTTTCAAGAACATGTACAGCATGTGAGGACCACACCCAGCCCTGTCTATAAAAGGCAGCCCCCGAGCCTCACCCAGTGCTTGTGCTCGTCTACCTCCCGCTTACCTGAGGACAGATCCCTCGGCGCTGGCACTCCTGCTCTCTACAGACTTTCATTGGCTTCAATGGGTGCAGCTGCTGGCACTTCCTTATTCCGGTTTCCGGTTTCTTCTTGCCTCGGCCTCTCTCCTACAAGCAACCTGCAAAAGAGAAAGAAGACAAGGTTAGACTGATCAGTATCTCTTGCCAGCAACAAGTAAGTGCAAAACTTTTATTACCTGAAAGAACTTTGACAACAATTTCTGGATTCGTGTATAGACAATTTGAAACAAGATACCTTCCACGAACATTGTGATTCAAACTCTTTGTTACAAGAATACTTTGCGGAACTTATGGAGGCAAACAGTAAATCAAGGACTTGCACAAATTACATGCTGTATTTTGACGTAAAAGTACAGTATTTGTTTTATAAAAGATTCTGGAAATATGGGAAAAGTGAGTTTGCTATTGGGAATTTAGGCTTTAGTTATATTAAGATGAATGTTTGATATTGGTAATTCTGATAACGGTATTTGTTTAATGTTTTAGAAGCTTTAGAGTAATAGAAAGCACATCCCAGAGCAGTAACACATTCCAAACCTGGAAACTAGAGACCAGGATCCAAGAGGTACTTTTAGAAGAAATTTTTTAATAAATAAAGGGATAGTCAGGAACCCAGTTAGGAATAGGTTGTACTTATCTGTTCTTTGTTTATGTTTCATTAGGCACTAGTTTCTACAGAAGTCAGAGAGGGCCGCAGATTTGTGCAGCACTTCAACAGTGGAAACGCAAGAACAGTGTTGTCTCTTTATTTTATTTTATCCACTTCCCCCCTTCCCTTGAGCTTCTGTTCTTAGTGCACTGTTTTAAAAACTAGTGTGCTGGAACAAGCAGTTTCAGGGTGGGGTCGGATTGTCTTCAACCTCCATCAGAACTGAACAAGGACTCAGGTGAGCTGAGCTTTGACAGAAGCACAAGCCTTAAAAAAAAAAAAATCAGTTCTGGTGGACGATGAATATCGAGGAAGAAATAGAGGGCATTGACGTCACGGATATGGCGCAGGCCCTAAATGAGGATTTGGTTCATAATGAATCAGTGTCTGGCATCTTGCAACATATGCAAGAGGAAATAGAGAGATTAAAGATGGAGAATACCTCTTTAAAACAGGATTTAAGCAGGTATAAATTTAGGGTATCTCAGTGGAACACAGCTTTTACGCCTTTGTTTAAAACCTCCTCAGAGACAGGGGCGCCATCAAAACATACAACTTTGCCTCCCCCAGTTGAGGTCGCTGTTAATCTTCCTAATGCTGTGTCCCTAGGCAGCACCTGAACGTTTTCATGGAGATAGTAACAAATTCCATGTTTTTATCAATCAATGTCAATTACACTTCGTTTGTAAGCCACAACAGTTCCCTACTGATGCTACGAAAGTGGCATTCGTCTTGTCTTATTTGGGTGGCACAGCAGCCAATTGGTCAATTCCTTTCGTGGAGAGAGATGATCCCATCCTCCATAATTGGAATCAATTTAAACGTACCATGACCAGCCTTTTTGCAAAACACACTTTCATGCAGGCAAGTGATAATGAGCTTTTAAATCTTAAACAAGGTAACAAGGATTTATTGACCTATCTCACTAGTTTTAATCGTTTACTCACCGAGACACAGTGGCCAGAAGAAAAGCGTGTCTCCCTTTTCTATAAAGGTTTGAGAGACGAGTTAAAAGACGCGCTGGCTCATATCGTTGATTTGCCAGAAGACTATTCGGACTTTGTAGATTTAGTTGTGAAATTAGAACATAGACTAGTAGAAAGAAAGGGAGATAAATACAAACTGGAATCACGGTTAACTTTTATTAGACACGAGAAGAAAGACCCAGATAATAAACTCCCTGAACCTGAGCCTATGCAAATAGGGACACTCCGAGGTCCACTCACATCAGAGGAAAAAGAAAGAAGGAGAAAACTTCAATTATGTTTATATTGTGGAAGGGCAGGTCACTTTGCCAGAGAATGTCCAGTAAAGCCTAAAAATCTACGAAAGGGTGCTGTTTCCTCCACCTCCTTAACTGAATCGGGAAACGATTAAGCTCGACAAGGGGAGAGGTTACTTGTTCGAGAAAACATCTTAATCAAACCTCTAATGCTGCAGCCTTCATGGTACCGCACATACCTAGACATTTCATAATTCAGGTCGTTTTAATTGTTACTACCCAAGTGAGGCATTCTCTCCCTGTCCTACTAGACTCAGGCGCGACAGGAAATTCTGTGGATAATAAGTTAGCTGAAAACTTAGGACTTCCTATGTGCCTAAAGCCTTGTCCAGAAGCAGTATGTGCAGTGGATGGGTCAGAATTGACCTCTGGATTAATCACAAAACAAACAAGTCCACTTGTTATGGTCTGTCAGAACGGGCACACAGAGGTGATTAGCTTTGATCTGATAGATACTCCTAATTTTGGTTTGATTCTCGGGGTACCCTGGTTAACAACTCATAACCCAAAAATTGATTGGGTGAATAGAACTGTTACTTTGGATTCCTCTTTCTGTAGAACCAATTGCTATCAAGAAGCAGGTACAGAACAGAGCACAGTATTACACTGTGCTAGTGTTACACAAGATGAACCAAGTCTCCCTCCTGAATATTCTGCCTTCAAAGACGTCTTTGATCCAGTAAAGGCTAGTGCGCTGCCCCCACATAGGTCTTATGACTGTCGTATAGATCTTATCCCAGGGGCCCCTTTACCTAATAACAGAGTATATGCTTTGACTGACGAAGAAACCAAATACTTAAGAACCTACCTAGATGACCTACTACAGTCTGGGTTCATCCGTCATTCCACATCTCCGGTGTCATCTCCACTCTTTTTATCCCGAAGCCGGATAAATCCCTGCACGCGTGTATCGATTATAGAGGACTAAATAAGGCTACAATAAAGAATAAATATCCTCTTCCTCTAATACCTGTGTTGTTGGATCAATTAAGACATTCTACTGTATACACTAAACTAGATCTGCGGGGAGATTACCACCTGGTCCGAGTAAAAGAGGGGGATGAGTGGAAGACAGCTTTCAAGACAAAGTTTGGTTTATTTGAGTACACAGTAATGCCCTTTGGGTTATGTAATGCCCCTGCGGCCTTTCAGTTCTTTATAAATGAGGTCCTACACGAATTCCTGGACGTTTGTGTCATAGTATACATAGACGACATCCTCATTTACTCTAAGAACTCAGAAGAACATACCCAACATGTTCGTGCAGTATTATCAAAGTTAAAAGAAAATCATCTTTTTGCTAAGTTAGAAAAGTGTACTTTTAATGTCAGCAAGGTGGACTTTTTAGGATACTGCCTGTCACCTCAAGGATTAACTATGGATGTAAAGAAAATCAGTGCTATTGCTGTTTGGCCAGAACCATCCTCTGTAAAAGATATTCAGAAATTTCTGGGTTTGGCAAATTTTTATAGGAGGTTTATTGCACATTTTGCAGACATTGTGGCCCCAATAACTACCTTGTTGCGGAAAGGGCAACGATTTCTTTGGACTGATGAGGCGGCACACGCCTTTCAACTCCTAAAACAAAAGTTCACTTCAGCCCCAATTCTGAAACATCCTGATCCTGACTTGCCTTTTTTTGTTGAAGCGGATGCTTCACAAGTAGCTTTAGGAGGAGTTCTCTCTCAACGAGATGCAGTAGATGGCCAGTTACATCCTATAGCCTTCTATTCCAAAAAGTTATTACCAGCTGAACAAAATTACACTGTGGCTGAAAGGGAACTACTAGCTATCAAAGTAGCCTTTTCAGAATGGAGGCACCATTTAATGGGAGCCAAGTACCCAGTTACAATCTTTTCTGACCATAGGAACCTACAGTTTTTTGGATCACTTAAAGCACTAACACCACGTCAGATGCGCTGGTTAAATTTTTTTAGCACATTTGACTTTGTAATAACCTATAGACCAGGTGCACAACAAATTCAATCTGATGTGTTATCTAGATACGGACATACCTCAGACATGAAACAAGATAAAATAGGAGAACCCATTATTACTCCCCAAAAGTTTTTGGCACCAGTACAACAGAAGGATTTCATCACAGATCTATATAATGCACACATGCAAATAGCACCTCAGAATTGGTTAAAGGATTCCCATAACACAATACAACGAGGTTTATTGTATCACGACAACATGCTGTTAGTGCCCACCTCTGAATTACAAACACAGGTGATAATTTGGCATCACGCCTCACCGTTGGCAGGTCATCCTGGTTGGGTAAAAACCCTGGAAAATGTGCAAAAACACTTTTGGTGGGACACTATAAGAAAGGACATTAAGCAATTTGTCACTACCTGTCCAATTTGTGCAAGACATAAATCTTCTCATAAGGCCCCTGACGGCTTGTTAATACCAATGCCAACACCCAAACAACCTTGGCACACTGTGAGCGTAGACTTTATTGTAGGTTTACCACCTGTAAAATCTTTCACAACAGTGTTGGTTATAGTGGATTTTTTATCTAAAATGGCACATTTTGTACCATTACGGAAATTACCCACGGCGGCAGAATTTGCCGATATTTTTATAAGGGAAATTGTGCGTTTACATGGTTTGCCAAGCAAAGTGGTGTCAGACCGAGGGAGCCAGTTCAACTCTAAATTTTGGAAAAAATTATGTAAAAAACTGAAACTAGATGTGGCATTATCCACTGCTTTCCACCCAGAGACAGATGGACAGACTGAACGACTGAACCAAACCTTACTTCAAACGCTACGTTGTTTATTGGCTGATTATTCTAGTGAATGGTTGGAAGCTCTCCCTTTAGCGGAGTTTGTTTATAATAATACTGAGCATTCAGCTCTACTTTGCTCACCATTCTATTTCCTGCAGGGGTATCATCCAAGAGCTATACCCATTTTGTTAGAAGATTCTCTGTTACCTACAGTAACGGATAGACTAACGAGGTTAGGTGACATACAAGACAAAGCCAGGAAACATTTATTAAAGTACAAGGAAAGCATGAAAAGACAAGCAGACAAACACAGATCTGAGGCCCCAATGTATAAAATCGGTGACAAGGTATGGCTCTCCACAAAGAACCTAAACATAGAGGGATCCCGAAAGCTGCAACCACGTTTCATTGGACCCTTTAGTATAACTGCCATAGTAAACCCGGTAACAGTAAAATTAGATTTACCAAAAGAATATCCAGTACATACTACATTCCATGTGTCCTTGCTTAAGCCGTACAATCCAAAAACCAGACCTGAACCACCACCTCCACCCATACCAATTAAGGGAAATCTAGAATATGAAGTGAAAAGCATAAAAGACTCAAAAAGAATTAGTGGACGTCTGTTTTATTTAGTAGAATGGAAAGGATATGATGAATCTGAGAATTCATGGGAACCAGCATCATATGTACATGCCCCACAGCTGATTAGACGGTTTTATTTAAAAAATCCAGGAAAACCCCGTCCTGTAGGAGGGCCTTTGAGGGGGGCAACTGTAAGGGTTTGTGCACAGCAAAGAGCATGTCCCCTCTCACTGCACTAGTGGGTTCTGTAATAGCTCCCTTTTAAACTTACTATTGAAAGCCTTTCTTGTTATCTCACCTTCCCCCCCCCCCTAGGCTTCTGTGTATGTTGTTTAATGCGCTGTTTTGTTTACACATTGGGCCTTGCTTTTACCAAGGCTTCTTTAAAACACTCCGCTCTAGGCCATGTGTTAATTTAACTCATTTGCATAATAACTGAAACTCTGCACACCTTTCAAGAACATGTGCAGCATGTGAGGACCACACCCAGCTCTTCAAACCACACCCAGCTCTGCACACCTTTCAAGAACATGTGCAGCATGTGAGGACCACACCCAGCCCTGTCTATAAAAGGCAGCCCCCGAGCCTCACCCAGTGCTTGTGCTCGTCTACCTCCCGCTTACCTGAGGACAGATCCCTCGGCGCTGGCACTCCTGCTCTCTACAGACTTTCATTGGCTTCAATGGGCGCAGCTGCTGGCTCTTCCTTATTTCGGTTTCCGGTTTCTTCTTGCCTCGGCCTCTCTCCTACAAGCAACCTGCAAAAGAGAAAGAAGACAAGGTTAGACTGATCAGTATCTCTTGCCAGCAACAAGTAAGTGCAAAACTTTTATTACCTGAAAGAACTTTGACAACAATTTCTGGATTCGTGTATAGACAATTTGAAACAAGATACCTTCCACGAACATTGTGATTCAAACTCTTTGTTACAAGAATACTTTGCGGAACTTTGTGAGGCAAACAGTAAATCAAGGACTTGCACAAATTACATGCTGTATTTTGACGTAAAAGTACAGTATTTGTTTTATAAAAGATTCTGGAAATATGGGAAAAGTGAGCCTGCTATTGGGAATTTAGGCTTTAGTTATATTAAGATGAATGTTTGATATTGGTAATTCTGATAACGGTATTTGTTTAATGTTTTAGAAGCTTTAGAGTAATAGAAAGCACATCCCAGAGCAGTAACACATTCCAAACCTGGAAACTAGAGACCAGGATCCAAGAGGTACTTTTAGAAGAAATTTTTTAATAAATAAAGGGATAGTCAGGAACCCAGTTAGGAATAGGTTGTACTTATCTGTTCTTTGTTTATGTTTCATTAGGCACTGGTTTCTACAGAAGTCAGAGAGGGCCGCAGATTTGTGCAGCACTTCAACAGTGGAAACGCAAGAACGGTGTTGTCTCTTTATTTTATTTTATCCACTTCCCCCCTTCCCTTGAGCTTCTGTTCTTAGTGCACTGTTTTAAAAACTAGTGTGCTGGAACAAGCAGTTTCAGGGTGGGGTCGGATTGTCTTCAACCTCCATCAGAACTGAACAAGGACTCAGGTGAGCTGGGCTTTGACAGAAGCACAAGCCTTAAAAAAAAAAAAAATCAGTTCTGGTGGACGATGAATATCGGGGAAGAAATAGAGGGCATTGACGTCACGGATATGGCGCAGGCCCTAAATGAGGATTTGGTTCATAATGAATCAGTGTCTGGCATCTTGCAACATATGCAAGAGGAAATAGAGAGATTAAAGATGGAGAATACCTCTTTAAAACAGGATTGAAGCAGGTATAAATTTAGGGTATCTCAGTGGAACACAGCTTTTACGCCTTTGTTTAAAACCTCCTCAGAGACAGGGGCGCCATCAAAACATACAACTTTGCCTCCCCCAGTTGAGGTCGCTGTTAATCTTCCTAATGCTGTGCCCTTAGCAGCACCTGAACGTTTTCATGGAGATAGTAACAAATTCCATGTTTTTATCAATCAATGTCAATTACACTTCGTTTGTAAGCCACAACAGTTCCCTACTGATGCTACGAAAGTGGCATTCGTCTTGTCTTATTTGGGTGGCACAGCAGCCAATTGGTCAATTCCTTTCGTGGAGAGAGATGATCCCATCCTCCATAATTGGAATCAATTTAAACGTACCATGACCAGCCTTTTTGCAAAACACACTTTCATGCAGGCAAGTGATAATGAGCTTTTAAATCTTAAACAAGGTAACAAGGATTTATTGACCTATCTCACTAGTTTTAATTGTTTACTCACCGAGACACAGTGGCCAGAAGAAAAGCGTGTCTCCCTTTTCTATAAAGGTTTGAGAGACGAGTTAAAAGACGCGCTGGCTCATATCGTTGATTTGCCAGAAGACTATTCGGACTTTGTAGATTTAGTTGTGAAATTAGAACATAGACTAGGAGAAAGAAAGGGAGATAAATACAAACTGGAATCACGGTTAACTTTTATTAGACACGAGAAGAAAGACCCAGATAATAAACTCCCTGAACCTGAGCCTATGCAAATAGGGACACTCAGAGGTCCACTCACATCAGAGGAAAAAGAAAGAAGGAGAAAACTTCAATTATGTTTATATTGTGGAAGGGCAGGTCACTTTGCCAGAGAATGTCCAGTAAAGCCTAAAAATCCACGAAAGGGTGCTGTTTCCTCCACCTCCTTAACTGAATCGGGAAACGATTAAGCTCGACAAGGGGAGAGGTTACTTGTTCGAGAAAACATCTTAATCAAACCTCTAATGCTGCAGCCTTCATGGTACCGCACATACCTAGACATTTCATAATTCAGGTCGTTTTAATTGTTACTACCCAAGTGAGGCATTCTCTCCCTGTCCTACTAGACTCAGGCGCGACAGGAAATTTTGTGGATAATAAGTTAGCTGAAAACTTAGGACTTCCTATGTGCCGAAAGCCTTGTCCAGAAGCAGTATGTGCAGTGGATGGGTCAGAATTGACCTCTGGATTAATCACAAAACAAACAAGTCCACTTGTTATGGTCTGTCAGAACGGGCACACAGAGGTGATTAGCTTTGATCTGATAGATACTCCTAATTTTGGTTTGATTCTCGGGGTACCCTGGTTAACAACTCATAACCCAAAAATTGATTGGGTGAATAGAACTGTTACTTTGGATTCCTCTTTCTGTAGAACCAATTGCTATCAAGAAGCAGGTACAGAACAGAGCACAGTATTACACTGTGCTAGTGTTACACAAGATGAACCAAGTCTCCCTCCTGAATATTCTGACTTCAAAGACGTCTTTGATCCAGTAAAGGCTAGTGCGCTTCCCCCACATAGGTCTTATGACTGTCGTATAGATCTTATCCCAGGGGCCCCTTTACCTAATAACAGAGTATATGCTTTGACTGACGAAGAAACCAAATACTTAAGAACCTACCTAGATGACCTACTACAGTCTGGGTTCATCCGTCATTCCACATCTCCGGTGTCATCTCCACTCTTTTTTATCCCGAAGCCGGATAAATCCCTGTGCGCGTGTATCGATTATAGAGGACTAAATAAGGCTACAATAAAGAATAAATATCCTCTTCCTCTAATACCTGTGTTGTTGGATCAATTAAGACATTCTACTGTATACACTAAACTAGATCTGCGGGGAGCTTACCACCTGGTCCGAGTAAAAGAGGGGGATGAGTGGAAGACAGCTTTCAAGACAAAGTTTGGTTTATTTGAGTACACAGTAATGCCCTTTGGGTTATGTAATGCCCCTGCGGCCTTTCAGTTCTTTATAAATGAGGTCCTACACGAATTCCTGGACGTTTGTGTCATAGTATACATAGACGACATCCTCATTTACTCTAAGAACTCAGAAGAACATACCCAAAATGTTCGTGCAGTATTATCAAAGTTAAAAGAAAATCATCTTTTTGCTAAGTTAGAAAAGTGTACTTTTAATGTCAGCAAGGTGGACTTTTAAGGATACTGCCTGTCACCTCAAGGACTAACTATGGATGTAAAGAAAATCAGTGCTATTGCTGATTGGCCAGAACCATCCTCTGTAAAAGATATTCAGAAATTTCTGGGTTTCGCCAATTTTTATAGGAGGTTTATTGCACATTTTGCAGACATTGCGGCCCCAATAACTACCTTGTTGCGGAAAGGGCAACGATTTCTTTGGACTGATGAGGCGGCACACGCCTTTCAACTCCTAAAACAAAAGTTCACTTTAGCCCCAATTCTGAAACATCCTGATCCTGACTTGCCTTTTTTTGTTGAAGCGGATGCTTCACAAGTAGCTTTAGGAGGAGTTCTCTCTCAACGAGATGCAGTAGATGGCCAGTTACATCCTATAGCCTTCTATTCCAAAAAGTTATTACCAGCTGAACAAAATTACACTGTGGCTGAAAGGGAACTACTAGCTATCAAAGTAGCCTTTTCAGAATGGAGGCACCATTTAATGGGAGCCAAGTACCCAGTTACAATCTTTTCTGACCATAGGAACCTACAGTTTTTTGGATCACTTAAAGCACTAACACCACGTCAGATGCGCTGGTTAAATTTTTTTAGCACATTTGACTTTGTAATAACCTATAGACCAGGTGCACAACAAATTCAATCTGATGTGTTATCTAGATACGGACATACCTCAGACATGAAACAAGATAAAATAGGAGAACCCATTATTCCTCCCCAAAAGTTTTTGGCACCTGTACAACAGAAGGATTTCATCACAGATCTATATAATGCACACATGCAAATAGCACCTCAGAATTGGTTAAAGGATTCCCATAACACAATACAACGAGGTTTATTGTATCACGACAACATGCTGTTAGTGCCCACCTCTGAATTACAAACACAGGTGATAATTTGGCATCACGCCTCACCGTTGGCAGGTCATCCTGGTTGGGTAAAAACCCTGGAAAATGTGCAAAAACACTTTTGGTGGGACACTATAAGAAAGGACATTAAGCAATTTGTCACTACCTGTCCAATTTGTGCAAGACATAAATCTTCTCATAAGGCCCCTGACAGCTTGTTAATACCAATGCCAACACCCAAACAACCTTGGCACACTGTGAGCGTAGACTTTATTGTAGGTTTACCACCTGTAAAATCTTTCACAACAGTGTTGGTTATAGTGGATTTTTTATCTAAAATGGCACATTTTGTACCATTACGGAAATTACCCACGGCGGCAGAATTTGCCGATATTTTTATAAGGGAAATTGTGCGTTTACATGGTTTGCCAAGCAAAGTGGTGTCAGACCGAGGGAGCCAGTTCAACTCTAAATTTTGGAAAAAATTATGTAAAAAACTGAAAATAGATGTGGCATTATCCACTGCTTTCCACCCAGAGACAGATGGACAGACTGAACGACTGAACCAAACTTTACTTCAAACGCTACGTTGTTTATTGGCTGATTATTCTAGTGAATGGTTGGAAGCTCTCCCTTTAGCGGAGTTTGTTTATAATAATACTGAGCATTCAGCTCTACTTTGCTCACCATTCTATTTCTTGCAGGGGTATCATCCAAGAGCTATACCCATTTTGTTAGAAGATTCTCTGTTACCTACAGTAACGGATAGACTAACGAGGTTAGGTGACATACAAGACAAAGCCAGGAAACATTTATTAAAGTACAAGGAAAGCATGAAAAGACAAGCAGACAAACACAGATCTGAGGCCCCAATGTATAAAATCGGTGACAAGGTATGGCTCTCCACAAAGAACCTAAACATAGAGGGATCCCGAAAGCTGCAACCACGTTTCATTGGACCCTTTAGTATAACTGCCATAGTAAACCCGGTAACAGTAAAATTAGATTTACCAAAATAATATCCAGTACATACTACATTCCATGTGTCCTTGCTTAAGCCGTACAATCCAAAAACCCGACCTGAACCACCACCTCCACCCATACCAATTAAGGGAAATCTAGAATATGAAGTGAAAAGCATAAAAGACTCAAAAAGAATTAGTGGACGTCTGTTTTATTTAGTAGAATGGAAAGGATATGATGAATCTGAGAATTCATGGGAACCAGCATCATATGTACATGCCCCACAGCTGATTAGACGGTTTTATTTAAAAAATCCAGGAAAACCCCGTCCTGTAGGAGGGCCTTTGAGGGGGGCAACTGTTAGGGTTTGTGCACAGCAAAGAGCATGTCCTCTCTCACTGCACTAGTGGGTTCTGTAATAGCTCCCTTTTAAACTTACTATTGAAAGCCTTTCTTGTTATCTCACCTTCCCCCCCCCCTAGGCTTCTGTGTATGTTGTTTAATGCTCTGTTTTGTTTACACATTGGGCCTTGCTTTTACCAAGGCTTCTTTAAAACACTCCGCTCTAGGCCATGTGTTAATTTAACTCATTTGCATAATAACTGAAACTCTGCACACCTTTCAAGAACATGTGCAGCATGTGAGGACCACACCCAGCTCTTCAAACCACACCCAGCTCTGCACACCTTTCAAGAACATGTGCAGCATGTGAGGACCACACCCAGCCCTGTCTATAAAAGGCAGCCCCCGAGCCTCACCCATTGCTTGTGCTCGTCTACCTCCCGCTTACCTGAGGACAGATCCCTCGGCGCTGGCACTTCTGCTCTCTACAGACTTTCATTGGCTTCAATGGGCGCAGCTGCTGGCTCTTCCTTATTCCGGTTTCCGGTTTCTTCTTGCCTCGGCCTCTCTCCTACAAGCAACCTGCAAAAGAGAAAGAAGACAAGGTTAGACTGATCAGTATCTCTTGCCAGCAACACGTAAGTGCAAAACTTTTATTACCTGAAAGAACTTTGACAACAATTTCTGGATTTGTGTATAGACAATTTGAAACAAGATACCTTCCACGAACATTGTGATTCAAACTCTTTGTTACAAGAATACTTTGCGGAACTTTGTGAGGCAAACAGTAAATCACGGACTTGCACAAATTACATGCTGTATTTTGACGTAAAAGTACAGTATTTGTTTTATAAAAGATTCTGGAAATATGGGAAAAGTGAGTCTGCTATTGGGAATTTAGGCTTTAGTTATATTAAGATGAATGTTTGATATTGGTAATTCTGATAACGGTATTTGTTTAATGTTTTAGAAGCTTTAGAGTAATAGAAAGCCCATCCCAGAGCAGTAACACATTCCAAACCTGGAAACTAGAGACCAGGATCCAAGAGGTACTTCTAGAAGAAAATTTTTAATAAATAAAGGGATAGTCAGGAACCCAGTTAGGAATAGGTTGTACTTATCTGTTCTTTGTTTATGTTTCATTAGGCACTAGTTTCTACAGAAGTCAGAGAGGGCCGCAGATTTGTGCAGCACTTCAACAGTGGAAACGCAAGAACGGTGTTGTCTCTTTATTTTATTTTATCCACTTCCCCCCTTCCCTTGAGCTTCTGTTCTTAGTGCACTGTTTTAAAAACTAGTGTGCTGGGACAAGCAGTTTCAGGGTGGGGTCGGATTGTCTTCAACCTCCATCAGAACTGAACAAGGACTCAGGTGAGCTGGGCTTTGACACACATGACCATTGTTCTGTGTGCTCTGCAGAGACCAAGCCACTGTCAGGCACTTTGTTTTGCCTTTAGCCTTAGCACCAGTGCTCTAAATTGAAGCCCCTCATAAACACCTGTCACAAGTCAAAGTACGCACTATGCAAGAGTAATACAATGCACAGAACCACATCATGATGAAACAGCTAACTCTCTTGGGGAATGCAACATTAAGTAAAACATGTGAAATAAGAGGAACTAAATAGCTGACACACATTACACACATTTTAACATTCATTGTTCGCATATCAATCCCTTTCTGTGACATTAATGTTAAGGGCATGAAGATAGGGCCAGCTTTAACACCATACAGCTGATAACTGCCTTTACTTGAAGCATGTATTTCTCCCCTTGCACTTGACTCTGATATTTGGATCCATTTCGCAAGGGAGCAAGAACCATGCTCGTCGTTTGGAATAGTTTCATGAGGAACAAACACGGCAGCTCCACTTCTAAAGGAACCAGCGATCTGCAGCCAGGGACTGGGGTGTCTTATGGTGGAGGTTAGCATGACAAGGGTTCTCAGTACAATAAAAATAACACATGATTAGTATTATAACACTTACCATTATCAAAGACAAGGCACTAAATCACACTTTGCTTACACCCACTCCTACTGCATGAAGAATGGAGAAAGGGTGGGATCTCTGCCTGTTAATGTCAGATGGCTGCCCTCACGCAGGGATGAAGACTCCAACGCCCAAATTCATGATACTAAAAGCATCACTGGCTTATAGTGGATGCTGCACTAGGCCAAAATGGAAATGAAGGGCTTTAGTGCAGTCAGCCCTGCATCACACATCAGTGTAAAAAGCTGATTTATTCCCCGGCTTCCATCTCATGCTTCAAAGGTGGTGCAGGCAGCCTGTGACAGACAGTCCAGACTTAAATGCATCGATTTGTTTAGCGATACAACCATATCTCCAAACAAATCGATTTATTTATTTAATATTTTTTTGTGAATGTGTAAGAACTTCAGAGGGGCATAGCGCCTCAGCTCTAAAAGAGAAACCGCCCCTGTAAACAAGTGGGAGGAGTGACCTGCTGTGTATACTGGGGTGGCTCTTCCGCAATGGTGAAGGAGCATCGCCCCCCCTGGCCAAAAGTACAGGGAGGGGTGGGGCTGGGCCACAAGAGGTGGGAGGGTAAGGAGAGTGCACCTAAGTGCGCATGTGTGTTTGTCCGGCCGTCTGAGAACAGCCAAACACACATGCGCACTTAGGTTTCGCCAGCCCCCTGTGTTTAACAGCCAGGCTGGAGAAACTGCACAGACCCCAGGGCTGTGTCTGAAGAGCAGTCACTGCTGCTCAGACCAATCCTGGTGCTGCTTTCATGCTAGCTTTTGCATGAAAGCAGCACCAGGATTGCTGGGGAGCCTGTGCTGGTGTCCCAGCAAATGCTGGGACACTAGGAGAGGAGCGAGGCAGCAGGAGGCGGAAGGAGTCAGAGGAACAGCGAAAAAGGTACGTTTTTTATTGTTCTTTAATTTTTTTTGTTTACCCCCTTCCTCATCATCCCCCTACCCCTCTTGTGACATTTGCGGCAGACGCCGCTGTGTGTATGTTCCTCCTCATCCTCTACCACCTACTTGGTAGTACCATTGCTTCAGGGTTTGGGGTTTGGTGCTGCATTTGCAAAAGCCCTCTGGTTTTGTGCAGAATTGTGATTTGTTATTCAAGTCAACGATCATGCACCACAGGGGTCACAGATGGTCACAGTTTCATAAATAACCCCTTGTTATTGCTGGAAGCCAGAATGAACAACGTTAATGCTCAAGTGCAAATCCTGAATATAGTGAGGGCTGCTCACATTCTTTTTCAGGGAGGTTTTCTCTGGTGTTTGAAACCTGTGGCCATGCAACGATCCAGGTGGCTGCGGCTCAATATACAGACAGCTTGCAATCATGTGGATGATTAATATTCCTAGAGCCTGACATTCTTGAATACATTTTTCTTTCATATTTATTTTTTAAATAAGTTGTTGAGGTGTTATGTACCCTGTGATAAATTATCAGATTCCTTTGTGGGTTCAAATGGCTACTTCAACAGAGCACTGTTGTTCGGTTCTGACATCTAAAGAAAATGTATAGGTTGAGACTATTTCTATCACCGGAAGAAAAACAGAACTTTTCTCTACCTATATTGTGTTTTCGTGATACATACATGTTCTCTCTTGGCTGCACCACCTAATGACTCCAACACCATGCTGGTTTCCAGGTAGTGTGATACTCCCCAAAAGCTGTTAAGGTTCTTTAGGCATGCAGATGTAGTCCACAGTCCATGACCTTATACAGTGCTATTACCCCAGAGATATGCAGGGGATTTTGCACAACTCCTAAAGATTAATCCAACAGCAGGTTTTCAAGTTCTACCTAAAGTTAGCAACAATCTCACATTTTCTAATGATTTCAGAAAGCATGTTCCACAACTTTGTGCATTCCACGTCTGCTGCCAAATCTATTTCAATATACACGTTGACCTAAAAGCATACACTTTCCTGCAGATTATGGTGAACATTACAACCTCGGCGGTCCTTTTGACAGTCCGCTGAGGAACCGCCGTGCTGAAGACCGCCAGTGCAGGCGGTTTTCCGCTCGGTGAATTATGACTGCTGGCAGCCCTCCATCCTTTTTCGGACGGAGAGCCGCCAGCAGCCATACTGGCGGTCGGCGGGGAAGTGGAGGTTGCTCCACCTCCACCGCCCGTCATCAGAACACCACCCACCGAATCACGTTCCGTGATTCGGCGTGGCGGTGTTCTGGTGACGGGGTGCTGGCGTTGGAGTAGCCCCCATGGATCCCCTCCCCTCCCGGAAGATCAACGGACAAGGTAAGTTGATCGTCTGTTAGGGGAGGGGGGGTGTTGTGTGTTGTGTGCGTGCATGGGGTGTGTGTGTGAGTATGTAGAGGGGGTGTGTGAGTGCGTGTATGCATGCGGGGGTGCTGTGTGGTTGAAAATGTGCATGTGTCTGTCTGTTTGTATGTCTGTCAGTATGTGTGCGTACATGTCTGTATGTATGTGTGCGTGTATGACTGTGTGTGTGTATGTTGGTATGTGTGGGGTATGTGTATTGGTGGTGTCTGTATGTGTGTAGGGTGGGGGTGTGTTGCAATGTTCGGGGTAGGGGTGGGGAGGGGGGTCCTGCCACCTTTGGGGGGTGGCAGGGGGTGGGGGATTGGGGGGTGGACTCTGCGGGATGAGACCCCTATCAGTGCCAGGGTAGGAATTTCCTGGCACTGAAAGTGCCTACTGCTATGAATTTCATGGCGGTTCCAAACCACCTGACATCCATGGCGGTCAGCAGGGTCGTGATACCTCCGGCGGTCTTGTGACGACCGCTGGGCTGGAGACCCAAGTCTCCAGCCCAGCGGTCGTCTCCACCATGGCGGTCGGAATGGAGAAGTGGCGGATGACCATGGCGGTAACAGCCATGGTCATAATTACATTTTTTTTCCGCCAGCTTGTTGGCGGTAATACCGCCACTTCCCCACCGACCGCCAGGGTCATAATGAGGGCCTATGACTTTCTGCATGGGATGCAGTCAATCATTTCAATAATGAGGGCCCTAGACTCAACCTGTGAGTGCTCTATTTGACATAGTAGCATCCTTGGTCCAAACGAAACCCTTCTTCAGGTTCTCTTTCTTAATTGTTTGTGTTATGAAACATTGTAGGTGGGCAAAGTTCTGAATAAACTGACAATAAAAGTTTGATAAACCAAAGAAACATTGCGTTTCCTTAATGGACGTTGGAGAAGGCCAATCTAATATGTCCAGAACAATATTTGAGTCCTCCATATCAAGACCACAGCTAAAGTCCACAAGAATACCAATCTATGCCTATGGACATCAGGGCCTGCAGTCATGGGCTAGGGGTGTTCAATGAACTCACTCACATGGGCTATTCAATCCTGGCCCAAGTAAATATCATAGAAGAGCAGTAAGAATGCTCCTGAGCGCTCAGACAACGACAAGGCTTCATCTGATCCAGTTTGAGAATGTGAGAATCTCTTCCAAGTCACTGGATGTCTACAGAGTCTCTCCCAGAGTTGCCACTCATAGGCCCCCACACCCAGGGGAAGCGTGAATATGTGTAGACATGTGAGACATGCTAGTTCCAAACTAAAACCACCTCACACAGACCATAAACTACAGTGTAAGCAAAATCAATGCTGCACGCCAGTTCTACAAAATGAACTTGAAGGCGGGCTATCGTCAAGTTATGCTTGACACCAGGTTTAGGTGTATTATTATTTTCTCCATGAACCTTGGCCTTACGAGGTGCAAGAGGCTGAACTTGGGGCTGTCTACTACAGCCAGAACACTATTCAGGAGGTCCTCTCTGGCCTAACAGGCATTTTCAATGTCAGTGACAGCATCTTGGAACAAGTGCGCATGTTGGCAGATCACCACCAGAGACTCTTAAAGGTTACACAATGACTGCAAGACAGCGGTTTCACCTGAATACACTACACATCATCCTTTGTACATTTACTATGGCCATTGTTCCTGAGTAGTATAATTTATGAGAATTTCTCAATAGACATACTTTATTCCAGCTTAATGTCATTTACTTTTATCATATTTTGCTGGCACTTGATCTTACACAATGTTAGCATAGCTACTCTTGATTGAGTCTTCACCTTTCTTAGATCTGAATTAAAACTGGTTTGAAAGGAATCAGCTTTTTCTTTTAGTGTTTACTTGAGGGTGGCATATTAGGCACACAATGAAGACATGTGGAATTCTGGCATCTCTTCCATTGATTTTTTAGAGGTCATGCAACTTAGCTCTCCTAATCTTGGGTCCAAGGCAACGTCCATTCAGAGGCTCAGAACCCTTCTTATTTTTCACATTTTATTGCTGATTTAATGAGTTTCCTTTTAATGGGATTCTAAAGAGAGTTAGGGCAAGTACTGATAATGTGACGTACATACTGCCATTTTCTCTGTCTTTAGATTAATTGCTCATAAAACTCACACCTGAATGTGGCCTTTTCAATGGGTAGGTTGAGTTCACTGATTAATTTGACATGCCATATAATTTGCAGTGAACATCATATGAACAAGTGGGTGTGAAGCTATACATTATGTTTCTCACATAGGATCAAGGAGTGCCAGTTCTTGGCTTATTGGAACTATGTATGGTTTTCTAGTACGGATAGTGAAGTTGTCGTTGTTGAGCTAGTGTTGAAGTTTTACATGTTTCAATAAAGTCGATTTATTGCTGAATGGATAGGAGAGCACATTGAAGGTGGTTGGAATATTGCTTATGTTACGTACTGCGCTGGACTTCTCACCTCTGGATACCAGATTGGCGAATACACCAAGTCTTCTACAGGTTCTGGATACTCCCAGATAAGGGAGACCTCTTCTAGTAGCCACGGTGCCGCTTGACAGGCTACGCCAAAGCAGACCGTACCCTCCAGAAGGAGTCCCAGAGGGAAAAAACCCCAACACTGGGGAAAAAACCTCAAACAGGAACTCCTGAAGAAAAACAAGAAAAAACAGGACTTGACAACAGGAAACTAAAATAGGCAAATCTCCCAAGGCAAAAAGCAGGAACAAAGAACAGGCAAAACATCTCCCAAGGCAAAAAGCAGGAACAAAGAACAGGCAAAAATCTCCCAAGGCAAAAAGCAGGAACAAAGAACAGGAGCGAACAGCACAACCAGAAGGAAGTGTTTGCAACGCAAGGTGGAACAAGACTGACTGACTTATATACTGAGAAAAGGGAAGTGACATCACAGGAAAAGGAAATAACACCATCTTGAATTGGGAAGAGCCCATAGACCAGTATAGGAAGAAAAAAGTAGTATAAAAGAAAAACAGAGCATGCTGGGACAAAAACACGAAGAAGACAAGATGGACACAACATGGACAGAAACAGGCAAAAAGACCAGACAAACCCACCACCAAAATAGAAGAAAAAAGGGCTACAGGTAAGTGTATTACGACCGGGAGCGAAATATATGCTTCCCAGAATGTGTAGTCAAAAAACGTGGGGAACGGCGCTCCGAGTATTGGTAGCGCGTTCCATCCACAAGGACAGAAAGAGACGCCGCGTCTGAGCGCGGCGTTACAATAGGTCCCCTCCCCGAGGCACCAGGTTTGTCAGGATGACTGTCAAAAAACAGGCGGACCAAACGGGGAGCATGGACAGAGGAAGCATCCTCCCGAGAACAGTCCCTGGGAGGGTATCCTTTCCAATGGACCAAAAACTGTAGTTTGTGTCGAAAAATTCTGGAATCACTAATTTCCTGGACTTCATACTCAGGCTGTCCGTTAATAGAAAGAGGAGGTGGACGCTGGAACTGGTGATGGTATGAATCAGGAACAAAGAGTTTTCACTGGGACACATGGAAAACAGGATGAACCCTACAGGTATGAGGTAAGCGGAGATGCACAACTACAGGATTCAGGACTTGCGAAATCCGAAAGGGTCCATAAAAACGTGGCTTGAACTTATTGGTGGAAAACTGGGAAGGTAGAAATCTGGAAGAAAGCCATACCTTATGGCCCACTTGATACAAAGGTGTTGCTTGTCGATAACGATCCGCCTTTCGTTTCATTGCTTGTTTCGAAGCTAGGAGAGTTGTGTGAAGTAGGCCCTGGGTTCGACGGATCTGTCGTGAAAAAGAAGTGACAGCAGGCACAGAAGAGGAAGTTCGGGAAACAGTAGTGAAAGTCCTCGTATGAAATCCAGAGGTACAATAAAAGGGTGTGGTCTTGGTCGCACTATGTATTGTGTTGTTATAGGAGAACTCGGCAAGAGCAAGATACTCCGACCAATTGGTTTGTGTGGCATTACAGTAACATCTCAGATACTGCTGAAGTTCTTGATTCACTCTTTCAGTTTGCCCATTAGTTTGTGGATGGAAACCAGAGGATGAAGAAATCTCAATGTTAAAGAAGGCACAAAAGGCTCTCCAGAAACGTGTTACATATTGAGGCCCTCTGTCCGAAATGACCTCTTGCGGAAGACCATGGTGGCGAAAAATATCCAGCAGAAAAATGCTACTCATTTCTGGGGCCGTCTGTAGTTTCTTCAAGGCTGAGAAATGGGCCATCTTGGTGAATGAATCTACGGTCACCATGATTACTTGATTACCAGAGGAGGTAGGTAGAGAGCATATGCAATCCGTGGATAGAGTACACCAAGGAGCGGAAGGAACCGGTAACGGTCTTAATAAACCTGCCACCTTAGTTCGGGGTGTCTTAGTCTGAGCACAGACTGGGCATGCTGACACATAGGTTTCAGTGTCTGTCTTAAGCGAAGGCCACCAAAAAGATCGCTGAAGTCTTCCTGATACCTCGATGACTGGCTATCGGAGAATCATGGCACATTTGTAGAGCTTCTGTCTGCACTTTCTTGGTAGGTAGGAAAAGAGCATGTTGATGATAGAAATAGTTGTCCTTCTTCTGCAAAAAAGGAGTCATTCCATCCCATTCGGAAGCAGACAGAAACTGGTACTTGGATTGAACCCGTTCTTGAAAAGATTGAGTAGCTCCGATGATTCTGCTAGATTCAATAAGATGTGGAGAGGAGTTCTGGGCTATGTCAGGATATCTGCGGGATAAGGCATCTGCCACTGAATTCTGGGAACCAGGCATGTACCGGATCACGAAATCGTACTGGCCAATGAGGAAAGCTCATCGAGCCTGACGACTATTGCGACACTGAAAACTCCGAAGACATTGGAGATTACGATGATCAGTCCTGGCTTCAAAAGGCTTTATGGAACCCATCAAGAAATGCCTCCATTCTTTACAAGCTACTTTGAGAGCGAGAAGTTCTCGTTCCAATACAAAATAATTGCGTTCAGCCTCTGATAGGATATGAGAAAGATAGAAGATCGGATGTTCCAATCCATCGTTGTCTTGTTTCTGTAGCAGAACTGCCCCAATAGCTCTGTCTGAGGCATCAGTCACAACGATAAATTTCTTGGTATTGTCAGGATGACGCAGCACGGGTGCTTGGGTAAAGGCTGTCTTCAATTCTTGAAACGCGCATTCAGCATCCTTGGTCCAAACAAAACCCTTCTTCAGGTTCTCTTTCTTAATTGTTTGTGTTATGAAACATTGTAGGTGGGCAAAGTTCTGAATAAACTGACGATAAACGTTTGATAAACCAAGGAAACATTGCGTTTCCCTAATGGACGTTGGAGAAGGCCAATCTAATATGGCACTGACCTTGTCAGGATCCAAGGATATTCTGTGTTGATTAATACAGAACCCCAAATACTTTACTTCAGATTTATGGAACTCACACTTCTCAGGTTTACAAAAAAATTGTTTTTTCTTGAGTCTCCAGGACATGCAGGACATGATCTATATGTTGCTCAGGATCACGGGAATATATCAAGATATCATCCAAATAAATGACTACATATTGGTTGAGTACATCAGAGAACACCGAATCCATAAATCGTTGAAAAACAGAAGGGGCGTTGGTCAGTCCAAAAGGCAGAACACGGTACTCATAGTGCCCAAAAAGGGGTACGGAAAGCGGTCTTCCATTCATCTCCTTCCTTGATCCGAAGGAGATGATAGGCACCCCGTAAGTCTAATTTGGTAAACATCTTGGCTCCTTGAATGGCATCCAATATATCTCTGATTCAAGGCAGCGGATATCGATCCTTAATCGTTATTCTGTGGAGTTCACGAAAGTCAACACAAGGACGCAGATCCTTAGTCTTCTTTGGGACGAAGAAGAGAGGAGCCCCAGCAGGGGACGTGGAAGGAGCAATCAAACCATTGTGTAAGTTATCGTCTAAATATTCCTTTAGCACCTTCTTTTCTTGGTCTGTCAGAGAATACATTCGACCAAAGGGGACGACTTCATCAGGAATTAAAGGAATAGCACAGTCAGAACTGCGATGAGGCGGCAAAATAGGATTACTAGGTTTTTTAAAAATCCCGATATATTCCTGATAACAATCTGGAACTCCCTGGATCATATTGATAGAGTTAGTGTTATCCTTAGATGACTGACAGGACCTTTTGGGAGTCCAGTAAGAAGTAGTGGAATAACGATTCTGTTGACAAAATGAAGACGTTAGGGATATAGTTCTTGTTTCCCAATTGATATAGGGGTTGTGTCGGGCTAACCAGGGTATTCCCAAAATCATGATGTGATTTGGTGAGGCTATGAGATCAAAGGCAACATGTTCTTGATGCCCCCCAAATGTCAAACAAAGAGTAGGAGTTGAGCCCACCACAGGTCCTGAGGTTAACGGAGAGCCATCCACCATGTGAACCTGCTCAGGAGTGTAGGAAAGTACCATCTTGCCTGGCATGTTACCCCCATTTTTCACTGTATATATGTTGTTTTAGTTGTATGTGTCACTGGGACCCTGCCAGCCAGGGCCCCAGTGCTCATAAGTGTGCCTGAATGTGTTACCTTTGTAGTGACTAACTGTCTCACTGAGGCTCTGCTATTCAGAACCTCAGTGGTTATGCTCTCTCATTTCTTTCAAATTGTCACTAACAGGCTAGTGACCAATTTTACCAATTTACATTGGCTTACTGGAACACCCTTATAATTCCCTAGTATATGGTACTGAGGTACCCAGGGTATTGGGGTTCCAGGAGATCCCTATGGGCTGCAGCATTTCTTTTGCCACCCATAGGGAGCTCTGACAATTCTTACACAGGCCTGCCACTGCAGCCTGAGTGAAATAACGTCCACGTTATTTCACAGCCATTTTACACTGCACTTAAGTAACTTATAAGTCACCTATATGTCTAACCTTTACCTGGTAAAGGTTAGGTGCAAAGTTACTTAGTGTGAGGGCACCCTGGCACTGGCCAAGGTGCCCCCACATTGTTCAGGGCCAATTCCCCGGACTTTGTGAGTGCGGGGACACCATTACACGCGTGCACTACATATAGGTCACTACCTATATGTAGCTTCACAATGGTAACTCCGAATATGGCCATGTAACATGTCTATGATCATGGAATTGCCCCCTCTATGCCATCCTGGCATAGTTGGCACAATCCCATGATCCCAGTGGTCTGTAGCACAGACCCTGGTACTGCCAAACTGCCTTTCCCGGGGTTTCACTGCAGCTGCTGCTGCTGCCAACCCCTCAGACAGGCTTCTGCCCTCCTGGGGTCCAGCCAGGCCTGGCCCAGGATGGCAGAACAAAGGACTTCCTCTGAGAGAGGGTGTTACACCCTCTCCCTTTGGAAAATGGTGTGAAGGCAGGGGAGGAGTAGCCTCCCCCAGCCTCTGGAAATGCTTTCATGGGCACACATGGTGCCCATTTCTGCATAAGCCAGTCTACACCGGTTCAGGGACCCCTTAGCCCTGCTCTGGTGCAAAACTGGACAAAGGAAAGGGGAGTGACCACTCCCCTGACCTGCACCTCCCCTGGGAGGTGTCCAGAGCTCCTCCAGTGTGCTCCAGACCTCTGCCATCTTGGAAACAGAGGTGCTGCTGGCACACTGGACTGCTCTGAGTGACCAGTGCCACCAGGTGACATCAGAGACTCCTTCTGATAGGCTCCTTCAGGTGTTGCTAGCCTATCCTCTCTCCTAGGTAGCCAAACCCTCTTTTCTGGCTATTTAGGGTCTCTGTCTCTGGGGATTCCTTAGATAACGAATGCAAGAGCTCATCCGAGTTCCTCTGCTTCTCTCTCTTCACCTTCTGCCAAGGAATCGACTGCTGACCGCGCTGGAAGCCTGCAAAACTGCAACATAGTAGCAAAGACGACTACTGCAACTCTGTAACGCTGATCCTGCCGCCTTCTCGACTGTTTTCCTGGTGGTGCATGCTGTGGGGGTAGTCTGCCTCCTCTCTGCACTAGAAGCTCCGAAGAAATCTCCTGTGGGTCGACGGAATCGTCCCCCTGCAACCGCAGGCACCAAAGAACTGCATCACCGGTCCCCTGGGTCTCCTCTCAGCACAACGAGCGAGGTCCCTTGAATCCAGCAACTCTGTCCAAGTGACTCCCACAGTCCAGTGACTCTTCAGTCCAAGTTTGGTGGAGGTAAGTCCTTGCCTCCCCACGCCAGACTGCATTGCTGGGAACCGCGACTTTTGCAGCTACTCCGGCCTCCGTGCACTTCCGGTGGAAATCCTTTGTGCACAGTCCAGCCTGGGTCCACGGCACTCTAACCTGTATTGCACGACCTCCTAAGTTGTTCTCCGGCGACGTGGGACTCCTTTGTGCGACTTCGGGTGAGCACCATTTCACGCATCCTCGTAGTGCCTGTTTCTGCCACTTCTGCGGGTGCTGCCTGCTGCTGAGAGGGCTCTTTGTCTTGCTCGACGCCCCCTCTGTCCCCAGACGCAATTGACGACATCCTGGTCCCTCCTGGGCCACAGCAGCATCCAAAAACCCTAACCGCACGATTTGCAGCTAGCAAGGCTTGTTGGCGGTCTTTCGGCGGGAAAACACTTCTGCACGACTCTCCACGACGTGGGGGATCCATCCTCTAAAGGGGAAGTCTCTAGCCCTTGTCGTTCCTGCAGAAACCACAGCTTCTACTGTCCAGTAGCAGCTCCTTTGCACCCACAGCTGGCATTTCCTGGGCATCTGCCCATCTCCGACTTGCTTGTGACTTTTGGACTTGGTCCCCTTGTTCCACAGGTACCCTCGACTGGAAATCCATCATTGTTGCATTGTTGGTTTGTGTCTTTCCTGCAGAATTCCCCTATCACGACTTCTATGTCCTTTGGGGAACTTTAGTGCACTTTGCACTCACTTTTCAGGGTCTTGGGGTGGGCTATTTTTCTAACCCTTACTATTTTCTAATAGTCCCAGCGACCCTCTACAAGGTCACATAGGTTTGGGGTCCATTCGTGGTTCGCATTCCACGTTTGGAGTATATGGTTTGTGTTGCCCCTATCCCTATGTGTCTCCATTGCATCCTATTGTAACTATACATTGTTTGCACTGTTTTCTAATACTATTACTGCATATTTTGGTATTGTGTACATATATCTTGTGTATATTTGCTATCCTCATACTGAGGGTACACTCTGAGATACTTTGGCATATTGTCATAAAAATAAAGTACCTTTATTTTTAGTATATCTGTGTATTGTGTTTTCTTATGATATTGTGCATATGACACTAGTGGTACTGTAGGAGCTTCACTCGTCTCCTAGTTCAGCCTAAGCTGCTCTGCTAAGCTACCATTATCTATCAGCCTATGCTGCTAGACACCCTATACACTAATAAGGGATAACTGGGCCTGGTGCAAGGTGCAAGTACCCCTTGGTACTCACTACAAGCCAGTCCAGCCTCCTACAAGGAGTCTCTTTAAGAATGCAGGGAATTCCTTTACTCGTAGCCCAGGTCTCATCCAGATAGAGTCCACTGGCTCCACAATCAAGGAGAGCCAGAAGGTGTTCTTCTTGATCTTGTGAACTTTGTAACTTGACTGAGAGGATAAACAGGGTGGATATGCTTTCTTTGGAGGAACATATTGATGGTACTTTAGCTCCTCCCGTCTCCTTCCTCCTTACAGGGGACGGGAGCTGGCATTTCCCGCAGGTCTTGAGGGACGTACCGGACAACTACGGATCAGGTGGCCAGCCTTACCACAGTACAGACAAAGTCCCTTTCGTTGTCGTTCCTCCCTTTCTGACTCCGTCAATGGCCCACGAACCTGATCTATCTGCATGGGTTCTTCAGGCGGAGGTGGAGAGGCTTCGGATGAAATATCTTCTGTTCGCCGACTGCTAGCACGAAAGGTACCAGACTGGTATGGAGCTCACGCTCTTCGTCTCTCCATCTTGCACTCTCGAAGTCTATATGCGATGTTCATAGATTGATCCATTAATTCCTTCAAAGGACAAGCTGGAGAAGAATGTACAAGCTCATCTTTAATTTCTTCACGCAGGCCTCGGCGGAATAGGGTTATGAAGGTGCGTTCCACCCAGGAGGTTTCAGCTGCCAGCTGTTTGAAGCGGGTTATATACTGCAGAACATCCTGATTACCCTGCTGAATGTCACATAAGGCTTCTTCAACTGCTGCTTCTACCCCAGGTCTCTCAAACATTTGTTAGAAAAGAGTCAGGAAAGCATAAAGTTAGCCAGGACTGGGTCTTCTGCAGAAACCAGAGGAGTCCCCAAGCAAGCGCCGGACCAGACAATGCACTGATCAGATAGCCCACCTTAGCCTTATCCGAAGAAAACTGGAGTGGATGAAAGGCACAGAAAACCGTCAGGGCGTCCAAAAATTCCTTCATCTTTAGAGGATCTCCAGAACATCGAGGAGTAGTGGCAGATATGGGTGGTATGTCCATTGATCGGGAAGACAAGACCTGTCGTAGCGCACTGTTCTCTGCCCGTAACTGTTGTAACTCTTGGGCTTGTTGTTGGACAGTCTGCAACATGGCTTGAGCATTTTCTGACACCTCTCCCTGTGGATCTTTCATGGCGATCTCGCAATGCAGAATCTTTTGGCGCTGCAATCTGTTACGTACTGCGCTGGACTTCTCACCTCTGGATACCGGATTGGCGAATACACCAAGTCTTCTACAGGTTCTGGATACTCCCAGATAAGGGCGACCTCTTCTAGTAGCCACGGTGCCGCTTGACAGGCTATGCCAAAGCAGACCGTACCCTCCAGAAGGAGTCCCAGAGGGAAGAAACCCCAACACTGGTGAAAAAACCTCAAACAGGAACTGCTGAAGAAAAACAAGAAAAAACAGGACTTGATAACAGGAAACAAAAATAGGCAAATCTCCCAAGGCAAAAAGCAGGAACAAAGAACAGGCAAAAAATCTCCCAAGGCAAAAAGCAGGAACAAAGAACAGGCAAAAATCTCCCAAGGCAAAAAGCAGGAACAAAGAAAAGGAGCAAAGAGCACAACCAGAAGGAAGTGTTTGCAACGCAAGGTGGAACAAGACTGACTGACTTATATACTGAGAAAAGGGAAGTGACATCACAGGAAAAGGAAATAACACCATCTTGAACTGGGAAGAGCCCATAGACCAGTATAGGAAAAAGAAAGTAGTATAAAAGAAAAACAGAGCATGCTGGGACAAAAACACGAAGAAGACAAGATGGACACAACATGGACAGAAACAGGCAAAAAGACCAGAGAAACTCACCACCAAAAAAGAAGAAAAAAGGCCTACAGGTAAGTGTAGCGCGACCGGGAGCGAAATATATGCTTCCCAGAATGTGTCGTCAAAAAACATGGGGAACGGCGCTCCGAGTATCGGTAGCGCGTTCCATCCGCGAGGACAGAAAGAGATGCCGCGTCTGAGTGCGGCGTTACAGCTTAGCATCTTCGACACATGCACAGCTTTCATTATTATTGTTGAGGATGGTTTTAAGCAGATGTCAGAAGTAATTATCTTTAGTGGCAGCAATGTTTTGTTTGCAGCTGAGGCATGCTTCTAGCACAGGCCTTTCCAATCAATAGCTCGTGAGTTACTGGTAACTCTCCTGCTATCTATAATTAGCTCTCCTGTGTGCAGCACAGTCTACTAAATTAGAAGCTTTTTTCTAGTTGAATTGTTATATGTATACCAAAATTGAAAACTGTTTTCGAGATGAAAATGTGTGTTTTCAGACGTCATAAAGTGATGTTTGGAGAAAAATGGCTACATTTTCAAAATGTATTTAAAATATATTTCAGGGATAAATTGTGTGGCGTTGGGGCTATTATTACCTTAGTGCCAGGTGCACTGCAGCTATGGCTGTTATGTTTTATCCACATAGAGGCATTCCTCATTGACGGAGCCATTTTTATATACTGCTGACAACCATTCCTGATGAACTGGGGTGATCACCGCTGGTCATCTTGTAAAATGCGGACACTAATATAATCTTGTCCAATGTGGTCACAATTACAGCTCTAACAGTTTTAGTACCTAGGGATGATTTTCATTGAGCATAAATAGCTCTTATTACAGAAAAGGTTGGAGAACCCTGATGTAGGAGAAGGAGAAGCAGGTGTAGCTCTGTCACTGAGAGAGAGATTTGATCATACTTCCGGAGGAGCGTCGCCCCCGCAAGCAACAGCTGCTGCAATCATTTAACAAGAAACCAAAATGAACTGTGTATATTGTCATTTTGTTGTTAAAGGGGCGGGGCCATTTGCGATGACGAGGGGGAGCGCACTGTGCACTTCCCTCAGAGCACATGTGTGTATGGCCGGCTGTCTCGGGCCAGCCAAACACACATGCGCACTGTGCTCTCTCCAACCGGCACTGTGTTGCGTTGCTGGAGAGAGCATGCACAGGTTCCCAGTCTGCCTGGGACCACCTTAATCATAATGCTGCTTTCATGCAGCGTCAGGACTGGCCGCAGGGAAGGCTGGAAGCCTGTGCCTTCCTGGAGTGACCAGGAAAGAGGAGAGGAGTGGCGGCAGAGCAGATAATTTATTTTTTTCCTAAAATTAAATGCTTTTGTGGCCCCCGCTCCACCCCACCCCGTTACCGCACAGCAAACCACGACTGCATACTTCTGAAGCCCTTTGAAGAGCCACTTGTCCTTACGCAGGACATTCTTTTGATGAGTCAGATGTACATCAGAGAGAACACCTAACAGGACATTGTCGCCACGTTGGGGAGGATAGTGTTGTGTACAGGTTCTGAAGTCGGTTTCTGAAAACTGAGGTTTTATTTTGCACAGAAGGATTGGCTGGTGTCGTGCCATCTGGGTTTACTTGGTAAAGTATTGATAATGAGATCACTTTGCAATGAGCTGTAGTAAGTTTAGTACATCAAAAATGTGAAATGTGCTTCCAAGGACGTATTATATCACCCACTAATGTTTTTCTCTCACTTACTGTATGGCCTTTACTTTGGCTAGGTTAAGGGGCGTCTCACAAAGGTTCATTGTGCTTCCCTGTTCCCACCCTCCGTTGCAGGATGCAGGCAGCTTTTCTCTTCATAGAGTCCTGTTGCTGATGCTAAGTTATACCCATTGGTGCAGAATTATTCTAACTGAGCTTCTGAAGCACTTTCAGAAAGTAACTAATCCTGCTATTTTAAGGAAGTTCCATGTCATTAAAGGAAGAAAGAAATGCTGTTATGTTTGTAGGATCTACTCTTTGGAATAGCCTTTCCCTAGCAATAGAGTTATTTTTGGAAATACCACGAGGGCAATTAGTTTACTTTCTCTTTATAATTCAATGCAGTTCTAATGGAACAAGCACTGCCATTTAACTCTGTTGCTGGAGGGAAACTTCCTGAATGTGGCACGCAACGATTTATGTTCTGTGCAGAAAAGGTTTTATACCAACGCAGCTATATTGTCAAGGCAAGTCAAGAAAAATACTATTTGCAAGGCATCACTTGTCTGAACAACTAAAAAAGAAGGGATTTGAGTCTGCTGTAAAATGGATCTGGCTGGTCTGAATGCAATGGTGTGCAGTCTGTTTATTTTGCATAACCTGCCAAAACCTGTCTATTTTTGTTCTCCCTCATTCACACAGGCTTAGATCTTTAAATGATGATTTTTTCTCATCTTGTCATTTGACATAAAAGGTTCAAAAGAAATGAAGCTATTAGCCAAACAAAGTTGTGCCATAAATCTCAGAACCAGCAACACACTGCGTGGTACATTAGTAGACCGTCTTCTTGATTAAAAAGCTGCAGCAGGATGAAGGGAAAGGCACAATAGGTTTAGAAAATAGGCAAATAACGTGAAAGAAACACTGCAACTAAAATGAATAAAACAAGCAAAAGAAAAGACCTCATATCACGCTACTTGTGGGTGAGATTTACACATTTAGAGATCACGTTGAGCCCTCACATAACAGGCACGGAGCCTGGTGTACAAAACCTTTTATTGGCCACAAACCCACCAATTCTCTGAATCAGATGGTTTGCAACTGTTAAAAACATTTTTGTATTTACTAACCTTATATACTGATTCAGAAACGTTTTCAAATGGGATACTTTTCGAAACCATTATTTGTAAGGGGACTGTTGGGGAGTCCCATTCCAACTGCGATTCGAACCCTGATGTAACAATGGCTTGTGACAGTAATTCCAGTTGCAAACATTTGATCAATTACGACACCCAAATTAGGGTGATAACTGTTTAAAAAAATTCCCTTGTGTGAATGATCAAAAACGTTGATCAGTTACCGACTCCCAAGTTAGGGTTATAACTGATTCACAAAATTCCCCTTTGTGAGTGTTGAGAAACGTTTTAGAAAGAGTAAGCAGTCGTCCACAGGACCACTGACAACATTCAGTGGAACTTTTTTTTTAAAGTAATATATATATATTTTTTAACGCTATCTTGTTTACTTGGAAAGGGGGCTGCCTTTAAAAATAAAAGTATATCCTTTCATAAGCACAAGCACAGACATGGCGGACTGCTGAGAATTTCAGGCCACCATACTTGTGATTGTGGCCAATCCCAGGTTCTCACAAAATGAGCCCTGCCTAATGAATATTAATTAGACAGGTCATTCTGCGGACTGACACGATTATCTCTTTTGTGAACAAACCAATATGTACTTCGGCTGGTTAGTAAAATAATATGGCATTCACAAAGAGTTGTTCTGCAATTTTCAGCCACTTTTTGCAACTATAATCTTTGTACATCAGGCCCTAAACGCAACCTAGTGTGAAGGTGTAAAATCTGAATCCTAAATGTGATTCCATTCAGAACTCTATGGTGTGCAGACCAGCTCCCGGTAGCTGGAGAGCCGTCAGGGAGCCACCTCACCATAGGGGTAACCCTCACGCAGAGACATTCAGTAGAACAAACAAACTCTTCAGAAACAGTTCTGCGCCACTAATTTTGTGGTCCATGAGTCTACTCTATTGAGGATTTGTGGTTAATTTATTCATTTACATTTATTCTGATGTTTATGTATTTTAACAGATGCCACTTCCTAGGTAGTTACTCATGTCATAGGTTGTTTAACATTCCTTCCTTAAATGCAATTAAATATGCTAATTAGTTCTCACTTTTAAGAGTTTTCAAAACTTGTGATCTCAGACAATGGGGCATATAGACCAAGGGATGTATTGCCTATTGTGGGTAGAGCTACCACCATCAGAAAAATCTGGCTGTACCTGTCAAAGGCCACAACCCTTTAGTAAAGTTCAGCAGAGCAAAATATTGTCACCCATCAGCAGATTTTACCCATTTGGCGACGAAACCACTTCTCTCCCTGTTCTGCAAGAAACTCATTGTATGTATCATGTCACCGAGTTTCTAACCTTTCCACCTCCTGCCCTCACTGCCAATATAGTACTACTGAGCCGGCATTAAAGGATCAAACATGACCCACATTGGGACAGGCATTTTGCTGTCCTATTTCGGGTCAGCAATGCACAGGAGGCACAAACAGCTTATGAAGCCCTGCCAAGGTGTGGGGTGGGCCCTCTCAGTCTCCATCTTCCCCTTCCAGATGTTCGATACTTCCAACCAGTGTTCTTTTGGTGTGCTGAGAGGAAAGTGGTCCTAGGTGGTGGGCACTCTCACTTTAGCACACAGGATATATTTTTCAACATCAGACTTAAAAAATAAAGAAGAGAAATGGAGGAGAGCAGTGTCAAAAAAAGGAAGCAGGGATGTAAAAATAATGTTTATGGGTGGCATGAGGATCTTGGAAGTGTGTTGTAGTAGAGGACAGAGGGATGAAGTGGACTCAAGACGAGGCAGCTCTGATATTCGAAGCACTGGTAGTGGGATCCTAAGAATTTTTTTGGTCTCTGCATTTACTTATTTATTTTTGTTTGTTAATTTTTTACAAATTCACTACTTTTTGAGCGAGAACGGGCCACGTGAAGAGGCTTTTTTCTAAGCTCAGGAAATAGTGCCAAGTGAGAAGAAATACTACACACACAGCCAGATGATTTGATATTTCTACATGCACACTTCAATTAATGCCAGAGTAAACTAGAATTAAAACTTCGTTCTTCTTTTAGTGTTTTTTACAGAGCTTTAGTAAGCAAAGAAAGAAATCAGTGTAAAACTGGCATCCATGTACATAAAAATGGCACTTCCTTTCGTGTCATGTTGGGCAATAGTTACTCCTTCTTGCAGGGTAGCGGGTGACTACCAATCCACACAGTCTTGAAAATCCGTCCTTAACAGTACCATGGACACTTCTATTTTGCCAATTTGAACCCAACCAACAGAAAGGAGGAGCCCCGAAAACTTTTTCGAAAACATTCTACAATGGAAAATCATCTTCCCGACATACTTGCTCTCCCTCGAGAGTTCACAATGAATTGAGTTTAATGCCAGAGAGACTATTGCAAGTTGAACAACAAGGCTGCTTCTGCCCACGACCACACACCGACAGGAGATGGCAGTTCACTTGAAATCTGACTCACCCGAATGAAAATAAGGCCGGGTGCCTAAAGAGTTGATGCTGCTAGATTCGTCTTAAATGATGGGGGTGGAACATTCCGAGTACCGTGCTGTAGTCTCAACAGTGCTATCTCGATCCAGAAAAACGTAAACATTGCAAGAAAAAAGCATGGAAACGAACCTATATCGAAGGAATCTCGCCGTGGTCGCTGATTATGCCTTGCCTTGCGCCGTTGACTCATAAGTAAAAGCCACGCGCTGATACAGATGTTTGCAGTGAAAATATTTGTTGTGGACATTTTAAACAGAGTTAAATGTCACCACCTTGCAGGGTATGCTGAGATTGGCTCGGGCGGCCATGATGGGTAGGGTTCAGGACTAACTACTGCTGTTTGCCTGCATTATGGCTCCCTGACAAGGATATGAAGCGGTAAGAGAGACTGGCTATGTCTATTTGCCTTTGTTGGGTGAGACGGGGGGTGAGGGGTTGAGTGTTTATCACTCAATTGTCTCTCATCCAGCTCAGGATCCTTACTGCAGGGCACAACGTTAGATTGTTTTTTATTTAGCCTCAATTGTAGCATACAGGAACTGTTATTTTGAGACCCAAGCTTCCTATAAATTGCCATTCGATCTTTGCTTTTCAGGATTTGTGCTGACTGTGGGGTTGCCTTTGCCCTCTCTGCCCCACTAACAGGACATCTGACAAGTGAATATAGCTGTAATCGGAGCTCTTTTTCTCTCTAAAGTATTGAAGTTGTATTATCTGCTTTCAGGAGCACGTAGTGCTTTTAATGGGCAGGCAATGCAACCACCATTATAATGTCTCCATCCAAGATCTTTACTCCCACTATCAAGGTAATATTGTGTGGAGCAGAAGCTTAACACATCCTAAGAGGTGGAATGAGAACTTTGAATAAGGTGGAAATATCCTTCTCATTTCAGCTCTTCAAAATATCCCTCATCTGCTCATTTTGGACTTACAAATGCCAGACATCTCAACTTTTTACTCATTTCAAGATAAGGTGGAGGGCTCCCATTTCACACTGTAGTTCAGAGTTCATCCTACTTATATAGGATTTCAAGTCTCTAAAAGACAGAATCTGAAGCTCTAAGAACAAACATTGATGGGGTTTCACTTGGATAAATGTGCATGTAATTCCTTTATTCTCAAATTGAATATCATTAATTTGCAATTTAAGAATTTCCGTCAGGCCAACACCAAGCCACTATGCCATCTATATTCTATGTATGTAATACCCAAACTGTTTAGAGCATTACAAGATGACACTCATTTTTAAAACAAAATATTCTGTTTTTTGTTTTATAGGAATACATCTTATAAACATCATCATTTGGGAAACAGTTACACTTCTAACACAGTTCTAGTCCGTCGGACAGACACATCTTCTACAAACATGATATGCATTTACTAAGTAGTAGCTGTTGCTAGGGCTCATAGCCCACATGCCATCAGTGAAAGCACATACCATTCAGATTTATTTTGTCAACCCACTATCCCTCATATTTCTTAAAGAACACTATACCCGCCTCAGGGATCCCATTTTCCCACCGAGGCCAGATTTATAAAGTGAACCTATTCTGAGATGCCCATGCCCCCAACACCTTTTCGGAGTTCATTGGGATCCCCTCTTGCATACATCAACTTCTTTATCACCATGCAGCATTCAATATCACTCCTCCAAACATCTAGGGCAGGTGGGCAATATGGCACTATTTTGCCCTCTGTTGCAGCAAATTCGAAGTGGGAGACGGACTGAAACAGTATTGTCAGACTCGGAATGGTGCAGAGCAAGTATACAGGTCAAAACAGCATTAAGCAATACCATGTTTAAGCTTGTAGAATTGAAGTTCTTGCATAGGATGCGCTTGTCCCTGAATGTCCTTTATTACACTTACCCTACTAGAGAAGATAGCTGTCTTAGATGTTGGGAGGTATTGAAAACGTTACTTATTTGCTAATAACCTGTGGCGTTATGCTTCCGCGGAAGGAAAAAGAGACGTCAAGGCGTGGCTTTACAAGTAGTGCTGAAGATATGATGTCTGGCAAGGAATATCATGCTGTTGTGGATAGATCAATGCAATTTGGGATTATTATTTGGGAATTTAGAGGCTCATAAAGGCGACAATAACTGAATTTGTATTCTGTCTGTGTTACCCTTCCTTTACCTTTCCTCTGTACTCTACCAGTAAACCTTCTTCACATGCAGATGTCCTAGCCTGTTGTACCATGTTTGATCCTTTCTCCTAACTGTGCAATTTCAGATCTTATGAAAGTATTTTACTTTCATTGAGGTACACTTCACATTAAGTAGCATTTTCTTTTGTGACCTTGATTTTCTACATACTTTAAGCAATATGATGATTCATGATTTTTCATGGCCTTGTTTATTAATACCTATTTTATGCATGCACAATTTTCTAGCATGTTCTTTGCTTTTTTAAGCACATTCCTATTTTCCACTTCATGTCGCTCCTGTTTCATTGTCGACATGGAACATATTATCATTTTTTCCTGGGTTTACAAGACCAGAACTCACTTTAAACTTATGTGTATTGAACCCTCCAGTAAGTCTAAAAAACTGATGTGCAAAGACTACACCACAAGGATTTTCAAGAGAACAAATAATGGCCATTATCTTTTTATATGTCAGTTAGAAAACAACATTATGTTTTAGAGAAGAAAGGGCTGAGTTACAGGACTTGTCACTTGAGGTAATTAGGTAAATGGATTATGATTTGAATGTTACAAGACTCTCTGGGCCTGATTACAACTTTGGAGGAGGTGTTAATCCGTCCCAAAAGTGACAGTAAAGTGACAGATATACCACCAGCCGTATTACGAGTCCATTATATCCTATGGAACTCGTAATACTGCTGGTGGTATATCTGTCACATTTGGGACGGATTAACACCTCCTCCAAAGTTGTAATCAGGCCCTCTGTCTAATCTGGTAGTGCTTCATTGCAACTTCGATAGGAAGTGTGATCATCCATGCATCAGTGATATCTCTCTATTCCCATTTCCCTTTTCCACTCTGTATGGGTTGCTGTGGCTTCTGTTACAATAGAAAATTATGGTCACTCTGTGAAGGTGGATCGGTTTAACTCTGTGGCACTGCTGCAGATCAGTAACAATAATCTATGAACTATACACCTGAATGTGCAGATATCACTCCTCTAAACTCCACAGTATATGCAGGGTGGGGCTATGGGCATTCTTCTTGACACCATAATGTCAAATCCTGCTTTAATGCCAAATCCTGCTTCTGAGGTTGCTGCCTTTACTAACCCTTGGAGCACACTTGAAAGAGGAGAAAACAGGATGCCAAGACTATCCTTGTTGATCCACTGTCTGGTTGCTGAAGGGATCTGCTTTTGTCCTACCAGACTGTCTGTCTCTGGCTTTACATATGACCTGTTGGGCACACTAAAAAGGGGAGAGAACAGGGTGCCAGGACAATTCTTGTGGATCCACTGTCTGGTTGCAGAAGGACTCTGCTTTTTGTCCTACCAGATGTCTGCCTCTGGGTCTATTGGGTACTGTTCCTGCCTCAAACTGGTTGTAGTGTTAGATATGGGAGAACAGTAGGCGTATCTTAGTATACTTCCCACACACACCTCCACCCATCAGGACCCAAGTTTAGTGTGGACACATACTTTTATCATCTTCAAAACACCCAAAGTGGGTTGGGTTGTTCCCAGTAAGTTTTATCCCAATGGCTAGGGCATGCCACAGAGTCTTGCCCACCCACTAGTTAGTGCCAGGCATAAATAAGGCATCTCCAGGCACTCACTTCAGAATAATTCACAGCAGCAATCTTAAGGCTAGAGATGGGTCTAAGAAGCACATTTGTGCAAGGACTGGCCGGGTTTGCACGTTCGGTGGTTATTCTGGAAAAGAGTGATGACGATTCTTTGAGGTCTCTGTAAAAGAAATAAATCTTGGCTGGCAGCAGGGCAAAATATACTAATGGCAGGAATTTCACATATGCCACAGATCTACTATAGTTAGATCCTGCCACTATTCCTACACTCTCTCCGTTACACTTAAAAACCACTGTTAGACAAGCAACTTGGTCTGCAAGCTTTTGCTTGGATGAAAAGGCCTGTACACACAGACTGGGCTCCCAATCAGTAACAATTCTGTAATACTGAAGGAAATGCAGCCCCATCTCATCTGGAACCTGCCACATGGGATCAGACGATTCTGGCTCCTATTATGGCAGGGGCTACTCCCACTCAATATATTATGGGCAAGATGTTATAGATCTTCAGCGATTTGTCATTTCTGTCATAATGGCGTCCAAGAGCTGAATCATGTTGTTTTCATTTGCCGGGCCTTGGTGCTATCTTCTCGTAGATGGTTATGCCCAATCTGCCTTTAACTCTCTTTACTCACTTCATCAGAAGTACTGCAGGCCTTTTCTGTCCCTCCAAATGAACTGTTTTGCTGCAGAATCTGTAACTTTTTTAAATGTTTTTTTAATTATATTAATTAAATTATCGAACTACTTTGTAAAAAATGGGGTATTTAAATTGCTCGTGAAGTTTTAAGTCATTTTTTGGTCTTTCTATTGTATGCATTTATGGCTTCTGTAGACCTCCATGGGAGTTCAGTAGCATAAATAAATAAATTGAAAATTGAAAAAAAGTAAATTGAAATTGAATAATTCATGCACCTGTGGAAGATCATAAGAGGGCTGGGCCTGCTCCCTTTTGTGCACAGAACAAGGTAGTGGACTTCAAGGGCTGTAGGGCTGACCTCATGTGGAAGCTACAGAGACACAACAAGCTACAAGAGGCCTTTTCCTGGAAATATACAGCTGACCAGTGGCAACTGGGCCTGGACCCTGCTGTTAGCATCTGCCTGACACACTGTTGTATTTTGTTATTAAGTTTGTGTGAAGTTACTTTATGGAACCTGGAGATGGAATGTAGAATGGAGAGGGTGGTGAAGTCATTGAGGGTGGTGTGGTCATTGATGTTGAAGGAGGCAAGGAGTAAGGTGTGCTGTGCTGTTATCCAATAAATTATCTTTCACTGTTCCACCTGTATAGAACTGGATTTCCTACAAATTTTGGCGATGAACTACCAGGAAGTACACTTGCTACAGGACTTTACAAAACAGCAAAGGAGTGGTGTAACTTCCTTTGGAAACCCACGAAGGCTTAACGAGGAATATTTATCTGATTGGCGATATTGTATGGAGCCTATTGCGTATAAGGACTTTCATAACTATTTTCCCATTGTTATTTTGGGCACTTTCTCTAACGCACGTCGGTTCTCTAATTGATGTCGTGTTCCTCCTTTTGAAGGTCGCACTGATCGCGTGCTTCCTTCAAGATACTATTGTTGTCTGGGAACGCGGAAATTGCGTGCAGTGATCGCGCTTCAATTCAGAGCGTGTAGCCGATTGCCTAGTAACGCGGAGAACGCGTTTTCTCATATCGTGCTGCTGGAGGCACATATTTTCTTACCGTAATCCTTAATGACTCTTGATTGCAGACATCACAGGAGTGTGTACTTCACACTTCTAAGTCACATTGGACGCGTCAGGAATTGTGGGTGGTTTAACTACTTCCTCAATCAGACCACTTCCTACTTTGCAGTGAAGAAAGACTAACAGTGTCATTAGACCTCATTTCACAGGAGTTACATTGGAGGTTGTAAGCTAATGGCAGTATATACTTAATACATATATACTCTTGGATTTGTTTTGGGGGGGGGTTAGGTTGTTGTTTCCTTTTGTTTTTTTGTTTCTTTTTGTATGTTTATTTGGTGTTATTAAAAACAAAATGCAATTTGAACCTCCTGCCAAGTTCCTACAAAACAAAGGAGATCCACCTATACCATGGGCTAGATGGTAAGAAGAATTTTAAACATATCTGAAAGCCATTGATGAAGATGGAATGTCACTGAAAAGGAAAAAAAAAACTTTTGTTACATTGTCTTGGTTCTGAAGGCCAAATGATTTTTAGAACTTTACTGCAAGGAACTATTCAGGATGAGGAATTTGATGTTTTTAAAGATGCAGTAACTAAATTGAAGAATAGGTTTAAACCCACTGCAAGTGTAGCTCTGAATAGATTCAAGTTTTATACCAGAACCCAACAATCGGGTGAAACTTTCAATGAGGTTCTCATGGCTTTAAGGGGCTTATCCATTCATTGCAACTTTGGACCAATTACTGGCAAAATGATTTGTGATCAAATTATTGTCCATGTCAGTAGTAGAAGGATTCAAGAACAGTTGTGATTGATGGGTGATCCCAAATTACAGGTTGTGATTAATACAGCAAAAGCTTTGGAACAATCGGAAAGATGGATAAAATCTGTCCAAGAGACTGGAAAAAACTAAAATTCAGAGTTTGAAGTTGTAGGAGCGGTGGGGGGAATTGTTCCTGATAATAATGCTTCTACCAAGAACATTGTAATTAATAAGAAAGGTGACAAGAATGGAAAAAATGTACGATTGTCATGTCAATGATGTAAGATTTTGAACCATTTTGCCAATTTTCTGCAGTGTCCAGCTATAGGTAAAGACTGTAAAAAATGTGGTAGAATGGAACATTTTGCTAGAGTTTGTATGGAAATTAGAAGGAGTAATAGCAACACCAAAGGTAAAGTTTCATATGTGAATGAGGAGGGGGAAAAAGAAGTTATGTTATCTCTCAAGAACAGCGGTGACGACAATTGTAGTGGTAAGGTGAAACAACCTAAATGCAAAGTGTTTATTGAAGGTCTGGAACTCATTGGCTGACTCAGGGTCGCCCTGGACAATTATCACATGTGATTATTTTGTACAAAAATTCAAAGATGTGTGGAAAATGTCTGATTTGGCAAGTCCAGATATTGTTGCAGTGGGCTTTGATGGAACTGCAATCGATTTGAAACAATATGTAGAGACTGTGATTTAAAAAAAATTTAGATCTGCTAACATTAAGTTGTATGTATCAGAAAAGGGGGTCAATGTGCTAGGCTGGAGAGATCAAGCGAAGTTAGGGATAATTTTGAACCCCAGATCTTGTGAACCTGTATTGGTAATTGAAGATGGAGATGAGAAAGAATGGATTGTATCCAAATTTCTACATGTGTTCACGGAAGAGTTAGGTAAACCATGAAATTACAGTCACAAGATCAGGTTGAGAGGAAATGCAAAGACAGTAGTACAAAAGTTAAGAAATGTTCCTATTGGTGTACGAGAGGAGTTGAAGAATATCATAACGGAAATGGTTAAAGAAGATGTGATAGAAGAAATAGAGTCATCCCATAGTTTTAGCTCGGAAGGCTGATAAGTCTTTGAGATTCTGTGTGGATTTGAGGGCATTGAATGCGAACATTATTGTTAATTGTCACCCTTTACCTAACATAAATGAGGTTGTCAGTATGTTAGATGGTGCAAAGATTTTCTCCATGTTAGACTTAAGATCTGCATATCATCAGCTTGAGCTTACTGAGGACTCCAGACACCTCACTGCTTTTATCATGCCGCAGGGGTTGTTGCAGTTTAAGCGTATGCCTTTTGGTTTGGCCTCTGCGGCGTCAGTTTTTCAGAGAGCTATGTTTATATTGTATAAAGAAACGGATACCTTTGTGAAATGTTTCCAAGATGATGTGTTGGTTTATTCAAGAAATGAGAAGGAACACAAAGATCACATGGTCAAGGTGTGTGATGTTCTCAGTAAGAATGGGTTAACCTTAAAAGTTAAAAAATGTCATTTTTTTGCTTAATCTGTAGATTATTTGAGACATACAGTGTCGGGGGAAGGAGTAATACCAAAGCGATCACTGGTTAACGCTATTGTTAATGCTCCAGCCCCTGATCATCGGGAAAAATTATTGTCTTTTGCAGCCTTATGTGAGTATTACAGCAAATTTATAGAAACTTTTGCTACTAAAATGGAACCACTAAGGGAACTGACAAGAAAGGGTGTGGAGTATGTGTGGTCGGAGAGGCAGAGGAATGCATTTGAAATAATCAAGCAAGAGATTGCTGATGCGCCTACTCTCAAACCTTTTAATGTTAAGGCGCAGTGCTTTGTGACGGTTGATGCAAGCATGTACGGTATAGGTGTAGTATTGTCTTAGAGATGTGGCAAGGATGTTTGGAATGTTACATTTGCTTCATGTACCTTATCTGATGCTGAAAGGAGGTATGCTGTTATTGAAAAAGAATTATTGGCATGTGTATGGGCAATTGAACATTTCAGGAATTATATTTGGGGCTTGCGTTTTGTGCTTCAAACGGATCACAAGCCTTTGGTTGGCATTCTTTCTTCTGAAGGTGGGTGGAATGCTACTACTCGCATTGTGAGGTTGGCTTCCAGGTTACAAGAATATTCTTGCCAGGTTGAATATGTGCTGGGAAGGAATAATGGTGTTGCTGATTGTTTATCACGTCTTCCTCAAAATGGCACTAGGGATGCGAGTGCATGTGGTACTAGTTGGAATTGGATGTTGTATCAGTTGTGTCCGAGTATATGTCTGAAGAGTTCAGTACTATAGAAGAAAAGAGGTGGCTAGAATGTGATCATGAAGTTTGATATTACAAGAGGTCAGAGAGTACGTGAGGTGTGGTTGGCCGGGAAAGAGCAAGATTTTGGAAGAGGTAGCACCTTTTTATAAAGTGAGAGATGAATTAGAAGTTGAAAATGCTCTTGTGTTCAAGAGGGGTAAGTGTGTTCCACCTAAAGGTTTCCAGGCTGTTATTTTGAAATTAGCGCATGAAGGTCATCCTGGTATGTCCTCGATGAAAAGACCGATACAGACGTGTTTTGGTGGCCAGGTATGGATAAGATGATGGAGAGAATTGTCAGAGAGTGCTGTGTTTGTGTTAATGCGGAGAAAATGTTGAAGACGGTGCCGGACCCATTACGTCCGGTTCCATGGCCAGAGTCTCCATGGTAGAAACTGGGGTTTGACATTTCTGGTCTTTTTTATTCCTTGCCTGTTGAAGCTCGGTATGCATTGGTATTGGTGGACTTTCATTCTAAATGGCCTGAAGTGAAACTAGTGTCCCAGGTCACGTCAAGCACTATCATTGCGTTTTTCAAAGAAGTATTTGCTAGAGAAGGGTATCCGGAGATTGTGGTATCAGACAATGGTGTTCAGTTAGTGTCTAAAGAAATGCAAGGATTTTACAGGTATAGCAATATTAAACATGTTACTACTTCTTTATATGAACCGCAAGAGAATGGGCAAGCTGAGAGGTTCAACTGTGTTCTGAAAGAAAGTATTTGTTGGGCACGGAGTTTTGGAGGACGGAGGAAGGAAAAGGTAAGGGAAAAATTGTAGTATTACCGTATTACTCCCTAGAGTACTACAGAAGTGAGCCACTTCAGATTGCTAAGAGGAAGAGATCCTGTTTCTAAACTCTGTCCATGGTGGTTTAAGAAGAAACAAGGAAAAGAGTTTGAGAGTGTGAGTATAGAAGAGATTAAGAATAAGGTGAGAGTGGAGCAGGGGACATATAAAGAGGCGTATGATAGCAAATGGAAAGTAAAGGAACCATCATTTGTGTTAGGAGATTGGATCAGAGAAGGAAGCCAGGGTTGGTAAAAAAAAGGTATGTCCAAGTTTGGGAAGGCTATGACGGTTGTGAAAGTGTTCAATAAGACTGTGGTTACACAAGATGGGAAAGTTTGGGTTGTGAAAAGATTAGCGAAGTGTAAGGCTGGGAAAGGTCGGGCATGAGGTGTTGATTCTGCTGATTCTTGGTTTAAGGTGAGAGAGAGGAGATGCCAGTTGTTGAGGATGTGGAGATGGGTTGTGATAGGAGTGATGCTGTAGGGGAGAAAAGTCCTTTATTTAAGGGAGATGTTCAGGATGCTATTGAAAGCAGTAATGAAGTGAGTTTGAGGGAGGATTCCATAGCTTCAAGAGTCAAATCTGATGCTCGTACAAGACATGTGTCTTCTAAATTGGTAGATTTGATATAATTCTGGGAAGTTTTTTTCATTTTTTGTTTTAAAAGCATAACCTGTAAATATTGTACAGTTTTTATTTATTGTTCTGTCATTGTTTTTGTTTAAGGGGGAAAATGTCTTGTATTTTGTTATTAAGTTTGTGTAAGTTTCCTTTATGGAACCTGGAGATGGTATGTAGAATGGAGAGGGTGGTGAAGTCATTGAGGGTGGTGTGGTCACTGATGTGGAAGTAAGCAAGGAGGAAGGTGTGCTGTGCTGTTATCCAATACATTATCTTCAACTGTTCCACCTGTCCAGAACTGGATTTTCTACACACACTCTGAGCCTCCCCTGAAGTCCTGATGGGCTTTAGACATTTACTCCTGTGGTGGGTTAGGGCTTAAAAGACAAAGGACTTGATTTAGATCTTGGTGGAGGGGTTACTCTTTAACAAACATGATGTTATAGAATATAATTGAATCGTAATATGGAAGATGTGATATCTGTCGCGTTTGTGACAGAGTAACCAAATCCACCAAGATCTAAAACAGGCCCTAAGTCAGAAGTAAAATCATCAACCAGGACAAACCTGGCTCACATGGTCGGCACATGGTCCATTGCAGTCAGCTTCAAATTGTGCCTAGATCCTGGTCTACTGTGACTATTGACTACCATTGCTGCTTTGTGGTGTTATTCCTACTTAAATCTTTAAAAACTGATATCTCATATGCCCCTTATTGGATTGTTGTAATTTATGATCTATGAAGACAGAGGTACTCTATTTTTCCAATTTGGTTTGCTATTTTTATTGTTTTGCATTTTGACATTATTACTATTTTGGTATTGTATAAATGCTTTACATGTTGCCTTACGTTAAGCTGCTTCTGCTCTGTGCTATAGCTACCAAATGTTTGAACTCAGGTTGATTTTGTGACTTTGAGGGTTCCCCTGACAAGTTTTGTAAATATTCCTTCAGGTAGGTAATCACCCACCCACAATAATAAACATATTTCTTACAATCAGTAGAGTAGACTGTGTATCATTTCAGGGAGTTGGAATAGTAAAGGGGATGAGGAAGGGAGCATTGTAGTAGTTCAGTATGGTGGGAAGTCATGCCACAAGCTTTTCCACTTACAAAAGAAGGAACAGAATATTAGTTAACCATCAAAAAGCATTCATCTGCAGGGGCATGGAAGGGTCTTACTATGAGTTCTCCACTACCTTAGGAATGTGAAGGCGAGAGGTGATACTTATCGGGAGCTTGAGCAGGAATGGAGCATTGGGAGTGAGGTCAGGAGATCGAGTGAAATGGAAAAGAAAAGAAAAGAAAACACAGTCAGAGGAGACGGGACTTAGAAAGTGATGACAAAGACAGACAAACAGAGAGATGGAAAGAAAAGAAAGACATGGAGGAAGGAGAGAAAATTGAAAGAGAAGAATAAGGACAGGATTCTTTACCTCACTGAACTCAAAGAGAGCTATGGAAGGAGGAAGTCAGGATAATGAGAACAGCGGATGGGAAAGGATGACTGCAGCAGGAAGGATCTGGTAGGACTGGCACCCGAGCTGTGGGGCGATCAGTGGCAGAAAATGGGTGGGGATACCCTTCACACATGAAAGGAGCATGCTCATCCTTCAAGTAAGATATTCTGTCTCCACCATAAGCCCAGAGGTTTGAGGCATAAACAGGTGAGTTATCCTGAGTCTGGAAGGAATTTTGTAAATAAATGATAACAGTGAAGGTTAACACATGAGTGTCGGGGTGATGATGGCAAACTGGCAGTCAGACAATGACAAGTTCAAAAATAACAGATGAGAAAGGAAAGAAGATCTGAAATTGAGTGGCATTGTGGCAGTTCACTCTGGAACTAAGAGAACCAACTGATCTAAGAAGGACTAGACAGCAAAAAGGGGTAATATGAGATAGGGATGAGACAAAACCAGAACTCAGGACGAATACAGAGGAAGACTGCAACAAAGACAACAGAGCAGAGAGAAAGAGATTAAAGTAGTTAAACGATCAGGGATTAAGCAAGGAGGAAAACAAGGCAAATACTCACCTGACTGATAACTATTTAGGTTTTGCTTGTGCGCTGTGCTTATGAAATCAAAAATTTAAAAAGGGGCTTGGAAACCACTCCTTACTTACCTGAACTTACCATTGACTTTGTGCAACGTCGCTCTAATTTACGTGCTTCTGATTGGTGCAGCACGTTGTCTGCACATCGTCTGCTTCACTTCCTGCTGTCCTTTACCGTTCATGCCATTGGGTTGCCTGTGAACAAAGTACTCCTTCCGGTCACTTGCCATCAGACACTGGCCAGTGTCCTTCCTCTGGCTACAACACTGAAGGTACTTCTTTTTTCTTTCTGCATGCCGTCTTCTTTCTTCGCTGGTGTCTTCTTTCTTTTTCGCCGCATGCCATCTTCTCTGTCTTCTTTCTTTGCTGCCCTTCTTCTTTCTTCTTCACTGCATGCCATCTTCTCTGTCTTCTTTCTTCTATGTCTTTTTCTGTCTTCTTCGCGGCATGCCTTTTTCTGTCTTCCTTCTTCTCTGTCTTCTTCCCCGCAAGTCATCTTCTGTCTTGTTTCTTCGCTGTCTTCTTTCTTCTTCACCGCATGCCGTCTTCTGTCTTCTTTGTTCACTGCCGTCTTCTTTCTTCTTCACCGCATGCCGTCTTCTGTCTTCTTTCTTCACTGCCATCTTCTTTCTTCTTCACAGCATGCCATCTTCTGTCTTCTTTCTTTTCTGTCTTCTTTCTTCTTCACAGCATGCCGTCTTCTATCTTCTTTCTTCACTGTCTTCTTTCTTCTTCACCGCATGCCGTCTTCTGTTTTCTTTCTTCACTGCTGTCTTCTTTCTTCATCACCGCATGACGTCTTCTGTCTTTCTACTTCACCACATGCCATCTTCTTTCTTCTTCACTGCATGTCATCTCCTGTCTTCTTTCTTCTCTGCCATCTTCTTTCTTCTTCACCGCATGCTGTCTTCTGTCTCCTTTCTTCACTGCTGTCTTCTTTCTTCTTCACCGCATGACATCTTCTGTTCTCTTTTTTCACTGCCATCTTCTTTCTTCTTCAGGGCATACCATCTTTTCTCTTTTTTCTTCATTGCTGTCTACTTTCTTCTTCACCACACTCCAGCATGCCAACAGGTTTTGTCTTTGTCTCTTCTTTCTATCTAACTGGATTACAAAATATTCAAAAAAAATTATAATAACGTTTGTTTTACATTTATTAACGGTTCATCAAATTTAAAACAAACATTATTATTAAATTGTTCTAATATTTTGGAATGGAGTTAGATCGAAACAAAAACAAAGGCGAAACCTATTGGCTTTGCCAATGCTTGTTTTGTTTAGGAGGGACATCACACCGCAGGACGGTCCAGGTACCCGTGGCCAATTGAAACCTAAAGACAAGGAGAACCTGGTTATTACAAGGATATTTTTTAATAGGACAATTACATAAAATAAAACGTACCTATTGGCCTAAACTTTCTAACGATAGTTACCACCTATGTTCCCTCTCAGAAAAAAAATTATCAGCGCGCAGGAGGTCATGAAGAGCGCGCATTGCACAAGTTTTTTCTGGACCATAAATTATTGATTGCTGTGTGAAAAGAATGAAACTGAAACTGGCAATGCAGTGTGATTTCTCAGAAGTAAGTAAGGGTCTGCTTTTTTCACTGCTCACGGTTTTAGTCTTGTTCCAGCTACCAGTGCTTTAGGCATCTCTTTGGAATCGTCTGCAGACCCAGTATCTTTTAGGGAAAAATATACCAGCTTCATTTCGCTTTCAGTATGTATGAGAATCATGCAGTTCAGAGGTTTTTAGCACTTTCCTATGTGCATTGGTGATTCATTTGGACATGCAAACATGCCTAAACTGCCTTTTAATAGTACCACTTTGCACTGCTGTATGAACACAATATTGCAGATTTTGTGTTCGTAAATAACGTGTGTTTGGGAAACAGGTTCTGGAAGATGGCATTAAAGCTGTGGAAACAGTAGAATATACTTCTTGTAAGTTATAATTACTGTAATATCACATTAATATGCGTTTTGCCAGTTCCTTCTTCCCATGTATGACATTTTCTGATATCTGCATGGTGACAGTAAGATACAGAGAGTGACAAGTATGAGAGTGATTAAGCGACCTGGTGAATGTGAGTATGAATAAGTGCACGAGACAGAGCAAAAGGAAGTGAAAGTGATTAAGCAAGATAGCGGACACACGGAAAGTTAGTGAGCAACAAATAAATACTGAAGATGTTAAGAGAATGTCTGAGCATGTGTGTCAAGGTGAGTGAGAAAGTAGGTGTTAGAGGGACCGTGTTGTCTTCAGCAAATCAATTCGTGAGAGAGAGCGAGTGGGTGACGGAATGTGAGCAAATATTGACTTAGCATGAAAGATTGAGAGTAAGATTGGAGAAGTCTGAGTAAGAGCAAGTTTGAGGAGGGGCAAATATTATCGGACCATGGTGGAATAGAAAGAGAGGAAAGAAAGAATGAGAAAGAGGACAAGAATTGTATGGGACAGTAAGTAGCAGGTATTCTGTTGACAAGTAACCAATGAGTCAAACATACACAAGCGACACCTGCAGTTTATATCACATGTTACAGCTTTTCAGTCTGTAGCTGATGTAAAATAAGGCGATGTGTGGCATTCTAAAATTAGAATGCATTTCATAGAATACTGGGAGTCACCTAGGTGATGGGGACAGTTGAGGAGAGAAGAAAGCAGGAGGTGAGATCGTGGAAGCATCTGTAGGCTGAGGTGTTCAATTGTACTAAGAACTTCAAATAAAACAGAAGATTTACCTTGGAAGCGAGATTCCGTACTTTATTTCACTGGCGACGAGGATGGGATAAAGCATGTGAGGACAAATTTGTGAATGTGAAACAAAACTTGAAGTTTGCTTCAAGTTTACAAAGCTTTGAACCTGGCCAAGATATTATAATTATGTCTGATGCTGGTGCCAAAGGACTTGGTGCTGTCCTATTACAAACTCACAATGGTGTGGAGAGAACTATACTTTTTATTTCAAGGTGCTTAAAAGGAGCGGAATTAAACTATTAGGTTATCGAGCGATAGGCATTGGCTGTATTTTGGGCTGTGAACAAACTAAGGAAGTTTGTTTGGGGTAGTAAATTTCTCGTAAGAACCGACCATAAACCTCCTAAAGAGATCTTTGAAAAAAGGGCTTAGATGCTGTTTCAGGTAGGATTAGAAAGTGGGTAGTGACTTTGCAAGAATTTTGTTTTGAAGTTCAATACTTACCTGGCGCACAAAACCTTATTGCTGATTGCTGTTCTAGACTGGTGAATGAGGTTTCAAATTCTGAGGATCAAGTTGTAGGTAGGTTTGATGAATTTGATGTTTGTATGATAAGAGAAGGGGTAATTAAAGAAAGTGAGTGGATGGCTGAGTTGCTCGGTGATGTGGTTTTACAAAAAGTTCTTAAGAAAATCAAAAATGGATGGGATGGCACTGAGAGGAAGGATCAACACTTTTGTGGTTTCTGGAGGGTCAAAGAAGAATTATCCTCTCATGGTGACTTATTATTTAGAGGGACTAAGCTCGTTCCACCATTGAAGTTGAGAGATGAACTGATATCTATAGCACACAAGAGTCACCCTGGAATCTCTAAAACCAAGGAAAGATTGAGACTCATGTATTGGTGGCCGGGTATGGATGTTCAGATCGAGCGGGGTGTTAGTGAATGTATAGAGTGTTCCAGAGCTTATAAGGCTTTGACTTGTAGAGTTCAGCCTATGGAAGTGAGGGAATTACCAAAGGAGCAGTGGCAAGAGGTTTCATTAGACATCTTGGGGCCTATTAGACATTCCAGCACTGACAAGTATGTGATAGTATTAATTGACATGTATTCAAGGTGGCCTGAAATTGGGATCACGTCTTTAGTCGAAACACAAGTTGTCATAGATTTTCTTAATCAAATCTTTGACAGGGAGGGGTTCCCATCTTCCATCCTCACTGACAATGGTGTACAACTTGTTTCCCAAGACATGGAGCGGTTTCTAGGTGAGAGGGGAATTAAGCATAAGAAGGCTTCTCTGTATCATCCTGAAACAAATGGTATGGTGGAGAGGTTAAACAGGGTACTAAAGGAAACCATTCAATTAGCTTTGTTCAATAACAGATGTTGGAAGGAAGAAATTTTGAGCAAAATCAAGAATTATCGGTTGACCCCTCATACAAGCACAGGGTTTTCGCCATTTGAGTTGTTCAGGCGAAGAAAACCTAACACACTAGTGTGCCCTTCATGGGTAAATGATAAAGTGGGTTCAGGTCTGAAATTGTGTGTAAAGAAGAGTGCAAGTACGACAGAGAACTTAAGAAATCTTTTGAAAGGAAGGTCAATTTTGATAGACGGAAGGCTGTAAAGAAGATAGTGATTAGCGTGGGTGATCTTGTTAAAGTGAGAAAGCCTCGTTTTGGTCTATCTAGTGATCATTCAAAATTTTCTTCCCCTCTCAAAGTAATAAAAGTCATGGGGAACGCTGTGAAGACTGAGGATCAAAAAATATGGAACATTGGGAGAGTAGTGAAAGTTACTGGAGTTGGGGAAGATAAATCTGTGGAAAGTTGTGGGAGAAGGACTGAACAAGATGAGAGTCATGGAAAATTGAGTAAGAGCTCCAGAACCATCAAACGTCCTAAAACTTTAGATGACTATGTATAATGAATAATAGGTGTATAATCTAAATGTTCTAAAACTTTGCTTGACTATGTATAATGTATAATGTATAATGGCGAACAAGATGATAGTCATGTTAAAATAAGAAAGAGTCCTAGAACCACCAGACGTTCTAAAATTTTAGATGACTATATATATATACAATAGTGTAATTTCTTTCTTTCTGTGATTGTTAAGGTTGTATTTATTATTTTTATTAGATTTGTTTACAGTTCGTTTAGTTGGTTTGTTGTTGATAAAGGGAAGATGTGTGGCATTCTAAGATTAGAATGCATTTCATAGAATACTGGGAGTCACCTAGGTGATGGGGACAGTTGAGGAGAGAAGAAAGCAGGTGGTGAGATCGTGGAAGCATCTGTAGGCTGAGGTGTTCAATTGTACCAAGAACTTCAAATAAAACAGAAGATTTACCTTGGAAGCGAGATTCCGTACTTTATTTCACGATGCATGTTGTGGTACATAAACTGTTTGACACGCCTTCTGTGGCACATAAAAGGAAGGGCAAGCAAAATAACTATGTGCGTCTCCATGGAAACATTAACTGATAAGCACAGTAAACACAGAAATTCCCACTGTATTAGCACTTGCCATTTTTTCCTGCTGCATGTATTTTGATGGACGTTTCTCCATTGTTTCTCTGTTGTTATAATCATGATCATTTTATCTCCTTTCACAAAATGTATAATGGGTGATATTTCTTTGCATGTTGGTGCTGCAATCTTGATTTTTTCAGATAGCCGTAATTTCTAATTTACCATCCACATGTTCTACAGAGTTTCTGATAAATATGTGGCTCATTATAAGTAAATATTTTTCTGCTGGAGAGGAATGTGCTTCTGGGAATATTGAAATTTGAATTATTTTATGAGCTCCCATTGATAACAGGCTTGAATGTAGTTTGGTTTGTAGCTGAGATAATTAGAAAATATGCTTTCAAATGAATGTACAATGTTGTACCATTCTATATAAAATGGGGGCCTGGCCTGACCCTCGAAATCATCACAGAGAGTAGTGTATTGCATACTCACTTAGGCCCTCATTACAACCCTGGCGGTCGGTGTTAAAGCAGCGGTAATACCGCCAACAGGCCGGCGGAAAAAAAATGGAATCACGACTGTAGCGGAAACCGCCAACATAGACAGCCACTTTAACACTCCGACCGCCACAGCGGTACAAACAAACAGCGACGGTCACCGCCAACAGACAGGCAGAAGACAATGTACCGCCCACACTATTATGAGAGGCCAATCCGCCACCTTTTCTAGGGCGGAACCAGCGCAAACAAAAACACGGCGGAAACAGGACTTGAAAGGGAAAACACTCACCTCTCCACACCCCACGAGGAACCAGGATGCCATGGAGCCAGAACTCCAAATACTCCCTGCGATGGTATACCTGCTCCTCTATCAGGAGCAACAAAGACGGCGGCGACGACCATGGTGAGTACTGCACCTACAATACAGGGGAGGGGGTAAAGAGAGTGACACACACACGCAACACGCAACACCCCCACCCCCACCCTCCCCCACAACAACATACACACAAATACATGCTGCAACATTACATTTACATCCCACCCACCCCCCCTTTCAAGAACGCAAGGACAAAAGGAAATGAGTTGAACGATTGTAATCATGAAAAAAACAATAGTCAAAACTCGAAATACAGTATATACAATTATGTACACCAACTACACAAGTCCGGATAGTGCACCAATAATTGTCCGTGGACCACTGGGCCCAAAATGCATGGTCGAGGCCCACACTCGATACCAGACATCAAACGGAGAGAACACTGCAGGGGCATCAGATCGAAATGAAACAGGCATCTCAGGGGGAAGGGAAGGGGGGGCACCTCAGCCAGATGAGTGCACAATGCCACTGCTCCACGAGGGGGCTCCATGCCCACTGCTGTATCCTGGGGAGTGCAAAGCCACAGTCTCTCCAGTGGGTGGTTTGTCCACTGCTTTATCCTGGCGAGTGCAAGCCACAGTCTCTCAAGTCTCTCCAGTGGGTGGTTTGCCCACTGCTTTATACTGGGGAGTGCAAAGCCACAGTCTCTCAAGTCTCCCCAGTGGGTGGTTTGCCCCCTGCTTTATCCTGGGGAGTGCAAAGCCACAGTCTCTCAAGTCTCTCCAGTGGGTGGGTTGCCCCCTGCTTTCTCCTGGGGAGTGCAAAGCCACAGTCACTCAGGTGGATGCCTATCTCCACTGGTTCTGGAGGGGGCTTTGTGCCCAGAGTGCTTCATCCTGCCAAGGACAGAGGTAGTGGATGTCTTTCTCCACTGGTTCTGGAGGGGGCTTTGTGCCCAGAGTGCTTCATCCTGCAAAGGACAGAGGTAGTGGATGCCTTTCTCCACTGAAGGTGTTGCATCATTGAAGCTACCCAGGCTCCTGGAACTGACCACCAGGCTCGGTCGACTGACCACTGGGGATGGCAGCCATGTCTGCGGTGGTGCCAATGGCTCAGGATGTCGCAGGACCGCTGGCGGTGCTTGCAGCGGTGTCAGTTGCAGCAGTGCTTGCGGCAGCCTCTGTGGCATCGGTGCTGGTGGCGGACTCTGTGGCAGCAGTGCTTGCGGCGGCCTCTGTGGCATCGGTGCTAGCGGCGGGCTCTGTGGTGGCGGTGCTGGTGGCGGACTCTGTGGCGGTAGTGCTGGTGGCGGTGTTGGTGGCGGGCTCTGTGGTGGCGGTGCTGGTGGTGGCGGTGCTGGTGGCGGGCTCAGTGACTGCGGTGCTGGTGGTGGGCTCAGTTACTGCGGTGCTGGTGGCGGGCTCAGTGACTGCGGTGCTGGTGGCGGGCTCAGTGACTGTGGTGCTGGTGGCGGTGCAGGTGGCGGTCTTCTCCGCAGTACCGGTTGGCGTTGACGTGGACAGAAGGTGTGACACTGGTCCCATAGTCGGTGTCACCATGCCCTCTCCTGACCTGTCCTTCATTTTCTGGCCCTTCCCCACCTTGGATGGTGGCGCAGCTGTCTGGCCACAATCTCCTTTTGTTTTCCCAGAGCCCTTGGTAGCAGGTGTTTTCGCCTTCTCCCTCTGGGATGTGGGCAACTGTTTTACTTTTGCAGGTGGCGGAATGTCCTTGCCCTCACTCTGTGGCACACTGGCTGCCCTGTTGCTTGGCGCACTCCAAAAGCCCACTTGGGACCTGGAAAGCCTGGCCCTAGGGGACGGACGGGGGAGGTGTAGGGAAGAGGTCAATGTTAGCGAGGAAAAAAAAATTATACACACTGGGACGGGTAGATGGAGTGGGTTTGAGAGTGGAGGAAGAGGTAGTGGTTGTATGAGGTGTACGATTGCTGAATTTGGGTGAAGGTGCATGGGCTGGAGGTTGTCGTGAGGTGGCTGTTGGGTGGGTTTGTGCCTGAGTTTGTGTACTTTGGGAGGAGGGCTCACAGACACACTGGTAGAGGACACAGGGGATGTGTGAATGGTAGTGGGGGTGGTGAGTGCACATGAGTGGTGATGGGCGTGCTGGTGATGGAGGTAGTGGCTGAAGATGTTGTGCATGCAGGTGTGAGTAGAGACGAGACAAGGAGGGAGGAGGACGACGTGGAGGAGGGGGACACAGTGGAGGCAGTGGATGTTGGTGTGTCTGCATGGGAATGATGCTTGTGTGAGTGCCTGTGGGATGTGTGATGCTTATGTTTGCCTGAGCCACCCTTGTGTGATGAGGTGTGTGCATGCTGGTCTGATGGTGTGCTTGGGATAGGCTGAGGTACAGGGGATTGGGTCTGGGTGAAGGAAGTTGGAGGGAGGAGGCTGGACACAGGGACAATGGCTGCCATCAGTGCTGAGGCCAGAGCCTGAAATGCTCTCTGTTGGGCTGCCTGGCCAGAATGAATGCCCTCCAGGTATGCATTTGTTTGTTGCAATTGCCTCTCAACACCCTGTATGGCATTCACAATGGTAGATTGCCCAACAGTGAGGGATCTCAGGAGGCCAATAGCCTCCTCACTGAGGGCGGCAGGGCTGACTGAGTCAGGGCCTGAGGTGCCTGGCGCGAAGGAGATGCCCACCCTCCTGGGTGAGCGGCCACGGGACACATGCTCAGGGGCTGCTGAGAGGGCAGTGCTGATAGGGGGGGTGGCGGCTGTACCTGTTGAGCTCCCATTAGAGGAGAGGAGGAGTCGCTGTCGCTGATGTCACCTCCTGTCCCCGCCATGGAGCTCCCCTGGCCCTCCGTCCCACTGGTGGCTTCAGACTCCGTTGTCTCGCCCACCAGGGCCAACTGGGATGCAGCTGCCTCCTGCTCCGGTGCCACTGCTCCTCCGCCTGATGATGCTATTGCACACAAGAACAGGGAGACCACAAAAAGGAGGGGGGGGAGACAGAAGAAATACATGTTCAGTGCATGCAATACCACTACCGTTGGTGGACACTACAGACACAGCAGCCCTCTGCACTACGCCATGCACTTAGAGTTCCTAGATTAATCACATGCTCATGGGGTACAAGGCCTATGCCCGAATGCTGCACACATGGAAGTCACAAGAGCCTGACTAGGTGTAGATGGCTCTTACCACTGGTGGGGTTGGAGTGCGACATAGCCTGCCTCACAAAGGGTCCTTGCCTACAAAGCTCGCCCTGCCTACGGTAACCCACTGCCCACCTCCCCCACCCAGACACCTTGTAATGGGCGCAGAGTCAGATGGATGTGACGGTACTCACCCCCTTGTGGCTGCTGTGATGCCCTCAAGCGCCCATCCAACTCCGGATACGCCACCGCCAGGATCTGGAACATCAGGGGGGTCATGGTGCGATGGGCACCCCTCCCACGTTGGGAGGCCATCCCCAGCTGGGCCTCCGCCGTCTTCTTGCTCCAGCAGCAAATGTCCTCCCATCTTTTACGGCAGTGGATGCTCTGTCTATGGTGGACCCCAGGGTCCGGACGTCCTTGGCGATAGCACACCAAATATCCTTCTTTTGGTGGGCGCTGACCTAGAGGAATAGTACAGGGGAACCCTCCGGACCGTCACAGTCATTGGCCCACGTTCCCACCCTTGCCCTGACACACATACACTCACCGTCCGCACATGCAGGCCTCAGTCCCCCCCATGTATCTTCCATCCACATCACTCCAAACAGGCATTGCCCATGCAGCATGCTCACAGTGTACTCACCTGTTTGTCTGGAGGACTGTAGAGTAGCGTGTACTGGGGGAGAACCCCATCCACTAACTTCTCCAACCCCTCCGAAGTGAAGGCAGGGGCCCTTTCCCCAGACACATGAGCCATTGTCGCTTCCAGACCGAGGTCACAGCATCACTTGCAGTGTAGGACCTCTCCTGTCGAAGGTCAGGTATCAAGGGAGTGAACAGACAGAAAATGGCGGTCACGTCCGCGGCGGTGCGTACCATCACCGCCGGCGTACATCGTCATTGGCTCCTGGGACCCATAGGGTCCAATGTTAACCAATGCATGATTGCGCTGCGGTCTTTGACCGCTTACCACGACGGTGTAGAACACCAGCGCAGTTACCTCATATCCCCTTGTCCCACCTTACAGGTCAGGCAGCCGCCATTTCAGGGGGCCACATGGCATTAATATTAACTGCGTCACACCTATCTAGGCCTTGCATACACACAGTAACAGGCACATTGAGGATTTACAAATGTTTGCTAATGACATATAATAAAACCTCAGTGTTGGCTGACTGTCTGCTCGCTGTTTTCCTCCATAGGGCACGTCCGCTGGGGCAGGTGGTGAGGTGGCAGCATCCTCCGGTGTACAGACCGCTGGTGGACCTGTCGACAATGGAAGAGAGACACGTAATAGTCACCTACAGACTTGATCGTGCAACAATCCATGAACTGTGTGTTCAGTTGGAGCCAGACCTGATGTCAGCAATCCGCCATCCCACAGGAATCCCCCCTCTAGTGCAGGTCCTGTCAGTACTCCACTTCCTGGCAAGTGGATCTTTTCAAACAACAGTGGCCATTGCATCAGGGATGTCCCAACCTATGTTCTCAAACGTGTTGTCCAGAGTGTTGTCTACCCTGCTTAAACACATACGCAGCTACATCGTTTTCCCTCAGGTGGAGGATTTGCCTACAGTGAAAGGTGACTTCTATGCCCTGGGTCATATCACCAACAACATAGGTGCCATTGATGGGACACATGTGGCCTTGGTACCCCCCCACAGGAGTGAACAGGTGTACAGAAACTGGAAGCACTACTATTCAATGAATGTGCAGATGGTGTGTTTGGCAGACCAGTACATCTCCCATGTGAATGCCAAGTTTCCTGGCTCAGTGCATGACGCTTACATTCTGAGGAATAGCAGCATCCCTTATGTGATGGGGCAACTCCAGAGGCACCGTGTGTGGCTAATAGGTGAGGACAAGGACCCTATACCCTGTGAATAGTTGTCTGGGGTTGTCCCTAAGGGTTAGTGTGTGTCTAACAGTTGTCCCTCAACATTTGCAGGTGACTCTGGGTACCCCAACCTGTCATGGCTACTGACCCCAGTGAGAAATCCCAGGACAAGGGCAGAGGAACGCTACAATGAGGCACATGGGCGAACTAGGAGAGTGATCGAAAGGACCTTCGGCCTCCTGAAGGCCAGGTTCCGGTGCCTCCATATGACAGGTGGTTCGCTCTACTACTCACCAAAGAAGGTGTGCCAGATCATCGTGGCCTGCTGTGTGCTGCACAACCTGGCTTTGCGACAACAGGTGCCTTTTCTGCAGGAGGATGGTCCAGATGGAGGTCCTGTGGCAGCTGTGGAGCCTGTGGACAGTGAAGAAGAGGAGGCAGAAGAAGAGGATATCGACAACAGAAACAACGTTATCCAGCAATACTTCCAGTGAGACACAGGTAAGAAGATGTCACTGCCTCACACCTCTCATACAATTCTTAGACCCATCATATGTCTGTCACTTTCACCCAGTGTATGGACCTTGACTTGTCACTTTGCCTTTCCATTTCACAGATGTTGGTCCCACTGTGTGACCTCTGCTATATTACCTCATGGACTAGAGCTGTGTTACATCGGTATGTTGACAATACAATCGACATTGCTATATTCCATAGTTATTGCAAATACACATTTGTGAAAGCACAGACTGACTCCAGCTTGTTTTGTGATTCAAGGGTGTTTATTTCAGTGCAAAATAGTTGAGGGGGTTGTAAAATGGGCAGGGGTGATGGTGGAGGATTGTCCATGGCAGAGTCCAGTTTATTTGTTTCACAGGTCTATTGTCCAAAGGGGCAGAGGAAGTGGAGCTAGGGCAGTTGATGGATGGACAGGGTGACGAAGTGGGACAGAAGGATAACATTCAGGGGGGTCTCATTTCCTGGCGGGGGTCTTGGCATTGTTCTCTGTCTTTGTTCTGGATCTCAGGGATCGTTTGCGGGGTGGTTCTCCTTCTGGAGGCGGTGGGGTGCTGGTGTCGTGGTCCTGTTCACTAGTGCCGGCGTGGGTGGTGGGCTGTTCATCATCCAGGCTAGTGTCAGGGGCCCCTTGTTGTGCCACAGTGTCCCTCCTGGTGTTCACAAGGTCCTTCAGCACCCCTACAATGGTGACCAGGGTGGTGTTGATGGACTTAAGTTCCTCCCTGAACCCCAGATACTGTTCCTCCTGCAGCCGCTGGGTCTTCTGAAACTTGTCCAGTACCGTTGCCATCGTCTCCTGGGAATTATGGTACGCTCCCATGATGTTGGAGAGGGCCTCGTGGAGAGTGGGTTCCCTGGGCCTGTCCTCCCCCTGTCGCACAGCAGTCCTCCCAGTTCCCCTGTTTTCCTGTGCATCTGTCCCCTGTACCGTGTGCCCACTGCCACTGCCCCCAGGTCCCTGATTTTCTTGGGGTGGTGGGTTTGCCTGGGTTCCCTGTAGTGGTGGACACACTGCTGCTTGACGTGTCCTGGGGACAGAGGGATGGGCCCGCTGGGTGGGTGCTGTGGTAGTGTTTCCTGAGGGGGGAGGCTCTGTGGTGGCTTGTGCCAGTGTCAGGGAAACCGACTGTCCCAAGGTCCCAGATGGGCCGGGCTGGTCATCTTGATCTAGTTGGACAGAGCTGCTGTCATCACTGTGGGCCTCTTCTGTTGGGGGAGTGGACATGTCTGGAATCTCCTGTCCGGTGACGTTGGGTAGGGGTCCTGCAGGGATGTAGAGGCATGATTATTGCATCTGTGTGTGCCATCGTGTGCAATGGGTGGGTGACCCTTTCCTCCAGTGGTTGCATTCTTGTGTAGGACCTTGTGTGATAATAGGTTTGGGGTCTGTGTGGGTATCTGTAGTGGACATGCTTTGGTGATGGGTGTCCATGCTTTGGTGTCGCATGCAGGGCTTGGTGTTGGGATGTGTGGGTTGTGATAGTGGGACATTTGTGAGGTGTTTGAGTGATGGGGGTGAGGGTAGGGGTGGGGGATGTGATAGCATGCAGGTAGGGTGGGGGATGTAATAGTTAAGATTTTACTTACCAGAGTCCACTCCTCCTGCTACTTCAGCGAGGCCCTCAGGATGCAGTATAGCCAAGACCTGCTCCTCCCATGTTGTTAGTTGTGGGGGAGGAGGTGGGGGTCCGCCGCCAGTCCTCTGTACTGCAATCTGGTGTCTTGAGACCACGGAACGCACCTTCCTCCGTAGGTCGTTCCACCTCTTCCTGATGTCATCCCTGGTTCTTGGATGCTGTCCCACTGCGTTGACCCTGTCTACGATTCTGCGCCATAGCTCCATCTTCCTAGTTATGGAGGTGTGCTGCACCTGTGATCCGAATAGCTGTGGCTCTACCCGGACGATTTCCTCCACCATGACCCTGAGCTCCTCTTCAGAGAACCTGGGGTGTCTTTGCGGTGCCATGGTGTGGTGTGGGTGATGTGTGAGGTGGTGTATGTTGTGATGTGTGAGGGGATGTGTTTGTGTGTGTTGTCTGAGGTGCGTGGATGTTGTGTGAGTGATGGTGTTTCGTGCCTATGGATGCTAGTGTTGTTTCTGGTGGTGTCTCTCTCTGGGCTTCTTTCTCAATTTTTGTCATAGGGGTTTGTGGGTGATGTGGGTGTGTGTTTTATATTGTATTGAGTGTGTGGGAGTGGTGTGTGTATGTGTATCAGGTCTGTGTATTTGGAATTGTCCAATGTGGTTGTGTTTTGTAAGTGCGTGTGCATTTTGTGTGCGGCGGTGTGTACAGCCAATGGAATACCGTGGTTGAAAGACCGCCACGTGGACTCCGGGCTGTGGGTCGTAATAGCTGTAGCGGTATTCACCACCACCACGGTGTGTTGGCGGTCTTCTGCATGGCGGTAAGCGGGATTTACCGCCAATGTTGTATTGAGGGCCATAATGTCTTACCTCAAAGTGCTGCGGCGCACACAGCAAAAAGAGTGTGCCCATAAACAGTCTATTACCACACACAGGTGAAAATAATTAGAGGGAACATTGGTTACCACTAGTTTTAATTTGTACCCAGAGGTACCTACAGCAAGGGGATGAGACACATATGGTATATAAAGATTGTCATGGGTAAGTTACGTGAATGATAAAATAATACTGCATGTTTCCTGCATTCCAATCCATACAGCTAACACTTTTGTATTGGGAGCACAGTTAATTGCAATATGTGCAGTGAGGGATTGTACTGCACATGTCCCAGTTACGAATTTTGTTATAAATATAAGCAGGTCAGACCACTGGGGAAAGTCCTGGTTTTTCCAGAACATGCACATTTTGGTGCGGTAAGCATTAACATCGTCATGTTTTGCCACAAACACTAGTAGTTGGCGGGTATTTTTGGCGTCTGATAAATTCTGACTCACCAGAGTTGGAACTGCCGGACCACTCACGGGGGCCAGATTGGGCGGTTTTTCTCTGCTCGGATTCCACCAGGTTTTCCCTGGCAACTTTTGCGTGGGGGCGAAAATGCACAATTACTGCACAACTCGTAATCGTGATACAGGTGCAAACTCTGTTGTTAATGAATACGGATTAGACCAGCTGTACCTTTAAGGGCCAGAGTAGCATATAATAAGAATATGTAAACCATGATACTATGAAAAAGTTTCTCCTGAGCAACTGCCTCCACCTTACAAAAAACCCTCCACACATGGCTTGTCCTGAAAATTCCTACTTTGCCCCACGAGACAGTCTGATTGCTAGAGTGCCCCTCATACCTGTAGCCATTGCATTTACATATGCCACACTGTAAAATGCCTTTAATCTCGGCTCAGTGAGACACAGGCCGGCCTGCTGTCTGCACAGGGAGCCTTTGTACGTGATGCCTTTGTTCCCTGCTCTGAACGAGCTCGCTTAGAGGAAAGTAGTGAGAATATTCTGAAATGCCTTAAATGCTCTGACATGTGTTTACTCTCTGTTGCCAATAAAGGATGGGAGACAAAGGGACGGTAATGAGAGTTGTATGTTTGCAGCCCCTGCAGAGGTCACTTTCCTTTGCCTCCCGATTCCATCAGGAAAATGATCTTTTAAGTGGTCAGGGACCGTGACAGTAGCCGTGCCTACCCATCGGTACAAGGAAGGGAGAGGCAGATGGTGCCCTGTGTGGAAACAGGTGCTTTCTCACAGTCTCCGGATGGAAACGAAGCACTCGCGCCTGAATTGTACGCTTTATTTAACCTGAAAAGAAAGCAACTCTGTTGTCATTCGAGTCCTTTATGAATGGGTCTGCTTTCGCTGTTTTTGAGAACGAGTGAATGGGTGGAATGTAGGTTTATTGATCTCGTTTGTAGAAGAGCATGGGAGACCCGAGTGAATGCTCATTCACAGATTGTAGAATCCTGCACTGCCGTGCTGTGAATTTAGGCAACATAATGTCCGGATTATTTACAGGTAATCTTACATCATCCGAGTTCTTACTATTTGATTGATGTACTTCTCTCGCACATCTGCACTGTCTTTCCAAGCTGCTTTCTTATTCCATGAACTCCTTGGGCAATGTATCCCTTCTGTTGCCATCACCCGTCAAACCTTTCCTCATCCTGAACATTAAAAAGCCCTTCCAGTAGATGCTGATGAAAGACATCTAGGAAAGGGCGAGAAAAAGGGTGTAAGTACTGGGACAAGCAAGGAGAATCGGAGTAATGAAGAGTACTGGGAAGTAATCCACATTTTCACATTTTACCTCCTCATTCCCTTCCTGGTCCCGTTCCCTGCCTTTTGAAGAGATACTCATGCACCATGCCACCATCAAGCTCTGGCCAAATAAAGAACATTCCACAAGACAAGGTGGGAGTGGTGGTAAAAATTAACATTAATTTTTATGCTCCAGAAACTTTGTTGCAATAATCAAAACCAGGTATAGCACATAAAAATCAAAAAGGCAACAGCCTTTCAAAGAATTTCTGTGCCAAAGTGCACTTATCCTCTTGAGCTGCTTCTATTCTTTTATGGGATACAATTTTAGAAGGTTAGCCGAAGTCGCAGCCTTTAAAATATCAATAATGGAGGCACCAGCCCACTCTGCCCATGATACAGATACCACCTGGTAGAATAAGCCAGAACTGAAATAGGAAAAATATCTCCCTGATCTTGGATATGCTATGGAGATTACTGTCTTAATGCAATTACTCAAAGTTAGTTTAGAAGATTTACAACCTCTCTAACCCACACCAAAATTAATGAACAAATGATCTGACGGTGTGTATTCTGCAGATCTGTGTATGATCTTAACTGTTGGTATTGCACCCAAAAGGTGAAGCCTAGGACCCTATTTATATCTGGGCGGTTGGGTCATCCGTCCTCTCCTGCCTGATTCATATGTTGGGCAGGAGAACCACCATCAGCCTTGATGGAGGTTTTTCCGGTCCGATCAGAGGTTCTCCTCTGTCAACGGCGCACAGTCATCTGCTCTGCTGTTGGACATATTCCATTGGTATCGGTTTGGCTGTATACCGACTAACAAATTTACATATGTCCATTAAATTGGTGGCTTTGCGGTGTTGTAACGACAGAGTAATTAGGCCATGGACCTGTTTTGGCCTGCAGTGTCCATCTGTCCTAAACACGGACATTTAAATCTTACACATGAGATGAATAGGCAAAGTAATCACACCTGCACAGCACACTATAAAACACACCCCTTTCAATACCATGGTCCTTTGCCTTTCTCATCTTGGAGCAGCAAGAGATAGGTTTTTTGATGTTTGACTTGTACTAATTTAGTGTTTTTTAGGTATTTTCCCCTACATTTCTTGTAGATTTGTAATTAGTTTTTTCATGACCTTAAGTCTAGAAAGGAAACCCCAGATTCTCAGACACAGGATTGACAGTCATGGCGGATGAGATAATTAGGGTACACTCACAAAAGTGAATACTGTATCTAACAACAGGTGCTCACAGGAGGAAATTAGAAAGCATTGAAATGATATGTGGGGGAGAGTAAGATTCCTAGCCTCTAAAGCCCACCTCGGGGCCCAGCAGTCTAGTAGTGGGTCTCCCAGGCCCATGAACCTCTTGCCCTGGAAAGAATAACTGTATGGACTCCTAGACACTGAAGGCTTAACAGATATGGAGACTGGGAAGCACAATCAGTGTTTGTGATACAGCATCTGTCTTCAGAATTTGATTTTGACTAGATGCTAATGAGTTCACTTCTTTGTATTGGTTTTTAAATGTGTATTTATCGGTAAAGTTTTGTAAAATTTAATATGATATATTTTTATTGCAAAGTACCTTAATTCAAAATCCACTTTGTTAATTATTACTATAATATGTGTTCTCATAATTTAATCTATACACCCATGTGTATGTTTAGATTTATGTGTTATAATGTTCATACAAATAACCATTATGCTGTTCACAGTTCTTTTGCGACTTTTACATCACACTTCATGCAGCGCATGTCATCATTGTCTTTCCATTGCTGTGGTCAAAACTTGAGCAATTTTTATATTCTTAACATTATATAATTTATAAATTTGCTGTAGCTAACTCACATTTATCACATATGTACCCAATCTTAAGTACAGTCCACAACTACTTCTTTAGCGTTACTGGTCAATGACTACATCTCACATAACTAAACATTATGGATCACTTTGATGTATGTCATATTACACTTTCATCATACTATGCTGGGCTTATAACAGTACACAAGTGTGATAGTCATCTACAAAGCAACGCTGTGTTATTCTTTGCCTGTTGATTCACACTTTCCATTGTAAATATAATTAATCCAAGCTCCATGGGGTCTCTAGGTTAATAAACTTTCTGTTCCATTCTCATGTTGTCTTTAGGTGTTTCAAGTCATTATTAATGTTATGCAGATATGAAATCTATATGATGTTGCGTCCTATGCCCAAAAGTCAACGAGAAAGATGGATGTCTAAAAAAACCTCATCATGTTAAAGCACAGCAGTGTTACGTTTGTATAATTACTTACAAGTGTGATGCAATATCATTTTTTAAAATCTTATTTTATGTGTTGTCTGTAATGTTTGTGTTTCTGGACATCATTTCAGTTAGACTAATGCAATCTATTTTGAAGATTAACATTAATATGTTTTTATGGGAACAGAGAAAGAAGTATTTTATTAACAGAAAAGGAAGTGTAAGTGAAAAAGCAGGTATGTGAGTATTAGTTATAATGTATACACATATGTGCATTAATCAGTTTTATTATTTACATTGTAGGACCATCAGCCAGAGCTGAAGTCCAGGAAACATAACCAAAGACTCCAACCAACAGTCCTACTCCTGCAGAAGCTTTAAGTGGAGCAACAACTCCAGCTGGTTTGGTCTTTCTGATTCACTTCTTAAGAAAACATACAATTCCCTGGTCAACACTTTTCAAAAGTATTGGTTGTTTTTCTGGTGGTCTTGGTATTAACAGGTTTAAGTAACAAATTAATAGTGAAAAGGTTTTAGAATGTAATCTACTCATTACCCACAATGTAAAACTACACATCTTTTAGTCTATAATCCTATACTTTAGCGAACAGATATTATTCACTACACATTCTTATGGCCCTCTTCCACTCGTAACACAATAAAAGTACGATGGGTATGCCATTTCACATCCATATTAATGAAATCATCCATTTGTCAACACATCAATTACACACTACCTAATATTTTTTAAAACCAAGATTTTTAATTTAATAAATATGGAGGCTTTGCCATACAATAAATAAAATAGATAATTAATGGGAATAATTTGCTATATATAGTTATTCAATATAAGTAGCACTCAGCTTGTGAGCATCATGGTGCATAACACATTGTTAGGAAGGGATTTGGGTAGATATGATTTTTTTTTTACATACAAAAGCATTAGTAGCAGCCTTTAATGAAAAGACGCCTTGAAATATTTCTACCAGTCGATACACTTTTCATAGTAAAAATATACAAAGTACCAAAATAGGAGGCAAGTTGTTAACATTGTACCTCTGTCCATCACAAGTTAGGTTACTTACCCAATCCAAGATTCAACAGTGATTTATTTGTGTTACAGAAGATGACAGTGTGATGTGACATACAACATAATTGGGCAGGATACATTCATATATTTTATGTAACACAAAGATAATGGACGGACTGATGAACAGTGTCAAACATTCACCCTAAGTTCAGTCTGGGACTAAATGACTAAATCCATAGTTTTTTTTCTTTTTTTTTCTGTTACTCGCCACACCAATTCAGTTTGGGCCTAGTCATATGTAAATCAGTCTTGACCCTGCTCTTCATGGAAACAGTCCAGCCCGAACTGCCAGGCCAGATCCTCCCTGGATCGGTAATCAAGCATCCTGGAATCAGTTTTGAGGTATTACCCATCATCAGCCAGGCTAGTTTGCATCCAGTGGCGTAGCGAGCATGGGACCCACACCTGGGCATACCCTTCCCACTCAGGGCAAAAATTGCAAAACAAAGATAATGGATGGAATCAATAAAAACATGCCGGGATCAAAGCTCTCCTCTGAAACACAGGGCTGCTGCAACTTAAAGTGTGAGCACAGACTACTGAGGCAGCGTAACCCTAAAGCCATCTCGGGCCTCTTTAATCCATTTACAGCCACTCCCTGCCCCTTCAGCTCACTCTTGCAGCTTTCTGCTTTCTCCCTTTGCAACGCTTTTCTGCCTTTCTACACTCCATCTTTCCCATTTGTGTCTTTTGCTCGCAGTAATTGCCTGATGCAGAAAAACAAGTGCCGGCCCCAAAAATAAATGCCAGTGCCCCCCACTAGCAACCACCAGCTCAAATTAAGCACTGGACAGAATTCTGAACAGTGTCAAACATTCACCCCAGTCCAGTCTGGGACTAAATCCATTGTTTCTTTTCTTGCCACACCATTCCACCACACCTACACCACATCACAATTGATGTATTGCTATGATTACACATAATATACTGTTTGCATTCTTTAATCCATTGGCAGCCCAAATGAGAACCAGGCTGGGCAGCTGAGTTCCAGAATTGTCCAGATATTAGTGCTGCACAGAACAAAAGCTGCCAATTGCTTTTTAAATATATATGAGCAATAAGAGCACATCCGCTAGCTCCCATTAACTCACCACAATTGCTAAAGCCCTACTCTTCCCCCACCCCTTACTTTCCAACCACTTTTGCTGCGTATGTTTCTCTTACATTGAATTTTTGGAATACATTTATACAACCTGACATGTTACAAACCATCAGTGCTTTGATGCTTTTAAGTCAAGAGCACATATAAAAAGCAAAACTGCAAGTCCCAGAATGCATGTTCGAACTGTTGGCTAAAAAACAGCTTTGGATGAACATATTAAGTATGATGGGTAGTAGAGTCCCTTTATAGGGTATGTTTGGCTATTAAGGCACCACTACAGTCCTGGGTGCATCTTTGCTAATGAGGGATTGAGGTCAAGAATGTCAGTGTGGTGAACCATCTTTTTTGTTATTGTTGGAAAATGGGTTATTGATAGGGCAGGTAGGTACCTACACCTAGCAACAAGCCACAAACCTCCACAAAAGTACAGTTAGGTCTCAGTAAATTAATCCCTGCTCTACCCTTGGTAGCTTAGCATCGAGCGTCAAGGCTTAACTTAGGAGACAAAGTGTAAAGCATTCAAATATCACAAAACAGTAATTAAATAAAACACAGGAAACAGTTTAAAAATCCAAAACCAATTTATAAAAATAGCTTATATTTTTATCTTTAAAATGACACAAAAACGATTAAAATCGGTTCAGGGGAACCGGAGATATGAATTTTTAAAGTATTATTATTTTCTAGCGCCCAGAAACGAAAAGCGCCAATCGGGTCATCTGGTTGCACCAGGACCGGGACAAAGTCAAACTTTCAGGCCGACCGCGATGGAGCCCTGCTCGGCTACAGGTCGCGGGAGGCCTCGGTTAAAAAGTTACCTTCTGACTTAGTCTCTTTTTCGATGTTTTTCTTCACCGGGACGAACCTGCCAGTTGGATCCGACCTCCTGGAGCCCTTGTCCGGATACGCGAAGTCGGTTTCCTCGGTGGTGATTTCTACCTTCGGACTTAGTCGTTTTTTCGAGATGAAAATCCTTCGACCGGGGTAAACCTGGATCTTGATCCGACGTCCGTGGAGCCCTTCTTGGATACGATGGCTGGAAGGTCCCGGTCAACTTTTTACGTTCGGACTTAGTCTTTTTTTCGGATGTTTTTCTTGACCGGGACGAACCACGAAGTCAGGCCGGGTCGCGGTTGAGGCAAGCCGGCTAGAATTTCGGTCACTTTATGGAGCTTTTTTCTAAAATTTCTCCAATCTTTTCCAAACTTCTGGGGCTTCACCCAGATGTTCTTTTAAGGTTCTTTTGGGGTCCACAGCTCACCCCAAGGGTCCAGAAGTTCTGTGATGGTCCTTGGGAAGTGCGGACTTCAACTCCCAGAGTGCACCTGGCGCAAACTCCTTTTTGGCCACTGGGCAGTGGTCAGCTGGTCACTTTTTCAGGAGTTGGTGCAGGGGACTCTAGTTAGCAATTTTTCACCTGTAGCAAACAGGGAGTCCCTCCTTGAACCAGTGGAAGCCAGGCAAAGTCCTTCTTGTGGTGAAGCCCAAGTGTGCAGCTGGTGCAGTCTTTCTGAGTGCAGGGTCCAGGTGCAGGCCAGGGGTCCAGCAGGGCAGTCCTTCTTCTCTTTGTAGTTCTTTCTTCTTGAAATTTGGTGGGGATCTGAGGCGTGGGTGCAGGTCTGCCAGTTTTATCCTTGCTCCTGGGTGAAAAGCAGGGGGGCCCTGGTCCTCCAATCAGGGACAGGGTCGTCCCCCTGTGATGACCACTTCCTGGGAAGTGTGGCAAAAATCCATCCCAGAAGGCAACAGTCTCTAAAAATCCAAAATGGATGAATCTGATTTTTAGAGGAGAGATCTGGCTGAGCCCACCCACTGGTGTGGCTAAAAATCATAAACACACCCCTCTCCTGCCCTCTCCTAATCTAATCAAGGGGGCACCTAGCTGTCTGGGGTTGCAGGATGTGGGGGTGTTGCTGGGTGCTCCAGATGTCCTTCTCTGCCTTTGAAGACCAGTTTGGCAGCCCTCCCCCTTCCTGCTTCCCCATCTGCTGAGGGGAGATTCTCTCCCCCAAGCACATTCCTTTGTGTGAAGTCAGGCCACTTCACACCTCATTAACGTAGCCTGGCAGAAGCTGCTGCAGGCTGGCCAATCAGAGCACAGCAGCAAAAACAATGCAGAGCTGAAATTGGCAACTTTTTAGGTAAAGTCTAAACTTTTTACCTGCACTAGTTATATTAAATCCAACAACTGGAAGTTGTGGGATTTATTATAACAATCAATTTGATACCAAATTCTTGGTATGTAACATTTAAGGAGACTTTAAAATTTAAAATAAAGTCTGCCCATTCTAGCCTATGAAGGCCATTTACTTCAATGAGGGAAAAACGAATTTGGCTGTTTTTCCTCACCAGGGCTTATAAATCTATTTTTATAAAGTCCCTGCTTATAGTTACATGGCACCCAGCCCTAGGGGCACATAGGGCACACCTTAGGGGTGACTTATATGTAAAAATAAGGTAGTTTAAGACTTTGGAAGTACCTTTAATTCCAAAGTCGAATTTGCATATAACTTTAATTTAAAAGCAGCCAGCAAGGCAGGCTTGCTTTTAAAATGACACTGGGCACCTCAGCAATGCACCTAGGTGTGCACCACCTATGCTGTGGTCCCTAAACCTACATGCCCTACCATATACTAGGGACTTATAGGTAGGTTAACTTAGCCAATTATAATTAGCCTAATTTGCATATCCATTTTACACAGAGCACAGGCCCTGGGACTGGTTAGCAGTACCCAGGGCACCATCAGAGTCAGGAAAACACCAGCATAAAGTGGAAAATGGGGGCAAAAAGTTAGGGGGCCTCTGCAATCAGCCCCAGTTTCTCACACAACCCCCCCCCAGCCCACACGCCCAGGAGACTCAGCCCAACCCAGGGAGAGTCTTCCTGGCTTGTTAGGCGAGGAAGACAGTGAAGAAAACTGGCTGTCCCTTTGCAGGGCCTACTCTGCCTTACATCCCCCTGTCAGGGTCACTCCCTCTGGGTAGTGAAGCCATCCCAACAGTAAAAGGACCCAACTCAAACTGAAACTTCCCTCTAGGGGGGTCTTCCTCCTCTCTCTCTGCCAACTTGGGTAGTGAGGTGCCCACCTCCCCTACTCCTAACTTTGCTAGGGCAACACCTAGCTTACCCAAAGAGGTCACCCAACACTTGAGCAACCCCACCATGACCAATAGGGTCAGGGGGCCTACTTTGCTATTGGCTCTGGGGTCTGCCTCCCAGGCCAAGTACAGTGCTGCCAGGAAGGCTAGCACCCAGCAGAGGCTACTGACAGCTGTCAGTACCCAGAACCACACCCTAAGCTCTCCACTGACAGGTGGCTGAGCTGCTTTAGGGGCATCTTTGGGGTCCTGGCACCCCTCTTGCTGTCTAGAGTGGGGGGCTACCACCTCCTGTGGCAGACACCCTCCTTCCACTCTCCCTTCTGTCAGTGCAGGGGCAACACCTTGCATCTGGACAGCTGCCTGACTACTCAGGACTTCCTTGGGGTCAGGTGAGACCTCACCAGTGCCAACTCTGGGCTCCCCCCCTACTGGGGCAGAAGGCCCTTGGCTCCCTGGAACTCTCTTTAAGAGTGGCCTACCCTTCCTTTTCTTCTTTCCTTTTCTTGGGGACCCCTGTCTCCTAACTGTAGGGACTGACTCCCCAGGACTTTGGGTTGGGGGGGCGCCCTGGGCGACCACCCCATCTGTGACCAGACTCACCTCTGGGAGGTCATTGCCCAGGATACAATCTAGGGGAAGGTCAGCACTGACTACCACCCTAATCCAGTCAAGGATACCCTCCCTCTCTAGGGGCACTATGGCTACAGGTTTGGAGGTGACCTCCCCTGTGGCTATCCTGACTTTCTTTGTCTTTCCTGGGACATACATGTCTGGGGTCACTAACCGGTCACTCACTACAGTGTGACTGGCACAGGTGTCTCTCAGGCCAGTGGTAGGGATCCCATTCACTTGAATGTGGTGGAAGTGCCTACTCCCACCCTCAGGGATCACCAGCTTACCATCTGGTCCTGTCTCCCAGCACAATGCTAGGAGGACTTCATCATCTGAGGAATCCTCCTCTATGGCTACACTGGACAGCCCAGTGCTAACCACCTTCTTTGGACAGGCTGCATCTCCTCTGAAGTGACCTGTCTGCTGACAGTCAAAGCAAGCCCTACTGTCCAAGAGCTTTTTTAACCCTGGGTCTCCCTGTCTCTGCATGTCAGAGTGGGAGTGGGATTTACTCTCCTCCTTCTTAGGGTTCTGGGGTACAGAGGGAGTCTCTGTGGTGGGCTTACCACCTCCCTCCTTAGGTTTTTGGGGACCTGTCCCCCCCTTCTTGGAGTCTCCCCCCTGGGACTTGACAACCACCCTGGTTCTCAACCACTCATCAGCTGCCTCCCCTAGCTCTCTAGGGTTGGTCAGCTTAGAGTCCACTAGATGCTGGCGTAACCTTTCTTGGATACAATTGGTCAAGATGTGCTCTCTCATGATCAGATTGTATAACCCCTCATAAGTATTTACTTTGTTGCCAATAATCCAGCCCTCTAGTGCCTTTAGTGAGGTGTCCACAAAGTCAACCCAAGACTGGGTACTGACCTTCTGGGTGTCCCTGAACTTCATTCTATATTGCTCTGGGGTCAGACCAAACTTCTTGACTAAGCACCTCTTCATACTAGGGTATGAATCTGCCTCCTCCCCCCTTAAGGTCAGAAGCCTATCCCTCCCTGAGTTGGGGACCAACTCCCACAAAAGGGAACCCCAGTATTGAGGCTTAACCCTTCTCATTTGGAGTGCCCTCTCAAAGGCCCCTAGCCACTTATCTATGTCATCCCCCTCTATATAAGCAGGAACTACCCCCTTGGGTAATCTGGGGCAAACTCCCCCACCCATGGACACCTCAGCTTCTTTATCGCTGCTTCCATCTCTTTTTTCTTTGTATGCCCACTTTTTCTTCTCTAGGGCCAGCTTCTCTGCTTCCAAAGCTATGTAGGCTAGCTGGGCTTCCAGCTCTCTTTCCCTGATGGATGGGTTCTCTCCTCCTGAAAGGACCCTCTTCCTACCACTAGCTTTGGGTCTGCCCCTAGTGACTGTGTCCAGTGAGGACCGTTCCTCCTCTTCCTCACTTGGGGTCTGATGCCTTTCCTCCCCTGAGTGGTTAGAGTTAGCATCATCCTCTTTTGGTTCCTCCTCTGGAGCTTCCTCTGTCTCTACCTCTTGGGCCTCAGCCCATGCTGTCAGGAATTTAATCAGGATTTCCTTCCTGAGATTAGTGGTTGCAGGCAACTCCCTCTCAATACACAACCCCCTAAGCTGGACTACTGTCAGTGTGGGTAGGCTAGCCAGATCAAGCTCCATGGTTCCCTAGTTTTGTGTCAACAAAAACTTTTTGCAAAAATTGGAAACAAGAATTTAGAAAAATTACAAAAATTCAATAATTGAAATTAATCCAAATTAATTACAAAAAAAAATTAAAATTAAAAATTAAAAACAATTTTTGCACTAGGACAATTTAAAGGATTTTTAATTTGTTTTATCTAAAACTGTAACGTGATATTGAACACAAGTACAGGATCCCGTCGCTGCTTCCAATTATGTTGGAAAATGGGTTATTGATAGGGCAGGTAGGTACCTACACCTAGCAACAAGCCACAAACCTCCACAAAAGTACAGTTAGGTCTCAGTAAATTAATCCCAGCTCTACCCTTGGTAGCTTAGCATCGAGCGTCAAGGCTTAACTTAGGAGACAAAGTGTAAAGCATTCAAATATCACAAAACAGTAATTAAATAAAACACAGGAAACAGTTTAAAAATCCAAAACCAATTTATAAAAATAGCTTATATTTTTATCTTTAAAATGACACAAAAACGATTAAAATCGGTTCAGGGGAACCGGAGATATGAATTTTTAAAGTATTATTATTTTCTAGCGCCCAGAAACGAAAAGCGCCAATCGGGTCATCTGGTTGCACCAGGACCGGGACAAAGTCAAACTTTCAGGCCGACCGCGATGGAGCCCTGCTCGGCTACAGGTCGCGGGAGGCCTCGGTTAAAAAGTTACCTTCTGACTTAGTCTCTTTTTCGATGTTTTTCTTCACCGGGACGAACCTGCCAGTTGGATCCGACCTCCTGGAGCCCTTGTCCGGATACGCGAAGTCGGTTTCCTCGGTGGTGATTTCTACCTTCGGACTTAGTCGTTTTTTCGAGATGAAAATCCTTCGACCGGGGTAAACCTGGATCTTGATCCGACGTCCGTGGAGCCCTTCTCGGATACGATGGCTGGAAGGTCCCGGTCAACTTTTTACGTTCGGACTTAGTCTTTTTTTCGGATGTTTTTCTTGACCGGGACGAACCACGAAGTCAGGCCGGGTCGCGGTTGAGGCAAGCCGGCTAGAATTTCCGCGTCGAGTCGGTCACTTTATGGAGCTTTTTTCTAAAATTTCTCCAATCTTTTCCAAACTTCTGGGGCTTCACCCAGATGTTCTTTTAAGGTTCTTTTGGGGTCCACAGCTCACCCCAAGGGTCCAGAAGTTCTGTGATGGTCCTTGGGAAGTGCGGACTTCAACTCCCAGAGTGCACCTGGCGCAAACTCCTTTTTGGCCACTGGGCAGTGGTCAGCTGGTCACTTTTTCAGGAGTTGGTGCAGGGGACTCTAGTTAGCAATTTTTCACCTGTAGCAAACAGGGAGTCCCTCCTTGAACCAGTGGAAGCCAGGCAAAGTCCTTCTTGTGGTGAAGCCCAAGTGTGCAGCTGGTGCAGTCTTTCTGAGTGCAGGGTCCAGGTGCAGGCCAGGGGTCCAGCAGGGCAGTCCTTCTTCTCTTTGTAGTTCTTTCTTCTTGAAATTTGGTGGGGATCTGAGGCGTGGGTGCAGGTCTGCCAGTTTTATCCTTGCTCCTGGGTGAAAAGCAGGGGGGCCCTGGTCCTCCAATCAGGGACAGGGTCGTCCCCCTGTGATGACCACTTCCTGGGAAGTGTGGCAAAAATCCATCCCAGAAGGCAACAGTCTCTAAAAATCCAAAATGGATGAATCTGATTTTTAGAGGAGAGATCTGGCTGAGCCCACCCACTGGTGTGGCTAAAAATCATAAACACACCCCTCTCCTGCCCTCTCCTAATCTAATCAAGGGGGCACCTAGCTGTCTGGGGTTGCAGGATGTGGGGGTGTTGCTGGGTGCTCCAGATGTCCTTCTCTGCCTTTGAAGACCAGTTTGGCAGCCCTCCCCCTTCCTGCTTCCCCATCTGCTGAGGGGAGATTCTCTCCCCCAAGCACATTCCTTTGTGTGAAGTCAGGCCACTTCACACCTCATTAACGTAGCCTGGCAGAAGCTGCTGCAGGCTGGCCAATCAGAGCACAGCAGCAAAAACAATGCAGAGCTGAAATTGGCAACTTTTTAGGTAAAGTCTAAACTTTTTACCTGCACTAGTTATATTAAATCCAACAACTGGAAGTTGTGGGATTTATTATAACAATCAATTTGATACCAAATTCTTGGTATGTAACATTTAAGGAGACTTTAAAATTTAAAATAAAGTCTGCCCATTCTAGCCTATGAAGGCCATTTACTTCAATGAGGGAAAAACGAATTTGGCTGTTTTTCCTCACCAGGGCTTATAAATCTATTTTTATAAAGTCCCTGCTTATAGTTACATGGCACCCAGCCCTAGGGGCACATAGGGCACACCTTAGGGGTGACTTATATGTAAAAATAAGGTAGTTTAAGACTTTGGAAGTACCTTTAATTCCAAAGTCGAATTTGCATATAACTTTAATTTAAAAGCAGCCAGCAAGGCAGGCTTGCTTTTAAAATGACACTGGGCACCTCAGCAATGCACCTAGGTGTGCACCACCTATGCTGTGGTCCCTAAACCTACATGCCCTACCATATACTAGGGACTTATAGGTAGGTTAACTTAGCCAATTATAATTAGCCTAATTTGCATATCCATTTTACACAGAGCACAGGCCCTGGGACTGGTTAGCAGTACCCAGGGCACCATCAGAGTCAGGAAAACACCAGCATAAAGTGGAAAATGGGGGCAAAAAGTTAGGGGGCCTCTGCAATCAGCCCCAGTTTCTCACACAACCCCCCCCCAGCCCACACGCCCAGGAGACTCAGCCCAACCCAGGGAGAGTCTTCCTGGCTTGTTAGGCGAGGAAGACAGTGAAGAAAACTGGCTGTCCCTTTGCAGGGCCTACTCTGCCTTACATCCCCCTGTCAGGGTCACTCCCTCTGGGTAGTGAAGCCATCCCAACAGTAAAAGGACCCAACTCAAACTGAAACTTCCCTCTAGGGGGGTCTTCCTCCTCTCTCTCTGCCAACTTGGGTAGTGAGGTGCCCACCTCCCCTACTCCTAACTTTGCTAGGGCAACACCTAGCTTACCCAAAGAGGTCACCCAACACTTGAGCAACCCCACCATGACCAATAGGGTCAGGGGGCCTACTTTGCTATTGGCTCTGGGGTCTGCCTCCCAGGCCAAGTACAGTGCTGCCAGGAAGGCTAGCACCCAGCAGAGGCTACTGACAGCTGTCAGTACCCAGAACCACACCCTAAGCTCTCCACTGACAGGTGGCTGAGCTGCTTTAGGGGCATCTTTGGGGTCCTGGCACCCCTCTTGCTGTCTAGAGTGGGGGGCTACCACCTCCTGTGGCAGACACCCTCCTTCCACTCTCCCTTCTGTCAGTGCAGGGGCAACACCTTGCATCTGGACAGCTGCCTGACTACTCAGGACTTCCTTGGGGTCAGGTGAGGCCTCACCAGTGCCAACTCTGGGCTCCCCCCCTACTGGGGCAGAAGGCCCTTGGCTCCCTGGAACTCTCTTTAAGAGTGGCCTACCCTTCCTTTTCTTCTTTCCTTTTCTTGGGGACCCCTGTCTCCTAACTGTAGGGACTGACTCCCCAGGACTTTGGGTTGGGGGGGCGCCCTGGGCGACCACCCCATCTGTGACCAGACTCACCTCTGGGAGGTCATTGCCCAGGATACAATCTAGGGGAAGGTCAGCACTGACTACCACCCTAATCCAGTCAAGGATACCCTCCCTCTCTAGGGGCACTATGGCTACAGGTTTGGAGGTGACCTCCCCTGTGGCTATCCTGACTTTCTTTGTCTTTCCTGGGACATACATGTCTGGGGTCACTAACCGGTCACTCACTACAGTGTGACTGGCACAGGTGTCTCTCAGGCCAGTGGTAGGGATCCCATTCACTTGAATGTGGTGGAAGTGCCTACTCCCACCCTCAGGGATCACCAGCTTACCATCTGGTCCTGTCTCCCAGCACAATGCTAGGAGGACTTCATCATCTGAGGAATCCTCCTCTATGGCTACACTGGACAGCCCAGTGCTAACCACCTTCTTTGGACAGGCTGCATCTCCTCTGAAGTGACCTGTCTGCTGACAGTCAAAGCAAGCCCTACTGTCCAAGAGCTTTTTTAACCCTGGGTCTCCCTGTCTCTGCATGTCAGAGTGGGAGTGGGATTTACTCTCCTCCTTCTTAGGGTTCTGGGGTACAGAGGGAGTCTCTGTGGTGGGCTTACCACCTCCCTCCTTAGGTTTTTGGGGACCTGTCCCCCCCTTCTTGGAGTCTCCCCCCTGGGACTTGACAACCACCCTGGTTCTCAACCACTCATCAGCTGCCTCCCCTAGCTCTCTAGGGTTGGTCAGCTTAGAGTCCACTAGATGCTGGCGTAACCTTTCTTGGATACAATTGGTCAAGATGTGCTCTCTCATGATCAGATTGTATAACCCCTCATAAGTATTTACTTTGTTGCCAATAATCCAGCCCTCTAGTGCCTTTAGTGAGGTGTCCACAAAGTCAACCCAAGACTGGGTACTGACCTTCTGGGTGTCCCTGAACTTCATTCTATATTGCTCTGGGGTCAGACCAAACTTCTTGACTAAGCACCTCTTCATACTAGGGTATGAATCTGCCTCCTCCCCCCTTAAGGTCAGAAGCCTATCCCTCCCTGAGTTGGGGACCAACTCCCACAAAAGGGAACCCCAGTATTGAGGCTTAACCCTTCTCATTTGGAGTGCCCTCTCAAAGGCCCCTAGCCACTTATCTATGTCATCCCCCTCTATATAAGCAGGAACTACCCCCTTGGGTAATCTGGGGCAAACTCCCCCACCCATGGACACCTCAGCTTCTTTATCGCTGCTTCCATCTCTTTTTTCTTTGTATGCCCACTTTTTCTTCTCTAGGGCCAGCTTCTCTGCTTCCAAAGCTATGTAGGCTAGCTGGGCTTCCAGCTCTCTTTCCCTGATGGATGGGTTCTCTCCTCCTGAAAGGACCCTCTTCCTACCACTAGCTTTGGGTCTGCCCCTAGTGACTGTGTCCAGTGAGGACCGTTCCTCCTCTTCCTCACTTGGGGTCTGATGCCTTTCCTCCCCTGAGTGGTTAGAGTTAGCATCATCCTCTTTTGGTTCCTCCTCTGGAGCTTCCTCTGTCTCTACCTCTTGGGCCTCAGCCCATGCTGTCAGGAATTTAATCAGGATTTCCTTCCTGAGATTAGTGGTTGCAGGCAACTCCCTCTCAATACACAACCCCCTAAGCTGGACTACTGTCAGTGTGGGTAGGCTAGCCAGATCAAGCTCCATGGTTCCCTAGTTTTGTGTCAACAAAAACTTTTTGCAAAAATTGGAAACAAGAATTTAGAAAAATTACAAAAATTCAATAATTGAAATTAATCCAAATTAATTACAAAAAAAAATTAAAATTAAAAATTAAAAACAATTTTTGCACTAGGACAATTTAAAGGATTTTTAATTTGTTTTATCTAAAACTGTAACGTGATATTGAACACAAGTACAGGATCCCGTCGCTGCTTCCAATTATGTTGGAAAATGGGTTATTGATAGGGCAGGTAGGTACCTACACCTAGCAACAAGCCACAAACCTCCACAAAAGTACAGTTAGGTCTCAGTAAATTAATCCCAGCTCTACCCTTGGTAGCTTAGCATCGAGCGTCAAGGCTTAACTTAGGAGACAAAGTGTAAAGCATTCAAATATCACAAAACAGTAATTAAATAAAACACAGGAAACAGTTTAAAAATCCAAAACCAATTTATAAAAATAGCTTATATTTTTATCTTTAAAATGACACAAAAACGATTAAAATCGGTTCAGGGGAACCGGAGATATGAATTTTTAAAGTATTATTATTTTCTAGCGCCCAGAAACGAAAAGCGCCAATCGGGTCATCTGGTTGCACCAGGACCGGGACAAAGTCAAACTTTCAGGCCGACCGCGATGGAGCCCTGCTCGGCTACAGGTCGCGGGAGGCCTCGGTTAAAAAGTTACCTTCTGACTTAGTCTCTTTTTCGATGTTTTTCTTCACCGGGACGAACCTGCCAGTTGGATCCGACCTCCTGGAGCCCTTGTCCGGATACGCGAAGTCGGTTTCCTCGGTGGTGATTTCTACCTTCGGACTTAGTCGTTTTTTCGAGATGAAAATCCTTCGACCGGGGTAAACCTGGATCTTGATCCGACGTCCGTGGAGCCCTTCTCGGATACGATGGCTGGAAGGTCCCGGTCAACTTTTTACGTTCGGACTTAGTCTTTTTTTCGGATGTTTTTCTTGACCGGGACGAACCACGAAGTCAGGCCGGGTCGCGGTTGAGGCAAGCCGGCTAGAATTTCCGCGTCGAGTCGGTCACTTTATGGAGCTTTTTTCTAAAATTTCTCCAATCTTTTCCAAACTTCTGGGGCTTCACCCAGATGTTCTTTTAAGGTTCTTTTGGGGTCCACAGCTCACCCCAAGGGTCCAGAAGTTCTGTGATGGTCCTTGGGAAGTGCGGACTTCAACTCCCAGAGTGCACCTGGCGCAAACTCCTTTTTGGCCACTGGGCAGTGGTCAGCTGGTCACTTTTTCAGGAGTTGGTGCAGGGGACTCTAGTTAGCAATTTTTCACCTGTAGCAAACAGGGAGTCCCTCCTTGAACCAGTGGAAGCCAGGCAAAGTCCTTCTTGTGGTGAAGCCCAAGTGTGCAGCTGGTGCAGTCTTTCTGAGTGCAGGGTCCAGGTGCAGGCCAGGGGTCCAGCAGGGCAGTCCTTCTTCTCCTTGTAGTTCTTTCTTCTTGAAATTTGGTGGGGATCTGAGGCGTGGGTGCAGGTCTGCCAGTTTTATCCTTGCTCCTGGGTGAAAAGCAGGGGGGCCCTGGTCCTCCAATCAGGGACAGGGTCGTCCCCCTGTGATGACCACTTCCTGGGAAGTGTGGCAAAAATCCATCCCAGAAGGCAACAGTCTCTAAAAATCCAAAATGGATGAATCTGATTTTTAGAGGAGAGATCTGGCTGAGCCCACCCACTGGTGTGGCTAAAAATCATAAACACACCCCTCTCCTGCCCTCTCCTAATCTAATCAAGGGGGCACCTAGCTGTCTGGGGTTGCAGGATGTGGGGGTGTTGCTGGGTGCTCCAGATGTCCTTCTCTGCCTTTGAAGACCAGTTTGGCAGCCCTCCCCCTTCCTGCTTCCCCATCTGCTGAGGGGAGATTCTCTCCCCCAAGCACATTCCTTTGTGTGAAGTCAGGCCACTTCACACCTCATTAAAGTAGCCTGGCAGAAGCTGCTGCAGGCTGGCCAATCAGAGCACAGCAGCAAAAACAATGCAGAGCTGAAATTGGCAACTTTTTAGGTAAAGTCTAAACTTTTTACCTGCACTAGTTATATTAAATCCAACAACTGGAAGTTGTGGGATTTATTATAACAATCAATTTGATACCAAATTCTTGGTATGTAACATTTAAGGAGACTTTAAAATTTAAAATAAAGTCTGCCCATTCTAGCCTATGAAGGCCATTTACTTCAATGAGGGAAAAACGAATTTGGCTGTTTTTCCTCACCAGGGCTTATAAATCTATTTTTATAAAGTCCCTGCTTATAGTTACATGGCACCCAGCCCTAGGGGCACATAGGGCACACCTTAGGGGTGACTTATATGTAAAAATAAGGTAGTTTAAGACTTTGGAAGTACCTTTAATTCCAAAGTCGAATTTGCATATAACTTTAATTTAAAAGCAGCCAGCAAGGCAGGCTTGCTTTTAAAATGACACTGGGCACCTCAGCAATGCACCTAGGTGTGCACCACCTATGCTGTGGTCCCTAAACCTACATGCCCTACCATATACTAGGGACTTATAGGTAGGTTAACTTAGCCAATTATAATTAGCCTAATTTGCATATCCATTTTACACAGAGCACAGGCCCTGGGACTGGTTAGCAGTACCCAGGGCACCATCAGAGTCAGGAAAACACCAGCATAAAGTGGAAAATGGGGGCAAAAAGTTAGGGGGCCTCTGCAATCAGCCCCAGTTTCTCACAGTTATGTTCACCCCATGTAATTCAGGCCTGTTGGGAACAATCTACCATCCACTGATGCTGGTGCAGTAAGCATAACTGACTTTTTATATCCTGGGACAAACCAAGGATCACTTTCCATCGCTGGTATTTCAAGTGAGAGAGAGGCACAGCAGAAGCATGTGCAGTTGTTTCAGGACCATTAAACTTCAAAAAAATGGGGTAATTTCTGAAAGTTATCTCACTACATGGATATTACCACTTTTTTCTGCTCACGTTACAGTGTCTCTCAAAACGTTGCACATATGGCATTGACATGTAATACATAAACAACCTGACAACTTGGCAACTATGAACATAACATAGTTATTTGGCATACCTTATTAGGTGAGCAGAGGAGGGTTTCAGCATTCCTCTCAAGACCATGAAATCTTGATTTCAGGAGCGCAAAAGCCTGCTCTACAGACTTCCTAGTTCTACCATGTTCTTCATTGAACAGCCTTCCCTTGGCATTGTTGGATTTCTCAGCAATTGTAACAACTTTCATTGTCATATTTAGACAACATTTGTAAATGTTGCAATTCATCTTCACATAGCACGTACCAGCAAGCCAGGCCCTGACATTTCCAAGTTGTACCATTTACTGATGTATGCTGTCATTGCTGCCATTACATAGTACAAATGAATCATGGATGGATCCTGAGAGGCATGCACAGATGCTTGTAATATATACATCTGGAATGCACACAACCTGCACATTGATAGGATGGATTTTTTTCCTGTTGCAGTACCCTTGTTTTTTGTTGTTCGGTGGAAGTAAAGCAGTGTCAATGGTACCAACCTCATGCACTATTGCACCCAATCCATAAAACTCAGCTTTTCAGCTTTTCCGGCACTCCTGGCACACTACTACAGCTTTAAATTTGCAAAATATGATCCAAGTCTAACTAGAGCAAAACATGTGTCAGGGTTTGCTTTTATTCATTCCATTAGAGAGTTAGGCTTCCTCCCTCTAAACAGTTCAAAAGGAACCCTTCCTGTGATAGTTTGTGGTGTAAGACAATAAATCTCCACGCTAGTTTTGTTTTCATCTCTCCAATCTCTTGTCTCTAGCTTGGCAAAAATCTCTCCACCAACCCATTAGTTTCTGGGTGGTAGAGAGCACATCTCTTATGCTGAATTCCCCTTTGTGAGAGAAATTCCTCCATTTCATGAGAGACTAACTGTACTCCGTTGCCTGTCAACATAGAGTCTGGGATACATTCCGTTGCAAAAACATATTTGAGAAATTGCACAACATGTCTGGTCATTCCTTGAGTTATCTTAATGTCTGGCCACCTAGTGTGTACATCAATAACCACTAACACATAGAATTGGCCTGTCTTGTTGGTTACTGGCCCCAAAATATCCAAAGCAATCTGTTCCCATGGTTGTGCTGGTTATTCCCTTATTGTCATGCATTACATGCTTTATTACTCTGCTTGCAATCTATACATTCTCTTATCATCTGTTCTACCCGGGTATCTAATCCATCTATCTTAATTTCTCTTTAGTTTTACTTATATCCAAATGGCCTTGGTGTGCTAGATTCATTATTCTTTTCCTCAGTTCAACAGGCGGTATCAATTTTGAACCCTTACACACCAAACCCTGGTGTTCTGACAATTCATTCCTGACCTCCCAATTCTCCCGACATGATGGGTCTAATTTCTTGCTTTCGCCCCATCCATCCATGATGTGTTTACTCACTTGCTTTAATTCCTATCCTTTGTGAAGTGCTCCTTACACTCCTTCTCACTCACTATTCCTTTTACGACTTCATACACTTTAACATCATACAAATATTTTCGTTGATCCTCCTTCAGCTCTCTTGACTCTGTCCCATCTATCCACCAGCCTTAATAAATAGTTGGTTACATGATTCTCCACCCCAGGAATGAATTCCACCTTAAAATTATAGTCTTGAAGTGAAATCATCCATTTGCAAATTCTGCTCAAAATTGTATCAATGCCTTCCTTTACAAATACTTCTCTGAAGGGTTTGTGATCTATTCTAACTGTAAATTCCATTCCCCACAAAAAATATTTAAACTTTTCAATGGCCCAAAATATACACACAGCCTCTCTCTCAATTACTAAATAGTGGTTCTCTAGACCCCTCAAGCTCCTTGACACAAACATTATAGTGCGTTCTCCACTCCCTTTTCCTTGTTTAAACACCACACCCAACCCCTTGGCACTAGCATCTATAATCAAAACTGATTTGTCTTGTGTTTTAAAGTTGCCTAATGAGTGTGTTTTCAACCGTGCCTCCTTGAGATCTTTAAATTCCGTATTGCACTGTGACTGTCATTCATATCTCACTCCCTTCCTTATTAGCTTCTCATATTCTAGACTCTTGCCACAAAAATGGGGAATATATTTGTGATAATATTCTTCCATTCTCAGGAATTTAACTTAGTCCTCCTTATTCTTTGGAATAGCCAACATTTTGTTGGTATTCACCAATTTTTTTGTAGGGAAAAAGTCTCCCTCCTGTCAATTTATGTCCTGGATAAATTATTTCCTTACAACCAAATTTGCGTTTACTCTTTTTTACGTGAGACCCCTCTGTCCAAGCCTCTCTAAAACCTATCTCAAACGTTGATCATGCTCTTCTCTAATGCTACCATAGACCAACACATCATCTTGGTATATCATACCCTCTACCGGGCTATCCAGAATACTCTTTATTGCCCTTTGAAATGCAGAGGCTGCAGAAATCAGCCCAAAAGGCATTCTGGTAAACCAAACCTGTAACCTTAATATTTCACTATCATTGTCATCAAAGTAGAAACGTACTTTGGACACATCAAATCTCTTCTAAATGCTTTTATTCAGGTTCAGAGATATGTAACACCCCAGCCACATTAGAGCTCTGTCCTCTCTCAACTCCTTTCCTCAGCTGCCACATTTAGAGCCACAATAATTCCATAATCTTTCTACTACATTCTACTTTATACATCCTGCTTTGAATACTACAACTATGCCTCCCCAGAGATATTACATGCATAAGCAAGCTATTGTCCTCAATGATGTAGAGAGGAAGCAAGCCCTGTGGCTTTCTGAGTGTAAGTGCCTTTCACAGAATTCAGAAATTCCACAACCAAGTGCAAAATGACCTTGTTCGCAGCAAAGGAGAAGAAAGAAACATAATAACAGTGCAAGTCACATGATGCAGGGCAGTACTGAGCAGTAAATGAATAAGACCACACCATTAGTTTGTGGTGGTTACTTTTAATAGCACGCGATTTGCCATCCTCTGTGATAGCATTGATTTGGCCTACATTTGGGACATCCCTGATTGGTGCACCTAGAATATTTTGCCGGTTGGAGTTTAATTTCTAATGAGAAAGGTCAGGGGACGTTTATGATTCAGCAACTGGGAGCAATCTGTCTATTGAAAGCCTCGTGCTTTATGGAGAGCAAGAAGGTATCTGGATTGCACCTCAACTCTTCAGAAGATAATTTTGCAAAGCTCCTTGATACCATTTAACCAATTACTTAAAGCCGTATAGAGAAAACATTGCAGAAATCTAACAATTTCTGGCACCACTTTAACATTCCTCCAGTACATGGTCACATGGCTACATTTTGTGGAAAATACGTTCTTCTTAGGTGCTGAGCACAAGTAAGCAACGAAGCCCAGCAGGTAGCATCCCAAATAGTCAGACTATGCCTACAGTGACACTGGCTCAACAAAGGTTTTAGCACTAGAGGCATAAATTATTCCCAGGACCTCTCACCCTAATCCATCATGAAGCACACCTCCTACCAGCACAATGTTTATCACCCATCAGCATGTTCACTGCAAACAACTCCAGAAAAAATCTATTTGCATCAAAACTTCAATGAACATCACCTTTGTCTCTGAACTGACCAGAAAAACCCTCAAGCAGGGAACTTTAATTTGTACCCCGACTACTCCAACAGTAACCCCTCCCCAAAGTATGTTCTTCACTTCAAGGCTTCTTCTTAACAAGCATTGACCTAGCTGATACCACGTCTTTATTAGCTGTCACCTTTAACCTGGAACTGAGCTCAGTGCAGAGGGAACATTCTTTAGCTAGCTAACCTTCTACCACTTGCCAGTTCAGTCTTCTAACCTGACCTATCCCTTGAACATTCTCTACTAAAATGCCCCAGATGACATGAACTTTACCTTACACCTTCCTGATCTACTGCAATTTTAGTTCAGTTCTGTTGCTAGCCAATGAGTACTTAACTGCTAAAGATGGGGTTTACCCATATAAACCACCTTGGTAATATGAGTGACTACCCCAGGCCATGACCTGAGCATTGATTTATGGCAGCTGATCAAGTAACTGAACGTCAGATGGGGACGTCTGCCAAAATGGACCCTGGGTAAATTAAGCAGTTGTCCAGGACGGGGATTCCTGACCTCTCCCTAGTGCTAGATATGTCTGATATGTATGTCTAACATGATAGTGTGTAGGTTTTGTATGTGAAGCCTCAGGAAGGAGGGTTGCCAGATTAGACAGGACTAGGCCACTCTACTGTTTATTCTGTCACCTGCATATCTTTTCCACTACCCATTCTATCACAGGCCATTATAGGCAGATTGATGTGTGCCTGATTGAAATCTCTAACCTCAGTAATGAAGCAATAGGGAACTAATTTGATTCAATTGAAACAGGACTGTCAGTCTACACGAAGAGCACTTTAGCAAAGGAAGAGGACAAGCGCCTTACTGGATGTCTCATCTGGATGATGAAATGTATTTATTCTATGGCAAAGCCTGTATCCTGTGTCCAGCTCAGGAAGATGGGCTGCACCCTAGAAACAGCCTCTAGTTGTCTGTAATCTGTCTGGGGTGAATATCCACAGTATTACCCTTGCACGTATTTTCGGATATTGACCATAAAAATGGATCCTGAGATCCTGTGGGGGTCATTATGAGTTTGGCGGACGGAAAGATCCGCCTGCCAAACTTCCGCAGTCAGGTTACCGCCAGTGCTGTCCCCTTCCCACAGGCCCCATTATGAGTTTCCCGTGGGTCAGCGGGCGGAAACAGTGTTTCCGCTAGCTGGCCCAGCAGGAGACAGCCCAAGTGCTTGGGCAGTCCAGGGGCCCCCATGGGGCCCACTGCATCCTGTCTCTGCCAGCCTTTACATGGCAGAGTCATGTAATTGCCGGTGGAGAAGGGACTCCTAATCCCCAGGGCAATGCTGCTTGGATATGTATGGTAATTCCACACCCAAGGGAAAATGGCCTGTAATGTTTTAAAATGTGCTCAGGGGAAACCTTGGATCAGTGCGGGAAATACCCAACACATCAGAATCTTTAACTATAGCTACAGAATGGTCAATACTGTGTTCCTCATATGTTAGAGTGAGGGCCTTTATTCTTGAAACATTAGGCTATTCACTTGGTGAGTTATGCTTGAACACATCCCAGTGAAACCTTGCAGGGAGCCTGAAAGTGAATCTTATTTCAGGTTCCCAGCAAGGTTTAAACTTGGCTTTACATTTCTGCATTCCCTTTAACATCCTTTTTAACAGCGTTAGTCAGCTCCTCTGGCTTCCTCTGTAAAGTGTACTCATATTCTATGTACTTCTGCTGACTTTATTCCTTTGGGACATTCCAGCTTGTTAAATGTGTTTTGACCAGCTGGCACTTTGTTCGGATGCTGTTAGACTTCATTCGGATCCTTCAGTAATTCAATGCACCCTGCTGTTAATGCAAGTTTTGTTTTACTTTTGTTTGGCCACATCAGGATTCAAGTACATTTTACTCTTCTTCAATAAAGTGTAATTGAAGCCTAATATCGCCTGCCAAGATTCTTTGGTGAAATAAAACAGTCCACAGGTTTATGATGTCCTCTCAGGACGATTAAATACCACGCATGGAAGCTGTCTAAATAATTACCTGGATCAGATCCTGCTTCCACAGAACAATCCTGAAGCCTGATCTGCTCAGACAAGATTTCAAATGACTCTGACCAGTCCTGGACAGAAGGTGATAAACAAGCAGGCAATACAGTCGATCACAACCGGCTCAGCTCTCAGCGCGAGCTCCCTTGCAATGATCGCTGTGGTCGCAGGCAGTAAATGTTGGTGAACACATTGTGGCATATAAAGAAGACAGGGTAAGTAATCAATCATAGAATAGTCTTCAATCTTTGTACGTCAGAGGCTGGGAGCAATGACAACCCAATAATACAGCCTTCCACCATCAAAGGAAGGCAGGACATAGGAAACACCCAACTCCTGGACCAGCCTCCAAGTTACCCTCAACAATCTTGTATAATAACTCCTCTCCCTAATGAAGAATTCATGATTTAACTTACATTGAATATGTCTCATGTTAAGCTTTTGAGTTACTGGTCTAGCTCTAAAGTGTGAGCAACCCCAATATATTCATTTGCTATTCAGTGTTTCTGAAGCATATTTTACAAAGAAATAGGTCAATAAAATCCAGTACCTGATATTGGTAAAGCACAGATATGCAACATACAACCGCACTATTGTAATTTTTATTGCAACATTTTACATGCATTTGTGCACTAAGGGACAATCAAAAGGCCACGTAAGGGTATGTGAAACAGAAGTAGCGGAGTAGTATTTTACCTTCTCTTACATGCCTTTGTGAACTGGTCCTAAATCATCTAAAATAGCAATGAAAATGGAATTAAAAAGAAATAAAAATATACAATTATAACACGTTAAAAGCACGTGTCCTTACTGGACACTTACTAATAGCGAGTTGGACATTTTGGGGCTGATTCACAAAGGCGAGAGAACGTAAAAAATTACGCGACTGGTACTACTTCCAGTACACATAAATTCATTAGTGGATTGGCCACCAATAAACTTCTATCCACTACTACTACATATCCACATTTCCTCTTTCTTCAATGTTAATTCTACTAAAGGCGTGATTATGAGCTGGGCGGTTAATAACAACCAGTGCATAAACCCCTGTTCACGCATAGCTGGGAATTTTCAAGTTGTTCGTATGTACTGCATCCGGTAATTATCGGATGCATTAAATAGCTCAACCTTTATTAAAATTCGGCAGATCAAACCTTCTGAAATTTAACTGTGGAAACCATACATTATTTACCGTATCATGCGAATTTTGGGGAGTTAAAATACTAAAATCCGTATGTGTTTTCCCAATAACTGTAATAGGTGATATTTATCGCACTCTATAAATAACGTATCACGTGGTATCTTTGTTTATTATCTGTGATAAATGCCACTCATAAAATGTTTGCTTATATTTCTTAGTCTGCCACTGAGTCATATTCAAGTGACGCATACCAGAATCCATAATAACATTTTTAAAATTCTTGGAAGTTTCCTGTGTCATGTGCTAACATTTTAGGCAGCAGTTTACCAAGGATAATACAATGTGACTGCATTAGGTAGCTGGAATTAGACTTTGATTTGCCATTCTTTACCAATGCCAAAAATCCAGCGGTGTCTGATTCTAAAGAGAAAAGACCCACAATCGGTTATAATATGCACTCTATCCCACAGAAAAAGTGGGTAAGTCAAATAAATACATGTCTCACTAAAAACAATGAACATTTTGTGGTGAATGACAATTACCATGATGGGTTCTAGTTCATGTTAAATATAGTGTTCGATGAATGTGAAAACGTAATTTTAAAATGCAATAACATGTCTAAACGTGTGGTTTCCAGCATGTGGTGTGGGGACACGTGGGGGTCAGCAAATCCTCCTCAAGGGGCTGTGACTGGTTAGAAAAATTAAATAACATTAACAGATTATTAAAGTATGTATAAATAAAGTGGCTAAATATACAACTGAAAATTGCAAATCATACAGTAAATGGCTTTGAAATTTGAGGCTAAACATTAAATTAGTATCCTCAGATTGATTTGTGGGAGCAGTACAGGGGCATCAAACAGAAAATAATATGGACGGTGTGTGGCTTTAATTGAATTTAAGAAAAACTCCAATCTTCCTATTAAAATGTGTATTTTTTTAATTTATATTTCTTGGCAAATTAAGTTAAATGTGTTAACATCTGTGTATGTGTTTGATAGAATGCTTTTTTCTGTATTGTTTTGTGGTTCAAATCATCAACAATGTTTAGGTCGGGGTTCCCTCTTCAAATTGTGACTCATTAGGGGGTCCCCAGATTACAATAATGATCAAGGGTCCCCAGGGTCCAGTAATGATAAAGTGTGTTTCTACAGAAGTAAAAAGGTTGGGAACCACTATCTAAACATTACAAAAGCTCCTAACTATGAAGTTCTCTTTCCACTCATTTACATATACTCTAGTTTAGATGGTTTTCTTTTTATTTGGAAATGTACTGCTGTGCAGGTAGAATATCATCTGATATAAATATTGCTTTGAAAAATATCCCCCATTCAAGTTAATAATAGAAAATGGACACCCATTGAACTAGATACTCACCTTTAGTAATGTCAAGAAAGAAACTGTCAGTGCGCCACAGGGGTAGTGGTTATATGTAGCAACGCCCTGTCACTTCTGAGGCAGAATGGAGTCACTGTGGAACCCCACAGTGCCATTTGCCAGTAGAGGGGAGCACTGTTGTGAAAGTATTCAGGATTCAATCTGGCACCTGGAGATATTCTAAAGGTGAAGAATCTACAGTCAGAAGCATCCATTAGAAATGACATTTTTCAATACAATGGTTAGCACATAACCACTATTTTGGTATACAATACTCTAACATACAAGCAAGCACTTTGAAGACTGACACTACCTATTTTAAGCAGATGTGCTACATCTAATCATGTGTATTGGTTGCACAACCACTGCGACAGTATGAAACAAAGATTGACATAACAACACAAAGGTTCTTTCATTAAGATCAAGGTGCTTTTCTCTGTCAACTTCTTTCCACCAAATGTCAATATCTGGTGCCAGATGCAATAAAAAGTGTTATAATAATTTGTTATACGGCAATCATCAATTGAGATATAAATATAGCAATTAGCATACCCATGCAATTTTTGTGTACTCTAAATATGTCTAAAGCTGGTTATACTTTAAAGCCTGCAATGGCAATCCCTGAGATTGTTTTCTCAATCTCTATCTAATAGGCCTTTAAACCATGCTAAGCCTTTTTCCTTGTAATCATTGGATACTGTACTATATGTTGGTATTATTTGACCAAGCAGCTGCAATGTGAATGGTCTTAAACTAAACTCTAAAAGGGTATGTGGATTGCTCTTGTTTAAAACTTCCAAATTCCAAATTTTTGCAAGATATCCATCTTTCTGACACTGAGTTCAGGCAAAAGGTTAAAGAACGTCTGGTGAGGGAATCTTGATCATCTACCGTAAGAGGGAGCACTAGAAGCATAGTGATATTGATGGGGTGTAAGAGCAATGCATGTCAATACATCCCTCGGGGGAAGAGAAAGCCATAGATGGATTGTAATACATGTGCAGGGTAATCACAACATTGTCTGTATATAATTCTAATATGAATGACAAATTGTTTTTTCAGGTATTACAGGATGTGAACTAATGCAATAGCCTGCATGTTGATGCGGGAAGGTTTAATTTACAATTGAATCCACCAGTCAAAAAATAAACAATACAACAGTATCATCCAGTGTCTCCCCAGGAGTGGGAGCACCATTCATCAAACAGATCAATAGTGGGTCACTTAGGGATGCTTCTGAGATTTCGGAAACTTAAAGGAGTGTTTATATTTCTTAGCTAAATACTGAGGAGTTAGCAAAAACGACTCTTTTATTTCGCAAGGTGTGTCTCCCAGAGTTAGTAAATCAGTTATTGGACAAGGCACAAGTTAGATTGCTTCCTCGATCTTCTCAGGGTCAGAATAAGATTCATTATCTCTAAGTCTTTAAGATGTTCTTTTGGGAAGAGGTTTGTCTCTGACCAGTTGTTTTTAAAATTGATAAAAACAAAATCAAGGCAGACATTGATACTTAAGTACAGTTAACAAATTCCCAGAGTAAATTTAACATCACCCATCATGATGTGCGAAATCAGAAGAATTCTGGGACATTCTGTCAAAGATGGTCTTTGGGGCTGAATTAGGGGGAGCAGTGGGATCTTTATATTGGTCTCCTTATGCTTTCTTAGTTGCTACTGGACTCACTTTAAAACCCTATACGATCTCCAGAGGCACAAGTAACAGCTGCCCTTTGTCTTGTAGCCATTTGATTCTTACATTGAGCCAGTCAATTTGTTACTATGGCTCTTGTAGTTATGATTAAACTGCAGGTGGACAACATTTATCCTGCATTCAAATTACTATGATGTGCCACTGGACGATGCCCGCACTACCTCCCTGGTGCGGGGCATGGTCAGTGTCCGACACCAGAGAGGGGGTTAAAAAATCCTCCCCTAGGGTATATATATATATATATATATATATATATATATATATATATATATATATATATATATATATATATATATATATATGTATATATATATATATATATATATATATATATATATATATATATATACATTTGCCACCAGTTCTCTTTTAGGCAGCAATACAAAAAGTCAAGTAACTCTTGTGATTATTTTTCTGCTACAAAAGGATCTGACTTTTGTCTAGTGGCAGTTTTGATGCCATAAAGTAGCGCAGAAGGTTTATCTTTATTTTATGTAAATAGTTGAGTGGATTAGTAAAGCCAGCCATTACCTGCGCTATAATACAAATGAAAAGTATGTGCAAGGGAGGCTATGGAGAGATGAAGGGCACGTTTGCTGGGTGGTAGTGAGGGAATCTGAGGAGGAGGCCATGGGAGTGGGAGCACTAATAATGATTGTTGGACTGGGCGCCAGAGGCGCTAAAGACTGTGACGATTAGTATGTGACAAGGTGAAGTAATAGTGTGTCTTTTTTGTTTTTTTGAGTGTCTTGACAGAACGTGCTCATTGAGGGAAGAAGTGAAGGTAAGGTGACTGACCTTTACTGTTGCACGTAACACACACACACATACACCCAGCAGCAATTTTGTGACTGTCTACGTAGGCTAGTGTTTTAGAGTGAGAGTAGAGATGGCATCTCATTGGATGACTGCTGCTCAAGCCCTAACTCGGGTTATAGAGGACAGCTCTGATGTAGGATCAGAGACTGAGACAGCAGATACTGAGACATCATCTGAGGGATAGGACAATGGCTCAGACTCTGGGAGTGATTGTTCTGACAACTCCTCTTCAAGTGATTCTGAGGGAGGTGATGAGGACAGTCCTACTGTCCCTTCGCAACCACAGTCTGTGCAGTGGGACAATAGCGGGTTAGCCCATCCTAGAGAGCAGGTGCATGTGGTGGCAAGCACAGAGAGAGTGCTCTCTTGGGAGCTCCCCAATTTAGTTCCGCCCCAAATTCCACCACCCAAATCATATTTTGGAGCCATCAAAATTATCTATCACAAAACATTCTGGTTTTGTAAGGCAGGCACCTGCGTTTTTGGTCGGCGGCCATGTAGGAAAACCTACCAAACCCAGACATTTCTGGAAATTAGACACCCGGGGGAGTCCACAGAGGTGTGACTTGTGTGGATTCCCCAAAGGTTTCTTACCAAGAACACCCTACAAAGGTGAAATGTTGAATAAAAGCTCTATTTTTTTCTTGCATTTCTGTTACACAAACTACAGGAATAGGCTGAGATTCACAACCTTCCTACCACCAAGTGTTTACCCACCTGTCCTGATAAAAACGCTACCCCACTTGAGTGCCTGTACCTAGTGCCTGTGTCAGGAATGGATCACCCCAGGGTCAACAGTTTCCCTCATGTAAGGACTAACATTGACTGTTGTGTGATCCATTCCTGACAAGGGCACAAGGCCTCCCCACACAAGTGAGGTACCATTTTTATCAGAAGACTTGGGAAAAAGTTGGGTGGAAGGAAATCTGTGGCTCCTCTCAAATTCCAGAACTTTCTATCACCGAAATGTGTGGAAAAAGTGATTTTTTGCCAAATTCTGAGGTTTGCAAAGGATTCTCGGTGACAGAACCTGTTGAGAGCACCACAGGTTACCCCATCCTAGGTTCCCCTAGGTGTCTAGTTTTCAAAAATGCACATGTTTGATAGTTTTCCTAGGTGCCGGCTGACTAGAGACCAAGATCTACATCTAGGACCTTTCCAAAAAACACATCAGTTGTCAATATAAGAAAGTTTATGTGTCCATGTTGCATTTTAGGGTGTTTCCTGTCTCGAGCACTAGGCCTACCCACACAAGTGAGGTACCATTTTTATTGATAGACTTGGGGAAATGCTGGGAGGAAGGAATTTTGTGGCTCCTCTCCGATTCCAGAACTTTGCAGCACCAAATTCTGAGGGAAAAGTGTTTTGTTTGACAAATTTTGAGGTTTGCAAAGGATTCTGGGTAACAGATCCTGGTGAGAGCCCCACAAGTCTCCCCATCCTAGATTCCCCTAGGTGTCTAGCTTTGAAAAATGCACAGGTTTGCTAGAGGCCAAAATCCACAGCTATATACACGCTGAGGCACCCGTCGCCCTAAAGTAAGTTGCCTGCAATAAAAACCACTCATGTGTTAGTGTATTGTACCCCTTTACATATGCATAACCCCTCACCTATTTAAATAATGCAAATACAAAAATATACACAATGATCATGTCGAGTAGACCTTGAATCTTATATTTTGAATATCTAATTAATGTCCATTACCACATTACAAAAACTCCTTTAATTCCTTGGAATTAGAATATTTCCTGGGTGACTGAATGTACTACTTTGAAGGAAGGTGGAGTGCAATTTAATAAGTAATAGTGTTGAAAGTATGGCATTTGACTGTGGGGTAATTTGCCTAGGACACAGTTCATGTGATGATGTTTCATTGGCATGATGTGTTTTGAATTAATTATGAACTATAATTGTCATTGTGACATTATAGGGTGAAAAGACTGTCTCCACTATGTTGGACACAACTTGAAACTTTCTAAGTACACAGCTTGTGTGATGATGTTTCTTTGAATGTTCTGTTAAAAAAATGTACTATGAATTGTGAATCATTGTGACATCTGTTTTTACTTTGTTGGACAGTATTTGAAACGTTCTACGTGGTGACATTATGTAATAGGTTTTATTATTTTCCTTTTCTTTCACATTTTCCTCCTTTGACTGTGTATCCTTTTACACTCTACTGTCGTACCGTGTGCTTTCTAGGTGGCAACTTTATATTAACTAATTCTCACAGCTTCAAGTAACAATGGTTTGTTGTCTCAGTACCAATGGGTGGGTGGGATTATATCCTTGGAACAGTTTAGCCAAATATCAGATAGTTTATACACACTGCAATATATTAGGGTACATTTAGGTTATAGTTAACAAAGAAATATGTCTACAATTATCTGGCTGTTAGGAAGGGGAGAGTGTTATTATTTAATTTTACAGAAGGAGGTTCTTCATCCTATGTCTTATCGTTAATATAGAAATAGAGTGACGAGGCAATGCAATGGCTGTAGTCCGTTGTCTAGTTTCGGTGGAATATTAGGAGATTAGTCCTTCTACTATTTCGATGGAGGTGGAGTCTTCATAAATGGAGGAAGGCAACGCCGATCTTAGCGGTTATATGAGCGTTCGGCGACAAGAGGAAGGACACCGGTATATTTACCGACGTTTCATTCTTGTAGAGAGTTTGAGGTAAGCGGGAAATAAAATTTGTTTTAATTGGATAGCTCAGAACATTTGTCTGAGTTAAAGCGGCGATACGAGGCAGATCAGTAAATTAGGGGAATGCAGGGTACGGCGGCTGTTCATGCTTTGTCAATAACTTAAGAGGCACGCTATCGAGGTGCAATCGGCACTTCGATGTCTCTATGGGAAAATTGAGACGAATGTTAAAACTATTCGGGGAAGGTATCGGATTAGTTATGTTCGTGTTTGCAAAGCCTAATGTTGGTATTGACTCAGTCTGTGTGGTTACAAACAATATTTGTGGATTTAGCACACAATTAGGATGGTGACAGTATTGATAAATGTCTAGACAATTCCTAAATAAAAGGTTTTGTTACAGAACAATCTCTGGAGATGAATAAATGAGCAGATTGGAGATGACAGCTTTAGACTAATGGTGACAGTGGAAGAGTTACCGACTAGTAACTTTATTTAGACAGTATATTGGAATATCTTGAGTTAATTTCAGACCGGGCTTTTATTTGCTGGGTCCTTTTAGGCACCTAGGGTGCACAGATCTGCCTACTTATTTGTGTTGTGACAACAAATCAGGTGTAATTTCATATAAGGGTTAACTTTAATTCTCTGTCCTTGTACTAGGTTCCCCTTTCTTCTTTCCTATATTTTAAGACATTTGGAGCGCATGCATATTATGTTCTCTTTCTAAATCACAACGTGGTGATTTTTAGTGCCTGTATTAGGGTAGCTACGGATTGGGTGCATGTTAAATCAAGAATGGAATACCCTCAGAATTATCTGAGTCACTTAAGCACACTTACTCACGTAAATCTTTTTGGAGATGAATTTTCATGACGACACCAAGACACTTTGGATTGGTTAATTTACTTCATAATATTATATTAAAAGTTTTTGTTTTCTTTTAAATGGCTCTTGGTTTCCAGAATTTCAAAATAAGAGATGCGACTAAATTCCAGCCCTGAGGAAGTCAAATGACGAAACACGTGTTGGCTGTGTAGTCGTTATAAAGAACTTGGATTTGGTGATCTATTTTGGACTTCTACTTGAACTTTAAATAACCTTGAGGATCAATGGTATCAATTGAAGTAAAAATCTAATGGACTGTGGCAACACATAGAACAACCCTGATGTTTCCAGTTTATTCATGAGGAGATGGACTGATGAAATTGGACTTTAATTTAGTTTAGTTGGTGAAAGGAGTATTTGTAATGTGGTAATGGACATTAATTAGATATTCAAAATATAAGATTCAAGGTTTACTTGACATGCTCATCGTGTATATTTTTGTATTTGCATCATTTAAATAGGTGAGGAGTTATGCATATGTAAAGGGGTACAATACACTAACACACAAGTGGTTTTTATTGCAGGCAACTTACTTTAGGGCGACGGGTGCCTCAGCGTGTATATAGGTAGGCTGATTGGTTTCAGTCAGCATTTGGGGTTAGGGTGTGTTCCCCATAGTAGCGCACCGTTGCATTTAATTTGGATAATTTTTAATTACGCTGAGAAATTTCCTTGGTGCACAATATCTCCTCTTGAATACACCTATCTAGTTTACAAAATCCACAGCGAGGCACTTTCCAAAAACATGTCAGATTTCAATGTAAAAATGTGATGTGTCCATGTTGCACTTCCTGTCGTGGGCATTAGGCCTACCCATGCAAGTGAGGTACCATTTTCATCCGGAGACTTGGAGGAACACAGAATAGAAGAACAAGTGTTATTGCCCCTTGTCTTTCTCTAACTTTTTTCCTTCCAAATGTCAGACATTGTGTAAAAAAGAAGTCTATTTAAGAAATGCCCTGCAATTCACATGCTAGTATGGGGGCCCGGAATTCAGAGATGTGTAAATAACCACTGCTTCTCAACACATTATCTTGTGCCCATTTCAGAAATACAAAGGTTTCCTTGATACCTATTTTTCAATCTTTCTATTTCACCAAATGAATTGCTGTATACCCAGTATACAATGAAAACCCATTGCAAGGTGCAGCTCATTTATTGGCTCTGACTACCTAGGGTCCTTGATGAACCTACAAGTCCTATATATCCCCGCAACCAGAAAAGACCAGCAGACGTATCGGTATATTGCTTTTAAAGATCTGCCATAGCTGGAAAAAGTTATAGAAGAAAACATGGACAGAAATGGCTCTTTTTCACCTCAATTTCAATATTTATTTATTTTAGCTGTTACTGTAAAATGCTAAAATTGTGTTGAAAAATGTGGCTTTCTGATTCAAGTCTGCCTGCTCCTGAAAGCTGGGAAGAGGGTGATTTTAGCACCAGAAACCCTTGATGCCATTTTCAGGGAACAAAAACATGCTTTCTTCTGCAACCCTTTTTCCCATTTTTCTGAAAAAAACTAAAAGTTAGGTGTATTTTAGCTAATTTCTTGGTCTCCTCCAGAGGAACCCACAGACTCTGGGTACCTTTGGAATTCCTAGGATGTTGGAAAAAAAGGACGCACATTTGGCATGGATAGCTTATGTGGACAAAAAGTTATGAAAGCCTAAGCATGAACTACCCCAAATAGGCAAACAAGTGCTCAGCACTGATTGAGGGGAGGCCCAGCAGCTAAGGGGTTAAATTGTGTTGAATCCATAAAGCAGAGTTTTCGGGCTGTTTAAGGACAGGATTAATGAACCTTATTAACCTTAGAGTTTGGTTGATGCTGGATCTCTGCCAAAAAGTGGCTGATGCCCCACCTTCTACCAAATTCTGAAAAGCCGACAAATCTGAGCTGCTTTTTTGGACCTTACAGGTTTTAGTTCGAGGGCTCATACAATGTAATTCAAAATATTGGGGTGAATTTAATGTTCTAAGCTTCTTGATGATAAAACATGGCTACTAAATTACTGGATCCATATGCTAGTTCATAGGTCACATTAACTTTTATAACATAGTTAAATTCTCCAGAATTCTTGTGAATGCCAGAATGTTTCTTTGTTTATACCCAGTATTTTCTTTTTTGAAATTGTATGGTGTCTTAGCAAACATCTTTGGAGATAAAGGAAACACTTGATGGGTTGTCCCAGATTTTTAGTTACATCAATGGCTGACTCAAACTAAGATTATGCACCTCTTATCTGAATGGTCTCTTGGACAGTGATTCTTTAAGCTTAGTTCAAAAAGCCATATCTTTTCATTTTGATAATGTGGATCTTGTGTAGCAACTTCACAGGCAGAAATTGTTAAAGAAGATCAGGAGCTCAATATTGTAGGGGTTTTCTATATCTTGTGTTTTTTTTTCTTTCAGTATGGGATTGTCCAGGAATGGAGTATGATTCTGTGAGTTAGGTAGCAGAGCTGCTAGGGATGTCAGGCTTAGATATTCTAGGTCTGTTCTTTCAGAATGATAGACGGACATCCAACAGAAGTCTCAAATGTCATCTAACAAGGACTTTGACATGACTCAAGAACATTAAATCACGACATTCTCTAAACCTAAAATATTGCTGCAGCAGCTGTGTCACCTCAAGCAAGACTACTTATTAAACTTTGCAAATCCCCTTACTGCTCATTTCTATAGAATGAAAGAGATGATCTGGGAAGAGACAACATGTAGTGGAGAGTGAGATCATGCCTGAATCACTGGTATCTGGTAAGGAGAAAACAATGTAAATTGTTCTTCAGGTGCTCATTCCTGCAAATTTGAAAAAAGTTAGCTTTTTGTGCTTTTTCATCTGCATTTTACTCAGGGGACACCTTTCGGTGTTTCAGGATACATAAGGCCCTTGCCCTAAATTAGGTGTCGCCAAAACGGATCTGCATTTGTCTACTTTCAAACTAGCTTTATAGGTTTGGGGACTGGTGAGTGAGTAGGTGATTGGTTATAATAAAATAAAAAACGCCCAACTAAGTTGTAACATACGAAAAATAGTAATATTCAAGAAAAGTAGTCTTTTCGCTGCAATGCTTTGTGAGCGCAGGCACAGATTTACTAAGCCCTTGCATTGCATCATGTAGGGTGATGCAAGGACATAGAAGGGCTTAAGCGGTATATACTAAGTCACGCAAAGCCACCTTGTGTGGCTCTGCATGGCTTAGTAAATCCAGAGTAGCACAAGGCAAGGCAAATCTCTGCCTAGCGTTAGTCTGCTTTGGGAAAATGTTCCAATGGTGGAGTATGGGCTTTCCCATGCATACACCTATGGAGTTTGGGACATTCCTAGATTTACTAAGTTCAGTAAACCTGTCTCAACATGCTACACCATCACAACACAGGGAGTGCAGAATTATTAGGCAAATGAGTATTTTGACCACATCATCCTCTTTATGCATGTTGTCTTACTCCAAGCTGTATAGGCTCGAAAGCCTACTACCAATTAAGCATATTAGGTGATGTGCATCTCTGTAATGAGAAGGGGTGTGGTCTAATGACATCAACACCCTATATCAGGTGTGCATAATTATTAGGCAACTTCCTTTCCTTTGGCAAAATGGGTCAAAAGAAGGACTTGACAGGCTCCGAAAAGTCAAAAATAGTGAGATATCTTGCAGAGGGATGCAGCACTCTTAAAATTGCAAAGCTTCTGAAGCGTGATCATCGAACAATCAAGCGTTTCATTCAAAATAGTCAACAGGGTCGCAAGAAGCGTGTGGAAAAACCAAGGCGCAAAATAACTGCCCATGAACTGAGAAAAGTCAAGCGTGCAGCTGCCACAATGCCACTTGCCACCAGTTTGGCCATATTTCAGAGCTGCAACATCACTGGAGTGCCCAAAAGCACAAGGTGTGCAATACTCAGAGACATGGCCAAGGTAAGAAAGGCTGAAAGACGACCACCACTGAACAAGACACACAAGCTGAAACGTCAAGACTGGGCCAATAAATATCTCAAGACTGATTTTTCTAAGGTTTTATGGACTGATGAAATGAGAGTGAGTCCTGATGGGCCAGATGGATGGGCCTGTGGCTGGATTGGTAAAGGGCAGAGAGCTCCAGTCCGACTCAGACGCCAGCAAGGTGGAGGTGGAGTACTGGTTTGGGCTGGTATCATCAAAGATGAGCTTGTGGGGCCTTTTCGGGTTGAGGATGGAGTCAAGCTCAACTCCCAGTCCTACTGCCAGTTCCTGGAAGACACCTTCTTCAAGCAGTGGTACAGGAAGAAGTCTGCATCCTTCAAGAAAAACATGATTTTCATGCAGGACAATGCTCCATCACACGCGTCCAAGTACTCCACAGCGTGGCTGGCAAGAAAGGGTATAAAAGAAGGAAATCTAATGACATGGCCTCCTTGTTCACCTGATCTGAACCCCATTGAGAACCTGTGGTCCATCATCAAATGTGAGATTTACAAGGAGGGAAAACAGTACACCTCTCTGAACAGTGTCTGGGAGGCTGTGGTTGCTGCTGCACGCAATGTTGATGGTGAACAGATCAAAACACTGACAGAATCCATGGATGGCAGGCTTTTGAGTGTCCTTGCAAAGAAAGGTGGCTATATTGGTCACTGATTTGTTTTTGTTTTGTTTTTGAATGTCAGAAATGTATATTTGTGAATGTTGAGATGTTATATTGGTTTCACTGGTAATAATAAATAATTGAAATGGGTATATATTTTTTTTGTTGTTAAGTTGCCTAATAATTATGCACAGTAATAGTCACCTGCACACACAGATATCCCCCTAACATAGCTAAAACTAAAAACAAACTAAAAACTACTTCCAAAAATATTCAGCTTTGATATTAATGAGTTTTTTGGGTTCATTGAGAACATGGTTGTTGTTCAATAATGAAATTAATCCTCAAAAATACAACTTGCCTAATAATTCTGCACTCCCTGCAGAAGCATAATGAGAGGAAATATGTTTATTTCATCTTGTTATTTACTCGTTCTTCCTGTGCTGCGTTCAGTAGCACATGTAGAAAGAGATAAAATGCCTCTCAGGACTGTTTTTATGCAGAAAGGTATCTCTTCCGGCTCAAAAAACCGTAAAAAGGGTGGCTGCATTGGCGCTAGGTGCATCAGTGCACCAGTGCAGAGAAAAAGGAGGAATGTGCCATATCTTAGCAAATGTGGCACATTCTTGCTCTCTCCAATTGACACAGCGCAGTCCAGCAAGTTGTCTTGTCAAATGTTAGTAAAGTCTGCTTGCTATAAGTGACTATGACAGTGTACATTGGACTAATTGTCAAACACTTCTACCCAGTGCCACTGGCAGATATCCAGAAAGGCAGGGTGAATGCCTCTGCACTTTAAGTCAATATAATGTGCTAGGAGTCTTTGAAATATGGCCAGATCTATTTAGCCACAAGGAAAATGACTGCTCTGCTCTGTTAGTCTAGAATACGCTACTGTATCTATTTGTGGAATAAAACACAACGTGCTGTCAAGCAGAACCTTATGATTGTTTACTCAGTTCACTTTAATAAACACTTAACCTATAAGGTTTGACTGCAGAACCAGAATTTGCACATTTACTGGACACCCCAGGAGGAGGGCTTACTTGCTCCCACCATGGAAGATACCTCCAGAGAGGAGGTCGAGGAGAAACTAAAGGCCGTTAATAACACTAGCTTTAGCTGTTCACACTGGTGAGGGACAAAGGTTCCATTTTCTACCCCCTGCCCTTGTATTAGGTATCAGGGGATTGAGGTTAAAGTGTAACCCTAGCAGGTGCTCTGAAGGCTGCAGAAAATAAGCACAAAGCAGTAGAGTTAAGAGATAAAAAGCTTAAGTAATACAGGAAAAAGTAAGGTGACTGGAGGCTGAGGTCTGCCCGTCCAGTCAGGATTGATGTGATCCTACCTGATGAGTTTTAACAACAATTTTATCTACACTGCAAACATCACAGAGCTATAGGCTTGCTGCGGGACACATCACAAAGATACATTGTTGCACTGAAGAAAGGTAACTGATTATAGTGTCTGACTCATTTTACCAATGTAACTTTTATTGTTTCCAACTAAGATTTACAGCAGAAATTACATGAGCAGCACATGTAATATCACTGATGCTGCCCTACAGAAGGGGTTGTCACTAGAAAATAGAACACATGATAGTTTGAGGAAGCTCTCAGTTTGGGTTCACCCTTCTTAGAGGGAAAAATATTTCTGAAGCCACAGTCAAAGCCTAATGGGTCTCCTAGAAGGATAATTAACCACAACTATGAGTCTGCCTTCTGCTGTTTCGTGGTCCTGGATGAATGTAAAATATAGTAGTTGTCTGCGTAGTTTCATTGGATCTGAATTTTATCATTGCACAGCCCGCACTAAAGGCTAAGATGGTTGATCACCAGAACCAGGTGATACACAATGATTAGGATTTAGAGTTTTTAGTTTAAATTGACTATAACCAAAAAAACACCACCAAAGGGAATATTTGGCTTTCAGTTGTCGCTGCAAAACCACGGATGCTTCCGCACTGTTACTGCTTTGGCGCCCTTTGTTGTTAAAGAGAAAAAATGTGGACACTGCCTATAAGCACTTTTTTGTGATGAATGCTCACACTATAACCCAACTGGGTCATGCTAAGTCACTTAATAAGTCCTTGTGGACATCTGCAAAGTACCTGTGCTTCTAGGACCTACTTCTACTCCTGTTTTGGGAGCATGTCTTACATCATATGGGTTCACATCATTTTTCACTTTTTAATGTGGCCAGATATATTGTGATGTATATTTATTTATTTATTTTTAAAGCATAACTGATTTTCGCCATGATGCACATTGACCCCATGTGCACATTTATATTTAAACGTACCATTAATTGTCACTAAATGTATTTGTACATTCATTTTTTACCGGAATAATGGATTGAATTTGTATGACGACAAGTCTTTTCCTCATGCCTTCCCTCTTTTCCAGAACTGAACTGAATTCCTTTATCAATTCAAACAAAATACAGAACAGCACGATAGGATTTTGCAATCTACTTACCATTACAAAATGACCACAGTTACTCTTGAACTTAACAGCACCACAATCTTTGTTTATGTTTATGGCTATGGTTTCACTAAGTAACTGCACTGGAAACTGAATTTGCCATTTTGACCAGTGAGAAAGGCTTCAGGTGTTCTGCCATCACCCCATTAAGACGACCTCTTGCAGAGTTCACAAGTGCCTGTGGCTTTTCTTCAGGAATTAGTGAATAATTGTTTGTTATTTTGGGGGCTCATGGCCCCCACAGACTATCGTCACAAGTGGCTGGAGCGTCTTGCGGTCTCTGGCACCCCTCAAGAAAACTGTGTGCTGAAACCAAACAGCGGGACAGACCCAGGACGAACTGTATTTAGATGTTTTCTGCAGCCACCGTCTTTCAGTGAAACCAAGAGGAACAGATCCAAGGCAGCAGCCACACCCAAGCTCGCTTTGCTGAGTGGAGGGGACATCAGAGCATTAAGGCCGGAGGGTAATGACGGACCAGCAAGCTTACACAAGTTAAGAGAGTGGATGGAAGTGGCGGACTTCGTACCCATACACGAATTGAAAGAAATGGTGGGAATAGCTGAAGTGGCACGTGGTATTAATCACGCATTGGAAGGAACATTGGAATGTTGAGAACTCCATCCTCGTCGCCAGTGTTGTAATCAATGATGGATACTCATAGGTCATAAAAGAAGTAAGTTTATTACCTTAGTTATAGGTTACAGATAAAGCCCCACCAGGAGCAGCATCCTGCCGCTAAGCCCTTCTCACGCCAACTGTTCACTCATCCACGCACAAACATTGGTAACATTCCAACCATACAATGACCTCACTCACTGGCTGAGCAGCAGGGAACATTAAGGTAGTGGGGAGAATGTATAACATAGCAAGAGGCCACAACAGTGGCAAGCATAGTCAGCATAAACATAACATGACTCAATTCAACACAAGGCATCTTTAAAATCCAGTATAGCAGCATTGAAAAATACACTCAGGCAATGTATGGTATTGAGTAAAATGCACATGACAGTATATCTAAAGTTAAATTATTCTCCGGAAAAGCCAAGTACCACCCCATCTAAATAAATAGAACAGGTTAACAAACATTCTCTGATTAGCTTCATACTTCAATGGGATGTAGGATACTAAAACACAGCTAATCAATACATTCCACAAATTCAGAGGCCACAACATATCTCCCTCTTATGAAAACAATGAAATATTCAACAGAACGGAAAATGGCAAAACACCCCCATCATCCGTTCTTCAAAATTCTGAATACCGCCCCATCGAAATAGACAGAACAGGTTAACAAATACTTTCTGCTTAACATCAATACTCCATTGGGATGTAAGATGCTAAAATACAATTAATCATACATTCCACAAATTCGCAATACAAGTGTACAAATAACTAAAAAATTCCCTGTTCACCCAGCAGAGAACACTAACTACTTGTTCCCCTCCACATCACGCACATTATAACAGGACCAGCTTGTTACCTTCCACAACTCAACACTCAACAGGACTAGAGTTTCTTCCACCTCTACTGCATTGGAGGGTTACCATGTATCCCCATCACCATACACCTAAACAGAACCAAAGTCTCACCTACCCTCCACTGCATTGGGGTGTAAACATGTACCCCCATCACCATTCATTTAAACAGAACCAGGGTCTCACCTACCCTCTACCGCATTGGGATGGAACCACGTACTCCCATTACCCTATGCCCAAACAGGACCAGGGTTTTACCTACCCTCTACTGCACTGGGATATAACCACTTACCCCCTTAACATTGGTCCTAAAACACTGCCCCCACAACCTTAACCCTGTAGGAAGGATTGACACATATCACTGGTGTGTGCTCCCCTTAACATTGGGCTTAACATGCTGCCTCCACATCCTTAATCCCATAGGAAGGATTGGTACATGTCACTGGGATGTGCTTGCCTTAACATTGGGTTTAACACACTGCCCCCACATCCTTAACCCCATAGGAAGGATTGACACATCACTGAGGTGTACCCCTTTAACAATAGGCTTACTAAACTGCACCCACATCCTTATCCCCTGAGGAAGGATGGTCAAAATCATGATCCCAAATATGGACCAAGATACTAATATCACAACATTAAAATGTCACTCTGCACGTGGCTCTAATATCCAACCTCAAATTATACATCTCTAAAATCAAGCATGCCTTTAAAACTTCAGCCCAATATACACTGTGCTAAGAAAAATGTCATGTTAAAATAGCATTAGGGCGCACCTTCCATGCGTAACTTATATGCCATGACTCAAAAACGTTAAAACACATCAGTAATAGCATAACATTTCTCAATTCAATACAGCATTAAAAATTAATTTCAGCAGCAGCAAGCATAGTCAGCATAAACATAACATTACTCAAGTCAACCCACCGCATCTTTAAAATCCAGTGTAGCAGCATTGATAAAAGACACCCAAGCAATTTATGGTATAGAGAAAAATGAATATGGCAGTATATCTAAAGTTAAATTATTCTCCAGAATAGTAAAATGCTCCAGGCCAGTGAGCAACTTCTCACCAGAATACATTGCCACTGGACATGTTATTCCATTTAAATGCATGCACATTCTATAGCCTCGTACGAAAAACTGGCACACATGCTCTCCACTGCACATGAGCTGTTCTCATGTGCCAGGTCGGAGCTATAGTCTTCCTCTCAGAAAAATTCCTGGAAACAGATCAGGTACCCAATGACCTCTCTTGCAGAATAGGGGGTGGAGAAACTCAGCAACCCCGTCAACAGGAAGACTGTAACTGTTACTCACAGCGTGTGCCCTTAAGCACAGCACTTCAAGTGGCTGCTTTGAAGGTTCACTGATCACTCTTCAGATAGTGTTTAAATGCTGACACCAGTTGTTCATCCAACTGACTTTCCTCTAGGTTGCCAAATGTTCAGTGCCATACATTTTTAAATCTGTACACATGCAATTCAGCAGACCATTTCCTCAATATACCCAGTCCATACAAGCAGGAACAACAGGTCTGGCTCCATGCACAGCTAAGCAGACCACCGTCTCAATCTGCAGGCCACTGCACTTCCTGTTTGCTGCACACCTAGTAGATTAATCAGCTTGCCTTTTAGTTAAACCTGTCACACTTCTGTTGAGTACAGGCTGTCTGGTAGAAAAGACACTGGTGGGGCTTCAAGGGTGTTCTTCTTCACATCAATCTTCAGTTTTGTTTGCTTTATATTTTCTCTTAGATTTTCAATCTCTCTCCTCTTGGTTTTCCTCTGTAATCTGGTTCCTCCTTAGATTTTCTGTAGGTTCAGTTTCTTTCTTCTTTCACGCGCTGGTTCTTCCTCAAATCATCACCAGAGTTACAATCAATGATGGCTACTCATGGGTTATAAAATAAGTAGGTTTATTAGCTTAGTTATAGGTTACAGATAAAGCCCCACCAGGAACAGCATCCGGCCGCTCAGCCCTTCTCACGCCAACAGTCCACTCACCCAAGCACAAACACTGTCAACATTCCAACCATATGATGACCTCTCTCACTGGCTGAGCAGCAGGGAACATTAAGGTAGTGGGAGAATGCATAAGATAGCAAGAGGCCACAATAGTGAGAGAGTGAGGATTGGAGCAGTGGACTTCGTACATATACACAAATTGAAAGAAATTGTGGGACAAGCTGATGTGACAAGTGGTATTAATCACGTATTAGAAGGCACATTGGAATGTTGAGCACTCCATTGAAGACAATGGAGTGCTCTGGGCTTCTAATGGCTGGTAAAAGTCCAGAGCACCAACATTCCAATGTTTGTGGTTCTCAACGGTTAAGGTGAACAAACGCCTCACGAAGCCTGAGGGGATTTCAACCAACCACCATGCACCTGTGCAAAGCACTAATATTGTTCTGGTCAGTGTTTATTCAAACAAACAAAAAAGAAACTGAAGAAACAGCAAAGGTGATGGATGCCAAAGAAGTGAAACATCAGGTTACAATGTCTTCTTTATTTAATGAAGGTGTAAGTAGAACTGGAATACACCAAAAAACAAGGAAACACAAAGTAAAAAAAGGCATGGCTATAACAATCCTGTTGCAAAAATTGGGAACTATCTCACAGAAAGAAATCAATAAATGATGGGAAGTATCCACTTGTAGAAAATGCATCAAAGCTCAAAAGGCCCCGGGTGGCTTGAGAATAATGCTAAAGCCAAATCATGGTGAAACAAGTGTGGAGATGTTACAAAAATGGGGTAACTTTATTTTAAAATCATCACTTAGATTAGTGGAGATTCTAATCGAACATGGAAATACAGTCCTCATGAAAACTGAGAAACAAATCAAGAAAATTGAAACTCAAATAAGTACAACAAAACTCACAGAGAACATGATATCATTCAAAACAACCATACATAACCAATTGGAAAAGAATGAAGAAAAAGTATCAGCCTGGAAGGCAGAAACATTTCAAAGAGATGAAGAATATGAGGGAGAAAAATCATTACCTTTCCAAAAGATACTCCAATTTGCAAAAAATTAGTTATTGGATTTAACCACAGATGCATACAGCCAGGAGACGGATACATCAGATTCCGAATTACATGAAGGAGAGGGGACTTTAGTCATGCTTATTGGGAAAACAACAAAATAGCCTTTTTTAGACAAAATGGGGCTGGTTTATCAGCAACAGCAATTGGACAAGAGAACGGACCCCCCTTGTGGAAGAGGAAGAGGAATAAGGCCTAGCAGAGATGTGAGCGAGGACAAGGATGAGAAAAAATAGGAGAGTTCAATGAGAAAAAAAACCAAGTAGGGGTAAGAACAGACAAGAACACAAGGACATAGATGCAGCTCAGGGTGAAATGGTGATAATTAATTAATGGAAAAAAGTACACTATCAGAAATGTATTTTAAACTATTCAACTATTCAAAATAGACGTGAGCTTTTGCCCTTCACTACATGCAAATCAGACGCAAACAAGGACTGATTTATATACATTTATATGTAAAGTAAAACTGGCAAAACTATTTGCAGATAAAAAAGGATAATCTAAAAAGAATAATGAGTATTTCGGATGGGGATATCCCATTACAAGCAGAAGATCTCTCCATTTAAAATACTTTAGTGAATCTAGAATGCACTGCAAGTAATTCAAATGAAATAATGGAATCTGAGACCTTGAGGGCCCTACAAATTCAAAACATAGGTGCTGCTCTCAGTGGAAAAAAGCCCAAGTCATAATACTGTCCTTGAGATTGATTTGTTTCACTAATTGGTCATAGGGTTTTGGAAGGCATCCAAATTATCCACAGGAAAATGAATTTGATGCAAGGAGAAAAGCAAGCCATCTAGTCACTACAGGGAGATAACTCCATAGAGATTAAAATGGTGGATAAAGTGTGAAATATTGTCATTCTGGACAAAGAGGAGTTTATAAAGGAAGCTGAATGACAACTTGGTGATATAGGATGTCATGAGAAATTCAAGAAAAATCCCACTGATGAGCAGTTGACCACATTCAAAGAGAAATTAAAGAAATGACTTGACCTGAGTTTGATTGATGAAAAGAAGATGAGATATCTCACAGCCAACCACCCTGCAATTCCAACCATCTACATTCTACCAAAAGTACACAAGGATTCCTAAAAACACCTGGGGAACTATTATATCAGCAAAAGGGTCACCTTTTGAACCCATGTCTAATTACATTGATTTCTTTGTGGCACTACTGGTAAAAAAATGTAAGCTAATACCTCCAGGAGTAAAGACACAAAAGGCACATATAAACTGGTGACTATTGATGCCATTGCTTATGCACTAACATTGAGCATAAGATCAGAATGAAAGCAAGTGAACCTTTCCTGGTGATCAGTATAGGGAAAGGTGCGGAAGACATTGTGACGCGAAGGGTTAATTAGCTTGAGCAGTGTAGATGAGTGTGATGCCTGTTGAAACCCCCCCAAACAACGTGGAAAAGTTCATGATATTACTTTATAGCTTGTTTGTGTAGAAGACTCCGTCTCAACCTTGAGAACGAGAGTACAGGGAGGAGATGGAATGAAAACAAAGGCTGGAGAAGGGCAGAGCAGCCAAGTACTGATAACATAGCTAGAAAATGCCAGAATGAGATAGAATCCAAGCTTCGAGTTATTTAAGCACTGAAGTGTGGGTGAGGGATTGGAAGCTCGCAGATGGAGTTGTGAAAGCTGTCATGGCCCAGCGCTGCCTCCCTGTTTTGCTGACCGTGATGCTTGAGGGGGAGAGAGGTCCAAGCAGGTGGTAGAGGGCTTCCCAGCATTTCGTGGACTAAGTTAAGTTCCACACAGGGATGAAAGGCCTTTGTTTCTCTGCTCTATTATTATGACTGATTATTTATGCTTGCACTGTGTTTATAACCTGAAGTATTCAGCTCGTTTATATTTTTCTTTCTAAACCTCGTAGTGGGAACCTGCTACAGTAACTGAAACATGCATTTTGGTGTGCAGTAAATCAAAGCTTATCTGAAGTATTCAGTTTGTTTATATTTTGCCTCCTGAACATCGTAGTGAGAGCCTGCTGCAGTAATTGAATCATGCATTTTGGTGTGCAGTAAATCAAAGCTTATCTGAAGTATCCAACTCATTTATATTCTGCTTCCTGAACATCGTAGTGTGATGAATTTTGGTATACAGTTAATCAAAACGTATATCTGTCAATGAACTCTTTGCTTATATATATATCCATAGATGCTCTTTGTAGTGTACTTATATATAAATAGATGCTTTTCATTGCTATTCTTATTCTACTATTGTTAATGTGCTAAATGCCTATATTTACCTGCAATTCTAGTAAAGCTAAATTGTATTTATAATTGGTGTGTGGTCCTTCATTGAGCGTCCTTATTGACTTATACTGAACAGTTGTCAACCAGCCACCTGGAAAAGACATTTTGGTACCAGAAGTGGGGCATAAGTCAATAATGCCTCTTTGGGGACGTAAGAAAAGTGAGGCAGAGAGCAGAAGGCAGCATGGGGCAGAAGCTAGGTCCATTCCCGGGTGGTTAGCAACTGACCCGTTCTCTGGTGTGGCAGGACTCCTGAACCGGTGGGTAGCGCCGGTGTTATGGGAGGCATTAGATGAGAAAGTGACTCCTCTCTTAGTGGAAGATGCGGTTGAGAGGGTGAAGCTAAGAGGGGCGAAGCTGGAGCTGAAAGCAGCAGGGCAAGTGGGATGGCTTTTCCTGTATGCGCTCCATACGGTATACAGGAAAACATTAACACAAGATGCAGAGATAAGAAAACTGCGGGATGAGGTTGTAGCCTTGCAGGAAAGGCAGTTACTTATGAAAGAGACCATAGAAAGTGCAGTGACTCAGGGTGATCAAATGGAGGCAAGGTGCACCGCATTAGCAGTACGAGTAGCAAAACAGAAGAGTAGGCAGAAGCCTAAAATGCCCTCAACTGTGCAAGTGAGGGCACTGGTACGCAAACAGAAGAGTAGGCAGAAGCCTAGAATACCCTCAACTGTGCAAGTGAGGGCATTGGTACGCAAAGAAAATTGGGATCCATATACTTGGGATGGAACAGTCTCAGACAATGATGACTGGAATTGGGAGGATGAGGTGGAAGTACGTGTAACAGAACTAGGTGGAGTTGAAAGTGGAGAAGGACGTGTAGGTGAAATTGAAGGTGAAAAGGGAGTTAATGGTGGGCAAATACAGAATTCTCGTTTGGTAAGAGATTATACGCAGAGTGAGTTGTTGGAGGGAACCCGTATGTTTAGGCAGATGCCTGCAGAGCCTTTGTTTAAATGGTTGGTGAGATCTTGGGACACTGGAGCAAAAGATGCACTACAGAATCCTTTTATGTTAGGTCCCATCAAGGAGGAGACCCGTTTGAGCTGGTAATGATAGTAGAGGATGATGTAGATGATGTAGTGATGTGGAGCCTATGGCAGAGGCAGGGAAAAAAGAGGGTGCCACAAGATTGGGCCTTAGTGGAAATAGAACGCATAACTGATGATCGGCCGGTCACCTTAAAAACATGGGTCCCATTACTAGGTTGGACAAGAGAAGACGGGGTTGGCAATAAAGTAGGCAGAGTGCAGGAGTTTGCCATCGTGAAGTGGAAATGGTATCTGCAGCAGAGGGCAAAACCGGGACCAGCAGGAGTGTCAAAGTTACAAGAAGATAAACTAGGGGCAGTGGACTTGCAGGCAATGGCCCCTGTGCCAGAGCCCTCTGAAATGGAATCCTCACCATTTAAGACAGCCCCGCCTTTGGAACAACTCACCGAAGAAGAAAAGCAAAATGCATGGTTCACAGATGGTACCGCCCGGTACTACCAAGGAAAAAGACAATGGCAAACAGTCGTATTTCAGCCTGCTACAGAAACCATGTTGCTGCGAGGAGGGGATAATGAATCAAGACAGCTTGCAGAACTGCAGGGGGTAGCAGCAGTGATCGAACAAGCCCCCATCGGAGAGAAAACATTTGTGTACACTGACAGTCGGGCCACTTACCAAGGACTAGTAAGCTGGGCCCCGACTTGGCGCAAGGATGGATGGAAAATGAAAGGCACCCCCATTTCGGGAAGCGAGCAGCTATGGGAAGAGATGTGGGAGAAAGGGCAAAACTGTCAAATCTATGTGGGACATGTGGTTGCCCATTGCCCATCGGATACCTCACTTGCATCTCTATTCAACAACACCACAGATCAAATGGCCAAAACGCGAACGGTGGTCATCAAAGAGGAAGCTGAAGCTGCTTTAGCAAACAGGGCCCATGCAACATCCGGACATCTAGGAGAGAATGGCACTTATGCATGGGCACAGCAACGACAAATTCCAGTCACTAAAGAACAAGTGCAAAAAACAGTAAAGGAGTACCCCACATGCAACCAGATTAGACAAATGCCCTTGCAAAAGAAGCCTAGCGGCCATATCAGAAGAGGAACTGCAGCTACTACAGTGTGGCAATTGGACTATATCGGGCCGCTACCAAAAGAAGTAGGAAAAAGCTACGTATTGACCATGGTGGACACCTACTCAGGCCTTAGGTTGGGTATGCCCTGTAAGTCTGCAGACCAAAAGTCCACTTTGCGAAGGCTAAACTACCTGATAAAACATTATGGGGCACCTGTTGAGATCCAAACAGATAGGGGCACACACTTTTCAGGGAAAACAGTGCCGGGCTGGGCGCAGGAACAGGGAATTCAGTGGATTGTGCACCTTAGTTATTATCCACAAGCTGTAGGCATGATTGAGAGATATAACGGATTGTTGAAAGAACAGCAAAAAAAGTTATCAGCACATGACAGACTTGCACAAGTGATTTGTGAACAAGCGTACACCCCCCACATTGAAGAAAGATCTGCCCCCCTGATAACACCCAGAGAGGTGAGGGAGGATTTGGAAGCACAGGAAGAAAAGTATGGGTGAACCATCCAGGGAAAAAGCCAGAGGCAGGAGAGCTATTGAGTCAAGGGGTGGGGAGTACGTATATTGTACTTTTAAAGAACTCTAATGTACCTGTATTTGTACCTGCAGTGAGACTTACCCCACGGTCATAAACAATGGCATCTGCGTTGATGATAGCAGAGAATGCCGTTACGGACCTTCATGTCACTTGTGCACCTCAAGCCGCTAACGTAACTGATGACCAGGGAAATGTTTCACTTTGCAACGTGGAGGTACCTGGTGGCAAGTGGATGGCTGCCAAAGCTGTGAACTGGAAGGTAACTGGACAGCAAATCCGACATGCCAACGGACTGAACAAGGTGAAGGGGACGCCAGCAACAGTACAGGCTTTGAGTTATATGCTAAACATGATATGTAAATATTGTGATACCAGGACACATGGTGGTTGTTACAATGAACAATAGAACACCAGCCTTCATGTTTTATGTAACCGAAAGACGCATGGTTAACAACTTAAGCAACATTTCTATAGTGCGATATAGAATAGGATGTAAGCAAGTTCTGCATGCAAGCATAATTAATCGTATTGTGTTACAGATAAATATTGCCAAGGGGAATGTCTCAAAGTATTATCCATTATGTGCACCATGGACACCACAGTTATGGCCCTTGCCAAAGTTATGCAATAGAAGAGATCTAGGGTCCTTGATAGCTGGGGCCACCGGAATCGAGGTAGGGGTCCTGAATTCTTTTGATGTTGAAGCCATTAGGAATAAGCTATCTTCTACAGGATATAGTACAGGAGAGGCCATAAAAGTAATTTCTCAATGGGGGCCCACACACTCACAAGAAGTATAGAAAGTCCTGCGTGGGTTGTATCGCGATTGGCAATGGCATAATTTCACTTATGAATAATTCGAGAAAAAAAAAAAAGCTTTTAAAACCGACAAGCAGTGTCCAAGGGCATCCAGTGCATACTATGGCAAAGCATTGTTAATCTACAGTATGCTGACTTTAACGCAGAATGGGGACAGCCTCAGGGTGAATATTGGAGGCAACAATTGCATTTGCCTGAAGAAATATGGGTTAAGCCCATTCAGTTTCACGGTGAGGAAGAAATGTGTTATGCTCCTTTCGATATAGTAAGAAGTGATTTTCCTCCTGACATAGGGTGCCCCTTTATATTGCTCCCCGTAGTGATAAGTAAAAGAATGGTGGATACCTCACACCGACAAAAAGTAGATTGATTAAACAAATCACACTGAAGATCCCACTAGATGTGCAGATTGGTCTAAGGGGTGGGTATGTACCCACACTGGACGGGTGCTAGATCCATGTCTTCACACAATACCGGGAGAATGTGAATGGTTACCTTATCCTATTAAATGGCACAGACTTATATCAGATAGGGACAGAGAGTATGTGTTATGTCATTAATCATCCCTTACTTATTAACGGATTTTTACAAACCACCGGAGAGCAAGTAATGTGTATGCCCAATATTACCAGCATTATTGACATAAGCACTCACATCTTGTACCAACCGACTAAGTTCACCATAACCACATTACAGACGCAAATGCGTGCGCAGTTAGAGTGGAACATCTCGCTTGTTGTTAAGCTACCCAGATTAGAGGCAATCAGGCACTACACACAAGTCACCTTTGCTAAATTGCATATGGCAGCTAAATACACCAAGGATACAGCCATACTGATGACCATAAACGCTAAACAGCTTATGCACACTGCTTCATGCATCCAGCAAATAACTGAGCATCATTGGTATGACATCTTCTTAGGCTGGGCACTAGGAGCAATGAAGACGCTAAATATAGTGTTACAACAGCTAATTTGGTTATTGATTATTTGTGTTACGCTAATGACTATACTATGTAGACTATGTGTATGCACAAAACAGCTTCATACTAAAGATGCAGGTGCTTAGAATAACGCTGACCAGTATTAGTAGCAACCTAGCTAGCGGAATGTCAAAGTAAATGATATCCGTTTCAGCATGCATCACGCTCATCTAAGGGGTGGAGTGATCAGTATAGGGAAAGGTGCGGAAGACATTGTGACGCAAAGGGTTAATTAGCTTGAGCAGTGTAGATGAGTGTGATGCCTGTTGAAACCCCCCCAAAACAACGTGGAAAAGTTCATGATATTATTTTCAAGCTTGTTTGTGTAGAAGACTCCGTCTCAACCTTGAGAACGAGAGTACAGGGAGAAGATGGAATAAAAACAAAGGCTGGAGAAGGGCAGAGCAGCCAAGTACTGATAACATAGCTAGAAAATGCCAGAATGAGATAGAATCCAAGCTTCGAGTTATTTAAGCACTGAAGTGTGGGTGAGGGATTGGAAGCTCGCAGATGGAGTTGTGAAAGCTGTCATGGCCCAGCGCTGCCTCCCTGTTTTGCTGACCGTGATGCTTGAGGGGGAGAGAGGTCCAAGCAGGCGGTAGAGGGCTTCCCAGCATTTCGTGGACTAAGTTGAGTTCCACACAGGGATGAAAGGCCTTTGTTTCTCTGCTCTATTATTATGACTGATTATTTATGCTTGCACTGTGTTTATAACCTGAAGTATTCAGCTCGTTTATATTTTGCTTTCTAAACCTCGTAGTGTGAACCTGCTACAGTAACTGAAACATGCATTTTGGTGTGCAGTAAATCAAAGCTCATCTGAAGTATTCCGTTCGTTTATATTTTGCCTCCTGAACATCGTAGTGAGAGCCTGCTGCAGTAATTGAAACATGCATTTTGGTGTGCAGTAAATCAAAGCTTATCTGAAGTATCCAACTCATTTATATTCTGCTTCCTGAACATCGTAGTGTGATGCACTTTGGTATACAGTTAATCAAAACTTATATCTGTCAATGAACTCTTTGCTTATATATATATATGCATAGATGCTCTTTGTAGTATACTTATATGTAAATAGATGCTTTTCATTGCTATTCTTATTCTACTATTGTTAATGTGCTAAATGCCTACATTTATCTGCAATTCTAGTAAAGCTAAATTGTATTTATAATTGGCGTGTGGTCCTTCTTTGAGCGTCCTTATTGACACCTGGGTACCAGGAACATCCCACTTAGTGAAAGCAATCAGATTATAATGGAGATGATGGCTCTATAAGAACAACATCTTTGTTCTTAAGAAACAAATGTATAAGCAAAAGAAGGGCACAACCATGGGCTTTTCTTTTTCACCGAGCTATGCAAATTTGACGATGGGGTGGTGGGAACAGCATTGACATGGTCAGCAGCAAATGGCAATTTTCTAGAAGAGTGTTTATAATGTGATTGAGATTCATTGATGATCTCTTTGTGATTTTGGAAGGCTCTGAGTTGGACTTTGAGGCATACTTTTATTTTTCTAACACAAATACATGCAACTTAAGATTTACATACAACATCATCCCCAAAAGAGTAGTATTTCTTGATACAGAGATCTATGCCAAAGATAATATAATACAAACCACGCTACGTCGGAAACCAGTGGCAACACACCTGGTTCTACATACAAAAAGCTTTCACTTCACCACAATCAAGTGGAGTACACCATATGGGGAATTTCTCTGCTTCAGTGGAAGCAGAATACAATAAACACAGTTCAGAAAGAAGATAGAGAAACTATCAGCAAAAAATAATTGAGGACAGCTAAGTATTAAAATTGAAAAGACATCAAGTATTACAACCACAATTAAAACCAAAAGGGGATGTCCTGATCAGATTGACCTTCCACAAGAAGTTAATCAAATCAAAAGGATTCTCCAAAAACATTGGAACATTCTGATGAGAGACCCTAGTTTGACAAAAATCCTATGAAATCATCCAACGATAATGTAATAGTCTTAAAGCCAGTAAAGTGGCAAAAAACAAACAAGAATTTAAGACTGCAGTTGGAAACACACATACAATACAACACTTGTCACATGCAAAACTAGAAATGTGATCTACATCTTGAAATGTCCAGGAGAGCTCAAGTATGTGGAGTAGAACTTGCCAGTTGAAAAGTGGATCATGGAACGCATGTACAATTAAAAACCAAAGTTATGCCTTGGCCAAACCCATGGAGAGGAAACCTAACAGCAACTGACAGCTAATGGAGTATTATGCAATTGACCACATTCCTAAATAGATAGGGGCAATCAAAAAGAAAACCTTCACCAGCTGGAATCCAAATACATCCTGAAATTAAGAACAGTGGCCCTCAGGGTTTGAATCTGGATGAAGAGGGACATACACATCTGGGCTGAAGTGGGAGTGAGATGCAATGAATGCATGAAGAACAGCGATCAGGATACAGAAGTAACAAGCTACGTGTCATCATGCACAGGTGTAAATTGGGAATGATAAGGTATAACCCACCTGGAAAATAAAATATCACATGGGTACTCTATAATTATTAAAGGTCAGGACTGTCATACAGCATGAGACACCCCGTTTACTAATTGGGCTCAATAACCAATAAAACTCTCTTTCAAAGCTCAAGAGTCTGTTGATAATATAAGTAGTAATGCCCATAAAGATCATAATTGGTTGCAATACAAACATTTGGTTCTTGGATTTACCTGCATATATTATTGACATCACGTAAGAGATACCCATGTCATCAACTTGGCTCAACAGACATTTCTAATACTCAAGCAACAATTGATAACAGAAATAAATAATGCCAGAAAAAGATCATAACTGAATATAAAATACACAAGAATTCAAGACATGAGCATAAACCTTTGAGAAAACCAGTTACAATGCTGGCTGCAATAGATTTTCTGTGTGACTTCTTGACTAAAATGTCAGTTAAAACATACCATTTCAAAGTAATAAATCCACTGAAATTTACCAGTTATAGTTATCTCATGTAACTATAAGTCATGTCCCCGCCATGCACAGGGCTGTCATCAATTATGTTGTTTCAGATGTTGAAGTGATGTTATCAATGATGTCATAGAAAATCAGGAGTTAGGTAATTTGTGAGGTAATTAGCAGTGCTTGGTAAGGGTGTGACATAGTTACTTTAGGGTTCAATTTACTTGAGATAACTATAACTGATAAATTTCAGTGTTTTGTTACTTTGAAATAGTATGTTTTACCGGACATTTTCACCTACCTATAACGTCATTTTAACCTTTGTTTTCTTCAGTAAATTGTAAAGGCTTATTCCATATAAAGTAAGACATTAGTACACTTCCTAACTATAACATCACTTTAACCTTTGTTTTTTCCAGTAAATATCTTAGGCCCTCATTACGACATCCGCGGTGGCGGTGCTGATGGGCCAGCGGTGAAGACTGACAAATTACGAGTTCAGCAGTTTGCCCTAAGCCAAACTGCCAATACTTCTCCTGTGCTGCCGCTTTTCCAAGGTCCTCCAGGCTGGAGGTGAGCACCTCCAGCCCAGCGGATGCCGTAATACTGCTAAAGGCATTACGACACAGAAGACCACCAGCATTTTTCTGGTGGTCGTTGTAGGAAAATACCATCTTGCCTGGCATGTTACCCCCATATTTCACTGTATATATGTTGTTTTAGTCTATGTGTCACTGGGACCCTGCCAGGCAGGGCCCCAGTGCTCATAAGTATGTGCCCTGTGTGATGCCTAACTATCTCACTGAGGCTCTGCTAACCAGAACCTCAGAGGTTATGCTCTCTCTGCTTTCCAAATTTGTCACTAACAGGCTAGTGACTAAATTTACCAATTCACATTGGCATACTGGTACACCCATATAATTCCCTAGTATATGGTACTGAGGTACCCAGGGTTTTGGGGTTCCAGGAGATCCCTATGGGCTGCAGCATTTCTTTTGCCACCCATAGGGAGCTCTGACAATTCTTACACAGGCCTGCAAGTGCAGCCTGAGTGAAATAACATCCACGTTATTTCACAGCCATTTACCACTACACTTAAGTAACTTAGAAGTCACCTATATGTCTAACCTTAAGCTGGTGAAGGTTGGGTGCAAAGTTACTTAGTGTGTGGGCACCCTAGCACTAGCCAAGGTGCCCCCACATCGTTCAGGGAAAATTCCTTGGACTTTGTGAGTGTGGGGACACCATTACACGTGTGCACTATACATAGGTCACTACCTATGTATAGCGTCACAATGGTAACTCCGAACATGGCCATGTAACATGTCTGAGATTATGGAATTGTCACCCCAATGCCATTCTGGCATTGGGGTGACAATTCCATGATCCCCCGGGTCTCTAGCATAGTACCCGGGTACTGCCAAACTGCCTTTCCGGGGTCTCCACTGCAGCTGCTGCTGCTGCCAACCCCTCAGACAGGTTTCTGCCCTCCTAGAGTCCAGGCAGCCCTGGCCCAGGAAGGCAGATCAAAGGATTTCCTCTGAGAGAGGGTGTAACACCCTCTCCCTTTGGAAATAGATGTCAGGGCTGGGGAGGAGTAGCCTCCCCCAGCCTCTGGAAATGCTTTGATGGGCACAGATGGTGCCCATCTCTGCATAAGCCAGTCTACACCGGTTTAGGGATCCCCCAGCCCTGCTCTGGCGCGAAACTGGACAAAGGAAAGGGGAGTGACCACTCCCCTGACCTGCACCTCCCAGGGGAGGTGCCCAGAGCTCCTCCAGTGTGTCCCAGACCTCTGCCATCTTGGAAACAGAGGTGTTTGTGGCACACTGAACTGCTCTGAGTGGCCAGTGCCAACAGGTGACGTCAGAGGCTCCTTCTGATAGGCTCTTACCTCTCTTGGTAGCCAATCCTCCTTCCTTGGTAGCCAAACCTCCTTTTATGGCTATTTAGGGTATTCTTTGGGGAATTCTTTAGATAACAAATGCAAGAGCTCACCAGAGTTCCTCTGCATCTCCCTCTTCACCTTCTGCCAAAGGATCGACCGCTGACTGCTCAGGACGCCTGCAAAACCGCAACAAAGTAGCAAGATGACTACTAGCAACCTTGTATCGCCTCATCCTGCCGTCTTTCTCGACTGTTTCCAGGTGGTGCATGCTCTGGGGGTAGCCTGCCTCCTCCCTACACCAGGAGCTCTGAAGAAATCCCCTGTGGGTTGACGGAATCTTCTCCCTGCTAACGCAGGCACCAAAAGACTGCATCACTGGTCCTCTGGGTCCCTTCTCAGCCCGATGAGCTTGGTCCCTGGAACTCAGCATCTCTGTCCAAGTGACTCCCACAGTCCAGTGACTCTTCAGTCCAAGTCTGGTGGAGGTAAGTCCTTGCCTCCCCACGCTAGACTGCATTGCTGGGTACCGCGTGATGTGCAGCTGCTCCGACTCCTGTGCACTCTTCCAGGATTTCCTTCATGCACAGCCAAGCCTGGGTCCCTGACACTCTATCCTGCAGTGCACAACCTTCTGAGTTGTCCTCCGGCGTCGTGGGACTCCCTTTTGTGACTTTGCATGGACTCCGGTTCACTTTACCTCCAAGTGCCTGTTCAGGTATTTTTGCGGGTGCTGCCTGCTTCTGTGAGGGCTCCCTGAGTTGCTGGGTGCCTCCTCTGTCTCCTCCCCCAAGTGGCGATATCCTGGTCCCTCCTGCGCCACAGCAGCACCCAAAAACCTCTACCACAACCCTTGCAGCTAGCAAGGCTTGTTTGTGGTCTTTCTGCATGGGAATACCTCTGCAAGCTTCATCGCAATGTGGGACATCCGTCTTCCAAAGGAGAAGTCCCTAGCTCTCTTCTTTCTTGCAGAACTCCAAGCTTCTTCCATCTGGTGGCAGCTTCCTTGCACCCTCAGCTGGCATTTCCTGGGCTCCTGCCCACTCTAGACACTGTCGCAACTATTGGACTTGGTCCCCTTGTCTTACAGGTACTCAGGTCTGGAAATCCACTGTTGCTGCATTGCTGGTGTTGGTTCTTCCTGCAGAAACCCCCTATCACGACTTCTGTGCTCTCTGTGGGTAGTAGGTGCACTTTACACCTACCTTTCAGGGTCTTGGGGTGGGCTATTTTTCTAACCCTCACTGTTTTCTTATAGCCCCAGCGACCCTCTACAAGCTCACATAGGTTTGGGGTCCATTCGTGGTTCGCATTCCACTTTTGGAGTATATGGTTTGTGTTGCCCCTATACCTAGGCGCTCCTATTGCAATCTATTGTAATTCTACACTGTTTGCATTACTTTTCTTGCTATTACTTACCTAAGTTTGGTTTGTGTACATATATCTTGTGTATATAACTTATCCTCATACTGAGGGTACTCACTGAGATACTTTTGGCATATTGTCATAAAAATAAAGTACCTTTATTTTTAGTATTTCTGTGTATTGTGTTTTCTTATGATATTGTGCATATGACACCAGTGGTATTGTAGGAGCTTTACATGTCTCCTAGTTCAGCCTAAGCTGCTTTGCCATAGCTACCTTCTATCAGCCTAAGCTGCTAGAAACACCTCTTCTACACTAATAAGGGACAACTGGACCTGGTACAAGGTGTAAGTACCTCTGGTACCCACTACAAGCCAGGCCGGCCTCCTACAGTCACACCGCCAGAAAAAGCTGGTGGTCTTGTATCCCGGTGACATGAATCTGCATTCCTGTCACTGGGATACTCCTGCACACATGTCCATATACCTGCACACATGCACCCGCATACTCCCACACACAAACACACCGCCACCCACCCATGCACTTGCGTCATACACCCCCATTCACACTAACATACATACACAAACACCGCACCCTCCTTGCCCCCTCCAGCGCATACATACATTTACACCCCATTTCTCCTCCAGCGGATACATACATTTATTCTCCCCTCCCCCCAGCGCATACATACATTGACACCCCCTCTCCCCCCTGAATCACATACATGCACTCACCCCCCTCCATCCGCTCAATCGCTATCACGTGCTCAATCGCTCACACATGCACTCACCCCCACCCCAATCCACTTACACACATGTACCCCAATCCACACTCACACACACCCCTCACCCCATCCACAATCACTCACACATGCAGATATGCACCCACAAACACCCTCTCCCAGCATTCGCAAAATTTACACACGCACTCACACACACACACACACACGCACACACGCACCCCTCCCCTATAGAACGATCCAGTTACCTCGTCCTCCGAAGGGGTCGCCATCGGGACAAGCAACCTGAAAAATAAATGTCTTTTAATAACTTCGCATTTCCTTAACAATGGTTTAGTAAATCTGAATCGTATATTCCAATTTTATTTAAAATATCACATTGCCTAAATTCAGTAATATATGTGGTGAATTCACCACATCCGAGTCAGCCGACAAAGGGCAAAAAAAATGTGAGTTGTTCACGGTAATGAGATAAAGCTCTCCTATGCCCATAGAGTTCTTCGCTGTAAAGTAATGGCCAGCGCCGGTAACCCAAAAAATTAATCTGGTGACGCAAAACATTAATCTTAGTCTACATTAATCAAAACTCTAGTAAATATCTCTGGAAATCACCAATTTAGAGATGATTTACCCCTCCTTCACACAACTTGTAAAATGTTTCAATACATCAAATGCCTTCTGCAGAGAAACAATGATGCCAACTTTTGAAAGAAAGTAAATTAAATGTTTTTCATCTTAATTTCTTGGCCGGAATTATAATCGTGAGCACGTGTAAGGTTAATTAGTGTAGGGTGTTAAGAGAATTGGAGGACAAACGTTTGAAAGCAAAGGGGAAGAGAAAGGAGGAAGTGGCGTCACTGACAAAGCATCACGTATCTCAACAGAGAGGTGCCCCTGTCTAATATAAGAGAGACCTCCTGCTTTAAGCGGGCCGGAAGCCACTTTAAATATTTATAAACCATGCCCTGCAGTCCATTTATTTTTATTAGATAAAGATATTTGTTTCTTCCCCAAAACAGACGTTCTGTTATTCTAACTTTAATATGCCACTTACTTAGATGGCCAAATATTACACATAATCATTTAGGACTTATGCAAATAAAAGGCGCCACAGCGAGTGGTGTGTTATTGCATCAAGTCTCGTTAGGCCTGATTCTGTAAAACTAAATTGGCCGCCTTCCTTCTCCGGAAAATCATGCTTCCATCTCTTCGAAAAAGTAAAAAATTGACATTCCGTGTTACAAGGTGGTAGATTTGGACGACGGACGTTATATTGTCTCGCACTCAGTGGTCCAACAACGATTATGTTTTTATAAAACAGGGTAACAGAAACTCCAGGATGGACATGTCCTTATAATGTGAAGTCAGAAGTATATTTTAAGGTATGGCGAGCGAGCTTTCCAATGACCTAAAGCAGTAAAAATACTGGAATCTTTAAGATTTATTTTTTGGAAACATCAGCAAATACGGAGGAATGCCCCTTATGGACATTGGAGCGCAACGCAATTTATTGGGCACAGATATACAAAATAGGGAACGAGCCATAAAAAAAAAATGAGCATAAAAATCGCACACAAATATGAATTTATATTCCAGGATGTACCTAGTGGTGTTGAAACCGTTTTTCCTGCCTTCAGATGGAATGCTGAAAGTTGCCAATTACAGGCTAATTTTAGAGTTGGGTTTCAAAGATTTTCATTTATGACGTCTTGTGTAGGTTCCAATTATTATCCTACTGAGGTCAGGGTTTTTTCTGCTTTTATTTCTGCTAGCATGCGCTAAAAATAGAGGTGATGATGATGATGAGGTGCATATTACTATTAACTCAAGAAGGAGTAGCAAGGAACTTGCTGCGCTGTGCTGCGTTGCGTGAAAGGAAGAGAGCAGAAATAGTGCATGAGTGCCTGTGTTTCGGGCAAGATTGTTTTTGTGTGCAAAGTGACATTTTCCTGTTAAAAAAAATTCTCAGATACTTTTTCATCTTTCGACATGTGCTGCACAATGCAGCACACATTGAAAGAGGAAGTAAGGAGGAGAAATAAAGATATTACTTTTTGATACGCCTCTTTTGGGTATGCAGACCCAAAATAGGCAAAAATACAAGGGTGGATGCTTGGAAACACCCATGCTCCAGCCATGTAATGCCTAAAGATGGATTGCGTCACTTTGTATTTACAACCCCACGCAAAGCTGCAAAAATGGTGTTGCTTGGCTTAGTAAAGTCAAAAATAATTTTGCGTTGGGGCTACACCACAAAGTGACACAACCCAACACAAAATCATAGCCAATCAATCAGTACTTGCAGAGCCTGGCTTATCATGCGTGAGGGTATCAGGAACTAGGTTTTTGGCTTACACGAACAGCCAGGACTTGAGTGTCTTCCCGAAATCCATAAGTGTGGGTGATATTCGGAAGAGGAGAGGGAGGGCGTGCCATGACTTGGCGGTGAGGTTGGAGAATGACTGGCCTCCACAGAGGCTCAGGCGGGTACGAGGTGTATGTGTGAGGGCCAGGGAGGTAGATCAGAGGTTTCTGGATGGTTGGTGGAAGTTCAGGTGGTGGTTCATGTACGCTGGTCCTTGGTCGAGGAGGGCTTTTTAAGCATGTGTGAGTAGTTTGAATTGGTATCTTTTCTGAATGGGGAGCCAGTGGAGGTTCCTCATGTGCTGGGTAATGTGGGTCCATTATGGAAGGTTGAGGATCAGTCTGACTGCTGAGTTCTGTACCATCTGGAGCCTTCTCATGAGTTTGGCGGTGGTTCCTGCGTACAGTGCGTTGCTGTAGTTCAGGCGGCTGGTGATGAGGGCATGCATGATTGTTTTACTTGTGTTTGTGGAGTGCCATTTGAAGATTCTTCGGAGCATGTGGAGAGTATGGAAGTAGGCAGTGGACACTGAGTTGATCTGTTTTTTCATGATTAGTCTGGTGTCCAGGATGATGCCAAGGGTGAAGGCGTGGTCTTTTGGTGTGGGGTTGGGTCTGAGTTCAGCAGGCCACCAGGTATTGTTCCAGAGGGAAGCATGGTTGCCAAAGATTAGCACTTCGTTTTTGTCAGTGCTGAGGTTCAGACAGACTGACTAATTTCCTAATACTCAGATCTGTCTTTTATAGCCATTCATCCCCACCCCATGTCATGAATGTACATGAATGAGATATGTTGGCACCCATTAAGGAATGACAGTAATGGACGAAATGTTGATGATGTTCATTTAAAACACCTTTACAGATGTTCGGTTCTTCAGAAAAGAGACTAATGACAGTGGCGGCTCCTCTGTTTGGGTGGAGGAGTGTCACCCCCGCCAACAGCGGCAGCTGCAAAACCTTTTTCACGCAGCTATGGAAGTTAGTCTTGTTGGTGGTGGGGTCTGCTGAGAGCGAGAGGATGGGCTGTGTATCGTCGGCGTAGGATATGATGTTGATATCGTGGACTCTGATGATGTGAGCTATAGGCGTCAGTCATGTAGATGTTGAAGAGGGTGGGGCTGAGGAATGAGCCTTGAGGGACGCCGCAGATGGTGCTTGTGGGTTCCGAGGTGAATGAGGGTAGGCAGATTCTCTGCATGCATCCCATAAGAAATGATGCAATCCATCTGAGAGCATCTCCGGTGATTCTAATCTGGTGCAGTCTTTTGATGAGGGGGTAGTGGGGCAGGGTATCGAAGACTGTGAAGAGATCGAGGAGGATCTGGGTGGCCGATTCTCCTCTGTCGAGTAGGGTGTGAATGTCATCCGTGGCGGCGATCAGGGTAGCCTCGGTGCTGTGGTTGGCTCAGAACCTGGATTGGGAGGAGTTTAGCAGGTTGTTTCTCTCCAGGTGTTCGGTGAGTTGCTGGTTGATAGCCTTCTCTAGAACTTTGGGGTGGTAATTCTGGGGTTCCCTTGGGTCTGCAGTGGGTTTCCTGGAACTCTGCATATTTCCATGTGTTGGGGAAGGTGGCTGTGGCAATGAAAGTGTTGGGGATGTTGGTGAGCTAGTGGCTGATCCTGTTGCTTCCTAGGTTGAAGAGGTGGTGGGGCAGGGGTCGGTGGGTGCTCCTGAGTGGATTGCTTTGATGATTGCTGTAGTGTCTAGTGTTGTGAGCGGTTCCCAGGTGGTGAGAAGTTGGTCAAGGAAGGTTTCCGTCAGAGTAAGGAGACTGAAGAGGTCGGTGGGTTAGGGCACGAAGTTCATGTAGATGGTGGAGATCCTGTGGAAATGATTTACTAGTGTTTTGCAGAGTTCATGTGAGGGAGGAATCATGTTCTCTGTGGCTTTTGGGCAGGAGAACTCTCTGATGATGGTGAAGAGTTTCTTGGTGTGTTTGGCATTAGCCTCTATGCAGTGTGCAAGAGAGTCCTTTTTTGTAAGTTTGAGTCATTTGTGGTATTTGTTGAGGGCTTTCTTGAAGGAGGCTCAGTCTGTAGCATCTTTGCTGGTGCGCCATCTTCTTTCCAGTTGTTTGCAGTTGCGTTTCATCATGCTGAGTTCTGGTGTGTATTAGTTGGCCTTTTTGATGGATCTGCATGTTTTGGCTGGTTTGATAGGGGCAACTCAGTCAGCTGCGTTGGTGATCCAGGTGTTGGCGCTCTCAACCGCCTGTTTCAGGTTGGTTGTGATGTTGGGCTGGGTGGTGTTGAGGGCATCAGTCCATTGGGTCTGTGTCACTTTGTCCTAGCTGCAGAAGGAGTGCTGGGAGGGGTGGTAAAAGGTGAGCATGTGATTGTGAAGTGTACGAAGGAGTGGTCAGTCCAGGTGAGTTCTTTGACTTGGCTGTATTTGATTCTGTTGCCGGATGAGAAGATTGAACCCAGTATGTGTCCTCCTTTATGTGTGGGCCAGAATCCTTCCCCTGTGAAAGTGTGTTTGGATGTTGGTGATTATTTTTTAACTAATTAAAAGGGGCCCAACATCACAATTTTAATGTGAATGCCCACATTCAGAAAACGTTGCTAATCCTGGGTAATAATCGTGGTGATGGCAAAAATTACACAAAGTTCTCAAGATATAATCTTCGCAACTGTTCAAAAACCCAGTGAATCTCCTGTGTGTGGCACCGGAATGCATGGATTTTATTAGTAAAGATGGAATATTTCTAGGTAAATAGTTTTGGTTGGTGCTCTTTTGCACCAATAGTGGAATATTTTGGCAATTTAAAACACCTTAAACTTAGATGCCCCAGGTGTGCATGGTCACTCAATAGGCACACAGATCATCGTCAAGTGGAGAATTTTGATAAACTATCCATTTTCCTAGTTAATTGTCGCTCATTAGGAGCTCATATAATGGATATTCATCTGTTAATTGAACAAATTAAACCCCTGGCCTTGTTTCTAACAGAAACCTGGTTAGATGAAAGCTCTGCTCCTGATGTCGCTATGGCCCTTCCCACAGGCTATAAGATCAGTAGAATGGACAGACCTAGTAGAGGGGGAGGCATTGCAGTCATTTTCAGAGACACGTGCAAGATTAATACCGCTCCCACCCTAATCAAAGACTGCGAGAGTATGTCGTTCGCCATCAATGTGAACCCTCATTACACCCTTTCGGGTGTTTTGATTTATCGTCCTCCTGGTCCTATGGGAGATTTCCTAATGTCACTAGCAGAAAACATCTCACAAATAATATACACTAAACCAAACTTCTTAGTGCTGGGTGATTTTAATCTACATGCTGAGAATACAGATAATGCATCCACCAAGATGCTGATTGCAGACATGAATGCATGTGACTTAACACAACTTATTCAAGGCCCCACTCACGTTAAGGGTCATACACTTGATCTGGTTTTTTCTAATGACCCAAGTATAACATTTCTGTCATCCTGCCCGTTAGCATGGTCGGATCACTTCCTTTTAGAAATGGAAGTACATTTCACTCACTCTAGGATCACCCACATGGGGGCACCCCCTCGTAGAAGGAAATGGCATAGATTAAAATCCTCAGATTTTATCTCCGCCTTGGAGAAAAATAGACCAGGAAGTATAATTACAAATAACATAACAGATTTTTCGCACTCTGTTAATAAATGGATAGAGGACAGTCTAGAGGAGATCATACCTATCGCCTCGTCCAAAAGTACCCTTCGTAAGAAGTTGGCTCCATGGTACAATGCTTGCTTATTAGAGAAGAAAAGAGAGTGTAGGAAGCAAGAGAGGAGATGGAGATGTACCCAAGATGAATCCATGAAAAGAGTCTATAAAAATCTGATTCGAGAATATCATTTGGAAATGAAAAAAACTCAGGCGACCTATTACGCAGGAAAAATCGAAGCAGCAGCTAATTCACCTAAGGAGATCTTTAGGGGCATATTTATACTCTGTTTGCACCGAATTAGTGTCATTTTTTTTTACTCTAATTCGGTGCAAAACTAACTCCATATTTATACTTTGGTGCTAGACCCCTCTAGCACCAAATTTATGGAGTTAAAGTCATTTTTTGAAAGTGGAGACCTACTTTGCCTTAATGAGATGCAAGGTAGGCGTTTCCGTGCAAAAAATGACTCTATGGCCTTAACGCCATATTTAGGGGCATATTTATACTCTGCGGCATATTTATACTCTGTTTGCACCACATTAGCGTCATTTTTTTTTACTCTAATTCGGTGCAAATCTAACTCCATATTTATACTTTGGTGCTAGACCCATCTAGCACCAAGGCCCTGATTTAAACTTTTTTTGCACTGCATTAACGTCATTTTATGACGCAAAAGTGGCACAAACTTACAAAATATTGGCCCTTATTTATACTTTTTGCTGCAAAACTGCACTAACTCAGTTTTGCACCAAAATGTTTAGCACCGGCTTGCACCATTTCTGTGCACCAGCCGGGCACCATATTTATGGAATGGTGCAAGTCGGTGCAAAGGGTAGTCTAGAGTAAAAAAAAATGACTTTAGTCGGGTGGGGCTGGTAGTATAGAAGAAGAGGGTTTAGCACCAAAAAACGACTTTAGGCAGGTTAGAGTAAAAAAAAATGACTCTAACCAGATTAGCGTCATTTTATGGTGCTAAACCTACCATGCCCATTTCAGGGCCCCCTATGGCACTTAAACAAAAAAAAAAAAAAATTAAATACAATCTTATCTGTACTTACCTGGGATAGGGTCCCCCATCCTCCGCAGTCCCTATGGTGTGGGTGGGGATGCACCTGGGGCCTGGGGAGGGCACCTCTGGGCTTATTCCATGGTGTTGCACCATGGAAATAGGCCCACAGGTCCCCTAACCCCTTCCCTGACCCAGGTCTTAAAAAATGGGGCAAAGCTTGCTTTGCCCCATTTTTTGACCCCTCCTCCCTCCCTTGCACCATTTTTACATGGGAGTATAAATATGGTGTTAAAGCCATAGTCATTTTTTTGCACGAGAACGCCTACCTTGCATCTTATTAAGGCAAGGTAGGTTTCCACTTCCAAAAAATGACTTTAACTCCATAAATTTGGTGCTAGACGGGTCTAGCACCAAAGTATAAATATGGAGTTAGTTTTGCACTGAATTAGAGTTAAAAAAAACAGACGCTAATTCAGTGCAAACAGAGTATAAATATGCCCCTTAGCATAAAAAATGATGCTAATCTGGTCAGATTAATTTATTTTGACTCAAAACTGCCTAACGTCATTTTTTTTAAAGCTAGCCTACCCTTTGCACCGGCTTGCACCATTCCATAAATATGGTGCCCAGCTGGTGCTAAAAAATGGTGCAAGCTGGTGCAAAACTTTTTGGGGCAAAACTGCCTTAGTGCAGTTTTGCACCAAAAAGTATAAATAAGGCCCTTAATGCCCTAAAAGATCTTATTCATCCAAGGGAAGAAGCAGAAATTAAGGACTTCCCTCAACAACATGTAGAAGATCTGGCTAGTTTTTTTCTAAATAAAAATCAGAATATTTATCGAGCCTTCCCCAATCCCCCTAGTAAAGATCAGAAGAAGATGAGCCAAGAGATCGGGTAGGTAACTCTTCTTACAAACTTTACTCCTATCAGTTTGGATAGAGTTATCAACCTACTGAGCTCAACGAAATCGGGCTCCCCACTAGATCCTGCCCCCCCCAAGATCCTATCCTTGGGAATTTCAGCATCAGGGCCGATAATAAAGAAACTCATTAACACCTCATTGAGTGATGGCATTGTACCCGATCACTGGAAACAAGCCATTATCAAGCCGCTCCTGAAAAAAAAAAAATTAGATCCTAAGATTCTGAGTAACTATAGACCAATTTCATTACTGCCTCTAATTGCCAAACTTGCAGAGAAACATGTACACTCGCAATTATCCACGCTCTTGGAAGAAAATAAACTTATACACCCTATCCAGATGGGTTTTAGACCTAAACATGGCACAGAAACCGCACTGATTGCCATTACAGAAGAAGCAAGGAAAAGGATGGATCAAGGTTTGGAAACTGCGATTATCCTCCTTGATCTAAGTGCGGCTTTCGATACAGTTGACCTAAAAATCCTCATAGATAGATTGCGAGGTTGTGGAATTGCCGGAACCGCGTTAGACTGGATTTGCTCTTTTTTATATGGGAGGTCATTTCAGGTACTCGATAGAGAGTATATCTCTAGGAGCACCTTCAATAGCTGTGGTGTTCCGCAGGGCTCGGCCTTAAGTCCATTACTTTTCAACATCTATATGCGGCCATTAGCAGGTATAGTTGAGCCTTTCGGGCTGAATCTAGTATCATGTGCAGATGATACGCAACTGATAGTTTCCTTCTCCAAGGCCTGCCCAGATATGGGTTCAGCACTAGGTCCTTGTATGAAAGCAGTTGCATCCTGGATGTCTGAAAGTAAATTAAAGCTCAACGATGACAAAACGGAAGTTATGTTTTTTGGAAATAAAATTCCCCCTGTCAATTCCAGCCTACTGAGCGGGGTGCCTACCCTCCCACCCCCTAAATGTCTTATTAAAAGCTTAGGGGTATGGCTTGACCCTTTTCTCTCAATGGCCCAACATGCGAATAGAATAGCAGGAACTGCTTTTGCTCTGCTAAGGACCCTGAGGAAGGTTTTAACTATTTTACCATTCTCAACCAGAAGAATGGTGGTCCAGGCACTGATTGGCGCTCGGATTGACTATGGCAATGCTTTGTTTATAGGTTACCCGAAATATGTAATTCATAGACTACAAAGGGTACAAAATGCAGCGGCTCGTCTGCTATTAAATATTCCTAAACTACATTCGATACGGCCAGGAATTGTCTCCCTACACTGGCTCCCGGTAGCGGAAAGGATTCAGTTCAAGACCCTGTGCCACTTTCATAGATCCATATTTGATAAGGGACCTGAAATTCTGAAAGCACTGGCACAGGTTTACATTCCAGCCAGGTCGCTTAGATCCTCCTCAGCTAATCTGGCCATAATTCCAACAACGAGGAAAGCCAGATGGGGAGGAAGATCGTTAGCATACCAAGGCGCCTTGCTTTGGAATAATCTCCCCCTCAAGATGAGAGTAAATCCTCAAGAGATGTCGTTTAGGAAGGAATTGAAGACCTGGCTATTTAAAATCTAAATTCCTTGTATAAACATAAACAGTATGTCACCGTTATGGCAGTATAAGCGCTACGAGGCCGTTGGGCAGTTAGGCGCTATATAAATCATTATAACATAACATAACAAGTACAAAATTAGTATTTGCACTTACTGACCAAAGCAAAAATTACAACTTGGACTGGGCAGTTGGTCAAAACATCATTCCAAATCTCGATGGAAGCGTTGCAGCAAACCTGTAGAAGACACCTTATAAACTTTGTAAACCAGCCCATACAATTAGAATTTATCAATGTAAACACATTTCGAGGAATCTGAAAAAACTCAAAATTCATTTGTTCAATGACATACTGTTTCTATGCGTCCATTAACCACTTTTGCCTCCACCCAGAAGTGTCAATCACATGTTCCCACCCTCCTGCTTGAAGAGATTATTGCTAACTCATTTATAAATGACCAATATAGCCTTAGAACCCGCCATAGCAGGCTCTACTGGCTATTAAAGGCCCGCTCCCCGCGTTAAATGCCCGAGCCGAAGGCGAGGGCATTTAACAAGGGAGAGGGACTTTAATAGCCGGTAGAGCCCACTACGGCGGGTTCTAAGGCTATTAGAACATTCTGCCACTCAGGGCAGAATGTTCTTTTAAAAAAAAAACAATTTCACGGAGCCCGAGGTGATTAAAATCCCCTCGGGCTCCCTGAGGCTTTGTTCACAGCTGTTGCTGTGAACAAAGCGAACATTGGAATGTTGGCTCTGCGGGCTTTTACCGGCCAGTAAAAGCCCGCAGCACTCCATTGTTTTCAATGGAGCCCCCAGCAATCCAATGTTCTAATACATAATAATACTTATAAGGTATTTCATAACCTCTACGTCTCAAGATGTTGAAACAGTGTTGAGGTATTTGTCATACTAATAAGTAATCTACTCATTAAAAGCACATTGTATAATCCTCAAACATAAAGCCAGAAGCCCGACTACGAGCATATAGAAAAGTCTTGAGAGCCTGCTACTTAAAAGAAGAAACTCCTGAATCCAGACATCAGTTGGCACTTCCTCCACCCAACGACTCGAGAAGTGGAGACTCATCTAAGTGTCAGATTAATGGCAAGGATAGGATATCTGTCATTGTTTTAAAGATTTGTAGAAATTTGTTTTCAACGTGGTCAAGTTTCAATGAAATGTTAATATAATGGATAGTTTTCATTTGGTCTTAGTACCAAATGCTGATTTGAGATCTGGTAGATTTACCTAGTCATGGCTTTACTGTATATGCAATTGTTATATTAATGAAATCAATATTTATTGTTATCATGCTTTGTAGAGTTCATGCGCACCCAAGTATCCACAATTCAGATTTAGGCCAGAGCAGAAGAACGAGGACATGGTGGTAAATTTGTCAACTATTCTCTTCAAATGTGCTGCAAACTAGTGAGAATGTTCTGTTTGTAATGTACAAGTACTATTTGAACTTATCACACAGATGATGTTCATTTACGTGACTACGAGAGCTACACATTGATTTTTGAAAACGCATTACGTTTATTGCAGTAAAAAATGTGGGCACTAACTTTTTTGTTTATTTGCCCAACTAATTATGTTTATATCCAATACATATTCGTTCGAACTCCCACTACAGAAGAAACCTTCAAATGGTTGTTTTAATAATTTTCATCCTGTCTCTGGTCTTCCCTTCTTTTCGAGAGCTGAATTTGTTCTTCCATGTAACTTTTCATTATTACTCCTAACTTCCTGCCTGTCTAATTTCCTAATACTCAGATCCGTCTTTTATAGCCTTCCATCCCCAACCCATGTCATGAATGAGATATGTTGGCACCCATTAAGGATTGACGGTAACAGATGAAATGCTGACAATGGTCATTTAAAACACCTTTACAGCTGTTCGGTTCTTCAGAAAAGAGACTAATGACAGTGGCAGCTGTCCCCCACTAACAGCGGCAGCTGCAAAACCTTTTAAAGAAAACAATAATAAACTATGGCCCATATTTGTACTTTTTGACGCAAACCAGAGCCGGCGCTGGTTTGCATCAAAAAATTTACCGCCGGCTAACACCATTCCTACGCACCATGCGGGCGCCTTATTTAAGGATTGACGTTAGCCGGCGCTGCGGGCTGGTCAGAGTAAAAAAAAGGACTCAAACCAGGCAGCGCCGATGTAGGGGAGAATGGGGGTTGTGCATCAAAAAATGGTGCAAGTCAGGTTTGAGTCAAAAATCATGGCTCAAACCGGACTTGTGCCATTTTTTTACGCACAACCCCCATTGAAATGACTCCTGTCTTAGCAAAGACAGGAGTCATACCCCCTTGCCCAATGGCCATGCCCAGGGGACTTCTGTCCCCTGGGCAAGGCCATTGGACACAGTGGCATGTAGGGGGCCCAAATTAGGCCCCCTATGCCACTTAAAAAAATAAAAAAATAATACTTACCTCAACTTACCTGTACCTACCTGGGATGGGTCCCCCCATCCATGGATGTCCTCCTGGGGTGGGCGAGGGTGGCAGGGGGTGTCCCTGGGGGCAAGGAAGGGCACCTCTGGACTGCTTCCATGGTCTGAGACCATGGAAGGGAGCCCACAGGTCCCTTAACGCCTGCCCTCACCCAGGCGTTAAAAAACGGCGCACATCAGGCTGTGCGCAATTTTTTAAGGCCGCCTCCTCCTGTGCGTGAAAATGACGCAGGAGTATAAATAAGGCGCACAGGCCTTAAAGTCATTTTTGGACGGGAACGCCTACCTTGCATGTCATTAACGCAAGGCGGTTTCCTGCATCCAAAAAATGACGCACACTGAGGTTTTTTGACGTCCGCGGGGTAGGGCGTCATAGTTTAAATATGGGGCAAGGTTTGCGCCAAATGTGGGTCAAAATTTTTGACGCACATTCGGCGCAAACAGAGTATAAATATGCTCCCATGTTTATTATTGTTTTCTTTAAAAGGGGTGGGGCCACAGGGGTGATGTGCACTGAGGGGGAGTGCTCAGCACTCCCCCTTCACAGTCCATGTGTGTTTAGTCGGCCGTCTCGGGCCAGCCAAACACACTTGCACTGTAGGCTTTCTCCAGCCCAGTAACACAGTTGCTGGGCTGGAGAGAGCCTGCACATACTCCCAGTCTGCCTGACACTGCTCTGAGCAACATCAGGATTGGCGCAGGGCAGGCTGGGAGCCTGTACCTACAGAGGCAGAGGAGCATTAGGGACAGAGGAGCAGCGGAGGAGGTGTTTTTTTTTAAAAAATTAAGTTTAATGTTCATTCCCTCCCGCCTCCCCCGTGCCTCCCCACCCCTTCCGCAGCCCTCGAGCCGCCACTGACTAATTATATATATATATATCTATATATTTAATATATATACATTTATAGATAGATAGATAGATAGATAGATAGATATAGTTACGACCGTGCTTCGTGCTTTCATAGTTATGGTGAGGACCATGTTTTGTGTTTTCATAGGAAAAGTTTCTTTTATTTTTTGCCAATAATTTTGCCACCGTTGAACGAATATTTTGTAATTAGTATGCCACTCATTTCAGCTGCTGTATGTAAAACTTTCAGCGTGAGTCTTCGACTTGGGGCTGAGAAAAAAAGGGTCCCAGGGTCTCCATGAGGCCAAAGAAGCATTTTTTTTTACTTTTCACCCAAAACCACAGATGATCTGAAAATCTGGTGAAAAAAAAGAAGTGTGGTTTCCAGTGCTTGTTTTCTTTTTTTTGCCCCCGGAAAGACCCGGTCTGAAGGGGCATGCTTTCATTAATGTAAATTGGAGGGAAGAGTATGCGGCCCCTCCTGCCCAAGGGGAGTTTTACCCCCAGGGACCATCACCTCCCTGGGGATCAATTTCATAATCGTGTGGACCCCCCTACAGCTTCCTAATTGCCCACAGACTGCCACCTCCTGGGGCACAAAAGTACTCAAAAAAAGGAAGGGGGCCACACAGCCCACCACCTAGGCCATTTACGACCCCGGGGTCCACCACCTTCCCCGGGTCAGCCCGTGCAAACTGAAAGGAGGGGAGATGTGTGGCCACCCTCCTGGCACTACTAATGGCCCTGGGGTCCACCACCCTTCAGGGCTGGCTCCCTATCTCCAGGGGTGCCCACCCTCAGGAGAAAGCAGTTTGTTTTCTCCTGGCAGGAGCTTTGACAACTCCTGATCACTGGGAGAAGACTTTTTATCTGTTTTCCTGCCCGCTGTCAAGTGAACATGAAAACAGATAAAAGGATTGCTGCTGCATGCAAAGAGCTGCATTTTTTTGCAGATCCCTGCATACGGGTCGAATGCCGGCTCCCGCAGGAGGTGAGAAGCCAGTAGGGACCGCAGAGGCATTCAGGCTTCCATCGCAGCCCAAGATACAGAGGAATGTGCGCACATCACCACAAAACAAAGAAGCACTTACTAGCTATAATTAAGAGGAAGTACCCTAGTTTGGTGGAGATTCAACTTGTTGTAGTATCATCATCTTCTCCATGTTCATGTTATCACAGATTTCTGTATATAAATGCTCGAGGTATTATCACTGCCAAAAATACAGATGTACAAGATCACTGGAGACATTACCTTGGTGTCCTTTACGCAGCTACAGTGTAGACTATGCACTATACATTTACCCGAGAAGGTAGCAGTTACTAATTACCCAGTACAAAGTACTCCAGTTGGGTAGATGTTTTGTGATAAACTGTGGCCTATTCTTAGATAAATAAGAATGTTAGAATGCATTCTAGCACTGATGATCATTTCAAAGAAATTGCCCTCAACAGGAAGCACTGAGGTGCCCCGGTTAAAGCTCTATTTCTGTTAAGTACAATTCATTGAAACTTCTTGAGCTTGGACAAAGGAAAGCACTTGTGTTCTCTCTGAAGTTCCACCTTAAAAAAGTTGTGTGAAATCCTTGCTGTTGGAAGCGCAATGTAGGGACTGTGACAAGTGTTTATTTTCTTGTCATGTGCTGTTGAGAACAGAGCACGGTGGTCTCCCTTTTAACAACTACAAGTATGTAAAATTAGCTAGAAGCCCAAATTGGCCAGGGAGGGAGGCCCTACGGGGTTGGACGCAGGCCTGGTGGCCAATGCCCCCATAGGGATTGGGTGCTTACAGGGGGTTGGCCGCAGGGTCTGGCAGCAATAACTACAACACTCTATGGTAACTATAACTCGCACCCTTGTCATGCACGGCTAATTACACCAGCTACTACATTACTCATGACATCTTGTATGACATAATTGATAATATCACTGTAACATTTGCAGTAAAATAATTGATGAGAAAAATGCATGGTGGGTGTGCGAGTTATAGTTACATTAGGGCGCAAGTTTAGTTACTTGAAATAGCTCTAACTGTAACAGCTGAAATTCTATGGTTTTGTGTGTGTATGAATTCCGAACCTAACTATAATGTCCCTCTAAACCTTGGGTTTTTTCAGTGAATTTATTTCAATTTAATTCTATTTCCTAACTACAATGTCCCTGTAACCTTAGTTTTTTTCCTGTGAATATATATATATATATATATATATATATATATACACACGCAAATACACATGCCAGCTCCATTGGATAATTGTAGTTTGAACCATGTTACCATGGGGAATAGGTTTTTTGGTTTGCTTACAACTTTATCACTGTTTGGCGAGTCTTCACAAAACTTTCTGAAAAAGTCTCATGCACCTGGAAAGTTTCAAGGTGATCCGTCAAGAGAAAGCTGAGAGAATGAGGGCTCCCAAAATGTGTTTTCCCTGTGCAGTTTTCCATGGGAAAGGTAGACACGGCTACATCAAAAACAGAATTACAGCAAATTTGGCAGAAAGCTAAATCTTGATCCAGAAAGTGTGTTTTTTGTGATTTGGTATGAATCAGTTCAGTAGGTTTTTAAGGCAATTAAGGTTCAAAATGTATGTACAAATAAAAGTGTGTAGGACAGTGGATCCATCAGATTTACAGATAAGATCTGGTTGGCTACCCCACAACAAAGATATGACATTAGCAATTTTAGAACTCGGGACTCACTTTCTTGTTCAGTATGAAGAGAAAATAAAACATAAAGAGGGCAAGGTAGGGATACCGTGATTCCCTACACCTGGTGGAGTGGCCCAAAAAGGTACTTGACAGGGCAGCGGATGCACGGTCCCATAAAAAAAGTAAGCTCCTGCCCTTTTCAGTTCTAATCCCAGGGGTGGAACCGGGTAGCAGTGTTTTTTAAAAATGTAACCAAATATCAAAATGCCATGGTTACCCCGGGCCCACTGGAGACATCCACAGAAAATGCAGACTGTGGGGCCACAGAAGTAGCCTCAGAACACTGCCACCCCTCTCAGCTTTCTTGCCTGCACCCATCCAGGGTGGGGCAGGAGTTTGCTACTTTGGTTGCCCCTGCCTGGCGGGGGGGATATTTTCTCTGTGCTCTCTCTGCATATACCCCTTCATTAAAAATGGTATCTGCTCCGGGGAATGGGGCCTCCAGTGTCTTGGAAAGGCTCAGTGAGGCGACAAAATGCTTCCTCCCCCTCAAAAAAGTGATTGTCCCTGGGGGATGTGGGGTCCCAGGGTCATGCAATGGCTCAGGGAGAGGGGCGCACACCCTTTCCCCAAATAAAAAATAAATCATTGAAGGTGAAATGAGTGGAGTAGTTGTTCATCTCATATTCACTGTTTCAGTGCCACATAATGCCCTCCAAAACTTTTTTTCAAAATATACTTCGAAGCCCATGGGACGTCTAGAAGGGACAGGGACACCATCCAGCTTTTTTAATGTTTTGGGGTGCTGCAGGGAGCACAACAGCCCCCCATCCCAACAACTATGCAGTAAATCTCCTGAGTCACTGAATCGATGACTCCAGGAAAGCTTATCATTACTTGAAAAATGTTTTTTAAAAATCAGAGATTTTTTTTTTTTTAATACTTTATTGGAAATTATTTGTGACTAACACTATCATAAAAAATTGTAGTGTATGTACATTTGTTATCTGTGACTTTTTAACAAAGCTAGTAGGTCTGGTTTATATATATTTACGTGCTGACCATTTGATAAAGACAAGAGGCCTGCTTTTCGTATTTTGGTATTCTAACACTTTGACAAAACCTGTAGGTCTCCTTTACTTTAATGACACACTTTAAATTGTTACATCACATACTCAGATGTCAGCAGCACTGAGGGGTTGGGCGCATGTCCTGGCTCTGTGCCCAATTCCATGCTGTGCATGGCCAAAGGCCATGTGCGGTGGGGAGTTGGGGTCCTGTGGACTGGACATCTTAGTTTATGTTAAAAAAAGACATAGACCCTCATTACGACTTTGCTGGTCTTTTCGTAAGACTGCAGCGGGCACGGAAAGACCGCCCTATTAAGACTGATTTTTTTATTCTGCCTGAAATCAGGTGGAATTCTGACACCAGTCGCTCTGGCGGTCGGCGGTGAAGAGGCGGTTCTACCGCTGGCACCGCCACGCCAAAAGGACGCTGCATGCCGTATTACGATTTGTTGAAGTGAAGTATTCTGACATACTTTATGGTGTGGTGAGATACCTAGATGGGGTTTGGATTATTGTCTGGCTTCGGAAAGCTTTGTGTGTTTTAAAACATTTTCTATTGCTTTGCGATCTTAGAAGAATGCAATTGTGCTTGCTTGTTTATAGTAATTGTAACCGGTGTCTGCTATTTGCAATCATGTGGTAACTTGGCATTGCCAGATGTGCCTATCTCCCGGCTGTGGCTGCGCTGCACTCTGGTTACGCCTGTTACTCATGGGGGCAATCTGCCTATTCCTATGAGCTCAGTGAGGTACCTGCTCTCTTGGTGACAATTTAATGATATCACATGTGTGTGGTACAGTCTATTCTTGTATTGGGAAGTTTTCATCAATTTCCAATGTATGGGTTATCCCCTTGCTGGGAATCTCTGTGATTCAAAAACATAATTTTAATTAATAAACATTTTCAGACTCAACTGAAATGTGTGAAGAAAGTTTCTTTGACAGAGCTTGGTGCTTCAGTTGGAAATCATCAGCAGTTGGCCATATGCGGTGACTGGAGCTGGACTGGACCACTACTTGACAAACCCAGATGCAAAGGGATGATGGATGCTTCTCCGTGGGTTGCTTGGGTAGAGGGCAGCCGGATGTTAGCTTGCCCATCAGGTTAGACAGTTTCTGCAAACTATTTTAAAAAGTGAGATTGTGCTGCTGTTTATTATTTAACATGTATACTTTTTCATTACTTTATTCACAGATAAAGTTGCTTGGACAGGTGACAAATAAATAACATTGGATCAGGTGAGCCCAGGAACTAGAAGGTAGAAGTCTGACTAAAATCCAGGGTATTAGAGCAGGAAGCTTGAGAGGGAACATCAATGGTCACCTAAATTCCACTACAGACTCAATTGGATGCACGTATGGAACGAGGTACAATGGTTTAACCACTTTGGACTATCTACTAGCCACAACATGCTCTCACCAAGGGAGTCTTGATTTCTAGGATGGAATGTGTGCTTGAACCCCCATTAGACCTCCTCCTTATCTATGGTCAGAAAGCATTAACATTGTACTTTGGATCCAAAAAGAATGTTGCACTCTTCCGTCTCTCACCGCCTTCAACAACGACCACAGACAATGTTTTATTAGGGGGCCATTAGTATAAAAGTGGTGAGGGGAATGGGATAGGAGAGAAAACAGACAGTGTACACCAAACTCTGACTCATCACTTCTTCTGCATACTGGCAGCTTTAAGGCGAATTGATATTTAAAGGCAATAGGAGCTCTCCTAAATCCCAGAAATGAAAGTCTATCTGTTACCATGAAAAGGATAGACTTTAACAACATCCCTGTTTAACCAAATCTCTGTGGTCTGATGTGGCGCTTGATATTCCTGAAAATGAAGCATAACAAGAGTTGAGTACCTTAATATGCGTCCATGAACATTTCTCTCCTACTGGTAAGATAACTATCTCAAGCGCCAAAACTATGCATTCTCTGATGAAGCTAAGTATGGTTTCTACTTGAGTCTTGTGACGCTGGAAAATGTATTAGCAGGTAATGATATTCTGTAGTTGCTAGCGGTATATAGCTTGTTAGGAACTCTAATATCTTATTCCTAATCATATACACATAACGGTTCCTATTCACAAACTGCATTTTGAAGTATGTTATGATTTTCACAGAGCTATATATGGAGGCCTTCACTTCTCCTGTCCTCTCCATGCAGAGTTTTCTGCCCTGGTTGCAGAAATCTGCACACACATAGGCCCATATTTATACTCTGTTTGCGCCGGATTTGCATCATTTATTTTGGTGCAAATTCAGCGCAAACTTAACTCCATATTTATACTTTGGCGCTAGACCCGTCTAGCGCCAAAGTTATGGAGTGTGCGTCATTTTTTGTATGTGAAAACCTACCTTGCGCTAATGACATGCAAGGTAGGTGTTCCCATGAACAAAATGACTCTAAGGCATGTGCGCCTTATTTATCTTCCGGCGTCAAAATGACTCACAGGAGGAGGCGGGCCTTAAAACATGGCGCCCAGCTATAATCGGTCCGTTTTTTAATGCCTGGGTCAGGGCAGGCGTTAGGGGAACTGTGGGCTCATTTCCATGGTGGGAGACCATGGAAGCAGTCCACAGGTTCCCCTTACCTGCACCTAGGGACACCCCCAGCCACTCTCACCCACCCCTGGAGGACACCCATGGATGGTGGGATCCATCTATGGTGAGTGCAGGTAAATGCAGGTAAGTATTTTCTTTTTTTAAGTGGCATAGGGGGGCCTAACTTGGGCCCCCCTACTTGGCAACTGTGCCCAATGGCCATGCCCAGGGGACAAAAGTCCCCTGGGCATGGCCATTGGGCAGGGGGGCATGACTCCTGCTTTCCTGAGACAGGAGTCATTTCATTGGGGGTTGTGCATGAAACAATAACGCTAGTCAGGTTAGAGCCAATATTTTTGACTCTAACTTGACTTGCACCATTCTTTGACACACAACCCCCATTCTTCCCTACACTTCCGCTGCCCGGTTAGAGTCATTTATTTTGACGCTGATTTGCGTCAAAAAGTATGAATATGGGCCATAGAGTCTCTGCATAGGTTTTAGTAGCTGGTGTAGGAGGACTATGAGGGAGTGGGTTGAAACTAGGGAATACTTACTACTAAGTGGGAGTAGGTTAGAGAGAGGTAATAAGAGTGTTAGGGAGGGCTAGGTAGGGTTTTAAGAAGGTGCATGGACCTTCAAATACCTACCCACAAAGAGTAAGCTAATTGCTTTTCACAATCTGCATATCTAAAGTTTCCACAGGCATAAAGGCCAAAAAACTGTTGTAAATATATTCCAGCCCAGCCTTGGAGTACATCCTGCAGCACACATGGCCACTCACATGTACAGGAACACACTGCCTTAATGGAGACGGAGATTTAAAGAAACACCACATAGGAAATAATTTTAGATAAATTACATTATTTCAAATTTTAAATTATACACACACACACACGTATAAATCAATTTGTTAGGTGTCAAAAGTTATGTCCAATTAAACATAGGCTTAATCAAATGTATGAAAATGTCGATTGTTGTTTACAAATAACGTCTAACTCTTAATAAAAAATTAATTAAACAAATAAGTTTTATTGCAATTTACTACATAATAAATATAAAATCAATAATGAGGGTGGGATATTTTAAATTGTTTAAATAATAGCAATTCTTTTTAATATTTTATTTCTTTGATTAATTGTTAAACATTTAAAGTGATAATGTGTTGTAACATGTTATCTGTTTAGTTCTAGGTTAGTACCTATTTTAAATTAATTTACATTAAGATATTATAAATATATATTTTTTTTAATAATGCCTAAACTTTATTTGTTTCCCTATACTTTACTATAGGAAGAGCTCCAACCCAGTGGCTACGTCCTGCACCTACAAGCTGCTAGTAGTAACTTTAACCTTGTAAATCCTTTTTGTGCCTGCTTCCTCCCATTTTGGGGGGGTGGGAACATGTAAGTCTACACCTAATAGTAAATGTACACTCAGGAATGGAGAATCTCAGAAATGTGCAGAGGTACTACTAGATGCAATAGTAAGTTTAAATGTGAGTAATTCTGCATGTGCATATTACCTTTATGAATACACCCCATCATATGTAACCATTATCTAGATATGATAATTTTTCCTGTTCCATCACAAGATCTAACCCCAACTTTAAATGCAACAGGTCCTAAAATGTTTAGCAATGCTCAATGTTAAATGTTCAAAATATTTTAAAGTTCATTTTTTAACATGATCAGAAAACGTCTCTGTATGTACAAGCTGCCTCCAAGAAATCCTCAAGGAAGTAACTGTTATTTGTAAGACAAAATCTTAAATCTAAGTGGCAAGGCCCTGGCTTCAGCAACACTGTAGCACAATTGCCTAGCAAGCAAGATATGGAATATGAGGATAGTTGTACCCAGTGTTCCAAGACGGTCACCACTGTCTCCAAAGAATGTGGGAGTTCAAGGACTACTGGGAAATGTAGTTTGCTATCAGGGTGCTGTCGCCTAGTACAATTTCCATAAGGGCACACCAGTCAGTGCCCACACTTTGTGAACACTACTGGCCTTTCCTTCTCTGAAATGGACCCAAAGTGAACAGTTTTGGAGTATTGTATACCCACAACTGCCAAGCCATAAGCATTAAGCCATGACTCCTTACGTTGTTGCTCAAAGGGCTAACAACATTCTAGAATAAATCGGAGAAGAGGAAATATTAGATGTTCTGAGTTTTCAAATCCCAGAGGAAGATGCTAGAAGTGCTCAAGCGAGTTCATCTGGAAATTGTGCTCTGCAATTCGATTGATGGGCTGATAAGGTTCAGGAATGGACAGCCAATTGGGGGGTGTACAATTGAGCACAACAAGCAGCAGAGTGACTGACACTAACGTAAAAAGCGCAAGAACTAGACAGAAAGCTGACACAGTAATTCCCCCATTTTCCACCTCCATCGGAATGATCCCAAATCTGTGCTCCACTATTGCAAAGCATCTGCTTAGAGCCATTAAGCATGGTGCTTGAATATCAACTGGGATGGTCTATGGGTCAACCACCGAGTGAAGATTGAGCTCTGGTCCTGCCCCAGTAGGAGAATCCTTTGTGATGGTAGGAGTTACATATTCAGCCTGATGCCCTTTTATCCTTGCAGAGTACTCTGTCCTGGGCAGGGTGGGGGGAGATCAATTACCATTTATGTTCCTTGATTTATGTTCCTTGATCCCCGTCTCCACGCTTGAATATTACTATATAAATTCCAAAGAACTGAGAATAGCTCCAGAATGTCAGGGAGTTGCACATTGTATAATAATGGTCTCACAAATTGGTATGCATTATAATCCCTAAAGAAGTCAGAATTCAGCCTGTGACAACAGCCAATCAGCCACCACAGTCACCTCGAGACAATGCTGCTTTGATTGCCACAAGAGATACTTTGTTGAATGCTACTACTGAAATGTGTCCTACTAAGACTGACCGGGCCAAAAACAACAGTTTTAAACAAAATAAAGGGGCACACTTCTTAGACTGTTTGTAAGATATTTTTACTGTCATCATTCTGGGTTTCCGAATCCTGTTGAAACTGCTGAGGAGGCAGTGAGGGCTCCTTTTATGCAAAGGTTGTTTCTGAAGGAGCAGAAGCAATTGAGAACTATGTGTATTTCTTGGCAAAACAAAAACTTATCTAAGTTGGTATCTGAAGTAAATCATGGTATAACAGTTCAGGAGCTTAAGAAAGAATGCACTGAATCTAAACAAATGTCATTAAAAATGCAATACTTCAGACAAACAGTCAGAGAGAAGGATAAACTTGACCTAAGTGGTCAGAGCAGGCAGGAATGGAGGAGGGTTGGGGGGCAGCCAAGGAATGGTAAGGAGAATGTGTGCCATACCTGATAACCCCTATTTTTTTATTTATGATCGAGTAGCAGTCTGATTACACAGAAAAACTGATTTCCTTCTGCTTCCTCTGAAAAGTTACCCATCATCTGAAGGCAGTCCGAACGGAGCTGACCTCTCAGTAAAATGAGAAGGCTATTACGTCAAAAAAGAATATATAAATATATATGTGGCCCTTCAAACTTTACAGCTGTCGCAGAGCTGAACATGCCAAGATCTCACAATAGATGGAGAACTAAATAATATTTGATAAGGCGCAGGGGTTACAGAAATAGAGAAGATGTTGACCTCCCAAAAGAGATGCCCTATTTTGCTACTGACCAGTTTGAGGGTCGAGCACTATCTTAACTCCGTTGACAATACTCACTTTGGAAGGCTGTTAGAATGATTACTTTTTTCCATTCTGATGGAACTCTATCTTTATCTGACAATCCCGTTTAATAATACATGTATGATTTCCAAGAGGTGCTAATGTTTCAGACCCTTTTACTATGATGCTGGTGCAAGATTTTTTGAGTGACAAAATATTTCTGCTGTACAGGCCAACATATCCTGTCTTTTGATATCTAACTATATTTAATGTTTTGTAGAGAATGAGCTGTCACTCCTGTATTAAACGTAAGATATAGGGGACAATTCAGAAAAGCTTTTATGAGTATGGGCAGAAGTACAACAGGATTACTTTTTTAAGTACTCTTACATGCCTTTGTGAATTGGTCCTCAGAAGGCAAACTCTATATGAGGAAAAGAGGACACAGTCCTTTCCCGTTGTACTTTTGATATGTTTTGGGGTCCAATTAACAAAGGAACGTAAGTGCATGTAAAAGAGTACTACAGGGGTACTAACGTATGTACTCCAAAATGCAGTTGCAATAAGCACCATTGAATTTTGCATAGTAAGGGCCTGACTTAAATGTTGAGTCCCTGCCACCATTATTGCGTGCCCGCCTGATTTGGAAATGGGGCGACCGTAGGTTTGAAGACGGCAGATACTACTACGTCTCTGCCGTGGTCAAACCCCTCCAATGGCTGGACGGTGTAAGGACTGTTGTAGGTTTAGCTGTATGTCCGCTACCTACTTTCGATGCGCAGGCATGCAGCAGTTTCTCAATGCCCATCACTGCCAGGAAAAAACCGCCAGCAAGGGGCATTGAAAAGTAATAATCAAAAGGAAGAATGGAGCACACTATCGTTGATTTACTTACAGTAATGATTAACACCCTGAGTCCTTTGATTCTATTTAAATTTCAATAGACAACCATGGTACAATTTGAATACATAATAAATTCTAAATTATAGGCTACACTATCTGAAATTCACATTTAATACAAACAGAAACACACCTATACAAATAAGACTAATAATCAAAATAACAACAGAAAATTGAAGAGATAAATAACACCAATTTGACACAACTCGTCTGTAAAGTCCATAACATTGAACTCCAGAGATTTAAGAATCAAAGAACACCCAAGTCCAAATAGTCCGTGACAAGGGTGTATGTTGTCCCATATGTTGACTTGAAGCAATGCAGTTTCTTAATGTCCAATGCAAAATAATTCGCTGCAGAATCCGAACCAAGTTCAGCCGACACGTGTTTCGTCCCTGAAAGGGACTTTCTCAAGGCTCGTCCCTTCGCATTTGATATGAACTTTCAGACATGAAGACTGTCCTCACCGCTCAGGCATCTTACTCTCTCAGCTGTCGCCACTTCCTGCATACCTCCCGTATGGGGACCCGAAACCAGAGAGAGCTCTTATGTGTAGCACCACAGTACCCTACTGGATAAACAGATTTTGAAAAGTTCATATCAAATGCGAAGGGACATTAAGAAACTGCATTGCTTCAAGTCAACATATGGGACAACATACACCCTTGTCACTGACTATTTGGACTTGGGTGTTCTTTGACGTCAATACCTATGTGTAGCGTCACCATGGTAACTCCGAACATGGCCATGTAACATGTCTAAGATTATGAAATTGTCACCCCAATACGATTCTGGTACTGGGGGACAATTCCATGATACCCACGGGTCTCTAGCACAGAACCCGGGTACTGCCAAACTGCCTTTCAGGGGTTTCCACTGCAGCTGCTGTTACACCCTCTCCCTTTGGAAATAGGTGTGAAGGGCTGGGGAAGAGTAGCCTTCCCCAGCCTCTGGAAATTGTTTGATGGGCATAGATGGGGCCCATCTCTGCATAAGCCAGTCTACACCGGTTCAGGGATCCCCCAGCCCTGCTCTGGCGCGAAACTGGACAAAGGAAAGGGGAGTGACCACTCCCCTGACCAGTGCCTCCCAGGAGAGGTGCCCAGAGCTCCTCCAGTGTGTCCCAGACCTCTTCCATCTTGGATTCAGAGGTGTTGGGGGCACACTGGACTGCTCTGAGTGGCCAGTGCCAGCAGGTGACGTCAGAGACCCCCTCTGATAGGCTCTTACCTCTCTTGGTAGCCAATCCTCCTTTCTTGGTAGCCAAACCTCCTTTTCTGGCTATTTAGGGTCTCTCCTCTGGGGTACTCTTCAGATAACGAATGCAAGAGCTCACCAGAGTTCCTCTGCACTTCCCTCTTCAACTTCTGCCAAGGATCGACCGCTGACTGCTCCAGGACGCCTGCAAAAACCGCAACAAAGTAGCAAGACGACTACCAGCAACATTGTAGCGCCTAATCCTGACAGCTTTCTTGACTGCTTCCTGGTGGTGCATGCTCTTAGGGGTGTCTGCCTTCACCCTGCACTGGAAATCCCGAAGAAATCTCCCGTGGGTTGACGGAGTCTTCCCCCTGCTAACGCAGGCACCAAACTTCTGCATCACCAGTCCTCTAGGTCCCCTCTCATCCTGAGGAGCGTGGTCCCTGGAACACAGGAGCTGGATCCAAGTGACCCCCACAGTCCAGTGGTCCTTCAGTCCAAGTTTGGTGGAGGTAAGTCCTTGCCTGCCCCACCAGACAGCAAACCTGTGTACTGCGTGATTTGCAGCTGCTCCGGCTTCTGTGCACTTTTCCAGGACTTCTTTTGTGCACAGCCTAGCCTGGGTCCCCAGCACTCCGTACTGCATTGCCCAACTCACTGAGTTGGACTCCGACGTCATAGGACCCTCCTTTGTGACTGAGTCGACCGCTGTCCTCATATTTTCCAAGTGCCTGCTCCGGTACTTCTGCGGGTGCTGCCTGCTTTTGTGGGGGCTCTTTGAGTTGCTGAGCACCCCCTCTGTCTCCTCCTCCAAGGGGCTACATCCTGATCCTTCCTGGTCCCCAGCAGCACCCAAAAACCTCTATCACAACCCTTGCAGCTAGCAAGGCTTGTTTGTGGTATTTCTGCGTGGAAACACTTCTGCAACATCCAGCACACCGTGGGACATCTTCCATCCAAAGGAGAAGTTCCTAGCCCTTTTCGTTGTTGCAGAATCTTTGGCTTCTTCCACCTGGAGGTGGCCCTTTTGCACCTTCATCCGGGGTTTCCTGGGCTCCTGCCCCCCTGGACACTATCGCGACTCTTGGACTCGGTCCCCTTGCCTTGCAGGTCCTCACGTCCAGGAATCCGTCTTCAGTGTTTTGCTGGTGCTTGTGGTTCATGCAGAATCCCCCTATCATGACTATTGTGTCCTTTTGGGGTAGTAGGAGAACTTTACTCCTACTTTTCAGGGTCTTTGGGTGGGGTATCTTGGACACCCTAACTGTTTCCTTACAGTCCCAGCGACCCTCTACAAGCTCCCACAGGTCTGGGGTCTATTCGTGATTCGCATTCCACTTTTGGAGTATATGGTTTGTGTTGCCCCTAGACCTATGTTCACCTATTGCATCTTATTGTAATTCTACACTGTTTGCATTACTTTTCTTACTATTACTTACCTGCTTTGGGTTTGTGTACATATAACTTGTGCATATTACTTACCTTCTAACTGAGGGTACTCACTGAGATACTTGTGGCATATTGTCATAAAAATAAAGTACCTTTATTTTTAGTAACTCTGAGCATTGTGTTTTCTAATGATATTGTGCTATATGATATAAGTGGTACAGTAGGAGCTTTGCATGTCTCCTAGTTCAGCCTAAGCTGCTTTGCCATAGCTACCTTCTATCAGCCTAAACTGCTAGAAACACCTCTATTCTACTAATAAGGGATTACTGGACCTGGCACAGGGTGTAAGTACCACAAGGTACCCACTATAAGCCAGGCCAGCCTCCTACAGTCGGTCACGGCGTGGTGCAGCGACTTCCACGGAGTCACAGACTTCAGCTGGGCTGCAGCGATGTCAGGCCTGTGAAGGTCGTCACGTTCCAGGCGGCGTCACCGGATTCAGCAGCGGCGTCGGTCCGAAGTCGTCCAAAGTCGATTTCCTCGAATTTCCACCAGCTTTCCTTTCAAGGGCCCAGGGACTGGATAGGGGCCCACTTGTCAGAGCAGGAGTCTCTCCAGAGACAGCAAGTGCTGGCAGAAAGAAGTCTTTACTGTCCCTGAGACTTCAAACAACAGGAGGCAAGCTCTAAATCAAGCCCTTGGAGATTTCTTCACAAGATGGAAGGCACACAAAGTCCAGTCTTGGCCCTCTTACTCTGGCAGAAGCAGCAACTGCAGGATAGCTCCACAAAGCACAGTCACAGGCAGGGCAGCACTTCTCCTCAGCTCTTCAGCTCTTCTTGAGACAGAGGTTCCTCTTGATGTCCAGAAGTGATCTAAAGTCTGTGGTTTTGGGTGCCCTTCTTATACCAAATTTCTCCTTTGAAGTAGGCCTACTTCAAAGTAAAGTCTCTTTTGAATGTGTGTAAGTGACCACTCCTCCCCTCCCTCCTACCACAGATGGCTCATCAGGAAATGCAGACTACACCCCAGCTCCTTTTGTGGCACTGTCTAGTGTGAGGTGCAACCAGCCCAACTGTCAAACTGACCCAGACAGAGAATCCACAAACAGGCAGAGTCACAGAAATGGTATAAGCAAGAAAATGCTCACTTTCTAAAAGTGGCATTTTCAAACCCACAATCTTAAAATCAACTTTACTAAAAGATGTATTTTTAAATTGTGAGCTCAGAGACCCCAAACTCCACATGCCCAACCGCTCCCAAAGGGACTCTACACTTTAATCAGATTTAAAGGTAGCCCCCATGTTAACCTGTGAGAGGGACAGGCCTTGCAACAGTGAAAAATACATTACTATATGTCCTACTTTGACCATACACTGCACCCTGCCCTTGGGACTACCTAGGGCCTACTTTATGGGTGTCTGACATGTAAGAAAAGGGAAGGTTTATGCCTGGCAAGTGGGTACACTTGCCAAGTCGAGTTTACAGTTAGAACTGCACACGCTGACACTGCAGTGGCAGGTCTGAGACATGATTACAGAGCTACGTATGTGGGTGGCACAACCAGTGCTGCAGGCCCACTAGTAGCATTTGATTTACAGGCCCTGGGCACCTCTAGTGCACTGTACTAGGGTCTTACTAATAAGTAAATTATGCCAATCATGGATAAGCCAATTACATACACATTTTGTAAAGGAGCACTTGCACTTGAGCACTGGTTAGCAGTGGTAAAGTGCCTAGAGTAACATAAACAGTAAAATCAGAGTCCAGCACACATCAACAACCTGGGGAACAGAGGCAAAAAGTTAAGGGAGACCACGCCAAGGATGAAAGGTCTAACAGGGATCATCAGGAAGCTCTCCTTCCAGCAGTAGAGGATTCTCCCCCTTTTTCAGTAAAGTGTTCATCCAGTCCCAGAGCAGCAGGGTAAAGGTGAAGAAGTGCACTACCCCATCGTATGTCAGTCAGAGTCTGGTGGGGAAGAATATAGCCTACCGTATTCTTAGTGCCCCGAGGCGCTTCTTAGAATCTAGGAATGAGGCCCTCTGCCATTGAACTTCCCTGTAGAAGTCTGGGAAGATCAAAACTCTTTGGCTGTCGATTAGTCTGTCTCCTCGCTGTCAAGCTTGATCAGGTATGTGGTCTTGATCTCTATAATGAACCTGCCTGTCTACTACCAGTCCTGAGTGTGCACCTGGTAACGGCACCCTATGGGCCCTTTCAAAAGCATAAAAAGCAGCAAGGCCCTCGGGGTGACATTATCTTGGATCCAAGTCTCCAGAAGTTGATGTTACTGGCAGGGCTCCTGCAGACCTACTATACATATGTTTTTCCGCCTGGCCGTATTCTCAGAATCTTCTGCTCTACTCTCCAAGGCTTTCACTTTGCTTTTCACCTGTGTCATTCTTGCCCTTATGAACTGCAATTCAATTATAGTGTTCTCCAGGGTCTGTTCCGTACCCGCAACCCATTTGTCAGCCTCTTAAGATCGTCTCGCAGGATGCATGTCTGCTGCCACTGTGTCTATTTTAAGTTCAAGGGCCTTTCGGGAGGCACCAATGGTCTGCAGTACAGTGTCAAGCGTGGTCTCTCACTGACACCTGGATGGGGGCCCCATCCCTGGGGCCAGCTCCACAGCAGTGACAGCGGTTGTGTCTTGGGAAGCTCAAGGATCAGGCATAACTTTTTTTTTTGGGTGCTTGCCATGGTCATCTTTGGTGCCGCAGCAACCGCCAGGCTGGGTGCAACCAGAGGTATGAGCTGTTCAGAGTTCACTTCTCCTCTGCAAATATGGGCCAATGGCTGTGCAGAGCCTATGTCCCTGGCATTGCTTGTGAGCTACAACCAGATCCTTACCGTCCCCTGTACTCCGTCGTCACTGTCCAAGCACTCTAGAAGGGAAAGTGCTCCTATATGTCAGTGTATGGACTTAGGATAGGTCTGGCCTAAGCGGGGTCAGCAAATTTGCATTGCATGGGTGCCCGAAGTTCTTCTGCACCACGCAACGAACGGGATTCGGTCGCCTTCTCATGCAGCCTGCTCTACCAGTAATGGGGTCCTCTCAGTCCCCAGGGAACCAATTCAGTAATGTTGCAGAGGTGCCACCTCGGGCTCAGCTTCCTCTGGTGTTGTGTCTCTGTGCCCTGTTTCACCGAGCCCCAGGGTTCCAATTTAGGCCTCCCCATCAGTTCCCTCCTGGCCTGGGCCTTGCCGCAATATGCACTACTATGGTTATCCCAGTTGATACAGGCCTCCCACCGAGCAGCACCACTCACCACGGAGTCTGAAGAAGATGTCTGTCTGCAGTACTACCCATCAAGGCCAGATGCAAGGCCTGCAGGGTAACAGCCATTCCAGCACCACCGTCGCGAGGGCCAATACACACCCACTGTCCATCTCTGGCTCCATGTCCCCTGCCCGCTGGTTTCTGGCTGCAAGCTCCACAACTCGCAGCTGCAGGGCGCACCGCCTCCCTGTCATCTCCCCACAGCAGCGGTCACCAATGTTTTTGCCAGTCCTTCACTATTTGGGTGGGTCACCATCAGGGCCCCGACACCAGGCCCAGCAGATATGCTGCCCGACCACTCCAGCAGAGCCACCAAGCACCTGTGTCTGGCCGGGGAAGTTGGGTCATGCTCTGTCTCCACGTCAGTAGTCAGGCAGGACCACCATCTTGGCAGCTGGTCACTCAGGTCCACTTTCCTCTTTTCAGAGGTATAAGGCAGTGGAGCAGTCTCAAAACTCTCCAGAAAGTTGCCCCTCAACCTCAGGAACTGGTGCCGTCTCCGACAGGGCTAGTCCAGGCAGTATTGATTAACAATGTTCCTAAATGGCAGGGTTTGGCCGGGAGCACCACAACTCCCATACCAAGCAATTGGCACCTAGCCATGCCCCCCAAACCCTTGGAGACTCTTGGGGTCAAAGATGCAGAGAGCAAGTCCAGTCCTTCTCACTGCAGTCACGAAACAGCAGGCAGCAGGCCAACACAACAAAGCAAGTAGCAAAGTGGAAATCTCTCCTACAGCACAGCAAGCAATAGGCCAACATAGCAATGCAGTTGCAGAGTGACAGTCCCGCCTGGGAGCACAGCAGTCCTCCTTTCTAGCAGAGTGTTCTTGGTTCCAGTAGAGATCTGATTTGCTGGGGTTTGAGGACCAGTACTTATAACCAAAAATGCCTTTAATGTGGGGGAGACTTCAAAGTAGTCCTCTAAAGTGCAAAAGGGTCCCTTTCATCCTGGCCCTGTCTGCCAGGCTATCTGTGAGGGGTAATCAATCCTTTGTGTGAAGACAGGACAACACCTATTTAAATGTAAGTGTCAATCCCTCCCCTTTCCTCTGCCCAGGGAAGACCCATCAGTATGCAGCTGAATGCAAATGCAGCTGAGTGTCACATGTTTGTGGCTGTCTAGAGGGAATCCAAAAAGTGTAGCTGTCACTCAGGCCAACACATGTTCAGAGACAGGCAGAGGCACACCATGGTTAAAGTAAGAAAATGCCAACGTTCTAAAAGTGGCATTTTCAAACTTACAATTTAAAATCTGAGTTCACCATAAGTTGTGATTTTAAATTCCAGAGACGCCAAACTTCATATATCCATCTTTTCCCAATTGGGAATTTTACCTAAACAATGTTTTAAGATAATTCCATTGCTATCCTGCAGGAGAGCTAGTCCTTGCAACAATGAAAAATGAATTTAAGAGTTTTTCACCATCTGGCCATGTTGAACTTAAAAGTACGTGTCCATTTTTTTCAAATACACTGCACCCTGCCCTTGGAGCTAACTAGGGCCTACCTTTAGGGATGACTTGCATGTAATGAAAAGGAAGGTTTTGGTCTAGCAAGTGGGTGCACATGACAGGTCGAAATGGCTGTTTAAAACTGAACACAGAGTCTCTGCAGTGGCAGGTCTGAGACATGTTTAAAAGGCTACTGTAGTGGGTGGCACAATCAGTGCTGCAGGTCTACTAGTAGCATTTACTTTGCAGGCCCTGGGCACATATAGTGCACTTTACTAGGGACTTACAAGTAAATTAAATATGCCAATTGTGGGGGAGCCAAAGCTATAATCTTGCGCCTCCCAAGACACAACCCCTGAAATGTGATGGCAGTCAGCTGATTCTGAACAGGAACATCTTGTAACCCAAATAACATTGTACTTTCTGGTAGCTTTTAAAGACCTATATCACTGTTGATTTCAACGTCAAATTATGTTGTTGGTTGTAAGAAGTACTGGTATTGTGGTGGACAGCAATAATTAAAGGGTTTCAATTGGATTCAACAACTTAAGGGATCTTGTCTTTACAATTTTAATATCTTCACCAGACTACATTATCATATGGTATCAACTTCAACTGTCTATTATGTCAGTTTGAAAAACTACTCACCTGACCCTTGACAGCTCTGTTTTATGGTACAGATCAGAAACCTCATTTCTGCACTATCTCCTCTCGTAATTGTGGCTTGTTCACCTTGCTCATCATACGATCACTCTCGTCATACAACATGACCTTGGCGCAAGTTCACACAGCATGGCACCCATATTGGACTGGTCTCACTACACACTGTTCTTCAGTTCAGGAAACTGGTGTAGTAATATCAGAAATGGAATTTTAATAAATTTTGCCTATTTCAAGAGAAGAATTTGTAGACTTTTAAATCATCATAGCAATGCCAATTTGGTGAACTATTATTAACATTTACAGTCTAACGAGTACATTTTTAGGAACCAATTCTTACTTTATTGTGATATTGAATGTCATTTGCATCTACTTTTTCTTGGTTTTTCTGAATGTAATTTTGAATTCTCCATATGCTAGGAGTCATTTATACAGTGCGGTACTCTGGGATTATTATTAATTAATATTGACAATTGTGAAAAAGTAGATTATTAGTTGGGGTGGATTGTAGGCCACCACAAGGAATAAGGCCATTATTCTAATTAGAAGCAGTAAATATTTTAGTAATTTAAACTTGAGCTCAACTACTGGTAGCCAAAACATAGAGCAGACAGGGTAACTTATAGTAAAGAGTAGAAGTATCATACCACAACACAATAAAAATCCCACTCCAATTTATAAAAATAGGGAATATTTTAATGAACAAAATGGCAACAAAACACTGAGATATGAATGGAGAACATGGTAAAATCAGGGCCAATGGCGGTGCACCCTAGGCGGATCGGTTGGCCAGTTGATCTCAGGCCTCCAGGCAGAACTATAGCAAAAGTTTTCTAAGTCACAACTTTTAGGATTACGCAGAAGGTGTATACTTTGACACCAGCCATGCATTCCAGGACCTTAGGACCAGTCTTATGGTGGCAGGACCCACTCCAACAGAAGCCACCAGCAGGGTCCAGGGCATGTCCAGTTGTAACTGGTCTGCTGGGCTCTTCTTGGAAAGTGGGCTTCTTGCAGATAATGTCCCTGTAGATTAAAACTGGCCCTTGGCATCCACCTATTTGGCTTGGGTACAAATGGGACCAGTTCCAGCCCTTGGGGTTCTCCTCACAGTTGTCAAAGGCAGGCACAGTCCTTCTTCTGTATTCCACAGGTCCAGCAAACTTCTGAAGAGTGTGCCCAAGAGTGACTCTTTTATGCTTTTCACTAGCCTGTGGGAGGGGGTGACTCCAGTCCCCTCCCAGATAATAAAGAAAAAGTACCCAGAGGTAATCCTACTCAGTATTGCAAAGGTTCCTGTGTGACATACTGCAAACAATCCAACAGTGCAATTCTGCACCTAAAACCAATATGCCAAACATATCTTCCCTTGTGCAGAGATCCCGGGCCCACCCTAGAGGCATGGCTAGGGAAATGAGCAAATCCTCCCTCTGGTCACTCAAAACCAGTTCTGGGGGCAGCTTCTCTCCCAGTTGGTTTGGAGCCTGTCTAGCTAGATGGGCAAAAGAGTTGTCAGTCCCAAGAGTGAGCTACATCTGCCAGTGACAGGGCAGGCAACCTTTGGAGCTCAGGAAGGGGCTGGACATAGCCAACGGCCATCCTGATCAAAGACGAAAACACCTCCCCAGACAAAAGCCACTTGTCCACTGTCTGAGAGCAATCCACATCTCACCACAAGGGAGCCATCAGCATTCATGTGGCACTGGACACTGGCAGAAATGTCCTTTTGGCTTAGGCGGGAAAATTACAACTTTCTAAGAGTGTCATTTTCAAAATGGTAGTCTAAAATCTGGTTTGACCATTAAGTTGGATTTTAAATTACTCGTAAAATTAGTCACTGAATAATTTCCTTAGCTGCCCCCAAACTGAAAATAAGCAGTATAAGTTGTTAAATTATAACCCACTATTTTCTCATGGGAAGGTCAGCCTTGCCACAGTGAAAAACAGCTTTGGAGGTTTTCACTGCCAGGACATGTCAAACATTAAATTTATCTATCCTACTTTTGAATTACAATGCACTCTGCCCTGTGGGCATTTAGGGCCTACCGTAAGGGTGACTTATAAGTATTAAAAAGGAAGGTGTAGGCCTGGCAGAAGGTATTTGAGGCCAGGTCGAAATGATAGTTTAAAAGTGCACACCGAGACCGTAGTGCCAGGTCTGGAGACATGCTTTGCATTGTCACTCTACTGATCGCACTATAGGTGCTGCAACCACTATTGACATTTAAACTACAGGCCCTGGGTATACTTTGTACCCTATATACTAGGGACGTATAGGTAAGTTAAATATGCCAATTAGAAATGTAACCAATTTTAACATGATTATGTGTCAGAGCACATCCACTGGTGCCTGGATAGCAAAGTCTGAGCAAACAGAATGGAAATACAGCAGCATCGTCAATCCAAAAAAGCTGAGGGTGGTTATACAAAAAGGCATTTTCCTTCAACAATATTTTATATTCTTTTACACTATGGCAGCAGCTGAAATGACCTTACAGCCACAATTTTGATCAGAAGCTGATAAACCCCTACTTCTGTGGAAATGTTGGAAGAAACCTTTTACTTCCTATCTCATAGCAATTGGGGGTGAACATTTCTCTCCTCCTGGGCATTGAAGGACGCACAATATACAGGAATTTGGATGAGATGACCATAGAAGTAGGCAATGGTGGCCTCAAGATGTGTATGGCATCTGTGAAAGAGTGGGAGCCTTTTTTCAGAACTCAAAGTAAAGTAGTATTGGAAATACCTATACTTTTTGGTGAGAAAACAAAGTAATAGAGAAACAATAAGTAACTATATAGCATCACTTAAAGACCTGGTTAGAAAGATCACTTTGGTCTACGCACATGCTCATTAATCTATGAACAAATAGTATGCTGCACAAAAAACACATGTGGAAGAAACAATGTTAGCAGAAAACCAGGTTTTAAAATATATCATAGCAATTATTCAAGGTTTTGAGTAATAGAAGGGGGACTGGGGAAACACTCTAGGATGCATCACATATTCAATGAATAACAATCAAGAGTAGATCATTATATTGGAAGTATGATTCTCTGCCAGGGTGGTTCATGTCATGACTTCCACAAGTCCAGCAGGACGGCAAACCATCCATCCTTCATCTCTTAAGCAGATGACAGCCAGATGACTCTTTGACTTAATCACCCTAAACTTGAGCTTCAGTATATTATCAAGTCCTGTGAATGAGACACTGCTGAATCAGCAGGAAAATGCTTACGTGACCATAATTTAGGGGCCAGATTTATGCTGTCCTTGCGCCATTCCAGCGCCACATTAGCGTCATATTTTTACGCTAATGTGGCGTTGGAAGGGGAAAACGCAGTGCCATATTTACAAAGTGGCGCAATGCTTGCATTGCACCACTTTGTAACCCTTTGGGCCACATTATGCCTGCGCCAGGCATAATGTATGCAAGGGGGGCGTTCTGGTGCTAGGAGGGGTGTAAAAATGGCACAAAGGAATCTCTGAGAAAAGTGGTGCTGCATTAGCTGCAGTGCCATTTCTCATGAATCTCACCCTTAGTTCTACATTTTTGGCTAAAACAGCCTTTTCCAGATGGTAAGATAAAAACATTGACAAAGATTCATCATAGAGAGATCAGGTACAGGTGTTGGATTCCTCGTTGTTCCACCAGTTGAGACCCCTCAGAAGAAAGATTGAGACTCCTCAGGAAGATCCTCAATTTTCTTCTTCACAGCAGCGCGCCACCTTAGTCAGTGCAAGAACCCTATGCAAAATAACTTTACCAACACCTACTATCTAGGGCATGATCCAGCACTTCAAAAGTGTGCAGAATATGGTGGTAAGATCTTTTTGGAATTTCACTAGTTTCACCACATGTCTAAAGCCCTGTGCACACTTCATGGGCTCCTCATTCTGCAGTAAATCCATTTCAAGGCTCTTGCTTTCATTGAGAGTTCTACAGAGCAGGAGCACTGCCGTACATCAGTGGTGAACACACTCCACCAAAATTGTAGCTACACCACCCCCTTAACAGTTGCGATGAGTTTTTTTTGTAGAGCCTAAGCTGACTCTGCCAGCACAACCCCTTCAATTGAGGTGTTGCTGTCAGTGGCAGTGGCGTCCGCCAGCTTTAGGAGGGAGGGGTGCAGATGGGAAGCACACACACACTCATTCTTTCACACACACGCACGCACGCACATCCATTAACAACACTCATAACATTCAAACATGCACATACCAAACATTCATTTTGAAAGATCACACACACACACACACACTCATTCTTTCACACACACATGCACGCACGCACATCCATTAACAACACTCATAACATTCAAACATGCACGCACGCACCAAACATTAATTTTAAAAGATCACACACACATACACACTTACCTTCAGCCTCGGAGGTACCAGGAGGGTTGAGACTGCTGCCTGAGGGAAGACAGCAGTCCCAGCCTCGTCACAGAGTGGGATGGGGTCAGTGAGACTGATGGCCCCACCCAACTCTGTGATGAAGTGCCACTGATTGACACTCGCCCTGGGCACGTTAGGGCTTAAACCTGAAGCGCCCAGGTCGAAGTCAATGGGTGACGCTTTCCTTGTCACCCAGGGGAGGGCCTCGAGGCACCTTTGCTGAGCCAAGGAGGTCACACCCATAGGAGCTGTGACCTCTTCAGCCCAGCAAAGTTCAGCTCAGGCAGCCAGGAGTCTGCGCAAATCGTGCATGTCTGCTCCTGGCTGCCTGACCAGAACATAAAGAGTGTCTGTCAGTTCAGCCTGACAGACACTCTTCATGAGGGGCAAAAGGTGGGGGGGCGTGGCCCCTCCGCCCTAAAGGACGGGCCGTGCCTGGTCAGTGGGCCATCAGGTCATAGTGGTGATAGCCCGGTCCTGTTTAGAGTGGGTGATCGTTATTAGATCTCCCTATTTGCGATGGAAAGGAAGGTGTGGTGGTCTCACAGCTATTGACTCAGCTCAGAGACAGAAACGTGCCCTTAAGGGACGTTTTTTATTTTCAAGAAACAAACTCCTGCTTTCGAGTATGTCCCTTGAAAAGTAAAAATCTTTGCTAAGTGGTTGCAAAGAGATGGTGCACACTGTGCAAAGTTGAAGGAGCACAGGGATCATGTCTGGCAGGGATCTTCACAATTTATGGGCAGTCCTAAAAAGACTGGCAGGGTCTAAACTAACCTGTCTGTGCCTAGCTCCTCTAGCCTTTATAGAGAAAGACCTCCAGAAGTTCTCTTGATGAGTTATAGGCAAGTTCCATTTCACATCCTTCATTCTGATTCTCTTTTTCTTATCTCTGGTTCCCATTTCATATGCTTTCATTTTTGGGTGTTTGGCTGTCTCTCCTTCGTTTGCACGTAACACAGTGCTATTCATAGGTCACAGTTTCCTCTCTTCCGTTCACAAATTAGTCTGGCCATCTCATTGGTCAGTATGCCCACTCACAGGTCATTAAGGTCATTCTCATCCTCTGCTCCACATCACTTCTAGGTCACTGCCCCTTTCACAGAATATTCTGACGCATTCTCTAGTCATTCTTTCCTAAGACAGTCAAAAGTAAAAAGAGAAACAAAACTTTGTAATTTTTTTTCAGAACTTTTCTTTTAACACGAGGAGTGATTTGCAAAGTTGCATGTAAGCACTAAGGCCCTGATTTATACTTTTTGACGCAAACCTGTGTTAGCGCAGGTTTGCGTAAAAAAGTATACCGCCGACTAGTGCCATTCCTGGACGCCAGACGGCCGTCATATTTAAGCTATGACGCTAGCCGGTGGTAAGGCCCAGTTAGCGTCAAAATTATTGATGCTAACCGGGTGGGGGAGGCGTAGGGGAAACTGGAGGTTGGGCGTCAAAGAATGGCGCTACTCAGGTTGGAGTAAAAAAAATGACTCTAACCTGATTAGTGGCATTATTTCCACGCACAACCCCCATAGACATGACCCCTGTCTAAGTAAAGACAGAAGTCATGCCCCCCAGCCCAATGGCCATGCCCAGGGGACTGAAGTCCCCTGGGCATGGCCATTGGGCACAGTGCCATGTAGGGGGCCAAGTGAGGCCCCCATGGCACTTTGCAAAAAAAATAAAAATACTTACCTGGACTTACCTGGGATGGGTCTCCCCATCCTTAGGTGTCCTTCAGGGCTGGATGGGGGTTTCCCTGGGGGCAGGGAAGGGCACCTGTGGGCTGTTTCCATGGTCTCTGACCATGGAAAAAGGCCCACAGGTCCCCTAACACCTGCCCTGAACCAGGCGTTAAATAATGGTGCTAAGCAGGCTTAGCGCCATTATTTAAGGCCCTCCTCCTCCCGTGCGTGGTTTTTGCACAGGAGGATAAATAAGGCGCTAGGGCCTTTGAGTCATTTTTTGCTCGGGAATGCCTACCTTGCATCTCATTGACGCAAGGTAGTTTTCTGCAGGCAAAAAATGACATGTCTAGCATCAAAATATAAATATGGAATTAAGTTTGCGCCGGATTTGGGTAAAAAAAATTATGCAAATCCAGCACAAACAGAGTATAAATATGCCCCTAAGAGAGAGCTGGAGACTAAACCATGTGCTCGTTGTTACTGCCTACAGGGAAATTAGCAGACGACTTGTGCCCTGTAGACGACTTGTGCCCTGTAGTTCCTACCGATCATATGTATGTATTTAATGGGTATTAAGAGTAGGACCTGGAGGTTGGGATCCATGCCAGATGTTAAGGCTAACCACTGGTTACATAGGCGAGTTCCATTGGATTTTTTTGTATGCACCTTCTTCTCATGTGAATATCCTGAAAATCTGCCAATGATATGACCTTTGTTGACCTACTCTGGCCAGCCTTGACCTGTTACTATGTGTGGCTCAGACCGTGTTCCTCTGACATGCAGGCCTTTGACTGGTCAGGACATTTTACTTTTAGGTTTTGATCTGCCTGATTGTGGCAGGTATCTGGCACGAAGATAGTTTACTGTATTGTTGTTGCTTTTATATAGCTCTTCATACATGTTGGTGTTGTGCGTGAATGATGAGAGTCTCCTATAGTATCTTGCCATCGGTTGCTGTGCCTGTGCATCTAGTGGGAGGAAGAAACGTGAGAGATAAGTAAATGCATTTTACATTAATTTATTGTTGATTCTGCCTGATTTAATATGCAACAGGTCCTGCCCACATATACCAGTGGTGTCCAAGCAGGTCCATGAGGCCTGGCTCCATGCCATATTAGTAGGATAACCTTTATGTATATTGGTTCTCTTCAGAGTCATTGTATGTGCACACATTGGACTCCCCTCCCTGTAGAACAGGTTTCTTCAAAAAGCTGCTCATGAGCTACTGGTAACGCTCCAGCTACCTGTAAGTAGCTCCCCTGTGTGCGGACCACCAAACTAAGGCCCAGATTTATACTTTTTTTGCGCTGCATTTGCGTCACTTTTTGATGCTAAAGCGTTGCAAACCTACAAAATATAATTGTATTTTGTAAGTTTGCGCCGCTTTTGTGTAAAAAAATGGCGCAAATGCGGCGCAAAAAAGTATAAATATGGGCCTAAGTTTGAAGATTTTACATTGCTCAATTATTATATGTATTCCAACACTGAAAAGTGTGTATTCAAGATTAAATATATGTATTTTCAGAACTCATAAGCTGATGTTTGGAGGAAAGTGGCTTAATTTCCACATCATATTTAAAGCTGATTTTTGAATGATACATCAGATGGACAAGTGGAGAAGTTACATGGGCATAGCAGCCAGGGCTGTAATCAATTACTCATGTTAAGGGACTCTAAATTGTCAAACTCTGATTCTTTTACTTTACTGCTGGCAACCATGCCTGATGCGCTGAGGTGTCAGTGCTGTTAATATTGCATAGGGTGTGCACCAATGTAAACGTGCCTGATTTGGTCACAATTGCAACATTATTAATATTAGTAACTATGGCCCTCCAGATCAAAACTGCATTCACCTCGTCCTTTACCATTACACATCAACATTTGTGAAATAAAGTGGTGAAAGCATTTAAAATAGCGTTTATGCTTATGAAACAAAGCAGTAATCGCGTGTACAATACTGCAGGAAGGGACAGAAAAGATGGAGAGCACATCAGTCTAGTTCATTTTCAGTAGTCGCATCAATGCCAGACAAGGGCATATTTATGAACAGGCAGGTCAGTGAAGCTGACCAGTTGGAGGCAGTGCTTAATTTGAAAATAAAAAGGTGCTGGTGCCCAAAGCCTTCCTCTTAAACACGTGGCTGCTGCAGTTAAATGTGTGAACATGGAATAGTAATCCTGAAGCCATCTCGGGCCTCTTCAATCCATATAAAGCCACTCCCTGCCCTTTCAGATCACTCCCGCAGCTTTCTCCTTTCTTCCTTTGGGACGCTTTTTCGTTTTTCCCTTCCTCCGTCTTTCCCAAATGTGTCCTTTGCTCGCAGCAAATGCTTGAAGCAGAAGAATAAGCCCCGGCCCTCAAAAATAAGTGCCAGTGCTCAGCACCGGAAACAACAAGCACAAATTAAGCACTGGTTAGAGGCCCGCAGGTAACGCCTCCCTAGGACGAAGACGGAATCTAGGGGAAGAGTATGCCCGTGAAAAAAGGTCGTACGAGATCGGTGGCAGCTTTCACAGCCGCCAATTACATACTCGCCCCTACACCATGAACGGGGTTGTAAGGGCGGGACACAAACAACAGATATCTGCAGTTGGGGCAGAACAGTCCCAGGGGATAACCAAGACGCGACCTGACCCTGGGTCGGCCAGATTACCACCCAGGCTCCAAGACCAGCGTTGGCCTTTGGACTTCACAATACCGGTAAAGTTGTTAGCAGTGCTACCTGGGGTTTGCGCATCAGGTCACGAACAGATCATGTTTAAGGCAGGCCTTACACTGGCCTTCCTCAGCGCCTACCGGGGCAGCGTAATAGTTACTCCCTCCAAAACGGGTCCTGGCTTCGCTTGCCTACGAGGGTAAGACTTGTACCCGGGTAGCAACTTCATGATGCTCCTGCCACGACGGTCCAAAACCGACCAGGTGGGAAAGGGAACATATTCTCAGCTGGACTGCACAGAAGACAATACACTCTGCCCAGTGTGTAGCATGAGAGCGTACGTGTCTTCAGGGGTTCGGAAAGGAAGGCAGCTTTTTCGGCATAAAGATGGGTCCTTCCTCAGCCGTTTCCAATTCATAGCGGCTCCCAAGATGGCTCTTGCCAAGGCATGGCTCTCCCCAGCAAGGTGCGGGTCCTATTTGTTGTGAATAGGGGACCCCACAGGCAGTGGCCAATGGGCTAAGTGAGAAGCACATAAAGAACATAGGGCGCTGGGAATCTGGCCCTACAAGCTATACATTTGGCCAACCGGTCCCTAAGTCCTCCCATTTCTTCCCACAGCAGGCAGCTCTAGCGGCAGGCACAGAGAATGGTTGGTGGGCCTCTCGTACATCTCAAGAGCACAGTGATGGGTAATGGCACGGAAGGTCTGCAAAGGACTATGGCTCAGGAACATGGCAGTCACTTGGTTGGGCAGGCCAGGCATGAGGGGTGCCCATCTACTGCAGGCCATAGAAGCCACCTTGCTCCGGGAAGGAAAACCAGATGCTGTGATGGTACAAGTAGGGGGTAATGACTTAGGTACCTAGGGAGGATGGATCTCCTAGCGGCCCTGGCATCCGGGCTCACTGCTACAGCAAGGCTGTTGCACCCCATCCAGATAGCATGGTCAGAGATCATGGCACGGCTGAATTGGAGGGAGGCCAGGGACCATGGAAAGAAAGAAACTTAACATTACCATGGCAAGGATGTGCAGGACGAACTCCTGGGATTTTGTAAGAATTGGGTTCATATACCTCAAAACACCTGGGTATCATGAGGCAGACCGCATACATCTGTCAGGCATGGGTTTGGCCATGTTTCTGTTGAATATAGTGGGTACTCTAGGGAGCTAGGTTTTTCTTAGGTCACAGAACTGGAGCTGCATGAGGTTGGGGGAACCACATAGCAGGGTGGCGGAGGCAGACACGGACGGCCGAGCACATAGCAAAAAAAGGAGTCCGCTCCCAAAGCGTTCTTGAGATGCCTCACGGCAGGGACATGGAGGGGAGCAGGCGAGGGGCCACAAAGTGTCAGCAGCAGGTGGACACGGCACTTGCGCCGGACATGGCCTTGGGAGCCGCCCCACGGTGTGTCGGCAACGGGAAGGAGCCTAGTAGCCGCCAAACGCTGGTACCTGACGCATTGGCTATTGTGAAGGAGTCTGTGCGTAACCACTGGCAATAGCAGGTTTAACAACCTTTCAGATGAGAGACACATGGCTTAGAGGCATACCATAGGCATGGAACATATTTATGGCCACTTGATGCGATGTCAATCAATCAATCAATCATTTCATTTGTAAAGCGCACTATGTACCCGTCAGGGTTTCGAGGCGCTGGGGGGGGGGGGTGAGCTGTTAGCGGTCGAAGAGCCAGGTCTTGAGGAGTCTCCTGAAGGTGAGGAGGTCCTGGGTCTGGCGTAGAGAGGTGGGGAGAGAGTTCCAGGTCTTGGCGGCGAGGAAGGAGAAGGATCTGCCGCCGGAGGTCTTGCGCTGGATCCTGGGGACGATGGCGAGGGCAAGATTGGCAGAGCGGAGTTGACGAGTGGGGGCGTAAAAGTTGAGTCTGGAGTTGAGGTAGGTAGGTCCAGTGTTGTGTAGAGCCTTGTGAGCGTGGGTGAGGAGTTTAAAGGTGATCCTCTTGTCCACGGGGAGCCAGTGGAGGTCCTTCAGGTGAGGGGAGATGTGACATCGGCGGGGTATGTCGAGGATCAGGCGGGCGGATGCATTTTGGATACGCTGGAGTCGTTTGATGTCTTTTGTTGGGATGCCTGTGTAGAGTGCGTTGCCGTAGTCAAGTCTGCTACTGACGAGGGCTTGGGTCACCGTCTTTCTGGTTCCTGTTGGGATCCACTTGAAAATTCTGCGTAGCATTCGAAGGGTGTTGAAGCAGGAAGAGGAGACGGCGCTGACCTGTTTGGACATGGTGAGGGCGGAGTCCAGGATGAAGCCGAGGTTTCTTGTGTGGCTGGCTGGGGTGGGTGGGGGTCCGAAGTCGGTGGGCCACCAGGAGTCGTTCCAGGCCGAAGGGGTGCGCCCGAGGATGAGGACTTCCGTCTTGTCGGAGTTGAGCTTCAGGCGGCTGTCGTTCATCCACTCGGCGATGGCTTTTAGTCCCTCGTGGAGGTTGGTTTTGGCGGTGAGTGGGTCTTTGGCCAGGGAGAGGACGAGCTGGGTGTCGTCGGCGTAGGAGATGATGCTGAGGTGATGTTGGCGGGCCAGTTTAGCGAGGGGGGCCATGTAGACGTTGAACAACGTAGGGCTGAGGGAGGAGCCTTGGGGGACGCCGCAGATGAGGTTGGTGGCTTTGGAGCGGAAAGGGGAGAGTCGGACTCTCTGGGTTCTGTCGGAGAGGAAGGATGAGATCCAGTTGAGGGCTTTATCTTGGATGCCGGCTTCATGGAGGCGGGTCAGTAGGGTGCGGTGGCAGACTGTGTCAAAAGCGGCTGATAGGTCGAGGAGGATGAGGGCTGAGGTTTCGCCGTTGTCCATTTGAGTTCTGATGTCATCTGTGGCGGAGAGGAGTGCAGTCTCGGTGCTGTGGTTTCGTCTGAAACCGGATTGAGAGGGGTCTAGGATGGAGTTGTCTTCGAGGAAGTGGGCGAGCTGTGTGTTGACGATCTTCTCGATTACTTTTGCTGGAAAAGGGAGGAGAGAGATCGGTCGGAAGTTTTTGAGGTCGTTGGGGTCAGCCTTGGGTTTCTTAAGGAGGGGTTGGATTTCTGCGTGTTTCCAGCTGTCTGGGAAGGTGGCGGAGTCGAAGGAGAGGTTGATGATCTTGCGGAGTTTGGGGGCGATAATGGCGTTGGCTTTGTTGAACACGTGATGTGGGCATGGGTCCGTGGGAGAGCCTGAGTGGATGGTGTTCAGGGTTGTTATTGTTTCGGTGTCGTCCACGTCGGTCTAGGCGGTGAGGCGGCAGGCGTCTGTGGAGCTGTCAGGGGTGGGGTCTGGCGGCGGAGTGGCGTTGAAGCTGTCGTGGATGGTAGTGATTTTCTGGTGGAAGAAGGTGGAGAGGTCGTCGCAGAGTTTCTGGGAGGGCGGGATGTCGTTGGAGTTGGCGTTGGGGTTTGAGAGTTCCTTCACGATGCCGAAGAGTTCTTTGCAGTCGTGGGCGTTGTTGTTGATGCGTTCAGTGAAGTGGGTGCGCTTGGCGACTCGGATCCGTTGGTGGTGTTCACGGTTGGCGTCTTTGAGGGAGGCGAGGTTGTCGGGTGTGCGCTCTAAGATCCACTTCTTCTTGAGCTTCTGGCAGAGGCTTTTGGAGGCGGTCAGTTCGTCTGTGAACCAGGCTGTTTTTTTCTTTCCTTGGTTGGCGGTGGGTTTCTTGAGTGGGGCTAAGGTGTTGGCGCAGTCGAGAATCCATTGATGGAGGTTGATGGCGGCAGAGCTTGGTCGGTTGAGTCGGGTGGTGGGTTTTTGACGAGGGTGCTGGTTAGTTGGTCTTGGGTGATTTTTCCCCAACGGCGGTGAGGACGTAGAGGGATGCGGTGGTGTTCGGTGATTTTCGTATAGGAAAAGTGGACGCAGTGATGGTCGGTCCAGTGGAGTTCGGAGGTGTGGCTGAAAGAGATGTGGTTGCTTGAGGTGAAGAGGGGGTCAAGAGTGTGTCCGGCGATGTGGGTGGGAGTGTTGACCAGTTGACGGAGTCCGAGGTTGAGGAGGTTTGAGGTCAGTGATGCGGTGTTGACGTCGTTGTTATTTTCCAGATGGTAGTTTAGATCTCCCAGGAGGATGTAGTCTGGGGAAGCGAGGGCGTGGGTGCTCGCGAGGTCGGCGACGGTGTCGCTGAAGGGGGCTCTTGGTCCTGGAGGGCGGTATATGAGGGTTCCTTTGAGGGTCGTGTTGGGGTCCGTGTGGATCTGGAAGTGGAGGTGTTCGGCTGTCTTGAGGGTGTCGTCCGTGTGGGTGTGGATTTTGAGGGTGGATTTGTGGGCAATGGCTATTCCGCCGCCGATTCCGTTGGTTCGATCTCTTCTGGTGATTTTGTATCCCTCCGGTATGGCGATTGCGATGTCCGGGGCCGAGGAGTCGTTCCACCAGGTTTCGGTCAGGAAGGCCACGTCAGGGACGGTGGTGTCGAGTAGGTCCCAGAGTTCGATGGCGTGTTTTCGTGCGGAGCGTGTGTTGATGAGGATGCAGTTCAGGTGGTTGGTGTTGGAAGTTCTTGTTGTTGGCTTCGCCTTTCTGTCGCAGGAGAAGTTGCAGGTGCGGCTGGGAGAAAGGTCCTTTTGTGTGCTTCGGGGTTGCAAGGAAGCACTCTGCGGAGGGGCCGGGGTTGAGTGCGCGGAGTTCGTTGGTTGAGTAGCGGACGCAGGGGAAGCGGGGGGCGCGAGGACCACGGGGGGTGGCGCTGGGCGCGGTCCAGGCACGGACGGGCGCAGACGGGCTTGCCTCTGGCGCTCCTCCGCCGGAGGGAGCGGCGAATGGGGGCACGAGGGGGGCGGGGCCGCAGGGAGGCAGCAGCAGGGATCGGAGAGCAGGGGGAGCGCACAAGTGGCAAAAGGCTCAAAAAATCGAGCGAAATTAAAGGCAGTCACAATATGAAAACACACAGTATGAAATACAGTAATGGCACAGTACACGATCGGGGAAACAGCAATCAGAGGGGCACAACTGGGGCAGAAGCGCCAGAGGCGAGGCGCAGAAAAATGAGAAAAACAACTTACGGGATGGCGGAAAGCGGCACACGGGTCAAGTGAAGCTAGTCAGAGCCCACTAGACCCCAGGGATGAGGCGCAGGAGGATGCCTGCGGGTGGAGGAGGGCCTCGAACACGCAAACCGCAGCGTGGTCGGGGGACAGAGGCAGGAGGCAGCAGGTTGGTGCTGCGATCGTGGGGGGCGAGCTCAGGACCTGAACAGGTCAGAGGTCGCTCACTCGCGACACGCAGCGCCAGCCATTAAGAAGGGAGGGGGGAGGGAGGAGCAGCTGGGAGGCGGGAGGGAGCGGCGAATGGGGGCGCGAGGGGGGCGGGCCGCAGGGAGGCAGCGGCAGGGATCGGAGAGCAGGGGGAGCGCACAAGGGGCAAAAGGCTCAAAAAATCGAGCGAAATTAAAGGCAGTCACAATATGAAAACACACAGTATGAAATACAGTAATGGCACAGTACACGATCGGGGAAACAGCAATCAGAGGGGCACAACGGGGGCAGAAGCGCCGGAGGCGAGGCGCAGAAAAATGAGAAAAACAACTTACGGGACGGCGGAAAGCGGCACACAGGTCAAGTGAAGCTAGTCAGAGCCCACTAGACCCCAGGGATGAGGCGCAGGAGGATGCCTGCGGGTGGAGGAGGGCCTCGAACACGCAAACCGCAGCGTGGTCGGGGGACAGAGGCAGGAGGCAGCAGGTTGGTGCTGCGGTCGTGGGGGGCGAGCTCAGGACCTGAACAGGTCAGAGGTCGCTCACTCGCGACGCGCAGCGCCAGCCATTAAGAAGGGAGGGGGGAGGGAGGAGCAGCTGGGAGGCGGGAGGCGGGAGGGAGCGGCGAATGGGGGCGCGAGGGGGGCGGGCCGCAGGGAGGCAGCGGCAGGGATCGGAGAGCAGGGGGAGCGCACAAGGGGCAAAAGGCTCAAAAAATCGAGCGAAATTAAAGGCAGTCACAATATGAAAACACACAGTATGAAATACAGTAATGGCACAGTACACGATCGGGGAAACAGCAATCAGAGGGGCACAACGGGGGCAGAAGCGCCGGAGGCGAGGCGCAGAAAAATGAGAAAAACAACTTACGGGACGGCGGAAAGCGGCACACGGGTGAAGTGAAGCTAGTCAGAGCCCACTAGACCCCAGGGATGAGGCGCAGGAGGATGCCTGCGGGTGGAGGAGGGCCTCGAACACGCAAACTGCAGCGTGGTCGGGGGACAGAGGCAGGAGGCAGCAGGTTGGTGCTGCGGTCGTGGGGGGCGAGCTCAGGACCTGAACAGGTCAGAGGTCGCTCACTCGCGACGCGCAGCGCCAGCCATTAAGAAGGGAGGGGGGAGGGAGGAGCAGCTGGGAGGCGGGAGGCGGGAGGGAGCGGCGAATGGGGGCGTGAGGGGGGCGGGGCCGCAGGGAGGCAGCGGCAGGGATCGGAGAGCAGGGGGAGCGCACAAAGGGCAAAAGGCTCAAAAAATCGAGCGAAATTAAAGGCAGTCACAATATGAAAACACACAGTATGAAATACAGTAATGGCACAGTACACGATCGGGGAAACAGCAATCAGAGGGGCACAACGGGGGCAGAAGCGCAGGAGGCGAGGCGCAGAAAAATGAGAAAAACAACTTACGGGACGGCGGAAAGCGGCACACGGGTCAAGTGAAGCTAGTCAGAGCCCACTAGACCCCAGGGATGAGGCGCAGGAGGATGCCTGCGGGTGGAGGAGGGCCTCGAACACACAAACCGCAGCGTGGTCGGGGGACAGAGGCAGGAGGCAGCAGGTTGGTGCTACGGTCGTGGGGGGCGAGCTCAGGACCTGAAACAGGTCAGAGGTCGCTCACTCGCGACGCGCAGCGCCAGCCATTAAGAAGGGAGGGGGGAGGGAGGAGCAGCTGGGAGGCGGGAGGGAGCGGCGAATGGGGGCGCGAGGGGGGCGGGGCCGCAGGGAGGCAGCGGCAGGGATCGGAGAGCAGGGGGAGCGCACAAGGGGCAAAAGGCTCAAAAAATCGAGCGAAATTAAAGGCAGTCACAAAATGAAAACACACAGTATGAAATACAGTAATGGCACAGTACACGATCGGGGAAACAGCAATCAGAGGGGCACAACGGGGGCAGAAGCGCCGGAGGCGAGGCGCAGAAAAATGAGAAAAACAACTTACGGGACGGCGGAAAGCGGCACACGGGTCAAGTGAAGCTAGTCAGAGCCCACTAGACCCCAGGGATGAGGCGCAGGAGGATGCCTGCGGGTGGAGGAGGGCCTCGAACACGCAAACCGCAGCGTGGTCGGGGGACAGAGCCAGGAGGCAGCAGGTTGGTGCTGCGGTCGTGGGGGGCGAGCTCAGGACCTGAAACAGGTCAGAGGTCGCTCACTCGCGACGCGCAGCGCCAGCCATTAAGAAGGGAGGTGGGAGGGAGGAGCAGCTGGGAGGCGGGAGGCGGGAGGGAGCGGCGAATGTCAATGTACCTAAAAATGTGATGTAATAAACTGCGGCCATTTTACACTAGGGAGGGATGGAGATACGGTCATGTGTTGGATGGAGAATGGCCGAGCCTGGAGCACGTATGGGAGGAGCTGTGTATCAGATATTCGAAATTACATTAAATGTTACATCAGCTTCAGTTAACCAACACCGAGCTCCCTTTCGTGTCCTGTGTAAAAAGGAGTCCCCCATTAAGTAATGTAACTGGTGCTGATGAAAGCGCTCCATCGCTATCGGGTCGAGTTCGCACTATACAGAGCTGCCAAAAAAGTGTATGCTTTTTTTCTTGTCCTATTTAGAATCGTTCGTTGCTCTCCAGCTACTTTCGCGCTATACAAATAAGACACATACGTGCGTCAATAGCACCCCCTGGTGGCTACAGAGGTTAAGGCTCGGACTACATGTTTTAGTTGATATCGTTTTGCCACTAGATGCTGTAATTGCTGTGTGCAATGTTGGTTGTGGCCATGATCGGACTTGTCCAGACCCTGCTCATACAGGCAATCACGAAGACAGAGCCACGCTAAGGTGTGTAGCTTGGTCAGTAAACTGGGGTGTGTCGATTTCAGATTGTCCAACAGTCACGCTGGCATAATGTCAAAATTCATTCTATCACAAGCAGGGCACTTGAGAGGGGCTATAGCGGAAGTGGAAAGGGAGACGAATGCAGATTGGTAGGGGTACCAAGTGAGAGAAAACACAATGTTTTGTAAAATAAGTAACTATTGGAATACTTATAAGGGGGGCGTAGGGGAGAATGGCGGGGACGAGGGAGAGTTAAAATAAATCCTTGTGAAATCCGACAGACATCTCACCATACCCGATTGAAAGCACCTGCACCCAACTATTTTCCAGAAAGTTTAATTATTAGGGGGTGTAGAACCCATAAATACCCCACTGGAGCTACGCCCTGTGTCACGCTTCTTATATTTGCCTCCGGTTTTTAATAAGCTGCTGGCATTAATAGCAACTAATTAAATAATCAATAATGAGAAAGAGACTATCAAACAATAGCCGCGTCTTCCAAGTGTTACTTATTGTTTTTATGGTAACACTCACTGGTAGCACTACACAGACCGCTTGCCGGGACATTAGATGTGTAGGATTTGATAGAACATATTTGTCATCAAGCCAACCACAGGGCACATTTAATTGCCATTCAGTTCCACAATAGACATTCTGTCCTCCCTGCTCAACACAACATCCGAGCAAACAAACCTGCGCACCCACGTCATTGATGGGTGTTTATTTCTATATATGGCGCCTACAACAACAATCAATCAACAGAAAATAAGGTCTTGGGTGCCGACCAGTCAACACAAGGCCAGACGACCAGAAATGATGTGGAAGTTTGAAGGAGGAGTGCAAGGACTTCATTTAGTGGTCTCCAGGGGTCGCAGGTGCGACCCTTGGCTTGCCCCTTGCGACCTCTGGCACTATCTTTGCGACTATTGGCCTTAGCTGTGGCAACATCAGTGCCTGGAACACAAGGGTAGCTCTCTTAATGTTCACAAATAGTGAATATAGATATAGTTATTCACTATTTGTGTAATACAAAAATGGAGTCCACTTTGCTAGAATATGACTCTATCTGGCAGCTAATGTAAGTAACAAAATGCTTTCAAATGTATGAGATGCGTGCTTGAGGGTGAGAGTGTGTTTATGTGAGAGAGAGTGTGTGAATGTGTGTGTATGTGTTAGCACGCGCGTGTGAGTCACAGTAAAGGTCAAATGGCATATGATGTCACTTATGCTACCTCTGGCATTTTGGCGAATTGACGCCCCTGGAGGAATGTTCAGTGGTTGGGTGTGGTTACTCTGGGAGACGGACACAAATGGCGGGCTACGAAGAATAAAAGATTATACAAGAGTAGGTGTGAGCTTGAACTGGGGGCCCAACCAGCACGAGAGATGGTAAACCTCCATGTTTGGCAATGTGTAGTAAAATGCACAACGAATAATGCACAAGAGCTTAAACAGCATATGTTGTTGATCTGGAAGCCATTGTATAGCCCCACAAAGTGTCAAAAAGATTATCAAACTCTTAAGAGGTTGTAACACGAAAAATTGCAAAACTTTAAGTGCAGTCAGGAGAGACCCTACAGTGCATGGCGTCCTAACAAAAGACACAGAATGGCACGCATGCTTCTACCACTAAGACATGCATGATGTCTGGAGTATATTGCTTTTATTACAAGACCGGAAGCTACCATTATACATAGTATCTTTTAATGCCACGTCAAGCAGCTCCTTTAAAGAATTTAACATAAATCTAGAATTAGAACACTGCAACAGTCTATAAATAATCCTCGCATAGAATGTCCTATAAATGCTGCTTCAAGCCAGATAAGTAAAATGACTTAGTTTGTTTATGTAGTTTATAACTGGTTAATGTTTATTGCTGCTTTTATAGTTTATTACACCTCCTCATCTAGAACAAAGCCAATGTCCCCTACCTTGGCTCAGGCCAGCATCACCCACCTACTGAGGCAGGACGTCCACGAGGAAAAAACTTAAGAGTATCAGGACCTGTTTTTTTTTCTGATGTCAGTTTCGAAAAGTTGGTCCCCTTCCACTATGCCTCTAAACCCTCTCGAAAGCACCCAAAGACTGACAGCCAAACCTGGTGACCACTTCAGTGGCGTAATTAATCCCGAGGGGCCCCCTCCCCCTGGACCCAGTCAGGGGCCTGCTGCTCATGCACAGTGTACTTTGCTGAGGGGGGCCACGAGAGCGTAGGGGCCCCCTACATCGCAGGGGCTGCGGGGGCCTTTGATACACTACTCAACCACTTCTGTATTGTCAAGAGCAAGAAAGTGATGATCAGCTTGGACGCGGTCCTCTCACATGAAGGAAGGTTTCCTTGTGTCTGTTTGAGCTTTATGTGGGTGAAGACTGCATATCACGTAGCATCCACGCTAAGAAACATATGACAATAATACAGGAAATTCGTTTTTTAGATTTTCAGCATCAGCTTGATGCATCAAGTCCAAGGAACTAGAACACCTTCATTAACTTTTTCTTTGATTAGCTATTCTTAAGTCCTAGCTTTTGACAAGATATCTACCCATGTGTTTTGTCACCACCTCTGAGATGTTGTTGAGGAAGAAGAAAACACATTCTTCATCATACTTCAGCTTTTCTTATGTCGCGATGCTTTTAAGGGTTACACCTCTGACTTGGGGGACGTATTTGGGACAGTGTAACAGAAACTGTGGCAGATCCCGAAGGGCACTGCATGCAGAATTAGCCTTTGAGGCTAGATTTCTTCTCTTTAGCAGGTTTCATAATAGGAGGGAGCTGCTTCTAGCTAGGACAAAGAAATCTTCTTTCCTTACAATGTATGAGCTTTATATGATAGAATTGTATCTGCTGGGCATCATCAAACAGGCCAGCTCGGCCTGTCGGGTGGAGGTTCTTTGTTTTGTGTCTCTCTGCATTCTAGCACGTTGTTTGCTTATGATCTTGTTAACTTTTCACCTGCATGAGCTTCAAGATGATAGAGTTGTTAGTGTTCAGCGCTACATCAAGACCTTTGGCTTCTTTTTCCCAGCTGTTGACAAAATCTGATTTAAGGCGCATGTCAAAGAGTTCTCTCTAGGCCTTGTCAAACACGTTTTTCCCATGATATCCTATTCTTTTCAGGTCTTACTTTTTCGGAGCCATTTAGGCGCAATGTATGTCCCCCATGACGGTATGTCCAGGAGAGCATCTCATTCTTTTGAACTCTCAAAGTTCAGTTGAACTGAATTCCTTTAGTGCATTATTGATGTTTACATGCAGTTCTTTTCCATGGAACTAATAGTGATATCAGATTGTTTCTTTTTCTATGCGTTATCATAGTGCCTCAACTCTGCAATAGCTTCTACATGCATTATTTAGGATGGACAAAGGCACTCTGACACAATTCATGGCCGAACACAGAAGTTCATAGAGATCACCGTCAGCATGAGTTGGGTGCATTTTAAGCATTTTCCGAATTGAATAACTATGCAAGACTCCATAGTGTTGAAAATGGATATTTAACAATCTGTTACACCATTGATAGGCCAATGACTCCATCTTATATTTCCTGTACAGCACTGTAACTCTTCTGCAGTTCATAGAGATCATAGCCTCAGAGATTTATGACAGATGATAATCTGTTTAGTTCTGACGAAATGACAGGCATTGCTGAAGTTAAAACATTTATATGGCATTAGAGGGTTAACTGAACAATGTTTGTTACTTCGGGCCTGCAGGCATGTTTAGAAAACCCTAAGTCATTTACGTATGTATTACTGCAGTACAATATTTTCATTATTTAGAAAGTCTTTAAACATCAATTCATAGGTCTAAGCCAGACCAGAAAGAAAACTTTGACTAGAAAAATCTTTTTTCGCCTTTAGCAAATATGTCCTTTTATAAAACCCATGGTAACAACCGAAAGAGAGTTAGGTACATTTCAAATTATCAGTGATTTGAATATTAAATCCTGTCTAGAGTGATCATTTCAGCTTTGTAATACAGGTAAGTTATCTACAGTGATATCCTATCAGGAGATCTTTAAAAAAAAACAGGACTAGTGGACCTCTCATAAGCAAAGCTTTATTGTCTGTCAATATTCCTGGGAACAAATGAGAGACCTTGTTGGAGTGTCATGACACTTTCTGAATGTAACATAATCTTTTCACTGAGCATTAATTAATGAAACTAAATTAGACTTTTTCTATCACTATATTCTGGTACTCAGAAGCTCTGTTCTTTTGTGGGATCAACCATCTACCAATATTTTCTATTCTCATTCATACTGTGCTACCTGCAGCCAGGTATGTCACCATCTAAGGTAGTGGTTTCCAACATTTTGACTTCTGTGGACCCCCATTTTATCATTACTTGAACCCAGGGACCCCCAGTGAATAATTATTGGAATCCAGGGAGCCCCCCTCCTAATGAATCATTGCTGGAAGCCTGGTACCCTGGCCTAAACATTGTTGATGATTTGAAATGCAAAACAATACACAAAAATACAGAAACAAGTATTCATTAAACACATAAACAAATGTTAACACATTTTATTTAATTTGTTAACAAATATAAATAAATAAAAAAAAAATAATAGGAAGGGTGATGTTTTTCTAAATTCAATTGAAACCACAAATCATCCATACTGTATTCTGTTAGATGCACCTGCTCTGCTCCCATAAATCAACCTGAGGATGCTAATTACATTTTTGGCCTCCTATTTCAAATTCCTTGACCTCTACAGTACTTTTTAAAATTTTCTGTTGTACAGTGAGCCACTTCATGTATATACACTTTATTAATCTGTGAATATTATTTAATTTTCTAAGAAGTCGCAGACCCTCTGAGGAGGTTTCGTAGACCTCCCCACCCTTAGGGGTCCCTGGACCACAGGTTGGGAGCCACTGATCTAAGGGATAACCTTCTCTCCATGACATTGAAACAGGAACCTGATGGTCCACCTTTTGTCTCATTGCTGCACTAAGTGTTTGGACAAAAAAAATCGAATAAAAAATATCATGAAACAAAAATATTAGGTCAAGAATATTATGATGTCCAAAATATTGTGGACAGAAATATCGACAGTAAGAATATTGTTTTAAACACTGTTTGTAATATTGTTGTAAAAAAAATAATTTTTTAAAATATGTTTTACATAATTTCATTTTTGTATTTCATTATGTTTTTGTAGTATATATTTAGTGTTGTATGTTTATATTTATGTTAATTTTTGATTTATTTAATGTAAAACGTAAATATGCAATATTTAAAATAAATAATAGAGTCGTTTTTTGCTATAAGTTTTTTATGTTGTGGAGTGGGATGTTGGGTTTGTAGGGAAAAAGGGCTGGGAGATTTTAAAAATATGTTTGTATTAAAGTGTGATTTAATATTTGCTCTATGAGTGATACCATGATATTTTTTTAATTTTATTTGTAGTTTTATATTTAATTTTGTTGTATTTTAAGAGAAATTATTTGCTGAAATTTGTGAAAACAATGTTTATTTTAATACAAATACTTTTTTTAGTTGTGTAATGTTGATGTTTTGCAATGTTTTAGTATGTGTTAAATATTTTGATAAATGTGATGTAGAATTTATTAATGCTTATTTTACCTTTTTCATTTATATTGAAAATATTTTAAATGTTTAAATGTAAGAAATTTCTCTGTGAATTAGGGAAGGATTCCCCAGTTAACAATAATTCTCCAATCCCTGAACTCTTGTATGCGGACGATGCAGTACTCATTTCAAGGACAGCAAATGGCCTCCAGATCTTATTGAATGCTTTTAATACTTTTATGGGGAACCTTGGTCTTAAAATTAACAGAACTAAGTCATTTGTTATGAAGTCCGGACCCAAATTAGCAAAAACGATTTTTTTTATTTTAGATGGGCATGAGATACTTAAGGTCCCACATTTTACGTATCTGGGGGTCCCCATTGATGTAGATTTGAACTGGAAGTTTTTAGTTAATATACGTTCAATACAATTCCAAAAAGCCATTGAAGCTGTTTTTAGGTTTGCAAGAAGACTCCGGCATAAACCTGTTAAGGAAATGATGACTGTCTTCTCTTCTAAGTGTCTCTCTATCGCGACATTTGGAGCTGGGGTTTGGGGGCTTGCAGAATGTACAGGACTCCAGATTATAGAAAATAAATTTTTAAGAAGGTTATTATCAGTCCCTCAATCTACATCAGTAAAGTTCTGTCATAAAGAAGTAGGTTTGAGATACATATCGAGCTATATAAAACTTCAACCTCTCATACTGTGGGTAAAAATCTGGACTAAGCCTGAAGCGCTTTTATGTAGAAAGGTGATACAGGACTGTCTCCTTTTGTCACGATTTCTAGATATACCCTGGCTTAGATATGTTTATCTCTCTCTCCTATCATTAGGATTAGGAGACTTTTTCCTCAAACCAGATACTCTAACAAGACAGGACATTAAGAAGGTTAAAGACGTATTCTGGCAGAAAAATCAGGACATGGACCCAGCCTCTAGTGTAATGAGACTATGGACGAGGTATGAGACACAACAACTTCAACCAAAGTTGTATCTGACCATTATCAATCATGAGCGACAAAGGTTTTTACTCACAAGACTACGTCTAAATACTTTACACTATCTGATAGCATTTCCAGTTGCTGGAACCTGGTTTAAGAACCTTCCTCCTTGTTGTTGCGATGGGAAGACATCTCAGAGTACATTACTTTTTATGCTTTTTTGCACTTTATATGCTGTTCCAAGGAAAAGGTTTTTACGTCCGTTATTTCAGTCTAACAGTATTAGAACTAGCCAGCTTGCTTATTCCCACTTACATGATCTGGGAAATATGGACATAATCCAGGCTGTGTTAAATTTTAAATATGCTGCTTATGGTGTTAGGAAAATATATTAATAACGTTTTTAGAAATTTTTATGATTGAGAAATTTGTATGTTATTTATTTATTTTATGTCTTTTATGGTCTTTTTGCACCGAATAAAGCAAAGTAATGAAAGTAATATTTTTAAAATAGTTTGGTTGAATTTTGTATTACAGTTTACTGTTAAATTGTATTTATTTATTTCATTATGTAGTAAGTTTTTTATGCAAAATACTTTTTTTCTATTCTATTTTGTAAAAAGTTTGAATCATTCAGTACATTAGTGTTTATAATTTTATATATTAAATATCGAAAATTACAGCTTTTATGATATCAATGAATAATTTATGACTATAAAGTATTTATATTTGTCTATACATAATGATAAGATATATGTTTACTTGATTAATTTTGCGTATAAGTGTGTTGAGAAAATAAATAAAATATGTTTTCTTTAATGTGTAGGTATACTGCTACTTTTTATTTTTTTAAAGGTTTATGAAAATAAATTCATTTAGAAACATAGTTTTGTGTAATTGCCAATTTATAGTTATATTGGTTATATTTTTTATACAATTAGTTATTCATTATGCTTTTCAATGCACTATTTTAATTTTTAGAATGTGTGGTGGAAAGTGATTATATATTCATTGCATTTAGTAAATTATATTTTTGTGTTATTACATAATTTATTATTAATGTATGTTTACTTTTTTGTTAGTTTGTAGAATGTTGTAATTTGATCTGTATATATAAAATATAGATGATTTTTATGACTATTTCTTATATTTGATATTTTGTAGGTAATGTTAGACACGTTTCTTTTAATGGAGTGTTAAATATACCTTGTGCTATCTTTAGTGTTAAACATCTTCAAAAATATATTTGGACTGGACTGGGAATAGTGAATGCAACCACTTTAGTCTCCAACACCTTCCCCTAAATACTTTTGATTGGAGTGGGAATATTAAATGTGAACCTTTCAGTGACCAAATGCTTCCCCGAAATGGTTTACATTGGAGTGGTAATAGCAAATGTGACTATTTTAATTACTGAAAACTTCCCCAAAATGGCTTAAATTGGAGTAGGAATAGTTAGTGTGACCCTTTTAGTGTCCAACACCTTCTCCAAAATGTTTGAGGTTGGAGTGCAAATAATACATTTTATACCTTTAGGGGCATATTTAAGAGCCCCTAGAGCCACCATAGCGGCAGCATAGAGTAATTGTTTTTACGCTCAGGCGGCGCCAAAGTGGCATTTTACCCATACCATATCTACAAAGTGGTGCAATGCATGCACTGTGCCACTTTCTACACCCCCTGCGCCACATTATGCCTATGTCAGGCATAATGTATGTAAGGGGGCGTTCCCCCATTAGGGGAGCCGAAAAAATTGTGCCATTTTTTTCAGCACTTTTAACACCTGCTCAGAGTAGGCATTAAAAAGGGACATACCATTATTTATAATGGGCCCCTTTGTACTCTGCAGGAGTAGCTCCAAAAGTTTGGTTCCTGCAGAGTACATTAACAGTGTAAAAAAAATGACGCTATTGCCCCCTACCTTGCGCCATGTTGCACTGCATTTTAAATACGGAGCACACATGGTGGCAGTAGGGGGGCACTAAGGGGGGCAAGTAAAGTGGTGCTGCACTGGGTGCAGCGCCACTTTCCTTAAATCTGGCCCTTAGTATCTAAAACCTTTCCCAGAATGGTAATGGAGTGGAGTGGGAATAGTGAAGGTAACCATTTTATTCTCCAACACCATCTCCTAAATGGCTTGGATTGGAGTGGGAATAGTACATTTTACCCCTTTAGTGTCCAACACCTTCCCCAAAATAGTTTAAATTGGAGTGGGAATATTCAATGTGATCCCTACAGTATTCAGCACACTCCTCAAAATGTTTTAGGTTGGTGTCAAAGTAGCAAATGTTGCCCCACTCTAGTGTCCAACTTATTTCCCAAAATAGTTTAGTTTGGAGTGGCAAAAGGACATTTTATACCTTTAGTATACAAAACCTTTCCCAAAATGGTTTAAATTGGAATGTAATTAGTAAATGTGACCACTTTAGAGTCCAATAGCTTCCACAAAAGTGTTTAGATTGGAGTGGGAAGAGTAAATGTTCCCCTTTTAGTTTACAAAATATTACTCAAAGTAGTTTAGATTAAAGTAGGAATTGTAAATGTGACTGCTTTGGTGTACACCTTCCCATAAATGGCTTAGATTACAGTGGGAATAGTAAATGTGAACCCTTTAGTGTCCACCACCATCCCCAAAATGGTTTAGGTTGGAGATGGACCAGTAATTGTGACCCCTTTAGTGTCCAACACCTTCCCCAAAATAGTTTACATTGGAGTGGGAATATTCAATGTGATCCCTACAGTATTCAGCACACTCCTCAAAATGTTTTAGGTTGGTGTCAAAGTAGCAAATGTTGCCCCACTGTAGTGTCCAACTTCTTTTGCAAAATAGTTTAGTTTGGAGTGGCAAAAGGACATTTTATACCTTTAGTATCCAAAACCTTTCCTAAAATGGTTTAAATTGGAGTGTAAATAGTAAATTTGACCACTTTAGAGTCCAATAGCTTCCACAAAAGTGTTTAGATTGGAGTGGGAAGAGTAAATGTTCCCCTTTTAGTTTACAAAATATTACTCAAAGTAGTTTAGATTAAAGTAGGAATAGTAAATGTGACCGCTTTGGTGTAGACCTTCCCATAAATGGCTTAGATTACAGTGGGAATAGTAAAGGTGAACCCTTTAGTGTCCACCACCATCCCCAAAATGGTTTAGGTTGGAGGTGGACCAGTAATTGTGACCCCTTTAGTGTACAACGCAACCCCCAATAGGAGTAGTGGTAGTAAATGTGACAACTTTACTGTATTCTTTGCTTACATGCTAGTGCTATTAATGTGTTTAATGTCAAAAGCAAACTCACTGTTTGTTGCATATTCTTATTGCAGATTGTTGGAGATGTCTCAAAATTCTTCGATTAAAATAGGAATAACAGCCTTGAATGTGGGCAAAGCTTAAGTATTGTTTGTATCCTTGCCTGGTCATAGTTGATTACTATTTAATGTGGGGAGAAGTTGTTCATTTTAATCTTAATGTGATCTAGTAGTTTGTGGTAAGTGGTACTTTGTTTATAGGTGGCAAGGTGTATATGAGGGGTATATCATTTTTTTTTATATTCACCATGTATGGTGTATATCTGAGTGAATGTCTAGAGCACATTTTGAATGTTTCGTTCATCTTCCATGTTGGACACTGGCTTAGTCTTAATAAACTATCCGCTGTAGCAAATATAATATTTGTTTGTCATTATTAAGGTTGTCATGTAGGAGGAAGGGTTCATCATTATTTGTGGCGGTTACGTATTCAGGAATTTGGATGTCTTTGTATCTTCTAGGCGCAGGAGCACTATCACTAGTGGCTTTGTTAGTTCATGCTATCAAACATTTTAAAGTGGATAAGGCTGGTAGCAGGCCTGTGATTTGTTCAGGTACTTTAGGGAGTACATCTTTTAGAATTTTAGTAGTGGGCTCTGGGGAAGTACTGCTTGTCTCTTTAAAATCATGAAGTACATGTTTTATTTCGATTTCGGTGACATTGAAGGGTGGTTGTATTCTCTCATTTTGATAACAACATCATTTTTCATAACAGCATTAGAGAAGTATTATGTACATTTCTCATTAAAATGCTCAGTGATTGTGTTTTCTTGGCTGTTTGTGTAGCCCATGTGTGAGAGTAATTGTTTGCCTTTCATTTTATACTTATGTGTGTTGGTGATTATTATTGTAGTTCTTTTTTCAGTTTTCCATTGAAGCTGTTCCTATGTGGATCATCTGGTTTGGTTTATGTTGTAGTAGTTATGTTTTAAACATTTATTTTTGGGTGGTTTGTATGGGATGGGGGCTTTGGGTTTTATTTTTGAGGTTTAAGGTTCATTTGATGTGTAGAAGTACTTTGATTTTACTCACTTATTACGTGCATTTCTACTGGTGTTTGATTATTGAATTTTATTGCTGGTTCTGTAGGTTGTAGATTGTGTTTTATTTTTTCTGTAGTACCTAAAGCTTGGCAGATACATAAAGTAGAGAGTTTGGGTAGATATTTGTACTATAACCTTTGTAAAATAAGTTACTTTCAGCTATGTTAATTTAAATGTTTTACTTACTCATGAAGGTACTTCCAGTTTTCTTCTTTGGTTTTCTGTTGGCAATCTGGCAGAGTGCTGTTCTTTGCAGCATTGGTGTTTTTGGGGTGGTAGGTGTATAAATGTTCTATTGCTTTTATATTGTATTAATAATTACTTAATTATTTATACTGGTTAATTTGCTTTGCAGTTGTTTTTATTGGTTAGTGTTAATTTAGTTTGATGTTTTTATCCGTTATTTCCTTTTATAGTGGACGCTAATTAGTATTTCTTATTTAATGTTTAATATATTTTTGTGGTTTTCTTTTGTGTTGTGCTGAATATATTTATGCTTAATTTTATTTAATGTTTAATAGTAATCAAATATTCATAAAATAGAGTTATTATAGTATGTTGTTATATTTAGATTTTTTTTTTTTAATATTCGTGTAGTTGATATTGTGTATTTTGATATTTGTTTCATTTTATAAGGTTATTTAAAGGTAACTATATTTTTGTTTCTAATATTTGTGGTTTTGATGTTTTTATCCGTTATTACCTTTTATAGTGGACGCTTATTAGTATTTCTGATTTAATGTTTAATATATTTTTGTGGTTTTCTTTTGTGTTATGCTGAACATATTTATGCTTAATTTTATTTAATGTTTACTAGTAATCAAATATAAATAAAATAGAGTTATTATAGTATGTTGTTATATTTTGATTTATTTTTTTTAATATTCGTGTAGTTGATATTGTGTATTTTGATATTTGTTTCATTTTATAAGGTTATTTAAAGGTAACTATATTTTTGTTCCTGATATTTGTGGTTTTGATATTAGTTGAAAAAGATATTGCTAACGTGATATTTTGGCAATTGATATTGGTGTTTTTGTTAATGAAGTATAGGATGGCAATATTTTGGAAACAATATTTTTTGTGATGATTCTGTAAATCAATATTGTTTTCAATTATATTATTGCATTGATCTGCCTCACTGATTAAATTGTTTGGTTCTATTCAGATTATTAATTCAGGGTGCCTGAGACCTCCCCCCCTCATTAGTTGGTCATGAGAGGAATCCAAGGTTGTTTTTTACATAAAAATCCACACTAGGGTTTACATAACAAATCACGTTTGTAGACCTGCTGAAACATAGCTCCTTCCCAATCTTCACCCAAATCTCTGCCATGAGAATCTGCCTCCCTTGCTTTGCTCTCAGTTAAACTAGCCCAATCTTCCAAGATGACATCAGAGAATGCCTCCAATTCTAGGCTGCAAGTGCATGATCCCTGAAAGAAAGTATTCACAATGCCTACTCTTTCTTGCAGCAAACACCCTGGTCAAATTACCTCCTAAAGACAGGCCTCTGCCACAGAAAAACATGACCAGACCAAAGTGAAATCAATGACATTGAACCCAAGGCATAACTCCCACCTCTACCTGATAGTTCATGAACAACAGTTGTATAACTGTTTACCTTTCAGGTACTACACATTCTAAATCTGATGTTATGTAGTGCAACCAAGAGAGGCCTTTTGAACTATTTTTTTCTGCTTTTCTATCCATATCACTTAGACAGCTTCAAAGCACCCATGGGTGCCATACAATTAATTTTCCAATCATTGTATCTTACATTGTCTGTGATGAAATAGAAAGCAACTCAATTTCAGTGACTAAAGTGTATAACCATCCAACAATACTAATTTGTTACACTCCACAAAGACCATGAAAACCTGCTTCAGGAGAAGGTAAGAAGAGAAAACCTTATTACTTTGCCTACCAGATGTTTAAGGATGTGAAATTGTATTTTGAGGACTCATGAATTGAACCATAAAATTATTTTAAAATTGACTTACGGAGATACTATGAATTATTAAAAAATGTAATGCTTCGTTCATTTGAAGGCCATAAGGTATGTCAAGTATGAAGGGTTATGAAAATGATTCTTAGGTTAGGTACAGACCTGCTCTGATTCTTATCTTGGTAGAAGGTAAACATACCTTATGATTATGTGAAGAACATAGTACAGAAAAAAGTCTTCCTATATCTCCCATCTCTTTATAGGAATATGAAAATTAGCAGCTATTAACCACTCGAATCACGTCCATTCACAATCTCACAACCTAAGAAATATTTTAACGAAAAATAGTTCTAGCATGGGACGATGTGACTTGAACCATATGCTTCTATAGGCTTTGTTTGGGTCATGTACAGTTGTCACTTTAAAGATGTTTGTCTTTTAACTATTTGGTAAGATTGTGCATTTAATTTCCTACACTTTTTTGTCAGCCTTGCTGCAAGTCAGCTGATGTAGAACATGCCTGTACAGTTCAGATAGGAGGAGTCATCGGTGGTAATGTGGGAGGTAGGTTCAATAGTGAAAGCGATGGGTACTGAGCTGTGGCTTGAGAGAGGTTGGATATGTGTCAGGGCTATAGAGACCTAGGAAGAACTTTACAATGTTGAAAGACAAAGTAGAGATGATCCATGAGCTTAAAACATGTTCCCAAAACGTATAGTGATGAATCATCCTTCTAAGAGAATGGAGATTCTTGAGTACTGAAATTTATGAAAGTGGAAACCCAAAATTAAGGTTCTAAGTGGCAGGGGATTTGGGCCAAACAGAGAATGTCTTTGAACCTGGACAGGACTTTGTCTTATACTATTTTTGCATAACTATTTGACCATTTTGCAGGGCACTTGCATATCTATAAGGAAGTACTACAAGGCATGAGACTGCATGAAGGAGGCCCTTCCTGCAAAGCAAATATAAAGGAAAACAACATGATAATTTCAAGAGAATATTTAGTACCTTATTTTGGTGAGTAGCAATTTTAATATGCTAATCACCAGAGTTTTAAATTGCAAATCAATTTCAAAGTACCGTTTGGATTATCTAAGAGACATATTTGGTATCTGGGTGTAGTGACAAATTACACCACTACGTTTTGCTTTCAAAATAGTTAATTCACAGGGAAATGTCTCAAGTTAGCAGCCCTCCTTAATCCACCAGACCTTTCCCAAATGTGTCCCTCAGCAACATTCAAATATCACATTCAAGTAAAGGAACATTGGGAACAATATATTCTTATGAGGTGCAACACAAGATAGAGCTTAGTACAGAGTATTGTAATACGTACACTGTACATCCTCCTGCTAAACAATAGTTACATGGAAGATGTAACTGGTGGCATTAGCAATACCTGGTAAAAAGAACAAAAGATACATACAGGGGAGAACTAATGACAAAAAGTTCCATCTGTGAATGAAATTATGAAATGGCTGAGCAGTTCAACAAAATAAAATCTAAAGTCATAACCAATGATACTCCTCAAATTTCATTGCAGTCTTGAGTCTTCTCTCAAACCTACTGACACTTTCCAGATTCACATTTCCGGTCACGACTGGGCTCACACACATCATTGTCATGCAAGGAAGCCTCTCTCACTTCCTGACAGAGTGAGAAATCACTGGCATTTGCAGTAACCATAGAAGGAGCCACTCGCTCTTGGGCTCTCATTCTGCTCTTACCATCCAGAACACAATCATCCCACTATTAATAATGTGCACTCTTATCCTTAGTGGCGGTGCAATCCAAAGCTCTTTCCTTATCCACAGCCAACCTATTATCCACACACCACCATATCCCAATTTAATGGTGTTCATGTGCACACACACAATTCCCTTTGATTCACTAAACTTGCCTTAACCTTTCTGAACCTTCCTCCTTAGTATAACATGCATTTATTGTCCAACTGTCAGTTCAGCCTCTTTCAGTCCATACTTAACATCACAGTATATCTTTGAGAATTTTCAATATATTTCCTCACCACTGACTGATCCCAGTGAATGACCCCTGACCTCTGCATCTACCCAGGATTGATTTTTTTAGGTACATTATACCCACCCCTCCTAATTCTGAAAGTACTCTCACCCGTTTCATGATGTAATAAGCCTCTACTGTCCCTCTCACTTCTAACACCAAATTCTTCTTGCAACTATTACCTAGCAGTAGGATTCCTTTGTTACATGATTAACCATCTCAACAGCCCCATTTCCTCAAGGATGATATAGAGAGATTAGTTTGTGCTTTATACACAAGCACAGCAAATAATCAAACATCTCCCTTGATTTAAGTTGAACACCATTCTAATCACTTAGATAAAAGAACCATTAAAATTGGCTACTGTGAGTTGGGTGACAATGAACATCTATTATTCAGCACTAGGGTACCCTGCTGGGTTAACAGAACATGTGCTTTATAAATGCACATTATGTGATACCAATTCATTGGACCCAGGATATGTAAGTCCAGGTGCTCCCATGGACTAGAGGGCCATTCTCTAAATGAACAATGTGTGATCTCAGAGTTTGCTGTGTCGCATCTGCTCTCTCACAGTCCAGTAAATCCTCGCAAATCTCTCAGTATCAAGATCTATTCATAGACACCAATAACATCTTTGATCCTTTTTTGTCCTAGAAATTCCAAGGTGCCTCTCATAACAAAGAGTTACTCCTTAAAATCACTGGTGTTATGGTGTCTTAAGTTAGTTTAGATCAGCGGCCCTCCAAATGCCCGAGATCTTTCCCAATTGTGTCCCTCAGCAAAATTAAAATCCTGCATTCTTCTGGCGGGACACTGGGAACAATATACGCTTATAAGGTTGACACGCAATAGGGCTTTAGATGGAACATGCAAACCAACTGTAATACATATACTATACCGGGATTTCAATTTTGTTTAGGAAATTCTACATTGCTACATAAAATAAGTTTTCTATATTTTTGGATTGCTTATGGTTAAATGTTCTAAGCACAGTTGCTTTGAGACTTGATGATGGAAGGGTACTTGTTACTAGAACTACTGTTAGCTTGAATTAAACAGTTTTCAAATCATAACATCTCCTGCGTTTTTTGTTGATGTGATTCCACATCTTCACAATCATTACTCTGAGAACTACCTATATAAATGTTGCTTAGCACAGATAAGAGAACAATTCTTCATATGGGATAGTTTATTTATTATGTCCATCAAGGCAATTCTAGAACCTGGACCATCCTAATCTCACAGAGGTTAGTTGAGGAAAGACTTGCTGACCACTGGATCCACATGCTGACCATTGCAACCATATGCAAATAGATCCACTACACTTTCACACCTAAAGCCCTCCTATGCCACCTGGAATACGGAGAACACATCGTTGGATCTCCAATAATTTATATAATGTGCTTTAAAATAAAGTAGCAATCAAACTATCCTACCAAGAAACTAATTTGGAGGACACTGCCCCTTACATTACTGAGTGATATCAACCATCAAGATGATGGTTATTGGTTAAAAATAATTGTATAGTTAGATGTTGCAGTGATAGGTATAAAATGTCTGGAACAAAATATATTTAACCCTAAACAGTAATTTCCCAACTGCAAATGCAGACATAAACCTCCATCAAAAAAATGTGCTAAATCCAGACACCAGCATGTTAAGGTTTTTCACAAATGCTACCTTAAACTGACTTCAACTGTCCCCCAAAAACTTGGGGGCTTATTTACAAGCTGCTTCAACCGCTTGTGCATCACTTTTTATATGGGAAAAAGTGGCTTGTAAATAAGCCCTTGGTGCCTCAACAAGATTTCGTTAGTTCAACCTCTTTGGGTTCCTATGAGGGAACCCTCTCCCTACTGACAGGAAAACATTATCTTCTACAGGTACCTCAATTTGGAACCACTCGAAGTTTATTTGGTGCTACATACCACATGTGACTATGTACAGCGTTTTCATCAAAAAGTCGACTTATTGGCTAAAATCAAACCTAATTTCAGTCAAAAGAACATAAGTCATTATGGCATCTGCAGGATCATGCTTGTCTGTGGCAGAGCAATGAAGTGGCTTTTGTTTGTTTCACACCCAGAAAATGATCTGCTTATTCCTCAACAACATCATGCTTAGAATACCACAATTTGTGATCCATTCTCCTGTTCTATTTGACATGTGATGTTTCCACCGTTTGTTGACAAATGTATTCCCACACCAATGATAATGACACCCAGAAACATCATAAATTGCAGCAAGAATCCGGAGGCCCACAGAACATTTATTCAATTAGAAAAACTGAATTAAATGTTGCATCGAGCCAATGTCAAGCCATCCATCTTACTTTTGAACTGCAAATGAAAACTTATGCAAAAACTGCATTCTTTCTATGTTTCATAATGTCCCCATTGGTTATTCTGTGGCTACTGAATTGACCTGATTATTGAGATGGTACTGACCCATTTAGTCATTCATTCTTAATGAATGATTTATAGTTTGGTGGGAAGGATACACTGCCACATTTGTGGTGGATTAACCTGTCTGCCAAATTGTCATTCCACCCCCTCCATTTAGAGTTGGGAAGATGTTATGTTTCCACTGGCAGTGCTCCCACTGGCTCTCCTATTGGAAATCTTACACCAGACGGACCTGGAGTAGTTGATCTAAGTACATCACACTGTCTTCCCTTTTTAGGGCAGATGGAATGATGTCCTTTATTTTCTGTTCGGGACCGCCAAGATTGCAGAAGCTCCAATGAATGCAGGTTGGGGGGAGATCTCTAAATATGGTCGGAGGTAGTTCACCAGGCCAGTGGAGGTTGACACTTCTGCTTCCCCATGTACAGTGGTCCATCCGCCAAAACTGAAATTAGGTGGTTAGTCTTGTGCTAATCGTGAATTGGATGTAAGAAGCAGCATGTACCCAAAACGGGACTACAACTGGTGTGCTAATCCCGCACAAATATAGACATTGAATATGTGGCAGAATTTGGGTGGAGAAAATACCATACATTCCAAGTTTGCATCTCAGAATAGGTAAAAACATGCATGTAGTAGCATGTTATTCCCAGTTCCAAGGTGTGGAATGATAAATACTGCATTTCTCACAATCTATTGGGGAATTATTACTGCATCATACCACAGGGCACTCAGGATGTAGCCCCTAGTCTACTACAATAAGACCAACTTGTTTTTTCCATCTAAGACACCACATAATAAGTACCATTACCAGATGACACCATGTCACAGGGATGTCTGCTTTTTCAGACTGCGGACTTCCTCAACCAAACAAGTGCATTCTTGGAGTAGCAGTCTTGGTTCTTTTTATTTCAACAAATCTGTAAAAAGATAATTTGTGAGAACAAAAGCCCAGGAATGGAAAAGTGTGCCCTATTTACTTGGAGGCCTCTGGTGAACTTAGATATGTATGAGGCATGTGAGTTGCATGATGCCTCCCCATCAAGCACATCTCTGACTTTAAAGCAATGTGCTTAGACCAAAACCCATCTCATGGCTCAACCCTGTTATGTCTTCATAATCTGTTTCTCCCTTGTAGGTCAACCAGAGACTACTGCACAGTCTTCAAACAAAAACTGTCTCTACATCCTGAAAATGCTGAATACGACACCAGAAGATCGCCACACTTGCAATTTAAAGCCCTCTCACCACACAGGCATCTCGAAACAAACTTATAGAGACTACAGAGAGGAGGGAAGGTTGAAATCACAAGTGTGACCCTTTCCTTATGACCAATAGCATCCTAAATGTAATATTAGCCAACCTCAGACTGGCATTCAGGAACAATGACTCTTCTGAGTACACCACACCAGTCCTCTTCTTCATTTATGCTTGTGATAACATCAACATTGGAGAGGAGGGAACGACACCACAACACCATTGTTGTGTGGAAAAGGCTGCTTTATTGGAACAGGTGCACAACAATCTAGTAAACCTTGGCCTCTGCCTTACAAAACTAAAACCTCACTAGATATCAAACCACCTATTTAAGTTATCCTCCCCCCTCTCCTACCATGTCCTTCCCACTCCCTATACCTTGACCTGCCTTCCCTTTCTCCCCTCATGCCTACCTATTCCCCATCATACCCGCTTCTTCTACTCTTGAACGCTAATATCAGTCTCCCTGCCTGTCCTTCACGACCTACTGCTGTCCCCCCCCCCTTTTAATACCTAAATGGTCCTGCCATCTTCACCATCCGCATGTGTTTAGTTAACTCTCCGCCTCCGGCAGCACCTGTCCCAAGCAACAAACTATATGCCCATTCCATATCGTGCACCGGTTCCAAACCAAAAGCACCGGCCAAAAACTCACAACAACAACACAGCCCATGGGAACATTGGCTTTATGGGGGGAAGGGAGGGAAACGCAAAAGCCCACTATACTAAGGAACCGGCCACTGTGTCAACTATCGACAAAATGGTGACCAGGACCTAAAATGCCCGGTTATATATCCCCCACCCCAGGAACAACCAAAGAAGCCCAAAAAACGCCCAACTCTACCTTGGTCCATATCACCCTCCCCAAAGACCCCGGGGGGGGGGAGACCTCATTCTTCGGCTGATCCCACTCAGGGCCCCAATGTGTGTTTGCCGGTATCTTAGGCATTAATACATCCATTACAACTGCGCCTATGTTTTCCAAGGAATAGGACAGTTGTTAAACACAACAAAAATTATGGTGAAGCAGAATGATGATTATTACTAAATACTTGTTTGACGAGAAATCAATCTACGTAGACTATAGAAGGGAGATGAGCTCTGGCTATAAGAAATGCCCCAATTCTTTATTGATAGTTGAACTCAGTTTGTGTGATTCTAAACATGAACGTGTAGTATAAAACAGACTTTAGAGCTTGATTTGGACATTATGATTTTGCACGCCAAGCATATATAAATAAACCAGAAAATAATACCAATTTACTGGAAATACAGATCCTTTCTCAGCTTCTGAATCCAGTTAAACAAACGATTACAGTAAGTCTAATTTCACGCAAGGATGCCTCACAAGATTCCAATCAAGGCCACTGTTTTATTCATGCACATAATCTGACACAGCTGTGCTTTGCTGTTTAATAATTTTATACGAAAGTAAAAAAACATTTCAAAATTGTGGGAATATTGTTGCAGCATGTTCTGTATAAAAGTAGACGTTATAACCATTACTATTGGAACTACGTGAAATGTAACTTTTCAGTGTAATGAATGAGGTCACCATAGACTTACTTCTACGAATTGTATGCATTTTTGTTTACTCTGGGAATTGCAAACATTTATTTTGGAGCGTTTATTGAAATCTAAGCAAGTTCAACATTTTGATGCTGATTCCTTGCGAGTGTCCACTGGCAGAAAATTCAACTTACAACGTTTGGCAAAAATGTGGCTTCCCAGATTCATTTATTGATATTTTAACCACAAAGAAAATATTATTCTTGTGTGAGAGCCCCATTATTCGAGACCAAAGTTAAACAAGCACTGGCAAAGCCAATCGGTCTGGCGTTGTCGGCAGACCTTTTCACTTTGCCATCCCTTATTTTGTTTATTATTATTCTCTGTATAAAGACATGCATTGTATGAAAACATGCATTGTATAACAGCGAAAATGTATGTATATTTATGTAAAAACACATGTTGCAACAGCAGTCCCTGGCTCTGAAGGGGAGTACTACTTGTGTGGATGAGCACATTGTGCAAGAGCGCAATGCTGTCGCTCACAAGCAGGTAAGCTAATGGCTGAAGAGGGCCGAACCTGTACAACATGTGTATGCTGTGTTATGTGGAAGCAAAATGTGAATGACAGTACAGCAGGCCAATAGAAAAAGAGAGCTGACTGAAAGCACCTGTAAGTATGTGTAGTACATATATATTTTTTTCAAAATAAAAACAAAACGTCTTGGCTAATGTCAGTCCTAAAAGATGATTGTTCTCTTACACTTTCCAACGTTTTGCCCCACCTAACTCTACCTTTCCAACATGTGGCCCCCTGTAACTCTACCTTTTCTCCACCTGAAAATATCGTTTTTATAAAGTAGCAAAACCAGCAGGTTTTCTGCACTTAATTCAATCCGAGATGATTTATCTCTCTTGTACAACCCTCTCTGAGATAGCAGGGTCTTCCCTGGACTCCCTGGGCTGCTTTCACCGATTCAGTGCCGATGACACATAAACTTTCATCTCCATTTCCAAGCTATGCTGTACTCGCAAACCTCACACATTTCCTTTATATTCTGGTCGTTTTACTCCTTGGCGGTCCTTGAATATGAAGTATTTCACTGGGCGCTTTCGAACATTAGCTCTAAAAAGAGGCAAACTTGACTGGCGACCCCTGCACAGATTGTATCTATTAATATCTCACTGGAGAGTCCAGAGGAACATACTTATCTGCTGAAACCCTAATGTTTCATCACTGCTACAATACAGCTGCAATTAATCAGTCATATCATGTCATGATTCGTGAGTTACTTGTCACACAAATTATGCTGCACTCTTCAGTGATTTAAATGTGAAGATGGTAGGTCAAGGATGCTTATTTCTGACCTCTTTGGGGCTGGGAGACATTGGAACGAGGAAACACGGATAAAATGAATGATGACTGGAACTGAAGACAGAGATATTGGGAAGAAGAAAACGCAAAGTAAGAATTATACAATTGAAGACGAGAGATAGTCACAGCAACATCCCACAAACCTGGATGTGGTCTTCACTGCAAGAAGGCAGAAGAGTAGAAATAGAGCTGGGTGAAAATATGTTTTGAGTCCACGACATGCACGTGCAAATCACAGGTTGTTTCGTGACCCAAGGAAGTGCGGCCAGCCTAAATACAGGTGTTTTTCTCTGTTTAGACCTAAAAGGTAAATGTGGATTTTGTCTGTTTTACTATCAACATACTTTTTCTTTCACTCCTAGCAAGGGCAACCCACATCCCACCACAATCAACCACAGCACTATGAAGCCATATCATGGCCAAACCTGCGACATAGCCGGACCAAGCCAATATCAAGTTTATTATTTTACATAGATTATCATAACTACTTTTACTGCTTCCTACCACGTTTTATTTTTAGAAGGAGGGCTTTGCCCACACTTTGTCCAACTAGCCCTCCAATAGATCCAGACCCTGGTACTAAGTGTCACCCAATCAGTAACTAGCCTGTTTTTTGGTGTCCTCATTTGTGTATTCCGTATCCTGAGTGAATTAGGTGCACAAGGCCTTATTGTCCCTAAGATGCTAATTTATCTGCCCCACACCAGTATCCTGGGAATGCAGCAGGGCATGTGGTGGTTGAAGCAGGTCTCCTCCCCTTCTGAGAACCTTCCCATTTTCGCCATCTCTTGCCTCTGGGCAAGCTGAGGCTCTACACAAATCGAGAATAAGCAAACTCTATTGCTTTTGTTTCTGTATATTGAAAGGAGGTTCACAAGCTTAAGTGATGCAACTACAAACAGCAATGCCACGTGACTCGGTCTCTAGGTTGTGATCTTATAAGACCTGCTTAAAAATAGAAGCAAATTTCCATCTTTCGCTTGAAGATCACGAATGAGGTAGAGAACCTCAGGTTCAAGAGGAGAGAATTCCAGATGGGAGTTGGTTGCGCTGAGGAGATTTATTACCCTGGAAAGAACACCAAAACTTCCAGTTGTGTATAATACATGGCAGGAGGCTACCCAGCAGTTAAAAGCCCTCCTGACTACCACAGTTCGATGATTATTGGACAGCAGGGGTTGGACTGACTTCAGTTTCTTAAGATGGACTAGCAACTGGAGTAACAACTGCTGACCTCTTCTCTAATCTCCTGATTCAGAGCTGAATTTGTGTCAAACATGAAGTCAAAATTTTTTATCTTTACAGCCGGCGGGAGCTGAGGATTGAAAGTATTGAGGAGAATATTATAAGACTTAAAATAGAAGCTCTCCCCTTAGACTTAAAGATGAACATTTCGGTTTCTGATGTATTCAGCTAAACAGTGATCTAATATTCAGTCCTGGATTACAGCCAAGAGATGTTCTAGGTCTAAGCCTGCATTGGGATCTGTTGAAAATTTAATATAGACCCGAGTGTCAGCGTGGCATTGAACAGACATCTGGTGGCCCTTAATAGGATTGAAAAATAGAAGATAATGATCATCTAGGTATTGTGGCATATTGGCTTTTCTCACACGTGCCACTGATAGTAACTCCTTTCAAGGCCAGTATCTAATGCCCCATTCAGGGACACATTTACATGCTACAATCACAATGCATGTCACTGTGACATTGACCTATTCAAATACAGTCCCATGTAAGGCTCTTCCCATTTACATTAGGAAAGGACAAATTCCTATCATGTCACATTTCCTTAGTCAAAACACATTTCCAAATCAGTATCTCAATGCCACAGGTAGATTCAGATTACCATGTGGTATCACCAGGACCCATTTAAATCCAGAGCCATGATAGGTTAGCAAATTTGTCCCCGTATGGTACCCATTACGATGATAGTGTCATAGTGACGCAGGTTTTTTAATAGTACCACACTAGGTACAGTTTGTCATGCCACGCCAGCTACCTATTTATGAAAATGACCATTTCCCTGTTAAGTACAGTGCAATGACAGATTCTTCAGGTTTGCCCTGCTTAGATACTCATTTCCATACCAGCATCATGTTGTCCCAGTCAGATAAAATTTGTTATGTCACGTTAATCCAGTTAAGAATGCATATCTATGCCAGAGTCACAATCCCATGTCGTTTGTCACAGTTGTCCAATTGGGTGCGCGGGTCTCTGCCCAAATCAGAATACCCCATTTGTCGGCATCACAATGTTCCATTCTCTCACTATCTCAGCCGCAGACCAGGGAAGGGAAAAGGTCAGAAGATAGTGCCAGCTCCAAGCGTGATCTCAGGATGGACTGGCAAAGGCAGGCTGCCTGGAAGTCACAAGCAGGATGGCACTCCCAAGAGGGATAGCCTCCATTACCAATGTCACCGACAGCCTGTGCAGATGCCAGCTGAGGTGATGGAGAGAGAAGGGAAAAAAGGATGAGTCTTTAAATGGCTCTGCATGATGTAAATGGGTTCGGCCCAAGCCTGCCAATCTCCTGCCACCCTGGGGCTGGAAATAATGGATTGTGTGAGAAGCATCAGTGGAAATCCAAGAACGTAAAAACGTTACTAGAGATTCCGAGGATAGGGAGCCTTTATCAAGGGGTGGTGTATATAATCACCACTGGTACAAACCTATATGGGACCAGGGCTCTGCTCACCTAAGTTCGGATGGAATAGTGAGATTACCATTGAGTTAGGTCCATGGATTTGAAGAGTTACTGAGCTGAAATTCTCAATCATAGCTAAAAGTTGCTGAAGTTCTTTGGATGATTAGGAATGTTCCGAGCTTTCTATGGGAGACCAACTTTGTTAACCACTAAGCATATAAAAATAGTTTGACAGCATGTCAGTGGGATTTGCAGATGGATAAAATATATACCGGACGGTATACACATGGGGTGATGTGTGTATTGAGGATAGAAAATATGCAGAAGATGCTTTAGTACTCTTACCTTTCAGGCAAGTGGACCATATGATATAGTCGCACAAAGGAAAGGAATTAGACCAGTTGCTTGCTTTTCAGGAGGGGTCTGAAGTGCTAGATGGAGATGCCATGCCCCATGAAGCTATTAGATGTGTGAGAGAAGGCTGGACATACAACAATAGAAGGCACATGGTGAGGTGAAGTAAACCTGTACTAACAGCTGAAAAGTGAATTTAATTTCAAGAAAGACCAAACAAGAGTTGTTTATCATATTCCTCTTAATGTGAATTACTTATTTTTATTTCATTCAGGTTTTTCTAACACACTACATACCACCACGCAGGAGCTTCTTGGTGCTTTGGCATAGGGTTACAATCAACCAATATCTTTATTCGGTTTTGCATGTAAAATCATAAAAGAACAAAAACAATACAGTTCAATGCATTGCATCTTAAAACAGTAAAACTATTAAAACGAATTAGGTAATAAATAAACGTTCCACAGCTTTTACATCCAGGGAAATCAAATCTCTACAAAGTGCATAACATACAATTCAGCAAAGTGCATCATCACAAGGAGGCACAGCTCCACGAATTTAAAACAGCAAATTCAGTAACGTCAAGGCTAAGCAACCACGTGTGCCTGACGCCCCTGACGTTGTTTTGTGATTGATCTGTTGGCATAGGGACAGATATAAACAGTGGAAATATAGCAAACAGAAATTTCATACTAGCACCCAGTCAAATACTAGGTAAAGATTAAAGTTGCTGGTTGGAGCACACCTTCTTATATAAAGGCGATTGCTGGATCTGGATGCATTAGTGTGGAAGCACCACAGAGTGAAAAAAAAAAACACTGTGTCTGAAATAGCAGTGGCAAATGGATTTTGACCAGCATGGTAAGGAGTAACAATCCATAGGCTGATTGCTAAGGACAGGAATAATCCTACCTTACGCCCGGGCAAAGAGGTATCTTGTTAGGCTCCTACTAAATTTGAAGAAGTCATTTCAGGTCTGAGCTGGAGTGGGCGGGTGTTTGACAAGGAAGAGCCTGGAACACAAGAGATCTTACATGAGAATGGCTGTATAGTGTGTATGTGGGGATCTGCTGTCATGCGGCTTCTAGTTGGCTGATAAGGAACAGACTGATTACAGCGGTATCTCAGTAAGTAGCCCTAGATCACGTTATTATTAACCAAATGGTGCAGTCTTTCTTTTATCAGAGACCAGTAGATCCACTTTAGTTATGTGGTCCTTGTTTCTTGGACCAAACAAGAGATAAGCAGCATGGTGGTTACTTTGAAGTTTTAATTTTGTTTAAATCTTGGATTAATACTATTTCACTAATCCAGCCGGAATATTACTACTGCAAAAACAAGCAAGATTTTCTGATAGAGGTTGGAAGAGGGACAAAATGCCACTTAACAGACATAGGTCGTGGAAAGCTGATTTTGAAACGAAGGTTTATCTACAGGAAACTCGGGTGGCAAAAAAGAGATTTACATGCTCCCTGAACAGAATTCCTACTGCTCACCATTAAAGTCAGTCCAGTTGTGTAGTGCACAGAGTTGACCATGTTGATAGGCAATGAACCACAGTTGGGAAAGTGCACTGGAAATAGGGATGTAGAGCCAGATGTATCAAGAATGCCTTTTGCGAGTCGGAAATAGCGATTTTTAAGAAAGTGCTATTTCTGATTCGCAAAATGCAATGTATCACATTTGCGATTTGGTAATAGCGATTTCTTAAAAATCGCAAATGCTATTACCGAATCGCAAATTGCGATACCGGCCCCATTCGCACCTATGGCCCTGTAGGCCCATATTTGCAAATTTTTTGCATTTCCAAAATTGCGATTTCTTAACTGTAAATCGCAATTTTGGAAATGCAAAACCCCAGGGTGCTGGGGGCCTAAAGTCCCCTCTGCTGCATCCCAAAAAGTTTTTTAGGACATGTAAGGTGCACACATACCTAAAGGGCATGTGTGCTTTACATGTACATTTTAAAAATGCATTTTAAATGCATTTTTAAAATTTGCCCATGATTACCACCAAGTTCAACTTGGTGGTAAATAGCGATTCCTTAATGCCCAATTCGCATTAAGGAATTGCTTCTTACATGTGCTTTAGAAATCTCAAATAAGGAATCCTTATTTGCGATTTCTTATTTAGAGATTCGCAATTTGTGACTCTCCAAACAGGGTCGCAATTTTAAGAAATCGCTATTTTAGCGATTCCTTAAAATTGCTTTCAGAATGCCTTTGATACATTCTGAAATGGCTTTTTGCATTCGCAAACGGGCATTCGCACCGTTTGCGAATGGAAAAAGCTTTGATACATCTGGCCCGTAGTGAGGTGTGAAGAAAGTGTTGGAACACCCCCAAAATAACCATGCTGGAGTTCATAAGGCGAATCAGCAATAAAATGCATTTAAAGTTTGTTTCATTTGTAACATTTGCTGTGCTTTAAAGACAGAGGACCAATATTAGACAATGGGCCAGATGTAAACAAATGTAATTTTGCATTTCTTAAATAGCGACTTCATAGAAATCGCTATTAGAGAAATGTATAAAGAAACTGATTTACTAATAGCGATTCCTACAAATTAGGAAATCAGTATTAAGAAATCCTATTCCATTTGAGTCAATGGGCCTGTTTTAGATTTCCTAAATAGCAATTTGGTATTAAGAAATCGCTATTTAGGAAATGCAAAACCAGGGATGGCAATGGGTAAAAGGCCCCCCTTAGTGCACCCCAAAAATAGGAGTGTACCATTAGAGCCCATATATACCTAAGGAGCATGTGTGTGCTCTATTGCAATAAAAAAAAATCACCTTGGAGTGCTTTTAAAAAAATGCATGGTTCATTTCCTGTTCTGGGAATCGCAAATTTTGATTTCTACAGGGTAGAAATCGCAATTTGTGATTCCTTACAGAGCTTCGTACATTAGAACAGCCCAATTTGTATTTCTTAGCCCAAAATACCGATTCGTGCTGTAAATCTGGCCCATAGTCTTAAGCAAATTGCTGTATATATTTTAAAATGGAGATTACTTTTGCTGAATGCAACATGAGAGGATTGTGTAATGTGAATTATTTGCAAACCTTGCTGGGTGACAGGGAGCATGAAAGGAAAGGCTGTAAAAAAAATTCTACGACACAACATTTAAATACCTGTAAATTAAGTGTACAAATATTTTAGAATATGCCAACAGTTAGGAAAGGGCACAATCGAGCCCAGGTAATTCTGATGGAAACAAAGATGTTAATAGGATCAAAACAAATCAAGACTATTTACTTATGTGCTGCAACCCAATTCCCACAATTCATTGTTTGTGTGGTTTTTATCTGTAAAACTGAATGTCCAAGCAAATTTAGTGGCATTTTTAATGGAAAATGTGGTGTCCGTAAATGTCACTACGCTACCATACCATGATTTAGTCATATATTTGTGACACTGCTCCAAAATGCACCACCAACTACATACTACACTGTAGGAAAGTACCATCTTGCCTGGCATGTTACCCCCATTTTTCACTGTATATATGTTGTTTTAGTTGTATGTGTCACTGGGACCCTGCTAGTCAGGGCCCCAGTGCTCATAAGTGTGCCCTGTATGTGTTACCTGTGTGATGACTAACTGTCTCACTGAGGCTCTGCTAACCAGAACCTCAGTGGTTATGATCTCTCATTACTTTCAAATTGTCACTAACAGGCTAGTGACCAATTTTACCAATTTACATTGGCTTACTGGAACACCCTTATAATTCCCTAGTATATGGTACTGAGGTACCCAGGGTATTGGGGTTCCAGGAGATCCCTATGGGCTGCAGCATTTCTTTTGCCACCCATAGGGAGCTCTGACAATTCTTACACAGGCCTGCCACTGCAGCCTGAGTGAAATAACGTCCACGTTATTTCACAGCCATTTTACACTGCACTTAAGTAACTTATAAGTCACCTATATGTCTAACCTTTACCTGGTAAAGGTTGGGTGCTAAGTTACTTAGTGTGTGGGCACCCTGGCACTAGCCAAGGTGCCCCCACATTGTTCAGGGCCGATTCCCCGGACTTTGTGAGTGCGGGGACACCATTACACGCGTGCACTACATATAGGTCACTACCTATATGTAGCTTCACAATGGTAACTCCGAATATAGCCATGTAATATGTCTATGATCATGGAATTGCCCCCTCTATACCATCCTGGCATAGTTGGCACAATCCCATGATCCCAGTGGTCTGTAGCACAGACCCTGGTACTGCCAAACTGCCTTTCTCGGGGTTTCACTGCAGCTGCTGCCGCTGCCAACCCCTCAGACAGGCATCTGCCCTCCTGGGGTCCAGCCAGGTCTGGCCCAGGATGGCAGAACAAAGAACTTCCTCTGAGAGAGGGTGTTACACCCTCTCCCTTTGGAAAATGGTGTGAAGGCAGGGGAGGAGTAGCCTCCCCCAGCCTCTGGAAATGCTTTCATGGGCACATTTGGTGCCCATTTCTGCATAAGCCAGTCTACACCGGTTCAGGGACCCCTTAGCCCTGCTCTGGCGTGAAACTGGACAAAGGAAAGGGGAGTGACCACTCCCCTGACCTGTACCTCCCCTGGGAGGTGCCCAGAGCTCCTCCAGTGTGCTCCAGACCTCTGCCATCTTGGAAACAGAGGTGCTGCTGGCACACTGGAATGCTCTGAGTGGCCAGTGCCATCAGGTGACGTCAGAGACTCCTTCTGATAGGCTCCTTCAGGTGTTGCTAGCCTATCCTCTCTCCTAGGTAGCCAAACCCTCTTTTCTGGCTACTTAGGGTCTCTGTCTCTTGGGATTCCTTAGATAACGAATGCAAGAGCTCATCCGAGTTCCTCTGCATCTCTCTCTTCACCTTCTGCCAAGGAATCGACTGCTGACCGCGCTGGAAGCCTGCAAAACTGCAACATAGTAGCAAAGACGACTACTGCAACTCTGTAACGCTGATCCTGCCGCCTTCTCGACTGTTTTCCTGGTGGTGCATGCTGTGGGGGTAGTCTGCCTCCTCTCTGCACTAGAAGCTCTGAAGAAATCTCCCGTGGGTCGACGGAATCGTCCCCCTGCAACCGCAGGCACCAAAGAACTGCATCACCGGTACCTTGGGTCTCCTCTCAGCACGACGAGCGAGGTCCCTTGAATCCAGCAACTCTGTCCAAGTGACTCCCACAGTCCAGTGACTCTTCAGTCCAAGTTTGGTGGAGGTAAGTCCTTGCCTCCCCACGCCAGACTGCATTGTTGGAAACCGCGACTTTTGCAGCTACTCCGGCCTCTGTGCACTTCCGGCGGAAATCCTTTGTGCACAGTCCAGCCTGGGTCCACGGCACTCTAATCTGCATTGCACGACCTTCTAAGTTGTTCTCCGGCGACGTGGGACTCCTTTGTGCGACTTCGGGTGAGCACCATTTCACGCATCCTTGTAGTGCCTGTTTCTGGCACTTCTGTGGGTGCTGCCTGCTGCTGAGAGGGCTCTTTGTCTTGCTCGACGCCTCCTCTGTCCCCTGACGCAATTTGCGACATCCTGGTCCCTCCTGGGCCACAGCAGCATCCAAAAACCCTTACTGCACGATTTGCAGCTAGCAAGGCTTCTTGGCAATCTTTCGGCAGGAAAATACTTCTGCACGACTCTCCACGGCATGAGGGATCCGTCCTCCAAAGGGAAAGTCTCTAGCCCTTGTCGTTCTTGCAGAAACCTATGCTTCTACTGTCCAGTAGCAGCATCTTTGCACCCACAGCTGGCATTTCCTGGGCATCTGCCCATCTCCGACTTGCTTGTGATTTTTGGACTTGGTCCCCTTGTTCCACAGGTACCCTCGACTGGAAATCCATCATTGTTGCATTGTTGGTTTGTGTCTTTCCTGCAGAATTCCCCTATCACGACTTCTATGTCCTTTGGGGAACTTTAGTGCACTTTGCACTCACTTTTCAGGGTCTTGGGGTGGGCTATTTTTCTAACCCTTACTATTTTCTAATAGTCCCAGCGACCCTCTACAAGGTCACATAGGTTTGGGGTCCATTCGTGGTTCGCATTCCACTTTTGGAGTATATGGTTTGTGTTGCCCCTATCCCTATGTGTCTCCATTGCATCCTATTGTAACTATACATTGTTTGCACTGTTTTCTAATACTATTACTGCATATTTTGGTATTGTGTACATATATCTTGTGTATATTTGCTATCCTCATACTGAGGGTACTCACTGAGATACTTTTGGCATATTGTCATAAAAATAAAGTACCTTTTATTTTAGTATATCTGTGTATTGTTTTTTCTTATGATATTGTGCATATGACACTAAGTGGTACTGTAGGAGCTTCCCTCGTCTCCTAGTTCAGCCTAAGTTGCTCTGCTAAGCTACCATTATCTATCAGCCTATGCTGCTAGACACCCTATACACTAATAAGGGATAACCGGGCCTGGTGCAAGGTGCAAGTACCCCTAGGTACTCACTACAAGCCAGTCCAGCCTCCTACATACACCCTTGCCATTCTCCTGCTAAATACGTTTGCTACACTATTTCCTTGTGTGACGCTTGGCTTTTCACAACCGCTATGACTATAGGGATGTAATATTGATGGCAGCACTTCACTCTGAAAATTGTTCTAGCATCAATGTAGATAAGATAATATCAGAGTTGTGTTCCAGTTTGCCATATATCTCTGTCCTTAGTGCACAAGTGTTGGTGAGTGGAGGCATATTGGAGTTTTATGGGGGGTTAATAGGGACAAGCAGTGTGCCAACCTCACAGTTGTGGATAGAAAGGAACCCTGTTTAAGATTGCCCAAAAGCTGTCAACTGACCATTGCAGTTGACAGCATTAAATTCTGCTGGGAGGTTTAAAAGAATGGGAGCACAAGTGTAAGGAAGTTGATTATTAGTTGGGGAAGATGGAAATCCTGTCTAATAGGTCTGCAGAATTAAATCTCCTGAGAAACAAAGTGCCCTGTTATGTCTCTTGACTCTGTCAGAAAAGTAAGGTAGATCAGTCTAAGGCCTACGCAGGGGAGGTGCTGTGAACTAGTACCCCAGTGTGTAGGCAAACAGCACCTAATAAATCATTACCCAATTAGTGCTTTTACTTTAAGAAAAAAGAAACATATTTCATTACCCACACACTACTCAGTAATTTACAAATTTGCACATGATGAAAGATGAAAATACCATTGATGACATCCTCCTAGCAGTTTACACGACTAGCAACCCCTGACCCCTCTAATCACAATACCCCCACATGCACGGGACACAATATAATGGTGTGCAGCTATCAAAAGACAGGGCTACTGGCCATTTCCAGGGGTCACCATTTTATTATAATCAGAGGTAAAACCACAATAACTCACTGCAACACCATTAAAATCATTAAGGATGTTACTATCTCACAGTGATGTTCAATAAGGCATAAAGCATTTCCATGACCTTCATTAATACCTTCAATTATTCAGTGCACAGGGAAAATTGTAGTTTGCTCCATGTGGTGTACTCCAGTCACCAGGCATGGTTCTTCAAGCCTCATGGTCTCTAAAATTCGTAAATACCTGGAGAGTTTGACTTGTACTGCTCTCCCTTCTCAACAGCACCTGTCTCCTGTCTGGATATGTGGCACTTCTACGTATGATGTTTTCCTCAGAAGCACCCACAAGACTCCAAAGTAAAGTGTCCCCCTTGTCTGCACTTTCCAGGTCCGACGTCCTCCTTTAGCTACTTGCAGAGCACTTGAGTCATTGGGCATCAGGGCCCACTTTTCCTGGAGATCACACTTCTACAGAACCAGTCCACAGAAGAGCCCTTCAAGGTCCCCCCAGCAGGCCCTCCATCTAATGTCCCCCAGAAGGATTTGGGGGCCAGCCCCTCTGGTCTGTCCTATGGGCCAACTGAAACCAGATGTCCCTGAGTCCATCTTTAAAGTAGAGTTAGTATCTTCCCTTCTCAAGCAGGGCATTCCTTTGGCATCACTTCCTCCAGGCTTAGACTAATTTCTAAAGTCTCATCCTTGTCCAGGGTTTTTAAGTGGAAGTAGAATGTTCCAGAAGCTAAGCACATCTACCCAATCCAAGGGTGACACATCATTACTCCACCCTGCCCTAATTCTACTGCACAGCATTTTGGGAATTTCCAAGCTGCCTGGTTGCTTCCCTCCAAAAGTTCAGAGGACGGCTCCTTCTGTATACTGGCATTAGAGGTCTGGCTACACTCCTTTGTTTCTGTGGGACTGAGCCTTCCCAGGCCAGGGTAAAGTCTAAAAAGCAATTAAAATGCAGATTCTTTCCCCACCCTTTCCTTTCCCAGGAACAGACAAAAGCATTAAAAATCTACTATTGTGTGTGGGGAACTTCATTTCTCCACCTACCCAGCAGAGTAATTAACCTCTGCTGGGCAGGAGGAACAAAGGACTGGCATCTAATTAGAGACTGAGTCAGAGAACAAGGGCAAATGCTTATGTGCCACAAGTAGTGCAGATATGAGAAAGGTGGCATTGAGTCAGCACTTGGGGTCCATTCGTACCATATGACCAGTGTGGCAAAACTGTACTTTGGTGGAGAGTTCGCCAGTGATGTAAAATAAAATAGGCACCCACTCACAGTTAAGGACTTACACTATGAATGACTACTTGCATTATAAGGCCAACACCAAGTCAGCACCAATCCCTTAAAGGTCTCTTCTGCAACAGGACAAGTGTGCGCAGATACCAGGCCTAGTTAGACAGCAGTCTCACATGCTCATCCTGTATACGTGTGCCCACGTATGTGTGCATGTGTTCATGTGCAACCAACCAAGAGCCTCTTACCCCAGCTATGCAGCAGCTGACCTTATATTAAAAGGCATATACTGGTGGTAATTGCTTCTTATCCATTACAACAGAGCATACAGTGAGTGAGACTCAGGTAGTAAGAATCTTTCACTGAAAAAGAAGCCTATAAACCAGGTAGTCCAAAAAGTGAAAAATCCAGGTGTACAAAATGGGGCAAACCCATTGCTTCCAACAAGGCATTGAATATTTCTAACAGAGCCTTCAAAGCATTGTCATCATTCAAGAGTGATGCCTGAATACTGACTAGAAGTCACAATCATGTCATTGCCCCATTAGTATGGGGCTAGTTCAGGGGTAACAACTTTTTGCAATGCTTTGGCTTGCAAATTAAGCCCAATATTTGTAGATAATCTGAAAGTTTGTCAGGGCCAGCAGAATATTTCTTTAGATTTTGGGGGATGATTGCATGTTTTACGGCTTGGGAATTTTACCAGAAGAGACCAATTAGCCTGGTGATGATTAGCCACATGCTGCAAGACCTAGACTGATTGTCAAGCTTTAGAGAAGGTTAAGGATAGCCATCCGAGAGTCCCAATCTTCCTCAGATTCCTTTGGAGACACTGGTAGGGATACAGGGCCACACAAAGCATTAAGGGAGACATGTAATAAAGGGAAAAACATGGATGTTTTGTCAGGGAATCAGCACTATTCATCTCACTGTGAGGGTGCTTAGGTAATTCCTCAGGGTGTTCTTTAGAAATAGCACACAATTACTAAACATTAGCAGAGAGTAGTATTATAGGAAATGGGTACTTTAACAAGCTTAAACTTGGTGTCAGGCTTACAGTTCACCAAGGAAGAGGAAACATTGATGAAACAATTCGTCAAACTGGGTATTGATGGTAAACCTCAAGATGCCAAGGCAAACAGGACACTGAACATCAAGGTTCAATGTAAGTAAGAAAAGGGAGCACAAGCAAAACAACAACCCGGACAGGTATCTCAATAACAAAAGATAAAACAAAGTGGGAACCAAAAACAAAATAATTAAGTGAATGAGATTTGTTTCTGCACTGTCTCCCATGACCTAGAGGCAATCCTTATCCAGGTCTGTGGTCTTGTCTATGTCCTAACTGCCACCTCCCAGTTCTCCAGAATATCCATGATCTAAACAGATAGGTCAACTGGGTTTTCTTGGATTGAACACGAGTTTCTGCCCCTACATAATTGCAATGGGGCATGCATGGTTTCCTGTAAAGTCTGTCTAGTCTGAATCCTGAAACGAGTGATCCTAGAATTGCATGTGTCAAGAATGGGGCAATTTTTAGAGTGGATCAAGCTTTCAAGCTTTGTCTTGTGTACAATGGATTGACTATGATGAAGGCAAAGGGAGACGGTGACACATTAAGGCAATCTAGCAAATCCAAAACTAACTATATTTAAGCAGCTGGCCACAAAATTGACACTCTACCAGGAGTCAGAAAGATTTTGAGGCCACTGGCTGAAAACATATACAGGAGAATATAAATCTGCTCCTACACATAAGGGAAGTCAATCAACATTCCCTGCACCAAGGTCAAAACCCTAGGATCCCTCCCCTACTGCTAAATTGACTCTTGATACACGGATGCTGATTGAGAACATCCCATGGCCTATTTCCACTTACTGAATCATTCACTTTTATCTCTTTACATGATCACCTAGTAGGTGTGCAGCTATCATTGATTCCACCTGTCAAAACAACATATCTTTTTCCTCCAGGTGGTCCAGCATACTGCCATGTTACTGAAAGCTAGATACAGCTTAGAACTTTACATTGCAGATACAATAAGCACTTCACTGACTCCCCATAATGCCTTATTCAGCTAAATATGCATCCAGGAAAGGCTTAGAGGTCCCCAGTCACTACTTGTGCTATTAAGCACCAGCCTTGTCTTTAGTCCCCAAATGCTCCTCAGATGACCGTCAAACCTTTGAAGTCCATGGCCCAGCCCATCAGATGCACTACCCATGATTATCACCACCAAAGTTGATCAGATCTTTTTCGGGAAGAAACTTGAATCTATTTTTTCTGAATCCCGCTTTGAAGCTTTCTTCACCCCGCCCATCCTCCCTCACGCCCTAAAGGTGCAGGTTAGATCATCATTAAACTTGGTTTAGAACATCTTGGTTTTGTCATGTCTCCTATTGTTCAAGCATCTGAGGGTCCTGTTGTCATTAGCGAAAGAGATTATGTTCATCAAAATTACTGTGCTCATTTTGAGAAGAAAGAAAAATCCAGTGAGCATTCTTGATTAATTGATCATTTCCTCCGTGCGGGAACACAAACTTGCGCAAATTCCTATTTACAAAATTCTGTTATTTGTCATCCTCCAGTTTTGATATGCAGCTGTTTTGGATCTTCTATTTTAACTGTCATTCAGTCAGAAGCCCATTCAATCCAGAATTCCATCCTACACTGTTTAAGGTCTCAAGCTCTGAATCGGTGTTACCTAGTTTATTGCCCAACTTATTAGGAAGTGTCATCAGTGTACATTTACTCAATTGCAGTTCAAACCCTTATTTTCTTGCATCTGGATGGTGGGAACACCCTGCTCCATGGCCTCCCAGACTCCACAGTATCACTCATTAAGATCATCTTTGCATGCCCCAGCACACCTCATCCAGGACCTAAAGAAATATGATCACATCACTCCTATTCTTATGGAACTCCATTGCCTCTCCTTGCCAGATTGCATCATCTTCAAAACCAGCTGCATCATTTATAAAGCCATCACCACCACAACCCCACTTCTCTTGCAGAGAAGCTCACCATCTCTGGTTGTTCTTGACACACATGCAGCCAGGACACCATCAGAATGCAAAGATGTGCAGAAAATAAAACACTATGCTGCAGACCTTTTTCATCTATGCACCAAGGATCTGGAAGAACATCACTGTATTCTCCAAGACTGCCCCAACACAGCTCAAATGTAAGCAGGAGTTGAAGATGCATCTCCTGAAAGAACACTACATTACAATGCATTAACTGTCCACAAATCAGCTATGTCTCCTATCAGGCATTGCCTTGATGCTAGCCTTTGACCTTGTACAGCATTCTCCTGCCTTTTGGCTAGGTTCACGCTATTGAAATATAACGCACACATGTAATAATGGGAGCTGTGTAAACAGATGTTTTACCAACAGGAGCCCTCCCTGCAGGTTCCAGAGTGCCACTGTTAATGTAAACAAAGCAGATAATCTCCTGAGGAATGTACTGAGAACTAGGGAGCCCTGGACATAATCTATGCATGTCAAATTGGGTATAGGAAGTCTGTATCATTTCCAGTAGCTGCTTTAGAGTCTCTCATGGAGTGGCATGTCACTCTCACCATATAGCCCCTAAAACACAACACCAATCTTGAGCAGTGAGACCACCAATTGATAACCAATGTTTCCATTGTCTCCTGCAGTAACAAGGTCAAGAAGTTAAGGCTCATTATTGAAAGTGGTACTGGTGATACTGAAGAAACAGTAATCACACAAAATCAAATAAGTCATTGTTTACAGCAAATAAATGTTTACCAGTTTAAATAGCTAGATGCAGCCATAAAAATGCACCCTGCTGACTCTATATCATTTAACTTTAGGGTTCAATGTCAATATTACTCTTTGCCCGAGTGCTTTGAACTATCTCAACACCTTCAAGCCAGCTTTGATGGCTCGAGAAGAAGCTGAGTGTGAGTCTTTCACAAAGGTGAAAGACTGTGGGCCTCATTACGAGTTTGTCACAGGACTGCCAGGTTGGTGGTGGTGGTACCATATTATGACAATGGCTGTCTTTCCAACAGAGCACAGCCAAACCACCACAGGCACCACCAGTGTGGTATAGCCACCATGGACGACAGTAGACACCTGCAGATTACAAGGTTGCACACTGCCAAGATTTCTGCTGCAGTCGCACCACCACGGAAACCCAGGTGTAAACCAACAGTATAAAAGGAGAAACACACCTTCAGGAAGCTAGATTCGTTCGAGCAGCCATGAAACCAGAACTACACGTCTTCCCGCTGCTCCTCCTCACCCAGAGACACCGGAATCGATGCCGAAGACGACGACAGCAACCGTGAGTACACACACTTATCTGCCACAGTTGTAAATCGTCAAAGTACGTACACACACACAACATACCAATCGGGAACGGGTGGCGAGGGCGACACACACACGTAACCTGACACTGAAACGCACACTCACAGACAGCCACATACACAGATGCACATACACAGTACAGACACTACAGCCATCACAAGCACATGTAAAAAGCACACACCTACTCCCAGAAAGACAGCACCGGCACAGTCACACACAACAAAACTAACCATAACACCACCAAACAACACCACAACCCTACAACCGCAAAACCAAAGCATTGGCAAGCACCCACAATACACACCACCCATTGACAAATCACACATACAACACAACGTACCACCAACAGGAAATGAACACACACTATCACACAACCACATAACACAATATTCGACATATCTAGCAAACACGCATCACAACATATCTGACATACCATCCACCACACACACACACAGTCAAACCACACAAAGCCACACAACACTGCAACAAACACATGTCAACACAAACACCACTATACACCATGACAACAACATGTCCCCAACATACACATGGCCATCACACAAAACACACCCATCACTGGGGCCAAATCCACTGCACACAACGACACATGCTTCCCAGACAAACCAGGTAGCACAAGCACCAATTACACACAAATACTCACACACAAACAATGTCAGCATTTAACCCCTTCGCTGCCAGGCCTTTTCCCCCTCCTGTGCCAGGCCTTTTTTTGCCTATTTGGGGCAGTTCGCGCTTAGGCCCTCATAACTTTTTGTCCACATAAGCTAACCAAGCCAAATTTGCGTCCTTTTTTTCCAACATCCTAGGGATTCTAAAGGTACCCAGACTTTGTGGGTTCCCCTGAAGGAGGCCAAGAAATTGGCCAAAATACAGTGACAATTTCGTTTTTTAAAAAAAAAATTGGAAAAAGTGGCTGCAGAAGGAGGCTTGTGGTTTTTCCCCTGAAAATGGCATCAACAAAGGGTTTGCGGTGCTAAACTCAGCAGCTTCCCAGCTTTCAGGAACAGGCAGACTTGAATCAGAAAACCCAATTTTTCAACACAATTTTGGCATTTTACTGGGGCATACCCCATTTGTGCAATTTTTTGTGCTTTCAGCCTCCTTCCAGTCAGTGACAGGAATGGTCATGAAACCAATGCTGGATCCCAGAAACCTAAACATTTCTGAAAAGTAGACAAAATTCTGAATTCAGCAAGGGGTCATTTGTGTAGATCCTACAAGGGTTTCCTACAGAAAATACCAGCTGAAAAAGAAAAATGTTGAAATTGAGGTGAAAAAAACATCAATTTTTCTCTACTTTTTACTCTGTAACTTTTCCCTGCAATGTCAGATTATCGAAAGCAATATACCGTTCCGTCTGCTGGACTCCTCTGGTTGTGGGGATATATAGGGTTTGTAGGTTCATCAAGAACCTGAGGAACCCAGACCCAATAAATGAGCTGCACCCTGCAGTGCGTTTTCATTCTATACCGGGTATACAGTAATTCATTTGCTGAAATATAAGGAGTAAAAAATAGCTATCAAGAAAACCTTTGCATTTCCAAAAAGGGCACAAGATAAGGTGTTGAGGAGCAGTGGTTATTTGCACATCTCTGAATTCCGGGGTGACCATAGTAGCACATGAATTACAGGGAATTTCTCAAATAGATGTCTTTTTTACACACACTCCTATATTTGGAAGGAATAAATGTAGAGAAAGACAAGGGGCAATAACACTTGTTTTGCTATTCTATGTTCCCCCAAGTCTCCCGATAAAAATGATACCTCACTTGTGTGGGTAGGCCTAGAGCCCGCGACAGGATATGCCCCAAAACACAACGTGGACACATCACAGAAAACAGAGCTGTTTTTAGCAAAGTGACTACCTGTAGATTTTGGCCTCTAGCTCAGCCGCCACCTAGGGAAACCTACCAAACCTGTGCATTTCTGAAAACTAGAGACCTAGGGGAATCCAAGGAGGGGTGACTTGTGTGGCTCGGACCAGGTTCTGTTACCCAGAATCCTTTGCAAACCTCAAAATTTGGCTAAAAAAACACATGTTCCTCACATTTCTGTGGCAGAAAGTTCTGGAATCTGAGAGGAGCCACAAATTTCCTTCCACCCAGCGTTTCCCCACGTCTCCCGATAAAAATGATACCTCACTTGTGTGGGTAGGCCTAGCGCCCGCAACAGGATATGCCCCAAAACACAACGTGGACACATCACAGAAAACAGAGCTGTTTTTAGCAAAGTCCTGTAGATTTTAGCCTCTAGCTCAGCCGCCACCTAGGGAAACCTACCAAACCTGTGCATTTCTGAAAACTAGAGACCTAGGGGAATCCAAGGAGGGGTGACTTGTGTGGCTCGGACCAGGTTCTGTTACCCAGAATCCTTTGCAAACCTCAAAATTTGGCTAAAAAAACACATGTTCCTCACATTTCTGTGGCAGAAAGTTCTGGAATCTGAGAGGAGCCACAAATTTCCTTCCACCCAGCGTTCCCCCACGTCTCCCGATAAAAATGATACCTCACTTGTGTGGGTAGGCCTAGCGCCCGCGACAGGATATGCCCCAAAACACAACGTGGACATATCACAGAAAACAGAGCTGTTTTTAGCAAAGTGACTACCTGTAGATTTTGGCCTCTAGCTCAGCCGCCACCTAGGGAAACCTACCAAACCTGTGCATTTCTGAAAACTAGAGACCTAGGGGAATCCAAGGAGGGGTGACTTGCAGGGCTCGGACCAGGTTCTGTTACCCAGAATCCTTTGCAAACCTCAAAATTTGGCTAAAAAAACACATGTTCCTCACATTTCTGTGGCAGAAAGTTCTGGAATCTGAAAGGAGCCACAAATTTTCTTCCACCCAGCGTTCCCCCACGTCTCCCGATAAAAATGATACCTCACTTGTGTGGGTAGGCCTAGCGCCCGCGACAGGATATGCCCCAAAACACAACGTGGACATATCACAGAAAACAGAGCTGTTTTTAGCAAAGTGACTACCTGTAGATTTTGGCCTCTAGCTCAGCCGCCACCTAGGGAAACCTACCAAACCTGTGCATTTCTGAAAACTAGAGACCTAGGGGAATCCAAGGAGGGGTGACTTGCGGGGCTCGGACCAGGTTCTGTTACCCAGAATCCTTTGCAAACCTCAACATTTGGCTAAAAAAACACATGTTCCTCACATTTCTGTGGCAGAAAGTTCTGGAATCTGAGAGGAGCCACAAATTTCCTTCCACCCAGCGTTCCCCCACGTCTCCCGATAAAAATGATACCTCACTTGTGTGGGTAGGCCTAGTGCCCGCGACAGGATATGCCCCAAAACACAACGTGGACATATCACAGAAAACAGAGCTGTTTTTAGCAAAGTGACTACCTGTAGATTTTGGCCTCTAGCTCAGCCGCCACCTAGGGAAACCTACCAAACCTGTGCATATCTGAAAACTAGAGACCTAGGGGAATCCAAGGAGGGGTGACTTGCGGGGCTCGGACCAGGTTCTGTTACCCAGAATCCTTTGCAAACCTCAAAATGTGGCTAAAAAAACACATGTTCCTCACATTTCTGTGGCAGAAAGTTCTGGAATCTGAGAGGAGCCACAAATTTCCTTCTACCCAGCATTCCCCCACGTCTCCCGATAAAAATGATACCTCACTTGTGTGGGTAGGCCTAGCGCCCGCGACAGGATATGCCCCAAAACACAACGTGGACATATCACAGAAAACAGAGCTGTTTTTAGCAAAGTGACTACCTGTAGATTTTGGCCTCTAGCTCAGCCGCCACCTAGGGAAACCTACCAAACCTGTGCATTTCTGAAAACTAGAGACCTAGGGGAATCCAAGGAGGGGTGACTTGTGTGGCTCGGACCAGGTTCTGTTACCCAGAATCCTTTGCAAACCTCAGAATTTGGCTAAATAAACACATGTTCCTCACATTTCTGTGGCAGAAAGTTCTGGAATCTGAGAGGAGCCACAAATTTCCTTCCACCCAGCGTTCCCCCACGACTCCCGATAAAAATGATACCTCACTTGTGTGGGTAGGCCTAGCGCCCGCGACAGGATATGCCCCAAAACACAACGTGGACATATCACAGAAAACAGAGCTGTTTTTAGCAAAGTGACTACCTGTAGATTTTGGCCTCTAGCTCAGCCGCCACCTAGGGAAACCTACCAAACCTGTGCATTTCTGAAAACTAGAGACCTAGGGGAATCCAAGGAGGGGTGACTTGCGGGGCTCGGACCAGGTTCTGTTACCCAGAATCCTTTGCAAACCTCAACATTTGGCTAAAAAAACACATGTTCCTCACATTTCTGTGGCAGAAAGTTCTGGAATCTGAGAGGAGCCACAAATTTCCTTCCACCCAGCGTTCCCCCACGTCTCCCGATAAAAATGATACCTCACTTGTGTGGGTAGGCCTAGTGCCCGCGACAGGATATGCCCCAAAACACAACGTGGACATATCACAGAAAACAGAGCTGTTTTTAGCAAAGTGACTACCTGTAGATTTTGGCCTCTAGCTCAGCCGCCACCTAGGGAAACCTACCAAACCTGTGCATTTCTGAAAACTAGAGACCTAGGGGAATCCAAGGAGGGGTGACTTGCGGGGCTCGGACCAGGTTCTGTTACCCAGAATCCTTTGCAAACCTCAAAATTTGGCTAAAAAAACACATGTTCCTCACATTTCTGTGGCAGAAAGTTCTGGAATCTGAGAGGAGCCACAAATTTTCTTCCACCCAGCGTTCCCCCACGTTTCCCGATAAAAATGATACCTCACTTGTGTGGGTAGGCCTAGCGCCCGCGACAGGATATGCCCCAAAACACAACGTGGACATATCACAGAAAACAGAGCTGTTTTTAGCAAAGTGACTACCTGTAGATTTTGGCCTCTAGCTCAGCCGCCACCTAGGGAAACCTACCAAACCTGTGCATTTCTGAAAACTAGAGACCTAGGGGAATCCAAGGAGGGGTGACTTGCGGGGCTCGGACCAGGTTCTGTTACCCAGAATCCTTTGCAAACCTCAAAATTTGGCTAAAAAAACACATGTTCCTCACATTTCTGTGGCAGAAAGTTCTGGAATCTGAGAGGAGCCACAAATTTCCTTCCACCCAGCGTTCCCCCACGTCTCCCGATAAAAATGATACCTCACTTGTGTGGGTAGGCCTAGCGCCCGCGACAGGATATGCCCCAAAACACAACGTGGACATATCACAGAAAACAGAGCTGTTTTTAGCAAAGTGACTACCTGTAGATTTTGGCCTCTAGCTCAGCCGCCACCTAGGGAAACCTACCAAACCTGTGCATTTCTGAAAACTAGAGACCTAGGGGAATCCAAGGAGGGGTGACTTGCAGGGCTCGGACCAGGTTCTGTTACCCAGAATCCTTTGCAAACCTCAAAATTTGGCTAAAAAAACACATGTTCCTCACATTTCTGTGGCAGAAAGTTCTGGAATCTGAAAGGAGCCACAAATTTTCTTCCACCCAGCGTTCCCCCACGTCTCCCGATAAAAATGATACCTCACTTGTGTGGGTAGGCCTAGCGCCCGCGACAGGATATGCCCCAAAACACAACGTGGACATATCACAGAAAACAGAGCTGTTTTTAGCAAAGTGACTACCTGTAGATTTTGGCCTCTAGCTCAGCCGCCACCTAGGGAAACCTACCAAACCTGTGCATTTCTGAAAACTAGAGACCTAGGGGAATCCAAGGAGGGGTGACTTGCGGGGCTCGGACCAGGTTCTGTTACCCAGAATCCTTTGCAAACCTCAAAATTTGGCTAAAAAAACACATGTTCCTCACATTTCTGTGGCAGAAAGTTCTGGAATCTGAGAGGAGCCACAAATTTTCTTCCACCCAGCGTTCCCCCACGTTTCCCGATAAAAATGATACCTCACTTGTGTGGGTAGGCCTAGCGCCCGCGACAGGATATGCCCCAAAACACAACGTGGACATATCACAGAAAACAGAGCTGTTTTTAGCAAAGTGACTACCTGTAGATTTTGGCCTCTAGCTCAGCCGCCACCTAGGGAAACCTACCAAACCTGTGCATTTCTGAAAACTAGAGACCTAGGGGAATCCAAGGAGGGGTGACTTGTGTGGCTCGGACCAGGTTCTGTTACCCAGAATCCTTTGCAAACCTCAGAATTTGGCTAAATAAACACATGTTCCTCACATTTCTGTGGCAGAAAGTTCTGGAATCTGAGAGGAGCCACAAATTTCCTTCCACCCAGCGTTCCCCCACGACTCCCGATAAAAATGATACCTCACTTGTGTGGGTAGGCCTAGCGCCCGCGACAGGATATGCCCCAAAACACAACGTGGACATATCACAGAAAACAGAGCTGTTTTTAGCAAAGTGACTACCTGTAGATTTTGGCCTCTAGCTCAGCCGCCACCTAGGGAAACCTACCAAACCTGTGCATTTCTGAAAACTAGAGACCTAGGGGAATCCAAGGAGGGGTGACTTGCGGGGCTCGGACCAGGTTCTGTTACCCAGAATCCTTTGCAAACCTCAACATTTGGCTAAAAAAACACATGTTCCTCACATTTCTGTGGCAGAAAGTTCTGGAATCTGAGAGGAGCCACAAATTTCCTTCCACCCAGCGTTCCCCCACGTCTCCCGATAAAAATGATACCTCACTTGTGTGGGTAGGCCTAGTGCCCGCGACAGGATATGCCCCAAAACACAACGTGGACATATCACAGAAAACAGAGCTGTTTTTAGCAAAGTGACTACCTGTAGATTTTGGCCTCTAGCTCAGCCGCCACCTAGGGAAACCTACCAAACCTGTGCATTTCTGAAAACTAGAGACCTAGGGGAATCCAAGGAGGGGTGACTTGCGGGGCTCGGACCAGGTTCTGTTACCCAGAATCCTTTGCAAACCTCAAAATTTGGCTAAAAAAACACATGTTCCTCACATTTCTGTGGCAGAAAGTTCTGGAATCTGAGAGGAGCCACAAATTTTCTTCCACCCAGCGTTCCCCCACGTTTCCCGATAAAAATGATACCTCACTTGTGTGGGTAGGCCTAGCGCCCGCGACAGGATATGCCCCAAAACACAACGTGGACATATCACAGAAAACAGAGCTGTTTTTAGCAAAGTGACTACCTGTAGATTTTGGCCTCTAGCTCAGCCGCCACCTAGGGAAACCTACCAAACCTGTGCATTTCTGAAAACTAGAGACCTAGGGGAATCCAAGGAGGGGTGACTTGCGGGGCTCGGACCAGGTTCTGTTACCCAGAATCCTTTGCAAACCTCAAAATTTGGCTAAAAAAACACATGTTCCTCACATTTCTGTGGCAGAAAGTTCTGGAATCTGAGAGGAGCCACAAATTTCCTTCCACCCAGCGTTCCCCCACGTCTCCCGATAAAAATGATACCTCACTTGTGTGGGTAGGCCTAGCGCCCGCGACAGGATATGCCCCAAAACACAACGTGGACATATCACAGAAAACAGAGCTGTTTTTAGCAAAGTGACTACCTGTAGATTTTGGCCTCTAGCTCAGCCGCCACCTAGGGAAACCTACCAAACCTGTGCATTTCTGAAAACTAGAGACCTAGGGGAATCCAAGGAGGGGTGACTTGCAGGGCTCGGACCAGGTTCTGTTACCCAGAATCCTTTGCAAACCTCAAAATTTGGCTAAAAAAACACATGTTCCTCACATTTCTGTGGCAGAAAGTTCTGGAATCTGAAAGGAGCCACAAATTTTCTTCCACCCAGCGTTCCCCCACGTCTCCCGATAAAAATGATACCTCACTTGTGTGGGTAGGCCTAGCGCCCGCGACAGGATATGCCCCAAAACACAACGTGGACATATCACAGAAAACAGAGCTGTTTTTAGCAAAGTGACTACCTGTAGATTTTGGCCTCTAGCTCAGCCGCCACCTAGGGAAACCTACCAAACCTGTGCATTTCTGAAAACTAGAGACCTAGGGGAATCCAAGGAGGGGTGACTTGCGGGGCTCGGACCAGGTTCTGTTACCCAGAATCCTTTGCAAACCTCAAAATTTGGCTAAAAAAACACATGTTCCTCACATTTCTGTGGCAGAAAGTTCTGGAATCTGAGAGGAGCCACAAATTTTCTTCCACCCAGCGTTCCCCCACGTTTCCCGATAAAAATGATACCTCACTTGTGTGGGTAGGCCTAGCGCCCGCGACAGGATATGCCCCAAAACACAACGTGGACATATCACAGAAAACAGAGCTGTTTTTAGCAAAGTGACTACCTGTAGATTTTGGCCTCTAGCTCAGCCGCCACCTAGGGAAACCTACCAAACCTGTGCATTTCTGAAAACTAGAGACCTAGGGGAATCCAAGGAGGGGTGACTTGCGGGGCTCGGACCAGGTTCTGTTACCCAGAATCCTTTGCAAACCTCAAAATTTGGCTAAAAAAACACATGTTCCTCACATTTCTGTGGCAGAAAGTTCTGGAATCTGAGAGGAGCCACAAATTTCCTTCCACCCAGCGTTCCCCCACGTCTCCCGATAAAAATGATACCTCACTTGTGTGGGTAGGCCTAGCGCCCGCGACAGGATATGCCCCAAAACACAACGTGGACATATCACAGAAAACAGAGCTGTTTTTAGCAAAGTGACTACCTGTAGATTTTGGCCTCTAGCTCAGCCGCCACCTAGGGAAACCTACCAAACCTATGCATTTCTGAAAACTAGAGACCTAGGGGAATCCAAGGAGGGGTGACTTGTGTGGCTCGGACCAGGTTCTGTTACCCAGAATCCTTTGCAAACCTCAAAATTTGGCTAAAAAAACACATGTTCCTCACATTTCTGTGGCAGAAAGTTCTGGAATCTGAGAGGAGCCACAAATTTCCTTCCACCCAGCGTTCCCCCACGACTCCCGATAAAAATGATACCTCACTTGTGTGGGTAGACCTAGCGCCCGCGACAGGATATGCCCCAAAACACAACGTGGACATATCACAGAAAACAGAGCTGTTTTTAGCAAAGTGACTACCTGTAGATTTTGGCCTCTAGCTCAGCCGCCACCTAGGGAAACCTACCAAACCTGTGCATTTCTGAAAACTAGAGACCTAGGGGAATCCAAGGAGGGGTGACTTGTGTGGCTCGGACCAGGTTCTGTTACCCAGAATCCTTTGCAAACCTCAAAATTTGGCTAAAAAAACACATGTTCCTCACATTTCTGTGGCAGAAAGTTCTGGAATCTGAGAGGAGCCACAAATTTCCTTCCACCCAGCGTTCCCCCACGACTCCCGATAAAAATGATACCTCACTTGTGTGGGTAGGCCTAGCGCCCGCGACAGGATATGCCCCAAAACACAACGTGGACATATCACAGAAAACAGAGCTGTTTTTAGCAAAGTGACTACCTGTAGATTTTGGCCTCTAGCTCAGCCACCACCTAGGGAAACCTACCAAACCTGTGCATTTCTGAAAACTAGAGACCTAGGGGAATCCAAGGAGGGGTGACTTGCGGGGCTCGGACCAGGTTCTGTTACCCAGAATCCTTTGCAAACCTCAAAATTTGGCTAAAAAAACACATGTTCCTCACATTTCTGTGGCAGAAAGTTCTGGAATCTGAGAGGAGCCACAAATTTCCTTCCACCCAGCGTTCCCCCAAGTCTCCCGATAAAAATGATACCTCACTTGCGTGGGTAGGCCTAGCGCCCGCGACAGGAAACGCCCCAAAGCGCAACGTGGACACAACCAAAATTTTGGAAGAAAACAGTGCCTACCTGTGGATTTTGGCCTGTAGCTCAGCCGGCACCTAGGGAAACCTACCAAACCTGTGCATTTCTGAAAACTAGAGACCTAGGGGAATCCAAGGAGGGGTGACTTGCGGGGCTCGGACCAGGTTCTGTTACCCAGAATCCTTTGCAAACCTCAAAATTTGGCCAAAAAAACACTTTTTCCTCTAATTTCTGTGGCAGAAAGTTCTGGAATCTGAGAGGAGCCACAAATTTCCTTCCACCCAGCATTCCCCCAAGTCTCCCGATAAAAATGATACCTCACTTGTGTGGGTGGGCCAGGTGCCTGCAACAGAATAAGGCCCAAAACCTGAAGAGATAGAAGGGATAGGTATTTTTGCAATATATCATTTTGATGTGTGCACATACGTCCGTGATGTGCCAAACACTAAAATTGTGAGAAGAAACACACTTAGGTTATGTGAAGAAGACCCCTCACCCACCAACCAAGTTGGTGGCATGCTTCATCATCGGGGTCCCACCCGAGGCACCTAGCGTGTCACAGGTGTGCTGCGACGCCTGATTACAGCGGAGCAGGTTTTGTCATTTTTTACAACACATACTGGTTGGATTTGGCACGAGGGTGAGTGATGGTTCAGTGGATCAAATTTTATTAACAAGAGATTTCACAAAAATGAAATGCACTGCTAATAACTGAAAGGCAAAAAACTGAACCAATGACTCACAGCTCGTGAGCTGTAAAGCCGCGACAAGGCACCAACCGCTTTACAGTCCATTCACACACCTTTCATACATGACACACACAAGACCATTCACACCGCCAGCCACGGGCCCAGCACATTACAACACTCACATCGACAGACCGCGCCACTCAAGGGCCCATCACTTACATACGCCCACATGCCTGATACAAGAATCACACCAGCTGATGGGAGTGTGGACTGCCGTTTGGCTGGCACCGCCAGCCAAGCGCCACCCCACGCACACCGCCAGCCAAGCGCCACCCCACGCACACCGCCAGCCAAGCGCCACCCCACGCACACCGCCAGCCAAGCGCCACCCCACGCACACCGCCAGCCAAGCGCCACCCCACGTACACCGCCAGCCAAGCGCCACCCCATGCACACCGCCAGCCAAGCGCCACCCCACGCACACCGCCAGCCAAGCGCCACCCCACGCACACCGCCAGCCAAGCGCCACCCCACGCACACCGCCAGCCAAGCGCCACCCCACGCACACCGCAATCACTTTTTTTTATTTATAAACAACAAATAAACTACTAATTATAAAATAGGCACAAAACTACAAACACAAAACCTCAAACTAAATACACGACAGATGCCAACCGTGAAACATATGAAAATATAAAACAGACAGCTTACGCTCACGCTATTTCCCAAAAGTTTTTCCTTGTGTGGTAACTTCTAAAACAGCTGGGCACACACAGCCCAGGCTTTGAAGGGCATTCGGGGCAGTACATCCGGCTCTCCTTCCGGATTGATCTCCGGGCACATACTCTACATTTCTTTGTGGGCATGTCTTTTTTGGGAGTGGGAGGAATGTGATCTGGAAAGTGCCGATCTTTCAATCTAGCCACATCCTCCACCACTTCTACTCTAGGAACTCTTGCCGGTTCCACCACAATAAGGCTTTCTATCACCGACTCCTGAAATTTAACAAAAGTCATCCTTGACTCAGGTGAACAATCCTTGTATACAATAAAGGCATTAAAAGTTGCCAAATGAAATAAATGTAGGGCCAACTTTTTATACCACACATACAACTTACGAAGAGCAGTGTAAGGTTCCAACCTCTGATCTACTCTATCAACACCACCCATGTGCCTATTGTAGTCCAAAATGCACGCAGGTTTGCGCACTTCCGCAACCTGACCCCAAACAGCCACAGGGGAAGTACTCTCATCATGGATGGTCGATAGCATGTACACATCCCTCCTGTCTGAAAATTTCATAGCTAACAGATCATTGTTCCGCAAGGCACTGCACTGTCCCCTCTCAAGTTTTTTACAGACAAGCTCCCTTGGATAGCCTTTGCGGTTAGAACGGATTGTGCCACAAGCAACAGTGTCCACCCTAAACAACTCCTTGAACAACTGCACTCCAGTGTAGAAATTATCTACGTACAAATGGTGACCTTTGTTAAACAGCCGTCTAGCAAGTTCCCACACAATTTTTTCGCTAACTCCAAAAGTGGCCGGACAACCAGGAGGGTCAATACTGGAATCCCTACCAGTGTAGACCCGGAAATTATAAACATATCCTGTACTGCTTTCTGACAGCAGATACAATTTAATCCCATACCGTGCCCTCTTACTAGGAATGTACTGCTTAAAAACTAAACGCCCCTTGAAAAGGACCAAAGACTCGTCCACACTTATCTCTTTGCCTGGAACATAGACCTCTGAAAACCGATCCACAAAATGATCAAGGACAGGCCTAATCTTAAAAAGGCGGTCACAATCAGGGTGATCTCGTGGCAAGGCTAAAGCATTGTCTACAAAATGCAGAATACGAAGAAGAAGCAAATACCGATTACGTGTCATAGTTGCAGGAAATATAGCAGTTGCCATCAAGGGACTAGTAGACCAATAAGAAGCCAGTGACGGCTTCCTGATCAACCCCATCAAAAAAGACAAACCTAAAAACCTTTTCATCTCTTCCAGATATGTGGGAACCCAATGAGTAGCTCTAGACTGAGGCTTAAGTCTGGCAGCGTTGTCCCGCAAATATTGCACTGCATACACATTTGTCTGCTCCACAATCTCTTCCAAAAATACATCGTCCATAAACAAGTGAAAGAAATGGACAGGCAGAAAGTTTTCCGTATTAACTCTACACCCTGGGAGACTAGTAAATGCAGGTAACTGTGGCTGCTCCATGTTTGGGGCAATCCAGGTGTCAGGTCTTCTAATGGGAAACCCTTCAGCCCCAGGCTGCTGCACTCTTGGCACATCAATGTCCTCCTCTAACTCAGGCCCTTCATCTGCACTGAGAGTAGCTTCCTCATCAGAAGAATACTCTTGGACAGAAAACTCACTTCCAGAATCTCCTGCTTCCTCCTCTGCCTCAGATGCAGAGTCAGTGTCGTAATCATGGTCTGAAGACGACTCAAAGAGCATGCGAACAACCTGCTGAGCGGTCACTTTGCGGCTAGCCATGATCCTAACAACAAATGGATTGCCAATAACAACTAGCACTAAAATAAGTAATAAACAAAGTGTAGCTTTATCACAAAGAGTTATGTACTACAAAAAAACTATACCACTCAGTTGCCTGAAATAGCTACTCACCAAGCAACTACTCTGCACAGACACAGCAATCACCAATGATATCCCACTAAAAAGAAAAAAGAAAAAAGCTAATTAGACATATGACAACACAAACATTACTGTGCTCAAATCTAAGGACAATGTCAAACACACAATACTGCATTTAGTACACCACCTACAAACATGTCATTCATGCATGTCAACAATACTCCTTTGCAGTAAATTGCTTTCACTTACCTAAAACATGCAGCTATGCAAACCACTGGACAACTACTGCCAAAACCGCTAAGATCCACAGAAAAGGAAGCAAAAGCGTTGAACTAGAAGAAAAAGAAGAAATAAATTGTTATAATCACAAATACAAATACTTTGCCAGTTGACAAACACCCCACCACCAAGAACTTAGAAGTTGTCCCTGGTACCTAAGTGGATCCTGCCCCCCCTCGGGGGTAGATGGGTGTAAAAAAATTAGCCGAAATGGGCAACACCTCTGTGCCCCCTTTTAGGGGGCGACCCTTCCCAAAGGGGGCACCCCCAGCACAAAACAAAAAAATCCCTGCCGTATTGGTGGTTTCTGCCCTCCTTGGGGGCAGATGGGCCTACAAAATTACACACACACCACACAATCCCTGGCGCCTAGTGTGCTTCCACCCCCCCGGGGCCAGATCGTCCAAAAAATGACTGGTCTGCCATCGGGGGGCCGAAACAGAAAAAAAAAAACTCCCCAGGGGAGAGACCCTTGCCCAAGGGGTTGCCCCCAAAATAAACAACAAAAACAAAATCCCTGGTGTCTAGTGGATTTTGCCCCCCCGCCCCCCCGGCGGCAGATCAGCCCAAAAATTGGCAATCTGCCCCCAGGGGGGGAGGGGGGGGCAAATACTAAAAAATGTGTCCCCCAGTGGGACGCCCCTTGCCCAAAGGGTTGCCCCCCAAAAAAAACTTTACAATAAAAATAAATCCCTGGTGTCTAGTGGTTTTCAACACCCCTCGGGGGCAGATCCGCCAAAAAATCAGCGGATCTGCCCCCCGGGGGGGGGGGCGCTAAATACAAAAAAAAAATCCCCGGGGGGGCCACCCTGGCCCAAGGGGTCGCCCCCAAAATATACACAAAATATAAAATCCCTGGTGTCTAGTGGTTTTCGCCCCCCCCCGGGGGCAGATCCGCCGAAAATTCGGCGGATCTGCCCCAGGGGGGGGTGAAATACAAAAAAAAATTGCCCCCGGGGTGGGGCGACCCTTGCCCAAGGGGGTCGTCCCCAAAATAAACATAAAATACTATATCCCTGGTGTCTAGTGGTTTTCGCCCCCCCCGGGGGCAGATCCGCCGAAAAATCGGCAGATCTGCCCCCAGGGGGGGCCGAAATACAATAAAAAAATGCCCCCGGGGGAGGGCGACCCTTGCCCAAGGGGTCGCCCCCAAAATAATCAATGTAATAAATTTTCCCTGGTGTCTAGTGGTTTTCCCCCCCCCCCTGGGGGCAGATCCGCCGAAAAATCGGCAGATCTGCCCCCAGGGGGGGGCGAAATACAAAAAAAAATTGCCCCCGGGGGGGCGACCCTTGCCCAAGGGGTCGCCCCCAAAATAATGCCAAAATAACACTATCCCTGGTGTCTAGTGGTTTTCGCCCCCCCCTGGGGGCAGATCCGCCGAAAAAACGGCGGATCTGCCCCCAGGGGGGGGCAAAATACTAAAAATAATTGCCCCCGGGGGGGGCGACCCTTGCCCAAGGGGTCGCCCCCAAAATATTGAACACAGTAAATCCCTGGTGGCTAGTGGAGATTCCTGCTCCACGATCGCGGGCTCTGCCCGCGATCGTGGAGCAGGAATCTAATGAAAACAGGCACCGGGGGAAAGGAAAAACCCTTTCCTTTCCCCCCGTGTCTGTTTCCACCACCCCCCGACCCCCAAAAACGAAGAGGACTTACTTTTCGTGTCCTCCTCGGTAGACGCGCTGGAAGCAAATGGCTTCCAGCGCGCCCGGCAACACTAGATGACGTCAGCGCGCTGTGCGCGCGCTGACGTCATCGGATTGCCGTGGGGGGTGGAAGGGGAAGGTCTTCCCCTTCCATCCCCGCCTGGGGGGGGAGGGGGGGTGCACGGGGGCGCGCTAGCGCGCCCCCAAGTTCCCCTGTGCCTAGGACGAGATGATCTCGTCCAAGGCACAGGGGAACTGTAGCCTTGGACGAGATCATCTCGTCCAAGGCACCCAAGCGGTTAAAAAATGCCCAAAGAAAATAAATCCAGGACAAATATGTAATGTCGAAACCAACAACTGGTTGGTCCAAATACGTAATAGAAATAAGTATAAATATTAAAATGTTCAAGGCCCTTGGCCAGTCCAAACATAAATCGTGTCCGAACTTGACTCCTGAGTGCCATGTACCCTCCACACGTAGGGGCATCAAGGGAGTAGGCAGGCACCTCAGAGATTAGGTAGGGGTTGGTGGGGTGGTTTGGGCTTAGGCGTGGGAGGGGGTCCTCTGGAATTGGGCTTAAAAGGGGGGATTAGGTCTAGGTTTCGGGGAGGGTTGGGTTCTCTTGGGAGGGGAAGACTTCTTCACAGAGGAGGGGCATGGGTACCTGTAAGGGGGGTAGTGGAGGTCTTGGAGGTGGAAGGGATGGGCCTGGGGAGGGAAACAGAGCATTTAGGGGTCTCACAGGAGGAAAAGAGGAGTAGGGAAAGGTCAAAACATGAAAGGAAGACTTTTTTAGACACATGGAGACAGTCATCAAAAGGAGGTTTGGCAATGGAGGGTGAGGGAGTGGTTGTCTGACGTGTCAGTTTGCTCGTGGGTTCATGTGTATGGGAGGTATGCTTGTGGGTGGTGGCTGTATGTTGGGTGGGTGAGTGAGGGCGTTTATGTGTATGAGGCCGAGGGGGTGGAGGTGCTGAGGGATGCCATGGTGGGTGGGTGACTGTCTGTTGGGGTGGTTCTGATGAAGAGGACATGGATCCTGTCTCCCCCATGGCACTTGCCTCGCCCTCCGGGCTACTGGGTCCCTCGGTGTCGGTGGTCTCAGCACTCCCGGTCCCTTGGCCGGTAACTTCCCCACTCGGCTGTGCCCTGTCTCCTTCATCAGCCAATGCTGATCCACAGAAAGAGAGATAGAGAGAGATATATATAGAGAGAGAGAGGGTCATCCCATTCTCCACACATACATACATTACAACATGCACATCTGTTACAAAACATGTCTTGCAAATAAAGCCCCAGTCAGAAACCATTCAGAGTCTACATTATGTCACAAGATACTTCCTACTTTCCCATATGACAACAGTCTCACCAACAACATAAGCCAATCATCTGACCACTACTTCACCATCCCATCAAATCAGCTGTAACTCAAAAGCATCATGCACAAAATGGATTGGCTTTATCAAGATGTTATCCCCATACAGAACATCACTGTTCACCATCAAATCAGTCTAAGGAAATGCAGTTGACTGATAAGACAATATCATGCCAACTCCTACTCCACACCTGTCCATTCCTTCACCAAAACTCATGTTCCATGAAAGTAAACTCATCTCACTTCAAAACACATGTCTATCTGATCATTCTGTACACAACTTAGACAATGGCAAAAACCTCAGATGAATACACTACATTTGGCATTCACAGACAGTGTGCATCACAAAATGACATAGCATGTCATTGAACCATCAACCTAAATACAAGGGAAAGATTAATTAGGAGTTTCTGCAGTCACTAATGGGATACACTGTCACAAAGACAAAACAACAGTCCCATGTACTGCAATAGGGGCCTACCTAGCACACAGAATACATCCACAGACAAGCACAGGGAGCATAGTTACACCAACAAAACAATGGACACCTAACAAGGTCTCTGAAGGGTTCATACCATTCCACCATACATGCTGAGTAGAAACCTCTCATGATAACATATGAACACCTACATCACTAACAACTGTCCAGACATGTGATTCATACTACCTAATTCCAGAACAAACATTCACACAACTGGTTACTAATGTACCCATTAATGACACATACACCTAGAGTCAACCTAATTGAATGACAACATATCCCACAAACCAACAGGTGTATGTGAAATAGAACACCTGCTACACCATTAAGTCAGGCAGAAATGAGCAGCACTGTAACCAAAACTGTCCAAACAGCCTCAGATTTGCAAAGGTATATCTGGGAAAAAAAGAGGCTACAATATCAAATCAGGCACAATTGAGACATGATGTAGGCAGCAAATACCATATGTTGCACTCATGTAGGTTTGGGATTGGCCTATGTAACATGGACAATACACATGGGCCAAGGGTTCAGCAGTCTAGCCACTTACCTTCTCTACACCAAATGAATTAGGATAAAAGGTATTTGTAAACATGTCAATGTAGTACCATGAAATGTCAGTGTCTTATTGTCACCGTGAGTTCCCCATTGTAGGATTTCCACTCTTATCAAACTTCAGATTGCTCAATGTATGAATCTGACATGATAATAGAGACACCTTCTCAGAACTCATAGGGAGTGTTGTAAGTTGGCCATACCAAAAGCCTGATTTCGATAAGACCCTCTCATGAAGTATCCAACTATTCCAGGAAACAGGATTACTTGGCCCTGGTTCTCATCTGTCAGAACCAATGTTGCACACAGAGCAGAACCAGTGGAATAGGAGTGGTCAGAGACCAAAGAGCTATGCAACTCACTATTTGGGTAATGGACTTGGGAACACAAGGTGGGAAGGATGACAGAGCAGGTTACAAATATGTATGGCTGAGTAGAGTCACACATATGGCTCAGTCACATGTGCATCTCAATATGCAGTCACACTATTGAGTTGACAAAGCTGATTAACATGTTCCCTTGCCCACATCTGTGTTTGTATGTTGGCGACTGTAGTACCATGTCTTCCTACTAGTCCCCATACCTGTAGTATGTACCACATCGTCATAGCTGCAATACTCAGACATCATACACTAAACTATCAGAGGCAAGTACATGGGTTCTGTCAGTACTTACCCCCTTGTGGCTGCTGTGCTGTCCTCAAACACCCATCCACCTCAGTGTAGGCCACTACGAAATTGCGGGCCATTAGGGAGGTCAAGGTCCGACAGGCAACCCTCCCTCTTTGGGAGGATATTCCCAGCTGGGCCTTTTTCGTCTTCCGGGCCTAGTGTCTCAGGTCCTCCCACCACTTCCTACAGTGGGTGTTCCGGGTCCACACTTGCTTGGCGATGGCACAACAAATTCCCTTCTTCTGATGGGCATTGACCTGCATGGATGACACAAACATAAGGAAAAAGTCATGTCCACAATTACAATACATATACTAGTGGACAGTATACATCAGTGACAGCAAGTAGGAAAACACTCCCATCCTCTCAACTCACACTTATTTACAGATTAGCATCTGCAGGCATCAACACCTTCAATAGGTAAAAATTCAGTTACACCATTATTGAGCACACCTATCACACATAGGTATTGCATTGGACTGACCTGCTCTTCTGGTGCACCATATAGCTGGTCATAAAGGGGTAGGACCTCCTCCACGATCTTCTCCAGCTCCTCAGGATGAAGGATGGCGTTCTATCACCTGCAGGGCATGGCATGATAGCTCCCAGAGGCAGTACACAGCAGCTCAGGTAGTGGAAGTCTTGCTGGCGCAGTGTCATGAGTCAAGTGAGCAATAGTGCACAAGATGGTGGTTACGTCCGCCACATACTGGACCGTCACTGCCGGCAGACATTGCCATTGGCCCAAGTCCACCAAAGCAGAAATGTCTTCCAATGGCAGCTTCCACCATGGTTGTGACCACCTACCGCCATGACGACGTCTGCTAACGGACTTAGGTCACTTCCATGTGTCCAGTACAGTAGGTCAGGCAGCTGCCATTTCAAGTACATTACATGTATGGAATAGTTTTATCATTTGCATCATTCACTATTCCCCATATTGTGCAGTACAACTGTAAGTACTGCCAATGTATACCTACTTCTATGTTCACGTGGTTTCTAGAAAACGTAGATGATGTGTAACAATCAGTGTAAGACATTTCATATTGGTTGGAGTGACAACCATGTACAGTAACTGTTCAGTTAAGTGGGGGAATGTGTCCCAATGATGGTGTCATCGGGTTAATACCTATGTGCTGTAATGTAGATATCTGAGTTTGTAACTGACCTCGACAGCAGCTATGTGTTACTTGTGTTACTGACTTTACAAGATATCTGCATGCTGTATGTCACATTCTATATTTAAATTTCTTCACATAGTTTTCCTGCCATGAGGAGAGGACAAGAACCACCACTGTACCGTCCACTAGTCGATCTGTATACCATGAAGGAGAGACATTGGGCCTGATTACTACTTTGGCGGACGGGATTACTCCATCCCAAATGTGACGGATATCCCGCCCACCGAATTACGAGTCCATTATATCCTATGGAACTCGTAATACGCCGGGCAGGATATCAGTCACATTTGGGATGGAGTAATCTCTTCTGCCAAAGTCGTAATCAGGTCCATTGTATCCAGACCTATCGGCTGAATAGTCATATTATCATGGATCTCTGTGATCATTTGGGACCAAATCTGATGCCTGCCATTCGCAAGCCCTATAACATACCTCCCATTGTTCAAGTCTTGCCAGTGCTACACTTCCTGGCCAATGGGTCCTTTCAGGCTACAGTGGCCCTAACTGCAGGAATGTCTCAGCCCATGTTTAGTCTGGTTTTGAGGGATATACTGTGTGCATTGTTCAAACACCTGGACAGCTACATCAGGTTTCCCCCACGTGCAGATCTAGCCTATGTGAAGGCAGAGTTTTAAGCTATGGGACACATTCCATATATGGTTGGAGCCATAGATGGCACCCATGTAGCCTTGGTTCCCCCCCAGTGCCACTGAACAGGTATACAGGAACAGGAAAAACTACCACTCAATCAACGTTCAGATGGTGTGTCTGGTGGACTAGTAGATTTCACAAGTCAGTGCCAAGTATCCTGGATCAGTCCATGATTCCTTAATCATGCAGAACAGCAATGTCCCACTGCTGATGACATGACTCCACACAGAGATGGCCTGGCTGGTTGGTAAGTTATAACTGAAATGTGTGTTTGCAATGTATGTCTCCAACCATCACAATGTAGCCTGTCCCACATGTATGTGTGTGTTGTTCTACAAATTTGTTCACAGGTGACTCTGGCTATCCAAACCGTCCTTGGTTGTTGACAACAGGGAGATACCCAACCATGCCAGGGGAAGTCCGCCACAATGAGGCGCACAGGAGGACAAGGCATGTCGTTGAGCGGACTTCTGGACTCCTTAAGTCAAGATTTAGGTGCGTGGACAGATCAGGAGGAGCTCTCCTCTCCTCACCCAACAAGGTATGTCAGATAATAATTGCCTGATCCACAATCTTGCCCTGAGATGACAGATGCCATTCATACCAGATGAGGGGGCGCCAGCAGTACCTGTGTGTGTTAATGCAGAATTGCCAAGTGATGAAGTGCCAGAGGAAGATTACGCAGGAGACTCTAGGGCAGATCTCATCAATCCGTACTTCAGCTGACTAAAAGGTATGTGAAGTAGACGTAATGTTGTGGGTCAAATTTGCAACCTGAAGTAGATGGGTAGCACGTCACCTCCTTCATTGCACTATCTGTGGGGTTGTAGATAGCTCCAATGCCTATGGGTGATTTGTGCTTGCAAACTGTAAATTGTATTGTATACAGAACAGAGTGGTCATCATTATCATTTATGGTCACAGCAGATGCAAAGTTACACTTCTGGACATGACTTCCCTGAACTTAGGAGTGTATACTGCTATGTCCCATCCATCTTCTCTTACAAACACAGATTTCCCTAGATGCTGTTTGGCTGATTAACCTTGGTAAACTACAGACAGTGTCAGAAGCAGATGGGAATTGCAGACAGACATGAGAAGTGGACACGGCTGATACCATATACTATGAGTATTGATTATGTAGAGTGTGACTGACATTGGTAGACCCAGTTAGACATTCTTGCCCTCACTGCCTGTGCTTGCTGCTCCCTCCATGTTTTGCACTTATTGTTTTCAGACCTTTTTTTTAAAAAATGCATAGTTTTTTAGCCCTTTTCCAATGCACAACACAGTCCAATGTGATGCAAATCTGACTTGTGGCGCGTAAACATTGCTTTACATGCCGCAAATGAGCCTTGCGTCACTTTTGGAGCAGATGCAATACAACACTGTGACCCATCCTTTCCAACGATGCATCAATTTTTTTTATGGAGCCTGGAACATTATGACATGGTGCACCGCACCGTAAATACAGCACAATCATGTTGCATGAAAGTGTTGCACTGCAGTACAAGTTTTTCTGATGCATCACTGTGTTGCCACAAAGATGTGTCCGTTTTCATAAATCTGGGCCCAAGTATCCCTTGCATGGTCACAAAGGCTTGCAAGGTTCATGGGTTCATGCAACAAGTACAGCACTGGTCACCATGAGACCTTTTCCATAACAATGATCATGTACAACAGGCAAACACTTGTGAATTTGTGTCCCCCCCCACCCCCCCCCCCTATGCAGTAAAATTACAACCATGGCAAGTTGGTTATGAAATGCAGGCCTTTGAAGCTTGTAAACAATGTTTCCCAGCATCCCTGGCAAGCACAACTTTGAGACTTCTATCTATACCTTGGTGGAGTGAGGTGGTATCTACTGTCTGCCAAAGATCTACCATTGAATTCCCAGATACTAATTACAAGGTGGGGTTGAAGAAGGGGATTCCTCCCATGAAATGGTCGGATCCTTCCCTGCTACAGTCAAACCCATTATAAGAAAATGAATTATTATTGGCTGCCCACCTCATGGACTAATAACACTCCATGTCAGGGTGAACCCTGAAACTCACTAAATTGACATGAGGTCAACCCCCTGTGTGCTATGGCACAGAGTCAAGGCTTGCTTTAGCACTGGTGTTGTCCAGTGCACCAATCTTTTTTGGCACCCAGCACATGACCTCCTCCTGCACAAATTCCCACATTGCCACTCTCCACCAGTGCCCCTCATTTCTACATAGCCCCTCTGTGAAATACATTTCATTTTTTATAGTTATGTGATCTGTATGGTAGACGTTCTTTGCAGCAGTCATATTAACCCTCTGTGCTACTTTATGATGAGTCAAAACTGCCACTAGATAAAACTCCAATCGCCCTCCAGCAGAAACATTCATGACCAGAGCTATGTTGACGTTGTTATTATTGCCTGGACACTGCTGGGTAGACTAGGAACTCTGCAGCATGTCCTTCTAAACCTATACGTTTTTTTTAAACACAGATGTTAGTGCTGCCCTAAAGCTACATAGAGCAGACAGGCTTCAGTTAAGGCAATGTGTAAAATACCAAGCAATAAAATCCGAAACTAAATTTGAAAAATAGAGGATTCTTGAATGGACACAATTACACCAAAACAACATAAATCCAATAAGGGGCAGCAGGGATTTGCATTTTTAAAGTTTTAGCTAGAAATAGTGCTAAAAAACACACAGTGCCTATGATTGTTTATGGAAGTGGTAGATATGGACCTAGGTGCCCTTTGAGGCTGACTGTGATGGAACCCTGGGCGGATAACAGAACTGAACTGTCCTGGTGAAAGGTCTGGAAGTCAAAAAGTTTGAAACTGTTTCTTAGTCTCTCTTCAGAATAGCACTTTTCACTTTTTTTGAAGGAAAACTTTGAAATTTCTTCTAAATACTAATGCAGAGAGGGACTTTCCCAATTTTTTAAAATAATAATACACCCTGAGGGGACTGCTGCTGAGATTATAGTTTCTGTTGACTGGATAGTTGAAGCAGGTTGATCCCCTGGAGCTTTGGACATTTCTCATCAAAGATTTGCTAGGTCTCAAAAGAGAAGGGAGCTTAATCATTTTTCAGAGGTGCTAGGAACTTTGAGCAAAGTGAAGATGAAATCCAGTCTGATGCAGTAGAACTGCTGGTCTGATGCTTTTTCCCATGGATCCCTCTGGCGCTCTGGTGGAAATGTTTTCCAAACATTCTTCTGGTGTCTAATCAACCACAGGAGTACACTTCTAAGATCCCTAGGATCTCAGGGAAAGGCACTTAGTGACTCTCAGGGTGTCAAGTAGAGACCAACAGCAAGGTCCGCTCCAGATTCAGTTGCCACTGGTCAAGTGGGCACTTCAGAATAAAGGCAGTTTGTTGTGTCCCTACAGACTTCAGAAAATCAATCCATTTTTTTAAAGCGTGGCTACTCACCTGTGAGGGTCTCTAGGTGCTGCTGGAGATCATCCAACCGAACCCTTAGAGTCCACGTCTTTGCTCTGGATACAGGAGAGAAAAGGTCCAGTCCTTCAGGGCTTCTCTCAGGTGACAGAAAGCAGTATCCTCCATAATATGCACTCTACCTTGTGCACAGCAAGGTATCCTTAGGGAAGACATTTAATATTTAAAATAGGTTTCCCTACCTGTCAAAGAATGGTTTGTGCAGCAGGATTCAAGCTAGTGATGTCAGACCGCACAGGTTAGGCCTGAAGCCATGCTTTCCTTGCCACAATAGTGAACAGCTGTGAGTAGTTGGGTTGCTGGTTGCAGTGCTTAATTTGTAGAAAATTAAGTGGCAGGACCCATCATGGAAGGCCACTGCACCCTGCACCACCCCAACATGACACCTAACTATCGCAATCATACAAGTGTGATATTTCAAACTATTTTAGGCTCCACATGGCATGAGAGGATGGTATTATTAATTTTCAAAACAAATTGACTTAAAAATCACAGTTATTGTGCTCATCTCAAGATGAAACACAGTACCACCATTATTACCTGAGCTGGTGCTGATCATTAAGTGCTGGCTTGAATTAAGCACTGGCTTATTGAGGGGTGTAAGCCCTTCTCAAGCAACTGCCACAGTCCTAGTCAGGGTAAACCACAAAAGTCATTACAATAACTTGTGCTTAACCCTTCGGCAGCTTGGCACAAAAGCAGACTTAAGTTAGATGCAATGCGTAAAGTATTTATGTAGCACTTAAAAAGTAATAAATCAAAAAACGACATAAGACAAATCCCACACCAATTAAAAAAAATATAGGAAAATGTAATACATTATATGAGTCCAAAACAACTAAAATCCAATCAGTGGAAGTGGAGACATGCAAATTTAAAGATTTAGGTAAAAGTAGGGCCAAAAGGCTCAAAGTGAGGGTATCTGATTGCATTGGACTGGTACTAAGGGCCAGATGTAGGTAGCTGTTTGCATGTCGCAAACTGCGAAAAACGCAGTTTGCGCCATGCAAACAGCCTAACGCGATGCACATCCCCAAATTGCGAGTCGGTATCGACTCGCAATTTGGGGATGCGACTCGCAAATAGGAAGGGGTGTTCCCTTCCTATTTGCGACCGCATCGCCATGCTGAGTTGCTTTGTGACCGCGAATGCGGTCGCAAACCAACTTGCAGTTACCACCCACTTGAAGTGGGTGGTAACTCATTCGCAAAAGAGAAGGGGTCCCCATGGGACCCCTTCCCCTTTGTGAATGACGAAAAAAATGTTTTTTCAGAGCAGGCAGTGGTCCTATGGACCACTGCCTACTCTGAAAAAACGAAACCAAATGGTTTCGGAAGTTTTTCTGTTTGCAACTCGTTTTCTTTTAAGGAAAACGGGCTGCAAAAAGAAAAAAAAAACTGCTTTATTAAAAAAGCAGTCACAGACATGGAGGTCTGCTGTCTCCAGCAGGCCACCATCCCTGTGAGTGCATGGACTCGCTATGGGGTCGCAAAATGCGACCCACCTCATTATTATTCATGAGGTGGGTCTTTGCGACCCCATAGCGAGTCGCAGAAGGTGTCTGAGACACCTTTCTGCATGCACTTTCGCGAGTTGCAATTTGCGAGTCGGTATGACTCGCAAATTGCAAGTTGCAAAATTTTACTTACCTACATCTGGCCCTTAGTCACAAATTCAGGCTGATTGTGATGGGGCACAGGCTGGGCAAATGATCAAGTTAGGTCCTCTGAGAAGTGTCCCTTATGTTCTTGGTGCACGGTCTGCACAAAGTTGCTTTGCTTTGGCTGGTGTTGGTTCTGATGAAGCTGTGCGGTGAGGCTTTACGTATCTCTGCATCCGTTTTTTGATGAGCTGTGCAGCGAAGCTTTGCAGGGCTTTGAGTTGCTCGGTGTTGGTTCTGATGAAGCTGGTAGCTTTGTGGTGAGGCTTTGGGGGCTTTGAGTCGCTCAGCATCATTTCTAAAGAAGAGTGCAAGTGTGCAGTGAGGCTTGCGGGCTATGCATCTCCACCATGTTTAGTGGATTCTTCAGTTAGGGTTGCTTCATGCCAGATTTAGTGGAACCTTCAGTAAAGGGCAAGAGGAGGTCTGTTTGATACCAGCCAAGGGCCCAAGACCTGAGGAGGCACCACTTGGGCATTAGGAGCTCACTCGAGCACAGGCCAACAGGGCTCAGGCAGGTCTAGTTGCAGATCCAGGCAGGTCCAGTTCAGCAGGTCAGCTGGGCAGTCCTTCTTCTGTAGTATCCACAGCTACAGGAATGTACTTTAAGAGAGGGTCTGAAGGTTCAGAAAGTTCTACTTTTATACCTAGTGCTAGCTTTGAAATGGGAGAAGCTTCTCAGGTTTCCCCTCCACAGAGGCGTTTCGAATTACCTTCCTCCCTGCCCTGGTCCATGTCTGTCTGCAGTCACAATGGGCTAATGTGAAGTTCTTTGATTGTGAGCTAAGGCAGTATAACTTACAAGTATTAAAAAGGTAGGTTTGGGCCTGGTGAATGGTTTATATTGCCAGGTCAAGATGGTAGATTAAAACTGCACATACAGGCTGCAATGGCAGGCCTAAGCAATGTTTTTAATGGGCTACTTTAGTGGGTGGCACAATATGTGCTGCAAGTCTACTACTAGCATTTAATTTACAGGCCCTGGTTATATGTAGCAACACCAGGACTCACAAGTAAATTAAATGTGCCAGTTTGGTGTAAACCAATTTAGTCATGGTAAAAAGAGAAAGCACAAGCACTGGTTAGCAGTGATAAATTGCACCAAGTCCTAAAAAAAGAACTCAGCAAAACTGGAGAAATAAAGGGAAGACAATTGAGGGTGATTCTACAGAGAGGTGCTGCAGTCCTCAAAGGGCATTTAACTTCCTGACCTTGGTTAAATGTTCTATGGCATATAATAGGGACTTGTAGGCAGGTTAGATAAGTCAATTAGAGATAGACCACTATATCCATGGTTAGAGGGAAAAGACAGTCACTTTACTTTTGTTTAACAGAGGTAAAGTGCACAGAGTCAAGATCCACAAAAATAGGGTTCAGAAAAAGGTGAAACATCTGGGGTGACCACACAGAAAAGGTAAATCCCATTCAAGAGAGGTGTGGCACTAATGGCAATGGCAGGTAAATCCACATGATTCATTTTCTTGTCAGGGGTGTAGTTTGTGTACCACTTAAAAGGTGATGAACTCTGCCAGCTACCCTTATAATTATCATTTGTTTCTTTTCAGGTATCCTCCTTCTGGAATTATATATGATGGCTAATTAGTTGTAATTATTATAAAGTTGTAAATGTCAAAATATAAAACACACATTAATTCACGCATTAATTCATTTTAACGTGATAAACAAGTTTGCTTGAACAAATGTACTTATTTTGTATGAGTCAAATTCTCTGATCTTGTAAATGTTTTAAAGAATGAAAAAAGTTTCATGGAAGTTCACAATTTTACAAGGTTAAACAGAATGCAAGTAAGTGAAAAAGCTCCAAGGCCTGTTATGCTAATTGTTTATTATGAAAGGTTCAACAATGACCTGGTATGTGATATAAACTAAGAACAGAGTGTGAAGAGATAAAGAGGAACCTCATACCAGAGACTCAAAAAAGAGGCCACAGAGAATTGCATCACTGTCCATTGCTGATGGCTGCTGGAAGGAACATCTACCCTTCACTTAGTGAACTTAACTGCCTGTTCACTGATGCAGATAAGAATACCAAATGTTTTACTGAATATTGGTTCTGAGGTACAGACGAGGTATGCAGGTGTGAACCATATTTGAAATTTGAATTATGCTCCTTCTTTAGTCCTAAGGTTAGTGTAGTTAGCCAAAGAAATGAGGGTGATGTTAGAGGTATTACCATAAAGAGTGCTTTCTAATTTCAACAATATGTTACAGTAACATCATTATTCACTTTTTTGGAAACTTCGTTGCCACTATTTTGTTGATTTTAATGATAGTTACTATTTATATTATATGCCATTGGATAGGTGTTTTATTTTAAAAATAAATCTCACAACATATGTTTGGTTTCCTAGTGTTCTTGAGTGTGCCTTTCCATGATGAAAGAGGGTTTCATTTCCACTGATTATCCCTGTGATATGTCATCAGATTGATTTATACCACTACAACTCTCTCCTAATCACCTAATACCTCTCCCTAGCGTACCACGTGCCCACTAAACCCATCTGGACCCACATCCATTGGAAATGGCATGTTAAGCACTGGCTAACCATAGCTCTACAACTCCCAGAATGCTAAATCTCAACATTGCCAACACCAGTACACTGCATGCTAAAACAATATCCGATCTAACCCATCTTGATTGTACTGGTGTGGAACAGTATATGGCAATGACAGCAATGGATCACTCACACTAACATCCCAACACAGCTATGGCAGAGTGCCCATATATAATGGTCACAGATCAAAGACCCCAAGCTAGAAACATACTAACCTGGAAAGTCAGATGGCTGAGTGGATGCACATGTGGTACATCCAGATACAGGTCAATATCCATTGTAAACTCATACTAGATTCCTACAAGGACACCAATGTGCATTCCACAGCTCTTATTTGTGCCGGCTATTATGCCAAACAGTTCATTAGGTAAGAGAGGTGGACAGCCATGTCAATTATCTGACAATACCAGATGCCATCAGGTGTACAATCACTACCAACATGGTTTACCAGCATAAAACATGGGTATGGAATTGAGGTTACAGAGTTTCATGTTGTATCCAAGTTACATAGTGCATCAGCTGTCAATGTCATTGCTGGGGATCATGTCAAGGCACTGTCTGCAACTCACACAACTGCTACAATAACCCATTGTAACCTGAACTCTGTGTTCCACTCGCTACACAGGTAACCTTGCCGTTGTCACCATGGAGAGGATACCAGAGACTGTCACTTCCCGTCTGGATGAAGGCCCCAGTGAGGACAACACCCTTGGATGTCTGGACACTGACAAAGAACCTGGCCCTTCTGGGACACCTGGTCAGTCAACAACTGCCAGCTTCACCCTGCTCACAGCAACTCCACCCAGCCCTCTTGCATCTACATCACAGGCAACCATTTCCCCCCTAACCTGTGTCCCAAGGACTGTGTCATCCATTGTGTGCCCCACAGTACAGGAACCTGGGTCCCACCCCTGACAATGATGGACCTGCCATCACTGTGGGTGGGCACATCGTGCCAGGGGCACAGGCATGTGGGGGCAGGGTGTGAGGGAAGGATACTGCAGGCCAGATGATGGGGTCTGAAAGGGACACTACTGACCAGGATACCATCTCCCAAGTTTGGGAGCCTACCAAAGTTCCCAAGGCATGATGAGCCAAGTCATCACCATGTTGGGGGAAATCCAAAAGCTGCAGAGAGACAACCCCCAGGATGTCATGTAGCAGTGGCAGGCACAAAAAATCCACTTGGCTTCCATTGCATTGGTGGTGAGAGACTTGAATAACACACTGAGTAGGTCTTGTACCCAACATCTGGCCCCTTCCACTAGCAATGATACATCAGGTCCTTCTACATCTGCGCCTGCTAGTGAAATGGAGACCCTGCCAGGAGAAGGACATGCCTGAGACACACCACCTTCTGTAGCTGAAGAACCCCTCCATAAACATGGACGTCCATCCAGACATCCTGCAGGAGAAGATGCCAAGACCAAACCCACTGCCAGGAAGTAAACCTCTCCTGAACTGTTCCTCTTGTGTGCCACAGATACACCCTGTTGGCTGTTCTGTAACCCATCTTCATTTTCCTATGGTGTGAGGACACTGGACCTTTGTTCCCAAATGGTGTAGCAGCTACCCTGATGATGTCATTCACCATGACCAAACCAATCACCTATTTTGTTGTGTCAGTTTAACGTTCATAGTCACATATGTGTTTTGTTTCTCACAATAAATCACACTTAACCACAGGTCCTATGTATGTCTCATTAATCAAACATATACTATAGTTATGCATGCCAACTCTAGTCTGATCATGTCCCTCTGTATTGTACACCTATTGTTATGGATTCCATACGTGGACTCCATCAGCAGGAGGCCCATTACAATATGTTTGTAACTCGACAGATACCAAATAGGTTGTAAACTACAACTGCACACAATCAGTGAAAGAGATGCTAACAGCACAAAGAACATGACTGAGAGTAGCATCAGGCTGTCTGTTAAGGTGTAACACAATGCTAAACTACACGATATAGAAGATAGGGACATGTCACTCTACCAACAAGGCAGGAGGCACACAGATTGGTACTTTGTATCACCTGGGAAAGCCTTATCACATACCCATACCATAGCTTCTAAATCTACACATCCTATGGTACAGGCAGAGATCAGTACTGATCTATCCATACCTGGAAACTTTCACTTACATTGGCCACATACCTGTAGGCATGCCACTCATCTATGTCAGTCCACAGTGACATGCACATAGGTTAGCAAAGTAGGAACACACTGACAGCTAGATTCAAGGTAGAATACATAAAACTGTTACCAGTGTGCAAGGGAGAGGCAATTTACACATGAGCCAGACACATATTGAGACACAAATAACAACCTCATGTACCCTAGAGGTGACCTTGACAGGAAAACACTTTACCACCCCACTGTCCCAGTGTTTCCTGAATTTTTCAAAGGGCCATCCATATGTTCAAATACAATGTTGATGTTTTGACCCACAAAAAAAGAAAATTAATTCAGGCGGTTCATCATAAGGACAGAATATTGAAATATGAAGCCCCTAAAATACAATACATAAAGCATGTATCAGTACTTTGTCCTCCATCTTGTCAGCATCTATTCATTCAACAGTTCAACATATTATATGGTTATGTTTTCAAATCCATGCCTGAATTAATTTCCTTTTTTTGGGGTTGAAACGTTGACATTGTATTTGAAAATGTGGACTGGCTTTTGAAAAATTCAGCAGGCTCACAGTACATATTGTTATAGGTGCTTATCTGAGACCTCATGCTTTTAACCACAGTTTGGTTTTAGTTTTCATGTAAATAGCACTGCTTCACTCACACACACATAAGTCACTCACACTGCGTCATTATACAGGAACACCTTGATTACTTTACTTTAAATTGTGGAATTTGTGGAATTTAAGTTTCTAATAAATGTGATATATTATTCATAAACTTCATCAGTACAGAAAGTTCTTTATGGTACAACCACTGTCGTGGAAGTTAATTAATATCCTTCCCCAGAGGGTCCAAAACGTTTTTCTGTTACATTATTCACTTACCCAGGTCTCAGGCTACTGGGTTGCCCCATTTTTTCAAAACCATCTCCCAGTCAGGCACAGCCGTGGACTCTGAAGTCCCCCAAATCCCCCAAGTCCCCCAAGTTGTCTTCCAATGGTGAGTGGTAGATGTCCAGCAGCGAATGGGTGAAGAGGTGCATGCGAGGATAGAGACCATAGCGGGCACCCTAGAAGGAGTCCATAGGTGTCTCAGTTCAAATAATGATACATCTGGTGTCATGAGGCTTGCCTTAATAGCATGGGTTGGCCCCTAGCCGACATTGGTAGTGTCATAAGGCAGAGGGAACAACATCGGCCCTCTACTTCAGCCACCAGTGAAGTAGCCACGCAGTTGGGGGACATCCATAGCATCATGGACTCCTACAGAACAACAATGAGTGACCTTAATCACAACTTTGTTGCTTTGTAGTCAACCACCAGACCCCGTCAGGAATTTACTGGCTGCCTTATTGACCCAGACAAATGCTGCTGGGGACAGGGAAGCCACACCTTTTGCCTAGGGTGTGTGTGTGCATCGGATTACCCTCACACAAACACCACCAATAACAGGGGAAGTACAACAACCATCAGAGGATGAAGTTGTGGATTTCTCCAATTTTCATCATAGAATTGCCAGGTAATATTTGTCTGTCTCCTACCTCACCCTGTTGGACAGATCCCCATTGGTCTTGTGTCCATCCTCATGCTACTTCTTTTGTTACTCAAAACAGTCACTTGATTTGTGCACCTGTTAATCTTATCCACCTGTGGGCTTGTGAAGTGGCCTACATTCCTTAATAGCAATTTGTATCTCCTCACTGAAATTCTCAGTACTTCTACATGTCACATGAAATGTCTCCCAAATGAACTCTGTCTGGACATCCTTTGCTGACTATCAGTTTTTGTGTTGTTCCCTCAAACAAAGCATAAATGCTCATGGTGAACAACCCAAACATGTAAATAAATTCACTCCTATAAATCTGAGTGTTGGATGTCTGTTCCAGAAAAGACTACTTATACCATGGTTTATGTGTACATACAGAACCAACATTTTAGCATCTCAAGGAGACTGAGCTACAGTCACTACCACCTGCTATTCCCAAAAGTCATGTACATTCACTGCCATTGCATTATGCGGAATGTCTTGTCTACCAATTGAACGTCATGGTGTGAAACAAAGCTTCAGTTACTGGACTGGAACACAGTGAAAACGCCTAACTAAACACACAAATGTATATATGGTTCAAATGGGGCCTGTGAGACATATGAGCTAATTAATAGGTTTCACTCGTGCACAAATTACCAGCTCTGGTAACATAAAAACCACAACAAGCACATGCGATAGCCTCAATGCTTACAATTAAGAGAACCTAAACATCTGTTCCAGTGCTAGCACTGATAATATGCAGGTACACATGGACAAACTCCTTCACATTTAGCATCATACCTACGCTGCACAAGAATTTACAAGGTTTGTCAAACACCTTGGATGTCATTATGCATGAAGTGCAACTTCAATTATTACAGGTCCATTTATTAATAATCAATGGTGTTGAAATGTCCACTGGGACATGTAGGTTTAATGTGTCCCTCTGTCCCTGAGAGGCCTCACATGTATTAACTGTGAGTGTAACCACACATGACATTATTTGTACAATATACATCCATATTACTGACTTGGAGTCAGATCACATACCCTGGAACAAAACAATACCTCCCCAGGCTAATAGGAAATGGGAGTTTTAAGAATCACAATACATATAGGTAATGATGACGTGAGTTTATTTAAGTCCAGAGTAGCAAACCCCTAGAACTTCCTCTCTGTGTCTAGTCTTCCTACAACTGCCAGCCTTTACTGCTCCAGAAGCAATCTAGAATCCAGCAGGGCCAGCAGAGGTTGCAAGGATACAACACATATCCCTTTTCTAAGAAAAGTTTGCTAAATAAACATATGTACAACAGTACAACAGTACAGTATATTCTAGCATTGGAACTAATTACAAATAAATTATATTCATTTAAACACATACATAGGCCCTCATTACGAGTTTAGCGGACGTCAGAGAGCACCCGCCAAACTCGTACCACCATCTGACCGCCAGTGCGGCCAGAACACCGCTGGCCCTATTACAAGTTTCCTGCTGGGCCCGCCCAGCGGGAAACAGGGCCTTAACATTGCAGCACCCACCTCGCTTTCCACTGCCTGTATTTCGAACAATGGAAAGCGCGATGGGGCTGTCCATGGGGGGCCCCTGCAATGCCCATGCGAAGTACATGGGCAGAGTAGGGGCCCCCAGGGGGCCCACAGCAGCCCCATTCTGCCAGCCTTTCCATGGCGGTCCAACCGCCATGAAAAGGCTGGCAGATTGGGGAGTCGTAATCCCCAGGGCGGCACTGCATGCAGCGCCACCTGTCAGGAATCCCCAAGGTGCCTCCTGCGTTATCTGACAGCATACCCAGGGATTAGGGTTAAATCATATCTCTGTTCTTGGTTAAACCTTCATGTTTCTAATTAAACAAAATGTGCTGTGTTACACAATTGGTTTTTATCAATGCTTGTTTTACCAATGCTTGTTTGCTAATGTGAGCAGGCGTAGACATGTGCTTCTAAATTGGGTGTGGTGTAGACATGTGCTTCTAATTGTGTGTGGTGACTCATCCACATGTGGAAACTCAACTGCTTTCCTGATTGGCTATAAATAGCAGAGTGAAGCATGCCTCCCTGCTTGGCTTTGTTTTGCTTCCTGATCTCAGCATCTGATATGGCAGTCCAGCCCCTGCTGTAATCCTCATATTCAGGACTTTTGAGGCAATTATTTTCTTCATTCCTGTACCAGCTGACACAAGGCATTCCTCCAGCACTCCTGAAAAGACCGCAGCTAAGTGACTAGTATTCTCCAGGGAGTTTGTTCTTTGAGCGCTGCGCTTTCCTAGAACAGCTGGTGTATTTCAGACCTCATATTTTGACAGAGTGCTTATCTTGAAGAGACAAATGCATTTCTGAACATTCTACATTATTATTGTATTACTTGCCTAAATGTGCTTCAATAAATCTGCTTGAGCTCAAGTACCACAAAAAGTGACAGTGCAATTTTAAAAGAGCATTTACGTGACTTTTCTTTCTCTAATAGCATTCATAGTCATTCATGCCTGTGTTTCAGGTTTGAGGAATTTGCTTTTGAAGGGTTTTTCACACACACAGTGTAACCAAATCAAACTGTGCCATCCTAACTGTTTAAACCCAGAGAGGACATTTGTATTTCTTTGATTATTTTTGTTTCTTTTAGTTTAACCCTATGCATGCAGGAAAGTTATATGTGATATAATTAATGCCCTTGTTTATCTTTCTTGTGCATGATAATTGCAACCCCAGTTCTAATTGTAGTGTGCAACAGTGAATCCCTGTGATGCCAGCCCTAGTGTTGCAGTACTTATTGTTATGGTACTCAGTTTGGGATTTTGGTAATGCAGTGTTAGTAATTGTGCCAACAGTTATTATCATCCAAGAAAAGTGCTTGACCATCCAGGTGTTCTTCTACCGCTCCTGTGCCCATATCAGAAAGAGAGATTCAATTTCAAGGAAGTTGAGTGCACTAACTCTACTATCACTCTGTCAACAACGACCTGCCCCCCGAAGATACAGGGTGACTGGCTGGACCGCCAAGACATGGCAGTGTTTTGTCTCTTTCTCTTCCACTCCCCCTTTCCTTTTGGGACACCTGCCGGGGTTTCTGTGTCCACCAGGAAGGGCTGAGAGGTGTTCCAGGAGGTCGGAGGGCATACCATCGCCCCTGCAGACATCCTGCTTTTCAGGTGAGTGGTCCCGTCTCAACACCACCCTGGTGGATTACACCGCCAAGACGGCCAGGCTGTCGAATGGCAGCAACCTGGCAGTGTCAGTGGTCGGACCGTGGCGGCTCTGCCACGGTTGTAATGTGGCGGTCAGACCGACACGACTGCGGCAGTCCAACTGCCACCCCAAGACCGCCAGACTCGTAATAAGGGCCATAATCTTTATGCCAGACTGGTTTTTGTCTGAACGATTCGCTCTTCCCACATTGACTTCAGACAGTGACTTGAATCCTACTTCCCACCAAACTTTGCCCTCTAATTCATTGCATAGAGTGATTTTTCTAGCATTTTATTTCTTACCATTGTTTAACCATACACTATTGCCAATTATTTTCATTATTTTCTTGGGCTTAGACCACTTGTGAAGGCCCTACTTCTGGTTGCCGACTAAAGCAGTCCTCACCCATTCCCCCAATGCAAATGTACAGTTTCTATTTTTTAGCTTATTATTACGTCTTTGTACGTATTCGTCTTGATACTTGGCCACTTTCTGCTCCAATATCTTTTTATCAATCTCTCTCTTAATGGATTTATGCATCCACGCAGGTGTTGCCACAGTACACCACTGTCTACCTTTCAACAAAGAAAAGGAATTTCCCCAGTAGCCGTATGGGGTGCACTGCAGTACTTCCAAAGCATCTCTTTGACAGCATCCTCCCCATCCTTTCCACACTCCTCCGTCAATTACACACATTCTTTCAGTATACGATTAAATCTCTCCATGAGACCATTTCCCTGTCCTGTGTTGTGTTATCCCAGTTTTTCTTAAACACTCTTGAAATTCTTCTGCAACAATTTGTAGGCCATTGTCACTGACAATGCATCCAGGATATCACTCTCTTCTAAACACTTCCTCACAAAAATGTATTATGCAACCTGCTCTAGTCTCTCTCACAAATGCCACCTCGGTTCATTTGAAAAAGGAGTCCACAAGAACTATGGCATACCTTTCCTCTACTCCTTTACTACTGAATGGTCCACAAATGTCAATGACAAGTTTTTGCCAAGGCTTCTCACGGAATACAGTATACGCAATAGGTGTCTCTTCTGACTTGTGACTCTTAGCGCTGCAAATGCATGCAGAGCACTGCCACACAAATCTTTCTCCTTGTCTATGCTTGGCCAACACAAATCAATACGTGCCCTTCTTTTCATGTCGGACATGCCCCGTGACCCTCAAGTAATAGCTTGAGCAGCCTATTACGCTAACCTTCCGGCACTACAAGTCTTTCATTTCTCCTCAAGATACCATCCAACACAGATAGCTCAGACCAAATTATTTTATAATAACCACACTCCTTTATTCTTTCCACACGACCAGACATACTGGATAAACATGCACTGAGTTGTCTTAAAACATCATCATCTGAGGTAGCTTGTCTCCACTCCTCCTCCGTAATTGCTCCTCCACACAAATCACTCACGCTTGCCACTAACCATACTTCTCTAACATCATCCTCATCACTTTCCTCTCATTCCTTTTTTAATGCTTACCTAGGCAGACAGTCTGCATTGCAATTATTGTTACCTGGAACTTATCTCAAAATGAAATTATACTCTTGTAGGTGATATAACCATTTGTCAATCCTAGGTGTTGCCTTTCCTGCTCCTTTTGTGGTGAACATATCAATTGAAGTTTTTGTGGTTGGTTCTTAAGTCAAATGGCGTTAACCACACATAGGTCTTGAAGTGATTCATGCCCCACCAGCATGCTAGTGCTTCCCTTTCAATTACTGAATAAGTTGCCTCTGCCCCCTTGAGAGTGCGTGAGGTAAAGGCAATAACTCTTTCCTGGCTAAACTTCCTTTGCATCAATACTGCTCCCAGACGGTAAGCACTAGCATCTAACACTACAATGGATTTATCCTGAGGATCAAATGGCGTCAGTGCCACAGCTTTTTACAATGTCAGATTTGATCCTTTCGAATACTTGTTGACACTCTTGCGTCCATGTATACTGAACACCTTTTTTTTATTAGACCCTAATAATTCAATTACTTCTAGGAGCTTCATTATGGGCTTCACGCCTTCTGCTGACAATATATGTCCCAAATAATCTACCTGTGGTACTCCAAATTTGCATTTATCCATGCTCACTGTTAAGCTCGCATTTTGCAATTTTGATAACACCTTACCCAATCTACAATTGTGACCATCCATACTTGCACCCCATAGTAAGATATCATCTTGAAAAACGAGACCATTTGACATTCCCTTCAATATTTAGCTCATTAATCTCTGGAAGACTGAGGAAGCCAGCCCGAATGGCATCCAAACAAACAGAAATTCACTCTCTAGCATTATAAAAGATGTAAGGTGTTTAGAGTCAGAGTGCAACCTGATCTGATGATACGCACTCGACAGGTTAATAGAGGAAAAATACTATCATATCATCTCATTTATATGTGGCAGGGGGTGGGGGTCTATCCATATGCATTGGTTGGGATCCCTCAAATCCACACACACATGCACCTTTCCGTTAGCTTTGCAAGACAAAACTATGGGACTAAGCCAATCGGACGACTCTATTGGCACTATCACACATGCTGCACATAAACGATGAAGTTCCTTCTTAAGCTGAGCTCTTAAAGCAAGAGGAATGTTTCTCACTTTAGGCACATTGGGTACACATCTTAATTTCATGATTATGCAATGATCAAATTTCGCTAAGCAACTTAATTCCTTAGCAAACAAATTTGGGTATTTCTCCAGCTATTTGTTCCCTTGCACTACATAAGTTAACAACACCTGGCCAGGGTGATTGGGATTAAGAATTACGTTAAGTGCCTTCTGTTCTCCCCACCCCAAAAGTGCTCTGCCACTCTCTCTACGGCATACACCCTTGCTTTGGCACACCTATCCTTGTACACCAATTTGCAATTAAAACATCCAATCAAGGGTAGCTTCACGCCACAGTAACCTTCTGGTTCCACATCAGGTGGCATTAATTGATATTTTCCCAATCTTTCCCATGCATGTCTGGCAATTATTGTTTAGGGAGAGCATGAATCTGCCCATAAAGTGACTTTATTTCCATTAATTTCCATTGTGCACACGGGGGATGATACCCTTCTTTTATTTCTCTCACTGTGTCTATATCTTCCCCCATCTCTTCACATATCACTAAAACCTCAACTCAATGCTCGTCTTTGTCATCTTCTGAATTACTATTGCGATTGGCATTCACTAAGTTTACTCTGCGTCTGCTTTCAGCTTTATCCTCTGCTTTACACATACAAGAAAAATGTCCCAGTCTTTTTCATTTGAAGCATTTTGCGTTTGCCACAGGACATGTTTCTACATCTGCCATATGTTTTAGGCTGCCACATCTATAGCATGACTGTTTTACCTTCGCAACTGAACCCTTCGGAGTCATTGCAAGACCCTTCCTACCTTTGTGTACTGTGATTACCCTGCTATTATCATTTTCTTCTTGGTGTTAGTCACCATTAAGTTCCTTCACATATCTAGAAGTATTTTCCATACAATTTGCTATATTTATAGTTTTCTGCAATGAAGGATCTTTTAGTTCCAACAAGTCTCTCTTATCTTAGTGTTGTTGGTTCTATTTATAAATTGATCCTGTATGATTTCCTTGTGTAAGTCCTTAAATTTACAGGTTACAGCTAAGGTTCTCAAAACTGTTCCACATACTCCCCTGGCAACTGAGACCTTTAAAAGAATGTATGCCTTTCAACAACTGTGCTAGTCTTCTTTCCCTAGTTGTCATCCAGGACCTTCATTATGCTCACATATTCATCTGATGTGGTATCTTCAGATACTTCTTTCCCATCCCCTTCATGGGTGCTTTCTACATTACATGTAGGCTTGGGCAACGTCTTCAAAACCGTTCTTCCTTCAACTTCCAAGCAATGCTTCAATAAGGCTAATTTACATGATGCTTCAAATGTTGCCCCTCCAGCTGCCTCTGAATATGTTTCAAATGACTCACACCAGTCTTCCCATATAATTACCGGGGACCCTGGACTTTACAAAACTTTAGGAAGAGCTAAAATTGATGCATCGATTGCAAGATTCAATGTCACGATAACCCCCTTATTAAACAACTTGTAGTAATATGTCTGAAACGTCCACACCTTGGTATACCTTTACACTGCAGTTACCTTCAAACGAATTAAAGCTAACACTTATGCGCTAATAACAGATCCTATAGTAACGTTTGTTTACCAATTACATGTCCCATATAGATGGAACAAAGGAAGAAAAAGAAGGGAGGAAGAAAGAAAATAAAAGTAGTCACTGTTGACTCTTCACACAGTTCTGCTTCACAAGGGTATAATGCGATCCTGGTGGTTTGTGAAATTCCCTCACAAAATCCTTGTGAAGACGCCACGCTCATCGCGACTAGACTCCCTAGAATTCCATTAAGATACTGCCTTTGACCTAACCAGGAAACACCCTGGAACATGTACCACACATGTTGTTCGTTACGCAGGAACTCTTGTGCATGTTTAGCGCTCTGACGCAGTGTCCAGCACTGCGCAACTCTATGCCAAACATAATGCACAACTCGAAGATCCACAAGAGAACTCTTCTTGAAACAAAGTTCTGCTGCTCAGAGGAACCTCTGCAGAGAACATAGGGTGAGATTTAAAAGTATACCTGTGCACACATGTAACTCTGAATATATACTCCACGCACACGTGCAGTACCAGTCCACAAAGTCTACACCAACTGATTTTGTTTATTTCTGTATGTTAAATGTAGGTCTTCGCAACAATTGGCCAGTAAACACTTGCGACGGATGTCCAAAATGGCTAAAGTTCACAGCATTTTTGGGCCAACATCGCGCTTATCCCACACCTGAGGTTTCCAATGCTAGTAGGCAGCCACACTTAGTGCTTCACCCGGCTTCCTTCACTTAACCGGGCAGGGGCATGTTACTTTGCATGACATTAGGCCCAACTCTTCTACTTGAGTTTAGTACATAGATGAGCTCGAAAGGCAAACCTCTCTGTCAGGTCACTACCAGAGCGGGAGCATGTGCAATCGCTGGACAGCTCAAAAGCACACTCCTTCATGCAGCCTTAGTGCAACTCACCAGACCCTTCGTGAGCATGTGATGCGTTCTCCCTGTGCTTCCTCCACAGGTTTCGATGGGAAAAGGACCAGGGACTGAATAAGCTTCTGGATCACTGCAGATGTATCGGATCCATCCTCGTCGCCATTTTTAAGAGTCGCAATACATAGGTAATGATGAAGTGAGTTTAACTCCAGAGCAACAAACCCCCTAGAACGTCCTCTCTGTGTCCAGCCTTCCTTCAACTGTCAGCCTGCACTGCTCCAGAAGCAATATAGAATCTAGCAGGGCCAACATAGGTTGTTAGGATACAACAGGGAGACTCATGTTTTAAAAACATTGCAAGTAGTTGCACAAAGGTACATGCATGTAGTGCCACACTAGTAAGTACACAATGCTAAGGATTATTGATGTTCTCACATTCATGAATTGCAACCAGCTAACAACAAGTACCTACATATTAAATTGTGCAAGGGGGTGTGTTTTAGTGGCATGCACCAGTTTGTGTCCCAGCATAGCCCGTATCCTGTAATATATGGGTACTCACAAACATTTCACCGAGGGCCACAAAGTACTGTCTGTGGCATGTCCGAGGACCGCACCTATGCCAGTAGGGTTAGGGTTGGGGTGATGAAAGGTGGTCGTAGGAGCACGCGAAGTAGATGTGGACAACAAACCAAGCCTCCATGTGACTTCTGTCCCCCACCAACGCTCTATTTTCATGCAACAAGAATTAAAGTCAAAGCATTAGCTTCCAATTTAAAACATGAAAGGGAAAGAAATACTCATCTGGTGGCTGAATTGCGAAATGTGAAACCAGTCTTGGCTTCCCCACTTGACCAAATTGAGTGATCCTAGGCAATTGGTTAATTTTACTTTGCCTCCTTTTTCTTCATTACCACATATGAGAGCCCCCTGAAATACACAAGTTCAGTATGTGTGCTGTACAAAACCTTCTATTGTGTTTTATTTAATGAACTAGAATGTTGTTCCAATTATATAACAAACAAGCCTTCACCCAAGGGGCCTGACAAATGGCTTTCCTCTTGGTTCACTAGTGGGATTGTTTTCAGACACTGAAAATCGCGACAGGTGCCACTGCACCCGTCGCACCCCTTCAACTCATTGTTGAAGGGGCTTTCCCGCTGGGCCGGCGGGCGGCCTTCTGGCGGTCGCCCGCCGGCCCAGCGGGAAAGTCAGAATGACCGCCGCGGTCATTTGACCGCGGTACGGTCTTCTGGCGGTTCCCGCCAGGTGGGCGGCTTCCGCCGCCCGCCGGGGTCGGAATGACCCCCTAAGTCTACATAGTATCTCAGTAATTATGTAAACTTGTCGTGCTACTCATCTGGTCTAAACATTTTTTTGATATGATGCATGGACCCTTGCACCATAACTCTGAAGGAGGCTCAAGTACCACTAAGGCTGTATTACAGTAGAAATACCTTGGGGATAAGCAAACAAATCGAACAACTATATGTCCATACAATAACAAACAAACACATGAACAGACACACATGTAGGCATGTCATGTGTTGTCTGTCATGGGCCAAAGACATTACTTAAAATATATTGTTCCATCAGCAAAAACATATGCTGCAATTACCATATCCAAATTTGCTCAGATTGCGATGGCAATCCTGATGCCACTGTCATATGTGTTTACATTTTTTGCTTTAGTTTTTTTTATACTTCTACAGGGACAGTTCTGTTTCCTTAAAACGTAGTATGTGTAGCACAGCGGTTAGTCCACCCTTACGGTCAGTAAAACTGGAATGTCTTATCTGGAGAAAGTGTGTCTGAAGCCATTATGCTGATGGAACACATGTTGCATAACACAGTGTGTGACTCAAATTCCATGATACCTCTCTGTTCATGGTTGATAGCAGTGGCTGTGTAGAAATATAGCACACAATCTGCCCCTGTTTTATATGTAAATTTGGACATATACAATTGATCCCTGCCCACCCTTGCTTCTGCCGTTTCTTGTATGATATAATGTGTTTCTGTGGAACACATGCAGAGTTTGTGCCACATGAGGAGCAATGTGCCCAAAGCCACATGATTATAGATGTGCCAAATCCAAAAAATGTAGAGATGTTTAGTTACTGTGGGCCTGCTTACATACATTATAGTATCAAATACTTTAGTCAGTTATCATCACTAAAGGATTTGTGGGCAGGTTCTATTCTGATTCATAGGCTGTGAGCTAAATGGCAGTAGCTGGATCTTACCTTCCAGCACACGTCACAATATAAAATGTCACAAAGATCACACAGACATCAACATGGTATATAAATGTACTTATAACACTTACCGGTGGCATTGGGGTCCTAGAAGGTGTCAACCTCTCCCCTGGTGACTGGAAATGTCCCACCAAGGAGACAGGAATGAGGACATAGCTTTGTAAATATTGCTTTCCCAAATGTTTGCATTTTTAAACAAAAAACTATGCTATGCCAGTATATCAGAAGTACACTACAGCTCATACACACGTCTAGATATTCCCAGATTATTCAACGCATCTTGTCCGCTTGCAGGTCTGACCTGGCTGGATGCAGACGTTTAGATGTACACATCATTACATGAAGCATGACTCAAGGATGTGATCTTTGTAATAATGCTGGCCAGCATACGTTCAGACTCCAATGTTCCATGAAACATGGGTGACATGTTTGACTCTAGGAGTACCTAAGGGTAGTTGTGATGAAAAAGGTGAGACATACACCTTATATAGCATCATAGAAGACATATACGTGTGTACTGGCACCGATGTATACAGTGCTGAGTAGTAGTAAGCTGATGTACGTTCCAAATTTGTGTAAGGCAGCAGGTATAATGTTATGTGTTTGGACTGCAAAACACACAGTTCTGCACATGTAGATAATCATGAGACATAGCAATCTGAGTACATGTGCAGCACCATGCAGCATACATTGAGGAGTACCTATACAAGCATTATCAAAATAGATCTGCAGCTTAACCTTCAACATTGTGTGTTCTCGAAATGTGTTAGCATTCCCTGGACATTTCTGTAGGTTAGCAAAGAAAATGCCCCTAAATGTTGTTATTCCAGCTATAAGTACAACCCGCTAACCATTACATTTGTCCTTGTAGCAGGGTATGGGAATTGTGCAAATTAACCGTTGCTTGTTTTACGTTTCATTGATGTAGGCACTCTGAGGCTCATTAAGTACCCTTACTTTACATCATATCCTTGTATACATTTATCCTAATTTAAATCATGCATGTTGCCATATTGAAAAAAATACAAATAAGGTACATTTCATATTTATTTTGGGCATTACTGATAAAGGTACATCACAATAATCAGACAAAATATACATACATACCTACTTGTTCACCTATCTCCAGTCCAAGTACTCAATTACATCTGCCTCCCAGGATATCACATCTGCTCATCGGTGTTTCATCTGAAAGGTAGTACAGTCCACTTTGAATATCTTTTTGATAGTGCCAGCGCATGCGCACCCACCTGACCTTCTTCTCCTTGGCAGGGTAGCCCCCGCTCACCCTGCCACCAGCTTCAAGCATCCTTGGCAAATAATGCACTATTAACCAAATCATCCCTCCCAACTCAGGCTCACTGAAATTTCAACCCCTTCCTGACATTTCTACATCTTCCCAAATACAGAACACCCAAATACTAAAACCCCAACAAAACCTAACTACCCCAACAAGAAAACCCCAAAAAGACAAACTCCTGACACTACAAAGACAAACATTACAAAAACACAATGACACTGGACTAAATATGTGCCAGACAGAGACAAAATATGGACAGAACACACACTTACAAGACCAAAATGCTATATATCCACTGACACTCTCTCAAAACACACCCAACAGCAAGCACAGACTAACAGAGAGTAAGAGAAAGTGAAAGTAACTTCACACTTCCTAGGTCACCCAGTCAACACTGTATGTGGCTTCCAGTTTACTGATTAACTGGAAGATTATGGAGATTATGATAGATATGGTGTAAGGCCATTATAGCACCTGTGATTATCTAGGAGACACTTATTTGCACACTACACTAGGCAACTTCCACTGTGTGATGTTGTGGGACAGACACATCTGCAGAGGATGGTAGATGTCTGGGAGATTATGTGTGGTGCTTGCACAAAGCTCCTTGCTAAATGTGTTTTGTAAATCTGTTTGCCTATAGTTTGAGTATAATAACTCCAGCTTGAGTAGCTCTGAAAAGTGTGATTAATCACAAGTGGCACAATATATAGCAAATCACTATATAGCCTTACTCTGAATCTGAGAGAGGTTCCTTGACCTTTGGATGTGGATAGCCATTCACATCAGATGGTAATCTATACATTTGCTAAGAGACGACACCAGGCAAACCTGCAAATGCTACAGAAAGTAGTACCTTTCCAGGAGTGACATTACATGGAGTTAGAACTTGACGTCTTCTCGTTACTTCAAATTTAATTGTGTCCTTTGTACAGCAGCCCACACTGAGGGAGCATAAATGCTCACATCATATATTGGTTAGCAGGAAGACACACCATCACTGTCACATACATTCCTGCATGTAACAGTTGCATCCTTGCCTCATGGTGCAATTCTGCCTGCAATTGTCTTAAGCAGCCAATGCAGCCCTGACACAATAAACAATCCAAAATTGTAAAGTGTTTGGTAAGATACATATGTTTGCACTTTGCCTGCAGACATAGCTGTGGAGGAGGGAGACTATCTGTGATGCACTGTGTGGCCAAGCCTATTATATGGCTATCTGTTTTATACTCAGAGGACAATCTGTAGACTATACTGTGTTCCACATATGCATAACACAAACATCATGAGATGCAGCAGACACACTCAGTCATCACACGCTGTTTGGAATTACACTCCTTTGGACTGTGGTAGAGGCTCTGAAGCTGAACACACTGTAGCAGCCCACACCATCTCAGCATGTGCACACTGTTACACATTGCACACTTTATGTTGTGTATGTCTTGCACAGGCACACATGTTCTGCACATGGTATTATCATGCACACATGTTTCAGGAAACATGATGTTGGTCATGGGTGAGTGTGTCACACACCAAAAGACCTTTGGAATAGGTGATTGAACCCCTTAGGCATCACTGCATTCTGACATGGTCAGATAGTCAATTTACCTGGTGGTGTTCAAATAACATAATGCTGCCATACACACATGATCTCTGCCTTACTCCTTTCAATGTTGACTGATGTCTGACTTTTTTCGCAGCATTGGTTTGGACTCTATGAGTTTCAATTGCAGTATTGATATATATTTCATTTGGGCAAAAGACACCACAAATGTGGTAAACTAATACATTGCTTACATATGTCAATGTGGCTTATTCACCATGTATATGCGTATACATACACTGTCAGTATGGGTGACACGTTTATCTGTTTTGTACTGTTGGTTACATAAACTTACACAATATAGATTTTTAAAGCTTTCTGAGGCCTACACTTACATTGCATGCAACACATGATCTTTGCATAGACTACTTCCAGTGTTGGCCCTGTAACATACGACTACATCCAAGTATACTTGCCTGTGTGACACACTAATTCATTACGATAATATTTGTTATCAGACCATTCACCATGTGGGCATTTGGCTAATCCCAAGAGTATGTTCACAATTGAGAAGAAACCCATCTCACAATTATCTGTTGTGTAGCCTTTGTACTCATATGGACCTTTCATGGATTTTGATGTGATTCCTTGAGAGGTACAGATGATGTGGTTCCATTCTTTAACACAGAGTGGAGTGACACATTTCTGCTCACAGATGTTCTGCAACTACTAACATAGACAGATTAGTGTAGGTATAGTCACCCATCTACACTGCACTGCATCTCTGGGAAAGGGCAATGTTGCACAGTATTTTGACCACATAGTACTTTCCTGACCTTTCACCCTGTACTGATCCACAATGGGCTGCCTAGCACAAACATAAGCACCCTTGTACCTTGGTGCAAGGGTGCCTGTGTTGCATGCAAATTACTCTATGTGCAGGAAAGGGCACATTTATTTCATATATATAACCCTTAGAGGCATAGTCAACTATGTGTGTGTGCCACGGATTGAAGCACACGTAGTAAGCAGTAGTGACTTCTGAGACTACATTTATTTATCCTTCTTACACATCCACTGGGGGCAGTATTTTTGGTCACATTCCCAAGTGTTTCCTGGTTGGTATAGATGACATACATCATCATCCATGACAGTTTGATGGAAACACCAACACAAAACACATGGAACTTCTCCCTTGCACACACTGAAGCAACACAGCATTTTGCACACAGTTGCATTTGTCTTATATGCTTTGACATACTAAACCACCCAAAGGTGATTTCCGTGCCTTGACGTATCAGAGTTATTGAACTGCATTATGCATGTACCGTGGTACAAGTTTAAGGCACCCCCCGTATCAAAGGCCCTAGCTCCATCAACAGACACAGATATGGCTATTCTGTCATACATTTTTACATTTTAATTGGTGCATTGTATAGTTCATATTTGCTTACCAACAAGTAGGCCATTCCCATATTGCCCATTCTGGAAGCGCTCATTTATAATGCTGTGCCTGAAGATGTATGCATCATATGCGCTCCCCGGGTATTTGGCTAGCACATTGGTGAACCACCTCAGATGATCCACTATGGCCTCAACTTTGTTGGAATATCAGTGCTTCCGATTGGAGAACAGGTGTGCTGTTTCAGCTGGGGGGACCAATTGCACATGTGTGCAGTCCATAGCTCCCAAGACATGTTGAAACCCTGCAATGGCATAGAAGCCTTGCTTGCTCTCCAGCTGTTGTTGTTCTGTCTTGGGAAAGAGGAGGTACTGTGGTGTAAGGCGAATTATGGCATCCAGAACAGTGGGCAAGAAGGCTAAAAATGATGCCTGGGATATTCCTGCCACTCTTGCTGTTGTGACCTGGAAAGGACTCAGAGGCCAGCATGTGTAGCACAGCCATCAGTTTCACCTGGGGACGAATGTTGGTGGGCCTGGCAGTTAGTGGCAGTAGACTTGGCCCAATCTTCTGGACCAGTTCCATCTTTTCTGTGAAGCAGAAAATGCAAGCTTTACTCGTTACGCCATCCTTTGCTTGCCTGAGTTCCAATTAGTTGCTCTAACATCTTAGTGAATTAAACCCAAAGGGGTTAAGGTGTTTGCTTAAAAGACACATACTTCCCGTAAACCTGAATTGTTATTTTGTGTTTGCCCCATGCCCCAGGCCCACTAGCAATGCTGACCGGTGATCTAATGATTACACTGTAGCTCGCCATTCCCAGGAGTAGCATTTTACTGTTTCTAAGCATGTTTTTATGCCGCGTTTCTAGTACAGTCAAGTTCATTGTTTGTCATAAACCACGAAAGAACAAACACAGCTGACAGGTACCCCTGAACAAAACCAAAGGCAGGATTTGAATGAAAGCCAAGGAGTGTAAATGTAATATTCTTCATAAGGTAATGATCCCTGAAAAATGCATTTCATCAAAATACGTCCACCTGGTGTCCATTAACAGAGTATGTTGCTGATGCGAAATGACAGTCAGAGCTATTGGTTTAGGCGAAAAAAACGACATGCTTCCAACTTGTAGTTTTTGGCAAAATGAGAGTTCGGTTTAACAATGCTGCACTGACACAGCAAATGTCGTTTTAGTGTTAAATTATCCAGGATTAAGTATATGCCAAGGAAAAGCAGAAACAAGATGTTCTTTCTGAAGGTCTGTCAGATGGGGCCAGTTTCTTTGCCTTAATCCAGATGCTGTCCATTTGGTGGGTATTGTTCTCTTGTCGTTTGTTGTGGTCAATTTACTCTTTGTGAGGACTTAATCCGGATGTAACAGATACACCGAATGCAAAAAGAGCCATGCAAAAGGTTTCTCGGACCCCCCTGTTGTTTTGATAGAAAATAATCTTTTTCTTTACAATAAATCTTACTCTCGTGTTGGGCAGGATTTGCTAAGTCATAAATTGCTGAATGCTTAGATGTACGTCTATGAATTGTGAAGATTTACAACTGTTTACCTAATTACTCGCATTCCATGTTATAGGCATCAATGTATGGTGTTCGTCTACATTTTTGGTGTAGGTCTGTTTTTACTCATCTTGTGTTGCATTAAAACAAGTATTTTTAATTTAATTACCATAATTATGGAAAATGATTTCTACACCTGGTTAACCGAGATGAAAGTTTGAAAGTTTGGGCTGTGCAAAGCTCTGCAAACGTATACGAATATCCACCAAATTATAACCGTGTGGATGTACACTTCATTTGCATCTGTTATTCCTGACTTTCACCTTAAAGCGTCCATTGGAAGGTCCACAACTATTCTTCTGGGCACCACTTACGAATGTGGGAAATTTACAGGTGCTCCAGATGTTTGGCATGGGTAGTTGGTGTGACCTCTGCAAAACAGGCTCAGTGAGTTCCCTGTTTTGCCTCCAGAGTTTTAATCTTGTTTTATACATGAATTTGATTTACGCGTGGAAAAGCATTTTGATTTAGGTCAGTGACGGCTCTCATTCGTGTTGAACCACAAATCTTGTTACTGGGACAAACTACCAAACTGGGATTATAACTGAGGTGCTGATTGTGCTCCCGGGTGTGTGTAGGTCAGATAGTGCAGTAATACTGATGCGCTAACTACTGCACCCTGCAGTATTGCAGTTCGTGGGTGCGGTGGTACCAAGAGACCACCTTGAAGTAAAAAAAGAGGAATCATTATTCATTCTGCTATAGTGCCATTGTATCAAAACTGCATTCTCAGGCAACAGTAAACTGGGGATTTTCATCTGCTATTTTTTTTTTAAACCAATAGGCCTGCAAGTCCCACTGACCTCAGCTAGACTATTTTAATTCTGTCCTGTGAACGACGAGATAATTGCCTTTGACCATTCTTAGCATCACAAATGGGATTCAGTGACTTTTCATTGTCACTTTGTTCCATGTTTTTTTTTTTAGCTACAATAAAAGCTTTGCAAAATTGCAGGGCTTTACTTCTGCAAACGTTGAAAATGTAATTTCGGTTCTGGGGTTTTCACTAAGAGAATGTGCCTTATAAAAGAGAACTTCCTGTTAGAAAATGCACATAGTAGTAATTAATTAGATTAGTGCTGGGAAGATGAATAGTGAAATAAAACATTTCAGCCTTTGCACCAAATATAGGTGTGCACTATCACAATTACCACATTTAACACTGCTGGTGGCAAGATCTGTGGTGGAAACACTGTTTCATGCAATTATATGTTCCATAAGTGACTTACCGACACCAAGTCTGAACACAGTAAACCGGATTAATTGAATTTGTGGGGGTCATGGCCAAAGAGGCCAAGATAGTGGTCGAGCTTTAATCCGGCACTCATCACCGACTGCGAATCTGCATGTATCCTGCCTAACAGCACTGACTTCGTCCCCGCCGAGCCCCGGCAGCTGCATTTCATGGTGCAGGGCTACCCAGCGATTGGCAGCAAACTCCCTGGGCTGCCCAGCCATTGGCAGCAAACTCCCTGGGCTGCACTGCAGTGTTTCCTGCTGCAGTGGCTCCACACTGGGCTGTAGGTGGAGGTGAATTGAGGAGATGGACGCAGGCTCCCCCCTAAGGCCCAACTGAAAGGAGTGGTTTATCGTTTTGAGGTCCTCGTTTCACCATTCCCCTCCTCCAACTGTGCCCTCCATCTGCAGTTGCCTCACTGTGGGGTGGTTTTGGAGTCCATCTCTCTCCTCCCTCTTCCTCCTGCTGTGGACGTGAGATGTCCTGCAACTTGGGAGACGACAAGTGACGGAATTCCTAACTCCCTCCTGCCCTCACCTTGATTGGATGCTGGAAGGCTCCCACTGTGTGGGACCAGCTTGGTGCTGGTTGGTGCTAAGGAGTGGGTGGCACCGTTGATGTACCCTCAGTCACACAGGACACTCTGTCGACTCCTTGTCTAGGCCATTGGGGGAGTCCCCCCTTTTTGTGCTGGGGTGATGGCAGATCTGTGGCTGGTGTGACTGGTGAAGTACAGGACTTGAGGAGACACTTGTGTTACTTGAGCTGCTGTGGAATAGCACCTTTTGCGCCCCTCAAGCACGGATGAGGACATTAGGGGCAGGAGAAGTGCTCTCGCCCCCCCAACTGGACCCTCATCTGCCCTCAGCCAAACTCCTGAATTGTGGTGATTCCTCCCCAGATCAGACCTTGAGGCTACCATCGCTGGCTGCTCATGTTGCCTTGGGGCAAGTGGGCCAGCAGGTGTGTGGGTTTGCTCAGCTGACCCCCACCTGGCCTCCTAAGGTAACCGTTACGAAAACTGGCCCACACCAAAATAGACCAATACACCACTTTTGTGGTGTATACTTTGGGGGCTGTGGAGAAACCCCCTCCTGCTGTGACTGGCCCACAAAACGCAGACCCGACAACCATCCTTTAAGTTATTCAGGACTCTAGGGAAGCAGTGGAATCTAAAATAGATGGTGTCCTGATTGATGTCTCTCTCCAGTAGCAGGACATTTGCAAGATGACAGAGACGGGGACGGAGGCTGAGACCCGAGCCTCTACGGTTGGAGAAGTGACCCTTAGGCATCAGGTCTCCAAGCTGACCTTTGCAATGGCCATCCTGGAAGACAGGGTGAAAGATGCTGAAAACACATCCAGGAGAAACAATCTGTGCCTCATTGGGGTTACTGGAGGGGGTGGAAGCCCCCAGGATGGATAGCTTTCTGAAGGAGTGGCGCCGGACCTGGGTCTCACTCAACAAGCCATCCTGGTGCTTTGTCGGTCAGAGGGTGCATCAGGCTCTAACTAAGAGACCTCTCCCTGGATCCCCCCACCTGTGATAGCCAGTATGATCAACCATTGGGATATGGATGGTATCCTTTGTGCAGCCTGGAGTGACTAGGACCTGCTCTACCTCAATGCTTAAATCTTGATCTTCTCAGACTATACCCGGGCAGCATAGGAATGGGTGACGGAGCAGTGGCCGCTCTGGCTGGCGGGGGCTGGGTGACTGACGGAGTCAGAGGCGGTGAAGCATTACCTGGCCCCCCAGCTCAGGCGTCCTTGTAGGGGCAGACCCATTACCGGAGGGGCTGACCAAGTCAGCAGAAATGACAGGGGCCGCCAAGCCCCCTTTGTGTGGGGAGAGCACTAGGAGTCTTGGACCCTGATGCGTCACTCTCTGACACCCCAGCTCTCTTTCACATTCAGGAGGGTGCCGCTGACTCACTTATCTGAATCCAGGGGGGCATTATGTTGTGCTCTGTTTTGGTCACGGTGGGCTCCCTTCCATAGCAGACATGCCTCTTATGGAGGTGCTGTGTTTCGGAGTATTCTGCTGCAGGTATGGGGGTAGGGGACACACAAGATGTCTTTTTGAAACCTTATGTGCAATGGTGTTGGTTTCTGGCACTTTTCAGATGTCTCTGTCAGGCATTAGGATCCTCCTTATGGGCAATCGGGACCCTTGATTGGGTTTCACCTCTTCTTAGTTGAGTTATGTCTACATTTTGGATGACAGATGCTTCAGGGTTGGAAGTATTGGGTGGGGTGGATTTGGGGGAGGGGTTGCTGTTTTGCTTGTGCATGTTGTTATGGGTATTTTTTACAGGCGCTTACCACAAGGGTCATTCCCCACAGACTCCTACATACATGCTAGGCTCTGTGGTACTGCTTACCATTTCATCCCTGAGTCTGTGGACTCCATGGCGGATCCACCACCTTCAGGCATTTCCCCTTAATGCTTATGGTCATTTCCTGGAATATGAATGGTCTTTTTGACCATATTAAGAGGTTGGCTTTACTCTGTAAAGAGGTATCGGCCAGATATTGTCCTGCTCCGGGAGACACACGTTTTAGGGGCCTGTTCCTTGACCAGGTTGTGTACGATCAAATTGTTAATGCCCGCTTCTCCATAGGTTCAAGAAGGGTCACAATCCTTCTGAACAAATCATTTCCTTTGGCAGTGTCCTCTTCCCACGTTGACCCAAGAGGAGATTCATTGGGATTGAGGACCTTCTGAAAGCCAGACACTATAACCTTATATCCTCCTATATCCCCCAGCAGCTGTTTCACACAATTTTGCAAGCACTTCCGGCTCTTGTGGTGGGCCTTCTCCCAGGGATCACCATCTGGGGGAAGGACTTCAACGCAGTCCCTGACCCAATAGGGGACACTTCCAAGGCCCCCCGGTCAGGTTGAACAATACGTTCTGCCCAATTAACTTCATGAGCAGACTCCATGGGCCTGTGTGAGATGTGGCAATCATGGATCCCCTCATAACGGTCCTACACTCATGCCTCTGCAGTACACAAAACAGAATCCAGAATTTATCATATCTGGCTCCCTGGCACTATAGATGCTGCTGTGTGACACTTCTGATCATGTGCCCCTCCTCGTAAAATTGGGACCACAGAGGGGGGTGCCCTTTGACCACTGTGGCACCTTCATGCATGGCACTTGATCGACCAAGATTGCGTAGACTTTGTGGAGGAGGAACTTCAGGCCTTCTTTAAACTCAATTGTAACTTGGTGTCCCCTGCTAGGACCCTTTCTGCAGCAAGCAAACCCACCTTAAGGGGTCTGTTTAAAGGGTACATGCGAAGGAAGAAGGTGAGTCAACTGGTGCAATTGACAAAGTTGGAGGCACAGATCTTTGATCTAGAGTGGCGGGCTCATGGTCCACCGAGCACCAACTGGCGCTGACGAAAACTAAGCTGCAGCAGGTCTCTCTGGAGGAGGTGAAGCAATGCTGGAGAGCAACGACCCAGTGGGTCTATGAATATGGGGATAAGTGCAGCAAATTACCTTACTGGCTGGCGACCTATGATGTTTGCAAAAGGATGATGCTGGCCATTCATGACCCTTGCGGAGCCCTCCACGAGGGTCTACCTGAGATTGTGCAGGTCCTTGCAGCTTACTATCAAGACCTGCATGCAGTGGTCCCAGCACAAGAGGTTGCATCCCCTCTAATATGAGATATCCCTCTGTCTTCAAATCCTCATTCCTTAACTCAGTATCTAGACTAACCACTTACAGAGGAGGAGATAGGCATGGCTCTCTCAGATCTCAAGTTGGATAAGACCACCGGCCCAGACGGATTCCCCACTGAATACTTTAAACATTATCAAACTCACTTGTTACCCCACCTATTGGCTGTCTATACTGAAGTGACGAAGCTTTGGTTCCTTTTCCCCTGACCTAGATAATGCCATGATCGTGGTTCTTCCCTCATCAATGTCAACATCAAGGTGTTTGCAAAGCAGATTGTGCCAGGCGTTGAATTTTCTGATCCATTTGAACCAGTGGGTTTATGCCTGAGAAAAGCACCCATCATGGCATACAGTGAGTGAAGCTGGCCCTTTCTCAGTCAAGCCGCCTGGAAAGTTCTTTGGCCTTCCTCCTTATTGAGTTCCAAACAGCATTTGACACGGTAACATGGACATTTCTGGAGGCCGGGCTGCTGTGGCCGGCTTTGGGTCTTACTTCTGTTGACTAGTGGGTCTGCTATATAATGCCCTTACTGCCCAGGTGCGTGTGAATGGAGTTCTATTCCAGCTGTTCCCAATCCGCAGAGGCACCCGTCAGGGCTGCCCGTCATCCCCTTTATTGTTTGCCCTAGCAATACAGCGTCTTATTTGATGTGATGCTTGGGTTCGAGGGTGGGAGAGTGGTGTTGAAGAGCGCATCTCTCTTTATGTGGACAATGTTCTGCTCTTTCTGGATGACCCACAGTCTTTAGGCCCGAGATGCCTTGAAATCCTCCACCTATATGGTTACAAATTAATATGGGTGAAACAATATTGGTTCTGCTTGATGGTGATGCTGGTGGTCATGCCTAGTGCCCTGAAGTGCTGATACGGCATCTCTCTTTTAAATACATTGGGATCTACATCTATAATTTCCCAGACCTGACATGGGCCCTCAATTTTCAGCCCCTTATTGTGGCCTTGAACAGGGATTTGCAGAGGTGAGGTCCTCTACTGTGTACCTGATAGGGCATATAGCGTTATTTAAAATGATGTGCCTTCCTTGCTTCCTCTATGTTCTGGAAAACTTCCCTCATCCGATCCCCTGGAAATGGTTCCAGTCACTTACCACTAGGTTCACTGCCTTCTTCTGAGTGGGATGGCAACCCCGGGTGGCCTTGACTTATGTGAGGATGTCCCTATATGAAAGGAGCCTTCCTTCATACACATCCTGAACTCGTGTATCCCAAGGTGCTCTCACATGTGAGAACGAAGTCAAAGGAGGCACAGTGAAATAAAAGTATTGTCCAGGATCTTACAATTTGGTCAAATGCAGAAGCCGGGATTGATCCCAGGTTTTCTGCTTTCACATTGTGCATTACATGGGTATGCTTTTCCCTCTCTTGCTATACATCACAAGTTAATGCTTTGTCTTTAATTCTTGGAGCATGAGGTTAGAATGTGGGTGGCAGACAGAAGCAACATGAATGCTCAGCTTGTTTTGTACCCAAGGGTCCAAGACAATCTCGAGCTGCTTAGCCAGGCACTTTGCTCGCCCTCCCTTATCACATAACACCCATTAAGTATACAAAGACATAGGAATGCTATGGTTTGACCACCATTAAAAAATATTGAAGATACATAACTTTCTCACTACACCATATTTTAGTGAGTGTACTAGGAGGCTGGGTTGTCTCTCCCCCTGGATAAAATCAAATAATTGTTGGATTAAAGTACTGTTTTCTTCCCACATACTTACTACCTGTGTTTGGTTTAGTTGTTCATATCTGTGTTAACAAAGGAGAGAAATAGATTGTAAAAGTGATTACCCAATAGCGAACAATTTGCTATAAAGGGCGGCGGAGATTAATAAAAAACGTGTTCTGGTTGCATAGTTTCCATCTTGCTCATTACACAACAAATGCTGTGTGAGTGGTTCTAATGGTAAAACTAAGGGACTACTCTCATCAAAGAAATCCAACTATGCTGTGGAACCAACTGAGATTTTAAATACAGTGTTCAAACCCAGCATATTTTGCCAAAGTGGTAAACTCAGAATTAAATGTCAAGTCATGTACTGCCTGGGCCAAAACCTTTCCACTGTTCCATGTCTAGCGGTGGAGATTAGGTATTTGCGTCCACCCACCTCAGAGAATTGCACTCTGTGTCAAAGATTGTTTATAGCACTTTGGCCCATATTTATACTCGGTTTGCGCTGAATTAGCGTCATTTTTTTACAGTATTTCAGCGCAAACCTAACTCCATATTGATACTTTGTCGCTAGACACGTCTAGGGCCAAAGTTATGGAGTTTATGTCATTTTCTGGACGGGAAGACATATCTTGCGTCAATGAGATGCAAGGTGGGCGTTCCCGTCCAGAAAAGGACGATATGTCCTTTGCGCCATATTTATTCCCCCCTGCTAAAATCCAGCACGGGGTGATGGGGGCCTTAAATAATGGCCCTAAGCTCGCTTAGCGCCATTATTTAATGCCTGGATATGGGCAGGCGTAAGGGGACCTGTAGGCAAATTTGCATGGTCAGAGACCATGGGAATTGCCTACAGGTGCCATTCCCTGGCCCCAGGGACACCCCCACCCACCCTCACCCACACCAGGAGGACACCCTAAGGCTGGAGGACCCATCCCAGGTAAGTCCTGGTAAGTATATATTTTTTTCTCCAACACCGCTCGACATTTGTCCCCTGGGCGTGGCCATTGGGGTGCTGGTCATGGCTCCTGTCTTTACTAAGACAGGAGCCATGTCCATTGGGGTTCTGCGCCAGGAAATGGCGCTACACTGCTTAGAGGCAATTTTTCTGCCTCTGAACAGTGTAGCGGCATAATTTGGTGCACAAGCCCTGGTTTCCCCTGCGCCACCCCAGCCCTGTTAGCGTCCTTTCCAAGGACGCTGAAAGGGCATTAGCGCTGGCTAGCGCCATTCCATAATATGGCGCTCGGCCGGCGTCTTGGAATGGCGCTAGCCGGTGCTATACGCAGTTTTGCGTGAAAAAGTATAAATCTGCCCCTGAGTACCTTAACTGAGCCTATTTCTAAGTGCTCCTAAAGTTTACAGATAAGAAAGTAAAGGCATAAGCCGATTGTGAGGCCCAAGATTCTATTTGATTCCAATTCAATAATCAAATTACTTCCTTTGTACAGTTGGCTCTCCCGAGGCAGCAATAGCAAGCAGATAAGGCTTACCCCAAGGAGCCATAGAGGGACAGTGACTCAGCTACAGAGTAGCACAGTATTATCAAATCTATGACCCTTGTAGAGACTAGCACCTTAATTTAGAGGGCAGTATGGAATGACACCGTCAAAGTATTTCTACAACTTCCTCTACATACCATGTATATGCTCCGCTTCCCCTACTCCCATAGGCCCACCTTACCTACTCTTGTACCTGCTAGCATTAATGCGTCCCTCAGTAACACATTGACCATACTTTTTGGCCCCTAGGAAAATGTTTGTGAGTACCCATGCTATAAATTGACCATATGAGTCTGCATAAGTGTGTGGTTGTGGATAATTTACACCTTCAAAAACACTGATGTCATGGAATAGTGTTTCACTTTAATTGTAGTAGAATAAACGTTGATGCATTATTTGGAAATCACAGGAAGGCAACATATGTCTGTATATAGGAGTATCAGCGCCACCGAAAGAAACAAAAAACAAAAATCAAAGAAATATTATCCCTTTCTCTCCTCCATCCCCACCAAAAAGAGCCAGTCAGAGAAACAGAGTACAGGTCAGAGGTCATGTCCAGCAACAAGGTGCAGTCACAAGTACTAACCTGAAGTATGGTGCACACTAATGTGTGCTGTGTGCATGAATTTCAACCGCATTCATCACAAACTCCTGCTAATGAGATTTACAGGAACTGAATTCTCTGTACGACTATATTTCACTAAGATATGGTAATCTAAAGCAGCTGCTATTTTCTCCATAGAAAATTTTAGTGAGAAGAAATAGGAAGAGCTATTTGTGGAGGAAAAATGAAACAGTGTTCATTTAGAGCATATCATGCATCGAGAGTTCAGGATTAATTTACCATCTGATTTAGCTCAGTGTGGGAAAAATCTTTACCACACCCTTATGTGTTTTTTTTAATAACCAAATTGTATTTGTTTTAACAATTATCAGCAGCATCCACCAACATTCAATTAACATCATCACAGTTTGCATCGGATAGTAGAAAAGAATACAAATATCTGTTAACAACGGCATCACACCAGTAGTCCATGATACGCCCACACCCCCCCCCATATCTTATCATGTTTTTGGGGGCATCCCCATGCTTCAAAGATCGGCTTCTCCTGATGCGCACACCAGCCCATCCTTTTCCTCCAGACTTCCAACGAGGGGAGCTCCTGCAGCCTCCAGGCGCGAGCAATATCCCTTTTGCCCACCAATGTGTCTACTCCAATAAATGTCCTTTCCGACCTCAGCCCCCCAAACCTCCTCCAGTAGACCCAGGTCAATGTGGCATCCGAGGACAAAGGTCAATGTGGCAGCCTAGTACTCCCATAATCTCTCATCCTATCCTTCCCCAAAAGACCAGACCATATGGAAAAATTCAACTGCAGGGAGGGTGCACCTCACACATGGGGCCTGGGCAGCAAGGCCCATCAGCTGCATTCACTGGAGGGGTGTGGAGGTCAGATATGTTGCGTCAAGATAGTTGATTTGGACCATTCAAAGGCGTGAAGAAATTGCCAATTCTCTTGGGGTCATGCGTGCCTCCCACAAGTCATCATCATCTAACTCTCACACCCAATACACCGCCTGTGTTGCAGGATGAGGAAGCGATCCAGCGTGTTAACCATCAGGGAGCAGTAAAGCGTGGAAATGGCTCCTTTGCCCAATCTGCCTATCAGCAGTTTAGTTTCAAGGGGGTTATATTAAGGCACTTGAGTATCAACAGAGACATGGACAAGCAGGGTATGACGTAACTGCAGGTAGTGAAAACATTGCGTGTGGGAAAGCTGGTAAAGTTCCCATAGCTTCTAAAATAACATCAGTGTCCCTCTCTCGGCGCACATTATGCAAATAAGTGATCCCAATTCTGTCCCATTGTGTGAACCTCTGAAGGCCTGGGACCTGCTGGAGCCATGTACCCTGACATAATGGTATCATCTCTGTAAGATGACAGTCCCAATGGATAAAACGCAGGGCTACTCCCCAACAGAGTATCATCACCTGGGTGCAGCAAGGAAAAGTGCACAGTATTGGATTACCTTTTAGTAGGCTGAGGATTCTGTAAAGGCTCATGAGATGTAACTTGATGCAGTAGGCTTGGTCGTCCCGGTCCCAGTTAAACCAATCATTAGTTGTTACCATTTGTGAAGCAAGATAATACCTGTAAATATTGGTCATTCCTGTGGTGGCGGTAGGACTGCTGCACTCCTGGTTGGCTGACCTCCAGATTACCATCCTGGCAGCCGGACCACCAGGAGACCGTCACCACCGCTGGGATCATAGATCCCAACAGGGTTTGCGGAGGGCTAGTCGTGGTCAGCAGAGTGGTGCTGAGTTTTGCACTGCCGTTCTGATCACGATTCCACTTGAAGGGGTCCTAACCATGAAAAGGCTGGCAGAAAGCTAGTACTAGGAGCCACTGTGTCAGGTGCCTTGCAAGGCCCCCCTTCCAGGACCGATTGAATGCACACTGTCTGCTCTGCACATACAGTGCGCATTCTGAGGGTGCTGGTGCACAACAGCTTTGGCCTCAGCTTCCTAAGGGAGCCAAGGCCAATTCCGCTGCATTGTTTCCGCCGGGCTGATTGGCAGAAACGTCGTAATACAATGTTTTTCGCCAGTCAACCCGCTGGGAACATCGTAATACGAAGGGGAGCGAGGCCGCCGGCTTGATGAAGGCCTTATCCCTGCGGGTTTGGCGGTCCGACAGTCAGACCGCCAAACTTATAATCAGCCCCTTAGTCTTCTGAAGAACCAATAGTTAGTAAGAGGAGACTAATTGTAAGCTTCTGTCTGCAGACAACAAATGCTAGATTTTGAAGATGGATAGTACTACGCAGTACACAGTGTGCATGATGCAAATGTTTTGTACCAGGAGATATTAGAAAACTCTCAGAGCCTGTCAGAAATAGCTATGTTTGTTTAAATGCAAACACCAGACTGTTTTATTCTGCACTCTTTGCAGTCTTCAAGTAACAATTTTAGGAACACAAGTGTGGGTCACGTTACAGGATCCAAGCGCGCCTTCACTAGGGCCATGTCAACTCTAATACACATGACTCTACAAGAATAGGAACATTTATTTTGGGAGTCACAGCTGAAAATAGACACTTTTATGAGCCATTTACTGTAGCTTTGAAACTCATGTCCGACAATGCACGTCATTAATATTTAGAGGTGACGCAGGCTTTGCTTAATGAGTCCAGCCATAATACAGATTTGGGGCAGCGACAATTAGCAAGCCTTTATCGCTGTTGATGCATGGTCAGGTCGGCTTCCCACAATCTATCCTAAAGTCATTAATGGAGAATCTCCTCGTCCCTCAAGCCCAAAATGATGCGCCAGGACGCATTTTGTCTCTCACAGTTGTGGTTTGCTCCACCAACTTCAATGACAAATGTAAGCACTAGAGCCTAAATGATTAAAAAACACAGGAAAGGCACATTACCGCTCGAATTCACTCACCTGTCCTCGTTAGGATACATTTGTCTGATATGATTTATCCTACAGAGAAACAACACGATAAGGTTCTGTGCAGGACATTGATCGTGTTCATTTCACTAGAAATGACACTACCCTTTCAGTTTCATAGAACAAAAACTTTGACACTTCTACTCTTTCTGTAAAGGAAATGTTTTGTTTCTGACTTTAGAAACCCTGGTATATGGTGCCAGTTTATTCAGTGTAGTCAGAATGTAAACTTATTATGGAGCAAAAAATTGAACCATCTCTTCACCCCTGAACCAGTGCTCGAGCGAGAAATTCATATTTTTCCAGAAATCAATTTATTTAAATCTTCTTTCAGACACACTACCTTACTTCAGAAGAACTAGTACCAACGAACATTATAGCACGTTTTTTCAAAATAATTTCTGATGTTTCGCTTCTTATCTGCCATGTATGCCCTGCCACAGCATTTACACTGACAAGGGTTTTCTTTAAAACAAATGAGGCTTGACTTAATGTGGCCATATTATCTATTGGGCCATGAAATACCTGCAAATTGCTCTTTAGCCACAAAATGACGTCATATTTTGACACTTTCTTAAGGTTTTGTCATGTTTCCATAATGTTAGCAATACCATCTTAAAGCCGTTTACTTCACTTATGCCCTCCTTGCGAGTTTGCTGAAAATCCGAAATCAGCCACAAAGAAACAAAAAAAAATCCTAGCATCGCCACCATTTTCCGTGGTCACATTTCACCAGTGAAAACCCAGGAAATAAATATCTGAGTAAAAGTGATTGAATGGGAGAAAACATGTGGAACAAGTTTGGCGACAGGGGGTCAGCTGGGAATTCCGTATCTTCCAACTACCACACTCAGCGCCCCCCTGACGGCCTTACTTGCAGAATCTACTCAACTAACCTCTACAACACCAAGCCTTAGAACTGAGGTGAATTGTGGGGGAAATGTGGAGGCAAGAGACGACAGGACATCAGATGATTTAGCACCACAATAAATCCCTTGTTCCCTTTAAAGAAATGTAAACTGGCTAAACCATGAGCACTGCATTTGATTTGCAACTTATAGTTTGCACAGCTGTTGCTCAACCTATGAATTGTGGCGTTAACTTTAACATGCACATTTTGGGTGTTTTTCAGTTTTAAGAGCCTGATATAGATTATGGCGGATGAAGTTACTCCATCACAAACGTGATGGATATCCCATCTGCTGTCTCACGATCCAATTATATCCTATGGGATTCGTAATACGGCAGTGACGGAGTAGTCATTCCACCACACTGTAAATTAGACCCTTAGTTTGTAAACATAGCTGTACTTAAACATTAGCTATTTAAGAGAATTTCTGAGTTTCTTTTAAACATAGATTAAGGTGTTATAACCAAAGCTACCCATAACTTTAACTTCATTTCTTCAGTGTAGTTCTGTCTTTTTTAGTCATATACCGCTTACAATTGTTGGTTGCAGAGCCCGGCACTCAAACCACCGTAGCTGGCCAATCCTTGCCACGCCCAACTGACCTCACATGGATTTTGGTTGTGCACAGCAGGGATTGGCTGCAGCGCCCACCATATGTCCACAGGTCCTGTGTCAAACCTGCGGTGCATGGCCAACCCAGGGTGTCCAATTTATATTTTTTTAATGTTTTGGAAAGGTTGCAAACCCAAAAGGGGGTTTGTAAAGTCTTAGAGGTGTTTTGGACACCATCTCTTGGTTTGAAGAACCCTTTCTGCAGCCTTTGTAAACCCTGAGACAAGATTTGTGGACCTCAGAGCCTTGCTGGGGCTTTGCAAACCCTGCTTCGGGGTCCACAAATCCCATAGCACTAATTATTTTAAAACTTAAATGGTGAGTTTGTCTCCCCCTAATGGAACCTTTCATTTTTTTTTTCATATTCACAGTCCCGAGCCCCACATCCTGCAATGGCAGCTGTGACAGATTTTTCTCAGAGAGCTTTAGGGCTGAGGAACCGAAGCAGATGACAAATCTCTCTCATCCAAATGGATTTGATTAGTTTGATCTAGTCCTTGAATGGCCTGCAAGCCTGGCTCAAGGACCATCTGCAGACTAATTGTCCACACATCTTTGACCCTTTTAACCCTTTCAAGCCCACCCCAAAACGCTAAGTTCTAAAATACTTCTGAATTTACTCCTACACGAAGCAGAGGTAAACTCCAGAAAAATGTTCGACTTTGATACTAGTAGTGGAGAAGTGTGGCTCAATGGTTAGAGCGGCAGACCCTGAAGCAGAGATCTGGCTCAAGACCAGGGTTCAAGTCCCGCTTCGGCAGGTCTTGGGCTCAATTCCCCTTGACCAGATAATTCTCGCCTCGGTGCCTAATCTAATTCATGGGTCCCACTCTGCAACTCTGGGCAATAGCTTGCTTAATCTCCACAACGGCCCCAACAGCGCTTGGATGCCTGGCTTCACCCTGGGGGTGCTCAGGAGTGGGTGCCTCACAGGGAAAAGCCAGGAGGGGTTCCATAGCGGTATGAGTACAGTGCCTTGAGACCCTAACGGGTGAGTAGTGCGCTATACAAGTGCTAATTTACATTTACATACTTAGTGTATGGTAACTCTGTTCAGCATTGTTCTGTAGCGGAGAGAAAAGACTCCTAAGTAGCAGCAAAAAATATGGGTAGATAGTGGAAGGATGTTGGACCACAATGAAGAAGACTCAGACTGGGAGTATTGAAGATTACCAGTAAGTAATCTGGTCATTATTTCCATGTCTCATCTTCCTTATCACAGTCTTAACCTTGTGACCACTTACCAAGCAATCCAGCACAAACAAAAGAAGCATGTAGGTAAATCATCTTTCTTTATTGTCTCTTTATTTGTGTTCTTCTACCTCAGCATTTTTTCAATGCTTGGAATAACAAAACATTACAACCCTAACATTAGACAATTACAACTGATATCTTTAACCATGCGAAATCACTCCTTCTGAGAGACAGTTATAATCTGACCCTGATCAGTAACTTCTAAACAGTAGTGTTTAATAAACTTATCTGAAGAAGACCAGGCAGCAGCTCTGCATATTTCAAGAAATAATTCTATTCTATTCATGGAATTTTATAGATCACATGGCTAACCAGTAGGGGCCCGCCAATGCTAACAACTAGATGTACAGAGCCGAGAAAATTCCAAGAAGTTAGAACAAAACTGTCTTTAACCCTTTCCTAAATGTTAGTTCCGACTCAATTTGTCATAGGTCTTGTGGGAGGGTATTCCAAAGCTTGGGAACCAAAAAGGTAAAGGAGCAACCTCCAATCCTAATCCTCAAGATCTTCAGAACTTCAAACAGATGCTGGTTATAGGATTGCATAATTTTAGTGGGACTGTAATGCTTGAGTAAGTTTTGGATTAGTTTGGGGCCTCTTTTGTACATAGCTCTGTGGAGCATGCACAGAGCCTTAAAGTGAATTGTTTATCATATGGGTAGCCAATGTAGGCTAACCAGTGCTCTAGTTACTGATTGTCGCCTCAGGAGTTTTAGTAAAGAACATGCTGCCGCATTCTGGGAAACCTGGAGTCTTTTTATGACCAGGGTGGAACTACCCAGGTACAAGGAGCTCCCATAATCTAGTCTTGAAATGATTAGGCTCTGTACTATCATCCTCCGTGATAGCTCAGGTAGCCATCTGAGCACCTTTCTTAAAGATCTTAGCAATCCATAATAAATCAATGCCAACTTATTAACTTCAGCTGACATTGACAGCTTGTTGTCCAGCCAAAAACCTCCTCTTTGGGTGTGGGTTTACCACCCAGACGGTCTGGCCAATTAAGTTCTATCTATCTGGATGGTTTCTTACCTACCAACATCACTTCAGTTTTTCCCCATTTAACCTGAGATTGCTAGCCACCACCCCTTCTGCTATATGTTTAAAGCAGTTGTTAAGCTGGGAGGAAGTCCTATCTGTTTGCTGAGAGATGGAAAGAATGATCTGTGTATCATCTGCACGTGATATTGCAGAAAGACTGTGACACTTTATGATTTCTGCCATAGGAATTACATAGAGAATAAACAGCGCATGGCTCAATGAAGGGCCCTGAGGGACAACACAACTTGGAGAAAAAATCTCAGCTAGTCAAGCCTCCTCCCAAACTTGAAATGTCCTATTTTAGAGGAACGAGGTCATCCATTTGAGCGCTGTCCCGGCTATACCAACTTCCTCTAGCCTCTGTACCAGTACTTAATATGAGACCGTATCAAAAGAGGTACTCAGATCCAAAAGGATCAAGGCCGCAACTCCACCTTGATCTAGGATCTTTTTCGACTACACTTAAGCTGCAAGCATGGCTATTTCTGTGCTGCTCCCTGGTCTGAATCCGGTCTGTGATGAGGGCAGCACATCATTGGTTTCTAGATGCAGGGAAAAGTTCTTATTAACATATTTTCCAGGATCTTACTGGGTCCTGGCAATAGAGAGATAGGCCTATAGTTTTCACATTTTAAGGGGTCAGCTGATTTTTTTTAAATAATGGTTTAACTTTGGCATGATTCAACTTAGGTGGGACCATTCCTGAGCTGATGACAGTTGACCATGTCAGTAAGCATAAGGATCACTATTTTGCCACCTTTTAACATAGTCCCCAGGGGTGCAGAATCTTGAGTTGAACCAGATTTTAATGTCTTTAAGATTTCCTCTGTATCTGTATTGGTCATAGCCGGAAATGCAATTAATTTACCAGGTGGCATTAGCAAGGGCTCCTCCTAGACTAAAAATAATGTTGTCCACCTTCTCTAGAAAGAATTTTGCTAACAAATTACATTGTGACTCGGAAGGGGGGGATTATTTGTTGGCAGGTTTCATCAGACTATTAACCACCATGAAAAATTCTTTACAAGAGTTGGCTGCATTCTGAATTTTAGAAGAGAAAAATAGACTCTTGCTTTCCTGATGGCGTAATGATATCTTCTTACTGCCTTTTTGTCATTCTTTTTCTTAGTCACATTGTAGTCCTTTCTTCATTCCCTCTCTATTTTTAAAAAGCCTTTTTCAAGTCTACGAGTTCTGTTGTAAGCCATGGTGCTTTTTCTCAATGGTGAATTATTTTTTGCTTTTTTAATGAAATTCAAATGTTTGATGTATTTTATATCCATACTTCAAAACTATTATGCCAGCTAGTTATTTCCCCACTTAACTCTGGAGCAGTTCTAATTAGCCTATTGACCGAAGCATCAGAGTCTGGCTTTGACCAATTCCTTCTCACTATATGCTGATCTGGAATAGACCCATTGGTTCTTGTCCTAGTCACTTGGAAGGGTATTCATTTTTGGTCTGACCATGTCATTTCTAGAGGGTCCTTGATAATTAAGTCAGGACAGTTGGTAAATATTGGGTCAAGTAAGTGCCCATGTATGTGGGTGGGGGATTTTACCTGCTGAATTAGTTGGACTGCTGCAAGGTCCAATAGAACATTTTTTGCTATTTCACAATTTGTGTTCTCTAAGTGGATGTTTAGATCTACTAATACCAGGCAAGGTCTGAATACACTGGGTGGTAGAACTCAGGGTCTATATATTAATAGACCAGAGAGGGTAGAGATGGGGAACAGTTCTAGTGTGAATAACCCTTGTGGGAAAACTGAGCTGATTGCAGAAGCCCCCTCACTTGTTGCCCCCATTTTTAGCTGTTACTGGTGTTTTCTGTCTCTGACTGTATCCTGAGCCCTGCTGACCAGTCCCAGGGCCAGTGCTCTGTTTAAAATGGTATATATTCAAATTGGGCCTAATTATAATTGGCTCTGACAACCTACATATATGTGAATGAATGAATGAGGATTACTTATATAGCACACAGCTACTTGCGGAGTGTCCTGGCGAATAAGGTGTCAACAATGGGCAGAGGCTAGGCCGCAGGGTCCTCCCACGTTATTGTTCAAACAAAAAATATCTCCAGTTCTTTTCTAAATTTGTTGATCGCACTAATGGAAGCTGATTCCACGCCTTAGTGGCTACAACTGTGAAGTAGGAACCTCCATGGTTCTGCCTTTTGAAGCGAGGGCCCATCATTAGTCTGGCAGTATTGGACCCAAGTGGTCAGGCCGGGCGATATTCAATCATCTTCTCAACTTGGCCCCTTATTATAGAGACCTTGGTGCACCAATGTTAAAGCCTTAAAGATTATGCATTGCAGCACTGACAACCAATGCAGTTTTTTCTTGAAAAGGGACACCCCGACGCACTTAGGGATTTTGAACAAAAGGCGATCAGATTCTGCATCACTTGTAACCATTTGATCAGATGATCTGGCAGACCCAGACAGAGAGCATTGGCATAGTCCAACCTGGAGAGATTCAGTGATCTCAATAAAGTTACCTGGGCTGAATGTGGAAGATATTGTCAAAATGTTTTCAACATGCTCAAGATCCAGAAGCAAGATTTAACTACAGCTGATACCTATGCCCTAAATGAGAGTTGGCTGTCAACCATGACCCCTAACTTTTTTTGCCACCTTCGTGGGTGAAGGTGGAGGAGAAGCGTCAGATGCAAATGGCTTCATCCAGACTACCTGCTCCCAGTGAGCCAAAAATGAGCTCAGCGGTCAAGAGCTGTGTCTGTCACCCCAGGTGCTCAATTGTATGCAGCAAGATGTTATGATTGACCTTGTCAAATGCTGCCGATATGTTTAGTAGCACTAGGGCAACATTGAGGCCCAAGTCCAGACTGAATCTGATGGACTCTGAAATTTCAAGTAAAGCTACCTTGGTGCTGTATCGGGCTCTAAACACTGATTGAGAGGGATGAAGTAGATTGTCGTCGTCCAAGAAAGTGGTAAGATGTTGATTCAATACTCTTTCTAGGACCTTGGCCACCACTGGTAGTAGGGAGACAGGTCTAAAATAAGCCAAATAATCTGGGTCAGCATTGGCCTTTTTAGGAAGGGGGATAACATTAGCTTGTTTTCACTCCTTCAGAAGTATCGCTTCCTGAAGGAAGGAGCTAAACAACTGATAGTAAACCAGGCCAATGATGTCTGCTACTAATTTCAACACAAGGGCGCTCCTGATTTACAACCTGAGAAGGCAGAACCCACCTCATCAACCTGGGAAACCAAAAACAATGACAGTTTTCAGAATTGTAGGCATATGGGGACCTTCTATCATGTGTTGTGGAGCTGCCTGGTATTACAGGGTTACTAGGATCGTGTTTAGTTTCCTCAAATCTAAAAGTGTTCTTAGTTATTCAGAAGGCTTGCTCACTAAGAACAGAATCAGATAAAATCCTAAGATTCTTTCGCTTTGAGGGACTTCTACGATTGCGTTCTCTCTGCAACAATTTCTACATTGCTCATCATAATGCCTCTCTCTTGTAGAGATCTGAAGGGTGAGGAGTATTTCTGAAATAAGTCAGACGATGTTCAATTACCCCTATGGTACAACTTACAATACCCATTGATCCATGATTTCAGTTTTCCAGTTTTAAAGATAGTGTTGCAATTGTGCTTCCTCTGGAAACACCTTTTGCTTGGCATAGTCAGTATTCTGGGGTTTGAGAGAGTTCAGTCTGGCTCGTGGGACATGCTTTGTTTTTGTAGATGCCTGTCCAGCAATGAGCCCGGCCACAAAAGTGCTGTCTGCCCAGTTTACTAACATGTTGTTGAGGTCTGTAAAATAAATAGATTGTACTCTTTTGTGACTTGAAAGTTTGTAATAAGTTATTTTCCTCTAAACATATCTTTAGTATCTCATCCAATTCTGAACCAAAAACCTGGGTCTTTCAAATGGTAGATGCGATGTTAAAGATCTTTGAGCTTCAATAGTCTTCCAATCTCTTGGTCCCTCATGCCTTCTGCCCGCCGTAACTGCACTGACAACAGTGGCAGTTGAAGATAGAGCATCATAAGTGATGTCTGCTAAACCTTACCGGGAATTCCATAAACCTCAATACTTCAGTGCAATCTTCACCAAACTCCATAATATCAAACAAGAGCTGAAATATTGAATAAGTGCTTGTGAGGCATAGGTGGAATCAGTTGCAGTATGAAATGAAACAATTGTAGATGTATAACTTCATAGCAGTCTCTGTTCTCTTGACAATTTGATCTGATGCTAGAGAGGATTCAGTAGCCAGGGAAGGTGAAATACTGGTTAACAGGGAATTAAGTTTTACAGTTTGTTGAAATCAAGTATCAAAGTCTATTCTTCTCGAAAACAACAGTGGAAATCCTGTCTATATCCTTCCATTCACGTGCCATAATGTCTCTATTAGCTTTAAGTGTCGGAAAGGCATTATTGAACAGGACATAAGTTCCAAACAAATCATCTGTACTGCATGACAATGCCTTATTAAGGAAAAACTGTTTGTTCCTAAAGTCCTTAATTTGTTTCTAAAGTGCTGTATTACTTCTACCCACAGGGTCCTTGTATTAGTTGTCCCCTCTGCGGTTCTGGTTCCATTTTGTCATCATCATTAGTATAAACCAATATTGCTTTCCTAGCAGCATTTTGTAAGGCTTCATTAATAGCTTTGTTAATAATCTCCTGAAGATCACTGTGAGTCTCATTTTAATACATCCATTAAATGTTGCTTTTTCACAGAGCACTTCTTGACTGCATGTTGTAGGTATAAATGACCGAAATTACCTTCTCAGCAGGGCATAATAAATCTAGGCCCATCCATCTATTGCTCTAAGTGAGACAAAAGATGTATAAAACTAAGCCTGGATTGCTCCAACTCCCCAGAAGACATTTTGAGAGGCATACTTATTGCTACATCTGACTGGCTCTGCACAGACCTGAAGGGCAATCATTCTGCAATGTGAGGTCACAGGGTCTTTCTAGACTAACCTACAGTCCTCTGTTTTCACTAATGGAGCCAATGCCCAATCATTGGCGATGGACACTTACACCAATCTTTTAAATGTTTTTATTTTCTAAGCTGGAGTTTGTGTTTGGAAACCTAAAAACTAATGGTACCAACAGCATGGGATTTTTCACCCAAGATGTGGGGGGTCATTTTATTTTTTATTTGAACTGTCCCTCACCACCAGGATATTCCTGCCAGTGATGGACAATAAAAAAAGCCATACCACGCCAACTCTAAATAGTGCAGATGTTCAGATGACTTACCTTAGGATGCCTGCACTCCTGCAGGCCTTTGGAGGGATGGTTACTCTGATGGAGTAAATTTTCTTCCACCACCGTACACTTGGCAGTCTGCCACACTCAGAACTGGGCAGGCAAATCGAGAGTTTGGCGGACAAGGTACTCCATCAATGGTGCTATGCACTACCCTGTCTACAAAACTCTAAATCGGGCTCTTAGTCATGCCGCTAGACTTGTGATATCTTTTCCTACTCAAAATGAATAACTAGGTAACTGGTTCAAATGTGTACAAAGAGGCAGCCACGGCCCGTCCTTTAGGGCAAAGGGGCCATGCCCCCCACCTTTCGCCTCTCAAGAGGAGTGTCTGTCAAGCTGAATAAAGGTCAGCCAGACAGGCACTCTTCATTTTTAGGTCAGTCAGCCCTGTGGGCGTGACCCTTAAGCCGAGCAAAGGTGCCTCAAGATCCCCCCCTCATGACGAGGGGGGAACATCACCAATTGCTTCAGACCTGGACGCTTCAGTTTTAAGCCCTGAAGCGCCCAGGGCCGAATGTCATTCAGTGACACCTCATCACAGAGTGGGATGGGGTCAGCTGTCTTACTGACCCATCCCACTCTGTGACGAGTGAGGGACTGTGGCCTTCCCTCATTGGCTGACTTTAGGTGAGCCAGTGAGGGAAGGCAGCTGTCCCAACACTCCTGGGACCTCCGAGGCATAGCTGAAGGTAAGTGTGGGTGTTTTTTTTTTTTAAATGAATGTTTGGTGTGTGCGTGCATGTATGTTTGAATGTTTGTTAATGAGTGTTGGAAATGTATGTGTGTGCGAGTGTGTGTGAATGAATGAGTGTGAGTGTGCATTTGTGTGCCGCCCGCCCCCTCTCCTAAAATTATCCGTCGCCACTGCGAAGAGGGACAAATTCACAAAGCCCTTAGTGCACCTATGTAGAAATGTAGGACTGCAGATTTTTTATGAGCGAAAATTCACTATGTGTACTCACCAGTGGCGTAGCGTGGGTTGTCAGCACCCGGGGCAAGGCAAGTAATTTGCGCCCCCTAACCCGGGGCAAGGCAAGTAATTTGCGTCCCCTAACCCGTGGATTTAGTCTCTTCCAAGATGTTGCGCCCGGTGCGGCCGGCCCCCCCTGCACCCCCCACGCTACGCCACTGGTACTCACAAAACACAAATTTACACTCATAAATAGAGTTACTCACCCATTGTAATACAAATGTATTAAGTAAAATTATGTGTAATCTGATCTGCTTTTAGGAGTGGGTGTCCCAGGGCGGGGATGCCTAGGAAAGTTTATCAACATCCACAGGCCAGCAAGTTGGTGCCTTCCCGCCCTACCAGGAGCAGGTCCAAATATGTATCCAAGGTTGGAATGGGGAAGGAAGCACCCACAAATCTTGTGGAGATGAGCTGCAAGAAAATATTTAAAAAGAAAAATATTAAGAAAGTAACGCAGAAAACAAATTTAGCAAGTGCTAATACATTTTCCCTAGACATTTACAAATGTGTATGTACATGTTAGTGCTTGCAAACGAATGTGCACCTGGGAAGCTAGGCTTGTCACAGGTTCCCAAGAGGAAACCCAGAAAAGTTGTGAAAATTCTCTAGACAATCATCCATTTATCTCAAACAAACATTGCAAGAACACATTTAAATTTATTTTGTGAAGTGAGGCAGCAGTGCAAAATGCAACATATAAGTATCATTTGTGGAGACTGCTTGCTATTGCAGTGCACTCCCACACACAGATTGGAAGCGGAGGAGTCGCTCAGGATGTCAAGAGAGACTTGTTTGTAACATAGCCGTGCAAGTGAATTTACACATATCACACTTGATTCAAAGTAATTGTAAAACATATTTATGTAGGTTTCCTAATACTTTTGGAATACATTTTATGATTTGCTTGTGCAAAAATTCATGGAAACATTTATTTGCTACCTTTTTTTCCTCACTGTGAGGAACCTTTTTTTAACTCCTGCACCAATTGAAAAGAGTGCATTTCAGACCATTTACACAATTGGAAAATGGTTTGTAAGTGCCCACAAGCATGCAAGTTCCTAAAGTTCCAGGGTATCCCTGTCCTGTAAGTGCCAGACCTCCAACACAGGAGAAGTGCAAATCTGATCCCTGTGACTTAGAAAAGTTGTTTTGCATTTACTATACAGTTTATGTGCATATTTGTGTCATATCTGCATTTGCAAACAGCTTTGTGAAGGAGCGTCACTGCCTTCACGCCAATCAGTGTCTGTTCTGGTCCCTCCTTCTGGTGTCTTTTGTATTAAATGTGCGCCATATTGCCCTTTGTGCATAGCTTGGTGCATCACGATCGACACAATGCGTCCTCTGATAGCCCGGTTTTATAGGTCTTGACTGCAGACACTGTGAGGTGGCACGTGATCTACACACATAAGGATGTTTTACAGCCCTCTTCAGCCATAGGATGCTGTGGTTCAGCTGAGAGGACTGTCAATCTACCTTGGTATCAGCCCATATTACTTACTTAAAAAGTAGTTCATTTGTGTGACAAGACATCCATCTCTAAACACACCCTTACCGACTCACTCCAGTCTTCCGTCCTGGCTCATTAATGTTAAAACAATATTTAAAACATGGCCCAGTAGCTTCAAAAAGCTACTGGGACACTTACTGCCCCTTTTCCTCCTGCTGCCAGGCAGCCCCCCTCGGCGTTTTGCCACCTCATTCCCACTGTATTGTGATTCATTTAGGCATGTATTGTTTTAAATATCATTATTTAATAGGGTCCTCGTGTGTACGCCCATTGCAGAATGTGGACTATTTTGCCCCAAGACACCCCCCTTCCCAGTGCTGCAGACTGTGTGGCTCTGGGTCGCTCATATTATGATATTGCCAATGCTTGTTCAGTTTTATTTAGTCAAGTGGTTTTATATACAGCAGACATTAGCCATAGGTGTTACAACACTTTACAATAGAAACAAGCATTTGCAATGTAACAGGTCTCGCATTACGTCGAGTTAGAGCTCTTAGCGTTGTAAAAGCCTAACCGGACTTTTCTTTAAATTTCATTAAATGAAAAAAACAAAAAACGAGCGCTATCGCACTGCGTAAAACACAGCGCAATCGCGCTGTGAAATAAAGTGAAAAAGTAGTCCAGAAACAATACGGAAAACATGGAGCCTGGTATGTTTCCAGTAGTTTACTGGTGCTCTCGAGGAGGGCTAAACACCGGAAAAGGCATGGCGTATGCATGCCTTTCACGAATGAAAACAGGCGGATTTTAAAAGGCAAGCCCACAAACCAATGAAAGTGACTGACGTAACCTGGGCGCGGTTAAAATCCCCCTAAAGAGAGATTAGAAGAGGGACGGGGCGTTTTGTGCTCGCCCCAAAAATGCATTTCATGAGAGTCGTAAATTTCACCTGTCATACATATTGCGTAAGAAGATGTTGATAGGTCCAATGCTAAATCGGGAATATGATCCGAGTATCAGAGCTTGATGCAGAAGAGGATACAACACAGAATAGAAGGTTACAAGAGTATTTACTGATTGACAGCAGGTTTGGCATTAAGTATGTCTGTGAGTTTGGATTGAAAGATTGTCTGTGAGGTAGTTCTGCATATGCCCAGAGGTAAAGAGTTCCAGACTACAGTAGCACTCCCTGAAAAGAGCTGAGCCATATTTTCCTCCTTTTAGTGATCCAGGGTTCTAGAAGCAGTGCAGATGATCTACCCTCATCATATTTCTAGAGCTTGTCAGTCATGTATTGTGGAGCTGTGCCCACTCAGCCTGCTCACAACCGAGACCTGGGGCCTTGATATTACAGATATCAGTCACGGCCACCCTCGACCTTGTACGCATGATCTGGGACACTTTAAAGATAAGCTCAGGGACTCTCTCTCTGTCAGGGTAGGAGGCCATGGCACAGTAGGCCTGTCATGATGGCACAGCATAAATATTCTTTCCTTTGCTATCTCCTTCACTTGCTTGAAGAGGAGCTGAAGGTACCCTGGGCCTAGACATTTGAGGTTGTGTGTGGGCATATGAATGCTCATCACATGTTTTAGTGTGTGCTTGGATATCTGATATCTGAGACTGGCCATAGGATATACTGTTTATGCCTGGGCACTTGATTTTGTGGACTGTATCTGGACCTTTAAATCAATGCCTGGGTATATGGCAGGTCATATAATGCCTGTACTTTAACATTTCTGTGTCTTGGTGTTTGAGGCTGCAGTTGCACAACCATGCCACAATAGTTTCTGAGGTTGTACTTGAGTTTATGATGACTGAGCCAGGTTTGAGGGCTATGCTAATGGCTTGTCATGGCTGCCCCCTGTCATATCAGGGCAGTCCCTTAGTCAGTGCATGAGTGTTAGACCTGTCAGCCTTAGGGTGGCCTTCCCCAAACCTTTTGCCTCCTCCCCTCCTATTTTGCTGAATTTGCTTTTGTTGGTCTTAGAAGTCTGTGCACTTTACCACTGCTATCAGTGCGTATGTGCTAGTGCTGACTCCCTAAAACATAGTAAAAATGTCTTACACCCGATTGGCGTATTTAATCTACTTGCTTGACACCTTTTGCCAGGCCTAAAACTCCCTTTTTAATACATATAAGACACCACTAAGGGAGGCCCTACACAGCCCCATAGCCCAGGGTGGAGTGTATTTTAAAAGGTTGGACATGTACTTTTAAGTTTTAAATGCCCTGGTAGTGAAAACTCACAAATGAATTTTTCGCGACTGCGAGGCCTAACTCTCCCATAGGAAAACATTGAGTTACCTTAATACATTTAATATGTGATAATGGTTGTTTGGGACTAAATAGAAATATCATGTTTGGTGTCTAAGGAATTGTAATTTAAAATCTTCTTTAATGGTAAAGTTAGATATTAAATCGCAAACACAAAGTACACATTTTTCTGCCCAGCCATTTGGTAACTGCAGCCTGCATACCTGGTCACTTCGTTAGGTGTAGTTTGCCTTTGTGTATTTCTTCCAGACAGTAACACAAAGGGGGCTGGCTGTTGGCAGGATGAGCACATCCCCACTTATGTTTCAAAGGAGCTGCCACAGCAAACAAACAAAGATTTTTACAGTAGCCATTTGTGACCCCGGATCTAGTGGAGCCTGGGCAGGGAGGGAGGAAATTTCAGGACCATCTGTGGTGGGGGAGAGGGGGCTCTAGAAGTTTCTTCCACTTCAAAGCTGGCACCAGATATAAAAAAAAATTACTCTCAGGTCCACTCTTGACTTTGTTTCTGGAACTGCAGAGGAGTCTCACAGGACTGCCCTGCTGCTTGAGGCCTGATGTGTACTTTAGAGAACTATCCTGCCACTCCAAGAGGACTTGCTTTGCTGCCTGAAGCCTGCTGGGTGCCCTCAGAGGAATGCCAGGCTGCTTGAGATCTGCTTTCCTGCTTGGACGCAGGACCACCAGAGTGACTCAAAGGGCTAGTTTGCTGGCCTCCTGTTCCAGGGCACAGAGACACAAAAAGCTCCAATAACATAAAGTACACATTGAACCAACATGAAGTATGTGCTGACCCTCTAAGTTGTGTCCCCCAGTCCTGGACTTTTAAAAGTGCTGCTAAAAGTGCTCAAACAGTCAAAATGCAAAACTTGGGAATTAAAACATTTTCTGCCAAAATGTTCTCTGAGAACTGAGATGAGACAGGGACCTACTACTTGCTGATCCGCCCAAGCTGCATCACCGGTAATCCTGACTTAGCGGTAGCTCATGCTACTTTTTCCTCCACTGCAGAAAATCCTATACAGCAGCTCCTCTATGAAAGGGTATCCGGCCTCCTGGAGCCCTTGTCACCTAAAGCCTCCAGCTTCATCCTACTGGAGATTTTTTACTTCCGTAAAAGAGACCAAGTCTGAATGAAGAAACCTTAAACGCGACTTCATCCAGCGACTGCCCAGCAACAATGCCTCTAATTTGGACACCGCCGGCTGCCTTGCCCCGCTAAACTTCTCAGACATTTTTTATTGATTTTTTTTCAAATTCCAAAGGTAAGCCGAGACCAGGCCGAATGTATCCAAACCGTGTTCCCATCTCGGTTAGAGGTACCTTTCGACTTTGCCCTGATCATGCCCGACTAGATGTCTGCAGTTGGTGCTATGATCCTTTAAGTCAGTGGTTCCCAACCTGTGGTCCGAGGACCCTGGGGATCCATGAAGCCTCCTCATGGGGTCCCTGACTGATTAGAAAATTAACTAATATGAGCAGATTGATAAAGTGTATATAAATAAAATGGTTAAATGTACAAGTGAACATTTTTAAACCTACTGTAAATATCAAGTAATTTGAAATTGGAGGCTAAAAATTAAATTAGTGTCCTCAGATTGATTCAGGTGCATCAAGGAGAATATAGTGTGGAGGATGTGTGGCTTTAATTGAATTTAGAAAAGCTCTATGCTATTAATTAAAAAAAAAATGTGTTATTTGTGTATGTGTTTGATGGAATGCTTTTTTCTATATATTTTGTGCATTGTTTTGAGGTTCAAATCATTTAGAGTGTTTAGGCCTGGATCTCTGGCTTCCAGTAATGACTCAACAGGGTCCCCGGATTCCAATAATGATTCAGTGGGGGTCTCCGGGCTCCAATATTGATAAAGTAGGAGTCCACAGAAGTCAAAAGATTGGGAACCACTGCTTTAGGCACGAAAGTGCACTAAAAATCATAAAAATCATAACTCTTCTTCTTCTGATTGGATGTGTGTAATTTTGGTGTCAAATAATTTATTACATTTTATTCTTTTTTTCTAAATTGGCGTGAGATTTTTCTTGTTTTTTGTTTTTACCTTATTACTGTATGAGTGCTGCATCAATACTTTACAAATTGCCTTTAAGTTAAGCCTGACTGCTTTTGTGCCAAGCTAAAAGAGGATTAACCACAGGTTAATTTAGTGACTTTTTGTGTTTCACCCTCACAAGTAATGTGGCTGTTGGTCGAGAAGGGCTCACACCACCGTCCAAAACAACCCAAAACAACCCAATTTCTCACAATAGACTAAGGACGTTTAGTCACTTCTTATTTTATTAATATGTCACTTCTTTTGATGTCAACGAGGGGAAGGGTGCATGATGTCACTTCTGCTACCCCAGTTATTTTATTGTCTGTGCATGAATTCAGCATGGTAATAGTTTACAAAAAAACATTTAGTACCACAACTATTGCTTTCATCCTGTCCTCTTTGGGGCTAATTACAAGTATCTTAAAATTCCAAGAGGAAATTCTGGGTGGATGCAGTTATCGAATCCACAAGTAATTTTCTAAAGGAATACCTGTAATTACAAGTTAATGCTTATGGAGTAGGGAATGATGGTGCAGACCCAGTTTTACCAGAGAAAAGTACGCACAGTTTTCCCTGTTCCATGGGGTTAAGGCCAATATTTATCACCTGTTCTGAGCAGGAGGTAAATGTGAGCTGTTGTCTGGTGTGGGGAAGGGGATGGGGTGAAGGATTGGTAGGGTGATTGAGGGAAGATGAGACTTTCGCTTTTGTAGGAGAGCATTACATGGGCCCCTCTTCCAATGGCACAAAGTGATTTTTCCAGCTGGAATTTTCAGTCAGTAAAATCGAACCTGGTGTTCCTAAACCTAGTGAATTAGGGCATGGGAACACTGTGCCCTTTGTGATTCGATGGAACGGAATTCCACAGAGAAGTTCTACTCCACTTGACTCTTAATTGGGTCCTTAAAATGGCCACTGACATTACAGCCCCTATCAACTCTTTCTTAGCTGCTAATGACACCCAGACGCATCTATAGCCCTGTTGTGGGACACTTTAAAGGCGGTACTACGGGGCCAGTTTATTGCGATGGCCACTCACCTCAATAAGGATAGGTATGATACCCACGCTCAATTAGAATCCAACAAAAGGGATTTTGGGAACTCACACAAACAAATTGGTTCTTTTATGATACAAAATCAACTTACAACAACTCGCAGACAACTCAAGGCCCTACATACAACCAGAGCAGAATACACACTGCTACGCATGAAAAAGACATTATGGAGGTGGAACCAGAGCAGGGCGACTGCTGGCCCACCATCTCTGCACCCAGGCCGTTCAGCAGAAACTCATGGGCCCTGATGGCAACACAAACTACCAAATGCATTATTTGTAAAGGAATTTGAGCGCTTCTATGCCGCACTTTATATGGGGGAAAAGCTACACTTGAGGAATTCTGACTCCTATCTAGCAGAAATTTCTTTGGCCTGAATCCCCCAGGCAGATTCCTCCAAACTAGATGGAGATATCTGTCCCTCTAAGGTCCTCATGGCTATACAACACTTACCACCAGGCAAGGCTCCCAGGGAAGATGGTTATACTTCAGACTTTTACAAAACCTTTGGGCCCTTACTAGCCCCCATATTAGCACCCCTATACAACTCATTTAGCTCTCCGGTACCCTGACAGATTCAATGCAACTTGCAACAATAACACTAATCCCCAAGCCGAGCAAAGTGCCTGCGCAGTGCTCCTGCTACCGTCCTATTTCTCTACTCAATGTAGATGCCAAGATCTTTACTGGGGTCTCAGCACATCGCCTTGGCCCCCATATGCAAGGCCGGGTGGACCCTGATCAGATAGGCTTTATACCTGAGAGAGGCTGTAGTGATAACACAAACCTTCAGACCTGCATGCACCCAAATCAACACACAGAAGTGGCTCAGGCAAACACAAGCACCACATTTCATCCCACAGGCACTCACACAAGCACCATCCAGATGCAGACACACCAACATCCACTGCCTCCACTGTGTCCCCCTCCTCCTCCTCGTCCACCTCCCTCCCAGTTGCGTCTCCACTCACACCTGCATGCACTACATCCTCATCCACTACATCCATCACCAGCACACCTATCACAACACGCTCATCACTGGCAGTCACCACCCCCACATCCATGCACACGCCCCCTGTGTCCTCTCCCACTGTGTCTGTGCCCTCTCCTCCCAATGTACACTAACGCAAGCACTCAGACACCCAACAGCCATCCACCTTACAACAGCATCCAGCCCATGCACCTGCACCCAAACACACCAGACTGACACCTCTTACCACCACTCCCTCTTCCTCCACTCCCAAACCTTCACCCTCTTCCAGCCCCAGTGTCTGTACACAGCTTTTCCTCTCCACCCTTGACCTCTTCCCTGCCCCTCCCCCCTCCGCCCTTCACTTTCGGCCAGGGTGGGCAGAACCCAAGCCAGTACCTCAGCCACCCAGTCCACGGCCACTGAGTTCGTGCAGCTACTGCATGTGTGAGATACTCCAAGGAGGCACCCGTCACAACAGCCAGTGTGCCTGCACCACCTGCCAAGGGCAAGAAGGGGACACCAGCCAGCAAGACGAAGGAGGCACCACCAGCCAGCAAGGGGAAGGAGGCACCACCAGACAGCAAGAGGAAGGACGGAACACCAGCCATCAAGGGGAAGGAGGGAACACCAGCCATCAAGGGCAGGAAGGGAACACCAGCTGGCAGAAGCAAGGAGGCACCACCATCTGCCAAGGGCAGGAAGGGGACAACAGCTGCCAAGGCCAATGTAAAGGGAACTGATGCCGCAGACAGGATGGATCTGGTGCCTGGGGCTGGAGTAGCATCTGGGCAAACAACACAAGCCATGGCACTTCAGCCGTCCGAGGCTGCAGGGGAAGGGCTAGAGCCTCCCCCCACCGCCGGCAGCACCGCCACCTGCACTGCCAGCAGCACCACTGCCAGCAGGAGCAACCCCAGTGGCCAGCGTCCAAAGCTGCAGGGGAAGGGCTGGAGGCTCCCCTGTCAGGAATAAGGCCAGGCGCAGTCCATGTCTTGCCCGAAACTCCGCTGTGTGACTCTGCGGCGCTTTATGCATACCACTTGTCATCCCCTCTTCTTCCAAAGGTGACCACTAGCGTTGTCTGCCCTGTGGCAAAGCTCATAGAGCTGCAGGTTCAGGACATTGGTGGACAAGATCCACTTATCAGTGTTATTCTATGAAGGGACTACAATTCCCATGTTTTTAGAGGCAGCAGCCATCTTGGGCACGTTGCTTACTATTTTGAAGACTTCGATGCAGCCAGACTGTCAGAGTCACCAGATCCTCGGGGTCTGTGCACGTTTTCAACACGTCCACCACTGAACAGCTCCAAGGCTCTGATAGATAAATCACAGAGGCTAAGAGAGTTCAAGAGGGGAAGAGGGGATTAAGAAGGGAAACAGCTGGGAAGGAGACCTGTAGTAAGAAAAAAGGTTAGAACACACAATATGAAAATTATATCTCCTGAAATCAATACTAGACTATGATTCTAAGCATAGTCATTCTGAAAACATGAACAATCTAAGAATTAAGTTTAAAATGACTAAGTTTCAAGATGGCCGGATACCTGTAAGGGAATCAAGATGGATTAAATGAAAACTTTCTTATTCAAATACTTTCCTTTACATGAGAATCAGAAAAACATTCTGACTAAATTTTAAACCAGTCATATAAATCCTTTTTTGAGAATGCATACTAAAACCCTTCAATATTGCATTTAGAAACTCTGATCTTCTGTGTACTCTTAAAATGTTTCAACACAAATTGCACATATTGTAGATTTATATATATATATATATATATATATATTAAACACCATAAAAGGAATGTGCACCATGAATAACACAATATGGATTCAGGAAAACAAATCACATAACTTGTCAACTCGAATATTACATGATAAATATCTTAGAATGGTGGCATACAATAAACAACATGAATTAAACTCGAGGAGAGAATCGTGCGTCTTGCCGATTCGAGTGTCACCATGTAAAATGCCAAGAAATGATAGTATGCAATGAATATCAAAGTCAAATCATCATTAAACGAATCGCGTGTCTTGCCAATTCGTAAACCACGATGTAAATGCCAAGAAATAACAGCTCACAATGAACAACAAGATCAAAGTACAATGAAACGAATCGCGCGTCTTTTGCCGATTCTTAAGCCACCATGTAAATGTCAAGAAATGGTAGCGCGCAATGAACAACAAAGTCAAAACACCATAAAACAAATTGCGTGTCTTGCCGATTCTTAAGCCACCATGCAAATGTCAAGAAATGGTAGCATGCAATGAATAACAAGATTAAGTTATCATGAAACGAATCGCACGTCTTGCCGATTCGCAAGTCACCCTGCAAACGTCACAAACACTCAAGCGCATATTTCACACGTGCAAAGTACTCTGTCAAATCATAAAAGAATTAGGCCCAAGAACATGAGAGTTCTCGATAACGGCGTCGGGAGGCCAGCCCAACCACCGTCTTACCGCCCAGAACAAGGATCTCCAAATGAAGAAAGAAAGTCAGATGTCTGGAAGATCAAATAGGCCACTGGGACAGGAGCTCAGGAAGTAGCTGCTGCTCTGCACCAGGACCTCTGAATAGTGAGCACTTGGAGCTGGGCTGGCTCCTTTTATAGAGTCTTGGCCCAGCCCACAACCACACCCAGGCATGTTGTAGGGAACGTCTCTAGAAGGCCCTGGAAAGGGACCACACTCTAACACACTCTGAAAGCCTTCAGCAATACATTGCACATGAACAGCATTTTTAAGCACATTAAAAATAAGTCTTCAGGATTGAACTCTGCAATGCAAAAGGTTAAACAACAACATATCAGCACAATGCATAAATTCCGTTGTTTTGAGAGTGCTGGGTTTTTGCATTCTAGTCACCAATAGAGCGCGCACTGCCCTGGTGTTGACACAGACCTCTTGGGGGTTTCTCTGGAGAAGAACAGAGTTCCTGATAGGCAAAGGGCCATCTAACCAAAGCATCCCTGTTTCCATGGTGCATTAAAAAATGAGTAGGTCGTACTCGTGGCAGTAAGGCCTTGCTGAATCCAAGTTTGGAGGAAGTCATTACTTCCAAAAGGTAAATCGCCCCTTAGCATAACGAGCAAAGCGTTTTCCAGTTTCTAGAGTACAGCGCTCTTTTGCACAAGCAATTCAAAGCATTTCAGTTTACAGATGTAAAGCGCTTTTGTGCCCAGCAATTCAAAGCATTTCCGTTCACAGATGTAAAGTGCTCTTTTGCACAAGCAATTCAAAGCGTTTCAGTTCACAGATGTATAGCGCTTTTGCACACAGCAATTCAAAGCGTTTCCATTCACAGATGTAAAGCACTCTTTTGCACAAGCAATTCAAAGCGTTTCAGTTCATAGATGTAAAGCGCTTTTGTGCACAGCAATTCAAAGTGTTTCAATTCACAGATGTAAAGCGCTTTTGCGCACAGCAATTCAAAGCGTTTCCGTCCACAGATGTAAAGCGCTCTTTAGCACAAGCAATTCAAAGCATTTCAGTTCGAAGATGTAAAGCGCTTTTGTGCCGAACAATTCAAAGCGTTTCAGTTCACAGATGTACAGCGCTCTTTGGCACGACAATTCAGGCGCTTCAGTTCACAGATGTGAAGCGCTCTTGGCCCAACAATTCAAAGCGATTCAGTTCACAGATGTAAAGCGCTCTTGGCATAGCCATTCAAGCGCTTCAGTCCTCAGGTTTAAAGCGCTCTTGGCACGACAATCAAAGCGCTTCAATTCACAGGAGTAAAAGGTTCTTGGCACAACAATCTAAGTGATTCAGACTACTTGAGTAAAAACGCTTCCTGGTACTTATTGAGTAAAGTGCTTCAAAGTCAATGAGTAAAACTTTTTGGCATTTATTGTTGTGAATGTGAAAGTATTTCTGGAGATAAGCAAATCATAGTTTTCATTGTTCTTTGAAAAGCTTAAGATGTGAAAAGCATATTTAATTCTTTGAGATTTTCTAAGTCATGATCAAATGTTTAGTTGTGAATACATAGATGTTACAAAATTGATATTATGTGTATAATCATAGTTCAAAGTTCTTGCCATTCTGTTGGTGGTTACAAGCCATGGTATTTATTGCTCCCGCCGTGGCGGTCAGAGTGTTAAAGTGGATGTATGTGTTGGGGGCTTCCGCTGTGGTCATAATTCAATTTTTCTTACTGCCGGCCTGTTGGCGGTATTACCGCCGCTTTATCACCGACCGCCAGGGTTGTAAAGAGGGCCTTAGTCTGAGATGGGAAAAAGGCGGGCATGGCAAAGAGGAAGGCATATTTACCTCAGTTGGGAGTTGGACTGGACATTCATCACCTACTCTGCTACTATCAAGCAGCGCAGCTGCGTTATATGGTAGAATGGTCTAGACCTAAGCACCGAGAAACATTGGTGTTTCACAGCCCAAGTAGTGGCTGTCATTCATATAGGAAAGTGCCATGGCTTCCAAAACAGTACCGGCCAGTGGGGGTCTATGTCTCGCCAGTACTTCGAGCCACGATGGGAATTTGGGACAAGGTGCAAGTTCAACGGCAACTGTCTACCCCCATTTCCACCCCAGATGCCTATTATAGGGAACCCAGATTTCCCACTGATGCTACGTGGTACTGCATTTACTCTGTGGCAAGAAGCAACTGTAAGAGGTTGGGTGACCTGTTCGACGTAGATGGCCTCATGGACTTTACAGAAATTCAATCTGCATATGGTGCTCTGACCACTGCATAATGGCAAAATACTGAAATCCAACACTGGGTTTCACGCCCCCTAGACCGCTCCCAAGCCGGTAGACCCTTACGGCCTTTGAAAAATGGCTCCTCACTCGTTCCTCCAATAAACACCTTCTCGCCAACTTTTACAAATGCCTTAACACACCATTGACACCCTCTAAATCTTCTGCACAGCGACGTTGGGAGGAGGAATGCGAGCGTACATTCACTACTAAAGAATAGAGTGATATCCTCCATTAAGCCTGTGCCTCTGCCCGCAGTGCATCTTCCAAAGAAATGCCTCTAAAAATAGAGCACTACTGGTATTATACACAGCCAGAGTTGCCCAATGGAAGAAGGAGGACGACAATACTTGTTGGAGGAGCTGCGGTCAGTTTGGTACGGTTATGCACCTTCTATGGCATTGCCCCAAAATCAGTCACTTCTGGATGGAAATATTATCAGCTGAATATATGACATGGATCTCTCTAGATTTCCTAGCTATGTTCTACTGGGACATCCAAATCCCTTGCCTTACCCCCTAAAACCTGCAAAGGGATGCACCATCACCTTAACACTTGGTGCTGCCAAATACCTTCCGCTGTGTCAATGGGGCTCAGATAAAATCCCAACGAAATTGGATTGGCTGCATAAATTGTGGGAGCTACTTGTTATGGAGAAATTGACAGTGGTCATGACCTACTCGCTCCCACAGTTTGATAAGACATGGGAGCTTTGCATATGATACCTCTCAGACAAATTTAGAGAATTGACTTAACGGACATATCTGTGTGTCCTCTGCTTGATGCAACCCGATATGTGCCTAGCTGACCCAGTGTGTGGCAGGCTACTACTCTCCCCTTAGTGACTTAAGTCTCAACTCTTTATGGCTGGTGGCAGATCTTTACACTACCCATGGTCACCCCTACCCGACCCCTCCTCTTTCTTGTTCATCTTAGGTTGTCTCTCCTGTTGTAATTCATTCTATGTTTCCCCACCTGCCAGTGGATGGAGGTGGGAAATCTGTTTTACCTTGCTGATTAAAATCAATAAAAGGATTTAAACCATAAAATGTATAATTTTCCTGAATGCGAAAAACTCCCTGACTAACCCCAAACCCTCAACACAAATCCTAGAAATATTTGGTTGTTTTGCCGCTTGACTGGAACACATGTAACAAAAAAATCAATAAATCATTAAAATATGGTACTTTTTCTACTTGAAATATATAACGCGACCAAATACAAGATGTCAAAAGAAATTTTATTCTACCTGCACATATCAGAATTAGTTGCATTAAAAGCCAGGAATGGTTGAAGCAGTCATACCTGGCATGCCGCCATTGCCAGCTAGAATGCAGTCATGTTCCCATAGACGTAAACACAATCTGGACACCAAACAAGCAATCTACACACCTAGGCAGACACACACCAGGAAAGGGGTGTTCAACCGAGGTCCAGAATGGATGCTATCATGCCTGATTTTCAGGGTAGTGAAGGACTGTCAGAACACCTTTCAGAGGGCCACGGGGTAAAGGGTGGTTGAGACCTTCTACTCATGCTGGGGCGTGACCTGCTATAAATCCTGCTCAGCTGGGCCAATTATACCCCTCCCACACTTGACTGTCAGTGGTAGTTATGGACGAGCTGTATGTCATTAACTCAATGTCCAGTCAAATACTTTCTTTTATATGAAAAATAAGTATTTTATTTCTAACTATATACATGCAAAGGAATAACAACATTTGGAAGAAAAAACACAATCCTGTTGAGGTCGAGGCTCTAGTGTTCGTCAGATAAATCGCTGTGCAACCCTCATCCATGTAATGTGGTTGGGGTTATTCCTCATTGACTGGTGGTCACATCCAGGGAATGCTCACTACAGTTCCCCTTTGACTTTTTAGGAATTAGTCCAAAGTGTCTATGGTGCCGCAGCACCTTCAGCAGCGAGTTCTCAGGGGCCTAACAGGCCCGATTCAAGTCTTACCTGCTCCTTCAGCACGGAAGCTTTCAGCGCTGAAGTTCCGCGGCTTGTGGTACACGCTTCACCAATCGGCAAACCTAGGCTCTCTTTTGTGCACCACTGCCAGGTTTTCCCAGTGATGGAAGATGCTCCCAGTCTGCATAGACAAGGTAAGTCAGTTTTTCACATATAAAGGGTGGTGGGCTGGTCTTCTAGCCCCTGACTAGAGCCCAGTGAGGATGCAACTTCTTACTCAGCCTGCTCCCATGTCCTTGAAAATCGATCAGAGCAGATCTCAATGCATGGGGCTCAACCTGTTGGTTGTAGCCTCACCCTTGTCCTAGGCAATGGCTCAAACTCTTTAGCAACTTGGTACCGGCGGCCACTCCTCCCACACAGGGGTTGCTGCATTACCTCTGGACACAATGCAGACTCCTCCAGTGCAATCACCCACACCACGGCAGCCCATCCTGGCATATGGGGTCACCACTAAGGCGTTCATGAGTCCTGGCATGCTGATCATACAATTACTTCAACAGTGGACCCCTCTGGCATAAGGTTTCACCACAATGAGGCAGTATGGAGTTGGTAGACCCCACACAGCACTCAAAGCACAGCTCAGTCCACAGCAGCCCTCTCCTGGCATACAGGAGGTTGCTGAATCGATCCTGCACATGGGCACAACCCACTCAATCCACAACTGTATCCTCAAACCTCGTACAGGAAGTCCTGTCCATAGGTCTCCCCTCTGGACTTCACTCCCTCCAATAATCTCCTCTTCCTCACAGCGTACAATGGTCTTGGCAGGAAGGTGGGGGCCGGTGCTCCAGGACAAGTGATCTTCGTTTCCCTGGGTTATGTCCCCTTACCCAGCAGGGAAACAAGCAGGCCTTGGCCCCCAGTCCTGGTCAGAGACAAAAGTCTTGCGGAGCCTCCTCTTCTCACACAGCCCATTTGGCTGCTTGGCACATGATAAATTTGAAGGTTTCAACCTCCCTTTCTTATAGTCCATTTCCAGACACCAAATGATATTTAGGGTCTGGGTCTTTAAAGTTTAATGTTGAGGTTTGGCTTCTTTTGAAGTGTACACTTTTTGTTCTCTTTTTTTATCTTGAAAGTCTGTCTGTCACAGCAGGAAGACTCCGAAGCTGATTGTCTCAAAACACAGGCCATGAGAGTGACTAGAATTCACACCAGGATTTCAGCCACAGTGATATTCCCATCAAGAGGTTAATCCTGCACTTCCTGCCCCACTGTGTATGATTCCTTTATTAGCCCCCATCTCCTTTCTGAGATGTAGCCAGGCCCCTTCTTTGTGATGTATTACTGAGGCAAAGAGCCCCGTTTTGAAGTGTAAAGGCAGAGTCTCTCTCTACCCTCTTTCAGTGTGTCCCCCACCCAGCTCACTGGAATGCAGTAATCCACAGATCTTCCTAGGGCGATTCTTCTGCTACTCATGTCTTCACCAGGTAGGCCTGGGTTTCTCAAAATGGAAGCTAGGGTCCTACATGTAATGTACCATTACAGACACACTTGCACTCAGTGTACATGCACAGCACACATACTGTCCAGCACTCTTACCTCCATGTATTGTGTTACCATTAACACACTTACATTCAGCACACACATTAACTCTGCGTGCAGAGTGCACTACTGTAGCTACTCTGTATTGTACCATAGTCACCATGTGTGTGAGGCACAATACTTCACCCTTCATGCATTGCACTTCTTCCAAGCACACATACACCCACCATGCTTTTCATTCTACAAGCACTGCACTGGCACTACATCTCCCATGTAATGTATACATCATAGGCATACAAACACTCAGTACATGCACTATTCATTCATGCACCGCACAGCACTGTTCTGTCCTCAACCCTTCCCAGGCACACATACATCTATCACAGTCACTAGTCCTGTGCTGCGCAGTGCTCTACATCTACCCGATGTAGGCCAAGGGTGAGGTAAGCACACAGCAGAGGAACTTTAAAATGGTGAGTGAGCCTGTAAGCCTCACTCCAATGACACAGGGTAAAAATGTATTGTTCACTCCTATTGAGCACTACATGGTATGCTGACACCACTGCACTTGTGCTACTTAACTCCTTGGTGAAGGTGGTAGCATTCCAGCACTATGAGGGTAACTGTTAGAAATGGGGTCTCCAGTTGGCAGTCAGTTTACACCCTGTCCAAGTCGGGAACCTCACTCTTGACAGGGTAAGGGAGTTACCCACCTAAGATAACCCCTGCTCACCGCTTTGGTAGCTTGGCACAAGCAGTCAAGCTTATCTCAGAGGCAATTTGTAAAGTATTTGTACACTCACACAGTAAAACAGTGAAAACACCACAAAAGTACTCCACAGTACAAGTAGGCAAACTTCAAAGTAAATTCTTTGTAGTGCACAAGACCCTGCAATCAGTGAGACAGTCCTATATCTTGGCGCACACACATGATCCGTGTTTGCCCATAACAACAAAAAATCTGCATTAGGGATTGAGGCAATAGTGAAGTTGGGTATTCAGAACAGGGGTACACATATTTTCCCATACAGAGGACTTTTCCATCCCAACAAGTACATTTATATGCAATTCTCTAAATGGGACTCCTGTACATAGTAAGTGGCTAGCCTGAAAATCTGCGGAGTCTGGCAGTCCTGGTTCCATTTTGGATGTCCTAATAGCATGACAGACACTTGTTGATAGAAATGCCAGTGATACCATGCTTTCAGACTCTCACTGACACACAGACACCCTCGTTCGTTCGTCAGCTTTATTTCGGTAAAAGTAAATACCATAAAAGCACACCACAATTCACAGTTTTACAAAGCAGCAAGTTATAAACAGAAGATTTCGAACATAAGAAGTTGAACTACATAAAAAGATGTTAATCATGGGAGTTTTCCTTCTGGAAGTTCGAGCCATATTATAAAATCATGTGATGGTGCAAAGATTTGCATGTTGGGCATCAAGATTCAAATACAAGCCTAACCGAACATGTCACAAAAGGAAACATTTCTATTTAAGAATATAAGAATATCCATACATTAAAAATGTTTTTAAATATTAAAAGTGTATATATTAACCATAAAAATTCTTCCTTTAAAAATTTCAAACCATATTAAAAGATCATGTAGGAATACAAAAATGTTGCATGATAAATATCGAAAATCAGATACAGGCTTGGCTGGTCATTTCTGCTTAAGAGAAAAAAATATATATATAAAAAAAAAAGTCTAGGCATAAAAATACTTTAAGCAGTAAAAGGTAATAGGTGCCTGCATTAAAATTCACTAATGAGTTCATCAACAACCGCTCCCCACATCTATGGTCGAGTTTACCTCTATTTTTTTAAGCATGTTCAATCTACAGTGCCAGATGGAATCTAAGTATTTTGCCAGGCAACAAACCACTAGAACAGATGGATCAGATTTAAAAATTCTCAAGGCCAGTGGACAGTTCTTAAAACCCATTTTCCTACACAAGGGGATAATCCAACGAGCTCTCTGGTTTTGGTATGCAGGACATTGAAAGAGAATGTGGGTAAAAGATTCTTCCCTGGCACAACCCATTGGGCACATCTTCGAAGTGCATCTAGTGTTGGCCCATTTATGTGTTAAGATGCGCAAAGGGAGAGAACCTACCCTAAATCTAATGTACAATGCTCGTGCACGTGGAGAGAGAACTATGTCCATGTGTTGCGCAGATTCATAATGGCATTTTATTTGTAAGAAACTGCCCGTCATGGATGATGGTGAGACAGCAGACAGTTGTGAAAGAGGCACATGGAGCCAAAACGCATCCTTCAGTGTCTGTGTTGCGTTTTTTGGAATGGATAGCGGATCCTTCCAGTAAGACCCCAAGCCAAGTAGTGTGAAAATCCCTTCTACATACACACACCACTTGATTTTTGGACTAGTATTATTGGCCATCAGGTTGACTAGCCCACATCTATAGGGAATAAGAGAGTCTAATGACCATAGACGGATCCAATACAACAAGGGCCTAAGCGCAGCAATCTGGCAAATGGGAGGCAAGTTTAGGTCCATTCGAATGGGGAGCATTGGGGTGCTAGAAGGAACTCTTAGCAGGGACCTTAAAAAAGAGTTTTCCACTTTTATCAGATCATCTAGATTACAGTGGCCCCACAGCTCGGCTCCATAAAGGGCTCCCCCCCTTGCTTGTGATTTGTAAATTTCAATTGCGGGTGTCACGGTAAAGCTGGGAGATCTAGCTGCAAATCTTAGGATACCGCTCGTCCGTTGTTTCAAGCAGACATTTGCTTTCTGAAGATGAGAATGCCATTTGTGCGAGTCTTCTAGTTTCAGGCCTAGATATTCAAAATCGCCAACTCTTTCTAATGCGGCGCCCTCTAAATAAATGGGGCGCCGCATCCTACCTTTTTTATCCCCAAACACCATACACTTAGTTTTTGATCGGTTGATTTCCAAGCCGTGGTCATTACAAAAGGTCTTAAATCTTGAAAGCAGGATTGTGAGACCTGTGGCTGTTTGGGATATCAACAAGGTGTCATCAGCAAATAGGAGGCACGGGATCTTCTGCCCTCCTATTTTGGGGCCGTCATTGGAGCACTCCATAAGATACGCAATGCATGCGTTTATGAAAAGGAGGAATAAGGTAGGGGCGAGTACACAACCTTGCCTCACACCACGAACAGTGGGAAATATTTCAGTTAGTTCGCCATGCTGGCCCCATCTGATTCTACCATAATTTCCAGTATAGAGATCTCTAATGATATTTAAAATAGGGCAAGGGACTCCCATTTTAGACAAGACCTCCCATAGTTTATTGCGAGGTACCAAATCGAAAGCTGATTTTAAGTCAACAAAAGCTACAAATAGGTGGCCTGAATTCACATCGACAACTTTCCATTTAATAGAGATAAAGCGAAATATCTGGTCTATTGTGCTGATTTTTTCTCTGAAGCCCGCTTGGAGGTGATTTAAAATTTGGTTATCCACTATCCATTTACTCAACCTGCTCAACAATTGGTGGCAAAATATTTTTGGGAGATTGTCAAGGAGGCTGATGGGTCTGTAGTTTCCCGGGGAATTCCTCTCTCCTTTCTTATAGATAGGCACGATAATAGCCTCTTTCCATGAGTCAGGGTAGGATCTGGTAATCAAAATGGCATTAGAAAGCCTATTAATATACGGGCTCCAGGTGTTCAGGTCCGCTTTAAACATATCAGAAGGAATCCCATCCGACCCAGGGGCCTTCGCTGCTTTTTGGGCTGTGATGGCCAGGGCGGTTTCGTTCAGTGTAAAGAGGGGCAAAGAGGACGCGGGTGAATAAGATGTTGTCAGCTGTCCCAGATTTGGGGCATCAAGGGCCAATGGAGAGCCGTACAGTTCTTTAAAATGGGAAAGCCAGGCATCAGGAGTAATATGAGACTCCAAATAAGGGGCTCAGTTCTGATCACTACGAGATACCAAAATCCAAAATCGTTTGGAGTCATGAGCTCTAGCTGCCTCAAGTAGGTCACTCCAGAGCTCCTCTTCATGCTCATGTTTGCTCTTATTGCATATAAAAGCATAATTACGTCTAGCATTGATGATACCTAGTCTGTCCTTTGTCCTTAAGACGCTAACCAGGGTATTTTTAGCCTCTCTACACCTCTTGTTGAACCATTTGGAGCAGGGTTGGGGGCAGGAGTTAGTCAGCGGCCTTGGGCGTCTAGAAAACAGCTCTTTCAGGGTAGTAAAAAGGTCCAAATGAAGGGACGTAACTTCAATTGGAGAAAAAGTAAGACTATGGTCAAATAACTGGTGGGAAGAAATTAGATCACACAGTTTTTCTCGGAGCTTGTTCGATTTCTCAAAGGAGTCCCATCTTACTGTGCGCCTATTGCTAGACAACTCCATAACAGCAGGTAAAACAGAAGGAAATACAGCTCCTGCTAGAAGAGGTCTCTTGTACGTAATCTGTAGAGGGGCATGATCGCTAGTGTATGGATTGCCCACTTCCACATCTAGTATGTAGTGCCAAACTCTTAAATAAAAAAAAATGTAATCTAGTTTACTACTATAGCAACCCCTGAAAAAGGTTGGTCTTGCGGGTGTGTCAGCTGGGAAACGGCCATTGCCAAGACGGAGACCATGTGATATCATAAGATCTATTACCTGCATTGCCCTAGCGCAAGGTTTGTATGAGTTTTGCTGAGTGGAATAGGGAGGAAGTTCCAAACACTATCTTCAGGTTGCATGACCTCTATAAGATCTAAATTGATTTCAAGCTGAACATTAAAATCCCCTGCTATTATAATATGATATTTAAGACGAAAGTCTGAAATAAGAGTATTTAAAAGCTCAATGATAGTAGAGCAATTATTGGAGGGTCCCGGCCTGCTATAAATATTTATACAGAGAATGGGGGAGCCTGAGATTGGTTGGATAGCAATAGCCAAAATGTCATGGGAGTCCACGTATATCTCCTTTATTCCTCCGACCTCTGTCGATTTTACCCAAGTACATAAGCCCCCTACTGCCCTACCTGCTAAAGACGGCATAGCCGGTTTAAAAAAGGAACTAAACCCCTGTCTATATGTGCAGTTTTTGGCCCATGTTTCCTGGAACATACATACATTAAAATTTTCAACAAATACCCCTCACTCAATGTCTGCAAGTTTGCCATTGATGCCAGCCACATTCCAGGACAAAAGTTTTGCTGGTGTCTGGGCAATAGAGCAGCTTGGTTTCACGAGAGTGTCGTCTGGAAGGTTGCTGTCAATAAACTTCTTCATACGCGAACTTGTAAATTGATTGATATTAACGAATCGTGAACCCAGAGGGGAAGCAACACCTGGGCTAAGTGGATAGGGTGAAGAACCTGTAGCCCGTCGGTCTAAGCTAGGAATGGGGACGCAGGAATTAGTAGAGTATAGTCAATTGATGTCGGAGATGGCCCACTGGAGATCGAAATCAGGTGCTAATTGGCCACTAGAAGTAGGGCCAGAGCTGGTGTTTGGGACAGGGTCAGATGGTACACCTTTTGGGGCCTGATGGCCTAATGGCCTGAAATCTCGATGGTCTATAGAACGGCTCGAGACCCAGCTGGCTGTTCTAGGGAGGAGGTTCGGCTTCATATAACCATCGGTGGGTCGATTGGCACTGAGAGAAATAGCAGATGGCTTCCTATTTATATTGCGTGCTTCCATATCTAGAAGACCTTTTACCAGATGGGAGTTTTTGAAATTGAGTTTTATGAAGTCTCGACAACCTGGAAGGCCATTCGCTCGTTCGGCAGATAAAATGTCGTCGTGGATGACTGAGCCACAGCCTCTAACGTGTCTCAGCCAGTGATTGGCCTTATTGGCTAGTGAGGCTTTGTCTTCTCGTGTATTTGGGGGCAGAGGTGGAACATTACACATATATATATAATTATTCTTCGTTGGGTCAAAGTTTTGACGGGAAGCTTTAGTAGTGTCCCATTTGAGAGGGACATTAAAGGAAGGAGGAGTGTTACGTTCAAAAGAGGATATATTCTGGCTGTAAGAGTGCTGCCCTTCCATAAAGGCTGCTGTGCTTGATGGCGGTGGCAGGGACTCAGGTGAAGAAACAATTTTTACGTGTGAGTGGTTGGATGTTGTAGAGTTTGGTTTGGGCTCACCAATAGGGAGAATTTTACCTTTGAGAAGAGTAGTAATTTCAAACAGTAAGGATTTCAGCTCGCCTATTTCGCTCTTAAGACTAACCACTAATGCTGGCAAGTCATTTAGTGAAGGAACACTCTCCGAATATGGCAAGGTCGTAGAGGTTGACATAGGATTTTCCAGAACTTGGGGGGCCAGAGAGGAAAAACGGTTAGAACAAGGAATTGAGAAATGTGTAATATTGTCGTTTGGTACTTCAGGATCGAGATGAATTGCAGATGGGGAAGAAGAACTACCAATATTAGTAGGGCCTTGGGGGGCTGTTGCCTGATGAAGTGACGTAACAGTTTGTGGTTTGGGGGCAATATGCGAACTTGGAGTCAAGAACGGGATGAGAGTACCAGATTTCGACTCCTTTCGCCTGATCCTCTCCTTATTGTTTAAAATCTGTTCAACTTCTTCAATAAAGTCATCTATTTCCTTGGCAACACAGTTAGTATGTGGTAACGTGACTTTATTGGTTTTAAGTATCTTAGATTTTGCAGAGCCCAGTGCAGGGCTACCTTTCGCCTTACGCTTCCCCATTGAGGATTAAAGTTACAGAAGCAGGGCAAAACGGAGTTTTAAAGTTGCTTCCCAGCACTATATGAACTAGTAGCGTACCTTAGGGCCCAGAGGGGGGGCCCAGCCCGGCCTCCTTCGGTCTCTGACGGGCGCGGACAGGCCCGCCCTTGGCCCGGGCTTTGCCCGGGCGCGTCCCGCGCAGCGGTGTTGCGCGGTGCGCTTTATAGCGCCTGCGATCAGCAGCAAGTAGCCCCAGGTGGAGAGGAGCAGGCAGAGGCAAAGAGGAGCCTGGGACTTGGAGTCCCACCAGGCTCTATGTGGCAGCAACCAAGAGGAGTGTTGCGCAGTGCGCTTTATAGCTCCCGCGATCAGCAGCAAGTAGCCCCAGGTGAAAAGGAGCAGGCAGAGGCAAAGAGGAGCCTGGGACTTGGAGTCCCACCAGGCTCTATGTGGCAGCAACCAAGAGGAGTGTTGCGCGGTGCGCTTTATAGCGCCCGCGATCAGCAGCAAGTAGCCCCAGGTGGAGAGGAGCAGGCAGAGGAAAAGAGGAGCCTGGGACTTGGAGTCCCACCAGGCTCTATGTGGCAGCAACCAAGAGGAGTGTTGCGCGGTGCGCTTTATAGCGCCCGCGATCAGCAGCAAGTAGCCCCAGGTGGAGAGGAGCAGGCAGAGGCAAAGAGGAGCCTGGGACTTGGAGTCCCACCAGGCTCTATGTGGCAGCAACCAAGAGGAGTGTTGCGCGGTGCGCTTTATAGCGCCCGCGATCAGCAGCAAGTAGCCCCAGGTGGAGAGGAGCAGGCAGAGGCAAAGAGGAGCCTGGGACTTGGAGTCCCACCAGGCTCTATGTGGCAGCAACCTCAGTTGGGGTTCAATGCTAACACATTCACACTTGGGCACCTATGCACAGTTGACCATGCAAGCAACACCTAAGCAGGCACACACATCATTAAACCTCCAGGAGACTGGCACTAAGGGGCAGATCTATGTAAAGTGACGCTGCACCAAATGCAGCGCCACTTTCCCTGTGCCCCTTAGCGCCCCCCTACCGCCACCATGTGTGCACCACATTTAAAATATGGCGCACCATGGCGCAGGGTAGGGGGCAATAGTGTCATTTTATGTTGCGCTATTGATGTACTCTGCAGGAGTAGCACCAAAATGTTGGCGCTACTCCTGCAGAGTGCATAGGGGCCCATTCTAAACAATGGCATGCTCCCTTTTAACGCCTGCTCTGAGCAGGTGTTAAAAGTGCCGAAAAAAATGGTGCAAGGAAATTTCACAGATTTCGTTGCGCCATTTTTTCAGCCCCCCTAACGGGGGAACGCTCCCCTTGCATGCATTATGCCTGGCGGAGGCATAATGTGGCACAATGGTTTACAAAATGGCAAAATGCAAGCATTGCACCACTTTGTAAATATGGTGCGTGGGAAATGCCACCTTAACGCCACATTTGTGTTGAAATAAATGGTGCAAATTTGGCATAAGGTGGCGCTAGGGGCTCATAAATATGCCCCTGTCTCACATACATGTGCATATGCTTTGACTGTTATGAGAACAACAGCTAACCTATCTACCACACCAGCTGCCAGAGTGTAAGCAAAAGATTTCCCTGGTTCATATGTAGCCGCGACCCATCCTTTGGGGCTGAGGGGCCACGCCTCCTCACCTTTTGCCCCTCAAGAAGAGTGTCTGTCAAGCTGAGCAAAGGTCAGCATAACAGACACTGCCAATTTTCAGGTCAGGCAGTCAGGAGCTAGACATGCATAATTTGCACAGGCTCCTAGCTGCATGAGCTGAACTTTGCTGGGCTGAGGAGGTCACAGCTCCTGTGGGCATGACCTCCTCAATTCAGCAAAGGTCCTCGAGGCCGCCCCCCTCAGTGACCAGGGACAGTGTCACCTATTGACTCCAACCTGGGTGCTTCAGTTTTAAGCCCTTAAGCGCCCAGGGCCAAGTGTCAATCAGTGACACATCGTCACAGAGTGGGGTGGGGTCAGCAGTCTCATTGAACCATCCCACTCTGTGATAAGGTTGGGGCTGCTGCCTTACCTCATTGGCTTACCTAAGGTCCCAAGCTGTCCCAAGCCTCCTGGGCCCTTCGAAACTCGGGCTGCTGTCTTCCCTCATTGGCTGAACTAGGATGAACCAATGAGGGAAGGCAGCAGTCCCAACCCTCCTGGGACCTCTGAGGCTGAGCTGCAGGTAAGTGTGTGTGTTTTTTTTAAATTAATGTTTGGTTCGCGTATGTTTGAATATTTGGTGTGTGTGTGTGTGTGTGTGTGTGTGTGTGTGTGTGAATGAATGAGTGGGAATGTGAATGTGAATGAGTGCATCCTGTCCTCCCCCCACCTCCTAAAATGACCAGCCGCCACTGTTCATATGAGCTGTGAGTGTCGCACTGTTGCAATTTCATTCATTATCTTCTCCGTTAGGGGTGATGTTTCGGGGGGAATGCTGTTGCACTTTTATTTGTTTTCTAATTTAGTTGTTGTGTCTTCAAATGTTTGGCAGTGACTATAGGCATGTTAACAATTAACACAAAAAACAAATACATAAAAGTGTCCTTATGTAGCTGAAAAAAAAGAACATTAATTAATGACGGTGCACACACATGTGGAGTAAGGGGGAGAGGTTGTGGCGTAACGGCCAGAGCTGACGACTTTGGAGCTGGAGAACCAGGTTCGAGTCTCGGGGAGGGCTCAACATCCTGTGTTTCTGGGCAAATCACTTAATCTCCCAGTACCTACCAAAAAACAAATGTGTCCTTGTGTAACAGAACTGGTGCTAATGTAAAGTGCTCCAATACTGTCGGGTTGAGTTTGCGCTAAATAAAATTGCAAAAAAAAAGACACATCTTGGACATCTGTGCTGGCTTATGCAAACACTAGGAACATCTAGCAAGGCACATACACACACTAAGTACAACCCATTATAAGCACATGCAGAAACAATCAGGGCTGACACTCTCACACTAAGATTACCTCAATGAAAGCACATGCAGAAACAATCAGGAGTGGCAGACAGAAACACACTAGGAGCACCCCAACAAAAGCACATAGACAAACAAAAGCACACACAAGAACAAGGATTGGCAAAGCCAACAGGTCCCACCTATACAAGAGCTATTATTGGTTTTGTCAATGAGTTTTGCCATTTTGTACACCAGTATGGCTGCTGTTCCGCATGGCTAAAAGTTAGTGTCCTGGTTTGTCGGAGTGGAGTGGGGGAGTAGTGTTGTAGAGTGGATTTGTTGGAACGTAGCAGAGTGAAGTAGGAGTAGTAGAGGGTCATAGAGTTTAGTACAGGGGAGTAGAGTTCAGTGGTTCTGTGGCAGGGAATGTCTTGGAGTGGAGTGAGGTGGAATAGGGTGGAGTGGGTTGAAGAGGATTGAGCAGGGCATATTGTTTTGGATAGGAGTGGGGAAGATTGCAGCTGGGCACATTGTTTTGGATTTGAGTGAGGCAGATTGTTTTGGAGTGATGTAGATTGTTTTGGATTAGACTGGGGCAAAATGGAGTGTGGCAGACTAGATTGGGGTGTGTTGGGAGGATTTAAGTGGGGTGGGTTGGAGTGGATTAGATTGGGGTGAGTGGTTTGGATTCGAGTGGGTGCATTGGTGTGGGGTAAATTGGGGTGGATTGTAGTGGGGCAAATTGGGTTGTACTGCACAATAATGTGTTAAAGCATCATTTCAGAAATTACACATAACAAAGAAACAATGTTGTTTTGCCTTATTTCGAACAAGATAATAGTCATCTTTTGAGAAGAGCACCCACGAGCAAAAAGAAAAGAAAGCATGAGTGGAAAGAGAGAAAAGATGACTTGGCAAAATAAAAGAAAGTTAGTCATAAAAATAAACCTGCAATTGTGATTGTCCTGCTGGGCACGTTTTTTCGAGGCACAATCCTTCTGTTTTCAGGGCACTAGAAGCTAAAAAGGACCATTGGTACCTTGATCACACCAGAAGCAGCTGATGGTCACTGATTAAGTTGAATTAATGAATACCTGGTCTCTGCTCCACACAGAGGAGCTGAAATGATGCCAGGCTTGCAGTGACAAATTACGAGGCTGTAAAGAAGAGTGTCATGCAAGCCGACAAATGGTAAGCGACAGGCAGGCTCCAAGCCTTTTACTGTACATACCAGAGTCTCGAAAGCAAGGGGCTTGCGCAAGCGCATGCACTAGCATGCTCGACCCAAACAAGCGACGCAGGGGCACAAACACTAGGAGCACCCTAAAGAAAGCACATACAGAAACAAGTGGGGCTCACGCTAGACCACCGGAAAGAAAGGACATACAGAAACAAGTGAAGCAGCTACACACCCTCAAAGTACCCATGCTAAAACAAGCAGCAGACTATTGGTTCACCTGTTGCTGAATGAAAAATATGAACACCATTAGACCTGGACAAGATGATTTGCCACAGGCGGGATCTGTTAGTGAGCGAGAACTGCCTTTGAAGTGGCTAGGTTGAGATGTTGACAGAAACCTAAATAATACTACAAAACAAGCAGCTTCATTCAACGCATACAGCGTAGTCATACCTAATCTCCCTCGTTGACTCTTCTAGGGTACTGCTGTTGATCGGGGTACCCCCAGCTCTGGTCATGCCATGGCTGACAGAGATAATAATGCAGCACTCCTTAATTCCACAGACTTTTCTAAACTAAAATTACCTCAATGTAAATAGTGCATTTCATTGTAAAACTAAAATAAATTGCATCATAGTATGTAAATGGTGCATTCCATTGTAAAACTAAAAGAAATTGCATCATAGTAGTGGAGTTGGAAAATTGATTGTTATATTTTTTTGTTAAAAAATAGACTGCCTTTACAATGAGAGAAAAGTAGATCCGTGCTAGGAGGGACATGCATCTAATTATAGTTTCTTCTATACCACAACTGATGGCAAAGTTGTATTTTAAAGGGGATAAAGAGTTTTTGATTTAAATATCATGGGTGAAACTGTGTGGCACCATTACCTGGAGGGGAGAGGTGTTTAAAAGGGACAAGGGTGAGAATGAGGTTTTAGGGCAGTTAAAGGACCCTTCATTCAGAGTTTCCCTTTTTATTGGGCTTTCTTCTTTGGTGAAAACAAATTAGAATGTGAAGGTCACTGTTATGAGAAGAATGCAGTGATTTACTGTAGCTGTAGTCTTTAACAGTTGAGATGTGAGTGACCTGGGTTGCACTCAAAGAATAACTACTAAGCTCCTGAGATGCAGTAGCTTTTTGTGTCTGTGCTAACATGTCTACTCTCACATGATATTTAGAAAATATCTCAAAGCATCCATTGTTCTAATATTTTTGGACCAGCTTTGAAAGCAGAATTTCTCCCGGATGGATTTGCCCAATGAACATTTTTCTAGTAAGAAACATAAATGTCACCCATCTGACAATCTCCCAACCCTGATTCCTGAAATTGTACCATAAGGGCTATTTCTGGTCTCCACATAAATTGGGATAAATCTGAACTTTTTCCTCCTCATATATGCTGTGGCTATAGAGTACCCCCTGATCTGCAGCGCAGACTCCACCAAATTCCTGGGAATTCCTCTACACAATGAGATCAGGTACTTTGTCTCAACTATGGTCCAGCCATTGATAAACTGACTAAATAGGTGAAACATTGCATCAAACTCCCCCTCTCTATTTCAGGTGGCTATCATTAAGATGGTTGTCCTTCCCCATTTTCTATACCTTTTCCTTAACATTCTGATACCCTTGCCTCAGTATTTTTTCATCATACTACGGTCTTGTGTGAGCCGGGCACGAACCACATGTCCATTGGGATACACTGTTTCTCCCTTATTATTGAGGAGCCTTGGAGTTCCTGACACCCAACTTTACTATCTGGTTGTGCAATGCCAATATGTGTATCACTGGCATCATCCTGATGCCCAGCTTCCCTATCTGAAACTGGAACGTGAACAGGCCGGAGACTTTTCACTGTCCCCCATCTTACCGAAAGGTATTCCTATGGACGCATTGAAGATGCAAACCACCTTGACCACTGACTGGGCATGGCAGAAGCTATGTCAAGTTCTTGGGGTGGGGGGACATCCTTTACTCCCCCGCCGTACCATCCTTTATCTCCCCACCTTACCTCTATTCAATAACCCTTTGCTTCCCCTTACGAACGAGAAACTAGTCCAGCGCACCTTGCAATGCCATGACCTTCATACTTTGGGGAACTTCTTCCTTAATGGCCATACTCTAACACACATTTGTAGGAGGCTGGACTGGCTTGTAGTGAGTACCAAGGGGTACTTGCACCTTGCACCAGGCCCAGTTATCCCTTATTAGTGTATAGGGTGTCTAGCAGCATAGGCTGATAGATAATGGTAGCTTAGCAGAGCAGCTTAGGCTGAACTAGGAGACGTGTTAAGCTACTACAGAACCACTTAGTGTCATATGCACAATATCATAAGAAAACACAATACACAGTTATCCTAAAAATAAAGGTACTTTATTTTTATGACAATATGCCAAAGTATCTCAGAGTGTACCCTCAGTGAGAGGATAGGAAATATACACAAGATATATATACACAATAGCAAAAATATGCAGTATAGTCTTAGAAAACAGTGCAAACAATGTATAGTTACAATAGGATGCAATGGGGAAACATAGGGATAGGGGCAACACAAACCATATACTCCAAAAGTGGAATGCGAACCACGAATGGACCCCAAACCTATGTGACCTTGTAGAGGGTCGCTGGGACTATTAGAAAATAGTGAGAGTTAGAAAAATAACCCTCCCCAAGACCCTGAAAAGTGAGTGCAAAGTGCACTAAAGTTCCCCTAAAGACAAAGAAGTCGTGTTAGAGGAATAATGCAGGAAAGACACAAACCAACAATGCAACAACGCTGGATTTCCAATCTGGGGTACCTGTGGAACAAGGGGACCAAGTCCAAAAGTCACAAGCAAGTCGGAGATGGGCAGATGCCCAGGAAATGCCAGCTGCGGGTGTAAAGAAGCTTCTACTGGACAGAAGAAGCTGCGGTTTCTGCAGGAATGCAAAGGGCTAGAGACTTCCCCTTTGGAGGACGGATCCCTCTTGCCTTGTAGAGTCGTGCAGAAGTGTTTTCCCGCCTAAAGAACGCCAACAAGCCTTGCTAGCTGCAAATCGTGCAGTTAGCGTTTTTGGATGCTGCTGTGGCCCAGGAAGGACCAGGAGGTCGCAAATTGGACCAGGACGTAGAGGGGACGTCGAGCAAGACAAGGAGCCCTCTTAGCAGCAGGTAGCACCCGGAGAAGTGCCAGAAACAGGCACTACGAGGATGCGTGAAATGGTGCTCACCCGAAGTTGCACAAAGAAGTCCCACGTCACCGGAGAACAACTTAGGAGGTCGTGCAATGCAGGTTAGAGTGCCGTGGACCCAGGCTGGACTGTGCACAAAGGATTTCCGCCGGAAGTGTACGGAGGCCGGAGTAGCTGCAAAAGTCGCGGTTCCCAGCAATGCAGTCTAGCGAGGTGAGGCAAGGACTTACCTCCACCAAACTTGGACTGAAGAGTCACTCGACTGTGGGGGCCACTTGGACAGAGTTGCTGGATTCGAGGGACCTCGCTCGTTGTGCTGAGAGGAGACCCAAGGGACCGGTAATGCAGCTTTTTGGTGCCTGCGGTTGCAGGGGGAAGATTCCGTCGACCCACGGGAGATTTCTTCGGAGCTTCTAGTGCAGAGAGGAGGCAGACTACCCCCACAGCATGCACCACCAGGAAAACAGTCGAGAAGGCGGCAGGATCAGCGTTACAGAGTTGCAGTAGTCGTCTTTGCTACTATGTTGCAGTTTTGCAGGCTTCCAGCGCGGTCAGCAGTCGATTCCTTGGCAGAAGGTGAAGAGAGAGATGCAGAGGAACTCGGATGAGCTCTTGCATTCGTTATCTAAGGAATCCCAAGAGACAGAGACCCTAAATAGCCAGAAAAGAGGGTTTGGCTACTTAGGAGAGAGGATAGGCTAGCAACACCTGAAGGAGCCTATCACAAGGAGTCTCTGACGTCACCTGGTGGCACTGGCCACTCAGAGCAGTCCAGTGTGCCAGCAGCACCTCTGTTTCCAAGATGGCAGAGGTCTGGAGCACACTGGAGGAGCTCTGGGCACCTCCCAGGGGAGGTACAGGTCAGGGGAGTGGTCACTCCCCTTTCCTTTGTCCAGTTTCACGCCAGAGCAGGGCTAAGGGGTCCCTGAACCGGTGTAGACTGGCTTATGCAGAATTGGGCACATCTGTGCCCAAGAAAGCATTTCCAGAGGCTGGGGGAGGCTACTCCTCCCCTGCCTTCACACCATTTTCCAAAGGGAGAGGGTGTCACACCCTCTCTCAGAGGAAGTCCTTTGTTCTGCCATCCTGGGCCAGGCCTGGCTGGACCCCAGGAAGGCAGCTGCCTGTCTGAGGGGCTGGCAGCAGCAGCAGCTGCAGTGAAACCCCAGGAAGGGCAGTTTGGCAGTACCAGGGTCTGTGCTACAGACCACTGGGATCATGGGATTGTGCCAACTATGCCAGGATGGTATAGAGGGGGCAATTCCATGATCATAGACATGTTACATGGCCATATTCGGAGTTACCATTGTGAAGCTACATATAGGTAGTGACCTATATGTAGTGCACGCGTGTAATGGTGTCCCCGCACTCACAAAGTTCAGGGAATTGGCTCTGAACAATGTGGGGGCACCTTGGCTAGTGCCAGGGTGCCCTCACACTAAGTAACTTTGCACCTAACCTTTACCAGGTAAAGGTTAGACATATAGGTGACTTATAAGTTACTTAAGTGCAGTGTAAAATGGCTGTGAAATAACGTGTACGTTATTTCACTCAGGCTGCAGTGGCAGGCCTGTGTAAGAATTGTCAGAGCTCCCTATGGGTGGCAAAAGAAATGCTGCACCCCATAGGGATTTCCTGGAACCCCAATACCATGGGTACCTCAGTACCATATACTAGGGAATTATAAGGGTGTTCCAGTAAGCCAATGTAAATTGGTAAAAATTGGTCACTAGCCTGTCAGTGACAATTTGAAAGAAATGAGAGAGCATAACCACTGAGGTTCTGATTAGCAGAGCCTCAGTGAGACAGTTAGTCACTACACAGGTAACACATTCAGGCACACTTATGAGCACTGGGGCCCTGGTGAACAGGGTCCCAGTGACACATACAACTAAAACAACATATATACAGTGAAAAATGGGGGTAACATGCCAGGCAAGATGGTACTTTCCTACACAACCCCCCCCCCAAACGAAGGACAATAAGACTAGCCATGACCTGATGAGTCTTCATTGTCTAAGTGGAAATATCTGGAGAGTCCATCTGCATTGGAGTGGCTACTCCCAGGTCTATGTTCCACTGTATAGTCCATTCCCTGTAGGGATATGGACCACCTCAACAATTTAGGATTTTCACCTTTCATTTGTTTTAGCCAAAGTAGAGGTTTGTGGTCTGTCTGAACAATGAAGTGAGTGCCAAACAGGTATGGCCTCAACTTCTTCAGAGCCCAGACCACAGCAAAGGCCTCCCTCTCAATGGCAGACCAACGCTTTTCTCTAGGGGTCAACCTCCTACTAATAAAAGCAACAGGTTGATCCTGGCCCTCAGAATTAAGTTGTGATAGGACTGCCCCTACTCCTAATTCAGATGCATCAGTTTGGACATAGAATTTTTTAGAGTAACAAGGGCTTTTCAGGACAGGTGCAGAGCACATGGCCTGCTTCAGCTCCTCAAAAGCTTTCTGACAGTTAGCTGTCCACAATACCTTTTTAGGCATCTTTTTGGAAGTGAGGTCATTAAGAGGGGCTGCAATGGAGCCATAGTTCTTAATGAACCTCCTGTAATACCCAGTGAGGCCTAGGAAGGCTCTCACCTGAGTCTGAGTGGTAGGGGGAACCCAATCAATAATTGTTTGGATTTTCCCCTGAAGTGGTGCAATCTGTTCCCCACCAACAAGGTGTCCCAGATAAACCACCTTACCCTGCCCTATCTGGCACTTTGAAGCCTTGATAGTGAGGCCTGCCTTCTGCAGGGCCTCCAAAACTTTCCATAGGTGGACCAGGTGATCATCCCAGCTGGAGCTAAAGACAGCTATATCGTCCAAATATGCTGCACTGAAAGCTTCCAGCCCTTGCAGGACTGTGTTCACCAACCTCTGAAAAGTGGCAGGTGCATTTTTCAAACCAAAAGGCATTACAGTAAACTGGTAATGTCCTCCAATGGTTGAAAATGCAGTTTTAGGTTTAGCATCTTCTGACAATTTGATCTGCCAATACCCTGCAGTCAAATCAAAAGTGCTTAGATACTTGGCAGATGCCAGTGTATCTATGAGCTCATCTGCCCTGGGTATAGGGTGAGCATCAGTTTTGGTTACCAAGTTGAGACCTCTATAGTCTACACAAAACCGCATTTCCTTCTTTCCATCTTTGGAACGGGGTTTTGGTACAAGTACCACAGGAGAAGCCCATGGACTTTCAGAGTGCTCAACCACTCCTAGTTCTAACATTTTCTGGACCTCTTGCTTTATGCAGTCCCTGACATGGTCAGGCTGCCTATAGATCTTACTTTTGACAGGTAAACTGTCTCCAGTATCTATAGTGTGCTCACACCAAGAAGTGGTACCTGGCACAGTAGAGAAGAGTTCAGAGAATTGATCTAGGAGATTTATGCAATGGTCTTTCTGCTCAGCAGTAAGACAATCAGCCAAAACTACACCTTCCACAAGAGCATCTTGTTCTGTGGAAGGGAAGAGATCAGGTAGAGGATCACTGTCTTCTTCCTGTCCCTCATCAGTTGCCATGAGCAGGGTGAGATCAGCCCTGTCATAGTAGGGTTTTAGGCGGTTGACATGGAGCACCCTAAGGGGACTCCTGGCAGTGCCTAAGTCAACTAAATAGGTGACTTCTCCCTTCTTTTCAACAATTGTGTGGGGTCCACTCCATTTATCTTGGAGTGCTCTTGGGGCCACAGGCTCCAAGACCCACACTTTCTGCCCTGGTTGGTACTGAACCAAAACAGCCTTCTGATCATGCCATTGCTTCTGGAGCTCTTGGCTGGCCTGAAGGTTTTTGCTGGCCTTTTTCATGTACTCAGCCATCCTTGATCTGAGGCCAAGTACATAATCCACAATATCCTGCTTAGGAGCTTTTAAAGGTTGTTCCCAACCCTCCTTTTCAAGTGTGAGTGGACCCCTAACAGGGTGTCCAAAAAGAAGTTCAAAGGGGCTGAAGCCCACTCCTTTCTGGGGTACCTCCCTGTAGGCAAAAAGGAGGCATGGTAGAAGGATATCCCATCTCCTGCGGAGTTTTTCAGGGAGACCCATAATCATGCCTTTGAGAGTTTTATTAAATCTCTCCACCAGTCCATTTGTTTGTGGATGATAGGGTGTTGTGAACTTGTAAGTTACATCACACTCCTTCCACATGGCCTTTAAGTATGCAGACATGAAATTGCTTCCCCTGTCTGATACTACTTCCTTTGGGAAGCCCACCCTAGAAAATATTCCCAGGAGGGCCTTTGCCACTGCAGGTGCTGTAGTGGTCCTTAAAGGAATTGCTTCAGGATATCTTGTGGCATGGTCCACTACCACCAAGATAAACCTATTGCCTGAAGCAGTAGGAGGGTCAAGGGGGCCAACTATGTCAACCCCTACCCTTTCAAAGGGAACCCCAACCACATGCAGTGGAATAAGGGGTGCCTTTGGGGTGCCACCTGTTTTGCCACTGGCTTGACAGGTTTCACAGGACTTACAAAAATCTTTTGTGTCCTCAGACATCCTAGGCCAATGAAACAATGGAACCAGTCTGTCCCAAGTTTTCATTTCACCCAGGTGCCCAGCTAGGGGAATGTCGTGGGCAAGAGTTAGGAGGAACTTTCTGTACTCCTGAGGAATCACTAGTCTCCTGGCAGCTCCAGGTTTAGGATCCCTGTGCTCAGTGTACAAGAGGTTGTCCTCCCACTAACCTCTGTGAGAGTCACTGACATCCCCATTAGCCTGTTTGACAGCTTGCTGTCTGAGACCCTCTAATGTGGGACAGGTTTGCTGTGCCACACTCAGCTCCTCCCTGGCAGGCCCCCCTTCACCCAAAAGCTCAGCAGTGTCTGCTTGAAGCTCCTCTGGTGTAGGTTCTGCACAGGGAGGGAATTCTTCTTCCTCAGAAGTAGAATCCACTGTAGAGGGAGGGATAGTAGGAAGTGGTTTGCTTCTACTAGCCCTAGCTTTAGGGAGCACTTGGTCCATTGTTCCAGGATCCAAGCTTCCCTGTCCTTTTTGCTTTTTGGCCTGAGCCCTTGTCAAAGCAAAAATATGCCCTGGGATGCCCAGCATTGCTGCATGGGCCTCCAACTCCACATCTGACCAAGCTGATGTCTCCAAATCATTTCCTAGTAGACAGTCTACAGGTAAATCTGTGGCTACCACAACTTTCTTTGGACCAGTAACCCCCCCCCAGTTGAGATTTACAACAGCCATGGGGTGGCTAAGTGTGTTGTTGTGAGCATCGGTTACTTGGTACTGGTGACCAAGTAGGTGTTGTTCAGGGTGGACCAGTTTCTCTATGACCATAGTTACACTGGCTCCAGTGTCCCTGTAGGCCTGAACCTCAACACCATTTATTAGGGGTAGCTGCTTGTACTTATCCATATTAAGGGGACAAGCAACTAAGGTGGCTAAATCAATAGCCCCCTCAGAGACTAATATAGCCTCTGTGGTCTCCCTAACAAGACCAACCCCAACTAAGTTACCAATAGTGAGCCCAGCTACTCCCTTGGATTGGCTATTAGTAGGTTTGCTCCCACCACCACTGCTATTAGTAGGGACACTAGGTGTAGCAGTTGGGGTTGTAGTGGTAGGAGGCTTGGTGCCTTTCTTTGGACAACTGGGATCTGTTGTCCAATGGCCTTTTATTTTACATAAATAGCACCATGGTTTCTTTTCCTTGTTTTGATTAGAAGAGGATTTGGGCCCACCACCCCCACCAGAGTGTTTATGTGGGCCTGATGAAGACTCATTTTTAGATTTGTCCCCACCCTTGTCTGAAGACTTACCATCCTTCTTCTTGTTGCCATCTTTGTCACCCCCTGTATGAACTTTTCTGTTCACCCTTGTTCTGACCCATTTGTCTGCCTTCTTTCCCAATTCTTGGGGAGAGGTCAGATCAGAGTCCACCAAGAACTGGTGCAACAAATCAGACACACAATTATTAAGAATATGCTCTCTCAGGATCAAGTTATACAGGCTGTCATAATCAGTAACTTTACTGCCATGTAACCACCCCTCCAAGGCCTTCACTGAATGGTCAATGAAATCAACCCAGTCTTGTGAAGACTCCTTTTTGGTCTCTCTGAACTTTATCCTGTATTGTTCAGTGGTTAAGCCATAACCATCCAGGAGTGCATTCTTAAGAACTTTGTAATCATTAGCTTCATTTTCTTTTACAGTAAGGAGCCTATCCCTACCTTTTCCACTAAATGATAGCCATAGGATAGCAGCCCACTGCCTTTGAGGGACATCCTGTACAGCACAGGCCCTCTCAAGTGCAGCAAACCACTTGTTAATGTCATCCACCTCCTTATAAGGGGGAACTATCTTGTGCAGATTCCTGGAATCATGCTCTTTTGCAGGATGACTATGGGGAATACTGCTGCTGCCACCATGGGTTTCTAAACCCAGTTTCTGTCTCTCCTTCTCTACTTCTAAAGTCTGTCTATCCAAATCCAGCTGTTGCTTCTTGAGCTTCAGTCTGGTTTGTTCCACTCTCAATCTATTGAGCTCCCTTTCTAACAATCTGTCATCAGGGTGGGTGGGAGGGACATGCCTTGAAACAGAAGTATGGTGAGAATGGACAGAAGGAGACCTGTCCCTTACAGAGGACACCCTAACAGCTTGGCTAACAGAAACATCAGTACCACTGTGGTGTGAGTAAATGCTTTTGCTATGATGTGAGACAACACTATTTGTATGGTGTGGCTCTTCATCATTACCAACTATGCTAGACTGTCTAGTAATGGGCAGGCTTGGAAGTTTCTTTCCTGAATCTTTTCCTGGGGGAGTCCCTGGATCAGATTGGGAACCATTAGCTACGTTTTCAACAGATGGGGCACTTCTTGCCTTATCTTGTTCTCTAAGCATGTTAAGTAACAATTCCAAGGAAGGATTCTTCCCTACACTGAAACCTCTCTCTATGCAGAGACTCCTTGCTCATTTCCAGCTAAGGTGATCATATGCAAGTTTGGACAGATCAACATTTTGGCCTGTGCCAGACATTTTTAGAGAGAGTTAAAGTGATAGAAAAAGAGAAAAAGTTTGTCAGAGCTTTTAGAAAGACTGAGAAAAAAACTTTTTAAACTTTTTAGAACTGTTTAGAAAGTTAGAAGTACTTTTCAGTACTTAGAAAAGAGTGAAAAGAGGAAATGCAAAACTTTTTGGCTATGTGTATATACACTGACCTTGTTTTGTATATTTTTCTCTTATGAAAAGTACAATGACAAGAGTGGTAAGTAGTCTCAAAGCACTTATCCCACCGCTGCACAACCAATGTAGGAGGCTGGACTGGCTTGTAGTGAGTACCAAGGGGTACTTGCACCTTGCACCAGGCCCAGTTATCCCTTATTAGTGTATAGGGTGTCTAGCAGCATAGGCTGATAGATAATGGTAGCTTAGCAGAGCAGCTTAGGCTGAACTAGGAGACGTGTGAAGCTACTACAGAACCACTTAGTGTCATATGCACAATATCATAAGAAAACACAATACACAGTTATACTAAAAATAAAGGTACTTTATTTTTATGACAATATGCCAAAGTATCTCAGAGTGTACCCTCAGTGAGAGGATAGGAAATATACACAAGATATATATACACAATAGCAAAAATATGCAGTATAGTCTTAGAAAACAGTGCAAACAATGTATAGTTACAATAGGATGCAATGGGGAAACATAGGGATAGGGGCAACACAAACCATATACTCCAAAAGTGGAATGCGAACCACGAATGGACCCCAAACCTATGTGACCTTGTAGAGGGTCGCTGGGACTATTAGAAAATAGTGAGAGTTAGAAAAATAACCCTCCCCAAGACCCTGAAAAGTGAGTGCAAAGTGCACTAAAGTTCCCCTAAAGACAAAGAAGTTGTGTTAGAGGAATAATGCAGGAAAGACACAAACCAACAATGCAACAACGCTGGATTTCCAATCTTGGGTACATGTGGAACAAGGGGACCAAATCCAAAAGTCACAAGCAAGTCGGAGATGGGCAGATGCCCAGGAAATGCCAGCTGCGGGTGCAAAGAAGCTTCTACTGGACAGAAGAAGCTGCGGTTTCTGCAGGAACACAAAGGGCTAGAGACTTCCCCTTTGGAGGACGGATCCCTCTCGCCTTGTAGAGTTGTGCAGAAGTGTTTTCCCGCCGAAAGAACGCCAACAAGCCTTGCTAGCTGCAAATCGTGTGGTTAGCGTTTTTGGATACTGCTGTGGCCCAGGAGGGACCAGGAGGTCGCAAATTGGACCAGGAGGTAGAGGAGACATCGAGCAAGACAAGGAGCCCTCTTAGCAGCAGGTAGCACCCAGAGAAGTGCCAGAAACAGGCACTACGAGGATGCGTGAAATGGTGCTCACCCGAAGTTGCACAAAGAAGTCCCACGTCGCCGGAGAACAACTTAGGAGGTCGTGCAATGCAGGTTAGAGTGCCGTGGACCCAGGCTGGACTGTGCACAAAGGATTTCCGCCGGAAGTGCACGGAGGCCGGAGTAGCTGCAAAAGTCGCAGTTCCCAGCAATGCAGTCTAGCGAGGTGAGGCAAGGACTTACCTCCACCAAACTTGGACTGAAGAGTCACTGGACTGTGTGGGCCACTTGGACAGAGTTGCTGGATTCGAGGGACCTCGCTCGTCGTGCTGAGAGGAGACCCAAGGGACCGGTAATGCAGCTTTTTGGTGCCTGCGGTTGCAGGGGGAAGATTCCGTCGACCCACGGGAGATTTCTTCGGAGCTTCTAGTGCAGAGAGGAGGCAGACTACCCCCACAGCATGCACCACCAGGAAAACAGTCGAGAAGGCGGCAGGATCAGCGTTACAGAGTTGCAGTAGTCGTCTTTGCTACTATGTTGCAGTTTTGCAGGCTTCCAGCGCGGTCAGCAGTCGATTCCTTGGCAGAAGGTGAAGAGAGAGATGCAGAGGAACTCGGATGAGCTCTTGCATTCGTTATCTAAGGAATCCCAAGAGACAGAGACCCTAAATAGCCAGAAAAGAGGGTTTGGCTACTTAGGAGAGAGGATAGGCTAGCAACACCTGAAGGAGCCTATCACAAGGAGTCTCTGACGTCACCTGGTGGCACTGGCCACTCAGAGCAGTCCAGTGTGCCAGCAGCACCTCTGTTTCCAAGATGGCAGAGGTCTGGAGCACACTGGAGGAGCTCTGGGCACCTCCCAGGGGAGGTACAGGTCAGGGGAGTGGTCACTCCCCTTTCCTTTGTCCAGTTTCGCGCCAGAGCAGGGCTAAGGGGTCCCTGAACCGGTGTAGACTGGCTTATGCAGAATTGGGCACATCTGTGCCCAAGAAAGCATTTCCAGAGGCTGGGGGAGGCTACTCCTCCCCTGCCTTCACACCATTTTCCAAAGGGAGAGGGTGTCACACCCTCTCTCAGAGGAAGTCCTTTGTTCTGCCATCCTGGGCCAGGCCTGGCTGGACCCCAGGAAGGCAGCTGCCTGTCTGAGGGGCTGGCAGCAGCAGCAGCTGCAGTGAAACCCCAGGAAGGGCAGTTTGGCAGTACCAGGGTCTGTGCTACAGACCACTGGGATCATGGGATTGTGCCAACTATGCCAGGATGGTATAGAGGGGGCAATTCCATGATCATAGACATGTTACATGGCCATATTCGGAGTTACCATTGTGAAGCTACCTATAGGTAGTGACCTATATGTAGTGCACGCGTGTAATGGTGTCCCCGCACTCACAAAGTTCAGGGAATTGGCTCTGAACAATGTGGGGGCACCTTGGCTAGTGCCAGGGTGCCCTCACACTAAGTAACTTTGCACCTAACCTTTACCAGGTAAAGGTTAGACATATAGGTGACTTATAAGTTACTTAAGTGCAGTGTAAAATGGCTGTGAAATAACGTGTACGTTATTTCACTCAGGCTGCAGTGGCAGGCCTGTGTAAGAATTGTCAGAGCTCCCTATGGGTGGCAAAAGAAATGCTGCACCCCATAGGGATCTCCTGGAACCCCAATACCATGGGTACCTCAGTACCATATACTAGGGAATTATAAGGGTGTTCCAGTAAGCCAATGTAAATTGGTAAAAATTGGTCACTAGCCTGTCAGTGACAATTTGAAAGAAATGAGAGAGCATAACCACTGAGGTTCTGATTAGCAGAGCCTCAGTGAGACAGTTAGTCACTACACAGGTAACACATTCAGGCACACTTATGAGCACTGGGGCCCTGGTGAACAGGGTCCCAGTGACACATACAACTAAAACAACATATATACAGTGAAAAATGGGGGTAACATGCCAGGCAAGATGGTACTTTCCTACACAACCCCCCCCCCCAAACGAAGGACAATAAGACTAGCCATGACCTGATGAGTCTTCATTGTCTAAGTGGAAATATCTGGAGAGTCCATCTGCATTGGAGTGGCTACTCCCAGGTCTATGTTCCACTGTATAGTCCATTCCCTGTAGGGATATGGACCACCTCAACAATTTAGGATTTTCACCTTTCATTTGTTTTAGCCAAAGTAGAGGTTTGTGGTCTGTCTGAACAATGAAGTGAGTGCCAAACAGGTATGGCCTCAACTTCTTCAGAGCCCAGACCACAGCAAAGGCCTCCCTCTCAATGGCAGACCAACGCTTTTCTCTAGGGGTCAACCTCCTACTAATAAAAGCAACAGGTTGATCCTGGCCCTCAGAATTAAGATGTGATAGGACTGCCCCTACTCCTAATTCAGATGCATCAGTTTGGACATAGAATTTTTTAGAGTAACAAGGGCTTTTCAGGACAGGTGCAGAGCACATGGCCTGCTTCAGCTCCTCAAAAGCTTTCTGACAGTTAGCTGTCCACAATACCTTTTTAGGCATCTTTTTGGAAGTGAGGTCATTAAGAGGGGCTGCAATGGAGCCATAGTTCTTAATGAACCTCCTGTAATACCCAGTGAGGCCTAGGAAGGCTCTCACCTGAGTCTGAGTGGTAGGGGGAACCCAATCAATAATTGTTTGGATTTTCCCCTGAAGTGGTGCAATCTGTTCCCCACCAACAAGGTGTCCCAGATAAACCACCTTACCCTGCCCTATCTGGCACTTTGAAGCCTTGATAGTGAGGCCTGCCTTCTGCAGGGCCTCCAAAACTTTCCATAGGTGGACCAGGTGATCATCCCAGCTGGAGCTAAAGACAGCTATATCGTCCAAATATGCTGCACTGAAAGCTTCCAGCCCTTGCAGGACTGTGTTCACCAACCTCTGAAAAGTGGCAGGTGCATTTTTCAAACCAAAAGGCATTACAGTAAACTGGTAATGTCCTCCAATGGTTGAAAATGCAGTTTTAGGTTTAGCATCTTCTGACAATTTGATCTGCCAATACCCTGCAGTCAAATCAAAAGTGCTTAGATACTTGGCAGATGCCAGTGTATCTATGAGCTCATCTGCCCTGGGTATAGGGTGAGCATCAGTTTTGGTTACCAAGTTGAGACCTCTATAGTCTACACAAAACCGCATTTCCTTCTTTCCATCTTTGGAATGGGGTTTTGGTACAAGTACCACAGGAGAAGCCCATGGACTTTCAGAGTGCTCAACCACTCCTAGTTCTAACATTTTCTGGACCTCTTGCTTTATGCAGTCCCTGACATGGTCAGGCTGCCTATAGATCTTACTTTTGACAGGTAAACTGTCTCCAGTATCTATAGTGTGCTCACACCAAGAAGTGGTACCTGGCACAGTAGAGAAGAGTTCAGAGAATTGATCTAGGAGATTTATGCAATGGTCTTTCTGCTCAGCAGTAAGACAATCAGCCAAAACTACACCTTCCACAAGAGCATCTTGTTCTGTGGAAGGGAAGAGATCAGGTAGAGGATCACTGTCTTCTTCCTGTCCCTCATCAGTTGCCATGAGCAGGGTGAGATCAGCCCTGTCATAGTAGGGTTTTAGGCGGTTGACATGGAGCACCCTAAGGGGACTCCTGGCAGTGCCTAAGTCAACTAAATAGGTGACTTCTCCCTTCTTTTCAACAATTGTGTGGGGTCCACTCCATTTATCTTGGAGTGCTCTTGGGGCCACAGGCTCCAAGACCCACACTTTCTGCCCTGGTTGGTACTGAACCAAAACAGCCTTCTGATCATGCCATTGCTTCTGGAGCTCTTGGCTGGCCTGAAGGTTTTTGCTGGCCTTTTTCATGTACTCAGCCATCCTTGATCTGAGGCCAAGTACATAATCCACAATATCCTGCTTAGGAGCTTTTAAAGGTTGTTCCCAACCCTCCTTTTCAAGTGTGAGTGGACCCCTAACAGGGTGTCCAAAAAGAAGTTCAAAGGGGCTGAAGCCCACTCCTTTCTGGGGTACCTCCCTGTAGGCAAAAAGGAGGCATGGTAGAAGGATATCCCATCTCCTGCGGAGTTTTTCAGGGAGACCCATAATCATGCCTTTGAGAGTTTTATTAAATCTCTCCACCAGTCCATTTGTTTGTGGATGATAGGGTGTTGTGAACTTGTAAGTTACATCACACTCCTTCCACATGGCCTTTAAGTATGCAGACATGAAATTGCTTCCCCTGTCTGATACTACTTCCTTTGGGAAGCCCACCCTAGAAAATATTCCCAGGAGGGCCTTTGCCACTGCAGGTGCTGTAGTGGTCCTTAAAGGAATTGCTTCAGGATATCTTGTGGCATGGTCCACTACCACCAAGATAAACCTATTGCCTGAAGCAGTAGGAGGGTCAAGGGGGCCAACTATGTCAACCCCTACCCTTTCAAAGGGAACCCCAACCACATGCAGTGGAATAAGGGGTGCCTTTGGGGTGCCACCTGTTTTGCTACTGGCTTGACAGGTTTCACAGGACTTACAAAAATCTTTTGTGTCCTCAGACATCCTAGGCCAATGAAACAATGGAACCAGTCTGTCCCAAGTTTTCATTTCACCCAGGTGCCCAGCTAGGGGAATGTCGTGGGCAAGAGTTAGGAGGAACTTTCTGTACTCCTGAGGAATCACTAGTCTCCTGGCAGCTCCAGGTTTAGGATCCCTGTGCTCAGTGTACAAGAGGTTGTCCTCCCAGTAAACTCTGTGAGAGTCACTGACATCCCCATTAGCCTGTTTGACAGCTTGCTGTCTGAGACCCTCTAATGTGGGACAGGTTTGCTGTGCCACACTCAGCTCCTCCCTGGCAGGCCCCCCTTCACCCAAAAGCTCAGCAGTGTCTGCTTGAAGCTCCTCTGGTGTAGGTTCTGCACAGGGAGGGAATTCTTCTTCCTCAGAAGTAGAATCCACTGTAGAGGGAGGGATAGTAGGAAGTGGTTTGCTTCTACTAGCCCTAGCTTTAGGGAGCACTTGGTCCATTGTTCCAGGATCCAAGCTTCCCTGTCCTTTTTGCTTTTTGGCCTGAGCCCTTGTCAAAGCAAAAATATGCCCTGGGATGCCCAGCATTGCTGCATGGGCCTCCAACTCCACATCTGACCAAGCTGATGTCTCCAAATCATTTCCTAGTAGACAGTCTACAGGTAAATCTGTGGCTACCACAACTTTCTTTGGACCAGTAACCCCCCCCCAGTTGAGATTTACAACAGCCATGGGGTGGCTAAGTGTGTTGTTGTGAGCATCGGTTACTTGGTACTGGTGACCAAGTAGGTGTTGTTCAGGGTGGACCAGTTTCTCTATGACCATAGTTACACTGGCTCCAGTGTCCCTGTAGGCCTGAACCTCAACACCATTTATTAGGGGTAGCTGCTTGTACTTATCCATATTAAGGGGACAAGCAACTAAGGTGGCTAAATCAATAGCCCCCTCAGAGACTAATATAGCCTCTGTGGTCTCCCTAACAAGACCAACCCCAACTAAGTTACCAATAGTGAGCCCAGCTACTCCCTTGGATTGGCTATTAGTAGGTTTGCTCCCACCACCACTGCTATTAGTAGGGACACTAGGTGTAGCAGTTGGGGTTGTAGTGGTAGGAGGCTTGGTGCCTTTCTTTGGACAACTGGGATCTGTTGTCCAATGGCCTTTTATTTTACATAAATAGCACCATGGTTTCTTTTCCTTGTTTTGATTAGAAGAGGATTTGGGCCCACCACCCCCACCAGAGTGTTTATGTGGGCCTGATGAAGACTCATTTTTAGATTTGTCCCCACCCTTGTCTGAAGACTTACCATCCTTCTTCTTGTTGCCATCTTTGTCACCCCCTGTATGAACTTTTCTGTTCACCCTTGTTCTGACCCATTTGTCTGCCTTCTTTCCCAATTCTTGGGGAGAGGTCAGATCAGAGTCCACCAAGAACTGGTGCAACAAATCAGACACACAATTATTAAGAATATGCTCTCTCAGGATCAAGTTATACAGGCTGTCATAATCAGTAACTTTACTGCCATGTAACCACCCCTCCAAGGCCTTCACTGAATGGTCAATGAAATCAACCCAGTCTTGTGAAGACTCCTTTTTGGTCTCTCTGAACTTTATCCTGTATTGTTCAGTGGTTAAGCCATAACCATCCAGGAGTGCATTCTTAAGAACTTTGTAATCATTAGCTTCATTTTCTTTTACAGTAAGGAGCCTATCCCTACCTTTTCCACTAAATGATAGCCATAGGATAGCAGCCCACTGCCTTTGAGGGACATCCTGTACAGCACAGGCCCTCTCAAGTGCAGCAAACCACTTGTTAATGTCATCCACCTCCTTATAAGGGGGAACTATTTTGTGCAGATTCCTGGAATCATGCTCTTTTGCAGGATGACTATGGGGAATACTTCTGCTGCCACCATGGGTTTCTAAACCCAGTTTCTGTCTCTCCTTCTCTACTTCTAAAGTCTGTCTATCCAAATCCAGCTGTTGCTTCTTGAGCTTCAGTCTGGTTTGTTCCACTCTCAATCTATTGAGCTCCCTTTCTAACAATCTGTCATCAGGGTGGGTGGGAGGGACATGCCTTGAAACAGAAGTATGGTGAGAATGGACAGAAGGAGACCTGTCCCTTACAGAGGACACCCTAACAGCTTGGCTAACAGAAACATCAGTACCACTGTGGTGTGAGTAAATGCTTTTGCTATGATGTGAGACAACACTATTTGTATGGTGTGGCTCTTCATCATTACCAACTATGCTAGACTGTCTAGTAATGGGCAGGCTTGGAAGTTTCTTTCCTGAATCTTTTCCTGGGGGAGTCCCTGGATCAGATTGGGAACCATTAGCTACGTTTTCAACAGATGGGGCACTTCTTGCCTTATCTTGTTCTCTAAGCATGTTAAGTAACAATTCCAAGGAAGGATTCTTCCCTACACTGAAACCTCTCTCTATGCAGAGACTCCTTGCTCCTTTCCAGCTAAGGTGATCATATGCAAGTTTGGACAGATCAACATTTTGGCCTGTGCCAGACATTTTTAGAGAGAGTTAAAGTGATAGAAAAAGAGAAAAAGTTTGTCAGAGCTTTTAGAAAGACTGAGAAAAAAACTTTTAAAACTTTTTAGAACTGTTTAGAAAGTTAGAAGTACTTTTCAGTACTTAGAAAAGAGTGAAAAGAGGAAATGCAAAACTTTTTGGCTATGTGTATATACACTGACCTTGTTTTGTATATTTTTCTCTTATGAAAAGTACAATGACAAGAGTGGTAAGTAGTCTCAAAGCACTTATCCCACCGCTGCACAACCAATGTAGGAGGCTGGACTGGCTTGTAGTGAGTACCAAGGGGTACTTGCACCTTGCACCAGGCCCAGTTATCCCTTATTAGTGTATAGGGTGTCTAGCAGCATAGGCTGATAGATAATGGTAGCTTAGCAGAGCAGCTTAGGCTGAACTAGGAGACGTGTGAAGCTACTACAGAACCACTTAGTGTCATATGCACAATATCATAAGAAAACACAATACACAGTTATACTAAAAATAAAGGTACTTTATTTTTATGACAATATGCCAAAGTATCTCAGAGTGTACCCTCAGTGAGAGGATAGGAAATATACACAAGATATATATACACAATAGCAAAAATATGCAGTATAGTCTTAGAAAACAGTGCAAACAATGTATAGTTACAATAGGATGCAATGGGGAAACATAGGGATAGGGGCAACACAAACCATATACTCCAAAAGTGGAATGCGAACCACGAATGGACCCCAAACCTATGTGACCTTGTAGAGGGTCGCTGGGACTATTAGAAAATAGTGAGAGTTAGAAAAATAACCCTCCCCAAGACCCTGAAAAGTGAGTGCAAAGTGCACTAAAGTTCCCCTAAAGACAAAGAAGTTGTGTTAGAGGAATAATGCAGGAAAGACACAAACCAACAATGCAACAACGCTGGATTTCCAATCTGGGGTACATGTGGAACAAGGGGACCAAATCCAAAAGTCACAAGCAAGTCGGAGATGGGCAGATGCCCAGGAAATGCCAGCTGCGGGTGCAAAGAAGCTTCTACTGGACAGAAGAAGCTGCAGTTTCTGCAGGAACACAAAGGGCTAGAGACTTCCCCTTTCGAGGACGGATCCCTCTTGCCTTGTAGAGTCGTGCAGAAGTGTTTTTCCGCCAAAAGAACGCCAACAAGCCTTGCTAGCTGCAAATCGTGCAGTTAGCGTTTTTGGATACTGCTGTGGCCCAGGAGGGACCAGGAGGTCGCAAATTGGACCAGGAGGTAGAGGGGACATCGAGCAAGACAAGGAACCCTCTTAGCAGCAGGTAGCACCCAGAGAAGTGCCAGAAACAGGCACTACGAGGATGCGTGAAATGGTGCTCACCCGAAGTCGCACAAAGAAGTCCCACGTCGCCGGAGAACAACTTAGGAGGTCGTGCAATGCAGGTTAGAGTGCCGTGGACCCAGGCTGGACTGTGCACAAAGGATTTCCGCCGGAAGTGCACGGAGGCCGGAGTAGCTGCAAAAGTCGCAGTTCGCAGCAATGCAGTCTAGCGAGGTGAGGCAAGGACTTACCTCCACCAAACTTGGACTGAAGAGTCACTGGACTGTGGGGGCCACTTGGACAGAGTTGCTGGATTCGAGGGACCTCGCTCGTCGTGCTGAGAGGAGACCCAAGGGACCGGTAATGCAGCTTTTTGGTGCCTGCGGTTGCAGGGGGAAGATTCCGTCGACCCACGGGAGATTTCTTCGGAGCTTCTAGTGCAGAGAGGAGGCAGACTACCCCCACAGCATGCACCACCAGGAAAACAGTCGAGAAGGCGGCAGGATCAGCGTTACAGAGTTGCAGTAGTCGTCTTTGCTACTATGTTTCAGTTTTGCAGGCTTCCAGCGCGGTCAGCAGTCGATTCCTTGGCAGAAGGTGAAGAGAGAGATGCAGAGGAACTCGGATGAGCTCTTGCATTCGTTATCTAAGGAATCCCAAGAGACAGAGACCCTAAATAGCCAGAAAAGAGGGTTTGGCTACTTAGGAGAGAGGATAGGCTAGCAACACCTGAAGGAGCCTATCACAAGGAGTCTCTGACGTCACCTGGTGGCACTGGCCACTCAGAGCAGTCCAGTGTGCCAGCAGCACCTCTGTTTCCAAGATGGCAGAGGTCTGGAGCACACTGGAGGAGCTCTGGGCACCTCCCAGGGGAGGTACAGGTCAGGGGAGTGGTCACTTCCCTTTCCTTTGTCCAGTTTCGCGCCAGAGCAGGGCTAAGGGGTCCCTGAACCGGTGTAGACTGGCTTATGCAGAATTGGGCACATCTGTGCCCAAGAAAGCATTTCCAGAGGCTGGGGGAGGCTACTCCTCCCCTGCCTTCACACCATTTTCCAAAGGGAGAGGGTGTCACACCCTCTCTCAGAGGAAGTCCTTTGTTCTGCCATCCTGGGCCAGGCCTGGCTGGACCCCAGGAGGGCAGCTGCCTGTCTGAGGGGCTGGCAGCAGCAGCAGCTGCAGTGAAACCCCAGGAAGGGCAGTTTGGCAGTACCAGGGTCTGTGCTACAGACCACTGGGATCATGGGATTGTGCCAACTATGCCAGGATGGTATAGAGGGGGCAATTCCATGATCATAGACATGTTACATGGCCATATTCGGAGTTACCATTGTGAAGCTACATATAGGTAGTGACCTATATGTAGTGCACGCGTGTAATGGTGTCCCCGCAATCACAAAGTTCAGGGAATTGCCTCTGAACAATGTGGGGGCACCTTGGCTAGTGCCAGGGTGCCCTCACACTAAGTAACTTTGCACCTAACCTTTACCAGGTAAAGGTTAGACATATAGGTGACTTATAAGTTACTTAAGTGCAGTGTAAAATGGCTGTGAAATAACGTGTACGTTATTTCACTCAGGCTGCAGTGGCAGGCCTGTGTAAGAATTGTCAGAGCTCCCTATGGGTGGCAAAAGAAATGCTGCAGCCCATAGGGATCTCCTGGAACCCCAATACCCTGGGTACCTCAGTACCATATACTAGGGAATTATAAGGGTGTTCCAGTAAGCCAATGTAAATTGGTAAAAATTGGTCACTAGCCTGTCAGTGACAATTTGAAAGAAATGAGAGAGCATAACCACTGAGGTTCTGATTAGCAGAGCCTCAGTGAGACAGTTAGTCACTACACAGGTAACACATTCAGGCACACTTATGAGCACTGGGGCCCTGGTGAACAGGGTCCCAGTGACACATACAACTAAAACAACATATATACAGTGAAAAATGGGGGTAACATGCCAGGCAAGATGGTACTTTCCTACAACATTGACGATGTCCTCTTTCAAGACGCTTCATACAATGACCATTTTGTACTTTGATGCCTTCATAATACATAACGCTCCTGACTACCTACATATCCTCTTGCCCCAGATGACTTCCCCCCACTGACACTTACGAATACTAACCTTGACGGGGGACAATTGATCTCCAAACTACATCGAGCTTGCAAACCCTTGAAGCCAGAGGCCTCCCACTGAGTCAGTGAGATTTGGGAGTGTGATCTTGACCAAAAACTACCTGACAAAGTTTGGTACTATTACTGCGCCTATATCATATTCTTTTCCTTCAACCACAAGAACAAGATCCTCCATTTCAAATTTATCCATCAGGCTCATACCACACCCAGGGGCCTGTCCCCGTATAGGAGATAGCAAAATCTTCTCCTTATTCTAAGCCATGATAGGGGTCACACTTGCACTTTCCCCCCTGTTGGCCCTACTTGGCTATGTTCAGGATCTTCGTAAAACTACACATAGATTTGCCGCCATTGCATTGCAGCTCACAAAGCACAAACTGGCACGTCACTGGGGTAGTAGAGTATGCCCCACTGACAATGCTTGGCTGCAAAGCATGATTCATTGTGATAATATAAGTGAGACCTACTCACAGCTGCAACCACTCAGCTCCAGGCCCAAGGATATTTGGCCACCACTACGAGATTATGTACTCACCATAAAAAGTGCCACTGGGGGCCCTAAATTGGGGCCCCCTACATGGTACACGGTGCAAAGGCCATGCCCAGGGGACCCTGGTCCCCAGTGCTGGCCATTGGGGTGGTGGGCATGACTCCTGTCTTTTCAAAGACAGGAGTCATGTGGTATGGATGGTTTTACATCAAGAAATGATGCTAGGCTGGTTAGAGTCATCCTTTTTTACTCTAACCAGCCTTTTTTTCATTTTTTGGTGCAAAACACCATCCTCCCATACTGCCATCCCCACCCGGCTAACGTAATTTATTTAAGCTAGCCCACCCTTTGCGCCGGATTGCACCATTCTATTAATATGGCGCCTCGCTGACATCCTGGAATGGCGCAAGCTGGCGCTGTACTTTGACACAAAACTGCGCAAACGCAGTTTTGCGTCAAAAGGTGTAAATATGGGCCTAATAGTATCCTTCCCATACTGGGATAACCTGCCAGTGAGGTGGAGTGAATGCCCCACTCCAAGTAGGAGATTGTGTAGCTCACCCACTTAGAGCTATTGGTACTGATCCATGACCCTCTGTTCAGCAACGATTATATCCTCCCTTCAGAAACATACCTCTTGGAAAATATGCATTGGAGAGGTAGTGTGAGATCACAGTTTTGCAAGTTGTGGCTTAGTCAATAAAACAGCTCTAAGATAAAAAGGACTTTTGTATGGCACATACCACAAATTTAATGAGCTCATGATAGGTGTTATTTGTAATATTAGACACTTTTATATAGTGTTACTCCTCCGAAACAAGGGTGCTAGCGCATTTTATATACTAACAAACCTAGAACAATTGAATTATGTTTACAATGTAACAAAAATCAAATAACAAAATGAAACAGAGGAGAAATGGGGGAAGTAACAAGAGTTTATATGGAGGGAAAACAGATAAGATTGTTGTGAAACTGGAGATCATTTCACTGCATCTGGATCACAAGCATTAACAACAAATTACACAAGAGCCAGATGGTATGAGACTAATGGTTTGGTGGATGAAACGACAAAAGCAACTAAAAGCAGCACTCAAGTTCTACCATCAGCAAATCAGATCTACCAAGGGGTTGGCATTGACCGAACACATCAAAAACAGCACAAACACCACCAGAGAAATCTTGGCCATCATGAAGCCATCATGCGCCTACCTCACCTATTACTTCAGCTAGAAGTTCAGCAGCCTTAACAACAACTTAGGCCTCAGCCAGATCCATCCAACCTTGCAGTCTTCCTGCCCACTGAAACACGTTTTCAGAGAATCACCATGACCACCTGGCCCACTAGCACCATGGTGGAAATGGCAGCAACCATGTAATCCATCCGCTCAGGTGCATCATCTGTCCCCTACCCACATATATCTTCTCCAAAGGGTTGAATCCTATCAGCACAGCTCTTACCCTGATACTCAACAGGTCTGTCAACACAGCCAACTTCCAAGATACCTGGAACCATGCTTGATACTTCTCCTTTTGAAGATAATTCCAGCTGACCCGAAGGTGCTGCTGAACTACAGCCCAATCTCCTCACTGCCCTACCTTGCTAAAGTAACTGAGAAAATCATCACCAAAAGACTAGCTGACCACTTAAAAAACAAACTCCTTCTCAACCCCACCAAATCTGGTTTTAGGCTCAATCACAGTACTGAGACCACCGTCACTGCCGCCACAGACAACATCCAGCTGATCATGGACAAAGGAGATACCATAGCACTCATCCTACTCGACCTATCTGCCACTTTCAATATAGTCTCCCAACCCATCCTCATTTAACACCACTACGAAGCTGGCATACAAGGACCCGGTCTCGGCTGGATCCGCTCCTTTCTTACAGGGTGCACCCACTCTGTCAGCCTGGGTCCCTACACCTTGACGAATGTCAATCTCATCTGCAGAGTGCCCCAAAGATAGTCTCTCTGCCCCATGCTGTTCAATGCCTATATGATTCCCCTTGCCAGCATCATCCAAATGCACTGAATCAATGTAATTTCCTATGCCAACGATACCAAGCTCATCCTTTCCCTCCCATGGAAACACCTAGCACCATGAAAAACTTCAAATCCTGCATGTCTTAAGTCACCAGCTAGATGAAAACTAACTATCTGGCTCTCAACACAGAAGTAGTACTCTACAGAAAGAACACATCTCTACGGAACGCCACCTGGTGCCTAGTAGATCTAGGGCCTACACCATGCCCATACCATACCATACCCAAGCCAAGACCCTAGCAATAGTGGTGGACAACCAACTCTTGAACACATCTGCTGCCTCATGTTTCCTCAAGCTCCTCAAAATAATTTTTAAGTGGCTTCCAATCAACACCAGCAGAACTGTCATCTGGGCCCTCATGACCAGCAGGCTGGATTATAGCAAGTGTCTCTAAATCGCCATCACTACCCAACTGACCTGAAGACTTCAGGTCGTACAAAACTCAGCTGCCAGGCTCATACTCAGATTTCTGTCCCATACACACATCACTCCATACCTTGAAGACCGCTGTTGGCTCCTCATCCGCAAACACACACTTTTCCCCCTCCTCACAGACACATACAAAGCCCAGCACAATCTAGGACCATCCTACCTCAACAGCTACATCAACTTCCACACACCTAGAAACCTCCACTCTGACGGTCTCCTGCACACACACAACCGCCAAATCCATAGAGCCAGTGGTCGAGCCTTCTCATACTTTGCTTCCAAAGCTTAGAAAAACCTCCCCTGTACATCAGAGCCACTTCATCTGTCCTTGATATCTGCAGCAAACTGAACACACAGCTCTTTACCTAACCTTCAGACTCGGCCAGCACAGTCCCCTCGTCCTGCTGTAGTGTGGGAATACCCTCTTGGGTGAAATGCACACTTTACAAATTTACATAACAGCATTGGTTGCTATTTGGGATTAGTTACCAGGATAGTGTTTGAAAAAGACAGTTTTACTTTTCTTTCTGCAATGAAACAGATTTTCTTGACACCAAGTTCCTCGGGAAGAGAGTCCTCACTGTTGGGGCCCACTTGTGTTACCATCATTAAGCATGATTATGTTTAGACCTTAAAAGGATGAAAGGCTGAACCAGAATAATTGGCAGTGCAGTCACAGAGATTCTTTACTCCCCATCTGCAGCCAGCTTTAAGTCCTTCCCCGCCAAGGACGTAACAGTTACGTCCTTGGCTGCGGCGCTGAGTCACCAAACACATAACCATTACATACTGGGACTGGCTCATGGGGGGAGCGCTAGCGCTCCCCCCATGAGCCTCCCACCCCTTCACATGGGCAAGGATGGAAGGGGAATCGCTTCCCCTTCCACCCCCCACCCCGCAGTGACATCTGATGACTCATCAGAGGTCGCCCCATCGAGCTGGAAGCTCAAGTTCCAGCGCGATCGGAAGAGAAATGCTGTGCATTTCTCTTCCGATCCTGGGGCTGGGGGCAGGAAAGAGACATGAAAGGAAAGGAAAGGCCTTTCCTTTCATGCAACTGTGAGCATTTGTTTGTTTATGGATTTACATATAAGGGGAGCGACCCCTTGAACAAGGGTCGCTCCCCAGGGGGGCAATTATTTATGAGGCCTTTTCTGCCCCCCCCCCCCCCGGGGCAGATCGGCCTGTTTTAATTAGGCCGATCTGCCCCCAGGGGGGGCAAAAACCCCTAGACACCAGGGATTTTTTTTTTACATCAGTTTCACGCCAGGGGGGGCGACCCCTTAGGGAAAGGTTATTCCCCTGGAGGGCAAATTTATTTTAGCCCTCTTCTGTCCCCCTTGGGGGCTGATCGGTCCATTTAAATTAGGCCGATCTGCCCCAAGGGGTGCAGAAGCCACTAGGCACCAAGGTATTTTTTTTTTTTTTACACTTGGGAAGCGACCCCTTAGGCAAGGGTCGCTCCCCTGGGGGCAAATTCTTTTTAGGCCAGATCAGCCTATTTTTATTAGGCAATCTGCCTCCAAGGGGGGGCAAAAAAACCCTAGACATCAGGGATTTTTTTTACATCAGTTTCACGCAAGAGGAGCGACAAATTTATTTTAGGCCACTTCTGCCCCCCTTGGGGGCTGATCAGCCCATTTTAATTAGGCTGATCTGCCCCCAGGGGGTCAGAAACCACTAGGCACCAGGGATTTATGTTTTATTTTTTACAGATGGGGAGCGACCCTTTAGTCAAAGATCGCTCCCCTGGGGGCAAATTCTTTTTAGGCCAGATCAGCCTATTTTTATTAGGCAATCTGCCTCCAAGGGGGGGCAAAAAAACCCTAGACATCAGGGATTTTTTTTACATCAGTTTCACGCAAGAGGAGCGACAAATTTATTTTAGGCCATTCCTGCCACCCTTGGGGGCAGATCAGCCTATTTCTATTAGGCGGATCTGCCCCCGGGGGGGCAGAAACCACTTAGACATCAGGGATTGGTGTGTGTGTGTTCTATTTGGGGGGCAGCCCCTTGGGCAAGAGTCCCTCCCCAAGGGGTCACATTACTGTTGGCCATTTCTGCCCCCTTTGGGGGCAGATTGGCTACTTTTGTAAGGCCCATCTGCCCTCAAGTGGGGCAGAAAGCCCACCAGTAACCAGGGAATATTTCTTTTTCAAAAAAAGAGGGTGGGGTATGGCCATACCCCCACCCCAAATAAATGGGGATAAAGTTGGTCTGCCCGGCGGTGGGCAGATGTGGCAATTACCCCTGATCCACTCCCCGGTGGGAACAGAAAGCCTACTAGATGCCAGGGAATTAAAAAAAATAGTGGGGTGGTGGCTACCAAACAGTATGAGCATGGTTAAGCCCCCACCCCAGCTGAAGGGGGTAAATGTCTTTCAGCTCTCAGCCGCACACTAAAACATATTATCCGATGGCGAGCAAGAGGACATTTGATTATATTGGGTTTTGGTTTTACATTTGGGCCATGTGACTTTGTCTAACTCTCAAAATCATCCCACTTTGAATCGTGTAGGGTGCACATTTTGGAATTTGGGAAGCTGCCATGTAGAAAAATCTAAGGGACCTAGACACATCAGAAAACTAAACATATGGGTGAGTCCAGGGTGGTGTGCTTCACATGCACCCCACACAATTTTCTTACCCACAATGCCCTGCAAACCTCAAATTTAGCTTGAAATCACACATTTTCACCACAGTTTTGTGATGGAACCTTCTGGAATCTGCAGAAATCCACAAAATTCCTACCAACCAGCTTTGTCGCATCTATACTGATAAATAAATCTGCCCCACTTGTCAGCCTAAAAATGTTTATTTTCCAACTGCCCTTTTGGACCCGCTTTAGGTCCCCCTCAATTTCGACCTGTTTTTGGCTCTTCCCTGTCACAGGCACTTGGCCCACCTCCACAAGTGAGGTATAATTTTTATCGGGAGACTGAGGGGAACGTTAGGTGGTAGGAAATTTGTGCCGTGCAGTGATCCCACACAGAAATGTGGGAAAAATGTGATTTTTCAGCTAAATTTGAGGTTTGCTGAGAATTCTGGGTAAGAAAACACTGGGGGATCCACGCAAGTCACACCTCCCTGGACTCCCTCTAGTTTTCAGACATATCTGGGTTTGGTAGGTTTCCCTAGATGGCGCTGAGCCCAGGACCAAAAACGCAGGTGCCGCCCACCGCAAAAACAAGTAGTTTTGTATTTGATCATTTTGAGGGTCCACGCAGTGTTTTGGGGCATTTCCTGTTGCGGGCACTAGGCCTACCCACACAAGTGAGGTACAATTTTTATAGGGACACGTGGGGGAATGCTGGGTGGAAGAAAATGTGTGGTTCCTCTCAGATTTCCAAACTTTCTATCACCGAAATGTAACAAAAAAGTGTTTTTTGCTAAATTTTGAGGTTTGCAAAGGATTCTGGGTAACAGAACCTGATGAGAGCCCCACAAGTCACCCCATCTTGGATTCCTCTAGGTGTCTAGTTTTCACAAATGTATCGGTTTGATAGGTTTCCCTAAGTGCCTGTTGAACTAGAGGCCAAAATCCACAGCTAGGCATTTTGCAAAAAACAGGTCTGTTTTCTTTGGGAAAATGTGATGTGTCCATGTTGCGTTTTGGGGCATTTCCTGTCGCGGGCACTATGCCTACCCACACAAGTGAGGTACCATTTTTATCGAGAAACTTGGGGGAATGCTGCCTGGAAGGAAATTTGTGGCTCCTCCCAGATTCCAGAACTTTCTGTCACCAAAATGTGAGGAAAAGGTGTTTTTTCTGCAACATTTTGAGGTTTGCAAGGGATTCTGGGTAACAGAACCTGGTGAGAACCCCACAAGTCACCCCAATATGAATTCCCCTAGGTGTCTGTTTTTCAAAAATGTATAGGTTTGCTAGGTTTCCTGTTAGACTTTTCATCCCTGGCGTGGTCTCCCTTAACTTTTTACCTCTGTTTCCCAGGTTGTTGATGTGTGCTGGACTCTGATTTTGCTGTTTTTGTTCCTCTGGGCACTTTACCACTGCTAACCAGTGCTAAAGTGCAAGTGCTCCTTTACAAAATTTGAATGTAATTGGCCTATCCATGATTGGCATATTTGATTTATTAGTAAGTCCCTAGTACAGTGCACTAGAGGTGCCCAGGGCCTGTAAATCAAATGCTGCTAGTGGGCCTGCAGCACTGGATGTGCCACCCACATAAGTAACTCTGTAATCATGTCTCAGACCTACCACTGCAGTGTCTGGGTGTGCAGTTTTTAACTGTAAATTCGACTTGGCAAGTGTACCCACTTGCCAGGCCTAAACCTTCTCTTTTCTTACATATCAGACACCCCTAAGGTAGACCCTGGGTAGCCCCAAGGGCAGGGTGCAGTGTAGGGTGAAGGTAGGACATATAGTAATGTGTTTTATATGTCCTGACAGTGAAATATTGCTAAATTCGTTTTTCACTGTTGCAAGGCCTGTCCCTTTCATAGGTTAACATGGGGGATACCTTTGAATCTGATTAAAATGTAGATTGCCTTTGGGAGAAGATGGACATGTGGAGTTGATTTTAAGATTGTGTGTTTCAAAATGCCACTTATAGAAAGTGAGCATTTTCTTTCTTATACATTTCTGTGACTCTGCCTGTTTGTGGATTTCCTGTCTGGGTCAGTTTGACAGTTGGGCTGGTTGCACCTCACACTAGACAGTGACACAAAGGGAGCTGGGGTGTAGGCTGCATTTCCTGATGAGCCATCTGTGCTAGAAAAGAGAGGAGGAGTGGTCACTTACACTTGAAAGGGCTGTGCCTGCCCTCACACAATGCAGTCTCCAACCCCCTGGCGAGTGTCTGGGGCCTGGCCTGGGCAAGGCAGGATTTCACAATCAAGGGAGACTTTGCTTTGAAGTAGGCCTACTTCAAAGGAGAAAATGGGTAGAAGAAGGGCACCCAAAACCACAGACTTTAGAACACTGCTGGAAACCAAGAGGAACCTCTGCCTGGAGAAGAGCTGAAGAGCTGAGGAAGAAGAGCTGCCCTGCCTTTGACTGTGCTTTGTGGAGCTATTCTGCAGTTGCTGCTTCTACCAGAGTAAGAGGGCAAAGACTGGACTGTGTGTGCCTTCCATCTTGTGAAGATCTCCAAGGGCTTGATTTAGAGCTTGCCTCTTGTTGTTTGAAGTCTCAGGGACAACAAAGACTTCTCTCTGCCAGCACCTGGAGTCTCTGGAGAGACTCCTACTCTGCCCTGTAGTGCCCATCCAGTTCCTGGGACCCTGAAAGGAAAAGCTGGCAGCCTAAGAGGAGGAAATCCACGCACAGAGTGCTGTGCGGGGAACAGATCGACGCGACTCCGATCAGAGGCTGGGGAATTGACGCGCCGTCGGCTTCACGGCTGAAAATTGATGCTCGGAGCTGGAGAAACGACGAGCAACATCGCTGACGGAGGCTGGTGAGATCGCAACCCGTGCTGCGTGGTTTTCGGATCATCGTGCGGGTGGATTTCTGACGCAAATACTGCTCAGCATGTAAAAACAATGCAAGGCCTGCCCGGACCCGAGAGTGCTGACCGGATCGACGCATCCCTCTCCTGCTGAGAGAAGAAACGACGCGCCCGACCCGACGAAAGGAGAAAAGGCGCAAGGTCTCGTGAGTGAGTGAAATCGATGTATCTCAAGCCCTTTTTGGCACACACTCGCCCATGTGAGGTTATTTTTGACGCACCCAAGGTACATTTTCACTAACAGTGTTAGTGTGTGTTTAAAACTACATGAAGACTCTTTTTGCTTTTTAATTGATAACGTGACTTGTGTACTGTGGATTTGTGTTGTTTTGGACTTGTTTTGTTTAGATAAATATTCTCTATTTCTCTAAACCTGTGTTGTGTCATTTTGTAGTGTTTTCATTAGGCTACTGTGTGTGTTGGTACAAATAATTTATATCTAGCACTCTGAAGTTAAGCCTACTGTTCGTGCCAAGCTACCAAGGGGGTAAGCAGGGGTTAGCTGAAGGTGATTCTCTTTTACCCTGACTAGAGTGAGGGTCCTTGCTTGGACAGGGGGTAACCTGACTGCCAACCAAAGACCCAATTTCTAACATTTCCCTAAGTGCCAGCTGAGCTGTAAAATGGGATGTGTCCAGGTTGCGTTTCCTGTCGCGGGCATTAGGCATACCCACGAAAGTGAGAGACTTGGGGGAACACAGAATAGAAGAACAAGTAGTATTGCCCCTTGTCTTTCTCTACATTTTTTCCCTACAAATGTAAGACAGTGTGTAAAAAAGGACGACTATTTGAGAAATGCCCTGTAATTCTCATGGTAGTATGAGGACCCTGGCATTCAGAGATGTGCAAATAACCACTGCTTCTCAACACCTTATCTTGTGCCCATTTTGGAAATACAAAGGTTTCCTTGATACCTATTTTTCACTCTTTGTATTTCATCAGATGAATTGCTGTATATCCGGTATACAATGAAAACCCATTGCAAGGTGCAGCTCCTTTACTGGCTCTGGGTACCTAGGGTTCTTGATGAACCTACAAGCCCTATATATCCCCACAACTTGAGGAGCCCAGCAGAAGTAACAGTATATTGCTTTTGAAAATCTGACATGGCAGGAAAAAGTTAAAACGTGGAGAAAAATTGTTGTTTTTACCTCAATTTCAATATTTTGTTTATTTCAGCTGTTGTTTTCTATAGAAAAACAGTGTAGGATCTACACATATGACCCCTTGCTGAATTTAGAATTTTGTCCACTTTTTAGAAATGGTTAGCTGTCCAGTATCCAGCATTGGTTCCACACTAATTTCTGTCACTAACTGGAAGGAGGCTAAAAGCACCAAAAATAGTAAAAATAGGGTATGTCCCAGTAAAATGGCAAAATTGTGTTGAAAAATGTGGTTTTCTGATTCAAGTCTGCCTATTCCTGAAAGCTAGGAAGATCATGATTTTAGCACCGCAAACCCTTTGTTGATGGCATTTTCAGGGAAAAAAACACAAGCCTTCTTCTGCAGCCCTTTTTCCCATTTTTAAAAAAAACTAAATGTTTGCTGTATTTTGGCTAATTTCTTAGTCTCCTTCAGGGGAACCCACAAACTCTGGGTACCTCTAGAATTCCTAGGATGTTGGAAAAAAAGGAAGCAGATTTGGCATGGGTAGCTTATGTGGACAAGAAGTTATGAGGGCCTAAGCTCGAACTGCCCCAAATAGCCAAAAAAAGGCCTGGCATCTGAGGGCAAAAAGGCCAGGCAGCGAAGGGGTTAATTGTCTGATATCGAAAGATCTATTATAGCCAATACCAGTACTAAGAATGGGCTTTAGGTGAGCTCAGTGCAAAGTCAATCTCATTTGCTTGAAACTTATTCAATGGCTTGCCTTCCTGTTTCTTTTTTTTTTTATGTTTGTCCCTTCCCTGAAGTACAGCTACTTCTAACTGAATGACTAGTATCCTTACACTGCTTACATTCAGGGTAGTATTTTTTGCTTTTTCTTTAGAACTCTTCAAAAGGCTCTTCCCCTCGCATTTTATGTATTATTTTAACTTTCCAGCGTTAAGATGGGCACCCATATGCATCTATGTCATGATTCAAGCATGCATATACATCATCACACCATTTTTTCCGATCTTTTTTTGAAGATAAGCAGTAACCACGTTTTTTCTTTTTGAAAAGCATTGACAAAGTCAAAAGTCCTGCCTTGGCAAAGCTAAAAAGTACGACTTACTGGCTTTTAATGTACTTGTTCTTTGAGGGGTAATTTTGAAGAATAATTTGTGTATTGTACCCAGAATCATAATGGGATTCGATCAACTACAGTGCACCACGCTTTCACTGCTGGCAAAATAGACTCCACATCACTTTATGGCCCCTTCTCCTATTTTGAAGTCTGAACTCAATAACCTAAAATAACTTTGGAGTGATGTATGTTTTCCAGCAGCCACTGAGAAAGTGAGGGGATTATGCCTGCAGACTCCTGTATTTTTCTTTCTGAACTTAATTTTGTAAAGGATACATTATAACTGTGCACCTCTGCACCCACTGCAGTTGGCAGCTCACTGGATGTTGTCACACGTAGTATTGTATTAATGGATTCTGTTACCTTTGTCACTGCCGTCCTCTCGTCAGGAGAAACACGAAACTCGGCGGAATACTGTGCGGTGTGGCAACCTTCCCGCAGCTTAATGAGCGGCGGCGACTCTTCTCTGTGAACGGGAGCCCTGTCAAGCCCTTCAGACATCGCTCGGGCCTCATTTTCAGATGTTTGCAGGAGACGCGTCCGAAACATTTGGAAGTTCACCTGTGGGAACTAGGATTCAAAGATAAGGTAACATTTTGAAATGCTAGGTTCTTCCACAACCTCTATGATACATTTAGTAATGTGTAACTGGATCAACTTCTCGGATTGGCCACCAAACTGTGTCCAAATTAAGTACTAAACGATCATACCCACTAAACAGAAACACAAAAGACAAATGTTTTCTGATTTCTCTGATTAAAGGCTTCAGCTTCCGTCTCCCAAGCTAATAACTTGGCAGAGGCCGGTGCTCTCCATTGTGATCCTGCCTGCATGAATTACAGTGAATATGGGCATGCTTTCAGAAAAGGCTGCACATTTTGTGGACTGGTTCATGCACTGGCGACCTACTCAAGGGATGCGGTGTCATTCACACTGGCTATTTTCCAAATGAGGCCTTTTCCACGAATGTCACGTTTCCCAGATGTCATCATGTCTTTGTGTCACTGCCTTGGTGTCACTGTAAAAGTAAACCAACGAGTTTATTATTTAATGACACAGGCCGGTCAAAGAGCAGTATGTACAATATTGAGGAGATAGTTTGTTCTTACAATTATTTGTTGAATTAAAGGAGAAGGCTTCGAGGACAACACTCAAATGGTAAAATTGTAATATCTTACCGTAAGTGCCTGCGATCTCCAATATTTTATAGGTAAATTGTTGACTCAAACAGGTGGAGTGGTACGTTAGTACTTGAAGACCAGCAAAGACACGGGGTGCTTTCACTACATAAGGGAAGATAATAGAAAAACTGATGCGTGCGGGGTCCACAAACGTCATAATTTACCATACTTATCGTTCATCACATAGCCCTGTAAATTGAATGATAACTTTTGATCTTTAAATTGTTATTTTTTTTCATTTGAACCACCCTACCTAAATAACTAAGGTCAAATGCGGCAAACAAATAAAGACTGTAATTGTTAATCTCTAGATTGCACAGGATAACTCATGTCAGGGTAGGGAAGTGTAGGAGGCTCGCCTGGGTTGTCCTGGGTACCTAAGGTACTTACACCTTAAACCAGGTCCAGTTATCCCCCATTAATGAAATGTAGACAGTGTCTAGAAGGCAGGTTCTCTAGGGGTAGTGTGGATGAGCAGCCAAGGCTTAACTAGGAGACATGCAAAGCTCATGCAGTACCTCTGTAGTCCCACAGTACTCACACACATGAAAGAAAATACTCAGTGTTACAAAAATAAAGGTACTTTATTTTGGTGACACAAATGCCAAAAATACCATAGAGACTATACTCCCTTACGAGGAAAGTAATACACAAATTATATACACTAGTATGCAGTAATAGCTTAAAAAACAGTTAGAAAACAGTGCAAACAGTGAAAATCACAATAGTTAAAAATGGGCCTGGGTGAACACAAACCATATACTAAGAAAGTGAAATGCGAAAGTCGGTATCCCTTCTAGGCAAGTGTAGTGTGTAGAGGGGCAGTGGGAGTATTAGAAAACACCAAAGGTAAGTAATAGAACCCACCCCACAGCCCAGGAAAGCAGGAGTAAATAACAGTAACTTTCCTAGAACACGAGAAAGAAGATTATGCAAGAACCAGAAAAGACTGCAAGACACCAGCAATAGATTTCTGGACCTGAAGACCTGTGGAAGAAGGGGACCAAGTCCAAGAAGCACTGAAGAGTCCAGGGAGAACAGGAGCCCCTGATAACTTGGATGAAAGTGCAAAAGAAGAACCACCGGTGAAGAACAATAGTCAGTATTGCACCCAAGAAGATGGATGCAGGTTCCTGGTTAGCGCAGATGATGTCCCATGCCAGATGGATGATTGCAGTCTGGTTTGCATCGCTGGATTCTGCCAACAAACTTTGGCACACACAAAGCTTGCGGTTAGCAGAAACTGGAGCTGCCCGGGACCAGGAAGGACTTGGTGGCTTCTACTCAGAAGGAGGAGCCAGAGGGGACTCTCAGCAACTCAGAGAGCCCTCAGAAGACCAGGCAGCATGCATAGGAGTCCCACAGCATGGGGACAAACAAGGTTCAAAAAGAGATCCATGCAGCACTGCAACAAAGGGTCCCATGCTGCCGAGAACAACGCAAGAAGCTGTGCGTCGCAGGAAAGAGTGCTGGGGGCTGGAACTTATGGAAGGATGCCAACAAGCCTTGGCAACTGCAAAACACGCAGTGCATGGGGGTACTGTCTTGTGTGGGAGGCAAGCTCTTACCTCCACCAAAGTTAGACAGTTGGACGTCAGGTCCATCAGGACCACTTCAGTCCACCACCTGTGATGCAGGATCCACGCAGCTCATCAGGAGAGGGGTCCCACACAACTGATTGTCATTGCAGAGAGGTACCTGCTGATGCACTGAAGCAGGGGAGTGACTCCTTCACTCCAAGGGAGATTCCTTTGTTCTTCTGGTGCAGGCTGAGAGTGCCATATCGTATCGTTCCTCCTATGGGTGACATGTTGAGAGAAATTGTGAATGTTCATTTATGTGTTGTTTCTTACTAATGCTTATTACCTATATATGTTTAGATGTCCAGTTTAACTTGGACCACTGGAGCTTGTTGCTACCCTGATGGGGCCCATCCTTTGGTATGAGGAGGGTAAGGAAGGTTCCTTTTAATTCTGAGGATTTGTTTTTTTGTGTGCCACTCACTATTGATTGTTGCACCTCACGAGGGGGTAGAGTCACCAGTGGGTTTTGTACTTCCTCATTTCTTTACACAGTGCACGCAGTTTAATTTACAGTTTTGTTTTATGCTTTTTTCTTTTCCTTTTGTTTCTCCCAGGTTTCTGTGAGACTCCGAAAATTAGGTTCTTGACAGATGAGGTACGTTTTTGGTCCTGACGAATCGCACTAGATCCTTGCACATAATACATTTCCAGATTATAGGGACTGTGGTCATTAGACATTTTCACCTATTTAGGGTAGATTAGACATTATTATAATCTTTTTTCCCTACACATATATATTTTTTAATCATGACAGAGGTTTATTCTCCAATTAAATTGTTTTGTTGTTTTTTCCTCTAGTCATTTTTAACAGCACTATTTTTGTACCAATCCCACATTTCCACATTTATCAACCGGCAATTGTCTACATTGAAAGATCTCCAGCAAAGAGCCCCATGTGGGGCCCGTCAGGCATTGCAGTGCCGGCCTGATGAGGAGCAAAACCCTATGATGAAGCATGTCACCTTCTGGTGAGTGAGGGCTCTTGTTTCTATTTGATGAGATTCTCCGGAACTGCCCTCTTTTGTTCCTCCTTTTTCCTTCCTTTGCTTTTTTGTTGTGCACTTTTGGGATTGAACTCGTTATCCCGGAGTGGAACTGTGTATTCTTTGTGTTACGATTTGCCGGCTGAAGACAGACTGTCTTCTGAGGATGCACGACTGGGAGACAGTTGCAGTTGCTGGCAGGAGCTGAAGATACAATGTTGCACAAGTCGTCTTTGTTTCTTTGTTGCAGTTGCAGAGTTCCTGGAGGGTCCAGATGCACTTTCTTCGTTAAGAAGGTGAAGTAAAGAATGCAGACGATTCCTGCTGGAGTTTTGCAATCTGAATCTGAAGAACCAACCAAGAGAGAGACCATAAGTAGCCCTGAAAGGTGGATTGGTCAGCTTACAGGTAAGCACCTATCAGGGGAGGGATCTGACGTCACCTGCTGGCACTGGCCACTCAGATGCTCCCAGAGTGCCTGCCAACTTGAAATCCAAGATGGCAAAACCCAGAAACCCTCTGGAGAAGCTCTGAGCACTCCCCTTTCCTTTGTGCGGTTTCATGCCAGAGCAGGGACTTGGGGTCCCTGAACTGGTGTAGACTGGATTATGCAAGGAGGGCACCATCTGTGCCTTTCAAAGCATTTCCAGAGGCCCTGGGAGGCTACCCTCACATGCCTGTAACACCTATTTCCAAAGGGAGAAGGTCTAACACCCCTCCCCAAAGGAAATCCTTTGTTCGGCTTTCCTGGGCTTGAGCTGCTCAAGCAACAGGAGGGCAGAAACCTGTCTGAGAGGTGGCAGCAGCTGGGGCTGCCTGGAAAACCTCAGAAGACTGGAATGGCAGTACTTGGGGTCCTCTAAGGAGCCCTCAGAGTGCATGGAATCATATAACCAATGCTTGAAAAAGCACTGGGGTATGATTCCAACATGTTTGATATCAAACATTCCTATGTTCAGAATTACCATTAAGTAGCTGGACATAGGTAATGATCTATGTCCAGTACACACATAAAATGGTGACCAGGCACTCACGAAGTCCGGGAAAATGGTCCTGAGGTCATGGGGGCGCCTCTGCTAGTATAGGGATGCCCTAACACACAGGTACTCTGCACCCTGCTCTCAGGGCTTAAGGACCTGCTATGGGGTGACTTATAAGTGACCTGGTGCAGTGTAAATGACAGTGAAAGGGTGCATGCACCTTTCCACGCAGGCTGAAATGGCAGTCCTGCAGAATCCTTTGCATGGGCACTCTGTGGGTGGCAAAAAAAATGCTGCAGCCCACAGGGATCCCCTGGAACCCCAATGCCCTGGGTACCTAGGTACCATATACTAGGGACTTATAAGAGGGCACCAGTATGCCAATTTTCAGTGAAATACTGGGTTACCAGTATGCAGTGACAACATTCAGAGGAGAGAGAGCATAATCACTGGGGTCCTGGTTAGCAGGATCCCAGTGAACACAGTCAAACACACTGACATCAGGCAGAAAATGGGGGCAACCATTTCAAAAAGAGGGTACTTACCTACAGGAAGAAATGCAATTGATATTAAGCTACTCCAGTTTGTTCTACTGAAAGAGCTTAGCATATTAGGGTGCCTTCGGCAGAGACCTCAATACAACCTTCCTGCAATCGGCTCAAATCCTTGAAATATTACGGGCCATCCACCGCACATCTTAATTCTGAAAAAACATAGTTTAATGTCCACTGTTACAACACCAGATTCTATTCCCGCTTATCATTAAAATCCACAATGAAATTTTTTCTTACCGCTCATCAAAATCATGCGAAACACTTGATAAGACATTAAGGGGCCGATTACAAGTAAAGGTGCTATTTAACTATTTAACACACCTGGTAAATAATGATACCCTGGGGTTCCTTATTTATCGTGTGCAATGAATAGCACCTATTACGAGTTTCTGGGGAATAACATGCAGATTTTGGTGTTTAACGCACCAAATTCTGCATGATACAGTAATTACCTGACCCGCCAAAATTTAACGAAAGTTGAGGTAGTTAATGCACAAAATAAATATCCCATGTGGTACATAACACTCAGCTCGTATTTCTGACCTGTGCTTAAACAGGGGTTTATGCAGAGGTCGGAATACACTAACTAACTCATAATCTAGCCCTGAGACAACCTTTAACCGTACCTTCTTTCTCCCTCACTGCCACAATACCATAGGCTTGCACTGGTCCCTCTGTTCATGCTCTTAAGACCAAGATCCACACTCAGCTATTCAAATGAGGAAAATAACGTGCAAAAACATCCAGTCAAATATGTTCTAAGTGTACTATCTTCCTAGACCTCTATTAGTTTAATAATAGACTGATCTCTTCCACAAACACGCCCCAAACATTTATGTCTTCTATAGGTCATCCTTGTAGTACCATGACTCCGCCAGTGACTTTATAACTCCCAGCTAAGATTAACAGCTAGAAACACCATCAAAACATTACACAGCCACTCTCATTCCCTCCTGCAACCCATTCTCTCTGTTCCAGCTCTCTTCTACATTTGGGGGGTCATTACAACCCTGGTGGTCAAAGACCCCCAGGGCTGTTCTGGAGGAAGCACTGCCAACAGGCTGGCAGTGCTTCACAGGGAATTACGTCGCACCGCCGGGACCAGTGGTTTCCCACCACAGTGGTCCCGGTGGTTTTAATCCGCCAGGGCAGTGCTGCTTACAGCGCTGCCCAGGGGATTACGAGTCCCCCTACCGCCAGCCTTTTCATGGCGGTTTGAACCGCCATGAAAAGGCTGGCGGTAAGGGGAGTCACGGGGCCCCCTGCCACAGCCCGTGCAGCTTTTCACTGTCTGCACAGCAGACAGTGAAAAGCGCAACGGGTGCAACTGCACCCACCACAACACCCCCGGCTCCATTTGGAGCCGGCTCCTGTGTTGCGGCCGGGTTGCGGCTGGGTTGAAACCAGGTTTCCGCCCGCCAGCCCAGCGGGGATCTCAAAATGCCCGCGGCGGGAGTGCGGCCGCATTGGTTGTAATGAGGGCCTTGATTCTTTAATACCTGCATCTACCTTTGATCTGGTTCGCCAATGATAAGCTCTGGTAATCCATATTGTGCTCAGTTGAATCATTAAGCCACATATATTCTCATTTAAGATTCTGATCTTACAACTGACATCTGCACCTTATTTCTGGTTAGCTCCCCTATATATCAGCGCTGTTACTTCTTAAAGATTCTGGAGCCAATAGATTTATCAGCTTTCTTTAAAGCTCAAGTCTTCTACAATCTGGCTTTCGCCCACTTCATTCAGTTATTTATGTATCAGTCTACCATTCTGTGGCTTTTGACACTTATGATCACTGTTAGAAATGGGCTTTTTGGTTGGCTAGGGTATGCACCTAAGCCAGGCAGATCACACACACTCTAGTCAGGGTGAGGGGGTACACACCCAAGAAAACCCCTGCTCACCCCCTTGGTAGCTTGGCACGAGCAGTCAGACCTATCCTAGAGACAATATGTAAAGAGTTTGCACAACACACACAACACACATGATGCACTACCCCCACCACAAAGGAAACACAACACCAAGTAATATGAAAATAAACTGTATTGTCCACAACATTAGACCAAACACAACATATCAGTAATACCCTGCTACTCAATCAGTTGTCAGAACATTACACAGTACTATCACTCTGCGGAAGCCAGCAGTAATCACATAACACACGTTACTGATTATTCTGCAATATAAGCATTAGTCAGGAAAATATTACTAAAATAATGCACATGCCATAGTAAACATAAATACCCATAAAAGAAACATCAGAAAACAAATGACAAGTCATTACAAAAAACATATCATCCTAGCTGCACAGATCATAGGAGAACACATGACCATTGTGGCAAAAACAACCAGCAGGAATGCCTATGTTATTGGGCAATATTCTCACCAGATCTGGTGAGTGTGATCTGGTGCTCACCTAGGCGCAAAGCAAGAGGATTTTGTCAAACACTGGGAAGTCCATGCCCCTACTTGGGAGCTCTCATGCTCCGTTCCTTGCCCCTGGGGGTGCAGTGGCTTAATCGTTGGCACAGCCCGGGACCTCCATCGAGGGTTTCCACCCCGGCCTGCTTAGATGCTACCAAAACAATGAGTAGAGGGGGGGGGGCACCCGTGATCCACCCACGCACTCGCAGTGTGGATGAAATCTCCTGGTTCCCTCATCCAGAAGGAGGAGGAGCTGGATGTTACTTGAGCCTCCTGGCTCTAAGGCGAAGCCCTGTGCTCCCGCCTGGCTGTTAGGCCCTCTTACCTGCCTAGGCGGCAGGGTTCCCTCCAGCTGATTGCGCTGGGGTTCACAAGCCCGGAGCCCTCTCCAGGACCTACCGGGTGACTCTGCTTGGCCCTCCTGGGCACTGCGGGGCCCGTGACTCGCCTGCACCTGATCTGGTGCACGAGTGAGGCTCTGCTCTCATCCCAGGCCGCAGCAGTGATCTGACCAAGAATCAGTGCTGCCTTGTACCTCAGTGGTGCTCCTCCTAGCATGCCTCGCCCCCAGAGCACTGGAGGGAGCGCGCTTGCTCCTATCTTCACTTTGCCATGCTCCGGGGGCGCACAGCACAGTGTGTTTCCGACACGCTTCGTCAACACAGCTTGCCCTGGGTCGCGGTGGTGATCTCCTCACTCGGCAATGCAGAAAAAGCGCTCTCCAGGGCTAAGTAAATAAAACAAAGGTGTCTCTAATCAAATAAAGAGAAGTGCTCCTCAGGCACTCTGCTCTACTACAGGAGCCTTCAGGTGCAGCGCTGAAGAACAAATGGTTGTAAGGGGCAGGGGCCACAGCACCCAGCGTCTGGAGACACAAGTGAAGCACAGGACAACAGGGACCAGTAACATGCCAGCGCTAAGGGGGATGCAGTCAGTGGCAGTTTCTCCTAGTGAACCAGCAGGTGAGAAGTCAGCACAGCAGCAGCTGTCCAAGGTGGCTCCTGGTGAGTTCCTTCAGCAGCATTCTGTGTCCATTTCCTTAAGATGTTTCTTGTGTGTTTTTTATGGGGAAAATCCCCAGCACTTATACTCAATTTTGCAAAGCACTCACAAAGAGGGGGAGAAGAGGTTCCAACCCTTTACAAGTGGTTCTAGGAGTGAACCCTCTCTCCTCCAGCACAGCCTCCAGACATCAGTTGGGGGCAAACAAGCCTTTTTGTGAGGCCAGGGCACAGCCTTTACAAATACAGGTGTGCCCTGCCTCCCCTTCTCTCAGCCCAGAAAGACCATTCAATATGCAGATGCACTTCCGTGACACCTTCACCCTCTCTATGTACAGGCTGTCTGAAAATATGCACAAAGCCCAGCTGCCACTCTGCCCCAGACATGGATTGGAGTCAAGTTGCAAATCACCAAAGTCATAAGCACAGAGAAAAGCTCACTTTCTAGAAGTGGCATTTCTAGAATGGTAATAAAAAATCCACCTACACCGGTAAGCAGAATTCCTCACTACCATTACAACCATACCAAAAATGCCTACGCTACCCCTCATAAATCAGACAATACCACCTAGTCATAAGGCAGGGCATTTCCAATGCAATCCTATGAGCAAGGCAGCACTCACAGCAGTAAGAAACCAAACAGGTTATTTGTCACTTCCAGGACAGGCCACGCAACCAGGTACATGTCCTGCCTTCTACATACAGAGCACCCTCCCATAGGGCAAGCTAGGGCCTACCTTAGGGGTGACCTACAGGTAGTAAAAGGGGAGTTCTGGGCCTGGCAAGTAAATTTAAATGCCAGGTCCCTGTGGCAGTAAACTGTGCATGCAGGCCCTGTGCATGCAGGCCCTGCGCTAGCAGGCCAGAGACAGGTTAGAAAGCCTATTTCTGTGGGCAGCGCAAGCTGAGCTGCAGGACCACTAGTAGCATTTAATTTACAGGCCCTGGGTATAGGAGTACCACTGTACAAGGGACTTACAGGCAAATTAAATGTGCCAATTAGGTATAACCCAATCATACCAACTTTAGAAGGGAGAGCACCTGCACTTTAGCACTGATCAGCAGTGATAAAGTGCTCAGAGTCCTAGAGCCAACAACAAGAGGTCAGAAAAAATAGGAGGAAGGAGGCAAAAAGCTTGGGGATGACCCTGCAAAAAGGGCTAGGTTCAACAATCACCAAACCATAATTGTGAATATTGTTCCTCTATCCATCACAGCATTGCCCATGAATTGTTCAGTGCCTTATTACCAACTGGTCTTCTTACCTGGAGAGAAAAAACACTTCTCCACTCCCAGGCCACTGTCTCTGCTCTTTGAGCTTTTTTCAAACCTAATTCAGGCCAAGCACAGGCTGCACAGTTGTTGGAGAGCTAATGCAAATTAGCCTCCAGAAACTTCTGGCTGGGTGAAGGTAACTTTTTAAAAGTTAAGTTCTAGAAATGTGGTCTCTAGTTAGCAGTCGGTTTATAACCTGTCCAAGTAGGGAACCTCACTTTAGTCAGTGTAATGATAAGATAAGATAAACTCTGCTCATCCCCTTGGTGTCACGGCCCTACTCCCGAGTGCTACAGCACGCTCATGCACAATGCAACAATACAATGGGATGTGCTGCAATATTCATGAATTAAGGTATGCATGCATTTGATGGAGTCATGATATCGTGTTTCTCAGTGGTGCCCTTTTGCACTAGTGTATATGTATTTATGGTTCACCTTGTTTGAGATGTTAATGCACAGTCGGTTGCACCAAATTATGTGAAAGAACATTGTTTTGTTTTCTAAGTAGTTACCAAGTGCTATGATCATATGACATGATGACTCATCCCTAGGTACACAAGCAATTAAGCCACTGCACAAGGAAAACAACAATCTGTGACTCGCGCCCTCAACAAGACTATTTAAACCACGCATTTTATTGTGCCTGTGCTTGGCCTCATCTCTACTCCTTACATGAATCTCCAGCCTCCTGTAGCCTGGCAAACTGATTCTGTCCCTGGGGAGCTCATCTTCTGAGAACTATCCTAAACGCAGCTGTGGCTCCCGATCTGCAGGAAAAAGGAAAAGGGACAACAACTTAATTGTAACCAATACGTGGGCTCACCTTGTGTGAAGTTTGATGAACAACTACCCAGCATGAACAAGGTATGGCTTATTTGGTCCTTTTTAGAAAAAAACAATTGATTGCATTACGGACAATAATCTTTTGGTGAAGTTCTTGCAAGAAAGATTGAGTAGTAACAGAAACCTGGAGTGCTTCAATGTACTGTTTTGTGTTGTTTGCAAACAATTGACTCTTCAACAGTTCCTGATTTCTTATTTTATGGCTAAGCCAGAATTTCTTGGCTCCTGTGAAGAAACAGGAGCCCAGCTTTGGGGAAAGATTAAAGTATATTGTCTTTGAGAACTTCACTCTATGTGCTGTATGGGACAAAACTCATTATATGCGATGAAAGCCCCTGTTGAGATTTTAGGTAATCTAACCTGTATGACCTTTGACATGTTATGTTTTGTGGCATAAAATCAAAGCTGTGTTCAGAAAACGCTAGCAAACTAATCGTGCCTCTTTTTACAGACCTGTTCCCATGCTGGAGTCCTGCTAACCAAGGGGACTTGATGACCGTTACAACACATCTTGCCTACCCGTCTCTGCCTCGATGAGAAGGAGTGTTGATACCCAAGTGTTTTTTTCTCTCTTTCTCCTCCAAAACCCCCTTCCCTTTGGGGCCTCACCGGGTGCAGTGCTTAGCTAAACAAATCACTGCAATCACAGCCAGGCCCTAGAAGGAGTTGGTGGCCATACTCATCCCATTGGAACAGCCTGGGATATTTAGGTGGGTGGCTCGTGACACTTGGTAGCTTGGCTCAATCAGTCAGGCTTATCTCAGAGGCAATGTGTTAAGTACTTGTACACACACACACACACACAGTGGAAACACCACAAAAGTACCCCACACCAGTTTAGAAAACTAGGGCCTGATTACGACCTTGGCGGAGGCGATTACTCCGTTCCAAATGTGACGGACATTCCGTCTGCCCTATTACAAGTTCGATCATACCCTATGGAACTTGTGACACAGCAGACTGGATATCTGCCACATTTGGGGAGGAGTAATCCCCTCCGTCAAACTCATAATGAGGCCCATAGTCAATATCCATATCTGAATAAAACAAGACCAAACATAAAAATATCCAACATACACAAGCAAAGATAAGAATTTTTAAAGATTAAATCTCAGTATAGCGCTTAGAAACACAATAGCTCCAACTGGGGTTATCACATTGTGGACGGTGTTGTTTCCAACAATCCGACGCCACTCACAATGGAGTGCGAGCCAGTCACGGAGTCACACGGACCCCCAGGTGCAGTACCTTTGAAAAAGATGAAACAAAGACGTAGCACAAAGTCGGGGAGGTGAGGCGTCGCTGGAGCTAGGGCGGCATCAGTTCGTTACTGCTACTGGGAAAGTGAAGCGTCGGTTCAATTGCGAGGCAGGGGAAGTGAGGCGTTGGTTCTTTACTGTTACAGGGGAGGTGATGCAGCATCGGTGGTGAGGTATCGGTTTCTTGTGATCCGGCAGGGTGAATGAATCCAGCAGGTCAAAGCATGGAGCATCGACTTTGTGGTGTCGTGATCACACTAAGGGGCCACAGATGCTGCTGTGGAGACGGGTCTCCCAGACGTTAGGGACACGGTACTCATAAACAACACTGTGGTAATACTTCGGAGGCGCTGCAGCATCGCAGTCATTGCACTCATCTCCACATGCTTGGCTTCAGTTGGACTCTGATCCAAAACATTGATGTAGTGCCTGTGTGTGGCTGAATGGCAGAAGATTAGTGCATGAGTCATGCAGATTAAGTATTGGCTGTGCCACATCAAGATATGAGTGCGGTCTTGGTCGGGGGCGAAATGAAGTCGGCTCGGAGTCATATCATATTGGGTTGTGGTTTCTGCTTAGGCCCTGGCATGTTTGAAGTCCCAAAGTCAGTGCAAACCCTCAAGTAGGTTTAAAGAGCATAGTAGGCACTGAGGATTGATCTGCCAGTGGTAATATGACTAGAGGCCTCTGCTGATGCTTTGGGCTCGAACCAGGCCATAGAGAGCCAGAAGCATACCATAAATGTGCAGCATAGCCTCTCAAAGGGCTTCAACCAGCTGGGATATTGCTGACAGACCATGGAACTAGGAGTGCATCAGGACTAGTAGTAGAATCAGCTAGTTGGCGGAACGGAAGTGAGACTGTGAGCCACAATTGATGCCCTCACCCCTTCTCTGGAGAATAAGAGTGGTGGGGAGGGGCCACGTCCCGCTTGAACTTCTTATGTTTCTTCTTGGACTTACCTGAAGATTTTGACTGCAATGAAGATCTACAGCAGATGCAGGACCTACTTAGAATTTTGCCATGCTTCACTATGTAGAACTCCACTTCATCATCTCGGATGGCTTTTGAATTTATCTGGGCACAATTGTCCCAGGCCCTAGAGTCACACAATGAGCCCAAGCACCAGAGGCACACCTCGTAAAGGATCAGTCATGGACATTTGTTTTCAACAGTCCCTACAAGGTTTTAAACCCTGCAGTTTAGGGGAGTAACATGTTCCCTTGCACACTAAAATATTGTTTGAAGAGAAAAATATCTTCACCAAGTGAGGAAGAAGCAGAGCTCGGGATCCACATGCTTTTGAGTTTTCCTGAACCAGTCTGGCACCTGGGGATGTTCACAAGGTGAGGGATCTGCAGTTAGAAGTACCCATCAGAATTTATAGATTAAAGTGTATAATCTATACTTTGACTTTTCCTATGTGCCAGTTAGGCCTGACAAGTGACACTGTTGTCTCGGGCCCAGTCACTGGGGAAACATATCATTTGTAATGGAACACAAGCCCCACGTGATTTGGACAGGTTCGTACAGCAGGGTTCCACCTGCTGCTGTGGAGCTACACAGGTTAGGCTTGATGCCATGTTTTCACTGCCATTGTAGTGTATGGCACGATAACTACTGCAGTCAACAAATTGTATTTATCTTTCCATGCCATGGGTGTATTTGTATCCATCATATTAAGGACTTATAGGAAGGATCAATGTGCCAATCAGGTTTTAAGTCTATGTTGACATGTTTTAGAAATCAGAGCACAAATACTGGGGGCTGGACAGCAGGGTCTCAATGTTAGGTTTCAAAGTTACCAGAAGGTGAGTCCCAAAAAAACTGGGCTAGGTTCAACAATCACCAAACCATAATTGTAAATATGGTTCCTCTTGGCAGTCCACCCAACACAGGTCACATTGCAACATCTATGTTTTAATAATTAGCTATTGCTAATTCTTAGATGATAACAACCATACATTTATTTATAACACAAAATTATATGACATTGATGAAGCACAAGCATCAAGTAATTATAGACTTTTCTCACACTCAGAAAGAATCAAAAATTATATTATCTGTACTATATACTCATGTACAGTTCATTATCATTCTGAATGTTACTTTTAAAGGTTGACGTTTAAAACTGAAATTCACAATCAAATGAGTGCCCATTTCTAGATGTTATAACCGTGACATTCTACCAAGATATGTTTAAACTACTCTGTTTTTAGATGGAAAAAAATCACAGAATCTTACGTTTCCTAGTCCAGGTACCCTTAACATGACAAAGAAGCAATTGCCAGTGCCATTGGATGAGTCTTAACAAAGACCGACTTAATTCTTCTGTCGAAAAAAATAAATATATATATATATATATATATATATAAATAAACATATATATATATTTACAATTTATTCACCCCCTTCACATTATTATAAGTAGCGGACCTTGTTACACAGGCTTTTCAGCTTGTTAACCACACAGCACTAACTTTAACTCGCCACTCTACCATGCACTGTGTTCTCACAAATACTGATACTCCACTGTATAACACTGCACTGTATGAGACTCTCTGCCCCTCTACTGCATGACACTACATTCAACAGCACTGAACTTAACAACATTCTACTCCACTGACTATAACAAAGCTTTAACCTTTGGGTTTTTTATTGAGCGTGATTTTTTTTTTCATTTTTAATAGAAATGTGCTTCAAATCCTACAGTCCACTGTCGCAAGTAGAGAGTTGTTATGTGGAGTGTCATACAGTACAGTGGAGGAGAGTTTTGTAAAGTCTATTGTCATAGACTGGAGCACTGTAGATTGGAATCGAGTGGAGCAGAGTACAGTGTAGTAGCATATCGTACAGTGAAGTAAAATGTTATATAGTTTAGGAGCATGGTGTCTCATAGTGGAGTCAAGTATTGTGGACTGGAGCAGCAAGTTGTACAGTGGAATGTATGTCAAACAGTAGAGTAGGGTGTCATAGACTGTCATAGAGTGGAGTAGAGAGTTTTAAAGTGTAATAGGGTGAAATAGAGTGTCAGAGTGGAGTATCGTCAAGTGGAGTGTCGAAGAGTATCATAGAGTGGGGTGCTGTGTTGTATAGTGGAGTGACAGTGGGCTTGGCTGCAGGAATGTCACAGCCAATGTTATCTAGTGTGCTTGCAAGGGTTTTGGCAGCCTTGCCGAAACACATGTGCAGCTAACATTGCACTCGCCCAGTTAGATGATTTATCCACTGTGAAGGCTGGATTCTATACAATAGGACATATACCACATGTTATTGGGGCCATTGATGGGACCCATATTGCCTTAGTCCCCCCAGGGCCAATGAACAAGTGTACAGGAATAGGAAGAGTTTCCGCTCACTCAATGTCCAGATGATGTGCCTTGCTGACCAGTACATCTCTCACGTCACTGCCAAGTATCCTGGGTCTGTGTATGATGTTTTTGTCCTGAGGAGTAGCAGTGTCCCAAAGCTGATGGCACAACTACAGAGGCACAGAGTGTGGCTAATAGGTGAGCCTGAGTCCCCACCCAATGTATGTTAGTGTATGCCTTCAGGAGTTGTGCAGGGCTAATGTGTGTCCTTTACTTCTTGCAGGTGATTCCAGCTACCCAAACCTGTCCTGGCTCCTGACCCCTTTTAGGAATTCGAGAACATGGGCTGAGAATAGGTACAATGATGCTCATGGGTGTACCAGGAGGACTGTTGAAAGGACGTTCGGGCTCTTGAAGGCTAAGTTCAGGGGCTTCCATCTGACAGGTGGATCCCTATGCTACTCCCCTGAGAAGGTCTGCAGGATTGTTGTTGTGTGCTGCATGTTGCACAATTTCACCCTCAGACGGCATGTGCCCTATCTGCAGGAGGAGGGGGGTGATAATGCATCTCTGGCAGTAGTGGACACTGAGGACAGTGAGGAGGAGGAAGGGGAGGAGGATGTGGACAACAGGACACATATGATCCAGCAGTACCTCCAATGACACTCAGGTAAGACTGTTGAATTAAACATTTCTCCATTTCAGTGTTGTGCTGTGTGGCTGTAGGATTATGCTAGTCATTACCTTTCCCTCACACCTGACTGTCACCTATGCCTTTCCTTATTGCAGATGTTGGTGTGGGGACAACTGTGTACTGCTATGATGTGTATAGAATTCTGAAACACATTTGTAGGATGGATCAACATATTACTGGACATTTACACCGGATCATGCAGTTAATTACAGTTCACTACATTGTGCATTACCTTCAGATAAAGCACTAGTACTCAAGTTGTGTCCAAGGGTATTTATTAAAAATTGGTATACAATGCAAAGTGCAATAGAGTGGGGTGATGGTTGGGAATAGTCCAGTGTAGTGGGCCAATCTGTTTGTAGCACAGGTCCACTGTCTAATGTGCCATAGGAAGGGGAGCAATGACAGTTCAAAGTGGACAAGGTGACACAGTGGAACACAAGGGGGACATTCAGGAGGGGCTCATTTCCTGGTGGTGGTCTTGGTCTTGGCAACTGTCTCTGGTGTCTGTCTGGATCGCAGGGACCCTTTGTGGGGTGGTTCACCTTCCGCAGGGGGAAGGGTGCTGGTGGCCTGTGGGTCCTGTGGCAGGGCCTCCTGTCCACTAGCTGCAGCAGATGTGGAGGGCTGATCACTACACTGGCTAGTGGAAGGAGCCCGCTGGTGTGCTGTTTAGTCCCTCATGATGTTGGCCATATCACCCAGCACCCCTGCAATGAAGACCATGGTGGTGTTCAGGGCCTGCAATTCTTGCTTGATGTCCTGGTGGTGTTCCCCTTGCAGCTGCTGGTTCTCCTGCATGATGTTGAGCACCTGACCCATCTTGTCGTGGGATTGTTGGTAAGCCCTTAGGACATTAGTGAGTGCCTCCTGGGCAGTCGGTTCCTTGGGCCTGTCCTCCCCCTGGCGCACAGCTGTCCTGTGATCGTCCCTGATCCCATGTGCCAGTGTCCCCTGAACGGTGTGCTCACTCCCACTGACCCCAGAATCCTTATTGTCTTGCCTGTGAGTTGTGGACTGGGGTCCCTATATAGGTGGGCACACTACTGATCGATGTGTCCTGGGGACAGAGGTCTGGGGACATTGGGTGGTTGCTGTGGTGTTGAATTCAGAGGGGGGAGGCTCTATAGTGGGCTGGGTATGGGCTGGGGTAGCCAACTGACCAGTGGTCCCTAATGGGCCAGAGAGTTCATCCAGATCCAGAGCTCCAGATTTGCTGTCATCACTGTGGGCATCTTCTGGTGGGGGACTGAGTAGCCGTGGCACCTCCTCGTCTCTGAGATTGGCTGGGGCACCTGTGGGGATGTAAGTGGTATATTATGCTACATGTCTGTGACATTTTTTGCATCACTAGCTTCTCCTATATTATTGCTGTTGCCCGGCCACCTTTGGCTGTGTATGGTGATGGATTGTGGGATTGTTAGTTCTCCATGCTGTGCATGCATTGGTGGTGGGTGTACATCAGGGGCTGGAAGGGATGTGCATGCAGTGGGTATGGCATGCAAGACTTGGCATTTAGGTTTGTTAATTGTGGTGGTGCACTGTGTGGGATGGAGTGGGGTGATGGAAGTCAGGGTGAGGGGTCGAAATGGCATGCAGACATGGGGGGGGGTGATAGGTAGTAAATGTAGACTCACCAGTGCCCAGTCCTCCGGCTACTCCAGTGAGTCCCTTAGGATGCAGGATTGCCGTGACTTGCTCCTCCCATGCTGTCAGCTGTAGGGGAGGAGGTGGGGGTACACCGCCAGTCCTGATGACGAGCTGGTGCCTTGCTGCAATAGAACGCACCTTCCCCTGTAGGTCGTTCCACTTCTTCGCCCCTTGTGCGTGGATGTAGTCCCACGGCTTTACCCTGTCCACGATCCTCTGCCATAGCTCCATCTTCCTGGCAATGGGTATCTACTGGCCCTGTGCTCCAAACAGCTCTGGCTCTACCCTGACTATTTCCTCAACCATGACCCACAACTCCTCATCAGTGAAACAGGGGTGCCTTTGTGTGGCATGGGTGTTGTGGGTAGATTGTGCAGAGGGTGATGTGTGATGTGGTAGGATTGTGGTGTGTGTCAGATGAATTGGTAGTTGTGATGTGTGTGCAGGTCTCTTTTGGATTATCATCACAAAGTGTAACCGTCTTGTCATGTTAGCAAAGGATTGTGGGTGATGTGGGTGTGTGTTTTATAGTGCTGTTGGTGGGAGTATTTGTGTCAGGTGTGGTTTTTTTTGTTCTGGCCAATGTTGTTTTGTATTTGGGTGGCCATATCCACCGTGGCGGTGTTCACCGCCAATGGTTTACCGTTGTTGAATGTCCGCTGTGGTGATTCATGGGTCATTATTTGGAGGGCGTAGTATTGGTGGCGTAACGGTATGGGTGGTAGTTCAGACAGTTTATCACATTCAGTGGGTCTGGCGGATTCGTAGTTGTGACTGTTTTCTGTCGGTTTTGTGTGTATATGTCATAATCTAGCAGACGGATGTTCGCCTCCGCGGAGGTATGTTGCTGGCAGTCATCGCAGTGGTATTCAGAATTTACTGCCAATGTCATAATGAGGACCAGAGCGGAGCAGCGTATAGTGGAGTGGCATTCAGTGGAGTGTTGTAAAGTCAAGGAGAATACAGTGGAATAGAGTAGAGGAGAGTGGCGTACAGTAGAATCATGTACAGTGGAACAGCATCTAGTGGAGTAGTGTCCAGTAGAGTGGCGTACACTGGAGTGACGTAGACTGGAGTGGCATACAGTGGTGTTGCATACAGTGTAATGGTATAGAGTGGAGTGGCATAGAGTGGAGTCTTGTACAGTGGAGAGGCATTGAGTGGAGTGGTTTAGAATGAAATAGTGTATAGTAAAGTGGCTACAACGATGTGGCATATGGATGTGTGTGAAATTTAGCAGCCATGTCGATTATTGTGTGAAGAGTAACCTAAAACGGTAAATTGTGCTGCCTCCCATTTCCCCAGAGTTACCAATCAATGCAAGGCCAAGCATTTGTAATTGCGACTTACATATGGCATTGCCCATGTGACACCATGAGTGATGCCAGGGTATCGCAATCTAATAATACAGCTAAGCCTTAGTTATATATTGGGCGATAGTATACAGTGATACCTTTGCAGTATGCCATAGTACATGGTTATGACAAGTCAGTATATAATTGGTTATTGGCTGTGTTTTTTGAGAATGAAAAGACGCCATATTGTTTTTACTACACTTTGGCTGTGTTCATTGTTATGGTCTTAGATATAGGTAAGTAGTAGGTCACTACCTATTACCATTTTACTAAACTGGCAATAGGTAAGAAAATTTACTTTTATATATTTAAATATGTTTATGACCATGTACCACGGATGTCTCACAAAACGTAGTGAAGTTTCCTCGAAATTACAGCAGTGACAGATGTCACTAAACTTAAATGCCTTTTAACCTGAGAACATGTCTACCCTACTCAGTACCCAAAAAGCATCATCTCTGCACAATAATGTGCAATCCTCCCAAATTTCATGTAAATTCATTCAGCCATTTTCACGCTACATCAAATACAATAGTCTATGGAAAATGCATTGATGGAAAAACATGTTATGGGACCCCCTTTTATCTTTGCACCCCTTTACATGATAAAAAATGTAGAAAATGTCATAGGTCTGGAAAGTTTTTGGGTGATTCATCAAATGGGCGGAAAGCTATTAGGGAGGTAATTCCTATCACTGGGAATACTAACTGTAACTACAAAGTGGCAATCAGATTAAATGTGACTTCTTTCTTTTTATCAAGTATATTTTGTTATGTGTTTGTTTATTGGTTTACACTATCATGTGACCATAAATGTGTCTTTAGTTGTTCATTAAGTAATTCTGAAACTTTACATATGCATTCTAGTTTATTTATTGGGTTTCTTTGCTACTTTTAGTAGAAATGTGCTATATATGAAGCCTAGCATAAATGAAATACTCATTATTGTTATAAAAATTAAAATTATAATTTTGCTAATGACCAATTATCATGTCCTCCATATAGTAGATTGTGTAGCTCACTGCTAGGTCACGTTTGCATTTTGTTGCACAGGAGTGCATAAGGAAGATGTTTTTTGTTTGGCTTCTTGAGCACAGTTTTATTTTGTGAGCCAGAGAGCATGCAAAGAAAACTTATGTGGATTAAGATAGATTCTATTTGTTATTGATTTGTTTATAGGCTTCTATTAGGTTGCAACCATAAATGGGTCTTTCATGTGTTCATGTAGTAAATATGAAACTTTACATATGCAGTCTAGTTTATTTTTTGTGTTTTCTTGCTAATCAGTAATATTATGCTACAAGATAGCACTAAGATGAAACAACTTATAACATGTACTTACTCTACTTACCTGTAGTACAGCAAAGGATCATCTGCACACTCTAATATGTAACATTACCAAAGTTCACATAAATCCAGCTGACACTTTCTGTGCTATGTGAAATACAAAGGTCTATGGAAAATGTGTTGGATTTGAAGCCCATTTTGGGACTCAATTTGTTCTTTGCACCCCCTTGATCAAACACCACAAAACTTTCAGTCCACCAAAAAATGAAATGGGTACAGCAGGTCTGCAAAATGTCCCACACATTTGTTAAACAGGTGCAAATTTATAAAAGGACAAAAATCATAAAACTCCCTAACCCTGGTCACCCTAACTATAGCTCTGTTATATATAATATATCCTACAGGCAGTCTATCCCCAATGCAGGCACCCTTGCATCATGGTGCAAAGGTGCCTGTGTTACATCCAGGATTGCTTTTGTGCAGGAAAGTACAAATTAATGCGCAAAACAATCCTCTGGGGCAGTATGCAGCACATATAGAAAAAGGAAAAAACTAGGAGAAATAAACATATTTCTCCTTGTTATGCCTCACATGGGAAGGTGTAGCATTTTGACACATTCCCAGGTTTGCTAGTGTTAGTAAATCTGTGAATGCTCCCAAACCATGTGTGGACGCATGGGAACACCCAAACTCCACCTTTGGAACTCCTCCCCAGGGCATAGTAACACGACTTCTGCTGCCTTGTGTTCCTCCATATCTACTATGCCACACAGAGCCACCATAGTAAATCTGACTGAAGGTCTTGCGTTGCCTTGCATCACCTTGTGTGACGCCAGGGCAACGCAAACCCTTCATTAATCTGATCCTCTATACCTCACCGTATAAACTCAATATACCCCAAGAAATTGCTAAGACAATTCATCACAAGACTTGTAGTGTAACTGGATGTGTCTAAGTAGGACTTAGACAGATTGTATCGAAATCTTGTTCTTTCAAAATTACTTCCATTGCAGAGTGGACACGTTTATAAACTACCACCTTGAAAGTTTGTCATTTTAAATTATTCATAAGTCATAAATTGCGGCTTGCCTCTGTAGTGCAAAATGTGCTAAGTAAGTGACCTGCCCTCAACAGCTTAACACGTGTGGTATTATGTGTGCTGCCCACTCCAATCAACCACAAAATATGATAGTGAAAACCTAACATTGTTAAAATCAGATAATACATTAACATTCTCCAGCTATTCCAAACAATGTGGTAAATAGGTCTTTCAAGTAGTCACATCTAGTTCTCTGCAACTCAACCCAGATCCAGGAAGGCAATGTGTCCAGTGGTGCTCGGCTCAGCTTACAGACACAGCACTGTATGGCTGCCAGGATTGACGTCCAACCAGATCTGAGCTCTAAAACATGTTTTCCACTAGGGTATTCAGTCTTATTGGCAATAACCGCTGCTATGACCTCATTTCTAATTTGTCTCATAGCTGATTTCACATGTTAGCTTTGTCCATAAGGAGTTTTTCCTCTATGGTCCAGTGCTCTCAGATCCCACCGACTATCATAGTAAGACAGGAAAAGTGCTTGTTTTTTTTTTAACATTTTGAAGTTAATTCCCCACCATGTGTCTGCAGCAGATTACACTACAACCATTGTTAAGACATTTTTGTAAGGTTTAAAACTATATTTTCCATGACTGAGTTTTATTGCATGACTTCTGCCATTTTGCTTCTGATGATATAAATATGGCCTCATTCTAGACAACCACTGGCAATGTTCATGGGTCTTGCTTTGTTATTAACCAATTTCCCAATGGTTGTTCACTGTAAGAAGTGGCCAATAATATTGTGAGGCCATGTCAGAATTGTACTTTTTCTATCCTTTATTATAGATATAGCATTTCAATACAGCCGCCATGTTGCATTACACTGTGTTCAGACTCAACATGGTGGCCTATACGAAAAGGTTTGATTATTATTAATAGATAAAACAGAATTACGAAATATCCACGTTGCACATTGTTTTTGTCAATGCTTGTACCACAATTGTACAAGTATTGAAAAACCAGTACTGGCAGCTGCAATGTTTGCTGCATCCTGGCTTTTCCTAGAAGCCTTGACACAGGGTAAAGAGTGAGGAGTGGGAGGGCAAAGGTCACAGGGGTTGGGAAAAGCAAAAAGCAAGTAGTCAGGAAATGAACTGCGGGGGAGTGCACAGGGTGGAAAACAACCAATGGGGATAGTGAAAGGGTAGCACGGAAAAGAGGTACAGCCAAACACAAAAAGGGAAGTGCCATGGAAACACACTCCAGGACATTTAGGGCCTTGAAGTCATGAATGGAAGAAGGCAACTCATCCAGTAAGCAAGCATTAGTAAACCCAATGTGTCTCGCCTAAGCAAGAGCTATTGGCTTTGCCAGTGTCTTTTAGTTGTAGGACAGCAATAGCTGCTTGCAGCATGGCTAAAAGTTATTTTAAAAGTGCTAATACGTGGCCGGTGCTGGCTGCGTCATAGTGTTTTTTTTTCTTATAGGGGGTGAGCAGGAGGGAAGGTGGGAAAGAACAGGCAAAACTGATAATGGTACAGAAGGTGTAAGGGAAGGGTAACAGGACTAAAAACTCTATGACGAGGCCTGCGCTGGCCATGTTGTAGCTCTTTTTTCTTATGGTGGGTAGGGAATGTGTAACATGGACAAGGAGCGTGGGAAAGCAAAGAAGCAATAGGGATAAAAGATAGGAGGGGAATAAACATAAACAACACAAGTGGTGGGAGGGAAGAAGCAGTGTGGACAACGGGGTGGTGTGAGGGAAGAATGAACATGGACAATCTAAGGTGGGAGTCAAGCGGCAGCACGGACAAGGACAACAGGGAAAGAAGAAAAAAATAAAATATCTCAATCACAGTGTGCTCAGCGGAAAGACAGCAATCAAGCTGAAGCACTCAGTATTTTGGCCATGCTCCAGCTGAAAGAAGGGGACGTGAACCTGGCATGCGACAGGTAATTAGAAGGCAGCAAGTAAGAGTGACAATGAAGCCAATGAATGGTAAGCAGTTGGCGGGCTGCACGTCCCTTGTTGTAAACAATATCTCTTGCAAATGAGGGTGCTCACACTGTCACAGGCGAGACCTAAAAAGTGGTCCACATTCTCCAAATAGGGGAAGTTTTAAACTTGTAATGGATTTCTGTACTTGTGTTTTACAAGTTATGGGTGACTGAATGGAATGACCCACCAAACTAGAAAACAGCCAAAAAATTAACCTCATGCACTGGCCTATCAGACCGGTGCTCCTGACACTGCCAGTCTGCTCTATAGGCCAGACCGACTCTGTAGGTTACATGTTCAAGTCCTGTTAAGACCAATTTAGTTTTTCCATCATTCCAGTGTAAGTAAATTAAGTGACATTAGATTCCTAATAGTAACATTGTTACTTATAGTATAGAGAAAGCACAAACTATGGTAGGAAGCACTGTATACAGAACATGTTAATATTAGAGTTTTATGGCCGACTCTTCCCCAGCTTTATGTGCCCTTGCAAGGCAGCTGCCTTTCTGCAAATGGGATTTCAACTTGCGCCAGCAAGCATCTAAAAAACAATAACATTAAAAATAGTCATAATAATGTTTGAGGAACAGAAGCAATAGAAAGACCCATAGAAATATTAATATATCAGTGTGTATGTGTATGTATGTATGTATTGCAACTTGTAAAGCGTGAATTGTCACCATAATGGTATCCTGGCGCTGATAACAGAAGAGACTGACACACATGCGGCTAAGCCTTGAATCAGGTGCTGCTGTGGACAATTAATTAAGGAAGTGTCTTTAATAAGGCCTTTCTGAATTTCAGTAGATCCATAGATGATCTGAGAGAGAGGGGTAACTTGTTCCACAGTAAGGCAACTTGGACTGTGAAAGCACGACCCCTCTGTCACTTCTTCTGTGTGTGTGTGTGTGTTTGGACCTATGTGTGTCTAGCAGTGGGTTTGTGTCTGTGCCTGTGTGTATCTAGCAGTCTGTTTGTGCCTGTATGTCTGTAGCAGTAAGTATGTGGCTGTGCCTGTGTGTCTAGCAGTGCATGTGTGTCTAGGAGTTTGTGTTGGGGTCTGTGTGTGTTTGGTAGTTTATCTGTGCTTGAGTGTGTCTAGCAGACTGTATGTGTATGTATCTGTGTGTTGAGCTGTGTGTATAAAACAGTGTGTGTGTGTGTTTCTAGCAGTGTGTGTGTTTGTGCCTGTTTATGTCTACCAGTATGTTTGTGTCCATGATTGTGTCTACCTAGCATTGTATCTGACTGTGTGTCTGTAGCAGTAAGCGTGTGGTTGTGCCTGTGTGTATCTAGAAGTGTGTCTTTGCCTGTGTGTCTGTACCAGTAAGTATGTGACTATACCTATGTGTGCCTAGCAGTGTGTCTATACATTTGAGTCAAGCAGTGTGTGTTGGTGTCTGTTTGAGTGTGTCTAGCAGAGTGTATGTGTGTCTAGCTGTGTGTTTGTCTGTGTCTCTGTCGAGTAGTGTGCCTGTGTGTGTATGTGTAGGTGGCACAAGCAGTGCTGCAGGCCACTAGTTCCATTTAATTTACAGGCCCTGGGTATATGGTAGACCACTTTACAAGGGACCTACACGTAAATTAAATATGCCAATTCTGTATGTGGCAATCAAACCATGTTTTAGGGAGAGAGCATATGCACTTTAGCACTGGCCGGCAATGGCAAAGTGCTCAGAGTACTAAGGTCAACATAAAGACTCAGCAAAAAGTGGAGGAGAGAAAAAGCAAAACGTTTGGGGTGACCCTTCAAAGAGGGCCATTTTCCGATAGGCACTGTACAGAAATATTTAAATGTGAAAGATCTTGAGCTCAGGGCTCACAATCTTTGGAGAGGACTCGGTGCACCACAGGTTGTCTCAGTTTAAAACTATCTCTCACATAGGACAACATTGGGATTACCTTAAAACATCTATTAAGTGTAACTTCCAAATTGGAAAAGATAGAAATATAGAGTTTGGTGTCCCTGGACTCACAATTGAAAATCACAACTTATGGTGAAGTTGCATTTTAAATTGAAAATCTGTGCAGGTAGGCCGTAGGTAGCCCATAGGGCAGGGTGCTGTGTAAGTAAAAGATAGTACAATCCACATTTGGGTTTAAGTACTGGGTCTCCGACCCCACCAAATCAGACACTTCAGGAGCTATAACTGGACTCTGTTAGAAGAACTGCGGTGCATGCAGCAAAGACTGTTACCTTCCTGGACTGCTGAACTGAAAGGACTGCTTTTCTGCTGTGCTGTAGTGCTGCTTGCTGCTCTCTGACACTGGTGAGGGAGAGCTGGACTCTGCCTTGTAACTCAAAGTGATCTCCAAGAGCTTGTTGGTTTGCCTCCTGTTGCTAGAGACTCAGGGATATCAAAGTCTCTACCCCTGTGTCTGGTTCACTGGAAGTGGACCCAGATACTGCACCAGTGAAATTGATGCATCTCCTGTCTGCAGGAAGCGGCAATTGATGAATTGACCCTGTTGCGGGAGTAAAATAGGCGCATCAGCACCATCTCTGACATTGACAGACACACACCCTGTCTGCTGAAAGCAGCACCCGGAGTATCATCATCAGTACAGCACTAAAACCATTGCAACACCGCCATCGCTGAAGAAGTATCGACATATCCCTTTAACGGTATGGAGATATCTGGCGCATGGGCTTCGGAATCAACGCTTCTCGGCTTCAAAGCTCATCTTTGGAAACCAACGCATAGCCATCAAAGCGTGGGAGAAAAAAATAAATGCCTCCCTCGAATGTGGGACTGATGCTGGTAAAGTATGACCTAAAGTAGCCCCTAAACCTCCATTTGCTTCTAAGTGCTATTTTTACAATTATTTTTTTTAAATGTCTCAACGTGTACTTATTGGATTTTTGTCATTCTGGTCTTGTTTTGTCAAGTATATGATAATCTATTTTTCTAAGCCTGTGCGGTGTCTTTTTGTGGTGTTTTCATTGTGTTACTCTGTGTGTGTTGCACAAATACTTTACACATTGCCTCTTTAGATTAGCCTGACTGGTCTGTGCCAAGCTACCAGAAGGTGAGCACAGGTAATCTCTAAGTGTGTATCTGAATTACCCTGACTAGGGTAATGGTACTTACTTGGACTGGGTGCATTCCCCTGCCAAGTAGAGACCCCATTTCTAACAATGCCCATCTCTGCTAAAACTATCAGCAGTTTGTCCGAAAGATGAAGCCAAAAATGGCGATTCATTTAATTCTGTTAATGCACAAGAACCGCACATAGTCAATTCCTCAGTAAGAAAAAAATCCAAAATGAAAAAAATATGTTTCTTTCTGAACTTTTTGGGTGGAAGAAGTGTGGTAAATTCGCATGAAAATTGAGAGTTAGTTTTGGACTAGAACACGCAAAGAATACGTACCAAACAAAACACAAGAAACAAGGACAACTGGAGTTTAAAAGAAAGCACTATGACCCAGCCAGTGCTGGCCACATCATAGTGCCTTTTTTTCTTACTGAGGGTGGAGGGGGCAACACGGACAGCTTGAGGGTGGAAGGTGTGAGGAAAGAAGCTCAGGGCAGGTCAGCCAGGCAACACAAACAATAGGAGTGTGGGAGGTGGGCGGGAAAAAATAAAAATAAAATAGTATCTGAATCAAAGCAGCAGAAGATCTCTAATCAAGATAAAGATATGAGTACTTGGTCCATGCTCCACACAAAAGAAGAGAAAGTGAAGTTGAAAAGCACTGGACAATTAGGAGCAGCAAATAAAGAGTGACAATGAAGCCAACAAATGGTAAGCAAAGGGCAGGCTCCAAAATCCTTGTTAGAATATGCCTTTTAAAGTTCACTCTAAGTATAAGTTAAAGTATTGGATAAAATGCTACTTATAACAGATAGCTAGAGCTGTGTGTAGAAACGACAAAAGGTGTTTGTCATGAAGGCAAATAGTGCAGTAAGTGAAATTCCAGTCTAACCGTGTTTGGTCTGAAAAAGCTGCAGAACGTATCATTGGAGCATATGGCTCGTTGCAAAAGTCAAGGTGGACATTCAGCATAAGTGTTCTGGTGTTGTAGGAGTGCCCGTTCTCTGTAGCCTGAAAGTTCACCAGGTTTGCTGTGAATAGTGAATATTTACTTGCAGTACACCGTCTCAGCTAGTTGCATTCCATGAGCATTTATTTATTAGAATCTATAAACACTCAACCTCCCTCGAGCACCGAAAGACAGCCCTTTAGCAATCTTTTAAGTGGAACCCCATGCTTTCCAGGATCAGCTGATTGTGCCACACACAGAAGTGTTAAAGGCAAATTCAGCCAAACCAGCGCCTAACCGGCTCGAAAGAAATAAGCCAGTGCACAGTGTGTCTGCGTGGGGACATTGGTTGGCTCCATCCATCAGCAAAGATTAGATGAGGGTCATTAGAAGAATATAATCAAGATGCTACTAGGCTAAAGGCAAGACTATTGGGTAATCAAGAAAAAATATCTACTAAGAAATTAATTCGCATTATTAGTTTTTATATATTTTATTTATAAAGCGCATTCTAAATTGTCAGTTGTTTTTACACCTTTGTAACCCAAAAACGATTCTTTCATTGTGCCCCTCTGAGAGATACCACCTTCAGAAATCAATGGGTCTTTTATTATAACTGTGTTTGTGTACTGCTTAGATGTCCAGCATTCAGATTCTGCCAGTGCCAGCCTTGCTGGGACTTATTTTACAATGTGCCTTTGGGTTCCTTCCTCATTAGTTTCTGCACATTCGTGATAATCAAATTAATTGAAGTTGTGGTTCATTCGTTACAGGACAGTGTTCTACTGCGTTCGGCATCGCGTGTTGTTGGAATCAACCAGTGCTTAATTTGTGCTTGTTGTTTCTGGTGCGGAGCACTGGCACTTATTTTTTAGGTCCGGCGCTTAGTCTTCTGCCTCAAGCATTTGCTGCGAGCAAAAGACACATGTGGGAAAGAGGGAGGAAGAGAAAAACGGAAAAGCGTCACAATGGGAGAAAGCGGAAAGCTACAAGAGTGAGCGGAAGGGGCAGGGAGTGGCTGTAAATGGATTGAAGAGGCCAGAGATGGCTTCAGGATTACGCTGCCTCAGTGTTCTGTGCTCGCACATTTACATGCAGCAGCCGCGTGTTTAAGAGGAGGGCTTTGGGCACCAGCACCTTTTTATTTACAAATTAAGCACTGGAATCAACAACAATGGACCTCTTGCTTCAGTGTTCTTCTATAGCTCTCATTACTGATCCTAACTTCAGCCTTGATCCTGAAGTCAGCAGTAAGCCTTGCTTTGCTTCTTTACCTCGTGCTGTGATTCTACAGTTTCACATTTGCCTTCTGCTCCAGTATGCTAACAGTTGTATTTTCCATGAGGCTGTGCTCCTCTTTGATTGGTCTATAAATTACTATTGATTCTCATCTCACGCCAGTCAATTCTGAAGTGTATCCTTACTCTCTATGCGTCTTTGAACTGGATTCTCTTTTTTTAGTACTTCTACTGGAAGACATACTGCACAAATATAGCTGGTTTTAACCTGCCATCTCTAGTAGGACTTGATCCTAAATAGGCTCTCTTACAGTTTTCTGTGACAGTCGACAACTGTGAAATATTCGGCCTCAGGGCCTAAGCCCCTGATTCTCTGTGTCTCAGTAAATCTGGAAAGAACGATGTTTGTGATCGATTCCTGATTCTAATTTGAGCAGTGATTGGGATCCAACTTGTGATCTTTACCAAGACAAATTTATCTGGGTATCTCATGGAACAAATGCAAGGAAAACGTAAAGTACTGCCCTGTGATACAAGCGGTCCCATATGTTATTCCTCATTGTGACCTACGAATCTTGGTACCAGAGGTAAAGCTGCCCAGGAAAAAAACGCGAGATGCAGTAGTGGTATCGGCCCCGGATGGTATAAACTGCAGATAATTCCAACTTGGTCGGATGACCTTGTTGAAGGAAGCCATCACTTTCCTCTTAGCCAAAGGGACAGAGATGTATAATTGCAGTTTATAAAATGAAAGCTTATAATATGTGTTTGCAGTCATGCTTTACTTTTGGAATGCAAATGTGGCCCATTCAGTGGTAGAAGCAGACAACACAGTCTGCATTTAAATACCTATGTCCTATGATGCATAACATGTTGCACCTGTTATCTGGCGATTTAACCAACACACATGGAAACCAAATAATCAGGACTACGTGCGAAAATGTTTGTACAAATGTATTTTTTTTACTAACATGGTAAATTATGTTCACCAGATTAAGAAATTAGGTGATCAATCAAGGTGGTGGGAAAATTAAATTTTTAATCACTCACAAATTGGTGTTCGGAATTTCAATTTGTGGGCGAGTTACTACATCTTGGAAAATTTTCCTCATTCGTATTTCAACTTGAAAAACCTGCTGAAAGGTAAAAGGGGCAAACATGGTCAGAATGATGGAAAATGGGTGCAAAAAATCGGATAACACAGGACATACCCCATTCCGATCTTCGGAACCCTTTATTTTGAAGTACCCACTAAACACCCCTTTCGGAAGAACTAGTATTTACCACCCAAACTGTGGTCGAATGAGGCCTAAATCTATTCTGCTTGCACATTCATAAGTATTAAAACGTGTACAAGTGATGGTTTATGCCCTAAATGGACGTATCTGCCCTTTGTGGATTCATTTTACATTAGATACAATGTGGACGGTTTTAGGTTATATTTATTGCAATAATTGTGACCACATACGCTCATCTAATTGTAATGTAAGCATACGATTGTGATTCAGAATAAACCTGGCAATGAAACACCCATCCCACAGTCATATACAAAATGTGTCTTTGCAATGTCTTATTTAAAATGTTCACGTAGGATTAACTGTAGACTAGATTTATGATTTCAGTTTAATATGAAGCTCTGATCTATTAACAAAAGATGTGCAGTCTTAGAAGATTTCAATTGTAAATTAAAAAATATTGGTATTTAATGAATGTACCAAACTATCTGACACAAATTCTAAGGTAAAACAGAGGTCACTTTCCATAATGAGCAATATTCATGTCACCGGAGCCTAGTGATTTAAAGGCCAGTAGATAAAACATAGAATTTCAACTTGGAGTCATTTTCTGAACTCCGCATTTAATATTTGGCTGCGGATTGTATCATAAATCTTTACATTTTTAATAATGTTTTTAAGAATAATATAAATCCTGGGATTTATATATGAATCATTGTACTTATGATTCCTTGAGGGACTCCTGTGGGCTAGGGGTGGGCCACTTTCTAGCATATAGTGAACTGAACTGGGCTGACAGATTTATAAGGAATGTAAAAACAAGCCCCCTAAAACTTCTGCCCTAGTTCTGTTGCTTCCATTCAGCAATGGACGTCACGTGATATCCCCCCATATGGTTCTTTCTCCCCCACTTTTTATCTAATATAGAAACATTAAAGAGAGGTGGGAAAAAGTTGAAAAGAGTAGTCAGACAGATATTCTGCAATACTCAGCATGGTCACGAGACAACATCAATTTAGATTTACTTAGTTTAACTAGGTACATCAAACTTGACACCTAAAAAGACAGTGGCAATGCATCCCAGGACCACTGATCATTGCCCATGAGGTCTTTCCCTGCAGACAGATTTTCATCATATGGTGTCGGAATGTAGGGTTACTGTACAATTTTGTGGGCACTGTGGTGTTTCTTCTATAATAATATAAATCCTGCAAAGATATCTGCAGATCTGGAATAATTTGTAAAAAGTCCTATACGCGGTCCATTGTACATTCTGATTGTGTAACGCTGTTTATTTGCATTTACCATTGAAAAGTTTTTATGCTACAGGATTTTTGTATTCTGCAACGTTCACCATTTCAATCAGCACCTCGGCACTATTTTGAAGATTATAGTCTAGTGATGGGTTGCCCATTAAGGAAGTTGCTCCATGGTGGATTCGTACATGTGACTCTCCCCCTTAAAGCAGTGTCAGTGTGTGTATTTACCGTTAAGTGGCTAAGCAGTTTTGTTCTCAAAATGTCGGTCTCTGCTCCTATTCTGCTTATGTCTTTCAGCTTTTGTAGAGGTGGCCTTCTGTTTCTGCTTTCTGTGTGATCACTTTCCTCTGACATCATACTTCTGCCTGTGGTTCATCAAAAGGAAAACCCCATGGAGGCCATGGTCTTGAACTTTCCACCAGGAGTTGTGGGTACGAGGAGATGTGGGAAGGCGATAATTCATAGTCCATTTTTGAGAATAACAGTTGGTACCAAATTTCCAGCCAATATAGATAGTGAGATTTTTCCCCTGATTGGTGTGGTGATCAAAATGCCATTAAATGCTTGTTAGGTTGTCACCACTTGGGTTCTATTTCTGCTTCCACTGATTTAAGATGAGGTGACATGATACTAGGACGGTTGCTTGATGCCGCTCATGTGTTGGTAATGTAGGATTTCAATTGCTGGTAAGATTTCCCTTCTTCGATTGAGCGCGCAAGCGCTCTGTCCTGTTGTAATCTATCTGTGGGCTTTTAACCACGCCCACCGCACAGCCATCACTATCACTGGTTCCTTAGCTTGCCTTTCACAAATCCTTTGTTATCATTGTTTAATGCTTTACCTTTGTCCCTCCTTGGGGCAGTTTTGTTACCGCCTTGGCCATCGACCCTGTTCCATGGATAGTTGCACGCTTGCAGATACGTTTGACTGCAAAGGAACTTCTTTTTCCTTTTGTGTCTCTCCTTCGTGCTCATGATGGACTTGCATTTTGAATCAGCTCGCTTATGTCAACTGTTTTACTTTTCATTTTCAATTTATGTGGCAAGAAAAGTCCAGTTAGGAATTTACAACGACAATAGCTCTAACTCGAGCAAATGCAAGACCCATTGCATTGCAAATGCTTGTTTCCCAGTGGAGATGCATTTCAAGAGTTGTTGACCCCATTAGATCTAATTAGTTTGTCACTGCTTCAACTCATGTGAAAGGCCTCTTCCTAAATTTAGCAACAAGTGCATACACAATTTATTGAGTCTTTACCACTGTTGAAAAAAGCATTGGTTTTGTGATTTACAACCTTGGAATAATATTCTATGGCCTATTATCCGAGTAAACTAGTCATATGATGCCAAATCAATTCATATGCAGAGTAAAAACTGGTGCTACTCTGGGCCTGATTTAGATCTTGGTGGAGGGGAATAATCCGTCACAAACATGACAGATATCCTGTCTGCTGTATCAAGGTTTGTGACGGCTAGCCCATCTGCTGTTTCACGTTTCCATTATATCCTCTGAGTGTTCCATCTGTAAAGATCTAAATCAGGTCCTCTGTCTTTCCAAACCCTTTCTGGTTAAATTGTTTCTTCCAAATTGGATTTTCACACAAAGTGCCTCTTAAATCTGGTCAACACTCATAACATTTCATACCACTCAAACCTGATAAAAATGCATACAAGATGTTCAAACATAACTTCATAAAAGATTACTCCAAAAATGTGATTCCAGATCAATAGGTCAGTTCAAGGGATAGGAACCTTAATTAGTTTGATTTCTATTTCATCACACTGAAAGACTCCATTAGAAAACAGATTTATACATTTACAAGGGAGGCCCAACCCTCACTTCCTGTCTCTGCCCCATGGTACTGAGTAGCTTGACCATCTCCATCCTCAGCTACTGAAGTAGATATTCTTGAATCATCCCATCCTGACTGCCCGTCCACCTCTCAATTTGTGTTCCGCACTCAGACCACCTACTCATCTCCTAAGAATTTCCTTTTGAACATCTTCTTCCTTGATTGCTTAAATTTGAAACGTCCATATGCAGCTCCACTCTTCTGCATTTTGAATGAAGTCCCCTCTTCTCCCTCCTCTGATCTCTCTTTTTCCTACACATCAAATGCTCCACCTTATCATTTCAATTGAGATTACCTCCCGTATTTTTTTTCTATTCTGAAACTCTCCCAAGCCATTGTTAATGCTTTTTGGATGCTTGAATTCTCTAGACAAAGACTATATTGGAGTCCATTGTGCTGCGACCTACTCACATAGTCCATACACCAGCACTCATCGTTTCACTCTCATTAATACTGGGTATAAAAGCACAGCCAACAACTCCTCTTAGCACACCAAGGCAGACTTATCTTCTCTTAATGATCATACATGCAAACTGAGGCTGTGACACTACATGTTTGAGGCCTCACTTCTTTGTGATCTTTACAGTTTCATAAATTCATTGATAAGTAAAGATGATTCCATCTAACAAAACTCTGTCTTTTAACTATAAGCTTCTCCTACAATCTGGATCCTTATGTACCAAATATAAGCAAGATAAAGACCTTCAACTGGGATATTTTTTCCAGGGTAAAATGCACGCCTGCACTAGACTAAATAGGTCACCACATCCATGCAAATCTATACCTCCACTTGCATATATTAAAAGGTTTGTTAGAGGACTATAGCTCAGAAAGACTAAGACCAAATAGCTTATTAAGGTCCTTTACATGTACTCGCCATATGAGCTCACCTCTTCCTCCATATAATGCCCAAAACACCAGGCATAAATTGTGGATTCCATAGTTGACATGAACCTGGATCTTATGATGCTGACAGAAACTTGCTTTAATCAGGGTTTCCCACCTCGTCATAGATTTTTTCCCGCTACCTGACTATTCCACCTTACATCTTAATAGGAAGGGTAAGGTTGGGCGTGAAGTCACCTTGTGCTATTGTATCTCTCTAACATGCCACCTTGTGGCTTCAGAAGCCCTTGCCACTTTGCAATACCAATAGGTGATCTTTACTTCAATGCCACTGAATCTACCAATATTCACATTATCTACCACATATACCTCCCATTCATTAAACTTCCATGCAATACATAGAAGAGGTCTGATATGTATTTGCCCTCTCTGACACTCTAATCCCCAACTTTATTCTACAACAGTCCATATCACTAACTTCTAGCCATGCTGAATAGCAGCTACACTTATGTACAACATGGCAAAACACATTGCCAAAGCCCATAGCTCTTGTATAGCAAGGCCTATTGACTTTGCTAATGCTTATTTAGTTATAGCAGGTGAACCTGAATGACAGAAATGTGATACAGGAGACATTCTTTTGAAGTGTGAGAGAGGTGATTGCAGTGGTCATCTTTGGACAGTGAAGCTCCTAGGGCCCAAGTCAGTTGAATCATAATTCTACACCAGCAGGTTTACTCCTCGCAGGGCTGTAGATTTAAGATCATTTTGAATTCTCATAGGGTTTTCATGTTATAGGTTGAAAACTGTGCCAGTCATACCTTTCCAGTAAGTAATGATTATACATTTATTAAGAAATATGTCCATAAAACATAAATATCAACTTATTAAAAACCTATAATTATCACTTAAACCATCATCTTAACATGACATCATTAAAATCTAAGCCTTGATGTTTAATAAAAATTTAAAAACGTGCAGTTTTCCAGGAGTAACCCTGGAAAAAATTAAGAATTCATTTTTTTCAAGCAAAAATGAGTTTGTAAGCGGAAAAAGCAAGTGGAAACGCACTTGCTAATGCTTTTATTTATTTGGTGAGTATATTTTTTTCAGGGTTTTTTTCAGGGTAAAATTACATAGAAGAGAAAACTAATTTTCAGTTAGGTGTTTCCTGAAACCACAACGATGATGTCCTGCCTTTACCATACTGTTGTGTGAGCATGGTATGCAGATGCTAATGGGGTAGGTTTGTAGCATGGTTGCCTTACCCTCAAGCGACTGCATGTATGGGTGGAAGGATGCATGTGTGAAGAGTGTCCTCCCTGTTTCAGAGGATTTGATTGTGGTGTAAGACAGCCACAGATGTGCTACCAGGTGTCACATCGATGTATATTCCATTACTATAGATTGTACATTTTTTATATTTTCCTGAGGCCATATCTGAACTTCAGGGTTGCTCTGAGTGGTGGATTTAGTGCTGAATCCTTAGTGTAGGAAAATGGCACTGTTGGCATGGTTACCCCCTAACTGTTTGCCTTTTGTTGATGCTAGTTATGATTTAAAGTGTGCTGGGACCCTGCTAACAGGGCCCCAGCACCATTGTTCTTTCCCTAAACTGCACCTTTGTCTCCACAATTGGCACAGCCCTGGCACACAGATAAGTCCCTTGTAAATGGTACCCCTGGTACCAAGCGCCCTGTGGCCAGGGAAGGTTTCTAAGGGATGCAGCATGTACTATGCCACCCTGAGGACCCCTCACTCAGCACATGCACACTGCCTCACAGCTTGTGTGTGCTGGTGGGGAGAAAAAGACTAAGTTGACGTGGCACTCCCCTCAGAGTGTCATTCCAACAACCCGCTGCCTGTGGCATTATGTAAGTCACGCCTCTAGCAGGCCTTACAGCCCTAAGGCAGGGTGCACTATACCACAGGTTAGGGCATAGCTGCATGAGCACTATGTCCCTACAGTGTCTAAGCCAATTCTTATACATTGTAAGTGCAGGGTAGCAATAAAGAGTGTATGGTCTGGGAGTTTGTCAAACACAAACTCCACAGTTCCATAATGGCTACACTGAATATTGGAAAGTTTGTTATCAAACTTCTCGGCACAATAAACCCACATTGATGCCAGTGTGGGATTTATTGAAAAATGCACACAGAGGGCATCTTAAAGATGCCCCCTGTATACCAGCCCAACTACTAGTGCTAGGCTGACTAGTTTCTGCCAGCCTGCCACATCCAGGCGGGTTTCTGGCCACATGGGGTGAGTGCCTTTGTGCACTCTGTGACCAGAAACAAAGGCTGTACTGGGTGGAGGTGCTTCACACCTCCCCCTGCAGGAAATGTAACACCTGGCTGTGAGCCTCAAAGGCTCAAGCCTGGTGTTACAGCACCCTAAGGCACTTCAGCTAGTGGAGATGCCCGCCCCCCAGACACAGCCCCCACTTTTGGCGGCAAGTCCAGAGGAGATAATGAGAAAAACAAGGAGGAGTCACCCTCCAGCCAGGAAAGCCCGTAAGTTATCCTGAGCTGAGGTGACTCCGGGGATTTCCCCCAATAGGACTATGATGTGCCCCCCTCCCCACAGGGAGGAGGCACAAGGAGGGTGTAGCTACCCTCAGGGACAGTAGCCATTGGATACTGCCCTCCAGCCCTAAACACACCCATAAATTGAGTATTTAGGGGCCACCCTGAACCCAGGAAAACAGATTCATAACGACCTGAAACAAGAAGAAGGACTGCTTACCTGAAAGCCCTGCAGAGAAGATGGAGACAACAGACTTGTCCCCAGCCCTAATGGCCTGTCCCCAGACTCAAAGAACCTACAACAGCGATGCATCCAGCGGCACCAGCAACCTCTGCCATCTCAGAGGACTGCCCTGTAACCCAAAGGACCAAGAAACTCCCGTGGACATCGGCTCTGTCCAAGCAACAAAGAAGAAAACAACTTTAAAGGGACTCCAGCCTCACTCCAGAAGCGTGAGTCCCAAACACTCTGCACCCAATGCCCCCGGCTCGTGACCAGAAGAACCAACACTGCAGCGAGGACCCCCAGGCGGCTCCCACGACATGGACACCCTGTGAAGACCTCCCTGCACCTCCACAGCGACACCTGCAGAGAGAATCCAGAGACTCCCCCTGACCGCGACTGCCCGGTAACAAAGAATCCGACGCCTGGAACAAGCACTTCACCCTCAGCCCCCAGGCCCGAGAGAAACCAACCACTGGTGCAGGAGTGACCAGCAGGTGGCCCTCATCGTTGCCCAGTTGGTGGCTGGCCCGAGAAGCCCACCTGTGCCCTGCCTACATAGCCAGAGTGACCCCCATTTCTCTCCATTGATTTCTATCTAAAACCAACACCTGCTTTGCACACTGCACCCGGCCTCCCCTGTGCCGCTGAGGATGTATTTTGTGTGCCTGTTTGTGACCCCCCCAGTGCTCTACAAAACCCCTCTGGTCTGTTCCCAAAGACATAGGTACTTACCTTCTAGCAGACTGGAACCGGAGCACCCCTCCATAGGCGCCTATGTTTTTTGGGCCCTACTTTGACCTCTGCACCTGACTGGCCCTATGTTGCTGGTGCTGGATGTTTGGGGTTTACTTGAACCCCCAACTGTGGGCTGCCTATGCCCCGGACACTGAACTTGTAAGTGCTTTACTTACCTTCTAACTAACTTGTACTTACTTCCCCCAGGAACTGTTGATTTTTGCAGTGTCCACTTTTAAAATAGTTTATTGCCATTTTTGCCAAAACTATGTACCTTACTGTTTTAGTTCAAAGTTCCATACTTACCTATGCCAAGTACCTTACAATTTATGTATTCACTTGAATTCTGATTAATATTTTTCAATATAAAAAGATATTGGCCTGGAGTTAAGTCTTTGAGTGTGTGTTCTCATTTATTGCCTCTGTGTGTACAACAAATGCTTAACACTACCCTCTGATAAGCCTACTGCTTGACCACACTACCACAAAATAAAACATTAGTATTATCTAATTTTGCCACTATCAACCTCTAAGGGGAACACTTGGACTCTGTGCACACTCTCTCTCACTTTGAGATAGTATATACACAGCCAACTTCCCACACTTAGGGCCAGATGTAGCAAGAAATGCTTTTGCGACTCGGAAATTGCGATTCGGTGCGACTCGCAATTTCCGAGTCGCAAAAGCATATGCAGAATGGTGTCTCAGACACCTTCTGCGAGTCGCTATGGGGTCGCAATGACCCACCTCATTAATATTAATGAGGTGGTTCACATTTTGCGACCCCATAGCGAGTACCTGCACTCACAGGGATGGTGGCCTGCTGAAGACAGCAGACCTCCATGTCTGTGACTACTTTTTAAATAAAGCCGTTTTTTATTTTATTTTGTAGTCCGTTTTCCTTAAAGGAAAACGAGTTGCAAAATAAAAAAAATAACAAAACCATTTGGATTCGGTTTTTCAGAGTAGGCAGTGGTCGATTGGACCACTGCCTGCTCTGAAAACCCCTTTTTGGCAACATTCACAAAGGGGAAGGGGTCCCATGGGGACCCCTTCCCTTTTGCGAATGGGTTACCACCAGTGTGACACTGGCGATAACTGCGAATTGCTTTGCGACCGCATTCGTGGTCACAAAGCAATTTAGCATAGCGATGCGAGTCGCAAATAGGAAGGGGACACCCCTTCCTATTTGCGAGTCGCATTCACAATTTGCGAGTCGGAACCGACTCCCAAATTGTGAATGAGTATCGCATTCGGCATTTTGCATGGCGCAAACTGCGATTTTCGCAGTTTGCACCATGCAAAATGCAGGCTACATCTGGCCCTTAGTATCTCAGGTTCTGCATACGGAGAGGAGAAGGAAGGCTATGGATGGCAGCTGTGGAGGCAGGACATCACAATACGTACCTGAAACTTCAAATTGTATATTAGGATGCAGTTTCGCGAGGAGGGGACAAAGTACATTTACTGCTGTAGAGAGTTTTGGATTAGTAAATTTTGGGTCTCTGGGACTGAATGAACAGAGATTTCCTGTGCTTAATTTGAAAGTTTAAAGATACATTTACACCGTGATAGTCAAATTGGTCACAACTGCAAATTTGATAGCTATACAAGGTAACAAATTATTAAAAATTGGGGTCACTTAGCAGTTAACGGGAATAAATGGCATAGATTTCATCACAGGTGAAGTAGCCGAGATTTAATGACTCATAGAATGCAAGACGCTGATCAGTGAAACACAGGCTACCAAGTAAGGTAAAGTATGGAAGCTAAAACAGATGAAGCATGACCTCCAGTTCATGAAAGGCGAACCTGGGACACTACCAGCAGCCGAGCAGAAGATGATCTGAAGGAGAATAGAGCAGGACATTCCCCTGCTGCTACATTTTGGGTTCGACTGTCTCTATTGCTTCTTTATAATTCTTTAAATGTTGCCCTTTGCCACGTGGATCAGTAGTAGCAGTGAAGCGTGAGAACTGAGGGTTTAAATATCCACAAACAGAAGTGTCTTCTTTGGGTTCATTTCAAATATGACTTTAGGGAAGCTAGGATATGTGGCCAGCAGTTCAAGCTGCTTTGCTAGTCTTGGAGTGAGGTCTGAGTCATTGCATAGGGCTGTTCCTCTTCTGCTATGAAAGCTAAAGACTGCCAGAGTCACTCCCCCAGCACCAAAAAGCAAATAGACTTCACCTTTAAAAATACACCCCTGCAAGAAGCAAAAATGAAAGACAGCCCAATAAAAACAAAACGAGCCACATCAGCAAGACAATAACATTCAAACTCTGACTAGACTCAATCCCCCTATTTAAAGAAGCTATCACAATTTTTTTACAGGTTATTGAATACGATGTGCCCGCCCATCTGAAAGCAATAATACTGCAATTTGTCCTTCTAAAAATGTTTACTCTAGCTTGCATGGGAGCAAGGATGTACCCGGCTGTTTATTCATACTGATGCAGGCATCAATATATATATAGAATCCTTCAGTAATCTAGGGCCTGATGTATGAAATTTCCATTCACAAAACGTGGTTGTAAATCGCTCAGTGACTTTTCGCGAATGGAAAAATATGTTTGCGAACCGGCCTATGTATTAGGTCAGTTCACAAAAGTATGAATTGTAGTCACAATTCGATCGACTTCATCCATATTCATGAGATAGGTCACAAATTGCAACTCACTATGATTGGATGCCATCACAGGTCTAGGGGCAGCAGACCACTAGGTTTGTGATTGCATGTACATAAATGTACACTGAAAAATAAAAGTTTCTTATTTCTTTTTTAAGAGCCCCCTGGACCATTGCCTAGTTCTCAACAAACTTCATTCATTTTGTTCTCAGAGCAATGTATAGAGTGGAGCAAATCTTATTGCTCATAAACACAAATTCAAAGTCTTCAGTGTAGTCCCACGACTCCCTCAAATATGCTTTTTTGATGTTTAGCAATCTTAGCTTTCAAAAGGTCCAATTGGTAAAGTCTCTCAAGATTTGGCAAGGTCTTGCCAGATTTCAAAATCTTACAAGAATTATCTATTTTGCGGTCCACAGTTTATATAACCCGCAACCATCTACCACTCAGTGCATCACATCAAATATCCTAATCTGAAAGTATTGAGGAAGAAGTCATCTGGCGGACTGCCCAATGTCAATCATTTCAGACAGTGGATTGACAGATATTGAGGCCCATATTTATGGAAAGTTAGGACCGCCTTAGCATCATTTTTTTTACGCTAAAGCGGTGCTAACTGAACTCCATATTTATATTTTGATCCTGTCTAGTGTCAAAATATTTGAGTTAGTGCCATTTTTAGGAAGCGCCAACCCACCTTGCGTCAAATAGCGACAATGATATGCAAGGTAGGTGTTCCCTTCATAAAAATGTCGCTAGCCCCCCAGCGCCATATTTACCTCCCGGCGCTAAAATGACGCGGACCTAGGAGGTGGACCTAAAGAATGGCGCTAAGTCCAATTAGCGTCAAAATTTTATGTCAGGCGTGTTAGAAATGGGGTTTTTGGTTGGTAGTCAGGTTACCCCTGTCCAAACAAGAACCCTCACTCTAGTCAGGGCAAAGGAGAAACACACCTGGTTAACCACTACTCACCCCCTTCCTAGCTTGGCACGAGCAGGCAGGCTTAACTCAGAAGCAATGTGTAAAGAATTTGTACCAACACACACAGAAATACAGTGAAAGCACTACAAAATGGACACCACACCAGTTTAAAAAAAATAGGCAATATTTATCTAAATCAAACAAGACCAAAACGACAAAAATCCACATACACAAGTTAAAATATGAATTTTCAAAAGAATAAGAGTCTTAGGGCCAGATGTAGGAAGCATTTTGCATGCTGCAAACTGCGAAAATCGCAGTTTTTGCCATGCAAAATGCTCATCGCGAAGCTCATTCACAATTTGCGAGTCGGTACCGACTCGCAAATTGTGAATGCAACTCGCAAATAGGAAGGGGTGTCCCCTTCCTATTTGCGACTCGCATCGCGATGCTAAATTGCTTTGTCGCACTGGTGGTAACCCATTCGCAAAAGGGAAGGGATCCCCATGGGACCCCTTCCCCTTTGTGAATGTTGCCCAAAATGTTTTTTCAGAAAAGGCAGTTGTCCAATGGACCACTGCCTATTCTGAAAAAACGAAACCAAATGGTTTCGTTATTTTTTTTATTTTGCAACTCGTTTTCCTTTAAGGAAAACGGGCTGCAAAATAAAAATAAAAAACTGCTTTATTTAAAAAGCAGTCACAGACATGGAGGTCTGCTGTCTGCTGTCATAGCGAGTGCAGGGACTCGCTATGGGGTCGCAAAATGCGACCCACCTCATTAATATTAATGAGGTGGGTCTTTGCAACCCCATAGCGAATCGCAGACGGTGTCTGAGAAACCGTTCTGCATCTGATTTTGCAAATCGGAAATTGCGAGTCGCACCGACTCCAGGCCCCAGACACACACCAGGGGGTTGTAGGCTGCATTGTGAGAGGGCAGGCACAGCCCATTCAGGTGTAAGTGACCACTCCTCCCTCCGCTGTAGCACAGATGGCTCATCAGGATATGCAGGCTACACCCCAGCTCCCCTTGTCTCACTGTCTAGAGGGGATTCACAAACAGCTCAACTGTCAAACTGACCCAGACAGGCAATCCACAAACAGGCGGATTCACAGACTGGTTTAAGCAAGAAAATGCCTACTTTCTAAAAGTGGCATTTTCAAACTAACAATCTAAAAAACAACTTCACCACAGGATGTATTTTTAAATTGTGAGTTCAGAAACCCCAAACTCTATATTTCTATCTGTTCCCAAAGGGAACCTGCACTTTAAAGTTATTTAAAGGCAGTCCTCATGTTAACCTATGAGAAGGATAGGCCTTGCAACAGTGAGGACTGAATTTAGCAGTACTTCACTGTTAGGACATGTAACACACATCAGTACATGTCCCACCATATACTGCACCCTGCCCATGGGGCTAACTACGGCCTACTTTAGGGGTGCCTTACACATATGAAAAGGGAAGGTTTAGGCCTAGTAAGTGGGTTCGCTTGCCAAGTCGAATTGGCAGTTTAAAACTGCACACACAGAAACTGCAGTGGCATGTCTCAGCCAAGTTTACAGGGCTACTCATGTGGGTGGCACAACCAGTGCTGCAGGCCCACTAGTAGCATTTGATGTACACTCCCTAGGCAACTCTAGTGCACTTTACTAGGGACTTACTAGTAAATCAATTGTGCCAATCATGAATAAGCCAATTACACATACATTTTAAATAGGAGCACTTGCACTTTAGCACTGATTAGCAGTGGTAAAGTTTCCAGAGTATTAAAAACAGCAAAATCAGAGTCCAACACACATCAACAACCTGGGAAGCAGAGGCAAAAAGTTAGGAGAGACCACACCAAGGATGCCAAGTCTAACAAGGCGTTTAAGTGCTCGTAAGCCCATTTCGATGGGGAAACACATGGAATGGGCAAATAGCTGCCCAACCCAATCCCCAGCATCACAATCACCCACACCACAGGGACACCACTGGAGGAGGGAGCCCATCCCAGGTTACTTCACGGGTGTGTGTGTTGTGTGCCTCTGGGGACCCCTTACTGGGTCTGTTGGGGGTTGTCCTGGGGACACTGGTCCCCTGTGGTGGGCACAAGGGTTGTGGTAATGAGTAATTTTTTGGCTGCTTGTGTGTGCAAAAATGATGCGAGGCTACCTAGCTGCAGATTTTTTGCTGCTAATCAGTCTAGCGTCATTTTTGGCTCACTAGCACCATTGTCCCTAGGGCCATTCCACATCGGCTAGCGTCTTTTGTTAGTAGTGCCATCATGCGTCTTTTTTTAAATATGACACACAGATGGTGCTAGGGAATGGTATTCGCTCGCACATTTTTTTGGGGGGATGTACAACTGTGCTAGCACAGTTGTGTGTCATTTTCCATAAATATGGGCCTGACTGTTTAGTCTAGAAGAGGGTGGAGTGGACTGCATTTAAATAGGATGTATTAAAATGGGGTGAGGTGGATTATATTGGGGTAGATTGGATAGATTGGTGTGGGTGGATTGAAAGGACTGGGGTGGGAACTGTATTGGGTGGGATGGAGTGGGGTGGGGTGGTTTGGATTAGGGTGAATAGGAATGGGTGGATTAGTTTGGCCTGGAGTGGGATAGAGTGGAGTGGAGTATATTAGATTAGCCAGGAGTGGGGTGGGTTGGGTGGGATGGACTGGATTGGACTTGAGTGGGTAGATTGTATTGGAGTGGAGTTTGCTAGATTGGAGTGGGGTGGGCTGAATAGATTGGATTGCAGTAGGGTGGAACGAACTTGGGTGGGTTGGATTGGACTAGGGTAGAGTCAGGTGGATCAGGGTAGATTGGATTAGAGTGGAGTGGGTGGCTTGATTGGAGTGGGGTGGATGGGATTAGAGTGGATTGGATTGGAGTAGGGTGGATTGGAGGGGGTAAAGCAGACTGGATTGCGGTCAGTAGGACTGGAATGGGGTGGATGGGATTAGAGTGGATTAGATTGGAGTGGGGTGGATTGAAAGGGGTGAAGCAGACTGAATTACGATCAGTGGGTCTGGAGTGGGGTGGATGGGATTGGAGTGCTGTGGGGTGGCTTGGATTCAGGTGGGATCGATTAGATTGGGGTGGAGTGGGTTGGATTGGGTGGGGGGTTTGGGGTGGGGTGGGGGTGATGGGCTGCAGTGGAGTAGGGGGGACTGGATGTGAGTGGGGTGGATTGGGCTGCAGTATGGTGATTTGGACTAGAGTGGGGTGGATTGTACTGGAGTGGGTTGGATTGGATTGGTGTTAGTTGGGATGGATTGGAGTGGTGTGGGCTGGGTAGATTACAATGGGGTGGACAAAACTGGGGTGGATTCAATTGGACTGGGGTAGAGTCGGGTGGATCAGAATAGGTTGGATTAGAGTGGAGTGGGGTGGATTGAAATGGATTGGAGTGTAGTAAATTGGATTGAGTAGGGTGGATCAGATAGGGTGGATTGAACTTGAGTGAGTTGGACAGGAGTGGATTGGATGGCATGGGGGTGAATTGGATTGCAGTGAGGTGGATTAGTTTGAGTTGGTGGATTGGATTGGGGTAGGATGGACTGGCGTGGGGTAGATTGGATTGCATGGGGCTTATTGGATTGGGTGGGGTCGACTGGATTGAGGTGAACTGGATTGATTGAGGTGGACTGGATTGGATTGGCTTAAGGTGGATTTGAATTGGGTGGATTGGAGTAAGGTGGATTGGATAAAAGAGGGATGGTTTTCTTTCAGTGGGGTGGATATTTTTGGGTGGGTGGGGTGAAGTGTGATGGACTGAAGTGGGGTGGATTTGATTGCATGGACTGGATTGGGGTGGATTGGTTAGGGATAGATTGGATTGGAAAGGAGTAAACTGGATTTGAGTGGGATAGATTGGAGTGGATTGCACTGGTGTTGGGTGGATTTGAGTGGGTGAATTAGACTGGAGTGGGTGAATTGGATTGGTGTGGGGTGGATTGGATTGGAGTGGAGTGGGGTGAATTAAGATGGTTTGGGGTGGGGGTGGATTGGATTGGAGTGGCATGGATTAAGGTGGGCTGGATTGGTCTGGAGTAGGGTGATGAAGGTGGATTGGATTGGTGTGGGATGGATTGGTGTGTATTGAATTGGTGTGGGATGGATTGGTGTGGGATGGATTGGAGTGGGGTGGGTGTATTGGAGTGGGGTGGGTGGATTGGTTTGCAGTGGGTTGAACTGGAGTGGTTTGCAGTGGGTTTGGATTGGAATGGGTTGGGTTAGATTGGATTGACGTGGGCTGGGTTGGATTGGAATGAGTTGGATTGGAATGTGGTGAGTTGGATTGGGGTGGGATGGATTGGAATTGGGTGGATTGGATTGGAGTGGGGTGGGGTGGGGTGGATTGGACTGGAGTGGGTTGGATTGGAGTGGGGTGGGGTGGATTGGACTGGAGTGGGATGGGGTGGATTGGACTAGAGTGGGGTGGACTAGCTGGGAATGGAGTGGATTAGTGTGGGGGTGATAGCCTTGGAATGGAGTTGAGTGGACTGGATTGGAGTGGGGAGAGTTGGGATGAAGTGGGTGAATTGGATTGGGGTGAAGTGGACTGAATTGGATTGGTGTGAATTGGAGTGGGGCAGACTGTTTTGGATTGGAGTGGGCGGACTGGAGTGAGGCAGATTGGAGTGGGGCAGATTGGAGTGACACAGATTGGAGTGGACATATTATTTTGGGTTGGAGTAAGGCAGATTGTTTTGGATTGGAGTGGGGTAGACTGGTCTGGATTAGAGTGGGGCATACAGGAGTGGGCTGCCCTACGTCAAAACAAAAGGGCAGGAATGCATGTATCTGCAAGATATGGCGCATTCCTGTCCTTTTCCTTTGGGCTGGCTCACAAATTGCTGTGACCCCTGGGGTGGCGTAGGCTTTTGACGCATTGTAAGGTTTACAAATCCTTGTAAATCTGGGACTGCGTCAAAATCAGTGGTCGATGTGGGTGGGATCGGAGGGGCACGATGTGCCCATATTTTATGATTTATGAACCACCATTCCCGTACTTTTTGTAAAAATCTCTACTGCCTCGGGATTGTTAATTCCGTCAGTTTCAGTGACTCAGCTGAAATGTTATTCAATGAGTCTCCTGTGCAGTGAAATCGAAGCTGGGCAGACAGCTAAAGAAAACTTCTTGCCTGGGTGCCTGCTTGCCTGAAAGAAATGCAAATGTGAGCTATGAGTTAATCTGCAAATGTAAAGGAAGCTTTAAGGTGGTACTGGCTTTAATTGACCTAATCACTCGAAGCTTTGTGATGACAAAGATTTCCTATTTTTGAGTGGTAGTGCAAAGAGTTAACAACTGGGTTGTGAATTGCATGCTTTTAATTGTAAATGTATTTATATTGCGCTTCTAACACCATGAGGTGTTGAAGGGACAATAATGTAAAAACAATTGCACTACGTACACTTTGGGTATTACTAAAATCTATATTTTGGAAGAACCATTTTATCTTAAACATTTTGTAGCAGTGTACCTTATACTGTGCGTAATGCATATTGCTTTCTATCTCAGGCTGTGACATCGTAGCACTAACAATACACAAGTCACTTTTCTCCACTGTAGCAACCTAGACTTCATTCTGTGGCTTTCTGGTTACACACAGACCTCTGCAGTGCATTAATTAAAAGAGGTTTTATAATGTATTATAGTGCACGTCCCAATGAGTAGCACTTTTTTAAAATTTATTTTTCATTTAAGGTGCATTTTTTATTCGTAGCTGCCTGACGATGAAAGACCTTACAGAATATTTTATTTCTTTAGCCACACCTTTGACCCCGCCCCTATGCTCACTGACTCAGCCTCATTGCATGCAGCATCACAGTTCCCATACTTTTTTTAATGCACTTCGACCGCTGGTGAAAATCCATGGATCACCTCTTTGACGCAAAGTAAGGCAATGCAGCGGCTTGCGCCGCGTTCCTTACTCCATATCTACAAGGCCATGAAAAGCCACGCAAAGTGGCTTTGCGTGACCTCGTAGATATGGGCCTGCAGCTTGCGCCGCCGGTGCGTCACAAAAAGTGACGCACCGGCTGTGCACGCTGCTTATAAATAAGCCTAACCTGTTTCTGATATAGCGCTTCATAACGCATTTTGCCGTTTCGTAGCGGCTGTAAACAGTAGGTGCTGTCAGCTAATTGAACAGTACTCAACCTGCCGACGTTTAAAGGGTGAAATGCTGAGCATACCTTGACAGAAAACGGGTCCCTGCAAGTACCGACAGCGGCGTTCACCTCACTGCCCCAGCCTGGACTTTCTCTATCTCAGCTGAAGTGCGGTACCTTTCCGTGGAACATCCCTGGCCGGCGTGACCACGTCTCTCGTATGGGCGAGACGTTCATTTAATAGTGGGATATCTAGCTATCTGTATTCAATTCAATTTTTTATTGAATAATAGCACAAAATGGACTAGAACAACGAGGGGGAAACAAAATGCTGAAGGGGGAGGAGCCCCCCCAGCATATAAATACAGACAATGGCAATGGTGAGATCCCCAGCTATACAGATGTGGACAATACCTTGTAAAGAAACATCAAGCAAGACTGACGTCAAAAAGTGCAAATTAATGGCATTAAACGTGAAATCATTTTAAATCAAGGGGCGGTAGGGAAAACGGAGTGGTGAGGATAGGAAGAAGAACGCTGGGAAAGAAGCAGGGGAGAGAATCACAAAAGAGGGGTGAATAAAGTTAGGAAAGTAAGAAAACAGATTGAGAAAAGTAGACTATTAGCCAAGGAGGTGTGAATAAAAGTAAAGAACATCAAAAGACGTAAAAAGAATGTACGAGTGGAGAAATAACAGGAGAGTACGAAGGGATGGGGGAATAAGATAGATGGTGGTGTTTTTTTGGCTCTGCAACGCATGTTTTTCGAATGTAAATGTGTCTCTCCATAATTGTGCATCTTTCATCGCAATGAGCACGTATGCAGTTTCACAAGACAGGCGTTGGGTTTGTCTTTGTTGTGCTGTTGGATATTCTGCTGGACCTTAGAATAGTGTATACAATTCTTGACGTTCCTTATTATGGGTGAAAAATACAGGGGGATGTCATGTACAGCACAAGCGTTTTGGTGCAGAAACAACAGATTGAATTCAACTTCAGTCATAAAGCTACTATTTGGGTGTAGAGTTTATCGGTCCCATACTACCGCCTTGTGTTCATTTGAAGAATTGCATGTTTCAAGCCCTTGTTCTAAATTGTAGGGGCGCACGTTTTTCAGTAGCTAAACTTTCTCGAATTAGGCCAACAGAATGTAATGAAGATCTATCAGATGTATGCAAAGAAGGATTATCAAAAAAGTTCTCTCAGACCCTGTTTTAGAAGAAAACGAACAGGCCCTACTTCTACCAAGACTGATTTATGAAAAATACTTCTGGTGGCAATTCTCAAAATCCAGTGGTGATACCTCAAAACTGCTGCTCGTGTGAGTTTTTTTACTATTATGTTCCAACTGCCACTGTGTGATATTTTAATACGTAAATACTTATCCCCAACGTTCAGCTATGTGAATATGATGGTTTGCAGTTAATGTGGAGAGTCACCCCCATCGACAACGGACAAAGAAGCTAATGTATTTAGCGCCTTGTCACCCTCGGCCTCTGCCCTACGCAAAACTGCTAGACAAATAACTAAATAAATATTCAAGAATCTTAACGTTTCAAAACTGTAATAATACTACTGAAATTGTCAGACTCAGTCGTATTTGCACATCATGACACTACCGGCGTGAATAACGAGGCACTCATGGGCAGAGACGTTTTAAGGCATGGCCAAAGTGGGCTCTGGCCCAGGTCCCCTGCCCCCCCCCCCCCCCCCTTTTCAGTGGTCCCCAGATAGAGCCAGCTCTGATCTGCAGAGAGTATTGGCCTGATTACCTTGAATAATTCTTAAACATTGTTCTAAATACAGTTATACTTTAATTTATTTTTAAAGTTGTTGATGTGTGAGAGTCTATTATAGGCATTTTGCAGAGAAAAGTGTTTGTTTCTTGCAACATTCATAAAAACGTTTCTTTTAGATCAAAACAAGACTTCACATATGTGAAATGGGAGGGGATCAGAGAGATTATTCGAAATAAAAATAGTGAGCTGGTGTTGTGTTACTGAAAACACACATCACTATCCCTGAATATCAGACGTAAACACATTTACAATTTGAAGGAGTGTGCCTGTTCACTGTCAGTGGCCTGGACTTAGAGGCATGGAAGAGCTGAAATTGAATAATAAATTTAAAGCTGTTCTGAACATAGGCCCCCAAAATACATCTGGTCCAGGGCCTCCAAAATCCTTAAAATGTCCCTACTCATGAGATGTGTTTACCTGTAAGACTCCTTTAAGGAACTGTGGATTTTGCTAAAGCACCAGGTATTCCCAAGCAGTCAGCCATCCCAGTAACTAACACATCCCAGCCCCGCTTACTTCCGTGATTATACAAAGGTGGTGGCTGAAAGCTCGGGCAGGTTTATGTTCACAACGAAGGTTTGTAGAAAAACCAAATGTAAAGCTACAGAACCATAAAAATCATTTTTGAAATTATAAATCGTGCTTAATGTTGCACGCGCTTGTACCGGTAATCAGACAATAATCTTCTGTTCATAATGATCATCGTTTTTGGAGATTACCCGTTTGAAACACTTGTAATGACCAGACATCAAGACCGGCAAAGCGCTGCATGCCTCAGCTGCAAGAAACAACCTGAGTGAGCCATCATGCTAGCTCCAGCGCTTTAAATGGGCAGGTACTGTACCGACATTAAGCGCAAGACTGAAAGGAATGTTTCTGTGGATTGGCAGAGTAATGCAGATTGTCAAAAACCCAGCTGTTAGAAGATAAGCACTTTAACCAAGGAAGTAGCGACAGTAAAACCAATGGAGCTTACTTTAAAGTGATAATGCGAGCAAGGGCAGACATATATTTTTCTGCCATAGTTTTAACCCGATGCGTTCCTGGCACAAGGGGTACTCCACAAGATTAGAAACTGACCTGGGGTAGCCTTACAATGTTAGTGTAGGAAAAGTCAGTGTAGCTTACGGTTTTGGCTGCAGTGACACTTTATTACACCCATGGGGGGAACCAGCCTTACAGTGCAGCATTACTTCCCTTTGGCCAGAATTTCCAGTGAGATATCAAAATGGGGGGGGGGCATGTGCACCAAGATCAAATTTACAAGTTCAAAGAAGGTATGTTGGGTATATGTAGGTATATGTTTTGGGCCTTCCAGAATTGTCCTATTTCTCTGGCTCAACTCAATATCTGAGCCCAGGTCTTTTGTCAACCTGCTGTGTCAAGTTATTTACGTTGCTCACTGTAGTGTCCTGTTGGACACGTTCTAGTGTTTATACCAGCCACTCGGCTGAGGGCTGGTCTTACATGCACACCGTACACCCACCCAACACAGGCGTCACCAGTCAGGTGACCCTGCCAATAAAAAGGGCTGGGCGCACGTTCCCATGGCCAGTTCTAACGACCATGCTCCTGTGTCTGCGTCTCCTTATTTCAGTAGCATGAGGGCCTAGGGCCCCCAACACTACAATGGCGACAAGGGTGGGATGTGGTCCTGTAGGCAGTTCCTCTGCAACGCCTTTGCTGGGCCTGTGGTAGGCCAGTACAGTCCACACAGTCCTGTGGAAGCCCGACAAAGGGCCTCGATGAGACTCCTGTTTGATGGAGGTCTGGCACGAGAGGGAAGACTGCCGCTGCTCGCCCGTGGACTCCCAGGTGCACCAGGCCCTCACGTCATCTGCAGTTTTAGGAGGTGGACAATGTCCAGAGTGGGAATGCCGTCCAGAACTGTGTACAGTGGACTCCCTACTGCTCCAGATGCACCCGCATCAGAAGCTGTAAATAGACTTTGACAACATGAGCCCAGGTGGGACCGGACCGACAATCTCCAGTGAACTGTGAGGTTGTGGACAAGTGATTGAAGTATCCGGATGTCATCTGCATTGCTGTTCGTGTCCAGCGCAGTCTGGTTGAACAACGGAGGCGTGCTGTGATGCAGAGTGCCCAGCTGCACCTGTTCCATGCCGCAGCCCAGGTGGACCACCTGAAGAGACTCTGTATATATATTTTGTGTCTTTGTTTCTCTCCCACAGGTTGGACTTTGTTGTTTTCGTTCCTCAATAAAGTTTGGGAGGGATGTAGTGTCCTGATGGACACGTTCTAGTGTTTATACCAGCCACTCGGCTGGGGGCTGGTCTTACATGCACACCCCACACCCACCCAACACAGGCATCACCAGTCAGGTGCCTCTGCCAATAAAAAGGGCTGGGCGCACATGCCAATGGCCAGTTCTAACAACCATGCTACTGTTTCTGCGTCTCCTTATTTCAGTAGCATGAGGGCCTAGGGCCCTCAACACTACACTCACCAGCAGCAAAAACAAATGGCTTCACACACACAGAGGAGCAATTAATAATGCTTCCTGAGTAGGAAGGGTTGAGGAGAAAAACTTACATCAATCAATTAGCTGCAACTCTCTATCAGGGATGGGACTGAACAAAGGAAGAGCTCAGACCTCTGGAGACAACACATGAGAGGGCTCATGTTTAACATGTGTTGGTGGAACAGGCCCTGGCAGCGATGTCAGCAAGAGGCAGAGCTGAGGCACCCAGAGGAGATGTGACCAGTGACTCCTGGATGACACCATCTTGAATTGTTTGTGCATGCTGTGCAGATGGGTTGAGACAGGAATGGAGAGTGATGTGGCACCATAGGATTGGCTAGGGGTGTCAGACGTCTAGAACTTTCTGCTCGCACTGAAAAAGTCTTGCACCAGAGGAAGAGAGTGCTCTTTGTTGGAGCTGGACATTGGAACTGAAAGAAGCAGCCATGGACAACTTGATGGAGGAACTTCCTAATCGCCATGTGGACTAAGGAATCTCACTACAGTTGACACCAAGACCAGTGAGGCTTTCCCCAGGACCAGGGAAGCTGATCCCCTTGTGGCCTCTAAGGACCAGTTGGGGGGAGAACTGGACTTCTGGCCCAAGGAGGAGAGAAGCACCACAGGAGAAAAAGGAGAAAGGCTGGCGCAGGGAGCCAGTGGAACCAGCTGTCTGCAAGCTTTCCCCCCTTAGAGGCCAGGATGCCTAAAGAAAAGGCACCAGGTGGTAAGAACTCACCAACAAGTGCAAAATGAGCCACAAATTGCACAGTGCAGACCAACAGGGACCAAAATGTTCACAGAAAAAGGGTTTGGCCTTTGACCCCAAGCAAGGCCCCCAAGGGTGTGGAGCTCTGCTGCACATGGTTTCCAAACCCCCAGGGTAGGTCAGAGCCGGGGTTGTTAAGGTATACAAAGTCACTTACCTCAATTCAAGGGTATTCCGTTGGGGCGATGCTGCGCCTCCCTCTCCACTCTTAAGCAACTCTCGGCCTATGAGACCAACACGGGCTGCAGCTACTCAAGAAGGGGAAGGGGGAATGGGATACAGAGAAAGTGCTCTCGTTGCACACGAGAGCGCTGGAATCACCTTACTTCAATCAATCGGCTTGAACTCTAGGCTGCGTCAGTGATAAGCCAGGGGAGTCCTAAGAGGACATGAGTTACAACCAACATTGAGTCACCTCCCATTCAACATGACATTACAGCAGATTAGTACAAATCACACAAGCATAAGACTTTTCTGATAATTTCTCAGAAGCAATACAATACGACTATGTCTCCTTTTGGGGATCTTCCTGATAATTCTCAAGAAGACAGTTTGTTAGTTCCTTGTTACAGGTCTCTGGGGAGCAACAATCTAATGTCTTGATCTCTCTCTCAAAGTTCCCAATGTAAAAATTCGTTTTTACTTCCAGCAACTGGGTATAACAAGCATTAATTGCAATGTTCAAAATTTCACTGATGTATGCTCTCAGACTGGTGATCAAATATTGTGCAAGCACTTATACTATTTGTGTGGGGCTGCCACATGCTTAAGAAAACAAAAGGTTTGATCTCATGGTTGACTCTTGGGTTTTGTTTTATCGTGTCTTGTAGGTATTGATGCCAGTCGTCGCTGGGAGAAAGCTGTCTTCTTTGGAGAGCAGCACTGGATACTGGGTTCGGGAATTCTTCCGGTCTTCAGGCGGGATCTTCATTGGTGGGAGCCAACTGAAATGAAGTCAAGCAGGTTTTTGTGTTGGGGCGGGGTATTTATACTTGTTCCCCAAAGATGGCCACCAGAACATGTGCCATGCTGGAATCTTGTGAGATTATATGAGACTACAACAAGAGCATGTGGGAAAGGGAAGGGCCTGGCCCCTCTGTGATGTGCTACTCAATCTCAAAGGCATGCTTCCTAAAGGGGGAACTCAGACATTGGGAAGATATGGGGAAGGCCTGCTCTAGGGACCACAAGCACAGACACTGGGAAGCCAGGGAGAAGGCCTATTCTGGGGGACACAAGAACGCACAATTTGGGGAGCTGCAGGGTGCTGAAGGAGAGTACTTAGTGCGCAGTGAGAAACACTCAGGATGGGCAAAGGCAAGAGCCATGACACATGAGATAGGGCAAGCACTATAATTAATTACTTAACACTAGGAGGGAGCGTTCCTGGGGCCCCCTCCACCAGAGCTCAGAAGGCCCGGGCACCTCAACTCGTGGCTCCCCACCACCAAAAGAGATGCTGTTGCGCCCCAAGAGACAAATGAGGAGCTGTGGTACCCCGCAGAGGAGGAGAAGGGTCCTGGGGCCCCACATCAGAGCCCTGGTGGAGGATGGGGGAGGAGGAACGCCCATGTCTGGGGGGAGCTGGTGGCCACCACAGAAGAGGAGCCTCGGCCCGCATGAGCGGTCACAGGAGAAGGGTTGCTGGCTCTCGTGGCAGCAAGGGAAGTTGCTGACAGCGTGGTGAGCCAGCGAGGCAGCTGGGGGGGGGGGGGGGGCTCCCCAGCTGTTCCCAGATAAAAAGAAATGAAACAAAAAGGAAGGTCATGTGTCAACTTGAAAAGAATGCAGCCAGCGCTCCTAATGAGATATTCACGCTCCTGAGGGAGTGCCCTATAATGAGCAACAAAAAGGTTATTTACAATGCTTTAGTCAAATGTTTTGTTAATGCAGATAGTAATGCATAGTCCTAAAAAGCTGCAAGGCTTTTTTAATGATAATGTGAGGACATAATTGCAATGCTTCACTATTCATAATAAGTGCAGATTGATTACGCATTCTGAAGTCAGTGATGAAATGAAGAATTATTATGACATAATGTGATTCTGGTCTGGGAGCAGTGTGATTTTGGGGTCAAATGTAATGTTGCCAAAGGTATTTCCAACAGCCTTATGTACGTTTGTAAATGACTGTGTTGTATTATTTAGTGTGTACTTTTCCTTTTCTAAAAACAAAACACAGACTGGACAATCATTTACTGAGTGTCATTACTGCATACTAGCGAAGGGTGACTTCTATCGCACTCCACCCCCCCCCTACCGTAGGCCTTGGACTGCTCTGCTTTGCTACCCTGAGAGAATCAAGCGCTACAATGGGGTGTTTAGTTCCCAGTGAAGGGGTGAACGTGGGCATTACGTATGTAGGCCACACAACTAATGGCCAGTTTCCTCACAGTAGTACATTAAAGCTTGACTTACTGTCTTTGCCGATGCTTGGTAGTGGTGTAGGCTGTATTGTATTGATAAAATTGTAATGGCAGCTGTGGAATTGGTTGTGTGGTAATGGTGGTAGTTAAAAGATAGGTTGTTATACTGTGATGCCGTTGGTCTTGGTAATATTGGAACTGACCTCTAAAGATGGGCAGTGAGCACACCATCACTTTCGTGAATATCCAGAGGGAGCTGTTGACACTGAAAATGCTCCTTGCTCACCTTGAGCAACAAGTAACTCTTGTGGGACTGTAGGATTGGTATAAGAATACATCTGAGATCTCGAAAGCAATGGGGTGTTTGCTGCATCATTGGAGATAAAGGCTATTTTTGTCTATATACCAGCCCTATGGACCAGCCTCTAAGGGCCAGATGTAGCAACCGTTTTGCATGTTGCAAACTGCGAAAAACGCAGTTTGCGACATGCAAAACGGCCATCGCGATGCAGAGTCACATTTTGCGAGTCGGTACCGACTCGCAAAATGTGATTCCGACTCGCAAATAGGAAGGGGTGTTCCCTTCCTATTTGCGACCGCATCGCGATGCTGAGTTGCTTTGAGACCGCGAAAGCGGTCGCAAACCAACTCGCAGTTACCATCCACTTGAAGTGGATGGTAACTCATTCGCAAAAGGGAAGGGGTCCTTTGTGAATGCCCAAAAAATGTTTTTTTCAGAGCAGGCAGTGGTCCTATGGAGCACTGTCTACTCTGAAAAAAACGAAACTAAATGGTTTCAGTATTTTTTCTTTTTGCAGCTCGTTTTCCTTTAAGGAAAACGGGCTGCAAAAAGAAAAAAAAAACTGCTTTATTAAAAAAGCAGTCACGGACATGGTGGTCTGCTGTCTCCAGCAGGCCACCATCCCTGTGAGTGCCTAGACTCACTATGGGGTCGCACACTGCGACCCACCTCATAAATATTCATGAGGTGGGTCTTTGCAACCCCATAGCGAGTCGCAGAAGGTGTCTGAGACACCTTTCTGCATCAAGTATTGCGAGTTGCAATTTGCGAGTCGCTATGACTCGCAAATTGCAAGTCGCAATTTTCTACTTACCTACATCTGGCCCTAAATTCCCAAAACTAATGCAGTAATTGTTTTTTAACACCTCCAAAGAAAGTGCTGTATCTGTACTATTTTTAAAGAATTCCAAAGCAGAGTCCGACTTCGCACCAAACTCAGTGACCTCTTGCAGGCATGCAGCCAGGACCACAGTGTTACCGACCGCTCTGCCAAAGCAATCTGTGATATTCAAGCATGTACATATTCCATATTTGACATCATTTTGCACATCTTGTATCGTCTGGGCCACAGAGGCACTCATATCTTCTGAGGTTGCCGGCAATATCTTGCTGGCTATGTCGCAAAAGACATGGGTGTAATGGCCCAAATGCAGACTGCACTGACAGTGTGCGGTGCCAGACTGGCTGAAGAAAGCATGTTCACCAAAGATGTCAATAATCTTAGATTCCCTATTTGGTGGAGTGGTGGGAAATAAATTGGAACTCACTTTAGAGGTCAAGGCCTGCACAATAAGGCTTTCTGGGGTTGGAATGCGTGGTGAGAAAATCCAATTCACCATGTGCTGGTCTACGATCCCTCCACTTGCATGTTCACAGGTGAGCAAGAACATGGTTTTGACCAGTTAGCCATTATAGTATCTATAAAAGCATAATTGAAAGGCAGCAAGGGCTTAGTTAGCACTGGTTTTTACTCTAAATTGAGCACAGCTATAACTATAGCACCTTAGCTGCTTTCTGAACAATAGCTACAAATACGGCTCTATCCTCCGTTGGTGTCCTATGTGGGGGAGTTAGGCTCTGTGTCAGGAGAGGTATTAAGGTATAAGACATCATCAGTGTAATGAGGGGAAAGCAATCCACCCCCCCCTCAATATCCACATCAACATCTTTGAGTTTACCCTGCTCTGGCACGGGTCAGAGTGAAAAAGATAATGTAGCCTTGCTGATAATGGTGACTGAGTAGATGCACAGGGTTTGAGTGAGTTTGCATGATAACTGGGTGCACTTTGGTAATTTCATAGCCCAACCTTTGTCGAGCTTGGTCCAATGTCAGTTTGGAGTCTGACATAGGCGTCTGCACTAGATTATCCTCTGGCACCAGTAGCATCGGGGTGGAAGGAACGAATGTGGCTTCTGGGACTAGAGTTTATACCAGATTTGGTATGGGCCAAGTAATGGACCCCAAAGGGTCAGATGCTGATGAGGAAGAACCCAGCAGCAGTATCCCGGCAGTAATCCCTTACAGTTCCGTAGGGCCCAAAGGCACCCCAGACAGAGCTGGGAATGGCTATATATTTGAGGCATGGCTCTTTGAATACCTCAGTCTTCTGCAGTGTTCGATGATGGCCTAGAGAATTCAAGATGTATTGGGACCTACTGAGGAATCAGCTCTGAGACCAGTGACCTCGGTGGAGTGCAACTTATATCTTGAAGTCCTTGTGCTACTTTTCTGGAGTGGCGGGATGGGGTCGAGAACGACTTCACTTTTAAATGCTTGGAGCTGGAATTGGACTTACAGGAAGGACTGGAGCACAAAGTATAACTGTAGCACGAATGACTCCTTGATCAGGATTGAAGCTAGACCTGGAACTTGGAGCTAGACCTATGCAAAGGCAGCAAATTGAATGGACATGGAAACTGAGTATGTTTCTCTTGCATTGCCCTCTTGTATACTTATTACCCCTTTGTTAGGTTTGCCTACGACTACCACTGTTATAATCTTTTTGGATTGTACGGTATTGATCACATCCTGGTGTCAACTTGTGTCCTGCTATATCTCGATGAAAAAATTTCAATAAAAAGGCATGTTTAAAAAAAAGCAGTTTCTTGAGCCCAGTCAACAAAGACATATCTTTTGTTGAACCGTGACCTACTTATGCTTCCTGCAGTTGTGCCACAACTTGATTCCCGTCGCTATTGGCAGGTGTAGGAAAGTGCCACTGTTGGCATGGTTACCCCCACTTTTTGCCTAATGTTGATTCCAACTTTGATTGAAAGTGTGCTGGGATCCTGCTAACCAGGCCCCAGCACCAGTGTTCTTTCCCAAAATCTGTACCTTCGTTTTCACAACTGGCACACCCATGGCACACAGGTCAGTCACTTGTAAAAGGTACCCATGGTACCAAGGGCCCTGTGTCAAGGGACGGTCCCCCAGGGATGCAGCATGTATTATGCCACCCTGGGGGACCACTCACCAGGCACATGTACACTGTCTTTGCAGATTATGTGTGCTGGTGGGGAGAAAAGGGCAAAGTCGACATGGCACCCCTCTCTCAGGGTGCCATGCCCACAATCCACTGTCTGGGGCATAGGTAAGACACCCCTCTAGCAGGTCTTACAGCCCTAAGGCAGGGTGCACTATACCACAGGCGAGGCAGAGCTGCATGAGCAATATGCCCCTAAAGTGTCTAAGTCCATTCTTAGACATTGTAAGTGCAGTGTAGCCATACTGAGTATATGGTCTGGGAGTTTGTCATTACGAACTCCACAGCTCCATAATGGCTTCACTGAATACTGGGAAGTTTGATATCAAACCTCTCAGCCCAATAAACCCCCACTGATGCCAGTGTGGGATTTATTTAAAAATGCACCCAGAGGGCATCTTAGAGATGCCCCCTGAATGTTAGCCAAACTGCTAGTGCAGGACTGACCGATCTGTGCCAGCCTGCCACTTTCAGACAAGTTTCTGACCACATGGGGTGAGAGCCTTTTGTGCTCTCTGTGGTCGGAAACAAACCCTGTCCTGGGTGGAGGTGCTTCACACCTCCCCCTTACAGGAACGGTAACACCTGGCGGTGAGCCTCAAAGGCTCAAGCCTCGGGATACAGTGCCCCAGGGCACTCCAGCTAGTGGAGTTGCCCGCCCCCCCCGGACAAAGCCCAACTTTTGGTGGCAAGTCCGGTGGGAAAATTAGGGAAAACGGAGGAGTGACCACCCAGCCAGGACCACCCCTAAGGTGTCCACAGCTGAGGTGACCTCCTCCCTGCAGAATCCTCCATCTTGGTTTGGAGGACTGGGATCAATAGGGTTAGGATTGTGTCCCCCTTCCCAAAGGCAATGGACACAGGAAGGGTGTAGCCACCCTCAGGGACAGTAGCCATTGGCTTCTGCCCTCTGACCCCTGAAACGCCCCTACATCTAGGATTTAATAGCCTCCCTGAACCCAGCTCACCAGATTCCTGGTGACCTGACAAGAAGAAGGACTGCATAGCTGTAACCCCAGCAGCGAAGAAGGAAGATGACAACTGATTTTCCCCCAGCCCTCCTGGCCTGTCTCCTGCTTCAAAGAACCTGCACAAGAACAGCGACACATCCAGCGCGACCATCAACCTCTGCCAAGCTCCAGAGGGCTTCCCTGCACCTGAAAGGACCAAGAACTCCAGTGGACAGTGGCCCTGTCCAAGAAGCAACACAACCAGGGACTCCAGCCTCACTCCAAATGTGTGAGTCCTGACCACTCTGCACCCGACGCCGAGGGCACGTGTCCATGTGGCCCAACCAGCTAGAGAGGATCCCCAGACGATTCTGAGAAAGTGTACACCCTGGGTTGACCTCTCCACCCCTTGACGATGACGTCTGCAGAGGGAATCCCGAGGACCCCCCGACCGCAAAAGCTCTGGAAGAAGATATCCAACGCCTAAAGACACACTATATCCGCAGCCCCCAGGCCTTTGAAAACCCGACCTCCGGTGCAGCAATGTTCAGCAGGCGGCCCTCCTCCCTGTCCAGCCTGTGCTTTGCCCGAGTCGACCCCCTGGACCTCCCCTGCAACATCTGAGTGACCCCCGGGGTCCCCTCAAAGAGAATCCTTGGAGACCTGACGCTTTGTGTGCACTCTGCACCCGGCCGACCCAGTGCAGCTGAGGGTGCATCTTTGGTGCCTACTTGCCCTCCGCCAGTGCTCCTCTAAACCCCCCAGGTCTGCCCTCCGAAGACGCTGGTACTTAGCTCCCTGCAGATCTGAAACCGAGTGCCCCCAGTCTCCATAGGAACCCATGTTAAATTTGCCTCAACTTTGACCTCGGCACCAGGACGGCCCTGTGTTGCTGGTGGTGGGTGTTTGGGGTTAACTTGAACCTCGACCTGTGGACTTCCTAACCCCTGGAGACTGGACCTGAACACTGTGTCCAACCGCCGGCCCTGCGGTGAACTCGTAATATGGCCCGCGGGAATCAGGCTGCACAGGCGGCCTGAAGGTGGGAAGAGTTTGGCGGCCGGCCTCTGCCGCCCGCCAAACTCATAATGAGGGCCTATATCTCACTTTGATATAGTATATACAGAGCCAGCTTCCTACAGTAGAGTCATCATTCCCTAGAACACTGTGAAAAGTTTATGCCATTTGGAGACCGAAAACTGGAGCAAATCAGTGGGTCCCTGTCAGAAAGCGTGTAACGAATGGACCCGACATCAGCACACAAGGGTGGTACTTATGTATACCTTTGCTCTGTCACTTCCTGTAGGGTATGGGCCCAACATTGAATCATACAACACCACCTGGCAGTGCAAAGGAGCACTGCTATGAAAAATTTCCAGAACCAGTAGGGTGCCTGGGCAATATTCTATGGTGAGGAATCTGCTTTTTTTATTGAGATCATGAAAGGAAATCCTAAAGTTGGACCCAGACCACACACGGAGAAACAGTGCATTCACTGGTCACTTCCAGACTGGACTAAGCCAATACACTTTACTTTGGACTACTTGCAGTTCTTATCCGCAGATGGTCCAAAATGTTGCAGCGTGGCTAATGCTTAACATTCCACGATGGCGTTCCATCTCTGCCCATCTGAAACAACTGCATTGACGTAACTAATCCAGGTTATGGCGCTGATGATAATGTATAGAGCAAACCACAAAAGGGCCCTAGTTATATTGGAGATAGGCTTTCAGCATTTGTACCAACTAGATCTTTTCACTCAGAAAATCAGGACCTTCTGATAATCCCTATTTTCCAAACAGGTAGAAGAAGCAGCTGTATCAGGCAGCAAAACTTTAAAATACTTTGCCCACTCAACTAATGAGGTGGGGTCCTCGGAACTAAACAATTTTCAAAAACAGCTGCAAATTGTCCTGTTTTGTTAAATGCTAGATGCTTCTTTTGGAGCAGCTGCATGCTTTATAAGTCACATTCATTCATTCAATAATTGAATTTGGAAGATGTTCAACTAATCTACACAATGAACACTAGTCTAGTTTTCTAAAAGTAGATGATGGTTTGACCCCTATGTTAATGCAGGGACATCACCAGGATAAGAGTAAACTCAAAATGCCCCTAGCATCTATATGACAAATAGTCTCAAGGGGAGGTGATTTAGGAGCCTTCTGTAGTAGTTGAGGTAAATTCATGCCAGCTGTCCCAGCAGAATCCTAAAGGATACAATGCATAAAATGAACCTGTAAGTGTCCCAGATGGGGCAGAAGGTACACCCAATGCTAGAGAAATGTAAAATGACAGGCCCACTGGTCTCTTTGAGGAGGGAAAGCAAGGTAATGGTGATTCATGCATAAAATGAGTCTGTCTTATGGCTTTGGAGAAAACTTATAAAGAGTGGCACACTTGGGCCTGGTCATATTTAAAAGGTAAAGTAAATAGCTCAGCATCATTCAGAGCCAGGTGTGTACATTAGTTACCACCAACAATGTGTAATAGCGCCAAGATGTTTTGTTATCTGACCCATATGTTTTCTTATTATTATGCACGCAGTTAAATTATGGCATTTTCTCTCTTTTCGAACACATTGCGTTTTCCTTTCAACACCTGCACTATTACTTGTAACTCAAAGGCCATGTGACAATCTACTTCCTATTGTTTCTTAACTGAAGAACATGCACAATTTTGTCATTTATGAGTGAAATAATTATAATTTTTGTTTTCTCTACAATGCTCCTTTAACCACATAATTTAGTCCATCAAAAGCAGTTTAATTTAAGATGCACCTCATGATTTCTTTAGTTTGTTTTGCCACTGAAGATCGAAATTCTCCACACCATAGACCAAATCAATTTCCAATGTCCTTCATCCTCAAATCAAACATGATTTTTTTTTAGTTCTTGCATAGTCAAATCAAGGTCTGGGTTAGCACGCACATTGTAAGTGGCTAAGGGTACTTACAGAGCAACATTGCTTTGTTGATAAACAAAGCTGTATTTCTAGTGATGAAAACCAGCATTTAGAACAATAGCTCTCACAGGGAAAAACTGTTACAATGCACTATCTCACATCGCCCCCACCAATGGCCACATACTCAGGAACATGAGTACCAAAGAACACACAGGAAAAGGGGAATGAGAAAGAGAAAACACAAAAATAGGGTCCACTACTCATCACCTCTGCTACTCAGTGATATCTGCAGGCTGTAGTGGACATCTAAAAGCAAAGAGAGATCTTTAGCAACTTGCCATCACAGTTCTGCACTCAATTGTAACAGTGAAATGATAGACATTGGCAACATCTCTGTGTAACTAACTCTGTACTTTGTTTTGGACATTTCAATTTCTGAAATTAAACAAATACTTTGTATTAAATATATATTCATTTACTTTTCTCTCTGTCGATAGAATGCCTATATCAAGCTTGGTCGAAAGCACTGCAAGGTAATAAAAAAATGTTACTTCTAGCAGTTCATGTAAACATACTAGAACTCTAATACCTCATGCTTTGGCACTGTACACAGCATAAGTGCATAGTCTGGTATTAACAGTCCTTCCTGTTCTGTCATTGGAAACCTTCTAACACAATGCAGCAATCCACAGTAACACAAGATTTCGTATTCACCACCTGACTGTCAAGCATGGTGCTGTGTCATTTCTAGTGTAGAGCACGCAAGCTCTCTGACCTGTTGTAATCTCTCGTGGGCTTTTAACCACGCCCACTCTTGTTGCGTTTGTTTTAAATGCTACATTTTTATTTGTGCATTTTGTGAAATGTCCCTCCTTTGTGTGCTGAGTTCCCTCTCAGGTGAACATTTTTGTTGGCAATCACACTATGTCAACCTTCCTCCTGTTAAAGCGTGTGATGGCCTTTCCTTGGGTTTCGGTTTGCCCTTCATCCCAGCCATGATCCTTCGTAGATATTCATGCAGGGAGCCAATAACTCTCGCACCCACGCTCATGGCGGCCGTGGCCCTTTGAAATGACTTGCTTATGTCAACTGTTTTACTTTTCATTTTCAATTTATGTGACAAGAAAAGTCCAGTTAGGAATTTACAACGCTAATAGCTCCAACTTGATCAAACGCAAGACCCATTGCATTGCAAATGCTTGTTTGACATCTGGGGCAGATTCCAATAAAGCCTAAGCCTTACTATTTTTCCACAAAAGATACCTAGGCCAATTTTGTGACCTTTTCTCCAACATGTTGGGGAGTATAAACATACCCAGGATTTGTGGTTTCCTCTCGAAGTAACTGAGAAAGTAGCCAAAATGTGGCAACCTTTTGGGGGTTTTACACAATGTAGGAAAAAGCGCTGTGCAACTAAAGTGTTAGTATTTTATTTTTCTAAGTTTGTAGTTAAAACCTGCTGATAAAAGCAGAAAGCTATACATTTCTGAAAAGTATACGAAATTCTGAATTTGCCTGAGGGTCATTTGTGTTTATCCGTTTCCGAAATAAACTAATCAATTAAATAATAACAATGAAAGTAAATAGGAAAAAAATAGGTGACAACATTTTACTCTGTGATTTATTTTTTCCTTGAAGGACGATCTACAAAGGTGATGTGCGGTTACATTTGTCGGACTCTTCAGGTCCTAGAGGTACATGTTTGTCAGATGTCCAAAAAGCACCCAATAACCAAAGTCATCAACTGAGCTGCAGCTGATGATAATTTTTCATTGAGTTTCATCCATTCATCAATTTATAAGGTGAAATGTAACGAATAAAAAAGAATGTGACATTTTTGAAAGGTGTTAACGAGTCTGAGTTAAGAATAGGGGTCATTTTTATTATTCTGAATTTGGGATTACCTGTGATATTTGATTCAGAGGGCATTTGAGAAAATCCATTCATTTTTACACGATGACTTACATTTGGATACCAAACACGTAAAGAAATTAAATAATTACTAAGCAAGATCTAGTATTCTGCATTCCCAGACTCCCCCTCATTTAAGCGGTGCCTCATGTGTGTAAGTGGGCCTACCACACGGGACACGAAAAGCCCTAAAACACACCATGGAAATGCCAAGATATTTGATTTGAATAACATTGACTCTTGTGGCTAGCTGCTGTCTTATTGCCTGGGGTTGGCAGGCATCCATGATAGACTACCAACCTCAAATATTTAACAACTTGACACCTGGTAGAGTCCTGGATCCATGAATGGTGTGGCTTGTATGAAACTCACAAACTTTTAGTATCCATTATCCCTTGCCAATGTCAAACCTTGGCTGAAACCACTGAATTTGTGCACACTTCTGTTCAGGAAGTTTCTAGAATCTCATGGGATCCAAAATGTCCTACCACCCAGTGCTCCCACACATCTCCTGATCAGAATGGTATTGCAGCTTTGTGGGTGGGCCTATTGCTTAGGACGGGACCAGCCTCAAAATGCAGTGTGGACATATTATGATTTTTACTTCGAATTTCAATCATTTTGGGGATGTGAATAGCTGCAGTGTTTGGGCATAGGATTAGGAGACATCAGGGCAACCTACCAACCAGAGAGTCTTTTGAAAACTAGACTTCGTGGGGGAGCGTGGGTGGGGTGGCTTGATTGCATCATGCTACTGAAATAACTGAATTACTACATGTGTTGGAAATTTCTGAAATCACTAGAGATCTAAAAAAAAGTCCTACCACCCAGGGTTTCCATACATCTCCTGCTTTTATGGGTGGGCCTATCATTTGGGAAGGTGACGGTTCGTTGGAAGCATAACATTTTTACTTTGAATTCTAGTGATTCTGGAGATATGGGCAGCAGCAGTATTTAATTCTGGGATTGGCAGGCCCCCAGGGTAACCTAACAACTCTATATATTTTTGAAAAGTAGATCATTGGGGGAATCTTAGGTGGTGTGGCTTGCACGGACCTCAGTACTTTTTGTTGTCTAAAATGCTGTGCAAGTGACAAACTTTGGGTTAAAATACAGAATTTTCGCATAATTCTGAATAGGTCAAAGGCCTCCATCTATCCTCGACACAATGAAGTAGCAGGAGTAACACTCAATTCCGACTTATGACCTGTTAGAAATTGGGTCTCCAGTTGAAAGAGGTAAGCATCCTGTTCAAGTAGACCACAATCCAAGTCAGAGTAAGTCACAACTCAACCTAAATTATACTCTGCTCACCATCTGGTAGCTTGGCACAGAACAGACAGGCTTAACTTAGAAGCAATGTGTAAAGTATTTATGCAAAAACTCATGCCGTAACACCGCAAAAAGACTCCACACCAGGTTAGAAAAATAGAGAATACTTATTGAGTAAAGCAAGACCAAAACACGCAGGCTGTGAATCTGCTGTTGTCAGGCAGCCACTGCGTTGCCGTTGGGGAGTGATTTGCCAGTCTTTCTCCTGCACTGGGGGCGATGCATCTCTTATTGCAGAAAGAAGCTGCAGAGCCCACTTCTGAGGTACAGAGCTTGGACGGGGCACCTCAGGCAAGGGTGAGGCTCACAGAGGGCTGAGTCCAGAAGCACCAGGAGAGTTTTAGACAGTCTTTGATGTCCTTGAGACTGCAGGAGAACAGGGAGCAAGCCAGCCAGCCAGACTTTGGAGATCACTCTGGGCAAAGGCAGAGTCCTACGAGCAGGGTCAGAGAGCAGCAGGGCAACAAGCAGAAACTCAGTCCTTCCAGAAAAGCAGTTCAGTTGAGTCCCTTGGGCAGCACAGCAGTTCTTCTGACAGAGGTTCAGTTCCAAGTCCAGAAATGTCTGATTTGAGGGAGCCAGAGAACCCGTACTTATACCCAAAAGTGCCTTTGAAATGGGGAGACTTTAAAGAGTGGCTTTGAAGTACACCAGCTCCCTATCAGCCCAGTCCTGTCTGCCAGGCTATCTGTGGGGGGTTATCGGTCCTTTGTGTTGGGTCAAGCCACTTCCATTTGAAGTGTAAGTGAGAGCCTCTCCCATCCTTCTGCCCAGGAAAACCCAACAGTAAGCATATGAGTGCAGATGCAGTTGTGTGCCCTGTGTTTGTGTCTGTCTGGATGGAATGTACAAATGTACCCATCTCAGTCCAGACGTGTATTGAAGACAGGCCGTAAGGCACACAGGGAAGTAAGAGCAGAGAAATGCCTACTTTCTAAAAGAGGCATTTCTAAAATAGTAATGTGAAACCCAACTTTACCACTTAAGAAGATTTATCATTACCATTCCGTGGATATGAAACATGATGTAGGTACTCCTTTCTGATCAGGAATTACAGCTTAAATGTATATTAAGGAATTCTCAATGCTGGCCTATAAGAGGAGCAGGCCTCGCTATAGTGAAAAAGCACACTGCCCCTGTGGGTCACATAGGGCCTACCTTAGGGGTGACTTATATGTAATAAAAGAGGAGTTTAAGGCTTGGTAAGGGGTTTTAAATGCCAAGTCGAGGTGGCAGTAAATCTTCACACACACTGTGCAATGGCAATGGCAGGCCTGAGACATAGTTAAGGGACTACTTATGTGGGTGGCACAATCAGTGCTACAGGTCCAGTAGTAGCATTCAATTTACAGGCCCTAGGCACATATAAACCACTGTACTAGGGACCTGTGGGTAAATTAAATATGCCAGTTGGGTAGGAGCCATTGTTACCATGTTTAGGGGAGAGAGCACAAGCACTTTAGCACTGGTCAGCAGTGGTAAAGTGTGCAGAGTCCTAAAACCAGACAAAACGAGATCAGAATAATGGAGGGAGGGAGACAGGCAAAAAGTTGGGGGAAGACCATCCTAAGGATGTCAGGTCTAACAAGAACCATCTCTATGGTTCCTTTGGCCAAAAGGGCCTGAGCTTCCTGACACAAAACAGACATGTGGTTCTCTGTCAGCCAGTCTAAAGGGGGATGGAGGGCACTGAAGGATAGAAACAGATGGAGTTGGAGCATCTGTCAGATGTAATGACTTGCCACACTCAAGAGAAAATGATGGATCCAGCCACCAAGAATGTCTGTGTGTTGGAAAGGACACACTAAAGGGTTTTTGAATTTGTAGGTGCTTAATGTGCTGGTGACAGAGCTGCAGATTGTCCCTGATGTACCAGGTGCTGTCTCTGGGACCCATGGCCTTGACCTTGAAAGGGCTAAGAAGTTTGCTGTGCCAACAGTAGGGTTTCAAATGGACAGCATTGGAAACCCCTGGCGTGTCCCAAAAATGACCTAAATTGTTAGGGAATTTGTCCAGGAGGTGTAGAAAAACACAAAGAGTAAGATTTAGCAATGCTTTCTTTGAATCACTTCAGACCCTCATCTGCTTTATCACCCAAGAGGTGAGAGCCATAAAATGGCATAGCCATTAATAATGCCTGGACATCCCTACAGAAGCCTGTATATCTCATTCAAGCATGGTGTCTAAGCATCACACTTGTACCAATAGCCTGATCCAAGCAATAGGCTGAGTCCGGACGAGAGCATATTACAAATGCTGCCACATCACATCCATCTTGAATCGTTCAGCCTAAAGACTACTTCAAATCATCTGGCATTACCATAATATTTGTGCAACCATGTCCCATAAAGCATGGGAATAGCGTCTAAGAAGGCAGCTGGCATTCACTAAGTGTAGAGTAAGAAATGGCAGAAGAAGAAGGCAGGGCCAACCAAGATGGCCAATAGGACACATCTTAGGGAGCTCTGGCTTTCCACAGTTGAATCCTGAATAATGCTGCCTTATTAGACACCCAATTCATCTTTGTGGGTTGGGAAACCCCTGTCAATGCACCCGCAGAACTCCTAGGTGATTCGACACAGGCTTCGCGTACTGCCTGGACGAGGGGAAAGCACTGAGCCGTGAGCAGCACATCCCGCATGTCACAGAGCCGGCGTTGGTGGAGGTGCAGCCTCGAGGAGGACTAATGGTTGCTCCTTTCCCCTTCTATGATAATTCCTGTGGGGGGGGCCATCTGGGTGCTGTTGATGGGGCTCCCGCAAGACGCTGATTCCTGTTGCCGCGCTCGTGTGAGTGCACCAGCTGGCCCACTGCTCTGGGCCCAGCTGAACTAATGCCTGCTGCAGTTCCGCTGTGCCCAGTGGCACGGGCACACTGCTGAGTCATCCCTTCCTTCTCTGTTATCGGGGTCAGGGGGTAAGCTTGAGACACCGGGGAGCGAGGAAGGATTTTCTCAGGTTCTGCAAAGGCAGCCATTGTTGGGGTGGCAGCTGTGAGTCTGCTGTGCTCGCCTCAAGAAGATCTCACCCCTGTACGTTTAGGGGCTACTGGTACACATCGAACAGAAATTTGGCCCCAGATCTCCTTTGAAGACTGCTGGAAGATAGCGAGTCTGCCGGGTGGCCTATTACTGCAACTGTTTCGTGCTCTGGTGCCTTCCTGTGGAGGGAACACAGAAACATACAGACTTGTTGCACCCTGCCTCAGCCCTTTGCTTGATTGGGCTGCCCTTAAGACTTTTTGAGGTGAGCCCACACTCCTAGGGTGCCTATTGCAATTGTGCTGTGGAGGGGTGTGGGTTCTGTTTGCACACAGTGTGCCTTCTTGTGTTTCGCGTATTTCTCCTCTGGGCCCCACCTGCTACTTCAGCCTTAGTTTTGCAACTACAGGTGTTGGGGGAGGGGCCAAGGGGAGTGGAGCATGCCCCTCGCTTGCCATGTTACAAATGTTAAGCAGTGCCTTAGGTCCATTTTCCTGAGAAACATGTCAAACCCAACACCCTGTCCAGTTTTGCATCTCAAGCAGACCCTTAATACTCAGTCAAGGGAGCCTTCCTTAATGCAAGGTCTGCTATCACACAAGGCTATGAACACACAGGACACCATCACCTACTTCTCTCCCCATATTTTCACTTTCATTGAAACCTGGATGTCTGATACCTTGAGTTTAGTCCTTTCAGGTTTTCTTCCATCTGAACATGATATGCCAAGCATTATGGAACCAGCCGTGTTGGTAGAGCCCCCAGAAAAGTGTATGTTAAGTTCAAGCACTATCAACAATTGTAAAGTAAACAACACACTCATCAATTCAATTTGGAAAAAAGAGAAACTATTAATGGGCAAGACAGCACCAATATCAAGAGAATAAGATAGAGTGTTCTTGAGATTAAAATTTTAAAATTTTAAGACACGTGCCCAGAAAGAGTAAAGTGCTGAAAAACAATAGTTCGTATATGACCAGGACCACAGTGGAAGTTTCAAGTTAAGATCTCCTAGCCGCAAGGTCCACGTCTATGGCGTGAAGTCAGATGCATCCAAATGAATCTGCTTTTAGTGCAGCAAAATGCTTGGAGCAGGACAAGCCCAGATTTCCCACCTAGGATCAGTCACGGCTGGCGTCTGGGCAAAGTATAAAACTAAACTTACCTTAAAGTCGCCGTCGCTGCACCCTAGGCACAGACTCCCAGCCTGCCATGTGTCAATCATGATGCTGCTCAAGTATTGTGCCCTAAATGGGCCTTCTGGCACCATGTTGCATAAGAGTTTATATTTTGTTAAAAGCCTTATGAGTGTCAGGAAAGTCATGTTAGATAGAGCTATCATGAATGATATCTATACTTTGAATCAATCAGATGACCTGTAGAGTGTGACTTGTCACCTATGAGGGTATCCAGGTGCTGGCAGGGCCCAGGGTCTCAGATGAAGAGACAGGTTTTCAGCGTCCTATAGAACTCATGTAGAGTTGGGAAGGTCCTGAGGATGCAGGGGGAGGCCATTCAGGGATTTGGCTGTAAGGTAGGAGAAGAAGCATCCTCCTGCTCTGCTGCGTTGTATGCGAGGGGCATGGGCCAGCATGAGGGTGGCAGAGCTGAGGTGTCTTGAGGGTTTTGGGAATCTTAGGCTTTGGTTGACGTAGATAGGTCTGGAGTTATGCAGGGTCTTCAACGATGGGTGAGGAGCTGGAGGTTTTTGAGGTGAGGGTGATGTGGGTGGAACAAGAAACATCCAGTATGAGTCTTGCTGCCGTGTTCTGGATTGTCTGTACCTCTTTGAACTAGGTGGTCCTTGATTCCCACGTAGAGGGTGTTACCATAGTCCAGTTAACTGGTGACAAGGGCTTGGGTGATGGTGCGTCTCAGGTACGCTACATGCACAGGATGAAGAAGCAGGAGGATGACACTGTGTTGACCTGGGATCTCATGATGAGTTTGCTGTCCAGGATGATACAGAGACTGGGATGGTCAGTTGGGGTTGGAGTAGGCCCTAGTTCTGTGGGCCACCAGGTGGCTTCCAATGGGGAGTTGTTGGTGCTGAGGAGCAACACTTCAGTCTTGTCTGTGTTGTCAGGCAGTTAATCCTCATCTAATTGGCAACGCTAGTCATGCATTGGTGAAAGTTGGTTCAGGCCCTGGTGGAGTTTTCGGAGAGGGGGAAGATGAGTTGCGTGTCATTTGTGTAGAATTGAATGGTGAGTGTGGGATCTGACTAAGCTGGCAAGGGGGGACATGTAGATGTTGAAGAGGGTTGGGCTGAGTAATGAGACATTAAGGACTCCACAGATGATTGGTTTGGTCTGGAGGTGAAAGGTGGAAGGTGAACTCATTGTGTTCTGTCAGTGAGGAAAGAGGCAATCCATCTCAGGGCAGCTTCTTGAAGGCCTATGTCGTGAACTCTGGTGATAAGCATGGGTGGAAGATGGTGTTGAAGGCTGCTGGGAGATATAAGAGGATAAGCATGGCTGTCTCTCCTTTGTTGAGGAGGGCCTGGATGTCATCCGTGTCTGCAATCAAGCTGTCTCTGTGGTGTGGTTCCTGCAGAATCCGGATTAGAAGTCATCCAGGAGGTGATTGTGTAGGAATATGGTGAGTTTTTATGTTGATGGTTTTTTCGATGATTTTGGACATAAAAAGGAGCAGGTAGATGAGGCTATAGTTCACTGGGGTCTGATGAAGGTTTCTTCAGCAGGTGTTTGATTTCTGTGTGATTCCACTCTTCTGGGAAGGTGGCAGGATCCAGTGAGGTGTTGAGTATGGTGGAAATTTTGAAGCTGATCTTGGATGCTCCTAGGTTGAAGACGTGGTGGGGTATGGGTCAGATGGGACCCCTGATTAGATAGATTTGATGATGGTGATGGTGTCCTGAGTGATGAGGTGGATAGCCTTAGGCTGGTTGTGTGTGTGGAGTTATGACAGTTAAAGACTTCAGGCTTGAGCTGGGGGTTGAAGTTTGTGTAGATTTTGGTGTTTTTGTTGTGGAAGAAATCTAGGAGGGTGCCGAATAGGTCCTGAGAGAGAGAAATGTTGCTTTTCACTGTTATGGGGTTAGTGAATTCCTTGACTATGCAGAAAAGCCCCTTACTGTTGTTGGGGTTAGCGTTGATGCGCGATGCCAGGGCTTTTTTTTGTCTCACGTAGTTGGTGCGGGTATAGGTTGAGTGCTGATTTGGTGAGAGGTGTGTCAGCTGGGTCTTTGTTGGTGCTCCACCTTCTCTTTAGGTGCTTGGAGTGGCACTTAGCTGTTCTGAGGCCCTGTGTGTACCAGCTGACTTGCTTGGTGGAGTGCTGATTTGTAGGTGGTTCAGTCAGCTCGGTCTTTGTTGATGCGTCATCTTTTCTCAAGGTGCTTGTAGTGGCGCTTGGCTGTCCTGAAGTCCTCGGTGTACTAGCTGGCTTGCTTGGTGGATCTTCTGTGTTTCTTGTTCTTGATGGGGGCGGTGACGTCAGTGCAATCAGTGATCCAGGTGTTGAAACTTCAGACGTTCGGGTTAAAGATGTGGGTGTTGGTCCATTCGGTCTCTGAGGCCTTGTTCCAGCTGCAGCTAGTGGCACTGGTTTGTGTCGGGTAGGATGGCATGATGATAAAGTGGACGACTGAGTGGTTGGGCAATTTGAGTTCGGTGGTGTGGATGTATTTGATGCGGTTGCTAGAGGTGAATATGATGTTGAGCGTGTGTCCTGCAATGTGTTTTGGGTCATGTACGAGTTGGGTGAGGCCGATATTTTTCAGGCTGTAGGGGAGGTTGGAGGAATTAGGGACGGTTATGTCATCGAAGTGGGAGTTGAGGTCACCCGGGAACATGTATTCCTTTGAAATGAAGGCCGGGGGGGTGATAAAATTGGTGATGAGTTTGCAGAAGGTGATTCAAGGTCCCGGCGGGCGGTATGCGACGGTTCCCCTAGTGGTGGATTTCTCACCCATTTGGATAGTGAAGTTGAGGTGTAACATTGCTGGGATGGTGTTGTCGATGGCAGTGGTGCATTTGATGGAGTCTCTGCGGATGATGGTGATTCCTCCACCTGGCCTGTTGATGTGGTAGCGGTGAGTGATTCTGTGTCCTGCTGGTATAGCGGTGGTAGTGTTGGGGGCTGACGTGGGATTGAGCCAGGTCTCGATTATGAATATGATATTGGGCGCAAGAGTGTTGATAATGTCTAAGTCCTCTGTGGCATGTTAGCTAAGTAAGTGAGTGTTAAGGAGGGTGCATGCAAGCTAGTGGTTGGTAGATGGTGTTGCACATCGAGTGGGTTAGCTGTTGCTAAGAGGATTGGGGGGCATGTGTGTAGTGGCAGGTGAAGTTGTAGATGAAAGGTCCTACCATGGAGTGTGGTGTGGCATGGTGGCAGTGTTTGTGGTGGCATCCAGGGTTGAGGCGCAGAGGGAAGTAGAAGTGTAGATTTGGGACGGGGCGGATGGACTAGGATTCCTGGCACTAGGCGCGGTCCAGGCACCGATGGATACAGCTGGGCTTGCCTTTGGTACATCAGCCACTATTCTTAGGAAAGTAGTAGTTCTTATAAGTAACAAATGTATAATCAATTAAAGTTAAGCATCATCGGATTGATAAAATAACTGTAGAAAGACAAGTGAAGGAGTCAGCTTCTCACAGTAGTGTAAAAAAGGGTCAGACTCTGTACTCAATCTTTAAAAAATTATATTATATTTCTGTACAAGGTTTCTATATATTTGTGAATTGTCCCAAGTGAAGTAGAACCTAAGAATAGTGACATAGCCAAGGTTCTTATTAGGTAAGGCTGCCTTTGTTGGTTGTGTAAACATTTGGGGCACCAGTGACGCAGCCACACTTTGTCTGCCATTAAGTAAGTCCTGGGACGTGGGAGAGGCAGTAGGAGGCAGGCCGCTTGGTAGGCTGTTTATAGCTCAGCAGACAACAGTGAAGCTATATATTGACCCCATTGGCCAGGGTGCAGTTGTAGCTACCCTCTCACAATTAACAAAAACCATAGTCTGGGTCATCCTCCTCTTAGTATTTTTGTAATACAGTTCCTGGAACATTAGGATGTACCCTTGCAGAAGATATAGGGTCAGTAAGGCATAGTATGGCTGTGTCTTGTACTTTCTGGTTTGTTGTTAGAAGTGTTGCCTGTTCTTTTAGGACACATGCAGGGTTTTACTTGGAAAGTATAGGTTCTTTATTAAAGAACTACTGTCACTAAATTGGAAAAATGTCCAAAACAAATAGAAGCAGCACTTCATTTCCTTCCTTTGTATCCAGGGACTTCTTGAACTGTGCTCTCTCTATGGGTCACCGCTGTTTTGGAGTCTTTATCGCCCCTCAGGATTTGGCGTAGTGGCCCACGAACATAAGCATAGAACATTATAACAGCAGGCATTACATGGTCAAGTGCTTTTTGGTGCTCGGTGTAATGTGCCCTCTACCAGGAGCTCAGGGTTCTGTGTTTCCCACTGCTGTAGGTGTCTCAGCACACCCCTCCCTTGTGCCCCAGCTAACCACATTTTAAATAAGCCCACAAGGAGTTGCCTGGGGGGGTTTCATGGCCCTCCTGGGTCGCGGCACCCAGGGTCACAGTGTGTAGTCCTGCTCTGGGCTTGCTAGACTTAATGGCAGTGCTCCAAGGGTGGTCTCTCTCGTCGTCTGGTCCGACTCAGTCTTCCCGGCTCCTCTTGGTCACTGGCTCACGTTCCTCTGCTGAAAGAGGCTTCTCTCCTTGGTCCTGGTTCTCCAACATCTCTTCACTCTGGTAGTTGTGTCCCACACATAGCCCACTCGCTGGTCCTTTCTTGACAAAGTAGGAGCATAAAGAAGGGAGGGAAAGAGAGAAGAAGCAGCAGAAAGGGCGGGAAAGTGAGCAGGAGCAGCAAAAAGGGTAGGAAAGAGAGCAGGAAAAAGCTTGAGAAGAGAGTGCCACAGAAGCATGAACAGGAAGAAGAATGGAGCAGAGGAGAGAGGGCCTGGAAGAACACGGATCCTGGAGCTGGCCGTGGGCCAACAGATGTATGTGGACTGCTAGGCCTGGGCACCTGCTCAGTAGGGCCACGCTGTAGCCTCCATTAAGAAGGTCCTGGGAGGTGGGAGGGGCGGTGGTTGGGGCTGGCGAAAAGGAGAGGGGGAGGCATGAGGAGGCAGGTGAAAGGAGTGGGAAAAGGACAAAAAAGGCAGCAGCATAAATGGACTAGAAGGGCTCAGAAAGGGTAAAAAAAAATCACAAAGAGCAAAACAGAATTAAGGGATAAGGTAAAAGACTGAAGTGAAGAGTAAGAAAAAAAAGAAGGCAACAGGCGGGAACAGCAGCAAAAAGGGCGGGAAAGAGAGCAGGAACAGCAAGAAGGGAGGTGAAGAGAGCAGGAGCAGGAAGAAGGGCAGGAAAGAGCAGGAGCAGCAAGAAGGGAGGGAAAAAGAGCAGGAGTTCCGAAAAGGGTGGGAAAGAGAGCAGGTGCAGAAAAAAGGGGGGAGGGGATGAGAGTATGAGCAGCAAAAAAGGCAGAAAAGAGAAGACAGCCTATTTCATGTAATATTTAGAATCAGGGACCTGAGGCGTAACAATAGCCGCCACGGTGCAAGGGGACCCTGAGCTCCAAGAGGCTCCCACCGGAAAGGTATGTGGGCAGCTGGCCCCTGGCCTAAAAGCACCTGACTCGTCCATGTATTTTGCAGGGGGCCCCCCTCAACTTTCGCTTGTTACGCCACTGCCAGGGATGACGAACCTGTAAACTGCAAAGACAGGCCTGTGGGGACGTTGTGGATCCTCCCTTATCCAATGCTCAGAAGTTCCAGGTTACATGGCAGTCATTTTGGTCTCTCAGAGAATGTACATGTGGGGAAGCTGTAGGACTCTTGGACTTTTAATGGTCTCTTCAAATTAACAACCTTCATATGGTGTGAAAAACCCCAAAACGATAATGTATTAGGGTTTTAAAACTCTCTCAATGAGGCCTCAGGCATTAAATTTGTACATGTTCCCAAATGCTAACAAGGACTAGGATCTCTGTTCTTTGGATGACAGGAATTTTTATTTTCTTAAATCACTTCCTACTATAACTTCCTTTCTTAGAAATCAACTAGCACTCTTGCAAATTTTACCCGAGAAGCAACCCAAGCTTCCTCAAGCTACCAAGTAAGAGATAATTGCCCTTATACATAAGGACTTCTGTAGGATGATACATTTTGAAGTTACATACCCAAGTAATGGCTTTATTCAGGAATCAACATATCCATGTCTTACAACAACCTCTTCTGAGTTACAATACCAGTACAAATACCTCACAGCAGAAGAGGTGGACTCCTCTCTCCTCTACTCAATACTCCTAAAAGTGAGCCTCGCACAAGTTTATTTGAGCAACTATTTATGAAGAACTGGGAGTCAGTAACATGTTGGGTCTTCTGTTAAAGACGTAATAATTTTGCAGAAATGTATGGAATATGTATAGCCACACGCAGAGCAACATTTGATTCAATTGTATTCTTGTTCAATCCAAGAAACATCTTCTACAAGAGTTCCAAAAACAAGTGAATAACACATTTCACCAGGTAGACAACCAACATTAACTGTGACTCATGAACAATGACATTGGATTCTCAGCTCATACAGTAACTTTATAAATCTCACCCCATACTTCAGTAATTACGTAGAAGCAATTGGAGATACTCAACAAAACCAAACAACCATCCCAGAAGAGTCTTAACCAGCATGAAGAGCAGAACAGGCTCAGAAAATTGTGAATGTGTGACATGCTGAACACCATAAGGGAGCAGGAAATGCTACAAATATTAAAGGTTTTAGAAGGTGAGCACCTGCATACTTTTTACACCAGCTTATAAATCCTAGGTCTTACATCTGTTCCCCACATTGGCACAACAACAAGGAGTAATATAATTTCCTCTTCCACAAACAACCAGACCATTCTGCAACAATTAAAAGGGTATTTCCTAGAACCAATCTTTGTAACTCCTGACACAAAAAGGTGGTTGGGTGTAAAAAGTGTATTAGGCACATGACCGCTGAGGCTAGAATTAGTCTGCAAGTTGCTCCTCCCAGGCCAATGTGATTATTCGAGTGTCAGGTCTAGGCAAGGCTACAATTATCAAACTCTGCAACCTGGATTAGTGTCTACCATTGGCAAATTAGTCAGCACCTCCTTGATAGCAGGGGTTGTTCCCAATAAACGTAAACGCATCATCACTCCAGACCTTAAGAAATCGTCTTCTGACACAAAACACTCTGCCAATATCCTGTCTCTTGAATATTAACAAGATGTCACAAGCAAGTCTCCACTCAGCTCTCTGGAAACCTATTAACCGACTTCCAGTCTGGATTCTAAGGCAGGCAAGGAAACTACCTTATTGAATAGTACTTTCTTCTAGGGATAGCAGGCAACGCTACACCTTGATCATCTAGACCTGTCTTCTGCCTTTAGCACAGTTGACCACAGGATCCCCTTTTCCTAATTGGAGTCCACATTTGAAATAGGAGATATTGTTCTACAATGGTTCTGACCTTTGCTCTATAATCAAACACATCAGGTACAATTTGTCCCCTTTCTTTCTAAAATTATTCCTGTGGCCTTTGGTGAGTGAGCTACAGGGATCATTCCTCTCACCGACCCTCTAACACTTGAATGAATCCCTACGCAGTGATCATCAATCGCTATAATGTTGGCTATCAATATATGTTCACAACACTTAGATTTATATTAGATTTTAAAAAATCAGACCACAGTAACCATGTACATGATTGCCTTCTATATGTTAAAACTGGATGACCAACAACTGGCTTCACTCAAGTGGCACAGACTCTGACATTCTACTCAACCTTCAAAAACCTGGAACTCTCAATTAAATCTGGTCTTTATGGGAATTCCTCCCACCTCTATTAACTTAGTTATCTGGGAGTGATCCTTGACATTAATTTATAATTTGCCCCACAGGTAAATTCTGTAATCAAAATTGTCTTTTCATTTCTGACATCTAGAAGAACTTTCCCACTACCTCAAATTAAAGATCGTAACACCCTTGTGATAGCAGTGGCCTTATCACATATTGACTGCTGAAAAGGCATCTATGAAGGTCTTGCAGCCAATTTACTAGAAAAGCAACAACTGACACTGTCCCAATCTAGGTTTGAAAGCCTTAGATCTCATCAATCCTTTTAAAACTGCTGTCGTAGTTTGGACTCTTGCTCTGAGCAAGACTGCTGGTTTAGGGATGACAGTACTTTTGTTTGTAGACGACTACGTCTTTCCTACAACAAGTCGCAACTGTTGTCCCAACCTTACCGGCTCACTAGCAGCACCTCACCAGAAACACAATAGTAAAAGGTGATTTATGGCAGCCGTTTACATATGGACTCGAAAATAAGATATCTCAGGGAGTGTCATGGTTAAACGGAGATTACCCTTTTCTCACAGATATATTATGTCTCATACAAACACAGATGCAGTAAAGTTACAATAGTCTTTATTTAACATAACTGCAATTTGCGATAAGTTGCATGGGCTGCAATGATTAGGATAATGAATAAAGCAAGAAATAGTATTGTGAAGACGAGAGTCACTATTACAAAGACCCCCACCATCTTTCAATATATAAAAAAGATATATGAGATGCATTATGCCCTAATACCCTAATGTGAAAAGGCCTAACCTCCTACCTAAAGGAGAGCTGGGTTTGTTAAACCTAATCTGCCAATGCCATGTCCATGAGAGGAGCCCCAAACCCTCGTTACCTTGGAATGAGGTCTCTATCTCAGACTCCGCAGGGACACGAAGACTGGGTCAGCGTCAAGACGACTGCAGCATCGGTATCAGCGATGGTGGCGATGCCCTCTGGTCGGAATCCCTCTGATTATCTGTCTAAAGTGTGATGTATTTATACAGATCTACAAGGTCCCCTGACGTAGGTGTGTTCCTAAACAATAGATAATAGACATGCTTGGGACGGCAATTAATATCAACAATCCCTCGAAAGTATAGAAAGAGAAAATCCCTGCGTGTGAACAACTACTGTTTGTTTGTCTTTGGTGCTTGATCTTGACGCCTTGGCGCAGTGACACTGATAATGTTACCCATAACAAGTGGCCTAACTTTAAACAAGGCAGCCATCTTAGAAGAAATAAATAATTAAGTGGGCTAAGACAGAGCAAGCTAAGTAGGTTAAAAGTCACTAGGTGACGGGGGCACGAGTCTACAAGCCAGAGGCTAAGCTAACTCCTGTTATCCCATTAAAATGAACTAGGATTCACTACAGCTCCATGTATAAAATGAACCCATTCACAGGTTCTTTAAAAAGCACCTGAAGACCCATCTCTTCCTTGAAGGTTAACTGTGTTTCACTCTAAGGAATTCAGCATATTTGAATCCCCCCTCCCATCAGTTTCCTTCCTTGATATTTCTGGTGCTCTCTAGCATCTTCCGGAATATCCCTTAAAACACTGAATACATATTTCATAAAGAGGAAATCTAAAAAAAACAATCAATCACTAGTCACCTTGCATTCATACATGTTCATGGTTAAAAATAGAAATTCAAGCCTTGCAGAGTAGAATTGCACATAGAGTAAATATGATACCAACTGCTGAGGCTGTCTTCTTGTGCATTTCAAACATCTTGCAAATGTGTGGTGGAAGAAAGAATTGTCATGTTCAATATCAAAAACCACATCCTTACAGCAGACGTGGACAATTAAGGATCCATGTGTCTTCAAACTTGCTCATATCCATATGGCTTTGACTTTTTTTAATAGTTTTTAGGTCGAGCGTTAGCGTTCGGCCTGCTGTATACTTTTAAGTATACTATAGAGTGAGTTCCAGCGTTTTCATTTGTTAGTTGCAGTGTCCTTGAAAAATCTTTGCTTGCTAGTGGTCAGTTCTGCCTCTTTGTCCTGCCTTTTTTCACTTTGGGAGCAGCACAAAGTACTGTGTAATTGCGCTCTGTTCTGTTTATCTATTCCTTAAGGGACTTTTTTTTGTATTTGACTCTTTCACTTCAACACTGTGGGTGCTTGTTCAGTCTCTCCTCCCCACCAGCTCCCTTTGCAAACATAATAAAACAGAGGGGGCTTTTCCAGGGCCAGCTTACTCTCCCCTCACTGTTTTTTTATGTTGTGTAAACATGATTCAGTTTCTCGTACTTATTTTTAAAAGGTCACAAAACACGACCCATGTGTTTTTGCGAGTTGAGCTCTACAGCTTATTGTTTTCATCCCCATGTGCGCTGATCTGCGCAACTGGTCTCGCATTTGCTCGAGTTAGAGCTATTAGCGTTGTAAACTTCTAACTGGAATTTTCTTACCAGACAAATGAAAAAAAAAAAAAAACGCAGTGCGATCGCGCTGGGGTTTACAATGAGCGATCACACTGCGTTTTTTTTTTCATTTGTGTGGCAAAAAAAGTCCAGTTAGGAGTTTCCAAAGCTAATAGCAACGGGTCTTGCATTTGCTCAAGTTAGAGCTATTAGTGTTGACAACTTCTAACTGGACTTTTCTTACCACACAAAGGAAAAGACGATCGCGCTGCGTTTGTTTTCCATTTGTGTGGCAAGAAAAGTCCGGTTAGAAGTTTACAAAGCTAATAGCAACGGGTCTTGCATTTGCTCGAGTTGGAGCTATTAGCTTTGTAAACTCCTAACCAGGCTTTTCTTGCCACACAATTTTTGTTTTTTAAACGCAGCGTGATGCATGACAATTCTTTTTTTGATTGCAGCCCCATTTTACAAAAGAGAAGGGCTGCAGGCCCTTGTGCACACAAACACAGGCTGCTTTGTGACCCAAGGCTGGTGTCAAACACAACCAGCTGTTATCTCCTGCGTAGCCACGGAAGCCACCGAGGTGTGTGCAGCATCCACAGGTTTGAGTAAGAAATCACCAACCAGATAAACAGAGCTGGGCGTTAGCTACTGCCTGGCAGGATGCAGGAGCAGCAGCTGCACAGCATATTTTGAAAGCAGAGCTCATCTGGCACCACCGTGTGGCCAATATCTGCTAAGATGTGTACAAGAGTAAATCCTTGAATTGTAGAAGAAAACTCAACCGTGACGCACCATTAGGCGTCCTGCATTTTTTTCATTTTATCAGAGGAAATTTTACTTTTATGTCGCCAATGATCGACTGTTAGTTGTCAGGATTGCTCACGTGCTCTGCTTCCACGTAAAGCGTTTGCTTACGGGCTTATATTTTTTTAGGTCCGGCATTGAGCAAGACCTTTTGTTTTTAAATAAAAAAAATAATAATCATACTTTACATACTTTCGTGCAGCGATTTCAGTCAGCCTCTTCAACCACTGGTCAGCTGTAGTGTCATTCACATCTTGCTTTCACCCACCACAGCATATAGCATGGGGAACTGGCTTAGCTATCTATCTGTGAGTGACGCATTTTGTTGTAACACAATGTGCACATCCACACAATAGGTAGTTCCTTGTGGTTCCAGGGACTACTGAAGCAATGTGTGCTCTTTCATAAAAAAAAAAAAAATACAGTTTGACTTTTAGACAAAGCTCTCCCCAGCACCGTTACCGGGCCGCTTGTCAGTCATGTGTTCATACAAAAAGCATTCATGAACAAAATAAGCAGCAGAGAAACTCCAAGGTCGGCAGCCAAGGCAAGATGTGCTGGGTTTGCCAAAGGTGTTTGGATCGTGGCATCTGGGACTACCTCATAAAAAATAAAAACGACCTGTCTTTTTATTGTACTGTGCCTAATAATGGGTCTTGACTTGTTTCTAGGGGCTTCCAATATTATGCTGCTTACAGGGGCGTAGCTTGGTCAGTATGAGTGGGGAAGTGGAGGGGGGCTGAGCTTCAGATTTTTCAACCATAACGATGTCACATAATTGTAGAATACATTGTAGGACAAGCAGGGCGCCCGAGTGGGGCTTAAGGGGCAGTGAAAAGGGAGAAGAATGCATATCGATTGGGGCACTAAGTGAGAAAAAGCACATCATTTTTTTAAATAAAAAATTTGAAGGTGTTTTTGTCTGTGTGTAAAAATTCCTGGTCAAATCGGACAGACATTTCACCATACCCGACTAAGTGAGAAAAAGCTACTCATTTTGTGAAATAACCAACATTTTTGAAGTCTTTCCAAACAGACAGAGGAAGAGGTTGTATGTGCATTTGTAGGTCTACCATGCAAGCTCTTTGACCTGTTGTAAGTATGGGGAGCTTTTAACCACGCCCATCACTTTCATTTGTTTGTGGGTTTGCCTTTCAAAATTCACTTGATGTCATTGGGAAGTGCTTTACATTTTTCCCGCCTTGGGGCCAACCCTGTTATAGGAATAATTGAACGATTGCTGATACACATCAGAATGGGCAAATTACTTATTTCTTTTGTCTGCTCTTCATAGCTGCCATGGCTCTCACAGCACTCAGAGAGCAAACTAGATCGGCGGCATTGTTTTTATATTGTGTGCACTCTAGTCTACATAGTACCCGTTCGTTGCAGCAGGCATATTAACCCTGTGTGCTACGTTATGATACCTCCAAGCTTCCACTAGACTAACGTATGTTCTCTCTCCAGAAAGAACATAAATCACCAGTTACTTTGGCATGTTTACATTAGGTGCACTTTGTTATTTGCCTAGTACACTTTCTTCGCAGCAGGCACATTAACCATGTGTGCTACCTTACGATGACTCTAAGCTTCCACTAGGCAAAAAATATATTCTCTTGGCTGCATGGTGCTCACGGTGGTCAGAGTGCGAGCTAGATTGGCGGTATCATTTTTACATTATGTACACTGTGATCTGCTTAGTACACGTTCTTTCCATCAGGGATATTAACCCTGTGCGTTACCTTATGATGACTCCAAGCTTCCACTAGACAAAAGTATGTTCTCTCTCCAGAAAGAACATTAATCACCAGAGTTATTTTGAAATTGTTACATTATATGCACTCTGATTTGCTTAGTACATGTTCTTTGAAGCACACATATTCATTCTGGGACTTGTAGTTTTATTTTTATAGTGTGGTACAAGCTGGAAACTAGCCATTGGAGTAATATTCGAAGAGTGGTCCAGCTCCCTAGTTGGAAGTGTGATTCGCTCATTTAGTTCGACTTGTAGTATTATTTTTATAAAGTAATACAACCTGCGAATACAAAGCAGAAACCGGACTAGATGAACTATACATGTTTGAGTCTGTGAAACTTGAGCTGTGTGTGCATATATTTATAAAACTAACCCTGAGGAGAGCTTACAGTTGATTATGCTCTACAATGGACAATATTTTATAACTAATATTTCAATTCAAGACTGATGGGGGATCATTAATATCACATGAGGTGGCTCTCCTCAAGCGTGTGACAAATCATGGGCGTTTTGTTCAAGTCTCCAGACTGCAGTAAAGGGACAGCGATCCAGTAAGCATGCATTCTTGGAGTACAATTATTTATTCATTGCACCACGGGAAATGACGCCTGTACCAACTGCCAATTAAATATGTTTTGCACCTGGGAGTAGCTTGTGTTTTAAGGGCTTTGTTTAAAAAACTTTCCAGTAGGCCTAGTAGTCCTTTAGTTATATGGAGGGCCACTGGAATTATGTGGCAGAAAGGACCAAAATATGCAACAGGGTTGACCAATTAATGTGGCAAAAAAGTCTTGTTATGCATTTACAATTCCAATATCTCCAACTCAAGTAAATGTGAGACCTATTGCATTGCAAATGCTTGTTATTTTTTACAGCTGACCAAACACTTTACTGTAGAAACAAATAGCAGGAAAGCCTCCTGGCTCAGACAGATGACATTCAACTAACAGTAATGTTAAAAGATCTGTCCTTTCTAGTCTGGCCTCTGATTCTAGAAGAGTCACCAACAGCTACCCATCAGAATCCAATTTTATAGACATTTTTAAGTCCGGAAAAAAGGACCTTGAGCATACATCCAACCAGACCATGCAAAGAATGGGTATCAGATGAGATGGCATGCTTAAATTGCCTAAAAAAAAAATGGCATAAGTGATCTCTGAAACCACAAATTTGTGGCAGAACAGGAATTTAGCCCTGAAATGAAAGCCACACAGTTCAGGCTCCACACAAACCAAGCTCAAGGAGCTTGTGCAAATTAATGTGTTACTGACTTAAAATAATATTGTTGGGAAAGCAATGTTATTATTAATGGGACACAAGCAAAGGTGATTTTTGGATAAGAGAGTTAGGGGGAATTGTTTATTGAGCGCTTGCAGTCTTTATATATCACAGTAGTGTGAAATATCCATACCATACATACTGGAAAGCTCGGAACGGTTGTTGGTCATACACATGGGGAGGAAATCCACAACAAATTGGCAAAATTTCATGTGAGGGACATAAGATGGGGGAGTGGGAGAAGGTCAAGAGCAGTTCAGCGTCTCCGTACACGGGTGGTGGGGGGAGGAATTCCGCATCCCGTCTCCTGTCCCATGTAAGTCTGCCTGGGTGAAGCGGGTCTTGCGTGTTGTATGGGGCACCTTGGAAGGGAGGACTCGGAGAGTGGGGCTAGATCGGTTGTAGGGACACTAAGGTGTGGGCTGGGAATTGGAATAGGGAGGAGACAGTGAGGCTATCCTCGGTCATTAATCATTGTGCAGAAAGGGTGACCACACATGAAGAAAGACTTCAGCCTTGTCCTTTAAACTGTAGATATGCTTCTCATAGGTGGCCATCTTGAACATTTCTGTGAGCCATTCCTCATGTGTGGGTGGATGCAGGGATCGCCAATGTTGGGAGTGTGAAGCAGTAAGCATTCGTTGTTAGACAATGAGGGGCAGTTTGCAGTGTCACACAGTGTTACCAAGTGGTGCAATAGTGGGGATGCGATAACCGCTGCACTACTTAACTTTTGCCCCACAGTGTCCCACAAAGAGCTCACTTCAGGGAAGTCATAAAATACATGCCCAATGTTGCATCGTGTATCATCACAGCACCAGCAGTCAAAACAGAGTAAAAGCTTCGCGGTTTTCAGTTTTGCTGGCATCCAGTGTGAGTCTTGGGGTATTTTGAAGAGGCAGAGTTTCATTCTGGTCTCTCGTACCCCACGGTCCAGATTGTTTAGTATCTCAACCCCGTCCTCGCTCTTTTATTCCACATGTAGATGGCTCTGCCAAACAGTGCATAGATGTTCTACTTGTGCCTAGGAATATAGGTGTCTTACTAGAGACATCATTCCTTTGAACCAACCCAAGGTGTTCAGATAAGTTATCACCGGAGATGTTGGAAGGGTTCAGGGCATTGCCTTTAGTCTACTGGAGAGGCAATGTTGCAATTTTGTGTATCTCTCCGGCTATGAAATTCCTAGTGAAGCATCTGGAAGGGGTTGAGGGTCCCCTGTGCTATAACTTTGAGCAAGGACAGTATTCCTGACAAGCACTAGTTACGTCTACCACCTCTGATACATATTTTGAGGTTATGCTATAGCAGCGCTTCCATGTGTAGGTGAGTGCCCATCCAAAAGGAGCTTACGAGCCTAGACCCAGTTTTTGATCACAGCCTGAACAATGGGGTTCACATGTATCCTCCATGATGAAGTACTTGATCCCCTTATCGATCAATTGCAGTAGCTTTAAGGGCACCAGCAGTGGTAACATTCCCAGCACATAGCAGAATTTTGGAATCACCACCATTTTTTACTGCCTGTGTCTTTCCCCAGAGAAACCGGGTCCATCTGGAGTAATTCCAGTTTGATTAGTGCCATTAGTGGCTCAAGATTGTCCAGCACTATGTGTTCCAACTCTCTATTAAAAATCCCCAAATATTGGATGTGCAACGGTTTCCCCTTGAATAGGTAGCCATCGATGGCTGCCCTGGTCATTGTAGATGTGGAGGGCTTTGCTCTTTCCCCAATTGTACCCAGCTATTGCAGCATAGTCAGAAATGATGCCTAGCAGTGTTGGGAGGGATGTAGTGTGAGGAGGATGTCGTCCGCAATCAGATAGATAGTTGATGGGCCTCCTGGAGTGAGAATGCCCACAATCTCTTCCAATTAATGCAGTGCTACTGCCAAGAGTTCCAGGGCCAGGAAGAAGAGAAGGGAGGGGAGGGGGCAACAGGCAGCCATGCTGCAGCCCCCTGCTGATTGGGAAGGGACCTAAGAGGAATCCACTGCTGTTGACCTGTGCTGAGGTGGTTCATTTGGCAATGAAGTCTGTGCCAAAACCAAATTTCTGTGCGTGGCAAAAAGATAACTCCATTCTATTTGGTCAAATGCTTTCTTGGCATCCAGTGAGAGGGCCAACGTCTCCTCCACTAGTTCTTTAGCTATCTATAGAGTGTGGGCCAGTGCGAAGGCGATTTCAAGACAACCTTCCTGGAACAAACTCCATCTGTGTACTATGTATTACTGTTGGAATGGCCCATTTTAGACGAGCTGCTAGTATCCCACACAGAACCTTTATGTCCGCATGGAAGAGGGAAATAGGCCAGTAGAGCCGCAGAGGAGGGGGACTTTCCCTGGCTTGGGGAGGACAGTGAATAGGGCCTTGTTGGAAAGAGCTCTCAAGGTTCCCATGAGTATGGCCTCTTTGAATGCGTCATATAGAGAGACTATAATGTCAATAAAGTTTTTGTCCATTTATAAAACTCCGCAGCAAAACCGTCTTCCCCAGAGGTCTTGTGGTATGGGAAGTTGGACATGGCGTCTAGTATCTCCTTTTTGGTGATTTTTAGCAGTCAGGAGCTCCCTGCTTAACTCATTGAGGTTAGAAAGGTGTACTTTGGTAAATAGGTCCTCTATTTGCATCAGGTCAGTGATCATCTCGATGGTGCACAGAGTTCTGTAATATGCTGCGCATGTGGAAGCTATCTTCTATGGGTTTCCAACAAGTAGTCTATTTTGATGGCTGTAATAACCATGCCTGACTTTCTTTGTTTTAGTTGCATTGCTAATAACTGCCCTGCCTTTTCGCCCTGTTCGCTGTGACAGGCCTTCAATTTTGAGATGAAAAGCGCTTTTATAGCCACTTGCGTGTTGCTGACTGGTTGACATAAAGGGATCAGCTGTGTATTGTGTCAGGATCACAATTTCTGTTTCCTAGGACCCCTCCCTTTCCACCCTCTGTCGGTTGTTTAGGGCAGTGTCTCTCATTAGCTGGCCCCAGATGGCCGCTTTGCCTGCTGCCCATAGGGTTTGCACTGATTTGATCAAGGTACGTGGTGACATGAGATCTGAGCAGGGCCTTGCCATAAGGCTACTTAGATTGTGATGCCAGAGGTTAAGGGTTTGCAGCTCGGTGATACAAGTTGTATGTCCGCCATGAGGCATATCAGAGAGTAGTCTGACAGTGCCCCCGCCATTATCAGAGAATCATCTATCAAGCAGTCATAGATTAGGAGATAAATAGTCAATCCTTGATTAAGGACTGTCATTCGGGAAGACATATGTCTATTCCATGTCATCAGGATGAAGTAGAGGTCATATATCCTGGAGGCCTGGGTCTACTAGAATGTTGCCCATAAGGGCTCCGTCAGAATTGTTGGCATCGTCTATATGGGGCCGGTATCATCCACAATTGCGTTGTGCACCAGATTCCAAGATCTCTTGAAGAACAGGTGTGTAGTGTCAATTTCCATTAGCACACAGTTAATTTGTAGGAGGAATGGTAGTTTCAGGCCAGTCAAGTGTAGCAGGTCCTGGCGCATTGGACCTCATTGCCTTGTGCACCTTGACAAACGCATACGGTCTCTCTGTGACTCTGTGTCAGTCCACATCTTGAGTACCATGCATGGGAGCACTCTACGCAAAACGATGGCTACTTAACATTTATGGGGTGTCGCTGCAATATATGACTGGGGTGCTGCTGCTATGTATGACCCTGCCGCCTCAGTGCCATCTGAGCTTCTCTGCCATGAGAGGTGTGTTTCCTGGAATAAAGCCACATCAGGATGTTTAGACTTAAGATAAGTAAGCACTTTTTTAGGTTTGATGTAATGGGTGAGGCTGTTCACATTCCAAGATATAATGGTCCATGACCGTGGTGATGCCATTGTGGCCAGTGGCGATGGTTGTCCGCTAGGGTGTTAGTGTCATAGGGAGGTAGTGATGGAGGGTTCGGGAAGTGTTAATAGCATGGTGTGCAGGTTGGGGAAAGTGGTGAGCGAGTGTCTTTGTCATGTGGACAGAGGCTGCAACTCTGGGAGGTAATTGAGGGTGATGTAAAGCCCCTGAGGTCTGCATCCATTTTATGTAGGCCCTGACGCCAATTTGGATATTTGAGGTCATGATCTTATAAATCTTAAGACAATGGAAGTAACCATCTTTCCTGATTTATGCTGAATCATTGACATGTCTGCCATATGACGCATATGTCGTCTGACTGTATCTTTCTAAGAACTGTGAAAGTGTCAAGTCATTCAACTAATGACATAGATGTAACACTTGATTCAACATTAGTCTGGGACAAGTGTCTACTCTTTACCACATCAAGGTCAAATAAGAACAAATACAGACGTATAGCCAAAATAGAGTAGTCTCAACTGACGCCATTTTACCTTCTATGTTCATAAGGAGACGTTTGGGATGCACACCTTGATGCACATAATCTGTGTCAGACATTCCTAACCCTGTGGCCAAAGTTCTAATTTCTGATAAGATTTAGTATATAATAACTGCCACTTGACCACTTGTCAGGAGAGGTCCTTCACCCAGATTATCGCACAAGATTCTGCCAGACAGTCTCACCTACAGCCACCACACTTTGCAGATACTACATCTCGCCTGAAGCCTAGTCCGGGAGGAAGACCGCTACTGCAGCATGTGTTTGCCCGTCACAGGGAACAAATGTATTCATGCCTCCACTGATAAAGGCATCCTTTGCTATCAACAAGCTATGCAGTGCGTCTTTTCTCCCTAAAAAACTCCAGATAGGAAGCTCCTCTTCCATGCTCTCTCAGTGTAGCGAATAAAAGCAGATGTTAGGGTTTAGATGACGTTTTTACCACGTTTGTTGTTTATAACATGCCTTCTTGCTGTTTTAATAATATCCTGAGTATTTGTTTAAGATGTTCTGATAAACAGGTTATTCCTGTATTAATAAATACTTTTTACTGAAAAGTGTTAATTCTTCTTATCGCAGTCGGTGTGTGATACTGTGAAAAATGAAATAGGTCTGTTACTGTTACCATGGTGCCCCTGATCCCTTTTTAGGGATTGTTAGTAGTCCAAAAAACAATATCTCTATTTCATTGGCACGTTGAGTAGTGTTCTGTTGGGCTACAATAACCTTACTTTCACATTCATTGTTGGTGAACTGAACTAAGTTCACCCATGACATCTGTGGGTGGGAAAGCACACCTTATAGATTTACACCAGAGTTACACAATGGGGTGTGGGGGTAAGGGCAGACAAAGGGCAGGAGGGGGGTACAGTGAGATCTCATGCCATGGGCATGTTGTAAGGAGGTCTGTGCATAGGTGTGGGTGTGCTTGCCGCATAGGTGGGGGTCGTGGGGAGGGGGATAAGGAAAAGGAATATCTGGTATGTGTGTCCTGAGAGAGCAGGAAGGAAAAATGGCTCCCTCAGGAGAGGAGCTGATGCCAAAAACCAATCAAGATCTGTATTAAGAGGGTCCAAGCCAGCGTCGTCCACTGCACCCACGAAGCCAAAGGAGGAGGCCAGGGTAGATGAACTGTAAGTGGCTTGCAGGGGTTGGGTTGTGAAGACCACCTCTAAGGTGGGGGTCAGGAGAGATGATGCTGGATCTAAGTGTGCCATTCCCTAGACCCAGAAAGAGACATTTCGCAAAAGGCAAACATGGCAATGGGAGGGGGTTAGTGACAGGGAGGGTAGAGGTGGAAGCACAAGTGGAAGGCTAGTGATGCCCCAATGGCATCAATTAGGGCATCCTATGAGCAGGGGGCAATCAAAAAATGATGAGTGAGATAGCAACCACAATATCATCATTAACCAACAAACAGATCAAAGAAATCGAAATCAAAGAAATCGACTGCCCCCTCCATGAAATACAGGCTGCATGGCATACAAAGGACTTTCAACATTAAATTGCAACATGCAGTTTCAACTCTGGAAGCATCTGAAAGCACATTAAAGATCAACATGCAGGTGGTACTCATCTGCTGACAGAGGATAATCTCATAAAGCAATCAGTCGAATAGTGGGTCAGTCAGTATTATTTATTTGGACCAGAGGCCATAAAACTGTACAAAGATTAAAACACTCAATACAATATAACAACAAATCCGTAGATGATAATATTCATAGGAACAGACCATAAAAACAGATATGATAAAAAGCATACAGGAGAAAAGCAAAACAACCTACATGCTTCACATAAAAAAAACAGGGAAGATAAAGGTCCAAGAAGCTCAAAAAAAGGCAAACAATTTAAGGAGATTTATACTGTGGGATATCTGTTTTTTATTTTCAAGGCAAGGTTAACAAAGGTTCCCATAGCAACACACCTCCAACTTTTCTAGTTTTTGCAGGCACACAAATGCCTCCTTTTGAGAATTAGTGTTAAAAGATCGAAAAATAGGGGTCATGAAGCGTTTTCTATGGGAGGCATACAAGGTGTAGAATACAATTAAGTGCAATGTGCTCTGTTGTGCAACATTATTACCTCATATTTCCCATATGAAGGCAAGAGAAATAGGCCTCGAATCCACGTGTCTGATTAATCAGATTGAAACTAAGTCTAGCCAAGAGATTATCAAACTCCAACTAATGTAGCCTACTTTGCTTACTCAATTAGGCTTTCACATTAGGAAAAGTCTTGGTGTCCAAGCTTAGTGGATTACTAAACAATATATCCATGGGATGGCTAACGCATGTTCAAGAGATAAGTAATTCTCTAAAACATCTCTAGAAAATCTAGAAAATTGCGCCTCCTGATTGTCTCAAACCCTGAGCCATAATATAAGTGGTTTCAAATTAATATTATTCCACATAAGCGCCATCCCTCGTTCTGATAAAAAACATAAAAGCAGGGGTGGCTTGAGGAACCGCCAACATTTTCCACAGGAATTTATTTGCTACCAATGAAGTATGCTCGGGCCATTATACCTCCATAGCTCGTCACAGAAAAGCACTTACTCTTGTATACATTTCTCTAAATGGTTTTTGTCCCAGCCTCCTGGCAAAAGAGAAAATCGACTCAACAGCTATTTCTGCATGTGCAGCCCTGGAATTGTACAAAGTGTGCAAGGTTAAGTTTTGATCAAAGGGCAAGCCCAGGTACATAAATGACTTTACCCTCTGGATTTCTATCGCCCCTGGATAAAACGACTTAGGTGGTCATTATGACATTGGTGGTCCATTCCGAACACCGCCATGGTGATGTTCGCCAACAGACCGCTGCGGAGGGGGGAATCTGCCTGCCAGATTATGACACACAAACACAAAACCGGCAGAAAACTGCCACAACCACAAGTCCGTCAGACCCCAGGCGAAAAACTGTCAGACCCACCACCCACACTGCTACACCAACAAAACCTCGCCCTCCAAATTATGACTCACAAATCACCACAGCGGACATTCAACGGCAGTCAAACATTGGTGGTGCACACCACCATGGCGGAATTGGGCACCCATCACCACTACAAGCCAACATTGGCCAGTTCAAAAACCCCACACCTGACACATTAACACCCACCCTAAACACCCACTAACAGCACTATAAAACACACCCCCTTGCAAACACGAAGACTGCCACACCTTGCCAGCCCAATCCCTTACAGACCTGCACACACACACACACACACACACCATATTCACCTATACATCCGTCTTGCATCACACACCCCACAACACTGTACACCCTCTGCACAACACACAAGAGGCATGTCCCCACAAAAGCACCCCCGTTTCACAGATGAGAAGTTGCAGGTAATGGTAGAAGAAATCGTCAGGGTAGAGCCACAGCTCTTTGGTGCAGAGGTCCAGCAGATATCCATTGCCAGGAAGATGGAGCCATGGCGGAGGATCGTGGACAGGGTGAACTCTGTGGGACGACATCCAAAAGAGGTGGAACGACCTACAGGGGAAGGTGCATTCCAGATTCAAGGCACCAGGTCGCCATCATGAGGACTGGCGGTGGACCCCCACCTCCTCCCCCACAGCTGACAGCTTGGGAGCAAGTCATGGCAATCCTGCATCCTGAGGGCTTCACTGGAGGGCTGGACACGGGTAAGCCACCATTACTTACCTATCACCACCGATACCTGCAGGGCATGTCACCCTCTAACCCTGACTCCCTTCACCCCATTCCATCCCATATAGTGCACCACCCCAATGACCTCAGATAAATCTGTACCCCTGAATGACCTACCCACTGCATGCACACTCACCAGCAATGTATGGACAGCATGTAGTACTACCAATCCCACAATCCAACACCATAAACTACCAAAGGTGGGAGGACAACACCAAACCCATAGGGAAAGGTAGAAATGCTGAAAATGTGACAGACAATGACCCTAACAAATCACTTACATCCCCAAAGGTGCCCCAGCCAATGTCAGCGGCGAGCAGGTGCCACGGCAAGCCAGTCCTGCACCAGAAGATGCCCCCAGTTATGACAGCAACTCTGGATGTCCCGAGCTGGAAAAACTCCCTGGCCCATCTGGGACCACAGGTCAGTCGGCTTCAACATCTCACAGTCAGTCCACCACAGACCCCCACCTTCTGACTCAAACACCACAGCAGCCACCCAATGTCCCCAATCCCCTGCTCCCAGGACACATTGATCAATAATGTGGGGACACAGGCACAGGGGGCCAGGGACAGTGGCAGGTCAGCTGTGCGCCGGGGGGGGGGGGGGGGGCTGGTAGGCCCAGGGAACCAACTGCCCAGGAGGCACTCACACATGTCCTGGGGCATACCAAAAATCCCAGGACAGGATGGGCCAAGTCATCACCATCATGCAGGAGAACCAGCGGCTGCAAGGGGTACACCACCAGAAGGTCATGCAGCAGTTGCATGGCCTAAATGTCAACATGGTCTCCATTGTAGGGGTGCCGGGTGACATGGTCAACACCATGTGGAAGAACAGAGCACACCAGCTGCCCACTGCCACTAGCCACTCCACTCAGAAGCCATCAACATCTGCTGCAGCTAGTGGACAGGAGGACCTGACACAGGACCCACAGGCCACCACACCCCTCCCTCTGCAGCAGAAGAACCACCTGACAAACGTTCCCTGCGACCCAGACAGACACCAGAGACTGTTGCCAAGACCACCGTCAGGAAATGAGCCCTTCCAGAATGTCCCCCTTGAGTACCAGTGAGTCACTGTGTTCACTTTAGACTGCCATTGCGCTTCATCCTATGGCCCCATGGATATTGTACCTGTGTTCCTGACCAAATGGACCACTACACTGTAGTTTACCACAACCACCACCCCACTATATTGCACTATCCCTTCATTACTGTCACTTCACTAAACACCCTTGAACACAACTGGTGTAATAGTGCTTTATCAGACAGAACTGTGCAATGTAATGGACTGTATCATACTTTGCAAATGTCCTGTAAAATGTTGATCCATCAAACAGATGTTGTTAAGCAGTTTGTAGCCATCACATCAGTACACTGTTGTTACCACGCCAACATCTGCAAAAAGGGAAGGCATAAGTGACAGTCAATTGAAAGGGTAATGCAGTGATTGGCTCAACACATCTGGCACACAGTACTCCACAAAAATTGAGAAATTGACAGCTCTACAGTCTTACCTGTGTATCATTGGAATTACTGCTGTATGATATGTGTCCTGTTGTCGACATCCTCCATCTCCTACTCACTGTCCACTGCTGCCACAGGTGCATTGTCAGCCCCCTTCTCCTGCAGGAAGGGCACATGGCGCCTGAGGGCCACCACAATCTGGCAGACCTTCCTAGGGGCGTAGCATAGGGACCCACCTGTCAAATGGAGGCACCTGAACCTGGCTTTCAGTAGGCCAAATGTGTGTTCCACAACCCTTCTGGTACAGCCATGTCCCTCATTATACTGATGTTCAGCCCCTGTTCTCAGATTCCTAACAGGGGTCAACAGCCAGGACAGGTTTGGGTAGCCAGAGTCACCTGGAAGTAGTGAGGGACACACATTACCCATTAAAAATGGCATGGAGTACATCTTCAGTTGCCATATACTGACATACATTGTATGAAGACTCACGCTCACCTATGAGGCACACTCTGTGACTCTGAAGTCGTGCCATCACCTGTGGGACGCTGCTATTCCCCAAGACATAGGCACATCATGCACAGATCCAGGATATTTGGCAGTGACGTGGGAGATGTACTGATCTGCAAGGCACACCATCTGGACATTGAGTGGAAACTCTTCCTATTCCTGTATACCTGCTCATTTGCCCTGGGAGGGACCAAGGCAATATCGGTCCCGTCAATGGCCCCGATATCATGTGGGATGTGTCCCATGGCGTAGAATCCACCTTTCACAGTGGGCAAATTCTCACTCTGGGGGAATGCGATGTAGCTGCTTATGTATTTGAGCAAGGAAACCAAAACCCTTCCAAGTACAATAGAAAACATTGTCTGTCACATTCATGCAGCCAAGCCCACAGTCCCCTTGCCAGGAAGTGGAGCAATGAGAGTACCTGTACTACAGGGGGAATAGCGGTAGTGCTACAGATAGAAGGCATTAGATCAGAATCCAATTGTGCACACAGCTCAGCAATGGTGGCCCTGTCCAGACAATAGGTTAGTATGATGTGCCTGTCCTCCAGTGAGGCCAAGTCCACAAGGGGTCTGTACACGGGTGTTTGCCTCCTCATCCTCCGCAGTGGTTGGTATCTAAGTGAGCCAAATGTAAAATGGGTGTGACTACAGGATCTATGGACACACAACATAATAGTACACAGAGCATGTATGTATGTAAGAGACTGGAATAGTCCAGGTGTTAACAGTCGATACCAATGACGCACATATATCTTCCCAATATGAGTACTAGCAGTAGGAAATGGCAACCGCCTGTCCTGTATGCCGGCATTAGGCATCATGGCGGAAGGTGGTCTGCACCGCCATGCAAAACCTCATTGGCTAACATGGGCTCTACAGAGTACAGGAACCAATGATGATCAATGCCGGCGGTGACGGTGTTCACCGCCGTGGATGTGACCGCCATTTTCTTTCTAACACTTCACTTGATTCCTGACTTTCCACTGTACTACATCTCCACTGCGTGTGCTGCTGTGACCTGTATCTGGAACCTGCGATGGCCCGTACTACAGAGGAAAGGGCCCCAGCCTTCACATCTGAGGAGTTGGAGAAGCTTGTGGATGGGGTCCTACCCCTGTAAGGGCAGTTGTATGGGCCTCCAGACCAACAGGTGAGTATATCATGGGTACGTTGGATGCAACATAGCTGCATGTAGATGTATGTGTGTGCTGGCAGTGTGTCATTTGGGGGGGTTGGGTGCATGCAATGTGTATGCAGAGGTAGGGGTCATGTGTGTGCTTCTTGAGGGGAAAATGCAGTATGTGAGGGATTTGTGTGACAGACTGAATTGTATAGTTCATCGTGACCTTCTCTCTGTGTTTCCTCTGCAGGTCAGCGCCCATCAAGGATTGTGGTATGCCATCGCCAAGGACGTAAGGACCCTGGGGGTCTTTAGCCGGCGAAGCACCCACTGCAGGAAACGGTGGGAGGACCTGAGATGTTGGCCCCGGAAGACCTCAGAGGCCCAGCTGGGGATGCCCTCCCAATAAGGGAGGGGTGTCCATCGGAGCCTGACCCCCCTAATGGCCCGCATACTGGCAGTGGCCAATCCAGATTTGGATGGGCGTTTGAGGGCAGCACAGCAGCCACAAGGGGGTGAGTACAGACTGTGTGGTATTTATTTTTTGTGGGCTGGATGGGGTTTGGGTACAAGGTTGCAGTCAGTGGATGCCCTAATGTGCCAGTCTAGCTATTCCTGTGGGGTCCTGCTTAGCTATGTAGGGTGGTATGCATTTTTGGTATTACTAAGTAGCAAGCATATCATGCCAGACAGGGCTTAGTTAGTCCCAGAAGGTGTGCAGTTGGTAGTGTTTGGGTTCCTTACTGCTGTTGTACCTAGGCAATGGTTTGTCACTGTGGTCCATACTGCGCAATGTAAGTCCCAGTGAGTGATTGTGATGTGTATGCGATTTGTGTTGTGATTGACCCTATGCTACCTTTCTCTCTCCCCCCTCTCCCCTTTTGTCATCCTGTCCATGGGTGCATTAGCATCATTTGGCGAAGGAGCAGGGGCACTGGCGAGTGGGGGAGCTGCAGCCCATGGGACCCAGGAGGCTGAGCTTAGACGCCGAGGAGACCAGTGGGTTGGAGGGGGACGGGAACACCACGGGGGAGACAGGAGCAGCTACTACAGAGGGAGGGAGCTGCGTGTGCTGCTGTGACCTGTATCTGGAACCTGCAATGGCCCGTACTACAGAGGAAAGGGCCCCAGCCTTCACATCTGAGGAGTTGGAGAAGCTTGTGGATGGGGTCCTACCCCTGTATGGGCAGTTGTATGGGCCTCAAGACCAACAGGTGAGTATATCATGGGTACGTTGGATGCAACATAGCTGCATGTAGATGTATGTGTGTGCTGGCAGTGTGTCATTCGGGGGGGTTTGGGTGCATGCAATGTGTAAGCAGAGGTAGGGGTCATGTGTGTGCTTCTTGAGGGGCAAATGCAGTATGTGAGGGATTTGTGTGACAGACTGAATTGTATAGTTCATCGTGACCTTCTCTCTGTGTTTCCTCTGCAGGTCAGCGCCCATCAAGGATTGTGGCATGCCATCGCCAAGGACGTAAGGACCCTGGGGGTCTTTAGCCGGCGGAGAACCCACTGCAGGAAACGGTGGGAGGACCTGAGATGCTGGCCCTTGAAGACCGCAGAGACCCAGCTGGGGATGCCCTCCCAATGAGGGAGGGGTGTCCATCGGAGCCTGACCCCCCCCTAATGGCCCGCATACTGGCAGTGGCCAATCCAGAGTTGGATGGGTGTTTGAGGGCAGCACAGCAGCCACAAGGGGGTGAGTACAGACTGTGTGGTATTTATTTTTTGTGGGCTGGATGGGGTTTGGGTGCAAGTTTGCAGTCAGTGGATGCCCCAATGTGCCAGTCTAGCTATTCCTGTGGGGTCCTGCTTAGCTATGTAGGGTGGCATGCATTTTTGGTATTGCTAAGTAGCAAGCATACCAGGCCAGACAGGGCTTAGTTAGTCCCAGTAGGTGTGCAGTTGGTAGTGTTTGGGTTCTTTACTGCTGTTGTACCTAGGCAATGGTTTGTCACTGTGGTCCATACTGCGCAATGTAAGTCCCAGTGAGTGATTGTTATGTGTATGCCATTTGTGTTGTGATTGACCCTATGCTACCTTTCTCTCTCCCCCCTCTCCTATTGTCATCCTGTCCATGGGTGCATTAGCATCATTTGTGAAAGGAGCAGGGGCACTGGCAAGTGGGGGAGCTGCAGCCCATGGGACCCAGGAGGCTGATCTTAGACGCCGAGGAGACCAGTGCGTTGGAGGGGGAGGGGAACACCACGGGGGAGACAGGAGCAGCTACTACAGACTCTTATTCCTCCTCTGATGGGAGCTCCCTTGTGTTGGGGGACCCCCTTGGACCATCCAGCTACTTCATCTTCCGCCACCCCCGTTCCAGCACCGCCCTCCCAACAGCCTCCCACCCAGTTGCCCGTGCCCACTCACCCAGGAGGGTGGGCATCTCCTTCGCCCAAGGCACCTCAGGCCCTGCCCCATTCAGCCCTGCTGCCCTCAGTGAGTAGGCTACTGACCTCCTGAGATCCATCTCTGTAGTGCAGTCAACCATAGTGAATGCCATCCAGGGGCTGGCATCCCAGATGCAGCAATGCAATGCCATGCCTTCCTGGAGGGCATTCACGGTGGCTTGGCTGCCCTACAGAGATCGTTTCAGGCTCTGGTCTCCTCTCTGACGGGAGCCAGTGTCCCTGTTTCTCCCGTCCCCCCTCCAACTACCTGTTCCCTCTCCCATAGCCCTCTACCCCAACACATCCCACGCACACAATCTGACAATCACACACACAAAACAGGCAAAACTCACACAAACACAGGCACCATACTTCACTCCACAAGCACACACAGTTAATACCCAGATGCACATACTACAACAGCCACTGCCTCCACTGGCTCCCCCTCCACTCACACCTGCATGTACTGCATCATCATTCCCAGATCCTTCCAACTGTACAGCCTTGCCCACAGTCACAACAGCAGTCATGCAGACATGCAAAACACCCGCGCAGTCACCACCATATGCAGTACACCCACCTCACTTGCAGACACCACCACATCAGATTCCATCTCAGACCCCTTTCCGCTTCAGCACAGAGGGCACTAAATGCCTTTAAGATAGCCTCAAGGGATTTCTCTAGTGAGGTCAAGACTATGAACAATCTCCAATTATACTTAACCAAATTAGCCACAAAGTCATATTTCTCCACTGACTTCCATTTAATCATTAACCCTCCATTAGGAGGCTTAGTTAGCAGGATAGACTCACACATCCCTACATTATTTCCTAACTGCAGGTTTAGTTGCAAGAGTATAGGTTTATAATTGCTTAAGCAGGAGACATCTACTAAACAGTCCAAAAAATGGTGTCAGCTAGGTCTGAAGACGCAATTAAGAAATCTACCTCACTGCCTTTTGAGGTCCCCATAAAGGTGGGTAGCGCTAGGCACCCTTCCCTCCTGTATTCTTTCCCGAAAACCCATTGCTTAACCAGAATAATTCCCCGTCTAATGTATGTTGGAAATGCAGGGACCCCTCCCCATCTCTTCTCATCACATGGCGAGTGGCCCCTGCTGCCACAAAGCTTCATATTAAAATCCCCCCTCAGATTATAAGTAACTCCCTACTATGGGACTCTATAAGAGTATCCAAGACGGACTCCACTCCCTCGGTCAGTCTTTTTCAGGACCAGTCTTTAATGGGAAGTGGAATTTGTTGCTGTCCTGTCATGTGTGAGCTCCACCATTGCTCCGATTGCTCTGTCCCTACCACTTTAGAATCTAGCCAGCCTCTCCTAGTGCCTGCCCCCTACTGAAGCAGCTCAATGGAGTCGGATTGATGGGGGCAGGAACAGAGGTGCATTTGTGCTGTCCATGGCTATTTTTTGGATGCCTTTGAGGTAGGAGCATAAGTCCTCTTGATCATAGAAGTCTTGTGATTTTCCATCAATCATGATCCACATGCACACCACTTCAAAGAAGCCATACTTAACGTCTCGCTTACAGAGGTTTAAGCTCAAGGAAGGCCTACCCTTTTACATTTATTTCTTTGGAGAAGTCAGTTGAGATGTGAATTCTGTGGCCTTCATAGTCATATGGTTCAGGGGCACCGGGCTGCCGTTAGGATGGTGCGTACCTGTTCAAGGCAAAGGAAACAGGCTATGATAGCCCTCACCCATCTGATGGTGCTCAGCCTGAAACAGCTAATCCTATGGGCTCTCTAGCTCTCCAAGGCAGGGAGAAAGTTAGATTCAGCAGGCATAGTAGCAAGTCACAGAAGAAAGCGTGCTTGTCCCTCATTTCTGCATGCTGTTTCTGCAGTTTCTAGCTTCTATAATTTTGTTGCACAGGCGCCACAGCTCAGCATCCAGAGTGTGAGTGGGATCCAGTCGTACCTTCAGTGTCGTCAGATATTGATCCAGGAGAGTTACCTTGTTGTGAAAGCCGCTAGGATGGATTTTTGTTTCAGCAGTGAGGTCTGTTTATTTTTGCATCTATGATCTCCAGCCTGTGACCCAATGCTGTGATTTCCTCCAGAATTAGGTCCATAGTACGTTCTGGTTGCCCAAGTGTGGCGATCGGGCAGGGGTGCCTTGGGAGACTGCCTCAGTGAAGAGAAGCTGCCGTGATGGCTTACTGGATCCCATAGTGTCCTGTGTAGTATGACGATACACTGTTCTCGCTCTTTTCTTATGTGCGTGACTCCCAGTGTGGAGTGAAAGAGAAGGTGGAAGAGTTAGACTACGTCACTGGATGTGGATCTGCCTTCCACCTTGTGTTCACTGTATACTTGCAGATGGTGAAGGGTTGTGTGTGTGTGTGTGTGTGTGTGGGGGGGGGGGGGGGAAGGGGGGGAAGAGATCCAAGGGAGAGTAATGGCTCGAGACGGGACTGCCCGCTGATGTGAAATTCACCCTAGGGGTCTCTGGTGGGCACCTTCACGTTATGTGATGAGACTGGTCACATGTGTTCTCTCCCCCGCGGCAGGGGTTGCAGGTATGCAAGCCCTGATGGTAAGGTGAAGTGTCTCAGGCCTCCTTAGTCACAGGGAACCCCTTCTCATACCAAGTCACAGATGTAGGCCCCCTGAGCAGGGAGTGTGCTGGTGTCAATGGGGGATCCACCACGTTTGCCTCACCGTGCCGTCCATGTTGGAGCTGGGCCACTTCGGTCCTGGCAGTGAAATGGGGCACAGCAGTCTGCAAGGCACCTGAGTGGTCCCATCTGGTAGGCCCGAGGAGGAAGGCAATATGGGGAGGAGTGTTTGGCTGCATTGCAGAGGAGGCCATCACACCTGCGGCCCAGTTCCAGAGGCCCCAGAGGCCTGTGTCCTCTTTGGAAAGGCGCAGGTAAAGACGGGCGTGGGGCACGTCCATTAGCCTACAGTACTCTGGGCTGCCCGCCTGGAATAAGCCTCCACCATGCAAGGAAGCCTCTGCGGCTGAGCTCAGGTCACAGCCTCTAAAGGCTGGTAAGCATGGGGTATTTTGGGCTCGATGGGTCTTTGCAGGTGGCATTCTGTACCCTCCTCAGTCGATAGGTAGCCCGCCGTACGTTGCTGGTGGCTCCCCACTGGCCTTCCTGGGCAGAACTGCAAAGTCAGACTGCCATGTTCCTCAGCGGCCTCACTTCACTTCTTCAGTTAGAGAGAATATAACAGGACACATGTTATGTCACAGCTATCAGTAACTTGGAGAGCTTAAAATACTTAATTAGGTACAGTGGTAACTATTTATATGAATATCTCTATAAAACATTCTGCCATGGTTTGAAACTGCAAGCAGGCCTTGAGTGTACGTGCCAACTCTTACTGTAGTATTACCTAAACAGTTGCAGAGTAACAGAGAGCATGGCTGCCTGGTAATAAAGCCTGGAGGTGCCAGACCTGCAGTTCTAGCCACAAATAGAATCTCATAAAGTTAAATAGACTAAGAGATGTGGAGGGGCACTGTAACTCAAACAAGGTGGGGTTCTTATGGTTATTCCAATTGTTACACTAAGCCACGCTGCCAGGGGGAAGTGCTACATTGTGAAACTAGCTGCCCAAGGGGCTGTGGATTACAAGCTTAGGCTCTTCTGAAGCATAGTTACATCTTCACAGTGGTGGAGTCAGGTGACCTCTTAGAGATTATTCCACAATATAAAACTTACCTTCCTTCATAATCCCATATTTTGAATAGGGTTATGTTTGACTCTAGGAAGCAGATAAATGTGTTCATTTATCATCTGCATGCTTTTGTAAGTGAGATTGGGCTGAAGAAGATATTCAGGGGGCTACAATCATCTTCCACTACTGCTTCTTCATCCAAAGATTGTATTGCTTCTGGTCAATAATTGCTTTTTAGGTTTCGCCTGCTCAGTGCTTGTGTTATGCTTGTGAAATCTATTGTATTTCATATAAATCTTAAAAGGGGCTTACATCCCACCCTTGCTTTTCATTGGCTCCTGCGCTTGCCACTTCTTTTTCCTCAGTTTCTATTGGCTGTAGCACACTATTTTCTCTTCTTTCTCTTGTGTGTTTCTCTTAGTGTCACTAAAAGGAGCCCAGTGCAGAAATGTTGCCATCTACACATGGGATTTTTGTTGTTTTGGTCTCATTTTACCCAGATAAATATATTTTTTTTTTCTCCATTGGTGTGGAGTCCTTTTTGTGGAGTTTTCACGATGTTACTGTAAGTATGCCTCTCCTCCTTCATCAAGCACCCTCTCTAAAGTACAGCAAGCTCTGCAGCCCAAGCCCAACCCTACAACACTAGCTGTATTGGCATCCAGCAAACCTCAATTCCGCAGTCACACCTCCACACCCCTCTCTCCACTCCAGTAGCGGGTCAAGAAGCAGCAACTGCACCCCACAATGCACAGAAAAGGTCCTGAAAGCAAACATTCATTTTAAAAGATCTCACACACACACACACACACACTTACCTTCAGCCTCGGAGGTCCCAGGAGGGTTGGGACTGCTGCCTTCCTGAGGGAAGGCAGCAGTCCCAGCCTTGTCACAGAGTGGGATGGGGTCAGTGAGATTGCTGACCCCACCCCACTCTGTGACGAAGTGCCATTGATTGACACTCACCCTGGGCGTCTCAAGGCTTAAAGCTGAAATGCCCAGGTCGAAGTCAATGGGTGACGCTTTCCTCATCACCCAGGGGAGGGCCTCGAGGCACCTTTGCTGAGCCGAGGAGGTCACGCCCATAGGAGCTGTGACATCCTCAGCCCAGCAAAGTTCAGCGCAGGCAGCCAGCCAACATCAAATCCACAAAAAATGAAAATAAATAAATAAATTATTATTCATCTCAGAGGTGAAACCTATTGCATTTACCAATTTAGCACCAGGTAGTGTTGTAAATGCTCTGCATCATCAGTTTATTCCCTCTAAGGATCTCTTATTTTGATATGAAAAGTGTGTTAGTCAAATATTCAAGAAATTTACAAATGTGTTTTGATGCAATGCACATTCCAAACATGTTTAGATCTTTAGTTGTTCTATGCAAATAGGATAATCAAGCTTCTGCAAATACATTCATGTTATTTAGTCCTTTCTGCTTAAGCATATCATTGTTACCCATTATAAACAAACAAGACCTTCTAGAAGTTTAGTGCTTGCACATTAGATATTGTTTCTCTTAAAGAACAGTGTTTAATAAATTGAAATAGCTGAAAGGACATTTAAGTACTTTTCTTGAATGCTTCTTCTAACAGTTGCCTAGGTGTTAAAAAAGTGCGCTCAGATAGCTACTTGTTAAAGAGGAGATCTTCGCACTGGAATATTAAGGACAGAATGAGCAGCTCAGCAATCAATATAGTTGAAGGTTGCTTAGGCCTTTACCGCCTGCCCAAGTGTCTGTGATTGTTCTCTGATACACACAGCTGTTTTGTGATAGAAATGGAATGCTTGCTATTCAAATACAACAATATTCCTGTTATTCTGAACCAGGTACGAGCGTGCACCATGTTGAAACTCAAGCTAGGCTTGCTATTTACTAATTTGCTATAACTAGCATAGCACTTAGAAGTAACAAACCGAGGGTGTTAAGGCTAGATTGCAATAACCATGTTAGAATAGTCCCTGACGTTCACAGTATTAATTGGTATACTTGATGCTTTTTTGTTTATTTTCTGTATGGCTATTCATATCATATCCACTAGAATGGGATTTTAAAATAAACTTTTTAAAATACCTATTCTGTTTCTAGTGCTCCTCGACTGTGTGAATCACAGACACAGATACACTGATTGTCCCTGTCCTATCTCATGGGACTGATTATTGTAAGAAACACATCTTATGCAAATACTGCTCAATTGGTTGTGCATTGGCTGCAGTCCGTTTGGGTTGGTATATTGGGCGAATCGTTAGCTCCACAGGGACAGAACATTAAATCCTGTTGTCTAGAAGGCTCTGAAATCGCATCAGTGGTGGCTGTACTAACCAATACAATAAAGTGATAAAACAACGAGGGAATGACTGCCAATTACGCTTCTGTTAGATTAATGTGTTTAATGATTCAATGCGAATGAATGTGTCTATGCCCAGTCAGGGCCAAGACTATGCAATACTTCTTACCATCATAAAGCCCAAGCTACGCAAAGGAGCAGACATTTCAGGGGTGAAAATGTTAAATGTATCAAAACAACTTTACTAGTCACAAATGTCTTTGCAACTCACTATGTCAATGTTGCAATTCTTTGCAAATCACAAGGTAAAAGGGGCTTTAAAACGAGATCCCCGCTTCCTTGCAATTTCCAAAGAAATGTATGTAAGCTGTGAAAAGTCATGCAAGGGAAAAGCACTGTTAGGGAACAGCTAACCACGTGAGTTGACAGCTTTGTGCATCAGGAGAAGACAGCTATTCCATGTAACTCTGCACACTCCACCCAATGTTCATTTCACATTTTTTGAGGAATGCAACCCCTGTTTCTTTCACTGATAGGGATGGCAATTCTATCTGTTGCAGGCCTTAATGTCCACATGTGTAAATGAGCGCAGGAACCTCAGAAGGAACCTTGCTGATGAATTCTGATGAGGCAGGATTTTTGGTAATCATTGCAATCACATTTTTCGCTTTGTGTGTCAGACTGATACATAGGCAGAGTGAATTGCCAAGATCGCACTGCAAATGGCTTACAAGACATTTAAAGGTGCATTAGCTCATAACAAATGCTTTTTCGATAGTATACTCTTGTTCTCGTTGACCTACTGTAATTGCATGATGGAAGCAAAGTGCTTGGTGAACCACATTTATAAAAATAAAGAAGTACAGAAAATATTAGATGACATAGGTGGGTTTATTCTGGGTGTTTACATAGGAGTTAAAATTACATTTGTACAAATTAGATAAAATACAATTCAAAAATAAATATTTACATCCCTTACTTAAGAAATTATTGGTGGTATCGAAATAAATAAAAAAATGCAGAGCATGCCCTTTCCATTTCGCTTCACATTCATCTGTAAAAGTAATGCATCGCTTTTAAAAGTAGGTGACACTTTGTAACAGATTTTTTGTAAGGATTCTTCAATGGATCAGGAAGTCTTCATCGTAAACATTTCATTATCTCTCCAGAGTGTGCCCAATAAAATTACGGGAGCCTACGAAATAAAGCAAGCAGCATTTTTAATTAACATCCACATTAAATGTAATATTCAAGTGCATTATGTGGAAGAGAATACCTCAAAATATAATCGTACAAATTATGCAGGCAATATTTTAATGTATTTCATTCAGAGGCGGCTGGTTTTCAAGGGCATAGGGCTGCGCCCCTAGCCTTTTCTGGCCTCTCTAGTGAAGCATATATTTAATTACATGATGAAAGTAAAACATTTTCTGCACAACATTTTCCGAGTGAAAGTTGTGCACTGTGAAAAGCCCCACTGCGCCTGGAGTGTTTTTTGTTCAGCCCAGGTTTCTGAAAACTTCATGTCACTCCAATATTATTATCCACCCTTTTCTAGTTACTCAAATGGTGGGGTGTGATCAGAAGGGTCTAGTACCAGAGGTCACATTTTATTAAAAGAATGTGGCATTGCACAAAGAAAACTCCTTTTCATGCATTACAAGCAGTCTGTGGCAGAGAAATGGAATAAATACAATAAATAACTCCATCCAGGGCTCTCTGGGGGACAGGAGTGTGACCTGAAGACTTCAAGTCATAAATATTCCAAAGTCAACCCTGCACACAATTAAGTTGGAGCTCTATCTTTTTTACAGACAATAAGAAAAAAATCTGTTCTCTCAGCTCTCCTCTCCCTTCACTGCCTCTGTAAGTGATTTTGTCTCTCAAAGGCAGTAATGGTTCCAGTAATGTATCATGGCTTGTTATGCTCGTTTTATTTCTTCTGCAGACTAATGACGTGATATGTCATATTAAGCATGTAATCTGCAGCTCAAATAAACGTGTACCTTTTATCACTGAAACTGCTGGATACTGGATGGGTGAGGCAATGTGTGTTTGTTTGAATAAGTGTTTGCAGGGCTTGACTGAGTGGCTGAGAAAATGTGGGTGTCTGTGCATAAGAGTTGTGTGAATGGCAGTGGATGACAATGTGGATGAGTAAATGGGTTGGTTGACCAAAGGCAGTGGGTGAGTAGGTGAATGGAAATACGTGGGTAGTGAGGCTCACTCACAAGGTGCAATTCCGTCTTGTATTTGTGTCCCACCACTGCTTTCAGTCACCAGCCACCACTGATTTCATCTGATATCAGAATGTGGCCCCGGGAATAGCACTAAATAGGTGCACATGTGGGGGAGGGGGATGGGGATGGAGTTGGTCAATAAAAAAATATATATATTTCTTCCCGTCGCAGGTGCCTCCTGCTGCCTCACTCCTCTGCTCTTCTTCTGGTGTCCCAGCATTCACTGGGACACCAGCACATGCTCCCCAGCTATCATGGCGGCACTGCTTTCATGCTAAATCTAGTGTAAAAGCAGTGTCAGGATTGGTATGAGCGGCTTGGACTGCCACTCAGACACTGCCCTGGGGTCTGTGCAGTCTCTCCAGTCAGGTTGGAGAAACCTAAGCACATGTGTGTATTGCCAGCCTAAGACGGTTGGCCAAACACACGTGCGCACTTAGGTGCACTCTCTCCTCCTCCATCTCTGGTCTCCCCCCCCCCTCCCGTGGCCCAGCCCCGCCCCTCCCTTCACATGCTGCTGACTGAGCCAGCAGTTGAAAGATAAAACAATAACGAAATACTGTTTTATTTTTCAGCTCCTGGCTTAGCCAGGGGGGCAACGCTCCTTCCCCATTGCGAAGGAGCCACCCCTGTCTTCAGTGTGTGTGAGCGTTCAATGTATAGCACACGCTATGGGGAGCAGGACAGTCCTCATAGTAATAGTAAAATAAAACAGAGCCCGACAAACACCATCTGTCTGAGAACTAGTGTGCTACGGGTAACTGTCTCTATGTCAGAGTCACCAGATCCTCGGGGTCTGTGCACGTTTCCAACACGTCCACCACTGAACAGCTCCAAGACTCTGATAGATAAATCACAGAGACTGAGAGAGTTCAAGAGGAGAAGAGGGGATTAGGAAGGGAACAGCTGGGAAGGAAACCTGTAATAAGAAAAAGGTTAGAACACACGATATGAAAATTATATCTCCTGAAATCAATACTAGACTATGATTCTAAGCCTAGTCACTCTGAAAACATGAACAATCTAAGAGTTAAGTTTAAAATGACTAAGTTTCAAGATAGCCGGATACCTGTAAGGGAATCAAGATGAATTAAATGAAAACTTTCTTATTCAAGTACTTTCCTTTACATGAGAATCAGAAAAAAACATTCTGACTAAATTTTAAACCAGTCATATAAATCCTGTTTTGAGAATGTATACTAGGATACGCAATGAATATCAAATTCAAATCATCATTAATCGAATCGCGCGTCTTGCCGATTCGTAAAACACGATGTAAATGTCAAGAAATAACAGCTCACAATAAATAACAAGATCAAAGTACAATGAAATGAATCACGCTTCTTTTGCCGATTCTTAAGCCACCATGTAAATGTCAAGAAATGGTAGCGCGCAATGAACAACAAAGTTAAATCCTCATGAAACGAGTTGTGCTTCTTGACAATTCGTAAAACATCATGTAAATGTCAAGAAATAGAAGCGCGCAGTGGACAACAATGTTTAAACACCATACTTGCCGATTCTTAAGCCACCATGCCAATGTCAAGAAATGGTAGCACGCAATGAATAACAAAGTCAAACCTTTATGAAACAAATCGCGCGTCTTGCCTATTTGTAAACTACCATATAAATGTCAAGAAATGGTAGCACGCAAGTAATCTGTTACTCATTTAAGAATTAAACCAAGAATATGAAAATTCTCAATAACGGTGTCGGAACAGTCCAACCACCGTCTTACCGCCTGGAACAATGATCACCAGTGAAGGATGAAGGGCAGAAGACTGGAAGATCCAAAAAGGCCGCCGGGACAGGAGCTCAGGAAGAAGCTGCTGCTCTGCACCGGGACCTCTGAATAGTGAGCACTGGGAGTTGGGCTGGCTCTCTTTTATAGAGTCTTGGCCCAGCCCAGAACCACGCCCAGGCATGTTGCAGGGAAAGTCTCTGGAAGGCTCTGAAAGGGGCCACACCCTAACCCACTCTGAAAACCTGCAGCAATACACTGCAAAGAAACAGTATTTGTAAGCATATTAAAAATACGTTTTCAGGATTGAACTCTGCAATGCAAAAGGTTAAACCACAACATATCAGCACAATGCATAAATTACGTTGTTTTGAGAGTGCTGGTTTTTTTGCATTTTTGTCGCCAATAGAGCGCGTACTGCTCTGGTGTTGACACTCCAATGTGTTTTTCGGTATATTAAAAATATATATATATTTTTTATTGATTTTCATTTCAGTGCAAAGGGAATGATTATGCTGAAGGATAAAAACTGTATATCTCTGAAATAACAAAGTACGCTGTTAGACCCGGCATCCTTAGGGTGGTTCTACTGCAGACTTTTTGCCTTTCACCTCCTGTCTATAGCTGTATATTTTTGTTGGCGTTAGAACTCTGTGTACCTTACCACTGTTACCCAGTGCTAAAGTGCATGTGCTTCTCCCCTAAACCTAGTAATATTGGTGCATCCACAACTGGTATATTCAATTTACTTGTAAGACTCTTGTAAAGTGGTATACCATATACCCAGGGTCTGTAAAATGAATGCTACTAGTGGGTCTGCAGCACTGATTGTGCCACCCACGTAAGGAGCCCTGTAAACATGTCTAAGGCCTGCCGGTGAAGAGCCTGTGTATGCAGTTTCACTGCCACTTCGGCTTGGCATTTAAAACTTCTTGCCAAGACTTAAACTCCCCTTTTCATACATACAAGTTACCCCTAAGGTAGGCCCTAGATAGTCCATAGGGCAGGGTGCCATGCAAGTAAAAGGCAGCATTGTACTTTTAAATTCTGCATGTCCTGGTAATGAAAAACTCCCAAAGTCGTTTTTCATTAATGTGAGGCCTGCTCCTCTCATAAACCAGTGCTGGGAAGTTACTAATATACTTTTAAGCTGTAAATCCTGATCAGAAAGGAGTAGCTGCATCATATTTCATATCATTGGAATGGTAGTGATTAACGCCCTTTACTGGTAAAGTCAGATTTATTATTATATTTGAAAATGTCACTTTTAGAAAGTGGGCATTTCTCTGCCTTCCCTGCCCTGTGTGCCCGATGGCCTTTCTCTAATACATGTCTGGTTTGGGCGACAGCTACATTTGTGCATTCTCTCCAGACACCCACAACACAGGATACTCAAATTCATCTGCATTCATCTGCACACTGATGAGTCTTCCTGGGGAGGAGGTTGGGAAGGTATCACACACTTCAAGGGACAATGGCCTGAGCCCACACAAAGGGCTAATTGCCTCACACTCGTAGTCTGGAGCTAGGGATGGGCTGAAAGGGGGACCTGTGCACTTCAGAGAGATCCGTTGAAGTCATCCCCCACATCAAAGGGACTTTTAGGTATACGTACTGGGTCTCTGACCCCCTGAAATCAAATCACTACTGGACTTGGGAAGAACTCTGCTAGAATAAAGACTGCTGTGCTGTAAGGATTGGCACTCTGTCTGGCTGACTGATGCAAGGAGCTGCTTCTCTGCATTGCTGAGCTGCACTGCTGCCTGCTGATCTCTGCCCTGCTGAGGGCAAGGACTGGACCCATCCTGCTGAAGCAGTGTCTCCAATCGCTTGCTGACTGGCCCCCTGTTCTTCTGCAGTCTCAGGGTGGGGCTGAAGACTGCTTGCAAATACCTGGTGCTGCTGGACTCTGCCATCTGTGAGTCCTACCCTTGCCTGAGATACCCCTCTCCAGTTCTTGCCCTTGGAAGTGGGTTCTGCAGCTACAATCTTAAAAAGCAGCGAATCGGCCCGAGTGCGGCAGAAAAATTGATGCATCGTGTAAGGAAATGCCTCCATGGCATGGTTACCCCCTGTCTTTTTGCCTTTGCTGATGCTAAGTTATGATTTGAAAGTGTGCTGGGACCCTGCTAACCAGGCCCCAGCACCAGTGTTCTTTCCCTAAACTGTACCTTTGTCTCCACAATTGGCACAACCCTGGCACTCAGGTAAGTCCCTTATAACTGGTACCCCTGGTGCCAAGGGCCCTGATGCCATGGAAGGTCTCTAAGGGCTGCAGCATGTATTATGCCACCCTGGGGACCCCTCACTCAGCACATGCACACTGTGTCACAGCTTATGTGTGCTGTTGGGGAGAAAATGACTAAGTCGACATGGCACTCCCCTCAGAGTGCCATGCCAACCTCACACTGCCTGTGGCATAGGTAAGTCACCCCTCTAGCAGGCCTTACAGCCCTAAGGCAGGGTGCACTATACCAAAGGTGAGGGCATATGTGCATGAGCACTATGCCCCTACAGTGTCTAAGCAAAACCTTAGACATTATAAGTGCAGGGTAGCCATAAGAGTATATGGTCTGGGAGTTTGTCAAACACGAACTCCACAGCTTCATAATGGCTACACTGAAATCTTGGAAGTTTGGTATCAAACTTCTCAGCACAATAAATGCACACTGATGCCAGTGTGCAATTTATTGTAACATACACCCAGAGGGCATCTTAGAGATGCCCCCTGAATGCCAACCCGACTTCTAGTGTAGGCTGACCAGTCCCTGCCAGCCTGCCACAAACCAGACAAGTTGCTGGCCACATGGGGAGAGTGCCTTTGTCACTCTGTGACCAGGAACAAAGCCTGTACTGGGTGGAGGTGCTTCACACCTCCCCTTCAAGGAACTGTAACACATGGCGGTGAGCCTCAAAGGGTCACCCCTTTTGTTACAGCACCACAGGGCATCCCAGCTAGTGGAGATGCCGGCCCCTCCGGCCACTTCCCCCACTTTTGGCGGCAAGGCTGGAGGAGATAATTAGAACAACAAGGAGGAGCCACCCACCAGTCAGGGCAGCCCCTAAGGTGTCCTGAGCTGAGGTGACTCCTGCTTTTAGAAATCCTCCATCTTGAGAGTGAAGGATTCCCCCAATAGGATTAGGGATGTGTCCCCCTCCCCACAGGGAGGAGGCACAAAGAGGGTGTAGCCACCCTCCAGGACAGTAGCCATTGGCTACTGCCCTCCCAGACCTAAACACACCCCTAAATTTAGTATTTAGGGCACCCCAGAACCTAGGAAACTAGATTCCTGCAACCTGAAGAAACAAGACGGACTGCTGACCTACAAGCCTGCAGAGAAGACGGACGACGACAACTGATTTGGCCCCAGTCCTACCGGCCTGTCTCCAACTTCGAAAACCTGCTCCAGCGACGCATCCGACAGGGACCAGCAACCTCTGAAGCCTCAGAGGACTGCCCTGGACTAAAGGACCAAGAAACTCCAGTGAACAGCGGCCCTGTTCAAAATCAGCTACTTCTTTGCAAAAAAGAAGCAACTTTCAAAGACTGCACGTTTCCCGCCGGAAGCGTGAGACTCGACACTCTGCACCCGACGCCCCGGCTCGAGATCGAGAGAACCAACACCACAGGGAGGACTCCCCGGCGACTGCGAGCCCGTGAGTAACCAGAGACGATCCCCCTGAGTCCCCACAGTGATGCCTGGAACCAACACAGCACACGCAGGCCCCAGGACCTGAAGGAACCGAACCTCAGTGCAAGGTAACCTTTAATTACCTTCCCAAGGAACTGTTGATTTTTGCACTGTGTCCACTTTTGAAATAGCTTATTGCCATTTTTACAAAGACTGTATATGATATTGCTTTTATTCAAAGTTCCTAAAGTATCTAAGTGAAGTACCTTGCATTTAAAGTGTTTAATGTAAATCTTGAACCTGTGGTTCTTAAAATAAACTAAGAAAATATAATTTTCAATATAAAAACCTATTGGCCTGGAGTAAGTCTTTGAGTGTGTGTTCCTTATTTATTGCCTGTATGTGTACAACAAATGGTTAATACTACCCTCTGATAAGCCTACTGCTCGACCACACTACCACAAATAGAGCATTAGTATTATCTAATTTTGCCACTATCTTACCTCTAAGGGGAACCCTTGGACTCTGTGCACACTGTTTCTTACTTTGAAATAGTATATTCAGAGCCAACTTCCTACACATCGCATCTCCGCCAGCGATGCAGCCGCTGCCCTATGACAGCAGATTCACAGACTGTGTGGCTCGACTACGACGCTCTGCGCAGCCCACCTACAATGAATCCCACTCACTTTCCTGGAGCCCACTGACGAAGCAGCGTCCTGAGTGCGGCAGGAAAACCGATGCATCATGACCTTGTAGACTATGCTTTGCTCCTCCAAAGGTACTGTTTCAGTGGACCCTGCGTTAGTTCTGTAGCCAGTCTACTTTTCATCTCGGTCGGCCTGGATTTTCGTTTTGCACCAGACCCTTGTGACCTCCAGTAACATTATGACTAGTCACTTCCAAACACTGTTTTAACATTTCATCTTTCAAAATTCATATAGCGACTTCTACCTATTGGATTGTCATCATTCTGGACTTGTTTTAATTAGAGGTGGGTGAAGAATTCCGCTCCACCGGCGGAGTTTTCCCCATTCTGCATAGAATTCCGAAAAACTCAGCGAAGTGGAGTTTTTCTCTCGCTCGCGCTCACCAACATTAAGTTGGTGAGCGCAAGTGAGAAAAATCACTAAGTTGGCGAGTGAGATTTTTTAACGCGAGTGGTCGCGTTTGGCTGCGACCGCTCGCGATGAGAAAGCTGCCGCTCGCGTTGAGGAAGCTGCAGCTCAGTAGAAAATCTACTTGAGCGGCAAAAAGAAGTTAGCGTCCTCTTGCACTACGCATGATGCTGTTGAAAATCAGTGCGAACAGCGCGCCTTACCCAAACTCCGCCGCTCGCGGAAATCCACGTAGCACAGCAGTTTTTTCAGTACTTTGCGGAGTAGCAGAACTCCGCCCAAGCCTAGTTTTAATTAGATACATATAATCTATTTTTCTGAACCTGTGAGGAGTCTTTTTGTGGTGTTGTCATTGAGTTACTGTAGTTTAAGTGTGCTGCACAAATAGTTTATACATTGCCTCTTAAGTTAAGCCTAACTGCTCTGTGCCAAACTATCAGAGGGTGAGCACAGGTTAATTTAGGGAGTGCATCTGACTTACCCTGACTAGGATTGCGGTCTCTACTTGGACAGGGTGCACACCGCTGCCAACTAGAGGCTCAATTTCTAACATACGCTTTCCATGTAAAACCTATTAAAAGAACATAGTTGTGATCATGTTGTACTTTAATCTTGTTTTTTTGGGACATTCACCGGGAAGCTCAGGGCAAAAAGCCTATTCCAGTTCTATAATTTGTCTTTTCAAACATTGCACATTTGTCCCTTAGTCATGTCAATGTGGCATAATTTATGCCTTGAATACATTATTTAACAGTTTGAATAATTTTTCTGGGCTTGCCCAGTCTTAAAAGAGTTAAATATATCATGGTTTGGAGGATCAATTGTATTGTAACAGATCCAGGTCACTTGGATGGCCCTCATGAGATAGCAGTATAGGGTTTGAGTACCATTGTCTAAAACTGCAAAATGTATCACTGATGTGTTTTTGGGGTTGCTGCCTACCCTTATTACTCCCACTTCAGCACATAAGAAAAAGTTACTTACCTTCAGTAAATAACTTTCTGGTGGCTATTCTATCGACTTGCAGAGTCCTCACCTTTTGACTATTTCTAGGTGCCAGGCTAAATCTGGAAAATGTTCACAGCTTTCCTATGCCAGTACGTGGCACTAGCTCCGTTCCGGCAACAGACATGGCACAGGTGTGATGCCACTGGAGCCATGTAGCATCACTTTAGCGCACCGTCAGATCCCATCCGTTTTTTCCATTCCCTTAGAGGCAAAGACTAGGTAAAACAGATTAATCGTGGTGGTGCAGTGCATCAATCTAACTTGGAACCTCAATTTTCAGATGAATACGACAATTCCTTAGGCTGGGGAGGTGGGTGGGATCACTGAGGAATTGGCACGCTGATGAAGTATCGACCAGAAAGATCATCACCGGGGGAAATTAACTTTTTCTTCTGATAGATACCTCCCTCCCAGGTGGTGGGGCTGAAGCAATGGTCAGACACGAAAATCTCAAGCACATCTCTTCTCAAGTCTGAATCCAAGCAATAATGCTTAGAGAAAGTGTGAATAAATGCACTTATCACTTCAAGAGGAAATTCAGCCACAGGGACTTCCCTGGCAAGTGCTGATGCTGAAGACTTCGCTCTGCTGAAGTCAAAGCAGACTCCCTACGGTCCTTCCTAGCAAAGGTATAACAAGTTGTGAAGCAAAAGATGATCCATTGTAACAAGGTTCTCCTCTGGACTGCCATGCCTTTTTTAATGCCTACATACTCAATCAAGAGCTGATTGTCAGTCCAGATCGCTCTAGTCCTGTTATTATAGTAACTAACCAGCCTCCAAGGGTCCAACCAGTGCAACCTCCCCTTCTTGGTGGGATGGGGTGGAAGGAAAAATATGGGAAGGGTAACAGAGTGCCTCAGAGGCAAAGGCATTACCACCCTGGGCAGGAAAGCCACTTTAGCCTTCAAGTCCAGATTGTCTTGGTAGAAGCGTGTGAAAGGGAGACAGACATGCAGGGGTTGTAACTCACTGATCCACCTCACCAACATGCTGGCTACAAGAAAAGCAGTTATGAACACTAGTGTGAGAAGTCGGGTTTTTGATTGACAGGTATGAAGACCCTTCTCAAGCAACAACCACAGTCCTTGTCAGAGTGAACGTCATAGGTCACTAACTTAACCTGCACAAAACCCTCTGCTGGCTTGGCAAAAAGCACTCAGGCTTAACGTAGCATACAAATAATAATAAAGTGAGAAGATAACATAAGAAAAATCCTACACCAATTTAGAAACACAGAATAAAATGTAATAAATGAAATGAGACAAAAATGACAAAAAAATTCTATCAATAGCAATTTCAAAGATTTAAGTAAGCATATTAGAAAAAAAAAAACACTTGCGGTCATCTGGTCGTGCTAGACTGGTGTGGGGGGGAGTCACAAGCTGATGCTGACAATGATGAAGCGCGGGACAAAAGCAGGGTCCAGGTTAGTGATGCTGAAAAAGTTACCCCCTTGAAACTCTGGTGCAAAGAGCCTAGTTTGTGTTAGAGGAGTCTGTGAGGGGCAAGGAGAGCATCGAGGATGGTCATCGATGTAGTGTGAACAGTATGCTGGGCGTCGCATACAGTCGTTGCTGGAGCTTTGTGTTGGTGGTCAACTTGGGCTGTTGAAGCTGCAGCGTGAAGTGAGAGCTTGCATTACGGTCATTGCTGGTGGTCGCTGTAGCGCGAGGAGTCTGGCCCACCGAAGCTTCATGTTGGCGGTCATCGCGGACAGCAAGATCTCATCAGGGACTTGCCTATTTTTCGGTAGCAAAGACCTCAAAACTTTAGGATTTATTTTTCTATTCACAGGAGGAATTCATCTGAGCCCAGCCAAGTGTCCAGGACCTGGGTAGGCACCTCTTGGAGATCAGGAACTCACTTCAGCAGAGGCCAGCAGAGCTCAGGCAGGTCAAGTGCAGCAGGGCAGGTGAACTGTTGCAGGAAGACCTCTAGAGCTTATTTTGTTCCTGTAGCATAGAACAGGAGGCCAGCTACCTGACCTTTGGAGGCACTCCAATGGAGTATGAATGGGATGGGATGAAGGGGAAAAAGCCCAGCCTTCCTCCTCAGAAAGCAGGGCAGGCCTCAAGAAGCAGGGCAGACTTCCTTCTATAATATAAACAGGTCCATAAGTGTACTGACGAGTGGGTCTGAGGGTTCTATTTTTAAACCTGGTGTCCAAAGTGGAATACACTTTTGGAGTTTTCCTCCTTAAAGATGGTTCCTCACTGCCCTGTCCCAGGATGTTAGGATGACAAAAGCCTAGTGTAAATACCCTTTTCAGTGTATTGAGGCAGCTCCTCTGAAATGTAAATGGGGCAGTGCACAGCTCTACCCTTCGCCCAATGGCAAGATGGCCCATAATGCCAACAGATAGTCTCGCTCTTTGTCACTGACTGGGAGGAATGCACAAACACCAACTGCCAACTTAACCTAGTCACATGACCCTGGATACAGGCTTCAAGTACCAAATGGTTAATAAAATGGCAACTGGCATTTTCATAATTGAAACGTAAAATCCAAATATACCACGAAAGAGAGTTTAAATTACAATTAATCTGAATGTTTAACACAACACTTCTAACTGTTCGCAAACAACAGTTAGTGCTTATCAAATTTAATAAGGTAAGCTAATGTTATCCTATGGGAGAGGTGGGCCTCACAATTAGTGAAAAATGAATTTGGGAGTTTTTCACTACCAGAACATGTAAAACTTAAAAGTACATGTCCACCTTTTTAAATACACTGCACCCTGCCCTATGGGCTGCTTACGGCCTACCATGGGAGTAACCTATATCGATTAAAAAGGTAGATTTAGGCCTGACAAAGGTTTATTTTGCCGGGTCAAATCGGCAGTAAACTACAAACAGGCTGCAATGGCAGGCGTGTTTTGAAAGGCTGCTTAGGTGGGTGGCACAGTAAGTGTTACAGGCCCACTAGTAGCATTTAATTCATAGGTCCTAGGTACACGAAATACCACTTTACTACTGACTTATAAATAAATTAAATGTGCAAATTGGTTGCAATTTTACCATGTTTAGAGTAGAAAGCACTTTAGCACTGCTTAGCAATGCTAAAATAAAGTGCTAATGGGCAACAAAAATGAGTTGAGAAAACAGGATGGGTGAAGGCAAAACATTTGGGGATGCCTCTGGAGAGGGAGCCAAATCCAACAATTAGCAAATGCAACCGTGGAGAAGTTCAAACGGCCCCCATCAAAAGTTTGATTCAAGGTTTAGATTCTATTGGGCATTACAAACAGTGAGGGGAAAACATGTGTCACCTGCTTTAAACACTTGGTAATCAGGGATTTAGGCAAAGAATGTTGATCCTGAAGACAGATAAATGCTGGCTGAGCCGCTATGTAGCATTTGACCATGTCTGGGTACAACCCTTCTACGCTAGGCACAGAGCAAAAGGAAGGAACTCCGAAAGGTGTGCTTTTAATGCATCCACGTACTGGTCCACACACCAGGTGGCAAACTGATTTCATTTTCCTGAATAAATGGATTTTGTGGAGAGTAACAAATATAACATCAACCATCAACAGCGGCACTTGGAAAGAGTTAAAGCTAACCCACTCAATCTCCAGGCATGAAAACAGAAACTCTGGAGGTAAGGGTGCAGCACCTGTTCCTCTGCTTTGAGTAAAAGATGAAATAGTTGGACACAGGCAGAGTATGACACAAGGCTTGGGTCCAGTCCTATCAGCTTCTTCAAGATCCAAGGAATCAAGGGTATGGGAGAAAACATGTACATGTCCCCCAAGGCACCCTGTCATGGATATTGGTGGGCACAGAACTGTCAGTAGTGTGCGCTCTTTTGAGTGGTGAAGTAGTCCACCTGAGGAGGAATTTGATGGAAGGGAGATCACTGCTGAGGAGCAATGTAGCTCTGTGTCCAAGGATGTGTCTGAACCGCTAACATTCTCTAAAGCCAAGTAGTCAGCAAAGTCAGAAGAGCAGTTGGCAGCAAAGTGGATGCCTCACCGCTGTCACTATCATGAGACACTCCTAGCATCCGGATACGGCCAACTCAGATTTGAAACTGTCATCTCGCGTCTGTCAGTAACACTGATGTGAAGAGTGTTCAGTCTGAGACTTCTCTGAGCACCTAGTCTCCCTGGATATTCTTTGAGCCGCCCTATTTGACCTCTTCAGAATTGCTTTGGCATTTGACAGCTGAGTCTGTGGAGGTATCGGCCCAGGTGGCAGCGTCTGGCCCAGTGCTGCAAAAGGGGCCTCAAAAGAGGACCTTGGTGCCAGACTGGCTCCAGGTGGCAGGACGTTTGCATGGGAGAAGCCATCAGAATCCGAACAAAGCCCTAAACAGACCCATAGGCATACCAGGGGGGACCACAGCTTGCATTAATTGTGTCATCATGACATAAAGGAATTGACCCTGGTTGGCCTCATGCACCAGAAATTCTGCATAGACCAGCATTGGTGCTGGTGCTACGTATGGTGGACTGAAGGTCCAGAACCGGTCTTGCTGGTGCCCGCTGGAGGGGGCTCTCTGCTGGAGTAATGTCCACAAGCACTACAATAAGTTGAGGTGACCAACCTTGACTGACTTCGAGGGGTGTCACTGTCCCATCTCCTCCTCTCCTTGAGTTTCCTCTTCTTCTGCTTTGAGGATTTGGAGGACAGGGAGGAACACAAGTCTGAGGACGATCTTGACTGTGAAGGGTGTTGAGCCCAGCACTTGTTGAGTACGGAGGTCATAAAAGACTGGCATCGTGCTAATTGATAACCTTGGTGCAAGGGAGTAGCCCGAAAAAAGAAAAAAAAAAACACATGATCCATACCTCTCAATCGAGCACACAAAGCAAGCAAGCCTGGCCGTACATAGGGGGGTTCTCTTTACTCTTTAAGTGTCCATTTATCTATTCATTAATCCTATCATACTTATGTCTATTGATCCATTCATCTGTCAATCCTTTCACCTTTCCATCCATTCACCCCATTCATATATCTTTCTACATTTAAACATATGCTCATTCTTCATCATTCATCTACTCACCCTTTTACCTTTCAATCATTTCACTCCATCAATCTGTTTGCCTTCCATCTAGCCGTTGTTTCACCTTTTCACTACATGCTTTCATCCCCTCCCATTCTTTCACTCTTCCATCCATTCGTTCTTTCACCTACCATCCCATGCTTCACCTTTTCTTTATTTCCATTCACCATTCTTCCTTTCACTCTCTTTATCCTCCTATTCTTTCTGTACTTTCTACCCATTTTTGGTGCATCCTTGTTTCTTTATTACCTTTCCCCTTTATGCAGACAGTTTCTTTTTCTCCCTCTCGCTGTGCTGTCCCCTTTGTTCATCATTCCTTGATTCCCTTTCTCTGTTTCCTTTGTGTAGGCTCACACCCCTTTGCTATAATATTTCCTATCTATTACTTATTTTGTCTGCAAACAGAAGGCACAAATGACCAATTAACTTTATACTGGCACCAAGTTCACCAGCCCAGCAGTCTCAGTAACAACCCTGCTTAAGCTGTTCAACAGGGGTTTCACTATGCCACTGCCTTAGTGCAAGTAGCTGTTTTTGTTGCAAGACTGAGCCATGCCTCGACCACAGGACACACAGGCAAATTGCATGATGGTCAGAAATGAACACCTGTTTAATACAAGAGAGAAGGTGTTGAACCTGGACTTTTTTGGTGACTTTTTGGAGTAGCATGTCTAGATCAGTGTTGAAGGCTGTGAAAAAAAGGAACTAACGTCTGTGCAATAGGCTTGCAATATATAGCTCTAGTGATATAACACCTGTGCAACATCCAGCTCCAGGACGCAGCCTGCACTTCCTACCTGTATAGAAGAGATATGAAACGTCTTGATCCAGTCCGACACCAGGGATATACAAAAGGTAAGGAATCAACAGGTAGAAGTATCTTTTAGATTATTTTGTGAAATAAAAACTTTTGCCCATTAAATGGTCTTTTGGAGAGTGAAGACCGTATTGTGGGAAAGAACAAGTTACTTAACTTCGGTAATGCTTTTTCTGGTGAATACATTATCTACATGTGGCTTCCTTACCTTTTGAATATCCCCATGTGCCAGCATTCCAACAAATCAATGAGGACACAATAGCTCCGCTCGCGACTCCGTGTGACGTCACTGGAGCCATAGGAAGTCCTCGTTGGCGTGCTGACGTCAGTTTCCACCCACTTTTTCATGCCTTAGAGGCGAATGGGTAAAATCAACATGACTGATGCAACAAGTCGCAAACCAGATACAAATACAAAGATGTATGTGCATTGAAAAAATACATACACAATATACAAATAGATTTATTTTTGGTATATACAAACGGGCAACAGGGAGGCAGGTGGGTCAGTGAGGAATCCAGGTAGATAGAGGTAGATACTGTATCCACCAGAAAAAGCATTACCGAAGGTCAGTAACTTGTTCTGATGGATGCATTTACCTGTGGATTCCTCACCTTTTGAATAGAATCCCCAAGCAGTCCTGCACTCAGAGGTGGGTGCCTGTCTGCCTACACCAAAAAATTGCAAGACCGAACAGGCAAAGTGACCGTCCTTCCTCACCAGGGAGTCCAAGCAGTAATGCTTCGCATGGTATGGAGGGAGGCCCAAGTTGCCGCCTTACAAATGTCTACAACATGAGTGCCCCTAGCAAAAGCAGAGGGAGAAGACTTAGCTCTGGTGGAATGATCTCCGATACCTTCAGGTGACTCCTTGTTAGCCACGGGGTAGCAGATCTTAATGCAAAGGATGATCCATCTTGACAATGTCCTCTTGTGGAATGCCTTTCCCCTCAACTTGCCAACATACCACACAAAAAGCTGGTTATCGAGTCTGAACTCTAATGTCCCGTCTATGTAAAAGCAGACAGCTCTCCCTGGGTCCAACGGATGAAGCCTTTCCTCCTCCTTAGAAGGATAGGGGGGATGATAGAAAGTTGGAAGGGTGACAGACTGACCCAAGTAGAAGGGAGTAACCACCTTTGGCAGGAAAGTAGCCCTGGTTCTCAACATCAACGTATCTGCATAGAAAGTGGTGGAAAGAGGCTGAACACTAAGAGCCTGCAGTTTGCTGACTCGTCTAGCAGATATTATCGCCACTAAGAACACTGTCCTGAATGTAAGCAATCTTAAAGGACAACTATGTAAAAGATCAACTGGGGAACCCAATAAAAAAGTAAGAACTAAATTAAGATCCCACTGAGGCATTATAAACGGAATGGGAAGATTAATAAGTCCCTTAATAAACCTTAGCGCTATAGGGGAGTTAAACAGGGAAGGTTGGTTGGGTAAGGAAAGCCAAAAGGGAAGAGAAATATCCCTTAACTGTTGCAACTGCACTACCTTGCTGCACCAGGGAAAGCGCAAAACGTTTAATATCACATAAACGGGCCTTTAAAGGGTCAACAGAATTTTCTTTGCACCACTTTACAAATTTAGCCCATCTGCCAGCATACACCACCTTGGTGGAGTGTCTCCTGGCCAATAAAATAACACCCACCACGTCAGGGGGAGGGAAAAAGAACTCAGGTTGCCCTGTGCATGCTAGGGAGGTGGGGGTGAAGAACCTTCCCTTGCAAGATGAGGTCTTCCCTTTGAGGAGATGGAGTGTAGGGCACAGTGAGAGCTGAGGTAAGTCTGTGTACCACACCCTTCTTGGCCAATCTGGGCTTATCAAAATTAATTTGACCCGGTCCTGGAAAATCTTCCTCAGAACCCGAGGAATCAAGGATATGGGGGCAAACGCCCATAAAGCAGCTGAGAGTTCCAGTCCAAGTGAAACTTGTCCCCAATGCTCCCAGCAGTGGATACTTAAGGCTGCAGAACAATGGGCAGTGTGTGTTCTCATGAGTGGCAAACAGATCTATCTGAGAGGTCCCCCAGAGCCTGAAGATGTAAAGCACCACTTCCGGATGGAGACACCACTCGTGATTGGCTGAAAAATGCCGACTAACACTGTCTGCACATGCGTTCAGAACTCCAGCCAAGTGATTTGCCATGATGCAATCTGATGGCCCTGAGCCCAGAACCAGTGTCGCAGAGCTTCTCCGCAGAGAAGATACAACCCCACACCTCCCTGCTTGTTGATATACCACATTGTGGTGATAATAGGGCTGCTTTCCTGTGACTTTGGCGGGGGAAGAAGAGGATGAGGAGGAGCAAGGCTGAGGAGTGGCTCTGTGCTGTCTCCCCTTATTATGCCCTCTGTAGGACATGTAAAGAGGACTAGCTGGCTGTTGCTGTTGAAACTGCAGCCTGCCACAAAAGGAAAAGTTCCGGCCAAATCCCCAGAACTTGTGAAACGGCCTATAGTATCTAGGCTGGGTTTGAGGGCCCAACAACCTCACTGTCGCTCTGCTGTCTTCAAACCAAGGCAGAATCAGCCTTGGCGTCAAACACCCTTAACCAATGAAAGGCCCAACTGGTTGGCTTGTCTCGCAAAGTGCCCCAGAGCATCTTCTGGCAGCTTTGGACCACCGCCCTGGCAGAATCCATTAAAGCGTGAATATTGCAGCCCAAAAGACACGTGGCATGGGCAGATTGCAAGGCTTTGCGGACTGCTTCATTTTCTTTGACTCCCTGTCCACTGGAGAAGTTGGGCATGAAACTTAGAATCGATTTCGGAGAACAAGAAGCCTGTACCACCAAGCTTTCAGGAACTTGATGACTGCTGAGAAACCGAGGATCTCCTGGTGTAGTTTTGCACCTCATGGCAATTGGTCAAGACACTGCTGGAGTAGACAAAGGTTTTTGCCAAATGTCCAACACAGGCTCGTTCAAGGCCTCATTAAAAGATAAAAGCGATTCCTACACAGAGGAACCAGAATTAAGTACTTCTGTTAACAGATTTGGTTTAACTTCTACTGTAGGAAGGGGTAACTTCAGCATGTCAGCTGCCTTTCTTATCACCAAATGATAAGATGTGACCTCAGTAGGAGGCATGCTCTTTGGTGACAATAACTCCAATTCTGGGGAAGTGTCCAGATCACTTTCCACATTCAATCCTTTAAAGTCAGGATCATGTGACTGAATTCCACCTTCCTCCAGATCAGGATCTTGCTGTGAACAGAAATCCTGTTCTTCCTCCAGAAGTCGTTGAAGTTCTCTACAGGATCCATGGCTCGACTCCAACAGCAGCACCATAGAAGACTGAATCTGTGCCGGCGACGCCCCTATTGGCGCCGAGCACTTGAACTCTGGAGCAGCTGAATTTAATCATGCGACGCGGCATGGATCCCTCTGATGTCGATGCAGACGCAATCAGCGACGATGACCCCTGCAGAGTGTCAGTTGGCAAATAAGTCAACTTCCTCGGAGCCGGCCAGGGTAACTGGGCCATCGGCATGAAAGGCAGGAACAGAGCCCGCTGATAGAGCGCCGGGAAACCTCCCAAGAAATCTCCCAGGGAATAAGTAATTAGATCCATGGGGCCCACAGACGCACCAGATGGAGTCACGACCTTGGCAAAATACTATACATAGCATTGAGGAAGCTGGAAGGATCTGTCCCAGGAGCAGAGAAGAACGAGTTACTTACCTTCGGTAACGACTTTTCTGGTGGATACATTAGCTACCTGTGGATTCCTCACCTAATGAATACTCCCATTGGGCCAGCATTCGACGGAAATCTTCTTCCTAGCTTCTGCACGTCGACGAGGACGTCACATTTGCCCACGCGACGCCGTCTGACGTCATACAGGCAATAAAAGGTCCTCGCCGACGTGCTGACGTCAGTACCAACATTTTTTACGTGCCTGAGAATAATAGGCCATTGAGATAAAAGAACAAATAGCAATATTTAATGATATTCCAAATAAATACATCATTCTAAGAACGTAATTCTTCCTTCCATTTTTTTTTCTTTTTTATACAAATAAATAAATATATGAGCAATATATATACATATGAACATATATACAGAATATATACAAGTCCTCAAAACCAAGAGGAGCACACTCAAAAATTACTTGGTTAGACCAGACAGGCAACGGGGAGGCGGGTGGGACCGTGAGGAATCCACAGGTAGCTAATGTATCCACCAGAAAAGTCGTTACCAAAGGTAAGTAACTCGTTCTTCTGATGGATACAACTACCTGTGGATTCCTCACCTAATGAATAGAGTCCCAAAGCAGTACCGCGCCCGGTGGTGGATGCCTGAATGGTCAAACCAAGAAATCCTGCAGCACTGACCGTGCAAAATGGCCGTCCCTTCTGACCTCAGAGTCCAAGCAGTAATGTTTCGCAAAAGTGTGAAGGGACGACCAAGTTGCGGCCTTGCCGATGTCGACCACAGGAACACCCCTGGCTAAGGCCGAAGTGGCCGACTTAGCTCTGGTGGAATGAGCTCTAATACCATCAGGAGGATCCTTCCTTGCCAAAGAGTAACACATTTTAATGCAAAAAACAACCCACCTGGAGAGTGTTCTCTTGTGGACTGCCTTTCCTCTCCTCTTTCCCACGTATCCGATAAAAAGCTGATCCTCCAGCCTGAAATCCTTTGTCCTGTCTATGTAAAAGCTCAGCACCCTCTTTGGGTCCAAACGGTGAAGTCTCTCTTCTTCCTTTGAAGGATGAGGCGGAGGATAGAACGTGGATAGAGTAATTGTCTGGGCCAAATGAAAGGGTGAAACAACCTTCGGAAGGAAAGCAGCCTTGGTCCTCAACACCACCTTATCCCCATAAAAAGTTGTATAAGGGGGTTTTACCGATAAAGCCTGCAACTCACTCACTCTCCTTGCAGAAGTTATAGCAACCAGGAAAACTGTTTTAAGAACTAACAATCTTAAGGGGCAAGAATGCATAGGCTCAAAAGGGGACCCCATAAGGAAAGTTAGGACCAAGGACAAATCCCATTGAGGCATAACGAAAGGAGTTGGAGGGAATTTATTCATAAGGCCCTTCAAGAATCTAAGTACTATAGGAGATTTAAATAACGAAGGCTGGTCTGGAAGACAAATGAAGGCTGACAAAGCAGACAATTAACCCTTAACAGTAGCCACTGCACAACCCCTCTGTGCTAAAGACAAAGCAAAAGATAAAACGTCCGACAAATGAGCACGTAAGGGATCAATCAGTCTCTCGCCACACCATACCACAAATTTAGACCACCTATTAGCGTAGATAGATTTAGTGGAGTGTCGCCTGGCCGCTAAGATAACATCCACTACCTCAGGCGGGAGAGAAAAGGAACTCAGGTTGCCCCGTTCAATCTCCAGGCATGAAGGTGCAGGCTCTGGAGGTTGGGGTGTAAAACCTGCCCCTGCGACTGCGAGAGGAGGTCTGCCCTGAGAGGGAGACGGAGCGGAGGGCACAGTGAGAGTTGGAGAAGGTCGGAATACCACACCCTCCTTGGCCAATCCGGAGCAATTAAGATTACTTGGGCCCGGTCTTGGCGTATTTTCCTCAATACTCGAGGAATCAAGGGTATGGGGGGAAACGCGTAAAGCAACTGGTCGCACCAGGTCATCTGAAACGCGCCCCCCAACGCTCCTTGTACCGGATACTGGAGGCTGCAGAATAACGGGCAGTGCGAGTTCTCCCGGGTGGCAAACAGATCTATCCGAGGAAACCCCCACATCTGGAAGATTAACCGGACTTGATCTGGATGAAGATGCCACTCGTGGTCGGTCGAGAAACGACGACTGAGACTGTCCGCACGTACACTCAAGACTCCAACCAGATGATTTGCTACCAAGCAAATCTGATGGTCCTTTGCCCAGGACCATAGCCGAAGAGCTTCTCTGCAGAGAAGGTACGACCCCACTCCTCCCTGCTTGTTTATATACCACATTGCGGTAGTATTGCCCGTCAGGACCTGAACCGACTGACCGCAAAGGGATGGGAGGAAGGCCTTGAGGGCCAGACGTACAGCCCGTAACTCTAACAGATTGATATGAAACATCTGTTCCTCTGGAGACCAAAGCCCTTTGATCTCCAGGTCCCCCAGATGAGCTCCCCACCCTAGAGTGGAAGCATCCGTTATGACCGTGGTCACTGGTGGAGGCTGCGTAAACGGCCTTCCCCGGGAAAGATTGTCGTCCGCAATCCACCACTTCAAATCCGTGGCAGCATCTCTGGAGATCCTGACAGAACATTTCGAGATCTCCTTTGTGTTGAGACCACTGCTTTCGGAGGCACCACTGAAGAGCCCTCATGTGCCAGCGAGCATGCGTGACCAACAGAATGCAGGAGGCAAACAGACCGAGCAGACGTAGGACCTTGAGGACTGGAATGACCGCTCCACTTTGAAACATTGGAACCAACGCCTGAATGTCTTGAATCCGCTGAGGCGGAGGAAAGGCTCGATTCAATGTTGTATCCAGTACTGCCCCTATGAACAGGAGGCGTTGAGAGGGCTCTAGGTGAGATTTGGGCACGTTCACCGAAAAGCCCAGGTCGAACAACAACTGGGTTGTCGACTGCAGATGATGCAGCACAAGCTCCGGGGACTTGGCTTTGATCAACCAGTCGTCCAAGTAAGGGAATACTGCTATCCCCTTCCTTCTGAGCTCTGCCGCAACCAACGACATCACCTTCGTGAAGACTCGAGGTGCTGAAGTAAGACCAAACGGGAGGACCGCAAACTGATAGTGCTGCGACCCTACCACAAACCGGAGATACTTCCTGTGCGACTTGAGTATCGGGATATGAAAATAAGCATCCTGCAAGTCAACAGACACCATCCAATCTCCCTTGTTCAACGCCAAAAGCACCTGAGCTAGGGTCAGCATCTTGAACTTTTCCTGTTTGAGGAACCAATTCAACACCCTCAGGTCCAGGATTGGTCTCAACCGACCATCCTTCTTGGGAATCAGGAAGTACCTTGAATAACAACCTTGACCCTTGTCCTGCTCTGGAACCCACTCCACCGTGCCCTTTAAAAGGAGGACTTGAACCTCCTGTTCTAACAACAGGAGGTGTTCTTCTGAACAATAAGATGGGTGGGGCGGGATGGGGGGCAGAAACTCCCGAAAGGGAAGGGTGTAGCCTTTTCTCACAATGCTGGTAACCCAGGCGTCTGATGTGATGACCTCCCACTTGCGAAGAAAATACAGTAACCTTCCCCCTACAGGAGAGGAGTGAGTGGGAATTGGTGGAAGCCTAAGGCTGCTTACCCTGCTGCACCCCTCCAGAGGAAGAGGAAGAGGCAGAGTGCTGCTGAGAGGCTCCCCTGGTACGAACCCTACCCCTCCCTCTAAAAGACCTATAGGTGAGAGAAGAGGTAGGCTGTTGGAATTTCCCCCAAAAGGAGGAAGAGGATGAGCCACAACCAAATCCTCGAAACCTCCTAAAAAATCTGGAGGAGGCAGAAGAAGTGGCTTGTAGTCCTAACGACTTGGCCGTGGCCCTGCTCTCCTTAAACCTCTCCAAAGCCGAATCTGCATTGGCACCAAAGAGCTTGTCCCCATCAAAAGGGAGGTCCAACAGGGTCGACTGCACATCCGAAGAGAACCCTGAGTTGCGAAGCCAAGCTTGTCTTCTCGCAACCACAGCCGTGCCCATCGCTCTGGCCACCGAGTCAGTTGTATCCAACCCAGATTGGATAACCTGGGTTGCAGCAGCTTGAGCGTCTGACACGAGATTCAACAGCCGTTGAGGAACCTCTGTATGCGTAGATGTTATCTCGTCCATCAGAGCATAAATGTACCTCCCCAGAATACACGTAGCATTGGTGGACTTTAACGCCATGCTACATGACGAGAACACTTTCTTTGATTGCATATCCATCTTTTTGGAGTCCCTGTCCGCCGGCACTGATGGAAAAGATCCAGGCGCAGATCTTGTCGAACAGGAAGCCTGGACCACTAAGCTTTCAGGCATAGGGTGTCTGGAAAGAAAGCCAGGGTCAGTTGGTGCAGCCCGATACCTCCTGGCCACAGACCTATTGACAGCCGAGGAAGATACTGGCTTCTTCCAGACCTCCAACACAGGCTCCAGCAGCGCCTCGTTAAATGGCAAAAGAGGTTCTGCTGATGTAGAGGCCAGATGTAAAACCTCAGTCAGCAGATTTTGCTTCACCTCAGACACCGGCAAAGGCAGTTCCAGGAAGTTAGCTGCCTTCTTTATCACAGCATGAAAAGTGGCCGCCTCTTCAGTATACTCCCCTGGAGATGACAAGTCCCACTCAGGGGAAGTATCAAGGCCACTAGCTGTGTCCAGCCCATGAAGACCCTCGCCAGAGTCCTCAATTTCTCCTTCCTCCAGGGCCTGCTGATACTCTTGTTCTTCCAAGAGACGGAGAGCACGTCTCCTCGAATGCAGCCTCTCCTCAATCCTCGGCGTCGACATGGCGTCAGCAGATGTCGAAGAGCGACGCTGATCACCGGATCCGTCCGACGCCAGGTCAACAGGCGCCACAGGTAGCTTCGCGCCAAACCAGGAGTCGGATGAAGAGAAGACTGCCTCGGAGTCGCAGAAGGCCCAGATGGCGTCACTGGCCAAAACACCAAAGCCGATGGAGTGGAAACCTCCGGAGCCGAAACCTCTGGAGCCACCGGAGCCGACACCGGCGCCGAGCCCACGTTCCCCAAGGGGAGAAAGGGCATGAAGGGTGCTGGTCGCAGCGGAGCCGGAGTACCCAAACTGAAAGCCAAAGGACCCGAAGGCCCCGCCGGTGCGCCACCTGGAGCCATCTGCTGAAAGATGGAAAACATTGCATTTAAAAATGTGGTATTATCGGCTCCAGGGGCCGGAAAAGCCGGATACTGGGGTGCCTGGATCGAAGGCGACACCGACGCCGGCCTCGACGTCTGCAACGTCGGTGAGAACATTTGAGGCTGTGGCACCTCAAATACTGAAGGCGGCTGGCCCGAAGACCCGGGCGAAGTCGGCGAGGCTGGAGAAGGCAACGGCGTCGATGGATGAGGAGTGACTGTGGGACTGACCTCCCAAGTCTTCCGACGCCGAGTCGATGGCGACCTCGACCGAGACCTCTCCTTATTCGACCGGCGCCGTGATTCCCGACGGCGCCAGGAGTCTCGATGACGTCGATGAGACTTCGGCGAGGAGGATTTTCTATGATGCCTCTTCTCCTTTCTCTTTGACTTCGCCATAAAAAGTTTGGCCTCTCGCTCCTTCAGGGCTTTCGGATTCATGTGCTGACATGAATCACACCTGGCCACATCATGGTCGGAACTCAAACACCACAAACAGTCCGAATGTGGGTCAGTAACCGACATTTTGCCCCCACATTCTCGACCGGGCTTAAAACCAGACTTCCTCTGAGACATAGTAACCTTAGAGAAAAAACACACAGCCAAAAACACACTGTAACTGCCGAACAGCAACAGTAGCTCCCTCGAAGATAACCGTTTCGAATGGCACGGAAAAAAGGGAACTGATGTCGGCACGTCGGAGAGGACCTCTTATTGCCTGTATGATGTCAGACGGCGTCGCGTGGGGAAATGTGACGTCCTCGTCGACGTGCAGAAGCTAGGAAGAAGATTTCCGTTGAATGCTGGCGCAATGGGAGTATTCATTAGGTGAGGAATCCACAGGTAGTTGTAACCATCAGAAAGCTGGATACTCTTGCTCCTGTCAAGGAAGCTGAGGAAGAACTGGAGTCGAAGGGACCTCTTCTGCCTCCGGATCAGGTGGCACAGGTGAAGTCGAAGATCTTGCTGGACTAAAAGGCGATGCTGGGCACGCCAGAGGGGATGGAACCAGGGAACCTCCAGCCGACCTCGGATGCAGGGACGCCAACACCAGAGAGACATCCCTTGACGATGGATGCAGCTTCTTTTTGTGCTTCCTCTTAGATGACTTAAAGGAGTGGGGAGACAGTGACTCCGAGTGAGGTCTTGACTTCCGACGGCTTCTATTCTACTTCCTTGCCTTGGCCATGAAGAGCTTTGCCTCCCTTTCTTTCAGGGCCTTCCGGTTCATCTTCTGGTACAAGGAACAAACATCAACGTTGTGGTCTGAGCTGAGACATCAAAGACAATCATCTTGAGGGTCCATGATTGACATCTGACCCTCTCATTCTCGACAGGGCTTGAAACCAGACTCCCTCGGTGGAGACATTGGTGCAGAAAAACAAACTATTGATTTTGCACCCTTAAACCCTGTAACCAACAGTTTACCTAAAGAACAGGGGAAAAAAACGTTATGGATCAAAGGTGCAGAAAACAGGGAAAAACCTTTGCTGGCCATGGCTCAGGTGTTTACCCTATACCTACCTCCATGATACTCCCCTCTTTTCTTTTTTCTTAGGCCCAGACTAGAGATTGCTAGTCTTAATATTTTCCTTTATTGTTTTGCTTATGAAAAATGTCTTATCCATACTTAATTTGCTGGTATTTAACCTGCCTATTCCCCTGTTTGGATTACCTCTTTCAATAAATAATAGGAAAATAAATAGAAAAGAAATTGAACTCGGGGTACGGCAACTTGGTCAAAGGAACAAGAAGCTGGCCAGAGGTCCTGGGGGTCTATAGGAGAGGGTACCTATGATGGTGGTTTTGCCGTCAGTATGGAGTTGGAAACTGATGTGTTCCATGATAGGGGTCGTGCTATCAGTGGTGGGTGTGCAGTTGAAGGTTTCTTTGTGGATGACGGCGATTATAAACTCCATGTTTGTTGATGCAGTCTTATGTGCTATTTTGTAGCCGACGGGCGTTGCTGAGGCAATGTTGGGCACGGATGCGGGGTTGAGCCAGGTCTCGGTGAGGAAGATGATGTTGGCTGTGATGTTGTCCCACATCTCAGTGGCATGCTTGCTGAGAGATCATGCGTTGAACAGGAGGCAGTGGAGTTGTCCTGAAGCAGTCGGCGAGGTGGTGGTTGTCATCGTGCATGCAGGTGCTCCGATGTTGCAGGAGAAAATACAGTACTGGCAGGAAAAAGGTCCTACCATGTCTTGGGGGAGGTGCGGCAGCAGTTATTGTGGTGGTGAGGTCAGGGGTCCAGGGCTTGGAGCTCAGTGGTGGTGTAAGCTGCTCCTTGGTTGCTGGAGCAATGAGACCACAGGTGAGGCCTTGAGGCTCCTCCTGTGATCCCAGATAGCACACAAATGGCATGTAATAAAATACATACATACAGTCAGGGCCTGAGGGGGAGGCCTTGAGGCTTCCCTGCTTCCCCTGCTGTTCCAGTTAGCACATAAAGGGCATTTTAAAAAATCTGGGACCACTGGGGAGCCCTTTAGGTGCTCCCCAGTGGTCCCAGATAGCCCTTAAAGGGCTAAAAAAACATATATTTAAAAGAAAATGAATAGTTAAAGTGTGAAGGTCACAGACCTTTACACTGAGAGTTGAGGGTTCGAGTCCAGCCGGAGTTGTTTCCCTCCTTTAATTGTTTTTTTTTAAGTGAAAATGTTTAAAGCTCATACCGAAAGGTGATTTTACTGTTTTTAAATGACAAATACATTTTTCTTTTCATATTGTGGAGAAATATCTCATTCTAAATATATCATACATAAAAGCCTAAATAACTCTCTCTCACTCTCTTTCTCTCTCTCTTTCAATCTCTTCGACACTTACATACCCACTCACAGACCCACTCAGACACTCACACACCCACTCACTCACAGACCCACTGACACCCTCATGCACCCAATCACAGACCTGCACACACATTGATGCACCCACTAAAACACTGATGTACGCACTCTCACACCCAGAGAGACACTCTCACACCTATTCTAACAACCAAAGAGGCTGCAGCCAACTCCTGCTGCGCACAGCGAAAGGGCGGTACACAGCATGGGGTTAGGTGGTTAGGGGGAGGGGTTGGTCCCAGGGTCTAGCTGCAAGTCGTATCTTACGGGCAACCTTCGCTGCGCACAGGTGAAGGCCATGCCTGGTGCAAGGATGGGTGCTTATAGGGGTTTGGCCTCAGGGCCTGGATTAACGCATAGTAATGATAATTATAGCTATAATTCGTTCCCTTGACATGCACTGCTAATTACCCCACAAATTACGGCACTCATTACATCTTTGATAACATCATTGATAATATCAAAGTAATATTTGCAGTAAAAGTTTTGACGTGAAAACTGTACATGGCGAGGGCAGAGTAATGGTTACCTTGGGGCACGAGTTAAAGTTACTTGAGGTAACTAACTAAAACTGGTGAATTTCTATTGTTTCATACGTTTAAAATGTGAGCCTAACTATAATTTCCCTTTAACGTTTTAGTTTTTTAAGTGAATTTCTATGTCTTTTTAATTCTATTTCCAGTGAATATATTTCCTAGTGGCCGCCGCCACTAGGTAGTTATAGCTAGGACCTAGTTTCGATAGAAAAAGTGTTATTTTAGTTGCCTATATCTTTGGCGCCGGTTGATGAATCTTCACAAAATGTTCCCAAAAAATACAACGCTCACTTCAGCTGATGTCTGGAAAGTTTTGATTTGTCAAGCAGGGGCTGAGAAAACGGAGGGGTCCCAAAATGAATTTTCTCCATGTTAATTTCCATAGGGATTTTGAACAGCAATACATGCTGAAGTGCTGGACGGAATTACACCAAATTTGGCAGAAAGCTAAGTCCAGAAAATGCCCTTTTTGTTATTTGGTGTAAATCTGTACAGTAGTTTTTAAAATATTAAAGCAAAACTGAATTTTTATATGTAGGGATGCAAAGGCTCCGCCAACCCCCCTGGTCTCATGCTGAGATGTGATTGGCTGCCAACACTTCAACAAGGAATTGTTGGGGGCGGAGCCAAGATGGTGCCGAGGACAGACGCGCCCTGAGAGAGTTCCGCCCTGGCCCACCTAAATGAATCCTGATGGGAGATCTGCTGTTTCCCAGTTGGCCTCTTGACTTGCTCCTGGCACAGCCGCCTGACGAGGCCTACGCCGGCACAGGAGAGGGCCCAGACCGGAGTCACTAAACACTGCCCGGGAGCCGCGGAATAGGCCTCCCGGGTGACGGGGGCTTTATTCGGCCCCTGCCTTTCTCCACATCTGCCCTGGTATCCGTGGGGCCCCCGAGAGGGTTCGGCTGTGTAGCTGTGCCCCCCCGCTGAGGTTATAGCAGCGGGGCAGATTTGATAAGGCCACCTGGGCCCGACTGGTGAAGCCTGATCTGCCCTGTGGGCGGGGCCGGTCCGGAGGTGACCCACTCGGCCTGGGAGTCGCTGGGCAGCCCCCTGGACGGGAGGGACGCTGCTCGGCCATCGGCTTCTGTCTTCATCCACCCCGCCCCCCCCAACTGGAAAAAAGGAGGTGAGAGCAACTGGGGTAGCAGGGCCGGACGCCGCCACATGGAGGGCAGGCCCAGAACTTCGCCGGGGAGGTTGTGCCGGAAAGGGCGGGGGGCGATAGAGGGGCCTCTGGTGATCTTCCCCGTCCAAATCTCACCCTACAGGAGGAAGCACTGCGAGGTGGGCAGGAGGTTTGCGGTGAGTTGCCGGGGGATCGGAGGTGATAATATGCGTTGAGGGGGGGGGCTGGAGGTCCCCCGATTTCTCCTCCCCGCACCTCGTGCCTTCCAGGCCCCCCTGGCTGGGAGGTTCGAGCTGTGAGGCACAGACTGGCGCCAATAGATTGAGGCGCATTTAATCGACCTGGCCCTCGGAACCCTTGATTGGCCCGTGTGCGAGTGATCATAGGCCATAAACATTAGGATGGCGAGGGATAAGGAACCCAAGCCACCTAGACAGGGGTGGATGGACCGCTATACCAGGGTGGTGACCCTACCGCCACCTGCTGCGGACCCTCTGGCAGCACCAGACAACACTGCCATTCTGTCGGCTATTTAATCTTCGAGGGAGGCGCTGGAGGGACGAGTGTGAGAAGTACACTCAGAAGTGTCCCCCTCATGTGTCAAGATCTCTGGAATGTGGCTGAAAGGGTCACCTTGGCGGAAACGCGGCTATCGGATTTGGAAGACATGGTCTAGAATCTCAGCAAGGAAATAGCCGGGACTAGGGTCTTCAACAAAGATATCATGTGGCAGCTGGAGGATGCGGAAAACTTGGCCCGCAGGATCAATCTTAGATTCAAGGGCTTCCCGGAAGAAACAAACGCAGGCATGTTCCTTGAAACATGGCTGAAAAGTGTCTTGCCGTCAGAGAAATTCTCGTCCTGCTTCGTGACTGAACGTGCCCACAGGGTGCAAGAGCCCCCCGGCGCCACCGAGGTCCATGATCGCCTGTTTCCTAAATTACCAGGACAGAGACATGATCCTCACAGAGGTCCGTAAGGGGGTGAGGTGCGCACAAAAACTCTAAAATCCTCATCTTTCCTGATAACACAAGGGAGGTTCAGAGGCAGCAGCGCACTTTTGACTCTGTGAAGGCTTAACTACGCAGCCTTCAGCTACAATACATGCTCCTCTTCCCAGCAAAACTAAAAGTCATCTTCCAGGGGAAGGTAGCACTAAGTCAAGCGGATGACCCGGGACCTTTCGGCGCATACAGTGGCAAGATTGGTTGCAGCCCAGGAGGAGGGGGCAGAGGGGAGATGGAGACATGATGTGGCGAGTGAGTCGATTGCCAAAGAGCGGAACAGCATCATCCGAATCAGAGGACAGTCGGGATCCGGTGATCCGAAGGAGAGGTGGAGGTGGACGTGGTGCCGGACATTGGAGTGATGGCCCGAGTGCAGCCGCAGGGTCAACAGAGGACATGGGGTCTCCGCATCCACTGGTGGTGGCCAGCACCCGACTAGAAACAGAGGAGGTGGTTCTCGGGGAGGTCCAGACAACAAAATGAGGTGGGGCCAAAGGAGTAGGAGCTGAAAGTGATAGCACCAACCCGTGCAAGGATGTAGTGGAGCAACAGGTGGTGCTGGACCCTAACCTAGACATCGCAGAAGTTCCCTCGTGTTGAGGGGTGTGGCGGGTAGCCTTCCTGATCGGAGGCGACCCATGAGTTTTAGTTTTGTGTTGAATGGGTAGGGTGGGGGTAGGGAGGCTACAGACCTCTTGACTCCTGGTGAGTGGTAGCATGGAGTTTCTTACTCTCAAGGGAGCATGGGAGTCCGGGTGGGGGAGGGGTGAAAGCAGGCATTGTTGGGGTTATTTTTGCCTGTTTTTGTTGAAGCTGGATACACCACAGACATGTAGGCAAACTATTTCCAGCAATCCATACAACTGGTGACTGATTGTCCTGCCCACACGCCTGTGAGTAGGGGACAGGGGGCCTCCCCCATCACATCGAGATCCCTCCTCAAACATAATGGCTCCAACAAGTGACATGGGGCCCCCGAGACAATATGAGGGCCTTTTCTGTGCTATCTTGGAATGTAAATGGACTTGGGGATAGTGTTAAACGAGGTCTGGTGGTGCAGTACATAAAGAGAATACACCCAGACGTTGTGCTTCTACAGGAGCGACATCTCAAGGGCACCAGGTGTACATTTCTGGGGAGAGGACCCTATGTTACACTGGCACACGCAGGTTACACATCTGGCTCCGGGGGGCGGGGGGAAAGGGAGGGGGACTCCTGTCCTGGATAAGCTTGCAGAGATTTTATTGGCAATAAAATCGACCCATGTGGTGGGAGGTGATTTTAATGACGTAATGGACATGGAGCTAGATCGCTCAGGAGTGTCTGCGGGTAGGGGCTCACATACTCCATTGTACCTATTCCCGGCAATGTTGGCCATGGTGGACCTTTCGAAATGCGCCCACCCCACGGACAGGAAATACTCCTGCTTTTCCGCGGCGCATAAAGTATTTTCAAGGTTGGATTACATTTTTTTACCCACGGGGGACGTGGAGGTGGTCTGCCAGGTGGACTATCTGGCATGGGGTTTATCGAACCACTCCCCCTTGATGCTACGGACTGGGAAGTAAGAAGGGAGACCCTAAAAATGGAAGCTCGGGGGTGGGACCTACAAGACTACGAGGTGGCGCATGGGCTCCGTGTAGACACGGAATTATACTTCCGGGAAAATCAGGGGTCAGTCGAGTCTTTGGGGAGGCGTATAAGACAGTGATAAGGGGCAGTGCGCAAAACGTAGAGGGTGGAAAAAGAAGAAGGTGTCGGAAAAGTTGGAAAAATACGAGTAGAAACTTCTAGAGATGGAAGGGGCCGTGGCACAGGTACCAGCTCCTCCCGCCCTACGCCACATGGAGCTAACAAGAGCGGAATATAGAGCAGTGGCATAGTCAGAAAGCAGAGCTCGACTTCGCAATGACCAGTATAGGCTCTATGAAACGGGTGACAAGGCAGGGGAGCTCCTGGCCTGCTGAGTAAGAAAGAAATAGAGGTGAGGTGGGTGGACGAGGTGGAGACCCCAATGGGGGTGCGGGTTTCCATGAATATAGAAATTAGTGAGCCTTTGGCGAATACTATCAGTCTTTGTACCAGGCCCGCCAGCTGCAAGAGCTGCATCACATAAGGGAGTACCTGCAGGGCATTGTGGTCCCCACCTTGGACGATGAGGGCGGGGTACCTTAGAAGGTGATATTATCCTAGAAGAGGTCAAAAAGGCCAAAGCAGGGAAAGGAGCTCAGACCTTAATGGGTTCCCAGCAGAGCATATCAAAAAGCTGAGTGACCTAGTAGCCCCCCATTTCCTGGCGATGTTCTTGGAAGCAAGAAACCAGGGCACACTCCCCCCCGGATTTAAGGACGGAGGAAATAGTGGTTATTCATAAAGAGGGCCGACCAAGAACGTCCTGTGCGTCGCATAGGCCAATTTCTCTCCTCAATGTAGAGGTGAAAGTGCTGGCCACGGTACTAGCCACACGCCTTAAGGAGTTATTCCACCTTTAGATCACAGAGACCTATCCGGCTTCATGCCGGGACGGTCCACAAGATATAACTTGAGGTGTACACATAACTGGATACATATCATCTTGTGTCGCTCGGACCCCGCATATTCTTGGCCCTGGATGCTGAAAATGCATTCAATGCGGTTCACTGGCCCATTGTGGAAGACACTCTGGAGAGGTTTGGGGCGGGTCCCCGATTCTGGGAATGGTCCTGGCTGCTCTATGGAAACCCGGTGGCAGCGGTCAGGGTGAACGGGACTCTCTCATCCGAATTCCCTATTGCAAGAGGCACCAGACAGGGTTGTCTCTTGTCCCCCTTGCTATTCGTACTCACTTTAGAATCCATAGCATGCAAGATTCGTACACACCCCCAGATATTCGGGTTCAGGCTGACAGAAGGGGGAAGAGAGGAAGAATGTATATCCTTATACGCCGACAATGTCCTCCTCTACGTAGCAAAACCCTTAGATTCTGTGCCACGCCTCTTCCTAATTTTCACGAAATACAGGAGTTATTCTGGGTATCTGATTAACTGGAATAAGTGAGTGTTATATGCACCACAGGAGGGCACGGTTCTCCACACCCTTCCAGGTCAACTCAAATATTCCAGTGAGGGTTTCAAATACCTTGGCATCTTCATGACTCACAAGGCGAATCTTTGTCATGTCCGAAATCTTGGGAGAGTGACTGAAATGTGCAAGGCTGATATGGAGCATTGGGGAGGCCTCCCACTCACCCTGATGGGTAGGGCGGCCCTGTTTAAAATGATCCCCCTACCAAAGTTATTATACGTTTTACAACACACGTATTATCGGATTCCACAGTTTTTTTTTCCCGCCCTGGAGTGAGATGTGCGGGCCTTTTTATGGGAAAAAAAACACCCGCGCCTTGCGCTCAAACCCCTGCATTTGTAATCAATACAGTGGGGGCCTGTCCCTGCCGGATGTGTAAGCTTATTATTGGGCTGTGCACCTGATCAACATTAATGACCGGATGTTTGCCCCCAGTGACCACCCTACATTTAGGCTGGAGAGATTGCAGTGGGAGGGGGGTCTTGTGTCCATTATTTATATGGTGGAAGGAGAGAGCGAGGGCTACTACCCGAAACACAGGTGGCTCTCAGAGCCTGGACTAGAGCAACCAAGGTGCTGGGTTGGATGCGCAGACGTACTAGGATGACCCCCCTGTGGGAGGGTGGCTGGTTAAAACTGACAGGATTTGAGGCATGGGATCGCATTGGAATTTCTAATCTGGGAGATGTGTTGGAAGAGGGGAATTTACACTCAACAGGCATGCTTGGAGAGCTGAGGGCCTACCTGGGATGGAAATACCAGAATATGCCCCGCTGGAGGGTAGACTGTTGACAGTTAACAGTGAAAGCTGTCTCTATGGTTTATCGAACAATTAATAATAACATGCCGGACACCCTTAGTAAACTATGCCGCCGATGGGAGGCTGACTTAGGGGACATGGAGGATATCGTTTGGGAGGCCGCGCTGATGTTTGCCCGAGAAGTTGCCATCAGCTCGAGGCTGCCACTTATCCAGTTTAAGAGCCTTCATAGGATCTATTATGATAGGCAGTGTCTACATACTATGGGGCGGCGCAACACCCGAACTGTGTACGATCTCAGGGGCAGATAGGCACTTTTTATCAATACCATATGGGATTGCCCGGTACTGCAGGAATACTGGGGGAAGATTGTGGGGGAACTACAGGGGGCGCTTGACCCCAAATATATCCTCCTGGGCATCCTTAATGATGTAGATGGCCCAGGGCAAAACTCTTATTCTGCAATCTTGGGGTGGTGGTGGCTAAGAGAGACGTGGCCCATTTTTGGGGCGTAGCACATGGACTCACGGTAGAGATGTGCAGGAAAGGTATGGATGGCTTCATGATGGCAGAAAAGGTAACATATGAAACAGAGGCTGTCTGAGAAAGTTTGAAAGGATATGGAGCGCCTGGTTGACGCATCATTTACTGTCTCTGTAGGGAGGAGAGGTCTGTAATCCAGGGCACGATGGGGGGGGGGGGGTGGAATGGGTCTTATGCGCAGGAGAACGGGGCCTACATGAATTTTTTTTAAGACTATGCCAGAATGTATGTGGGGGTTTTGGGGGGAGAGAATTTGCCCTTGGATAACCTTTGTTACTTTTGGTGCCAAAGTATAGTATTGTTCTGTATGTATTTTTTTTATTTGGTATGCACCGGTTGTAAAAAAAAAATAAAAAAAAAAGTTGGGTTTTTTTAAAACAAGGAATTGTTGGCAGCCATCTTGGGACTGGGCTTAAGCTGAGTCCCTGAAAAAAAGATTTAAAAAAAAAAGAAAAGAAAAGGGGCCAGGGTAGGGACACCCTTTCCCCTTAGTTCTCATGCTGGGGTCCCACCAGGCAAAAAAAGCACTTTTTTAAATACATATTTTGCTGCAACTTTCGTGACAGGGTCACACATTTGAAGAACAAAATAAAATTAGACAAAAAAACAAGCACTGTCTCCCGCACTTGTTTTAATAAAGCCCTTGGGGGGGCCAAGCCCAGGGGGCATGTTAAAAATAAAGGAGGGGGGTGCACGGGCCCCCTCTTAGGGCTTATTTATGGCCCAGGGATAGCCACCTCCCCAGGCTTTAATATAATAGATTGCGAGGGGGGCTGGGGAGTGCAGCCCCCGCGCACCTGGGACCACCACCTACCCGGGGCAAAATGCCTTATTTATATAAGGGGGGTCCTATGAAGCCACCTCCCTGGCGCTGTTTAGATTATATGCAGGAGTAGGGGGGCTGAATTCTAAGAATGAAGAGGATCCGTTGCAGATCCCTGGCCTCGGGGGTCATCACCTCCCCAGGGCTGTTTAACATTGAAGGGGGGCCACGCAGCTCCCCTTGTGGAGCCAATAATGGTCCTGGGGACTACCATCCCCCAGAGTCAGCTCCTGCTATGTTCCTTGGTGCCCACCCGGGACATAGCTGTTTGCTCTGATTTGGCGGGAGCCTTGACAGCTCGACATGTGGGCAGGGAATCAGAGGAAACGGCTGCTCTCACAGACAGGGAACTGCATGTTTAGCAGCTCCCTGTCTGTGACAGCAATGACGGCTCTGGCACGAGGCAGAAAGCCAGCTGGGACCTTGAGGTTCCCCCACACAGTCCCATGGTACACTGGGTGCCCAACGGAGCACCCACGACAGATGTCTGAGCCCTTGGGATAGAGTCCCCGGGGGGCCAAAATCAGTGGGCTGTGCAGCTCCTAGCCACAAAACAAAAAATATATTATAAGGCTGGTCCCCGGGTGCGGACCCCAGGGATTGGGTCCCTTGGGCCAAGATTGGCCCGAGGAGGAGGCCCCCCCCATCTGAATTGTAGTGGGCCCCATGGGATGGGGTCCCCGGGGCCAAAATCGACGGGGGGAGAGAGCTGCCTGACCCCGCCCATTGCATTGGAGTGGGCCTCAGGGGTTGGGTCCCCAAGGCCAAAATCAGCCAAGAAGTCCCCCACACTGGCCATTAACCCAATGAGGTAGCACTTACTAAATACCCAGTAGAAAGTGCTCCAGTTGGAAACACATTTTGTTCAAAACTGTGGACTCTTGTTAGAGAAACAAGCAAGTGAGCTTCCATTCGGGCCATGATGCTCATTTCACAGGAATTAACCTCAACAGGAAACACTTACAAATATAAACATAGCAGGGCCCCCAGTTGAAGCTTCACTTTTGGAAAGGACAAATGATCCTAACTCCTGGGCTCCACTTAGTGGAGGTGAATGCATCTTTCATATACTGGTGCGCAATCAGACACTCTCACACCCTGAAAGACACTCTCACACCCAGAGACACCCTCTCCCACCTGGTCTAACAGCCAAAGTGTCAGTCCCTGCCGGCAACTCCTGCATCCCACGGCCAAAGGCTGCATGCAGCAAGGGGTTGGGTAGTTAGGGGGTTGGCTGGAGGGACTGGCCGCAGGCCTGGCCCTGTGGCCAACCCCTGCCGCACACGGGCGAAGACCATGTGCAGCGAGGGTTGGGTGGTTATAGGGGATTGACCGCAGGGCCTGGATGCTGGCCAGGCCCTGCGCCCAAACCCCACCATGCATGGCTGTGGTTGGATTAACATACAGTAATGAAAATTACTTTACGTTAAAAAAAACACAGAAATTCACTGAACATGACAAAGGTTACAGGGAGGTTATAGTTAGGAAATGGAATTAACCCCTTCGCTGCCAGGCCTTTTCCTCCTCACGTGCCAAGCCTTTTTTTTGGCTATTTGGGGCAGTTCGCCATTAGGCCCTCATAACTTTTTGTCCACATAAGCTACCCATGCCAAATGTGCGTCCTTTTTTTCCAACATCCTAGGGATTCTAGCGGTACCCAGACTTTGTGGGTTCCCCTGAAGGAGACCAAGAAATCAGCCAAAATACAGCGAAAATGTCGTTTTTAAAAATAAAAAAAATGGGAAAAAAGGGCTGCAGAATAGGCTTGTGTTTTTTCCCATGAAAATGGCATCAACAAAGGGTTTGCAGTGCTAAAATCATCATCTTCCCAGCTTTCAGGAACAGGTAGACTTGAATCAGAAAACCCAATTTTTCAACACAATTTTGGCATTTTACTGGGACATACCCCATTGTTACTATTTTTTGTGGGTGCCAGAAAGCTAAACATTTCTGAAATCAGCATGGGGTAATCTGTGTAGATCCTACAAGGTTTTCCTACGGAAAATAACAGCTGAAATAAAAAATATTGAAATTGAGGTGAAAAAAACAGCCATTTTTCTCCACGTTTTACTCTGTAACGTTTTCCTGTGATGTCAGATTTTTTAAAGCAATATACTGTTACGTCTGCTGGACTCTTCTGGTTGCGGGATATATAGGGCTTGTAGATTCATCAAGAACCCTAGGTACCCAGAGCCAATAAATGAGCTGCACCTTGCAATGGGTTTTTATCCTATACCGGGTATACAGCAATTCATTTGCTGAAATATAAAGAGTGAAAAATAGGTATCAAGAAAACCTTTGTATTTCCAAAATGGGCACAAGATAAAGTGCTGGGAAGCAGTGGTTATTTGCACATCTCTGAATTTCAGGGTGCCCATACTAGCATGCGAATTACAAGGGCATTTCTCAAATAGATGTCTTTTTTACACACTGTCTTAAATTGGGAAGGAGAAAATGTAGAGACAGACAAGGGGCAATAACACTTGTCTTGCTATTCTGTGTTCCCCCAATTCTCCCAATAAAAATGGCACCTCACTTGCGTGGGTAGACCTAATGCTCGCGACAGGAAACGCACCATGGACACATCACATTTGAACATTGAAATCTGATGTGGTTTTTGCAAAGTCCCAAGCTGTAGATTTTGGCCTCTAGCTCAGCCAGCACCTAGAGAAACCTACCAAACCTGCGCATTTTTTAAAACTAGACACCTAGGGGAGTCCAGGATGGGGTGACTTGTGGGGCTCTCACCAGGTTCTGTTACCCAGAATCCTTTGCAAACCACAACATTTTGCTAAAAAAACACTTTTTCCTCTCATTCCGGTGACAGAAAGTTCTGGAATCTGAGAGGAGCCACAAATTTCCTTCCACCCAGCGTTCCCCCAAGTCTCCCGATAAAAATGATACCTCACTTGTGTGGGTAGGCCTAGCGCCCGCAACAGAAAATGCCCTAAAACACATCGTGGACACGTCACATTTTCCCCCCAAAAAAACAGAGCTGTTTTTTTAGAAAGTGCCTAGCTGTGGATTTTGGCCTCTAGCTCAGCCGGCACGTAAGGAAACCTACCAAACCTGTGTATTTTTGAAAATTAGACACCTGAGGGAGTCAAGAGAGTTGTGTCATACGTAGATCCCCCAGTGTTTTCGTACCCAGAATCCTCAGCAAACCTCAAATTTAGCTAATAAAAAAAACACATTTTTCCCACATTTCTGTGTGGGATCACTGGACCGGGACAAATTTCCTACCACCCAACGTTCACCTCAGTCTCCCGGTAAAAATGATACTTCACTTGTGTAGGTGGGCCAAGTGGCTGTGACAGGGAAGAGCCAAAAACATGTCAAAATTGAGGGGGAACCAAAGAGGGTCCAAAAGGGCACTTTGAAAAAAACATTTTTAGGCTGACAAATGGGGCAGAATTGTTATCGGTATAGATGAGACAATTCTGGGTGGTAGGAATTTTGTGGATTCCTGCAGGTTCCGGAAGTTTTCATCACAAAAATGTGGAAAGAATTTGTGATTTCCAGCAAAGTTGGAGGTTTGCAGGGCATTGTGGGTAAGAAAATGGTGTGGGGTGCATGTGAAGCACACAACCCTGGACTCACCCAGATGTTACTTTTCAGATGTGTCTAGGTCTTGTGGGTTTTTCCACATGGCAGCATCCCAAAGTCCAAAAAGGGCAGCCCTCACCATTCCAAGTGGGATGATTTTGAAAGTTAGCCAAGCTCTCATGGCCCAAATGTAAAACCAAAACCCCAAATAATCAAATGTCCTCTTGCTTGCCATGGGATAAGATGTTTTAGTGTGCGGGGGAGAGCTGAAAGACTGTTACCCCCTTCAAATGGGGTGGGGGCATAACCATGCCCATACTAGTTGGTAGCCACCACCACACAATTGTTTGCTTTTTTTTTTCAATTTCCTGGCATCTAGAAGACTCCTTCCCCCCCCCCCGTCCCCCTGGCAGAACAACTATGGCCCCCACCCTCTTATTTTGAAAACAAATTTTCCCTGGTCTCTGGTGGGCTTTCTGCCCCCTTTGGGGCAGATATGGCAACAGTAATGTGCCCCCATGGTGAGCGACCCTTACCCAAGAGGCTGCCCCCACCAAATAAAACACACACACACACCAATCCCTGGTGCTAAGTGGTTTATGCTCCCCCCCACCCCCCGGGGCAGATTGGCCTAACAGAAATAGGCCGATCTGCCCCCAAGGGGAACAGAAATGTAAATTTGCCCCCCCTTGCCTAAGGGGCCGCTCCCCTTGCGTGAAATTGGGGCAAAAAAAAAAGTCCCTGGTGCCTAGTGGTTTCTGCTCCCCTTGGGGGGCAGATCGGCCTAATAAAAATGGGCAGATCGGCCTAATAAAAATAGGCTGATCTGCAGCAGAAATGGCCTACAATAAATTTGCCCGCCAGGGGAACGACCCTTGCCTAAGGGGTCGCCCCCCTTGTGTGAAATTGACACAAAAAAAAAAAATCCCTGGTGTCCAGTGGATTCTGCCATCTCTTCTTGTGTCAGACCTCGTTGCTTTTCCCGGAGTATGCATATACCAGTTGTGCTGAAGAACAAGATGGCACTGAAAGAAATACTGAATTGCTGTTTTCTCCCAATGCACCCTCCCTACCCTCCTCCAGCTCACTCGTGCTGCTTTTCCCCCTGCACCCCCAACGTCCACTTGCCGCCATAACCGGTATTTACTGAGCCACTACTAAAGCCTGATCTTCACACAAAAGCGCAGTAAGTAAATATAAACCTTTCAAGATATTTCCTGTCACTGCCGGAGGTAGCACATATTTGTCCGTGTGTGTGCATCCGTGCATGTGCTTGTGCGCACTTACTTGTACTGTGCCACCCTGCTTGCTCGAAGCGACAGCTGAACACCGCTCTAATGCCCCGTGTGACACCTTCCACATACTTTTCAGTCAACAGTACTTTGCTTCGAAAGCCCGACAGAACAAAAACTACAAGCCCCAAAATACAAAGTGTGGTTAGCTATACACAGAGTTCCCTGGGGGTGAGAAAGCTCCAGTTAGCTGATGTGTCGTGTGTCAAAAGAGGGCAGACATTTATCAGCTATGCTAGATGTGCCTCGCACACGTTCTCAGTAATGTTTTTGTACTTGTCGCCGACTGCTGGAAATAAAGCACACTCTTTGCAGAGCAGATGCTAAAATTGCTTTGTAACCAAGTTCGCGTGTGTTTTCATATTTTGGCATCTTCACTGTTCGCAATATTGTTTATGGCATGTGTTCAAAACTGCCTTTTAATAATTTCAAAATTTCAAATCAATATGGGTGTCACCTGTTTTTATGAAATAAAACTTGTGTTATGTGCAGACAAATTTGAACGGGAGAAGGAAAACATAACAATTTTGTGTTAAAAAAAAAAACTCTATAAAAGTGCAAATGTTTACGGACGGTCTACCTCCTCCCTTGCATTCTTTCAGCATAATCTGGTTTACTTTAATAATAAGAATGGCCACACCACTTCGGGGACTTGTTCATGCAATATGATTCTGTATACTTTTTGGGACTTCCTTTGTTTTCATGCAGCTCTTACTGGGCTGTTTCTCTAGGCATTTCCCTTTAGTGCTGTTGTCCGTCAGATTCAGGTTTGAAGTTGATGCAGGGTCTTCATAAAGGAAGGCCGTTTTAAGGAAAACAATGAGAGGATTCTTCATGACAGGAAACTTGGCTGCACTGACTCAAACAAGGGCATTAAAAAGAGAACCGACTTTTGATGTTACTTTATTTTTTGCAGTTTTGCATAGCGTGATCTCGACCCAAAGGTATTAATGCCTTTACCATGAGCACCAGTTGCATTGTAAACGGGCATATTCATTTGTTTGGTTTTGGGAACGGGGAGGTTAAGTGACTTCCCCAGAATCCCAGATGTTCACACAATGCCTAGACTCCAATCTGGTTCTGCATGGCAGCATAGCTAGACAGTAGATCCATGTCAAAGTACGTTTTTTCATTACATGATGCCATGTTGGACATCAGCCTGCACTGCTGTGCAAAATGTCTAAACAACATTGACAAAGCCAGTAGATCTGGCATAAGCGAAACCTTTTGGCTTTGTCAGTGCTTGTTTATTAATGGCATAGGGCCTGATTTAGATATTGGCCAACGGGTTACTCTGCCACAACGGGGACAGATATCCCGTCCACCAAAATCTAAATCCCATTATTTCCTATGGGATTTAGATTTCGGCAGATGAGATATCAGTCAACGTTCTGACGGAGTAACCTATACATAAATCAGGCCCATAGTTTTTCTATGATTGGGTATTCTTTAAAAAAAAAAAAAAAAAATCACTTAAAAAAGCCTAAGGTTACAGGGACATTCTGAATTTACTCGCAAAAAAACAGAGAAATTCAGTAGTTATAGTTAGTTATTTTAAGTAACTATAACTCGCTGCCTAAGGTAACTATAACTTGCGCTCCCTCTATGCAGAGTTTTTTTCTTCAATAATTTGACTTCTAATGTTTCATTGATATTTTTATTGATGTTATAAAAGTTGTCACGAGTGCTGTAATATCTGGAGTAATTAGCAGTGCATGGCAAGGGTGCGAATTATAGTTACCTTAGGCCGCAAGGTATAGTTACTTTAAATAACTCTAACTTTAACAGCTGAATTTCCCTGGTTTTGTGCCAGTACATTCAGAACCTAACTATAACGTCCTTGTAACCTTTGATTTTTTGAGGGAATTTCTAAGTTTTTTTTTTAACCCCTTTTTTAACCCCTTCGCAGCCAAGGAAGCACCGGTTATATCCTTGGACTGGCTCATGAGCCGCGCCTTGGCGCCCCCAGTGCAGGGATGGAAGGGGAATTGCCCCCAACCCCCCGGTGGTGTCTGATGACGCGATTGTATTTTACGCATAAGGGGGGCTTGGGCCGCTCCCCAGGGGGGCAAATTATTTTTAGGCCAGGCAGATCGGCCTATTTTTATTAGGCCAATCTGCCCCCAAAGGATGGCAGAAACCACTAGACACCAGGGATTTTTTTTTAAATATTATTTAATGAGGGGAGAAGCCCCTTGGGCAAAGGCTGCTTCCCACGGGGACAAAATATTTTTAGGCCGATCTGCCCCCCAGTGGAGGGCAGAAACCCCTAGACACCAGGGATATATATATATTTTGTGTTTACTTTATTCTTTTATATCTGGGGAGCGACCCCTTAGGCAAGGGTCGCTCCCCTGGGGGCAAATGTATTTAGGCCATTTCTGTCCCCCCTGGGGGGAGGGGGGAGACGGCCTGCAGTTGTATGGAGTGCTTGTTTGTAAATGTAAAAGAATTTACCTGCAGAGTGAAAGTACACAGACCAGTAGACAGTGACCGGAAGCTCTATCTGGTCCAAGCTCCACAGCAGGCAAGGACAGCCAAGCAAAAGTGAAAGTGAAAGCAGACGACGTGATGGCCAATCAGAAGCACGACAATTAGAATGACGCTGGAATAAACTAAATGGAAGTTCAGATAAGTAAGGGGCAGGTTCTAAGCCCCAAGTGCTGTGCAGGCGAAACCTAAAAATGACTATAGAAAATTGCTATGTGGTTCCTACTTTGGTAATAGGACTGCATGTTTAGGACGGCAGAACAATATAGTGCAGGAGGCAGAGTCTATCCACACGATTAGTAACTGCTGGCCTAACTCCTAGCTAGCTTACAGTGGATCACCCAAACCCACCGGGGTAAAAAGGGATGGTGGCAACCTAAACTTGACACTCCAACTCCCCAGAGAAGCAGTGGAAAGAGATCATACACCTTTCATTCAGTTACTCATGCATGCTGAGCAGAGAAAAAGATGCAAGATAAGTTTTCAATACATTTACTGAAACAATTGCAATCTGGTATATAATAAGTGAGCAGCAATCATTAGGCAGACGAAACAAAGCAACGTAATCTGCATTACGAACATGGAAAAGACTATAAACAACCCGACCATGATGTATGTGGTTCTAGAGGTTCCAGAAATTCCTACCTAATACTATGTCTATATCTGAGAGCATAGTGGTTGTAATCCTCAGCCTGGCCTGGTTTTAGGGATTAGCCCCTAGCCCCATACCTGAATAGGGTATCATAAATCAGCCTGTCGTGTAGATGGCAAACCTCTGAGGAAGCTGGCAGATCAGCACCATCCAAGCTGCATGTTACACAGAATGCATCCCAGGGTTTGTCTTGGCCTGAATCCCCTCCGCCCTACCCGCGTCAGTGTATGGTATATACAACAAAATTGTACCACATCTGAGAATTCACTTCTGATGTAATGCTGTTCCTTGGAAAAAGAAGCTGACTCCTGAACAGGCAACACTAGTTAGCATATTGTATAGCTTGCTCCACAGCCTTGGACACAAAGTACTGATAATATTTGGTGTAAGGCTGATAAAACGAGAAGCGTGTTCCTTGCTTTCCTAGAATAAAAGCAAGCTGATAAAATGTATAAAAGCCATCCTGAAAAAGCAGCTTTGCTGACATGAATTAAACGTGAATAAACATGACTTTAAAAACTATGCTAAAAATAGGGGTGACCAACCAAGATCTTAAAGGGTCTTTGCGACAAAATCTTTCACAAATCTTTATTAAAAGGAAAGGGTATATGATACATTGTTAACCAATAGGCTCCTATTCAAAGCAAAAGCAAAGAAAACTGGCACATGACCCATAGCTGAGAGTGAGGTCACGTCATTTTTACAGAGATCAGGAATCTTGGGTGAAGTATATGTTGAGAGCTGTAACAATTTCTGTCTGGAGAGGTGGGAGGGATGCTTTTGACTTTGATGAGGATTCCCATGGAAGAGAATTAGGATTATAGCAATAAGCAACATTTCCTTCTCTTTCAGGGGGGAGTCGTCAATAGTCATAAGCACTGAATAGAATAACAAACCCTTCCCACAAAAAGCAGACTTGAAATAAGAGCAGCTCCAAAAACTGCTCAAAAAGAGTTCCTCAAAGAAGACTGTCCTACTTGAGTATCTGCTTTAGCATCTGAATCGAGACAATAATGCCTAGTAAAGGTATGTAAGGATCTTCATGTAGTGTTTTTGCATATATCTGCAATAGGCACATTTCTTAGGGAGTGCTCCAGTTGCCGCCTTTCTTCTTTTAGAATGGGCCTTAGGTACAGTAGGCAAGGATTTTGAAGCTAGCTGGTATGGGAGAAGTATACAGGAAACCATCCATTTAGAGATAGTCTGTTTTGATGATGCCAGACCTGTTTTCATTAATTAATAAGGAAGTGTTCTAACTTTCTTATGAATTTGGGTTTATCTAGGTATAACTTCAGAACTCTTAACATCAAGAGAGAATAAAGAGCTCTTAGCTGGTGTAGATGGGTTAGGGAAAAAAGTCGGCAGTGAGATGGTTTGATTAATATGGAAGTTTGAAACTACCTTTGGAAGAAAACCGGGGTGAGTTTTCATCACCACTCTGTTGACATGAAAAACAGAGTATGGTTCTTTACAGCATAAAGCCTAAAACTTTCTAACTCTAGATGCTGAAGTGATGGCCACAAGAAAAGCCACCTTCCATGACAGATGCTGCAAACAGGCTTTATGGATAGCTTCAAATGGGGGACCCATTAATTTGGAAAGAAACAAATTAGTTCCCACGAAGGTGAGGGTAACCTAATTAAAGGGAACACTTTATGAAGCCCTTCTAAGAAGTCTTTGATCACTGGAATTTCAAAGAAAGATGACTGTGATGGAGATTTTTTATAGGCTGTAAAAAACACAAGCAGCACCTCAGTAGAAGAAAATCTTAGGTCAGATTTAGCTAAATGAAGGTATAACCACATCTTCTTGGAATAAGATTGGATTGTGCTTGTTTTGAATGCACCATAAATAATATCTCTTCCATTTAAAGGCAAAACATTTTCTAGTGGAAGGTCTTTTAGCCTCGCTTAAAATGTCCATGCAGTCTTGAAGGAGGCTGAAATGTCCATACTGGAGGAATTCAGGAGCCATGCTTGTCAAGTTCAATGATGGAAGGTTGAGATGCAGTATCTGCCTGTCGAACTTTACAGCAGATCCTGTCTGCACGACAATCTCTTGTGTTGTCATTCTGACAGGTGTAGAACGTCTGTGAACCACCAAAGATGAGGCCACTCAGGTGCTATTAGTATCACCCTAGTCCTGGACCTTTAAAGTTTGAAAATCATTGTTGGTATGAAAGCAACTGGGGGAAATGCGGAGAGAAACTTTCTTCACCAATTTATCAAAAGTGCATTCTCCTCTGACCCTGGTTCGATGCATATGGATGCACAATCTTGGCATTTTTTTGTTGTTTGCGCCTGCAAACAAGTCTATTAATGGAAGTCCCCAGTTCTGAAAAATGCCTTCTAAGATCTTGTTGTTTAAGATCCAGTTGTGATTTTTGTGAAAATGACCGAATCTGCTTGGGCATTCTGAATCCCTGGAAGATGAATGACTGTTATGGTTAATTTCCTGGCTATTAACCATTTCCAAATGGCCTGGGACTCGAGAGTGAGTCACTCCCTGATTGTTCAAATAATGCATTGTTGTTGTCGGTTTGAAGAAAGATAGAGTTCATTGTTGTCAATGAGAAAAAACATTTGGGAGCCATATGAACTGCTCTCTATTCCAGCATATTGATGTGATAAGTCCTTTCCTTATCCGACCAACTTCCTTGGGTCTTCAGGGAGCCCATGTGAGCACTCCATCCCTGGAGAGAAGCATCTGTGATCAGTGTTTGAGTTGGCACATCCTGATGGAATAGTACCCCTACCAAAAAGTTCCTGTGTTGAAACTACCATGTGAGAGGCTGAATTGCAGCATACAATAGAATCAGCTTGTCTTCCCAGCAGTTGGAGCTCTGACCCCACTGGTCTTCCAGGCTCTGCTACAGAGGTCTCATGTGTAAATCTTACATGAGGAAATATGAAGATGCAAGAGGCCATTGATCCTAGTAAGGATGCAATTTGTCCTGCTAACGGCAGGTAAAAGATTGCCACATTTCAGATTGATTGATAAGTCTCCCCTCCGAAGGACACACTTTTGCGGACTGTGTATTCAGTATTGCTCCCAGTACTGTAACTTTTGGACCAGACTGGTTGCAGACATTCTGAGGTTGACCTAAAGACCCAGATTGGTTAGTGTTTTAATACAAATCTGATGAGGATAAAGCAGGGTAGTGTCATTATATGAGTTAAAAAAGAGGCTGTGCCTTTAAGGACCCAGATGCCATCAGTACCCCATCATGCTGAGCAGGTGACAGTTGATTCAGTTCTGTTTGAGGTGATGTGTGTTGAAATATAAGTCTACTGGTACATCTGTCCGCTCCACCAGGGAGGATAGAGGGTTGCTTTTGATTACAATGGAAATTCCCTTACGAGAGAATTGGAGTTACAGGTAAGGAACTAGTCCTTCTCTCGTAGGGGATTTCCATTTAGAGTCTGAATAGAGTAGCAAGCCCATCCCTGCTTAAAGCAGTAGAGAAGACAGAGATTGAAGTAGGTAGTTATAAGCAAACAGATTCCTGAGGGAGCCCTGTCCTACTTGAGCATCTGCTCTGGCATCATAGTCCAGGCTGTAGTGTTTGGTAAATGTATGGACAGATCTCCATGCAGCTGCTTTCCAAATACTTGGGATAGGGATATTTCTCAATAAAGCAGCTGTAGCCGCCTTACCTCTAGAAGAGTATGCTTTAGGCTTAGCTGAAAGCATCTTATTAGCTTTTTGATAGCACAACAGGATACAGGAAACCATGCATCGGTAGATGGATTGTTTGGAAGTGGCTAAGCCCGTACAGACCGGACCATAATTAATAAACAGTTGGTTCAACCTGCGGATGTCACGTGTCCTGACTAGGTAGAATTTCAGAACTCACCTTACATCCAGGGAAAGGAGAGATCTTTCTGCTGGAGTAAAGGGGTCCTGGAAGAATGCTGGAAGCGATATGGTCTGGTTAACATTAAAGTCCAAAATAACCCAAGGGAGGAATTTCGAGTGAGTTCTAATAACTACTTTGCTAGAATGGAAGACTGTGCATGGTACGTGAGAACAAAGCGCTTGGATCTCACTAATCCTGCAAGCTGATGCTGCTGCTACAAGGAAAGCTGTCTTCCAAGTTAGGTGTTGCAGGGAAGGTTTGTGTACAGGCTCAAAGGGATCCTGCATAAGATGAGAAAGAACAATGTTAAGGTACCCGGGAGGTGAATGGCACCTAATGGGAAAGAAAACCTTAGAAAATCCTTGATGACTAGGATTTTGAAAAAAAGAGGTTGGTGAAAGACATTTTCTGTAGGCAGTAAGGGCTGCCAGGTGAACCGTTATAGACGAGAATTGTAAGTCAAATTTTGCCAGATAGAGTAAGTATGGAAGAGAGACATCCTCCTGGCAAGAAGTAGCGTCAACGTTCTTGGAGGAACCAAATGCAGAATCTCTTCCACTTGAAGGCATATGTGGAAAACTGCTTGGCCTCTTTGAGGATGTCCATGCAGTCTTGCAGTAGATTTAAGTATCCATACTGCACTATTTCAGGACTCATGCTGCCAAACTCAAGGAGGAGAGATTTGGGACCTTTGAACTTCATGGGCAGGTCTGACCTACATGGTAGTTTGAGATGAGGACGGATTGACTGCTGAAAGAGGAGGAGGTCCATGAACTACCACTGACGTGACTCTGCTGAACTATTAAGATCATCCTGGCCCTCAAGTGGGACAGTTTGATGAGGACTGTTTGGATCAGAGGAATCGGTGGAAAGGTGGAAAGATATTTGCAGGACCAGTCGATCCATACGGCATTCCCCAGTGTCCCCGGATGGTAGTACCTCAAAGTGAAGCTTCAGCATTTTTTGTTTTCTGTGGTAGTGAACAGGTCAATGGAAGCTGTGCCCCACAGATGAAATATATCCTGAACGATGTCATTGTGCAATACACACTCGTAGTTTTCTTGCAGGATGCTGCTGATAGAGTCTGGGTGTGCATTTTGCACACCTGGAAGGTGAGTTGTGGTGATCGTTAGATTCCTAGCATATGAGCCATTTCCAGACTGCTTGGGCTTCTTGTGATCAGGGCCTGGACCTCGACCCTCCATGCTTGTTGAGGTAATACATGGAGGTCGTATTGTCCATCTGTACAAGCAGGGAGTTGGATCTGAGCGACGAGACTGCGCTTAACTCCAGGAGGTTAATATGGTATGTTGATCCTCTCTCTGGCCATTTGCCCTGATAGTCCATATGAGACCCCCAGGTTAGCAGTAAGACGGCCTTAACAATTGTTTGAGGAGGAACCTCCTGATGAAAAGGCATCCATTGAAGCAGGTTCTTTGGAGAGCACCACCATTTCAGGAACACCTTTGCATGACAAGATAGTACTATGCTGTCTTCCCAATTGCCTGTCAATTGATCCCACTAGTCCGCGAGACATTCCTGCAGAGGTCACATGTGGAGATGAGCATTTGGTGTGAGGAAGATGCAGGATGCCATCAAGCCGAGGAGAGAGGATATTGTTCTCACTGTTGGAAGGCAAGCTGTCATGGGAGAATGACATTTCTGAAGGATCGATTAATGTTTCTCCACAGAAGGAAATACTATTTCCTGAATTGCATTGAAGGAAGCTCCCAGGTAGTGTAAGGTTTGAACAGGGGCAGAAATTGACTTGCTGAGGTTGACCTGGAGCCCTAATCTTTGGAGGAGACTGCAAGTCCAGTTGTAGTAAAGCTAAGTTTCTTGAGATGTTGACGTCTTGATCAGTCAGTCATCTAAGTATGGGAAGACAAATATTTTGTGTTTCCTCAGATGGGAAGCCACCACTGACATGCACTTTGAGAATGTTCTGGGTTCTGACTTCAGACCAAATGGAAGGACTTTGTACTGGTAGTGGTCTGGCCCCACTACAAACCTCAAGAACTTGAGATGCTTTCTGGCAATTGGAATATGAAAGTATGGATCTTGAAGGTCGATGGAACAGAGCCAAACCCCTTGGTGTAACTGGAGATAAATTTGGTGTAATGACAGCATCCAGAACTTCTCTCGCCGAATCCACTTGTTGGCTATTTTGGGGTCAAGAGTGGGTCTGAACTCCTTCTACTCTATCTTCTTGACCAGGAAGTACCTGGAACAGATGCCTATTCCTCGTTGTTGGTGAGGGACAGGTTCCACCGCCTGCTTTTGTAGGAGGATGTTGACCCCCGATTGTAACAGTTGGAGTTGGAAACTGAAAGGTTTCAGAGGGATGAAGAATGGAGGAGTGGTAAATTGGAGACAATATCCATTGCAAACAACATTCAGAACCCAGACGTCTTGTATTTTGGGCTGCCACTCTGACAAATAAAACGGAATGCTTCCCCCTACCAGAGTGGGTAACAGAAGAGGGGGAAGTAATGATTCAGGACTTTGACTCAGATGGTTTCTTGCCTCCTTGAGAAAGCTGCTAGGTAGGTCTCCCTCTTGGCTCCCTTTTTTTAATATGGTTGATAGGGTCGTTGGTGCTGCTGTTGTGCGCCATTTTGATGACGCCCCTGATACCTATGAGGGGTTTGAACCCTCTGGGAATAAAAGCGGTGTTAAGGTGTGAAAGATTTTCTTTGTTCCCTGGGTCGGGCAGAGTGGCTTTGGAGTGTATATATATGTGCCTTCATAAATGCAATCTAGTCATCAGTATGACTTCCAAAAGAGATTGGTACCAGAGAATGGAAGATTCATTATTCTCTGCTGTGCTTTTGGCTTGAGGGATGTAAGGCGGAGCGAAGAGTGCCTTCGAATAGCAACACCGTGGCAGTACTTCACAATTTGATGAATGCTTGTTTCCGTACATTTAATGTATTGTTTTGCTGTTCAAATCATCAAAATTGCTTAGGTTGGGGTCCCTGGCTTCCATCAATGACTCAGCGGGGGTCCGTGCGACCCCCTGCATACCTTTTATATAAAACTCTGGGAAGATGGCGATCTCTGGGGCCCCGGGGGTCACCCACACAGTTATAAAACATAGCCCCGGGGAGGTGGTGGTTCCGGGGCTTCTAAAAACCCTAGGAGGGGGCATCATGTGCCCCCTCCTATGTTTTGACCTCTAATGCCCCAGGGACCTGGCCTACTTGGGCACCACATAAGTATGTGTATATAAGCATTTTTTGACTTGCCTATATCTATGGTGTCGTTTAACGAATCTTCAGTGTTCCCAAAAAAGTGTGCCAGTGATTCTTGCTGCACAAGGAAAGTTACAGGGTGATCAGTCAAGCAGGGGCAGAGAAAGTGCTTTTCCCATGTTAATTCCAATAGGAGTTTTGAACATGACTACAGGCTGAACCGCTGGACACCAAATTTGGCAGAAGGCTAGAGTTTGCCAGCAGATTGTGCTTTTGTAGGGTCGAATGCACAAAGCGCTCGGTTCCTGGTGGAATCTCTCTATGGGCTTTTAACCACACCCATGTGTTTGTTGATTTGTGGGCTTGCCTTTTAAAATTCGCTTGATTTCATTAGAGAAAGGCATGCACACGTCATGCTTTTTCCGGTGTTTAGCCCTCCTCGAGCGTACCGGCCAACTACTGAAAACATACGAGGCTCTATGTTTTCCATATGGTTTCTGGACTACTTTTTCTTTTTATTTCATAAGCAGCGCGCTGTCGCTGGGCAGTAATCGAGCGCTTTGCGAACATCGACCCTGTTACATTAATAATTGCGCTTTTTCCGGTTACATGGATAATTGCACTTTTGACAATACGCTTGACTGCAAGCGAAGAAAATAAGTTACTTACCTGTAACTGTGGTTCTCCAGTATTGGTATCTTTCATAGATTCACATGCTTGAATCATTCCCCGTCATCAAAGTGGGAGTCCCACGGTACATAGAAAGCAGTAAAAAAAGAAATTGCAGTTTTTCTCTCTTTTTTTTTCTTCATTGTAGTCAATGGCAAAAATACATCCACTTTCCTAGCTTATCAGCTTCATTAGGAAAGGCCCAAAGTTCAGCCAATCAGGCGAGACCACCCCTTTAGAACCTTCAGCACAGAGGCTCAGTCTCTCAGATTTTCCCGCACTAGTGAATTTAAGAGACAAAAGAGGTGAGCCCCCATGGGGAGGAGGGTGGGTCGCATGTGAATCTATGAAAGATACCAATACTGGAGAACTACAGTTACAGGTAAGTAACTTATTTTCTTCTCCAATATTGGGGTATCTTTCATAGATTCACATGCTTGAATCAGAATAGCCAGCAGTACAAGAAGATCTTTAAGTTCTGCAATTATCAGAAAACATCTTTTTTTAGATTTTTTTAAATATATATTAACTTATATAGGTAATTAGATATCCTTATCAATATCTAAAAACATACACATACATCTACTTTATCTATATATAAGATAAATATCAGTGTGGAAATAACATTCGAGGATGGTGGGTAAAGAAGATTATTGGCTCACCTTATGCAAATAAATTACATAACACTGCTTGTCCTACCGCAGCATCCATCCTGTCAGTAGCATCCAGGCAGTAGTGTTGCGTAAAGGTGTGGGCATGCGTCCACGTTGCCGCTCTGCAGATCTGGTTCAGAGGCACTTCTGCGAAGAGAGCTGCTGACGTGGACACCGCTCTAGTGGAATGCGCCTTGACACTGGATGATAGCGGTCTGCCCGCTAGCTGGTGGCAGAATTGTATGGCAGAAGAGATCCAGTGTGCTATGGTTTGTTTGGAAACAGCATTGCCGCTAGTGATTTCACCATAGCTAATAAACAGTTGTTCAGCTTTACGAAAGCTGCTAGTCCTCTGTATGTAGAATTTCAGACATCGTTTAACGTCTAGGGAATGTAATGCTCGCTCTGCTGGAGTTCGAGGATCCGGAATTTTTGTTTCTCAAAACCACCGGCTCATTCAAATGAAAGTTCGAAGGAACCTTGGGAATGAATTTTGGGTTAGTTCTCAGAATGACCATATCTGATTTAAATTGCAGAAAGGGTGGTGAGACTGTGAATGCTTGGATGTCGCTAACCCTCTTTGCGGAAGTGAGGGCCAGAAGGAGAGCCGTTTTCCAAGAGATATATTTCAGGTCTGCTTTGTGAATCAATTGGGACAGCACAATATTCAGATGCCAGGAAGGTGGAGGACGCTGAATCGGCGGAAACATCCTGAACAAGCCTTTTAGAAATTGTTTTATTATCCTGGATGACCATAAAGATGGTAATACTGACACCCATCGGAAACAGGATATGGCAGCTAGGTGGACCTTGATAGACGAATGGGAGAGACCTGAGTTCGCTAAGTGTAACAGGTATGGAAGGATCTGTTCTGGAGAAGACTTCAGAGGATGAACATTAGTAGTTTTGTACCATATGCAGAACCTTTTCCACTTGAGTTTATACGTCTTATTTGTTAGTCTGGGCTCTGGCACAGGCAAGCACTTCTCAACAGTCTGAAGGGATATCTAAGCCATCAAACTCATAGAATTCAGGAGCCCGGCCAATAATCGAAGAGAAGTTGGGTTGGGATGACGGACCTGCCCCTGATTCATCGTTAGCAAGTCAGGTGCTGGTCTCAGACGCATGTGAGGCTGTTCCGAGAGTGGTAGAAGCTCCGTGAACCAAAACTGGCGCAGCCATTTGGGAGCAATCAATAGAAGCCGGCATGGTTCCCTCTTCATATTCTGCAGAAGTCTCAGGATGAGCGTGAGCGAGGGAAAATCGTAGGCATAAATCCCTGACCATTTGATCAAAAACGCATTCCCCTTTGACCCTCTCTGCAGTTGGCATTGCGAAGTGTTGGCATTTTTTGTTCTCTCTGGTCGCAAACATATCCAGACTGGGTTTGCCCCAACAACGAAAGAGGCGGTCGAGAATTGTCTGATTGAGTTCCCATTCGTGACAGGTGGTTCGAGTTCTGCTTAAGGCATCAGCCCAAGTATTGGAAACTCCCGGAAGATGTTCCGCTCTGATTGATATCTGATGCCGAAGCACCCTATGCCATAGTTCCTGTGCCTGCAGAGACAGCGCCTGTGATCTTGTGCCCCCCTGCTTGTTGAGGTAATGCATGACTGTGGTGTTGTCGGTTTTTATCAACACCGAGGAACCTTTGATCTTGGTGAGGAAGGCTTTGAGCGCCAAGGAAACTGCTTTTAATTCCAATATGTGTCTGCGGAGAGTTGATTCCTGGACCATCTTCCTGTCACTGATAGGTCCTGTAAATGTGCGCCCCATCCCTCCAAGGATGCATCTGTTGTTATAATGTGCACTGGTTTGTCTTTCTGGAAGGAGAGACCCTCCGAGAGGAGGGGGTGTCCTTCCACAATTTTAGGGCTTGCCTCGCTGGTGGAGTTATTCGAACTATATCATCGAAAGAACCTTCTATTTGCTTCCATGGAATGTCCAATTGTTGCTGAAGTGTTCTCATGTGTAGACAACAGTTTGCTATCAACGGAATGCATGAAGAAAGCATCCCCAGAAAAGACTTGTAGGTCCGAACAGAAGCAGACTTTCTTATGCTGAGACGGGTTGCTAGATCTTGAAGTAATTTTTGTCTGTCGTGCGAAGCAAAGGCTCTCGCCTGCTCCGTGTCCAAGACAGCTCCTAGAAAGGTGATGTTCTGCGAAGGATCTAGGTGAGACTTTGGGTAATTGACTGTTAAGCGTAATGTCCTGAAGAGCGATAAGCATGTTCTTGTGTCCCTGGCAGCTTTTAACGCTGTTCGCGCTTTTATTAGCCAGTCGTCTAAGTATGGGAACACCTGAATCCCTCGCTGCCTGAGGTAGGCTGCAACTGGTGCCAAGACCTTGGTGAAAACTCTTGGGGCCGATCTGAGGCCAAAAGGTAACACTCTGAACTGATAATGGGTGCCTGCAACCCTGTACTGTAAGAATTTCCTGTGACTGGGGTGAATGGGAATGTGGAAATATGCATCCTGGAGATCCAAGGACGCCATGAAATCTCCTTGGTTGAGTAAACGTAGAACATCTTGAAGGGAGATCATGCGAAATGATTGCTTTTTAAGGAATTTGTTCAGAGAACGAAGGTCTAAAATAGGTCTCCAGTCTCCTGTCTTTTTCCGTATAAGGAAGAAGTGAGATTAGAAGCATGCTCCCCTCTGATTCCTTGGTACGATCTCTATTGCTCCCTTGTCTATCAAGATGGCAATCTGCACTAGGAGTTCCTTTAGATGGGCAGGTAGAGGTCTCTTTGGTGGTACGTGAGGGGGAGGCTGATTGAATTCTAGTGTGTGTGTATTGCTGATATTATCGAGGACCCATTTGTCTGATGTAATCTGGGACCACTGGTGAAGGAAATTGGAAATTTTGCCCCCTATCAGAGTGTTGGAATAGGGGTTGGGTGCAGACAACTGATGAAGGTCAGTGTTTTCTTGCTGCTTCTTTGCCCTTGTAAACAGATTTTCCTCTTGAAGTTTGCCGGAAGTGTGTAGATGGTGGTTGTCGATAAGTATGCAACTGCTGTTGACCAATGGTGGAACGAAATTGGCCCTGGTAGGATGAATATTGGTGGTACTGGTGTGAGCCACCTCTGTAAGAATAGATCCCTCTTCCTCTCACTCCTTGAAAGGGCTGTCTTCTGAATTGCAATGTACCCAGGGATCTGGCTGTTTCGGTGTCTGTTTTAATGGATTGCAAAGCATCATCAACATGCTTACCGAATAACAGTTTACCATCATAGGGCATGTCTAAGATCTTTAACTGCACCTCTGGTTCAAACAATGTAGCCTTCAGCCACCCCTGACGTCTGAGTACGGTAGCCCCGGCTAACTGGCGGAAACCTGTAGACGAGACATCTATGGCACAATCTATAATCTCAGCCGAGATCTTCTCACCCTCCTGTAAAATCTTGCGCGCCTCCGCTCTACTATCCTCAGGCAGTAGGTCAATAAACTGTGATATGTCTGACCACATTTGACGGTCGTATCTTCCCAGGATTGCCAGGGAATTTGCTGCACTGACTGTGATGGCCGCCATAGTCGAAAATTTCTTGCCAATCGAATCTAACCGCTGCCCCTCCCTATCTGGGGGCGCAGTCAAAGGTGAAGACGGATTCCTGGACCTTCGCTGAGCTGCCTGGGATATCACGGAGTCCGGCTTAGGGTGACTAACCAAACAGGCTGGTGAGTTATCTGGTGCCTTGTACTTCTTTTCGAGCCTTGGTAGTACCGCTGGTATTGAAGCCGCCCTTCTTCCCAAATAAAGACAACAATAGGTATTGCTCTTACTGACTTTCTAGTGTCCTCTTTGAAATCATAGAGGAAACAGTCTGACTGCTTGGATGTTACTGGCAGTTGAAATCTTTTTGCTGCTCTCTCCATTACACTGTGGAAACCACCAGTGTCTTGCGGTGGAGAGTCGACCAGTGGTGGTGTAGAAGGGGATGGCGTCTGGATCTGATATTCATCCCATTCCTGGATTAGCGAGTCAGAGTCTTGTATTTTGCCTTCCTCTTGTTCATCCTCTAACGAAGGTGGATCAATATCCTGGCCAGATTATGGGACTGGGATAGGTCCCCTAGAATCCGATGGCTGAATGGGAGTGCTTAGCGGTGTGGGTGGAGGTTGCACTGGAGTAGTGGAGCCAGGTGGAGGAAATCTAGTGTAATAGTCTTGCATCATCTGCTGAAGGTTGGCAATCAAGGAGACAGGCATCTGGATCATTTGTTCCTGTTGCAACTCCTGAGGTTCTGTGTGACTCTGCGCCTGTTGTCCTAAATAGAGTTGCTCACTCTCCTCTTCATCATCTTCCTCCTGACATTTAATGCGCAGTTCTGAAGGGCTACGTGCCACCGGGAAAAAAACGACATCTGAATATATATCTTCCTCCTCATCATCAGTAAACAGATGTTGTGGGGGTGCTGGCGACACCTTACTAGGTGATGTATGAGAAGGTAATAGTTGAGTAGATTTAATTCTTATTGGCAGAATCCTTAGAGGCAAGAAAGGAGATGCTCCATATTGTTTGGTTGAAGACTCAGAAAATTGAGTCGTCGACGGGTGCGGTCGTCAATGGTGTTGTTGTCGACGGTGTAGGTGTCGACGGAGCTGACGTTAACGGTGCTGTCGTCGACGGAGCAGTTGTCGACGGAGCTGGCGTCGTCGGCGATGCCTTCGACGGCAAAGTAGATCTTCATGCCATCGTCGGTTCGGCCGTGAGTGGGATCATCGACGATGAGCTTTGCAGCTTACCCGTTGATGTTGGCGGTGTGTGCGTCGACGATAGAGACCCCACCTTCTTCCTTGTCGATGGTCTCTTTGAAATTTTGTATGGTGTGAGCAGGTGAGGAACTGTATTTTAAGCTCACCGACGTTATGGTAGAAGCTGACAACGGGGAAGAAGTCATAATCATTGGCGACAACGGAGCAGTAAATCTGTCCGTCGCTGTAGTCGTCGATGAAGGAAAGCCTGTGGTCGACGATGCGGTCGTCGATGGTGTGGAAATCTTGGATGTCGACGGCGATAGAGAACTTGAAGATTTTTTTAACTTCTTTGATGTGGAAGCTGGAGTAGATGGCTCAGAACGAACCTTACCACTATGTTCCCTGGAGGTTGATGGATGTTCCTCAGCTCTCTCCTTAAACATATGCAGCTTTTTAGCTGACTTACTGATTTTGGGGGAGGAGCTCTCCACAGACCTCTTCCTTTTTCTTGAGGCCGCTGAAGCATCAATGTCCTCCTCAGACAAAGTCTCTCTGAATTTTCGCTTTTGTAGCCAAAGCAGGAGCCTGGCTTCTCTGTCTCTGAGAGTCTTACTGGGAAATGTCCTGCAGATCTTGCAATCCTTGACTTTATGTTCAGGATGGAGACAGTAGATACAGTCCTTGTGAGGGTCTTCACAATGAAGCCTTGATTTCCTACAGGTACCGCAAGGTCTAAATAAACCTTTTCTAGCTGTAGACATGATGGAGAAAGAACTACAGCCAGGCTAAGAATGAAAAGCTGAATAATATCTGCTGCAGAGAAAGTAAACTGAGCAGAGCTCTGGGAGTCTCCCTTACACACGACGTGCGGTATAAAATATGAGAGGCTGAGCCTCTGTGCTGAGGGTTCTAAAGGGGTGGTCTCACCTGATTGGCTGAACTTTGGGCCTTTCCTAATGAAGCTGATAAGCTAGGAAAGTGGATGTATTTTTGCCATTGACTACAATGAAAAAAAAAGAAAGAGAGAAAAAAGACTTTCTTTTTTACTGCTTTCTATGTACCGTGGGACTCCCACTTCGATGACGGGGAATGATTCAAGCATGTGAATCTATGAAAGATACCCTAATACTGGAGAACTTCGGTTTCCTTTTGTGTGTCTGCTTCGTGCTCATGGCGGCCGTCAGCTCGCTTATGTGAAACTGTTTAACTTTTCAGTTTATGTGGCAAGAAAAGCCCGGTTAGGAGGTTAAAACACTAATAGCTCTAACTCGAGCAAACGCGAGACCGATTGCATTGCAAAAGCTTGTCTTATTTGGTGTGAATTAATTCAGTAATTTTAGAGAAATTAAAGGACATCAAATTTGTATATCTAGAGTTGCGGATCTTTCGTGACAACTTTGCGATTATCGCAGCATATTTGTGAATACGCGCACCAATACGAATGCTGCGATTGGCTAGCCACAACCTGAGCAGAAAGTAGTGGCTGCCATTTTAGGTAATGGGACATGGTCCCCCAGGCTGAAAATGAAAATTAATAGTTGTATAATGGGTCGAGGTAGAAGTACCCTGACCCTATGTTTGGCATATAGGGGTCTTTGAGGAACCCATGAGGTGTATAATATGTCAAGAAACAGGTATATTTTTACCATGTGCGATATCTGCGAAGTTGTTGCGACTGTCAGTGCGGCCCCCATGTAATGTTGCAACAAATTCACCAATAAAAATTCACACTCATTCAGACACTAATTAATTCACTCACAGATGCACTCAGAAACTCATGCACCCACTCAGAGACTCATGCACCCACTCAGAGACTCACGCCCACTCACACTCATGCATCCATTCACTGGCCCACTCAGACTCTCACACCCTCTTTTAGACCCACTCAGACACTCATGCACCCACTCACAGACCCACTCGCTCATGCAACCACTCACAGACCAGTGAGACCCTCACACACCCACACTGATTCACAGTCCCACTCAGACACTCATGCCCCCACTTACACACCCACTCACAGAGCCACATAGACTCTCACGAACCCACTCACAGACCCACTCAAACACACGCACCCATTCACAGACCTTCTCAGACCCTTGCACTCATTCACAGACCCACTCAGATACTCATGCACCCACTCACAGACGTATGCATGAGGGGTTGGGTTATGAAGGCCGTGCATAGTGCGGGGTTGGATAGTTATGGTGGGTTGGCAGCAAGCCCAAGCCGCAAGCCAGGCCATGAGGCCAAGCCCGGCTGCGCATGGCCAAAGGCTGTGCACGGCGGTGGCCGCATTAAAATATAGTAATTAAAATTACTTTACGTTGAAAAAAACCATAGCAATTCATGGGAAAAAACAAAGATTACAGGGACATTATAGTTGGGAAATAACATTAAAAAAAAAAATACATTTACTTAAACTTTAAAAAACATAGGCTATAGGGACATTATTGTTAGGATCTGAATTCACTCGCACAAAACCCTAGGAAGTCAGCACTTATAGTTATGGTTAGCTCAAGTAACTATAACTCGTGCCCTAAGCGAACTATAACTCGCACTCTCGCCATGCATTGCTAATTACCCCACATTTTTGATAACATCATTGATAATATGGATAAGTTACTTACCTGTAAATCCTAGTTCTCTTCCAGGGGTATCCTCATCAAAGTCATAAACATTGAATATTCCCGCCCTCGTGTGGGGACCCCGGAGCATACATAAAATACACACATATAAAGTATGAAATATGCACGAAAAATATATATATAGCATTTTTAGTAGACAAATTTTCATACTAAACTCATATATACGTGTGTAAAACAGCAATGCAGACTATAATCATAAACAGGCTAAAATGCTTTATTTCTATGGTATTTTTCTTTTTTTAAAACAGTCCTTTTCAAAATTACAATAAGAGCAAAAAACACTTTCCAAAGCCCCATAACTGGGCCTAAGGAAAGAAGCAGTAGCAACATCAGAGAAAAAAGAGAAAAAACTACATTGAAAACAATGGAGCATTCTTAGCCAATAGGCTGCATGCAGGTTAACACAGGAGAACCATAAAAATTCTGGCACCGTGCCTTTAAGACCCTGAGCACCTCCAGTATCCCACCATGCCTCAGGGGTGAAGGAGAGGTGACAGTTGGTTCACAGTTAGGTCAGTACTTTTTTACGGTGACAAGTTGTGCAGCAGATTCGAAAGATAGTGTGTCCTGCACTTCTAGGAGACTTGCGTCCGGGGAGGAGGGTGGGTTGTTTATGACTTTGATGAGGATACCCCTGGAAGAGTACTAGGATTTACAGGTAAGTAACTTATCCTTCTCTTCCAGGGGATCCTCATCAATAGTCATAAACATTGAATAGATTAGCAAGCCCATCCCTTAACTCTGCGGACTGTCTAGTAGAAGTGCAGGAAAGATATGTATCAAGCAAACTAATTTCTCAGCGATGCTTGCCCAACTTGGGCGTCTGCTCTGGCATCTGAGTCCAAACAGTAATGCCTAGTAAATGCGTGTACAGACAACCATGTAGCATTCAGAGATTGGAACATTATTAAGGAGGGCAGCCATAGCCGCCTTTCCTCTTGTCGAATGCGCCTTAGGTCTAGCAAGTAGTTGTTTGTGAGCCAATTGATATGCAGTAACAATACATGAAACTATCCATCTAGATATGGTTCGTTTTGAGGCTGGCTCGCCTGTTCTCAAATGACCGTAATTTACAAATAAGTGGTTAGATTGTCTAATTAGTTTGGTTTTATCCAAGTAAAATTCTAGCACTCTTTTCAAATCTAGGGAGTGCAAAGCTTTCTCCGCCGGAGTATCCGGATTGGGGAAAAAAGTTGTTAGTGAAATAGTCTGATTGATGTGAAAATCTGACACCACCTTCGGTAAGAATGATGGATGAGTTCGTAGAACCACTCTATTCTCGTGGAAGACTGTGTATGGTTCTTTGGAGGACAAAGCCTGAATTTCACTGACCCTCCTCGCGGAAGTAATGGCTACCAGAAAAGCCGTCTTCCACGTAAGGTGTTGCAAAGAGGCTTTGTGTATAGGTTCGAAAGGAGGGCCCATAAGTTTTGATAGTACTATGTTCAGCTCCCATGGAGGGGAGGGTTTCCGAATGGGTGGAAAAACGTTTTCCAAACCTTCTAAGAAATCCTTGACTACTGGTCTTGTAAAAAAGAATTCCTGAGAAGGTGACTTACGATAGGCTGTAATGGCAGATAAATGTACCTTAATAGGTGACACATGCAGACCCGATTTTGCCAAATGGAGTAGGTAAGACAGTATGACCTCCTCCTGAGCCAGTATAGGATTCTGACCTTGCTGACAACACCATAGGTAGAACCTCTTCCACTTGAACGCGTAAGAACGCCGCGTGGAAGGCCGTCTGGACTCCTTTAAGATGTTCATGCACTCCTGCGAGAGCCCTAGGTGCCCATACGGCAGGGATTCAGGAGCCATGCCGTCAAGCTCAGAGAGGGAAGGTTGAGGTGAAGTATCCTGCCTCCCAGCCTGCAAAGGAGATCCAGTCTGCACAGCAGCCTCCTGTGAGGCTGTTCCGATAAGGTTGAGGAGATCTGTGTACCAGAACTGACGAGGCCATTGCGGAGCTATGATAATCATTCTGGTGCTGGATCTGTAGAGTTTGTTAATCACCGCAGGTATGAGGGGGATCGGTGGATAAGCGTAGAGAAATATCCCTGACCAGTCGATAAACAGGGCATTCCCTCGAGATCCCGGACGGTAGAACCTGGACGCGAAGTCTGGGCATTTCCTGTTTACCTCGTCTGCGAAGAGATCTAATTGAGGCCGACCCCATTGAGCGAAGATGTCTTCGACGACCTCGTAGTGAAGGACCCAATCGTGGGCGTCCTCGAGATTTCTGCTCAGGAAGTCCGCCTCCACATTTTGTTACCCTGGTAGGTGAATTCCTGTAAGCGACATTCCTCTTGCTAAGAGCCAATGCCAGATGGCCTGAGACTCCCGAGATAGGGGCAGGGATCTCGATCCTCCTTGTCTGTTCAGATAATACATTGTCGTCGTATTGTCCATTTGCACTAGAAGAGATTTCCCCTGAATCGATGGAGCAAAAGACTTGAGAGCCAGATGGACTGCTCTGAGCTCCAGCAGGTTGATGTGGTACTCTCTTTTGTTGTCGGACCACAGGCCCTGAGCTTGAAGGGAACCCAGATGAGCTCCCCATCCCTGAAGCGACGTATCTGTTACCAGAGTGTCGTACGAGATTAACTGGTGAAACGGAGCTCCTACTGACAGGTGAGGTCTGTGCATCCACCATTGCAATGATTGTCGTGCTCCTATAGGAAGTCGCATTCTGTCCTCCCAGCGGCCTGTGCTCTGGTTCCAGTTGTTTTCCAGCGCCTCTTGAAGAGGCCTCATATGTAGCCTGGCATTCGGGACAGTGAAAATGCACGAGGCCATGGAGCCCAGTAGAGATGTCACCTGACGGGCCGCAGGTTCGTTGGACTTCAGAAGGTCTTGACACTTTCTCTTTATTGATAACAGTCGTTCCTCCGAAGGATACACTCTTTCGAGCTCTGTATCCAGTATTGCTCCCAGGTAGTGGATATTTTGAGTTGGAATCAGGGTGGACTTTTGGTAGTTGACTTGTAGACCTAGAGACCTGAAAACACTGAGCACAATGTCCCGATGGCTTCTCGCCTGCTCCGGAGAGGAGGCTTTCAGTAGCCAGTCGTCTAGGTATGGGTAAATGAAGATTTTTTGCTTCCTTAGATGCGCCGCTACCGTTGCTACGCATTTTGAGAAAACGCGAGGGGCAGATTTCAGGCCGAATGGAAGCACCTTGAACTGATAGTGCTGGGAGGCTATCCGGAAGCGCAGGAATTTCCGATGCTTGGGAATGATCGGGATATGAAAGTACGCGTCTTGCAGGTCTATGGAGCACATCCAGTCTCCTCGATGTAGCTGAGGGAAAATCTGGTGGAGAGCCAGCATCCTGAACTTTTGCTTTTTTATATACTTGTTCAGTAGTCATAAGTCCAGAATCGGTCTGAAAACTCCTTCTCGACCTTTTTTTGCTACCAGAAAATAGTGGGAGTATACTCCCTTCCCTCTGTGCGGGACTGGGACTTTTTCTATTGCTTTTTTTCTGTAAAAGGGCGTGGGCCTCTTTGCGTAATAGGCTCATGTGAGCCGGATTGCATTTGGTTGGTGGCAAGTGAGGAGGAGGTTGTCGGAAAAGAAGAGAGTACCCATTCTCTACAATGTTGAGCACCCATTTGTCTTTTGTTATGCCACGCCACTCGTGAATGAACACTGTGATACTTCCCCCCACCGGAGTGGTGCACGGTGTTAAGGAAAGCGAGTCCTCATTGCTTTGCCGGAGCTTTGGGTGTGGACTGCTGTGGTCTACTTGACCCTCGGTCTCTCGTGGTCTTACGAGATTGGAAAAGTGGGTGCCCTTGTCTCTGTTGTGGCCTCTGGGACCAATGAGGGGTTTGAACCCGCTGCTGAAAAGGGCGCCTTTCGTAAGGTCTATACCTTCGCCTGAAGTCCTTTTTTCTCTCCAGGCCCACTGCTCTCATGGTGTCCACTTCCGTCTTCATAAGCGCCATCTCCTCATCTGTATGGGTCCCAAAAAGCAAGTTTCCGTTGAACGGAAGGTTTAGGATACGCTGCTGCGCTTCCTGTTTCAATCCTCTCAGTCTCAGCCAGGAAGACCTTCTCGCACAAACCTCATGCGGGTAACCATGTGCAGCTAAGTCTGCCCCATCTGCTGCTGCACTGATGACCTGATTGGAGACCAGACACCCTTCCTGAAAGATCTCCTGAAAATCCTGCCTGTCCTCCCTAGGCAATTTCTCTGCGAACCTGCTCAGTGAGTCCCAGAGTGAACGGTCATATCTGCCTAGGAGTGCGGAAGCACTGGAGACCTTCATCATGGAAGCCGCCGTGCCACACATCTTCCTCCCCAGAGAGTCTAGGTGTCTACTCTCTTTGTCCGGTGGAGCCGTGGAGGATGATGCCACTGAGTGCGTCTTCCGGGCTGCGGCCAATATGACTGAGTCCGGCGGTGGATCAGTCCTGAGAAACAAAGGATCTTGCTCAGGTGCCTTATATTTCTTCAAGATCCTAGCAGGAGCTGATCTGAGGGTGGCTGGTGCTAAAAAGGTGTCCATGGTTGGTTGTAAAAGACCAGGCACTAGCGGTAGCAATTTCTTTGAAACCGCTCTATGTTGTAGGGTTTCAAAGATCACGGATGAGGAGGTTGAAGGTTCCGGGCCCTCTATATTTAGTTTTTGTGCTCCCCTGAGAAGCACCTCGTTAAAGGTTGTTATATCGTCCACTGGGGAAACTCTAGCTGGTGGAGTACTCTCTTACTGAGGTCCCCAACGATGACCAAGAAGGAGACCTCCTGCGATGGCGTGACCGTGATCTAGATCGTCTCTGGGAGCGTGACCTGCTCCGAGATGCTGTAGCAGCACGTCGAGGCCTCGTGGTCGACTGGTGAGACGCAGAACGAGCCCGTCCTGCCCGCGCTGTTGGCGATGGTGTTCTCGGGGGAGAGGCCGAAGGTGAGTACATCCTCGAGTACTGCAAGTCTGGGGAGGCAGTCGTTTTATTAAGGCTCTCCAACCACCTTGGCGTCAAGTTGATGGGCGAGACATGCCCAGACGATGCAGCTCTCGACCGCCCAGATGAACCACTCCTTATGGAGACCACCGGAGATGTTGGAGTGGTCTTATCCGCCGGCGGAAGCCGACGCTCTACTCCTTGCAAGACAGGTAAAACCTGTGTCATCGTCGACAGCTGCAACGACGTCGAAGGGAGCGACGTGGGTTGCTCTGGTCTCAACGTCGAGTGTCTCGACTGTGACCGGCGATCCCTTGACCACGACCTGCTCGGCGTCGTGTGCCTCGCCGTCGAGGGATGGGCCGTCGACGGCGGATGTCTTCGCTCTCGCCGTTGAGGTGATTTCAATGTTGTTTTCCTTGCCGTCGAGGGGTACGAGGCCTTCGATGGCGAATGGGCACGCCGGTGCTGGCTCGACGTCGATCGGTGGGTAATCGTCGATGGAGATCTGCCCCTGTGGGGGCCATGTTCCTTCGACGTCGTATCCTTCGATGCCGGTCGGGTCGCTGTCGAAGGCGATCTATGGCGATGTGATGGTGGCAGCGATGACATCGACGGGGAACAAACAGGTACCTTCCTACCTGCTGACGTTGATCTAGCCTGTCTCTCCTGAGAATGACTTGTTGGCTGCCTGGGAAGCGAAGAGGACGATGTCTTCTACCTCTCATGAAGACCATGAAGTCTGATCTTCTCCCTGTCCTTCAGAGTCCTTTTTTACATGTTCTTGCAGTGTCTGCAAGTGTCAGGGCAGTGACTGTGAGGCAAGCACACAATGCAGAGAGTGTGTGGATCTGACTGGGCCTTTTTCTTCCCACAGGAAGGGCACTTCACAAAAAGAGAAGGCATTTTTCAGTCAGGAAAAAGTTTCTTGACTCAGACAAAGGTGTTGAATGTCGAGTGAAAGCAGACAAAACGCTGTTTTGAAGTATTTTTCTGAGAAAAACTCAGAAAAACTGAGAGCTCAATGCTCCAGGATCCTCTCAGAAGAAGCCGGAAAAAAGAACTGACCTAACTGTGAACCAACTGTCACCTCTCCTTCACCCCTGAGGCATGGTGGGATACTGGAGGTGCTCAGGGTCTTAAAGGCACGGTGCCATACCTTTTATGGTTCTTCTGTGTTAACCTGCATGCAGCCTATTGGCTAAGAATGCTCCATTGTTTTCAACGTAGTTTTTTCTCTTTTTTCTCTGATGTTGCTACTGCTTCTTTCCCTAGGACCAGTTATGGGGCTTTGGAAAGTGTTTTTTGCTCTTATTGTAATTTTAAAAAGGACTGTTTAAAAAAAAAAAAAAAAAACCTCCATAGAAATAAAGCATTTTAGCCTGTTTATGATTATAGTCTGCATCGCTGTTTTACACACGTATATATGAGTTTAGTATGAAAATTTGTCTACTAAAAATGCTATATATATATTTTTTGTGCATATTTCATACTTTATATGTGTGTATTTTATGTATGCTCCGGGTCCCCGCACGAGGGTGGGAATATTCAATGTTTATGACTATTGATGAGGATCCCCTGGAAGAGAACAATGCAACATTTGCAGTAAAATTATTTAACAGAAAACTGTGCATGGCGGGGGCGTGGGGTGGCTATTATTTTCAGGGACATATTTCAAGCGTTCACCTCACCACTAAGCCAGTGTGGAAATACTGAGAGTCTTATTTTCAGTTTTAAACTCACCCCTGCCTTCTCCTTCTCTGGCCTCTTGGTTTATAGGTCTTCTAACTGCCTTAGAAGCTGTTATGCCCCACTAGATGACAGTATTGTACAATATTCTCTTCAATACACTAATTTGACCATCCTGAGGGATTTTATTATTTACGCAGGTGATCCCAATGTGTCTCAGCTATCCAGCTTATTCAAACGCTGGCTGCTTTGAATCTCACCCAACATAAGCAAACCCACAATCATATGCTGGATGTGATTTTCTCTAATGCACCCAGCTTGCAGGTTAACGACCAGAGGCAACCAATATGGTCTCATCACTTTATTATCCTGTTTATGTTTCAGGAATACTCTACACCTACTAGGAACTCCCCCTCCCTCTCTCCGGCATAGATGAAAAGGAAATGGCAGAATCTGTACGAAGAATCGTTTCTCAATCCCTCAGCTCATCCCCGCCGACTAATCAAGATATAGTGCACCGGGATATTTCTTTCTTTGAAAAATTGATCACTAATTCCCTAGACCTTCTGGTCCCCTTGAAAAAGCATGTGGCAAAAAGATCTAGGCCTTCTACCCCATGGTTTTCCCCTACCCTAAGGGCTGAGAAAAGCATGTGCAAGAAATTATATGATTCCAACATTAAGATCCTCTATAAAGCGGAGCTTACTAGCTTCCACAAGAAAACGTACAATACTATGAAAGAGAACTTTGCGCACCATATTGAGACAGCAAACAATTCTTCTAGGGAAATATCTAAATGAAATCTTTCATCTCCCCCGAAGCAGCCAAAACTGCCATCATCCCTTCAGCCAAACTTTGCGAAAACTCTGTCTTCTTTGATAACAAGATTCAGAATCTTTATTCCACCTTTCTGGAGGAATCTAATGGGGATTTAGCTTTCAATCTGGTACTTGGGGACTGCAACCTCCAGCACACTCCTTTGTCTCACGCCGTCTTTCTCAGAATTTACTCCAATATGTGGAAAAAAATCTCCCTAAATGAGCTACAAAAGTGTAAGTCAGGCTCCCTTGACGAAGTCTGCCCCCTACACATTTTCAGACTAATGGCCCAGCACTTAAACCTTTTCTTAATAAAATCTGGAATGCTTTGCTGACGTCCGGTATTTTTCCTATGCGTTGGAAATGGGCATTGCTTCTGCCACTCCTTAAAAAGCTGAATGCAGACACTGGTGTCCTGAGTAATTATAGGTCCATATCTTTTCTCCCAGCCCCTGCCACAGTTTGGGAAATTTGGGAGAAATCGGTTAATCAACGACAGTCCACCTTCGTGGAAGCCAGTTCTATACTTCATGATTCTCAACTGGGCTTCTCTGCAGGATTCAGCACGGAGACCGTTCTCCTGGAGGTAGCTGAGTTTGTTAGAGAGAATCTTGCTAAGACTACACCTGACATGGTGTGCTTCCTGCCTGTCGGCGGTCTGCAACACGGTGTCCCATTCCATTCTACTGAACAGACTCAGTCACCTAGGCATTCAGGGCAAGGCTCTTTCATGGGTTAAATCTTTCCATGATGGCAGATCCAAAGGGTGTATCTACACTCTTTTTCTTCATCACCTAAACCACTGCTGTGTGGAGTGTCCTAGGGATCAGCCCTGAGCCTGCTCTTGTTCAACCTATACATTTCATCTTCAGCAGATTTGATGGAAACTTGGGGTGTAAAAATAGTGTCATATGCCAACGATACACAATTGCTTTTTTCCTTTCAAGACAATTCAGAGGCAGCCTTTTATAACTTCAAAGAGTGCCTCAAAGGAGTTGCGGCCTTGCTTATAACTAAAATCCGATAAAACTGAGGTTTTGGTTTTCAGTCAAAAGGGACCGCTGCCATCCACCCTCTGATGGCATGTTGAAAGTAATCCCCCCCAATACCGACTCCTTCTGCTAGAAAGCGTGCCACCATATTTGACTATACACTTTCCTTCACCCATCAAATCAAACAAATTGCATCGGTCTGCTTCATAAAAATGAAAACCTTCTCTTGGTCCCTGAGGAGACCCGCAAAACAGTAGTCCATTCATTGGTAACTTCTCGTCTGGACTACTTGAATAGTTTTCAACTTGGCCTCCCTACGCATTTAGGGCCTCATTTACAATATTTTAGCACAGGCCAGCACTGCAAGCCTTCTTACTGCGCTGCCCTGCGTCAAAAGAAAGGGGCAGGGATGCATCATATCCATGAGATATGGCACATTCCTGTCCTTTCCCACTATGCTGGTGCACAGCGGGCTGCCATGTGCCAACGCAGACACCCTTGCAGCATGCCACAAGGGTGTTTGCATTGTAGGGATGATTGTTTTTGAGCAAGAAGGGACACCTTCCTGCACAAAAACAATCAATGGAGGTGACTTCCTCGTTCCATGTGTGCTGGGGAGTTGTAGGCTTTTGACACATTCCCAGGCTTATGAAATCTTGTAAATCCGGGAATGTGTCAAATGCCATGGGTGTTAGTGGGAACACCCACCATAACGCCCATGGCACGCCTTCCTATCGCAGTGTCAGGCAAACGCAGCGATTTGCGCTGTGTTGTCTCACTCCATATCTACAAGGCCATGAAAAGCCACACAGAGTGGCTTTACGTGGCCTTGTAGATACAGATCTGCAGTGTTCACTGCCGATCCACCAAAAGTGACATTCTGGTGGTGCATAAAGGCTTGTAAATAAGCCCATATAATACGTAGACTACAGATAATCCAAAACACAGCAGCTACTTACCAGGTGAATCCCTCGTCGCCAACATATCTTTCCCCATCTGAGTCAACTGCATTGGCTTCCGGTGGCACAGAGCATTACATTTAAAGCATTGATGTTGGCCTTCAGAGCTGTTCGCGGAGATGTTCCTTGTTACCTGACGAACAGATTGACCCCACATACTCAAGAGAGAGCACTTAGGTCAAACGAACACAGCTTGCTACGGATTCCAAATTATTTGAAGACACGCCACGGAGGAAGCTCCTTTACTGTTCTTACAGCTAAATTATGGAAAAGCTTGCCATCTAATGTACGATGGACTGAGTCACTTGCCACTTGAGAGAGAGAGAGAGAGAGAGAGAGAGAGAGAGAGATCGAGAGATCAGGAGAGTGACGAGTCAGAGAGGTGATATCCAGTGTATCAGTTTCCCCTCCTATCCAATTGCTCTTTTCCCATTGTTTTACAATTAGTCTAAATATTCTTGTGTGGGGTTGATGTTCAATGCCGTGAAGGGTGGAAGAATGCATTGCTCTGACTGGAGCCACAGAAAAAGGTTGCCGTTTTCAGACAGTTGTCTCTTCCTTCTCTCACTGGAGTGACCTTTAACTTTATGACTAATAAAAGTGCAAAGTACCAGAAACCTGTACTATGGAAGTATTTCAGTCTGCCAATGATGAGTGTTGTTGAGTCTCTCATAGAGCCCACTGGCTTCAGGATAGTCTAAATTGGAAAATGTGTAGATTACACCCTATGTGTCCCATGCATACAGGCCTAACGTTTGCCCTATGATCTCAGCAGAGGCTCCCCAAGACACTGCCCATGTAGACAGGCCTGACATCAAAACCGCTTACACTTTTTGAATGAGCAGGTGGACCTTTGGCACACCCCACAACTGGAAAATGTCCAACAGATTCTTCCCACTTGTTTCATTGACAAAAGCATGACCAAGAATCCGCTTTGGAGTTCTCCTTTCCTACCACAAATGAGTCACAAATCGTCTCCCTTTTCTCCAAGGTCCAGAAACAGCGATTTCATCATCGCCTCACATATATCTGAATTTTACCCACTCCCTCTTCTTCGCATAGTACAACACTATTATGTCTGCAAGAATATTCTTGCTGTACACCAAGGAAGGCATTCAGGGCAAGTCATGTCACCCAAATCTCCTTTTACCCAAATGTGCGCTCCATGCCTCCATTAAAACTGTAATCTACAGCAAATCCAAAGTAAAATCTTGGAACTCACAGCATGGTGGGCCCAGAACTGCTTCAACTGTATCTAGCTTGAGCAGCAACTTTATTTGCTACTACTACAGCATCACATATATAAGGAAGCAATGAAGACCTTGCCCTCCACGAAATACAATATGATTTGGATGAATTGTACTCACTCTTAAAAAAAATCAGAGAAAATGTCAGAACATTATTAAAAATATGTTTTGCAGGAAAAATATTGTGCTTCAAATGTGATGGATAACTGTTTTGGGAGAACTGGCCTTGATAAGACACTTCTCCAGATAAAGACCTAATCATCCTACCTGTGGACATGTATCATAACCACGTATGTAACCTTAGTGAAGACACTGGGAGCTGAGGCAATCTCAAAAGGAAAGGCTGTCAACAGAAAATGAATTGCAAATATTTCATTTCACTTGCTTAAAGGCTTTCTTAAGTATGCATCCTGCATGTTTAGTGAAATGAAAAAGTTACATACCTTTGGTAACGATATTTCTGGTGGATGCTACATCTTACAATGGGTTCCTCACCTTAGGAATGTTCTCCCTCAGCAATATCTCTCCAGTGCTGCCTGGTGGAACCATGTGGCCTTTGGGTGATTCCACCCAGCCAAGATGTGATGACAGCAGGGCATATAAGGTGCCAATCAGCATGCTGGCATCACTTTCTGGTACTTATTCTGTGTGCCACCGAGAGTGCAGAGAGGAATTAAGAGTGCATAAAACAGAGACCATGCAGCATATGATACGTTTGCATCCCTTGGTATCTCATTGTTCAAGGCATTACCTCACAGGGGAGACTGGGTGAGGGGTTAGGAATCTTCAGAAAGACATTGATACAGCAAAACATTTGCAAATGCCCAGTCCGTGGTTTTGAGAACGGCACTGCCACAAATGCACTGTCAACATAGTTGACAGAACATTTGCCATGTTTTGGTTCATGTCCCACATTTGCCAAATTTTAAAATAAGGCTTATAGTATCCTGTCTATGAACAAATCCCAAAGTATGAATGAGTCCCAAAGCAATACCCTATGGGACAGTGGATTACTTACAGTAGATTATTCAAGCAACACAGCCCTGGTCTGGCAAAGTATCCATCTAGAATTATGTGTCATACATTAAAACCAGATAAGATAGGTTTATAATTTCCCATCTCTTCTAAAGACAACACGCAAAGATCCGGGTGTAGAAATACTTACAAAACAGACCCTGTGAGGGTAAACCGAAAATAAAATTGCATACTTTTTAGCAGAGCACAGGCAACTGTGTCTAAACCTGTTCGCTTCCTAGGTATGCTTGGGAATAAGGGAGGCTTAGAGTGCCATGATCACTGTAGTGTTCACCTGTCTGAACGAGAAACTACTACGGATCCTGGTTGTTTAGAAAAACAAGACAAGTAAAGCTTTTTCCCAGGACAGAAAATAAAATTTTTGAAGAATTCAATTTATTTTACTCAAGGCTAATGGAATATTATGAACTTTTTATCTACAATCCTTCCCTTCTCAGCGAGAAGGACTGTTAGCGGCCAAGTCACCTCAAGAGGCCATAAAGCTGGAAGACTATGAGGAAGATACTAGGAAGCCTAGACTTTGATTAGTCACAGTAGCACGAATAATGACGCAGGAAGAGTGTGTAATAGGACATAGAGCGTTTGTACCTGAGCTCTTAGGGAGGGTGCTGTTCTTTATTTGTTATGCCTGATCAGGCAGACTAACTACTGCAGTCACTTACACGCTACAGTTGGCTTGATGCTCCCTCTCCCGAGTACCCACAGTCTGTTCTATCCCGGACTCCACAGGCATGTGGCTTTACAGTGACTTTCTTGTTGCGTTATTAGAAATCTGAAGCTGTGCTCTAAACTCGTGGCATGATTTTGTGCCAAAACATAAAGTGCCATTCCAACAATACTAACTCAAGATGGTGACTTGTTACTTACTGGTGCTTGATCAGCCCAATCCAGAGGACTTCTTATGTATTTCCAGATCATCGGTTTATTACCATTTTTATATACAGAAATGTTGACTGAACAGCGGGACACTGTACCCCAAAGCAGCTGAAGCCTCATTGGGTTCTACCTCAAGCTTTCGGTTTTCCTGAGCTCTGTTTTTTGCAGGCCTATGACTTCCAGTATTCCCTGTAGCTGATTTCTTCATTTATCACTTCGGATTCTCTACAAGGTTGGTTTTGGTCACTCTCTGATCTTCAGTGTCGAAAGACTGACACTACTAAAGCAACAGGGAGAGGAACTAGATCCATGCTCTGAGGTGCAGAAGAGACCGAGGTCAAATGCATGGCACCCATCCTGATGCTCAATGTGCCTAAAAATGAATTAACTCACAAAAATCTAGCACAACCACTACATTGCTCACCTGCAACACGAATTCTGGAGCTCTGTACTTTGCGGTGGCAAGAATGTAGGCTTATAATAGAATAAGATAACACTACCATAAAACAAGCTTTAGCAAAGCCAAGTAATCTAATGTTGGCTGCCAGCGTTTTGGCTTTGTCAATGCTTATTTCGTTTTGTCATGGTTCTTCTAAAACTTAATTTTTGGGGTGCTTTCAGGTCCTTATCAAATTTTTTTTAAAAGGGCCGAAAGAAAAAATATATATTTGATCTCAAAAAGCACACATTGCCATAGCAGTCCCTGGCAGTGAAGGGAACTACTTTTTTGTGTGGATGTGCTCCTTGTGGAAGATCAGAATGTCGTCACTCACAGTGAAGTTAGAACATGGCTGAAGTAGGCCGATGTACTGGCACACTCTGTATGCTGCTGTGTGAAGAAGAAAAATGTGAATTGAACAAAAGATTTGTGGATGAAGATGGCTGGCTGAAAACCCCTAAAGTAATATATTATACACATAGCTTTAATACAATCAAAAGGTCATGGCTAATGCCAGAGTTAAACATCTTAAAAACAGGCCGGACAAGGCTTCCTGCAAATGTATTACTGAACGTTAGAACAGCAGTTTCAAAACCTATTAGTGGAAAAAAGGAAATTGCATGTGTAGACAACAGTGCCGACTGGAGGGTCTTTGCATTATATGCACGCTCATGCAGCAAGATGTGCCCACACACAGAGCTCTATATTTACATTATTACGAAGCACTCTCAACCCCACCCACTGAGTGCAAGATACCGTTTAAGAACAGGCAAGAGCTAGGAAATGAGAGTAGCATTGATTAAAGGAACAAGATAACTTCAGTTACAAAAAAAACTATCCATTACATTTGAAAGTTATGTTAATAGTAGTCAAGTAAGAAGATATAAACAAAAAAATATTTAGAATCTGTTGCCAAAAACATAAACAGTGCTTTCAATGTACGTTCATTTCATAAGCTGCACTACTTGCCCAAATGCTGCCTCTGTAGTAAACCGGGTATAGTGATTTGATGCCGCGAAGAAGGCGTCTGGAACGAGGATGTTGTCGGAAGACATGATGGAGGATCTCTCCTGTAGGCATAGTCAGACAATCGGTTAAGATTGCTTTGTGATCCAACTAACGAAACGTTTGAATAGCCAGGTGCTGGTTGCTGGAATCTAGCTGGAGATGATCTATTAACAGAAGAGACGTGCACCACAGAATAATATCAACAACAGGTTCATGTAAAAACGTTAAATTAATGAGTAACACACAAATGCCTATATAAGGCTTCCATACTTGTTTCCCCCATTAAGACAATAGGAAACGAACATATATAATGAACACTTCGGTTTCCAGGTCAATTTTGCATTAAAGTACCTACAACGGAGACTGTGGTGGATTTGCCCAGAACCAGTACAGCACGTTTGAGTTTCTATTTTAATAAGTGACTTCTCAAACCAAACACCAGCAAGTCGAAACTGCTATACATCTTCTGTACAAGCAGTGAACTGGGACTTCTGCACAATTGTTTCTAACTCCACACACTTATTCACATTTTCAACCAAGTTGGATGATTCAAAGGGCGGGACGACCAACCGGTTGTGGATATGGGGTTACACTTCAGGAGGAGTACACAGACGGAATTGCTATGAGTCAAGAATGTTAGATGCACTTTCTCTGAGCTCCCAAGCACTGCGACTCTAAAAAAAAAGTATACAATATATTTCATAAATATAAGATGAAACAAACTAAATGTGAACTAAAGAGCTCTTACAGCTGGAAATGAGGTGCTGAAGTGGAGTAGAAAAGATTGAGACTTATTGGCTAGGCAAACAGGTCTTGCCTTTAAAAGACAAATGCTATTGTAGCTATTTCCAATGTACAATTTTAGATGACATATTTGTATGAATTAACAATTTTTATGATACACATAGTCATAATTGATGCCCCCTAAAACTATATTAATATGTGATTCAAAAGAGTGATTAATAACGTGTTATAATTGTGCCACATTTATATGCGAGACACCATTATATTAACATGGATGCAGTTTCTAGTGTTCTGCTCATTCTGCTCTTGCTCATTTTCCCCTTCCCAATCAGAGGCTCGCTCCAAGTCTCCTCTCCTCACAGTTTCTGTGGTGCATAGAGTTAAATGACATAGGAGATACTGTCCTTAGAAAGCATTTATTGTGAATTAAACTTTCCATTGTCTTATCTATGTAACATTTTGAAAACATTTTGGTTGAAGTTCTGATGTGGGCCTGTTGAAGAAACATTTTGAATGAATCTTTGTCCCAGAAAATGTTTCCTATCCGGCAGTCAGTTTGCACCTTGACCAAGCAGGGACCCTCGCTCTATTCAGGGCAATGAAGTTGCACACTCAAGATAACCCCTCCTCACCCCCTTGGTAGCTTGGTACAAGCAGTCAGGCTTATCTCAGAAGCAATGTGTAAAGTATTTGTACCAACGCACACAGTAATACAGTGAAATGGACACCATACCCGTTTAGAAAAATAGGTAATATTTATCTAAAACAAACAAGACCAAAACGATAAAAACCCAACATACACAAGTCAAGATATGAATTGTCAAAAGAATAAGAGTCTTACTCCATAGAAATCAATGGAAGTGTTGATTGTACACAAAGTACCTGGTTTGCATAAAAAATAAAGCAGCACGGGCGAACGTGTGACGGAAAAGTCAGCGATGCTTCGATTCCTTACTCGCAAATGAGGCCATGTGTCGTTTCTTCTCTGGTCGGGTCAGCTATATGTCATTTTTCTCTCCCACAAGAGAGCGATGCATCGATTTCCAGGCGGGCACCTCAGATCCGGGCAGGTTCATGATGACTGACGGCCAGCGACAATGAGTGAGAAATCCGGTCGCAGGGTGTAAGAAACCTGCGCTGCATGGGGTTTGGGTCGTTATTAGCAGCCGCAAGCGGGTGTTGCGTTGTTTCTCAAGCCACGATGCGTTGATCTCCCAGCTGCGATGCAGGGGATGGGTTTCAGCAGTGAAGCGTTTATCAGCCGAGATGCAAAAGGTGCGTCGAAAATTTCCCTGCACAGTGTTCTATGCATGGATTTTAGCTCTTGTTCTGCCAACTTCACTTTTCAAGGGCCCAGGGACTGGACGGGGCACCACTGGGCAGGGAGGGAGTATCATCAGAGAGTCCAGGTGCTGGCAGAGGAAGCCTTTGATGGCCCTGAGACTTCAAAACAGGAGGCAAGCTCAGTTCAAGCCCTTGGAAATTCTTCTCAAGCACTAATGCACAACAAAGTCCAGTCATTGTCCCCTTTCACAGGCAGAAGCAGCAACTGCAGGATAACCCAACCAAGCCCAGTCACAGGCAGGGGCAGACCTTCTCATCAGCTCTTCTCCAAGGCAAGGGTTCCTCTTGGCCCCAGAAGTGATCTAAAGTCTGGGGTTTTGGGTCCACTACTTGTACCCCTAAGTAGGCAAACTTCAAAGGAAAGTTTCTGTTGTTCACAAGATTCTGCCTTGCCCAGGCCAGGCCCCAGACACACACCAGGGGGGTTGGAGACTGCATTGTGTGAGGGCAGGCACAGCCCACTCAGGTGTAAGTGACCACTCCTCCCTCCACTCTAGCTCAGATGGCCCATCAGGATATGCAGGCTACACCCCAGCTCCCTTTGTGTCACTGTCTAGAGAAGATTCACAAACAGCCCAACTGCCAGTCTGACCCAGACAGGGAATCCACAAATGGTTTAAACAAGAAAATGCCTACTTTCTAAAAGTGGCATTTTCAAACTCACAATCTAAAAACCAACTTCACTGAAAGATGTATTTTTAAATTGTGAGTTCAGAGACACCAAATTTAAAGGCAGCCCCCATGTTAACATATGAGAGGGATAGGCCTTGCACAGTGAAAAACAAATTTAGTAGTATTTCACTGTTAGGACATGTGCATGTCCCACATTTAACATACAATGCACCCTGCCTATGGGGCTACCTAGGGACTACCTTAGGGGTGCCTTACATGTACAAAAAGGGAAGGTTTGGACCTGGTGATTCGGTACATTTGCCAGGACGAATTGGCAGTTTAAAACTGCACACACAGACACTGCAGTGGCAGGGCTGAGCCATGCTTACAGGGTTACTAATGTGGGTGGCACAAACAGTGCTGCAGGCCCACTAGTAGCATTTGATTTACACGCCCTAGGCACCTCTAGTGCACTTTACTAGGGACTTACTAGTAAATCAAATATGCCAATTAGGGAAAAGCGAATTACACAAACACTTTACACAGGAGCACTTGCACTTTAGCACTGGTCAGCAGTGGTAAAGTGCCCAGAGTACCAAAAACAGCAAAAACAGAGTCCAGCACACAGTAAAACATGGGAAGCAGAGGTAAAAAGACAGGGGAGACCACACCAAGGATGCCAGGTCTAACAATAGCAAATTCTACAACTACGAAGTGCAGTTGCTGAGTTAGCAAATAGAAAATGTCTCTCACCTTAAAAAATGAGTTAGTGCTAAGAGTTTTTAGTTATTTAAAGCATGCTTCTGATCTGTCCAATGTCAGCTAAGTATGATCATGCTATGCTGGAACTACAGCTTTGCTAATTGTTTATGCATAAAATGGGTACAAAACCCCTGATTTGGAAGTTTGGGGTTGACTTCTCATTTTAAGACTGTCCGATTTCCTGGAGACTTTCTTTCCTTCCTAATAATGCTGCCAGTACTCTTCATGAATTTTACTCTTCAAACTGTGAAGGACTATTTGCCAAACTAGGGATTATATTCTTATTTATGATCTTGTACTCTTTATTCGAGCCTTCATTGCATTCCCCTGTATCGCTTAAATACAGAATTCTATACCAACATCTTTTAAACGTTTCCATGTAGAACTCAGTTACTCAGTGATCCCAGTTCTTACTTGACGTATACTCTGTTAATTAAATTATTGATAGACTGTTGAGGGTGATATCTCTTACCACTAGATCAACAGAAAACTCACAGATCCGCACCACCTAAAGTAAAACTGGGGTGTCATGATTATTGCAGTTTAGTAAATTATTGGTGTTCATCTCCCATAATGGCGTCCTACTGGGTTTGCCAATGCTTAGCTCTTGTGTGTCATGATTACCATGTGCATGCGATATAATATATATGTGCGGATATAATGCATGCATTAACACAGCAGTCACATTGGAATGCCAGAAAAACCATTTGAAGATGGCTGCCAAGTGCATACATGAGTCATAAAATTGTGACACAGCAACAGGCGTTTTGGCTTTATTTCTTTACTGTTCCAACATCGCAGCAGGCCATTTTAGATCTGGAAAATAAAAAAGTGTGCAGGACTTCATTTAATAAGAGGCAAATTGTCAGGCACCTCAGGGGGCAGGGCTGTGAGTTTAAAAAAAAAAGAAAAGAAAAGTGGTCGGTCGGGGATAGGCAGGGAAACTCCAGATGAGCAAGAGGTGGTGGATAGGGTAGGCAGATGGTGTGTATGCTTATTACAGTTATCTACAATCACTAAAGCCGGACGAGAATAGTCCCCTTTGCAAGGCAACAGCAGCACTTATACACATCCTTCCTCCACTGATTTTCAAAATATCGAGGGCTATTGCCACCATGGGCTCTTCCAGGCCTGATACAGTTATATCTAGTGGCTGTGAGATCCACAGGTTTGTAGCCACAGACATTATGTACTTCTGCAGGCTCTTGTGAAAATGTTATTGCTGGAAAAAGAGGAAAAGAAGATGCGGATCACAGGTCGAATATCCAGACCAAAGTACTATTATGCACAGCTGAAACAGACCTAGGAGGAGATTTTCAAACATGACCATTTAGGCTTTCAGCATCAAAAGAATTAGCAAGTACCTGGGAAAAGGTTATTGTGCTTTTCACATACGCTTCTTCTAAATATTCAGTATTCATGAGATTAGTCAGTTATTTTACCAATTAACAATCTGTGCTTCAGCACTGAAACATACTTATTAATCAAAAGAAGGTGTATTTTTTGGTGATTGAATTTTAATGTTTTAACATTTTTGCTTACTGTTAACTTCGGAGTAGTTCCAAAGACAATTTGAAAGCCTAGCTGTGCCATTTTATTTAAGTATCATGGCTGTCCATTCTTAACAATATACATATCTTCCATGAAACAAATAAAGGTTAAAGTTTAGTAGTTGTTAGAAAAACCTATGTTCCATATACAAACCAAATTTAAACTACAAAAACAACAAAAATCCCAAAGTTATAGGTATAACTTTCATTTACAATTTATACACCACCTTCTAACTATAAGTAGTGGACCTCATTACACACTCTTCACCTCGCTAACTAGACAACACTAACTTGCCACTCTACCATGCACTGTGTTAAGACAAATAATGCAATTTGAGAAGTTATAAGTGTTGCTTTGAATGCTATGGTTGCACATGCTACAAGTGATGCAGTTTGCAAGGGTATAAACAATGCATGGAAAAGGTACAAGTTATAGTTACTGTAGTGTGGAGAGTGACGTGTCAAGACTGTGTTGGGAGGGGCAAGACATAGTAATTTGAAGGTGGTGCGTAATATATAAATCGAAGTTATAGTTTACATAGTTTAGAATAAGTTTACAATTTTTAACATTTGTGTATTTTAAGTTGGGTTTGTATAGAAAGAATACATAAGATATTTCTGACTATATATATTGTACTTAACCTTTGCTTTTTCATTGTATCTTAATGTTTTTGTTTTTAATAAAAATGTGTTTCAAATCCTAGTGTGAAGTGTCACTGGTTGAGTTGTTGTAAAGTGGAGTGTAGTACAATACAGTGTCATTTAGTCTAGTGTCGCAAAGTGGAGTATTGTAGAGCGGAATAGAGTAGAGTGGCGTAGTATACAGTGGAGTTGTGTAGTGTGGCATATCATGGAGTGGAGTGTCAGTGGAGTGGCGTGTTGTACAGTGTAGTGGTGTGTCAAACAGCATAGCTGAGTGTTGTACAGTGGAGTAGTATTGACTGGAGTGTCATGAAATGCACTGTGTTGGAGTGCAGTGTAATTGAGCAGCACAGAGTGTAGCAGAGTGTTGTACAGTGTAGGGGCATACAGTGGAGTTCAGTGGAGTAAAGTCTTGTATAGTTCGGTGCTGTCAGGGGGCAGTGTTGTGCAGTGGAGTGCTGAAGAGTCTTGTACAGTGTAGCATTATACAGTGGAGTATCATTATTTGTTAGAACACAGTGCATGGTAGAGTGGCGAGTTATAGTTGTCTGCTTAGTGAGCTGAAAAGAGCATGTAACAAGGTACGCTACTTACAATAATTTGAAGGTGGTGGATAAACTGTAAATTGAAGCTATAACTATAACTTTAGAGTTTTTAAAGTTTGTGTAGTTTAGGGAAAATAGGGAATTTCAATGTTTTTTTTAGTCTTGACTAAAAATGTGTTTCAAATCGAGTCCAGTGCCCCAAGTAGAGAGTTATTATGTCGAGTGTTGTACAGTATAGTGGAGGAAAGTGTAGTAAAATCTATTGTCACAGAGTAGAGTATTGTAGATTGGAATGGAGTAGAGTTGAGTGTAGTAGCCTATCATACAGTGTAGTAAAGTGTTATACTAGTGTATTGTACAGTGTAATAAAGTGTTATATAGTGTAATGGTATGGTGTCACATATAGTAGAGAGCAGCGTGCTGTATAGTGGAATGGGGTATCGAACAGTAGAGTAGGGTGTGGCAGTCTGTTATAGAATTGAATAGAGTGTTTTAAAATGGAGTAGGGTGAAGTAGAGTGCCATAGTGGAGTATCGTAGAGTACAGTGGAGGAGAGTGTTGTAGAGTGGAGTGCTGCGTCATATGGTGGAGTGGCGTATAGTAGAGAGAAGTTGAGTGGTGTGTTGTCAAGTATCATACAGTGAAGTACTGTGGCGTAGAGTGGAGCAGCGTGGCATAGAGTGTAGTACAGTGTTTAGAGTGGAGTAGCATAAAGTGGAGTAGAGTGCTGAACAGTGAAGCTGCATAAGCGGAGTATAGTACAGTGGCATAGAGTGGGATAAAGTGTAGTAGAGTTGAGTATAGTGGAGTAGAGTACACTGAAATGGAGTAGTGTAGAGTGGAGTAAAGTGTCAGAGTGGAGTGGTTTGTCAGTCTATAGTGGTGTAGAGTGCAGTAGAGTGGAGTGGTGTAGCATACAGTTGAGTAAAGTGTCATAAATTAGAGTACCGTGTTGAACAGTAGAGTGTATTGAGCTGTCATACAGAATTGGAAAGTGATGCAGACTAATGTAGAGTAGTGACATACAGTCTAGTTGATTTTTGTAGAGTGGAGTGGTGTAAAGTACAGTGTTGTAGAAGGTGGTAAAGTGGATTGGCATACAGTGTTATAAATTACAATGGCATAGAATGGTGTAGAGTGGTGTGACGTACATTGTAGTAGTAGAGTAGAGTGAAGTATTGGGTCAGAGTAGAGTGGATTAAATTGGGGTGCAAGAGCATACAACGAGTTGCGTACATTGGACTACAGTATTGTATAATAGGGTGGAGCAGAATGTTGTACAGTGGCATACAGTATAGTACAGTTTTGTACAGTGGAGTGAAGGGGTATAGACAGGAATAACGTATCAGATGGTGGCATACAGTGTGGTAGAGAATTGTAGAATGGAGTTGCACATAGCACACCACTGCTTGTGCTATGGTAGGGTTGCTATATAGTAGGGTAGAGTGAGGTAAAGTCTCATACACAAAGTAGAGTCGAGTGGAGTGGTGTGTCAGAGTGGCAATGAGTGGAGTGTACTGGTGTAGCGAAGGTAGTAAATTGCTATAAATGGGAGTGGGGTCTCATACAGTAGAGTGGGGTGCTGTGTTGTATAGAAAAGTGTTATAGCCTGCAATACATTGGAGTGTAAGGGCAAAGAGTGGAGTACAGAGTTGGACAGTGGAGTGTAGGGGGATAGAGTGGAATAGAATGTCAGAGTGCCATGAAGTGCAGCAGACTTTTTTGAAGTGTAGTTATATTAAGTAGAGAAGTGTGTCATAAAATGGAGCGGATTGTAGAGTGGATTACAGTAAAGTGGAGTAGCATACAGTGAAATAGAGTGTATACAGTGGATTGGTGTAGAGTGGAATTGCCTAGAGTGGAGTGGCGAATAGTGGAGTGGGGTAAAGTGGATTCGTATAGAGTGGGGTGGTATACATTTTAGTAGCGTAGCATCGAGGAAACTGTTAAACTTTGGAGTGGCGTTTCATACAGTAGAGTGGAGTGCTGTATGGTACAGTGTTAGAAACTGTGGTAGAGTGGAGTAGAGTGTTGTGCAATAGAGTGTATGGGCATAGAGATGAGTACAAATTTGGGCAGTGCAATGTATGGGGATAGAGTGGAGTAGGGTCTAGTAGAGTGGCATAGAGTGTAGTTGAATTTTGTAGAGTGGAGTTATTTGGACTGGAGGAAGGTACACTGGAATAGTGCAGAGTAGAGTAGCATACAGTTGAATGCATAGAGTGGAATAGCATTGAGTGGAGTAGCGGAAACTGGAGTGGCATAGAGTGTCATCGCGTATACTGTAGTATTATACAGTAGGGTGGTGTACAGTGAAGTGGTGTAGACTGGAGTGGTGTAATGTTAGGTAGGGAATAGTGTAATAGCAGACAGTGGAGTTGGATAGAGTGGAATACCATACAGTAGAGGGGAAAAGAGTGAAGTTGGAGACAGCGTAATAGCGTAGAGTGGTGTGGCATACAGTGGAATAGCATAGAATAGAGTACAGTAAAGCGTACAGTCGAATAGCCTAGGGTAGAGTAGCACAGAGTGGAGTGGTGTAGACTGGAGGGGTGTACAGTGGAGTGGGGTAGAGTGAAATAGCATATAGTGGAGTGGCATAGCCTGGAGTGGGGTTCAATGGACTAGCGCAGAATGGAGTGGCATAAAGTGGAATGGTGTACACTAGAGTGGCATAGAGTAGCGTATAGAGGAGTGGCATACAGTGGAATAGCCTAGAGTGGACTAATGTACAGTAGAGTGGCGTAGACTCAAACAGAGTATAGTGGAGTAGCAAACAGTGCAGTGGCATACAGAGTTGGTGTAGACTGGAGTGGCATACACAGGAATGGGGTAGAGTGTAATAACATACAGTGGGGTGGCATCCAATGGAACAGCATAGAATGAAGTGGGATAGCATGGAGTGAAGTGGAGTGAGCGGGATACATTGGAGTGGCGCAGCGCGAAGTAGCATACAGTGAAGTGGCATACAGTGGAATAGCGTAGAGTGGAATAGCATATATTGGAGTAGCGTATAGCAGAGTGGCATATTGTGGAGTGGCATAGAGTTGAGTTGCATAAAGTGTAAAAGCGTACAGTGGGCGGGCGTAGATTGGAGTTGTGTATAGTGTAATAGAGTAGAATGGAGTGGCGTAGAGCAAAGTATTTACAGTGGAGTGCTGTAGAATGTAATAGTGTACAGTGGAGGAGCATACAGCGGAGTGGCGTATAATTGAGTGGCGTACACTGGAGTGGCATCTATTCAAATAGTACTGAATGAAGTGGTGTCAGAGTATCGGTCCACCCTCCAGAGAGCATTAGAAGAATTTCTCGTAAGTGATAGCGTACTAAAGATCCCTTGGTTCAGACACATTAGAGATACATGCAAATTCCTCAAGATGGAGGAGGTGTGCAGTGCTCCTCACAATTTGACCAAGGAAACAAAGGAGCGTGTAAAAAGGTGCTATTGGGAGAACATTTTGGCCCAAATTTGGCCCAAATTTGGCTAAAAAATCATGGCAGTCTAACTCTACAGTTTCTAGTTCATAAATGCAGCCCCAAATTTGAGGCCTACATGGATAATGTAAATCCTCCCTATACTAAAACATTATTCATCAAGTTCAGACTCGGGACCCTCCCGCTCAAGGATTGTAATTTAATATACTGCCATCATTGCCAAAAGACAAAAGAGTCACTTGCGCACTTTATGTTTTTCTGCCCTAGATATCTGGTACCTAGGAAAAATTGGATTGCTCCGTTATGTAAGTCAGTTGGGATAAGGGAATGGAATACAGCACTACGACTCTTAACAACTGACACAAATGATAAAATAGTTTTCTCAGTTGCGAGATATTTGCGAAGTGCATGGGCCATAAGAACAAGAGAATTATTATAACCGTACGTTTTTAACATATTGGTTTTAGATTATACATATTTAACACAACAGGTCTTAACTGGCTGAAGTTAAAGATACAATGGTCTAATTCTTTTTAGTATATATATATACTTTTTTTTTTTCTTCTTCTCCCGGATCTTTGGATTTTAAGAATAATGATGGTTTGCTTTGTTTTCTACAACTCTGTGACCCTATTATTTTTCTAGGGCTCTTAAAGTCAACTATGGAATTCCTTCCTTTTATACCCGACAACTGAGATAAATGATAAAACTGTTTCCTCAGCGGTGAGATCCTTGTAGAATATATGGGAGACAAGAACTAGAGAATTGTTATAACCACGTGTTTTTAATATATCGGTCTTAGATTATATTTATTCAGTTTAATAAGTTTTAATTGATTGGAGTCAAAATACAATGAACTAATACTTTTATACTTTCTGGGACGTTAAGATTTTAAAAATAATGCTAGCCTTGCCCCATTTTTCACAATCGTGTATCATTCACTCCCAAAGTAAACCGTGTCATCTATTTATCATTTCTCTCTTTTTATAACTGCCATGTTGCACAATCTTGTTATGTTTTTGTATTGTCTACTTTTATGGCTTCCAGCCGAAATAAAGTTATTATTGATTGATTGATTGCCAGAGAGAAGTGGTGTCAAGTGGAGTGCCATACAATGGAGTGGAGTAAATTGGAGTAGCGTACAGAGGAGTGGCATAGAGTGGAATGGCATAGAGTGGAATAGCATATACTGGAGTAGCGTAGGAGTTGCCTAAAGTGTAATAGCGTACAGTGGACTGGCATACAGTGGAGTTGTGTGCAGTGTGATACCGTAGAATGGAGTGGCATAGAGCTAAGTATTGTACAGTGGAGTGCCGTAGAATATTATAGTGTACAGTGGAGTAGCATACAGAGGAGTGGCGTACAATGAAGTGGTGTAGTGTGGTTAGTTTTACGTATCCTTTGCGCATTAGCTTTCAGGCTTTAGGCCTTTGTGCACTTTGCCCTGGATATATTTTATTCATTTGCTTGCAGCTTAGAGCCTCTGTGCACTTTGCTCTAAATACTTTTTATTAGGCTTCGTACTGTTATTTTTCAAATAGCCAGTTCTACGGTCTTGTTTTATATTCATATCACACTGTTTAGCCTACTTCAGCACTGGAGTTCTCCATAACACATTCCTGTTCACTCTGTGCTTCAGTCAAGGATACAGCCTGGTACATTGCCGATAGAAGTGGTAGGAGTTTAGTTTTTGGCATTTCTGGGTAGGGACATTTTGTGATCACGCTGACATATTAGTTATAAAAACACTTCCTTGTCCCAATACACGCAAGAGGGAGATTCCGACCAGGGAACCACAACTAGACGCTGACTGCCTGCAGTCAATGCTGAACCAAGATCACAGGCCTTTGCTCAGGTATGAGGGCTGATGTCTCCCCAGGGATTCAGAAAGGCAAGTTAGAAGCTTAACATGCTGTGCTCGAAATAGACCAAGCAGAGGGAGAGTAGAAACTATTAGACACCATGATAGCTTTGTTCTTATGTTTTACTCTCCTGGTGACTATTTCAATCCTACTGTGTTGTATGGTTCTGGTTATTGCGGCTCACGCCTTATTATCTAAAATGCAGTCGTTTTATTAAAACATTATATAAAACTTATACTGCCTTTGTCATTTATATATGAGATCATACTGTAAATGAGAGAGTTGGTTTGGATCTGAGTGACCACGACTTCCCTGAGAAGTTCCAAAGATGTCATGCGCTCGGCTGCCCAATCATCTCTTCCCCTTGGGAGAAATAAGGGACTGCTAGTTAGCCGGAGCAAAAAACGGATTTAGGGTGAAAGAGTTACTTACACGTGGGTCCGACTCAGTCCCCCACACCGAGATCGATCCTGCTGCCTAGAAATCCAGTAGTCTCATTTAGGATAATGAGAGCCCACGCGACATGGCGCCGCCAACGATTGGTCTGGCTCTAATATTTAGGTCCGACTGACTCTCTCGGTCTCATATATATTTTGACTCCTCGGTTCCGTAAGCGGACACGTCCGTGGGGCTGAGGGTTTCCGCCACCACGGGATAGGTGCATCCTATTACTTAGTGGTTGGTTGTTCAAGCTTGAACTTTAAAAGGAAAACCCCGATATTGGTGTGCCTTCTCTGACCTAGTGCTATTTTTTACAAATGGCAAATCCTAATGTAGTGAATATAGCAATCAATATGCGACAACCGCTCACAGGACATCTGGTGGCACATGGCCTGACGGTCCAGGGGGGTCCGGTCACTTTTGTGGTGGACGCCCATGCAGCCTATAGAACAGAACTTTTTTATTCTTGGGTCGTATTTCCGGCAGTTGATGGGGGTACAAACACTTTTCACGAATACACTATTGCGAATGTCCCTGGACAATACAAGGCTTATGTATATTTAGAGATACCTTTATCTTATCAAGAACACCATAATTGGCTTGATGGTGCCCTCCCACACACCGTAGCACAAGTTAGGTTAGGTCCACTAAGTAATGATGGTCCTACCTGGCCTTTATTGGCTACATATACACCTCATCCTGCGGCTGCTCAATTGACAGTGGTTGAAGTTCGTCGTTTATATACAGACTTAACGGCTACATATAGACGATTAATTCAGTTTGTAATGCAGACACTGGATACGAACGCAGCGCGTGCTGCTCCGGTGCACCCACAAGCAGTGGTTCCGGGTATTAATCCAGCCACTGTGCACTCAGTTATGGGTAAAGTACCGGCTAAACGTGAGGAGATTCCATTTTGGCTGGCGCAGAAAATTAATATGCTGGAAGCAGTATTTCCCCATACGGGACCTCAGGATAAACATAGAATATTGACGATGTGTTTACCGTATGGGATGGTTCCTCCGGTGGACCTTTGTAATACCGGGGGCACGGTGTTTGCCGCGCTCTACACTACGGCACACGCTACACCGACATTAGCTAATTTACCGGAAGTGCTTAAACAAATTCAAGATGAATATGGGGCTGCCCCTGCCTTAGATTTGGGCATGCAGTTAATGGGCAATTTTGCCGCAGTTTCTTCTATTATTTTGAGTAATCTCAAGGGAGAGGCAGTAGCACTAGCAGTGCGAATGCGTCTTCGGGAAGTTCCGCAGATTAATCAAGAGCGGGAACTCCCGAGAACAATTGCGGAAACATATTCCAGTATTGGTCGCGATAGCCTAGGGGCTAGACCGCAAAAACCCCAATTACAGGGTAAAAATAATAAAGATAATACTAAACAACAACAGCCTGAGGGTACTAAAAAGTGCTGGGAAAAGAAACAGCAAACAACTAAGAAAGATGGGGGACAGTCTCCGCAACCGGAGACCCCGCAGAATAGGTATAATCTCAGGAATAGGGATAATTTGAAGACGCCTGAAAGATATCAATATACTGATACACGCCAATCTTGTTCCTTTCAGGACTCCTCAGAGAAGAGAAGTGAGAGAGGTGGGCGGTCAGAGCGGAGAACCGAGTACGTGAAACCAAGACAGGATTCACAACGCTCAACGGAGGTTTCTATTAAACAAGAAGAGAAACCGCTGCAACCAAAACAGCAATTTAAAAAGAAGAAAGTGGCAGCAGTCTCAGTTAGACATGCCGCTCAAGAAGAGAGTTCTCTTGACAAACAAGACATGGGTGTTGGCACTGTTAGACAGCGCGGCAGAGGTCACAATAGTTCGCCGGAGTCTTCTAGAGCATCTGGAGGTGAAAGCAACTGATGACTTCATACAAGTTGAAACGGCGGATATGCGAGTCTCTGATCCTGATAGAGTATATCAAGTGACTCTGAAATTAGAAGGGGACATTGACCGCATTGTACACGCCATCTTTTGGGACCATGTGGTGAAATCATATGATGTTCTGCTGGCCGAACAAGATTGGCCGCCTGACTTTGTTCGCAACTGTCCAGTAGGGGAAGAGGTTATTGCACCTTCCTTCTCACCACTTGTTCCGAGAGAACTAGCGGAGTCCTATATTAAATTATGGGCTCTTGCACAGGCCCCCGCTCTATATAGAAATAATGTGGGGTGGGATAGACAATCACCTTATCATGTAATTCCAATAAAGGGCGAACCTCAGCCGCAGTATCCTATCAAATTTGAAGCAAGGGCATCGGTTAGGAATATTCTTACACAATTGGAGTACCAGGGTGTAATTGAGCCCTGTGTCTCGCCAATGAATAATCCCTTATTTCCGGTTGCTAAACCGGACCATTCATATAGGATAGTGGTGGATTACAGACATTTAAATGGTCATACACGCACATATGCAATACAGAATTCACATAGCGCAGCGCTAATGAATAATATAGTGCGTAAAAAATACAAAACAACGTTAGATATCTCGAATGGATTTTTCTGCCAAAATATAGCGCCCGAAAGTCGGGACTATACCAGTTTCAGTGCGTTTGGCTCTCAGAAAAAGTTTTGTCGTTTGCCTCAGGGGTATAAGAATAGCCCAGGACTGTTTTCGGCTCGTGTAACTGAAATTCTGCACGAGTTGGACCCTGAAGCGTTATCATATGTTGATGATATATATCTGACAGACGATGAGATTCTGCAACATCTAAGGCGTGTATCGCGCATTGTTGTGGGGTTTGCTGAAATTGGCTATAAGTTTAATTTTAAGAAATCGAAGATTGCCTTCCTCAGCGTCATTTTCCTGGGATATGAGTTGTCGAGTGAGGGCAAGAGCTTAGCGCCTAATTTTTTGGAGAAATATGCTTTATTGCAGCCTCCTAATACGGTTCGGAAGCTCCAGTCATTGTTGGGGTTTCTGAATTTTGGCAGAGCTTACATTCCTGATTATGCTACGCGTATAAAACCCTTATACGAGTTGATTCGCCCAAATTTTTCGAGTAGATTTTGGACGATTGAGCATACACATATTCTACGGGATTTGCAGACTGATCTCTTAGCAGTTAAACACTTACACACACGGGACAATAAGACACATTTAGGGGGTCATTCTGACCTCGGCGGTAAAAGGCACTTACCGCCGGTCAGAAGACCGCCATAACACCGCCGCGGCCGCGGGAAACCGCCACGGTCATTCTGACCTGCAACAGGCAAACCGCCAAAAACCCGACATCCACAAAAGTCCGCCACACCAACGGCCAGCGAAAAACTGGCGATGACCAAACCTCCACCGTCACGCCAACAGAAATACGCCCATTCCCTTCCGACCCACGAATCCACGCGGCGGTCTTTCAACCGCGGTATTCCATTGGCGGTACACACCGCTGCGGTCAAAATACACACACAGCTCCAAAACACTGCCACATTGGACATTTTGAAATACACACACCTGATACACATACAAACACCACTCCCACACACCCAACACAATATAAAACACACACCCACATCACCCACAAACCCCTACGACCACCATTTATTGACTAAGGCCAGAGAGAGACACCACCAGCTAGTACAGAGCATTCACAGGCACATTACACCATCACTCACACAACATCCACGCACAAAACACCACACACCACCACACTCACCACACTCATCACCACAAACACCACCCCACACCTCATCCACACCACCCCATGGCACCCCAAAGACACCCCAGGTTTTCAGACGCTGAACTCAGGGTCATGTTGGAGGAAATAGTTCGGGTAGAGCCCCAGCTCTTCGGGACACAGGTGCAGCACACCACAAATGCCAGGAAGATGGAGCTATGGCAAAGAATAGTGGACAGGGTCAACGCTGTGGGTCAGCATCCACGAAATCGGGACGACATCAGGAAGCGGTGGAACGACCTACGGGGGAAGGTGCGTTCCATGGTATCCAGACACAACATCGCGGTGCAGAAGACTGGCGGCGGACCCCCACCTCAACCCCCAGAATTTACAACATGGGAGGAACAGGTCTTGGCGATCCTGCATCCTGAGGGCCTCGCAGGAGTAGGCGGAGGAATGGACTCTGGTAAGTCTAATCTCAACTACTTCATCCCCCCCCACCCACCGGCATGCCAAATCATACCCCCACCCTCCCCCCCACCACACATCCTCCTTGCTACTGTCTCACCATCACAACCCACCCATCCCAACACCAAGCCCTGCATGCGACCACAAACCATGGACACCCATCACCTAAGCATGCCCACCGCACATACCCATCCCCCCCCAAACCACCGTCACAACAGCCCCCACAAGGGAATGCCAGCACTGGGGTACACGGGCACCCACCCATTGCACGCTATAGCACACACAGAAGCAATAACCATACTCTTATACCCCTGCAGGACCCGAACACTACGACACCGCCCAGGAGGGTCCAGAAATGTCCATTCCACCCCCAGAAGAGGCCCACAGTGATGACAGCAGCTCTGTCTCCCTGGACCCAGATGACCAGCCCGGCCCATCGGGGACCTCGGGACAGTCGGTTCCCCTCAGACAGCCACAGGCCACAGCAGACCTACCCACCTCTGGGAACACCAGCACAGCACCCACCCAGCGGGCCCATGCCTCTGTCTTCAGTACACGTCAATCAGCGGTGTGTCCACCACTACAGGGCACCCAGGTTAACCCACCACCCCAACAACAACAGGGACCTGGGGGCAGTGGTAGTGGGCACACGGTCCAGGGGACAGAGGCCCAGGGAAACAGGGGAACTGGGAGGGCTACTGTGCGACAGGGGGGGGACAGGCCCAGGGAACCCACTCTCCACGAGGCCCTATCCTCCATCATGGGAGCATACCACCACTCCCAGGAGACGATGGCGACGGTCCTGGCCAGGTTCCAGGAGATCCAGGTACTGCAGGAGGAACAGTTTATGGGGTTCAGGGAAGAACTCAGAAACATCAGTTCCGCAATGGGCACCATTGTTGTGGCTCTCAATCAGATTGTCAGCACATTGCGGGACCATGTGGCACCACAAAGGGCCCCTGTCACTAGCATGGCGCTAGTGGACAGGAGGCCCCGACACAAGAACAGCAGGCCACCAGAACCCCACCCCCTGCAGAAGGAGAACCACCCCGCAAGCGGTGCCTGAGATCTAGGAAGAAGACAGAGTAGGATGCCAAGACCCCCCCCAGGAAAGGATACCCCCTGATTGTCATCCCACTATCCCACATTGTCACCCTGTCCAACCTTAAACTGCCCCTGCTCCACCTTCGAAAGGCATATGGACAATGCACCTGTGAGACTGAAAATCTGGACTCTGTCATGGACATTCCTCCACCATCACCCATCACCGAATTGCAACCATTACCCAAAATTGAGCACTTTAATAAACACACTTATTGCACAAAAATAATCTGGAGTCTGCCTGTATTTTTGAACAAATGTATTACACAGAACCGTGCCAAAATGTCCAGTTACATTGTGATGACAACATACCACTGTCACACAGCTGTGGTCCATGGGGAAACAAAGCAGAGGTCACGGAGTGGGGCCCACATCTCTGACATTGGAAGGGAAAGTCACAACTCAGTTAACATACACTGGGGGGAAACTCAGACAGTAGAGAGGCAGGAGACTTTAAGAAAATGTAAAATGCCGGTGTTGACTCTTAACTGTATGTCATTGAAAATACTGCTGTATTACTGTGTCCCTGTTGTCTGTGTCGTCCTCTTCGTCTTCCTCCTCTTCACTCTCCGCAGGCTCCACAGCTGCCACAACACCACCATCTGGACCATCCTCCTGCAGGAAAGGCACATGGCGTCGCAAAGCCAGGTTGTGAAGCATACAGCAGGCCACGATGATATGGCACACCTTCTTTGGTGAGTACATTAGGGATCCACCTGTCATATGGAGACACCTAAACCTGGCCTTCAGGAGCCCGAAGGTCCGCTCGATCACCCTCCTAGAACGCCCATGGGCCTCATTGTACCGTTCCTCTGCCCTTGTCCTGGGATTCCTCACTGGGGTCAGTAGCCATGACAGGTTGGGGTAACCAGAGTCACCAATTAGCCACACACGGTGTCTCTGAAGTAGTTCCATCACGTAAGGGATGCTGCTATTTCGCATGATGTACGCGTCATGCACTGACCCAGGGAACTTGGCATTTACATGGGAGATGTACTGGTCAGCCAAACAGACCACCTGGACATTGGAATGATAACTTTTTCTGTTCCTGTACACCTGTTCACTCGTGCTGGGGGGGACCAAAGCAACATGTGTCCCATCAATTGCACCAATGATGTTGGGAATATGTCCAAGCGCATAGAAATCACCCTTCACTGTAGCCAAATCGCCCACCTCAGGGAAAACAATGTAGCTCCGCATGTATTTCAGCAGGGCAGACAACACTCTGGACAACACCTTGGAAAACATAGGCTGAGATATCCCTGATAAAATGGCCACTGTTGTTTGAAATGACCCACTTGCCAAAAAATGGAGTACTGACAGAACCTGCACTAGAGGGGGGATCCCTGTGGGTTGGCGGATGGGTGACATCAGGTCTGGCTCCAGCTGGGCACACAGTTCCTGTATAGTGGCTCTGTCAAGCCTGTATGTCAGTATGACATGTCTTTCTTCTAATGTCGACAGGTCCACCAGCGGTCTGTACACAGGAAGATTCCTCCATCTCCTCGCAAGTCCCAGCGGACAGTGCCTAAGAAGGACAACATGGAGCACAGAGTCAATCAACCCACAGGTACGTTCCCACAGCTTGCACAGTACACGATTCTCAATGCATTGAATGGCTTGTATGAGTGTTGATGCAAGGCCTAGGCAGGTGTGACGCAGTAGAAATTAAGATATGGGGGCCCTTGAAATGGCGGCTGCCTGACCTGTGAAGTGCGACAGTGGGATGTGAGGTCAATGCGCTGGCGTGGCACACCGTGGCGGTAGGCGGTCGAAGACCGCGGCGCAAAGCCGCATTGGTTAACATTGAACCCTATGGGTTTCAGGAGCCAATGATGATGTGCGCCGGCGGTCGCGGTACGCCCCGCCGCGGTACGCACCGCTGCGGGCGTGACCACCATTTTCTATCTGCTTAATCACTCGATACCTGATCATCCACAGGAGAGGACCTATACTGCAAGTGCTGCTGTGACCTCGGTCTGGAAGAGACAATGGCTGCTGCGACTGGGGAAAGGGCCCCTGCCTTCACTTCTGAAGAATTGGAGAAACTCGTGGATGGGGTCCTCCCCCAGTATGCGCTACTCTACGGTCCTCCAGACCAACAGGTAAGTACACTGGGACCATGCTTTGTGGCCAATGCCTAGGTTGAGTGGGGTGAATGAAAGATGGTGGGGAGGGGAGCGAATGAGGCATGCATCAAACGACAGATGAGAGCATGTGCCACATGGCAAGGGTGGGGATGGGGGGCCACTCACATCGAGCATGCAGAAGGTGATGATTTTTTATTTTCTCCCCCTGTACATGTCACATAGGTCAGCGCCCATCAGAAAATCGACATTTGGCGTGCCATCGCCAAGGACGTCCGGACCCTGGGGGTCCACAACAGATGGGGCACCCACTGCCGGAAGAGGTGGGAGGACATCCGCCGCGGGAGCAGGAAGACCGCGGAGGCTCTGCTGGGGATGGCCTCCCAACGTAGGAGGGGTGCCAGTCGTACCTTGACCCCCCTGATGTCCCGGATCCTGGCGGTGGCCTACCCCGATTTGGATGGGCACGTGAGGACATCACAGCAGACACAAGGGGGTGAGTACAAGCACATTCTGCTGATTTTGCGCACATTGGAGGTGTCTGGGTGGGGGAGGAGGGCTGTGGGTATCCCTAGGCCAGGGCAATTTCTGTAGGCTAGGCCCCTCCGTTAGGCATGGCCCTGTGCCCCCGCCCCCCACCTCTGTAGGTTGCCTAGTACAGCCATTCATGGCCCTGTGTCACCTATGTGTGGAGTTGTCGTCCATAGGCTTGTAGGCCATGTCCCACGGATTGAGTAGTGTACCCCAAGTGCGCGGCATAGTGCAGGGGGCTTCTGTGTCTGTCCTCTCCGCCAACGGTGTCGCCAATGCATGCACTCAACATGTCTTTGTTTCTCCCCCCCCTTTTTTTGGTGGTCTTCCTGTTCATGTGTGCATTAGCATCCTCAGGCGGAGGAGAAGTGGCATCGGAGCACGAGGGAGCTGCATCTCACATGGCCATGGAGGGCCATGCAACTGACTCTGAATTCACCAGTGAGACGGAGGGTGAGGGGAGCTCCACAGCGGGGACACGTGGTGACACCAGCGACACAGACACGTCCTCGGAAGGGAGCTCCCTTGTGGTGGCGGCAACATCCGTGCCCACCGCAACAACAGGTACAGCCGCCACCCAGCGCACCAGCTCCGCCCTCCCAGCAGCCCCTCAGCCTTCGCCCCGTGCCCGCTCACCCAGGAAGGTGGGCATCTCCTTCGCCCCAGGCACCTCAGGCCCTGTCCCAGTTACCCCTGCTGCCCTCAGTGAGGAGGTCATAGACCTCCTGAGGACGCTCATTGTTGAGCAGTCTACCCTTTTGAATGCCATCCAGGGTGTAGAAAGGGAGGTGCACCGGAGTAATGCATACCTGGAGGGCATTCATTCGGGTCAGGCTGCCCATCAGCGATCGTTCAACGCTCTGGCCTCAGCACTGACGGCAGCCATTGTCCCTGTCTCCTGCCTCCCTCCTCCAACTTCCTCAACCCAGTCCCACTCCCCTGTACCTCTGCCTATCCCAGACACACCTACAGACCTGCCTGCACACACCTCAACACCCAAGGGAAGCTCATCCAGACATAAGCACCACACATCACACAAGCATTCACCCAAGCAACATCCACATGCAGACATGCCAACAGCCACTGCCTCCTCTGTGTCCCCCTCCTCCTCGTCTCCCTCCTCCCTCCCTGTGACGTCTCCACTCACACTTGCATGCACCACATCTTCAGCCACTACGTCCATCACCAGCACACCCACCAGAACACTCCGCACACGTGCAGTCACCACCCCCACTACCATTTACACGTCCCCTGTGTCCTCTCCCAAACCACACAAACGCAGTCAGCCACCCACCCAACAGCCATCCACCTCACGACAGCCTCCAGCACAAGCACCTGCACCCAAAGACACCAGACTTCACTCTCCTACAACCACATCCTCTTCCTCCACTCCCATTTCCACTACAACTACCGTCCCTGTCTTTCTAAATTGATTTTCCTTTCCAACCTTGACCTCTTTCCAACAACTGACCCACCCCCTCCATCTCTTAAGACTCCAATCAGCACCTCAGCCACCACAAAACCTGGACCTACAAAGACAATAGTCCAAGGATTTTGGAGTCCACCACCTTCAAGGCCAGCTACTTCTGCCAGGAGTAAAGAGACGGCCAGCCCACCCCCTGAAAAAAAAGCCAAGAAAGCCAGTGCCCGGCGCGACAGGCCAAAGACAGCAGGCTCCAAAAGCACTACCCTGGCACCGTCAGGGAGTGGGGTGCCACCTGGCACACCGCCAAAGGGAGGAAAGGGCCACAGACGAGCAGGGAAGGGTGGCAAGGGCAGCACGCCCAACAAGTCCGGCAGCAGGCGAGCTGCCCAGGAGGGCCCCACCAGCCCCATTCCAGGTGTGCAGGAGGACACCCACGGGCCCGGGACAACAGCACAGGAGGGCCCCGCAAGCGAGAAGACAGATGTGCACGAAGGGCCCGGCAGCCACATGTCAGGTGGCGAGTGAAATCCATGTAATGGCCGGATCTGGTGACCTGGACACACATGTCAAGCACCGCTGAATAGGGCCCTTCAAGTCAAGCACCGCTGAACAGGGCCCTTCAAGTCAAGAACCGCTGAACAGGGCCCTTCAAGTCAAGAACCGCTGAACAGGGCCCTTCAAGTCAAGCACCGCTGAACAGGGCACCGCCGTCTCAAGAACCGCTGAACAGGGCCCTTCAAGTCAAGCACCGCTGAACAGGGCACCGCCGTCTCAAGCACCGCTGAACAGGGCCCTTCAAGTCAAGAACCGCTGAACAGGGCACTGCCGTCTCAAGAACCGCTGAACAGGGCCCTTCAAGTCAAGCACCGCTGAACAGGGCCCTTCATCTCAAGCACCGCTCCGCTGGGCCCTTCATCTCAAGCACCGCTCCGCTGGGCCCTTCAACTCAAGCACCGTTCCGCTGGGCACCGCCGTCTCTGCACCGCTCCGCTGGGCCCTTCATCTCAAGCACCGCTCCGCTGGGCCCTTCAACTCAAGCATCGCTCCGCTGGGCACCGCCGTCTATGCACCGCTCCGCTGGGCACCGCCGTCTCTGCACCGCTCCGCTGGGCACCGCCGTCTCTGCACCGCTCCGCTGGACCCTTCATCTCAAGCACCGCTCCGCTGGGCACCGCCATCTATGCACCGCTCCGCTGGGCACCGCCGTCTCTGCACCGCTCCGCTGGGCCCTTCATCTCAAGCACCGCTCAGCTGGGCACCGCCGTCTCTGCACCGCTCCGCTGGGCCCTTCATCTCAAGCACCGCTCCGCTGGGCCCTTCATCTCAAGCACCGCTCCGCTGGGCCCTTCATCTCAAGCACCGCTCCGCTGGGCACCACCGTCTCTGCACCGCTCCGCTGGGCCCTTCAGCTCAAGCACCGCTCCGCTGGGCCCTTCATCTCAAGCACCGCTCCGCTGGGCCCTTCAACTCAAGCACTGCTCCGCTGGGCACCGCCGTCTCTGCACCGCTCCGCTGGGCACCGCCGTCTTAAGCACCGCTGGCCCATTGGCAGAAGGGGCAGGCCCGCATCTGTGTCGGGCAGGGCTGCACGAAGCACTCTGGGCACCATGCCTCCTCCAGAACCACTGGAGTCTGTAATCCACTTGTGAGACTGTGGCTTTGCACTCCCCAGGATGGCACAGTGGGCAATCCACCCACTGTAGAGACTTGTGAGACTGTGGCTTTGCACTCCCCAGGATTGAACAGTGGCCATGGAGGCCCCTCGTGGATCTGGCATCGTGGACTCATCTGGCTGAGGTGCCCCCCTTCCCTTCCCCCTGAGGTGCCTGTAGTTTTTCTATCTGATGCTCCTGCAGTGTTCTCTCCATTGGAGTCGGGTATCCTGTGTGGGCTTTGCCCATGTGTTTAGGCCCATTGGCCCACGAACAATGGCTGATACCCAATTTGGACAGGACAATTTACCTATGTATATATAGTTATAGATGTTTGATATATTTTTTTACTTAGCAGTACAATATACTTCAAATTTCATGATCATTTTATTTTGTCTTTGCATTCTTCCAGGTGGTTTGGGGGTGTCACTCTGAGTTGTTGCTCTGCATTGATGTGTATGTAGTTGTGGTTGAGGGTGAGAGTGGGTGTGTCGCGTATGTGTGTCCCCGTAATTTTTTGCCTCCCCCCTCCCCTGTGTCGTAGGTGCAGTACTCACCGTTGTCTTCTGCGCCGGCGTTCGTGCTCCTGGTAGAGGAGCAGGAAGACAAAAGCTGGTAGGATGTGTAGTTCGGGTTCCATGCTGTCCAGATTCCTCGTGGAGTGTGTAGAGGTGAGAGTTTCCCGTTCGTAATAGCTGTTTCTGCCGTGTTTTTATCGGCGGGGCTACCGCCCCGGAGAAGGTGGCGGATTGGTGGGCTGTGATAGGGTGGGCGGTACATTGTCTCCCGCCTGTCTGTTGGCGGTGACCGCCGCGCTGTTTGTTTGTCCCGCTGTGGCGGTCAGAGTGTTAAAGTGGCGGGCTCTGTTGGCGGTTTCCGCCAGGGTCAGAATTCCATTTTTTTTACCGCCTGCCTGTTGGCGGGTTGGCCACCGCTTTAACACCGACCGCCAGGGTTGGAATGACCCCCTTAGTCGTCAGGGTGATACCTGGGGCTGTTGGGTTTACATATGTCACCTTTAATGAGGGTGAGACAGTCCCGATTGCATACAAGTCCCACTTGTATTCTGCTGCAGAACAACGATTTGCACAGACTGAGAAAATACTCACTGCAGTACAGATGGCTGTGATTAAAGAAAGACCGCTTGCCCAGGGCCAGCGCATTATTGTTGTTTCCCCGATTCCGGCCTTAGAGGCTGTTACAAAAGTGAGTGTTCCTAATTCGAAAGCTTTACACCCACGATGGATACAATGGGCTACGTCTTTGACAGCCACTGATGTAGATTACATATTTGACCCTAAACTGCAGACTCAAGAATTTCTTCAATATGAAATGGAATACCCAGTTCCTGCTGGCACATTGCCTATTGACCAATATCAGGTGGTCATGTATACCGATGGCTCTGCGCAACCAGCGGTTGGGACTAAACAACAATATTCTGCTGCATGTGCGGTGGTGAGCGGCACTATGGAGGGGGAAGTGTTCTGCCCCCGACATACTTATACTAAAACCTTGGGAGATTGCACGGCACAGCTGGCTGAGCTCAAAGCTCTATTGTTAGCGTTGGAGCACGCGGATCCGGCGATTTTAACCTTGCTGGTCTGTGACTCCTACTACTGTGTTCAGTCTTTCAATGAATATTTACACTATTGGAAGTTGAATGGGTTCAGAGATTCTAAGGGCAACACCATTAAAAACAAATTGTTGTGGGGTAAGGTTGCGGATCTGAAAGAGACGCTTCCTAAGGTCCATGTTGTGCATACACTTGGACACCAGCGCGTTGGGATACACGTTGCTGGGAATACTTTGGCTGATGAAGCCGCGAAGTCGGCAGTGGCTGTCGCCACTGTGGCCGCAGTGACTCATTTGAGTACCAAACCAGACACAGAGATTTCGGCTGCCATAAGGGCTACGGCTCATGGCACGCCCTTTCCTAAAGGATTTCCTTCTAAATATAGTTACTGCTTGAATAGTGCGCTGAATGCTGTTGTTAATATTCCAGGCATTGGTGTACGTGAAATGCCCAATAAAATTGAGAGACCTCGATTAATTTCTGCAGCACATGAGGGGGCGGCATCTGCACATGCTGGTGTGGCTGCCACGATTTCACTTTTACAGGTTCGTTACTTTTGGCCTGGTCTCTATAAGGAGACAAAGCAGTATGTCCTTTGTTGTGACGTTTGTCAACAAATTAAAGCTTCGTCGGCTAGACGCCCGCAGCAGACGCCCCTTCTGATTTCAAATAAACCTTTACAGTGTGTGTACTTGGATCATTGTGGTCCGCTGACACCAGATAGTGCATACAAATATATTTTGGTTGCTGTAGATTCGTGCTCCAGATTTGTGTGGGTCTGGCCACAGCGCTCGGCTGACGCTCGAACTGTTATTAAAGATTTGCGCATCTTTGTCGATACATTTGCAGTTGCGGCTTTTCATTCGGACCAGGGCCCTGCATTTGCCTCTAAGGCATTCAGGGATACCATGGCTTCTTTGGGGGTCCAACTCTAATTCTCGTCTCCATTTCATCCCGAGGGAAATTCTGTCGTGGAGCGTTTAAATCGTGATTTAAAGCAATCCTTAACGGCCAGAGTTATAGTTACGGGTCGTGGTTGGCTAGCCCACCTGTATGGAGTACAGAGAGCACTTAATAACTTGCCTAGAAGGTCACTGGGGGGTCGTACTTCATATGAGTGCCTGTTTGGAACACAAATGTATGTTCCTGATCTAGATGGTCCTGGTGTGGAGGTGGCGGATATGCCCTTTGACATAAATGATCGTGTCACTGTTTTGCAGGATTTACAACAATTCCGTGAAGATAACTCTTCTGCAAGTGCTGCCTCCTCAGGAATTAAGGATGAGCCAGTAACTCCTACTGGTTGGATACCCACGATTGGGGATCTAGTGCATGAAAAGGTTGCAGTAAAGAAAGAATTTGGTCCTTCTTATCGAGCACCTGTCCCTGTGTTAGGGATTAGCGGCACGAGAACTGTGATTTTACCGCCGCTGCAAGGGGCCAAAGGAAATCGCTTTGTTTCCATTGATAATGTCAAGTTACAACATGTGGACGATTCTGCACAGCAGACCAAGAGGGACACCCAGTAGTTCCGGAATCCCTCTCACTACTGTGGAAGAAGTCCCGCTGCAGGTGAGTTACACTGATGCTGTTTCCTCTCCGAGCTTGGGGAGGGTGGAAGATGATCTTGCGATTGTTCCACAGACTACGATTAATTTGGAATATTTTGATCAAGTTGCTGTACGTTCTACTGATGTTTCTGAACATGTGGTTTACAGTGTGCCAAGGCGAGAGCCTCCATCTGCTTCTTTGTTCACGGTTGCACCTTTTGCAAGAACTGCCTCTGGCTGCTTCAACGACACTGATGATGCCGTCTCAGGCTCTTCGTCCACACTGTCTTCAATCCGAGGTCCACGTAAGCTGCTGTGTTGGCTTAAACGCACATATTTTGTTTTTCCTTGGAACTATTTGTGGCTTTTTATAGCTGTAATGAATCTTTTTTTGTGGTTGGGATTTGTGGTTACTTTTTTCTAGTAATACATGGTCATTTTCTTCCTGAACGATCTGACATTGAGCACGTGGAGACTATGTTAAAACCACATTTTTCGTCTCATATGGTTCGAAGAGACTTGTCCAATGTAAACATTTCTGCAATACCGATTCCGGATGGGATTGTGTGGGATAAAGTAATGTTTGATATATATGGTCCCACTGAATTGATTCAAATACCGTATGTCCTCAAGTTATCAATGAATGATATTGTTATACCAGGCATTGTTTCTGATGATTGGGATGTGAAGACAGTAGATTCTATGCTCACAGACTTGCAATATTATACTGTCTATGACGATGAAGATGCTTACCTATTTAGAGATAATCATGGTGACATGTTTTGCTACAACTATTATGGACACCACTTTATTCATAAAGCAAGTAGCCCTAAGTCCATATTTGATTATGTGCAACGGGAACATTGCCCAACTCCTCCACAAGGGAGTTCAAAAACGTATTATGATAAATTTGCATACTTTTCTGGGCATAATCAACAAAATGCTAAGTCTTACTATTTTAAAGTTACTCCATATGCTAATAAGCAAATGTTATTGACCGATACTAAATTACTGTATTCAAATTTGTTTGTGTCTAAACTTTCGGTTGAGGGGTATGAATATTGGTTTAAGACTGTTGATTTGAAAAGTGTCTGGGGAACGAAAAATTGGCAAATGCAGGGCAGGGACACATTATTTAGAGCGTGTATTATCCCTGTGCAGATGATTTTCCTCAATGACACGGTACAACAGACTAGCTGTTTGGGCTTGGCAACGATTAGAGAGTTAAATTTGCCAAGTATACCTGTCCCTTCCAAATTGAACAATTGGCAGCGATATGGTAATGCTACGTTTAGTGAGTTTACACACTGGGTCCAGAACGGTACGCTTAACACTTCATTGGTACATCCGGGCGGGTGGTTATTATGGCCTGTAGACACTAATAAGTGTCATCAACGTTTTGTCACCTCTTCAGGGGGCTTCAGGACTAGTAGGGCAGACCCTCGTTACATTTCACCAGAACATGCTGATATCATAACTACATACAGCGTGGGAAAGCTTTGTCAGCAATGGTTGAAGTCGTCCACGCTGGATGCAGTTAAATCACATCTCACGTTACTGTCTAATGATGCTGACTTACAAGATTTTTTGTCGGGACCTAAGGTACCACGGAAGAAACGGTTTTTATACGAAGTATATAATGAGATTTGGAAGCTTTCACAGCAGGAGGCAGCGGCCCGGTTGAGGCAAATTGATCAGGACAACCTGATGCAGGATTTGTCTGTTGTAGATAATGGCATGCATACCCTTTCTGACCGTGTTTACACAATTAACAGCATTGTTTCCTCTGCTATAGACATTATTAAATCAGATATGTCTTCTTTATATCATGGGCAGAGTCAGACGCGGTCCATCATGCAGCTGGGTTGGACTCTTCAGACCTTGAAGGCAGGTCGCGTTCCGTGGCAGCACATTCATGCCAGAGAGATCTTTGTCTCCTTTAATTTAACTCGTCAACAACAGCTGATGGCTAAAAAGGAAGCGACGTATGTCATGTTGAATATTGAAAAATTGGAAAAACTGCCTTTCACGGTTGCTGAGATTCCGTCAGCTGAGTGGTTGATTCATGGGGTAATTAATCTGCCTATCTCCACTCTCCAGTTTACTTCTTGTTTGAAGCACATTCCGGTGGGTAAATATGAACGGTTGGGAGACAGTTACATACACGAGGTGTGGGAGCTTCCCTTTCTATACAGATGTATTAATGGTTTGAGGGAGGTTTTTCTTAGCTGTAGTGAATGCAAAACTTCTGTCAGCCATTCCAAACAGCTGTCCTTGCACGGAGCGTGTAACGCTTCGATTGCTAACTTAGCTTGTTATCTGAAGGGAGTTCCAGTCCCGGTTATTAAAAACACTTTCCAGGTGCTTTCTAACGGCAGTTACATTGTTCTTAACAGCGAACGCTGCTGTGGCATGCGTGCCGGAATAGTTTACGTTGTCGTTGTCACCAAGGCCGTTACGTGCTGCGGGAATGTGTTGTTTCCCCCACTCAAATTAGGGAGGTAGCGGACATCTGGCCTCATATTGCTACTTCCAAGGTTGCTTTCGACAAGTTGAGTCGACTGAAGGCTTTATTGTTTCAAAAGCATGTGGCCCTTACATCTGCTAGCGAGACCTACGCACTACAGGTGGCAAGGTCATCAGCGGAAATACAGTCCCTTTTGAATACTAACTTTCCGAGTCACTTTGGCGAACTTGTGGGACGTATATTTAATGCGTCCAGCACTGCTGGAATTGCACATTTTTTCAAAGCTGTTGGTGTTGGTTTTGCTCACACCTTCTCTTCCATATTCGGTTTAATACCTTCGGCTATACACTCTATTTTCGGAAGCATTTTGGGGGGTTTCCCGATTACTTTGGCTTTATTGGCTGGAGTCTTGTTATTGCTGCTGTTCTTCCGCAATGGCTGTCCTGCCACGACGAGATCCTATGTTGCTGCTCCCGTCAGCGCAGCTGTGTCGTGAACGCATGATGCAGCATTTTGGAGCAACACTCCTGGGACATTTGGAGTGTGACTGGTCTCTGTCATTCCGACCAGTTTTGGATTGTGTGCAACCCGTGTTTCGGTGCCTTTGGTGCTCTTTTGAACATGCACTGGCTCTCTGTCTCTCACTGCAGCGCCCTCCGGTGGTCGATACTGATCTGTTGATGTTCCCAATTAGGGCTCATTCCCAGGCTTGTGTACTACGGTTGCATTTGCTTCGTGAGGCAGTTTATGAGATTCCCTTCCTGGAGGAAGATGGTATTGTCTTATTTATAGGCCCTGCACGGGGTGCCGCCCTAAATGGTTGTGGGGCTTTGGAACACACCTGCTCCATGGTACTTTTTGGCGTGGATATTCCGATATTGACATATATCGAAGTGGAGGAGCTCCTGCTTTCTATTGCTTCTGTCTGACGATTGGATTTTTTTTTTTCTCGAAAATTGTCATTTTTTTAATTTGGCTTTGTCGTCACATGCTTCCCAAATTTATGACTTTGTTGTCCTCTGACCTTGTCAAAATATATATTTTAGGTATTGTTTATATCTGGGGCATACTTTTATGTTATTGGAACCACTTGCTACCGACAAGGGGAGGGTGTAGTGTGGTTAGTTTTACGTATCCTTTGCGCATTAGCTTTCAGGCTTTAGGCCTTTGTGCACTTTGCCCTGGATATATTTTATTAATTTGCTTGCAGCTTAGAGCCTCTGTGCACTTTGCTCTAAATACTTTTTATTAGGCTTCGTACTGTTATTTTTCAAATAGCCAGTTCTACGGTCTTGTTTTATATTCATATCACACTGTTTAGCCTACTTCAGCACTGGAGTTCCCCATAACACATTCCTGTTCACTCTGTGCTTCAGTCAAGGATACAGTCTGGTACATTGCCGATAGACGTGGTAGGAGTTTAGTCTTTGGCATTTCTGCATAGGGACATTTTGTGATCACGCTGACATATTAGTTATAAAAACACTTCCTTGTCCCAATACACGCAAGAGGGAGATTCCGACCAGGGAACCACAACTAGACGCTGATTGCCTCGTTGCAGATGATGAACCAAGATCACAGGCCTTTGCTCAGGTATGAGGGCTGATGTCTCCCCAGGGATTCAGAAAGGCAAGTTAGATGCTTAACATGCTGTGCTCGAAATAGACCAAGCAGAGGGAGAGTAGAAACTATTAGACACCATGATAGCTTTGTTCTTATGTTTTACTCTCCTGGTGACTATTTCAATCCTACTGTGTTGTATGGTTCTGGTTATTGCGGCTCACGCCTTATTATCTAAAATGCAGTCGTTTTATTAAAACATTATATAAAACTTATACTGCCTTTGTCATTTGTATATGAGATCATACTGTAAATGAGAGAGTTTGTTTGGATCTGAGTGACCACGACTTCCCTGAGAAGTTCCAAAGATGTCATGCGCTCGGCTGCCCAATCAGCTCTTCCCCTTGGGAGAAATGAGGCACTGCTAGTTAGCCAGAGCAAAAACCGGATTTAGGGTGACAGAGTTCCTTACACGTGGGTCCGACTCAGTCCCCCACACCGTGATCGATCCTGCTGCCTAGAAATCCAGTAGTCTCATTTAGGATAATGAGAGCCCACGCAACAGTGGCATCTATTTGAATAGTGTTGAATGAAGTGCTGTAGAGCGGAGTGTCATACACTGCAGTGGAGTAAACTGCAGTAGCGTACAGTGGAAAGGCATACAGTCGGAGTGTTATAGAGTGGAGTGGCATATCATGGAATAGAGTGGAGTGGTGTACAGAAGAAGGGCGCAAAGTGCAATAGTGTATAGCGGAGTAGCATCCAGTGGAGTAGTGTACAGAGGAGTGACAGACTGGAGCGGCACAGAGTGGAACGGCATACAGTGTGAGAGTATTCAGTGTAGTGGCATACCTGTGTGTTACATACAGTGTAATAGTGTAGAGTGGAACGGCGCAGAGTGGAGTCTCATACAGTGGTGTGGGATACGGATGTATGTGAAATTTGGCCGCCATGTAGATTATGGTGTGCAGAGTAACACACAGCAAATTGCCCTGTCTTTCTATTCTCCAGATTTATTAATTGGTGCAAGGCCATCCATGGTGGCCTTGTGTTGCTTTGTAAATCTGACTTAAATATTGCATTGCTCATGCAACACCATGCGTGACGCAAGGGTACCACAATCAAATAATACAGCTAGGCCTTAGCTATATTTTGGGCCATGGTATACCATGATAAATTACCATAGTACATGGTGATGACAAGCCAGTATATAATTGGGTAATAGCTGTTTTTAGAGAATGAAAAGTTAGCCATATTCTTTTTACTATACTTTCGTTGTGTTTAGTGTTAAGGCCTTAGAGGTAAGTAGTAGGTCCTAACCTATTACTACTTTATTAAAGTGATAACAGGTAGGAAGAATCATTTTTGTGATATATATATTTTTAAATACGTTTATGGCCATGTTCCGCAATTGTTCCACAGAATTTTGTGAAATTCCATGAAAGTACTGCAGGGTCAGATATCACTAAGTTTGAATGTCTTATAGCTTAAAAATACGTAGCCCACTTAACTGCAGTATCCAAAAAGCATCATAATGTATAATCCAGCCAAATTTCTTGTAAAAGCATTCAACCATTTTCGCGCTATGTCAAATCTGAGATCCAATAGCCAAGATGCTGCGTTTGTAGCCATTTGATTGAATCTACAGCAATTAATTGCCAGTACTCGGGGGGCTTATAATGGCCTCGTCATATGCTTAGACACAGCATCTTGACTACTGGATCTCAGATTTGCAGTCTAATTAGATTTCACAGCTAAGAGTGCCTGTTTTCATGCCCCGTCAGACAGAATTACATTGATATGCATTTTATACCAGCTGCCTACTACAATACTCCTTATGTGTTTTTTACTACGCCTCTGAAAATGTTTGCGCAACTGTATCAGGGTACTTGACCCTACCTTTATATTGGATACACCTGTGGTTCCTGCCTTTGACTTTACTAGGGCCTTCTTGATGTCAAATCAGACTTGTGGCGATATTTCAGTTTTTCAGCCTTGAAAAAGTCGTAATCGACAAAATACTATCTGCATCTCTTGGAATAAAAAGATTCTTCTTTTACTGGACTGATGTTCTTAGTGGACTGAATGGATGGTCCTTGCATATTTTTATGATCACTTTATTACTGCTCTAGGTGTACTTTATGCGCAGCTCAATGGTTTGGTTGATATGGAATTGGAAAACCACTTTAGGAAGAAACTTCAGGTTTGTGTGAAGGACTACTTTGGCTCTATGAGTTTGGAAGAAAGGTTCTACCAAGTTTAAGGCCTACAGCTCACTAACACGTCTGAGTGATATGATGGCGACTAAGAACTGCCACTTTCCAAGAAAGGTACTGAAAAGAACATTAATGAAATGGCTCACAATGAGGGCCTATGAGCCTGGTAAGCATAATGTTGAGGTTCCAGAATGATGCAAGAGGCACCCTTGGTGGAATAACCCTTTTACGGCCTTCCATAAAAAGCTTTGATGACTGGGATTCTGAATAAGGAAGCTATGTTGTCTGTTCTGTGGATATGCAGCTATAGCTGCGAGATTTAAGGGAATGGAAGTGTAAGCTCTGGAAATGGAGCAAATAAACAATGTCTTGAACAGTAGCTTTAATGGGATTAATATGTTTGGGTTGGCAGTAGCAAACAAAATGTTTCCATTTTGCAGCACAACATTCTTTGGTTGTCAGTCTGTGAGCTTCCTTAAGAATGTCCATACCTTCCGCAAGCAATGCTAAGTAACCAAAATCTATGACTTCAGGAGCCATATCGCAAGGTTAAATGACTTGGGGTCTAGATGTCTGATCTGTCCTTGATTTTGAGAGAGAAGCTCCGACCTGTTGGGGAACTTCTTGTGGGGAACTACTGAGAGGTCCAGTGAGGTGAACCATGGCTGACAGACCCAAGTGGGAGCTACAAGGATCATGGTGAGAGATGTCTGACTGATCCTCCGAACCAGAAATAGAATGAGAGGGAGCGGTGGAAAGACATAAGCAAATATCCCTGACCAGTTCACCCATAGAGTGTTGCCCTTTGATAGAGGGTGTGGGTACCTGGAGGCAAAGCTTGGGCATTTTGCGTTTTCTGCTGTGGTAAAAGGTCTATCTGAGGAGTTCCCCTATTTAGGAAGTATTTTTGAAGGACTTGCGGGTTGAGCTCCTATTTGTGGACTTGTTGCTGCATCCTCCTGAGCAGGTCTGCAAAAAGGTTGTCTGTTCCTGGGAGATATACTGTCACCAGGTGAATGTGGTGGTGGAGAGCCCACTTCCATACAGTCAGAGTTGTGACAACTGGGATGACCATGCCCCCCACCTTGTGTCTGTAGGTAATACATGGCTGTCATGTGGTCCGTGTGGCCTAAGACAACCTTGTGAGAGAGGTGATTAAGAAATGCTTTCAGGAATAGAAATATTGCCTGAAGCTTGAGGTGATTGATATGTAGGGATTGGTGCCTGAGATCCCAAAGGCCCTGTACTGTGAGGTCTTGAAGGTGAGCGCCCCAACCTATCAATGATACATCTGTGGTTAGAATGACCTGAGGCACAGGGTCCAGAAAAGGTCACCCTTTCAACAGGTTGGTGGTGTTCCACCATTGCAGAGAGACGTGAGTAGGGTGGTCTAACAACACTAGGGGCCAGATGTATGGCCTTCTGTTTTGCGACTCGCAATTTGTGCTCTCTGTTTGTGAATCGCAAACTGAGAATTGCAAAACAAAATGTAAAACAGTGTTAACCACACTGTTTGAGATTCCGAAATGGGTCACCAGGGACCTGTCTCATGAATATTCATGAGGCAGGTTGCAATTTGCGACCCATTTGGGAATGGCCGCACTGATCGTGATGGTGGCCTGCTGGGGTCAGCAGACCACCATGTCTGTGACTGCATTTTCAATAAAGCGGATTTTTTATTTTTAAATGCAGCACGCTTTCCTTAAAAGAAAACAGGCTGCATTTCTAAAATGAATATGAAAAGTTTTCTTGAAATTTTTTTTTTAGAGTAGGCAGTGGTCCATGGGGCCACTGCCTGCTGTGAAAAACAAATTTTTGCTACCATTTACTAAGGGAACCCCTTCCCTTTTGCGAATGGGTTAACACCAATTTGAAAATGGTGTTAAGTGTGATTTTCTTGCGACCGCATTCACGGGCACAAAACAAGCATGCAACCTCCTGCGAGTCGCAATTAGGAAGGGACGCCCTTAGGACGCCCCTTCCTAATTGTAAGTCTCAATTCCTATTTTGTGAGTCAGTAACTGGATACCAACTCGCAAAGTAGGAATGGTACAGTGTACAAGGCCATTTTGCAGTCGCAAACGGCGATTTACACCTTCTGCAACCACAAAATCTCTTTGTGCCTATGCCCCTAGATCTTCCAGGTGACCCTGTGACTGAGACCACTGAAGAGACCGGCACTGCTGTAGGGGACGCATGTGGAGACTGGCATGGGAAACAATGGCAATGCAGGAGGCCATCATCCCTAACAGGTGCATAGTTGTCCTGACTGTATGTGTGATTCTCCTGGGGGCGTGGCCACGAAGCCAAAGATGGCGCACGCTTGATCCGTCTGCTCCGGAGGGGCCTAAACTTCTCCTGTTATCCTGGGCCTCCCCCCGGGGCAAATTGACGGGGAGCGAGGCCCCCCTCCTGCCTGGGGGTTGCTGCAGGGCTGTTCGTGGAAAGCCTTGTGTTCCCGAGACCGCGGAGGACGGTGTGACGGCGACCGGGGGTGCGTGCGGGCCCTCCGGCCCCACCCTCGCAAGTAAGGAGAAACGACCGGAGCCCCTGGGCTTGGCGGGGGCCCGGCTGCCGGGAGCCTTGCTGTGGCGCCGACCCTGCATGCGGCACGCTGTGTCTGGCGGAAGGGGCCTCTGGTGTAGCGGACACCCACTTTGAGCACCGGCACACTCCTGCGGAACGGGCCGGGCCCCGGGAGGGCCGCCCTTGGGGAGGAAAGTACCGGACCCTCGGCCGAGCGAGACGATCAGCGGATAGAGGGGCCCCCTGTTGGATGGTCGTGCCCGTGGTGGCCTACTGCGCGAACGGAGCGCTGGCCCCTGAGCTTGGGACTAGCATGGTGGGCCCCGGGCCACAGAGCATGAAGGATCGCCCGGCTGCATTTGGGGAGATGAGAATCCCGGGGTGACCCCGACTGGGGCATGCCAATCGAAGAACTGAGTAACGGCGGACGACCGGTGGCCCGGGGGTAAGGCACAGCGAAGCGGCGCTTTGCAGCGCCTCCTTAAGAGTGGATGAACTGCCTAGCAGGGCTCGCCTGCCGAAACGGGATGGGAGCGGTCCGCGGTACTCCGCGCGGTGGCCCACCGCGGGGGATGGTCGATAGTGGGCGCCTTGCCTGACCGGTCCGGTCCGGCCCCTGAAGTGGCGACTACTGTGGTCGAACTGGTGTGGTGCCTCGTGTCCTGGTGCAACGCGCCCCGAGTCCACGGAGATCCTGAGCGAGAAAGCACGGGTCTCTGGTGCTGATGGGATTCTACCTGGCGGCCCCTGCGGTTGAGACGGAAGTCCTAGATGGGGGATCCCCTGAGCTAACGCACCGTGGTCGGATTCGCCACTGGGGGGGGACGATCTCCTACGTAATCGATGTCCCCTAAGAACCGCCACAGGGCTAAAGTCATGGACGGCACAGCGACCCCCGGGCGCGGGGGGGGACGTGCGGGGTCCATTGCAGGTCGATGTACAGGACACCCTGGACAAAATTTTGGGTGCGATAGAAGACACTAAGTTAACACTGCAACACGACATCAATCAGGTCGCGGTTGAACTGGGCCTCTTGAGGGCTGACCATCACAAATTATCGGACAGAGTCAAAGAGACAGAAACCACACTGGCCGACATCGCACCAAAACAAAAAGACCTGCAGGCCGAAATGTCGCACCTCAGAGATAGAGTGATGCGACTAGAGCGAAGAGCTGAGGACGCAGAGGGGAGAAGCCGGCGGAATAACGTGCGAGTGGTGGGCCTCCCGGAGGGGGCAGAAGGATCAAATATGGTAGAATTCCTGGAAAAATGGTTGAGCACAGTGGTGGCACCGGGCCGGCTGACTTCATTCTACACTCTGGAAAGAGCGCACCGCGTGCCTGCGAGGCCCCTGGCGCCGGGCAGGCCCCCCCGAGTGGTGATCGCAAGATTACTACACTATAGAGACAGGGACATCTTGCTACAAAGGGCGCGAGAAGAGGGCCCATTTAAGGTAGCAAATGGCGAAGTCACGCTGTTCCCGGACTTTACAGTAGAGGTACAGAGTAAGCGTGCCTCATACATGGCAGTCAAAAGGGCCCTAAGGGACGAAGGTATACAATATTCGTTGCTGTACCCGGCTAAGCTGAAAGTAATGCTTGACAGTAAAACAAAATTTCTTCAATCCCCGGAGGAGGCATGGGAATGGCTGGAAACTCATGGGACCCAGACAGAGCGGCTTCGGAGGGGGGGCCCGACCGGGGGTGGACCGCGCCGGCCCCCCAGGGAAAGACGGACCCGAAGTCGCCCACGCTTGGCACCATCCCGGAACCAAAAAGAAAGTGGCAGAAGAGCAGCACTGGAGGCAGCGGCCCGTGTGAACGGAGAGGGGACCCCCCGGGAGGACTCTGGCGGTGAATCTGACGAGACTGTGATGTCATCGGCGGGGGGCTCGAGCAGCTCGGTGCAGGCCCCGGTAGTGACCCCACAAACTGCAGATGACCTCTGAGGCCCAGAGGCTTACCGGATACCCCGGGGCGGGCGCAAATGATGCTCTAATGGCCCCTCCGTGCAGGGCCACCCCCCTACTGGAATCTCACCTGTACAGGTGGACTGGCGAGAACTGCAACTAAAAGATGAAACATGCTGCACTGTTGCACGGGTGTTTTTTCTGTTTTTGGGCAGCCTACTGTTTGAGAGGTGCCCTGGGGAGGGGGAGTTGGGATAAGCAGTTACTAGTTAGGATGGCAAGGGGTGGTGAATGGTTGCGTAACAACAGTGCTTCACTAAGGATCAGGGGACAGCAGACGGTAAAAGTAGCAAAGAGTAGCCAATGTAAATTTAAAAATCACCAACATGGTAGAATACAATTTCTTAACGTGGAACGTTAGAGGGATGGGGTCACCGGCCAAGCGACACAAAATACTGGCTTATTTAAAAAGGAGGAATATATAGGTAGCAATGCTACAGGAGACCCACCTGGCGGCTGGTGAACCTGAGAGATTGAGACGTAGGTGGAGGGGGCGGGTGTTCGCAACAGAGTACTCAGCGTACGCAAGGGGAGTAATGATCTGGATCCGTGCAGGGGTTCCCCTAGAGATAGAAGCTTCCAACATAGATCGTGAGGGGAGGTTCGTGATTCTGGAGGGACAGCTATGCGGCACACCGATTGTCCTGTGCTGCATGTATGCCCCAAATCAGGACCAGATCCCCTTTTTGACGAAATTATCGAGCCACCTCACCCGCCAGAGGAGAGGAGAGCTTTTGGTTGGAGGGGACTTCAATAGTATATTAGATGTAGACTTGGATAGATCCTCCCCTCCACTACAGGGTGCAATGTCAAGTAAGATAGCTGGGAAACTTAGTGAATGGATGAGCTACTGGGGGCTAGTGGATATATGGCGGGAACAACACTTACACGACAGGGATTACTCATATTATTCGGGCCTTCACCGACTCCACACCAGAATCGACAGGGTGGCGTGTACGGCAGACCTTGCACGTGGGATGGTTCACTCAGAATATCTGGGCCGTACACTGTCCGACCACAGCCCCCTATTGGTAACATGGAGGGCTGCAGAGATTAGGCCCCCCATTCCGGCCTGGAGATTGTCCCCTACATCACTTGAGGACCCAGCATATAGAGACGCCCTGAGACAGCATCTGACTGACCATATTCAATTTAACAGTGGATCCACCACCTCTAGATCTACGGAATGGGAGGCCCTCAAGGTGGTGACAAGGGGTTTTTGTCTTGGACAATCGGCCGGAGTGAGACGCACACTTGAAAGGGAGCTGACTACGCTAGAGAATATAATACATGAGAGAGAACTTACTCAGGGGACTGGCACACTAGTAAATGAGAAATATACTCAGGCAAAGAGAGACCATTCCCAGATCGAAGAACAACTTAGATGCCACAGCACACAAAAATACTTTGCCTCCCTACAATCTGAAGAGGGTAGGTCTGGGAAAATGTTAGCCTGGTTGGTGAGGCCGGGTGGAGATGCTGAGCCCATCTCAAATGTGCTGGATAAGGAAGGGTCATGCAGAAGTAGACCAGGCCCTGTAAATGACGCATTCAAGGAATATTACACCTTTTTATATGGAAAACCGGCTGAAATCAGTACGGAGGTCTTTGATAATTACCTACAACATATACCTATAACGAGCCTGATGGCCGGAGACAGGGATAGGCTGGGGGGCCCAGTGACGGTGGCGGAGGTCAGTGAAGCTATAGCTCAATTAGCCTCAGGGAAGACCCCGGGAACGGACGGCCTCCCCATGGACTTTTATAAAAAATTCGAGAAGCAACTGACCCCCCAGTTGGTAGAGATGTATACAGAATCGCTACAGAATGGGATAATGCCGTGCACCATGAGAGAGGCAATGGTAGTCCCACTCCCTAAGACAAAATCTAGGCAACCCTCGGTGACTGACTTCCGCCCCCTGTCAATGCTAAACAGTGATTTTAAAATACTAAGCAAGATCTTGGCCAACCGTTTACTCCCTCTTGTACCAACTCTGGTACATGTAGACCAGAATGGTTTTTCCCGAATCGCAGCACCTCCTTAAATCTGAGACGTCTCTTTGCGGTCCTGAATATGCCTAGCGACATGAAACCTGCAGCAGGGGTGTTGCTCGCGGTGGATTTTGAGAAGGCATTTGACTCGATCAGATGGGACTACTTGAGAGCAGTGATGCTCCGTATGGGAATGGGTGAAGATTGGGTCAAATGGGTGGACTTGTTGTACACGTCCCCACTGGCAAGAGTGAGAACAGGTAAAACAGTATCCGGAACTTACCCAATTCACAGGGGAACCAGACAAGGTTGCCCATTGTCCCCTCTGTTATTCGCCCTGGCCATCGAGCCGCTGGCATCCCAGATGCGGCGGGAGGGCGTGGGTAGAGGAGTGGAATGGGGACACCAAGAACATATCATCTCGCTATATGCTGACGATATACTTGTCTACCTTAGGGACGGAGAGAAGGATCTCCCATGGGCGCTGGGAGTGCTGGAGAACTATGGGAACATATCTGGACTTTGCCTCAACCGTAGCAAGACATGCGTGTTCCCTATGGCTCCGGGCGGCGGACGCCCGACAACATGCCCTGGGGATATGATTTGGGCCCCTCGAACCTTTAAGTACTTGGGCATACAGGTGTTTCACGACAGGGCAGACTTGCGCGAGGGTAACCTGGGCAGAGCTCTACGATCTCTGAAGTCCTCGGTGGGGTTCTGGCGATCGCTGAAATTGACGATAATGGCCAGAGTAGCATTGTCCAAAATGGTAATGCTGCCCCGGCTTCTATACTACTTCGCTAACCTGCCCCTTCTGATTCCAACAGCGTGGTTTCGTGAACTTAACACCCTACTCAGGGAACTTATATGGGATGATGGCCGTAGACGCACCTCGCTCCAGATACTATGCAGGCCAACTAACAAGGGGGGTCTAGGAGCACCAGATTTTGAAGCCTACTACCTGGCATCCCAGCTGCAATGGGTTGCCGGGTGGCTCACAGGTAAGGGTCACCTGGAGAGGTACGCCGACCGAGTAGTGGAGGACATAAATCAGTTCATTGCTCGAATGACAAATAGGAAGCTTAATCCCCACATGCACAGCCCGATGACAAAAGTGGCGTCAGCATGTTGGAAGAGGTGCGTGAAAAGGGATGGCACTGTCCCCCCGTACTCTCCGGCCCTACCCCTGGCGGTACTTACGATCGAGGCTGGTGAGAGGAACCTGGGAGGCATGAGCCTCGGAACCTGGAGGAGAGCAGGAATAGAAACGGTGGGAGACCTGTTTCAGGAGGGAGTGTTGAGATCTCTCACTAATCTTGTTGACAGTGGAGTCTCCCCGGGTCAGTTCTTTATGTATCATAAACTGATACATGTGCTGAAAACGCACTGGATCACGGTCAACGCGGAACCAGCCACCCACAGGGTGCTGCATCTCCTATTGACATCAGGAGAGGAGTCCCATCTGATATCTAAATTATACCGAGTTCAAGTTGAGGATGCACTAGATTCCCTGCGGCCACTGAGAGAGAGATGGGGGAGGACAGTCGGTAGGGAACCGTCAGATGCGGAATGGAACAGAGCTTTGGCTTACCCCCGGTCCGTCGCTCGCAGTACGCGCCTGAGATATATACAATATAATTATCTCCACAGAACGTACCTCACCCCACATCGGCTAACAGTAATCTATGGGGGAGTTCCTAGGGTGTGCCCCAGATGTAAAAATGTAGACGCAAATTTTGACCACATGGTATGGACCTGTCCAGAGATCCAACTGGGGTGGGAAGAGGTGATGTCCGACCTATCGAGACTCCTTAATATGAACCTGACTCCGACCCCTGACAGATGTTTGATGGGCTTTGGGAATGGGTTGCCGCGGGGAAAAGTGGAGACCCGATTTCTGAATCTGGCACTGGTATTATATAGGAGACAGATCACAAAGAACTGGAAGGCACAGTTTCGGCCCCCCAGGGTTGGGTGGAGACAAGACGTTACAACATGGGCTAGAGCCGAACTCCAGGTCCTGAAGAGCGAGGAGGGGAGGGGACTGCGTCGCCACCCTATAGCACAGAAATGGGAAGTAGCAATGACAAGCTGGGACAATATATTGAGAACAGCGGACGCAGACACTCCAACAGGAGTGGAGACTGGATAAACATAGGAAGGGAGGAAATGTTGCCTCGCCCTCTAGGACATGATAAGGGAAGACACGATAAGGCCGAGATTAAACAAAAGGCGGGCAACAGGGGACAGAGCCCATGACATTGATTAACAGACAGGCTGGACCCGGTACACCCCACCCACCTGAAACCAGACAAGTCTATGAGTAATGACACCATACATACTGGAAAAGCCAAGAAATGGCATCCCCCTGCATTAGCAGCCTCCACACCCCACTTTGCCATCGTGTTTAAGTTTAATTTAATTAATGTTTGAAACGAGTTAAAGGTGTTGTATAATAGCTAGAAAAACATGACTCTGCTACACTAGGCCAATTGGGCAACCCATACGAGAAGAAGCGCCACTGATGTTCTATTCTTGCATACGTTTAAAGTATAAAGGTTATTGAATAATTAATGAAGTAGAACATTCAAACAATGTAGACAGTAGTGATATTAACACTGTTATGCACTAACACGAAGCAAACAAGATGGTGCTGTAAACATAATACTGTTTATTGAATGATAAAATGTTAATAAAAAAATATTTAAAAAAAAAAAAAATGTGTGATTCTCCTGAAACTGGGGGAGAAAAGACTGAAAACTGTGAACCCAAGCCGGATTGGGGTATTCTAGCCCTAACTCTGCATTGAGAATAGCTCCCAGGTAAGCAGTATCTGAAGAGGGTGGAGGTGGGATTTGGCACAGTTGATTGTAAATCTCAGTTTACTAAACAGGTCCACTGTCATCGGAGTATGATATTGGCACTGTGGTAGTGTGCTGGCTTTGATGAGCCAGTCGTCAAGGTAAGGGAACACATGTATGGTTTGTCTTCTGATGTGTGCAGCGACTACTACTAAGAAAGAAAAGCCAGACTTTAAACTGGTAATGTCTGCCTGTAAGCACAAATCTTAGGTATTTTTGGTGTAGACGGTGATTGGGAATATGGAAGTAGGTGTGCTTTAGGTCCAAAGCAGTCATAAAGACACCCCGGTTGTAGAATTGAAATAACGTCTTGAAGAGTAACTATAGGAAAATGTTGAGAGAATGTACTGGTTTAATGGTCTAAGGTCCAGAATAGGCCTGAGAGAGCTGCCTTTTTGGGAATGAGGAAGTATAGGGAGTATACCTCTGGTCCCTGGTGCTGTAAGGGAACAGGCTTGATGGCCCCTTTGAGAAGAAGGGATTGAACCTCTTGCTTGAGAAGGGTGAGGTGCTTGTGGGATAGCCTGTGAGAGTGAGGGGAAACGTTTGGAGGAGTGGGAATGAGCTCCAGACAATAACCATGATGGATAATGGAAAGGACCCACTGGTCTGTGGTGATGTTGACCTATTCTGGATGAAAATTCTGAAGCCGTCCCCCAACAGGTGTGGAGTGGGTGGGGGGTAAGACGAAGTAGTCACTGCTTTGCAGTGGAGGTAGAGCCTCGTGAGGCAGTGCTTTTACCTCTGCCTTTGTTGTTAATGCCTCTATAGGACCTCCTAAAGAAATCCCTAGAATAGGAGGGTGGAGGCTGTCTTTGTGAAGTAGACGCCTCTGAGGATGTGGATCTGTAACCACCTCTGAAGGTGGGGCGATGAAAATAGCCCCTTTGTGTGGGGGACTGTAGAGCACCCATGGCTTTAGCTGTGTCTGTGTCTTTTGTCAGGTTCTCAAGGGTAGAATCCACTTAAGGGGGAAAAGATACTCCTTATCAAATGGCATGTTAAGTACTGCTTGCTGGACCTCTGGTTTGAACCTGCAGCATTGAAGCCACGTGTGCCTCCTTATCAGAACACTTGTATTAATGCTGCGTGCAACTGTATCTGTGGCGTCTAGGACAGAGTGGAGTTATTAGTTATGGTTTGCCCCTCAGCAACAATTTGCTGCACACTGTTGCAGTGCTCTTCTGGGAGCAACTGGAGGAGCTCCTCCATTTCATCTCAGTGAGACAGGTCATACCTAGTGAGTAAGCCCTGTGAATTGGCGATACACCAATAGTTAGCTGCTTGTGCAGCCACTGTTTTGTCAGCAGCATCTAACTTACTACTCTCCTTGTCAGGAGGAGAGACCCCTGTGGCTTGGCTATTGCCACATTTTTGTCTCACCCAAACTTCCCCAGTATATAAAGGGGATCCGTTAGGGGAAAAATATGCTGCAGTAGGTGAGGCAGGTGAATCAGGAGGGGAGGTAGGTGGAGGAGAAGAATGGGGTAGAGAAGATGGAGAGGGTGGATCACGAGGAGGTGGAGAAGGCTTGTGAGGTATGCTGGTAGCCTTTTGCTTGGTAGTCTTATTTGGAGTTGGAGAGGTGTCCTCTTCAAAAGTACAGGGGGAGAAGCAATAATGAGACCTGTACCCTCCTGGATATAAAGGTGGCACTGACGAGCGTCCATCGTCTCCAAAATGGGTTTCACAGGCAAAGGTGTAGCTGAAAACTGACTGGAGTCCTTCTGCTCCAACGTTTTCAGTTCTGTGGTTTTTGGCACTGAAGTTTTCAGTTGTTGCAATTTTGTTAGCACCGAATCGGAAGTGGTGGCTGGTCACCACGGAGCCGAAGCACTCGGAGCTGAAGTTGGGTCCAAGATGGCAATGATGTCTCAAACCAAGGTACCGGAGGTCGAAGACATAGTTTTTGTCTTGGCTATTTTTGGAGCAGAGCCGGAGGGCAGGGCAGTCGGAACAGTTTTTCGGATCCGGCCATGGCCTGGTGGCAGTCCAGCAACCTCTGCAAGGGGCTTTTTAATAGTCTCAGGGTGGGCAGGAGGGGACACAGCACTCACGGGTTGTGTGGATGTTACCCATTAGCTTTCGATATCCGAATGCACATCGGAGTCCTGGATCGAGAAGGTCTCCTCTTCTTCTGGCTCTTCCTGGGTGTGTTCCTCCCCAAAGATGTCCGGGGTGTTATCTGGGGTCTTGTGCACCATCTCCAACTGACAAGCTCTTCGATTTTGAAGGGACTTCTATGCCCAGAAGGATTTCCAGGAGTCGCAGATAGCTTCCTGGTGATTGGGAGCGAGGCACAAGTTACACACCAGATGTTGGTCGGTGTGGGGAAATTTTGCGCGACACAGCGGACAGAACCAACATAGCGTTTGTTCCATCAGCTCAGCATAATGGTTGGTGCCGCGTGGTTAAGTAGGCCCGAAAAGAGCAAGGATGTGGTCGGTGCCTGGACTGGGCGAGCAAAGATGAACGCAAAGATAGAAATGTGTGATGGAGAAACAATACAGTTGACTAAAAAAAACAGAAAAAAAAGATATCGAACTGGAGCAAGTCATAAGATGGAGCTGAGACACACATGTCCGAACCCGATGGTGGTGAGACAACAATCTGACAAAGGAGTCGATGCCCATGTGGCGTATCACAGAGAACGAGGAGTCACTGGATCCCATGACTCAAAATGCTTCCTCGAAGAAAAAAACTTGCAACACTCCAGATCCAACACTAGATGGCAGGAGTATGCAGAGCATCTACAGCCACACATGCCATCGAAGCTGTTGGCCAGTTACATGAGACGACATCCAAGCTATGCCCTCTTCTGAGTTCAAGTCTTAAAGTCAATCAATGGCTTTGCGAACGTCAGTGTCTTTGCCGTAGTGTGTTACTCAGAGCAAGTTCCCCCGAGACCCAGCGGACGGGTATTCCCTCTTACCCATTATTGCTGGAGTGGAACTTCAGGACGTCCGACCACACGCATGCATACAGGAGGTGAACACAAGTCTGGATGCTGCGGTTGACGTAGCAGGCACCCACTGCACTCCTCAGGTCATGCAATATGTCTCTCGCCGAGTCCTGCGGCAAGTCTTGGGTGCTCCTGGATTCAGGTATTTGAATCACTGCTCTTCCTCATGCATTATAACTCGGTCCATCTTCATGGCTGCCCACTGTCCTAGTGATAAGGCCCTCTCACTTCATCAGAGCCCCCTCCTGGTATATGGAAGTCATAAGAAGGCACAGAAGGCAACAGCTCTTTCAGGTCACAGCACTGCACAGGGTGAGGACCCTCTTCTTGATACTGCAGTGCACTAGGGCAACAGCCCCTAAAGTTCACCATGAACCCCACTTGGCATATTAGGGTTATGGGTAGCACAAATAAGGTGATGGCCCTCTTCGGGTCACAGTGCTGCATAGGACGATGGCCTCTCACTAGTCACAAACCCAGCCCTTATTCTTAACTGCAGCCCCACCTGGAATATGGTGGTCGCACTGCGCACATGGTCCAGTCTCTATGGCGGTCCAATCTTCATAGTGGCAAATACCTTGCATAAGGTGGTCCCGACAGCACATAGGGGTGGCCACCCTGATCAGTGTGCTGATATCAATGGACCAGAATTTCACACTCCTCTCCTGGGATCCACTCAGAAGGATCCCCATTGAATCTCACTCCCTCCAGGTGATCTCCTTCTCTTCATGGGGTCCACTGCTCTTGGATCAGGTGGAAACTGCTGCTTCAGTCTCCAGGCAAGTGTTCTTGATACTCCTGGGTGATGTCCCCTCACCCAGCAGGGAGACTGGGAGACCCTCTGTCCATGGTCCTGGTCACAACATGTAGAAGACATGCTTCAGTCTGACACTTTGGGAATCTAGAGCTCCCCTTTTTATAATCTATTTCTACACACAAATATGATTTAGTGTTTCTGTCCTTGAAGCTAGTGTTTAATGGGTTCCCAATTTGTTATGCCCAACTCCTCTGTTAGGCTCTTCCTCCAGAGAGCAGTCTATCACAGCAGGGATGTTTCCAAACCTGATAACCCCAAACACAGGCCATGGGAGTGACTTGAGGATCAAGCCTGAATGTGAGCTTCACTGATGCATGTTTATCAAAAGGTTACAAAGCCTCTCCAGCCCTACAGTTTATGATTCATTTATCAGCCCATCACCTGAGATGTGCCTATGCCCCTTTGACTATTGACCTCCTTCAGTATCAAAGAGCCCTTTTGAAGTGCACTGAAGATTCTGGCCACTTCCTTCCTACAAGTGTGTCCCCTGCCCAGCTCTCAGGAATGCAGAAATCCACAAATCTGTCTGGGGCACTCTGCCTCCATATGCTCCTCCAGCAATCCCTGAGCCTCTCAAAATGGAACTCAGAGACCCCCATTTATTGTGCACTTTGCATTCACACATATGCCCTAGCAGGCATGCACACCACACACACAGGCTCTCATGTAATGTACCATAAAAAGGTACGCATGCAACCCAGCACGCACACGCAAACACGTGTGCTGATTTCCATGCACTGCACTCCTCACAAGCAGAGTTAATTTTCTCTGTAGCTATATTGCATGTTTCTGCGTCAGATAAGAAATAAGTTGAGGCCTCTGCTCATCTATGACTGGAGCGGGTGTGGATTGTTCAGTGAAAAAGAATCAGTGTTTTGCAGACATTTACAGTTATTAATATAACTGCAACCCAAGTGTCCTTTTTTGGCACTTGATTCTCAAGGTAGTAAAGCAGAGCAGTACTCAGGCTTACTCATGGAAGGTAGAAATGCAGCCTCTAGGAACTAAACAAACAACAGTTAATAATTTTCTGTCCAGTGAGTGCTCTTTGCCTTTTTTATTATGCTCACTTCTAAATACACAGCACAAATTTGCAAATATATATACAGAATGGCATGCAGCAGAGGGCACACACTATAGAAAAATCCCATAGCACTGTTAACCCCTCCTTAATGTATTTTGCACTCCCTGCGCTGGTGGAATCTAACAATTTGAGACCCAACACAGACCAGCTCATTTAATATTCAGTATCTCAGCAGCCCTAGCCCTTATGGTCTGCCAAGGAGTGTTGAGGGAACATAGAAGGAAAGAGGGGCAACTGATGAGCAGGTGGAGAACAGGAGACAGAAAGGGAGGAGCAAGCCATGACCATGACTATTGTTTAAATTCACGAGAAGCTGCAGGCTGATAGCAATGCTGATGGACCACAATGTCAACCAATACCTAAAGCAACACAAAAGGATGATGGACGGAGTGCTGAACAATGCAAACACTCACCCCCAGTCACAGATCTGGGTTCAATCCATCGTTCTTTTGCTCACCATGCCACCCCAGTTTGGACCCAGCCATATGCAAATCAGTCTTGACCCTGTTCCTCATGGGAACAGTCCAGCCTGAACTGCCAAGCCAGGTTCCCACTGGACTGGAAACAAGCATCCTGGGACCAGTTTCAGGGTTTCACCCTTCATCAGCCAGGCTAGCTTGAATCCAGTGGCACAGTGAGCAAGGGACCCAAGTCTGGGCATTCCCTTCCCACTTAGGGCAACTTTAGCAACACAAAAGGATGATGGACGGAGTGCTGAACAATGCAAACACTCACCCCCAGTCACAGATCTGGGTTTAATCCATTGTTCTTTTGCTCACCGTGCCACCCCAGTTTGGACCCAGCCATATGCAAATTGGTCTTGACCCTGTTCCTCATGGGAACAGTCCAGCCCGAACTGCCAAGCCAGGTCCTCACTCGACCGGAAACAAGCATCCTGGGACCGGTTTCGGGGTTTCACCCTTCATCAGCCAGGCTAGCTTGAATCCATTGGCACAGTGAGCAAGGGACCCACGTCTGGGCATACCCCTGCCACTTAGGGCGCACAAAGCAACATCACAAAATGCCAATGCTTGTTTAATATGAAGGTGGTTTACAATACTCCTGTGAGTTTTAAAGAAGCATCTGTTACATCTCTCGCGCATGCATACTTAGCCTCAGGGAGTTGTTAACTGCATTAAAGTCAGGTGGTTTAGTCTTTGACTTGGTTGGAAGTTTGAAAGAGGGTGCCGTGTATCATCCACTGTGTCAATGTCTCTCTATTGTGAGGCTTACAGTGCTATGTGTCATTGGTGATAAGCACAGTTCACGAAGAGTGTAAATTCTTCCACCCTTGGTCACTGCCCCCGCTACCCAATAGTGGCTAAATGCCACTTCTTGCTCTCTCGCCAGAAGCCTGCAGACTATGCTAGGCTTGCCTAGAAACTACTGCTGGCCGAATGCCACTTATTTGCTCTCCAATGGGTGAGTGCACCATGCACCACTGGCTTGACAGCGTTGACACATGGATCGGCACATGGATCGGCACAAGTACTCTTGCTGACTGTAGTCTGATGTCACGCGTGAGGGAACTGCTAAGAAAAAAATACCCAAATGTTTAAACACACTGCAAAGTTATTTGTTTTAGAAGACTGCTGCCACTTTCCAGTGCCATTTCAAGTTACTCTGTTTCATTTTGATGGTACCTGAGAGTATGCCTGAATAATACTCTAGCCCCCTAGTCCTCGATTTGATTAGCAGCTTACACTGCGCTGAGGTCGGTGAAAAACAGCCACAGTGCTTTGTCTGCACAATGAGATTTTGAAACCGCTTATTTTGAGCCATGTATCCTTTCCAGTAGTGCACTAGTGTGAGGTGCAGCAGTTGTGAAATTGGGAACGATAAGCTGGTGTTCCTGTATTCAGTCAACAGCATCCCTAGTCATTAACTTTTCATCAACAAAGGCAAACAAGATGAGCCGAGTCTGTTTTTACGTTCTTCAGATACCGTGCGGGCTGAAGGCATACGTTGAATGAAAAATAAAACAATGAACAGCACAGTAGAAGCGGGTTGAGGAACATGCTTGCTCGTGAAATGCTTGTAGCCACAGGGAAATAAGATAAAGGGTGGAAGACAGCAAAACCGCAAAAGTTCCCCAAAGGCGAATGTAAACAGTACTTGGGCCTCGGGACACTAAGAAGAGCAAACACATGAGGAACAAGCATTGGTAAATGCAGAAAATGTGCTATAGCCGATAGAAACAGAGGAAAAGTAAGTGGCAATCACAGGAACCAATGAAACCCAAGGGGGCAGGATGTAAGCCACTTTTATGATATATATTAACAATAGATTTCACAAGCACAGAGCAAGCGCTGTGCAAGCAAAACCTAAAAACATGAGCAACTCTGGGAACTCACCACCAGGCCTGCAAGGCTATTCATCCATATGCAGGACGCCTGGGAGGAAGATGGTGGCGCCGCAATGGATCTTAATTTCACTGTGAGCTGGTTGCTAACACCTCTGTGAGCTGTCAGGGGAATCAGACACTTGCTCCCTCTCTATTTTGCTTTTCACCGTCACCTTGTGGATGCCTTTTGACTCTGTCGCTCTCAGCGCAATGCACATCGGCCGGTCCCTCTCTCTCACTGAGCCCTCCTGCTGGAGCATCATCAGTCGCTCACACTCTGACACCAGCGATATCTCTGATCATTACATATGGCCTGGTATTTGGCCAGCTCTACACCTTTCAGCTAAACCACCCACAAAACCAAGTTTGCGTCGTCTCCACGAGTGATGATCTTCAAACCTCTTCAACACCAACATACTGAGGAAATTCTAGAGCACGTGAGGAAAATCAAGACATTCCAATAGAGAGGCATCAGGATCACCATCTCTCAGGACTTTGCGAGAGAGGAAGGGCTTCTTGGCACTAAGGAAGAGACTTGCGAACATAGCAATCCAGCATTCCTTTGTAGGGCCATCCAGGTTCAGGATTGTCTTCAAAGGGTGAATGCACATCCATCTGGAAGCAGCAGAACTAGCAACTTTTCTTGATAATACCTTGCAGTCACAGATGGATGAGAGTAATGATAAACCTGGCTCACTTGAATGATGAGATCGTGGTCAGGTCCTACTTTGGCCTTGGATAGAGTGAGACCGGTCTTGTCCACACCTCTACACATGTAGGGCAAGGAGGCCCTGTTCTCCTATTATATATCTCCATCTGTCGCCCTGGAGTGTACACTCTTGTGATGGTGGTCGCTTGATTTCCTTAAGTCTACTAACTTGATACAGTCCTGCTATCTTAACATCCAATTTGCTTTAGGTGGTTGCAGATTTAATGGGTTGGGATATGCCTGACCCCTTACCAGACACAGTTGGTGGTCTCAGGATCTGTTCTTTGTATCTTATTAATAATGTTTTGCATGTTTAACTCCTTTTCGGTTCTCTGGCCCATTGCATTTCAACATTGTATATGGAATATTGTTATGCCCTGCTTCAGTGTGTTCTGACTTCATTCTATGGTTGTGGACTTACACTTGTGTGCATTTATCATGTTTCTCTGGGCCAAACTCATAATTTAAGTACCATGACAAAAAGCCTCTTTGCGGATGATCCTGGTTGGCTTTACTTGTGTTCCTTATGGCAGCATTGACAAGTTTGTACCTGTTTCCTTGTCCTTACAGTTCTCAGGTTTATCAACCCCTATTGGTTATTATATAGTTCATTGTTCAGTATGGCCTCCCTGGAAGCTGGCTTCTCTTGAGGGGCAGGTACATAGTGACTGTTGACCTGGGAGGTCTGTTCAGGGTACTTGGGGTTGGGGATTGCAATGTTCAATGTGTTGGTTAACAATGTCACAGTGTGGGTTAGCCTTTCACCTTCCTACAGTGTGTTATGCAGGAACATGTGCCCCACCGCTCTACCTCACTACCATTTTTTTCAGGTGTTGATGGTGGATGTCGCCTGATAATTACAGTTGTTGATGTTTCTTGCTTTATGAAATTGTTATGCCTGTCAGCCTTTGGGTGGTCTTCCCCCAAACTTTTTGCCTGCTTGCCTCCATTTTGTATGCATTTTTACTCTGTTGGCCTTAGGACTCTGTGCACTTTACTCCTGCTAACCAGTGCTAAAATGCATGTGCTAACTCCCCCAGACATGGCTTTATTGGCCTATACCTGACTTGGCATATTTAATTTACATGTAGGTCCCTTGTAGAGTGATGTAACATATACACAGGGCCTGTAAATTAAATGCTACCAGCGGGCCTGCAGCATTTATGGCACCACCCACTTAAATGGCACCGTAACACTTGACCCAGGCCCACTACCATGTCGACTTGGCATTTAAAACCCCTTGCCAAGCCTTAAACTCCTTTTTTACTACACATATGTCAACCCTAAAGTAGACCCTAAGTAGCCCATAGGGCAGGGTGCTGTGTAATTAAAAGGTAGGACATGTACTTTTAAGCTGTACATGTCCTAGTAGTGAAAAACTCCCAAATGTGTTTTCTATCTACAGGGAGTCCTAGCCCTCCCTTAGGGTGACCTTGGGGATTACTTATTAAAATTAATAAATTGTAATCCCTAAACCAGAGGTGGCAGATATGTCATGTTTGGTACCGTTGGACTTGTAATCATAAACCCTATTTAATGGTAAAGTCAGATTTATCATCACAAGTTTGAAAATCCCACTTTTATAAAAAGTTGGCATTTTCCTGCCCTTAGGTCTCTGTGTCTGCAACCTGCTGTAAGTCACATGACTGGGTGTAACTGACAGTTTGGGACTTAGCAAATTCATCTCAGACAGTCACACAATAGGGGGATTAGCGGAGCCTGAATTGGTCATTAATTGACTTGATTGGAGAGGGGCGGAGCTAAGCACAGCCCCACTTGCAACTGAATAAGCTGGGCTCTGCCACCACACAATAGGCTTAATGACCCTGTATTGTCAGTGAAGCCAGCTAGGAGCCAGGGCAGGGGAGGCAGAAAATTCCTGGAACTTCATAGAACCCTTCCGGAAACTTCTCCTGCTTTCTAGGAGCAGGGCACCAGGGTATAAAAAGAGTGCTCGCACACCAGCTCTTCAGTTCACTTCTGGACCTGTGAAAGGGCTCTCAAAGAACGCCTGCTGCTGTGACCTGCTGCACACTCTGCCAGGCTGCTGCTGTACCTGGAAGGACTGCTTTGCTGCCTGGAGTCTGCTAGGGAGCTTCAAAGACCAACTCTGCTTCAGAGTCCTGCATCACCTCCTACAACCAGGACTCCAGAAGTGACTCCAAGGGCTAGTTCAGCTGGTCTCCTGTTTTGAGCCATAGGGGCATAACAGACTCCCACCATCTTAAACAGGCATCTGGACCCAGACTGAGTGAGTCTTTCAAGAAGTCTCCTTTCACTCCTGGACCCTTGGTTGAGGTGCTAAAGGTGTCCAGGTCGCCAATTTTTAAACTGAGGACTTGATATTTTGAACCTTAAACGTAAGAAGAAAAATCATAACTGGTTCTACTAATTGGATTTTAATGGTTTTGGTGTTAAATAATTTATTAACAATTTCTCTATTTCCTAAATTGGTTTGGGATTTTAATTGTGTTGTGTTTTCACTGTGTTGCTGTTTGTGTACTGCATAAACACATTGCCTCTAAGTTTAGCCTGACTGCTTTCTGTGCCTAGCTAACTAGAGTTAAGCACAGGTTAGTTTACTGACTTATTGTGGTTCATCTTGCAAGGGATTGTGGCTGTTGCTTGAACAGTGTTTACACCCAAGTCAACCAACAACCCAATTGCTTACAGTGATATAAATGTAATATGTGCTGATTAGCTACTCTGCTTTACACACACATCCCGGTCATCTAGCTATTAGTTGTTATACTTTGCATGTGGTGGTGTGTAGGGCTCCTGCCTCCATCTTATGCGTGTAGCCACTGCCTTCTCTGTACTTTTTGCCTCCTTGAGGCGCTTCTCCCATAATCTAGCAAGTTTTCATATTCTGTGCTTTAGCCCTACACATACCTCTTTTCTGCGCTTCAACTTCTTCTTTTACAAAGCCATGTTTTTCCCTACAGTGCATTGCACCTCTCGTTGTTAGGGGGTCCGTGATTACTCCCTTAACTAAGTAGTCCTTATATACCTGACTAATGTCTACACTGAAATTAATTTCCTTTAATACGAAAGGGCCGAGGCATCCATCGAAGAGCAGGAAGGTCCCAGATTACTCCCTCCCTGAATGGGGACGTAGTGTTTCTACAGGAAACAAAGAGAGGTCACAAAGAAGCACTCTCTATGTGCAATGGCTGGGTGCATGACTTATCCTTCTCCTTGGCAATGGCTAAAAATGTGGTGGTAAATCTAATAGCAAAGAAATCTGGTCTGTCAAGCATTACTCTGTACAGGATGACAGTGTCAGGTGGCTGATTATCCGACTCCATGCTGGAAGCTTGGAGGTGTTTGCAATAAACCTATACATTTCGAACACTGGTGATCCTGGCTTTGGGTCCCAGCTGGCAGACAAACTTGCACTGCTTCCCACGAAGGACCATATAATTTTGGGAGGGAACTAACTTACCAATGGACACCTTCATGGATAGGAATTCACCCTTTAAATATAGAATCCCTAAAGCAGAAAAGGTGATGCGCTCACTTTGTTTTTCGCATGGCTTAGTAGATGTATGGAGGCTACACAATCCCACAGAAAATTACTTTACCTTCTTTTCCCCTCCACCTAATAGTTTCTCCAGAACTGATTTTATATCATCATATTTAACTCATCACTACTTCTGACCATGCAGCCATCACATGTCGTTTAGGCTACTACCCCCTCAATCCAAAAACTATTGGAATGAACACCGCCATTCTGGAAATCGAATCTGATGTAGGTGAATTCAGTAAGGAAGTAGCCTTGTTCCTAAAAGATAACACACCCTCGGTGTCCTCTCCATTTACTCTTTGGGACACTTTGAAATGTGTTTTTTCGGGAACAGGTTATAAAGGGAATGGCTAATAAAAAACAAAACAATTAGAACATCCATGGACAAATTATGGGCTGATATTAAGGCTCAAGAAATGTTATTCCGCGGCTCAAAAGACCCTGCTGCCCTGATAACTCTAAAAAACAAATCTGAAATATGAATATAATAAAATTCTAACTAAACACGTTCACTTAAGGGTAAAACATTGTTTTATATAAATAAAGCTGGGAAAACCCTAGCCACTTACTTAGAAATTATTGTGGAGTTCCTTTTAATTTTTAACATTAAAGACCATTTAGGCTACATCGAACCAAATATGAGTGACATTCTCCGAATCTTTCAGAAATGCTATACCCACTTATACTCCCCTTCAGTCACTACTTCCAAAGACACCGGTCTGAAATTTCTTCAGTCTTTACTGATAAAAGCCCTTTTCTACTGAGGATGGTGGGCAACTGAATAAGCTGATATACTGGGGCGAGCTCATTCCATCTGGAAAGACGTTGTGATCAGGTTCTACTTTGGCCTTGGGCTCGGATCGTGTGTTGCCTGTCTTGTCCACACATCAACTCATGGAGCGCAAGGAGGCCCTGTTCTATTATATATCTTCCTCTGCCCCTTGGCCCGGACCATTTAGCCTTTCAAATGGCACCTGATCAGCATACCTTATTCCTGTGCAGGGAGCACTCCTGCACCACCAATACCATGGCCCTCAATGTGGATGCTTCTACCTCGAGTGAGAACCAGAAGATACATGAGCAATCCACGCACCCACACGGCCGGTATCTGCAAATCTGATTGAGGTAAGCATGAAATGACAGTACTGAGTAAGGCTAAGAGCTGGAAATCACTTCATCCATTTTAAGAACCCCAGAACGGTGTTATGGCTTGTTTTCCCCACCTCACTGCATACAATGATTTCACAGAACCTGCACAGAACACAGTAGTACAAATGGAGTATCAACAGACATACAGAACAAGTTACTTAACACTCTTTTTGGTGGATACTCTATCTAACTGCACCTTTAAACTATTTCCTGGTGCCAGATTGGAGCTAGAAGATTTCACAACATTAATCCCACGTGCCTGTAGGTGAAGTTGTGCGGCACTGCACCACCTTTGTTACATCCCAGAGTAAAGAACAGAGCCACATATCAGCCTTCCCTTTGCATGCAGGCGTCAGTTTATTTCTCAACTCTACATGTGCCCTAGGTGCCCAACAATAATTTGTCTATACCAGTGGGCAGGGTCCTGGATTGAGACCTTCTTAGATTGAAAAGGATGAGGAGGTGGCAGAGTCATGAGGAATCTGCAGTTAGACAGAGTATGCACTAGAAAGAGAGTTATCAAAGGTAAGTACCTTGTTCTTCTGATGGACACTTCTAACCCTCCCTCACCTTCAGAATAGATACTAAACAGTACCTCTCAAGGTGGTGGGTATGTGGAATGGCTCACATCAAGAAGTTATACAGGATCAAAGGAGTAAAATACCCTTATCGATGGACCTGGCTGTCAAGACAGTAGGGTTTTGTAAGTTTTGTAAACATGTGTATCAACGGTCACGTCGCAAAGTGACCGATGTCAGGTATAAGCACTCAGCACGCCAGGATAGTGGGAGCAACCTTGGACATGTAGAATGGGCTCTCAAAACCTAAGGAAGCTGCTTCTTGGCCAGTGCAAGCAGATCTTGATGCAGAGGACTATTCAACTTGACAGCCTTTCTTTGCCCCTTAGAACCCAACAAAGGGATAATCACTCACTCAATACTCTTTGGTGCTATTGATGTAGACATTTGAAGCTCTTCTAGGATACAGCTGATGGGAGTCTTTCCTACTCTTTCAAGGGGAGAAATAGGGGTTTAGAATATTGGAAGAGTAATGGATTGTCCAACCTGAAAAGCTGCAAAAACGTTAGACAAAAAGGCCACCTTGGTCTGCAGTACCACTTAATCCAGAAAAAAGTTGGTATAAAGTGGGTGCACCAAGAAAGCTTGGAGTTTGCTCACACAACGTGCCAAGATCACTGACACCTGAAACACAGTCCTTAAGACTGTGGAGACGTAATGGACAGCTGTGCATTTTTTCAACAGGCATAGACATGAGAAAAGTGAGAACCAAACTAAGATCCCACTGTGGAATCACAAAGGGCTATGGATGCAACAAATAAATCAAACCTTAAAAAAACACAATGGGTGAGCTGACCAGGGATGGTTGGGCCAGTTACCATGAAAAGTCCAAGAGAGCATAAATATGACTGTTAATGGAGCCCAATGCAATTTGTTGCTAGGCCAGAGATAGAATGAGCAATATGATGTACAACAGTTTGTCCTGAGAGGGATCAGTATTGCAGGTGCCATGTCAGGCTATAACATTTTCCCAGCACCAGGCACAGACAGACTTAGTAGATGGACACCAAGCAGACAGAATAACATTCAGAACTTTGGGAGGGAGTCTGAATACCGTCGACTGCAGACAAACATGGAGATGCAGACTGTCCTATCATCCAGCTGCACAGGAAGTGACATCACTGGATGTCCCTTCAACCACTGGCACAGAAGTGACATCACAGGTTTACCGTCAAAATCACCTTTAAAAAAAGAAGCAAAGCAAGAGGACTTCACTTGACATAAATTCATCAGCAGAGGAAGTGATATCACTGCATTTCCCATCATCAATCTGCACAGGAAGTGACATCACTTCTTGCCTTCTCACTACTTCAATTCTTCAGGAGTCCCCAACAAAGAGCAGACATGCACAAGGGCTTAGCCTGTTTGGGCCTCTGAGGGCTTTGGGCCAAAACCCCTGTTCCTGTGGCACCTAGAATGTAGGAAGCTGGCTCTGTATATACTATATCAAAATGAGATAGAGGCCCTAATTATGTCATTGGTGGTAAAAACCGCCTACCGCCGTGGTGACAACCACCAAAACACTGTCACTGCAGCTACCATCCGTCTGCGATACTAGGATCCCTGCCGAACTACCGCAACAAGAAGGGGTGGAAATCTGGCAGTGATCATAGTGGCAGATGGTGGTAAGGTGGCGCTGCTACCACTAGCAGCACCACGCCAGTAGATCGCCGCCAGCCGTATCATGACCTGTGATTTGGCCTGGCGGTGTTCTGCTGGCGGACGCTGCTGGCAGTAGCAGCGCCCCTACCCGTTCCCTGACGGAAGACCACCTGGAAGAAGGTAAGTTGGGCTTCCGACAGGGGAGGGGGTGGGGGGTGTTGTGTGTGTGTTGTGTGCATGAATGCGTCGGTGTGTGTGGTGTTGTTTGTGTGGGTGTATGCATGTGTGTGAATGTGTGTATGAATTGTAACGTGAGTGCGTGTCTGCATGTCAGAGTGAATGTGTGTACGAATGTGTGCGAGCATGACTGGATGCATGCTTCTAGGAATGAGTGTTTGCCAGTGTCAGTGAGTGGGTGTAAGCATGGTAGGTGTCTGCGGGTGTGTGCATGTAAGGGGGGCTGGAGGGTCAGAAGGGGGGGGGGGAGTGTGGATGGAGGTGGGGGGCGTCTGGGGAGTGTTGGGGGAGTGGGTGAGCCGCCTATCAGTGACAGGGAAGCAATTCCCTGTCACCGGTAGGGCCTACCGCCATGGTTTTTGTGGCGTTGCTAACTCCACGAAAACCATGGTGGTTGGCTGGCTCAAAATGCCACCGGCTATACTATAGCGGCCGCCGGGCTGGAGATTGACATCTCCGGCCCAGAGGCTGCTACCGCCATGGCGGACTGAGTGGAGAAGTGGCGGGTTGGCCGTTGCCAACCCGCCATTCTCATAATGTGGCGGTATGTACCGCCAGCCTGTTCGCGGTACTGCCTGTCATAATGACCCCCATAGTGTGCACAGAGGCCAAAGGTTCCCCAGGCTAAAGTAGATAATACTAATGCTCCCTTTTGTGGTAGTGTGGTCAAGCAGTTAGGCTTATCAGATAGTAGTGCAAAACATTTGTTGTACACACGCAGGCAATAAATGAAGCACACGATCAATAACTAACTCCAGGCCAATGGTTTTTATTTAGCAAAAATATATTTGGTTACTTTATCTCTAGAACCACAAGATTCAAGTTGCAGGGAAGTACATTTGCAAGTAAATATCCAACATATGTATCAATACCACTTTGTTTCAAATTGGCAAGTTATATGGTTTTTGAATAAAAAGCAGTAATCTGTTTCAGAAGTCGACACAGTGGAATTTACAAAGACAGTTCTGGGGGGGGAGGAAAAGTTAGCACAGTTCAAGGTAAGTCTCCGGGGATTAGGATGTCCACAGATTGGGTTTCAAGTTAACCCCAAACACCCACCACCAGCAACACTGGCACCTATGGAGGCCGGGGGCGCTTGAATTCAAGTCTGCTTGCAGACAAGTAACTGCGTCTTAGGAGGGCAGACCTGGGGGCTTTAGAGGAGTACCGGGAGGGGGGCCACAGGTCAGCACCAAACACACACCCTCAGAAGCGCAGGGGGGGGCGGGTGCAAACAGCATTGCGCTCCCAATGCTTTCCTATAAGGAGACCCCATGGGTCACAGAGATGTTGCAGGTGAAATCCAGGAGGTCAGTTCCAGGAAATCAAAGGCTAGACAAGTAGGAAGGCTGCCTGCTGGACGTTACTGCGCCAAAGGTCGGATTCCCCAAGGCCAGGGGGCTGCTGGTTCAGGGGTATCTTTTGGCGTCCGGAATCTTCGTCTGGTACTGTTATGGTCAAGGTTATGCTCCGGATTCAGACTGCAGGCATTGTCGTGTTGGACAGGAGGGGTCAACCCAGGGTGGACACTAGGACAGAATCGCCTGGGGACCAGCTCTAGTCGAAGGAGGCACTTAGAAATGGGCACTGGGTGCAGAGCAGGCAGGGCTCGGGGATCTGGGGCAGTTCTGGAATCCCTTGTTGGTGTTTCTTTCTGGACAGGGCTGCTGTCCATGGGAGTTTTTGGTCCTCTGGGGTAAAGGCAGTTCTTTTGAGGCTTTTAAAAGGTCGCTGGTCCTAAAGGATGCGTCACCTTTTGGATGCAGGGCTTCGGAAGCTGCAGACAGGCCAGTAGGGTTGGGGCCAAGTCAGTTGGTGTCTTCAGGCTTCTCTGCTAGGGGTTGGCTTAGCAGTCCTCCTTTTCTTCTTTCTTCTTCTTGAGGTCGCCAGGAATCTGACAGGTTCAGAGGAGCCCTTTAATCCTTGATTTAGGGGTGTTACAGGGGTCAGAGGGCAGAAGCCGATGGCTACTGTCCCTGAGGGAGACCACACCCTCTGGTGTCCACTCCTTTTGGGGAGGGAGACACAGACCTAACCCTATTGGTCCCTGTCCTCCAAACCAAGATGGAGGATTTTGCAATGAGAGGGTCACTTCAGCTCTGGCCACCTTAGGGGTGGTCCCAGCTGAAGTGGTCACTCTTCCCTGTTTCCCTAATTTTCCCACCGGACTTCCCGCCAAAAGTGGGGCTTTGTCCGGGGGCGGGCCTCTCCACTAGCTGGATTGCCCTTGGGCAGTGTTACAAGAGGCCTTAGCCTTTGAGGCTCCCTGCCAGGTGTTACAGTTCCTGCAGGGGGGAGGTGTGAAGCACCTCCACCCAGTGCAGGCTTTGTTTCTGGCCTCAGAGAGCACAAAGGCTCTCGACTCATGTGGTCAGAAACTCATCTGGAAGTGGCAGCCAGGCACAGACTGGTCAGTCCTGCAATAGAAGTTTGGCTAAAATTCAGGGGGCATCTCTAAGATGTCCCCTGGGTCAATTTTTCAATAAATCCAACACTGTCATCAGTGTGGGTTTATTGTGCTGGGAAGTTTGATACCAAACTTTCCAGACTTCAGTGAAGCCACTATAAAGCGGTGGAGTTCGTAATGACAAACTCCCAGCCCGTATACTTTACGCGGCCACACTGCACTTACAATGTCTAAGAATGGACTTAGACATTGTAGAGGCATATTGCTCATGCATCTATGCCATCACCTGTGGTATAGTGCACCCTACCTTACAGCTGTAAGGCCTGCTAGAGGGGTGACTTACCTATGCCACAGATAGTGGTTTGTGGACATGGCACTCTGAGAGGCCATGTCGACTTTGTATTTGTCTCCCCAACAGAACACACAAGCTGCAAAGGCAGTGTGGATGTGCTTGGTGAAGGGTCCCCCAGGGTAGCATGATACATGCTGCAGCCCTTGGGGACCTTCTCTGGCCACAGGGCCCTTCGTACCATGGGCACCTTTTACAGGGGACTTAACTGTGTGCCAGGGGTGTGCCAGTTGTGGAAGCAATGGAACATTTTTAGGGAAAGAACACTGGTGTTGGGGACTGGTTATCAAGATCCCAGCACACTCTCAGTCAAGCCAGCTGGTCTAGGTCCTGCAATCTAGGCAAACAAGTAACACTCAACTCCATAGAGCTGAAGACATACAATTTAATTATCTCTACCACATCCTTTCTTATCTACAGTCCTCCCAGGCAGAACAAGGACTTCACTGATGAATTTGTAGATCCCTTCACCACCTTTCCTATCCGGCATGGCCACACCACCCTCTTGGGTGACTTCACCTCCCAGACAATGCAAGCTCAAAAGTAGCCTAAGCAGCATCCTCTTCAAACTCACTGATACACTCAACATGGTACAGCATGTCACACAACCAATACACTCCAAAGGCTCCATCCTCAATCTTGTCTTCTCAATAACACCAACAATCCAGGGCAAACCACCCATACTCTTGGACTCGGATGACCACAGTGTCATCCCTATCCCCCTGTTCAGCACACTACCAACAAACCACAACACAAAAGAGAAGCTCAAAACTTAAGATCCTTCAAATACTTCTCTATAAACAACCTAATGCAGAAACTGCTCTATATGTGTGATGCCAACACCCTTCAAAAATATTTCGACAGTTTTTTAAAAAACCTCTGTTATCGCTCACGCTTTAATTACAACAAACCAAAGTGAAAGCCAATGCCTTCACTTGCATGGTATTCTAACGATCTTGCTGACAATAGGCGATCTAGTCATGGACAGGAAAAAAAAAACAGTACTCCTGAGGACCTCTTCATACTACACCATCATCACCAATGAAGTCACCAACAGAAGCAGAACACTGTTCAAAATAGTCAAGCACTACACCCCCACCAGATTCGCCTATTCCTCACTCTACAGAAAAGTGCAATGCCATCCACCTCTTCTTCAGGTGAAAAAAATACAGAAGATCCAACAGCACATTCACAATACCAAGTCGGCTTCATCTCTCACACACACTCCTTCCCACAGAATCCGCAATGGAGCCTTCAAAGCTCTATCTCTCCCTAACCTGGCTTACATACTTAACTCCCTCAACTCCACTTCCTATGAAGATGAGGTCTTGTCATCCTTCAATAAAGCTGTCTTTGGGGATGTTCTCTTATCCCTACTGGTTTTCAACTCTTCCCCCACTCAACACATCTTCTCAGACGCTCTCAAGACTGGCTAGAGCCTCCCAATCCTACAGTAGACCCTGATGACCTCACAAAGTCACCTACCATTTAATCAGCAAGATCACTGAAAAAGCAGTCTATGTTCAACTCCCAAGATCACATCACTGCTAACTCATCCCATCAACAACTACCAGTCTGGCTTCAGATCAAGCTTCAGCCATCATGATCTGTACCCAGCTTATCTTGCATACAAGTTAACGATCTGTGGTTGTGGTTCTTGGCACACCCTCAGCCCGGACACCATCTGAATGCAGACGTATAAAAAAACACAAAAAAAAAAACACATCAGGCTTTTCCATCTATGCACCCAGGATCTAACTATTCCTTGTCAAGAATGCCCCATTGCTGCTCCAATTGAGGAAAGAGTTGATGATACAACTCTTTAAAAAACAGTCCAGCACAATGCATTAACTGTCAACAAATCAGCTTCCTCTCCTATTACTTGCCTACTTTAAGACTGCTTTTGACCATGTAGGTTGGCGCTATAGAAATACAATATACATTGAATACATGCATATACACTGTGCAGATTCGGGTGCAGAAACCTGCTTTGCTGCTCTGACAGAAGGACCTACCAAAGGCGTAGTCTAATTGGAGAATAGATACTCATGCCCAGATGTTCCTGGTACCACACTTTCCTTGCCCAATCTAGAGCCACTAGGATGACTTAGGCCTGATCATTCCTTATCTTCAGAATTCAGGGCAGGAGAGGTAGTGGTGGGAAGGCATACAGGAGGACCATGCACCAATCTATCCGGAACATGTCTCTAACGGATAGTCCTCTTGGAAACTCCACCATGCAAATATTTTTATACAGCACGTCCTCTACCATAACAAAAAATCTAATCAGAGTTCTCTTCATTACTGGGGAGAGTAACCACTATTTGTAATGCTCCAGGCCTCTCCAGCTGAGCTCACCTGCCCTGGTAGCAAATGCCCTGTTGCTCTAGCTAGTTCTACAGGAGAAACACATCCTGGCACAAGCCCGAAGACCAGACCCCGCCCTGCTTGTTGCAGTACCACATAGCAGTGAAGTCTGTGCGAATCTAATCCAGCCTCCCTTTCACAGACGGTAGGAAGGCATTCAGTGCCAGGATAATGACCCACAACCCCAACAGGTTGACTTAGAGACTGGACTCTGCTGGAGACCAGTTATCTAGTCTCCACCTCTCTCAAATGATCTCCCCATTCCAATAGTGAGGCCGTCTCTCACCATTCATAAGCTCCGGGTGGAGTAGAGAGAGGGTTCAGCACGGTTCCAACTGTGGCTGAGCCAGCATGCACGTTTTTGCAGTCTCCTCTGAAGCCTTAGTCAATTGAGACTCCAGGTTTCACTGCAGGGTCTGCATATGTCACCCAGCATAGTTGACTAGCAGAATGCAGGATGCCAAGAGGCTCAGAACCTCAGAGCCACCCTCACTGGGACCCAGGACCTAGGCAGAAACATTGGGATAACAGCCTGAATGTCCTGGACCCATTGTAGAGAGGGAAGGCCTGAAACTGCAGTGTCGAGGATGGATCCAACTTAGGGCAGCCTCTGCGAAGGGGACAAGTGTGGTTTCATCATGTTGACAGACAACGCCAATAATGTTAAGAGGTTCACCTTCATCAGGACATGGTGTAGAACGGACTGTGGCGCACCCATTTTTAGCAGCTAGTCACAAAGGTAAGGGAAAACTGGTAGCCTGACCTGCGAAGGTGTGCTGCGACAACCACCATCACTTCTGTGAAAACCAGAGGGGCACTGCTGAGGTTGAAGGAAAGCACAACAAACTGAAAATGCTCCTGGCCCACCTTGAACTACAAGTAGCAGCTGTGAGACTGCAGGACGGGTGCAAGAAAGTGGGCATCCTGAAGGTCTAAAGCCACCATTTTAGATCCGGGGCAGACAGAACCAGTGAGCACCTTGAATCTTTCCTTCCACAAGTCGACATTCAAAGCACAATGATCTTAAATGGGACAAAAGCCGCTCTTCTCCTTCATCAAGGGTAAATAATAGGAGCAAACAGCCAATTCCTATTTCTTTGGATGAAACCCTCGCTATAGCTCCATTGGCCAAAAGAGCCTACAATTCTTGGAACAAGCTGAACATCTGATTTGCTGGGAGATGGTCAGCTGTAAGTGGGAGGTATGGCAATTTGGAAAGGGGTGGCAGGTTATAGCCCATTGGACGATCTGGAAACTCACCTGTCAAATGTGATATTTTGCCATCCCTGGTGAAAGAATTTGATTCCGACTTCCACAGGACATTCATGTGCTGTAAAGGCCAAACTAAAGTGCCTTGGAGGTGGATGCCAGAGGGGTGGGAGACATGGCAGTGGTGATCCCAGAAGTCCTATGCTTGTTGTGGGAGTGGTAGGTCTTGCATGGACAGTATCCCAAATACTCTGGAGTAGCCTTGAAACGGGCAAAACTGGTGAGGCTAATGTCCCAGAAATCTTTAGGGACATGCCAGGGCCCGGCTAGAAAAACATCCGCTAATCAAAGGTCTCAAGTTGCTTCGTCTCTCTGTCAGGAGGAGTTGGGGGGAAAGAATAGGGCTCACCCTACTGAAGTAAGCTTAAGCCTCCAGACTCTCTGGTGTAGGGTGCCAAGGCTCTGGCATCTGGCAACATGTATCCTTACTGGAGGGCAGGAACAGACTTTAAACCAGGTGCACAAGGGTGTCAGTAAGAGCCTCAATAAATGTGAGTAATGGTTCTGACGCTGTTTATTCTGATTGCAATATGTCTGTAAGTACATTGGTTTAAACTGCTATTGAGGGCAATTGCAAGTCCAGAACTGCTGCAAAGCATCTCTCATTACCACGGCGAAGGAGCCACTTACTTCTGTTGGTGGTCAAAGGAGGGATAAAACAACTTAGTGTCTGGGGAAGTATTCAACCCACTGGTATCTTGAAAATCCAGATATAGATTGTCATCCTCATTACGTTGGGGAAAATACTCCCTCTCACCATCATTGTCATCCCAAAAGGCTTGTTGGCTCTGCTCAAAGTCCGAACTAAAGTCCAACTGAGATGCGACCTTGTCAAGGCTGAGATGGATTTGACACAAATGATATGTCAGACATACAGAGTCATCTTCTGGTGCCAGACTCAATGTCTTAGGCATGCACTGTGGATTTTGTTGCTGTATTGGAAGTTGGCTCCAGCAGCGGAGTGGAACCCAAAGAGAGTTTCTGGACGCACAGATGGTGGTGAAGGCTAATTGACTGGAGTATAAAAAAAGTATATAGACTGGAGGCCTCCTCGGATCTGTGAGGCCCAAAAAGGTCACGAGAGGCCAGAGGGGTGCCAAAAATTCACCATGTGCCCTCTGTTAAAGCCTCAAACTATTCCAACATCGCAGATAGACCAGGAACCTCAGTGCATCACAGTTCTAGGATCAGCTCTTCGTCAGAGGACTGACAGTAGTACCGCGAGGCTCCCTGGCGTTCACACAACTTCCGAAGTTAAGAGAGGCAGGACTAGGATAAACCCTGCTTGGGCTTTCGTGCTTCTGCTTAGACTTTGACTTAACGGAAAACTTGGACTTTGATGAGAACCTGCCAGATGGTGTCCTCGAGAACTGGAACAGCTCCACACACCCAATTTTTGACAGAAGTGAGACTTCTGGGGCTTGTTTCAGTGTTCCGCAACGTACAGCTTTGCTTTATGTACTCAAATAAGTTTTGAGTTCATAAGGGCACACTCGTCTCAGGACTTGAAGTTGCACACCAAACTCAAACTAAAAGCAAGCCTTGCGGTGATCTGCACAGACATTTGTGTGCGACAATCCCTACAGGGCTTAAACCTTGTAGTTTTAGGAGGAGACATAGCCCCTGCACACTGGTACAAGGAATGTGGTGAGAAAACTTGTCAAAGACGAGGGATAAAGTTTGGAATGATCAGAAAGAAAGGAACTGACGTCAGCACACAGCAAGAGTACTAATATTGGGCTCCATTTGTCACTTTTGGGGCAGAACAAATTAGGGGTGTCACCACACAACGCCTCCTATCAGAGCACAGGAGCAATGCTGTAAAATCTTTGTGATCTAGTTTGGTGCCTAGAAATACATTTAAAAGGTGAGTAATCTGCAGTTACAAGTATTCATCAGAAACCAGAGTTTTCCTCCTCTCCTGGCTTTTGATTACTTTTTCTAAGCGTTTATAATTTACATGAAAAATATATCATTTAGTTTCTTACAGGATATAACAAACCGTTGACAATTAAGTTGTTGAGAGAGAGAAATGTGCTGGCTGAAACTACTGTTTGAATGCCCTACCCCGAAAGTCAAAGCCTAGACGAGGTATTTGACCATTAAGTAAGCATGCATTAGTTCTTAACATCTGTAGGTCTAGTGGAAACTGAAAAGGTTATCACAAGGATTGCATAGTTGCTTCTGACTTCCCCAGAAGTGGGGGGGCTTGGTCAGATATTTCGCAACAAACGTTTCACTTTTTATATTCATCCAGTCAGCATGCACATTCAGGGAGATGTTATGAATATTTAGATATGTATTTACCTGGCAGATCCTGAAAAGCTGTTCTGACTTGAGCCTAGTCCAGTCGCATGAGATACTCGATGTGAAACACAACCTGTAAAGTGAACAAACATACCTCTGAGCGAGGATACATAGATAGGTACATTAGAGTGCAATTCGTATTGGTAGAGTATAAAAGAGTAATCACCTGCAACCGTGGATGCGTATCTAGGATATCCTTCAAACGTTCAGCGCAAAGTGCTACCAACTGGTTTTACACCAATTCATTCTTAAGTTTAAAATAACCACTACGAGCCATTCTACTACCTTTGTAGTAGCAGAAACTGATTATTCAGGCTGCCTCACTGGCGATGTTAAAAGCTCCCTTAAACAGAATATCCAACAGCAGGAAGCATAAATTCCTTTAGGCACTGCAATTTATGTTAGTACAGTACCGAGTATAGAGCCACGCACTGGCAGAATATTGCACAAAGAGCCCTGCAGAGGAACAGTCATATGGACTGGTGGCAAACTGATAAGATGGGTGCACAGACCTTTCCTGCAACATGGAGACCACTCCAGGTTCTCTCGTCATAATACCTGGGTGACTTATGTGGCCAAACATCTGCAAGATACGGACTGGACTAAACTACTGGACTTTCCCCACAAAGTATCCCACTGCTGTCACTTTAAGTACATTCATAGAGCTTTCTTGGGAATGCATGCTGCCCGTTGCTTGCCAATGGCTTTGTGGTTTGTAAGTCGCATTTCATTGCTTTCAATTTGCTGGCTTTGTTTTAGGCTATCCAGTTTGAGTTTGTCCCTTCCCCAAACCTTATTTACAGTATCCTTCCGAGTACTCCCTTTCTGTAAACAGGCCTGTAAATCTTGCTCTTATCTCATCACATTTGCTGTGCATTCAAGGAACAAGGTCAAATGTCAGGCTCTGTCTTCTGAGGGAACCTAGTATTTACTTTGCTTTCTCTGACTTCAAAGTGAGAGGATTTATGCGACAGTCATGCTGGATACTAGGGGTAGGAAAGAGTTTTTTCTATCACATGACAACATTTAAATAAACTGCAAGGATTTCAGAATACATCAGAATCAAGAGTACAAATGCAGCACATTTTTGTTAATTCTGAACTGTGCTGGAAACCAGTACCTTTATATGATTAAAACAAATCATTACATTAGCAATTTCCACACATTATCATCTGTGCACTGTATAGTTTTAGTTGAAAAACTGTATGTCTGTGCAAACGTAATGGTCATTTCAATCAAACACGTGTTGTCTGTAATGGCAGTGTTACCACACCATGCATACTCATCTCCATTCTACTCTGGACCACTCCACACCACTGCACCCTACTCTGCACCACTCCACTTTACACCACTCCATGCCACTGCACTGTGGGATACTGCACTCTTCTCCACTCTGAACCACTCCACTCTAGACCACTGCACTATATGCTACTTCACACTACGCCTCTCTTCTCTACTCTACTCTGTGCCACTCTACTCTATGCCAATGCACTTTATGCCACTCTACACCACTGCACTCTGCATGCTATACCACTCCAGTCTAGGCAACAACAATCTACTCCGCACAAATTCACTCTATGCAACTCTGTAACATTACACTGTACACCACTGCACTCTATGCTAATACACTCTATGCTAGTGCACTTTACTCAACTCTATGCCCCTGCATGCTACATCAATACAGTGTACGTCACTCTAATCTACTCTGCACCACTACACTCTACACCACTTTACTCAATGCTATCACACTCTATGCCACTCTATGCAACTCCACTCTACCCTGCACCTCTCCACTCTACACCACTTCACTCTACTGTGAAACAATCTACTTTACGCCCCTGCACTCTGCACCACTGCACTCTACCCTGCCATTCTCCGCTCTGTTATTGCACTCTACTCTGAAACAGTCTACTCTATGCCACTGCACTCTACGCCACTCTGCCCCACTGTACTCTACTCAAATGCACTCTAAACAACTGCACTATACCCCACTGCACTCTACTCTGCACCACTGTACTCTATGCCACCCTACTCCACTATACACCACTGCACTCTATGACACTCTACTCTGCAACACTGTACTCGCCGCCACTAAACTCTACACCACTCTACTCTGCACTACCTTATTCGGCACCATTACAGTCTATGCCACTGCGCTCTATTCCACTCCACTCTGCATAACTTGACTCGATGGCACTGCGCTTTACAGCACTATACTCTACTCTGCCCCACTCTACACTACTTCACTCTGCACCACTCTACACTACTGCACTCTCTGCCACTGTATTGTACGCCACTCTACTCTGCTTTCATGCCACTGCACTCTAAACCACTGCACTCTATACCAATGCACTTTAAACAACTTCACTGTATGCCACTGCACTCTACACCACTGTACTCTACATCACTTCACTGACATTCTACTCTGCACCACTCACTTTATGCCACTGCGCTCTACAACACTCTACTCTGTACTACTACATTCTATGCCAATACTCTACACCACTGCACTTTATGCCACTGAGCTCTATTCCACTCTACTCGGCATAACTTGACTAGAAGGCACTGCGCTTTACAGCACTATACTCTACTCTGCACCACTCTACACTACTTCACTCTCTGCCATTGTATTGTACGCCACTCTACTCTACGTCACTCTACTCTGCTTTCATGCCACTGCACTCTAAACCACTGCACTCTATACCAATGCACTTTAAACAACTTCACTGTATGCCAGTGCACTCTACGCCACTCTACTCCACTCTACACCACTTCACTGACATTCTACTCTGCAACATTGCACTCTCCGCCACTGCACTCTACAACACTCCACTCTGTACTACTACATTCTATGCCAATACTCTACACCACTGCACTCTATTCCACTTTACTCTGCATCACTGCAATCTACGTCACTGCACTTTACAGCACTATACTGTACTCTGCAGCGCACCACTCTACACCACTACAATCTATGCCGCTAGTCTCTGCTGCACTCTATGCTCCTGCACTCTACAACACTCTACATTACTGCACACTCTGCCACTCTATTGTACGCCACTCTACTCTATGCTGCTGCACTCTATCAATCAATCAATCAATCAAAGAGATTTATAGAGCGTGCTACTCACCCGTTAGGGTCTCAAGGCGCTGGGGGGGGGGTAGATCACTGTTCAAAAATCCAGGTTTTAAGGTTTTTCTGAAGAGTAGGAGGTCCTGGGTTTTGCGGAGGTGGGTGGGGAGGGTGTTCCAGGCTTTGGGGGCCAGATAGGAGAAGGATCTGCCCCCCGTGGTGGTGTGTTTGATGCGGGGGACTGAGGCGAGGGAGAGGTCGGCGGAGCGGAGGTGGCGTGTGGGAGTGTGGAAGGTCACTCTCTCGTTGAGGTAGGTTGGGCCGGTGTTGTGGAGGGATTTGTGCACGTGGATGAGGATCTTAAAGGTGATCCTTTTGTCTATGGGGAGCCAGTGGAGGGATTTGAGGTGTGGTGAGATGTGTTCATGTCGGGGCAGGTCGAGGATGAGTCGTGCTGCTGAGTTCTGGATTCGTTGTAGTTTGCGTTTGAGTTTTTGTGTGGTGCCGGCGTTGAGGGCGTTGCCGTAGTCAAGCCTGCTGCTGAGGAGAGCGTGGGTGACTGTCTTTCTGGTCTCTGTGGGGATCCATTTGAATGTTTTCTTCAGTGTGCGGAGTGTGTTGAAGCATGAGGAGGTGAGTGCGTTGATTTGTTGGGTCATAGAGAGGGAGGGGTCCATGATGATGCCGAGGTTGCATGTGCGTGGTTTGCGGGGCCTAGTGTGGTGGGCCACCAATAGGGGTCCCACGTGTTTTTGTGAGGACCAAAAATGATAATTTCGGTTTTGTTGGAGTTGAGTTTCAGGTGGTTGGCTGTCATCCAGGCAGCGGTGTCAAGGAGTGCAGCGTGTAGGTTGGTTTTGGCGGTGGAGGGGTTGCGGGTGAGGGAAAAGATGAGTTGTGTGTCATCAGCGTATAAGAGGATGGTGGTGCCGTGGGGTTTGAGGATGTTGGCTAGTGGGGCCATGTAGATGTTAAAGAGGGTGGGGCTGAGGGAGGAGCCTTGTGGAACTCCGCATGTGATTTTGGTGGTGGATGATTGGAAGGGTGGGAGACTGACTTTTTGGGTTCTGTCGGTAAGGAAGGAGGTGAGCCAGTCCAGGGCTAGGTGGCGGATCCTGGTGTCATGGAGTCGTGTAAGGAGTGTGTGGTGGCAGACAGTGTCAAAGGCTGCGGAGAGGTCGAGGAGTATGAGCGCTACGGTCTCGTCCATGTCGACTCTGGATCTGATTTCGTCGGTGCAAGCGATGAGAGCGGTTTCCGTGCTGCGGTTCTTGCGGAACCCAGATTGGGAGGGGTCAAGTGTGTGATTTGTCTCGAGGAAGTGGGATAGGCGGGAGTTGACTAGTTTTTCCGTGACCTTGGCTGGGAAAGGGAGGAGGAAGATGGGGCGGTAGTTGGAGAGGTCGTCTGGGTTGGCTTTGGGTTTTTTTAGGAGCGCGGTAACTTCCGCGTGTTTCCAGGGGTCAGGAAGGTGGCGGTTGCGAATGAGCTGTTGATTATGGCTCGGCGTATAGGGCTATGGTGGGACTGGCCTTGTTGTATATTCGGTGGGGGTATGGGTCGGAGGGGGAGCCAGAGTGAATGGAGTTCATTGTCTTTTCAGTTTCTTCGTCGGTGCCACTCTACTCTGCACCACTCCACTCTGCACTCTACTATGCACCACTCTAATCTATGCCTCTGCATTTTGACACTACATTGTGCGCCGCTGAATTCTATGCCGCTGCATTCAATGACACTTAACTCTACACCACTATATTCTGCAACACTCTGCGCCAATGCACTCTACATCAGTCAAGTTCACTGCATACCACCTCACTATATGCCACTCTATGTGACTCCACAGTATGGCACTCCTAAACACGACACTCTCTGCCACTCCAGTCTATAACACTCTACTCCACTCTTTGCCATTCCACTCTGCGACACTTTGCGACACTCTCCTCTATGCTACTAACTTTTAGCCATGCTGAACAGCAGCCACTCTGGTGTATATCATGGCTAAAACACATTGGTAAAGCCAATAACTCTTGTAAAGACAAGACCTATTGGCTTTGCCAATGTTTGTTACTACTGTGTGATACCGAGGTCCCTGAAAGCACTGTGAATGTGTAAGTCCTTATTTTAAACATGCATTACACACACCATAATATAGGCTGCTACAAAATGTGCAAATACAATTAGGTTAAATTAAAAAGAAGTCCTTCTAAAATACAAATGTCAATAATATACAGATTATACCTACTGCAAACTTTTTTTATAACAGTCCATTAAGACCACACACTCAACAGCTCACCTCAGAACACCCTTACATTACATCTCTAAAAGAACATATCTTTGCCATCAGAAAGCTTCAAGTGACTCTTTTGGTTAAAGTCAATCCAGGTTTCCAAGCCCCTTTGCATTTGCAGATTTACCAGTTACGCACACTTGCATTTCTTTAGGGAAGGAGACACTCTGGCAACAAGGCCTGTGTCCTAATTACATTTTGGGGGTCATTCTGACCTCGGCGGTAAAAGGCCCTTACCGCCGGTCAGAAGACCGCCATAACACCGCCGCGGCCGCGGTTAACCGCCACGGTCATTCTGACCCACAACGGCCAAACCTCCAAAAATCCGTCCTCCACTGCAGCCCGCCACATCAGCGGGCAGCGAGAAACTGGAGATGACCAAACCTCCACCGTCACGCCAACAGAAATACGCCCATGCCATTACGACCCACGAATCCACACGGCGGTCATTCAAACGCGGTATTCCATTGGCGCTACACACCGCCGCGCTCAGAATACACACACAGCACCAAAACACAGCCACATTGGACAATTTTAAATACACACACCTGATACACATACACACACCACTCCCACACAATCAACCAACTATAAAACACACACCCACATCACCCACAAACCCCTGCGACCATAATTACTGAGAGAAGGAGAGAGAGACACAGCAGACAATCCATAGCAAGACACACTGAGGCACACTACACCATCACACACACCACATAGTAGCACAAAGCACCACTCACCAACATACTTATCATCACATACACCACCCCACACCTCACCCACACCACCCCATGGCACCCCAAAGGCACCCACGCTTTTCGGACCAAGAACTCCGGGTCATGGTGGAGGAAATCCTAAGAGTGGAACCCCAGCTCTTCGGCTCGCAGGTGCAGCACACCAGTATAGCTAGGAAGGCGGAGCTATGGCAGCGGATCGTGGACAGGGTCAACGCGGTGGGACAGCATCCCAGGAATAGGGAGGACATCCGCAAAAGATGGAACGACCTACGGGGGAAGGTACGGTCGATGGTCTCCAGGCACAACATCGCAGTCCAGAAGACTGGCGGCGGACCCCCACCCACCCCTCCCGAATTCACATCGTGGGAGCAAGACGTCTTGAACATCCTGCATCCTCAGGGCCTCGCAGGAGTACCCGGAGGAATGGACTCTGGTAAGTCCAATCTCAACTACTATATCCCCCCCACCCCACCAGCATGCCAACCCACACCCCCACCCTCACCCCCAACCCCCCAGCACACATCCTCCCTGACAATGTCTCACCAGCACAACCCACCCATCCCAACACCAACTCCTGCATGCCAACACAAATCATGGGCACCCATCACCTAAGCATGACCACTGCACTAACCCCCCCCCCACTAACTACCCTCACAACACCTCCCTCAAGGGAATGCCTGCACTGGGGGACAAGGGCACCCATAACACGCACGCTATTGCACACACAGAAACAATAACCAAACTCTCTTACCCCATGCAGGACCCGAACGACAACACACCAGCCAGGAGGGTACAGAAGTGTCCATCCCACCACCGGAACAGGCCCACACTGAGGATAGCAGCTCTGTCGACAGTGAACCTGATGACCAGCCCGGACCATCGGGGACCTCTGGGCAGTCGGTTCCCCTCAGGCAGCCACAGGCCACACCAGACCCGACCCCCTCTGCCAACACCAGCACAGCTCCCACCCAGCGGGCCCATGCCTCTGTCTTTAGGACAGCTCAATCAGCGGTGTGTCTGCCACTACAGGGCACCCAGGCTAACCCAACACCCCAACAACAACAGGGACCTGGGGGCAGTGGTAGCGGGCACACCGTCCAGGGGACAGAGGCCGGGGGAAACCGGGCAGCTCGGAGGGCTGCTGTGCGACAGGGGGGGGAGGAGAGGCCCAGGGAACCCACTCGCCAAGAGGCCCTCACCACCTTCATGGGGGCATACCACCACTCCCAAGAAACGATGGCGACGGTACTGGCCAGGTTCACTGAGATCCAGGCACAGCAGGAGGAACGCTACATGGGGTTCAGGGAGGAGCTGAGAATCATCGGGACCGCAATGGGGACCATCGTCCTGGCCCTCCACAGGATAGAGGACGCGTTGCGGGACCATGGTGCACCACACAGGGCCCCTGTCACTAGCCCGGACCAGGAACAGCCTACCACCTCCGCCGGCGCTAGTGGACAGGAGGTCCCAACACCTCGACAGCCCCCCGAACCCCACCTCCTGCTGAAGAACAACCACCCCGTAAGAGGAGCCTGAGACCAAAAAAAAAGACAGAGTAGGAAGTCAAGACCCCCGCCAGCAGGACATACCCCCTCAAGTCTTCCCACTGTCCCACATTGCCACCCTGTCCAACCATGAACTGCCTATGCTCCATCCTTCCACAGGCAAAAGGACAATGCACCTGTGAGACTGAGAACTGGACTCTGCCATGGATATTTCTCCACCCCCACCCATCACCCTTAGAATCACATGTACCGATATCTAGCACTGTAAATAAATCACATTTTGCACACAAATCTGTTTTGAGTCATGCTGTATTATTAACAAATGTATTACATATTACTGTTCAATTTCTGTTCTGTCAATTAGTCATGACAACATACCAATGTCAATACGCTGTATTTCATGGGCGAACCAAGCAGAAGTCAGGTACTGAGTCAGACAGCACTGAGAAGGGAAGGGAAAGGCAAAAATTAATGAAAAACATCTGTGGGGAACTACAGAAAGTACAGATGCAGGAGGCTATAAGCAATTGTGAAATGGCGTGGGTGATTCTTACCTGTGTGTTACTGGAAATACTGTTGTATCACTCTGTCCCTATTGTCTGTGTCGTCCTCAGAGTCTTCCTCCTCTTCACTCTCCACAGGCTCCACGGCTTCTACAACACCACCATCTGGACCATCCTCCTGCAGGAAAGGCACCTGGCGTCGCAAAGCCAGGTTGTGGAGCATACAGCACGCCACGATGATATGGCACACCTTCTTTGGTGAGTACATTAGGGATCCACCTGTCATATGCAGGCACCTAAACCTGGCCTTCAGGAGCCCAAAGGTTCGCTCAATCACCCTCCTAGTACGCCCATGGGCCTCATTGTACCGTTCCTCTGCCCTGGTCCTGGGATTCCTCACTGGGGTCAATAGCCACGGCAGGTTGGGGTAACCAGAGTCACCTATTAGCCACACACGCTGTCTCTGTAGCTGTTCCATCACATAGGGAGTGCTGCTATTTCGCATAACATACGCGTCATGCACTGACCCTGGGAACTTGGCATTTACATGGGAGATGTACTGGTCAGCCAAACAGACCACCTGGATATTCATTGAATGGTAATTCTTCCTGTTCCTGTACACCTGTTCATCGTCATTTGGGGGGACTAAAGCCACATGGGTCCCATCAATTGCACCAATGATGTTGGGGATGTGTCCAAGGGCATAGAAATCAGCTTTCACTGTAGGCAAATCACCCTCCTCTGGGAAAATGATGTAGCTCCGCATGAGTTTCATCAGGGCAGACAACACTCTGGATAAGATCTTGGAAAACATAGGCTGAGACATCCCAGATGACATGGCCACTGTTGTCTGGAATGAGCCAGTTGCAAAGAAATGGAGGACAGACAGAACCTGCACTAGAGGGGGAATTCCTGTGGGTTGGCGGATGGGGGACATCAGGGCTGGCTCCAGCTGGGCACACAGTTCATGGATGGAGGCTCGGTCAAGTCGGTATCGTAGTATTATGTTGCGTTCTTCCATTGTGGACAGGTCCACCAGCGGCCGGTACACGCGAGGATTCCTCCTTCTCATCGCTAGTCCCAGCGGACGGTGCCTAGGAAGGAGAATATGGAGTACAGAGTCAATCCACTCACAGGTACGTACAACACAGCTTGCACAGTACAGGTAAATGTATGGTTTGATATGTTTGTATGTGTGCCATTGCAAGGCCTAGGCCTGTGTGACGCATTAGAAATTAAGCCATGTGGGCCCTTGAAATGGCCGATGCCTGACCTGTGAAGTGGGACAATGGGATGTGAGGTCACTGCGCTGGCGGGGCACACCGTGGCGGTAGGCGGGCGAAGACCGCTGTGCGAAGACGCATTGGTTACCATTGAAGCCTATGGGTTTCAGGAGCCAATGACGATGTGCGCCGGCGGTCGCGTGACGCACCGCCGCGGTACGCACCGCCGCGGGCGTGACCGCCATTTTCTATCTGCTCAATCATTCGAGACCTGATCATTCACAGGAGAGGACCTATACTGCAAGTGCTGCTGTGAACTCGGTCTGGAAGTGACAATGGCTGCTGTTACTGGTGAAAGGGCCCCCGCCTTCAGTTCAGAAGAGTTGGAGAAGCTCGTGGACGGGGTCCTCCCCCAGTATGCGCTACTCTACGGTCCTCCAGACCAACAGGTGAGTACACTCAGTGCACATTGAATGGGTTATGCCTGTGTGGAGGGGGGGGGATGTAAGTTGGTGGGGTGTGGAGGGAATGAGGAGTGCAACGCACGACAGATGAGAGAATGGGAACCATGACAAGGTTGGGGAGGGGGGGGCATGTACTCCAAACATGCAGATATGTGACGGTTTCTCTTTCCCACCCTGTACATGTCAAACAGGTGAGCGCCCACCAGAAAATCGATATTTGGCATGCCATCGCCGAGGAAGTCCGGAACTTGGGGGTCCACAACAGACGGGGCACCCACTGCCGCAAGAGGTGGGAGGACATCCGCCGCGGAACGAGGAAGACCGCAGAAACACTGCTGGGGATGGCCTCCCGACCTAGGAGGGGTGCCAGTCGCACCATGACCCCCCTGATGTCCCGGATCCTGGCGGTGGCCTACCCTAATTTGGATGGGCGCTTGAGGACAGCACAGCAGACACAAGGGGGTGAGTATCCGCACATTCTCCTATCTGTATGCGCATTGGAGGCGTCTGGGTGGGGGAGGAGGGCTGTGGGTGACATTAGGCCAGGGCGCTCTCTGTAGTGTAGTCCGCTCCCTTAGGCATGGCCCTGTGCCCCCGCCCCCCACCTCTGTAGGGTGCCAAGTGCAGCTACCCATGCTCCAGCATCACACATGTGCGCGTGTGTTGTCCCTAGACCTGTTTGCCTAGTCAGAAGTACTGAGTAGTGTACCCCAAGTTCGCGACTTAGTGCACGAGGCACCTGTGTCTGTCCTCTCCGCAAAGGGTATTGCTAAGGCATGCACTCAACTTTGTTTCATTTCTCCCCCCACCCTAAATCTTTGTCTTCTTGTGTTTTAGCATCATCAGGCGGAGGAGATTTGGCGTCGGAGCAGGAGGGAGCTGCAGGTCACCAGGCCCCGGTGGGCACTGACACAGACACCGAGGGCACCAGTGATCCGGAGGGCGAGGGGAGCACCACAACGGGGGCCGGTGGAGACACCAGCGACACGGACACGTCCTCGTTTGGGAGCTCCCTAGCGGTGGCGGCACCATCTGTGCCCCCCGCAACAACAGGTAAAGCCGCCACCCAGTGCACCAGCACCGCCCTCCCAGCAGCCCCTCAGTCTTCGCTCCGTGGCCGCTCGGCCAGGAAGGCGCGCGTCTCCTTCGCCCCAGGCACCTCAGCCCCTGCCTCTGTTACCCCTGCTGCCCTCAGTGCGGAGCTCATTGACCTGGTGAGGACGGTCATTGTTGGGCAGACTACCCTTCTGAATGCCATCCAGGGGGTGGAAAGGGAGGTGCATCGGAGCAATGCCTACCTGGAGGGCATTCATTCGGGTCAGGCTGCCCATCAACGAGCGTTCACTGCTCTGGCCTCAGCACTGACGGCAGCCATTGTCCCTGTCTCCAGTCTCCCTCTTCTATCTGCCTCCACCCTTTCTCTGTCTCCTGTACCTCAACCTATCCCATCCACACCATCAGACCAGCCTGCACACACCTCAACACCCAAGGCCAGCTCATCCAAACATAAGCACCACAGAAAACACAAGCATTCACCCAAGCAACACACAGATGCAGACATATCAACAGTCGCTACCACCTCTGTGTCCCCGTCCTCCTCGTCTCCCTCCTCCCTCCCTGTGACGTCTACACTCACACCTGCATGCACCCCAACATCAGCCAGTTCTTCCACCACCAGCAAACCCTCCACTACAGTCCGCACACCTGCAGTCACCACCCCCACTGGCATTTACACGTCCCCTGTGTCCTCTCCCACTGTGTCTGTCACCCCCTCTTCCAAGACACATAAACGCAGGCAGACACCCAAACAACAGCCAACCACCTCACCACAGCCTACGTCCCAGTCACCTGCACCCAAGGACAGCACACCTGGCTCTCATACAACCACATCCTCTTCTTCCACTTCTCTCACCACTACTCCTACCCCTTACCTTGGTCCCAAGAAAAATTACCTCTCCAGTTTTGACCTCTTTCCCTCCCCCGACCCACCCCCTCCAACTGGGAAAAGTCCCAAGGGCACCTCAGCCACCACCAGCCCAACTTCTACAGTGCAAGTGGTGCATGGCATGTGGAGTCCACCCTTTGGCGGCAGTAACACTTCGGTGAGCAGCAAGGGGACAGCCAGCCCCCCCCCCAGGCAAGAGGACCCGGAAATTGAAGGGCCGCCGTGAGCGGACAGAGACGGCTGCCCCCAAGGAGGTGACTCCGGCCACTTCACCGGCCACAGCAGCCAGGTGAGGCAAGGTCCCGAGAGCCCCGTCTAAGGAGCGGAAGGACAGCAGGGCGGAGAGGACAACCACCAGGAGCGCGGAGCAGGAGGGCCCCACAAGCCCCATCCCGGCTGCAAGGGACGACACCAAAGGGCCCAGGACTCACTCCCCGAAGGGGCCTGACACAGCACGGTCGGAGGGCGATTGAGCAGGGTGTCCAGGCCAGGTATGACTCCCTTGACATACTGCAAGAGCACCGCTGAACAGGGCCCCGCCGTGAAGACAGGTACCGCTGAACAGGGCCCCGCCGTGCAGAAGAGCACCGCTGAACAGGGCCCCGCCGTGAAGACAGGTACCGCTGAACAGGGCCCCGCCGTGAAGACAGGTACCGCTGAACAGGGCCCCGCCGTGCAGAAGAGCACCGCTGAACAGGGCCCCGCCGTGAAGACAGGTACCGCTGAACAGGGCCCCGCCGTGATGACAGGTACCGCTGAACAGGGCCCCGCCGTGAAGACAGGTACCGCTGAACAGGGCCCCGCCGTGCAGAAGAGCACCGCTGAACAGGGCCCCGCCGTGAAGACAGGTACCGCTGAACAGGGCCCCGCCGTGAAGGCAGGTACCGCTGAACAGGGCCCCGCCGTGCAGAAGAGCACCGCTGAACAGGGCCCCGCCGTGAAGACAGGTACCGCTGAACAGGGCCCCGCCGTGAAGACAGGTACCGCTGAACAGGGCCCCGCCGTCTCAAGCACCGCTCCGCTGGGCCCTGCCGTGAAGACAGGTACCGCTGAACAGGGCCCCGCCGTGCAGAAGAGCACCGCTGAACAGGGCCCCGCCGTGAAGACAGGTACCGCTGAACAGGGCCCCGCTGTGAAGACAGGTACCGCTGAACAGGGCCCCGCCGTCTCAAGCACCGCTCCGCTGGGCCCTTCCTGTCAAGCACCGCTCCGCTGGGCCCTTCCTGTCAAGCACCGCTCCGCTGGGCCCTTCCTGTCAAGCACCGCTCCGCTGGGCCCTTCATGTCAAGCACCGCTCCGCTGGACATCGCCATGTCATGCACCGCTGCGCTGGGTCCCGCCGTCTCAGGCACTGTTTATGGTTCACTGTGCCCACCATGCCTCCTCCTTGACCAGTGGACTCTGTAATCCACCTGAGAGACTGTGGCTTTGCACTCCCCAGGATGGCACAGTGGGCAATCCACCCACTGTAGAGACTTGAGAGACTGTGGCTTTGCACTCCCCAGGATGGCACAGTGGGCAATCCACCCACTGTAGAGACTTGAGAGACTGTGGCTTTGCACTCCCCAGGATGGTCCAGTGGGCAATCCACCCACTGTAGAGACATTGAGAGACTGTGGCTTTGCACTCCCCAGGATGGTACAGTGGGCAACCCACCCACTGTAGAGACATTGAGAGACTGTGGCTTTGCACTCCCCAGGATGGTACAGTGGGCAACCCACCCACTGTAGAGACATTGAGAGACTGTGGCTTTGCACTCCCCAGGATGGTACAGTGGGCAACCCACCCACTGTAGAGACATTGAGAGACTGTGGCTTTGCACTCCCCAGGATGGTACAGTGGGCATGGTGGCTCCTCGTGGATCTGGCGTCGTGGACTCATGTGGCTGTGGTGGCCCCCCCTTCCCTTCCCCCTGAGGTGCCTGTAGTTTTGACATCAGATGCCCCTGCAGTGTTCTCTCCAAAGGACTCAGGTCTCGTGTGTGGGCTTTGCCCTTGTTTCGCAGAACCTTGGCCCACGGACATGTTAGATTCGTAGGATGTGCAGGACTTGTTACTTCAGTGATACACTGATGTGTATATCTTTTTGTTTTTTGTAAATATTTTTCACGGTTGCTCAATTATTACCAGGTGCTTTTTTTGTACATGAAAATTTATTCCAAATTTGGTTGTGTCATTGTATTTTTGAAGGGTCTTTGTGTGGTGTCACTGTGACTTCCTGCTCTGCATTGGTGTGTACATATTGGGGGGGGGTGGGGGGGTCGCATATGTGTATGCCCATAACCTTTCTTCCTCCCCCCTCCCGTGTGTCGTAGGTGCAGTACTCACCGTTGACGTCTGCGCCGGAGTTCGTACTCGTGGTAGATGAGCAGGTAGACGAGAGCAGGTATGATGTTCAATTCGGGTTCCATGCTGTCCGGATTCCGCGTGGAGTGTCTCGAGGTGAGCGTTTTCCATTGGAAATGTCTGTTTCCGCCGTGTTTTTATCGGCGGGGCTCCCGCCCCGGAAAAGGTGGCGGATTGGTGGGTCGTGATAGGGTGGGCGGTACATTGTCTGCCGCCTGGCTGTTGGCGGTGACCGCCGCGCTGTTTGTTTGTTCCGCCGTGGCGGTCGGAGTGTTAATGCGGCGGGCTGTGTTGGCGGTTCCCGCCAGGGTCAGGATTGCATTTTTTTGTCCGCCGGCCTGTTGGCGGGTTGGCCGCCGCTTTATCACCGACCGCCAGGGTCAGAATGACCCCCTTTGTCTTTTAGCTTAGCGCTGCTACCCCTAGCCACTAGGGTGTGCGCAACTGGAGTTTACAACAATACAATGCATGCAACATAATAAAACGCCCAGGACACCATTCTTGTGGGTATAATATGTCACAAGTTTATTGATTACACAGGTTGGGTTAGCTTACGGGCGATCCCGGTGTCGGAGATGAGTTCGTTAACATTGGCCAAAAATCCATCCTGAGAAAGCTAGAGCTGTTCTGTCTGGTGTTCTCTGCACCAACGTACTTAGATTCATACAGCTTGTTACTTTATCGTGGTTTTACCACTCTCCTCCTTTATTTATTATTATTTAGACCCAAGCCAGTCTCCACAGTTGCTCAGATCTGTCCCTTGCGGGATTAAGGAGCGCCGTCGCGTCACCCCAGGCCCTGCCGTAAAGACTCCCAGTGGCCTGAGGAATTGCTTATGGCTCCAGGAATCACCAGCTGGAGGCCTTTCAATCATTTTAAAGCTTTAGGGTCGCCCTGTAATTCCGCCAAGCCTCGGGGATGGCATCTCGCGATAACCGAGGCCCTCCCCATCTGTGCTTAGTAGCATGAGAAGCTCTAGCCTTTTTATGAAAAAGGACTGACAATAGTGTAAGGGTGGCGTAAGGAAGTGAAAACCTTAAGCACTTGATATAAGTGGAAGTGAAAAAATGTCTAATCACATGCAGAGGCTTAGAACTAAGGGGCAGCACCCTTGTTGGCAGTCCTGAGAAACTCTTTACCATGTAGTATGGCAGCATAAGGAGCAGCAGAGATTTTCCCACGGAGGAGCACCACAAACATGGGGAACCGTATGTCATGGTGATGAGTTACTGGAGAACTGATAGGGAAGTGTGACAAACCTGGGCTATAATTATGTGAGGGAATGTTCACCTACACCCGTCCGTCTGAAGAGAGCCATTAAGGAAAAGCAACAAGCCACTGCAAAAGGCCAAAGCTGTTGGATTCACTTAGGGTTGATACATGCATGGTCAGTAGTTCATGTGGCAATTGTGTTCCTTCAATATGACTAGGTAGCAAGAATTCCCCTAGGTAACATGCAGTGAGGTTCCTCATAGTAAATGGTGACGGACTGAAGGGGGAGCAGCTTAGTCATAGTGTGGGCACACATAAGTTGCAAAGACAACAACTTTGAAAGGGTCTCCCCATGAGAGGGGATGGACAGGCCCTGCCATAACTCATGGTGACTGTCAAAACTGAGGGAAAAGGGCTTGCTGTGGAAAGGTAAATTAAAGGCATTTTAGAAGAAATGCAGTCCTATCTGGTGGACCTGACTCATGCTCAGGTGCTGAAGACCAATATGATGAGAGCCAAAGCTGAACAGTTAAGAGGAGTAATCACCCTGAAGTTCGATCACAAATAGGCAACACAGATGCAACCTCCTCTTTCGGAGTGCCAGAAAAGGAGAGCAAAACTGTGAGTAAGATGGAACTTACTGTAAAAGACATCACAAGAACATCTTTCTGGAAGATTGCGTCAAAGAGATGGAGGTTGACAGAGCATCTGGGAACAGGCAATGAGGGTGACTATTACGTTTTGGTTAAAGTTATTTATTAGTACACCACTAAAGCACGGTCTGAGGACACTAATTTCATATCCAGTATTTAGGGCATTCAAGATGTATTTGCCTCTTAGGACTTTCCTTCTACATAGGGCCAGGTATGTTTCTTCAGATTCTGAGCACTTCAACGTCTTAGCTCATGTCTTAGGCGTAACGGGGGACGGGACCTTGAAAAGGAGAACAGATGCCGGCTGTTAATGACCTGTCTGGTGTCCTGTCAACATCCTTGCATCCATATCTTTTACGTCCATACCTGATAAATAATGTCCTTCCCCACTTCTGCAGGCACTGGATCAGATAGGTCAGGGAAATGACATCAACATAACCTGGTGTTTGCACCCCCCAGCAATTGGGTGTTCGTGGATGAGGCCCCATTCTGGCATCTCCCCTTTAATAACCAGTTCCCCCCTTTTATGGCTTGCGGAGCAAAGGCCCCTGCTTCAGAATCTGTAATGCTGTGCTGGGTACGATCCCTGAACTACCGATACTCGCAATCACACCATCCGTCGGAACCTTCCTAAACGGAGACAGCACAAGGGGGGGTGGCTGTGCTCACAGCTCATCTGTGACTGCAGTACACAGGTAAGTGGTTCTGAGATAAATGGGCACAGATCTTAATCCTTGTCACAGGAGGGTTGAATATGTTTCCAAGTTTAACTATCCTGAACCTTGGGCACTGAAACAGAAAGGAATGGTCCACATGTGGGTAGGTTTAGGGATCAGGGAGGAGTTCAAGAAACTGCTCCCCACCACCCAGTGCCATGTTAGGGTTTCAAGAATCAGCAGAGGCAGAATTTTTATCCAGTAAGATTATCAAAAACTATGGCAGCTGGTTCACATCTCATCCAAGGCGTAGGGCAGAAGAAAGTTCTACCCTAATGTAGGGTGACTGATGAAAATGCAGATCAACTGGGCAGTGAGACTGGACTGAATTAAGGGGAACGCCTGTATGTCCTTCTGTTCATATATTTTAAGGTTATCTATGCGACATATGATGTTGACAGTAGGTTAACCATGGCACAGAAATGGGAGGGTACAAACGTGCTCACGTGCGATAGTGACTTATACCCATTTCACAGGGGAGGCAGGCAAACTAAAGAAGGGGTGTTGGCTGTTTCTGGTGAGGTTTGTAGAGGACCACTGACACCTCCATGGTCCTCCTTAGCAGTATTGTAAATAAACCTTGCCAAGAAGTTTTCAGCCTGAGACTGCAGAAGTACTCGGTTGTCCCTAGACTGTCCATAACTACTAGGGTGGCAGTTATTGGTGATCCCACTTTTAACACTGACAGACTTTGTGTAAGAATATATTTGACCAGATTTGTCCATTCCTGTGTTAGCAGTAGCAGTTTGAAATATTTCTGTTTTTATAGGGTGAGTTGGTACTAAGAGAATTATGCAACAGGAGTGATTTATTCTTCATCCTTAGAAACCAACCATTTAAGGACTGTTGTAAGGGAGGTGTGGTTTCACAGACGTATATGGGGGAGTCATGGGACAGAGGACTAAAGGTCAGTAGCGGTTTCTCTCAAGGTGCATAAATTACCCAAATGAAACAACCTAATGGAATTTCCCACAATGCTACTATTACACTTAGTGGATTCATCAATCGTCTTAGTACTCTTTTCCAAATGGCATAGGTAATTAGTAAAGAATAAGTTATTCAGCTTTGGTAATGCTGTCTCCGGTGGACAGTCTATAAACTTCAGACTCCATACCTTTATAATATCCCCAGATACCAGACTGGAACTAGAGGTTTTTGTAACACTGCTCCCACGTGTTGGTAGTTGTCTTCGTCTAGCTCTGTGGTGGCTCCGCACTGCCACGGAAGTGATGAAGTAGAGCCACATATAAACATTGACCTCTATATGCATTGACAGCTTGATCAACATTTTCCTTTTTAGCCTTAAGACAAGAATCGTGGAACACTTGACATTGTGTTGCACTGTAACTTGGGACCTTTTTATATGTAAGAGAGGCCGATCCACAGAAAGGGAGGTGGGAGGATATTAGGGAAATCTGAGGTTATATACAGTATCTACCACAAACAGCGTTGTTGAAAGTAAGTAACTTTCTCTTCTGATTTATACATTAACTGCAGATTCCTCCCCTGTAGAATAGACACCATAGCAGTACATCCCAAGATGGTGGGTCTGGGGAGTGGATTGTGATCACAAAGTCCTGCAAGATCAAGTGGGTAAAGTGCTCTTTTTGCTGGACCATATTCTCAAGGCAGTGGGGCTTCATAAACGTACGGACTGATGTCCATCTTGCATCCTAACAGACGTCTAAAACAGTGATTCTCAACCTGTGGTCCGGGGACCCTTGGGGGTTCGTGGAGTCTCCGCAGGGGGTCCGCGACTGCTTAGAAAATTAAATAATATTAACAGATTAGGTCCCCAGCTTTCAGTAATGACTCTTGGGGGGGGGGGGTTCCACTGGATTCCAATTATGATTCAGTGGGGGTCCCCAGGTTCCAGTTATGATAAAGTGGGGGTCCACAGAAGTCAAAAGGTTGGGAACCACTGGTCTAAAACAAGCAACCCCAGCTACAATGCTGTTGTGGAGGCCTTGGCCCCGCTGAAGTGGGTTTGCAGGCCTTCAGGGTGTTGTTTCCTGACCAATGCTTTGCAGTGCTACAGAACACTAAGGTGGTCATTCCAACCTTGGCGGTAAAAGGCGCTTACCGCTGTCAGAAGACCGCCAACATACCGCCACGGCCGCGGTAAACCGCCACGGTCATTCTGACCCACAACAGGCAAACCGCCAAAATACAGACATCCACAAAAGTCCGCAACACCAAAGGGCAGCGAGAAACTGGCGATGACCAAACCTCCACCGTCACGCCAACAGAAATACGCCCACACTATCACGACACACGAATCCACGTGGCGGTCTTTCAACCGCGGTATACCATTGGCGGTACACACCGGCGCGCTCAAAATACACACACACCTACAAAACACAGCCACATTGGACAATTACAAATACACACACCTGATACACATACACACACCACTCCCACACACCCAACACAATATAAAACACACACCCACATCACCCTCAAACCCCCACTCCTACAGAATCGGGACCACGCACTGAGAAAAAGAGAACTGAGCACCCACACGCGCATTTTACTTTCACCCAGCGATATTTCCACGCACTTCACACAACACACCAATACACATCACCTCATAATCCACCCCACACATCACCCACACCACCCCATGGCACCACAAAGACACCCCAGGTTCTCGGAGGATGAACTCAGGGTCATGGTGGAGGAAATTGTACGGGTAGAAGCACAGCTCTTCGGAACACAGGTGCAGCACACCACCATTGCCAGGAAGATGGAGCTATGGAGCAGAATAGTCAATAGGGTCAACGCTGTGGGACAGCACCCAAGAAATAGGGACGACATCAGGAAGCGGTGGAACGACCTACGGGGGAAGGTGCGTTCAACGGTATCCAGGCACAACATTGCGGTGCAGCGGACTGGCGGTGGACCCCCACCTCCTCCCCCAGAATTTACGACATGGGAGGAGCAGGTCTTGGCAATCCTGCATCCTGAGGGCCTTGCAGGAGTAGGAGGAGGAATGGACTCTGGTAAGTCTCATCTTCACTACTTCATCCCCCCCACCCCACCAGCATGCCAACTCATACCCCCACCCTCACCCTCACCCCCATCACATCCTACTCCTTGCTAATGTCTCCCCATCACAGCCCACCCATCCCAACCCCAAGCCCTGCATGCGACCACAAAGCATGGACACCCATCAACAAAGCATGCTCACTGCACATACCCATCCCCCCCCAAACCACCGTCACAAAAGCCCCCACACTGGAATGCCAGCACTGGGGTACACAGGCACCCACCTATTACACGCTAATGCACACACAAATGCTACAACAATACTTTTATACCCCTGCAGGACCCGAACGCCACGGCGCAGGAGGGTCCACAAATGTCCACTCCACCCCCAGAAGAGGCCCACAGTGAGGACAGCAGCTCTGTCGACCTGGATCTAGATGACCAGCCCGGCCCATCAGGGACCTCTGGAAAGTCGGTTCCCCTCAGACAGCCACAGCCCATAGCAGACCTTCCCCCCTCTGGGAACACCAGCACAGCACCCACCCAGCAGGCCCATACCTCTGTCCCCAGGACACGTCAATCAGCGGTGTGTCCACCACTACAGGGCACCCAGGTTAACCCACCACCCCAACAACAACAGGGTCCTGGGGGCAGTGGTAGTGGGCACACGGTCCAGGGGACAGAGGCCCAGGGGAACTGGGAGGGTTGCTGTGCGACAGGGGGGGGGGACAGGCCCAGGGAACCCACTCTCCACGAGGCCCTCTCCTCCATCATGGGAGCCTACCAACATTCCCAGGAGACGATGGCGACGGTACTGGCCAGGTTTCAGGAGATCCAGCTCCTGCAGCAGGAACAGTATCTGGGGTTCAGGGAGGAACTACGAAACATCAGTTCCGCCATGGGCACCATTGTAGGGGCTCTGAATCTGATAGTCACCACATTGCGGGACACAGTGGCACCACAAAGGGCCCCGACATTAGCATGGACCAAGAACTGCCTACCACCTCTGCCGGCGCTAGTGGACAGGAGGCCCCGCCACAGGACCAACAGGCCACCAGCACCCCACCCCCTACAGAAGGAGAACCACCCCGCAAGCGGGCCCTGAGATCCAGGAAGAAGACAGAGTAAGATGCCAAGACCCCCGCCAGGAAAGGATACCTCCCTGATTGTCATCCCACTGTCCCACATTGTCCCCCTGTCCATCCTTAAACTGCCCCTGATCCACTTTCCACAGGCATTTGGACAATGCACCTGTGATACAAATAGTATGGACTCTGCCATGGACAATCCTCCACCATCACCCCTCACCGATTTGCAACCACCCACCAATATAGAGCACTGAAATAAACACAGTTATTGCACAAAACAATCAGGAGTCTGGCTGTGAGTTTGTACAAATGTATTAGACATTACCATGCCAAAAATGCATATTTACATTGTGATGCCAACATATCACTGTCACACAGTTGTAGTCCATGGGGAAACAAAGCAGATGTCACGCAGTGGGGCCCACATCTGTGAAATTGGAAGGGAAAGTCACAACTCAGTTACCATACACTGGGGGAAAAGGTCAGACAGTAGAGAGGCAGTAGGGGTTGAGTACATGTAATATGCCGGGTTGGAATCTTACCTGTGTGTCATTGAAAATACTGCTGTATTACTGCATTCCTGTTGTCTATGTCGTCCTCTTCGGCTTCCTCGTCTTCACTCTCCACAGGCTCCACAGCTGCTACAACACCACCATCTGGACCATCCTCCTGCAGAAAAGGCACCTGGCGTCGCAAAGCCAGGTTGTTAAGCATACAGCAGGCCACTATGATCTGGCACACCTTCTTTGGTGAGTACAATAGGGATCCACCTGTCATATGGAGGCAGCGGAACCTGGCCTTCAGGTGGCCGAAGGTCCGCTCGATCACCCTCCTAGTTCTCCCATGGGCCTCATTGTACCGTTCCTCTGCCCTTGTCCTGGGATTCCTCACTGGGGTCAGTAGCCATGACAGGTTGGGGTAACCAGAGTCACCAATTAGCCACACACGTTGCCTCTGGAGTTGACCCATCACGTAAGGGATGCTGCTATTCCGCATGATGTACGCGTCATGCACTGAGCCAGGGAACTTAGCATTAACATGGGAGATGTACTGGTCTGCCAAACACACCATCTGTACATTCATAGAATGATAACTCTTCCTGTTTCTGTACACTTGTTCACTCCTGCTGGGGGGTACTAAAGCCACATGGGTCCCATCAATGGCACCTATGATGTTGGGGATATGTCCAAGGGCATAGAAGTCACCTTTCACTGTAGGCAAATCCTCCACCTGAGGGAAAACGATGTAGCTCTGCATGTGTTTCAGCAGGGCAGACAACACTCTGGACAACACCTTGGAAAACATAGGCTGGGACATCCTTGATGATATGGCCACTGTTGTTTGAAATGACCCACTTGCAAGGAAATGGAGCACTGACAGCACCTGCACTAGAGGGGGGATCCCTGTGGGTTGGCGGATTTGTGACATCAGGTCTGGCTCCAGCTGGGCACACAGTTCATGAATAGTGGCTCGGTCAAGCCTGTATGTCAGTATGACATGTCTTTCCTCCATTGTCGACAGGTCTACCAGCGGTCTGTACACTGGAAGATTCCTCCATCTCCTCGCATGTCCCAGCGGACGGTGCCTATGAAGGACAACAGCGAGCACAGAGTCAATCAACCCACAGGTACGTAACCACAGCTTGCACAAAACACGATTCCCAATGCATTGAATGGCTTGTATGAGTGTTGATGCAAGGCCTAGGTATGTGTGACGCAGTAAAAAGTAAGCCATGTGGGCCCTAGAAATGGCGGCAGCCTGACCTGTGAAGTGCGACAATGGGATGTGAGGTAAATGCGCTGGCGTGGCACACCGTGGCGGTAGGCGGTCAAAGACCGCGGTGCGAAGCAGCATTGGTTGACATTGAACCCTATGGGTCTCAGGATCCAATGACGATGTGCGCCGGCGGTCGCGGTACGCACCGCCGCGGGCGTGACCGCCATTTTCTATCTGCTTAATCACTCGATACCTGATCTTCGACAGGAGAGGACCTACACTGCAAGTGCTGCTGTGACCTCGGTCTGGAAGAGACAATGGCTCATGCGACTGGGGAAAGGGCCCCTGCCTTCACTGCTCAGGAATTGGAGAAACTCGTGGATGGGGTCCTCCCCCAGTATGCGCTACTCTACGGTCCTCCAGACCAACAGGTAAGTACACTGGGGCCATTCTTAGTGGCCAATGCCTGTGTTGAGTGGGGTGGATGAAAGATGGTGGGGAGGGGAGCGATTGAGGCATGCATCAAACGACGGATGAGATCATGTGCCACATGGCAAGGGTAGGGATGGGGGGCCACTCACATTGAGGGTGCAGAAGGTGATGACTCTTTTTCTACCCCTGTACATTTCACATAGGTCAGCGCCCACCAGAAGATTGATATTTGGCGTGCCATCGCCAAGGACGTCCGGACCCTGGGGGTCCACCAGAGACGGGGCACCCACTGCCGGAAGAGATGGGAGGACATCCGACACTGGAGCAGGAAGACGGCGGAGGCTCAGCTGGGGATGGCCTCCCAACGTGGGAGGGGTGCCAGTCGGACTTTGACCCCCCTGATGTTCCGGATCCTGGCGGTGGCCTACCCCGATTTGGATAGGCACGTGAGGACATCACAGCAGACACAAGGGGGTGAGTACACTCTCATTCTGGTGACTTTGCGCGCAGTGGAGGTGTCTGGGTGGGGGAGGAGGGCTGTGGGTATCCCTAGGCCAGGGCGAATTCTGTAGGCTAGGCCCCTCCGTAAGGCATGGCCCGGTGCCCCCGCCCCCCACCTCTGTAGGGTGCCAAATACAGCTATTCATGGCCCTGTGTCATCTATGTGTGCAGATGTCGTCCATAGGCTTGTAGGCCATGTCCCACGGATTGAGTAGTGGACCCCAAGTGCGCGGCGTAGTGCAGGGGGCTTCTGTGTCTGTCCTGTCCGCCAACGGTGTCGCCAATGCATGCACTCAACATGTCTTTATTTTCTCCCCCCCCCCTTTTTTGTGGCTTTCCTGTTCATGTGTGCATTAGCATCATCAGGCAGAGGAGAAGTGGCATCGGAGCACGAGGGAGCTGCATCCCACATGGCCATGGAGGGCCATGTAACGGATTCCGATTTCACCAGTGGGACGGAGGGCGAGGGGAGCTCCACAGCGGGGACTTGGGCAGACATAAGTGACACGGACTCGTCCTCTGAAGGGAGCTCCCTTGTGGTGGCGGCAACATCTGTGCCCCCGCAACAACAGGTACAGCCGCCACCCAGCGCACCAGCACCGCCCTCCCAGCAGCCCCTCAGCGTTTGCCCCGTGCCCGCTACCCCGGAAGGTGTCCATCTCCTTCGCCCCAGGCACCTCAGGCTCTGCCCCAGTCACCCCTGCTGCCCTCAGTGAGGAGATCATTGACCTACTGAGGACGCTCACTGTTGGGCAGTCTACCATATTGAATGCCATCCAGGGTGTCGAAAGAGAGGTGCACCAGAGTAATGCATACCTGGAGGGCATTCATTCTGGTCAGGCTACCCTTCAGCGATCGTTCAACACTCTGGCCTCAGCACTGATGGCAGCCATTGTCCCTGTCTCTAGCCTCCCACCTCCAACTTCCTCCACCCAGACCCTATCACCTGTACCTCTGCCTATCCCAGGCACACCATCAGACCAGCCTGCACACACCTCAACACCCAAGGGAAGCTCAGGCAGACATAAGCACCACACATCACACAGGCATTCACCCAAGCAACATCCACATACAGACATACCAACACCCACTGCCTCCACTGTGTCCCCCTCCTCCTCGTCTCCCTCCTCCCTCACTGTCACGTCTCCACTCACACCTGCATGCACTACATCTTCAGCCACTACGTCCATCACCAGCACACACCAGAACCCCGCGTACACGTGCAGTCACCACCCCCACTGCCATTTACACGTCCCCTGTGTCCTCTCCCAGTGTGTATGTGACCCCCTCTTCCAAGATGCACAAACGTAGGCAGCCACCCACCCAACAGCCATCCACCTCACGACAGCCTCCAGCCCAAGCACCTGCACCCAAAGACACCAGACTTCAAACTCCTACAACCACATCCTCTTCCTTCACTCCCATACCCACTACACCTACCCCTCCCATTGCTCCTAAAAAGCTTTTCCTGTCCAAACTTAACCTCTTTCCACCAACTCCCCCACCCAGTCCATGTCATAGGACTCCAATCAGCACCTCAGCCACCACAAAACCGGGCCCTGTCATGACAGTCTGCCATGGACTATGGAGTCCCCCACCCTCCAGGGCAGCCAGTTCAGGACGGAGCCAAGGCACGGGCAGCCCACCCCCGGAGAAACAATCAAAGATAGGCAGTGGCCGGCGCGAGAGGGTGAAGACACCAGGCACAAAAACCCCTACCATGGCTCCGGCAGGAGGTGTGGAGACAGCTGTCACACCGCCCAAGGTGGGGAAGGGCCACAGGCGATCAGGGAAGGCTGGGAAGGGCAGCACGCCCGACAAGACCGCCATGAGCCCAGCTGGCCAGGAGGGCCCCGCCAGCCCCATCCCAGGTGGGCAGGAGGCCACCAACATGCCCGGCACTGCAGCCCAGGAGGGCCCCGCCAGCCCCATCCCAGGTGGGCAGGAGGCCACCAACATGCCTGGCACTGCAGCCCAGGAGGGCCCCGCCAGCCACAGGACAGGTGGCAAATGAGCTCCACGCCATGGCCAGATCCGCTGAACTGGGCTCTTCATCTCAAGCACCGCTGAACTGGGCCCTTCATCTCAAGCACCGCTGAACTGGGCCCTTCATCTCAAGCACCGATGAACTGGGCCCTTCATCTCAAGCACCGCTGAACTGGGCACCGCCGTCTCAAGCACCGCTGAACTGGGCCCTTCATCTCAAGCACCGCTGAACTGGGCACCGCCGTCTCAAGCACCGCTGAACTGGGCACCGCCGTCTCAAGCACCGCTGAACTGGGCCCTTCATCTCAAGCACCGCTGAACTGGGCCCTTCATCTCAAGCACCGCTGAACTGGGCACCGCCGTCTCAAGCAGCAGCTGAACTGGGCCCTTCATCTCAAGCCCCGCTGCACTGGGCACCGCCGTCTCAGGCACCGCTGAACTGGGCCCTTCATCTCAAGCACCGCTGCACTGGGCCCTTCATCTCAAGCACCGCTGAACTGGGCCCTTCATCTCAAGCACCGCTGAACTGGGCAACGCCGTCTCAAGCACCGCCGAACTGGGCCCTTCATCTCAAGCACCGCTGCACTGGACCCTTCATCTCAAGCACCGCTGAACTGGGCCCTTCATCTCAAGCACCGCTGAACTGGGCACCGCCGTCTCAAGCACGGCTGAACTGGGCACCGCCGTCTCAAGCACCGCTGAACGGGCCCTTCATCTCAAGCACCGCTGAACTGGGCACCGCCGTCTCAAGCACCGCTGAACTGGGCCCTTCATCTCAAGCACCGCTGAACTGGGCCCTTCATCTCAAGCACCGCTGAACTGGGCCCTTCATCTCAAGCACCGCTGAACTGGGCACCCCCGTCTCAAGCACCGCTGAACTGGGCCCTTCATCTCAAGCACCGCTGCACTGGGCCCTTCATCTCAAGCACTGCTGAACTGGGCCCTTCATCTCAAGCACCGCTGAACTGGGCACCGCCGTCTCAAGCACCGCTGAACTGGGCCCTTCATCTCAAGCACCGCTGAACTGGGCCCTTCATCTCAAGCACCGCTGAACTGGGCACCGCTGAACTGGGCACCGCCGTCTCAAGCACCAGCTGAACTGGGCCCTTCATCTCAAGCACCGCTGCACTGGGCACCGCCGCCTCAAGCACCAGCTGAACTGGGCCCTTCATCTCAAGCACCGCTGCACTGGGCACCGCCGTCTCAAGCACCGCTGAACTGGGCCCTTCATCTCAAGCACCGCTGAACTGGGCACCGCCGTCTCAAGCACCGCTGAACTGGGCCCTTCATCTCAAGCACCGCTGAACTGGGCCCTTCATCTCAAGCACCGCTGAACTGGGCACCGCCGTCTCAAGCACCGCTGAACTGGGCACCGCCGTCTCAAGCACCGCTGAACTGGGCACCGCCGTCTCAAGCACCAGCTGAACTTGGCCCTTCATCTCAAGCACCGCTGCACTGGGCACCGCCGTCTCAAGCACCAGCTGAACTGGGCCCTTCATCTCAAGCACCGCTGCACTGGGCCCTTCATCTCAAGCACCGCTGAACTGGGCCCTTCATCTCAAGCACCGCTGAACTGGGCCCTTCATCTCAAGCACCGCTGAACTGGGCCCTTCATCTCAAGCACCGCTGAACTGGGCCCTTCCTCTCAAGCACCGCTGAACTGGGCCCTTCATCTCAAGCACTGCTGAACTGGGCACCGCCGTCTCAGGCACCGCTGAACTGGGCACCGCCGTCTCAGGCACCGCTGAACTGGGCCCTTCATCTCAAGCACCGCTGCACTGGGCCCTTCATCTCAAGCACCGCTGCACTGGGCCCTTCATCTCAAGCACCGCTGAACTGGGCCCCGCCGTCTCAAGCACCGCTGAACTGGGCCCTTCATCTCAAGCACCGCTGAACTGGGCACCGCCGTCTCAAGCACCGCTGAACTGGGCACCGCCGTCTCAAGCACCGCTGAACTGGGCCCTTCATCTCTAGCACCGCTGAACTGGGCACCGCAGTTTCAATGCACCGCTGAACTGGGCCCTTCATCTCAAGCACCGCTGAACTGGGCCCTTCATCTCAAGCACCGCTGAACTGGGCACCGCCGTCTCAAGCACCGCTGAACTGGGCCCTTCATCTCAAGCACCGCTGAACTGGGCACCGCCGTCTCAAGCACCGCTGAACTGGGCACCGCCGTCTCAAGCACCGCTGAACTGGGCCCTTCATCTCAAGCACCGCTGAACTGGGCCCTTCATCTCAAGCACCGCTGAACTGGGCACCGCCGTCTCAAGCAGCAGCTGAACTGGGCCCTTCATCTCAAGCACCGCTGCACTGTGCACCGCCGTCTCAGGCACCGCTGAACTGGGCCCTTCATCTCAAGCACCGCTGCACTGGGCCCTTCATCTCAAGCACCGCTGAACTGGGCCCTTCATCTCAAGCACCGCTGAACTGGGCAACGCCGTCTCAAGCACCGCCGAACTGGGCCCTTCATCTCAAGCACCGCTGCACTGGACCCTTCATCTCAAGCACCGCTGAACTGGGCCCTTCATCTCAAGCACCGCTGAACTGGGCACCGCCGTCTCAAGCACCGCTAAACTGGGCACCGCCGTCTCAAGCACCGCTGAACGGGCCCTTCATCTCAAGCACCGCTGAACTGGGCACCGCCGTCTCAAGCACCGCTGAACTGGGCCCTTCATCTCAAGCACCGCTGAACTGGGCCCTTCATCTCAAGCACCGCTGAACTGGGCCCTTCATCTCAAGCACCGGTGAACTGGGCACCGCCGTCTCAAGCACCAGCTGAACTGGTCCCTTCATCTCAAGCACCGCTGCACTGGGCACCGCCGTCTCAGGCACCGCTGAACTGGGCCCTTCATCTCAAGCACCGCTGCACTGGGCCCTTCATCTCAAGCACCGCTGAACTGGGCCCTTCATCTCAAGCACCGCTGATCTGGGCCCTTCATCTCAAGCACCGCTGAACTGGGCACCGCCGTCTCAGGCACCGCTGAACTGGGCACCGCCGTCTCAGGCACCGCTGAAATGGGCACCGCCGTCTCAGGCACCGCTGCACTGGGCCCTTCATCTCAAGCACCGCTGAACTGGGCACCGCCGTCTCAAGCACCAGCTGAACTGGGCCTTTCATCTCAAGCACCGCTGAACTGGGCCCTTCCTCTCAAGCACCTCTGAACTGGGCCCTTCATCTCAAGCACCGCTGCACTGGGCACCGCCGTCTCAGGCACCGCTGAACTGGGCACCGCCGTCTCAAGCACCGCTGAACTGGGCCCTTCATCTCAAGCACCGCTGCACTGGGCCCTTCATCTCAAGCACCGCTGAACTGGGCCCTTCATCTCAAGCACCACTGAACTGGGCACCGCCGTCTAAAGCACCGCTGAACTGGGCCCTTCATTTCAAGCACCGCTGAACTGGGCACCGCCGTCTCAAGCACCGCTGAACTGGGCACCGCCGTCTTAAGCACCGCTGAACTGGGCCCTTCATCTCAAGCACCGCTGAACTGGGCACCGCCGTCTCAAGCACCGCTGAACTGGGCCCTTCATCTCAAGCACCGCTGAACTGGGCCCTTCATCTCAAGCACCGCTGAACTGGGCACCGCCGTCTCAGGCACCGCTGAACTGGGCCCTTCATCTCAAGCACCGCTGCACTGGGCCCTTCATCTCAAGCACCGCTGAACTGGGCCCTTCATCTCAAGCACTGCTGAACTGGGCACCGCCGTCTCAGGCACCGCTGAACTGGGCACCGCCGTCTCAGGCCCCGCTGAACTGGGCCCTTCATCTCAAGCACCGCTGAACTGGGCACCGCCGTCTCAAGCACCAGCTAAACTGGGCCCTTCATCTCAAGCACCGCTGCACTGGGCACCGCCGTCTCAAGCACCGCTGAACTGGGCCCTTCATATCAAGCACTGCTGCACTGGGCCCTTCATCTCAAGTACCGCTGAACTGGGCCCTTCATCTCAAGCACCGCTGAACTGGGCACCGCCGTCTCAAGCACCGCTGAACTGGGCTCTTCATCTCAAGCACCGCTGAACTGGGCCCTTCATCTCAAGCACCGCTGCACTGGGCACCGCCGTCTCAGGCACCGCTGAACTGGGCACCCCCGTCTCAAGCACCGCTGAACTGGGCCCTTCATCTCAAGCACCGCTGCACTGGGCCCTTCATCTCAAGCACTGCTGAACTGGGCCCTTCATCTCAAGCACCGCTGAACTGGGCCCCGCCGTATCAAGCACCGATGAACTGGGCCCTTCATCTCAAGCACCGCTGAACTGGGCACCGCCGTCTCAAGCACCGCTGAACTGGGCACCGCCGTCTCAAGCACCAGCTGAACTGGGCCCTTCATCTCAAGCACCGCTGCACTGGGCACCGCCGCCTCACGCACCAGCTGAACTGGGCCCTTCATCTCAAGCACCGCTGCACTGGGCACCGCCGTCTCAAGCACCGCTGAACTGGGCCCTTCATCTCAAGCACCGCTAAACTGGGCTCCGCCGTCTCAAGCACCACTGAACTGGGCACCGCCGTCTCAAGCACCGCTGAACTTGGCCCTTCATCTCAAGCACCGCTGAACTGGGCACCGCCGTCTCAAGCACCGCTGAACTGGGCCCTTCATCTCAAGCACCGCTGAACTGGGCCCTTCATCTCAAGCACCGCTGAACTGGGCACCGCCGTCTCAAGCACCGCTGAACTGGGCACCGCCGTCTCAAGCACCAGCTGAACTTGGCCCTTCATCTCAAGCACCGCTGCACTGGGCACCGCCGTCTCAAGCACCAGCTGAACTGGGCCCTTCATCTCAAGCACCGCTGCACTGGGCACCGCCGTCTCAAGCACCGCTGAACTGGGCCCTTCATCTCAAGCACCGCTGCACTGGGCCCTTCATCTCAAGCACCGCTGAACTGGGCACTGCCGTCTCAAGCACCGCTGAACTGGGCCCTTCATCTCAAGCACCGCTGAACTGGGCACCGCCGTCTCAAGCACCGCTGAACTGGGCCCTTCATCTCAAGCACCCCTGAACTGGGCACCGCCGTCTCAAGCACCGCTGAACTGGGCCCTTCATCTCAAGCACCGCTGAACTGGGCCCTTCATCTCAAGCACCGCTGAACTGGGCACCGCCGTCTCAAGCACCAGCTGAACTGGTCCCTTCATCTCAAGCACCGCTGCACTGGGCCCTTCATCTCAAGCACCGCTGAACTGGGCCCTTCATCTCAAGCACCGCTGAACTGGGCACCGCCATCTCAGGCACCGCTGAACTGGGCACCGCCGTCTCAGGCACCGCTGAACTGGGCCCTTCATCTCTAGCACCGCTGAACTGGGCACCGCAGTTTCAATGCACCGCTGAACTGGGCCCTTCATCTCAAGCACCGCTGAACTGGGCCCTTCATCTCAAGCACCGCTGAACTGGGCACCGCCGTCTCAAGCACCGCTGAACTGGGCCCTTCATCTCAAGCACCGCTGAACTGGGCACCGCCGTCTCAAGCACCGCTGAACTGGGCACCGCCGTCTCAAGCACCGCTGAACTGGGCCCTTCATCTCAAGCACCGCTGAACTGGGCCCTTCATCTCAAGCACCGCTGAACTGGGCACCGCCGTCTCAAGCAGCAGCTGAACTGGGCCCTTCATCTCAAGCACCGCTGCACTGTGCACCGCCGTCTCAGGCACCGCTGAACTGGGCCCTTCATCTCAAGCACCGCTGCACTGGGCCCTTCATCTCAAGCACCGCTGAACTGGGCCCTTCATCTCAAGCACCGCTGAACTGGGCAACGCCGTCTCAAGCACCGCCGAACTGGGCCCTTCATCTCAAGCACCGCTGCACTGGACCCTTCATCTCAAGCACCGCTGAACTGGGCCCTTCATCTCAAGCACCGCTGAACTGGGCACCGCCGTCTCAAGCACCGCTAAACTGGGCACCGCCGTCTCAAGCACCGCTGAACGGGCCCTTCATCTCAAGCACCGCTGAACTGGGCACCGCCGTCTCAAGCACCGCTGAACTGGGCCCTTCATCTCAAGCACCGCTGAACTGGGCCCTTCATCTCAAGCACCGCTGAACTGGGCCCTTCATCTCAAGCACCGGTGAACTGGGCACCGCCGTCTCAAGCACCAGCTGAACTGGTCCCTTCATCTCAAGCACCGCTGCACTGGGCACCGCCGTCTCAGGCACCGCTGAACTGGGCCCTTCATCTCAAGCACCGCTGCACTGGGCCCTTCATCTCAAGCACCGCTGAACTGGGCCCTTCATCTCAAGCACCGCTGATCTGGGCCCTTCATCTCAAGCACCGCTGAACTGGGCACCGCCGTCTCAGGCACCGCTGAACTGGGCACCGCCGTCTCAGGCACCGCTGAAATGGGCACCGCCGTCTCAGGCACCGCTGCACTGGGCCCTTCATCTCAAGCACCGCTGAACTGGGCACCGCCGTCTCAAGCACCAGCTGAACTGGGCCTTTCATCTCAAGCACCGCTGAACTGGGCCCTTCCTCTCAAGCACCGCTGAACTGGGCCCTTCATCTCAAGCACCGCTGCACTGGGCACCGCCGTCTCAGGCACCGCTGAACTGGGCACCGCCGTCTCAAGCACCGCTGAACTGGGCCCTTCATCTCAAGCACCGCTGCACTGGGCCCTTCATCTCAAGCACCACTGAACTGGGCACCGCCGTCTAAAGCACCGCTGAACTGGGCACCGCCGTCTAAAGCACCGCTGAACTGGGCCCTTCATCTCAAGCACCGCTGAACTGGGCACCGCCGTCTCAAGCACCGCTGAACTGGGCACCGCCGTCTTAAGCACCGCTGAACTGGGCCCTTCATCTCAAGCACCGCTGAACTGGGCACCGCCGTCTCAAGCACCGCTGAACTGGGCCCTTCATCTCAAGCACCGCTGAACTGGGCCCTTCATCTCAAGCACCGCTGAACTGGGCACCGCCGTCTCAGGCACCGCTGAACTGGGCCCTTCATCTCAAGCACCGCTGCACTGGGCCCTTCATCTCAAGCACCGCTGAACTGGGCCCTTCATCTCAAGCACTGCTGAACTGGGCACCGCCGTCTCAGGCACCGCTGAACTGGGCACCGCCGTCTCAGGCCCCGCTGAACTGGGCCCTTCATCTCAAGCACCGCTGAACTGGGCACCGCCGTCTCAAGCACCAGCTAAACTGGGCCCTTCATCTCAAGCACCGCTGCACTGGGCACCGCCGTCTCAAGCACCGCTGAACTGGGCCCTTCATATCAAGCACTGCTGCACTGGGCCCTTCATCTCAAGCACCGCTGAACTGGGCCCTTCATCTCAAGCACCGCTGAACTGGGCACCGCCGTCTCAAGCACCGCTGAACTGGGCTCTTCATCTCAAGCACCGCTGAACTGGGCCCTTCATCTCAAGCACCGCTGCACTGGGCACCGCCGTCTCAGGCACCGCTGAACTGGGCACCCCCGTCTCAAGCACCGCTGAACTGGGCCCTTCATCTCAAGCACCGCTGCACTGGGCCCTTCATCTCAAGCACTGCTGAACTGGGCCCTTCATCTCAAGCACCGCTGAACTGGGCCCCGCCGTATCAAGCACCGATGAACTGGGCCCTTCATCTCAAGCACCGCTGAACTGGGCACCGCCGTCTCAAGCACCGCTGAACTGGGCACCGCCGTCTCAAGCACCAGCTGAACTGGGCCCTTCATCTCAAGCACCGCTGCACTGGGCACCGCCGCCTCACGCACCAGCTGAACTGGGCCCTTCATCTCAAGCACCGCTGCACTGGGCACCGCCGTCTCAAGCACCGCTGAACTGGGCCCTTCATCTCAAGCACCGCTAAACTGGGCTCCGCCGTCTCAAGCACCACTGAACTGGGCACCGCCGTCTCAAGCACCGCTGAACTTGGCCCTTCATCTCAAGCACCGCTGAACTGGGCACCGCCGTCTCAAGCACCGCTGAACTGGGCCCTTCATCTCAAGCACCGCTGAACTGGGCCCTTCATCTCAAGCACCGCTGAACTGGGCACCGCCGTCTCAAGCACCGCTGAACTGGGCACCGCCGCCTCACGCACCAGCTGAACTGGGCCCTTCATCTCAAGCACCGCTGCACTGGGCACCGCCGTCTCAAGCACCGCTGAACTGGGCCCTTCATCTCAAGCACCGCTAAACTGGGCTCCGCCGTCTCAAGCACCACTGAACTGGGCACCGCCGTCTCAAGCACCGCTGAACTTGGCCCTTCATCTCAAGCACCGCTGAACTGGGCACCGCCGTCTCAAGCACCGCTGAACTGGGCCCTTCATCTCAAGCACCGCTGAACTGGGCCCTTCATCTCAAGCACCGCTGAACTGGGCACCGCCGTCTCAAGCACCGCTGAACTGGGCACCGCCGTCTCAAGCACCAGCTGAACTTGGCCCTTCATCTCAAGCACCGCTGCACTGGGCACCGCCGTCTCAAGCACCAGCTGAACTGGGCCCTTCATCTCAAGCACCGCTGCACTGGGCACCGCCGTCTCAAGCACCGCTGAACTGGGCCCTTCATCTCAAGCACCGCTGCACTGGGCCCTTCATCTCAAGCACCGCTGAACTGGGCACTGCCGTCTCAAGCACCGCTGAACTGGGCCCTTCATCTCAAGCACCGCTGAACTGGGCACCGCCGTCTCAAGCACCGCTGAACTGGGCCCTTCATCTCAAGCACCCCTGAACTGGGCACCGCCGTCTCAAGCACCGCTGAACTGGGCCCTTCATCTCAAGCACCGCTGAACTGGGCCCTTCATCTCAAGCACCGCTGAACTGGGCACCGCCGTCTCAAGCACCAGCTGAACTGGTCCCTTCATCTCAAGCACCGCTGCACTGGGCCCTTCATCTCAAGCACCGCTGAACTGGGCCCTTCATCTCAAGCACCGCTGAACTGGGCACCGCCATCTCAGGCACCGCTGAACTGGGCACCGCCGTCTCAGGCACCGCTGAACTGGGCCCTTCATCTCTAGCACCGCTGAACTGGGCACCGCAGTTTCAATGCACCGCTGAACTGGGCCCTTCATCTCAAGCACCGCTGAACTGGGCCCTTCATCTCAAGCACCGCTGAACTGGGCACCGCCGTCTCAAGCACCGCTGAACTGGGCCCTTCATCTCAAGCACCGCTGAACTGGGCACCGCCGTCTCAAGCACCGCTGAACTGGGCACCACCGTCTCAAGCACCGCTGAACTGGGCCCTTCATCTCAAGCACCGCTGAACTGGGCCCTTCATCTCAAGCACCGCTGAACTGGGCACCGCCGTCTCAAGCAGCAGCTGAACTGGGCCCTTCATCTCAAGCACCGCTGCACTGTGCACCGCCGTCTCAGGCACCGCTGAACTGGGCCCTTCATCTCAAGCACCGCTGCACTGGGCCCTTCATCTCAAGCACCGCTGAACTGGGCCCTTCATCTCAAGCACCGCTGAACTGGGCAACGCCGTCTCAAGCACCGCCGAACTGGGCCCTTCATCTCAAGCACCGCTGCACTGGACCCTTCATCTCAAGCACCGCTGAACTGGGCCCTTCATCTCAAGCACCGCTGAACTGGGCACCGCCGTCTCAAGCACCGCTAAACTGGGCACCGCCGTCTCAAGCACCGCTGAACGGGCCCTTCATCTCAAGCACCGCTGAACTGGGCACCGCCGTCTCAAGCACCGCTGAACTGGGCCCTTCATCTCAAGCACCGCTGAACTGGGCCCTTCATCTCAAGCACCGCTGAACTGGGCCCTTCATCTCAAGCACCGGTGAACTGGGCACCGCCGTCTCAAGCACCAGCTGAACTGGTCCCTTCATCTCAAGCACCGCTGCACTGGGCACCGCCGTCTCAGGCACCGCTGAACTGGGCCCTTCATCTCAAGCACCGCTGCACTGGGCCCTTCATCTCAAGCACCGCTGAACTGGGCCCTTCATCTCAAGCACCGCTGATCTGGGCCCTTCATCTCAAGCACCGCTGAACTGGGCACCGCCGTCTCAGGCACCGCTGAACTGGGCACCGCCGTCTCAGGCACCGCTGAAATGGGCACCGCCGTCTCAGGCACCGCTGCACTGGGCCCTTCATCTCAAGCACCGCTGAACTGGGCACCGCCGTCTCAAGCACCAGCTGAACTGGGCCTTTCATCTCAAGCACCGCTGAACTGGGCCCTTCCTCTCAAGCACCGCTGAACTGGGCCCTTCATCTCAAGCACCGCTACACTGGGCACCGCCGTCTCAGGCACCGCTGAACTGGGCACCGCCGTCTCAAGCACCGCTGAACTGGGCCCTTCATCTCAAGCACCGCTGCACTGGGCCCTTCATCTCAAGCACCGCTGAACTGGGCCCTTCATCTCAAGCACCACTGAACTGGGCACCGCCGTCTAAAGCACCGCTGAACTGGGCCCTTCATCTCAAGCACCGCTGAACTGGGCACCGCCGTCTCAAGCACCGCTGAGCTGGGCACCGCCGTCTTAAGCACCGCTGAACTGGGCCCTTCATCTCAAGCACCGCTGAACTGGGCACCGCCGTCTCAAGCACCGCTGAACTGGGCCCTTCATCTCAAGCACCGCTGAACTGGGCCCTTCATCTCAAGCACCGCTGAACTGGGCACCGCCGTCTCAGGCACCGCTGAACTGGGCCCTTCATCTCAAGCACCGCTGCACTGGGCCCTTCATCTCAAGCACCGCTGAACTGGGCCCTTCATCTCAAGCACTGCTGAACTGGGCACCGCCGTCTCAGGCACCGCTGAACTGGGCACCGCCGTCTCAGGCCCCGCTGAACTGGGCCCTTCATCTCAAGCACCGCTGAACTGGGCACCGCCGTCTCAAGCACCAGCTAAACTGGGCCCTTCATCTCAAGCACCGCTGCACTGGGCACCGCCGTCTCAAGCACCGCTGAACTGGGCCCTTCATATCAAGCACTGCTGCACTGGGCCCTTCATCTCAAGCACCGCTGAACTGGGCCCTTCATCTCAAGCACCGCTGAACTGGGCACCGCCGTCTCAAGCACCGCTGAACTGGGCTCTTCATCTCAAGCACCGCTGAACTGGGCCCTTCATCTCAAGCACCGCTGCACTGGGCACCGCCGTCTCAGGCACCGCTGAACTGGGCACCCCCGTCTCAAGCACCGCTGAACTGGGCCCTTCATCTCAAGCACCGCTGCACTGGGCCCTTCATCTCAAGCACTGCTGAACTGGGCCCTTCATCTCAAGCACCGCTGAACTGGGCCCCGCCGTATCAAGCACCGATGAACTGGGCCCTTCATCTCAAGCACCGCTGAACTGGGCACCGCCGTCTCAAGCACCGCTGAACTGGGCACCGCCGTCTCAAGCACCAGCTGAACTGGGCCCTTCATCTCAAGCACCGCTGCACTGGGCACCGCCGCCTCACGCACCAGCTGAACTGGGCCCTTCATCTCAAGCACCGCTGCACTGGGCACCGCCGTCTCAAGCACCGCTGAACTGGGCCCTTCATCTCAAGCACCGCTAAACTGGGCTCCGCCGTCTCAAGCACCACTGAACTGGGCACCGCCGTCTCAAGCACCGCTGAACTTGGCCCTTCATCTCAAGCACCGCTGAACTGGGCACCGCCGTCTCAAGCACCGCTGAACTGGGCCCTTCATCTCAAGCACCGCTGAACTGGGCCCTTCATCTCAAGCACCGCTGAACTGGGCACCGCCGTCTCAAGCACCGCTGGACTGGGCACCGCCGTCTAAAGCACCAGCTGAACTTGGCCCTTCATCTCAAGCACCGCTGCACTGGGCACCGCCGTCTCAAGCACCAGCTGAACTGGGCCCTTCATCTCAAGCACCGCTGCACTGGGCACCGCCGTCTCAAGCACCGCTGAACTGGGCCCTTCATCTCAAGCACCGCTGCACTGGGCCCTTCATCTCAAGCACCGCTGAACTGGGCACTGCCGTCTCAAGCACCGCTGAACTGGGCCCTTCATCTCAAGCACCGCTGAACTGGGCACCGCCGTCTCAAGCACCGCTGAACTGGGCCCTTCATCTCAAGCACCCCTGAACTGGGCACCGCCGTCTCAAGCACCGCTGAACTGGGCCCTTCATCTCAAGCACCGCTGAACTGGGCCCTTCATCTCAAGCACCGCTGAACTGGGCACCGCCGTCTCAAGCACCAGCTGAACTGGTCCCTTCATCTCAAGCACCGCTGCACTGGGCCCTTCATCTCAAGCACCGCTGAACTGGGCTCTTCATCTCAAGCACCGCTGAACTGGGCACCGCCATCTCAGGCACCGCTGAACTGGGCACCGCCGTCTCAGGCACCGCTGAACTGGGCACCGCCGTCTCAGGCACCGCTGAACTGGGCCCTTCATCTCAAGCACCGCTGAACTGGACACCGCCGTCTCAAGCACCAGCTGAACTGGGCACCGCCGTCTCAAGCACCAGCTGAACTGGGCCCTTCATCTCAAGCACCGCTGAACTGGGCCCTCATCTCAAGCACCGCTGAACTGGGCCCTCATCTCAAGCACCGCTGAACCGGGCCCTTCACCTCAAGCACCGCTGCACTGGGCACCGCCGTCTCAGGCACCGCTGAACTGGGCACCGCCGTCTCAAGCACCGCTGAACTGGGCCCTTCATCTCAAGCACCGCTGAACTGGGCCCTTCATCTCAAGCACCGCTGAACTGGGCCCTTCATCTCAAGCACCGCTGCACTGGGCCCTTCATCTCAAGCACCGCTGAACTGGGCCCTTCATCTCAAGCACCGCTGAACTGGGCACCGCCGTCTCAAGCACCGCTGAACTGGGCCCTTCCTCTCAAGCACCGCTGAACTGGGCCCTTCATCTCAAGCACCGCTGAACTGGGCACCGCCGTCTCAGGCACCGCTGAACTGGGCACCGCCGTCTCAGGCACCGCTGAACTGGGCCCTTCATCTCAAGCACCGCTGCACTGGGCCCTTCATCTCAAGCACCGCTGAACTGGGCCCTTCATCTCAAGCACCGCTGAACTGGGCCCCGCCGTCTCAAGCACCGCTGAACTGGGCCCTTCATCTCAAGCACCGCTGAACTGGGCACCGCCGTCTCAAGCACCGCTGAACTGGGCACCGCTGTCTCAAGCACCGCTGAACTGGGCCCTTCATCTCAAGCACCGCTGAACTGGGCACCGCTGTTTCAATGCACCGCTGAACTGGGCCCTTCGTCTCAAGCACCGCTGAACTGGGCCCTTCATCTCAAGCACCGCTGAACTGGGCACCGCCGTCTCAAGCACCGCTGAACTGGGCACCGCCGTCTCAAGCACCAGCTGAACTGGGCCCTTCATCTCAAGCACCGCTGCACTGGGCACCACCGTCTCAGGCACCGCTGAACTGGGCCCTTCATCTCAAGCACCGCTGAACTGGGCACCGCCGTCTCAAGCACCAGCTAAACTGGGCCCTTCATCTCAAGCACCGCTGCACTGGGCACCGCCGTCTCAAGCACCGCTGAACTGGGCCCTTCATCTCAAGCACTGCTGCACTGGGCCCTTCATCTCAAGCACCGCTGAACTGGGCCCTTCATCTCAAGCACCGCTGAACTGGGCACCGCCGTCTCAAGCACCGCTGAACTGGGCTCTTCATCTCAAGCACCGCTGAACTGGGCCCTTCATCTCAAGCACCGCTGCACTGGGCACCGCCGTCTCAGGCACCGCTGAACTGGGCACCCCCGTCTCAAGCACCGCTGAACTGGGCCCTTCATCTCAAGCACCGCTGCACTGGGCCCTTCATCTCAAGCACTGCTGAACTGGGCCCTTCATCTCAAGCACCGCTGAACTGGGCCCCGCCGTATCAAGCACCGATGAACTGGGCCCTTCATCTCAAGCACCGCTGAACTGGGCACCGCCGTCTCAAGCACCGCTGAACTGGGCACCGCCGTCTCAAGCACCAGCTGAACTGGGCCCTTCATCTCAAGCACCGCTGCACTGGGCACCGCCGCCTCAAGCACCAGCTGAACTGGGCCCTTCATCTCAAGCACCGCTGCACTGGGCACCGCCGTCTCAAGCACCGCTGAACTGGGCCCTTCATCTCAAGCACCGCTAAACTGGGCTCCGCCGTCTCAAGCACCGCTGAACTGGGCACCGCCGTCTCAAGCACCGCTGAACTGGGCCCTTCATCTCAAGCACCGCTGAACTGGGCACCGCCGTCTCAAGCACAGCTGAACTGGGCCCTTCATCTCAAGCACCGCTGAACTGGGCCCTTCATCTCAAGCACCGCTGAACTGGGCACCGCCGTCTCAAGCACCGCTGAACTGGGCACCGCCGTCTCAAGCACCAGCTGAACTTGGCCCTTCATCTCAAGCACCGCTGCACTGGGCACCGCCGTCTCAAGCACCAGCTGAACTGGGCCCTTCATCTCAAGCACCGCTGCACTGGGCACCGCCGTCTCAAGCACCGCTGAACTGGGCCCTTCATCTCAAGCACCGCTGCACTGGGCCCTTCATCTCAAGCACCGCTGAACTGGGCACTGCCGTCTCAAGCACCGCTGAACTGGGCCCTTCATCTCAAGCACCGCTGAACTGGGCACCGCCGTCTCAAGCACCGCTGAACTGGGCCCTTCATCTCAAGCACCCCTGAACTGGGCACCGCCGTCTCAAGCACCGCTGAACTGGGCCCTTCATCTCAAGCACCGCTGAACTGGGCCCTTCATCTCAAGCACCGCTGAACTGGGCACCGCCGTCTCAAGCACCAGCTGAACTGGTCCCTTCATCTCAAGCACCGCTGCACTGGGCCCTTCATCTCAAGCACCGCTGAACTGGGCCCTTCATCTCAAGCACCGCTGAACCGGGCACCGCCATCTCAGGCACCGCTGAACTGGGCACCGCCGTCTCAGGCACCGCTGAACTGGGCACCGCCGTCTCAGGCACCGCTGAACTGGGCCCTTCATCTCAAGCACCGCTGAACTGGACACCGCCGTCTCAAGCACCAGCTGAACTGGGCACCGCCGTCTCAAGCACCAGCTGAACTGGGCCCTTCATCTCAAGCACCGCTGAACTGGGCCCTCATCTCAAGCACCGCTGAACTGGGCCCTCATCTCAAGCACCGCTGAACCGGGCCCTTCACCTCAAGCACCGCTGCACTGGGCACCGCCGTCTCAGGCACCGCTGAACTGGGCACCGCCGTCTCAAGCACCGCTGAACTGGGCCCTTCATCTCAAGCACCGCTGAACTGGGCCCTTCATCTCAAGCACCGCTGAACTGGGCCCTTCATCTCAAGCACCGCTGCACTGGGCCCTTCATCTCAAGCACCGCTGAACTGGGCCCTTCATCTCAAGCACCGCTGAACTGGGCACCGCCGTCTCAAGCACCGCTGAACTGGGCCCTTCCTCTCAAGCACCGCTGAACTGGGCCCTTCATCTCAAGCACCGCTGAACTGGGCACCGCCGTCTCAGGCACCGCTGAACTGGGCACCGCCGTCTCAGGCACCGCTGAACTGGGCCCTTCATCTCAAGCACCGCTGCACTGGGCCCTTCATCTCAAGCACCGCTGAACTGGGCCCTTCATCTCAAGCACCGCTGAACTGGGCCCCGCCGTCTCAAGCACCGCTGAACTGGGCCCTTCATCTCAAGCACCGCTGAACTGGGCACCGCCGTTTCAATGCACCGCTGAACTGGGCCCTTCGTCTCAAGCACCGCTGAACTGGGCCCTTCATCTCAAGCACCGCTGAACTGGGCACCGCCGTCTCAAGCACCGCTGAACTGGGCACCGCCGTCTGAAGCACCAGCTGAACTGGGCCTTTCATCTCAAGCACCGCTGCACTGGGCACCACCGTCTCAGGCACCGCTGAACTGGGCCCTTCATCTCAAGCACCGCTGCACTGGGCCATTCATCTCAAGCACCGCTGAACTGGGTCCTTCATCTCAAGCACAGCTGAACTGGGCACCGCCGTCTCAAGCACCGCTGAACTGGGCACCGCCGTCTCAAGCACCGCTGAACTGGGCCCTTCATCTCAAGCACCGCTGAACTGGGCACCGCCGTCTCAAGCACCAGCTGAACTGGGCCCTTCATCTCAAGCACCGCTGCACTGGGCACCGTCGTCTCAAGCACCGCTGAACTGGGCCCTTCATCTCAAGCACCGCTGCACTGGGCCCTTCATCTCAAGCACTGCTGAACTGGGCCCTTCATCTCAAGCACCGCTGAACTGGGCACCGCCGTCTCAGGCACCGCTGAACTGGGCACCGCCGTCTCAAGCACCGCTGAACTGGGCCCTTCATCTCAAGCACAGCTAAACTGGGCACCGCCGTCTCAAGCACCAGCTGAACTGGGCCCTCATCTCAAGCACCGCTGCACTGGGCACCGCCGTCTCAGGCACTGCTGAACTGGGCACTGCCATCTCAAGCACCGCTGAACTGGGCCCTTCATCTCAAGCACCGATAAACCATGAGCGCCAGGGGCTGGCCCGCATCTTAGTCGGGCAGGCCTGCACGAAGCAGTCTGGGCACCAGGCCCCACCCAGAACCAGTGGAGACTGTTATCCACTTGTGAGACTGTGGCTTTGCACTCCCCAGGATATAACAGTGGGCAACCCACCCACTGTAGAGACTTGAGAGACTGTGGCTTTGCACTCCCCAGGATATAACAGTGGGCAAGCCACCCACTGTAGAGACTTGAGAGACTGTGGCTTTGCACTCCCCAGGATTGAACAGTGGCCATGGAGGCCCCTTGTGGATCTGGCGTCGTGGACTCATCTGGCTGAGGTGCCCCCCCTTCCCTTCCCCCTGAGGTGCCTGTAGTTTTGCTATCTGATGCCCCTGCAGTGTTCTCTCCATTGGAGTCAGGTATCTTGTGTGGGCTTTGCCCATGTGATTTGGGCCCAGTGGTCCAAGGACAATACATGCTACAATGCTCGGACTTGTACATATATGTCTATAACAGTTTTTGATGTAGAATTATATTTTTCAGCCAGTAATACAATATATTCCTATGTTTAGAATCATTTCCTTTTGTGTTTGCATTCTTCCGGGGGGTTTGGGGGGTGTCACTCTGATGTGTTGGTACGCATTGATGTGTGTGTTGTAGTGGGTGAGGGTGAGGGTGGGTGTGTCGCGTATGTGTGTACCCGTAATATTTTCTCCAACCCCCTCCCCTGTGTCGTAGGTGCAGTACTCACCGTTGTCTTCTGCGCCGGCGTTCGTGCTCCTGGTAGAAGAGTAGGTACACAATCGCTGGGAGTATGTGGAGTTCGGGTTCCATGCTGTCCTTATTCCTCGTGGGCTGTATGGAGGTGAGCGTTTTCCCTTCGAAATAGCTGTTTCCGCCGTGTTTTTATCGGCGGGGATACCGCCCCGGAAAAGGTGGCGGATTGGTAGGTTGTGGTAGGGTGGGCGGTACATTGTCTCCCACCTGTCTGTTGGCGGTGACCGCCGCGCTGTTTGTTTGTGCCGCCGTGGCGGGCGGTGTGGTAATGTGGCGGTCTCTGTTGGCGGTTTCCGCCAGGGTCGGAATTCCATTTTTTTCCCCGCCAGCCTGTTTGCGGTTTGGCCGCTGGTTTAACACCGTCCGCCAGGGTTGGAATGACCCCCTAAGTACCTTGACAGGGTCCGTTTTTGCACAGACTTGTCTTTTATTGCCTCAGAGAAATTTATAAAGACCATGTGATGGCCTTTCGTTTGCTCACTGGAAAAGCTAGGAGTCTTCTTAGGGTTAAGTCAATGGAGACTCTCTTCTCTCCTCTTTCAAGGGCCGAGATGTAGCAAAAAACACTGGAAGAGTAATGAATTGGCCATTGTGGAATGGCGTCAAAGCCTTCAGTAGAAAGACTTCCCTGAAACTCAGAACCAATTTGTCCAGAAAGAAGCTGGTATAGGGCGATTACAGCAAAGCCACATGTAGATCACCCACTTGATGTATTGATGTAATTGCAATGAGGAAGATTGTTTTTTGAGTCACGAGTAGCAAAGAATAGCTGTGCACTGGCTCAAAAGTCATACACATGCGGAATGTTAAGACCAAGTTCATGTCCCATTGTGGCATATGAAACACAGTTGTGAACTGAGCCAAAAGGCAGCAGAGCACTGTACAGGATTAAAGACAAGCATAAAGTCAATGAATGATAGGAAAAGAAGCTGGGCTGTGGACAGTTAATACATTGTGTTGTGGTGCCCTTAATGAGGTGAATATTTGACTCTTTCCTAAATTGGAGTAGTGTTGGGGTAGTCCTGTTGGATACACGACTGTTGATCCAAGTCCTGAATTCTATGTCAGGAACAGAGACGAGGATTATGCTTTCACTTTCTTCACTTTGACAGCAGCCATATTTAACAGCCATCAACCAAAAAACTACAATTTCCAAGAAACATTGGGAAACGAGCGATCACTGCATTCAATCAGTCCCTTCATAATCCCTGTTGACCTTCCTTCCCCCTTTTTCTTCGCTGCTTCAACAGCCTCAGGTAAGCGCTTGTGACTTCCGGGTCGCACTGCCTTCTATTCTGTGTTTTTGGTAGTTGATATTGTTGTGGATACGTTACCTCGATTAATTCCTTTATTTTCTAGCTTTGACAGATATGGGAACACTCCGGTATTCCTCATGCGGCCGCCTGGGTTCATCGGTGACTTAGCACGCCGCTGAACCGTTACGGGGCTGTGCAGGCGGTCTTAGCGCTAGGCAGGGCCCACACCACACGGATTGCACTCCCCTCGGGAAGCGATTCTTAGCTTGCCCAGCAGGCGCGCACAATCATTCTGAGTTACAAATCAGCACTGAAGCAGCACGCCCGGCCAAGTCACTCCCCTTCTGCCCCAACCCTGGAGTCTTACACCCCAGGAGGGGGCTGTAGTTGCCTGAATCTACAGGCATACGCATACTTGAATGCCCCGATCCTGGGGTCAGGTCTGGAGGCCTTGCTTGCAATTCAGGGGAATTTGATTGCCTTACACTCAGCAGGAATCTGTAGAGCCGGAGATCAGGCTCCCTTGGCGTGAAATACCCAGACTTGGGGTAGAGATCAAAGGCCCCCTATCACTGCCTAAGGTGATAAACAGCTGCTTAGAGCTGTACCATCCAGTAGGGACACTGACACAGGCTCCAATAACATATCGATGGTCCAATAAAAACTACACGGCATCTTGATGTTCCTGGTCTCTCACCGTGATCCAGCCTCAGGCCTGGTTGATTAGCTACTACTGCCCCAGACAAGCAGAAGTCACAGGACTTATGCACTGAGGAGGCATGCGTATCCTACCTCCCTATAGACGATTCCTTCTATGAGGTAATTCATGCCTTAATTCATAAAGCACTATCCGTAGCAGTGGTGCCTTTAGAGCAGGAACTCCTTAAGATGGTGCAACAGTGCCTAAAACCCCTCTCCCCGAGGGGAGGAACTTCAAGGGCCTTCCGCCCCTGTACCTCTAGGGCAGACACTGGTTGGATGTAAGTCCAAACGTAAACGTGACCAGGGATTGACCTGGATACCTTTGATAGGCTCAAACAGGCTTTTTCGAACATGCCACCCCTCTAGAGCTGGATCCCCCCCTTACTCCCGTTGGTGGGAGCCCCTGAAGAGAATGTCTCCAACCCTGAGAGTCCACCCTCGTGCACAGAACGGATGGAGGGCGATGAATCCCCCACGGCCTCGGATGAGGAGACTGAGACTGATAGACCATGGTGCCCATCCTCGGACCCTAAGGTATTCACGATGTGTAGAAACACCCAAGATCAAGGGTCAGACATGCTGAACCTGGACGATCTGCTTCACCCACGGTCATCAAATTAGGCTCTGGCAGAAAAGGTGGCTGCCTATGTGGCAGGGAGGCTGTGTAAACCACTAGATAAAGAGTTCCACAACAGCCTACGGGCGAAGTGTCCCCGCCCTTCCTAGAGGGTAAGGTAGTGCTCACCCCTGGGATAGATCCCTGGATGGCGACTTTCCTAGCCAAATATATCTGTGACTCCAAGAAGGCCATTGACCGCTCTTGACGGTCATGCCAAAACAAACTGCTCAACCTAGCATGTCCTTTAACGAAAATCCTGGATATGGCAAAGGATGCCAAAGCCTCGAGGTCCCTCATGGCCCCAGTCACGCTGTCTGGCCTAGAGAGCCATCATCTTTCTTGGAAATGCCAATTGCGCCCTCTTGATGAGCGACAACAGTCCCTTTTGATTAAGATTGACCCCGAATTGGGAGACTTGGCGACCTTGGAGGCTGGGCAGATTGCACAGAAAGGCCTCTTTGGGGAGCTCTTGATAAAGAAGATGAGTACATTTGTCGCAACTTTTAATACCCTCGATAAGGCGCAATCCCCCATCAAAAAGATCTTCAACCAATGTGTATTCACCGGGATTGGTCGTGGTAGGGGGCGCTCGGCCAGTTGTTTTGAGCACCAAGCCAGTTCCAGACGGCTCTCCTCCAGCCGGGGACCTTGGCAGGACCAGACCAGATTTGGAGGCTTCTACCCCACAAGAGGCTACCCCAGACACAGGAGCTCCAGAGGCAGCCCCTGAGAAAGCTACTCCAAAGGCTCCTCACATGTTGAGTGTACTCCATTTTTTTCCTCGTAAGATTAGGGGCCAGGGTGGCAGATTTTGTCCATGTTTAAAAAACTGTGACATCCGATGCATGGGTTTTGAAGACAATCCAAGGTTTCCACATAGAAATCTATGGGTTGCCTATACAATCCATTCCTCCTCCCCACGGTTCTCCAAGGTGCAACCTGCTCTGGTGAATTATCTCCTCCGCAAGGGAGCGATTGCTCCTGCAACCTCGCATTCTCAGAGTTTTGCCAGCAATCTATTCCTGGTGGAAAAGAGGGACGGAGGTCAGCACCCGATTATGAATCTGAGCGTTCAACAAGTGGCTGGTCTTTTTCCACTTCAAAATGGAGGGTACACACCTTCTACAGAATCTTCTGCGTCTCAAAGATTGGATGGTGTGCCTGGATCTCATGGACACATACCTCATGATTCCGTTCTTCCCACCTCACTAGGCGCTTCTGCAATTCCAATGGCACCATCAAACCTTCTAATTCACGGAATTCTCTTTCGGGCTATCGTCCACTCCATTGTGCTTCACGAAGGTCGAGGCCTATTATCGAGCTCCTTCGGTCAAAGGGCATATGTCTGATCATATAGCTGGATGACCTCCTCCTAATGGATCAATGCCCAAAGTCCTTGCTGGAACATTTCCAATTCACAGTCGACCTGTTCCAATCGTTCGTCACAAGCAAGCAAAAATCGGTGTTCTTCCCTTCTCAATCTCCAAAGTTCCCTCTTGGAAGGTAGCCAAGATACGGCATGAACTGTGGTGTATGCTGGCCGCTCCATCCACTTCCCTGAGTAAAATAGCGAGGGTAGTGGGCCTCCTCTCCTAATCCATTCAGGCTATCTTTCCAGGACCCTTACACCACCTGGCCCTTCAATGCCTAAAAATTTCCCACCTTCAGAAAGGCCTCTCACACTCTCAAACAGTGCCCCTATCTGACGAGGCAAAGGTAGACATCAGCTGGTGGCTAACACACAAGGAGGCTTAGAACATCCGGGCCATCTTCCGTTCTCAACAAAATCTGGTCTAGAGTTTCTGGGATTACTGCTTGGAGCACTAAATCTCAGTAACAGCAGAGTATCTCTCAGGCTCCACCAATCAGGTGGCGGACTGGCACTCCCGACATCCTCAGGACTTCAGCCTTCAGCAGCTGAATCATTCAGTGTCCAGAGCCCTCCTGGCCAGATGGGGCCCCTTCATGGTGGATCTGTTTGCCTCCAGATTGGTTCACCAACTTGCCAGATATTTCAGCTGGTATCTGGATCCCATGGCCCCGGCGACGGACACCTTCCTATAGGACTGGACGTCAAAAAAGGGACGTGGTTTTCCCCAAATTACAATGAGAACAAGACACACAGCACAGATTTAGAGACAAGGAGAGTCCATAGTGTGGTGGTGGCTCTTTTCTGGAGATTACAGGCCTGGTGTCCAGTTCTAATAGAACTTTTCTGGGATTCTCCAATCTGTCTACCCCCATTTCCGGATCTTCTCAAGGATCCGTCTGGCAATCTACATCGCCTGCTCCTGGAGGGTTCTCCACAGCTTATAGCGTGGAGGATTACTGGGGATGATGGAAAGTCCCAGGATTTTCGCGCCAGGCTACAGAAGTACTTTCCAAGGCGTGGGCGGACAGGACTACCAAACGCTATCGCTCCGCCTGGTCTTGATGGATGGGTTGGTGTAGCCAAAGGCACCTGAATCCAGTAGGGGTTTTCTCCTGTCCGACTGCACGGTGGGTCAGATAGATGATGCAAGAGGTCGGAATCAACAGCAAAGTGTTCAGAGCACACTCCACGAGGAGTGCTATGGAGTCCAAGGCGTTCACCTTGGTAGCACACTTAGAGGATATCCTAAACGCAGCTGACTGGTTCTCAGACTCAATGTTCAAACGGTTTTACATTAAGCCTCTCATCAATGTGGCTGCTTTAGGTGTGGACAAGCTTTGAACAAGCATAATCCTCACCTCAGGTCCTGACATAGAATGAAAAATGTCCTAGCTAACTTAATAAAAAGTTTCAATTCTGTTAAGGACACAGAGGCGAGGATTATCCCACCCTCATGTCAAGGACCAGTACTTCCCACCCTGCATGGGTTTTCAGTTGATAAGTGAGGAGACAGTATGTTGATAGTAAGTATGTATCCTTTTAAGGTGGAGCGTGGGTATAGTAGTGGCCTCAGTAACTTTCAATGATTATGGTCACTTATTAGTGGCTTAGATTGCACAGTTGAGATTGCTGAATTAACGATCTCTATTGTTCCATAGGGGCCAAATCCATCAAGCAAGATTGATCTGGATCCACTCTGGCTGACATCACACGAAGAAATGGGGGGAAGGAAGGTCAGTAAGGGATTATGAATGGACCATCATCTGCTGATTGGATGTAATGACTGTTCTTGTTTCCCAGTGTCTTATGGGATTTGTAGTTTTTTGGTTGATGTCTGTCAATCATGGCTGCTGTCAATAAAGTGAAGGGAAGTAAGTGAAATCATAATCCTTGCCTCCATGTCCTTAATGGAATTGAATATTTCCTTTACACGTTAGCTAGGACATTTTTCATTCATAGACAGAAATGCTGTGCCCTATTTTTTCTTTTTCACACTTCTTAAGCTTCAGTCTGATGATGTCCTGGCTGTGGGTATGACAAGAACTACCAGAGAGGGTGAGCTTGCCTGCTAGATCAGTAGGGGTGCTGGCTGCAATGACTTTATAATTGATGGTTTTGAGGAGTTGGCAAGGGGTGCCAATAGAGCTCAACCAATATGTGGGTGATGCAATCTTATTTCTTCAGGCCCTGTATGAAGTGTTCTGTAGCATCTATGATGCCCTTAGGGGATGGAAGTTTGGAGTATGTGAAGCCATGGAAAAGGACACTATGACCCACCCAGAAGTGAGAGTAACAAGAAGTGAACAGCAGTTCGGTTTGATTTTCTTCAGAAGAGAGAGCTGGTACCAAGCTGCCATTGCTTTTTGGCAATGTGTTCCTTCAAGATGATGTTGGTGTCCAGGATGAATCCAAATGACTGGGTATTCAGTGAAAGCTTGGGTTAAATCAAATTGATTTAAACAACAACAGTTGATCAGGAGGACATTGAAAGGGCCAAATAATAACCTCTGAAAGGGCCCACTGCAAGTCCTCACTGGGGTAACAAAAGTCCGAACAAAAAAACATTTGAAAATCTGGTTCATAAGGGGTCAGTGATTCAGGCCTGCAGTAAGCAACATATTTGTCCTAGTGTAGATAGACTTTGTGAAGAGTGTTTAGCTGCAAGAACAACATTAATTTACATGGTCAGTAAGCAAAAAGTGTTTAATTGCCACTTGTGAGAAATTGGGTTACTGTCTAAGGGGTGTGAAACCCCACTCAAGGAGCAACCACAATCCTTGTCAGGGTGACACACAAGCAAACCCCAAATTAACCTGTACGCAAACCTCTGGAAGCTTGACACAGAACAGTCTGGCTTAACTTAGAGGCAATTTGTAAAGTATTTATGCAGTACTTCAAACAGTGAAAACTAATGAAAACACAACACATGACAAATCCCACAACAATAAAAAAATATATATATATATTTAATAAATACAACAAGACAAAAAGAACAAAAATGCAATGAGTATAACTCGAGATATGCAATTTTAAAGATTTATGTGAAAATAGCGCCAGAAAGCACAAAGCGCCAACTGTGGATCTCTGGTCGTACTTGACCAGGACAAAGTCAGAAGTTTAGGCCAACTGTGATGCAGTGCGGGCTGTTTGCAGAGACCCAGGTAGGCCCACTGAACAAGACTACCTTAAATCCTGGTTGCGAAACGTTGCGAGGTCGAGAATCGAGGATGCATTGTGTAGCTGAGGCGATGCATCTGTTCCAATTAGCTGTGAAGTTGCAAGGTCCTGCATTGTCCAGGATCCAGTCGATGAGGGCTTGCGATGTAAAGTCCAGCGTCAAAGAAGCGTCACTCAGTCAAGGCGATTCATAAGAGCTATGAAGCTGCGATGCAAGAACCTGCATTGTCGTAGAAGCTGCAGTTTACTAGAGATATGCAATGTAAGGGCCCTGCATCTGGGTAGCTTCGCGCAGTGGTCTGGGAGGGAATTCCAAGAGCAGAATAGGTGCATACGTCAGTTCAGCTTGGGTTTGCACGGCGCAGCAGTGAGATGCATCAGTTTTGCTGGATCCACAGGTTGGCTGGCAGAGCACCTTCAGGCTCACCTCCGAAGGCTAAGAACTGGGGTGCCACCACTTGGTAGGCTAGGACTTGCAGATGGCCGCATCCTGAGGCTGGGATCAAGGTTTTTGGAGCCTTCTGTCCCTAAGGCTCTAGTCGGGAAGCAAGCAAACTAGTTCTTGTAGTCACTCTGGGGTCCTAAGTTTAAGAGATACAGGTTCAGTCCTTCTCACCAATGCAAGATGGCAGCAGGTCAGGGCAGCAGTACTTTAGAGCAGCATTCTAGCAGAAAGGCAGTCCTTTCAGCAGCACAGCACTTCTTCCTGCCACAGTATCAACATGTCCAAATGTGTACTGAAGAGTTGGCGCATGAGGTCCAATATTTATAACTGGGCCTTCCATTGAAGTGGGAGAAGCTTTTTGAGGTCTCTCTTTGAAGTCCACAGGCTTCTTCCCTTCCCTGGCTCCAGACTAACTACAGGGAATGCAGCCCTTTGTGTGGAGGCAGGACCCAGCCTATTCAAGTGTAAGTCGGACTGTTCACAGCTCCGTCCTTCCACCCTGGCAGTAAGGACCTATCCAGGCACAGCTAAGTTCTGTGTGTGTGTGGATGTCTAGGAGGAATGCACTAAGCCCAACTGCCAACTATTCCCAGTCATGTGACCCAGAGGCAGGCTGCAGGCACTAAATGGTTAAGGCAGGAAAACAGTAATTTTCTAAAAGTGGCATTTTGAAAATTGTAATTTAAAATCTGACTTCATCATAAGAGAACATTTTTCATTACAATTCCAAAGACACCAAACATGAACTGCCAACCTGCTCCCATTTGGAAATTATCACTTATTAAAGGCAATAAGGTAACTCCAATGTTATCCTACAGGAGAGGTAGACCTTGCAGAAGTGAAAAACAAATTTAAGAGTTTTTCACTACAGGACTCGTAAAACTAAAAAGTCCAAGTCCACATTTTAAATACACTGCATCCTGCCTTATGGGCTGCCCAGGGCTTACCATGGGGGTGACTTATGCAATTAAAAAGGAACGTTTGGGCCTGGCAATAAGTTTATTTTGCAAAGTCAAAATGGAAAAGTTTAATTGCACATAGGCTGCAGAGGAAGACCTGAGAAATGTTTAAAGTGCTTCTTAAGTGGGTGGCACAATCAGTGCTGCATGCTAGGCTCACTAGCAGCATTTATTTTACAGGCCCTGGGCACAGGTAGTTCCAGTTTACTAGGGACTTACAAGTAAATTAAAAATGCCATTGGGGTATAAGCTAATTCTACCATGTTTTAAGCAGAGAGCACAAGCACTTTAGAACTCGTTAACAGTGGTAAAGTGCAAAGCGTCCTAAAGCAAGCAAAAACACAGTCAGTAAAACAGGAGGGTTGAAGGCAAACAGTTAGAGGAAAAACAATGCTAAGGATGCTAGGTCTAAAACCACAATCCAATCTCCATATATGGAGAAGTGGGGACTCAGAAAGAGGACACAGTCCTTTTGCTGAAACAGGAGGTCCTACAAAAGCAGTTGCCTGATTACAGGGCAAATGCTCAAGCTCAGTAGCTGTGGGTACCACAACCTTCTAGCTCAGTCTAAGGCAATTAAGTTGACTTGTGCTCCATATACCCTGTTATTCCTCAGAACCTGAGCCAGGTGAGGTAGAGGTGGAAACATGTAAAGTAGTCCAGTCAGAATGTGTCTCCGAGTGGATGCCTTGCAAAACTGTTGACACTGCACGTTCTCAGCAGTGGAGAGTAGATCTAGCCAAGGTAAACCCCACTTTTTGAAGAAACCATCCTCCACCTCGGGAGAGAAATGCAATTTGTGGTTCGCCAGAGGGCACCTGCTCAGTTCATTTACTCTGGCTTTCAGGGTCCCCACTAAGTGTTTGGCTAACAGGAAGATGATATGTTGCTCTAGTCACCTCCAGAGGTGTAGAGCCTCCTGACAAATGATCTAGGAACCCACATGGTCCTGTTTGTTGCAGTACCACACGGCAGGCATGCTGCCCGTGAGAACCTGCACCAGCTTCCCTTTAATGGAGAGGAGGAAGACCTTTAGTGTCACATGGATCACCTAAAGTTCCAGAACACTGGTATGGAGCTTGGCTCTCTGCCACAGACCATCTCCCCAGGTGACCTCTTCACCCCAGCAGTGACATGTTGATCACAACTGTAAAGTCTTTGTCAGGAAGAGAAAATGGCCTGCTGCAGGTCCGGTTGGCATTTCTTAGCAACCACAGAAGATCCTGAGCCATCTCCTGCAAGATCTGGCTGGAGTCTTAGGGGAGCCCTGATGCGGAGTCCACTGAAAATGAAGTTCCACTGCAGGGTCTGTATTCACTTTGTGTTGAAGACATATGGATGCCCAATTTGAGCAGTCCAAGAAGCCTCAGAGCTGTTCTCACAGAGATCCAGGATTAAGCAGTAAATACCTGTATTATATTCTGAATGCCCTAGACTTTCTGTGACAGTAGAAAGGCATTGAACGTCACTGTGTCCAGAACAGCCTTAATAAAGTAAACCATTTGTATGGGGAACAGGTGGGATTTCAGCTCACTGAGAGAAAACCCCAAGGATGTCAGGAGGTTGGCTTTAGGCTGGTGGTGGTCAATGACTGACTGCGGTTCGTCCGTCTTTAGTAGCCACTCATCAAGGAACAGAAATACATGTATCCCAGATATCTGAAGATGGACAGCAACCACTGCCATCACTTTCCTGAAGACTCTAGAGGCCAAGGTAAGGCTGAAAGACAGCACAGTAAACAAAACATTTTCCCAGTCCACCTTGAACTGCAAACACCAGTGTGATTGCAGGTCGGGTAAGATGAACCTTGAAAGTCTAGGGCACCATCCACTGTACTGGGTTTAGAACTGAAAAGACATGAGCCAAGGTGAGCATTTGAACTTGTATTTACTCAAAAAGGTACAGCATAAATGTAAGATGGGTTGGAGGATTCCATTCCCCTTTTGAACGAGGAAGCAGCATGAAAAGAACCCACTTGAATGACTTCCTAAATCAGGATTAGGGAGTGGTACTTTGAAAGTCATTCTGACATAGGTGGAAGCCGGGTGGGGAAGAAATGAAAGGAAGGGCCCTATTCAAAATTTTGAAATCTATATCGCCACCTACATGACGGGATGGAACTACAGTTTGGGAGTAAATGATTCTGCCTCATTCCAGCCAGGCATGGGCAAATCTAGGACAACTAAAGTAGCTTGCCAGTTACTGCAGAAAAGGGGGACGATTTGGAGGATTGTGCCACTGCATGGTGCAAACAGTTTCAGCTGTTGCCAAGCCCTTGGCCTCGAATGGACTGTGTCAGTTGCTGTAGTAAAGTTGGGAATGTCAGTGTGGTCTCTAAACTCGCCCACGTGGAGTAGTCCCCTGAGCTTCTTCTTCTTCTGTGGAAATTGCTTAGCTGGCTAGTAACAGCTCCAAGGACTTAGCTGTGGCACGACTGTGTTTAAATTGATAGAGCACATAATCAGCCTTTTCACCAAGTAGCCTGCGGACAAGAAAAGGAATGTCAATTAAGAATGCTTCCACATCTTCTGAAAACCCAGTTGTATGAAAGTACCATCTTGCCTGGCATGTTACCCCCATATTTCACTGTATATATGTTGTTTTAGTTGTATATGTCACTGGGACCCTGCCAGCCAGGGCCCCAGTGCTCATAAGTGTGCCCTGTATGTGTTCCCTGTGTGATGACTAACTGTCTCACTGAGGCTCTGCTAACCAGAACCTCAGTGGTTATGCTCTCTCATTTCTTTCCAAATTGTCACTAACAAGCTAGTGACCAATTTCACCAATTTACATTGGCATACTGGAACTCCCTTATAATTCCCTAGTATATGTTACTGAGGTACCCAGGGTATTGGGGTTCCAGGAGATCCCTATGGGCTGCAGCATTTGTTTTGCCACCCATAGGGAGCTCTGGCAATTCTTACACAGGCCTGCCCCTGCAGCCTGAGTGAAATAACGTCCACGTTATTTCACAGCCATTTACCACTGCACTTAAGTAACTTATAAGTCACCTATATGTCTAACCTTTACCTGGTAAAGGTTGGGTGCTAAGTTACTTAGTGTGTGGGCACCCTGGCACTAGCCAAGGTGCCCCCACATTGTTCAGGGCAAATTCCCCGGACTTTGTGAGTGCGGGGACACCATTACACGTGTGCACTATACATATGTCACGACATATGTATAGCGTCACAATGGTAACTCCGAACATGGCCATGTAACATGTCTAAGATCATGGAATTGTCACCCCAATGCCATTCTGGCATTGGGGAGACAATTCCATGATCCCCCGAGTCTCTAGCACAGACATGGGTACTGCCAAACTACCTTTCCCGGGGTTTCATTGCAGCTGCTGCTGCTGCCAACCCCTCAGACAGGTTTCTGCCCTCCTGGGGTCCAGCCAGGCTTGGCCCAGGAAGGCAGAACAAAGGACTTCCTCAGAGAGAGGGTGTTACACCCTCTCCCTTTGGAAAAAGGTGTCAGGGCTGGGAGGAGTAGCCTCCCCAGCCTCTGGAAATGCTTTGATGGGCACAGATGGTGCCCATCTCTGCATAAGCCAGTCTACACCGGTTCAGGGATCCCCCAGCCCTGCTCTGGCACGAAACTGGACAAAGGAAAGGGGAGTGACCACTCCCCTGACCTGCACCTCCCCTGGGAGGTGCCCAGAGCTTCTCCAGTGTGCTCCAGACCTCTGCCATCTTGGAAACAGAGGTGCTGCTGGCACACTGGACTGCTCTGAGTGGCCAGGGCCAGCAGGTGACGTCAGAGACTCCTTCTAATAGGCTCTTATCTGTGTTGCTAGCCTATCCTCCTTCCTAAGTAGCCAAACCTCCTTTTCTGGCTATTTAGGGTCTCTGCTTTGGGGAATTCTTTAGATAACGAATGCAAGAGCTCATCAGAGTTCCTCTGCATCTCTCTCTTCACCTTCTGCCAAGGAATCGACCGCTGACTACTCTGGACGCCTCCAAAACCGCAACAAAGTAGCAAAGACGACTACTGCAACCTTGTATCGCTGATCTAGCCGCCTTCTCGACTGCTTTCCTGGTGGTGCATGTTGTGGGGGTAGTCTGCCTCCTCTCTGCACTAGAAGCTCCGAAGAAATCTCCAGTGGGTCGACGGAATCTTCCCCCTGCAACCGCAGGCACCAAAAGACTGCATCACCGGTCCTCTGGGTCCCCTCTCAGCACGACGAGCGTGGTCCCTGGATCGCAGCAACTCTGTCCAAGTGACTCCCACAGTCCAGTGACTCTTCAGTCCAAGTTTGGTGGAGGTAAGTCCTTGCCTCCCCACGCCAAACTGCATTGCTGGGTACCGCGTGATTTGCAGCTGCTCCGGCTCCTGTGCACTCTTCCAGGATTTCCTTTGTGCACAGCCAAGCCTGGGTCCCGACACTCTAACCTGCAGTGCACGACCTCCTGAGTTGTCCTCCGGCGTCGTGGGACCTTCCTTTGTGACTTTGGGTGAGCTCCGGTTCACTCTTCTTCGTAGTGCCTGTTCCGGCACTTCTGCGGGTGCTGCTTGCTTCTGAGTGGGCTCCTTGTCCTGCTGGGCGCCCCCTCTGTCTCCTCACGCAATTGGCGACATCCTGGTACCTCCTGGGCCACAGCAGCATCCAAAAACCCTAACCGCGACCCTTGCAGCTAGCAAGGCTTGTTTACGGTCTTTCTGCACGGAAACACCTCTGCAAGCTTCTTCACGACGTGGGACATCCATCCTCCAAAGGGGAAGTTCCTAGTCCTCTTCGTTCTTGCAGAATCCACAGCTTCTACCATCCGGTGGCAGCTTCTTTGCACCCTCAGCTGGCATTTCTTGGGCATCTGCCCACTCACGACTTGAGTGTGACTCTTGGACTTGGTCCCCTTGTTCCACAGGTTCTCTCGTCTGGAAATCCATTGTTGTTGCATTGCTGGTGTTGGTCTTCCTTGCAGTATTCCCCTATCCCGACTTCTGTGCTCTCTGGGGAACTTAGGTGCACTTTGCACCCACTTTTCAGGGTCTTGGGGTGGGCTATTTTCCTAACCCTCACTGTTTTCTTACAGTCCCAGCGACCCTCTACAAGGTCACATAGGTTTGGGGTCCATACGTTATTCGCATTCCACTTTTGGAGTAAATGGTTTGTGTTGCCCCTATACCTATGTGCTCTCATTGCAATCTATTGTGACTGTACATTGCTTGCATTGCTTTCTATTGCTATTACTGCATAATTTTGGTATTGTGTACATATATCTTGTGTATATTTGCTATCCTCATACTGAGGGTACTCACTGAGATACTTTTGGCATATTGTCATAAAAATAAAGTACCTTTATTTTTAGTATATCTGTGTATTGTGTTTTCTTATGATATTGTGCATATGACACCAGTGGTATAGTAGGAGCTTCACACGTCTCCTAGTTCAGCCTAAGATGCTCTGCTAAGCTACCCTTTTCTATCAGCCTAAGCTGCTAGACACCTCTTCTACACTAATAAGGGATAACTGGACCTGGTGCAGAGTGTAAGTACCCCTTGGTACCACTACAAACCAGGCCAGCCTCCTACATTGGTTGCGCAGCGGTGGAATAAGTACTTGCAACTACTTACCACTTTGTCATTTTGTACTTTTCATAAGAGAAAAATATACAAAACAAGTTCAGTGTATGTACACCTAACCAAAAAGTTTTACTTTTCTCCTCTTACTCTATTGCTAAGTGCTGAAAAGTACCTCTAAACTTTCAAAAAGTTTCTTAAAAGTTAAAAAAAAGTTTTTTTTCTGTTCCTTAAAAAGTTCTGAAACTTTTTTCTTTCTGTTTCTGTCCCATAAACCTTTTTCTATCATGTCTAGTACAGGTCAAACTCTAGATCTGGCCAGCACTGCTTATGACCACCTTAGCTGGAAAAGTGCAAGGAGTCTCTGCATTGATAGAGGTTTAGGGGTAGGGAAGAATCCCTCTAGAGAATTGTTAGTTAATATGCTCATTGAACATGATAAGACCATAGCTGGCACATCTGGTGAGAAATTAGCTGATGGTTCACACTCTGATTCTGGGGTAGCCCCAGTAAAAGTGTTAGAAGGGAACCTTCCCAACCTGCCCCTTAGCAGGCCACCTAGCAGGGCGAGAACTTATGTGAGTTCTCATCACAGTATAGAGATTACTCCTTTAGGCCAGGTTTTTAGGGTGCCATCTGTTAGGGACAGGTCTCCCTCTGTTCATTCACATCATTCTTCTGTTTCAAGGCATGCCCAACCCACCCATCCTGATGACAGAGTGTTAGAAAGGGAACTCAATAGATTGAGAGTGGAAGAGTCCAGGCTGAAGCTGAAAAAGCAACAGCTGGATCTAGACAGGGAAGCATTTGACTTAGAAAAAGAAAGGCAGAGGTTGGGGTTTGGACCCCATGGTGGCAGCAGCAGTATTACAGATAGTAATCCTGTGAAAGAGCATGATTCTAGGAATCTGCACAAGATAGTTCCCCCTTACAAGGAGGGGGATGACATTAACAAGTGGTTTGCTGCACTTGAGAGGGTCTGTGTTGTACAGGGGGTCTCTCAAAGGCAGTGGGCTGCTATCCTATGGCTATCTTTCAGTGGAAAGGGTAGGGATAGACTCCTTACTGTTAAGGAAAGTGATGCCAATAATTTTACAGTTCTTAAGAATGCACTCCTAGATGGTTATGGCTTAACCACTGAACAGTACAGGATCAAGTTCAGAGAAACCAAAAAGGAGTCTTCACAAGACTGGGTAGACTTTGTTGACCATTCAGTGAAGGCCTTGGAGGGGTGGTTATATGGCAGTAAAGTTTCTGACTATGAAAGCCTGTATAACGTAATCCTGAGAGAGCATATTCTTAATAATTGTGTGTCTGATTTGTTGCACCAGTATGTAGTGGACTCAGATCTGACCTCTCCCCAAGAATTGGGAAAGAAGGCAGACAAATGGGTCAGAACAAGAGTGAACAGAAAAGTTCATACAGGGGGTGACAAGGATGGCAAGAAGAAGGATGGTAAGTCTTCTGACAAGGGTGGGGACAAATCTAAAAATGAGTCTTCATCAGGCCCACAAAAACACTCTGGTGGGGGTGGTGGGCCCAAATCCTCTTCAAATCAAGTAAAGAAACCATGGTGCTATTTATGTAAAATAAAAGGCCATTGGACAACTGATCCCAGTTGTCCAAAGAAAAGCACCAAGCCTCCCACTACCAAAACCCCTACTGCTACACCTAGTGCCCCTAGTAATATCAGTGGTGGTGGGAGCAAACCTACTAATAGCCAATCCAAGGGAGTAGCTGGGCTCACTTTTGGTAATTTAGTTGGGGTTGGTCTTGTTAGGGAGACCACAGAGGCTGTGTTAGTCTCTGAAGGTGCCATTGATTTGGGCACCTTGGTTGCTTGTCCCCTTAATATGGATAAGTACAAGCAACTTCCCCTAATAAATGGTGTTGAGGTTCAGGCCTACAGGGACACAGGTGCCAGTGTTACCATGGTAATAGAGAAACTGGTCCACCCTGAACAACACCTACTTGGTCACCAGTACCAAGTGACTGATGCTCATAACAACACTCTTAGCCACCCCATGGCTGTTGTGAATCTCAACTGGGGGGGGGGGGTTACTGGTCCAAAGAAAGTTGTGGTTGCCTCAGATTTACCTGTAGACTGTCTACTAGGGAACGATTTAGAGACATCAGCTAATGCAGAAGTGGAGTTGGAGGCTCATGCAGCAATGCTGGGCATTCCTGGGCATATTTTTGCTTTGACAAGGGCTTAGGCCAAAAAGCAAAAAGGACAGAGTGACTTGGATCCTGGAACAATGGACCAAGTGCTCCCTAAAGCTAGGGTTAGTAAAGGTAAAAGACTACCTACTATCCCTCCCTCTACAGTGGATTCAACTTCTGAGGAAGAAGAATTTCCACCCTGTGCAGAACCTTCACCAGGGGAGCTGGAAGCAGACACTGCTGAGCTTTTGGGTGGAGGGGGGCCTGCCAGGGAGGAGCTCAGTGTGGCACAGCATACCTGTCCCACACTAGAGGGTCTAAGACAGCAAGCTGTCAAACAGCAAAATGGGGATGTCAGTGACTCTCACAGAGTTTACTGGGAGGACAACCTCTTGTATACTGAAGCAAGGGATCCAAAACCTGGAACAGCCAGGAGATTGGTGATTCCTCAGCAATACAGAGAGTTCCTCCTAACTCTAGGCCACGACATTCCCTTGGCTGGACATTTAGGACAAATGAAAACGTGGGACAGGCTTGTCCCCTTGTTTCATTGGCCTAGAATGTCAGAGGACACAAAGGAATTTTGTAAGTCCTGTGAAACCTGTCAAGCCAGTGGCAAAACAGGTGGCACTCCAAAGGCACCCCTTATTCCACTGCCTGTGGTTGGGGTTCCCTTTGAAAGGGTAGGGGTTGACATAGTTGGCCCCCTTGACCCTCCTACTGCTTCAGGCAATAGGTTTATTTTGGTGGTAGTGGACCATGCCACCAGATATCCTGAAGCAATTCCTCTAAGGACCACTACAGCTCCTGCAGTGGCAAAGGCCCTCCTGGGAATCTTTTCCAGGGTGGGCTTCCCAAAAGAGGTGGTATCAGACAGGGGTAGCAACGTCATGTCTGCTTACTTAAAGGCCATGTGAAAGGAATGTGGTGTGACATACAAGTTCACCACACCCTATCATCCACAAACAAATGGACTGGTTGAGAGGTTTAATAAAACTCTCAAAGGAATGATAATGGGACTCCCTGAAAAACTCCGGAGGAGATGGGATGTCCTGTTACCTTGCCTCCTTTTTGCTTACAGGGAGGTACCCAAAAAAGGAGTGGGCTTCAGCCCCTTTGAACTCCTATTTGGATACCCTGTAAGAGGTCCTCTAACACTTGTAAAGGAGGGTTGGGAACAACCTTTAAAAGCTCCTAAGCAAGACATAGTGGACTATGTACTTGGTCTAAGATCTAGGATGGCTGAGTACATGAAAAAGGCCAGTAAAAACCTTCAGGCCAGCCAAGAGCTCCAAAAGCAATGGCATGACCAGAAGGCTGTTCTGATTCAGTACCAACCAGGGCAGAACGTGTGGGTCTTGGAGCCTGTGGCCCCAAGAGCACTCCAAGACAAATGGAGTGGTCTCCACATTATTGTTGAGAAAAAGGGAGAAGTCACCTACTTGGTTGACTTAGGCACTGCCAGGAGGCCCCTTAGGGTGCTCCATGTCAATCGCCTGAAACCCTACTATGATAGGACTGATCTCACCCTGCTCATGGCAACAGATGAAGGACAGGAAAAAGAGAGTGACCCTCTCCCTGATCTCTTCTCTTCCACAGAACAAGATTCTCTAGTGGAAGGTGTAGTTCTGGCAGATTGTCTTACTGCTGAGCAGAAAGACCACTGCATAAATCTCCTGGGTCAGTTTTCTGAACTCTTTTCTACTGTGCCAGGCACCACTTCTTGGTGTGAGCACCCTATAGATACTGGAGACAGCTTGCCTGTCAAAAGTAAGATCTATAGGCAGCCTGACCATGTCAGGGACTGCATAAAACAAGAAGTTCAGAAAATGCTTGAACTGGGAGTGGTTGAGCACTCTGAAAGTCCACAGGCCTCTCCTTTGGTACTTGTACCAAAACCTCATTCCAAAGATGGAAAGAAGGAAATGAGATTTTGTGTTGATTACAGAGGTCTCAACCAGGTAACTAAAACTGATGCTCACCCTATACCCAGGGCAGATGAGCTAATAGATACACTGGCATCTGCCAAGTATCTAAGCACCTTTGATTTGACTGCAGGGTATTGGCAGATCAAGTTATCAGAGGATGATAAAGCAAAAACAGCATTTTCAACCATTGGAGGGCACTACCAATTCACAGTAATGCCTTTTGGGTTGAAAAATGCACCTGCCACTTTTCAGAGGTTGGTGAATACAGTCTTGCAAGGGTTGGAGGCTTTTAGTGCAGCATATCTAGATGATACAGCTGTCTTTAGCTCCACCTGGGATGATCACCTGGTCCACCTATGAAAAGTTTTGGAGGCCCTGCAAAAGGCAGGCCTCACTATCAAGGCTTCAAAGTGCCAGATAGGGCAGGGAAAAGTGGTTTATCTGGGACACCTGGTAGGTGGAGAACAGATTGCACCACTTCAGGGGAAAATCCAAACTATTATAGATTGGGTTCCCCCTACAACTCAGACTCAGGTGAGAGCCCTCCTACGCCTCACTGGGTATTACAGGAGGTTCATAAAGAACTATGGCTCCATAGCAGCCCCTTTTAATGACCTCACATCTAAGAAAATGCCTAAAAAGGTATTATGGACAGCTAGCTGTCAGAAAGCTTTTGAGGAGCTGAAACAGGCCATGTGCTCTGCACCTGTCCTAAAAAGCCCCTGTTACTCCAAAAAATTAATTGTCCAAACTGATGCATCTGAATTAGGGGTAGGGGCAGTCTTATCACAACTTAATTCTGAGGGCCAGGATCAACCTGTTGCTTTTATCAGCAGGAGGTTGACCCCTAGAGAAAAGCGTTGGTCTGCCATAGAGAGGGAGGCCTTTGCTGTGGTCTGGGCACTGAAGAAGTTGAGCCCATACCTGTTTGGCACTCACTTCATTGTTCAGACAGACCACAAACCTCTACTTTGGCTAAAACAAATGAAAGGTGAAAACCCTAAATTATTGAGGTGGTCCATATGTCTACAGGGAATGGACTATACAGTGGAACATAGACCTGGGAGTACCCACTCCAATGCAGATGGACTCTCCAGATATTTCCACTTAGACAATGAAGACTCATCAGGTCATGGCTAGTCTTATTGTCCTTCGTTTGGGGGGGGGGGGTTGTGTAGGAAAGTACCATCTTGCCTGGCATGTTACCCCCATATTTCACTGTATATATGTTGTTTTAGTTGTATGTGTCACTGGGACCCTGCCAGCCAGGGCCCCAGTGCTCATAAGTGTGCCCTGTATGTGTTCCCTGTGTGATGACTAACTGTCTCACTGAGGCTCTGCTAACCAGAACCTCAGTGGTTATGCTCTCTCATTTCTTTCCAAATTGTCACTAACAGGCTAGTGACCAATTTCACCAATTTACATTGGCATACTGGAACACCCTTATAATTCCCTAGTATATGGTACTGAGGTACCCAGGGTATTGGGGTTCCAGGAGATCCCTATGGGCTGCAGCATTTCTTGTGCCACCCATAGGGAGCTCTGGCAATTCTTACACAGGCCTGCCACTGCAGCCTGAGTGAAATAACGTCCACGTTATTTCACAGCCATTTACCACTGCACTTAAGTAACTTATAAGTCACCTATATGTCTAACCTTTACCTGGTAAAGGTTGGGTGCTAAGTTACTTAGTGTGTGGGCACCCTGGCACTAACCAAGGTGCCCCCACATTGTTCAGGGCAAATTCCCCGGACTTTGTGAGTGCGGGGACACCATTACACGTGTGCACTATACATATGTCACGACATATGTATAGCGTCACAATGGTAACTCCGAACATGGCCATGTAACATGTCTAAGATCATGGAATTGTCACCCCAATGCCATTCTGGCATTGGGGAGACAATTCCATGATCCCCCGAGTCTCTAGCACAGACCCGGGTACTGCCAAACTACCTTTCCCGGGGTTTCACTGCAGCTGCTGCTGCTGCCAACCCCTCAGACAGGTTTCTGCTCTCCTGGGGTCCAGCCAGGCTTGGCCCAGGAAGGCAGAACAAAGGACTTCCTCAGAGAGAGGGTGTTACACCCTCTCCCTTTGGAAAAAGGTGTCAGGGCTGGGGAGGAGTAGCCTCCCCCAGCCTCTAGAAATGCTTTGATGGGCACAGATGGTGCCCATCTCTGCATAAGCCAGTCTACACCGGTTCAGGGATCCCCCAGCCCTGCTCTGGCGCGAAACTGGACAAAGGAAAGGGGAGTGACCACTCCCCTGACCTGCACCTCCCCTGGGAGGTGCCAAGAGCTCCCCCAGTGTGCTCCAGACCTCTGCCATCTTGGAAACAGAGGTGCTGCTGGCACACTGGACTGCTCTGAGTGGCCAGGGCCAGCAGGTGACGTCAGAGACTCCTTCTGATAGGCTCTTACCTGTGTTGCTAGCCTATCCTCCTTCCTAAGTAGCCAAACCTCCTTTTCTGGCTATTTAGGGTCTCTGCTTTGGGGAATTCTTTAGATAACGAATGCAAGAGCTCATCAGAGTTCCTCTGCATCTCTCTCTTCACCTTCTGCCAAGGAATCGACCGCTGACTGCTCTGGACGCCTGCAAAACCGCAACAAAGTAGCAAATACGACTACTGGAACCTTGTATCGCTGATCCAGCCGCCTTCTCGACTGCTTTCCTGGTGGTGCATGCTGTGGGGGTAGTCTGCCTCCTCTCTGCACTAGAAGCTCCGAAGAAATCTCCTGTGGGTCGACGGAATCTTCCCCCTGCAACCGCAGGCACCAAAAGACTGCATCACCGGTCCTCTGGGTCCCCTCTCAGCACGACGAGCGTGGTCCCTGGAACTCAGCAACTCTGTCCAAGTGACTCCCACAGTCCAGTGACTCTTCAGTCCAAGTTTGGTGGAGGTAAGTCCTTGCCTCCCCACGCCAGACTGCATTGCTGGGTACTGCGTGATTTGCAGCTGCTCCGGCTCCTGTGCACTCTTCCAGGATTTCCTTTGTGCACAGCCAAGCCTGGGTCCCGACACTCTAACCTGCAGTGCACGACCTCCTGAGTTGTCCTCCGGCGTCGTGGGACCTTCCTTTGTGACTTCGGGTGAGCTCAAGTTCAATCTTCTTCGTAGTGCCTGTTCCGGCACTTCTGCGGGTGCTGCTTGCTTCTGAGTGGGCTCCTTGTCCTGCTGGGCGCCCCCTCTGTCTCCTCACGCAATTGGCGACATCCTGGTCCCTCCTGGGCCACAGCAGCATCCAAAAACCCTAACCGCGACCCTTGCAGCTAGCAAGGCTTGTTTGCGGTCTTTCTGCACGGAAACACCTCTGCAAGCTTCTTCACGACGTGGGACATCCATCCTCCAAAGGGGAAGTTCCTAGTCCTCTTCGTTCTTGCAGAATCCACAGCTTCTACCATCCGGTGGCAGCTTCTTTGCACCCTCAGCTGGCATTTCTTGGGCATCTGCCCACTCACGACTTGAGTGTGACTCTTGGACTTGGTCCCCTTGTTCCACAGGATCTCTCGTCTGGAAATCCATCGTTGTTGCATTGCTGGTGCTGGTCTTCCTTGCAGTATTCCCCTATCACGACTTCTGTGCTCTCTGGGGAACTTAGGTGCACTTTGCACCCACTTTTCAGGGTCTTGGGGTGGGCTATTTTTCTAACCCTCACTGTTTTCTTACAGTCCCTGCGACCCTCTACAAGCTCACATAGGTTTGGGGTCCATACGTTATTCGCATTCCACTTTTGGAGTATATGGTTTGTGTTGCCCCTATACCTATGTGCTCTCATTGCAATCTATTATGACTGTACATTGCTTTCTATTGCTATTACTGCATAATTTTGGTATTGTGTACATATATCTTGTGTATATTTGCTATCCTCATACTGAGGGTACTCACTGAGATACTTTTGGCATATTGTCATAAAAATAAAGTACCTTTATTTTTAGTATATCTGTGTATTGTGTTTTCTTATGATATTGTGCATATGACATCAGTGGTATAGTAGGAGCTTCACACGTCTCCTAGTTCAGCCTAAGCTGCTCTGCTAAGCTACCCTTTTCTATCAGCCTAAGCTGCTAGACACCTCTTCTACACTAATAAGGGATAACTGGACCTGGTGCAGAGTGTAAGTACCCCTTGGTACCACTACAAACCAGGCCAGCCTCCTACACCAGTTGATGTCATTTAGACGTGCCACGAGAGCACAGCACTTCTGCTAATAGCTCTGCCTGCACAATAAGTAGTACAGAGGCCAGCTTGGACAACATACCTTGCAGCAAACTGACCATTATGTATTGTTTGGACTGCGGTCCTCTTGGATAATCAGCAAGAGCTCACTGGTCATCTTACAATGCATGGGTGTCCCTTCTCAGGAGAAAAATTGTGTTAATGGGTCTGAGGACTTAAGTATCTGAGCGCTAAACTGGTTGAAGAAAACATTTTCTTTCTAAAAGTATCAAACACATTACTTACCTTCAGCAACACCTTATTCGGCAGAGATTCTAGCAGCAGATTCCTTACCTTTGAATTATCCCCAAGGGTCAGGCTGGATCCAGAAATTTTCAAGCAGTACTCCTCTATGCAGGTAGGTAGCATCATTTGGCTCCATGTCGGTGGCGTTCATGCAGGATGTGAAGTGCACGGTGCCTCGATGGGCACAACCCCAGCTCGCTGACATCAGTTTATTTTCAGGACTTGTCACGCCAGAAATGTAGAGCCACAAAGAATGCTGATGCACTGGTATGCAGTGCTAAGGGCCTCAGAAGGATAACCCAATACTTAAATCAGATTCTAAAGCTGGGAAGATGGGAGGGTCAGTAAGGAATATGCAGCTAAATAAGGCATTACCGAAGGTATGTAACTTGTTCATCTGAGAGACTTCTAACTGTAGATTCCTTACCTCAGAATAGATACCCAAGCAATACCTCTATGGAGATGAGTCTGCAAGCAGATTAGATCAAAAGGTCCTACTGGACAGAAAGGAAAAAATGCCCACCACACCAGACCTGACTGTCCAGATAGTAATATTTGGTGAACGTGTACAATGACGCCCACATTGCTGCCCGACAAATGTCCAGGACAGGGACTCCGCGAGCAAAGCAGTGGTCGCAGCCTTGACACTAATGGAATGTGAGCTTACGCCTTTTTATGCAGATCACTTTCCATCATGAGATGGTTAGTTTTAGCACAGCCATACCCTTCTTCACTCCACCATAATCAACAAACAGTTGAACAACAAGATCTAGATTTAGAATGATAGGGTGGGGTCAAATACTACTTGGTCATCTTGCACTTATGTTTAGACTTCTACTTCAAGGAAGACTTGAAATGGGAAATGGGCTTTTCAAGCACGCTGTCAGACCTGAACTGGGCCCAAGACTTGGAGCAGGAGCTGGATCTGCAATTCAACCATGATCTCTTCTCATGTGGTGCGTAATAGCACACTTGTTGCACGACTTAAAAGTTGTGGCAGGAGCTCAACATCACAAACCAAACCATATGCGGATCTGTGACTGACATCTGCTCCCTGCTTAAATCCTGTCGTTTTTGGTGCAGAAACTGTGCCCTAGCACACTGCTGTAGAAATCAGAAGTCGTGGTAAGACCAACACCAACAAAGAGGCAACAGAGTTTTGGAGCTGCGTCACAGGGCAGGGAAAGAAAGGAACTGACGGTTGTGATGCTGATATGCAACTCCACTTTCAGGGCAGTTCGGTGCCACTGGGGAGCTGCATGCCACGAAAATCTTCGGATTCAGGCAGGCACCTGGGAAAATTATAAATGTGAGGAATCTGCTGATAGAAGCATCCATCAGAATGCATAGTTCTGCCCGCTATGATGAGATAACTGTATTAAAATGTTTGCAAGTAAATATTACCACACAATATAAGATATGATTATAGAAATGTCTGTATACCTCAGTGTAGTCTACATATTACTGTGCATGCATTAGGGTAAGTTCGTGTGCATTTCCAGTGTCAGAAACTATCTGCAAAGAGAAACAACCCCCCCTCCCAAAACCTTAAATGCGTGTAGGCATTCATCTACTTTTGCACAGTGTCATCGAGAAATACTTGAGTCGTCGATAGACAGCACTACATTTGCAAAATGAGGAATTTTTTTACCACAGTGTGGGATTCTTTCCATATAAAAATGTACTTTCCGTGCATCAGTCCAACAATTCTAATTTATGTGAATGAGGTATGGAAGTTGCATAACTATGTTGTCCTTTTGCTTGCAAAAATAAAGAGTGATACCACAATCAACACTAAGAACAGTAGAACACTTAACAGTAAAACGCTATACAAGCAGAAAGAGGTACTGAAATGAAATAAACATAATTAAGCTATTCTCAAAAACAAGAAAAAACGTTGGTCAGAAATATGTAAGCTTCTCTTAAACTACTGTGCCACCAACACTGTACTTGCTATGTACCTAGTCAATTTCAATACAATAAGTGCATGTATACGACTTGTCAATACTAGTATATGTTTGACACTCACCCATTCTTCCATCCCGTGGAGGGCTTATCAATGACAGTCGATTCGGACCGGGCATGCTCTCTGGCTAGAAACATGTAAAGAATATTAATGTCTATGATATGCTTCAGTTTAAAAAGGTTGCTGAAACGTAGTAAACATGCTGGATATTAGGAAAAAGGAAGTTATTTCAAGATAACCAAGCAGAGGATGAACTGCGTTATAGAAGACCAGCGGTACAGTGCACAGGGTAACCCCCAATATGTGCACAATCTACGTTCGAAATTCCAGCATGCCACCAAGTGAAAAGAACAAAAGTAAACAACACTCAAACTACAGAAAACTTATAAAGCAGCAAACAGAAGTAGAGGGAAAAGCGGTTATAAATAGGATATTATCACACATTTAAACATGGCAAACAGATCGAGAAGGAAACATAAGTTATAATTCGAGGGAGGGATGAAGTCCCTTTGCCTTGGATCTTTCACTGGATACCTTCTTCTGAAAATAAGAGTATCTACCTCATCGCTCAACTCTTTGCAAAACAGGATTCTTGCACGAGACAGCTGTGCACAACTTTGCTACATTCCATGTTTGTCAGTTCTATAAACAATGTTACTCCATAATTAAATAAGCAGAAGAGGGGCCACAAACCTATAGGACCCTTTCTCAACATGTTCAAGCCAACACCCTAACGTCTCTCCCACTTTCAGGCATTTTTTCACTTCTGATACTTAACTTAAAAGACTTCCTTATTTTGTCCCGGCATCTCCATGTTTTTCCGTCAGTAAAACTAACAGTGCGCCAAGAATTGGGAGAGCTTGCTTCCAGCTTCACTGCAGTGCAGGAAAACAAATGTAGAGATGCCTGTCGCAGTATTTGGAGTGATGTGGTAAGCTCGCATCATGTGTCCTACAAGCCACACTCCACCGGCATTCCACTACTTTCCCATACAGAAACTTCTTTAAGCTTTACGGACAATATAGTGCTGTTATCCAAAACATTAAAGTTTCTGCTGAGATGAAATGCACCCCAAAACATTCTCCCCTAGGGGAACGTCCACCGTCTGGCCATGTTCGAACTCATGAGGTAGTTTACTAGTACCAAGATAGAACTTTCAGAACAAGTCACCCAACTCACTAGTGCCAGCTTCACCCATGACGAGTCAAACACTTCTATACTGTAGATAAGACCAGGCAGCTTGCAGTCACTCAAACATTGTAAGTTGACACACGCAGAACAAACACGTTTAAATGCCTTTCACATTTTATTTGTTGCGTGTGCTAGGGTGATAGTAGCATCAAACAACCTTTTGGGAAGAATAATTTGTTCTTCAGCTACTAAAACTCAAAAAACTATCTAGCTGACTCAGACTGTTCAAACTAGGCCACTATTAGCAATCCATCTTTTTACATCAGCTTAACATCTATCCTTCTTGCTGACGTCTGCCCTATCCTCACAAGAAAAACACAATCTGCATCAGCAAAATAACCCCATTTGGTTGTACGTCCTCTAGTATATCCTAACCAAACAAACTGAGTAAGGAGAGGCACTCTGCTGCTGAGCTTTCTACCCGTGTAGGTATTGCTCTTTAAAACTGTACTGCATCACACCCAGCATCCTTCTACTATAACGAAGAGCACTGTGATTTATCCCTATTCATGTAAATAAATGCAGGATAGAGCTGTGGTCCTCAATCACCTCAAATTGCATACCACATAAATACCAATGTAAAATGATAAACTGTCCAGCAGTAAGCAAAAGTCTTAAACTACCTCACCAAAGAATTACATTTTCACCAGTAAGGGCTACAAGAACCACAAGTCTCTTCTAGTTGTCCATAACCTCTGTAAATGTTGACATGAACCCTGTAAACCTGGCATCTAAGAGTATGTTACTTACCTTTAGTAACCTTATGTGCTAGCGATACTATCTAGCCGCAGATTTGTTAATTTAGAATATTGCCCAGGTGTCAGAATGGATCTGGAATTTTTTTAGCAATTCTGTTGCACACCGATAGGGGGAGTTATTCGGCGCTGTCTGCTCCACAAGTATCTTACACTGTTCCTATAAAGGCACTACCCCAGTGTGCCAACCTCAGTTCTTGACTTTTTCCACACCAGAAGAGCCAAACTGAGGAGGAATGAGCAGTGTTCCAAGGTGAGGTCCTTTAGGGAGTCTGGAAGGGTATGTAAAGGATCTGCAGCTAGTCAGAGTCCCTATCTGATAAGGCGCTGCCAAAGGTAAGTAACTTGTTCATCTGATACAGACTTCTAGCTGCAGATTCGTTACCTTAGAACAGATACCAAAACAATCTCTTCCTGGAGGAGGGACTGCGGACTGGGTTTCCTGGCAGAGCGAACAGGCAAAATGTCCGTCCTGCTGGACTTGGCTATTTAGGCAGTAGTGTTTGTCAAACGCATGCAGCGATGCCCACATAGCTGCCTGACAGATATCCAGTACTGGGACTCCTCTCACTAAAGCAGTTGTCACGGTCTTGACTCTTAGCCACCGCCTAGCATATTGTAACCCCTTAAGAGCGGGCTTAGGCCAATGGCTGACAGCAGCACTCCCACAACAGTGCACTTGGCAGCCACTTGCTGACACTGGTGAGGATTACAAAGGTCCCTCTGGTGCTTTGAAGCACAGGTTTTCCTTTTTTTCTGCAGCTCGGTCCGCACAGGAAGAGCTTCCCGGGCAGCCAGAGTGTTTTTTTTAGTTTGTAATGATGATCCCAGTAGAGGGTGTGCTGACGCCATTACTTCTGAAAAGTGAAAGTAAACAACCCGATAGGCTTGTTTTACTTTCACTAAATCAGTGTTTGGGGGCATATCTCAGACCTCGAGCACTGATTCTCTTGAGCGGTATTGTTGAAAAGCGGGGAATCTCCCCTTTCTAACTAGCTTAGCCTATTGGCAAACTAAAGAGACTTTGAGGTTGCGGTTGACAAGGGAGTGGGGTGGATTGGGTCGACCTCTGGCTCTGGATCTCACGAGGGCTGTGGGAGTTGCGTCCACAGCCATGAAAGAACTGTGATGCCTTTTGGTCGTGGTGGCCTAGGGGAAAGGGACGGGGTGGCCTGGGAGAATGGTACGCAATAGCTTTGGGGGGGGGGGGGTACGCAACTTATAGCCTCTATGTAGGAAAGCACCCTTTTTGACATGGTTAGCCCCCACCTTTCGCCTGGTTTCTGATGTGGTGTTTACTGTTACTGCACTGGGTCCCTGATAACCAGGTCTCCAGTGCCAGACATCTTTCCCCAAAACTGAACAGTTGTTTTGCACAACTGGCAAATTCTTTAGCTACCACTGTAAATCCCTAGTAAATGGTACCCCTTGTACCTAGGGCCTGAGGTACTAAGTAAGGTCTCTGATGGCTGCAGCACCAATTGTGCCACCCCATGGACCTCTCACCAAACCCACACAGTGCTGCCATTGCAGACTGTGTGTGTTGGTGCAGGCTAAACTGAAAACATGACCTGTCACACACTCCAGTGTGCCGGGTCCCCTATCACTGCATGTACCAGGTGTAAGTCACCCCTAAGCCAGGGTGCATCCAGGCACATGTGAGGGCATATATCCATCAGTATATATGCCCGCACATGTGCCTTGTTGATTCTTAGACATAGTAAATGCACAGGGAAGTCATTTTAAATGCATGTGCTGGACACTGGTCATTACGAGTTCCAGAACTATATGATGGCTTCTCTGAGTCCTGGGATGTTTGGTATCAAACATCTCAGAATAATAACCCCTCATTGACCCCAGTGATGGATTTATTTATAAATGCACACAGAAGGCACCTTAGAAGTGGCCCCTGAAAACCTACCAACTACTAGTGAGTTGACTGGTCCTGATCAGTTCAGCCACCACCAACACGTTTCTGGCCCCTCAAGGTGACAGCCAGTGTTCTTTAGGGTCTGAGACAAAAGCATGCACTGAGCGGAGGTGTGACCTCTACTCCCAGGCAAGATGGACATTCCAGAGTGGGAAGCTTCAAAGGCCTTGCCGCCTTTGTAATGCAACCCAGGTCTCCCAAAATAGTGCAGATGACCAATCCCCCTGTCCTCACCCCACTTTTGGCAGCAGCACAGGCAGAAAAATGAGTCAAATTAGGAGTAGTACCCACTTCATTGCAGTCCCACCCCTAAGGTGGACGAGTTGAAGTGGGAATTACTTTTCAAATTCCTCCATCTTGCTTGTAAGGAATTAGGCCACTAGGGTTAGGCCCGCTTCCCAGAGGAAGTGGTCATAGGAAGGGTGTAGTCTCCAAGGAAAATACTCTGCAGCTGCTGGAACCACAGAAGGTAGACACCTGAAGTGACCATGGCACCCGACGTCCACGAACCCAGGTGAAGCCAACCAACTGTGCTAACGCGGATCCCCAGCTGTCCAGAGACAGGTTCCAGTGCGGTCTCACCTGTCTTGGACTCCCCTCAGATGCCTGCAGCCTCTGCACGCAGGCCCCCTCTCCCACAGCCTGGTGGTGAGAGAAAACCTGACATCTCCAGCAACCACTGCACCCGTCACCCATCTGAGATGGGTCACTTGTGCCAACGATGTCCCCTAGCTCCTAAGAGCTTGATTACACCCTGGGTCCACCCCTGCTTGACTCCCTGACGACGCCTGCAGCCTCAATGCACAGGACCCCCTGACCGCAAGTGCTCCCGGATGTGAAAACACAACAGCTATAAACACCTCTGCATCTGTCGTCCCTGGGCATAGGAGAAGAGGATCAAAGGTGCACCTACGTCCCCGAGCACCGCAAGTCTACTACCTACATGCTTGTTGTCACTGACTGGCTTCCTAGCCAGAGCCTGCAGTCTGTCACGAGGTCAAACTCCCATAGAGAACCATTGGGCACCCGATGCCTTACTGCACCCGGCCGCATCAGTGCCACCCTGTGTGACCTGTTGATGTGGTTCTAATCAGTGCCCATTACTTACCTTTGCTCCCTGAGCTCGATCTCTTAAGTCATTGCTAACCCTCTATTTGCTGAACATTATTTTTCTTCCATTGGATAACATTGAGAGAACTCTGAAAATTTCACTGTGTTGATTTCTGGAACTGCAAAGTATCTATGCTTAAAAGTCTACTTATCTTATTACGGAGTTCTTGGGTTTGAAACATACATTTAAAAAAACTGTTATTTTTCTAAATTGGTCTCAGATTTATTCTTTGAGTGTGTGTCTCACTTATTGCCTCTGTGAGTACAACAAATGCTTAGCACTACCCTCTGATAAGTCTAACTGCTCATCCACACTATCACAAAGTAAAGCATTAGTCCTATCTACTGTAGCCTATCTACTGGACTCTCTGCACGGTGCACTTCATTTTAGTGCACTATATAGAGAGCCTGTTTCCTACACTCTACCATAGTCATGAAAGGTGGAATGTGGCTGTCATTGGGAGATGGTGAGTCTCCACAAACCAAGTGAAGGCCCTACTATTTTTTAAATGCTATAGTGCCGAATTTACCTGGTCACCAAAAAGATGAATGTAATTTAAGGGCATGTACACAAGGAATGCACGGACATCACCCAAAAAGCCAGGGGAGGCATTGGAGCGCCACCGTGGCTCTGCCCAGCAAATAGGTTGTATCCAAGCAACATCTGATCATGATCTTTGCCCCATCTTTCCCATCAGCAATAGCTTGGGAGAGTATGGCTGGGGCCTGATCGAAGACCATAGGCATTGCACAATTGTATCCCACACAATATGTGCATATATATTTTCCAATAAGCACACAGTGTTCCTTGACCACAGTGCTAGGTGGGCGGAAAAGAATAGCCTCTTTCTAAAGATATACAGCCTCTTGGACTACATATCCGGTGGTCTGTCAGGTAACACACTTGGATCTATTCTGGAGGTGGTTGAGGCCTGGATAACCAGGCTATCAGTGGTTGGGTGCTGTAAGAGGAAGGCTGAGCCCGGGCATAGGAAGTAGTCCTGGGCTTAGGAGATAGTCCTGTGCACAGGAGTGCCTTTGCAGGCCTTTGCCCAGGCCATGAGCAGGTCTTCAGTGAGGGCTTCATTAAAAAGGATAAGAAGTTCTGATGTGGAAAACCTTGGTTGAAGCACCTCTGTCAAGACATTGGTCCTGACCTCAACTGTGGGCAGAAGACAGTCAAGAACCTCAGCCACTTTCCTTATCACCAAGGCAATGGAAGCCCCTTCCTCCACAGCCACTGTGGGAGGAGAGAGGAGACCAATGTCTGATGAGGTGTCCGGACCACTGGTGTTAGCCAGGTCCTTATGCCTGGTGTCGTTGGCCATGAACTCTGCTATAGCCACTGGTCGGAATAGCCACTGAGATTCTCAGATCCCCCTCCATTTGCGTTCCTCAGAGGGCCCGTCAGGGAAAGATGGTTCTGTCTTTAATTCGGGTCGTGTAGGCCTGGTCGTGATGCTGCTCTCAGGAATCATGATGGGTTTAGCGCTGCTGGTGGGTGTTGGCAGCATCAGGAAGAGCACCAATGGGATGGTCTCCAGAGGAGGTAGCAAAGTCGTGGCTGGGGCCGATCCGGATCTACCATAGGATCGTGAGGGCCCGACTGCCACCTAAGTTGAACCCGCTAGCAGAGCCCCAGTAAGAGTCTCTTCTGAACAAAGCTATAGGCTTGTGATAACGCGATCTTGCGTATCCGAGGCATACAAGATTATTGCCAGAGGGAAACTGTCTCAATTTCTTCTCTAGGATTCGTAGTTCTTTCCTTTCAATATTAAGTGACTTATTGAACAATGGGGCAGAGTATATAGGCCTTTTCTTCTTGCTTTTGTAGTGGAGCTAAATTATCTCTCAAAACAGATAAACTGGTAAAACAGTGAGTAGTCAGGTAATTGATGTTAGAGTTGGGACTGATGCCTGGTAGTACCTTCTCAGCGGTGTTGCTGAGTGTTGAGGATGATCTTTAGTTGCACTTTTTGGAAGGCCCAGGATTGCAAAATGCAAGAGGTGAAGTAAGAAAGGGATGAGGAAGTGGTCGGACCAGTCTACTGATACAGGATCATCTACTTTGAGCAGGTAATCTTTGGAAATATGCAGGTCAAGTGTGGAGCCCTTGGAGTGTGTTGGTTTAGAGTTTTGTTTTAAAAGAGCATTTCCAGAGTGAAATGTGACAAACTGGTTGGTAGCCGAGTCCTCTGAGACACCCCAGTGAAGGTTAAAGTCTCCTAGAAAGATCAGTTTATCGCTTAGTGAAGGTAGGTCACTTGCAAAGGCAATGAACTCCTCAATAAATGCAGAGTTGTCATCTGGTTAGTGTTAAATGGCGCTAATCTTGATAGGGGAGTTGTGCTGCACACGAAGTTCCAGAGTAAGGCATTCAAATGAACACTAAGAGCTACAGGGTAGTTTTCTGCATTGAAGGGAGTTTCTGAAGATGCCAGCGATGCTTCCCTCGACTCTACCTAGCCTATCATTCCTGGTAATGGAATAGTTGAGGGAGGAACAGAAGATCCAGAATGGTGTGATAAGTGTCAGTGAATCAGGTCTCAGTGAGGATTAGTAGGATATAGTTGTAGTTAGTGATGGTATGAGATTTCCAGCTTGTATTTTGTTGCAATTGTGAAGCACACAACGCAGCTGAGGTGTCTGTTTTGGTGTATGTAGCCTTGTAGGACATTGGCTCAAAACCCATTGGTCTCTAGAAAATACAATGCCAACCCATTATGTTTCAATTTGGAAGATAACCAAAGGACATGGTTTGTGTTTAATGCAATGTTCAACTTGTTTTTGTAAATACATTTTTTTCTAGAATTTTATCTATTTATTTTTCATACCATACAAGTATTTAATTATGACTTCAAAGCCCCACGTGAGGGGAATGTACAGTGCATCAATGAATATTATTGACATACAAGAGTGGAAGAGTGGAAATCACGACAAGCTTAGTGTCACATGTTCTGGAAGCAAATAGGAAGGCAAACACATCTACGCCAGAAATATCTGCAGTTTGTGAGCATGATGTGAGTGATAGTGCAGGAGACCATACCAAAAGGAGTAATAGACGTTACATTCCCGGATACGAATCGACCAGGGTGAATAAGTAGACCCTAAGCAGTTGCCAGATATACTTAGGCCTTGGTTGGAGAGATGTGTAAAGTTTGATGTTGTTATCGTAGTAGATGGGGCTCTCCAGCCACACCTGTGTTTTGGGTGGGTGTCTGCTGCCCCAGTGTAGTGCTATTTCCCTCTTAGCTAGGAGCAGGGCTTTGACAGTAAAGTGCTTTGCATCTTTAGGGACATCTCCCACATAACCCAGCAGAGCGAGGAGCGGGTCTGGCTGGAGCACCATGCCCAATGGGTAAATACATTGGTCCAAAATGGGAAAATACAGCTGCATGTCCAAGTAATAAGCGAAAAATCAGCCACAGGTGTGGGACATTAAGGGCAGTGTGAACAGCAGGATGGGTCAATACATGCCAGTTCAACGGGTGTTGTGTAGGCCCTGCGGAGGAATAAAAAATGTATAAGCTTGTAACGGTGGTTGAAAGAAATTAACCAGGTTTCGGCACAACACGCCAACCAAATTTTTTCAAAAAGCAGGCACCCAAGGTCTGCATTACAGGCTGTCCTGAATTTCAGGTCTGACACAGGGAGGAGATCAATGCATGTGTGATACAGTCTGGAGGCAAGCCTAGCCGCAGAATCCTCAGTGATAACCAGAGTTAATGGTGTAAAATCCGCTGGGGCCAGTGGGGATGATGGGAATTAAGCGAGAAGAGCACTTTTAAGCCCTCAAAGTACAAAGTGGTCCAGGTATGTGGCATTGTAAAAGTGTTCATTTTCCATGAGAGAGGATACATGACCATCAGGAAATATATCTCCAAATGTGTGGCGTTTTAAGCCTCTCAATGTACGCTGGACTCGTGCCTCTTGAGTAATGGGAAGTAGTGGGTTATTGATTAACGGTATTGTGGGGGAGTAAGGCAACTCGCAGCTTAGGAGAGGGGCAGGTATGCACCATGCCTAGATAGTGGTGGATAATGTCTGTATATCTTTGGAATCCAGAGGGACTCCCTGCGGGAGAATCGCCCGCAGTGGTGTCAGGGCAGCTAAGTCACACTCTGGAATGGCCTAGGGTAAAGTGCATCAGGGTGATACCAATGATAGGAAAATTGGCATTTTATGACAAGACCGGAGGCTCCTATTATGCGTTTCTTTTCTCGCTTTAATAAATAAGCAGCAGTCAAGAAACTACAAATCCCATAAGGCTTAACACAGACAGCCAAAGGGATTAAAAACATAGTAAAAAACACATATGAACCAATAGGAATAGTGCCATGCCATTGTGATGTCACTTGACTGCAAGCAGCCCTCTTTTCTTGCTGCTGCAGTCAAGATAAGTCGCCTTTTTCATATTCTCATGTCTTTACTTGTCTATTTACTCAATACACGGTGTTTCATGTTTACTTTCTATCGTAAAAACATTTTATGTTGTCGGCAGGTTGCCGCATTTTGCTTCTAATTATTCACTCTCTATTAGCTTTCTTTCGCTCAGACACAGCGGTCGCGCTGTTCTGAGCCGAACGTTTCGTTCTTTGTTTATATTCTTGCGCGCTTCACGCGCGCGTCAGCATTCCTGAGATTCTTTCGCCTCAGGCAGCAACCGTCATTCAGGTTGCTCCTGAGGTGAAAAAACAGTTCGGTAGTGTACGCACACTTATAATTGAGTCTCCGCTTTGTTTCCCGTCTGGCAACAACGTTTCGTTGGGCCAACACGGTACGGTATGAGGTTTTGGATTTTTTTTGAACCCCTATTTATTGTATTAACCCCCTGTTTTCCTGGCAAGTTTTTCTACAGAAACAGCTTCATTTTCCTCCTTTTACTACAGTTTTTTCTGTAGTTTGATTTATTTCCAGTACTTATTTTTTTATTTTATTGTTTCCTACAATGGAGCCTGGCACTTCCACAATGGAACAGGGTGTTTCCACTGATTTAGAAGACATAAGACATGAACTCTGTAATTTCATTAGGAGTTCTGTCCATCAGGCAGTTTCGTCATCTATACAAAAATTATCACAAAATTTAGAAACCAATTTTTCAAATTTGTTATCCAAATCTTCGGCCCAGACTGCGGGGGAATGCAGTAAACGTCCACCAACAAAGTCAGGTGTGGGGATGCAAAAGGAGAGTGAGTCTATCTCACACATGCCAGAGGACGCGGTTCTTCACAAGGCTCCTGCCAAGGAGTATAATAGTATGGCTTCAAAATCTTCTTTAAAACATAAATTTAAAGAATGTAACGTTCTTCCTGTTCCTACTTCCGCCATCCAGGATACAGATGAGGACATGCCTGATGTGGATTCAGATTCTTATATATCTGACAAGGTGCATGATGATACTTTTTCCATTCCTCCTCCTAAGAAATCAAAAGTAGCCTCAGCTGTTCCCTCTCTATTTGATTCGGAAGGGTTTCCCATGTTGGACCCCTCTCAAATTCATCACCCTAATTCTACGGAATGGTTCCCAGCTGACCATGTGGGTCGCTATGTGGCTCAAAAATAGTTTTCACCTCTAGACAAGCAAACTAGAAACAAGCTGAAGTCAGAATGCCCTTGTCCTGTACTTCCGAACAAGGCTACCATTACCCCTTCTATTGATCAACAAATGTTGACTTTCTTTACTAAGCAGGGTAAAGATCCTCGCAAAGGAGTGGACAAAGCGTGGTCCTCCTGTCAGGACACATTTTTGGACGTTACGGGTCCGCTTACTAGGATATTTGATCTGGTTGAGTCGACCAGTCTAGAGGGTACCTTTTTAGATCCAGAAGAATTATCGTTATGGGTTCAACGTTGCTTCTGTCTACTGGGGAATGCAAATTCCTCTCTTATTCATGAGCGGCGCAAAGGCCTTCTTATTAAACTGGATCCCAAACTAATCAATTTGGCGGCCGTACAAACTCACATTCAAACAAATGGACAACTTTTTGGAGAATTCTTCATAAAAGACCTCAGCAAATACGTGGCTACATTTACCTCGTTGGACAAAGCTCAACAGTCCATGAGGAAGATGTTTCACCAACGTGTTTTTGCCAGGGCCGGTAGAGGCAGGGGTCGCCTTACCGGTCGCGGATTCGCTAATCAAGGCTCCAAAGGTTACCACAGTTCCTACCAGCAGGACTTCAGACCACAATTCTACCCCCAACGTGGCAGAGGTTATCATTCCAGGTCCGCCAGACATTCCAGAGTCTCCAATCCAACAGGTAAGCCCTCATGTTGGTTTTTTCCCGACAGGGGGTCGTATCTTCCATTTTCTGTCAAATTGGTTAACAATTACCGCAGATGTGTGGGTGATAGACACGGTGCAAGGTTACAAAATAGAGCTTTATTCTACTCCGGTGCAAACTTTTTTCCAACATCCTCCCCATTTTTCCGCAGAAATGGTTCATCTAATATCTCTCGAGGTAAACACTCTGTTACAGAAACAGGCGGTTTCAATCACTCATCCTCATCCGTTGGGATTTATCAGCCCAATTTTTCTGGTTCAAAAGAAGAACAAAAAGATGCGTCCAGTCATCAGTCTAAAACATTTCAACCGGTTCGTGGTATACCGGGATTTCAAAATGGAGACAATTCTCCATCTCAGAGATATACTTCTTCAGAACGACTGGATGGTCAGACTGGATTTACAGGACGCTTATTTAGTGGTTCCTGTTCATCCGGAGTTCAGAAAATGTCTTCAATTTCAATGGTTGGGTCAAACGTATCACTTTACCTCTCTGCCCTTCGGTCTCTCGTCTGCCCCGTGGTGTTTCACCAAACTCATGAAGCCCGTAGTAGCTTTTCTAAGAGCTCAGGGGATAAGGCTATTAATTTACCTAGACGACATCCTCATTTTAAGTCAGTCTCCTCAAACTCTTCTAGTTCACTTACAAACGACTTGCTCTCTTTTAGAAGACTTAGGTTTCATAATAAACAGAGAAAAATCTCTCCTAACACCCTCTCAAATCATAGAATTCTTGGGATTCCAGATCAATTCTCTTTCGGCTACCCTTCTTCTGCCTTCGACAAAAATGAAATCCATAAAATCAGAAATTTTACAAATTCTTCGCAGTTCTCTCATTTCTCTTTGAACTTTAGCTCAAATTGTAGGCCTTCTCTCCTCTTCTATCCAGGCAATCTTTCCAGGTCCCCTTCATTACCGCTCACTTCAAAGACTGAAGATTCAACACTTGAGGAAGGGGCTATCGTATTCCGACCTCGTTCCATTAGACGTAGAGTCACGCACAGAGCTTCAATTGTGGATAGACCATTTAGATGCTTGGAACGGGAAAAGTATTTTTCCATCAGCCCCAGATCTTGTGTTAGAATCCGATGCAAGTCATCTAGGTTGGGGGGCCCGATGTGGTCCCATCTCGACTGGAGGTACATGGTCAACCAAGGGGTCCAAATTGCACATCAATTGTTTAGAGATGCTTGCCGGCTCCTTTGCAATCAGAAGCCTAGCAAAACACAAAGTGCATTGTGCAATCCTTCTCAGGATGGACAATATCTCTGCAGTCAGATACATAAACCATCTCGGGGGTACTAAGTCCAAACCTATGGCAGATCTAGCCAAGAGTTCTTGGTAGTTCTGCCTCTCAAACCATCTTTTGGTTCATGCAGAGTACCTTCCAGGAGTTCTCAACACTGTGGCAGATTGGCATTCTCGTCATCTTTGAGACTCCAGCGATTGGAGACTTCATCCTTCAGTTTTCCACAACATACAATCTTTATGGGGCCCGTTCTCCATAGACCTATTCGCATCTCGACTGAACACACAGCTTCCTCAGTTTTACAGCTGGCGTCCAGATCCCTTAGCCTTAGCATCAGATGCTTTCTTACAAAATTGGTCTCATTCCCTCAACTACGCCTTTCCCCCTTTTATAATGATCAACAGGGTCCTGGCACACGCCAGACGTCAGAATGCCTGTCTCATTCTCATAGTCCCGTCTTGGCAATCCCAAGTTTGGTTTCCCACTCTGTTGGAACTGTCGATAGATTTTCCCTTACTAATTCCGTCCTTCCCAGATTTACTGCTAGACCCTCTTCAACATTCTCATCCCCTTATTGTGGACAATACCCTCACTCTATCCGCTTGGAAGATCTCAGGTATTCCCAATCTTCCCCTGTCATTTCGGCAGAGGCTTCCCAATACATCTCAAATTCCTGGGCCCCAGGCACCAAAAAAGCCTATAAGGCAGCCTGGTCTTGATGGGACTGCTGGTGTTTGGGAAGGCAAATTGATCCCTTTTCAGCAGATGTAATTTTTGTCCTTAATTTCTTGGCCGCAGAAGCCAGTAAAGGCAAAGCATTCCGCACTATCAATCTTTATAGATCTGCTATTTCTTCCAACCATAGCCATGTCAATGGGAAACCGGTAGGCGAACATCCAATGGTATGCCGATTACTGAAGGGAGTCAAATTTTCCAAACCTCCTCTACCAAAGTATAATCAGTTGTGGGACGTCAATATTGTTTTGAAATATTTGATTTCTTTGCCAGATAATCCAATTTTATCATTAAAACTGTTATCAGCTAAATTAACAATGTTGTTATGTTTGATTTCTATTAAACGTTTATCAGATGTTAAAGCTTTGGACGTCTCCAATCGTCAATTCACTCCTTCGGGAGTGTTGTTTTCGGCTGTACGACGTACCAAGACCAGGTCAGTGTCTCAAGGTTTATGAACAAAGGACTGCAGATTTGAGAACATTCTCCTCCCAACTTCTTATCTCTTTCAGGAAACCCTATAACCCGGTTTCGTCTGCTACATTAGCTCGTTGGGTGAGATGGATTATGTCCTTAGCGGGTATTGACATTTCCAGATTTGGAGCTCATTCTTCCAGAGGGGCTATGGCTTCCAAAGCCTTCTGGGCAGGCTCTCGTTTGGAGGATATTCTGAAATCTGCAGACTGGTCTAATGATAATACTTTAAAAGTTTTTTATTGCAAACCTGTTGACAATGTTTCATTGAATGTAATTAATATGCTTTCAACGCGCATAATAGGAGCCTCCGGTCTTGTCATAAAATGTAGATTTTCCTAGTTTATGACGGAAAGTCTTAATTTTATTAAAGACATGGAGGCGAGTATTATCCCACCTCTAGTATAACTTTATTTTCTCCCTCCCTTTCTTCCAGCACCGGTTTCGACCACTCAACCAACGTCCTAGTTGGACCTCTTCGCATCATCCGAATGCTCCGCTTATTTCAAGTTTTGGATCGTCTTCTCCTGTTTTGCCGGAACATTCCTTCCTTTGCAGAATTTTGGACTTTTGTTCTGATGTGTTTGCATTTCTTATGGCATTGTTTATTCTTTGTTTATTATTCCCGTTATTCATCACTAATTGACTTTATTCACAAGCAAAGAGGGCTGCTTGCAGTCAAGTGACATCACAATGGCATGGCACTATTCCTATTGGTTCATATGTGTTTTTTACTACGTTTTTAATCCCATTGGCTGTCTGTGTTAAGCCTTATGGGATTTGTAGTTTCTTGACTGCTGCTCATTTATTAAAGCGAGAAAAGAAACGCATAATACTCACCTCCGTGTCTTTAATAAAATTAAGACTTTCCGTCATAAACTAGGAAAATCTACATTGCGCTACAAGATGATGAAGTTGGAAATGTGGGACCCCTAATCTGCTGCGTTCATACAGGAGGACCAAAACCTCCCATCTGATGCGGGGCGTGTATCCGCCCATACTAGCCGCTATAATAATCCACAAAGGGTGTGAAAGAAGGATTTCGTAAGTGGAATGGGAACATTTAGAAACAGATATAAGAATTGGGACAGCACCACCATTTTTATTAAAGAGATGCGGCCTGCCACTAACAGAGAGAGGCAAATCCAGCGGTTCACCTGCATGGTCAGTTTCTCAACTACCGGCCCATAATTCAGCCGTATGACTTGTTCTTTGTCGCGCTGTATGTATATGCCTAGGTACTTGGTGAGATCACTACACTACTTTAGGGGAAAGTCTGTTTGCACCAGCGTGGTGACGTCTGTAAGAGGGAAAAGTTCAGATTTTCCCCAGTTGATATGGAAGCCTGAGAATTAGCTGAACCCGACAATCTCCTCAAGTGCTGGTGTTAGGTTTTCACTAGGACGACAGATGAATAGAAGAATATCATCTGCATATAATGGCATCAGCAACGGACCGGTAGAACATTGCAAGCCCCTTTGGAGATGTTTCTCCTACAGATGGCACACTAGAGGATCCATTGCTATAACAAAGAGCAGGGCTGACAGTAGACACCCCTGCAGAGTTCCTCTCTCAAAAGAGGAGGTTGGGGATGGCCACTCATTTAGCCATATGGTAGCTGTTGGGCACATGTAACAACATAACCAGGGATGTGAATCCCAGGGGAACCCAAGCTTACGAAGTGAGGCATTGAGGAAGGACCAATAAATGGAATCAAAAGCTTTCTCTGCGTCTAGCAGTGTGATTGCTGCCTATGTGATTAGGGATACTTTGTTCAGCACAGAGAATACAGTGAGATACAGAGATTTAGAGATATAAAACAATAGGGGATAAAACCCAAATGGGCAGGGGAGATGATTTGGTCAATTAGGAGGAAGAGGCGCATAGCTAATAACTTGGCTACTATCTTATTGTCAAAGTTAAGGAGAGACCGGGGCGGTAAAAGCCCCACAGGAGAAGGTCTCTCCCAGGCTTGGGAAGAAGAGTGATAACTGCCTGCTGCAATGTTGGCAGTAGTTCACCTATCTCAAGAGCCTCCACATAGACGGCAAGGAGGTGCGGTGCGAGTACATGTTTTTATGCTCAATAGAACACTTCTGTGAAGCCGTCAAGGCCTGGAGCTTTAGATCCATCCAGGTCGTCAATGGCCTGTACTATCTCCTCTGTGGTGAAGGGCTCACTAAGGAATTGTTGTTGGGCTGTGGTCAGCCATACCATTGCTATTTCTGCAATGTAGAGTTCCAGCTCAACAGATGATGGGATGGGGTGGGGCGTGCCGAGAAGAGGTTAGTATAGTACTTGAAACACTATCTGTACCTCTGCGATTCCCACAGCGCAAGTACCAGCCTCTCTGTGCAGTTAATGCATGTATGCAGAGGATCTGGGTGGGCGTAGTATTCTAGGCAATGTGCGTCCCAGCTGCTCCCCACATCATATTTGCAGGCTTAAGCATATTTCCCTGTATAATTAGCCTTGCATTTTGCAAGTTTGCGAAATATGCCTAGAAGAAGTGTAGGCAGATAGAGTTGGGAGTCAGTGACCTGGTCGATTGCGGTTTTCTCAAGATCCATCAATTGCGCCTCCACGTGAGCCAAGCTGTGTCATATGCCGCGAATGAAATACCCTAGAACGTTTGGCTATATAGACACCCCTAGTGTAAGCTTTGAAGGCCTCCCACAATGTAACCTGGGTGCTAACTGATCCATTACTTAAAGTAAAAAATTCTGTGACTGCCTTGCGGTGTTCGATGTGGAAGAGCGTGTCATGCAGTGCCGTGACTGGGAAGCGCCATGGGCTCTCCAGACTGCCTCATATGGGGATGCGGAGTGTCAGCACAACCGGGAAGTGATCAGATAACGTGCGGGGGAGGTGTGTAATGGAGGCATGCCATTGAGAGATTATTGGTGGGGAGCAACAAGTAGTCAATACGTGTCCAGGTGCCATGGGGTCCGGAGTGAAAAATATAGGCCAGGGCATCCAAGTTGTGTAGGTGCCAGGGGTCTAATAAGGTGTAGGTGTCACATATACTTTTAAGGATTTGTAATGAGTGGGGTTTATTAGTAGACAGAGCAGCTGAGGTGTCTAGCATAGGGTCTTGTATCATCATGAAATCACCCCCCAGAATGATGTGATTGAAACCAAAGTGGTCTATATGGGATTGGAGCGACTGGAAAAACTCTTGTGTGTTGGTGTTAGGGATGTAGACATTTGCGAGTAGGACTTTGTACAGCGAGCACCCCTGCTATAAGCACGTATTTACCCCCATCAATGTAGTTAGCGCCTGGCTGGAACAGAAGTTTCCTGTGGAACAGAATACAGACGCCACAGGAGTATGTGCTGTAGCTAGAAAAATAATGCTGCGGTCCCCATGCATTGGCAAAAGAGTGCATGGTGCCCGAGGGGAAATGCAGGTCTTGCAGGAAGACCACCTGGACGCTATGGGGGTCATTCTGACCCTGGCGGTCATGGACCGCCAGGGCCAACGACCGCGGAAGCACCGCCAACAGGCTGGCGGTGCTTCCATGGGCATTCTGACCGCGGCAGTACAGCCGCGGTCAGAAACGGGAAACCGGCGGTGTCCCGCCGGTTTCCCGCTGCCCCAGGGAATCCTCCACGGCGGCGCTGCAAGCAGCGCCGCCATGGGGATTCCGACCCCCTTCCCGCCAGCCTAGTTCTGGCGGTTTTCACCGCCAGAACCTGGCTGGCGGGAACGGGTGTCGTGGGGCCCCCTAACAGGGCCCCACATAGATTTTCAGTGTCTGCCTGGCAGACACTGAAAATCGCGACTGGTGCAACTGCACCCGTCGCACCCCTTCCACTCCGCCGGCTCCATTCGGAGCCGGCATCCTCGTGGAAGGGGGTTTCCCGCTGGGCGGGCGGCCTTCTGGTGGTCGCCCGCCAGCCCAGCTGGAAACTCAGAATGACCGCCACGGTCATTCGGCGGCTCCCGCCAGGCGTGCGGTTACCGCCGCCGGCGGGAGTCGGAATGACCCCCTATGTCTGGTCAGGTATTGCAGGACTAGTTTACCTTTACGGTGACTGAGGCCACGTATGTTCCATGACATGAAGACTATGGCCCTCATTATGACATTGGCGATAAATGTCGCCTAACGCACGCTGACGGCCACCAACATACAGCCGCGGTGGCGAATATCCGTGGACCATATTATGACACACACACACACCAATCTGACAGAATACAGCCACATACACAAATCCGCCAGACCAAAGGTCAGTGATAACCTGGTGGTCCCAAAAGCCATACCGTTACGCAGGTTAGGACCCACAAATCACCACAGTGGACATTCAACTGCGGTAAACCATTGGCGGTACACACCCGCGCGGTCAGAATGGACACCCACATACAAAACAACACTACATTGGCCAATACCAAAAACACACACCTGACACCCATACACACACACCACAATAAAACACACAACCACATTACCCACAACCCTTTACCAACAACAATTACTGCCCGGAGATTGACACGAACAGCACCAAGACAATTAGACACACACACCATTCGCACCCATACATCCCTCGCGCACTCCACATCACACACCCCACCACATTACTCAACACACTCTCACACAACACCCATGGCACCACAAAGGCACCCCCGTTGGGGGATTTAAGGGTCATGGTGGAGGAAATTGTCAGGGTAGAGCCACACCTGTTTGGAGCACAGGTACAGCAGATTTCCATTGCCAGGAAGATGGAGCTATGGTGGAGAATCATGGACAGGGTGAACGCCGTGGGACAACACCCAAGAACAAGGGACGACATCAGGAAGAGGTGGAACGACCTACGGGCAAGGTGCGTTCCATAGCAGCAAGGCACCAGCTCACCATACAGCGGACTGGCGGCGGACTGGTAGTGGATCCCCACCTCCTCCCGCCCCGGGGCTCAAAGCATGGGAGGAGCAAGTACTGGCATTACTGCATCCTGAGGGACTCGCTGGAGTAGCCGGAGGACTGGACACTGGTGAGTCAACATTTGACACTTATCACCCGCATACCTGCATGCCATCACACCCCCTCACCCTCACTCCCATCACTCCACTCCACCCCACACACTACACCAACACAGATGACTAACCCCAATGCCAAGCTCTGCATACTATACCAATGCATGGACACCGCTCCCAGCCCTGCATGGACACCCATCACTAACATTCCCACAATACATCACCATACACAAGCAAAAGGTATCAGGGCAACACCAACGACTGAGAGGAAGCCAGGGATGTACAATATGTCACCGGCATGTAGCATAATACATAACTTACATCCCCACAGGTGCCCCAGTCAATGTCAGTGGAGAGGAGGTGCCACGACTATCAAGTCCCCCAACAGAAGATGCCCCCAGTGATGACAGTAACTGTGGACTTCAGGAGCAGGACCTGGCCCATCAGGGACCACTGGAAAGCGGGTTACCCAAGCCCACTCACAGACCACCGCAGAGCCTCCCCCATCAGGATCCAACACCACAGCACCCTCCCAGCGTACCCACACCTCTGTCCCCAGAACACGTCAATCAGCAGTGTGCCCACCTGTACATCGAACCCAGGCCACACCTCGCCCCTAAGACAATCAGGGACCAGGGGTAAGTGGCAGTGGGCACACCATTCAGGCGACAGCAGCACAGGCCAACACGGACACTGGGAGGACTGCTGTGCACCGGGGGGAGGACAGGACCAGGGAACCGACTCTCTAAGAGGCACTCTCCGAGATCCTGGGAGCCTACAAACATTCCCAGGATACGATGGGCCAGATCCTTGACAACGTACAGGAGAACAGGCGGCTGCAGGAGGGACAGTATCAGGGAATCAGGCAGGACTTGCAGGCCATCAACACCACCCTAATCTCCATAGCAGGGGTGCTGGCAGACATGGCCAACATCAAGAGGGAGGCAACAGCACACCAGCGGGCCCCTACCACTAGCCAGTCAACTGAACAGCCCTCCACTTCCACTGCCGCTAGTGGCCAGGAGACCCGCCACAGGACCCCAGCATCCCTCCCCCTGCAGAAGGTGAACCACCCCGCAAACGTTCCCTGCAACCCAGACAGAAGCCAGAGACAATTGCCAAGACTACTGCCAGGAAATGAGATTCTCCTGATTGTCACCCTTGTGTCCCACACTGGTACCTTGTCCACCTTGAACTGCTTTTGCTCCCTTTCCTATGGCCACTTGGACACTGCACCTCTGCTACAAACAGACTGGAACAATACCCTGGACTTCCCTCCATCATCACCCCATTTCATTGCACTTTTCCCTCAATTTCTTAGCACTACAATAAACACCCTTGAAGACAACTCAAATACTTGTATGTCATGTGTTGAAACAGTGTATTAATGGAAACAGTTACATCCGTTGCAAATGAACTGTACAGTGCGAGACCTGTAGATGGCTGTAGTCAGCACATCAGTACACAGTTGTCATTGCACCAACATCTGTAAAATGATAATCCATAGGTGACAGTAAGTAGAGGTAAAAAGTGGGTAATGCCATCAGCCACAGCCACACAGAATACACCAAGTCATAGAAATGTGAAGTTGCACTGACTCACCTGTGTGTCATTGGAAGTACTGATGGATAACTGTGGTTTTGTTGTCCTCATCCTCATCTTCAGTCTCTTCATCCTCACTGTAATCAGGGTCTACTGCAGCCACAGGGGCATCTCCAGTCTCCTCCTCCTGCAGAAAAGGTACATGGCATCTGAGGGCCAGGTTGTGCAACATGCAGCATGCCACGACTATCTGGCAGACCTTCTCGGGTGAGTAGCACAGGGATCCACCTGTCAGATGGAGGCACCTGAACCTGGCCTTCAGGAGGCCGAAGGTTCTCTCGATGATCCTTCTGGGTCACCCATGTGTCTCATTATACCGTTCTTCAGCCCTTGTCCTGGCATTCCTCACATGGGTCAGCAGCCGCGATAGGTTAGGGTAGCCAGAGTCACCTGCAGGTACTGAGGGACAACATTTAGCCACACACTATCCTAGGAGGTTAACACTAGAGGCAAACACTAACATACACTGGAGGGGAACCAAGGCTCATCTATTAGCCACACCCTGTGCCTCTGTAGTTGTGCCATCACATTTGGCATGCTGCTATTACTCAGGACAAAGGTATCATGCACCGACCCAGGATACTTAGCATTGACGTGGGAGATGTACTGGTCCGACAGGCACACCATTTGCACATTCAGTGAGTGGAAACTCTTACGATTCCTGTACACCTGTTCATTCTGGCGGGGGGGGCAAATGCAATATGTGTCCCTTCAATCGCCCCAATAATATTGGGGATATGTCCCATTGCATTGAATCTGGCCTTCACAGTGGCCACATCTTCCACCTGGGGGAAAGCTATGTAGCTGCACATGTGTTTAACCAGGGCAGACAACAATCTTGCCAGCACGATTGAGAACATTGGCTGTGACAGTCCTGCTGCCAAGCCCACTGTCATTTGGAAAGAACCTGTTGCCAGGAAATGGAGCACTGATAGCACTTGCACAAGGGTGGGGGGGGGGGAGGATCCCAGTTGGATGACGGATAGATGAGATCAGGTCAGGCTCCAACTGGGCACACAGTTCTGTGATTGTGGCCCTATCCAGTCTATAGGTGAGTATAATGTGCCTGTCTTCCAGTGTAGCTAAGTCCACCAGGGGTCTGTACATGGGGGTTTGTCTCCACCTCCGATTCATCCGCAGCGGTAGGTATCTAAGGGATACAAGAGTGAGGAGGCTGTCACAATTTGAACACTAAACCACAACATCAGTCCACATCAGTGAACTTCTGTATTGAGACAGTTTAAATGTCGAAGTATGTGCCTATTTAACCTGTGAAGCAGTAATTGTCGATAGGCCTGTTTCCCCACCCCCATGAAATGGCGACCACCTGTCCTGTATGGAGGGACAGGTGGAAGTGAGGTAATTCCTCTGACGTTGGGCGTTGTGGCAGTAGACAGTCTTGCACCACTGTGCAATTCCTCACTAGATAATATTGGGCCCTATGCAGTACAGTGGCCAATGGGGATGTACGTCAGCGGTGACGGTGTACACCGCCACGGACGAGACCGCCATTTTCTAACTCAATCCTCACTTATTTCCTGACCATCAACAGGAGAAGACCTACAATGCGTGTACTGCTGTGACCTGTGTCTGGAACCTACCATGGCCCGTGTGACCGGGGAAAGGGACCCAGCCTTCACTTCGGAGGAGTTGGTGCGACTGGTGGATGGGGTCCTGCCCCAGTACGGACAGCTGTATGGGCCTCCAGACCAACAGGTGAGTACACTTTGGGCACGATGCATGTGGCATGGATGTATGGAGATGTGTGTGAAGGCATTGTGTAAGGGTGGGCGGGGGAAGTGGGGGGTATTGTAAGTTGGCGGTGTACATGTTGTGAGCTGGCCAATGTGTGTGCCAATGGTGATGGAATCGGGTATGGTGGCCCATGTGTGTGACAGGCTGGACTGTTTGTTTAATAGAGTTCTCCTGTATGTATTACCTCTGCAGGTCAGTGCCCATCAAAAGAAGGGATTATGGCATGCCATCGCCAAGGATATGCGGGCCCTGGAGGTCTATGGCAGGCGGAGCACCCACTGTCGGAAACGGTGGGAGGACCCGAGACGCTGGGCACGGAAGACCGCAGAGGCCCAGCTGGGGATGGCCTCCCAACCAGGTAAGGGTGCCTGTCGGACCCTGACCCCTCTGATGACCCACTGGCGTTGGCCTACCCTGAACTGGATGGGCGCTTGAGGGAGTCACAGCACCCACAAGGGGGTGAGTACAGTGGGTTTCATTACATATTTTGGCTGGTGGGGTGGTATCCGGGTAGTGGATGTGTATTAGTGGGTGCCCCTAAGGCAAGACCAGACATTGCAGCGTGGATCAGGTGAAGGGTAATGGTTGCATGGCAAATAGAGGTAACCTAGCTTGTTAGTAGTCCATTTCAGGCAGGGCATCGTGGGTCCCGGGTGTGCTGCAGTTGGCGGTATGTGGTCCTCATCTTGCCTAGCCAAATCACTAGTAGGGCAATGCATAGTGCTTAAGCCTGTTACCTGTGTGTGACGGTGATGTGCATGCCAATGGTGGTGTCGGTGCAGTCATTGACCAAGTGTATCCTTTGTCTCCCCCCCTTTCTTGTTTTGTCATCCTGTCCTTGTGTGCATTAGCATCATCTGGCGGAGGAACAGGGGCACTGGCGACAGAGGGTGCTGTATCCCACAGGACCCTGGTGGCAGAGTCCACAGACGCCGAGGGAACCAGTGGGACGGAGGGCGAGGGGAGCACCATGGCGGAGACAACACAGACTCTGATGCCTCCTCTGATGGGAGCTCCCTGGTGGTGGCGCACACCTCTGTGACCACGCCAGCTGCAGGTACAGCCACCACCCCGCGTACCAGCACCGCCCTCCCAGTAGCCCCTCAGTAAGTTGCCTGTGCCCGCTCACCCAGGAGGGTGGGCATCTCCTCCGCCCCAGGCACCTCAGGCCCTCCCCCAGTGAGCCCTGAGTGAGGAGGATATTGACCTCCTGAGATCCATCTCTGTAGGGCAGTCAACCATTGTAAATGCCATCCAGGGGCTGGCATCCCAGGTGAAGCAATGCAATGCATTCCTGGAGGGCATTCACTGTGGATTGGCGGCCCAAAAGAGATCGATTCAGGCTCTGGCCTCCTCTCTGATGGCAGCATTGTCCCTGTTTCTACCGTCCCCCCTCCAAATACCACTTCCCAGTCCCATTCTCCTCAACCCCAACCGAACCCAGCCCAGGCAAACATACAGACGAGCATTAACACCCAAGAGTGGCACAGGCAAACACAAGCACCACACTTCATCACACAAGCACTCACACAAACACCATACGCAGACACGACAACATCCACTGCCTCCCCCTCCTCCACCGCCTACCTCCCAGTCACGTCCACACTCACACCTGCATGCACTACATCAACATCCACTACCAGCATCACCACACCAAGCAGAACACACACCTCACTGGCAGACACCTCCACATCAGCCATGCACGCGTCCCCTCTGCCCTCTCCCACCCTGTCTGCCCCCCCTTTAAAGGACACAAATGCAAGCATTCACACACCCAACAGCCATCCATCTCACATCAGCATACTGCCCATGCACCTGCACCCAAGTCCGGCAGACATACACCTCCAACAACCACTCCCTCATCCTCCACTCCCATTACTCCTCCCGCACCACCGTCCCTAAAAAGATTTTCCTTTCCCAATATGACCTCTTCCCTACCCTCCTCCCTTCCCCCTGTCCTGCCCGTATGGGCAGGGTACCAAGGACACAGCCCAACACCTCAGCCAAACAGTCCACAGGAACAGTGGCAGCACCACCTACTCGTGGTGGTAAGCATACCACACCTCCATCGAAGAAGGGGAAGGAGCCAGCACCACCAGGAAAGAAGGGGAAGGAGCCTGCACCACCTGGAAAGAAGGGGAAGGAGCCAGCAGCCCCAGGAAAGATGGGGAAGGAGCCAGCAGCCCCAGGAAAGAAGGGGAAGGAGCCTGCAATACCAGGCAGAGAGGGGAAGATCCCATCCACCCCTGCCAGGAAGGGTAAAGGATCCACTCCCCATGTACTGGAGGAGACGAAGCACTCTTCGCCAGCAGAGGCTGTCAGGCTGACACCTCCACCACCACCAGCTGTCATGGGGCCCCCATCGCCAGCTGAGGAAGTGCAGCCATCAGACAGTGCAGAGGCTGCCCAGGAGGCTCCTCCATCCACCACCACAGTGCAGCCATCAGACAGTGCAGAGGCTGCCCAGGAGGCTCCTCCATCCACCACCACAGTGCAGCCATCAGACAGTGCAGAGGCTGCCCAGGAGGCTCCTTCATCCACCACCACAGTTCATCCGTCACCACCAGCGGACGCCATGTAGGCCACACTCCAGGGGCTGATGTACAAGTTGCCCATCCAGAACCAGCGGGGAAGTCACCCCACAGAGAGACTGTGGCCTTGCACTCCCCAGGATAGAGCAATGGGCATGGAGCCCCTTCCAGAACCAGTGGGGAAGTCACCCACCTGAGAGACTGTGGCCTTGCACTCCCCAGGATAGAGCAATGGGCATGGAGCCCCCTCTAGAATCAGTTGGAAAGTCACTCACCCGAGAGACTGTGGCCTTGCACTCCCCAGGACTGAGCAATGGGCATGTTGCACTCACCAGAGTCAGTGGGGCAGTCACCCACCTGAGAGACTGTGGCCTTGCACTCCCCAGGAAAGAGCAATGGGCATGTTGTCCCATCCAGAACCAGTGGGGAAGTCACCCACACCAGAGACTGTGACCTTGCACTCCCCAGGACAGAGCAATGGGCATGGAGCCCCCTCCAGAACCAGTGGGGAAGTTCCCGTATTTGGCTGAGGTGACCACCCCACCCCATCCCCCTGAGATGCCTTCCCACTTCCAAATGATTCCCCTGCAGTGTTCTCTCCGGATGTGTCAGGATACAGGTTGGGCCTTGGACTTTGCCCTGTGGCCTTGTGTGCCCTTATGACTTTGGACTGGGCACTGGCCCTTCATGAACGTCTGTAAATATATGTGGTTCGTGTGGTGGGTTTTGCTATGCTAATATATTGTCAGTACTTCAGCAATCTGGTCCGTGTTTTATTATGCTGTGTGTCGTGTGCCATTGGTTTACATGTGCAGCTGGTTGTGTGTATGGTGTGTGTGTGTGTGAATGGTGTGTGCTAGGCGGCTGCACTCACCGTAGTCATCTTCATAGAAGTTGGTGTTCCAGGTGGAGCATTACGTAGATCATCGGGAAGGCTTGCAGTTTGGGTTCCATGGCGGCGTAGTTCTTCCCTGTGTCTCCAATGGTGAGCCCTTTCACTTCTCAGCTCTGTTTCTGCCAGGCTTTTGTTGGCGTTAGTACCGCCCCGGAAAAGGTGGAGGTTTGCCGTGTCTTAATATGGTGGGCGGTACTTTGTCTTATGCCTGGCTGTTGTTGGCTACCACCGTGTTGAGTGTTGTTTCTGCCCTGGCGGTTAGTGTGGTACATTGGCTGTCTATGGAAATTATCACCACCATCGTCATAATTTGGGGGAACTTACCACCAGCCTGTTGGCGATAATACCGCCACTTTATCACTCACCGCCAGGGTCGTAATGAGGGCCCATGTCTGCAGCTTGCTTCCTATCGTGAATGTTGCTTGTCATCTGTTTACGAGTTTTAACAATAGCAGTCTATGATATGAGAAGTGTAACCAGCACTGAAGCGTATTAGAAAAGCGAAAACAAACATCACATCTGGTGACTATTCACCACCTCCCACCCACACCTGCCCCGTGGAACCCATTGATCCCAATAAAACAATAACATAAACCCAACAATTAGTAATTTGGTGTCAACCATGTGAGCGTGGCAACGCAGTGGCAGCAAACCCCTCAATGGAGAGGGCATGTGTAACAAGAGAGAGTGTGAATGGGCAAATTGCATGTTAAAGTAACAAGCAGTCTGCCTAGCATCTGTAGATTGTAAAAGTGACGTTGGGAGTAAGTAATGTACATCTTCGGAAGAGAGGTGACGGTGCCAGTGTGGGGGAAAATAGATCCATCCTGGCGGTGGCAGCTGTATCCGGGGATGTGTGGTCCGGGGTTGCCCATCCAGGTACGGTGCTGTTTTTGGCATGTTGCTTACAGAAAGCCAGGACATCCGCAGGGTTGTCGAAGAACAGTGGTCTGCCATTCACATCCACCCATAGACTGGTCGGATAAAGCTTGTCACAGCTGAGACCTAATTTGCGAAGGGCATTCTTGACATCTAAGAATTAGCATCTGGCCTCCTTGACTGCTGGTTTGAAGTCTGGGAACAGTGAGACCACAGTTCCCTTGTAGTGGAGTGGACCCAGTTCCGTAGCAAGTCTAGGCGCCATATCATGGTGCCTATAGTTAAGTAGCCTTGCAAGGATGGGGCGAGCAGGGGCTCCCGGCGCAGGTCACGGACCAAGAGTGTGGTGCGCCCTCTCCACCATGAAAGTAGATGTAAAGTTCTTTCGCCACAACAGCTCTGCGAAGAGGCCCTCTACAAATAAGTCCATGTGGCCAGTGTTGGTAGTTCCTGCGATGCTAGAAATATGCAGACTGTTACGGTGGTCCCTTGCCTCCAGGTCTTCAATCTTTACTGCAACCGGTTTGAGACTGGATTCCAATTTCTCCAGTTACTTTTTTGTTCTTGCAGCACTGCAACCTCTTGGTGGGTTTGTTGCTGGTTCAAACACTCCCCCTTTTTGTCAAGTCTGGTAGTGAGGGCATCAATGGCGCAGAAGCCCACACGGAGCTCCACCATTATTGCATCTGTGCCAACCAGCTGGCCAGGTGCAGTGCCCCCACTGCACACGCTGCACTCGCCTCCATGGCAGGTGCAGAGGCACTTGTGTCTGTAGCTTTATTTTTCTTGAAGAGGAGTTTGTGCTGTTTTAGGTCGCAGCGTACTGTGTCTTCGCTGAGAGCCTGTAATCTGTACTCACACGGTGCTATGTGATGGAGTGCACTCACCCAAGGCACTGGTGTTGGAGATCAAAATCCCCTGTGGCCATGCAAGCTGTCAGCACAATCAAGGAGGGGGCGGGACACCAGAGGGGTACAGTACCCACCCCTGCCCCATCCCCCTGATTAGACAACACAGGCAATTGAGGGGTAGCAGTGCAGGGGTTGGTGTAAATAGGAGTCCTGGTGAGGCCGGGAAGAGGGGTCTCCAATAGTCTAATGGCTATAATGCAAGAGTTGATGGCCCTTTATTCCGTCCCTCTTTGGGGCAGAGCTGGCTTATAGTACTCCCAATGTGAAAGGGTAGATGTTGTGGGCCCTCCCCCTCCACAACAGTGTTCCCAGTCAGCACTAAGGCAGTGAGGAGCAGGCCTGTTGAGGTTAACTGTGCCCCAGAGGAGCCCAGGGGGGTGCGAAGGCAGTAAGCATTTTTGCAGACAGTGCCGCCAATGGTGCAATATGCAGAGGGAAAAAGCCTTCATACCTCAGGTTCCGTGTTGAAGCTGCTCGCTCCCTCAGGGTTGGCGGCAGCAGTTGCAGTAGTTTTGCCAGGCCACATCCGGGGCCTGCAGGCCGCATAACAAGGTGTGCAGGCTCAGCCAGGCTGTAGGCATGTAGCCAGGTCACCGCCGCTGGCCCGTAATCTTCTTATGGGCCCAGCCAAGGGGTGAGTGGGAGGAAGGAGAAAGGCAGAGAACCGCCACTAGGTATACAGGCAGCACTGTGCTGCTCTGGCAGACGTGCACCTCATGCTCACCCAGGGCTCCTGTTGCTTTGGGGCCTCTGGGGTGCGCTGGCTGGTATGAAGTTGGTTGCACTGTGGTTGCAACACAACTGGGCACACTGAAGTGTTCAACTGCTACCTTTGCCTCTCCAACAGATGTCAGACACACCCCAACCGCATTCTTCACAATGTGGGTCCATGGTGGGTGTCCATTGAACAGGTCTTTGGGGGCCCCGCTGCCGAAACTTCAACACCGTGAGGCTATTACGGTCTTTGGCGCGGCCACGCCACCTGGGTAAATTAATTTCTTGAACAACAATAATTTTGTACCGCCCCTCCCAAATTTAGGGCCAAAGCTTAACTGGGTGAATATTTTTACTGGATGAATTAGCCATTTTGAATTGATTGACAGTAGTGTGCATTTCATCATTTTCTGTGACACAGTTTTAATTAACAAGTGAGATGCCTGTCAGAGCAATTCTCTTGCCTGAAGTTATGGTGTTTGACATTTTGTTAGCAAGGAACCCTTTTTTCCTCAAACATGTCAACCCCTTGTGCAAGCAATACAACAAAATGTGATTTTATTGTACTGTGCATGGCTTTTTTGAACCAGTGCAGGCCAATAGCATTGCACTGTGAGAGACGTGGTCTCTGGGCCAAACAGATGTGTTCTTATCTACAGAACAGAATACCAACCTTTATTTTGCATACAGAAGAAGTAATGTTCACCTGTGCATGGAAAAGGGCACAATAAGAGTTATATATTTTACAGTTTCTCAGTCTCACATGTGTCTTGGTCAGCTTTCATTCATTTTTAAGGTACAGAGTGGGGTAGAAACCAGCCCTCAGGGGAGGCCTTGGACATTTTCAACTTAGTTCAGAAGAAGGTGTTGAGCTCATGGGTTTTTTTGGTAGCTCATTGCAGTCTTTTCTCCTTTCGTTCCTTCTGTCCGCTAGTTTTCTTCCAAGGTGCAATTTGCTCATCCTCTTCAGCGTATCTAGCAGTTTCAGTATGGTGTTCCCCATCCTTGCTTTTTCTCAAACTTGTACTCACAGAAGCTGTAATGCTTTAACTACATCTGTGAAATGATGTCTTTTCTGTTGGAAACCAAAGGTAATATCAAAAGGATATGTCTATCAATATCGGACCTATTCAGATGAAAGTTTGTTCTTTTACTGGTCAAAACTGAAGGCTTCTTATTTTGCAAGTTTGAGTCCCATTCTATGAGCTTTTTCAATAGTGACATTTGGGTGGCTTTTCGAAACAGGTATGAAAATAAACCTGTCATAAAAGTTTCCCCACATTGGTCCTGTCTGTGCCTTCTTCTAGGCTTTGAATCCAGATATGTTACCACCTGTTCTGATTTACTTCAGACCAAGAGGGAATGAAGTGAAAGGAATGCAAAGAACGCAGCACTCTTAGTCTGAGTAATGAATTTATTAAGGCACTTCCCAAGTTACACGAAGATAATAATGTGAGCAACACACGTGCAACTCTTAATAATCACAGCAGTGGAATAATAATGATAATAAAAAAATGCAATACATCAACAATGAATATAATATATATAGTGACTACCAGGGCAAATGAGAACAACCCCAATGGGATTACTCTCTGAGCAGTGCGTCCATCCCCAGAGATGAGTTCCTTCTCTATCTGTTGTGAAGCTACTCCACCTTATACACTTTAAGCAAACTTAAGAGGAAGGTTCTAGAACACACACCCCCGAGTAAGTTCTGAAATTGAAGTGCTGGCCGTACCAGGTCAGTGTTGAAAAAATACGATAGAGACGGGCCTGATCTCACAGTGTATTTCCAAAACCGAGCTGTACCCTGCTGTACTGCTGAACCATAAACATTCTTAGCCTTGTACATCCTTATCTGTATTCCTCCCCCATGTTATGTTCCCTCACTTGGTGAGGAAAAGCGAAAACGCATTAACAAGTTGAGCGCAGAAAAATACCTGCAGCACCAATGTGAAGGCGTTTGAAGCGAAGCTAAGCACAAAATGGAGTCAGTGGTCAAGATGGAGCCAGTGGTTAAATACAGATAGCATTACACCACCTTAACTTGTTATCAAGAACTTCACATTCAAGAACTGCGGTTTCTGCTTGCGCCTGTAATGGTGCAATTTCTGTATTTAGCTTCATTTTGTTTCATTCAAGTTTCTTGATCTTGGTTTCAGCTTTTAACATTGTGGTACCTACAGAGTTCAGATCTTGGCAAGGTCTAGTTTTAGGGTTGTCATGTTTTGCAGCATATCCACTTTTATTTCCTCTATTGGCTCCTTTTTAGGTCACCAAAGCAAAAACAACAAGTGATGGACGGAATGCTGAACATTGTCAAACATTCACCCCCAGTACAGTGATCTGGGCCTAAATCCATCGTTTTTTTGCTGCCCATGCCATTCCAGTTTGGACCCAGCCATATGCAAATCAGTCTTGACCCTGTTCCCCATGGGAACAGTCCAGCCCGAACTGCTAGGCCAGGTCTTCCCTGGACTGGAAACAAGCATCCTGGGACCGGTTTCGGGGTTTCACCCCTCATCAGCCAGGCTAGCTTGAATCCAGTGGCATGGGAAGCACGGGACCCACGTCTGGGCATACCCTTCCTACTTAGGGCGACAAAGCAAAAACAACAAGTGGTGGACGGAATGCTGAACATTGTCAAACATTCACCCCCAGTACAGTGATCTGGGCCTAAATCCATCGTTTTTTTGCTGCCCATGCCATTCCAGTTTGGACCCAGCCATATGCAAATCAGTCTTGGCCCTGTTCCAGCCTTCGAGATAGCGCAGCTGTCTGGTTTGCTAAAGATATCTTGGGGACTTTCAGAAAGTTGACCCAGGAATACATTCACCTGTTGATTACCACTGGCTTTGTGGTTTGTAACTCACATTGTTTGGCTTACTATTTTCTGGCTTTATTGCATTAGGATCTTCAGGTTCATTTTGTCCTTCCAGTTGCCTAAACCGTGTTTACTGTATTCTTCCTCAAACTCCTTTTCTGGAAAACAGGCCTTTAAATCTTGTTCTTATCTTGTCACATTTGCTGTGCATTCATGGACCAAGGTCAAATGTCAGGAACTGTCTTCCAAGGGCACGTGTTTACTTTTCTATCTCTGACTTCAAGGTGAGACGATTTATGTGACAATCTGGCTGGATTTGGAAGGAAAGAGTTTTTTTCTAGCACATGACAACATTTAAATGAACTGTATAAGTATTTCAGAATATTTCAGAATTAGGAACACAAATAAAGCACAGTTTTTGCTATTTCTGAAGTGTGTTGGATAGATATACTTTATTATGATCAAAACAAATCATTGCACTAGGTGATGTAATTTCCGCATGTTTTCGTTTGTGCACTATATAGTTATATTTGTAAAAATGTATGTCTGCACAAACGTAATGGTCATTTCAATTGAAAATGTGCTGTCTGTAATGGCAGTACACTACCATACATACTCCCTCTGTACCACTCCACTGTACTCTGGCCCACTCCACACCACTGCTCTCTACTCTGCATCACTCCACACCACTGCACTCTGCACCCTTTCACGCTATGCCTCTCTAATCTACCCTGTACAACTCTACTCTCATCAATACATTCTTTGCCACTCTAGTCTGCACCACTTCACTTACCGTCACTCCAGTCTAGGCCACACCAATCTACTCTGCACAATTCCACTCTACACCACTACACTCAATGCCAGTGCACTTTACTCTGTAACCCTCAACTCTATGCCACTGCATTCTGCACCACTCTATTCTACACCACTGCATTGCTGCATTGAATGCTGCTGAATTCAAAGCCACTGCACTCTATGCCACTATACTCTGCAAAACTACGCCAATGCACTCTACGCCAGTTCACTCTACTCTGCTACTTCAGTGTTTGCCACTCTACGTGACCCCACACACTGTGCCACTCCAATACACAACACACTCTCCCAGTCCACTCGTCAACACTCCACTACACTCTTCGCCATTCCACTTTACGACACTCCACATGACTCTCCTCTACACCACTAAAAATTAGCCAATCTAAACAGGAGCCACGCTGGTGTACAACATGGCTAAAACACATTGGTAAAGCCAATAGCTCTTGCATAGGCGAGATCTATTGGCATTGCCAGTGTTTGTTCAATGTAAGCAGACTGGTCAGCAAATCCTCTTTGCTGCCGGCTATTGCTGTCCAACTCATAACTGCTGTCAGTATTACAGAATTCTGTGAGAGACACCCGTGTCACTTTGTGTTCGACCTGTGGGAAAGGTGAATAAGCTGGTGACTTTTGGGGTTTGTTTCCTGGATGGCATGGATTTGCCAGTAATATTGATTTCTTCTTATACTAGCTAGTGCATCCCTTTCTTTCAATGTCAGAGTGTGGGAGATATAAGGAAAGATGTCAACTTGGCCCCATAAACCATCTCAAATGCCCACTCCTACCAAAAAACGTCCAGGTCATCCAACTTTGGAGCCTATTCTAAAAAAAGTTAGAGAACTCTAGAGCTTCATGAAGAGAACCACCACCAACACCACTGCCATTTAGAAAAATGCATGTGGTGACAAGACAGTTGCGCTCTAGATGATGCCATTTACCATGTAGAAAACTCAAGCTGATGCCTTTCGGATGGCAGCAATATATATGGGATAAAGCACCCCCTGCCACGTAATACATGACTATCATAAGTCACTGAGGAGTTATGTGACCACATAAAGGAATGAGGCCAAAGGCAGAGTTCTTTTATATAGACATTTGTCTAACTCTAGCTCTCGCAGCACACATTACAATATCATAACTCAACAGTATTAATTTCTGGAAGGGAGATTTAACAGTAGCATAGAGAACTTTGTCATATGTACAACTACAGCTACAGGCACACAATTAGAATCAACCATAAATGGCAGAGTAATATACAAATTGTTAAAAGCGAAAGCTTTCCTAAAAGTGCATAATAAGCCCCAAATCGCCCTGCAACATAGTAAAAAAAAAAAAGTGACTTAGGTTCCCTTTAATCCATTTCATACACCGGCCTACTGGGTAGGCCAATCCCTGTTCATCTTGGAAACTTTGGCAGCAACACCACCACTCTTCAGACAGCCAGACAGAAAAGAAATGGAACTCCAGAGGTCCAATTTGTCTTTTGTTTCTAGAATTTTGCAGACCGGGTCTAGGGGGAGAGAAAACCTTCTCTGACGTCTAAAAGTCCTAGGCAACAGGAGAATAGCATGCATTGTACTAACATCAACACTACTGTAAACTCCATCTTTTTCCATCTCCAGACTCTGCAACAACATAAAACCATGGACCTACGAATTAGGAAATGGATATCTTGTATTGTTAAGAGAGTTGTTCCAGTGGTGTGGGGACAAGGTATCTGTCGAGGGTACATAGGTGTTGTCAGACTTATATGGTATTTTCACTAGTAGATCTTTAAATTCTTGCATTACAGTGCTTCTTGATTTCAGCACATTTGTTAGGTCTCTGTTACATACAGAAAGTACTGATAACTGGGTGACAATCCACTGGTTCAGGTACATGAGTGAACTCCCCAGCTGTGGCAATAGTTTTGGTTTCATAGGTGCCGGTTTGTGTGAAAACATGGGTAATATTGACAATTTAAGAGAATGTTCAGGTAGGAAGGGTTAAAGAGTAAATGTGAAAAACATGGTGATATCTACATTACTCAAGCACCAGGAACATTATTAAACTAAGATGTTGAAAACACTTGGATTATTAAATATTGTTAGAAACTGGGTATCACGTTGACAGAGATACACCCTTGTCCAAGTAGGGACCACAGTCCTAGTCAGGGTAAGTCACAACACAACCCATATTACTCTGTACTCACCCTCTGGTAGCTTGGCATAGAGCAGGCAGGCTTAACTTAGAAGGCAATGTATAAAGTATTTGTGAAATAACTTATACAGTGAAAACACCAGAACAATACACCACACAGGTTTAGAAAAATAGATAATATTTATCTGAATACAATAAGGTCAAAACAATGAAAATCCAATGTACACAAGCAAAATTATGAATTTTTAACGATTAAATCCCACTAAAGCGCTTAGAAACTCAATAGCTTCAACTGGGGCTATCACAGCGTAATTGACGGAGTCGTTCCCAATAATCTGGTGCCACAGGTGCCGGTCACGGAGTCGCACTGACCCCCAGGCACAGTACCTTTGGAAACGAAAAAACAAAGACGTCATGCAGAGTTGTGGAGATGAAGCGTCCCTGGAGTCGGTGCAGCGTCAGTCCCTCACATCGTCTGGGGAGGTGAGATATAGGTTCTGTACTGTGAGGCAGGGAAGGCAAGGCGTTGGTTCCGTCCGGTTGCAGAGGGAGCTGGTGCAGCATCGGCTCCTTGTGACCCAGCAGGGTCGATGAATCGAGTCGGTCAAGACATGATTAGTTGACTTTGCAGTGTTGAGACTGCGTGACGGCAGACAGATCACTTTTATTGCGTGTAGCGAGGACCATGGAGCGAGAGCCGCTGCGGCGTTGGTGCTGCCGTGGCTGAAGTAATTTCTGGTGTTGCTGAAGTCGTTCCTGGCATTGCTGAAGTCGGTGAACTAGCTAAAATCTAGCTGGTGAAGTCTTTGTTGGCCCTGAGACTTCAGAACAGGAGGCAAGCTCAATCCAAGCCCTTGCAGAGCACTTTTGGGTAAGGAAGAGTTCTTCTAGCAAAGTCAGAGGCCAACAAGCAGCAGGGAAACAGCAGGGCAGCAGTCCTTCTCAGCAAAGCAGTCCAGATGATTCCTTTGGGCAGTCAGGCAGGTCCTCTGACAGAGTTCAGGTGTAGAACCAGGTGGGGTCAGAGACATAGTTTACATACCCAAAAATGCCTTTGAAGTGCGGGAATCTTCAAAGAGTGGTTTTGAAATGCACAAGTTCCCCCTTCAGCCCAGTCCTGTCTGCCAGGATCCCTGTGCGTGGGGTTATCAGTCCTTTTGTGAGGGCAGGCCACTGGCCTTTGAAATGTAAGAGAGAGCCCCTCCACCCTTCCTGCCCAGGGAGACCCAATTAGTATGCAGATGAATGCAGATGTGATTGAGTGTCCCTTGTTTATGGCTGTCTGGGAGGAATGCACAATGGGAGCTGTCAACCAGCACAGACCAGACGTGGATTGGAAAAAGACTGTGAGGCACAGATGGCAGTAAGTGCAGAGAAATGCCAACTTTCTAAAATAGTAATAATAAATCCAACTTCACCTGTAAGCAGAATTTTTTATTATTATTCTGACAATACTAAACATGACAGGGCTAATCCTTCCAGATCAGAATCTACCACAAAGTATATGAGGGCAGATCTACTGCTAGCCTATGAGAAGAGCAGGCCTTACCGTAATGGAGAACAGATTTATGTGTTTTTCACTACCAGGACATGTAAAACACATAAGTACATGTCCTGCCTTTTACCTACATAGCACCCTGTCCTATGGGTTACTTAGGGCCTACCGTAGGAGTGACTTATTTGTAAAAAAAAAAAAAAAAAAAAGGGGAGTTTAAGCCTTGGCAAGTAGTTTGTAAATGCGAAGTTGAAGTGGCAGTAAAACTGCACACAGTCCTTGCAATGGCAGGCCTGAGACATGGTTAAGGGACTACTTATGTGGGTGGCACAATCAGTGCTGGAGGCCCATTAGTAGCATTTAATTTACAGGCCCTGGGCACATGTAGTGCACTTTACTAAGGACTTAGAGGTAGATTAAATATGCTAATTGGCTAGGAACCAATGCTACCATGTTTAGGGGAGACATCATATGTACTTTTAGCACTGGCCAGCAGTGGTAAAGTGTGCAGAGCCCTAAAACCATAAAAAACAGGGTCAGAAAAATGGAGGGAGGCAGGCAAAAAGTTGGGGGAGGACCACCCTAAGGCTGTCAGGTCTAACAAATAGGATGAAGAAACAACTACTACTACCTGGACTTAAATGTATGAAATAAAAGCAAAGAAGAGAGACCAATCTTAGAGGGAGGTATGCAAGCTGCAGAAAATCTGAACTAAATCCAAATTAGCATCAGCTACTACACAGAAATATTTGCTTGAGAGAAGAGCAGCACTGTCAAATGACCGAGGAAGATCCATCATGCCAACCTTCAGATCGGATGACATGGAGTCATTTAGGATGCCACATTGTGCACAGATGTCAGTTCCTTTATTTGCACCCTTGGATGTGCTTATAGAGCTTCTCTATTTGTGTTTTAATAATTTAAAACTCAATATTCTACAATTGGCAGTGTGCAGTTAGGGCCATGTGTAAGTCACTCGGGCAAGTTATCAAATACAACTTATAGGAAAGGATCAACCCAAAAATCATTCTTTACCAAATTAAAGACTTCCTCGAAAGAACTGAAGAAAAGTTTCCTCCAATTAGACCACCACCTCCTTCTTGGGAACTGAATCTGGTTTTGTCAAAATGAATGGCTCCACCTTGTGAGCACATACATTTTGCCTCTATGCAGCACCTTTCATGGAAGGTAGTGATTTTAGTTGCAATTACTCCTGCGAGAAGAGTCACTGAAATTCAAGATCTTTCAGCAGTCAAACCTTACCCTTTTTTTCACAGCAGTACGGTAGTCCTTAGAACACATCCTTCCTTTTCACCTAAAGTAGTAATAGATTTTCAAATAAATCATCTTATTTCTTGGCCAATATTTTTCAGCAATCCAGCTCCTTCAGCAAAAACATCATTACAGTAGTTAGATGTCAGCAGGGTTATACGATATGCGCAAAATAAACCAACTGTTTGTTACCTATGGTTCACTTAGGACCGTTCTGGCTTCTTCCAAGCAATCCATTGCTAGAAGGATAAATTGTCTTGCATTTCATGCTGTACACTAGCCAATAAAACGATCCCAGAGAAAGCCAGGGCTCATGCTGGTGCTTGGTTAAGAAATGTACCCTTAACAGAAATTTGTAAAACAGCTGCCTGGAAACTAATACACACTTTCACAAAATATTGCTGTTTGGACGAAGAGTCAAGAGCTGGCACACTAATAGGTCAAGCAGCTGTAAATCATTTGTTTGGTTAATACTTCTATGTTAGTTACACATAGCCAATTCTAATATTTTTTTAAAGTATTTGACTTACTGACAACCACAGTCTAAGGGTATGTTTACTATTTTATTCTACATTTATGAACATCAGTGAGGATCCTATGATTCAGAAGAAAATGAAACTTACTTCTAATCATGCTTCTAAATCGTAGGAATCCTCAGTGAAGTCGTACACAAACCAACTTCCTCCCTGGTTGTCAACAGCTTTTGGATTGTAAGTTTCACATTATATAGCTGTGCAAAGAAACTGAAGTTATAAAGCAAACTGCCAGTACAGTGCCTGCTGGGACAGGGATGCTGCTGGCTTCCTTTTTATAGGTATATTAAATATTAATAGGCATAGGCACCCTTTCATTGCATTTTGATTGGAAAAGTAAAAGGTTATTTGGGATCTTTAGAAAGGTGCTGCAGTGTGGTCTTATGTCCTATTAAGTGAGGTTTTTCCCTTTAAGAAAACAAATGCTGATAATGCTGTGCTGCCTATTTATTGGCTGAGGTACCACCAGACTGTTTAACAACGGGGTATCAACCTACAATTACTGATTGGCTTTCATATATATAATAGAAGTCTTCTGGAGTCCCTGTGCAGAGAGGGGAGCATAGTGAGGATCTGACAATGCAGAATGTTAGTATACAACCCTCAACCAACCAACTAATCTCCATAAAACCAAGCAACACTACTACACACAACCAAAAGTACTCCTTGAGATCAAACAGAAGGAGAAAGTACTGAGACAGCCGACTTTAATGAGTGTTGATTGCATGGTCAAGTTAAGTCTTTTCTCACAGCTGACAGATTACCGAACAACAGGTCAGTTCTATCGCTCCAGGGGGTTGGAAGGATTTTATGGGGGGGTGGGGGGGAAAGGGAATAAATAACTTCCCAAAGGTAAGCTGGGGATATGCACTCCCAATTTCAAACTCTATTAATACAAAAGTATCCCTACACCTTCTGGCAGGTCATAGTATTGTAAAAACTAGGATTTTATTTCCTCTAGTTTTTTTTTAAATGTTTTCTAGGTTTTTATGGTCCTAGTTCATGAATCAACATGTTTCAGCCCCTCTGAGGGCCATAAAGGTCCCAGGAGATGGCAAATTGTATACGCTGTTGTATGTCTCTTTTTATTACAGGACCACAAGTGTGCAGCAATTTTTTTGACAGGCAAGTGAAGGTTCCATGTCTTGTATGCAATTTTCAATGTACTATGCATGATTCAATATTATCAACTTAACTGTTTGAAAAACAGTCCATAAAAACATAGAGTACCCCTTATTGATTCTAGTTTTAATCATACCTACTGTCACTCTGAACAAAAGGGCACCCTGGTTAACAGTAAGGTATTGTTATCTTTAGGCCCCGGTAGGATCTTCATATGTGCTCCCACAAGTCAGTTGAGCCCACCCTCATCTTTAGGAGCTAATGATGAAGCATGCCACTACTAGAGTGGGTGAGGGTGACTAAAAAAGAAAAAATATTTTGAATGAGAGACAACTGCAACTATTCCTTTAACAAGGTCACTACTATGACCTGACAGGTGTGGGGATACTTTTGTATTAATAGTAAACAAGTTAAGCCTTTGCCAGGGGAAAAAATACTTTTCAGGCTCGGATAACGAATGCAAAGCATGCCTCGAAATAATAGGCAACTATTAAATTATGTGTGTTTTTCCTGATCCAAGAATAAGACTGCATTAAATTCCCCTGCAAAGAAACATCTTTAAGTATATGGCAATCAATTCAAGGCAATCTACACTGGTTGCATAACTATCAGCCCAATAAATATGCATCCTTATTTGCAGGGGATGTCCACGAGAACCTTTAAAATGCAATAACTACACAACTCTTGATCACTTTTAATCAAATAAAAGGCCATCCCCGGTGGGTCCACTGGTTTTTTAGACCAAGTCAAGTCTTGAGTGCATGCATGAGAGCCATATTGCAATGCTTTTTGTAAATGCTAAAGAAAATGCAATGAAAGGGTGAGCACAGTGCGAGCAGTGGCCATCTTGGAATTGTTTACCCTTTGCTTTTTTTAAAAGCAAACCAATATGGCCACCCATCTGGGAAAAAAAGCATTCTGGGGAAATAAGCATTCTCAAGGGCAACTGGTCTGTGGCCGTTATGGATGAGATCTACTGGCTTTGTCATTGCTACAACCGTTTTTTCAGTAGTGAAAAGATCAGTTTGTTTAGATGACTGATCGGGAAAGGGTAGAAAATTGAGGGAGGGCCATAGGGGGTATACTGGAAAGGGTCAGAGAAGTTTTTGGTGCCTTGAATGTCTCATCTGTTAAGCGAATAGGAATATGTTTGCACATTTTGTATGAACTGGTTTCCATCAAACGCCTCTGAAAAAAGACAGTATGTATGCCCATTTAAAATGCCTGAAAACAGTAACGTTTCGTAATCTAAGGTTGTAAATTCATTAATCATTCTTAAACAATTGTGTACAATAACACTTAAAATTAAAAACACTCACTTTCTTAAACTGTGAAGATGCGTCAACTTCCATTGAATCATCCCTGTAAAATAAAGATAGGGTCATAATATTACACGATGGCGCACACAGTTCATTCTCTCCACAGTTGCTGCAATGGGTACATTTGGGTCTTGATACTAATGTACATGGATCCAGTTAGGGAAAGACCCAGCATCCAGCTTGAGAACAGACAATGCACTCTAAAGACAGATCCTGTGCATCACTTAAAACCAATAACACAGGAATGCTACAAGTCTGAGTTTCAGTACATGTTTTCATATTCTTAAATCCATTCATGTTGGAAGCTAAAATATTTTTTGTGAGAAATATCTCATACTAATATTTTACTGTAAGCCAGTGATTTAGCTCATTTCAGCACCTCAACATTTCAATCCAATAGACATTTTGTTCTGTTTCCTGGTTTACATGCTTCAGGGATTAACTAAGTTGTTACAGCACAACTTTATTTTAGGTCTCTTCAACAAACAGTTTTAGATATATGGCGAGAGCTCATGTCATCACACAACATACACACATGTATACCACAATCAGATACAGAAAGGGGCTTTTGGACAGTCTCTTTCTGCCAGTGGCTACAGCAGTTCACCTGGCGGCTTTAAGCACTGGCATTAGGAGCTGAGGTCCATCAACACTGGTATCACTCCACTGCATGCTGCGGATGTGACCTACCTAAAAAAGTAGTCCACACACACTAGCGGTTTTCCTCATGAAAAGTATATTCAAAACCTGTCGAGAAAAACGTGCTTTTAATGCTTCTTTGTTTCCTGCAGATAGCACCATGGCCTCTGCACATCACTCTGGCTTTTATAATAGCTCCCTGCATGCAAGTGATTAGCAGTGACGCCAGTCAGCATTCAGCCAATACATGCAATACTACCCCCTGAGCTCTACTTACCTGGATTCAATGACTCTACATTTGCTGTGGACAACAGCAAGCGTGACTAGGTACGTTGAAGTTAAACTCCTTTTAAAATGAATACTTCTGAAAATCACTTCATCAGGGCCAGTGGGAGACAGGAGGCTTTAGCTATTTTTTTACCATTCACAAAATGCATAAGTGTAGGTAACAAGCATTCAAACCTATGAGTTTGATCACTGGCATGTTCACATTTTGTGCCTCCACCAAAGATGATGCTGCATCTCACAAAAACACAATGGTTTCCTAACCAAGCTGCCAATGGGTGTGAACGTTAATTTCAGATCACTTGGTACTCATCACTACTCTCTCCAGGAGACAGGGTTCTGAAGCAACAATAACAATATCTAACAATTACAGCTTTTAGCACTTCTAAAACAAATATCACTGACTTCTAAACATTGAAAAGAACTCATTCACTTGGACTGTCTTTTTACCATTATTCAATAAGAGAATGTAGCTTTGTGACAGAATGTAGGTTTCTCATACGGAAGGCAAGTGGTTCGATAAAATGCATTTTTAGGTGTCACCTACACAGCGCATGATGTGTGCGGGAAGATGAACAAGTTGCTTACCTTCGGTAACACCTTATCTGGTAGAGACTATCTAGCCACAGATACCTTACTTTTGAATATCCCCAGATGTCAGACTGGATCCGGCAGATTTCTGAGCAGTACCCCTGCACGCCAGTAGGTGGAGGTTGATCAACTCTGCATCACCAGCATTGGAAGTGATGTGCACGGTATCTATACAGGCCCCACCTCAGCGTGTGGATGACAGTTACTTTCACAACTTTCCATGCCAGGAACTCGGAACCATGATGAGAACATGATGTGGAAAAGACTAAGGTCCTGACAATTGTGTCCCTTACACCAGAACCGGTTCGCAGAGCAGGAAGGATGGGAGGACTGGTAAGGATACAGCGGAAACCTGTTCACCTGATAGAGACTTCTAGCTGCAGATTCCTTACCTTTGAATAGATACCCAAACAATACCTCCCCAGAGCTGGGTCTGCACACCTGAATAAACAGTAACGTTCTGCAGGACCGAACGGGACAAGTGTCAATCATGACAGACTTGATGTCAAGGCAGTAATGTTCCGTGAACGTTTGCAGTGATGCACACATCGCTGCCTGTCAGATGTCCAGGAGAGGAACAACGCAAGCTAATGCAGTGGTTAAAGCTTTGGCTTACGGGCTGTTTCTTGGCCAATGTGCAGCAGATCTTAATGAACAGGACAATCCATCGTGCGATGGTTCTTTTCGGTACAGCTTTCCTTTTTTTGCTCCCACGTAGCCCATGAAGAGTTGCTCATCAACTACAACTCCCTTGTGCGGTCAAGGTAGAATGACAAAGCTCTTTTTGGGTCCAGGTGGAGGAGTCTCTCTTCTGGTTTGGAGGGACAGGTGGAGCAAAGAAAGTAGGCAGGATGGTCCTCTAGCCTACATAGAATGGAGTCACTACCTTTGGAAGGAAGAGGGCACGCGTCTGGAGAACCAGCCTGTCTAGATCTGTGGTGCAAGATGAACAAGTTACTTACCTTTGGAGAACCAGCTTGTCTGGGTAAAAGAAGTTATAAGGATGGTGTTCAGAGAGCGCTTGCAGTTTGCTGACCCTCCTGGCCAATGTTATGGCCGGTAAAAAGGAAGTCTTGATGATGAACAGCCTAAGAGGTTAACTGTGCACACATGAGAAAGGTGGCAGCAGATTGAGGTCCCACTGAGCCATGATGAAGGGCATAGATGGAATTATATGTTGCAGGCCTTTAAGAAACCTAGCCACAACAGGTGACTTAAGAGAGGAGGTTGGTCTGAGATGGCAGAACGGTAAACCTTAACTGAGCTCAAAACTGAGCCTTGCTGGGCTGAAGACAATGCAAACACGAGAACTTATGAGAGAGGTGCAGATAGGGGGTCAACGCTGTGAGAAGCACACCATGACAAGTTTCTCCCAATGGCAGGTGTATTCCGACTTGGTGGAGGAGCGCCTGGTTGCCAGAATAACATCAGAGACTTCGGGAGGAAGGATGATAGTTGTCAACGGTCACCTCTCAATCTACACATATGCAGGTGGAGGGTGCACAGGTTCGGGTGCAGAACCCTGCCCTGTTGCTACCATGGAAGATCCTCCATAAGAGGCAGCCTGATTGTAGGACCCGTGCTCATATTCAACAGCTCGGGATACCAGACTCTCGTTCGTGCCCAATCTGGCACCACAAGAATGACTTGGGTCCAGTCATTCCTGATTTTCCTGAGAACTCTGGGCAGGAGTGGTATTGACGCGAAGGCGAACAGGAGGCTTAAGCTCCACTCGAGATGAAGCGTCTCAGAGGGAGAGCTGCCTTGGAAACTGAAGCACAAGGTTCAGATAATAAGTGTTTTTGGCAGTGGCAAACGGTAAACATCCTTTTTTACGACTTTTTTATTAGGAAAGTTGTGGTTAACGAAAGCGTAACAACGCTTTTTTTACCACGACTTCGTATTTTTGTGCCTTAACTACGTATGTTCTGAACAACGAACATGTGTGGTTAAGGTACAAAGAAGGGAGTTGGCAAAGGTAAGTGGTGGGTTTAGGTTTTGGGGTGGGGTGTTTTTGGTTTTGGGGAGGGGGTGGGGGTTAGGGGGTTTTAGGTTTTGGGGTGGGGTTGGGGGGGTGGGGCGTTTTTGGTTTTGGGGAGGGGGTGAGGGGTTAGGGGGTTTTAGGTTTTGGGGTGGGGTTGGGGGGGGTGGGGCGTTTTTGGTTTTGGGGAGGGGGTGGGGGGGTTTTGGGGTGGGGTTGGGGGGCGGGCGTTTTTGGTTTTGGGGAGGGGGTGGGGGGTCAGGGGGTTTTAGGTTTTGGGGGGGGGTTGGGGGGGTGGGGGGGTTTTGGTTTTGGGGAGTGGGTGGGGGTCAGGGGGTTTTAGGTTTTGGGGTGGGGTTGGGGGGGTGGGGCGTTTTTGGTTTTGGGGAGTGGGTGGGGGTCAGGGGGTTTTAGGTTTTAGGGTGGGGTTGGGGGGGTGGGGCGTTTTTGGTTTTGGGGAGTGGGTGGGGGGTCAGGGGGTTTTAGGTTTTGGGGTGGGGCGTTTTTGGTTTTGGGGAGTGGGTGGGGGGTCAGGGGGTTTTAGGTTTTGGGGTGGGGTTGGGGGGGTGGGGTGAGGGATGTAGGGTGAATGGTGCCTATTGCTAATGATTTTATCAGGAATGCCTTTACAACAAAATATCGTTGTTAAGGCATTCGTGGTAAAATCATTAGTAGTAAGGACGAGGTCGGTGTTCCGACCTCGTTGTTAAGGTTAGTAGTTGTTTTTAATTCGGTGTTCCGTCATATAATCGTGGCAAACAGATCTAACCAAGGCCCTTCCCACTGCTGGAACAGCCCTTACTACGCCTCAGGCTGGAGACGCCATTCATGATCTGCAAGGCATCTTGGGCTGAATTTATCCACTGTGATGTTCAGAGAGCCCGCCACATGCTGCACCACCAGGGAAATGCTCTCACATTCCAGCCATGTCCAGTGGCGCAGAGCCTCTTGACAAAGAATCTGCACTGACATCCTGCTGTTTGCTGCAGTACCACATGGCGATCATGTTGACCATGAACACCTGCAGCAGCCTTTCCTAGCTTTAATACAAAGCGAATAGCCCAAAGTTCCAACAGGTTTATGTGAAGCTTGGACTCCACTGGAGACTACAGTCCTCTGATCTCCACCTCTCTCAGATGGCCACCGCAGCCCAGTCACTATAGTCAGCTGTGGTAGGGGAAGGAAGATGGGTCTGCCACTGACCCAATCGTGGTTTGCTAGCCACCACCGCAGGTCTTTTGCAGTTCCCTCTGAGATCTGTACCATGTTGGAGAAATTTGCCTAACGCTCTGCCTATTGGGCTTTCACATCCCGACTGGCATGTAAAACCAGCAAGATGCAGGAGGCATTGAGGCCCAATAGCCTCAGAGTCAGTCTCACTGAAATCCAGGATAGAGGCTGATGCACATGTATCACAGCCTGAATATCCTGGACTCGCCGCTCTGGAGGATAGGCTCAAAACTGCACTGTTTCCAGAACAGCTCAGATGAAAGGGAGCATCTAAGAGTCAGGTGTGGCTTCAGCATGTTGATACTGAACCCCAGTGAGTGCAAGAGTTTCGGCGTAGTCTGAAGGTGGAATGCGACTGGCTGGGGCGAGCCCACCTTCAACAACCAGTCATGGAGGTAGGGGGAAGAGTGAAATACTCGACCTTCGCAGATAAGCTGCGACCACTGCCATCATCTTGACAAACACCCAAGGGGCGCTGGTGAGGCCGACAGCTAGCACAGCAAGCAAAGTGCCTGTGGGCCACGGTGAACCGCAGATAGTGTCTGTGGGCCTGCAGGACAGGGATATGCAATAGGCATGCTGCAAGGCCAATGATACCATCCAGCCTCCCAGATCTAGGGCAGACAAAACTTGAGTTAACATGAGCATTTTGAATTTCTCATTCTTTAAGAGGTTGAAAGGGCACAGATCTAGGATAAAATGAAGTTATCCGTCCTTCTTTGGCACCAGAAAGTACTGGGAATAGCAACCACAACCTACTCATGATGCAGGTACCCCCTCTATGGCTCTCTGTGCCAAGAGAGCCTGCACTTCTTGATGGAATAAGGAGAGATCGCTCTCTGAGAGTCGATCGTAAGTGGGTTTCATGGGTTGAGGAGGTGTCATAAAATGGAGGGAGTAGCCCCTTTGGTGTAAGTATAGTACCCAACTGTCTGATGTTATTGACCCATATTGGGAAAGGTGATGGTGTATCCTGCTTCCCATGATGGTCTGAGGGTGGCGTGGCCGAGCGAGCCAACATGGCTGACCCACACCCTTCGTCCTACGATACCCTGAAGATGGTGGTGGATATTTCAGCCGAAGAAGCAGCATCATTGTCCATCCGATGCTCCACTAAACCTGTGGCTTGGGCATGCCCGGGCCTGTGCGGCCACCTGCAGCCTGTGTCACAGGGATTTGCCATAGCAGGGTGGTTCCCCTCCCGGCCTCTGGCCGGCAGGAATGACCAGTGAGTGCCTCTGCACTGCGGTTCCTCCACCAACCTTCGGCTGCTGAGACCGGAGCTCCACTCCCTGAGGACTGCTATAGATTAGGCCCACCCGGACCAGCGCGCCTGCTATAGATTAGGCACGCCCAGACCAGCGCGCCTGCCTAAGGCCGGAGTCGAGTTGAAATGGGCAAACTGAACACAAGAGGGAGTCAAGGAGTAACAGCCCCCCCACCAGAAGACTGGGGTAGATGGCAACGCCTCTGCCAAAAACAAGAAGCCTCCACATGGGTGGACGTGCACGGCGTCACAGGCTGTGGGGCACCGCACTGGCCACAGGTGATTTGTCTGCCGGCCTTTGGACAGCCAAGAACTAACCATGAGTATCTCTGTGCCATGGCCCCTCCCCTTATCCTTTCCCAACCTACAGAGATTAGAGCCTTTCTTCCTAACTTGGAGGCCCACATGTAAAGCCTGGCGGGCCTGCATACCAACTATTATCAGTGCCATAGAATAGGTAATGCCACCGTAGGACTTGTGGAGGCCACGCAATGACTTCATCCAAGGCGCCCCCTCTTGGACCCCTGAACCTGCGCTTGAGTGGGACAGCAGGGCCTAATGCCCTTCCACTACCCATCCAGTGGCGGCAGGAATCTTGAGGGGGTGGGGGAGACCCCTGTCCTAGAGATTAGAGAGCATACGAGAGACTGGGAGTGAGCGGTGACTGGTGACTATTACACTTCAAACACAATCCCAGGCGCTGTATTGGGAGCCATCCGGACCTCAAAGTACCAACACATGTTCTCACCCGGTCCCTCCACTTTCCTGGCCAGTACAAGCAGCAAGAGACAATAATTACCTGGGGCCAACATTCATAGAGTCGCTACTACAGAAGATCAACTGCAATCAACAGTCCATGAACCAGGGGACAGCAGACACATGTTACAGATAAACACTGAAGGCTACCACATCAACACCACCACACTGCATGGAAGGCAAACTCTACTCACCCCTTCCACACCAGCGGGACATCGCACACTGCCAAGAGAACAGCCATGGGGATCCACTAAGTTTCCATCAGGCATCGCCATGGGCAGGCTGCGAACCCATCCACTAGCCCCTCCGACCATGGCATCAGGCCCACCACCAGCCACGAATGCAGCGACTCAACGCAGGGTGGTACTGGTGGACCCTTGATGTCTTGATAAAGTATTAGTCATAATTGATCAATCTAGACTATCCATGGAGACACAACTAGGATCGCTCACTACCGAGCTTAGTCTTCTGGCAATGGCTACTGCAAACTTGTGTCCAAAGGGGAAAAAACACTTACTGAACTGCAGCCACAGTTGGGGAACACCATGCAACACTCTGCGACCTCCGTAGCCAGGTCCAACAATTGGAGGTGAGGGCAGACGACGCTGCAGGGTGCTCCCGAAGGAGCAACATCAGGATACTCCGGTTTCCAGAGGGAGTGGAGGGCTGGGACCCCCTGTCCTTCCTTGAAACTTGGTTCAAATCCTTCACTCCAAACTCTGATCTCAGTCCTTTCTAGACTGTGGAGAGGGCCCACTGGGTCCTGGCATGCCGTTCACCTCCAGGACAGAGAGAGCATCTTACATGCGACTAGGCTGACGGCCCTGCTACGGTATGAAGATAAGACTGTGATGCTGTTCCCTGATTACACAAGGCTAGTACAACAACAACACACCTTTCATTTCTGTCAAACTCCGCCTTTGGCAAGCTGGTCTGCAGTATTCATTCCAGCCTGCTTAAAGATCATTGTAAATGAAACAAGTCTTAGCTTCACCAATCCCATGGAAGCCTGGGAATGGCTGGTTAAACAGGACGGCGGCACTACACACACAACACCAAGGCCCCATAAAACAGAATTGCCCTCGATGGCGTCAAACAGCCCAACCACAGAAGAAAAAGATTCCTCAGATGGGGGCAAATACCTCTCCACACCTGGAACAAATCATCAAGGAACTCAAGGCAGCACTCAATGCGGCGGCCAACTCTGGCACTGCGAGCACCTGCACGAACAGAGATACAGGACCGCATCTCTTCTCGTCAGACGAGGACCCGATGGACTCAGTCGATACGCCTCAAGATTCACAGACACTTCCTGCTGTCACTCCACAAACTGCAGACTGCGTAGTCTAACGGATTTCACCCATTACCAGTATCCTTTCTCTCCTTCTCCTGTTCACACAGAACTAAAATCGAGTCCATGAAGGAAGCAGCAGCTAACTATTGTCTGCTATACAATAAGTGTAATGTACTATGATCTCTAGTACCTGAAATACTGTTGGATGCCTAGTTATTGTCCTCCACTGCATATGGGAACTGTTCATACCCCTATACAGGCAGGGCTCCCCGCTCCTCTGGCACACTTAATGCCACTGCGCCATCTGCACAACTACGTGTAGTCATATATGAGGCCTTCACTCTGACCCACCTAAGCTACTCCATCCCCGTAAAGGGGCAGATAATGCTGTACAGCTACAGTTTTGGCCAGTTGCAGCTGGTACCTTAAACATTTGGTGGGGCAACCAACCAAATATTTAGGGTACCAGCCACATGTGGGAGGGAATATGAAAAATAAAAATGCACTTACTTCCGATGGCTCGCTTCCTCTGGTCCTCCTGCAGTCCCTTGCCGCTCTAAGTGCAGCAACTGAAGTCTCCACACCAATCTAGATGCTGCTCTTATGCTGCTGATAATGTTTGCAGCATGAGAGCAGTGTCAGGATTGGCTGGAGCAGGCTGCCTCGATACTCTAGCAGGCACTGAGGGCCACAGCTGAGTGGAGAAGTTTACACTGTGCATAAACTGGTGCCAGTCAGCAGCAGTGGCCCCGCCCCCAAACATGGCTCAGCTGGGGAAAGGGAAAAATAAAATGGTAATAAATTTATTTTATTACCATTTTTTTTTTCACTTTTTGGCGGCGCTGGCAGCAGAAGGCTCCTCTGCCCTAAGGGAGCGGCCACAGCGGGTTTGGGCTCTCTACCTGTTGCGAAGTGCTCTCCGTGTTGTTTGTATCCCAAACACTTTTCCACCCCGTCAGCAAAAACACTCCCTCCCCAATAGTGGTTGCAAGTTGCGTATCCCTTATACTTACAACGAACAGTGCAACTAACAGAACCTAACGTGGGGGCTGGAACGGGCAGGCTCTCACACATTGCCCCTCACTCCGATTCCACATGCAAACACTCTTAAGTATCCGATTTCTTACACTTCATATGAGGGGCATGCACACAGTGGGGAAAAGATACTCAGTCTATTTAGATGTACGCCTCCATAATGTTAGCATAGTACTCTTTCAAGAGACGCACACCTTAACAGACAAACTGCAAAGGATACGACACCGTCGGCAAGGGACTATTCAAGCCACCAACTACTCTACAAACACACGAGCAGGGCACTGATTGGGGTGAGACCTGGCCTCCACTTCCAGGACAACGGGTTCATTATTGACACGGAGGGTCGATATGTCCTCCTATAGGGTTGACTAGATAGCAAGTCATTGATGATGGATAGTAGCTACGACCCCAACATCAACTAACACATCCTTTGGGAGGAGCGGTTAGAACGTCTTGCACACAAGACCCACCTGCCCTGGCTCCTAGGGGGAGACTACAACAGTATCCTAGATACGTCCTTGGATAGATCCCATTCCCTCCACACACTCCCAAGCCATCAGGCAACATATCTTCACACGTGGGCCAAACACTGGTCCCTGTGGATATATGGGGTACGGTGTTTCCTACTGATAGACTTTACTCCTTTTACTCTGCACCCCACATACTCTATGTTCATCTTAACTGTTTTTTGTGTTCAAGCTCTACACTCCCAAGTGTGAGCCACTCTGTACTGTGTGATCTGCCATGATTCTCCCTCGGTAGTCAAATAGTAGACCTGGGCGGGCTACCTCCATGACCCTCAATACCTCTCTAGTGCCTCTAACACAATACCATGGACGATCCAGTGTTCCTGGACACACAGGATGCCCACATTCAGCAATATTTTGCAGTCAACCATAACACTACTTGGAGTTGGGCTATAGAGTGGGATGCCTTCAAAGTCCTCCCACGGGGCATTTACATAAAGGAAATAGTGGGTGTCCGGAGGACACGAAGGGAAGATAGGTGAAGCCGAGTCCGACTTGGACAGGCACCCCCAGGTCCACATAGACATTATTACTCAATGCATTAGAGCAAAAGAAGCCCTTGCGTCTCAGCTAGAACCCCAGCGGGGTTTCAACTTCACAGCATACATAGCCAGGGCCCACCGGGAAGGTGACAGGGCTGGGCAACCGTTAGCTTGGTTGGTATGGCAGGAATCGACTACCACCCCACCCCAATCACAGAGAGTTCAATCGCAGACTGGAGAAACGATCCGCACCCAGGAATTGATACTCTGGGAATGCACCAAATACTATGCATGCATGTATAAGGCACCGACCTTAGCCCCTCCGCCCACTGCTCAATAGCCTACCAATTGAGTAGCACTCCATCTTGGTGTCCAAGCTAGCCCCACGTCTAGCAGCAGTATATAAGGAGGCTCCTTGGTTGGGAAACCTGCCGGATCCCTCTGAGAGTCACTGCTGATCCCAAAACCCAATCGAGACCCATCTTTGCTGAGCTCCTACCTGCCAATAGCCATATTAGGAGCGGACTACAAAATTCTGGGCAAAATATTGGCAAGTTGCTTCTCCCAGGTCATCCCTGCACTAGTACATGGTGACCAAAATGGCTTGATTCCCAGGTGGAATATCTTGCAAAATATCCGTTGCTTGTTCTGTCGCGTAGGTTCTCATTATCCTAATAAGACTACTGAATTCGGGCAGCAGAATCACCTGTACTGCTGGGGACTGAGTCTGATCCCACACCATGTGACACCTGTCGGCCTAATCTGGGTTAGTGTCTCATCTCCATCCAAGGGCAGGGATGATTGGGGCAACTGGGCACAAGACATAAAAGACTCCTCAGGGGAATCGTGGTCACTCAGATCTCATCTGTTTCTCTCAGTTACATTAGTCTCACATATGCGAGGACACTCAGACGCCCAGTATGGTTCAACTGGGTTTTATTAAAGTACCTGCATCTTAGATAATAAAGCACAAATTGCAATAACTAGGACGATGATGCACAATAAGATTAAAGTTGTGACAAGGAGAGTAAAGCACAAAACTATTGCTACCATATTGTCACTAGAGTTTGTAGAGATAGTTCCTACCTAGTCTATGTTAGAGCACAGCATGTTAAGCTCTAATTCTGCCCTTTAGGTTTCCCCTGGGAAGACATCATCCCTCATACCTGAGCAAGAGGCCTGTAATCTACATAAGCAGTTGCAGCGAAGCACTCAGCAATCAGCATACAGTCGTGGTCATCTGGCTGGAATCTCCCTCTAATGTACATGGGTCAAAGTAGTGTTTTTATAATAAAACAGCTGATGTTCCAAGAAAGGATCCCCACGTAAGAGTGTGTATGTGTCTGTGAACATTGGAGACAAAGCGTACCACTTTTGCCGGAAACCTATCTTACTGCAGCCTTGAGAAAAGCACAGAGTGAAAGAAATGTCTTGATTATGAACGTAGTGCTGACCTAGGCGAAAAACAGCTAGATAGAGAAAATAAAACAAGACCGCAAATGTGACTATTGTTAAAATAATATAGTTTGCTAAAATAACGTGTATAAAACTATAACTAGAATGGCTACACAACAGTTCAAGCTCCAGGACCAAGTACGAGACTCCTTTCCTCATGCTGTGGCACTGGTCCTGGATGTGGAAAAAGCATTTGATACGCTTTCTTGGGACTATTTATATCAGGTACTAGCCCACATGCGGGTGGAGAAACGTCTCTTTGCATACACTCACTTACCATATAGCGACCCTTCCTCCAGAGTACTTTTTAGGCCCCTTAGTGACCAGCTCATTCCGGATTCAACGAGGTATGTGGCAGGGCTGGCCATTGTCTCCCCTGCTGTTCATACTAGCAATGGAACCAGTGGCGATCCGCATCAGAGAAGAGGGACACCACTGAGGCATCCCCTTGACAGGGTCCATGAGGTCTCCCTTTATGCGGACAACATGCTAATGTATCTTAAAGACATACAGGCGACCCTCACCCCTCTGCACAACACCCTAACAAAATTTGGAGCGGTCTTCTGCCTCTAAATTAACTGGGCCAAATCTGCGTTCTACCCCTTTCACCCAGGAACTCCAAAACATGACATCGTGTTAGGCCAAACGCACCTTCAATGGAGGTCAGAGGCAGTCCAGTATCTAGGACTTCGACTCTATCACTCTGCATTGGACCTATATGAGGGAAACCTTTGCAAGGCACTTGCTGGAATTATGGCTCAGATGACATTCTGGCAAACACTCCACTTCCACTCAACCTCTACCACATGCTGTTGACTTTCCCAGCACTGCACCATTACGGGACCTCAATTCACAACACATTAAGAGAAGTGACAGAGTTACCGAACCTCCAAACATGGGAAGCCTGCGCTATGGGTAGTTTTAAGCACAAAAAAAACACACAAGGTGTGATCCCTCTTCGCAGAACTAGCACTCCTGTTAAGAGTCCGCATGCTTACCCTGAATTGGCGAACACCCTCCTTGCCTCCTGTGAAGGCTTGAAAGGGGGCCCTGAATAAATGGAGAACAGCGGACGAAGAAGCATTGCGCAATTAAGAAGTCTGTGCCCTCCACCGCAGTCCTATCTCCAGCCACTGGGCAGTGAATCATGCCCATTTTCAGCAACACACAATGATACCCTACTGCCCTGATATGCTGCACTCAACAAAATAGATCAGCTATGACACCCTTCCACCCCCGTTGGCACAGTCACCCTCTGCCTTAACTGAGAAGTCACTGAGCCCACTCTTATGAACAATTCATTATCCCCCTGGACCCGCTGTCTAGACCACACGTTTTCCACCAACTGAGTATCTCTCTCTTTCTCTCAACTATTACTGAATGTGCAACACACCATACCATCCAATTCAGCTCAGTAAGACAAGAATATAGCCCATGCCCACCAGACTTTCCGCTTACCTAGTTCTATCCTGTCCGAACTCCTTTAAGGCACACAGTGCACCGTCACATTAGTAACATTGTCTCAACAATGACTCACAGAGAATCCATCTTATTGTGGCATTGAACCAAGACAGTCTCTAGCACTGATTTTAAAGCATGAATAACGTAGTCCATTTCATTGCTGCATGACGGAAGATGTAAGTGCCATGTCTACCTTGTGTGGCTTTTTTTTTTCTTCTGTTTCAATAGGACAAAAATACTAACAAAAAGACTAAAGAGGCTTGTAGGCAGCGGCTCCCGAGGGGTTGGAAGGCTCACCTGATCACTGGCCGCCTGACCCATGTGGTCTCTGGGACCAGCACCGATGGCCACAAAATCACTCGGAAGCCTGCCGGCCATGGTGGCTGGGGGGTATGAGTGCAGTTGGAGACCTGTTGCGTAGACATGAAAGGGGCCGAAGGCAGATTGGGACTGAATAGGGGCAACAGACAAGCCAATGACCTGGCTGTAGCCCTGCTGTCTTTTAAGTGCTCCAGTGCTGAATCCACCTGGTGTCTAAAGAGGCGCGAGTCATCAAAGCGCATGTCTATAAGGGAAACCTGGACATCCCATGAAAAAACAGATGTTGCCAGCACCATAAGGCCACCAACAATGAAATCACTCTGACTGGTGAGTTGGTCGTGTCAAGTCCTCATCAGATGGAGAACTTTGCTGTATCTCTCCCATAGGCAACAGCCTGAGAGAGTATGGCCTGGGCCTCCTCCAGGACCATACGCAGAACTTATCCATCTGAATCCCATAGTGCATGGGAATAATGGGTCAATGGGCACTGGGTTGTTTACCGACCACAGTGCCAGGTTGATAGAAGAGAACATTCTCTTGCTGATGGCGTCCCTATATGTGGGGTGTTAAGAAACGCACCATGGTGAATGCGGGATGAGGAGGCTTGGAGTTCTGTAGGGTGGGGTGAGTAAGGAAACTGGGATCCCCAGAAGCAGGGCGATGGTGGCGGGCAAACATCCTATTCACAGGAGCCACTGTGCAGGGCGGGGACCAGCCGCCAAGCAGGATGCCCATAAGGACTTCACGGAAAGGGGGTAGAGGTCCTGACAGGGTGAGTCTCAGCAGAAGCACCTCTGTCAAGATATTAGTCTTGTCTGCCACTGAGAGCAGGTTAAAGTCCAGGACGTTAGCCATTCTGTGCACCACCATAACAAAAGAGGCTCCCTCCTCTATAGCCAAAGTAGGACCAGGGCAGTGTCAGGCAAGGAGTCTAACACTCTAGCCTCACCCAGTTCCTCATATCAGTTGTCCTCCTAAACTGGATCTTCACCTAGGGGTGTTGGCTACACCGGGGGCGTAGGCACTAGAGCATGTGATGAGGAATGTCTCCGTTTCGTGGGCTGCTCTGCTCCTGCTCCAGATCCAGTGAGGGATCCTTGGGGCCTGATTGGTGCCAAGGGCAAACCCACCGCAGTTCCCACTGGGCCCGAAGGTGCTCCAGTGGGCCGGGCAGCCCAAAGATGAGGTACATGGCTTCAAAAATGTGTTGAGCTGGGTGGGGATCGCTCTGGGAAATGTGGGAAGTGCGCAGCGGAAACAAGTTGAGGAGCTGCCAACTCGCAGGGTCTAGACTGCCGATGTTCCCTCGTCTCATTGGGTCGACAAAAAACAAAAAGTCAAAAAGTGACTGAGAGGTAGCTCAATTCAGATCACCTCTACACAACTAATGTCAGCATGTCGAGGTGGCACCTATATAAGTACCGCGCACATCACTTCCAGTGCGAAGAAGCTGAAGTGGAGCTGACCGATAACACCTACTGGCACACAGGGGTACTACTAAAAAATCTTCTAGATCCAGCCTGATACCTGGGAATAGTCAAAGGTAAAGAATCTGTGGCTAGAAGTCTCTATCAGATTTATTGTGGGCATACAACCAGGCCACAGCATACCAATGGTTGTTTTCGTTTTTGATTGCTCAGCTCCCACAGCCTTCCCTTCCTTTCTTTTGTTAACTCATCCTTGGAGCGCGGTCCAGTACATGTGTTCTTCATCGTCTTTTTGCATCACAATATATTTTTAATAAGCACTTCAGTATTATTCCTGGACAGGACATGTATTACTACTTTTACCACTGGCATAAGGGTTCTTATTAATTTTGCTTTTACCCTATCTGCTGCCTCTTTAGTAATAGTGAGACACCACTCAAGCACATTAAATTATGCTCTATAATTACAAAAGAAGGGTGACAAAGGATTTCAAAAGATGTGCTTTTATTTTGAAGAATGCTTTTAAAATATGTGCCTTCATTTTACATTTGCTTTTCTTTATTTGAAAAGGAGTGCTTTTATTTTACAATGGGTTTTCATGCTTTCAAAAGGTGCAGTTTTATTTTACACTGTTTTTTTTTTTACAATAAATCAATTCATGACACTTCATGTATTTGCTCATCTGACATGTTTTACAGCTTAATAATGTCACTTTCATTCTATCTACCACTCTATTGACACTGTAGTTACTTACACCCACAACTGTACTACTCTACACCACACAACTCCATCCTACATCACTCTTTACCACTCCAATCCCCTCTGTGACTTTACACCACTACACTCTGCGCTACTCCACTCCACCACGCTCAACACAATTCCACTCTGTCACTCCACTCTGCGTCTCCACTCTACTTTATGCACCTTGCACCACTCCACACCGCTCTCTGCCTGTCTCCACCACTCCAAGCTACGCCATTCTACTCTGTGCTACTACACACCATGCTATGCTACTCCACTCTACCCGACACCACACCCCTCCCCTCTATGCCACTCTACTCCTCGCCACTAACTCTACACCACTTCATTCCGATTTAAACCATTCCACACTACTCTAGTCCATCCTAATCTATGCCACAACACTCCAAGTCGCTCAACTTTACTACACTTTACTCCATGCCAATCTACTCTTTGCCACTCCACTTAATTCTACTCTACGCCAATCCATTCCACTCTATGCCCCTCCACACATATCTACTCTGCACCACTCTACACCATTCCACAGTACGCCTCTGTATGCCATTCTAATTAACCCCACTCTATGCACTCCGAGCCAATGCACTATGCCACTCCATCCCACTCTATGCTGCTCTACTCCATGCCACTTTATGCCACTGCATACCAATCTATGCCAATCTACTGCACTCTATTCCACTCCATTCTACTCTATGCCACTAGGCTCTATGCCGCTCTACTCAACCCAATTCCACTTTATGGCACTCAATGTCACTATATGGAACACAATGCCACCCTAATCTACCCCAGTCCACTCTATGCCACTCCACACCACTCTATTCCATGTCAATCCATGCTACTCTACACCATGCCACTCTACTCCACGCTACTAATCACCACAGCACTCCACACCATTCCACTCTACGCCACTCTCCTCTACGCCTCTCTCCTCTAAACCACTTCACTAACGTTTAGCGAGGCTGAACAGCAGCCCCGCTGCAGTAGAACAGTTACAAGACATTCGCAAAGCCAATAGCTCTCACAGAGGCAGACATATTGGCTTTACTAAAGCTTGTTTCCTACTCCCTTCATGGCACAGCACCTCTGATACATTGTGGGGAGACTCATACGGTTTTTGATGTGGGAACAGCATGTCCATGCACCCATGTATTCAACTATAAAAAAGCTATAAAAGAGCATGTGCTAAGGTGCAAAACAAGCACTAGCAAAGTCAACAGATCTCACCTTTGGGTATCAATTGGCTTCTCCAATACCTTCTGGCCATAAAAAAAGGTGCAGTGATGCGGTGATGTCATAATGGACTGGTAATTAAAAACAAATATGAAAAACTAGAGCAACGTTAAGGCAGAGGGGCTGGCAACAAATTGTTACCTGGTCCTTCCTCCCAAATGACCCCTCTTGGAAATGGTCCTTTTTGTAGGGTTATCCCCAAGCTTTTTGCCTTCTTCTTCCTATTTTTATGACCTATTTTTGTTGGCTTTAGGACTCTGGGCACTTTACTACTGCTGACCAGTGCTAAAGTGCAAGTGCTTTCTATCTAAATGGTATTATTGGTGATTGGTTTATCCATGATTGGCATATTTGATTTGCTAGTAAGTCCCTAGTAAAGTGCACCATGTGTACCCAGGGCCTGTAAATCAAATTCTACCAGCGGGTCAGCAGCCCTGATTGTGACACCCACAAGAGTAGCCCTGCAAACGTGTCTCAGAACTGACACTGCAGTGTCTGTGTGTTCAATTTTAAACTGACAGTTCGACCCAGCAAGTGCTCCCACTTGCCAGGCCCAAACCTCCCCTTTTACTACATGTATTACATGTAGGCCCAAGGCAGCCCCATGGGTAGGGTGCAGTGTATTTAAAAGGTAGGACATGTACTGGTGTGTTCTACATGTCCTGAAAGTGAAATACTGCCAAATTCAGTTTTCACTCTTGCATGGCCTATCTCTCCCATAGGTTAACATTGGAATTGCCTTGAAAGTGTAATTTCCCATTGGGAGCACACCAAGATATGGCGTTTGGGGTATTTGAACTCACAATTTAAAAATACATCTTTTGGTGAAGTTGTTTTTTTAAATTGTAAGTTTGAAAATGCCACTTTCAGAAATTGGGCCTTTTCTTGCTTAACCATTCTGTGCTTCAGCCTGGCTGTGGAATAGGTTTCTGGGTCAGGATGACAGTTGAGCTGTTTGGGAATTCATTCTAGACAGTCACACAAAGGGAGCAAAGGTGTGCCCTGCATATCCTGATGGGTCTTCCTAGGCTAGAGTGGTGGGAGGGGCTGACACTTGCTCCTGAAAAGGACTGTGCCTGTCCTTACACAAAGCAGTCTCTAGCCCCCTAGAGTATGTTTGGGGCCAGGGCAGGGAAAGGCAGGGTCTTGTTCACTACAAAGACTTTCTTTTGAAGTTTGCCTACTTCAAAGGCAGAAATGAGGACTCTGACACTACAGTTTTAGAACACTTCTGGAATGAGGACATTCTGCCAGGAAGAAGAACTGGATGCCGAAGGAGGGACTGCCACTCTGCCTGCTGCTTTGGGGTGCTGGCCTGCTGCTTGCTGCTTCTGTCCTGGACTATGCTTTCTACATCCTGCTTTCCAAGGTTCTCCAAGGGCTTGAATTGAGCTTGCCTTCTGTTAGAAGTCTCAGGGACATCAAAGACTTAATCTGCCAGTGCCTGGACTCTTCTTCTGACAGTCCTGACTTGCCAAATCTAGTCCCTGGGCTCTTGGAAGTGTAAATTGGTGTCCTGAGGAAGAAAATCCATGCACCGAATAGCTGCAGCTGAAATGTGATGCAACACGTAGCTTGCAGCAGAAAAATCAACGCAGCACATGCCTTGCGGCTGAAGAATCGACGCAGCACCTGCTATGCGGAGGAAGAATCAATACAGCACCTGTAGGACAAATGCAGCCCCTGTTCCACCGCGACTCTATCATTCCAGTGCATCTGGATTTTCCCCAACTTTGTCCCTGGGCGTCAACTGTGCAAATCAAATCAAATCAAATCATTAACATTTATAAAGCGCGTTACTCACCCGTGCGGGTCTCAAGGCGCTAGGGGAAAGGGGGGGTTACTGCTGCTCGAAAAGCCAGGTCTTGAGGAGTCTCCGGAATGCGGAGTGGTCCTGGGTGGTCCTGAGGCTGGTGGGGAGGGTGTTCCATGTCTTGGCTGCCAGGTAGGAGAAGGACCTCCCACCCGCCGTGGAGCGGCGGATGCGGGGGACGGCAGCGAGCACGAGGCCAGAGGAACGGAGGAGACGGGTGGGGGCGTAGAAGCTGAGGCGATGGTTGAGGTATTCAGGTCCCTTGTTGTGGAGGGCTTTGTGTGCGTGGGTGAGAAGTCGGAAGGTGATCCTTTTGCTGACTGGGAGCCAATGTAGGTGTCTCAGGTGTGCGGAGATGTGGCTGTTGCGGGGTACGTCGAGGATGAGGAGGGCCGAGGCGTTTTGAATACGTTGCAGGCGTTTTTGGAGTTTAGCGGTGGTCCCCGCATAGAGGGTGTTGCCGTAGTCCTGGCGGCTTGTGACGAGTGCGTGGGTCACGGTTTTTCTGGTGCCGGCAGGGATCCAGCGGAAGATCTTGCGGAGCATGCGGAGGGTGAGGAAGCAGGCAGAGGACACGGCGTTGACTTGTTTGGTCATGGTGAGAAGAGGGTCCAAGATGAAGCCGAGGTTGCGGGCGTGGTCTGAGGGGGTCGGTGCGGTGCCAAGGGCCGTGGGCCACCAGGAGTCGTCCCATGCGGTCAGGGTGTTGCCGAGGATGAGGACTTCCGTTTTGTCAGAGTTCAGCTTTAGGCGGCTGAGTCTCATCCAATCTGCGACCTCCTTCATGCCATCTTGTAGGTTGGTCTTAGCGCTGGCAGGGTCCTTGGTGAGGGAGAGTATAAGTTGGGTGTCGTCGGCGTAGGAGGTGATGATGATGTTGTGCTTGCGTACGATGTCGGCGAGGGGGCTCATGTAGACATTGAAGAGTGTCGGACTGAGCGAGGAGCCTTGAGGTACGCCACAGATGATCTCGGTGGGGTCTGAGCGAAAAGGAGGGAGGTAAACTCTTTGAGAGCGGTTGGAGAGGAAGGAGGCGATCCAGTCCAGGGCCTGGCCTTGGATCCCGGTGGAGCGGAGGCGGGTTATTAGGGTGCGGTGACAGACGGTGCAACAAACCCACACCGCAGCAAGGGACCTGGGATTGCGTTACCAAAACCAATGCATTGCCTCTCCTGTGGGGAGAGACCCCACACATCACCTCCCCTACCAGTAAGGAACGGACACATCACCTCCCCTGCCAGTAAGGAACCGACACATTGACTCTGCTGCGAGGAGACAATTGACGCATCACCTCCCCGTCAGCGAGGAACCAACGCAACACTTCCGCTGCGCAGTAAGGAACCAATGCATCGCTTTGTTTTCTGGTGCCTCACCTCCTCTGCGCGTCATCTTTGTTTCTGAGGCATCACAGGTATTGTGTGTTAAGAAGAGGCAACCATTGATTCCTATGGATAAGACCCTTTACAACTTTTTAAAAGTGATATCTTTGCTTGTGTATGTTGGATTCTTGTTGTGGTCGTCTTGTTTTATTCAGATAAAAAAATTAGTTACTTACCTGTAACTGCAGTTCTCCAGTATTGGTATCTTTCATAGATTCACATGCTTGAATCATCCCCGTTGTCGAGGTGGGAGCCTCACGGTAACCTCAAATACACAAAGCAGTAGGTTTAAAACCACTAGGCCTAAGTCGGCCCCACAGGCTGTTTTACAGCCTATCCATTTTGTTTTGTGCAAAAAGACCCAAACTTGAGTCCCATTCAATCAGGCTTTGACACCCTCTAGAACACTCTCAACAGAGACTGTTTTCCCTCAGATTTTCTAGTACAAGTGTGAAGTCAAATATTCGTATATAAGGGGAGCCTCTGAGTCGCATGTGAATCTATGAAAGATACCAATACTGGAGAACTGCAGTTTCAGGTAAGTAACTAATTTTCTTCTCCAGTATTGGATCTTTCATAGATTCACATGCTTGAATCAGAGTAGCGAGCAGTAATGTTGGATAACCAGTGAATTAATCTGTATCTTGCTTTTATAGCAATCCTCTGAATGATATTAAGAATAATAATAATCATAATAAATATAACAGGAATAAGAATAATCGTATCTCTAGGTATTAAGCTATAGAAATGTATCCATGTTCCTATGAAGTTTAAAAATTAAGCACAATATCAATAAGCGTTGGTATTACGACAAGTACCAAGCTAATTATGATACCAATAAGTACTAAAAGCACTGTAATATAAAAGTAAATCTTAATGAAATGAAATAACCATATCTCACATACCTTGTCTGCGGGGGTGGGATGTCCTAAGAGGCTCACCTTAGCGAAATAAATGCCTGAGCACTGCCTGCCCCACCGCTGTGTCCATGTTACTCATTTCCTCGAGACAGTAGTGCTTTGTGAAGTTATGTTGGCTGGACCATGTGGCCGCTCTACAAATGTTGTGCAGTGGTACTCCTGCGAAGAGTGCGGCCGAAGTGGCTACAGCCCTCGTAGAATGGGCTCTCACTCTGCTGCGGAGCGGTTTGCCAGCCTGAGTATGACAGAATTGGATCACCAGGCCAATCCACCTGGCTATAGTCTGCTTGGATACGGAGTGGCCCTTTTTTGTCCCTCCAGAGGCCACGAATAACTGGTCTGATTTACGTATGCCTTGCGTTTTCTGTAGGTAAAACTTTAGACACCTTTTAATATCCAGTGAATGTAATGTCTTTTCCGCTACTGTCTGCGGATTTGGAAAAAAGGTGTTTAAGATGGCCGGCTCATTCAAGTGGAAAGTTGAGGGAACTTTAGGGATTTACTTAGGATTTGTCCTCAAAATTACGCCAGAATTAGTGAATTGGAGAAAAGGCTCTTTAATAGTGAAGGCCTGAATGTCGCTTACTCTCTTAGCCGAAGTAAGAGCCAGTAGTAACGCAGTTTTCCATGAGATGAACTTGAGATCTGCTCTGTGGATTGGCTCAAAAGGAGCTTTCATGAGTTGCTTTAAGACAACATTCAAGGACCATAAAGGCGGAGGTCTCCAAACTGGTGGAAAAGCACGGAACAGGCCGCTCAGGAATTGCTTTACAATCCTGGTGGAATATAACAAGACCATATCTTGTGATCTACGGTATCTCGAGATAGCTGCCAGATGTACTCGAATAGAGCAGTATGAAAGCTCTGACTTTGCCAGATGTAACAGATATGGCAGTATTTGCTCTGGAAGAGAAGAGATAGGATGTATTCCTTCTGCTGCACACCATACACAAAAACATTTCCATTTAAATTTGTAAGTCTTATTTGTAGTGTCAGCTCTAGCCCTGGATAAGATTTCCCTACATTCCGAGGAGATGTTTAAAGTTGCATACTCATTGAATTCAGGAGCCAAGCCGATAAGTGAAGAGATGACGGATCCGGATGTCTGACTTGTCCCTGGTGCATCGTCAAGAGGGTTGAACTCTGTTTGAGTTGCACAAGTGGCTGTTCTGAGAGTATTAGGAGTTCCGTGTACCACATCTGTCTGGGCCATCTGGGACCTAATAACAGGAGGCGACAACCCTCTGTCTTCATTTTCTTGATGACTCTCAGTATCAGCGGGATCGGAGGAAAAGAGTAGACATAGACCCCAGACCATCTCATCGAAAACGCATTCCCCCACGACCCTCTCTGGGGAAGCCAACTTGCATTATAATGGCATTTCTTGTTCTTGAACGTGGCAAACAGATCGAGATTTGGTTTGCCCCATAAAAGGAAGAGTTGATTGAGAATTTCCTAGTCTAGCTCCCTTGTGGTAGGGGATAATTGTCCTGCTCAGGGTATCTGCCAGAACGTTGGTCTGCCCTGGCACATGCTCTGCCTTCAGAGAAATGTTGTGTGTGATGGCCCATTTCCTGATTTTCTGACCCTGTTGCGAGAGTTGCAGAGATCTTGCGCCTCCCTGCTTGTTTAGATAAAACATGCTGGTAGTATTGTCCGTCCTGATTAATACCCTTGAGTTTTGAAGTTTTGGCAAAAAGGCTTTGAGAGCTAGACATATTGCTTTGAGCTCCAGTTGATTTATGTGGAGTTGAACTTCTTTTGCATTCCAGGATCCGCTGATCAGTAGATCCTCGCAGTGTGCACCCCATCCTTCGATAGAAGCGTCCATCGTTACTATATAACTGGGCACCTGATGAAGGAATGTGAGCCCATTGGACAAATTGGTCAGCTTTGCCCACCAAGCCATGGTGGTCTGCATTATTGGTGTGATGCGAATTTTGTCCTCGAAAGAGCCCTGCACCTGAGTCCACTGTGCATCCAATTGTTCTTGTAGGGGTCGCATATGCAGCCTGCAACCTGGGACCAGCGGAACACATGACGAGATCATCCCTAGCAATGACTTGTAGGTGCGGACTGAAACAAACTTTTTTGTAGAGAGTTTGGTGCTAAGGAGCTTAGCTTTTGTTTCCTTTCGTGAGATGGATACGCCTTGCTGCGGACCGTGTCTAGTATCGCTCCTAAGAAATTCAATGTTTGTGTGGGGTGAAGATGTGATTTTTGATAATTGACGATAAGCCCTCAGTTGCTGAACAACTGGAGGCAAACCGAAATGTGGCGCACCACTTGAGGTTTTGAAGGTGCCTTTATGAGCCAGTTGTCGAGATAGGGAAATACCTGCATGCCCGACTGGCGGAGGTGTCAGCCACAGGAGCCAACATTTTCGTGAAAATTCTGGGGGCCGATTTCAATGCGAAGGGGAGGACTCGATATTGTAGGTGTATACCACTTACTTTGAACCTGAGGAATTTGCGGTGATTGAGGTGTATTGGAATATGAAAGTAAGCATCCTGGAGGTCTAGGGATGCCATATGATCTCCGGTATTTAAAAGGCGCAAGACGTCCTGTAGCGTCACCATCCTGAACGATTGTTTCTTTAGTAACTTGTTTAGTGATCTTAAGTCCAGAATGGGGCGCCAGTCACCAGAAGGTTTCTTTACCAGAAAGCAGCGGGAATAGAATCCCCTGTTCCTGTGAGGAACAGGTACCAGGTCTAACGCTCCGTGGCGCAGCATCACTTGCACTTCCTTGAGGAGTTGGCTCACTCGCGGGAGTGGAGGGCCTGACGGAGGGACATCCGGAGGTGTGTGTGTGAACTCCAGAGTATGGCCTCTGGCCACTACATCGACCACCCACCTGTCTGATGTTATTGCTGCCCATTGAAGGAAGTAAGAAGTGATGTGACCTCCAATCTTCGAGGTTGCTGTGGGGTAGTATGCTGGTGTGGCTGGTAGGTCATTGTTTCCTGCCTGCATCCCTTCCTCAGGCAGCCACCCTCCCTCTCGCTGGGTGCCTATAAGCAGCGGTAGGTGGCAATCGATTATGCTGCTGCTGTTGGCTGTACTGTTGTCGGGGTCTTGTCAAAGAAGACTGATACTGGGGTCTGTACTGCTGGTAGCCCCCTCGAAAGGAATAACCTCCTCTACCCCTTGCTCCATGAAAGGGCTGCTTCCTGTACTGCAGGGTACCCAGTGATTTAGCCGTATCGGTATCTGTTTTGATGGCTTGTAACATATTGTCGACATGCTTTCCAAACAGATTATTGAAAAATAACAGTACGAGGCTGAATAAAACGCATCTAGAACAAAGTGCACAGAGGCCTAATGCTTTAAACAAACGCGCAAAGGCCATTTTAAAAATGGCTACACTACAATTCACTTCTTGTTTAAAACATGTTCCGGTAGGCAGATATGAAAAATTGGGAGACAGTTATATACATGAGGTGTGGGAACTTCCCTTCTTGTACAAATGTCTTAATGGCATGAGAGGTTTTTCTTAGCGGTACTGCTTGCGAGACTTCAGTCAGCCATTCGATGGTTTGTAAGCAGCTGTCCTTGCATGGGGCATGTAATGCTTCGGTTGCGAATTTAGCTTGCTATCTGAAGGGAGTTCCGTTCCCTTTGATTAAACGCACATTCCAGGTGCTTTCAAACGGCAGCTACGTCCTCCTCAATAGTGAAGACTGTTGTGGCATGCGGGCCGGAATAGTTTACGTTGTTTTGGTCACCAAGGTTGTTACTTGCTGCAGGAATGTGATGTTTCCCCCCACTAAATTAAGGGAGGTAGCGGATATCTGGCCTCACATTGCTACTTCCAAGGTGAATTTCTACAAGTTAAGTAGACTAAAGGCTTTATTGTTTCAAAAGCATGTGGCCCTTACATCTGCGCGCGAGACCTACGCACTTCAGGTGGCAAGGTCATCAGCGGAAATACAGTCCCTGTTAAATATGAACTTTCCGAGTCACTTTGGTGAACTCGTGGGACGTATATTTAATGCGTCCAGCACAGCTGGATTGGCACATTTCTTTAAAGCCGTGGGTGCTGGTTTTGTTCACACCTTCTCTTCCTTATTCGGTTTGGTACCTTTGGCTATTCATTCAATTTTCAGAAGCATTTTTGGGGGTTTTCCGATCACTTTGGCCTTATTAGCCGGCGTTTTGCTGTTGTTTTTCCGCAATGGTTGTCCCGCCACAACAAGAACGAATGTGGGCGCTCCCAACAGCGCAGCTGTGTCGTGAACACATGATGCAGCACTTCGGAGCAACACTCCTGGAACATTTGGGGTGTGACTGGTCTCTGTCATTCAGACCGGTTTTGGATTGTGTGCAGCCCGTGTTTCGGTGCGGTTGGTGCTCTTTTGAACAGGCACTTGTCGTCTGTCTCTCACGGCAAAGCCCCCCCCAGTGGTTGATGCTGATCTGTTGATGTTCCCGATGAGGGCTCATTCCCAGACATGCGCGCTGCGGCTGCGTTTGCTTCAAGAGGCTGATTACGAATTACCCTTCCTGGAGGAAGCTGATATCAATTCGTTCATAGGCCCTGCACGGGATGCCGCCTTGGTTGATTCTGAGGCTCTGGAACACACCTGCTCCTTAATAGTCTTTGGCGTGGATTTTCCGGTCTTATCATCTGCAGAAGGGGAGAACCTCCTGCTTTCACTGACCACCAGTTGAATTGGATTTGGTTTAAATTGACACTGTTATATAAATATGGCTTTTTAGCCGCATGCTTATTTTTAAATTTAGGATTATTGTGCTTTAATGTCCTCTTAACTTGTTGAAATTATATAAGGTTTTAGTAGTTTTTTTTTTTTAACATAGAGCGTTTTTTTTTTAAATTCGATTAGGACCACTTTCTACCGACAAGGGGAGGGTGTAGTGTAGCCATTTTTAATATAGCCTTTGCGCGTTTGCTTAAAGCATTAGGCCTCTGTGCACTTTGTTCTAGATGCGTTTTATTCAGCCTCGTACTGTTATTTTTCAATAACAAGTTTTACGGTCTTGTTTTATTTTATTCTATCACACTGTTTAGCTTACTTCAGCACCGGAGTTCTCAAACAATACATTCTTGCTCGCTCTGTGCTTCAGTCAAGGATACAGTCTGGTACATTGCCGATAGACGTGGTAGGAGTTTAGTCTTTAGAGTTCGTAGACAGTACACATTCTTACGTAGGGACGTTTCTCAGAACACCGGCGTGTTGATTATAAAAACACTTCCTAGTCCTAGTACACGGAAGAGGGCGATTCCGACCAGGGAACCACAACTAGACGCTACCTGCCCTGTTGCAGATGCTGATCCAGATCACAGGCCTTTGCTCAGGTATGAGGGTTGATGTCCTCCCAGGGAACCTGAAAGCCAAGCTTAGAGCTTAACATGCTGTGCTCAAAATAGAACTTAGAAGAGAGAACGTAGTCTGATAGCACTATGATAGCTTTATTAGCTTCAAACGGAATGTCCAGAACCCGGCTCTGGACCTCCGGGCGGAAGGAGGTAGACTTTAGCCACCCTTGCCTACGCAAGACCGCTGCCCCTGCTAGTTGTCTGAAACCTGTTAAGGAAATGTCTATTGCGCTATTTATAATCTCGGCCGCAATCCGTTCACCTTCCTGTAATACTTTCTTTGCTTCCACCTTGACATGCTCCGGCAAGAGATCCAAGAAAGCAGACATGTCTGCCCACATCTGGCGATCATACCTCCCTAGAATGGCCAGGGAATTAGCTGCCTTTACAGTGATCGCCGCTACTGAGGAGAATTTCTTCCCAATATTATCCAACCTCCTCCCGTCCTTGTCTGTAGGAGATGCTATAGGTGTGGAAGGGTTCCTAGAACGACGCTGTGCCGCCTGAGATATTATCGAATCCGGCTTCAGTTGCAACACTAAGCAGGCCAGAGAGTTATCAGGTGCTTTATATTTCTTTTCTAGCCTTGGCAATTGTTAAGGCACTGTCGCCGGATTCTTCATCGCCTTCAACCCCTCTTGCCATAGGAAATCTACTACTGGTATAGCTCTTACCGACTTCTTTGATGGCTCCTTGAAGTCATATAGAAAACACTCTGTTTCGTGAGAAACAATAGGCAGATCGAATCGCTTTGCCGCTCTCTCAATCAAATCATGAAAGCCTCCTATGTCTTCAGGAGGCGAATCAACCGGTCCTGCTGGAGGTACAGATGGTGTGGGGACAAGATATTCATCCCATTTGCTAGCCACTGACTCCATTATCTCACCCTCTTCTCTCTCGTCGTCAGTCGAGGGATGATCTTCCTATGGATGGCTACTCAATGGTATGCCAGTATGCGGCGCACCCGGGAGACTGGTCCTCGGGGTTTGACGAGGTGTCTGGTGACTGTCAGGCCTGGGTGGCGTTATGGGTGTTGATGGTGGAAATCTCCTGTAGTAGTCGTTCAGCATACACTGAAGATCTGCGCCTAATATGCTAGGGATGGGGAGGGATAATTGTTGTCCCTTCGGTGGGTATGAAGTTGAAGAATAGTTGGGCTGGTACTGCCCTTCATCCTCCTCATCAAAGTCCTGGCATTTTACATGCAGCTGAGATGGACTACTAGCTGCCCCAAACATCCTGTCATCTTGGGAATACATGTCATCGTCGTCATCCAAGAGATGCTGCGGGGCATATGGCAATACCTTGTTTGGGGAGGTACTGGAAGAATGTGCGATGATTTCTCCCCCATGGTGATCAGTGAAAGAGGTAGGAATCTTGTTGAATCCTGCTCTTCAGAATATGGCATCATTGCCGAAGATTGCTCCGACGAAATCCCCAGAAGGGTTGACGGTTTATCAGACGTCATTGTCGTCGATGGCATGTTCGTCGCCGGTGTCTTCGTCGACTGTGCCTTTGTCGACGGTGCTCCCGTCGACGGTTCCCTAGTCGACGGCTGTGTCGTTGACGTTTCCCACGTCGACGAGTCCCCTGTCGGCAGCTGTCTCGCCGGCGGTGCTGTCGTCGCCGGTGTGCTGGACGACAGTGTCTTTTTAAGCCTCATCGACAGGTGCTTATTCGACGGTAGTGCCTTTGTCGATTGATGGACCCACGATGCCTCCGCTGTCGGCGATGCCTTCATCAACAAAGTTTTTTTAAATATATTTGCGGTAATGATCGTCGTCGATGATAATAGTGACAATGTCATGATCATTGGTGAGACCGCCGTTGTAAACGTCGACAACACTGTCGTTGATGTCACTGTCAACACCGTTGTGGTCGTCGACGGGCGTTTTTCGTCTCAGGAGAGCCTTACCGGATCTTTTTGCAGTGACAGAGACAGGGATGCACTTTTAGTGGGAACCTTTTTCTGCAGAGGCAAAGTAGGCTCTGAACGAACCTTTTTTGGCAACCTTGTGTGGGTCTCTGATTCAGAAGTCACCTTCTCATGTCTCTTTTGTCTCTCAGCAGAGACATGTTTCATCTTTTTGGCCATCTTCCTCTGTGGCTCATCAGGCAGTCTTCCCTTCTCACCTGTTCTTTTTAAGGAGTGAGAAGCATGAGATGACGTTTTGCTCTCATCTGAAGAAGGATGTTCCATGGCTTTTTGTCTCTGTAGCCACAACAGAAGCCTACCCTCACGGTCCTTGAGGATTTTTTGACTGAAAGTGCGACAGATCTTGCAGGCTCCCACCTTGTGGTCTGGATGGAGACAGTAGATGTACATTTTGTGGGGGTCATTAACATGTAGTCTCTTCTTCCCACAACTGCAACAATCTCTGAACAGACCCTTTTTTGTTTTTTCAGACATCATATAACTGAAAAGCTGGGTTCTCTGAGAGAAGAATTTCTGTCAGAAAAGGTAAACTGAGCAGAGCTCAGGGAGACTCCCTTCACACGACGTGCGGCAGAAAATCTGAGGGAAAACAGCCTTTGTTGGGAGTGTTCTAGAGGGTGTCGAAGCCTGATTGGATGGGACTCAAGTTTGGGTCTTTTTCACAAAACAAAATGGATAGGCTATAAAACAGCCTGTGGGGCCTACTTGGGCCTAGTGGTTTTAAACCTACTGCTTTGTGTATTTGAGATTACCGTGAGGCTCCCACCTCGACGACAGGGATGATTCAAGCATGTGAATCTATGAAAGATCCAATACTGGAGAATGGCTATGTTTCTAAACTGGTGTGGAGTCCTTCTGTAGAGTTTTCATTGTGTGTGTGTGTGTGTGTGTGTGTGCGCACACAAATACTTAACATATGGCCTCTGAGATAAGCCTTACTGCTTGTGCCAAGCTACCAAGGGGGTCAGCAGGGTATAGTAAGAGAGTTACAAAGATAAGATAGAGTGAGGATCCCTACCGGGACAGGGTGCAAACCACTGACAAGTAGGGACTCCAGTTCTAACATCTCACAGCAACAGACATTAATAAAAGGAAAAAAAAGATGTTGGATGTATTGGCAATGGAGAAGCGGGTGGGTGAAGCAATGGGGGGTGGGTGGTGTAAGAGAGAAGTAGCACACAAGGGACATCAACACAGGTGGCAGCGAGAGAATCACAGGGGCAAAAAGCACAGTGCAGGAGTTCTGGCAGGGAGCACACGAGACAGAGCTTGCACAAGATGGAAAAGGTGACATGGAACACAGGGCGTTATTTGGCAGTGGAAGATGCTCTCGAATGAGAGAGCTGAAAAACACATGCAGTGTTTATGCAAACAGAAATAAGAGTGTTCGCTAAAAGTGGACATTGGAAGGATAGAAGCCATTCAATCAGAGACACAGGAAAGTGGCCATGCTCAAGGGGAGAGAAACACAAAATTGACTAACTGGGAAAGGAAAGCCATTGAATAAAAAGCTAGCAAAGGAGAAAAACACTAAATCCAACTAGTGGTAGGCAATGCTTTTGTTACCTGATAGCTTCTGCTATCTAGAAGGTTCAACCTAAAAAGTAAAAGCATGTTGCCTCCCACTTTTCCCCTTACCTCATTAGTCGGCACAGTTTTAATGGATATTTTGATCAACTTTTATATACATTTGCATTTGTGTAAACAGGGTAACCATTGGCAAGTGATCTTGACACTGAACTACAGCACCGAAAGTGTTTCTCAGCCTGGGACTGCAGGAATAGAGTACTCACCTTAATTTCTTGTAGTTCACTCTAGCACTTGGTGGGCAGCAGATTAAGGATTGTTCCATGTAGGAAACTAGGACTATTGCGCATAAACACAGGAAGTCTTTTTTTTTTATGCAATCTGCTCCACCCCACACAATACCACTGTATGCCATTCCCTTTATGCCACTCTACTCCACCCCACTCTATGTCACTCCATGCCCCTCCACACTACACCATTCAACTACATTCTACACAATGCCACTCTACTTTATACCACCCTACACCAATCCACGTCAGTCCACTCTATGCCACTGTACTCTACACCACACAATGCTGCACTATGCCAGTCTACAGTACTCCATTCTATGCCATTCCATTCTACACCACACCACTCCATGCCACTGTAGTCTATGGTACTCTTTAAAACTCCACTCTATGCCACTCCACTCTGCCCCACAACACTCTATTCCAATCTACTCCGCTTATTCTATGCCACACTACTCTATGCCACTCTACTCCACTTTATGCCCCTCCACTCTACTCCACTTTACTGCATCCCACACTATGCCACTCCACTCGATTCCACTCTACACCACTGCATACCATTCTACCTGCCACCACTAGACCACTTCACACTACTCTAACTCTTGCCACTCCACTCCAGTCCTGTCTACGCCACTCTACTCCCTTCCCCTCCACTCCACACCATTCTATGCCACTCTAACCCACTATGTGCACTCAGATGCATATGCAGAATGGCTTTATGATATTTGGAGTAAGCACATTACCTAGATTCTCCCATGTGAAGTGCTCAATACCTGAAAGGAAGCACAGGGGTGGTGGTGGGGGACAGGGATATTGTTTACAACAGGACCTTTTCCCTGTTTATTGCTCTTGATTAGGTTAAGTAATGTAATTTTCCCAATTGTTCTGAACTAAGGAACCCCTGAAATATGCTACAATCCTGTTGTATTGGTGTGGTTTTGCATATTGTACAATGATGATTGCAATATCATAACTGACTTGACAATGGAACATGTCAATAAAGAAATGTATAAATACTCCACTCAGCGCACTCCATGTCAAACTACTTTATGCTACTCTACTCTATGCCTCTCCACTATTTGCCACTCCAATCCATTCTACACTATGCCACTCCATTCCACTCTATGCCACACTAATCAATTCCATTCTACACCACTCCATGACTTTACTCAACATCACTCCATTGCACTCTACACCACTCTATTCTACTATGCCACTCTACTCTACTCTACTCCACACCACAGCACACCACTTTACTCTATGCCACTCCACTCATCTCTAGTCCACGCCACCCTATCCACACACTGACACTCTAGTCTACACGTCTCGTCCACGCTACGGCCCCCCACTCTCTACCACACCATTCTATACTGCTCTATGCCACTCCTTGCCATTCTACTCCATGCCACTCTACCCTATGCGACGCCACTCTATTCTATCCCACTACATTCCAGTATATGCAACTATTCACTATTCCACTCCAAACCACTATGCCATTCTACTCCACTCTCCTCTACACCACTTCACTAACTTTTAGCCATGCCTAATAGTAGCCAGGCTGCTGTACAACATGCTTAAAATACATTGTCAAAGCCAATAGCTCTCACATAAGTGATACCTACTGGCTTTGCCAATGCTTATTTCCTCCTCCCTGTGTGGCACAGAACCTCACAAAACGGTGTTTTAGCCAACTGAACACAATGGAGAGACAATATGTTTTTTTATATAGGGCAGCACGTCCATGCACCAATATATTAAACAGGCTATAAAAGCGCATGGTAGTGTATAAAACAAGCATTGGCAAAGTCAAATTTAATCTTTAGGTATCAATTGGCTTTTCCAATGCCTTTTGGCCATAAAAAGGTGTGATGATGCAGCCGTGCCACGGTGTATTGGTAAATAAAAAATAAAATAAAAAAAATAGTGCAAACATTTTGCTGCATGGTCCTCCTATCCATCCCCAAACAATATAAATAAAGTATTTATTTTTTAAAAAGATATCGGTTTTGATGGCAAGGGAGAAGAGGGTGGGGGGAAGCAATGGGGATTAAGAGGTGGAGAAGAAAAGTAGCACAGAACAACAACACAGGGAGTAGTGAGAAAAGCACATGAGCAAGAAAGCGGGAGAGGGAGTTTGGTGGGGAGCACACGAAAGAGATTGCAACATGAAGGAAAAAGTTACATAGAACACAGGGCGTTATTTGGCAATGGGAGAAGCACACGAGTAAGAGAGCTGGAAAACAGATTCTTAGGAAAAAAAACAATTAATTCTCTAAAAGTGAGCAATGGAGGGATAGGAGCCGGCCAGTAAAAGACACGGTAAACAGGATATTCTCAAGGGAAGAGACAAACACAAGATGGACAAACTGGGGACCTGCTTTGACTGGAGAACATGACGGCTGCAAGAGAGTAGCAGAGTGCTAGAGAGGTCACCTGGACTCATGGGCAGTGAGGAAGGTGGTGGTTTCCCGATTAGTCCGATATGTTGGTGTCTTCTGAAGCGGTCGGGAACGCAGTGTGGAGGTCCCGAAGACTCTGGAGCCACTGGCTGGTATCGAGCAGTCCTGGAGCTGCAGAAACTCCAGAGAGCGACAGCGCAGGTTTCCTTGCGAGGCAACGGGGCAGAGTCAGCACAGGCATACATGCTGGCGTGCTAGTAAAAACGGTGGTCAGAACAGAGGAGGGAAGGAGGAACAACAAAGGCACGAGGGGCACCGAGGCAGTGTGGAGGAAGGAGAGCATGTTGTGAAGGTAGGAGGGTATCTTGGTGGGGATCCAGAGGCCAGAGTGAAGAGGCCCAAAGGAAACTATCTGAGAAATAATAGGAGTTTAGGAAATAAAACATTGGCTAGATAGGAAGTGGATAATGTGGGTAAAGTCAGCAGTGGCAGGAAAAAACAGAAAAGAGCCCCTGGAAGCAAATTAACCCCTAAAATCACCCCCCGCTGAAATCATATTTTAAGGTGAGACCGGAGGGCATGGAGGTCACTCGGAATCCAATGACAACTGGGTCAAAAGGGAAAGACCAAGCTGGGTGTGATATTGAGGGGGAGGAAGGTTGAGAACCAGAGAGCAGCGTGTAGCGACCTTTCAGCGAAGTAGACAGCTCAGAGGTGCAGGGGGGGGCTGCCCCTAATACTATTGAATAGCGAAGTGGACCTCTTATTAAGAGAATCCATTCCAGTGTTCTATAGGCTTCACCTTGACTTGGGAACAGAAGTACCTAATGATATAGTCCATCCAAGAGAAGCCTGTATGGTACTTGAGAATTTTTTTTGACCTTTTAGCAGTGAGAACTCAGGCTCTTGAAGAATGGGTTGGAGTTATAAAAGAGGAACTGAAGGCATGCAAATACGAAATTCAAGCATTGAAAATTTATGAGCAGGATTTACAAATAAACTAGTACTGTTGGAAAATAGCTTGAGGAGAAACAACTTAAGAATCTTAAATGTGCCAGAAGGAGTGGAAGGGGCAGACCTCAAATCATTTATGGTCACTCTTATTAAGTCAGCGGTCTCTCTGGGTGAAAATGAGGAGGCGATTGCAGAGGACATCCAGAGGAGTCATAGAGACCCCTTTCGGAAAAACCCCAACAGTACAAAGCCCCGAAAAGTTTTGATAAACTTCCATACATATGTGCTAAAGGAGAAAATATTAGCAAAGGTGTTAAAACTTAAAACTATCCGGGGGGAGGGATTTACATTTGAGATTAGGTCAGACCTTTCTAGAGTAACCATAGTGAAACACTGGGAGCTGGGAAAGCGTCTGGATGAATTCAAAGAATTAGACCCGGTAGCGCACCTTAAGTTTCTGGCTACACTACGTGTAAGGTATAATAACAGAATGTTTAACATAAGAGATCTCAAAGCTGCGGTTGAGTTATTGGAAGATATTAAGAGTAAGCAGGCTGAAAGAAGTAAGGACTAATTATTGTAAGGTTAGGCCCACCCTAGAATTGGACTAACACTAATCCATAGTGCAAGGGGGGTTCTCCATGGGGTGGGGAAAGAGAAGGGGGATAGTTGAGGTAGGGAGGGGTCACAATGAGGGGGAAAGCGGAGTTTTCAGGTGGGAAGCACAGAGGGGTTGCAAGAAAAACAAAATCCTCATTCACCATAGTTAAGATTACTTCAATTGGAAATGGGGGGTAACTCTGAGAGGTCCCAGGGGGAAAAAGGCATTTTGCCCCAGATGATGTCTTGGAATGTCAATGTTTTGAGAACTAGGGGGAGAAGTGATACGATTTTACAGTATCTGAGAGACTCCCCAGCATAGATGTTGATGTGGCAAGAAACTCATTTAACCAAGGTTAAATGCATGAAGCTATTTAAATCACATAATTGGGTTTGGGAGTGCGTATGCACTGAGCATAATTTTAATAGTAAGGGAGTAGCTATCTTGCTTAAAAACCAGGCCGATTCTGAGCTTATGGGGGTGAAGTCCGATATTGCAGGAAGATTGGTCATAGTTAAATTGAAGATTAGTGGTAGAGGAGTTACTTTGGTGGGGTTTTATGGTCCGAACTGCGATGATACGGAAGGATGTTCTCTCAGTTACTGGATTTCCCGGATCCAATAATTATGGCAGGGGACTTTAATGTGGTTCTAGATAATAAACTAGACAGATCAATTAAGAGTAGATCAGTGGGTAAGCCAAACTATCTGTGATATTTAAGAGAGATGATGAAAAAATTTGGGCTGAGTGATGTTTGGAGGCTAAACGCTGGGTTGAGGAAGGCTTTTCCTACAGTAATAAAAAATATAGACTTGCTTCGAGGATTGAATATTTTTTAGTAGATCGGAATCTGTGTGATGCAGTTCAGGATACTGTCTACTTGCCAGGTCACCTATCGGACCATGCAGCAGTAGTTTTAAGTATGAACCTAGCCCAAGGCACGAGGAATAAGAGATGGACGCTAGACCGCACCTTGCTATTAGGTAACAAGGTTTTCTCTCAATTATGTGTAGAAGCAGAGGAGTTTTGTCAAATAAATCTGGGGTCGGATCCAATGGCGGTGGTATGGGATACCTTTAAGGCAGTCATTAGGGGGAAAATCATGAGTCTGGCCAGTTACAGAAATTAAGAGTTTTCAGAATAAAATGTTGCAAGAACCAACTAGTTAAGATCACAGAGGGGGTGGAAAAGAGGCTTTGACTATTAGGGTAAGTGACCTGAGGCAGCAGTTAGAGGATATATTACAAGCTAGAGTATAAGTGGTAGGTGGGAAGCGAGTAAACTGGTTAATTTTGAGTATGGATACAGCACTGGGAAGCTACTGGCATGGATGAGCAAGACAACCTAAGTGAAGAATTTTACAAAAGAAACTGAGCTTAGTCCACTGGGGTAGGACCACAAATAGTGGGGACATAGAGAATGCCTTTCAAAGTTTCTACTCACAGCTCTATACAGAAGAGTTAGTGGTGAGGGAGGAAGAGGTGGGTAGCTGGTTAGAGCAAGATGTTCTCCCGAGTCTAACACAAGAGGACCAGAGGAAACTGAAGAAACCGATTTCTCTTTCGGAAATTAGGCCGGTGTTGAAGGAAAGTAAGGGAGGGAAGGCAGCGGGCCCAGATGGTATCCCGGTTGAGCTCTAAAAGATTTTAGGGGAGTCAATCTTACCAGCCATGTTAGAAGTGTTTGGAGGGATCTTCGGGAATGGGGCACAGATCCCGGCCTAGTGGAATGAGGCCATTATTACATTGATCCTGAGGCCTAGAAAAAGCCTTGTGAAGTGTGAATCATATAGACCCATATCTCTATTAAAATGCGATTATAATATATTCTCTAAAATTCTGGCAGATAGATTAAGTGGAACAGTAGACGGTTTGGTTCATCCGGATCAGAGAGGTTTTATTAGAGGACGATACTTGCACAAATTACCTTTTAATTTGATTGGAGCTACAGATTTGGCCATCACGCAAGAAGCCCCTCTTGCTGTCATAGCCCTGGGTGCATTAAAAGCCTTTGATAGAGTAAACTGGGAGTACCTAAATATGATTTTGAGACATTGTAACCTGGAAGACAGATCTTGTAGGGCTATCAGGCGGATTTACTGTGCACCCTCAGCCAGAGTATTGGTGAATGGAAATCTACTCAAATCCTTTAAGATTACTAGGGGTATTAGGCAGGGCTGTCCCCTGTCTCCTTTGCTGTTTGCCTTGTATATGGAGCCCTTGGCTAGGAAGATTAGGCAGGATGTCAGAATAACTCTTTTCAGGTGCATGGGGTGGGAGAGGAGGACAGTGCTATATGCAGATGATCTTCTGGTATACACAACTGACCAAAATACAGCTCTCCCTGTACTTTTAGAGATTGCAGGAGATTTTGGAAAAATATCCGGTTATTATGTGAATGCCGGGAAGACAAAGATAATGTCCTGGAACTAGAAGAAGGTACTAGGCCAAGAGAAGAAGGAGATGAGATACTTAGGCATTCAGATCACCCAGGATATTGAGCAACTTGCATTGACAAATCAGAAAAGGCTGTTGAAGAGTTCGGTAAATTAATGACAAGCTGGGTACACCTCCCTTTGACAATTCTGGGAAAGCTAATCTGGTTAAGATGATGATACTTCCCAAAATATTTTTTTTACATAATGCTATTCCGGTACAGTTGAATAAAGAATATTTAGCTAAAAATCAACAAGCTATCAATGCTTTTCTATGGGCATACAGGTGTCCCAGACTAGCTTGGAGAAAGCTGCAGAGGAGAAGGGAAAAGGGGGTTTAGCATTGCCGGACTTACATTATTACTCATTGGCATTTCAACTTAGATCGTTAAGGATGCATTTTTCCCTACTGGACTCTGGACCAATTGGGAGTATGTTTAAAGCAATGTTACGTGGTGAGAAAGGGACGTCAAAGCATTTCTTATACAAGTTTGGAGACCCAAAGTTCTTCAAAAAGGTAAAACTAAAAGTATTGTGGGAGCTCGCTAGGAGTTGGCATCAGTTAAGATCAGCAGCAAAGATTGCTTACTACTTTAATAGGGTGCCCATTTGGTATTCAACAGGCACGCTGGAATGTTTAAAGGATGTGTTAGCTAGTCCTATTAGACAGGCCAGTATAGAGTTCTGGGGGGACCTCTTTAGGGAAGGGTCCCTACTCCCTTGGGATGAGCTTCATGAAATAACAGGAGGAAGCCTCTCCAGATTAAAGTATATCCAGTTGAGTGGTTGGTCCCGGAGTATGCAGGGGGAGTGGGATCAGCAAATCCACTGGAAGACAATGTAATGGGAGAATCTGTTAGTTCTAAGAAAATCTCAGCCTGGTACTGGGCAATCGCAGAGGTATTAGATGGTGATTTTAAATTGGCTGGCACTCTGTAGAGTGACCATATGTCCCAGGATCGGGTACAAGAGTGGTGGAAGGTGTCAATGTGCATGCTGTTTGAGATAGTTAAGCCTGCCCCATTAAGAAGAAACTATCTCTTCGCTATGCATAGGGCTTACATATCCCCGGAGAAGCTTTCCCCAAATAAAGAAGGGAGAAGTTGTGGAATGTGGTAAATGTGGAATGAAGTGGAATGAAGAACGCGATGGATATTCATATGTTTATGGATTGCCAAGGGGTGTATTCTTTTTGGAGAGAAGTGTGCGGAATGCTTTAGAGTATACTGAAGTGGGAAATTAGGGTAAGCCTTCCCCTGATTATCTTTGGGCACCCAAAGGAACCTGAAATGAGGAGTAGAGAAGGGAGGAATTTGCTCTTTTATTCTGTCAGCCTGGAGAGATGAGAGATCTGTTGTAAATGGGTGTCTGAGCCTGCTCTCCTTTATAGGGATTGGCTGACAGCTGTTCTCCATGTGTCAAAATTGGACACGGAAGCGGGAGAATCGACAGAGAAAAGGGAGAAATTGTAGGCCCCTTTGGTAAAGTGGAGAGGAGGCCGAGGGAGTCTAGTTGGTCTAAAAGTCGAAGTCTGATGATTATACACCTGTTTCTCCATAGTGACAATGCCCCACCCCCTCCTTTGGGGGAGAAGGCTGAGTGAGAGAGAATAGATTCCCTAGGAAAGGGTCACCTCCATATGTGAGAGGACGTGAAGGTTAAGGAAGGATAAGTTACTTACCTGTAAATCCTAGTTCTCTTCCAGGGGTATCCTCATCAAAGTCATAAACATTGAATATTCCCGCCCTTGTGCGGGGACCCCGGAGCATATATAAAATACACACATATTATACATGTGTAAAACAGCAATGCAGGCTATAATGTTAAAACAGGCTAAAATGCTTTATTTCTATGAAGTTTTTTTTTTTTTTTTTTTAAATATAAAATTACAATATACAATAGAGAATAAATATCTACCCAAGCCCCCAAAACTGGGCTTAGGGAAGTAAGCAGCAGTAAACTCTAGAGAAAAAGAGAAAAAACTGCATTGAAAAACAATGGAGCATTCTTAGCCAATAGGCTGCATGCAGGTTAACACAGGAGAACCATAAAAACTTTGGCACCGTGCCTTTAAGACCCTGAGCACCTCCAGTATCCCACCATGCATCAGGGGTGAAGGAAAGGTGACAGTTGGTTCACAGTTAGGTCAGTTCTTTTTTAGGGTGACAATCTGTGTAACTGATTAAAGATACAGTCTGTCCTGCACTTCTAGGAGACGTGCGTCCGGGGAGGAGGGTGGGTTGTTTATGACTTTGATGAGGATACCCCTGGAAGAGAACTGGGATTTACAGGTAAGTAACTTATCCTTCTCTTCCAGGGGATCCTCATCAATAGTCATAAACATTGAATAGATTAGCAAGCCCATCCCTGAAGTGCAGGAATAGATACGTATTATGCAAATAAGTTTCTTAGAGAGGCCTGCCCCACTTGGGCATCCGCTCTTGCATCTGAGTCTAAACAGTAATGTCTAGTAAACGTATGTACAGACTTCCATGTAGCAGCCTTACAAATCTCAGATATTGGAACATCGTTAAGGAGGGCAGCAGTAGCCGCTTTTCCCCTTGTGGAATGCGCTTTAGGCCTCGCTAGTAATTGTTTATTAGCCAGCTGGTAAGTATTAACAATACAAGAAACTATCCATCTTGATATCGTTCGTTTAGATGCTGCCTCTCCTCCTCAAATGACCATAATTTACAAACAAGCGGTTAGAGTGTCTAATCGATTTTGTCTTATCCAGATAAAATTTCAGCACTCTTTTCAAGTCTAAGGAGTGCAAAGCTTTCTCTGCCGGAGTCTCCGGATTGGGAAAGAAAGTCGGTAAAGATATAGTCTGATTGATATGGAATTCTGACACCACCTTCAGAAGGAAAGATGGGTGAGTTCGCAGAACCACTCTATTGTCATGAAAAGCCGTGTACGGTTCTTTGGAAGACAAAGCCTGGATTTCGCTGACCCTCCTCGCTGAAGTAATGGCCACTAAAAAAGCCATCTTCCACGTAAGGTGTTGTAAAGAGGCCTTATGTATAGGTTCAAAAGGAGGGCCCATAAGTTTTGCCAATACTATGTTCAGTTCCCATGGAGGAGAAGGTCTCCGAATGGGCGGGAAAACTTTCTTCAAACCTTCTAAGAAATCCTTTACTACAGGTTTCGTAAAGAAGGATTCCTGAGAAGGTGACTTGCGATAGGCTGTAATAGCAGACAAATGTACCTTAATAGATGATACCTGCAGACCGGACTTTGCCAGATGAAGCAAATAGGACAGTATGACATCCTCCTGAGCCCGTATGGGATTCTTACCTTGTTGACAGCACCATATGTAGAATCTCTTCCACTTAAAAGCGTAAGAACGCCGCGTGGAAGGCCGTTTGGACTCTTTCAAGATGTTCATGCACTCCTGCGAGAGCCCTAGGTGCCCATACTGCAGGAATTCAGGAGCCATGCTGTCAAGCTCAGAGAGGGTAGGTTGGGATGCAGAACCCTGCCCTCCATCCTGCTCAGAAGATCCGGTCTGCACGGCAGCCTCCTGTGAGGTTGTTCCGATAGGTTGAGGAGATCTGTGTACCAGAATTGACGGGGACATTGTGGCGCTATGAGAATCATTCTGGTTCTGGATCTATAAAGTTTGTAGATCACTGCCAGTATGAGGGGAATCGGCGGAAAAGCGTAGAGAAATATCCCTGACCAGTGGATCAACAGGGCATTCCCTCGAGATCCCGGACGGTAGAACCTGGATGCGAAGTCTGGGCATTTCTTGTTTACTTCGTCTGCGAAGAGGTCCAGTTGAGGCCGACCCCATTGAGCGAAGATGTATTCTGCGACTTCGCCGTGTAGGACCCAATCGTGAGCGTCCTCTAGGTGTCTGCTCAGAAAATCTGCTTCCACGTTTTGTTGACCTGGCAGGTGAACCGCTGTAAGTGACATTCCTCTGGCCAGGAGCCAATGCCATATCGCTTGGGACTTTTCGAGATAGGGATCTTGTTCCCCCCCTGTTTGTTCAAATAATACATCGTGGTTGTATTGTCCGTTTGTATTAGGAGAGCTTTCCCCTGAATTAGTGGTATGAAAGACTTGAGAGCCAGATGGACCGCTCTGAGTTCTAGCAGATTGATGTGGTACTGCTTTTCCTTGTCTGACCACAGGCCCTGAGCTTGAAGGGGACCCAGATGAGCCCCCCATCCCTGAAGAGACGCATCCGTTACCAGAGTGTCGGATGGAACTACCTGGTGAAATGGAGCACCCACTGACAGGTGAGGTCTGTGCATCCACCATCTCAATGACTGAAGTGCTACTGCCGGTAGTCGCACTCTGTCCTCCCAGCGACCTGTCCTTTGGCTCCAGTTGTTCTCCAATGCCTCTTGGAGGGGCCTCATGTGGAGTCTGGCATTTGGGACAATAAAAATGCATGATGCCATGGAGCCCAGCAGCGATGTCACCTGACGTGCCATAGGTGCGTTGGCTCTCAACAGGTCCTGACACTTCCTGTCTATTGAGGATAGTCGTTCCTCCGAAGGATACACTCTTAGGAGTTCTGTGTTTATGATAGCTCCCAGGTAGTGAAGGTTCTGTGTTGGAATCAAGGTTGACTTTTGGTAATTGACCTGAAGACCTAGAGACTCGCAAACTCCGAGCACAATGTCCCAATGGCTTCTCACCTGCTCCGGAGAAGAAGCCTTCAGTAACCAGTCGTCTAGGTATGGATATATGAATATCTTTTGTTTTCGAAGATGCGCCGCTACCACTGCCATACATTTCGAGAAGACGCGTGGGGCAGATTTCAGGCCAAATGGCAGAACTCTGAACTGGTAATGCTGTAACGCTACTTGGAAGCGCAGGAATTTTTGATGTTTTGGAGCTATTGGGATGTGAAAATATGCATCCTGCAGGTCGATGGAGCACATCCAGTCTCCCTGATGTAGCTGAGGGAAAATCTGGTGAAGCGCTAGCATCCTGAACTTCTGTTTCCTTATGTATTTGTTCAGCAGCCGTAGGTCCAGAATTGGCCTGAAAACGCCCCCTCGACCCTTCTTCGCCACCAGAAAGTAACGGGAGTAAACCCCCTTTCCTCTGTGCGCAGGTGGAACCTTTTCTATGGCATTCTTTTGTAGGAGGGCGAGAGCCTCTTTGCGCAGCAGGCTGAGATGAGATGGATTGCCTTTGGTTGGTGGCAAGTGTGGTGGAGGCTGTTTGAAAAGAAGAGAGTAGCCATGTTCGACAATATTGAGCACCCATTTGTCTCTTGTGATAGAGTGCCAATCGTGAAGATAAGCTGTAATACTTCCCCCCACCGGAGTGGTGTACAGTGTTGAGGGAAGCGAGATCTCATTGTTTGGTGGGTGCTTTCGGAGTGGACTGCTGAGGTCTACTTGACCCTCGCTCCCTTGTGTTCCTTCGCTGAAAAAAAAAGGGCGTCCCTGTCGTTGCTGTGACCTTTGGGACCAGTGAGGGGTTTGAACCCTCTGCTGGAAAGGGCGCCTGTCATAAGGCCTGTACCTCCGCCTGAAATCTTTCTTTCTTTCCAGGCCCACTGCCCTCATGGTATCCACCTCGGTCTTCATGCGGGCCATTTCCTCGTCTGCATGGGCACCAAATAGAGAGTTCCCGGCGAATGGGAGATTCAGGATGCGTTGTTGTGCTTCCTGCTTTAAGCCAGTGAGCCTCAGCCAGGAAGACCTCCTTGCACAGATTCCATGCGCGTACCCATGCGCAGCTAAATCCGCCCCATCTGCTGCCGCGCTGATAACCTGGTTGGATACCAGGTATCCTTCTTGCAGGATCTCTTGGAAATCTTGTCTATCCTCTCTGGGCAATTTCTCTGTGAATCTATTGAGAGAGTCCCACAGAGAACGATCATACCTGCCCACGAGTGCAGAAGCACTGGAGACTTTCATTGCCGAAGCCGCCGTCCCGCATATCTTTCTCCCCAGAGAGTCTAGATGCCTGCTCTCTTTATCCGGGGGGACCGTGGATGATGATGCCACCGAGTGGGTCTTTCGGGCTGCGGCTAATATTACCGAGTCCGGTGGCGGATCCTTCCTTAGGAACAGAGGGTCCTGTTCGGGAGCCTTGTATTTTTTGAGAATCCTAGCCAGGGCAGATTTGAGCGAGGCTGGGGCCAGAAAAGTGTCCATGGTTGGCTGCAACAAACCAGGCACTAGAGGCAGCAGCTTTTTTGATGCTGATCTCTGTTGTAGAGTCTCAAAGATGACCGACGAGGAGGTAGATGGCTCTGGAACTTCTATGTTTAGTTTCTGCGCTCCTCTTAGCAGCACCTCGTTAAACGTGGTGATGTCATCCACCGGTGAGACCCTAGCAGGTGGTGAATCTGTTAGGGTGGGTGAATAACGCCCGACAGATGATCCTGACGACGACCAAGAGGGTGATCTTCTTCGTGAACGAGACCTGGATCGTCGTTGAGAACGAGACCTGCTGCGAGACGCTGTAGCAGAGCGCCCAGGCCTCGCGGCCGGTTGACGAGGAGCAGAACGAGCCCGTCCTGCCCTTGCTGTCGGTGATGGCGTTCTTGGCAGGGAGGCAGTAGGCGAGTACATTCGCGAATATTGCGAATCTGGGGAGGCCGCTGGTCTGTTAAGGCTCTCCAGCCATCTTGGAGATAGATTGATGGGCGAGACATGCCCAGATGATGCCGCTCTTGACCGAGAAGAGTCGCTCGGTATGGAGACCACTGGAGATGGCGCGGCCTTGTCTGGCGTGGGGCGATGTTCTACTCCCTGCGGGACAGGTAAAACCTGTGTCGTCGTCGATGGCTGTGTCGACGTCGAAGGGCGCCCCACCGGTTGCTCATGCCTCGACGTTGAGTGTCTCGACGTTGAGTGTCTTGACGTCGAACGGCGATCTTTGGACCTCGACCTGCTCGCCGTCGTGTGCCTCGACGTGGAGCGGTGGGAAACCGACGGCGGATGTCTCTCATGCCGTCGTGGCGATTTCGACGTCGTGTCTCTTGACGTCGGGGGCGCACAGCCTTTGGCGGCGACCGGGCACGCCGGCGATGGCTCGACGTCGATTGGCGGGCTGCCGTCGACGTAGACCTGCCCCTGCGATGGTGTTCCCTCGACGCCGTCTCCTTCGACGTCGGGTGTCTCGCCGTCGACGGCGATCTATGCCGGTGAGACGGTGGTAGCGACGACATCGACGGGGAACAAACAGGTACTTTCCTACCTGCTGACGTCGACCTAGCCATTCTCTCCTGAGAAAGGCCTGCTGGTTGTCTGGGAAGTGAAGAGGACGATGTTTTCTGCCTCTCCTGAAGCCCATGTAGCCTGATCTTTTCTCTGTCTTTCAGAGTCCTCTTTGACATATTCTTGCAGTGCTTACAAGTGTCAGGGCAGTGACTCTGAGGCAGGCACACTATACACAGAGAGTGTGGGTCTGACTGGGCCTTCTTCTTCCCACAAGCAGGGCATTTGACAAAAAGTGAAGGCATTTTTCTGTCAGGAAAAAACTGCCAAGCTCAGACAAAGATGTTATCTGTCGAATGAAAAAGGAAAAAACGCTTTTTCAAAGGATTTTTCTGAGAAAAAACTCAGAAAAACTGAGAGCTCAATGCTCCAGGATCCTCTCAGAAGAAGCCGGAAAAAAGAACTGACCTAACTGTGAACCAACTGTCACCTTTCCTTCACCCCTGAGGCATGGTGGGATACTGGAGGTGCTCAGGGTCTTAAAGGCACGGTGCCAAAGTTTTTATGGTTCTCCTGTGTTAACCTGCATGCAGCCTATTGGCTAAGAATGCTCCATTGTTTTTCAATGCAGTTTTTTCTCTAGAGTTTACTGCTGCTTACTTCCCTAAGCCCAGTTTTGGGGGCTTGGGTAGATATTTATTCTCTATTGTATATTGTAATTTTATAATATAAAAAAAAAAAAAAAAATCATAGAAATAAAGCATTTTAGCCTGTTTTAACATTATAGCCTGCATTGCTGTTTTACACATGTATAATATGTGTGTATTTTATATATGCTCCGGGGTCCCCGCACAAGGGCGGGAATATTCAATGTTTATGACTTTGATGAGGATCCCCTGGAAGAGAATGGTGTTCACCTGGAGTCTGAGGTGGATGAGGAAAAAAAAAAAATGGACAAACTGGGGCACAGAAAGCAATCGAATCAGAAGCAAGCAAAGGAGAGGACACTATAGCCAACTAATGCTAAGCAGTGCTTTTGCTATCTGATAGCTTGAGCTGCTTAGTAAGCTCGACCTAAAAAGAAAAAGTATGCTGTCTCTCCCTTTTCTCCTCACCTCGTCAGTCGGCTCAGCTTTAATGGACAATGACCATTCAAATCTGCATGTGTGTGTAAATAGGGTTATTGTCAGTAATTGACCTTGACAGAGAAGTACAGCTCTGAGAGTGTTTTTCAACTGGGAATTGAAAGAAAAGAAAGTACTTACCTTAATTTCTTGTAGTTCGCTCTAGCTCTTGGTAGGCAGCCAACTAAGGATCGTTTCCATGTTGGAAACTATGCAGTACTGAGAATAAGCACCGGAGATCTACATTTTTTGTATGCAACCAGAAGAATCATGGTTCAGATGGGGGCGCCCAGTATGTGAAGTGTGAATATTTAAAATGTAAGGCAGACAATGTGCTGGGCCATCCAATTGGTGGCAGTTTTCTAAATTCCAATATAGACTTGAACATGTCATTTATCGCATCAGACATACAGAAGTTTCTGTCCAACCTTGCGCCCGGTCCGTTAGACAATTTCGTATTCTGTATAGCGCTTTGGCATCGTCTTTAGCACGGGTACCCGAGCCCTTGCCAGCTGTCAGTGTATTGGTCCTTGGCACATAGCCACGCCTGCATTCTTCCCGTCAGTAAGGTTTGAACAGTGTCCTGCTATGTCTAGCCACACTAGACGCTACATGCCAGGAAATATTATTCAAATATTAATTTACACGGCAAATCCTACCCGAGTGCCTAAGGCTCATCTGCACACCAAGGTAGAGGCCTGGATGTGGGCACACAACTCATGGCGAGGAGTCATCAGTCTCTTACTGATGACTTCCTACAGAAGGCCTACACAGCCTACAGTTTTGTCATCACAGCCTTCTGTTTCAAGGGGCGGTCACTATCTCAGATATCCAGGGGGCTGTGACAAAAGGATAACGAGCTACATGACCGGTTCAGGGGACTCTAGAAGCGGCCGCAGCACACTCACTTGTGACAGAAGGGTTGTTAGATGTGGAGCTAAAAGGTCTTCTCGTGTTGGAGCAAATACATGATGCTATTCAGCAGCGGAATGTTTGTACATGCCTAGTCGAGAGATGCATTTAAGCATGTCTTGTGATCTGCTCGAGAATCCCAGGATATGCAAAACGAGGGCACGGACTGTAATCAGTTTGTTGCCGAGTGTCTTGAAGATTAATTTGATTGCACCATTCAACCTGCACTGGGCCTTTGCATGTTTGCTTTCTGCAGACCGTTGCGGATGTTTCTGTCTCTGGTGTTTACCTTGATCTTCTCCCACCACCTACATGTGGGATTGTTCTGACATGTTTCTCAGAGAAGTCCAATGGCCGGTGCGTCGGTCTTTGCTTCTATCCCTCTTCAAGCTTGCAGTAGGTGGTCCTAGAGAGATAGGGGTTGTACCCAGGATCGCTGGTAAAGGGCTCCCTGTGGATGTGCATGTGCTGGCAGTAGTCAAGACACTCCTAAAGGTTCCTTTTACTATGTAAGCCCTCATATTGCTTCTAAGATCTCTTGCGATCCTTCAGCATGTGTGGGTGGAGATTTTCAAAATGTGGTATTATTTCTAAAAATAAAAAAATAAAAAAATATGCCAGACTCATAACACACAGCATACCAATGCGTCAACTGAGGCCGCAAATCGTCCACAGCAGATTCTGTCCGCTGTACTTGAACTGCTCCCACAAACTAAGCTACGGATACAAACCAATTCCAAATTAAATGTAAATTTCTTCATATTTACACTGTTTTCAAAATTTTCATTTTGTTTTACACACACACATTTTATATATATATATATATATATATATATATATATATATATATATATATATATATATATATATATATATATATATATATATGCTCAAGGACAAAGAGTAGGCTCCGTATAGTCCAGGGGTCAGTGGACTCCAGGTTAAGAACTGCTGTTCTAAGATAGAGAGTCAATCAATCAGGAATTTGTAATGCGCACTACTCACCCGTGAGGGTCTCAAGGCACTGAGGGGGGGGAGGCGAGGTGCTGCTACTGCTCAAACAGAAAGGTCTTGAGAAGTTTCCTGAAGGTGAGGAGGTCTTTCGTCTGGCGCAGTTGGGTGGGAAGAGTGTTTAACGTTTTGGCGGCGAGGTGCGAGTTCCGGCTGTAGTTCTGTGGACATGTGGGACGGTTGCAAGGGCAAGGGCGAGGTTGGGGGAGCGGAGATGCCGGGTCGGGATATAGAAGGAGAGCCATCTGTCCAGGTATTCTGGTCCGGTGATGTGCACTGCAATGTGAGCGTGGGTGAGGACTTTGAAGGTGATTCTCTTGTTGACTGAGAGCCAGTGCAGTTTTCTTGGGTGGTCAGTGATGTGGCAGCGGCGGGGGATGTCCAAGATGAGGTGTGCTGAGGTGTTCTGGATGTGTTGCAGCCTCTTCTGGAGTTTGGCCGTGGTTCCTGCTTAGAGGGCATTGCCGTAGTCCAGTTTGCTGCTTACGAGGGCTTGGGTGTGTTCTGGTTTTGGTGGGTATCCATTTGTAGATCTTTTGGAGCATGCAGAGGGTGTTGAATCAGGAGGAGGATATGGCATTGACTTGCTAGGTCAAGGATAATGATGAGTCCAAGATGAATCCTAGGTTGCATGCGTGGTCGGTGGGAGTTAGAGCGGCTCCGAGTTGCAGGCCACCAGGAGTCATCATAGGCAGAGGGGGTGGAGCCAAAGATGAGGACTTCAGTCTTGTTGGAATTGAGTTTGAGGCAGCTGCTCTTCATCCATTCGGCATTGGAGTCCACTGTACGACCTCCTAAGTGTGTGGGACCAGACACAATCTGGTGTAAGTTCTTTATGTTTAGTCCTGACATAATGGTATTTGGTTAATACATGTTTGGTTTATCAAACCAGATGCTTAGGTCACCAATTATAATATATTAGACAGTTTTGTTGCTAGATTTGATACTGTGTCCAAGACAGTATCCATTGTCAGATAGGGGTCAGTAAAGCAAAAGAAAGTTATAGGTGCTGTGTTTGGGTCAAGTAAAAAGAACATCATCTCCTTGTTACCTCTTCCATCTTGGTGACTGTTATGGTATCCTTAAAAAAAGGTTGTTGGTCAGCCTCCTTTCTTTTACTTGGTAATTGTGTGTAATGGCTCGATATCCAGATGGATAGCTTCTTCAAAGACGGGGGCCATATATTCTCCCAACCAGGTTTCTGTAATTAATAGTATATCTCGTTCTGTATCTATCAGTAGATGAAAGACATATTTGTTTTTGTCCATTGACTAAGAGTCCATCAGCAAACAATTTATATGTAGTTTCTCTTGCTGAAGGAAGGGATTGTGTCTGGGTTGTAACTGACGTCATCCAATGAGCTTTTTGTAGGTATGTTATTGCTGGATGAGATTTGTTCCTTGTGCATGAGTAGGTAAGGAAGTAATCAGTGGGCCTGGACTGATTGTTGCTTTCCTCCCAATCACACTGCTGCTCAAATAGGTTTAGTAGAGATACAATGTTATTTGAGCGGGAGTATGTGTAGATTGTCCTTTGGTGATGTATTGAAATTGAGTTGAGTGCTGTTCTCACATCGTACAGGTGATGCAAAGTTAGGGTGACTGAAGATGCTTGTATTTCTTGTATGTTTGTTGAAAGTAGATAGGGTTGTCTGTAGGTGGTGGCGACACAGCAAAAGGGTCTAGTTTTAACGATCTACATTCAACAACTGATGAGTAGTGGATGGGTAGATCTGTGATGTGCTGTGCTGTGCTGTGCTGAGCGATTAAGGTGTTAGATAAGCAAAGAGAATCTGAGAGGCAAAAATTGGAAAGATTGTGATCTTATCTGGTGGTCTGGTTGGTAATAGTGTCAGATGAGGAATGAGATTGTGTGTGACTAGTGCTATGTGGAGCGTGAGAGGCTGTGAATTTGGGAGCTGTAAAGCTTATAAAGAGGTGAGAAGGTATTGCATTTCTTTTTTTATTACAGATGTGTGGGAAGCAGAGGGAGAAGTTAAGAAGAGGAGCTCTGTTGAGGTACGTTACTGTAGGTAAGAAAGATTTGGGGCAGAGAGACAGTCTAGATATGGGGTTGAGCATGCAGCAGTGGGTAGAAGATTAGAGGGAGAAGAGGAAAGGAAGGGATAGCATGTGTGAGTAAAGGGAGGCAGATTTGGGAGAGAAAATGGGCATGGGAGAAAGTAGAAAGAAGTACTGTGTTAGTTATGAATGTTATGTTTTATTTAAAGCATATGCTCGTCTTGTTTAAGCAGCAGCAAATTGTCTTTTTCTACCTTTTTCTTTTTAGTTGATCTTGCATATGCTTGTTCAGTTCATATGTGTTTAACTGTGATGGGTGAGTGGGTGAATGCAAAAGTGAGGCACTGGGTGAATCAATGGACGCTAGGATAAGGTATGGAGTGCATCTATGATTTCTTATTGAGGGCCTAAAGTCACCAGTAACTGGAAAGACACTCATTTGTGAGCCACGCCTACTGGCATTGGCAATGGCGTGTTTCAATATTACAAGTTTAAAGCACATATAAGGAGGGAAACACTGACACTTAGTTCCAACATAGAATATACTTCTCTCAGTGTATACTGTCAATGAAGCGTGCTAGCAACATATTATAGAGGAACAAGGGTTCCTTAGATAAAAGGACTATAATTTTAAATACCACATAGAATAACAATGAAGTTGATGCAATAAATCAGTGTATGTATTCCAAACGAAAGTAAGAAAACATTGTAAAGAAAAAGAAAAATGTCTTGGAAACCATAAATCATAATTTCTCAGGCATACCCCATGTGACATAAAGCACAGTTAGTCACAATTTTACAATACTCTTTCTCATGTCAAAATATGTATTATTGTACAGAGTCCAAGTACTACATGTCGACGACGTTTCGATCCCTTATTTGATTGTTGGGATCATCATTGGGACAAAAACATGTATGCCTGAGATGCACATAAATAGTCACTGACTATATAACCAAGACCTGTTAAAAGCAAGGGAAGAAAAAAGGAGACAAGAAAAAAGAAAAAAAGATTGAGAGAGCAAAAAAAGAAAAAGAGAATAGATTAGATATTGCTATAGCTCAAAAATATAATATAAATGTGCTGCCACACCCTGCATCACATGCAGGAAAGATTTGCCATGCAGGGACTCATGCTGTACCAACACGTAAAGCACTGAACGTGTCCTAGAACACTAAGGAATCAGAACCAACGTATACAGTCACCGGTGTCACAAAAATAGTGAGCCTAATCAATGCTTATACAAACCAATCACTTTTTGTTCTGTGGGTATATCAATGCAAGTTTATGTGCCATGAAGCTGTAAAGTCATTCCATGCTTAAGCAAACGAGTCACTCAGTGAGTAGCACAGCAGAAGGGTTCAAATGGTACAACCCATCAGAATAAACCTTTGTAGAGACATCTGTCAATTAAGAAGTCCTCAATGAATCAACCGTAGTTATGATCCTCAATCAAGGCCCTCAATGGGCAATAGCAGTAATTACTGGAACCCAAAAAAACAAATTACTACCAAATTATCAGTAATAGACCCAATTGTGCAGAATGCGAGTTACCAACTGACCTTGGGGCAAAACAAGTTACCGGATGTCCCCATTGGAACCAACAGAGTCTAGAAAATAGCAGGGTAAACCAATTATTACATGAATTAAAACTGCCATTTTATAACCCATGTTACCAGCTATATCACTGCAGAAGGTGTACGCATGTGCCAGCATGCAAGCAAATTATTGGCAAAAAAAGCCTGGAGCCAAAAGCAGTCATGCGTTGTGCGCCCAGTGTTTGTAGGAGAGGGACTGCCTTTAAGTTAGAATGGCGGCCATATTGAGGAGCATGGGATTCATAAATTAAGAAAACGTGGCGGCCATCTTGGAAAGGAAGTTTCATCTATTCCCGGTCAAACTAGTTTCTAATTCTAATGGAATCAGAGTTAGCTAGCCAAATAATACTAACAACATCTCTCACTTAAAAAATATACAAGTGTACACATGTGCCAGCATGCAAGGGAAAAGAATGCCTGGTGCCTAAAGCAGACACTGCCACAGATTATAAACCAGGGAATGCATTTAAGTTAGATTGGCTCCCATTTTGAAGAAAATGAAACAAAAAGTTGGAAAAAGATTTTTAACCTCTCCTATCATCAACTTTCCTTGGCTGAAACCTTACTATTAGGGCCTTTCATTTGTCCCCACAACTCGCCCTGATTTTCTTGAACTTCAGATAGAGGTCCTACACTTCTTTAGGAAAATTCGACTACATGCTTTTTTAGACAGAATCCCTGCATTCCCTTTACTGGACATATTGGCCTTTGTGTTGCATCCACCTTTTCACCTCCACATAGTTCCATACCTCCTGAAATACATACCTTTGAGAAATTGATTCTCAATTAATTCAACACTTTAGAAAATAAACGGAAGTTCATTCCCTGCAACACCTCTTTACAAGAGAAGAATGCTCTTAATACATTAGAATCCAATCATTCATTTTTCATAAAACCAGCAGATAAATGAGGGTGTATTGTGATCCAGGACAATGAACCTTATAAAAATGAAATTGCCAGACAATTTACTAATACAGATCATTACAAGAAACTTGGTGGTGATCCTTCTTCTACTGTTCAGAAAGTAATCCTTGATATTTACTGAGAAAGGAAAGAGAGGGTTTTCTGTCTCAGCATGAGTTTCAGTGTTTGAATTCTAGATCTCCCAGGATACCTGTAATCTATACATTACCTAAAGTCCATAAGAACAGTGAGTCCAATTGTTTCAGGGTGTGGCTCCTTACTTAAATCTTTAGGCAATTATGTAGATTTCCTTTTTGAGGAATTTGTTCCAACCACACACTGTTATGTTAGGGATTCTATGGACATGATTAATCAGACTGAACATTTACCTTTTGACCCTAACACTTGTATTCTCTGCACCATGGATGTGGAATCCTTAGACCCGAACATTCCACGGGGTGAGGGGATCAAGATCATTCAGGGCATTCTTTAACACAGAACTCATCCACATCTCATCCCCACAATGTTCATTTTTTTTTTGCCCCCAATTTTGCGATTCTGTTCATGGACAATCTGAAGACACATCAAATTCTCACTCATAATAACACATACCGGGACAGTATTGCTGTTTGGAAACGGCATATTGATTACCTCTCGGAAGAAACCCTTGATGGCAGTTGTAAAAGGCTTAGATTTACACTTACACATAGCAGACCAGAAATTGTCTTCCTGGATTTGAAAAAAAAATGTGTTAAGGGTGAACTGATCACATCTTTGCATTGTAAACCTACGGAAAAGTATACCCTACACTGTCATATAAAAGCAATCACCCCCGGGCTCTGAGAGATTCCTTACCATACTCACAATTCCTTCGGATCAGTAGGAACCGTTTTTTCCAGCAGGATTTCTTTTGGAGGCTAATTTTCTGGCAAATAAATTGTATGCCATGGGTTATCCTAGGAAATTAGTAAAACAGGCCGTAAAGAGGGCATTGTATTGCCTAAGGGATATACTTTTGACCCCTAAGTATAGGGAAAGGATTGACAGCTTAACATGTGTCACTACCTTTTCTACTGTATCCAATCAAATATTGGCCGGTGCTTAATACAAGTGATTTGAATTTGAAACCTCCCTTGTTTGCATTCCGTAGGAATAGAAACATTAAAGATCATTTGGTTATGGTTCAAATTTCTTTATTGAGTTTCAACAACCAATATAAACAAGGGCAGAAACCCACCCTCCAACAGGTACAGAAACAACGGAGGAAAACAGCCCACGGCCATTAACCCGCCTCCCAACCACTCCCCTCCTTCCCCTCCCCCCAAGGTGCATCTATGACCCACAAACATGGGAGAGTGCGTGCAATACTATTATTATGTCCCACTAGCTCTCGTTGCTCTGTGGACTGCCGCCTTCTGGGAGACACAGGAGTCGTAGGTATTGAGGGCAGGTCAGCTCTCAGAATTCCCCAGCGAGTAAAGTCAGAAAAGGGTGCCATAGTTCTCTATATGAGTGGCCCCACGCCTGCAGAGTAAGAGAAATCTGTTCCATTCCCAGAATCTGCCACAGCCGATGCAGCCAGCCCAGCTGAGTGGGAACCTGTGGGGAGCCCCAGTGTGTTAAGATGTTCTGGAGTGCAGCGTGAAGTGCAAGGCTAATCTGGTGTCCTTGATTTGAGTGGAAATGTCAAAGGGTTCGGTAGGACCAGAATGATGTAGGCCGGGAATCTCGGAAGATGTGTGGTCACGTGAGGGTCAATATCAAGATCATTTGGTTAGAGCCAGTTTGCCACTTAAAACCACAAACTCCACTCTCACTGATTTTTGAGGATTAGCTCCCTTGGTGGGTCAATTCAAGTGTGGAACTTGTGTGGTGTTCCAATTTACGGTAGTCTAAAGAATTTTCATATAGTAATACTAAAATTGAGTTGAAGCAGTTCTCATATTGTAATTCTATCAATGTTATATATGCTATTTTTTGTCCATGTAATAAAATCTACATTGGCCAAACAACGGAAAAGGTGCGCATCCGCATTTGTCTACACTGTAGTTGCCTACAATGTGAGGTTGCTAATGCCCCAATGGTGGATCACTTTATGGAGCAAGGACACACTGTAAATTACCTTCGCTGGTAGGTAATCACTGCTGTCAAACCACCAGAGAAGGGTACTGATCTGAGTGCGCTTCTCAACAAGGAAGAACTAAAATGGATTCTACGCACCAATAATTTACATTCTGGGTTGAATGAAATGGAGGACTGGACTGCACTCATTTGAGGCTTATGAACTTGCCAGACACAGTGACTGTGTCTGGTGGGCTTATCAGCTCTTTGGTTTTGGACTAACCTTGCTATCGTGTACCATCTTAATGGTTGGTACCTTCTAAATCGTTCATTGTAAGTATGTTATGGGTCTCTGTATACATAGACTATTCGGAGTTATTTTTGGGTTATAGCTGTGATGGAATTAGATCTGTAAGATGTCAAACATGCTACTCACTGTTTTTCTCACTAATGTCTAATGCTATTTCCATTTAATGTGGTTGGCATTCCTTTGTATTGTTAGCATTTCTTGCTTAGAAATTTTCTGTATGGGCTATGTTGTCCTATTCAATCCTGGGGTTCTAAGGAATTGTTAATTCGATATTTATTCGTATGTATGCTATTTCCTGGCATGAAGAAATACTCCCTTCTAAGATGGCCGCCATGCTTTCTCCAACTTTTCATTAAATTTTCTTCAAAATGGTCACCACTCTAACTTAAATGCACTCCCTGGTGTATAACCTCTGGGCACGCTATGCGTGTCTGCTTTGGGCATCAGGCATTGTTTTCCCTTGCATGCTGGCACATGTGTACACTTAAATATTTTTTAGGTGAGAGCTATCGTTGGTATTATTTGGCTTTTGAATGCAGAATCCATTACAATTAGAACTGGTTTGACCCGGAATGGAGAAAACTTCCTTTCCAAGATGGCTGCCACGTTTTCTTAACTTTTTAATCACATTTTCCTCAATATGGCTGCCATTTTCACTTACAGGCAGACCCTGGCGTACAACCCTGGGTGCAGAACGCATGACTGCTTTTGACTCCAGGCTTTCTTTGCCAATAATTCGCTTGCATGCTGGCACATGTGTACACCTTATGCTGTTGAGGTGAGTGATTTAGCTGGTAACATAGGTTATAAAATAGCAATTTGATTGCATGTAATAATTGGTTTGCCCTGCTATTTTCTAGACTCTTGGTTCCGATGGGGACATCTAGTAACTTGTTTTGCCATAAGGTCAGTTGGTAACACGCATGCTGCACAATTGTTTTTTTTTTTTGCTGATAATTTGGTAGTAATTTGTTTTTGGGGTTCCAGTAATTACTGCTAATTGCTCACCGAGGGGCTTGATTGAGGATCATAACTACATTCGATTTATTGAAGACTTCTTAATTGATAGATGCCTCTACAAAGGTTTATTCCTGTGGGTTGTACCATTAGAGCCCTTCTGCTGCGCTACTCACTGAGTGATTAGTTTGCTTACGCATGGAATGACTTGGCAAATAGCCTTGCATTGGTGTACCCACAGAACAAAAAGTGATTGGTTTGTGTAAGCATTGATTGGGCTGACAATTTTTGTGACGCCTGTAGCTATATACATTGTTCCCGATTCCTTACTGTTATAGGACACATTCAGTGCTTTACTTGCACTCATCCTTATTTGAGTGTTGCTATAGCATTAGACCCTGCATGGCGAATATTTCCCGCATGTGATGCATAGTGTGTAGCACATTTATATTATATTTTTTATGTACAGCAATATCTGATCTATTCACTTTTTTTTCTTTTTTCTCGCTCATAACCTTTTTTCTTTTCTCCTTTTATTATTCCCTTGCTTTCAACAGGTCTTGGTTATATAGTCAGTGACTACTTATGTGCATCCCAGGCATAATTTGTATGTCTTGATGATGATTTCAACAATCAAATAAGGGATCGAAACATCGTCGACATTTAGTACTTGGACTCTGTACAACAATATAAGTTTTGATATGAGCAAGAGTACTGTAAAATTGTGACTTTAACTGTGCTTTCTATCACATGGGGTATGTCTGAGCAATTATGATTTATGGTTTCCAAGACATTTTTGTTTTCCCACTGCACTGTTTTCTTACTTTTGCTTGGAATAAATACACTGGTTTATTGCATGTTTTCCACAGACTTCATTGTGATTCTATGTGGTATTTAAATCTATAGTCCTTTTATCTAAGGGACCCTTGTTCCTTTATAAAATACCTTCCCCATGTCTCTTAGTACCGGTGGGTTGTCCCTTGTGTGTTTTAAAACTAGCAACACATTATAGTTACTTACTACAGCATACAACTTATGTGTAAGAGTTGATGCATTTTAAAAAAAATGTAAGCACTAGAAAGACTGGATGTATCCAAATACCATAAAGAAAATATGAGTTTAGTGGAACTCAACTGTAATTTAACTGTATCTTTCACACAACAATCTGAAATTTATCTTACGTACACATCCGAAGGCACTGGCCGAGTAAGAGGAAGTGAATACTTAGCGAATCCATTAAAAGTTGCTGAATGACCTAATGTAAATATAAAATTAAATGAGTGCTTAATTAACCATAGATAAAAATGATATATTTGTAACAAGAGCAGTATTTCTCTAACCTGAAGAACTGTTTGCAACGCTTGAAGGAGCAAGTTGAGAAGGCGCTGGAGATGACAAACTGAATGTAGAAAGGGAATAAAGTATGTTTTTAAATTAGCAAACACATTAGGAAATTTCCTGAGAATAACAGGAAAAAATAAATGGCTAAATTAATGCTTACCGAATTACATTCTTACCCAACCCGTCACATGTCAACACATTTGGAACAACGTTTGGATCGGCTGATATGTAAGAATAAGATTGTTGTCTAGTAAGGCCCTGTTTGACTAGACTGAATGAATCATCTTTTGTCTCAAACTGTAAATCGTCCTCATGCTTTACATGTATGTAGCATTTTGCACACCACAAACAGCGAATCAGGCCGTTTGCGATGTTCAAAATGTGCTTTGGTATGTTCAAACCCATTTTTGCGATTCAGTAAACTATTTACCGAATAGCAAAAAGGGATTGTGAGGCACAATTAGGAGGGGGTGTCCCCTTCCTAATTGCGGGTCGCAGTCCCATGTATGATTGTTTTGTGACCAAGAATGCGGTCGCTAAACAATCGCAGTTAGCACCAGTGTCACACTGGTGCTAACCCATTGTTTTGTGACCAAGAATGCGGTCGCAAAACAATCGCAGTTAGCACCAGTGTGACCCATTCGCAAACGGGAAGGGGTCCCCAAGGGACCCCTTCCCCTTTGTGAATGGCAGTAAAAACATTGTTTGTTTTTTAAATGCATCTCGTTTTCCTTTAAGGAAAACGGGCTGCATTTAAAAATTATTTTATTTAAAAGCAGTTACAGACATGGTGGTCTGCTGTCTCCAGCTGGCCACCATCCCAGTGAGGGCGGCCATTCCCAAGGGGGTCGCAAATTGCGACCTACCTCATGAATATTCATGAGGTAGGGCATTTGCGACCCCCTTGTGAATCGCAAACACTGTCATTGACACTGTTCAACATAAGGTTTTGCGACTCGCAAATTGCGAGTCGCTCTGACTAGCAACTTGCGACTCGCAAATCAATTCTTTCGTACATGTAGCCCCAAATTCCTTCAGCACCAGTCTTGTCTTTGCTGCAGCCCCTCTATAATATCAATGGGCTGTGAGAAGGTAAGCCTGGACATGTGCCGTGGGTTGCCTTTCAGAACATTTATACATGATTAGGCTTAGTACAAGGGATAGGCACTCAGGTACTTGTAGCATTGCTTTTGAGATACAGGCAATGCAATCTAACTTGCTGAATAACTGAAGGGGCAGGCCCAGACGCCCTGTAACAGAAAACCCCACTGGATTTACAAAATCGAACCCATTGATCTAAAAATATCTGGACCAAAATCAGAAGCCTGGTATACCATGAGATATTCTTGGAAATTGTTAAATATGATGCCTCAAAGGTCATAAAATAATAGGCTAGCTTTTTTCATTCTCTGGAATTGAATGTAGCCAATGAATGTAGAGCATTCATCGGATGCCATAGTTTCGAGCCATGTCCAATTAACCACTTGCCTGTTTTAAAGACACATATGGCAGTCTGACAAAAGGGTAGCTGACAAAAGAACCTGATGAGACTCAATTGGTGCACTGTTCGTGCTGGCTGCAGTTTGGAAGGTGTAACCCTGTAGGTGCAGGACAACATCTACTGCATATTGATGGGGTTCCACTTTGTTGACTGTCTTGGCAACTTCTCATACAAAAGAATACACGCCTCAGTAACATATGGAGGTTGGTGCAGAGTCCCCAGTGAACTACCACAATCTCCTGGTTTTTCAGTTTGGCAACTTATCCGACCCTTGATATACTTTCCACAACCTAATGGTATCTAGATGTGGAATGTAGAGCACATGCTTTCGGATTAGTTGGGCATTTATCTACGTTTACATTAAATGCTATAAAAGATAGTACTTCTCATCCAGTTCCTTTGCACAGAAATATGTCCCTCAAAAATGCGATTCCATATATTGATTACTTTTTGATTCTTCAGTGTGGCAAAGCAGGCATATGTCATTTTTAATCAACTTATGACAAACCAGTTTTACTGCGCCTGGCTGGCCAGAACCTTGTGAAAAACATGTTGCTTTCATAATGTTCGCAAAGTTATACCAAGAAGTAGTTTTTTTTTTTTTTTTTTCACACTCCTTCTCTCAGGAACACATTCACAGCAATATGCGTTTCCAAAGATCTACTGGCTGTGGTTATTGGCAATAAAATCGAGACAGCCTGCCAAATACTTTATACTGGGAGACAGACCATGTAGGAGATACGAAGTTTCAAGAAATGTAAAATAAAAACAGGCAACCACTATATTCCCCAAAGACATAGGTACAGGTAATCAAAAGCAACGCGGCCTACGATATACTTACAGATTTTAAAGGGTGGGTGGAATAAGCAAAATGTTCATCAAGATCCTGAAAATGGTAAGGATTGTCCTGGCCTCTTACACCCAAGACAAAATTGTCAAACACTGGAGAGAATTATGTACTGACATCAAGGCATCAAGGTCCTCACTGCTATGAAGAATCTCAATGCAATATAAGTTCTCAAAGTCAATCTAATGACACCTGAGAAGGTGGTGGGACAAACTGCCGAGGGACTCCTCACCCTTCCCTGGATGTCAGATAGCATCTTGGACAGGTGCCTGGGAGGAAAGAGACAATCTTGGCCTGTCAGTGAATGGAAGGCTGTAACTAACAATGATGTCTTAAGTTGAATGCCCTTCCACTCTTGGAGAATCTAAAACACTTTTTGGAAGATAATGTCTCCCATAGTATGAAAGCTGAGGACAAAGATAAGGTGAATATTGTAACTTTTTGACTGGATATGACAGAACCACAGAAGCCGTACTAAGTTTGAAATGTCCTCAGGTCGACAGCAAAGTACAGGAAAGGAAAGTCGAGTAATGAAAAAAAAAACATTTATCTCTACTGAAAAAGAGGCTGTAAGAGAGAAAAGTTTACAAAGTACTATTGTAGAAATTATAGATAAGAAAACAGATATGAAATGAAAATACCAGAAAAGATAAGAGACAAAGACTCAGAGCAATGGTGGGAACATCAGAAAAAAACCATTAAAGAGAAGGAAAAATAAGAATAGGAGAACAGTACTGATCCTAAAGAAGGTTTCAACTCAGAAATAAAGATAGTCTAGGACTAGATCCCATACTTAGTCCTACGTTTTCCTCCAACTTCTCCGTTAGGGATCATTTTAGTGTCTCAGAAGCATAAATTTTAAGATTAGTGGATTAATAGTATTCACGAGATAAAGTAGTGAAAATCATGAATGGCTACCTCTTTGGAGGCACACTATGGACTGTGTCAATTACTAGAGATACTGATGTAATCAGACCAAATTTCAGATTATCTAATTTAGCATTTCTATTGAAATTATACAAAAAATAAATCAAATTTAAAATTCAATCTCTACATATACTCATGTTCTGCAACAAAAATAATCATATTTAGGACACAACCTGAAAAAAAAAACATTTGGCCTCACTCTCAAATTGGTATTGTGCACAAAATAACAATGGTGCAGTAATGTTACATATCTTATCAATAACAGGTTGCTAAATATGTCAAGTATACGAACAATACAACACCAACTGCATGAAATCCGCGGGGGAAATTGGCACATCTGCAGCAGCTGGAATTAATAAGTGTATGTATATCTGTTTGTATATAGTATTCCTGTAGCATAAATAGGAAGGCAAGCTCTGTAATGCATCAAAGATAACCATAAAATGAACGAGTGATAGGAGAGGTACCTTGCTTGTGGGCTATTACTAAATTGTGATGTAGTGATCTTTAAAGAGGTAAGTCTTCAACTCTATCCTAAGCTGCAGCAGCATTGGACAGCCCTGATGGATAAGAGGGATGTTGCCCAGATCCTGGATTCATGTCTAAGAAATGCACATCATTGTCACATGCAAGTGCATGCTTGCCCAAGTACAGCATTTCCCAGTCCACGACCACTGCAAAGGACTGCAAGAGTGCATTACTTTGGACAAATAGAGGCTTGACTTTTCCACCAGCATTTGTCCTTTAAAGGATGACCATGTTGACTTAGCTGTGTTCTTACGTCAGGACGTCTGCATGTGTGTGAGAATACACACACACACATATAGTGGACAAAGGTTTACCATTTGCGTCAGTATAGACAGAGGCCCTCATTCTGACCTTGGCGGGCGGCGGAGGCCGCCCGCCAAAGTCCCGCCGTCAGGTTACCGTTCCGCGGTCGAAAGACCGCGGCGGTAATTCTGACATTCCCGCTGGGCTGGCCCAGCGGGAAAGAGGCTTCCACGATGAAGCCGGCTCGGAATCGAGCCGGCGGAGTGAAAGCTGTGCGACGGGTGCAGTTGCACCCGTCGCGTATTTCACTGTCTGCGCAGCAGACAGTGAAATACATTTAGGGGCCCTCTTACGGGGGCCCCTGCAGTGCCCATGCCAGTGGCATGGGCACTGCAGGGGCCCCCAGGGGCCCCGCGACCCCCCCTACCGGCATCCGGTTCCCGGCGGGCCGCCTTGGAGGATTCCAATGGGTGGCGGTACACTGGCGGGTGACCGGTCCGGCTTTACCGCCGCGGTCGGAATGCCCATTGGAGCACCGCCGGCCTGTCGGCGGTGCTCCCGCGGTCCTCCAACCCGGCGGTCATGGACCGCCAGGGTTGGAATGACCACCAGAGTGTTTTAAAGTCTATGTTCTATTCTAATCTAAGTAAGATAATGTAAACATCACAAACATGACATAACAACAAGTCTACATCAATAGTACTATCAGGCTCCTCAGCGTCTTCTTGTGTATTATTTTTCTCCTCATTTTCTTGCCTAAACAAGCTCTGATAAAATTTGCAGCCTCATCCGGGGAGTTGAATAGATGTGTTTTACCCGCGAAATCCACCCCGAGTACAGCTGGATATGACATAGCATATCCAAAGTTCATCACATAATGTGGCTTCTTGATATGCAAGTCAGCCATGACTCCTTGCCACAAACTCTGAAATCAATGAAAATTGATAAGACAGCATCCTGTTTTCTAAACACCATTTCTCCCTGGCCAATATAAGAATGGCATCACAATCCTGACAATTCATATGTATTGCAATAAAAGGTCTTGGAAGGGGGTTACCTTGAGGCAGTTTGGGGGCTAGGGGTTGATGTGCCCACTCAACAACAAACATTTCTGAAAATGTAATGCAGTAAAGTAGGTCTGCCATCAAGATATCGTTGAAGAGTTCAGACTTCCCTATGTTGGTGGATTCGGCCATCCCACTAATCCTCATGCTGTTTGGAAAAGACCTTGTCTCCTATTCCTCATTCCTTGCTCTGCAAAGCCAGTGTTTTTTCCATATGTGACAGCGTGGTGTTGGGAGCAGTCGCAGTGTCCTTCAATTTCAATTTGTCTTTCTTTTATTTCAATTTGTGGATTGTCTTGAGGCTCCTTCATTTGATCTTTTCTAACAGTCAGAGCACCAATCTTATTGACAATACGTTTGAGATGGTGTTGGGAGCAGGCACACTATCCTTCAAGTCAGAAATGTGGGTTTCTTTTATTTCAATTTGAGGATTATTTGTCTTGGGGGTCCTTCATTTGATCTTTCCTAGCAGTAAGAGCAGCAATCTTATTGACAATAATTTTGAAGTTGCCTTTCACATGCATAAGGATGGCTTCTATTTTACTGTAATCAGCTCCTTCAGTTTTTTAATTCTCTTTGCAAGACAGTGAGGTATCCCCAGTCATTTTACAATTTTTCCTATGCTCAAGAACAGTTTACTTTGTATTTGATCACATTTCCCATTTACGCAATATCTACAAGGATACAAACAAAGTAGGTATATACCTAACTAGGAAGGCAGCTGAGTTAAACACCAATTTGTTTGTCAACTGATATTGCACTTTCGCTGTTTCTGGAATGTGGGTGTCATCCAAAATGATAGGCTTTGCAGGTCCCACTCTTCACTGTTATCTGCAGCTTGGTGAAATGTGTCACACATGGAGAAGTTTTTAATAGTAAAGCCCGGGTTACGTATAGGATCTCAAAATCAATCAAACACCACATTCCACCATTAACTCATCACAGCATTCAAAAGCCAGGAAATTCAAGAACGGCAGTATCACATGAGGAGAGAAAGCATTAACGACCTTGCTGCCACGCGTAAAATCAGTTTTACTTGATATCCAAAATTATTTGTTATTTCTCTTGTTTAACATTTATTTCATTAAGTGGCAACCCAGTTGGGAATCCTGTCAGCATCCCAATCTGTAGGGGATGCTTTAAGATGGCCCTTGCGTCATACTCCAGGGCTTAGTTGTTTGTCTATACTTGTCAGAACACAAACCAAGCGATTCATTACTCCTGCACTGACCCCTACCGACTGGAAATGGTCCATCAGCCAGCCCAATTCAGTAGGATGGGCACTGCCTGAAGCTCTCCAACAGACTGTCACAATCAAATCTCTGAGCCTGTGCACCACTATGGGTCTCTTGGGGCAGTCGTTATTGTCAATGAGAGTGCTTAAGGGAGGCTCAAGTCCATGATTTGCAGCATAGGCCTCCGCCTCTTTAGCCACCTAACATTTGTATATGTTAAAGAAGATATTAATGCTGTGATAGCTAAGGGAGCAGAGATCCACATTCAGACAGCCATGCTTGTCAGCAGCTCAGACACGCCCTTGTGTGTCTCTTTCTTAATATGCTTCTAATCTCATCACAATGTAAGAGAGGTCAATTTCTTCTAACTAAACAACATAGCCTTATGGGACAAAACTGGCAAATTAATTTCTTCAATTGATTGGGGTTGGAAGTCAGATAATCACTCTCATGTAAACATGTCAACACTAATCTACAATCTTTCTAACCCTGTCTGGAACTGTGGCCACAACTATTCATTTTAGTTTGGGAAAGAGAGAGGCCCTCATTATGAGGCTTGCGTTCTTGAGACTGCCAGCCCCGCAGTGATGGTTCAACCGCTGCACTCCAGGCGATCTGACTGCCGTATTACGACTGTGCCGGTCGGACCACCAGGGGACTGCCATCACCGCTGGGAACAAGATTCCTGATGGGCTGATGGTGGGTGGACGCGTTGTAGGAAAGTACCATCTTGCCTGGCATGTTACCCCCATATTTCACTGTATATATGTTGTTTTAGTTGTATGCGTCACTGGGACCCTGCCAGCCAGGGCCCCAGTGCTCATAAGTGTGCCCTGTATGTGTTACCTGTGTTATGACTAACTGTCTCACTGAGGCTCTGCTAATCAGAACCTCAGTGGTTATGCTCTCTCATTTCTTTCCAAATTGTCACTAACCGGCTAGTGACCAATTTTACCAATTTACATTGGCATACTGGAACACCCTTATAATTCCCTAGTATATGGTACTGAGGTACCCAGGGTATTGGGGTTCCAGGAGATCCCTATGGGCTGCAGCATTTCTTTTGCCACCCATAGGGAGCTCTGACAATTCTTACACAGGCCTGCCACTGCAGCCTGAGTGAAATAACGTCCACGTTATTTCACAGCCATTTACCACTGCACTTAAGTAACTTATAAGTCACCTATATGTCTAACCTTTACCTTGTAAAGGTTGGGTGCCAAGTTACTTAGTGTGTGGGCACCCTGGCACTAGCCAAGGTGCCCCCACATTGTTCAGGGCAAATTCCCCGGACTTTGTGAGTGCGGGGACACCATTACACGCGTGCACTACACATAGGTCACTACCTATGTGTAGCTTCACAATGGTAACTCCGAACATGGCTAAGATCATGGAATTGCCCCCCAATGCCATCCTGGTATTGGGGAGACAATCCCATGATTCCCCGGGTCTCTAAGCACAGACCCGGGTACTGCCAAACTGCCTTTTCTGGGGTTTCACTGCAGCTGCTGCTGCTGCCAACCCCTCAGACAGGTTTCTGCCCTCCTGGGGTCCAGCCAGGCTTGGCCCAGGAAGGCAGAACAAAGGACTTCCCCAGAGAGAGGGTGTTACACCCTCTCCCTTTGGAAAAAGGTGTTAGGGCTGGGGAGGAGTAGCCTCCCCCAGCCTCTGGAAATGCTTTCATGGGCACAGATGGTGCCCATTTCTGCATAAGCCAGTCTACACCGGTTCAGGGATCCTCCAGCCCTGCTCTGGCGCGATACTGGACAAAGGAAAGGGGAGTGACCACTCCACTGACCTGCACCTCCCCTGGGAGGTGCCCAGAGCTCCTCCAGTGTGCTCCAGACCTCTGCCATCTTGGAAACAGAGGTGCTGCTGGCACACTGGACTGCTGATAGGCTCCTCCAGGTGTTGCTAGCCTATCCTCTCTCCTAAGTAGCAAACCTCCTTTTCTGGCTATTTAGGGTCTCTGCTTTGGGGAATTCTTTAGATAACGAATGCAAGAGCTCATCAGAGTTCCTCTGCATCTCTCTCTTCACCTTCTGCCAAGGAATCGACTGCTGACCGCGCTGGAAGCCTGCAAAACTGCAACAAAGTAGCAAAGACGACTACTGCGACCTTGTAACGCTGATCCTGCCGCCTTCTCGACTGTTTTCCTGGTGGTGCATGCTGTGGGGGTAGTCTGCCTCCTCTCTGCACTGGAAGCTCTGAAGAAATCTCCTGTGGGTCGACGGAATCTTCCCCCTGCAACCGCAGGCACCAAAGAACTGCATCACCGGTCCTCTGGGTCTCCTCTCAGCACGACGAGCGAGGTCCCTTGAACTCAGCAACTCTGTCCAAGTGACTCCCACAGTCCAGTGACTCTTCAGTCCAAGTTTGGTGGAAGTAAGTCCTTGCCTCCCCACGCTAGACTGCATTGCTGGGAACCGCGTGTTTTGCAGCTGCTCCGGCTCCTGTGCACTCTTCCAGGATTTCCTTTGTGCACAGCCAAGCCTGGGTCCCCGGCACTCTAACCTGCAGTGCACGCCCTCCTGAGTTGTCCTCCGGCGTCGTGGGACCTTCCTTTGTGACTTCGGGTGAGCTCCAGTTCACTCCACTTCGTAGTGCCTGTTCCGGCACTTCTTCAGGTGCTGCTTGCTTCTGAGTGGGCTCTTTGTCTTGCTGGACGCCCCCTCTGTCTCCTCACGCAATTGTCGACATCCTGGTCCCTCCTGGGCCACAGCAGCATCCAAAAACCCTAACCGCGACCCTTGCAGCTAGCAAGGATTGTTTGCGGTCTTTCTGCACGAAAACACCTCTGCAAGCTTCTTCACGACGTGGGACATCCATCCTCCAAAGGGGAAGTTTCTAGCCCTCTTCGTTCTTGCAGAATCCACAGCTTCTACCATCCAGTGGCAGCTTCTTTGCACCCACAGCTGGCATTTCCTGGGCATCTGCCCACTCCCGACTTGATCGTGACTCTTGGACTTGGTCTCCTTGTTCCACAGGTACTCTTGTCTGGAAATCCATTGTTGTTGCATTGCTGGTGTTGGTCTTTCTTGCAGAATTCCCCTATCACGACTTCTGTGCTCTCTGGGGAACTTAGGTGCACTTTGCACCCACTTTTCAGGGTCTTGGGGTGGGCTATTTTTCTAACCCTCACTGTTTTCTTACAGTCCCAGCGACCCTCTATGAGCTCATATAAGTTTGGGGTCCATTCGTGGTTCGCATTCCACTTCTAGAGTATATGGTTTGTGTTGCCCCTATCCCTATGTGCTCCCATTGCATTCTATTGTGACTATACATTGTTTGCACAGTTTTCTATTGCTATTACTGCATAATTTTGGTATTGTGTACATATATCTTGGGTATATTTGCTATCCTCATACTGAGGGTACTCACTGAGATACTTTGGCATATTGTCATAAAAATAAAGTGCCTTTAGTTTTAGTATATCTGTGTATTGTGTTTTCTTATGATATTGTGCATATGACACTAGTGGTACTGTTGGAGCTTCACTCGTCTCCTAGTTCAGCCTAAGCTGCTCTGCTAAGCTACCATTTTCTATCAGTCTAAGCTGCTAGACACTTCTTCTACACTAATAAGGAATAACTGGACCTGGTGCAGAGTGTAAGTACCCCTTGGTACCACTACAAACCAGGCCAGCCTCCTACACTCGTGTTTAGCCACAGCTGCGCTGAACTCAGCACCCCAGTGCTGATCACGACTCGTGTTTTTGCCAGCATTTCCATGGGGGGACCCCGCCATGGGAAGGCTGTTGGAAACAGTACAGGGGGCCCTCCTGTCCAGCACCCTCGCAATGCACACTGTTTGCTTTGCAGACAGTGTGCATTCCGCAGGTGCTGGTGTGCTATGGTATTGGCCTCTGCTCCCTTAGGCCAATACCGTAGCACTGTTCCCGCCGGTCTGACTGGCCTGAACATCGTTATACGACTGGGGGGAGGCAGCCGGTATGAGGACTGCCTCCTCCCCACAGCTTTGGCGGTTAGAGTATTCCGACCGCCAAAGTTGTAATGAGGCCCAGAGTCTCATCTGCTGCCTCAAAGACATAGACTAATAACATTTTTTCTTGACTGTTGGAGTGACTATCCAACTGAGAAGAGACTACGTATTACACAGAATTAGGAGGACTTCAGAAATATGAATAGGCCATATTTTCTAGTCAAGGCACCGGGCCAGTCTCTAACTGTTTTGGACAGGTGTGCTCATTTGTAAGCACCTACCCTAAAAAATGCTCTTTTCAATGAGTGCACATTGGAATGGCAATGTAGAAACAGCAGACACCTATAGCAATTATAATTGATAGCAGCAGTAATTTAATTATTAGTAGCACTATTCGAAAAGCATTTGTGAGGCCACTTAATGTTTTCAGGTGTTAAATAATTTCAGAGACTAAACGATCATTAACATTAAACTGAAGCTAAAAGTGAAGGCTCTTACACCCCTATGAAGCAATGCTGGAGACCATTTGAAGGTTTTCACAAACAGCTTGGCATGGAGTTAAATGCTCTATCCTGCATATGAAGTCTCAATGACATTAAAGGTCACAGATGTTATAGTATTCTCACTGATCTAGTATGTACATGTTTCCATGGTCATTCTGGGTGGCTCCAATCACTGCTCTATAAGAGTCTGAACACAACGTCTGATATCCATGTATTCATAAATCATATTGCAATCCATTCTCTTCTTGTCCTGTCATACCAATTTAATGTAGAAAACTTCATAACTATGGCGTCCGTCCTTATCAACATGTACACGTCCAAATTTGGTCAGGGTATCCTGGCCCCAAGGAAATGTTATAAGGTTTGGATGAATACTTAAGGGCACGTTCTTCACATTTGCTCACGCAGCACAACTAAGCTAAGTTAAACCTCGTATTACAGTGTATTCTGCAAACCAAGCCCTTCACACTATACACTTAAGCACATACACACTCTTTACAGAGTTGCAGTTGCCACTCTGTATTTAGTTAGGATTCTAAAATAAAGGAATTCCTTGGAAATTTGGTTACTAATAACTTTGCCCCTTTTGACGAATCTCCGTAAAACCATTCAGACCTATAGCTTTTTTCTAAACTGGCAGAGGATGGAATGTATTTTGTTGACTGGTCAAGTGGGTGCAAAGATAAAAGGAGTTCACAAAACATTGTTTTTCTATCAAAGCATTTTCCACAGACTTTTGTATCTCCCGTAGCGCAAAAACAGCTAAAAGGATTTACAAGATATTTGGCAGGAATAGACATTATGGTGTACAGATGATCCTTGTGGGTACTACAGTTAAGCAGGGTATCTTTTACATTATAAAGCAATTTAACTTAGTGATATCTGTTGTTGCAGTACTTTTGCAAACTTTTACAGTGATATTTCACTGAATTACCATGGCATTTCACTGCAATACCACGGTACTTAGAGAAGACAAGGCATTATGTGAATGACTGCTTTTACAAAAATTAAAAGGCAGCCATGTTGTTTTTAGATACTCTTTGGCTGTGCTCTGCATTAAAACCTTAAATTTAGGTAAGCATTAGCTTTGATATTTTTCCCTACCTATTACCACTTTGTTAAAGTGGTAATATGAAGGAAAATTGTGGTATAAGTTTCTTATATATTTGAAAAAAAATGTATGGAGTACTACGGTACTTCCTTGGAAGTAATGAGGTACATAAAATAAGTTTAAAAAAGATATGTTACAAAATAAAAATAACCTAGTGTAGCTTCAATGTCTTATATATTTAATTCTTTACAAAAAAAGTCTACAGAGTTCAGCAGTAATACAAAACAATTACTGCTCTACTTTCAAAAATTTAAGGAAAAAGCATGGTCCTCTGTAAATTGCTGTAAAAATATATGGAAACTTATAAATACATTCTTCTACCTATTACCAGTTTAATAAAGCGGTAATACGAAGAGAACACAAATAAAATCTAATACTTACCTACATGTATGTTCCAGAATGCAGCAAACCTCATAACGCAGCAGAGATGTGCTGAAAATGGCATGGCTGCCTTCTACGTTTGGTAAACAGCCATTAGTCAATCACTTACTGCCATCTTATCAGCATGTACCTCGGTATACCGCACACTTACTGTGGTATGCCGTGGCACAATATTTAACTCAGTATTTTAAAATGTATACCTTTAACACTACTTAGTATTTACACATACTTCAGAAAATTACCATTTACAACTCATAATGCATATTCCTGCCACATTACATCTATATACGTTTACTCACTTTCACGATATCCGTTTCAATGACCACAATCCACTCTATGCCACTCCTCTCTATGTTATTACACTATACATCACTCCACTATATGCCACTCCACTCTGTGATAATCCCCTGTATGCCACTCCATCCTACCCCTACTCGTCTGTACATCCATCCATTTTATGCTACGCCACTGTACGCCATTCGACTGTTAACAACGCCACTCTGTGACACTACACTGTATGCTACTCCACTGTAGGCCACTCCACTCTATGCCAGTTCAGTGTATAGCACTGCACGCTATTCTACTGTACACCCCTCTATTTTAAGCCACTCCACTCTATGCCACATGGAGAAAGCAAGAGCAATTCAGCAGCACAGGAGAGCTGTGCCTGGTACTGGCTCTATGGGGTCGTGCTGCAGCCTCCATTAAGTAGGTCCTGGGTGGATGGAGGGGTGCTGGGAAGCAGTGGGTGGGGCTAGGCGGGAAGTAACTGGCAAAATGCAGGACTGGCAAGGGAAAAGCAAGGAGGAGGCGCACAAAAAATAGGGGCAACAGCAGGAAGGCACACAAAAAATAAGGGAAAAGCAAGGAGAATGTACACAAAAGTGGAGAAAAAAGCAAGGAGAAGACATACAAAAAAAGAGAGAAAAGCAAGGAGAAGGCACACAAAAAACACCAGAAAAGGCAAGGAGAAAGTAGTCAAAATGAGGGAAAAGCAAGGAGAATGCACACAAAAACGGGGGAAAAAACAAGGAGAAGAAATACAAAAAATGAGGGAAAAGCAAGAAGGATCTCAAAAACAAGGGAAAAGGCAAACCGAAAGCAGTGAGAACAAGGGAAAAGTAAGAAGGCACACAAAAAAGCAGCAGAAGACGCAAAGAGAAAGCAGTGAAAACGAGTGAAAGGCAAGGAGAAAGCACACAAAAAACGGCAACAAAAGCAAGGAGAAAGGAGTGAAAATGAGGGAGAAGCAAGGAGAATGCACAAAAGCATGGGAAAGCAGGGAAAAGCAAGTAGAAACCACACAAAAAAATGGAAATGGAAAAAATGGAAAGAAAAGCAAAGAGAATGTAGTGAGAACAAACAAAAGCAAGGAGAAAACATTAAAAAACAGAGGATAAAGCAAGAAGAAAATAGGAGCAAGAGCAATGCAGCAGCACGAGGAGAGCGGAGCCTGAGATCGGCTCCCACACAAGGTACAGGGTACATTTCATATGTACCCATGGCACACCACTTTAATTTTAACTGCCAATCAGACTGTAAAGTGATGTCAGTGAGTCTGATCCTACATTGTTAACACCCTGTGTTTGGATACTATTCACTGATTAATGTTGACAGGATGCTTAAAATCAAATAATAAAAATACATTTTGCAGACCATCAGGAACTCTATTAATAGGGTAGCCCCATCTGGCTGTTTTAAATGGGTGGGTCTTTTACCCTACTCCATTTCAGGAAGTGTATAATCGGAGGCTAACCAGCCAAGGGACTATTTAGCTAAACCGGTTGCATAAGTCACCTGCACCTGTTACTACAACATTAAAACACTTTGTGGAAACTTGCCTCATTAACAGCTCGATCTACATTCTACAGTGTTGAATGCACTTATCCAGTCACACTTAGACTATGGAAACAGCACTTACCTGGCAGCCCACACAAAGACAGTAGCCACTTACAATTAGTGACAACTAGACATATACAATGACAGCCTAAGTGTGATCATGCATCAGGCCTAGCAAAATATTAAAGTAATCTTCTTTAAATCACATGTTATTGTGTATAAGGCTATTACCTCCTACTCACCTCCTTTCTTGGTCTCTGACTTCAAGAGATATTTCCCTTCACAATCATTGAGATCCTTACATTACAGGCTACTAGTGGTCCCCCTCAAGCCCCTTATTTTCTTAGGGCTGCCTAACTGCACCAGGAGTCTGCCTGTTAGTGTCAGGCACATAGGGTGTTAGATTAGAGGTTGCCAGTCTCAGATGAGGAAGCTAGGCCAGTGTATGCACCTTGTCGAATAGTGGCATTCAGGAAGAAACTGCGCCAGGTGACATCTCCTTCAGAATAAGCATTAATCTTGCTTACCTTCTCTAAATGATGATAAGAGAAGAGAACAGACAAACACCCAAGCAGAGGAAAAACTAGCTATAAAGTGAAGAACAAAGTTCTGAGGACTTCTTTGCTGTTAGCTTCAATAAAGAAGAAAATCTGAGCAGCTGAGCCACAGAGTCATCTTCGGGATTTTGGGGCCCCAGGCAAGTAATATTTTGGGGCACCTGTATGTAGCAACTTTCCATTTTTTGTTAATTCATGCTACTTTGCCTACCAAAATTGATGTATACATTAGATAGTAAAATACAAAAATACACAGTGTGATAGTTCACTTTCCAAGAAAGACCCACAGAAGGTGGGGTTCCTCATCAATTGCCCACTTTGCCCTTGCCTTAGAATGCCTCTGCCCAGCTGCTGTAAGAAGCTGGAGTTCACTAGCCAGAGTGCAGTACAAACTGCATATACTCAATGGCTATTTTCAGTGCAATCTAAGTGTAGGCGAGCACTGCTGTACAATGGGGAATATTCAAGCATATGAATCTACAAAAGAACCAATACTGGAGAGCCAACAGAATGAACAACATTTTTGTTCCCACCAAAGAATCCCATGACAGAGTTGCAAAAAGCACCCAATCGGCAAAACTTTGAAAGGAGGACAGGGAACTTGGACACTTGCAGTCAGCGGCTGGGCACCAGTTCCCACTTCAAAATTCAAGAGAAAAATCGTTTCTCAAATAATCACCTTGTCTGACCTTACTTAAAACATATTGGTGATGTTTAATGAATCTCCTGATTACAAGTGAAATTTAGAAATATTTAGCCAGGCTTGGGCCAATGACTATCATTCTCAATTTCACTGCAATGAACCAAACTGAAAAATTAAACAGATAAAAATAAACTATAACCTACTAATAGGTTTGATCACATGCCCAGACCATCGATGAGGATACAAGTTTCTTTTTTAAGGATAAAAGAATGGGATATACGATCAAGGTCATCTCTGAATAAAATACATTTTCACACAGCTACTACAAGTACAGAAATAATTTTGACTACATCCCTAGTGTGCAACCCTAGTTCTCTAAGGTAATTTGTTGTTGTTGTATTCATATGGTTAACAACACAATAGAAGATGAAGGATCACAAGAAAACAACAGACAGCCAAGGCAAAAATCTGGACCCCAAAGGTTCAATGAGTCACAAGAAAATGTAATATCCAAGAAAGAAGTGACTGAAACATATGATCTCACCAAAAGAACAAAAATATATTTCTACTACAACGTTTCAGCTTCCGCCTTCCTCAGGTAGTACAAGATGGTTTGCTCAGTGGCTGCACAGCTGACACTGGTGGATTTTCAAAAAACATCACGAGTGAAGATGCCAATTGGAATGTGGAATCAATGCAGTCCTGAAAACTCTTCAGATATGCAGAAATCAAGTGGTATTGTCAGTGATGTTCAATCCATCTGGATGCAGTGATTTTAAACGGTACATCCAGAAGTTTTCTCTCCTTTAAAACAGGTTCCACAGGGAAAAGTCTTCAAATCTGATAGTAAATGGTCCACAAGGATAAAATGATTGGCTACAGGCTGGTCAAGTTTCTGGTTAATTATTGCTGAGTCGTGGTTCCTGAATCGTGTACGGAGGTCATTCACTGTTTCACATATTGTTTTTTTACAGCTTTGGCGTTGGCACTGAATCACATAAATAATGCATGTTGAGCGACATGTAAGATGCTGTCTTATTCCATAGGTCCTTCTTGTAACAGAGCTAGTTACTGATGATGTCTGTAAAAGGTATTCACATGTGATGCACCTTTTAGAATCACAGCAATGAACTCCTGCCTTTGTTACAGCTTGCTTAAGTTCAACTCTCACAATAAGCAATCGTAAATTGGGAGCTCTGCAGTAAGCAACGACTGGTGGTTTTGGTGAAAGCTTTTACAATTTTTCACAAGTGGACAGTAAGGGAAAAGTTGTTTGTATTATATTTCTGTAGTTGGGAGCTGATGGATGATAGTCAACCACAAATGGGATTCGGTCACTTTTGTTTCTTCTGTTGGTATTCCAAATAAGTGCTTCCCTGGGTAACTGCAAAGACCTGTTAATTTGATGCAGAATGATATGTAGAGGATAGCCTCGCTTTTTAAATAATGTAACAAGCTCCTTTGATGGTCTTTACTAGTGTCTTCATTGCTGCAGCTGCGTCTTATTCTGAGTGCTTGGCTGTAGATGATGCTGAGTGAGTGTGTGGTGATATGAAGTCCAGTTTTTTTGTATATTTTTTTTATTGATTTTATCGTATTGAACATACAAAAGAAAAGCAACAGTCCCTTCACAACATCACATCAAGAGAATAATAGCCATCCTTCGCAACATCAGCGTACATTTCGTGTGGGAAAAAAATCAGACAGGTACACATTGCTCATTACAATCCAGTTTGCCCATTAAATTTCCCCATCCATTATTGGGAACAAGATCCGTACAAAATTACCACAGGGCAGCTTTCTAGCAGTGATGCATTGGTAATAACGTACAACAGAAGAAGGGAACATCAACAGATACAAACGAAATAGGCAGGTGGGGCATACAGCCAGTCATCAGCAGCCATTCACCTTTCCTGACGTAGATATCAACAGACAGAGGGGGCGATAACTCAGTCCGGGCTTCTTCGGTTATATCACTCACACGTCTTGGGCCGCTAAGAAGTTATTCAACGGGGCCCAAATATCTTTGGGTCTAGACCCTTCAGGCATCAAGCTCCAGAAGACCATGAGCTGATCATGACAAAAAGCAGCATCGCTTAACCATTCAGAACGGCGCGGCACTCTAGTCCCACCCCAGCACATGGCCACTCTACGCTTGGCCAACAGCAATAGCAGGCCCACCAGGCGCCCATGCATTGTACGGATATCCTCCACGCACCCAAGCAGCGCGGTTCTAGGAGTGGCAGGTATCTCCATTTCGACTATTTCAGAGATTGCATTGAAAACTGCCACCCAAAAGGCGTAGACATCTGCACACTCCCATGCCAAATGTAGAAAACCAGCCCCCGGCGCCCGGCAGCGTACACAACGCGCATCTTCACGCAACCCCAAAGAGTGCAACCACACTGGGGTGTAATATAGTCTGTGCAAAAATTTTAAATGCAACAATCTAAACCTGTAATTTGGTGTCAACGCTCTCATATGCACACAGCAGTCACGCCACAGAGCCTCCGAGATGGGCTCTCCCAGGTCCGCTTCCCACGCGATCCTAGACGGCTCCCGGAGATTGTTCCTCTGTTCCTGCATACAGTTATATAATTTGGTGACCAGCCTATTAGGCGACTGCGCGCAGCAAAGGACCTCCAGCGCACGGAACTCCACAGGGGTCTCAGCCGAACCCCACAGGCGGTTCCGCAAAAAAGAACGAACTCGGATCACATACATACGCTGAAGCGCCGTGCACTCGCGACCAGCCAATATCTCAGATACATCAAGCAAGCGGCCGTCCACCATCCAATCTCTCATCTCGGTCAGACCAGCATCTCGGAGAAACCCACGCACTCCACCGTCAGGGTACAACTGTCCATCGGCTATCGCCATGACCGGCAAAGAAGGAGCGCACGGGACCGCATCAGCATACCCCACGCCCGCATCGTACATGCCACTGTATCAATCTCCCGCACCAGGGACGGAACACGTCCACCAAATGCCCTCGCCAGGTCATATGGCCAGACAGAGTTGCTCTCAGGCGCCAAGTGCGGCAGATAACGGATAGGATTCAGCCAGTAATACGTAAAATGCGCCTGAGCGCATAGATAGTATAGTTCCATATCTGGCGCAGCGAGCCCACCTAATTCAAACGGCAGCGTCAGCCTCTCCCATCAAATGCGCGCGCGTCGGCCCGCCCATACCAAGCAGATCAGTGCCGAGCGCAGACGTTTTTAGTAGTTCCTCGGGAGTGGGAGAGGAAGATTCACAAATAAGTACAAAAACTTCGGTAGGACCACCATCTTTGCAATAGCAATACGCCCTATCAATGATAACGGGAGGGCTCGCCAGGCCTCTACCTTCCCCTCCAGCCACGCCAGAGCAGCGCCATAGTTAGCCAGCCACAACTCCTCTACATCGCAACTCAGCTGAATACCCAAATACCGCACCGGCCCATCCGCCCACACCAGAGGGTATCGAGAGTCATACCGCGACACCTTGGGGGTCAACGGCAGCACCACAGATTTAGACCAATTAATAGTAATACCTGAAAAGGTACCAAAACGTACGATCTCATCCAGTAACGTATCCAGATTCTGGTCAGGATTCCGTACATATAATGCAATATCATCTGCGTACAGAGATATCAAAATAGGGCACTGCCGGAATTGCAATCCTCTGTCGTTATATCTCTGTCGAAGCCGGGCCGCCAAGGGCTCCATCGCCGCAGCAAAAAGGAGAGGGGACAACGGGCATCCATGGCGCGTGCCGCGCGCAACAGGGAACGGGGCAGACACGCTCCCATTGAGACGCAATCTAGCAGTGGGCAACGTATACAACAATTTAATCCAGCTAAGGAAGCGCACACTAAGGGGGTCATTCTGACTCCCGCCGGCCGCGGTAACCGCGGTGCTGGCGGGAGCCGCCAGAATACCGCTGCGCGGTCAGAAGACCGCCGCGGTTATTCTGTGTTTCCCGCTGGGCTGCCCCTTCGAGGAAGCCGGCTCCGAATGGAGCCGGCGGAGTGGGAAGGGTGCGACGGGTGCAGTAGCACCCGTCGCGATTTTCAGTGTCTGCATGGCAGACACTGAAAATCTTTTAGGGGCCCCCAGGGGCCCCACGACACCCCTCACCGCCATCCTGTTCCTGGCGGTCAAAACCGCCAGGAACAGGATGGCGGTGAGGGGGTCGGAATCCCCATGGCGGCGCAGCAAGCTGCGCCGCCATGGAGGATTCCACAGGGCAGCGGAAAACCGGCGGGAGACCGCCGGTTTTCCGTCTCTGACCGCGGCCATACCGCCGCGGTCAGAATGCCCTTGGGAGCACCGCCAGCCTGTTGGCGGTGCTCCCGCGGTCCCAGGCCCTGGCGGTCGATGACCGCCAGGGTCAGAATGACCGCCTAAGTCCCACCCGACCCAACAGAGCAAACATATAGTCCCATGTCAAGGAATCAAACGCTTTAGCTGCGTCCAGGAAAACAGCTGCTGCATTATCATCCTCTACCAGTGTACCCGCCACAGCGAAAAAGGTGCGCAAATTGTGGCCTGTAGACCTTCCCAGGACAAAACCCGACTGATCCGGAAGCACCAAACTAGGGAGGAGAGGTTGTAGTCTTGCCGCGATCATTTTTGCTAGGATTTTATTATCAATATTTATCATGGAGAGCGGACGATACGAATCGCATCGGGTCGGGTCCTTTCCAGGCTTCAGGATCGTCACTATCAAAGCCTCCCGGAGCGAGGCCGGGAGCGACCCAGTCTCCAGGGCTTCTGCATAGACCTCCAACAGCCGAGGAGCTAAAATATCCACATACTCTTTATAGAACGCAGAGGTCAGGCCATCCACACCAGGAGACTTCTCTCCAGGCAAGCCACATATGGCCGTAGCCACCTCCTCTATTGAGAATGGTTCGTCTAAGTATTTCCTGTGCACCTCATCAAACCATACTAGCGCAATATCCTCGAAGAGCACCTGTGCATCAGTCGCGCTAGAGCCCGCCGGAGCCGCATAGAGCCTCGCGTAGAACTCATTGAACACCTGCATAACTCCACCCGATCCCGACACACTCCCGCCCTCACCATCCATGACCTCGGAGACATAGTCACTGGCCCAGGGTTTGCGAAGCAAAGCTGGCAACGTACGTCCAGCCCTTTCACCCTCCCCATACTGGCGAGCGCGGGCCTCCCTCCCGAGAAAGCTAACTTCCCTAAGGGAGACCTCCTCATACCGCGATACCTCTCAACGGATCTCTGCCAGAACATCACTGGACCAGTGAGATGCCAGTCGCCTTTCCAACTCAGCAAGCCGTGACTCAATTTCAGCCATCTCTCGCCTCAGAGTTTTAACTATACCATATTGTTTAGAAAGACAAACCCCTCTGATAACAACTTTAAACGCCTCCCAAAGAGTTCCTGGGGACCTCACCGATCCCTGATTCTCGGCAAAATACAGTCTAATCGCCTCCTGCAGTTCCTCTCGGAAGGCCGCATCCCGAAGCGCCCCCCTAGGCAGCCGCCACATAGCCGACCTACCCAATTCAGTCGGTATCTCCAATTCCAGACACACCGGCGAGTGATCTGACAACGTACGAGGAAGATGGTCAACCGCTCTAGTCCAGGCCAGCATATCCCTGGTGCCCAGCCACCGATCAATACGTGACCAGCTACCATGCACATAATTCAAGCATGTACCCTCCCTCGCCTCTCTGTGCCGCTGCCGCCACAGGTCCGCCAGCGCACCATCCCGCATCACGGCCTCCAATGCCTTAGCCACCGCAACATGCTGTATCCTGGCCGAGCTCTCCCTATCCATCTTGGCATCAAGTACGACATTAAAATCTCCCCCCCCAAAGCACCGCAACCGGCCCCAGCGACTCCACCAGGCGCCACAGCTCCAAGAAGAAACCTGGATCATCAACATTCGGCCCATACACAGCAACTAAGCGACACGCTTTGTCCAGTAGCACACCACTCATCAGTACGTATCTGCCATTTGGATCCACCAGGACCTCTTTCGTGCGCCACTGCAGACCCTTACGAAGAAGGACTGCAACTCCACGGGAGTAACCCGAGTACGTGGAGCAATGCATCTCACCCACCCACCCAGTTTTTAGTCTGCATATTGTGGACCTCACCAAGTGCGTCTCGTGAAGCATACAGACATCAATTGCATGTCTCTTAACATATGCAGCCACAAGACGTGCTTTCCTACTATCATTAAGCCCTCGCACGTTCCAAGTCAAACATCTGACCACAGACACTTCCTCACCCCTCGGCCCCATCAACAAACAGCCACTGTTGCACGCAAAGGCCTACCTCCACCTGCCATAAATTTAGCAAAGGAACAAATAAAACATCCATATAAAGAAGAAGGAACAATACCCCACGAACATGTGAGAAACCCCCCACCCACTCAGGCCCCCCAATCGGACCCAACCAATGACCCACCCATCTTGGCCCCAAAAACCCTCCTCGAGAACAAGAACAGTGTATGACAGGACTCATCCCAGGGGCTGTGACCGGCCTCATACCTCCCCGCCCAGCTGACACCGGGAGAGAGGGGCCCGTGGGCCAACTACAAGTCACTAAGCAGACGGGACCAGGCAAGGAGCAAACCAGCGCACCCAAGCAGTTCCAACAATGAGTATCAGGTCGATCGGAGCGTATTAGTCATTGTCACTCAGGGCAACGTCGTCATCGCCACGGCCCCGGCGCTCCGCGGTCTCCCGCCTCTTAGCCAGCTGCCGAGCAAATTTGGTCGCCTGTTTCAGATCCGTAAAGTAGAGCATCTTACCCTCATGACGCACCCTCAGCTTAGCAGGATATAGCAGGGTAAAGCTTACTCTCGCTTGAGACAACAGTCGCTTAACCGGCAGGAAAGCACGTCTCTGGGACTGCACACCAAGAGTGTAGTCTGGGAAGAAATTTATTTCGGAGTTCTTATAAAGCAACGGACGTCTCTCCCTTGCCAGATGGAGTACAGTGTCACGATCACGGTAGTTCAGTAGACGCGCAATGATTGGGCTTCGGGGGGTCCCGGGCGGGGGGTGAGGCCCCAAAGATCTGTGAGCTCTCTCAACCACTAACATCCGAGAAAGCTCACCAGCAAACAGATCAGATAACATCTGCTCTATAAAGTCTTCCATTCGACCCATATCGGTCGCCTCCGGCAGCCCCACAATGCAAATGTTATTGCGGCGGGATCTTGATTCCAAGTCCTCGTTCTTGTTACGTATGACTTCAAGAATTCGCTCCATTCGTGCAATCTGATCCCTGTCACCCTGGCGTGCGTCCTCTATCTCAGATGTGCGTGACTCCAGGACTTCAAACCTGGAGTCATGATCGTCTACACGTGCCCTAATGCGATCAAGTTGTTCAGTTACATGGTCCAGTTTGGCATCAATGCCAGCCAAGCTGGCCTTAAGGTCCAAGAACATGGACTTCACCGATACCTCAGAGCTATCCTCTCCGTTCAGCTCCTCACAGGGCTGGGATCTGGCAGCAGCGTTCTTCTTTTCCCCCCCCTCAAAGGTAAGTTTGGTCTGGCGCTGATCAGCCTTGCCCATCGTTCCACTCTGCACCAACACCTCCGACCAGGCCCAGGCAATTAGAACCAATCAAAGGGAAGCCCGAAATCCAGGGACTCCTCCAGTAAGCGCAAAACTCACCGTAGTCCCCCACACCATCAGCAGAGGTCATCAAATAGTGGGGCCCCAGAACGTCAGCCAGTCTGCTCAGGCCCGCTTGGCCCACACTGCCCAGCCGGATAGTCGCCACTCGTTCACCCTCCTCGGGCCACCTCGATCACAGCCTTCACCGCCCTCAACCGGGCATTACTTCGTATCCTCAAATTAGCGGCCCGGGGAGCCCGCCTGAATATTCCGGGCAGTTCCTCCCAGAAGCCAAGGGAGAGCAACTACGAACTTCAAAGGCCCCCTGAGAGGCTTCACCTCAACGGCTTGTCTCCGTTCGGGCCTCCTCCTCGCCTGTTTAAGCCGCCAGGCCCCAGGAGAGCCACGGGGCCCAGCAGTGCTTCCTCTGCGGCAGCGCCACCGTAACCAAGCGTGTTGCAGGGCCGCGACACGACCGCGTCGCCGAGTAGCCCCCAGGAGCAGCCCCGCACCCGGCCGCACTCCTCCGGGAGCGGCCGCGGGCCACTACGTCCGCCCGCCCGCTCTGCACCCTGCGCAGCTCCGCGCCCGGCCACACACCTCCAGAAGCAGCCATGGGCCTCCACGTCCGTCCGTCCGTCCGCCCGCTCCGCGCCCTGCCCTGCCCTGCCCTGCACGCCCTGCCCTGCACGCCCTGCCCTGCCCTGCCCTGCCCTGCACGCGCGGGCGGGCGGGCGTGGCCGCCAGCAGGCCCGTCCGCGTCTCTTCACGGCCGCTCCGGTCGCTCCGCCGCTCCCGAGCCGCCAAAAGCAGCCCAGGGGCTCCTCCTAGAAGAGCGCGCTAGGCTCGCACCCGCCAGCAACGTCGGATGGGGTAATGGACGGATAAATGGCCCCGGGCCAGGCAGAGCCTCACGTAGTGACGGCCATCTTGCCCGGCGGTCAGGCCATGCCCCCTGACATGAAGTCCAGTTTAGATACAAAGGAGTATCTGTAGGCTTATGGTACAGATCAGTTATAATTTTGTGTTCATGAATGGTGAGTAACGCATCCAGAAAAGGGAGATGACTCTTCTGTATAGTATTGCTGCCAGTGAGTTTAATGGTAGGATGGATACTGTTGATAAAAGCTGTAAATTGCTCCAGTGTTCTGCTTCCTGCATTCAATTATTATGAATATGTCAGCAATGTATCGTAGCCATACCAGTGGTTTGATGTTAGAACATGCAAGTATATAGTCCTCCAGTTTGCCCATGAAGATATTTGCATAGGAAGGAGCCATCCGAGTGCCCATGGATGTCCCTTGTGTCTGCAGATGGTGTTCACCATTGACGGTGAAATTGTTGGATTTAAGAATAACTCTTGCAAAGTTGGTATGCACATTTGTTGATGTTTCTTTTACGGTTCTTTTATTAAGAGCTTCAGATAATGCCATAAGCCCATCATCACGTGGTATATTGGTGTATAATGATGTAACATCAAATGTATCCAGAAGAGTGTCATCATCAAATGTGTTGGTTTGATTTCATTTTTCATTAATCTGAAGAAAGTGACTGGTGTCCTTAACAAATGATGGAAGTTCTTGGACAATGGGCTGGAGGTGCAGGTCGACAAATAAAGATAGTCTCTCAGTGGCTATATCATTGCCAGAGATGATGGGGTGGCCAGGATTGTTCATTTTGTGAAGCATATAGAATCTCCCAGGTCTTGGTTTGGGGTGAACAAGTGTATCTGCTGATGTTTCATTAATAAAGTTTAAGCTCCTGTACTTTTCAACCAGGTTTTTGATTTCTTTGTTCAAGTCTTCTGTGGGATCAGTTTCTACAGGTGTGTAAGTGTTGGTACCCATCAGTTGTCTCATTCCCTCCTCAATATAATCACATACTTTCATGGCAACCACTGCACCACCTTTGTCTGCCGGTTTTATAATAAAATCTGTTCTCTGCTGAAGGTGGTGGAGAGCTTTTCTTTCCTCTCTGGTCATATTATCAAAAATCCTTTTAGGTGTTGATTCTTTGATGAGTTTGTTAATGGATAACATTTATGTATCAAGAACAGGATTTCTACCACATTGAGGAGTCCATGATTTGGGATGGCGGAGCTTCTTAAATGGATCTGAAAGGTAGCTTGGAAGATCAACATTAGAATTATTGTTAAAGTATGCTGAAAGTCTGCATCTTCTCTCGAAGGTTTTTAGGTCTCTCTACATGTTGGCTGTATTATGGTCCTTAGGTACAGGACAGAAATAGAGGCCTTTGCTCAAAAGGTTTAATTCACCTGGTGATAGCAGCCCTCCAGTTAAGTCAATAACTGTATCTGATGTCTGGAAGGGCTGTAGCTGGTTGGTGCTATGCAGTCTTTTTTGTCTTCGAAATCTTCTGCTTTTTTTAATGCTGTTTACCCACGCACACTGACTACTGAATCTCCAAAAACAGAATGATTTATTAAGTGGTGATTTGGGAGAGGAGGTATATGAAATCTTAACATGTCTCTTTTCAGTTTTGCAGATTTAATTTTAAAAGCATCCGGTTAACAACGAATATGTAACAACAAATGTGTAATCATAAATATTTTTTTTAAATCTCACTGTACCAAACACTATTGACGTAGCACACACACCATGATGGCATTAGAAAAATAAATTCCACTGAATCACACAAGTTGTCATAATTAGGGTTCAACTGTAGAAATGCTAAACAAATTTTACGTACACATTTGAAGATAATTGATGAGCGAGAGGATGTAGACATGATGAATATCCCTTTTGCTTTTCTAGATGACCTAAGTAAAATATTAAATTACCTTTTAGGGCAATGAAATGAAACTTGTTACATTTACAAAATATCTGCTAACCAAACAGTACGTTGTTTCACTAACTTGAAGAAGAGCTGTTGATTGTGGTTGAGGACTGCACTCGAGAAAGTGCCTGGGGTGATCTTGTGCTAGATTAAAGAAAAAGGGAAGACATTTAAAGAACAAAAACCTTCATACAGCCATTGAAAACTTTCTTTAGTAAAAATATGCAAAGTTCTATGAAAGACTTGGGGCACCATAAAGTTTTTACAATAGCAACACGCTCAGCCAGTCAGGAGAACTCTGGTGTTTGAGATCTGCATGCCTACTCAATCTTGCAGTTACTGCTTGCAGGACCATTCACAGTGCTAGAATATGGTTTGTCAGGTCAGAAGCGATGAAATAAAACATTACTTATTCATATTCTTTGGGGTCCGAAATCAGAATGGGTTTCTTCATCAAATCTCTGAACCTTTCTATGAATAGAGAGACCATTCTTCTTTAAACAGTGTAATAAGTAGCTTATAAGGCATCAATTTGTTTTTTTAAGAGCTGAAAGGGAATATTTTGAATGAATAAAAAGAGAAAAACAGAAATCAATAGGTCACCCAAAGGAAATACTACTCCTCCTGAAATCTTAAGGCAGCCAGGCATCTACTGGAGCCAACAATAGACTGTAATTGTAGTTAACACTTCAGTTAATTTTTACAGCTGACCCTGAGTGGCAAGGCTATAAAATGCTGTTCTCCAAAACAGACTGCTGAATTCAAAGGGAAGGCAGGAAATGTAATGCTCCACTGAAAATACATTCCTCCAAACCCTATGCTCTGGTACTAAGTATTATTATAGGAAAGTATACAAGGATTAGAGAAGGTAACCTGCATCTGGCCTTCATCGACCTATCATCAGCATTTGATTGTGTATTACATGACAAACTATGGGATATTTTAAGTACCATGGGGGTAGAACCAGCTATAATTCAGTTTATACGAGAAATGTATACAGGATGTAGTGCAAGAGTGAGGTATGGCCTAAAGGGGGAAAGTACTCGCCCTTTCGGCATACATAGAGGCGTGCGCCAAGGTTGCGTTCTTGCCCCGTTTTTGTTTTCAATGTATAAATAATTTAGAAAACGTATTGGCTAGTAACTATAAAGACCTACCCCAAATAGGCAATCGTGCTGTTCCGGTTTTACTCTATGCAGATGACGCAGTTTTAATGGTCAGGACCCCGCTAGCCCTACAAAAACTCCTAACTACCTGTATCACATTCATGTCACAACTGGGTCTCACTGTCAATCGCTCAAAAACTTTCATTATGAACTGTGGCGGGAAACGCGGCAAGTCCTATAATATTACTACGGCAGATGGGAGAGTAGAAATTGCGCAAACCTTTTCTTACCTGGGCATAATGTTTGACAAACAAGGTTCCTGGGCTAACTGCAGGGAGATGAAAAAAGCTCAGCTTATTAAAACAACGGTGGCTTTAAGGCTTTTCTCCAAAAGGATAGGGGGGATCACCCCGCCAAATATGATAAAAATGTATAAAGCCAAGTGCACCCCAGCTGCCATGTACGGGTCTGGAATTTGGGGATACACCAATTGTAATCTGGTGCAGATGGCTGAAAACGATTTTATGAGACATCTATTGATGGTACCAAAAGGTACATCATCATACATTATCCACTCAGAACTGGGGCTCCCCTTTATTACTGACTTGATAAAGATCCAACCCTTATTGCTATGGCACAAAGTTTGGACCTCGGAACATACTGAACTAAATAAGGCCATTCTGACTGACTGTATGGAGTCCATATACGCAGCAAGGGTGCCCTGGCTACGATACATTATGACCTTCTTTGATAACATGGGCAATAAAGCCTATTACACAAACCCAGCCTCGCTGGAGAAAATCTCTAGGAAGGACTTGACTGCTTTGGCATTAAAACATCTAGAAGATCTACGATGGGAAGTCGAATCAAAAAAGCCTACCGTCATTTATAATCAAATAATTTTGTCAACAGAGGCCATTCAGCCTTATTTGACGAATGTGATAATCCCCCGCCATCGTTTTGTTCTCACCAGATTGAGGCTAGACATATTCCATCGTCTAGTGACCTTTCCAACTATGAATGACTGGAGTACCACCCTGAAGCCTTGTCCATGCGATGCAATGGCACTCCAAACCACAATTCACATGGTTTTATTTTGTAAATTCTATGCCAAGCAAAGAAAGCGCTTAGTTGCCCCTCTTCTAAGGTTAATCAATCTCCCCCAGTGTCGCACCGCGTATGCCAGCCTCCAGGTGCTATCCTCGATTGAGATGTGCGGAATCCTGGCCAATTTTCTATGCTCTGTATTAAACACAAGAAAGCGCATGGGGGCAGCAATGTAATTTTATCTAGTCCACCCAATGGTTAGTTTTTAGGATATTCTCCTTAAAGAATTTTAAACATTTCTCATTTACGGATCTTTTTCATTATTGCAAACTATTAAATATTTTTAGCTTATTTATTGTATTTATTGTATATTGAAATGTAGAATATTTGATACTTTTATGACTTGTGGAAAGTCAAATAAAGTTTTTGTACTACTACTACTCAGATTATCTCATAAAGAACAAATGCCTGAAACCAATGAAGATCAACAAAAGACCCAAAAGACCTCACGTCTACCTAAACTCCATTTACTCTCCTCATCACCTCAGCCAAAACCACTTTCTACAAAACCATCATTAATGAAGCTTTCTTCAGATACAAAGTACTCTTCAAACACGTCAAACACTACAGCAACCCCAATCTCCACCTGTAAAATTAATTGAAAAGTACAATGCCATCAACCACTACTTCATCAAGAACAAAAACAAAATCAGTCCCCAAGATCAGAACAGACTCCATGAAGACCATCAAATAAGAATAAAACATCCTAGCCTCAACCATCAAGAAAGGAATCCATGGAAATGCACTCACACCACTCGGAACATTGTCAATGCCTTCTACAACCAAATAACCTTCCCAGATAAACTCAAAGTAGGACAGATCTTATGTTAGACGGAGATAAGTCTGACCTACTACCACTCCAAAACCCACCTCTCAATCAGTCTGTCTGGCACTGTAGAAGGAGAGACTGTCCAGAAAGAGCGAGATAATCAGTGTACCCTGTGGCGGTGGGACATCAAGAGAGAGCTGACTGCACAAAAGAGAGCTATATAAGACCTGCCCCCCATCTAAGTTCCTTGCAGAAAACACAATTGTGGGATCATTTTGGGCCCGGTCAGGGCTGCAAATGTGTGGCTGCCATAGGCTCAGAGGGGAACTGCAACTGTTGTCATTAACACAGGCCCAGAGAGGGATTACAACTGCCTTCATCAACATAGGCCAGACTAGGGCCCGATTACGATCTTGGAGAATGGGGTTACTCCGTCACAAACGTGACAGATATCCCATCAGCTGTATTACGATTCCATTATATCCTGTGGAGATCGTAACACGGCGGATGGAATATCCGTCACATTTGTGACAGAGTATTCCATCTACCAAGATCGTAATCAAGCCCTAGGTCTCCATCTACCTCCAGTCTGATCAGGACCACAACTGCAGTGATCACCCTTGATCCAACCCAGACTGAATCCGTTCTCAGCCTAGGCAAAGCCTCATCGCCACAACCTCTGGAGACTGCGGCATCAGCATGGACTCCGTGATCTGAGGCTTAGAGGACAGCCGACTAACGTTGACCATGTCTTGCTTGCAAAACACCTTCTGTTCAATGCGGCCCCCACAGAAAGCATGTAGGAGGAACACCACTTCAACAAGAGGACTCAAAATATATCTCCCATATCAAGCAGGGGTAAGACTTAAAAGACTGGGTACCCATTCGACTCTGGGTCTGAGGGATGCATTTGTCCTTCAGTCGTGCTATCTTCTGACTTCCAAAGAGGAGAAGAGGGATACCAAGAGCTAGGGGGTACGAGGGAGTTTGAAGGGTGTGGAACCTTAAAATGAATCACATCTGTGTTTAAGAAACGAATAGGGCTAGTTAAGAAACATTTGTTGGTAAAACAGGCATTTAAATTCATATAGTTGGCAAGGACAGATATCCTGATTACTAGAATAAAAGTTTACGATCTATTGAAACAGTATTCTGCGATCATGTGCATAAAAATACTAGGGAGGTCTAGTTACCTGTAGAAGAATCACTCTCAAGGATATTGACTTGTGTGATTATTGGGAATGTGTAGTAGTTTGTAGAGTACAACTCAGTAAAACAGTGTAAAAAAAAAAAAAAAAAAAAAACACAAAACAAACTGTTTATTACATACTATAATGTCAAGCAAGAAAATGTAAGCCTAACGGACAGATCTGCCACTTTGGAAACTGAAAACTATGCTAGAGTCCCAACCTCGGCTCAACATCCAGTGATTCTAGACAAATCTCTTAATCTCCCCATACCTAAAAAAAAAAAAAGCTTTACTGTAATCTGGTGCTTGCGTAAAGTGCTCTACTGTCCTAGGGCAAAGTTTGCTCTATATAAAACTGCATAAAATGTACAAAAACAAAAACAAGAAAAGAAAAATTAAAACACCATTAGGTGTCTCGCGTCACTCTTGCCCATCGTACAATCACTCAGTTTTATGTTCCATCAAATCAGCCACAGAATCTAGTTCTAGTAGCTATCACAACTTATCACTTCAATTAAGGTCATCTTCCAGGGTATCCGAGGTTCTAATTTGTCGTCATATTGCCAGTGAATCAACAGGCATCAGTATGGGAATACGTTTTGGATTTCAAGAATCTGCTTTCCAGAAGATTTGGTCTTTGCTCTCATTTCTTTAAGCCTTCTAAAGAGATGACACTCCAAAATCAACTGCCTATGTGATTCCCCTAACATATATTTAAGAAACAAATACGACTAGTTAAGTAAGAAACATTTGATGGCAAAACAGTAATTTAAATTCATATACTTTTCAAGTTCAGATATGCTGATTAGTTTATCTATTGAAAGTGTTCTGAGATCATGTGCATACATAGAGACGTTCAATGCTCGTCAAGGTCAGGGAGGATCCCATGATGAAACAACTGAATGTATATCATGTGAGTTGCTCCAGATTGGCTGTATGTCAGGCACATTAGTACACTGGCATTCGACAATTTTAGGCCACACCTTCTGAATATTAAGAGACTACTGTATCAGAATAGGCTGCAGCATAGGTTACACCGCCCGTGCTGCTGCATATCCACAGTTCAAACCAAGAAGAGTTAGACTTCTGTTACAAAATGAACCGGGACCTTTGTGCAGTTGCAGAACAGAAAGCAAACCTTTGGCTGACTGCTAGCAGACATCACTGATGCTTAGCAATTCACAGAGGTTTGGCACCTCTTACCTGAGACATTGCTCAATGGGTAATCCTCTCAGTATATAGTCGGCTGCTCTGTGTTTGAATCCATATGTGCACTGCTGCACCTCTGACAACAATTAAGAAGGGACCGGTGGTTTTTTGGATTGAAAAAAAGGTTTTCCATTTGGGAATGAGAACACAGGGGTAGTGGTTTGCTGTGGCTTGCAGGCCAACAGCCCTGATTGCAGTCCTGCCTAATATTCATAAGGCGGGTCATTTTGAAACTCTCTGCAAATGGTGATTTTGCGATGTGACGCATTAGTACATAAGTCACATTGCAAAATCACAGTCCGTTTGCACAACTTCCGTGAGCAATCTGTGACCACTTCCTGCAAATGTACTTTTTTTTTTAGTATATCTGTACCAGAGATTCACTTGTGTTATTTGTCACTTCATATCGGCAGGTTTAGAATCTGAACAAATGTGAACCCAACCCATGCCAACATTTAATACATAAGAGTCTTCACTTGGAACTTGACAGAAGCACTTAACATCAGTAAAGTCAACATAGTGTGCCTTAACACCCACCCTAAAACATTTTTTTGCGAGAAAGGTTCCCAGAAATGACATAGTTTAATGGTCCTAAGATGATCGATTGAAAAGGTTTCTAATAACAGCTTATGTTTACCTTTGTAGCTGTTCAATCTGTCGAGAAAGCTTCTTATTCATTTCTTCCAGCTTTGCAATCTAAATTTTAAATAAGTATTGTTTTCATTTTCAACCATTAGGCGAGCCTCAGCAAATACCTTTACTTTATACATTATATTTTTTTGCTTCCACTGTAGGTACATGATTCAAAATATGATTTGGGCAAAAATTTAATTTAGATTTTCAGAACAAGCTACAAGAAACACAAAGTGATATTCCATAAAGTTTGCACATCAACACATCCTGAACATACCCATCATGTGAACATCAGTTAATTGTAACTCCTCCCATGTTCCCACTAAGCAGAGTGCGAATACCCAAATCCCGCAAAAATGTGGAACATCGAAAGGACTAATCCCCATCCCTCCACCTTACCTCATCACAGCAGCACCACAAGAACAACGCCCCATACAATACTGCACATGTTAAAAGCAGTAAGATCTAGGGCATTATCAGCTTTCCCTTATCCAACAGGCTTGGCCTTAGTGGTCCTCCACTGTCTATGGCGTGAGATGCTACTGGAGGCAGTGCTGCATAAGAACCCGACAAACATTTACAGTGCACTAATGATGTTCCTACATCTGAATGGTCAGGACCAGCATTCTCTCTGTCATTACCAATACAAGGGCCATGATCCTGCACACAGTAGATGGGACATACCCTAACAAAGGAAGTAGGGGGTAGGCGATGAAAGATCAAAGAAAAAATCCTGCCACCACTTCTGCACAGCAGAACATGACTAAGCAACGTGGAAAACTGAGACCAGTGACTACGTCTACATGAAGTGTCAGAACTGGGGCTAAACAGTCGCTTCTGGGCAGTGTGTAATACAGTCTATAAAGACAATTAAAGTGAAATTGCCTGTGATAACGTTTATGTGCAGTTGAACAAAAATGTTCATTAAAGTTACTTGCTCTGCACCTCACTTTACACATGTACATTGACGTAGAGCTACTGCAATTGAAATGAAATCATTATGATGTGTTAAAGTGTGTTTTTTTATGGGTTCTGCAGTTAACTAGTGTTAGAAATTGGGTTTCTGGTTGACAGAGGAATGCACCCTGATTAAGCAGGAACCACAATACTAGTCAGAGTAAGTCACAAACACAGCACAAATTAACCTGTGCTCACCCTCTGGTAGCTTGGCACAGAGCAGTCAGGCTTAAATTAAGATGCAATGTGTAAAGTATTTGTGCAAAATTCAAACAGTATAACAGTGAAAACACCTCACAAAAAGAGACTACACATGGTTAGAAAAAGAGAACTTAATTTAATAAATAAAACAAAACCTAAATGACAAAAATCCAATAAGTGGAACTTTAGATTTGAATTTTTACAAAATAATCTTTAGAAAAGCACATAGAAGCAAAAAGTGCCAAATGGGTCTTTTTGATCGTGCCAGACCTGGTCAAAGTCAAAGGTTCAGGCCTACTGCGATGGAGTGTGTGCCGGCTACAAGGACACAGTAAGTCCGCTGAACAAAAGTACCTTAATACTGGATGCGTCGAAGTCTAACATGCGGGGAGCAGGCTGAAACGATGTGTCTGTGTCAATCCCTGCAGTGGAGGTAATGCGTTGATCTTTACCGAGTAGTAACAGAGATGTGTTGATTTTCTCCACGCAGCAGCGGTGATGAGTACAGAAAGACCAGTTGTTACCCACCCCAGACAAGTGATCAGAGACAGGCTGCAGGCATACAAGGCTAAGAGCAGGAAAATGCCAACTTTCTAAAAGTGGACTTTTCAAAATTGTAACAATAAATCAGACTTTCCCATTATAGAGTATTTATCATTACAAACGTTGAGTATTAGTTAGGCATCTTTACCATTTCAAGATGGCCACCATGGACACTGGAATGGTCACATGACCTGTCACTTCCTTAATTAAACATGCTGGGAAGACTGGCAATGTTTCATTCCCACTCGCATGGGTTGAGCGGATGGAGACAGATGCTAGCAGGCCCATATTTAGAAGGGATCTAACTTGGGTGTTAAGGAGATTGGATTACGTGACACATTAATAAGGAGTGTATTTACATTATGTTAGATAGGCGCTCCACTGTCTGATCTGCAGAATCTCCCAGGGTTCATCATTCAGCCTAATCCTGTTAGACATTTACATGACTGTGCTCACTGACATCATCAGAGCACATGACATCTTCATCATTTCCTATGCAACAGCATCCAACTCATCCTATCAGTGTCTGACAAGTCCACCACCTCCAGAACCAACTTTACTGACTTTGTGATCAACGTATCGGAGTGGATGAAAGCCAACTGCCTGAAACTCAACTCCAACAAAATGGAAGTGTTGACCTTTGGGAACAAGAACTCCCACTGGAACATCACTTGGTTGTGTTCAGAGCTTGGATTGACATCAACCAGCCATGCAAGAAACCTGGGAATCATCCTCAATAATAAACTCAACATGACAGCATAGGTCAACGTAGTCAGCTCCTTGTGGTTACCCAGGAATCTGAAACAAACCATCACACAAGTCCTTATCACACGAAGAATATACTTTGGCATCACACTCCACGCCGGAATTTCCAACCACCTCCTCCACCCTGACTCCAGACTACACAGAATGCCACAAGATTCATCCTAGACCTCCCATGGCACACCCACATCACATCTTAGAGAGCTCCACTGTCTCACCATACATAAACAGTGACAATTCAAACTCCTCATGCATGCTTGGGAGGCACTGCACAACAAAAGCCCACCATACCTTAATACCTGCCTTTATGTCCACCAACCCAACAGATGCCTGCGCCTAGCCTAACTCTAATTTGCGCACATACCATTGTTGGACCTGGCCCCTTTTGCAGGGTTATCCCCAACCATTTTACCTTCTTCCGCCTATTTTTTCGGACTTGTTTTGGTTCTGGGTACTTTACCACTGCTAATTAGTGCTAAAGTATATATGTTTGCTGTCTAAAATACATTGGTGATTAGTTCCTCCATGATTGGTGTTAGAAATGGGGTTCCTGGTTGGCTAGGGTATGCACCTAAGCCAAGCAGAACCCAACTACTCTAGTTAGGGCAAGGGAGTTACATGCCCAAGGTAACCCCTGCTCACCCCCTTGGTAGCTTGGCACGAGCAGTTAGGCCTATCCCAGAGGCAATGTGTAAAGCGTTTTCACAACATACGATGCACTATCCCCACCACAAAGGAAACACAACACCAATTTATATGAAAATATACTGTATTGTACACAACGCAATTATTAGACCAAACACAACAGGTCAGTAATATCCTACTACCCAAGCAGTTGTCAGAACGTTACACATTAGTTACACTGCAGAACCAGCAGTAGTCACATATAACACACAGGTTAATTATTATTCTGCAACATAAGCAGTGGTCAGGAATCACATTCCTACACAAATGCACTTGTCATAGAAATATCATAAATGCCCATATCAGGAACATTATAAAACAAATGGCAAGTCAGGATAACATATGAGCATGTTATGCCCATAAAAGGCACATTAGCAAACATATATGTTACATCAAAAATAAGCAGGTTAACACATCAAGCCATAACAACCATATGAGGAACATTTAGAAAAGTATGTGTCTCTTTAAAATTTCCTTTATCATGATGAAAGGCATTTCCAGCGCCTCCGGTGCTCTGTGTGCTCACTCTGGGGGGCCACTCCGATGATTGTGTCACTCACGCTTGAAGAGAGCATCCCACCCGGGCTGTGGCGGTGATCGGTGACGGCGGAAAATCGCGACACCGATAACGCAACTCTCTCACCAGCCGCCGGGGGCATAAAGAAAAGCACTCTTCGTGCGCTGAAACAGTGGAAGCTCACAGGTTGCAGAGGCCACAGCACTCAGCCGCTGAGGGACACAAAAAGGAAGCACAGGGCGGCAGGGCCCAGCAGCAGGCCAGCACACAGGTGGATGCAGACAGTTGGCAGTTCCTCCTCATGACCAAGCAGGTCACAGGTCAGCACAGCAGAAGAAGTCCATGGCGGTTCCTGGTGAGTCCCTCCAGCAGCATTCTGTGTCCAGTTACAAGCAAGTTCCAAAGTGTCTCCGAATTGTAGGGAAAACTCCCATATCAGTTTTGGGTAAACGACCCTATTGTGTGAGGCCAGGGCACAGCCTTTACAAATGCAGGTGTGCCCCGCCTCTCCCTTCTCTCAGCCCAGGAAGACAATTCAGTATGCAGATGCACCTATGTGACACCTCCACCCTCTCTGTGTACAGGCTGTCTGAAAAGTATGCACAAAGCCCAACTGTCACTCTGCCCAGACGTGGATTGGAGTTAAGCTGCAAAACACAAGTGTCATAAGCACAGAGAAATGCTCACTTTCTAGAAGTGGCATTTCTGTAATAGTAATAAAAAATCCACTTACACCAGTAAGCAGCATTTCTCACTACCATTACACCCATACCAAATATGCCTACGCTACCCCTCATAAATCAGACAATACCCCCTAGACATAAGGCAGGGCAATTCCAATGCAATCCTATGAGGAGGCAGCACTCACAGCAGTGAGAAACCAAATAGGCTGTTTGTCACTGCAGGACAGGCCACACAACCAGGCAAATGTCCTGCCTTCTACATACATAGCACCCTGCCCATAGGGCTAGCTAGGGCCTACCTTAGGAGTGACTTACATGTAGTAAAAATGGAGTTCTGGGCCTGGCAAGTAAATTAAGATTCCAGGACCCTGTGGAAAAAAACTTTGCACGCAGGCCCTGCGCTAGCAGGCCTGAGACACGTTTGAAAGGGTACTTCAGTGGGTGGTGCAAGCAGTGCTGCAGGTCCAATAGCAGCATTTAATTTACAGGCCCTGTGTATAGGGATACCACTGTACAAGGGACTCACAGCTAAATTAAATATGGCAATTAGGTATAAGCCAATCATACCAACTTTAGAAGGGAAAGCACCTGCACTTTAGTACTGATCAGCAGTGATAAAGTGCTTAAAGTCCTAGAGCCAACAGCGAGAGGTCAGAAAAAATAGGAGGAAGGAGGCAAAAAGTCAGAGGATGAACCTGTCAAATGGCCAGGTCGAACAATTGGCTTATTTGATTTTCTAGTAAATCCCTAGCACAGTGCACAAGGTGTGCCCAAGGCCTGTAAATCAAATGCTACCAGTGGGCCTGCAGCACTGACTGTGCCACCCACATGAGTAGCCCTGCAAACATGTCTCAGGCCTGCCACTGCAGTGCCTGTGTGTGCAGTTTTAAACTGCCATTTTGACTTGGCAAATGCACCCACTTGCCTGGCCCAAACCTTCCTTTTTAGTACCTATAAATCACTCCTAGTGTAGGCCCAAGGCAGCCCCAGGGGCAGGGTGCAGTATATTTGAAAAGGTAGGACATGTACTGGTGTGTTTTACATTTCCTTATAGTGAACTACTGCTAAAAAAAATAAATTGCCAAAAAATAAAATCACTTTTGCAAGGACTATTACCTTGAAATATCTTTTTAACGTAATTTCCACCTGGGAGCAGATAGAAATGTGGAGTTTGGAGTCTCAGACCTCACAATTTAAAAATAAATTTTTTGGTAAAGTTGGTTTTTAAATTGTAAATTTGAAAATGTCATTTTTAGAAAGTGGGCATTTTTTTGCTTACCCATTCTGTGCTCCTGCCCATCTGAGGAATACATGTCTGGGTCAGAAGACAGTTTGTGAACTCATTTTAGACAGTTACACAAAAGGAGCTCAGGTGTGTCCTGCATACCCTGATGGGTCTTCCTGAGCTAGAGTAGTGGGAGGAGCTGACACTTGCATCTGAATAGGGCTGTGCCGGTCCTTTCACAAAACAGTTTCCAACCCCCTGGAGTGTATTTGGGGCCAGGGCAGGAAAGGCAGGGTCTTGTGCATTACAAAGACTTCTCTTTGAAGTTTGCCTACTTCAAAGACAGAAATGGGTAGAGGTACTGGACCTCTGACCCCACATAGTGAGAACACCTCTGGACTGAGGACATTCTGCCAGGAAGAACAGTTGGATGCTGTAGGAGGGACTGCCACTCTGCCTTTTGCTTTGTTATGCTGACCTACTGCTTGCTGCTTCTGTCCTGCGAGTAAAAGGACTAGACTTTGCTTTCTAATTCCTGCTTTCCAAGGTTCTCCAGGGGCTTCAGTTGAGCTTGCCTCCTGTTAAGAAGTCTCAGAGACATCAAAGACTTCATCTGATGAAGTAAGGAACTGATGCAAGAGTAAGGAACTGATGCATCTCTGGCCCTTTCGACCCATCACCTCCCCTGCGGCCCGCATCGTCTTGGTTTTTTATGCATCTCAGGTACTTTGTCTCAGTCAAGCGTTTCATTGATTTCAAGGAACTACAATTACATTTAATCTTTTCAAAGAGATGTCTTTGCTTGTGCATGTTGAATTTTTGTTATCTTGGTCTGGTTTAACTCAGATAAATATTGACTATTTTTCTAAACTGGTGAGGAGTACTTTTGTGTTTTTTTTTTGACTGTGTTACTGCGTGTGTGTGTACAAATACTTTACACATTGCCTCCGAGATAAGCCTGACTGCTTGTGCCAAGCTACCACTGGGGTGAGCATGAGTTATCTTAGCTGTGTGGCTCCCTTACCCTGACTAGAGTGAGGGTCCCTACTTAGACAGGGTACAAACCACTGCCAACTAGAGACCCCATTTCTTTTTTTTTTCCTTTTTTTTTTCTTTTAAATTCTCAGTACCCAAAAAAACAAATACATACATATTTCATCGATCTGGACAATTATAATATATCACAATGTGAAGGACTGTTAACAAGGACTTTGTGATGTGCCTAATAGTTAGTAATTACTATGCAATACCACATTAAAATCATTTCCTATTAGCTAACCATTCACTTACTGCCCCCCATATATCTTGCCCTTTACGTCTCCCTCTCTTTCCTTTCGATCATACAGTACTTGTTCCAACTGGTATATTGTCAAAAGGCGTTTTAGCCATTTTTGATATGTCGGGGTTGTTGATCCAACCTTGCGGAGGAAATGCACAATCAATACACTGTCATAACGATGAAGATAAACTTAGAGACAGATGACTCACTGATCTCTGGGACCCCGAGTATCACCACCCCAGGTTTTAATTCTATTTCTAATTTGGCAACCTCTTTAATAAACTGCCTCACTCTATCACGCAGATTCGCCAGCATTGTACAAGTGGCAAACATATGAATTGCGTCTACTCCATATAGCTGGCATCTTGGGCAGTGCACCCCCTCGACCCGGCCCCATTGCACTAATTTCCCAGGCATTATATACAGATCGAAGATTGTTTTATAATGTTGTGCCTGAAGGGATGCTGATATCAGGGAGGCCCGCCCTAACTCAAGAGACTCACAGAAATGCTCCTCTTCCACATTCAGCTTATCACCCCACTTTTTGTTATATTTAGACAAATCCTCAGGTAAATCATCGGTCAGTCTAGCATATATTGACCGTATCGTAATCTTGTCACAGGAGATCATCATATCTAACAAAGGGTTCTTTACAAATCCTGCTGCCCCACCGGTTTTCCGAGAAATAAAGTCCCTTACTTGCAAATATTTAAAAAAGCCCTTTTGGGCTAAATCGAACTTCCTGCAAAGATTCTCGAATGTGGTGATTGTAGTGCCCTCCATAAAGTCACCTAATCTTTGTATCCCCTGTTGGTTCCACCTTGCCATGATATTATCTCCAAAAATCTCAGGGAGAAAGGTATTATTCTTAATCAGAGTATAGTAGTTATATCTTCCAAAGCCGAATTTCTTCCACCAAGGACCCCAATCTTTGAAAGCAGCATTTAGAACTTTAAACTTTGTTACCTCCTGCCCTAATGCTGTTTGATCCTCTGTTGTGATCCAACCACCCGGAGTCGTAGTCAGCCAGCAGCTATCAATGTGCTCCTGACCAATATTTGCAGCCCTATATAGTTCTAAGTAGTACTCACGGAAAGCTTCCCTGATGGTGTCGGGTCCAGTGACTATCACCCCTGCCCTGTTCTGTACTTTTAAAACTGAGCCTAAAGAGACCCTTTGGCGGGTCCGCATTGCTAAACTATGCCCTACTTTCTCACTAAATTCATGGCATTCCAATTGCCTTGTTCAAAATGTTTCAGCCATTCTTTCCATTGAATATTTTCCTAACCGCATTTTAGCTATTGATACCTGTTGCAAAGCGTCTTTAATCCCAACATCGTTCTTGATTGCCCTACTCAGCTGTTCTTCTGCAACCTGTAATTCCCCCATGAGTACCTGTGACTGAGCTGCAGCTTGTTTTTGTCGCCTTATGCTGAATCCGAGGGTTTCCCCCCTTATAACTGCCTTTAATGTGTCCCACACTATCTCTATTGAGGCGGTTCCCATATTAAACTTCAAAAATTCCTTCAACCGCATTTTCATATGCTGCATATACAGAGAATCATTCAGCAAAGGCAATCAGACCAGCGTTGGCCCGAATGTAGGTGTCACCCAGGTGCGGGCCGCCACCCCACCCCAGACTGTCCGACTTTTCTCCCTCAAAAAGCCCCAAACTTTCTTAGTCAGTATTCCCTTCAGACTTCCAAGTCCTCGCATTTTTGCCTTTTTCCTTTCTCTGACCCTTTCCTGCCCCTCCCCACATTATGTTGCTTTGAGCCCCAGCAAATATTCTTTTGCCTGAACCTCTGAATTAAATAGTCTGACTTTCCCATTGACCACAGTCTTAATACGAGCGGGTGCCAGCAGATACGCCTTTCCACCTTTGTCTTGAAAGGATTTGATCGCTCTACAGTGACATGGCAATAGTCGGGTCGAGTGAAAAAAGTTACCCCCCTAGTACGTGGGGCATCAGGACGGGCTTTTTCAAATATAGCCTATCTCAAGAGGTAATTCCCCAAATAAACCAATATAGCTCTAGGGTGTTTAGTTTCACCTATATGACCCTCTCGTCGTACTGCTGGGAATCTGTGCGCCCTCTGAACCTCAGACTCCCAATCCCAATTAGTGAACTCCGGAAAAGCATCCTGCATCATTTTAATCATGTATGCCCTGATTTCATTTCCCTCTGCCCCTTCTCCAATGCCTAAGAACCGTAGGTTATTCCTCCTCTGCCTGTTCTCCTGATCCTCCAGTTTCCACATAATATCAGTCAATTGTCCATCATGTGCCGTAGTTTGTTCTCTGAGAGCCACCACGTCTGCCTCTACTGCCATCGTTCTCTCCTCCATCACACTGTTTCCCTTCAATTTCTATACATGATTGTACCACCTTGCGAACAGTCCCTTGTAGACATTTTGTGGCCATCCTTGCCCGTCGCCTTTCTGCCCTTGTCTCAGTCTGCAGTTTTTTAATTGAGTCGTATATAGACTGTAGCATTTCTGAGTCTGTGTTCCTAGTACCGCTACAAAGGACCGAGCTACATACCGGTGCATCTGCCCTCTTAGCCTGCTCCGCCTTGGCCCGAGCCTCAGGAATATGCACCTCTGCCGTACTCATCAGATTGGTTCTTGAGTAGTCCCATTTAAGTGTCTTTCTGCTCTGGCCAGAGAGTTCCGCACTGTCTCTAATAGAAGCCCGCCCCTTACTTTCTCGTCATCGCTGTCGCACTGTGGAGTCTGCTAGTGACAAAAAACTCCCTGATTCGAAGGATATACTGGCTCCAGTTTCACTCGAACTTTGGTCACTGTTGGAGGAATCTGAATCCTCCGTGAAAGAATAACATTTATCACCTCCATCTTTAGGCCAGTCAGGCCCTTTCTTTTTTGTCCCAATTTCTTCAACTCCAGCCACAGATGTTCGGGCCGTAGGCCTTGGCTTCCCTGCATCACCCGTCAGCAGGCTAGTAACTTCCCCCTGGCTGGCTTGAAGGGGATTATCAGTTTCTTGCTCAACGAAGCCTGGTTGCATATTTTCCCCGAGGGGGTGTGTGTATTTCGTTATACTTTAATGGTGCCAGGTGATCCTTGTCGCACACAAGCAGCTCGGTCTCTGGGTTTTCGGAGCTTGCAGCCAGGTTAAGAGAGAGGCCTTCCCCTTGCTTGCGCCATCGACATGCATCCCCTCCCTGCTGTCCGCCACAAGTTCCCCGTTTAGTGTCATTTGGGTGTTGCCTTGATGGGGCGCGATATGCTCGGGTTTATTTTTTTGTGGGCCCTCTTTCCAAAAGCCCGTAATCGTGGTTTGTGCCTTATCTTCCACTAGGGAAGATGCTGGGGGAATGCTGCTCTTAGGATCCTTTACTGCCCCTGCTGACATTTTTCCGCTCAATCTCCCCAAGGCCGAGGCTGGGCGTCTGCTTCCGGGGATCATTTCCCCGTTAAGTTTCTTAGCTCGTGCCCCTCGGGCCGCCTCCGCTTTCTCGCCAAGGTTTCTGCTATTTTGTGGGGCCATAATTATGCTGAAGTTGCTGGGTGATACGCCACAAAATTCCCCAAATCTCATAGCCAAAATCCAGCACTCCATGTGAGCAGTCGAAAGGTATTTGTGAGATGAGCACTCACTAATTTCAAGAAGGCCCGGCCATACATGCCACTTTAACTTAGCATGGCTTGAATGCGCTCAAAGTATCCACCAACACCTTATTGTGCAAAGGAATATCGTATTTGGCGAAATACAGCACCTCACCTCACATCTCTTTGCTTCCTGTGTCCTTTTAAAAAGCCAGGCCAAGTTAGGACGCTGCAGATTAGAACTTAAGGGAGGGGGCCTGCTTCGTGTGTGGTAGATCCATTGTTTCCCGGTGTCTCTCTTAGCGTCTTTCCCAGCGTCTTTCACAGCGTGCCTCTATTGCTGCTGGCCAAAGATCTGCACCTCGTCCGGATGGAGCGGAATGCTCAGCCTAGCCTGCGCACGCAACTTCTCCGAACATTATCGTCGCTACGGGGGAATGGCGATACAATCTTGAAATGTGGAGCGGGGAGCGCCAGCCCCGGGCCTTCCACTATGCCAGGAAGGGAAGAAGCCCCCAAGGAAATTCAGATGCGCATGGAGGCCTCCACCGCGTCTATCCCCGGTTGCTGCTGCCGTGACCGCCGGTGTCTGTGGTGGGCGGGGCCTGACAGCCGTCTACATGAGCACCATCTTGCCTCTGCTCACAGCCAGGATCAGAGACCCCATTTCTAACAACCCTGTATCCGCAAATGCAGAACAGGAGAACTGCAATTCTGCTTCCTGCACCCAATTCTGGAATGATCTCCATCTACGCATCAGGGCTCCTCTTCGCTTCTTGAATTCTGCAAGGCACTGAAGACCTGTCTCTTCAACTAACTCTACAAGGGTGTCTCAATACACCCTCAGGCCCACACTTATACACCTGCTTCGGCGCGTGGATACCCTAAAAGGTGATAAGCCGCACTATATAAATCCACATATATTTTGTGATGTAAAAAGACAGGTCACTGTACATTTGTTGCATGTGGATTAGATCTAACAATTTGGAGAGGATTTTAAAGATAGCTGAAAAGGTGCTGGCAGTTTCTGGAATATGGGCTTCAAGATATCTTTTTTTCAGATGCATGTATGTAGTGTTTGTATCCCTCTGCCCGATGTTCCGCTTAAAGTTTATTTTTAGGCTGAGCATAGCAGCGCGCGAGCACTGCTTTTCCGAAGTGTTGATATCTATGTGGGCTTTTAACCACACCCACCTCACGTCCATCACTTTCACTCGATTGTGAGCTTGCCTTTCAAAAATCCGTTGTTATCATTGGTAAATGCTTAACTTTTGTCCCTCCTTGGGGCAGTTTTTGTTACTGCCTTGGGGGCCGACCATGTTACATGAATAATTGCATGCTTGCTGATATGTTTGACTGCAAGCAAACTTCTTTTTCCTTTTGTGTCTCTCCTTCATGCTCGTGCTCATAGCGGCCGTGGCGCTTTGCATCGGCTCACTTATGTGAACTGTTTTAGTTTTCAGTTTTTTTCCCTTTTGTGTGTTTCCTTCGCGCCGTGGTGGCCGTGGCACTTTGAATCGGCTTGCTTAGGTCAACTGTTTTACTTTTCATTTTTCCTTTTGTGTGTCTCATTCGTGCTCACGCTCATGGCAACCGTGGCACTTATGTCAACTGTTTTACTTTTCATTTTTCCTTTTCTGTGTCTTCTTCGCGCTCACGGCGGTGGTAGCGCTTTGAATCAGCTCATTCATTTAGTGCTTGCTGCCAGAACCTTGTCGTTGGTTTATCTAGTACTGGTAGAGAACCCTACAACCCATGATGGACAATTATAAACAGTGCAGAGTGTGTAGATGTGTAAAATTACGTGGCACCCTCTTTGGCGGTATTATTTCCGCCCATTTGAAACAGAAACAACATTTTTTTTTAAATCTCCAACTTATGTGGCCAATTTCTTAAGGACCAAATTTTGTGATCAAGTCTGAGTCACAGAATCAGACAAATCGACTGCCCCCTCCGTTGTTGACTGTTTTATCAACAATTTATTAAAGGATGTGAAATCTAAACTTTTTTTCCATGTCCAGTGTTAGCTGCCCTAGTTATTTAGAGCAACTGTACTAATAAATCACATTTACATATTTATTGCTACATTTATTGCAAACAATTTTTACTGCCTCGCTGATTATATGTAACAGTTGCTTCAAACAGGGAAAGCACTCCCATTAATCATAAGGACTCTCCGGGGGCTTTTACCATACTGTACAAATGTTACCCCTTGCATTCTGGTTTTGAGGAAATACCTGTGACAGATCGAACACTATACCAATGACGACGAGATATGCGTTTTAGTTTGTGTTGAAGTTTATTCTAAGGTTAAGGTGGAATAAAGAAAAATACTAAAGCTAGGTAATCAAGTGTCCGGGTTTTCTTTAGGGGTTGCGGTACAGTTCCTGCAGTGTCGATCTAGTTGATATAGTTGCAATGGTTCTTTTCCTGGGAGACGTCTGGCGGTTCCCTCAGGTGGAATCTCGGTACCGGAAAACACAAAAAAAAAGGACACAACACCCGGGTAAATATGGGGTTTTTACCAAACGGATTATTTCATACTTTCTCTGTATTCCTGTCTGGGTGTGGGTAGGAACGGTAAGGAGGGTGTCTGTGAGGAAAAAACTAAGGGTTGTAAGTGCTCTCACTCTCCTATGATAGATTTTGTGGTGTGCCCGAATGTGCTTGTTACCGTGCCCTTTTTATCCCCTCCCTTTACGCTGTGATATTCCCTCCCCCTCCCTTAGTCTACAGTGGACTTGGTTTTGGTCCACAAGGACCGTACCTTGGTAAGCCACGACCCTCCTGGGTCGTGGCTGGCGTTGTAGCGTTCCTCTGATGGGGTCTCTTCTCCTTCCGTCTCTTGCGGGGTCTCCTTCTCCTGGTCTCTCCTCTCCTTCTCCTGGGCTCTCCTCTCCTTCTCCTGGGCTCTCCTCTCCTGCTCCTGCTCCTTCTCCTGGTCTCTCCTCTCCTTCTCCTGGGCTCTCCTCTCCTTCTCCTGGGCTCTCCTCTCCTGCTCCTGCTCCTTCTGGGTCTCCTCAGGGCTCCTTTTCTCCACGTCCTCCTCCTGTCTCTCCTCCTCGGCGTTCCGCTCCTTCGTCTCCGCTCTCCTCCTCTCTCCCTCTCTGTCGGTGCCGTCCTCCCTTTTAAATTCGCCGCGCCGGGAAACCCATCCGGTTTCCCGGGCAACGGCCTGCCCCCTGCCTCGGTCGGAGCGCGTTGCCCCGACAACGGGGAGACGCGGACATGACGCATCGGCCTGCTCCGATGCGTCATGTCGAGCTGTGGCGGCGGTGTACGCCCGGCTACACACCCCTTCCCAAGAACGGTCCTGATCGAGGACCGAGGTAGAGTTCGGGTACCTGGAGAGGTAATCAGCCGGGATCTGTTGGGGACCAGGGATGTGACGGACCTGAAACGAAAAGGGTTGGAGTTCAAGGAACCACCTCAAGATCCGTGAATTCGTATCTTTATGAGCCGACAACCAAGTGAGGGGAGCATGATCCGTATAGAGGATAAAAGGGCGACCCAAAAGGTAATACTGTAAGGTGTCTACAGCCCATTTTATGGCCAAGCATTCTTTTTCAATCGTGGGGTAATGGCGTTCCCGAGGAAACAGTTTCCTGCTAATGTATACTATCGGATGATCCCTCCCCTCCCCATCGGGCTGGGTTAGTACCCCTCCTAGTCCGACATCTGAGGCGTCTGTATAGAGATGGAACGGTATCGAGAAATCGGGACATCGTAGGATGGGCTCTCTAGTCAGAAAGACTTTTAACTGTTCGAAACTAGTCTCCTGTTGATCCGAGAAAGGGGCTAATTGATTAGGACGAGATTTAGCCAGAAGATCTGTAAGGGGGGCGGCTAGGGTGGAATAATTGGGAATGAATCTTCGATAGTAGCCGACCAATCCTAGGAAGGAACGCAAATCTTTCTTTGTTGCAGGGTTAGGTGCATTGAGAATAGCCTCTACCTTTTTAGATTGTGGCTGGAGGTTCCCTTGACCGATTTTGTATCCTAAGTACAATATGTCAGGCTGGCCGATAACACATTTTTTTGGATTGGCAGTTAACCCTGCCTGTCTCAGAGTGTGGAATATCTGCTGCAAATGTAGTAGATGATCATTCCATGTTTCACTGAAAATAACTACGTCATCTAAATAAGCAGCCGAAAAATGTCGAAAGGGTTTTAGGAGGCTATCCATTAGCCGTTGAAATGTGGCTGGGGCTCCATGTAGTCCGAATGGCAACACTGTGAAGTGATACAAGCCTGACTGCGTGGCAAAGGCTGTTTTCTCTTTATCTTCTGGGGCTAGTGGAATCTGCCAATATCCTTTAGTTAAATCTAGGGTGGACATGTATTTTGCTTTTCCTAGTTTTTCTAATACATCATCCACCCTGGGAATCGGATAAGTATCGAACATGGAATGTTCGTTGAGTTTCCTGAAATCGATGCAGAACCTGATAGTACCATCAGGTTTTGGTACCAGGACAACTGGGGAGCACCAGGGACTAGTAGAAGGCTCTATTACTCCTAACTCTAGCATCTTTTGGACCTCATCCTCCATAATCTGTTTCCTGGCCTCTGGTATACGGTATGGTCGTAACCGGACAATTGTACCTGGGGCAGTCCGTATTTCATGGGTGATCAAAGAGGTTTTGCCTGGCACTATGGAGAAAATCGATCTGAAGTGTTCTAGTAGGCTGAATACCTGTTCCCTCTCTAATTTTGTTAACGAGGAGTTCACTGTGGGTAGATTCTCCCCAATAGTGGTCTCGGTCGGGCAAAATTCAATTTGAACTCTCCCATTGGGACATAGGAACCGGCCCACGGCTTCGGTCGAGTTAGAGCCCTCGGGTTCTTCCCATTTTTTTAATAGATTTATGTGATAAATCTGGGTTTTCTGCGGAGTGGTCGAGATTTCAATTAGGTAAGTGACTGGGGTAACGGCTCGTAATACTTTATGTGGACCCTGCCATTTTGCCACCAATTTGCGTTCAGACGTGGGGCGCATTATAAGTACCTGATCTCCTGGCAGTAGAACTCTTAATTTACTCCCTCGATCGTAATATTGTTTTTGGTTCTGTTGGGCCTGTTCCATATTTACTCGAACTGTATCCCATAACCCTTGTAACTGAGATCGTAAGTCGTGGGCATATTCTAACAAGGGTTTCCCCCCTTCCTCCGCCTCTTCTTCCCAAGTTTCTATAGCCATGTCTAGTAGGGAACGGGGCTGTCTCCCGAACACGAGTTCGAAAGGACTGTGTCCCGTAGACGCCTGTTCATGGGAACGTATGGCATACAATACCAAGGGCAATTTTTGATCCCAGTTTTTTCCTGACTCCTCTACTACTTTTCTCAGCAGAGTTTTTATGGTACGGTTGTACCGTTCTACCAGGCCATCGGTCTGTGGATGGTACACTGAGGTGCGAATTTGGGAAATGCCTAACGTTTTGCACACTTGTTTCATGAGGGTAGACATGAAAGGGGTTCCCTGATCAGTGAGTATTTCATGAGGAAATCCTACTCGAGAAAATACATTAATCATTGCTTGGGCTACTGTTTTGGTTGTCATACTTTTTAATGGAATGGCCTCTGGATATCGGGTGGCATAATCTACCATGACTAGGATATAGGTGTGTCCTTTCGTGGAAGGTACTATGGGACCTATCAAGTCCATCCCCATTCTACTAAATGGAACGTCTATTATGGGTAATGGTATAAGAGGTGCTTTTCTAGGTCTACCGGGTTCGGTAAGTTGGCACCTGGAACATTGAGAGCAAAATTTTCGGATGTGGGCAAAAAACCCCCGGCCAATAAAACCGCCGGAGGAGATACTCTTCTGTTTTTTCCCTCCCGAAATGACCTCCTCCGGGTTGACAGTGGGCTAGGGTTAAAACATGTTCTCTATAGTGCTCGGGGACTAACAACTGTTGCTTACGGTCCCCGGAGCGAGTAGTGGTTATGCGGTATAAGAGGTTTTTTTTAATTAAGAAGTAGGGACCCACCTCTTCGGTTTCTTCTGCTTTGGCTGACTTCCAAGCGTGAGCGAGAGAAGGATCTTCTCTTTGTCTTTGGGGAAACCCGACAGGTACTTCATGTGTCTCGGCAATCAGACCTGAGGGGGTGCTATGTGCCTCGTTCTCTCGGTGGGTTGCTTTTCCAACACGTTTCTCTCTACGTGATAGTTTCCTTCGGTTAGGGGGGGGCTCTATGTCGCTGTCCGAGAAGGGGGCACCCTTCCACCAATCCTGGGTCAGGATTGGTTGTCGAACGTGATCCAGGATCTCCTGAAAATGTTCATAATCTGTCCCAATAATACATTCCTCTATCAGGTCGGAGATTATACCCATCGGAAGGCTATCCCTGTAGTTCCTCCACTCTACGGTCAGGGCCTGTAAGGGGTATCTCTCCTTATCCCCATGAATGCAGCAAATAGTTACCCAATGATCGACTTCCTGGTCTGCTAGGGTTAGGAGATCCCTCCTTATCACGGATTGACTGCATCCGGAATCTATAAGGGCGTAAACCATACGACCATTGACATTTAAGGAATGTTTAAACTTGGGGTTGCCCTGGCCTGTACACAGCACCCGTCGTCGGGTAACTCCAACCTCCATGGGTTCACTAGTGTCTTGTTTCCGGGGACACATACGGGCAATGTGTCCCCATTCCCCACAGTTATAACACTGGGGACCCGGTACTGGTGGATGCTCGTAGGTTCTGCGAGGGACGGTTTCTTCGGGAAGGACTCTGGGAGTGCTTTTGGGGTTGGGGAGGCCTGGCTTTATGATGGGGCGGGTTGGCATATTTCGTACATCCGCCGAACGGTGGTATGCACAGGCTAAGTCAATTGCTGTCTCCGTATTCACTTTGGGATGTTGACGGATCCAGTGTTTTGTGGCCGTAGGCAAGGCATCTAAATATTGTTCGAGAACAATGGTTTGGATTACGTCTTCCCGGCTATTCCCTGACGGACCCAACCATTTTAAAGCCAAATCGTTTACCCGATAGTAGAAGGTTCGGGGATCCTCATTCGGTCCCCACTTGATTTTCCTGAATTTGATCCTATAATATTCCGTGTCATGTCCCACCCGCTCTAATATACTGGTTTTTATTTCGGAATATGGGGTTGTTCCCCCGGGATTCGCAGCTTGGTAGGCGGCTTGTAGGATTCCTGTAAGTAATGGGGCGATATACTGGCCCCATCTATCTTCTGGCCATTGCGCGGTTGAGGCCACCCTTTCAAAATTAGTGAAAAAGGAATCGGGATCATCCCCTTCTTGATATTTTTGTAGGACGGAGCTTGGGACATTGGGATGTACCTTAGTGGTAGCGATTGTCTCGGTTAGCTTCTTCATGGCCGTCTCGTGGACTAGTTGATTATTGGCCAGTATGGTTGCCTGACTTTTCAAAGCCGACTGTAAGGCCTCACGGTCCTCCTTAGCCTCCCTCTGGTGGGCCTCCCACACCAATTGTAGGTGGCGTTGGCCTTCGGCCAACTGTTTTATCATGTCTTCCAGCGAGGGGTTGTCACTCATTGTGTATACCGTTCGATTGTCGAGGAGGATCCAGAGTCTGATCCCACTTCTGACACCACTGTGACAGATCGAACACTATACCAATGACGACGAGATATGCGTTTTAGTTTGTGTTGAAGTTTATTCTAAGGTTAAGGTGGAATAAAGAAAAATACTAAAGCTAGGTAATCAAGTGTCCGGGTTTTCTTTAGGGGTTGCGGTACAGTTCCTGCAGTGTCGATCTAGTTGATATAGTTGCAATGGTTCTTTTCCTGGGAGACGTCTGGCGGTTCCCTCAGGTGGAATCTCGGTACCGGAAAACACAAAAAAAAAGGACACAACACCCGGGTAAATATGGGGTTTTTACCAAACGGATTATTTCATACTTTCTCTGTATTCCTGTCTGGGTGTGGGTAGGAACGGTAAGGAGGGTGTCTGTGAGGAAAAAACTAAGGGTTGTAAGTGCTCTCACTCTCCAATGATAGATTTTGTGGTGTGCCCGAATGTGCTTGTTACCGTGCCCTTTTTATCCCCTCCCTTTACGCTGTGATATTCCCTCCCCCTCCCTTAGTCTACAGTGGACTTGGTTTTGGTCCACAAGGACCGTACCTTGGTAAGCCACGACCCTCCTGGGTCGTGGCTGGCGTTGTAGCGTTCCTCTGATGGGGTCTCTTCTCCTTCCGTCTCTTGCGGGGTCTCCTTCTCCTGGTCTCTCCTCTCCTTCTCCTGGGCTCTCCTCTCCTTCTCCTGGGCTCTCCTCTCCTGCTCCTGCTCCTTCTCCTGGTCTCTCCTCTCCTTCTCCTGGGCTCTCCTCTCCTTCTCCTGGGCTCTCCTCTCCTGCTCCTTCTGGGTCTCCTCAGGGCTCCTTTTCTCCACGTCCTCCTCCTGTCCCTCCTCCTCGGCGTTCCGCTCCTTCGTCTCCGCTCTCCTCCTCTCTCCCTCTCTGTCGGTGCCGTCCTCCCTTTTAAATTCGCCGCGCCGGGAAACCCATCCGGTTTCCCGGGCAACGGCCTGCCCCCTGCCTCGGTCGGAGCGCGTTGCCCCGACAACGGGGAGACGCGGACATGACGCATCGGCCTGCTCCGATGCGTCATGTCGAGCTGTGGCGGCGGTGTACGCCCGGCTACAATACCTTTTGTTAAAACAAGTACACATGAAAAAAAAAAATACTCTGGCATAAACCATGCATGCAGAAGTGCAATGTGTAATATGCTACTTATCACCATTGCTGTCGGAAGGACATCATGAATCTCTCAAAGCGTTACCTCCTGGTTGTTATGTCACATCCATCAGTGATACTTAATAGCATATTACATTCCAAATATATATATATATCTATCTATATATATATATATATATATATATATATATATATATAGATAGATATAGATATATATATATATATATAATGTCACTTACCCAGTGTACATCTGTTCGTGGCATGTGTAGCTGCAGATTCAAATGCTATGCATACGTCTGCCATCTAGTGTTGGGCTCGGAGTGTTACAAGTTGTTTTTCTTTGAAGAAGTGTTTTCGAGTCACGGGTGACTCCTCCTCTTCGGCTCCATTGCGCATGGGCATCGACTCCATGTTAGATTGTTTTCCCGCAGAGGTTAAGGTAGGAGTGATAGAGTATAAAGAAAAGAGATGTCCATGCTAATGGAATATATATCACACACACACACGTACAAGTATTTGTTTAACTTAGACGGCTACAGGCTCCAGGGGAGGTGGGAGGGTGCATGTGAATCTGCAGCGGAACATGCCACGAACAGATGTACACTGGATAAGTGACATTTTCCGTTTGATGGCATGTGTAGCTGCAGATACACATGCTATGCATAGACTAGAAAGCAGTTATTCCTCCCATAAAAGCGGTGGTAAGCCTGTAGGAGTTGAAGTTGTTTGAAATAATGTTCTTAGTACACCCTGACCTACTGTGGCTTGCTGTGCTGCTAAAACATCTACACAATAATGTTTAGTAAATGTATGTGGTGCTGACGAAGTAGCTGCTTTACATATTTCAGCCATTGGTATATTTCCTAAGAAGGCCATTGTAGCACCTTTCTTCCTTGTGGAATGTGCCTTAGGAGCAACTAAGAGTTGCTTTTTAGCTTTAAGGTAACATGTTTGGATGCATTTTAATATCCATCTTGTTAAACCTTGTTTTGAAATGGGGTTACCAGTATGGGGTTTTTAAAAAGCTACAAATAGCAGTTTAGTTTTCCTGAATGGTTTTGTTCTATCTATGTAGTACATTAGAGCTCTTTTAATGTTTAATGTATGTAAAGCTCTTTCTGCTACAGAATCTGGCTTTGGGTAGAAGACTGGTAGTTCCACTGTTTGTCTGAACTTTAGGGTTAGTTCGTAGTATGACTTTATGTTTGTATGAACGGTTCTTCAATAGTGAAAGCTTGAATTTCATTAACTCTTCGCAATGATGTAATTGTAACTAGGAAGGCAACCTTCCATGTTGAGAATTGCATTTGACATGAGTGCATAGGTTCAAATGGTGGGCCCATAAGTCGTGTAAGCACTATGTTTAAATTCACGAAGGAACTAAAGGTGTTCTGGGTGGGATGATGCGTTTTAAACCTTCCATGAAGGCTTTAATAACAGAACTCTATATTAAATAAGGAGCTGTGCTGTTTATTTTGCAAATATGCGGAAATTGCAGTGAGATGTTTTTTTATAGAAGATAATGCTAAATTTGATTTTTGTAAATGAAGTAAACAGCATACAATATCTTGTTTTGATGCTGAAAGAGGGGCAATTTTAGATTGACAGTAATATACAAATCGTTTCCATTTGTTGGCATAGCACTGTCTGGTAGTGGGTTTTCTTGCTTGCTTAATTACTTCCAGACATTCAGTTGGTAGTTGTAAATACCCAAATTCTATGACCTCAGGAGCCAAATCGCTAGATTGAGTGTGTTGGGATGTGGGTGCCTGATCTGCCCTTTGTTTTGTGTCAACAGATCTGGTCTGTTTGGGAGTTTGGAGTGTGGTACTACTGACAGGTCTAGTAGTGTTGTGTTCCACGGCTGACGTGCCCATGTTGGCGCTATGAGTATCAGATTGAGCGTGTTTTGAGGCAATTTGTTGACTAGAAATGAAATGAGTGGGAGAGGGGAAAAAGCGTCAGCAAATATCCCTGACTAATTGATCCATAGAGCATTGCCCTTGGATGGGGGATGTGGGTATCTGGATGCGAAGTTTTGGCATTTTGCGTTTTTGCTGGTGGCAAACAGATCTATGTCTGGTGTTCCCCATTGTTGAAAGTATTTTTGAAGTACTTGAGGGTGATTTTCCCACTTGTGTGTCTGTTGATGATTTCTGCTGAGAACATCCGCTAATTGATTGTGTATCCCTGGAATGTATTGTGCTACCAGGTGAATTTGGTTGTGTAGTGCCCATTTCCAAATTTTCTGAGTTAGGAGGGAGAGTTGGGACAGATGTGTCCCTCCTTGTTTGTTTAGGTAATACATGGTGGTCATGTCTGTTTTGATCAGGACATTTTTGTGAATAAGGAGAGGCTGAAAAGCTTTGAGTGCTAGGAAGACAGCTAACAGCTCTAAGTGATTTATGTGCAGCTGTTTGTCTTGGCCATCCCATTGTCCTTCAATGTTGTGATTGTTGAGGTGAGCTCCCCAGCCAATCATTGATGCATCTGTTGTAAGTATGGTCTGAGGCACAGGGTCTTGAAATGGACACCCTTTGTTTAGATTTGTGGAATTCCACCACTGAAGGGACATGTATGTTTGGCGGTCTATCAACACTAGATCTTGAAGTTGACCTTGTGCTTGTGACCATTGTTGTGCAAGGCACTGTTGCAAGGGCTGCATGTTTAGTCTTGCATGTGGAACAACTGCAATACATGATGCCATCATACCTAATACTTTCATGACCAATTTGACAAGTGTACTGTTCACCTGTCTGTATTTGTGGCAATATATTGTGAAATGCTTGTATTCTTTGCGTATTTGGACTTGCAAGCGCTTTTTGAGTATTTAGTATTGCCCCTAAATACTGTTGTATTTGCGCAGGCTGTAGTTGTGACTTTAGGTAGTTTATTAAGAACCCTGGCGTGTGTAGGGTTTGTATTACATAATGCGCATGGTTTTGACACTGCGTATGACTGTTTGATTTTATTAGCCAATCGTCTAGATGTGGAAAGATATGAATGTGTTGTCTTCTTAGGTAGGCTGTGACTACCGCCAGGCACTTTGTGAATACCCTTGGAGCTGTTATTCCAAAGGGTAACACTTTGAACTGATAATGCTTTCCTTGAATGACAAAACTGAGATATTTTTTGTGCGCAGAATGGATGGGTATGTGAAAATATGCATCTTTGAGGTCTAATGTTGCCATGAAATCGTGTTCCTGAAGTAGTAGGATAACATCCTGTAGTGTTACCATATGAAAGTGATAGGATGTAAAGATTGAGGGTTCTGGGATCCAATATTGGCCTTAAGGTTCCATCCTTTTTGGGAATGAGGAAATACAGTGAGTAAACTCCCGTCCCTACTTGATTTTGTGGCACAGCTTCTATTGCTTGTTTGAGTAATAGAGATTTGACTTCTTCCTGTAACAGAGTGATGTGGTCTGTAGATAGCCTATGTGATTTTGGTGGAATGTTTAGTGGAGTTGTATCAATTCTAGGCAATAGCCATTGCGGATACTTGATAGTACCCAGTTGTCTGTGGTAATGTTTAGCCAATTGTTGTGGAACTTTTGCAGTCTTACCCCCACAGGGGAGGTGTGGATTGGAAAGGAATGGCACAAGTCACTGTTTACTTTGTTGTGAGTCTTGTTTTGGTGTTTGATAGTTTCCCCTGCCTCTGGGGTACTGGCCTCTATAAGTGCTTTTGAAACCACCTTGTTGGTATTGAGGTTGGTAGGCCGGCGTTGGCTGTGATGTGGATGCCTCAGCAGTATGGGCTCTAAATCCACCTCTAAACTGGGGTTTACGAAAGGATCCCCTGTATTGTGTGGTGTATAGTGCACCCATGGCTTTTGCGGTGTCTGAATCCTTCTGCATTTTTTCTATAGCAGTGCCGATCTCTGGGCCGAAAAGCTGTTTTTGGTTGAATGGCATATTCAACACTGCCTGTTGGATTTCAGGTTTGAATCCTAAGCCATGCATGTCTCCTTATGGTTACAGCAGTGTTGATGGTTCTGGCTGTTGTATCTGTAGAGTCTAGGGCCGACCTAATTTGATTATTAGTGATGGCTTGCCCTTCCTCCACTATTTGTTGTGCCTTTTTTTGCTGTTCTTTGGTGAGATGCTGGATTATATCTTTCATCTTGACCCAGTGGGCCCGGTCATATCTAGCCAACAACGCCTGTGAGTTGGCTATTCTCCACTGGTTGGCTGCCTGAGAGTCCACCCTCGTCCCTGCAGCATCAAACTTCCTACTCTCTTTGTCTGGTGGGGGTGCATCACCTGACGACTGTGAGTTCGCCCTCTTCCTGGCAGCGCTTACCACTACTGAGTCTGGAGGTAGTTGTTGGGTAATATAGACAGGATCGGAAGGAGGTGGCTTATATTTCTTCTCCACTCTAGGAGTAATTATTCTTGCCTTTACCGGATCTCTAAATATCTGATCAGCATGTTTTTAGCATGCCGGTGAGCATAGGAAGCGACTGATATGTTGCATGCGTGGAGGAGAGTGTATTAAATAAGAAATCATCCTCTAATGGCTCAGTATGAATGGTGACATTATATGTTGCCGCCCTAGCTATCAATTCAGTGTAGCCTGTACTATCCTCTGGTGTTAAAGGCTTAGAGGGATAGCAATCTGGGTTATTGTCTGGAATGGGGTTTGGATCATAAAGATCCCATGGGTCCACATTGTCCTGCTGAAAATCAAATGAGTGCGATGGTGACTGCATAGGTGTAGGACTGGTAAGAGAAGAGATATGTAGATGTGGAGAGTGAGGAGGAGACTGAGGAGGAGAAAATTGAGGAGGTGGAGGTCTCACTTTAGCTGGAGGCTGTGTAGTGTCCAATTCCTCTTGAAAGGCTAATTTCCTCTTTGGTTTTGGAGGAGGTGCGGTTAAAATTCTGCCAGTTTCTTTATGGATATGAATGCTGGCTTGCCTTTCATTCATTGCTTCCATGATTGGTTCCATTTGTGAGTCCTCCTCAGTAGTTTTTTGGCTTTCTCTAAGTGCTTTTGAAAGTCCATGCTCCTCAGTATAACTAGGCTTTTTCGGCTCGAAAGCCGGCTTTTTCGGTATTGAAAAAGATGGGGTTCAAGATGGTCTCGGCTCCGAAAATGATTTTCGAGATTTCGACTCAAAAGAGCGGTGTTTGCTCGGTTCGGAGACGGAGCTTCGGCTTCAGTCCGATGGCTTCGGAGGGGTGGCCTTCTTCGGTGCCGAGCTGGTGGGTTGGTCACCGAGCGTTTTCTTTCGGGTCGACCCATGGCCTTCCAGCAGTGGCATCCCCAAGGCCTTATGTTTGGGCTTAGATGACACAGGGGCAGGCGTACTCACATGCTGTCCTGCCATGACCGGTCTGTCCTCCTCAGAAATCTGGTCGGAGTCGGATCCTCGAACAGAGACTGCGGTCTGCATGATTTCTTCCTCTTCGATGTCGAGATGCTCGGTGCTTTTTGATGCCATCTCGAGTCTCCGTGCTCTCCTGTCCCGGAGTGTCTTCTTTGACCGGAAGGATCTGCAGGCCTCGCAATTTTCTTCCCAATGGTCGGGTGAAATGCAGAGATTACAGCTGAGGTGTTGGTCCGTATAAGGGAATTTGGCGTGGCACCGAGGACAGAATCGGAATGGAGTCCGATCCATGAGGCATCCACGCGGTCAGCCCGACCAGGCTCGAGTTGGGCACACGCGAGCCCCGAAGGGCGTGTAAAGATGTTTGTTTTGACGGTATGGAAGTGTCAATCAAAGGTGTAACACGATCGAAACAATACTGACGAGAAATGAAGAGTTTTCAAGATTTTCCGAATCGAACTATCGGAGCGAAAGGAAACACGTCCAAACCCTTTGGCGGAAAGAAAACAATCTAACATGGAGTCAATGCCCATGCGCAATGGAGCCGAAGAGGAGGAGTCACTCGATCCTGTGACTCGAAAACACTTCTTCAAAGGAAAACAACTTGTAACACTCCGAGCCCAACACTAGATGGCAGACGTACGCATAGCATGTGTATCTGCAGCTACACATGCCATCGAACATATTTTTATAGACATATGAATGTATATATTTATATTTACCATTAGGTGGGAACTGAGGGTCAGGAAGTGCCCATACTTTTTTTTTTATTGTGAGAAAACCATTTCCCTACTTTTTGTGAAAAGACAACAGTCCTGGGGTGGTTAATTCCGAGAGTTGAAATGTTTTGGGGGCATCCAGCTAAACAGGCCTTCTTGCCAGGGTGCCTACTTGCCTGAAAGAAAGAAATGTAAATGTGCTCAACTGACCAATCTGCTAATAGAAAGGATGCCTGGAAGCTGGTATTGGCTTTAGTTGATGAAATAACTTGAAGCTTCGTGATAACACTGATTTACACTTTATAAGTGGCACTGCAAGAGAGTTACCTGCTGAGCTGTCAAGTTTGTGCATTTTAAAGGAGTTATAAAAAGATCTGCACAACGTACATTTGGGGTATTTATAAAATCTATGTTTTAGAAGCACATTTTTATTTTAAAATGTGTGCACATTTTGCGGCACCCTTATACTGTGTGTAAAGCAAGTTTCAAATAATATTCACAGTGGGTTCTGTCAGAGTGGGACCTCATAGCACTAAACACACACAAGTCACTATTCTCCACTCCACCAAGCAGGATTACATTCTGTGGCTCTCTAGTTACACAAATAGACCCCTGCAGTGTATTAAACAATAGATGTTTCATAATGTACAATAGTGCATTTCTCAATGATTAACTTAACTTGGAATTATGTGGCAGAAAGGACCAAAAATGCGGCAAGGTTGATCAATTAATGTGGCAAAAGTAGTCCAGTTATAAGTTTACAAAGCCAATAGCTTCAACTCAAGTACATGCGAGACCTATTGCATTGCAAATGCCTGTTTTATCAAAGTTTTGAAAGCTGGAACTCTCATTTTAGCACAACATTTTTCAATAACAATTGGTATTACAGGGTCTTTCAATGTGGGTGATGGCTTTATCAGTGTTTTATATCTTGTGTGAAATTTGCCACACTGTTAACAATCTGGGAAACTTCCTTTTCTAACTCCTTCAGGATGCCAGCAGGGAAACAATGATAAGCCAACTGAATGGTAGCAAATACAGTGATGAGACAGTACGAATGAACAGAATTAAGGTTATGGTACATGAAAAGCTTGGCGGTGGCCACCATGAAAGTGCGGTATGTGCTTGGTTGGCAAAACTGATGAGATTATAATCAGATCAGATCAGAGGAGCGACTGATAGTAATTTAGAGACTACTGGTCTGATAAATTAGGGGGATAAGATCGGTATTAGGGTTTTGGAAGGGAGCAAGGACACAACATACTACGGCACACACTGAAAACTTAAGGCTGGTGATGCACTTGAGGAGTTAGTCAAAAGAACTCTAGCTTGCTTCCTAAAGATCATCAATGTAGGTTGTGTCATAACAGTTACTCATAAAACATGAACTTAGATGATAAGCAATGGGGTGTTTTGCCAAATTCATTTTAGAACTGCGCACAAGCAGAGAAATGTGCAAGGTGGCGTCTGATACGAGGCTCCTTGGTAATGGCATGGCTTTGTGCATAACAGTATATCAATGGCATTCCACATGCCATCATTGGGTCAGTTTTTTGTAAAGATTTTGTAGTTGGTCACTAGTTGATCTCGGATGGATAAGACTCAATGTATCTGTGAACCATAAGTGGGAGGAATATATGTTTTTGAAATAAAGTCACAGAGGTTATTACATTTTTGGTTGGCCTACACTGACAAAGAATGTTTGGAGAAAACGCACTGTTTTCAATAATTTGGCCCGGTGTGGAGCACTGTAAGTAGCAAAAAACTGTTTAATATTAAAACTGCATATTTTATTGAAGTTGTGGTATCTTTTGTATATACTAAAAGATGATGGAGAAAATCACACTTTCAGGATCTATTAGTGTTTTTTCTAAAATATTAATTGATGTAGTTGAGTCAATAACATACTGCACATGCTCCACAGCTACTTCAATGCTGTTGATTGCTCAGCATTAACTAGTCTTGCATCAAACCTGAAAGAAATTGGTTCTACATCATCTAAGGCAGTAAACCTTTATATAGTAACTGCAAAATCATTTAACTCTCCCTAACTGAATTACACAGCTCTTTCTTTTATTACATATTCACTAAAATGTTCAAGGGCCTGAGGCCTATAAAAAATCAAAAACAAGATGTACAAACAAAATGTGACGTTACCTTTTCCTTATAAAATGCTAAACAGCGTCTTCTGTGACTTTCTTGAAAATCTGAAACCTAAATATAAACAGTTATCTAAAGAAAACATTTATTTGCATTTTTTTGCTCAAAGAACAAGACAGGAGTCACACGTTTTCACGATTCCACTGCAATGAGTATGCTAAAACAATGATTTAGGTTGTTTTAATAATTAATTGAGGTTCCCGTTTTAACTTGGGTTATGCCATCCGTGTTTGTTATGTCTTTTTCATTTAGCTCTGTGCTCAAATATTTCAAAATTGCTTTTCTGGATAGCACTCACTATGTGCCCATATCTGCCTGGCCCCCAGGTATGCTTCATCAGTTACCTATTGAGCTAAACGCTCCGATGTGTACAGGGGTGGACTTTTATTGTGGACATGCAGCACAGAACAATACATTGCCCCCCGATTATGAAACACAATCTCTTGACCCAGAGCAGGTGCGGGCGCTCCTGAGCTGGCAAAGCTTTGCAGTTACATGACAAAGTTGCCTAGACCACAGTGCTACCTTTCAAGAGGGCACAGTTAGTGTGCCTCCTGCAACACTGTTTGTTCATGTGCTTGAGTCAGTAATACAGGGGCAGTAAAGGGCCAGAGCTGTTCCCTCATCTGCACAAGCCTACTCCCGATAAAGACGGTGATGGTGTACAATGGGCAATCAGTATTACAAAAGGGGTCACACACAAGCATCAGCGTTTTCTTCTTTAAATAAAAATTGGAAGAGTCAATTGGTTTCTTTTTGCCAATGCTATCTGACCCCACGGGAAACTTTAAATGGGGCCCGCGGAAAGGGGGCCGCACTGGCAGAAACATGACCATCAGGACTTCGGCCGGTCGGCCTTTTACGTCCACCAAAGTCATAATCGACACCTAAGTGTTCAAATATTGAAACACAGTAGGAAAAAACAGGCATTTGTGATAAGTTTCATTTGTACCTTCTCATGATGATGGCCAATTAATAAAAGCTATAGACCATTACATCTGCTACACCCTTTTGGTTATGGGGATGTTTAGGGTTGGTGGGATTTCCAAGAACTCGAGATACCCGAAGCCAATAACTGAGCTATACCTTACAGTGGTTTTTCATTTTGTACCGGGTATAAAGCAATTCATGTTAAAATATAAATGAAAAAAATAGTTATCAAGGAAATCCTCTGTATTTCTGAAATGGGCACAAGATATGAAGTTTAGACACAGGGAAACCGCTTGCTCATCTCTGATTTGGTGAGTACCCATAGTAGTGTGTGAATTAGAGGGAACTTCTCAAAATGACTTCTTTCTTAAATAATGTCTTACATTTGGAAGGAGCAAATGGAGAGAAATGCAATTGGTATAAACACTTGTTCTACTATTCTGTGTTTCCTTTAGTTTCCCAATAAAATTGGTACCTCACTTGTGTGGGTACACCACAACAGGATATGGCACAAAATACAACATGGACACATTCCATTTTTACACTGAAAACTGACTTTTTTTGTAAAATGGGTAGCTGTGTTTTTTGGGCTCTAGCTCAGCCGACACTAGAGAAACCTATCAAACCTGTACATTTTTGAAAACTAGACACCTAGGGGAATCCAGGATGTGGTTACTTGTGTGGCTTGTAACAGGTTGCTTACCCAGAATCTCCTTGCAAACCTCAAACTTTGACTAAAAAAATACATTTCCCTCACATTTCTGTGATGGAAAGTTCTAAATCTGCTGGGAACAACACACTTCCTCCCACCCAACATTTCCCTACGTCTTCTGATAAAACGGTACCTCAGTTGTGTGGGTAGGTCTAGTGGCAGCAACATGAAACGGCCCAAAACGCAACATGCATACATCAAATTTTTCCACTCAAAACTGACAGGTTTCAAAGTGGGTAGCTGTATTTTTTGGGCCCTAGCTCAGCCAGCACCTAGGGAAACCTAGCAAATCTGTACATTTTTGAAAAGTAAACACCTAAGGTAATCCACAATGAAGTGACTTGCAGAGATTCCATGAAGGTTTTTTTTTTTTACCCAGAAAGCCCTGCAAACCTCAAACTTTGCCTGAAATGACTCTTGCATTGGGACTCCTATTGACATTGACTGGATACGTTTCTGTCTCTGGAACTAGGCCCAACCACACAAGTGGAGTGGCATTATTACCGGTAGAAGTTGGGCAATACTGAGTGGTAGGAATTTTGTGGGCTTCTGTGGATTCTAGAAGTTTCCATCACAGAAATGTGAAGAAAATGTATGTTTTTGGTCAACGTTTAAGGGTTGCAGGGCACTGTGGGTAAGAAAATGGTGTGGGATGCATACGAAGCACACCACCCTACACTCTCCCAGATGTCTAGTTTTCAGAACTGCCTGGGTTTAGTAGGTTTTTCCAGGTGGCAGCCTACTTAAGCCCAAAGAGTGCAGCTGTTCACCAATGCAAGTGGGATGATATTGGGAGCTAACCAAACTCTCCTGGCCCATTTGTAAAAACAACACCCAAAAGAATCAAATATCCTCTTGCTTACACTGGGATGAGATGCTTTAATCTGCAAGGGGGCCTAAAGACAAATGAGGTTTTAACGGTGATGGTTGGGCCTGATGTTAGGCTGGGAAAGACCCACCCCATTATTTTATTAAAAATATATATTGTTGCCATAGAGTGGGCTTTCTGCCCCATTTTAGGGGGGTGGGGGAAGAGGCAGATGGGGTAGTTGCCGCCATCTACCCCCCAGGAGGCAGAAGGACTGGGGGAGGGAGTACATGGCCAGACTGGGAAGCCCCCACACCTACAAATAAAGTAATCCTTGGTATTAAGTGGGCTTTTTGTCACCCCCCTCCCTCCCCCCATCCCCCCAGGACAGATGGGGATAGTTGCCCCATCTTCCCCCCAGGTGGGGACAGAAAGACTGTTCCCGTTTTTGGGGGTGGGTCAGGGGTATGGGCAACCCATGCTGGGCAGCCCCTACCCCTACAAATAAAAAAAAAAGTAATCCCTGGTATCTAGTGGGGTTTCTGACCTCCTAGGGGCAGATGGGGGTAATTGCCCCATCTGCCGCTGGAGGGGTGGACAGAAGGACTGATTGCCTTTTTTTGGGGGTTCAGGGAATGTTCGTGCCCATGGTGTGCTGTCCCTACACCTACAAATGAAAATTCCTGGCTCTCTAGTGGGCTTTCTGCCCCGGGGCAGATGGGGGGTATTGGCCCCCATCTAGAACCAGTGGGGGCAGAAAGACTACAATCAATTTTTTAGGGGGAGCACAAGCCCTTCCCAAGGGGCCACCCCCCCGGTGTCTAGTGGGTGGATTCCTGCTTGGGGATTGCCCTCCTGCGGTTATCCCCAAGCAGGAATCCACTAGGGAAAGGTACTATTGGAAAGGGGAGACTCTCCCCTTTCCAATGATACCTACCCCATGAATCGGTCCTCAGGGGGCTTAGCTAGTTCCCGCACCCCGAGCGCCGATGCAGTGAAAGTGAAATGAGCCAATCAGTTCATTTCACTTTCATTAAAATTATGTCAGTGCGCAATACGCGACAATCGTCATTTCAGTGAAAAAAATGAAATATTCTCAGTTGCTGGGGAAGCTCTTCCCCAGTTCCCGAGGCTATTTTTAGTTGGAAGAAATACCTCAAGAGCCCTCACAATATGGGCACTGTGACTGAGGTCCTCAGTACGAAACTGGTTAACTGCTGATTCCTCACCTTTTGTATTTCCCCAGTCGCCAGATCAAATCTAGAAACCTTTTCCCAGCACTTGCTCCAGCATGCTGGTAGTTGGTGCCATGCAACTTCCAAGTAGCCTCTACCCATCTACAGAAGTGCCTATGAGCAGCTGCAGAAGGCCCCAAATCTGCACTGATGTCAGTTTTCAGGCAAACATTCTGTGCCCATAGAAACAGATCATCAATAACAGATTGAGAACTGACATAGCACAAAATCTACCTTGTAACCTTGTTAACACCTAGAGGGTCACTGCACAGAAATGGAAGAAGGACGGGTCAGTGAGGAATATGGGTTTAGATAGAGCTTCCACCAAAAAGAGATCTAAAAAAACGATATGTAACTTGTTCGCCTGATGGCTACTTATAATCAAAGATTCATTGTTTTCTGAACAGATACCAAAGCAGTTCCTTAATGGTGGAGGATTTGAAAAGACTTCAGACCAGGAAATATTGCAGGTCCAAGCTGGCAAACTGACCCTCCCGGTGGATCTCAGAGTCAAGTTAGAAATGTCTGGTGAAGGTATGGACAGACGCCAATGTAGTCGCCTGGCAATGTTCAGCACCACAACACCTCTAGCCACATTCGTAGTGGTGGCTTTATCTCTTGTCAAATAAGCCTGAATACCCCCACAAGGGTCATTTTTGTCCAAAGTATAGCTCATTATGCAAAAAACAAAAAACAGTCCATCTGGATAAGGTCAATTACTGCACTGACCTTCCAGTCTTAGCACTAGGGTACCCCACAGTAATTAGGTGGGTCTGGTGCTCCTGATGAAGATTCATTCCACATGGGACAAAAAGCTAGGGGGCTCTGTTGGGTTCATCCGGTGAAGTCACTCCTCCTTGCTTGAGGGATATGGTGAAGAGAGGAAAGTGGGGGGCATGATAAACTGCTTAACATGGAAAGGCAACATCACTTTTGGTAGAAATTATGCCAGATGTCCTAAGCGCTAGCTTGTCGGAAAGAAGGTGGCATGCAGAGCATGCAATGATTGCTCATACAGTGCATTGTTACACATGCATATGAAATCGCGAAGAGGAAGACGATTTTAATGGTGAGTAATTTCAAAGAACAGCTGCACATAGACTCAAAAAGCTTCCGCATTAATTTAAAGACCAAGTTAAGGTCCCACCTTGGAATAACAAAAGGAGAAGAAGGAAATTATATATGTACTCCAGAAGTGGAAGCCTTACAGGAGGGCAAATGCACAGGAGAATCTGTTACCACAATTCCCATGCCCAGATCTGAGCAATAAGAGTGACTTGCGACTGGTCTGACTCGATCTTCCACGGAGCCAGAGACAAGAGAGGTAGCATAGGAAAGGTGTACAGGAGTTCACCCTTCCATTCCAACCAGGGTGAGTTTCCTACTGAGCGCACGCCACCCTGCATGTTGCAACACATCATGAAGGTTGTTTTGTTTAGTAGGAAGCCTTTCAGAGCCAGATGGATTGCTTGAAACTTTAGCAAGTTAATACAGAGCTGGTGTTCCTCTGTAGACCAGATACCTCTGATATCCACCATTCCCAGGTGACTCCCCGCTGCCCCAACTATGCAGTGACAAACGTCACAACCTTAAGCACCGTATGTGGAAAGGAGAGGCCTGCTGCAAGTGAAGCTGGGATCCAGCTGCCAGCAATGCAGCTACTGTGCAGTCTCTTTCGCGATCTGAATGGAGTCAGAGAGGCAACTCCGATGCTAGGCACATTGCGATTTGAGGTCCCTCTGCTGTGCCCAATTTTGCTAGCTAGCATGAGGAGAGTGCATGGGTCAGGGGACTAAGAAGCCTGAAGTCTCAGAACAATCTACACTGTGACTCACGACTGGTCACAAAATATCTGGATCATATGCTGAATGTTCAGGCGTGCTGCAGTCGAAAGAAGGCCTTCAACATCACTGCATCAAGGATGACCTAATAGAGAGGATCCTTTGTGTGAGGTTCAGGGGTGGCTTCTGTTCGTTGATAGTGAATCCAAAAGAGATCAGGAGTGTGGCTGTTGTCTAGAGGTGATCTATGACAAACTCTGGTAAGCCCATCTTCAGGAGCCAGTCATGGAAGTACAGGAACAGATGTACCCTAAACTTAGAAGATGGCTAGCAATCACCAACATCACTTTAAAGACCACCCAAATGGCAAAGGTAATGCGAAAGTGGAGCACACCAAACTGTTAGGGGCCTTAACCCACCTTAAAGTGAAGGTAAACCCTAAGGGACTGCAGGAAGGGTATTTGAAAATGCATGCCTTGCAAGCCCAAGGACACCATCCAATCTCCTGATTCCCGAGCCAAAAGAATCCAGGCCAGCATTTATCGTTTCACAGAAAGACATTCAACGGGAGAAGGTCTAGAATAGGCCTGAGACCTCTATTCTTCTTCCGGAAGAGGAAATAGAAGGAGTAACGTCCCATCACTCTCTCCAAATCAAGTACGCTCTACATAATACCTTTGGCCTGACCTCCTACATCAAGGTCCCAGAGTGTTCTTCCAGAATGCTACTCGTATGGGAGAATGGTGGGGAGGGGTAAAAGTATATAAAAAAAAAAAGTAGATCATAACACTTTTGAGCCGGGAAGGAAACGTTGGATTCTGCATCGCACAGGCATGCCATTTGTTGTTGAGACCAAACCAAGTGGCAGAATTTGTAGAGGAGGAAATGTTGTCCCTGAAGAGTCCCACAAATCCTATAGATGTCACACCTGCAGTCTCAAAAGGGGTAATTTGGCTGCTGTAAAACTGGCTGTGAGGGTTCAGGTTGTCTATAAGCTGGCCCCATGAAGTAGCCTCTGTAATTCCTGAACATGTGGGGAAAATCTTTCCTTGGCATGAATAAACCAAAGAATCACACTCACTGTGGTGCAGCTATCTTTAAATCATTCCAGTGGCAAATCAACTTCTCCCCGAATAGTGTGAACCATCAAAGAGCATTTCTCTGACAGATGTTACCAGAAACCCTGGTATACCCCATTCCTTCAAAGCATGATGTTTGTGTCAATTGCCTTGCCAATAAATTGAGTCGTGTCCAGGCCAGCCCAGAACACTTTGCAATGCCCTGGCGATCATGAATAGTTTGGGCTAACGAGGCACTGATATTCCCCGGGACTGTAGACAAAATATCTCTGCCCACGTCTCGCAAGTGAAGTGCGCGTGCCAAGCAAGCTGCTGGGCCCTGTTGGCCAAAGCTGTTGGAATTAATCTGCCTGTGAAATCTTCGAGGTGGCCGATCGAGGTGGAGGAATGTGTTTGGCTGCCAAAATGCTGCTGCACTTCCTTTTATTTAACGCTTCTGCTTTTTAATTTAGTTGGGTGTTAGATACCTGTCCTTGTAGATATACCTTTATGGCGCATGCACCCTTCAGAGATCATACAAGTGCTTGGTATTTGAGCCTGGTTTGAGCTTCTGCACAAGGCCACGTTATGCACAAGCATTAGCAAATTGAATATGTCAGTTTTTTTTGGGAGGGGGTTGTAGGCTTTACCAACACCTTTTGATAATGGGCAAAATGCTGTGTAGCATGGCCAAAATTAAATAAAAGCCAGAAAAAAGGTGCAATGACTTGGCCACAGTGTTCACATCATTTTGTAGTTGTGCGCATGCATTATTACAAATCTATGCCTATAAATTACGCCAATGGCATTTTTAGGTCAAGCGCGCAAGCACTTTGACCTGTTGTAAGTATTGTTAGCTTTTAACCACACCCACCGTACGTCTATCATTTTCACTTGTTCCTGGGCTTGCCTTTTAAAAATCCTTTGATATCATTGGTAAATGCTTTACATTTGTCCCTCCTTAGGGTGGCTTTGTTACCGCCTTGCAGACACCCTGTGGCGTTGATAATTGCACGATTGCCGATAAGTTTGACTGCTAGCAAACGTTTTATTTTTGTGTCTCTCCTTCGCGCTTATGCTCATGGCGGTTACGGCTCTTTGAACTGACTCACTTATGTCAACTTTACTTTCCATTTTCAATTTAAGTAAAGTCTAGTTAGGAAATTGCAACACTAATAGCTCTACCTCGAGCAAACGCGAGACCCATTGCATTGCAAATGCTTGTTTAAAGCAGTGTCTCTTCCTTTAAGTAACACAGGTTGCTTAAAAAAGTATATACCCGTATGTAAATTCGATGCAGGGGTCGAGGTCTGCTGTTCTTTGTAGGTCAAAATTCCTGAGTTTGTAGAAATTGCACCTGTGATCACTGATCCGGTCGTTCTGTGACCCTCTACAAATGAGTATTTTGTAACGTGGCCTCTAAAAACACAGGTCACAATTCAAAATGACAGGCAGACTGCTAAACGTTGGTGCACAATTTGCAGCGACTATTTGCAACCTGTCTCTTAGTACATCTTACCCTTTGCTTCTTACTTAAACTGTAACATTTGTTGTCTTGCACTGGTCAAATTGAAATGTGCGAGGAAATTCAAAGTAATTGAAGCATCTATTTTTAGAAATTGGACACAAACCAGAACTAAAAAATGTAAATCATGATTTATGTCACTTACCTGTGCAAATTCTTTTGCGTATTTCTTGCATAGCAAGTTGACATCCATGAAAAAAGATCTGACATCTGGACTGAGCTGTGAAGACAGGAAGATTGTGACAAAGAAAAACTCTGAGCTGTGTGAAAATATACAATCAACAATATCTGCGTGTATGTTCCAGGCAGTAGTCCACTCTTTAATCCAAAACCTACAAATCAAAATTCTCTCAAAACTATCATGTGTTAATTCATCAAGTTTCTCTTCTCACTTATATATGTTGAAGTAGCTAAACTGCACCAGAGCTAGGCGGCCATGATCCAGCCCAAATGTCACTTTACATCAACACATCACATTTGCATTTTGTGCTGGGGGGCCAACTTGACTTTGTAGACATAGGTCTCCGTGGGAAGTTCCATGAGTGTGGGGACACATAGGGCCACATTCCGACCCTGGCGGTACAAGACCGCCAGGGCCGGGGGCAATGGAAGCACCGCCAACAGGCTGGCGGTGCTTCATTGCCCATTCTGACCGCGGCGTTAAAGCCGCGGTCAGAAAAGGGAATCCGGCAGTTTCCCGCCGGATTTCCCCTGCTTGGGCAGAACCTCCATGGCGGCGCTGCAAGCAGCGCCGCCATGGAGATTCCGACCCCCTTCCCGCCATCCTGTTCCTGGCGGTTTTTACCGCCAGGAACAGGATGGCGGAAACGGGTGTCGGGGGCCCCCTGGGGGCCCCTGCACTGCCCATGCCACTGGCATGGGCAGTGCAGGGGCCCCCTAACAGGGCCCGAGAGAGATTTTCACTGTCTGCATTGCAGACAGTGAAAATCGCGACGGGTGCAACTGCACCCGTCGCACCCCTGCAACACACCGGCTCCATTCGGAGCCGGCTTCAATGTTGCAGGGCCTTTCCCGCTGGGCCGGCAGGCGCTCCTTTGGCGGGCGCCCGCCGACCCAGCGGGAAAGCCAGAATGGCCTCAGCGGCCAAGTAGCGGTTCCCGTTTGGCTGCGGCAACCGCCGCCAGCCAAACTCAGAATGACCCCCATAGCCTTGTACATAATATTGCATACTACCACTGAATCCAGCAGTAGCTGTCTACTAAACGAGCTGTATATTTTGGGATACCTATGGGAGCTGAGAAACCATTGTGTGCATGGTCTCTATTGAAGTCTGCTACCACCTTCTCACATTGCTGGTCAATTGTCAGTGAACACCAACTGAGTAGTAGTGACTTTTTAAAAACTGTAGTATTCCAACTCTACCTGGGCTATTCTGAGCATTCTGTGGATATTCATGACAATATGCAATGCTACCCATTAAGAAAGCCAGTGAGAGATGAACTAATGCCGGAAAACCATAGGACTGTATAGTAGCACTAATGGGAGTATGGGAATACACACCCACTGCACTGGGACGTCCGGACTCCAGCATTATGATTTAGTGAGGCCCTCTTGGACCCACAATGGTACTCTATTTAACTTCATTTTATATTTTACACGTTTTAGCAGTGATATTTTACATACTTTGCTTGCATGATATTATTCTAGGAAAATAGTGTAAGGTTTGCTTGTTTAGTTGGGATTTTCTCGACATATAATCACTACATTCTGTTCAAGGCTAGAAACACTGACAGCACTATTCTGACTAGGCTGTCTTCTAGAAAAGATATTTTAGGTCACATGATGCCAGTGGTTTTAACCGCTTTTGCATCAGCCTGGCAAGAACCAAATTAAGGAAACAAAGGGTGGTGGAATGCTGCGGCAGTGGAAATAACAGCACCAGTTCTGTCAGAAACCTTTTGGCCGACTTATTGGGCAAGTATGACTCGCCAGTCCTGTTCTGGTAGGTGTTGACGGCTGCGAGGTAATTTTCTCAGGTGTGCTGCTGTAGACATCTCAGCCAGGTGGTATAAAAACATGACAGATGACTAAGCATGAGGAGATATTGATGTTTTTCACTATAGTCCAATGACACATCTTCAGCACCTTACATTTACACTAGGTTCTGGTGCAGGATTTTCAAGCAGCCTCAGTACTTTCATATTCTCTGAGAAGAGGTCTAGATGTTGAAAGGTCAACTCCTCATGAACCAGGTGTGCACGCTCAGTGGTGGTTGAAAGGGTTTGATAACTCTTTCTACCTTCATGCACAGATCGTTCCCCTGAAAAAGTGTGGATGAGCAGAACTCACCAGTCCTCTGTCCAACCACAAAGCTAATTAATTGCACTTGAGATAGGCTGTATGCATCTAAAATAAGACGTTGAACCCAATACTTGAAGATGTAAATTAAGATTTCAAGTAGAAACTCATGTAACAAGTACAGATACCTGCTTAGGCTGTCAACTGTGGTCTTGATGATCCCCACAAGCAGTCTAGCAGGAAAATGGCATGCTGCAGTACACATTCTCTCAGAGCTAAACCTAGCTAACAGAGTCATGGGGAGCTGTTATTCCTTGTATTCTTAAATAGAAGGGGGTCTTAGCATTGTCTGTGTAAACTACCTCTACCCTTGACCACATTACTAGCAGGATGTTGCATAATGCCAAGAATAATGTCTTTAGCTCTAACAAGTTAAATACAGTGACATATATGACTTATCACACAAGGCAATGAAGGGAATGTTAGTATCCCACAGTGACATGTACCTGGTAGTACAACCTATGCTCCATAGAGGCACATGAGTAGGCTTCATCCAATGAGCACGTCTAGCCATTGCCTAGCACACGAGACAAAGTCAGCATTCTGAACTTGTGCCAGGGAGGAAAAGGCTGTGAGCATGAACATCCCACATGCAATGAAACACAACTCACTCCATTTTAATTTTACAAGGAAGTAGTAGCAGTGGCTTGATAGCTGCTAAAAAGAGGATCCTCTGCACCTCTTGCAAAACTTCTCAGAACTGGGGCAGATGCAACTAAGCTAGTAGCATAGAGCGAACTTCCTGAGAAGGTACAGTAGGCTGACTCACGAGAAATTCACTGGGACTTTTTGGCTTTAGCTGAGGATGGGGGAGGTGGTTTGATCTTTACACTGAAGTTCCTGCTCTTATTCTGTAGACTTTGTGAGGAAGACGAGGAACCAGAATGCGCCTTGGGTCTACAGTACTCTGTGGTATTGAACTACAGGCAGAATTTTACTGTTTCAAAAAGAAAATTAGGTTTGACCTGTACAGTACCAGAAAATCAAAAGTGGAAAGAAGCCCACTGGAAGCACACAGATGGTTGATTTAACTGTAATGAACAGGGCCAATGAGAAAGATGCAACTGAGTGTTCAATTTCATAACGAATACACAGTACTCTGCTTCACATGCAAGAGAAGCCCACACTGCCCCCAACCAAATAGAACTAATGACCCTGAGAAGTGGGGATGAGCAACATGTCTCCATCATAGAATAAATCAACTCCCAAGGAGTTCTGCAAACTGGCTGATTGGTCTCATATACTGGGGTCATTAGAACAGTGGGTGACCAGACAAATGTGGCACTTAAGAAGGGCCTCTGATAAGTCACAGACTAAATTAGCAGTGGAAAAACCCATCAGGAATCCCTTGGTTTGAGTTTGCTTGCCATTCAGATACAAAATGGAGAATATGAGATGATCTTCCTGTATTCCAAGCATTCAATCAGACCCAATGTGTGGCCTGTCCTGGTCCAGGAGGAAAATGTGTTGGGTATAACACTCCATTACCTACCCTGACTGATGAGCACCTACCTGAGGAGTCATTTGTGGGAGACTCATAAAATGTTCTGAAATGCAGCTGTCTGATCCCAAAGATTGAGGGTGACAGAGTCCAGCACCTGATTCTTGAGAGTTCCTGTTCAAGATGGAAGGGCCCCAGCTCAGGGGTACATTTCAACCAGTGATGTTGAAATGGGAGGCTGGCCAAAAGAAGCTTGGGACCAAAGGTCAAACCTTTGAGACCACTCGGAGGTGTGAGGAAGCATCTCCAGGAACCTGAATGCACAACAGACAACCATTTGTAGCAACCGATGGAGGAAATGACTGGCTTTTCATTATTAGAAACACCTAAGCCCAGGCTGAAAAGTGAATATAAGAACTTAAACTTTGGTCTGTTCTCTGTTCTCACAGTGAATAAAAGTTTTAGTTCTCTCCCAGTCAACATTTATTTTGGAGGCTCACTCACTTCCACATGGAAGTAATTCTGATTGAGACTTCAAACAATGAACAAACCATGACTGAGCAGAGTGAACAAAACAGGTGACTCTGTTCTAAGCTTGATTTAAAATGTTCTCCATTTGGTGGGGAGGATGGTGGATGATGGAAGCCAGCAACCCCCTCAGATGCTACAATGGGGTCAAAAGACCTAACAGTAATGCAAGGTGTAGGGATTCACAGCATTGATCAGACTCTGCTGGTTTTAGATATCTTCCTTTTTTGACCAGGTTATCTGAAGACTTCACAAGTACTCAAGAGACATGGACCTGTTTATTTCTATCTCTGAAGGTGAGTGGACCTACTGATCTCTCCATGGTCTTCTTCCCTGTCTGTGTGTCTTTCCTTCTCTTGCTCTCGGAAATGAATGGTAAGGAAAAATAAGTGCTTGTGGGCCTCACCACCCCCAGAAATAAGTTCCGGTGGGCCCCACCAGGAACCACTGGCTCAGATTAAGCACTGCATCCAGGCTGTCTTTGTCCCACTGCACATGTGACAACCTACATGTTATTCTCCTCACAACCAAGAGCTCTAAATATTAGTAGCTACCTCGTTAAGTGGTAGAATGCACATATGCTCCCAGCGATCAGTCTTTCACTGTTTCAATATCAGAGACCATCTTTTCCCTTGCTGCGTTGTGCTCGGTGCAGCCTGGCAAGAGAAGACTTTGGCTCACTTTGGTATCAGCACACTGCAAGCCCAGTAAGTGGACATGAGATGCTCCCACTGATTTACAAAAGCCTGGGAATCTGCTAGGGCTGGCAGAGGGTTCAAAAAGTATGTAAAGCTCACCTTTAGACTGGCACCTGCTTTTGGCCATTGGCCACAAAAGTCGATAAGCACGACCCCCATTCACATATTAACCTTTAGAGCCGAAGTTGGGGTTGCTGTGTTTCTTTGACTTTCTTGTTTTTTTTATTCTGTACTAGACTTGTATTGTTTTTAGCTTTCATGGGTTTTTTAAAACCAAAACTTGTTGATGGTATATTTGCTCTAAATATTTTAACCTCTTCGCTGCTAAGCCTTCTTCACACCCCCTGCCCCTCACAAACCCCCTGACTAAGCCTTTTTTTGGTCATTTGGGGTGGTTCGTGCTTAGGCACCCATAACGTTTTGTCCACATAAGCTTTTTTTCACCACCCGGCGGACTCTAAAGGTACCCAGAGTTTGTGGGTTCCCCTGGAGGGGACCGAGAAATTAGCTAAAATACAGCTAACTTTTAGGTTTTTGGGGAAAAATGGGAAAAAAAGCGCTGCAGAAGAAAGCATCAGTTTTTTCCCCTGCAAATGGCATAAACGAAGGGTTGTGGTGCTAAAACAACCACCTTCCCAGCTTTCAGGAACAGGAAGACTTGAATCAGAAAACCAAATTTTTCAACAGTTTTGGCATTTTAATGGGACATGCCCTATTTTTCCTGTTTTTTGTGCTTTTAACCTCCTTCCAGTTAGTGGAAGAAATGTGAGTGAAGCCAATGCTGGATCCCAGAAAGCTATATATTTCTGAAAAGGAGGCACAATTATGAATTCAGTAAAGGGGCATTTGTGTAGATCCTTCAAAATTTTCCTACAGAAAGTAACACTTGAAATGAAAAGATATTAAAATTGATTTAAAAAAAAAACAGCCCTTAGTGTCTAAGTTTTACGCCGTAAGTTTTTCTAAGTATGGCAGATTTTCGAAAGCAATATACTGTTACGTCCGCTGGACCCTTCTGGTTTTGGGGATATATAGGGCGAGTAAGTTCAACAAGAACTCGAAATACCCAGAGCCAATAACTACACCTTGCAATTGTTTTTTGTTACGTACCAGGTATAAAGCAATTTATTTGGTAAAATATCAAAAGTCAAAATTAGGTATCAAGGAAACCTATGTATTTCTGGAATGAGCACAAGATAAGCAGTGGTTATTTGCACATCTCTGAATTTGGGGGTACCCATACTAGCAAGTGAATTAGAGTGCATTTCTCAAAATGACTTCTTTCTTACACACTGTCTTACATTTGGAAGGCACAAATGCAGAGAAAGACAATTTGTAACAACACTTGTTCTGCTATTCTGTATTTCTTCAAGTCTCCCAAAAAAAGGGTACATCACTTGTGTGGGTAGGCCTAGTGCCTGTGACAGGAAATGGCCCAAAACGCACCATGGCCCAAAACGCACCATGGACACATCACATTTTTCCAGTGAAAACTGACTAATTTTTTGCAGCGTGCCAAGCTGCGGATCTTGGGCCCTATCACAGCCTGCACCTAGGCTAGGGAAACCTAGCAAGCCTGTACATTTTTTAAAACTAGACACCTAGGGGAATCCAGGGTGGGGTGACTTGTGTGCCTCTCACCAGGTTTTGTTACCCAAAATCCCTTGCAAACATCAAACTTTGTCTAAAAAACAATTTTTCCTCACATTTCTGTGATGGAAAGTTCTGGAATCTGACAAAAGCTACAAACCTTCTTCCACCCAGCATTGCCCAAAGTCTCCCGATAAAAATGGTACCTCATGTGTGTGAGTGGGTGAAGTGCATGTGACATCGAGGTGTCAAAAATGTGTAGAGTTTGAGGATAAACCAAAGCAGGCCCAAAAGCGCAGGTTTTTTAAAATACGTTATTAGGCTGACTCTGCTTTGGGCACCCACATAAGTGAGGTATCACTCTTATCAGGAGCCCTATAGGTATGCTGGGTGGTAGGAAATTTGTGTTTTATATCTGTCACTGGGAGAATATGGCACATAAATGCAAGAAAAATGTGTGATTTAAGTCACATTTGGAGGTTTGCAGGGCACTGTGGGTAAGAAAATGTGTTACTGTCCACAAGAGACACACCACCTTGTACTCCCCTGTGTGTGTAGTTTTTTTAATCATCTCTAGAGATGGTAGATTTTCCCTAGACAAGAGGCAAGTAAGCTACCAAGTCTCTAACTTCTGTGATGTCCCAAACTTTCAAAGTGTGAAAAAAACATCCTTAGGGTTTGTTGAAATGACCCCTCCCCCCACCAACCTAGTTAGTGGCATGCTTCATTATTGGGCTCCCGCCCAAAATATCTAGGTGTCAGGGGTGTGCTTCGACAACTCTGTATAGTGGAGCAGGTTTTTTTCATGAGTAGAATTCTCAACTGAGAGGAGAAGTGCAATAATATGGTCTTGTGGCTGCCCAGTGTTCCTATAACATATATATTTACTGATTGGATTTGGCACGAGTGTGAGTGATGGTTCAATATACACAATTTTATTAATAAGAGATTTCACAGAAATTAAACGCTCCGTTAATAATTGTAAAAAACTGAACCAATGACTCACAGCTCGTTAGCTGTAAAGCCGCAACAAGGCACCAACTGCTTTACAGGCCATTCACACACACTCCTTTGATACGTGACACACACAAGACCATTCACACCGCCAGCACAGCACATTACAATATTCACAACAAGAGAAAACGTACAGACAATGTTCACTGTGGCAGAGAAAGACAGGAAAACTATTATTACTACACAGCCACATATTCATCAAGTACACACGCGTGCTGGTTGGATTTGGTGTGAGTGACGGTTCAATAAATAAAAAATGTATTAACTAGAGATTTCACAAAAATGAATTAATAATTGATAGGTAAAAAAACTGAACCAATGACTCACTGCGTCAAGGCACCATTTGCTTTACAGTCCATTCACACACCTTTCTTACATGACACACAAAAGACCATTAACGTCACCAGCCATGGGCCCAGCACATTACAACACTCACATCAGCAAACAGTGCCATTCAATGGCCCATCACCTTCATACGCCCACTGCCTGACATAGCAATCATATTGGCTGATGGAATGTGTGCAGTGATGTTTGGCTAGCGGAGTGTGTAGTGACCATTAGCAAGTCACTACTTACACACTGCCAGCCAAGTGCCAGCTCACACACATCTTCAGCCAAGCACCAGTCCACGCACACTGCCAGCCAAGCACCAGTCTATTAACACCACCATCACACTTTAAAAAAAAAAAATACAAACCAATTATCCGTAAATACAGAATTACAAACACTGTAACTAAATACATCACACTAATGCCAACCGTGAAACTAAACGAAAAATAAAAAACGATACAGACCAAGCAGTTCACTTTTATGCTCACAGTTGCTTCCAAACAATATTTTCCATCTGTTACTGTCTAAAACATGCGGGCACAGACAGCCCACGTTTGGAAGGACAGTCAGGGCAGTACATACAAGTCTCCTTCCGCATAACTCTTAGCATACAGACTCTACATCTCCTACTGGGCGTGGGAGGAATGTGATCAGCAAAGTGGCGATCTTTCAGTCAAGCCACATCCTGCACCGCTACAACTCCAGGAACTCTCGCCTGTTCCACTACAACAAGGCTGCCTATCACAGACTCCTGAAACTGAACAAATGTCATCTTTGACTCTGGGCAGCAATCCTTGAACACCACAAGAGCATTAAAGGTTGTGAAGTGGAAAAGATGAATAGCGAACTTCTTATACCAAATGTAAGCCTTCTGAACAGCAGTGTAGGGATCCAACCTCTGATCTACTCTGTCAGCACCACCCATGTGCTTTACTCTAAAATGCACACAGATTTGTGCACTTCAGCAACCTGACCCCAAACAGTCACAGGTGAAGTACTTTCATCATGGATGGTACTCAGAATGTAGACATCTCTCCTGTCTGCAAATTTCACAGGGAGAAGTTCATCACTATGCAAGGCACTGCACTATCCCCACTCAAGATTTTTACCCAAGTTTGGGTAACCTTTACGGTGAGAGTGGAATGCGCCACAAGCAACAGTGTCCACTTTGACCAATTCCCTGAACAACTGCACACTAGCATAGATGTTATCTATATAAATAGGAACCTTTGTTAAAAAGTCCTCTACCAAGTTCCCCCACAATTTTCTCACCAACTCCAAAAGTGGAAGGTCAACACTGGAATCCCTACTTTGCACCCTGAAATTATAGACATGTCCAGTTCCACTCTCAGACAGCATATACATCTTAATTCCATAACGTGCTCTCTTGCTAAGAATGTACTGCCTAAAAAACAAACAGCCCTTGAACAGGACTAAAGACTTGTCTGCAGCTATTTCTTTCCCTGAAAAGATAGATCCCTGAAAAACGATCAAAAAAGTGATCAAGGACAGGCCAAATTTTAAAAAGACGGTTACAGTCAGGGTGATCCTCTGGCAATGCTGAAGCATTATCAACAAAATGCAACATCTGAAGCAGCAGCAAATACTGATCATGACTCATGGTTGCAGAAAATACAGCTATTGCCATTAAGGGACTAGTAGATCAATATGAAGACATTGATGCCTTCCTTATCAAAGCCATCAAAAAAGATACCCCCAAAAACTTCTTTGCCTCAACCAGATTTATAGGAGTCCAACGGCTAAGCTCTATGGTGGGGCTTAATTCTAGCACTGTTGTCCCTCACATACTGTTCAGCATACAAATTAGCCTGCTCAAAATCTCATCCTAAAATACATCGTCCATAAACAAGTTAACGAAATGTACAGGCAAGAAGTTTTTAGTATTCACTCAACACTCTGCGGCACCAGTAAAGGCAGGCAACACTGTATGCACCATGGTTGGGGCAACCCAGAGCTCAGATCTTCCAATTAGAAGCCTTGAAGCCCCAGGCTGCAATCCAGATGCCTCTTACTGCACATCAGTGTCCTCCTCTAAAAGACACTTCTTTCTCACAGAGATACTTCATCATCAAATGATTCCTCTCAGACAGAAAATTAATTGCCAGAATCTTGTACTTCCTCCTCTGCCTCAGATGCAGAGTCAGTCTCAGAATCATGGTCAGGGGAAGATTAGAAAAGCATAATAAACCTGTTGAGCAGTAATTCTGCAGCTTTCCATAATCCTTACTAATGAAAGTAACTTGACAAACAAGTCAATAATAACCAACACAGTGTAAAATAAGTAATAAAGAAAGTGTGGCTTTATCACAAAGACCTAATTACTCAAAAAAAATACCACTTGCTTGCCACTAGACTCACCAGCACCTACTGTGCACAGGCAAAGCAAGCACCAACGATATCCCACTGGGAAAGAAAAACAAAAACAATTACTCACAAGACAACATAACATAGATTGTGCACAAATGCAAGGAGAATTTAGCACACATAAAACAAAAGCTAAACATGATGCTATTGGTACACCATTTACAAAAAAACACATTCATGCAGGAAAATGATACTCATTTAGAGTAAATAGTACAAAAAACATTTTCATACCAAACGCATGCAACTACACAGTGCAAACAGAGCCGCAGCAAAGGAAATGAAAAGCTTTACAATAGAATAAAAAGGAGATATAAGCATTACAATCACAAATGCAAACGATGACAAGAAACAAAACAGTTATAAAAAAACTACTCATGACCACCTAATGCCAGCCACACACATCACCAGCAATACTCCAGTCCTAAGGGTTGCAACCATAACAACAAATACATTCCTGGTGGTTTAGTGGACTTCCACCCCCTTAAAACGTCTAATACGCCCTTGGGGGGTGGGGGGTTCAGGAGGGGGGGGAATGGAATTACTACATAAAATCTCCCCTAAAGGCAGCAACCCTTGCCCAAAGGGTTGCTACCCTAAAAACAAAGAAGTCCTTGGAGGTTTAGTGTGCTTTCACCCCCCAGAGGGCTGATCGGCCTAAAAACAGTTGATCTGCCTTCTTGGAGGGGAGGTGGGGGTTTGGAATAACTAAATACATGCTTCCCCCAAGGGAGTGACCACTGCCCAAGGGGTTGCTCCTGGTAAATTATGGCAGCAAAATCTATCCGTGGCATTCAAGAAGGTTTTGGCCCCCCTGGAGGTAAATCAGCCAAACAAAACAGCCTATCTACCCCAAGGGGAGCCAAAACAAGGATAAGTGCATTTCCCCCTTGGGGAGCTACCCTTGTCTAAGGGGTCACTCCCCCCACATGAAAAAAAACCCTGGTGGCCCAGTGAATGAACTCTCTGGGACATCTGAAGGAAACTCCTTGCATCAGCACAGATGCATTTGATAAGGTTCATGCTTCTGGAGTACTCCTATAATGTTCAGGTGCAAATCTTAGGAACTGGAGAGGTCAACTACTGTGACACAGAAAAGGCAGAGCTGTACTGACAAGGTGTGAGAAGAGTGGTGAAGAGTGCATTCCTCAATCAGGAGGACCATATTGAGGCCCAGTTGACTGAGTTCTCACAGGCAGCAAGCTGAACATGCAGGCTGGGCAGAAGTGGTAGTGGCAGCTCAATGGGCCCTAAAGGACAGGAGGGAGGCGGAAGGAGCATTTCAATGAACCATGGAAAGCAGAAGGGAAGGGATAGGAGCATGAACCCAGACAACACAGAGCAGGGAAAAAGGGCAGGGGCAGATGCAGGGACAACAAGCTGGCCATGCAGGGCAGACGGGGAGGGGAGTCGCAGACCAGTGGACAATGCCTTCAAGAGGGAGGGTGGGTGGCGGCACAGTGGAATATGGAGGGCCGGAGGAAGGGGCACCCAAAACCATGTAGCCAAGCTGGCCATAACCAACCTGAAAATCATTTGAGAGAACAGAGGTCAAAGACCCACACAAAAGCATTACAGGACTGCTATTGTGAAGCACTGTCACCAATATGCCCAAGACCAGCTCCAACCAAGTAGAGCCATTCTAGTAGCACACGAAGGGAAATTAGGTTTTTCCTGTTCAATTCAGGATGTGTAGTAGTGACCCACCTGTTGTGGATAGTCACCAGATTAGCTACGGCCATTACAGAGCTAGTACCTTATTTGAGTCATAGATGGACTCTGAACTCTAGCTTTAAGACCATACTGTTCAAACGCATGGATCAAATGGGTTTCCATATTCCAGTTAGTTTATCTGCCAACAGGTATACTAATTAGGACTCACTGATTCCAAGATACAGATTTTAACATCAGGCAGTCCTAGAGAACACAGTTGTCAGTGCTAGCCCCTTTCCAGAGCCCACTACCACTACATCGACTTAAAGCCAGTTAAGCTCTTAACTAGTTTCTCTCTGGTTTGAAGTCTTGTGTGGATATAGACTATCAGACCTCAGTGGCATATCAAGACGTTTTTATAAGTGGACTGGTAGGAACCACATTCCTTTTTTGGGCAATGAATGTTTGGTGTTCGTTTTTTTTCAGACTTTTTTCTGGAATCAAAGCTGCATGAGCTTCCCATTGGATATGTTGTATCTTCAAACTGGCTGGCACCTCTGCCCCACTAACTCCAAGTATTTAATTCTGAAGTTGTTGCTGTGCTCAAACATATAAGGGAGTCTACCTTCCTGGGAGCACCACATCCTGGTCAAGATTTCGAATGGATCTGTGAGGTGTTCTAGTAAGACCCAGGCATCGGGGGCTGTGTGGATAGGATGACTAGGTCGAAGAAAGGAAGAACTAAGTGTAATCAAAGTACCCAGTAAATAATCAGGGCATTACCTCTACGTCCCTCGTCCTCGACCCAGTCATTAAACACATGCGATATACTAAAGCAACCAACAAGACCTTTGACAAAATAACACACTCCAGATCAAGATGTAATGCAACACCTCTGATTAAATTGCAATTATCATGACAAACTAAACATTCAGAGAGAAAGTATATTCGATCAAGGTAGTATAGATTGTAAAACCCCTTCAATAAAGTTTCTCTGAGTACTTTCAGTACTGTTGAACATTACGTAGTCTGTAATGTCTTGCGAAGATGTGCTCTAAAGCCCAAGTACCAGCTCTTAGAATTTTCCGTACAGCAATACATTGAAACTCTACCCATAAAGCCACCATTCTCCTTGTAGAGCATCCTTATAGATTGTGTGGAAACTCCCGATCAGAAACAGAGTAAGCAAATCTAACTGTCACCTAATCAATTTACTCTACTCAAAGTTATTTTAGAAGCCTTGATACCTCTTACAGGAAGGCTACACATATTTTTTGTTCTGTATTTGCTGAACTGGTTAAGATAAATAGTTAATGTACGCTTAACATCCAACAGATTCAACATATGTTCTCCCTCAGAGGAAGGAGAAGGATTAAGCTCCTGAAATTCAGGTTTTGATTTCAGGCAAAAAGGCAGGATCAGATTTTAATACTGTTGCAAAAAGAAGAGGCTGTCGTAAAACAGGGAGAGTTATATGGTCGAGTGCATTAGTCTCCCTAGGTGAACCTAATCTATAAATCGAGATGCACTGTTCCGGGTTCAAGACTACACTCTACCTAGTTGGGAGGAAGTCTTAAGTCCCCACAAGCATTAGCTTACTAGGAACTATAGCCCCCACTCCCCCTTAGGTGACATGTTTCATCATCGGCCCATGGTCCTCATTGGCCCGCACTGCAATACCTGATGGGCCCTTCTAGAGGGCTCTTTGCCTGAGATCGTTTTGAGGAAATGGCTGATGATGAATGGATGTGTGAGGAACAGGAACAAAAACCACTAAAGTTTACTATAGGTGTCAACAAAACAATCTTTACTCAAACCTGACATCAGTGCCAAGAATAAAAACAGAGAGAGGGAAAACAGCAGATTATAATGGTCTGGTTCACCATAAAGTGACAACGTGTATACCTAAAACCTCAACTGTTGGTGTATGTGTGGAGAATCTGTGTGTGGGTATTCCCTACATTACAGAGCCAATGGGCAACATGTTTCTCAGTGATTCATCAGGAACCAACAGAATTCCTAATCCTCACTAAGAGAGTAAGAATACTCCTTGTCAACTAGGTATTTGACCTCTGGAACCTTATGATAGGGATTTATTCATCAAAATGCAGGGACCCTCTTAGATACAGGAATATAGGCACTTTGATCATATGGACGCTAGCAGTTCCTCCAATAAAAAATGTTGTCCTAGCATACAGCGGTCAATCCGACCTAACCCAGTCTCCATGCTCCCCCCGCATGGCCAACTACTGTTACACTCTGTTTATAGATTAGGTCCAATTTTAATACCACTGCATCATCCAAGAACAAAGAAAGGCAGACAGCGAAGTAGTACAGATAGTTCCCCCAACTTTCTAGCAGATGTCATAGCTACTAGAAAAGGAACTTTTTAAGTAAAAACTTTTAACTCAATAGAACTCAAGAGTTCACAGGGAGAACCCTGCAAAGCTTTCAAGACTAGAGGATGGTCCCAGGGTGGTACTGGAGAGTGGGAACTAGAATGAGAAATAGTAAAGTTTTTAAACATCTTATTACCAAAACTCTGCTTCCTTAATCACATCCTTAACGGCACGAAAGGCCACTGTTTCTTTAAAGTGGATAGAGATGTGTACTTTTAAAAGTCATCCAAAAGAAGCTTAAGAACAGAAGAAAAAAAAGACAGAACAAATGTTTCATAAAGTACACCATGTATCTAAAGTCCTCCGATGTTTGGAGTGAGCAGACAGAGTAGAAGCCGTTCCAGAAACCTGAACGACCTTAAGTTAATGAGACGATAAACTCTGTTTCTTACAACTTAGCCTCTCAACCTCCAAACTGATTTGGTGAGATGTAAAGGAAATAGAAGGTTGCAAGATTTCAAGGAGAAGGAATACAAGGCAGAATAGAAGGGGGCTAGAGAGCCATTACCCACAGAGGAGATAACAGTATCCTCCTGTGCCAAAAGGGAAGACCTACCTGTTGGGTTCTTAACTTGAACAATACATTTTGGGCAGTCAGAATGTGTATGGCTCACAATGTGGGATAATTGGAATGTTTTATTTTGAAAAAGTTGGAATAGAACTTTGGGAGAAGAGCACTGACCTTGGTTGTGTTAGACAAATCTTGTTTTGGTTCCCATTGAAATTGTGATGAGAAATTCTTCTTTTTTCAATATTCTGCCGTCTTCTAGACGGTTAGCAAAGAGATTTGTTCTTAAACTAGAAAGAAGGCTTAGGTTGATGTTGTTTATGAAAAGAAAAATAATGTTCCCTTTCTTTTAAAAGCTTATTTAATCTGTCTTCAAGCTCTGAACTAAATAACATGGATGCCTGAAAAGGAATTTTAATAGCTGTAACTCTGTCTGCTGAATCAGTATTCCAGTCTTCCAAGAAAAGGTTTCCCCGTACCACCAGAGAGGCTCCACACACCATGCAGAGGCTAACACTGGACCAAAAGAAAGGTCCAAGAGATACTCCATTTGCTTTTCCATATTTTCAAGAAATGGGAACATTGTACACCTTCCTGCATACATTGAAATTGTTTGAGTCAGTAAGGACAAACTGAGCCGTGTGGCCCCCATTTATCACAGAGTGAAATCCTGTAAAGACCTTCTGTATAGCTGCATCTACATTCTTATGCACAGGCTCCCCCAAAATATTCTCCTCTACCATCAAGGATCTTCCCACTAGGGTAGCAGCAACCGAGACCGCATGAACAGAATCCTCCAGGGGCTAAAGTTTTGCCGTAATCTTGGGGATGTTGATTTTATCTGGATCTCTTCTTTTGTTGAGGATAACGTCCGTAATAAACTAATGGACGTGAAGTTCAACACTATCAGGTTTTTAAAATTTTCTCCGAACTATCTCTTTAGATGAACAAGTGACCTCTTCAGCTGGAAAACCCATATCATCCTTAAGTTGAGTCAGTAAATCAAGAGGGGGGAGGGGGGACGGTGAAGAACTATCTGATATGTCTGAATCACAGAGAAATCAGAACAAATACTCTCATTACCTAAGCTCTCAAGAACATCCCTTTTCTTCTACTTATTTTTGAGTAAGACCAAGGTTTCTAGCATTAGTGTCTTAAGTCTGTCATCCTCCGATGAAGATTTACTCTTTTAAGGTGGAGTCGAAGAAACTGACCTGCCGCCAGAAGAAGAGAAGGGCGACAGGTGCCTTTTTTAAACGACACGCTTCCCAATAATATCACCTAAGCTCTCAGGCCTTGTATCATCAAAAATGGCAGAGAAAAATTCACCAACCACATCCAATACTAACAATACTAACATAATACCTACCATGTTTCTTCTTCTCTTAATAAAGAGACAGCCACATGCTCCGTAAGCGCTGACAACTGGAAGTTCCCGGACAAGGTATTGTGCAGTCTGATCCATTATGGATGTGCGAGCCTCAGACACTGCAGTCTGATCCATCGTGCATGTGCAGAAATACTATATCCGATAGCTGTTAATGAATCATCTGTGCGTTGCACCAGAAATGCAAAACTACATATATTTTTTATACTTAAAAGCGGATGGATGAATCATTAACAGAAGTGCTGCCACGGCAAAGGCAAACAAGGAAAGTAGCCATTTAATTAGCATGCTTATGTGCCATGCAATACACAGTTCAGCAGCCTTTCCATAACAACTTGGGGATCCGTTACAACTGTTCCACAGACTGTGATGCTCACATGAAAGTAGAAGAGATTCCTCCAAACCCAACAGGAAACAAGTTGGAAGTTGGAACCCAGCACCAGCTTCAGCATTCCTACATCCTAGATTGCTAGACAGGTAGTGCTGAGTGAATGCTACTCTATTCTTGTTCTGTTTCCTGTCCTTTGATTGAGTGGCAATCCTCATGTTTAACGACTGGGTCGAAGATGAGGGATGTGGAGGTAATGTTGCTTTCCTAGCTCGTAGGGCATCAGAAAATAAATGGTAAATATACATTTTCAAGTATATAAAGCTAACTGGATCTTGTGTTTATTGAGTGCAATGTATTGTGTCATGCAGTATTCAATTTTCAAACTCCACCACCACCTCCTGAAGTAAGCTTCTACTGTTCCATCAAGTGTATAAAGGGTTAGTTAAGTTGGTTACTCAATCGGAGTGCAAGACTACCTAAAGCACCGGAATACCAGCGGTAAATTCTAGCACACACCACACACAACATTACACATCTCTGATAAACCCCATCTAGATCTGCAGATTGTGGGTGTCATAGTGAGGAAATAGGTGGTGGATCTTAGGGACCTTCCAGGATTATGTAGTTCGATGAGAGCGTATAGTATTTGAGGTCCTTTTTCTGGTGAAGGCCTTAAATATGAAGTAAAGAGATTTCAGCCACACCCGCTGGTCTATGGGAACAAAATGAAGGTCAGCCAAGGCACATCTTATGGACAGGTTCTTTAGAATTTTGAAAATGAGGCGGGTGGCAGCATTTTGGATGCTCTGTAACCTTCTTTTGATGTGGAGTTGAGATCCAAGATTCCCATATTCCAGCCGGGAAATGATCGGGGTCTGAATGATGAGCCTCTATGACAGAAGGGTAGAAGGTTTAACTCTTTTTTTAGTAGTCTGCGTATTCCAAGACACTTAGCTTCCAGTGTATTGGCCTGGGAATCCATGGAAAGTGTCATCTCACCAGACACCCAAATGTTTTATTTTGCTTTTCGGGCTCGGTGTGGTCCCAAACCATTCTTGCGAAGGGAGAAACCCCCTCTTGGCTTTGTTGTTATTTAACAGCATGCGCTCTGTCTTGTCTCCGCTTACTTTGAGGACGCAAGTGGCCATCCAGCTGGCTACCTCCTTTAAGTAGGAAACAAGTTGTTTACAGTGTTTACAGTGTATTGTCCACCAAGGAATCAATAGTCTGACCAAAAGATTGGACTAGCTCTGCTAAAGGATGCAAACAAAGGTTAAAAAGGGTAGGACTTAATGTGGAGCCCTGAGGTACTCTGCATTTCAAGGGTAGACTGTCCGAGTGGCAGGTTTGGTCCAGTACTTGGAAAGTTTTACCTTTGAGGAAGGACATTAACCACTTTAGCGTACAGTTGCTTATCCCTACCCATGAGAGTCTCTGGATCAGTATTGCGTGGTCCACTTTGTCAAAAGCAGCACTTAGATCCAGAAGGATGACTGCTGCTATCTTGTCCATAGACTAACACTGGGTTACCTTATTATACTTTATCAGTGATAACTTTCTTTTGGGAAAAGATAGAGAAATGTTTCTTTCACTCATCTGAATTGGGATTTAAAATCCTCTCTAACTGTAGTCTGATTTATAAATTACTATCATGAAAATGCCACATTTGTGAAGTTAGTTTTTTCAGGCTAAACTAAATGTTCCTTTCTACCAGTGCCCATGGTCACATGGTTGTGATGGTTCTCGTGTGGTGTCTTGCGTATTGTTTCCAGACATGCAGACAAAAGGGGCCTAGGTGTAGAAGGAGCGGATCTTTCTGACAGGACAGGCAGGGAGGAGCTGTGCCATGCCCCGATTACACTTCAAAAGACCCTGCCTGCAGCACACACAAAGGAACCTGACACGAGGCCTGGGCTGCCCTTGCCTTTGCCACCCTAGACAGCTAGGAGCCAAACCTAGGGGGAACAGGAAAAACTGACCAGTAAGCCAGGAATTTTCTCCCACAGAAAGGCTGGCGTAGGTATAAATGTGGCACCTTCAAAACCTTTTATCAGAACACTCCTGTACTTGTGGAAGATTTTGAAGGAGGGCTGCCTTGTGTGAAAAAGGAAGACTGGTTCTGCTTGCCTTGAACCGAGGATCCCCATTAATGACTCCAAGGGTCACTTGGTTGACCTCCTGAGAGACCGACAAGGACACAACACACTTTCTGAGGCCTACCTGCAACTGCCCAGCACCACCTGGACCTGCCTGAGCCATGCTGCTGGCCTATGATAAAGTGAGTACTGATACCCAAAAGGTGATCCCAGGTCCTGGACTCTTGTCTGGCCATCAGAGTGTACTCCTCCTGCCTCAAGACAGAACTCCAGGTAAAAATCCTGATGTTTTGGGCTCCTCGTTCCTTTGCAGTAGAGTTTCCTTCCCAAATTAAAGCTGACTCTTTAATGGCGGGCTGTCCTAGAAGGGCAAGACAATCTTGGAGGAGGCATCACCCTGTGATCTGATAGATAAGAAATTTGAACTGGCAAGAGAACATATTCAGCTGCTAACTTTGGGGTCACAGTAGCAGCATATTCCGTGTATATTCCAGTTGTGCTATCCAGTATTTGTAAAGAGGCTTACAGAACAAATTGAGCAGGGCTCTGACATATCTGTGACTGTCTCAATGATGGAGCAACAGGTCTGCTTCCTCTTTGGGGACTTCAACAATGGCCACAGGGTCAATAAAAGCAGAAAGGCCCCAGATATAGATGAGACAGTGGAAAGAAGACACAACTCATTTGCTTATGCATTTTCCCTTTGCAGGAGCAAGGTTATTTGGCACAGAGCTGGAGACTCTTGTCAAAATGTCCGTAGAGGACTGAAAACTGATGACGCCCGTGAAACCTCCTAAAAAAAAAAAAAAAAAAGGGAAAACTTTTGGGGAATAAAGATCATTCAAAGCAGCTTTCCAGACGAGATTGGACCTAGCCGGAAAGTCTCTTCATCCAAACATATCCCATACACATGGTGCTAGAGCTTCTTCTTCAAATCTGCCATTCCTCCACACACTGCTATGCTGGGGATCTGGATCACTTGTAAGTGAGTGGAAGGTTACTGAAGTTTCACATCAAACAGAAAACCTTGCTGATGGAAAAATGGGTACTCAACATTGTACAACATCGGTACTGAATACCATTTCAAGAAAAGCCAGATGATTTTTTTTGTCTAACACAATTGCTGTAGGATACAGTGAAACAAAGGGAATTGTTCAAATGAATTCACAGTCTAGTACTCGAGAATGCAATAACACCAGTGCCAGTCCCTCAGGAGAGGAGAGGATTTTACTCGCTCGTCTTTCTGGTGTAGAAGCCATCAAGAGACTTCAGGCCGGTGATGATGGATCTGAAGAACATGAACAAGTTTGTTGCACACATCAAATTCCAAAAGACGTCTCTACAGAAATGTCTGTCATATATAAAGACTAGAGACCTTTTTGAGTTGTTAGAATTGTTGGACACCTACCTTCACATCCTGGTACATCAGGATTCTCGGAAATGTCTTCGCTTTGCAGTGGCAGGGCAGGCATGCATTATCAGTTTCAAATTCTGCCTTTTGGGTTGAAGTCTTCCCCAAGAGTATTTATCAAAGTTGGTGGGCCTGATTCATTTTAAGGGACTTATGTCTTCCTTCACCTTGATGATTGGTTGATCGCTTTTTTTTTGTTTCTTTAGGGTGAAACAGCTGTTGGATGAAGTATGTGGCATTCTGGAAGAACACATGTTTTTACTAAACTGCAAGAAATCCCATCTAACTCTGATGCAGGATTTGCAGTATATAAGGGCACACTTCAGAATGGACGTCAGGGAAGGCGTTCTATGCCAATCACCAGAAGAATCAGACTAGTTTTGTTCATTTGGACCCTCTAAAGAACCTCCCACAGCAAGTGAATGGTTGACAGTACAAAGCTTGATGGTGTCAACTGTGTTTATCTTAATATGGCCAAGAACACACCTGTATCCATTGGTCAACAATTTGCTAGACCATTAGGAGCGCAAATCAATGCAATACAAGACCAGGATTATAGCAGGGAATACGAGGCATGTACTGCACTTGTTGTTTTTGCATTTTTTGCCTTAAGTGCACTGGGCATGCCCAGATATGGGTCTCGGGCTCGCTGTGCTACTGGATTCAAGCTAGTCTGGCTCATGAGGGGTGGTATCCTGAAACTGGTCCCAGGATGCTTGTTCCCAGTCCAGAGAGGACTGGCCTGGCAGCTTGGGTTGAACTGTTCCCATGGGAGTAGGGTCAAGACTGATTTGCATATGGGTGGGTCCAAACTGGGATGGCATGGTGAGCAAAAAAACAATGGATTGGGATGCGGCCCGAGTGATTACCAGTGGCTGAGATAAATTTAAGCATTCCATCAATCAACTTGTAGTTTAAGCACTGTAGTGGTGGGTAGATCAGGAGAATTTGACCAAAGCGATATCTCTTAACCACAGATGCGAGTGGGACAGGTTGGGGAGGAATAGTGGAGAGTCAGTTAGTGCATTGAACCTGGTCTGCAGCACATTGGAGGCTTTCTTCCAATTGGAGGGAATTGAATGCTGTGCATCTAGCACTTCTTCATAGGACAACAATTTAGTTGTGGCCTATGTGAATCATCAAGGGAGCTCGAAATTGATTCTTTAGGGACAATTTTACTTTTTTAAGTTTGTAATCTACCCAAACTCCCTGGAGGAATGAGACTTGGGGCCTGATTTAGATATTGGCGGATGAGTTACTCAGTCACAACGGTGACAGATATCCCATCTGCTGGAATCTAAATCCCACAAGGCATAATGCAATTTAGATTTCAGCGGATGGGATATCCGTCACCGTTGTGACGGAGTAACTCGTCCGCCAATATCTAAATCAGGCCCTTAGCCCCGTTTTGGATTTATTGTTTTCATGATAGCATTAAAACACTGTATTATTGTTACTGAGTCACGCTCCTGCTCCTTAAGCAATATAAAAGCCTTTGCACATTCAAAATACATCCAATACAAGAAAATACAATTTGTAGTACCTGCTCTGTGAGAAAGATGATGCGACAACGAGCCCTGCAAACTGTGCATTCTTCTTTCTTTCCTGTAAAAGATTAAGCTAAACAGATGAGATTTACACAGAGACCAAATAATGTATACAATGAGAATTCTCTGTAATGATCCTCCTACCAACGAGACCAGGCAATCCCATCATTACCAAGTGATTACCAGTCTACCACACTTATCAGAAGACACTAGTAGGCAACCCGCTTGAGAATAAAGGTTGCTCGACTTATTCTTCAAAAGTTACGACAGCAGAACACGGCATGGGACAAATACAAATACCAGCTGCAGTTCACTCACTCTGCTGTACAGAATCCAACTACCATTCCGAGCAGGTCACACATATCCTTCTCTCACCCCTCATTTTACAGTCACAGCATGGAGCACTCAAAAACACTAACTCAAAATGTGACATGCCTCCACCACTAAGGAAAAAAGACAACACAACTTCAACCAAACATTTTGTAACATAGTTGGTCATCATTTACTCCTACTTTGAAAATATCCATATAACTATGACAAAATCCTTACTACTGGAGTCTTATACTTGCACAAACTGCTCTCACATCTGAACATCTTCGCTGAGGCTTCCAACAAATGCTCCAATATCCCTGTCAATGCATCCCATAAAATTGCATCTCATTCCATTAGCAACTGAATTCCTATGTGAGCACCTTCCTGACATTGCTCCAGTCCCATCTGTCACTGCCTGGTGAGTTCAAAACTGCTGAGCATGCATGGCATCAATAAAATACAATCATTGGTAAAGCTAACAAGTCTCGGCTTTAAATGGCCAAGCTACTGGATTTGAAAATGCTTCTTCACAGTACCATTTGAATTCATACAACAAGATAAATGACTACGCATGTCGGCGCGGCTGGAATGAGTCATGAAGTGCCTTCATTTTGCCTGATTTTCTTTCTAAACCTACTATTTTAAGATGGCAAACACCTATCTTGGAACGGTAAATTAAACTATCAATGGTCAAGACCTCTTATGAACTAACTTCTTCATTAAAAGGAAACAAGATGTATCTACCCTGGCATCACGCATACAATCACAATAATGGCTATCAGATACAAGGCAAAAAGAGGAAAAGGTACTTAATGCACACTTACAGAAATAGGGTGGCATAATCCCCAAAAGAATCTGCTACACCTCACTGCAGAACTACATACATAGGGGCACATTATCGCATAAGTTATCACATGCAACTACTGTCCCTAATGGTCAAACCACGTTGGTGTCCCGTTACACATGGGCCCCAAGTTGCATTTCAAGGTAGTGAATGTCCAAGAGATTGCGCTCATGCTCCTTAATACCCTACAACAAATTAAAATTGTGTCAGTAGCCCAGAATTTCCAAATTTGATTTATTGTTAATATATGCACAAATTAATAGCTGAAACTAGAGTGTTAGTGAGGGTCGGACTGGTCTATAAGGCAATCAACCACTGGCCGAATGGCTAGTGTGATAAGTGATAATGTGGGCCGGTTTTCTAGCGGTTTGTGAGTCTGTTTTATATTCTTTTGGGCTGGTCTTTACTGTTGATTTCTCTGATATTAAAAAAAAAATTGCCTGCAGCAATTTCAAATTCATACAGTTTATCATTTCTTGAACAACACTTATGTAATGCATCTTTACAAGTTCAAAACTGCTCCTCATTTGCAAACACCTTTTTAGCAACCTAATTCACTAATAGGGCCCCTTTTATTTTGGTGCCTGGGCCCATTTTCTGTCCCAGTCCGACCACGGTGTTAGTTGATGTACATTAAGTCAAAATAATTTACACATTAGAATATTTGGTAGTGAAATGAGGCTGAATAAATACAAAAAGAAGTTGCATAGGATTTTATTTTTCAAGGATGCTAGGTGCAGGCATGCCGAGTGTCACACAATACATGACACTAAAGAAAATTAGATATATGCATGTGCTGGGTTGGAGAAAGGACCCACTTCGTAGCAAGATGAAGCCTTTTGACACACACCTCACAACACATGCCAAAAGAACCAGCAAGAGCTGAAACTCTACAAACTGCGACCGTCCAAAGCAGTTGGGACTCTCACGAATCTACATGTGCCAAGGAAAGGTCAAACAAGCTTGAGGATGGCCACCCCTCAGACCAGACATGTGTACCTGTTTGTTTGCGAGGAGGGGCAGTTGCAATTGGGCCCAAGGAAGACAAACCGCAAGATCCCTGCAACAGCGAGCTCGATCACACACTTCCAGTAAGTGCTGGCACTACTGCTTGTTACTTGCAGAAAGGTTGTGGGTTCTAGCCAGAATGGAGCTTTAATGCACAGCAGACCATGCACAGCCCAATACACGGACGAGGCCCGCTCATGATGGCAACAACAGAGCAAGAATTTCCAGCCAAAGAGACTGCATGATCTTCCTTGTCACCAAGTACTGCGAGCTTGACTTCCAGGTAAACGGGTAGTGGTTAGAAGGTAATAACTCGTGACTGGGTGTGTGAGATAATCAACAGGATTGGTTCTCCCACCTAATATCACTGAGATGTCCCTCTCAAATAGCTAAGAAGCAAGATATTTACCCTCAAAGAATGTCCCTTTGATCCACCTGGGCAATTTATCCATTAGTAACAGGGAATGTCTTTTGCTCATTATGCATAAAAAGTATATTTGTAGGATAGTGTAATAAAGTACTTTTTGATAAACCAAAGTACCTGCTGAATCACAATTTATTTATCACTCAATATTACTTGCTTCTTGTTGAGTTCAGAGTCTCCAGCCCCCCACCAGCTCTCAGAGTAAGCCTCAGACTGGTCCCCTACACTTCTCAGAGAGTTAAGTGAGTGTTTTAAGTCCAATAGTACGAGCAGAGCCTGGGATACCAGTGGTAACTGCCTCTAAATCTCATGATCTGGGCCCAGTAACCCATGACAGGCCTAAACTCCTGAAAAAGTTCCCACAGTCTGCAGGTACACACAGTAGAGGATTAGTCATGCATAAAGAATACTGAGGGAGTCTTGGGCGTGGCCACGGGCGTCAAGATGGCGGTCACACTCTGAGAGTGCTCTGGACCCCTCCGTCATCCGCCCGAACGTTCTGCCTTCCTGGGTCCTGTTCCCCGGCTCCGTAGCATGCCAAGAGTGCCCTGGTGCCGGTAGCCCCTGGTGGGCCGAAAGCGGGGACGCCCGGGAGCCACGCGGCTCCGAAAACAGACCTGGTGCGCAGCGCTTGGAGTAGGCCGCCCAGCGCCTGGGGCTAAAGCATCGGCCCCCGGCCAGAGCATCTCCACGAGGGTGAGCGGAGGCTGCCGGCGCTGAACGCTGGGCGCGTGTGCTGCGCCGGGACGGCCGGGGGCCTGGGCGGTACCCGGCGCGTTCCCATTGACTGTGGCCGGGTCGGAAGGACTGCGAGGCCGGCCGGCCCGCGCACACCTGATCCTCTTGGGGGCTGGCCTCCCCCCCGAGACCTGGACGCTCCCCCCTTAGGCCCGAGGCTGGAGCAGAGGCCGCGGAGTCACCTCGGGCCCTCGGGGGTCAGAACTTGACTTTTGTGGAGGTCGGGGAGGGGATGCAGGGGCTGTGGGATCCACCCCCCCCCAGCGGGAATTTGAACGAGGAGGGTCCGGTGGCAGAAACCGGGCCTGGGCGCCCACAAAGTGAATCGTCCAGAGGGACTTGGGTGGTCTGGCCGGCCCACCGTTGTGTTGGGTGGCGGTCGGACGGGACCCACCCGGCAGCGATTAGAGGCGACATCGTTGGGCTGGAGGGACCACTGGGGGCCCCGGATCCCCGCCGCACGGCCTGGATGCACGTGGACAGCTTTGTCCCCGCAAGTGAAAGAAAGAAATGAAACCAATTCTGGAGGCTGTGGTGTCCGCCACACCAGAGTCTGCGAAAGCGCACCAGGGCACCGGAACGCCGTAGATGACCAACGACTGGCAACCGCTGGATCAGAACAGCACTGGGTACACCCGGTAAGTGGCCCCGGCCATCCAATTAAAAACTTTGCCTGGTTTTGCTGACCCGACGGGAGGGGAGTCCCCCTCCGCTGAACGGGCCGGGAAGCTCGCTGTGACTGGGGGGTGGAGAACCTCTCTGCCTCCGGTATCGTGAATTCGTCGAAGAACTTGATACCCCGCCCCGTGACTATTGATCCGCACACCGGCATCTTTGGCTGCTCACGCACTGCGGTCTGGCGGACCTGGAGTTGCCTTGTGGGGGTAAGGGGAGGACCCGCGACGTGACCAACCCTGGTTCACACGGACGAACAGCGTGCCAACTGCCCTCGCCTGCCCCAAAGAAAGATGGGAAAAGACAGAGCCTCAAGACAAACGCAGCCCTCCCAGCAGAGGATTGATCAATTCACCACACCAGCGGCTCCTCGGAATGGTGGCGACACTTCGTCCAACGACCCTGCCCCAGACGGGGTCAATGCTATCCTTCAGGCAATCCAAACATCACAGCGGGCAGTGGAAACCAAAATTGGAGAGGTGAGGGAAGACATGGGCCTCATGAGACAAGATCTTAGAAATGCAGTGGGCCGAATCACGGAGGTGGAGAGCCGTGTCTCCCAAACAGACGACGACTTGACTGACCTCAGAACCAAGGTGGCCCAACTACAAACTCGAACTGGCGAGCTACACCGCCGGGCCGAGGATGCCGAAAACCGCTCCTGGCACAACAATCTACGCTTCGTTGGCATTCCGGAGGGAGCAGAAGACAGCAAAGCCACTGAGTTTCTGGAACGTTGGATTAGGTCCTGGATGCCAGAACACACTCTCTCACCATGGTTTGCGATTGAACATGCACACAGAGCCCTGGCCCGCGGCCTCCACCGGGCGGGCCTCGGAGTCCCATGATCGCACGCTTTTTCAATTTTAAAGACCGAGACGCCATCCTCAGAGAAGCCAGGCGCTCCCCCGACCTCCTCTGGGATAACCAAAAAATTTTTATCTTTCCAGACTACACCCGAGAGGTCCAGGCCAGGCGTCGTTCGTATGAACAGGTAAAACAAAAGTTAAGAGCGATGCAACTCTCCTACATGCTCCTCTTTCCCGCACGATTAAAGGTCATCCTGGCCGGCAAAACACATTTTTTTGAATCACATGAGGAGGCGTCGGAATGGCTCACAGAGGAAAGTATTGAGGCCCGAAGGGGTCACGCCGGCTCCTCCTCCGGGGGGCCCCTGGAGGGGGGACCTGACCCCCGAGATGACACGCGAAGAGGTCGGAAGCGCACGAGGTCCAGGCGCGGGAGGCAAAGGAACTTTGGTGCACCAGCGGAGGGGGACGCTCAACCCGACTTGAACTCCCCGACGACTGAGGGGGGTAAGGATTCCTCAGTATCCCGGGCACCAAAAGGAGATGCGGAAGCCGATCGTCTGAGACAGTCCCCAGCACTTGGTTAATGTGGCTTTAAATATACTGGGCTCCGGCTGGCCAGGGGCCAGACTACAATAACTACAAAGGATACTTAGCTGTTCAGGTGGAACAGGACCACATACATATTGACATAACGCAACATGTTTCAATTCCCCCTTAGGGCAGGAGTTCATTAGTTGATTGCAAATGATCCGTTACGAAGGAGGGGTCCAACACTCCATTTAGTGACAGTCCTTATGACTGTGACACCTCAGTTGGGTTTTTGGGCGACAGATGCTTCCAGGGTAGAAGTATGGGGTGGGGGGAGGTTGAAGGGTACAAAGGTTTCATTAGGGTTTAGTAAAGTTGTTTTGGTAAGTTTCCTTAGTTGCACCTACACCTGTCATAACGATCCTCTTCACTTAGAGCATTCGTCCTCGAGTCCCCGAGTGGGCTCACGACACTTCAACACATGGCCACTATGCACACAGTTCCCTCTCTGACACAGATTCTTTCGTGGAATGTGAACGGTCTCTTGGACAAAATTAAGAGATCCGCAGTATTCAGCACCTTGCGCAGATATGCCCCTTCGGTGGTCCTACTACAAGAGACTCACCTACTCGGCACTAAATGCCCCATGTTGGCACGGGGGGGCTTTGACAGGGTTTTCCATGCAGGATTCGCAAGAGGCTCTAGGGGAGTAGCTATTCTATTACACCGTTCACTACCCATAGTGGTTACCACCACGCATTCAGACCCACAGGGTAGGTTTGTAACGGTGACCGGCACGCTGCAGGGATTGCAGTTTAATCGTGTGTGTGCCTATGCACCACCAGCCGGCTTTGACACCTTTTTACTTACACTCCGCCGGGTGCTGACGGGCCTCCCCCAGGGACTCACACTAATTGGGGGGGACTTCAATTCTGTCCTGGACCCAAAACTCGATGTGTCTGGATCTATATACACCACTCGCTCTGGGAGGGCGTCAACCTTGAACGGATGGGCCACGGGTCTGGGCCTCTGTGAAGTGTGGAGGACCTGACACCCCAGGTCGAGACAATACACACACACCTCAGCCGCCCACCACTCACAGGCCAGGATCGATCTCGTGTTTATGCCCGCGCTGGATATTTCTATGGTCACCGGCGCAGAGATATTACCTTGCGGTGTCTCAGACCATTCCCTGGTACGTATCCGGTTAGATGACGTCGACCCGACCCAACGCCCAACGTGGCGTATGAATGCGTGGTACCTGCAAGACAACGACTATACCCTAGAGATAAGGGACCATCTTACTCAATATTTTGAACAGAACTTAGGGTCCGTGAAGTCTCCGGGCACGATATGGGCGGCGTGTAAGGCCACACTTAGAGGCTACGCTAAACACTGCGCGCGCGCCCGAGAACGTGCACGCAACTCACAGGTGGCAATCTCGAAGCCAAGGCATTAGACCTTGAGCGATTGGAGACCTCCTCCACCTCAGCGTCAGTTCTGAGACGCCTTACCAGGGTTAGGGAGGAAATAAAACAATTAGTACTAGATTCTGCAAAACATGCCTGGAGAGCATCGGCAGCCCGCGTGTACGGCTGGGGAGACAAGAACGGCAAACTCTTACATTGGTTAGCCTCGCGCCCATTAGCTGGCAGAGATATCCCCGAGGTTACAGATGAAACGGGCTCACTCGCGAAGACTCCTACCGAAATCGCTCAGAGCTTTGCCTCCTACAACGCACAATTATACGCGGAACGCCCACGACCACCGGCTGAGATGGAGTCTCCCCTTTTGAACGACATTGCCCTTCCTAAGATATCACCAGCGACCAGGGAAAACCTAGATGAACCCTTAACGCTGGCCGAGATTACAGCAGCAATATCCAGCCTGTCCTCGGGCAAAACGCCCGGCCCAGACAGCTTCCCGTCTGAACTTTACAACAGATGTGGAGACATTGACATTCTGGGCCCCCACCTGCTCAGCATGTATGACAAAGCTGAGAAGTCCGGCTGTTTCCCTGCTGGGATCGATCAAGCTACAATAGTAGTAATCCCGAAGACCCAACCGCCGTCGCGTAACCGCTCGGCGTATAGACCCATCTCACTCCTGAACACCGAGATTAAGGTGTTATCAGCTGCACTTGCGACCAGGTTGAAGGAAGCGCTCCCCTCGCTGGTACACCCAGACCAGTGTGGATTTATGCCGTCGCGTAGCACCAGACATTGCATTAGAAGGTTGAACGTCGCACTGGCACACCGCAACATTCTGACTCGGTCCCCTTTGTCCCTTCTCCTACTCGACTTTGAAAAGGCCTTTGATACTGTGGACTGGTCCTACCTGGAACAAGTCCTTAGACATAATGGAATCGGACCCAAATTCCGTGGCCTTGTCAGGCTTCTCTACTCCAACCCAACCGCATGCATTCAAGTGAACGGGGTAGCATCCGAACCATTCCCTATTCGTCGTGGTACTCGACAGGGATGCCCACTGTCCCCGTTGCTGTTTGCTCTTGCGATTGAACCACTGGCGAAGCTGTTGAGGGAGGACCCCCTGTTAGAGGGCTGGTCGTGGCCCGCGGGCCCAGAAGACCGGGTACCCTTGTACGCGGACGACGTCCTCATATACTTTTCTAACCCGGCCACAAGTGGCCCCCGAATCTTGCAACTTCTAGACCTGTTCTCTCAGGCCTCTGGTCTGACTTTGAATCCGAGCAAATCCCTACTGGTCCCTTTGCATCCCTCCAGAGACTGTGTTGACTGGCAACGAAACATCCCGATCCGTCGAAATAGGTTCAAATACTTAGGTGTCCATATAGCTATGTTACCTGAACTTGCATGGGAACTAAATGCCGCCCCACTCATTAAGAGCACCAAGAAAGATCTCACACGCTGGCGGAATTTACCTCTCAATTTATTGGGCAGAATAGCACTATATAAAATGATGATACTCCCCAGATTTCTTTACCAATTACAGAACTTCCCACTCCCGGTCCCCCGGAAATGGTTCAAAGATGTGGAGGCAACAGCGCGCCAATTTTTGTGGCAAGGTTCCCGGCCCAAAATATCCTTCGCCACATGCCAGAGGGATGTCCACAACGGGGGGCTAGGGATGTCTAACATCTATTTTTACTATTTGGCTATGCACTTACTAGTGGTTAATGCATGGCTAGCTGGAGGATGGACAGACCCAACATACAGATTAGAACTCCAAGTAATGGGTTATAACGGAATTTTTAATGCACTATATGGGGGCTCGATCCTGAAAAATATCCCAGAGGTGACCAGAGTGATTCTCTTGGGGTGGCGGGCGGCCCAGAGGATAACGGGTTGGTGGAACCGCCTCACTCAGCAGACCCCTCTTTGGCGGGGTAAGTGGCTGGGTGAGGTCTCCGCACTAGAAGGCTTCCGGAAATGGAATAACATCGGGATATCCACCCTCCGGGACATCTGGGGCGGGTCACATATGCGATCCTTTGAGGAGCTCCAAGGAATTTATTCATTGAACAGTACCCAATTCCATAAGTACCTACAACTCAGACACGCCCTGCTAATACACATACGACCAGGGGACAATATTCCTGAACACAGCCCTCTGGAAGCGAAGGTTCTGATGGGAAACCTGGGCAAGGGGGAAATCTCCCAAATATACCGCTCCATCCTCGCTAATACATCCCCCCCCCCTCGAGGGACTCCGTCAAAGATGGGAAGGGTGGATTGGCCCCATAGAGGATACAAACTGGAGAGAAATATTAATGGCCCCCCGGTCAGCGGCCATAACATCTCGATTCCAACTACTGCAAACCCTTTATCTGCATACAGCATACCTTACCCCTTAAAGGCTCTTCCAGGCCGGTCTCCGACCCACAGCAAATTGTCCCCAATGCTCACACCCAGAAGCTGACTTCTTTCACATAGTCTGGTCCTGCTCAACTATAGAGCGCTACTGGGGAATGATTGTAGAGGAGATCTCAGAGGTCTTACAAACAGTAGTGGAGATGTCCCCTGTATCGATCCTGCTGGGGGCCACCGGGGAGACAGGGTTGAATAGAGCAGACCGGACCTTTCTTGGAGTGGTGTGCCTTGTGGCAAAAAGAGACATTATGACAGAGTGGAAATCTGAGAGAGCCCCGGCCATCGCCAAGTGGAGGCGAGGCGTAGACTGGTGTGCATAATGCGAAAAACTAGTCTATGAAGCGAGAGGATGCCCTAACAAACACAACAGAATGTGGGGGAAATGGGAGAACACACTGATTAGCTAGCCTGTTTGCGATAATTGAACTCACCAGAAAACACCTCACTCCTCGACAGGGCCTGCGGTAAGGGGGGGAAGGGGACTGTTCAGAGTCACATCATCATGTGTTCAAGGAACCGTGCTTTAGTTACTTTATCATTCAGCCAATTTTTATTGATTATTGATGTTTATCGAGCCCTTGGGGACTGACAGGACGATGGAAGTATTCAGGTTAATGGTGCCATGTTATCTATGTTTGTATTTACATTTATGTTTACCATTTTGTTTTCTCTAAAACCAATAAAAATTATTTATAAAAAAAAAAAGAATACTGAGGGAACTCTTGGCCTGAATTACGATTTGGCTGGAGGTAGCTAGTCAATCAGGGTAGCAAAGGACATTACGAGTTTGGCGGTCCGACCGCCAGACCGCCATGGTGGCGACTGCCAAAAGACTGCCTTGTTGGTGGTCCCACAGACTGCTGTATTACGAGCTGGACAGCCAGGAAACCCAAAAACATAGGCAAAAAACCAACATCACCAGGACTCTGGAGGGCGGGAAATAGGAAGTCCAACCACCAGCACCGCCAGCCTGTCACCCAAACACCGAACCTATTACAACTCAAATCATAATGGCGCTTCTTCCATGCGGACATCCAATGGCGACGCAAACCGTGGCCATCACCACCGTAATATACAATACCACATTGGATAGACTGAAAATCCATATAGCTGACACACATCCACACACCCAACGCACCTACAAACTGCACTATAAAACACACCTCTTTACACACCATAATACTTTACATTGACAACGCCACACACAGAAGCCAGAGCCCAAAATCAGAGACAATACCATAGATTAGCCCCGGTCCAGCTTTTACATAGCAACTATCCCACACCAGTACAACACACCCACCACACAAAATCGCACCTCTACACATTATTTACTAACCGTCACCACCTCACCACACAGCACCTACATCCCAACAACTCTTTACAGTATTGTCCACCATTACAATGTCACTACAAAAACATCCCAGTTTCACAGACGACGAGTTACGAGTCATGGTGGATGAAATTATCAGAACAGAGTTACACTTATATGGAGCCCACATCTAGCAGACCACAATTGTGAGGAAAACGGAAATGTGGCAAAGAATAGTAAACAGGGTATTTTCCGTAGGCAGCTACCCGCCCACAAGGGAGGATATCAGGAAGAAGTGGACGACCTCAGGGGGAAGGTGCGTTCCATCTCAGTCAGGCACCAGCTGGCTGTACTCAAGACGGGAGGTGGACCCCTAGTTCACATCATAGGAGGAGAAGGTTTTGGCCATTCTGCATGCTAAGGGCTTGACAGAAACACATGGGGGAGCCGAGTCGGGTAAGTCACTACACCAACAAAAAAAAAACACCAAAATGTATTGTCATGCATACTCACTGATCATTTTTTGCCACCTTAACAGTCAACACACACACCCACCAATCCTGTGTCCAAATGTCCGAATACCCCTGTCCGACATCTCACATGTGAAGTTAACTCACTTTGGGGCACAGTATGGCTGGGTATTGTAAGGACTAACAGTACTACAACTCCCAGCAGTTACTCTTCTACCATTAGGAAAACCAGAACAGTGTACCATATTGAAAATAGCCTTGCATGTAATCTGAACAATGGAGAATACTCACCTGAATTCTCCACAATTGTACAGTCAGTGGGAATGACAGCAATGCTATGGACATCTGCTAGTACAATAGCACTAACACACAGCTACAACTATGTCCTCTACTAAACTGTACCTTCTACCTCCCAATACCTATAGAACTGTACTCCCCCTGGGGGATAACAGTAGAATAGTCCGTTGCTATAGGACAGCCATTGACAGGAATGCCAAGGACAGCTGCCACTGACATACTCCACACACACACACACACACACACACACACACACACACACACAGCTACAACTGTGTCCTCTGCTACTCTGTTCCTCCTATCTCCTCCCATCACCTATTGGACTCTACTCACTTGGGGACATCTCACATATATGCTGTGTGCTGTACTCGGTGTCACCCGTCACATATGGCCAGGTAGAATGGTTACTCCAAATCTGATGGCCAGGTCAGTGTCCACATGACACTGTGCAGCTGTCTGTTAGCACAACAATGAAGTACTGCTAACTGGGAGGTACCATGAAACATTTAATGCAACACTGCTGCCAAGATATGAGTCAATGAACAGACATCCAAGTGCCAAGATACTCTGACATCCTGTAGCAAGGTGACTTAAAAAGGAATTGTCTGTACCCCAGATGTCAGGTCTTCATAATTGAAAGCAGGTACTGTCCTATGAAGGCATCAAGCAAAGCCAATCTGTACATGGTCCAAAGCATATCTACCTGTCAAATTTGGTGATACATGTCACACAACAACCTGTAACTGCCTCTTTCACATTGTCAGGATGTCTATCTGCCACTGGGACCATGGAAAGCACTCCTGAGACAGCCACATCCACCCTGGATGAAGCCGTCAGTAGGGAGAGCGCTCGAGGGTGTGTGGACGCTGAGGACGGCTCTGGCCCATCTGGGCAACCTGGCCAGATGACAACTGTCAGCCTCACCCAACCCACATCGACTCCTCCCAGCCCTGTTGCATCTACATCCCAAGCAACCAGTTGCCTCCAAACTTTTGTCTCAAGGACAGTAACAACCACCCTGTGCCCCCCCAGTCCGGATACTGGAGTCACAACTCAAAATCCCCGACAAGGATGGACCTGGGACCAGTGGCAGTGAGCAAACAGTGTCAAGGGCTCCGACATATGGGGGGTTGGGTGCATGGGAGAAATGGTGTGGGTCAGCGGCATGAGGCTGCTAGGGACACTTCTGGCCAAGACACCATCTCCCAAGTCTTGGGAGGCTAGCAACAATCCCAAGGCATAATGGGCCATGATGGGGGAGATCAAGCAGCTGCAGTGGGACAATCACCAGGAAGTCATGCAACAGTGGGACGTCCAAAATGCCCAGCTGGCTGCCATAACAGGGGTGCTGTAAGACTTAAACACCACCTTCAACAGGGAATGTCCACAACACCAGACCCCTTCCAGTGGCCAAGTTACACCAGCACCTTCAACATCTGTGGCAGTCAGTGGAATGGAGGCTCTGCCAGGGGAAGGACATGCCTCAGACACCCCTGCCTCTGTAGCTGAAGAACCCCAAGCAAGCATGTAGTCCACCCAAACAACCCGGAGGTGCAGATGGCAAGACAATAACCACTGCCAGGAAGTAACCGCCAACTGATAGATTCTCTTTTTTGTGCCTTAGATGCACCCTGTTGACTTTTCTACAACCACTTTCCAATTTACCAGGATAGCAGGACACTGGATGATGGACTTAAAAGGTGTGGCAGCTACTCTAGTGATAACCTCCACCATGATTGATCCCTTCAATGTTCGAACATTATTTCTTTGCTCACATTCATCCTAATCTCCTGTGCACATGTAAAGAAATACAACTAATAAACTAAGTTTGATAGTCATGTGAGTATTTCATCTGAAATATATTTCATGCCGATTAGTGACTCATAAGAATAAAATGTGAGGAAGGACATGTCACAGGTAGTGTCATGATGGGGATCAATACCAACACAATGACTTAAGTGGACAATCATCAATCTCTATTTATTATACTGTGCGGCACATAGGCTGACCAAATGTCAGGAATGTCATAGTCCAGTATGTCTAAAAATGTACTGTTCCTGTATAGGTGTCAGTAAGTAACATCCTACAGACCACTGAATTAGGAAACATGTCAGACTGTGTCCCTCTGGATAGGCTCACAGATTCGTGGACACTCTCATCAACTAAACCCTAATCAAATTCCTATACCATGTTTACCAAATCAATATACCCCTAATACAGACAGAGGACAGTACAACAGTCCCTAGTCAGAGAACCTTCCATTTACAATGGTCAGCTATCTGTAGGCATACCACTCACCTATGTCAGTGTTGACACACTTGCACAGTGGCCTACACTGAGGAAACACAATGACTGCTACAGACATGTCAAACAGGATCATTGTCAATACAATATAAAGGTTGAGTGAATGGATTGCACAGGATGACTTGTGTCAAAGACACATGATCACACACATGACACCATTGGACCCACATACCATGGCAAACAGGTCTATTGTGTAGAACAGATCTCTGCCATCCCACTGTCCCGATAGCCTGGGCATGGGACTCACACATGCCAAATATATGTAACACAGTACCTGTTTCAATCGATTTCCACTTCACGTGTCAGACCAGCTAAAGCCACCTGCCATTGACACTACTCAGAAATGTCCACGAGGATGGCATTGTGAAGAGACCTGGAAGGAAAAAGTGGTAAACAAGAAGTGTAGGCAGGTAAAGGCTTTACATAACCTAGAAAAATCTGTAGCAAATATTGGAGTCTCTCAGATTGTGCATTTTTACTGCCCCAAACAAGGGTGATCCTCACAAGAGTCATGACTCCGAGTCTATACCTGCCTGCAAACCTGAGCTGTATACTGCAAAGCATCAAATGACCTGTTTGATGGTCACAGAAACCCTTTACAAACAATCCTGAGCCCCACACTACCCCACAGAGTCAGTGAAATTGCAGGCCATCACATACTTAAACTCAAGTGAAGTACTGATTGATGAGATATGTCGACATGTCTCCACCTTCATCCTCATCACTGTCATCCTCACTTGGCATTTCCGCATTCTCACCCGGTGGAACTGCTAGCTCCACCTCATCTGGGATGTAAGGGATCTGTTGCCTCAGGGAAAGGTTGTGGAGCATGCAGCAGGCCACAATGATTTGACAAACTTTAGCGGGTGAGTAGAGGAGGGCTTCACCAGACTTATCGATGCTGAGGAATCTTGCCTAAAAGAGCCCAAAAGCCTGCTCCATGACACACTGTGTTCTTCCCATGGGCCTCGTTGAAGCAGACTTCACCTGGCCTGGTTGGGTTCCTCATTGGTGTCAACAACTAGGGACGGTTTGGGTAGGCAGTGTCCCATGTAAGGAATCGTGCCGTGTGTAAACATGAGACCAGGGCATCATCACATTTGGCAGAAGACATAGCAGACAAACACACATGACATATGTAACGTACCAACCAGCCAGGCCCTCTCTGGGTACTGTCATGTCATCAGCTGTAGGATAGCAATGTTCTGCATGAGGAAGGCATCATGGACTGAACCTGGGTACAGTGAACATACTTGTAAGATGTAGAGATCCACCAAACAGATACTTGGACGTTTATGGAGTGGAAGTTCTTCCTATTCCAATAGACCTGTTCATTGTCATATGGGGGAACCAGAGCTACAAGGGTACCATCAATGGCTCCCACTACATGCAGAATGTGTGCCAAACCACAGAACTCTACCTTTACATGGGCAAAATCCTCATGTTATGGAAATCGGATGTAGCTGTCCAGGTGTTTCGACAATGCAGACAGTACAGCCTTCAAGGCCAGACTGAACTTAGGCTGGGACATCCCTGCAGTTAGTGCCACTGTATTTTGGAAGGAGCCGGTGGCCAGGAAGTGCAGCACTGACATGACGTGTACAATGGGTGGTATGCTGACTGGATGACGAATGGCAGGCAACAGATCTGGCCCCAACTGACGACAGAGATCCTTGATTGTCTGCGTATCCAGGCTGTACATCGGAATTACATGTCTTTTCTCCATGGTCTGCAAGTCTGCTAGTGGACTGCACACAGGAGGCTGTCTGATCCTTCTCATTACAGGGTAACTATGTGAGAGAAAATAAGAAGGTATGTCTATCACTCATTGTGTCCCTTGTGACACCACATAGCTCACATAAAAAAAAGTGACATGCCATTTGATACAGTGAAAACATGATACACAGCACATACCAATGGTAAAAGTGGCACATTATTTCACAAATACCTGCATCTTCGTCATGCACTGCATGTACACGTTCAGGCCGCGACGGTCCTCCCTGAGTTTAGCCCCGTGGAGGCCAGGACGCTGATGGGTCACTTGGGCAAAGGGGGAGTGTCGCACGTATACCGTACATTGACAACACACACAACACGGCCCTTAGATGTGCTTTGTGAGCAATGGGAGCGCTGGGTGGGTCCAGTGGATGATGACGACTGGAGAGACGCTCTGATGGCTCCACGGACATTAACCATGACCTCCCGACTCCGGGTCCTGCAAACTTATTATCTCAATGCAGCCTATCTCTCTCCTGTGAGACTCCACAGAATGGGCCTCCGGCCTCAGACTGACTGTCCGTGCTGCGCAGGCCCGGACGCAGACTTCTTTCATATGGTGTGGACCTGCCCACATATTGTATCCTATTGGCGGGAAGTGTCGGCCGAGATCGCTAGGGTTTTGCAGGGGGAGCTGGAAGTTGCCCCAGTACGCATCCTCTTGGGGGTCCTTAATGGAGTGGGTTCAAACAGAGCAGACCGGGCATTCGTCGGAACGGCCTGCTTGGTGGCCAAGAGGGACATTGCAGCAGGCTGGAAATCAGAGACAGCTCCAGCGGTAGGAAGGTGGCGCAGGGGAGTGGACTGGTGCGCTCAGCAAGAAAAGCTTGTGTATGAAGCGAGGGGTTGTCCCCATAAACATGATAAGGTGTGGGGGAAATGGATGGGGACCTGGGGAGGGGACGATACCGATATGGGGTAATGTACATTTGTCAAATGCGCTGTGTTAATTCCTTAAAAGTGCATTCTGACCAAGAGACTTTGCTATGTTCTGTGCTATTGTCTGACAGGATGCTTGGTTCGTGCGGCTCCTCTACGACCTGTTGGGCTTTATGTTGTTGCTATATAAACTCAATAAAAATGTTTATAAAAAAAAAGTGGCACATTGACATGTCAGCCCCTTGTCTCAGTAAAGATATGTATATATAAATGGATGTGTCAGCAAGACTGTGCAATAGTGACATCAAACAATACCTGTGATTAAAAGCCCAAAGTACATTTTTGCCCAAGGCCAAGAACTTAGCAGGACAACATGAGAACATGTTCCTTCAATCTAGACAAATGAACATCTTTCGACAATGGCAGCACTGAAAATTATGCGTTAAAAATGTTTCCCACATTGTGCCACATCATGTATTTAACTTTTCCGACCATCGAAAGGCTTTAAAATGATGACTGCCTGACCTCCTACATTGGACAATAGGAAACGACAGCAACCGCCGACGGAAGTCGTCCTGGAGGTAGGCAGATGGTACCACAGCGGACACTGCCATTGGGACACATTGCTGCCTGTTGTGGTCTTCAACCAATGGCAGTATCTGCCGCCACTGACGGTCCTGTACGTGGTGGATGTGACCGCCATGTCCTGATAAATCTCTCACTTGACTCTTGACACTGCTGCCAGCAAGACCTCCACAACCTAAGCTGCTGTGTACTACCTCTTGGAGCAATCATGTCATGTCCTATTGGTGATAGGGCCCCAGCCTTCTCACCAGAAGAGCTGGTGAACCTGGTGGATGAGGTCCTCCCCCTGTATGGACAGCTCTATGGTGCACCAGAGGAGCAGGTAAGAGTACCATGTTCACATATGTTTCTGTAGCTCGACTAAACTCTGATTTGGTTAGCCTAGGCTTATGGGCAAAATGTAAAAATAAGTCCTTAAAGCCCTGCAAGTACTATCGGTGTGCTTAAATGATTGAGTTCCTGGGCATGTACCTATGTGAAGTGACAGGTGTAAAGTCCTGAGCCGTTGTGGAGAGCGTGCAATGAGTGTTCCCTGACCCACCTTGTGACTTGCATATGGTTAGTTGAGGTATAGAGCCAGCCATCACTAGGTAAATCCCATCATCAGATGTGCTTGATATGTGGACATATGTGCTAACATGACAGCAGGAGGTGTTGATGCATGATGTTTGCCGGTTTCTCACCATACTTGTGCCCTCAATGTATCTGCACATACATCTGTGGCCACATCTGGCATTGTTGAAGTGTTGTACTGAACCCACTTAATGAAAATCTATGGCCCTAAGCTCTGCACAATGACAGCCCTTGGCTATGGGACACATGAAGTAGTCTGATGCATCTAACCTTTTAGGACATGGTAGTTTGTGTTGATTTGTGTGCTCTGCCTGCAAATAAAGTTGCCTTTCAATTACCACTTTCTGTAACTATTACCATCTGGACTTCTATTGTACAGCTTCTGAACTGCAAGTGTGAGTCTGCAGCCACACACTGTATCCATATATAGCCTGTGATGGTTAAAAACCATGCCTCACAACTAACTTCAGCCTGTGCCCACTGTTTATCATTGTTATGGCATTGAGGGCATGCTGGAGAGCTGTGACAGATGTGTTCATGACATCTATGACACTTTTTGTTATATGTCCTTGACAGGTCCCAGGATCACACTGCCCTGGTGGCTCCTTAATCCAGCTCTGATGCGTACTGTGCATGCTCCTGGTTTATTGGGCATTGAACTTCTGCAAACAGTATGTTGTGAACTGATGATCCATTAAATTTGACCCAGTGTATTGGGCATGATGTGGGACATGTCAAATGCAATGCTAGGTGTATCTTCACATGTTTTGGAAGTATAGTGAAATTTTTTGAAATGACACAAAGACCCCCACTTCCAGAAGAAGCATGTGGGTGCATGTGTCTGTGCATAGGTGCACACATGTAGAGGCTTGCATGTTTGTGTGCACAACATGTGACTACCTTGTATGTTGACCTAGGAATATGGGCCTTTATGTAGTCTGGCTGTGCCTTGAGGGGGCCATATGCAGATTGTGATCATCAGGGTCTATGGATGTATGTGTGCTATGTTTGCTATTTGGTGTATCTGTCACCTGCCAGTTTGTGTGATATGCTATATCATGTTCCTGGTCAATGTCATGTGGATTGCTCATGTCACACAAAAGACACTGCTCTCGTACCTGGTCAGTGCAGAGGCTGCGCTGGTGGTTGTGATGGGTACCCTTGTGGGGAATGTTATCAGTAATGTCCCCCTATCCAATGCCTGCTATGTGCCATAAGTGGGCAGATTGGTAGAGACAGTATGTCATTGGCTTGTTGGACTGAATTGTAGTTATCTTTGTCTATTCTTGTGTGGCACTTGTAGGCATGATATTCATTCTTGTCTTTTGCACCCATGCAGGTCAACACCAATCAGAAGAAGGGGATTTGGCGTGCCATCGCCAAGAAGGTGCGGACCCTGGGAGTCCACAGCTGGCGGAGCACCCACTGTCAGAAGAGGTAGGAGAACCTGAGATGCTGGGCCAGGAAGATCATAGAGGCCCAGCTGGGGGTGTCCTCCCAACGAGGACGGGCTGCCCGTCTGACTGACACCCGTAACAGCCCGTATTTTGGCGGTGGCCTACCCTGAAGTGGATTGGCGTTTGAGGGTAGCACAGCAGCCAGGAGGAGGTAAGTATATCTCAAACCCATGTTTGCCCTTTTAACAGGTGATTGAGTGGGGGACAGGATGTTAGCTCTGACAATGTGGTATGTGCAATGTGACATAGATCTTCTGTGATCACATTGATGTACACAAGCCACATTTTGAAAACATGTATGCAGATACATTTTGTTTTGAGACATGGTATTAAACTACGGGGGCCTTCAGTCCTATAGCACAGAATGGAGCACATATGGGAGGTTTTTTTGTGTTCCAGTAATCTGCTTTTACTACCCTGGTGGGTGTTAGTTTCCACCAACAGATCACTCCTCCCTAATGTCACAGTAGAAAGGTGGGGCGGTTCTTGTTCTCTGTCCTCTGCTATGCATCAGGGGGTATGTCTATGTGTGAATTGAAGTCTGGTAGGGGCAAGTCATCGCCAGTGTTTGGTGGTTTCTGATAGGTCACACAGCATTATGTGATGCAGTGGTGTCCATCAGACATGTCACATGGCATACATAGCTCACATCTTCACACCTGTTGCAAAGGCAATTCCCCTTGTCCATCGTATACTTGTGTAGGTATAATACACAGGTAATGGTTGTCAGACTGTGTCAACATCATGTGTATTTTGAAGACAAATTTCATGCCTCACTTTGTCATGTGTACTTGCTGTAGCTATGAAGGATATGACAAATGAGGCTAGGGTGTTTGGGAACTTCCGGTTTGACAATAAACCTATGCAGTGCTGTTGTGGTAGTTCATAAACACCTGTGTTTATGAAAGTGTGTAGGCTGGCACGTGTGACCTGACTGTTGGCTTGCATCATGGTTGTTGTAATAATTATGTTAGAATCAATTAAGCTTTGCCTCTGGGAATCCACCACAGACAGATGCCAGGCTTGTCATGTCTGATTTGTGAGTAGTGCTTCTCATTCTGTGACTAACTGGTTTACTCATGTTAGTGTTAGCAAGGTCTGTTTCCCTCCTTCCTGCACAATACAGTAGCCTATTTGATACATACACAATATAGTAAGCTGCTAATTGTGCATGGGACATTGGTGTGACCTTACTTGGTCCTTACATGGCTATTATTGTTTGCCTTCTGAAGACATTTTTCATAGATGGCTTGGACCTGAGTACATTGTCACTACTTGCTACATCACAATTTCTGTATGTGTGTGACATGTGTACTACCTCCTTGATCAACAACTGGCAGTTGAGACATGTTAATATGACATATGATGATATGTGTCCCTAGTGATATGGTTGAATATATGTCACTTGATGTAGGTATGGCTTGTTTGTACCAGGGTTGCCGGCCTTTACTTGACAACATATGTTATTGCCCTGGTACATGACATCAGGGTTATGTATTTGTGTGGTAAGGATTGGGTCTGTGTAATTGTTAAGCTACCTTACAATGGGAATCCATTGCTTGCCTACTGGTTGACTATGTTGTTGTGATTAAGGTACCTGTATTAGGTGGAATAGTCACCTACTCATAGTATGGTCAGTGTGGTTTGTCTACTTCATTCATGCTATTGTAGGCTTCTGTTAGCCTGCTTTGCTGGTGTTTGTCAGTTTAGAAATTGAGGAACATGCATAGTATTGTGTTGTTACATGATGTTGTAACTTTACTGGAACTTTCTGCAAGGGGGGTTCCGTTGACATGATTGTATGCGATTTCTGTCTGATTTGTAAAGAAGTGTTATCATGTGTATGTGATGACCCTACTTCAATATCTATTTTCAGCATCAGCACCCACAGGCGAAGGAGACGGGGCACAGCTGAGTAGGGAAGCTTTTGGCCACAGGAGCTCCAGTCATGACACCACAGCCACCGAGGGACCCAGTGGGCCAGAGGGCGAAGGGAGTGCCACGGGAGAGACCAGATCAGCAACATCTTCATCTGAGTACTACTCCAGTGGCCACTTCCTAGTGGTGGAGGGCCACTGGGAACCAACCCTATACCATCTCTGTCCACCACCCTCATTTCTATCACCATCCTCCCTGTAGCTCCCCACCCAGTTGGTTCTGCGCTCTTATCCAGAAGGGTGAGCATCTCCTTTGCCACAGGCACCTCAGCCCCAGTCCCTGTTCCCCCTGCTGCCCTTAGTGAGGATGATATTGACCTACTGGGGTCGATCTCTGTTGGTGAGACGGCCACTGTGAATGCCATCCAGGTACTGGCAAGCCAGATTCAACAGAGCAATGTGTTTCTGGAGGGCATTCACAGTGCAATCTCTGGCCTACAGAGAACTTTTCAGGTCCTGGCCTCTACTTTTTCATTTCAGGTCCCCACTCCACCTTCCTCTTCCAAGTCCAAATCCCCCCCTTCCCTGACCCAGCCTAAGCACAGAAACAGACAGGCATGCATCCACCTCAACATCCAAGGGAAGCACAGACAAACAATCACCACAAGACACTCCACGGGTACACACACACACACACACACAAACGACATCCAGCTGTAGACACAGCAACAGTCATGACTTGCCCTGACACCCCATCACCACCCCCAGCATCACAGACAACACCTGGTACACCTGCCGACACCACACCAACATTCACTGATCCAGCCACCACACCTATCCTACCAGCAAATATCACTCCAGCAGACCCTCAGACATCCACCTCGGTCACCACACCCGCAGACACCACAACAACTGGTACACCTACATGCAGCACATCCAGCATACCTGCAGTCACCACAGCAACAGACATAAACCACGGCATCCCCCAGCACCTCCACCCCCCTCAGCCCAAGACAAATAAACACCCTCACTCACCCAACCGACACTCACAAAACACAACCACACCTCCCACAAACATGCACCCAAGACATCCACACCTAAACGTCAGACAACCATTCCCTCACCTTCCACACCCAAACCTCCTTCTCATGACCGTCCCATGTATTTAAAAACAGTGTTCCTTTTCCCTACTCTTCCCCACCCCCCGGGACATACCCAAAATATGTTCCATCCCTTCCATCTCCAAGGCCTCCCATACCCCTCTGCCAGCACCCATGCCCCTGCCAAGAAGAGGTATACCCCTCCCAAAAAGGTTCCCCCGTCCCAAACCTAAGCCAAAATCCACCCTTCCCATGGCCAAGCTTAAACCCTTCCCACCTCTCCACTCCCCACAATACTCCCTGAGGTGCCTGCCTGCCCCCTTGATGCCCCTGCCAGTGGAGGTTACATGACAGTCAGGAGTCAAGTTGGGGCACCATTTTGTGTCTTTGGTGCAAAACCATTTTGGACTGCCCAATGGCCTTGGACTTTCATATGGTTTGCACTGACTAAGGGGGTCATTTTGACCTCGGCGGTCTTTTTTCAAGACCGCTGAGGGACCGCCGTGCGGAAGACCGCCAGTGGTGGCGGTTTGCCACTCGGCCTATTATGACCGTTGGCAGCTCTCTGTCCTTTTACGAACGGAGAGCCGCCAACAGCCATACTGGCGGGCGGCGGGGAAGTGGAGGTTGCTCCACCGCCACGCCAACAGAACACCGCCCAGCGAATCACGTCCTGTGATTCGGCATGGCGGTGTTCTGTTGGCGGTGTGGTGTCGGCGGAGCAGCCCCCATGTCTCCCGTCCCCTCCCGGAGGATCGTCGGACCAGGTAAGTCGATCGTCCGTGAGGGGAGGGGGGTGGGGGGGTGTTGAGTGTTGTGTGCGTGCATGGGGGTGTGCGTGTGTGTATGTAGAGGGGGTGTGTGAGTGTGTGTATGCTTGCAGGGGTGTTGTGTGTATGGGAATGAGTGCATGTATGTCTGAATGTGGGTGTGCGTGTATGACTGTGTGTGTGGATGTTGGCATGTATGTCGGTGTGTGTGCGTGTATGTGTGTTGGTGGTGCCTGCGTGCGTGTCGTGTGTGTATGTGTGATGTTATGTTGGGGGTCGGGTTGGGGAGGGGGGTCCTGCCACCTTTGGTGGCTGGCAGGGTGGGGGGGGGAAGGGGAGGGAGTCTGGGGGGGGATGGGGAGACCCCTGTCAGTGCCAGGGAAGGAATTCCCTGGCACTGATAGTGCTTACCGCCATGGATTTCATGGCGGTTCAAACCGCATGAAATCCATGGCGATCAGCCGGGTCCAAATAACGTCGGCGGTATAGTGACGGCCGCCGGGCTGGAGACCCTGGTCTAAAGCCCGGCGGGCGGAACGGAGAACCGGTGGCTGACCATGGCGGTAACCACCATGGTCATGATACACACGGTGAAGACCGCCAGCCTGTTGGCGGTCTTACCGCCGCTTCTCCGCCGTCCGCCAGGGTCGTAATGAACCCCTAAATGTTAAAGCCAACCAGTTGTTGGTTTTCTGGTTACATCTCTGTCCTGCATTTCCTTTCCTAGGTTTGAGTTGTTCCTGGTTGACACTGGTTGTGTGCCAGTATCTTGTTGGGTGTGCTGCTTGCTGCTTCATGTACTGTTGAGCAGTATGTGAGGTTGTGTGCAGTGCTGTTGTCCCCCAGGGGTAGGGTGTGTTGTGTGATAGTTATGTGTATGTAGTTGAAATGATGCTGTCATGGTATTGTGCTGTGTTTGTAGTGTTATGTGTTTGTTGTAGCGATCTGTGATGTTTTCCTGTATGGTGTATGCCAGTGGCTTCCTGGAGTTTGGTCACTGAACACATGGATTGTGTTGAGTTGAGCATTTGTGCTTTGCTTTTGAGTGCATGTGACTATTTAGGTGTGTCCCTGAGAGCTATCTTGTATGGTGTTTGCAGTAGTGTATGCTTTGTATCCTTGCGCTTCACCCATATGTGTGATTGTGCATTACATTTCTTGTTGGCATTGCTTGTCCATGAGATCTGAATGGGGCCTATTTGTATGTGCATGTTTTTGTGGGCCTTGTTCAACATGAGATGTGTCCCAGTACGGCCTCCTTCTGTGTATGGTTTCGCTGCTCCCATCGCTACTGTGCCTATCTTGTTGTGATGTGTCGCTTTGTGTGTTTTGACGGTTTGTGTCTGCATGTATTGTTCATGCCATGATAGGTTCGATGTGCTGTGTGTGTGTGATTCGTGTATCGATTGCTGGGTTGTATTATGGTGTTGTGTGTGGTCAATTATACATGGATGTACATGTGTGTTGTATGTGTGTCCAGTCCCCGGCCAGTGTTGGGTGAGTATGTAATATGTAGTTGTGCAGTTAGGTTGTTGTTAGAGTTTGTATGCTGTATGGGAATCTGTGCGCCTGGGTCTGTGCTGTGTTGTCGTGTGTAAATGTGCGGTATTGACATGTGGTGTGTGTATGTGTGTGATGGGTGAAGTGTGCATGATGTGTATGTGTGGGTGCCCTTGATGCAGTACGTGAGTGTGTATGTCACTATGCTGTTTTGTGTGTGCAGCCCTTCGCATCCCCTCCCTGTTTCATGTTATGTAACTGTACAAATGTATACATTTCACATATGTAACAGGTGAGTGTGTGTACTCACGGTTGTTGTCGTCCTCATGGGCAATGATTCTGTTATCTTTCGGCAAGCAGGAGCAGCGGGATGATGGCTAGTTCTGGTTCCATGGCGGCTCCGGACATGTATGGCTTCCTGGAGGAGAGTGTCTCCATTTATACTGTTTGTTTCTGCCTGGTGCTCCGTGGTGGTTAGACCACGGCGGTCACATTGGCAGTCTGCAACCTCCTAATAGGTCCAGCAGACACATGGTCTCCGCTGGACTGTTTGTGCCTCCAGCCGACCGCCGCGGTCTGTGCTGGCTGGCAGTGCCAGCAGACCGATGGCGGTCTTCTCTGTGCACCACCACCAAACTCATAATTTGGCGGTCCGTTCTGCCAGCCTGTTGGCAGTCAGACCGCCAACATGGCAGTCATGGGACCTCCAAACTCATAATGAGGCCCTATGTCTGCTTCCGGAGGAAAATCTGCTACAGACCATAAGAACATTTTACTGCTCTCCAAAAAGGAAAAATGTCCAAATCGGAACATCAAGTCATCACCTAAAACTCAACCTTTCAAAAACTGAGTTTCTGTCACTCTCACCGATGTAAACCCCATGTGTTCATCTCAAATACGTTTTGAACTCTTCATGGCTATAAAACAACCACTTCAATCAATGCTAAATACCTGGTTTTCTTACTAGATAACTAGTGTACGTTACAAAAACAAATCTCTGCAATGGCTAAAAGTGCATGCTGTAAGCTCAAATTACTCTTGGGGCTTTTACAAATCTTTCAAGCCCAGAATCTAAAGTCCATAGTACAGGCTATGGAAATGCTCTCCTAACAGACCTTCCTACTCTCCATCTAGTCCTGCTTAGAGTGGTGATAAACGCTGCAGCTCTTTGAGGGTTGCTAGAAATTTGTCCACATCGGTTCCTTTGAAGGTACAAACAGTCTGATGGCCGTCTGCCATCAATTTTCACAGAAATCCACCAAACATTTTGTTTTTCAAAAACAAATAATTAAAGATCCCCACCCTCTTAGAAAAGGGTCGCTCCCCTGGGAGGCAAATTTATTTTAGGCCATTTCTGTCCACCCTGGGAGCAGATCGGCCTTTTTTCCTCAGGCCAAACCACTAGACACCAGGGATTTTTTTTGTGTGCCAGTTTCACGCAATGGGAAGGGTTGCTCTTCTGGGGGGCAAATTTACTTTAGGCCATTTCTGTCCCCCTTGGGGGCAGATCGGAATAATTTTGTAAGGCTCATCTGCCTACCAGGGGGGCAAAAAGCCCACCTGGGAAGATTTATTTTGAAAAAAAGAGGGTGGGGGTATGGCCATAGCCCCACCCCAAATAAATGGGGCCAAAGTTGTTCTGTCCACCGGTGGGCAGAGGGGGCAATTACACCTGATGCACTCCTGGGGGAGGGGGGGGCTAAATTTGAGGTTTGCTGAGAATTCTAGGTAAGAAAACCCTGGGGATTCACGCAAGTCAGACCTCCCTGGACTCCCTCCGGTGTGTATTTTTCAGAAATGTTTGGGTTTGGCCCTATATGGCTGCTGAGCCCAGGACCAAAAACGCAGGTGACCCCACCCGCAAAAACAGGTAGCTTTGTATTTGATAATTTTGATGTGTCCACGTAGTGTTTTGAGGCATTTACTGTCGTGGGAACTAGGCCTACCCACACATGTGAGGTACCATTTCTATCGGGAGACTTGGGGGAATGCTGGGTGGAAGGAAATGTGTGGCTCCTCTCAGATTCCAGAACTTTCTGTCAACGAAATGTGAGGATGTTTTTTTAGCCAAATTTTGAGGTTTGCAAAGGATTCTGGGTAACAGAACATGGTGAGAGCCCCAGAGGTCGCCCCATCTTGGATTCCCCTAGGTGTCTAGTTTTCATAAATGTACAAGTTTTGAAGGTTTCCCTAGGTGCTGGCTGAGCTAGAGGCCAAAATCCACAGCTAGGCACTTTGCAAAAGACAGCTCTGTTTTCTTTTGGAAAATGTGATGTGTCCACGTTGTGTTTTGGGGCATTTCCTGCTGCGGGCACTAGGCCTATCCACACAAGTGAGGTACCATTTGTATCAAGAGACTTGGGGGAATGCTGGGTGGAAGGAAATTTGTGGCTCCTCTCAGATTCCAGAACTTTCTGTTACCAAAATGTGAGGAAAAAGTGTTGTTTTTGCCAAATGTTGAGGTTTGCAAAGGATTCTGGTTAACAGAACCTGGTGAGAGCCCCACAAGTCACCCCATTCTGAATTCCTCTAGGTGTCTAGTTTTCACAAATGTTAGGTTTTCTAGGTTTCCCTATGTGCCGGCTGAGCTAAAGGCCAAAATCCACAGCTAGGCACTTTCCAAAAAACACGTTGGATTTCAATGTCAAAGTGTGATGTGTCCATGTTGCGTTTCCTGTCACGGTTATTAGGCCTACCCACCATCTGAGGTACCATTTTTATCAGGAGATTTGGGGGAACACAGAAAAGCAGAACAAGTGGTATTGCCCCTTGTCTTTCTCTACATTTTTTCCTTCCAAATGTAAGACAGTGTGTAAAAAAGACATCTATTTGAGAAATGCCCTGTAACTCAATTGCTAGTATGGGGACCCCGGAATTCAGAGATGTGCAAATAAGCACTGCTTCTCAACACCTTATCTTGTGTCCATTTTGGAACTACAAAGGTTTCTTTGACAGCTATTTTTCATTCTTTACATTTCAGCAAATGAATTTCTGTTTACCGGGTATAGAATGAAAACCTATTGCAAGGTGCAGCTCATCTATTGGGTACCTAGGGTTCTTGATGAACCTACAAGCCCTATATATCCCCGACACCAGAAGAGTCCAGCTGATGTAACGGTATATTGCTTTAAAAAATCTGACATGGCAGAAAAAGTTACAGAGTAAAACGGGGAGAGAAATGGCTCTTTTTGTCCACCTCAATTTCAATATTGTTTTATTTTATCTGTTATTTTCTGTAGGAAAACCTTGTAGGATCTACACAAATGACCTTTGCTGAATTCAGAATTTTGTCAATTTTTCAGAAATGTTTAACTTTCTGGAATCCAGCATTGTTTTCACACCCATTTCTGTCACTAAATGGAAGGAGGCTAAAAGCACAAAATAATGTGAAAATGGGGTATGTCCCAGCAAAATGCCAAAATTGTCTTGGAAAATATGGTTTTCCGATTCAAGTCTGCCTGTTCCTGAAAGCTGGGAAGATGGTTATTTTAGCACCGAAAACCCTTTGTTGATGTCATTTTCAGGGGGAAAAAAAAAAACACAAGCCTTCTTCTGCAGCCCTTTTCCCCATTTTTTTTAAAAACCAAAATGTTTGCTGTAATTTGGCTAATTTCTTGGTCTCCTCCAGGGGAACCCACAAACTCTGGGTACCTCTAGAATCCCTAGGATGTTGGAAAAAAGGACAGAAATGTGGCCTGGGTCGCTTATGTGGACAAAACGTTATGAGGGCCTAAGCGCAAACTGCCCCAAACAGCCCAAAAAAGGCTTAGCACCTGAGGGGGAAAAGGCCTAGCAGCGAAGGGGTTAATAAGGCACGATCAACAGGGATGGCGTCCCAGAGACACAACAAGAAGGAGGGCTCTCTTAAAGACCTCTTCAATAAAACCCCTGCCACAAAAGCGGCCCTGCCTGGGGTCCCAGTGCCAGAGTGCAGAGACACAGCAGAGCCGGGACCATCGGAAGGCGATAAAGCGTCATTGACGAGAGCGTTCATGAAGCAACTCTTTGTGTCTCTATGTGAAGATTTCGCAACACTGAAACAGGCAATAGCAGCAGACGTTAAAGACCTTAAGAGAGAGGGGTCGACCTGGGACAGCGTATGAACACGCTGGAACAGACACACGACGCACGAGAGGAGGAACTGGACTGCTGCAGGAGAGAACTCCTCACCCTATAGGACAAGAACCGAGAACTGCAGTATCAGCTAGAGGACCTGGAGAAAACAGATCACGTCGCTCTAACATTCGCATAAAAAGAGTGCGGGCACAGGCAGTGATGGGGGCCCTAGAGGATTTTGTGGTTTGACTCTTTCGCCACGTGGCCCCGGCACTGAGGGAGCAGAACATTGTGCTTGACAGAACACACAGAGCTGGCCATCCTGCTCATGTTCCGGGCCAAGCTCAGGACATACTAACCTGTCCGAATTATTATAAACAACAAGAGTCCATAATGGCAGCGGTCCACGACAGAGCATCAACTGAGTTTGAGGGCCACTGGATTGGCTTGTTTCACGACTTATCGATTGGTAACGCTGCAGCGGCGTAGTACGCTCCGGCCTTTGACGGACCTCCTCATAAAGAAAGGTATTTTACATAAATGGGGCCACCCCTTTCGTCTCCACTTCATCTGGCAGAATGACACCCGTAGCATCTGTACACTGGAATAAGCGCAAGGCCGAGACGTGATGCAGAAGCGCCTCGAAGACCAAACCCATCAATCAGCATCACAGGTACAATCGCCAAGAGCAGACCGGGGATGCCCAAAACACACACCCGACGGAATAAATCTCACAAACCTACCTCGGTTGAGAGCCAAAAGGAGAAGGCAGCACTGCTTAGAAGTCTACGGAGCCGTGAAAGCGTATCAGAAGCAGACTCAGACCATTGATGTGAACTGGCTCACCGTGTGGGATCTCCCCGTTTATAAGACAATGCTTATTGATTAAGCGGGCATTCCGCGAGATGGTAAAGGCAAAGAGACAACAGACTGAGACAACCGTATGGCGGAGCTCCGATTTATCGGAGTAGTGGTCGAACAACCGACTGACTGATGATCTGATCCTAACCCCCAGGACTTACTAGTGACTGTTCCCAGGCTGGGAACACTGTTAATAGTTCACCCCATGTGGACTGTTTGTTTTTACTACCTTCCCACATTGACCCAGAGGGGGTGGCACCTTCTCTCCTCATCATTCATGGGCTCATGCATAGGGACACTCATAATGCACTGGTCATACGACATACAGGACAGCAACACCCATCCACCTCCCCAATGATAACCATACTTAGTCTTAACGTAAGAGGCCTTAACGACCCATTAAAGAGACATGCCCTTCTTCTGCAGCTTAGAGACATGAAGAGTGATATATGTCTATTACCGGAAACTCACTTACTTTGCTCAGACTGGAAAAGACTGAGGTCACGCTTGTTTGACCGTCAGTTCCACTCATCGGGTGCTGGGGGCGGGTGGGAGTGGCGATCTTACTGGCCACAAACTTCCCAGGAAAGGCGATCCGGGTGCAGGCTGAGACTCCTGGGAGTCTTCTCTCTCTACATTTTGACATGCAGGGGCGCAGCCTGACAACAGCTAATATTCATTGGCCGAATGAACACCAAGAATGCTTCCTAAAGGATGCATTGGGGAGGATCCTGACGAAGACATTGTAGTGGGCGGAGACTTTAATGTAGTCCCAGATCCTCACTTAGATAGGTCCATCCAGAGATAGGGACAGGCAGGAGCCTTCTCAAAGGGTTTTCAGGAATGGCTTGAAGGGGCAGGACTGACTGACTGACATCTGGCACCTGCAACATCCAGCGGACAGAGCATACTCCTTTTTCTCGGCCGCCTATCAGACATATGCCCGTAGACACCTTTTCCTCACCACTCCACGTATTACCACTCTGTCTACCAGCTCTACAAGTGGAGTGGCCTCAATCTCAGATCATTCCCCGCTCACGCTCTTCCCTTGCTATACCCGCATACACCCCATGCAGATGATATTGACGTCTTAACATAAGACTTTTAGCGTATGAGGATATTTTGGTGGAAATTAGGGACACAATAAGCCACTTTCTAACCATAAACGATACCCCCACAACCAATATCACAACCCTTTGGGAAACCTTTAACGCAGTCATCAGAGGTCAGTCCATAGCAATAGTAGTGAGACTAAATGTCACACGTCATAATAAGTGTCAACAGCTAGAAGACGACATTGGGGCCCTGAAAGTGGCACATGGTCAGACTGGGTCCCTAGCAATGAGGAGGCAACTCACCACACATTGGAAACAGCTACAGGCTTTGAATGAGGATAAGGTGGAGTATGCCCTACTCCGGACTAAGTAAAAGTTCTATGCTGGGGGAAACAGGGCGAGTCGCCTGCTGGCCCACCGACTCCGTACACAGGCCACGGGGCGGCGGGTGGCAGAACTAAGGCTACCTGATGGCACACTGACCTGCCAGGAAGGGCTGATTCATCATCAGTTCGAGCGGTTCTACTCATAAGGTATGGAGGACTATCTGGACTTCGCTCCTCTGCCCCGAATCCTACCTGTAGACAGTGCCACCTTAGAAAGGATATCACACCCACAGAAGTCCTCACGAGCATACACCAGGTGGGGCCGGGTAAAAGAGATTATGTCACCTGTTGGACAACGCTTATTGCTCTAAAACTCCAGCCCTCCTTCTCTCCATTGACGCAGAGAAGGCTTTTGACCGAGTACACTAACAATATCTTCACACAGTCTTAAGGAAACTCGGGCTAGGATCCAGGTTCCGTGAGTGGATCCGATGCAATTATGATAAACCTAGAACCATGGAATGGGGGACTGTCCCAACAATTTCCTATCCTAAGGGCACTCGACAAGGATGCACCCTCTTGCCTCTATTATTTGCCTTATATATGGAACTCTTTGCTGAGCATATATGGCAGCACCCAGTCATTTTCGGCGTGGCAATGGGTGGTAGAACGTATAAACTGGCTCTCTACGCAGAAGATGTGCTCCTTCAACTGACCCAGCCGCAGACTTCTCTCCCTAGGGTCATGGCGGAGCTGTCGGCCTTTAGTAAGGTATCAGGTTTAAAAACCAATCTCGCTAAATCGTCCATACTGAACCTCACCAGTCCTAACATTGAAAGGGCATCCCTGGTGGTTAATCTTTCCTTCTAGTGGGCTACACAAGGGTATACGTACTTGGTCCTGCGGATACTTCCCACAATAGAGGCAACAGTAGACTGTAACTACAATAGGATACTAAACACCACACGCTCAGACTTAGCAAAGTGGAAGGCGCACGGTCTCTCCTGGCTAGGCCGCTAGCTGCAGTCAAGATGCCACTTCTGCCTAAAATAATTTACCTTACGCAGCCCCTGCTGTTGCAATCGCCCCCTATCCTTCTAGACAAAATGCAAGCACTTATCTGGAAATACATTTGGAGCGGTAGGAGGGCTAGAATGTCCAAGGCCCAGGCATACCTCTTGCAGACCAAGGGAGGGTTGGGAGTCCCACACCTGTTGAGTTACTATTACGCTGCACAGCTGAGTTACATGGTCGAATGGGCCCGACCCCTCACGGAGAAATACTGGTGTTTTATATCGACCAGGTGGTGGCAGGAATTCACATCTGGAAGGTACCATGGCTGCCCAAGAAACATTGACCACCAGGGGTGTATGTCTCCCCTATTTTGTGGGTCACAACTGGAGTATGGGACAAGTTACAGGCTCCAAAAGGGCTATCCATGCCAGTCTCCCCACGGACACACCTCATTGGGAACCCAGACTTTCCCCCTCGTATTTGGCGACCCTGCCTTTACATCCTGGCAGGAACCAAACTGCAAGAGGATAGGTGACCTTTTTGACGAGGACGGAGTCATGGACTTCCACAGTCTCCAGGCAGGGTACGGCTTTCCATCATCCAAATACTGGCAATACAGGGCCGTTCATCACTGGGTAACCTTGCCTGCGATACGCCCGCATGCAAGTCAACCCCTTACACGATTTGAACAATGGTTATTGACCAGGAATATGGACAAGCGACTCTTGTCCGACATTTACGTCTTGCTACTCACACCAAACACACTTTCCACAACACCAGCGAGGCACAGACGGGAGATGAAATGCGAACGCACATTTACAGACAAGGACTGGCGAGATGTCCTTCAGCGGGCACGAGTCACAGAGCGCGTCACAAATACTAAAGAAATGTTTTTGAAAATAGCCCATTACATGTACTATACACCTGCACAGGTGGCCAAGTGGAGAGTGCACGGCGACAACGCATGCTGGCGTCGGTGCGGACAGGACGGTACACTCGCTCACATATTGTGGCACTGCCTGAAGATCACCTCTTTTTGGCACTCCATCCTCCAAGCGATAGATGACATACATGACACTAACAAACTGCGGTTCCCAAGCTATGTGCTACTGGGCCTCCCCGACCCTCAAACATATCCACTTCGCACACCTAATGGTAGGGCTTTTACTTTGGCTCTGGGGCTGCTAAACAACTATTACTATCACTATGGGGCTCTGAGACCATTCCCACTCACACTGATTGGCTGCACAAGTAATGGACCCTTATGGGTATGGAACAATTGACAGAAGAAGCCACCGGCTCATTGCCCGTCTTTGATAAAACCTGGGGCCCATGTATCCAATATATGTTGGACGAATTCAGGGAATTAACATGCCCATCAGACCTACGCATCATTCGACTGACAAGTCTTGTGAAGACTCCCTCTTGATCAGTTTGGCTGATGTGCTCCCAACAGGGATTTCTTGCTTGCAACATACGTTTTGCGTATGCCCATTGAGTGATGTCATTGTTTTACTGTTAATGATGTGCCTCCCTTGCCCTCCTTTCTACCTTCCCTTCCCCCTTTATTCACCTGTCCACCTACAGGGCAGTGGTTGTAGGTGGGAGAAGCTGAACCTGTACTGTTCTTACCTCTTTAAAATCAATAAGAGATCTTAAACCAAAAAAAAAAAAAAAAAGTGACAAGAAATTAGCTTTTGTACACATCAACGTGTTTCAGTGGATTAATATGGTGAAAACAACCTTCTACAGAACATTAAAAACATTTGTGAATCTTCATTTTAATCTCATGTTTAAGTCCAATTGCACACATTTGAATAGCCAATGTGTTTACCTAAAACACACAAAAAGAAAGCATTCCATACAAATAGCAAAATAATATAGAAATGATTACATTTCATTTGCACAGAAAGCAACATAGTAAACCCTAAAGCTAGCTCCCCTGTATATCCTCAAAGTGTAAAATAAACTGTATAATCAACTTGTCAGGCCAGAATGTAAGCTCATAGGCATCAACACTCTTTAAAGAACTGACCAAAAAGGTCACATATAAAACAAATTAACACATGGTCCTGTCTGCCTCATCCTGCCCATTTTAGATTAAAACCCATAAAGACCTAAAAATATAATAAATTATCCTAATCAGGGAGTTGGACATTTACAACCACAAGCAACACACAACCACCCCAGGACATGTCAGGAGCTGGCCCTGGAGGGGGTGGCAGCCCCCAGGACCATAACTGGTTCCTTGAAGGGGCCGCTCTCAAGCCCCAGAGAGGTGGTGGGTCCTGGGGCTTGGGGTCCGAAACTGACCCCCTATCTTTTTTTAAATTAGCCCCGGGGAGGTGGCAGTCTCCGGGGCTGCGGGAGGCCAGGCACCCTCTGCATTAGTTTGACATAAAGATCCAGGGAGATGGAGGTCCCGGGGCTGTGTGAGGGGTGGGGGGGTGGCAGATAGCCCCCCCCGCATTCCTTTCAGAGAAGTGCCCTGGAGAGGTGATGGTCCCGGGGCTGTGTGAAGGACGGGCAGTTTCCTCTGCACTGTTTTTGACTAAAGCCCTGAGGAGGTGGCAGTTCCCGGGACTGTTAATTTAAATGGCTCCTGGACCTGGCCCACCCCGGGGCCTCACAGAAACAAGCGTGGGAGCCTGCGCTTTATTATTATTATTTTTTTAATTTTCAGCAGATCCACTGCGACTTCCTCGAAAATTGTTTTTAAAAAAAAAGTTTTTTTGTCCTTGGGGAGTGGGAGAGTCTTCTGTAGGACCCTAGCACCAGAGGTAAAGGGGTCAGGATGTACCTACTCTGCCCCCACCTACTTTTTGTTTTTTTAATCTTTCTGTCTGGGACTCTGTGTTGAAGTGTTTACAGGCAATCAGATCTCAGCACGAGATCGGGAGGGTTTGCAGAGCCTTCGCATATATCTATATCTATCTATCTATCTATATCTATATATATATCTATATATATATATAAGCACACATTTCGATTTTCTTTAATTTCTCAGAAACTACTAAATGGATTTACATCAAACAGCAAAAAGGGCTCTTTCTGGATCAAGAGCTACCTTATACCAAATTTGGCACAAATTGCGTCCAGTGGTTTGGGCGCTATTGCTGTTCAAAATCCTTATGGGCATTAACATAGGACACACACCTTTTTTGATCCCCTCCTTTTTGTTGGTCCCCCCGCTTGATGGATCACCCCCGAAACTTTCTAGATAACAGCTGACGTGACTGTAGACTTTTTTGGGAAAATTTAGTTAAGATTCATCACGCGGTGCCAAAGATACAGGCAAGTAAAAAGCACTTTTTCTATAGAAACTAGGTCCTAACTAGAACTACCTAGTGGCCGCCACTATGTTATATATATATATATATATATATATATATATATATATATATACACACAAACATACATACATACACACACACACACACACATATACATATATACCACACTTGTCTTTTTTTTAGCAGAAACTGCAGGCAACAGCATTTTACATGCACATAGCCACCATCCTCACAATTTAAAATGGAGCATCCCCTTTGAGGGCAAAAAAGAATTGTAATACACCAATTTCATAAGAACAAGAACAGGAAAGGATGATTGCCAGGATTCAGGGCAAGGGGATGTCCATCACAGGTTGAGTGCGGCTGGCGCAAGGCAAATAGCATGTCAAGGGATAGCCTCCTGGCCAAAAGATCCAGAGAAAATCAGGAACGTCAGAAAACACGACTTATAACTACATATTGATCCGAGTCGGTTAAAATCAAGAGAATGCCATAACAACATTGGCATCTAATTCTTGCAGGCCCTGTGATAGGTCACGAGGTGTCTTCACAGCCTCTGGTAACAAAGGAAATCCAAACTATCAAGGAGATTCTTGTCCATAGTTATCTCAACACACAGAGAGATCAGGCCTGCTGGCTGAAGGAACAGAGAGATTTTTCAAATGTGCGAATTGTATGGCATGTAAGGGCAGTATGTACAGGAGAGCCTTTACATTACCCACTAGGAGGACACAAGAGATTAGGAAATGTATCACCTGTACAAGTAATTATTGTATTAACGTATTAATCTGTCCCTGCCAAATCCATTACGTTGGGAGTACCATTTTCTCTATTCAGAAAATGGTTTTAGAACATCTGAGGGCTATCTGACACAATGATCCAGACACTGGGGACAGACACTAGGTAAGGGTGCTTGCTCAAAACTCTGACACTTTACAATTTTTTGGAAATCAACAGGGTAATTGTCACAGCAAGAGGTGGCAACAGGGAGAAGCGGATGCAACTCTCAAGCTGGGGAACAAATCTCTGGGAGGACTGAATCACGATGAGGAGCTCGATGCTCGATGTGCATATTGGATGAGACAGAAGCCGGTTTAGCCTGTATCTTAAAAGTATCCACTCAAATGAGTTGGGGGACAAAGAGTTGTGGCAAGAAATTTGGGAAATGCTAGAGCAAAGTACAGTTCCTGTGTATCATGTAGATGCTCACTGTCCCATTCACTCACTAGAACGCTGGTTCAATTATCTTTCTCTTGCAGACGACAATGCCAAAATCTCAGAGGGAGAAGTGGCAACACAGGATTCTGACTTGGTGTGGATGGCTAAATGGGAACACAAAAAAATGTGGACATCTGGGAGAAAAAGCCACTTACAGGTGGGTAGAGGTTGGGGATGCACATTCCCCTAGATTTGATAAAAACGGTTATTTTGCAATGCCCTATTTGTCAGCACACACAAAAGAGATCTGTCATGCAAACTGTTGAAGGTCAATTGGGAAGAAGAAAGTTACCAGGACAGATATGGCAAATTGATTACATTGGGCCACTGACGATTAGTTGGGGGTGTCAATACACCTGCACCTTAGTGGATACTTACTCTGGATACTTGATTGCTGTCCCTTGTAAATGTGCCACTCAGCACAAGACCATCAGAACTTTGGACTTGTTAATGTTATACTATGGAGTGCCACTCCAGGTCCAGAGTGACAATGGGTCACACTTCAAAGGGAAATTGGTGCAGGACTACTATTCTCAGCAAAATATCAAGTGGATTTATCATGTTCCTTATTATCCACAAGCCTCTGATTGAGAGAATGAATAACTTACTGAAAGCTCAGCTGCGAAAAGTATGTGATGGGACTTTAAAAACTGGAGAGCATTTAAATGAAGCCCTCCAGATTCTGAATAACAGACCATTAACAAATGCTGAAATACCCCTAATGTGAATGCTAACCCCAGCTCTGTAGATACAACCACATGCGGCCACCAACACCATCACGCACTGGGAAATAAAACCAGGAGCTTTAGCTCCTTATAGAGCCACACCCGAATCTGCAGGTCTTGACTTACATGCTTTACAAGCTTACAAACCGAAACCATGAGACATGGCACTGTGTGGGATAGGTGTCGGAATACAGATTTCCCCCAGAGCATTTCGGATTGATTGCTCCCAGATCTGGGTTGGCCCTCAAAGGTATTCAGGTTTCAGTGGGAGTGATTGATGCAGATTGCCAGGGAGAAATCAAAGCTATTCTGTTGAATAGCAGAGAAGCTTATTTATTCATACAGATCGGAGAAAGAATTGCGCAACGTTTCATAATTCCAGTGTATGGAGAATTGGTTAGGAAGGGGACTGCCCCAGCCATTCTTACTGTACGTGGGGAGGGAGGTTTTGGTTCAATCAACAAAAACCCTGGTTCTAAAGAGTGGGTAGAATCCCCATATGGCCCTTCCAGAACCTGCAGAAATTATAGCTAAGGGCCCCAATAATGTCCTGCAGATCATGAAACCAGGAAAAGAAAAATGGGAACATATTCAAGCTGAAAAATGTTATTAACGAAAATGATTATACTTGTTTCTTTTACAGATCATACTACAGCTTGCCTTTGCCGCAAGTGTGCCGTGTGCATGTGGGGTCGGGAGGGACCCAACACCCCGAACTTCAACATGATTGATCGATCATGTTGCGCAACATCCCTGTTGCATCTGAATGACAACATATGAATTCATTTGGCGCAGATCGTACTTAAAAGATCTGATTTCTGCATGGGCGCCATGAGAAGTACTGTGGATGTTTTTTCAACCTGTTTAATCGCCATACCAACATCAACAAGTATCTTGTTAGAAATTCTCAATGCCACTAACCAGGATAAGGATGTGCAAGAACATGACGTGGAAACCCATTTCGGTCCCTATGAGTATTGTAGGGACTGTCAAGAAGCAACTGATTAGAAGTGGGACAATCTCATTCAGATAATTACATACAACATTACTACCGGTGACGTGTGTTACCACATGTCCGGCAATATTCGTGATGTTGGGAAATATATTCAACTGCATTTAGAAAAGAAAACATTAACTTCTCAAGACATGCCGTGGAAACACAAAGGGGGTCATTATGACCCTGTCGGAAGGCGGAGAAGCAGCGGTAAGACCGCCAACAGGCTGGCGGTCTTTTTTTTGTATTATGACCATGGCGGTTACCGCCATGGTCATCCGCCGCTTCTCCGTTCCGCCCGCCGGGCTGGAGACCTGGGTCTCCAGCCCGGTGGCCGTCACTATACCGCCGGCGGTATTTTGACCCGGCTTACCGCCGTGGATTTCCTGCGGTTGGAACCGCCATGAAATCCATGGCGGTAAGCAAAATCAGTGCCAGGGAAGGAGTTCCCTGGGACTGATAGGGGTCTCCACCACCCCCCACCCCGACTCCCTCCCCTACCCCCACCACCCCTGCCGCCCCCCAAAGGTGGCAGGACCCCCCTCCCCACCCCGACCCCCAACATAACATCATTCATACACACACGACACGCACGCAGGCACCACCAACACACATACACGCACACACACCGACATACATGCCAACATCCAGACACACAGTCAGACACACACACCCACATTCAAACATACACGCACACATCCATACAGACATACCTACAGACATACACGCACTCATTCCCAAACACGCAACACCCCCGCAAGCATACACGCACTCACACACCCCCTCTACATGCACACACGCACACCCCCATGCACCCACACAACACCCCACCCCCCTCCCCTCACAGACGATCGACTTACCTGGTCCGACGATCCTCCGGGAGGGGACGGGAGCCATGGGGGCAGCTCCGCCGACACCACACCGTCAACAGAACACCGCCACGGCGAATCACAGGACGTGATTCGCTGGGCGGTGTTCTGTTGGCGTGGCAGTGGAGGTGGAGCAACCTCCACTTCCCCGCCTCCCGCCAGTATGGCTGTTGGCGGCTCTCCGTCCGTAAAAGGACGGAGAGCTGCCAACGGTCATAATAGGCCGAGCGGCAAACCACCACCACTGGCGGTCTTCCGCACAGCGGTCCCTCGGCGATCTTGGAAAAAGACCGCCGAGGTCAAAATGACCCCCAAAGTTTTGTGCTTTTACCGAATGGATCAACATTGCAAAAATATGTCCAATCACAGGGCTTGTCTTCATTTGGTGACTGCTGCCAGTCACAATATACATGTCATGTTGCCAGTTGGTTGGCTGTTCTCGTGTGGGAACCTCACTTTTACCTACATTCCAGCTAACATAACATGCGGACCGTGTACTTTTACATGCCTAGGACTCGTGATGTTTCCATCTAACTCTATTCATAATCGTTATCCTAGAGACACTATGCAATTAAGTGAAGATTGTGATTCAGATATTCAATTATTATCCAAATCCGAATATATCAGCTTAAGTCTTTCTATTGCAGGCGTGCCTGGTTTAACTGCATATAATACCAGACTGATCAACAGGTTAGCATGTCTAATGGTTAAAAATATTAATCACATTTCTATTGTTTTATCTGATTTTTTACTGGATGTAGGTGGTACTAGAAAAGCTGCATTACAAAACAGGGCAGCCATAGACTATCTGATGTTAAAACAATCACGGGTGTGCAGAATTTGAAAGAATGTGAAGGCATGTGTTGTTTCAGACCACTCTAAATCTATCCAGGCCCACATTGATACACTTCATACACTAGTGAAAGGAGTAAAACAGCAAGGTTTTGGGTAGAATTTTTGTGGTAATCGATCTTATTATATCATTATGTTGCTGTGTACAACGTATTCCTAATTTGCTTGCAATGTTTAGGCCGAAAAAAGTTGATTTTAGACCTATAGGCTATGCAAGTCATTGGTCAAAGGGTGGAGTGTAATGATATTTGTGTTTTGACCACTGACTCCATGTTACACCACTTTTCGCTTAGCTTGTCCACCGTCACATTAGCGGTCACCAGCTGCAGACTCCATTTTGTATTTAGCTTAGCTTCCCCGCCACGTTAAAAGCTGCAAGTATTTTTCCATGCCCACGTTATGCAATGTGTTTTTTGTTCATGTTTTTATTCTACGTGTCTGCGTGTTCTTCCTCATCAAGAGCTAAGGCATAACATGGGGGGAGTTAGGCTGATAAGAATGTACTAGGATGATGTTTATGGTACGGCAGGGAGCGGTTTGGTTTTGGGAGAGGCACCTTGAGATTTTGGACAATTTCCAACGTGTTCCTTTCAAAACTGACCTGAAGTAGCCAGCAGTTTTTAACAACAAATTGTGGAACGAGGGGGGGGTTGGCTAGAAATCTCCTCTCTGGCTTGTTTAGGGTATATAAGAGACCCAGGATTGACAGTAGGGAGATTCAGAGACCTCAGTCAAGGTCAGGTCGTGGACGTCTTTCGTCCCATGAGTGTAGATCTCTCTTTCTCCTGACAGTCGATATGGGGTCTACGACTTGAAGTGCTGGGAGAAAGATGAAGGAACAACTGTGCCCCACGGTGATGCATTTTTACAAATTATTTGTTTTGCATTGTCTTTGAATATATATAGGTATATGTATCTTTGCATATATAGTTATATATTTACTGTTTATAGATCGAAGATTCTCTGTACAAGTTTTCATTTTATTACTGCGCACATTTTAAATGTGCACTTTCAGTTGTACTGACCTTCCTTTATGAGCCTTGCAGAGTGATTTAATAAATGTATTCGCTAGACTAAGAGGTGCATTCCAGAGATTCTTTAAAGTTTGTGTGTATTTCAGCTAAGCACCACTTAGAGATCCTCAACATTATTGTCAAACTCAACCCCAACATACACAACTTATAGAAAACTGTTTGAAAGACATTTTATCTAATGTTTTCAACCTCTGCACTACTTTATCCTTCAATGACACTGTGAAGACCCGGAAGGCAGTGGAACTGCAGTTATCCACAATAATATGATTCAGTGCAGATGACTGCCCACGGGTCAATTTTACTCCTTCAAATAAAAACCTCTGGAAGGCTCTGCTCACAACGCCAAAGCATTTAGACAAAACTTCATTTACCAACCCCAGATGATAATAACACACTCCTGGAGCAATCTGTGGACTTCATCCTGACTGCAAATGACAGAACCCAACCTGGTTTCAACTTTTGTTCAGGACAATCATCTTCATCAACACTCTCTTCAGCAGCGGCTCCTCCGCTATGGCGCTGGTGGTCATTATCTGTCATATTGCCAGGCTGGAAAGCCCTGTTATCTTGGTCATGTCATGGATAGAGTATTATTTTTCCTGTACCACCTTTTCTTGTGTAAATTAATTTTATTTTTAAATCTGGTCAAGTGTCAACTCTTCTGTAGAAACGCTGAGTGGACTCTAGGGACCTCAACATCTTCTGCCCTGTATCAGGTCTTCGCTTCTTGAGAAAGATGACTGAACACTGTGTTGCTGCTCAGTTCTCTCACCACATCCAATCTCACAAAATCTTGGACAAGTTTCAGTCTAGTTTCCAACAAGGATGTAACACTGAGTCTGCACTTGTACAGGATGACAATGCCCTCTGCTTCATGGATTCAAGCCACTTCTTGACCATTGTGATGCCTTCGATACAGTTGACCAAACCTCTCTTATCAATCTTCTTAAATATCAAATCGGCACTGATGAGTGGTATTAAAGCAGTTCTCATCACACCAGTCAAACCAAAGAGAAGTGTTGAATATCAGCAATGCAATATATAGCAAGGCCACTCTATGGCAATGAATCCTACAAGGCTCCATTTCGCCAATGACTCTGATCTTTATCCCTAAGCTCTTTCGGCCATTCTCAAAACAATTGTGGGGTATGATACTAACAATCACTGATGATACCCAGCTATAATTGAAAGTCGCATCTCTCAACAATATTTTACTGCTCTCCAAAACTCTTGAAAATGTCCAAATTTACATGTCATCACCTATAATTCAACCTTTCAAAAACTAAATTTCTGTTACTCTCACCCACACAGGCCCAACTTGTCCATCTTGGATTAAGTCCTGTACTCTTATAGGCTTTAAACCAACCATTGTGAACAATGGTAAATCACTGGGTATCTTCCTAGAAATACATTAACTACAAAAATCTCTACAATGGCTAAAATTGCACGCAATCAGCTCAAACTACTCTGCGACCTCTTGCAATAAATTCCTGGCTACAATCTGAAGCCCATAGATGAAGCTCTAGTAGTTTTGAAACAGGATTATAGGAACATAACAGGCCTTCTCATAATTCCTAATAAGCCTTCCCATGCCCCCTTAAAGTGATGATAAATGCTGCTGCTCTTTTCGGATTGCAAGACATTTCACCAGATTACACAAGTTCTACAATCACTTCAGTGGATCACCTTTGAAGCTTGTGCACAATATAAATGGTTGACTCCCTTTAACGGAGAAAGGGAACATCACTGGTGGCCAAGTAGGATCCAGAAATACTCCATCCCTTCTCCTTGAGCCTCCTACGTTCATAAAAGAACAATATATGAGGCAATTATTCTCAGGCAGAGCAACAAGCATTTGGAAAGCCCCTCCTCCAGATCTCTGCACCACCTCACGCCTTTCAAACTTCAAAAACAATTTAGATTTTAGCTCATGCTTATTCTGTTCTGACCGTGTAATTTACCTATACATTTTTACAATTACTTTCTTATTGATTCCGTGCTCAACTCCTAGGTTTTCATGTTGTTATGAAAATAATTATTTTTGACCACTGACTTTGTGTTTCACCACTGTGCATATTAGTTGTTCAATGTTCACCAGTAGCACATTACATTTTGTATTCAGTTTAGCTGCCTATTGGCTTTATCGTGTCGTTAGACATTGCAGTTGAGACATTGAAGATGAGCAGTGTTTTTCCACATGGTAAACCAAGCTGTGTTTTTTCGTATTTTGTTCTCACCGAACCCTAGCATAAGGGAGCGCATATTTTGTGTTTTTCTTTACTCAGCCTTGGGAGAGACAGCCTTGAAAGCCTGGCCAACTTTTGACGCTTGTTTCTTCCAACTCTGACCTACAGTAGCCAGCATTTTTTTATAATTCTCCTCTAAGGGGGAGGGCTTTCTAGAAAGTTCTCTCGTAATTATTCAAAAGATAAAAAAAAGATTGCTCTGTTCAGTAGCGTGGAATTCCGAGACTTCAGTCAGGAGCGGGCGCCAGCTGCCTGACGTGTCCTGTGGGGGTGGAAAATCTCTTTCTCGCAGTTGAACAGGAGTCGTTCTTCTTGCTGGCATGAGAAAGATGAAGCATTTGGTGGGCCATACTACGGTGATGAATTTTGACTTTGATTCTGTGCTTTGAAGTTATGCTATAGTATAATCACATATATTTGCTGTGTACATTGCAATTGAAAATCACTTTGATATATTTTCCTTTCATTGCTGTGACTACTTTTAAATGTGTGCCTCCAACCTACTAATCTCCTCTCTCAGGAACCTCGTGGTGAAGTAATAATAAATGTCTTCTTTAAACTAAGAAGTGCATTCCAGAGATTGTTTTCAGCTCGGTCATTAGTGAAAGCAAAACACATGTTTGGCTCCTTTTTAGAATATAGCTGCGATTGAATTTCCCGAAACTTAAGCTATAACAAATACGTAACAATTTGTATCTCGTCTACCATAGTTCATTTTAAGGATTGTGTATAAAGTTTTTGTGACCATCGATGTTAAATGTATCTTTAAGTGGTGTTTAAATAGTTAATATTATACCTGTAAACAGTGCCAAAACTTCTACACATGAACCAAAGTAGGGGGGTTTATAAAGGTCATAAAAGTTTGAGCCCTTTTCTTAACAAATGCAAAAAATGCATACATAGTCAACAGAAGGCTTTTGCGACCACCACTGTGCAAATGAAATATTTAAGTGCTGCACATTCCACAACAAGTTTTAACTATAAGGCCGGAATGGGATTCCTCCAAAGAATGAGCTTGTTTCTCTTCCCATCTTACTAATGAGACTGTTGATTTATTTGTTAACAAGATAAAGACAACTGAGTTAATAAACTTCAACTGTTCAAATTGTGTGTTCCTTTGTCAATAAGTGTCAATGTTCATCAATATTTGATGAATAATTAAAAAAAAAATATTATTCATGGCAAGGGACTGATAAGGTATGTCTCAGTCTTAAACTAGAGAAGCAAAATCTATTCAATCAACCCTTGCTTTTTCAATGGTGCAGCACCTGAAGCAGCTGCACCCTTGCCCATCAGCCAGCACCATGAGGGACAAATGTTGCGAAATCAACCAACAAAATTATGTGCTCCCTGTCAAAGCTTCCCCTTCCTATGAGGATTCAGATAGGAAACAGATAAAATATCATCGCTCACACTGCCTGATACCCACAAACACCAGATGACTGTTGCATGGACAATCCGAAAGAACGTGACGAGCACAGGCAACAAAACCAATCGAAGAACAGGACCCAAAGCTGCATTTTATCTATGCTCTTCTAGGGGCTGATCCAACATACGAACGACACTGTAACTGAGCAATGGAAGACGACTGGCTGACCAAAAGCCCTTAATGGTTTGCTATTTTATTATTATTATTTGTGATTACAATACGCTGACCAACAGCAAAAGTGGTCTCTAACAAGAACAAAACAAATGGTACAGCGTGAGCACACCTACAATGTTTTAAGTTGAAGTTTCTCTATTATGTATGTAGATAAAAATATCAAAATGTGTTTCTATGAAATAAATGCCTAAGAATAAAAAGTGGGATGGGACCGTAAATGGGACAACTTCCCTTGTTGTATGTAGATAGTTTAGGAATAATTTGGTTTTCCACTGGGTTGCATGCATTGCTTTGCTTTTTATGTTTTTATTCTAAAGTAAAAAATACAAACAATAGAGACAAAAATACAAACACAGAAATGACCGGTGGTCACAACATTACACCGCTCTTCAGCTTGCAATGCAACGGCACTCAGTGTGTCATACACCGGTAATGCAAGTGTTATAAATAGGCACACTGAAAACATAGAAATATCAGCCTAGGCATACAGAACACTTCACAGTTATGTAGATAATATATTGCTGGAAATTGTGCTATGTCAGGTGGGTGACCTTCAACAAATCCTTGGATTTGTAATCCACAGCAACAAGCGCCCACACACTTGTAGTTTCACTTTTTCCATTGTAAATACAATCATACATGTCCTAGACCTCTCAGAGCGAGGTTAAGTTCGGGGTATCGATTTAAATGGGATTCAAAACATCCATAAAATCAAAAGATAATTTACAATAATAACCATTTAACACACAACCTTGGATACAATACAAATACAATGCTGCAATCGTGTTTACCCTCCACGGTGAATCTAATGCTTTCAAATACCAGTACAAACGTTAAAATCAAGAACATAGGGGAGGATAGGGACTGGACTCACTGTGCCAATTTTAGTTCTAAAGTTCTACGATCTCTCCATATATTTTGCATTAGTAACCTGCACCCACTGAATAGAAAAACATTTGCAAAGTAAGACGGCTTGAAACCTATCCATAAACCCCGGAAATTAAATAAAGGACCAGGTGTTCCTTAGTTTCACATAATTAGGGCATGAAAAGAGGCGATGTGCTTCACCTTCATAACCAGCCAGAGAATGTATAATTAAAACTTTCCCAATGATCACAGCAGCTAGTAAATAAAACCTTTCAGTAGTGTGCTCAAACCGAACTGAATGTATACAGATGTAAGCTTGGGAGTTGTAGCACTGTTTAGATAAAATTCCCTGTCAGGAGATGCTGTGTATGGAATTTATCTGGGCCCCCGTGAAAAATGTAAGAAATTCGTTACACTCCATGATGTGGAGCCAAGTAAAAAGTGGCCATTCATTTCACATCTGGTCTCTTGCAGTTTTCTGGTTCAGATCAAAGTTTTGGTTTTCCTAGACTTATAAGCAAGTTATATAAGGGAAGATCAGGTACCATTTCCTGAATTAAAATTATCTCAGGACGACCTAATACATGTTAGCTGCCAGGTTATACCATATGCCTAAACAAACGAGCAGTGGTTAAGCCAATAAGTCTCACTGTTAGGACCTATCGGCTTTGAAAATAGTTATAGCAGTATGTTATTACATACACTGCATACTTCAAGTAAGTAAAGGCTTTGGATTTTGTTAACATTTATAAACTATCTTTGCTTTAGTGCAATTTGTACTAAGTACTATCTCGGCTTTAAAAGTCTAAGCTAATGGGTTTTCCAATGATGGTATAGTACATGTTAGTCGAACTTTATTTAGGTGTATGGGTGAGTTCTGGTTGTGTGAGAGTATTTATAATGGAGCATGATTTAGAGCTCTGGAGCTGAGGATGAAGGCAGTGTGAGTAGGGGGGCCATAACAGTGTTCAGATTACATGCTCATCCAATCCTGTTTCCCAGAAGCCAGGGGTATGGCCTGCTGGGGAAACATCTCTGATGCACTTGCTATAAGAGATTTTCCACCCTGGATGTCTGACCAGTAATCCAACAGAATTACACCCTACGTGTCTTTTGTGGCCAAGTAAAAATTAACTTCTTCCATAAACCTTCAGGCGGCACAAAATTGTCAACAAGATTCCTCCTCCAAAACTCAGACCACCGGCACAAAACTCAGCAAGTAGCCTTCGGAATATTTTAAAATGGGCTATACAAAAAAACTACCTAACCTTACTTACTACATTACCTTCTTGACAATGTTATCACCTTCAATGCTTTTTTGTAACGTCTTCAGTCTCATGACACTTAGAAAAGGGAATTCAATTTAGATTGGCTGCATCAAACTCATCTTCGCTTGCCAATCTACCAGCTTTGCATCAAGGAACTGGCTATCTGGATTAGCAGACAGAATGGGTATTTACTCTGCCAGCTATTTTCCTAATCTCAAAGTTATACTCCTACAAGTGTGAAATCAGGCATTTTAACCTCGGCAAAGCTCTACTCAAACCATGCATGCTCCTCATGTCAACTAGGGTTTGTTGGTCAGTATGCAGTATTAGATGTATCCCACACTAAAATGTTTTATTTCTCAATCCCCCACTAACAGACCAAAGCATCTCTATCTGTGGTACTATAATGTTTTGCCACACAACTGAGAGTTTGTGACAAAAACACAACAGTATTCTCTTTGCTGTTCACTTACTGGCTTAGTACTGCATCAATGCCCACCACTTTGGAATCCAGTCGCCATACATTCTCTTCCAAATTCATAAGGTTTCAAACAAGGTGCTGAAATGAACACATTTCACTTCATAGAATAAGTTTTGCATAGCTTTCACTTGATATGAATTTTTTTTTTTTTAAGCCTTTTTTAATGATTCTATTAAAAGCATACTCTCTAACAAACCCAGATCAATATTCACTTATACAAATTAAAGACCTCAACTGATCATTGTCTTGTGGGACTTGGAGTATGAGTTTACCGCCATTACATGATACTTTTTTGGTTTTATGCCTTCAGGTGTGATGTAATGTCCTACATACGCCACAGATGTCAGAAACGTGTGCTTTCCCTTGGACACCATTACACCTTTCCTTGAACACATTGAGCACAAGCTCTTATGCGGATTCACTGTTCTTGCACATATCATGATGTAAAGTCAATAAGGCCAGGTTCCATCTTGCGCAGGCCAAGACTCAATTTTTTTCTATTTGTGCCTATTAATCAACATGTCTGCCTTTGATGCAGATCCCATCTGTCCTAATCTTTCCAAGAAACTGTGACAGTGCCAGGGCACTCAGACAATGACATTGCTAAGAACACCTGATGCGACATCAGTCTGGGACAAGTGCATTGTTATCTATTTTTCAAGGTCAGATAAAACATAAACAGTGCAGTCTAAATGGATGTGATTTTACCTTATTTGTTTATAAGAAAGCATCTAAGTCTAACATATGAATGTGCATAGGTTATGTCAGACTTTCCTGAGGTTATGTAAGAAATTTCCATCTCAGATAAGATACAGTATAAAAGGCCTGCCAATTGATCACTTGTCAGGAGAGGTTCTTTACACCCAGATTACCAGGGAAGATAATCCTAGAAGATCCTGATAGAAACCTCCAGATTGCTTTGATGCCACAGCATCCCGTTCTGCACTGAAAGCTGATACAGAGCCAAGTCTGAGTTGATGCCATTACGTGTTTTTCTTTTGAGAGAACACTTCCTCCTGGCTGCTGATGACTACAGCATTTTGCTGTAAACAGGGGAGCAGTGCGTTGATTCTACCTAACAAACTTTGATACCAGTTACGCTACTTAGTGTTCTTAGTGTAGCACACATAAGTAGGTTTTAGGGTGTTAGGTAGCTACATTACATTTTAACTGTAGTAGAAATGTTAATTTTATTATAGTTATTCGCAACATGCTTTAGTGCTGTTTTAATAATATTCAGTGTGGTTATTTTAGATGTGCTAAGCAACAGGCCATAACATGCCACTGGCATGGGCAGTGCAGGGGCCCCCTAACAGGGCCCCATAAAGATTTTCAGTGTCTGCTTTGCAGACACTGAAAATCACGACAGGTGCCACTGCACCCGTCGCACCCCTTCGACTCCGCCGGCTCCATTCGGAGCCGGCATCCTCGTAGAAGGGGGTTTCCCGCTGGGCCGACGGGCGGCCTTCTGGCAGTCGCCCGCCGGCCCAGTGGGAAAGCCAGAATGGCCGCCGTGGTCTTTTGACCGCGGTGCGGTCATTCGGCGGTTCCCGCTTGGCGGGCGGCGGTCGAGGAATGACCCCCAAAGTGTCTTTTCTTGACACAGTAGTTGTATGTGACATTGTAAAAAATGAACTTGGGCTTCTAAATTACCATTGCACCCCTGGATCCCTGTTTAGAGACTGTTAGTAACTTACAACACACAAACACCATTTTAACTATGTATTGAGTCTGTTTGTATGGGCTATAACAATCTGTTTTTTTAACATTCAATTGTTTGTGCATTGAAGTAAGTTCACTTGTGACACATGGGTGTGAAAGCAAACCTTGTACAGCTAAGTCAGACCCTTACTTTACGCAACAATCAGAATGTCATCCTGGAAGGCTTGCCCCCCCCCGTAACACCCTTAAACAAAACAAACATCAAGTTTTTGACAACATCCACTACAGATGCTACAACAAACTGAATTTAAAAGTATTATACACCCGAACGAGGTGACAAATGTGGTTAAAGATTGTGAGTCTGGTGCCATGTAGTAGTATGCAGCCTTCAAGTCATATTTAGGAAAAGCTTTGCACCTCCTATCAAAGCTAGCATTTCCTATATCTTGGGTAGTGGATAACTATGATATTCTTGTTTAGGGAGTGAAAGTCCAAACACAATTTGTAACAGGGCCCATTTCTTCTTTGTGATTACAAAAGTAGAAATCCACTCAGCGACATCCACAGGCTCTATATTCCTGAGTGCAATGAGGTAATCCAAAAGTGACATCAATTCACCTCTGTTACTTAGAGGATGAGGACCACCCCTTACCTCTTACATAAGAGTAGCCATCCTTTCCTCAAAGGTATTTTGTGCTCTAATCCTCTCACAATCAATATTGTCTTCAAAAACCTCAATAAACCTGCTTAATATTTCAATTATATTTTCATTAACTTGTTCTAACACTACTGGAATGCCCATCCCAACATAATGCCTAACCTCTCTTGATCGATTCACCCCATTATACCCATTGTATCTTCAACTACATAAAGCTCTGCTGGGTTTCTGCAACGTTCTTTTACATACATTTTTTTGAGTGATCCACGAGGGACTGGTTTATACTGTTCTTGAATTCACATCTGGCCCCTAGAAGCCTCAACAATGCGGATTAACTGTATTCCGGCTGACCTGTTTCCTCAAAAGAAACATAATTTTACAGCATTATTGGGCAGAGCTTGATTCAGTGTGTTAAAACTGTCTGAAAAGAAAGCAGTCAAGTGAGCTAGTATTGTTGCTGATAAAAAAAAAAAAGTTATCTATGTGCAGGTCTTCGCACTTGTATAAATCCAGTAGCAATCCAAAATGAAATACAAACTCTTGTATACTTCCTAAGAGAATCAAAGTAGAAAGTTATTTTTGGATCTGCAAGGCAATACTCAATGTCCTGTTGCCAAGTGTGTGATCAGCTGTGCACACTAGCAGCAGACCTGGAACTTGCACAGGAAGTGTACACAGTAAGGGCCCGGCAGTTCTTTTTAGGGGCGAGCGCAAAGCGCTCCGTCACGTGTTGTAATCTCTCTTTGGGCTTCTAACCACACCCATGTCACGTCAGTCACTTTTATTGGTTCGTGGGCTTGCCTTTTGAAATCTGCTTGCTTTCATTTGTGAAAGGTATGCATATGTCATGCCTTTTCCGGTGTTTAGCCCTTCTCGAGCACACCGACCAAATACTGAAAACATACGTGGCTCAATGTTTTCCGTCTGGTTTCTGGACTACTTTTTCTCTTTATTTAGCAGCACGATCTCGCTGGGCAGTAGTCGAGCGCTTTGCATAACATCGATCTTATTACATAGGTAATTGGACTTTTGACGGTTACATAGATAATTGCACTTTTGCTGGTTACATGGATAATTGCACTTCTGCCAATAGGTTTCACTGTGAGTTAACTTATTTACCTTTGTGTGTCTGCTTTGCGGTGATGGCGGCTGTCGGCTCGCTTATGTGAAACTTTTACTTTTCAGTTTATATGGCAAGAAAAGTCTGGTTAATTATGTGAAACTGTTTTACTTTTCATTTTCAATTTATGTGGCAAGAAAAGTCCGGTTAGGGGTTTACAATGCTAATAGCGCTAACTCAAGCAAACGCGAGACCCATTGCATTGCAAATGCTTGTTTAGGTTTTGCCTGCACAGCGCCTGAGCTGTACTTGTGAAACCTATTGTATTTAATATAAATTGTAAAATGGACTTACATCCCAGCCCTTGCTTTTCATTGGTTCTTGTGCTTGCCACTTACTTTTCATCCATTTTGATTGGCTGTAGCGCTATTTCCTGCATTCGCGAATGCTTGATCCTCACGTGTTTGCTCTTTTCAGTGTCCCGTGGCTTAAGTACAGTTTTCATCCGTTTTGGTGCAGAACTTCTTCGTTTGCACTGTTATTTAATCTCTCACTGCATGCATGCATGTGAAGTGTGCTTGTCGCAGGCATGTTCTTTTGTTTCTCCCTTTGATTTAAATTTTTTCTGTTACCACGCATTTCAAGCATGCTTGTGAGCCGATGCCGAGACTCGAACCCAGCTCCCCAGCAGTTAATTTTTTATTTAGATCTGTTCTATCGTTTGTTTTTAAGATTTTGTTTCTCACAAGAGCATTTCTGTGCAATCATGCAATTGTCCTCTGGTACTTTCCGCCTGTTTAATTATGGCGGCTCTGGAAGATGATCTGATACATCCCTCCCCTCTGAAAGTACACGCCCCCTTTAATGATGAGGCTTTCTCAGCACTGTACTATTGGTTAATGGGGATGTCACATTCCTCCTTTATTTGTATGGGTAACAGCTGCCTTCCACACCATTAGGGAGGGATTGTCCTTAAATGAGCACAAGACAAAATAGAAGTTGTGGTACCATGACAAAAAAGTGCAGATTATGTTACAAATCACGATTGGTACACTGTTTGTGCCGGGACCTAGCATAATCTGCAGTCACAAACTGCCATCCCTCGACAGTTTTGATGATTGAGGAGTCACTATTCACTTCACATAAACTTCCAGACAGAGCCCTCTCAAGCTGTCACATTTAATTTAACAACCAGGGGCAGCTTTTTTTACTTCATTTAAGGAGTTTGGCTCAAATTCGTCATTTTCTAGGGAAGCACTGCTAGTTGAGTGACACTTAGCAAATTGACTTCGCCAACTCAGCAGTGCTAGCACATGGCAAATGATCCCTGCACAGATATCTAGCAAAACAGACTATTCTTCAAGACACAAATGAGTTTAAATATGTTTTTGGTGCTATGCTCCTGGACAGTGGTGGATGTGTGTACGTATTATGACTGTTTAAGAACGTACAAGTCAACCCTGTCTGTGCACTGTAAAGAGCATCTTCTTCAATAATTATGAGACAGAGAGTTGATGCATTCATTGCCCTGTTACGTGGTGATGCGCATGCGCAAAATGGCATTTGAAGGGACTTATTGGTTATGTTTTGTTAAGTCTGTCTCTGAAACTTGTGTGTGCTTGGAAGTCGGCTTGAAGGCTCACCTAGCTGACTTTCGCTACTGAAATACATGTGTGGTTAGCTATAGGTTGTGCTTTCTAATTTTGCCAAAATCAACGCAGTCTTTCACATTTCCAAAGTACATTAATTGGGTGTCATTTAACCAAGTGATATTAGCTCCTGCTATTTACAGTGCTTAGACACTGCAGAAGTTTGGCATAACGCACAAGACACATTTTGAAGTTAAGTATGCACTCACACAATTCTCATTCTGCACTAAACACACATCAGTCACCATGCATTGAGGCACTTTCACCCTGCACTCAGACACTTATCAACCTTCATTCATGCACCACTCACCCTGCACTGACAACGCACACTATTCTCCCTGTACTCATACACTGCTCCCACACCTCTTATTATTAATCCCGTAGGCAAAGCCTAACGCATTTACCAAAGGCACATATTGAGGTCGCCTGACCCAACATTAGCCAAAAGTTGGAAATGGTAGAAGGTATGAAACAGAAGAAAATAAAAATCACTTATGTAAGTACTGCACCTTGGAGCTGGAATCTTCCATGTTTTCAAAGCGTTTGCTCCGATTTGAGATGATCTGCAAAGGCTTTATAATTACAGCGGCAATACACCAAAAGTGTATTTTGTCTTTATAATGTCCCCCCTCCTTCTCCAGAGGATTGTTATAAACATTCTAAGATTTGTAACTCTATTTTATGTACGACTTCTATTGAGGCAGAGACAATTTTAGATGGGAGACAGCTAAAGAAATCTGGAGTCTCCCGTCTGAATTGGGCCTATAGGCAAGAATGTATTCGTTAATTAGACATTTGTAATCTGATTTGCACTAAATAAGGGATTATAGTAAAGTTATTACAATATTATATGTATAAGATGCAAACAGCTATTCGGAATCAAAAAAATATGAATAAACTGAAAACAACTGAAAGGTCATCCTCAGCTAAGACATCACTGCTAACACCAAACTCATATATGCCAATCGACCCCATTCAGGCGGGAGACTCCCGATCTGTAAAGCCAAATATGGCTTTATTTGACTGTCTCCCGCCTGAAATTACTACTGCTTCAGTAGAAGTCAATAGTGGAAATATCTCTCGAATATTTCCCACATTCCTCTTCTAAAATGTTGGCAAGTATGCAAACTTAAGTGCGTAAACCCCAACATTCCTGCTGTAATACAGCACAGTGTCTGACCACCTCTGCTGCCACAACTTCCCAGGGTTATCATCGCTGACGGAGGTCACGATCTTACTACTCGCAGGCAACAAAGATAACCTTTGCCCCGCTTACCCTTCCGGAGGCAGGCCTCACAGAGCACGTGCCCGCAGTTAGTGAGAGCAAAGCTGCTGATAGTGCGACTGGTTGCGTGAGTGAAGCACACATTGCAGCGCACTGCCCCGTTCATTATCGGAGCTCCAATAAAGGCAGCGACTGAACGACTAGAAGATTGAGCAGCATCTATAACAAGAACAGAAACTGGCGCGTTGCTTCCGCGTTTCCGGTCCCCTCCAGTTTCCTCTTGGTGCGCACTTCCGGGTCATGTCATAACAGCTGCGCGGAAATCCGCCTTTAATGATGGGGCAAGGCATCAAAATGGCGGGCTGGATGTGGCTCATCAGGTTGTTGGCCATTGTTCTCTGTAAATGTCTGTTGATTTTGCCGTTTGTCCCGCTGCTGCACTTCCGGAACGTGCACATTTCCTGAGTGCCATTTAGCCACAATTTTAAGAAGACCGTCTATTGAAGAATACCTGAGCACCCGTCGAGTCTTTAGGTGTAGGTGGTGGTTGACAGCCCCGCACCCCCCCCCAAAAAAGTTGTTCGTAACCCAATTTTTGGAGGCTGTATAATATTTGCACGATGGGTGACTCATGGATGCGGTACGTTGAGGCAAAAACATACCAACACCAAGGTTGAAGACCTTATGCAAATCAGCATGATTTATGTGTCCTCGCTTTGGTACTAGACACCTTTTTTTTTTTTTTTTTTAGTAAAAACATACCTGTTGGGTTAAAGTTATCCATTGTTTGTTTTTGCGTAGTATGGTCAATGTACATGCGATCAATGTGACATTTTTGTAATAAGGTCATGTGCAGATCTTCATTACTACTTTTCCTAATTCCTCGTCCCATTTCTTACGTTCCCTCCCTCTTTTTTGAAAAGTGGCTGAGGGGCATATTTACAAGCCCACTGAGTCTAGGCTGCACAGAAAGTGACCTTGCTGTGCTGCTTTGTGCCACCTGGAAAGGGCAGAAATACACCATATGTTTGTCTCTTAACATACTGTCATAGAATCCTACATAGTCACTGTTATATGGGATGTTTGTTTATGTGTGCTCTTAAACATTGGCAGCAGTTGCAGATGTTTTCTAGCTTGTGTGTATCCAGGCTGCTCGTATCCACCTCTTCTTGAAATGAATCCTCTTGCAATAACTACTGACTACCACCTCCATTGTGTCACTAAATAAGGGTTTGTGGCAGTGAGTTTCCAGCCACTTGTTGATCAACACCCACGCATTGAACACACTTGTAGAGAGGATCGTCAAAAGCTGAAAGGATCCAGTCATTTGAACCACCTGATTTCCCGGTGCAGGAATCTTTCATACTATCCAGGCTTGTAAGTTATGTGGACCTAGAGTGAAATGCATGGTGTGTTCCAGGCCCTGCCTTCACAAAAAAGATGCATTCAGAAATCAGCTGCCTGTAGCGGAAAATAATGTACATTCCCAGCCTTAATTGGCAGACTGACCATAATGGTTTTTAGACTTGTCAGCTTTAGGGTGGCCTTCTGCCAAACATTTTGCTGAACTTATTTTTGTTGGCCTTAGGACTCGGGGGAAAAAAACCAAAGGGACACCTGACTCCCATGCCTGTTGTTGGCATTCCCTCTGAGAGGGTGTGCATTGATGTTGTTGGACCATTGGATCTGAAGACAGCCTTAGCTAGCAGGTTTATCCTGGTCTTGTTGAACCATGCCACTAGGTACCCAGAGGCCAACAATCTAAGAATCATAACTGCACCTGTAGTGGCCAGGGCCCTGATGGGGATTTTTACCAGAGTGGGTTTCCTCAAAGAATTGGTATCAGACGGGCACCAACTTCATGTCCGCGCACATGAAGACTATGGAAGGAGTGTGGGGTGATGTATACGTTTTCCACATCCTACCATCCACAGACCAATGGGCTTGTTGCGAAGTTCCGCAAAACCCTTAACAGCATGATTTTGGGCCTGCCTGAAGCCATGAGGCAGAAGTGAGACATCCTCTTACCATTTCTGCTTTTTGTTTACAGGGAGGTACCACAGAAAGGAGTGCTTTAGTTTTCCCATTTGAACTTCTCTATGGTTACCCTGTCAGGGAACTTCTCAGTCTGGTCAAGGTGGGGTGGGAGCAAGCTCCCAAGAAACCCACCCTGGATGTGGTTAGCAACATGCTACCCCTCAGGAACCAGATGGCCAAATTCTGGAAGAAGGGTTCAGAGAACTTGGAGGCTACCTAGGAGGTAATGAAGCAATGATATGACCAAGCTGCTACCCTGTGATCACGCACACTTTCTGTCTAGGCTGGAATTCCACCTGTGGTGCATTGCTGGCCTGATAGACTTAGCGGCTTCCCCACTACATTATTATGTGCAGCTGCAAATCCTTTTCAGCAGTCCTTCGCCAAAGGGGTATCCAGCCTCACTGAACTTTTTTTGGCTACAGCCTCGTCATGCTGGAGATTTTCAACTTCCATTTCAGGTCCGAACATAGAAACCTTCACTGTGACTGACCCAAGGCTATCTGACGATGATGCTCCCTCGTCGCTCACCTCCTGCAGCTTTTACCCGCTGAACTTTTCCTTCTCGGAATTTTTTTGCAGAAAATCTTCTAAGTCTGAAGGTGAGCACTGACGGGACCCAATCCATTTCTTGTATCCGAACTGTGCTCCATCGCAAGCGGCCCTATTTTTCAACTTTGACTAGATCTTGCGCAGCTAGGTGTCCACAGTTGGCTCTTTGATGTTTTAGGTGCTAGTTTTTACTAAAACACTTAAAAATCCTTACTCCTGACCTACTGAATGGATTTTTGTTGTTTTGGTATCAAATAATCCATTAAAATGTACTCATTTGACTCTTCAGTCCCAGCTAGGGCTCTAAGTGATTGGATGCGTTTTCTCCAATGGTCCCCACTGTCAGTCAGTGTGCCCAGTTTACAAGAAAGGGGGTAGGTAGCCCTGCTCTGGATTAGTAGGGATGGGGTCCTCTGGATCCCCCTTGCTGTCCGGTCGTTCTCACCCAGGTGCTGCCAAGACCTGGGTGCGGCCCCCAGGGGTTTGAATCTGCAGCTGCTTTCTAGTACTGTCTGATTTGGCCTTTCCTCTAAGCCTTGCTTCCCAGAGAGCAGATAGGGATGCAAAGCTGATATCTCCATGGAGGGCAGCCTGCTTAGGACGTTTTTTCCTGCACTATACTCTGATCGCGATGGCTGGGCTTACCAAAGAATGCTCATTTGACTCTCCCAAGCCCAGCCAGGGCTCAAGGAGGTTGGATGTATTCACTCCGGCAGCCCCCCTTCACTCCATGTGTGCAGACTAAAACAAAGGAAAGCATTCTTCCTCTGGTTTATTAGAGACAAAGTATGAGGGACCCCTTTGTTCTCCATTTTTCTCCCTAGGTGCCATGAGGGCCTGGGCTGGCCCGCCCCAGACCCCAAGGGGCTGAGTCTATGGCTGCCTTCTAGCCCTGTTTGATGGGTCTTTCACCTGAGCCTTGCTTCACAAGAACAGGCAAGAGTGAGAATTTGACATCCCCATGCAGAATGGCCTGCTCAGAGGAAGTTGAACCAGCACTGTACTCTGATCTATTGGGCACACTTGGTCCATTTAGAGATAGACTGGTTGGCTAGCCTCAGCTGTTTCATGCAGACCTTTCACCCTACCTGGACTGCCCAACTCGAGGGTCTGCCTTTTGTGGAGGACACTCAATAGAGCAAAGACTAAGCTGCCTGGCAGCTTGAGAAGTATGGTGGATGCATTCAAGTGGCGCTAATTCTGGATGTTGCCTGGCGGTCTGGGCCCTGTATGTCTGTTTGTAGCCCTTGTCCACTCAGCGCATTTCCAGAGCAGCACAGAACAATCATTTCATTGAGTGTCCCCGGCTGCCCAGACTGGGTCACAGCACTCATGAATTTTGTTCAGGCTGCACCTTGGCCTGTCTCTCCCTTCTGTTGTTGAGCAGGCTGGGCCTGCCGGTGCCAATGTGACTGCCCTGTCCCCCCAGGCCCCTATAGACAAGCAGGGGCTCCCAAAGCAGGTCCCTGATGGGATGTGAAGGTGTGTGCAGAACAAGCACACCTCTCTTCCTCCTGCCCAGCAGGTGTGGTGATCTGGTTGATCCTACAAGTATCATATGTTTGTCTCAGAGATGAAACCATACTTGTGTAAGTACACACGGTTGGTACAGTGAAACTACGAATGGCTCATAAAATCAGTTATGGTTCCTTTGAACACTCCATCTGTAATTTGGATAACTGTTGTAATTCTAGAAGTAATACATGCTGACAGGTGCTGACCTCCTGGTAAAGACCGATCTAGGCTTGCCTGGGTGCCTTGGTGACTCTAGATAATCTTGGGCCGATTGCTATAAGTGTTCGATGTTACTTTCTATGTGTACCATTATGACCACAGATAACTGGGAGTCATGGCTCGATTTTGGAGAGAGAGTCAGAGAAACAGCTGCCACATCCAAAGAAGGCAGCAGGTGCACAATTTACCCACTCCCAACTCTGGGAGATAGTGATAGCAAATAACAATACAGTACTTTTTCAAGACCCTGTAGTAGGAATGAGTACACTTTAAATCATTGTTAGACCTGAAAGCCTTAGGGTGGTCATCCCCCAACTTTTTGCCTGCCTGCCTCCCTCCACTTTTCTGACACTGTTTCTGCTGGTTTTAAGACTCTGCACACTTTACCACTGCGAACCAGTGCTAAAGTGCATATGCTCTCCCCCTTAAACATTGTAACATTGGCTTACACAGAGTTGGCATATTTAATTTTCTAATATGTCCCTAGTAGAGTGCACTACATGTGCCCAGGGCCTGTAAATTAACAGCTACTAGTGGGCCTGGTGCACTGATTGTGCCACCCACATAAGTAGCCCCTTAACCACGTCTCAGGCCTGCCATTGCAAGGACTGTGTGTGCAGTTTCACTGCCACTTGTCATTTAAAAGTACTTGCCAAGCATTAAACTCCCCTTTTTCTTCATATGTCACCCCTAAGGTGTTCCCTAGGTAACCCATAGGGCAAGGTGCTATGTAGGTAAAAGGCAGGAAATGTATATATGTGTTTTATATGTCCTGGTAGTGAAAAACTCCTAAATTCGTTTTCCACTACTGTGAGGCCTGCTCCCTTCATAGGCTAGCATTAGGACTGCCCTCATATACGTTTTGAGTGATAGATTCTGATCTGAAAGGGGAAGCCAGGTCATATTTAGTATTTGACAGAATGGTAATGGAAAATCCTGCTTATTGGTGAGGTTGGATTTTATATTACTATTTTAGGAATGCCACTTTTAGAAACTGAGCATTTCTCTGCACTTAAAAACCATCTGTGCCATACAGTCTGTCTCCAATCAACGTCTGGGGTGGGCTGGTTGATAGCTCCCTTGTGCATTTCACCCAGACAACTACAAACACAGGACACGCAGTCACACCTGCACTCATCTGCATATTGAATGGGTCTTCCAGGGCTGGAAGGGTGGAGGGACTGACACTTACATTTCAAAGGCTAGTGGCCTGCCCTCACACAATGGACTGCCACCCCCCTACTGGGACCCTGGCAGACAGGACTGGCCTGAAAGGAGAACTTGTGCACATCAAGACCACTCTTTGAAGTCTCCCCCCACCTCAAAGGCATTTTTGGGTATATAAACTGGGTCTCTGACCCCGCCAACTCAGGCACTTCTGGACCTACACCTGCATCCTGTCAAGAGGAACTGTCTGGCTATCTGAAGGACTCATATGGACTGCTTTGCTGTGAAGGACTGTTGCCCTGCTGGCTTCTGACTTTCCTGAGAAGGACTCTGCCTTCCCCAAAAGTGCTCTCCAGGGCTTGGATTGAGCTTGCCTCCTGTTTTCTGAAGTCTCAGAGCCAAAAAAAAATTCATCTTTCAGGAAACTTCCTGTGCATCAGAAAAAGATGCACCAGTTGCCTGAATCGACGCAGCGCCTGCATTGTGACTAAGGAATCGCCACACTGCCGACCGGAACGACTTAGCCCGACTTCCCGAGTGGAAGTTTGACGCAGCGCCTGCCTTGCAACAGAAATTCAACGCATTGCTTACCTGAGCAACACAGTTGCTTTCCATTGCTTCAAGGATTTTTTCCTGCCTCGTCCCGGGGTGTCCAAATACCCCACATTGCAGTGAGGAGCCAAGACTGCTTGCCGAAAAACGACACAGACCCCTTGCAGTGTGGAAAGAAACTACGCATTGTCTGTGCCGCGCCCGAAAATCCAACGCATACCTTATTTTTCCACGCATCTCCTCCTCTGCGGTCTCTGCCCGTCATTATTTTTTGACACATACCAGGTACTGTGTGTGACAAAAAGACAACTGTTCAAAGGATTAAGCCTATTTCAAATCTTGCAAAAGTGATATTTTTTCAACTTGTGCTTATTGGATCTTTGTTGTTTTGACCTTATTTTATTCAGACAACTATCGTCTATTTTTCTAAACGTGTGTGGTGTATTTTTGCGACATTTTCATTGTGTTACTATATGATTATTGCACAAATACTTTACATATTGCCTTCTAAGTTAAGCTTGACTGCTCAGTGCCAACTTACCAGAGAGTGGGCACAGGATAATTTGGATTGTGTCTGACTTACTCTGACTTACTCTGACTAGGATTGTGGTCCCTATTTGGATAAGGGTGTATACCTCTGACAACTAGAGACCCCATGTCTAACAATCCTTTAACATGGATGCATTGGAAGGCACCTCTGGTGCCAGCAGCCACTGCAATTCTAGCTCAAAAGGTGTTTATTAAAGTTGCTGCAGTTAAAAGGCCCGTAATTGGATCTAGGGATTGAGCTGGTAGTTTGCTGCAAGGTAATCTACTGCCTGCCAAAGTGTTTACTTTGAAAAAATAGTGTTAAAAGCAGGCCCCTGAATACTTCGTCAGGAATAATAGAATAGGATTCCAGTTCTATTTAGTTGATTTTCCGAACTGGGGCCTCGATTAAGAGCGAAAGCGGTGGACATACATATTGTGCCACTACCGGTGACATTCTTGGGTCAGCTGTAGACGAACAAAAGCGAAAGCATTTGCCGAGAATGTTTTTATTAATGAAGAGCAAAATTCGGCGGTTCGAAGATGATCAGATATCGTCGTACCATAAATTATGTTGACTTGTGATCCAACAGTGTTATTCCCATTACCTGCTGAGCAGCTTCAGGGACACAAAAGTCTAGGTTCCGGAGAGAGTATGGTTGCAGAGCTGAAACCTAAAGGAACTGACGGAAGGGCACCACCAGGAATGGAGCCAGCGGCTTCATTTGACTCAACGCAGGAAACCTCACCCTACCCTGACACAGAAATTAATGACAGATTGATAGCTGTTTCTCAATTCTGTGGGTGGTGGTGCAGGGCCATTCTTAGTTTGTGGAGCGATTTGTCTGGTTAATTCCACAAATGAACAAGACTTCTCCATACTAACTAGTCACATGATCCGAGAGGTCAGAGTTCAACATCTTAGGACAAGTGACATTCAGCCACATGCGATAGAGCAATAGCAGGTCTGTGATGTACTTAAATGTCCAGGACTGTAGGTGCACTACACTGAACTGATCAGCGTGAGTCTACCTTTGCTGACAGGTGCAGGTAACCTACTGAAACCTCTTTGTGATAAGGATTGCAATTAATCCCCATGAACGTGAAATTCCCGGTAAGAGCGGGTGATAAGCTTATGTTGATTAAGTCCTTGCCCTTTGCACACACTGTCTGTCACTGTTACCTATTTGATAGTTTAGTGAGGTTCTCAGATTGGCCCTGTCAGAGTTGTCCGTGGCTTTGGTGGTACATTGAGAAGTTGATCAAACTGGACTATAGAGGAAGTAGATGTCATAAGAGGGTTTCCATAGGTGAACCCGCGAAAGGGTCCTTAACGGAGTAGCAGCCTGAGCAACTGACTGTAACAGCTTAAACCCTTGCTGGCCTCCCAGATGGAAGGCATAATGCCAGGCTCTCCCCTCCTGTGTCCTGGCTGAAGGAAAGGCATGTGGAGCCTTGGGTGAGGCCTGCTGGGCCCGTGGGTGAAGCCCGGACATGGGGCGGACTCCTCCACTTGGAACAGCCCATCCGATATATGAGGAATCAGGATGGATGACTTCCCCATTTGACTGGGGGGGGGCTGATGTGAGAAACAGCTCTTCCAAGATGAAATTCATGCTCACCAAGCACACACCTGATGGAACCGAATTGCCATTCCTCACCAGGCTGGGATCCCCTAAAGGCCCTTCTATCAGAGCACTCTCTTGCCCGATCCTGCCCGCCCTGCCCAGGTTTCGAGCGACTGATGAGTGGCCTGTCTTGGCTGGCAGGACAGCTTGGATGAGACAGGGCTGGGGCCCTTCCTGAGTATCGTCTCAGCTGTGGTTGCTGCTCTTTGGTACGCAGGACCAGCATATCGCATCAGTCAGCACCTAGGAGCTGACTTAGAACTGGTACCAGGGGAATCTAGCTGTTTAACCCCTTCGCTGCCAGGGCTTTTCCCCCTCCTGTGCCAGGCCTTTTTTTGCCTATTTGGGGCAGTTCGCGCTTAGGCCCTCATAACTTTTTGTCCACATAAGCTAACCAAGCCAAATTTGCGTCCTATTTTTCCAACATCCTAGGGATTCTAGAGGTACCCAGACTTTGTGGGTTCCCCTGAAGGAGGCCAAGAAATTAGCCAAAATACAGTGAAAATTTTGTTTTTTTCAAAAACATTGGAAAAAGTGGCTGCAGAAGAAGGCTTGTGGTTTTTCCCCTGAAAATGACATCAACAAAGGGTTTGCGGTGCTAAACTCAGCAGCTTCCCAGCTTTCAGGAACAGGCAGACTCGAATCAGAAAACCGAAGTTTTCAACACAATTTTGGGATTTTACTGGGACATACCCCATTTTTGCAATTTTTTGTGCTTTCAGCCTCCTTCCAGTCAGTGACAGAAATGGGCATGAAACCAATGCTGGATCCCAGAAACCTAAACATTTCTGAAAAGTAGACAAAATGCTGAATTCAGCAAGGGGTCATTTGTGTGTATCCTACAAGGGTTTCCTACAGAAAACAACAACTGAAAAAGAAAAATATTGAAATTGAGGTGAAAAAAACATCAGTTTTTCTCTACGTTTTACTCTGTAACTTTTCCCTGCAATGTCAGATTATCGAAAGCAATATACCGTTACGTCTGCTGGACACCTCTGGTTGCGGGGATATATAGGGCTTGTAGGTTCATCAAGAACCCGAGGAACCCAGAGCCAATAAATGAGCTGCACCCTGCAGTGCGTTTTCATTCTATACCGGGTATACAGCAATTCATTTGATGAAATATAAAGAGTAAAAAATTGCTATCAAGAAAACCTTTGTATTTTTCAAAAAGGGCACAAGATAAGGTGTTGAGGAACCATGGTTATTTGCACATCTCTGAATTCCGTGGTGACCATACTAGCATGTGAATTACAGGGCATTTCTCAAATAGATGGCTTTTTTACACACTCTCCTATATTTGGAAGGAAAAAATGTAGAGAAAGACAAGGGGCAATAACACTTGTTTTGCTAATCTATGTTCCCCCAAGTCTCCCGATAAAAATGATACCTCACTTGTGTGGGTAGGCCTAGCGCCCGCGACAGGAAACGCCCCAAAGCGCAACGTGAACACATCCAAATGTTTGGAAGAAAACAGAGGTGTTTTTTGCGAAGTGCCTACCCGTAGATTTTGGCCTCTAGCTCAGCCGGCACCTAGGGAAACCTACCAAACCTGTGCATTTCTGAAAACTAGAGACCTAGGGGAATCCAAGATGGGGTGACTTGCGGGGCTCGGACCAGGTTCTGTTACCCAGAATCCTTTGCAAACCTCAAAATTTGGCTAAAAAAACACATGTTCCTCACATTTCTGTGGCAGAAAGTTCTGGAATCTGAGAGGAGCCACAAATTTCCTTCCACCCAGCGTTCCCCCAAGTCTCCCGATAAAAATGATACCTCACTTGTGTGGGTAGGCCTAGCGCCCGCGACAGGAAACGCCCCAAAGCGCAACGTGGACACATCCAAATTTTTGAAAGAAAACAGAGGTGTTTTTTGCGAAGTGCCTACCTGTAGATTTTGGCCTCTAGCTCAGCCGGCACCTAGGGAAACCTACCAAACCTGTGCATTTCTGAAAACTAGAGACCTAGGGGAATCCAAGGAGGGGTGACTTGCGGGGCTCGGACCAGGTTCTGTTACCCAGAATCCTTTGCAAACCTCAAAATTTAGCTAAAAAAACACATGTTCCTCACATTTCTGTGGCAGAAAGTTCTGGAATCTGAGAGGAGCCACGAATTTCCTTCCACCCAGCGGTCCCCCAAGTCTCCCGATAAAAATTATACCTCACTTGTGTGGGTAGGCCTAGCGCCCGCGACAGGAAACGCCCCAAAGCGCAACGTGGACACATCCCATTTTTTGAACGAAAACACTGCCTACCTGTGGATTTTGGCCTGTAGCTCAGCCGGCACCTAGGGAAACCTACCAACCCTGTGCATGTTTGAAAACTAGAGACCTAGGGGAATCCAAGATGGGGTGACTTGTGGGGCTCGGACCAGGTTCTGTTACCCAGAATCCTTTGCAAACATCAAAGTTTGGCTAAAAAAACACCCTTTCCTCTCATTTCGGTGACAGAAAGTTCTGGAATCTGAGAGGAGCCACAAATCTCCTTCCACCCTGCGTTCCCCCAAGTCTCCCGATAAAAATTATACCTCACTTGTGTGGGTGGGCCAGGTGCCTGCAACAGAATAAGGCCCAAAACTTGAAGAGATAGAAGGGATAGCACAGCGAGTTTATAAGGGCATATTCTTTTATACATCTTTAGACGGACTCTGCTTTGGGGACCCACATAAGTGAGGTGTCATTTTACTTGGGAGACTGAGGGGAAAACTGGGGAGTAGGAATTTTGTGCTGGAGCGGTGATCCTACTAAGAAAAGTCAGGAAAATATACTTTTTTATGCAAATTTTGAGGTTTACAGAGGAGTCTGGGTAAGAAAATGTTGGGGGAGCCACGCAAGCCACACCTCCCTGGACTCCTTGGGGTGTCTAGTTTTAAAAAATGTCTGGGTTTTGTAGGTTTCCCTAGATGAAGGCCGCACCCAGGACCAAAAACATAGGTGGGCCCTCCCCCCCAAAAACAGGTATTTTTGTAATATATCATATTGATGTGTGCACATACGTCCGTGATGTGCCAAACACTAAAATTGTGAAAAGAAACACACTTAGGTTATGTGAAGAAGACCCCTCACCCACCAACCAAGTTGGTGGCATGCTTAATCATCGGGGTCCCACCCGAGGCACCTAGCGTGTCACAGGTGTGCTGCGACGCCTGATTACAGCGGAGCAGGTTTTGTCATTATTACCACACATACTGGTTGGATTTGGCACGAGCGTGAGTGATGGTTCAGTGGATCAAATTTTATTAACAAGAGATTTCACAAAATTGAAATGCACTGCTAATAACTGAAAGGCAAAAAACTGAACCAGTGACTCACAGCTCGTGAGCTGTAAAGCCGCGACAAGGCACCAACTGCTTTACAGTCCATTCACACACCTTTCATACATGACACGCACAAGACCATTCACACCGCCACGGGCCCAGCACATTACAACACTCACATCGATAGACCGCGCCACTCAAGGGCCCATCACTTACATACGCCCACATGCCTGATACAAGAATCACACCAGCTGATGGGAGTGTGGACTGCCGTTCGGCTGGCACCGCCAGCCAAGCGCCACCCCGCGCACACCGCCAGCCAAGCGCCACCCCAAGCACACCGCCAGCCAAGCGCCACCCCAAGCACACCACCATCACTTTTTTTGTTTATAAACAACAAAGAAACCACTAATTATAAAATAAGCACAAAACTACAAACACAAAAGCTCTAACTAAATACATGACAGAGATGCTTACGCTCACAGTATTTCCCAGATTTTTTTTTTGGTATGGTAACGTCTGTAACAGCCGGGCACACACAGCCCAGGCTTTGAAGGGCATTCGGGGCAGTACATCCGGCTCTCCCTCCGGATTAATCTCCGGGCACATACTCTACATTTCTTTGTGGGCAAGTCTTTTTTGGGAGTGGGAGGAATGTGATCTGGAAAGTGCCGATCTTTCAATCTAGCCACATCCTCCACCACTTCTACACTAGGAACTCTTGCCGGTTCCACCACAATAAGGCTTTCTATCACCGACTCCTGAAATTTAACAAATGTCATCCTTGACTCAGGTGAACAATCCTTGTATACAATAAAGGCATTAAAAGTTGCCAAATGAAATAAATGTAGGGCCAACTTTTTATACCACATATAAGACTTACAAAGAGCAGTGTAAGGTTCCAACCTCTGATCTACTCTATCAACACCACCCATGTGCCTATTGTAGTCCAAAATGCACGCAGGTTTGCGCACTTCCGCAACCTGACCCCAAACAGCCACAGGGGAAGTACTCTCATCATGGATGGTCGATAGCATGTACACATCCCTCCTGTCTGAAAATTTCAGTGCTAGCAGCTCATTATTCTGCAAGGCACTGCACTGTCCCCTCTCAAGTTTTTTACAGACAAGCTCCCTTGGATAGCCTTTCCAGTTAGAACGGATTGTGCCACAAGCAACAGTGTCCACCCTAAACAACTCCTTGAACAACTGCACTCCAGTGTAGAAATTATCTACGTACAAATGGTGACCTTTGTTAAACAGCCGTCTAGCAAGTTCCCACACAATTTTTTCGCTAACTCCAAAAGTGGCCGGACAACCAGGAGGGTCAATACTGGAAGCCCTACCAGTGTAGACCCAGAAATTATACACATATCCTGTACTGCTTTCTGACAGCAGATACAATTTAATCCCATACCGTGCCCTCTTACTAGGAATGTACTGCTTAAAAACTAAACGCCCCTTGAAAAGGACCAAAGACTTGTCCACACTTATCTCTTTGCCTGGAACATAGACCTCTGAAAACCGATCCACAAAATGATCAAGGACAGGCCTAATCTTAAAAAGGCGGTCACAATCAGGGTGATCTTGTGGCAAGGCTAAAGCATTGTCTACAAAATGCAGCATACGAAGAAGAAGCAAATACCGATTACGTGTCATAGTTGCAGGAAATATAGCAGTTGCCATCAAGGGACTAGTAGACCAATAAGAAGCCAGTGACGGCTTCCTGATCAACCCCATCAAAAAAGACAAACCTAAAAACCTTTTCATCTCTTCCAGATATGTGGGAACCCAATGAGTAGCTCTAGACTGAGGCTTAAGTGTGGCAGCGTTGTCCCGGAAATATTGCTCTGCATACACATTGGTCTGCTCCACAATCTCTTCCAAAAATACATTGTCCATAAACAAGTGAAAGAAATGGACAGGCAAAAAGTTTTCCGTATTAACTCTACACCCTGGGAGACCAGTAAATGCAGGTAACTGTGGCTGCTCCATGTTTGGGGAAATCCAGGTGTCAGGTCTTCTAATGGGAAACCCTTCAGCCCCAGGCTGCTGCACTCTTGGCACATCAATGTCCTCCTCTAACTCAGGCCCTTCAGCTGCACTGAGAGTAGCTTCCTCATCAGAAGAATACTCTCGGACAGAAAACTCACTTCCAGAATCTCCTGCTTCCTCCTCTGCCTCAGATGCAGAGTCAGTGTCGTAATCATGGTCTGAAGACGACTCAAAGAGCATGCAAACACCCTGCTGAGCGGTCACTTTGCGGCTAGCCATGATCCTAACAACAAATGGATTGCCAACAACAACTAGCACTAAAATAAGTAATAAACAAAGTGTAGCTTTATCACAAAGAGTTATGTACTACAAAAAACTATACCACTCAGTTGCCTGAAATAGCTACTCACCAAACAACTACTCTGCACAGACACAGCAATCACCAATGATATCCCACTAAAAAGAAAAAAGAAAATTAGACATATGACAACACAAACATCACTGTGCTCAAATCTAAGGACAATGTCAAACACACAATACTGCATTTAGTACACCACCTACAAACATGTCATTCATGCATGTCAACAATACTCCTTTGGAGTAAATTGCTTTCACTTACCTAAAACATGCAACTATGCAAACCGCAGGACAACTACTGCCAAAACCGCAAAGATCCACAGCAAAGGAAGCAAAAGCGTTGAACTAGAAGAAAAAGAAGAAATAAATTGTTATAATCACAAATACTTTGCCAGTTGACAAACACCCCACCACCAAGAACTTAGAAGTTGTCCCTGGTACCTAAGTGGATCCTGCCCCCCTCGGGGGTAGATGGGCGTAAAAAAAATTGGCCAATCTGCCCCCAAGGGGGGCAGAAATGGGCAACACCTCTGTGCCCCCTTTTAGGGGGGTGACCCTTCCCAAAGGGGGCAACCCCAGCACAACACAAAACAAAACAAAAAAATCCCTGCCGTATTGGTGGTTTCTGCCCTCCTTGGGGGCAGATGGGCCTACAAAATTAGGGGCAGAGATGGCCAATATGAATTTTCCCCACCTTAGGGGGGCGACCGTTGCCCAAGGGGTGCCCCCAAACACACACCACACACACACACACACCACACAATCCCTGGCGCCTAGTGTGCTTCCACCCCCCCGGGGGCCAGATCGTCCAAAAAATGGCTGGTCTGCCATCGGGGGGGCCGAAACAGAGAAAAAAAATAGCTCCCCAGGGGAGCGACCCTTGCCCAAGGGGTTGCCCCCAAAATACACACAAATAATAAAATCCCTGGTGTCTAGTGGTTTTCGCCCCCCCCTGGGGGCAGATCCGCCGAACAATCGGCGGCTCTGCCCACAGGGGGGGCGAAATACCAAAAAAAATTGCCCCGGGGGGGGGCGACCCTTGCCCAAGGGGTCACCCCCAAAATACACACAAAAAATAACATCCCTGGTGTCCAGTGGTTTTCGCCCCCCCCGGGGGCAGATCCGCCGAACAATCGGCAGATCTGCCCCCAGGAGGGGTCAAAATACCCCCAAAAAATTGCCCCGGGGGGGGGGCGACCCTTGCCCAAGGGGTCGCCCCCAAAATACACATAAAAAATAACATCCCTGGTGTCTAGTGGTTTTCGCCCCCCCCCCCCCCCCGGGGGCAGATCTGCCGAAAAATCGGCGGATCTGCCCCCAGGGGGGGGGGGGCGAAATACTGAAAAAATTGCCCCCCAGGGGGGCGACCCTTGCCCAAGGGGTCGCCCCCAAAATAAACCTAACAGAAATAATCTCTGGGGTCTAGTGGAGATTCCTGCTCCACGATCGCGGGCCCTGGAATCTTGTGAAAACAGGCACAGGGGGAAAGGAAAAACCCTTTCCTTTCCCCCCGTGTCTGTTTTCACCACCCCCGCCCCCCAAAAACGGAAAGGACTTACCTTTTCGGTCCTTTCCTCTTCACGCGCTGGAAGCAAATGGCTTCCAGCGCGCCCGGCAACACTAGATGACGTCAGCGCGCTGTGCGCGCGCTGACGTCATCGGATTGCCGTGGGGGGGGGGCGGGGGTGGAAGGGGAAGGTCTTCCCCTTCTATTCCCGCCTTGGGGGGGGTGCACGGGGGGAGCGCTAGCGCTCCCCCAAGTTCCCCTGTGCCTTGGACGAGGTGACCTCGTCCAAGGCACAGGGGAACTGTAGCCTTGGACGAGGTCACCTCGTCCAAGGCACAGAACAGGTTAAATAAAGCAAATCATCGCAAAGGCCCAAGGCGGGTGTTGACACAATGTCATTTCTGTCCACTGCTCTGAATGTCAAAGTGAAGACATTCAAAGAAACACTGGTAAACAGTGGGAGTAACTTTGACTGTCTTAACCTCTTCTCAGTCGTAGTGGCCTTTACCTCCTAGTGGTCTTGCTGGTAAGTATGTCTATACTACTATACTCGTTGGGGAGAAGTTTATAGAGATAGGCCAAAGAAGGGTCTATCATGGCTGTGAGCATGATAGTGAGAAACTGCGAAGCAAACAATCTCAGTACTAGATCGGGTAGTTCCGGAGTCCTAAAAACCCACTAAAATGGCTAAGGAGGTGCTGTCTTTTCCAGAAATTGCTAACCTCCTAACTGATTTTCTCAAATTTACACCTAGATCTAGCAACACAATTGACAAGATCAGATTGAATCACAGAATATCAACGTACACCCTCTGTACTGTCAGATAATGAGAACAATTTAGACCTCAAGGAAAGCAATGAATTTATAGCCTCGTCAAAATTTGAAAAACTCCCAGATGTATATGAGGTCAAGGACAAACCAAGTGTCACTTATTGGAAATAACCTAACAACAAGTATAACTGTGATTTGTGTGGAGACATTATGGGCACTTTCAAAGAGTTAAGAAAACATGTCTCTAACAATCATAATGGATTCTACCTGAAAACACACTGCTCTAAGTGTGATAAGCCGAATTTCACAATATTGCATGTCATTATGCAAAATGCAAGGGTAGACCCAAGAAAGGAGAGCTGCAGTTCCTCTGTAGCTACTGTGACTTCCAATTTGGAATGAACATTGGGATGTCGCTACACGCAAGGCATGCATATCCTAGAGCACAAAACAATGTTAGACTGGAATCTCTAGCTAATAACAAACCATCCAGACTTTGGTCACAGGAAGAACTATTGCTTGTGGTGGAACTAGAGAAAGTATACGAAAGTAAAAGAAACATTAATGCACTCATGGTTCTGCAGTTTAACAACAAAAACAGGAAACAAATTGCAGAGAAAAGAAGGGATCGAAGAGATAAAAGAAAAAAACAAGCAATGTGTCTAGAGCAGTCATCCAGTAATTCTGAAAGTTATACCAATGGTGAACCTGAACTACCAGAGGTAACAACAAACGAAAGGCGCAAAGACTTTATTAACAGAAAAAGAGTGCCTAAAATCATTAACTTCAATGACCTGAGCAACAGAGTATCAGAAGCGCAAAGATATTCAAAAACTTGCAGCATCACAAACATGCCTTGGACTTAGAAGAAATTGTAAGTTACGTATCAGAAAATACCAATGATATTAATCCAAGGCCAGTCCTTCACAATGAATAACCAATTGAAACTGGCAATAAACCTATTAATACTTCTCAAGAAAAGCAACAGAGTACCCCAGCTAAAAGCAACATTTCCAAAAAGGACAAGCAAAATGAAAAACTCAATAAATTGCATAAGAATAGATATGGCAAAGCAAAGGGCAGCTACAAGGCATACCAGGCAATGTTTAAAAAAAGACAAGAAGATTGCCAGAAAAATAACTGATGGTGCAGAAGATGTCACTTGCCAAGTCAGTGCTGACGATATCTTTGAATATTACAAAAACATTATCAAGAAAGAAAATAAGAAAAATCCCCAATTCGTTCCTATTGACAAGATACCAGAGGAGTGGGATTTTGAAAATCTGTGTAAGGAAATCACACTGCTCGAAGTAACACATGCATTTGAAGAATCTAATTTGAATAAAGCAGTGGGGCCTGACAATATTGGCCTAAATTATCTCTTCAAAGTACACAATATCGAACCAAGAATGCTGCCCAAAATACTATAAATTTGGTTGAATATGAGAAAGGTTTCACACTGTGTAAAGAGAAAACATTCAATCTAAATTCATAAAAACGTGCCAGTTGAACTAGATGAAATGAGTAATTGGAGACCGATTACAATTGGTACAGCATACATGAAACTACTCACAAACATACCAAAAGACACAATTTATATGTGGACCTTAATAAGAGATAAAAAGGCTTCATGAAAGTAGGAGGATGTCTCGAAAATGCGACTTTACTTCAAAATATAATTGAGGGGGCTTGAAAGAATAAACACTCACTTGCAATGGTATTCATAGATCTTTCTAAAGCTTTTCATTCTGTCAGTCATGGACATATTCTACAAAGTCTCAAAAGACACAGTTCTGTCGAACATAAGAGATCTATTTACAGACTTATATACAGACTCAACTACTTATTTCAAGGGCAAAAACAACATTTCCACACTAGAACCAACAATGAGATCTGGAGTTAAACAAGGAGACTCCTTATCTCCTCTGCTATTTAATACTGCAATGGATCAGTTGATATGTGAGCTCCAAAATAACTGCAGAGATTTTACATTTTGATCTAATGGTATTATCGAGCAAATCACCGCTCCAGCCTTTGCTGATGTCATTGAAGTACTCAGCAACACTTGGGAAGAAATGAGTACAAATCTAAAAATCATTGAAAAATTCAGCAAGACAACAGGTCTCAAACTAAATGTGAAGAAGAGACATGGCTTTTTCATAAACCACAATAAAGATAAAGGTGGTCATTACAACCCTGGTGGACGGTGTTAAAGCGGCTGTAAAACCGGCAACAGGCCGGCGGTAAAAAAATTGCAATCAGGACCGTGGCGGAAACTGCCAACAACGACAGCCACTTTAACACTCCGACCGCCACGGCTGTACAAACAAACAGCGCGGCGGTCACCGCCAACAGACAGGCGGGAGACAAAGTACCACCCACAGTATTACAACAGTCCAATCCGCCACCTTTTCCGGGGCGGATTCACCGCGGATAAAAACACGGCGGAAACAGGAATTTCGAAGGGAAAACGCTCACCTCTACACACCCCACGAGGAACGAGGACACCATGGACCCGGAAATCCAAATTCTACCTGCGGTAGTCTTCCTGCTTCTCTACCAGGAGCACGAACGCTGCGGTGAAGACCACGGTGAGTACTGCACCTACCACACAGGGGGGGGGGAGGGAAAAAACAGGGACACACACACGCAACACCCCCCACCCTCACCCACTACAACACACACAAATGCATATCAATACATCACAGTAACACCATCCAAACCCCCCGGAAGAATGCAAAGACAATAGAAAATTAGTGTAACCATTGTAATATATTAAAAACAAGTAGGCAGAAATATATATATACACCATGTACAAAATATATACCAAGCATAGTAGTCCAGGTAGTGCACTAAGATAGTCCGTGGAACACTGGGACCACACGGTATGGGCGAGGCCCACACAAGATCCCCGACCATGACGGAGAGAACACTGCAGGGACATCAGATACCAAGAAAACAGGCACCTCAGGGGGAGGGAAAGGGGGGGCACCTCAGCCGCTTGAGTGCACGACAACAAATCCACGAGGGGGCCACATGCCCGCTGTTCCATCCTGGGTAGTGCAAAGCCACAGTCTCTCAAGTCTCTACAGTGGGTGGTCTGCCCACTGTTCAATCCTGGGGAGTGCAAAGCCACAGTTTCTCAAATCTCTACAGTGGATGGTCTGCCCTCTGTTCAGTCCTGGGGAGTGCAATGCCAAAGTCTCTCAAGTCTCTACAGTGGGTGGTCTGCCCACTGTTCAATCCTGGGGAGTGCAAAGCCACAGTCTCTCAAGTGGATGTCAGTCTCCACTGGTTCTGGAGGGGGCATGGTGCCCAGAGTGCTTCATCCTGTTAAGGACAGAGGTAGTGGATGACAGTCTCCACTGGTTCTGGAGGGGGCATGGTGCCCAGAGTGCTTCATCCTGTTAAGGACAGAGGTAGTGGATGACAGTCTCCACTGGTTCTGGACGGGGCATGGTGCCCAGAGTGCATCATTCACCCCGTGACAGACTCAGTCGCGTCAGTGCCCCTGCCGCTCATGGCCTAGCGGTGCTTCAGATGGCGGTGCCCTGTTCAGCGGTGCTTCAGATGGCGGTGCCCTGTTCAAGCGGTGCTTCAGATGGCGTGCCCTGTTCAGCGGTGCTTCAGATGGCGGTCTCCATTGCAGGATCTCAGCTGCTGGCGGTCCTTCATGGCCCAGCTGGCCTTTTGCTGGCGGTCCTTCATGACCCAGCTGGGCTTGTGCTGGCGGTGGCCTCCTGGGCAGCTGGGCTTGTGCTGGCGGTGGCCTCCTGGGCAGCTGGGCTGGTGCTGGCGGTGGCCTCCTGGGCAGCTGGGCTGGTGCTGGCCTCCTGGGCAGCAGGGATGATGGCGGTCTTCTCCGCCGTGCAGCTCTTCCCAGACTTGCCGGGTTTCTTGTGGCCCTTCCCCACCTTGGAAGGTGTCACAGCTGACTCCACACTCCCAACGGGACCCCTGGGAGCAGCTTTGGTGGCTGGAGTCTTCACCCTCTCCCGCCGGGCACTGGCCAACTTCTGATGCTTCTCAGGTGGGAGACTGTCTGTGCTGTGGCTCCGTGCCACACTGGCTGCCCTGGTGGCCGGTGCACTCCAGATTCCGGTGACTACAGGCATCACTGGTCCCGGAATGTTGTGGCTGAGGTGCTAGTTCGGGACCTATGAGACGGACGGGGTGGGGTAGGTGTGGGAAAGAGATCAAGGTTGGACAGGAAAAGTTTTTGGGACACACTGGGACGGGTAGCTGGAGGGGGTTTGGGAGTGGAGGAAGAGGTGGTGGTAGTAGGAGGTGTACGTTTGGTGAATTTGGGTGAAGGTGCATGCGCTGGAGGCTGTCGTGAGGTGGATGACTGTTGGGTGGGTGTGTGCCTGCGTTTGTGTATCTTGGGAGGGGGCGTCACAGACACACTGGGAGAGGACACAGGGGACATGTGAATGGTAGTGGGGGTGGTGACTGCACGTGAGCGGGGTGTGCTGGTGGGTGTGCTGGAGAGGGACGTGGTGGCTGTAGAGGTAGTGCATGCAGGTGTGAGTGTAGACAAGACTGGGAGACGAGGAGGAGGGGGACACAGTGGAGGCAGTGGATGTTGGTGTGTCTGCATGTGTGTGATGCTTGCGTGAGTGCCTGTGGGATGTGTGGTGCTTATGTTTGCCTGAGCTTCCCTTGGGTGTTGACGTGTGTGCATCTCGGTCTGTAGGTGTGCTTGGGATAGGCTGAGGTTCAGGGGATTGGATCGGGGTTGAGGAAGTTGGAGGGGGGAGGCTAGAGACGGGGACAATGGCTGCCATCAGTGCTGAGGCCAGAGTCTGAAAAGCTCGGTGAAGGGCCGCCTGACCAGAATGAATGCCCTCCAGGAATGCATTGGTTTGTTGCAACTGCCTCTCTACACCCTGGATGGCATTCAAAATGGTAGACTGCCCAACAGTGAGGGACCTGAGGAGGTCAATGGCCTCCTCCCTTAGGGCAGCAGGGGTGACTGGGGCAGGGCCTGAGGTGCCTGGAGCGAAGGTGATGCCCACCCTCCTGGGTGAGCGGGCACGGGGCAAAGGCTGAGGGGCTGCTGGGAGGGCGGTGCTGGTAGGGGGGGTGGCGGCTGTACCTGTAGATGCGGGGAGCACAGATGTTGCCGCCACCACAAGGGAGCTCTCATCAGAGGACGAGTCCGTGTCGCTGGTGTCAGCTCCTGTCCCCGCTGTGGAGCTCCCCTCGCCCTCCGTCCCACTGGTGACTTCAGACTCCGTAGTGTCGCCCTCCAGGGTCATGTGGGCTGCAGCTCCCTCGTGCTCCGTTGCCACTGCTCCTCCGCCTGATGATGCTAATGCACACAAGAACAGGGAGACCACAAAAAGGGGGGGGGAACGACAGAAGAAAGACATGTTGAGTGCATGCATTACCGCTACCGTTGGCGGACACGACAGACACAGAAGCCCACTGCACTACGCCACGCTCTTGGGCTCCACTGTTCAATTTATGGGAAATGGCCTACAAGGCTATGGACGACATCTGCACACATAGATGACACAGGGTCATGACTAACTGTACTTGGCACTCTACAGAGGTGGGCTGGGGTGCCACATGGCCTGACATATGGAGGGGCCTTGCCTACGGAACTCGCCCTGGGCTAGGGAAACCCACAGCCCTCCTCCCCCACCCAGACACCTCCACTGCACGCAAAGTCAGCAGAATGAGAGTGTACTCACCCCCTTGTGGCTGCTGTGATGCCCTCAAGCGCCCATCCAACTCCGGGTAGGCCACCGCCAGGATCCTGAACATCAGGGGGGTCATGGTGCGACGGGCACCCCTCCCACTTTGGGAGGCCATCCCCAGCTGAGCCTCCGCCGTCTTCTTGCTCCAGCGGCGAATGTCCTCCCATCTTTTCCGTCAGTGGGTGCTCCGTCTGTGGTAGACCCCCAGGGTCCGGACGTCCTTGGCGATGGCACGCCAAAAATCTTTCTTCTGGTGGGCGCTTATCTACATGAAATGTACAGGGGAAAAAGAGAAGTTATTACCAACTGCACCGTCGAAGTGATTGGCCCCCATCCCTATCCTTGCCATGTGGCACATGCATTCACCGTCTTTCATGCACGCAGCACTCTCCCCCCTTCCTTCTTACATCCAGCCCTCTCCACACAGGCATAGCCCATACAGCATGCTCCCAGTGTACTTACCTGTTTGTCTGGAGGACCGTAGAGTAGCGTGTACTGGGGGAGGACCCCATCCACGAGTTTCTCCAACTCCTCCGATGTGAAGGCAGGGGCCCTTTCCCCAGACACTCGAGCCATTGTCTGTTCCAGACCGAGGTCACAGCAGCACTTGCAGTGTAGGTCCTCTCCTGTCGAATATCAGGTATCGAGTGATTGAAGTGATAGAAAATGGCAGTCACGTCCGCGGCGGTACGTACCGTCACCGCCGGCGTACATCGTCATTGGCTCTTGGAACCCATAGGGTCCAATGTTAACCAATGCAGCAGTGCGCCGCGATCTTCGACCGCCTACAGCAACGGTGTACAACGCCAGCGCAGTTACCTCACATCCCATTGTCCCACTTTACAGGTCAAGCAGCCGCCATGTCAGGGGCCCACATGGCTTAATATCCAACTGCGTCACTCATACCTAGGCCTAGCTCAACACACATACAGGCCACCTTTTGTGTATGATAAGTGTTCTGTGTAAACTGTGGGTATGTACCTCTGAGTTGTTTGACTCTGTGCTCGCTGTTGTCCTTCATAGGCACCGTCCGCTGGGACATGTGAGGAGATGGCGGCATCCTTCGGTGCACCGACCGTTGGTGGACCTGTCGACAATGGAGGAGCGACATTTGATTATCATATACAGGCTTGACCGTGCCACAATCCAGGAACTGTGTATCCAGTTGGAGCCAGAACTGATGTCAGCAATCCGCCATCCCACAGGAATCCCTCCTCAAGTGCAGGTGCTGTCAATGCTCCATTTCTTTGCAAGTGGTTCCTTTCAGACAACAGTGGCCATGGCATCAGGGATGTCCCAGCCTACGTTTTCCAACGTATTGTCCAGAGTGTTGTCTGCCCTTCTGAAACACATGCAGAGCTACATTGTTTTCCCTCGGGTGGAGGATTTGCCTACAGTGAAAGGGGATTTATATGCCCTGGGACACATCCCCAACATCATAGGTGCCATTGATTGGACCCATGTGGCTTTGGTCCCCCCCCACAGGAGTGAACAGGTGTACAGAAACCGGAAGAGTTATCATTCTATGAATGTACAGATGGCATGTTTGGCAGACCAGTACATCTCCCATGTGAATGGCAAGTTCGCTTGCTCAGTGCATGAAGCCTACATCCTGCGGAATAGCAGCATCCCTTATGTGATGGGTCAACTCCAGAGGCACCGTGTGTGGCTATTAGGTGAGCACCTGGAAGCAAGTCAGTGGGAATGGTTGTCTGGGTCTGGGGATATCCCTCCAGGTTAGTGCGTGTCTAACAGTTGTCCCTCACCATTTACAGGTGACTCTTGTTACCCCAACCTGTCATGGCTACTGACCCCAGTGAGGAATCCCAGGACAAGGGCAGAGGAATGCTACAATGAGGCCCATGGGCGAACTAGGAGGGTGATCGAGCGGACCTTCGGCCTCCTGAAGGCCAGGTTCAGGTGCCTCCATATGACAGGTGGATCCCTATTCTACTCACCAAAAAAGGTGTGCCAGATCATCGTGGCCTGCTGTATGCTTCATAACTTGGCTTTGCGACGACAGGTGCCTTTTCTGCAGGAGGATGGTCCAGATGGCGGTGTTGTTGCAGCTGTGGAGCCTGTGGACAATGAAGACGAGGAAGCAGGGGAAGAAGACAATGACAACAGGGACTTAGTGATCCAGCAATATTTCCAGTGAGACACAGGTAAGAATACAAACCTGCCTACTACATGTACTTTAACACTACTACCTCTCTACTGTGTGTCATTTTCACCCAGTGTATGGTCACTGAGTTGTCACTTTCCCTTACGATTTCACAGATGTGGGTCCCACTGTGTGACATCTGCTTAGATTCCTCATGGACTAGAACTGTGTGACATAGGTATGTTGACATTAAACTTGAAACAGCATTTTGTCACTGTAATTGCTAATACACTATTTCAAAATCACAGACAGACTCCAGATTGTTTTGTGCTTTAAGTGTGTTTATTTAAGTGCTCAATATTGGAGGGGGTAGTGAAATGGTGAGGGGTGATGGCGGAGGAATGTCCATGGCAGAGTCCAGTCTATTAGTCTCATAGGTGCATTGCCCATATGGGCATAGGAAGTGGAGCTGGGGCAGTTTCAGTATGGACTGGGTGACAAAGTGGGACAGTAGGATGACAATCAGGGTGGTCTCATTTCTTGGCGGGGGTCTTGGCATTGTGCTCTGTCTTTGTCCTGGATCTCAGGGACCATTTGCGGGGTGGTTCTCCCTCTGCAAAGGGGTGGGGTGCTGGTGAGGTGGTCCTGTGGCGGGGCGTCCTGTCCACTAGCGCCGGCGGAGGTGGTGGGCAGTTCATCGTCCATGCTATTGTCAGGGGCCCCTTGTAGTGCCACAGTGTCCCTCCTGGTGTTGAGTAGTTCCTTCAGCACCCCTACGATGGTGCCCAGGGTGGAGCTGATGGTTCTGAGTTCCTCCCTGAAGCCCATATACTGTTCCTCTTGCAGGCGCTGGGTGTCCTGAAACTTGGCCAGTACCATTGCCATCGTCTCCTGGGAGTGGTGGTAGGCTCCCATGATGGAGGAGAGGGCCTCGTGGAGAGTGGGTTCCCTTGGCCTGTCCGCCCCCTGTCGCACAGCAGCCCTCCCAGTTCCCCTGTGTTCCTGGGCCTCCGTCCCCTGGACCGTGTGCCCACTACCACTGCCCCCAGGTCCCCGTTGTTGTTGGGGAGGTGGGTTATCCTGGGTTCCCTGTAGTGGTGGACACACAGCTGATTGACGTGTCCTGGGGACGGAGGTGTGGGCCCGATGGGTGGGTGCTGTGCTGGTGTTTCCAGAGGGTGGAAGGTCTGTAGTGGCCTGTGACTGGGTGATGGGAAACGACTGTCCCGAGGTCCCCGATGGGCCGGGCTGGTCATCTAGATCCAGTTGGACAGAGGTGCTGTCATCACTGTGGGCCTCCTCTGTTGGTGGTGTGGACATGTGTGGACCCTCCTGTCCGGTGACGTTGGTTAGGGGTCCTGCAGGGGTATAAAAGGATGGTTATTACATCTGTGTGTGTCATGGTGTGCAATGGGTGGGTGACCGTGTACCCCAGTGCTTGCATTCCTGTGTGAGACCTTGTGTGAGCATGGTTTAGGGGGTTGTATGGGTATGTGCAGTGGGCATGCTTTAGTGATGGGTGTCCATGCTTTGTTGTTGCATGCAGGGCTTGGTGTTCGGATGGGTGGTTTGTGATATTGGGACATATGTGAGGAGTTGGGGTGCTGGGGGTGAGGGTGAGGGTGGGGGTATGTGATAGCATGCAGGTGGGGTGGGGGTTGTAATAGTTAAGATTTGACTTACCAGAGTCCATTCCTCCACCTACTCCTGCGAGGCCCTCAGGATGCAGAATCTCCAATACCTGCTCCTCCCATGTTGTTAGTTGTGGGGGAGGAGGTGGGGGTCCGCCGCCAGTCCGCTGAACCGCCAGGTGGTGTCTTGAGACCACGGAACGCACCTTCCCCCATAGGTCGTTCCACCTCTTCCTGATGTCCTCCCGATTTCTTGGGTGCTGTCCCACTGCGTTGACCCTGTCCACTATTCTTCTCCATAGCTCCATCTTCCTTGCAATGGAGGTGTGCTGCACCTGTGATCCGAATAGCTGTGGCTCTACCCGGACGATTTCCTCCACCATGACCCTGAGCGCCTCCTCCGAGAACCTGGGGTGTCTTTGCCGTGCCATGGGGTGGTGTAGGTGATGTGTGGGGTGGAGTGTGTGGTGATAAGTGTGCTGATATGTAGTGGTGTGTTGTGTGAGGTGCGTGGAAGTTCTGTGGGTGATGGTGTTGTGTGCCTGTGGTTGCTATTGTTCTTGCTGGTGCTCTCTCTCTGGCCTTCTTTCGGAATTTTGTGTCGTGGGGGTTTGTGGGTGATGTGGGTGTGTGTTTTATAGTGGTGTGGGTGTGTGGGAGTGGTGTGTGTATGTGTATCAGGTGTGTGTATTTGGAATTGTCCAATGTGGTAGTGTTTTGTAAATGTGTGTGTATTTTGAGCGCGGCGGTGTGTACCGCCAATGGAATACCGCAGTTGAAAGACCGCCGCGTGGATTCGTGTGTCGTGATAGTGTGGGCCTATTTCTGTTGGCGTGACGGTGGAGGTTTTGTTTTTGCCAGTTTATCTCTGACCTTTGGTGTGGCGGACTTCTGTGGGTGTCTGAATTTTGGCGGATTCCGGCATGTGGGTCATACTAGCTGTGGCGGAATTCCGCGATGGTGTGTTGGCGGTCTTCTGCATGGCGGTAAGTGGCTTTTACCGCCAGTGTTGTAATGACCGCCAAAATCCTGGCAAATAACTGCAAACCATGGCATTTCAAGAATCAAAATATTCACCCTGGTGGCAGTGAGAGATACCTTGGAATGAACTTTGATTCACACACTGGTCACACAAGAAACAGCAAAGCAAATGAGGTCCTCACAGGCTGGGCTCAAAAACCCAAAAACCTCCCTCTGAAGCCCACTAAAAAATTTGAAATACTGTGTCCCTAAGCTGTCATTCACACTGGAAATGACAGGAATGGAAGCAATAACTCTCATTGCTTTGGACCAGACAATTAAGAAATACGTCAAACATTTCCTACATCTACCTGCATACACATGTGATGGTCTCCTCTACTCAAAAAGGTTCAAATGGGGGCCTTAATGTACCTAACTTATGTATAACAATTGGATTAAAGAGGTTTAACAATTGTCTGTATCTTAGAGAAACACGAGATTTATACATAGCTGATTCCTACATGTATACAGGTGAAATAATAACTGACATAATTGATCAAATCATCAAAAACACAAATATTTTGGATAGTAGATCCCTAAGCTATGATCTACAATTGCTACCCACAAATGAGTAGAGAAAGGAAGAATTAGAAAAATTGAATAATCTTCCTGTCCAAGGTGATGGCATCAAGTATCTGGAACACAATCTGACATCCAATTTCTGGATTAGGAAACACACAAAAATGAAAGAAAATCAATACATAGCTGCGTTGATGTTAAGAGCAAATATTCTGTATACTAGAGAAACAGAACATTCGCAACACTGTAAAGATGTGTGTGAGACAATTGCTCACATATCTGGTACTCATCCCAAAACCAAAGACCTAAGGATCAAAAAACACAACAACATATTTAAACTGCTCATTGACAGAGCAAAAAGATGTGGATGGATGACGTATAGGGAACCTCATGTTAGGAACAACCAAGGTGAACTTGGAAAACCAGTTGTAGTGTTCACAAAAGAGGGGACAACTGTAATGATCAACGTTTCAATTTGCAACGAAAGCTCACAAATCTCCCTTAAAGAAGCATTTGAGAGTAAAGTCAACTATTATAAAGACCTATCACATATTTCTGATATTGCATTAAACATGTATTTTCCTATTATTATGATATTTTCAGAATGTTTATATTTACACATAGTTTAGCATATTTATCATGTTTGCAGTGAAATTTTAATATTAGAATTTAAGTATTAGAAATAGTTCATTTTTCTTATATACAATTGTTTTGAGTGTGTGCATTTTGATACAGGTCTTATTAAAGTTGATGTGTGTGTTAGTTTAGAATAGTCATATAGTAATTGCTCGCACATAAACAGTGTAGATCTTAGTATTGATTATTAATGACATGATAATAACACCTTAATTCTTCAGGATCTAGACAATATATATTGTTAGAGAAGTACTGCGGATGTACTGTCTCTACCTAAAATGTGATTCGTGTTCCAGTGAGGATAGTTTAATTGTAGCTGTACTCTGGAACAACCATTGTGTTGTTGGAACCAAGACCGATTTGATGCTGATGGGCAGCAATAATAACCCCGAATGAGCCACTGCGTGGTGGTACAGGAATAGCCAAATGCCTCGTCATCTAATTAGTGACAATCATGAATGGATGAACATGATTCCCACTGTCCCTACTTACTATTTAGCAAAACCACAGCCAAGGGAACGGGCTTGGTCTAATAAGTAGTGTAGGAAGATTCTGCTGAGTGTGACTCCAGTCTAGTACTGTGAAAAGATGTGAAGGGTGTAGGGTAAGTGAAAGGTCACTTACCCTATGAGGCGGGCTCGGCGAGGCCCATCATGCTCTCACTCCTAGCTCGAGGTGCCAGCTGGGCGTGACCATTCCAGGTACAGTGGCAGTTTGATTGGGGCAGTAGAAGAACAATAACACAAGTGTCCTGAGGTGAGCTCAGGGAGAAGAGAAACTTCCTGCTGAGCAATAGACCAAAGAAATTTTCATTATGAATGCAGGTGATAAAAGTGGGGCCTCACGATCCTTGGGTTTCAAGGAGGAGGAGGTGTCAGAGAAGTTACCACAGGCATAACTGTTTTGTTGTGACTAAAGGTTCATAGCAACATTACTTTTTGATCCTTTGATGTTGCCTCTTTCTATCATTTTAAAGCAGAATTCACCAAATGTTGGATTGTTCACCCACTAATAGGGAACGTGAGCTGAGCTTAGGCTGTTGCAAGACAGGATAGTTTTACCCTCCTGATGATGTGTTGTTGCAATAGTAATCCTGCTCAGTACGAGGAAAACCGCAGGTTCAGACTTTTGGTGTATGTCCTTGGTTGAGGAACCAATGCGGCGGAGCTGTGGCATTATGACTTAATGTCTCTAAGTCAGAAACCTCTCTGAATTGTAAGAATACTGCAGTGCCATGGAACCACAGTTGGCTTGGTATAGCAGGAGCAATCAGAGCCTCCTACCCTGCCCAGGGCGGGGTGGTGCCCCACCCGATAGGGTTTTCCAGATTTCAAGATGCCCACCAGTTAGCTTGTCAACTTTGTGTTAGCAAAAACTTCACCAGTGACATTTAATTCTTGAGGCCAGTATAGCCAGAGTACGGTACTGCCAACTCAGGGTACCAAGTCACCACATGAGCCTTCCTAATATGAATTACACCTAGGCCTTGCTAAAATAACCCATCCAAATTCATGAGTGAAGAAGAACACAGTTCACAAGTCAGACTTGATTTGTGTCTCAGGATTAGAAAATCAACTGTGACATGGACATCTTTCTAGCTTGCGTTTTACCTGTTAGTATGTATGTCATTCAGCAATCACTTTGAAGGCTCTACTCTAAACACAAGAATCAAAGGTGGCTTGCATCAGCTATAGGATTGCTGCCAGAACTTTTCTTGGTTATTGCTGGGAATATTTCTCGTAGAGCAGGAGTTTATTATTTCAGTTAAATCTCTGTTTCCAAGCCACCTTTGAGCAATTTCTATTCTGTGAACAGCGTGGTTTTATTATTATTTTTTTTTAAATTAATATTATTTTTTTTTGCGCTCTAGGTCACCCTCCTCTTCAACATGCAGTTAGGCACTCCACCTCAGTTCTTGAATCTCCTGGCAAACTATCAGGTGAAAACAGTGGTTCAACACTTTTGAAATGTAGTTAGGTGCAATAGGGGCATCAAAAGTCAGTCCAGGAAGAAAAAAGGTTGCCTCTTCATTCACTTGGCTTTGAAGGTACAACCATTTATCAACACTTCCCAAGCTTGGAATTGGTTGATGGTAAGCAAATCAATGACTATCAGGAAATTGTCAAGAAACTTGAGAACAGGGTTGACTTTCAGCACACGTTTTAGAAAAAAGGACATAAACAATGAGATGATGTGGATTCCTAAATAAAAAAGCCTTGCAAAGAATAGTGGCTGACTTCCCGTATAACAGTTTTGCTGATCATCTGGTTTAGTATCAGTTTATTTGCTGATGCACAAACAGCGGGTTTAGTCAAAAATTACTGACAGTGGGCAATTATTAATTAGATTAACCTTTTAAAACATCAAAGCGCATGAAGGTATCTCTGGTTTCAGCTAGGGAACTGGATAACAAACATACTGACTTTGTTTGTGCTGTATGAGGAACTGGTGACAAGGCCCAGAGGACGATTGTGGTGGTTTAAAACATTTGTTTTTTAGAAAATACAATATTTGTTTTACATATTTTTGCCAATCTCATGGGAAAATGTGTCCCACAGAGATTATGGACTTGGCTTTGCAGTAAGCTTGAACATTTTGACGAGGTGTGCCAGTGTGTCAAATGCAATAGCAGAAATATATCTTGTATGTCTAAAGAGGCTTCGGAAGTAGAAGAGGATGAAAAAGTACAGGATAATTTGCTTTCTATGGTCCTGGTTCTGGGTGTTGGACCAGGCCTCTGCAAGGTCACCCCATATCTTTACCTTCCTTTGCTGAACTCGTTTTTGTTGGCTTTGAGGACTGTGGGCATTTTACCCCTACTAACTAGTAGTAAAATGCTTGTGCTCTTTCTTGAAAATGGTACAATTTGGCTACAGAAGATTGGTGCACATAATTTCTATTTACTTGTAAGTCTCTAGTATGTGGTACCCAGGGGCTGTAAGTTAAAAACTACTAGTGTGCTGCAGTACTCATTGTGCCACCTATTAAAGTTGCTTGTCAGACATGTCTCAGGCCTGCCACTGCAGCCTGTAGTGCCATTTTAAACTGCCATTTCAACCTGCAAAATGAAAAAATGGCAGGCCTACATCTATCCATGTAAAACATCTGTCACACCTAAGGTAGACCCTAACCACACCTAGGGCAGTGTGCATGGCATTTACAAAGTAGGACATGTGTATTTAAGTTTTACATGTCCTCAAAGTGAGAAACTGCAATTTGGGACAGGTAGAGAAATGCTGTTTCTACTCATCTCAACTTGTAATTCAAAACAGTCTTAAATAGTAAAGTCAGATTTGATATTACCATTCTACAAATGGCATATTTTCAGAAAGTTAAAAAAAAATCTGTCTAAATCAAATGTGCCCTTCTGCCAGTGTTCAGGGTCGCATGACTGAACGGTTCTCCTGTGGTGTTTTGTGTATTCCCTCCAGACATGGTAACAAAACGATTTGGATGCTGGGTAGGGTGTTCACCCCCTAAGCAGGGGATGTCCTAGGTGGATGCACTCAGCCTTCCTGTGCTTTAAAAGGTAGCCTCAGAGCTTACCCACATCCTTCCTGATTTCTAAGGGCTACCTGTCCTGCCACTGACAAGAGTCCTGATCCCCAAAAGGTGCCCCCCAGATCCTAGGTCCTAGACCGTTGTCTAGCAGAGTGTATTCCTCCTGCCTCAAAACCTCAAGTCCTGTGTTCCAAATGAAGATCCAGAGGTTTCTGGGCTCTTCACAACTGCAACTGTACTCCTTGTGTTGCCCGATGACTATCTGCAACGCATGGCGACTCAAATCTCTAGCATTGACTTGTGCTTCGTGTCTCCTCTGTGAACCAGCACCTACGGCAGCAGTCCTCGTCGACAGCCAATATAAAGTTCCAGCGACGACTGACTTTTCACACCAAACAGCGACCGTCCACAATGGCGCACCTGCGTGTTTCGCAATAACTGCCTCCTCGTGCCATCCATGAATGCAAAGCTCTGCTGCAGCCTCACATATGGACTTTGACTCAGAAAAGTGAGACAATTGATCAGCATTTTAAAGAGGGGTAGGCATTCTATCTGGGCTCAAGATTGTCAGCTGGCTTTTGCTTGGATAAGGAGTAAACTAGTTAGTCTCTAGACTTTCAAACTATATGATTCTATGTTGCCCTGTTTTTTGATGGTTGATGTCAGTAACTTTGGACTGGAAGCTGTTTTCATGCAGAAAAATGGTAATGAAGGATTTACTAGCACGCATCCTTCACTTGTGCTGAGAGATATGTAGGGACAAAACTCCCTTATTAAAAAAAGCTCTTGGCATGCTGATTCATGACATGGGCAGGAAGTTAGTGATTCAGAATAATCACAAGCCTCTAATCTGTGTACTCAATGGTAAGAATGTGCGGGTTGTACTCCTTGAATTTCCAGGCTGTCTACCAAAAGCATGTAGTTCCACTTTGCCACTGTTCATATTGCTAGTAGCAAAAATGTCTGTGAATGCTACTTGTCATGTTTTCTGACTGATGACAAACCTCACAGACTGGAGGATGATAATGATTTGTAGAGATGCTTTATTGCTGCGCAGTATGTTATAGAGGTTTGTGTCTTTTCAGGGTTGGAATAACGGATGGCATTTCAGAGTGATGAAGTGTTGGGAGGTGGGTGTCACTCTGTTCATTGAAAATGAGTAGCCCAAGGAAAGGAATGGTGTTCTCAACTTCAGCCTTTTGTACAGGTTCACGATGAGTTGACAGTTGAAGATATTCTGGTAATGAGAAATGACAAGTTTGTCCCTTGTGAAAGTTTGAGGCTAGATTAAATTGCTAGTGCACATGAAGGACAACTGGGATGCGCACTAACCAAATGCAGGGTCAGATCTGCCATCTGGTGACTACCAATGAATAAAGATATTAAAGAAGTTGTAAAGCGAGCAAGAACAACCACCACCTTTCTCTTTTGTGTTTTTTGTTATGATTTATTGTTAATTCAACTTTGGGAAAAGAATAGAGGAAACATATACAACAAACAAATAGCAATGTTCTGGTCCTCCAGAGGCTCGCCTTGAAGAGGACAAGAAGTGGTTCCTTTTATCCTTGTTGACATCTTTCAGAGAGACTGCAGGGCTTGGTTATGCTCCCTCCTCTCAAGGGATTGTTCACATATATATTACCATAATGCCTCAGAGGGGAAACAGAGAAAAGAGGCTCATTGAGACTTTTCCTGCGATCGTCACCAACACCCAGGTGCTCTTGTGCATAAGAAAATGGTTGTGCTTTTCTTTCTTTCCCACCTTCCTCGCCCCTCCCCCCGTAGCACACCATTCGAATATTTGGTTTTATCTTGCCACCATCGACCAAAGAAACCCCATCTAGGGACGTGCCTGGGGCCATGACTCGGGATGTGAGTCTTGGTGTCTGGGAATACGAGGTGTTGACTCTCTGGGTCGATTTCGTGGTCCTCTACCCTCATCTTCCATCTTGGGTCACTGGAAGCTGTAGCTCTGCTGGGTCCTTCACCAGACTAGCGTCACAGTTTCCTCATTGGCTGGGTGATGCTCTCTCCATTTCTGGCGATGCTCCTCTTCCACTATTTTACTCACTGCCTCACAGACTCCTTCCATTTGCAGCTCTCGAACCTTAACATTCTCCTGACAGCTCTCCCTTGGCATCCACAAGTCGTCTCTTTTCTGTTTCCTGGTCACGACGTCAGAGGCACCAATGTCCGTGCGTCTAGAGCGAGCAGTTCAGGCTCCTCCGAGTATGCGTCAGCGGACATTATGAATGGACGTCCATCTACCCTTTTACAGAAGCAGTCAATGATTGTGTGATATGTACCAGCTATGAAAAGAGGTTGAAAGGTACTTCACCTCCTCAAGGCATTGGTGAAAGTAGTTGACGTCATTGAGCTGTTCAGTTCGTTGCCTGTCCACTCCCATTTTGTGTTGTCTCCAGAAGACTATTTGAAGGTCATCTACTTCTGTGTGGTCTTCCTGGATTTTTTGCCTTTTGCTGGACCATATATTTTTGCTAGCTTTTAGCCCTCTGTGCACTTTATTCCTGCTAACCAGTAGTAAAGTATCTGTGGACCCCTTTAATCATGAGTGAATTGGCATACTCCTTATTGGTATATTTATCTTGCTGATGAGTCCCCTATATTTGGTACAAAGTGTAATGCCGCTAGTGGACTGCAGAACCTATTGTGCCACCCAGTACAGTGGCAGTGCAAACATGGCTTCAGGCGTATCTTTGTAGCCTGACTGTAGCAGTGTAAAAACTGCAATTTGACCTCTGAAAAACCGTTTTGGCAGGTCAAAACCTCACTTTAAATACTAATAAGTCACTTGTGAAGGGAAGGCCATAATTAAGGCTTAGGAAGCTTGCGTTTGAGCATGTTTGCAATGTTGACCTTATTCAATAGGGACGGATTTAGATTTCGGTGGACAGGTTATTCCGTCATAATGCTGACAGATAGCCCGTCCGCCGAGATATAATATCATATGGAATTTATATTTCGGAGGATGAGCTATCTGTCATCGTTGTGATGGACTAACCAGTCCGCCGAAATCTAAATCAGTTAGAAAATCTTAGATAAAGAAAGATAATGTATTTCAACAAGTTTGTTAGCAGTGTAGACTCGTAAACAGTCATGAAAATAAATTCCTCCTCCATCTGGGTTTTTTCGGTTGAATCATTTTCTATTTCTTCTCTTGTAGGGTGGTCTCTATGGTGCCCTGGCCAAAGGTTCCCTCAAAAGGAATAACAGAACACTCAGGTAAGTGTATGAGGAAAAAAATAAAGAGAAAAATAAAACCAAAACCTCATGGTTCTCTAAGGGTTCCTGTTACATCCTCTTGATGTAAAGAACCTAAGGCCAGACTGCATTTTGAGCTTACCTAGACTCCAATTTCTGCCTTCTCATTGGTATGTCTACCTTTGACATAGATGCCATCTTTCCTTATCTTTCTAAGAACATGTGAAGCTGTCAAGTCAGCCAGACAGTGATATCGATAAGACACTTAATACAACATCAGTCTGGAACAATTGTCTTGTTATTTATATTTCAAGGTGAGGTAATGAAAATAACATAAACAGTGTATTCTGAATTGAGTATTTTTACCATATTTGTTTATGCTAATGCGCCTAAAACTAATATATTGATGCACACAAATTATATAATAAAGTTTAAGATAAGATCGGTGGTCAACAGTATAAAAGGCTTACCAATGGCCATTAGGTTAGAGAGGTCCTTTGCCCCAGAATATCGCACAAGATACTGCCAGACATCCTGACAGAGACCGCCAGAATGTCCTACTGCCCCAGTATCCAGTCCTACGCTGGCAGCTGATACCAAGCCAAGTCCAAGAGGAGAAGAGTTGAGCCTAGCTGATGTTTGTTTTCCCTATAAGGGAACACTATTTCTCGGCTGCTGATAATTGCAGCTTCTTGCTGTAAACAGATATGCAGTATGCTGAACTCTAATGCCTGCAAGTTAAGCTACTCCATGCTCTCATAGTAATGTACATAGAAGTGGGCTTTAGGATGCTAGGTTACCCAATGACATGTCACTGTGGTAGAGCCTTCATATTTTGTTTGTTAGTAACATGCATCAGTGCTAATATTGTGTGTGGTTATCTTACATGTGCTAAGCAACAGTTGAATCTGTTGAAGTAAAACACTTTTAAGTATAAAGGGGGTCATTCCGACCCTGGGCGGAAACCGCCCAAACACCGCACCGCGGTCAAATGACCGCGGCGGTGACCACAACTTTCCCGCTGGGCCAGCGGGCGATCTCAAGCAGATCGCCCGCCGGCCCAGCGGGAAAGCCCCAGCAAAGATGAAGCCGGCTCCGAATGGAGCCGGCGGATTTGCTGGGGTGCGACGGGTGCAGTGGCAGACACTGAAAATCTTAATGGGGCCCTGTCAGTGGCATGGGCACTGCAGGGGCCCCCAGGGGCCTCACGACACCCGTTCCCGCCATCCTCTTCCTGGCGGTGTAAACCGGCAGGAACAGGCTGGCGGGAAGGGGGTCGGAATCCCCATGGCGGCGTTGCATGCAGCGCCGCCATGGAGGATTCCCTGGGGCAGGGGAAAACTGGCGGGAAACCGCCGGTTCCCCTTTTCTGACCGTGGCTTTACCGCCGCGGTCAGAATTGCCCCGGAAGCACCGCCAGCCTGTTGGCGGTGCTTCCTCTGCCCTCTGCCCTGGCGGTTACAAACCGCCAGGGTCAGAATGAGGGCCAAAGTGTCTTTCCTCTTACTACAGAACTTGTGTGTGATAACCTAAGTAACATACCCTGGTCTGACTTGATTTATAATCAACAGGTTCAGCTGAAAGTCAGTGTTTCTGACAGTATGGAAAACCTTCCTGTTTAGGATGGAAACCCTCATCCACCATCAGGTGACATGTTTCATCATAGGGTTCCGCCTCACACCACAACAAAGTTCTGGAGTGGGCTACAACTCCTAAAATTAGGAGGAGCTCTTTGGATGTTTTAATTAGTACCCCATGTGAGTGAAATGTATGGATGAGTTAAGCAGAGTGTAACCGTATGTGCAACGTGAAATAAAGCTATTGCTAAATCATACTACAAACCTTTATTTTTTTTGTCAAACATTCTTTAGTGGGTTTGCACATAACAAAATTAAGACAGTTTTATCATCTTCTGACACCATTATTGTACATCAGGAAGGCTAAATTGGTTGGTTAACAGTTTCTCCTAGGAGAACGTGTCTTTGAGTAATACAGTACAGTTTGTCATTACATTACTGTCGGTCAACCCATCCAGTTTCACAAGCAGTTTACCCACAAACCTCCTGCACCCCCCAACAAAACCCTTAAACAGAGGTACATGAGGGTAATATAGTCAATAGCAGATAATATAGCAAGAGGCGAGGGAGAGAGGGGAGGGGCACAAATGAGGGACTTGGGGTTCAGTGTCCACTGTGGGAATGGAAACGGATGATCACACTAGATTTGAGATAAGCGGAGTGCCCTTGTGCGGGTAGGGAAGGCACACAATGGGAGGCCTCATGAAAGTTATTCTACTAAGGGGCCACAAGTATATTTAAAATGTTTGTTTGTCTAAGAGAATGCCAGCCAGCCTCTTCATAGTGACTGCCTGCCAGAGTTGTGCGTGCTATTGAGCTAGCGCTACAAGGCACAACCACTGTATTGCTTGGTCACCTAATGTTTGACACTTGAGGGAGTCATCACGCAAACCCAGTAAAGCATACCCGGGGAGTCCGGCACTGGGTACGCCAGGATGGCTTTGATTTGGGCTAAAATTTCAGTCCAAAATGGGCGGATGATTGGGCAGTCCCACCATATATGACGGAAATCTCCTGATAGTTTGCATCCCCTCCAGCAGAGATCCGACTTGGCCGGGAACATTTTTTTTTAGGTTGGTGAGCTAACGGTACCAATCATAGAGCAGTTTGTAGTGCGCTTCTCGCATACCTACATAATGGTTGTATCTGGGAATGTCCCTCCAGAGTTTGTGCCATTTCGCTTCTTGGATTGTCTCTTCCAGGACTTGCTCCCAAAGGTGATGTGACAGGGTTGCATGGAGATAGTGGAGGTGAAATAGCAGTTAATCCTCTTGACCCTCCGACCCGTCTAGCGAATTGTTCTATAGGGGTAAGCTCTCTAGTGACCACTAGTCCCAGTGTTTCAACTGTGTGATAGTGCGCAGAGTCTGAAAGATTGAAATCTTGCAGTTTTCGAAGGTAAGGATGTCCCAGCCATGGAGGAGGTCAGGAATAGTGAGGCAGCACCCCTCCCGTCATAAGTCAAAGGGCCCTGGATGGGGTCAGGGTGTAAATGGTGTAATGAATCGGAGTAAATGGGGAGGTAAAGGTGGTCCACACCGTGGACAGAATTGCCTCGTTCCACACCTTTAGGGTCATTTTAGTAGGGGTGATAAGGTAAGCACTAGTAGGGTGATCCACATTTGGTTTCCATAGTAGATCTCATATATACCTGGCTGTCACTGCCCTATCCATGTGTAATCAATGTTTATCGGACTCTTATAGTGACCGCTCGGAAATCCCTCAACTGAGCTGCTTTGAATTGTACTTGAAATTCTGATAGGGCTAAACCTCACAAGTCTTTCGGTTGTCCAATACTTTGTACAGCAGTCATGCTCTGCGATCCTACCAGATGAAGATGATTATGAAGGAGCGAAGGCAAGGCAAGAAGTCTCAGTCTTGCTCGAAAGAGAGCCCTTGAAAGAGATATTGTCGTTTAGGTAAGACAGTCATTTTGATTGCATGGATGTGTCCAAGCTACAATACATGCATTGGTGCCCTTTTCTTGAGGTCGGTTTTTAATTGCTGTGAGAGCAGGGGGTAGTTTGCCCAGTAGAGATCTGAAATTCTTGGAGTGACTTTAATGCTCAGATAAGTGATGTCTCTTCTAGCCCATTGGAATGGGGCAGAGTTCACTAGGAGTTCCATGTCTTGTGCAGGAAGGGTCAGGTTAAGCAAGAATGATTTATGCAAGTTGATGTGAAATCCTGCCACTTCCTCGTCTAGCCTGAGCTCAGTTTGTAAAGCCCCCAGTGAGGTGCAAGGGGAAGTGAGTTGACAACAACACATCATCTGCATATAGTTAGATTTTATATTCTGTGGATCCAAAGAGAAAGCCTTAAATGGAGGGAGTTGTGCAAATTTTCCCCGCCAGGGGTTCGATACTGAGGGCGAACAAGAGTGGGACGACTGGTCATCCCTGTCTTGCCCTTCTCCCCTACAGAAGAGATAAGAGCCCAGTACATTAACCAGTGCGCATGATTGTGGCTTGGAATAGTTGGCCATCAGCATGTCTATGAATTGATTACAGAAGACAAGCTGTCCAAGTAAGGAAGAGGAAAGACCAATCCACCTGGTCAAAAGCAGTCTCAGTGATAAGGGTCAATAGGACTGCTGGTATGTGTTTCTTGGTAGCTTTTTCGACCGGGTGGATCACCCTCTGTAAATTAACTTGTGTTTACCTGCCCTTGATAAAGCCAGACTGATCCGGGTGAATCAGGTCAGGCATGATGTCGTCCGGTCTGGTAGCTAGAATCTTATAATATAATTTGGCTTCCAGGTTTAATAATGCAATAGATCTATATGAGCCCTAGGAATGTGGGTCCTAGCCCAGTTTCTAGTGGACTGTTAGTAGCTCTTCACTCATGAAGGAGGTAACTGCACGAACTTCGGTCATGTGGTTCAACAATGCTGTTGGGTGTGGTACCAGGTCAGCACTAAAGGTTTTGTCAAATTGAGCTATGAACCCGTTAGTCCCCGGTGATGTATGGAGTTTCAGGGCATGGACTGTTGCCTGGTCCTTGTCGTCTCGTATAGGTCCACCTAGATTTTCGGTTTGGGCCTCAGTTACCTGGGGGAGCTCCACTTCTGCTAGGTGGTCGAATTGCACCCCATTGTTTACTGGGTTTCGTAGAACTGGCCAAACATTCTTGCTTCTTCACCTGCTGTGACTGCTGGTGGGCCAAACACCCTATGAATGCTCCCTGTGTATTCTTTCTCACATTTGGTTCAAAGTTGTCTCGCTAGGTGGGAACCAACTTTGTTGCCCTGATCGTATATCATATGTTTAAGGCGTAGAAGTTAACTCCGCTCTGTTGGTGTTGAGTTTTCTCCTTATGGCTGTTACTTTTCATTATAGGGATAAAGTTGGGTTGTCTTTATGGGCTTGTTCTTCTTCCTGGAGCTAGGCCTCCACTACTAGTCTATCTTGTGCTCTCTGTTTGTTTAGGGTAGATAAGACTGCTATTCATTTCCCTTTAAACACTGCCTTAAATGTGTCCCAATTGTTCGATAAGTTAGTGTCACTTGGGTTATTCAGTTGGAAGAATTCTCTAATAGTTTTACAGAGTTTGTCACGAAAGAGGTTGTCTCTAGTAAGGGCCCCAGAATAAAAAATAGTGGCAGTATTTGTGTGTCGGGATGGCCACCACAGGAGTGTGGTCCAAGAAGGTGATGGGGTGAAATGAGGCCTCGATTAGTGCATGGTGAGGGATTGACTAATAAAGGTATAGTTCAGTCCGGATTATGCGCATTGGAAATGTGAAAAGAATGTATAGTCTTGGGTCGTTGGGTGAAGGGTTCTCCAGACGTCTATTAACCCTATCTAGTGGATGGCCTGCTTCAAGATTTAAAGAAAGCTCCCAACCGGGAGCAATTGGGAGCTATGGGGGTGAGTGCTTTCCATTCCTGAGTCCCAGGTTTAATTAAAGTCTCCCATCAGGAAGATTCTACCTTCGGCAAAGCCTCCTTTTAGGGATGCAAGTGCGTGTGTAAGAACGGTACTTGATTAGGGTTGGGGGCTTAGATGGAAGCTAGGGTACACATGCTGCCAGCTAAGCATCCCTTCACTATTATGATTCTGCTCTCTATCAGTTTTGCATCCCTCAGGTTGGAATTTCAAGGATGAATGAAAGAACAGGGCCAAGCCATTGTGCTTGCTAGTTGCAGAAGCTTTGAACATTAAGGGATATGCTTTGTGTTGCAATCTATGATCATCATTCCGCCTGAGATGTGTCTCTTGTAGTGCTACACATCGTGTCGTTGGTCAAGCAAGTACTTCTAGAGTTTGTGATGCTCGGCTAACAAGTTAATTCCATTGGTATTCCATGTGAGTGTGGTGATTACCATGATAAATCAGTAATAATGCTCCCCCTGTCATTCCCTAGTTGCTCCTGATTTGATTGCTTCCGCATTTCACAATCCATAGAGAGTTGTAATGCACGTGCTCTCACCTCCTCATGCCTCACACTAAAGAAAAGCATTCGCTCCCTCATGCACCATAAAAACAAACAACTTAAACCACATAAGAGTAGTGAACAAGACAATAAGGCCCTCAGTACGACCCTGGCGGTCGGTGATAAAGCAGCGGTAATACTGCCAACAGGCCGGAGTTAATAAATATGAAAATATGACCACAGCGGAAACCACTCAGACAGACAGACACTTAAACACACCGACCTCAAGGGTGAAATCAACAGACATCACGGCGGTAACCACCTACAGCCAGGCGGAAGACAATGTTCCGCCCACTGTATTATGAGACACCAATCCGCCACCTTTTCCAGGGCGGTACCAATGACATCAAAAGCCTGGCGGAAACACTGCACAGAAGAGAAAAGACTCACCTCTGGACACTCAAGGACGAACCACACCGCCATGGAGCCCGAGTTGCATGTGTTCCCTATGCTCTTCTACCTTCTGCTCCACTACGAACACCAACACCGGCAAAGACGACCACGGTGAGTACTGCTGCCTAGCACACAGGGGAGGGGGGGAGGAAAAAGAGAGTGACACACACACGCAACACCCCCAAAACCATACACATAACCAGATGCAGTAACATTACATCTTAACCCCGTATCTCTCAGGAATAATACAAGGACAAAATTAATTGATTAATGTGAGTGTAATAAGATAAAATACCATAAATACATGCATCCAAATCAACAAGTATATACATATTTACAAATGTAGGGACACTGCCCAATCCTCAATGTCCGTGGGCCACAGGGCCACATCACATAGTCCAAGGCCCCACCTCACTCCTGCAACAACATGGAGAGAACACTGCAGGGGCATTAGGTCGAAAATAGGCAGGCACCTCAGGAGGACGGGGAATAGGGGGGCACCTCAGACGGAAGATGGTACAATGCCACTGGTCCTGGAGGGAACAACATGCCCAGTGCTTGATCCTGGGGAGTGCAAGGCCATAATCTCTCAAGTGGGTGACTTGCCCACTGGCTCTGGAGGGGGCAACATGCCCTCTGCTTGGTCCTGGGGAGTACAAGGCCACAGTCTCTCAAGTGGGTGACTTGCCCACTGGTCTGGAGGGGGCATTGTGCCCAGTGAGCTTCATCCTGTGAAGGATGGGGTGAGTGGATGGCTTCTTCCACTGGTTCTGGAGGGGGCATTGTGCCCAATGAGTTCATCCTGTGGAGGATGGGGTGAGTGGATGGCTTCTTCAACTGGCTCTGGAGGGGGGCATTGTGCCCAGTGAGCTTCATCCTGTGGAGGATGGGGTGAGTGGATGGCTTCTCCACTAGTCCTGGAGGGGGCATTGTGCCCTGTGATGCAGATCTTGGGGAGTGTGATGTTACAGTCTCTCAACTGGGTGTCAGACCCCCAGGATTTCCTGGGGCTAGGCCACACAACAGCCCATGGAGGCAGGACTACACACTGTCCGCCGGCGGTGCCGGCTGCTCAGTGGTGGTAGTAGTGGTGGTGCTGCTGGGGGAGATGGCAGTGGTGGGGGGAGGCTCCAGCCCATCCCCTGAAGCTTTGGATGGCTGCCGACTGGGGCTGCTGCTGCTGGCGGCGGTGCTGGCAGTGGTGCGGGAGGCTCCAGCCCATCCTCTGAAGCTTCGGATGGCTGCCCACTGGGGCTGCTGCTGCTGGTGGCGGTGCTGGCAATGGTGGGGGGAGACTCCAGCCCATCCCCTGCAGCCTAGGACGGCTGCGCACTGGGGCTGCTGCTGCTGGCAGTGGTGCTGGTGGCGGTGCAGGTGGCGGTGCTGGCAGTGGTGGGGGGAGGCTCCAGCCCATCCCTGGCAGCCTTGGACAGCTGCCCACTGGGGCTGCTGCTACTGGTGGTGGTGCTGGCAGTGGTAAGGGGAGGGGAGGCTCCAGCCCACCCCTTGCAAGCTCGGATGGCTGCCCACTGGGGCTGCAGCAGTTGGCGGTGCAGGTGGCGGTGCTGGCAGTGGTGGGGGGAGGCTCCAGCCCTTCCTCTGTAGCCTCGGACGGCTGCACCACCATGGTTTGTGGTGGGGGCTCCGACTGAGTCCCTGCAACAGACCCCTTGTCTACTGCCTGCTGTTGCAGGCCCCTTGCCCCTCCTTCCGGCAGCTGCTGCTGCCTCCTTGCCATTCCGGCCTGGGGCTGCCTCCTTGCCCTTCCGTCCTGCAGCTGGGGCTGCCTCCCTACCTTCCGTCCTGCAGCTGGGGCTGACTCATTGCCTTTTCTCAACGCACTTGGGGCTGGGACCCTGTCCGTCTGCCTGGCTGGTGGCCTGGATCCTTTCCCACCTGGAGTAGTTGGGACCACTACTCTGCCCATGGACTGGGTGGCTGAGGTGCTTGCCTGAGTTTTGACCGCCCTCATCTGACATGAGGGACGGGGGGGGAAGGGTATGGAAGAGGTCAGTGGTGGAGAGGAAAAGCTTCTTAGGGACATTGGGGCGGGAAGAGGGAGATGGTTTGGGAGTGGAAGAAGAGGGAGTGGTGGTAGGAGGTGTCTGTCTGCTGTGTTTGGGTACAGGTGCATGGGCTTAATGCTGTTGTGAGGTGGTTGGCTGTTGGGTGTCTGAGTGCTTGCGTTTGTGTACTTTGGAAGGAGGGGGCACAGACACAGTGGGAGAGGACACAGGGGACGTGTGCATGGAAGTGGGGGTGGTGACTGCCAGTGAGGGGCCTGTGCTGGTGATGGGGGTAGTGGATGAGGATGTAGTGCATGCAGGTGTGAGTGGAAACAAAACTGGGAGGGAGGTGGACAAGGAGGAGGAGGGGGCCACAGTGGAGGCAGTGGATGTTGGTATGTCTGCTTCTGGATGATGTTTGTGAGTGCAAGAGGGAGGAAGTGTGGTGATTGTGTTTGCCATGTCCACTCTTGTGTGTTGACCAGGGTGCATGCTTGTCTGAGTGTGTGCTTGGGATAGGTTGGGGTTGAGGGGAATGGGATTGGGAAGAGGAAGTTGGTGGGGGGAGGCTGGAAACAGAGACAATGGCTGCCATCAGAGAGTAGGCCAGAGCCTAGATTGATCTATGTTGGGCCGCCAAGCCAGTGTGAATGCCCTCCAGGAATGCATTTGTCTTTTGCATTTTGGCTGCCAGCCCCTGGATGGCATTCACAATAGTTGACTGCCCAAAAGAGATGGATCGCAGGAGGTCAATAGCCTCCTCAATCAGGGCAGCAGGGCTAACTAAGGCAGGGCCTGAGGTGTCTGGGCCGAAGGAGATGCCCACCCTCCTGGGTTAGCGGGCACGGGAACCTCGCTGAGGGGCTGCTGGGAGGGCGGTGCTGATACTGGGGTGGCGGCTGTAGCTGACGTGATTCCATAAGTGTCCGCCACCACCAGGGAGCTCCCATCGGAGGACGTATCCGTGTCCGAACTGTCCCCTCCTGTCTCAGTTGTGGTGCTTCCCTCGCCCTCCGTCCCATTGGTGTCCTCACCGTCGGTGGATTCGGCCTCCTGATCCTGTGGGATGCAGCTCCCTCCGTCGCCGGTGCTTCTGCTCTTCCGACAGATGATGCTAATGCACATAAGGACAGGGTGACAAAACAAAAAGGGGAGGGGAGACACAAAGGATACACTTGGTCAATGGCGCCAACAACACCACCGTTGGCGTACACGACACACACACAAGGAACAGCCCTACGCAATAGGCAATGCACTAGCAGTCAATGCTAGTCACCAGGCCATGGATAGGGACACCTAACGCCAATTGCAGCATACCTGAGACCCGCAGACCACTGCCCAGTAGTGGATGCCTACTAGCTTGGTTGGAGTACTTTCACATCAGAACCCTGCCCAACATGGGACCTACCCTGCAGTGCCAGGCCTGGCCTAGGGGCACCCACAGGGCCCACACCCCCCACCCGGATACCACCCCACCAGGTGCACGTTGTATATTGGGGCACTGTACTTACCCCCTTGTGGCTAATGTGATGCCCCCAAGCGCCCATCCAACTCCGGATAGTATGTGGGCCATCAGTGGGGGTCAGTGTTCGACGGCCATCCCAAGCTGGGCCTCCGCGGTCTTCCGTACCCAACGCCTCAGGTCCTCCCACTGTTTCCGACAGTGGGTTCTCCGTCTGCCATAGACCCCCAGGGTCCACACGTCCTTGGCGATGGCACGCCATATACCCTTCTTTTGATGGGCGCTGACATGCAGGGAAATAGACACAGGGAAAGGTATTAGTCCGACCGTCCTGCCTGTTACACTCATGGCCCACCATACCCCTTTTCATCCCCATTAGCACAGACATGGCCGACCATACATGCTGCACGCTGCCCAGGGCCCATCCACCACTCACCCCCTACACGAGGCCTTCACACACAGCACTCCATGCATTCACGCACCATGCATCGTACTCACGGTGTACTCACCTGTTGGTCTGGAGGCCCATACTGCATTTGGTACTGGGATAAGACGTCGTCCACCAGTCACTCCAACTCCGCCGAGGTGAAGGCAGGGGCCCTTTCCCCAGTCACATGAGCCATGGTCAGTTCCAGACACAGGTCACAGCAGCACATGCAGTGTAGGTCCTCTCCTGTTAAAGGTCAGGTAGCAAATGAGTTAACAGATAGAAAATGGTGGTGACGTCCCCGGCGGTGCATACCGTCACCACCTGCGTACATCACCATTGCCCACTGTACCCCATCGGGCCCAATGTTAACCAATGAGGAGTTGCACAGTGGTTCTCGACCGCCTCCCGCAACGGCGCACAACATCAGTGGAATTACCTCATTTCCACCTGTCCCTCCATACAGGACAGGTGGACGCCATTTCAAAAGGGGGGGGCAGGTAATAGATCCTAACTGCGTCACAGTACACAATGCACCATTTGGACATCTCCAACAAAATACTGTTACAATCACAACATGCATTAAACTGTAGTGGTTGGAATTAAGAGATAATGACCAGCTGCTCACTATTTTACCCCATAGTTTGCAACCGCTGCGGATGAATAGGAGATGGAGACATCCCCCGTGTACAGACCCCTGGTGGACTTGGCAACAATGGAGGACAGGCACATTATCCTCACCTATAGACTTGACAGGGCCACAATCACAGAGCTGTGTGCCCAATTGGAGCCTGACCTAATCTCTGCTATCAGTCACCCCACCAGGATCCCCCCTCTTGTGCAATGATGTCAGTGCTCCATTTCCTGGCAACTGGCTCCTCCCAAGTGACAGTGGGCTTGGCAGTAGGAATGTTGCTGGCACCTCTTCTCTGGTGACATTGGCTGGGATACCTATGGGGATGTAATTGCAGTGTTATTGTTTCTGCGTGTGACATATTGTGCATGAGTGTGTTTCCCTCTATGGTTGTTGTTGCCCTTGCAGATTTGCCTTTGTGTGAGTTGTTATTTGGTGGGCTAGGTGATTCTCTCCAGTGTGCATGCAGTGGTGATAGGTGTCCATGCAGGTCTGTGAGTGGTGTCCATGCATTGGTGTTGCATGCAGGGCTTGGTATTGGGATGAGTGGGTTGTGATGGTGGGGTATGTGGGAGGTGGTGGAGTGATGGGAGTGAGGGTAAGGGTGGGGGTTTGTGATGGCATGCAGGTAGGGGGGTGATAGTAATAGAGATTTGACTTACCAGAGTCCAGTCCTCCTCCTACTCCTGCCAGGCCCTCAGGATGCATGATTGCCAAGACTTGCTCCTCCCATGTTGTAAATTGTGGGGGAGGAGGTGGGGGTCCACCCCCACAACTTACAACATGGGAGGAGCAACTGTACTGAGAGCTGATGTCTTTCTGCCATGGAACGCACCTTCCCCGTAGGTCGTTCCACCCCTTCCTGATGTCATCCCTTGTTCTTGGGTGCTGTCCCTATGTGGCTTTGGTTGTGTGGGTGCTCTTGCTGAATCTCTCTCTGGCAATGGTTTGTAGTCGTAAAGGGTTGTGGGTAGTTTTATAGTAGTGTGGTGTGTGTATGGGTGTCAGGTGTGTGTAGTTTGAATTGTCCAATGTGTTGTAGTTTTGTATGTGTGGGTGTATTTTGAGTGCCGCGGTACCGCCAATGGTTTACCACCGTTGAATGTCTGCTGCGGTGATTCGTGGGTCATAATGTGATGGGCGTAGTTCTGTTGGCGTAACGGTGTTGGTTTTTCTACCAGCAGTTTATCACTGACCTTTAGACTGGCGGACTTGTGTGTGTAGCTGTATAGTGACGGATTGGTATGTGTGTGTCATAATAAGGTTGGCGGTTATCCGTCGCGGCGGTGTTATGTTGGCAGCAGTCTGCATGGCGGTAAGTGGGGTTTACCGCCAATGTCATAATGATGGCCTAAGTCTCCACCTTAGTATAGTTACATCTGCAGAGTACATCTATTCAGAAGTGTAAATCAAAACCCGCTAGTGCATTCCAAGAGAAGCATATTGTTATCAAGGCATACTGACATTGCATAGTGATGAGACCAAAACATTAGTGCCTAACATCCAGCAGTCCCTAGCGTCTTACCAAGTCCGCAGCCACATCTGGGTGGACTCACATACACTTGGCCCACAAGTTATCAGCTGGTGGCAGTATATTGTGGCACTCGGATAACAAGTTAGAGTTTGCATGTTGAAGAATGAAGCTGCTGTCGCTAGGTTAACGTTTTTTTCTGGTTCCTTGGACTTTGTTGTGTTAGCCATTGTCTATTCTGTGTATTGGCAGTTGAGCTTGTGGTTGGGCCCTCCTTTGTTCCTTCGGGTCGCTGAGTCTCTGGGGTCAATACTCCCGCAGGGCTGCCTCATCCGCTTGTTCTGTGAAGTGGTGCATTTTGTTTTGAGAGTCAAAGGCTAGGCCAAATGGATAGGTCCATCAATATTTTATGCGTTCGCAATGAGGTTTATCCATAACTGGTCGAAACTGTAGGCGACGGGCCAAGGTTTCTCGAGCAATGTCTTGACAGAGCAAGCATGTGGCACCTTGAAATGAGATTTCTTCTGTTTTCTGTGCTGCCTGTAGGATGGCGTCCTTATCTTTGAAGGAATTGAGTTTTGCCAGGATGTCTCAGGGACTTTTCCCCCCTCCAGAGGCATGCAAGCCTTCACGATGGACTCTGTCGAGCTTGACTTTCATCTGCTGATTTCCCAGCAGTTCAGTGAATAGGCCTGCAGGCCTTGGGCTTTTGCGCCTTCTTCCAGATTGTGAATCCAAATGTTGTCTCTGTGGAATCTATTTTTTAGATCTTCTTATTTCAGACTAAAGGCCTGGAACTGCATGTTAATGGTGGCTGTCGTGCCTTCTATCTGGCCAACTCATTGTTCGATCTCTTGTACTTTAGCCTTGAGGTACCCACTGAGTCCACATCTTGTTGCAAGAAAGCTAGTGTGGTATTAATGTCCGCCTTGAGAGTTTGTAGTGAAGAGGCTAGATCAGCTTTCAGTTCTTCTATGAGCTCCCTTTTGAATTCACAATGGGAGAACAGACTCATGTAATCACTCTGACTAGCCTCAAGAGAAGTGCCCCTGGCCTCTGTTGGTGTAAAGTAGCTGGACACTTTGTTGGGCTGAGGCTTTTTTGGAGGCATGAATGCAACATGCGCGGTCAGAGAGACTGGTTGTAAATTTCTGGTGTTCACCGTGGGAGCATTGATAGTTGGTTACAGGTGGGCTATCTTGGTATTGTCACATAGGTTCTCATTATCCTAATGAGACTACTGGATTCGGGTGGCACAATCACCTGTACTGCGGGGGACTGAGTCTGATCCAGCACTACTTGACACCTGTCGGCCTAATCCGGTTTTGTTCCAGCTAACTAGCAGTGCCTCATCTCCACCCAAGAGCAGGGATGATTGGGACAACCGGGTGCATTGTACACATGACTCCTCAGGGGAATCGTGGTCACTCAGATCTCATCCGTCTCTCTCAGTTACATTAGTCTCACATATGCAAGGACAATCAGAGGCAGAGTGTAGTTCAATAAGGTTTTATTGAAGTAACTGCATCTTAGATAATAAAGTTTGTATTGCAATAACTAGGACGATAAAGCACAATAAGATTAAAATTGTGACAAGGAGAGTAAAACACAAGAATAACGCTACCATACTGTCACTAAAGTTTATAGAGATAGTTCCTACCTAAGCTATGTTAGAGCACAGCATGTTAAGCTCTAATTCTGCCTTTCAGGTTCCCCCTGGGAAGAGGCCTGTAGCCTACCTAAGTAGCTGTAGCGAAGCAATCAGCATACAGTTGTGGTCATCTGGCTGGAATCTCCCTCTGACGTACATGGGTCGAAGTAGTGTTTTTATAATAAAACAGCTGATGTTCCAAGAAAGGATCCCCACGTAAGACTGTGTTTACTGCAACCTTGAGAAAAGCACAGAGTGAGAGAAATGTCTTGTTTAAGAACGCAATGCTGATGTAGGTGAAGAACAGCTAGATAGCCAACGCAAATGTGGCTAATGTTAAAATAATAAAAACGAAGCTGAAACAAATATATCTAGGTTAAGGTGCACAGCAGCTTGTCTAGTTTGCTAAAATAACGTGTATAAAATTACAGCTAAAATGGCTACACAGCAGCATCATCCCTATTGGTCGCTTGTCTTGGATGAGGTGTGACTTCTGTCAAACAAGGTTCATGGTGCTGTGCATTACTTCATTGTTTATGTGGGGTTTCAGAGTCAATGTTGCAGAGTCTTGAACAACCGATCACATGTGACCCACTGCTCACCCTATGTAATGGAGCATTCTTCCCCCTCTAGGCCCAAGCACTTGCTCTCCTACCTGGCTGGCTCATCCAATATGCAGGCCCCCAACAAGTGGGGAAACAAGCATCCCTATCGGTGGCAGCAGGCCTTTGTCTCTGCGTCCCCTCTCAGTTCTGAGGTGTGGGTGAGAGATAGCACTCCTGTATGGTCAGGGCTGCAAGGCGGAGAGTGGGTAATGGGGGCCACCCCAGCTTTTAAGGTGGTATTGAGCTCTCTCCTGTCGACAGGCCTTAGTGAGCAGTGGAAATATTACCAGGGGAGAGCCAGAGGTAAGAGCCCAACTCCGCAGAGATTTTTGTCTCTTCTGTACGGGCCTCATACTTCGGGGGTCGTTGTGTAGGCTGTCGCTTTTCAGGGATGGCTGGGCTGCAATGTTGAGGTCAGGCACTGATGCCTTGATGCTGCTGTTCCTTCAAACCGTTCAGTCTGTGGCCTGTAGTGCAGCTCCCCCTGCAGCCTCACGTAGGTCAGGGGCGCGTTCCTTGGATGACGCCCACAGTGTGGGGAGCAAGCAGAGTCGATCCCTCCGTTGTCACTTCCCTCAAGTATGGCTCAGTCCCGCTGCAAGCATCTTGGACTGCTTGGCTTTCTGGTGTTGCGCTGTCCTTGGTTAAAGGTGGTCCCATTAGGCTCCTCACCTTGCATCGTGGCCCCCACATGTCCCAATGCCACATAGTGCCACACAGGTTGAGGGCCACAGCTCCTCCCGCCGGACCAACGGGCTTCTTGGTCGGGGCTGCGCTGCCACCTATGCATTCTCACCCAGAGGCGATTCACACTCCGCCTCTTGGTTTGGCTGTCAATAAACCGATCCCCCCCAGAAGCTCCCCCCTCACTCTCTGCCATCTCTGCATGGTGAAGGGGTGCAATTTATTGCGTTTGGGGGACAGTTGCCTCAATTTTCCTTTAATGATGCAGCGGAAACCATGTTGATCACTTCCACTCGGCCATCTTGGTTGGCCACGCCCGACCTTTATTTTTGTCTATTAGGGACAGGATTAAAAGCAAAACGAGTGACTTATGAAAAAATGATGTTTCCCTAGCTACATTGAGGTCAACATGAAGTCAGGTGTGCTTAATAGTTTCCTCTTTTCCAGTGTTTCTTTACATTCCACTCCCCGCCCCACCGCTTAATGTCTTCTGTTTGGGAAAAGGATTATCCAAAGGGTATCTTGACAAGAAATTGACATTACTTTGATCTCTTCATTTCCTATGTACTGTGATAAATTTAAATAGCTGAAGAGCTAAAAACGATCTCATTACTCTTGGGTTATTACCTTTGTTTTTCAACATCCATTCTAAAGGGAATAGTGTTTTGTATATAATTTTAATTCTGTCCCTTCCAAATAATACTGTAGGGACTCAACAGCCCTTTTGATAGCAGGACACTCTTTTTCAACTATAGGGTAATTAACTTCTTGTGGGAAAAGATTATTGGTAATAAATATTATCGTTTTTTTCTTTCCCTTCTTGATCTTCTTAAGACAGAACTGCTCCCAATCAAAGTCCTGACGCATTGGTTTGTAAGAAAAATGACTTATTGAAATTTGGAGATTGAAGGTTAAGTTCAGATGAAATAATTGTTTTTAGTCTATTAATGGCTTGGGAAGATTCTGGGGTGAGTTCTTTCAATACTTTATTAGTATTACATGCTTTTTTAAATAAGTCTGTAAGAGGGGTAGCCCAATGAGAAATCCTTTATATAAATCAGCACTAATAGCCACTACGGTCTAAAATGGCTTTAAGAAAGGGATGAGTTTTAATGGCTTTTACTTCTTCTTTTGGCTTTATAAATCCTCTTTCCATTAAATACACTAAATATTTCACTTGGGTACATGCCAATCTACTCTTTTTTGGGTTCCATTTTAGAGCTGTCTGATTTAAATGTTGAGGATGGCTGATAAATGAGTTACATGAGCTTTCCATATAGCACTATAAATAATAATATAATCAATATATGCTGCTGCGTATTTCTGATGAGACTGTGATAACATATTAATTGTCCTTTGACAGGTCGCTGGGGTGCCATTTAGGCCAAAGAGTAATGAAGTAAACTAATAAAGCCCAATGGGTGTGGAAAAATATATATATTTTTTTCCCTTGGGATTAGGGGGAACCTCTAGTACCCTTTACATTGATTGAGGGTACTGATAAATTGGTCCGTCGCTAGTTTTCCAACCATTTCATCCATTGTTAGTCTTGGGTAGGTATCAAATTCCGATATCTTATTTACTTGCCTGAAGTCTATGCAAAACCAAGTGGTACCATCCGGTTTTGGCACAAGGACCACTGGCGAATTCCATTTGCTGTTGGAAGGTTTGATAACCCCCAGTTATAACATGGATTTTCACTTCCTCATCTATCTACAAAGTTCTGGCCCATAGAATTTACTTCTTCGTCTATCGCCAACCTTCTGGCCTCTGATATTCAGTGTGGTTGTAACCTTATTATTTTGCCTCGGTCTGTAACAATGTTGTAGTGGTATTAAAGAAAAGATATTGGGGAAACTTTTTAAGGCCCAAATCAATTCTTGTTTTTTCTCTTCTTCATCAACAAACTGTAATTCTTCCCGATTGTCTCAAATATATGTTCCTATACAGGAATCTGGAAGCGGCCCCTCCCATTTTTTAACAGGTTAACATGGTATAACTGTGTGTTTTTTGCTAAATGTAATAATTTCTAAACATTAAGTTACAGATTTACCATTTTCAAGAACTTTACAGGGTCTCTCCCATTGGCCTAATTTCAGATGACAGCAAAAGCAATAACGGGCCAATCTTTTAAAAACAAAATTGGGGTATAGTTCATTACGAATTGCTTCTTCTTTAGCCTTAGCCCAAGCTTATTAGAGGATAGGATAATCTGTTTGGGCTGCCCGGACGTTCATTTGGATCGCAAAATGGCTACTAGTTAGGTAGGACTGGAAGAGTAGGTGGGCCTTGGTGATTTGCTAAGTGTTGTTTCCTTTACTTTTCTTTTACCGGGGAGGTGTTCCACTCTTCGGAGTCAAACATCGCTTCAGCCTGCCAGTGTCTCATTTTGTTGTACTCTGTCAACAGTGTTGCAAAGTCTGGATAACCTGTCGCTAGCGTTAACAACTCGGATAGCTGTGAAATTAGCCCCACCTTTATGAATTGGATTTCTCTACTTTGGATTGATTACCTACTTCTACTAATGAGTATTTATGTTGTTCACCATGACACACTGAATTTTGATCTTCTCTTTTGCAGGAATAGAGCTTGGGTATCGAGGAGAGCTTTAACTGGAGAGCAGTTACACTGAAAGAATCATGGAAATATGAACTGGCTGCTGGTCTTACCCCACCCCCTCTCCCGACACCTTTTCCATCCACATGCTTGCCATTCATAAAAGGCAAGAAACCTAAATTAAACCCAATGTTGGTCTCATGATTCTACTGCTACCAGAAACCTCCCTCCCCCAATCTCTGTGATTTATACCTTCCAGGAGTTTGATGTGAACATCAATGGACATTTAAAAAAGCCAACTGTCCCTCAGTGGGGATATAACTTGGATCCTCCATTCCGCCCAGTGCTCACCTTTTTCACCAAACGATAACTGTACAATGGTGTAGAGCAATGCTAAAACATACACAAATTCTGCGTCTCACTCTCTGTGATGCTATTTAGATTTGACCATCATTTGACCATCAACTCCATTTTGCTTGAGTAACTCAGTTTTGCTGTAGTAGCAGGGCAGTGCAGGTGTTTTTCCTTACGTAACATGTTTTTCTCTTCACCAGCGAATATTTCACAAGGCTGAGACTGCTTTTACCAGAGGAATTTACGATTATGTTTCAGAACAAACATTGAGAGCCTGGCCAGATTCTGTAGGTGTTTTTCATGCAGATGAAGTACAGCCAGTGTTTAATTTCATAACAGAGAGGAGGGGGGGGGGTTCTAAAACCTTCTTGATGTGTTTTAATGTATAAAAGATGGGGATATTTGGAACTTGGGTAGGAGCTCTCCTGTGGAACGGACGCGCTGCCCAAGATCTGATTTGCGCTTCTGATATGGTGTCCTCCCTGACTGAATCAAGGGTTCCCCAGTCGTGCTGGTGAGGATGATGTCAACCCAATTTGTGAAGTATTTTAAGTCTGTGATTATTTAACTCATGTATACATTTTCTGTTAAACCAGAAAAACGAGAGAGGGCCCCCTGGATCTATCACCCCAAAGGGACAGGACACCGTGACACAGAAAAAAGAGAAAAAGTCCCCGGGCCTGCACACATGTTAATAAAATGATGGGGCCTTTGCATACTCTGCGTACTGAAAAATGGCATCTGCTGGCCACAAACCGCATGGTGAAACTTCATCATGAGCTGTGCCCAATTCCAATGCATTCCTGTGTTTCTTTTTTGTGCTTTGTGCATTTTCCTCTCCCAGGTGCTATCTGCTGTTTATCTTTGTGGACTTTCATTTCATCCTCTACTCTCATTTTTTGTAAACCATTTTTTAATTAAGGCTGTATCATTATGGTGGAAATCTCTTTATTGTTTGACATACCTATGTGCCATCTACATCCAAAGGCTGCTGGTCGAGAATTGGTTACACAAATAACGGAAAACAAGACCCCTTCCCACTACGGCAAAACATCGAAACAGGGTCTCCCACACTCCCTCCCAGCTCCCACCCCTTCCAATATGTACAATGATGCCACTCCATGATAGTCCAGTACACAGTCCACATGGGAATGCCCTCACCCAGCAGCTGTGACACTGGAGTAAGGCTAGCGGGCATCTACAGAATCCTGGGATACAGTGGGAGGGATGCGAGGCGAAATACCCTCAGGTACCTGTGAACATGTAAGTTCCCTAAATTACTGCGAGAAGAATAAAATGCATCTGCCACAGGTCCTCTCACATTGAATTACATTCACCTCCAAGACTGTGGAGATCTTTTCCATTCCCAGAAGATTTCATAATCGTGTAGCCAGGGCCCGTACTCTGGAGCTGTGGCCGTTCCCAACGAGGCCACGATGGAGTGACGAGCTGCACATGAGGCTAAGGAAATGGCTTTTCCCCCAGTGGGAGTGTAGCGTGAATGTAAGTGCATTGGGTGGACTCAGCAAAGTGTGTAAGGATAATGGGGGGATATCAGTATGAAACATCTCATTGATGCTGTGGAGGCTTAGTCCAGTATCTCTATAGCTTGGGACAGTGCCACAGTAGGTGCAGGAGTGTGCTTTTGAGCCCACATCTCCTCCAGCAGGCTGGGGGTTCACTGGGGCAACAGGAGTATACACTGGCTGGGGTGTAATACCAATCTTGCCATACTGGTTCTTTTGCCATATAATCTGTATGCATGCATGTGGTGTGACTGCACTGACAGAAGGGCCTTTGTTCAGAGATTGTTCTGAAGTCATCATTTTCCCCACCCCCCCCCGTGTCCAGAAATAAATAATGTTAGAGAACAGCAGTTATCTCTGAGCTACAGAAGGTACAGACAGTAGGAAGGGTTTAAGCCACCAGAATATACTGGTCAAGTTTCAGACAGATTATGTGATAATTCAACAAAATGGTGGTAGTATTACTTTTCATTTAAAAAAAGAAAACCTATGCCTAATGGTTTTGTTTTTGTTAATTGCGTATATGCTGTGGAAAGTACAGCTCTCTCGCTACTTTAAAACTGATAATTGCACAACTGTTGTTCCTAAGCAAATGTTATCTTAATAACTGCAAGTGGAATGTAACACTAAGGGGCTGTGTACTTCATTTCAAATCACTTAATTATCCTGATGAAAACCCCGATTTATTTTGAATGGGGTTCTTGTCTGTGTTGTTACATGCCTGTTTCCTAGCCCTTGTTGTATGCTGTGCTCAAGATGTTTCAGAGGAAACATCCTCTCCATTCTTACATGTGGAATTGGCAAATGTGTTACCTGCAGCAACTTTGCTTACATTACTGCTAACTTTCTAAAAGGCTTAATGTACAAATTTCATTGCACAAATGGAGCCCATTTGTAGGTACAAGGCACTTGCTACTTGGAGCGCTTTGCCAGGCTTCAGTCTCCCAAAGGTCAAAATACCAGGCATCGCCAGATCAAAGCCAAACAGAGGAAACAATGGAAACATCTGAATTCCTCCAATAAGGTTAATAAAAGGAATGGGACTGCCTGCTGCATGCAGGAATGATAGGTGCAAGTGACTTGGGCTCGAGAATAGCAGCGGGACTTAAATAAGACAGTAATGGTTTGACCCCCTCCCAATTATGAAGGCTTGCTGTTGGGAGTAGAGGTTTTCAAAATCCTTTTGTGGTCATTGGAGCTGATATGCTGTTTCCTGGGTTGACCTCAACACGCACAGACGATTTTAGAAGCACTGTGAAAGGACTGCCAATGCATTTACCATAATGTCTTGAGCATTAAGGTAAATGCATTGTCCAATCCTCTGACAGTGCATTCAAAGCACCTTCCCCTCCAGGGAAGTATGGGTGCCTCTGCTGCCTGCAGGCGCCCCCCTGGCAGGCAGTTGGAACACACAAGCTCCCCTGCTGGGAAAGTTGACTTTCAGAGCATGGACACAGGCCTGTCTTTGTAATTAACTTGATGTGATTACCATTATGTTAATTTCATCGCCCAGCCCCTGACAGTGCTGGGTGCCCGGTGGCAAACAAAATTCACATTCCTTACATTACTCAGTGCCCAGAATGAGGAATCGTTGTTTTTCAGAGCATTTTGCCTGCATTGCTCCTTTTTTCAATCTTGGGCAGGCAGATGGGGAAAATGGTTGAATAGTGTAGAAGGCTGGCCTGGTTTGTAGTGGGTACCTAAGGTACTTACACCTTATACCAGGTCCGATTATCCCTTATTAGTGAAATGTAGTCAGTGTCTAGAAGCCAGGCTCTCTAGTGGTAGTGTGAATGAGTAGCCAAGGCCTAACTAAGAGACATGCAAAGTTCATGCAATACGACTGTAGTCACACAGTACTCACACACATGAAAGAAAATACTCAGTGTTACAAAAATAAAGGTACTTTATTTTGGTGACACAAATGCCAAAAATACCAGAGACTATACTCCCTTAGGAGTTAAGTAATACGCAAATTATATACACTAGTATGCAGAAATGTGCATAAAAACAGTTGGAAAACAGTGCAATTAGTGAAAATCACAATAGTTTGAAATGGGCCTGAGAGAACACAAACCATATACTAAGAAAGTGGAATGCGAAAGTTGGCTTCCCATTTAGGCAAGTGTAGTGTGTAGAGGGGCGCTGGGAGCATTAGAAAACACCAAAGGTAAGTAATAGAACCCTCCCCAGAACCCAGGAAAGCAGGAATATATCACATTAACTTTCCTAGAACACACAAGAACACGGTAAAGAAGATTATGCAAGAATCAGAAGAGACTGAAAGACACCAACAATGGATTCCTGGACCTGAAGACCTGAGGAAGAAGGGGACCAAGTCCCAGGAATCACTGACGAGACCAGGAAGAACAGGAGCCCCTGCTAACCCGGATGAAGGTGCAAAAGAAGAACCACCGGTGAAGAAGAACAGTCAGTACTGCACCCAAGAAGACGTATGCCGGTTCCTTGTTGAGGCAGATGATGTTCCACGCCGGATGTATGATTGCAGTCTGGTTTGTGTTGCTGGATTCCGCCAACAAGCTTTGGCACACACAAAGCTCACGGTTAGTGGGAAATGGTGCTGCCCAGGACCATGAGGGACCTGGTGGCCTCTAGTCAGGAGGAGGAGACAGAGGAGGCTCTCAGCAACTCAGAGAGCCCTCAGAAGATCAGGCAGCCTGTACAGGAGTCCCACAGCATGGGGACAAAGAAGATACAAAAGAGGGCCCACGCATCACTACACAAAGGGATCCCACGCCACCGGAGAACCACGCAGGAGGCTGTGCATCGCAGAAAGGAGTGCTGGGGACCGGAGCTGCACAGTGCAAGAAGAACGTTGTGGAACAATGCCAACAAGCCTTGGCAACTGCAAAACACGTGGCGCACGGGGGTACTGTCTTGCGTGGGGAGGCAAGCTCTTACCTCCACCAAAGTTGGATAGTTGGACGTCAGGACAACTTCAATCTACCACCCGTGATGCTGGATCCATGCACTTCTTTAGGCGAGGGGACCCAAGCCACCGGTCGTCGATGCAGAGGGGTGCCTGCTGAAGCATGGAAGTGACTCCTTCACTTAAAGGGGGATTCCTTCATTCTTCTGGTGCAGGCTGAAGACTGGCTGTCCTCTGAGGATGCACAACTGGGAAACGGTTGCAGTTACTGGCACCAACTGACGATACAATGTTGCAGAAGTCGTCTTTGCTTCTTTGTTGCAGTTGTAGAGTTCCTGGAGGGTCTAGATGCAGTTTCTTCGGTAAGAAGGAGAAGTAAAGGATGCAGAGGATTCCTGCTGGAGTCTTGCAATCCGAACCGAAGAACCACCCGAGAGAGACCCTACATAGCTGTGACAGGGGATTGGTCAGCTACACAGGTAAGCACCTATCAGGAGAGGGCTCTGACGTCACCTGCTGGCACTGGACACTCAGATGCTCCCAAAGTTCCCTGCCACCTTGGAATCCAAGATGGCAAAACCCAAGGACCCTCTGGAGGAGCTCTGAACACCACCCATGGGGTGGTGATGGACAGGGGAATGGTCACTCCCATTTCCTTTGTCCAGTTTTCCGCCAGAGCAGGGACTGGGGGTCCCTGAAGCGGTGTAGACTGGATTATGCAAGGAGGGCACCATCTGTGCCCTTCTAAGCGTTTCCAAAGGCTCTGGGAGGCTACCCCTCCCATGCATGTAACACCTATTTCCAAGGGGAGAGGGTGTAACATCCCCATCCCAAAGGAAATCCTTTGTTCTGGCTTCCTGGGCTTGAGCTGCTCAAGCAACAGGAGGGCAGAAACCTGTCTGTGAGGGGGCAGCAGCTGGGGCTGCCTGGAAAACAACAGAAGGCAGTAATGGCAGTACTGGGGGTCCTCTAAAGAGCCCCCAGAGTGCATGGAATCATACAACCAATGCTTGCAAAAGCCTTAGGGTATGATTCCAATATGTTTGATACCAAACATGGCCATATTCAGAGCTACCATTGTGAAGCAGTACATAGGTAGTGACCTATGTACACTGTCCGCATAAAATGGCGTCCCGCACTCACAAAGTCTGGGGAAATGGTCCCAGAGGTTGTGGGGGCACCTCTGCTAGTGCAGGAGAGCCCTCTGTGATGCTATTCATTGTGTTTGACCAATGACTTTGTGTTTTACCACTGCGCATATTAGTTGCTCAATGTTCACCAGTAGCACATTATGGGGGTCATTACAACCCTGGCGGACGGCGTTAAAGCTGCGGTAATACCGCAAACAGGCCGGCGGAATAAAAAAGGGAATTATGACCGTGGCGGAAACTGCCAACATAGACAGCCACTTTAACACACCGACCGCCACGGCGGTACAGACAAGCAGCGCGGCGGTCACCGCCAATAGACAGGCGGAAGACAAAGTACTGCCCACAATATTACGACAGGCCAATCCGCCACCTTTTCCGGGGCGGATTCACCGTGGATAAAAACACGGCGGAAACAGCTTTAGCAATGGGAAAACGCTACCCTTAACACACTCCACGAGGAAGGAGGGCACCATGGAGCTGGAACTCCAAATACTCCCTGCGCTTGTCTTCCTGCTCCTCTACGAACATCAGCAACGGCGCCGCCGAAGACAATGGTGAGTACTGCACCTAACACATAAGGGAGGGGGGAGGCAAAAGTCAGGGACACACACACACCAATGCATTTCCAAACATCACAGTAACAACCCCCAACCCCCCCGGAAGAATGCAAAGACAAAAGGAAATCAGTACAACCATTGTAATGTATCAAAATACAGTAAGCTCATATATACATAAATATATACACATTCCAAATATATACATCACGATTAGTAGTGCAGGTATGCACAATTCAATGTCCGTGGACCACTGGGCCCACAATGCATGGGCGAGGCACACACGCGATACCTGTCCAGAAACGGAGAGAACACTGCAGGGGCATCAGATATAAATACAACAGGCACCTCAGGGCGAAGGGAAGGGGGGGCACCTCAGTCGGATGACAGCACCACACCAGATCCACGACGGGGCTCCATGCCTATTGATGTATCCTGGGGAGTGCAAAGCCACCGTCTCTCAAGTCTCTCCAGTGGGTGGTTTGCCCACTGCTTTATCCTGGGGAGTGCAAAGCCACAGTCTCTCAAGTCTCTCCAGTGGGTGGTTTGCCCACTGTACCATCCTGGGGAGTGCAAAGCCACAGTCTCTCAAGTCTCTCCAGTGGGTGGGTTGCCCACTGATTGTTCCTGGGGAGTGCAAGCCACAGACTCTCAAGTGAATAGCAGTCTCCACTGGTTCTGGAGGGGGACTGGTGCCCAGAGTGCTTCATCCTGTGAAGGATTCAGGTAGTGGATGCAGTTCTCCACTGGTTCTGGAGGGGGACTGGTGCCCAGAGTGCTTCATCCTGTGAAGGATTCAGGTAGTGGATGCAGTTCTCCACTGGTTCTGGAGGGGGACTGGTGCCCAGAGTGCATCACGCTCCCCGTGACGGTCCCAGTTCCGTCACTGTCCCAGCCGCACATGGGCTAACGATGCTTGAGTTGGCGGTGCTTGCCCTGTTCAGCGGTGCTTGCCATGGCAGTCTTTGCCCTGTTCAGCGCTGCTTGCCCTGTTCAGCGGTGCTTGTCCTGTTTAGCGGGGCTTGCCATGGCGGTCTTTGCCTTGTTCAGCAATGCTTGCCATGGCGGTCTTTGCCCTGTTCAGTGGGGCTTGACTTTTCTGTCTCTGACCTGTGCAGCGGTGTGTGGCATGACGGTCCCTCAGTGCCCAGCGGGGCTGTGGCTGCCGGGGCCCTCCAGGGCACTGACGCTGGCGGTGGTCTCCGGACCAGTGACGATAGTGCTGCCCTCCAGGGCACTGACTCTGGTGGTGGTCTCCGGACCAGTGAAGATAGTGCTGCCCTCCAGGGCACTGACGCTGGCGGTGGTCTCCGGACCAGTGACAATAGTGCTGCCCTCCAGGGCACTGACTCTGGCGGTGGTCTCCGGACCAGTGACGATAGTGCTGCCCTCCAGGGCACTGACTCTGGCAGTGGTCTCCGGACCAGTGACGATGGGGCTGGCGGTGGCTTTACAGGGGGTGGACTGGCAGTGCTTTGGCTCCGTGTCACACTGGCTGTCTTGTGCCCAGTGCACTCCACATACCTCTAACACGCACCACTGGTACCTGACTTTTTTTGGCTGAGATGCTAGTACAGGACCTATGAATTGGAGGGGGTGGGTGGTGGGACAGAGGTCAAGGTTGCTCAGGAAAAGTTTCTGACGAACACTGGGACGGGTAGCTGGAGGGGGTCTGGGAGTGGAGGAAGAGGAGGTGGTTGTAGGAGGTGTAACTTTAGATGATTTGGGTGCAGGTGCATGTTCTGGAGGCTGTTGTGAGGTGGATGGATGTTGGCTGTGTGTGTGCCCGCGTTTGTGTACTTTGGGAGGGGGCGTCACAGACACACTGGGAGAGGACACAGGGGACGTGTAAATGGTAGTGGGGGTGGTGAGTGCAGGTGAGCGGGGTGTGGTGCTGGGTGTTCTGGTGTGAGTCCTAGTGGCTGTAGTGGTAGTGTATGCAGGTGAGAGTGTAGACTAAACTGGGAGGGAGGAGGGAGACGACGAGGAGGGGGGAGGCAGTGGATTTTGCTGTGTCTGTATGTGGGTGATGCTTGTGTGAGTGCCTGTGGGATGTGTGGTGCCTATGTTTGTCTGAGCTGCCCTTGTGCGTTGAGGTGTGTGCAGGCTGGTCTGATGGTGTGCTTGGGATAGGCTGGGGTACAGGGGATTGGGTCTGGGTGGAGGAAGTTGGAGGGGGGAGGCTAGACACAGGGACAATGGCTGCCATCAGTGCTGAGGCCAGAGATTGCAGGGTTCGATGATGGGCAGCCTGACCAGAATGAATGCCCTCCAGGAATGCATTAGTGTGTTGCAACTCCCTTTCTACACCCTGGATGGCATTCACAATGGTAGACTGCCCAACAGTGAGTGATCTGAGGAGGTCAATGGCCTCCTCACTGAGGGCAGCAGGGGTGACAGGGGCTGAGGTGCCTGGGGCGAAGGTGATGCCCACCCTCCTGGATGAGCGGGCACGGAGCGAAGGCTGAGGGGCTGCTGGGAGGGCGGTGCTGGTAGGAGGGGTGGCGGCTGTACCTGTAGAAGTGGGGGGCACAGATGGTGCCGCCACCACAAGGGAGCTCCCATTGGAGGACGAGTCCGTGTCGCTGGTTGCTGATCCGGTGACCGACGTGAAGCTCCCCTCGCCCTCCGTCCCACTGGTGAGATCTGAGTCCGTGGTGTGGCCCTCCATGGCCATGTGGGATGCAGCCCCGTCGTGCTCCGGTGCACCTGTACCTCCGCCTGATGATGCTGATGCACACAAGAACAGGGAGAGCACAAAAAGGGGGGGGAGGGACGACAGAAGAAAGACAGGTTGAGTGCATGGCTTACCGCTACTGTTGGCGGACAGTACAGACACAGCAGCCCACAGCACTACGCCGTGCTCTTGGCCTCTACAGATGCAGTTCCTGGGATATGGCCTACATGGCTATGGGTGTCATCTGCCCACATAGATGACACAGGGGCATGTATACCTGTACTTGGCACTCTACAGAGGTGGGGTGGAGTGGCACATGGCCTGCATTCTGGAGGGGCCTAGCCTACGGAACTCGCCCTGGCCTAGGGAAACCCACAGCCCTCCTCCCCCACCCAAACCCCTCCACTGCGCGCAAAGTCAGCAGAATGAGAGTGTACTCACCCCCTTGTGTCTGCTGTGATGCCCTCATGCGCCCCTCCAACTCAGGGTAGGCCACCGCCAGGATCCGGAACATCAGGGGGGTCATGGTGCGACGGGCACCCCTCCCACGTTGGGAGGCCATCCCCAGCTGAGCCTCCGCCGTCTTCTTGCTCCAGCGGCGAATGTCCTCCCATCTTTTACGGCAGTGGGTGCTCCATCTCTGGTGGACCCCCAGGGTACGGACGTCCTTGGCGATGGCACGCCAAATATCCTTCTTCTGGTGGGCGCTGACCTACATGACAAGTACAGGGGAAGAAGAGAAGTCATTAGCAACAGCACCGTCGGAGTGAGTGTCCCACATCCCTGCCCTTGCCATGTGCCACATGCAATCACACTCCTTCATGCTCGCAGAACTCTGCCCCCTTCCTACTGACATCCAGCCCCCTCCACCCAGGCATAGCCCATACAACTTGCACCCTATGTACTCACCTGTTGGTCTGGAGGACCGTAGCGTAGCGTGTACTGGTGGAGGACCCCGTCCACGAGCTTCTCCAACTCCTGTGCAGTGAAGGCAGGGGCCCTTTCCCCAGACGCACGAGCCATTGTCTCTTCCAGACCGAGGTCACAAGAGCACTTGCAGTGTAGGTCCTCTCCTGTCGAAGATCAGGTATTGAGTGATTGAACAGATAGAAAATGGCGGTGACGTCCGCGGCGGTGCGAATCATCACCGCCGGCGCACTTCGTCATTGGCTCCTGGGACCCATAGGGTCCAATGTTAACCAATGCAGCATTGCTCCGCGGTCTACGACCGCCTACCGCGACGGTGTACAACGCCAGCGCAGTTACCTCACATCCCATTGTCCCAGTTTAGAGGTCAGGCATCCGCCATTTCAGGGGCCCACATGGCTTCATTTACAACTGCGTCACACATATCTAGGCCTGGACTCAACACACATACAGGAAGAAATTTGTATTTTGTGTCGTGTTCTGTGTAGCTGTGGGTACATACCTCAGAATTGGTTGACTCTGTGGTCGCTGTTGTCCTTCCTAGGCACCGTCAGCTGGGACATGTGAGGCGATGGCGGAATCCTCCGGTGTACCGACCGCTGGTGGACCTGTTAACAATGGAGGAGCGACATTTAATCATCACCTACAGGTTTGACCGTGCCACAATCCAGGAACTGTGTACCCAGTTGGAGCCAGACCTGATGTCACCAATCCGCCATCTAACAGGAATCCCCCCTCAAGTGCAGGTGCTATCAGTGCTCCATTTCCTAGCAAGTGGGTCATTTCAAACAACAGTGGCCATGGCATCAGGGATGTCCTAGCCTATGTTTTCCAACGTGTTGTCCAGAGTGTTGTCTGCCCTGCTGAAACACGTGAGGAGCTACATCGTTTTCCCTCAGGTGTAGGATTTGGCTACAGTTAAAGGTGACTTCTATGCCCTGGGACATATCCCTAACATCATAGGTGCCATTGATGGGACCCATGTGGCTTTGGTCCCCCCCCCCCCACAGGAGTGAATAGGTGTACAGGAACCAGAAGAGTTATCATTCCATGAATGTACAGATGGTATGTTTGGCAGACCAGTACATCTCCCAGGTAAATGCTATGTTCCCTGGCTCAGTGCATGATGCCTACATCCTGCGGAATAGCAGCATCCCGTATGTGATGGGTCAACTCCAGAGGCACCGGATGTGGCTATTAGGGGACTCTGGTTACCCATACCTGTCATGGCTATTGACCCCAGTGAGGAATCCCAGGACCAGGGCAGAGGAACGCTACAATGAGGCCCATGGGCGGACTAGGAGGGTGATCAAACGCACCTTCGGCCTCCTGAAGGCCAGGTTCAGGTGCCTCCATATGACAGGTGGTTCCCTATTCTACTCACCAAGGAAGGTGTGCCAGATCATCATCGCCTGCTCTATGCTTTACAACTTGGCTTTGCTACAACAGGTGCCTTTTCTGCAGGAGGATGGTCCAGATGACGGTGTTGTTGCAGCTGTGGAGCCTGTGGATAGCGATGAGGAGGAAGCAGAGGAAGAAGACATTGACAACAGGGACTCTGTCATACAGCAATATTTCCAGTGACAGACAGGTGAGAACAATTTGTTTACTATTACATTTACTTTCACACTTCTACCTCTATCCTGTCTGTCAGTTTGAAGTAGTATTTGCTAACTGAGTGGTACATTTCCATTAGGGTTTCACAGGTGTGGTTACCAACGTGTGTCATCTGCTTGCATCCTTCATTGGCTTGTGATATGTAACATAGGTATGTTAACATTACATTTTCAAACGGTTTTTGTCATTGTCATAGATAATACACATTTTCAAAATCACAGACTGACTCCAGATTGTTTTGTGGTTCAAGGGTGTTTATTGAAGTGCTAATTATTGGAGGGGGTGGCAAAATGGTCATGGGTGATGGTGGAGGAATGTCCATGGCAGAGTCCAGTCTATTAGTCTCACAGGTGCATTGCCCATATGGGCATAGGAAGTGGAGCTGGGGCAGTTCCAATCTGGACAGGGTAACAAAGTGGGACAGTCGGAGGACAATCAGGGTGGTCTCATTTCGGTCTTGCCATCTTGCTCTGTCCTATTCCTGGATCTCAGGGACTGCTTGCGGGGTGGTTCTCTGTCTGCAGGGGGTGGGGTGCTGGTGTGGTGGTCCTGTGGCGGGGCATCCTGTCCACTAGCACCGGCGGAGGTGGTGGGCAGTTCATAGTCCAGGCTAGTGTCAGGGGCCCCTTGGAGTGCCACGGTGTCCTTCATGGTCTTTTGTATGTCCTTCAGCACCCCTACGATGGTGCCCAGGGCGGAGCTGATGGTTCTGAGCTCCTCCCTGAACCCCAAATACTGTTCCTCCTGCATGCGCTGGGTCTCCTGAAACTTGGCCAGGACCGTAGCCATCGTCTCCTGAGAGCGGTGGTATGCTCCCATGATGGAGGAGAGGGCCTCGTGGAGAGTGGGTTCCCTTGGCCTGTCCGCCCCCTGTCGCACAGCAGCCCTCCCAGTTCCCCTTTGTTCCTGTGCCTCCGTCCCCTGGACCGTGTGCCCACTACCACTGCTCCCAGGTCCCTGTTGTTGTTGGGGTGGTGGATTCTCCTGGGTTCCCTGTAGTGGTGGACACACAGCTGATTGACGTGTCCTGGGTACGGAGGTATGGGCCCGCTGGGTGGGTGCTGTGCTGGTGTTACCAGAGGGTGGAAGGTCAGTGTTGGGCTGTGCCTGTGCGAGGGGAACCGACTGTCCCGAGGCCCACAATGGTCCGGGCTGGTCATCTGGATCCTGCTGTCATCACTGTGGGCCTCTTCTGTGGGTGGGGTAGAGATGTCTGGACCCTCCTGTCTGGTGACGTTACGTAGTGGTCCTGCAGGGGTATGAAAGCATGATTATTGCATCTGTGTGTGTCATGGTGTGCAATGGGTGGGTGAGCGTGTACTCCAGTGCAAGTATTCCTGTGTGGGTGCTTGTGTGATGATGATTCGGGGGTGTTATGGGTATGTGCAGTGGGCATGCTTTAGTGCTGGGTGTCCATGCTTTGTTGTGTCATGCAGGGCTTGGTGTTGGGATGGGTGGTTTGTGTTATTAGTACATTAGTGAGGAGTTGGAGTGATAGGGGAGGGGGTGAGGGTGGGGGGGTGTGATAGCATGCAGGTAGGGTGGGGGATATGATAGTTAAGATTTGACTTACCAGTGTCCATTCCTCCACCGACTCCTCCGCAGTCCTCTGGATGCATAATGGTCAAGACCTGCTCCTCCCATCTTGTTAGTTGTGGGGGAGGAGGTGGGGGTCCGCCGTCATTCCGCTGAATCGCGATGTTGTGCCTGGAGACCACTGAACGCACCTCCCCCCGTAGGTCGTTCTACCTCTTCCTTATGTCCTCCCGATTTCTTGGGTGGTGTCCCACTGCATTGACTCTGTCCACGATTCTTCGCCATAGCTCCATCTTCCTAGCTATAGAGGTGTGCTGCACCTGTGATCCAAATAGCTGTGGCTCTACCCGTACGATTTCCTCCACCATAACCCTGAGCTCCTCCTCCGAAAACCTGGGGTGTCTTTGGCGTGCCATGGGGTGGTGATGTGTGGGGTGGTGTATGTGGTGATGAGTGTGGTGATGTGTAGTGGTGTGGGGTGTTCTGTGCGTGGATGTTGTGTGGGTGATGGTGTTGTGTGCCTCTGTGTGGTGGGGTTGTCTTTTGCTGTGCTCTCTCTCTGTCGCCTTTGTCTCTAATTTTGGGTCGTAGGGGTTTGTGGGTGATGTGGGTGTGTGTTTTATATTGAATTGGGTGTGTGGGAGTGGTGTTTGTATGTGTATCAGGTGTGTGTATTTCGAATTGTCCAATGTGGCGGTGTTTTGGAGATGTGTGTGTATTTTGAGCGCGGCAGTGTGTACCGCCAATGGAATACCGCGGTTGAAAGACCGCCGTGTGGATTCGTGGGTCGTAATAGCATGGGCGTGTTTCTGTTGGCGTGACGGTGGAGGTTTTGTATCGCCGGTTTATCACTGACCTTTGGTGTGGCGGACTTGTGTGGGTGTCTGAATTTCGGCGGATTCCAAGCAGTGGGTCATAATAGCTGTGGCGGAATTCCGCGTCCGCGGCGGTGTATTGGCGGTCTTCTGCACGGTGGTAAGTGGCTTTTACTGCCAATGTTGTAATGACCCCCTATATGTTTTGTTCAGTTTAGCTGCCTATTGGCTTTAACATGGAGTTAGCCATTATATGCTGTATTCAGTTTAGCTGCCTATTGGCTTTGACATGACATTTGATATTTAGGTTAGCTGCCTATTGGCTTTAACGTGGGGTTAGACATTGCAGTTGAGACATTGCAGATGAGCTGTGTTTTTCCAAGCTGTGTTTTTCCACAAGATGGACCAAGCTGTTTTCTTCACACCAGACCTTAGCTGATAAGAGCACGTAGATTTTGTGTTTACCTCGCAATCCAGTCTGAGAGCGAGTGAGCTCAGGAGAATTGGCCCCTCTCCAATGTGCTTCAGGTCTCACACTGAGTTTGCTTTTAAGGATGACTCTGGGCTACAGTGAGTTAGATTGAATCTGCTCGACTTCAGACGGGAACTAGACATCAGTTGCCCGTCTCCTGTTTGGGTAGAGAATCTCTTTCTCGCAGTTGACCAGAGTCATTAACTTGCAGACCCCAGAAAGATGAAGCCCTACTGCCTTGTCCATACAGTGATGAATTTTGACTTTTATGCTTTGCTTTGAAGTCATGCTATAATACAATCGCATCTTTTTGGTGTGTACATTGCAACTGAGAAGTACTTTGATATATTTTGCTTTCATTGCTGCGACTACTTTTGAACGTGTGCTTCCAATCTACTAATTTCGTCTCTCAGGAACTTGTGGGTGGGGAATTAACAACAACAAATGAGGTTCTGTAAGCTCGGTTATGAGATAAGAGGGAAAGCAGAACACCCCCACACACAGGTACTCTGCACCCAGGCTTCAGGGTTGGAAGACCTGCAATATGGGTGACTTATAAGTGACCTGGTGCAGTGCAAATGGCAGTGAAAGGGTGCATGCACCATTTCACACAGGCTGCAATGGCAGTCCTGTAGAAGCCCTTGCATGGCCTCTCTATAGGTGGCAAAAGAAATGTTGCAGCCCGTAGAGATCCCCTGGAACCCCAATGCCCTGGGTACCTAGGTACCATATAGTAGGGACTTTAAGGGGTGACCAGTATGCCAAATTTGGGTGAAATACTGGGTTACCAGTATGCAGTAGCAAACTTTAGGGCGAGATAGAGCGTAATCACTAGGGTCCTGGTTAGCAGGATTCCAATGAACACAGTCAAATACACTGACAGGCAGAAATTGGGGGTACATGCCAAGAGGGTACTTTCCTACAAATAGCCTGTAGTTTCTTGTCTGTTTACCAAGCATCGAGAAATGGTAATTTTAATGATGTGAAACTCCTGAAGATTTAGTTTGTTGATGTAGAGTCTGTGCGGTAAAAGTACCATATCTTTTTATTTGTATGGCAGATATGGTGGTTGTTCTCCCTTCTTGGTTTGCCCTCATGAGCTCTGATTTTCTGTTATTACCCAATCGGAGCAAATCTGAGAAGATGAACCCATGGACCAAATCTGCTGCATTTGAGGTATGTGAATGGTTAGATGAGGGTGCTATGCTCATCATGGATGCCATTTAGGTGTCACCATGGGTTGCAGCTGTGACCCCCGCACTTGACTTAGCGACCCCTGACTTCAGAGGTGGCAAATTCAGTGCCAGGAACACAGTGGCAACTTGTTAGTTGGGGCTGTGCTCTCTTTGTTTTCTGTCAATTTTTATTACACTAATCGTGAATTATAACATATTATCAGCGTCCGCTGCTGCAAATCTCAATAGTGGGGTGGTGAGGGGATGATGGAGACAGGGGTAATAAATAATAAATTCAAAATTACCATTCTCGACGCCAAGCTCCTTCTCTTCCGGTGTCCCAGCATTCCCTGGGACACCAACACAGGGTCCCCAGAAATCCTGGTGCTGCTCTCATGCTAGGATTTGTCTGAGCGACTTGGTCTGCCGCTCAGACAGCTGACTGGAGCCTGTGCAGAAACCTAAGTGCACATGTGTGTTAGGCCGGCCTGAGACGGCCACCTAAACACACATGCGCACATTGTGCACAGACTCCACTTGCCCTCCCATGGCCCAGCCCTGCCCCTCCCTGCACATGCTGCTGGCTGAGTGGGCAGGTGTAAAATAAAACAATAATGAAATATTGTTTTATTTTACAGTTGCTGACTCTTACCCAGGGCAACGCTCTTCTGCTATTGCAGAGGAGCCACCCCAGCATATTTTTCACTATTACTGTAATAAAAATGAGTTACAGTTAGCTGGAATATGCCCTTCAGGGGCAGCTGAGGTAAGTGAAAATGGTTTTAAGTGAAAATTCTGTGCATGCTGTAGGAAAGTACCATCTTGCCTGGCATGTTACCCCCATATTTCACTGTATATATGTTGTTTTAGTTGTATGTGTCACTGGGACCCTGCCAGCCAGGGCCCCAGTGCTCATAAGTGTGCCCTGTATGTGTTACCTGTGTTATGACTAACTGTCTCACTGAGGCTCTGCTATTCAGAACCTCAGTGGTTATGCTCTCTCATTTCTTTCCAAATTGTCACTAACAGGCTAGTGACCACTTTCACCAATTTACGTGGGCATACTGGAACACCCTTATAATTCCCTAGTATATGGTACTGAGGTACCCAGGGTATTGGGGTTCCAGGAGATCCCTATGGGCTGCAGCATTTCTTGTGCCACCTATAGGGAGATCTGACAATTCTTACACAGGCCTGCCAGTGCAGCCTGAGTGAAATAACATCCACGTTATTTCACAGCCATTTACCACTGCACTTAAGTAACTTATAAGTCACCTTTATGTCTAACCTTTACCTGGTAAAGGTTGGGTGCTAAGTTACTTAGTGTGTGGGCACCCTGGCACTAGCCAAGGTGCTCCCACATTGTTCAGGGCAAATTCCCCGGACTTTGTGAGTGCGGGGACACCATTACACGCTTGCACTATACATATGTCACGACATATGTATAGCGTCACAATGGTAACTCCGAACATGGCCATGTAACATGTCTAGGATCATGGAATTGTCACCCCAATGCCATTCTGGCATTGGGGAGACAATTCCATGATCCACCGAGTCTCTAGCTCAGACCCGGGTACTGCCAAACTATCTTTCCCGGGGTTTCCCTGCAGCTGCTGCTGCTGCCAACCCCTCAGACAGGTTTCTGCCCTCCTGGGGTCCAGCCAGGCTTGTCCCAGGAGGGCAGAACAAAGAACTTCCTCAGAGAGAGGGTGTTACACCCTCTCCCTTTGGAAAAAGGTGTCAGGGCTGGGGAGGAGTAGCCTCCCCCAGCCTCTGGAAATGCTTTGATGGGCACAGATGGTGCCCATCTCTGCATAAGCCAGTCTGCACCGGTTCAGGGATCCCTCAGCCCTGCTCTGGCGCGAAACTGGACAAAGGAAAGGGGAGTGACCACTCCCCTGACCTGCACCTCCCCTGGGAGGTGCCCAGAACTCCTCCAGTGTGCTCCAGACCTCTGCCATCTTGGAAACAGAGGTGCTGCTGGCACACTGGACTGCTCTGAGTGGCCAGTGCCAGCAGGTGACGTCAGAGACTCCTTCTGATAGGCTCCTTCAGGTGTTGCTAGCCTATCCTCTCTCCTAGGTAGCCAAACCTCCTTTTCTGGCTATTTAGGGTCTCTGCTTTGGGGAATTCCTTAGATAATGAATGCAAGAGCTCATCAGAGTTCCTCTGCATCTCTCTCTTCACCTTCTGCCAAGGAATCGACTGCTGACCGCGCTGGAAGCCTGCAAAACTGCAACAAAGTAGCAAAGACGACTACTGCGACCTTGTAATGCTGATCCTGCCGCCTTCTCGACTGTTTTCCTGGTGGTGCATGCTGTAGGGGTAGTCTGCCTCCTCTCTGCACTAGAAGCTCCGAAGAAATCTCCTGTGGGTCGACGGAATCTTCCCCCTGCAACCGCAGGCACCAAAGAACTGCATCACCGGTCCTCTGCGTCTCCTCTCAGCACGACGAGCGAGGTCCCTTGAACTCAGCAACTCTGTCCAAGTGACTCCCACAGTCCAGTGACTCTTCAGTCCAAGTTTGGTGGAGGTAAGTCCTTGCCTCCCCACGCTAGACTGCATTGCTGGGAACCGCGTGTTTTGCAGCTGCTCCGGCTCCTGTGCACTCTTCCAGGATTTCCTTTGTGCACAGCCAAGCCTGGGTCCCCGGCACTCTAACCTGCAGTGCACGACTTCCTGAGTTGTCCTCCGGCGTCGTGGGACCTTACTTTGTGACTTCGGGTGAGCTCTGGTTCACTCCACTTTGTAGTGCCTGTTCCGGCACTTCTGTGGGTGCTGCTTGCTTCTGAGTTGGCTCTTTGTCTTGCTGGACGCCCCCTCTGTCCCCTCACGCAATTGGCGACATCCTTGTCCCTACTGGGCCACAGCAGCATCCAAAAACCATAACCGCAACCCTTGCAGCTAGCAAGGCTTGTTTGCGGTCTTTCTGCACGAAAACACCTCTGCACAACTCTTCACAACGTGGGACATCCATCCTCCAAAGGGGAAGTTTCTAGTCCTTGTCGTTCTTGCAGAATCCACAGCTTCTACCATCCGGTGGCAGCTTCTTTGCACCCACAGCTGGCATTTCCTGGGCATCTGCCCACTCCCGACTTGATCGTGACTTTTGGACTTGGTCCCCTTGTTCCACAGGTACTCTCGTCTGGAAATCCATTGTTGTTGCATTGCTGGTGTTGGTCTTTCCTGCAGAATTCCCCTATCACGACTTCTGTGCTCTTTGGGGAACTTAGGTGCTCTTTGCACCCACTTTTCAGGGTCTTGGGGTGGGCTATTTTTCTAACCCTCACTGTTTTCTTACAGTCCCAGCGACCCTCTACAAGGTCACATAGGTTTGGGGTCCATTCGTGGTTCGCATTCCACTTCTAGAGTATATGGTTTGTGTTGCCCCTATCCCTATGTGCCCCCATTGCATTCTATTGTGACTATACATTGTTTGCACTGTTTTCTATTGCTATTACTGCATATTTTGGTATTGTGTACATATATCTTGTGTATATTTGCTATCCTCATACTGAGGGTACTCACTGAGATACTTTGGCATATTGTCATAAAAATAAAGTACCTTTATTTTTAGTATATTTTAGTATTGTGTTTTCTTATGATATTGTGCAAGTGACACTAGTGGTACTGTAGGAGCTTCACTCGTCTCCTAGTTCAGCCTAAGCTGCTCTGCTAAGCTACCTTTTCTATCAGCCTAAGGTGCTAGACACCCCTCTACACTAATAAGGGATACCTGGGCCTGGTGCAAGGTGTAAGTACCCCTTGGTACTCACTACAAGCCAGTCCAGCCTCCTACATTGGTTGTGCAGCGGTGGGATAAGTACTTTGCAACTACTTACCACTTTGTCATATTGTACTTTTCATAAGAGAAAAATATACAAAACAAGTTCAGTGTATGTACACCTAACCAAAAAGTTTTGCTTTTCTTCTCTCACTTCTTTGCTAAGTGCTGAAAAGTACCTCTAAACTTTCAAAAAGTTCTTAAAAAGTTTTAAAAGTTTTTTTTTCTGTCCTTTAAAAAGTTCTGAAAACTTTTTTCTCACTTTTTCTGTCCCTTAAACACTTTCTATAATGTCTGGCACAGATCAAACTGTTGATCTGTCCAAACTTGCTTATGATCACCTTAGCTGGAAAGGAGCTAGGAGTCTCTGCGTTGAAAGAGGTTTAGGGGTAGGGAAGAATCCCTCTAGAGATCTATTGGTTAATATGCTCATTGAACAAGATAAGACCTTAGTTGGCACTTCTGTAGAGAAATTAGCTGATGGTTCTCAATCTGACCCTGGGGCACCCCTAGCAAAAGATTTAGAAGGGAACCTTCCCAACCTGCCCATTAGCAGGCCACCTAGCATAGCTGGTACTGATGTGAATTCACATCACAGTAAGAGTGTTTCTTCTCATCACAGTAGGAGTGTTACTTCTGTAGGCCAGAATGTTAGAGTGCCATCTGTTAGGGCCAGGTCTCCCTCTGTTCATTCTCACCATACTTCTGTGTCAAGGCATGCCCCTCCCACCCACCCTGATGACAGAGTGTTAGAAAGGGAGCTCAATAGATTGAGAGTGGAAGAATCCAGGCTGAAGCTCAAGAAGCAACAGCTGGATTTAGATAGGCAGTCCTTTGATTTAGAAAGAGAAAGACAGAGGTTGGGGTTAGGACCCCATGGTGGCAGCAGCAGTATTCCAAATAGTCATCCTGCAAAAGAGGATGATTCTAGGAATCTGCACAAGATAGTTCCCCCTTACAAGGAGGGGGATGACATTAACAAGTGGTTTGCTGCACTTGAGAGGGCCTGTGTTGTACAGGAGGTCCCTCAAAGGCAGTGGGCTGCTATCCTATGGCTATCTTTCAGTGGAAAGGGTAGGGATAGGCTCCTTACTGTTAAAGAAAGTGATGCCAATAATTTTGCAGTTCTTAAGAATGCACTCCTAGATGGTTATGGCTTAACCACTGAACAGTACAGGATGAAGTTCAGAGAAACCAAAAAGGAGTCTTCACAAGACTGGGTAGACTTTGTTGACCATTCAGTGAAGGCCTTGGAGGGGTGGTTACATGGCAGTAAGGTTTCTGACTATGAAAGTTCACACAGGGGGTGACAAGGATGGCAAGAAGAAGGATGGTAAGTCTTCTGACAAGGGTGGGGACAAATCTAAAAATTAGTCTTCATCAGGCCCACAAAAACTCTCTGGTGGGGGTGGTGGGCCCAAATCCTCTTCAAATCAAAACAAAGAAAAGAAACCATGGTGCTATTTATGTAAAATAAAAGGCCATTGGACAACAGATCCCAGTTGTCCAAAGAAAGGCACCAAGCCTCCTACCACGACAACCCCTGCTGCTACACCTAGTGCCCCTAGTAATAGCTGTGGTGGTGGGAGCAAACCTACTAATAGCCAATCCAAGGGAGTAGCTGGGCTCACTTTTGGTAATTTAGTTGGGGTTGGTCTTGTTAGGGAGACCACAGAGGCTGTGTTAGTCTCTGAGGGGGCTATTGATTTAGCCACCTTGGTTGCTTGTTCCCTTAACATGGATAAGTACAAGCAACTACCCCTAATAAATGGTGTTGAGGTTCAGGCCTACAGGGACACAGGTTCCAGTGTTACAATGGTAATAGAGAAACTGGTCCACCCTGAACAACACCTACTTGGTCACCAGTACCAAGTGACTGATGCTCATAACAACACTCTTAGCCACCCCATGGCTGTTGTGAATCTCAACTGGGGGGTGGGGGGTGTTACTGGTCCAAAGAAAGTTGTGGTTGCCTCAGATTTACCTGTAGACTGTCTACTAGGGAACGATTTAGAGACATCAGCTTGGGCAGAAGTGGAGTTGGAGGCTCATGCAGCACTGCTGGGCATTCCAGGGCATATTTTTGCTTTGACCAGGGCTCAAGCCAAAAAGCAAAAAGGACAGGGTGACTTGGATCCTGGAAGAATGGACCAGGTGCTCCCTAAAGCTAGGGTTAGTAAAGGTAAAACACTACCAACTATCCCTCCCTCTACAGTGGATTCATCTTCTGAGGAAGAAGAATTTCCACCCTGTGCAGAACCTACACCATTGGAGCTGGAAGCAGACACTGCTGAGCTTTTGGGTGAAAGGGGGCCTGCCAGGGAGGAGCTGAGTGTGGCACAGCATACCTGTCCCACACTAGAGGGTCTAAGGCAGCAAGCTGTCAACCAAGCAAATGGGGATGTCAGTGACTCTCACAGAGTTTACTGGGAGGATAACCTTTTGTATACTGAAGCAAGGGATCCAAAACCTGGAGCTGCCAGGAGATTGGTGATTCCTCAGGAATACAGAAAGTTCCTCCTAACTCTAGCCCACGACATTCCCTTAGCTGGACATTTGGGGAAAATGAAAACTTGGGACAGGCTTGTCCCCTTTGTTCATTGGCCTAGAATGTCAGAGGACACAAAGGAATTTTGTAAGTCCTGTGAAACCTGTCAAGCCAGTGGCAAGACAGGTGGCACCCCAAAGGCACCCCTTATTCCACTGCCTGTGGTTGGGGTTCCCTTTGAAAGGGTAGGGGTTGACATAGTTGGCCCCCTTGACCCTCCTACTGCTTCAGGCAATAGGTTTATCTTGGTGGTAGTGGACTATGCCACCAGATATCCTGAAGCAATTCCTCTAAGGACCACTACAGCTCCTGCAGTGGCAAAGGCCCTCCTGGGAATCTTTTCCAGGGTGGGTTTCCCAAAAGAGGTGGTATCAGACAGGGGAAGCAATTTCATGTCTGCTTACTTAAAGGCCATGTGGAAGGAATGTGGTGTGACATACAAGTTCACTACACCCTATCATCCACAAACAAATGGACTGGTTGAGAGGTTTAATAAAACTCTCAAAGGAATGATAATGGGACTCCCTGACAAACTCTGCAGGAGATGGGATGTCCTGTTACCTTGCCTCCTTTTTGCTTACAGGGAGGTACCCCAGAAAGGAGTGGGCTTCATCCCCTTTGAACTCCTATTTGGACACCCTGTAAGAGGTCCTCTAACACTTGTGAAGGAGGTTTGGGAACAACCTTTAAAAGCTCCAAAGCAAGACATAGTGGACTATGTACTTGGCCTAAGATCTAGGATGGCTGAGTACATGAAAAAGGCCAGTAAAAACCTTCAGGCCAGCCAAGAGCTCCAAAAACAATGGCATGACCAGAAATCTGTTTTGGTTCAGTACCAACCAGGGCAGAAAGTGTGGGTCTTGGAGTCTGTGGCCCCAAGAGCACTCCAAGACAAATGGAGTGGACCCCACATAATTGTTGAAAAGAAGGGTCAAGTCACCTACTTAGTTGACTTAGGCACTGCCAGGAGTCCCCTTAGGGTGCTCCATGTCAATCGCCTGAAACCCTACTATGACAGGGCTGATCTCACCCTGCTCATGGCAACAGATGAGGGACAGGAAGAAGAGAGTGACCCTCTCCCTGATCTCTTCTCTTCCACAGAACAAGATGATCTAGTGGAAGGTGTAGTTTTGGCAGATTGTCTTACTGCTGAGCAAAAAGACCACTGCATAAATCTCCTGGGTCAGTTTTCTGAACTCTTTTCTACTGTGCCAGGCACCACTTCTTGGTGTGAGCACCCTATAGATACTGGAGACAGCTTGCCTGTCAAAAGTAAGATCTATAGGCAGCCTGACCATGTCAGAGACTGCATAAAACAAGAGGTGCAGAAAAATGCTTGAACTGGGAGTGGTTGAGCACTCTGAAAGTCCATGGGCTTCTCCTGTGGTACTTGTACCAAAACCTCATTCCAAAGATGGTAAAAGGGAAATGAGATTTTGTGTTGACCACAGAGGTCTCAACCAGGTAACCAAAACTGATGCTCACCCTATACCCAGGGCAGATGAGCTAATAGATACACTGGCATCTGCCAAGTATCTAAGCACCTTTGATTTGACTGCAGGGTATTGGCAGATCAAGTTATCAGAGGATGCAAAAGCAAAAACTGCATTTTTCAACCATTGGAGGCCATTACCAATTCACAGTAATGCCTTTTGGATTGAAAAATGCACCTGCCACTTTTCAAAGGTTGGTGAACACAGTCCTGCAAGGGCTGGAAGCTTTTAGTGCAACATATCTAGATGATAAAGCTGTCTTTAGCTCCAGCTGGGATGATCACCTGGTCCACCTATGGAAAGTTTTGGAGGGGCCCTGCAAAAGGCAGGCCTCACTATCAAGGCTTCAAAGTGCCAGATAGGGCAGGGGAAAGTGGTTTATCTGGGACACCTGGTAGGTGGAGAACAGATTGCACCACTTCAGGGGAAAATCCAAACTATTATAGATTGGGTTCCCCCTACAACTCAGACTCAGGTGAGAGCCTTTTTAGGCCTCACTGGGTACTACAGGAGGTTCATAAAGAACTATGGCTCCATTGCAGCCCCTCTTAATGACCTGACATCTAAAAAAAATGCCTAAGAAGGTATTATGGACAGCAAACTGTGAGAACGCTTTTGAGGAGCTGAAGCAGGCCATGTGCTCTGCACCTGTCCTGAAAAGCCCATGTTACTCCAAAAAATGCATTGTCCAAACTGATGCATCTGAATTAGGGGTAGGGGCAGTCTTATCACAACTTAATTCTGAGGGCCAGGATCAACCTGTTGCTTTTATCAGCAGGAGGTTGACCCCTAGAGAAAAGCGTTGGTCTGCCATAGAGAGGGAGGCCTTTGCTGTGGTCTGGGCACTGAAGAAGTTGAGGCCATACCTGTTTGGTACTCACTTCATTGTTCAGACAGACCACAAACCTCTACTTTGGCTAAAACAAATGAAAGGTGAAAATCCTAAATTGTTGAGGTGGTCCATATCCCTACAGGTAATGGACTATACAGTGGAACATAGACCTGGGAGTACCCACTCCAATGCAGATGGACTCCCCAGATATTTCTTTCCAAATTGTCACTAACAGGCTAGTGACCAATTTCACCAATTTACATTGGTATACTGGAACACCCTTATAATTCCCTAGTATATGGTACTGAGGTACCCAGGGTATTGGGGTTCCAGGAGATCCCTATGGGCTGCAGCATTTCTTGTGCCACCTATAGGGAGATCTGACAATTCTTACACAGGCCTGCCAGTGCAGCCTGAGTGAAATAACGTCCATGTTATTTCACAGCCATTTACCACTGCACTTAAGTAACTTATAAGTCACCTATATGTCTAACCTTTACCTGGTAAAGGTTGGGTGCTAAGTTACTTAGTGTGTGGGCACCCTGGCACTAGCCAAGGTGCTCCCACATTGTTCAGGGCAAATTCCCCGGACTGTGTGAGTGCGGGGACACCATTACACGCGTGCACTATACATATGTCACGACATATGTATAGCGTCACAATGGTAACTCCGAACATGGCCATGTAACATGTCTAGGATCATGGAATTGTCACGGGAGACAATTCCATGATCCCCGAGTCTCTAGCTCAGACCCAGGTACTGCCAAACTACCTTTCCCGGGTTTTCACTGTAGCTGCTGCTGCTGCCAACCCCTCAGACAGGTTTCTGCCCTCCTGGGGTCCAGCCAGGCCTGTCCCAGGAGTGTCCCAGGAGTTGTGGAGAAGTGTGGCACAATGGTTAGAGCGGCAGACCCTGAAGCAGAGATCTGGCTCAAGACCAGGGTTCAAGTCCCGCTTCGGCAGGTCTTGGGCTCAATTCCCTTGGACCAGATAATTCTCGCCTCTGTGCCTAATCTAATTAATGGGTGCAACTCTGGGCAATAGCTTGCTTAATCTCCACAACGGCCCCAACAGCGCTTGGATGCTTGGCTTCACCCTGGGGGTGCCCAGGAGTGGGCACCTCACAGGGAAAAGCCAGGAGGGGTTCCATAGCGGTATGAGTACAGCGCCTTGAGACCCTAACGGGTGAGTAGTGCGCTATACAAGTGCAAAGTTTACAGTTTTACAGGAGGGCAGAACAAAGGACTTCCTCAGAGAGAGGGTGTTACACCCTCTCCCTTTGGAAAAAGGTGTCAGGGCTGGGGAGGAGTAGCCTTCCCCAGCCTCTGGAAATGCTTTGATGGGCACAGATGGTGCCCATCTCTGCATAAGCCAGTCTGCACCGGTTCAGGGATCCCTCAGCCCTGCTCTGGCGCGAAACTGGACAAAGGAAAGGGGAGTGACCACTCCCCTGACCTGCACCTCCCCTGGGAGGTGCCCAGAGCTCCTCCAGTGTGCTCCAGACCTCTGCCATCTTGGAAACAGAGGTGCTGCTGGCACACTGGACTGCTCTGAGTGGCCAGTGCCAGCAGGTGACGTCAGAGACTCCTTCTGATAGGCTCCTTCAGGTGTTGCTAGCCTATCCTCTCTCCTAGGTAGCCAAACCTCCTTTCCTGGCTACTTAGGGTCTCTGCTTTGGGGAATTCCTTAGATAATGAATGCAAGAGTTCATCAGTGTTCCTCTGCATCTCTCTCTTCACCTTCTGCCAAGGAATCGACTGCTGACCGCGCTGGAAGCCTGCAAAACTGCAACAAAGTAGCAAAGATGACTACTGCGACCTTGTAATGCTGATCCTGCCGCCTTCTCGACTGTTTTCCTGGTGGTGCATGCTGTGGGGGTAGTCTGCCTCCTCTCTGCACTAGAAGCTCCGAAGAAACCTCCTGTGGGTCGACGGAATCTTCCCCCTGCAACCGCAGGCACCAAAGAACTGCACCACCGGTCCTCTGGGTCTCCTCTCAGCACGACGAGCGAGGTCCCTTGAACTCAGCAACTCTGTCCAAGTGACTCCCACAGTCCAGTGACTCTTCAGTCCAAGTTTGGTGGAGGTAAGTCCTTGCCTCCCCACGCTATACTGCATTGCTGGGAACCGCGTGTTTTGCAGCTGCTCCGGCTCCTGTGCACTCTTCCAGGATTTCCTTTGTGCACAGCCATGCCTGGGTCACCTGCAGTGCACGACCTCCTGAGTTGTCCTCCGGCGTCGTGGGACCTTACTTTGTGACTTCGGGTGAGCTCCGGTTCACTCCACTTTGTAGTGCCTGTTCCGGCACTTCTGCGGGTGCTGCTTGCTTCTGAGTGGGCTCTTTGGCTTGCTGGACGCCCCCTCTGTCCCCTCACGCAATTGGCGACATCCTGGTCCCTCCTGGACCACAGCAGCATCCAAAAACCCTAACCGCAACCCTTGCAGCTAGCAAGGCTTGTTTGCAGTCTTTCTGCACGAAAACACCTCTGCACGACTCTTCACGACGTGGGACATCCATCGTCGAAAGGGGAAGTTTCTAGCCCTTGTCGTTTTTGCAGAATCCACAGCTTCTACCATCCGGTGGCAGCTTCTTTGCACCCACAGCTGGCATTTCCTGGACATCTGCCCACTCCCGACTTGATCGTTACTTTTGGACTTGGTCCCCTTGTTCCACAGGTACTCTCGTCTGGAACTCCATTGTTGTTGCATTGCTGGTGTTGGTCTTTCCTGCAGAATTCCCCTATCACGACTTCTGTGCTCTTTGGGGAACTTAGGTGCACTTTGCACCCACTTTTCAGGGTCTTGGGGTGGGCTATTTTTCTATCCCTCACTGTTTTCTTACAGTCCCAGCGACCCTCTACAAGGTCACATAGGTTTGGGGTCCATTCGTGGTTCGCATTCCACTTCTAGAGTATATGGTTTGTGTTGCCCCTATCCCTATGTGCCCCCATTGCATTCTATTGTGACAATACATTGTTTGCACTGTTTTCTATTGCTATTACTGCATATGTTCGTGTTGTGTACATATCTCTTGTGTATATTTGATATCCTCATACTGAGGGTACTCACTGAGATACTTTGACATATTGTCATAAAAATAAAGTACCTTTATTTTTAGTACATCTGTGTATTGTGTTTTCTTATGATATTGTGCAAGTGACACTAGTGGTACTGTAGGAGCTTCACTCGTCTCCTAGTTCAGCCTAAGCTGCTCTGCTAAGCTACCTTTTCTATCAGCCTAAGCTGCTAGACATCCCTCTACACTAATAAGGGATACCTGGGCCAGGTGCAAGGTGTAAGTACTCAGTCCAGCCTCCTACTCATGCTTGCGGGTGAGAGTGCGTTTATGTGAGAGTGTGTGTAAGTGTGAATTTGTGTGTATGTGTAAGTATGTGTGTGTGAGTGAAAGCGGGGGTCAAAGGGCGTGTGATCTCATTTCACGTCCTTTGGCATTTTGGTGTATTGATGTCCATGATGTTCATGCATGGTTTTGTTAACCTGCCAAGGAATAGGCATTAGTAGACCTATTTTCATGTCTAAGCATTGAGAGATCAGTGGCAGTGAGAGTGTGAAAAAAATGTCTAATGTAGAATTATAGCATTGCACATTAAATCATATGGTCACATTTTTATACTGGCTGCAGTTTGCACAGATATTTATTTAAACTCTTTCTATATTGCTGCCATAGTGATCTTCTAGGATTGTGATATACTGCCCGCCAACATTTTGTAGTGCTGACCCCACGTGTGCAGATTGAGTGCTTAGTTCTCATTCTGCTCCACCACAGGTACGGTTGGGAGGGAGCAGAGAATTGTTGGTGAAATTGCAGTTTTTATCATCTCACAGAAACAACAGTTGAATATGCCACAGAAATAATGTGTCATCTCCCAGCAAATACCAGGCCAGGTATCCTCACATTAGCAACTTATATGTTAAAACCCAAAGGTCTCAGCTCAGTTTTTGCTCTTTAGTGAACATGTATACAACAGATAGGAGGACTAGTATCTGAATGATTTTCTGAGATAGCAGAGCAAGCAGTGATCATCTGGGTACCAGTCAAGTAGAAATTAATTCAGACACTTTGTTTTCCATTTTTAAAAAGTGTATTGTTTTCAGTATTACCATACATTGCAGTTGAGGTAAACTAGGGTTTTATTCAGCAGCACGTATTTCTCATACGTTTGGCATAGAATTAATTTGTGAAGTTTTAGACCAGTTTCTTCTCTATAAGAAAATCTTTTAGGCGTTTGATTTGCCAGAGTCCAACCGATGTAAGGATTAAGGTCTGTACAACAGCCCACCACAACACATTGCTGTTTGTATCTTCACTTTTCATACGGTAGAACTCTTCTCGTTCCTAGTATGAATAGAAACAAAACAGAAAATTATGACAAACTTTATAATAAAACGCATGCTTTTCTAGAATCTGGAAGTGAGCAATACACATTTAATCATCCTGCCTTGATTAAGAATGGTCAAGAGTAGAGCACTGGGGTATAGATTGGACTACACTAGAGGTCTTAGGATTTAGGCACGGATAGAATTAGTAGGGGATAAACAGGGGTACAGTAACTAGGGTTTAAGTACAGGTAGAGCTGCTCCGATATCTGTGGTTGTAGAATTATTAGTTATATAATTGTGGCATAGGTGGCAAAGTATATGTAGGTGGAGCTTCACAAAGGTACAAAGGGGAACAGTGGTACTAGCGTGTAGGCAGAAGTGGAGAGTAGGGTAAAGGAAAGACAGCAGTTTAAGTAGAAGGAGAGAGGAATCAGCTGCGGTATAAGAAAATGATTGAAGAGAGAAGAGTGGAGGCGGTCTCTACCCCAAACAAGGAAAAGAGGTAGTAGGATGGATGTCCCCATAAATATGAAAGATAGGATTCATGTAAGACAGAAGAACATGATTAGTTAAATGGGTTTTTTCCAGACTAGCATACAGTCATAAAAAATTGGCAGTGATAAAAGTACAAACCAGAGTGCCTACCTTTTTTTACGAGTCTGGTGACTTAACAACTAATTTATATTCTTTAAGCCATTAACAGACACATGCAATATTATGATGGCAAGGGACCAGCAGCATCACAGCAGATGCTCCAGGTCCAGGTAGCCTTATCTACCCACTAGGCGTGACTGGCACACCTAAAGAGCAACAAAATAAAGTGATCCTCATTAAGGAGGGTACTCATAGATTGTATAAAGAACTGAGAAATAGGCTGTACACAGGATACTAGTCTGCAAGAGGCAATGATAGAAGGGTGTTTGTGCTGAGCTATAGTACTACATCAGTGGTCATTGCTACATTAATGCTGTGACTTGGACAGATCCTCTATCCTTAAGACTGGTATCAAGTGTATTTTGTTACTATTCGACCCCACTACCCCAACCCTACTACTGCATCGATTGTTTTAAACTATCATTATATTGATTAAATATTTTACTTAATTTATCCCTATCCCTTAATTTAAATTCATGATTGCTCCCCTCCAGAGAGCAAGCCACCTACACTATTACTGCCTGCCAGTCTCCCACCTACGTATCGGGGATCACAGTGACAACTGGAGTGGCTCTAGCCAATAGATTGACCCAGTAAATTATATCTTTTGGTAGTACCTCAACTACTTTGGAGATTCAATAAAACCCACACCCTACATGCCTCCCAAACAATCTCAAATGAATAGAGTCTCTACCCAGCTGAAGCATGGGACTAATGCCTCCCCACCAGCACAGAGGGCAATATTGCTTTAACCAAGGAATATCTCTTTACCTCCCTTTAGGATTTCAATTTAGAACTACGCAAAGAAATCAAGGATGACCTCTTTGGTGGCTCTTCGCTCCGATCTCACCTCCAAATTTACTGCGTTACAGCAAGATGTGGGCTCTAACAGAACATAGACACTTGATCTCGATACTGCTTGTCAGACCATCACACAACGAGTAGAACGTCTCACGAGCACCTTAGATCGCCTTAAAGCACAACCATATGCCATGCTTCTGAAGTGTGATGACTGGAAAAACTGCTCTCGACACAACAACATATGGCTGCAAGGCTTGTAGGAAGGAGCAGAGGGCCCAGATTTAGATGCCTTCATGATGGATCTCTTTTTGGAATTCCTGGAAGAGGGAGGCCTCCAAAGTAAAGTCAAATCAAATCCACAGACTCGGTCCACTAAACCAGAGTGAGGGGAAACGTAAACAGAGATGTTTTTTGCAAAATTGCATTCCTTCAGAGTCAAAGAGGCTATCTTGCAGGCAGCACGAAGAAAAGAGGAGTTGACATTTCATGCTTGGTTTTCCAGGTCGTCGCTCCAGATGACTGTGACCCGTAGACGACACTTCAGACCAGTCACCGACAAACTGCGACAGGACAATGTTAAGTATAGATGGACCTACATTTTTGGCCTGGCATTTGCCTACCAGAACAAGGCATACCTCTTCAATGATCTTCCAGTAGCAGTGGCCTTGCTTGGACTGAAGCTGTCTGATTTGTACCACTATGAAGGACTAATGGAGGAATCGTCCATGAGCTCCACAACTGATACAGATGAATATGTGACAGAACAACTAGGTCCTAAACAACTACAGCCTAAACCACTACTGCTAAACAACTAAAAAGTCTCTACAACTAAGTACTGAACAACTACTGTCTAAACAACAATTGTGCCTGAATAACAATTGCCTGAACAACTACTATATATTTATATATTCTAAACAACTAATAAACCATAAAAACCAAAAAGAAAATCTTACCTTAAAATTAGTTGTTCAGGTAATTGTTATTCAGGCACAATTGTTGTTTAGACAGTAGTTGTTCAGTACTTAGTTGTAGAGACTTTTTAGTTGTTTAGCAGTAGTGGTTCAGGCAAGTAGTGGTTTAGACCTAGTTGTTCAGGATGTTTCCTGATACAGATCACAGACAATGGCTCCTACAATGGCGTCCCCAGAAATAAGGGAAACATGAAATGCCTACGTTAGGTGAACATCTCTACATTGTCTTAACTTTAGAAAGACAGTTGTTTTGACCTGGTGGCCTCGTTTCCTATACTTTTTGAACCTATCTCTGCCTGTTGTCAATTGTACGGTAGGCCCCGAATCAGGGTAATCTCTTTATCGATTCACGCTACATCTGACCTCCATTGTGGAAATGTATGATGTTGATTGCACCTGGAAACCTAACAAATGCTTTTTTTTGCCTCATCTATACTCTTTGTTACCTTGACCAATAGCTACTGTAACACAAGTGCTTAATGTGGCCCTTGATTTACACATATACTCTAATGCAACGTATTCATTTGGTATCCGAAAGATGAGAAACTTGGTTTCCGCATGTTTGTTTTATTGTTCCTTATTGTTTCATGAGAGAGACCTTATTGATGTGTTGGAAGGGGGAGAGGGAGGTAGAAAGGATGGAGTAGAGCTCCGAGAGAGGAATGCAATATGTCTCACAGAGAGAAATTTGCTGAAAGCCCTCAAATAGACGCTGGTGCTAACCACATTGATGTAGAATGTTAAGGCCTCAATTCCCCAGCCAAATAACACAAACTGTGGAAATACCTCCTAGAGATATGATGTAGTGGCATTGCAATAGACCCACCTTAAACGCAATGAGGAAAGCAGACTCTGACACAAAGCCTACCCTGTAATATACTGATCCTCTGCACCCACCAAACATAATAGGTTAGCCCTTCTTTTTCATTCCTTCCTTAAATTCCAAACCCTGGGAGTGAAACAGACAAAGAGGGCTGAATACTGATACTGAAGGGGAAACTACTAGGTAGAACATGCACGGTAGGTTCGATCTACATCTCGAACTCTGCGCAAGCTACATTCCTCCAGTAATTTTTCACACTCTTGGGGGGCTTTGCAGAAGGTGACATTACACTTATTAGAGATTTTAATCTTATTTGGGATCAACTACTAGATTGCACACAACCGCAACTCACTGGCACAGGGAGCTTTACTAAAGCGCTCAAAAAGTCAGTTAAGTCAGTGGGCCTACTCATGCCTGGATTACACATTTATTAGCCAATCTTTAAAACAGGACAACCTGGTGATTCTTTTTCATCCTATTGCACTGTGACCATGCACCTGTCGAGTTAACACTTGATTAGGCAGCCCCTACAACTTAATTCCGTTGTTTGTTTTTTTCTCAGGTCTCTCACTAGAGACCGGTTCTTCTGAGATAGAATACCCAAAACTATATGCAAATTCTTTCAAATGAATAACCCCCAAAACACTGACCCATCTCCTATATGGGATGCCTTCAAGGCGGTAATTAGAGGCAAATGCATGTCCCTCCTGTAAGCACTAACCAAACAAAAGACCAAAGGCAGACTGGCTCTTGAAAAGGAACTCCAACTAGCAGAACTGGCCCATAAAGATGCTCCCTCCCTTACATTGCAGAGAAAGGTCACCACTCCTAGAGAGAAATTGAATGTGATATATACACCACAGAGCAGAGTTTACCCTACTGTGTCTTAAACACAAAACATACGATAAGGGGAACAAAGTAGGCGCACATTTGACACGCCAACTCTGCATCAAGCATGAGAAGGATTATATACACAAAGACAATGAGAACTAAATACCTTTGAGCAAGCTAACGGACAGACCTTTTCATGATTTTTATAAACCCATGTACACAGCTGACACACCCTGCAAAGCGAGTCGGCTCAAGTACTTGGAAGGGGTGGAGCTGCTTCAGGTATCAGTAGAACAGAATGAGGAACTGAGCTATCTGATCGAGGAAGACCAAATCCAGAAAGCTACAGCTGACCTTGAGATACATAAATCTTCAGGACCCGAAGGTTCTACAGTGCAATTCTACAAAACCTTTCGCGCAAAAATCACACCCCATCTTACACCCTTATGCAGCCATATAGCAGCTACTAGAATAGTAATCCCCTCAATGAGTGAAGCACTTATCTCAGTTATTTCCAAACCAGAGAAAGACCCCCTGCTACTGCACCTCATTTAGAGCAATAGACGTAGTCAACTTAGATGTTAAACTTTACACTAAGATCCTGGCCACTAAACTGGAGGGCATTTTACCAGACAATCCTCTCAGACCAATTGGACTTCATTCTTGGTCTCAAAAGCTACCAAACAGCAGATTCCAGTAATTCTCTTGGCACTAGATGCTGAAAAAGCATTTGACCAGGTGGACTGGTAATTTCTCTTTCATACTTTACATACATTTGGGATCAATGTACACTTTATTGCCATGGTCCAATCAAATTATGCGTGTCCTTGTTCCAGAGTGATGGTCAATGGAGTATGCTTGAAATTGTTCTAATTGGAACGTGGAATGCGCAAGGACTGCCCGCTTTCACCACTTTTATTTGTGCCTAGTATAGAACCCCTAGCAGCCAAAATAAGGGCCACACTGGAGATTCAGGGCATTCCTTTTAGTTCAGTGGACCATAAAACTTCACTGTTTGCAGGCAATGTGCTGCTTTCCCTCACCTTCCACTTCATTGAGAGCCCCGCAACAAGAATTAGCCTGCTATGAAAGAGTGGCAGGCTACTATATAAATCTGCACAAATCCCTCCTCCTCAACCTGACTCTTTCTACAGCAGAGATCGAGACACTAGTGATCATGACCCTCTTCCAGTGGGTAAAAAAAGATATCACCTACTCTCACCTTTAAAAACTGCCAACGCGACTTTAGATTACCTATTTCCAAAATATTTCACTACACACAATTGAAACATTAGGTCCTTCATCCAGATAACCATCTGGCAGCCACCAGAGACTCCCTCCCTCCCTCCCCCCATCAAAACAATTTAAAACAGTCAGGAGGCACCAACGTTTCCATCTCTTTTCTTTGTCTCATCTGCTCGAGACCTCCCGCTCAACCACATATCTCGCCATGTACAATTCTGGGCAAATCTCCTCTGTGACTCAATATCTGAGACACAGTGGCAAACATTATGGAAAGATATCTCCAGATTTAATCATCCTTTAGGACCTCAGGAATCCCATTACAAAATTCTCTATGATTTGTACCTTTATCCTTCCAAAGTGAAAAAAAATCCCCTAATACATCTGATTTGTGCCAGAGGGGTTGCAGTATACTTGGTGACTTCCGACATATTTGGTGGAACTGCCCGGTCATTCAACCCTTTTGGGCAAAAGTCCTGGCCAGATTAAAATGATATTGGGGTATCCCCTCTCTCCTACACTTAGTTTTGCTCTGTTGGGGATACAGGATGACACTTTAAAATGCCAGATCTTGAGCGATCGCTAAGTTATGTGGCTCTGCTTGGGAGCTGCAAAAATGGCCCTGGCAGCAACCCGGAAGAAACCCCTGGCACCATCATTTACACAGTGGCACGCCAGGCTTTGACAAGCGCTAACTATGGAAAGAATCGCAGATATATTACAAGATAAATATAAACACTTTGCATACCAATGGGTGCACTAGATACCTTTCTCTCTGAGGGACTCCTGCTCGCTGCTTGCCCCACCCTTACGAGAGCACTGCACCTCATTCAAATCTGATCTTCACAGGCGAGCGGAAAGTCAGTCCCCTGTGACCTACGGGCGCTTATGCAAAACCCTACCCTTCTCAATTGCCTCTCACCTATGGCACATTCTACAATTTCATTACTCTCTGTCATGAGTTATTGTTTAGTATTTTTTGGGGGAGGAGGAATGTTGGGCACCGAAAAAGGCTCTTTTCAATGCCAGTCTATTGACAACGGTATAAAAGAGCTTGATTCTTAAACCAGTAAAGTCGTGTCTTTTCAGCAACTGTGTGTACCATTAGCATCTTGAAACAATGTTTGATGACTCCCTTTGGCTGCGATACATCAGTATGGTAATGTGACCTGAATAATTCTGCAAAACCTTAATAAAAAAAAGATGGACAAAAAGAAGAAAGATGAGAAGACAACAGATACAAGAAGGCAGAAGGTAAAATGCACCCTAGTGCCATAGACGTTTTTCAGAAATCAAGGAGTTTTGATAGGGAAGTAATGATTACATTTAAATACAAGACTTTGAAACCTTCATTTTCATTGAAGCGTAAACAATGACCAACAAAGTATAGAAATGAGCCAGAGAGAGAAAGACATGTTGGAGCCACTTGCTCTACTACAACAGTATATCCTGTATCATATGCAACCCAAAGTGAAGACTGAGCAGAAAGGTTAGGAATGCGGACTAAGTTCAGGGGAGACAGCATGGTTTTCTCAAATTGTCTTATACATGATCGGCTATGGGGGAAGTGCATGTTTGTCTTCATTTTAACAAGGAACCAAATTCTATCACATGAAATGTGTTTTTTTCGTTTTTGGCCAACTGCTGTGGCGTGGGATCAAATTAACAGAATCTTACCCACTGTGAAATGTTTTTGAGCTGTAATCGCCAGTGCCAACCTTGTACAGAAATAAGATCAGTTTCTGTGCAGTTGAGAAGGCTTTGTCTGTCCAACAGCTGGAAATCTCAAGCACACCAGTGTTCTTTCACAATAAGGCCTTGGTAGATGTTACAACAGAAAATATTGTTAACAGTAATCAGTTGTCTTCTCAGTCCTGCCCCTGCCCCCCAGCCTGTGTTGTCCTGTGGTCGCAGGGCCAGCAAGATATCTCCCAACCACTGGGTCTCACCAAGAGTGCAAGTGTTAGAGGGGACTTCATGCGATGTCACCATCTCTAGGAACAGTGATCGTACTTGTCTCATGCCATTGAACATCTAGCTGCCATGCCTAGCACACAGGCGGGGAGTGAAGGAACAAGCGGCTTGACCATGCGGCAACCAGGAGTTGCCACAAAGTCTGTACAAGTAGGTAGGCAGCTGCCACTGGACCCCATAAGGTCCAGGGCCTGGAGGATGACCCCATCACTCCAGATGCTGGGAAAGAAAAAGTGAATGAGCACCGAAGACTGAGCACATCTTCAGAAAGCAATAGGAACATTATTAATGTGCATATGTTGAAGCAGGTGCTCCCTAGGAATAATGGTAAAATCATGAGTTACCAGGGAGACTGAAGGAATACAGCAGTGCGCTTTCAACAGTCCCACGGCAGGGAGAAAGTTTTGTAACCCAAAGTCTCCCAGGAAGAAGAAAGAAGGTTCAGGAAAAGGGGAAAGCATTCACTTAAACTACACCTGGGACTTCGCTTTTGTAAATCCCTTCAGGGGTAGCTGATCCTTGGTAGATTGAGTGCAATGAATGGTCGCTAAATATTCTGGTAGAAAAGGAAGCAATGCTGATGATGAATGCAGTAGGTCTGACTTTTTATTACTTGAAAGGCTGTGTCAATGTTGGTCAATTTCACTTGTATGTTGTGAAAAGTCAATGTCATAAATGTTGCAGTAAAGCCAGTAGGTTTATGGTTTAACATGAAATATTTCTTGCCAAGAGCTGTAGACCTGACATTGTAAATAGCCAGTAGGCCTGTCTTTTTAACTTTTGTATATTTTGCTCTAAGCACATCTATGTGCATTGCTGTTTTGGGGATAGGGCCTTCTGTTGTTCGAATGGGAGTGGCACCTCAAAACCAATGAGTCTAGTATAGATTGATGAAATTAGTTGTACACCTTGGCCCCGTTTCTTTAAGGTACACGTTTTGAAAGCTTGCAACTCCCCTTTTTTGGAGGGGTTACAATTGGTATATCCACCTGCTATTTGGTGAGAATTTGTAAATTCGTGGTAGTGGTGTGTATTATTGTATTTTCCCTTCCAAAAAGAAAAAGCACTGGTCAGACAAATTATTTATTGAGTGCTGTTTTATGCATTACAGGGTGCGGTTCTGCGTTTCTGGCACACACCACTTCCGCGAGCCAGGCATACTACTCTGTACCTTGAAAAAATTCAAGACATTTTGGAGGGCAGTGGTCTTCCAGGATGGCAGGTTTTAAATATGGGGCCTAATGATACTTTTCACAGATTATTGGAGCACGTCTGAAGATCAACTACAGGCTCATATAGTTATACACAATAGGGGACAGTAGGTGTCTGGTTACCTGTTTTTATAAAGCTCTCATTAACTAAATGAAAATTAATCTCGGTGAGCTGAAAGTGAATTGGGAAACGGGCATAGGAATGGTATGACAAAAGGTACTTAATTACTCGCCGTAAGTGTCCAGCAAATCCTGTTTCAGTCAATTCAGTTTTAGATAGAGGACTTAATCTGACCCCCTCTAAAGATTGGCAAGATGTATAAAACTGAAGGTGTTCATGCGAAAATGCTGGACTTTATCTTATGTTGTGGGACTGCCGTGAGTTGAGGCAATTTTGGAACGTGTCACATGTAGGCTGAAGGGATCCATAAGTAAAACAGAATTGTGCACACCAGTGGTATCTCTTCTTGGCCTCTTCTTGTAACCCAAGCCCTGGAAAGCTGTCGCTAAATTTATCGATTTGGCATTCATGGACCCCCGCCCCTCATTTGTCAGAGGAAACGGTGGGTTCAAAGATGGGCAGAGGTAGTGCAAAAGACTTTACGTGGGTAGGATAGTAAGAGGTTGTTGTTGCCAGTGAAGCACTTAGAGGGCAGGCACTTGCAGCTCATTGAGTGCCATTTGTCTGCTTCAACCTGTAGCCTTTTAGTCTTGTGATGAGATTCTTGGAAAGAACCAAATTAAAGGGTATGTCCCACCCAATTTCACTCAATTGTTGGCAGCGGCGGCCCCCCATGTGGGTGCAGGAGCGTCACCCCTGCTGCCAGCGCAAAAAAAGTGAAAAATAAACTGGTAATAAAATGAATTGCCATTTTATTTTTCAATGCTCCCAGCCCGAACAGTGTTTGGGAGCGGGGCATTGCTGCTGACTGGCAGCAGGGGAGTGGTGCTCACTCCACCAATTTACACTGCACATGTCGATTTGGCTGGCAGTCTTGCAACAGCCAGCCAGACGTGCAGTGTAGACCTCTCCACCTAGCGATCTTAGTGGCGTGGAGAGCAAGCACAGGCCCCCTGCGCCTGCTGGAGTGTCGAGGCAGCCCACTCCAGCCAATCCTGGCACTGCTCTCATGCTGGTCATATTCAACAAGAGAGCAGAGTCAGGATTTGGAGAGAGGAGTTGGCTGAAGCTCCATGAGGTGTTGTCGCGCAGACTGCAGTCAAGACATGGGTTAGGAGCATGGGTGAGTACATTTTATTGACATTTTGATCTTTTTTGGCCCACTGACAGGCACTTTGATAAACTTGCATTGCCTTTAGCCTTAATTCCAGAGCTCTCAGTCATGCCCATTGTTAAACCTGTTAACGAGCCATGATTGAAAGCTTTGGAATGTGAGCCTAAAGGCATTGTGATTTATTACAGTGCCTGCCACTGGCATTGGCATTCTGTTTGACGACCCTCCACTGTTTAGGGTCACCGCCCACCACTGATTATTAGTCTGTAGAAGAAGTATTTTACAAAGTATGAAGAGCTGGAGGTAAATGCCTTTGACTACTGCAGTCACTCGATGGGAATGAACGTTCAGAAAGTATCCCAAGGTTTATTGTGAGGTCAAATGAGATACCTAGGCCTTGGGGCATAACTAAGGTCCACGTTTTGCCTCCATGAAGAGGAAGCTTTCCTTCATCCAGGACATGGTCCAAGTATGAGGTGATGTTGGTGACTTTATCTGTTGTTGTACCAAGCATCAATCTGAGTGCCATCTGCTTATATTTGGAAGTTCGTGACATTAATTAATTAGCTGAGCCAGGGTGTGAACATAGATACTAAAAAATAAGCAGGAGAAGGATGATCTGTGGAGAAAACTACATGGCACCATGCGTTTTGAAAACTCAACTGACCCTCCTGAGATATCTGGCTACAGTTAGGTAGCACTTCCTGATATGCTGACTCACTGTTTCAGCCTTTCTATCACTGGTGTATGTTGACGAGAAGGCTGATTTTCTATCTTTGTTGAAAGTAAGGAAGGAGTTCCCTAATTGCACTGGCAAGGGCGGATTTGGTGCCTTTTGAGGGGCTAAATCTAAACTGATGGAAGAGATGTCCTCATACTTTTTTTAAATATATCTCATTTTATTTGTTTTCAATACATAGAATGATAATTCAACTTCTGTACATTTTCTTTAGGAGGAAAGGCAGTTTTAGTAATATCATCAAAATAGGTGAAGCCAGAAACTAATTAAGCACAAAACAAGCTAAAATGATCTTGAAACAGTTGCTTGTAATTTAGTATTTGTGTGTTTTTTCCAGTACTGAAAGTGTTTGGAGTTTCCTGTTCTTCAAACCATGCAATTAGTATGTTGCTCATGCGTGAGAGCATCATGGTGTATATCAAAGAGAAGTGAAAACAAGCCTTTGTTTTCAAATAGCGAACAGAGCTTCATAGAAATTAATATCTTGACTTTTCAGATCTTGTTTTCAGACAATAAGCAAAGTTTCACAGAATTTAAGTAGGTAAAAGGTTAAAAGGGCATTACTGCTAATTGTTTATTTTCAAACTGTTGAGCAATGTTCAGGCAGAATGTTTAAACTATAACAAAGCAATATGAGATGGAGAGGAACTTCTTACAAGGGTTTTGAGATTTGAAGGGGTAGAGAAATACAGAGCTGTAATCACCTTTCTTTGCTGACCATTGGTTCAATTTTTCAAGAACGATATGTGGGTGTGAACGATCTTCGAAACTCAAAGTAGGTCTCTTGGTGCTAAATGTAGGTTAGTTAGCTGAGAGAATGGAGGGGTTGAAGATATTGATGTAAATAGGCTTTATGACATTATCATAATGAGACAATAATTTCTATTATCCTGCCTCGTGACAAGTATTGTCATCACCTGTTTTCATTTGTATAATGGTTACACTTCATATTCTGTGCACTAGGTTAGGCTTTTGATTTTAATAATTCTTGAAATACATTCCTAGTGTTCATGAGTGTGCCTAATCATGATGAAAAAAGGTTTCGGGCCCCACTTGTTATCTTATCAAATCTCAAAGGACTGACTGTTAACTAGAACACACCTCACTCAAGCAATGCTCAGTGAGTTGCGGAGTGGTTGCAGTCCATCAGGTTTTCTGTCTCAGGTTGGCATATTGACTAAGGCCCTCATTACAACCCTGGCGGTTGGTGCAAAAGTGGTTGTAATACCACCAACAGGCTGGTGGTAATTACCACCAAATTATGACCATGGCGGAAAGATCTGAGATAGACAGCCACTTTACCAGACCGACCGCCAGGGCGGAAACAACAGGCACCACGGCGGTAGCCGCCTACCTCCCACCGCATTAAGACATGCCAATCCGCCACCTTTTCCAAGGTGGTACCAACGACATCAAAAGCCTTGCGGTAACAGAGCTCAGAAGTGAAAGGACTCACCATTGGAGACACAGGGAACAACCACGCTGCCCTGGAGCCCGAGCTGCATGTCTTCCCCATGCTCTTCTACGTGCTGCTCCACCATGAACACCAACTAAGGCAAAGACAACGACGGCCGCCTACCACACAAGGGAGGGGGGGAGGAAAACGACAGTGACACATACACGCACAACACACAAACAAACACACCCAACACCATACACACAACCAGATGCACAAGAAAACAAGTTATTCTCCCTAAATCGGCTGAATAATGCAAGGACAACATGAATGTACTAAAGTGAGTGTAATAAGAGCAACACAGTATAAAAATAACTTAGCCAATTTTACAGATATTTACAATTGTACAGTTCAAGGGACACTGCCCAGTCCTCATTTTGCGTGGCCCACATGGCCACAGGCCAAAGTCCAAGGCCCCACTTGTCACCTTCATCAACACGGAGAGAACACTGCAGGGGCATCAGTTGGTAAATAGGCATGCACCTCAGGGGGACGGGGGGCACCTCAGCCAGGAGATGGAACACCACCACTGGTTCTGGAGGGGGCAACATGCCCTGTGCTTGATCCTGGGGAGTGCAAGGCCACAGTCTCTCAAGTAGGTGACTTTCTCACATGCTCTGGAGGGGGCAACATGCTGTGTGCTTGGTCCTGGGGAGAGCAAGGCCACAGTCTCTCAAGTGGGTGACTTGCCCACATGCTCTGGAGGGGGCAACATGCCCTGTGCTTGGTCCTGGGGAGTGCAAGGTCACGGTCTCTCTAGTGGGTGACTTGCCCACTGGTTCTGGAGGGGGCATTGTGACATGTGCTTTTGATCCTGGGGAGTCCAAGGTCGCAGTCTCTCAGGTGGGTGTCATACCCACTGGATTTGCAGGGGGCAGGCCGCACAGCAGCCCATGGAGGCAGGACTACATACCGTCCACAGGGGATGAGACTGCTCAGTGGTGGAAGTGGTGCTGCTGCAGCTGCTGGTGGGGGGAAGCTCCAGCCCATCCCCTGCAGCCTCGGATGGCTGCCCACTGGTGGTGGTGGTGCTGCTGCTGCTGGTGGGGAGGATGCTCCAGCCCATCCCCTGCAGCCTTGGACGGCTGCCTACTGGTGGTGGTGGTGCTGCTGGTGGGGGGAAGCTCCAGCCCATCCCCTGCAGCCCTGGTCTTTCTGGCAGCAGCTGGGGCAGGCTCCTTGCTCTTCCTGGCAGCAGCTGGGGCAGGCTTCTTGCTCTTCCTGGCTGGAGCAGGTTCCTTGCTCTTCCTGGCAGCAGCTGGGGCAGGCTCCTTACCCTTTGGGCTGCCTGGTGCAGGCTCCTTCACCCTCAGGACATGTGCCCTGGATCCTTTCCCACCACGACATGGTGTGGTGACTGCTGGGCCTGTGGACTGGGTGGCTGATGTGCTTGGCTGGGTTTTTGCCACCCTGGCCACACGTGCAGGACGGGGGTGAGGGGTTGGGAAGAGGTCAGTGGTGGATAGGAAAAGCTTTTTAGGGACATTGGGGCGGGAAGAGGGAGAAGTTTTGGGAGTGGAGGAAGAAGGAGTGGTTGTTGGAGTTTTCTGTCTGCTGATTTTGGGTGCAGGTGCATGGGCTGGATGCTCTTGTGAGGTGGATGGCTGTTGGGTGTCTGAGTGCTTGTGTACTTTAGGAGGGGGGACAGTCACAGTGGGAGAGGACACAGGGGACGTGTGCATGGCTGTTGTGGAGGTGTCTGCCAGTGAGGTGTGTGTTCTGCTAGTGGTGGTGAAACTGGTAGTGGATAAGGATGTAGTTCATGCAGGTGTGAGTGTAGACGGAACTGGGAGGGAGGTGGAGGGGGAGACAGTGGAAATTGTGGATGTTGGTATGTCTGCATCTGGATGGTGTTTGTGTGAGTGCCAATGGGATGAAGTGTGGTGCTTGTGTTTGCCTGTACCACTCTTGTGTGTTGTCTTATGTGCATGGTCGTCTGCCTGTGTGCTTGAGTTAGGTTGGGGTTGAGGAGAATGGGATTGGGAAGAGGAAGTTGGAGGAGGGAGGGTGGAAACAGGGACAGTGGCTGCCATCAGAGAGGAGGTCAGAGCCTGGATTGATCTCTGTTGGGCCGCCAATCCGGTGTGAATGCCCTCCAGGAATGCATTAGATTGTTGCATCTGGGCTGCCAGCCCCTGGATGGCATTCACAATGGTTGACTGCCCTACAGAGATGAATCTCAGGAGGTCAATAGCCTCCTCACTCAGGGCAGCAGGGCTAACTGGGGCAGGGCCTGAGGTGCCTGGGGCGAAGCAGATGCCCACCCTCCTGGGTGAGCGGGCATGGGCAACTCGCTGAGGGGCTGCTGGCAGGGCGGTGCTGTTACCTGAGTGGCGGCTGTACCTGTAGCTGGGGTGGCACAGAGGTGTCCGCCACCACCAGTGAGCGTCCACCGGAGGAGAGGTATCTGTGTCAGAACTGTCCCCTACAGTGTCCGCTGTGGTGCTCCACTCGCCCTCCATCCCACTGGTGCCCTCACTGTCAGTGGACTCCGCCTCCTGGGTCCTGTGGGATGCAGCTCCCTCCATTGCCGGTGCCTCTGCTCCTCCGCCAGATGATGCTAATGCACATAAGGACAGGGTGACAAAACAAAAAGGGTGGGGAAGAGACAAAGGATACACTGTGTCAATGGCTGCACCAACACCACCGTTGGCGTACACAGCACACTCACACACACGTTACAGACCTACGCACTATGCATTGCACTACCAGTGATATTGCTAGCCAACAAGGCATGGGGAGGAGCACACACCGCCAAACCCAGCACACCTGGGACCCACGCAGCCTTGACCAGTAGTGGATGCCTACGACCTAGGTAGCAGGATTATCCCTTCTGGACCCTAGCCAGCAGGGGACCTATGATGCAATGTCAGGCCTGGCCTAGGGGGCACCCACTGACACACATCCCCCACCTGGATACCACCCTCCTATGCCTAAGTTATAATGATGGGCACTGTACTCATCCCCTTGTGACTGCTGTGATGCCCTCAAGTGCCCATCTAGCTCTGGATAGGCCACCGCCAGTGTGTGGGCCATCAGGGGGTCAGGGTTCGACAGGCACCCCTTCCTCTTTCGGAGGCCATCCCCTACTGGGCCTCCCCTGTCTTCTGTGCCCAGCGTCTCAGGTCCTCCCACCGTTTCCGACAGTGGGTGCTCCGCCTGCCATAGACCCCCAGGGTCCGCACTTCCTTGGCGATGGCACGCCATATACCCTTCTTTTGATGTGCCCTGACCTGCAGAGGGAATACACACAAGAAAATAGTATTAGTCAGACAGTCCTTCCTGCCTGTTACACTTATGGCCCACCATACCCCTTCACATCACCATTTACACACACATGGTCCAGCACACAACCTGTACGCAGCCCAGGGGAAATCCATCCACCCCCTTACATGATGCCTTCACACCCCACTCCATGCATTTATGCCACATGCATTGTGCCACAGTGTACAGGTCTGGAGGCTCATACAGCAGTCCGTACTGGGGTAGGTCCCCATCCACCAGTCTCTCCAACTCCGCCGAAGTGAAGGCAGGGGCCCTTTCCCCAGTCACACGGGCCATGGTAGATTCCAGACACAGGTCACAGCAGCACATGCAGTGTAGGTCCTCTCCTGAAGGTCAGGTAGCAAGTGAGGAATCAGATAGGAAATTGCAGTCACGTCCGCGGTGGTGCATACCGTCAACGTCGGCGTATATTACCATTGGCCACTGTACCCCATAGGGCTCAATTATAACCAGTGAGGAGTTGCACGGCAGTTCCCGGCCGCCTTCCGCAACGGCGCAGGCCCTGGATAATTACTGCATCAGTGTTTCATTTTGGACATACAGGAGAATTCTCACTGACCCATTACAATTTGACAGCATGCATGGTACTGTTGTAGCCCCATTGTTAAGTATGTGACCGGCTCCTCACTCTTTTGTCCCTTAGATTGCTACCGCTGTGGATGAATAGGAGATGGAGACATACTCCTGTCTACAGACCCCTGGTGGACTTGGCAACAATGGAGGACAGGCACATCATCCTCACCAATAGACTTGACAGGGCCAAAATCACAGAGCTGTGTGCCCAATTGGAGCCTGATCTGATATCTGATATCTGTCACCCCACTGGGATCCCCCCTATTGTGCAAGTTCTATCAGTTCTCCATTTCCTGGCAAATGGTTTTTTCCAAGTGACAGTGGATTTAGCAGCAGGAATGTCACAGCCAATGTTCTCAATTGTGCTGACCAGACTGTTGTCTGCCCTGATTAAATACATGTGCAGCTACATTGTATTTCCCCAGGTAGAAGATTTGGCCACAGTGGAAGCAGAGTTCTGTGCAATGGGACATGTCCCAAACATAATTGGTGTGATTGATGGAACACACATTGCATTTGTCCCCCCGTCAAAATGAACAGGTGTACGGAAATCGTAAGAGTTTCCACTCTATGAATGTACAAATGCTGTGTTTGGCGGACCAGTACATCTCCCATGTCAATGAGAAGTATCCTGGGTCGGTGCATGATGCCTTTGTCCTGAGGAATAGCAGCATCCCATATGTGATGGCCGAACTGCAGAGGCACAGGGTGTGGCTAATAGGTGAGCCCTGGTCCCAACTAGTAGATACTGGGGTATGGGTATGGTGTGGGCCATGTGGGATAGTGTCTGGCTAAATGTTGTCCCTCAATATTTGCAGGTGACTCTGGTTACCCCAACCTAAAATGGCTACTGGCCACTGTGAGGAATGCCAGGGCAAGGGGAGAAGAACGTTATAATGAGGCACATGGGCGAACCAGAAGGATCATAGAAAGAACATTTGGCCACTGAAGGCCAGGTTTTGGTGCCTCCATCTGACAGGTGGATCCCTGTGCTACTCACCCAAGAGGGTCTGCAAGATAATAGTGGCATGCTGCATGTTGCACAACCTTGTATTGAGATGCCATGTACCTTTTCTGCAGGAGGAGGAGGCTGGAGATGCCTGTGTGGCAGCAGTGGACCCTGTGGACAGTGAGGATGAGGAGGCAGAGGATGAGGATGAGGACAACAGAACAGCAGTGATCAGACAGTACTTCCAATGACACACAGGTAAGACAGTGTTACTTCACATTTCATTGTCATTATTTTGAAATTGTTTGGCACTGGCATGCTGTTATTTCCCACTTCTATCTCCACTTACTGTACCCTTTGGCAATTCATTTTACAGATGTTGGTGCCTCACAGTAGCTCCTGGTGTGATCACTGCAGCCAACTACAGCTCTTTCATATGTGCTAATTTACTGTTCAGTTGATTTGTAATGTTTGTACATGGTTAAACGTATACATGCTTAAATAATGTGACATACTCCATACTTCTATTTCTTTTAAGGGTTTTATTTAAGTGCTAAGATATTGAGGGGCAAGTGCAATGGGATGGGGCGATGATGGAGGACATTCCAGGATAGAGTTCCAGTCTGTAGCACAGGTGCATTGTCCAAGGGGACATTGGAATGGGAGCAATGGCAGTTCAAGGTGGACAGGGTGACAGAGTGGGACACGGTGACAATCAGGAGAGTCTCCTTTCCCGGTGGGGGTCTTGGCAATAGTCTCTGGCTTCTGCCTGCATCGCAGTGAACGTTTGCGGGGTGGTTCTCCTTCTGCAGGGGGATGGTTGCTGGTGGCCTGTTGGTCCTGTGGTGGAGCCTCCTGTCCACTAGCGGCAGCGGAGGTGGAAGGCAGTTCAGATGTCTGGCTATTGGCAGGGGCCCGCTGTTGTGAGACTGCCACCCTCATAATTTTGGCCATGTCTGCCAGCACCCCTCCTATGGAGACCAGGGTGGTGTTGATGGCCTGCAAGTCCTCCCTGATCCCCTGGTACTGTCCCTTCTGCAGCCGCCTGTTCTCCTGCACATTGTCAAGGATCTGGCCCATCGTATCCTGGGAATGTTGGTAGGCTCTCGGATTGTGCCTCCTGGAGAGTCGGTTCCCTGGTCTTGTCCTCCCCTGGTGCACATCAGTCCTCCCAGTGTCCCTGTTGGTGTTGTGTGAGTTGTGTAGGTGAGGGTGTGTAAGGTGATGTGTTGGGGTGTGTGATGTGGTGTATAGGTGTAGGTAGTGTATGGCTCTGGTTTTGTCTGTGGTCGTGGTGTCTGTCTCATGCCAATGGTTTGTAATGGTAAAGGGTTGTGGGTAATATGGGTGTGTGTTTTCTAGTGGTGTGGGTGTGGGTGTGGTGAGTGTCTTGGTGTCAGGTATGGTTGTGTGAACTGTCCAATGTGGTGTTGTTTTGTTTGAGTGTGTGTATTTTTAGCGCAGTGGTATGTACCGCCAATGGTTTACCTCCGTTGAATGTCCGCCGTGGTGATTCGTGGGTCATCATGTGGTGGGCGTTGTTCTGTTGGCATAACGGTGTTGATTTTGATACCGCCAGTTTATCACTGACCTTTGGATTGGCAGATTTGTGTGTGTGGCTGAATAGTGATAGATTGGTGTGTGTGTGTGTCATGTGTGTGTCATAATATGGTGAATGGATCTCAACCGCGGTGGCAGTATGTTGGCGGCAGTCAGAGTGGCCGTAAGTGGGATTTACCACCAATGTCATAATGAGGGCCTAAGTCCTTAGCATCAGATTGGTCTAGAAAACTGATTTCCGGGCCATGTTCAGGAAAGAAATCCAGAAAGTTCTCATGCCAGATGCCACTGGGTCTTGTTTTGATCTTATCAGGAATTCTCATGTAGGTATGGATACCAGATGTATTGGATAAGAAGCAGTGTTTGTCCAGGCAAATGGTTGAGGACACACTGGGTTGCTCACATGTGTCAGCAAAGCCCTGATGCCAAACGAGACATCAAAATGAAGTAATCCTTTGGGATTAATGGAATAAATCATCTGTCTACATGACAAAACTTTCAGCCTCTCATCCACATCTTCCATGTCTTGGCTTCCGTCACCCCCAATGTTCAGAATGTAGATGTGCACATACAACTATTGCAATTTAAAGTAGTCTTTCAAACAGTCCTGCTGATTTTTTTTTTCTCAAGGTATATTCAATCCGTGACAGTAGAAATAATTCAGCATTCAGAAGAAACATAAAACATTCATGTTTTGTGATTGATCATTGCCCCTTGATTAGGTGAGTGCACTCAACAGATGAGTATCTACAATTGGCAGAGCAGGTAATTGAGAAATTATGGAAATAGAAGGAGATCTGGGAAACATACAGAAAGAGTAGGTAAAGAATGAAAAAGTAGAGCAGTGGAGAGAGGTTTTAATTATTGAGTAGGGATGAAAGAAAGAATGACGAAGGAAATTGTGCTGCATGAACAAAACAGAAGAAGGAAGAACTTACAGGCAAGAAACAAACATAGAGAAGCAGATGCTGGAGTAACAGAGTTAGAGAAGAAAATGATGAATGATAAAATGGTAAGGGGGTAGAAAGAGGGCACAAGGAAAAAGCAAGGAGCAACAATAACAGATAATAAAGAAAAGAAGGTTAGGTGCGTGAGTGTGAAGCAAGTGGTTAAGGAGACTCTGCTGAGGAAAAGGGTAAAGAAGGGTAGAAGGAGACGATGAAGGAGGAATATAAAGGTAGAGATTTGAAAACAAATATACCAGAAGTGGAAAGAAGGTGATGGGGATGATGAAAATAGGAATGATAGAGAGATGTAGAATGAGTGAAAGAGGAAAGTAGAAAGATGAGTGAGGGCTGAGTTTTTTAAAAGAGTGGGGAACAGAAGGGTGGTGGAAAGAAGGTGAAAAGAAAATGGAAGAGTGGAAAGAATGAAAGTGAAAAAGGAAAGGATGGAAAAGAGGGGAAATTTGACTAAAGAGCAGCATAGAGTGTTTAAAAAAGTACAGGCTAAGAAGGAGGCAGACAAATAATAATACATGGTGCAAGGAGGAGGTGAAATCGATAAAAATGCTGGTAGTAAAGGCATATGTGAAATGAAAAAGTGGGAAAGTATTGAACAGAATAAAGTAGAAAAGAAGAAACAGAGGAGAAAGATATGAGAGAAAGGAGACTTTGGGGGCAAGAGAAATAGGAGATGTGCAGGGAAAGCAGGAGAAAAGCTTAAGGATGAGCAAAATAAATGTAGTGCATTTGCCGAGGTAGCCTTTGTCTGCCTGTGCTGATCAATGATAGTCTTCAAATACATGTACTAATTCATCGTACCTAATACTACCTTGTGAGCCAGGATGAGGTTCTTAACTTTTCATTTATGTGAGGGTGTAACCACATTCTTGATCTTGGCTTGAGTAACCACGTTGTTTAGAAGCGTCTCTATATACTTTGAATTGCGGCAAGTATCAGACTATCTCTACCTTTCATATTCTTTAGGAAGTATCAGAGAGAACAGCTGCCTACCACTGGAAGCACTGTTTAAGGCTTGTAACATATTGTAAAGTTATAATCGATTTTAGACCTGAAACAGCAACTTTTGATGAACAGGCTACCATTCTGGGTATCTTAGATGATGAATCAACAACACTTTACTTTTGCTAGTCTTCTTTTGACAACTTTGATTATCTCCTATTATTGAGAAGGTAATTAGGGTGTCTTTTTTCTATTGAAGCAATGTCCAGAGTCAGTAAAAGCAGGTATGTCCGACATAAATCAAGGAGGCCATCTCACTGTTTCAGGATGTCCACATTACAGTAAATCTAAATGAAAATAATATAGTGATCATCCTGAAAATCTGACAAGAATTTGACTGTATGTGAGACATGGTGGACACCCAAGGCAGTTCTTCATATGAGCCGGTAATTGCCTGTGGGGCTCACCAGCACTCATTTTTTGGGACTGTCACTTATTTTTCCTCATCACATACTGGCCACAAGCAAGAGAGTGAATAATACACAAATAGGAGAGAAAAGGAACGAGAAATACAGAAAAACTGGCAGTAAGAGAGGAAGCTGGGATAGGGAAGAGGGAACTAAAAAGGCAGCAGAGTCTGGTAGTGGATTAAAGAGGCTCAAGGTGAATTCAAGACTATGGTGCCTTGGTATTTGGCGTGCTGATTTTTAATAGCACCGACGGAGCAGAGCTTTGGCACCAGCATTCATTCAAAATGGATTCCATCTAAAGTGATCTGTCGTGTGTCATAACATCCTTCTCTGGGTATTGAATTCTTTTATGCATGTGCTCACTGCATTACCTTCTGCAAGATGTGGAGAAGCTGTTATAGACGTGAATGAGCATGACACTCAACCTAATGTGAAAACTTGCTTCATCATTCCTACGCTGATTCTTCACGTCCGCCTGACAAAGCACCAAATGTAAATGTCAAACAACTACGTGTTAATGATCCAAAAGAAACATACCTTTCTGATGGATACAACTACCTGTGGATTCCTCACCTTATTAATTCTCCCAATGCGCCAGCATTCAACGGGAATTTTCTTCCTAGCTCTTCACGTCGACAAGGACATCACAATTGCACCGCTCTGCACGCGACTCCATCTGACATCATTGTGGCAATAAGAAGTTCTCGCCGGTGTGCTGACGTCAGTTCCCTTTTTTCCGTGCCTCCGACGCTAATGCTTGTTCCTGGCTCTCGAACAGTTACTGTTTCGAAGGTGTTCTTGTTGTACTAGTTACAATGTCTCCACCGAAGAAATCAGATTTTAAGCCTTGTCATGAGTGCGGGGGTCGCAGGTCGGTCACAGATCCTCATGAGGACGTCTTGTGGTGCCCAAGCTTGGACCACGACGTTGAGGGATGCGTGTCCTGCCAGCGGATGAACCCGAAGGCCTTGAAAGAGAGAGAGGCTAAGCTCTTCTTGGCAAAAGCTAAGAAGGGGCATAAGGGTCATCGAAGATCTAAGGCGAGGGATTCTTCCTCACATAAGTCCTCGAGATCTCATAAAAAGCGGCGCCGGCACGATTTTCGATGCCGTTGTTCCAGAGATCGATCTCAGTCCCCTCCGAGGAGGTGCTGTATGGCGTGGGAGGTCAGTCCAACGATCACTCCTGAGCCTCAGAGTCCACAGGTTTCTCCCGCGCCGTCGTTGATTGCGGTCTTCGAGTCCCCGGCGAGTCCTCCGGTTCACTTTTCACCTGTGTTAACTCAGGAACCGGTGGCACAAGCTTCGGATTTGGCCCAAGCGCCTCAAGATAAGAAGAGGTTTCCCGCCTTCCCCACTCCGGGAGCGGATCCAGCGGCGTTCTTTAATGCTATGTTTTGCATTTTCAACAGGCTGGCCCCGCGGGTCCTAAGCTTTCTCTCTGGGTTCACTGGCGCGTACAAACAGGCTCCATTTGTACTCTTCTATCCAGCTGAAGGTGCTGGTTCTGCGCCAGTGACGTCGCTGCCCCAGATGATGTTGCCAACGGCGCCGATGGAGTTGATGCCAGCGCCAGATGGATCTCGATCGAGATGCAGTATATCTCCACCATCTCCTCCGCCAGAGCGTCCCTCTTCTTTGAAACTGGCGTCGTCGACATTGGCTAATTCTCTGTCAACGCCGCGGTTGGAGGCCAGACCGAGGTCAAGGAGGAGGGTCTTGAGGCTCTTGGAGGAGCAGGAGTATCAGCAACAGCTGTTGGAGGAAGGGGAGATTCCTGAGCCTATGGGGGAATTTCAGGGTCTGGACTCAGCAAGTGGCCTAGATACATCCCTTGAGTGGGATCTTTTATCCCCAGGCGAATTCACAGAGGAGGCAGCATCTTATCACAGTGTTATAAGGAAGGCTGCTGAATACTTGGAACTTCCGTTACCAGCATCGGAGGTGAAGACGAACATCTTGACTGAGGTGTTGCATCCTTCCTCTACGTCTGCGGAGCCCCTGCTCTCCCTTTTAATGATGCCCTTACTGAGCCCATTTTAGACATTTGGAGGAAACCACAATTTTTGACACAGCATCCAACACCTGAGAGCTTGGTGGTGCAAGCATTTTGTTCTGTCCGATCTGCACCTGGTTCATTCCCTGCTACTCCATCGGATAGAGAGTCTAAGAGGATGGAGCAAGCAGCTAAGAAAAGTTTCTCCTCATGCAGTATGGCCTTGAAGTCGATCAAGGCTACCTGTGTGCTTGGGAGGTATATTCATGCCCTGATGGACATGGCAAGAGCTGTGGTGCCGAGCGTGCCTCAGGATGTGCAGGGGCAGTTTGATGAGCTCCTATTGGACACTCAAGCGGCGGTCAAGCAGGTTATCAAGTTAGGTTTGGATACAGCTGATTCAGTTGCCAGGGCAAAGGTTACTTCGGTGGCGACCAGGAGGCATGCATGGCTTAGGTCTTCTGGCTTTTCCATGGACGTTCAGACAACTTTGTGGGACCTTCCGTTTGATGGCGAGAAGTTGTTTGGATCCAAGGCCGACTCTGCTTTGGAACGTTTTAAAGACAGCAGGGCTACTGCAAAGTCATTGGGGCCTCAGGCCCCAATGACTTCAGCATCCACACCGTTTATATCTTTTCAGAGATTCAGGAGGTTTGGCCATGGGTCCTCTTTTTGTGGAAGGCCACAGTCCAGCATGCAGCAGCCTGCCAACTCTCTACAGGTCTTATAGAGGGCATGGGAGGGTTAGAACACGAGGGGCTACTCAGCAGCCTCCCACCTCATCTTCTTCCTCTGGGGGAACCCAACAAGGAAAGCAGCCCTAGTTTTCTCTCCATCTTGAATCATGCTTCTCCAGTAGGGGGAAGGCTATTTCATTTTCTCCACAAATGGGAGTTAGTCACATCTGACTCTTGGGTGCTTAATATTGTGGGGAAAGGTTATGCCCTTCCTTTTTGGGAGTTTCCCCCTTCCATCCCTCCCCGTCATTCGTTTTGCACGGAAGATCATCTCCTGCTGCTTCAGCAGGAGGTGCAAGTCCATGTGTTAAAGGGTGCAGTGGTTCCAGAACAGGAAAGGGGTAGGGGATGCTATTCGAGATATTTTCTGATTCCCAAGAAGGATGGTCGATTGAGGCCTATCCTGGACCTGAGAATTTTGAATTGGTTCCTCAAACAGGAGAAATTAAAAATGCTGACTCTAGCACAGGTGCTACTGGTGTTGAACAAGGAAGTCTTGATGGTGTCTGTCGACTTGCAGGATGCTTATTTTCATATCCCCATTCTGAAGTCGCAAAGGAAGTATCTCCGGTTCGTTATAGGGTAGCAACACTACCAGTTTACGGTCCTTCCTTTTGGTCTTACTTCCGCACCTCGAGTCTTCACGAAGGTGATGGCGGTGGTTGCAGCAGACCTCAGAAGGAAGGGAGTATCTGTATACCCTTGCCTGGATGATTGGCTTATAAAAGCCAAGTCCCCAGAGCTTGTGCTGCATCACTTGCAAATGACAACACAGTTGTTGTTCAACCTGGGCTTTACAGTAAACGTGCCCAAGTCTCACCTGGAGCCCTCTCAGCGCCTCCTGTTCATAGGAGCAGTACTGGATACAACATTGAATCGGGCCTATCCTCCGCCTCAGCGGATTCAGGACATTCAGGCATTGATTCCAATGTTTTATAAGGGAGCGGCTTTTCTGGTTGTTCAAGGTCCTACGTCTGCTTGGTCTGTTCGCTTTTTGCATTCTGTTGGTCACTCATTCACATTGGCACATAGGGGCTCTCCAGTGGTGCCTCCGCAAGCAGTGGTTTCAACACAAAGGGGATCTCGAGGAGTCGCTGCAGCGGATGGTGGGCTGTGGACGGCAACCTTTCCCAAGGAAAGCCCTTTTGTCTACCTTCACTGGTGGCCACGGTCATAACGGATGCTTCCACTCTAGGGTGGAGAGCTCATCTGGGGTACCTGGAGATCAAAGGTCGTTGGTCTCCAGTAGAACAGATGTTTCCCGTCAATCTGTTGGAATTACGAGCAATACGTCTGGCTCTCCAGGCCTTCCTCCCATCCCTTTGTGGTCTGTCAGTTCAAGTCTTGACAGACAACAATACTGTGATGTGGTACATCAACAAGCAGGGAGGAGTAGGGTTGTACCTTCTCTGCAGAGAGGCTCTGAGCCTCTGGTCCTGGGCACAGGACCAATGGAATTGCATAGTAGCAAACCATCTGGCCTGATTTCTCAACCTACGGGCGGACAGTCTCGGTCGGCATTTCTCAGCCGATCACAAGTGGGGTCTCCATCCAGACCTGGTTCTTAACATCTTCTGGATGTGGGGATTTCCACAGATAGACCTGTTTGCCACTCAGGAGAACGTGCGCTGCCCGTCGTTCTGCAGCCTCCAGTATCCGGTGCAGGAAGCATTGGGGGACGCGTTTCAGATGTCTTGGTGCGACAAGTTGCTTTACATGTTTCCTCCCCCATACCCTTGATTCCTCGGGTTCTGGGGAAGATTTGCCAAGATCGGGCTCAAGTCATTTTAATAGACCCGGATTGGCCAAGAAGGGTGTGGTACACAGACCTTCTCCAACTCTCATTATGGCCTCCGCTCTGTCTCCCTCTCAGGGCAGACCTCCTCTTGCAGTCGCAGGGGCAGGTTTTACACCCCCACCTCCAGAGCCTGCACTTACATGCCTGGAAATTGAACGGGGCAATCTGAGTTCCTTCTCTCTCCCTCCAGAAGTAGTGGATGCTACCTTATCAGCCAGGCGACACTCCACCAAGACTGTCTATGCTAATAGATGGGCAAAGTTTGTTGCTTGGTGTGGAGAGAAGCAAATTGATCCCTTAAAGGCCCATTTGTCTGATGTTTTACTTTTTGCCCTTTCCTTGGCACAGAAGGGATGTGCAGTTGCGACTGTGATGGGTTATTTATCTGTGCTGTCGGCCTTTCTGCGCCTTCCTGATCAGCCTTTCTTATTTAAGTCCCCTATAGTTATTAGGTTCTTGAAAGGCCTGACTAACAAGTTTCCTCCCACTCCGTTTCTCTTTTTTAATGGGTTCACTGTTTGAGCCTATGCATTCTTGCCCGTTGAGGCTTTTAGTTTTGAAAACAGTTTTCCTCACAGCTATCACGTCTGCTAGGTGTGTGGTGAGCTCCAGACTCTTAGTGTGAAACCTCCTTTTACATCCTTTCATGCTGACAAGGTGGTGCTGAGAACCAGGGCGGCTTTCCTTCCTAAAGTTGTCATTCCTTTTCATATGGGGCAATCTATAACACTCTCGTCCTTTTACCCTCCTCCCCATCCTTCAAAGGAGGAGGAAAGACTTCATCGCCTAGATCCAAGAAGGGCTCTGAGTTCTTACATTGAAAGGACATGAGACTTTTGTATTGATGATCAACTCTTCGGTGGATATATGGACAAGATGAAGGGCAAAGCCGTCCACAAGAGAACCCTTTCTAGGTGGGTCATTCTTTGCATAAAGATTTGTTACTTACTGGCAAAGAAGGTTCCTCCTGAAGGTATAGGGCCCATTCCACCTGGGCTAAGTCTGCTACTTCGGCCTTGGCTAGAGGTGTCCCAGTTGCTGAAATTTGTAAGGCTGCGACTTGGGCTTCCCTCCACACTTTCGCGAAGCATTATTGCTTGGACTCAGAAGTTAGGAGGGACGGCTGTTTTGCAGGATTTCTTGGTTTGACCGGTCAGGCATCCACCTCCGAGTGTGGGATTGTTTTGGGATTCTATTCATAAGGGGAGGAATCCACAGGTAGTTGTACCCATCAGAAGAACAAGTTACTTACCTTCTGTAACACTTTTTCTGGTGGATACAATAGCTACCTGTGGATTCCTCGCAGACCCACCCGCCTCCCCGTTGCCTGTCTGGTCATACCAAGACTTCTTTTGCTATAAATGTGTATACCCCGTTGCCTGTCTGGTCATACCAAGACTTCTTTTGCTATAAATGTATATACGTTTTTGGTGTTTTTTATATAAACAAATATTGTGATTTATATTTGTATTTGGATTGGTATATATATTGTTCTTGTGAAGTGGGTATTCACCTGTTCACCTCAAAGGCATGTAAAAAAATGGTGAAACTGACGTCAGCACGCCGGCGACGACTTATTATTGCCCTGATGACGTCAGACAGAGTCACGTGCGGAGCTATGCAGTTGTGACGTATTCGTCGACGTGAAGAGTTAGGAAGAAAATTTCAGACGAATGCTGGCGCATTGGGAGACTTCATAAGGTGAGGAATCCACAGGTAGCTACTGTATCCACCAGAAAAAGCTTTACCGAAGGTAAGTAACTTGTTCGTTACTCATTATGCCAAATCATAAAAAATAACTGACACCTCACTCATTAGGGAACCATACCTAGAGGGCTTCTTCCCTTCCATCTGATCATCTAACACCTGAGCTTTACCATATATTCCAACCTGTCTCTAGTCACACATAAAATTAACATAGCCAGAGTGACCAGCTAACACATACAATCTTTAAAAAAAGACAGACCTGACACCCGTAGCACCCGCTCATCCCATTCCCTGTTCTTCAGTAACTCCTTTCTTATACACGAACTGAGGTCTTCTCTGTCATCCCTGAACGCTGTCCTTTATGGTGAGACTTACAACCATATTACCCTGATAACAAAGAAGATGCATTGGTTAACTATAGTTGGTACAACTAGAGACTGGAGGCCCGACCTAAAAAGGAAGATTCACTACTACTTGGCTGACCTGCTCACCCTCACAAAAGAAGGGCCTGATCAACATTGTAAGGCCAAGAGAATATAACCTCTGAACAAGCAGTTTGCTCCTTCCATTACCTACTGAGGCCCTCATTTTACTAAACTTTGCACGACTGTTTGCGTGACACAAAAGACAAGGCAATTTACTAATCATTTTAAAGACCCACACACGTAGTGCTAAATCGCAATGCATGTCACAAACACTCAGGCTAACTTAAGTAAATAAAGCCCGAAATGTGCAGTTGTGTATATAGATTTCCCTGTGATATTATTTTAGCTACACCTTAGAAGACAACTCACCCTTTGATGGTTTTGTTCCTTTATAATGTGGTGAACTTGTTCAGTTAGACGTTCAAGCCTTAAAGTAACTTCATTTACTTTATCTTTGGTCAGATCAGCGGTTTCATCCAGAAGATGTTTTCCAATCTGAATGTCCAAGTGAATGCGCTGGGAATTTAATTGAAAGATATTTGTTTTAGGAGGGATAGTTAAGCAGAATTTATAGATGTAAGCCAATTATCTTTACATTTCTCGTAACTACATTTTTAATTAAATTTACATAGATACCACTACGCCACAATAAGATGCTAACATGGTCTAATAACACACTCTAATAATAAGTAACCTTTGACAGTAAAAAGAAGAGAAGTTAAATTACAAAGTATGTATGCAATATTATATATAGCAACTCGGAAGCAAATGGTATTCCACACGTTTGTCTCATGCAAAATCCATTATATTACATTCTGAAGGCACATTATTATAGTAAACTTTAGCTAATTCACAATATTAACCCAGCCCTTAATAAAGCAGACCCAAATGTCTGCTTTTCATAGCGTACCGATGCATTCTAATAATTTCCTTCACTTGTACAGAGATTCATCTGCGCTTCCCTATTTCAGTCTAAATGTTTTGAATACTCTCTTTAGAAAAATCTGTAGACAAAGCTTTGTATACATGAGAATATGTATTTATTTTGTCTACCAGATAACAGTACCTCAATTAACATTCTATCGGAAAGTCCACCAGCTCTGTCCCTGAGACAGAGTTTACAGGACACCCATCATCCTTAAGAATTTTAAAATGTCACAAAGTAATTTTATCTGATTGCAAAATTATCGAAGGCGGCCTTCATCCTGAATGTAATGAAATACCAGCACCACTTAGACCACTACAGTTGCTTATTGTACTCAGAAAGGAAGACATTTTGAATATGATTTAACAGCCCCCTGTTGGCTAAGTTTTACTTCCTTTTAATGGGGTGACTTTGGTGTAGCTTGAAGGAATAGGAACTCTGAAAACTTATAATTACATTTTGAGCCATTAAATAAATATTGGAATTCATGCACAGCATAGTGATCCTTTGTCCTAGTTAGTTGGCATGATGTATTTCTCTACATTGACAACACAGAGAACCTTTCCAGGATGCAGATGCTGCTAGACATTCAGGTCAGTGTTTGAGGCTGGCTGGGTTTCATCAGGTGCCAGGATAGGATGATACATGTAGACTGACAGATACCTGCTGCTAGGATAAAATTGGTAGCTGTAGGCTGGGTAGTACCTACTACAAGCCCAGGATAGTACCTATATGCTGGCTGGTACCTACTACAAACATAGGCTAGCAACTGTAGGCTGGCTGGTACCTGTTAGAAGCACAAGGTGGTCACTGTAGGCTGGCTTGCACCTGCTCAAGCATAGGACGGTAACTGTAGGCTGGCTGGTACCTGCCACCAGGAAAGGATGGTGACTGTAGGCTGGCTGGTACCTGCCACCAGGATAGGATAGGATAGGAGATTGACTGGGCTGACAGAATGGATTCATATGGTGATGTAGGAGAGTGGCAAGATGCCAAACTTAAAAGTCTCTTGAAAGAAACACAAAGAACCAACCACCCTGTAGCAAATGTGGTTACTGGTTGAGGGAGGTGAAACCCTACTCAAGCAACAACCAAAATTCTTGTCAGGATGAACACAAGCAAACACCATACTAACCTGTGCTTACCCCTCTGGTAACTTGGCACAAAAGGAGTTAGGCTTAGCAATATATAAAGTATTTATGCAGAACTTAGACAGTAATAGAGTGAAAACACAACACCAGAAAAATCCCACACCAATTTAGAAAAATAGAATAAAATGTAATACATTATTTGACACCAAAACAAATAAAATCTAATTAGTAGAACCGGAGTATGCAATTTGAAAGTTTTTGTGAAAATCAAGCACTAAGAAGCAAAAACCGCAAACCATGGTTATCTGGTCGCAGTAGGCCATGTGCCAGTCACCAGTTCAGGCAGAGGATAGGCCAGATACAGGACTGAGTTCAGTTCACTGAAATGTACCTTGTGGCTTGGACATCGAGATGCAAAGTCCTTCCGCTGAGATGCATAGTCTTGCTTCGAGAAGCCTTCGACTAGGAGCTGTGATGTGAGGTTCAATATCGAGATGAGGAGGGCAGCGACTGAGTCGATGACTGTAGAGGAAGAGCTGCAATGCAAAGTCGACGAGAAATCTGGTGGGTCTTGCAGAGGCCTCTGCTGCGTAAGTCAGCACAGGGGATGGGATGCGTTGCGGTGGGCCAGAGTTGGCATTGTGCTGCTTTAGAATTGAAGAAGTTGCCAGAGCTTGCAAAGACTTGCACTGAGATGCATCGGCATTGAGGATGAGCGGCGTCTCGCTGGGGTGGGGTCGATAGAGGGCTGCATCAAGATGCATGAAGATGCGTCAACGTCGGATAAGCCTGTTATATTCCTGTGCTTGAACAGGGGGGCAGCCTACTGACCTTGGAGGTTTCATGGAGTTCTGGGTACACACAGGCAGGCTGGTCTCAACAGGGCAGATCACAGCAGCATAAGAGTCCTAGTGCAGCAGCAGCAGGCCTTGGGCAGCAAGCAAGTCAGCAGGGCAGACATTTCAGCCGGGCAGTCCTTCTTCCCAGCAGAGTCCACAGGTCCAGAAGTGATCAGAAGAGTTAGGTCTAAAAGTCCATTATTTACACTTGGTGCCCGCTTTGAAGTGGGAGAGGCTTCTAGAGTCCTCCCCCTAAAGAGATGGCTGGAGTTTCCTGCTTCCCTGCCCTGGCCCTAGCTTGTCTGGGAGCATTGATTACTATTTCAAAACCCTTTGTGAGAGTGTTGAAACTGTGTCTTTGTGATATGCAAGTGTGGTAGGTGAAAGCTCCATCCTCCTATGAAGTCAGAGATGGCCCATCCTGCCCACACCTATTGCCCCTTTGTCTCGCTGTCTAGGCGTTATAGAGAAAGCCCAACTGCCAGCTCACCTAGTCATCTGATCCAGGATACAGGTCCGCAGGCACCAAACAGTTAAGGCAAAAAAATGACAACTTTCTGAAGTGGCATTTTCATAATTGTAACTTAACATCCAATTTTACCATTAAAGAAGGTTTAAAAATACAATTATTTAGAGACAAAGGGCCTTATTATGACTTTGGTGGACGGAAAAGCCTGTCTGTCGAAGTCCAAACGGGTAGGTTGCCACCAGTGCAGCCGCCTCCCCGCAGGCCCAGCGGGAAACGGCCTACAGCATTGTGTCCAGCTCATAATAGATGCTGTAGTGCGGAAGTTGCACCAGCACTCGTCACAATATTCTCTGTCTGCAAAGCAGGCAGTGAACATTGCGACGGGCTGGCCAGGGGGGCCCCTGCACTGCCCATCCCAAGTGCACGGGCAGTGCAAGGGCACCCTGGGATCCGCTGTGCCCCATCTCCACCATCCTTTTCATGGCGGTGCTACTACCATGAAACCGCTGGTGGTAAAGCGGGTTATAATCTGGGACCGCCAGCAACGCCAGGCTGACGTGAAGTCGTATTCTGGCAGTACTGGTGGTCCGACTGTGGCGCTACCGCTGCGGTCTTAATATGGCGGTCGGACCACCGCATTGGAGGTGTTCCGACCCCCACTGTGACCCTGGCGGTCATTAGCCTGCCAGGGTCATAATGAGGCCTAAGCTTGGCTTATCTACCTGCTCCCAGTTGAAAGCACTTATTAACTGTAATAAGATAACCCAATGTTATACTATGGGAGTGATAAGTCTTGAAGTGGTGAAAAACAAATGTAAGAGTTTTTCACTACTAAATTTAAAAGAACATGGTCAACTTTTTAAATACATTGCTCCCTGCCCTATAGGCTGTTTAGGGCCTACCCTAGGGGTAACTGATATGTACCAAAAAGGACGGTTTATGCCTCGCAAGACGATCAAGCTAGGTCAAAATGGCAGTTCAAATGGCATGCCTGAGACATCTTTAAAATGCTACTTGAGTGGGTGGCACAGTCAGTACGGCAGGCCCACTGGAAGCATTTAATTTACTGGCCCTGGGTACATGTATTACCAGTTTACTAGAGACTTATAAGTAAATTAAAGGTGCAAATTGAGAGAAAGCCAATGTTGGCATGTCTGTTGGGAGAAAACACAAGCACTTTAGCAAAGGTTTGCAATGGTAAAGTGCACAGAGTCCTTAGGCCAGCAAGATCAAAGTCAGCAAAAACAGGAGGATTGAAGGCAGAAAGATGGGGAAACCCATGCTAAGGATGTCAGATCCACAATCAGTGGATGTCAGTGTCCCCCTGTAAGAAACTGGATTACTGGTTGGGGGGGGGGATGAAACTGTTCTCATGCAGAAACCACAATGTGCCTCAGGGTGCAGTCACAAGCAAACCCTAAAGTAACCTACGCCGAGCCCTTGGGCAGCTTGACATAGTCAAGCTTAATTCAGAGGCAACATATAAAGTATTTGTGCAACTCTTTAAACAGTAACATAGTGAAAACACACATCAAAAGGATCCTAACCCAGTTTAGAACAATACAGTAATTTTTAACAAATGAAACAAAACTAAAACAAAAAAAATCCAATGAGTAGTTCCGGAAATATTTAATTTTAAAGATCTTGTTAAAATAGCACCAAAAGCACAAAGTGCCAACTGTGGATATCAGATTGCGTCGGACCAGTAAAAATCTCACAAGTTCAGGCCAACCCCAATGGTGTGCTGGCTGGCTACAGGAACCCAGTTAGGCCTGCTTAGCAAAGTACCTTAAATCCTGGTTTGCAGAGTGTTGTGAAGATCCATGTTGAAGTTGTTTTGCATAGCAAAAGAGTCATTTAGGGAGAATTTAAACTAAACCTTGAAATTGTGTCAAATTATTAATCTGGGATTTTAGTGTTACACAAAATCACTGTGTGGCACTGCACAAACACAAGTACTCAATCCCACCGCTGAATACAAATGTAGAAAATTGGGTTACTGGTTGAGGGGAGGTGAAACTCTTCTCAAGCAGCAACCCCAATTCTTGTCAGGGTGAAACACAATTGAACTGCTGATTAACCTATGCTGAACCCTCTTGTAGCTGGGCACGAAAGCAGTCAGGCTTAACTTAGAGACAATGGCCCTCATTACGACCCTGGCGGTGTAACACCGCCAGGGCCGCTGTAGGCGGGAGCACCGCCGACAGCCTGGCGGTGCCCCGCGGGGCATTCTGACCGCGGCGCTTTGGCCGCGGTCAGAAACGGAAAACCGGCGGTCTCCCGCCGGTTTTCCACTGCCCCTTAGAGTCCTCCAAGGCGGCGCAGCTTGCTGCGCCGCCGAGGGGATTCTGACAATCCCTACCGCCATCCTGTTCCTGGCGGCTCGATTGTCGTGGGGCCCCTGGGGGCCCCTTCAGTGCCCATGCCAATGGCATGGGCACTGCAGGGGCCCCCGTAAGAGGGCCCCTAAAAGTATTTCACTGTCTGCTTGGCAGACAGTGAAATACGCGACGGGTGCAACTGCACCCGTCGCACCTTCCCACTCCGCCGGCTCGATTACGAGCCGGCATCCTCGTGGGAAGGTCGTTTTCCCCTGGGCTGGCGGGCGGCCTTTTGGCGGCCGCCCGCCAGCCCAGGGGAAAACTCAGAATACCCGCCGCGGTCTTTTGACCGCGGCGCGGTATTTTGGAGGGGGGAATTCTGGCGGGCGGCCTCTGCCGCCCGCCAGAATTGGAATGAGGGCCAATATGTATAGTATTTATGCAGCACTTAGACAGTAATAAAATAAGAACAACACACAGGAAAACTACTATAGCAATTTACAAAAATAGAATGAAATGTGATAATTATTTGACAACAAAATGCCACAAGTCCAATTAGTAGAACCAGAGTGTGCTATTTCAAAGGTTTTGTGAAAATCAAGCGCTAATAAGCAAAAAGCACCAACATTGGTTATCTGGTTGTGGTAGACGAGGTGGCATTTTCAGAACTGTGAATTAAAATCCAGCTCCACCATTAAGGAGGGTCTTAAATTAGAATTCTGTAAAGACCAAACTCGAATTCCCTACCTACTCCCAATGAAAAGTTAGCACTTGTTAAATATAATAAGTTAACCAATGGTATCCTATGGTAGAGGTAGGCCTTTCAGTAGTGAGAAATGAATTTAATAATTTCTCACTACTAGGTCATGTAAAAGTTAAACGTACACATCCAACTTTTTAAATACCCTGCCCTAAAGGCTGTTTAGGGCCTACTGTAGAGATGGCATATATGTACCAAAAAAAGAAGGTTTAGGCCTGGTGCAAAGTTTATTTTGCTAGGTTGAAATGGCTGTTTAACAGATAGGTTACAAAGGCAGACCTGAGACATGTTTAAAGACTACTTAGGTGGGTGGCACAATCAGTGCTGCAGGCCCATTAGTAGCATTTGATTTATAAGCCCTGGGTACATGTTGTACACTCTTCTAGGAGCTTAAAAGTAAATTAAAGGTTCCATTTGGGTGGAAGCCAATGTTACCATGTCTTAGGCTAGCAGTGGTAAAGTGTGCAGAGTCCTAAGGCCAGCAAAAATGAAGTCAGCAAAAAATAGAAGGATTTAAGGCAAAGAGTTGGGGAAATGCACAACAAGGATCTCAAGTCCAACACACCCTACTGTTCCATGTCCACATGTACATAACATGCTAGAAAGCTGTACCAAAATATTTGCATGCATTAACCAAGTTGACTGATTCAATTCTCGTTCATTTATACATGCGTTTGTTCAACTAAACAGGCAGTTATCACCATAACTTAGAATAGATCTGCCCTTTGACAAATTAGTTACGTTTTTCAAGCAGCGATAGTCAAAATAATGACACTTGTACATACTAGTCTGCTTCCTCCGAACACCATGAGTCTGGTTGAGTTAGACTGCAGGCAGATGGTATGCTCTCCTGGTGAGTGAGATGTGAAAGTGAACTTTGCTTCTGGTCCATACAGTTTTGATAACAGAACCTGCAATAGGAAGTTAGAATGTCAAGCCTTTCTAGCATGAAACCAGTTCAAAACACTGTTGTTCTGTTGTACGTATAGTAACATTTTAAAAATCATGTCATGGGTAAAAGTCACTGACACAGTGTTTTCTTTAAATTATCCTCCTTTCCAATTTTATTATATTTGCCTTGTCAGATTTTAGTGCTCCACTGTAAAAATGATAGAAATATGAATACAGGACTTCTGAACTTTCTAGGATGTTACATTTCAAATGACAATCAAAAGTAGTAAATGTAGAAAACACAGGAATGCTGTACGAAAGGTGTTACAGTGCTGCTTAATTATTACAGTACTCAACATGGGGCCAAACTTGACAACCATGTTTTCAAGCTTTACTTGCGTGTAAACCTCCCAACACTCATGCAGAGGGTTGGGCTTACTTCGCACACCTTGAAGCTATTGAAAAATCTCACAAGTGTCCCTTAAGAGCTCCCCGTGGCTCCAGTGGGTTTGTAGCCAAAGTGAAAATGGGACAATAAAATTAACAATTTGCCACATTATTTTAGGTCTGGCTTTGTCCAAGGCCTTTTGATGCTACTAAGGTTATATATCTAATATATATACTGATAGGGTCTTTCAGCAAGCCCTTTTCATCCTTTGGTGTGGTCGGACTGGACTATGGGGCAGTCAGGCAGTGCGTGATAGGCTAGTCTGGCAGGTCAGTATGTGGCCTGTTTTTTGTTTTTTTGTTTTTAGCAATTTGTTTGGCTTGTATTACCAGGTCAAGGGGTAAGGTTTTTACTGTTGGTTTCCCTGATATTACCACAAGCATTGCCTGCAGCCTACACATTCTGTGCTGGCTTTCCTACCATGCAAAATACCTAACCAGCTTGTTCAAAACTGGTCTGATTTGCAAATGTGGGCCATTTTATTCGCTTTCTGGTTTGCTAATGAGGACCATTTTTCTTTTTGACTCTGGGCTTATTTTTGACTAATTCCGACCCAGTCCATTTGTCTGTTATTGTGCCATTTACAATTTTCTCCTACCCAGTATAGCATAGAACAAGGGACAAAGGGTCAACCCACTTCAGCCATTGGCTAACCTCATTGTGAATGATGGAATTCTGCCCTTTCACTAGGAGCACACCCACACTCAAAGAAGTTTCTGTCAGAGCCAGGGACTATTACGGCAATGTGTGCATCTTAAGACCAACAAATATGTTTGTTTTTAGCTAATATTTATTTCAATTTCAGAGGCCCTGGCAGCTTACGGAACAAAAAAGTTTGCAAAAACCACGACAGACTACAAGCATTGACAAAGCCAAGTGGACGGCAGCCTATGCCAGATATATTAGTTTTGCCAGCCCTTGTTTTTCCTAGAAAAAGTTGGGCTGCTTAGTCCACTTACCGCTTGCTGCAGTTTAAATTGTCCAAATAATCCAATTGCCTGCTTTCATAGGTACAACAGGTATGCTTCATAAATCCCCAAGGGCATCTGGTCTTCATGCCTTAATTGTCAAATTGCTTTGCGAGCTGGGACTGCCTGTACTCCTCGCTGCAAAATCTCACAGTGACTATGTGCATGTCTGTGCAGCGTTTGGATGATGTAACCCATATACCAGTCATAACCATACACCACACTGTGGTGTGCCAGTCGGATGACCTCACCTTGGGGAGACCCTATGAATAATTTGGGGTTGAAACGTCAATAATCCCGCCAATTAGTTGTAATTGACAATTAGCGAGTAAAGAGACCGTAGATTCAGTTGAACTACCCTTTTCCCTCTATCTACAGTGCTTTGTATATCATATGTTGTAAATATGATCACCATGTGAGCGCTGTAGTCATCTGCAATATATTCACTTGTATCACTCTATATTATATTGTACTGCACATACATTAATTTAATACAGTGTTGCCCGAAACTCAAATTTGCTTCCTAATATAATTCCGCTTGGAACAGAACTGCAGTACTAATTTGTTTTGGATTCCTCTAATGTCCAGGTGAGATTTCCCTATGCAAATGAGTCCTGCATGACCTTTTGTGTGGAGAATACGCTTTGCCCCTTGTCTCATGGGCATATAGGAGTGTCCTTATTGAATATATACAGTGTGCCAAACAACCTGTCAAGGACTCTCCCAGTTGTGAAATGAAAACCCATTGTGTGAACCGCACTGCTGAAATATGACTCAGCTGCTTATTTTGCGTCGGGTGTTAAGGATTATATGTGTTCAACAAGGGCCTGGGCAATGGACAATTATAAAAAAGAACAGTGAGGTAACTGTACACATTCATTGCATATACAAGTAATGCAACACATTTGCTCAGAAAAGTTATTTAATGCTTAAAACATTTCATCAAGTAACATTCTACAAAAAAGCATAACAGTACGCATGTGCAATGTGTCCCCAGTGCAAGACAACCAAAAAGAACCAGTAGGGAGAGCAAGAAAGTTCCAATATTGAGATTTCAAGTGCATTTCTATACAACAAATGACTGTTTACAATTTGTACAGTTTCAAAAAATTAAATATAGTTTCTTTGTTGTTTAGTAGTCGATGACTTTTCGACCTCAACCGAGTTAAGGCATCTTAATTAGGAACATCTGTAATGGATGATCAAAATGTTAGATATATGTTGTGAAATGATCGTATGTTGTAACAAAGTAAAATAAAAGGTGAGTACCTAAGTGGCCAGATGCCCAGAATTAAAGGTATGCTGGTCCTGATTAGTGCACAAGTGACGAATAAGAGGCCAGAATATGATAAATAAAGGCAGTGCTCACTCTGGAGTCGGACCTACAAGGTATTAACAGTCAACAGCAAGTGGTTAGAAAAAAGCTAACCAATACCAAGCATAATAATGTAAAGAGTCATGCAAGCCAAATACCTTTACCCTGAGTGGTAGGATCCCTCAAAACAATGTTCAGCGCTTCTGTGAGTCACAGGTCGCCAGGCAGGGCATGAAACCATAACGAGCCTCTCTACATACCTCAGTCGGCACTCAGACTCAGATTTAATTTATTGTTTCAGTTAATTAAAACCATAACACGTTTACTATTTACATAATAAAGGTGTTCCAGTGTGATTAAAAGTTCCCGTTAGAGGGTTAATTATATATAAAAGAGAAATAATCGATCCAAAAAGAGACAGTTAGTATTTTCTCAGCTTGTAGTTAAAAGGTGTGCAGGTATAGTCAGTCCCAAAATTTCGAAATTACTTGAATATGACAACATTCATCAATAACCTTCAAATTAAGAACATGCAGTAAAAAACCTATTAAATCTTATGAAATCGCTCATCTTATGATAACAGATATAAAGATTAGGTCGGGTCAGGGAGTTCAAAGTGTTTAAGTATGACACATCATTCAGTCACTGTCATGGGAATTAAGTGCCATAGAATTTACGAATCCTCCAATATATGAGATTTACCAGACCCCACGGACTAACGAATCTCATCTTTTAAAAGATTTTTAGACATGAGATCTGGAAAGGCCTGTGATATCCTGTGCGTTCGACAAATACCTTGATCCCATAGACCCTGGGGCCGTTGGTATTGTTGCGATGCTCGCGCACAGTGTTTCGCGCACAGTGTGTTTACACTGGGCACGAGCATCGCTAGGCAACGGGAGTTGGACGGAGGTTGAGGAAAGACAGTTGCGAAGACGACGCGCTTCGCATTTCCTGTATCGGGGTCGCATTTAACGTTACAATAAAAGCTTGTAAATCACATGAATTTCGTAACGTTATTCATCTCAACAAAATTGGCGACGAGTTATTAGCGACCCCGAGGAAGAACCCACACGTCCAGCAAGCAAATGTCTTCACAGCTTGAGGCAGGATTGAAAGGAAGTTAGGACTTGATATTTTCATGCTGTTTTCAACAGGACTTGGTGATTGATGTAGCGGTAGGATTAAGACTTTGTTTATCAGTTGTTTTGTGCCAAGTAAACCAGACTGAAAATGTCTACACGCCGCATTTTACGTTTTCAGATTGTCTGACAGTGTCAAGCAAACAAGTCTCTGCGCACGTTTGATTATTATTTTTTTTTCGTAAGTCCATCATTTTTTCAAACTTAGCGAACTTGCTGGATTAATATTTTCTCCTTTCCAAGGAAATATTTGTTGTAAAGTTGTTTCATCATAATTTTTGGTCATGGCTTCTGGAAATGCATGGAATCTTAGCGCTCCTGAGCCATTCTTGCCAAAAGATGGAGAAGCTACTCTAAGATGGGAGTGAAAATTTACAACAGTATTAACAAAAAGATTAGAGCACCTGAGCAAGGAGATGTTTTTAGCCATGCTCTTGAAGATCTCACAGAGTATTTTAGACCTGCCGTGTGCGTAGCTGTTGACCGATTTAAATTTTATCATAGGAAGCAACAATTTGAGGAATCTGTAGATGATTACGTTGCTGCACTCAAGAATTTGGCTTTGTCATGCAAGTTTGGTAATCTTCATGACGAACTCATTAGAGACCAAATTATAATGCACACTGCCAATCCACATATCCAAGAGAAACTTTGGTCTAGATGGGAAGCACCGTTACGAGAGGTTATTGACATGGTCAAAAGCGCTGAACTCACTGGAAGATGCGCAAAGGCTGTTCTGCGCAGTGAGGAAAAATCATTTACAAAGTTGGAAGACAATGCTACTATTGCCATAGTCAAGAAAAACAATGAATTATCGTCTAAGAGAGTCCATTTTTATCAAGGGGAGAAAGATAATTAATTCCTGAAAGACAAAAAATTTTGTTTCAGATGTGGCAGCAAATCTCATCTGGCAAATGATAGGAAATGTCCGGCTCGGAATCAGAAGTGCTCAAACTGTGGTGTTTTGGGACATTTTGCCAAAGTGTGTCGCAGAAGGAAATTTGGTGGGGGTGACGCAAGTGTTAAATGTGTGAGGGAATGTGACAGCGGTTCATCGGAGGAGTCTGATTCTAATTTATGCATTCTTAATGTTGATGATAAGGTACAGAATGTTAAAAACAACATGAGTAGACCCTTATGCCATGTTACGATTGCTGGCATTGATATTTCGGTTGTTGCGGATTCGTCGTATCCCATCCTCGTCGCCAATCCTTTCCAAGGAAATATTTGTTGTAAAGTTGTTTCATCATAATTTTTGGTCATGGCTTCTGGAAATGCATGGAATCTTAGCGCTCCTGAGCCATTCTTGCCAAAAGATGGAGAAGCTACTCTAAGATGGGAGGAATGGCGAGAATATTTTGTAAACTACATTTCAACTTTTGAAGATGAAGAAGAACTTACTCCAGAAAAGAAGAAGAAAATTCTTTTACACTGTTTAGGTGCAAAGGGTTTGAAAATTTACAACAGTATTAACAAAAAGATTAGAGCACCTGAGCAAGGAGATGTTTTTAGCCATGCTCTTGAAGATCTCACAGAGTATTTTAGACCTGCCGTGTGCGTAGCTGTTCTTCATTGTCCATGTGTAGGAATGTTAATTCTGGGTTGGTTGGGAAGGAAGGAAAAGTTATCAGCCCAGAACGCAAGGTATGCAAATTTGACTGGTTAGATGATTGGAAGTATACGCCTTCCTATGATTCTGATTATAACTCTAATGTACAGTCTAACGTACCTACTGTCAACAATCATTTTGATGTGCCTGCAAGGAAAACAAGCAGGTGTGGTCGTTTAGTCAGGACACCAAGCAAATTTCAGGATTATGTTTGTTTTGCATAATGCTACGAATGTGAATGTATTATTCTTTGAGGGTAAAATTGTTTTGGTTTTCGGAATTGTTTTTTATTTTTTCCTCGTTGTATTTTCTGTTTGTTAGGGGGAAGATGTGTTGCGATGCTCGCGCACAGTGTTTCGCGCACAGTGTGTTTACACTGGGCACGAGCATCGCTAGGCAACGGGAGTTGGACGGAGGTTGAGGAAAGACAGTTGCGAAGACGACGCGCTTCGCATTTCCTGTATCGGGGTCGCATTTAACGTTACAATAAAAGCTTGTAAATCACATGAATTTCGTAACGTTATTCATCTCAACAGGTATGAGCTCAGTTTGACCTGGGAGGGTTAGAAAGTCGTGCTGTTTTGATCGTGCTCTGCATTCAGCTACAGTCCTGAACATCCTTTTTGTTGTAACGCAAGTGTCAAATACTTGACAAATTTACAATTTAGCTGGGGATTGTACGGGTTGAAACAGGCTACTATGGCTCCTCTACAGGTCTGTATGTCTCTGTCATTGAACATTCTTTTAAGGAACCTCCTTCGAAGGTTTAGCAGTCCCGGGCAAATGCAGATTATGTGTGGGATATCTCCCTTTGGCATGGACAGTGCCTGCAATTCTGCAAAGTCGTGTTCCTCCATGACGGAAAGTTGGCTAAGGTTGCCAGGTTTCCTAGTCGCATTGTCATTAACTGGTGTTTCATATATGGCACATTTAGAGTAAAAAGGTAAATGGCTGGTTCTAGTTTTGAATAGTGCCTTATGATCATCCACGCGTGTGCGCCTGGCACTAAATTTAACTTTCTCTTGAGTGAACGAAAGCAGTTTGCTGGCCTTGTTAACACCTCTTGTGAATGATTTGTAATTCGGTGCTACCTCCCACAGGTCTTGGAGTTGGTTGATAGATGGCCGAAGGTATTTATTGTAAGGTGAGTGCTGGTCATTTTCTAGGGCCCGCCAAAGTGTGCCGTTCAAATTGTTGGCTGAGTGGCTAATTTTATACCAAGTTTTTGCCGCCTCTGCTTTGCTGCCAGATCTTGCAGCACAAGTCCAAATTCCAGGCGCAGGTGCGCTGGTGAGGGTGAATTGGGTAATTTAAAAACTCACCTGAATACCTTAAGCTGTATTTTATCTATCTGGGGCTTTTCCAGACCATGCATAGCCATTCTGGCATAGGTGGTTAGTGCATTCTGGATGAGATGACAGTTAGCAGTGGGCGGAATGATGGACGTGTAGCCGTTTGGCCAGGAGGGAGAAAGCATGAGTTAATGCTGAAGCTCATTGCGTGATGTATTTCCTCTGTTGACTTAAAGTGCCTTGAGCATCTATAATTACTCCTAGGTATTTGTAATACGGCACCACCTCCAGCAGAATGTTGTTTAAGGCCATCCTGGTCAGAAAGTCTTCCTGCATCCTACCCGCATTATTTTAGATTTGGACATGTTGATTTCCTCCTAGTTGGAGTGAACGTAGTTGGCCAGAATATTTAAAGATTTTTGTAAACCGACCTTGGTGCAGCTGAACAGTACCTGACCGTCTGCATTTATTAAATGTGTCAGGGAAATCCCTCTCAACCATGGAGGGGAACATTTCTGGTATCCAGAGCTGGAGTCAGGTCTGCCATAAACAAGTTGAACAGATGCGGAGCGAGCACACAGCCTTGTTTCAGACTGAGGGCAGTGAAGATTTTCCTTGAGAGCCTCATGCCATCTCCGATTTTTATTCGTACCCATGTATTATAGTATAAAGAGATTATAGGAGGATGTTTCCCCTTTCAGGTGTCCATGATGGTAATTGAGGGATATTTCCACAGGGTTGGCACTTAATTGAAAAGATTGTCTTGAGGTAGCTCACCCAGTCATTTTCAGGGATGTTTGAGTTGTTAATTAAATTCCCTCAGGTATTTAAGTGGTTGATGATTTCCCAGAATTTCCTGGAGTTTTTCCCTTTCGCGGCATGTATTTGTTTTAACGAAAAAATACTCTTGCCTTCTGCCTTTGGTTTCCATATTTGTCTCTTAAATTCTTTTTTTGTGTTCTTCAGTTGTTCCCAAAGGTGCTGCTTGCCTGGTCATGGCTTCCGGCATCTTGCTAACTTCCTTTGAGCTTTTTTAAGGAGGTAGCCTGATTTTGAAAGGCGGGCAGGAGTGATTTGGCTGATTCGCCGAGCTGGCCGTGGTAGATTGCGGGAAGAGTGCTGGTCCAATATTTTCTCAAAGAAATTATCCCAGGTGTCCAATATATATCTGTGGTTTTTAGGCTCGCCAGCATCTTCAGCTTTGCAGATAACGATAAGGCTACTATTGTATCGGAGACCAGCGTAGTCTCTTCAAGCTCGTTGACTCTATAAAGCTCACCTGTGCCAAGACCTGGGGGTGCACAGGTGGGGAGGACCTTAGAGTGAGTGTTTGGTAAGAGTGGTCACTGGATATGGTGTATTTTATTTTGAATTGCCGAATTAGGGGTATAAGAGGCAATGTAACCAAGGTGTAATCTAGGATAGACGTGAGTTAGGATGGTGGAAAGTGTGACTTGGTGGAGAGTTGCCTGGGAACCTTCCATTTAGGACCCATAATTTAAGGTATTTCAACGACGTCACCAACTGCGCTCCCTGCAGGTCACGGCGTGTAAAGTTCGATGACACCTGTGTTGGGACGTTCCAGCACAAGTTGTCAGTATTTCAACATCCTCTTGCACCTTAATTAAGTTTGAATTAAAATCTCCAGTCAGGATAATGTTCCAGTCTGGATGAGTTTATTGGTAGTGCAATATGCTGACCATTAGCATTTTTATCGCTGCCCGCTTTCGAGAGAGGCGAAGATGAATATATGAGTTGACCAGCAGCATCGGTGGCCTATCATTAGTGGTCCAGTGGCATAGTTTGATCACTTGGCAGTCTGAGTCTTCTTTTGGCAGCTCTTCTATGTCCATTTTCTAGTCTAGTGAGAAGTAGACTGCTAGACCCCCACTTGGCCTTCCACACTGCTTGTGCTTAACTGCATTTATTTGATAGGACGTGAAGACTGACAGCGGAAGATCCTGTTGTGACCAGGTTTCCTGGAGTGCAATTATGTCAATGTGGTGCAATGCTTTGGGTGGGTGGCCAGTTTCCAACAATGATTGGTCACCTGCTATATTCCAGAATAGAAGTCTTAGGTGAGCTGAGCATGTTTCTGGTGCTTGTGTTTCTCATGCGAGATGAGGAAAGTTAAGGGCCTGTGGGAGCTACTCCAATCTGGCGCTGGCGAATGATGTTTGAGTTGGATGTGTTCTTTGATTTCCGGGGGAAGTGCCTAGAACACCCCTCAAAACCGTTAAAGGTTGTACATCTGCTGCCAAAGAAGCATTGGTGCTTAAAAGTGGAAATGGGTATCTGACAGACTCTAGCCTGGTTATGGTTATCCCCAGGTCTCGAGGCGTGGCCCAAAGGACAGAATATGGTCTGCTATTTCTGCTGATTCCAAGGTAGTTAGAGTGGCTTCTAGTTGTTTGATGTCCTTAGCTGGTTGAAACTCTACAGTTATTAATTCTGCTGAGGCAAGGTGTTAAGCCCTAAATTGCTTTAGGAGCCTCACTATGCTCCCTCTATTGAGGATATCATGGTGCCCATGAAACCGCAACTTAGGATAGAATCCCTTATAACTTAAAGGTGGTGGTTGCCGTGACGATGCTTTTTGATATGGTGCCTTTCTTGATGTTTTAAGGCGTAGAGAAGCCCTGGGACAGAAGCTAGAAGCTTCAGTATTTAACTCACTACCTGGTTTGCCTGGGGCTTGTGTTAAGGGGCTTCGATTCAACTGGGGAGGAGTGGCTATATACAGAGTTGGATCTTGTGTGGGCGCTATTATTGGCCTTGCCATAACCGAGCAGCAGTAGGTTCCTGCGTTCACTGTTAGCCTGCTGTTTAGAGGGGGGCAATTTCTTGTTTCACCATGTTAGCTCTTGAGACATCCAGGTTGGTGGGTTGGGGCCGTTGGCCAGGTGTATAGTCAGGAGCCTGTAGATTTGTGATTTTTGAACTGGTGTTGGCTTCTTGGACAGAATACCTGTCCAGAGGAAGGCACCTGGGTTGTTTAATTGTGGTAGCTTCTGCCAGAGAGCTGGAGGAGAGGTATGAGCTTGCACCGGTTTCTGACCCTGCTGCAGTCTGTAGTTGGTCGGATTCTGCAAGTCGAATGTGTTCTGGATGGCATTGTGAGGGGGGTATTGCCCTTTTTCAGCAAAGGTAGATTGATTGCCAGTAGTGTCTTTGTCTCTGATCCTGTGTTTTGAGTTTGTTCCGGATGGCTCGAGATTGAGACTGTGCTTTCAATGGTTTTTGGTCCTGTTGCAAACCTATTTTGCCCCTAGTCTAGGGGTGGTCTGGAGCAGGCCTGCTCTTGTTACTGAGTTGCTTCATGTTGGGGAAAGTAGTGGTGTCTGACATTGAGACTGACAGAGATGATTCTGCCAAAACCGAGACGGCCTTCTTTGGGGCAAGGTTGTCAGATTGTTTAACAAATATTAGATATATTTTACTTGTTCCATCCTCGTGTTCAGTTTGTTTCTTCCTGGCTTTCCTTAGACGTTTGTATTGTCTTTTAGTAAGTTTGGGGGTGGTCCTTCCAGTGAGGCTTCTTTGGGGCTTTACTGAGTGTCTATGTTGATCTGGGTAGTGGGCATTTGTGAATCACATATCAGCTTATGTTGGGTGAGATTCACGTCAAGTTTTTGGGGAGAATTTGCAGATGATGATGTCATTATTAATTCATGTTTACTGATGGGCTGTAAGGATTTTAAAATGTTTGACAGTATATCTAGAAGTACTGCTAGTTCATCAATGATTGGGCTGCAGGAATATTGCTCTTGGTTTGTTGTGATACCTGCTTGGGGTTTCACTATTAGAGATGAAAGAATCTCAATTTTTTGTTTTATTCCTGCAATTTGCTCTGCCATTAGGTACATGATGTCGATCTGTGTATCCAGCTTATCTGACTGGAAGTTTAGGACTTCAGTGGATGATTGGAGGGTTGCAGGTAGGCTGGCCCACCGCTGCTGCATGTTTGATTCTTGATTGTGTGCATGATTAAGCACTTGGATTGGGTCTTTCCGACTAGCTTGGTAATTTTTTAGCCATGCCTCTTTACGGGAGAGAGCAAGACCAAAGCTTGTCTGTGTGCGGGATGTGCCTGACTGGGGTTGCTGACAGATGACAGAAGGCTACAGGATCCTGGGTAGCACCGTGAATTGAGGACAGAATATAAATGTCTTTGTCGTTGTGAGAGAACAATGGACTTGTGCTGTCATTTCTAGAGTTTTTACAAGACCAGAGGTAACATGATTACGTGATGTGAGGTTTTGTTTAGTTGCTGATAGATCTCGAAATTTCAAGGCTGACAGTGGCATTTGATGTGTACCACTTGTTTCCACTTTGATGCTCTTCTTAAGTTGGATGATAGGACTGGGAAGGGCCAAGGCATCGTCTGGGATTGCATATATTACAGCCATTGGATCTTTCAAGAAGGGAAGCAGTTTTGGTGTACTAATCCTTGGTGAGGGGAACTCCATCCAGATGATATTATTTGCAACTGCTCTCCTGCTGTCTGCAGGAAGGTGCTTTAAGTTGGGCTTCTTGCGTGACTTGTTTATAATTGGCTGCCAATTTTTGCCAGATCTCATATTCCTTCTTTTGAACTCAACTGGATACTATTCCACGGTTGTTTGAGGGTCGCTGTGCGCACCTGCTCCGTGCGCCTGTTAAGTGTTTAGATTGAGTTGCACGATCCTGCCTGTGGAGGTGAGAGTTTGAAGAGGGGACCTTCTCCCAGCCACAAGCCAGACCAACACCTAGCTTGGCGCTTCCCTTGTGTGGGGACCACCTCGGCTGCAATTGGCAGCCTTGCTGTTGCTATATGGTGCAATGCCAGGTATTGTGCCAGGGAAGCCCTTGACTCTTCTGGACTTCTCTAGGTCTACTGGGTCTTCTGGGGCACTTCTGGGACACTCCTGGGCTGCCTCTCCTCCCTAGTTGTCCCCTCTGTCAGAGGGCATGAGCACGCAGGAGCTGGAGCAGAGTCAAAGTTGTGCTGAGTCAGGGCAATTAGGCCGGGTTGGATTAGGCAGTGGGCGGGAGGCAGAAGATGACCAGCGGCAATGAGCAAGTCCCCGGCCACCACGTCCACCAAGTTCACCAAGAAGGCAGTTGGGCAGTCAGAGTCCAAGAGCATTTCCTCTGGCATCAGAGCGCTTCAGCACTCAGGATCGCAGGGGCGCAGACCACCTATGGCCACAGCTAAGAGCCACAGTTGGGGCACGGCAACCACGACCGCAAAGAGCCGCTGTGAGCTGCAGCACTATGTCTGCTTTGTCCGCTATGTTCGCCACAACCACAGCCGTGACCACAGGCGCAACCACAGCGACCCACCATCAGGAATGCTGTCAGCGCCGTCAGCACCGCACAGCAGGCTGGGCGGTGGTCGGGAGGTCTGGGCAAGTGGCGGTAGCAGCAGTGACAGGCTCCGCCTCTTCCTCCTCGCGTTGCTTCGTGTTAGCGTTGGCGTCTCACGTCAGAACCTCGTTACCTCCGTAGTCAATCCCGTGTTCGGCAAGAAGTCAATGTTAATCTAATGAGGACTTCAATTGGTACTCAATACAGGTTACTCTGCCAGAAAAGTAGTGCGGTCACACTCACCGTCACCATTTCCTACAGTAGTGAGCTGAACGCACGGTCCTCATCTATTTTGAAGGAGGACTCCAAAACAAGTCTGTGAACGCAAATGAGTTCCAGCGGCTGCGCAGGGAACCATCAGTATCGGAGACAATCTGATGGATGCTGCAGTTATCTTATAGGAATAGTAACCTTTATGATGACAGATATGAGGCGTTAGAGTGAAAAATATTGCAAAATATGTTACAAACAAAAGGTAGAGCTGCAGGAGTTTAAATGCATCCCTATGGTGTGGTAACCTAACTATACTAATTTGCACATTTATGTAGGAAATTGTCACTATGTACAAGCTAAGCAGTGAACAGAAACATATATCACACTAAGTAGTATAAAGACAGAAACGTACTATAATTTTTGTACCTGCAAAAAATAAATGAATGATACTAAACAAAGAACCTATCATTCCGAACAAGCTGTGCCATTTGCAAAAATATACCACTTGTTACAAGCTATGACGTATGCAAAAACATGTTACATCACAATCTACGATTTAAGGACGGATCCTGTTATACACTGCACATGGTATTGTCGGAATGGGACTTAACCTCTTAGTCCCCTGCTATGGCCACAAACCCAGGCCATTCCTCTGCTGTGTTTACTCCATTATCAATAGAATTACATTTGTATTTCCATTTGCATTACAGTCTTTGAAGACTCAATGTTACATTTCCACCTCTCTCTGGTAGTTACGCCACCTCTATCACTTGGGAGGTGATGTCATGCAATGCATGGTTCATTTCTTGAAAGTACTGGACCAACGGTGCTGTTCTTACTCCACATCTAAAACTGGTCTTGTGTTGAGCATTACAAGCTCTAAACTGTTGAGTGGTTTGTTGGATGTACATTTTTTGACGGGGACAGTAGATGCAGTAGACTACATTAGAGGTGTTGCAGTGTGAAAATTGCTTGAGCTCCACATGCTGTTGTGTACAAATCTTTGCAAATTGTTTGTAAACTAGCAGGCTACACAGTTGATACAACAATAGTGTCCATTTATAAGTTCAAGGGTGTTTTGGCTTGTAGTTTTGTCATTGAAGGCTGCCTTAGCTATATAGTCCTTAATGTTTTTACCTTTTTTAAAGATTCAGAGGGAGGGATCAAAGGATTTTCAAAAGCTTTCGTCTATACGCCAGTGCTTTTTGATGATCGAGGCAAACTTATTAGTCAAGGGACAAAGGGCCAGATGTACCAAAGAGTTTTTCCCATTCTGTGTCAATGGGAAAATGTGTTTGTACATATGGCCCAAAATATGGTGACACACACTAGTTTATCATCAGATTTATACGGCTTGGTTTTCAAAAGTTCTTCCCAGAGCTTCTTTTCCGAGCCTTTTTCACAATTTGCATTGATAACCTCAGTTTATCAACCTTTTTCTCTAAATCCTGAGTCTGCCCTATGACTGCAGTTACAGAGCATCCAGAGGAATTTGCCAACAGGTAAACCAGCTCTCAGGGCACGGCGGTGGAACTATTCCAGTCAAAAGCGTGTTCCTTTCTGTGCAGTTTTTCTGTAACTAATCTACCCTCATTGTGTTTGATTTTTTGATGGTGGGTAAATTTCTGGTTGCTTTGTGTTTGGTGAAGGTATGTGATGAACTCATTTAAAATTGCCTCAGAGTCACACCAGATCCTAAAAGCATTGTGTATTAAGAGTCTGTTCTATTATTTTAAAGCTTTCTTCTTGTGGGATATTGGTGTATAGTGAGATAATGTCTAGAGTTACTAGCAACTCTTGTTCAGCATAAATGGCCTTCCCTCCACTAAATTCACCACGTAGGTTCTGTCTTGCACATAGGTTTCTTGGTTGGGAACAAAATCCCTAATAAATATATTAATGTATTTGCCACAGGGTTCTGGGACAGAACCGCAACCAGAAAGGATGGGTCTGCCTGGGAGGAAGTCCAGATTCTGATGTATCTTCAGGAGTGTATATAGAACAGGTACCCATGGAAACGTTTTGGTCAAGAAATCAAATTCTTTGGTACTAAGGAAGCACTGCTCTGTTGTGTAGCCATTTTAGTTATAGCTCCATTCGCGTTATTCTAACACACTAGGCCGCTGTGCACTCTAACCTAGATATATTTTATTTGGCTTTGTGCAAATAACCAGTTTTACGGTCTTGTTTTATTTTCACCTATCTAACTGTTTTTGCCTAGCCCAGCACTCTGTTCTCAAACAAGACATTCTTGATCACTCTGTTCTTCTTTCAAGGATACAGTTCGGTACATTGCCGGTGAATGTGGTAGAAGTTTAGTCTCTGACATTTTCTTAGAATATCAGCTGTGTTATTATATAAAAACTTCCTTGTCCCTTACACGTTAGAGGGAGATTCCAGCCAGGGAACCACGACTGTATGCTGATTACTGAATGCTTCGCTACAGATGCTAACGCAGACTGCAGGCCTTTGCTCAGGTATGGGGGTTGATGTCTTCCCAGGGCAACCTGAAGGGCAGAATTAGAGCTTAACATGCTGTGCTCGATTATAACCTAGGTAGGGATTAGTCCATCAATAATAGTGACAATATGATAGCGTTGTTCTTATGCTTCACTCTTCTCGTCACAATTTTAATATTGTCATGTTGTGTCGTCCTGATTATTGCAGCTCACGCTTTGCTATCTAAGATGCAGTTGTTTTTTATTAAACTCATTATTGAAACATATACTGCTTCTGTTTGTCATTTATATATGAGACTAAATTGTAAGTGAGAGAACCGGATGAGTGACCACGACTTCCCTGAGAAGCCAAGTATGTCATGCGCTCGGCAGCCCAGTCATCACTATCCTTGGGTAGAGATGAGGCACTGCTAGTTAGCCGGAGCAAAACGCGGATTGGAGCGACAGGTGTCACCTGCAGTCGGTTAGACTTAGTCTCACACACCGCGGGCGATTCTGCCGCTCAAAATCCAGTAGTCTCATTAGAATAATGAGAGCCTACACAACAGCTCCTTCCCCCCCTGTGGTGATCTCTAGTATTTTTGCATGTATAATTTCTGAGGTGTTACCTGTTAGTTTAACATAATGTTCTCTGTTGTTGTCTCATTATTTCTGCACCGTAGTCTTGGGCATCCTGTATAACCCCACACCCTCCATATGCCAGCTTTATAACAATCAATGCATTTTGCTTAAGGGTTTGTAATTCCTGTCACTCAGCCAAGGAAACATTGTATGGTGTAAGTGTTTTTTTATATTTGAGGAGAGAGAGAGAAGTCTTTAAGTACCAGTTTCTCAAACATGGGAGGTTCTGGGGTGTGCTAGTGCTAGGGGGAAAGAAAGTGGATGGTGGTTTGAGTCCTGCGATGGATTAATTCCTAATTATGTCTATGCCTGCGAAAAAGGATTTTATTCACAATTGCAATTAAATTATGTCTATGCCTGATTAATTATGTCTATGTCTGCAAAAAAGGATATTAATCGCAATTGCAATTAAGAAGCTCTGTTTGTAATAAGAAAAATCTGTTCTTTCCGTGATAACAAAGCAAAGTCCTTTAGTCAGTAAAGAAATTTCAGAAGAGAAAAAGAAATTTCAGAAGAGAATAAAGTATGCTTTGATAAATTAAAGATCAGTTTGGTGAAAATCAGTGCCTGGATTTCTCCTGTCTGTCTTTTCCATGATGGGGGTTGTTTTTTTGTTAAACAAGTACCTCCTGGTTATCCCATGCTTTATTCTGTGGGCCCCCTGGTCCCCATTGGTAGTCCTTTCTCCACGTTTGCTTGTTCCCTGGTGTTTGGTTCTATTGTCTTCTCTTGTTTCCCTTGCCTCTATAGACAACAAAAAGGTCATCTTAGACTAAAGGGGCCACTGCTTAGTCCCTCCTGTGCGCTTGAGTCATCTGATCAAGCAGAGAATTCAGAAAAAGTTACAGCCTTTTAGTTTTTAAATCTTCACCAATTGTATGCTCTATTCTGATTTTGGCTCAGTGAATAGAAATTGTCTAAATGGTAAGGAAATACCTTTTCTTTGGAGAAGTTTTTTCTGTCCTTTTAGATTTTACCAGCCTATTTTTTCAATTCAATTCTGTCGAACTTTGTCATTGCTTTGTTCAGATTATCTAGAGCCTTTTGTGTGTCGGGCAAGGCATCTGTTCTTAGAAGTTCTTTCTCAAGTTCAACAATTTCGTATAGTTCTTGTTTGGCTGCTCAGGGTCTTTTTCAATTCCAAGTACCATCCAGTGCCGAGAGCATGTTGTGGCAATGTGACTGAAATCTCCCCTAAACTTTTTATTTTCTCTTAGGATACTAGGTATATTCCTCACCTGCAGGCCTAATGGATACTTCTTGTTTTTAAATATTCTGTTAGCATATGTGCATTTAACTATGTTCTTACATGTTTCTATTTTGCTTTCCCTATTTTTTTCTAATAAATTCTGATGTGGATGCGTTGGGTGTTAAGGGTGGCATGACTAGTTAATGTTACGCATTAAAAATGTCCTACAGATTTACATGTTTGTCAGCAGCATTGTTCTTTAGGTTATACATATAAGCGTGGTGCTAGTTAGCACAACTCCCCAGTACATCACACATGTGGGCTGCCATACTGTACATCAAGCACTTGACATGGATTAAAGATGAACACATTAGAATGACTATACTGTATGTATTGTGATATACTCAAAACAGGCCTATTGAGATCCAGTCAACTAAAATATAAACACCTTATACCTCTTTAATTGGACAGTTTGGAACATACAACACATCTGTGTGCAGAGGTGAGGTATTACTTTGTCAAACTATTGTGTGTTTTTCCCTAGGATCCTGACAAGAGCCTCCTATATATAGATAGAGCTAATATAAATACCTAGAAGATGACACTGTAAGAGTGCTACCTCTCTGCACTTGAAAGGTACAAAGCACCAATACAGTTTGTGTGAGAAGACCTCTCTAGCTCATTTCTTACAGTCATCTCACTTAGGCCCTCATTATGACATTGGCGGTAAATCCTGCTTACTGCCGCGCTGACAGCCGCCAACTTACCCCCGCGCTTGTGAATATCCGTTCTCCATATTATGACACACACACACCAATCCGTCAGAATCCAGCCACATACACAAATCCGCCAGACCAAAGGTAAGTGATAAACTGGCGGTCCCAAAACCCACACCATTACGCCAACAAAACAACGCCCATCACCACGGCAGACATTCAATGGTGGTAACCTTTGGCAGTACATACAGCCGCGCTCAGAATGGACACCCACATACAAAACAACACTACACTGGACAATACTAATGACACACACCTGACACTCATGCACACACCACACACACACACCCACACCACTATAAAACACACACCCACATTACCCACAACCCCTTATGTAAACAGTTGCCACCAGGAGACTGAGAAGGAGAGCATAGGGACAACTAGACACACCCACCACACACACTCCTCACGCATTCCACATCACACACCCCACCACATTACCCAACACACCCTCATCAACACACATCACACAACACCCATGCCACCATAAAGGCACCCCCGTTTCACTGAGGAGGAGTTAAGTGTCATGGTGGAGGAAATCATCAGGGTAGAGCCACAGCTCTTTGGAGCACAGGTGCAGCAAATATCTATAGCAAGGAAGATGGAGCTATGGCGGAGAATCGTGGACAGGGTCAACGCCGTGGGACAGCACCCAAGAACAAGAGACATCAGGAAGAGTTGGAACGACCTACGGGGAAAGGTATGTTCCATTGCAGCAAGACACCAGCCCACCATACAGAGGACTGCCGGTGGACCCCCACCTCCTCCCCCACAACTCACAGCATGGGAGGAGCAGGTACTGGCCATACTGCATCCTGAGGGACGCGCCGGAGTTGGCGGAGGGCTGGACACTGGTAAGTCAACTTTCAACAGTTATTACCCCCCCATACCTGCATGCCATCACACACCCTCACCCACATTCCCATCACTCCACCACATCCCACACACTCCACCAACACATCTCACTAATCCCAATGCCAGGCCCTGCATGCTGTACCAATGCATGGACACCCCTCCCAGCCCTGCATGGACACTCAAAACTAAAGCATGCACAGCATAGGTAAGCTAACATAACCACAACACACCAACATACACAAGCAAAAGCTGGCAGGGCAACACCAACCATAGAGGGGAAGCTACAGAATTAAAAATGTCATACACTTGAAGCATAATACATCATTTACATCCCCACAGGTACTCCAGCCAATGTCACTGGAGAGGAGGTGCCACCACTATCCAGTCCCCCAACAGAAGAGGCCCACAGTGATGACAGTAACTCTGGACTTCTTGATCTGGACGACCTACCTGGCCCATCAGGGACCACTGGACAGCCGATCATCAAAGCCCACTCACAGACCACCACAGAGCCTCCCCATCAGGAACCAACACCACAGCACCCATCCAGCGTACCCACACCTCTGTCCCCAGGACACGTCAATCAGCAGTGTGCCCACCTGTACAGGGACCCCATGACACACTTCGCACGCAAGACAATCAGGGACCTCGGGTCAGTGGCAGTGGGCACACCGTTCAGGGAACAGAGGCAAAGGCCAACAGGGACCCTGGGAGGACTGCTGTGCGCCAGGGGGAGGACAGGAGCAGGGAGCCGCTCTCCAGGAGGCACTCTCTGAGATCCTGGGAGCCCATTCCCATGACACGACGGACCAGATCCTAGATAACGTGCAAGAGAACAGGTGGCTGCAGGAGGGACAGTATTGGGATCAGGGAGAAGTTTCAGGTCATTAACAACACCCTGATCTCCATAGCAGGGGTGCTGGCAGACATGGCCAACATCATGAGGGAGGCAACAGCACACCAGCGGGCCCCTACCACTAGCCAGTCATCTGAACAGCCCTTCACTTCTGCTGTCACTAGTGGGTAGAAGGCCCCGCCGCAGGACTCACAGGCCACCAGCACCCCTCCCCCTGCAGAAGGTGAACCACCCCACATATGTTCCCTGCGACCCAGACAGAAGCCAGAGGCACTTGTCAAGACCACCACTAGGAAATTAGACTCTCCTGATTGTCACCCTTGTGTCCCACTCAGTCACCTTGTCCACCTTGAACTGCCAGTGCTCCCCCTCCTATGTCCCCATGGACACTGCACCTGTGCTACAAACAGACTCGAACAATACCATGGACTTTCCTCCATCATAGCCTCATTCCATTGCACTTTCCCCCCTATATTTTAGCACAACAATAAACACCCTTGGATAAAACTCGGTTACTAGTATTTCATGTATTACAAAATTGTATTCATTGAAACAGCTACAACAATTGCAAATTAACTGTACATAGAATGAGCATAGAATGAATGTCCTGTTGCTGGCTGTTGTGATCACATCGGGACAATGTTGTCATATCACCAACATCTGTAAAATGAATATCCTTAGGTAACAGTAAGTAGGGGAAAGAGTGGGTCATGCCAGCATGTCACTGCCACACAGAATACAACAATAGTCAGAGAAATGTGAAGTTGCACTGTCTCACCTGTGTGTCATTGGAAGTACTGATGGATCACCAATGTTCTATTGTCCAGATCCTCATCCTCAGCCTCCTCATCCTCACCGTCCTCAGGGTCCACTGCTGCCACAGGGGCATCTCCAGTCTCCTCCTGAAGAAAAGGTTCATGGCGTCTGAGGGCCAGGTTGTGCAACATGCAGCATGCCACTACAATCTGGCAGACCTTCTCGGGTGAGTAGCACAGAGACACCTGTCAGATGGAGGCATCTGAACCTGGCCTTCAGGAGGCCAAAGGTCCTCTCAATGATCCTTCTGGTTTGCCCATGTGCCTCATTGTAAAGTTCTTCTGCCCTTGTCCTGGCAATCCTCACAGGGGTCAGCAGCCATGATAGGTTTGGGTAATCAGAGACACCTGCAAATATTGAGGGACAACATTTAGCCACACACTATCCTATATGGCCAACAGCATAGGCATACACCAACATATACTGGGTGGGGACAAAGGCTCACCTATTAGCCACACCCTGTGCCTCTGTAGTTGGGACATCACATTTGGGATGTTGCTATTCCTTAGGACAAAGGCATCATGCACCGACCCAGGATACTTGGCATTAACGTGGGAGATGTACTTGTCCGCCAGGCACACTATCTGCACATTCACGGAGTGGAAACTTACGATTCCTGAACACCTGTTTATTGTGCCGGGGGGGTGGGGGACAAATGCAAAATGTGTTCCGTCAGTCGCCCCAATTATATTGGGGATATGTCCCATTGCATAAAACCATGCCTTCACAGTGGCCAAATCCTCCACCTGTGGGAAAACAATGTAGCTGCACATGTGTTTTATCGGGCAGACAAAACTCTTGCCAGCACGATTGAGAACATTGGCTGTGACATTCCTGCTGCCAAGCCCACTGCCACTTGGAAAGAACCAGTTGCCAGGAAATGGAGAACTGATAGAACTTGCACAAGGGGGGAGGGTCCCAGTGGGATGACGGATAGCTGAGATCAGGCCAGGTTCCAACTGGGCACACAGCTCTGTGATTGAAGCCCTGTCCAGTCTATAGGTGAGTATAATGTGCCTGTCCTCCAGTGAAGCCAAGTCCACCAGGGGTCTGTACCTGGGTGTATGTCTTCTTCTTCTATTCATCCGCAGTGGTAGTTATCTAAGGACACAGCAGTGAGTAGGCTGTCACATTTTGAACAACTATACCACAACAGCAGTCCAAATCGTGCAAAAATGGTTGGGGACAGGGTAATTTAAAAGTATGTGCCTATATATCCTGTGATGCATGAATAATCAATAGGCCTGTTCACCCCCCCTGAAATGGCGACCGCCTGTCCTGTGTGGAGGGACAGGTGGAAGTGAGGTAATTCCGTCACCGTTGTGCGCCGTGGCGGTAGGCGGTTGTGAACCTCCGTGCATTTCCTCATTTGTTTATATTGGGCCCTATAGGGTACAGTGGCCAATGCGGATCTATGCTAGCAGTGACAGTATGGACCGCCGCGAACGTGAACGCCATTTTCTATCTCAATCCTCACTTGTTTTCCTGACCTTCCATAGGAGAGGACCTACACTGCATGTGCTGCTGTGACCTGTGTCTGGAACCTATCATGGCCTGTGTGACCGGGGAAAGCCCCAGCCTTCACTTCTGAGGAGTTGGAGAGACTGGTGGATGAGGTCCTACCCCAGTACGGACTCATGTATGGGCCTCCAGACCAACAGGTGAGTACACTGTGGGCATGATGCATGTGGCAAGGTGCATGGAGTTGTGTGTGAAGGCATCGTGTAAGGGCCTCTTGGCAGTGTACATGTTGTGCGCTGGGCTATGTGTGTGCCAATGGTGATGCAAACGGGTATGGTGGGCCATTTGTGTGACAGGCTGGACTGTATGTCTAATGGTGTTCTCCTGTCTGTATTGCCTCTGCATGTCAGCGCCATCAAAAGAAGGGGATATGGCGTGCCATCGCCAAGGAGGTGCGGACCCTGGAGGTCTATGGCAGGTGGAGCACCCATTGTCGGAAACTGTGGGAGGACCTGAGACGCTGGGCACGGAAGACCGCGGAGGCCCAGCTGGGGATGGCCTCCCAACGAGGAAGGGGTGCCCGTCAGACCCTGCCCCCCTTGATGGCTAACATACTGGCGGTGGCCTACCCTGAGCTGTATGGGCGCTTGAGGGCATCAAAGCAGCCACAAGGGGGTGAGTACAGTGGCTATCATTACAACTTACGGCTTGTGGGGTGGTATCCGGGTGGTGGTTGTGTGTCCTTGGGTGCCCCTAGGCCAGGCCAGACATAGAAGTGTAGGTCCTCTGGTGTTTAAGGGTTTGAATGTAAAATATTGCTTACCTAACTTGTTAGTATTCACTTCTGGGCAGGGCTGCATGGGTCAACACAGGTGTGCTGCAGTTGGCGGTGTGTCCCCTTCCTCATTCCTTGGTGACTAACCATTTCAGTGGTAGTGCAGTGCATAGTGCGTAGGCCTGTTGCCTGTGTGTGAGTGTGCTGTGTACGCCAACAGTGGTGGTGGTGCAGTCATTTACCCAGTGTATCCTTTGTCTCTCTTCCCCCCCTTTCTTGTTTTGTCATCCTGTCCTTATGTGCATTAGCATCATCTGGCGGAGGAGCAGAGGCACTGGTGACAGAGGGAGCTGCATCCCACAGGACTCTGAAGGCAGAGTCCACCGATGCTGAGGGAACCAGTGGGACGTAGGGCGAGGGGAGCACCACGGCAGAGACTGGAGGGGGCATCACAGACTCTGATACCTCCTCTGATAGGATCTCCCTGGTGGTGGCGGACACCTCTGTGACCACCCCAGCTGCAGGTACAGCCGCCACCCCCTGTACCTGCACCGTAGCCCAGTAGCCCCTCAGCAAGTTGCACGTGCCTGCTCACCCAGGAGGGTGGGCATCTCCTTCGCCCCAGGTACCACAGGCCCTGCCCCAGTGAGCCCTGCTGCCCTGACGGAGGAGGCTATTGACCTCCTGAGATCCATCTCTGTAGGGCAATCAACCATTTTGAATGCCATCCAGCGTCTGGCATCACCGATGCAGCAATGCAATGCATTCCTGGAGGGCATTCACAGTGATTGGCGGCACAACAGAGATCGATTCAGGCTCTGGCCTCCTCTCTAATGGTAGCCCTTGTCCCTGTTTCTACCGTCCCCCCTCCAACTTCCACTTCCCAGTCCCATTCTCCTCAACCCCAAACCATCCCAAGCACACAGACAGATGGGCATGCACACAAGACAACACACAAGAGTGGCAAAGGCAAACACAAACACCACACTTCATCTCACAGGCACTCACACAAACTCCATTCAGTTGCAGACACACAACATCCACTGTCTCCACTGTCTCCCCTTCTTTCTCCTCCTCCACCTCCCACCCAGTTACGTCCACACTCACATCTGTTTGCACTACATCAATATCCACTACCAGCATCATCACCACACCAAGCAGAACACACACCTCACTGGCAGACACCACCACAACATCCATTAATGCGTCCCCTGTGTCCTTTCCCCCGTGTCTGCCCCCCCTACAGGACACAGATGCAAGCACTCAGACACCCAACAGCCATCCACCTCACAACAGCATACAGCCCATGCACCTGCACCCAAATCCAGCAGACACACCTCTGACGACCACTCCCTCATCCTCCACTCCCATTACTCCTCCCTCCTCCCGCCCCAACGTCCCTTTTCCTTTCCACAATTGACCTGTTCCCTACCCCTCCCCCCCATCCTGCACATATGGGCGGGCTAGCAAGGACACAGCCCAGCACCTCAGCCAAACAGTCCACGGGGACAGTGGTAGCACCACCTACTCGTGGTGGTAGGGATACCAGATCAACAATACTGAAGGGGAAGGAGGCAGCACAACCTGCGATGAAAGGGAAGAGTCCGGCACTAGCTGTGAGGAAGGGGAAGGAGCCTGCACCAGCTGAGAAGAAGGGGAAGGAGCCTGCACCACCAGGCAGAGGGGGGAAGAACCCATCCACCCCTGCCAGGAAGGGTAAGGGATCCCCAACCCATGACCAGGAGGAGAAGAGGCACTCTACGCCAGCGGAAGCTGTCAGCCAAACACCGCCTCCACCACCAACTGTCACAGGGCCCCCACCGCCAGCCGTGGATGTGCTGCCATCACAGACTGCAGGGGCTGTCTAGGAGCATCTCCCAACCACTACCAGCATGCAGCCATCACAGACTGCAGGGGCTGTCCAGGAGCCTCCACCAACCACCACCAGCATGCAGCCATCACCGCCACGGACGCCATGTAGTCCACCCTCCAGGGGCTACTGTGCGGGCTGCCCCCTCCAGAACCAGTGGGAAAGAAACCCACTTGAGAGACTGTGGCCCTGCACTACCCAGCACAGTGATATGGGCATGTTGCCCCCCTACCAGAACCAGTGGGCAAGACACCCACTCGAGAGACTGTGGCCTTGCACTCCCCAGGACAAAGAGCACAGGGCATGTTGCCCCCTCCAGAACCAGTGGGCAAGGCACCCACTCGAGAGACTGTGGCCTTGCACTCCCCAGGACAAAGAGCACAGGGCATTTTGCCACCTCCAGAACTAGTGGGCCTGTTCCCGCATCCGGCTGAGGTGCCTCCTCATCCCCCTGAGGTGTCTGCCTATTTGACAACTGATGCCCCTGCAGTGTTCTATCCGTATTGTTGCAGGATTCGAGTTGGGCTTTGGACTGTGCCCTGTGGCCATGTTGGCCCTTTGAACTAAGGACTGGGCAGTGTCTCTTTTTTATACAAGTGTACATATCTGTTTCATGGCCAAATCGGATTATTAATTTGGATGTTGAACTGATTACAATCACTCTTGTAAATTCCTGTTGTCCTTGCATTATTCAGCAGATTTTCGGGGTCAAATTGTTTTTGTAATGCAGCTGGTTGTGTGTATGGTTTCTGTGTGTCGGGTGTGTGTTGTGCGTCACTCTCTTTTTTCCTCTCACCCTCCCTTGTGTGCTAGGCGGCTGTACTCACCATCGTCTTTGGTTATTGTATTAAATATATCTTAAAAGGGACTTACATCCCGCCTTCACTTCTTATTGGTCCTTGTGCTTGTCACTTTACTTTCCTCATTTCTTTTGGCTGTAGGCGTTCTATTTCCTGTTCTTACCTGTGTGTTTCTCTTATCTTACTGTGTTTATCTGCTTTGGAAGAACTTATTTTAAGCGTCTGAAGCAACTGTGGGCAAACAAGAGCTAAACCTTGCATTAAAGTTACAAGCTGCCCGAGTGCTGTGGGCTCAGTGCGCTGATAATTATCTTGCTGGAGATCCTTCGATGTGCCTTTCATAACTTTTCCGTGATCGGACGAACCATGCACTACTTACTGTCCCTGGGCCAAAAGAAGCGACCCACTTGAATGTGTTCATCATCGGGTGCACTCTATCACCCCCCTGGGGTACAGGCAGGCATCCACTTCAGTGTTTGTTTATTAGACAACTCTGAGTAACACAAACTTAAGCCGATGCGTCTGTACAAGGGCCGAGGCCAGCCATCATTTCTATGTATGGGACCCGTGCTGGTGAGTAAGGTAACATGGGCTTGGCTTATTAGCTCATGAACAATCTCTTGAAATTTCTTTAAAGGATATTGGGTGTTTAAGGGCTACGGCCTTCCACATGACACTCAATGTTAGAAGACCTCACCCGTCAGCTTATGTGAGTCACCGTTCACAACGCCCAGGGCAGATGGGTATTAGTTAAGAACGACTTGTGGAAAAAGGACCTGCCGGCACATTGGGAAATACAATTAAAATACATTAGCTTCGCAAGTGCAGGTGTTATTTTAGAGCGAGGGCTTGTGTCGATAAACAATTAAAGAAACCTCAACAGGGCGGAGGTGAAGGGTACACTCAGTTATCACAAACGCATGTACAAAGCTAGGCAACTCATTTTCGTTACTCGCAAACACATTTCCTGCTCCCGGAAACTAAAAGGTGCATCTATCAACAGCCACTTTTTAGATTTCTAAAATACAGTGATTTTATTTTTCCGGAGGTGGGTACATTAACTATTTTTTTCCTTAGAGATAATTAATGACATTTGCCTTAGTAGATCACTTAGGAAGTGCTACAATTTTTTTAAATGAGTCCCTTTATTTTTCTGTCGCCTGATGAGTGTAAATTAAAACATAATGGACCGGATTCATAAAGGCAGTTTTGGGTGTAAATGTGCATTTTTGTCGGAAAATGCCTTCATTTAAGCCTGCCAGGAGTTAACAAAAGGATTCTTTCCTGTTCCTTATTTTTCACCATCTGATCTTGGCTCTGCAGCTTTCCAACCATGGCATTTTCAGTGCAATTCTACCAGCTTATAACCCTTTGGTGGGGTGTGGGAGTAGCTGTCATTTAGAAGCATTATCTGTTATGTAATTACTACACAGCTGGGTCACTCTGTATTCTGAACTGCTATCAGTTCAGTGTTGTTTTTCACACACCACATCCTATACTTTTCTACTTTTATCACCCACTCAATGAAAACAAGCATTGGCAACCTCTAGAGGTTTCACATTTTTTTGTATTTTGCCTTCTATCTGACGATCTAACTGGACTATAAATATTAGAAAAATGTTATAATAATGTTTGTTTTAAATTTGATAAAATGTTAATAGTTGTTTGTTGTAATGTATGTTAAATTAATAAACAACAACATAACCAACTATCAATGGTTTATCAAAGTTAAAACAACATTATTAAAACATTTTTTGAATATTTATAATCCAGTTACATAGTAAGATAGAATGCAAAAGAAAAAACAAAGGCAACATCTATTGGCTTCACTTCAAATGCTTGCTCACAGCACTCCTGTTTTTTTCTTTAAGTCTCTTCTTTGGAATCAAAATATCAGTCACTTTAGCTGTGAATTATACATCCTGTGTTAGTTCGATTCCTGTTATTGTTTTAGAAATTAACATGAAATGCAATTGTCTACTGTTGTGATTTTGTACCAGCAGAGAATTTGCTTCTTCTCTTCAGTGGCAAGTTCAGAATGGTCGTTGCCTAGTAAGAAAGAGACAGAAAGAACTCTCTCTCAGGTCTCCTCTACACCCTCCACTCTATACCACTCCAATTTACTATGCCCAGCTGTACTCTATGCCACTGCACCCCATGATAATACTCTCTGCGCTTATGCACTCTATTCTGTATCACTTTGCTGTATGCCCCTGCATTCTAAGCCAATTCTCTGTACGCCACTCTAATCTACTCTGCACCACTGCACTTTATGCCACTGCACTCTGCTCCACTTTATGCCATTATTCTGCACCACTGTACTCTACCATACACCACTCCACTCAACACACTTCACTTTATTCTGAAACAATCAACTCTACTCCACTGCACTCTACACCATTGCACTCAACCCCACTCTATGCCACTACACTCAATGCATCTGCACTACGCCACTGCATTCTCTGCCAATGCTCTCTACACCACCCTACACTATTGCACTCTAAAACACTCTACTCCGCAACACTGCATTGTCTGCCACTGAACTCGATGCCACTTTACTCTCCAGCACTGAACTGTATGCCACTGTACTCTACACTACTAAACTGTATGACATCAATCACCATGCACTGAGGCTCTTTCTCCCTGTACTTACATACTTATCAACCTTCATTCATGCACCACTCACCCTGTACAGGGAGCACTCACACCATCCTCCCTGCACTCATACACTACTGCCACACCTCTTAAGTTATTATTAATCCCATAGGCGAAACCTAATGCATTTACCAATGGGTATTGCTCGTAGGGAACATGGAAGTAGAACAACCAGTGGATCCCACTTTTTATAGTTAAAGCAGGTAGGTGATGTGGATTCTCACCAAAACCAGACATCGCCACAGCCATCCTTACTGGATACAAAATCCAGCCGCAGGCCCGACCCCATTAACCAGGAGCAGAACTCCCCATCATCCACAGAGACACCATTAAGTGTACCTCTCACACTGACCCAGAAGCCAGTTTTATGATCTTGAAGCTTCAGACAGAGAGTAAAACCACTATCAAAGGCAGCCTCGCCCACTGACCCCAGGATCTCGCACCCATTTCAGCAACTTGATCACCAGTCTCACTGCACTCCTTGTAATAGGCACAAACAACTTCATACTCTTGTGCGATCTCAACTTTCATCTCGATGACCCCATGGACTCCAACTCCATGGACTTGCTCAAAGGTCTAGAGAGCATCGGCCTCACCCAGCTCGAATAAGGCCCTACACACATCGCCTTACACAGCCTGTACACATTGTTCTCCTCCAACGAGAAGAATAAAGTTAACCACATCACTCCACTCACATGGGTGGACCACTTCATCATCCACATCCAGATAATAGGGCTTCCAACCACCACTATGGCGTATAGCAACACCGAAAACTGTTTCTGGAAGAAAGTTACAGAAGTGGAATGGTTCAAAGCCTCCCAACTACACTACTATGACCCCACCAACAACATCTTCAGTGACACAATCAGCTTCAACAACTGTATTTCCACCATGCACCAATACCCTGGCACTCCTATAAAACATCAAACTCCAAAAGATTCAACAAACAAACTAGCAGGTGCAATGCTGACCTCACAGAGTTCAAGAGAGTTTGAAAAAAGAACTTGAAAGGAAATGGATCACCACCCGAGGAACCACAGCAAGAAACACCTACAAAGCCACAATTATACACTATCACCATCAGGAGAAAGAGACCAAGAAAAAGGCCCTGGCCCTGAGAATCGAATCCCCAACCTAACTGCAACCAACACCATCACCCCTACACAAGAACTCTGCAACAACCTCTCCAACTTCTTCCACAAACAAATCACCAAGATCTACCCCAACTTCAAACCCCAGCTTCCCCCCATCGACATTCCTGGCCTGCTAACCCAATCAAGCAAAGACTATCAACTGACAGCATGGAATCCTCTAACGATCGAGGTCACTGCAACAATGATGAAACAGTCCCCTCGGGGCGCCCAGATCTACGACCTGGGAAGAACTACAATCAGTGCTGCACTCACTTTCATCATAAATACATCCCTCAAGAGAGCCACCTTCCCAGATAGCTGGAAACACTCCAGTCACCCTCCTCCTCAAAAACTGTCAGATGACCCTGAAGTACTTAGCAACTACCAACCCATGTTGCTGCTTCCCTTCCCAGTCAAAGTCATTAAGAAGACCATCAACAGACAACTCTCTGACCACCTAGAATGCCACAAACTCCTGGACGACTCGCTATCAGGATTCTGAAAAAAACACAGCACTGTATCAGCTCTCATCACTGCCACATACAACATATGCACCATCTGCGACCATGGACAGACCACGATCCTCATCGTCTTGGACCTCTCTGCCTCTTTAAGCACCATCACTCACCACATACTCATCACTAGACTAAACACAGCGGGAATACAAGGACCAGCACCCAAATGGATAGCTCCCTTCCTCTCTGGGAAGCCCTCAATGAGTCAAGCGCATGCTGTTCACATCAGAACTCAACTTCATCTGTGAAGTCCCTTAGGAATGATCACTCACACTTTTCAACATATACATCACGTCTCTAACTAACATCATCAGACCGCACTGAACCAACACTATCTCCTACAATGACAACACTCAGCTCATCGTTTCCTTTTCAGATGACACAGTCACCACCAAGACAAACTTCAAACAATGCATGACCAGTGTAGTCAGTTGGATGAAGGAGAACTGCCTCAAGCTGAACACAGACAAAACTGAAGTGCTAATCTTTGGGAATAAGAGCTCACATTGGAAATCCACCTGGTAGCCTAACGGCACTCGGACTCAAACCAGCCTCAACGGACCATACTAGGAACCTAGAAAGTTTGTACCATTGTTTTGAAACACACTGTAATGTCACTTCTTGTGCAGCCACTTGCCTGGGATTCTGTCTGTACATTCTCTGGCTGCTCAGTGGGCACAACAAGTGTTGTTTTCTGTCCGTCCAGCAATCGTTCCCAGGCTCCTATAGACATAGCACAGTAGCTTTTCACTGTATCAAGCTAACGTTCTAAATTAGGTCCTGTAGTGTGTATTTTTAGAGATAAGGATTCTAGCAGAGCTGACTCGTCTGTGGAACAGGTGCCGTCTGGGACATGCAGCCTGTGTAAACTGGGTTTACACTCCACTATGAGGGCCACTTGACTATGCAAACAGATATGGGGACCTCTGCTATTAGAGATCACTAATAATAATAACAATATTAGTCCATAACAGGATAGGCTTAGACGATTAGATTAGTATTATGGTGCCACTGTTTCTGTTATACAGTTTTCTAACTGCTATTATGATTTTTATATTTATTGCCAGTATTGTAATCGCAACTAATTTGCTTCATAATAGACTACGTTAGTTGCAATAAATATAGGGGGTCATTACGACCCCAGTGGTTGGTGGTATAGTGGAGGTATTTACCGCCAACGGGCTGGCGGTACCTACCTCCACTATTATGACATTGGCGGTTTGGCCAAAGCCAAACCGGCAAGTCCACACACCGACCGCCACGGCGGTAATGACCGCCCATGGCATTTTGATTCCAGCCACTGCCATGGTTTTCGTGGTTTCTGTACCACCACTGAAACCATGGCAGTAGGCACTATCAGTGCCAGGGAATTCCTTCCCTGGCACTGATAGGGGTCTCCCCTAACCCCCTCCCCAGAGTTCTCCCCCACCCTCCCACTCCCAACCCCCCCACCCGCACATTTATACACATACACGCACATACATACACACCCATACACACACGCATACACACATTCACCCACAAATTCATACATTCATACACACCCACAGCAACACTCACGAACATACATCCATGCACACACTCAATCTCACGACACAACATGCATGTACACTCACACCCACTCATGCACACGCGCATTACACACGCATGCACACATTCACACACACCCCCACACATGCACACAACACCCCTCACCCCCTTCTCCTGTCAGAGAACCCGACATACCTGCTTGCAGGGGGTCCTCCGGCAGGAGACGTGACGCAGCGCTGCTGCCATCAGCAGCGTACGCCAGCAAAACACCGCCTGGCTGTATCTCAGTGTTTTGCTGGTGTGGCGCTACTGCTGGCAGCAGCAGCACCTTACCGCCATCCGCCGTCATGACCGTAGACTGAATTCCGTCTACGGTCATAATGGCATGGACGGTCGGTAGCCACGGCGACAATCTCTTGGCGGCCGTTGCCGTGGCAGTAGGCTGCATTTGCTGCCAGTATCATAATGAGGGCCATAGTGTGTACTTTCATTGTTTTTTTTTTTTACTGTTGCTATGGACATGTATGACTGAGATAATGTACAAAAAGGACTTACCTGTTATTCAACTGTTCCCTGAGAGGGGCCTAGAGAGTTGTGCCTTTAGGGTTACCACAATTACTTGTCACTCTGTAAGGTTAGGAGGGCCTTAAGGCACTGTGAGTTAGTCAGGTATTTTGGTATGACAGTACTGATTTGACAGCAGTTGCACAGTCCCTGCAGCCTGATGTTCTGTTGTCCCAAGGCACGGTTCTGCAAAAGCACACTCCCTGAGACACTGCCATTACTCATGAGTGAGACTTTGTATAGCTCCAAATAGGATTTTAAGGATTTTGCATGTGGCTAAAACATTTCTCTGCCAAATCTCTGTAATGAACTCCCATATCATCCAGTATTTCCTTCCTAAAACATAAATAAAAAGAAATCAACATTTATGTTCAAGCAGCAATCTAGATTATCAAGTTCAGGACTATCAAACAGCTAGCTCAAGTGACGAGTTGAGAAGATTCTGGGTGGCGGGTGTTAGACCTGATAACGTAGGGTGGACACCCTCAACTTTTTGCCTGCCTCCCTCCACTTTTTGACACTGTTTTTGCTGGTTTTAGGACTCTGCGCACCTTACCATTGCTAACCAGCGCTAAAGTGCATATGCTCTCTGTAGGAGGCTGGACTGGCTTGTAGTGAGTACCAAGGGGTACTTGCACCTTGCACCAGGCCCAGTTATCCCTTATTAGTGTATAGGGTGTCTAGCAGCTTAGGCTGATAGATAATGGTAGCTTAGCAAAGCAGCTCAGGCTGAACTAGGAGATGTGTGAAGCTACTACAGTACCACTTAGTGTCATATGCACAATATCATAAGAAAACACAATACACAGTTATACTAAAAATAAAGGTACTTTATTTTTATGACAATATGCCAAAGTATCTTAGAGTGTACCCTCAGTGAGAGGATAGGAAATATACACATTATATATATACACAATAGCAAAAATATGCAGTATAGTCTTAGAAAACAGTGCAAACAATGTATAGTTACAATAGGATGCAATGGGGAAACATAGGGATAGGGGCAACACAAACCATATACTCCAGAAGTGGAATGCGAACCACGAATGGACCCCAAACCTATGTGACCTTGTAGAGGGTCGCTGGGACTATTAGAAAATAGTGAGAGTTAGCAAAATAACCCTCCCCAAGACCCTGAAAAGTGAGTGCAAAGTGCACCAAAGTTTCCCTAAGGACAAAATAGTTGTGTTAGAGGGAAAATGCAAGGAAAACACAAATCAGCAATGCAACAACGATGGATTCCTGACTGAGGGTACCTGTGGAACAAGGGGACCAAGTCCAAAAGTCACAAGCAGCTCGGAGATGGGCAGATGCCCAAGAAATGCCAGTGGTTGGTGCAAAGAAGCTCTTACTAGGCTGAAGAACTGTGAATACTGCAGGAACGACAAGGGCTAGAGACTTCCCCTTTGGAGGATGGATCCCCCACGCCTTGGAGAGTCGTGCAGAAGTGTTTTCCCGCCGGATGGACGCCAACAAGCCTTGCTACATGCAAATCGTGCGTTTGGCGTTTTTGGACGCTGCTGGGGCCCAGGAGGGACCAGGAGGTCGCAAATTGGACCTGCAGAGAGAGGGGACGTCGAGCAAGACAAAGAGCCCTCACTGAAGCAGGTAGTACCCGGAGAAGTGCCAGAAACAGGCACTACGAGGATGCGTGAAACGGTGCTCGCCGAAGTTGCACAAAGGAGTCCCACGTCGCCGGAGACCAACTTAGAAAGTCGTGCAATGCAGGTTAGAGTGCCGTGGACCCAGGCTTGGCTGTGCACGAAGGATTTCCGCCGGAAGTGCACAGGGGCCGGAGTAGCTTGCAAAGTCGCGGTTCCCAGCAATGCAGCCCAGCGAGGTGAGGCAAGGACTTACCTCCACCAAACTTGGGCTGAAGAGTCACTGGACTGTGGGGGTCACTTGGACGGTGTCGCTGGATTCGAGGGACCTCGCTCGTCGTGCTGAGAGGAGACCCAAGGGACCGGTAATGCAGCTTTTTGGTGCCTGCGGTTGCAGGGGGAAGATTCCGTCGACCCACGGGAGATTTCTTCGGAGCTTCTGGTGCAGAGAGGAGGCAGAGTACCCCCACAGCATGCACAAGCAGGAAAACAGTCGAGAAGGCGGCAGGATCAGCGTTACAGAGTTGCAGTAGTCGTCTTTGCTACTATGTTGCAGGTTTGCAGGCTTCCAGCGCGGTCAGCGGTCGATTCCTTATCAGAAGGTGAAGAGGGAGATGCAGAGGAACTCGGCTGAGCTCATGCATTCGTTATCTGAAGTTTCCCCAGAGACAGAGACCCTAAATAGCCAGAAAAGAGGGTTTGGCTACCTAGGAGAGAGGAAAGGCTACTAACACCTGAAGGAGCCTATCACAAGGAGTCTCTGACGTCACCTGGTGGCACTGGCCACTCAGAGCAGTCCAGTGTGCCAGCAGCACCTCTGTTTCCAAGATGGCAGAGGTCTGGAGCACACTGGAGGAGCTCTGGACACCTCCCAGGGGAGGTGCAGGTCAGGGGAGTGGTCACTCCCCTTTCCTTTGTCCAGTTTCGCGCCAGAGCAGGGGCTAAGGGGTCCCTGAACCGGTGTAGACTGGCTTATGCAGAATTGGGCACATCTGTGCCCAACAAAGCATTTCCAGAGGCTGGGGGAGGCTACTCCTCCCCTGCCTTCACACCATTTTCCAAAGGGAGAGGGTGTCACACCCTCTCTCAGAGGAAGTTCTTTGTTCTGCCATCCTGGGCCAGGCCTGGCTGGACCCCAGGAGGGCAGCAGCCTGTCTGAGGGGTTGGCAGCAGCAGCAGCTGCAGAGAAACCCCAGGAAGGGCAGTCTGGCAGTACCAGGGTCTGTGCTACAGACCACTGGGATCATGGAATTGTACCAACAATGCCAGGATGGCATAGAGGGGGCAATTCCATGATCATAGACATGTTACATGGCCATATTCGGAGTTACCATGGTGAAGCTACATATAGGTAGTGACCTATATGTAGTGCACGCATGTAATGGTGTCCCCGCACTCACAAAGTTCAGTGAATTGGCTCTGAACAATGTGGGGGCACCTTGGCTAGTGCCAGGGTGCCCTCACACTAAGTAACTTTGCACCTAACCTTTACCAGGTAAAGGTTAGACATATAGGTGACTTATAAGTTACTTAAGTGCAGTGTAAAATGGCTGTGAAATAACGTGGATGTTATTTCACTCAGGCTGCAGTGGCAGGCCTGTGTAAGAATTGTCAGAGCTCCCTATGGGTGGCAAAAGAAATGCTGCAGCCCATAGGGATCTCCTGGAACCCCAATACCCTGGGTACCTCAGTACCATATACTAGGGAATTATAAGGGTGTTCCAGTAAGCCAATGTAAATTGGTAAAAATGGTCACTAGCCTGTCAGTGACAATTTGGAAAGAAATGAGAGAGCATAACCACTGAGGTTCTGATTAGCAGAGCCTCAGTGAGACAGTTAGTCACTACACAGGTAACACATTCAGGCACACTTATGAGCACTGGGGCCCTGGGTTACCAGGGTCCCAGTGACACATACAACTAAAACAACATATATACAGTGAAAAATGGGGGTAACATGCCAGGCAAGATGGTACTTTCCTACACAACCCCCCCCCAAACGAAGGACAATAAGACTAGCCATTACCTGATGAGTCTTCATTGTCTAAGTGGAAATATCTGGAGAGTCCATCTGCATTGGAGTGGCTACTCCCAGGTCTATGTTCCACTGTATAGTCCATTCCCTGTAGGGATATGGACCACCTCAACAATTTAGGATTTTCACCTTTCATTTGTTTTAGCCAAAGTAGAGGTTTGTGGTCTGTCTGAACAATGAAGTGAGTGCCAAACAGGTATGGCCTCAACTTCTTCAGAGCCCAGACCACAGCAAAGGCCTCCCTCTCAATGGCAGACCAACGCTTTTCTCTAGGGGTCAACCTTCTACTAATAAAAGCAACAGGTTGATCCTGGCCCTCAGAATTAAGTTGTGATAGGACTGCCCCTACTCCTAATTCAGATGCATCAGTTTGGACATAGAATTTTTTAGAGTAACAAGGGCTTTTCAGGACAGGTGCAGAGCACATGGCCTGCTTCAGCTCCTCAAAAGCTTTCTGACAGTTTGCTGTCCATAATACCTTTTTAGGCATTTTCTTGGATGTGAGGTCATTAAGAGGGGCTGCAATGGAGCCATAGTTCTTAATGAACCTCCTGTAATACCCAGTGAGGCCTAGGAAGGCTCTCACCTGAGTCTGAGTGGTAGGGGGAACCCAATCAATAATAGTTTGGATTTTCCCCTGAAGTGGTGCAATCTGTTCCCCACCAACAAGGTGTCCCAGATAAACCACCTTACCCTGCCCTATCTGGCACTTTGAAGCCTTGATAGTGAGGCCTGCCTTTTGCAGGGCCTCCAAAACTTTCCAAAGGTGGACCAGGTGATCATCCCAGCTGGAGCTAAAGACAGCTATATCATCCAAATATGCTGCACTGAAAGCTTCCAGCCCTTGCAGGACTGTGTTCACCAACCTCTGAAAAGTGGCAGGTGCATTTTTCAGACCAAAAGGCATTACAGTAAACTGGTAATGTCCTCCAATGGTAGAAAATGCAGTCTTAGATTTAGCATCTTCTGACAATTTGATCTGCCAATACCCTGCAGTCAAATCAAAAGTGCTTAGATACTTGGCAGATGCCAGTGTATCTATGAGCTCATCTGCCCTGGGTATAGGGTGAGCATCAGTTTTGGTTACCAAGTTGAGACCTCTATAGTCGACACAAAACCTCATTTCCTTCTTTCCATCTTTAGAATTGGGTTTTGGTACCAGTACCACAGGAGAAGCCCATGGACTGTCAGAGTGCTCAACCACTCCTAGTTCCAACATCTTCTGAACTTCTTGCTTTATGCAGTCCCTGACATGGTCAGGCTGCCTATAGATCTTACTTTTGACAGGTAAACTGTCTCCAGTATCTATAGTGTGCTCACACCAAGAAGTGGTGCCTGGCACAATGGAGAAGAGTTCTGAAAATTGTCCTAGGAGATTTATGCAATTATCTTTCTGCTCAGCAGTAAGACAATCAGCCAAAACTACACCTTCCACAAGAGCATCTTGTTCTGTGGAAGAGAAGAGATCAGGTAGAGGATCACTGTCTTCTTCCTGTCCCTCATCTGTTGCCATGAGCAGGGTGAGATCAGCCCTGTCATAGTAGGGTTTCAGGCGGTTGACATGGAGCACCCTAAGGGGACTCCTGGCAGTGCCTAAGTCAACCAAGTAGGTGACTTCACCCTTCTTTTCAACAATTGTGTGGGGTCCACTCCATTTATCTTGGAGTGCTCTTGGGGCCACAGGCTCCAAGACCCACACTTTCTGCCCTGGTTGGTACTGAACCAAAACAGCCTTCTGATCATGCCATTGCTTCTGGAGCTCTTGGCTGGCCTGAAGGTTTTTACTGGCCTTTTTCATGTACTCAGCCATCCTTGATCTGAGGCCAAGTACATAATCCACAATATCCTGCTTAGGAGCTTTTAAAGGTTGTTCCCAACCCTCCTTTACAAGTGTGAGTGGACCCCTAACAGGGTGTCCAAAAAGAAGTTCAAAGGGGCTGAAGCCCACTCCTTTCTGGGGTACCTCCCTGTAGGCAAAAAGGAGGCATGGTAGAAGGATATCCCATCTCCTGCGGAGTTTTTCAGGGAGTCCCATAATCATGCCTTTGAGAGTTTTATTAAATCTCTCCACCAGTCCATTTGTTTGTGGATGATAGGGTGTTGTGAACTTGTAAGTTACACCACACTCCTTCCACATGGCCTTTAAGTATGCAGACATGAAATTGCTTCCTCTGTCTGATACTACTTCCTTTGGGAAGCCCACCCTGGAAAATATTCCCAGGAGGGCTTTTGCCACTGCAGGAGCTGTAGTGGTCCTTAAAGGAATAGCTTCAGGATATCTTGTGGCATGGTCCACTACCACCAAGATAAACCTATTGCCTGAAGCAGTAGGAGGGTCAAGGGGGCCAACTATGTCAACCCCTACCCTTTCAAAGGGAACCCCAACCACAGGCAGTGGGATAAGGGGTGCCTTTGGAGTGCCACCTGTCTTGCCACTGGCTTGACAGGTTTCACAGGACTTACAAAATTCTTTTGTGTCCTCAGACATCCTAGGCCAATGAAACAATGGTACCAATCTGTCCCAAGTTTTCATTTGACCCAGGTGCCCAGCTAAGGGAATGTCATGTGCCAGTGTTAGGAGGAACTTTCTGTACTCCTGAGGAATCACTAATCTCCTGGCAGCTCCAGGTTTAGGATCCCTATGCTCAGTGTACAAGAGGTTGTCCTCCCAGTAAACTCTGTGTGAGTCACTGACATCCCCATTAGCCTGTTTGACAGCTTGCTGTCTGAGACCCTCTAATGTGGGACAGGTTTGCTGTGCCACACTCAGCTCCTCTCTGGCAGGCCCCCCTTCACCCAAAAGCTCAGCAGTGTCTGCTTCCAGCTCCTCTGGTGTAGGTTCTGCACAGGGAGGGAATTCTTCTTCCTCAGAAGTAGAATCCACTGTAGAGGGAGGGATAGTAGGAAGTGGTTTGCTTCTACTAGCCCTAGCTTTAGGGAGCACTTGGTCCATTGTTCCAGGATCCAAGCTTCCCTGTCCTTTTTGCTTTTTGGCCTGAGCCCTTGTCAAAGCAAAAATATGCCCTGGGATGCCCAGCATTGCTGCATGGGCCTCCAACTCCACATCTGACCAAGCTGATGTCTCCAAATCGTTCCCTAATAGACAGTCTACAGGTAAATCTGAAGCTACCACAACTTTCTTTGGACCAGATACCCCCCCCCAGTTGAGATTTACAACAGCCATGGGGTGGCTTTGTGTTATGTTGTGAGCATCGGTTACTTGGTACTGGTGTCCAAGTATGTGTTGTTCAGGGTGCACCAGTTTCTCAATCACCATTGTGACACTGGCACCTGTGTCCCTGTAGGCCTGGACCTCAACACCATTTATTAGGGTTAGTTGCTTGTACTTCTCCAAGTTATGGGGGCAAGCAACCAAAGTGGCTAAGTCAATAGCCCCTTCAGAGACTAAAGTAGCCTCTGTGGTCTCCCTAATTAGACCAACCCCAACTAAATTACCAAAAGTGAGCCCAGCTACTCCCTTGGATTGGCTATTAGTAGGTTTGCTCCCACCACCACTGCTATTAGTAGGGACACTAGGTGTAGCAGTAGGGGTTGTAGTGGTAGGAGCTGTGGTGCCTTTCTTTGGACAACTGGGATCTGTTGTCCAATGGCCTTTTATTTTACATAAATAGCACCATGGTTTCTTTTCCTTGTTCTGATTAAAGGAGGATTTGGGCCCACCACCCCCACCAGAGTGTTTTTGTGGGCCTGATGAAGACTCATTTTTAGATTTGTCCCCACCCTTGTCAGAAGACTTACCATCCTTCTTTTTGTTGCCATCTTTGTCACCCCCTGTATGAACTTTTCTGTTCACTCTTGTTCTGACCCATTTGTCTGCCTTCTTTCCCAATTCTTGGGGAGAGGTCAGATCAGAGTCCACCAAGTACTGGTGCAACAAATCAGACACACAATTATTAAGAATATGCTCTCTCAGGATCAAGTTATACAGGCTGTCATAATCAGTAACTTTACTGCCATGTAACCACCCCTCCAAGGCCTTCACTGCCTGGTCAATGAAATCAACCCAGTCTTGTGAAGACTCCTTTTTGGTATCTCTGAACTTTATCCTGTACTGTTCAGTGGTTAAGCCATAACCATCCAGGAGTGCATTCTTAAGAACTTGGAAATTGTTAGCATCATTTTCTTTTACAGTATGGAGCCTATCCCTACCTTTTCCAGTAAATGATAGCCATAGGATAGCAACCCACTGCTTTTGAGGGACATCCTGTACAGCACAGGCCCTCTCAAGTGCAGCAAACCACTTGTTAATGTCATCCCCCTCCTTGTAAGGGGGAACTATCTTATGCAGATTCCTGGAATCATGCTCTTTTGCAGGATGACTATGGGGAATACTGCTGCTGCCACCATGGGTATCTAAACCCATCTTCTGTCTTTCCCTCTCTATTTCTAAAGACTGTCTATCCAAATCCAGCTGTTGCTTCTTGAGCTTCAGTCTGGTTTGTTCCACTCTCAATCTATTGAGCTCCCTTTCTAACAATCTGTCATCAGGGTGGGTGGGAGGGACATTTCTAGATACAGAGGTATGATGGGAATGAACAGAAGGAGACCTGTCCCTTACCAAGGGCACCCTAACAGCTTGGCTACCAGCATAATGTGAGAGCACATCATCAGTATGATGTGATTCAACCTCTGTACCAACTATGCTAGACTGTCTAGTAATGGGCAGGCTGAGAAGTTTCTTTCCTGAACCTTTTCCTGGGGGAGTCCCTGGATCAGATTGAGAACCATTAGCTACTTTTTCTACAGATTGGGCACTTATGGCCTTATCCTGTACTCTAAGCATATTAATTAACAGTTCTAAGGAAGGATTCTTCCCTACACTCAAACCTCTCTCTATGCAGAGACTCCTTGCTCCTTTCCAGCTAAGGTGATCATATGCTAGTTTGGACAGTTCAACTTTTTGGCCTGTGCCAGACATTTTTAGAGAGAGTTAAAGTGATAGACAAAGAGAAAAAAGTTTTCAGAACTTTTTGGAAAGACAGAAAAAACTTTTTAAACTTTTAAGAACTTTTTGAAAGTTTAGAAGTACTTTTCAGCACTTAGAAAAGAGTGAAAAGAGGAAATGCAAAACTTTTTGGCTATGTGTATATACACTGACCTTGTTTTGTATATTTTTCTCTTATGAAAAGTACAATGACAAGAGTGGTAAGTAGTCTCAAAGCACTTATCCCACCGCTGCACAACCAATGTAGGAGGCTGGACTGGCTTGTAGTGAGTACCAAGGGGTACTTGCACCTTGCACCAGGCCCAGTTATCCCTTATTAGTGTATAGGGTGTCTAGCAGCTTAGGCTGATAGATAATGGTAGCTTAGCAAAGCAGCTCAGGCTGAACTAGGAGACGTGTGAAGCTACTACAGTACCACTTAGTGTCATATGCACAATATCATAAGAAAACACAATACACAGTTATACTAAAAATAAAGGTACTTTATTTTTATGACAATATGCCAAAGTATCTTAGAGTGTACCCTCAGTGAGAGGATAGGAAATATACACAAGATATATATACACAATAGCAAAAATATGCAGTATAGTCTTAGAAAACAGTGCAAACAATGTATAGTTACAATAGGATGCAATGGGGAAACATAGGGATAGGGGCAACACAAACCATATACTCCAGAAGTGGAATGCGAACCACGAATGGACCCCAAACCTATGTGACCTTGTAGAGGGTCGCTGGGACTATTAGAAAATAGTGAGAGTTAGCAAAATAACCCTCCCCAAGACCCTGAAAAGTGAGTGCAAAGTGCACCAAAGTTTCCCTAAGGACAAAATAGTCGTGTTAGAGGGAAAATGCAAGGAAAACACAAATCAGCAATGCAACAACGATGGATTCCTGACTGAGGGTACCTGTGGAACAAGGGGACCAAGTCCAAAAGTCACAAGCAGCTCGGAGATGGGCAGATGCCCAAGAAATGCCAGTGGTTGGTGCAAAGAAGCTCTTACTAGGCTGAAGAACTGTGAATACTGCAGGAACGACAAGGGCTAGAGACTTCCCCTTTGGAGGATGGATCCCCCACGCCTTGGAGAGTCGTGCAGAAGTGTTTACCCGCCGGATGGACGCCAACAAGCCTTGCTACACGCAAATCGTGCGTTTAACGTTTTTGGATGCTGCTGGGGCCCAGGAGGGACCAGGAGGTCGCAAATTGGACCTGCAGAGAGAGGGGACGTCGAGCAAGACAAAGAGCCCTCACTGAAGCAGGTAGCACCCGGAGAAGTGCCAGAAACAGGCACTACGAGGATGCGTGAAACGGTGCTCGCCGAAGTTGCACAAAGGAGTCCCATGTCGCCGGAGACCAACTTAGAAAGTCGTGCAATGCAGGTTAGAGTGCCGTGGACCCAGGCTTGGCTGTGCACGAAGGATTTCCGCCGGAAGTGCACAGGGGCCGGAGTAGCTTGCAAAGTCGCGGTTCCCAGCAATGCAGCCCAGCGAGGTGAGGCAAGGACTTACCTCCACCAAACTTGGGCTGAAGAGTCACTGGACTGTGGGGGTCACTTGGACGGTGTCGCTGGATTCGAGGGACCTCGCTCGTCGTGCTGAGAGGAGACCCAAGGGACCGGTAATGCAGCTTTTTGGTGCCTGCGGTTGCAGGGGGAAGATTCCGTCGACCCACGGGAGATTTCTTCGGAGCTTCTGGTGCAGAGAGGAGGCAGAGTACCCCCACAGCATGCACAAGCAGGAAAACAGTCGAGAAGGCGGCAGGATCAGCGTTACAGAGTTGCAGTAGTCGTCTTTGCTACTATGTTGCAGGTTTGCAGGCTTCCAGCGCGGTCAGCGGTCGATTCCTTATCAGAAGGTGAAGAGGGAGATGCAGAGGAACTCGGCTGAGCTCATGCATTCGTTATCTGAAGTTTCCCCAGAGACAGAGACCCTAAATAGCCAGAAAAGAGGGTTTGGCTACCTAGGAGAGAGGAAAGGCTACTAACACCTGAAGGAGCCTATCACAAGGAGTCTCTGACGTCACCTGGTGGCACTGGCCACTCAGAGCAGTCCAGTGTGCCAGCAGCACCTCTGTTTCCAAGATGGCAGAGGTCTGGAGCACACTGGAGGAGCTCTGGACACCTCCCAGGGGAGGTGCAGGTCAGGGGAGTGGTCACTCCCCTTTCCTTTGTCCAGTTTCGCGCCAGAGCAGGGGCTAAGGGGTCCCTGAACCGGTGTAGACTGGCTTATGCAGAATTGGGCACATCTGTGCCCAACAAAGCATTTCCAGAGGCTGGGGGAGGCTACTCCTCCCCTGCCTTCACACCATTTTCCAAAGGGAGAGGGTGTCACACCCTCTCTCAGAGGAAGTTCTTTGTTCTGCCATCCTGGGCCAGGCCTGGCTGGACCCCAGGAGGGCAGCTGCCTGTCTGAGGGGTTGGCAGCAGCAGCAGCTGCAGAGAAACCCCAGGAAGGGCAGTCTGGCAGTACCAGGGTCTGTGCTACAGACCACTGGGATCATGGAATTGTACCAACAATGCCAGGATGGCATAGAGGGGGCAATTCCATGATCATAGACATGTTACATGGCCATATTCGGAGTTACCATGGTGAAGCTACATATAGGTAGTGACCTATATGTAGTGCACGCGTGTAATGGTGTCCCCGCACTCACAAAGTTCAGTGAATTGGCTCTGAACAATGTGGGGGCACCTTGGCTAGTGCCAGGGTGCCCTCACACTAAGTAACTTTGCACCTAACCTTTACCAGGTAAAGGTTAGACATATAGGTGACTTATAAGTTACTTAAGTGCAGTGTAAAATGGCTGTGAAATAACGTGGATGTTATTTCACTCAGGCTGCAGTGGCAGGCCTGTGTAAGAATTGTCAGAGCTCCCTATGGGTGGCAAAAGAAATGCTGCAGCCCATAGGGATCTCCTGGAACCCCAATACCCTGGGTACCTCAGTACCATATACTAGGGAATTATAAGGGTGTTCCAGTAAGCCAATGTAAATTGGTAAAAATGGTCACTAGCCTGTCAGTGACAATTTGGAAAGAAATGAGAGAGCATAACCACTGAGGTTCTGATTAGCAGAGCCTCAGTGAGACAGTTAGTCACTACACAGGTAACACATTCAGGCACACTTATGAGCACTGGGGCCCTGGGTTACCAGGGTCCCAGTGACACATACAACTAAAACAACATATATACAGTGAAAAATGGGGGTAACATGCCAGGCAAGATGGTACTTTCCTACACAACCCCCCCCCAAACGAAGGACAATAAGACTAGCCATTACCTGATGAGTCTTCATTGTCTAAGTGGAAATATCTGGAGAGTCCATCTGCATTGGAGTGGCTACTCCCAGGTCTATGTTCCACTGTATAGTCCATTCCCTGTAGGGATATGGACCACCTCAACAATTTAGGATTTTCACTTTTCATTTGTTTTAGCCAAAGTAGAGGTTTGTGGTCTGTCTGAACAATGAAGTGAGTGCCAAACAGGTATGGCCTCAACTTCTTCAGAGCCCAGACCACAGCAAAGGCCTCCCTCTCAATGGCAGACCAACGCTTTTCTCTAGGGGTCAACCTTCTACTAATAAAAGCAACAGGTTGATCCTGGCCCTCAGAATTAAGTTGTGATAGGACTGCCCCTACTCCTAATTCAGATGCATCAGTTTGGACATAGAATTTTTTAGAGTAACAAGGGCTTTTCAGGACAGGTGCAGAGCACATGGCCTGCTTCAGCTCCTCAAAAGCTTTCTGACAGTTTGCTGTCCATAATACCTTTTTAGGCATTTTCTTGGATGTGAGGTCATTAAGAGGGGCTGCAATGGAGCCATAGTTCTTAATGAACCTCCTGTAATACCCAGTGAGGCCTAGGAAGGCTCTCACCTGAGTCTGAGTGGTAGGGGGAACCCAATCAATAATAGTTTGGATTTTCCCCTGAAGTGGTGCAATCTGTTCCCCACCAACAAGGTGTCCCAGATAAACCACCTTACCCTGCCCTATCTGGCACTTTGAAGCCTTGATAGTGAGGCCTGCCTTTTGCAGGGCCTCCAAAACTTTCCAAAGGTGGACCAGGTGATCATCCCAGCTGGAGCTAAAGACAGCTATATCATCCAAATATGCTGCACTGAAAGCTTCCAGCCCTTGCAGGACTGTGTTCACCAACCTCTGAAAAGTGGCAGGTGCATTTTTCAGACCAAAAGGCATTACAGTAAACTGGTAATGTCCTCCAATGGTAGAAAATGCAGTCTTAGATTTAGCATCTTCTGACAATTTGATCTGCCAATACCATGCAGTCAAATCAAAAGTGCTTAGATACTTGGCAGATGCCAGTGTATCTATGAGCTCATCTGCCCTGGGTATAGGGTGAGCATCAGTTTTGGTTACCAAGTTGAGACCTCTATAGTCGACACAAAACCTCATTTCCTTCTTTCCATCTTTAGAATTGGGTTTTGGTACCAGTACCACAGGAGAAGCCCATGGACTGTCAGAGTGCTCAACCACTCCTAGTTCCAACATCTTCTGAACTTCTTGCTTTATGCAGTCCCTGACATGGTCAGGCTGCCTATAGATCTTACTTTTGACAGGTAAACTGTCTCCAGTATCTATAGTGTGCTCACACCAAGAAGTGGTGCCTGGCACAATGGAGAAGAGTTCTGAAAATTGTCCTAGGAGATTTATGCAATTATCTTTCTGCTCAGCAGTAAGACAATCAGCCAAAACTACACCTTCCACAAGAGCATCTTGTTCTGTGGAAGAGAAGAGATCAGGTAGAGGATCACTGTCTTCTTCCTGTCCCTCATCTGTTGCCATGAGCAGGGTGAGATCAGCCCTGTCATAGTAGGGTTTCAGGCGGTTGACATGGAGCACCCTAAGGGGACTCCTGGCAGTGCCTAAGTCAACCAAGTAGGTGACTTCACCCTTCTTTTCAACAATTGTGTGGGGTCCACTCCATTTATCTTGGAGTGCTCTTGGGGCCACAGGCTCCAAGACCCACACTTTCTGCCCTGGTTGGTACTGAACCAAAACAGCCTTCTGATCATGCCATTGCTTCTGGAGCTCTTGGCTGGCCTGAAGGTTTTTACTGGCCTTTTTCATGTACTCAGCCATCCTTGATCTGAGGCCAAGTACATAATCCACAATATCCTGCTTAGGAGCTTTTAAAGGTTGTTCCCAACCCTCCTTTACAAGTGTGAGTGGACCCCTAACAGGGTGTCCAAAAAGAAGTTCAAAGGGGCTGAAGCCCACTCCTTTCTGGGGTACCTCCCTGTAGGCAAAAAGGAGGCATGGTAGAAGGATATCCCATCTCCTGCGGAGTTTTTCAGGGAGTCCCATAATCATGCCTTTGAGAGTTTTATTAAATCTCTCCACCAGTCCATTTGTTTGTGGATGATAGGGTGTTGTGAACTTGTAAGTTACACCACACTCCTTCCACATGGCCTTTAAGTATGCAGACATGAAATTGCTTCCTCTGTCTGATACTACTTCCTTTGGGAAGCCCACCCTGGAAAATATTCCCAGGAGGGCTTTTGCCACTGCAGGAGCTGTAGTGGTCCTTAAAGGAATAGCTTCAGGATATCTTGTGGCATGGTCCACTACCACCAAGATAAACCTATTGCCTGAAGCAGTAGGAGGGTCAAGGGGGCCAACTATGTCAACCCCTACCCTTTCAAAGGGAACCCCAACCACAGGCAGTGGGATAAGGGGTGCCTTTGGAGTGCCACCTGTCTTGCCACTGGCTTGACAGGTTTCACAGGACTTACAAAATTATTTTGTGTCCTCAGACATCCTAGGCCAATGAAACAATGGTACCAATCTGTCCCAAGTTTTCATTTGACCCAGGTGCCCAGCTAAGGGAATGTCATGTGCCAGTGTTAGGAGGAACTTTCTGTACTCCTGAGGAATCACTAATCTCCTGGCAGCTCCAGGTTTAGGATCCCTATGCTCAGTGTACAAGAGGTTGTCCTCCCAGTAAACTCTGTGTGAGTCACTGACATCCCCATTAGCCTGTTTGACAGCTTGCTGTCTGAGACCCTCTAATGTGGGACAGGTTTGCTGTGCCACACTCAGCTCCTCTCTGGCAGGCCCCCCTTCACCCAAAAGCTCAGCAGTGTCTGCTTCCAGCTCCTCTGGTGTAGGTTCTGCACAGGGAGGGAATTCTTCTTCCTCAGAAGTAGAATCCACTGTAGAGGGAGGGATAGTAGGAAGTGGTTTGCTTCTACTAGCCCTAGCTTTAGGGAGCACTTGGTCCATTGTTCCAGGATCCAAGCTTCCCTGTCCTTTTTGCTTTTTGGCCTGAGCCCTTGTCAAAGCAAAAATATGCCCTGGGATGCCCAGCATTGCTGCATGGGCCTCCAACTCCACATCTGACCAAGCTGATGTCTCCAAATCGTTCCCTAATAGACAGTCTACAGGTAAATCTGAAGCTACCACAACTTTCTTTGGACCAGATACCCCCCCCCAGTTGAGATTTACAACAGCCATGGGGTGGCTTTGTGTTATGTTGTGAGCATCGGTTACTTGGTACTGGTGTCCAAGTATGTGTTGTTCAGGGTGCACCAGTTTCTCAATCACCATTGTGACACTGGCACCTGTGTCCCTGTAGGCCTGGACCTCAACACCATTTATTAGGGTTAGTTGCTTGTACTTCTCCAAGTTATGGGGGCAAGCAACCAAAGTGGCTAAGTCAATAGCCCCTTCAGAGACTAAAGTAGCCTCTGTGGTCTCCCTAATTAGACCAACCCCAACTAAATTACCAAAAGTGAGCCCAGCTACTCCCTTGGATTGGCTATTAGTAGGTTTGCTCCCACCACCACTGCTATTAGTAGGGACACTAGGTGTAGCAGTAGGGGTTGTAGTGGTAGGAGCTGTGGTGCCTTTCTTTGGACAACTGGGATCTGTTGTCCAATGGCCTTTTATTTTACATAAATAGCACCATGGTTTCTTTTCCTTGTTCTGATTAAAGGAGGATTTGGGCCCACCACCCCCACCAGAATGTTTTTGTGGGCCTGATGAAGACTCATTTTTAGATTTGTCCCCACCCTTGTCAGAAGACTTACCATCCTTCTTTTTGTTGCCATCTTTGTCACCCCCTGTATGAACTTTTCTGTTCACTCTTGTTCTGACCCATTTGTCTGCCTTCTTTCCCAATTCTTGGGGAGAGGTCAGATCAGAGTCCACCAAGTACTGGTGCAACAAATCAGACACACAATTATTAAGAATATGCTCTCTCAGGATCAAGTTATACAGGCTGTCATAATCAGTAACTTTACTGCCATGTAACCACCCCTCCAAGGCCTTCACTGCCTGGTCAATGAAATCAACCAAGTCTTGTGAAGACTCCTTTTTGGTATCTCTGAACTTTATCCTGTACTGTTCAGTGGTTAAGCCATAACCATCCAGGAGTGCATTCTTAAGAACTTGGAAATTGTTAGCATCATTTTCTTTTACAGTAAGGAGCCTATCCCTACCTTTTCCAGTAAATGATAGCCATAGGATAGCAACCCACTGCTTTTGAGGGACATCCTGTACAGCACAGGCCCTCTCAAGTGCAGCAAACCACTTGTTAATGTCATCCCCCTCCTTGTAAGGGGGAACTATCTTATGCAGATTCCTGGAATCATGCTCTTTTGCAGGATGACTATGGGGAATACTGCTGCTGCCACCATGGGTATCTAAACCCATCTTCTGTCTTTCCCTCTCTATTTCTAAAGACTGTCTATCCAAATCCAGCTGTTGCTTCCTGAGCTTCAGTCTGGTTTGTTCCACTCTCAATCTATTGAGCTCCCTTTCTAACAATCTGTCATCAGGGTGGGTGGGAGGGACATTTCTAGATACAGAGGTATGATGGGAATGAACAGAAGGAGACCTGTCCCTTACCAAGGGCACCCTAACAGCTTGGCTACCAGCATAATGTGAGAGCACATCATCAGTATGATGTGATTCAACCTCTGTACCAACTATGCTAGACTGTCTAGTAATGGGCAGGCTGAGAAGTTTCTTTCCTGAACCTTTTCCTGGGGGAGTCCCTGGATCAGATTGAGAACCATTAGCTACTTTTTCTACAGATTGGGCACTTATGGCCTTATCCTGTACTCTAAGCATATTAATTAACAGTTCTAAGGAAGGATTCTTCCCTACACTCAAACCTCTCTCTATGCAGAGACTCCTTGCTCCTTTCCAGCTAAGGTGATCATATGCAAGTTTGGACAGTTCAACTTTTTGGCCTGTGCCAGACATTTTTAGAGAGAGTTAAAGTGATAGACAAAGAGAAAAAAGTTTTCAGAACTTTTTGGAAAGACAGAAAAAACTTTTTAAACTTTTAAGAACTTTTTGAAAGTTTAGAAGTACCTTTCAGCACTTAGAAAAGAGTGAAAAGAGGAAATGCAAAACTTTTTGGCTATGTGTATATACACTGACCTTGTTTTGTATATTTTTCTCTTATGAAAAGTACAATGACAAGAGTGGTAAGTAGTCTCAAAGCACTTATCCCACCGCTGCACAACCAATGTAGGAGGCTGGACTGGCTTGTAGTGAGTACCAAGGGGTACTTGCACCTTGCACCAGGCCCAGTTATCCCTTATTAGTGTATAGGGTGTCTAGCAGCTTAGGCTGATAGATAATGGTAGCTTAGCAAAGCAGCTCAGGCTGAACTAGGAGACGTGTGAAGCTACTACAGTACCACTTAGTGTCATATGCACAATATCATAAGAAAACACAATACACAGTTATACTAAAAATAAAGGTACTTTATTTTTATGACAATATGCCAAAGTATCTTAGAGTGTACCCTCATTGAGAGGATAGGAAATATACACAAGATATATATACACAATAGCAAAAATATGCAGTATAGTCTTAGAAAACAGTGCAAACAATGTATAGTTACAATAGGATGCAATGGGGAAACATAGGGATAGGGGCAACACAAACCATATACTCCAGAAGTGGAATGCGAACCACGAATGGACCCCAAACCTATGTGACCTTGTAGAGGGTCGCTGGGACTATTAGAAAATAGTGAGAGTTAGCAAAATAACCCTCCCCAAGACCCTGAAAAGTGAGTGCAAAGTGCACCAAAGTTTCCCTAAGGACAAAATAGTCGTGTTAGAGGGAAAATGCAAGGAAAACACAAATCAGCAATGCAACAACAATGGATTCCTGACTGAGGGTACCTGTGGAACAAGGGGACCAAGTCCAAAAGTCACAAGCAGCTCGGAGATGGGCAGATGCCCAAGAAATGCCAGTGGTTGGTGCAAAGAAGCTCTTACTAGGCTGAAGAACTGTGAATACTGCAGGAACGACAAGGGCTAGAGACTTCCCCTTTGGAGGATGGATCCCCCACGCCTTGGAGAGTCGTGCAGAAGTGTTTTCCCGCCGGATGGACGCCAACAAGCCTTGCTACACGCAAATCGTGCGTTTAACGTTTTTGGACGCTGCTGGGGCCCAGGAGGGACCAGGAGGTCGCAAATTGGACCTGCAGAGAGAGGGGACGTCGAGCAAGACAAAGAGCCCTCACTGAAGCAGGTAGCACCCGGAGAAGTGCCAGAAACAGGCACTACGAGGATGCGTGAAACGGTGCTCGCCGAAGTTGCACAAAGGAGTCCCACGTCGCCGGAGACCAACTTAGAAAGTCGTGCAATGCAGGTTAGAGTGCCGTGGACCCAGGCTTGGCTGTGCACGAAGGATTTCCGCCGGAAGTGCACAGGGGCCGGAGTAGCTTGCAAAGTCGCGGTTCCCAGCAATGCAGCCCAGCGAGGTGAGGCAAGGACTTACCTCCACCAAACTTGGGCTGAAGAGTCACTGGACTGTGGGGGTCACTTGGATGGTGTCGCTGGATTCGAGGGACCTCGCTCGTCGTGCTGAGAGGAGACCCAAGGGACCGGTAATGCAGCTTTTTGGTGCCTGCGGTTGCAGGGGGAAGATTCCGTCGACCCACGGGAGATTTCTTCGGAGCTTCTGGTGCAGAGAGGAGGCAGAGTACCCCCACAGCATGCACAAGCAGGAAAACAGTCGAGAAGGCGGCAGGATCAGCGTTACAGAGTTGCAGTAGTCGTCTTTGCTACTATGTTGCAGGTTTGCAGGCTTCCAGCGCGGTCAGCGGTCGATTCCTTATCAGAAGGTGAAGAGGGAGATGCAGAGGAACTCGGCTGAGCTCATGCATTCGTTATCTGAAGTTTCCCCAGAGACAGAGACCCTAAATAGCCAGAAAAGAGGGTTTGGCTACCTAGGAGAGAGGAAAGGCTACTAACACCTGAAGGAGCCTATCACAAGGAGTCTCTGACGTCACCTGGTGGCACTGGCCACTCAGAGCAGTCCAGTGTGCCAGCAGCACCTCTGTTTCCAAGATGGCAGAGGTCTGGAGCACACTGGAGGAGCTCTGGACACCTCCCAGGGGAGGTGCAGGTCAGGGGAGTGGTCACTCCCCTTTCCTTTGTCCAGTTTCGCGCCAGAGCAGGGGCTAAGGGGTCCCTGAACCGGTGTAGACTGGCTTATGCAGAATTGGGCACATCTGTGCCCAACAAAGCATTTCCAGAGGCTGGGGGAGGCTACTCCTCCCCTGCCTTCACACCATTTTCCAAAGGGAGAGGGTGTCACACCCTCTCTCAGAGGAAGTTCTTTGTTCTGCCATCCTGGGCCAGGCCTGGCTGGACCCCAGGAGGGCAGCTGCCTGTCTGAGGGGTTGGCAGCAGCAGCAGCTGCAGAGAAACCCCAGGAAGGGCAGTCTGGCAGTACCAGGGTCTGTGCTACAGACCACTGGGATCATGGAATTGTACCAACAATGCCAGGATGGCATAGAGGGGGCAATTCCATGATCATAGACATGTTACATGGCCATATTCGGAGTTACCATGGTGAAGCTACATATAGGTAGTGACCTATATGTAGTGCACGCGTGTAATGGTGTCCCCGCACTCACAAAGTTCAGTGAATTGGCTCTGAACAATGTGGGGGCACCTTGGCTAGTGCCAGGGTGCCCTCACACTAAGTAACTTTGCACCTAACCTTTACCAGGTAAAGGTTAGACATATAGGTGACTTATAAGTTACTTAAGTGCAGTGTAAAATGGCTGTGAAATAACGTGGACGTTATTTCACTCAGGCTGCAGTGGCAGGCCTGTGTAAGAATTGTCAGAGCTCCCTATGGGTGGCAAAAGAAATGCTGCAGCCCATAGGGATCTCCTGGAACCCCAATACCCTGGGTACCTCAGTACCATATACTAGGGAATTATAAGGGTGTTCCAGTAAGCCAATGTAAATTGGTAAAAATGGTCACTAGCCTGTCAGTGACAATTTGGAAAGAAATGAGAGAGCATAACCACTGAGGTTCTGATTAGCAGAGCCTCAGTGAGACAGTTAGTCACTACACAGGTAACACATTCAGGCACACTTATGAGCACTGGGGCCCTGGGTTACCAGGGTCCCAGTGACACATACAACTAAAACAACATATATACAGTGAAAAATGGGGGTAACATGCCAGGCAAGATGGTACTTTCCTACACTCTCTCCCTTAAAACACGGTGACACTGGCTCATACCCAATTGGCTTATTTAATTTACTTCTAAATCCCTAGTAAAGTGCACTACAGTGGCCTGCCCTCACACAGTGGGCTGCCAAACCTCCTACTGGGACCCTGGCAGACAGGATGGAACTGAAAGGGGACCTTGTGCACTTCTAAGCCACTCTTTGAAGTCTCCCCCACTTCAAAGGCACATTTGGGTATTTAAACTGGGTCTCTGACCCTACCAACTCAGACACTTCTTGACAAGATACCTACTGGGAAAGGAACTCTGAACCAGAACCTGCAACCTACCAAGAGAAGCTGCCTGGCTGCCCAGAGGACTCACCTGACTGCTTTGCGGTAAAGGACTGCTGCTTTGCTGTTACTCTGCTGCCTTGCTGCCCTCCGGCCCTGCTCAGAAGTGCTCTCCAAGGGCTTGGATTGAGCTTGCCTCCTGTTTTCTAAAGTCTCAGGGGCAAAAAGACTTCATCTCTGCAAAGAACTCTTTGTGCGGCGAAAATCTACGCGCAGTCTGCATCGCGGTGAGAAAATCACTGCACTCCTAACCAGAATGACAGCCCGGCTCCCGAGTGGAGATCGACGCAGCACCAGCGTTGCAACCGGAACTTCGACACACGTCCCACTGGATTGACAAATAGCCAAGCTGGAATGACGCAGCCCGACTTCCTGCAAGAGAAATTGACGCAGCGCCTGCTGTGTGACAGTCATTTTCCCGCATCACTCACCGGACGAAACACGAGTCGGCTGTAAGCGTCAAATGGGCTGAGAGTTGCCATCTTCAACGGATTAGTCTAGTACAGACTGGACTATTTGATACATATCACAAGAACTGGTATTTACTTCCTATCAGCGAAAGTTTTACATACAGTGAACTCATTATCTCATTGTGAAATGGAATTTCGTATGAATGGATAATATCTTCTTCATGCGTCTGGTGCATGAGCACAATTTTTCATTTTTTGGATCGCTTTAATCTTTCTTTCATTAACTATATATCTTGTATTCAATATTGAGTTGTTGTTTTTTCTTTCCATACGGCATTGTCAGTGATATTAAAAACTTTCAATGATGTTATTATATTGGTGACACCCATATTTGTTTTTATGCTTTGATGTTGTTTCCTTTTATATACTCTGCTCTGAATTACATCTCCACATATCATTCTATTAGGCATTATATTAAGTACAGTTTTATTGCATGTGTTTCTGAGTCCTCCACTATTATTTAACTATTTATGACCACAGAGAAAAGAAGGGAAGAGAGAGAGTTTCAACTGCAGATGGCAAGGTTAAAAATTGAAGCTCAACAGGAGGAGAGGAGGGCAGAGATAGAAGCCAAACACGCTGATGCTAAGGCTGAGAGAGCCATGGCTGAAAAGAAACTTTTGTTGGCTCATGAACTGAGCTTCAAAGAGCTGGATATCAAGGCGAAGCAGTCTGAGTCCGACAGTGATGGTGGCAGCATACATGCAGGACCTGCTGGGCAAAGAAAGGTTTGTATCCCCAAAAATGTGGTGCCAAGTTATGTTGTGGGAGATGACATTAATAAGTGGTTGGCTGCTTATGACGTTGCAGTAAGGGCTCATGGGGTTTCTGAAGAGCAATGGGGAGCGGCCTTGTGTTGGTATGTACCAGTAGTGGGGAGGGACACACTCCTTGCATTGGATCCAAGGGATCAAAGCACATATGCACCCATGAAAACCGCTTCACTTGCCACGTTTCGGCTAACACCTGACAAATACTGTCAGAAGTTCAGGAACAGCACCAAACTCTCCACACAGAACTGAGTAGACTTTTTTGATTTCTCCAGTAAGGCACTGAATGGATGGGTGCGGGGCAGTAAAGTAGATGACTATTTGGGGTTATGTAATTTGATCCTGAAAGAGCATATGTTCAGTGTTTGCTTTATAGAGCTGCACCAGCACCTAGTTGACAGTAAGCTAACTGATCCTAGAAAGCTTGCTGAGGAGTTAGCACCAGAGTGACCAAGAAGGTACCTGGGGGGGACACCCACAAAGGTGGTCAGGGTTCTCACCAGAAGAAAGAGGGGGATACAAACTTAAAAATAAGGAGTTCTCAAAAGGCCCCCAAAAAAATTCCCGGGGGTGGTGGTAACCAGTCGGCACCTGAATTTAGGAAGAGGCCAGGGTACTTTGACAAGAAGCAAGGAAAACTTATCTCCAAATGCATAGAGTGCTTCAAGCATGGACACTCTAGGGGCGACTCCCAGTGTGCCAGGGGGGCACAGCCCCACACTGGAGGACAGACACCTGGGTTGGCTAGTGTGGGGCTCGGGGGGGAGATAGTCCCAGTTATGTTTGGGGAGCAGATAGAGGTGTCCCTAGTATACCTGGGGGATGAGGAAATGGTGCCAGGAGCCCACATGCCTGCCAATATTTACAAGTATAGGCTGTGGGTCGCCATTAATGGGCCAAGGCTGGAGGCTCTGAGTCACACAGGAGCCAGTATGAGTACTGTCAGGGGTCAGCTGGTGTCAGCAGAACAGGTCATCCCTAATACATTCCACCAGGTCATAGTGGCTGACAATCGCGAGAGCCACCTACCTGTAGCTCTGGTTCCCCTTGAGTGTGGGGGGTCCCAGGTACTCTAAAAGTAGCTGTGAGTCCTGCCATGCCTGTAGATTGTCTGTTAGGCAATGACCTTGAGCATACTACCTGGAAGGAGGTGGAGTTCAGGTCCCACCTGAAGATGTTAGGTTTACTTGAATGAGTCTGCATGACCACACGGTCCATGGCTGCCCAGGAAGGGAGTCAAGGGCATCTGGAGCCTGGAACAATGGCCCAGAATGCTTCACAAAGGAAGGGCAAGGGGTGTGGGAAACTGGCCCCAGAAGTTCCCACGGTGGTTGATGGGGCCCCAGAAGAGGAGGCCCCTGAGCCAACTGGGGAATACATTGCCGCCCTGGGTAACTTGCTTGAGCTTGCCAGCTGGCGAGCAGAGGGTGGGCCAACCAGAGAGGAATTCTGCCAAGCGCAGAAAGAGTGCCCCACTTTTGAGGGTCTGAGGCAACAGGCCTCAGACCAATCAGCAGGTGAAGCCTCTGGTGATCACCACATATATTGTGAGAACGATCTCCTCTACAGTGAGCCTAACGTACCGGCCCATGGGGCAGCACATGTGCTGGTGGTCAGCCAGTGTTACCGGGCCTTCCTACTGGGCCTGGTTCACGACATCCCCCTGGCAGGACATTTGGGGCAAGACAAGACCTTTGCAAGACTTGTCACCCACTTTTATTGGCCACGAATGCGGGTAGCCTTAGATGCTTTCTGTAGGTCCTGCCCAACCTACCAGGCTAGTGGGAAGACAGGGAAAAGGCTCAAGGCCCCCCTGATCCCACTCCCCGTCATTGACGAAAGATTGGGCATTGACGTCATTGGTCCCTTGGACCCCAAAACTGTCCTAGGAACAGGTTTATCCTGGTTTTGGTTTACTATACCACCCGCTATCCAGAGGCAATCCCTCTAAGGACAGTGACTGCACCAGTGATGCCCAGAGCTCTAATATGGATATTTACCCGTGTGGGGTTCCCAAAGGAGGTTGTGTCTGACAGAGTCACAAACTTCATGTCAGCGTACATGAGGTCCATGTGGGATGAGTGTGGGGTAACCTACCGGTTTACCACCCCTTACCATCCTCAAACCAATGGACTTGTTGAAAGGTTCAAGAAGACCCTGAAAGGCATGATCACTGGCCTGCCAGAGGCCCTGAGGCGTAAGTGGGACTTCCTCTTGCCATACCTTCTCTTTGCTAATAGAGAGGTGTCCTAGAAAGGGGTAGGGTTCAGCCCCTTTGAACTTTTCTATGGATACTGTAGGAAGTTGGCTCTGTATGTACTATTTCAAAGTAAGAAATAGCATGCACAGAGTCCAAGGGTTCCCCTTAGAGGTAAGATAGTGGCAAAAAGAGATAATTCTAATGCTCTATTTTGTGGTAGTGTGGCCGAGCAGTAGGCTTATCAGAGGAGTAGTGTTAAGCATTTGTTGTACACACACAGGCAATAAATGAGGAACACGCACTCAGAGACAATTCCAGGCCAATAGGTTTTTGTATAGAAAAATATATTTTCTTAGTTTATTTTAAGAACCACAGGTTCAAGATTTACAAGTAATACTTCAAATGAAAGGTATTTCAGGTAGGTACTTTAGCAACTTTGAATTAGCAAAATAGCGTATACAGTTTTCACATAAATGACATATGGCTATTTTAAAACTAGACAGTGCAATTTTCAACAGTTCCTGGGGGAGGTAAGTGTTTGTTAGTTTTTGCAGGTAAATAAACCACCTACGGGGTTCAAGTTTGGGTCCAAGGTAGCCCACCGTTGGGGGTTCAGAGCAACCCCAAAGTTACCACACCAGCAGCTCAGGGCCGGACAGGTGCAGAGGTCAAAGTGGTGCCCAAAACACATAGGCTTCAATGGAGAAGGGGGTGCCCCGGTTCCAGTCTGCCAGCAGGTAAGTACCCGTATCTTCGGAGGGCAGACCAGGGGGGTTTTGTAGGGCACCAGGGGGGACACAAGTTAGCACAAAAAGTACACCCTCAGCGGCACGGGGGCGGCCGGGTGCAGTGCACAAACAGGCGTCGGGTTCACAATAGAAATCAATGGGAGACCAAGGGGTCTCTTCAGCGATGCAGGCAGGCAAGGGGGGGGGCTCCTCGGGGTAGCCACCACCTGGGCAAGGGAGAGGGCCACCTGGGGGTCACTCCTGCACTGGAGGTCGGATCCTTCAGGTCCTGGGGGCTGCGGGTGCAGTGTCTTTACCAGGTGTCGGGTCTTTGAAGCAGGCAGTCGCGGTCAGGGGGAGCCTCAGGATTCCCTCTGCAGGCGTCGCTGTGGGGGCTCAGGGGGGTCAACTCTGGCTACTCACGGTCTCGTAGTCGCCGGGGAGTCCTCCCTGTGGTGTTTGTTCTCCACAAGTCGAGCCGGGGGCGTCGGGTGCAGAGTGCAAAGTCTCACGCTTCCGGCGGGAAACGTGTGTTGTTTCAAAGTTGCTTCTATGCTGCAAATTCGCAGTCTTTGGGGAACAGAGCTGATGTCCTCGGGAGTTCTTGGTCCTTCTAGATGCAGGGTAGTCCTCTGAGGCTTCAGAGGTTGCTGGACCCTAGGAACGGGTCGCTGGAGCAGTGTCTTTAGAAGGGGGGAGACAGGCCGGTAGAGCTGGGGCCAAAGCAGTTGGTGTCTCCGTCTTCTCTGCAGGCTTTTCAGTTCAGCAGTCCTCTTCTTCTTAGGTTACAGGAATCTGAGTTCCTAGGTTCTGGGGGGGCCCTAAATACTGAATTTAGGGGTGTGTTTAGGTCTGGGGGGTTTGTAGCCAATGGCTACTAGCCCTGAGGGTGGCTACACCCTCTTTGTGCCTCCTCCCTGAGGGGAGGGGGACACATCTCTAATCCTATTGGGGGAAACCTCCATCTGCAAGTTGGAGGATTTCTAAAACTTAGAGTCACCTCAGCTCAGGACACCTTAGGGGCTGTCCTGACTGGCCAGTGACTCTTCCTTGTTTTTCTCATTATCTCCTCCGGCCTTGCCGCCAAAAGTGGGGCCGTGGCCGGAAGGGGCGGGCAACTCCACTTGCTGGAGTGCCCTGGGGTGCTGTAACAAAGTGGGTGAGCCTTTGAGGCTCACCGCCAGGTGTTACAGTTCCTGCAGGGGGAGGTGTGAAGCATCTCCACCCAGTACAGGCTTTGTTACTAGCCACAGAGTGACAAAGGCACTCTCCCATGTGGCCAGCAACATGTCTGGTGTGTGGCAGGCTGCTAAACCCAGTCAGCCTACACAGGTAGTCGGTTAAGGTTTCAGGGGGCACCTCTAAGGTGCCCTCTGGGGTGTATGTGATCTTGGCTCTGCAGCTTTCCAACCATGGCATTTTCAGTGCAATTCTACCAGTTTATAACCCTTTGGTGGGGTGTGGGAGTAGCTGTCATTTAGAAGCATTATCTGTTATGTAATTACTACACAGCTGGGTCACTCTGTATTCTGAACTGCTATCAGTTCAGTGTTGTTTTTCACACACCACATCCTATACTTTTCTACTTTTATCACCCTCTCAATGAAAACAAGCATTGGCAACCTCTAGAGGTTTCAATTTTTTTTGTCTTTTGCCTTCTATCTGACGATCTAACTGGACTATAAATATTAGAAAAATGTTATAATAATGTTTGTTTTAAATTTGGTAAAATGTTAATAGTTGTTTGTTGTAATGTATGTTAAATTAATAAACAACAACATAAACAACTATCAATGGTTTATCAAAGTTAAAACAACATTATTAAAACATTTTTAGAATATTTATAATCCAGTTACATAGTAAGATAGAATGCAAAAGAAAAAACAAAGGCAACATCTATTGGCTTCACTTCAAATGCTTGCTCACAGCACTCCTGTTTTTTTCTTTAAGTCTCTTCTTTGGAATCAAAATATCAGTCACTTTTGCTGTGAATTATACATCCTGTGTTAGTTCGATTCCTGTTATTGTTTTAGAAATTAACATGAAATGCAATTGTCTACTGTTGTGATTTTGTACCAGCAGAGAATTTGCTTCTTCTCTTCAGTGGCAAGTTCAGAATGGTCGTTGCCTAGTAAGAAAGAGACAGAAAGAACTCTCTCTCAGGTCTCCTCTACACCCTCCACTCTATACCACTCCAATTTACTATGCCCAGCTGTACTCTATGCCACTGCACCCCATGACAATACTCTCTGCGCTTATGCACTCTATTCTGTATCACTTTGATGTATGCCCCTGCATTCTAAGCCAATTCTCTGTACGCCACTCTAATCTACTCTGCACCACTGCACTTTATGCCACTGCACTCTGCTCCACTTTATGCCATTATTCTGCACCACTGTACTCTACCATACACCACTCCACTCAACACACTTCACTTTATTCTGAAACAATCAACTCTACTCCACTGCACTCTACACCATTGCACTCAACCCCACTCTATGCCACTACACTCAATGCATCTGCACTACGCCACTGCATTCTCTGCCAATGCTCTCTACACCACCCTACACTATTGCACTCTAAAACACTCTACTCCGCAACACTGCACTGTCTGCCACTGAACTCGATGCCACTTTACTCTCCACCACTGAACTGTATGCCACTGTACTCTACACTACTAAACTGTATGACATCAATCACCATGCACTGAGGCTCTTTCTCCCTGTACTTACATACTTATCAACCTTCATTCATGCACCACTCACCCTGTGCAGGGAGCACTCACACCATCCTCCCTGCACTCATACACTACTGCCACACCTCTTAAGTTATTATTAATCCCATAGGCGAAACCTAATGCATTTACCAATGCGTATTGCTCGTAGGGAACATGGAAGTAGAACAACCAGTGGATCCCACTTTTTATAGTTAAAGCAGGTAGGTGATGTGGATTCTCACCAAAACCAGACATCGCCACAGCCATCCTTACTGGATACAAAATCCAGCCGCAGGCCCGACCCCATTAACCAGGAGCAGAACTCCCCATCATCCACAGAGACACCATTAAGTTTACCTCTCACACTGACCCAGAAGCCAGTTTTATGATCTTGAAGCTTCAGACAGAGAGTAAAACCACTATCAAAGGCAGCCTCGCCCACTGACCCCAGGATCTCGCACCCATTTCAGCAACTTGATCACCAGTCTCACTGCACTCCTTGTAATAGGCACGAACAACTTCATACTCTTGTGCGATCTCAACTTTCATCTCGATGACCCCATGGACTCCAACTCCATTGACTTGCTCAAAGGTCTAGAGAGCATCGGCCTCACCCAGCTCGAATAAGGCCCTACACACATCGCATTACACAGCCTGGACACATTGTTCTCCTCCAACGAGAAGAATAAAGTTAACCACATCACTCCACTCACATGGGTGGACCACTTCATCATCCACATCCAGATAATAGGGCTTCCAACCACCACTATGGCATATAGCAACACCGAAAACTGTTTCTGGAAGAAAGTTACAGAAGTGGAATGGTTCAAAGCCTCCCAACTACACTACTATGACCCCACCAACAACATCTTCAGTGACACAATCAGCTTCAACAACTGTATTTCCACCATGCACCAATACCCTGGCGCTCCTATAAAACATCAAACTCCAAAAGATTCAACAAACAAACTAGCAGGTGCAATGCTGACCTCACAGAGTTCAAGAGAGTTTGAAAAAAGAACTTGAAAGGAAATGGATCACCACCTGAGGAACCACAGCAAGAAACACCTACAAAGCCACAATTATACACTATCACCATCAGGAGAAAGAGACCAAGAAAAAGGCCCTGGCCCTGAGAATCGAATCCCCAACCTAACTGCAACCAACACCATCACCCCTACACAAGAACTCTGCAACAACCTCTCCGACTTCTTCCACAAACAAATCACCAAGATCTACCCCAACTTCAAACCCCAGCTTCCCCCCATCGACATTCCTGGCCTCCTAACCCAATCAAGCAAAGACTATCAACTGACAGCATGGAATCCTCTAACAATCGAGGGCACTGCAACAATGATGAAACAGTCCCCTCGGGGCGCCCAGATCTACGACCTGGGAAGAACTACAATCAGTGCTGCACTCACTTTCATCATAAATACATCCCTCAAGAGAGCCACCTTCCCAGATAGCTGGAAACACTCCAGTCACCCTCCTCCTCAAAAACTGTTAGATGACCCTGAAGTACTCAGCAACTACCAACCCATGTTGCTGCTTCCCTTCCCAGTCAAAATCATTAAGAAGACCATCAACAGACAACTCTCTGACCACCTAGAATGCCACAAACTCCTGGACGACTCGCAGTCAGGATTCTGAAAAAAACACAGCACTGTATCAGCTCTCATCACTGCCACAGACAACATATGCACCATCTGCGACCATGGACAGACCACGATCCTCATCGTCTTGGACCTCTCTGCCTCTTTAAGCACCATCACTCACCACATACTCATCACTAGACTAAACACAGCGGGAATACAAGGACCAGCACCCAAATGGATAGCTCCCTTCCTCTCTGGGAAGCCCTCAATGAGTCAAGCGCATGCTGTTCACATCAGAACTCAACTTCATCTGTGAAGTCCCTTAGGAATGATCACTCACACTTTTCAACATATACATCACTTCTCTAACTAACATCATCAGACCGCACTGAACCAACACTATCTCCTACAATGACAACACTCAGCTCATCGTTTCCTTTTCAGATGAAACAGTCACCACCAAGACAAACTTCAAACAATGCATGACCAGTGTAGTCAATTGGATGAAGGAGAACTGCCTCAAGCTGAACACAGACTATGCAAACAGATATGGGGACCTCTGCTATTAGAGATCACTAATAATAATAACAATATTAGTCCATAACAGGATAGGCTTAGACGATTAGATTAGTATTATGGTGCCACTGTTTCTGTTATACAGTTTTCTAACTGCTATTATGATTTTTATATTTATTGCCAGTATTGTAATCGCAACTAATTTGCTTCACAATAGACTACGTTAGTTGCAATAAATATAGGGGGTCATTACGACCCCAGTGGTTGGTGGTATAGTGGAGGTATTTACCGCCAACGGGCTGGCGGTACCTACCTCCACTATTATGACATTGGCGGTTTGGCCAAAGCCAAACCGGCAAGTCCACACACCGACCGCCACGGCGGTAATGACCGCCCATGGCATTTTGATTCCGGCCACTGCCATGGTTTTCGTGGTTTCTGTACCGCCACTGAAACCATGGCAGTAGGCACTATCAGTGCCAGGGAATTCCTTCCCTGGCACTGATAGGGGTCTCCCCTAACCCCCTCCCCAGAGTTCTCCCCCACCCTCCCACTCCCAACCCCCCCACCCGCACATTTATACACATACACGCACATACATACACACCCATACACACACACATACACACATTTACCCACAAATTCATACATTCATACACACCCACAGCAACACTCACGAACATACATCCATGCACACACTCAATCTCACGACACAACATGCATGTACACTCACACCCACTCATGCACACGCGCATTACACACGCATGCACACATTCACACACAACCCCACACATGCACACAACACCCCTCACCCCCTTCTCCTGTCAGAGAACCCGACATACCTGCTTGCAGGGGGTCCTCCGGCATGAGACGTGACGCAGCGCTGCTGCCATCAGCAGCGTACGCCAGCAAAGCACCGCCTGGCTGTATCTCAGTGTTTTGCTGGTGTGGCGCTACTGCTGGTAGCAGCAGCACCTTACCGCCATCCGCCGTCATGACCGTAGACTGAATTCCGTCTACGGTCATAATGGCATGGACGGTCGGTAGCCACGGTGACAATCTGTTGGCGGCCGTTGCCGTGGCAGTAGGCTGCATTTGCTGCCAGTATCATAATGAGGGCCATAGTGTGTACTTTCATTGTTTTTTTTTTTTACTGTTGCTATGGACATGTATGACTGAGATAATGTACAAAAAGGACTTACCTGTTATTCAACTGTTCCCTGAGAGGGGCCTAGAGTGTTGTGCCTTTAGGGTTACCACAATTACTTGTCACTCTGTAAGGTTAGGAGGGCCTTACGGCACTGTGAGTTAGTCAGGTATTTTGGTATGACATTACTGATTTGGCAGCAGTTGCACAGTCCCTGCAGCCTGATGTTCTGTTGTCCCAAGGCACGGTTCTGCAAAAGCACACTCCCTGAGACACTGCCATTACTCATGAGTGAGACTTTGTATAGCTACAAATAGGATTTTAAGGATTTTGCATGTGGCTAAAACATTTCTCTGCCAAATCTCTGTAATGAACTCCCATATCATCCAGTATTTCCTTCCTAAAACATAAATAAAAAGAAATCAACATTTATGTTCAAGCAGCAATCTAGATTATCAAGTTCAGGACTATCAAACAGCTAGCTCAAGTGACGAGTTGAGAAGATTCTGGGTGGCGGGTGTTAGACCTGATAACGTAGGGTGGACACCCTCAACTTTTTGCCTGCCTCCCTCCACTTTTTGACACTGTTTTTGCTGGTTTTAGGACTCTGCGCACCTTACCATTGCTAACCAGCGCTAAAGTGCATATGCTCTCTCCCTTAAAACACGGTGACACTGGCTCATACCCAATTGGCTTATTTAATTTACTTCTAAATCCCTAGTAAAGTGCACTACAGTGGCCTGCCCTCACACAGTGGGCTGCCAAACCTCCTACTGGGACCCTGGCAGACAGGATGGAACTGAAAGGGGACCTTGTGCACTTCTAAGCCACTCTTTGAAGTCTCCCCCACTTCAAAGGCACATTTGGGTATTTAAACTGGGTCTCTGACCCTACCAACTCAGACACTTCTTGACAAGATACCTACTGGGAAAGGAACTCTGAACCAGAACCTGCAACCTACCAAGAGAAGCTGCCTGGCTGCCCAGAGGACTCACCTGACTGCTTTGCGGTAAAGGACTGCTGCTTTGCTGTTACCCTGCTGCCTTGCTGCCCTCCGGCCCTGCTCAGAAGTGCTCTCCAAGGGCTTGGATTGAGCTTGCCTCCTGTTTTCTGAAGTCTCAGGGGCAAAAAGACTTCATCTCTGCAAAGAACTCTTTGTGCGGCGAAAATCTACGCGCAGTCTGCATCGCGGTGAGAAAATCACTTCACTCCTAACCAGAATGACAGCCCGGCTCCCGAGTGGAGATCGACGCAGCACCAGCGTTGCGACCGGAACTTCGACACACGTCCCACTGGATTGACAAATAGCCAAGCTGGAATGACGCAGCCCGACTTCCTGCAAGAGAAATCGACGCAGCGCCTGCTGTGTGACAGTCATTTTCCCGCATCACTCACCGGACGAAACACGAGTCGGCTGTAAGCGTCAAATGGGCTGAGAGTTGCCATCTTCAACGGATTAGTCTAGTACAGACTGGACTATTTGATACATATCAAGAGAACTGGTATTTACTTCCTATCAGCGAAAGTTTTACATACAGTGAACTCATTATCTCATTGTGAAATGGAATTTCGTATGAATGGATAATATCTTCATGCGTCTGGTGCATGAGCACAATTTTTCATTTTTTGGATCGCTTTAATCTTTCTTTCATTAACTATATATCTTGTATTCAATATTGAGTTGTTGTTTTTTCTTTCCATACGGCATTGTCAGTGATATTAAAAACTTTCAATGATGTTATTATATTGGTGACACCCATATTTGTTTTTATGCTTTGATGTTGTTTCCTTTTATATACTCTGCTCTGAATTACATCTCCACATATCATTCTATTAGGCATTATATTAAGTACAGTTTTATTGCATGTGTTTCTGAGTCCTCCACTATTATTTAACTATTCATGACCACAGAGAAAAGAAGGGAAGAGAGAGAGTTTCAACTGCAGATGGCAAGGTTAAAAATTGAAGCTCAACAGGAGGAGAGGAGGGCAGAGATAGAAGCCAAACACGCTGATGCTAAGGCTGAGAGAGCCATGGCTGAAAAGAAACTTTTGTTGGCTCATGAACTGAGCTTCAAAGAGCTGGATATCAAGGCGAAGCAGTCTGAGTCTGACAGTGATGGTGGCAGCATACATGCAGGACCTGCTGGGCAAAGAAAGGTTTGTATCCCCAAAAATGTGGTGCCAAGTTATGTTGTGGGAGATGACATTAATAAGTGGTTGGCTGCTTATGACGTTGCAGTAAGGGCTCATGGGGTTTCTGAAGAGCAATGGGGAGCGGCCTTGTGTTGGTATGTACCAGTAGTGGGGAGGGACACACTCCTTGCATTGGATCCAAGGGATAAAAACACATATGCACCCATGAAAACCGCTTCACTTGCCACGTTTCGGCTAATACCTGACAAATACTGTCAGAAGTTCAGGAACAGCACCAAACTCTCCACACAGAACTGAGTAGACTTTTTTGATTTCTCCAGTAAGGCACTGAATGGATGGGTGCGGGGCAGTAAAGTAGATGACTATTTGGGGTTATGTAATTTGATCCTGAAAGAGCATATGTTCAGTGTTTGCTTTATAGAGCTGCACCAGCACCTAGTTGACAGTAAGCTAACTGATCCTAGAAAGCTTGCTGAGGAGTTAGCACCAGAGTGACCAAGAAGGTACCTGGGGGGGACACCCACAAAGGTGGTCAGGGTTCTCACCAGAAGAAAGAGGGGGATACAAACTTAAAAATAAGGAGTTCTCAAAAGGCCCCCAAAAAAATTCCCGGGGGTGGTGGTAACCAGTCGGCACCTGAATTTAGGAAGAGGCCAGGGTACTTTGACAAGAAGCAAGGAAAACTTATCTCCAAATGCATAGAGTGCTTCAAGCATGGACACTCTAGGGGCGACTCCCAGTGTGCCAGGGGGGCACAGCCCCACACTGGAGGACAGACACCTGGGTTGGCTAGTGTGGGGCTCGGGGGGGAGATAGTCCCAGTTATGTTTGGGGAGCAGATAGAGGTGTCCCTAGTATACCTGGGGGATGAGGAAATGGTGCCAGGAGCCCACATGCCTGCCAATATTTACAAGTATAGGCTGTGGGTCGCCATTAATGGGCCAAGGCTGGAGGCTCTGAGTCACACAGGAGCCAGTATGAGTACTGTCAGGGGTCAGCTGGTGTCAGCAGAACAGGTCATCCCTAATACATTCCACCAGGTCATAGTGGCTGACAATCGCGAGAGCCACCTACCTGTAGCTCTGGTTCCCCTTGAGTGTGGGGGGGTCCCAGGTACTCTAAAAGTAGCTGTGAGTCCTGCCATGCCTGTAGATTGTCTGTTAGGCAATGACCTTGAGCATACTACCTGGAAGGAGGTGGAGTTCAGGTCCCACCTGAAGATGTTAGGTTTACTTGAATGAGTCTGCATGACCACACGGTCCATGGCTGCCCAGGAAGGGAGTCAAGGGCATCTGGAGCCTGGAACAATGGCCCAGAATGCTTCACAAAGGAAGGGCAAGGGGTGTGGGAAACTGGCCCCAGAAGTTCCCACGGTGGTTGATGGGGCCACAGAAGAGGAGGCCCCTGAGCCAACTGGGGAATACATTGCCGCCCTGGGTAACTTGCTTGAGCTTGCCAGCTGGCGAGCAGAGGGTGGGCCAACCAGAGAGGAATTCTGCCAAGCGCAGAAAGAGTGCCCCACGTTTGAGGGTCTGAGGCAACAGGCCTCAGACCAATCAGCAGGTGAAGCCTCTGGTGATCACCATATATATTGTGAGAACGATCTCCTCTACAGTGAGCCTAACGTACCGGCCCATGGGGCAGCACATGTGCTGGTGGTCAGCCAGTGTTACCGGGCCTTCCTACTGGGCCTGGTTCACGAAATCCCCCTGGCAGGACATTTGGGGCAAGACAAGACCTTTGCAAGACTTGTCACCCACTTTTATTGGCCACGAATGCGGGTAGCCTTAGATGCTTTCTGTAGGTCCTGCCCAACCTACCAGGCTAGTGGGAAGACAGGGAAAAGGCTCAAGGCCCCCCTGATCCCACTCCCCGTCATTGACGAAAGATTGGGCATTGACGTCATTGGTCCCTTGGACCCCAAAACTGTCCTAGGAACAGGTTTATCCTGGTTTTGGTGGACTATACCACCCGCTATCCAGAGGCAATCCCTCTAAGGACAGTGACTGCACCAGTGATGCCCAGAGCTCTAATGGGGATATTTACCCGTGTGGGGTTCCCAAAGGAGGTTGTGTCTGACAGAGTCACAAACTTCATGTCAGCGTACATGAGGTCCATGTGGGATGAGTGTGGGGTAACCTACCGGTTTACCACCCCTTACCATCCTCAAACCAATGGACTTGTTGAAAGGTTCAAGAAGACCCTGAAAGGCATGATCACTGGCCTGCCAGAGGCCCTGAGGCGTAAGTGGGACTTCCTCTTGCCATACCTTCTCTTTGCTAATAGAGAGGTGTCCTAGAAAGGGGTAGGGTTCAGCCCCTTTGAACTTTTCTATGGATACTGTAGGAAGTTGGCTCTGTATGTACTATTTCAAAGTAAGAAATAGCATGCACAGAGTCCAAGGGTTCCCCTTAGAGGTAAGATAGTGGCAAAAAGAGATAATTCTAATGCTCTATTTTGTGGTAGTGTGGCCGAGCAGTAGGCTTATCAGAGGAGTAGTGTTAAGCATTTGTTGTACACACACAGGCAATAAATGAGGAACACGCACTCAGAGACAATTCCAGGCCAATAGGTTTTTGTATAGAAAAATATATTTTCTTAGTTTATTTTAAGAACCACAGGTTCAAGATTTACAAGTAATACTTCAAATGAAAGGTATTTCAGGTAGGTACTTTAGCAACTTTGAATTAGCAAAATAGCGTATACAGTTTTCACATAAATGACATATGGCTATTTTAAAACTAGACAGTGCAATTTTCAACAGTTCCTGGGGGAGGTAAGTGTTTGTTAGTTTTTGCAGGTAAATAAACCACCTACGGGGTTCAAGTTTGGGTCCAAGGTAGCCCACCGTTGGGGGTTCAGAGCAACCCCAAAGTTACCACACCAGCAGCTCAGGGCCGGACAGGTGCAGAGGTCAAAGTGGTGCCCAAAACACATAGGCTTCAATGGAGAAGGGGGTGCCCCGGTTCCAGTCTGCCAGCAGGTAAGTACCCGCGTCTTCGGAGGGCAGACCAGGGGGGTTTTGTAGGGCACCAGGGGGGACGCAAGTTAGCACAAAAAGTACACCCTCAGCGGCACGGGGGCGGCCGGGTGCAGTGCACAAACAGGCATCGGGTTCACAATAGAAATCAATGGGAGACCAAGGGGTCTCTTCAGCGATGCAGGCAGGCAAGGGGGGGGGCTCCTCGGGGTAGCCACCACCTGGGCAAGGGAGAGGGCCACCTGGGGGTCACTCCTGCACTGGAGGTCGGATCCTTCAGGTCCTGGGGGCTGCGGATGCAGTGTCTTTACCAGGCGTCGGGTCTTTGAAGCAGGCAGTCGCGGTCAGGGGGAGCCTCAGGATTCCCTCTGCAGGCGTCGCTGTGGGGGCTCAGGGGGATCAACTCTGGCTACTCACGGTCTCGTAGTCGCCGGGGAGTCCTCCCTGTGGTGTTTGTTCTCCACAAGTCGAGCCGGGGGCGTCGGGTGCAGAGTGCAAAGTCTCACGCTTCCGGCGGGAAACGTGTGTTGTTTCAAAGTTGCTTCTATGCTGCAAATTCGCAGTCTTTGGGGAACAGAGCTGATGTCCTCGGGAGTTCTTGGTCCTTCTAGATGCAGGGTAGTCCTCTGAGGCTTCAGAGGTTGCTGGACCCTAGGAACGCGTCGCTGGAGCAGTGTCTTTAGAAGGGGGGAGACAGGCCGGTAGAGCTGGGGCCAAAGCAGTTGGTGTCTCCGTCTTCTCTGCAGGCTTTTCAGTTCAGCAGTCCTCTTCTTCTTAGGTTACAGGAATCTGAGTTCCTAGGTTCTGGGGGGGCCCTAAATACTGAATTTAGGGGTGTGTTTAGGTCTGGGGGGTTTGTAGCCAATGGCTACTAGCCCTGAGGGTGGCTACACCCTCTTTGTGCCTCCTCCCTGAGGGGAGGGGGACACATCTCTAATCCTATTGGGGGAAACCTCCATCTGCAAGTTGGAGGATTTCTAAAACTTAGAGTCACCTCAGCTCAGGACACCTTAGGGGCTGTCCTGACTGGCCAGTGACTCTTCCTTGTTTTTCTCATTATCTCCTCCGGCCTTGCCGCCAAAAGTGGGGCCGTGGCCGGAAGGGGCGGGCAACTCCACTTGCTGGAGTGCCCTGGGGTGCTGTAACAAAGTGGGTGAGCCTTTGAGGCTCACCGCCAGGTGTTACAGTTCCTGCAGGGGGAGGTGTGAAGCATCTCCACCCAGTACAGGCTTTGTTACTAGCCACAGAGTGACAAAGGCACTCTCCCATGTGGCCAGCAACATGTCTGGTGTGTGGCAGGCTGCTAAACCCAGTCAGCCTACACAGGTAGTCGGTTAAGGTTTCAGGGGGCACCTCTAAGGTGCCCTCTGGGGTGTATGTGATCTTGGCTCTGCAGCTTTCCAACCATGGCATTTTCAGTGCAATTCTACCAGCTTATAACCCTTTGGTGGGGTGTGGGAGTAGCTGTCATTTAGAAGCATTATCTGTTATGTAATTACTACACAGCTGGGTCACTCTGTATTCTGAACTGCTATCAGTTCAGTGTTGTTTTTCACACACCACATCCTATACTTTTCTACTTTTATCACCCTCTCAATGAAAACAAGCATTGGCAACCTCTAGAGGTTTAATTTTTTTTTGTCTTTTGCCTTCTATCTGACGATCTAACTGGACTATAAATATTAGAAAAATGTTATAATAATGTTTGTTTTAAATTTGGTAAAATGTTAATAGTTGTTTGTTGTAATGTATGTTAAATTAATAAACAACAACATAAACAACTATCAATGGTTTATCAAAGTTAAAACAACATTATTAAAACATTTTTAGAATATTTATAATCCAGTTACATAGTAAGATAGAATGCAAAAGAAAAAACAAAGGCAACATCTATTGGCTTCACTTCAAATGCTTGCTCACAGCACTCCTGTTTTTTTCTTTAAGTCTCTTCTTTGGAATCAAAATATCAGTCAGTTTTGCTGTGAATTATACATCCTGTGTTAGTTCGATTCCTGTTATTGTTTTAGAAATTAACATGAAATGCAATTGTCTACTGTTGTGATTTTGTACCAGCAGAGAATTTGCTTCTTCTCTTCAGTGGCAAGTTCAGAATGGTCGTTGCCTAGTAAGAAAGAGACAGAAAGAACTCTCTCTCAGGTCTCCTCTACACCCTCCACTCTATACCACTCCAATTTACTATGCCCAGCTGTACTCTATGCCACTGCACCCCATGACAATACTCTCTGCGCTTATGCACTCTATTCTGTATCACTTTGATGTATGCCCCTGCATTCTAAGCCAATTCTCTGTACGCCACTCTAATCTACTCTGCACCACTGCACTTTATGCCACTGCACTCTGCTCCACTTTATGCCATTATTCTGCACCACTGTACTCTACCATACACCACTCCACTCAACACACTTCACTTTATTCTAAAACAATCAACTCTACTCCACTGCACTCTACACCATTGCACTCAACCCCACTCTATGCCACTACACTCAATGCATCTGCACTACGCCACTGCATTCTCTGCCAATGCTCTCTACACCACCCTACACTATTGCACTCTAAAACACTCTACTCCGCAACACTGCACTGTCTGCCACTGAACTCGATGCCACTTTACTCTCCACCACTGAACTGTATGCCACTGTACTCTACACTACTAAACTGTATGACATCAATCACCATGCACTGAGGCTCTTTCTCCCTGTACTTACATACTTATCAACCTTCATTCATGCACCACTCACCCTGTGCAGGGAGCACTCACACCATCCTCCCTGCACTCATACACTACTGCCACACCTCTTAAGTTATTATTAATCCCATAGGCGAAACCTAATGCATTTACCAATGCGTATTGCTCGTAGGGAACATGGAAGTAGAACAACCAGTGGATCCCACTTTTTATAGTTAAAGCAGGTAGGTGATGTGGATTCTCACCAAAACCAGACATCGCCACAGCCATCCTTACTGGATACAAAATCCAGCCGCAGGCCCGACCCCATTAACCAGGAGCAGAACTCCCCATCATCCACAGAGACACCATTAAGTTTACCTCTCACACTGACCCAGAAGCCAGTTTTATGATCTTGAAGCTTCAGACAGAGAGTAAAACCACTATCAAAGGCAGCCTCGCCCACTGACCCCAGGATCTCACACCCATTTCAGCAACTTGATCACCAGTCTCACTGCACTCCTTGTAATAGGCACGAACAACTTCATACTCTTGTGCGATCTCAACTTTCATCTCGATGACCCCATGGACTCCAACTCCATTGACTTGCTCAAAGGTCTAGAGAGCATCGGCCTCACCCAGCTCGAATAAGGCCCTACACACATCGCCTTACACAGCCTGGACACATTGTTCTCCTCCAACGAGAAGAATAAAGTTAACCACATCACTCCACTCACATGGGTGGACCACTTCATCATCCACATCCAGATAATAGGGCTTCCAACCACCACTATGGCGTATAGCAACACCGAAAACTGTTTCTGGAAGAAAGTTACAGAAGTGGAATGGTTCAAAGCCTCCCAACTACACTACTATGACCCCACCAACAACATCTTCAGTGACACAATCAGCTTCAACAACTGTATTTCCACCATGCACCAATACCCTGGCGCTCCTATAAAACATCAAACTCCAAAAGATTCAACAAACAAACTAGCAGGTGCAATGCTGACCTCACAGAGTTCAAGAGAGTTTGAAAAAAGAACTTGAAAGGAAATGGATCACCACCCGAGGAACCACAGCAAGAAACACCTACAAAGCCACAATTATACACTATCACCATCAGGAGAAAGAGACCAAGAAAAAGGCCCTGGCCCTGAGAATCGAATCCCCAACCTAACTGCAACCAACACCATCACCCCTACACAAGAACTCTGCAACAACCTCTCCGACTTCTTCCACAAACAAATCACCAAGATCTACCCCAACTTCAAACCCCAGCTTCCCCCCATCGACATTCCTGGCCTCCTAACCCAATCAAGCAAAGACTATCAACTGACAGCATGGAATCCTCTAACAATCGAGGGCACTGCAACAATGATGAAACAGTCCCCTCGGGGCGCCCAGATCTACGACCTGGGAAGAACTACAATCAGTGCTGCACTCACTTTCATCATAAATACATCCCTCAAGAGAGCCACCTTCCCAGATAGCTGGAAACACTCCAGTCACCCTCCTCCTCAAAAACTGTTAGATGACCCTGAAGTACTCAGCAACTACTAACCCATGTTGCTGCTTCCCTTCCCAGTCAAAATCATTAAGAAGACCATCAACAGACAACTCTCTGACCACCTAGAATGCCACAAACTCCTGGACGACTCGCAGTCAGGATTCTGAAAAAAACACAGCACTGTATCAGCTCTCATCACTGCCACAGACAACATATGCACCATCTGCGACCATGGACAGACCACGATCCTCATCGTCTTGGACCTCTCTGCCTCTTTAAGCACCATCACTCACCACATACTCATCACTAGACTAAACACAGCGGGAATACAAGGACCAGCACCCAAATGGATAGCTCCCTTCCTCTCTGGGAAGCCCTCAATGAGTCAAGCGCATGCTGTTCACATCAGAACTCAACTTCATCTGTGAAGTCCCTTAGGAATGATCACTCACACTTTTCAACATATACATCACTTCTCTAACTAACATCATCAGACCGCACTGAACCAACACTATCTCCTACAATGACAACACTCAGCTCATCGTTTCCTTTTCAGATGAAACAGTCACCACCAAGACAAACTTCAAACAATGCATGACCAGTGTAGTCAATTGGATGAAGGAGAACTGCCTCAAGCTGAACACAGACTATGCAAACAGATATGGGGACCTCTGCTATTAGAGATCACTAATAATAATAACAATATTAGTCCATAACAGGATAGGCTTAGACGATTAGATTAGTATTATGGTGCCACTGTTTCTGTTATACAGTTTTCTAACTGCTATTATGATTTTTATATTTATTGCCAGTATTGTAATCGCAACTAATTTGCTTCACAATAGACTACGTTAGTTGCAATAAATATAGGGGGTCATTACGACCCCAGTGGTTGGTGGTATAGTGGAGGTATTTACCGCCAACGGGCTGGCGGTACCTACCTCCACTATTATGACATTGGCGGTTTGGCCAAAGCCAAACCGGCAAGTCCACACACCGACCGCCACGGCGGTAATGACCGCCCATGGCATTTTGATTCCGGCCACTGCCATGGTTTTCGTGGTTTCTGTACCGCCACTGAAACCATGGCAGTAGGCACTATCAGTGCCAGGGAATTCCTTCCCTGGCACTGATAGGGGTCTCCCCTAACCCCCTCCCCAGAGTTCTCCCCCACCCCCACCCTCCCACTCCCAAACCCCCCACCCGCACATTTATACACATACACGCACATACATACACACCCATACACACACGCATACACACATTTACCCACAAATTCATACATTCATACACACCCACAGCAACACTCACGAACATACATCCATGCACACACTCAATCTCACGACACAACATGCATGTACACTCACACCCACTCATGCACACGCGCATTACACACGCATGCACACATTCACACACAACCCCACACATGCACACAACACCCCTCACCCCCTTCTCCTGTCAGAGAACCCGACATACCTGCTTGCAGGGGGTCCTCCGGCAGGAGACGTGACGCAGCGCTGCTGCCATCAGCAGCGTACGCCAGCAAAGCACCGCCTGGCTGTATCTCAGTGTTTTGCTGGTGTGGCGCTACTGCTGGTAGCAGCAGCACCTTACCGCCATCCGCCGTCATGACCGTAGACTGAATTCCGTCTACGGTCATAATGGCATGGACGGTCGGTAGCCACGGCGACAATCTGTTGGCGGCCGTTGCCGTGGCAGTAGGCTGCATTTGCTGCCAGTATCATAATGAGGGCCATAGTGTGTACTTTCATTGTTTTGTTTTTTTACTGTTGCTATGGACATGTATGACTGAGATAATGTACAAAAAGGACTTACCTGTTATTCAACTGTTCCCTGAGAGGGGCCTAGAGTGTTGTGCCTTTAGGGTTACCACAATTACTTGTCACTCTGTAAGGTTAGGAGGGCCTTACGGCACTGTGAGTTAGTCAGGTATTTTGGTATGACATTACTGATTTGGCAGCAGTTGCACAGTCCCTGCAGCCTGATGTTCTGTTGTCCCAAGGCACGGTTCTGCAAAAGCACACTCCCTGAGACACTGCCATTACTCATGAGTGAGACTTTGTATAGCTACAAATAGGATTTTAATGATTTTGCATGTGGCTAAAACATTTCTCTGCCAAATCTCTGTAATGAACTCCCATATCATCCAGTATTTCCTTCCTAAAACATAAATAAAAAGAAATCAACATTTATGTTCAAGCAGCAATCTAGATTATCAAGTTCAGGACTATCAAACAGCTAGCTCAAGTGACGAGTTGAGAAGATTCTGGGTGGCGGGTGTTAGACCTGATAACGTAGGGTGGACACCCTCAACTTTTTGCCTGCCTCCCTCCACTTTTTGACACTGTTTTTGCTGGTTTTAGGACTCTGCGCACCTTACCATTGCTAACCAGCGCTAAAGTGCATATGCTCTCTCCCTTAAAACACGGTGACACTGGCTCATACCCAATTGGCTTATTTAATTTACTTATAAATCCCTAGTAAAGTGCACTACAGTGGCCTGCCCTCACACAGTGGGCTGCCAAACCTCCTACTGGGACCCTGGCAGACAGGATGGAACTGAAAGGGGACCTTGTGCACTTCTAAGCCACTCTTTGAAGTCTCCCCCACTTCAAAGGCACATTTGGGTATTTAAACTGGGTCTCTGACCCTACCAACTCAGACACTTCTTGACAAGATACCTACTGGGAAAGGAACTCTGAACCAGAACCTGCAACCTACCAAGAGAAGCTGCCTGGCTGCCCAGAGGACTCACCTGACTGCTTTGCGGTAAAGGACTGCTGCTTTGCTGTTACTCTGCTGCCTTGCTGCCCTCCGGCCCTGCTCAGAAGTGCTCTCCAAGGGCTTGGATTGAGCTTGCCTCCTGTTTTCTGAAGTCTCAGGGGCAAAAAGACTTCATCTCTGCAAAGAACTCTTTGTGCGGCAAAAATCTACGCGCAGTCTGCATCGCGGTGAGAAAATCACTGCACTCCTAACCAGAATGACAGCCCGGCTCCCGAGTGGAGATCGACGCAGCACCAGCGTTGCGACCGGAACTTCGACACACGTCCCACTGGATTGACAAATAGCCAAGCTGGAATGACGCAGCCCGACTTCCTGCAAGAGAAATCGACACAGCGCCTGCTGTGTGACAGTCATTTTCCTGCATCACTCACCGGACGAAACACGAGTCGGCTGTAAGCGTCAAATGGGCTGAGAGTTGCCATCTTCAACGGATTAGTCTAGTACAGACTGGACTATTTGATACATATCACAAGAACTGGTATTTACTTCCTATCAGCGAAAGTTTTACATACAGTGAACTCATTATCTCATTGTGAAATGGAATTTCGTATGAATGGATAATATCTTCATGCGTCTGGTGCATGAGCACAATTTTTCATTTTTTGGATCGCTTTAATCTTTCTTTCATTAACTATATATCTTGTATTCAATATTGAGTTGTTGTTTTTTCTTTCCATACGGCATTGTCAGTGATATTAAAAACTTTCAATGATGTTATTATATTGGTGACACCCATATTTGTTTTTATGCTTTGATGTTGTTTCCTTTTATATACTCTGCTCTGAATTACATCTCCACATATCATTCTATTAGGCATTATATTAAGTACAGTTTTATTGCATGTGTTTCTGAGTCCTCCACTATTATTTAACTATTTATGACCACAGAGAAAAGAAGGGAAGAGAGAGAGTTTCAACTGCAGATGGCAAGGTTAAAAATTGAAGCTCAACAGGAGGAGAGGAGGGCAGAGATAGAAGCCAAACACGCTGATGCTAAGGCTGAGAGAGCCATGGCTGAAAATAAACTTTTGTTGGCTCATGAACTGAGCTTCAAAGAGCTGGATATCAAGGCGAAGCAGTCTGAGTCCGACAGTGATGGTGGCAGCATACATGCAGGACCTGCTGGGCAAAGAAAGGTTTGTATCCCCAAAAATGTGGTGCCAAGTTATGTTGTGGGAGATGACATTAATAAGTGGTTGGCTGCTTATGACGTTGCAGTAAGGGCTCATGGGGTTTCTGAAGAGCAATGGGGAGCGGCCTTGTGTTGGTATGTACCAGTAGTGGGGAGGGACACACTCCTTGCATTGGATCCAAGGGATCAAAACACATATGCACCCATGAAAACCGCTTCACTTGCCACGTTTCGGCTAACACCTGACAAATACTGTCAGAAGTTCAGGAACAGCACCAAACTCTCCACACAGAACTGAGTAGACTTTTTTGATTTCTCCAGTAAGGCACTGAATGGATGGGTGCGGGGCAGTAAAGTAGATGACTATTTGGGGTTATGTAATTTGATCCTGAAAGAGCATATGTTCAGTGTTTGCTTTATAGAGCTGCACCAGCACCTAGTTGACAGTAAGCTAACTGATCCTAGAAAGCTTGCTGAGGAGTTAGCACCAGAGTGACCAAGAAGGTACCTGGGGGGGACACCCACAAAGGTGGTCAGGGTTCTCACCAGAAGAAAGAGGGGGATACAAACTTAAAAATAAGGAGTTCTCAAAAGGCCCCCAAAAAAATTCCCGGGGTGGTGGTAACCAGTCGGCACCTGAATTTAGGAAGAGGCCAGGGTACTTTGACAAGAAGCAAGGAAAATTTATCTCCAAATGCATAGAGTGCTTCAAGCATGGACACTCTAGGGGCGACTCCCAGTGTCCCAGAGGGGCACAGCCCCACACTGGAGGACAGACACCTGGGTTGGCTAGTGTGGGGCTCGGGGGGGAGATAGTCCCAGTTATGTTTGGGGAGCAGATAGAGGTGTCCCTAGTATACTTGGGAGATGAGGAAATGGTGCCAGGAGCCCACATGCCTGCCAATATTTACAAGTATAGGCTGTGGGTCGCCATTAATGGGCCAAGGCTGGAGGCTCTGAGTCACACAGGAGCCAGTATGAGTACTGTCAGGGGTCAGCTGGTGTCAGCAGAACAGGTCATCCCTAATACATTCCACCAGGTCATAGTGGCTGACAATCGCGAGAGCCACCTACCTGTAGCTCTTGTTCCCCTTGAGTGTGGGGGGGTCCCAGGTACTCTAAAAGTAGCTGTGAGTCCTGCCATGCCTGTAGATTGTCTGTTAGGCAATGACCTTGAGCATACTACCTGGAAGAAGGTGGAACTCAGGTCCCACCTGAAGATGTTAGGTTTACTTGAATGAGTCTGCATGACCACACAGTCCATGGCTGCCCAGGAAGGGAGTCAAGGGCGTCTGGAGCCTGGAACAATGGCCCAGAATGCTTCACAAAGGAAGGGCAAGGGGTGTGGGAAACTGGCCCCAGAAGTTCCCACGGTGGTTGATGGGGCCCCAGAAGAGGAGGCCCCTGAGCCAACTGGGGAATACATTGCCGCCCTGGGTAACCTGCCTGAGCTTGCCAGCTGGCGAGCAGAGGGTGGGCCAACCAGGGAGGAATTCTGCCAAGCGCAGAAAGAGTGCCCCACTTTTGAGGGTCTGAGGCAACAGGCCTCAGACCAATCAGCAGGTGAAGCCTCTGGTGATCACCACATATATTGTGAGAACGATCTCCTCTACAGTGAGCCTAACGTACCGGCCACTGGGGCAGCACATGTGCTGGTGGTCAGCCAGTGTTACCGGGCCTTCCTACTGGGCCTGGTTCACGACATCCCCCTGGCAGGACATTTGGGGCAAGACAAGACCTTTGCAAGGCTTGTCACCCACTTTTATTGGCCACGAATGCGGGTAGCCTTAGATGCTTTCTGTAGGTCCTGCCCAACCTACCAGGCTAGTGGGAAGACAGGGAAAAGGCTCAAGTCCCCCTGATCCCACTCCCCGTCATTGACCCCCCCCTTTGAAAGATTGGGCATTGACGTCATTGGTCCCTTGGACCCCAAAACTGTCCTAGGAACAGGTTTATCCTGGTTTTGGTGGACTATACCACCCGCTATCCAGAGGCAATCCCTCTAAGGACAGTGACTGCAACAGTGGTGCCCAGAGCTCTAATGGGGATATTTACCCATGTGGGGTTCCCAAAGGAGGTTGTGTCTGACAGAGTCACAAACTTCATGTCAGCGTACATGAGGTCCATGTGGGCTGAGTGTGGGGTAACCTACCGGTTTACCACCCCTTACCATCCTCAAACCAATGGACTTGTTGAAAGGTTCAAGAAGACCCTGAAAGGCATGATCACTGGCCTGCCAGAGGCCCTGAGGCGTAAGTGGGACTTCCTCTTGCCATACCTTCTCTTTGCTAATAGAGAGGTGTCCCAGAAAGGGGTAGGGTTCAGCCCCTTTGAACTTTTCTATGGATACTGTAGGAAGTTGGCTCTGTATGTACTATTTCAAAGTAAGAAATAGCATGCACAGAGTCCAAGGGTTCCCCTTAGAGGTAAGATAGTGGCAAAAAGAGATAATTCTAATGCTCTATTTTGTGGTAGTGTGGCCGAGCAGTAGGCTTATCAGAGGAGTAGTGTTAAGCATTTGTTGTACACACACAGGCAATAAATGAGGAACACGCACTCAGAGACAATTCCAGGCCAATAGGTTTTTGTATAGAAAAATATATTTTCTTAGTTTATTTTAAGAACCACAGGTTCAAGATTTACAAGTAATACTTCAAATGAAAGGTATTTCAGGTAGGTACTTTAGGAACTTTGAATTAGCAAAATAGCGTATACAGTTTTCACATAAATGACATATGGCTATTTTAAAACTAGACAGTGCAATTTTCAACAGTTCCTGGGGGAGGTAAGTGTTTGTTAGTTTTTGCAGGTAAATAAACCACCTACGGGGTTCAAGTTTGGGTCCAAGGTAGCCCACCGTTGGGGGTTCAGAGCAACCCCAAAGTTACCACACCAACAGCTCAGGGCCGGTCAGGTGCAGAGGTCAAAGTGGTGCCCAAAAGACATAGGCTTCAATGGAGAAGGGGGTGCCCCGGTTCCAGTCTGCCAGCAGGTAAGTACCTGTGTCTTCGAGGGGCAGACCAGGGGGGTTTTGTAGGGCACCCGGGGGGACACAAGTTAGCACAAAAAGTACACCCTCAGCGGCACGGGGGCGGCCGGGTGCAGTGCACAAACAGGCGTCGGGTTCACAATAGAAATCAATGGGAGACCAAGGGGTCTCTTCAGCAATACAGGCAGGCAAGGGGGGGGGGGCTCCTCGGGGTAGCCACCACCTGGGCAAGGGAGAGGGCCACCTGGAGGTCGCTCCTGCACTGGAGGTCGGATCCTTCAGGTCCTGGGGGCTGCGGGTGCAGTGTCTTTACCAGGCGTCGGGTCTTTGAAGCAGGCAGTCGCGGTCAGGGGGAGCCTCAGGATTCCCTCTGCAGGCGTCGCTGTGGGGGCTCAGGGGGGTCAAATCTGGCTACTCACGGTCTCGTAGTCGCCGGGGAGTCCTCCCTGTGGTGTTTGTTCTCCACAAGTCGAGCCGGGGGTGTCGGGTGCAGAGTGCAAAGTCTCACGCTTCCGGCGGGAAACGTGTGTTGTTTCAAAGTTGCTTCTATGCTGCAAATTCGCAGTCTTTGGGGAACAGAGCTGCTGTCCTCGGGAGTTCTTGGTCCTTCTAGATGCAGGATAGTCCTCTGAGGCTTCAGAGGTTGCTGGACCCTAGGAACGCGTCGCTGGAGCAGTGTCTTTAGAAGGGGGGAGACAGGACGGTAGAGCTGGGGCCAAAGCAGTTGGTGTCTCCGTCTTCTCTGCAGGCTTTTCAGTTCAGCAGTCCTCTTCTTCTTAGGTTGCAGAAATCTGAGTTCCTAGGTTCTGGGGGGCCCCTAAATACTGAATTTAGGGGTGTGTTTAGGTCTGGGGGGTTTGTAGCCAATGGCTACTAGCCCTGAGGGTGGCTACACCCTCTTTGTGCCTCCTCCCTGAGGGGAGGGGGACACATCTCTAATCCTATTGGGGGAATCCTCCATCTGCAAGTTGGAGGATTTCTAAAAGTTAGAGTCACCTCAGCTCAGGACACCTTAGGGGCTGTCCTGACTGGCCAGTGACTCCTCCTTGTTTTTCTCATTATCTCCTCCGGCCTTGCCGCCAAAAGTGGGGCTGTGGCCGGAAGGGGCGGGCAACTCCACTTGCTGGAGTGCCCTGGGGTGCTGTAAAAAGGGGGTGAGCCTTTGAGGCTCACCGCCAGGTGTTACAGTTCCTGCAGGGGGAGGTGTGAAGCATCTCCACCCAGTACAGGCTTTGTTACTAGCCACAGAGTGACAAAGGCACTCTCCCCATGTGGCCAGCAACATGTCTGGTGTGTGGCAGGCTGCTAAACCCAGTCAGCCTACACAGGTAGTCGGTTAAGGTTTCAGGGGGCACCTCTAAGGTTCCCTCTGGGGTGTATGTTACAATAAAATGTACACTGGCATCAGTGTGCATTTATTGTGCTGAGAAGTTTGATACCAAACTTCCTAGTTTTCAGTGTAGCCATTATGGTGCTGTGGAGTTCGTGCATGACAGACTCCCAGACCATATACTCTTATGGCTACCCTGCACTTACAATGTCTAAGGTTTTGCTTAGACACTGTAGGGGCATAGTGCTCATGCACTTATGCCCTCACCTATGGTATAGTGCACCCTGCCTTAGGGCTGTAAGGCCTGCTAGAGGGGTGACTTATCTATACCTGTAGGCAGTGTGAGGTTGTCATGGCACCCTGAGGGGAGTGCCACGTCGACTTAGTCTTTTTCTCCCCACTAGCACACACAAGCTGGCAAGAAGTGTGTCTGTGCTGAGTGAGGGGACCCCAGGGTGGCATAAGACATGCTGCAGCCCTTAGAGACCTTCCCTGGCATCAGGGCCCTTGGTACCAGGGGTACCAGTTACAAGGGACTTACCTGGATGCCAGGGTGTGCCAATTGTGGGAACAAAGGTACAGGTTAGGGAAAGAACACTGGTGCTGGGGCCTGGTTAGCAGGCCTCAGCACACTTTCAAATCAAAACTTAGCATCAGCAAAGGCAAAAAGTCAGGGGGTAACCATGCCAAGGAGGCATTTCCTTACACAACCCCCCCCCCCAAACGAAAGAGGATGAGACTAACCTTTCCCAAGAGAGTCTTCATTTTCTTTTGGCGACCGCCCGCCAGCCCAGGGAAAAACCTAGAATACCCTCCGCGGTCTTTCGACCGCGGAGCGGTATTTCGGAGGGGGAAGTCTGGCGGGCGGCCTCCGCCGCCCGCCAGACTTAGAATGACCCCCATAGTGTTCCTGTTATTTTTCCATTGGACTCTTAGCAGCTTGCTGCCTAAGGCCTTCAAGAGAGGGACAGGTTTCTTGCCCCTTACATAACTGCTCCCTTGAGGGTCCCCCTGGGCCTAGGAGCTCAACCTGATAAGGTTCTAACTCCAGAGGCTCAGTTCCCTCAGAGGGCAGAACTTCTTCCTGAGAAGAGAGGTTCTGTTTTTCTTGTTGTGTGGAAGCTGGTTCCCCAGTCTTCTTTCTTTTTCTCTTGGTGGGTTGGGCCATTTTTCCAGGCTCCAACACCACTTTTTCACCCTGAGCCTTGCACTGTGCCCTTGTCTTGACACACACCAATTCAGGGATATCCAGCATGGCTGCATGGGTTTTCAGTTCTACCTTAGCCCATGCTGAGGACTCCAGGTCATTTCCAAGCAAACAGTCTACAGGGATATTTGAGGAGACCACCACCTGTTTCAGGCCATTGACCCCTCCCCACTCTAAAGTTACCATAGCCATGGGATGTACTTTAGTCTGATTGTCAGCGTTGGTGACTGGATAAGTTTGTCCAGCCAGGTATTGACCAGGGGAAACCAGTTTCTCTGTCACCATGGTGACACTGGCACCTGTATCCCCCAGGCCTTCTACACTTGTCCCATTAATTAAGAGCTGCTGCCTGTATTTTTGCATGTTAGGGGGCCAGGCAGCCAGTGTGGCTAAATCCACCCCACCCTCAGAGACTAATGTAGCTTCAGTGTGAACCCTGATTTGCTCTGGGCACACTGTTGATCTCACTTGGAGACTGGCCATTCCAGTGTTAGCTGGAGTAGAGTTAGAAGTGGAACCTTTCTTGGGACAGGCCTTGTCTCTAGTTTGGTGTCCAGGCTGATTACAGCTACGACACCAGGCCTTTTTGGGATCAAAGTTTTTACCCTTGTACCCAAAATTGGATTGTGAAGAGGCTCTGGGCCCACCCTCCTGAGCAGGTTTTTGGGGCCCTGTAAAAGACTCTTTACTATTTTTCCCTTTGGATGTCTCAACACTCTTCCCCTGGGGAGGCTTTGTGACCCCTTTCTTTTGGTCACCACCTGTGGAAGTCTTGGTCACCCTAGTCTTGACCCAATGTCCGCCTTCTTTCCCAATTCTTGGGGAGAAATTGGTCCTAGGTCTACCAGATGCTGATGCAGTTTATCATTGAAACAATTACTTAACAGGTGTTCTTTCACAAATAAATTGTACAGCCCATCATAATCATTTACACCACTGCCTTGAATCTAACCATCCAGTGTTTTCACTGAGTAGTCAACAAAATCAACCCAGGTCTGGCTCGAGAATTTTTGAGCCCCCCTGAACCTAATTCTATACTCCTCAGTGGAGAATCCAAAGCCCTCAATCAGGGTAGCCTTCATGAGGTCATAGGATTCTGCATCGTTTCCAGAGAGTGTGAGGAGTCTATCCCTACACTTTCCAGTGAACATTTCCCAAAGGAGAGCACCCCAGTGAGATCTGTTTACTTTTCTGGTTGCACAAGCCCTCTCAAAAGCTGTGAACCATTTGGTGATGTCATCACCCTCTTCATATTTAGTTACAATCCCTTTAGGGATTTTCAACATGTCAGGAGAATCTCTGACCCTATTTATGTTGCTGCCACCATGGATGGGACCAAAACCCATCTTTTGTCTTTCTTTTTCTATGGCTAGGAGCTGTCTCTCTAAAGCCAATCTTTTGACCATCCTGGCTAACAGTAGGTCATCTTCACTGAGGCTATCCTCAGTGATTCCAGAGGTGCTGGACCCTCCTGTGAGAGAAACAGCATCTCTGACTATCACAGTTGGAGTCAGGGCTTGAGGAGCCCTGTTCTCCCTAACTAGGACTTGAGGGGGGGAATTCTCCTCCACATCACTAGGTTCCCCCTCTGGGAGGTCATCCTCAGAGGGGTTGTTTTTGGCAAACTCTGCCAAGAGCTCCTGGAGCTGTATTTTGGTAGGGTTTAGACCAACCATAATATTTTTTAATTTGCAGAGAGACCTTAACTCCCTCATTCTAAGATGGCGGTAACGGGTGATGTCGAGTTCCATCACATTCTCTTCTGCATTAGACATTATGGGGGTCATTCCGACCCTGGCGGCCGGCAGTATGTTGGCGGTAACACCGCCAACAGGCTGGCGGTGTTCCGCCAGCAATTCTGACCGTGGCGGAAAAGCCACGGTCATACCGCCGGCCCCTCCACTTTCCCGCCAGGCTGCACCGCTGCCCTGGGGAATATGAGTCCCCGACCGCCAGCCTGTCCGTGGCGGTAAACACCGCCATTGAAAGGCTGGCGGTAAGGGGACTGGGGGTGCCCCTGGGGGCCCCTGCACTGCCCATGCACTTGGCATGGGCAGTGCAGGGGCCCCCAGGCATAGCCCCATCGCACATTTCACTGCCCGAATTTCGGGCAGTGAAATGTGCGACGGGTGCTACTGCACCCGCTGCACATCAACATTGCCGCCGGCTCTATTACGAGCCGGCGGCAATGTTGATGTGCCATTTCCGCTGGGCCAGCGGAAATGTCGGAATAGGGAGGCATGAATACCGCCGGCGATGGTGGTATTCTGTCTCCCCCGGCCTCGGCGGTCTGGAGAAAAGACCGGCGAGGTCGGAATGACCACCTATGTTTCTAAAAGTTGGAATACTTTTTAAGAATCTAAAACTATCTCTAGAACTTAATTCAAACTTTTACAAAACTTTTAAACTCTAAAAGAAATGCTAACAGGGACTAACACAAGGCCCTAGGAGGACTTTTTAAAAATTTAGAAAAATAGCAAAAATTTCAAAAATCAGTTTCTAATGACAATTTTAGGAATTTAGTCGTGTGATCAGGTATTGGCTGAGTAGTCCAGCAAATGCAAAGTCTTGTACCCCACCGCTGATCCACCAATGTAGGAAGTTGGCTCTGTATGTACTATTTCAAAGTAAGAAATAGCATGCACAGAGTCCAAGGGTTCCCCTTAGAGGTAAGATAGTGGCAAAAAGAGATAATTCTAATGCTCTATTTTGTGGTAGTGTGGTCGAGCAGTAGGCTTATCAGAGGAGTAGTGTTAAGCATTTGTTGTACACACACAGGCAATAAATGAGGAACACACACTCAGAGACAATTCCAGGCCAATAGGTTTTTGTATAGAAAAATATATTTTCTTAGTTTATTTTAAGAACCACAGGTTCAAGATTTACAAGTAATACTTCAAATGAAAGGTATTTCAGGTAGGTACTTAAGGAACTTTGAATTAGCAAAATAGCGTATACAGTTTTCACATAAATGACATATAGCTATTTTAAAACTAGACACACTGCAATTTTCAACAGTTCCTGGGGGAGGTAAGTGTTTGTTAGTTTTTGCAGGTAAGTAAACCACCTACGGGGTTCAAGTTTGGGTCCAAGGTAGCCCACCGTTGGTGGTTCAGAGCAACCCCAAAGTTACCACACCAGCAGCTCAGGGCCGGTCAGGTGCAGAGGTCAAAGTGGTGCCCAAAACACATAGGCTTCAATGGAGAAGGGGGTGCCCCGGTTCCAGTCTTCCAGCAGGTAAGTACCCGTGTCTTCGGAGGGCAGACCAGGGGGGGTTTGTAGGGCACCGGGGGGAACACAAGTTAGCACAAAAAGTACACCCTCATCGGGACGGGGGCGGCCGGGTGCAGTGCACAAATAGGCGTCGGGTTCACAATAGAAATCAATGGGAGACTAAGGGGTCTCTTCAGCGATGCAGGCAGGCAATGGGGGGGCTCCTCGGGGTAGCCACCACCTGGGCAAGGGAGAGGGCCACCTGGAGGTCGCTCCTGCACTGGAGGTCGGATCCCTCAGGTCCTGGGGGCTGCGGGTGCAGTGTCTTTACCAGGCGTCGGGTCTTTGAAGCAGGCAGTCGCGGTCAGGGGGAGCCTCGGGATTCCCTCTGCAGGCGTCACTGTGGGGGCTCAGGGGGGTCAACTCTGGGTACTCACGGTCTCGTAGTCGCCGGGGAGTCCTCCCTGTGGTGTTTGTTCTCCACAAGTCGAGCCGGGGGCGTCGGGTGCAGAGTGCAAAGTCTCACGCTTCCGGCGGGAAACGTGTGTTGTTTCAAAGTTGCTTCTTTGTTGCAAAGTCGCAGTCTTTGGGGAATAGAGCTTCTGTCCTCGGGAGTTCTTGGTCCTTCTAGATGCAGGGTAGTCCTCTGAGGCTTCAGAGGTTGCTAGACCCTGGGAACGCGTCGCTGGAGCAGTGTCTTTAGAAGGGGGGAGACAGGCCGGTAGAGCTGGGGCCAAAGCAGTTGGTGTCTCCGTCTTCTCTGGAGGCTTTTCAGTTCAGCAGTCCTCTTCTTCTTAGGTTGCAGGAATCTGAGTTCCTAGGTTCTGGGAGGCCCCTAAATACTGAATTTAGGGGTGTGTTTAGGTCTGGGGGGTTAGTAGCCAATGGCTACTAGCCCTGAAGGTGGCTACACCCTCTTTGTGCCTCCTCCCTGAGGGGAGGGGGGCACATCCCTAATCCTATTGGGGGAATCCTCCATCTGCAAGTTGGAGGATTTCTAAAAGTTAGAGTCACCTCAGCTCAGGACACCTTAGGGGCTGTACTGACTGGCCAGTGACTCCTCCTTGTTTTTCTCATTATCTCCTCCGGCCTTGCCGCCAAAAGTGGGGCCGTGGCCGGAGGGGGCGGGCAACTCCACTAGCTGGAGTGCCCTGGGGTGCTGTAACAAAGGGGGGGAGCCTTTGAGGCTCACCGCCAGGTGTTACAGTTCCTGTAGGGGAGGTGTGAAGCACCTCCACCCAGTACAGGCTTTGTTACTAGCCACAGAGTGACAAAGGCACTCTCCCCATGTGGCCAGCAACATGTCTGGTGTGTGGCAGGCTGCTAAACCCAGTCAGCCTACACGGGTAGTCGGTTAAGGTTTCAGGGGGCACCTCTAAGGTGCCCTCTGGGGTGTATGTTACAATAAAATGCATCAGTGTGCATTTATTGTGCTATGAAGTTTGATACCAAACTTCCCAGTTTTCAGTGTAGCCATTATGGTGCTGTGGAGTTCGTGCATGACAGTCTCCCAGACCATATACTCTTATGGCTACCATGCACTTACAATGTCTAAGGTTTTGCTTAGACACTGTAGGGGCATAGTGCTCATGCACTTATGCCCTCACCTATGGTATAGTGCACCCTGCCTTAGGGCTGTAAGGCCTGCTAGAGGGGTGACTTATCTATACCTGTAGGCAGTGTGAGGTTGTCATGGCACCCTGAGGGGAGTGCCATGTCGACTTAGTCTTTTTCTCCCCACTAGCACACACAAGCTGGCAAGCAGTGTGTCTGTGCTGAGTGAGGGGTCCCCAGGGTGGCATAAGACATGCTGCAGCCCTTAGAGACCTTCCCTGGCATCAGGGCCCTTGGTACCAGGGGTACCAGTTACAAGGGACTTACCTGGATGCCAGGCTGTGCCAATTGTGGGAACAAAGGTACAGGTTAGGGAAAGAACACTGGTGCTGGGGCCTGGTTAGCAGGCCTCAGCACACTTTCAAATCAAAACTTAGCATCAGCAAAGGCAAAAAGTCAGGGGTTAACCATGCCAAGGAGGCATTTCCTTACAGATACCCTGTCAGGGGACCACTAAGCATAGTCAAGGAGTGGTGGGAGGAAGCTCCCAGGAAACCTCCCCAGGATGTGGTCAGTTACATGCTAGCCCTCTGCAACCAGACGCAGAGTTTCTGGAAACAGGCCAAGAGCAACCTCGAGGCCAGTCAAGAGGTGATGAGGGAATGGTATGACCAGAAGGTCACCCTGGTAGAATTGTCACCTAGAGACAAAGTATGGATGATGGAGCCAGTAGAGCCTAGAGCTGTCCCGGACCGCTGGACTGGCCCATTCGAAGTCAAGGAGCGAAAGGGGGAGGCCACCTACCTAGTGGACCTCAGGACCCCCTGATACCCCCTAAGGGTTCCTCACCACAACCGACTGAAGCCTCATTTTGAGAGGTCTGAGGTCAGCATTCTTCTGGTGATAGGTGAAGGCATGGAAGAGGAGAGTGAGCCTCTCCCCGACCTCCTCTCTGCCAAGGAAGGTGATGGGTCAGTGGAGGGTGTTAATCTCCCTGACTCTAGATCAGAGAGGAGACTGCTACGAGTTGCTGGAGCAGTTCTCTTCCCTGTTCTCCCTCACGCCTGGGCTCACACACTTGTGTGCCCACAATATCGACAGTCCACCTGTAAAGAATACAATTTACAGGGTGTCAGATAAAGTGAGGTCCAGCATCAAGGATGAAGTTGCCAAGATGCTGGCTCTTGGGGTGATAGAGAAGTCCAGCAGTCCCTGGTCCAGCCCAGTGGTGTTGGTTCCCAAGGCTGCTGCTCCTGGTGCCAAGTCAGAACCTAGGTTCTGCGTGGACTACCGTGGTCTCAACTCTGTCACAAAGACAGATGCTCACCACATCCCCTGAGTTGATGAGCTCTTAGACAAGGTAGGCGCTGCCAAGTTCCTTAGTACCTTTTACCTCACGTCAGGATACTGGCAGACCGTCTTGACTAAAAGGGCTCAAGAGAGATCCGCTTTTTCTACTCCTTAGGGCCATTACCAGTTCAGAGTTGATTGAAAAATGCCCCCACTATCTTCCAACAGTTGGTTAACTGGGTCCTAGCTGGCAAGGATGCCTTCTGCGCAGCATACCTAGCCAACATCTCCGTCTATAGTTCCAGCTGGGAGGAACACCAGTAAGTGCCATATTGGACAGGGTTCCGTGGTGTACTTGGGACACCTATTAGGTGGTGGCAAGGCGCAGCCCCTCTAGGCCAAGATTGAAACTATCAAGGCCTGGCAACCACCTAGAACTCAAACAGAGGTGAGGGCCTTCTTAGGACTCACCGGTTATTACCGCAGATTTGTTAAGGGATATGGCACCATAGTAGCTCCCTTAACAAAACTGACATCCAAGAAACAACCTAGGCTGGTGAATTGGACAGAGGCTTGTCAGAAAGCCTTTGAGTCCCTGAAGGAAGCCATGTGCACGACCCCCGTGCTCAAGGTACCTGACTACTCCAGAGAATTCATTATGCAGACAGATGCTTCAGAGCATAGTATGGGGTGGTCCTAGCACAGCTGAATGAGGAGGGCCTAGACCAACCAGTAGTTTTTATTAGCAAAAGACTATTACCATGGGAACAGAGGTGGAGTGCTATTGACAGAGAAGCATTTGCTGTGGTCTGAGCACTGAAGAAGCTGAGACCATACCTGTTTGGGACTCACTTCCAGGTTCAGACAGACCACAGGTCCCTCAGATGGCTCATGCAAATGAAGGGTGAAAATCCTAAACTCTTGAGGTGGTCCATTTCCCTACAGGGGATGGACTTTACGGTGGAGCATCGCCTGGGGATTGACCACGCCAATACTGATGGTCTCTCCAGATACTTCTGACTTAGCAATGAGAGCTCCCAGGAGGTTGGGAGCTCTCCCCACTTTCAGCTGTGGACACACATGTTAGACCTGACAGCTTTAGGGTGGTCACCCTCAACGTTTTGCCTGCCTCCCTCCACTAAGCAACTTTTGGGCACTGTTTTGCTGGTTTTAGGACTCTGCGCATTTTACCACTGCTAACCAGTGCTAAAGTGCATGTGCTCTCTCCCTTAAAACATGGTGACATTGGTTCATACCCAATTGGCTTATTGAATTTACTTTTAAGTCCCTAGTAAAGTGTACTACATGTGCCCAGGGCCTGTAGATTAAATGCTACTAGTGGACGTGCAGCACTGATTGTGACACCCACATCAGTAGCCCCTTAACCATGTCTCAGGCCTGCCTTGCAAGGCCTGTGTGTGCAGTTTCACTGCCTCTTCGACTTGGCATTTAAAAGTACTTGCCAAGCCTTAAAGTCCACTTTTGCTACGTATAAGTCACCTGTAAGGTAGGCCCTAGGTAACCCGTAGGGCAGGGTGCTATGTAGATAAAAGGCAGGACATATTCCTGTGTAGTTTATGTGTCCTGGTAGTGTAAAACTCCTAAATTTGTTTTTCACTGCTGTGAGGCCTGCTCCTTTCATAGGCTAACATTAAGGCTACTCTCATATACTGTTTGAGTAGTAGATTCTGATCTGGAAGAAGTAAGAGGGTCATATTTAGTATGGCCAGAATGGTAATAGAAAATCCTGCTGGCTGGTGAAGCTGGATTTAATATTACTATTTTAGAAAGGCCACTTTTAGAAAGTGAGCATTTCTCTGCACTTAAATCCTTCTGTGCCTTAAAATCCACGTCTGGCTAGGTTAGTTACCAGCTCCCTTGTGCATTTAACTCAGACAACCCCAAACACAGGATGCTCAGTCACACCTGTACACATCTGCATACTGAATGGGTCTTCCTGGGCTGGGAGGGTGGAGGGCCTGACACATTTGAAAGGACAGGGGCTGCCCTCACACAGTGGACTGCCAAACCCCGTAATGGGCCCCTGGCAGACAGGATGGAACTGAAAGGGGACCTTGTGCACTTCTAAGCCACTCTTTGACGTCTCCCCCACTTCAAAGGCACATTTGAGCATTTAAACCGGGTTCCTGACCCTACCAACTTAGACACTTCTTGACAAGATACCTACTGGGAAAGGAATTCTGAACCAGAACCTGCAACCTGCCAAGAGAAGCTGCCTGGCTGCCAAAAGGACTCACCTGACTGCTTTGCTGTAAAGGACTGCTACGTTGCTGTTGCCCTGCTGCCTTGCTGCCCTCTGGCCCTGCTGAGAAGTGCTCTCCAAGGGCTTGGATCGAGCTTGCCTCCTGTTTTCTAAAGTCTCAGGGCCAAAAAGACTTCATCTCTGCAAAGAACCCCTTGTGCGGTGAAAATCGACGCACAGCCTGCATCGCGGTGAGAAAATCACCGTACACCGAACTGGAACAACACAGCTCGGTTCCCCAAATGGAGATCAACGTAGCACCAGCATTGCAACCAGAATTTTCAATGCACCGCCTACTGGATCGACGCATAGCAAAGCCAGAATGATGCAGCCCGACTTCCAGCGAGAGGAATTGACGCAGCGCCTGCCGTGCAACAGACACTTCCCCGCATCGCCCACCGGATCGACGCAGCTCCTGTGACTTCGTCCTGCACGCCCATGATTTCTCCGCATCGTCTTCAGGGCGTCCAAATACCCCTCAACCCGAAGAGGATACAAGCCTGTGCGGCGGAAAACGACGCAAAGCCCTTGTTGCTTGGAAAAGAATTAAGCCATTGTCTGTGTGCACCTGGAGAAACCGACGCACACCTCCCCTTTTTCCACGCATCTCCTCCTCTGCGGTCCCGTGCGGATAATTTAGATGTAGACCAGGTACATTGTGCTTGCAAGAGACACATTGCTTTTTAAGAACTAAAGACTCTAACATTACCAAAGTGATATTTCCACTTGTACTTATCAAATCTTGATCATTTTGAACTACTCAGATAAAAATTCTATATTTTTTTAAACCTGTGTGTTGTATTTTTGTGGTGTTTATACTGTGTTATTGCATGATTTATTGCACAAATACTTTACACACTGCCTTCTAAATTAAGCCTGACTGCTCAGTGCCAAGCTGCCAGAGGGTGGGCACAGGATGATTTGGATTGTGTGTGACTTACCTTGACTAGAGTGAGGGTCCTTGCTTGGACAGGGGGTAACCTGACTGCCAAATGAAGACCCCATTTCTAACAGTGGGCCCCTAAAATGCTGGGGCACTCATCCAGAACCCACTTTGCCCATGCCTTAAAAAGGCTCTAGCTGTATCTCCCAAAGAGGATTATATTAAGCTTTGAGTATTGTGCACAAAGTGATTCACAAGATATGACCACTGACTGTATTTTCAGCATACTGCAGTCTGCTGACACAACCCTAGTAGTGGTCACAAAGTTATGTCATGAGCAGAAGGGGGTTAGAGCTTTGTAAGTGCAAGCAACATGGTTATGGAATACTCTCCCTTTTGCTCTGTGCCGCTCACATAATCTGTTGACATTCAGGATGACCCTCAAAAAATGGTTTATGCATACTCTAATCACACTGATGCATATGCATGATATTGACTTCTATCTTTCCCAGGATACCTGTATCGATATCAACAGTGCTCTATAGAAATAAATAATATTTAGCCAACATCAGGCGGCAGTTTCATCTCTCCTTGGATGAGCACAAACAAATGGGCCTTATACTCCTCAAACATATGAATCTACTAGAAAAGTTGAAGGAATAGGCAGGTCTAAGGAGCTCACTAGCTGTTGAAAATAATTAATTCTCACAGACTGTATTAAACAAAAAGGTTTGGGTCTGTCCAATCATCTACATGTGAAGTATCTCTTTGACTTTGACCTTTCCTTCACATGTTAGGTCAGCTTGGAAGGCAAGGGAACTAACCTCCACTCACAACTCACTTTAATCTGCAACATTCTCCCACTACTCAAGCCAGCCACCAAGTAGAACTGGCAAGCCATCTGATCATGGAATGTCCAGACTATTATAACATCATTTATGCTGGCCTCCCCAAGAACATTATCACTAGCATAAAAAACACGCAGGTCCAAGCTGCGAGACTGTGCCTAAATCTCATCTAGCACTACATCAAATCCGCATTGAAAGCCATGCACTGGCTGCCAGTTAAATCCAAAAACAAAATCAAGTTCTTTGCGCCATCTATAGAACATATTGAGGCAAAGGCTCGGGAAGCCTGCTGAAAGTGACACTTCATTATGTCCCTCCCATAAACCTCTGCTCAACTAAATAACTGATAGACCTACAAGAGGATGAAACAAGGAGGCAGATCATTGGGAGTCCAAGGGCCAAGAATATGGTATGCCCTCACCCACAGTCTGAAACCTGAACCCAACCACATACTGTTTTGGAAACTTTTGAAACCCCAAGTATTTAGACTTGCCTTATGGTTGACCACTGCATAGTCACAGGGGAGAGCAAAGTAAATACATAAGGTCCGCTACCACTCATTTGATCAGGCTCCTTTTCTCCCCCTCAACTATTGTAAGTGTACCTATAAAACTAATAATAGCACACTAAAATAACTCCTCAATACATTTCATAGAAGAACTTTAGCCCGGTTCCAGAAATTAAGAAAGGGCAGAACATTTGTACAGCTCATGTTTTCACTTTACACCATCTCTAAGAGCTGATGAGTGCAGGCATCTAAAAACTCTAAAAGTTAAGGGTCATTAGTTGGGCTCTCTCATGTTTCCCTCGCCACAGATAAGATGTGCTTACTTTAAATATTTGGGTGAGGAAGATCTAGACAGAACTCACAATTGTTGAGACCCATTGCAATTGCTGGTAGATCTCTCTTCTACACTGACTAATTGTTGATTTGATTGATTCCAGTATCTTTAGATACATATTGTGGCATTTGGGAAAGGGTTCGAGGAGGTTTGTACAACCCTCGCCATTCAATAGGGTTGCAAAGTTGTCTATTTCATGCAATATTAAGTTCATGGGGGGTGCTTTTACATAGTTGGCAATCTTTTGTTTTGCATCAACGATGTCTCCAAACATACTTGACTTCTGTTAGCAGCACTGTGAAGTGAGAGAGGCTAATTAAGCATGCAGGAGAGCTATAGTGTGACCCAGACCTACCAGTGGCATCACGCAAAATGATAAGGAATGTTAGACCTGACATGCTTGCTCTGGTATTCCCCCAAACCTTCTGCCTTCACCTCTCCTGTTTTTCAGAATTTTTATGTTGTTGGCATTAGGACTCTGCACACTTTAACACTGCTAATCAGTGCTCAAGAGTGTTCTTTCTCTTCAAACATGGTAAAATTGGACTACACCTAATTGACACATTTATTTTACTAGTAAATCCCCAAATGGTAAATGGTACCCATGATCTATAAATTAAATAAATGCTCCCAGTGGGCCAGCAGCACTCATTTTGCCAACCACTAAAGTAGTCTTTTAAAACATGTCTCAATTCTGCCACTGCAGCCTGTAGTGTAGTTTTAAACTGCCATTTCGACATGGCACAATAAACCTTTTGCCTAGCCTAAAGTCATTTTTCCTTGTCATAGGACCTATCTGTCCATTGACTAAAAGTGACTTTTCTTATTACATCAAATAAGCAATACCTTTGAATTGGGAGCAGACAGGGATACACGGTTTACCCTCATTCTGAATTATAATTTAAAAACCTTTCTGACAGATTTCAAAATACAGTTAAGAAAATGCCACTTTTAGAAAGTTTGCATTTTCTTGTCCTACCCATCTGTGCCTTCTGCCAGTGTTTTGGGTCACATGACTGTAATTGGCTCTGTTATTGGGGTTTGTGTAATCCTTTTAGACAATGACACGAAGAGGACTTAGGTGTGGAAAGGATGAGCCATCCTAACAGGATGAGTAGAAGGGCTTGCCTGAGCCCCACTTGCACTTCAAAGTACTTTGCCTCCTGTCCACAGAGAGAAATATCACACCAGTCCTGCCTGCCTGCCTTTTTTCACCCCTGTGAAGTTTGGAGCCTTTACAGGAGAAGGAGAAAAACTTTCCAGAGTTAGATGTTGGGGTAGAACAGGGAGTCTACCCACACAAGGGCTGGCACTAGATATAATTGTTGGACATCCAGTTTAAGTCTGACTGCCTTGCTTGTTGGGGACTGCCATGCTGTCTGATAAGGAAGACTCTAACTGCTTACCTTCATCGCAGGCTAACCCAGAGTGACTCCGAGGATCACTTGGTTGGTCTCCTGTGTGAGGTACAGAGACACAAGAGGCTTCAAAGCCCACCTGCAACTGTCCAGCTTACCTCCGGCAAGTGAACCTGCCTGAGCTCTTCTTGCCTCTGCTCAAGTGAGTATCTGATCCCTAAGAGGTGACTTCACAGGTCTTGGACCAGTGGTTGTCATTAGAGTATACTGTTGTCCTGAAGTTTGGGCTCCTCACAGCCGCAAAAAGGCTCATTCATAAGCACAACCGCAAATGTGAAGCAGTGGTAAGACCTCTTTGTACTGCAGCGAAAGATTCACACTTTGCGGCAAAGCAAAGACAGCCCATGGGGATCGCAAATGGAAAGCTATAGAAACAGCAGTCCACAACTCCTGATTGGCTCTTTGCGTGGCAGTGACAACAGCCTGCAGCGCCTGGCCTGCTCTTTGCGATACAGTGATGGCCGTCCACAACACTCTAACTGCTCCTCGTGACCTCCTCCTCCACAAATGGAACTCTTTCCACTGGACTAATAAGGTAACTCTTCAGCAGGACTAACTTGGTCTCTGTATCCAACCTGCACTCCATTACGATTGGCCTGAACTTGTGACTTTCCCATGGTCAACCATGACCAGATGACCACAAGTGGCGCTTTGTGCTGTTAGGTTCTATTTTTCTTAAACACTTTCAAACTGCATATCTCTAGTTCTACTGATTGGATTTTTGTTGTTTTGGTATCATGTTATCTATTAAAATTCACTTTATTGTTCTAAATTGGTTTGGATTTTTTCTTAGGTTTACATCTTATTACTGTTTGTGTGCTACATAAATTCACTTTGCCTCTAAGTTAGGCCAGACTGCTTTTGTATCATGCTACCAGAGGGTTAAGCGCAGATTAATTTAGTGACTTTTGTGGTTCACCCTGACATGGTTTGTGGTTGTTGCCTGACTGAGGCTTCCAACCCCTCAACCGATAACCCAATTTCTTTCAAGGCTCTCCCTAGAGAATGTGATGAAGACCCTTTGAGTCTTCAATATCTCACAGATTGAGTGAGGGCCCTTTAAATGTTTGAAAAGTTGAGGGCCTCCTTTGCTGTAGGGGCTTTAGGGGCCTTTGTTACACCATTGTGGTCAAATATGCTGAATCGACAGAGGAACAATTTGTTTGCTCCCCTGATTCTTTAGGAATTTATTATAACTTTAAGGTGAGCACATGTATGCTTGAGAGACATTCTACTTTAGAGTTTTATATTACGCTGAATGATGCTGCTGAAGGTACCACTCAGTTGTTTCTGGCTGACCTAGGGATCACTCCATATGTAACATCTGATTAAATGAACTGACTGCCTCTAAGAGATTTGTCTATGCTTTATTTACAACACATTTTGCAACGTTTTGGCCAGCTATCAGGAATCAGTGCTAGTTAGTGGTGGTGGTAGAACCCATGAGACTACAGGCTTTATTTCTAAGGTGTGTTTCAGATGCTTGAGTGTGAAAAACTGGGTTACTGGTTGAGGGGGTGAAATCTTACTCAAGGAGTTACTGCAATCCTTGTCAGGGTGAAGTCCAAAGCAAACCTCCAATTCACCGGAGCTTAACCTTATGGTAGCTTGGCACAAAATCGGTCAGGCTTAACTTAAAGGCAATGTGTGCAGTATTTATGCAGCACTTCAAACATTAATAAAGGGAAACACAGCACAAGAAAATTCCCACACCAATTTAGAAAACTAGAGTCAAATGTAATAAATAATTTAAAACCAAAATGACAAAAATCCAATCAGCAGGACCCAGAAATATGCAATTTTAACATTTTTCAGGGAAAAAAGTGGTGAAAAGCACAAAGCTCCAACTATCTGGTTTTACCCCAATGGCAGCACTCTACGTGATTGCATGGAGGAAGCGATTCCAGGCTGCCAAGAAGAGAAGGAGGAGGAGGCGGAGACAGGAGAGGATATACAGAACCAGGCAGATCATATTTCAACAGACTGATGAGGAAATATATGAGAAATATAGACTGAACAGCACAGTCATTTTAAAAATCATAGAACTGCTAAAACCACAGCTAAAAAGCCAAACCCTGTTCAGCTGCTCCACCCCCACACATATGCAAGTGCTGTGCTCACTGCACCTCTTGGCCTTTGGGAGCTACTAGGGGGTGATTGCTGTCGCTGGTGCGGTGTCCCAAAGTGCCTTGTCACATTTCTTCAGACGGTTCTTAGATGCCATACTCTCACACATGTCCAAATACATTTACCTTCCCAGGAATGCGGAAGAAATACACAACACCAAAGTGAACATTTACAGAATTGCCAACTTTCCCCATGTAATAGGGGGTGTGGATGGGACACATGTACCCATATGTCCTCCTACACATCTCGAACATGTGTTCTGCAATAAGAAATGTACCCACTCACTCAACATCCAGGTGGTATGTGATGCCCACAATGTCATTACCGATATAGTGGCAAAATACCCAGGGAGCACACATGATGCATATATTTTCAGGCACAGTGGAATACACCAACGCCTAGAACGTAGGGAGTTTGATGATGGATATTTATTAGGTACTGTGTAGTACACACCAATGTCACAAATACGCGTCAGTGCATAACCAAGTAAATCCATGCTCACATTTGCTGTTTTGTTACAGAGGTGACAGGGCATATGCATTGAGGCCATGGATACTCACCCCATACCTAATACCTGCAAATCAGAACGAAAGGCCCTACAACATTGGACATTGGCGCACCAGAACCGTCATTGAAAGGACATTTGGCATGTTAAAATCACGTTTCAGACGCCACAAAAGTGGAGGTGTACTCTAGTATACCCGGGGGATTGCATGCAAGATTGTGCGACATGTGCCATCCTACACAACATTGCAACCAGGCATGCGCTACATCTCACCATAGATGACACAGAATCTGAGGATGAGGAGCAGGAGCCACCACTATGACAGCCTGGGGATAGTAGCATTGCAATTGAGGGCAGACGGAGACGTGATCACATAGCAACCCATTACTTTGGCAGTTAAGTGACAACTGACACTGCACTCATGAATGTCAATCACACATAGCCAGGTTGTCGAATAAAAATATCCTTTAATGTCAGGAGTGCATTATGTCAATAGGAATACCGTGGCGTGGACCAATCAGTTAACAAAAATGGTGTAACATCACCTGATACATTCCAGCCATGTGCCTTTAAAAAAAATCCAGACTCATCACATCACACCCTCCTACGACTACCATGGCCTGTGCCTGGTTGGTCCACAAATGTCTGACAGGCCTGCTACACCGCATGATGCAGGCATCTGAGGCGGAAATGCTGCTCACAATGGATATGTCCTCACTGTCCTGAGGGGTGTCACCAGTGCCTCTTGCTGCTTGAGAGATATGAAGGAGGTCCACAGCTGCAGTAATGCAGCCTAGTCCTCTTGCCACATCTCCAGCAAAATGTCTCAGTTCAACCTAGAACGTGACTGTGCGTCATGACAGGCATGTAGTTGTTTTGGCTAGACGGCCAATGGAATGACTTAGCCGGTCCATCCGTGAAGTTGTGTTGCGCTCATGGTCACGATCTGCCACCATTTCCCTGCATAGGTCAGTGATGACAGTGGTGAGGTTGACCATGTTGCCATTCATGGTGGACAATTGTGTTTCCACGTTCCCAAATACCTGGGTGAGAGTCTGTTGCATACAGTGGAAATTCCTGTTCATTCTGTGTGGCTGGCTATCACCCATATGTGCACTGGGAAGCAGGTTTACACCCTCAGTGTCCAAATCTGTGTCCTCTGTGGTTTCAGGTGCATTGTGAATAATGGTTTGTGGGTTGTACTCCTCTTTGGTAATGCTTACTGCCTCCTCTGCTGCCATGGTGGGATCTTCAACTCCCTCCACACTTGGGTCATCAGTGTATACCTGAGGGAGACCTGTGGGACACAGGGGATAAACTGTCAGTACCTCTCAGATGTTTGGGTTATCAAAATAAAATTAAATCATATTTTGGACTACTGGACTACATTACCCATTATGCACTATACTTGACCTGGACTTATAGGCATGGAATTATCTGAATTATGCATGCTTTTGTGAACTGAGGTTGTGTACATAGTGCCCTGAAAAGTGTGAAAATGTGATATGTTCTACTTACTTTTGGAGGTTCCTGGTGCTGAACTGTCCAGGTCCCCGATTCCCACGACAGCCACCAGCTCCAATGTGGTCTCTACCATACTTTCAATTGTTCTGGGTGGTGAAACTGTGGATGGTCCAGTACCTGTTCCATGCACCTCCTTCATCCACTCTGCAACCTTTTCCTTGGTTCTTGACCTGAGGTCATACCACCTTTTGGGCACTTCCTCAATGGAGCGGTGGCTGACTCCAATAGCATTGATTTTGCTTTGAATGTCCATCCAGAGTTTTTTTTCTGTGAGTCAAGTACAGTCATTGCTGCCTTCCCAAACAGGACTTCATGATGTAGGCAGCACTCCTCAGTGAGGACTTCCAACACTTGTTCAGAAAATTACAATTTCCTCTTCCTCCTTGCTGTTATTGTCTCTTTTGTTTGGCTAGCCATGGCTGCAGTTGCTCCTCTCTGCTTGGTGTGCCTCTGTGGTGTGGGCTGGCTAGACTCCTCCCACATCCATGGGATGCACTTCCTGGTTCTAAGGTCATTACCCAGCACCAGGAAGTGAAGTTTCTCTATTCTTTTGCTCCCGTTCGCTAATTGCGACTCATTCGCAATTTGAAAGTCCAGGTCACAAAATGTGATTCGTAACACCCCCATTTCACAATTTAGGTAATCGCAATATGCAATTTCGCAAATTGAGGTGCGACTCAGCACCGAATCACTAAATGGATCTTTGATTACTATGTACATTCCAATTTGTGATTTGATCATTGTGATTCACATTGAATCGCAAGTACCGATTCGCAAGTTTGAGTTTTCGTACATGTGGCCCTAGGCATCAATACTACACCGCTTGTGCAGCCATTTATGGAATAATGAGGGATGGAGAATTTCACCCTAAACAAACATATAGACAGCCCCAAGAGGTTTGCGTTGCACAACTAGCTGAACTAAAAGCATTGATTTTAGCACTGGAACAAACATCCTGAATTCAGTGCTCTTATTGTGTTTTATTTGTACTATTATATCCAGTTTTTCAATGGAAATTTGCATGACTGGAGCCTTAACGGATTCAGAGACTCGAAAGGAAACATCACCAAGCCTAATGTTATGATGTTCCTACTTTAGTAATAGGATGCCAGAGCTGCAGTGTGTGGGAGACACACCTTTAGTAACTGTCGGCCTAACTCCTGGCTAACTCACAGTGCCTCACCCAAGCTTCCAACCCCATTGGGCTAAAAGGTGATTATGGCAACCTCAACATGGCACTCCAACTCCCTAGGGAAGCCATGGAAACAGATCATACCCCTTTCGCTCAGTTACTAATGCATGCCAAGGTGAGACACAAAGATGCAAAATAGGTTTTCAATACATTTATTGAAAGAATTGCAATCTAGTGTATAGAGAGTGAGCAGTGATAATTAGGCAGATGAAACAAAGCAAGGTAATCAGCATTACAAACATGGTAAAGAAGATAAACAACCCAACTTTAATGTATGTGGTTCTAGATGGTCTAGAAGTCCTAGTGGTTCCTACCTAATCCTATGTCTATTTCTGAGAGCATAGTGGTTGTAACTCCCTGCTTGGCCCAATCTATGGGATTAGCCCCAGCCCCATACCTGGATGGAGGGCCATGAATCAGCCTGTTGGGTAGATGGCAATTTTCTCAGGAAGCTGGAAGATCAGCGTCAGTCAAACTGCATGTCATGCAGAACGCGTCCCAGGATAGTTGTGGCCAGAATGCCCTCCAAACCCCCTTGGGTCAGTGCAGGGTTTATATAACAAACCATACTACAATGGAAAAAAAATTCTGATGAAATGCCGTGTATTGATGATTCAAGCTGTCTCCTGAATGGGCAGCACAAGCTAGCATATCGTGTACCGGGCTCCATAGCCTTGGACAAAAAGTACTGATTATACATGATGCAAGGGCTGATTAAATTAGCAGCTAGTCCGTTTCTTTCCCAGAATAAAATCAGACTGATAAAACTTGTGAAAAGCTTTCCTTAAAGCAGTCTTGCTAACATGAATAAAATGTGTGTAAAAATATAAGCTGAAAAATGAAGCTAGAACAGGGGTGACCAAACTGGATCCTAAAAGGGTCCTCAAAACACCATGTGGTGCTTGTCACCTGTGAATGCCTGTGACAGACCAACATTTGGTTTGTCTGTGGTGCTTGGAGTGGGACCACAACTCCAAAACCTGAGAAGACTGTTGCGCCATGCACCTAAAGGTGCGCTGAGCACTTCACTGCCCAACATCAGATCTCTTGCCCATCAAAGTTTTCGGACGAGGCGCAGGAGAGTCTGCACTCCTTGCCATGTGCTTCTGCGGAGCATGAGTGAGAGCCTGCTACTCGCTTCCATAAGTTTCATGGAGCCAGAGAAACTCCTACCTAGCTGAAAGATTTTTATGAGGCTATGCATGGTCCGCCCACTTTGGAGTGCCTTTGGGCCCCACAGGCTAAGGAAGGGTCTCCACTGTATCTTCACTGGCGAGTTTGCCCTCCACACCAGTCTGCCCCATGGATCCATTGCTGGATCTTGAGCAAAGCCACCTGCAAGACCTTCCTTGATGGACGCTCCCATGCCGATTTTCCCAGCACTGCTATCCCCATTGTCATTCCCAACTCCAGCACGGAGACGGACTGGCATCGTTTAAAGCCGGTTCCAGCGCTGACTGGGACCATGCCCTCAGGGTCAGATCCAGTGCCTTTTTCATTTAACAGGCCCATAGAGGGTGATAAAGCGGTCTGTGAACCCTTGTGGATACTAGAATCACCTAGGTGATACTGATGACAAGTGGCATGAGGAACTGGTGGAGGTTACTAGTTAGACAGCTCTTCAGGCACTGGTTTGTTCTCTCCCCCTACTGTGGCAACAGAGGAGGATGCCTCTTTTCTCTGGTGGTGCATTGGGAGGCTGGGGTCTTGGACGGTCATTTGCCCTCAGTGGCAGTCAAGATGAATGTCTTGACAGAGGAGCTTCAACCGGGTACTGCCCCATCTGAACCCTTACTACCTTTTAATGAAGCCCTTTCTGATGTCCTACTTGGCCCTTGTCCAAACCTGCAAAGGTGCTCCTGTGCATAGGACAATTGCCCGTCACCATTGCCCTGCTTCTGTGGACCCCAGATTCTTTTCCTAGCACCTTGGTGATCCAAGTCTTCACCTGGTCAACACCTAGCAAGTTCTCTATCCCTCCACCAACGCGTTCACTACCACTCCACCGAAGGGGAATCCAAGAGGCTGGGATACTTTTGGGAAGAGGATGCTCTCTTCTGCCAGGCTTGCACTGTGGTTAGTGAACTGGGCATGCCTTTTGGGCTGAGATTCCCATAGGATCTGAGATTGGGTTGTGCAAGTGCTGCCTATGTTCTTGGAGGAGGCACGAGCCATACTCTCCTAAGCTATTACTTACAGGTGAGCCGCAGCTAAGTTCGCCATATGATGTGGACTGAGTAGAGCAATTTCATTGTCGGTGGGCCTTCCGTGCCATGGCTGGCTGAGAACCACTGGCTTTCCAGGGATGTCTAAGCCTCGCTTATGGATATGCCCTTTATTGGCTCTTGTCTTTTTGGTGAGAAGGCAGATTCCGCACTGGAACGCTTTTAGGATAGCAGAGTTATGCCAGGTCCTTGGGCTTCTCCATGGCCTCTTGTGAACCCCAGTCCACCTTCTGCCCCTCTTGTGACCAAGGAATGGGCTTCCCATCCTTTTCGTGGCTGAGGACGCAGATCCCATTGACCAAGTGGGATAGGTAGCCAAAAGTCGTGTCCACCAGCCCCCTGGCATCCACAGCCTTCACCCCCCTTTAATTTGCCCACTGACCGATCATGGGCATCCAGTTAGGGACAGGATCTGCCAGCACCTGCACCACTGGAGGACAGTAATATCAGACCGTCAGGTTTTACTTATTGATCAAAGGGGCTTCTCCATCCCCTATGTAACCAACCTTCCACCCAGGCCACTTACTTACCACTGGCTGACGGAGGACCACCTCTCTTTGCTCTGTCAGGAGGGCCTCACGCTCTTGGCCAAGGGAGCCTTCAGAAGTAGGTTGTGATTGCTATTCCCATTACTTTCTGGTGTCCAAAAAGGATGGAGGCCTTCATCCTAATCTAAACCTGCACCTTCTCAATCTGTTCCTAAAAAAGGAGACATAAAAAATGCTCACGCTCACCCTGTCTGGCCTGGACTCAGGAGACTGGAAAGTAGTGTTGGACTTGCAGCATGCATATTTCCATGTCCCTGTCCTTCAGCTTTTGGAGCGTAAATATCCCTGTCCTACCTGCCAACAGACGTTACCTGTGGTTCATGGTGGGTCAAGGGCACTTTTTGCTGTGCTCCCCTTTGGCCTTACTAGCACCCTTCAGGTGTTCACCAAGGTGACGTGGTGGCTCCAGCTCATCTGTGGAGGTCAGAGATTCCAGCCTTCCCCCTTGCCTCAACAATTGGCTGCTGAAGGTAGGCTCACCACAAGCAGTCATCTCCCCTCTCCGGACTATGGCTAACCTCCTGCACTCACTGGAGTTCACTATCAACATGCCAATGTCACACCTGACTCCCTCTCAGATGCTCCCTTTCATCAGATCTGTTCTTGACACAGTCCGGTTTCAGACCTACCCTCCTGAGCAGCGAGTCTAGGATATTCAGGCAATGATATGAATGTTTCATCCTCGTTCCTGGATTTCAGTGAGAATGACCCTGAAACTGTTGAGCCTTATGGCCTCATATATCCCACTTGAAACACATTGTGTGAAAACAAAAAGAAATGCAAACATTTGGAAAGAATATGATGTAAATCCTTCTGTGAAAATGATAAGGAGATATAAATAGGCTTTAAAAGCCTATCATAAAAACTGTTGCATTTCCAGAGCATCATTTTAGTGGTCTATCAGACCCCAATAATATATCCCTTTTGGTCTCCCTGTCTCAAACACAATGTGGTGAATTAGCTTCCTTTTTGTTTAAAAACAGTTGCTGACATTCAGACCTCTTTTTCCTCTGTAGCCATTCCTAAATGTCCTCTGGCATTAACAACGGCAAGTGGTGTTGGTGGCACATTGAGTGACCAGCAATTACATGTTAGAGAGGATTCCTCTATTAGACCTGTTGTGCCCTGTTCACTGGCCAGTTTTTTTCACCCTTGGACCTCTGGACCTTTATGGAGCTTCTCCACAACATTAAATCGGGGTTGCCATTAGATCCTTTTCCTTCCTTGCTTTTTTGGCAAGTTGGGCTCACAACTTCTAGAACTTTTAACTCAACATATAACTGCTTTTTTCTAAGAAGGATGTGTCCCCAAGGCGTGGAAACATGCCCAACCCTGTTTAATATCTATGTACAACCTCTTGTGGACATTGTAGAAAGCTATGGACTCACACTATTTTGATACGCGGATGACACTCAGATTGTTGTCTACTTGACATCTCAGGAGAATCAGAATGCTGGTGCTTTAAATATCTGCCAGACAAAACTGTTGGCATGAATAAATGCTAATTCCCTCAAATTGAATGGTGATAAAACCGACATCCTGCGGGTGGGTAGCCAGCTCCATCTCTGGGGGCCTAATCTGTGGTCGGTCAACTGTTGCAGCAGTCATTTTAACAAGACAGGCGGCAATGGTATGTGACCTCACTTATCCTCTTTCAAGATATTATTGTAGACTTCCCTAACACCCCACCGTAGATTAATGAGGGTGAAATGAATTATGTAAGCAAGACAATTCAGTAAAACAGAATAAAGGTGTTTCAACACAACCTACATCCATGGGTAAAGCAATTAACAAAATGAAGTGCATAAAGTGTGGGAGTGTGCACCATGGTTCAGAGTCAAAGCCAAGTCTTGCCTTAAACAGGAATTATAGAGTTATCAAGGGAACAGTACAGATGTCCTGGGGTACATGTAAAGTGAGATTTAGTTTAGGGACTGACATACTAAAGGGAGGGTATACATAGCTACGTCTGGCCTACTGACTTTAGGTCGGGCACAAAAGTTTAACTTGCATATTATCATCAATCTCAGGTGAGTGAGAAAAATGATGATGGTGGAGGATACCAGTGTTGAAATAATTGTGAGGGATGCAGGTGTGCTAGGGCTGTTGAAGGGGAATGTCCATGGGACCAGTTTGAGGGATGGAGCGATACCAGTGAGACAGAAAGTCAGACGTGTACCAATCATAGCAGGTGAGGAGTCCAGGAGGATGCTGGGTGAGATTGTGGCTGAAGGAATGTAATGAAAGCAGCAGAATCCAGGATCCAAGGGCAAAATAACTGTTGGTCAATCAATTAATCATAGCATTTGTAAAGCGCAGCACTATCAACCCTAAAGGTATTTTGGCGCTGAGGCTGCTCTGTCTCCATTAAAAAGTCATGTATTGAGTCTCCTTCTGAAGTCTGCCAGGGAGGGAGCTGTTCGGAGGGGGAGGGGCAGGCTGTTCCAAGACTTGACTGCTGTGTAGGAGAAGCAGTGGCCTCCACTGCGGCTGCGATGGATGCAGGGGTGTGTGTGCAGTGTTTAGTGGGGTGGAGCATAGTTGTCTTGCTGAGACGTAGATGGTTGATGTCGGACAGCCCTGGGATGTGGAGAGCCCTGTATGCGAGTATGAGGATTTTGAATTGGCATCTCTTCTGGACCAGGAGCCAGTGGAGGTTCCTGAGGTGTGGAGTGATGCTTGAGAGCTTGGGGAAGTTGAGGATGAGTCTATCTGCAGTATTCTGTAGATTCTGGAGTCTTTTTAGTAGCTGGGAGGACACTCCAGCATAAAGAGCGATGCCATAGTCTCTGAAAGATTTTGTGTGGGCCTTTTCGGCCGCTGGCCATTTGAGTTCATGAAAAGAATACTTCCTGGAATAAGGTTGGTGCCACAATGGTTGAAGAATGTTCTCACTTAGAATTTTCTCTGGGTAGAGATTACAAGGGTGCATATGGTAAGTGTGGAAGTAAAAGGAATAGGGCTAGACTTTCTGTTGTATATAGGATGAAGATAAGGTATGGTTGTGGTTTTTCCAAATTCAGAGAGCCTTTTAAATTGGAGAGAGTTAATGAGGATTAGGTGGATCTGGAAAATGGACAGTGATGGAACAGGAGAAGGGTTGCATTGTATCAGAAGGAAGATGAGGAAGATGTGAGGAGCAAGAGAAAGGAAGTACAAGAGGAGGGTTATTTTGGCTTGCTGATGGTGATGGGTGCAGAGTTTCACAGAGTTTGAGTGAAGGAGAAAGGGGTGATTGTGGACATGGTAGAGGAGTTGGTCACGGAGAAGCATGAAATATCATGTCTTGTTCTAGTAGACCTAGAAGGGAACCTATAATGATCCAGGATCATTTGTGGTAGATTAGTCACTGTTTTATGATCTGATCAGTATTTTACTCAGTTTTGTGTTTCCTGTGTTTTGTATTAATGTGGCTTTGTTAGATATGTGTTGTAACTTTAAGGTTAACTGGTGTATGCTCGATGGACATTCCACACTAGAATGTTATACTATGTTGACTGATGCTGTTTAATGTTCTGAGTCACTTGTTTCTAGCTGGCCTAGATATCACACCATGTAATAAAAAGGCAGCCATTGAGAATTTAATCTGCACGTCATTTACAACAGAATTGATATTTGGAAAATGATTGGAAAGAGTGTTTCTCCCATTCAATGGATGCTGTTCACAGCAGGTAATTGTCGGCTTTGAAGTCAGAAAACATTATGAAGTCCCACTAATGCAGAACAGATAAATATGGCCTGGAAGATGAATGATACAAAGACCCTAAGTTTTGGATGGGTAGTTCAATGGTTTGGAATCAGAGAGTCATTTTACAGGTTTATTTTGGGAAGAATTGTATTTGATGAAGTGCCACTGGAAGACTTTAATGAACTCGAAAGTGACTTAAGATTTACATAATTCGTTGGACTCAATTTATTTCTAACGAGGAGTTACTACAAATATATGCAAGATTCAGTTTTTACTTGTATTTGTATATAATTACTTCACTTAACTCTTTTATGTTAAATATTTTTCTTGTCAAAAAGCCGAAATGAGGAAATACTCTTATTAAGCCATGCAGATTATTTTGTGTTAGTCATTTAATTTATTGATTTTCTGGGGAGGGTTGTTTTTTTGTACGTTGCCAAACTTTGCCTCGTGGCATTTACGCTGTACCAAAAAGCCCAACACGTGTTGTATCTGCAAGCTTTGTCTTCGCCCTGCCAAGTTTTTTTCTGGTGCAGGTTGTCGTTTTATCCTTACAGTTAAGCAAATGTTTTCTTAACAGTCACAAGTCTAGTTTTCATAATTGTACTGAATCTTTTTTTCATATCTAACACCTCACTTTTCACAAGAGAATGTTTTTTCCGTGGCCTAAAACTGATCGATATTTACCTGTTTTTGGTTTGAATTCTGGTTGGAGACATTCTTTGAAGGCTTTGAAATACATCACATTGTTAGATGATAAATCACTTCCAAAAGGTGTAATATTAAGCCAGCAGGGTAATTTATTTATGACTGGAGTCAAGATCATTGTACTGTGTCAGTGTGTACACTGAGATGTCTAGGTGTACAATTGTCCTTGTATTCCAAGAAACTTTGAATCCTACACCCGAGTTTATTAACGAATTCTGAAAATAAATTGTAGTGCCTGAAAATCATCTGAAATCCCATGCCCAACAAGAAGAACACTTTTTACAATTCAAAAGTTTTTCTAAAAATCTGGGGTTGGCCGATTGCCTTACATATCACGTTTATTATAGTTTTACTATACTTTATGTTTTATTGTTATTATAATAGTTATTTGGCTAATTTCATTTATAAACACATGCGCTTTTGGCCAAAGGTTAGCAGGTGGAAAGCTGCCTACTATTCTCTGAGCTCTCCAGCTCAGAACTTCAGAATTGAAAGAAACGATTTAGAGGCAAGCTTGTTGTGTAACTGCTACACCACTGTGGTATAGCACCCAGGGCCGGCTTTACTGCTTGTGGCGCCCTGTGCGACACACTGTTTTGGTGCCCCCCTCACACCATGACCACCTCCTCGGATTCCCTCACTTCTAACCGGCAAACGTGTCCCTCATCCCTCCATAGGCCCCCTTTTACATACATTTGTGTGTTTTAAAGCGCTGATAAAGGCTGCTTTACTAATCCACTCAGCTATGCATATAATGTATAGATCTGTTCTTTGCAGCAGGCATATTAACCCTCTGTGCTACTTTATGGCGAGTCAAAGCTGCCACTGGACAAAACTCCCATCTCTCTCCCTGGCAGGGACATTATTCCAAGCGGTATCTTGACATTTTAAATGCTTCCTGAAGGCTGGATGCGAACAAGGACTTTTCAGCAGATGCTTTTAAAGCACAAGTTTTTAAGTTATTGCTAAACATAGCGCCCCCCTGAGGTCAGCAGCCCCCAATTCAGGTCAGCACCCAGTGCGGCCACACCACTCGCACCATCCTAAAGCCAGCCCTGATAGCACCTCCTGCAGATGAGATTATTTGTCTCCTTGGTACACTGTTCGTATGAAGTTCAGTACTCACCTGTTCTGAATGGACAAGTGGAGGGAAAGAGGTGGTGGTATGAGGACGATAACCGGGTCATGCACCCTGCACAAGCCTCAACGTGGAGGTCGATAATCTTTGACTAAGGACTTTAACTGCATGGCCGCGATGTTACTTGCTATCGAGTATGTGTGATGCCAGTGGGGACTGGCTTGTATTTACATTGGCATTATAATAATAATCATAATAATTGATAGTCATTTTAAAAAATGGCATTTACCTCACGGCGTCCTCCTCTCCTCCTGGAAGCTCCAATGTGGGACACAGGAAACTGCACTAATCGATCCTGGCGCTGCTCTGATGCTCTGATGCTGTTAAACAGCATGAGAGAAGCATCGGGATTGGAGGGAGCAGCCTCTTTCAGCGCTCTGAAGAGCACTTGAGTGCCCCGCTTTCTGTAATCTAGCTGTCTTAAGACAGCTGGGTTAGAGAAGTTTAAAGTGCGTATGTCATGCTAGCCGTCGCAAGACAGCTGGCCAAAGGGACATCCACACTTTAAACTAAAGTGCAGAGCTCCCTCCTGCCACTCAGGAGCAATTGCCCCACCCCGTCCTGACACACGGTTCAGGACGTGGTGCTGAAAAATAAAATAGTAATAAATAAACTTTATTACCATTTTATTTTTAAGGTCTGGGGCATTTTTTTTTAGCAGGGAGACGCTCCTCCAGTCTCATGGAGGGGCCGCCCCTGTGTGATGCTCATGTGATATTGAACATGGTCTTTTATGTTTGTTGAGAACAACAACAAAAAATAAAAAAAATACTTGTGTTAAAAGTGCACATTCCACAGTACATAAAAAACATTATGCTGACCTAGGTATCAGCTTGAAACTATGAATGTGTGATGTGTTGCATAGTTTTCTTCTAGTGATAATTGTATAATTCTCTTCACAACTCTGAAAATCTTCCTAAACTGTGTGTGTGTGAGTTACTGGTAAACAGCTAACTCTCGTGAGATAAAACTACGTATGTGTGTATGTTTATGAAGGGCAGGACATTTTGTAAGGCACAGGTACGCCAATAATCGTACACCATACAAGACTTAAGTAGCTTAATGAAAGCTTTGTACAGCCCCTACTGTAAGCTCACTGACCAACTCCCACCCCGATTTTCCTGTAGACAGTCACTCAATTGCCCTTTTACCCCTTCTCTATGTTTGCAGCTTCTCATAACTATATACATAGCTGCCAAGGTTTCAGATTGCTATGAGTGATATTTTCATAATTTCAGTATAATTATGAGTGACATTTCAACAACTATGAGTGACACTTTCTCGCGAGCAAAATCAAGCAATGAAGACGAGGGAAACGTATAAATATCACAAATTACACCCATTTAAGCAACGAGAACCTCTAAGAAGTTAACTGCTGCAAAGCCCCAGAAATTGAATCTTAGGGCCCTTCTTACCTGATTGTACTGTTGGAGGGGCAAGCCTCAGGAGAGGTTGACTGAGGCACACAATAGCCTAAGTCTCAGCCCAGCCGCGGGGCCCGGCCGGCTGTACATTATTTCAAAAAGACGCTGAGAGCTGCAGGATAAAAATAGCTGAGTGGCTGACCACCCCATGGTCCGGCTCGCCTACTGATATAACATGTGAGTCAGTTGCGCACCAGTGTCATGATGGCCCTGTCTAACTCAAGCAATATTTGTCACAGTCCGATAAGTGTTTATATTAATAATAGTGCCAGCTCTCATGCCCAGGCACTTACTGATGATTCACGATGCAGATTCATCCTCAGTGGCACAGGCAGCTGAGACGGACTGCCAGCGCCGCGGCCTGGTGGTCTGGGGTAGGGTCCTCCCTCTGGTGGGATGTGATAACGCCGTCCGCCACGGCCCGTAATGCCACCAGCTAGCAGCTTAGAGCTATGGTTGATGCATCCACTCTGGTCACGGCGACTGGCCTGCCTCAGTGACTCCGAATGTGTCAGCTGCGTTGGTCCTCGGTCGAGACACGTGGGGTGGCAGGAATCCCATTCAGATTGGAATCCATTCTTTACCACTGGCCGCAGTGGCGGTGAGCACAGCTTTCAGCCTGGCTTGCCCTACAACAGCCCAGCACTGAGACGATGAGAGAGTCAGCACCCACCGCTGGCGTTGGTGGGAATCAATTCGGCTATTTCATGGTCCACACAGTGTGTACCCGCTGCAGTGCAAGCGGCCAGGTTGTACTGGAGCTTTACATTTGACTTGCCCAAAGGAAGCGCAGCAGGCAAAATTAATTTCGTACTTGCAGAGCTGCGAGCACTCAGCACACCTTGAGCCAGCCCGTTAGCCTGCTGGGTGCAGCATGCACCGCGCTGAGCCACAGCAGCTCAGTCGACGTGTATTACAGCAATGCTCTGCTTGACAGCTCACGAGGCGCTATAATGCGTAATTTTCCATTTCAGTGCGGTGATGCGGACCACCACACTGAAATGCATTAGACTAATGTCGGATGCCTGGTACTTGGCAGGGCTGTATATATGCAGTTTTTACTCCAACTTAATTGCATGTTAACCCCAAATTAATTGCATGTTACAAACAATGGACCTGATAGTGAGTTTGGTGGATGGCGTCACGGTGGCAGAGAACTTTGCTTTCAGCCCCTTGAGGCACTACCGTCTGCCAAATTTAGAGATGACCAACCCTGCGGTCATCTGTGTGCATTGAAAGGAACCACTCTCACAGCAGTTTGCTTAAATGTACAAAAAACGTTTAGTCGACCACCATCACTTTTGATGGCCATCCACCAAACCTTTTACATATTTTTGTTTTTCAGAAACAAGCCCCCAAGTGGGAATTTGTTTGTGATAAAAGGTTTCTCCTAGAGTGTGGGGGTTATTATTGCCACTCACTGTCAGGTTATTCCTGGTGGAGATGGACAGGAAAAATAAGACATTACACCGTCCACTCTAAAGAGGGCAGGTAGTGTAATGTACATCCTCTGACAGCCTCTAGTCCATCGGACTGTCAGAGGAAATATTCTTTGATGGAATCAACAAGGGTTCCGTCAACGGAATACTTAAGGTCTACCTGTCTCTAAATGGGGCGGGGGACTGAACATTTGGTGGGAAGGGTGTACTCCTTCACATTTGCAATGGAGTACCCTGTTCTCCAAACTCTAAATGGGGCCAAACCTCATAAGATTAAAGCTGACAGATTGTGTACACAAATACATGCCTGCAAATTTGAACCTTAAGAATATTTACCTATTGTTGGACCTGGATTTTTGACAGGGTCATCCCCAAACTTTTTTGCCTCCTTCCTCCTATTTTGTCTGACCTGTTGTTGTTGGCTTTTGACCTCTGGGCACTTTACCACTGCTAACCAGTGCCAAAGTGCATATGCTCTCTGTGTAAATTGTACTATTAATTGGTTTATCCATGATTGGCTATTTAATTTACTTGTAAGTCCCTAGTAGAGTGCACTATATGTGCCTAGGGCCTGTAGATTAAATGCTACTAGTGGGCCTGCAGCACTGGTTGTGCCACCCACTTCAGTAGCCCCTTAACCTTGTCTCAGGCCTGCCATTGCAAGGCCTGTGTGTGCAGTTTCACTGCCACTTCGACTTGGCATTTAAAAGTACTTGCCAAGCCTAGAACTCCCTTTTTTTCTACATATGTCACCCCTAATGTGTGCCCTAGGTAACCCCTAGAGCAGGTTGCTGTGTGGGTAAAAGGCAGGACATGTGCCTGTGTAGTTATATGTCCTGGTAGTGTAAAACTCCTACATTTGTTTTTACACTACTGTGAGGCCTGCTCCCTTCATAGGCTAACATTGGGGCTGCCCTCATACATTGTTGAAGTGGCAGCTGCTGATCTGAAAGGAGCAGGAAGGTCATATTTAGTATGGCCAGAATGGTAATACAAAATCCTGCTGACTGGTGAAGTCGGATTTAATATTACTATTCTAGAAATGCCACTTTTAGAAAGTGAGCATTTCTTTGCACTTAAATCTTTCTGTGCCTTACAATCCACGTCTGGCTAGGTTTAGTTGACAGCTCCTTGTGCATTCACTCAGACACACCCCAAACACAGGGTACTCAGCCTCACTTGCATACATCTGCATTTTGAATGGGTCTTCCTGGGCTGGGAGGGTGGAGGGTCTGCCCTCATACAAAGGACTGCCACACCCCCTACTGGGACCCTGGCAGACAGGATTGAACTGAAAGGGAACCTGGTGCATTTCTTAGACACTCTTTGAAGTCACCCCACTTCAAAGGCACAATTTAGTATAAAACAGGGCCTCTGCCCTACCTCATCAGACACTTGCTGAAGAAGAAACCTGAACCAGAAACTACATCCTGCCAAGAAGAACTGCCTGGCTGCTCAAAGGACTCACCTGTCTGCTTTTCTACAAGGTCTGCTGCCTTGCTGTTGGCCCGCTGCCTTGCTGAACTCTTGTCTGGCTGTAAAAGTGCTCTCCAAGGGCTTGGATAGAGCTTGCCTCCTGTTCCCGGAAGTCTCAGGACCAAAAAGACTTCTCTTTTTCATTTGGACTCTTCGTGTGCCGAAAATTTAGACGCACAGCTTGTTCCGCGGCGAGAAAAACGCCGCACACTGACGCTGATCGACGCAACACCTTCGGGGCGACCGGAACTTCGACGCACGGCCTCGCAAGGACAACGCCGCCCGACTTCCAGAGGGGAAATCAACGCGACGCCTGCCGTGAGAGCGAAACTTCGACGCACAGCCCTGCGGAACGACGCGCAGCCGGAAAACAAGCAGGAGAATCCCCGCACAGACCCGGGACATCTGGTAATCCCCGCGACCCACAGAAAGAGACTGTTCGCGCGCCGGAAAACGACGCACGACTTCCCCGCGTGAAAAATAACGCCGCAAGTCCGTGTGTGCTGGGGAGAAATCGACGCACACACCATTTTTCCACGTATCTCTTCTTCTGCGGCCCTTTCCGGAGATTTTCCACTCCAAACCAGGTACTTTGTGCTTGAAAGAGACTTTGTTTGCTTTTTAAAGACTTAAGACACTTTATATCACTTTTCAGTGATATTTTTACAAATTCATATTGCATCTTTGATCGTTTTGACCTGCAAATACCCAGATAAATATTATATTTTTTTTCTAAACACTGTGTGGTGTATTTTTGTGGTGCTATATTATGGTAACGTATGATTTATTGCACAAATGCTTTACACATTGCCTTCTAAGTTAAGCCTGACTGCTCGTGCCAAGCTACCAGAGGGTTGGCACAGGCTAATTTTGGATTGTGTGTGACTTACCCTGACTAGAGTGAGGGTTCTTGCTTGGACAGAGGGTAACCTGACTGCCAACCAAAAGCTGATTTCTAACACCTATGAATCAGTTTTATATAAAATATTCACAATGATGAAACAGTGTTACCTCCTCATTTGGAGCTGAGATAGTCACCATCATTCCTAGACCAGGAGCTGATGGTAGGAAATCATGCTCATGTATATCCCATTGTTGAACCTTATAACGACCTGTTGAAAAAGGGAGATTAATATGTTTACTCAACATGTAAAATATGTAAATCTACACAAATAAATATCAGTCTGCTGATGTCTTCAATTGCTGACATTGAGAGTATTAGTAATAGCGAAACTGGTTACACTTGGCATTAGTTTGTCTCTTACAACTTTGCCTTGCGGACTTACCACTGCTAGAAAATACGCCCGTAACAGGATGTTTGCTTTTTTCTACTTGCTATATTCACAACAAAAAATCCTTTACCATTGCGCCCCTATAACGCCGAGTGACGTGCTCAAATTTATAAAGTACCTGTGAAGATTAGTGAACCCCCAAATGTCTCTTATTATGTGAGTTTTCACCACTTTTCTAACCAACCAAAGATGGCACAAATTCCATCATGTGAAGGTAAAATTCCTTTGGCAAATGTGATTATTTAAGGGTATTTTTTATGTACCGAAGTCAAATCTGGGTACACAAAAACATTTCCAAATTGGCTGGAAGGTGTCTCTGTAGATAAGAAAGGTGTTCGGTGAAGGCATTTAGTTTAACAAATATGTGACAATAGGAGAATTTAAAAAATCATAAACATGGATTTTAGACAGCATATATGGATGAGTCATAATTTAATTTGAAGACACAAATGTGGTGTTGGAATGGTGCTGGGGGCTCTTAAATATGCCCCTAAATGTTTCTACACTCCATTCAACCTTCTTGAATCTCTCCTACAAAGCAAGAAAACATTTGACATTTTATTATATATTATGGAAAATAATAAGTTCTCAAACTTAAAGTGAGGAGAGGACAAATTTTCTTGATAGGCAGCTGCGGACTACAGAAGAAGAGCATATGTCATACAAACTCACAAGAAAAGTTTGTATTTGTTGGATTTAGCGGTGAACTATTTATTAGCATTGCCATTACCAGGTGGACTCATGGGCAACGCCTTAATGGCTTCAGTGTTGGAAACTGGATTTGGTGCCTGGGGGAGGGGAGGGAGAGGCGAAACTATCCTTATGGGGTGACCAGTCCAGACTATTTCTCTGGATTGAGAAATTATGCATATTAAATACACACATGTAACACTAGTGTTGCTGTGCCCTGGTGGTGACACAACATGGCTTCCCCTGTTTAGCTGTCTGTGACAGGCCAGGGATTCACAGCACATTGTCAGGCTTCGACAAAAAAAATGATCAGGCAAATTAAGGGAATTTACTCCTATGGGTCTGCGGGCCTGAAATCTTTTTATCTAGTGGATGCATTTCCAGTCAGAGGTTTTTGCTGCCTGTTTTTATATGAGAAGCATTTTGCTTTTTTAACAATTTTTGGCCTGCTGCAGTTTTCAGTATTGTGCTGATAACGACTTCCATGCAGATTCCTGGCTTGATTTCAGTGTTTCTGGTGACCACCTTAATACCCTATCTTTATCCTTTTTTTGAAAATAGTACCAAAGTTGAACAATGACCAATCAGGTGACAGCACCCTTAGAACACACCCAACACAGGTATCTTCCCTCAGATTTTCACCATGGGTCGTGTGTGAGGGAGCCTCACCTGAGCTCTGCTCAGTCCTTCAGATTTGGTGATTTCCAAATTCTTCTTTCTCTGTTCCAGTATGTCAGACACTTTAGTCCTTGTGCCACCTGTGGTAAGAAATGGCTTCATTCAGAAGACCCTCATAGGGAATGTATTTATTGCTTTCATCCATCCCACAAGGTGAGAGACTGCAAGATATGCATCACTTTTTTTTTACCAAGGCACTCAAAGAACGTGAGCGAAGACTTTTATTATGGTTGCAGAAACTTAAGTCCAAGACTACCATCGTTTCTGAGGAGGAAAGTAGTGAGTGTAGCAGCTCCTCACTGACGTCCAGAAAGAGGAAAAGATTTCACCATGAGTAACCTTATAAAAGCAAGAAATCGTTTAAAAAGACCCCCATGGATCTACGCAAGGCTTCTCTCATGAGGAAAAACAGAAAAGGGCTTTCTCACACTCTAAATCTGAGCTTTTTCTGGGTGTCAGAATTTCCCAGTACCTCCATCACTGGAGCAAAAGAACTACGAACAAATAGGTCCTAGATCTTATCATGCATGGCCATCCTCTGGAGTTCACTCAGGTTTCATCTCAAATTCCATCAACAAAATTCCTCTCATCTCATCCTAGTGAGGAAGAAATCAGGGGAGTGTCACCCCATTCTGGAATCAGGAAACTCAGCAAGTACCTGAAGAAGCAACCTTTCCATACGGTTCCCCTCCAGGAAATTCTCCACCTTCTCAACCTGAGAGATTTTCTTACCATCCTAGATCTCCAAAGATGCCTATTTGCACATTCCCATCCATCTAAGGCAACGCAAATTCCTTAGCTTCACAGTAGACGGTACTCATTACTAGTTGAAGGTCCTTCCTTTTGGTCGCCGATCTGCTCCCCAGATAGTTACAAAATGTCCTACCCTAGTGGTGCCCACCTGCGGCAACCAGGCCTTCAAGTTTTCCCATACCTTGGTGACTGGTTGTTAAAGGCTCCATCTTTCCAACAGGAATTGAGGGATACTTCCAGGTGTCATCACCTCTTTCAAACCCTGGGGCTCACAGTCAACTTCCAGAAGTCTTTCCTTTCACCTTCAACAAGAATAACCTTTCTGGGAGCAACTCTAGACACATTGCTCAACAAGGCGTTCTTGTCCATAGACAGGCATCAGAAACTTTCCCATTTGGCCTGCTCACTTCCAACAAATCTCTACCCGGAATGATGTCTTCAGCCATTTTCCTAGTGTCTCATGCTTGTCTCAAAATCCTTCCAAGAAGAACTGGACGCACAATGGCTCCAGGTGGAAAGACAATATGAAAACATCAGCCAGATGACACCTATGATGAAAGAAGCTCTTCCCTGGTGGAGAATCTCCAGCAACATCTCTGCAGGATTGACATTTCTTCCCCCCTTTTGGAATACATCATTACAACAGATGCTTCTCTAGAAAGGTGGGGAGCGCATTTGCAAGACCTACAAATTCAGGGCACGTGGACTCCAGAGCAGTCCAGAATGTATATTAAATTCCTCAATCTCAGAGCAATCTTGCTGGCTCTTCAAGTTTTCTTGCTGAGGATTCAGGTGCCCTCCATGTGACTAAGGACATTCAACACAACGGACATGCATTACTTCAGCAAACAGGGAGGTACAAGATGCAAGATTCTGTCTCAGGAAGCTCAAGCTATCTCGCAATGGGCACTATGTCATCAAATGACCGTAAGGCAGAACATCTCCCAGGAGTACTCAACTCTATAGCAGACACCTTAAGCAAGAGGACCCAAAGTTGCCACGAATGGGAATTGAATCAGCTGGTCCTTGATGCCATATTTCGGTGATGGGGCACACCCATACTGGTTCATTTTACATCACAAGAGAACAAAAAACGCAGGTTTACGCCAGTGGGTACCCTCAAAAGGGATCCTGGGGGAATGGCCTTTTGATGCAATGGTCCAGAATTTCTGCCCACACTTTTCCCCCCGATTATTACTCATCGCTTCACAATGGGCCAGACAACACTGGTTTATGGAGCTACCTATGTTGTCGACAGACAACCACATTCAATTAAAGCCCCAAGTAGACTTGTTGTCGATGAGCAAACAGCAGGTCCTTCATGCAAACCCGATTTTCTCTGCATTTATCAACTTGGCTCCTGAGCACCATGAGTTTCAGCACCTAGCCAATCCAGATGATTGGAGGAGTATTCTTGCAAAAGCCAGAGATGGTACTACCAACAAGGCATATCGCTTTAAATGGAAACTATTTTGTCTTTTGTGTGAGAAATGTAAAGTACATCCTATCACATCCCCTCCCAAGCAGGCGTTGCTCTATTTGCTCTCTCTAGCCAAATCCGGTCTTGCACATTCCTCTGTCAAAGTGCATCTGGCTGCTGTTTCCAAGTACAGGTAAACGTTGGGAACTCCTTCCTTCTCGTTGCACAGAATAATCATCCAATTCCTTAAAGGACTCTTCAGAGCATATCTGCCAATAAAGTCAATGCCACCTGCATGCCAGCTTAACACCATGCTATCCCAACTGATTAAAAGTCCATTTGAGCCCTTCCATGGGGCTGAACTAAATTTTGTTACTTGGAAAGTGCCTCCACTAGAAGAGTAAGCCAACTCCAAGTGTTCACTATTAAGGAACCTTTCTTACAATTGAAAGACACCTTGGTAATTCTTCAGACTAATTCCAAGTTCATACCAAAGGTCCCCACTGATTGTCATCTAAATCAACTGGTTATGCTTAAGACTTTCTTTCCCAATCCTCAAACACCATCGAAATCAGGTCTTCATACTCTTGATGTCTCGAGATGTTTAAAGTTTTACTTACATGACACAAAGCATATTCATACTACTGACCAATTTTTTTGTGTGGTTTATGACAGCAATAACTAAGGCGGACCCTTCTCCAAGCCCACCATAGCAAGATGGATTTCATCAGTCATTCAGTTCTGCTATTCTAAGGCAGGCAGGCCTTTAAGACAAAAGACTAAAGCATACCATATGAGAGCAGTTTCTGCAACAGCAGCTTTATTTGCTGGAGTGCCCATCAAATGTATAAGCCATGCTGCAACCTGGAAGAGCAAGCACACTTTCACCCAGCACTACTCTCTGGATTCGGCACAGAGCACTGATACAGCTGTGGGTCAAGCAGTACTTCAACATCTTTTTCAATACTGTGAGCCTGTTACCATACAATGTATAATGTTGTACTCACCATCCACTGTCATAATCTTGTGTATTTTATTGCTAATGTATTACACTGCTAACTATTCTGATTCAAGCATGTAAATCTATGAAAGATACCCCAATGCTGGAGAAAGAACTTGTTACTGACCTGTAACTCCTGTTCTCCAGTAATGGTATCTTTCATAGATTCACATGCGACCTACCCGCAACCCCTTAGAGGCTGTCTTTCTTGGCCAGTTAGGTCTCACTAGTGCTTGGAAAATCTGAGGGAAGATGCCTCTGTTGGGAGTGTTCTAAGGGTGCTGGCATATGATTGGTCATAGTTCAACTTTGGTCCTTTTTTAAAAAATGGACATAGTTAGACTATTAAGCTAAGTCTTGCATTCCCTTTACAGACTGTTCTACTGGATACTGTGATACCATGGGACTCCCACTTCGACGAAGGGGAATGATTCAAGCATGTGAATCTATGAAAGATACTAATACTGGAGAATGCGAGTTACAGATAAGTAACACGTTCTTTAGAGCAAATAAGAGCTTTATGGAGGACAAAAAAATAATCAAAAATCTGAATGACAAATAGTCCTTCATGGATAAGAATATTTGAAGTTAAACAAAGTGTTCGTGATCTTCAGGATTCAACAGGTTAGATAGACGTACTTTTAAAAAAAGTCTCTGCTCTTCAGAAGCATGCAGAAGACCTTGAAAACCAGAGTAAGCAAAATACATTAATGACATATGGTGTACCAGAACATTTAGGAGTTTGTGGATCGTTGAAAAGGATTTTGGACATGCACCCTCAACTCAGATCTCTTAATGCAAGATTTGGGCTAATTAATTAATGTAGCTTTATAGTGATTTATAAAAATAAAACATCTACTTATAAAGACCTAACTCAATCTCAGTGTTTTCTGGGTGAGTGTACTGGAATAGACATGGAAACTTCAAGATTTACTCTTACTTAAAACATTCTTTTATAAAGTTGTTCTGTATTATTATTGTTGTGATTATTCTAATTCTTATTAGAACATTGGAATGCCGGGGCTCCATTGAAAACAATGGAGTGCTGCAGGCTTTTACTGGCCGGTAAAAGCCCGCAGCGCCAACATTCCAATGTTCGCTTTGTTCACAGCAACAGCTGTGAACAAAGCCTCACGGAGCCCGAGGGGATTTTAATCCCCTCGGGCTCCGTGAACATTTTTTTTTTTAATAGAACATTCTGCCCTGTGTGGCAGAATGTTCTAATAGCCTTAGAACCCGCCGTAGCGGGCTCTACCGGCTATTAAAGTCCCTCTCCCTTGTTAAATGCCCTCGCCTTCAGCTCGGGCATTTAACGCGGGGAGCGGGCCTTTAATAGCCGGTAGAGCCCGCTACGGCGGGTTCTAAGGCTATATTACGCTTCCTACAGTCTTATACAATTTTTTATGTTTTCATTGGTGGAAATTCTTAAATTACTGTTTTATTTTTCTTCCTTTAGGTCACCTTTTTATATGGTTCTTGTCGCAGTCCACCCTGAATCATAATGTTTGCATCTCCTGATCCTTTCAGTTTGAAGTTGAATTTTGTGACTCCACCATCCCCAATTTTCTGTGATTTATGAAGATATGTTCCTTTTATTTCTTTAATTTCTTCTTTGCTGTCTTTTCTTTTCTTTGTCCCCTTTAGGATTCTACATTGAAAGTGTCTTTATTTAGTTTCTTCTCATTCATATCTACCACTCCTTGCTGTGTGAGTATGTGTTCACATCTCTTAAATAATATACTTCTATGGAAGTAAATTTAGTATCTTGGAATATAAAAGGGCTTGGTTCACCTATTAAACAGCGAAGTGTTCTATTGTACTCAGTACACATACTGCCTTACTACAAGAAACACAACTTTCTAGAGTGAATTGTTTAAAACAAATTAAATTGGTTTGGAAGTGTGTCTTCCTCACCTGCAGTCAAGAAGAAACATGGTGTTTTCATTTTGGACAATAAAAAAACTAAATTTGGGTTTAATTATTCATTCACAATAAAAAAATAGTGAGGAGAAATGGATTTGTGTGAACCTTTCCATTAACAAAATAGCTCTCGCAACTTCGTAAATCAGTCGACCCACGCATCATACTACTTTTTGGATTGATGTTACTAGCCAGCTGATGATTTGTACTGATGAATATTTAATTATCAGTTGAGACTGCAATGAAGGTTTAGACACCTTTATTGTTAGGACTTCCTCTGTGAAATATATACCAAACAAAGTGCAAAAACAGTTCAAACCCGCTATTTGTCTTTAGTAGACGCATTGAGACTCTGTAATCCTAACACAAGAGAATATACTTCCTTTTCTAGCTGTATCTGAATCACAGTTAGGAATTGATAGCATATTTTTGTGTAAAAAATTAACACAGAAGATTATTAATAAAGAGATTAGCACAATCCTAATGTCAGACTGTGCCCCTTTTCTTACTACTCTTGACAATGTCCCTGTTTCAGCACATGGGATCGCTGGAGATTTAACATTGCTCTTCTGCAGGGTTCTAAATTTATAGATTCCTTCCAGCTATTTGCAAAGGATTTTTTTGTAATTATTAAAACCATGTATCTTCTGTTGCCATGACCTGGGATGCCATCAAAGCTTTGTCTAGGGATTTTGTTATAACCTTTTATTCTCACAAAAATAAACTATCTGCTAAACAATTAAAAATGTGTTACCCAGAATAGTAAAGTGTAAGAACATTTAAATTATACCTATGATTCTAAGAATTATCTAGTTAAATTGGTCCAGGCAGAATTCCCACTTAATCAATGTTCTATTGAACTTGCTCCTTCGTTTCTATTAAGATACTGTAGGGGGCAGAACAAATCTGAAAGATTATTGGCCAGTTTTTTTAAAGTAAAAAGGGAAAGGACAAAAATAATTATTTTTATGAATCTTTTCATACTCCAGAAATTATTCAGACCGAATGAACCAAGTTTCATAGATCATTTTTCATCAATACAAAAACTTTTTTTCCCCCACTGATATTGATTTGCCATCCTTAGAAGCAGATATTTCTATGGAAAAAATTAGAAATGCTTTAAACTCTTAAAAAAATAAAGCACAGGGATCTGATGTGTATTCTCTGGACCATTTCTATTTTTCCCAAATTTGAACTCCGAGGCTATTGGAATTATTCCATTTTTTTTCTCTGAGATAAAATCTTCTCAAGACTTTTTTCAAGATACTCTAATTGGCCTCTATTTGTAGTTACCATTCAATAAGAAGAGATTCAAATGAGGACTAGATCCTTCATGAAAAGATTATTAAAGAAATGTTTATTTCATTTACATTTAGGTGCTACCGGCATAAAGAAGTTTTCAGTCCTGAAGATGACCTGTTACTGATTTGTGTCTTTACATAGGGTCGAAACGTCGACAAAATTAGATGTGGATTAATATAAGGTGACTTCAAGACACCTGGAATAAAGGGGTCCTTTTGAAGATCACTGCTCTCCTTTGCTTTTAACCACATTTTGTGTGCATTGTATATAACACTTTGGCACTTTAAGTATCACATTACTCACTTTCACTGCCCGGTCACTGTAGGAGCACCTCTAAATTTAAATGTTTAAGTTTTAGCAATTTATAAACCTGTTTTGAATGAAAAAGATGAAATGGCTTCAAAGAAATAAAAAATATGAACTAATTTAAGGATACAATACCTAGACAAAAAGGATTTTCTAGAATTTAGAATTGCTGTGGAAGTCAAGGCATATACTTCCCCCGGTGGCCAAGTTTGTAATTGTTATCTAAGTGGATTGCATCACTAATTATGCAACTCACTTAAGTAGCACTTTAAAACATATCTCAGGCCTGCCATTGCAGTCTATATGGAGTATTAAACTGCCAGTTTGACTTGGCAAAATAACCCCTTTGCTAAGCCTAAAACTCCCTCTTTAATACACACACACACACACATACACATATATAGTCACACATAGGGTACGCCTTAACCAGCCAGTAGGGCTGGTTGCATTGTAATTCAAAAGTTGGACAAGTATTTTTAAGTTTTACGTGTCCTGGTAGTAAATAAACTCCTAAATTTATTTTTCGCTACTGTGATGCCTACCTCTCCCCTAGTATAATATTGGGTTACTTTTTTACATTTTTTTAATAAGTGATAACTTTTCCCTGAGTGCAAGTTGGAATGTCATGTTTGATGTCTGAGGAATTGTAATTTAAAATCCTCTTTAAAGTCCGAATTTAAGTCACAAATCTGAAAATTCCACTTCTAGAATGTTTGCATTTTGTTGTTCTAACCATTTGGTGCTTGCAGCCTGTTTCCATGGTCACATGACTAGGGGTAGTTGGCAGTTGGCTTGTGTGTATTCGTCCCAGACAGCCTATTATACCTGCAGACAGAATGGGACCAGGACAATGAGATGGGAAATTACAGGCACTTCTGTAGGGGAAAGACTGCAGATGTTTTTTCCACTTCAAAGCAGGCACCAGGTATAAACAGAGGACCCAGTCCCACTGCACATTATACTCTTTGACCTGTGGATACTACAGAAGGACTGCTATGCTGTCAGAGGACTACCCTGCTGCTTGAGTCCTCCACTACTATCCACTACTACCTGATAAGGAAGACTGGACCTGTACCCTTCATCCTAGGCTGAAGTGACTCAAGGGTTAACTGACTGACCTCCTGTGCTGAGCTACAGGTACCTAACAAGCTCCGGAGGCATCACTGCAACTGCCCAGCTGACTTGCTTTACTGGACCTGCAGTTGGACCTGCCTGAGGCCCAACCTCTGCTAGAGTGAGTTCCTGATCCTCAAGAGGAGCCCCTCAGGTCCTGGACCCTTGGTGTGGAATCAGTTGAGCTCCTCCTAGAAGAAAACGAACAGGCCTGTTTGCACCAAGATCTTGCCTCCCGCGCCGAATGCCAATGCTAAGCTCAATTGAACATGACTCTTCAGCTACAACATGCCTCCTGCTGCACTGGAGCTACTACTCAGTGAACTCACTCCCCCACTTTCTGTAAATAACTCCAGTGCTGCCCGCTCTCTCTCTGTGCATTCCTCCTTGTTCATAGCCGATAATCCAATTGCACACTTAGGCACAGATTTATGAGGGCCTTGCGCCATTCTAACAAAACATCAGCATAATTTTCTTGATGCTAATGTGGTGTTAGCTGGTCAAAAACGCCACGCCATATTTACAAAGTGGCGCAATGCATGCATTGCGCCATTTTGTAACCCTTTCCGCCACATTATGCCTGCACCAGGCATATTGTTTGCAAAGGGGGTGTTCCTCTGTTAGGAGGGCCAAAAAAATGGAGCAAAGAAATCTAAAAGATTTCTTTGCATTATTTTTTTTCAGCCCTTTTAATGCAGGCATTCAGAGGAGGCTTCCATTGGTTACAGTGGATCTCTGGGTCTTTTGCAGGATTAGTGTCAACGGTTTTGACGCTAATCTTGCAAAGCACCGAACTAGTGTAAACAATTCTGACACTAGTTCCCTAACTACCGCCATACTGCACCATATATTAAATATGTCGCACACATGGTGGCGTAAGGGGGAGTGCGAAGGGGTGCAAGAAAAGTGGCGCTGCACTAGGTGCAGCACCACTTTTCATAAATATGCACCTTGATTTCTCAGTTGCCACACAACCATTCTCTTTAATATATGTGAATGTAGTTCACACTGACTCCCGCTGTTCCGAAAATTAGCTATACCCCAGGGCAATACGGCGGTGCGAGGAAGTCCTCCAACTCCCTCTACAATACCCCTACCTCGGGTCAAGTTCATAAAGGGATCCGCAGGGCATGCCAGCCATCAGTCTGCTTTCTCGGTGTGGATGCAGGCATGCTGCCTGAACGTCAGGGGTGCTGCTTCATTCAGCGCTTCTGCTTCTACCATGTACATATCTCCAATTACGCACCCCTGCCATGCAGTTTTTTCGTCAAAAACCTTACTGCAAATATTACATTGAAATTATCAATGATGTTATCAAAGATGTCATGAGTGCCGTAAATTGTGGGGTAATTAGCAGGGCGTGGTGAGGGTGCAAATTATTACCTTGGTGCACAAGTTATAGTTACTTGAGATAACTCTAATTATAACAGGTGAATTTCTATGGTGTGGTATGTTTAAAATGTGAGCCTAACTATGACGTCCCTGTAACCTTTAGTTTTTTAACTGAATTTCTATGTTTTAAAAATATATATATATATTTCCTAACTATAACATCACTGTAACCTTTATTTTTTTCAATGAATTTCTATGTTTTTTAAACGTATAGTAATTTTCATTACTATACATTAATCCAATCACTGTTGTGTAAGGCTCTTGGATGTGCATGGTGGTGGTTGGCACAGAGCGTTGCCTGTGGGCAGGCCCTGCAGCCAACCCCTATAACCACCCAACCCTGCACTGCGCACGGCCTTTGGCCATGCACAGCGAGGGTTGGCCTTCCCCAGGCCAATCTCAGCCCTGGGGATCCCATCCCCTGGGGATTGGCCATGTGACCTGGGGCCCTTCAGGGCACCCAGTCACAATGTTGGTGTCTGCGGGGGGAGCCTGAAGGCTCCACGGTCCCAGCTGCCGCCTCACCTCCTGTGGGATCCGGCACTGCTGTCACAGAGAGGGAGCTGCGTAAGATGCAGCTCCCTGTCTGTGAGAGCAAATGTTTCCTCTGTTTCCCTGACTGCATCTCCTCGGGCAGGGAAACAGAGGAAACCTCCACTCACAGTGAGGGAGATCTGTTTGACAGCTCTCTCTCACAGCGAGCAAGTGTTTGCTCTGACTTGGCGGGAGCTGTCAAAGCTCCTCCAAGTCAGAACTTACAGCTGTGTCCCTAGGGTGGACACCCAGGGACATAGCAGGAGGGGTGGCAGTCTGCAGGGCCATCAGTGGCTCTGTGGGGGTGGGGGCAGTGTGGCCTGCCTTCAACATCAATAGCCCCAGGGAGGTGGTGGTCCCCAGCGCCCAGGGGTCCGCAACGGACCCCCTATCTGTTTTAAAATTAGCCCCTGGGAGGTGGTGGTCCCTGGGGCTGCAGGGGGGCCAGATGCCCCCACATTGATTTCAAAGATCTGTCGTGGCTCCTGCCAAACTTTTTTTCAAAAATGTCTTTTTGTTCTAGAGGGATCCCTCTGGGACCCCGGCACCAGAGCTAAGGGGTCAGGGTGTCCCTACCCTGGCCCCTTTTATTTTTTTTCATTATTTTTTCTGGGACTCAGCCAAGTCCCAACTTGGCTGCCAATAATTCCTTGCTGAAGTGTTGGCAGCCAATCAGATCCCAGCACGAGATCAGGAGGGTCTTTAATTTCTCAAAAACGACTGAACGGATTTACACCCAATAACAAAAAGGGCGCTTTCTGAATCAAGATCTACCATTCTGCCAAATTTGGTGTAATTCCATCCATTCAGGCGCTACTGCTATTCGAAATCCCTACAAAAAAATGCATGGGGAAAAAGCGTTTTGGGCCCCCCCACTTTTCTCTGCCCCCGCTTGACAGATCACCCCGAAACTTTCCAGACAGACCCTGAAATGAGTGGAGCATTTTTTGGGGGAAACTTTTGTGGCACCAAGCTTATTACCAAAATAAGCAAAAAATGATTTTTCTGTAGAACCTGAGGGCCTGATTACAATCTTAGTGGATGAGATCTGCAATATTACTAGTTGCATAGGATATAATTAACTTGTAAAACTGCGGACGGGTTAGCCGTCATGTTTGTGACAGGTATCCCATCCTTATAGATCGTAATCGACCACCACTAGGTTATATATGATAAATATATACATATATATATATCTATATATTTACGTGTGTGTGTATATATATATTTATATATATATACACATATATATATCCTACTGGCTGACGCCAGTAAGTAGTTATAGTAAAAACCATGTTTCCATAGAAAAAGCATTTTTTGACTTACCTATATCTTTGGCTCCGTTTCACGAATCTTCACAAAACTTTCCACAAAAGGTGTTCCCAGAAAGTTTGGTGTACATGGGAAGTTTTGGCGTGATCTGTCAAGCGGGGGGTGAGAAGAAAGTGGGGGTCAAAAAAGTGTGTTTTCCATTATTCCCATAGGGATTCTTAACAGGACTACAGCCTGAACTACTGGAAGGAATTACACGAAATTTGGCAGAAAGGTAGCTTTTGGTCCAGAAAGAAACCTTTTTGTTGTTTGGTGTAAATTCATTCAGTAGTTTCTGAAATATTAAAAGATAAATAAATATAGATATCTAGAGGTGCAAAGGGTTTGTGAAAAATAACAAGCTTGTGCTGAGATCTGAAGAGATCTGATTGGCTGCCAGCACTTCAGCCAGGAAATGTTGGCAGCCATCTTGGGACTCGGTTTCAGCCGAATTCTAGAAAAAAAGAAAAAAAAATAAGAAAAGGGGCTGGGTAGGATCACCCTGACCGATAGGCTCTGGTGCTGTGGTAGCATAGGGACTCCGCCTAGGCAAAAAGTACTTTTCTGTTTCCCTCCATGCATCTGGAGGAAAACAGAGGAAACAATTGCTCTCACAGAGAGGGAGCTACATCTTTAGCAAGGGTGGGACGGAAAAGTGATGTAGCACACCTGGGTAGGCCAGAGGTGCAGCCCTTCTTGTCACTTCCGCCCCCACTTGCACAGGCGAGGGCTCTCTCTTTTGGCTGTGTTTCTCTGCCGGATGCTGGGACTGAAGACGAGCATCATGAACAACTGGAAGGAAGAACTCCCTGACTGCCCACTGGTACAGGAACTTTGCCCCTGATTGACTTCAGACCCAGTGGGGCACACTGCAGGGCCAGGTGAGCTGGCCCCCTTACATCCCCTGAGGTCCAGTTGGGGGACAGACTGGGCCCGGGCGCAAGGAGAGGCCACTGCCCAGAAGAGAGGAAGGCACCCAGAGGAAAGGCCGGCGCAGGGAGTCAGTGGGACTGGCTCACTACCAGTTTGAGAACCTTCTAGGCCAGGAGGCCTAAGGAATGTGCTCTTGGTGGCAAGGGCTCTCCTCCAGGAGTGAAAGGACACTAAGATCACCCAAATCGGCCCAAGGGGTCCTGAGATATCCCCAGAGGAAAGTACATAACCTTTGACCCCTGGGGAGGACTAGTGGTGAAATGCGTGGGGCTCTGCTGCCGATGTTGCCCTGGGATGGTGCCAAGTCCTGGGGGGCTGCCCCGAAGGACAGTGGAGCCGGGGAGCACCGTTGCACATCCCTGGCGAAGCTTGTGGCCATGAGGGAACACCGTTGCGCTCCCTCGAAGATGAGAGAGGGGCCCCAGACCCCATCTGGGGGCCCCACAAAGAAGCAAAGATGGGGAGCGTCATCACGGTCCCTACGAAGATGTGGGCCGGACTGCAGCCCGAAGCAAATTCAGGGGACACTGTCACTTCCCCCCTCCCGTGAAAATGGCAGGAAGGGGTCCCAGACCCCATCCCGGGGCCCCGCAGAGAAGTAAAGTCAGGGGTTGCCATTGTGCCCCCCATAATGGTGTTGAAAGGGGTCCAGGACCCCTTCCCGGGTTCCCACACAGAAGGCAAGCCAGATATGCCATTGCGCCCCCACCAAGATGACATCTAGCCGAAGAGGAAGTAGGGGGGCCCCGGACCCCATCATGGGGCCTCTGGAGGGTGGAGAAGGAGGGGGCAGTGCCACTGCACTCCGACAGGTGGACAGCCTGGCTGCAGCTCCACATGCATCTGCATGCAGGATCGTCATCTCACGGCCCCCTCGAGGAGCCTCTGATGACCCTGAAGACCGCCACCTCCCGGGCTGGCTCCCGTTATGTCCTCGGGTGCCCACCCCCGGGACATAGCTGTTTGCTTTTGCTTGGTGGGAGCTAAAAGCTTCCACCAAAGAAATTCAAACAAAATCCGCTTTCTAACAGTGGGAGCTGTCAAACAGCTCCAGCAGTCAAAAAACTGAGTTTTCATCTGTCTTCCCTGCACTCAAATATGCAAGCAGGTAAGACAGATAAAATCATTGCTCCCGCAAGCAGGGTGCTGCTATTAAAAGCAGCTACCTGCTTGTAGGCGCAATGCCGGCTTCCACAAGGTGTGGGGAGCTGGCTAGGATCACGGGGCCTTGAGGCTCTCCCCGCGGTCCTGTTAATTCAGGTAAAGTGTGCCCCCGCCATGCGCAGTGTTGTCCTCAATTACGTCATTACAGATATCATCAGTGATGTTATTAGTTATGTCATTGGTGATGTAATATGTGAGGTCTTGTGTAGTGCATGGTGTGGGCACAAGTTATAGTTAGCTCACTGAACTATAACTGGCGAATTTCAGTGATTTTTCAAGTTTAAAACATAACACCATGGCTAACTTTGTTACCTAACTATAGCATCCTTTTAACCTAAATATGTTTAATGCCTCACTGCCTCCGGCCCACTTACTGACTGAAAAGATTATTTGTAGAGCTCTATAATGACTCTACTATTTGTAAAAACCAAAGGGCCTGCTGTAATGCTCTGCCAAGTGGGAAGGAAATATGTTAGGCCAGAATTGAAAATGCTTACCTGAAATTTGGCTTAATCTTTGACAATGGCCTCGGTAGAAGAAACTTTTGCCTCAGAGAGGACAGAATTTCGGCTTGAATTCCTCTTGATTTCCAAAGGATCTTTTATACTTCTGGCTTCCTCCTGGGGAGTAGCGACTGGGAGAAGGCTGTCTCTGACAAAAACTCTAGGTCCAAATATCCTTTGTACAGAAAACTGCATGTATCAGTAGAGGTGAAAATGGAGACATGACCATCTCCTTGATGAAGGAGTCTTCAAGTAACAGTCTGTTAGCATGTGGGTGCGTCCTTAGCTGGCAAGCTTCCTAACGTAGGATCTATCTTTAATAACAAACAGACTGTTCTGCTTTATCTGAGGCCTAACTGTTGTGGCATTTCCTAACAAGCAAATTGTGCTCTGTGTCCGATCACATGAAATGGTTGGATCAATCTGTAAATAAAATGGTTACTTGATAGAGAACAATCTCGTCAATGAAATGTGGCAATGTGTATTTTGAAACTAAATAGCCTACATTTTTCAACTTGCTCCTATTGTTTCCAAAAAGCAGAACTGCAATTCATAATGAAGGATGCTAAATAGACTGCACTCGCCTGTAAAGTTACCTTACAGTTTGAAATACAACTTACAGAAAGATTGCTTACATGTATCCTCCACCTGTTAAACTTGATATAGTCCATACCAAGCTGGGGGGCAACAGAGGTGTTTAGTGGGGAATTGACTATTTCTTACCATGCACATCAAACAGGGAAGGAATGAGGAGAAAGTTGGTCTTCTGTGTTGGAACAAGTAGAGCTAGGCTTCTTTCTGATGGTGCCTACCAGTAATCTGAGAACATGTGCTAAAAATTAAAGAGTGAACTTTCTACCAAATCCACGCGAGTACCCTGTAGATAAGTTGTAGAAACATGCACAGTGAAATGTTTATTATGGCTTGGATAGTACAATGCAAATAACGCAACTAAGAAAAATAAAAAATACTTGCAATCGTTAAATGACACACGTACACATTTTGCATCCCATTTGCTGCTAACATATGACCGATATGCACTATGAACAGGGCTTCAAGAACGCAAACGGTGATTTCAATGAATTAACCCTTTTTTAGTTGGATTAATAGAAATATTCTCTCCTAAGCCCCCTTTCAAGGAGTTTTCCTTTATAATAATGCTAATAATGCTTTGCCTACCTGTGATCAGAGTATCTCTTGGAATGTCTTCTATGATGCATTTCTCTTCCCTTTCTCCACTGTGGAAATACAGGGCAGACGAGAGAGCACAGCAGCAGCTCAAAAAAAGCGCTTCTAACACAATCTTCATGGCAGTAAGAGCCTTTCAACTTACTGCAGTTCTTTCTTGTGGTTAATGAGCTGCAAAGGAAGTGCGGCCTGCTGACTCCTTCGTTCTGCGCCTGGATTAATGATTACAGTACTCAAATATTGATCTTTGTGAGAATTAACACCTGCACTTGCACATGTGCAACTAATTGCCATATATCTCACGAAGCTGGACGAACCTAAGTGAAGCCTGCGGTGGGAATATATTTGAAAAACAACTATGCTTTGTGTACTCTCCCGTCTTAAATAAGTCCACTAATGTATTTTCCATTTCCTTATTCACTGATCTTCAGCAACCCAAGTACAAGATAAGACAAATAATTGACAACATTTCTTTACCGTTGCATGCATACCAGCTCTTTAGAGGGGTAATTATGTTTCCTGTTTGAGTACAGGGCTGGTTGATTGTAGTAGATTTGGAGAATAATCTATTCGGGATTTGCAAAGGTTTTACACACCGAATTCTGCAAAATAAATCAGTTTGCTGCCGTAAATTTGAAATTCTGCTTCTTAAAATTACGAAATGCGGATTTTTATGAATGCAAATTCTACTTACAACTGAGGAAAATATGTAAGGATGATGGACTTTCTGGAGTCCTAGTTCAGTGGTAATGGTGCAAAAAAGAGATTGATGGGATAGGATCAAGAGGTGGAGGTGCACTCACACAGGTGGAAGTTTGTGGGTATTCGCAAGTATTTTAATTGCTCATGGACACCCTGACACATATAAATTGTGTGTTTCTAGTGTAGGAAATGGTATTCCGTGGCAGAGTATGGGAGGAGTATCTCCATCTGAAAAATGAATGAAAATAACGTAAAAGTTCTAATGCTTCTTTCCCCCACATGTACCCATGAAGAAATATCTACCCTGTGTATATTCTCGGGGATATACAAGAGAGCCACAAGGGGGTAAGTACATTGTGCATCTGATAGAGACTTCTAGTTGCAGATTCCTTACCTTTGAATTTCCCCAGGTGTCAGTCTGGATCTGGAGATTTTTATTCGAGCAGTACCTCTATGTGCTGTCAGGTGGCGTTGGTCGACTACGCAGGCATCGTTGGCGTTGTGTTTGACGTAATGATGTTGCGGTCGTATATAGGCGCCACCCCGGTGCACTGACATCAGTTCTTTTCTTTCCGCGCCAGCCAATGCGCAGATCCAGAGAGAGCTACCTCAGTCACTTTTTGACTACGACAACACTTTTGTCGAATTCTTTTTGACAAGGTCGGGGGTGCGTCGAGGGATTTCCCGCAAGACCGGTTTTAAGCCTTGCGACTCCAGTCACCGAATGATATAGGTGACGGATCCACACCATGTGTGTCTTTGGTGCCTGGAGTGCGATAACGACCCGAAGTCGTGCTCCGAGTGTCGGGCCATGAACCCAAAAGCTTTGAGGGAACGGTCCCTAAAGCTCATGGCGGCCCGACACTCGACTCCGTGGTGCTCACGGTCTTGTTCGAGAGGAAGGTCTCGAGATCGGCCACGGAGTCACTACCACTCTTCGAAGTCATCAGGACATTCGGGTCATAAGAAAAAGAAGTTAAAGAAGGACAAGCCTTCTTCGACTTCACCCCGTCGCTCGAATGATGCGGTGCAGGAAGAGCATCGATGCTCTAGGCCTCCGTCCTCGGAGCCTTCATCTAGGTCGGCCCGCGCTTTCCTGACTTCCCAGGAGCCGGAGCCACCCCTGCCCAGCTCAAAGAGTTTTATGAGGCAATGCACCTCATTTTTGGGCAGACAACCCACCCTCCACGCCCTCTCGCACAGGTGAGTTGGTGGGGGCCCCCTCAGGTATGAAGTCGTCGGCTTCTGCCACAGCTCCGGAGGGCTCCTCTAGATCCAATTGCGGATCCGTCCTGATGCCAATCGTGCCACAGCGACCTTTCCCGGTGTGGCCGCGGGATACCACGCCCCCGGGAATCAGGGAGCCAGCGGGTCACCCTGTCCACCCCAGCCCCCGCTTCAGCCTCCAAACCTTCCTAGTCTGCAGGTACAACATGAGCCAGTAGACAGCAGGATTCGCAATTACCTTCCCCAATGGCAATCCATTACCTCAGACAGGTGGGTTCTCCAGATTGTCTGAAGGGGCTACTCCCTCCCCTTGGAGACTCCTCCTCCAGCCATGCCACCTTCATACAATCTCATATCGTAAGGATCATATGGCACTTCTACGCGAGGAAGTCCAAGCCCTTTTGGCCAAAGGAGCTATAGGGAGGGTTCCATTACCAGAAGTAGGTCGTTGTTGCTATTCCTGCTATTTTCTGGTGCAGAAAAAGAACAAAGGCCTTCGTCCTATATTAGATCTTCGGTCCCTCAACCTCTTCCTCAAGAAGGAGAAGTTCAAAATGTTGACATTGGCTCAGGTCCTATCTGCCCTGGACCACGGAGACTGGATGGCAGCATTGGACTTGTAGACGCATACTTTCACATTCCCGTCTTGCCGGCCCACAGATGTTACCTACAATTTGTGGTAGGTCACAAGCACGTTCAGTTTACAGTGCTTCTTTTTGGCCTTACAAGTGCGCCCCGTGTTCACAAAAGTGATGGTATTGGTGGCAGATCATCTGTGCAGGTTAGGGGTCCCAGTCTTCCCCTACCTCGACGATTGGCTGTTGAAAGCGAACTCACCCCAGACAGTCATCTCCCACCTCCAGACTCCTGCAAGCCTTTTGCATTCGCTGGGGTTCACTATAAATGTGCCGAAGTGACACCTGATTCCTTCTCAGACGCTCCCTTTCATCAGAGCTGTTCTGGATACAGTGCAGTTTTGGGCATTTCAAAAGGCCGGATGGCATATGCAGGCTCAGCCGTGGGACCTGAAGTTCCAGTGGGTGCAGTATCAGGGGAATCTCTCCGACAAGGTCCAGATCTCGGAAGGAACTGCAAGAGACCTGCAGTGGTGGTTAACGAATCAGGATTGGGTCAAAGTCAGATCCCTCTCCTTTCCCCAACCATATCTTACAGTCGTGACAGATGCGTCACTCCTTGGATGGGGTGGCCACATGGGAGAGGCAGAGATCAGAGGCCTCTGGTCTCCGGCAGAAACCGGAACTCCATATCAATCATCTGGGGCTCTGAGCTATTCAACTAGCATTAAAAGCATTCCTTCCCTCTCTCAAAGGGAAAGCAGTGCAGGTGTTCACAGACGACACCACCGCCATGTGGTACTGCAACAAACCAGGCAGAGTGGGGTCGTGTTCCCTTTGTCAAGAGGCTCTTCGCCTCTGGACTTGGCTGGAACATCAGGGCATTTCCCTGGTGGTTCAACACCTGGTGGGCTCCTTGAACATCAGAGCAGACAAACTCAGCCGACGAAGCGTGGTCGATCACGAATGGCGTCTACATCCAGAAGTGGCACAAGGCCTTTTTCTTCAGTGGTGAGAACCTCGGTTGACTTGTTCGCCTCCGTAGAGAACGCGCAATGTCAGCTGTTTTGCGCGTTGGAGTTTCCAAGGCGGCATTCGCTCGGTGACGCTTTTCATCACAAGTGGAATTCACGTCTCCTGTATGCCTTTCCGCCCATACCACTTCTGCCCAGAGTTCTGAAGAAGATCTGTGAAGACCTGGCCCAAGTTATACTGGTGGTTCCGGGTTAGGCACAAAGAGTCTGGTATCCCGAGCTGTTGAGCATGGCCATAGCTCCTCCGATCAGACTGCCTCTTTGGGAAGATATTGTGTCGCAGCAGCAGGGGAGGGTCCTCCATCCGAACCTGTCCACCCTCCTCCTCCTTGCATGGAGATTGAGCAGCGACAGTTGACATCTTTTGACCTCCCTCCTGAAGTCCGTAACGTTATCTTGGCAGCCAGGCTTCCCTCAACCAAAACCGTATACGCCTGTCGCTGGAATAAATTTGTGGCATGGTGCATCGACAAATCTGTCGATCCTCTATCTGTTCCTCTTTCTCTATCCTCCTCTTTATTCTTTCCCTTGCCCAGCAGGGCTCCACCCTGGGCACTCTTAAGGGATATCTTTCTGCTATGTCTGCTTTCTTGAGGTTACCAGATCAGCCTTCTTTATTTAAATCTTCTATTGTTGGGAGATTTCTTAAAGGCCTCCCACATCTTTCCTCCTATCCCATTCATTATGCCCCAATGGGATCTAAACCTTATGTGTGCCCCGTTTAAGCCGCTTCACAACTGCCCTTTACGGCTCTTAACCATCAAGGCTGTCTTTTTAGTTGCCATTACCTTGCCCGCAGAGTAAGTGAGCTCCAGGCTCTTTCATCTAAGCCACCTTTCCTGGCAATACATCCTGACAAAGTGGTACTTCACGCAAGGGCTTCTTTCCTACCTAAAGAAGGGACACCCTTCCATGTCCGACAGTCCATCACCTTGCCTACCTTTTATGCACCCCCACACCCCTCCCATGAAGAGGAAAGACTCCACCGCCTGGACAGAAAAAGAGCATTGGCGTTCTACCTTGATCGTACTAAAGACTTCCGGGTTGACAATCAACTCTTTGTGGGATATGTGGGTGCGAAGAAGAGGAAGGCGGTGCAGAAGAGGACCATTTCTCGATGGGTGCTCCTTGCATCAAAATATGCTACACTCTGGCTAAGAAGCAACTTCCTGAAGGTTTGCGTGCTCACTCCACCAGAGCTACTGCTGCTACCACAGCGCTAGCATGGGGCATTCCAGTCCTGGACATCTATCAGGCAGCGACATGGGCATCTCTACACACTTTTACTAAACACTACTGCCTGGACAGTCATGTCCGCATAGATGGCTACTTTGGTCGTTCAGTCCTACAGGACTTCTTGGTGGATCTTGGTTCGCAGCCCTCCACTGGGGATGGTATTGCTCGGGTATCTATTCAAAGGTAAGGAATCATTAACCAGAAGTCTTTATCAGATATACAAGTTACTTACCTTCGATAACGATATGTCTGGTAGAGGCACATTCTGGTTGTAGATTCCTTACCGACCCACCCATCCTCCCCACACTGTAAACTGATTTCTAGGGACAGGAACTTCCTCTTAAGGGCCCTAGTTTTGGCACACCACTCTGTGTTGTTCATGGCTCTGGACTACTGGCGTGGATAGTCGTGAATAGAAACTGAGGTCAGCACGCCGAGGTGGTGCCTATATACAACCGCAACATCATCACGGTGAACACAATGCCAACGACACCCGTGTAGTCGACCAACGTCACCTGACAGCGCACAGAGGTACTGCTCGAAGAAAAATCTCCAGATCCAGACTGACGCCTGGGGAAATTCAAAGGTAAGGAATCTGCAACTAGAATATGTCTCTACCAGATATATCGTTACCCAAGGTAAGTAAATTGTATGTTACAACTATGATTGGTAGGTGGCATGGGAGCCTGATGGTGGGTGTCAGTAAGTGGGTGCCCCTTAATTCCAGCTCAGAGAACGCAGCGTGATCCAGCTCAAGGGTAATGAATGTATTGCTAAATCTGGTAACCTAGCTAGGTTGCATTCCATGTCAGACAGGGCTTAGTGACTCCCAAGAGGGGTGCAGTTGTCAGTGTTTTTCTCTCATCTTGCTGTGGTTCCTAGCAATTGTAATGCCAGTGCAATGCATGGTGCTCAATCCTGATCCCTGTGTTTGACGGTAATGTGTATGCCATCTGTGATGTTGGTGCTGTAATTGACCCAGTGCTCCCTATCTCACCCCCCCCCCTTTTTTCTTCTGTCATCCTGTCCATGTGTACATTAGCATCATCTGGCGGAAGAGCAGGGGCACCGGCCACAGAGAGAGCTACATCTCACAGGACGTCTGAGGCAGAGTCCGCAGACGCCGAGGGGACCTGTGGGATGGAGGGTGATGGGGACCACCACGGCGGCACAGGAGGTAACAACTCTGACTCTGATAGCTCCTCCGATGGAAGCTCCGTGGTGGTGGCAGACACCTCTGGGACCACCCCAGCTACAGGTACAGCCGCCACCCCTGTACCAACACCACCCTCCCAGTAGCCACTCACCGAGTTGCCCGTGCCCCCTCACCCAGTAGGGTGGGCATCTCCTCTGCCTCAGGCACCTCAGGCCCAGCCCCATGGAGCCCTGCTGCCTTTGAGTGAGGAGGCTATTGACCTCCTCAGATCCATCTCAGTAGGGCAGTCAACAATTGTGTATGTCAGGGGCTAGCATCCCAGATGCAGCCATCCAATGCATTCCTGGAGGGCATTCACGGTGTATTGGCAGCCCAACAGAGATCGTTCCAGGCTGTGATGGCAGCCACTGTCCCTGTTCCTACCGTCCCCCCTCCAACTACCACTTACCAGTCCCAATCTCCTCAACCCCAACCGATCCCATGCACACATACAGACAAGCATGCACCCAAAACATCACACAAGAGTGGCACAAACACAGGTAGCACACTTCAGGCCACAAGCACTCACACAAACAACAGACAGTTGCACACATCCACTGCCTCCACTGTCTCACCCTCCTCCTCCCTCACTGTCACATCCGCACTCACACCTGCATGCACTGCATCAACAGCCACAACCACCATCACCACACCAATCAGCACACACACACCTCACTTGCAGACCCCGCCACAACATCCATCCACACGTCCCCTGTGTCCTCTCCCAACCTGTCTGCCGCCCCTCCTAAGAGACACAAATGCACGCACTCAGACAAACAACAGCCATCCACCTCAAATCACTGCCCATGCACCTGTACCCAAAGTCAGCAGACATACACCTCCAACAACCACTCACTCAATCTCCACTCCCATCCCTCCTCCCTCATCCCGCCCCACTGTCCCTAAGAAGCTTTTCCTTGCCCAACTTGACGTCTTCCCTCCTTCTCCCCCTCGTCCAGCCCTGTAGGAGCAGGGTAACAATGACCCAGCGCAGCACCTCAGCCAAACAGGCCACGGGGACAGTGGCGGCACCTCCTAGTTGTGGAGGCAGGAAAGGAAAGAATCTCCAGCTGGGACACCACAGCCCTCACCTCCAGCTGGGACACCACAGCCCTCACCTCCAGCTGGGACACAGCAGCCCTCACCTCCAGCTGGGACACAGCAGCCCTCACCTCCAGCTGGGACACAGCAGCCCTCACCTCCAGCTTGGACACAGCAGCCCTCACCTCCAGCAGAGGGCATGTAGACCACTCTTCAGGGACTGTTGTACACGGAGCCCCCTCCAGAACCAGTGGGCAAGTCTCCGAACTCATAGACAGTGACCTTGCACTCCCAAGCAAATTGTAATGGGCATGGAGCCCCCTCCAGAACTAGTGGGCAAGTCCCCCACTTCAGCTGAGGTGCCCCCTTCCCCCTGAGGTGCCTGGCCATTCCCAACATGATGCCCTTGCACAGTGTAGTGAGGATTACTTCAGGGAACGAGTTGGGCCTTGGACTGTGCCCTGTGGCCATGTGGGCCTTTTGTACTTTGGACTGGCCATTGACCCTTTTGGAACAGTGAATCATGTATTGTTTGTCATATGGACAATATGGTGGCTGTTTGCATCCAATTACACTATCAGTTCTGGAATCATGTAGTCCTTGCATTATTATGACGTGGTTCCTGTGATATTGGTTTTCCTCTGCAGCTGGTTGTGTGTATAGTGTATATGTGAATGGTGTGAGTTGTGTGTGTGTGTGTGTGTCACTCTCCTTTTCCTCCCTCCCTCCCTTGTGTGCTAGGCGGCTGTACTCACCGTCGTCGTCTTCGTCGGCAGTGGTGTTCCAGGTGGAGCATGACGTAGAAGATCATCGGGAAGACTTGAAGTTCCAGTTCCATGGTGGCGTTGATCTTCTCTGTGTCTCTGATGGTGAGTCTTTCGTCTGTTTGATGGCGTTGGCAGTTTGCAATATCTTAACATGGTGGCCGGTACTTTGTCATCCGCCTGGCTGATGGTAGCTACCGCCGTGGTCAGTGGTCTTAACATCCTGGTGGTTGGTGTGGTACTTTGGCTGTCTATGGGAGTTATCACCGCCATTGTCATAATTTGGTGGTAATTACCGCCAGCCTGTTGGCGGTATTACCACCACTTTAACAGTCACCGCCAATGTCATTATGACCACCTCTGTCACGATTGCTCGCCCGCTCCTAACCTCATCGCTTGGCAGGACCCTTCAAATGCACTCATTGCTGCTTCTGTTGCAACATCTCTCCTGTGCCACCCTCCGAACACCTCACCCTGCATTGCTTGCATGCTCCTCAACACACTATCTCTCTGCAAACACAGCACTGAGGCCTAAGACCTCATTGAGAAACAGTCTTTGAGACATGTCCTCTTTCTCACTGAAACCTGACCCAGCCCATTATCCACCCGTGCCATCGCAGAGGCTGTCCCTCCTGGCTACAAGATCGTCTGCTGAGACAAGTTCCACAAAGTTGGAGGTGATCTCACAATCATCCACAAAGAACCGCAACAGATGAACCAATCGCAGTCATGGGACACATGCACTTCCAACTACATATCAGCCACTCCACGTCCATCCCAGGCACCCTCCCTTATCGACTACCAGGACCCGCACCACCTTCAGTAACCTCCTTACTGACATCATCACTCCCATCGCCATTAGATCCAATGACTTCCTACTGCTCGGAGATGTCAACATTCATCTCGATGACCCAACGTACCGCAAAGCCACCGACCTCCTAGAGAGCCTCAACAACATAGGACTCACACAGCTCATACAAGGCCCAACTCCCATCACTGCGCACAACCTTGACCCAGTCTTCACAGCCAGCAAAAAGGTTCCCTTCAGCCACCTCAGTCAGCTCACATGGACGGACCGCTCCATTGTACACTTCTACATAAACACACCCTACTCCAGCAAATCAAAGTCAGCCATCACCTTCAGCTACAACTAGAACAACATAACAGAAGCTGTCTGGGCCCATACTGTGAGATCTAACTATACTCACAAGCGACCTACGGAACAACCTATCCACTTTCAACAACTAGATCTCATACTACACCAATACCTTAGTGTTTAGAAGTTCAGGCATACAATAACTCACACTCAAGCGTGCTGGTACAAGGAAGACCTAAGACCGGAAGACTTAAGAAACTCCAAGCATTACTGTAAACAACTAGAAAGAATATGGAAAACCAGCTGAGACAACACCTACAAATCTGCACTCAGAAGGTGCCACACCCACATCAGAGACACCAGGAAAGCTGCTCTTGTGCTCAGACTAGAATCCTGTCCCAACTCCAGTAAAGAACTTTTCAACATTGTGAAAGAATTCCCCAGTCCAACAGCAGCCTCCTATACCATCATCCCCTCACAGGTCCTCTGTGACAATCTTTCTAACCTTTTTCCACAACAAAATACTCAAGATCTACACCAACTTCGCATCCCAACCCATGCAGAAGACATCATCAGGCAACCCCCCCCATTATCACCAAGAGCACCCACCTTCTCATGAACTGAAGCCCTCGCACCACAGATGACTCTGGCAAAATCATGCAGATCATCCACTCAGGGCCCTCCACAGGCTCCTGCCCCCACCACATGTAAATCCTGGGAAGCACACTGATCAGCGCCACCCTCACCACATCCTCAACTCCTCCATCCTCAGCAGAAACAGCAGAAGTCACAGCTCTCCTGAAGAAACCCTTGGCCAATCCAAAAGATCTCAGCAACTGCAGATCCATCCACTCCTTCCTTCACCTACAAAAGTCCTGGAGAAAGATGTCAACAAGCAGCCCTTTGACCATCTTGAACAGAACCACCTCCTGGACTCCACCTGGTCAGGGTTCCGCAGCAACCACAGCACTGAAACTGCTCTCCTTGCAGCAACAGATGACATCCGATCCATCATGGACAGAGGACAAACTGGCGTTGTCATCCTGCTTGACCTCTTGGTGGCCATCAACACCGTCTCCGATGGCACTCTAATCACCATACTCCAGGACTCAGGAATTCAAGGGTCAACTCAGAGTTGGATAGCCTCTTTCCTCTCCAACAGGACTCAATGAGGCAGACTCTCCACTTTCACCTCTGAACACAAAAAGCTCATCTGTGGAGTCCCTCAGGGCTCCTCCCTCAGCCCTAACCTGTTTAACATGTACATGACACCTCATACCCATAACTTAAGAGCCCATAGCATCAACATTGTCTCCTACGCCGGCGACACTCAACTCATCCTCTCTCTCACTGACATGAACACCACCACCAGAATCAATTTTACCTCCTGCATGTCCAGTGTGGCCAATTGGATGCGTGAGGACTGCCTTAAACTCAACACGGACAAAACGGAGATCTTGATTTTCAGAAGCAGGAGCTTCCCTTAGGATTCCTCCTGGTGGGCACCTGACTAAGGTTCCACACCCACCCCACAGACCACACCAGAAACCTCTGCATTATCCTTGACAGCAAACTTTCAATGAACATACAGGTCAACACCATGATTGCATCCTGCTGCCTTATCCATAGAATGTGCGCATACTGGGGGGTGCTGGTCGGCCCCCTCTGTGCTGTGAGATAGCATTCGGCTCCTTTAAGGGAGCTGAGTGCTATCTCGTAGCACTGTTCCTGACGGTCTAACCAGCGGGAATGCTCAGTTTCAATGTTCACACCGATCAGACCGTCAGGAACATTGTAATAGGGCAGGGCGGATGCCACCACCCTGGCGGTTGCATCTTGCCCGCGAGTTTGGCAGTACCGCAGTGGGAACGCCAAATTCCTTAATGAGGCTGTAAGATTCTTAGTAAGGAAGTGGAGATGCGGGCATATCCCTGAAAACAAATTAAAATGGAGTAATGTCAATAGATTATATAAAAATGACCATTATCTTGACTAAAGCAACATTTTAGTCAGAGAATATTGTAAAGGCATTTAATATTTCATAGGGTCTATTTTCTATGGTTAAAGATCTACGAACCCCCCTCAAACCAGAAAGTAGGTATAGGCTCAGAATATGAAGAGATAGATTATTTATGTCAGAAAAAAAAAGAAAACACAAACGTCTTTGGCATCTGAGAGACACTAAGGGGGTCATTACTACATTGGCGGTAAAAGCCACTTACCGCCGTGCAGAATTCCACCAAAACACCACCGCCGCTGCGGAATTCCGCCACAGCTATTATGACACACATCTCAGAATCCGCCGAAACTCAGACACCCACACAAGTCCGCCACACCAGTGATAAACTGGCGAAAACAAACCCCCCACCGTCACGCCAACAGAAACACGCCCATGCTATCACGACCCACGAATCCACGTGGCGGTCTTTCAAACGCGGTATTCCATTGGCGGTATACACCGCTGCGCTCAAAATACACACACATCTCCAAAACACCGCCACATTGGACAATTCGAAATACACACACCTGATACACATACACACACCACTCCCACACACCCAACACAATATAAAACACACACCCACATCACCCACACACCCCTACGACCACAAGTCACGACCGAAGGCAGGAGAGACAGAGAGCACAGCAACTGAGAACCCCACCACACAGAGGCACACAACACCATCACCCATACAACATTACACGCACAATACACCACACACCACTACACATTACCACACACATCAACACTGACACCACCCCACACATCACCCAAACCACCCCATGTCACGCCAAAGACACCCCCGGTTTTCCGAGGAGGAGCTCAGGGTCATGGTGGAGGAAATCCTACGGGTAGAGCCACAGCTATTTGGCTCACAGGTGCAGTACACATCCATAGCCAGGAAGATGGAGCTATGGCGCAGAATAGTCGACAGGGTCAACGCAGTCGGACAGCATCCAAGAAATCGGGAGGACATCAGGAAGAGGTGGAACGACCTACGGGGGAAGGTGCGTTCAGTGGTCTCCAGGCACAACATTGCGGTTCAGCGGACTGGCGGTGGACCCCCACATCCTCCCCCACAACTAACAACATGGGAGGAGCAAGTCTTGACCATCATGCATCCAGAGGGCCTCGGAGGAGTCGGTGGAGGAATGGACACTGGTAAGTCAAATCTTCACTATCATATCCCCCACCCTACCTGCATGCTATCACACCCCCCCACTCTCACCCCCTCCCCTATCACTCAAACTCCTCACATATGTACTAATAACACAAACCACACATCCCAACACCAAACCCTGCATGACACAACTAAGCATGGTCACCCCTCACCAAAGCATGCTCACTGCACATACCCATAACAACCCCCTAACCATCATCACACAAACCCACACACAGGAATGCTTCCACTGGGGTACACGCACACCCACCCATTGCACACCATTACACACACACATGCAATAATCATGCTCTTATATCCCTGCAGGACCACTAAGGAACGTCACCACACAGGAGGGTCCAGACATCTCCACCCCACCCACAGAAGAGGCCCACAGTGACGACAGCAGCTCTGCCCTCCTGGATCCTGATGACCAGCCCGGACCATCGTGGGCCTCGGGACAGTCGGTTCCCCTTGCACAGGCACAGCCCAACACTGACCTTCCACCCTCTGGTAACACCAGCACAGCACCCACCCAGCGGGCCCATACCTCCGTACCCAGGACACGTCAATCAGTGGTGTGTCCACCACTACAGGAAACCCAGGATAACCACCACCCCAACAACAACAGGGACCTAGGGACAGTGGTAGTGGGCACACGGTCCAGGGGACGGAGGCACAGGAACACAGGGGAACTGGGAGGGCTGCTGTGCGACAGGGGCGGACAGGCCAAGGGAACCCACTCTCCACGAGACCCTCTCCTCCATCATGGGAGCATACCACCACTCCCAGGAGACGATGGCGACGGTCCTGGCCAAGTTTCATGAGACCCAGCGCCTGCAGGACGAACAGTATTTGGGGTTCAGGGAGGAACTCAGGACCATCAGCTCCACCCTGGGCACCATCGTAGCGGTGCTGAAGGACATACAGCAGACCATGAGGGTCACCGTGGCACTCCAAGGGGCCCCTGACACTAGCCTGGACGATGAACTGCCCACCACCTCCGCCTGCACTAGTGGACAGGACGCCCCGCCACAGGACCACCACACCAGCACCCCCTGCAGACGGACAACCACCACGCAAGCGGTCCCTGAGATCCAGGAACAGGACAGAGCAAGATGGCAAGACCCCTGCCAGGAAATGAGACCACCCTGAATTGTCCTCCCACTGTCCCACTTTGTTACCCTGTCCATACTTAAACTGCCCCAGCTCCACTTCCTATGCCCATATGGGCAGTGCACATGTGTGACCAATAGACTGGACTCTGCCATGGACATTCCTCCACCGTCCCCCATCACCATTTTCCAACCCCCCTCCATTTTTGAGCACTTAAATAAACACCTGTGAAGCACAAAACAATCTGGAGTCAGTCTGTGATTTGGTAAATTTGTATTATCAATAACAGTGTCAAAATGCGTTCTCAATTGTAAAGCCAACATACCTTTGTCACACATCACAAGTCCTTGAAGGATGCAAGCAGATGACACACGTCGGTAACCACACCTGTGAAACCGTGATAGAAATGTACAACTCAGTGACCAAATACTGCTATTAAATGACAGACAGGATAGAGGTAGAAGTGTGAAAGTGAATGTAATGGTAAAAAACAATGTTCTCACCTGTGTGTCACTGGAAATATTGCTGTATGACTGACTCCCTGTTGTCTATGTCTTCTTCCTCAGCTTCATCCTCATCACTGTCCACAGGCTCCACAGCTGCCACAACACCGCCATCTGGACCATCTTCCTGCAGAAAAGGCACCTGGCGTCGCAAAGCAAGATTGTGAAGCATCGAGCAGGCGATGATGATCTGGCACACCTTCTTTGGTGAGTAGAATAGGGAACCACCTGTCATATGGAGGCACCTGAACCTGGCCTTCAGGAGGCCGAAGGTGCGTTCGATCACCCTCCTAGTCTGCCCATGGGCCTCATTGTAGCGTTCCTCTGCCCTAGTCCTGGGATTCCTCACTGGGGTCAATAGCCATGACAGGTTGGGGTAACCAGAGCCCCCTAATAGCCACACACGGTGCCTCTGGAGTTGACCCAACATATAAGGGATGCTGCTATTCCGCAGGATGTAGGCGTCATGCACTGAGCCAGGGAACATAGCATTTACCTGCGAGATGTACTGGTCTGCCAAACATACCATCTGTACATTCATCGAATGCTAACTCTTCCGGTTCCTGTACACCTGTTTACTCCTGTGGGGGGGGACCAGAGCTACATGGGTCCCATCAATAGCACCTATGATGTTAGGGATATGTCCAAGGGCATAGAAGTCACCTTTCACTGTGGGCAAATCCTCCACCTCAGGGAAAATGATGTATCTCCTTACGTGTTTCAGCAGGGCAGACAACACTCTGGACAACACGTTGGAAAACATAGGCTGGGACATCCCTGATGCCATGGCCACTGTTGTCTGAAAAGACCCACTAGCAAGGAAATGGAGCACTGACAGCACCTGCACTTGAGGGGGATTCCAGTGGGATGGCGGATTGGTGACATCAGGTCTGGCTCCAACTGGGTACATAGTTCCTGGATAGTGGCACGGTCAAACCTGTAGGTGTTGATTAAATGTCGCTCCTCCATTGTCAACAGGTCCACCAGCGGTCGGTACACCAGAGGATTCCGCCATCTTCTCAAATGTCCCAGCTGACGGTGCCTAGGAAGGACAACAGCGACCACAGAGTCAACAAATTCCCAGGAATGTAACCACAGCTACACAGAACACGACACCAAACACAAAACTGTTCCTGTATGTGTGTTGAGTGTAGGCCTAGCTATGTGTGACGCAGTAGTAAATGAAGCCATGTGGGCCCCTGAAATGGCGGCTGCCTGACCTCTAAACTGGGACAATGGGAATGTGAGTAACTGCGCTGGCATTGTACACCGTCGCGGTAGGCGGTCGTAGCCCGCGGCGCAATGCTGCATTGGTTAACATTGGACCCTATGGGTCCCAGGAGCCAATGATGAAGTGCGCCGGCGGTGATGATACGCACCGCCGCGGACGTGACCGCCATTTTCTATCTGTTCAATCACTCGATACCTGATCTTTGACAGGAGAGGACACTGCAAGTGCTGCTGTGACCTCGGTCTGGAAGAGACAATGGCTGCTGCGTCTGGGGAAAGGGCCCCTGCCTTCACTGCTCAGGAGTTGGAGAAGCTAGTAGATGGGGTCCTCCCCCAGTACACGCTACTCTACGATCCTCCAGACCAACAGATAAGTACACAGGGAGCACGTTGTATGGGCTATGCCTGGGTGGAGACGGCTGGTTGTAAGAGGGAAGGTGGCAGAGTGCAGGGAACATGAAGGACTGTGAATGCATGTGCCACATGGCAAGGGTAGGGATGGGGGCCACTCACATCGACGGTGCAGTTGGTAATGACATCTCTTCTTCCCCTGTGTATGTCATGTAGGTCAGCGCCCACCAGAAGGAGGACATTTGGCGTGCCATCGCCAAGGACGTCCGGACCCTGGGGGTCCACCAGAGACGGGGCACCCACTGCCGGAAAAGATGGGAGGACATTCGCCGCTTGAGCAAGAAGACAGCGGAGGCTCAGCTGGGGATGGCCTCCCAACGTGGGAGGGGTGCCCGTCGCACCATGACCCCCCTGATGTTCCGGATCCTGGCGGTGGCCTACCCGGAGATGGATGGGCGCTTGAGGGCATCACAGCAGACACAAGGGGGTGAGTACAACATCATTCTGGGAACTTGGCGCGCAGTTGAGGTGTCTGGGTGTGGGAGGAGGGCTGTGGGTGTACCTATGCCCTGCAGAAATACGTAGGCTAGGCCCCTCCGTAATGCAGGGCATGTGGCACTCCACCCCACCTCAGTAGTGGGCCAAGTACAGGTATAGATGCCCCTGTGGCATCCATGTGTGCAGATGTCAACCATAGCCATGTAGGCCTTATCCCAGGAATTCCAACTGTAGAGGCCCAGAGCACGGCGTAGTGCAGGGGGCTGCTGTGTCTGTATTGTCTGCCAACGCTAGCGGTAAGCTATGCACTCAACCTGTCTTTCTTCTGTCGTCCCCTCCCCCTTTTTGTGCTCTCCCTGTTTTTGTGTGCATCAGCATCATCAGGCGGAGGTACAGTGGCACCGGAGCACGAGGGAGCTGCATCCCACATGGCCATGGAGGGCCACACCACGGACTCAGAATGCACCAGTGGGACGGAGGGCGAGGGGAGCTTCACGTCGGTCACCGGATCACCAACCAGCGACACGGACTCGTCCGCCGGTGGGAGCTCACTTGTGGTGGCGGCAACATCTGTGCCCCCCACTTCTACAGGTACAGCCGCCACCTCCCCTACCAGCACCGCCCTCCCAGCAGCCCCTCAGCGTTCGCCCCGTGCCCACTCACTCAGGAGGGTGGGCATCACCTTCGCCCCAGGCACCTAGGGCCCTGCCCCAGTCAACCCTGCTGCCCTCAGTGAGGAGGCCATTGACCTCCTCAGGTCACTCACTGTTGGGCAGTCTACCATTGTGAATGCCATCCAGGGTGTAGAAAGGGAGTTGCAACACACTAATGCATTCCTGGAGGGCATTCATTCTGGTCAGGCTGCCCATCATCGAACACTGCAATCTCTGGCCTCAGCACTGATGGCAGCCATTGTCCCTGTCTCTAGCCTCCCCCTTCCAACTTCCTCCACCCAGACCCAATCCCCTGTACTCCAGCCTGTCCCAAGCACACCATCAGACAAGCATGCATACACCTCAACACCCAAAAGTAGCTCAGGCAAACATAGGCACCACACAACCCACAGGCACACACGCAAGCATCACACACATGCAGACACAGCAACATCCACTGCCTCCACTGTGTCCCCCTCCTCGTCTTCTCCCTCCACCCTCCCAGTATCGTCTACATTCTCACCTGCATGCACTACATCTACAGGCACTAGGACTCGCACCAGAACACCCAGCACCACAACCCGCTCACCTGCACTCACCACCCCCTCTCCCATTTACACGTCCCCTGTGTCCTCTCCCAGTGTGTCTGTGACGCCCCCTCCCAAAGTACACAAAAGCGGGCACCCACACACCCAACATCCATCCACCTCACAACAGCCTCCAGTACCTGCACCTGCACCCAAAACACCTAAAGTGACACCTCCTACAACCACCTCCTCTTCCTCCACTCCCAGACCCCCTCCACCTACCCATCCCAGTGTTCGTCAGAAACTGTCCCTCTGCAACGTTGACCTCTTTGCCCCCACCCCCACCCCTCCAATTCATCAGTCCGGTAGTAGCGCCTCAGCCAAAAAGACTCCAGTACCAGTGGTGCGTGTTACAGGTGTGTGGAGTGTACCGGCCACCAGGGCAGGCAGTGTGACACGGAGCCAAGGCACTGCCAGTCCACCCCCTGTAAAGCATCTCAAGTTGGAAATTGGCCGACGGGACCGGGTGAAGACTCCTGGAGGCAAAACTACTCACAAGGGTCCCAGGGGGATTGCAGAGTCAGCTGTGACTCCACCAAAGGTGGTGAAGTGCCAGAAGAAGTCTGCACGGCCTGGTGAGAGCAGCACGGCGGAGAAGGGCGGCATCCTCCCCGGCGGCCGGGACGCCACCGCCAGCACCGTCGTCACTGGTCAGGAGACCACCGCCGGAAGTCAGTGCCCAGGAGGGCAGAAGTATCGTCACTGGTCAGGAGACCACAGCCGGAGTCAGTGCCCAGGATGGCCGAAGTATCATCACTGGTCAGGAGACCACCGCCGGAGTCAGTGCCCAGGAGGGCCCCGGCTGCCACAGCCCCGCTGGGCAATGAGGGACCGTCATTCCACACACCAATACACAGGTCAGAGACCGCCATGGCAAAGCACCGCTGAACAGGGCAAGCACCGCTGAACAGGCCAGAGACCGCCATGGCAAAGCAGCGCTGAACAGGGCAAGCACCGCTGAACAGGCCAGAGACCGCCATGGCAAAGCACTGCTGAACAGGGCAAGCACCGCTGAACAGGCCAGAGACCGCCATGGGAAAGCACCGCTGAACAGGGCAAGCACCGCTGAACAGGCCAGAGACCGCCATGGCAAAGCACCGCTGAACAGGGCAGAGCACCGCTGCAGAAGGAAAACACTGCCACATCAAACATCGGTATCCCATGTACAGCTGGGACAGTGACGGGACAGGAACTGTCACGGGGAGCCTAATCCAGTCTAGGCACCATTCCCCCTCCAGAACCAGTGGAGAGATCCATCCACTACCTCTGTCCTTAACAGGATGAAGCACTCTGGGCACCAGTCCCCCTCCAGAACCAGTGTCCACTTGAGAGACTGTGGCTTTGCACTCCCCAGGATATGGCAGTGGGCAACTCACCCACTGTAGAGACTTGAGAGACTGTGGCTTTGCACTCCCCAGGATAATGCAGTGGGCAACCCACCCACTGCAGAGACTTGAGAGACTGTGGCTTTGCACTCCCCAGGATGGTACAGTGGGCAACCCACCCACTGTAGAGACTTGAGAGACTGTGGCTTTGCACTCCCCATTATGGTACAGTGGGCAACCCACCCACTGTAGAGACTTGAGAGACTGTGGCTTTGTACTCCCCAGGATATGGCAGTGGGCAACCCACCCACTGTAGAGACTTGAGAGACTGTGGCTTTGCACTCCCCAGGATAATGCAGTGGGCAACCCACCCACTTGTGAGACTTGAGAGACTGTGGCTTTGCATTCCCCAGGATGGTACAGTGGGCAACCCACCCACTGTAGAGACTTGAGAGACTGTGGCTTTGCACTCCCCAGGATACATCAATGGGCATGGAGCCCCGTCGTGCATGTGGCGTGGTGCTGTAATCTGGCTGAGGTGCCCCCCCTTCCCTTCGCCCTGAGGTGCCTGTTGTATTTCTCTCTGATGCCCCTGCAGTGTTCTCTCCGTTTGTGGACAGGTATCTTGTGTGGGCCTCGCCCATGCATTTTTGGCCCAGTGGTGCACGGACATTGATATGTGCATATCTGCACTACTTCTCGTAATGTATATACTTTTGAATGTGTTTATATATATCTGTATATATTTTGTACATGTATTTTGATACATTACAATGTTTGGACTGATTTCCTTTTGTCTTTGCATTCTTCCGGGGGGGTTGTGGGTTGTTACTATGATGTTTGGAAATGCATCGGTGTGTCTGTTGTAGTGTGCGAGGGTGGGGGTGGGGGTGTTGCGTGTGTCCCCCCCTGACTTTTGCCTCCCCCTCCCCTATGTCGTAGGTAAGTACTCACCGTTGTCTTCGCCGCCGCTGGTGTTCGTAGATGAGTAGGAAGACAAGGGCAGGGAGGATTTGTAATTCCGGCTCCATGGTGGCCTCCTTCCTCGTGGGATGTGTAGAGGTGAGCGTTTTCCCATTGCAAAAGCTGTTTCCGCCGTGTTTTTATCCACGGTGAATCCACCCCGGAAAAGGTGGCGGATTGGCGGGTTGTGATACTGTGGGTGGTACATTGTCTTCCTCCTGTCTGTTGGCGGTGACCGCCGCGCTGCTTGTCTGTACCGCTGTGGCGGTCGGAGTGTTAAAGTGGCTGTCTTTGTTGGCGGTTTCCGCCACGGTCATAATTCCCTTTTTTTTGTCCTCCGGCCTGTTTGCAGTATTACCGCACCTTTAACACCGTCCGCCAGGGTTGAAATGACCCCCATAAGTGTTAAACTGCAACAAATAGTATTGTTATTAAAATTGGTATGTTTGTTCATTTTAACTATTTTAGCAACATGAATCTTCTTCTATTAAAACAATGTATGCCCCTGTAATCTTCGGTTGACCCATTATTAGCAAAAGTTGTACATCAGCTTTTTGTCAACTGACTCAAATTGGGTCACAGCAATTGTGAACGGTTCATTGATGGAAGGTATCGTTCAGAATACATTAAAAATATCTTTGCTATCTCTGCTACTAAAGAAGACTGGTATAAACCCAGAGATACTTTCAAACTACAGACCAGTCTCTCAACTGCATTTCCTAAGCAAAATCCTGGAAAAGCCAGTATTTCATCAAATACCTGCCTATGTGACTGCAAATAATCTCTTGCACCCAGATGGAATGGGATTTGGAGAAGAGCATAGCATGAAACTGATGATTGTAAAGCGCTGGACGAGCTAAAGTGTATGGCAAATAGTGATACACAGGCTGCTTTGATACTGCTTGATTTAATGACAACGTTTGATATCGCTGATCGTACTATTCTCCTTACCACTCTTGAAAAGATTGGGATAAGAGGAACAGTCTTACAATGGTTTAAAGACTTTTGGATCAAACATTTTTCTTCAAGTTAGATAAACACCTTACACATCTTTACTTAGACAAAAACTTTTGTTTGGCAAGGTTTACCGGTTCCAGCTGATCTATTATAGTAACTTTATCACGTTTTGGAGGTAAGGCACCCATGTGCCTCTTCAAACATGGCGATTATATGGTGTACCAAAATGTTGCTATAGTCTTTATAAAATTTGACAGCCCGCTACTTCCAGGAGCTTTGCTTCCAGTCATATCCGCTTTTGACAGCTTGATATCCTACATAATTACAGACTGTGATATGACCTCACACTTCCCATCTTCAAGCCAAGTCATTGTAACCCTATAAAGGAAAGCAGACATTTCAGCTGCTCATGCGGTGGACTTTCAAATGTACAACTAACTGACCTTTCTAGTCTGTGAATGCCACTACGTTGTCTAAAGTGCCATATTTTGCCTCTCCTTTCCTAAGTATAATCTCTGTCACCTCATTAGCTACCCCTTGAGGTTGGATAAGACTTGATAGGTCCTGTGGTGTTGTGTTCATACTATCTAGCTACCACATATTTATCTATGTAACTTATTTTATGATCATCTTCCTCATGTTATTTAAGAAAAGTGGCATACAACTTTCCAGTTGTGGCCTTTTCATGCCCATCTGCATATTTATCCTCTGATTCCATGACTGATTGATCCAGGCAAGCTAGCCTGTTGCAGCTTGATTTGAGTACTCCTGTGTGTTTTGCAATGCAAATGCCTCTGATGAAGGTTTTAAAAGCTCCAGTGCCATTCCAGATTTTGTCACTGACTCCATATTGAATCTAAAATGCTCCTTTACATCTTGTTGTACCTCCGTCCTAGACACTGTATTTTGCAGGATATCTGATAGGAAGCACTACTTGCCCCTTCTGGAAGTCCAAAGGGGAGTTTAACCTCCATCAGCTGCTAATCATGGGAAACTGGATTTAAATTTAATCCTCGGCTTAGCGTACTATGAATCCACAAAATCTCTGTTAGACTTGACATTCTTGGTGTACTTTTCCCACAAATATTTTGCTTCTCTACTCGTTTTGCTGAATTTGTTTTTGTTGGCTATAGAACTTTGCACACTTTACCACTGCTAACCAGTGTTAAAGTGCTTGTGGTCTCTCCTCTAAACACAGTAAAATTGGATTACACCATGATGGTACATTTAATTTATATGTAAATCCCTAGTAAAGTGGTACTGCATGTACCAAGGGCCTGTAAATTAAATGATACTGGTGTACTGGCAGTACTTATTGTGCCACCCGCTCAAGTAACCCTGCCATTTGCAGCCTCTGTCCAGTTTAAACAAAACCTTTCTCTTCAGTACATTTAAATCACCCCAAAGGTAGGGCCTGAACATCTCATAAGGCAGAGTGCATTTTATTTAAAATGTTGGGCATGTACTTTTAAGTTTTACATTTCCTGGCAGTAAAACACTCCTAAATATTTTTGTTCAACTACTGCAAAGCCGAATTCTCCCACAGAACACTGGATTACCTTTTATATTTAATAAGTGATCACTTTTGCTTGGGAACAGGTAGAAATGTCACGTGTGGTCTCTAAAGAATTATAATTTTAAATCCTCTCTAATAGTAAAGTCGGATTTTAAGTCACAATTCTGAAAATGCCACTTTTAGAAAGTTAAAATGTTCTTGTCCTACCCATTTGGTACCTGCAACATGTATCCTGAGTCACATGACTAGGTGTAGTTGACAGTTGGCCTTTGTGTATTCTCCCCATCAGTATCACAAACGGGGGTGGGCCATCCTGTCCAAATGGGTGCACCGTAGCTGTCACCTGCCACACTTATACTATAAAAGGACGTCCTCAGCACACACACACAAAGAACTTCAGACTAGCCTTTTGTGACTCCAGACATCATGGGACCAGGGTAGGGGAAGGGAAGAAATTCCAGAACTAGATGTGGGAAAGTTTCTCCCACATCAAAGCTGGAACCAGGTATCAATATTGAACACTCAGACAAACTTCAGTCCACTCCTGGCTCTGTGAACACTGCAGAGGAAGGACTGCCCTGCTGCCAGAGGGCTGCCCTGCTGCTTGAACCCTGCCCTCAGAGAATGGAGACTGAACCTGCTCCCTTCATCGCAGGCTACCTGAGCGATCAAAGGATGAGCTGGCTGACCTCTTTGTCTGATCTAAAGGGGCACAACCAGCTCCATAGGTCTCCCTGCAACTAGCCAGCTGACTTGCTGCACTGGACCTGCAACAGGACCTATATGAGCCCTGCTGACCTCTGCTAAAGTGAGTCCCTGATCACCAAGAGGCACCTCCCCACATCCTGGGCCCTTGGTTGGCATATGAGTGCACTCCTCTGAATTCAGAGGGAGCAGTCCTGAGGCTTTGGTCTCTTTGCAAATGTGAACGGGCCTGTTTGCTCCAAGATATTTCTGCTTGCACCGACTGCCAATGAGAAGATTCAGTGACCCCGAGGTGCTAAAGCGGCCGCCAGCGACGACTATCAACACAAGATCTGCACCTCATGCTACAACATTGACAGCCTAACTGCCAATGAAAAAGCTCCAGCCACGACCGTCCGCGGTGCCTCACAGGATCTTCCAGCTACAGTGACAAACTTCCACGATGCCCAGCCTGCACTGCAATGCTCTTTTTGCTCCTCACGGCTTCCTCCACTGTGAACTGGACTCTTTGCGCTGGACTTTGAGAAAGACACAATTTCTGCGGAACTAACCTGGTCCTTGTATCTGGCCCACGCTCTATAGTGGTCAGCCTGAACTGTGACTTTCACCCGGTCTAGCAGGGCCAGATGACTGTGAGTGGCCCTTAGAGCTTCTAGACGCTATACTCACCTTAAATCTTTTAAGTTGCATATCTCTGGTTCTACTGATTGAATTTTTGTCACTTTGGTGTTTAAATATTTTAGTACATTTTACTCTATTTAAATAGGTGTGGGATTTTTTGTGTTGTGTTTTCACTTTGGTACAGTTTGTGTGCTGAATGAATACTTTACACATTACTTCTAAGTTAAGCCCAACTGTTTTTGTACCAAGCTACGAGACAGTTAAGCACAGGTTAATTTAGTGACTTTTCTGTTTCACCTCTTCCAGGATTGTGGTGGTTTCTTGAGTAGTTCCATTCCCCACTATCAATAACCCAGTTTCTCACAATTTCTATGTGCCAAAAAAAAAATGCGTAACAGTCTGTGTCAGCCCTGAAGCAAGGTGCTCATTATCTAAAGCTGTCAAAAATAAAATGTGAACTCTGCCTGTAACTCAAATCTAATCCTCCCAGAATAAAGGACAAACCAGCTTTGAGTTCAGAAATGGATGCCCGTTTAGTGGCTAAATTGCACAGTGTGAGACTGGAAATAAATGGGAACAATCCTGTCTTCTCTGATTGCCCAAACTGTGTGATCGTTGCCAAATACTTTATTTCACAAGCCTATTTTTTGTTCATTGTCACTTATGAGAGCACCTTCAAAAATGTGAGCTTGGGATGTGCGCTGTACCAAAAAACTTCTCTTGTGTTTGGACTGTGTAAGATTTAAGGTAGACATGGCCACTGAGTTACCTGTTAGTTCACTATTGGCATTGTCATCCAGGTGGGAGCAGGTATGTTTCTCAGTTCATGTTTAAAAATTCTCCCTTTTAATACATACTTTTCAAATATTCTGATGTACTAAAATGAAGCGTTTATGCCTGTTAAAGAAATACTCTCTTGAAGTTTGAAGGGACCCTTCATTTTAACATGATGTTGGTTGCATGATTTACAAGCCAAATATTTTCAGGGCTTGGCTCTTGCATGTACTCTTGGCTCGGCTTTCTCTGTTTGTTTCCTGGCTCGCCCATTTGTACTGCTAATAACTTCTTAAATGTGCAAGTTTTCACGACCTCTGGGTTTTATGACTGAACCTGTACTACGAAGATTAAATGCGTGTACAAAACATCCCGATAGCTGCCACAGGAGGTCGCCACGTGAATTAGTTGTTATGACAATTGAACAGTTTATTATTTGGAGGCACTATGGTGTACAAAATCGTGAACAAGAGGGAACACTTTTGATGTAAACAACAGATCATTCATTTATACAAAAAAGTATTTTTGTTCAGTATTGCAAAATGACTAAGGATGACTGGCTGAAGTATGAAGGATGTAGATGATGTGTTGAAATCAGCAGTTTCTGTTATAGTTGTTGGTGTTTAGACGCAGTTATCCTGGACGCATTCTGTTTCTTCTTCAAGACTGGGACAAGGTGCTCCACTGGTTGATGGTTTGAAATGTATGTACCGAGTTCTGATTTTGGTAGCCCGAGTGCCGCAGCTGCCCCTACAGAGACCCCACGAAGACCATAAGGACACCTCGCAGTCCAGTGGTGTTTCTGCAATAAAGAGAGCACACGTTAGTATAAAGAATAGGAAACTGAAAACAACTCTCCATAAATTCTTACTCGCATAGAGAGCCCTGTTAATTCACAGTAGATTTCGGCTATCTTTCTTTAACCTATGGCATTTTCTTAAATGGCATGCGGTAATTCATCGAGTACTCATGGTAATCTACATTTCTCCCATTACACTGCCTTTCCTTAGTAAATGAGTGGTGTCTACCTAATCGAGGCATCAGGGGAAGTATTTTTATATAAAGTGCAATGGGCATGCGTGCTAGTTTTCTGCACTACTGGGGCACTTTCATAGTACAGAAGGGGCACAGGCACTTGCATGGCCATTTCTGTAATATGGATAGTCTGGTGCATATGCAGCACCAGCGGTATTCCCTCATTTGCATGGAGATGTAGGCCCCTGCAAATGAGGGTAACACTTTGGCTTTGCGCCTGTGCCATATTATGGATGCACTGCTACGCTCTGCAAAAAGGTGGCGCATAGTCAGTGTGACTTCCCCTCCCCCAAGAGCGCTCCCCTCTTAAGGGGTAAAGGTGGGGTCCTATGGACGCCCTATAAATTCCTCCTGCAGGTGGGTCAAATCACTCACTGCATCCATCTGCAAGGAGGTTTCTGTCCCCTTTTAAAATGCAGACCGAATGCCTCCTGCACTGTGAAAGAGGCACTGGCTGCTTTAATAAGTTTCTACGGCTTTCATAAGTTTACTGCTGCCGCAGTATCAGTAATAGCGTGCACTGTCCTTGTATGCGCCTGTAGTGTTGGGGGCCCTAGGCCGTCATGCTACTAAATGAGGTGATGCAGACACATAGTAGTAGGTTCGTATAACTGGCCCTTTTTATTAGCAGGGTCACCTGACTGGTGACGCCTGTGATGGATAAGTTTGGGGGTGAGTGTGGAAGCCAGGCCTCAGCAGTGTGGCTGGTGGAAACATTAGAACGTGCCCAGCAGGACACTACATTCCTCCCAAACTTTATTGAAAAGCAAACAACCAAGTCGAACCTGTGGGAGAGAAAACAAAAATAGCTGAGTCTCTTCAGGCGGCCTGCCGGACATGCTGCATGGAAGAGGTACAGCTGCGCACTCGGTATCATGACATGCCTCTGTAATTTAACCAGACTGCTCTAGACACAAATGGCATTGTGGATGAAGTCCATGTACTTCAGTCGCCTGTCCACAACATCACAGTTTGCTTGGGGACTGTCGGTCCTGTCCCGCCTGGGCTCACAGTGTAGGAGACTATATACACAGTTTGATGCTGGTGCATCAGGAGCAGTGGGGAGTCCACTTAAGGGATCTCTGGATTGCATTCTGGCTCCAGGGATGAGACACCTCCAAAGACTGCAGATGTCCTGGATGAAGAAGCGTTGTTTTTGAAAGCCTTGGTGCACTTTACGTCCATTGGTAGAGCAGCTGCAAGCTTCCCTCTCATGCCAGAACTCCCTCGGACAGGAGTCTCATCGAGGCCCTTTGGCGGGCTGCCACAGGACCGTGTGGACTGTGCCGGGGCCAAGCGAAGGCATTGCTGAGGAACTGCTCACAGGACCACAACCCAGTTGCGTATGAAGCCACAAGATTGTTTGTCGCAGGGTTGGCGTGCTCAGGCCGTCAGGACTCAGGTGCTCAGGCCTTAATGCAATAGACTTTGGGTGACCAGTCTCTGTCTGTGACCTCCGTGCTTCCCGGTGCCTGACGCAGAGCTGCCTCAGACATCTCTCGTGGTGGGATTCCTCTCGCACCGGAATTCCCTTGAGGCCCTTGCCCCTGGATTGCCACGGGGCCATGCCCAAGCCTTGTGCAACCCCAAGGGTGGGTGATCCAAATGGTCTGGTCTGCTCTTGTCGGCAGGTGTCCGGTTCACGGGGGATCATGGCAGGTATTTGGGTGATCAGCCTCCCACGGTGCCGGGATGCATTGTCAACTTCAGATCTTGCTGCTGACTTTGGCTCCACTCGGGTGGTCCTGTGCTCCTCAGGTGTTTTGGGTGATGTACCTCGTAAAGATGATGATCTTGCTACATTTTGCAGAAGATCAAAACGTGGTAGTATCTTCCATGGCAAAAGGATGACTTGAGGGACTTCATGGCCACTTATGGTTCTTGCCCGGCGTGTGCAGTTGGCAAAAGGTCAAGCAGCCAGTGACAGGTGACAGGATGGTCAAGCTGGGACGCATGGGGCCTTTACGCAGTTCGCGTATGCTGGTGGCTTACAGTTGGTCCACTCTTTCTATGTCCGCCCTTTATGAAGTTTTATTAATGATGGGTGCCAGCCAGTGTTAATATGTAAAAAAAAGAAGAAAAAAAAGTGCCATGGCCCAAGATATTTCACAGATGTCCTCTGCATTTGACACCACCCACACTCATGCTGTTATTCTGCTGAACATGTGAAAATGCTAATGTAGGAAAGTAGCCTCTTTCTAGCTTGGTTACCCCCACTTTTGGCCTGTTTGTCAGTGTGTTTGACTGTCTACTGGTAACCTGGTAACCAGGACCCCAGTAGTTATGCTCTCTCCCTTAAATTAGATTGTTAGTTACTGTTACCACAGTCCTTCACCCACAATTGGCATACTGGTGCCCCCCTATAAGTCCCTAGTATATGGTATCTAGGTACCCAGGGCATTAGGGTTCCAAGGGATACCTATGGGCTGCAGCAGTTATTCTGCCACCCATTGGGAGCCCATGCAGAGGGTTCTGCAGGCCTGCCATTGCAGACTGTGTGAACCGGGTGCATGCACCCATTTTCACTATAGGTCTCTACACCAGGTCAATATAAGTCACCCCTATGGTTGGCCCTCTCAGCCCAGAGGGCAGGGTGCATGTACCTGTGTGTGAGGGCACCCGTGCACCAGCAGAGGTTCCCCCACAAACTCCAGACCCACTTTGCTGGACTTTGTGAGTGCAGGGATTACCTAGGTCACTACATATGTCTAGCTATATAATGGTAACTCCCAAACCTAAGCATGTTTGGTATCAAACATGTTGGAATCATACCCAATACGTTTGAAAGTATTGGTTGTATGATTTCATGCACTCTGGGGGCTTACAGCCTTCTGAGGCTTTTCAGGCAGCCCCATCTGCTGCCACCTCACAGACAGGTTCCTGCCCTCCTGTTGCTCGAGCAGCTTGAGCCTAGGAAGGCAGAACAAAGGATTTCCTTTGGGAGAGAGGTGTTACACCCTCTCCCTTTGGAAATAGGTGTTACAGGCTTGGGAGGGGTAGCCTTCCCAAGCCACTGGCAATACTTTGAAGGGCACATTTGGTGCCCTCCTTGCATAAACCAGTCTACACCGGTTCAGGGACCCCCAGTCCCTGCTTTGGCACGAAACTGGACAAAGGAAAGGGGAGCGACCACTCCCCTGTCCATCACCACCCCAGGGGTGGTGCTCAGAGCTCCTCCAGAGGGTCCCTGGGTTTTGCCATCTTTGATTCAAGGTTGGCAGGGAACTCTGGGAGCATCTGAGTGGCCAGTGCCAGCAGGTGACATCAGAGCCCCCTCCTGATAGGTGGTCACTCAGCAAGGTAACCAATCCCCCTTTCAGGGCTATTTAGGGTCTCTCATTTGGGTGGTTCCTCAGATACGTATTGCAAGACTCCAGCAGGAATCCTCTGCATCCTCCACTTTGACTTCTCACTGCATCTGGACCCTCCAGAAAGCTACAAGCTACAACAAAGAAGCATGACACCTCCTGCAACATTGTATCTCCGCCTCCTTCCAGCAACTGCAACAGTTTCCCGGTTGTGCATCCTCTGAGGACAGCCCGGTTGTGCATCCTCTGAGGAAGAAGGAATCTCCCTTGGGGTGAAGGAGTCACTCCCCTGCTTCTGCAGGCACCAACTGCGATGACGACTGGCTGCATTGATCCCCTCTCCTGCTGAGCTGCATGGATCCTGCATCACGGGTGGTGGACTAAAGTGGTCCAGACTGTCCTCTCTTCCAGCTGTCCCACTTTGGTGGAGGTAAGACCTTGCCTCCCCACACAATACAGTACCCCTGTGTATCATGTAATTTGCAGCTGCCAAGGCTTGTTGGCATCCTTCCTCGAAGGTCTTCCAGCATCTTGTAGCTCTGGCCCCCAGCACTCTATCCTGCAACGCTCAACTTCCTGAGTGGTTTTCCAGCGGCGAGGGAGCCTTTGTGTAGTGCTGTGTGGGCCTCTTCTGCAAGTTTCTTGTCCCCGTGCTGTGGGACTCCTGTGTGCGCTGCCTGGTCTTCTGTGGGCTCTCTGAGTTTCTGACAGCCCCCTCTAATTCCCCCTCCTGGGTAGAGTCCACCTGGTCCTTCCTGGTCCCAGGCAGCGCCATTTACCGGTAACTGCAAGCTTTGCGTGTGCCAAGGCTTATTGGCGGACTCCGACGACACATACCCGACTGCAATCCTCCATCTGACGCGGGAAATCTCTTGCAACCTCCTGGAACCTGACTTCATCTTCCTGGGTGCAGTGCTTACTTTTCTTCTTCACTGGAGGTTCACCTTTTGCACCTTCATCCGAGTTAGCAGGGGCTCCTGCTGTTCCGGAACGCTTCTGGCAATCCCCAGGGGACCCTTGTCCCCCGTGCTGGAAATTGGGGTGGTGAGCGTGACTCCTGTCTTTTGTAAGACAGGAGTCATGCGGTATGGTAGGTTTAGCGTCAAGAAATGATACTAGGTTGGTTAGAGTCATCTTTTTTTACTCTAACCAGCCTAACAACATTTTTTGTTACCCCCTTCTCCTATACCGCCACCCCAACCCGGGTAACGTCATTTTCCATGACGTTAGCCCACCCTTTGCGCAGGATTGCGCCATTCCATAAATAAGACGCCCGGCCTGCGTCTTGGAATGTCGCTAGCCGGTGGTAAACGTTTTCACTCAAAACTGCATTAGTGCAGTTTTGCATGAAAAAGTATAAATATGGGCCTGAGTGTTTTCTTTCATGTGTGTCAGTGCTAAGTGTGACTACAGTGGTATTGCATGAGCTTTGCATTTCTCCTAGATAAGCCCTGGCTGCTCATCCACAGCTACCTCTAGAGAGCCTGGCTTCTAGACACTGCCTAGACTATACTTATAAGGGATAACTGGACCTGGTATACCATAGGTACCCACTACACACCAGGCCAGCCTCCTACAGCTAATAACTCAGGTTGCTAATGTCGAATGCCAGCACCAGCATTTACCTACTACTGATCACATTGAAACAAGTGTGGCATTTTGAGCTATTGCAGGTCACCTCAAATTATAGGGGTGACCAGGACCTCCTAGCTCTATCATTTGTGCATTAAACAGTTAAATCTTTCACTGATGTGTCCGTCTAAAAATAAAGCGACAGCGAAACTCTGAAAAATGTGTGTTTGTAATCTGTAGTAAATGCCAGTGCTGAGCATTAGAAAAGAGTGGCAGAAAATAAGCAGTGGTGCCAGCCATTCGGCTTGATTTAGTGATATCCATAACCCTTCTAGGCTATGGAATTTTCAGATGTTCGGGCTTTGCCAGAAACAATAGCTAAATTCACTTTTAGGACAGTAAAATCAGCCCATAAAGCATGGTCACATGCACTCATTCTTACTGACTCTTGTGTAGGTAAACTGACGGAAATGTCTTTATTGTGTAAAAGAATCCCTGATTTCAAAGTCTATTTTGATCGAAACCCTCTTGGCTGTGCGCTTGTATGTCAAATTATTCTTTGGCATACTGCCTCTACCTACCTTCACATCCTCATGGGGATCCTCTAACCGGCTACTCCAAAGATTGTTCTCCTTGTTATACTCTGAAGAAACAAAGGCTATCTTTGTGGTGTGTTTTGCCCCTTTGTACAGAAAGCTATACAAAAGATGGCTACTTGTAGTAAATACTCTTCACATCGCAGTTGTAGATAAAGCGATCTCCTTTATTTCGCCTACTATGAAAACTCTGCATTCCCTCCTACCAGCCATGATCAACTGACAGCCCAAGAACACCCGCTTCCCAACATTCTTCCCAACATTTTTTATTACGTGCTTACAACTCTAACAACTACACTACTCCAGCTCATCTGTCATTTTTGAGTATTATCTGCTTTCGGTGTGTATAAATCAGACACCTTGAAACACTTGCTGTATCGAATCTCCAGGTATCTGTTGTTTGCTGGGAAGAGTAGGACTAGAACTCTGATATTGGCAACCTCCTTCTTCGAAGCCAAGGTTGTTCTGTGACGGGACATGTGGAAACTCATCCTTTGTTATCTGCTGCAACTCACACTCTTCCTGTCTATCACTGAGCACTTCTTCAATTATTGCTGGGGAGCACAAATGTTTCTAATTCATGATCTAGAGTGGTTATATGAATTCTTAATAACACAACAAAGAGTACACTGTTCCAAGGGGAACTAAGGGAACCTAAAAGTTTAGGAGCAAGAGGAAAATATACCTTCCCAAGGAGCCTAATCTCACTGCTGTGGATGGTAAGCTCGTTAGTTTCCATTACCTTACATTATGGTCTTCATCCAGTGTGTTCACTTTTTTGGCACGGGTTGCGTTTGAATACACACTACCCACATGTTTGCTTTGATTTAATTACCTTTTTTCCTTACAGGGCAACCCTTTTTGTTTAGTTGACTGGACAGACAGCATACTTGAATGTAAGTGACTGTGTTTGAATTTTTTGCTCCCAGATAGACCTATCAGCGTCTATATATTTTTTGTGCTTCAGGAGAAGTTTCTTTTTGTTTTTTGGTCCTGACAAAGCGTCATTGGATCCGTTTGGACCGCTGGACGCGAAACATGTTGACCTGTGTTTAGAGGCAATGTGATATTTTCCTTGTCCTCCCCCATTAATAGAAAGTGGCTGAGCATTTTCTCTCATATTATCACTTTCATGTTGCTTTTAATCTTGGTCTAATCCTCTTACTTTTTGACAAATTAAATGGTGATGTTTGCTGAGGTTTAGAACCAATTTTAGTATTCTCTCTCCTGCTTGATTAGTGTCTGCCCGTAGGCACCACCACTGTACATTCTACCACAGCAGTCACCAAAAAGATCTCCGGCAAAGAACCCCCTCACGGGGAGCCCGTCAGACATTGCAGTGCCGGTCTGACGATGAGCACCCCGATGATGAAGCATGACATCCGCAAGGATGTGTGAGGGCTCTTGCTCCTAAACTCTTAGGTTCCCTTAGTTCCCCTTGGAACAGTGTACTCTTTGTTGTGTTATTAATATATTGGGAAACAGTACACTGGACCATCAAACTCCCTGTCCATCTTTGTTGATGTTGATATATGAATTCTTAATCATGAAATTTAATGTTCATATTTCTCAATTTATTCTTGGTTATGGTGTTCCAATGCATTGCAGATCTTTTTATTTATATAGAATTTAAACATTTTGGGCCTGATTTAGATACTGATGGAGGAGTTACTTGGTCAAAACGGTGACACATATCCTGTCTGCCGAAATCTAAAGCCCATAGGATATAATTGAGTTCAGAATTCGACGGACGGGATATCGGTCACCATTGTGACCGAGTAACCCCTCCACAAATAGTCAGAGATAGTTAGATCTATATTTTGGTTATTACCTGCACTGGGGACAAGTACTACATTTACACAAGAAAGGTGTGCAGAGGTGCAATTCTAAAATGAATAGCCTGCCATTAATTCACAGAGAATGTGTGAACATGTATGCGTTCTCATTCTGATCTTGATTGAAATCTAAAATAAGTGTCTGTCTCAAGTTACACAGAGAGTCTGCATGATGTATGCACCTCCTACAACCAAGCGAGGCTGTTCAAAACCAAGGGCCTTATTCAAGGTTGGCGGGCTGACTGTTGGCCCACCAGCCCCGTGGAGAGGCTGATTACAAGGTTTCCACTTGACTGACAGGCGGAAACTTCTGAAATCAGAGGTTTCCGCCAGTCAGTTCAGTGGAAACCATGCAGTGGCATTGGCCTTGGATACTCATGGAGCTGAGACCAATGTCATTGCACATAGGGTGCTGGGTGTGGGGGGCCCTGCACTGCCCATGGTCATGCCCAGCACTGGGTTTCCACCAGCCTTTTCATGGCAGGATCCCCACCATGAAAAGGCTGGTGGAAACTGAACTTGTGATCAGCATGGATACACTGAAATCAGCGCCCCGTGGCTGAGCACCACTCCGACTGCTGCCACCCTACAGAGAACCTTGTTCTTGGTGGTGTTCGCGGTCCCCTGGCGGTCTGATCGCTAGGGTTGTATTGTGGCAGTCAGACTGCCTGGAGTGTGGCAGTCTGACCGCCACTACTAGGCCGTCTCTCTCAAGACCGTCAGCCTCGTAATGAAGCCCTAAGTAAGGATCTCAGGGGAAGGTATTAGCGGATTAAGATAAGACAAAGTGTGTTCTTTATCTGAATTAATAGTCATTACCCAGAATTCAGTGAAAGGATGCATGAAACTAGAAATTCCTAAAGGAAAAATGAGAATTCTGCCAATAACATAATTGGGCCGACTAGGTATTCACCACTAAGTTAACTGCTTATGAAAATGTTATGCGTTTTGGTTAAAAGATTAATTAGCTGGTGCTGTTATACTGCTGAACAGGTGAAAATGCTAATAACTCAGGTTGACTTACCTTGGCTGCGGCCATAGAGCAAGACTCCCCATCTGTGATATTTGGTACAGTTCAAGAAACACACATACCTTAATAGCAACACAAATTAGGCTGATGCAATGTCTGCCCTTTTTCAAGCACCCGTTGAACGCTCACCTTGTGGCCAATGTATCCCAAGTAACTCAGTTTTTCTCATTGCCTGTTCTGAACTCTTATCTATTTCCTAATTCCAATGAATTTTTAATCTGCTCTGTTCATCATGTACTCTACTGTTTTATGGACCACTGCCAGTGCATGTATCAGAACACACCTGTCCTTTTCATTTCAATACAGTTACCTTGTGATCTACTGTTTATTTCCACATGTGTGGATCATTTTTCATGTTTCTTCCATAGTGCTTTGGTGCTCCCTGTATCTCGGCCCAGCCTACATTTTATAAAACCTCTACTAAATAAGTGATTAAACAATCTACTTCTGACCAAAAGGCTTCTGCTCTTCAAGACAAGCATACATGAGCTGGTAGTATATGACCATGGTCACGTTCCCAACTTAAGTATGTCTGTGAACCATTGCCGTTTCCATTTTTCCACCCTTTTTCCAGACATCCCTTGCACTCATTGTTTCTAAACCATACACCCCTATATACCACACAGTAGTAAAAACAATATAGGTATAAAACAAATGAGGTAATGCCTGACAATGTTGTACAAATGATGCAGTGGTTGGCAATGGGGTGGTGTGTGAAACAATAATATAGCTCCGCCTTAATAGCTCGTCAGCATGACTGGTCATGTTGTTTGGTGGTCCATACTGGAACCATTCAGGAGGTCAAGGAATTCCTGAATCTGCCCTTCGTAACCTATTCTGGGACATGGCTGTTGAACCACTGGAGAGCCCCGCATTAGCTGGAGGCAGAAGTACTGCAAATCTCCTGTGATACCAGATCCCCATGGACTTCTTACATCAGAGTTATTACTATTGAGTTCACCTAAGACCACGAGCCTGAAAGGTAGCAGAAAGCCATGTTCTCAGCAAACTATAGAGCCTTCTATAATAATGAATCAGTGTTCTCTCAATCTAACCATGAGTTGGGGAAGGAGAATGAAAAATAAGACATTTTTGGAGACCATAATATTGGGAGACATAAAGAGCACAAGTTTTAGACATTTCTCAGTAACATAAATATGTACATAACCTTCCATGTACAGTATATTTTTAGGTTTCACCCCCCCACACAAACACAGCCCCATTTTACTGTTTTAAATCTGAAAACTAACTGTGTGCACACCTGGAATGAATAAAAGTAACCTCTGCTTTTGTAAAATACCACTCAAGCCAACCTGGAATGAATGAAAGAAACCCCTGCTTTTATTCATTCTATGTTGGCTTGGATGGCATTTTAGCAATCCAATGCTGTACTACTGTGCCTGGAGTAGTAAAAGGCGTTTGTAATTTTTCAGCATGGTGTGGATGGCACTAGCTAATCCTATGCTTAAAGACATTGTTGTAAAAATGGCAAAATATTTGACACTTTTTAGCATAGCTTGGATGGCACTGTGCTAATCCTATGCTTAAAAACTCTGCTAGAGAAACACATTTGAGGTGAGCAGATTCAGAGTGTCTGTGGAGCTGTACAGTGCTACAGTAGGAGCTGCTCTCCACCTAAACCTTGGGAACTACCCAGAGTTCCCTTCTTCCTTTTTTGCATAAGTTATGCATCGGTCTAAGCCTGGAAGGGTATGTCCTGATATATATATGAATACATATATATAACCTACTTGCTGTTGCCAGTAGGTAGTTCTAGTTAAGACCATAGAAAAAGCATTTTTTGTTTTGCCAATCACTTTGGCACCGTTTGACGATTCTTCCCGACATTTTCAAAACTAATAAGACTGTCAGTTCAGCTACTGCCTTCAAAATTTCAGGGAATCTGTGAGGCAGGGGCCAAAAAAAAAGGGGGGTCCCAAAACACTTTTTCCCCATTCATTTTCCCATAAGGTCTTTAGACACGTCTCCAACTGGAACTGCTGGATGGAATTACACCAAATTTGGCAGAAATTTATTTGGTGTAAATCTTTTGAGTAGCTTAGGACTTATTAAAGGTTGAAAACTATAGATATCTAGGGATGCGGAACCTCCGAGGAGCCAACAGTCCCTATGGTGAAATCTGATTGGCTGCCAACACTTCAACCAGGGAGTGATGGCAGTCTTTTTTGGGGCTCAGCTTCAGCCGAGTCCCAAAAAAGGCAAATGAAAAGAAAAGGAGGCATAGTAGGCATACCCTAACCCCCTTGCCTTTTGTCCTGGGGTTCCCCTGGAACTCCCCCAAGGCTGAAATGTTTTTTTTAAACATTCTTGGAAACATTTGTGGGTGAATCCACAGATTGTTAAAAAATTATTTTAAAAAAAGCACAGTCTCCCGCACTCTAAGCCATTTTGCCTGCTGGTGAGCCAAGTCCAGGGTCTTAAAGCCAATCTAATGGAGAAGGAGGGGGGCACCCGAGGCACTCCTACTATGGCTTTGGAGACCACCAACTCACCAGGCAACAAATTTCAATTATGAGGGGGGCCCCAAGGACCACCATCTCCCTGGGGCTATATTTTAAAAGTAAATGGGGGCTGTGCAGACTCCTCCATTCCCCAGGGACAACCACCTCCCCAGAGCTATAACCATTTTTAAAATCCTGGAGGGGCCATATACGGCCCTGGGGACCACCATCTCCCCGGTGCTGGCTGGTACAGAAAAAAGGAGTGGGTTGTGTGGCCTCCCTCCTGCAGCCATATATGGCCCTGGGGACCGCCACCCCCCTGGGCCAGTTCCTGCTACCTCCTGAGGTGCTCACCCTTGGGAGGTAGCTGTTTGCTTTTGCTTGGTGGGAGCTGTGACAGCTCACACCAACCAAAAGCATACATAACTCAGCTCTTAGCAAGCAGGAGAGTTAAAACAGCTTCCGTTTGCTGGGAGTGGAGTTTTCATCTCTTTCCCTGCCCCCTGTCATGCGGGCAAAGAAAATGATGAAAAGATTGCTCCCGCACGCATGGAGCTGCCCTTTCCGGAGCTTCCTGCGTGCATGCAGGATCGATGCGGGGAGCCGGCTGGGACATGCGGGTCTTGAGGCTCCCCCCGCAGTTCCTTCCATCACCACCAAACAAAGAATCACTTACTTCTGTGAAGTACAAATCATCCAAGTGTGTTTTCTTTGCAGTTCTATCTTGCTGACTTATCTGATGGAGAGGCTCCAGGAACAATCACATTGGCACACAAGGAAACTGGAGACATTACCTCTGCATTCTTTTCACAGCTGTAGTGTAGGAGATGCACTATACGTTTACCCAATGAGGTAGCACTTGCTAATTAGCCAGTAGAAAGTACTCCAGTTGGGTAGACATTCTGCAGAAAACGTGGCCCCTTCTTCGATAAATATGCAGTGCAGGATTCATTCTGGCACAATGCTCTTTTCACAGAAAATAAACCTCAACAGGATGAAGCTCCTTACTTCTGTAAAATACTAATCATCCTAACTTCGTGTGCATGGCCACGGGAAAGCAAGTGTGTTTTCTCTGCATTTCCACCCTGAAACTGTTATCAGTAAACTTTAAAGGAGGTGTTTGCATCCTTGTTTTTTTGAGTACAATATCTCATTTAGTGGCTGTGGGAAGTGGGATCTTTCTTGTCATCTGCTGCTGAGAACAGATATTGTGTTATCCCATTTTCAAGGAAGATGGACAGTTTACTAAAAGGACCTCCCGAACGCGTTTCCCACTGATTTTGGAGATACATTATTGATGAACAGGAATATGATCACAACTCCGACAAATAGAGTGCCGTGGGCCAACCCCTACCGTGAGTGGGATAGGGTTGGGTGGTTATAGGTGATTGTCTGCAGGGCCTCCGCCATACACAGCCAAAGGCGTTACGGAGCAGTGTTTGGATTAACGTATAGCAATTTAAATCACTATGCGTTAATAAAATGAAGAAATTCACTGAAACAACCAAGTGTTACAGGTACATTATAGTTAGGAAATAAAATTTTAAAAAAATAGAAATTCAACAAAAAAACAAAAGTTACATGTACGTTATAGTTGGTCTCACATTTTAAACATACAAAATCATTACCTGCCATAGTTAGAGTTATTTCAAGTGTGCCCTAAGGTAACTATAACTCACTCCCTTGCCATGCACTGCTAATTACCCCAGATATTACAGCACTCATGACAACTTTTATAACATCATTGATAATTTCACTGTAACATTTTCAGTAACATTACTGATGAGAAAACTGTGCATGGCAAGGGCACGAGTTATAATTACCTTATGGCACAAGGATGTTGGACAATAGCTATGCACAGTGGCAATTGTACAATTATGTCTGGCAGTTTGTCCATTTATCAGAAAATTGAGATATGTGAGGTGCTTATTCTATCTAAGATATTATTTTATTTTGTAATTTGTTCTGTTCATTCAGCCCCTCTCTCTATTTTGCCTATTCATTCTTTTTCTTATAACCATAATTAGTTCCATTTTCAGCACATCAAAGATAATAAATACATTGGTAAAGTATTATTTTGGAGACTTACCTAAGACAGAGTCATTTATCTCATTCCCTGCAGTGGTTAGGTCAGCATTGGTAGGTGAAAGAACAGCTTGTTTCCCTTTAAGCTTAGTTAAGGTCACTTTGGCAAGTGGGGGCAGGTGTTTTAGCCTGGGGTAAAAGAAGGAGTTTGCTGGATGGCTTGGGGAAGATGATGTTATCTAAGGATAGAAAGAAGTTTACAATGTTTTCTTAGCATGTCTAGGAATAAGGGGATTCATCAACATTTTGTTATCACATAGTACTGTAACGGCACAATAATTTTTGTGTATGAATTTTATTCCATTCATCTCTCACTTTTTCAATTTTGTCATTACAATTCAAGATGATGCTTCAGGAGCACATACAGTAGACCATGTTGCAATCATATAATTTGGTGCATGCTCTTTAAACAGAAAACACACTCAAAACATGTAGACTGGCTGTAAAACAAGAATAAATATTGCCACACCATCAAAGCCAGGGAGTGCAGTGCCAAGGACTGCTTAAGTAATAGTGATGGCAGTACCAAATTCCTCACAACTCCTCCTCTTATCCTCTCTCATCATAGTCAGTTGCAACCTCAATACCCACCACACCGAGGCATGCACCCTATTGTTTTTGGAGTTATATATTGATTAGAAAAGTAGTGTTTCATCAAGAAAAACACTGTTCATAGGTCAGTTAAGGTATAGGTGAAATATATTTTCCATACAAAACAGAAGTTGACCAGCAAAATGTAAAATTGTGTATCAAAATGTAACTCATGTTATTTTATGCAGCTACCTATGGAGTCAATGTAGGAATCATAATATCTGGAGAAGCTGATGAGCACACACATTTTTAGTATTACATTCTTATCATTATTTACTATAACCTATACTATTTTTTCTCTTTACAGTCATAGTGTAAGTCAATTTCTAGGTACAGTTGTCCTCCCACCAGTGATTTTATTCTACACACCTGTATGATTGCAAAGGATTCCTTCTGTCTAGCCGGGGACATCTAGAAATTGCACTGGATAATAATGTAAATTTGAAAACTCGTTTTATCTCATTAATGTGCATAGCTCTCTTCTTGATGAATCATAGACTTGTACCAGAACATTCTTACCTGAAGAATTATGGATTATGGATGCGAAAACCAAAACTGCCTGTTTACCAAATATGGGCTATCACTGTAGATAAAACCTCTCCTTTGAAAAAGTTACTTCCATCAGATAAGTCCCCAACTTGACCCACAATGCTAGGCACATGATGCTGGGGGGTTGTCTAGGAATCATTTGAAGCAGGCAGAGCAGGCCCCAATGCTGCTAGGATACACCTCAGAAGGAGAGGAATTGTACAGAATAGATGCAAGGATGTCAGAGAAAGAAGCAGGATGAGGTGGCACGAGTTGGGAGCTCCGCTAATGGCATCTGCCATCTTTGACACCCCCCAGGCGAACAACTATCTTTATTGATTTTCAAGTGATAAAACAAAGAACATTCCTCAGCTTTCAATACTTTAGTTCTTCAGATAGTGCCACAAAAAAATAACAACATTTCACAAGATCATCAAAAATATTGTGGTGCCACTTTTTCCAGGAAAATGTTGCCTAAAACATTGTTACTCACATGCACAAAAACACACAATGTAGTCCTCCAGAGAGTCCTAATGCCTGTTTTAGAGTTTGGTGGATGGAATACTCCATCAAGATATGGCAGATAAACATTGGCTGTGTTACAAGTGGCATAGGCATAATGCAGTTGTAATATAGCAGACAGGACATTGGCCACGTTTGTGATAGAGGGCCTTATTTAGATTTCGGTGGACGGGTTACTCCGTCACAATAGTGACAGATACCCTATCTGCCGAAATATAAATCCCATAGGAAATAATTGGATTTATATTTCAGCCGATGGGATATCTGTCAGCGGTGTAACCCGTCCGCCGAAATCTAAATCAGGCCTATATCCACCAAACTTTAAATTAGACCCCTAATGACCTTTATGCCCCCACTCTTCTCAGTAGGGAAGATGTTGCATGCACCATGATAGGATTTAGTAAGGGAATCCAACTTTTTAGAGAGCTTCCAACAAAAGAGCTAATAGGGAGAAGTTCAAAGATGTAGTGCGAAAAGCAACAGGGTTACAAGGAAAAAAGACTGAGGCATGTGGGTAAGACAGCTGAAAGCAACACTGGGACCATTACTCTTAATATAGGGGTGGCAAGATCAATTATAGCCAAAAGGAGGAAATGTTCTCCCTGTATGTCTGAATGTGTCTCATTTGAAGTCCTATAAACATTTAGTTTTTCCCTTCTGCAGCAAATAAATGCTCCTTTCAGGAATTAGTAGCTTTTGAGAGGGTGAGGCAAAACTCAGGGAAGACAAGCTAACAGAGCTCTGCTCCACGTGGCAAAGAGGTTAACCTGGAACCCTTGTGGCTTTCTGATCTAGAGACCCCCTGGTATTTGTCATAATTTAAGGGTTTCCTTTGAACCTTCAAGGCTTTGCAGAAAACACTCTCAATTCGCTTTTTCCAGCAGCTGTCCTTTGTTGTCCCTCAGTAATTGCAAAATGCAAGGCTGCATGTCCCAGAACTACTGTCATAGTTCTCTGTTCCTGCTGTGCATTTATAGTATTACAGTGCCTGCTGTGCCCACCAGGGTCAGTCATAGTGTTTTCTTTTCTCTTCTTCAGGGGTCATAGCTGGAGCAATTGACACCTCAGATGACGCAGCCCTATCTGTGTTTCACCATTCTGTGAACTTTGCACCTCTCTTTGTACCTTGGGACACTCCAGTGATTTACTTAAATGGTTATACTTCTCAAAGTTAAGGGCCCAACAGGAAGTATTTACCTCAATTCAAGGCAGCAGTTTTGCTGTTTTCATTGTTTCTACATTATGTTTACACCGTTCAGGAAAGGTGGCAAAGCATACATTACCCACTTATTCCCTTGCCACAGCTAGCCTCAAAGCTTCTCCCAGCTACACTCTGCATCATCTTGGTATCTCCTGTCTCAATTTCTGTGTGGGCCAGTGCCTAAAAGGTGTGATTCTCTCAGCATCATCTACAACTGGAGTTCCTCTCTCTCCTCACACACAGAGAATCTCCAGTAGTAAGGTAAACCTAGGTTTTTCCCTCTCCAGTTGGTTCAAGGTCTGATAGGAAGGTGGCACTTGTGTGCTTTTCAGCTGCCGTGAATACTGGTATAGATTCTTTGTTACAGCCTGGTCCAGGTGCGATTCATATGTTTTCACTCTTATGAACAGGAATCAGTAATCTATCACTATAAAGAATACTCTTAGACTGAGTACCCTCCCCTAAGAAGTCCATGCACACCCTTCACAAAATATTTTCAGTGCGCTATTAATGTGGTCTATTAGTCAATAGAGAAGGTCTTACTTTGTTCTTTTTGAGCAGATCTCCTTTAATGGAATGGTTAGGCATGGTATTTCCTCCTCTTTAAAGGGTGGAGGCCTTTTTTTCTGCAGTTTTTATATATGGCACCTCGACATGAAGGTATTGGAGCACTTTGCATGAGCACCTTTACATTACACAAGGACACTTTCATTTACGTTAGGGACTGGGAGAACAAGTGATTTCGCAGGAATCACAGGATGTTGAGCAGATGATGAGACTTGAACCTGGTACCCCAGCTCCAAAATCAGCAACTCTACCCATTACGTCACATCCTCTCCCCTTTTATCAGACCTGGTCTCATTTCCACTCTCCACCTCCCACCACAGTATTGTGGTTCCATAGAGAGGTACGTGGCTTATTTGCCTTGTGTGTTCATGTTGTTCCATGGGTTCAGATTCGAAATGTGAACTTCCTCTTGTAATCCATTAGAGATTGGAGACCAAATTTAACTCAGCCAGTAGTTCAGGAAATCTGCAGTAACCTCTTGTGGTGGCCACAGGAGATCAGCCTCTCGGTTTTCTCCATTTTCTCAACCTTAAAAGTTCAGGACACAAAGCCATACAGAGATCAGTTGCTTTATGTCTGTCAGCTACTCGCATAGATTGGTGGTCTCTCTAGCCTCTCCACTTCTGCTTCTGAAATTGATCCCTAATAAACTCTTTCAACGATTTATATCTATGTAATGCATGCCCCCTAGAATACAGATACAGTGATCAAATTGAACTCCAGTAAGCAGAATGGTAGTTGGTATGGTATTCAGAGCAGCAAAAAGATCATTTGAGTGGTCCATGAGTGACTGCTGGTATTTGGTTTAATGGTGATATTGCACCAACATTATTAACATATTGCACATTATTTTCTGACAAAACAATGACATCATTGGAAGCTGAAGGACCTGTGTACCATTCATTTAAAAAGAATGCAGAGAGGGGACACAATTTGAAACTTGCATTATTGCTGAAGAAGGTTGAAGCTGCAGATGATTGGGCTCCTCATCTAACAGTTCGTTGCTTTGGTGGCTTACCTGTGTCACAGTACTCTGAGGGATGGTAGCATAGTTTGGTGAAGAGAATGTAAATCCACTGTCTGTCCCGGCATCGTAGGGGTACAACTCTAGTGACATCTGTTCTTTCCAGTGGTTGCCGTTGCATAGGTTTAAACTATCAACGCCAACAAACCAGTCGGGACTGGGAACAATACGGACTATGAAGGAAACCTAGGAAACAAGAAAGAAATGCTAGTTAAGCACAGTACCAGTCCTTCAAAAATGACTATTTCCTCTACCGCCGCTAAATAATTTCAAACCTACTTCCTTACGTATAATCTATGCATGAAGTGTTATTTTCAAATATATTGTCTTCAAAAGAGTCGTGGAATGAAAAGCTGCTCCCTAATGGCATAATAATTTGATCAACAAAAAGTTTCATAATTTGTATCCCTAATCTATTCCCTAGTGTATAATTATTTTAAAACAGAAAATGTTTACAATGACACTGATACATTAAAAACATCATGAGGTTCAGATATTGAAAAAGCCTACTATAATTGAAGGTGCTGTATTTTTACAAATGAAAAAATATTAATTTTGAAGTAAATCTATATGATAATTAGCAGATTGGTCGTTGAATCTAAAATATTTTATCTGTTTGATTAAAAATGTGTAATTATTGTCGTCCTTTTCTTCCAGTCAATGCAGGTTTTCTATTGATGATTGTGTGATGCTTCATTGGAAACTCTTTTAAGAGTATTCTTTCTATATTTATAATGTGGAACTTATTGGCAATAAGTGAACTAGTTGGGAAAAGCACGAGTGGAGCCTCTTCACAAAGACATTTGTGAATACATAAAGTAGAACTCCTCTAGCACTCTTATGTACTCTTACACGCCGTTGAGACTTACCTACAATGCAAATGTTCGGGGACTAATCATATACAATCAGTACACATATGTAGGACTGCACCCTCGTTGCACTTTTACTAAGAGGGAGTTGAACATTCTGGGGATGATTTATAAAAGCATATGTAAAGGAGAAGTCCTGTATTACTACATGCCGTACTTATCTGTGTGTTTGTTTGCCTGCACATAACCTTCAAGTTAAGCAGAGATCTCAGCAGCGAGTACTTGAATGAGTGAATTCTTACTATACCAAATTGAGGCCTATCCGCAAACACATGCTCATAGGGAGGGAATATGAAAGCCCCACTAAGGAATAATGCTAAAAGAGCAGTGCCTGGATTCATTGTCAGAGGAAACGTGTACACCAACCAACTTTGTTTTCTGGAATGGTCTTATCACTCCTGATATTAGGAAATACAAAACTGGGATGACGACCAGTTGTTGAAGGCAAGAACCTTGCTCTCCAGTAAAGTTTATGATATCATTAACAGGTCTATGGCTTTCCTCCAGTTTGTTGATTACTGGATCTGAGTATCTGTTTTGAAAGTAAATCCACCTCGTTGTGGGGTTACCAATGCATTCTCAACTGGGGCAGTGCTATTCTAGCACATGTAGTCATGGTTACAGTGATGCATGTCTCCATGGTTGAGTCCATGCAAGTAATTGTAGCTTGGGCCTTCCCATACTGCCATTCACTTTCTGCTATGATAGGGGGCGTCATGTATGGAAACAACATTATTATCTTCTACACATGTAGCTCTTATGAAAGTGCAGGTGAAAGTATACATAATTTAGGAACAAGAGTGGACAACTGTGTCCTATTGTATAACTTTCAAATGCATGAAGGACGAGCAGAAACTTTTTCTTTACTGTCCTACTCAGTCGCGGCTCACCCCTATTTAAAGGGGCAGGGCGGGTGTGGCGCGTGGGGAATGGGAGGGATGGGGCGGAACAGTTAATAAAAGAGACGGCCGGTCAAACACACATATGCTCTGGGGGGAGTGCTCTGTGCACTCCCCTCCATGGCTGTCATCCCCAGTGCCCCCCCCCCCCTTTCAACACGAAGGGATAATAAACATAGTTTATTATCCCTTCGTGTTGAAAGAGTTGCAACTTCTGCTGCTGGCTGGGGGTGACGCTCCTCCACCCTAATGGAAGAGCTGCCCCTGGCTACTGTATCTATATACTGTGCGCCAACAGCACACACAAGGGCCAGAAATATAATATTACATACCCTTAATATACTCAAACATTGTTCACTTTCATTGTGACAACTTTTAATAAGATTAATTTAGGCCACAAGGAGAGTTGATAAAAATCTGTGTAATTCTATCTCGAGTTTCTAATCCTTTTTCTAAGAGCAAGTTTTGGTGAGTGTTGAAAATATACTATTTTCCAGCCATTGGAGTCACAACACTCTTGAAAGCCCCTTTCACCACAGAAAAAGTCAAAACGCAAGGAATAATACTGGCTAAATAGCTGTTGCTTAAACCACAGATCAATAGAGTTTCTAGACCAAGACATCTTGACAAGATTCTTCCATCTGAAGCACACCTGCAAATAGTTTTGGCGTACATTTTATCCAGAGCTGATTATTGCAACATATTATATCTTGAACTTGGTAGCTCTATTTGAGCCACGTTGTAAAGAATCCAGAACTTTGTCCACAAGACAGATGCACACCTCAGAAGATATGAGCATGCCTCTCAAGCCAGAACCTAACTCCAGTGACTCCTGATCAAGCCAATATCCTTTTGCATAAGATTTTTTATGACGCTCAGAAATTGTTGCTACATCTATATAACAGGAAGAACTCTGGCTCCATCTCCAACATCTGGTTGATTGCACCTCGATTTAAAAGGTCGCAAACTGCAGGGAGTTCCCTCACCCACGTGGACCCTCAACAGTGGAGCTTATCTTTATACCCTGCATCGAATTGCACAAAAAAATGGGAGCCAGAGCATCGTCTGAAAATCACTTTAATTGTCACAATGGCAATCTTTTTCTGTTGTTTTAGCATAGATTTACTAAAAAACTAAACTAAAATATAGGCAGTCGAAAGTACACTGACAAGTTGTGGTGCTGAGGAGACACCTCACAGGAGCAACAGGAGAACAAAAGAAGCTTACAAGCTACTCTGTCCCGGGCTTCTCTTCATTGGTGCTTTCTTACTGGTGCCTACCACTGAATAACCCTCACTCTCATTTGTATGTGAATGGAGTCAGATACATAAGATTATGGTGCGTGAGTTATAATAGAATTATAATAGAGATGAATGAAAAAATTCAGGGAGAAACCTGTTACTTTTAAAGTAAGTTGCATCCCTACTAAGGCCCTCATTATGACCTTGGCGGGCGGCTACAGCCGTCCGCCAAGATTTGACCGCCGGGCGGCCGCCAATGCGGCCGCACCCCCGCCGCAGTCATTTTGAGATCCCCGCTGGCCCGGCGAGCGGAAACCTGGTTTCCGCCTGCCGGCCCAGCGGGGTCTCAGTCACAACATAGGAGCTGGCTCCAAATGGAGCCGGCGGTGTTACGGCCGTGCGACGGGTGCAGTTGCATCCGTCGCGCTTTTCACTGTCTGCATAGCAGACAGTGAAAAGCTGCATGGGGCCCTGTCAGGGGGCCCCTGCACTGCCCATGCCAGTGGCATCCCCGTACCGCCAGCCTTTTCCTGGCGGTTCAAACCGCCAAGAAAATGCTGGTGGTAGGGGGACTCGTAATCCCCTGGGCAGCGCTGCGGATTACTACCGCCGGGGCCATTGTGGCGGGAAACCGCCAGCCCCGGCGGTGTGACCGCGGCGCTTCCGCCGCAGTCGTAATGACCAGAGAAGCACCGCCAACCTGTTGGCGGTGCTTCCGTCATTTCTGCCCTGGCGGTCTTGTACCGCTAGGGTTGTAATGACCCCCAAAGTATTAGAAAACTAAGGATATTTTATTATCCGTAGTTATGAAAGGTGCCTGCACTGACTACCAATGTTTTATTCCTCTCCTCAATTAGCTTTTTATTGCTGAGCATGGTTTTGTCATGAGGCCTGTGCATGGACTCACTATAGTTATGCCTCATTTCATAAAACTCTAGGCCCATATTTATACTTTTTTAGTGCCTCATTTGAGACATTTTTTGACGCAAAAGCGGTGCAAACTTACAAAATACATTTATATTTTTTAAGTTTGCACCGCTTTTGCGTAAAACAATTATGCAAATGTGGTGCTAAAAATGTATAAATATGGGCCTAGAAATCATGATGTCTTTGCCTTGCATTGGTGTACATTGCAATTTTTTTGTTTTGTGCCATCGTTTTGAAACACACTGTAATTTCACTTGCTGTGCATCTACTTTCCTGAGATTCTGTCTGTACATTCTCCGACTGCTCAGTGGGTCCAGCAAGTCCCAGGAGTTTTTTTCTGTCCGTCCAGCAATCATTCTTAGTCTTCTATAGACATAACACAGTAGCTTTTCACTGTATCAAGCTAAAGTTATGAATTAGGTCCAGTAGTTCTTATTTTAAGAGAAGAGGGTTCTAGCAGAGCTGACACGTCTGAAGAACTGATGCCCTCCGGGGCATGCAGCTTCTATAAACTGGGTTTACACTTCCCTATGAGGACCACTTGAATATGCAAACAGGGGTTTGGGGATCACAGCTCCCAGAGGTCACTAATAATGATAACAAGTCTTCCTGCGCATACAATCACAGGGTAGGCTCAGGCCACTAGATTTGGACTATTTGTGTTAGACAGTTTTCTAACTGCTATTCTGATTTGTATAATTATTGCCAGTATTGTAATAACATCTAATTTGCTTCATAGATGACTATGTTAGTTGCAATAAATATATTGTGTACTTTCATTAAGTCTTTTTTACTTCTGCTATGGCTATGACTGAGATAATGAATGAAAAGGACTGACTTGTTTTCCACTGTTCCTTGAGAAAGGGGACTAGAGTAGCGTGCCTTATGAGTTGCCCCAATTACTTGTCACTTTGTAAAGTTAGGAGGGCAAGTAAGGCACTGTGAGCTAGTCAGGTAGTTTGGTAAGACAATGCTGATTTGGCAGAAGTGGAGCAGCCCCTGCATTCTGAAGTTCTGTTGTTGCAAGGCACAGTTCTGCAAAAGCAGACTCCCTGCAATTATTTTATATATCAACAAATTATAGTCTTGTGTTCTTGATGCCGAGATGGCTTGCACAAGGTGAAGCTCACACTCTACACATAATAATTCCAATCAAATCAGTGTAACGAGCATTGGCAAAGGCGACTGTATTTGCTTTACAATTTCGTGTTCAGTTGCAACAACAAAGATGGCTGTACGTTGCTCTTGGCTTTGTCAGTGCTTGAACAATTGCAGCTCAAGCATTAACAGTCCCAATAGAGTTTCACATCCATCTAAGATTTGTATTTTGTATGCATAATTTATTATTGGTATAATGTTCCAGTATGGTCATTATGTTGCATACAGACAGCACGTCTTCATGCATTATCGTGGACCGATTTAACAGTGATAAATATGCAACAAAATGCAGTTCCAAGATGTATGCCTGACTCTATTGGTTTTTCCAGTGCTTACATTGCCATTGGAAAAGTACTGGAAAAGCCAATGCAGGTAGTGGAATTAGGCTGCCATGTCTGTTATGTCCAAGCCCCAACAAGGAGCTTGGATACATGGGAAAGTGGAGGATGCGGGATAGCAGTATTCAGACACAGAACGAATAGTAATGAGAGAAAGAACATGAATCTAGAGAAAGAGAGTGAACAGAGTATCAGCAGCAAGCCATATGGATAGAAAAATGAGAGGCAAGTGAAAAGGCATCGCACTTGGAGTGCAAAAAGTCTAACACCATAGCAAAAAACAAAACGAAAAATGAATCCCTGACATCAGCAGAGGTAGGATATACTGATCCTATCCAAAAGAGGGTGAAACCAAATTACTCCAGAGGTGAGACAAACAGAAGTGTAGGAAGGAAAGTCTTCCAATCAGGAGAGTGAATTGGAAAAGACACCAAAGACATCCATGGGGCCCTGAATATAAGTTTGGCGGGCTGAAAAGCCCACCTGCCAAACTCCCACGGTCGGGTTACCACCTATGCGGCAGCCCTCCCGCACCCCTATTACGGGTTTCCCGCTAGGCCAGCGGAAAAGAGCCCACAACATTGACGCATGCTCGTAATCGAGCCAGCGGCAGTGTTGCACTGCGTCGGGTGGTGCATCCCCCATTGCGCTTTTCAGTGTCTGCTAAGCAGACAGTGAAAAGCGTGGCAGGCTTGTCCATTGGGGTCTCTGTACTGCCCATGCCCCCGGCACCCTGTCTCCACCAGCTTTAACATGGCATGTAACTGCCATGTAAAAGCTGGCGGAGAGGGAACTTGTAATCCCCAGGGCAGCACTGCTTGCAGCGCTGCCCTGGTGGATTAAGACCGCTGGCACCATTGAAAAAGGGGCAGTGGCAGCGATCCTACCGTGGCGCTTTCGCTATGGTCATAATGTGGAGGCTGAACCACCGCATTGGCTGAAGTCCGACTGCCAGACTTGTACTGAGGGCCCCAGTCATGAACAAAGGCCTGACACAAAGCAAACTCTAACTATTAAAGTATTGATTAAAATGCTGCCTGTGGCCCAAAGAATTGGCAAGAGAATAGTGTTTGAATGCAAATTGTTTTCGAAATTCAATGTAATTACGCCAGATAGTCATGATTTCTTTTTTTTAAGCAGGATGAGACTTGACACTGACACCGGAGGCCATAGCCATTTTACATAGGTACAAAAAATAGGTCGTGTCAGTTTCATACAAAGACTTGGAGCTATTTTGTAAAGACAGTATAAGTTACATTCTATTTGGGAAGACAGAGCGCCTTATTATGATAGTATCACATGCCACACTACTGAAAAAGGAGGACATATGCACTAAGAGGAAAATCCCTTATTTGGTTGTTTAGCATCCTGAAATATAAAATAACCAAATGGTATATTTCACATATTAAGTAACTTACCTGCCTGACAAGCTGTGTTGCTCGCATAAGCACCAGCTAGACTGATACTGCTTACTGGACAGCACTGAAATGCTCTCCTCCGTATATTCTCTGATACTTTCGACAAAGGTAAGGGATATTTTAACAGCTAGTTTTTATTACACCATATGCTAATGCCGCATGGTAATATACGTCCTAGAATGGAGTATTATTCATTCTATCATTCTCTCTGCCAGAGTGCAGTAATTATCCATTCCAATGAAAACCCAGGCGAAATGAGAGCTCCTATGGGTTGGACCGTTGTTATATATTAAGCTACTGGTTGAGGGGGATGAAACCCTATTCAAGACACAATGATTACTTTTAGGGTGAAACCACAAGCAACCCCCAAATTAACCTGTGCTTAACCCTTTGATAGTTTGGCACAAAGCAGCCAGGCTTAACTTCGAGGCAATGTGTAAAGTATTATTCAGCATTGCACACTGTAATATAATATCACTCAATCAAAAAAATGTATAGAGCGCGCTACTCACCCGTGAGGGTCTCAAGGCGCTTTGGGGGGGGGATAAAGGAGGGGGCAGGGAAGGTCACTGTTCGAACAACCATGTCTTGAGGTTCTTTCTGAAGAGCAGGAGGTCTTTGGTTTTGCGAAGGTTGGTAGGGAGGGAGTTCCAGGTTTTGGGGGGGAGGTAGGAGAAGGACCTGCCTCCTGTGGTGGTGCGTTGGATGCGGGGGACTGTGGGTAGGGCGAGTTCGGCTGATTGGAGGTTGCGTGTGGGAGTGTGGAAGTTCACTCTTTCGTTGAGGTAGGTTGGGCCGGTGTTGTGGAGGGATTTGTGTGCGTGGATGAGGATCTTGAATGTGATTCTCTTGTCTATGGGGAGCCAGTGAAGGGATTTGAGGTGTGGTGAGATTCGTTCGTGGCAGGGGAGGCCAAGGACGAGGCGTGCGGCTGTGTTCTGGATTCTCTGAGTTTGCGTTTGAGTGTGGTGCCGGCATAGAGGGCGTTACCGTAGTAAAGTCTGCGGCTGATGAGTGCGTGGGTGAATGTCTTCCTGGTCTCTGGGGGAATCCATTTGAAGGATTTTTTTAGAGTACGGAGTGTGTGGAAGCAGGAGGAGGTTAGAGCATTGATTTGCTGTGTCATGGAGAGGGAGGGGTCCAGGATGATGCTGAGGTTGCGTGCGTGGTTTGTGGGGGTGGGTGCGGGGCCTAGGGCGGTGGGCCACCAGGAGTCGTCCCATGTGGTTTTGTTGGGGCCGAAGATGATGATCTCGGTTTTGTTGGAGTTGAGCTTGAGGTGGTTAGTGGTCATCCACATGGCGGTGTCGAGGAGAGCAGAGTGTAGGTTGGTTTTGGCGGTGGTGGGGTTGCGGGTGAGGGAAAGGATGAGTTGGGTCTCATCTGCGTAGGAGAGGATAGTGATTCCGTGTGCTCGAAAGATGTTGGCTAGGGGATCATGTAGATGTTGAACAGTGTGGGGCTGAGGGAGGAACCTTGGGGTGCAGGTGATCTTGGTAGTGTTGGAGTGGAAGGGTGGAAGGCGGACTCTCTGGGTCCAGTCGGTGAGGAAGGAGGTGAGCCAGTTTAAGGCTTTGTGGCGAATTCCTATGTTGTGGAGACGTGTGCGGAGTGTTTGGTGGCAGACGGTGTCAAAGGCTGCGGAGAGGTCTAGGAGGATGAGTGCGACGGTCTCACCTTTGTTGACTTTGGTCCTGATGTCGTCAGTGCAAGCGATGAGGGCGGTTTCCGTGCTGTGGTTCTTGCGGAACCCGGATTGTGAGGGGTCAAAGTGTTTTTTGCTTCGAAGAAGTGGGATAGGCGGGCGTTGACTAGTTTCTCGGCAACCTTGGCGGTGAAAGGGAGGAGGGAGATGGGGCGGTAGTTGGAGAGTATCTCCGGGTCGGCTTGTTTTTTTTTAGGAGAGCAGTGATTTCTGCGTGCTTCCAGGGGTCTGGGTAGGCGGCGGAGTCGAAGGAGGAGTTGATTATGTCGCGGAGTATGGGGGCGATGGTTGGGCTGGCTTTGTTGTAGAGCAACAACAAAAAAATCCCACATTAATTTAGAAAAATTTAATAAATTATTTGACACTACAATGACAAAAATCCATTAAGTAGAAACGGAGATATGCAATTTTAAAGATATAAATGAAAATAGTGCTTAGGAGCACAAAGCGCCAATTGTGATTATCTTTCATACCAGGCAAGGACAGGGTCACAAGTCAAGGCTGACAGCAATGGAGCATGTGCCAGATACAGTGACTGGGTTAGGCCTGCTGAACAAAGTACCTTGAATTCTGGTTGGAAAGCGTTGTGAGATGCTATGTTGAGGATGCCCCTCGCAGCGACTGTTCCAAGGAAATGTGAGGCTGTGATGTGAGGTCCTGTGTCATCATTGAGGATGCTGTCAATGAGGGACTTGCGATGGGAAGTCCTGCGTCAAAGGTGCGTCGCACACTGATGGTTCTGAAGAAGCTGAGCGGTTGCATTGTGGAGTCCCTCATCGTCTTTCGAGGATGCCATAGACGAGGGGCTTGCAATGCAAAGGCCTGCATTGAGATTGCGTTGCACTGCATCAGTTCTGCCCACATGACCACAGCTGAGCTGGCAGAGCACCTTCAGGCCCACTTCCAAGGGTAAACAACTGGGGTGGCACCAATTGTGAGGCAGGACTTACAGCAGACCAAGTGCTGAGGTCAGGGTGTTTGAAGCCTTTTCTGTCCCTGAGGCTCTGATCAGAAGGCCAGCCAACTAGCCATTGGAGTCACTGTGGTGGTTCTGGGATCAAGATGCTGGTCCAGTCCTTTCACTCAGGTGGCAGGGAAGCAAGGCAACTGAGTAGCAGAACAGTCCTTCTGAGTCTTCCACAGGTCCAGGGGTATACTGAATAGTTGGGTCTGAGGGTCCAACATTTATACCTGGTGCCGAGTTTGAAGTAGGAGAAGGTTCTAGAGGATTTCCCCCCCAGAGGTGTTTGGAATTCCCTGCCTTTGTGCCATGGTCCCTGCGTGTCTGGGGTCCCAGTAGACTAGTGTAAAACAATTTGTGAGTGTGCTCAGTCACAGCCTTTATGATATGCAAGTGTGGTAGGTGACAGATCCTCTCACTCATCAAGTCAGAGATGGCCCATCCTGCAAACACCTATCTTTCCTTTATCTCACGGTCTGGGGGCAGCACACAAAGTCCAACTTCCAGCTATACCTAGTCAAGTTATCCAGAATACAGGCAGCAGACACCAAATACTTGGGACCAGAAAATCTGTGCCAACTCCAGTTGTGAATGGTAGAAAGCTATACATAGTGGAGGCGTTGGCTGAATATTTTCAGAGAACCTTAGAAATTCATACAAAAACGAAGATTAAATAGATATTATAGTCAGTTATTGGTAATATTTGCTTGCTTAACATTAATAAATCCCCAAAATTCACTGTAAAAACAAAAGGTTAAAGTGACGTTACAGTTAGGTACGGTAATAAGATCTTAGCTCTTTTTTAAAAAAGACCCTGTATAGTCACTAAAAAGAACAAAGATCAAAGTAAAGTTATAGTTAGGTGTTAAAATGAGTTAAAAACTAATGCTTGAAAACCATTAATTTTTAACTCATTTTCACTGTTACTTTATATTTATATAAACATTTATTATTCACTGCTCCGGCAAGAGCACCCTATAATGCTCTGCAAGGGCTTTTTTGGCATATGTTGTGATCGTGGTGGTGCCCCTGGAAGGGGCAGGGGTGCCTCCATGTATTATTTTAATTTCTGGATGGCTACAAGGAGCAGAGTTGTATGTTCTTCAGTTGGAGTTCAAGGACCACTCATGGTTGGTTCTATGTCTCCACTTTATAGCCTGAAAAATGTTAAGAAAAGACTCAAAGACATTTTTTATGTTTTTATTTATTGAAACCATGTTGTAATTATGACTATTATTAGACATTGCAGTGTGTACATTTATAAAATATACATTTGATTATAGTTATTTATGACTTTTTGACAAAGCCAACAGGTATGCTTTACGTATGTTGATGTGCTGACCCTTGATTAAGCCAGTAGGCACTCAGCTATTTATATTTTGGTGTTTTGACCCTTTGACAAAACCGCTAGGTCTGCCTCACTTAAAATGACACTGTTTATCGCCCGCGGGAGGCATGGTGCCAGAGCAGAAGACACAGATAAGTGACCATTGACACACAAAACTATAGAAATTAAATTATGTAAAGGTGTGAGAAAACCATGAGGTTGTTAGCTCAAATAAACTCTTTCTTAACAAACCACAAAAACAGACAATTACATTTCAAAAGAACTCCATAAAAAGTCATCATATAGTTGATGTCTGCAGATCGACCACTGAGTACACCCTGTGTACTTCACAAGCCCGTTATGCTTCATAGAGATATCAAAGCAGGGGAATTCTCAGTGCTGTTCACTGTACCATTGGTGATCCTGGAAACATGTTGCCTATTTTCCTTTGGATTATTTAGCAGACGTGTTTCTGTTCACTAGCAGTTCAAAAACATTCAGAAGTGATACTATGGAACTGAAGAGGAAGATGGCTATTTAACTGCATGGGAGAACAGGGGACGGTTTTAAAGCATATAAAAACTGCATGTGTGAGTGTGTGTTTGTGTGTGTGCTCAAGCACGCAGGTGTTGAAAAAGCAGTTTTAATTATGAAACTATCAGTTTCTTGCTATATCACCAGAATTCCTTCTGGTACCCTTGCAGGTCTGCTTAATAGCACAAGGGTTTAAAGTGTATGAAACATATATTTACATATTTTTGCTTGCAAGAAGGTGTTGTGTTATTGGTGGACAGTTGGTAGCGCCTGCAAGGGTGGGGGGCCTTTACCAAAAGATCCCGTACCACAGACAAGAAGATGAAATTGAATAACAAGAATGGAGAATGTACAGGACTCGACTGACACTATACAAGCTGAGTTTGAGCACCCAGTGCTCACTTATAACTAAATTACTCGCCCCTCACCCTGTGTACTATATTATTGCTTACAATTTTTTTTTGCTGATGCCAAATTTTGAGCACTGTCTACTATAGGTGGTCAGAGAAACCCATGCCTGATTTTATTTCGAATTTCTTGGTAGACCCTTTTCCATGTCCACCAGGAGTTGAAAGACCTTCAGATACAGCTAAGGAAATAAGGCCCATATTTATGAAAAATGGCGCGCAACTGCGCTAACTCAGTTGTGAGTCATTTTTTATAGCAAGAGCTAACGCCATTCCATAGCACCATCCGTGCACCATATTTAAGTAGTGACGTATCAGGGCGCTAAGGAATGGATAGCGTAAAAAAAGATGCTAGCCAGGGGAGATGGGGTTAGGGGAATAGCACTAGTGGGGCAGAAATGACGTCAGGCTGGTTAGCTGCAAAATTTCTGCAGCTAATCAGCTTAGCGTCATTTTCTGATGCACAAGAAGCCAAAAAATGACTCCTGTCTAATTTGAACAAGAGTCATGCCCACCACCCCAATGCCCACCACAGGGAAGCAGTGTCCCCTGGGCAAGCCCAAACTACCCAGAGCCAGGCTGGGGGCCCCATGTAAGTGGCCCCCAATGGCACACCACACACCACACACATGCACAAACACCTGCAACTTACATGGTATGTACAAGAGTCCTCTTGTAGTGTCCCCGTGGTGTGGGTGGTGGTGTTGCTGGGGGTTGAGTTGGGCATATTTGTGCCCATTCCATGGTGTCCATGGTGTTCTGCACTCTAACGTCTGGTCTGACCCAGGCATTAAATAATGGTGCTAAGCTGGCTTAGCGCCATTATTTAGATCTGCCTCCTTTGTGCGCGACATTTCTGCGCCAGGAGGTTAATATGGCGCTGGGGTTTAGCGTTGTGTTTAGTACAGGAATGCCTACTTTCCATCTCTTTGACGCAAGGTGGGTTCGCTCATCCTAAACATGGCTTTAACTCCAATATTTTGACAATCTAGCGTCAAATATAAATATGGATTTAGGTTAGCACCGTTTTAGCACTAAAATAAATGATGCTAAAGCGACTCTAACCATCCATAAATATGCGCCTAATAGTATAATAGTCAGTGGGCATTACAGAAAGATTGTGGACCGGTATTAATTTAAGAAACCACATTACAAATATTTGTGTATTTTTAGGCCATTGTGAAAAAAATGTAAGGGACTGATTTATTTACTTTTTCATGCAACACAGTGGAGCAACTATGGATTCTGTGTTGTGTGAAAGGGAGAGAGCAGACTAGTGCCATATCTACAAAGATATGTATGTGTGCTGTACATTACAAGTCCTAAAAAAACAGAACTTTTCTCACAAACGATGCCTACCTCAAGGAGGTGTAATGTTATGACGTAATCACTGCCTACTTATTTAGTATATAAAAATTTGTAGCAAACATCATAGGTGACTCCAGTGGAACGTCCATGTGCCTCATATTGTAGGCCCCCTAGAAACAAAGTACCCCAATGTAGTGCATAGCATGGCTTTTGTACTATTTTCCAGCACAAGAAAAGAGTGGTGCAAATCTGGTGCTAAATTTTAGTAAATCTGGGCCTAAATGTCTGATGTATACGTCTAGCTCAGAGAATGACTACTATAATTCCGAAGACCAGTTGGAAAGCCTGCTGCATGGCTAATATACAGGTGGCCTCCACAAAAATCCCACTCTATATTAGCTGTGGCATACCATGCATTCATTTTACTGTTATACACATTTTATTTATAATTGACTCCAATAATTGTCTGCTGCATCTTAGCTTTCTGAGCACGTCAGCTGCACTTGAATTCTCAGAAGAGGCCTGTTCCATCTCATGATAACTGTATGAGAATTCAATTACAATCTGTATGACTATGGTCCCTACTCATAGGGGTGCTTGAGAGATATGGGTACATGTTTGTAATCTCCTAAAGACCTTTTGTTTAGTTGGTTAAAATTCGAAAGGTTTAGGACTAAGATTAGCCAATATGCCAACCGAGACTTTCCTGCAAATTTGTATTTCAAGATATTTAAACGGAGTCAGCCTTTTTGATGTTTGCTGACCAAGATTATTAACTGGAGCTCATCTCTAAAAAGCCATAATCTCCGGTGCTACGCATGCTCAGTGTGTGATTAGAGCAAACAGTTTGCCCGACTTAATTTCTTGCAAATGATAATGCCAGGAAATACTGAGACAATGATAAAGCTAAGCAGTATTGTATGTCATCCTTCCAAATACCGATAGATCAAAACTAAGGGCCTCCCAAGTGGCACCTCTACACCTGTAACACAAGTGTGTGTGTTTTATTTGAGAATAGAAGCTACAGCAGTTAAATATAGTTTAATTTATTATTGATAAAATGCAAACAGGCCAAATATAATTAGCTTCAAGGTGCATATTCAAGTTACTAAATAGAACGTTCTTTCTGTTCAAATAATTCCTTAATTAGAACATCATTCTTCATTCAAAATAAAGAACCATGACAATAATAAACTCCACAACTAAATTGCCCAAAATCATAACGCCCACAATACCCAATGACAAATAAAATAAATACTTCCAAAACCTCCCCAGTACTCTGAAAATGTAAATTATCAGGGAATAAAAACTCTTTAAAAGACTCCCACCCCCAAGTAAAAAATAAACTCAGCTGCTGTGCACGCTTTAACAGACATGCACACTCAAATCCGTCAGACAAGATTTCTATTGCAATACAGCAACTTGATTTTAGAAAGATCAGGACATCTCAAAAGCGTTTTGCCAGGGCACCCCGCAGCTTTGCAGAGGAAACCTCAACTTATCTGCCACCCTGTTTTTCTCTGAGATAGCTAGTAGCTAAAAGATTCAAGGAGAAGTAATTTCTCAATTTCATCAAATAATTAGGGGTAAAAGTCATGATAAATGTCCTCATTATAAACACCACTTTGAAATTCTGCTTGTCGGGAATAGTCAAACATACTAATTGCTGGAATTGTCAAATGGAAATATTTTATAGAGTTAAAATGATCCTGTTATCTGTGTTCTGTAATTTGAATAAATAGGACAACAATGGCTCTGTAATGTCCAAATAGATAGCCCTCCAATATTGTAATTAGGACAGAACAATGGTCTGTTCTAGTAATCATATTTATTCCATTGTTAACAATGATCAGGCTTTAAAGAGGCAGGGGAGAGTTTAGTGAGTAGTTTGTACTTCTACCCTAATCTAAAGATTGAAGGCAAGTCTACTATTAACGTCCAATAGAGATGGTACTCAGGTCATCAGGCGAGCTACATTGTCCTGTTACCAGCTCTGCACAACAGAGAAGCAGGACCTCAGTTTTCTCACCATTTCTTTAAAACAAACTGTCACGCACCCACGTCTGCACCACTGCAGGATCTCAAGATCCCCCGGAGATCTGTCAGAGGCTGGGCATTGTCTACATCACACAGATACCCAAAACCAGGCCCTTGAGACACACCACTTGTTACTGGTTGATGGGGAAACAATGACTGAGATGGAATTGCTGGGCTTTGCCCAAAAGAACGGAAAACCGCTTTCCGATTGGGCTGGAATTCCCATCACCTGTCACAGGCAATCTAGAAAAACAGCATGGTCAGGGAGAGTGAAGTTAGAGAGAAAGCGATCCAAGAGGGAAAAGAGAGAAAGAAGAGAAGAGGAAGATTCATGCAGACAAATCTAAAAAGTTAAATGTAGCATGCCTCCTTCTGTCTCTCAGATCAAAGCATTTCTCCCCCATGCCTAGCATGCCCTCTTTGGTCCCCAGGAGGGAAAAACTGATAAAGAGACAATAGCATATATTCTTCTTTAGCTACACTTCTAAATGGGCAGTGACCTCAGCTCAGGGCCAGACTGGGGAACCAAAGGCAGCCCTTGCAAAAATGTTCAAATCAGCTCCACTCCCTTTGTCTCCTCTCAGTCCATCCATCCATCCATCCATTTTCTCTCTCTCTATCCCTCTCTCCTTTTCTCCACTCACTTTTCTCCCTCTTGGATCACTTTCTGCTTTCACTCTCCTTCTCTCAGCCTCCCTGTGCCTGCTGCAATTAACCTCTGTGAGCTGGGTGACAGAGGCACCAGGAGCAGCCCTGAGCTTTCAAAAGAGGTCTCTTCAGGCTCCAACACAATGGAATAAAAGGTCTGTCTGACCCTTTCAGTGTATTTAGACAAATTAATTTGAGAGTCAATATTGGCTTAGTACTTGCTGAATTTGTAGAATTTCATTAAGACATTTTTATCAAAGGCAACACAATAGTTTGAATAAAAGCAGAGCAATAAAAGGTTCTCTCAGTCAATCAATCTACCAGGATTTCTAAAGCGTGGCTAATCACCCAACCGGTTATCCCGGCTGTCAGAAACGAAAAGTTAACTGCTACATTCAGGTCTTCAGCCAGAGTATCAAAATCAGCTGGTACGTTATCTAAGCAGGACAGAGATAATTTCTTCATCCATACCTGATTAGTGATAACGTTATTATATTATAATATTTTGAAAAATGTAATCGATAGACAGTTGACTAATTTAGTTGGCAGAAGTCAAAACTTCCCTATAGATTTTGCTATCAACATTGTTGAACAAAGAAGCCGGCAAGTGATCCACATGATTCTTGAACAGAATTTACTATCTCATTTTCATTCATCTGGGTATTTTAACTTTAACAGTAACGTTTTTTGGCTGTTATATATTTTTATGTCCCTTATTGTGGTTCTTGCATAGTGCAAAGACAGAGGTTTCTACCTTAACTAGTATCATGAGGCTTGAGGTAACACTGCAGAGGTTCCATAGACAAAACCTCCAGGTCAAACCTGGAGGCCTCCCTCTGCCAAGGTTCCACCAAGCACCTCCCAGCCACCAGTTACAAGTAGAACATTGGGACTGCAATACCACCAATTACAAGTAGACCATTGAGATTCCAAAACCACTAATCAGGTACCTCCATCAGCACGCTAAACACCCCCATTATCAAAATAAGGTTCCGGTCCTCAAAGCTTGAGTATAATATGGTATAGCATGGAAGAACAGTGGTGGTATAGCAGTAAATAACGCATTCTTGTACTGTGTCTCTCCCTTCCCCCTGGTGCAGCTAAGAGAAGAAGAGTTTAGCTCACCCCATAGTTTTCCTTAGTTTTACGTTCCTTCGTGTGTGCCCCAGGAAAAAGGGAAACCCAGAGATGCACACTATGGCCCGTATTTAAGAAACATGACGCACAACTGCACTATCGCTAACACCATCCATGTGCCGTATTTAAGAAATGAAGCACAATGGCGGTAAAGAATGGCTAGTGTCTCAAAAAAAGACGCTAGCACGTGATGGATGACATTAGGGGAAATGGCGCTAGTGGGTCAAAATATCTGCCATTAGTCAGCCCAGCGTCATTTTTTTATGCACAAGCAGCCAAAAAATGACTCCTGTCTAAGTAGAGACAGGAGTCATTACCACTACCCCAAGGCCCACCACAGATGACTAGTGTCTCCAGGGCAAGCCGAATATACCCAGTGCCAACCAGGGGGCCCCTTGTAAGGGGCCCCTAGTGGCACACCACACTTACGCACGTACACTTACCTGCAACTTACCTGGGATGGGCTCCATCCTCCTGTAATGTCCCTGTGGTGTCGGTGGTTGTGATGCCAGGGGTTAGGGTGGGCATCTTTGTGCCTATTCCATGATGTTTCCCCATGGAAATGGGTCTACCAGCACATTAACTCCTGGTCTGACCAGGCGTTAAATAATGACGCTAATCTGGCTTAGCGCCATAATTTAGGTCTGCCTCCTAGTTGCGCGTCATTTCAGCGTTGGGATTTAAATATGGCACTGGGGGGCTAGCGTAATTTTTAGGAAGGGAACACCTACCTTGCATCTCATTGACGCAAGGTGGGTTCGTGCTTCCTAGAAATGGAGCTAACTCCAATATTTTGATGCTAGACAAGTCTAGCATCAAAATATGAATATGGAGTAAAGTTAGCGCCGCTTTAGTGTCAAAATAAATGACGGTAAGGCAACACTAACTTTCCTTAAATATGGGCCTATATATATATATTAAATGGAATTTCTGGAGTTACACTTTTGGTTGGTGTTTTGGTAGTCCATGGAAAGAGGTTCTCCCAGCCCCTGACGAATCCGGGGAGGACCAGAAACAGCAGCAGGGAGGACTTCCTTTTTCTGTCACACACTGTCTACTCCTGTAATTATGAGGAAATATCTGTAGCTGTCGTGGGAAATATGACTCCGGTGTTTTGGATTAGGTATAGGTGTTTTTTGGTGTCTCAAAGGTCTAAATCTAGAGCCCAGTCATTCAACTTAACAAAATAGTGCATTAAGAGCATGCTTATGAACACATTTTGCAATCATTTTTTTCAGTAATGAAGTAGTGAGTGCATCATACAGAAGCAGTTGTTCCTTTTTATTAGAATCAAGGTTTTGAAATATTTCCACGTTTCTGTAGGTTACTCTAAAATTCTCTTAAAGTTCAATTTACTGTTAAAATAATTGAAATGTCTTAATTGGAATGAGGATGTCAGCCTGCTTCCGTTCTTCAAACTAAAGACAAACTGACTGATTAGACATATAAAAATGCAATATTGAAAAATAAGGATCTTACTGTTGTCAGCTGCAGTCTATGTTTATACCCACAAAAGTTTACATTTCACAAGAGGATTTTTACTGATTCACAAAATATGAGCAAATGATTTCCTTGTGTTTGCATTGGTTGTCAGTTGCGCATTTTCTAATGTGGGGCAAATTTAAAATGAAACTGCACAAATTACAAAAATAATATTTTGTATAGTTCTTAGGTTTCCTAACAGAATGACTGCCATTACTATTGCCCTGCATTTCGGTGCTTTACGTAGGGTGAAAAAGGCAGTGGCTCTTAAAGAGGTGATACATATAGAGCGTAAATATGAACGCTTCATGAAAGCTGTTGCCAGTGTGACTAAGGTTTGGCCTAATGCATGGGAAATAAAATCCTACGATTGATAGATTAATACAGTCTTACCAAACAAAAAATAATCGAAATCAGCAGTCAGCAAAATATGTTTTCATCCATTTGTATAGAACCATTCTCCTTGGCTATAAGCAATCAAAGACCTGACAACATAAATCTAAATAAAGGCCTTGCCTGCTTGCTATTGGTATCCTTTAGTAAAGCGGTGAAAGGGAATAACTTGGCTATTTATTTGAAAATAAATAGTATCTTAGGGCCAGATGTATCTAAATGCAATTTTATATTTCCTAAATAGCAACTCCATCAAAATTGATATTTAGGGAATGCAAATTGATAAGCATGAAATTGCTGATTTCCTAATAGCGATTCCTACCAGGTAGGAATCGCTATTAGCAAATCGCAAATAAGAAATCCCATGCAATTTGCCACAATGGGCCGGTTTAGCATTTCCAAAAAAGTGATTTCCTATTAGCAAATCACTATTTTGGAAATGCAAAACCAAGGATGACTATAGGCAAAAGGTCCCCGTGATGCACCCCAAAAATAGGGGTGCACATGTAGAGCACACGTATGCCCTAGGGTCATGTGTGTGCTCTATCGCACTTTAAAAAATCATTTTTGGTTTCTTTTTTTTTAAAGTGCACATTGTTACCATCGACTTGAAGTCAATGGTAATTGCATTTCCTAAATGTCCAATTCGTATTTAGGAAATTCTTTGTGCATGTGAATAGGAATCACAAATAGGTAATCCCTAGTTTGGATTTCATATTTATTGGATCGCAAATTGCGATTTCTTCTCGGTCTCACACACCCTGCACTCATAGGGGCCAGGCAACCACCTTGCACTCAGTGGGCCAGTGCATACACCAGGCTGTCCCAGGACCAAGGCCCAGGTATCACACAACTCCCTCAGTTTCATATTTGGAAATAACATGGGCATAAGATGGAGATGAACAGGTTTAACTAATTTGTTTCATGAAAAGACGTTCGCATATTTCAACAACAACATTGAGTTTTCATGCTGAAAGCGCACCGATTACAATGATAGTTTTAATGTTCACAGAATCACTAGGATGGCAAAATCTATAGTGAGACTATAACTGGGACTTTAAAACTATAAACAACACAGGTTAAAATGGCAGCGCTCATAGCCAAGTGATTTATGGATGAACTGAAGTCCGTTCTCAGTGATGACTAATATGAACAATGAAGGGAAACTATTTAAACAGATGAATACGAGTGTCTTTTTATTTTGCTGGCATTTGAGAAAGTCATTTAGCCGAAACGCGTCATGCTGGGCAAATGAACTTAGCTGCAAACCTTGAGAGTGCTCCTTTATGGCTTTAAAGTGAAGCCATTTTTGCTGGTATGTTTATGTGTATGCCACTTCCACGGAGGAGGCACCCATCGTTAAGTGCTCGGCATTGTCAGTGGCATTTGGAGAAACATATATCTATATATATATATATATATATATATATATATATATATATATATATATATATATTATTATTTTTTTATATATTTTTTTTATTTTTCAACTTGAAAAAAACAAAGGTTACAGGGACGTTATAGTTAGGCTCACATTTTAAACATACAAAACCACAGAAATTCACCTCTTATAGTTAGAGTTATCTCATGTAACTATAATTCATGCCCTAAGGTAATTATAACTTGGGCACCCCTGGACATAGCAGGAGCCGGCCCGGGTGGGGGGTGGCGGTCCCCAGGGCCATTATTGGCTCTACAAGGGGGTCGCGGCATCCCCCTTCACCATTAAAGTTAGCCTCAGGAGGTGGTGGTCTCCGGGGCTCAGGGACTGCAGCGAACCCTCGTCACTATGTTTTTTTTCAGCCCATGGGAGGTCGCCATCCCCAAGGCTGTGGGGGTGCGGCCCCCCTTATTGTGAATAAATTGCCCCAAGGCTGTGGCGGTACCCCCGTATGCAAATTCCATTTAGCACATGGGAGATGGCAGTCCCTGAGGCTCTGGGGCAGTACATACAGGCCTCCTCAATTGTTTTGACCTGGGGAAATGCCTGCTGCATATTTCTCAGTGATCATCCGGGGAGGTGGTGGTCCCCAGGGCTGTTGGGGGGCTGCACGATTCCCCCCGCATTCAGATTTCATTTAGCCCCTGAGAGGTGGCTGTCCACAGGGCTCTGGGAGAGGCCATATTGGCCTCCTCCACCTCAAAATATTGTTTTTCCCGAGGAGGTGGTGGTCTCCGAGGTGGGGGCCGCGTGGACTCCCGCATATTTCTCAGTGATCGTCCCAGGGAGGTGGCGGCTCCCCGGGCTGTGAGGGGGAGCACTCAGTCCCCTCCCCACATTCAGATTTCATTTAGCCCAGAGAGGTGGCGGTCTCCAGGCATCTGGGGAGGCAACACGGGCCTCCCCATATCAAGTTATTGTTTTGCCCTAGGAACGTGGTGGTTCCTGGGTTGCAGGTGGCCAAACGCCCCCCCTGCATTTTTGTCTCTGATTGCTCCAAGGAGGTGGTGGTCCCAGCGGCTAATACAAGCTCCAGGAGGGGAGTCAAGTGCACCGCCTCCTTTTAAAAGCTCCCAAAGCCTCCGGGACCTGGCTCCCCAGGGGCAAAATAAAAGAAATAGGGCAGGAAACTGGCCTTTTAGAATAAAAATAAATGTGAAAATCCGCAGATCCCGATCCGTGGATTTTTGCTGACATTTAAAAAAAATGCTTTTTAGCCTTGGCAGAGTCTGTGAGACCAAGACTAGGGACTCAGGGCGACCCTACCCTGGCCCCTTTTCTTCTCACTTTTTTGAGGGACCTGGCTTCACAACACTTCCTTGTTGAAGTGTAAGCAACCAATCAGAAATAAGCACAGGGACAGTTTGATCAGCTGAGGATCCATGTCCCTGGCGATCTATATTTTTGAAACTTGAATATCTCCGAAACTACCGAAGGGATTTACACCAAAATATAAAAAGCACACTTTCTAGACCAATAGCTAGCTTTCTGCCAAATTTGGTGTAATTGCGTTCAGTGGTTTGGGCTGTAATCATGTTAAAAAATCTGAAAAATCCCATTGACAGAGAATGGGGGAAAAAGTGTTTTGGGACCCAACCATTTTTGTTGGCCCCTGCTTGACAGATCACCCTGAAACTTTCAAAACAGCAGCTGTACTGACCAAAGTGAAGACTCATCAAACAGCACCAAAGTTTTGGGCAAAACAAAAAACACTCTATCGAAAAAATAGTTATTTTGCTTCTCTGTCGCCATGTTGATTGTATATGGAAGGAGGAATCCATTTGACGCTGTGAGCCCTGAAGAAGTCCTGAGGGACGAAACGCGTTGGCTGTGGCATTGTTTTTATTGCAAATAGAGTTTTATACAGACGTTTATAAATGAATCAATAAAAGTTTTTCATGACTAAAGAAGATTTGACTGATGGAATAACGTATACACACAATATTTCCCAAGGATGGATTGATATTTAAGGAGGTCTTTCTTTGCCTACATTTGGGATTAAGTTTGTGCTGAGTCTTAGTTCATTATATATATGTATATATTCACTGAACCAAACAATGGTTACTGGGACATTATAGTTAGGATCTGAATTTACTCGTACAAATCCACAGAAATTCTGCAGTTATAGTTAGAGGTATTTCAAGTAACTATATCTCGCGCCCTAAGGTAACTATAACTCATGCCCTCTAACTATAAGTGCTGAATTTCTAAGGTTTTGTATGAGTAACTTCAGACCCTAACTATAATGTCACAGTAACCATTGATTTTTTCAGTGAATTTCTATGTTTCTTTAAGGTTAAGTAATTTTAATTACTGTACATTAATCCAACCACTGGAGCGCACAACCTTTGGCCGTGCAAGGTGGGGGTTGGCTTCAGCAGCCAAGCGATTATAACCATGCAACCCTGCCCCGTGCACGGCCTTTGGTTGTGCCTAACGGGGGTTGGCCACAGGACCTGTCTCTGTCAGAGGATCTGTGAGTGGGTGCATGAGTGTCTGAGTGGGTCTGAAAGTGGCTGTGTGAGTCTATGAGTGGATCTGAGTGGGTGTGTGAGTGGCGCATAAGTCTCTCAGTGCATGCATGAGTGAGTGAATTAGTGTATGAATGAGTCTGTGAATGTTTTTTTTTTTAATTTTTCTTGTATATGCGAGAATATCTTTGGATATTCAAGAATATCAGGAATGGTGAAGAAAAATAATTTTAAACGCATAATTTGACCCTCAAAAACCTATATATCACACCCCTGAGGTCAGGGTATCTCCAACCTGACCCCTTATACCACTTATCATTCTTATTTACAGCCCCCTGGACCCTCTCTCATAACCTAAAATGGCTGTTGCAACATTTTAGTCAGGTTGTGACCAGCCAATTACAGAGCTTCTATTCATGTGCACATTCGCAAATAGTCAGGATTTATTCACAGCCAGAGATATACAAATTTAGATTTTCCTTAATTTCTCATAAACTACTGAACAGATTTACACCAAATATCTTAAAAAGAAATATGTGTACTGAAAGCTACCTTTCTGCCACATTTGGTGTAAGTCCTTCCAGCGGTTCGGGCTGTAGTCGTGTTCAAAACTCTTATGGGAATTAACATGGGAAAACGCATATTTTTTTACCCTCCCCCTTTCTCAGCCCCCGCTTGGCAGATCACCTGAAACTTTCCATGTGCAACAAGAATCACTGACACACGTTTTTTGGGGAAACTTTTGTGAAGATTTGTTAAACAGTGCCTAAGATGTAAAAAACGCTTTTTCAATGGAAATATGGTCTTAACAATAACTACCTACTGGCAATCGCCAGTAGGTAATAAACATATTGTTAGAAATGGGGTCTCTGGTTGGCAGTCAGTATGTACTCTGTCCAAGCAGGGACCCTCACTCTAGTCAGGGTAAGGGAGATACACACCTAGGATAACCCCTGCTCACTCCCTTGGTAACTTGGCACAAGCAGTCAGGCTTATGTCAGAGGCAATGTGTAAAGTATTTGTACCAACACACACAGTAACGCAGTGAAAACACCACAAAAGAACTCAACAGCAGGTTAGAAAAATAACCAAAAATGATCTTGCTAAAAAAAAGACCAAAACAACAAAAATCCAACTTACAAAAGTCAAGTTATGAATTTTTAAAGATCAAACTTCAATATAGCACTTTAGAAACACAAGTGCTTCCATTTGGTGATATCACAGCTTTATGATGGAGTCTTTCCCAACAATCCACGGAGCCCCGGACCCCCAGGTACAGTACCTTGTGTAAATGAGGAAACAAGTCAATTCAAAGAGTCGGGGATCAAGGGGTCGCTGAATCCAGTACGCGTCGGTTCCGGTGCTGTGTGGCGAAGGAGCGGAGGTGTTGCGAAGAGGCGTCGGGTCCTTGCAGCAGAGCGGTGGAGGTGAGGCGGCATCAGTGCGAAGCTTTGGATCTGAGCATTTCCGGCAGAGTTGACATCCTGCGGTCACGGCGTGGTGCAGCGAAGTCAGGTGTCACGGACGTCGGTGACACAGCACTTCGAGACTCACGGGGTCGTGGATTTCAGCAAGGCTGTTTGCGGCGTCAGGCCTGCAGGGTCATCGCACTCCAGTGGGACCACGGCTTCAGTTGCAGGCGGCATTGTGGAATGCGATAGTCCGGGGTTGTCCGAAGTCAGTGCACTTGGTTCTTCTTGGTTTTCCACCAACTTCTCCTTTCAAGAGCCCAGGGACTGCATTAGACACCACTGGGCAGGGCAGGAGCCTCAGCAGAGAGTCCAGGTGCTGGCACAGGGAGTCTTTGATGGCCCTGAGACTTCAGAACAGGGGGCAAGCTCAATCCAAGCCCTTGGAGATACCTCTCAAGCAGGAATATACCACAAAGTCCAGTCTTTGTCCCCCTTGTCAGGCAGAAGCAGTAACTGCAGGATAGCCCAACAAAGCACAGTCACAGGCAGGGGCAGCACTTCTCCTTCGGCTCTTCTCCTGGCAGAGGTACCTCTTAAATCCTTGAAGTGATCTAAAGTCTGGGGTTTTGTGTCCAATACTTATACCCCTTTCTGCCTTTGAAGTTGCCCAACTTCAAAGAAAAGTCTCTATTGTTTACAGGATCCTGTCTTGCCCAGGCCTGGCCCCAGACGCACACCATGGGGTTGGAGACTGCTTTGTGTGAGGCAGGCACAGACCTTTCAGGTGTACGTGGCCACTCCTCCCTCCACTCTAGCCCAGATGCCCCATCAGGATATGCAGGTTACACCCCAGCACCCTGTGTGTCACTTTCTTGTGGAGATGCACATACAGCCCAACTGTCAGTCTGACCCAGACAAGGAATCCACAAACAGGCAGAGTCATAGAATGGTTTAAGCAAGAAAATGCCTACTTTCTAAAAGTGGCATTTTCAAACTAACAATCCAAAAACCAAATTCACTAAAAGGTGTATTTTTAAATTGTGAGTTCAGAGATCCCAAACTCCCTATTTCTATCTGCTTTCAAAGGGAAACTACACTTTAAGGATATTTAAAGGCGGCTCCCATGTTAACCTATGAGAGAGATAGGCCTTGCAACAGTGAAACCGAATTTGTCAGTATTTCACTGTTAGGACGTGTAAAACACATCAGTACATGTCCCACATTTAATATACACCTCACCCTGCCCATGGGGCTACCTAGGGCCTACCTCAGGGATGCCTTACATGTATAACAAGCATTTGCAATTAAATGGGTCTTGCGTTTACTCGAGTCAGAGCTATTAGCATTTTAAACTCCTAACTGGACTTTTCTTGCCACATGAACTGAAAAGGAAATCAGTTTCACATAAGCGAGCCGACTGCCGCCATGAGCGCGAAGCAGACACACAAAAGGAAACAGAAGTTTGCTTGCAGTGAAACATATCGGCAAAGTGCAATTATCCATGTAACCGGCAAAACTGCAATTATCCATGTAACAGGGTTGATGGCATGCAAAGTGCTTTATTACTGCCCAGCTAGATCACGCTGATTAAGAAATAAAAAGAAAAAGTAGCCAAGAAACCATACAGAAAAAATAGAACCTCAAATGTTTTCAGTAGTTGGCCGATGCTCTTGAGGAGGGCTAAACACCGGAAAAGACATGACGTGTGCATGTCTTTCACTAATGAAATCAAGTGAATTTTAAAAGGCAAGCGCATGAACCAACCAAACTGATGGGCATGACATGGGTGTGGTTAAAAACCCATAGAAGGATTACATCCGGAACAGTGCGCTTTGCGCGCCCGACCCTAAGAAGGGAAGGTTTGGGCCTGGCAAGTGAGTACACTTGCCAAGTCTAATTGTCAGTTTAAAAACTGCACACACAGATAATGCAGTGGCATGTCTGCGCCATGTTTACAGGGCTACTCATGTGGGTGGCACAATAAGTGCCGCAGGCCCACTAGTGGCATTTGATTTACAGGCCCTAGGCACCTCTAGTGCATTTTACTAGGGACTTACCAGTAAGTAAAATCTGTCAGTTATGGAAAAGCCAATTACACATACAGTTTCACATAGGGAGCACTTGCACATTAGCGCTGGTCAGCAGTGGAAAAGTGCCCAGAGTAACAAAAACAGCAAAAACAGAGTCCAGCACACAGCAACAATCTGGGAAGTAGAGGCAAAAAGTTAGGGGAGACCACACCAAGGATACCAGGTCTAACACATATATAGTTAGGATGTATATATATATATATATATATATATATTTATATATATATATATTAGTCACTATTAGGTAGTTATAGTTAGGACCTAGTTTCTATAGAGAGGGCGTTATAGTTAGGACCTAGTTTCTATAGAGAGGGCATTTTTTGTTTTGCTAATAACTTGGGCGCCGTTTGATGAATCTTTTGTAATTTTCCCATAGAATACAATGCTCACTTCAGCATCTGTCTGGAAAGTTTTGGAATGATCTGTCTAGCAGGGGAAGAGAAAAAGGGAGGGTCCCAAAAAGCTTTTTCCCCAATGCATTTTTCCATGGGGATTTTGAACAGCAATAGTGCCCAAACCACTGAACGGAATTACCTGAAATTTGGCAGAAAGGTAGCTCTTGGTCCAAAAAGTGCCCTTTTTATTATTTGGTGTAAATCCATTTAGTAGTTTTTGAGAAAATAAAGAAAATCCAAGTTTGTATATATAGGGACACAAAGGCTCCGCAAACCCTCCTGATCTTGTGCTGAGATCTGATTGGCTGCCAACCCTCAAACAAGGAAGTGTTGGCAGCCATGTTGGGACCCGGCTTCAACCGAGTTAGAAAAAAAGATTAAACAAAAGAAAAGATGCCAGGGTAGGAATACCAGGGGTAAATGCGAGGAGGCCACCCGGCCCTCCGCAGCCCCGGGGACCACTATCTCCCCAGGGCTTATGTCTGTGGTCCCACAGACCACTGCCTGCTCTTAAAAAATGAAAAGAAAACTTTTCATTTTTTTATTTCGAAATGCACCCTTTAAGGAAAACCTGCTACATTTCAGAAAAAAATTGCTTTATTTGAAAAGCAATCACAGACTTGGTGGTCTGCTACCCCCAGTAGGCCACCATCCCTGTGAGTGCAGGCCATTCCCAATGGGTCGCAAATTGCGACCTGCCTCATGAATATTGATGAGGGAGGTTCTTTGCAACCCATTGGGGAATCACAGACAGTGTTTAAGTTACTGTTGTACATCGCATTTTGCGAGTTCCTAATGGCGAGTTGCAAAAAGTCACAATTAGGAACTTGCTAAATATTGCGATGATAAGTGTGGTCCTATACTTATACCAGTAAATAACAATTCCTAAATGGAAATTTTAATTAAATCACCATACATATAAATATTTTGTTGATTAAGGCTGAAGGCATAGGCATTGAAGCCAGTGTGTGAGTTATGATATGGAAAACTTTTGTGCGGTTGTGGTCCTAACCACAGCTTGCGTATTTCAGTTTCAATTCAAAACCATAACTGTACTTTAACTGTTCTTAGGAGGCTATTGCAGAGCCAATCATAATGCCACTTTAACCTTTGCTTGATATATGTCCAAACAAATTGTGCATGAGGAATTTTGGCCACTTACAAGGGCACTTTGCACCTGTTGCATTGTACACTTTTTACTTCTTGAACCTGTCCAGGAGTCCATGCACAGACCTATCATAGGTCTTTGCCAGTAAGGCATGATCATATTCTTCTAACATGTTTAGCACATATAACACCTTCCAGATTCATTTTGAGTTCAGAAAACCTTTGCGCGGGCAGTGTAGCAGTTTTACTCCACAGCAGATGTACAATAATTGTGTCTAAAGATGTACGCTCAGGGCCAGGCCAATTGCTGCGCCCTTCATCTAAACTGCTATGTTGAATAAAACCTTGATTTCTACGAGATCAAGATTAGTCAATGATGTGCCTTGGTAACTCATTTGAAGGTTCTTAGCTTTGTCCAGTTCTAAAGAAGCTTGTCTCATTGTTCACCACTAATCTCATGAACAATAATGCACAGAACACATGAAAAGTCAAAGCTGTTTGAAGAGACAGGCACATCAAAGACTCAGGAAAGATGGGTAGCCATAGCAACAAGAAGGAAGTGACACACAAAGCTTGTCTAGAGAAGTCAAGGACTCCCGTCCTCCCATAAAGAAGAGGGCCCCAGTTTCCTTTAGGCAGGAGTACCAAATAGCAAGAAGACCTATGCACTGTAGCATTTCCCAGTTGTTTTCGGATTGCTGAGGTTTTGATCGGGCTCAGACAGGACTCTTACTTAGTAGATGGAAGGTTAAGCACAGGCACGCATTTAAAGGGTTATGTAGACAAGGCATATAATATAGAATGATTGTAATTAATTCCAGTGTATGGTGTTCCTGCTTCATCACTTTGCTCGCTCCAGGTTTTGCAGAAAACATTACTCGGAGTTCCATATGTTCATGCTGATGTACTAAATGTACTTACCAACGAGTGCCTGGAATGAACTTCCAGCTCTGCTGAGGTCTGCCCTGTCCCGCTAGAGATGGCGTCTGCTGAAAAGATCCCATGAACACTTTGGATTTTCTCTCCAGCAGCTTCGATTTCCCTCATCAGTGACCACGCCTCACCCTTTTCAGCAAACTCCCGCACTCCATTGCTGGCGTATTCACCCTTCTGCCACATGTGGTAGTCGGAGCTATGCGTAGCGCCTGTGGGATTGGTGGGGAATAACATCAGCGATAAATGCATGAGAGCAGCAGGAATCGTTATTTGAATCTACTTATTAGATAGTGCATTCTATTTTCAGAAATAATAATTTTACAATTTTGCCAATAATCAGATGTTTATATTATATTGCATTACAAATCGTAAAATGTATTAAAACTTGTAGCATTCGTATACCTGTTAACAATGATGTCAAAACTACCAGAATTGTTTTTTAAAAGTTTATATGTGGAAAATATTGAATTCTGCTTATTTTTGTTTTTAAGTACACGGCGAGAAACCTGGTTTGATCGTGATACTACATGCTATACACATTCTTCATTTTTGACGTGTTTTATTATTTACTTTATAAGCATTTTACTTACCGAGCAGTGACGACCACTGAGCTGGGGGTCTGTACAGGGGATACTGCTTAGGGAAAGCCACCTGGCTCCATTTCCCCGTAAAGACGATGCTGTATCGTGCCAGTTCTTCTGCTGTGCAAAGGAAGTCCTCGCCCACAGGCAGACAGCTGGCACAGGTGAAAGCTGCTGAGAGGATAGCCCAGAAAACCTCACAGGATCTGCAGCACAGCATTAGGCTTTCCATTTCCCTGTCCACGGAAAGAGAACAGTGACCGGCCACGCACATGAGTCAGTATGGATGTACCAGATGGAGGACTCCAGCCTGCACAAATTACATCATTTCTGCCTGACATGAAGAGTAGACCCGCTGGACCTTACCGTGGAGCACAAACAGTGCTTTACATTCCTCAGCTCTCCTTAGGATACGCCGCCTACAATGCACACATTTCTGCACGGCACACATTTGCTCGCATACCTGCAGTCATTTTAAGTAAGATTTCCATTCGTACTATTTGTAGGCTAATATTTACAGATATTTTACAGTAACCTTTAAACGTTTCATGCAGACTTATGATGTTCAGTGGGACCTGGCTGATTTAAATTTGAGACGGTGTACAGCGCTAGGAGTTATGCAACCTTTTGTTTTTTACGAGAGAACATACCTTACAATCTTAGCCTCCGCTCTTCCAAGAACCGCATGTTGAAATGATTATATTTCATCATGCTTGGTCAGGAAATTAATGTTATATTGTTCGCTTCCACACTACATGCTGAATTTAGTTTACGTTCGAAATACGGTTTTCCTAGAAAAAAAAACATCGGCAGTCTGTTCTACTGGAATTGTTTCTCGGAAGATGGAATTTACCGCTTGAGAACATATTTCAAACTCAACACGGGCGCTACTTTCTGAAGGCGCTCTACATTTAACATGCATGCACCCATCACCTTGAAGTGCATATTACGTGCTACATGCTCTCCGCTCTGGGCAGCAGGTAAATTATTAGATCTAAATCTGAGAACGAGCAGTGGTCACAGTTCGGCTACTCACTGGTCTGGCAGCTGGAGTTCAGTCTTAGAGGGAGCACCTGCTTGCTGCTGGCAGCTGGGCTGGACTGCAAGAGAGAACACCAGCAGCCTTTGCTATTTATGCCCGAGGAGAGCCCCCTTTGTCCAACAGTGATTTTCACCCCAGCACCTTACACTTTACCAGAATGCAGAGCATCCCCCTGCGCCAGGAATCTGGAACAAATCTCAGAGGCGCTGCATGGCACTTTAGCAGGTTCCTATAAAAGCAAATCTTTGCTGCTGAGCAGACTCCGCGCTCATTTAACTGCCCCAGGTCATTATTGTCTTTCTCAAAACTCGCCAAGCAGTTTAGAGACCCTGGTGACGTAGCAGCTCTCTGGTTTTAATAATTTCATAATGTCTTGTATAAACTTGCTCTGGCTGCTTTGGAGACATACGCCTCCAGCAGGATAGAGGTATGGGCTTGGGTGGATAACTGAGCAGAATATTCAGTCTTTCTTCTTTTTTTTTTCGTTTCAGGATATTTTGTATATATCCTTTGTACATGATGTATAAAGCATAATATGGGTATCAACATAAATTAACACACAGCACAGGGGCACACACAAATATATACACACGAAGCGCATATGTTCAGAAAAGAAAAGGTTTATTGCAGCCAAAGAGTGGATAAGAAGAATTTTGCTTCCAAGACAGTTAATAAAAATATGAGTGCTATGGATACATGCCTTTTGTTTCCTGGCACTGAAGACTGCCGCTGCTTTTCATCACTGCTGCACTAAAAATTCAACTCACCAACAAGCAGCACCCAAAGGCAAAGGATGTTTTCAGAAATGGCGTGATCCTTCTTTTAAATTTTAGAAATCCCTTAACATGAACATCAAGTGATACTATTGGATGTCCATATTTAAGTAACGCAAATGCAAAACAGTGACTGGTGATGTACACGCGAAAAAAGATTCATTTCAACACTGAAAAGGTTATGCCCCCCACCTCCTTGTGAACAAAGCACTTACTGCTGGTGGGTTGCAGCCAGAAGTGTTCTTCAGTCTTAGGGAATGCACCTCTTCAGGAATGGGTGCTATTTCAGAAGACGCACATTCAACACAGGAACCCACCTAATTAGTATTGTGACAAGCCACCCACCATGCTGGAAATTTTAACTTGGCCATACGGATGTTGCTATTATGGAACATGCACAGGGCTCATACACCACCCGGAGGAATGAGAGAATGTAGGACTCCATTGAGGTTCTGTATATTTTGGACTGCATTCTATTCCTTGCCCGAGTTTGGGTGTTTGGGAGTTTCACTCCATTGAGAAGGCTTGGCCTTCTTTAACAGTCAGACGTGTGATCTTTTAGCCAGCCAGTGCAGCTAAAGAACTAAAGCCGCTGCCCCCACTAAGCCAACACATTTGTTGGAAAGTCATGGGAGCCTCTACTGATTGCCTTCAGTCAGATGAACTTAGTGGTGTAGACTGCGTAAGACCCCCTACATAAAGATGCAGCTTTGCTGCTGGGTTCAGACGTTCCTTGTGTTGATACAGGTTGTGGCAAGAAGGTTGAGTTTAGGATTTTGGTACTTTTGTTTGTTCAGCAATCTCTTTGGACATTCTCCTTCGTCTCAAGTACCCTACGAGCACCTTGTTGAGGGTAGCTATGTAGCAAGATTAGTCTTCTAACCAAATTCTTTTAGAATTTGTTGTCACATATGACATTTGCAACATTTTCCACCTGGCTAGAATTACTTCCCAACACTGAAATAATAGAAGAATTTCCACACTGAATTGAAAATAATAACCACCGGCTGGTAGTTCTGTCCTCCTAGGAACTTGCAAAAATTGTATCTGCTTGTTGGTTCTTAGGAAAGCAAGCTTCTTTCTTCTTTCCAGAAACATAAATCTCTGCACAACTTCATGAATCGATCACTTTCAGCACACAGAGGATTTGTTTTGAAATACACTCACATTCCTTCAAACGTGTGGTATCCAAGCACCAAGATGTGACTCTGTCTGTATTTCACACTTGCAAATTGAATTAATCCCCCTCTAATACAATTGGCCGGCTAAATACTGATCCTTTCCCAAATATGGTGAACTTTTTATGGCTGATCGGTTGACAGTCAGTTTTTGGGAAGAACAGACCATCTGGAGGTGCCCCTGAAATAATGTAAAATCCATACAAACAGCAGAAGCAATACCGACTGTATCTAGATTGCACCTGACCTTTACCCAGCACATCTGAGCCCCTATGTCAAATCAGAGGTATCAACACTTTTTAAGCATAATTGTTTGTTTAACAAAGTGCTCTGAAATTCATGCAAGGTAACAAATGTGACCTTATAGAACATTCCTAATGAATGAATACGGTACTATGTGCTTCCTTACCATCTTTCCACCTATTATATTTTGCCTCTGCAACATTACATTTGATCAAGGCCTCTGTTAAAAGGTTCCCCATATATGTATTGTGTGTGCTCCTTTAACGAAGACGCTGATAGAGGCTTGTACCAATGCCACTCCATCGCTAACCCGTCCCTGCATTTCCAAATAAAACACTGACTTATTTGTGCCTTTGACACTGATGACTACAATCACAGGATTCCCTCATGACATATGAGGAATGAGGTGTGGGAAGCTGGCCTGGTGTGTTATGGGTGCCTAAGGTACTTACACCTTATACCAGGTCCAGATATTCCCCTATTAGTGTATTGTAGGCAGTGTCTAGAAGCCAGGCTCTCTAGAGGTAGCTGTGGATGAGCAGCCAAGGCTTATCTAGAAGATATGCAAAGCTCATGCAATACCACTGTAATCACACAGCCCTTACACACATGAAAGTAAACACTAAGGGGGTCATTCTGACCCTGGCGGTAAAATCCGCCAGGGCCAACGACCGCGGGAGCACTGCCAACAGGCTGGCGGTGCTCCCATGGGCATTCTGACCGCGGCGGTACAGCCGCGGTCAGAAACGGAAAACCGGCGGTGTACCGCCGGTTTCCCGCTGCCCTGGGGAATCCTCCATGGGATTCCGACCGCCATCCTGTTCCTGTCGGTTTTGGCCGCCAGGAACAGGATGGCGGTATGGGGTGTCGTGGGGCCCCCGTAACAGGGCCCCACAAAGATTTTCAGTGTCTGCCATGCAGACACTGAAAATCGCGACGGGTGCAACTGCACCCGTCGCACCCCTTCCACTCCGCCGGCTCCATTCGGAGCCGGCATCCTCATGGAAGGGTGTTTCCCGCTGGGCTGGCGGGCGGCCTTCTGGCGGTCGCCCGCCAGCCCAGCGGGAAACCCAGAATACCTGCGGCGGTCTTTTGACCGCGCATTGGTATTCTGGCGGTTCCAGCCAGGCCGGCGGCTTTCACCGCCGGCCGGGGTCAGAATGACCCCCTAAGTGTTACAAAAATTAAGGTACTTTATTTTAATGACACAATACCACAAACTACTAGAGAGGCAACCCTCCAATAGGAGGTAAGTAACAAACACTATGGGGGTCATTCTGACCCTGGCGGTACTTACCGCCATGGCGGAGGTCGGCGGTAGCACCGCCAACAGGCTGGCGGTGCTCCGCCAGGCATTCTGACCGCGGCGGTACAGCCGCGGCCAGAAGCGGAAAGCCGGCGGTGTACCGCCGACTTTCCGCTGCCCATGGGAATCCGGCTGCGCCGCCATGGGGATTCTGACAGCCCATACCGCCATCCTGTTCCTGGCGGTTCACCCGCCAGGAACAGGATGGCGGTATGGGGTGTCGTGGGGCCCCTGGGGGCCCCTGCAGTGCCCATGCCAATGGCATGGGCACTGCAGGGGCCCCCGTAAGAGGGCCCCACAAAGAATTTCAGTGTCTGCTTTGCAGACACTGAAATTCGCGACGGGTGCAACTGCACCCGTCGCACCTTCCCACTCCGCCGGCTCCATTCTGAGCCGGCTTCCTCGTGGGAAGGGTGTTTCCCGCTGGGCTGGCAGGCGGACTTTCGGCGCTCGCCCGCCAGCCCAGTGGGAAAGCCAGAATGACCGCCGCGGTCTTTCGGCGGGAACTGCTTGGCGGGCGGCGACCGCCGTCCGCCGCAGTCAGAATCACCCCCATATATGCATATATATATATATATATATATATATATATATATATATATATATATATATAAATATATCTCTGCACTAGTTACCAGAAATAGGCATATAAATTGATAGAAAACAGTGCAAATGCAGTTTGACAATAGTGACCCTAGGGGGAGTCCAAACCATATACTAAAAAAATAGTAATGCAAACACAGGACGCCCACCTAGGTAAGTGGAATGTGTAGAGAGAAGCTGAGGGTACTAGAAAACACCAAAGGTAAGTACCACAGTGCCCCCTAGCGCCCAGGAGAAAAGGAGTAAGTTAGTGGATTTTCTCCAAACCACCCAAAAGGAAGGAAAAGAAGAAAATACAACACCCAGACAAGAGTGCAAGAAACAATCATTTGATTACTAAAGAGAAAGACCTGTGGAAGAAGGGGGCCGGGTCCAGAAGTCACTGAGGTGACCAAGAGGAGTAGGAGCTACTACCCACCCAGATGTGGATGCAGGAGTTGGTTGATGGTGGTGTGAAGAACGTCAGCACTCCAGCCCTGGAGTTGGTGAAGAGTTCCTGAGGGATGCAGATGATGTCCCACACTCGAAGAAGGGTTGCAGTCATGTGTTGGTGTAGGAATTCCACCAAAAAGCCTTGGCAAAGACAAATGTCGCCATTGGTGAAAAGTGGAGCTGCCGTGGACCAGCAAGGCCAAGGAGTACTCAACCCAGGAGGGGGAGTCAGAGGTGACCTTCAGCATCACAGAGAGCTCACAGCAGCAGTGGCAGCACCCACAGGAGGGGGACACAGGAGTTGCAGAAGAGCCCATGCAGCACAACTGAAGACCCACGCTGCAGGAGAACCATGCAGAGGGCTGTGTGTGACAGGAAAGAGTGCTGGGGACTGGAGCTACACGTAGCCAGAAGATCCCTTTGAGAAGAAGGCAAACAAGCCTTGGCAGCTGCAAGAGACGCAGCGCTTGGGGGTACTGTCCTGCATGGGAAGGTAAGGGCTTACCTCCATTAAAGTTGGACAGCTGGCAGAGAGGACCATGGGAACTACTCTGGACTACCACTCATGATGCAGGATGCACGTAGCTCAGGATGAGAGCAGATCCACACAGCCAGTTGTTGTTGCAGTAGATGCCTGCGGATTCAGGGGAGTGACTCCTTCACTCCAAGGGAGATTCCTTCTTTTTCTTTCTCATCCAGGCTGAAGACTTGCTACCCTGAGAGGATGCACAGCCGGGGAAATGTTGCAGAAGCTGGAAGGAGCCGTGGAAATAATGTTGCAAGAAGACTCTTTGTGGATGCAGATTGTCGGCTCCTGGAGGGTTCCAGTGGCTAGAAGTTGAAGTGGAGGTTGTAGAGGAGTCCTGCTGGAATTTTGCAAGCTGAATCTGAGGACCCACCCAATAGAGAGATCCTAAATAGCCCTGAGAGGGGGATTGGTCACGTAGCCAGGTGACCACCTATCAGGAGGGGGCTCTGACGTCACCTCCCTGGCCTGGCCACCCAGATGCTCCCAGAGGTCCCTGTCAACCTTGGATTCAAGATGGCAGTACCTATGGACCCTCTGGAGGAGCTCTGAGCACCATCCCTGGGTTGGTGATGGACAGGGGAGTGGTCACTCCTCTTTCCATTGTCCAGTTTCGCACCAGAGCAGGGACCAGAGGTCCCTGAGCTGGTGTACACTGATTTATGCATGGAGGGCTCCAAATGAGCCTTTCAAAGCATACCAGTGGCTTGGGGAGGCTACCCCTCCGAAGCCATGTAACATCTATTTCCAAAGGGAGAGGGTGTTACCCACCTCTCCCAAAGGAAATCCTTCGTTCTGCCTTCCTGGGCTTGAGCTGTTCAAGCAGCAGGAGGGCAGAAACCTGTCTGAGGGGTGGCAGCAGCTTGGGCTGCCTGGAAAGCCCTGGAAGACTGGTAAGAGCAAGGCTGGGGGTCCTCTAAGGAGCACCCAGAGTGCATGGAATCATCCTTCCAATACTGGCAACATTATTAGGGTATGATTCCGACACGTTTGATACCAAACATGCCTATGTTCGGAGTTAACATTATGCAGCTGGACATAGGTAGTGACCTATGTCCAGTACACGCATAAAATGGCGTCCTAGCACTCACGGAGTCCATGAAAATGACCTGGAGTTCGTGGGGGCACCTCTGCTAGTGCAGGGGTGCCCTCACACACAGTTCCTTGCACCCTGCCCTCTGTCTAGGATGGCCTGCCATAGGGGTGACGTATAGTGACCTGGTGCAGGGACCTAAGGTGAAAAAGGGTGCATGCACCCTTTGCTGCAGGCTGCAATGGCAGGCATGAGGAACACTTTGGATGGGCTCCCCGTGGGTGGCATAATACACGCTTCAGCCCATGGGGATCCCCTGGTGCCCCAATGCCCTGGGTACCTATGTACCATATACTAGGGACTTACATTGGGGTACCAGTATGCCAAATGTGGGTTGAAAGTGGTACAAGTTACCAAGTAAGACGGGAGCGAGCATCATCCCTGGTGTCCTGGTTAGCAGGATCCCAGTGAACACGGTCAAACACTCTGACAACAGGCAGAAAATGGGGGTAACCATGCCAAGAAAGAGGCTACTTTCCTACATGAGGCTTAAGAGAGTTTATCTGTACGGCGTTTGCTATCCATCTCTTTTAATCTCATTTGAGTTTAAGTTTTAGAAATAGTCTTTAATGCTTCGTAGGGATTACTTACCCTAACCTATGAAATCTCACTTTTCTTCCCTAGCCAAAGGAAAATATCCCATACTTTCAGATGCTCCATTGTGGTTAACCTTAATCCCTATACGTCTAGAGGTCACTATACTGTAGCAGGATTTTGGTCCAAGTTTTTTTCTTACTTTTCAGTTCAATGGAAGTCGTGTTCTTTGATAAATGCTTCACTGCCACTGCCCTTGCAGTGTAGCTGCTCATTTTCACTGTTTAGGTTGTCTTGACACATGGGTAGTTCCTTCATTTTTGCTAGGATATCTCTAGTGAATACTTAACAGTAAGTGAGTCGGTGTGAATCCACCTGCGCTTTTCATCATTCTTTGTTGCTCTTTTTTGTATTCCTTGTTTTTAACTTAAAAACATCCTGAGCCTTTTAAATCATTGATGGAGAATTAATATGGTTAGTATTATCCTGTTTCCTATCTAGACCTGTGCTAACTACTGAATTATATGATGTGGGCCAGGATGCCACTTTGACCTATTGTGCCATCCTATTAAACTCATTTAATGTCATTGACGAAGTCATGTGTTCTAGCACTGCACTTTCTTCCAAGGTTTACTAATACTTTGTGTCGGATTTGTATTAATTTTGCAAAACAAACCAGAGGCAAAGTATTCTGGTGATATTTAATTTCCAAGGTGAATTTGCATTGGAAAGCTGCCCAAAGTAATGCAAAGTAGTGCAATAGGCTGCTTTGCGTCACTTTGCCTCAAGGGGGGCATATCATGGGTGGCACATGGATGTTACTATGCAACTACCCATGGGTTTTGATGGAAATCCCTATATACTAACATTGGTAGACAGAGATTTGCATCAGAAACTCACACCTCCTCGGACTAGAAGTGTGGAGCAAGTTTTAAAGCTCTCCACATTTTTCCATATACTGTAAAGTGAGAAAAAATATTAAAGCATAGTTTTTGTACCGGAATTGTCCTCTGCCTGACTGAATGCTTTCAACCTTGCACCAAAGTGCACTGGTTTATTCATTGGCACATGCCAGCCTAAGGTGCACCAGCACAGCGAGGGAGTACAATAGCACCATATCGTAATAGACATGATGCTGTGCTGCTCTATCACTTTCACAGAGTGCAGGAACTTTGGTTGCTACGCTGCATTGCGTGAAAAGTTAGTAAATCTGCCCCTCTATCTCTGCGCATTCCCACCAATTGTTTGTACACAATCAATATAAAAGTCTGCTTGACCATTAATGCCACTTTAATATTAGTTAACAAGCATTACTGGTTCTAAATAATTTACAGTACTAATATCCGTTTTAAAGCTAATGTATATGCAGTGATGTGCATTATCACGCTGATGACGTTCTTTTGTTAGCACTTTCGCTGTCTTTTATTTAGTTGCCAAACCGAGGTTTCGGAATATGATAACTAAAATGGCATCTTCTGAGATGTGAGTACGTCATTGCGCTGTTAGATTTATTAAAGAAGTCTTTCAATAAATACAAACGTCAGCGGGAGAGAAAACAAATATAACTATCAAACTATCAGGTTTCCGAAAAATGCATTAGTTTTACAGAATATACTGGTGATTTAAGCTGTTTTGACAAATAAATAGGAAAGAATAGCCATCCAGATCATGCTGTTTTTATTGACTATTCAATAGCCTGTGACCAAGTTGACAGACAGACTCTTTGCCCAGCAGGGACTGCCAGTGGTCTGTTGACGTTGCTGGATGCCCTATATTCCAATACCATACACATGGTCTGAAGGGGGCTGAGAGGGCTTTCAGGAAAATGGGTTATAGCATTAAAAAAGAGGCCTTTCTTGCACCCACATTGTTTTCGTAGGCTTAACTTCCTTCTTTGCTAGAGTAAAATGTTTCCTCTGAGAGTAGGCAATTCGGATATTAATGTGCTACCTTATGTGGACGATATAGTTCTGTTCAAACCCACATCAGTCTACAATAGGGTTTAAAGTGTTCCCACTTCATTTTCACAGAGACACTTTTTTTCAAGCTCACAACCAAAGTAGTTGCATTCAGGAAATCTACAAAGAAAGTGGATTTCGTTTGGAAGACATGGAATGATGGCTTTGAGAGGGTGTTAGGGTTTACATTTATGAATAATGTTGACTCAATACTTAAGTAGCAATTGCCTGTCCCTAGTTTAGCAGCAAATACTCTTTCTCACAATGGTGTTGTAAATAGTTTTTTCACTGCTATGAACAGAAGACATGTCTCCTCTAGGACTAAACTGCCCATAACACCACTGTATTATTCTGAAATCCAGAAATGCGAAAGTATTAAGTGATTGGATAAAAGTGAACAGGAAGTTTCTCAAAAGGTTGTTTAGGTGAAGGTGTTAGTTCAGTCTACTACAGTAGAACTGCAGCACAGCTCATTAAGGGGGTTATTCTAACTTTGGAGGAGTGTTAATCCGTCCCAAAAGTGACGGTAAAGTGACGGATATACCACCAGCCGTATTACGAGTTCCATAGGATATAATGGACTCGTAATATGGCTGGTGGTAAATCCGTCACTTTTCCGTCACTTTTGGGACGGATTAACACCTCCTCCAAAGTTAGAATAACCCCCTAAGTGTTGAGGATTTTACCACCCTCAGCTGAGCCCTTGTTAGGTTTGCTGTTTTTATATGTATAATTTACTTTCTTAAAGGGGCTTTCAGCCACCAATGTTCATACATTGGTGTGTTGTGTCATTAACATTTTGCTTCCACCCACAACACCTTATAGCTTGGGGAAAGGGGTCAGCCTACTTCAGCCACTGGTTAACTTCACATTGAGGGACAGCATTTTGATGTTTCACAATGAGTACATGTGCACACAAGGCAGTTCCCATCAGTGCTGGTGTTTTTTAGGTCGAGCCTAGGTAGCGTGCATGTGCTATCTGCAAGACATGCTGTATTCAGTCTATGGGCTTTAACCACGCCCACTATTCCAATTTGTTATTTGTTGTGCTTGTCTTAAATGCTTCCTTTTTAATGGTGCATTTTTTAAATGCCCCTCCTATGTGTGCTACATTCACGCTTCCTCCTGTTACAGCGCGTGATGGCCCCTCCTCCACCTGCCCATCTGAGCATTGCAGCCTTAGTGTTCTTTTGGTTGCCCATAGCGATGTGTTCACGCCACACCAGTGAAAAGACCATGTTTAGAAAGACACCAAAGGTTTCAGGTTTAGTTTGTTCTTGTGCCTCTGCTCTGGTATACTTAATTGATGTTTTCCAAGCCAATTTATCCTTCACTACTGTTTTAAAAATAATTGGCTCTGTGTGCATGTTTTGCACAGGCAGACACACACTCATCCACTTTCAGTCTCATTTTAAAGTCCTTTAAACAGTGCTGCTAGCTGCTTCTCTAGCTGCCTCTCTGGTCCCAGTAGTAATTCATCTAGACAGTGCTTCTAGCTGCTTCCCAGGTCCCACTAGTAATGTCTCAATCTCAGTCCTGAAGACAATGCTGTACTAAGTACGGGGTCTCTGGTCCCAGAGGTAATTCCTCCTTCTAAGTCCTCTAGACAATGATGAAGCTGCTTCTCTGGTCCCAGTGGTAAACCCTCATTCTTAATCCTATAGGCAGTGCTGCTAGCTGCGTCTCTGGTCCCAGTGGTAATTCTTCATTTTTAGTCCTGTAGGCAATGCTAAAGCTGCTTCTCTGGTTTCAGTGGTAATTCCTAATTTTTAGCCCTCTAGCCAGCTGCTTCTCTGTCCCAGTTGTACATCCTCATTCTTAATCCTATAGGCAGTGCTGCTTGCTGCTTCTCTGGTCCAGTCGGTAATTCCTCATTCTAAATCCTCTAGACAATGCTGCAAGCTGCTTCTCTGGTCTCAGTGATAATTCCTCAGTCTTAGTCCTGAAGGCAATGCTGCAGCTGCTCCTCTGGTCCCATTGGCATTTCCTCATTCCAAGTCCTCCAGAGAGTGTGCAGCTGCTTCTCTGGTCCCAGTGGAAATTCCTCATTCTTAGTCCTCTAGAAAGTGCTGCTAGCTGCTTCTTTGGTCCCATCGGTAATTCCTCATTCTAAGTCCTCATTCTAAGTCCTCAAGCAGGTGCTGCTAGCTGCTTCTCTGGTCCCAGTGATAATTCCTAATTCTAAGTCCTCTAGACAGTGCTGCTAGCTGTTTCTCTGGTCCCAGTAGTAATTCCTCATTCTTATTCCAGTAGACAATGTTGTAAGCTGCTTCTCTAGTCCCTTCGGTAATTCCTCATTCTAAGTCCTCTAGGCAGTGCTGCTAGCTGCTTCTCTGGTCCCAATGATAGTTCCTCATTCTAAGTCCTCCAGACAGTGCTGCTAGCTGCTTCTCTAGTCCCAGTGGCAATTCCTCATTCTATGTCCTCTAGACAGTGCTGTTAGCTGCATCTCTAGACCCGTCGGTCATTCCTCATTCTAAGTCCTCTAGACAATGTTGTAAGCTGCTTCTCTAGTCCCTTCAGTAATTCCTCATTCTAAGTCCTCTAGGCAGTGCTGCTAGCTGCTTCTTTGGTCCCAATGATAGTTCCTCATTCTAAGTCCTCCAGACAGTGCTGCTAGCTGCTTCTCTAGCCCCAGTGGCAATTCCTCATTCTAAGTCCTCCAGACAGTGCTGTTAGCTGCTTTTCTAGTCCTGTCTGTAATTCCACATTCTAACTCCTCCAGACAATGCTGCAAGCTGCCTCTCTGGTCCCATTGGTAATTCCTCATTCTAAGTCCTCTAGGCCTTGCTGCTAGCTGCTTCTCTGGTACCAGTGTAATTCCTCATTGTAAGTCCTCTAGACAGTGCCTCTAGCTGCTTCCCTGGTTCCAGTGGTAATTCTTCATTTTTAGTCCTGTAGACAATGCTGCAGCTGCTTCTCTGGTCCCAGTGGAAATGACTCATTCTAAGCCCTCTAGACAGTGCTGCAGCTGCTTCTCTGGTTCCAGTGGCAATTCCTCATTCTTAGTCCCCTATTAAGTACTGCTAACTGCTTCTCTGGTCCCGTCAGTAATTCCTCGTTCCAAGTCCTCAAGGCAGTGCTGCTAGTTGCTTCTCTGGTCTCATTGGTAATTACTCTTTCAAAGTCCTCTAGGAGGTGCTGCTAGCTGCTTCTCTGGTCCCAATGGTAATTCCTCATTATAAGTCCTCCAGACAGTGCTGCTAGCTGCTTCTCTGGTCCCGTCAGTAACTCCCCCATTCTACGTCCTTTAGGCTGTTATGCAGCTGTGCCTCTAGTCACAGTGGTAATTCCTTATTCTTAGTCATCTAGGCAGTGCTGCTAGCTACTGCTTTGGTCCCGTCTTTAACTCCTCCATTCTAAATCTTCTGTGGAGTGCTCCAGCTGTCTCTTTGTTCCCAGTGGCAATTCCACATTCTTAGCTGTCTAGACAGTGCTGCGAGCTTATTCTCCGGCCAGGTCAGTAACTCCACCATTCTAAGTCCTCTAGACAGTGCTGCAGCTGCTTCTCTGTTCCCATCAGTAACTCCCCCATTCTAAGTCGTCTAGGCAGTACTGCAGCCGTGTCTCTGTTTCCAGTGGTAATTCCTCATTCTTAGTCCCTCTCGACAATGTTGCAGCTGCTTCTCTGGTCCTGTTGGTAACTCGTCCATTCTAAGACTTCTAGGCCAGTGGTTCCCAACCTTTTGACTTCTGTGGACCCCCGATTTTATCAGTACTTGAGCCCGGGGACCCCCACTGAATCATTATTGGAACCCGAGGACCCCCACTGAGTCATTTCTGATAGCTGGGACCTAATATTATTATATTTTTTAAGCAGTCGCGGACCCCCTGAGGAGGCTTTGCGGACCCCCAGGGGTCCCCGGCCCACAGGTTGGGAACCATTGTTCTAGGCAGTGCTGCAGCTGTGTCTCTGTTTCCAGTGGTAATTCCCCATTCTAAGTCCTCTAGACAGTGCTGCAGCAGTGTTTCTGTTCATAAAAGACATGGGTGGTCATTATGACCCTGGCGGTATTATAACCGCAGGGCCAAAACGACGGGAGCACTGCCAACAGGCTGGCTGTGCCTCCCGGCGTATTTTCGCGGTCGCACCGCCGGGGCCGGCGGTTTACCACCACAATGGCCCCGGCGGATGTAATCCGCCAGGGCAGCGCTGCAAGCAGCGCTGCCCTGGGGATTATGACATCCCTACCGCCAGCCTGTTTCTGGCGGTTTGCACCGCCAGGAAGAGGCTGGCGGTAAGGGGTGTCCTGGGGCCCCTGGGCGCCCCTGCACTGCCCATGCCACTGGCATGGGCAGTGCAGCGGCTCCCTAACAGGGCCCCGGCCAGCTTTTCACTGTCTGCACAGCAGACAGTGAAAAGCGCGACGGGTGCAACTGCACCCGTCGCACGGCCGCAACACCGCCGGCTCCATTAGGAGCCGGCTCCTATGTTGCGGCCTCATCCCCGCTGGGCCGGCGGGCGCATACTTGGTTTGCGCCCGCTGGCCCAGCGGGCATGTCGTGATGGGGGTGGCGGGACTGCGGGCGCATTGGCTGCCGCACGGCGGTTACTGCTTGGCGGGTGGCGGTAGCTGCCCGCCAATGCCGTAATGACCCCCATTGTCATTTACAACGCCAATAGCTCTAACTCTCAAATGCGAGAACTATTGCATTCTAAATGCTTGTTTAACTTTATAATTACTTTAGTTTTGCCTTTGTGTTTAGAGCCTGAGATGAAATAAGGCCACTTTCTACCAGATGGGAGCACAAGCCACATTCCATCTTTATCAATTTGTGTCTCTTGCCAATGGTGTTGTAAATTCCTTTTGAAATGTCTTTTGTTTGTCTTACTGCTGCTACTTCACAGCATAACGGGCTGCACCCATTTGAACCAGTTCTACGTTAAGTTGTTCTCTTTTTTTAGCATGTATGCAGTACACAAACCAAAAGATTCAATTTTATACATGTACATTCATGAGCAGACAATTCTTTAGAACATTTTTTCTGAACTCAATTTCACCAATGGCTCCTTAATAAATTTTGCACAGGAAGACAATCACCCTTTATTGTGAATAATTTGCAGCACTGTCTCTGTTCCTTTCCTTCTTTCTTTGTTTCTTTCCTCCTTTACTCCTTCTTTTCATTTGCCTTCTTTCTTTTTCTTTCTCCCTAGTTTTCTTTTTTCTTTCTGTCCTTCCTTTATCCCTTCTTTCCAGCTTTCTTTCCTTCTTTTGTTCCTTTCTTTTTCTCTTTTGTTGTCTTTCTTTTTTCTTCTTTCTTTCCACCATTCTTGCCTTCCTTCCTTCTTTCTTGCTTTCTTTTCTTCTTTTTGTTTTTTCCTGCTTTCATTCTTGCCTCCCTTCTTTATTTTTTACAGTCTTGCCTTATTCTTTGTCTTCTTTCTTTTTTGTTGTTGTTTGTTTCTTTCTTTCTCAAAGGCACGAGGTTGGCGGCCAGTGACAGAAGGATTGGCATTTCAGGTCTGTGTTAGCCAATATATTTTGTATTTTACTAAAATTATATGTATGGCATAGTTACTTATAGGGGTTTTCAGTCACACTTCATCCATTTGTGTGCGGTTGCATCATTCACATTTTTCTCCAACCCACTCAAGCATGCATCAAAGGGTAATGCATCAGCCCACTTTAGCCATTAGCTGACTTCACTATGAGTTATGGCATGCTGCCCTTTCACAATGAGCCCATTGATACACAAACTATTTCCCTTCAGTGCCTAGAAATACTACAGTAATGTGTGTTTTTTTTAAGATCGTAAACATTTTGCCTTTAGTCAATGTGTATTTTTACTTGACAAACAGCCAGGAGGTTCCTCAACAATAATGTTTTGCAAAAAACATGAAAAAAACAAACAAGAATTGCCAAAGGGATGGCAGAGGACACCAGACTTATTTGCTTTGCCTAAGTTCGTGTGATATTTCCAGCAGTTTGTGCTTAAACCTTCTTAACCTCATTTTCCTCAAAATATATCAAAGCCAAATTAGCACACAATACAACAAAGCCATCATCTGAACTGTGGTTTATAATGATTTTTCATTGCATACTGACCATGTATCGATTGATATGGTAAAATATAATGGATGAAATGGGTATAAAAGAAACCTAATAATTTGTTAAATGTGCCAGACTTGTGAGTTTATGAGTAGTGGTTATATGTACAACTCTGAATTTGGAGGTACACATAATACCATGCAACTCTGGGGGAATTTTGCAAAATGTGTTCATTCCTGCACACTGGCTTATGTTGGAAGCCGAAAAACCTGAGAAATTCACTTGATAGCACATGAGTTACCATTCTGTGTTTCTACACTTCTCCAGATACCTCACTTGTGTAGATAATAGCCACCAAAAGAAAAAGGTCCAAATGCAAGAAGGAAACATCAAGATTTTCCGTCAAAGTTATTCATTCTAGCAAATGGACTCAGCCAGGCCAGCACCCAGAAAAACCTACTAAACCCATACATTTCTTAGAACTAGACACAAGGGGAGTCCTGGTGGATCCTACTACAACTTCATACCAGGAATGTCCTTCAAACACCAAACACCAAACGTTGGCTAATTCACTGATTTTCCTCATATTTTTGTGAAGGAAAGTTTCAGTACCTTTGGGGATCCACAATTTTGTTTTATCACCCAGCCTTCCCACACTCCTTCCAATAAAAAGGGTACCCTATGTTTGTGAGTGGGGCAATCATCCATAGCAGGTACCTGTCAAAATATGGACTGTATGAAATCAATCTGCTGTTAATGGGAGACAGTGTTTCAATCAGATGCAGAGTGAGAAGGAGGGATGGTAAGACATTGGCCACTGGCTTGAAGTGCCTATGTTTTGTATCATATAAATATTTGGAGACATAGATCCTCATTACAACCCTGGCGGTCGGTGATAAAGCGGCAGTAATACTGCCAACAGGCCGGCAGTAACAAAATTGGAATTATGACCACAGCGGAAACGTCTCAGACAAACAGCCACTTTAACACACTGACCGCCACGGCTGAATATACAAGCACCACGGCGGTAACCGCCAACAGCTAGGCTGAAGACAATGTAACGCCGACACTATTATGACCTGCCAATCCACCACTTTTTCCGGGGCGGTACCAACGACATCAAAAGCCTGATGGAAACAGATCTCAGAAGTTAAAGGACTCACCTGCGGACACTCAGGGAAAAACCACGACTCCATGGAGCCCGAGTTGCACATATTCCCCATACTCGTCTACCTTCTGCTGCATTATGAACATCCGCACCTGGCGAAGACGACCACGGTGAGTAATGCCGCCTAGCACACAGGGGAGGGGGGAGGAAAAAGAGAGTGACACAGACACGCAACATGCAACACCCCCAACACCATACACACAAACAGATGCAGTAACATTACATATTCTCGCCGTACCCCCCAGGAATAATGCAAGGATAAAATGATTTGAAGAAAGTGAGTGTAATACGAAAAAATACTAGGAATAAGTGCATCAAAACGTATATACATATTTACAAATGTAGGAACACTGCCCAGTCCTCAATGTCTGTGGGCCACGGGGCCACATCACTTAGGCCAAGGCCCCACCTCACTCCTGCAACAACACAGAGAGAACACTGCAGGGGCATCAGGTCGAAAATACACAGGCACCTCAGGGGTATGGGGAATGGGGGGCACCTCAGCTGGAAGATGGTACAACGCCACTGGTTCTGGATGGGGCTACATGCCCACTGCTTGGTCCTGGGGAGTGCAAGGCAACAATCTCTCAAGTGGGTGGTTTGCCCACTGCTTTGTCCTGGGGAGTGCAAGGCCACAGTCTCTCACGTGGGTGGTTTGCCCACTGCTTGGTCCTGGGAGAGCAAGGCCACAGTCTCTCAAGTGGGTAGTTTGCCCACATGCTCTGGAGGGGGCAACATGCCCTGTGGTTGGTCCTGGGGAGTGCAAGGCCACAGTCTCTCAAGTGGGTGGTTTGCCCACTGCTTGGTTCTGGGGAGTGCAAGGCCACAGTCTCTCAAGTGGGTGGTTTGCTCACTGCTTGGTCCTGGGGAGTGCTTTTCCACTGGTTCTGGAGGGGGCATTATGCCCAGTGTACTTCAACCTGGGAAGGATGTGGTGAGTGGATGGTTTCTTCCACTGGTTCTGGAGGGGGCATTGTGCCCAGTGTGCTTCATCCTGGGAATGATGGGGTGAGTGGATGGCTTCTTCCACTGGTCCTGGAGGGGGCATTGTGCCCAGTGTGCTCCGTCCTGGGAAGGATGGGATGAGCGGATGGCTTCTCCCACTGGTTCTGGAGGGGGCATTGTGCCCAGTGAGCTTCATCCTGTGGAGGATGGGGTGAGTGGATGACTTCTTCCCCTGGTTCTGGAGGGGACATTGTTCCCAGTGATGCAGATCTTGGGGAGTGCAAGGTCACAGTCTCTCAACAGGGTGTCAGACCCACAGGATTTGCAGGACCCAGGCCGCACAGCAGCCCATGGATGCAGGACTACACACTGCCCGCCGGTGGTGGCGGCAGCTGCTCAGTGGTGGCAGTGGCGGTGCAGGTGTCGGTGCTGGCAGTGGTGGGGGTAGCCTCCAGCCCTTCCCTTGCAGCCTCGGACAGCTGCCCACTGGGGCTGCTGCTGCTGGTGACGGTGCAGGTGTCGGTGCTGGCAGTGGTGGGGGGAGGCTCCAGCCCTTACCCTGCAGCCTTCGACGGCTGCCCACTACGGCTGCTGCTGCTGGCGGCGGTGCTGGTGGCAGTGCTGGAAGTGGTGAGGAGAGGCTCCAGCCCTTCCCCTGCAGCCTCGGATGGCTGCCCACTGGGGCTGCTGGCGGCGGTGCTGGTGGCAGTGCTGGCAATGGTGGGGGGAGGCTCCAGTCCTTCCCCTGCAGCCTTGGACGGCTGCGCACTGGGGCTGCTGCTGCTGGCACTGGTGCTGGTGGCGGTGCTGGCAGTGGTGGATGGAGGTTCCAGACCTTCCCCTACAGCCTTGGGCGGCTGCCCACTGGGGCTGCTGCTGCTGGCGGCGGTGCTGGTAGTGGTGGGGGGGAGGCTCCAGCCCTTCCCCTGCAGTCTCGCACGGCTGCCCACTGGGGCTGCTGCTGCTGGCGGCAGTGCTGGCCGCGGTGCTGGCTGCTGTGCTGGTGGCGGTGTTGGCTGTGGTGGGGGGAGGCTCCAGCCCTTCCCCTGCAGCCTCGAACGTCTAAACCACCATGGTCCCAGCACCAGGCCTCTTATCCTTTTTCCCTGCTGGTGCAGGCCCCTTGCCCTTCCTGTCAACAGCTGGGGATTCCCCCTTGTCCTTCCCATTAGCAGCTGGGGGTGCCTCCTTGCCCTTCTCTGTAGCAGCTGGGGTGCCTCCTTGCCCTTCCCTGTAGCAGCTGGTGGTGCCTCCTTGCCCTTCCTAGACGCAGCTGGTGGTGCCTCCTTGCCCTTCCTGGTGCAGGCATCCTTTCAGTGTGGCTGCCTGGTGCCGGGGTCCTCTCCCACCTGCAGTAGCTGTCGACACTACTGTGGCCGTGGACTGGGTGGCTGAGGTACTTGTCCGGGTTCTGACCACACTGGCCCGATGTGAAGGACGGGGGGGATGGGGGTGGTAAGGAAGAGGTCAACGGTGAAGAGGAAAAGCTTCTTATGGACATTGGGGCAGGAAGTGGGTGAAGGTTTGGGAGTGGAGGAAGAGGAAGTGGTTGTAGGAGGTGTCTGTCTGCTGATTTTGGGTGCAGGTGCATAGGTTGGATGCTGTTGTGAGGTGGATGGCTGTTGGGTGTCTGAGTGCTTGTGTTTGTGTACTTTGGGAGGAGGGGCACAGACACAGTGGGAGAAGACACAGGGGACGTGTGCATGGATATGGAGGTAGTGACTGCCAGTGAGGGGCGTGTAGTGATAGGCGTGATGGTGGTAGTGGATGAGGATGTGGTGCATGCAGGTGTGAGTGTAGACGCTACTGAGAGGGAGGTGGATGACGAGGAGGGGGGGACACAGTGGAGGCAGTGGATGTTGGTATGTCTGATTCTGGATGGTGTTTGTGTGAGTGCCTGTGGGATGATGTTTGGTGCTTGTGTTTACCTGAACCACTCCTGTGTGTTGTCCTGTGTGCATGCTGGTCTGCCTGTGTGCTTGGGATAGGTTAGGGTTGAGGGGAATGGGATTGGGTAGAGGAAGTTGGAGGGGGGAGGCTAGAAACAGGGACAATGGCTGCCATCAGAGAGGAGGCCAGAGCCTGGATTGATCTCTGTTGGGCCCCCATGTCAGAGTGAATGCCCTCGAGGGATGCATTAGTCTGTTGCAAATGGGCTGCCAGCCCCTGGATGGCATTCACAATGGTTGATTGCCTAACAGAGATGGATCGCAGGAGGTCAATAGCCTCCTCACTCAGGGCAGCAGGGCTAACTGGGGCAGGGCCTGAGGTGCCTGGGGCGAAGGAGATGCCCACCCTCCTGGGCAAGCGGGCACAGGAAACACACTGAGGGGCTGCTGGGAGGGCGGTGCTGGTACGGGGGTGGTGGCTGTACCTGTAGTTGCGTTGGGCAAATAGGTGTCCGACACCACCAGGGAGCTTCCATCGGTGGAGGTATCACTGTCCGAACTGTCCCCTCCGGTCTCCTCCGTGGTGCCCCCCTTGCCATCTGTCCCACTGGTGCCCTCACCGTCGTTGGATTCAGCCTCTTGGGCCCTGTGGGATGCAGCTCTCCCCGTCACCGGTGCCTCTGCTCCTCCGCCAGATGATGCTAATGCACATAAGGACAGGGTGACAAAACAAAAGGAGGGGGGGAGAGACAAAGGATACACTTTGTCAATGGTGGCAACAACACCTGCGTTGGCGTACACAGCACACTCACACAGGGAACAGCCCACGCACTAGGCAATGTACTAACAGTCACAATGCTAGTCACCAGCCCATGGACAGGGACATCTAACGCCAAATGCAGCATACCTGAGACCCACAGACCCCTGCCAAGTAGTGGATGTCTACTAGCTTGGTGGGAGGTATTTTAAATCAGACCCCCGCCCAAATTGTGACCTACCCTGCAATGTCCAGGCTGGCCTAGGGGCACCCACAGGCCCACATTCCCCACCCGGATGCCACTCCACCACGCGCAAGTAGTAATTGGGGCACTGTACTCACCCCCTTGTGGTTGCTGTGATGCCCTCAAGCGCCCATCCAGCTCCGGATAGGCCACCGCCAGTATGCCGGCCATCAGGGGGGTCAGGGTTTGATGGGCACCCCTTCCTCGTTAGGGGGCCATCCCCAGGTGGGCCTCCGCCGTCTTCCGTGCCCAGTGTCTCAGGTCCTCCCACTGTTTCCGACAGTAGGTGCTCCCCCTGCCGTAGACCCACAGGGTCCGCACGTCCTTGGCGATGGCACTCCATATGCCCTTTTTCTGATGGGCGCTGACCTGCAGAGAAATACACATAGGAAAAGGTATCAGTCAGACCGTCCTGCCTGTTACACTCATGGCCCACCATAGCCCACACTTCCCCTTACGCACAGACATGGCCCACCATACATGCAGCACGCTGCCCATTGCCCTTCCACCAACCCCCCCACATGAGGCCTTCACACACACCACTCCATGCATTCATGCCCCATGCATCGTGCTCATAGTGTACACACCTGCTGGTCTGGAGGCCCATATAGCATTCAGTACTGGGGTAGGACCCCATCCACCAGTTGCTCCAACTCCGCTGCGATGAAGGCAGGGGCCCTTTCCACAGTGATACGAGCCATGGTAGGTTACAGACACAGGTCACAACAGCACATGCAGTGTAGGTCCTCTCCTGTTGAAGGTCAGGTAGCAAGTGAGTGAACAGATAGAAAATGGCGGTCACGTCCGCGGCGGTGCGTACCGTCACCGCCGGGGTACATCACCATTGGCCACTGTAACCCATAGGGCCCAATGTTAACCAATGAGGAGTTGCACAGTGGTTTTCGACCGCCTCCCGCAATGGCGCACAACGTCTGCAGAATTACCTCATTTCCACATGTCCCTCCTAACAGGACACGCGGACGCCATTTCATGTGGGGGTGCAGGCCATGGCACCTAACTGTGTCGCAGTACACATAAGCACAATTTGGGCCTATCCAACAATATACTGTTACAGTCACAACATACAATGAGGTGTAGTGTTTGGAAATATGGGATAGTGACCAGCTACTCACAGTTTAGCCCCCTAGATTGCAACCGCTGTGGATGAATAGAAGATGGAAACGTCCCCCCCGTGTACATGCCTCTGGTGGACTTTGCAGCAATGGATTACAGGCACATTATCCTCACCTATAGACTGGACAGGGCCACAATCACAGAGCTGTGCGCCCAATTAGAGCCTGACCTGATATCTGCTATCCATCACCCCACCGGGATCCCCCCCTCTTGTACAAGTGCTATCAGTGCTCCATTTCTTGGCAACTGGTTCTTTCCAAGTGACAGTGGGCTTGGCAGCAGGAATGTCACAGCCAATGTTCTCAATAGTGCTGACCAGAGTGTTGTCTGCCCTGATTAAACACATGTGCAGCTACATCGTTTTCCCCCAGGTGGAGGATTTGGCCACAGTGAAAGCTGATTTCTATGCAATTGGACATATCAACATTATTGGGGCTATTGATGGTACACATATTGCATTTCCCCTCCCCTCGGAGAAATGAACACATGTTCAGAAATCGAAAGAGCTTTCACTCTATGAATGTGCAGAAAGTGTGCCTGGCGGACCAGTACATCGCCTATGTCAATGCAAAGTATTCTGAGTCTGTGCATGATGATGCCTTTATCCTGAGGAAAAGCAGCATCCCATATGTGATGACTCAACTCCAGAGGCACAGGGTATGGCTAATAGGTGAGCCCTGGTTCCCACCCAGTGGATGTTGGTGTATGGGTATATTGTGGGCCCTAAGGCTGAGTGTGTGGCTAACAGCTGTCTCTCGATATTTGCAGGTGACTCTGGTGACCCCACCCTCTCATGGCTACTGACCCTAGTGAGGAATCACAGGACAAGGGCAGAGGAACGTTATAGTGAGGCACATGGGCGAACAAGAAGAATCATAGAGAGGACATTTGGCCTCCTAAAGGCTAGGTTTCATTGCCTCCATCTGACAGGTGGATCCCTGTGCTACTCACCCAAGAAGGTCTGCCAGATCATCGTGGCATGCTGTATGTTGCACAACCGTGCCTTACGTCGCCAGGTGCCTTTTCTGCAGGAGGATGAGGCTGGAGATGGCTGTGTGTCAGCAGTGGACCCTGTGAACAGATGAGGAGGCAGAGGATGAGGATGAGGACAACAGAAGTGCAGTAATTGGACAATACTTCAAATGACACACAGGTAATACAGGGTAACTTCACATTTAAATGACTGTTTTGTGTTTGACATTGTCACTGGCAGGCTGATTTTCCCATTTCTATGGCTACTCACTGTACCCTTTGGCATCTCTATTTGCAGATATTTGTGCCCCACTATCACTCCTGGTGTGTTGACTGCAGCCAACTACAGGTCTTTCTTATGTATACATTACTGTACAATTTGTATTGCAGCGTTTAAAGCTTGTTAAACGAATACCTAGTTCAATCATTTGACAGACTCCATTTTATTTTTCAAATGGTGTTTATTTAAGCGCAAATAAGTAGAGGGGAATGTGCAATGGGCTGGGTTGATGATGGAGGAAAGTCCAGGATAGAGTCCAGTCTATGTGGATCACAGGTGCATTGTCCAAGGGGGCATATGAAGTGGAGCAATGGCAGTTCAAGGTGGACAGGGTGACAGGGTGGGACACAAGGGTGACAATCAGGAGAGTCTTATCTCCTGGCGGGGGTCTTGGCAATAGTCTCTGGCTTCTGCCTGGATCACAGGGACTGTTTGCTGGGTGGCTCTCCTTCCGCAGGGGGAGGGGTGCTGGTGGCCTGTTGGTCCTGTGGCGGGGCCTCCTGCCCACTAGCAGCAGCAGAGGTGGAGGGCTGGTCATCGGTTTGGCTAGTGGTAGGGGCCCGGTGGGGTGCCACTGCCTCCCTCATAGTGTTGGCCATGTCTGCCAGCACCCCTGCAATGGAGACCAGGGTGCTGTTATCAGACTTAAAGTCCTCCCTGATCCCCAGGTACTGTCCCCCCTGCAGCCCCTGGTTCTCCTGCAACTTGTCCAGGATCTAGCCCATCGTCTCCTGGGAATAGTGGTATGCTCCCAGGATCTTGGTGAGTGCCTCCTGGAGAGTTGGTTCCCTGGGTCTGTCCTCCCTCTGTCACACAGCAGTCCTCCCAGCTTCCCTGTTGTCCTGTGCCTCTGTCCCCTGAACCGTATGCCCACTGCCACTGACCCCAGGTCCCTGATCGTTCTGTGTTTGTGGGGTGACCTGGGGACCCTGTAGTGGTGGACACACTGGTGATTGACGTGTCCTGGGAACAGAGGTATGGGCCTGCTGGGTGGATACTGTGGTGGTGTTTCCTGAGGGGGGGAGGCTCTGTGGTGGTATGGGACTGTGCCTGGGTAACCGACTGTCTGGAGATCCCTGTTGGGCCAGGTTGGTCATCCAGATCCAGGCGTCCAGAGCTGCTGTCATCACTGTGGGCCTCTTCTGGTGGGGGGGACTGGATGTTGCTAGCACCTCCTCTCCGGTGACGTTGGCTGGGGGACCTGTGGGGATGTAAATGCAGTGTTATATTTTCTGCATGTGACATCTTGTGCATGGGTGTGTTGCCCTCTAAGGTTGTTATTGCCCTGTCAGCTTTGCCTTGTGTGAGTAGTTATTTGATGGGCTTGCTGTTTCTCTCTTGTGTGCGTGCTTTAGTGATAGGTGGCCATGCAGGTCTGTGATGGGGTCCATGCATTGGTGTTGTATGCAGGGCTTGGTATTGGGAGGGGTGGGTTGTGATGGTGTGGTGTGCAGGAGGTGGTTGAGTGATGGGAGTGTGGGTAAGGGTGGGGGTTTGTGATGGCATGCAGGTAGGGGGGGTGATAGTAGTAAAGAGTTGACTTAACAGAGTCAAGTCCTCCTCCTTGTGGGGGAGGAGGAGGGGGTCCACCACCAGTCCACTGTACAGCTATTTGGTGTCTTGCTGCTGTGGAAATCACCTTCACCCGTAGGTCGTTCCACCTCTTCCTGATGTCATCCCTTGTTCTGGGGGTGCTGTCCCACGGCATTGGCCCTGTCCACGATTCTCCGCCATAGCTCCATCTTCCTAGCAATGGATGTCTGCTGCACCTGTGATCCGAATAGCTGTGGCTCTACCTGGATGATTTCCCCCACCATGACCCACAGCTCCTCTTCAGAGAATCTGGAGTGTGGTTGTGGTGCCATGGGTGTAGTGTGAGTGGTGTGGGTGAGGGTGTGTGGGATGATGTGTTGGGGTGTGTGATGTAAGGTGCGTGGATGGTGTATAGGTAATGGTGGTGTGTGGCTGTGGTCTTGTCTGGGTTCTTGCTATCTCTCTTGTGGCACCTGTTTGTATTCATAAAGGGTTGTGAGTACTGTGGGTGTGTGTTTTATAGTGGTGTGGTGTGTATGTGTGTCAGGTGTGTGTAGTTTGAATTGTCCAATGTGGTGTTGTTTTGTATGCGGTGATTCGTGAGTCATAATGTTATGGGCGTAGTTCTGTTGGCGTAATGGTGTGGGTTTTGCTACCGCCAGTTTATCACTGACCTTTGGGCTGGCGGACTTGTGTGTGTGGCTGTATATTGACGGATTGCTATGTGTGTGTCATTAGATGGGTAGCGGTGATACACCGTGGCGGCCGTATGTTGGCGGTAGTCAGCATTGCAGTAAGCAGTACTTACCGTCAATTTCATAATGAGAGCCATAGTCTTTTTTCACCCCTATTTTGACATTTGCAAGGCGTTTTTAGTAAGAAGACATACTGGGATCCAAGCAAGTCACACCACCCTGGACCTGCTCAAGTTTAAGGGTTTCAGAAATACCCAGGGTTGGTAGGCTTCCCTGGTTGCTAGCTAACCTAGAGCCTGAATACTACAGCAATACACCATGGCAAGGTAAATGAAATTGGGGTATCTTTTTGAGTAGCTTTCACACATGGGCCAGCCTATTCTACCTTCCCTACAGGCAGAAATACTGTCTGGTAACCAGGGGTGGGGTCTGATGCTAAGATGGACCAATTCCCCACTCAATACCTTTTCTCACTTTTATCACCTACCTGCCCATCCAAGGGTAGGGGTAGAGGGGTGGCAGAAAGCTCACCTTGTCATCATGGTAAAAAGTGATGATCAGAATGGGTGCAAGATTTGCCTATCCTGAACTTGCACTGTCGGCCACACCCCGGGGCACCAGACAGCCTTCCAGCCACCAGGAGCCAGAATGGGGGTACTAATCTCCTTTCAGCTGGCCAAACGTTAAACATATACCTAAAAGAATCAAAATTTCTTCTCACTTGACATGGAAATGTCTGCAATATTCAGACAGTAGGCTCCGTAAGGGTCAGAAAGACTGGTGGGCTTTAGGAGTGGGAGATATGGCTCATCACCCCATTAGTTATACTAAGACTAAATCTACCTCTGGTGATTGGCGGGCATTCTGCTTCCCAGAGGGGGGAAAGGCATATCCACAGGGGGAATAGGGGGCCATGGGTGTGGGGCGCAGCTTGATACAAGGATGGAACATCCTCACCACATTCATTTTTTCCTGGTAAGTAGTGTGTGTCCCTAATGAGGGGATGGCACAACAGACAGCAGACATAAAACAAATGGCAAAAGTTACCTTGAGGGCAAGCAGGTCATCTAGCCCAACCTCCACAGCCTAAACTGATTTTCCCTCCCTGAGGGTGGGGGTGATCAGCACGTTGGTCCCTTTTTAGGACTCCAAAGATGGTTAAGCCCCATTGGACAACAAGGAGTCTACTAGTGGGGAGATTGGCCTTGCCTGTCCCAGAGATCCACTCCAGCCAACACCTGCATACTTTCCCCTCCTCCTGAGGGATCAGAGGTGGGACAGCTCCAGGAGCTTAGGCTGTCAGGGAAAGAGCAAAGTCCATTAGGCACCAGCCCCAGAAATGCAGGGGGTGCGTAGAAGCCAAAAAGTGGCATGCTTTGTGCCAGGAACCCCAGCTTTCTAAAGCACATCCTTCTTTTTTGTTACACCAAAAGTTACCTCTTGAGTTCAGATGGCATTTCATGGCAGCTGAGGGGTGCAAATTTTGATGACAAAGTGGTTAGATATGTTGGGGTAGCTGGCCTTTTACAGGCCCACTCTATCTCTTGTCAGGGTGTATGCCTCTTCCCCACTGGCACCAGAATTTCTGATCTCTGTGACCGAGCTATTGCTACAATTTCACACTGGACGCTGGGTTTTAGCAGGTATCCTTAATGGTGTGGATGACCTGTCGCTGGATAGCAAGATGTACTCGAGGACGTGGACAGGCCAGACACTCCTAACCAAATTCCTGACATTTATGTGTTTCACAGATACGTGGCGACATAACCCACCCAGTTTAGATGGGGTTCACTTTCTTCTCTGGTTTCAACAAAGTTCATAAGGCCACACTGGGGGAGGAATTTGTAGGTAGCAAATGGGCAAAAATTGGAGAACCAATGGGACGTTTGATACCTTGAGACTCGTGTCCTTGAGTTGGAATCACAATATCTGCTTTCACAGGATCCAGGTACTCTTTGAGATTCACTACACATGCAATATAGATTTCTCAACAAACTCTGTTAAACAATGTAAAGACAGTGTGGCTAGCCACACAGAGTCAGGTTTATCAATAGAGGGACAAACCCAGCAGAACAATACATTGCCTCTGCTCCAATGCCATGTCTTGAAGTCCAATCTCTTACATTCATAATAAACAAGGGAATATAATCACCAGTGACCTTATCTGAACAGATCCACAGCCTATGACTCTAACCTTTACACATAGCCTGACCTGCAACCCCTGGAGGGAATGGCAGCCTTTACTGCAGATGTCCCCACTCGCAAAGTGTCCCACCAGCACTGCGCACTCCTAGGTGAGGAGACTATGGTGGAGTAATTGGGTGAGTCGCTTGGGAAACTGCAACCAGGCAAGAACCCTGGCCCTAATGGGTTCCCAGCAGAGTTCTATAAGCCTGCATGGTTCCACCATAAGAGTGCTGCTCTTGGGGGTGTTCCAGGAGGCATTAGGTGTGGAGGACTCTGTAGATTTATGCACAGTAGACATAGCAGTGATCCCTAAACCCGGTCTCCCCACAGATTACTTTCCCTCCTATCCCTCATATCTCTCCTCAGTATTGAAGTGATGGTCTGAGTTAAAACCTTGGCAAAACATTCACTAACGGTGTTGCCTTTGCTCATCCATTCTGACCAGTCAGGCTTTATGCTCAAAAGTGCCACCAGACGTAATGTGTTGTGACTCTATAATGCCCTCCCCCGTCCCACCCACTAGCGGGCCATCAGGCTCTGCTGCTAATCGATTTCTACAAGGCATTTGATACAGTGGGTTGGGGCTATCTCTTTGCTCTGCTGGAGAAAATGAAATATGGCCCCCTCTACATCAGCTACAATAGACAACTCTACACAGAGTTGACTGTATGTTTTTGGATAGGTAATAAAGTATCTAGAGTTTTTCTAGTTGTTTGACTTGGCCCTCTCTGCAGGGTCACCCCCAAACATTTTGCCTTCACCCTCCTGTTTTAGGAACCCGTTTCTTTTGGCCTTGAGGACACTATGCACTTTACCACTGCTAACCAGTGTTAAAGTGCTTGTACTCTCTCCTTTGAACATGGTAGAATTGGCTTACACCCAATTGGCACATTTAAATTACTTGTAAGTCCCTAGTAAAGTGGTACTGCATGTGCCCAGAGCCTGTACATTAAATTATACTACTGGGACTGCAGCACTTATTGTGCAACCCACTTAAGTAGCCCTTTTGAAACATATCTCAAGCTTGCCATTGCAGCCTGTATGTGCAGTTTTAAACTGCCATTTCGACCTGGCAAAATGAAGCTGTTAGCAGGCCTAAGCCTTCCTTTATAATACATATCGTTCCCCCCTAGGTTAGAGCCCAAACAGCCCAAAGGCAGGATGCAGTGTATTTAAAAAGTTGGGCATTTACTAGTAGCTTTAACGTGTATTGGCAGTAAAACTACTCTTAAATTTGCTTTTCACTACTGCGAGGCCCACCTCTCCCACAGGATAACATTGAGTTAACTTATTACATTTAATAAGTGATAACCTTCCACTAATCATTTGAGACCCAGACAAGCTGGGGCCAGGTCAGAGAGGCAGACACCTCTAGCAGTGAAAACCTCCACAACCTTCTCCTACTTCAAAGATGCCACCAGGAATAAATGTTGGACCCTCAAGCCCAACTCTTCAGTACACCTCTGGCCCTGTTGAAGACTCAGCATGACTGCTGTGCTGCAAGAAGAACTGCTACTTTGCTATCTTGCTACTCTGCTGCCCTGCTCTCTGCTACCTGAGTTAAATGGACTGGACCTGCATCTTCAACACAGAACCAAAAGAGTGACTCCAAAGGCTAGTTGACTGGCATCCTGATCAAAACCTCAGGGATAGAGAAGGCATCAGCCTTCTTGAACCCAGCCTCTGGACTCTTCCTGCTGTGTCTCTTGTCCTCCTAAGTGGTGCCATTCCAGTCCTGGATCCTTGAAAGTGGGCCTGAAGGTGCTCTGCCAGACTAGCTGGGGTTGAAGCAGAACAGATGCAGCAAGAACACATCGCCTCGCAGCTCTGCATCAGAACCATTCAGGTGTGACTCATCCCTGACACAGTACACCACAGCTCTTCAGACCAACTGCACTCCACAGCTCTTTGGACCTACTGCACTCCACCTCACATTCCAAGCCTGCAACTCCTCAGAACTGCTGCTGGCAACGCAGCCTTGACTCAGGACCTTGCATCGCAGCCCCGCAGCTCTCCAGAATCACCACTGTGCAACACATCCTCAACGCAGACCCTCGCATTGCTGCCAGCAGCCTATTGGAACTGCCGCTGTGCAACTCATCCTCCACGCTGGATCTCACAATGCTCTGCAACCCGGATTAAGGGTACTTTGTTTATCAGGCTAACTTGGTCTCTGTATCCAGCCCGCACTCCATCGCAGTCGGTCTGCACTTGTGACTTTTTCCCAGACTTTTTCCCAGTCCGGTGTGAGCAGATTACCACAGTTGGCATGTTGTGCTTTTAGGCGCTATTTTAAATTAAATTGGGTTTTATGATTGGAGTTTTGTCATTTTGGTCTCATATAATGTATTACATTTAACTCTTTTTTTCTAAATTGGTGTTGTATTTTCACTCTACTGCTTTTTTAGGTGCTGCATACATACCTTACACATTGCCTCTAAGTTAAGCCTGACTGCTTTGTGCCAAGCTACCAGAGGAATAAGCACAGGTTAATTTGGGGTTTGCTTGTGACTTCACCCTGACAGAAATTGTGGTCGCTGCTTGTGTAGGGTTTCACCCACCCCCCTTAACCTGTAATTCAATTTATTACACTAGTGCAGCAAGGCACTCGACAGGGGTGCCCATAACTACCCTTGCTCTTTGCTCTGCCCATTGAACCCTTAGCAGTGTTGCTCAAAGTGGACGCTCTGATTCTGGGGGTTGAATGGACAGACAGAGTGGCTTTCAATGTCATAATATACGCAGATGCTGTCTTAATCTTTTCGAAAAAGCCTTAATGTTTATGCCATGATCATTCCACAGATTCTGTGTGTGTTTGAGGAGGTATTCAGGTTTCAAATGAACTGAACCAAGTTTTCTATCTTTGCAATAGGATCATGCCCTCCAACATGGCTTGGTAGGGGAGATTCATATTCTCTGTGGGGGATTTTGCTATTTTGGGGAGTATGTCATGCAAGGCAGCACACCCAGATATGAACCTACAACCACTAACCAGAAAACTGACCGCAGAATTCTGGCTTTGGTCCCCCCCACCTTCATGGGCAAATTCGCAATTTTTTAAGATGGTTGAATTGCCACACCTCCGATACCAACTTCAAAATAACACTTACTCTAGCCACAGACCTTTCTTTGCCCTTATTGATACTATTCATTGGGGCTTATTATGAAATCAACATCCCTCAGAATTGTGTTAAACAAAAGTTTCAAATCCACCTTAGAGGGAGGCATAGTGACGCCAGACAAATTTCATATTAAAGTTGAAGCTCTTAATGAGTGGTGGTTTGATGGGGCCACTGACCAGACTGACGCCTCTCACATGTGGGAAATACAGGGGACCCAACTCCCTGACCTCCTATATGGGAAGGCACCACGGTAATCTCTCCCACTTGCCACAATTGTTATGCTGGAGACCTGGTGTGAGACTCTCAGGGCTCCGGAGTGGTCAGGACACACAATCAAAGACTGTCTGCTCTAGAGAGGCACCCGTCTCCCAGATGTGGCAAATGTAGATTATTTTCGAGCCTTAGACCTCATTGAAATTTCACATTTGGGAGACTTGATGAGGGGAAGTAATCTTAAATTGAGTTCTAACTTGCAACAGGAATACCATCTTCAGAGTCAATTATACAGGTGTTTGCAGATCCGGCATACCCTTTTGTCCTACATATTGGGCCTAGACAGCATTCTGGATCACACACCCTTGGAAGCCAGTGTGTGGTTACAGTAGCCCAAGACCACGAGCTTTCCGTCATCTACAAATTCCTTATAGTTAACTCCCCAGATACTTTTAGAGAGCTATGCGTGGCTAGTACCCGAGACCTTGGGCCTCTTAAAATTGAAAAACGTCAGGGTGCCCTGTCTTCTGGGAAAGGCTGCCATGACCACCCAGTTCCGAGCTATACAATTCAAGAATCTGCATTGGGTCTGTTGTACAAGACACAAGCTATGGAAGATGGGGTGAATGGATTTGGTCACTGTCTGCACTGTTACACAGAAAAGGTGATTTTCTACACACCATCTGGTCTTGCCACGTGCTGGTCCAATTCTGGGACCGACTACTTGCTTCCTGGTGGAGGTGCTAGCGGTGGAGGCTCCTCATAGACCCTTCATTAGTGGTGCTCCATTTTGCAGATGATACAAGTAGTGATAGACACCAGAGGACCTTTCTGTGACTTGGCTTGACTGTGGCTAAGTCAGACATTGCTAGGGCCTGGAAATTGACTGACGCCCTTCTCCGTGGAGACCTGGAGTAACGGACTGGGCCACTGTATGAGCATGGAGAAGTACGGTTTACCCCCCAAACATGTCAGTATCTGGTGGCGACTAGGCTCCTTACAGAGGGATTCGGTGGAAACCATTTCCAGACAATCACTGGATGATCAGATAGATCATTTCTAACCACAGGGGGAGGGAGGCAGTGACAAAATTTAATGGAAAAGATGTAGTGGTCAGACTGGCTTGTACTGCAGTTTGGGTTACCTGTTTGGTATCTGTATTGTGTGCTATGCACATGGGGTGTGCAAATGCGGTGCACTTGACTGTAGCTCTAATTTTCTCCCTTTGTTTCTGTTTTTATTATAAAATGCCAATACAATGTCTCATTAAAAAAATAAAAATAGGAAGTGTTTACCACACATGGTGAATACCTTATTATTTATTTTTGGGGAAGCTGCCCGTTCCTAATCAATGTAAAAAACGAATTGGCTAAAGGCAAAAATATTTTTTGGTCTCAAAAAACTACATTACCACAGTTATCCCTGGCACTGAAGGGAACCCCTTTGTGATTGTATGTGCTCCTTGTGAAAGGGCATCATGCCATAACCTTCAGTGAAGTCAGTTGTGGGCTGATGTTGGCTGATCCATTGCTCCATGATGCATACTGGAGTTGGTGGAAGAAAAATGTGAGCGACCCAACAACAGACTAATAAATGAAGTCTGTCTGACAACCCCTAAAAATAACCATGTAATACACATAAAGTTAGTAACAACAAAAGTGTCCCGGCTAACCATCAGACCTAAAAAAAACTATTGTTTTGTTGTTATATTGTTTTAGCCTTTTGCCTTTGATAATGTTATTTTGTAATATTTTTGTAAACTTCTATATTACAAATAGTGTAGGGCGGGTTCAAAAAAATAGGTAAATAGAAAGGCTTGCAAAGACAAATAGGGATAGATAGATAGATAGATAGATAAATAGATAGATAGATAGATAGATAGATAGATAGATAGATAGATAGATAGATAGATAGATAGATAGATAGATGGATCAGCAATGTTTCAGTCATTAATATAATAGTTAAATTTCAATACAAGCATGGCATACAAGAGCATTGGAATCAAACTAAAAACCCATTCAAGCAGGACAAACTAAATATGCTTGGAAGTATAAAAGCAGTCCTCACTTGAAATACATGCCACTGTGACATGGAGGAGTAGGGATATAAACCCACTTGATTGCGTGCATACTAAAAATATGATATCTTAATAATAAACAGTTTCAAATGGACACAATCTGGTATGCTTTGAAATAACAGCAGTCAGAAAATCAAAGGCTACTCCAAAAGGAATTTAAACATTAGCCAGAGGCAGGAACTGATAAACTGTAAAGTGTCTGTGCTCACATGATATGCAGGTAGAACGTGTTTTTATATTACTAAGGCAACACAAAAGTAATGCTGAAGGATAAAGAAATCACGCTTCCGAAGGGAACTTCAATGTGGATGTGCTTCTTGTAAAAGAGCAAAATGCAGTCACTTAAAGTGAAGTTAGCCAGTGGGTATAGTAGGCTGAGCCATAGCCCTCTGATGTGGTGGGAGGAAGCAAAATGTGAATGACACAAGAAAAGACCAGTGGATGAAGAGAACCCCCTTATGTAAGTATGATATAAATATTATTTTAGTACAATCAAAAGGTCTTGGCGAACGCCAGACCTAAAGAAAGGTTTGCACTGGTGGGGGTGTAGAGGACTTAAGTGTCTTGAGGTAATCTACTTGCAAGGTGCATTTGACTAAAATGGAATTAGTTCAAGTACTTAGAGCATCAGCTCTGCCATGTGTAAAGTTACGTATTAGGGTATTGTACTGTACCATTATACCTAGGACAAGTTCTTGAAACTCATATTAGATATTCATATTATTTTCTCTTCCAACTTGAGTTTCTTTACTCATGTAAAGACTGCGCTTGTGCCTCAGCTCTGCTAACATGCCTTCTCTCCCTTAGGGGCATATTTATACTCCGTTTGCGCCGGAATTGCGTCGTTTTTTTTTACGCAATTCCGACGCAAAACTAACTCCATATTTATACTTTGGCGTTAGACGCGTCTAGCGCCAAAGTCCATGGAGTTTGCATCATTTTTTAGCGTGGACACCTACTTTGCGTTAATGAGATGCAAGGTAGGCGTTCCCGTCTAAAAAATTGACTCCGAGGCATGTGCGCCGTATTTACACTCCCGGGCAAAATTCACGCCCGGGAGTGGGCGGGTCAAAAAAAATGACGTCCGGCCGCTTTTGCGCCATTTTTTAGCGCCTGGAAAAGGCAGGCGTTAAGGGACCTGTGGGCTCTGAAGGAGCCCAGAGGTGCCCTCCCATGCCCCCAGGGACACCCCCTGTCACCCTTGCCCACCCCAGGAGGACACCCAAGGCTGGAGGGACCCATCCCAGGGACATTAAGGTAAGTTCAGGTAAGTCATTTTTTTATTTTTATTTTGGGCATAGGGGGGCCTGATTTGTGCCCCCCTACATGCCACTATGCCCAATGACCATGCCCAGGGGACAGAAGTCCCTGGGCATGGCCATTGGGCAAGGGGGCATGACTCCTGTCTTTGCTAAGACAGGAGTCATTTCTATGGGGGTTGGGAGTCGTAAAAAATGGCGCAAATCGGGTTGAGGCGAAAAATTTGCCTCAGCCTGACTTGCCCCATTTTTTGGCGCCCAAGCTCCATATTCCCCTACGCCGGCGCTGCCGGCTAACGCCGGCTACCGTCATTGATTAAATACGGCGCCCGCATGGCGCTTCAGAATGGCGTTAGCCGGCGCTAATTTTTTTGACGCAAAACTGCGTTAGCGCAGTTTTGCGTCAAAAAGTATAAATATGGCCCTTAGTGTCCAAAAGAGATGACACTCGAGAGCACTTAAATATCAGCCTAAGAAGTATTTTTTCCTAAAGCTTAGCACCAGCGCTCAGAGCAGAATAACAAAACGTTTACCTGATGGGCTGACTCCCAAGCATCCCCTCAGAAATATGGAACCCTGTCTGTGAGGACAGCTCGAAATGTTCCTACTTCGTCAGCTCTCTGTTGCCAGTATAAATTGAACCTCTGGATGGTAAAAGCAGGTTTTCTTTAACATCTTTCGCGAACTAACATCGTGAATTCTGGGAATTCAGAGGCCGTGCCCGGTAGAACCCCCAGATTGCGTCATGAAGCTCCAGGCCTCGGAGGCAGCCGGCGGGTAATCTTGGACAGCGTTTGAAAGACATCATTTTACTGATTCAGAAGTAACAGAAGGTCTAACATATGCTGTGGTTGTTTAAACAGCTTTCTCGCATTAGGTAATTTCTAAATAGAGACAGGCTTCTTAGAGGGTTTTCTATGGCAGAGAGTGTTCAGTTTATAAACTGACTCTCATAGAGCAGACTGGCTCTTTTATCAAGGGCATGGCATTTCGCTCCTTTTGTGCAGCATATGCTTATGTGTGTTAAGCTCAGGCGAGCGACACGTAAGTTTCTCTCTGTTTCCAGTGGGACAGGAGGAAAGATTGCCATCAGTGTTCAGGATACACAATGCACGGTTTGTGCATGCAGTGCCATTGTAACGATATTTGGTTTACCGGTTCGGACATATTTTAGGATCTCTAAATCTGGACAACTTTTAATTCATTACTTATTTTTTGCTAATTCAGGCACTCATTACTGAGTTATAAATTTAAATTTCAGAAATGATGGCATGCGATAATAAACAGCACTGTCTTAAGATCTCTCCGTTCAATTATATTGTGGCATTGAAACTGTGTATTTAGTGATGTGACAAGCCCTTCTCTCATGGTCATTGTAGTTCTCAAGTACAGTGCTGTGATATTTGTTCAAGCTTAGATATCCCTTCTGACCTTGTCCGGGAAATCTGCTCTTTTCTGCTAAAAAAGAAACATAGAAATTGACATTTGGCTGGACTCCTACTACAAATCCCACGCATACGGAAAACGAGATCCAGCAGTCGAACCTTCTCCTACATCACCTCTAAAGCGTAGCACGACCTGCTGCTACACATAAGAGCCTCCTCTTCATTTCTTGAAGTACAAAAGAAGCTGGAGACCTGTTTTTTTAGGAGTCCCAGTAGTCTTAGGTGTGCCTGGAGTCACATATCCTCAGCGCCGGGATATACACCTTCAGTATTTGCATAAAATCATTGCAAAATAATCAGCAAAGGATGAGGGATCATCCTCCAATATTGCCACCATGATGGGGAATAGCACGCTGGCCTAAAGAGTTGCAGTTGATCTCTATTTTATCCGTTGTTGTTAGTGACTGCATAAGCATGAAGTGGGTCAGAGTCAGGCAGACCCCGTCTCAGCTTTCCACCTTCATTGTTGGTGTGCTCTTAACTGGGAAGCTCCATTCTCAGCATATTGCTGTTTTAATTGTAAGACTTCCAAATGAGTGGAAAGGCCAAATATTATATTGTCTTTGAAATGACCCTAAGGCAGTGTATCACAAATGGCCCTCTACGGTGCTGAGCTTAAGCCTGGGTAGAAATATAATTCTGCTTGCTAAGTCGATGTGTGCCGGGGTTATATTTCTGTTGGCACACACAAGACTTGTTTGCATGACAACATTTGTCACCCACTGGCGAGCGCACACGAGATTTGCTGCCCGCTTGCTCAGCTTCTGGTTGCCGTGGAGCCTTCCGATACCAGTTTTGTGATGCTGGCGAGTGTGAGCAGCCGTGGCTAGTTCTCTAGCATAGTCTGTACTCAAAGAGCAACTAAATCTACTCAAAATACATTTTCGCGTGAATATTCGACTCCATTGGACCGTTCAGGTTGTTTTCTAGTGTGGAAAGCATTTTTTTATCGTACTTTTTAAAGTTTGATTTTCGTTTTTGGCATAGATGAATTAATGGTGGTGTTTTCTTCATTATTACCATGCCTCCTTTGTCTGGCCAGTATGTGTGTGTTTGCTATAGGCCACCATTTTCTCTGTTCTCTATGCTGTGTGGCCAGGGGCTATTTTGTGTAGTCAGTGTCCATAGGCCTGCATAAGTTCTTTGTTGTCCATGCCTCCTTGCTTGTTGTCTGACCACGCCTTGCGTGTGACCATTTTGTGTAGCCAGCCAGTGTGCTTTTGCCATAGGCCTGCTTCAGTTCTTTGTTCTCCTATGCTTCCTTCCTTGCTATTATTGTTTGACCATGTGGCGATGGGCAGTTTGCGTAGGCAGTCAGTGTGCTTTTGCCATAGACCTGCATGTGTTCTTCGTTCCTCAATGGCCCCTTGCTTGCTGTTGTTGTTGTTGAACAATGAGGCCGGCAGCCATTTTGCGTAGGTAGCCAGTGTGCTTTTTTTATAGGCCTGCTTGTGTTCTTTGATGTGTCCATGCCTCCTTGCTTGTTGTTGGTTGACAATGCGACTGGCAGCCATTCTGTGAAGCCTGCCAGCGTGCTCGCACCATAGGTCTCCATGTGTTCTTCCTTGTTATCCATGCGTCCTTGCTTGTTTTTTGACTATGTGGCCGGTGTCCATTTTGTGCAACCAACGAGTATGCATTTTTCATAGGCCTGCATGTGCTCTTTGTTGTCCATGTCTCCTTGCTTGTTGTTGGTTGACCATGTGGCCTTGGCCATTTTGTGTAGCCAGCTAGTGTTCTTTGGCCATAGGCCTGCATGTGTTATTTGCTGTGCCCATGCCTCCTTTATTGTTTTTGTTGGTTGACCATGTGGCTGGCAGCCATTTTGTGCAGCCAGAGCGTAAATCCTTTTTTTCGAGTTTTCAATGCAGTTTTCCATGGATATGGATAGGAGAGGGCTATGCTTTTTTGTTCATTTCTTTTAGTTTTCTCTGATATCAGTTTAATATGCTTGAGGATCACTGTAGTAAATGTATGGACAGTGTTTAATAATATATGCATTTTTTCAATTTTCCCCCCTCACCTCCTTGCCTCTCTTTGGGTTTCTCATAGTCCCCTAATACACCAGCATTTTTTATTTATTTATCTTTTATCTCTCTATGTATTTATTTGTGTTTTACCTTTTAAAAAAAACAATTTATTTGTTTTAAAATGTCTTTATTATTTTTTTAACACTTCCGCTCCATCCACCCCATGCCTCAAAATGGATGCCTGCCGCACACTAGCATTAATTTTTTAAGGATTGTCATTACTCATTTTCCCCTGGACCCCCTGCCTGACAAAGATGCACAGCTGCACACCAGCATTACTTTTTTAAGGATTATTCAATATTTTCCTGGACCCCCCTGCCTGTTGTAGGTGCACACCATAATAAATTTTTAATGATTACTCCATTTTCCTCTGGACCCCCTTGCCTGCCATAGGGGCACACCAGTATTCATTTTTAATGATTATGCCATTTTCTCCTGGACCCCGTACCTGCCACAGGCACACACCAGCATTTATTTTTTAACGATTATTCATTTTTTCCCTGGACCTCCCTGCGTGCCACAAGTGTCTCCCCTTAGTTGCACATAAAGCAAACAGTAACATCAGTATGCTGTTATCCTGACCGAAAATTAAATATTATGTTATGGTGGTATGGTTTGGGTGTGGAATGGATACACTATTGTTGTTAATTAGTTAGGATAATAAGTAACCACACTAAATTATATTATCTGTACTATGAATTTTCCAAACTGCAAAAATGCCACGTTTCACTAAACGTTTTTCTTGCTTGTTTGGTTTTAGGTGCACAAGAGACATTATCCACAGTACTTCTGGTAGAAGGCCGGCACAAAGTGACGTGACCACATAACGTGAGCCCTCCAGTCTTTTTCGCTTGTGCGGCTAAGTGACACTGCCAACTGACAGAGCTTGAAGATGGCCCCAAAGAAATGTGCTGCCAAGAAAGTGGCCAGTGAGGAGGAGAAGAAGAAGCTGATTTCTACCACTGATGTGCGCCCCAAACCTTTTTCAGGAACATGTGCCTGCCACACTGTCCTCCAGACACCAAGCTGGGAGCAGCACTCCTGCATCAACGGCACCTCTCTAGCCTAAGCCCAAGGCCATGTCTCTCAGTGAGGTATCTACTGCTGTCTTAGCAACTATCAGTGAGCCTGAAATGGATTTGTCTCAGCTGCAAACTAGTACTCAATCATCACAGTTAACTGAGCAAAGTGGACAACAGCAGCCAAAGCCAGTAATATTAGATCTTCTTGAAGTAGGACAGAACAGGAGGTTGAGCTTCCTGCTGAGCAAGATGACCCTCTTCTTCCGCTATTGGCTTCCTGATCTCCAGCAAGAAAAAGGAAGGGTACTCCACCATCTTCTCCAAGCCCCCCTTCTGATCTGAACATGCACTGGACCTCGGCTGAGTCCGAGACCCACCATGAGAAACAAGGAAAAAGGTAATTTCTGAAAGTCTTGCAATTATGGAGGGGGATGAGGAGGACACGTCAGTCTTTGTCATGGAAGCTGGCTCAGAGGACACCAACAGTACCCCTACTATTCAAACTATTCTGAGGGATGTGGCACTGGTACCACCTCTGCCCCCAAATTCGATATTTGTAGGGCACCTGCTGAGACCTGCATCCACCACTACCTCAGTCAAAGTACGCACTGCAGAGAGGAAATTTGTCGACACACCCACCTATTCCCAGTTCTTTGGTCATTGGCAGTGGCAACAGTGGCCCACTAAAAAAGTTCTCCTCCCGAGTTTAGGACTTCTTTACAATTAGCAAGCAGGAGAATAACATTGAAATATGCCCCGTTTGCCACGCGACTGATCGTCGAGGTAAGCCTGGTCGCACCTCTCCGGTTAGGCCTACGACTAACTGATAATAAATGCTGGTTTAACTTGGATACTGTCTGTGCTGGACTTATTTCTTTTTCAGGCAGTATCCTTTTAAGCATCTACAAAACTGACATTATGGTACTGGAGGCAAACGAGCCATATGAAAAAAATCATGCAATCAGGTGGGTGGGAGCACTTTAAAAAAATTGCTGCAGTTGAAGATCACACAGCATACAGTGACAGCCCAAAGATGCACACTCTCACCTCCTAGTTCTCTTTGGAGGTTGCTTGTGTCATTGACACCAGAAAAGAAAAAAATCCAGGCTACTAATATGGGCATGTGAAGGCAGGAGGGGCCCTACGAACATAACCACCCAACAACACATTTGAACAACGGTGTAGGAAGCTGGCTATTTTTATAGTGGACCAAACTGAGGTACACTGCGCAACGAGTTCAATCAATCCCCAGAAGTATCATAGAGGCACAAATACCATCCCAATTCTCTCTTTTTGGGTAGTGTGGTTGAACAGTTAAGCATATCAGAGGGTAGTGCTAAGCATTTAAAGCACACACTCATGCAGTAAGTAAGACACACACTAGATAAAGAAATACAACACCAATTTTTGAGTTATGATTTTTTATAGTTTTCAAAAGTTGACACTGTGCAATTTTTGTAGCGGTAATGTTATGCTATGGGGGAAAACATATACTGGGACTTAGCAATGACTTACAGGACAAATCTTTTGGAATTAAGGTAAGTACAGGGCAGGGTCCAAAGCAACACCAACAGGTCACTTTGGGTGGCACAGAGGCATCCGGGTGCAGAGGTGCTTTTCAGCCTCGGATGGCCAATGTTATCCTATGGGGAAAAACAGACACTGCATACGGGCACTCAGCAATGGCTTACAGGAGAGCTTCTTTTGGACTTGGGGTGAGTATGGGGCAGGGTCCTAGGCCACACCAGCAGGTCACATTGGGGAGCTCTGGTGCATCCAGGTGCAAATGTGTGTTACAGTGTCGGTGCCCCATTCAACTCTATGGGAATCAATCAGGTTGCAAAGTCACTGCAGGGGTCGACTGGAAGGACAGTCCAGAGAGCCCACAGGAGGACTTGACTCTTGAGGTCCTTGGGCATGTTGGGACACTATCGGTTCACTCTTGGGTTGTAGGGCATGGGCGCAGGGGTGTCTTCTGATGAAGGGTCCAGAAATGGAGTTCCTCGCAGTTACAGGAGGGCCCACAGAACCACTCTACAGGCATGGAGTCGAGGTACAGTCTGACCAAGCCAACAAGTGAGCTCGGTCTCACAAGGTGAGGAGACGTAGGATTTTGTAAGTGTATTTTTCACTGTTCTAATAAATTAAATACTAAGTCTCCATTGCTCAGACGAAGTTACTACTGCTAGTTTTTGTTATAAGACCAGGTCTGTGTGTCATGGTGGCAGTCTGATCTCAGTCTTTGAAAAGTTATGATATAAATAAATAACCCACTAACTCTGTGTTTTCTTTCTAATTGCCTGTGATGGATAATCTTTCTGATTAGTCCTACAGTTAGGTGGAAGTGGAACGTCGGTTGTGATATCTTCCCTGTTAGCACGCTAGCCTGCTACTACCACCACCATAAAGAAGGCACCTTGGGAAAACATGCTATAAGGTTCTGGGAGATTGAGAGAGGTAGAAGCCATTGCTTCATCCACTCAGGTAAAAGAACTATGGAGTTAAGTGAACTAGCTTAGTTGGTAACTAACTGAAGATTAAGGTTTTTAGAATAGGTGGTTGTAGGCAATATAGGCATACCCTGTTGTGGTCAATAAAGCTATGGAGGGTAGTAGGACAAGGGTATAACTAACTGGTTTATGCTTTGATAAATGAATTAAAAAACAGGCTGTGCTAAACGACAGCAGTGCAAAGTAAAACACAAAAGACAGGCTTCCAGCATAAACAATTTCCCTTTAATTTTTACCAATAAAATCCCACCCTTTTCACCCACAACAGGCCCGCCCTCTCTCCAAACACATAAATAAATCACCCACAACCAAAGTCCAAAGAAAGAGAAACTAAAGTCTAAAGTCCAACTGTCCTTCCGAATTCCCACCCTTCCCACCTACACCAAACATCCCTCCCACCAAAGCAAATAATAAAAAAAGGGCATTAGAGGACATCATCAATCTGGGCGTTAAGGCATGCCACCTCTTGGCAAAGCAGCGTTAGCTTGCGTAGTACGTGGCATTGGAAGCTGTCTGGTATAATGATGGGTGGTAGCAGTGGTGGATCCCAGCTGCTGGTGGTGCTGCTGATGGTGTGACTGGGATGGAGGTGCTGGTGGCTGGCTGGAGGTACTGGGGCTCAGGGCAGTGGAAGATGTCTCTACCTCCTCTTCCAGAGGTAAGAAAAAAAAAAAAGAAAAGACAAATTGTAAATAATGCTCAATGCAGACATGTGTTTATATAGTGGCACAGTAGTACTACGTTGCTGGTCCCCTAGAGACATTGACATTTTTGAAGTGATTAGTCACAAGGCCAAGTTTTCCCCACACATGTATCACGAAAAAGCACTAACTGGCTGCAAGGAATAAAGCCAGTATACTAACTGATTAAAACAAAGTGTTTTTTTCTTTTAAAGGATTTCCTAGTGAAAAATCTAAATAGACATTTTGAGTGTAACAAGAAAAATAGGTTACCTCTCATTAATGAGTAAGGCATTGTGTTACACAATTAATAGAATTCCTGTTGTGCAACATTAATGGAGGGATGCTAGTGTTGGGTACTATTTTGCTACTCTCTGCAGTCTGTAGCAAGGGCAGCTGTAATGGACAGTTTATTATCTAGCTTTAGTTCCAATGTCCTTGTTCTTCACCGACTGCCTTTCAATTCTAATCTGACTCCAAAGAGGCAGATGAATAATAATAATAATAATATTTTCATGTCGTGTATAAAATGCAGATATCCTGTCTGCCGTGAGTAGACAGTGGAAAAAATGATGCATGACAGTACAGGGAAGAAAACGGGATATAGATTTTATTTGTCACGTTTGTCACAGAGAATACTATCCTGCAAACTGTAAATCAGACACTTAGTCCCACTTCTCTCCATGGTCTCGCCCTCCACCACAAATTATTTTCAACAAATAACTTTGCTTGGCAGTAAGGTAAGTTACTCTATTGCAGGGTAAGTTAGAGGAATTAGGCTAGTTAGAGGTTTTGCTGTAGAATGGTGGGGTGTCATTGATCATAGTGCTAAGCTCAGCTTAGTCAGTCACTGTAATTGACGAATGACAAAAGGGAAGAATTCGACCCAGAGTAAATCCAGTATAGAAGCAATGAAATTATATATACATAAATCACTTTGGGACAGAATTTAGGAAGGAATAATAGAATGAAGTACTGAGGTGACTGAGTGGGCACTAGAAAACACACCTTGTTTTCGGTTTTTAATGCACTGAAAACTTTGTCATGCCTCATTAACTGAAGCAGACACACACTGCACAGCCAACACTGCAGTGTCGAATCGAAACATGCTGCTATATTGTCATGAGTAGCAAAATTCCATGGGCAGGGAGATGATGAATGATGATGGGTGGGATATCTCCCCTGCTTAAAAAATACAGTACACATAATAATTTGTCAATAAGCATACAATGTGACTTACCACCATCCTTCAATGTCACTGGTGGGACTCCCCCTGCAACCACCTCTTGGGCCGCCTCCATGCATTAGCGCTGCTGACCCTGGCAGTGGTGGTCTGTGCGGCTATGGAAAATATTATACATTTTAGGTGCCAGATTCATCTCCTAAGTTTTTTAAAAAATCAACCACATTACCTCACTACAGTTCAGTTAGCAGTATCTTCTATATAAACTATCACCTTGGGAGGTTTGTTAGTTAACAATGTTAGAAAAGCCAGGCAGTCAAGCCAACCAAAAACTTTTTGTAATGGATTGGCAGAGCTATGATGAATCTGAGTCATTAAAGTGAAATGAAGGAGTGGAATGGTCAATGAAGGATGTATGGGCTAGGCACAGAGAAGAGAACGCTAACTCGCTGATATACTACTGTTATCTTACTGACAGGACAGAAGAGTCTGCATGACTTCTTAAGAATCAGCCTGAGCACCTTGCTATCTCAAGCTTGATCAGATATTGTTTGTAGCATAAATGTAACTTACCTCTGAGTGTAAGCTGCATGCTATTTGAAAACAAAATTAACATTTTTAGAAAACAAAAAATAAATATTTACACACCAAGCTCTGCAACTTCAACACCCAGCAGAACGAGCTGGTCCTAGCAGATCTGCGCAGCAGTGCGTCAGCTGCTGTGTCGTACGCTGCAGCCCAGTTCACTGGGGGTGCAATCTCTCCCAGAACAGCTGACGCTTCTACAGGACGAACCCTCTCCCAGGCCTGCAACCTGGTACCAGCATGGAGGTGAGGTAGTGTTGCACAAGAAAAAAACAAGCATGTTGACCTCTGCTTCTAAAGAAATGGGGAGGGCTGCACCCCGTGGCAGCACCAGAATTTGCAAGGTGTGGGGCATGTTGCCGCCGCACTAGTGACTGCCTGTTCAGACATGACGCTGGGGCAAAAAAAAGAGGGAAGTAAGAAAAACAGAAAGGAAGAACTAAAGGAGGTAGAAAACAAGGAAGAAAGGGAAAACAAAAAAGTACAAAAAGTCACAGAAGAAAATAAAAAAAAAGACAAAAGGGTAAAATACGCACACAGAAAGACACACACTGATAGAAAAGGTAAATGATGGGTGGATGAGTGACATGGGGGGGGGAATGGAAGAGATTAAAACCAGATTGAAAAAGTCAGCCCAACGGCATGCATAGAACAGAAAGCAGGTGAAACAAAATGGCTGCGCTACACAGACCACATGGTGCCATTCGCACTGATTTTTCAAAGCGGAACGCGCTACTGGCCTGTAAAACTAGCATGAACAGGCACACAGGCATTCTACCAACCGCCTGCGGAGTTTACTTTGGAACTTCACTGAATTCTGTGGACCAAAATTCTGCAAGTTCCACCCGGGCCTAGCTTAGCCCAGAATGTTCGGAGAGCTGCTGTGTCCCTTTTCCACATTTTGTATCACTTTGTAAAGGTAAAGATTGTGAAACAAAATTGCCATGTTTTGGAAAATTTGGAATGCACACTTGAAAGTTCTCTTTTTGCCCAGAAAAAGAGTAACAGTTTAAGAAATCACCTGGTCACTGCCCACACCACAAAAGACACACAGGTCCAAAAAATCAATGTGAAATATCAAACCTAGCACAACATAAGGCCACCAGAAATGTGACTCGTGTTCTATTTGTGAGCAAACCATTATGGGTACCATATTCAAGCACAACGACTTTAAATGGACTCACACTTCTCAATCTGTAAAACAAAAAAATGTGGAACGTGGAATCCTATGTCCATGTGACAAACTATACATTGGCAAGACATGCGAGAAATAAGACTGCAGATATGCCAATTTAACTCACGGATCCACGGCACCATTAGTTAGTCACTTTCTAGGCCACAGTCATAGGGCCAATAATATCCGATGAACCATTCTAGAGGGAATCACCCCAATCCAAGAGGAAGCAATTTGGAATCACTGCTCCTAAGAAAAGAACAAGCCTTATTCTAAGGTGTATACTGTATGTACACAGCAGAACAGATCTTCCAAACTCCAGAATTTTTAAAAGGTCTCATTTCGTTGTTTTTATAACACTAAAACCTTAAATACATCACAGCTTGGATGTTTGAACTGGGTGGCTCCCTCTAGCCTGCAGTTCGGACTCCATTACCCACTGAGCACTGCATAATACCACACACCACAGGGTTCAGATGTGATAATCACGGATTAGAAATAAACTGACACTGAATGAATACTGCCCCAAAGGAACAGTCCTGCCCTGCGTAGAAAATCGATACAAAGACACATAGCGCACTATCCAAGGTAAACATTTTCCTGCTAGCAGAATGTCACGAGGACATGAAATGGAATGAACTGCAACTAATGGTAGGTATTCATTCTTTACACCATATTGTTAGCCCCTCCCATTAACAAGTGAGCCTCCATGATGATGCCTGTGGTACAGATAGAGGTGTTATATACAACACCGCAACGCTAATCCAGATAGTTTCAGGCAAATTATTCGAACGATCTTTTTATACATTTCCAAACCTTTAACAAGCCATTTGGGTGGCACAGCCATTGCAGCACTTATCCAAACACCTTCATTATTATAATTTTAACAACACGCCCCACAGTTACCAATCCTGAGGAGACCCTGAACTAAAAAGGGTCAACAGATTCCTGGGCCCCGCAGGCATCAGACGAATTGCAGAAGCCATTAACAGCCAGCTTTCATGCAAACCTTCTGCCAAGAGCCTTGGCTTGTTTGGTAAAGTACTATACGGAGCGAATAAGTAACAAGGACAATTACAGAGCTATATGTACAGAAAAACTGTAACTCCATTTTGATTTATCATCCTATGAATTATTGTTGTTGTTTGTTTTGTTCTCCTTTGGTTCATTTTTGACCAACTTTTGATGACGGAATACACCACTGAGGAACTTTTTCATCAATGTCTTGTGTCTTGAATACCTAATTAAAATGACTATGTATGATCATACTTTTCAAATATGTTTGTATGCTTCTTTCGAGAAAAAGTAATGAAATAATCCCAAAAATATAACTGCTGAATGGATTGACTAACAGTTGTGATCGCGTGTGAACATGGTTCTGTAAAAGACTGTCAGGGGTGGTAGCCTTTGTGTCTGTTTATCAGCTCTTCTCCTTTGCCATTGATCCACAACATCATACATTAGTGACAATATTCTGCAGCAGACCCCTCCTTGTTTTTGAGCCAACTTCACCAGCGTAGGGATGGCCACTGGTTTGTTTTACTCCTCTTCCAAAGTGCCCTTTGTGTTATGGTATTGTTAGAAATGGGGTCTTTGGTTGACAGTCAGGTTACCCCCTGTTCAAGCAAGTACCCTCACTCTAGTCAGGGTAGAAGAGAATCACCCTCAGCTAACCCCTGCTTACCCCCTTGGTAGCTTGGCAGAGCAGTAGGTTTAACTTCAGATTCGTAGGTGTAAAGTGTTTGTACCAACACACACAGTAACTCAATGAAAACACTACAAAATGAAACATCACCAGTTTAAAAAAATAGGAAATATCTATCTAAACAAAACAAGACCAAAAACGACAAAAATCCGACATACACAAGTCAAGTTATGAATTTTTAAAGATTAAACTCAAAAATAGCGCTTAGATGTTAACACGGCGTCATGACGGAGTCGTTCCCAACAAGCCGACACCAGCGGTGCCAGACACGGAGTCGCGTAGACCCCCAAGTACAGTACCTTTGGTGAAGAGTGAAAACAAGCCGATGCGCGAAGTCGGGGATCGCGGCGTCTGTGTGAAACGTTGAATCCGCGCACTTCGAGCGGAATTGGTCACAACGTGGTGCGGCGACTTCCACAGAGTCGCGGACTTCAGCGGGGCTGCAGCAGCGTCAGGCCTGCGAAGGTCGTCGCGTTCCAGCAAAGATCACAGAGTCAGTTGCAGGCGGCGTCACCAGATTCAGCAGCGGCGCCGGTCCGAAGTCGTCCGAAGTCGATTACCTTGGATTTCCACCAGCTTTCCTTTCAAGGGCCCAGGAACTGGATAGGGCTCCACTTGTCAGAGCAGGAGTCTCTCCAGAGACTCCAGGTGCTGGCAGAGAGAAGTCTTTGGTGTCCCTGAGACTTCAAACAACAGGAGGCAAGCTCTAAATCAAGCCCTTGGAGATTTCTTCACAAGATGGAAGGCACACAAAGTCCAGTCTTTGCCCTCTTACTCTGGCAGAAGCAGCAACTGCAGGATAGCTCCACAAATCACTGTCACAGGCAGGGCAGCACTTCGCCTCAGCTCTTCAGCTCTTCTCCAGGCAGAGGTTCCTCTTGTTTCCAGAAGTGTTCTAAAGTCTGTGGTTTTGGGTGCCCTTCTTATACCCAATTTCTCCTTTGAAGTAGGCCTACTTCAAAGTAAAGTCTCTTTTGAATGTGAAATCCTGCCTTGCCCAGGCCAGGCCCTAGACACTCACCAGGGGATCGGAGGCTGCATTGTGTGAGGACAGACACAGCCCTTTCAGGTGTAAGTGACCACTCCTCCCCACCCTACTAGCACAGGCAGCTCATCAGGAAATGCAGACTACCCCAGCTCCCTTTGTGTCACTGTCTAGTGTGATGTGCAACCAGCCCAACTGTCAAACTGACCCAGACAGGGAATCCACAAACAGGCAGAGTCACAGAAATGGTATAAGCAAGAAAATGCTCACTTTCTAAAAGTGGCATTTTCAAACACACAATCTTAAAATCAACTTTACTAAAAGATGTATTTTTAAATTGTGAGCTCAGAGACCCCAAACTCTACATGTCCATCCACTCCCAAAGGGAATTTACACTTTAATCAGATTTAAAGGTAGCCGCCATGTTAACCTATGAGAGGGACAGGCCTTGCAACAGTGAAAAGCGAATTTAGCAATATGTCACTGTTAGGGCATATAAAACACATCACTATATGTCCTACCTTAACCATGCACTGCACCCTGCCCGTGGGGCTACCTAAGGCCTACCTTAGGGGTGTCTGACATGTGGGAAAAGGGAAGGTTTAAGCCTGGCAAGTGTGTACACTTGCCAAGCCGAATTTACAGTTAACACCGCACACACAGACACTGCAGTGGCACGTCTGAGACATGATTACAGAGCTACTTATGTGGGTGGCACAACCAGTGCTGCAGGCCCACACAGCATTTAATTTACAGGCCCAGGCACCTCTAGTGCACTTTACTAGGGACTTACTAGTAAACCAATCAACAATACAATTTACACAGAGAACTTATGCACTTTAGCACTGGTTAGCAGTGGTAAAGTGCTCAGAGTTAAAAAACCAACAGCAATAGGTCAGAAAAAAATAGGAAGCAGGAGGCAAAAAGATTAGGGATGACCCTGCATAAGGAAAAAAATCCAACAGGTATCCTCTACAGTATTTCATCAGAGAAGGTTACACACTTGTCAAAGTGAGTTATCCTGTTTTTTGCAATACTATGCCTCACTGCCCTAGTAACAGTCAACCCTAGGACTACTTAATAGACTATCAACTTATTGTCCAGCTCTACTCAGCCAGAAGACATATCCCGGAAAAGAAAAAATCCTTAGATTATTTAATCCGATAGTTAATGTTAGGATTACAATGAGTGGAAAGTGAGTGTCAATGATCTGTTAGAACCACTACATTCTACTGCTACACCAGATGTTCTGAAAATGTTAGCCTAACAGAAATGCCAGAAACAGCGGAAGTGACATCACATGCCCTTTGACCTTTAATTTCACTCACACACACAACTTTACACACACAAACACATTCACACTTACACACCCACTCTGATAGAAGCACACACTCACCCGCAAGCATGCATACAACATACATTTAAAAGCATTTTTTTCCTTATCCCAGCTGCCAGGGAAGGTAATATTCCAGATAATTGTACTCCATTTTTATTACACAAAAAACTGAGGAGAAAAAAAGAAAGTGGAGCCCTAATCGATGTTCATAAGAATGAGCTGCCACTGTGTTCCTGATACTGATTTTACCACCTCTAAGGCCAGGGGTTGCAAGGGCAAGTGACCGACCCCTAAATGACATCTATGCCTGACTCGGGTGAACAGCAAAGAAGGACTCAAAAGCAAACCAGGTAACTTAAATGGGAATTTAGGGACAACTGCATTAATGTCCTTCATGTTGGACCATTCTGGCACTCTGCTTCCCCTTTTAAACGAACAACTCAATACAATACAGAGCATTCAAAATACAACTCTACTTCTGTTACATTGAAGGAACGAAGTTAAGCATTATCAACACCCTTACTGACATGAGTGTGACTATGGTGCAAGCTATTAGCAATCTGCTAAAGTAACAAGGCAGGTGTTGTTAAATTCCTACATGAGATGTTGGTTACTATGAAGTCAATAATGAAGGCGCTGCTCTTTCAGCCTCACAACATCTGTCTACATGGGACTGCTAATGGTCAGAGAACGAAAACTTAGTTGATGCATGTAATGGAATTGACATATTAAGGTCTCAGTCTAACACAAGTGCTAAAGGTGCCCACACAGGAGAAAAGGAAACCCCTGGTTCAGCAATCCTGGCAGAGAGTTGAATGGTGACAGGTTGTGGCAACTTAACATTGTATAAGTCGCTTCTCCTGATAACCCTGCATTAGAAAATATACAATAGTAGGGCCCCAGTTTATCGAAGAGCTAGGCCTCGATTTTTAAGAAAGATAGGATGGCAAAGAAAACCACGAAAACCCACCCAAATATGAAATCCACAAGCGTTTGTAGAAAGAAAAACGCCATTACACCTGCGCTGCGGACAGTGAGTGCATCTAGTGGATCACCATCCCCAATCAACTTAAATTTCGCCAGTTCTAACGATATCTTTAAACGCAGCTTCCAAAATTTCTTTAAACTCCCCTGTGTCAAATTACTTTAATAAAAACGATGTTAAAACCAATGTACGAGCAGTGGGGAACCTGGCTATGAATGCTCTTACACCCCCTACACCTAGTGGCGAATGGACAACAGCAAAGAGACACAGTAGCTCTTTATAATGCAAGGGCAGGGCACCACTGCCACTTATATGATTAAAAAACCTAAAGACAGCAGCACTCATTTGTATTCCAATAACCGCGGCTCCCAGTGATTCGTGGAAAAGTATTATAGACCGCCATCACCATCGAAATTAAAGAAAACTTGAGGCCTTACAAAGTTACATTGCTCTCAGGGAACATAGCTTGCATGACTAGACTGGAGTCTAATGAGGTGTTTCTAGGCATTTCAACAAGCAATTGTGTAACATGCCTTCAGGGAATCTGGTATAAACAGATTTCACAATAGCTATGTTTGAAATATTTTACTGAAGTCCAGACAAAGAAAAGTACAATGGGCCTTACTAACACATCCTTAGAGCTTTGCCTGTCAGAGGACCAAAGATACCCATAGAAAGTGTTAGCTAGAGCGGGTAAAGGGCCTGACTCAAGTAAGTGAGTACCAATCTGTTATGTAAGGTTATCTGGTTTCAAGCAGTGCCAAAAGTAATTATCTAAAACAAGATTACATTCTTATTTCTCAGTTAACTGATCGGTTAGGTAACACCCCTGCAATCAGCGTTGGTAATCTGAATAACAACTTATTCCTCAACAAGTCATCTGATTTTAGCTTCCCTGTATGTGACTTTATCAACGGCCTCTCTCCTTCAAACTTTAATCCAAGGGATACATTGATACAGGAACTTAAACAGTAAGGCTCGAGAAAGTGTGATTCAAGTGGAACCAAAGCAACTGAGTGATTGCCAAAAGGGCTGCTCAGGAAATTTGAAGGACGTATGTATCGCCTAGGATTAAAGACGAGTCTCTCTGCCTTAGACTATTTATCTGCTCAAACTAAACAGAGTGTAACATGCAAAAGGAAAAAGGAAACTTAGATCAAAAGATAAGATCAGACTCTAAGGGCCAGATGTAGGAAGAAATGGGATTGCGATTCGCAAATTGCGAGTCGGAGGGACTCGCAACTTGCGAATCGCAATCCCATATGCAGGATGGTGTCCCTGACACCATCTGCAAATCGCAAGGGGGTCGCAAAGACCCACCTCATTAATATTAATGAGGTGGGTCACAATTTGCGACCCCCTTGCGATTCCCTGCACTCACAGGGATGGTGGCCTGCTGGAGACAGCAGACCTCCTGCCTGTGACTGCTTTGTTAATAAAGCAGTTTTTTTTTTGGTATTGCAGCCTGTTTTCCTTAAAGGAAAACGAGTTGCAATACACTCGAGAAAATGAAACCATAGGACCACTGCCTACTCTGAAAAAATATTTTTTAGAGCCATTCACAAGGGTGCTAACTGCGAATCGCTTTTACTGGGCAAGGTGAAAAAATGGACGTTAAGCTACACGGGCTCTGCCTTACACAGAGAGATATGGGTCCATGTACTGACAAGCATAAAAGGCTTCCTGGCACAAAACAACACAAACGATGTCTAAAAAAAGTATTAATTCGAGCTCCCTGTTTTTTAAATTTGTATATGGGCACGCTAGGCATTTATGGTATCCACTCAGAGAAGTGAGTTCATACACCCAAGTTAGTTTATGCCTATGATATTGAGAGAGCGTAGTTTAAATATTACATATTATAGACGTGAAATGCTTATGTCTAACAATGCTGTATTAATACAATATTCATTGAAGCGTATTCATAAACGTGGAGAATTGTTCATATGTATAAACTAATGTCAACTGTAAGAAATAATCGTTTATAGTTTGCCTAACTGAGCACATTAACACGTATAAAACTGCATTCATTGGAACCATATATCCTAAGTTAGCGTGAGTCGAGAACTAGCTGTGTAACTCTCATATTAAAGCATATTTTTCTGTTTCTCCAGTGTGCTGACTTGCAAAAGACCATGACCCAGCGATTGTTCTTTTCCCTTACTAGTTTGCAACAACACCCAACTTTCCCATCCGCATGCTAGTAGCTTTCATATAAAAGATATGTGCTTCGAAACAATAATAGACACTTCCAAGGACGGTGAAGCGAGAAGAAGAGAACTTTTGACCTGATATGTACAAAGACGATGAAGTAACCCCGGATGTGCCACCTACGAAAAACGTCAATTATCAAGACCAATTAGGAATTAGGGAATTATCATGAAATGACAAATGCATTACTTGATGAATAATTTAATAGGCTACCGATAGTGGAGTGTAGTGACTGACCAATAGAATTTTGGGGGAATGTATTACGAAAAAGGTTTAAAAACCCATGACACAAGAGACAAAGAGCATTAGGTAGGGAATGATATCGATTGCATCCAGAAACTCTGTCACTTTATTTGGTGATTTGAGACTTAGACAAAACCATCCTCGCCCATAGACTGCCCCATTACACTTTCCTCCTTATGAGGAGAGTGTCCCTTGCCTCTAACTTAGATAGACTGACGGTGAACTAACTGATGTCCTGAAGACGAAGACTGATTCTGTACGCTGTCCTATTCTGAGGAGGGTAAATATAATCATTGATAATGGAAATGCATTCATTTGCCTTTTCTTTCTAGGTACCAACTGCTGTATGTTTTTGATTAGACACCTTAGTTAGATGTTTTCCAAATTGGTGTTCAAAATTGTTTTGCATGAAGCCCACATGCCAATGCTAATTAGAGGTTAGATGAGACATTTTTCCCGACTGACAACCTGACGTGACTGACATAGTGCTAGGCTGAACTAATATCTCTAGAAGGTTCTATGTACTACGATCTGCTTATAGTCATCTGATTGTCTATGCTTCTGATCTTTGCATTATTGAAAGCGTATTATGATTGTCATCTTGTGATTATGTTTATTTGCTTCTTGCTTTTGATGCATTTGCTATTAGATTGTAATCAATAGGGAATAAAATTCATAAAACTCCATTAAGGTGTGGTTATTCGTGACTGAAAGGTCATGATTGCGCCGAAGGTTTATTAATGACTAAAGTAAGATATATTTTGGTGTTAACTATTGACAATGTTATTGACATATTGATTGATATATTGATCAGTTATCTCGTCCTACGGTGTCTCACCACTGAGCCCAAAGATTCATCGGCCTAAAACGAGTCCTGATGTGTATAAATTAATATAGACGGACGCGTTAACAATATTACACTCCGACAGCCATTGCCCCTCAAGAGTAATGGCCTCATTATGTGAATATATAACAAAGTGAATTAATTACTCATGTATCATTCCAAATCTAAATTAGTGTTTTTCTGTGCTGAATAAAATAAGTGAATTGGCTCGCTGATGGATGCATACTTGATTTAACTACTCAGTATAAATACCCAGATGTCATTTTTTATTGCACCCTAAATTGAAAACCCCATCTTAAGGAACTTCTGCCTAAAGTGGAACGATGCTACAGTGGGCTGCCATGCTTTAAAATAATTGTTTCTACCCTGATGAGCTGAAGAGAAGTTCAAGATGCTCCTCTTTGAAAAACAGTACATCACAATGCAAAAACAGCCCACAAACTATCTCTTCCGTCACTTGGTGACTTTATGCTGTGCCTTTGAATGTGTACAGAACTCAGTTGCCTTTTGGCTAGGTTCATCCTATACAAATACCACATACATCCATTTGAACTTGGGGTATTTCAAATGTGTTGCATTTAGCAATAAATACAATTGAAAACTTGATTGCAAGTTATTGTGTAAACTAATTAATGTCCGTTCAATGACACAAAGGGCCAAACACATTTTTGACTGGTGCTATTTTATGTCCTTAGTGATAAGTTGAGGCAGTACTTGCTCCAAACACCTTTTAGCACCTTATTATGAAACAATATTCTGAATGTGGTAATTTGTGAAAAGAACATCTGTGGACATTTCTTGCATGGCATTTTGTTGTGGTGGTGATGTACTCTATTGTTTTTGTGCTGCATTATTGTCAATATGATTTTGTTGTGTTCTACTGCAGTTGTTATACTGCATTCTTTTTTGATGTAATGTGGCCTTGTGACAAAATGGATTATTAGTTGGGGTGGATGGTAGTCCACCACAAGTAGAAAGGTCACTATTCTTGTGAGTTCAATTAAACGTTTCAGTAATTTAACCCTGAGTTCAACCCTTGGTAGCTATGGCACAGAGCAGACAAGCTTAACTTAAGAAAAAGTGTAAAGCATTTGGAATTATCAAAACACAACACAATAAAATTGCTGCCCTAATTTATAAAAATAGAGAATACTTTACTGAACAAAATGACAACAAAACAACACAAATTCAATAAGGAGATTTGAAGCTATGTTTTTTTAAATGTTCAAATTAAAATAATGTCAAACAGCATTAAGTGCTAACCATAGTCATCTGGTTGACCAGGATCTAGGAACAATTTAAAGCTGACCACTATGGAGTGGGGGCTGGATACCAAAACCGGGTTTGGCCCAATTGGAAATTTTCCTTTCTGACTTAGGGCCTGATTAGACCTTGGCAGACTGGTTACACTGTCACTACGGTGAAGGATGTACCATCCGCCAAAATTGTATTCTATCCAATTGGATTTAAATTTCGGTAGACGGGACATCCGTCACCCTTGTGATGGAGTAACCCACCCACCAAGTTCTAAATCAGGCCCTTAGTTTCTAAAATTGAAGTCAATAAAATCTCAGCAGGACAAGGCAGAAGACTGTGGCCAAGAAAGTCTCCATGAGGCTGGTTAGCCATCTGCCAAGGTTTTGGTGATGCTGCTCACTTTTGTCAGGAAAGCTACGAGCGGGGGAATTTCAAAATCCACACCCAAGCAAGCTCTCTTCCTGGCTGGATATTTTGGGTGCCTTCTCCTGATAGAGATTTCTATGTTCAGATGTAGTTACTTTTTTGGAGCTCAGGTCCCTCCAGCAGGGCAATGCTGCAAGTTGTAGGTGAACAGGGCTCAAGGAGGCTAGATACCTTCTCTGCAACCTTCCCCGAACCGGAGTTGCTACTGCTTAAAAGCTCCAAGCAGCAGTAACCTGATTCTTTGGCACAGCCTCAACTCACCTCCTTCAGATTGACTTGGTAGGCTTGTCCTGGTCCCTCATAGATCTTTAAAACCAAAAGGTTTCTAAGTCCCAGGTTCTTCAGGATGTTAGGAGGACTACACTTTGACACAGTCAAGAGTCCCAGGACTGTGCACTTTTGCAAATGAGTGTGCGAATCCTGGGGTCATGATTTACCAACCCTTTGTGCTGAGTTAGTATTACATTTGTAAAGCAAAACCTGGTGCAAAGTGTTATACTGGGATTTACTGTCCAAGGCAAATCAGATTTGTATTGGATAGCTTCCCAAAGTATTGCAAAATTGATCTATGCCCTGCTTTGCATTATTTTGCATCAAAGGGGTGTTCCATGGGTGGTACATGGGCATTCTCATATACTCACCCATAGGTTTTGACACAAACCTACAAACATTCATCGACAGAGATATGCACCAAAATCGAATGCCTCCTCGAGGGAGACATAACGAGAAGAAATCTCTTAATTTCTCCTTGTTTTTCAGGTCAAGCCTAAATAGCACTTGCGCTGTCTCTTCGAGACAAGTTGTATATAGTTTGTGGGCTTACATCCTGCCTGTTATCTTTTTATTTGTCACTTCCATTGTCCTTTAAAAAATGCTTACTTGCTGTTGGTGAACCCTCCTTCTTTGTCCCTCATTTTTGTGTTTTGTTTCCTCCCATTCAGCACTGTCAAACTACTGGTATCTTTACACTTTGGGGCTTAAGTGTTTGTTCTTTTAGACTATTTTTTCTTTCTTTCCTGCTTGGGTTTGTGCAAGCTTTGCTTTAATGCTTGTTCTGTCCACAAATCACCCCCTCCCGCGTCACTGCTTTAAACCTCCATTAGCCTTCGATGTCCAGCATTGTTATTAGTGTTTTGAACCGCCTGGCCCCTCGGGATCCTTTCCAAGTCTATATGCAGACACGTTCACAGAGTCAGAGGGGTTTTATGTTTTTCAGCCTAAAAAGACATTGTGTTTCTCTCGTCCTTAGCTTGTGTCCTTTCTGGTGTTTATAGGTCTGTATTTCGACTCTGAGACACAGAACGCAAAAGAAACAGAGGGATTGGTGAACTACTTGTGACTGCTAGGAGACTGGGGCTTATTGTGTTACCAATCAGGAAGACCTCTCGGAGGGTTCAGTGTTGGTGGGCTCCATGAATCTCATGAGGGGTGTGTCGGACTCACTGGAGCATCAACTTCTCATTGCTGCCCTGCATGGTTGGGGTAGGTGGCTTTGGAGCGGGTGGGAGGCTGCCCCACCTACAGGAGTCCCAAAAGGTCATATAAAGCTCTCATTGGGCCGGCAGTCAGTCTTATGGTGGGCAGGAGCATTACTTCTGATGAGTTAGGCATGGATACTAACAGCACAGGAACTACAAGTAGATGTACACCGATCAGCCTCACACCCAGTGGAGGAAAGTGATCCCAGGTAGGAGTCAGAGAATTAAAAACAGCTCATGTAAGACTCTGTGTAGCTCCATTTTTATTCAGCTTCTGCTGTTCACACGTTGTTGAGAGAAGTTTTTTAAAATGTTTTTGTACTAATTCACAATGGTTAAAAGGTGCTAGTGATGCATTTATTGTGTTTATGGCGTTTGCCAGGTTTTTCTGAAAAGTCACTGGTTCTTGGGAAAAGAGGTCAGCTATGGTAATCATTATGTCATCCTCAGGGCAACATACAAAACAAACCCTGAGGTATTTTGCTGGGGAGTAAGTCCAAACAGTGCAGCAGGTGTACTTGCACCTGGGCCCCGGAGTGTGAGCACCCACGGCACCTTGATTTTGTCTGCCTTTTATTATCCAGCCAGTGTGTTAGAGGGAGCTGCATTATGGCCCACAAAGCCCTTTGCTATGCTGCAATGGGCTTATTTAGAGCTTTTGTTAAAACACTTCTGAGGTGCAGAACAGACCATCTTTGTGATTAGCTATTCAGCTGTTCATTCATCAGGGTCAGTCAGTGTTGAAAATGTGCATGAAGGCTTAGTTTGAATTGGGATGCAAACAAACCGCTTTCTCATCTCAACGTTCTGAGTGTTTTTACAGATACTTTGCGCTACTTGATTAGCTCCCCAAGACCTTGGCTTTCCTCATGCGTTTCGGTAGTTGTAGTTTTTAGAGGTGGCGAGCCAGCAAATAACAGGAGGAGCTGAGCCAAATGTCCTCCTTGTCTTTAAGAGCCATAACGCAAGTGAGTTGACAACACATCTAGCATGTACATTGAGCAAACTCCATCACTTCCTCGTCTCAGAATTCACCGGAACCATGGCTTTGAGAGTCGTCTCACAGCTACTGCGAACTTGCAGATGCCACTTTCAAAAGGGCTGTCTAAAACAGTGCTTGAATAGCACTTTTTCCTGTTTGAAGATGCCCCACGTAAAAAACGCCCCACAGTCACTGTCACAGGTGCAGAACGCTTCCCCATCACCCTCTGGAGTCCTGTGTATAATATCACGGCCAGTCTGTAGGAATGAGACAAAAACACTTCTAAGATGGTGGCCTTGTTGTGTCCTCTCTTCTGCAGTGACAGGCATGGAAGAATTGCTGTGGCACCTGGCATACATCCACTACACTCCAAACCAAAACACATTGTCACCTACAATCTCAACGGCTCTAACTCTCACAAATGCGATAGCCATTGCATTGCAAATGCTCACTCAAGTTAATTCTACATAAGCATTTGCAGGAGTTTAGTTCTTATCCATGCTTCTAAATGACTTGGTTATTGTACTCTCCATCCCCAGTAGTCATTAAACAAACATACCTTTCAGTTTATCAAGAATTCTGTCTTCTTCTCTGAGAATTCAGTGGTAGTGGCAAAGTAATTCTTGCATAAAGCCATGTACACCCAAGCTTCATCAGGTACAATGTTGTTAGCCTTGAATAATTTTAAAGTGCATCATTTTACTATTTACAAACAAATAGTGCTCTAAAAGCACTATTTCTTCCTTTGAATAGTAAGAACATTTCTTGTTTTAGGACATTTTAAAATACAGAGAATTTTTCTCTTAGTAAACTAGTATGCAATACTTGAGCCCTAATTATCAAACAGGCATGGGCGTCATACCAGGGCTAGCGGAAGTGACATCACATGCCATTTGACATTTTCTGTGACTCACATGCACATGCTTACACATACACACACATTCACGCACTCTCTCACATGAACACAGTCTCACCCGCAAGTATGCATATCACATACTTTTGAAAGCGTTTTTACTTACATTGACTGCCAGATAGTCATATTCTAGCAAATTGTACTTCATATTTAATTACACAAATAGTGAATAATGTTATTCACTATTTGTGTACATTAGGACAAGCTACCCCTATGTTCCAGGCACTGATTTTGCCACCCCTATGGACAGGGGTTTCAAAGGCACTGCCACGGGTCGCAAAGGGCAAGCCAGGGTCCACAGCTGCGCCCGCTGCCAAACCCTAAATGACATCCATGCAAACAGGTATTAAAATAGAACTCTAGAAGTACATCCATGTATCTGTGCAGATTGCTGAGTTTTTACTACCCACCAGGAGTATGTTTTCAGGCATACTACTCGACATGTCCAAAGGGTCTTTCTCTTTGTGCTGAGCTTTACATATTGTCTAGTTCGTCACAAGGGGAATGGAGCCCTGTTCAAATACATTATTTTTGTTATCCTGTGGGAAGAATATTTTCCCCATCAAATCTCTGGCCATTTCCATGGTTGCAAGGGTTCAAACTGGACTGTGGGAGTGCTCATCATCATGCATGTCCCAGAACATCTGATGCTAACTAATAGACCTGACATCCTTAGGGTGGTCATCTTCCAACTTTTTGCTTGCCTCACTTCTTTTTTCAGGCCCTGTGTTTGTTGGTTTTAGTACTCTACACACGTTACCACTGCTGACCAGTGCTAAAGTGCATATGCTCTCTCCCCTAAACATGGTAGCGCTGGTTCCTACCAAAGTAGCATATTTAATCTACTTCAAAATCCTTAGTAAAGAGCACTACATGTGCCCTGGGCCTGTAAATTAAATGCTACTAGGGACCCCTGCAGCACTGATTGTGCCACCCACATAAGTAGCCCCTTAACAATGTCTCAAGCTTGCCATTGCAACATCTGTGTGCAATTTCACTACCACTTCGACTTGGCATTTGAAACTACTTGCCAAGTATTAAAATCCCCTTTTTCTACATATAAGTATCCATTAGGTAGGCCCTAGGTAACCCATAGGGCAGGGTGCTAGGTAGGTAAAAGACAGGACATGTACTTATGTGTTTTACATGTCCTGGTAGTAAGAAACTTACAAATTCGTTTTCCACTAGTGTGAGGCCTGCTCCTCTCATAGACTAGCATTAGAACTGCTGTCAAATACTTTTAAGTGGTAGATTCTGATCCGGAAGGAGTAGCCCCGTCATGTTTAGTATTGCCAGAATGGTAATAGAAAACCCTGCTTACTAGTGAAGTTGGATTTAATATTACTATTTAGAAATGCCACTTTTAGAAAGTGGGCTTTTCTCTGCACGTACTGCCATCTGTGCCTTGAAGCCCTGTCTCCAATCCATGTCTGATCTGTGCTGGTTGACAGCGCCACTTGTGCTTTCCACCCACACAACCATAAACGAAGAAAACTCAGTCACATCTGAATTCATCTGGGCAGAAAGGGTGGAGGGGCTCTCTCTTACACTTCAGAGCCAGTGGTCTGCCAGTGGCCTTCCCTCACACAAAGAACTGATAACCCCCCACAGGGATCCTGGCAGACAGGACTGGGCTGAAAGGGAATATTGTGCACCTCACAACCACTCTTTGAGGTTTCCCACACCTAAAAGGCATTTTGGGGTACATAAACTGGGTCTCTGACCCTACTAAATCATACACTTCTGGACCTACACCTGGACTGTGTCAGAGAAACTGCCTGGCTGCCCAAAGGAATCACCTGGACTGCTTTGCTGAAGGACTGCTTTCCTGCTTGTTGCCCTGCTGCCTGGTGCTCCTGACTCTGCTGGAAGGACTCTGCCTTCCTCCTAAAGTGCTCTCCAGGGGCTTGGATTGAGCTTGTCTCCTGTTTCTGAAGTTTCAGGGGCCAAAAAAGACTCCTTTAGGAAATCTTCATGCATCAGAAAATCGATGCAATGCATGCAGAAATCAACGTGACATCTGCCTTGCGGCTGGAAAATCAATGCACCGCCGACTGGAATGATGCAGCGTCAGACCCGCACCTGGAAATTAGCACTGAAATTTTGCTGCATCACCTACCGGATCGACGCAGTGCCTGCTCCTTCTATAACCGCATCAATGATTTTCAACGCATCGTCCCTGTGTGTCAAAATATCACCACATCACAGTAAGGAACCAAGGCTGCGGTCCTGAAATTTGACACATCACCTTGCAGTGTGAAAAGAAACGACTCATCGTCTGAAAATCCAACACAACAGCTTATTTTTCCACGCATCTCTTCCTCTTCGGCCCCTGTGAGTCTTTATTTTTGATGCACCCGAGGTAGTGCGTGATACAAAGTTACAACCATTGATTACTGAGGATCAATATTCTTTTAAAGCCTTAAAAAGTATTATTTCCGCTTGTGCTTATTGGATTTTTTGTTTTTGATCTTATTTTATTCAGATAAATATTATCTATTTTTCTAAACCTATGTGGTGTATTTTTGTGGTGCTTTTACTTTGTTATTGTATGAGTTAATGCACAAATACTTTACGCATTGCCTTCCAAGTTAAGCCTACCTGTTCTATGCCAAGCTACCAGAGAGTGAGCACAGGATCATTTGGGTTGTGTTGTGACTTGCCCTGAATAGGATTGTTTTCCTTGCTTGGACAAGGGTGTATGGCTCTACCAGCTAGATACCCGATTTCTAACACTAACCATGTTTTGGAGTGCCAGTTCCACCCCTTCCATGGCATTTAAGATCGCAAATGGATGAACTGTCATCTATACAGTACGACAGCTACTTTAAAAGGAAGTGTCCCAGCAATAGCCATCAAAGACAAACATTACATGGACCTTCAATCCAAATATCAAAAGTGTGCCTGGTAAGGTATCTTTCATTAATCAAGCAAGCCTTTATCTGTGCCATCCCTTTTCCTGAGTCTGAGGGCCAAGTGCCACTAAAAGAGGAAAGTCTTCAGCCCCTTTTTGAACATGGCTTCCTAGTTGATCTTTCTCAGTTTTTAGTTCAAACTGAAAGATTTATTCTGTTTGAAGAGAACCCGATCTTTCTCAGTTCCAACAACAGCTCATTCCACAGCTTTGCTCCCAGTAGCAAGAAGGAACTGTAACCCCTCCTGGTTTGCAAACTCCGGGAATGCTAATTAGAAGAGTTAATAACTCTGGTGGGAGCATATTCATAAAATCTGTTACTGAGATAAAGGGCCCTCTCTTGTTGATGGCTCTAAAAGTGACCATTAAGGCCTTACAGCGATCATTTTACTGACTGACAGCCAGTAAAGTTGCTTAAGGCACGGGCAGATGGACTGCCTCCTAATGCAGTTAAGAATCAGACGTGCAGCAGCATTTTGAACCATCTGAAATCTATTTATCAAACCGGCAGGGACCCCTGGATTTAGCAACTTGGTGTAATATAGTCTATAGATCACTAGAGCATGTATAATCTTTTTCCGTGTATGAGCTGTTAAGAACTCTAGGGTTTCTTTTAAGGATTTTGGTATGGCAAACCTTGTCACTGTGATTGCCTGGATTAGGAGTTTAAACAGCGATTCTGATCACATCTTATGCATAGGTCAGGGAAGGCTCCTCCATGAGGGCGGAGAAGCATTGAGCCCCACCCCCGCCAGCAGCAGCAGCTGCAAACTTTTTCCCAAAACACGATCATAAACTGCGTTTATGATCATTGTTGGAGAAAAGGGGCAGGGCCACAGAGTGACACGCACTGAGGGGGAGGCCCCATCCCTGCGCTTGTATGTTTGGCCGCCGTCTCGGGCCGGCCAAACACACATGCGCACAGGGCTCTCTCCAGCCCAGCAACACAGCTGGCGAGAGCCTGCACAGGCTCCCAGTCTGCCTTGAGCAGTGTCACGATTGGTCACAGGGCAGGCTGGGGGCCTGTGTCTGCAGTCGACGAGGGATATAGGAGCGGCACACAGCGGAATAGTCAGTTACTTTTTTTTTTTAAACTATTTTTTATTTAATGTCATTCCCCCGACACCCTTTCCCTGTGTACTGCTGCTTAGCGCGAGCTGTGACTGGCATGGGTTAATCACCACTGTGAAGGGAGTATGTGGTTCCCCAGGATCTTTTGGCCACTATCTCAGTAGGTCAAGAAGGGAGTAGTTGCCTTAGCAGAGTTCACCTTCAGGCAACTCGACTTCACTCAACCCGCCACTTCGGGGAGGCAACATTGGAACTTATTCAGAAGTGAATTATTAGCCTGCTAGAAAGAAAGCATTAGTTGAGTGTCATCCACATATAACACTATTTTAGGGGCACGGCGCCTACGGAGCATTTTAACCTGTTGCACCCAGCCCTTTCGAGGTAGCGCTACATCCAGGTAGAGGAGCCACAGGGGTACAGAGGGGCCCTCCAATTGATGCCAGTGCTCATCCCTGGAGCCTGCTGGACTTTCAACGCTGCCCCTATTGAGACCGGACCTAGGACCCTGTATAATGGTAGGTGGGTGCTGGTGCTGGCTGATTATTGCTATGATGCACATTAACTGGGTCATATAACTACCTGCAGAGATTGGAGGGGCACCCCTGTGTGTGTCCCACCTTTCCCTGTAAACTGCAGTGCCGACACCAGTGGCTGCCCTTTGATGGAGAGGCTTGTGAGACTTTTCTACCCTGGGAACTCTGCTGGGTGTGGACCCTGGTGAAAGTGCTTACAGAGGGTGATGGACTGTGGATAGTGCCACAGGTCAGCCAGTGACTTAAAGGGGGGCAGGCTTGACTGTGGGGGCACAGCCAGGACTGGTGTTTCTATTGCACTGCTGAAATCCCAGCATGAATATTGATCTCACCAACAGCACCATATATTGTTCCCCCCAGGGAGAGGGCACCAAAACGAAACAATGGACAAATACACAAATAAAAAGGAAGTGTGTGAACTTGGCCCTCCCAGAATTTCATCCCCTCTCGCATGGAGGTGGGGGACCTTGAGTGCTGGGGCTGCAGCAGGGAATCGCCCTGAGGCCACCTTGGACACTACAATACAGGCCATCACTTCCTCAGGAATGCGCCAGAGCTGAGAATTGACACAGTGGTGACAGATCTGGGGGTCCTGAGGGACGATCACCAGAGGTTGGCTCTAAGGGTCACCACAACAGAGCGCCACTTGGAAGACAAAACCCCCAAATGACGTCCATGGGGGAATGGATGTGACACATGGAAGGCAGAATAAAAACATTAGAGTGAAGGAATAACATTCAAATCATAGGGCTGCCGGAACGTATAGAAGGTCCTAATGTGAACATGACCCAATTCCTGGAAAAATGGATCAAGATGAAGTGTCTCCGGAATGGCTCTCCTTATTTTATGCCCTGGAGCAAGCTCATTGTGTACCAGCTCGTCCGCCGCTGCCTGGGGCACCACCATGGCTGGTGGTGGCCAAGCTTTTACATTACAAAGATCATGACCATCTTTTGACCTAGGCCCGGCTCAAGGGAAATATAAAGATTATTAAAAAAAAGTAATGAAGTGTCTGGATTTTACCTGAGATGTTCAGAAGTCGAAGGGCCTCTTTCATAGAGGCCCTCAACTTCTGAACAACAAGCCCTGGGAATAGCCTTTGCCATGCTATTTCCTGTCAGACTCTGAGTCATGCATGGGGACGATGTACAATTCTTTACGTCACCTCCACAACTGTGGAACTAGGTTGACTGCCTCCCCCAGAACATGAGCAACACCACCAGCCTGATTTCCTCCAAGAAAGAGAGTGATGGGGAAACCTGGTGGGGTTCCCCTCTCGCTCACAGCTGTGACAGGAACAACAGAAAGTGGTGGAGAAGGTGGCGGCACTCAGTGGAGCAGGCCCTGGTCCTCTTTCTGTAATCAGAGAACATGATGAGGGGGACTTTGATTCAGATCGGGCTTCCGTCTCCACCCACAATTCAGAGGAATCCCTACCGCATATTACACCTGGCACATCCAATGTCATTATTTAATGAAGAGATTATTGGTTGTAAAAGGTGATGCCCTGTTGGAAGTATGCCTGTATTTGTGTGCAGTGCCAGGACTGCAGCTCTGGGACCTCTTTATAGTTAGTAGGCACATGTATCCTGATTGCAGTTTGGATGGTGTGAAGTGAGGCTGGGAGGCGACCCGGCTGGCGCAATCCCCTGCACTTAGTTGTATGTGTGATGATTGTATGTGTGATGATTTAGTTGCTTCTGGTTTGGATGGAGAGTCGTTTTCTTCTTGTCCTGGGGCTGAGGAGTTGAACTATTGGCTGTTCTGTTGAAGGGTTTGTTTGTTGGGTTGCTTCTGCCAGTCCTGCTATGCTCCTTTCCCAGTGGCCCTGGTCTTCTGCCTTCTCTCGACTAATGGGTTCCTGACTTAGTACCTATGGCACTGCCCTGCCCCCCTCCCATTGCGCCCTCTCAGGGGCTCGCAAAAGGATGGCCAAGAGATATAAGATGTACACTTATCTGAAATGGCAAGGGGTACACATAGTCTTCTTGCAAGAAACCCACCTTACCATTACAGAAGGGGATTCCCTAAAGAAGAGATGGCAAGGGCAACTATACACCACTACACATCCAGCCATTGCTGGGGAGATTACTATGGATCCGCACAGGGGTGCCTCTTCAGAAAAATAGCAAATTAATCGACCCTACTGGGACATGTGTAGTGGTATTGGACTACCTTGAAGTCTGAGACTTGACACTAACGGGAATGTTTGCCCCTAACACTGATCAGACTGGCTTCTTTGCAAAGTTATCTAGGGTCCTTGCACCATATATGACACAGAACATTATGCTAGGAGATGATTATAACAGTATCACTGACCCAATCCTAGACCAATTCCATTTCCCACTGTTCGATTCCCCTATTCGGCATCTTTTATAGGTATTCTCAGACTGCCGGACCGGCAGTGGGGGCTGGTGTACTCCTGGCATTGATTGCACCCTGGAGTCAAGATTATTCTTTTTTCTCTAGGTTGCATGAGCTGAACACATGCCTCAGCACGTTTCTCTCTGTGTGAGGGATCCCTGGGTCGGTCCACAATGTGGAATACCTATGTTGAACGGTCTCTGACCACAACCTAGCATTCCTCATGTTAGACTGGCATAGAGAGCGTCCTCATTTACCCGATTGGCATCTGCGAGTAAAAACCCCAGATGATCTTGCATTTTGGCTCTTCATTGTAAGGCTATTCTGGAATACTTCTCAGATAAGTATTCCCACGCCACGCCTCTGGTTGAGTCGGACGACTTTAAGGCTCTTAAGAGAGGGCCATGTATTGCTGAGATGGTGGGGGTACGACGCACTCTTGCGAGGGATATCGAAACCCAGGAGAAGGTGGTGAGAGGCTTGGAGCTTGCCAGACCTCGGAAACCAGAGTTGATACAACAACTCTTAGATACAAAAGAACAAATGGCAGTTTGCACTGAGAAACTCCTCTGCTTTGACTTCTGCAAATACATGGTCTGGGCCCACACTGAAAGTGACAAAGCAGGGTCACTACGGCATGGCTCGTCAGCCCTACACTTAGGAGATCTCTGATCTTTGAAATTGAAATAGACTCTTAAGAGTGCTGAGTGCCTCTGTCGCCAAGACAACATCAGCAATAGGTTTGCAGAGTACTATTAGATGCTGTATGCTCTGCCCGATTGTGCCCTCCTGGACCCTTGATGACTTTTTAGGGCTTGCAGTCTTATCAACTCTGGGAGATGTCAAGGCGGAGGGTCTTGGTAGGGAGATCACAGAATCAGAGGTGAGGACCACGATCAAAGCAATTGCTTGAGATAAAGCCCCAGGGACAGATGGCCCACCAATGGAGTTTTATGCCACATATGCTGAAAATCTGGCAGCAAGATTAGTCACTTTGTACGCGACAGCTAGAGAGGTGGGTCATTTACCAGCCTCAACCTGCGAGGAGCTGGTGGTCCTGCTGCTTAAACCAGGTCTCCCCGCCGGAGATTTGCGAGCATACTGTCCATTGTCCATGCCTAATATGGACAATGAGATCCTTAGCAGAATATTAGCCCCCGCCTCTTACTTCATATACCCACTTTGATCCATGCTGACCAAGCTAGGCTTGTCCTGGGGTGAAACATAGCACTGAACCTCCGCAGGCTTCTTTTAATACTGGACAGATTTCTTGGAGAAACATATGGCAGCAGGAGAGGCGATTGATAATGAGAAAGCATTTGACTGCTTATGCTGGGACTTTCTGTATCAAGTAATGCTAACGATGTGACTGGAACTGAGCTTCTTTATTCGGCACCCACATTGCGAGTCTGGACAGGGAAAACTATCTCTGAATCCTATGTTGTAGGACATGGGACAAGGGTTTAGACATACACTGAACTTTGCACTATGCTGCCTTGTAAGCTGATAATATGCTCTTGTTTCTGCTTGACATAGAGGTAGATTTGCTGAAAGCGATAACATTATTAGAACAATTTGGTGAAGCGTCTGGCCTCCACATAAACTGGAAGGTCGCACCTATTTCCACTCTGTAGGGATGTGCCCCAGCTGCGAGATCTGCATAGACGTACCTGGGATGGGACCTGCATGAAATACCTTGGTGTTTAGATCTATCATATAAAGAATGACCTTCTTATGGCATTATAATGTGCCTTGATCCAAGCACTCCAGTCAAGTGTCGACTTCTGGAAGTCGCTGCCACTCTAAGTGGCAGGAAGAATTACAGTAGCTGAAATGGTGAAGCTCCCTCGACTGCTGTATTCTTTATCCACTTTGCTGCTTCTCATTCCCCGACACTTATTTCAGGACCTGAATGCGCTGATGCCTGATCTAATTTGCAGGATGGTTAGATGGAGGATGGCAATGTCTAAGCTGCAGCTCCCAACAGTGGAGGGTGGATAAGCAGGGCTGGACTTGGAAGCATACCACTTGATGGTGCAGCTCTAATGGTTCAACCAGTGGTTACATTCCCGAATGGGTCAAGGCCAGGGATAATTCTGCTCCAAACTACAGTGCATTGTTTTAGGTTTTACTGAACCCCAGACTGCCAGTTCATGGAAATGCAGTGGACCTGCAGATTTTTTGTCACTGCTGGCAGCATTGCTTTTAGAGAACTCGGATCCAGTTACCTTTATCGCAAGATATCCCCGTGCTGGGATTGGAGATATTAGCTAGCGGGAGGGCTCTGCTGTGACTAGCAGAGTGGGCAACTTGCAGGGTGACCCGAGTAGGTGACCTTGATAGAGACAGCTAGCTGTTAGAGTTCGAGGACTTCTCAATGACTTTTAAGATGCCTAGAGGACAATTCTTACTGCACAGAAAGGTAGTGGCGATGTTGCATATTCATTGGAGGGTGGGATGAATACTCCTACTCACCAGTGCTGCTAGCTTCTCTGCACCATGACCGGTCACACCAAAGCATTGACTAACCTCTATCAGGCCTTGAGAACCAACATTATTACAACCATAGTAGACTTGTGAGAGAAATGGGACGAGGATCGGGCGATACCATTCACTGACGCGGAATGGGAAACAATACTTGCCACTACATATGAAGTGTCCCGTAAGGCTAGTTTCAAATTAATTAACATCTGCTTCCTCCATAGGACATAGCTCAGCCATGGTAGGATCATTAGGATCTTCCACACAGCTGAAGCCTCCTGCCCCAGATGTGGGGAACATGGTGCTGAAATGATACACATGGTATGGTCTTGCCCTACACTACTGGATTTCTTGAAAGAGGTGTTTGTGTGCCTAAATGTGTTTACCCAGAGAAGGATCATGTGCACTTCCCTGGTCTGTCTCTTGGGCAGATTCCCACGCCCTACCAGACATGAGATTACAACCTGATTTGTTAACCTGGCCCTGGTCGTGGCGAAACGTGAAATTACATTACATCAGAAAGTCAACTAGGGGCCCTAGATTGACTAAATGGAGGGAGAAATTATCTTATGGGTGGGCAAAGAAGGTGCAGTATTATTCCAGGAATTGAGACGAGGACAGGGTTTGATAGACCAGGCCTGAGCATGGGACTACCTGGTGGATTGTCTCAAAGAGACGGAAAAGGGGTCCCCTGTCAGTTGCCCTTTAGCTGCAACCGCCTCCCAGGGTGCAACCTGACTGATACAGTGAATGGAAACAGGTACAAACTATTGTCCTGATAAACAACCACATAGGCCACTGGATGAGTGTTCAACAATTTATAATGTAGAACCACTTCGGCAGAAGCTAGGTAGGTTGGGTGTGGGGGTGTGTGGATGGGAGAGTAATAATGTTTAGGTGCTGATGGGATAACCTTGCACACAAAATATATAACATTGGACAAGACTGTTCCTCAAAGCTGCTGCTCGAATAAGGAGCTCACCATAATGCATATATGAACATATGAGATAATAAGTACTGTACCCGCACCAGAATGTTTGTAATGCTGAAACTATCAATAACATTTGTTTATAAAAAAGAGACTTGAGGGACACCGTCTTTAAGTTCTTTGTAGCTTGAAGTATTGAGGGAAGGTAAACGTCCTGTGCACGATCTGATAGAAAGGATTGTAGCTATTGCTTGGCTCTGCCCCCCTCTCCAACTGCCTCCAAACACTCCAGCAAGTTAGTGTGGGAAACAATGTCAAAAGCCGCAGAGAGATCTAGAAGAATAATCACTGCTTTCTTCCCTTGGTCTAGGTTAAATTTAATTTTGTGTTCAATGCAGAAACTTGTTATTCTCAATAAACTGGAAAAGTTGTTTGTTCATCAGTTTCTCCAGCATATTTTCAGGATCTGTGAGCAACAAAATTGGCCTGAAATTGCTCGGGTTGGAGGGGTCAGCATTCATTTTTTTCAGCTGCGGCAATATTAGTGTTTTCTTTCAATAGAGGGTGAGATCCTAAATTCAGCCATTGATTAAACAGTGTATTAATGGTTCAATTCCATAATGACGTCACTAATTTTAAAATCTGAAGGGACAAGGATCCATGGGGGACCCAGAGCTAGTGTTAAGGGTAACTGATTCAGAGTCTAAAAATAAAATGGTCTCAAATGCATTCAATATTGGGCTATCTCCCCTAGTCTGGTAATTTAGAGCAGGGATAGGACTTAAAGCCCTCGAACGATTGTCAAAATAGCACTATGGCCCTCATTACAACCCTGGCGGTAAATCCCACTTACCGCCGTGCTGACGGCCGTCAAGATACCGTGGCTGAGGCAGAAATCCGCTACAGGTATTACGACCCACAGCTCGTAATCCGCCACAATACAGAGACCCACACAAGTCTGCCACACCAAAGGTCAGTGATAAACTGGCGATAGCAAAACCTACACTGTCACGTCAACAGAAGTACGCCCACACTATCACGACCCACGAATCAATGCGGCGGTCATTCAACTGCGGTAATCCATTGGCGGTACACACCGCCGCGCTCAAAATACACACACACTTACAAAACACAACCACATTGTACAATTCAAAATACACACACCTGATACACATACACACACCACACCCACACACACCCAATCCAATATAAAACACACACCCACATTACCCACAACCCCTTGCAACGACATTTGTGGAAGAAGCACAGAGAGACAGAATAGCAAACACAACACCAGCATCCACAGGCACACAACACCATCACTCATACAACATCCACGCACCTCAAACAACACACCCTAACACAACACATCACACATCACAACAAACAGCACCTCACACATCACCCACACCACATCATGGCACCTCAAACACACCCCAGGTTTTCTGAGGAGGAGCTCAGGGTCATGGTGGAGGAAATCATCCGGGTAGAGACACAGCTATGCGGATCACAGGTGCAGCAGAAATCCATTGCAAGGAAGATAGAGCTATGGCGGAGAATTGTCAACAGGGTCAACGCAGTGGGACAGCATCCAAGAACACGGGATGACAGCAGGAAGAGGTGGAATGACCTACGGGGACACCAGGTAGCAGTACAGAGGACTGGCGGTGGATCCCCACCTCCTCCCCCACAACTAACAACATGACAGGAGCAAGTATTGGCGATCATGCATCCTGAGTGCCTCGCAGGAGTAGCAGGAGGACTGGACTCTGGTAAGTCATATTTTTACTACTATATCCCCCCACCCAATCTGCATGCCATCACAAACTCCTAGCCCAACCCTCACACCCATCACCCCAACACCCCACAGATACCCCACTATCACAATCCGCACATCCCTAAACCAAGCCCTGCATGTCACACCAATGCATGGACACCCATCACCAAAGCATGTCCAATAGAGATACTCACCCAGGCCCCAAAATTAACAATCACACAAGGCCAAAGACAATAAGCCAAGCAGAGGAGTAGAGGGTAACTCACACATTGGACAAGATGGCACACACAGATAAAATAACTATGCATTTACCCCCCAACTGGACCCCTACCCAACTTCACCGGACAGGAGGTGCCAGACATATCCAGTCTCCCCACAGAAGAGGCCCACAGTGACGACAGCAGCTCTGCACACCTGGATCAAGATGACCAGCCCGGCCCATCTGGGACCTCGGGACAGTCGGTTCCCCTGCCACTGTCACAAACAACCACAGAACCTTCTCCCTCAGGAAACACCAGCACAGCACCCACCCAGCGGGCCCATCCCTTTCTCCCCAGGACACATCAATCAGCAGTGTGTCCACCATTACAGGGACCCCAGGCAAACCCACTAACCCAAGACAATCAGGGACCTGGGGTCAATAGCAGTGGGCACACGGTTCAGGGGACAGAGGCACAGGATAACAGGGAAGCTGGGAGGACTGCTGTGTGACAGAGGGAGGACAGGCCCACGGAACCTACTCTCCACGAGGCACTCTCCAACATCATGGGAGCATACCATTATTCCCAGGAGACCATGGGCACGGTACTGGCCAAGTTTCAGGAGACCCAGTGGCTGCAGGAGGAACACTACCTGGGGATCAGGAAGGACTTGAAGTCCATTAACAACACCCTGGTCACCATTGCAGGGGTGCTGGCAGACATGGCCAACACCAAGAGGGACACAGTGGCACACCAACGGGCCCCTGACACTAGCCTGAATGATGAACAGCCCTCCACCTCCACCGGCGCTAGTGGACAGGGGGTCCTGCCACAGGAACAACAGGCCACCAGCACCCCACCCCCTGCAGAAGGAGAACCACCCAGGTAATGGTCCCTGAGATCCAGGAACAAGACAGAGAACATTGCCAAGACCCCAACCAGCAAATAAGACTCTCCTGATTGTCACCCTTCTGTCCCACTCTGTCCACCTTCAACTGCAATTACTCCACTTCCTATGTCCCCTTGGACAATGCAGCTGTGATGCCAATAGGCTGGACTTCACCATGGATATTCCTCCACCATCACCCCAGCCCATAGCACAGCCCCCTCCACTTATTAGCACAGAAATAAACACCCTTGAATCACAAAACAATCTGGAGTCAGTCTGTACTTTTACAAATTTGTTATTGCAACCTCCCAGAAAAATAGCAATGCCAATGTTCATTTTCACATACCAATGTTAGACAGTTGTTGGGCAGCAGTATACATAGCAGAAGGCAGAAAGAGGTACACAGATCTGTAAAATGGAAAGCCAAAGTGAACTGTCAGGGTCCATATACAGAGGCAAAAAGTCAGAATCATGCAATGTCCTACAGTAGTCTGATATGAGAGGAGCAGTGCAAGTATTGCATGATGATGTTGTTTCAGTTGTCTATCTCTTCTTCTTCTGCCTCCTCTTCTTCAATGTCCACAGGCTCCACAGCTGCCACAAGACCAACACCAGGCCCATCCTCCTGCAGCAAAGGCACCTGGCGTCGCAAAGCCAGGTTGTGAAACATACAGCATGCCACGATTATCTGGCACACCTTCTTCGGTGAGTAGTATAGGGAGCCACCTGTCAGATGGAGGCACCGGAACCTGACCTTCAGGAGGCCGAAAGTACGCTCAATTATCCTCCTAGTTCGCCCATGTGCCTCATTGTAGCGTTCCTCTGCCCTTGTCCTGGGAATCCTCACTGGGGTCAGTAGCCATGACAGGTTGGGGTAACCAGAGTCACCTGCAAATATCGAGGGACAACTGTGAGACATACACCAACCATTAGGGACTCTACCATACCTAGCCACACACAGTGCCTCTGGAGTTGCCCCATCACATAAGGGATGCTGCTATTCCTCAAAATGTAAGCGTCATGCACTGAGCCAGGATACTTGGCATTCACATGGGAGATGTACTGGTCTGCCAAACACACCATCTGCACATTCATCGAATGGTAGCTTTTGCGGTTTCTGTACACCTGTTCATTCCTGCAGGGGGGACAAATGCCACATGTGTACCATCAATTGCACCAATGATGTTGGGGATATGTCCCAGGGCATAGAAGTCACCTTTCACTGTGGGCAAATCCTCCTCCTGGTGGAAAACGATGTAGCTGCGCATGTGTTTCAGCAGGGCAGACAACACTCTGGATAACACGTTAGAGAACATTAGCTGTGACATCCCTGATGCCATGGCCACTGTTGTTTGAAAGGAACCACTGGCCAGGAAATGGAGTACTGACAGGACCTGCACTAGAGGGGGGATTCCTGTGGGATGGTGGATAGCTGACATCAGGTCTGGCTCCAGCTGGGCACACAGTTCATGGATTGTGGCACGATCAAGTTTGTAGGTGATAATGATGTGTCTGTCTTCCATTGTCGACAGGTCCACCAGGGGTCTGTATACCGTAGGATAACACCATCTCATCATCTGCTCCAGCGGACATGCCCTATGGAGGAGAAGGGTGAGCAGAGGGTCATACACCACATAGGTTTCACAAGGGTGTTCAGAACAAATGTGATGTAATCTGTGTTTAGCGCTGTATGTCCGTATTCCTGCACAAAACTGCTGTGGCGCAGTTAGTTGGCCTGCCATGAGGCCACCTGAAATGGCGGCTGCCTGACCTGTAAGAAGCGACAAGCGGAAATGAGGTAACTGCACTGGCGTTGTACACCGTTGCGGTAAACGGACGAAGACTGCAGCGCAATTCAGCATTGGTTATCATTGGGCCCTATGGGTTCCAGGAGCCAATGACGATGTACGCCGGCGGTGACGGTACGCACCGCCGCGGACGTGACCGCCATTTTCTATCTGTTCACTCACTTGATGCCTGACCTTCAACAGGAGAGGACCTACACTGCAAGTGCTGCTGTGACCTGAGTCTGGAAGCGACAATGACTGCAGTGTCTGGGGAAAGGGCCCCTGCCTTCACTGCGGAGGAGTTCGAGAAACTGGTGGATGGAGTCCTCCCCAATACACGCAACTCTACGGTCCACCAGACAAACAGGTGAGTACACTGTGAGCAAGATGGATGGGACATGAATGTATGGAGTGGCGTCGATGGAACATACAGGTGGGGGGTGGGCAGAGGCCAGCATGTGAGGATGGTCAGTGCATGTGTTTGTGGGCCAGGGTGGGATGTTGTGGCCAATGAGTAAGAATAACCGGACGGGGGAGTAAAATCCATTCCTACTTTACATTTCCTCTAGGTCAGCGCCCACCAGAAGAAGGTTATTTGGCGCGCCATTGCCAAGGAAGTGCGGACCCTGGGGGTCTGCCATAGACGGAGCACCCACTGCCACAAAAGATGGGAGGACCTGCGCCGCTGGACCAAGAAGACGGCAGAGGCCCAGCTGGGGATGGCCTCCCAACGTGGAAGGGGTGCCCGTCGCACCATGCCCCCCTGATGTACTGGATCCTGGAGGTGGCATATCCAGAGTTGGATGGGCGCTTGAGGGCATCACAGCAGCAACAAGGGGGTGAGTACAGTCTCATGCAGCTGACTCTGTGCGCTTTATGAGGTCTCTGGGTGTGGGAAGAGGGCTATGGGTTCCCCTAGGGCAGGGCAAGCATGCCAGGGCACATCCATTGTTAGGCAGGCTCAGTGCCAGTCCAACCCCAAAAGTGGTAGTGGCCCTCTACACCTAGTCAGGCTCCTGTGGGTTCCAGGTGTGCATCAAATGGGTGTAGGCACAGTCCACCATGGGCATGTGATTTTCCTCTGAACTGTAAGTGCATGGCCTAGTGCATAGGGCTGCTCTCTGTGTGTGGTGTCAACAGTGGTGTTGTTGCAGGCATTGACCATGTCTCTCCTCTGTCTTTCCCCCCTTTTTGTTTTGTCACCCTGTCCTTCTGTGCATTAGCATCAACTGGTGGAGAAGCAGTGGCACTGGAGCAGGAGGGAGCTGCAACCCACATGGCCCTGAGGGGTGAATGTACAGAGTCTGAAGGCACCAGTGGGACGGAGGGGAGCTCCACGATGCGGACAGGAGGAGACACCAGCAACAGGAACTCCTCCTCTGATGGGAGCTCCCTTGCGGTGGCGGGCACCTCTGTGCCCACCGCAACAACAGGTACAGCCGCCACCCCCCCACCAGCACCGCCCTCACAGAAGCCCCTCATTGAGTTTCCCGTGCCCGATCACCCAGGAGGGTGGGCATCTCCTTCACCCCAGGCACCTCGCGCTCTGCCCCAGTCAGCCCCGTTGCCCTCAGTGAGGAGGCTATTGACCTCCTGAGATCCCTCACTGTCGGGCAATCAACCATTTTGAATGCCATCAGGGGTGTCGAGAGGCATTTGCAGCAAACAAATGCATACAGGGAGAGCATTCATTCTGGTGTGGCATCCCACCTTAGAGCATTTCAGGCTCTGGCCTTAGCACTGATGGCAGCCATTGTCCCTGTGTCCAGCCTCCCCCCTCCAACTTCCACTATCCCAGACCCAATCCCCTGTACCTCAGCCTATCCCAAGCACACCTTCAGACCAGCATGCACACTCATCAACACACAGGAGTGGACATGGCAAACATAAGCACCACACATCCCACAGGCACTCACACAAGCACCATCCCCATGCAGACATACCAACATCCACTGCCTCCACTGTTTCCCCCTCCTCCACACTCTCCTCCTCCCTCCCAGCCTCGTCTCCACTCACACCTGCACGCACTACATCCTCAGCCACTACCTCCATCACCAGCACGCCCATCACCACACACCGCACACGTGCAATCACCACCCCCACTACCATTCACACGTCCCCTGTGTCCTCTCCCAGTGTGTCTGTGAGCCCTCCTCCCAAAGTACACAAACGCCGGCACACACCCACACAACAGCCAATCACCTCACAACAGCCTCCAGCCCATGCACCCTCACCCCAATTCAGCAGACGGGCACCTCCTACAACCACTACCTCTTCCTCCACTCCCAAACCCCCTCCATCTTCCCGTCCCAGTGTGTCTAAAAAACGTTTCCTCGCTAACATTGACCTCTTCCCTACACCCGCGTCCTTCCCCTAGGGCCAGGATGTCCAGATCCCAGCCCAGCACCTCAGCCACGAAATCCTCGACCACTGTGGTCCCTGCAAGTCCTGTCGGGCCGCACCCATCAGGGCTGCCAGTGTGCCACCTAGTGAGGCCAAGGATCACCCTATTCCGCCACCTGCCAAGTTGAAGAAGAGGACACCATGCCGTAGGGAAAAGCCGCACTAACCAAGCAGAAAGGCCTTCTCCAAGACAAAAGAGGACAGTGCCAATGTCCCAGTAGCGACTTCCAAGGTGGGGAAGGGACACAAGGCTAAAGGGAAGTCAGCTCAGGGCACGGAGCCTCAGGATGAGGGACCAGTGACACCCCTTCTGCAGGACAAAACAGCAACCTGTACGGCGGTGGACACCGTCGCAAGCACCACCACCTGCAACGCCACCTGCACGCCCACCTGCACGTCTGCTGCCTCTGCTACAGTCCCCGGCATCATCCCCAGTGGGCAGCCGTCAGAGGCTGCAGGAAATGTCCTGGTGTCTCCCTCCACAGGTGCTGACACATGCACCACCGCCAGCATCTCCGCCGCTGACACCGCCGCAACCATCGCCACCTGCCCTGCGATGTACTCAGACTGTGCCACCACAGCCGACATGACCATCATCCCCTATGGGCAGTCATCCGAGGCTGCAGGAGACGTCCTGGACCCTGCACAGCGTACATGAGGCACCACAACCAGCACTGGCAGTACCAGCAGTTGGCAGGCTTTCTCACCACAGGGTGGAGTGTGCCTCCATGGAGTATCATGCTACCTGTTCCCAGGAAATCTCGTGGCTCTGACACCCAGGTGCATAGAATGGGAACTGCCACACACCATGTGAAGCACTCTGGGCACCAAGTCCCCTCCAGAACCAGTGGAGAACAGCATCCACTACCCCAGTCCTTGGCAGGATGAAGCACTCTGGGCACCAAGTCCCCTCCAGAACCAGTGGAGAACAGCATCCACTACCCCAGTCCTTGGCAGGATGAAGCACTCTGGGCACCAAGCCCCCTCCAGAACCAGTGGAGAACAGCATCCATTACCCCAGTCCTTAGCAGGATGAAGCACTCTGGGCACCAAGCCCCTTCCAGAACCAGTGGAGAACAGCATCCACTGGAGAGACCGTGGCTTTGCACTCCCCAGGACCAAACAGTGGGCAGCCCACCCACTTGAGAGACTTGTGAGACTGTGGCTTTGCACTCCCCAGGACCAAACAGTGGGCAACCCACCCACTTGAGAGACTTGTGAGACTGTGGCTTTGCACTCCCCGCCCACCCACTTGAGAGACTTGTGAGACTGTGGCTTTGCACTCCCCAGGACCAAACAGTGGGCAACCCACCCACTTGAGAGACTTGTGAGACTGTGGCTTTGCACTCCCCAGGACCAAACAGTGGGCATGGAGCCCCCTCGAGGAGTAGTGGCGTCATCCCATCATCTGGCTGAGGTGCCCCCCTCCCCTTCCCCCTGCGGAGCCTGTTTTTTTTCAACCTGATGCCCCAGCAGTGTTCTCTCCGTTTTGAGGCAGGTATCATGTGTGGGCTTCGCCCATGCATTTTGGGCTCACTGGTCCACGGACAATGAATGGAACACTATCCGGACTTGTGTAGTTGCTGTACATATTTGTATATAATGATCTGTTACAGACCTGTTTCCATATCTGAATTTTCGATGATTACACTCTTTACAATCATTTCCTTTTGTCCTTGCGTTCTTCCAGAGGGTTACGGGGTGTATATGTAATGTTGCTGCATGTATTTGTGTGTATGGTGTTGGGGGTGAAGGTGGGGGTGTTGCGTGTTGCGTGTTGCGTGTTGTGTGTGTGTGTCACTCTCTTTTTCCTCCCACCCTCCCCTGTCTGCTAGGTGCAGTACTCACTGTGGTCGTCGCCGCCACTGCCACCTTTGATGTTCCTGGTAGAAGAGGAGGTAAAGCAACATTGGTAGCACCTGTAACTCGGGCTCCATGGCGTCCTGCTTCCTCGTTGGGTGTTGAGAGGTGTGGTTTCCCTTCTGTGTACTGTTTCCGCCGTGCTTTTGATGGCATTGGTACCACCCCGGAAAAGCTGGCGAATTGGTGCCTTGTAATACAGTAGGTGGTACATTGTCTTCCGCCTGTCTGTTGGCGGTTACCGCCGCGTGTTTGTTTCTACCGCTGTGGCGGTTGGAGAGTTAAAGTGCCTGGCTGTGTTGGCAGTTTCCGCCATGTTCGTGATTCCCTTTTTTTTACCGCCGGCCTGTTGACGGTATTACCCCCGCTTTAACACCGAATGCCAGGGTTGTAATGAGGTGCTATATGTCCTCCACCTTCTCGTAAAAAATGCTCTGAAAAGTTTTTGCCTAATGATTTTGGTGCAATAATCTTTTGTTGACATGCAGCAGCGGATAGAAAAGAACATATAAATCGTCAATATTTCCCTGTAGCGTTAATCGGATTGGCTATTTGTCCTGGAAAAGGTCTCTGACTGTATTATTTTAATACTTTTTATTAAACTAGTGCCATTTCGCATGCTGTTCCTTCCTGTAGGTTCTACTGCCTCCTCTATTTTCTTTCTAGCTCTTTACAATCAATGATATTTTCCCGCTTGCAGCACAGGGGAAAACCAGGAAGCTGAAGGTTGTTATGTCTTTGCAGCCCCTCTTTTCATAGGTGTTAATTTATCAGGTGTCTGGGGCAGGAAGGAACAACCACCCCCATATTCCCTCTCCAGGTTAATACCTAATGGGCCCAGGGACTGAGATAGGTTTGACTCTGAACGTATGTGTCAGGGTTGCACTGAAATAGCTGCCCTAGCTGCTATCAAAGGAGCTCCCAGAGTTGACAAAGAGAAATTATCTGACCATAACAAATGTTAGACTTTTCATCCTTGGAGTGGTCTCCCTTAACTTTTTGCCTTTGTTTCCCAGGTTGTTGATGTGTGCTGGACTCTGTTTTTGCTGTTTTTGTTACTCTGGGCACTTTACCACTGCTAACCAGTGCTAAAGTGCAAGTGCTCCTATAAAAAAATGTGTATGAAATTGGTTCATCCATGATTGGCATACTTGATTTACTGGTAAGTCCCTAGTACAATGCACTAGAGGTGCCCAGGGCCTGTAAATCAAATGCTACTATTGGGCCTGCAGCACTGGTTGTGCCACTCACAATAGTAGCTCTATAAACATGACTCAGACCTGCCACTGCAGTGTCTGTGTGTGCAGTTTTAAACTGCCAATTCGACCTGGCAAATGTACCCACTTGCCAGGCCTAAACCTTCCCTTTTCTTACATGTAAGGCACCCCTAAGGTAGGCCCTAGGTAGCCCCATGGGCAGAGTGCTGTGTATGTTTAAGGTAGGACATATACTAATGTGTTTTATATGTCCAAACAGTGAAATACTGCTCAATTTGGTTTTCACTGTTGCAAGGCCTATCCCTCTCATAGGTTAACATGGGGGCTGCCTTTAAAAATTATTAAAGTGGAGATTCCCTTTGAGAGCAGATAAACATGTAGAGTGTGGGGTCTCTGAGCTCACAATTTAAAAATACATCTTTTAGTAAAGTTGATTTCAAGATTGTGTGTTTGAAAATGCCACTTTTAGAAAGTGAGCATTTTCTTGCTTAAACCATTCTGTGACTCTGCCTGTTTGTGGATTCCCTGTCTGGGTCAGTTTGACAGTTGGGCTGTTTACACCTCTCGCTAGACAGTGACACAAAGGGAGCTGGGGTGTAGCCTGCATATCCTGATGAGCCTTCTGTGCTAGGAGGGAGGAGAGGAGTGGTCACTCACACCTGAAAGGGCTGTGCCTGTCCTCACACAATGCAGTCTCCAACCCCCTGGTGTGTGTCTGGGGCCTGGCCTGGTCAAGGCAGGATTTCACAAAAAAGAGAGACCTTTCTTTGAAGTAAGCCTACTTCAAAGGGCAACATGGGTATAAGAAGGGCACCCAAAACCACAGACTTTAGAACACTTCTGGAAACCAAGAGCAACCTCTGCCTGGAGAAGAGCTGAAGGAGAAGAACTGCCCTGCCTGTGACTGTGCTTCGTGGAGCTATCCTGCAGTTGCTGCTTCTGCCTTTGCAAGAGGACAAAGACTGGACTTTGTGTGCCTTCCTGCTTGTGAAAAACTCTCCAAGGGCTTGAATTAGAACTTGCCTCCTGTTGTTGAAGTCTCAGGGACAGCAAAGACTTCTCTCTGCCAGCACCTGCAGCCTCTGCTGAGACTCCTACCCTGCCAAGTGGTGCCCATCCAGTTCCTGGGACCCTGAAAGGAGAAGATGGCAGAACAAGATTAAGAAATCCACGCACAGACTGCCGTGCGGGGATAAGATCAATGTAACTCGGAGACACGGCTGAAAAATCGACGCTCGCGGCTGGAGAAACGGCACGCAGCATCGCTGATGGAGGTTGGTGAGATCGCAACATGCGTTGTGTGGTTTTCGAATTATCGTACAGCAGGATTTCCAAAGCCTGCCCGGACCCGAGAGTGCTGTTCGGATTGACGCATTGCTCTCCTGCGGAGAGAAGGAACGACGCACGCCGACCCGACCAAAGGAGAAACGATGCACACTCTCGCTCGTGAGTGATATCCGTGCATCGCAAGCCCCTTTTGATGCACACTCGCCCCTGCGGGGTTATTTTTGACTCACCCAGGTACATTTCCACGCTAACAGCGTTAGCCTTGTTTTTAAAATCACATGAAGTTTCTTTTTGGTTTTTAATTGACAACTTGACTTGTGTATGGTAGATTTTTTTGTTGTTTTGGTCTTGTTTTGTTTAGATAAATATTTTCTACTTTTCTAAACTTGTGTTGTGTAATTTTGTAGTGTTTTCATTGAGTTACTGTGTGTGTTGGTACAAATACTTTCCACCTAGCACTCTGAAGTTAAGCCTACTGCTCGTACCAAGCTACCAAGGGGGTGAGTGGGGGTTAGCTGAGAGTAATTCTCTTTTACCCTGACTAGAGTGACGGTCCTTGCTTGGACAGGGGGTAACCTGACTGTCAACCAAAGACACCATTTCTAACAACAAAGATTGCAGTTTGTCAGTTGTTAAGGTAGAGCAATTGGTGAATATAAGGTCTAGTGTATGTCCCATCTTATATGTGGTCCTTAAAACTTTATGCCAAAAATTTGAGTCCACCATAGCCTCATTCGGCAAGCCTGCTGCCTTACAGGCTGCATCGTTCATGTAGACATTAAAATGCCCAAGCGCAGTAAAATCAATGCTTAATTTGTAAATAAAATCGAGCCGGTGCCCGAAGCTCTCCTGTGAAACACACGGCTGCTGCAATTAAATGTGCAAACACAGAACATCAAGGCAGCGTAATCCTAAAGCCTTTTTGGGCCTCTTTAATCCATTTACAGCCATTCCCTGCCTCTTCGGCTCACTCTTGTAGCCTTCTGCTCTCTCCTTTTGAATGCTTTTTCGTTTTTCCATTTCCCCGTCTTTCCCATATGTGTCTTTTGCTCACAGTAAATGCCTGAGGCAGAAAACTAAGCGTCGGCCCTCAAAAATAAGTACTGGTGCTCTGCACCGGAAACAACAAGCACAAATTAAGCACTGAGTAAAATGTGCGTACTGCAAATAAAGAGATATATCTGCATAAGCTAACATCCCTCCAAAGTTAGCGGTCTATTTCTGTGGGTGATTGATTAAAGCTCCTGAAAAGGAGAAGTTGTGTGATATCTCAATAGAGAATGTTAGGCCGCCAGCTTCTACCAAGGCCTCTTATTGAGTTACTGTGCAATGTAGTGTCAATTGGTAAATCAGCCCAAACACCCCCTCCAGTCCTGTTCTTCAATCAATCAATCAATCAAAAAAAAAAATTAAGCGCACTACTCACCCGTTAGGGTCTCAAGGCGCTGTGTGGGGGGTGGGAGGGATGCCGTTTACTGCTCAAAAAGCCATGTCTTCCAGTCTAAGTGTAAGAGAGAATAACAATCAGGTATAGCTTGAGCAGTATCATGACCTGAGGACACCCATGTTTCTGTGAGGAACTGACACATCTCAATGCTCATCATTCAAAAGGTACCAGATACTGAATGTGTGCTTGGGAAGGGATCATGCGTTATTCAATCAAGCATTTATCTGTGTTGTCCACATTCCTGGGTTTTGCAGTCAAATGCTGCTAAAACCTTGCTCCCTTTTTGTGTCCCTTACCAGGTCATATATGGACATGATACACTTGGCACGTAAACAAATTGGTACTTTCTTGAAGGTTTAGGCACATCTTACATCCCTTCCTACTGCTGTGAGCAAGTAATGTATCTCTACTAGGAACAATGCTCACCTTTTTATTTGTAGGAGAACCCACAGCATGGCTGGTGATGGACGTCATCCAGGTGCCAACAGGCGCAGAAGGGCTTGCCATTAGCAAGCCTTGGACGTAGATGTAACGCGCACCCTGAGAGTGTCCGCTGTGCATCCACCCTGCAGAGTGCATTATATGGGGTTGTAAGAATTGATTGCCTGCTTGGTTTCAAAACACTAGAGCACTCAAGTTAAAGTTGGCACCTCTAAATAGGGGCCATGAATTTCTTAGCACTCATGGCAGAGAAATCCACATTAATAAATCAATTTGCGCCTGCCAGAAATCCCTTTGTGAATTCCTGGCAGAAATAAATGGAGGTATTTCCTGCTGTAACATACAGTCGGAAATCATGAACAGTCCCTTGTGGGCAATTCCTCGCAACTCCGGTGAAGAAAACTCTACATAAGGGAATGGACCGTTTAGGTTTAGATCTTGGCCCATGCGCTGGAGCTTATGTTGAAGCGTTGCATTTTGTCGTGACTGCAGTTGACTGGTATTCAACAAGGTCTTCTTCAGGACTGGGATCCTTGGTTTTCGGTAGTGTCTAATATTCATGTTAACAGATACATTTGTAATTATGAATAATACGGCTAACTATACCTTTCATTCATGCTCTTGTGAGACTGGCCGTGAGACTTCAGACTATTGTAGGGATAGGTAAACATACAGTGAGAAGTAAATGGCTCGATGTACTTCCGTCCAATAAAATGTTAATAAGGTACTCAGCACACAATTAGGGCCTGTGAAAAGAGCCTCATTCAGTCACCTACAGAGCAATCAATCTAGAGTCCTTGGTAACATCGACGTTGGGTTCCTAGTTTATGATGGGGAGATGATAATATGTAGCAGTAGAAAATGAGGCAACCTTACAATCGGTGTGTGTTTTTTTTTAAATTGACATATATTTTGTATAATATGGTATCAGGACTGAGTTGCGCAACCTATCTTCACTTCATAAAGTTTTTTTTAATTTATTTTGGAAATGTAAGAAATTCGGTTGCTTCATGAGGGAGCTGAAACCCTACTCAAGCAGAAACCACAATCCTTGTCCGGGTGAAGTTACAAGCACACTCTAAATTGACTTGTGCTCAACCCCCGATAGCTTGGCACAGTGCAGTCAGGCTTCACTTAGAGGCAATGTGTAAAGTATTTGTGCAACACTTCAAACAGTAATATAGTGAAAATACACCAGAAAAGAATTCCACACAAGATGTAGAAGACTAGAGTAATATTTAATAAATACAACAAGGCCAAAATGACACAAATCCAATCATGAGAACTTGAGATATGCAACTTTAAATATTTCAGCAAAAATAGAGCCAAATGCAGAAAGCACCAACTGTAGATACCTGGTTATTTCTTGCTTACTTGGAACAAAGTCACACGTTCAGGCCAATCTCAATGTTGCGCAGGCCAGCTACAGGGACCCAGTTAGGCCAAATGAATAAGAGTACCCTAAATCCTAGTTGCAGAGCATTGTGAGGTCCCAAGTCGAGGATGCGCCACACAGCAAAGGCGATGTGTCGGTTCTGAGAAACGGCGAAGCTGCGATGTGAGGTCCTGCGTTGTCATTGAAGATCTGGTCAATGAGGGCTTGTAATGCAAAGTCCGGCATTGGGAATATGTCACAGAGTTGAAGAGGTGCATTTGTTCCGAGGAGCTGTGAAGCTGCAGTGTGAGAACTTGAGTCGTTGTCAATGCTGCCATCGGCTAGAGATGTGCGATGTGAGGGCCTGCACTGGGAAAGCTTTGCACAGGCAGCAGTTCCGATGCAGACTGCAAGGTTGATGCAGAGTCCTTGCATCAAGAGAACCCCCGATGTGTCAGTTCTGCTTGGGGTTGCTCCTCAGAGCAGAGATGCGTCGTTTCTGCTGGATCCACATATGGGCTCACAGAGCACCTTCAGGGCCACTTCTAAAGCTCCAGAGCCACTTGGCAGGGTAGGACTTCCAGATGGCAGAGTCCAGGTGCTGGGTTCAAGGTTGCTGGAGCCTTCTGTCCCAGAGGCTCTAGTCAAGAGGCCAGCCAACTAAGCTTTGGAGTCACTTTGGAGTCCTAAGTTCAACAGATGTAGGTCTAGTCCTTCTCACCCAGGGAAGAGGGCAGCAGGCAGCATGTCAGAACAGCAAGGCAGCAGTTCAGCAAGACAGTAGTCCAGCAAGGCAGCAGTCCAAGAGCATGACAATCATTTCAGCAGCACAGCCATCCTTCTTCCTGGCAGAGTATCCAAAGGTCCAGATGTGTGCTGAAGAGTTGGTGTCTGAGGCCAATATTTATACCCAGTTCTACCTTTGAAGTGGAAGAAGATTCTAGAGCTTTACATTTGATGTCCACAGGAATCCTGTCTTCCCTGTCCTGCTCCAGACTAACTACAGGGGGTATGCAGCCTTTTGTGTTGAGGCAGGACACAGCATATTCAAGTGTAAGTAGGGCTATGCCCAGTACCGCTCTCCCATCCTTCAGGTGATGGCCATCCAGGCACACCTAAGCTCTCTATTGTGTGTGGCTGTCTGGAAGGAATGCACAAATCCCACCTGTCAGCTACGACCAGTCATATGACCAGGGGACAGGCACCAAATGGATAAGGCAGGAAAATGCCAACTTTCTAAAAGTGATATTTTCAAAATTGTAATTTAATTGCGACTTTACCATGAAAGAGCATATTCCATTACAATTCCAAAGACACAAAACATAAAGTGGATAACTGCAGCCAATTAGAAATGATCACTTATTAAATGTAGTAAGATAACTCCATTGTTATTCCATGGGAGAGATAGGCCTTGCAGTAGTCAAAAAACAAATGTAAGCATTTTTCACTACCAGGTCATGTAAAACTTGAAATTCCATGTCCTAGTTTTTAAAAACACTACGCCCTGCCCTCTGGGCTTGGCCTGGGCCTACCCTAGGGGTGACATAAGTATTAAAAAGGAAGGTTTGGGCCCGACAAAAGGTTTATTTTGCCAGGTCGAATTGGCAGGTTAAAATCTTCCCCCACAGGCAGGCCTGAGACATGTTTACAAGTGTGGAACAGTCAGTGCTGCAGACCACACTTGTAGTGTTTAATTTACAGGCCCTGGATACATTTAGTACCACTTTACTGGGGACTTCTAAGAAAATAAATATGCCAATGGGGTATAAGCCAATGTTAACATGTTTTAAGGAGTGAGCACATGCACTTTAGTGCTGGTTAGCAATGGTAACGTGCGCAGAGTCCTAATGGCAGCAAAAACAAGGTCAGAAAAAATGGAGGAGTAAGACAAAAGGTTTGGGAAAAGACCACCCAAAGGCTGACAGGTATAAAAATATCTCATGCTCCTTTGCCCTGCTTATGCACAGGGCCTAAGCAAAACTAAAGAAATAAATAAAAAGGGCTACATTTGTGTTTTGGACTATGTAATAATGCTTCAGCCTAATACATGGACAATCCTGTGCTTGAGAAATTCTTAAATAGAAGCGTCTTCTACAGAGAGGAATGTTCAAGCATCCTCTTTCCAAAACTTCTTTCTTAAACTTTCTGCCCTTTATCTCACTTCATAACTGTTCAAAATATGTTACAAAAGGAATATCACTATCGCACGGTATTTTAGCATTTTCATTGCACTTTGGGGGATTTATTTGGACGACATGGGAGCTATTTGTGTATTTCAATACATAAAAACAGTTCATTTCTAGACAAGGAGTTGGACGGGACAGAGCATCCGAAAGACCAAAGCATTCTTTGAACATATTTAATTTTTTATTTAGTTGAATTCACCTTTTCAGTTTCTTCCTTTCATGACCTTTGCTCCATTATTGTTCCTGTAGGCAACTGCCTTTGGGACCACTAAGGTACGCCAAAGGGGGCGCTAGATTACAATATAAGGCAGCTCATAGGGAAGTAGTTAAACGGGAATCTGTCATGCTGCCTGGGCTTCAAAAATCCTTGCAGCTTCCTTTTGTGACCCACCTATAAAAGAGGCAGTAAAATTAACTTATTAAAAATAAGGAAGGAGGGGGCAACATTTGTAATTTAGGAACTGCACGCCACGTTTTTATGCAGTTTGCCTTTTTCATGTTGCCGGAGATTGGATGTGCTCAGCTGAACAATGTTAAATAAACTGTGCACCAGGTGCATCCTATGAACAATGACTGTGACATTAAAAGGGCACTTCTCTTTTGAGAATACTGCAGGTCCATCTGTCACATTATGCCTAAAGGACCTTTTATAACGTGTAAAATGTTTAACCAGAAAGACACAAAAATTGTCAAATAAGAAAGACTATAGCACCAGACTAAAAACAAATCCTTATTTTTTCATAAAGCAACCAACAAAGGTGCACCAACGAGTCATAATAACACTTGGGATCATCACTGCTGGCTGCAACACATTCCTTCACGTCTGAATTAAGCGAAGCGCCCTCTGTTGTCAAGTCCGATGCACCCAGCTTTTCCCAGTTGATGAATGTATGAATTCTGTGCTGACCTATCAGCCCTGACGTGGGTTGGATCCTAATGATTCTAATATCCAACTCAAGCATACCAAGAAAGTGATGGATGGAATGCTTGAACTAGTTTCACCCACTGGTAGTCACTCAGGACCACCTCCAGGTGCGCTGTTATTTTGCATGGTATGCCCTCTCAGTTTGGACCCAGCCATATGCAAATCAGTCTTGACTCTGCTCCAAAGGTAATAGCAGACCTGCCAAATTGAACAAAAATCTCACAGTGTGAGGAGGGAGTGAGGCCTTGGAGAGGCACGTTTGCCCCCACCCTGGCCCCAGACACCCTCCTCTAAAAAAGAAAAAGAAAAAAAGAAAAACTTACAGAGGCTGCTGCTGATGTTCTGGGGTGTTTTCACACCCACTAATGGACATCAGCAGTTTAAAGCCTCCAAAATCAAACTGAAAGCCAGTATTTACAGTGGGTTTCAGCTCGTTTTTTCTGCCACCATGTGATACTGGCTCCTCACTGTGTGACTGTGTGAGGGGAGCCAAAATTGTGTGTCACTGTGTGTGTTGGCAGGTCTGCAACAGTCCAACCCGAACTGCCAGTCCAGATCCTACCTGATCTAGAACACAAACACACCAAGACTGGTTTGCCCTTATTAGGGCCCATCAGTCCGGTTTAGCTTGGTCCCAGTGGCACAGTGTGCTTGTGACCCACACATATGTATATCCTCTGACCTAGGGCGTCTTCCTGAAATATAAAAACATTTGATGAATGAAATGCTTGAAACCGTCTCAGCCACTGTTAATCTCTCAGGACCCATCCCAGTCCATTGTTATTTTCAAACCATGTCCCTCAATTTGGCCCAGCCGGATGCAAATCAGAAAAGGGAAGAGTCAAGCCTGAACTGCCAGGCCAGGTCCTCTGAGAACTGCAACACATGCAATACAAATGTCCAACTCCAGCACACACCACTGGAATTCAGCATGATCATCAAACAGGAAGACGGGGAAAGAGGGACTCCTGAGGCATGATTTGAAGGTAGGAGCATGCACTACATGCATTCCCTGTATCCCCCCGAGAATCTGATCAACACCTTCAAGTCACTGGGGACCCAAGTGCAGGGTTCATGCAGAACCAGAAAGAAACAGGACACCTGCAGGGTGTCAAAATAGACACCTGCGACCTAATGGCATCCTACTAAGGTGTGAGGAATTCAGGCATGTCAGAAGCATATGCTGTCATGCAAACCATGACCCCCCACACTCTGAGCCAGTCCATGGCTGATGGTTTTTGTTTTGCAACAAGAAAAAACATTATTCTCTCAGTTCTACTATCCAGAGAATACCTAACATAAGGAGCTCCTATAATTCTCACATGGTTATTGATTTAGTTTTGAAGGTTTTGGTGTGCTTCTAATATTTGAAGAATTTCCTCAGAAGCTCCACAGTTGTTCATCAGACAGCTGGTTATCCTGGAAAGGAATCTTCATCACAAACATTTTAAGGGATTAGATTTCCAGTACTGAATATCACTATGTATCCAAACAGCTATCATGAGTTAGCGACAAAAACAGTGACTATTAGTCAATAGCATACTAACTCAGACAAATACCTTACCTGTGTCTCAAAGCCAGGACATATTTTCCTTCCTGATGCCACTAAAAACAGCCTGAAAGTCTTTCATGAGTGACCAGAATGAATACACTGTGTAGGCGATGTTCGGGTTCAGCATATGTCCTTTTAGGCGAAGCCTCTACCTTTGTCCACTGAATATTCAACAGCTACATCTTTGGGTATTACTGAAGACTGAGCCTATAAAGTTGACAGTCTGACGAGGTTTGAGTGTTTTTTACCCTGAGAATTTTGTGGTCACACTTGGTAAATTTCCTTAACTCCAAGCAATTTTATTATGTTTTCGTAGAAAAGGAAAACTGGCAGCAGGTTCGCATCATTCCCGCTGCATTATGTGCATTGAAAATAGGGGTGGTGTGAGTCGGACAAACCTATCAGAGAAACTCTGATACCTGCAGGTGATATTGCAGAGCCTCATCTCGAACCTTAGAACTAACACACACAAACTGTAGTGCTTTAGAAACTATTATATTCTATTCTTGCATGCATCATGTGAACAAGAATTGCCATCGTAATTATAAACATCCAAGCAAATAAAATTTAATATGAGTGAAAGCTAAATACACCTCAAACATTGTTCATGTCCATCACACATTCTTAACCTACTATAATTAGGTGAGTCGCCGCATGATATATTAGATTACCATAGCACTTTCAGAATCGTGTAATGCCCTCTTATACCTCTGTGTCATGAGGACTCAGGTTGGAATCCCGACTTTTGCATCTCTACTCGGTTACTGCTCAGTCTCCTCGCCTCACCCCAATTGTTAGGATCTCCTATACCTTTTCAATGCATAAAGGCTAAAGGAGAAAAGGAGGGCTCCTTGCAATCGGATCCTGCGCTTGTCACACAGGAAAGTAAGCCATTCTTATGTAAAAGCATTAAAGTTCAAATGCATACAAGAACCAAGGGATGCTAAGCTATAGGGACTGACATAGAAATCACTTACATTAACTTCTCTAACTCCAGTTTTATATCACTTTTGCAGCTTGTTTATTACTGGGACTGCCCACCCAGTGAAATCACTCATTATTAGAATGTTGTATTGTAAGGTCGGATGGATGGAGCCAGAAGGTTGGCCTCCTCGAGCAAGGTCAAGCAGCATCCAAATTTACAGAGCACTATTATAAACATGATTGCTGATAGTAGTAACAGTTAGGGTAAAGTATCTTGATTCTGAAACTTATGAGAATTATATGGTCTTGTTGTGGATTGCCCTTCCCGACAATTGGGTTCTTAATCAGGATTTTGTGATTTGGCTTTTATAGGTTGTCAAATAGGTTGAGCGAGGTTTTTGAAGATGGAATGTCTTTCTCCGCAAGCATTACACAATTTTTCTTAATCGTGCCTCAATCTTAAGGGTTTCAGTTAGAAGGATGACAAGTGCCGTTTCCAGATAAGATCAATTTTATTAGATCAAACCTATCACCTCCAAAGTCACCTCATCAAGATACACAACTAACATTCCAACTAACAAAGACATTTGGAGCATACTAAGTTGGGAGAGTGAAGGGGGGAAACAGGGGTGGAAGAAGACACCGTCTATATGCTATGTAACAAGCAACTTCAAGGTTTTCATCTTAAATGGCGACATAAAATGAATTAAGATACATTTTAACACATCTCCTTTATGAGGGCAAGGGAAGACAAGATAAACACGTTCTATAGAAGGTAAATAATGTACGTATACAATTGGAACAATAACTTACAGGGATTTAGAGCCAGATGTACAAAATACTTATTTTGCATTTCCTAAATAGCGACTCCTTAGAAATCGCTATTTAGGAAATGCAAAATGGTATGTACAAAAATAGGGATTCCCTAATAGCGATTCCTAAAGTGTGGGAATCAATATTAGAAAATTGGTATTTAGGAAATACCAGACTAAAGGCCCATAGGTATGAATGGTTCAGCATTTCCTAATTTACAATTTCCTAATAGGAAATCGCAAATTAGGAAATGCTATAGCCAGGGTGATGTTCAGCCTAAGGCCCCACCTTGCTGCACCCCAAACAAATGGTGCACGTGTAAAGTTTTATTGCACTTCAAAAAAGGAATTTTCGGGTGCTTTTATAGGTCGACCATAAGCGTTCGACCTCATGTACACTTTTAGCATACTTCTTATGGCTTAAAACAATTTCATTTCTTGGTTTCAGTGTCCTTTAAAAAGTCTTGCTTGCTAGTGGTCAGATCTGCTTTTTTCTCCACTACTACTACTGTATTATTTCACTTTGGTTTCTTTATCTGCTGCTGTGACAGACTACTTTTGTCATTTCCTTGTTGCTCACTTTTCACTATGTGTGTTTTAGGCTGGTAGCTGCCTGCGTCTTATTGCAGCATTCCGTTCCTCCCAGCTTCTCCCATATCGCTGACATTTGTTTTGGTTTTATTCCAGTGCTGTTCTCGTTTACCTCTGGCTCCTAAAATCAGCTTATTTTACAAAGGAAATACCTGGTGCCTAAACATTTAACTCACTACTCACAAAAGCCACAATATGCCCTTTGAGGTAGAATATAGCTAAACCTAGAAGCAATGATGTGAAACTTGCAGAACCTTGCATCTGAAGTCTCTCCCTCCAGGCCCCATCCGTGCCAGCCCTCAGAGACATCCGCAAGCATGCGGAGCATTGCTTATCTCTTTTATTGGGGCCATACATTTTCTCAGGCTGCTCTGCTATTGTTAACTTAATTAGAGCTGCTGTTGAAATAGGAGGCAAAAATGCTTCCAAGACTTGTCATTCTGTTAACATCAAAATACTTTTCCAGCCTTATTTTCCAATTTCTGTTCAAGCGTTTACACAAGTTTCTCGACTCTCCTCAAGGGCTTGTTTTGTTTGCCTGTGCTCTGTGTCCAAACAGTGGCCACTTCACAGACACCGTACTTTATGTTTCCGATGGCATTGTTGAACGCTTTTGTTTGCTCGCACTCATTGCGTTATAGAGCAAGAACTCAGCACGAAGGTATTGGTGAGCTTTATTTATTTTTTTGAAGTTTTACATAGCACGAACTTGACACCAAGGTATTACAGCGCTTTATGTGGTCACTGGTTACATACACAAGGACACTTTTATGTTCCCCAGCTCCAAAGTCGGCTGCTCTGGCCGTTAGGCCACATCCTCTTCTTTAGGGGTCTTTGTCTGGTGGGTACTTTATCTAAATGTAGCAATATTTTAGAATAATGTAAACTTTTGCTTTATTAATGACCTAATTGTAGTGTAAAGCACTTGCAAACCTTTGGATAATGTCTGCTGCTATAGCAAAATTCACAAATACATAGAAATAAATTGCACAAAATAATAATGCCTAAATAAACACACAAACAGTGTGCTTTACGAACAGGTACATCACAGAAGAACGTAGCAACAAAAGCATAGCCCAGAAGAGCGCCTTAAGACAGCTCAGCGTGGTTCGTGCGCTGCAAGTGGCTTTCACACTGTTCCGTATGGTGCTTTTTTGTTGTTTGCTTTGTTTTTTTTGTTTGATATTTTGATTGAAATGCGCTTAATTAGACCATGGCATGGACTAGCGCCCGGAGAGCACTTGGCATTTATTGTGGGCTTCACCCCATTACCCCTCCAAGATCGCTACTTGTTTTAAGGGTGGTTTGTCACTTTATACAAAGCTCTCGAGTTGCCTGGAGCCTGGTTTGTTATGAAGATGCATGTGGTGTTGGTCGCAGGGACAGCACACTAGGTGGGTGCTGGTTCCCCTTGACACCGGCTCCATCTGTGGTTTCCTGTACCAAGACGAGGGAGGCTGCATCCATACCATTGCTGAACCTCACCTCAGCAGGAGAAGGGCAGCAGCGTGCGGTGCTCCAGTCTCTGCGAGGAGGTACTTGTCACACGCTGTTGGCAACAGCAGCTCTGCAGGAAAAACAGTAACCTTTATAAAAAAAACATGGCGCAGACGGTCACTATAAACAGCCCTTCGCCTTGGGGCTTTAGATTGGTGGGTGGCAAGGATTTCAGCACTCCTCTGGCCATCTCCAGGGTAAGTTGTGGTTAAAAGAATCGACTTGTTACTTCTTTTTTGGAAATGTCTACATACTCCAGTTATAGATGAATACACTGTTTAAGTTTCCTTCTATGGCTCAGTGCCTTTATCTTTCGTTATCTATCTATCTATCTATCTATCTATCTATCTATCTATCTATCTATCTATCTATCTATCTATCTATCTACATCGCTCCCTCTATCCACCCTACTATTCACCTATTAATGCATTCACCCTATCCATCCATCCATCCACTAACTAAATCCACCCATCCATCTACACATCCATCTCTCCGTCCATCCATACATCCATCCATCCTCACTCACCACTAAGTCATCCACCCACCCATTCGTCCAATATATCCATCAATGCTGTCTATCACCCACCCCACCACACAATACCTGGCCTTTCATCCCTCCATCCTCTCAACCACCTCACCCTACAAGAAGCGTTCATCCATTCATCCACCTCTCTGTCTCTTATTTTGCCCCTCCTTCCACCTCCACACACTCTTTACTCTTCTTCCCATGGTGTAAGCGATGGTGCACGTGGCTAACCTATGTTCATGAGACTGTGTGGTAGCTTTGCTGGTAGCGCACTGACTGCTGAGGGGCTGGTTGAGGCCAGGTGCTTTCCAGACTTCACTGGCTGAGAAATACATTTTTAAGAAAGTTTTACTATTGTTCACGGCTCAAAGCTGCATTAAACAAGTTTTCATTAGTACACGGACAACAGATCACAGATCTCAGATAGCATACTTGCTGCTCCACAGCTCCACCCCAAGCTGCTGCTACGTCCGGCCAGTAATATGCCTGGTGTGTTGTTATTCTGCACTATGAAGACCTCACTCACCTCAAACAGAGCTTGCGTTAGGATGTATATGACTAGATGCCAACACCTCACTCAGCTGCCAGCTAGGTCACAACTATGTTTGCTATTATTCTCCGTTCAGGTCATTGGTGTGTTGTGCAAACTGCTTTGTAATAATTCCTTGAAATACGATGTCACTGCAAGCTGCTGGTTTCCTCAGGGGAATGCCCTTGACCATACATACTCTTTAATTCCATAATGTACTGTACTGTCTATTTATGTCAGGTACACACGAGGCTCCGCTTCACTGATAGTGGAATATTTCAAGATAGGATGCCATGTGGAGTCGTTACAGTACAATGAGTCACATTCAATCTTCACTCGTATATTAGATGATCAGACAGTGTCAACTTTTCCAAAATCTCCGAGTGGGTCTGTATTGCAAGCTACAGATGGAGGAAGAAGACAAATTGAAGTGCTTTAGTTATATGCAGGGCCACTGGAATTATGTGCCAGGAAAAGACGAAATTATGACCAACTTATGTGGCAAGAAAAGTCCAGTTATGCATTTACCACACCAATAGCTCTAACTCTTACAAATGCTAGACATATTGCGTTGCAAATGCTTGTTTAAAATGCACATGCATCGATTTGAAGTCCATTGTAATTGCATTTCCTAAATGCTCATTTTGCATTTAGGAGATGCCTTGTACATGTTCCAAGAAATCCCTAAGAGGAAATCCCTTTTTGCGGTTTCCTATTTAGGTAATCGCAAAGAGCGATTTCTTCATGGTAGAACCCGCATTGTGCGATCCCCTAAAGGCCTTGAACATAGGAAAAGGCCGTTTCGCATTTCTTAATGGGCCAAAATTGGCGATTCGGCCTGTTAAAAAATGCAAAAGGCCATTGTGAATCTGGCCCATTAAGTTGACATAGAGAAAAATTCACCTTGCAGAACGAAGGTCTAAGAAACCATATTTTATTTTCTTATTCAGTAACACAATCCTTGTGCCATTAAGGTACTTTCCTTTCTCTATTCAGTACTTTATTTCCATATGAGTGTCTGTTTGTTTCCCACAGCTCTATAGAATCAAGTAAATTTCCTGGTACTTCATGGCATTTGGATAACTCAGGGCTAGTGTTTTTGACTCAAGATCTTAATTGGTGAGCTATGGGCAATTGTGGGAAGCATCACGTTGGCTGTTTGACTGACTTTTGATTTGTGTTGCTTGGATTCCTGTCATATGTCTTCGAAGTTGCAGCATGTAGGTATGTATGTATGTATGTATGTAAGTATGTGGTATATCTGTAGCACAAACCTAACATAAAAGCAGCAAAGTGCTGACAAGGGTCAAAGATAAGCATAAAATTACATATAATATGGGAGGTAGATGGTTTGTGGACATTTAATGCCGTGCAGTGTAGTGTTTTTTGAAAAGGTAATCTTCAACTAATTTCTAAATTGGAGCCGCATTCAGGTAGTCCAGATGAGTAGGGGGTGTTGCTCCAGGCTTCCACAGCATGGAAGGAAAATGCCTGCTTGTTAGACCTGACAGCCTTATGGTCAACTTTCCCCCAACTTTTTGTCTCCTTCCTCCATTTTTCTGATCGCGTACCGGTGATGGTAGTGGTAACATTGGCTGATACCCAATTGGCATATTTAATTTACTCATAAATCCCTAGTAAAGTGCACTACATGTGCCCAAGGCCTGTAAATTAAGTGCTGCGAGTGACCCTGCAGCACTGATGGTACCACCCACATAAGTAGCCCCTTAACCACGTCTCAGGCCTGCCACTGCAGAGCCTGTGTGTGTAGTTACACTGCAGTTTTGACCTGGCAAGGTTAACCTCTTTCCAAGACTACTCCTTCCCCTTCTATACATATAAATCCCAGAGGGCAGGGTGCAATGTACTTAAAAGATAGGACATGTATGTTTAAGCTTATCATGTTCTAGAAGTGAAAAAGTACCCAATTAATGTTTTACTACTGCAAGGCCTATCTCTCCTATAGGTTAGCATTAGGATTACCTTATTGCATTTTTTAATGTAATTTTCAATTGGGGCAAGATAGGTATTTCAAGTTTGGCGTACCTGGACTCAGAATTTAAAAACACAACTTATGGTAAAGTTGTATTTTAAGTTGTAAGTCTAGTGAAGGGGTCTGGCCTATGTGAGAGCAAGGCTAGGCCAATATAAATAAAGAAAGAAAACAAACACCAACGCTGTCAATGCTTAGATAAAAATGAATTTGCATTGAGGAGGCAAACAAATGACCACTCTTACAATTACATTTTTGACTATATCTAAAAAAGTTTGTTTAAATTATATCAGATGTACTTGTCACACACAAAAAGGCAAAAACAGCAATGTACAATTGCTTAATATGATAAATTGTCACTACAATGACATTTAAAACATGCACAATGCATACAAACAGGATTGTTGATCAGGTTGCCACCCGAATCTGATTAGCATGTTTAGAGATATTGATGCTGCAATTAAGCAAATTAAAATAGAACATTCATAGTGATGGACCAAGCCAGCCCATTTTTGTGTGGATTTGAAATTCCCCTTGTTTTTCACACAATTGGTTTGGCTAGTGTGCTATCACATTGTGGGCCAGTGAGGCACCTTGTTGCATTTGTGGTACACCATGCGTATTGATTTCGCAATTTGATGGTTTGTTCTATGGGATTGACAGCTATGACACAATGTGGAGATATTGGACTACATGTCCCATAATTTCACATTAGGTCGGGTATGTTCTTTTATTAAAGGTATGGCTGAAACTTAACTCCTCTCAGGAGTATTCGGACTCCGTTTTTTATTTCTTTATAATCCATGAATTGGAGTTCAGTGTTAATGTTTCCATTAATTTTCCATGATCATTTTTTCTGTGATTTCACATGAGCGATGACGTGGCACAGTAGTTGCACGTCATTTCTAGTGGTCCGTCTCCATTTAATTCCCTTTATGCCCCGGTGCCTTTTGGTTTACGGGCAATTTCTAAATGGAGCGCATTCAGCATGGGTGTAGGAAGTGTGGGGGACGCAAGGGATTTATCCTCTCCCCCCCCCCAGATTTTGGAGTGTGGAGGACAGGGGGGACAAAGGCTGAGGGACAATGGGGAGAAAAGAACTATCCCACTCACCTCCACCATTGACAGGTCTATTAGCATGTAAAAGCTGTGTCTATTAAAGCCCTGACCTTGACCTGCTGCCACCTACAGATCACCTTTAAAGCATCCTGTTACAGCTGCCTGAAGCCCTCACCTGTGAGGACAAAGTAAGAGGAGGAGAAACCTAAGTTTTCTGTCAGCATCCATGTCTGTTGAGGAGGACTGGGAACTTCGTGCGCCACCAGGCTGGCAGGCCCAGGCCGAGCATCATCTAGTGCATGGGTACTCAAAAACATTTTTCCAAGTGAGAAACGGTTTGGTTTGTTGTGCGACTGAGGGTCCCTTTGATGCCGGCAGGATGGCAGGGGTGGGAGGGTTTTCGCATCTAGTGGCTGAATTGCACAATGTGAAACCAGAAAACCTGAAATCAATCCCGGCTTCCCAACATGACTAAATTGTGTGATTCTAGGTAATTGTTTTATTTCACTTTCCCTCCTTTTTCTTCCTTATCACATATGGGGACTTTGAAATACATGACTTAAAGTTGTGCACTCTATGAAGCCTTCTGCTGTGTATGATTTAATAAACTATAATGTTGGCCATGTAAAATAGCCATGTAAAATAGCCAGGCCACCCACAAAGTGCACATAACAAGTGACTTGCCTCTTAGTTCACTATTGTGATTGTTATCAGTGTGAGTGGAAGGAAGCATGAATGTTTCATAAATTCATGTTTAAAAAATATCAGTTTGAAAATAAAAACACTACTCAATGCACTGAAATAATCTGATATACTAAAGTGAAACAGTTCTGCATGTTAATGAAAAACATTTTGTCTTAAAAAATGAAAGTATTCCTAAGTTAAATGGTGCAGGAAACCTTAGGTACTTCTTTTCTTTAACTTCAATTAACCTGAAAACAAATGCTTGTCTGTTTATTTAACATCTTTTTAACATTAGGGCTTAATTTGAGTATCACTGATCTAGCGTCACAGTCCCTTATTACCACTACCCTACCTGCAACTTGAAGTACTGCTTTGTAGGGTGTTGTGAAGTTGCAGCCCTGGCAATGCTTGTCCATAGGAGAAGAGAGGGGTCAATGAGTCCGTAACAATAGATGAGGTGATGGGGGAGCTTTAAGAATAATTCTAAATTCACTTCAATGAAAAGCAATCTTGCTAAATGGGGTGAGGTATGTCAAACTGATTGTAATAGGGAATCAGGCATCAAGCCCCTGAAGTAAAATGACCAAAGCACCCATCTCTGGCAAGATGGGGCAGCAAGTTAAGTGCTCCTTGCTAACATCCGTTGTTGACCTGAAGGAGATTGTTAGCTATCATTCAGCATGGCCAAGGAGTTCTTTTTTCTATTTTATTTCTTTTTGGTATGGGGTAACCCACCTAATTCCTACCCTTTTATTTAAACCTTTTACCACCCCTTTACCTTTTAACCCCCCAAACCTTAAACACTCCTTACCTCCTATTACCTCTGCCCAGCACGGAACCCAAAAAACCCTTACCCCTCATTTACCTCTATCCTCCCCTAAACCCTAAACACTACTTGCTTCCCTTTACATCTACCCACGCTGAAGCCTAAAATCCCCTTACCTCTGTGTACTTTGACCTGCCCTTTAATCCTTACCTCTAACTGACCCTGAGCCCTAGAAACTACTTACTTCCCTCTATCCCAACAAGCAGAGAACCATAAAATTCCCCTACCTCTCTTTACCTCTCCCCACCCCTGAACCCTAACACCCCCTTGGCATCCTTTACCTCTTCCCTTCCCTGAACCTTAAAAATTCTAACCTCCCTTTACTTCTACCTGCACCTGAACTTTTAAAACCTCTTACCGCCTGTTATCTCTACCCACTATGAACCCTAAAATTCCAAGAACTCCATTTACCTCTTTCTACCTCTAAACACTAAAACCCTTTATCACTCCTTTACTTCTATTCACCCCTGCACCCTAAAACCCTCTTGATACTCCTTACCTCTTCTCGCCCTTGAACTCTAAAAACTCCTTACCTCCCCATAAATCTACGCATCTCTTTATCCTAAAACCTCTTGTCACCATTTACCTCTTCTCACTCCTGAACCCTAAAACCTTCTTACCTCCCTTTCCTCTACCCACCTTTGAATCCTTAAATCCCCATACCTCCTTTTACCATTAAAAAGACATGCGTTACAACGTCTCTTGATTGAACCCTAAAACACCCTTACCTTTTACTTCTGCCTATCCGAACCTTAAAAACCCCTTACCTTCCTTTACCGCCACTGAACCCTAACATTTCCTTACCTCCGTCTATCCCCACCTGCCTTTTAATCCTAAAAAACGATTACCTCCTTTTACCTGTATCCACCCATAAACCCTTAAAAGCCCTTACCTACTTTTACGATTACCCGCGCTGGACCCTGGAAATCCTTTACCTCCTTTTCCCTCTACCCATCCTAGAAGCCTAAAAGTTATTTTTCTCTCTTTAACCCTACCCACCTCTGAACAGTAAAACCGCTTGCCACCCTTTGCCTCTTCAGTCCCTTCAACCTTAAAACTCCCTTATCTCCCTTTACCTCTATCCACCCTTGAACCTCACAAACCCCTCACCTCCTTTTACCTTTACCTTCCCCTAAACCTTAAAACCCCCACATGCCCCAGGTCCCTGAAAACCCCTTACCTCCACCCACCCCTGAACTCTAAAAGCCCTTACCACACCTCTTCCTGTAGTATGACCATAAAGCGCCCTTCTCTTCCTTCCTTTACCTCTACCTGCCCCTGAGCCCTAAGAATATCCCACCTTCCTCTACCCAGCTTTGACCCCAAAAATGTCTTACCTCTCCCCAGTTCTGAAGCCTAAAGACCTCCTACCTCCTTTTAACAGTACCAGCCCCTGAAACCTAGAACCCAATAAAGCCCCTTCCAAACCTGTACCTCTGCAAGCCCTGAACCCTAAAAACCTCTTACCTCGCTTTACTTCTACCTGACCCTGAACCCTAAAACCACTACCTCTTCCTGTCCCTGAAGACTAAAAACCCATACCTCTATTTAACTCTACCTGCTCAAGAACCCTAAAACCCTTTACCTCTCTTCACATCTACTTGCTCCTAAATCCTAATAAACACTTACCTCCCTACTCATCTCTGAACGCTAAAACCACCCTGGAAAAAATTGGTTTATAAGTTGAGGGGTGTGAGAACCTACCTCAAGTAATAATTACAATCCTTGTCAGGATTGAACCAGTAAAATCACTAAGCTTGTGTTCAACTCCCTGGTTGCTATGGTACAGAGCTGATGGGCCTAACTTATAGTCAATGTGTTAAGTATTTATGCAGTACTAAAACAGAAACAAAGGTGGAAGACAAAATGATAATACACCCTAAACAAATTTTAAATAATAGTTAAATTTAATGAACAAAATGGCACCAAAGAAGGAGAGAGTAGGTTCAGTCCTTTAGGGTTGTTCTCAGATCTCTGACAGCAAGGTCAGTCATCTTCCTATCTTTCACAGGTCTAGGAGTGTTCTGACGTGGTTGCCTGGAGATGCCACAGGTTTGCCTGGCACAAGCTTATAGGTGGCAATTACCCCTGGAAAGCCCCAGTGAATGGTATATGGTTCCTGGTGCTAACCCCATGCGCTTTGGACATTTGCAAGATGTTCAACATTTTTGATCACACTAAAATTGTTCTCTGAGGGCTAGGGGTGTGCGTGAGAACTGTAGTATGGTAATCCTATGTCCTTCCATATGTAACATCAAAATCCAGTTTTGCATAGTTCCTTGACTGCCAAATTCAAAGACAGAAGTCAAATCTGTAAAATCAAACCTGAGTTTTCAGCAACCAGGAAGTGTATACCCACAAAGTGCCTAGGCATTCTGGCCCTCATTCTGACCCTGGCGGTCGGCGGAGAGACGGCGGTCGGACCGCGAACAGACCGGCGGTATTAAAAATGGCATTCTGACCGCGGCGGTCCCCGCCGCGACCGACCACCACTTCTCCACTCCGACCGCCGCGGCGGTCATGACCGCGGGGCTGGAGTTTGCGCACTCCGGCCCGGCGGTCGTCCCAAGACCGCCAAGGGTATTATGACCCTGCCTACCGCCGCGGTTTCTTGCGGGCGGGAACCGCCGTGCGAACCATGGCGGTAAGCACTATCGGGGCCAGGGAATTCCTTCCCTGGCACTGATAGGGGTCTCCCCCACCCCCCACTACCCACCCGAGTCCTCCCCCCACACCCTCCACCCCCCTGCCACCCCCCAGAGGTGGTACGAACCCCCTCCCCACCCCCACCCCGACATGCACATACATGCACCCCGACATGCACACACCCCCAACATGCACATATACACACCCCCTACACACACATACACAACGGGGACACATACCCGCACACATACATGCAGACATGCGCACCTGCCGAACAGCACACATTACCCATAGACACAGCAGCACCCCCCGCCCGCATACACGCACTCACACACCCCCTCTACACACTCACACGCACACCCCCATGCACGCCCACATCACACAACACCCCCCCACCCCCTCCCCTCACGGACGGTCAACTTACCTTGTGCGTTGGTCCTCCGGGAGGCGACGGGAGCCATGGGGAGGTGACCGCCAACAGAAGACCGCCAACAGAAGACCGCCACACAGAAATGTGGGTCGTAATTCTGTGGGCGGTGTTCTGCTGGCGTGGCGGTGGAGGTTGACCAGTCTCCACTTTCCCGCCGACCGCCAGTGTGGCTGCTGGCGGTTTTCCGGCGGAACGCTCCCAGCGGTCAGAATGCGCACAGCGGCATACCGCCGCGGTCGGCGGTCTTCACCGCGGCGGTAACTCGGCGGTCTTGCGAAAAGACCGCCAAGGTCAGAATGAGGGCCTCTGTGTCCCTCCTTTGAAGTGCTCCCTAAATAATGCGTGTTAAATTCCAGCAAACTTCTCAAGTAGGATGTTACATTCATGCAGGATTTGACACCTAATCTCAAAGAAGATGCTCACAGCCCCATTGGGGTAGGTGCTTTGCTAATAAGACTGAAAAACGAAGAAGCAAGTCCAGGTTTGAGCTGCAGCTTCCTTTGACACGGGAGGCCTTTGAAGTGCACCAGGTGTCTGGGAATAGCTTCCAGACCATCCTGTCAAGGAAGGACAACACCTCCCCACCCCAAGGTCCATTATTATTGTCCTGGATGTAGTTCACACCTCACCACAGGGGAGTCATCAAGCTGCCATACATACAGAAAATGGCTGCAGAGGCTATAGACAGGCAAACAGTAACTTTGCTAAAGCACCTTTTCCATACCTGTTAGATAAAATGCAACTTTACCATTACAATGGATTTTGATTAATTATTAAAAAAGAGTCTGTGAAATATTTCTCTAGCTGTTACCAATCTGAAATTAGCATTGTAAATTGTTATGATGTAATCCAGCATTTCCCTATGGAAGAAGCTAGCCTTGGTACAGTTAAAATAGCTGTGGGATATTAAACATCGACATGTCCTACTTGTAAATCCCATGCTCCCTACCATTTGGGCAGTAAGGCCTTGTTTAGGGTAACTTATTCATACATAAAAGGAAGGTCAACCTGACAAAAAGGTAAGTTTTGAGGGATTGAATTGGCATACAGTGGTAGCCCTCGAAACATGCTTTACTCTGTCACTGTACTAGTTGGCACAATGACCGCTGCAGCCCACTGGTGACATTTAACTTACTGGCTCTAGGTACACTTTCTACCATATATTAGGGACTTATTGGTAAGTTAAATAAGCCAATCAAGAGTATAGCCGTTTTACAATACTGAAGGGAGGAGCACACACGCTTTACCACTGGTTTGCAGGGGTAAAGTGCACAAAGTTCTATAGTCAGCAGAAAAAAAGTTTAAGAAAAAGGAAAAAAGAAACATGGGTGGCCAATCAGAAAGGGCAATTTTTCAACACCCCTACCACATCTTAATTCTAGCTTCCTACTGAAGCCTTGGAACCCATTACCTCCATTTACCACTGAACCCTAAACTCCCTTTGCAACCCTTACTACCACTACCCTGTATCCTTACCCACCCTTGAACGCTAAAAACACCTTTACTGCCCTTACTTCTCTCTTCCTTAACCCACACCTGACCCTAAACACCCCTTCAAAATCCATAACGACCAGAAGTCTTGTAAACATAAACATGTTCATTCACATCAGATCAAATTTCTTTGTGGAATGTAAATAACATGCAACTAACAATAAAGCATACTTGCACTGTCTGTCTTTTTATCTCACTTCAAAACTATGCAAGTAAACAGGTTTATTGGAATCTGTGAATCACAGACCGCAGGAAATTTGTGCAGGGTCAACTGTAAGTCCCCAAGGCTGTCCCTGTCTGCCCCAGAAATTTAAAGTCTCCTACGCCCCTGGCATTCAGAAGGAAACACTCAGTGTGGCCTGAAGGTGATGTTGATTCTATTTGAGATTGTGAGAGTTTTGATTTGAAAGAAACAGACCTTGACACTTTGCTTGTTTTTCAGGACAAGTGCTTTAAGAGATCTAAACCACAGCACGGTTTGGCATGGTTGTCCCTCCACCCCATTCGCTCGGCAAAGTAATATCAATGTTACGTTATTTCTTTCAGGGCTGGCTTTAGGGCGGTGCACCCACACCGGGTGCTGACCTGAATTGGGGGGCGCTGACCTCAGGGGGGCGCTGTGTTTAGCAATAACTTACGAAACGTGTGATTTAAAAGCACTTGCTGAAAAGTTATTTGTGCGTCCAACCTTCAGGAAACAATTAAAATATCAAGATACCTTTTATGATTAAAGTTCCTGCTAGCGAGAGATATGGGAGTTTTGTCTAGCGGCAGCTTTGACTCACCTTAAGGTAGCGTAGAGAGTTAATATGCCTGCTGCCAAGAACAGAACTATGTTTTATGTTGAAAGCTGAGGAGATTAGTAAAGCCAGCCTTAACAAACGCTTTAAAACAAATGAATGTATGTGAAAGGGGGGCTATGGAGAGATGAGGGCACATTTGCTAGGTGGTAGTGAGTGAATCCGAGCAGGGGGTGGTTATGGGATGGGGAGCCAAAAAAGACTTTCACACAGGGCGCCACCAGCGCTAAAGCCGGCCCTGGTTTATTTTATAGTGATCAGCCCTACTTGTGTAATTCACATTGGCTTTGGGCTGCACAAGAACTACTTTGAGTTTTTGTTTTTTTGTTGCTTGGGTGTGATTTTTGTTAAGGGACAGAAGTAGATGTTGGTCAAGTTTTTAATCCTGCTTGTTCATTATCTAGTCGCTCTTTTCATTATAATGGGCACAACATTCTCAATTCCTTTTAACGAGTGTTGGATTGTGATGAGTACATGAGTAGTCAAAAATGGATTTGTTCATGCTTTGGGTTATTTACTGCGTTACAGTGAGGTTTTATTCCCCTTCCATTAGAGCAGAGGTCTTCAATCTGTGGGTTGCGACCCCCAGGGGGACCGTGGTGGGCTGGAAAGGGGGTCGCGCATTCCCCCAGCCGATCGTCAACTTTCATTGATTGTGCATCCTGTGCTGTGAAAGGCAGCTGCACAGTCAGCTACAGAAGCCATCGTGCCAGGGGGCTGCTTCCTGAATTAAATGCAATTGTGAGCTACGAGTTGATTTACAAATGTAAATGGGAAAATATACAAACGTAAAGTCTGCTTTGGAGCCCGTTCTGGCTTTAATTGATTGAATCACTCGAAGCTTTGTTATGACAAACATTTGTTCTTTTTGAGTGATAGTCGAAAGGATTAACAACTGGCCGGTGAAGTATGTGCTTTTAATAGTAATTGTATCTACAAAGGGCCAGATTTATGCTGGCCTTGCACCGTTCCAACGCCACATTAGTGTAATTTTTTTACGCTAATGTGGCATTGGATGGGGAAAAACGCTGCGCCATATTTATAAAGTGACGCAATGCTTGCATTGCGCCACTTTGTAACCCCTTCTGCCACATTATGCCTGCGCCAGGCATAATGTATGCAAGGGGGGTGGTCCGGTGCTAGAGGGGGCTGTAAAAATGGCAATTTTTATCGGCATTTTTTAACACCTGCTAAGTGCAGGCGTTAAAAAGAGGCCACCATTGATTACAATGGGCCTCTGGGTGCTTAGCACGATTAGCGTCATAATTGTTTATGCTAATCCTGCAAAGTGCCGGACTAGCATAAAAATTGTGACACAAGTCACCCTAACTACCGCCATGGTGCGCCGTATTTTAAATACGGCGCTACCATGGTGGCGTTAGGGGGGTGCTAAGGACCGCAAGAAAAGTGGCGCTGCACTATGTGCAGTGCCACTTTGCATAAATCTGCCCCATAGTGCTTACTACCCCTGAGAAGATGTTGAAGGGACAGCTATAAAAAAATTTATTACATACGGTCTGGTATTACTTAAATCTACATTTTGGAAATTTTATCTTGAACCTTTTAGTGAATTTGTAGTGGCCAATCTTACACCATATGTAATGCAAATATAAAATAATGACTTACATTTTCACAGTGCTTTCTGTCACAGGCCGTGACCTTGTGGCACTAAAAAACACAAGTCACTATTCTCCACTGCACCAACCAAGATTTAATTCTGTGGCAGTCTGGTTACACACAGACCTCTGTGGTGCATTAATAGAGGTTTCATAATGCTCTACAGTGCATCTCCCAATGAGTAACCACTTTCTTTCATTTATTTTTCTTTTAAGCTGCCTGTTCTTTTATATGCAGCTACCTGATGATGAAAGAGTTTAAAAACCTACAGAATATTTTGGGGCATATCTATGACAGGCTTGCGCCGTCAGAGCATCACTTTTATTGACGCTCCAGCCGCACAAGCCTCTCACACATACATATGAGGCGACGCACAGCCACCCTACGCGGCTTTGTATGGCTTCATAGATACAGAGTACGTCGTGTGTCAAGGCGGCGTTCCATGGCCGTTGCAGTGGGTGTTCCACACAACACCGAGGGATGGTGCTGCCCAGAGTCACAAAATCACGTAAACTGGAGCAGCGCCAAAACCTTACGCAGGCAGAATGAGGAGAAATGTGTTAATTTCTCCTCGTTTGTTTCCTCTTTCCATGCGTGTTGCATTCTGCTGCACACATGGAAAGAGGATAATACCTGTCAGGATTGTTTTTGTGCATGGAGGTCTGCCTTCCTGCACAAAACCAACTCTGCCTACATTGGTGCTAGGCAGCAATTTGTGCGCCAGCACAGGGGGGAAGGGCAGGAATGCACTGTATTTCATAAATACTGTGCATTCCTGCCCTTTTATATTGGCGCAAGAGGACTTGCGGCGCTGCCCTACACCAGTTCCTCATAAACGAGGACCCTTGTTTTTAGCCACACCTTGGACCACAACCCCACAGCCACTGACCTTTGATTTGCTAAAGGCTGCTTAATATTATTTCCTCACCGTAAAAATGATTTGTAGTGGGAATTGGGGATGTTTATGATTGTTGATGATGAGGAGTGCCAGCTTCTAGAATTTTTTGTCAGGAGGGGGTCCTTATGCCTAAAAAAACTTTGAGAGGGGGTCCCGGCATCAAAAAGTTTGAAGACCTCTGCCTTAGAGAACTGAGGAGAGTTCCGCCCCAGTGGCAAGTCACCAAAAATGAAGGTTGTCCCTACTTACCAGGTATTTGAGATGTATGGAAGAATATAGCAATAATGTGTTGACCTCTCGGCACTCCATTCAACTAAGTTGTTAGCATACAATTGTTTTTCATGTTTTTGTTGTGACAGTCTTATCCAGGTCTTATGTGTCCTGAGGAGAACCCTTGACTGTAGTGGGTTTGAAATGCGTCAACAATAGAGAGCAGGTGGTGAGCGCTATCCTAGAGGATTAGGCCTTCAGGGAGAATTTAAAATATCATCTTCTAATGTATATCATAGCTGGCTGAGCCCAGAAAAACTTTTAACCAGCGCATCTACACATGAATTGCTCTTAAAGGTGGAACTATGAACATGCGAATAGTGTTAAGCTCCTGGTATTTTCTTTTTCCAAATTGGTTCAGAACCTGGATTTTCACTTTCCAGCTATGTGTGTTACTTAATGTGTGAACATTTTATGTTGTATATGCATTGTGCATGTTATAAATGTCATTGTAGTTCCAATTTATCATATTAAGCACTTGAAATTGCTGTCTTTTTTGGATAAAATCAAAAATTTAATTGTAAGAGTGGTAATTTGTTTGCCTCCTCAATGCAAATATTTTTTTCTAAGCATTGACAGCGTTGGTGTTTGTTTTCTTTGTTTATTTTTGAAAGTGGACATTTTCCTTACTTACACCATATTGTGCCTTCCGCCTGTCTCCAATACATGCACGGGGTGGGTGACAACTGGGCTTTGTGCATTCCCTCCAGACAGCCTAGAGGGGGCCCCAGAAAGCACCACAGGGAGCTTAGCCACGAGCAGATGAAGGAGACAGTGGCTCTCGCTTCAACACCCGAGGAATCAGAGAAAAGGTTAACCTGGAGCTGTATTTGCTATTTTTCTATCAGGACACCTCATCAGCGCCTGCTCCTGTAGCCCAGAGAAATGTCATTTACTTTGCACTCAGTGAGCTGAAATTGTCTTATTTTTTTCCTCTTTTCTAGGCATCAACTGTTGCTTGGGAGACACTTGCTAGACTGTGAACCACCAAACCCTCCTCTTCAGGGTTAAGTACTATGTTGCTTTCGGTACACCTTGATGTTTCTCTAATGCTGCCATAGAGGTTCTGTCCTACATGCCTGTGTAGACACTCTGTGCAGAGATATCCTTCCATTGTTGAGGACTGTTAGTCCAACTCATTATTGTTTTAGTACATTCTTATTTCATGTGTATGGGGGGATATATACAATATGGATGGGAAGTGGATGAAGCAGAAAATCTTGGCAGAAATGTCAACTTTCTGACCTGATTAGTAGACCCAAGAGATAGAAGCATTACTGAACTGAGATTACCCACTAATACATAACTGTGGTAATCACCACACCTACATGGAATGGTAAAGGCCTTAACCGTCTGGACAAACACCACAAGCTTTGAAAATATTTGCACGATCAATGACATGATGTAGTAGCTTACAGGAGATACACATTAGGTGATATGAGTAACATAGATTATGACTGAAGGCCTACTCTCTAATGCATAAATTGTCTGCCCCTACTAAGCATAATGGCATAGCACTTTTTTCCACTCCTCCTTAAAATTTCAGGCCTGCAAAACTGATAGGGAGGGTAGGATAATATTAGTGAAGGGATGCCTGCCAGGCTGAATGTACTCTTTTGCTTACATATGCGCTCCTAATTCCGGAAAGTTGGTATCATGCTGTCTTTGTTTTGTTTTTGTTTTTTTAGCAATGTGTTCCTTGTGGGTGAAGTTAGTGCCCAGGGTGAATCCAAGTGACTTGGCATTGGGTGAAAGTGGGTGCTTGAAGCCATCAAGGTTCATGTCATTGAGCAACATCTGTCTTTTTTTTGTTCATTGCAAATAACAGGAGTTCTGTTTTGACTGGGGTGAGCTTCAGGTAGGCATGCTTGAATGACACATATAAGACTTTCAGGTATAATTTCCGGTAGAGTTTTGTATCATTGGCTTATTGCTGTATCTTTTTTTATTTTTATCTGTTTGTTGAATTTATCATATACCTTACAATGATCTTGATATGTTGACGTATTATTGCTCCAAATTACCTTACATTGAAAACATCTCATCATATGTCACAGTGCAGTAACAGATCTCTTAATCAACGTTTAAGAGGAAGGAGATAACAATGAAAAGCCATATGCCAGAGCTTATTGCTGTATCTTGATGTTGTTGTCTGTGAGTAGAGCTCCATGTTGCTCCATGGAAGTTTGAATATGACAGATGAATAACGAACCCTGGGGGACTCTACAGGTGAAAGGGGTCTTTTGAGATGTGGAGATGCCCCTGTAAATAAACTTGGATAGGTAGGAGGAGAACCAGTGAAGGACATTGCCGGTATATCTTATTCTAAACTCAAGGTTGTGTATAAGGGGATGATGGTTGACTGTCGAAGGCAACTGAGTGGTCCAGCAAAATCAGGAGGCAAGGATCATCTTCATCTCCTGTCAGGAGGACAAAGTCTATGATGTATAAGGTAGCAGTCTGTCTTCTACAGTGTGATCTGAAGCCAGAGTAGTAGTTGTTCTTGGGATGGTTTGCATTACTTTGATCTTGGTATTGAACAAACTCTACTTTTTCACTAACCTTGCTGATGAATTGTAGGTGAGTGATGGGTGGGTACTTGGCATAGCCATCATGATCTAGTCTGGGTTTCTTTAGTAGTGGGAGTCTCTGGCCTGTCCCAAGGGCTTCAGGAAAGATGCCTTAAGAGGGGAAGGCATTGACAATGGTGAGGATTGGTGAAGGACCATCCCCAAAAGGAGCTTTGATAAGTTTTGAAATTAATATGAACTTTTCTTTAATGTTGACCTTAGTTTGTTGACAGGATGTTGAGCAGGATGGTAAAGTGGTTGTTCTAGTCCAGGGGGATAGGTAGCTTGCATTGAAAGTTGGTGATGTTTGGAACACAAGTTTGAAGAAATTGTCTTTGGAGTATGTTAGTTGTGAGACATGCGGTTTTGCTTTTAGTGTGTCAAAAAGTTTGAATAGGGTGTCTCTTGGAATATTTGAGATACTGTTGTCTAGGAGGTTAAAGTCATCCAAAAGGTGGTGTGGTCTTGTCGAATGGATGAGGTGGCGAGGAGATCTGAGAATTCATCAATGAAGTCCTTGTTCTGCCAGGGAGGCCTGTAGATGAAATAGAAGGTGGCAGTCTGAGTTGCAGAGAGTGGAAAAAGGCATGTCAGCAACTACATGGAACATGTCCATTGGACATTTGTTGCATGAGTCTTTGCTGTCTATATTTTCTCACTGGTTAATGCTTACCGGTGCCAGAGGAGTTGCTATTTTTGCCATTTAATCTGGTTCTTCTTGATTTGTTGCACACGGCCGTGCTTCATGAGACAGCAGACCTATGAGCATCGAGGTTGGGAATTCGTTGTAAAGCAAGAACCCAAATGCAAACTGATGGTCAGCAATCAGGCACTTTTGATAGCATCATATGCATAGCAAATGAATGCCTCCATATAAAACCACAATAATCATGCACCAACATGCACACACATGCACACGAGCACAGATGTATGCATGTGCTCACAAATGATTTCTTCTTTGCAAAACCATACACTGGGAACACTCTCAATCAAATACATCGATAACACTTGTAAGGTTCTCACATGTTTGCAATGATCAGTATCCTACACAATAGCAAAATATGTATGTATAGCTGGGTTAATTTGATTCATGCCTTTCACACTGTGAAACCAGGATAGTAGGGAGTGTATATTCTTGACATGATCACCTGACCCCTGTTACATTTACAGATAATAGGAATGGGGCATTTAAAGCCAAATGAACATGTACTATTATATCTTCTACTCAGGAGTCCATAACTTACACTGCATAGCAAGTATTTGCATGCAACACAGTATTGAGCAGCATTCAATGTTTGTTCCAAAGACCACAGTCTGCAATGTGCAATAATATATGGACATAGTAGATTTAATTACATGCCCTTCTTAAATGTGTGTAAGGTCCTTACTATTTGGGCAGTGATTGGAGCGCTAACAAAATCTTGATGAGGCATATTCACTGTTCTTTCATCTAGGTAGCCACAGCCAGAGGTGTATGGACTCATCATATAGTATGCCGGACTTATAGTTTGGTAGCCTGGTTGAGCTCAAGGCTTTAACCCTTGAGGGGTTATTTTGGGAGCAAGATCCTGGGCAACTACATACAAAACATCTAAAGAGATATGCAAGGTAATTGTTGAGCAAAGCAAAGTGTAATGAATAATACAAATGTATTACTACATATGACTATGTCAAAACAACAGAATAATATTCTGAATCAATTAAAAAATAAACAGGCCAGTGAATAGGATACTATAGCCTTAGAAAAAAGTCCATTGCAGGCAAAGGTGAACACCACAGTCTTGGTAAACAACGACATTGCTTTGTAATTCTTAAGTTATAAAGAGAACCTAGCACTCAGGACATCCGATATAGGTAGGACATAAGCACACTCAGCTAAAGTCTACCCACAATCAAATTTGATGATTAGTTTTGTGCTCACAAATGTTTTTATTTCACAATGAGTCCTGCTGATGAAGATTTCATAAATGTTATTCTCATCTTGGGATTAGAACAGGTAACATAAGTAGGTATAAAAAAAATAAGCACAACAAATTTCTATTCAATATTGGTCAGTACTGCTGACAACCAACTTTTTTGACAGTTGTGGCTCCTATCAATTACTTATATTTTATAGGTAGATGACAACAAATAAAAAAATAATTTTGTATTTCTTGATGAAGTCGTAAAACAAAGCCTTTAGATCATATCATCATTGGTCCCTGGGAGAACCATGATCAATGTTCTGTCATACATGAACTATCATACATGAACTGCACTGTAGAGTAGTGTTGAGCTTTCATTTGTGTGTTCTCCAGGATTCCGTTCTGTCTCCTACCATGTTAACCTTTATTTGGAGCTGCTCAGAGTGCTCCTTGATCCATGGGCTACAGGCCCATCAAAATGTTGATGACACACAGCTATCCATTTCTCCCTCCATGATGAGATTTACTGTCTGTGCATCTGTCACAGTGCTATTCTGGACTGGTTGCTGGAGCCCAGTCTCTGATTAAATAACCATGGTAATTCATGTTGTTTTGTGTCACAAGGCTAAACATGACATCTCACATCAAACATCTTTGTGAATTCTCTTCGTTCATCTTGCTCTTCCTGAGGAGAATAAAATTGTTCTTGTCAACCTGTGAGGCTTATGTCAGTGGTCAAGGCCCTGTATCTGTCCTGGATCCTCACTGGGAACTCTAGGTGTGTCTGTCACAAGGTTCTGCATTCCGGTTTGAGGGCAAATTTTGTATGCTGATGCATAGGCGACTCGACCTTCACCTGTCAACCATTTTACCAAAACCCTCCACCGGCACAATCTTCATTCTACGACAGTGGTACTGGAACAATTTTCAAAGTTGGGAGTGTTGCTATCAATGTTACGTCACTGAACTCTTAGTTAGGGACTGTGAAAATCCAAGCATCAGACAAAGAACAAGTACAGTAACTGTGCCACACCCATTCAGCATACCAACATACCAATTGTTGTGTCTGTCTACAGTATGTCTTATGTGGGTCTGTCTACGTCTTATGTGGGTCTGTCTATGTCGTATGCATGTCTATGTCTTATGAGGGTCTGTCAATGTCTTATGCGGGTCTACCTATGTCTTATGTGGGTCTGCCTACGTCTTATGCGGGTCTGTCTAGGTCTTATGCGGGTCTGCCTATGTCTTATACAGGTCTGTCTACATCTTATGCTGGTCTGTCTATGTCTTATGCGGGTCTGTCTACATTTTATGCTAGTCTGTCTGTGTCTTATGTGGGTCTGTCTACATCTTAATGGGATCTCTCTAAGGGCCAAATGTACGTAGCATTTCGCACATCACAAACATCTAATCGGGCCGTTTGCGACGTGCAAAACGCACTTTGTCATGTACAAACCCATTTTTGGGATTCAGTAAATATTTACCGAATCGCAAAAAGGGATTGCGAGTCGCAATTAGGAAGGGGTTTTCCCTTCCTTATTGCGAATCGCAGTCCCGTGTAAGATTGTTTTGTGACCGCGAATGCGGTCGCAAAACAATCGCAGTCAGCACCAGTGTCACACTGGTGCCAAGCCATTCGCAAATGGGAAGGAGTCCCCAGTGGACCCCTTCCCCTTTGTGAATGGCAGTCAAAACGTTTCGTTTTTTGTTTTTGAAATGCATCTCGTTTTCCTTTAAGGAAAACTGGCTGCATTTAAAAAAAAAACTGCTTTTTTAAAAGCAGTCACAGAGATGGTTGTCTGCTGTCTTCAGCAGGCCACCATCCCTGTGAGGGCGGTCATTCCCAAGGGGGTCACAAATTGCGACCTACCGAATGAATATTCATGAGGTGGGCATTTGCGACCCCCTTGTGAATCGCAAATAGTGTCATTAACACTGTGCACCATAAGGTTTTGTGCAATTTGCGAGTCGCAAAACCAAACTTTCGTACATGTAGCCCTAAGTCTTATGCAGTCTGTCTATGTCTTATGTTGGTCTCTCTACGTCTTATGCGGGTCTGTCTATGTCTTACGCAGGTCTGTCTATGTCTTACGCGGGTCTGTCTATGTCTTATGCGGCTCTTAATTTTTCTATGTAGCACAATATATGTGCTCCTTGTAAAATAATATAAAGCCTTTCACCGTGTCTATGCTGAATAGATATGCAAAAATTTATAAATAAATGAAATAAACATGCAGGCAAATATACTGAAGGTTGTTATTTTGAACTAAGGTGGCAAAATATGCCAGCAAATCTTTTTCAGCAATTATGCTATTTGGTGTGTGTTCAAATATTGAGCTGTACTTACACCTAATGGAAAAGCACATAAAGGCTGCCCTGAAAGGCTAGTTTGTATTGAGATTGTTTCCATGATTGTAAATGCAAGGCTTTTGTACAGGGCTCCGACGCCCCGGGCTTCCTCCCACTTCATTAATATGCAAATAAATAATGTCCAGGCTGGATACCGTTTGAATGTTTGCTGCTGCCTTTCATCTCCTTGAACTTGACAAACTGCCCCCCTGCTCCCCACTCTCTCCCCGCCACATACGATGCTGAAATGTCTTCGTTTGAATATATGATGGAATCGGCCTCCAAAATATGATTTTCCTTAATTCATTTCCCTCTGCAGTGCTTGAAAGTATTCAGAGGTCACGGCTGTCAATCTCACTGAGAAAATTACGGATACTTTCAGAGTTTCTTTGAAAAACTGTTCTTTACAGACTGCTAATGCTCTTCTATTTGCATTTAATATGTTCAGCTCAGCAGCCCTTGGCTCCCTTCGCATAAACCTCCCTATTAGTATAATCAAGGATCCTAATACAAAGCGTCAGGGCCATTTCCTAGTTGACAGAAGAAATTTGACACAGTAATTACGAAATGTCCAACTTTGTCAAAAGCGTCGAAGAAAGCAACAAAAAAAATTAATGATTTCATTTCCAGAACCATAGCAACTTTCAGTTTCCCTGACTATGCTTCTGCCTCCGGCGTTTGATGTGGTGAAAATAGCATCAACATGGTAGAAAATATCTTTACCTTTCAACCTACATATAAATCGATAATGCACTAATGAAAAGTAATGTTAGCGAGTGCTCTTCAATCCCCGGGTGATGATGGTCCCTGGAGCTCTTGCTCGCGATGGCTGCACATGCCTACACTACAGATGCCGCGCTCGCAGAAATGCTCTGCTTTCCATTAAAAAAAAACAGCATTTTATTCTGAAATCATCAGCAACATACACGATTGCCCCATTCAACGCAAAAAATGAAAAAGGCCATTGACAGAGCCGAGTAGTCGATGAATCAAGATTTGCCGAGTGCTCATTTCCATACGCATCTCCCCACAACGAAATAAAAGGCACAATTTATCAAAAACTGGCAGTAACAGACGGTTATTTCACACAAGGGAAAACCAACATGAAAGTACGAAAATAAAATAAATAAACCTGTAGTCATTTGGAGATCGTTGTAATACGTACATGCTTATCGATTTGCTTGTGAAGATAAAGGGACATGGCACATTTTGATCATTTTAATTTGCGTATTCATGTCCAGGTGACAGCGTATTCACATTGGCTTAGTTCTAAGGCATTCAAATGGTCTGCCTAATCGAGTTTCTGGTGTATGAAATGTTTTTGCAAAACTTTATAAACTATGATTAAGAAACATATACTTGACTAAAAGAAGTCTTGCAGCCGAAACGTTTAGCATTTTAACATTTTTGAACATTTTATCGCGCAAAAGTACTTGGTAGCAAAGCCATTGGGTCTGGATTGTGGGTGAAGCTGTTTCTTCATTGATTATTTGTGCCTTGTTAGAAATGGGGTCTTTGGTTAGCAGTCAGTTTACCCCCCTGTCCAAGCAAGGACCCTCACTCTAGTCAGGGTAAAAGGGAATCATCCTCAGCTAACCCCTGCTTACCCCCTTGGTAGCTTGGCACGAGCAGTAGGCTTAACTTCAGAGTGCTAGGTGTAAAGTATTTGTACCAACACACAAAGTAACTTAATGAAAACACTACAAAATGATACAACACAGGTTTAGAAAAATAGAGAATATTTATCAATCCAAACGAGGACCAAAACAACAAAAATCCACAATACACAAGTCAAGTTATCAATTAAAAAGCAAAAAGAGTCTTCATGTAGTTTTAAACACACACTAGCACTGTTAGCGTGAAAATGTACCTTGGGTGCGTCACAAAATAACCCCACACGGGCGAGTGTGCATCAAAAAGGGCTTGCGATGTGTCAATTTCACTCACGAGCGGGACCTTGCGTCCTTTCTCCTTCCGTCCGGTCGAGGCGTGTCGTTTCCTCTCTCCACAGGAGAGCAATGCGTCGATCTGGTCAGCACTCTCGGTTCCTGGCAGGCCTTGCGTTGTTTTTACATGCCCAGCGGTGCTTGTGTCGGAAATCCAGCTGCATGATAATCTGAAAACCACGTAGCACGGGTTGTGTTCTCCCAGCCTCCGTCAGCGATGCTGTGCGTCATTTCTCCAGCTCCGTGCATTGATTCTTCGGTCACATTGCAGGCGAGCATCGATTTTCAGCTGCGAAGCCGGCGGTGCGTACATTTTTCAGCTGCAGATCAGAGTTGTGTCGATCTTTTCCCCGCATGGCGTTCTGTGCGTAGATTTCTTCCTCTTAGGCTGCCAGCTTCTCCTTTCAGGATCCCAGGAACTGGATGGGCACCACAGGGCACAGTAGGAGTCTCTCCAGAGACTCTTGGTGCTGGCAGAGAGAAGTCTTTGCTGTCCCTGAGACTTCAAACAACAGGAGGCAAGCTCTAAATCAAGCCCTTGGAGATCTTCACAAGATGGAAGGCACACAAAGTCCAGTCTTTCCGCTCTTACTGTTGCAGAAGCAGCAACTGCAGGATAGCTCCACAAAGCACAGTCACAGGTAGGACAGCTCTTCTTCCTCAGCTCTTCTCCAGACAGAGGTTTCTCTTGGTTTACAGAAGTGTTCTAAAGTCTGTGGTTTTGGGTGCCCTTCTAATACCTAATTTCTCATTTGAAGTAGGCCTACTTCAAAGCAAAGTCTCTCCTGAATGTGAAATCCTGCCTTGCCTAGGGCAGGCCCCAGACACTCACCAGGGGGTTGGAGACTGCATTGTGTGAGGACAGGCACAGCCCTTTCAGGTGTGAGTGACCACTCCTCCCCTCCCTCCTAGCACAGATGGCTCATCAGGGAATGCAGACTACACCCCAGCTCCCTTTGTGTCACTGTCTAGTGTGAGGTGCAACCAGCCCAACTGTCAAACTGACCCAGACAGGGAATCCACAAACAGGCAGAGTCACAGAAATGGTATAAGCAAGAAAATGCACACTTTCTAAAAGTGGCATTTCCAAACACACAATCTTAAAATCAACTTCACTAAAAGATGTATTTTTAAATTGTGAGCTCAGAGTCCCCAAACTCCACATGTCCATCCACTCCCAAAGGGAATCTACACTTTAATCATATTTGAAGGTAGCCCCCATGTTAACCTATGAGAGGGACAAGCCTTGCAACAGTGGAAAACAAATTTAGCAATATTTAGGACAAATAAAACACAATATTACATGTCCTATCTTAACCATACACTTCACCCTGCCCTTGGGGCTACCTAGGGCCTACCTTAGTGGTGTCTTACATGCAAGAAAAGGGAAGGTTTAGACCTGGCAAGTGGGTACACGTGCCAAGTCGAATTTACAGTTAAAACTGCAAACACAGACACTGCAGTGGCAGGTCTGAGACATAATTACAGAGCGACTTATGTGGGTGGCACAACCAGTGCTGCAGGCCCACTAGTACATACACATTTTGTAAAGGAGCACTTGCACTTTAGCATTGGTTAGCAGTGGTAAAGTGCCCAGAGCAACAAAAACAGCAAAATCAGAGTCCAGCACAAATCAACAACCTGGGAAACAGAGGCAAAAAGTTAAGGGAGACCACGCCAAGGATGAAAAGTCTAACACGCCTGTTGTGTGAATTCATCATACAAAAAGCCAGGCCCATTGCAAAGCTTGTAAAGCTGCTGTTGTCTCTGCAGTGGTTACAGCACTGGCTAATGCTGTAGTCCCGGTTGTACTGGTTGATATTATTGCTGTTGTGGTCTCTGCTGTGAAAGGTGCTATTGTTGCTTATGTCCCTGTCATATTGGCAGCGGTGGCGAGAGATGTGGTTCCTGCTGTTGTGTTATGGTGGAGGATGTGGTCTCTATTGTGGTCCTTGCAATTATTACAACTGTGGTCACTGTTGTTTCCCCAGCTTTGGTGCCAGTATTTGTCCCTGCTGTGCTTGCAGCTGTTGTTGTCACTGTGGTGGTGGTGGTTGTGGTTGTGCCTTTTTGTAGCTACTGTTGTGTCTGGTGCTGTTGCTGCGATGGCACTGCAGTGCCAGAAGCTATTGGTGCTGCTGCTATTGCAGCCTTGGTGGCAACTGTGGTTGATGCTGTTTTTATTGCTGAAGTTGCACCTGCTGTCAGTATTGTAATTCTGCCTGTAGTGACGCCCCTTCAGCACTTGACTCTCAGTAGTAGCATAGTTAGAACAGTCCAAAGCTGCTCGAGGGAGGTAGAGGTAGGGGGGTGAACACAGGCTCACAACTCAAAATACATTCAGTAGCAGGAAAAAATGATTGTCCGGTCAAATATTTGCTTTTATGAAAAAAGGATTATTTATATACGAGCACTAAGGGAAATACTTCATACGCATGCAATACACACAGTCCTCTGAGGTCACAGGTCTAGTGTTTAATAGGAAAGGTCCTCAAATAAAGCTTTCATTACACCATAGACAAACACCATGTGAAGCTTGAAGGGAGAGTCAGCAATAATAAGTGGGTATAGAAAGAAAGTTGAAGGGCGCAAAAAAGGTGACTGTGAGGGAGTAGTTTGAGAACGCTAACCCCTCCAGTATGTTCTGCTGCAGTAGTTCAGACGTTCCGAAATCTCTCCACCATTGCCTTGAGATTCAGAAACAATCACCCAACATGCCACATAAAGGACGACCTGTGTATCATCCACTTACATTCATAATGGAACCTGGTAGCAGTAGGTTTTCCTAGCCATGAAATGAGGTAACCATTGAACAACAGAAATGATTAAGTTGTATCTTGGAGCACCTTAAAAATTATCCTTCTACTGAATGAGAAAACAGATTGTCTATTGTGTGTGGTTGGATCGGAAGGCGTAGATTCCTTCCAGGACCATTCCTGTAAAAGCAGCCTGTATGTGTCTAGAGGTTCATATGTATCAATATTGCTAGAACACCTTTGTCTGGACTTCTTCTGTATTGTTTATAACACCTTATAGAACTTATTTCACTGTCTGAGATTCTTCCCCAACTAAATTCCTGCAATGAGTAGTAGAATAGATTATGATGACATTACTTGTGGGACTGGAGCTTTTTTATAATTTCACCTTCAAAGATATAGCTTAAAATGCTAATGTCAAATTCATCTGCAACGAGAAAACTCCTTGGGAGGCTCTCCTTGGGATTTTAGGACTGAACTGACCATGTCACATCTGAGGGATTGTAGCAAACACTAATGGGGGATGCAAGCACTGAAAAGCTCCTGTAAAGACTTTGGCAATTTAATAATCTATGAAACCCATTCATGGCACTGGGTTCTGCCAAGAGCTTTGTTAGAAATGGGGCCTTTGGGTGGCAGTCAGATTACCCCCTGTCGAAGCAAGTACCCTCACTCTAGTCAGGGTAAAGGAGAATCACCCTCAGTTAACCCCCACTCACTCCCTCAGTAGGCAGGCTTAACTTCATAGACCAGGTGTAAAGTATTTGTACCGAAACACACAGTAATATAGTAAAACATCACAAAATGACTCAACACAGGTTTAGAAAGATAGCCAATATTTATCTAAACAAAACAAGACCAAAACCACAAAAATCCGACGTTTACAAGTTATGAATCTTTAAAGATTAAACTCAAAAATAGTGCTTAGAAACACAAAATGCTTAGATGAGGTGATAACATGGCGTTGTGATGGAGTCGTTCCCAACAATCCGACGCCAATGGCGCTGGGTATGGAGTCACGCAGACCCCCAGGGTCAGTTCCTTAGTAAAGTGTGAAAATAAGCCGATGCTCGAAGTTGGGGATCACGGCGTCGCTGGATCCAAGGCGGTGTCGGTTCCGGTGCTGTGAAGCGAAGGAGCGGAAGCGTCACAAAGAGGTGTCGGGTCCTTGCTGTGAAATGGTGGAGGTGAGGCAGCGTCGGTGCGAAGCATTGAATCTGTGCACTTTGGGCGGAGTCGGTCACTATGTGGTGTGGCGACTTCCCCAGAGTCATGGACTTTGGTGGGGCTGCAGCGGTGTTGGGCCTGCGAGGGTTGTCGCACTCTAGTGAGGACCATGGAGTCGGTTGCAGACGACGTCACGGGATTCGGCAGCGGCGTCTGTCCGGAGTCACCCGAAGTCAATTTTCTTGAATTTTCACCACCTTCTCCTTTCAAGGGCCCAGTGACTGGATAGGGCACCACTTGTCAAGGCAGGAGTCTCAGAAGAGAGTCCAGGTGCTGGTAGGGGAAGTTTTTGATGGTCCTGAGACTTCGGAGCAGGGGGCAAGCTCAGTCCAAGCCCTTGGAGATTCTTCTCAAGCAGGAATGCACAAAAAAGTCCAGTCTTTGCCCCCTTTCACAGGCAGAAGCAGCACCTGCAGGATAGCTCCACAAATCACAGTCACAGGCAGGGCACCACTTCTCCTCAGCTCTTCAGCTCTTCTCCTTGGCAGAGGTTCCTCTTGATTCCAGAAGTGATCTCATCTTCAGGGGTTTTGGGGGATCTTTTTATACCCCTTTCTGCCTTTGAAGTAGGCCTACTTCAAAGGGAAGTCTCTCTTGTTTGTGTGATCCTGCCTTTCCCAGGCCAGGCCCAAGGCACACACCAGGGGGTTGGAGACTGCATTGTGTGAGGACAGGCACAGCAATTTCAGGTGTGAGTGACCACTCCTCCCCTCCCTTCCAGCACAGATGGCTAATCAGGATATGCAGGTTACACCCCAGCTACCCTTGTTTCACTGTCTAGAGAAGAGGTGCAAACAGCCCAACTGTCAAACTGACCAAACAGGGAATCCACAAACAGGCAAAGTCACAGAATGGTTTAAGCAAGAAAATGCCTACTTTCTAAAAGTGGCATTTTCAAACACACAGGGGGTCATGCCAATGTTGGCGGGCGGCGGAGGCCGCCCGCCAGAATTCCCCCCTCCGAAATACCGCGCCGCGGTCAAAAGACCGCGGCGGGTATTACAAGTTTTCCCCTGGGCTGGCGGGCGGTTGCTGAAAAACCGCCCGCCAGCCCAGGGGAAAACGACCTTCCCACGAGGATGCCGGCTCGTAATCGAGCCGGCGGAGTGGGAAGGTGCGACGGGTGCAGTGGCACCCGTCGCGTATTTCAGTGTCTGCAAGGCAGACACTGAAATACTTTGCGGGGCCCTCTTACGGGGGCCCCGCGACCCCCCCTACCGCCATCCTGTTCATGGCGGCTTTCCCGCCATGAACAGGATGGCGGTATTGGGGGTCGGAATCCTCATGGCTGCGGAGCGCGCTCCGCAGCCATGGAGGATTCACACGAGCAGCGGAAAGTCGGCGGGAGGCCGCTGACTTTCCGCTTCTGACCGCGGCTGAACCGCCGCGGTCAGAATGCTCGTTGGAGCACCGCCAGCCTGTTGGCGGTGCTCCCGTGGTCGGTGGCCCTGGCGGCCACCGGCCGCCAGGGTCAGAATGACCCTCACAATCTAAAAACCAACTTCACTAAAATATGTATTTTTAAATTGTGAGCTCAGAGACCCTAAACTCCACATTTCTATCTGCTCCCTAAGGGAATCTGGACTTTAATAATATTTAAAGGCAGATCCCATGTTCACATATGAGAGAGATAGGCCTTGCAACAGTGAAAACCGTATTTGGCAGTATTTCGCTGGTAGGACATGTAACACATAAGTACATGTCCCACCTTTAACATACACTGCACCCTGCCCATGGGGCTACCTAGGGCCCACCTTAGGGGTGCCTTACATGCATAAAAAGGGAAGGTTCAGGCCTGGCAAGTGGGTACACTTACCAAATCAAATTGGCAGTTTAAAACTGCACAGACACACTGCACTGGCAGGTCTGAGCCATGTTTATAGGGCTACTAATGTTGGTGGTACAACCAGTGCTGCAGGCCCACTAGTAGCATTTGATTTACAGGCCCTGAACACCTCTAGTGCACTGTACTAGGGACTTACCAGTAAATCAATTATGCCAATCATGGAAGGTCAATTTCACATACATTTTACATAGGAGCACTTGCACTTTAGCACTAGATAGCAATGGTAAAGTGCCCAGAGTAACAAAAACAGCAAAAACAGAGTCCAGCATACAACAACAACCTGGGAAACTTAGGCAAAATGTTAGGGAAGGCCACGCCAAGGATGCCAAGTCTAACATGCTTGATTTGATTATTCTTTCCAGCTTTAACATTTGGCCCATGTTTAAATGCTGAAAAAAGGAAAGAGTGGTTTGCAGGCAGAATTCATCAACTGAAGATTATGGTGATAGATTTATGTTACAGGTAAGTTTAATTCAGATCTTTCGTTCAAAGAAGTTGAGTTGGTGGGTAACTCAGAGATTTTTCATTTTGATTTATAGGTTTGTGATATTTTGGCTTACAAAACAAAATTGCTTTGGATGGAGTCGTCAAGAATGCAGGTAGAGTTGTGTTTTTGCATGAAGTCCCACATGCCGATGCTAATTTGAGGTTAGATGAGGATTCCTTTTGTTGCACGATGCAATTTGAGACCTTGTTATGCTGACTAAATGTATGCAATTAGCTCATTACAGATTATACTATTAGTGATTTGCATTGCTATCATCGAATGCCTTGTTATTCAAATGCTGCATAGATTGCACCTGTTTCGTCGTTATGGACAGCTATTAATGTTCATTTACGTTTATCATTTGGTGTTGAGACACATCTATATTGTGCTAGCTTTGTTAATATAGGGAAATAAATTCACTAACTTTGAATAAACTGGTGTGGTTATTCCTGACTGAAAGGTCAGGGTTCGCCGAAATGTATTCTGGATTAATTGTTAAGTGTTATGTTGATCAGGGCATTGCTTATGTTCGTTATTGATTATTGATTTGATTAAATTGACTGGTCTCGGGTGAAGAGAGTCCCACTTAGCCAAAAGATTCATCGGCCTAAAGAGCGTCCAAGTACAGGTAAATTATTAATACGGAACGCTCTATCAGTAGATGGTAGCAGAGGACGGTTTAGACTTTTGGGACCTCATTCGAGACATACATGGTGTTGAATTAACGGTTTAGACTTTTGGGACCCCACTAGAGACATACATGGTGTTGAATTAACGGTTTCGACTTTTGAGATCCCACTCGAGAAGTTGAATTCGATTTTTCTTGGGTAAAACAGATTGAGAAAATGATGATGGGCTAGGTCCACTGCGACTTTCCCGGGATCTCGGAGCTTGCGAATGGAGAGAGTGGAGGTGTGAGATCGGCGTTGGCGGTACTAGTGATGGTATGAGTGAAGTTAGGATTTTGCGCTTGCACAGCTTATTGCCGCAGATTGTGTGAAAAGGTTGCGAGGAATTTTAGAGGATAGCGGAGGTGCGACTCCGAGTGTAGGAGTAGGGAAGTCGTCGAACTTCATAGAAATAGCGGAGGTGCGACTCCGAGTGTGAGAGTAGGGAAGTCGTCGAACTTCATGTGCATGTGGCGCTTCGTGCATAAAAAGGTCCACGTGGTTGTTGTTGTTGAGACGGGCCCTGCGAGGTCAAGAGACTCCGGAGTATGTTGAAAAGTGTATGAGACACTTGTTTTATGTTGTGGTCTGGTCGGTTTAGTAGGTTGATCGGGCGTGGTCAACGAGTCGGTACGTGTGTTAAGGGAGTGAAAGAAAACTTCGACTTCGGGCTCTGACAAAATTCTAAGTGCACTAGAATAGATCATTGACAAGTTGAGAGCAGTCTGCGGGTCAGATTTGCTTGTGAACGTGGGGACCGAGAAAGATGGAATAACTGCCGAGGCTAGTGAAAAATCCCTAAGGTCCTGAAGCGATTGTGTTACCCTTCCTGTAGTAAACCGACAGATCTGTTTTATTATTATTTTTGATAGCTCGCGATACATGCAAGAAGTTGTTACAAGAGGAGCTGAGTGAAGGAGGACTAGCCGCGAGGCTTTGTCAGCCGCAGTGTGTGTGAGTGTGACGTCACTAGGAGCCGCGCTGGGATAGGTTGGTTGCAGAGAAGGGTCGCGCACGGATTGGACGCAGTCCGTGGGGCTCGATTGGAAGGGGAAAGGCAAGCGAAGAGTATTCCGGGAATTAAAGTCACTTATTGATTACAAACTTTGTGAAATAAAAGACGAGAAAATGAAATTTTTTAAAGCATTAAGGAGTGCGATGAAGGGGGAGTCTTACATTAAAGCGAGCGTAGGAGAGGAGACGCCACCCGAGGGTACACCAGCTTACATTGTAATGGAGGAAAAAGGGGTAGCTCCGTGCCTTTGGCTAAAGCAATGGCACAAGCTGACAGAAAAACATGGGAGCGTAGCGTTCCCGATCCATGGGACATTCAATATAAGGATCCTAGAGAATTTGAGATTTGCGATGTACGACATGAAGGTACCTCCAAGGCCAGCACAGTTTGAGGCTCTAGCGATTTGGGAACTAATGGCTAGACAGCAACAGCAAAATAAGTTCGAGACCAGGATAAGGAAGGTAGAAAAGACACTAGCGGACGCTAGGTGGGATAATGCACAGAAGGTGTGGAGGTCAGATGTATTGCAGGGGATAAAATTGTTTCCCGCAATTACTAAGGAAGAAGAGGAGACAGGTAAGAAAGCTACCTGTAAGACAAACAGGAGGTGTTCCAAGGATAGAGAGGACGAGGAAAAGTTGAGAAGAGAAGAGGAATTAGAGGATGAGGAGTTAATCATGCAATTGCTGAACGACCGTCCACCACCTTATGCAGAGAGTGGACAAGGTCCAAGTACCAGTTCTGCCCCTCCGGCACCGGTACGGAACAGTGAAACTCCGAACTCAGAAGCGTCATCGGGATCTAAGGACCCGAGTTTACTGTTCACCCCGCAGATACCGCAGGTTAGGAGAATATATCCAGATGTGCCCATATTGAAAACAGCAGAAAATTATCAACCGCAGGTCCCAAGGTACTACAGCAGTGATAACAGTACGGGAATGATTCTAGATCCAACCGTAATGGGAGTACAGAATGGTCACAACCCAACATTGGCACAAGCTGAATCAACCCAGTTTTTGATGCCTCAAAAGCAGATGCAAGGGGGAAACGCACATGCTCAGATGACGGGGAGTCAGATGGGCATGCCGGCAATGATGACCCATAGTTTGGGAATGAACATGTCTCAGAACATGGGGAATGGACAGAACGCAGATGCGATATCCCTACTCATTACTGTAGGTCCACCGGTACCTTTGTATATTCAGCCTAATTCAGGTATGAGCAGTCAAGGATCAATGGTGCAGAGTGGAATGGAAAGGAGGTGCATTCAAAACACTCCAGAGACAACTCCGATAGCGGCTCTGCCAACTGGATCTGGGTCCTTGATGGAGTTTAGTCCCATATGTGCTCAGTCAACACTGGTGAGGTCGAGTCCCCCACTGGTGATACCGCTGTCATCGAATACTGAAAAGTTGCCGCAACCATCAATGGCAGTCGATGTGAATACTACACTGATGGGGTTGAATGCGCAACAGCTGACACAGTGGTTCAACAGTCTGAATTCCACACAAAGCTCAGCCAGTGGGAAGGGAGAAGAATATCTGAATAGGGTCAGGTTGAGCATGGAAGCACAAGAATTGGTGGAAGGGACTATGGGTGTGAATAGGTTAGAGTCCTACTCGGAAGAAGAGCTGAGGTATCTATGTCCCAGGATTACGAGAGAAGTGGACAAGGTACATAGAAGGTTGCAAGAAATAGCAGACAAAAACGGGGTGGAGATAGACAAGATGAAACACTTGAGCAGGTGCTACAGATTGGATTTTGGGACCACAGACTTTGAACACATGAGGTCAGCAGGCATGAAGGCGCACCTTAGAGAATTGCTGCAGAGTGCACAAGTATGGAGGTGCTTAGATAAATGGGAAAGCAGATGGGTAAAAAGAAAGGAGAAGAGGAAAGACAGTGTCCCAGAGCTCAGCGAGAAAAGACCACAGAGTAGTGATGCAGTAACCATGTTACCAATGAGGGAGACAGCAGGGGGAAAATTAATACTTGTACCATGGCACAGGAGCGACATTCAGTCTTTTACGGATGATTTTCCCAAACTGAGAGAGAAACCGATTGAATGGTATCAACAGACTGATAGGTTTGTGAAACTTGCGAAATGCCTTTGGGAAGATTTGAACACCCTCTTTGAGATTGTGGTTCCGGCAGATTTGTGGGAGGATTGCAAAAGAGCTGTAGGTTGGCCGACAAGTGAACCGGAGAGAGACAGGGATACTGGTGCACCATCACCTATGGTGATGAGCTTGTACTATAAGGTGATTGAGCATTTGAAGACGAAGGTTGCCGCGAAAAATGTGGATTGGCAGAAGATTGATCGAACTGCCCAAGAGGCTAAAGAGTCGATTCATAGTTACTATGAGAGGTTGTTGAAGGCGTTCAAGAACTACAGTGGCACGGAAACAATAGAGGCGAAGGACATGCTTCATTTCGTGTTTAGATTTGTGGAAGGGCTGAGACCAGAGATAAGTCAGATGATAAAGTCGCATTTGATTTGTTGGCAGTCGAAACCGATTGATGAGGTGTTGAATTATGCGAAATACTGTAGCGACGAAATTGAAGTGAAACAGAAAAAGTTGAAGGAGAAAGTGATGATGATGCAACTTAAAGCAGCTCAGACAGGTCTGCAAGGTTTGCAAGGGTTGCAAGGGTTCCAACAGCATGTACCGCAACCGCAGCCGCAGTTGCAGGGAAATATGATGTTTCAGCCACAGGCGAGAGGCAGAGGCAGAGGAGGTTTTGGAAATAATGGTCCGATTTGAACACTGTTGTGACTCCGAATGGTGTGCAGGCATTGAAAAAGGTGATGCCGTGTCACGTGTGCGGAATTGTCGGACATTGGAAACGCGAGTGCCCGATGGTAGTGCAGGAAGGTGCAGGTGTTGGTCAGCAAAACAATGATGTCAATGCATTTCAGACAATGAGGGGACCGAAAATGAGAGGTCCAAACCCAAATTTTCAGACCATAAATCAGTTGCAGGGATTACAACCTATGCAGCCGCAGCAGATGCAGATGCCCCGTATGCAGATGACGCAAATGCAGCCAATGCAACAGCAGTTTCCCATGGTACCTAATCAGCAAATGCAAATACCTTTGGCACCAATGAGTCAGCAGCAAGTGATGGTTCCTCCACAGGTCTCGGGTCAGGTAATGAATACAAATGGCACCGTACAACAGTTCCCATTACACAGTGAGAGTGGAATAAACAATGTATGGGAGAGTGAAAGTTCAGGAGAGGAAGGAGATTGTGTGCTTGCAGCATCCTTGGAAGTTGATCAAAAGGGTCCATATGTAGAGGGAAGAGTCATGGGTCATCGTGTCTCATTCTTGGTTGACACAGGAGCCACACGTTCAACTGTTAAGAGCATTGAAGTACCGAATTTGCCACTTTCAGGGAGAACAGTTCAAGTGGTGGGAGTAGCAAACAGGCACCTGACGAACCCAATCACAGATCCAGTGCCAATCAGCATTGGTAACTATCAAGGGTTACACAAATTTGTGGTATGTGACTCAAGCCCGATAGCACTGTTAGGGAGAGACCTATTGTGCAAACTGGGATGTTCGATTATGTGTTCGAACGAGGGAATTAAAATTCAGACGAGCAGTGATGGGGAAGAAGAGGACAGTGTAGAGGGGGATGAGATGGAAACTGTCGATGAAGAGTATCCTCTGATTTGTCTTTTCCCGATGATAACTGAAGAAGATATTCCAGCTGAATTACGGGAAACAGTCGGAAAAGAAGTGTGGGATATGACAGGGAAAGAGGTGGGATTGATGAAAGGAGTGGAACCAGTGAAAGTGACTGTAAAGCCCAATGCAATCTTTCCCCAGACCGCACAATACCACATGGCACAAGACACCCTCATGAAAGTTGCCCAACTCATTGACGAATTTGTAAAGCAGGGAGTACTGAAAGAAGTTTTAAGCAGTCCATGTAATTCACCAATCATGGGATTAATAAAGCCGAGTGGAAAGGTCCGAATAGTGCAGGACTTGAGAAAAATAAATGACATCATAATAAAATGCTGCCCTGTCGTGCCAAATCCAGCTGTGATAATGTTTCAAGTCCCTTGCGATGCCGAGTGGTTCTCTGTCATCGACTTGTCACAAGCATTCTTCTCGGTGCCTCTTCATGAGGATAGCCAATTTCTCTTTTGTTTCAAATTCTTAGACAGAGTTTACAGTTGGTGTCGAATTCCTCAAGGGTTTTCTGAGTCACCGTCAATATTCAACCAGATTTTAAAGAAAGACTTGGAAGCATTAGAATTGCCATTCGAGTCAACCCTAGTACAGTACATCGATGACTTACTGATTGCATCTAAGACAGAAAGTGGCTGCACAGCCGATACCATTGCTCTGTTGAACCATTTGGGAAGGAATGGACACAAGGTGTCTCCTTCCAAGTTGCAGTTCTGTCAGAAGAAAGTGAAATACTTGGGTCACCAGATAGAGAAAGGGTCACGGAGAATAATGAAGGAAAGAATAACAAGTGTACTTCAAATGAGTCCACCAAAGACAAGGAGGGAGGTGAGGAAGTTTTTGGGAATGGTGAGCTACTGTCGTCAGTGGATTCCCAACTTCTCAACCCTAGCGAAGCCTCTACTGAAACTGACCCAGAAGGATGCCTTGGATCAAATTGAGCTGAAAGGAGATGAGATGGATGCTTTTATTGAATTGAAAGAATGCATGTGCAGGGCTCCAGCTTTAGGTATGCCTGACTACACAAAGCCTTTCACATTGTTTTGTCATGAACGTGATGCATGTTCTTTGTCTGTCTTGACTCAAGCCCATGGTGGCATAAACAGACCAGTAGCATATTTTTCAGCTACTTTGGATCCGGTCGCAGCAGCACTTCCAGGGTGTTTGCGCGCCGTAGCAGCAGTTGGTATCAGCCTCACTCAGAGTGAAGGAATAGTGATGGGACATCCAGTAACAGTCATGGTCCCTCACTCAGTTGAGATACTTTTGACCCGCTCCCGAACGCAACACATGACTGGAGCAAGACTCACAAGGTATGAAACAATAATTCTGGGCTCACCGAATGTGCAGCTGAAAAGGTGCACTACGTTGAATCCAGCAACCTTGCTTCCTGGTGAAAATGCTGAAATTGAGAACGCTGAAGACGTCGAGCATGACTGCCTTCAGGTGACTGAATTTTGCACAAAACCTCGACCTGACATTAAGGATACTAAGCTTGATGAAAATGACCAAATTGTTTTCGTTGATGGTTCATGTCTAAGAGATGGGATGGGAATTTTGAAAGCAGGATATGCTGTATGTACTGTAACAGGTGTCTTGGAAGCATCCTGGCTCCAAGGAGTCTATTCTGCACAAGTAGCAGAACTTGTAGCCCTTACAAGAGCATGTCAACTGTCTGCATTGATGAAAGTCACCATTTACACTGATAGTCAGTACGGGTTTGGAATTGTGCACGACTTTGGCCAACTATGGTCACAGAGAGGTTTCCTGACTTCTTCAGGATCCCCAGTGAAAAATGGGGAGAAAATAAGGGAATTGTTACACGCTATTCAAATGCCAGCCGAAGTTGCAGTGGTAAAGTGTAGTGCTCATACAAAAGGACAGGACTATGGCCCTCATTATGACTCCGGCGGGCGGCGGGGGCCGCCCGCCAGAATTCCGCCCTCCGTAATACCGCTCCGCGGTCAGAAGACCGCGGAGGGTATTATGAGTTTTTCCCTGGGCTGGCGGGCGGTCTCCAAAAGACCGCCCGCCAGCCCAGGGAAAAACTCCCTTCCCACGAGGATGCCGGCTCGTAATAGAGCCGGCGGAGTGGGAAGGTGCGACGGGTGCTGTTGCACCCGTCGCGTATTTCACTGTCTGCAAGGCAGACAGTGAAATACATTTTGGGGCCCTCTTACGGGGGCCCCTGCAGTGCCCATGCCGTTGGCATGGGCACTGCAGGGGCCCCCAGGGGCCCCGCGACTCCCCCTCCCGCCATCCGGTTCCCGGCGGGAGAACCGCTAGGAACTGGATGCAGGGAGGGGGAGTCGGAATCCCCAAGCCGGCGCAGCAAGCTGCGCCGGCTTGGAGGATTCCTTGGGGGCAGCGGGAAACCGGCGGGAGACCGCCGGTTTCCCTTCTCTGACCGCGGCTAAGCCGCCGCGGTCAGAATGCCCCGCGGGGCACCGCCGGCCTGTCTGCGGTGCCTCCGCGTCCAGCGGCCCTGGCGGTTACAAACCGCCAGGGTCGTAATGAGGGCCTATGTCTCTCTGGGAAATGCATATGCGGATCAAGTCGCAAGATTTTGTGCCTTGAACTGTATATTACTCAGAGACGAATGGAATTCGATAAGTGAACCAGAACTCGAACCAGCTGAAGCATTTGCCTTAAAGGTCGTAGATACAATAGATGAACTAAAAGCATTACAGAATAACGTCAGGGAGGACGAAAGAGATTCCTGGATTAAATCACAATGTACAAAGAGACCAGATGAGTTATGGGTTTCAAATGAGGGAAAGTTTGTTTTGCCAAATGGTCTCTTATCGCAGCTTGCGCGGTTCTATCATGGGCAGGCTCACCTAGGGAGAGATGCCATGATAAGATTGTTCAAAACTGATTGGTTTAACCCCAGATTCCGTCAAGCTGCAGAAGCAGTTTGCCATCGATGTGTCATTTGCCAGCAGATGAACCCAGGGAAGGGAACGGTTGTGAACGCGAGCCACATTGGTAGGGCGAGTGGCCCGTTTAGTAGGATGCAGATGGACTTCATTGAGATGCCTGTGCATGGAGGTCTGAAGTATGTGTTGGTGATTGTGTGCATTTTTAGTCACTGGATTGAAGCATACCCCACACATAGAAATGACAGCCTTACAGTTGCAAAACTATTGTTGAGGGAGTTAATACCACGTTTCGGATTCCCGATCTCTTTAGAATCAGATAGAGGAAGTCACTTCAATAACGAGGTGATAAAGTTACTTTGCGCAGCGCTGAACATTGAGCAAAAACTGCATTGTAGCTATCGCCCAGAAGCCTCAGGACTGGTGGAGCAAATGAATGGTACACTGAAATCAAGAATGGCGAAAATATGTGCATCGACGAATTTGAAATGGCCTGACGCATTGCCTTTGGTGTTAATGTCAATGAGAAACACCCCTGACAGAAAGACTGGATTGTCCCCGCACGAAATTCTCATGGGCAGGGCCATGAGACTTCCTGCAGTTCCCGCAAACGCGCTTTTGAATATTACAGATGATATGGTGTTAGACTACTGCAAAGGTCTGGCTGACGTGGTCCGCTCTTTCTCTCACCAGGTGGAAGCGACCACCTTGCCACCGATCCAAGGTCCAGGACACACACTGAAAGCAGGTGACTGGGTCGTGGTAAAGAAGCACGTGAGGAAGTCGTGTCTGGAACCCCGTTGGAAAGGCCCTTTCCAAGTGATCCTGACGACAACTACCGCTGTGAAGTGTGCGGGAGTTCCCAACTGGATTCACGCCAGTCACACAAAGAAAGTGTTGTGTCCCACAGATGAGGAAGTTGAAGCGCTGAAACTGCCAGTGCCTGATAAAACAGTGCTGAGCGCTGAGACAGAGCAAAACCGAACTGAAAGCGGACAGGCAGAAACAGGAGAGAGAGAAATATTCTCTGAGGACAAAGCAACAGACTCACTTGGGGAAGACCAAGGAGAAACCTCAGACAGCGACGAAGCAGCTGAAGGTGACAAAGAACCTGAAGCAGCTGAGGGTAGCAAAGAGCCTGAAGCAGCTGAAGGTGACAAAGAGCCTGAAGCAGCTGAAAGTGATAAAGAGCCTGACGAAAGTAACGGTGATGAAGGGCTCGAAAGAGGTGAAAAGGCAGGAGAGCCTGATCAGAGGAGGTCTTTCCCAAAAGCAGACGATACAGAAAAAGAAAAAGAGAACGTGATTGATTCCCCAGAAGGAGGGGACAAGGCAGAACAGAAAGAAACTGTTCCAACTTCCACAGAAAAGGTCGCAGGTCCATCAAATGGACACGGTGCAAAGAGGAGACTAAGTATATCACCAATAAAACTAAGAACTAAAGAAAATTTGAACGACGGAGAAAGGCCAAAAGTGAAAGAGAAAAGAAAGGAAGTGACTGTCGTGGTACCAACCTCAAGTGAAGGAAAAGACTTGGCCAAAGAGGAAAGTACCAGTGAGGCAGAATCGAAAAGGGAAGCAAAATTGAAAAGGAAAAGGATACCAAACAGGAGATATTCCGGTCCAGAAGGGGCCTATGGAGTCAATGACGATTGGACTGATGAATTTGTATCTCTAAGCCTTGAGAACGAAGAAGAAGAGATACCCATAGAAAAGAAAAGTTTTATGGACAGTGTTGATTGAAAGGGTGATAAATGACATTGCTTGCTACAATTTAACGTGATACAACCAGCTGAGACATTGCTAAACCGGATGAGACATTGCTAAACCGGATGAGACATTTGCTGAACCGATAAAAGACTGAGTTATTGATTGAACTTTGAGAAAAAAAAAAAAAAAAAAGGGGACTGAGTTATTGCCGAATTGAGACAAATGCTGCTAACCGATAAGTGACTGGCCTCTTGAAGAAAACTGTGTGAACATTGCGCTCGTTCAGCTTTGTAACTGAATTGCTAAATAGTTTCTTTATAGGTGCTTCTAGCTCTCTGATTCTATACAGATCATGGCTACACAAAACAGTAGAATGAAATATTGTAAATATGCGTGTATAGGCTTGATAATTGCATGTGTACTAATAATAATGGCAATAGTGCTTGCAATGCATGGAAAGGGTGAGAATGAGAAAATTGATGCTTCTACTTTTGCTCCTGTTACTGTCACTGAACTAACAGCATTGAAAAGACTAGAATTAGATGAGAGACACTTGCATGATAAGAAGGAACTTTCGTATAACGTTTTCTATCGCTTGCTAACAGAATATGTTGAGACTATGGATGCGAAAGATTGTTATGTGTGTACACAGATACCGACATCAGTAAAGGAAGGGGTGACTTATCACCACATGCCTCTTACATACGGGATTACATGTAGTATAGTAACTTCTAGATTTTATGGTCAGACAAACATACAGTATTTTTATTCAAATTATGATGTTACCTTTGCATATGTTCCTGTAATAGCGCAGCTAAGCCAGATTGCTAAAGATTGGGATGCTAAAATAATGAGGGAATTTTTCGAGCCAATGCAACCTTTTGAAACGGCTCACGCTCATAGGGAAAACCTTACCTGCTCGCTCTCTGCAGTAGAAATAAGCTTTTTAGATCGCACAGATGATAGAAGGGCACAAATGAATGCGAAATTAGAAAAAGAGCTAAGTAAGAGGACTTCAGTAGATCATTATGATTTTGCCGCAATAAAGACACAAGGGAGAATAGCTTTAGATGCTTGGCATGTAGGGAAATTTTGTATATATCGAGGTGAATCTTATTATGATAACATTTTTGTAGGAGCGAGTGAGTGTAAACATACGTTTATCTTTAAGGCCAAATGGACATTCATGATGAACGGACTTGACCCTGTCATTCCAGGTGTATATTACATTTGTGGGTATAATGCTTATTATCGTCTTCCAAAGGGATGGTGGGGGAGATGTTATTTGGGTATAGTGTTCCCAAAGGTTTATCAGCTGGATGACTTATCGATGATTTCAAAGACATCTGGATCCCATCGTATCCAGAAAAGAGAGACCGCAGCTGCTGTGGTAGGAGATATATTTGGAGCCATGATTCCTTCATTGGGAGTTGTGTTGAATTCCATCAAAATAAGAAATTTGTCTACTATAGTGGATAACATGTTGACAAAGTTTTCAGGTGCTATAATCCTGATAGATGCTGAACTTGTAGCGGAAAGAGCTATGACTCTTCAAAATAGGCTTGCCTTAGACATTCTTTTAGCAAAGGATGGCGGCGTTTGCAAAATGCTTGGTGCGCGCCACTGTTGCACGTATATTCCCGACAACAGTGTGAAAATTAAAACTATGCTTGCTAATCTAACAAAAGAGAGTGCAGATGTGAAGGAATTGAAAGAACCAGGAGTGTGGGAGAAGGTTGGAAAAGGACTTGCTTCAGTGGGAAATTGGCTTGGTGGCATTTGGAATGGAATATTACTAAAAATAATACAGGGAATATTAATAGTACTGATTTGTATATTTGGAATTTGGGGAATAAAAAGGGGAATAATAATGATTATGGCAAGAATTAAGAGAAGGAAGGAAGAGAAAATGATGAAAAGAATGGCAGAAGAATATAAAGCGAAAACTAGGGGAACTAAAAGGAAAAGAGAACTGACAGAATTTTAATGGAATAAAATTTGTGGGAATAGTTTGTGTGATGACAAGTAGTCATCAGAGGAGGGATTGATGACGCAGAAATGAAGGTTTAACATTTATTAGCGCTTAAACGTAGTGTTGAAATAATCATGTGTGACTTTAACCGAATTAATAAAGATTGTACGGGGACAAAATGTGCCCTTAGAGTAGTTTGCCAACATTTATAAGCGTGCTTTATATAACATGATGTATTAGAAGTGCACTAATCCGACATAATCGTAAACGTGTGCTATGATTTGCTTGTTTGAAATGTTTTAGCTTAGCATAACTTTAGTGGAGGCTTTGGCCTAGTTGCCTGGTCTCACGGTTTAGATGCTCGTATTTTTCCAATGTGCTAATAAACGTGTATTTTTGCTTGAAGCTGTACTTTTCCACTGAGATCGTTCACATGCTTATCTTAAGGTTTCGTGCCAGCCTGGCATTTTTTCTCTTTGCTCCAAGGTCAATCTGCAGGTGCGGACAATGGAAGCTCTGAAAGTGAGTTAATTGGTATAAAATGTTGCAACTTGCGTACCCGTCTCCAAGGATAATGTATGCTTAAGTAAAAGCTTGAGAACTGTTGTTTTTGATTGGACAATTTGAAGCCAACCTATGAACCCTCCAATGGAAGACCCTACTGGATTTGAACTGTTGTCTATTTAACCCAGGTGCACGAGAAGAAAGCGGCTATTACCCACCTTTGCAGCCATTATTGCTGTTACCAGCCATTACCCGCCATTTTGCAGGACATTGCAGCTATTATGGCCCACCTTGCTGCGACGCTATTTTGAAAGAGACTCTGATGCTTTCTCTAATCGAGAGAAAGAGACTTTAAATGATTCTTGCCCTAGAGACTTTGACTTTGATCCCTTTGCATGAAGTAGTAGTTTTATTTTGCCGCCGTGAGGCAATTGCCCCGTCCACCTTGCTCCTTTGCCCCGTCCCATGCTGATCGAGAAACGGTACCTGTGAGACGAAGACTTCCTTGAATGCTGATTGTAATTGGTAAATATGAAAGGAAATTGTACAATTGCATTGTGTTTCTTTTAGGTAACCAACTGCTGTTTTTTGATAAGATCCCTAGTTAGGAGTTTTCCAAATTGATGTTGCTCAAATTGTTTTTGCATGAAGTCCCACATGCCGATGCTAATTTGAGGTTAGATGAGGATTCCTTTTGTTGCACGATGCAATTTGAGACCTTGTTATGCTGACTAAATGTATGCAATTAGCTCATTACAGATTATACTATTAGTGATTTGCATTGCTATCATCGAATGCCTTGTTATTCAAATGCTGCATAGATTGCACCTGTTTCGTCGTTATGGACAGCTATTAATGTTCATTTACGTTTATCATTTGGTGTTGAGGCACATCTATATTGTGCTAGCTTTGTTAATATAGGGAAATAAATTCACTAACTTTGAATAAACTGGTGTGGTTATTCCTGACTGAAAGGTCAGGGTTCGCCGAAATGTATTCTGGATTAATTGTTAAGTGTTATGTTGATCAGGGCATTGCTTATGTTCGTTATTGATTATTGATTTGATTAAATTGACTGGTCTCGGGTGAAGAGAGTCCCACTTAGCCAAAAGATTCATCGGCCTAAAGAGCGTCCAAGTACAGGTAAATTATTAATACGGAACGCTCTATCAGCAGTATTTCGCTGGTAGGACATGTAACACATAAGTACATGTCCCACCTTTAACATACACTGCACCCTGCCCATGGGGCTACCTAGGGCCCACCTTAGGGGTGCCTTACATGCATAAAAAGGGAAGGTTCAGGCCTGGCAAGTGGGTACACTTACCAAATCAAATTGGCAGTTTAAAACTGCACAGACACACTGCACTGGCAGGTCTGAGCCATGTTTATAGGGCTACTAATGTTGGAGGTACAACCAGTGCTGCAGGCCCACTAGTAGCATTTGATTTACAGGCCCTGAACACCTCTAGTGCACTGTACTAGGGACTTACCAGTAAATCAATTATGCCAATCATGGAAGGTCAATTTCACATACATTTTACATAGGAGCACTTGCACTTTAGCACTAGATAGCAATGGTAAAGTGCCCAGAGTAACAAAAACAGCAAAAACAGAGTCCAGCATACAACAACAACCTGGGAAACTTAGGCAAAATGTTAGGGAAGGCCACGCCAAGGATGCCAAGTCTAACATGCTTGATTTGATTATTCTTTCCAGCTTTAACATTTGGCCCATGTTTAAATGCTGAAAAAAGGAAAGAGTGGTTTGCAGGCAGAATTCATCAATTGAAGATTATGGTGATAGATTTATGTTACAGGTAAGTTTAATTCAGATCTTTCGTTCAAAGAAGTTGAGTTGGTGGGTAACTCAGAGATTTTTCATTTTGATTTATAGGTTTGTGATATTTTGGCTTACAAAACAAAATTGCTTTGGATGGAGTCGTCAAGAATGCAGGTAGAGTCGTGTTGTTTCCTGGTTCTTATCCTGGTCCTATGATACCATGTTGTGTGACTTTCACATGGAGTCTAATCAGATTCCAATTGAGATTTGCGCCACTCTGGTCATATTAGCCTGTTCAATCATGAAAGATTTCTTATAAGTTCTATTTCAGTTTTCAATTTTTCTGTATGGATTCGCACTACCCTGTCCTGGCCCCATTACAAGTGAACCAAAAATACAAGTTCCTAACGAGAACTCCTGTTTTTAGCCGAAAAGGTATTGCAATGGCCTGATATTTCAGACTGCTGAAAGGGGATGCAAATATACGCCCAAGGACGGGTTGGAATGTGTGTGGAAATCCAGACATGGATGCAGTAACTGTTTTAAGCAAGTTATTCCCCATTCCAGAAGTCAGCATCGTAATGGCCCGTTGACGGCATGGTAATGCCACTCGCATCAGTAATGTTATTATTAATATTTAGAGTTTGCAGCAGTTGTGCTGACAAGGGCGCAGGAATAATAATGGTCTGAGTGATTAAACATTGAAGCACTGCCCATTTTTTGCTGATGACATGCCTCTGAAGCGGCAATAGTGCCAAGTGACTTCATACCAGTTAATGTTTAGACCCAATAAACTGCCCTTTAAAATAGAAGAGAATAGCAAGCGCTTTTCATTGGTGTGTAATAGGTAGTGCTTTGGACACTAATTGTACTGAAAGGAAATACAGACTCACCTTCAGATTGCATGACTTGGGTGATGTCCATCTTTAGGGTGTGAACAGCTTTGCGCATAGGAACATATATGAGTGGAGAGACCCACATTATTCACATGCTTTCGACAACTTTAATGTGAAATATAGAATATGGAGTCAGTGAATCTTTTACCATATTTAGGGGCCAGATCACATGCACTTGAAACTGATTGGCATTGCCCAGGTGACCAGAATCAAATAATGCCAGCACATCTAATCAGATGCAAAGACAACAATTCTAGACAGACCACTCAAAATATGCTATTTATGCAATACTCTAGATTTGGGCACATGTCATACATGTCAGACATCTAATGACTTGCTAAAACTCTCCATCCTCCAAATAATGTGACGCTGCCACAAAATACCCGATGAACTCAAGTGGCAGCAAGATTTCCTACCAGGCACTTAGTACAGAAGCTAGGGATGTTATATATCCCGGCATAATTAACCAGCACGAACCACCCTGCTCCAAACAAACCTCTTCTTCCACACAGAGCTCAGTGTAGCACCTGACACACAAAGCAGAAGCAGACTGCACTCAAACCACTTAAAAGACCCCTCCAATATGTGCCCTCATCCAAACAATGTGATGCTTTCAACAAGGGCTGGTGAGATAAAAGGCACCTTGCACATTGTCTCGAAGCAACTGGTGTGATGTATTACACACTTAATCACCTACCAAACCCCTGCATTCCTCCAGTGTTATGCTTCCACAGAGACCTGTTGACATCAAGTGCCTGCAAACTGACGAAGATAGAGCCTTGCTAACAATTCAGATACATTTGTGTCATGTCTTTAAGAGACTGCCAGCACCTACCCCCCTCCAGATGATAAGATACTCCATTAAAACAGTGCCGAAATCAAATGGAAGCAGAATGTAATCAATATAGCGCCTAGAGTAAATACCCAAAAACAGCAATGAAATGCCACCAACAGGGTGTGCCAAAATAAGTTATGAAAACAAGTATGCACAAAAGCTCATACTTGGCGGACAAAAAACAGGGGCAGGCAGCATAAATTGTTCTAAATCTCAACCTGTCAAAATACAGTCCAACACAAACTTAAATATCTGTTCAAAAACGGATTCATGTAGCCTGTGGTTAAAAATCCCCGAAGCAAGCAGTGATGTCACACTATTAGGAAGCTGCCGAAAAACATGGTGCTCCACGCCATCCCACACTTGTCCAAAGCAGTGGCGAAATCAAGTACATTAAAAAATCTGATCAATTTGGCGTATAGAAAAAAAAAACTCCAGACCCAGATACATTTAAATCATTCTACAATTATGTTGTAAGACAGCACCAGCCTGGGCCTAACTTTTTGTGGAATGTAGACAAACGATCTTCCTTAAAATTACTTCCTTCTATTTTTCAGCAAACAAAACAAATCTAAAATTATTCTGGGAGAAACAAACCTGGCAGTTTTTCCTTAATAAAATCTGCTGTCACCCTATTATTCTTCAAACTTCCTTAAAGCCTTGCGGCCTTTGTTGACCTAGCCAATCAGAATGCATGAACTCCCGTGACCAGCCTTCTTGAGGCGGGCTCTGACAATCCCGACACCCGCGAAAGTTCCTAGAGGATGAACTTTTGCCTAAGTAGTTTTCAAAGACTATCACTTTAAAGAAACGTGATGAATATATAATTGTATAACTTTAATAAATGTCCTACTGCGATTACTAACATGAATGATTTATTTTCAGCCTGCATGGAACCCTAATGAGCCGCACTTTACCCCTGTTCCACAGCTCGCCTATCTGAAACAAAGAGCATCGCCGGTGGGTCCCTCCTCGGTCTGCTCTGTCGCGTTCCTGCTCATTTCATGTTCACTATCAACGAGGCTACCAGATGTGGGCGAACGACTCCCAGATCCCTCGTAAACTACAGGAGCGTTCAAGGGGTCAAGAACACATTACGTAATGGCGGCTTGGGATGCGGAAATGAATGCAGCAGAGGTCGCTGTGCCCAGGCGTAAGAAGACTGGCGTTTAGCTGCTGTAACAAGTGAAACCAGCTTTACTCCGTTTCCTAGGATGACCCATTCGGAATACGAGCCCTTCTCACACATTGAACATAAGGAAGGCGTGCATCCTTATTTGACTTTTTTGAACTAATGAAACACAAGTGAATGATGAAGCAAAACATGCTATCAGCCATCTACTCATTGCCCTTCTGTATTAGAGGTCTTTAGGTCGTACTGCTTAAGCGATGTACATCCTTTCTGGCTAGTTTTGCCCTTCAGGTACAATTTGTTTCATTACCGCTCCTGCTTCATTACGATGCAGGAGCAATAATTGGGAGAAGCCTCCCTGGTGCAAATCCTCTTTAACAAATGTTACATGCCTTTTCGATATGTTATTGCCACATTCCTCTAGGTTTGGCCTTGCTTCTTCCACTGTTGGCAAGCTGGTAGTAAAAGCAATTGTAAACACAGAGAGGCGCCGTGCAGAAAGCCATTCACACTTTCTATTGGTGACGTACTAGGTAATATATAGGCCCTGTAGCATTAGATGTACCATGCTCAATAATGGGCTCTATTACCACTTATAGTTAAAATGTACAGGTCACCACTGACTAAAATCCCTGGCAACCAACGTTGTGGCTCCTGAATAAACACACACAGATTCACTTTAAACCAGGGTCAGACCGAGACAGACTGTAGGCTCGACCATCAAAATCAAAGTGGCCCCGATTAGCAAGTAACATAGCTAAAACACTGGCCCATATTTGCACATCAGGCCAGTTTTGAACTAGTAAAGACAGGATGTATTGGTGTTTTGCAAAGCAAATGGGATTGTATGCATTTGTGCTGGTCTTAGGGAGTGTTTATGTTAATAGCAGGGAAATCAACCATCAAAATTAGCCCATAAGGCAATAAAACAGGCTCACAAACAGTAAAAAAAAACGGACCATCTTTACTGCCTCTGGGAAATCGACTGCTGTGCCCTCATAGCAGGGAACCAGTGGATATGTGAACCAAGGAATGCTTAAGTCAGACTCTCACATTTGGAAACTGACCCCAGACCAACCCACAACCCTTTGCCCCAGAATCTGGGCTGATACTGAACCGCTACAAAGAAGTGGGGAACATGGGAGTGTTAATGGTCACAGACCTGTTCCTTCTTTTATGAGTAGAGTGACCCAATCTTCCTTCTTTACCACGAGACCCTTGCAACACCCTTTTTCAAACCTCCAGTTCCCAAAACAGAGTGCAGGCCTTGGTTCCCTCCTGTGTAGAATAATGTAATTGGCTAAGCCTAGGTGCTTCTTTTTCAGTCTCCACATCAGGTTCTGAATGCATCTACCACATAGCTTCTGCAGATCGGCATCTGTGATCACATCAGCCCCACTATTCAAGGTCTTCACTAGCAGCCTGTGCTGGAATTATCTTCTTGCAACACAATTTACATACCTACTGAAAAAGAAGCACTTTCTGACACGTATCAGTCCCTCTTCATCCCATTCCCAAGTTCAGAAAGTTATGCATCAGAGATGAATCCTCCTCACTACTGATTGCCCAAGCTTTGGATTCCCTCCCAGTAAAAATAAGAAACTTTTACAACCATCTTAAGTTCAACAATGTACAAAGATCTTTCATGGGTAAACCTTGTGTATACTGTCCAAAAGGACCAGAATTTAGCTAGTATGCCAAAAGTGACCAGAATCTACAAGCCTATGCTTAAGCCATGCCTGAGCCTATGCCCATTAGTGTGGCTGCTCACTTTGGCTCTGTTTTATACTTTTTGGGGCACAACTGTACTAACGCAGTTTTGCACCAAAAAGTTTAGCACCGGCTTGCACCATTTCTGTGCACCAGCTGGGCACCATATTTATGGAATGGTGCAAGCCGCTGCAAAGGGTAGGCTAGTGTAAAAAAAAAAAAAAAAGTTAGTCAGGGGCTGGTGGTATGGAAGAAGGGGGTTTTGCACCCCAAAATGACGTTAGGCAGGTTAGAGTAAAAGAAAAAATGATTCTAACCTGTCTAGAGTCATTTTCTGACACAAAAACATCCATACCACATGACTCCTGTCTTGGAAAAGACAGGAGTCATGCCCACCACCCCAATGGCCAGCACAGGGGACCAGGATTCCCTGGGCATGGCCATTGCACCCTGTGCCATGTATGGGGGCCCATTTCAGGGCCCCCAAGGCACTTTAAAAAATAAAATAAAACACTTACCTGTACTTACCTGGGATGGGGTCCCCATCCTCCGCTGTCCCTCTGGTGTGGGTGGGGGTGTCCCTGGGGCCTGGGGAGGGCACCTGTGGGCTTATTCCATGGTGTTCCACCATGGAAATAGGCCCACAGGTCCCCTAACGCCTGCCCTGACCCAGGCATTAAAAAATGGGGCAAAGCAAGCTTTGCCCCATTTTTTGACCCCTCCTCCCTCCCGTGCACCATTTTTGCACAGGAGTATAAATATGGCGTTAAGGCCATAGAGTCATTTTTTTGCACGGGAACGCCTACCTTGCATCTCATTAATGCAAGGTAGGTTTCCATGTCCAAAAATGACTTTAACTCCATGAATTTGGCGCTAGACGGGTCTAGCGCCAAAGTATAAATATCGAGTTAGTTTTGCACCAAATTAGAGTAAAAAAAATGACGCTAATTCAGTGCACACAGAGTATAAATATGCCCCTTTGTGTCTGCACCACAATTATACAATAGATTAACTCACGCTGCCTGAATGCTGTCAGTGTGTTTGACTGCACCCCCTACTCCCCCACCCGAGGAGAACTGAATTGTGTAATTTGGTAATCGTTATTGCCCTAAACTTTTATTTTTGTCCGTTTTGGCTTAATTCAAATTCTTGGTTACTGAACCTGCCTAAAGAGGGAAATAATTGATATTGGTCATTTGGACGTATTCGTTTTCCAGTCTTGGGGGATACAAGTGATTCAATAGTAATTTTCAAGGAGGATTCCCTTGTGACACTTAACCTAGTGGTTTTGTTTGTTCAGTGGTCATCAACATTTTTGTTCTGTGTGCCCAAAACGTTTCCTTTCCTGATGATGATCCAGTAAATTGTAAGGGTCAAAACGTTATTGACGCATCATTGGCAAATTGGAGAAGAAGCATTGCTTGTGATATGTTCCATCTTGTTTGGACTATTTAATTGCTTTCAACCTTCACCCCACCATTGTTTTTGTTCATGTTTACACACTATGGGCCTGATTCTAACTTTGGAGGACGGTGTTAAACCGTCCCAAAAGTGGCGGATATACCACCTACCGTATTACGAGTCCATTATATCCTATGGAACTCGTAATACGGTAGGTGGTATATCCGCCACTTTTGGGACGGTTTAACACCGTCCTCCAAAGTTAGAATCAGGCCCATAATTTGTCTCCCAGAACCTCTATGGCTTCTGTATGGTTTGATTGCCCCTGATTCTATGTCAATAGGGTTGCCCCTGTTGTTTCAAAATCACTTTGTGATTCCAGCAAATGGTACAAGAGCCTTGACACTGCTGAAATCCATGCTTTGGTTTGAATGCAAAATTCTGTCAGAATACCTCCCTGCAGCCCTGAATGCTAACAAATTAAACAGTATTAATATTTTTGTCATCACACCGTTGCTTCAATGTATTTCAATTCACAAAAATAAAGGGATAGCAGAAGTGTCACCCTTTAACCGCAGTGGCATGAAACATTCCAGGAAGTAATGTCACATCACTGTAATCCCAATGACATTACTAGAACTAAAATTGCTGAATGTCTGCAATAAATGCTACCAAGTATATTTTAACTAGCCTGCTGACAAAATATGCCTACAGAACATTACACACTTCTATTTGTATTACACGAAAAATGATACGTGTGTTTGAAAAGGTTATAGTTCCATAAAACACAGAATAACACTAAGAACCTAAATTATTTATACCACAAACGGTCATGATTTATGTTTAAATCGGTTTTTATTGCATTAAAAAAAAACAGAGAGAAAAGAAGTACAACCATGCAAACATTCACATCTATATCCACCAGCAAGTGAGCAGAATTACTGCTAACAATAACAATGAAGAGGGCCACAAGCGAAGAGGGAGAGAAGAGGGGAGTGGAGGGAATTTGGGGGAGAAGAGAACACCCACATAGAAGAAAGACAGTGTGGTGCCATCACCTCATTGTGTACATGCAGGTCAGATAAATTATTAGTTGTGGTGCTCAGGGGGGCGGAGGCTGCACCACAGGTAGAAAGTGTTCCCCTCCCTCTTGAGTCATAAGAAGCACCTGTATGTAGCGGGACAAGTCAGTTCCCGGAACCCTTGAGATAGAAAGAGCACACAGGGCCCCCATTTCTTGTTGAATTGGGGTACTCTGCGCTCCGTCGCAGCTGTGAGTCGTTCTATTCCCAGGATACCTCAAAGTGTTTTATAACCAGCCTTGCTTCACTTGGCTAGGATGGTTTGCTTCGCTGCGCACAGAGCAAGTGTAATTGCTTTACCCCACTCTGATGATAACGGGTAAGTCAAGATGTTGGAAAGGCCTAGTAGGATGTAGCGAGGGAAATGCAGGATGTCAGTGTCATACATTTCATTGGTACCCGCCAGGTCTCCGGACCAGAAGGTTTGAAGTTTTGGGCACTGCCAGAGGATATGTGTCAGCATCCCTGTTAGACCACAGTGTTGCCAACATTCATTCGACCCCCCCTTGTTTCCAACTCCCAGGCGTGCAGATGTATGATACCAATAGTGTACAATTTTTATGAGTGTTTCAGTGCAGCTGGCGCTAATGACTGAGGAGCACATCCGGCGATATCCAACCATTCCTTAGGAGTAAATGGGTGGCCGCACTCCATCTCCCATTGTCATAGTGCAGAGGAGGGTGGTTTTTGTGTTGATGTGTTCAGAAAAGTGTATATATCTGACAGGATCTTTTTGTCTGTGGTGTGAGTCAAAAGCCATCACTCAAATGGTGTCAGGGGGTGATTAGCGTGAGGCCTAATGTGAGGTTGCGTGACCCAGTGCCTGATGGCCATATACTGCCAGATACTGCCAGTGGGCATTGGAGGGTAGGGCATAGTCCTCCCACAGTTGAGTACAATCCAAGATACCTTCCCGATCAAAGAGGGCATCCATCCTCTTACAGCCAACTATCTGCCATTGCGTGAATGACGCCTTATGGAGGGTGGGAGAAGTTTGGGTTCCCGAGGATTGCATCAGTGGTGGAATGCGAGAGGAGAGATTATTCCTTAGTTGGACTTTGTCCCAGGTACCTAATATTTGCCCACTATACTCGAGAGATGAATACCCCTGGCGGTCTATGTTGTTTCTGAAGCCAGAGTACTTTCCAAATGTGGTTTCCCACACCTGCCTGGTCACTGAAGCACCAGTGCTTCTCCGTCTCAGGTTTGATCCACTTTACCATATATCATAGCTGAGCTGCCATATAGTATTGTGTTAGATTAGGGATGTCCAACTCACCCTCCCTCAGGGGCCAGTATTTCTGATGTTTAGCCATGTGTGCCTTTTTCCCTCCCCATATGTAATTTTCTATTAATTGCTGTAGTTTCCTGTTAGACTTTTCATCCTTGGCGTGGTCTCCCTTAACTTTTTGCCTCTGTTCCCCAGGTTGTTGATGTGTGCTGGACTCTGAGTTTACTGTTTTTGTTACTCTGGGCATTTTACCACTGCTAACCAGTGCTAAAGTGCAAGTGCTCCTGTTTAAAATGTGTACGTAATTGGTTCTCCATGATTGGCATATTTGTTTTAATGTTAAGTCCCTAGTAAAGTGCACTAGAGGTGCCCAGGGCCTGTAAATCAAATGTTACTAGTGGGCCTGCAGCACTGGTTGTGCCGCCCACACAAGTAACCCTGTAATCATGTCTCAGACCTGCCACTGCAGTGTCTGTGTGTGTATTTTTACACTGTAAATTCGACTTGGCAAGTGTACCCACTTGCCAGGCCTAAACCTTCCCTTTTCTTACATGTAAGGCACCCCTAAGGTAGGCCCTAGGTAGCCCCAAGGGCAGGGTGCAGTGTATGGATAAGGTAGGATATATAGTAATGTGGTTTATATGTCCTGACAGTGAAATACTGCCAACTTCGTTTTTCACTGTTGCAAGGCCTGTCTCTCTCATAGGATAATATGGGGGCTACCTTTAAATATGATTAAAGCGTAGATTCCCCTAGAGAGTAGATGGACATGTGGAGTTTGGAGTCCCTGAACTCACAATTTAAAAATACATCTTTTAGTAAAGTTGATTTTGAGGTTGCGCGTTTGAAAATGCCACTTTTAGAAAGTGAGCATTTTCTTGCTTAAACCATTCTGTGACTCTGCCTTGTTTGTGGATTCCCTGTCTGGGTCAGTTTGACAGTTGGGTTGTTTTTCACCTCACACTAGACAGTGACACAAAGGGAGCTGGGGTGTCACCTGCATTTCCTGATTAGCCATCTCTGCTAGGAGGGAGGGGTGGAGTGGTCACTCTCATCTGAAAGGACTGTGCCTGCCTCTGACAATGCAAACTCCATCCCCCCGGTGTGTGTCTGAGGCCTTGCCTGGGCAAGGCAGGATTTCACGAGTAGGTGTGAGTCCCCTTTGAAGAAAGGTGACTTCAAAGACTAAAATGGGTATCAGAAGGGCACCCAAATCTACAGACTTGAGAAACACTTCTGGAACCAAGAGGAACCTCTGCCTGGAGAAGAGCTGATAGCTGAGGAAGAAGTGCTGCCCTGCCTGTGACTGTGCTTTGTGGAGCTTTCCTGCAGTGCTGCTTCTGCCAGAGTAAGAGGGCAAAGACTGGACTTTGTGCGCCTTCCATCTTGTGAAGAAATCTCCAAGGGCTTGATTTAGAGCTTGCCTCCTGTTGTTTGAAGTCTCAGGGACAGCAAAGACTTCTCTCTGCCAGCACCTGGAGTCTCTGGAGAGACTCCTGCTCTGACAAGTGGTGCCCTATCCAGTTCCTGGGCCCTTGAAAGGAAAGCTGGTGGAAATCCAAGGAAATCGACTTCGGACGACTCCGGACAGACGCCGCTGCTGAATCCGGTAACGCCGCCTGCACCCGACGCCGTGACCTTCGCTGGAACGCGACGCTCTTTGCAGGCCCGACGCCGCAGCAGCCCCGCTGAAGTCCGCGACTCCGTGGAAGTCGCCACACCACGTCGTGACCGACGCCGCTCGAAGTGCACGGATTCACCGAACCCTAATCACCCGCCTCCGCTCCACCGGAATCCAAGGCCAGGCCCTGGACTGGATCGCCTCCTTCCTCTCAAACCGTTCCCAAAGAGTTTACCTCCCTCCGTTTCGCTCAGAACCCACCGAGATCATCTGCGGCGTACCCCAAGGCTCATCACTCAGCCCGACACTCTTCAATGTCTACATGAGCCCCCTCGCCAACATCGTACGCAAGCACGACATCATCATCACCTCCTACGCCGACGACACGCAACTTATACTCTCCCTCACCAAGGACCCCGCCAGCGCCAAGACCAACCTACAAGAGGGTATGAAGGACGTCGCAGATTGGATGAGGCTCAGCCGCCTAAAGCTGAACTCTGAAAAAACGGAAGTCCTCATCCTCGGCAACACCCCGTCCGCCTGGGACGACTCCTGGTGGCCCACAGCCCTCGGCACCGCACCGACCCCCACAGACCACGCCCGCAACCTCGGCTTCATCTTGGACCCTCTTCTCACCATGACCAAGCAAGTCAACGCCGTGTCCTCCGCCTGCTTCCTCACCCTCCGCATGCTCCGCAAGATCTTCCACTGGATCCCCGCCGACACCAGAAAAACCGTGACCCACGCCCTCGTCACGAGCCGCCTGGACTACGGCAACACCCTCTACGCCGGGACCACAGCCAAACTCCAAAATCGCCTGCAACGCATTCAAAACGCCTCGGCCCGCCTCATCCTCGACATACCCCGCAGCAGCCACATCTCCGCACACCTGAGACACCTGCACTGGCTCCCAGTCAGCAAAAGGATCACCTTCCGACTTCTCACCCACGCACACAAAGCCCTCCACGACAAGGGACCGGAATACCTCAACAAACGCCTCAGCTTCTACGTCCCCACCCGCCTCCTCCGCTCCTCTGGCCTCGCACTCGCTGCTGTCCCTCGCATCCGCCGCTCCACGGCAGGTGGGAGATCTTTCTCCTTCCTGGCGGCCAAGACCTGGAACTCCCTCCCCACCAGCCTCAGGACCACCCAGGACCACTCCGCTTTCCGGAGACTCCTAAAGACCTGGCTGTTCGAGCAGCGATAACCCCCCCTTTTTTCCTCTAGCGCCTTGAGACCCGCACGGGTGAGTAGCGCGCTTTATAAATGTTAATGATTTGATTTGATTTGATTCAACGTTTCGCATAGACGCCGCGATTGCCGACTTCGCGCATCGGCTTGTTTTCACTCTTCACCAAAGGTACTGTACTTGGGGGTCTACACGACTCTGTGTCCGGCGCCGCTGGTGTCGGCTTGTTGGGAACGACTCCGTCACGACGCCGTGTTAACATCTCATCAAAGCATTTTTGTTTCTAAGCGCTATTTTTTTAGTTTAATCTTTAAAAATTCATAACTTGACTTGTGTATGTTGGAATTTTGTCGTTTTGGTCTTGTTTTGTTTAGATAAATATTTCCTATTTTTCTAAACTGGTGTTGTGTAATTTTGTAGTGTTTTCATTAAGTTACTGTGTGTGTTGGTACAAATACTTTACACCTAGCACTCTGAGGTTAAGCCTACTGCTCTGCCAAGCTACCAAGGGGGTAAGCAGGGGTTAGCTGAGGGTGATTCTCTTTTACCCTGACTAGAGTGAGGGTCCTTGCTTGAACAGGGGGTAACCTGACTGTCAACCAAAGACCCCATTTCTAACATTTCCCCAGAATGCCTGTGTGGGGAAGAGGGGACGGGGGGAGTTTGGAATGGCAGTGTTTGCATTACATAAAGTAACTTGGGCAGGAGGCTCATCTTGACCACCCCCAGTCTTCCCATCCATGAGAGGGAAATTCCCCACCAGGAACCCAGATCGGTTCGAACCATGGAGAGGAGCGCCCCATAGTTTCGTTCTGCCATCTTCTCCGATGTAGAGTGAATTTGTAGCCTCAGGTATGGGAACCCCTGTGTTGCCCAGGAAAAGGGGAATAGTTGGGAAAGTTGTTGGTGGTCCGCTTATGGGATCGTAAGCCCCAGCACTTGTGTTTTTTGGAAGTTGACTTTGAAACCAGGGAATCTGTCAAAAGATTCCATGTCCAATATCAAGGGCAAGAGGAAAGTGTGGAGGTTGGTGAGGGACATCGTGACGTTGTCTGCATACATGGCCAGTTTATGTTCCCTGCCATCCATAGGAATACCAGTAATCAGTGGGTTACCCTGTACCTTCTCTACCAATGGCTCCATATACTAAGTGAAGAGGAGTAGAGACAAAGGGCAGCCTTGCCTGGTGCCTTGTTCGATAAGGAGGGAGTTTGACAGTTCTCCAGTCACCCTAACTTTCGCCCTTGGAGCTGCATAGTTGTTCCACGTCCATTTCTGGAAGCAAGGGCCAAGGCCAATTTTCGATAGTACCTCCCACAAGTATGGCCAGTGGACATGGTCAAACGCTTTTTCAGTGTTGACCGACAGCAGGAGGGATGATAGTTTTACATGATGGGTCTTATTTATGAGGTGACAGAGGCACTTAGTGTTATCACTACAACCTCTCTCCAGAATAAATCCGGTTGGGTCGGGGTCAATTAGACCTTGACTATATGGTGCTAAACAAGCTGCAAGGATGCTGGTAAAAATGTTTCCTTCCACATTCAGCAACAAAATGGGGTGGTAGGACGTTCAGTGTTTCATATTTCTCTCTGGCTTAGGGATGACTGTGATAATGGCATTCGTCATGGTATCAGTGAGCATCCTCAATGTGCTGAAGGAGTTGTATAGACACGCCAAGAGGGGGGCCAGGGTTGGCGAGAAGGTTTTGAAAGTCAGACAGATAGCTGTCCTGACCCAGCGCCTTCCTAGACGGGAGTCGGGCTATGGCTGCCAGGACCTCCGTGGTGTGGATATCCCTATCAGGATGTGAGGCATCAGGATCTGGGATGTATGCCAGAGTAATGGATTCACAATATTCGTGGGTATCAGCTAAGGCTAGTGGTACAGAGAAGCATAGAAATATTCAAATTCTTGGGCTATTTAGTGGTCTTGGGACAACAGTTCTCCTATTTCCATTGCTACCTCTGATATCCTATGTTTGAAGCCTTAAGGTCGCAACCTATGCACCAGCATTCTCTCTGCTTTGTTCCTCTCGAGTAAAATGTTTGTTTGTGTGCAATAGCGCATATTCTGCTGTGTCTGTGTCAAAAGAATGAAGCTCCTTACCACTACAGGCTGGCTGTGCACACGATGCAAGCCCGTCCTTTTGTGCTCGTCCTCTAAGTCCTGCACAGAAACCTCTAGCTGTCTCTTGTCTTTCCTGTCCTTGTTGTGTCGTGCTGATATAGCTATGAAGGTGCCCCAGACAACTGCTTGTGGGGGTGTTGTTAAGGTCTAGGTATTTGCATATTGTGGATGTAATTTCTGAAGTATCTGTGTCGTATTGCAAGATCTTGGTGTTAAGTCTCCAGCTGTTGACCTGACATGAGGTGTGAGGATTCGTAGCACAATAATAACGTGTGCGTGATCACAGAGGGTGGCAACTCCTATTTGCACATCTGTGATGGTTGCAATCAGGCGCTGTGTCACGAAGAAGAGGTCTATGCGGGCATAAGTTTGGTGTCTGGATGAGAAGAAGGTGTAGTTCCTGTCCATATGATGTCTGGCGCGCCAGGCAACCATGAGCCGCATGTCTTGTGACCCCGGGAAACTGGCTACAGTCATGGCCCCTGTCTGTCCTGTCCTTTGAACCGACCTATCCAGGAGCAAATTAGGGACGAAGTTAAAGTCACCACCTATCAGTTCATCAGTGTCTGTGGATGTCATGACCCTTCCCAAAGCATCCAGGAGGAAGGGCTCCTGATTTTCGTTAGGGGTATATAATGTGGTATAGGTGTGTATAGAGATGCAGAGGGAGAGTAACCTGACAGTTACTTCCCCCTGAGTTTGTATGACCCAACCCGGGAAAGTGAGTGGATAAAAGGATTGCTACTCCAATCTTCTTCTTGGTACTGGACAAGAAGAATTGGCGATCAAACCAGTGGGATTGTAGGCAATGCCAATCATCCCAGAGGAGGAGCACTTCCCACAGAAGGTAAATATCGCATTTGGACTTCTTGAGCATGAAGAGGAGTGCTCTGCACATTAATGGGCCGTTAAGGCCTCAGACATTGAGGCTGAGAATTTTAATCATGTGAAACTATGAGGTGAAACGCACATGTTATCTGAGGGGGCAGGAAAATCCGGTGATGTGTGTGGTTCATGGGCCCTAACCAGCGGGCTAAACCTGCTTGGTGTCTTCCAAGATATGCATGGGAGGTGGGTGTTGATGGGAGAGAATAATGGGGTATAAAGTAAACAAAACAACCTCCCACACCAGGGAGTCAACAGTATCATAGGATGGGGAAACATGTCCACAGCAGTCTGGCATCTCTGTGGTCACTCCTGAGGAAAGACAGGAGCCCCACCGTTCATCTGTAGTGTAATGTCACAGCCGCAACTACTTCAGGTGTGGCATCTGAAAATATCTGCGTTGTGGGAGCCAAAGGTGTGTGTGCGACCAGCGAGGTCAAACATTCTGTCCATGCATTCAGTTCCTATCAAGGTCAGTTGTTTTCCCATACCGCTGTAATTGGCGCAGGAGAGCTGCATGTTCTTTGTGACTTTCAGCTGTTGAGGGCTTTGCCGTTGAGTTCTTGGGCGCACGAGGAGGACGGCTGGTTTTGGCAGTGGGTCAGGCAAATAATCTGGGCTTAGATTGGTGGGTCTCATCCGGTACTGAGTCCAGGCCTAGGGTGGCGTGAGCCTCCTCCAGGGTGCTGATACTGTGCGTCTCTTTGTTCCAAGCAAACTTGAGGTAAAAGGGGTGACCCCAGCAGTAGCAAACCCCCCACTCTCATAGGAAGGCCATAGCTGGTCGTAGCAGGCTGCGACATCGCACTGTCAATGGGGGGAGATCCTGGAAGATCCCAGTTTTAGTGCCTTCAAAGGTAATCGTCGGTGTGTCCCGAACCGCAGCCATGATGAGCTCCTTCTGTCTGAATGAGGGTACAGAAGTTAACCTATCTTGGGGCGTGCCAGGGGTCATTGCTGGCCCGCCTGCCCTATGAGTGCAGTCCAAAACTATATTCTTGTCCACCTGCTCTGGTACCACATGACGGAACAGTCGGACAACATAGTCCTTCAGCTTGCTCGAGTCCGCCAGCATAGGCACTCCTCTGATTCGGATGTTTGAATGGCATGACCTGTTTTCCAGATTTTCCGGGTAACAGAGGTCCTTGCTTTTATCACACAGCTCTAAAAGCTCCCGCCAATGTTCATTTACTTCTTCCTCCTGTATTTTCCAGTTCTTCCAAACTATGACCCATTTCCCTCATGTTTTTCTTGGGGTCCTTTACTTCCATTGCCACCTCGCACTTAGGTGCCACAAAGTCCTCTCTCAGCACCCGGAATAGCTGCTCCAGAAATGTGTGGTATACAGGCTCCTCTACCTTCATGTTGCTTGTCTCAAACAGCTCTGCCTGCAATGAGACAGAAGGCAGCATATGAGGCATTGTTCTCTTTTCTTAGTGCAGGGCTTAGCCAACAAGTCCTTGAAGGAGGAATCTTTTTTGGAATGACTTGCAGCCATGCTGTGTATTGGATTGTCCCAGCTAGGTGGCAGTGGCTCCTGTAAGCAACAAGTGCTGTTTTTGAGGAAACCCCTAGAGGAGTCTGTGGCCAGGCCGTGGGAAGGGCGGCCACATGTTGGTAGTCTCAAGGCTAGTATAGCTGAAGTGCGAGGCAAGGGTGGCAGGTCAGTGCAAGGTGTCAGCTCCTGTATGGCCTGTGACCTCTCCCACATATGGGTCATATATATGACTAAATGCGAGGGTTATCAATGGCCACAGTGAAACCGCTGTAGGCTGCGCAGGCCCCAGCCTGCGGTGCGCCCCCCGCTCCACAGTGGACCACCTCCGGTTATCTGAGTGCTTTCGTAGTGTTCCTCGAGTATGCCTATGGCCAGGGAGTGCAGGTACTGTCAGCAGAGGCGGGGGGCCATCTGTGCGGCTTGTGGGGACAGGCATGCAGCCGCACCCACACTTTGCAGAGCACCCCAGGCATACCCACGGTCGCTGATATGTTTTGCAGGAGGCAGGGAGTTCAGGGTGGGCACACTCATACAGGCCATGGGCCTGGCAGCAGGCGGCCTGGCAGCAGGTGGTCTTCTTCTCTCTCGGGGCTGCCGCCTCAGGTGAGTCCCCTTCAGAGGCCGAGGCCAGGTCGATGCCCACATTGCATGCCGCGAGCAGTGCCTCGTAAACTAATGCTGCAGAGCTCACCTGGTGGCAGAGGCAGCGCGCGGTCACCAGTGCTCCAGCTGTCCCCTGTCCCCCAAGAGGAGGGCCCGGGGTTCCTTTGTATCCACTCCGAGGGCCTGTCACCTGCTCCAATCAGACCGGGACCTAGGCTGCGGCCTTTGCAGTGCCCATGCAGCATCCGACACTGCGCTGACACATGCGTATATGTTTTGTAGTGATCTGGGAGGGAGGACAGGGCGGACGCACGTCTCCAGGCATGGGGCTCAGCAGCAGGCAGTCGTCGTCTTCTCCGTGGGTGCTATTGCAGGTGAGCCCCTTAAAGGGGCTGAGTCCGGGTTGGGGCCTGCATCCTATGTTGCACGCGAAGCCCCAACAGGACACCACTGCAGAGCTTGATGGAGGCAGCACGTGGACACCTGGGCCATAGATGACCTCTATCTCCCACTGGGAGGGCCCTGGTGTCACTGTGAGCGCTCCGGTGGCCTGTCTCCCTCTCCAGTCAGCCTCGGACCTAGGCTGCGGTCACCATTTTATTCATGCTGTGTCTGCATTGCCACAAGGCTACCTTTTGGAAAGCTGGCGGTTCGACACCAGGATTCGTCTAGCCCAATCTAATGCCACACAGCCGCTCCGGCAGTGTGGGGACTCAACTCAGCACCGCTCTCTCTTATATCCTGTGGCAGAGCTCTGAGAGGGAGCTGCTACCAGGTCACCATCTTGGACATGCCCCCCAAACAGCCATGCTTTAATGTGTCCCCCTAGTCTATACCTCAATGTGAAATAGATCATATGTGGATGCAAAAAAGAGATTTCATTATTCAATTGTAGTTATGTCCGCCTGCATTATTTGTTATAGACTATTAATTGAATATGAATTACGACATTGTCTTAAATTATTCTTTATTATTCATACATTTTTCTTTGTGTGCATTTGAAAGGCACTATCACTCATGTGATACACAGAGATGTCGGCTTTGCTCAAGCACATCACCTTTTATGTATTCACAATTATGAAATATGGCAACCACTTGTTTAAAATGTGTTTGAGTTTTATTATTTTTTGTTATTTGATCAGAAGAGTCTGCATTGCACTTCTCGACGTATTTATTTTTGCCAATCCTAAACGTCCCAGTGGAAGCTGCAAAAAGTAAACAGTGCTCATTAAGATAATGTGCTCCTTCTGTTCTTGGCATTGAATATGACACCTTGGAGGCCAAAAATCATAAAGTGGGTGCCTGGGATCTCAAGCGCAACCCAAGCGATTTGACTCCTCGCAACTCCAAATGACATCATGACTGCTTCACGATTCCACTTGTTCAGGCCAGTAGGACCACACTAATGAAAGTTACTCCCACATGAACCACTCTCCTTTGTCTTCAATGGCAACAGTGAAACACTGGGGTATACTCACTAAGATTTTTGCACTATGTTTGCATCACAAAACTGGCACAAATCAACTCAAATTCTTTTTTTTCTTTATTTAATTTGCAACGTAAAACTTGGTTTGCGCTGGAAATTAACTTGAAGGTAACACAAAGCAGCGCGTGCCACTGCTTATCCTTTTCGCCAAGGGGGCATTTAATGGGTGGTGCATGGGCATTCCTCTTCCCCCATGGTTTTTGATGCAAATCCCAATTTACTTTCAAAATTAGACTGGGTTTTGTGTAAAAAATGTTGCTCATTTCAGATAGGTGCTATCAAGCAGAAATGCTTATTTTCCTGACTTTGCACATGTGCTGCACCATACAGCACACATACAAACTAGGAAATAATTAAAAGTTGGTCTAAGCATAGTATTCTGTACTTGAAGGGTACCCTTCCTGTACAAAACCTATGCTAGACGCAAGCACACACCCTTGCACTATGGCGCAAAAGTGTGCGTTTGGTGATCGGCAGCAAATTCCTGGGCTCGCGCTAGGGAAAGTGGAGGAGAGAGCCATATCTCTGTAAATATGGCATTCTCCTGCCATCTCCTAATCAAGCAACACAGCGCAACAGTTTTGGCTGCTGCACCGCGTGAGAATTTAGTAAATCTGGGTCTATGTATCTTGAAAAAGTCGAAATGAAGAACCTCGCCAACTATGCTGCCTGGGCGGAAGCAATGGGCACAATAGCTTCATTTGAAAAAATGATTTATAAACTCAGTGACCTCCTACTGGACTTTGAGGCCATGTGGAACTCTTTTCTAGTGAATTTGACACAAACACAAAAGGAGACATGCACTACCACCAGAAACAGACTACTCGGCATGACAGCCATGTTCATGCATCACTTGTTATAGAGTAACATATCTTTATCGATGAGGATGGCTGCTTGACGTTCCAGAGTGAACATTTCAAGGGAATTAACTGACTGGGGAGGAGGGCAGGAACAAATGTATGATACACCCTTAACCTTTTATAATTTCTAAATCCGTAATTAGGTAGTACCTGTTGATTTACTTTTCTGCCCTGTTATGGGGACTTTTCATTTATTCGTTTTTTGTTCTTTTACTGTTGAGACACTAGACGATGTGTTAAAAACATACATGTTGCTAAATGGCCAAGATATCAATCTGTTCAATTAAGAAGTTGTTTCGTAAAACCCATTACAAATATTTATACAAAATTTGAACTCGTCTCCTCCATTTCCGCACTTAAATTTGCCTTAAAGATTCACAGAGAAATGCTTGGAAATGGACACCATGAAAGTGTCAAAAGTAATTCTCACTATCTCATCCTTGCACTCCTTTGGGCTCCATTGCCCTCTAACAGAAATGTATAGATATGTATCCATACCAACTTGTCTAACTTGTCAACTAACATTTGATGCATTGCCTTTATTTCTTCCCTACATTAACATCCATCAACCACTTAATATTCAAAGTTTTAGCATTTACGACCCAAACTCTGTATCACCGTGGTCATCCCTTGTCGAAATTATTCTCTCTTTAATAAATGCATAAATAAAACGTTGCCCTTTGGATGACCCTTCTTCACAAGACCCACTCAGACGAGCCAGAAAAACCCACATTGAGATAACAGAATTCTCTGGTTCAAAATATTTAATGACATTTTTTTAAAATAGATGCAGCACAATAAACACACAAAAATAATACTGGAAGGAAGGAATAATTAAGTATTAACGACTGTAACGTCACATGTAGCACTGGCAAGCTACATTGGTATGCAAAAGTAAATAATAATTAAGAAATACAAAACGATTTATCTGTGTAGTGCTCATCCAGGAGAAGTGTATTGTGGCCAGTGGTGTTCTGCCGTGTTGGCTTTTTGTTCAGTAATAAAATCAATAAAGCTGTTTTATAAAAAAAAAAAAGAATTAAGAAAAACAATAAGCTACTTAACAAGTGTCAGTACTGGAATTGCAAAATATAATAATACAACATTGATATCTATGAAATATTATGAAGTTTGAGAAACACAGTGATCCAGCGGTTTCAAAAATACTTTATGTTTATGCACTGTATGGATAGAAGAAAAGAAAGACATTGTAACACCTTCTCTTGTAAATGTAATCCATGCCAGCCAAGTATGCGTTGATAATAGCTTTGCATATTTCAAATTAGACATAATAGATTTTATTGCAGAAATTGAAATTTAAAATTTAAAAATGCCTGATTAGTGAAAGATAAGCAGGAAGAGAGAGCAAATGATTGGTGTTTAATAATAGATTATAAAAACTTAACAGAGATAATGATAATTTTACAAATAATATCCCATACCTCAGATGAAAATACAAATATAACAGGGCATTCATATAATAAAGGTTTCAAATATATGACAGTTATATCAAATACAGCGATTTGATTGATGCAGGGAAATGGGCAGCCAGCCTGATGTATTGCATAAAAGAATGTGTTGCCAGTGTTTGGATGACAAACAAGTAGACAATACCGTATTCCAGACAGTAAACTTCTAATATTTTCTAAGTGAGATAATGTATTAGATAATAATTTCTTGCACACTTTTGATGTACTATGACTACAGTGGTGAAAGATATTTAGAGTTATACCATTTCAGGTATCTTAACGTCTGGAATAACCTTAGGAAATGAATTAAGGACAGAGTTGCACAAAATTACATATTTAGAGAGTTTAGTGGAAGGCAAAATAACCTTTGCTGCAACTCAATGAAAGACAAAAAGGCATTACTCCGACTAATGTCAGAGAGATAGAATATTCCAACATCCAAACATTTTTACCAATATCTTATATGAAATAAAAACACCCTTTCAGAGTGTTTAATATTGGTGTAGAATAATGCATCACACAATAAGAGAGCTTGTCTAGTAGCCCTAATAAAAAGTGGGGAATATTTAATAAATGTTTTTGTATTAGAAATAGCTAAAATCGAAATTATGAGAAAGAGTCCTCTTCAAGTTTTACCCACATAAGAGTAGAGTTTGAAGCAGTATTTTGAAACCAACTGCAACCTTGTTGTGCAATAAAAGCTGTGTGATAACCATAAAAATGAGGTCATATTCAACCAGCGTTTTAGGGTCATGTTGGAATTCCAAATATATATTTTTCATTGCTCTGGATTGAAAGCTTTGCATGTGTTGAAAGGATTACACAGGAGACACATATCTGGGTGCAGTACGGAGGGCTACATACATTTATCAACCTTGGACATAACAAGCGAGGCAAAAATGGTCCATGTCCAATCTTGCACAGATAGGCAATGCATGCCATACTTCATTACACGCTACTTGGGGCTACTTAGGGCACACTAGTACATAATAAACAAGAGGATTATCCAACATGGGGAGGGCCCCCGCGAAGCTGGGCTGGCAGTGCAGTGAGTACCAGGGAGTGTCAGCAAGAAAGGACACTGTGGGGCAGAGAAGCATAGTCCCTATCAAGTGCTGTAAACAGAATGCATGCATATTAATGCAGTGAAAGTAAGGTAGGGCATCTGCCAGCTATGACAGCCACAGGACTGAGTCCATTTCCAGGGCCAGTAATATTATATCCCACCCTGTAACCAGTGTTTGCTGCCCGACCTTGTATCAAAGTTGTTGCACCATATCTTCTTCCACACGTGCCCAACGATTGAGGTCAAATATCCTAATTGACACAGGAGGGGGCAAAACAGCACTTCAGTGCATCCCAATCACCTGTTTTGCTAGTGCAAGAGCCAAATCAATGAGCTTACTCCTGGCCCTGTCTGACTTGGGTGGGCCATAAGGCCCAGAAAGCACATCTCCAAGATATTAATGTAGTGTCTCCCTGCTATGGTTGTGAGATATTCGCAAATCTTGCCCCAAAAAGGCTTTAATGGGGGTATTTCCATGTCATCGGATAAAAGAGTGTGTAATCAAAATCTCACCTAGGTCATTAGTTTGTGACAGTGCCAAATATTGAATGCAGCCACACCAGAGTGAGATACATTTGATGCTCATAATTAAATTGTAACAGTTTCATTTGCATGTTTTTTAATACCTGGGGGGTGTGGCCCAGGGTACAGGACCAGTCCTTGTCCATTAGATCACTCTATAGGTCCTGACTCCATCGGAGCCGGAGACCAGTAAAGTCAGTCCCTCCGCTTGTCCCAATGCCCCATACTTGTTCATGACACTGTGTCTTGTGACTCAGTGTTAGCAGTGCGTGCAGGGCAGGGTCAGTAGCGAGCTAGACATCATGGTCCTCTTAAATGTCACCTATTGTCTCCCTAAGTGCCTTACAGTGGTGGCTGCCACTCAACGTGGTGGCAGGGGGCATTGGATGGGGGAAACGGGGTGAATTGTTTAAAAAAAAAAGCTTTCCTGTGGGGGAGGTGCTTTTGTCTCCCCTCGTCCTCGTCCTCTTCCTGTTCCCAGGCTCCCAGCCAATCACAATGCTGCTGTCATCAGCGACAGCAGTGTCATGATTGGTCTGAGCGGCCAGCTTCGCCACTCAGACTAGGAATGGGAGCCTAGGCATGTTTTCACTCGGCTGTTCTATACAGCCGGGTAGAGAACATGCAAAGTGCACATGTCATTTTGGCTGGCCCAACATAGCCGGCTAAACAGACATGTACATTTTGTGTGCACATAACCCTCCTCCAGGCCCCTCCCTCCAGCCCAGCCCCACCCCTTCTTCCAGGAAAAATTAAATGACCCCACAATTCAGTGGGGCAACACTCCTCCACCTTAGCAGAGGAGCCACCCCTGGTGCCTTGTGAGTCAGGAACTGTGTTGGTGCAAGTGCGTACCTCTCAAGGAGCCTCTCAAACCTAAGAGCAGCCCTGACTCGTACAGCTGCCCAATGGACCTGACAAAGCCACTTCTCTCAATTGTGATTTGTGAGCCGTCATCCCAACTACAGCCAAGTTGGGCAAACACTTGAGAGGGAGATCCAGGGAGTACGCTGGCAAGCAGTGCCTGCAGCGAAGATATTAGGACCAACAGTGTCAAACCACCTGAAGCCAAAGCCTGTGTCTACCACATGGAGCAGCCCCCATGATGTCATGAAGCATCAAGAACCGACTAACTGTAGGCTAGAGAGTTCTCACCTCTGACGGTGCTTCCTGAGCAATCCAGGTCATAAGCTATTGCAGTTGCCCCGCTAGATAATACAACTCATAGTACAGAGCCCCAAGCTGCAGGTATCCAACGTCAGAAACAATGTGTCAAGGATGCCCTCACACATTGCCTGACACCCAGATCATATCCAAAAGCCAGGCATTGAAATCACGAAACAACGACTGGCGCAACAACAAAGGAATATTGGTGAACAGGAACGGGAGATGCGGAAACCCACCATTTTGGATAATGCAATGCAGCCCAACAGTGAGATAGGTAGCCTCACACCACCAAGATTGCCTTCATGAACATCCTCAGGATATCTATAGATCAGGACATCCAAGTACTTAATAGTGTGTGAGGCAGTTGGAATGGCAAAGGGCCTGACTCCCTCTAGAAAAGACATGCACAAATCTGAGAGGGGGATAATCCATAATATATTTTTGTTGACTCACAAATTCAAAAGTGCACAGAAGGAATCTAAAATTCCCATCATTGGGGATAGACCAGAAGTAACATGATTCAAATAAACCAGAATGTCATTCATACATAAGGAAATAGAGTGTTCTTGACCGGCTATCTGGAAACTGTGCCCGATATCATGTAGCCAAATAACTGCTCACCAGTGGCTCTATTGCAAGTGCAAAGAGCCAGGGTGACAATGTTTAGTGCCTGTGTGAATTTACCACAATTCTGAGTATTCTCATGATTTCCATGTCCTTCCAGTCCCTTTTCCATGTCTACTGAAACCGCTACCACCCACGGGTACCCCTCCAGCAACCTGCCTAGGATATGGAAGAAGAACCAATTATCTTCCCCAGACTTTTACAATCCAGATTAAAAGATAATGGACAGGACGAACTCCTGTCTAGGTGACCCCCAACTGTCCTACTGCTCCAGCTGCTTTTTTACAACACGGTCAATTTTTTGATAAGGTCTGCCTGGAAAAACATACAAAAAGTCCATCTACAGTAGAGGCCAGTGCAACCTGGCATCTTCCCATTGACAGCTCCTTATTGACAAGGGCTGTCAACTGAAGCCTGCTCTCTGGGATCATTGTTCTCAAGGGAGAATCATTTAGGAAACAATTTAGTTTGTCCTCATCAATCTCCTCCAAGGGGCTTTCAGGGCTCAATAATAATCAGAGAATACCGCTGTAATTTCTGGCTGCCTGTGCACACAGTATTTCTTGGGATGACGGACTGCAGTGATTGTGGAACGATGGATCTCCACCTTCAGGAGATCTGTAAGGAGTCTTACGGTCCAATGCCCCTCCGCGTGTCTCTGTGACATGTATTCCCTAAAACCACGTTGAGCAAAACAAGAACGCAAGTCAAAGTCAGTGGCAGCTGCTGCCAATCAAGGGTGGAGGGGAGGGGGTGAAGTATTGTGAGATGGGATGGACTGTCGGTGGGGGTTAAAAATAATAAAAAAAAAACTTAACTGCCTCTTCCTGGCACTGGGGCACAAAGCACAGGCGCCCAATTCAGATGCTGCTCTCATGCTAAAGCAAGCATGAGAGCGATGGCAGGATTGGCCTGAGTGGGCTGGTTTGATGCTAACTCTGGCACAGGGAACCTGTGCCATTTCTCCATCCAAGAAATGTAAGTGCGCATATCAGTTTGGCCAGTCTAGGACGGCCGTCCGGCCAAACTGGCATGCACATTCACCATTGCCCACCACTCCTCCCTGCCATGGCCCCGCCCCATCCTAGACTCCCATGGCTTAGTCAGACAGTGACAAATGATTATTTGTCACTGTCTGACTGAGCAGGGAGATGACGCTCCTCTGCTATTACGCAGAAGCCACCCCTGGAATGTGTTTCTGTCGCTTCTAAAGTAGAAAAGAGGTGCGTCCATGCCCAATATTGGTTGTAGCTCTAACAGGCGCACCTCTTACTCTGCCTGCTCCAACTTCAGCTAAACCCAGAGGCCAGAATGGGCCCTGGAAGAAGTTTTGAAACAAATCCCAGGTATATACACTTTAGGTGGCCGATCTCGCTTTGACTTCAAAGTAGTGCCAAATCTCATTGCCAATAGTGCCCCAATACACAACGTCCTCTAGGGCGAAACATTGGAAGCACCATGAAGGTATCTGTGCTCTCGAGAGGCACCATTGCAATCATAGAATTAGCGGGCAGTGGTCCTAGTAAGTCATTGCTTGGTATTCGATGCTGTGCACTGCTTCTGTGAGGTGATGGGAAATGAAGAGCATGTCTATCCTGGAGTGTAGGGTGTGAATATGGGAGAAGTGTGAATATTCTCTAAGTCCTGGGTGTGCTTGTCTCCATACATCTAACAAATGCCAATTACAGACCTTGCTGCCCATGTTTGCAGATACTTTGTGAACGTCAGGAAAACTATTGCCAGCGTTGTTAAGTTCTTCCCTCAGCAAAACAATTCCCCTTTTCCTTGTACCCACGTTGGTTGCAGTGGCGTTCTCACTCCTGGTGGCTCTTGCAGAGGCTGTTCTAACTTCCTCAGGTTTAACTGCCACTCAAGATGGTGGCTGCAAATCCTTGTGAGGTCAGCGCTCTAGTGTTTCTACCTTGGTCTCATGCTATGCTGAAGCTTCCCATCAGCTGTTTCTCTCTGGCACCCCTGCACTGCAACTGTCACCCTGAGGAGAATGAGCAGTGTTCCTGAGGCGCTTCATTTCATCGATAATTCTTCCAGTTTTGAGTCATTAATTATTTTTCTTGTTACGATGTGCACAACAGCTATATTTTCCCTTTTGAAGAAGCTGAATTTTTTCCTTATTCCAACAACTGGCTATCGGCTTTCTGAGAAGAATTTGTTTTGGCTTAACAGAACTTCAAGCAACTGTAGTAAGGAATCTTTTTGTATGATTTCCAGACTTGCCAATATGTATATGTACATATATATTCAAGAACTCTTTGCTTTGTAGACTTGTCAGTTTTAGAGACAAACCTCAGTGCTCAGACTAATTCGTAGAGACTGTGATTGAGAAAACTGAACCATGAGAAGGAGTTTTCGTTTCCTGTAAAAGACATTAGTAGTTTGCATATTTATGAACTTTTGAACTGTTCTACAGAGGACCTTGAAACCTGTGACTCCTGGAGAAAAGAAGATATTAAGTTTACATTGTTCTCTTAGAGAGAGGCTATTCTCTTAAGATCCAGGTTAGGAGAACAATAGAATTGGGTAAATGTGAATGGCTGAACAGTTGAATGCGCAGTAGGAATGTACTTTTCTAGGCTTTTATCACCCGACTGCAGGTCCTTCCTTTAAAGAAATCCCAATAAGAAGAAAGGTGCAAGTTTTCAGAGACACACACTGACAATCCTATCTTCTAGTGGTAAACACAGGCTGGAAATGGATCTGGAGGCAGTCTCTCTTTTTCTATTCCCATTCCCCTTTCCCCCTATTGGATGCAGGGTTCAGATAATCAGTTAAAGTCTGAGCACGCATCTATTGCAGGGAGTTGGGTAAAAGCCATCTGCTCCTGTGGAAGTTTGATTTAATGGTTAATCTTCTGACAGATTGAAGTGCCTAAAATACTTATTTCCACCCATGCAGAATGGCTGAAGGCTTGGATTTTAATGCCTTGGAGGCAGATATTGAGGAAACGCAAAAACAGTTAACCCTCACCCTAGATTAAAACAAAAACTTGAGAGACGAAATAAAAAGATCCCATGTTGAGACCCAACAGCTCATGGACAAATTAAATAACTTCACATCTGGGAATACCACAGGGACTAGTGGGGTTTCTGGTAAACCTTTCTCTACCTATACCTCAGAAATATCCACACAAGTCATTCATTCCTTCTCCCCTATCATTACCCTGGCCCGACCTGAACGTTTTAGTGGAGATCCTTACAAGGCGCAGATATTTTTAACCCAGTGCTCCTTACACTTCCTTTGTCGTCCCGTTATTTTTACAGAGGATCAGTCCAAATCAGTGTTCATTTTATCTTATTTGAGGAGAGATGCAGCTTCATGGTCCATGCCTTTGGTGTCTCAAAATTACCCTATATTATATGATTTTGATGTCTTTAAAACCAAATTCCTTCGAATCTTTGACCGCAGAACAATTTCCCAAGCAACAGATAATGAATTACTAGAACAAAGTAATAGGGATTTGGGGCAGATGTACCAAAGGATTTTACCCATTCTGTGTCTATGGGAAAATGATTTAGTGCATATGGCCATACACCTCTTATTTGGTCCAATTAAACAAATTATTTATGGAGACTGGTTGGCCCGAGAGCAAAAGGGCTGCGTTTTTTTACAGAGGTTTAAGAGAAGAACTAAAAGATGTGCTAGCCCAAATTCCAGATCGACCTACTGATGAGTCAAAATTAATTGATCTAGTTTTACAGATTGATCAGCATCTGTTTGAAAGAAAAGCTGAACACAAGAGAGAATTTCATCGTATCCCACCACGTTTAGATAGGAGTAAAGTGGAAAGTATCAAGACCTCTGAGATACACTCTTTGGAAGAGCCAATGCAAATCAGTAGTGCTAGAGATCCCCTGTCTAAAGAAGAAAAGGACAAGCAAAGATCTAAGGTTCTATGTCTTTATTGTGGGTTGTCTGGGCATTTTGTAAGAGAATGCGCAAAGAAGCCTAAACAAGATAATTTTTGGAAAAAAGAAAACTCATTCTACCAAGAGAGTAGCCATGGTTAACTTACAACACCAACAGCCCCTGAATCCCAATTAGTGGCAAACACCTTACAGTCTGCCCCCCCTCATCTTAACATCTCTTTTGACCTCATCTTCAGAGAAAAGAAGCCACAGAAGATTTCAGTGATGATTGACTCAGGAGCTACAGGAAATTCCTGCGACATCCAGAATGCCACAAAACTGGGAATACATTTTGTAAAAAAAAGAATAGCAGAGCCTGTTCGTGCGGTGGATGGAACAAACTTGTCTTCAGGTCCAATCACAGATGAAACTGAGCCTATACTTCTGAAAGATCATCTAGGACACCAAGAAAAGATATCTTACAATCTCATAGATGCTCCTCAATTTCAGCTGATCTTGGGCTTACCGTGGCTAACGGAACACAACCCTGAAATTAATTGGGAAAAGAGGACTGTCCAATTAAATTCAAGTTACTGTCGGAAGCATTGTTATGGTCCTCAAGAGATAAGTAGTGCACCATCTTCCGCTCACGTTTTAGCTAGTAAATCCAATGTGGTTTGTGGTCTGGAAAGGTTGTCATTCCCACAGAATATAGAGAATTGTCTGCAGTGTTTGACCAATCAGAGGCAGAGAAGCTACCTCCCCACAGATCTTATGGTTGCAGGATCGATCTTGAGCCAGGTGCAAATCTACCTTGCAGTAGAATCTATGGCCTTACTGAAAAGGAGAACAAGTTCCTAAAAGAATATTTGGAAAAAATATTTGGCAAACGGTTTGCATTCGTCCCTCTAATCCCCAGTCTCTTCCCCCCTTTTTTCATCCCAAAGAAGAATAATGAAGAGTTAAGAACTTGTATCGATTATAGAGCGTTAAATCAAGTTACATTGAAGAATCGATATCCCCTGCCCTTTATTTCAGTACTGCCAGCTCAGGTAAAAGACGCAAAAATCTACACCAAACTAGATCTTCACAGCACGTACCATTTAAATTGAGTTGCTTAGGGAGACAAATGGAAAAACGGCCTTCCGCACCCAGTTTGTTCTCTACGAGCACCAAGTGATGCCTTATGGGCTGTGTAACGCGCCGGCCGCTTTCCAGCACTATGTGAACGATGTTCTGAGAGAGTTTTTGGATTTATTTGTAGTAGTCTACATTGATGATATTTTAATCTTCTCCCAGAATTTGCGAGACCATGTAGATCAGGTGAGAGCAGTTCTAAAGAAATTGTTGTAAAATAACCTATATGTGAAGTTGGAAAAGTGTGTCTTCCATGAGAAGGAAGTAGAATTCTTGGGATTCGTCTTATCAGAAAATTGAGTTTCCATGAATCCTGCTAAAATTCAAACAATCCTGGATTGGCCTTCTCCTAAAACGGTGAAGAAGGTGCAAAGTTTTATTGGCTTTGCCAATTTCTACCGCCGATTTATAAAAGAGTTTTCTAAAAAGGTGGTCCCCATTACAAAACTTTTGAGAAAAGGAGCACCCTTCCATTGGTCAACTGATTCTGAAGAATCTTTTGAGTTCCTCAAAAGAGCCTTTATGACAGCCCCGATCCTTCTCCATCCTAACCCTGAGGAGCCATTTTTAGTTGAAGCTGACGCCTCAGACCAAGTGATTGGTGGTGTATTGTCTCATAGGCACAAGTAAATAGGTGCCATTTCGATGCAGGAAATTAACTCCTCCTGAAATAAATGATCCAATTGATGACAAAGAGCTATTGGCAGTGAAGGATGCCCTTCATGAATGGCGGCATTATTTATTAGGGGCTCGTCATGTGGTCACTGTGTTCACCAATCATAAAAAAATTCAGTTTTTAAAGTCTGCTAAGGCAATAACTCCAAGGCAATTGAGATGGTCCTTGTACATTGCAGATTTTAATTTTACCATTACTTATTTACCTGGTTCTGCCAATAGTAAGGCAGATGCATTATGACGAATGAATAATATACCTGGAGCCAGAGAAACTGAAAAGATTCCAATTCTTCCAGCAGACAAGTTTGTGTGTACCTTACAATTTTCCGAAATAAAAAGGAAGGTTTGAGAATCCATGTCTGACCAAGAAATTTCAGATTGGGCTAACAAAAAAGAAGGAAGAAAGGTTTTTAGAAAATCTTCCTTTTGTTGAAAATGCTTTATATTTGCCAACTCGTGAGTTGTACGAGCTAGCGCTACAAGCATATCATGATGATCTTTCAGCTGGCCATAGAGGAATTTTGAAGACTACTGAATTAATTAAGAGGTATTTCTGGTGGCCTGCCATGATCCCTCCAATAAGACAATACATTCAAACCTGTGATAAATGCATTTGGGGAAAGTCAACACGATTAGCTCCTGAAGGTGATCTTCAACCTCTTCCCATTGCACCATATCCCTGGCACACCATTACTATGGATTTGATTGTAGATTTACCTTCAAGTCAAGGTTTTGACACAATCCTAGTTTTTGAAGACACCTTTTCTAAAATGAGTAATTTCATCTCTCTGAAGAAGGTTCCTCAAGCCTCTCAGTTAGCACAGTTATTTTCACAGCACATAGTGAGAGCTCATGGCATTCAGGTGCTCGTAATCTCAGATCGAGGTCCCCGATCTGTTTCCCAATTCTGGAGGGCCTTTATGAAACAACTTGGAATAGACTCAGGTTAATCTACCAGTTATCACCCGGAAACGGATGGACAGACAGAAAGAGTTAACCAGGAGATAGAGCAGTACCTACGCTTATATCTCCTGGATCAAGATAATGATTGGCCAGATTTTATTTGGACAGCAGAAGTTGCGGACAACAATGCTATTCAGGCCTCCACTGGTTATTCTCCTTTCTATTTGAACTCTGGTAGGCACCCAAACATTATCTTAGGAGGGTCAGGAGGCTCTGTCCCAGCTGCAAATGAATTCAGTAAGAAAATTCAAAAGACCTACCAATCCGCTAGAAAACACTTGACCAAGGCAAAGGTCTCTTATATGAAACATGCTGACAGAAAGAGGAGAGACAACCTGGTTATTGCGAGGGTGAGAAGGTCTGGCTATCCACTCGACATTTACAGTTAAGAGGGAAAAAAAAATTCTAGCCTAGATATGTAGGACCCTTTGAAATAAAGAAAATGGTAAATCCAGTAGCATTCAAACTCGCCTTGCCCCGTCAGAATAAGGTTCATCCAGTGTTCCATGTCTTGCTACTTAAAAGAAGCCCTCCCAATGTTAGGACAACTAGGCCTCCAGATCATATCCAAGTAGATTCACATTTAGAATATGAAGTGAATAGAACTTTAGACTCAAAGTTTAAAAAAGGAACATTATATTACCTAATTGAAAGGTTTTGGCCCAGAAGAAAGGTCCTGGGAAGCAGTCCAAAATGTGCATGCTCCTAAGGTTTATAAAGCAATTTCACAACACTTTCCCCAACAAACCTTCAGTGAGAGGGAGTTCTTTGGAGGGGGTACTGTCAGGAAAACTAATGTCAGCATTGTTAGGTCCTTCCCTCAGCAAAAACGATTCCCCTTTTCCTTGTACCCACATTGGTTTCAGCGGCTTCCTCACTCCCAATGGCTCTTGTGGAGGATGTGCTTAGTATTAGCTTCTTCAGGTTTAACTTCCACTCAAGATGGTGGCCGCAAATCCTTGTGAGGTCAGCGCTCTAGTGTTTTTACCTTGGTCTCGTGCTGAAGCTTCCTCCCAGCTGTTTCTCTCTGGGAGCCCTGCACTTCAACTGTCATCCTGAAGAGAATGAGCAGTGCTCCTGAGGTGCTTCGTTTCACAGAGAATTTTTCCAGTTTTGAGTAATTAATTATTTTTCTTTTTACAGTGTGCACACCAGCTACTTTTTCCTTTTTGAAGAAGCTGATTTTTTTCCTTCTTCCAACAACTTGCTATCGGCTTTCTGAGGAGAATTCATTTTGGCATAACAGAACTTCAAGGAACTATAGTAAGGAATCCTTTTGTATGATTTCCAGACTTGCCAATATATATATGTACATATATATTCAAGAACCCTTTGTTTTGTAGACTTGTCAGTCTTAGAGACAAACCTTAGTGCTCAGACTAATTCCTAGAGACTGTGACTGAGAAAACTGAAACTTGAGAAGAAGTTTTTGTTTCCTGTAAAAGACATTAGTAAGTTTGTATATTTGTGAACTTTTGAACTGTTCTCCAGAGAACCTTGGAAACCTGTGGCTCACGGAGAAAAGAAGATATTAAGTTAACACTGTTCTCTTAGAGAGAGGCTAGTCTCTCAAAAGATCCAGGTTAGGAGAATGATAGAATTGGGTGAATGTGAATGGCTGAAAGCGCAGAGGGGATGTACCTATCTATGTTCTTCTCACCCGACTGCAGGTTCTTCCTTTAAACAAATCCCAATAAGAAGAAAGGTGCAGGTTTTCAGAGACACACACTGAATATCCTATCTTCAAGTGGGAAACACAGGCTGGAACTGGATTTGGAGGCAGTCTCTCTTTTTCTATTCCCATTCCCCTTTCCCCCAGCAGATGCAGGGTTCAGATAATCAGTTAAAGTATGAGCACGCATCTGTTGGAGGGAGTTGGGTAAAAGGCATCTGCTCCTGTGGAAGTTTGATTTAATGGGTAATCCTCTGACAGTGTACCTGCGTGCCTGACAGAGGATGGTGAGATTTATCTTCCATAATGTCAAGTTCACAATGAAAGTCCCGACCTATGAACAATGGCTCACCCTTTCCATCAAGTCATCTAAAGAATGTAGGTGTGCTCATGTCCCTAAAATGGGAGAGTAGAGCTAAGGAAGATGAATTGGAGACACATCCAATCTTCCAGTCACAAACACATGCAACCACCTGCATCCACTTTCTGCCGCTCCAGCTGGAACAGCATGTCTGGCGCAATCCAGATGAGGACTCTCCTGGAATATATCCAGAAATTGTTGTGCAACAAAGTTTCCCCTTCCAGCAGGAGTGCAGTCACCACTCCGCTAAGTCTGTGAAGTGCATTTCCTGTAGAATAGAAATTTGGACCTTGTGCCTAGCCATATTGGGGCGTTTTGCAACTACTCTTATTTTGTCAGCCCACCTGCTAATATTCCATATAATAAAATGGAAGGTGTTACAGTGGGCCATGATGTACTGTTGAATAGGAAGCGTGTCTCCACTTGGTTACTGCACAGTACCCACCCTGTGCTGCCCACCTGTCGCATAGGTTCTCATTATCCTAATGAGACTACTGGATTCGGGCGGCAGAATCACTTATGCTGGCAATGACTGAGTTTGAACCCACTACTGGTGACACCTGTCGGCCTAATCCGGGTTTTGTTCCAGCAAACTAGCAGTGCCTCATCTCCACCCAAGAGCAGGGATGATTGGGCAACGGAGCGCATGACACAAATGACTCCTCAGGGAAATTGTGGTCACTCAGATCTCATCCGTTTCTCTCAGTTACATTAGTCTCACATATGCAAGGACAATCAGAGGCAGAGTATAGTTCAATAAGGTTTTATTGAAGTAACTGCATCTTAGATAATAAACATGTAATGGAGTAACTAGGATGATGATGCATGACAGGATAAAAATTGTGACAAGGAGAGTGAAACATAAAAATAACGCTATCATATTGTCACTAAGATTGTTAAAAATAGCTCCTACCTAGGCTATGTTAGAGCACAGCATATTAAGCTCTAATTGTGCCCTTCAGGTTCTCCTTGGAAGACATCATCCCTCATACCTGAGTAAGAGGCCTGTAGTCTACATAAGCAGCTGCAGCGAAGCACTCAGCAATCAGCAGACAGTTGTGGTAATTTGGCTGGAATCTCCCTCTAAAGTATATGGGTCAAAGTAGTGTTTTTATAATAAAACAGCTGATGTTCCAAGAAAGGATCCCCACGTAAGAGTGTGTATGTTTCTGTGAACATTAGAGACAAAGCGTACCACTTTTGCCGGCAACCTATCTTACTGCAGCCTTGAGAAAAGCACAGAGTGAAAGAAATGTCTTGTTTAAGAACACAGTGCTGGCCTAGGCAAAGAACAGCTATATAGTGAAAATAAAACAAGAACGCCAATGTGGCTATTGTTAAAATAATAAAAATGAAGGTGGATAAAATATGTCTAGGTTAAAGTGAACAGCGGCAGGCCTAGTTGCTAAAATAGTGTGTATGAAGCTATAACTAAAATGGCTACACAACACCCTCCCCTTGCCGGTTCAAAGGTGGTTCAAAGCCTAATTATGCATAAAAAGCTACTAAAAATTCAACCTAAGGCGTATATATATGAATGTCAATAATGACAAATTAAAAGACACTTGATCATGTATTAAAAGGACAATTTAAAATGTTAAGTGTGGTGTCAGAAGGCCAATTGTAAAAATCAGAGTAATTTTGGAAGCTGTCAATTGAATCCGGGATAATTGAAGATACGAAATCCTCCACTTCAGCAGGTGATAAAGTAGGCAGTGTATTGCCAAGGAAAACCATGGAGCATTTGTGTTCCAAAGCCTGAGCTCCAGCCAAGGCATCAGCATTCCGTGGTGTGTCCAACAGTGAGTTTAGAGCTGCATAATCCACAAAGGGCAACTCATAAGCAGCTTCCCGTAGCAAACGCACCCTCAACGCGCATATCTGGTAAAGAGCCCTCAGCAAGAACCTCAACAGATCAGCGTCCAATGAAAGCAAGCACTGCGTAGAAAGACAGACTTTCAGTGCATGTTTGAATGAGCACCAGAGGCACCGTAACATGGGCTGCACACAATGCAAAACCGGTCTAAATGACAGAGACCGGTCACACTCCAATTGCTCCAGGAGTGATGCTCCAAAGTACTGCATCATGCGTTCACGACACAGCTGCACTGGTGGAAGTGCTTTCAGTTCTTCTTCTTGTGACGGGACAGCCATCTGTCTTGTAGGAGGAAAAAGTACGGTCCCGTAGCATATAACAATCTTAGAGACCGAAACAGCATAAACTATTCCGGCTCGCATCCCACAACAGTTTTCAGTATTGATGAGGACATAGCTGCCATTCGAGGGCACCTGGAATGCAGGTCTAATCAAGGGGACTGCAAGGACAGCTGTTTACAAGCCATCGAATTGCTGACAGAAGTCTCGCATTCGTTACCGCTAAGAAAGACCTCTGTCATGCCACTGAGACATTTGTACAAGATGGATAGCTCCCACACCTTATGAATATAACTATCTCCTAGTCTTTTATATCTGCCCACTGGAATTTGTTTTAAGCAGGGTGTGAATTGAAGTGTTGAAATGGGCAGATTAATGACCCTGTGTATTAACCACTCGGTAGATGGTATTTTAGCCACAGTAAAGGGCAACTTTTCTAATTTTTCAATATTTAACATGACATAAGTTGCTTCCTTCTTAGCCATTAGTTGTTGTTGTCACGTTAAATTGAATGTGGAAAATATGTCCCTTGCGCTAATGTGTTGCCAGGGAACGCAACCTGCCTTCAATGTTTGTAGTGTCCAATCTAACTTCATAATGGACCTTAGTTGACTGTCCATCGTGTAAAGAAAACATGCCACTTTGTATTATGTTTATTGCACAAGAAACTATGTTATTCAAGGTGTATATCCGGTCGGACAGTGTATTAATCCCAATATCTACAACAGCCAATGGTTTCTGTAAATTTTCCTGATCTATTTGCCTTCACCAGGCAGCAGCTTCTTGTTGAGAAAGTTTTCAAATTTCATTATAGACTGCATGTAAGAAGTGTTTTCTGCGTTGTTTTCTTGGGCCTTTCAGGAAATCCTGTAAGTCAGTATTATTAGACAGGAGACTGAGGTGAGCTCTCTAATCTAGTGAGGAACTCTTCAACCATTGCTGGCATAGTTTCCCTACGCTGTCTGTTGTTACTATACCTGCATGTTCAGATGACACATAGCGAAGGTCTGGCCTACTTGTTCTAAAACCCCCTGTGGAGTTTATAAAATGTTTATGACACCCGTTGGTATCTGTTGGCCACAATAACCACCCACCAGGACATGAAAGTGAAGCATTAAATGTGCCTTTCTGGACCCATTCATCGATCTGATCTTCAGTTGCAGTTATATATTTTTGCCATTTATAAAATTTTGCAGGGGCAGGAATACTGGTCGCATTCAAATCCTTAATTTTTGCAAAGCCTAAACAGTGTGTCTGTTGTACAGTTTCGTTAAAAAATATAATTTGAACAGCAAATCTTTCAGAATATGTTTTAGAACTCCCTTGTGGTGGAGTTGGACAATGTTCCCACTGCGTGCAATTAAAAATAGTCTTTGGGGTACTTGCTCTGTGAATGAAATGGTGTCCAAAATAATTATAGCAAAACATTTCACCATAATTCTCTTTGGGTTCATAAACACCCTCACTTTCAAATACAGTAAAATACTGCAATTCAGTCATCATAGAATCAACTGTTTTTCACATCCCAGTCATCAGAAACAACTCTGGGTATTATTACATCATTGGCCCGTATATATCAAATGTGACTTTATCCCAAACAGTACCATCAGGAATTGGTATAGCAGAAATATTCACAAAAGACAAGTCTCTGCGGACCTTGTGTGTAGAAAAATTGAGTTTTAGGACCTCATCCACCAGTTCAACTGTTGATCTTTCAGGAAGGTAATGACCATGTATTAATAGAAAGAATGTAATGACAAAGCCAATCCAAAGGAGGAAAGCTAATACCGTCAAGGAAAGCCACAGATAATTCTATGGGAAAATAAAGTAATTTGTTTTAAGCCAGTTTATCAGCTTACAAGTTTTTGGCAGTTCAGATGTAGAAGAGGCAAATGAGTCCGAAAAGGTGTCATTGATGTCGGCAAAGTATCCAGAAGCAGTTTGTGCAAAAACTGGAGCCGTATTTGAAGGAGGAGAGGTGGTAGGGTTCTCCGGGGGTGGTTCACTGTAAATGAGGCCATCCGTCTGTGCAGAAGTTGAATCAAATTGATCATTAGTTCCTGTGTTACTTGTTGTAATAGATGTTAGTGGAACCAATGCAAGATCATTGTACACCCTCCCCAAGCTCAGTGAGGTGTCAGCGTTGCTGCTTAAGACTTGTAGAGGGACATCTTGACCAGTAGTTAGAGGGATTCGAGAACTACTGGTTGCTTCTCTTGGTTTGCTGTGCAGGATCGACCACATGGTATAACTTGACATTGTCGATAGATACAAAGCGATTTTCTTTAGCCCCAGGCAACGGTGGTAGAATGACAGTTCTTGTATCGTGTATTCCCAGGACTGGGACCGGTGCACGACAAGAAGGACCGAACTCCTTTTTCACAGCAACTTTTTCATGTACTAGATCCCCAACTTTTGGAATCCAGCCAGTAGCTGTTATTGGTACATTCTTAATTCCTACAGAGGCAGAAGCGTTGTCATCACGGAACTGTTGTAATTCCTGCAAGACAGTGACACGTTCATTTATGTCAAAAGGTGTTTCTGCGGCCTCCACGCCTGGACCATCAAGATCTGGAACATACATTCGAGTTCCAAACAGGCACTCACATGAAGTACGACTCCCCAGGGGCCTTCTAAGCAGATTATTAAGTGCTCTCTGGACTCCATACAGGTGATTAAGCCAACTACAATCCTGTACCTAATACTCTGGCTGTTAAGGATTGCTTTAAATCTTGGTTTTGTTGCTCCACAACACTTCTTTCCTCGAGATGAAATGGAGACGAGTAGTGGAGTTGGATCTCCATTGCGTCCCTGAATGCCCTTGAGGCAAAAGCAGGGCCCTGGTCTGAGTGGAAAGCCGCAACTGAATATGTGCCGATAAAGACTTGCGAATCTTTAATAACAGTCCGAGAGTCAGCCGAGCATTGTGGCCACACCCATAGAAATCTGGAGAAAGAGTTGAAAGCGACTAAGATGTATTTGTATACACTGTCCGGTGTTAGGGGACCCCAGTGGTCCAAGTACACACATTGTAATGGTTTATTTGAAATTAGGAAGGGCGTCTGTGTTGGGCGTTTAACAGTGGAGCCTTTAATTTGTTGGCAGATGTCACAACTGCTTGGCCTGTTTGTATAGACCTGGCCACCAATAACGTGCTTACAATAATGATATTGTAGCTGCCACACCAGCATGGTCAGAGGCAACCTCCTCATGCGCTGCTTTAATCAACTCTGGTCCTAGGTCTTTATTGAGAATTATCCAAACCCCTATGCCTGGTATTTTTACTTCTGCTTCTAGGAAGCCTCCCATATGGTGGGAATAGTTAGGGGGAAATGCTTTTGGAAAGGACGTGCCTTCAGCCGTGGGTTTCATGGCAGCCCATATGTCATCGTCCGGTTTGTTCTAGAACGAGTTACTGCAGCAACAGAAGCTGTAGCTACTGCTGATTTGGCTGCTTCATCAGCCAGTGTATTCCCAGCAACGTGTATTCCAACGCGCTGGTATCCAAGTGTATGTACAACATGGACATTTGGTAGCGTCTCCTTTAGATCCACTTCTTTTCCCCACAGAAGTCTGTGTTTGATGGTGTTACCCATTCTGCCTCCAGTAATGCAGGTATTCATTGAAGGACTGGACACAATAGTACTAATCACAAACAATCAGTTTTAGCTGTGCAGGATCGTATGTTCCAGTGCCATCCCCAGAGCCTTTAGCTCTGCTAGTTGTGCAGTGCAATCCCCTAGGGTTTGCGTAAAAGTACGTTATGGATAGAACTTATTATCCTCCATGTAGCCGCTTATGACTGCGGAAGCAGCGGAGTATTGATGCTTTGGGCCTACTGCAGGTTGGGCTGAGCCATCGTGTACATGACTCTTTGATATTGATCAATAGTCAATGTATTTGCTGGAACTAGGTATTCTAGTTCATACTGCAAAAATTCTTGAGTTTGTAACTTTGGGTCAAAAATGTAGTTGACATCAGTGGCTGTCAAAGATGTTGCCCATCAAATCCAACGTGGATGTAATGCTTTAGCGTTTGGAATGCTGGCTTTGGTAACAGCCTCAGGGCTGGAAATGGAGATACGACAATAATGTGTTTCCCTTGGGCCAGTGGTCTTTCTTTAATGACAACCATCTGAACAGCACTGAGAATTCTCTCAGTGAGAGCAAAGCGTTCTGTTGCTGAATACAAATGTGATTTGAATACAATCGGGACCGTCTCACCCTCATTGAAAGTTATATAGGTGAAATCAATGGCACCAGCAATTACTCTGATGACCAGATGTTTTTTATTGTCCCTTGTGTGTAGGTGTTGTGCTACAAGCATGTCTGTTTGCAAAGCTCTGAGAATGCGTGTGTTCGACTGTCCAAAATTTACTGGAAAAGTCAGGATGTATTAAGTCATATGAGGGTTTTATTTGTGACGCGTAGTCTGGAATGTAAGTTCTGCCAAAATGTAGGAAACCCAATAAGGATTGGAGTTTTTTAATGGTATTTGGAGATTGTAACTGTGCCCATTTTTCCAAGAATTGTGGCGGTAGGCTCTTTCCTTCACTTGATAGCTCATATCCCAAAAAGCGGACGCTAAGGAAAGCTATTTTGCGGGCTACCTGTCTTAGATGTTGCAGTAATTCATCATCTGTGAGACAGATATCATCTGCATAGGACAATACTTCAGGGTCAATGCCATGCAATATTGAGGTCACACAAGCCTTGAACAGTCCTGGACTGATCTTATACCACTGTGGTAACCAACAGAATTTTTTCTAGGAGCCTAGTGCTCTGAAACTTTTTACTCTCAGGTGTGATATTTTGGCAGAAGAAACCATTGGAAGTATCCATTGTTTCGTATTTTGTGCGCGCTATGTTGTTCACAAGTGCCGTGCTGTGAGAGTTTTGTATAGCATATGTGCGTGTATGACTGTTTAGATGTCTGTAGTCTAGGACTATTCTGTACGAATGGTCCGGTTTAGCTACTGGGAATAAAGGATTATTAATTGGTGAGACACAGGATTCGATTACGTCCTGGTACTCTAGATCTGTAAAGATTTCCCTCATGGGTGCTTTAGCATCATGTTTTATTGGATACTGGGGTTGAGGTTGGGGTTGATTTTTAATTGGAATTACATGATAGGGGGAATCTTTATCCCACCCTAGGTGGTTGCAATATAACGCGGGTGGCTGCGGCAAAGCCCAATCTATGGCGTGGGATTCTGCGAGCTCATCGGGAACAAGAGGCGAGAAAGAAGGTTTGATAACATTTTTCCCATATGGGCAGGTATGGACAAATACAGGTGGCCAATCTCTCTCGGCCAATAGGATATCATATATATTACGAGGCGCTCCCAAAAGATTGCGTCGATTGTGCATTCAATGTCTCTATATAACTGTAACATTACTTTGTACTCCCTATCAGGCGCGGAGATCCGCATGTCCGGAGTTTCAACTTGTAAGAAGTCAACAGTTGCTTTCACCTCCAGATGGTCTTGAAGATTCCAGCGAACTATTGTGTCCTCTGCTGCGCTGTCTAGCAGCGCTAGTGCCCACTTCTTGTTCTTCGATAGAGCCCTCTTCTTGAGTGACATGACGAATCGCAACTTTTTTCTTTTTGAATCGGGGTTTGTGTTGGGTGAGTTTCTCTTCTTTTTTAACAGAAACTTCTATAGAGCGTTGTGATTCCTCTCTCGGTTTCATGTACTCAGCTCTTCACTCTGACCTCCCACTTCTCTCACTGTGTTTTTCTGGTGAGTCCTGAAAGGAACAAGCTTGGCGTGTATCAGTATATAGATATCTGTCAAGCGTTTTTATATTATCTCTATTTTTGAGATTATGGGGGGTCATTATGACCCCGGCGGACAGCAGTAAAATGGAGAAAAGTACTGCCAACAGGCTGGCAGCACTTTTCCCCATAATATCAACTGCGCTAGTGAGAAGTCCGCTAGTCCCAATATCGCTGCCTGAGCTTGAGGCACATTTAGAGGGTTTCTTGTGGGTGGCTGCCACCTCATGCAGTGCTGATTCTTTTTCGGTCAGCTTTGGGATCTTACTGTTGCCAGATCTGTGACGCCTACTGCTGTGTCAGGATTTATGAAATAGCTATGGACATCCCTATCTGACAGAAGGACCCATATGTATCCACCTAATCCCATGCCTCCGCAAGATCAGTAAAGAAGAATCTTTTGCCCTTATAGGTGATCCTGAGTTTGGATGGAAATGGGAGAGCATATTTCAGTTTCATTTCCATGAGTTTCTGCATCGCACTGAGAAAGGATGCCCTATGTCTCTGGATAGCCAAAGTGTAGTCTGGGAATATGAGGACCTTGCCATCCCCCACAACGTAGTGGCTTTCCTGACTAACTGCCTGTAGTCTGATGTCTTGATCGCTAAAGTGCAAGATTTTAGCCACCACTGCCCAGGACCGGGCACCTGGAGGTGGCTGCTGCACAGGTACCGAATGTGCCCTCTCCAGCCAAAAAAGAATGGGGACATGCCGCTGGACACCACAGTATTAAATAGCCAACCTTCCAGGAAGGTCACTTTGTGGTGTTGCTTCATGCCGTCAGAGAGGCCTACCAAAGGTATGTTGCTGCACCTTGCACGATCTTCCACATCCTCAGCCCTCTCCTCAAGGACACTTACACGGTAAGCACTAGTACATTATGTTAGATAACAACTAGCTTTGGCTGTAGATGTTGGGTCGATGATTCAGCTTATCTGATCCTTTCCTGCAGTTTCCTTTGATCCTCACAGAGGAGGTCCACCTCCACAGCCACTGTGTCAATTTTGGCTTTTAGCTTCTACGGAGGTTCTAGAAGAGTTTACTGCTTAAACTATCTGTGCAGTCACATCCGGGCAGGGCGCAATGGATGCCTGTGTTAATGTTGATGTGCCGCCAGTCATATCCAAAACAACCTATTCCCCATTCATGCCATCAACTGGATGCAATGCGGGACAGTCAGCAGCCTAGATGTCTTCACTTTTCCCATTGTGGAAGTGACAGAGGAGTGGGCTCCGATGTTGCACCAGCAGGGGGAGGGGAGGGAACCCCGGTCTCAGTCAGCAGCCACAGAACTCATAGTCAGCTAACTTGGTAGTCCAAAGTGACCAGGCAACACGTGCAGCTAACCTGCTTGCCCCCCAGTTGACCTCCATCAGGCCAGGCTGTCAAGAAGTGCACCACAGCAGTGAGCAGCTCTGGTTACCCAGACATCCACTGCAGTCCAGAATCAGGAGATCATTAAGGTCGAGGAGCACCACATCTCCACACTACAAGGTAGGCCTGGGTTCCAACCAGCTGCAGAGATAGGCACCTGCAGGGGAGCAGCATTTATATGATGGAGGAAAGTTGTTTTGTCCTATGCGGTTGAATGGGATGCACAATCCAGGAGTTGGGGTACCTCCGGCATCAAGTCTGAAGTGTCCACCACCATCCCGGTGCTGGGATAAAGAAGCACCACGGAAGAGTGAGGCACCAACTGGGATTGTTTTGCATGGCCAAGAGCCAAGTACCAACAAAACTCCCAGCAGACAGAAGGTGGAAAGGAGGCCCACTGGGCCTGTCCCCGCAGTGCGTAAGTTTATTTTCCCTGCGGGCATGGTGGTACCCGGATCCAAAGTACCAGTGGGGCAGAGGCACCCCGCACTCTCCTCTTCTGCGGAGGCCCTGCCTGCCCTGTCCAGAATGACCTGCAGTCATCCATGGCCATCAGGAAATCTTGTCCAGACCTATTACCCCCCAACCTTCTACCCTCCCATGAGGAGCATCTCCAGGCCCATGACATCATTAGCACGAGGGCCTTGGAGCGGCAGCCAAGTGGCTGATGCAGGGCACCACCACTCAGTAGGCAGCTGGGGGCCAAGCCACAACTGCAGCATTTCCGGGGAGACAGCAGTGTCCAGTGATGTGATTGCAGCCCTGCTAGAAGGCGGATGGTGAACGATAAGAGCAGCAGCCCAACTGAGCTATTCAAGCAGCAGCTGCCCTCTTCTGTGCTCTGGCCATGATCTCAGAGTTTCAAATTGCTTATGCTTGTGGTTTTGTTATTCCAAATATAGTTGGATAGTATTTTCTGCTGTTTGTGTTTATAAAAGGATAATGGGATAGGACATGAAGAGATAACATGGATAGGACATATAATATCTGAAGTACAACTGGCATTTTAATTGATTGTTTTTCCCCACCTAGTAAGATTAGGAAAAGACCAGTTTCCTATTTTACGTTTAACTTTTTGAATGACACTTTTGCTATTGAGTTTTAACATATGTTCTAGAGTATTTGGAAAAGGTATTCCAAAATATTTTGTTTTTTTGGGCACCAGACAGCATTGCATTGCTTAATCATATCTGATGCACAATGTATATTTGAAGGAAAAAATTAGCATTTAACGTGTAACCTGAAACTGCTGAGTATTTTTAGTTATAGCCAATATTATTGGGGATTGATGCCTCTAGGTCAAAATAGATAACAGGACATCATCAGCATATGCTGAAGTCTTAATACTACTGTTATTAAGTCTAATAACTTTATTGTGTGGGGAGATCCTAATAAAGTTAGGAAACGGTACAATAGTTAGAAGAAAAAGAAGGTAGAGAGGGTGCAACCCTGTCTAGCACCTCTATAGAGACTAAATGTGCGGGGAGTATAACCAACTAAAGGTTTCGCTGTAGGAAATATATAAAGAGCTTGGAAAATGTCAATAATAGGTTGACCATAAAAGGTTGACCAAAGTGCCACAACTCCGTAACCTTAAACAAAAATTGCCAATTCACTTTATTGAATGCTTTCTCTGTATCCAGTGCTAGTAAACCTGAGGGTGGATCCACAGTAGGTACGTATGAAAGGACATTTCAGTACTCTTGCAAAGTCATCTTTTTGCCCTGGTCACCCCCATATTTTTGTTGCTGACTGGTGCTGATGATAACTGGCTCTGACTTTGCTGTGTGCTGTGTTAGCCAGACCCAAGCCAGTGCTATGTTAAAACACACACATGTAGTAGAGTACACTAGGTATTAGGTTACCCTTCCAATTGGCCTGACAGACCCTGTAAGTCCTTAGTATATAATAGGGAAAGGGTGTACAATTTGCCTACAAGCCCCTAGTATATAATAGGGCATGGAGGTTAGAGGCCCAGCAGAAGTTCTGCACTTGCATGTGTGCACTTTTGTGTGCTTCCTGTCCTTTCAAATGCAAGTCTGCCTTGCTGCCTGTCTTTAAAAGTTAAATTCCTACCATTTGCATGACAGCCCCTATAAGTCCTCAGTAAATAATATGGCAAGGGGGTTCCAACTACCTATTAGACCCTAGTACATAAAAGAGCATGGAAGTAGAGGCCCTGCAAAATTGCTGCCCTTTGCATGTGGGCACTGCTGATGGTTTTCTGTCATTTTTAAATGCAGCCTGACTCTGCAGACTACATTTAAGTGAAAATAGAGTCCCAATTCGACTTTGGTCTGTGGGCACTTTAAATGTGGTGATCTACCTTATTTTCACATATTAGGTACCTCCAGGGTCTCACCTAGGTGTCCCAGGGGTGGGCAGTCATGTAACTATAAACAGGGGCGTTATAAAAGATGTTTTATAAACCCTGGTTAGGGAAAAAACAGCTCATTTCATTTTTCATTTTTCAAATGGTGTGGGATTTTTATTGTGTGCTGTGTCTCACTTATTTACTGTATTGGTGTTTTTGAATGCTTTACACTTGTCTCCTAAGTTAGGCAGTTAGGCCTGCCAGCTCAGCTACAGCTACTAAGGGTTGAGCCAGGGCCTGATTTACTGAGACCTTTACTGAACCTATATTTAGTTAGTGGCCTTATTGCCAGTGGTAGGTTCATACTTACCGCTACCAATAACCCACTTTCCAACAGGTACGGATAATCTATTTTTCATGAATCCAACTTGGTTGGTGTAAATTAACTGATAGTAGCCAGAATTTTGGCATAGATTTTACAATCCTCATTGATTAATGATTTTGGTCTGTAGTTAGAAATGACTGTGGGATCTTTGTCTGGTCTGGTTTAGGAAAAACTATTGGTAGGGCTTTATAAAAAGAGCCAGCAACAGTCACATTTTGTGCTACATTTGTAAAATGTAAAAAGAGTAAGCAGATAGGGTGCATATCTAGAATTCAGCAGGGATACCATCTGGGCCAGGAGATGTTCCAGAATGAAATGAGGCAAAGGCAGATTGTACTTCGGACGGAAATTCAGACATCTCAAGAATCTCTATAGTTTTGAGTACGTATTGATTAAGGCTAGACATATTACATGACAACAAAAATTCTTCAGTTATTTTAGAGTCAATTACATCAGGGTTATGATATAATTAAAAATTGTATTTTTGAAATTCCGTGAAGATATATTTGGAGAATGTCCATGATTGCTTAGAGTCTGAATGAATAGCATTTGTTCATAGCTTATTATTTTTGATACATGAATAATTATCTATTGGCCTGGAAGTACGTCTTATATTTATTGTTTGATATTTGCACAACACCACATTTGCCAAGCATCCAGGTATATTTGTATCTTAACTTTCAGTAATTGTGCTTTAGACATCATAATATTTGAGGAAATATATACACTTTCATACGTAGAAATTTCCTTTTCCAAGTTAGTGTTTTTAGGGCAAAATAGTTTGTTTTCATGAGCTCAACAGATATAGTCAAATATCCTGTATAAGCCTTGAAAGCATGCAGTCTAGTTATGGTAGAGGAATCATTGCCTACATTAAGTGTAAAAAAGTTTGTGATAGAGTTTAAGCATTCAGTTATATGTTCATCTTTGAGAAGAATATCAACAAACATATTTCAGCAAGGGCTATGAAGCGAGGGTTCTTGTTAGACATGGCATCCTAGGCGTGGCTTCCACCTGTCTTTTTTGCCTTTGCCTCCTGTGTTTGTTGACTGTGTGCAGGATTTTGTTTTTGCTGTTTTTTTGTACTCTGGGTTCTTTACCACTGCTGATCAGTGCTAAAGTGCAAGTGTTCCCTGTGTAAATTCTGATTATGATTGGTTATCCATGATTGGCACATTTCATTTACTAGTAAGTCCCTAGTATAGTGCACCATGTGTGCCAGGGCCTGTAAAGCAAATGCTACTAGTGGACCTGCAGCACTGATTATGCCACACACATGAGTAGCCCTATAAACATGTCTCAGACCTACCATTTCACTGTCTGTGTGTGCAGTTTTACTCATACTCCGGTAGGGCGATGTGTCAAATCTTCTGTCGCACGGCAGGAGCTGCGTCAAATCTTCACTCGGAAAGTCAGGCTGCATTGTTTCAGTTCGGCTATGCAGCGATTTTCTTGTCGCAAGGCAGGCTGTCCGTCGTTTCCAGCAAGCTGTGCATCGATTTTCAGCGCACAAGGAGTTTCCTGAAGAGATGAATTCTTTTTGGCCCTGAGACTTCAGAAAAAGGGAGGCAAGCTCAATCCAAGCCCTAGGAGAACACTTCTCAGCAAAGTCAGAGGCCAGCAGGGCCACAGAAGGGCAGCAGTCCTTCTTAGTAAAGTAGTCCAGATGAGTCCTTTGGGCAGCCAGCCAGGAGGATCTCCTCTTGACAGTTTGCAGGTTCAGGTCCAGAGGTGTCTGAGCTGGTGGGGTCAGAGTCCTAGTTTATATACACCAAAATGCCTTTGAAGTAGGGGAGACTTCAAAGAGTGATTTTGAAGTGTGCAAGTTCCCCTTTCAGTACAGGTCTGTCTGCCAGAGTCTCAGTAGGGGGTTTAGCAGTCCGTTGTGTGAGGGCAGGCCACTAGCCTTTAAAATGTGTCAGGCCCTCCACCCTTCCAGCCCAGGAAGACACATTCAGTATACAGATGAGTGCAGGTGTGACTGAGTGTCCTGTGTTTGTGGTTGTCTGGATTAAATGCACAAGGAAGCGGTCACCCAGCTCAGACGTTGATTGGAGACAGGCTGTAAGGCACAGATAAATTTTAAGTGCAGAGGAATGCTCATTTTTTTAAAGTGGCATTTCTAAAATAGAAATATCAAATCCAACCCCACCAATAAGCCGGATTTTCTATTACCATTCTGGCCCTACTAAATATGACCTGGTTACCCCTTTCTGGTCAGAATCTACCACTCAAACAGTATATGAGGGTAGTCCTAATGCTAGCCTATGAAAGGAGGAGGCTGCACAGTAGTGAAAAACACATTTAGGAGTTTTCCACTACCAGGACACATAAAACACACATGTACTTGTCCTGCCTTTTACCTACATAGCACCCTGCCCTATGGGCTACCTAGGGCCTACCTTAGGGGTGACTCATATGTGGAAAAAGGGGAGTTTAGGGCTTGAGAAGTACTTTCAAATGCCAAGTCGAAGTGGCAGTGAAACTGCACACACAGGCCTTGCAATGGCAGGCCTGATACATGGTTAAGGGGTTACTTATGTGGGTAGCACAACCAGTATTGCAGGCCCACTAGTAGCATTCAATTTACAGGCCCTGGGCAGTTGTAGTGCACTTTAATAGGGACTTACAAGTAAATCAAATAGGCCAATTGGGAATGAACCAATGTTACCATGTTTAAGGGAGAGGGCAAATGCACTTTAGCACTGGTTAGCAGTGGTAAAGTGCACGGAGTCCTAAAACAAGCAAAAACTGTGTCAGAAAAGTGGAGGGAGGCAGGCAAAAAGTTGGGGTGCTGGCCATCCTAAGGCTGCCAGGTCTAATAGGCTGTTTGTGAAAAACTCTGGACAGTCACACAAATGGAGCTGCGGTGTGCCCTGTATAGCCTAATAGGTCTTCCTGGGCTAAAGTGGTGGGAGGAGACGACACTTGGACCTGAAAAGGGTTGTGCCTATCCTTACACAATGGAGTCTCCAGCCTTCAGAGTGTGTCTGGAATGTTGGCAGGAAAGGCAGGGTCTTGTACACTACAAACACTTTCCTTTGAAGTTTGTCTACTTCAAAGGCAGAAATGAGTATAAGTATTGGACTAAAAACCCCAGACTTTTAGAACACTTCTGGATCAAGAGGAGACCATGCCAAGGAGAAAAGCTGAAAAGCTATGAGGAGGAGTACTGCCCATTTGCAGTGTGTGCTTTGCTGGGTTGGCCTGCAGTTGCTGCTTCTGCTTTGGAGAGGACAAAGACTGGACTTTGCTGTGTATCCTGCTTGTGAAGTTTCTCCAAAAGCTTAGACTGAGCTTGCCTCCTGTTAAGAAGTCTCAAGGACAAATGTGTTTTTCACTACTGTGAGGCCTTCCCCTCCCATAGGATAACATTAGGGATTCCTTATTACATTTATTAAACTTTAATTCCTAAAACAGAGGAGGTAGTTATTTCATGTTTGGTATCTATGAACCTGTAACGATAAACCCTCTTTAATTGTAAAGTCGAATTTATCAGTACAAGTTTGAAAATGCCACATTTAGAAAGTCAAAAAAGCAGATGATGGACGGAATGCTGAACAATGCAAACATTCACCCCCAGTCACAGATATCTGGGTTAATCCATTGTTTTTCTGTCCACCAGGCCACCCCAGTTTGGACCCAGCCATATGCAAATCAGTCTTGACCCTGTTCCCTATGGGAACAGTCCAGCTTGAACTGCCAGGCCAGGTCCTCCCTGGACCTGAAACAAGCATCCTGGGACCGGTTTTGGGGTATCACCCTGACAAGACCATGTCCACTCACCTGAATTCTAGGTTCCACTGGAGCGAAGAGAATAAAACCCTCACCCCTAAACACTATTCTCTTGTATCTGAAATGAACAGGGAACAAGCCAATAGCCTCCGGGGGAAAGGGATAGGGAACATGGATTTGGGAAGGGAAGAGAAACAAAACACTGGTTCACGAAGGAGTGTCAGTGTTGGTCTAAGAAAGTTGCCTCAGGGCTTGATGCAGGAATTCTAAGACCAAAAACAAATCAAAAACAAAAGAACTACAACTATCACAGAGTCTTTCAGCAAACTAACAAGAATTATTATCATTCGATTGGGCAATCACCAAGTCTTTCAGCAAACTCACAATAATTATTAGCGCTCGATTGCTGAACTATTAAGCGCGCTTTTCTAACTCACAAAAAAATCGTTATAAAATTAAACTGAATTTGTCTTTTGTTATTCGTTTTCACCCAATAGACTTGCTCCAAAACAATCAGAATAAACATTTAAGTTCGCATAGAAATGGAGCAATGATTTCAGGAGTTCACAACACTTAACTTCAATGCTGCCTTTAAAAATACTTCTCAAGCTGTCTTTGGAAAATAGTCTTGTATCACGGGTTTCTCAGCATCGACGAATGTCTTTCATAATGCACCAAAAGGTCACTTATCTCAAGGAGGCTGAAAACATGGTGTAAGGAAATGCCTCCTTGGCATGGTTACCCCCTAACGTTTTGCCTTTGCTGATGCTAAGTTATGATTTGAAAGTGTGCTGGGCCCCAGCACCAGTGTTCTTTCCCTAAACTGTACTTTTGTCTCCACAATTGGCACAACCCTGGCACTCAGGTAAGTCCCTTGCAACTGGTACCCCTGGTACCAAGGGCCCTGATGCCAGGGAAGGTCTCTAAGGGCTGCAGCATGTTTTATGCCACCCTAGGGACCCCTCACTCAGCACATGCACACTGCTTCACAGCTTGTTTGTGCTGGTGGGGAGAAAATGACTAAGTCAACATGGCACTCCCCTCAGAGTGCCATGCCAACCTCACACTGCCTGTGGCATAGGTAAGTCACCCCTCTAGCAGGCCTTCCAGCCCTAAGGCAGGGTGCACTATACCACAGGTGAGGGCATATGTGCATGAGCACTATGCCCCTACAGTGTCTAAGCAAAACCTTAGACATTGTAAGTGCAGGGTAGCCATAAGAGTATATGGTCTGGCAGTTTGTCATACACAAACTCCACAGTTCCATAATGGCTACACTGAAAACTGTGAAGTTTGGTATCAAACTTCTCAGCACAATAAATGCACACTGATGCCAGTGTGCAATTTATTGTAAAATACACCCATAGGGCATCTTAGAGATGCCCCCTGAGAACCTACCTGACTTCTAGTGTAGGCTGACCAGTCCCTGCCAGCCTGCCACACACCAGCCATGGTGCTGTCCACATGGGGAGAGTGTTTTTGTCACTCTGTGGCCAGGAACAAAGCCTGTACTGGGTGGAGGTGCTTCTCACCTCCCCCTGCAGGAACTGTAACACCTGGTGGTGAGCCTCAGAGGCTCACCCCTTTTGTTACAGTGCCCTAGGGCATCCCAGGTAGTGGAGATGCCCGCCCCTCCGGCCACTGCCCCCACTTTTGGCGGCAAGGCTGGAGGAGATAATGAGCAAAACAAGGAGGAGTCACCCACCAGTCAGGACAGCCCCTAAGGTGTCCTGAGCTGAGGTGACCCCTGCCTTGAGAAATCCTCCATCTTGGGTTTGGAGGATTCCCCCATTAGGATTAGGGATGTGCCCCCCTCCCCACAGGGAGGAGGCACAAAGAGGGTGTAGCCACCCTCAAGGACAGTAGCCATTGGCTACTGTCCTACCAGACCTAAACACACCCCTAAATTCAGTATTTAGGGGCTCCCCAGATCCCAGGAAATCAGATTCCTGCAACCTGAAGAAAGAAGAAGGACTACTGACCTACAAGCCTGCAGAGAAGGAGAAAGACGACAACTGATTTGGCCCCAGCCCTACCGGCCTGTCTCCAACTTCGAAAACCTGCTCCAGCGACGCATCCGACAGGGACCAGTGACCTCTGGGGCCTCAGAGGACTGCCCTGACCCCCAGGACCAAGAAACTCCTGTGAGCAGCGGCTCTGCTCAACAATCTGCAACAAACTTGCAACTTTTCAACAACTTTAAAGACTTCACGTTTCCCGCCGTAAGCGTGAGACTTCACACTCTGCACCCGACACCCCCGGCTCGACTTGCAGAAAACCAACACCTCAAAGAGGACTCCCCGATGACTGCGAGCCCATGAGTAACAAGAGACGACCCCCCTGAGCCCCCACAGCAACGCCTGCAGAGAGAATCCAGAGGCTCCCCCTGACCGCGACTGCCTGTGACAAGGGACCCGACACTTGGAACCAACACTGCACCCGCAGCCCCCAGGACCTGAAGAAACCGAACTCCTGTGCAAGAGCGACCCCCAGGCAACCTTCTGCCTAGTCCAGGTGGTGGCTGCCCCAAGGAGCCCCCCTGTACCTGCCTGCGTCGTTGAAGTGACCCCTGGGTCTCTCCATTGTTTTCAATCTAAAACCCGACGCCTGTTTGCACACTGCACCCGGTCGCCCCTGTGCCTCTGAGGGTGTACTTTCTGTGCCTTCTTGTGTCCCTCCCGGTGCTCTACAAAACCCCCCTGGTCTGCCCCCCGAGGATGCAAGTACTTACCTGCTGGCAGACTGGAACCGGAGCACCCCTATTCTCCATAGGCGCCTATGTGTTTTGGGCACCTCTTTGACCTCTGCACCTGACTGGCCCTGAGCTGCTGGTGTGATAACTTTTGGATTGCCTTGAACCCCCAGCAGTGGGCTGCCTATGCCCCAAACTTGGGACTTGTAAGTGTTTTACTTACCTTCAAAACTAACCTTTACTCACCTCCCCCAGGAACTGTTGATTTTTGCAGTGTCCACTTTGAAAATAGCTTATTGCCATTTTTACAAAGACTCTATGTAGTATTGCTTTCATTCAAAGTTCCTAAAGTATCTAAGTGAAGTACCTTACATTTAAAGTATTAATTGTAAATCTTGAACCTGTGGTTCTTAAAATAAACTAAGAAAATATATTTTTCAATATAAAAACCAATTGGCCTGGAGTAAGTCTTTGAGTGTGTGTTCCTCATTTATTGTCTGGGTGAGTACAACAAATGCTTAACACTACCCTCTGATAAGCCTACTGCTCAACCACACTACCACAAAATAGAGCATTAGAGTTATCTACTTTTGCCACTATCTTACCTCTAAGGGGAACCCTTGGACTCTGTGCACACTATTTTTTTTACTTTGAAATAATATATACAGAGCCAACTTCCTACACATGGTTCGAGAGGGGAATTTCACAAACCGACTGGAATGTTTCGATTATTTGAGATAGATGGAATACTGCTCGTAAATTCTCCAGCCGCTGCAAAAGTAATCTGCTCCAGAGAGGGAAGCTCTGATGAAACCGGGAACACCTGCAAGCGAAGGAAGACTCAAGCCAAGCACAGGAAACACCTTGGCAGTTCTGTTTATGGACTGGTGTGCTGGTGATGAGTCATCAGACACATGCTGGTGATGAGTCATCAATCATGAGGGGTGTGGATGTCGTGCTGGTGATGAGTCACCAGACACATGCTGGTGATAAGTCATCAAACGCTTGTGATGATTCACATGAAGGAATTCGATGTCTCCATAAACCACTTGGCACACAGTTCACAAATGGGATAACACTTGCTTTTATCAATATAAACAAACATGCAATGTAATATTCGGTCTTCAGATGGAAGATCATTTTCCTCACAAGTTACAGGGAAGTGCTGTGCTGTAAACACATTCATGACATGTTTCATCTTTTTTCATACATGCAGATTTATTTTGTTAGGGAGCAGTAAGAAGTGTGCTTGTGTGAGTGCGAGTCCTAACATACCCCTCATCAGCCAGGATAGCTTGAATCCAGTCTCACAGTGAGCACGGGCCCAACGTCTGGGCAAACCCTTCCCATTTGGGGCGACAGAGGCAAAAAGAACAGATGATGGATGGAATGCTGAACAATGCAAACATTCACACCCAGTCACAGAGATCTGGGTTTAAACCAGCGTTTGTTTGCCCACCATGCCAACCCAGTTTGGACCCAGCCAGATGCAAATCAGTCTTGGCCCTGCTCCCTACGGGAATAGTCTAGCCCGAACTGCCAGGTCTGGACCTCTCTGGACCAGAAACAAGCATCCTGTGACTGGTTTTGGGGTATCACCCCTCATCAGCCAGGCTAGCTTGAATCCAGTAGCACAGTGAGTGCGGGACCCACGTCTGAGCATACCATTCCCACTTAGGGCGACAAAGGCAAATAAAACAGATGATGAACAGGATGCTGAGCAATACAATCATTCATCGCCAGTCACAGGGATCTGGGTTTAATCCATCGATTCTTTTCAGCATTCTGTCTATCATCTGTTCTTTTTACATTTAGAAAGTTGGAATTTCCCTGCCCTTAGCCATCTGTGCCTGCTGCATGACTTAGGTCACATGACTGGATGTAACTGACAGTTGAGACTTTGTGAATTCACAACAAACAGTCACACAATAGTGGGATTAGCCAAGACTAATGCCATTTCCCTAGGCAAGATGGGGGGGGTGGAGCTGAGCACAGCCCCACTTGCATCTATATAGCCTGTGCTCTTCCTGCACACAATAGGCTTAGATGTATTGTTGGGGGAGCCAAGGCAGGAGAGGTAGGAAACTCCTGGAAATTCAAAGAACCTCTCTGGAAACTTCTCCTACCTTCTAGGAGCAGGGCACCAGGGTATACAAGTAGGGCTCCCAGACACACTCTTCAGTTCACTACTGGTCCTGTAGGAGGACTTTTAGAGTACGGCCTGCTGCTGTGACCTGCTGTGCACTCTGCCAGACAGCTACTATAACTGGAAGGACTGCTTTGATGCCTGGAGCCTGCCTTGAACCTTCAGAGGCCAGCCCTGCTGTCCAGCACTGCATCTTCACCTGCACCCAGGACTTCCATAAGTGGGTAGTTTGCTGGCCTCCTGTTCAGAGCCACCAGGACATAACAAACTCCCACCATGTTGAACCCGCAGTTGTACCCAACCTGAGTGAATCCTGAGCACCCAAGAGGTCTCCATCCACTCCTGAACCCTTGGTTGTGGTGCTAAAGGTGCCAAGATGGCCATTTCCCAAAACTGAGGACAATATTTCCCCAAAAAGTCCTTTGAGAAGCTGGAGGAAACCAGGACCAACCTGCTCGCCTATCCGCCAGAGGTGCATTGCCAGTCAGATTGACTTTGCGGCTTCTCCTGCTACTTTCTTCCCCACAGCAGAAAATCCTTTTCAGTGTTCTATTGGGTCGTATTTTATAGAGCGCCCCGCTCTCTCATGCACGGGGAATTGTCTTGGTAATTGGAATGCGGGGGGGGCTTGAGATTCGCTGGGAAGCGGTTGGTGTGTGGAGACGGGCCGGTGAAATGTGCGGAGAGGAAAGCTGTTTTGTTCTGCTGTCACTACAATAAATCTACCAAAACTAACCAAAAGTACTTCATTTCAGTGCGACGAGTGACAGCAGGATTTCCACGTGTGTAGGGGTGCGGCACTCCACTGACGGCTTGTCCTCTTGTGTGCCTTGTTCTTCCCGATATTGAGGAACCTTCTCGGAAGCTTTTATTTGCACTTTCAAGTGGGTATTTGTTCCCTGTGGTTGCGCGTTGTGGCCTCATTACTAACGTGTGGCAGCGTCTCTGCAGCATGCACGTCACACCACGTACGGCAGGCATTTTAAGTGGGATTACGGCTATGCGTGTCACGGTGACACGCACACCATAATTGGATTCCATTTTGAATTGGGCATTTCTTCAGCAAATACGCAGGATGAGAAATGTACTTTTTGATCAGTTATACCATCGGTGATATGCACACCTTATTGGACACAACTTTGTTCTTCCTTTTTGGCCATTATTTTTAACAAATGACACTCCACCAATTGGATACAATTTTAATTCGGCTTCCAATCATTCAGGGCCATATGTATCACATGTACACCTCGTAGGGTGCAATTGTTTTTTTTTAGCCATAATTTTAGACAAATTACTAAATTGAGCAACAAAACACTATGCAACAGTCCATTTTACCACCCACACCATTCATTCCCAATCCTGCTTCACCTGATTCTGACTGGGAACAATGGAAGGAAGCTTTTGAAGCATATTTAGATGCGCTTGAAGGTGAAAACTTGACTCACAAAAGGAAATTTGCAATTTTGAGACATTGTTTGGGAACTGAAGGTTGAAAAATCCTTAAACACATTCCTAAAGAATTAGTATTGGTAATTGAAGGTGAAGGGGATAGGGATGGTGTGGAAGATGAGGATAAGACAGCAATTTTTAGACTTTTTATCCTTGGCCTGGTCTCCCTTAACTTTTTGCCTCTGTTCTCCAGGTTGATGATGTGTTTTGGACTCTGATTTTACTGTTATTGTTGCTCTGGGCACTTTACCACTGCTAACCAATGCTAAGTGCAAGTGTTCCTTTACAAAATGTGTATGTAGTTGGCTTATCCATGATTGGTATATTAGGTTTAGTAGTAAGTCCCTAGTAAAGTGCACTAGAGGTGCCAGGGTCTGTAAATCAAATGCTACTAGAGGGCCTGCAGCACTGGTTGTGCCACCCACATAAGTAGCTCTGTAATCATGTCTCAGACCTGCCACTGCAGTGTCTGTGTGTGCAGTTTTAACTGTAAATTCGACTTGGCAAGTGTACCCACTTGCCAGGCCTAAACCTTCCCTTTTCTTACATGTCAGACACCCCTAAGGTAGGCCCTAGGTAACCCCAAGGGCAGGGTGCAGTGTATGGTTAAGGTAGGACATATAGGCCCTCATTACAACCCTGGCGGTTGGTGTTAAAGTGGCGGTAATACCGCCAACAGGCCGGCAGAAAAAAAATGGGATTACGAACACGGCGGAAACCGCCAACATAGACAGCCACTTTAACACTCCGACCGCCACGGCGGTAACAAACAGCGCGGCGGACACCGCCAACAGACAGGCGGAAGACAATGTACCGCCCACCCTATCACAAGATGCCAATCCGCCACCTTTTCCGGGGCGGAACCAGCGCGAACAAAAACACGGCGGAAACAGTACACAGAAGGGAAAACACTCACCTATCCACACCCCACGAGGAACCAGGACGCCATGGAGCCAGAACTGCAGATACTGCCAGCGCTGGTCTTCCTGCTCCTCAATCAGGAGCTCCAACGACGGCGGCGATGACCACAGTGAGTACTGCACCTACAACACAGGGGAGGGGGAGGGAAAAGAGAGTGACACACACGCAACACGCAACACCCCCACCCCCACCCTCACCCACAACACCATACACATAAATACATGTTACAACATTACGTATACACCATACAAAACCCCCTTGAATAACGCAAGGACAAAAGGAAATGAGTTGAACGATTGTAATCAATAAAAATCCAGTAGTCAAAACTCAAAATGCAGTATATACAATTATGTGCACCAACAACACACAACCGGATAGTGCACCAATCATTGTCCGTGGACCACTGGGCCCAAAATGCATGGGCGAGGCCCACACTAGATACCTGACTCCAAACTGAGAGAATACTGGAGGGGCATCAGATTGAAATGAAACAGGCACCTCAGGGGGAGGGGGGTACCTCAGCCTGATGAATGCACGACGCCACTGCTCCACGAGGGGGCTCCGCTGTACAGGTTGGCATCGATGTGCCCAGAAGGTGTGACACTGGTCCCTCAGTCGGTGCCACCATGCCCTCTCCTGACCTGCCCTTCAGTTTCTGGCCCTTCCCCACCTTGGATGGTGGCGCAGCTGTCTTGCCACTATCCCCTTTCGTTTTCCCTCAGCCCTTGGTGGCAGGTGTTTTGTGCTTTTCTCTCTGGGATTTGGGCAACTTTTTAAGTTTTGCAGATGGCGGAATGTCCTTGCCCTCGCTCCGTGGCACACTGGCAGCCCTGATGCTTGGTGCACTCCAATAGCCCGTAGTTGCTGGCACCACTGTGCCTGGGGATGTGGTGGCTGAGGAGCTGGGTTGGGACCTGGAAAGCCTGGCCCTAGGGGACGGGATGGGGAGGTGTTGGGAAGAGGTCAATATTAGCCAGAAAAAGTTTTTTAGACACACTGGGATGGTTAGATGGAGGGGGTTTGGGAGTGGGGGAAGAGGAAGTGGTTGTAGGAGGTGTACTTCTGCTGAATTTGGGTGAAAGTGCATGGGCTGGAGGCTGTTGTGAGGTGGATCACTGTTGGGTGGGTGTGTGCCTGCGTTTGTGTAGTTTGGGAGGAGGGCTCACAGACACAATGGTAGAGGACACAGGGGATGTGTGAATGGTAGTGGGGGTGGTGAATGCACGTGAGCGGTGTGTGGTGATGGGCGTGCTGGTGATGGAGGCAGTGGCTGAAGATGTAGTGCACGCAGGTGTGAGTGGAGACGAGACTGGGAGGGAGGAGGGAAATGTGGAGGAAGGGGACACAGTGGAGGCAGTGGATGTTGGTATGTCTGCATGGGTATGATGCCTGTGTGAGTGCCTGTGGGATGTGTGGTGCTTATGTTTGCCTGAGCCACTTTTGTGTGTTGAGGTGTGTGCATGCTGGTCTGATGGTGTGCTTCCGATAGGCTGAGGTACAGGGGATTGGGTCTGGGTGGAGGAAGTTGGAGGGGGAGGCTGGACACAGGGATAATGGCTGCCATCAGTGCTGAGGCCAGAGCCTGAAATGCTCTCTGTTGGGCTGCCTGACCCAAATGAATGGCCTCCAGGTATGCATTTGTTTGTTGCAAATGCCTCTCAACACCCTGGATGGCATTCACAATGGTAGATTACCCAACATTGAGGGATCTCAGGAGGTCAATAGCCTCCTCACTAACGGCAGCAGGGCTGACTGGGGCAGGGCCTGAGGTTCCTGGGGCGAAGGAGATGCCCACCCTCCTGGTTGAGCGGGCACGGGACACATGCTGAGGGGCTGCTGGGAGGGCGGTGCTGGTAGGGGGGGTGGCGGCTGTACCTGTTGAAGCGGTGGGCACAGAGGTGCCCGCCACCGCAAGGGAGCTCCCATCAGAGGAGGAGTCGGTGTCACTGCTGTCTGCTCCTGTCCCTGCCGTGGAGCTCCCCTCGCCTTCCGTCCCACTGGTGGCTTCAGACTCCATTGTTTTGCCATCCATGGCCAAGTGGGATGCAGCTCCCTCCTGCTTCGGTGCCACTGCTTCTCCGCCTGATGATGCTATTGCACACAAGAACAGGGAGACCACAAAAAGGGGGGGAGACAGAAGAAAGACATGTTTAGTGCATGCAACACCACTACCGTTGGCGGACACTACAGACACAGCAGTCCTCTGCACTACGCCATGCACTTATAGTTCCTAGATTATTCACAGGGCCATGGGGTACAAGGCCTATGCCCGATTGCTGCACACATGGAAGTCACAGGAGCATGACTAGGTGTAGATGGCACTAACCACTAGTGGGGTTGGGGTGCCACTGAGGCTGCCTCATAAGGGACCTTGCCTACCAAGCTCGCCCTGGCCTAGGGGAACCCACTGCCCACCTCCCCCACCCAGACACCTCGTAATGCGCGCAGAGTCAGCTGAATGAGAGTGTACTCACCCCCTTGTGGCTGCTGTGATGCCCTCAAGTGCCCATCCAACTCCGGATACGCCACCCCCAGGATCCGTAACATCAGGGGGGTCATGGTGCCACAGGCACCCCTCCCACATTGGGAGGCCATCCCCAGCCGGGCCTCCGCCATCTTCTTGCTCCAGCTGCGAATGTCCTCCCATCTTTTCCGGCAGTGGGTGCTCCGTCTGTGGTGGACCCCCAGGGTCCGGACGTCCTTGGCCATGGGACAGCAAATATCCTTCTTCTGGTGGGTGCTGACCTAGAGGAATAGTGCAGGGGAAAAGGAAAATCTTTACCCGTCCGGACCGTCAAAGTCAGTGGCCCACCCTTGCCCTGACGCACATACACTTACCGTCCGCTCATGCAGGCCTCAGTCCCACCCCCCCCACGTATCTTCCATCCACACCACTCCAAACAGGCCTTGCCCATGCAGCATGCTCACAGTGTACTCACCTGTTTGTCTGGAGGACCGTAGAGTAGCGTGTACTGGGGAGGACCCCATCCACTAACTTCTCCAACTCCTCCGAAGTGAAGGCAGGGGCCCTTTCCCCAGACACATGAGCCATCGTCGCTTCCAGACACAGGTCACAGCAGCACTTGCAGTGTAGGTCCTCTCCTGTCGAAGGTCAGGTATCAAGTGAGTGAACATACAGAAAATGGTGGTCACGTCTGCGGCGGTGCGTACCGTCACCGCCGGCGTACATCGTTATTGGCTCCTGGGACCCATAGGGTCCAATGTTCACCAATGCAGGATTGCGCTGCAGTCTTCGACCACCTACCTCAATGGCGTAGTACGCCAGCGGAGTTACCTCATATCCCCTTGTCCCACATTACAGGTCAGACAGCCACCATTTCAGGGGGCCACAAGGCATTAATAATAACTGCGTCACACCTATCTAGGCCTTGCATACACACAGTAACAGGCACATTGCGGATTAGTAAATGTGTGAAAATGACATTTTGTGATACCTCTGTGTTGGCTGACTCTCTGCTTGCTGTTCTCGTCCATAGGGCACGTCCGTTGGGGCAGGTGATGAGCTGGCCGCATCCTCCGGTGTACAAACCGCTGGTGGACCTGTCGACAATGGTAGAGAGACACGTAATAGTCACCTACAGACTTGATTGTGCAACAATCCACGAACTGTGAGCCCAGTTGGAGCCAGACCTGATGTCAGCTATCTGCCATCCCACAGTGATACCCCCTCTAGTGCAGGTCCTGTCAGTACTCCATTTCCTGGCAAGTGGGTCTTTTCAAACAACAGTGGCCATTGCATCAGGGATGTCCCAGCCAATGTTCTCTAACATGTTGGCCAGAGTGTTGTCTGCCCTGCTGAAACACATGCGCAGCTACATCGTTTTCCCTCAGGTTGATGATTTGCCTACAGTGAAAGGTGACTTCTATGCCCTGGGACATATCCCCAACATCATAGGTGCCATGGATGGGACTCATGTGGCCTTGGTACCCCCTCACAGGAGTGAACAGGTGTACAGAAACCGGAAGAGCTACCTTTCAATGAATTTGCAGATTGTGTGTTTGGCAGACCAGCACATCTCCCATGTGAATGCCAAGTTTCCTGGTTCAGTGCATGACGCTTACATTTTGAGGAATAGCAGCATCCCTTATGTGATGGGGCAACTCCAGAGGCACTGTGTGTGGCTAATAGGTGAGGACAAGGACCCTATACCCTGTGAATAGTTGTCTGGGTCTGGGGTTGTCCCTATGGGTTAGTGTGTGTCTAACAGTTGTCCGTCGACATTTGCAGGTGACTCTGGGTACCCCAACCTGTCATGGCTACTGACCCCAGTGAGAAATCCCAGGACAAGGGCAGAGGAATGCTTCTATGAGGCACATGGGCGAACAAGGAGGATAATAGAAAGAACCTTCGGCCTCCTGAAGGCCAGGTTCCGGTGCCTCCAAATGACAGGTGGTTCTCTCTACTACTCACCAAAGAAGGTGTGCCAGATCATTGTGGCCTGCTGTATGCTGCACAACCCGGCTTTGCGTCAACAGGTGCCTTTTCTGCAGGAGGATGGTCCAGCTGGAGGTCCTGTGGCAGCTGTGGAACCTGTGGACAGTGAAGAAGAGGAGGCAGAAGAAGAGGATATCGACAACAGAAACAACGTTATCCAGCAATACTTCCAGTGATACACAGGTAATAAGATATCACTGCCTCCCACATCTCATACTATTGCTTGGCCTATTATAAGTCTGTCATTTTCACCCAGTGTATGGACCCTGACTTTTCACTTTGCCTTTCCATTTAACAGATGTGTGTTCCACTTTGTGACCTCTGGTATATTTCCTCATGGACTAGAGCTGTGTTACATAGGTATGTTGACAATTAAATTGACATTGCTATATTCCATAGTTATTGCAATTACACATTTATGAAAGCACAGACTGAATCCAGATTGTTTTGTGATTGATGTGTGTTTTTTTGTGCAAATAAGTGGAGGGGGTTGTAAAATGGTCAGGGGTGATGGTGGAGGAATGTTCATGGCAGAGTCCAGTATATTTGTTTCACAGGTGCATTGTCCAAAGGGGCATAGGAAGTGGAGCAAGGGCAGTTTAAGGATGGACAGGGTGACAAAGTGGGAGAGAAGGATGACATTCAGGGGGGTCTCATTTCCTGGCGGGGGTCTTGGCAATGTTCTCTGTCTTGTTCCTAGATCTCAGGGACCGTTTGCGGGGTGGCTCACCATCTGCAGGGGGTGGGGTGCTGGTGTCATGGTCCTGTGGCGGTGACTCCTGTCCACTAGCGCCGGCGGAGGTGGTGGGCTGTTCATCATCCAGGCTAGTGTCAGGGGCCCCTTGTTGTGCCACAGTGTTCCTCCTGGTGCTGACAAGGTCCTGCAGCACCCCCTACAATGGTGACCAGGGTGGTGTTGATGGACTTCAGTTCCTCCCTGATCCCCAGATAGTGTTCCTCCTGCAGCCGCTGGGTCTCCTGAAAGTTAGCCAGTACCGTTGCCATCGTCTCCTGGGAATGATGGTACGCTCCCATGATGTTGGAGAGGTCCTCGTGGAGAGTGGGGTCCCTGGGCCTGTCCTCCCCCTGTCGCACAGCTGTCCTCCCAGTTCCCCTGTTTTCCTGTGCCTCTGTCCTCTGACCCGTGTGCCCAATGCCACTGCCCAAGGTCCCTGATTGTTTTGGGGTGGTGGGTTTGCCTGGGTTTCCTGTAGTGGTGGGCACACTGCTGCTTGATGTGTCCTGGGGACAGAGGGATGGGCCCTCTGGGTTGGTGCTGTGCTGGTGTTTCCTGAGAGGGGAGGCTCTGTGGTGGCTTGTGCCAGTGTCCGGGGAACTGACTGTCCCGAGGTCCCAGATGGGCCGGGCTGGTCATCTTGATCCAGTTGTGCAGAGCTGCTGTCATCACTGTGGGCCTCTTCTGTGGGGGGACTGGTAATGTCTGGAGCCTCCTGTCCGGTGATGTTGGGTAGGGGTCCTGCAGGGGTGTAAAGGCATGAATATTGCATCAGTGTGTGCCATTGTGTGCAATGGGTGAATGACCCTGTACTCCAGTGCTTGCATTATTGTCTAGGTCCTTGTGTGATACTTGGTTTGGGGTCTGTGTGGGTATCTGTAGTGGACATGCTTTGGTGATGGGTGTCCATGCTTTGGTGTTGCGTGCAGGGCTTGGTGTTGGGATGGGTGGGTTGTGATAGTGGGACATATGTGATGTGTTGGAGTGATGGGGGTGAGGGTGGGGGTATGTGATGGCATGCAGGTAGGGTGGGGGGATATAGTAGTAAAGCTTTGACTTACCAGAGTCCATTCCTCATGCTACTCCTGCGAGGCCCTCAGGATGCAGTATTGCCAAGACTTGCTCCTCCCATGTTGTTAGTTGTGGGGGAGGAGATGGGGGTCCACCGCCAGTCCTCTGTACTGCAATCTGGTGTCTGGAGACCATGGAACGCACCTTCCCCCGTAGGTCGTTCCACCTCTTCCTGATGTCATCCTGTGTTCTTGGATGCTGTCCCACTGCGTTGACCCTGTCGACGATTCTGCGCCATAGCTCCATCTTCCTAGCAATGGAGGTGTGCTGCACTTGTGATCTGAATAGCTGTGGCTCTACCCGGACGATTTCCTCCACCATGACCCTGAGCTCCTCCTCAGAGTACCTGGGGTGTCGTTGAGGTGCCATGATGTGGTGTGGGTGATGAGTGAGGGGATGTGTTTGTGTGTGTTGTCTGAGGTGCGTGGATGTTGTGTGAGTGATGATGTTGTGTGTCTGTGGATGCTAGTGTTGTTCCTGGTGGTGTCTCTCTCTGGCCTTCTTTCGCAATTTTGGCAGTAAGGGTTTGTGGGTGATGTGGGTGTGTGTTTTATATTGGATTGGATGTGTGGGAGTGGTATGTGTATGTCTATCAGGTGTGTGTATTTTGAATTGTCCAATGTGGCTGTGTTTTGTAAATGTGTGTGTATTTTGAGCATGGAGGTGTGTACCGCCCATGGAATACTGCGGTTAAAAGGCCGACGCGTGGATTCGTGGGTCGTGATAGTGTGGGCGTATTCCTGTTGGCGTGACGGTGTTGTTTTTTTTATCACCAGTTTATCATTGACCTTTGGTTTGGCGGACTTGTGTGGGTGTCTGGATTTTGGCAGATTCCGAGCTGTGGGTCATAATAGCTTTAGCGGAATTCCACCGCCGCAGCGGTGTGTTGGCGGTCTTCTGTACAGCGGTAAGCGGGATTTACCACCAGGGTTGTAATGAGGGCCATAGTAATATGTTTTACATGTCCTGACAGTGAAATATTGCTAAATTCGTTTTTCACTGTTGCAAGGCCTGTCCCTCTCATAGGTTAACATGGGGGCTACCTTTAAATCTGATTAAAGGCGAGATTCCCCTTGGGAGTGGATGGACATGTGGAGTTTGGGGTCTCTGAGCTCACAATTTAAAAATACATCTTTTAGTAAAGTTGATTTTGAGATTGTGTGTTTGAAAATGCCACTTTTAGAAAGTGGGCATTTTTCTTGCTTATACCATTTCTGTGACTCTGCCTGTTTGTGGATTCCCTGTCTGGGTCTGTTTGACAGTTGGGCTGGTTGCACCTCACACTAGACAGTGACACAAAGGGAGCTGGGGTGGAACCTGCATATCCTGATGAGCCATCTGTGCTAGGAGGGAGGAGAGGAGTGGTCACTTACACCTGAAAGGGCTGTGCCTGCCCTCACACAATGCAGTCTCCAACCCCCTGTTGAGTGTCTGGGGCCTGGCCCAGACAAGGCAGGATTTCACATTCAAAAGAGACTTTACTTTAAAGTGGGCCTATTTCAAAGGCGAAATTGGGAATAAGAAGGGCACCCAAAACCACAGACTTTAGAAACCCTTCTGGAAACAAGAGGAACCTCTGCCTGGAGAAGAGGTAAAGAGCTGAGCAAGAAGAGCTGCCCTGTCTGTGACTGTGCTTTGTGGAGCTATCCTGCAGTTGCTGCTTCTGCCAGAGTAAGAGGGGAAAGACTGGACTTTATGTGCCATCCATCTTGAGAAGAAATCTCCAAGGGCTTGATTTAGAGCTTGCCTCCTGTTGTTTGAAGTCTCAAGGACAGCAAAGACTTCTCTCTGCCAGCAGCTGGAGTCTCTGGAGAGACTCCTACTCTGTCCTGTGGTGCCCATTCAATTCCTCTGACCCTGAAAGGAGAAGCTGGCAGCCTAAAGACAAGGAAATCCACGCACAGAGCGTCGTGCGGGGAAAAGATTGACGCGACTCCGAACTGCAGCTGAAGAAACAACGCGCTGCCGGCTTCGCAGCTGAGAAACGATGCTCGCAGGAAACGCGACCGAAGAATCGACGCACGGAGCAGGAGAAATAACACACAGCATCGCTGACGGAGGCTGGGAGATCACAACCCGTCCTGCGGGGTTTTCGGATCATCGTGCGGCTGGATTTACGACTCAAGTACTGCTGTGCCCGGACCCGAGAGTGCTAACCGGATCGACACATCGCTCTCCTGCGGAGAGAAGAAACAACGTGCCCTGACCCGGCAAAAGGAGAAACAACGCATGGTCCCGCTCGTGAGTAGAATCAACACATCGCAAGCCCTTTTTGACACGCACTCACCCGTGCTGGGTTATTTTTGACACGCCCAAGGTACTTTTTCACGCTGACAGTGTGTGTTTGAAACTACTTAAAGACTCTTTTTGCATTTTTATTGATAACTTGACTTGTGTATTGTGGAATTTTGTCATTTTGGTTTTGTCTTGTTTAGATAAATATTTCCTATTTTTCTAAACTGGTGTTGTGTCATTTTGTAGTGTTTTCATTGAGTTATGTGTGTGTTGGTACAAATACTTTACACCTTGCACTCTGAAGTTAAGCCTACTGCTCTGCCAAGCTACCAAGGGGGTAAGCAGGGGTTAACTGAGGGTAATTCTCTTTTACCTGACTAGAGTGCGGGTGCTTGCTTGAACTGGGGGTAACCTGACTGTCAACCAAAGACCCCATTTCTAACATTGGTGATCAGCGGTTGGGATTTGGACTTGTATTTGTACTTGGCATACAGTGATTAAGTGTACACTACTATTTTGAGTGCAGACCACTACGTGACCACATACTGCTTGTTTGGTGATCTTTGACTTTTTCTCTTTTGCTTGGATTTTACCCTACATCCATTTTTGTGGTAATCTTTGATTGACTTCTGAACTTCATTTGGGAACATTTCTGCTTTTTGGAACTTTGCACTTTTGTTGGCTTTTCATCATGCCTCAATCTGGAGATGCATCAGTTGGAGCTGCTTTTGACCTGAAGAAATTGGATAGCTATACCAAGGTCCAGTTAAAAAAAGAATTCTGTAAAAGCTTTAACAGTCCCATTAAGATCTTATCCAAGAAGGAGGATCTGCAAAAGGCGCTGAGTGCCTGGGTGACAGCCAAGAGCACTGGAGAGCACACAGAGGATGAAGAAGATGAGGAGGAGGAAGTGCAGTCCATACACAATGGTATTGTGGGTGGGCCTGTTATGTCCAGGGAGAGGGTCTCCAGGGCAGGTAGCAGTGTCTCATCTAAGGGTCTGACCCTTGAAGAGATGCAGGACAGACAGGCAGAGAGGGAACACCAGAGGGAGTTGGAGAAAATGAGGATGGCACTAGAAGAGAAAAAGATTTTGTTGGCTCATGAGCATTGCTTGAGAGAGCTGGATCAGAGGAGCCAGTCTAGTAGGGATGGTGGCAGCCACATCACAGTGCAGCCTGAAAGGAGGGTGCACATTCCTAAGGATCTTGTGAAGGATTATAAAAGGGAGGACGATATATACTTGTGGTTTAAGGGGTATGGGTCTGCTCTCCATATGAATCTGGTCCCTGAAGCTCATTGGGGGGGCGGGTCTGTGGAAGCACTTTGGGGTAGAGGGGAGGGATACACTTCCAGCCTTAGGGAATGCCCCGAATCTCACCTACTCTATAATGAAGGATGCCTTGCTTACAAGGTATGGTCTTACACCTGAGCAGTACAAGGATAAGTTTAGATCCTACAAGAAGAAGGAATCCCAAACATGGTTGAAATGTGTTGATTCTTATTGCAGGTCACTGGAAGGTTGGGTGAAGTGCAGTAAGGTAACTACGTATGAGGGGCTTTACAATCTGATTGCTTGGGAGCACTTGTACAGTTTATGTTTTTCCAGAGCTGTGCCAGCACCTGATTGACAGCAAGCTGACCGACCCCAGGAAGCTTGCGCAGGAAGCGGACCGCTGGGAGAGCACCAGGGTCTAAAAGAGGTATGGGGGAGACCATTCCAAGGGTGGGCAGGATCCCTCTCAGAAGAAAGGGGGGGTAAGGGTAAACAGGAGGAGTTCTCTAAAGGGCCCCAAACTGATTCGCAGGGTAAGGATTCCCAACCCCCCAGGGAAAGTGAAGCCAGTGGCAGGTGGTCCCCCACGTAAGTGCTATGCATGTGACCAAGTTGGTCATGTGAGGGGGGACCCCAAATGCCCCAAAAGTACACCGGCACCCACTGGTGCGCCGTCCCAGGGTTTGACCAGTGTAGAGCTTGGGGAGGAGTTGGTTTCAGGTGGGTGGGAACCAGCTGAGATGACCCTTGTCTCATTAGGGGACAGTGAGATGGTCCAGAGAACCCTAGTGCCTGAAAATACTAAGAAGTACAGGCAGTGGGTGACCATCAATGGACGGAGGGTGGAGGTTCTGAGAGACACAGGAGCCAGTGTGACTACAGTGAGGAGTCAGCCGGTGTCTGAAGAGCAGATAGATCCCCGGGTACTTTACCAAGTAATTGCGGGGGACAACGCAGAGCGCCTGTGCAGAGTGGCGCAGGTTCCATTTGAATGGGGGGCAGGGTCTCAGGTTCCTTGAAGGTAGGTGTGAGTCCAACCATGCCTGTTGATTGTTTGCTAGGCAATGACCTAGGGGATTCTCCTTGGAAGGAGGTGGAACACAGGTCTCACTTGGAGATTTTGAGTCTGCCTGGGTGGGTATGCATATCCACCCGGTCAATGGCAGCCCGTCAGGGTAATCAAGAGCCCCTGGAGCCTGAAACAGTAGCCCAGGTGACTGCCAAGAAGAGGAAGGACAGGGGGCGTGGGAAACCGGCCCCAGAAGTTCCCACGGTCTGGGAGGAGGTGGATCCTGAGGGTGAGGCCGCAGAGCCCACAGGGGAATAGGTGGCTGGGGGAAGTCCCTGAGCTGTCGCAGTGGCAGCAGGAAGGGGGCCCACCAGGGAAGAATTCTGTGCAGCACAGAAGTCATGCCCTACTTTGGAGGGTTTGCGGCAGCAGGCTGCAGACCAGGCGGCTGGCAAGGAGCCAGGATCACACCTGATCTATTGGGAGGATGACCTCCAGTATAGTGAGCCTAAGGTTCCTGAGCCTGGGACAGCCCGTGTGCCGGTGGTACTCCAGTGCTTCAGGGCCTTCCTACTGGGGTTGGCTCATGATGTGCCTTTAGCTGGACATTTGGGGCAGGACAAGACCTTTCAGAGGCTTGTCACCCACTTTTACTGGCCCCTAATGCGCAGGCTCTCAGATGCACATTGCAGGCCTTGTCAGACTTGTCAGGCAAGTGGCAAGAGTGGGAGGAAATGTAAGGCTCCCCTCCAGCCTTTGCCTGTTGTCAGTACTCCCTTTGAGAGGGTAGGCATTGACATTGTGGGGCCTCTGGATCCCAAGACAGCCCTGGGCAACAGGTTTATCCTGGTCTTGGTGGACCATGCCACCCGATACCCAGAAGCCATTCCGTTGAGATCAATCTCTTCCCCTGTGGTGGGTTGTGCTTTGATGGGGGTTTTTACCCTCATGGGGTTCCCCAAGGAAGTGGTGTCTGATAGGGGTACCAACTTCATATCCACTTATATGAAGTCTCTGAGGAAGGAGTGTGGGGTAACCTACAAGTTCACCACCCCTTCACACCCCCAAAGTAATGGTCTGGGTGAGAGATTCAACCGCACCTTGAAAGGCATGATCATGGGCCAGTCAGAGCACTTGAGGCCGAAGTGGAACGTCCTCTTGCCATGCCTTCTGTTCCCCTAAAGGTAGGTGCCTCAAAAGGGACTTGAGTTTAGTCCCTTTGAGCTGATTTATGGCCACCCTGTGAGGGGACCTTTGAGTCTGGTTAAGGAAGCTTTGGAGAAAGCTCCTAGTAAACCACCCCAGGATGTATTCAGTTACATGCTGGCTCTGAGAAACCAGACTGCCCGCTTCAGGAGTCTCACTCAGGAGAACCTGGAAGCAAGCCAGGAGGACATGAAACGCTGGTATGACCAGAATGCCACTCTGGTCGAGTTTCAACCTGGACAAAAAGTGTGGGTGATGGCACCAGTGGAGCCTGGGGCGCTCCAGGATAAGTGGGCTGGGCCATTTGAGGTGGTGGAGAGCAAGAGTGAAGTCACCTACCTGGTGGACTTGCGGTCTCCAAGGAACCCTTTAAGGGTGCTGCATGTCAACCGCCTCAAACCTCACTTTGTGCGGACTGAACTGTCCATGCTCCTTGCGACAGATGATGGGGTAGAGAAGGAGAGTGAGTCTCTTCCTGACCTCCTGACTGCAGAAGAAAAAGATGGGTCAGTGGAGGGAGTGATCCTCTCCCCCTCCCTGATTGAAGAGCAGCAAGGTGACTGTCGCCACATGTTGGGACAGTTTTCCTCACTGTTTTTCCTGATCCGAGGAGTCACACACTTGTGCACACATGATGTGGACACTGGGGACAGTACACCCATTAAACAGAAGGTTTACAGGGTGACTGACAGGGTCAGGACATGCATTAAGGATGAGGTATCCAAAATGCTTGCCCTATGGGTTATTGAGCACTCCAGCAGTCCGTGGGCTAGCCCAGTGGTATTGGTACCAAAGGCTGCTGCACCTGGTGCCACTCCAGAACTTAGGTTCTGTGTGGACTACCAGGGACTCAATGCGGTCAGCAAGAGTGATGCACACCCCATCCCCCGAGCTGATGAGCTCATTGACCGGTTAGGGACTGCCAAGTACCTCAGTAAGTTTGACTTAACATCTGGGTACTGGCAGATAGCCTTAACTGAGGGGTCCAAGGAGAGGTCAGTATTCTCTACGCCAGATGGACACTTTCAATTTAAAGTGAAGCCATTTGGGATGAAGAATGCCCCTACCACCTTTCAGAGGTTGGTCAACCAGGTGTTGGCTGGGCTGGATGAGTTCAATGCCGCCTACCTGGATGATATTGCTGTGTTTAGTTCCACATGGGAGGAACACCTGCAACACCTCTGGAGAGTGTTAGAGGCCCTGCAGAAGGCAGGCCTCACTATTAAGGCGAGCAAGTGCCAAATAGGGCAGGGTTCTGTGGTGCATTTAGGACACCAGGTGGGGAGTGGCCAGGTGGCACCCCTCCAGCCAAAAATTGATACCATTCTGGCTTGGGAGCCCCCCCAAGATCCAGACTGAAGTGAGAGCCTTTTTAGGTCTCACAGGATATTACAGGAGGTTTATTAAGGGATATGGTACCATTGTTACCCCCTTAACTGAGTTGACTTCTAAGAAGCAACCCAGGAAAGTGATCTGGACAGAGGCTTGCCAAAATGCTTTTGATGCCCTGAAGGCTGGCATGTGCACAGCACCTGTGCTGAAGGCACCTGCCTACTCCAAGGAGTTTGTTGTGCAAACAGACACCTCAGAGCATGGTATTGGAGCAGTACTCTCAGAGCTTATTGAAGAGAGCCTAGATCAACCCGTAGCCTTCATTAGCAGGAGGTTACTACCCAGGGAACGTAGGCGGAGTGCCATATAACATGAAGCGTTTGCTGTGGTCTGAGCACTGAAGAAGCTAAGACCCTACTTGTTTGGGACTCACTTCTGAGTTCAGACCAACCACAAGCCCCTCAGATGGTTAATGCAGATGAGGGGTGAGAATCCAAAACTGTTGAGGTGGTCCATTTCCCTACAGGTTGGCTGATGGTCTGGCAAAGGTTCTTCTGCCTTAGTGATGAGAATTCCCATGAGGTTGGGTAGTTGCTCCCCACTTTCAGCTGGTGGGGAGACGTGTTAGACTTTTCATCCTTGGCGTGATCTCCCTTAACTTTTTGCCTCTGTCCCCCAGGTTGTTGATGTGTGCTGGACTCTGATTTTACTGTTTTTGTTACTCTGGGCACTTTACCACTGCTAACCAGTGCTGAAGTGCAAGTGCTCCTTTACAAAACTTGTATGTAATTGACTTATCCATGATTGGCATATTTGGTTTACTAGTAAGTCCCTAGTAAAGTGCACTAGAGGTGCCAGGGCCTGTAAATAAAATGCTACTAGTGGGCCTGCAGCACTGGTTGTGCCACCCACATAAGTAGCTCTGTAATCATGTCTCAGACCTGCCACTGCAGTGTCTGTGTGTGCAGTTTTAACTGTAAATTCGACTTGGCAAGTGTACCCACTTGCCAGGCCTAAACCTTACCTTTTCTTACATGTCAGACACCCCTAAGGTAGGCTCTAGGTAGCCCCAAAGGCAGGGTGCAGTGTATGGTATGGTTAAGTTAGGACATATAGTAATATATTTTATATGTCCTGACAGTGAAATATTGCTAAATTCATTTTTCACTGTTGCAAGGCCTGTCCCTCTCATAGGTTAACATGGGGGCTACTTTTAAATCTGATTAAAGTGTAGATTCCCCTTGCGAGTGGATGGACATGTGGAGTTTGGGGTCTCTGAGCTCACAATTTAAAAATACATCTTTTAGTAAAGTTGATTTTGAGATTGTGTGTTTGAAAATGCCACTTTTAGAAAGTGGGCATTTTTCTTGCTTATACCATTTCTGTGACTCTGCCTGTTTGTGGATTCCTTGTCTGGGTCAGTTTGACAGTTGGGCTGGTGGCACCTCACACTAGACAGTGACACAAAGGGAGCTGGGGTGGAGCCTGCATATCCTGATGAGCCATCTGTGCTAGGAGGGAGAGGAGGAGTGGTCACTTACACCTTAAAGGGCTGCGCCTGCCCTCACACAATGTAGTCTCCAACCCCCTGGTGAGTGTCTGGGGCCTGGCCTGGGCAAGGCAGAATTTCACATTCAAAAGAGACTTTACTTTGAAGTGGGCCTACTTCAAAGGAGAAATTGGGTATAAGAAGGGCACCTAAAACCACAGACTTTAGAAACCCTTCTGGAAACAAGAGGAACCTCTGCCTGGAGAAGAGCTGAAGAGCTGAAGAGCTGAGGAAGAAGAGCTGCCCTGCCTGTGACTGTGCTTTGTGGAGCTATCCTGCAGTTGCTGCTTCTGCCACAGGGCTTGATTTAGAGCTTGCCTCATGTTGTTTGAAGTCTCAGGGACAGCAAAGACTTCTCTGTGCCAGCACCTGGAGTCTCTGGAGAGAGTCCTACTCTGCCCTGTGGTGCCCATCCAAATCCTGGGACCCTGAAAGGAGAAGCTGGCAGCCTAAAGTCAAGGAAATCCACGCACAGAGCGCCGTGCGGGAAAAAGATCGACGCACCACCGGCTCCGCAGCTGAGAAACGACGCTTGCAGGAAACGCGACCGAAGAACCGACGCACGGAGCAGGAGAAACGATGCGCAGCATCGCCGACGGAGGCTGGGAGATCACAACCTGCTCTGTGGGGTTTTCGGATCATCTTGCGGCTGGATTTCCGACTCAAGTACTGCTGTGCGTGGAAAAACAACGCAAGACCTGCCCGGACCCAAGAGTGCTGACCGGATCAATGCATCGCTCTCCTGCGGAGAGAAGAAACAACGCACCCCGACCCGGCAAAATGAGAAACAATGCACAGTCCCGCTCGTGAGTGGAATCAACGCATCGCTAGCCCTTTTTGACGCGCAATCGCCCGTACGGGGTTATTTTTGATGCGCCGAAGGTACTTTTTCACGCTGACAGTGTTAGTGTGTGTTTGAAACTACTTAAAGACTCTTTTTGCATTTTTATTGATAACTTGACTTGTGTTTTGTGGATTTTTTTCATTTTGGTCTTGTCTTGTTCAAATAAATATTTCCTATTGTTCTAAACTGTTGTGTCATTGTGTAGTGTTTTCACTGAGTTACTGTGTGTGTTGGTACAAATAAATTACACCTAGCACTCTAAAGATAAGCCTACTGCTCTGCCAAGCTACCAAGGGGGTAAGCAGGGGTTAGCTGATGGTGATTCTCTTTTACCCTGAATAGAGTGAGGGTCCTTGCTTGAACAGGGGGTAACCTGACTGTCAGCCAAAGACCCCGATTCTAACAGCAATCAAGTCGTTAGACTCCAGATTTAAAAAGTGCAAAAATTTCACATTACAGAGACACAAATTCTGTAGAAGAGTACAAGCCGAAGGCAAATCAGTATCCTGTTATGTAGGGGCTTTAAGGATTTAAGCTGTTTCCTGTGAATATAAGGAATTTGAGGAGGAAATGATAAGAGATCAACTAGTGGAAATGACAAACAAAATAAAATAGTACAAGAAGCTTTATTGTCTACACCCAATTTAACGTTGCAAAAGGCAATAAAAGTAGCCACCAGAATCAAGAGTACTGTGTCATTCATGGAACAAATGGCCATTTCAGACAATAAAAATCAGTCTCAACGGCAAGATGTGGTCGAGATAAAAAGCAAAAATAAAAAAATCATTAAGAAGGACAGTCATAAACAGATCACAAGGCACAAATCTGACAAGAAGTATACAAGTAAACCACCAGAGTGCTAAAGGTGTGGCAGTACTGTATGTCTCACATTGGGAACGCTAAGACATGTCCAGCCATTGATAAGGTGTGTGCTAGATGTCATAAGAAAGGACACTTTGCTAGGGTGTGTAAGTCGAATAATCTAAATATGAGCAAAGTGAATAGTATGGATTTGAACAATACCTCACCTTCCAGTGATGAAGATGAAATATTTATTGTTAGTGTGGCTAAATCGTCAGTTTATGAATTGAATGTACCAAATCCTAGAAGACCTTTTTGTCAAGTGGCGATTAACAGAATAGAAGTAAGAGTTATAGCAGACTCAGGCTCTCCATTCACGCTGTTGAGTGAAGCAAAATGGAATGAATTATTCAGGAATCAAGGATTTACCTTAACACATTCCAACCTGCGGGGTATGGTGGAAAGTCTTTTGAGGTTGTGGGACAGTAACTATGCATGCCTTCTTGGATGGTTTGACCAAGGTAATTTAGAAGTGATGCTGGATCCGAATAATCCTGAAAAGGTTGTAATGAAACGAGAATACATGAAAGTGTCGACCATAAGGAATAACAAATGGGAACTTCAGTATCCTGAAATATTTAAGAGTGGAGTGGGTTTATTCAAGGGTTTCGTCCACAAAATTAAAGTCAGAGAGCATGCCCAACCAAAGGTACATAAAGTATGTAAGGTACCTTTGGCTTTGAAGGAACATTTAAAAAAAGAATTGGACAAACTGTGCAAGGATAACATCATTGAGCCTATTGAATCGTCAGACTGGGTTGCACCTGTAGTTTTGGCCCGGAAGGCTAATGGATCGTTACGGATGTGTGTAGACTTACGTGACTTGAATGATCAAATTTGGGTGGATCAATATCCGCTACCCAACATATCGGAAATGTTGTCGTCCATCAAAGGAGGGAAAATATTTTCCTTACTAGATATGACATCAGCATATCATCAAATTAATTTACATCCCAGCTCTAGGCATTATACAGCCTTTATAACTCCTTTTGACCTATTCCAATTTAAGCGCATGCCTTTTGGATTAGCTTCGGCTTCTGCTGTTTTTCAAAGAACTGTTGAGAGCATGTTCAAAAACATGCAAGGCATGAAAGCTTTCCACAATGATATTTTGATTTATGGCAAGGATATATCTGAGCATGATGAGAGATTGAGTCGTGCACTAGATGTGTTGAAGATGAAAGGAATAACTCTCAGCCCAAGCAAATGGCACTTTGGTGTAACATCCATAAATTATTTAGGATTTTAGCTATCTGAAGAGGACATTAAACCCAAAGTTAGTTTAGTGAAAGCAGTCAAAGATTTTGCTTGTCCTAAAAATAAAGATCAGTTAAGGTCCTTTATGGGTTTGATTGAGTTTTATGCAAAGTTTGTACCCAGCTGTTCAGAGAAAATGTTCAATTTGAGAAACTTATTTAAAAAGAAATCTATGTTTATTTGGGATGAGTGTTGTGAAGGGGAGTTTGAGTGTATTAAGAAGGAAATTGCTCAAGCCATACCATTGAAACCTTTTGACACCAGAGATCATACTATAATAATGACAGATGCTAGCCAGAAAGGGTTGGGTGCAGTTTTGATGCAGAAGAGAGAGGGCAAAGAGGAAGTTGTAGCATTCACTTCTAGGAGTTTAAGGGGTGCCGAAGCAACATAATCTGTAATTGAACAAGAAGCTTTAGCGTGTTGGTGGGGCATAAATAATTTCAAACAATTTGTTTGGTGCACTCAGTTCACGTTGAGGACAGATCATAAACCGCTTGTACAATTATTTTTGACTAAGGGTGAAGACAAAGCTACTCCTAGAATTGCTAAGTGGCAATATAATCTTTGCGAGCACAATTTCAAGACTGAGTATATAACAGGGAAAAGAAATATGTTAGAGGACCGTTTGTCTAGATTAACTGGTGTTGGCTTATGTGAAGTTGATGTAACAACTGGTACTAATAATGAGTGTGAGGATGATGAAGTAGTTGTGTGTTCTATAAGTGATCATTTGGAAGGGGCCTTATTGGAACAAGAGTGGAGAGATGTGCGTGAAGCAAAAATTACAGGAACTTTGTCAAGTTCAACAATTTCAGTAATAATTTCTTTACAAAAAAGTAGATAATCTGCTGTAGGACCAGAGATATTGCCTAAACGTAATACAATATTTTGAATCTGCAATTGAACATGTATGAACCTACTATTAGCATCACAGTGTTCATGTAAAACTTGAAAAATAAGTTGTTTACAAAAAGAATAACAACGCTATTTTTCTTTTTATCATCTGGAGATGAAACAAAACTTCCAAACCAACCTTTAACCATTGAGGGAGGATAACATTTTATAATTCATGTGTATTTCCTGAATTATACAGATATCAGTCTTATGTCTAGAAAGATATTAATTTATCCTTTTATGTTTCATTGGCTAAGGCCTTTGACATTTAATTAAATAACTTTAAGTTGGCAATCTAACAACATAAATTTAGTAAAAAGAAGAAACGAAAATTAAAAGGCAAAATGAAAGTAAATTAAATCATGTAACAAATGAAAAAAACATATAGCAGACTAAGTGAAAAATGAGCATTCAACAATATAGAGCCAAACAGCCGGGAACCAGGTGGACAAGTATTATAACACTGTAAACAACCTTAAATAACTGGTATGTGAGAAAAGACATAGCAGTATAAATTGTAGAGCTAGGAGGCATCTTTTTCATGCTCTTATCATATGAAAGTGATGATGTTGATCAGGGAAATTAAGTCTGCAGGTCTGTTGCAGTATTTTTTTAAACCTTAATTACATATTCTCATATTTGAATGGGCAAATAAGCCATATTTATAACCTAGCTAATGGGTACATGCTATCACTTTTTCCAGGGGCCAAAAAGTATGGTCCATGGTGTGACCAGGGGCCATTTTTATGCCAACAGTAAGAAAGTGAGGAGTTAAGCACAGGGGAAGCAAAGCATGCTCAGTGAGTTCTGGAGTTATTCTTGGGGTTTCATTCAAAATTGCCCTCCAGATTAAGACACTAGTCTCTAGAATCGTCATAGATTTGACATTTCTGTTTTATGCTGTGTCTGAACAGCTATCCCTCTACAGCATCATGGGATGAGCCTTCTCTGCTTGCTATTACTATTTTTGGTGAATCACGTGTACAAAGGAAGTAATTTGAACATTGAATTGGACTAAAATAGATTCATAAGCCTCACAATCTCCTTATGCCTTAAGCCTCTTATCTGTAAATGTCAGGGGTGCTTAGAAGCAGGGATCAAACCTGGGATCATTCCCTGCTTTCCCACTCAACCAAATTGTGTGACCCAAAACAATTGTTTTATTTAACTTTGCCTCATTTGTTTTTATTTTCACATGAGAGCTTCCTGATATATGAATCCTGGGTGTGCACTGTACAAAACCTCTTGTGTGTGATTTAATAAACTATAATGTTACACATATAATATTAACCCTAGGCGCATAGAGGGTGCACACAAAAACTGACTTGCCTCTTGGGTTACTAATGGCCTTGTTGTCAGGGAGGGGATGGCGTGAAATCTTCCAAGTTCATGTTTGACATCGATCATTTAAAAAAATGCCTTTTAATGGAGTGATATACATGTTTGTGAGTTCTGAAGAACCTTTCACTCTTGTTTTGCACAATAGCTTTAAAATGAAGGTGTTTCTAAGGATAAGTGCTGCAGTTCACCTTCTTTGCTTCTTTTCCTTTCATTTCAGTTACTATGTAAATTAGTAGTTGCCTGTTTAACAGTTTTCAGAATTTCACTGCTAAGCCAAACAGGCAGCAGCCTAGGTAGCAATATGTAAAGGATAGGAGGGCCTGCAATAGGCCCTTGGGCCCTACTTCAAGTATCCCTGACCTAATTATTCGTGTCCAAGTTGAGGAGAGGAAGAATTGTTTGTGAACACGTTTATTTCACAAAATCCTGATGGATGTAGATCTTTTACCATCAACTATTAAAAATTGTATTTGGCAAACAGCTTTTCTGATCATGCCAAGATGATGATGATGCTGAAGTACTTTAAAAATGAGTTGTTGAGGTTTAGATTGTTCTACCTTCATATGTAACGGAATGCGATGGATGTTATCAACTTCAAATTTCTCTGGAAAGTTAAGCTTTAGTAGTTATAGTAGTAGTTTCCACATATGGACAACAGTTAGCTCTTCAATAGTCTCTGAGATGTCAATAATCCAAAGGTTATACTGACTGTTGTAATTTTCAAAATCAAGAAGTTGTTTAGCAACTGGAGGAATTTTTGAAACAAGAGGAGATAACTGACCAATTTTATTCAACTATCTCTAGTTTTAAACTCATTGTCAAAGACATTTGCATTGAGTGGAGCAATATCTCTTTGAATATGCGTAATGTCTAAGTTTATGATAGCAGTATTTCTATGTATTATTTGGATTTCCTCCAAAAGTTTAATAAATGAAGATTCTTGTGTCTTAGTTATTTTGTATTTAAGCGGTAGAGGCAAAGGTACTTGTTTTCTTTTGTTGGAGTATTATGTCTTCACTCCATATCTTGTAGCATGCTTAAATCATTGTTTTTCAATAAGCATGTATGTTAAATATGACAGAGATCTATTGCTCATGTTACTAAAGTAATTTATCACTGAAAACATTGCAAATTAATCAATATAATATTTTAAGCAATCTGGAAATGTCAATGAAAAATAACTTATTTTGTGTTCAAAATAAAAGCCTGTTTTGACAGACCTTTGTGCTGATTTCCTTTGCAATCACATCAGAGACCATGAAATTGATATGCGACGTACCACAGGGATCATCCCTCAGCCCCACTCTTTTCAACATATATGCACAGCTCGCTAACATCATCAATCACAAGACATCACTGTAATCTCCCACGCCTATGACACCTAACTCATCCTCACCCTGATGGACAAAGCAACCATCGCCAGAACAAACGTAACCAACTGCATGACCATGGTAGCAGACTGGATGCAAACCAACTGCCAGCAGCTCAGCTCTGACAAGATGAAAGTACTAGTCTTTGGCAACAAGACCACCCCAAGGGACTCCATCTTGTGGCCATTGGAGCTAGGGCTAGCACCCCCACAGACCACCCAAGAAATCTAGGGATCATCCTAGACAAGAAGCTCAACATGACGGCTCAGGTCAATGCAGCGTGCAACTCCTGCTTCCACATAACAGGCATGCTGCCAAAAATCTTCATATGATTGTTTCAGAACACCAGACATACCGTCACGCAAGCACTCATTACCAGCAGGCTGGACTACGGCAACACTCTCTACGCCATAATCTCCAAACAACTCCCATAGAGACTCAATACCATCCATAACACCTCTGCAAGGCTCCTACTCAACCTCCCATGCTGCACCCACATCATGCAGCACCTTTGGAAGCTTCACTGACTCACCATTCACAAGCGCAGCTAATTCAAACTTCTCATGCACACATTCAAAGCCTACACAACACAGGACCAGAATACCTGAACAGCACCAGATGCCCATACTCTGCCTCACTTGCACACGTTCCCTCCATCCTCAAAAGCAAAACTGAAGGTCACTTATTCTCCTACATCGCACCCAAGACAGGGAAGGACATCCCTCTAAACATCAGAGCATCCACCTCACTTCTTGAGTTCTGTAAGAAGCTGAAGACTTGGCTATACATATAAGTACTTTGGCAGTACCTGTATACCATCTTGGGTGATTAGTGCGCTATATAAATCAATATAACATAACAAGAAGAGGGAGATGCCTAGTTGCAGCCGCTGCCATTCCTGAAAGTGAGTGCCACCTCATGACTGAAACTGGACACAATGAGCTGTTGGCAAGAAGACAACTCCCAGGGAAGCACCAGAGCAGCTCACCAGTACTGCTCAGAACATATTCATGTGAGTAAGGGCAAACAGCGCCAACAGAGCAAGGAGAACATTTACTACCAAATGACCTTTCGCCCCTGTAAGGCGCATTGCTCCTTCTGGTGAAAGGGATCTCACAGTTCCATGTCCATCTTGGTTGCACGTGCTGCAAATCCGAGATAATTGAATTCTATGAGGTGCTGTTTAGTGCTGTTTTAATTAACCTATATTTCTTCAACTGTAAAACATGCCTCTTATATATTTCTATAGTGCCTTAGTAATAACTTATCTTTATATATGTTTATAATGCTTGATAAATTCCTCTTCCCTCTTCCCCCCCCATGTTCCTTTTGACAATAGAATGTCCTGGCAGCTGTGTTAGAATCTTGGTGACAGGATGGTTTGTGGTGAAGTGACTTGGAGTTGTTAAGACTGTGAATAAAGAAACTCCTTCTGGCTCTGGGGGTCTTCTTACTTTTAAACACTGAGAGGGACACCTTTTAAGAAACTCAGCCACGCACAGGAATAACTATGTATAAGGGAGGTATACATAGAGGAGTTTCTAGGCGGTAAGCATGTTTGCCATACTGCCCCTGTCTAGTACCTTTCCCTATGTGCTCCAGGTATCTGTTTGTTGGAGAGTGCCTAGACTCCACCTCAGAATCTGTCTTCCAGAGGTGCTGCTTTGTTCCACAGATTATCTCCGCCTCAAATATATGTTTCACGAATCTCACTCTTTGGACTGGTATGCTGTCAAAGAGTGCTACCTTTCTTTTTTTGTTACCAAGCACTTTAAGAGCAAAATATTGAGATTGGCATCTAGCCTGTTGCACTGACAGGCACAGCTTTGAGGAGTGCAGTTGTAAATCCTTGAATGTGGCATGCCTGCGTGTAGCCCCTGGCACTGTATAACAGGCGTAACGTTCCTTTTGGCACAATTGTCGAGGAGCCTGTCATGCTGACAGGCACAGCTGTGCTAATATTAGAAGAGTGGATATATCGTTTACAAAGGGGAAGTGCTCCCTTCGGCCTTTTCGGCACGGAGCCTGTCACTCTGACAGGCACAGCTGAGCCTTTTTCAGAAGAGCGGATGACAGGCACAGATGAGCCCGCGTCTGAACAGTAAATGTAACAATCTTAGCATTGCCTACGCAAAGCCTGTCACACTGACAGGCACAGCTATTGTCATTTTAGAATGTTCAAGACACCATATTTTTACCAACTGTGCGGCATTCCTAATATTCTAATCACACTGCCTCCTGTCTTCCTCAGCAAACCTCTTTCTTGAAGAATTCATGCTTTTAGGGGAAAGGCACTCATAAGAATTTAACTTGCTCGTGCCGCTGTGTGTCTGCTTTAAACTGTTGTACCACTTCTCAAATGGTCAAATTGACAAATACACTGTGGTGCACTATGTGATATTCTTCAAGTATCCAGTACATTGCAAATTCATCTGAATGTAACTGCTTTGTTCAGTGCTTCTACGTGACTTCAGCGAGCATCTTCACGACTGAAAAACCCTCCTTGTATGACAGAGTTCCTCTTCCGCTGATATTTTGCTGCAAAGAGTCTGTTAGGGCACTGCCTATTTTTTCAGACATATTGGGTGCAACAATGTAATAATACAACAAGACAGTGCAGTATTGTTTTTCATATAGTGATATTAATATTGTAAGATTATTGATCTGAACATTTGAATGTTCAAAGTTAGATTGAGTAAGATAGGTAAAACAAAGTTTATTGCGTAATTGATGTTCCTTATACAGTAAGCCAACTTATAACCAGGAGTATACCTATTTCTCTATTGCAGATAAGAATGGCAGCGGCAAGCATGAGCCAAACCCCTCCCTTCCAAAATTATGTTGGAGATCCAATTTTACCTTGGAAGGAGTGAGTAAAACATTTTGAGTCGTTATCTAGTAGCCATTGGCGGTGAAGAATTCCTATCCTTCAGAAAACAACATGAACTATTACATAATTTTGGAGTAAAAGGAAGGAGAATCTTTGAAAATCTAAGTGACCCTATGTTGGATAACAATGATGAGGACACAGAACAATTAGATGTATACCAAACAACATTCAGGAAATTAGAAGAACATTTTGGTCAAAACATTAACGTTGTATTAGAATGGCACATATTGTTTAGTAGAGTACAGGAGAAAAAAGAAAAAGTAACAAGCTATGTTGGAGTACTCAGAGGGCTTGCAAACAAATGTGATTTGAAATGTTATATTCCTCATTGATTGGTGACCAATTGGTCAGATGAACAAACAATATTAAGATACAGGAGAAACAGCTTACAAATAATCCTGATCTCAAATAGGTGTTGGAAATAGCTAGAAGCATAGAGCACACAGTTGGGTGTATAAAAGTGATTAAACAACCTAATCACAATGTGGAAGTGCATGAAATACAAGAGGATGGGGAAGGTAATACCAAAGTATTAGAAGTCAAACAGAAACATCCTGGCACTAGAAATAAATAAAAAGCCATGCAAGAAGGGGAAAAGGTGAAGTGCTATAGCTGTGGGAATAACAATCACCTGGCTAACAGCCCCAATTTTCCTGCCAAAGTGTATGCAGAAGATGCAGTGAGAGTGGCATTACAAAACAGTGTGCAAAAACAGTGAAAAGCAAGTGCTTGTAGTGGGGATGGAGGATGACAACAAGGATAAATTCATATTTCATATTGAACCACACAAGGACACACAAGGACAATCTGCAAAGTGTATATCCAACTTGTAAAATTGGCTTGGATGGGTACAAGGTAACAGTTTTTGCAGACTTATGTTCTCTGTACAATCTAATTGAAAAAATGTGTTTGAGGATACATTTCTAAAAAGAGATTATAAGTTACAAGAAGCAGATATAAATCCGAGCGGGTATAATAGAGATCCCATTCCCTTATTAGGCATGGCTACTATATGCATAGAGTTTAAGGAGCGTTCAACCCCTGTTAAAATCTATGTGACAGCACAAGGATCCAACTTACTAGGGTGGAGACACCAAAGAGAACCTGGAATGAAATTAGATCCCACCAATCCAGAATGCATCCTACTATCCGAAAGATTATACACTGGCAAATACATTTTCAGAGAGTTCGCAGAATTGTTTGAAAGCAAACTAGGTCTCTTAAGAGATTGCCAACATAAGATCAAACTGAAAAGCAATGTACGTCCTGTGGTGCCCAAGGATAGGACCATACCTCATCTCATGGAGAAACCTCTAAAAGAAGAGCTCATGAAATTAGAGGAGCAGAGTGTAATTAAGCTCATTGAGAACTCAGAATGGCTAGCACCAATTGCAGTTACTAACAAAGCAGGTGGTAAAGGGAAAAGATTATGTTTGGACCTCAGAGACCTTAATGTGAGTATATTGCTTCCCACTACCAAAAATAAATGAAATGTTCAGTATGATGGGAAGCACATGTTATTTTAGTGTGATTGACCTCTCATCAGCATACCATCAAGTAGAGATCCACCAAGAATCAAGGTCATACAGATCATTCATAACTCCTTTCGGAGCCTACAGATATCACAGGGTGCCTTTTGGACTAACTTCCTCTGCTATTATTTCTCAAAGAATAATGCAGCAAATTTTGAAAGGACTCAAAAATGTCTTTGTTTTCAGGATGATGTTTTGGTTTACGGCAATCCAGAGACTGAACATAATGAAACTTTAAGGTCAGTTTTTGCAGCTTTAAAAGAGGCGGGTAGAACCTTAAAGTCGGACCAGTGACAGATTAGTGTAGGATCTGTTGAGTACTTTGGGCACACCATCGCTAAAGACAGAATAAATCCCAAGGTTGATCTTGTAGAAGCTGTTACGGAAGCACCTCCACCCTCTACGAAGGATGAACCAATATCATTTTTAGGACTGATAGAATACATGTCCAAGTTTATAAAAAACTTTTTTAGATAAAGCGGCACCATTAAGAGAATTGATGAAAAAGGGGTCCATTTTGAATGCAACTAAAGGTTGTGAAACCCACATTTTAAAGCATCAATCCACCTATCATTTCCGCACCACCCCTTGGTAATTTTAATTGTGTGATGAAAGACAATCCTTACTACTGATGCGAGTACTAAAGGGTTGTGGACAGTTCTGACTCAAGTGGTGGACAACAAGGAGCAAATAGTGGCTTTTGCATCACAGGCACTCAGGGGGTCATAATTTAATTATTATACTGTGGAAAGAGAAGCATTGGCCTGCTATTGGGCCATTTTACATTTCAAGTACTTCCTGTGGGGCCTACCATTTACCTCGCATACAGACCACAAACCCCTGACCTTCATCCTCCCATCTAAAGGCATAGAAAATACTACACCGCATATCGCTAAATGGGTATTAGGCCTAGAAGGGTACAACTATAAAATAGAATATGTCCCTGGCAGTTTGCCTCTCCAGGTTGCCCATAGAGAAATTTGAAGCCACTGATTGCAGTCAGGAAGGACCTGTACTTGAAGTTGGCTTGCCACGCATCAAAAGAGAAGAATGGGAGGCAGGGACTGAAGAAGATGACACCTTGTCTAGATTAAAAGACAAAATTGTTCAAGGATGGCCTAACAGACAGTCTAATTTACCTGAAAACCTTCAAGGTTTTTGGGGAGGCAGGCAAGAGCTCAGTATTGATGGTAAACTCATTAAAACAGGTGATAAGTTAATACCGCCCAGGAAGTTGTGGGACCGAATAACCGAATTAGCACATGAAGGGCACCCAGGCAGGAATCTCATGAAAAGTAAAGCCAGGGCTTGTTATTGGTTTCCAGGTATGGACACCCTACTAGAAAACAAAGTAAAAGACTGTGTCAAGTGTGCACTTAGTGACAAAACCAAAACTAACAGGAAGAAGTTGGTATACTGTATAACCACGAAAACAGTGTTAGAGTTTCTCATGGATACTTTTTGTACAGAGGGTATTCCTAGCACATTGACTGCAGACAATGGGGTGCAATTTACATAGGAGGAGATGATAGATTTCCTTGATATGTTATCTGTCAATCTTCTCACTACTGCCTTTTACTGCCCTAGGGTCAATGGCTTAGTTGTGGGAGGTAACAGGATGATAAAGGAGTGCTTGCAATTAGCCACGATTTCATGGGATTCTTTGGAGAAGTCCTTACATGACATGCTTTGGTCCTACCACACTACCCCTAATGTAGTCACAGGAATCTCTCCATTCGTGTCAGTTAAGGGGAGAGTACCAGCAAACCAAATTATCACCAAATTGGTTGGGAGGAGGTTAACCATTGTGGGTACAGAGAAATGAAGTGGGAGAATGCATTAAACAGCTCCCAAAAAAGTACAGCGCTCATTATGATATGAGGCATAGAGTACCTAGGAAGACCTGGGAGGTAGGAGACAGACTGGTAGTAAAACTTCCAGCTACCCATAGATAGAAGTAAAAACAGCCACTACTTTGGTCCTAAAAGAAGAACACAAGTGCGTTAAAAATGTTGTAGTGCTGGATGATGGGAAAACTTGGAGTATGGGTAGACTGTCCAAGTATCATGACACTTTTACAGAGATGCCAGAGGATACGGCTCTGGTTGATGACACTGGAATGGTTTTCAGTAACAAAACTTCATATAGGTTCAAGAGAAAACCCCTTTGGCACAAAGATTATTTTATGCAGTAAAATAATTTACATCCTTTTGGTCCTTACATAATCTGTACTCATTAGGTACACTCAAGTATTTATCAACAGAAGTTAGGATAATAATTTTTATTTATTTTTTGCGATATATTGCATGACTTTTTCTTATCTCCTTCCATTCATAAATGAGATATGTGTTGAAATTAACCTATATTTCTTAAACTGTAAAACATGTTACTTATATATTTCTATAGTGCCTTAGTAATAACTTATCTTTATATCTATTTATGATGCTTAGTACATTCCTCTTCCCTCCCCCCGCCCTTCCTTTTGACACTGAAATGTCCTGGCAGCTGTCTTAGAAGCTTGGTGACAGGATGGTTTGTGGTGACTGACTTAGATGTGTTCAGACTGTGAATAAAGAAACTGCTTCTGGATCTGGTGTCTTACTTTTTAACACGTGCCTGCAGGCCCTCGCAACGAGCGTGAGAGTCTTGTGTGCTATATATCACCGTAGGCACTGAGCTTTTATACCTAACAGAGCATTTAACATATAGTGCGATTTACATGTACTAACTTAAACTGACACTGTCCATCAGACATGCAATATTTAAATGTATGCTTTGACTGTCTGACCTCGCTACCCACTCGAAGTCAAAGCCTAAAATGGACATATTTGACAATTTAGTGAGCTTGCACTAGAATCAGGTTCCTGTCATTCCATGGACAGCAGTAACAGTAGTCACAAAGATTGCCTAGTTGCTCTTCAATCACATAGGCCCTGGAATACTGGGCTAACTTAAAGCTGTTCCAAATTCCCTGAAGCGTGGGTACAGCGTTTGGCTATCTTCCGGCTTGCCCACCGCACTTTAAGCTGCACGTGTGTTAGGACATCTGGCACAAATTCCTCAATAAATACATGTGTTGGTCAACTGAACGTAGCTTTGCTAATGTTGGTCAACAGTGCATGCCTGTAGACTGGGCTAGAAGAGACCGTCTCTTGCTCTTTGGCAGTGTCTGATATGTATGCCTTACAGTTTGACCTCACAAGCTGTGTCAATTGATTTTACTAACTAGTTTGATATGCTTCCTCGTGACCTGCCCCTTGTCTCACATATAGTTTGACCCTCTCCACTGCACCCACATTATATAGTTTTAGTAATAATGTTCGTTTTTCAAATAAACAGAGCTGTTTTGTTTTTGCTTTAGTCTATGTGCAGTATCTGCTTATTGTATCCAGTGCCTGACAGGTCTGGCATGAACTGCAGGGGTCTGGAAAGGTTACTGGGACAATTATAAGCAATCCATAATTTCCAGCTGTGTACTTGTTAAGTCCCTTAGAGAAATGATGCTGAAATGTTTATAGATTATCTCGGTGTGACCGCATTACCTAATGCCTGTGAACTGCACCAAAACAGTGTGCTGTCATTCTTCCTTCCTGCAGCAGTATGTTCTGTGTCTTGCAAGCGATTGACTTCATCTAATGTGCTAGCAGTACATGGTTTCTTCGTTTAGAGACTGTGGCAGCTTCTCCATTGGCTATTGAGTGCATTTTCTTCATTCTATGTGGTTAATAAATCAAATGACGTCATTGAGATGCATTCTAAAACGACCACATAAAGAATTAGTTCAAACTAAATATATGTTGTGTTGCTACGTTTTTTCTAATCACACACACTTAGGCAGCTGTGCACTCAAGAGTATAACACGAGATGTTAGATACAGCTGAACACATCTTGCATTATAGAACACAGCGCTAAAAGGCAAGATTTGAGATACCCTGGGCCCTCACTGGAAGTTTCAGTTTCACATGATTAATGTGTACAGTGTTCAGGTCAGTTCTTATTTGGCTTAAGAACAGCGCTCCTTTGGTATGCTGCCTTATAATATACCGGAACCAAATACAAACAAAATACAAATATTCGACATTGAAGCACTAGAGTTTTGCAGTCGTGCAAAACATCAAATAAATTACTTGAACCATTCTCATTCTATATGTAATGGGAAATGGCTCAGACAGGGTGAGCTCCGTTGTATTTCACATGAACGTCTTTGTATGACCGAGCAAATATTGAAAACTCTAACTTTCCTATAGGTGGAGAGGGGGTGGGGGTGTATATCTTTTAAGGCAATGTTAAGAAAGGCCCAAACTGCACTAGAGGAGTGTAGATGTCAATGGTAATGTGAAAGCTGTATTCATTACTAATAAATTTGCATTGATTAGTAGCTAAGAATTTACATGAATTATGCTAACATAGAGAAATCGAGTGTTTTTGGAAAATGTGCCCACTTAAGTGGCCGCCATTACATGTATGACATCAATAAAGAATTTACGTTAGTTGTTTAAATAATGTGCACATGCAGAATTAAGTGTATTAGTGGATCATATTATTTTATTAATGAAGTGGACATGCTTAATTTGAATAAACATAGAGTAATTGTGAAATTGTGGGCCTAGTCAACAAGACCTGATGTTAAGCTTCATGGCATAAATAAATGTTCGTAAATGTAATTGTAAAAGCCAAGAATTAACACTTATTCGTTGTTCACAAAGAGTTGACCAAATAGATTTGTAACACTGCAATGTTAAACTAGTGGATGTCTTAAACTTTCTTCTGAGAACTGTCTGCTGAAATGCAATGTACTACCTACGTATACAATTGTATCCGTGGTAAGTGAGAAGCAAATGTTCCCAGGACGTGACAATGGCTTCACTGACTGGAGTTATGTTTTGCAACAAAAGTTACCTGACGAAAACAGGAGATGGAATCGGGAGAAAAGGAGCCAATCATCGACGTGTGAAAGACTGTCTAACAATATCATGTATATAAGAATTAATGTTTATTGGTTCTACTGTGAACGCACAATATTTTGACCAATGGCGACGTGAGAAACTACTTTATGGATTTTTAGTTTACTCTGACTACGCTTAGTGGGAACAGACATCCTAGTAGTTCCAGTCCCGTTCGAGGAGCAACGCAGTTCCTGATGTCTTCTGTTCCCAGCTTTAGCGTCATTGGGTAATTGTGTTTAATCCTGTTGATGCTGTTTCCTTAGCTTGATGCCCTTTCTAAATTGGATCAGTTAACTTAGAGCCCAACCTGGGTGAGCCAATCCCTTTTAATTTCCCCTTGCCAACACTGACCAGACGGATGTCCAACTGACAAAGAAATCACAGCTTGCTGATCCATTCAGGAGAGGTATAACAAAATGCAATTGTCTTTGTTGGAGATTTTGTACTTTTCTTTTAGGTACCAACCGCTATTTTTGGTAGGGCCCTAGTTAAATGTTTTCCAAATTAACTTTTGTCTAAATTCTTTTTCCATGAAGCCCAAACATGCCATTCACATTAGAGGGTTAGTTAGAGTGTCCTTGTTTAACCAATGCTATTAACAAAGGATTGATCTTATTCATCTGTTAAGTCTCGATGTATGCCATCTCCATTGTTCAGTTATTGATGCTATTAATCTGTATGGTAACTCTTGAATGTTTAATGATAAATGCTTTGGTGAGATTGAGATTCTTTCACTGCTTTGGCCAGCCTGTGTTGTTTGTACATGCACATTGGTACTGAGATTAATTTACGTGATATTAGCATTTTTAATCTAGGGAAATAAACATTCTAACTTTTACAAAAAGATGTGGTTATTCGTGGCCACATAGATCATGGGGCGTAAAGATTACTGACTCAAAGATTCTGATGTTTGATTTATTAGACAGGTTGTATTGTTGCTGGTTAGGTCATGAGTAAAGTTTGTGTCCATGGTGGATTACTCTTAGTGTGAGTCAAAAGGTCCATCAAACCTCTAACGCGTCCCCATATGAATAAAGTATCAAACAACAAATAAGGACAGACGCGCTCACAGAATTTGGTAGCAGAAATGGATGGTTATGTCTCCTGAAGAGGCCACCATGATTTCCCTGATGTAGATAATAAACAGAAGAGTTATGTCTCCCTAAGAGCCTACCATGACTTTCCCGAAACTTTAGGTTTTGCCAATGTTTGTTTGAAGATGTTCTCAGCGTACCTAGTATGATTGTGAATGGAACAGGTTTTACGCTTGCACTGCTTAAGCAAATCACAGGTGAATTGTGATGTTTGTGGGTAATAGGGATTTTGTGTACTCCAATGAAGTTATTTAAGGAGTTTGCGACACAAGACACTATCGAAGGGATTGCACCTATAATTGCAGAACTCGCAAAACAAGGGCCCATATTTATACTTTTTTAGCGCTGCATCTGCGTCTTTTCTTGATACAAAAGCGGCGCCGACTTATAAAATACAATCGTATTTTGTAAGCTGGTGCCGCTTTTGCGTTAAAAAGCGGCGCAAATGCGGCAATAAAAAAGTATAAATATGAGCCAAGGTGCTTTGAAAGAAGTACTAAGCAGCCCATGTAACTCTCCTATAATGGGATTGTAAAAACCATGTGGGAAATTTCAGATTGTTCAGGATTTTAGGAAAATTAATGATACTGTTATTAAAAGTTGTCTAATAGTGCCAAATAGCAGTAATTTTATTTCAGATCCCATGTGATGCTGAATGGTTCACCGTAGTGGACCTATCTCAAGCATTCTTTTTTCTGTACCTCTTCATGAGGATAGCCAGTTTCTTTTCTGTTTTAAATTCCTTGATGGTGTATATTGTTAGTGCAGAATTCCTCAAGGTTTTTCAGAGTCACCGTCCATCTTTAATCAGATACTGAAGAAGATCCTGGAGACATTGGAAATGCCTTTCCAATCAACGTTGGTTCAGTACATTGATGATTTGTTGGTTGCTTCAAAGACGAAGTAAGCATGCAGGCAAGATACTATTGCTTTACTAAACCATTTGGTAAAAACTGACATAAAGTGTCCCTAGCAAAATTGCAATACTGCCAGAAAGAAGTGAAATATTTGGGACATCAAATTGAAAAGAGAACTAGAAAGATTTCCAGAGAAAGAGTCACGCCATATTGCAGATGAATCCCCCAGTTACACAAAGAGATGTCAGAATGTTTTTGGGAATGGTGAGCTATTGTCACCAGTGGATTCCCAATTTTTCAATCATTTTCAAGCCACTGCAGAAACTGACTCCCAAAGAGGTTACTGACTGCCTAAAGTAAGACCAAACATGTATGAAAGCCTTTACTGAGTTGAGAGAAAGTCTGTGGAAAGCTCCAGCTTTGGGAATGCCTGACTACACGAAGCCATTCATGTTGTTTTGTCATGAACGGGATGGATATTCCTTATCTGTTTTGTCACAGGTACATGGCGGTGTAAACCACCCTGTAGCATATTTTTAAGCTACTTTGGACCCAGTCGCAGCAGCTTTGCCTGGCTGTTTGCAAACTGTGGCAGCAGTTGGATTGAGCCTCACTCAGAGAGAGAGCATTGAGATTGGACATCCTTTAACTGTTTTGTTCCCTCACTCCACTGAAGGTTTGCTTACCTGGACAAAAACACAGCACCTCATCAATGCAAGATTGACCTGATTTGAAACTATAATTTTGGGTTCTTCAAATGTTACTCTAAAAAAGGTATACAGTGCTTAACCCAGCAACCTTGCTTCCAAAAGAAAATATTCAAATTGATAAATTGAAAGATGTTGAACATGACTGGCTGGAGGTTACTGATTTGTGTACAAAACCCAGACCTGATATTCGATATACTCAACTGGAAGAAAATTACCAAATTATTATTGTTGATGGTTCCTGTTCAAGAGATAAGATGGAAACACTAAAAGCAGGATATGCTGTGTGCACAATTTCTGGTGTACTTGAAGATTCCTGGCTTCGGGAAGTATTTTCTGCACAAGTAGCTGAATTGATGGCTCTTACTAGAGCATGCCATGCTTTTGCACAGCTTAAAGTTACCAGTTATACAGACAGCCAGTATGGATTTGTAATAGTGCACACTTTTGCCAAGCTATGGTCACAGAGAGGTTTTATGACCTCTTCTGGTTCACCTGTTAGAAATGGTGATAGAATCCATGATTTGTTACAAGCATGCACAAGCACAAGATTGCTGTGGTGAAATGCAGTGCACACAAAGATTGCAAGATTTTGTTTCAATGAGAAATGAATATGCGGATCAAGTCGCAAGGTTGTGCGTATTGAATTGTATATCTTTCAAATACAAATGGGAACTGTTGCCCGAAGAAGAAATTTGTACAACTTATACATTAAGGGGTTCATTACGACCCTGGCAGCTGGAGGAACACTGGCGGTAATACCGCCAACAGGCTGGTGGTGTTCTGCCAGTGTATTATGACCGTGGTGCATTAGCCACGGCCATACCGCCGGCACCTCCACTATATCGCCAGACGTCCGCCGGTCGGTCATAATCCCCAAGGCAGCGCTGTAAGCAGCGCTGCCCTGGGGATTATGAGTCCCCAACCACCAGCTTCTCCATGGCGGTAAACACCACCATGTAAAGGCTGGCGGTAAGGGGGATACGTGGTACCCCTGGGGGCCCATGCACTTGGCATGGGCAGTGCAGGGGCCCCCAGGCACAGCCCCATCGCGCATTTCACTGTCTGAATTTCAGGCAGTGAAATGCGCGACGGGTGCTGCTGCACCCGCTGCACATCAACTTTGCCGCCAGCTCTATTATGAGCCGGTTTCAATGTTGATGTGACTTTTCCGCTGGGCCAGTGGACAGAAACGCTGTTTCCGTCCTCTGGCCCAGCGAAAAAGTCATAATAGGGGGCCACCCAAACCGCCAGGACTGGTGGTATGTTAGCCCCCCCGGCTTCAGCGGTCTTTTTCAAAGACCACCGAAGTCGTAATGAGGGCCTAAATGTTGTTGATACCCTGGATGAATAGAAGAATCTGCAGGAAAATGTTAACAAAAAAGAAAATGAAACATGGATTAAAATGAAATGTGTGCAGAGAGAAGACGACATATGGGTTTCTGGGGAGGGCCAAGTAGTCATGCCAAATTTCCTGCTGACTCCAATGGCTAGATATTATCATGGTCAAGCACATGTTGGGAGGGATGCTATAATTCGAAACTTTGAGCAGTTTTGGTTTAATCCAAAATTTAGCTAGGTTTCCGAAGCAGTTTGCCACCGTTGTATCATCTTTCAACAGATGAATGTCGGAAAAAGAACAGTTGTGAACATGAGCCATATTGGGAGAGAAGGAGGTCCATTTAGCAGAATGCAAATTAATTTAATTGAAAAGCTTATGTGTGGAGCATTGAGATATGTGTTGGTGATTGTTTCCATTTTTAGTCACTGGATTGAAGCCTACCCCACACATAAGAATGACAGCCTTACTGTCGCAGACTTGTTGCTTAGGGAGCTGATTCCACGCTTTGGTTTTCCTGTCTCTTTAGAATCAGTTAGAGGAAGTCACTTCAACAACAAAGTAATTAAATTACTATGTTCAACCATAAACATTGAGCAAAAGTTGCACTGTAGCTATCGCCCTGGAGCATCAGAAATTGTAGAACAAATGAATGGTACCCTGAAGTCACGACTTGCAAATGAAATGGCCAGATGCACTGCCGTTAGTTCTGATGAGTATGAGAAATACACCTGACTGGAAAACTTGACTGTCACCGCATGAAATCATCATGGGCAGAGCAATGAGGTTGCCAGCGGTTCCTGCCAATGCTCTTGTGAACATAACAGATGAAATGGTGTTGAATTGCTGCAAAGGTCTGGTTGATGTGGTTCGCTCTTTTTCTCATCAGGTGGAGGCCACAAACTGTGCAGCCATTCCAAGATCATAGTCACAACCTGAGAGCTGGAGGCTGGGTTGTGATCCAAAAATATGTGAGGAAGACTTGTCTGGAGCCCCGGTGGAAGAGTCCTCACCAAGTAGTACTAGTCACTATTACTACTACTGTGAAGTGTGCATGAGTTCCAAACTGGGTTCATGCCAGTCACACTCAAAAAGTACCCTGTCCTTTGGACAATGAAGAAGAGTTGTTGAACGTACCAACAACATCCAGACAAATTCCAGAAGCAGACAATGAAATTGGGGAATCAGAAAAAGACTCGGAACAGACAGAGGAAAATCCAGATTTCCCTGTAAGATTCTAGATGGAGGACTTACAGGAAGTTGACATTGAGCCAGTCTCAACTGAGGCAGCAGGAGAGTCTAGTCAAAGGAGGGCTCTCCCAGAAGAAAACAATCTTGAAAATCAGAAACAACAGCATACCGACCCGCTAGAAGGGGTTTAGTCAAATCAAAGCCAAACAGATTTGACTCATCCGGAACCAGTTGCAGGTACATCAAGTCAAAATCCTGCAGAGCAGGGAGAAGCTGTGAATCCAGCACTGTAAAGAGCATTGACAAAGGGTACACAGAAAGAAGACAAGTGGCCAAGATCACAAGCTAAAAGAAAAGACTCAATCACATTGTCAACAATTGAAGAAGAAGTAGACACCAAAAGAAGAAAAGATTCGAGTGATGGAGAATTAAGTGGAGATCAAAGACTGAAAAGAAAACACATTGCAGATTGAAGGTACGCGTGTCCTGAATGGGCGTATACAACAACTAGTGATTGGCAAAGCAAATTTTTGTCATTTTGATTTGATCGCTCCATTCCAGGTCAATACTTTGGCACATGAAATTGGTTAATGAACTGAACTTTGAGAAAGATTATGTGATACTTAGAGAGGACACAGACATTAAGAGAAATCTGAAAACACTTTGAAAACCGTTTTTAACAACAGTTAGCATTTTTTGACAGAAATTCTGGAAAAGAGACTAAGGTGGTCATTATAACCCTGGCGGTCGGTGTTAAAGCGGCGGTAAGACTGCCAACAGGCTGGAGGTAAACAATTTGCAATTACGACCGTGGGGGAAACCGCCAACAAAGACAGCCACTTTAACACTCCGACCGCCACAGCAGTACAAACAAGCAGCGCGGCGGACACCGCCAACAGACAGGCGGAGGACAAAGTACCGCCCACAGTGTCACAACAGGCCAATCCGCCACCTTTTCCGGGGCGGATTCGCCACGGATAAAAACACGGCGGAAACAGGATTCCGAAGGGAAAACGATCACCTCTACACACCCCACGAGGAACTAGGACACCATGGAGCCGAAACTCCAAATTCTCCCTGCGATAGTCTTCCTGCTCCTCTACGAGGAGCACGAACACCGGCGGCGAAGACCACTGTGAGTACTGCACCTACGACACAGGGGAGGGGGAGGGAAAAAACAGGGACACACTCACGCAACACCCCCACCCCCACCCTCACCCACTACAACACACACACTAATACATATTAATACATGATAGTTACACCCCCAACCCCCCATACCATAGTAATATATTAAAATCAAGTATGCAAAAATATATATATACACCATTAACAAAATATACACCAAGCATAGTAGTCCAGGTAGTGCTCCAATTAAGTCCGTGGAACACTGGGCCCACACGGTATGGGCGAGGCCCACACAAGATCCCTGACCATGACGGAGAGAACACTGCAGGGGCATCAGAGAGCAAGAAAACAGGCACCTCAGGGGGAGGGAAAGGGGGGCACCTCAGCCGGTTGAGTGCACGATGCCAAATCCATGAGAGGGCCACATGCCAACTGTTCAATCCTGGGGAGTGCAAAGCCACAGTCTCTCAAGTCTTACAAGTGGGTGGGTTGCCCACTGTTCAATCCTGGGGAGTACAAAGCCACAGTCTCTCAAGTCTCTACAGTGGGTGGGTTGCCCACTGCCATATCCTGGGGAGTGCAAAGCCACAGTCTCTCAAGTCTCGACAGTGGGTGGGTTGCCCACTGCTAAATCCTGGGGAGTGCAAAGCCATAGTCTCTCAAGTCTCTACAGTGGGTGGTTTGCCCACTGCTATATCCTGGGGAGTGCAAAGCCACAGTCTCTCAAGTCTCTACAGAGGGTGGGTTGCCCACTGTGCAATCCTGGGGAGTGCAAAGCCACAGTCTCTCAAGTGGATAACAGTCTCCACTGGTTCTGGAGGAGGAATTGTGCCCAGAGTGCTTCATCCTGCTAAGGACAGAGGTAATGGATGTCTTTCTCCACTGGTTCTGGAGGGGGCTTTGTGCCCAGAGTGCTTCATCCTGCTAAGGACAGAGGTAGTGGATGGATCTCTCCACTGTTTCTGGAGGAGGCATTGTGCCCAGAGTGCTTCATCCTGCTAAGGACAGAGGTAGTGGATGTCTTTCTCCACTGGTTCTGAAGGGGGCTTTGTGCCCAGAGTGCTTCATCCTGCTATGGACAGAGGTAGTGGATGTATCTCTCCACTGGTTCTGGAGGAGGCATTGTGCCCAGAGTGCTTCATCCTGCTAAGGACAGAGGTAGTGGATGTATCTCTCCACTGGTTCTCGAGGGGGCTTTGTGCCCAGAGTGCTTCATTCTGCCCGTGATAGACTCAGTAGCGTCAGTGCCCTTGGAGCTCATGGGCCAGCGGTGCTTGAGACGGCGGTGCCCTGTTCAGCGGTGCTTGAGGCGGCGGTGCCCTGTTCAGCGGTGCTTGATACGGCGGTGCCCTGTTCAGCAGTGCTTGAGACGGCGGTGCCCTGTTCAGCGGTGCTTGAGACAGCGGTGCCCTGTTCAGCGGTGCTTGAGACGGCGGTGCCCTATTCAGCGGTGCTTGGAGCGGCGGTCCTCTCTGTCCCAGCGGGGGGGGCTTGTGCTGGCAGTCCTCTCTAGCCCAGCGGGGCTTGTGCTGGCGGTCCTCTCTAGCCCAGCGGGGCTTGTGCTGGCGGTCCTCTCTAGCCCAGCGGAGCTTGTGCTGGCGGTCCTCTCTAGCCCAGCGGGGCTTGTGCTGGCGGTCCTCTCTGGCCCAGCAGGGATGATGGCTGTGGCCTCCTGGGCAGCGGGGATCATGGCTGTGGCCTCCTGGGCAGCGGGGATGATGGCTGTGGCCCCCTGGGCAGTGGGGATGACGGCTGTGGCCTCCTGGGCAGCGGGGATGATGGCGGTCTCCTCCGCCGTGCTGCTCTTCCCAGACTTTCCTGCTTTTTTGTGGCCCTTCCCCACCTTAGAAGGTGTCACAGCTGACTCCACACTCCCACCGGGACCCTTGAGAGCGGCTATGGGGGCAGGAGTCTTCCCCCTCTCCCGCCGGGCACTGGCCAACTTCTGATGCTTCACAGGTGGGGGACTGTCTGTGCTGTGACTGGTAGCTGGAGGGGGTTTGGGAGTGGAGGAAGAGGTTGTGGTTGTAGGAGGCGTTCGTTTGGTGACTTTGGGTGAGGGTGCATGCGCTGGAGGCTGTCGTGAGGTGGATGGCTGTTGGGTGGGTGTGTGCCTGCGTTTCTGTATCTTGGGAGGTGGTGTCACAGACACACTGGGAGAGGACAGAGGGGACGTGTGAATGGTAGTGGGGGTGGTGACTGCACGTGAGCGGGGTGTGGTGGTGGGTGTGCTGGTGATGGCAGTGGTGGCTGTAGATGTAGTGCATGCAGGTGTGAGTGTAGACGAGACTGGAAGGGAGGAGGGAGACGAGGAGGAGGGGGGCACAGTGGAGGCAGTGGATGTTAGTGTGTCTGCATGTGTGTGATGCTTGCATGAGTGCCTGTGCGCTGTGTGGTGCTTATGTCTGCCTGAGCTTCCCTTGTGTGTTGAGGTGTGTGCATGCTGGTCTGAAGGTTTGCTTGGGATAGGCTGGGGTACAGGGGATTGGGTCTGGGTGGAGGAAGTTGGAGGGGGGAGGCTAGAGACGGGGACAATGGCTGCCATCAGTGCTGAGGCCAGAGTCTGAAAAGCTCGCTGAAGGGCCGCCTGACCAGAATGAATGCCCCCAGGAATGCATTTGTTTGTTGCAACTGCCTTTCTACACCCTGGATGGCATTCAAAATGGTAGACTGCCCAACAGTGAGGGACCTGAGGAGGTCAATGGCCTCCTCACTGAGGGCAGCAGGGGTGACTGGGGCAGGACCTGAGGTGCTTGGGGCGAAGGTGATGCCCTCCCTCCTGGGTGAGCGGGCACGGGGCAAAGGCTGAGGGGCTGCTGGGAAGGCGGCAGTGCTGGTAGGGGAGTGGCGGCTGTACCTGTAGATGCGGGGGGTACAGATGTTGCCACCACCACAAGGGAGCTCCCATCAGAGGACGAGTCCATGTCGCTGGTGTCAGCTCCTGTCCCCGCCTTGGAGCTCCCCTCGCCCTCTGTCCCACTGGTGATCTCTGAGTCCGTAGTTTCGCCCTCCAGGGCCATGTGGGATGCAGCTCCCTCCTGCTCCGGTGCCACTGCTCCTCCGCCTGGTGATGCTAATGCACACAAGAACAGGGAGACCACAAAAAGGGAGGGGCGACAGAAGAAAGACATGTTAAGTGCATGCATTACCGCTACCGTTGGGGGACACGACAGACACAGAAGCCCCCTGCACTACGCCGCGCTCTTGGGCTCTACTGTTCAATTCCTGGGAAATGGCCTGCTAGGCTATGGACAACATCTCCACACATGGATGTCACAGGGGCATGACGAGGTGTACTTGGCACTCTACAGAGGTGGGGTGGGGTGCCACATGGCCTGCCTTACGGATGGACCTTGCCTACTAAAATCGGCCTGGCCTAGGGAAACCCACAGCCCACCTCCCCCACCCAGACACCTCCACTGTGCACAAAATCAGCAGGATGAGAGTGTACTCCCCCTTGTGGCTGCTGTGATGCCCTCAAGCGCCCATCCAACTCCGGGTATGCCACCGCCAGGATCCTGAACATCAGGGGGGTCATGGTGCGACGGGCACCCCTCCCACGTTGGGAGGCCATCCCCAGCTGAGCCTCCGCCGTCTTCTTGCTCCAGCGGCGAATGTCCTCCCATCTTTTCCGGCAGTGGGTGTTCCGCCTGTGGTAGACCCCCAGGGTCCGGACGTCCTTGGCGATGGCACGCCAAATAGCCTTCTTCTGGTGGGCGCTGACCTACATGATTTGTACAGGGTGAAGAGAAACTTATTACCAACTGCACCGTCACAGTCATTGGCCCCCATCCCTACCCATGGTATGTGGCACATGCACTCACCGTCGTTTCATGCACGCCGCACTCTCCCCCCTTCCTTCTTACATCCACCCCTCTCCACACAGGCATAGCCTATACAGCATGCTCCCAGTGTACTTACCTGTTGGTCTGGAGGACAGTAGAGTAGCGTGTACAGGGGAGGACCCCATCCACGAGTTTCTCCAACTCCTCCGATGTGAAGGCAGGGGCCCTTTCCCCAGACACTCGAGCCATTGTCTCTTCCAGACCGAGGTCACAGCAGCACTTGCAGTGTAGGTCCTCTCCTGCCGAAGATCAGGTATTGAGTGATTGAACAGATAGAAAATGGCGGTCACGTCCGCGGCGGTGCGTACTGTCACCGCCGGCGTACATTGTCATTGGCTCCTGGGACCCATAGGGTGCAATGTTAACCAATGAAGCATTGCTCCGCGGTCTTCGACCGCCTACCGCGACGGTGTACAACGCCAGCACAGTTACCTCACATCCAATTGTCCCACTTCAGAGGTCAGGCAGCCGCCATTTCAGGGGCCCACATGGCTTCATTTTCAACTGCGTCACACATACCTAGGCCTAGACTCAACACACATACAGGACACTTTTTGGATTATGAGTGGTGTTCTGTGTAAGCTGTGGGTACGTACCTCTGAGTTGTTTGACTCTGTGCTCGCTGTTGCCCTTCATAGGCACTGTTTGCTGGGACATGTTAGGAGATGGTGGCATCCTCCGGTGTACCGACCGTTGGTGGACCTGTCGACAATGGAAGAAAGAAATGTGATCATCACCTACAGGCTTGACCGTGCCACAATCCAGGAACTGTGTACCCAGCTGGAGCCAGACCTAATGTCAGCTATCCGACATCCCACAGGAATCCCCCCTCAAGTGCAGGTGCTGTCAGTGCTCCATTTCCTTGCAAGTGGGTCATTTCAAACAACAGTGGCCATAGCATCAGGGATGTGCCAGCCTATGTTTTCCAACGTGTTGTCGAGAGTGTTGTCTGCCCTGCTGAAACACATGCAGAGCTACGTCGTTTTCCCTCAGGTGGAGGATTTGCCTACAGTGAAAGGTGATTTATATGCCCTGGGACATATCCCCATCATCATAGGTGCCATTGATGGGACACATGTGGCTTTGGTCCCCCCACACAGGAGTGAACAGGTGTACAGAAACCAGCAGAGTTATCATTCGATGAATGTACAGATGGTATGTTTGGCAGACCAGTACATCTCCCATGTGAATGCCAAGTTCCCTGGCTCAGTGCATGACGCCTACATCCTGCGGAATAGCAGCATCCCTTATGTGATGGGTCAACTCCAGAGACACTGTGTGTGGCTATTAGGTGAGCACCTGGAAGCAAGACAGTGGGAATGGTTGTCTGGGTCTGGGGATATCCCTACAGGTTAGTGTGTGTCTACCAGTTGTCCCTCGCCATTTGCAGGTGACTCTGGTTACCCCAACATGTCATGGCTACTGACCCCAGTGAGGAATCCCAGGACAAGGGCAGAGGAACGCTACAATGAGGCCCATGGGCAAACTAGGAGGGTGATCGATCGGACCTTCGGCCTCCTGAAGGTCAGGTTCAGGTGCCTCCATATGACAGGTGGATCCCTATTCTACTCACCAAAGAAGGTGTGCCAGATCATCGTGGCCTGCTGTATGCTTCACAACTTGGCTTTGCGACGACAGGTGCCTTTTCTGCAGGAGGATGGTCCAGATGGCGGTGTTGTTGCAGGTGTGGAGCCTGTGGCCAGTGAAGACGAGGAAGCAGAAGAAGAAGACATGGACAACAGGGACTCAGTGATCCAGCAATATTTCCAGTGAAACACAGGTAAGAATACAAACCTGCCTACTACATGTACTTAAACACTACTACCTCTTTACTGTCTGTCGTTTTCACCCAGTGTATGGTCACTGAGTTGTCACTTTCCCTTACGATTTCACAGATGTGGGTCCCAATGTGTAACATCTTTGATTTGTCATGGACTACAGCTGTGTGACATAGGTATGTTGACATTACAAATGAAAGAGCTTTTTGCCACAGTAATTGCTAATGCACTATTCCGAAATCACAGACTGACTCCAGATTGTTTTGTGCTTTAAGGGTGTTTATTTTAGTGCTCAATATTGGAGGGGGTAGCAAAATGGTGAGGGGTGATGGCGGAGGAATGTCCATGGCAGAGTCCAGTCTATTAGTCTCACAGGTGCATTGCCCAAATGGGCATAGGAAGTGGAGCTGTGGCAGTTTAAGGGTGGACAGGGTGACACAGTGGGACAGTAGGATGACATTCAGGGTGGTCTCATTTCTTGGCGGGGTTTTGGCATCGTTCTCTGTCTTTGTCCTGGATCTCAGGGACTGTTTGCGAGGTGGTTCTCCCTCTGCAGGGGGTGGGGTGCTGATGTGGTGGTCCTGTTGCGGTGCCTCCTGTCCACTAGTGCCGGCGGAGGTGGTGGGCAGTTCATCGTCCATGCCAGTGTCAGGGGCCTCTTGTAGTGCCACAGTGTCCCTCCTGGTGTTGAGTACTTCCTTCAGCACGATGGTGCCCAGGGTGGAAGTGATGGCTCTGAGTTCCTCCCTGAAGCCCAAATACTGTTCCTCCTGCAGGCGCTGGGTCTCCTGAAACTTGGCCAGTACCATTGCCATCGTCTCCTGGGAGTGGTGGTAGGCTCCCATGATGTTGGAGAGGGCCTCCTGGAGAGTGGGTTCCCTGGGCCTGTCCTCCCCCTGTCGCACAGCAGCCCTCCCATTTACCCAGTGTTCCTGGGCCTCCGTCCCCTGGACCGTGTGCCCACTACCACTGCCCCCAGGTCCCTGTTGTTGTTGGGGTGGTGGGTTAGCCTGGGTTCCCTGTCATGGTGGACACACTGCTGATTGACGTGTCCTGAGGACGGAGGTATGGGCCCACTGGGTGGGTGTTGTGCTGGTGTTTCCAGAGGGGGGAAGCTCTGTGGTGGCCTGTGACTGGGTGAGGGGAACCGACTGTCCCGAGGTCCCCGATGGGCCGGGCTGGTCATCTAGATCCAGTTGGACTTAGGCGCTGTCATCACTGTGGGCCTCTTCTGTTGGTGGTGTGGACATGTGTGGACCCTCCTGTCCGGTGACGTTGGGTAGGGGTCCTGCAGGGGTATAAAAGGATGTTTATTACATCTGTGTGTGCCATGGTGTGCAATGGATGGGTGGCCGTGTACCCCAGTGCTTGCATTCCTGTGTGGGACCTTGTGTGATGATGGTTTAGGGGGGTGTATGGGTATGTGCAGTGGCCATGCTTCAGTGATGGGTGTACATGCTTTGTTGTTGCATGCAGGGCTTGGTGTTAGGATGTGTGGTTTGTGATGTTGGGACATTTGTAAGGAGTTAGAGTGATGGGGATGAAGGTGAGGGTGGGGGTATGTGCTGGCATGCAGGTAGGGTGGGGGATGTAATAGCTAAGATTTGACTTACCAGAGTCCATTCCTCCACCTACTCCTGCGAGGCCCTCAGGATGCAGAATCGCCAAGACATGCTCCTCCCATGTTGTTAGTTGTGGGGGAGGAGGTGGGGGTCCGCCGCCAGTCCGCTGAACTACAAGGTGGTGTCTTGAGACCACGGAACGCATCTTCCTGATGTCCTCCCGATTTCTTGGGTGCTGTCCCACTGCGTTGACCCTGTCGACTATTCTTCGCCATAGCTCCATCTTCCTTGCAATTGAGGTGTGCTGCACCTGTGATCCGAATAGCTGTGGCTCTACCCGGACGATTTCCTCCACCATGACCCTGAGGTCCTCCTCCGAAAACCTGGGGTGTCTTTGCCGTGCCATGGGGTGGTGTAGGTGATGTGTTGGCTGGTGTGTGGGTTGATAAGTGTGCTGATATGCAGTGGTGTGTAGTGTGAGGTTCTTAGAAGTTATGTGGGTGATGTTGTTGTGTGCCTGTGGATGCTAGTATTGTTGATGGTGGTGTCTCTCTCTGGCCTTCTCTCAGTAATTGTGGTCGTAGGGGTTTGTGGCTGATGTGGGTGTGTGTTTTATATTGTTTTAGGTGTGTGGGAGTGGTGTGTGTATGTGTATCAGGTGTATGTATTTCGAATTGTCCAATGTGGCTGTGTTTTGTATGTGTGTGTGTATTTTGAGCGTGGCGGTGTGTACCGCCAATGGAATACCGCGGTTGAAAGACCGCTGTGTGGATTCGTGGGTCATGATAGTGTGGGCGTATTTCTGTTGGGGTGACGGTGGAGGTTTTTTTATCGCCAGTTTATCACTGACCTTTGTTGTGGCGGACTTGTGTGGGTATCTGAATTTTGGCGGATTCTGTGCTGTGGGTCATAATAGCTGTGGTGGATTTCCGCGGCGGTGTGTTGGCGGTCTTCTGCACGGCTGAAGCGGCTTTTACCGCCAATGTTGTAATGACCGACTAAAAGCTGTAAATATCTGGAAAGAAAATTGAAGATTTTTTTGTTTTGCTGCATAGTTATATTTGTTTCCTTCTACTTTCTGATTCTTTACAGATCATGAGTAACCACAACAAGCAGGTTAGAAACAATAGGTGTAAATACATAGGCACTGGCTTAGCAATTGTATGCATGATAGTATGTTTGCTATTGATTGTGAATGTGAGCTTTCTCAATAAAGCTGTAGCTAATCATACCTCTTCTTGGAAACGACTACTACACTTACAGAATTAGACAGGTTTAAAAGGAGGAAATATATTTGCAAGGTGAAAATTCACAAGGAGATCTTTCCTCTAACTTTTTCTATTGCTTGCTGCATTAATATGTTGAGACAATGAATGTGAGAGAGTGTTATGTTTGCATGCAAATTCCTTCCTCTGTGGAAGAAGGAATAACTTACCATAGCCTGCCAGTAACATATAGAATTAGTTGCAGTCTTCTATTAACAAGATTTTATAACCAATAGTATATACAGTATTTATACATGATTTAGTGTTTTCTTTTGTTCCTGTTATTAGATACCTGAGTAGTCTACTGAGGGAAAAGAATATAGAATTAGTGAGACATTAACCTTTGGCAAAGCTTTTGTGCACAGGAACAACCTCACATGCTTGCTTTTACCCATAGAAAAGAGTTTCTTAGATCAAACTGACTACAGGAGAAATGCATTAAAGGAGAAGTTAGATAAGTTAGCTTTAGATGCGCAACATGTAAGAAAGCTTTGTATATACAAGCCACAATCCAGAACAGACACTTTATTTGTGGGAATGAGTGAATGCAGATATGTGTTTCTCTTCCAGAATAAATGGACTTTCATGCTAAATGGACAGGAACCAGCGATTCCTGGGGTTGATTACATCTGAGGACCAAATGCTTATTACTGTCTTCCAAGAGGATAGTATGGCAAATGTTATTTGGGAATTGTTTTCCAAAAGATTTATGAACTGGAGAATCTTAACGAGACACCTAAACTAAATGAATTACACCTTGTTAGACCAAGGAGAGAATCCTATTCTGGTATGATTGGAGATATATTTGGAGCAATTACTCCCTCAGTGGAAGTTATTCTAAATTCCATGAAAATTTGAAAGTTGCCTACTATTGTGGATAACACGCTGACTAGTTTTTCTGGAGCCATGATTTTAATGGACACTGAAATAGCTGCGGTATGTTCTATGACTCTTCAGAACCACCTTGCGTTAGACATCCATTTAGCAAAGGAGGACAGAGTCTGTAAAATGCTGAAATCGCAACATTGTTGTACTTACATACCTTATAATAGTAGAGAAATTAAAAGCTTCATTAACTGCCTGACTAACGTTAACTCTGACCAAAAGTTCTGAAAGCACCTGGAGTTTGGGAAAAGGTTGGCAAAGGTTTTGTGTCTGTGGGTAAGTAGGGAAAGGTATAGTTATGAAAATATGACATGTAATGTTGATTATTAGAATTTGTATGATTGGGTTATGGGGAGCTCATAAATTGTGCACTGTAATTAAAAGACGGAAAATGAAAAATGATCAGAGGAGGGAAAAAATTTAATCAGAAATTATGAGGAGTAGATATTTCTATGAAAACTGGAGAAAAAAAAGAAATGTCAACCATTATCATGAAACAAAATGTTAGATTTACAAAAATTGTGTTATGTGATGTAAGGCATGATGACACATTTAGTCATCAGAAGAGGGATTGTGAAAGCTGAATTCATTACTAATAAATTTACATTGATTAGTAGCTGAAAATGTACATGAATTATGCTAACATAGAGAAATCCAACGTTTTTGAAAAATGTGCCCACTTAAGTGTCCACCATTACATGTACAACATTGTTAAAGAATTTACGTTAGTTGTTTAAATAATGTGCACATGCAGAATTAAATATATTACTGGACCATATTAATGTATTAAGGAAGTGTACTTGCTTAATTTTAATAATCATAGGGCAATTATGAAATTGTGGGCCTAGTCAACAAGGCCTCATGTTAAGCTTCATGGCATAAATAAATATTTGTAAATGTTTTTGTAAAAGCTAAGAATTAACACTTATTCTTTGTTTACACAGAGCTGACCAAATGGATTTGTAACATTGCAAGGTTAAACTAGTCAATGTCTTAAACATTCTTGTGAGAACCATCTGCTGAAATGCAATGTACTACCTATGGATACAATTGTATCTGTGGTACATGAGAAACAAAAGTTACCTAAGAAAACTGATGATGCAAACAGGAGAAGAGGAGCCAATCATCGATATCATATCATATCATAGATATAAGAGTTAATGCTTATTGGTTCTACTGTGAACGCACGATATTCTGACCAGTGGCGATGAGAAAATACTTAATGGATTTTTAGTTTACCCCGACTACAATTAGCGGGAACAGACATTCTAGTAGTTCCAGTCCCGTTTGAGGAGCAACGCAGTTCCTGATGTCTTCTCTTCTCAGCTTTAGCCTCATCGTGTAATTGTGTTTAATGCTGTTGATGCTGCTTCCTTAGCTTGATGCCCTTTCTAAATTCATCAGTTAACTTAGAGCCCAGCTGTGGCTGAGCCAGTCCCCTTCATTTTCCCCTTGCCAATGCTGACCAGATGGACATCCAACTGACGATGAAATCACAGCTTGCTGATCCATTCAGGAGAGGTATAACAAAATTCAGTTGTCTTTGTTGTAGATTATGTTCTTTTCTTTTAGGTACCAACCTCTAGTGGTGTTATTAACAAAGGATTGATCTTATTCATCTATTATGTATTGATGTATGCCATCTCTATTGTTCAGTTATTAATGCTACTAATCTGTATGGTACCTCTTGAATTTTTAATGATAAATGCTTTAGTGAGATTGAGATTCTTTCGCCGCTTTGGCCAGCCTGTGTTGTTTGTATATGCATATCATTTGATATTGAGATTAATTTACGCGATATTAGCATTGTTAATCTAGGGAAATAAACTTTCTAACTTTTACGAAAAGGTGTGGTTTTTCGTGGCCACATGGTTCATGGTGCGTAAAGATTACTGACTCAAAGATTTCGATGTTTGATTTATTAAACTGGTTGTATTGTTGCTGGTTATGTCATGAGTAAAATGTGTGCCCATGGTGTATCACTCTTAGCTTGAGTTAAAAGGTCCATGGAACCGCTAACGTGTCCCCTTATGAATAAAGTATCAAACAACAAATTAGGTCAGACGTGCTCAGAGTAATCTGTGGAATGGTACGTGGATATTTGGCTGTGTCATGAGTAAACAGCCAAATTGTGTTCATAGATGAGTCTGTAATCCATGTGGGTGTTTTCTGGTGTTCCACTAATACGTAGGTAAAAAACAACCTGGAGATTAAATTTAAAGGATTATGGGCATCTTGTTCTCCCCTGCCTATTACCCATCAAAGTAATATTTTAAGTAATATTTTAACACGTAACGGCAACTCAAGCCTTCTATTGCAAGAGTATTTGTAACTCCTAAAAAAGGGTTCTTGAATTACAGACTTGATTGAGCAGGCTTTACATCCATGGGATGAAAACGTGAAAATGAGGGCAGGATGCCTGATGACCGATATTTCAAAAGTTATTAGGACTATAAAAAATTAGAAGTACAAGAAAGATTGTAAGTGCCAATTCAGCCGACAGACACAGGTGGAGCACTAGTAAAATCAAAACCCCTACTCTCCTGAAACTCATAAAAGGAACCTACCTCTGAGAACTGAAGGGAAGATCAAACACTGGACAACTCACGCCTTGACCATGGCAATGCCTATATGCGGGACTTTCAACTTACCAAATCAAAAGAATATAAAAGCCCATTAAAAAAAGTCAACTTGTAATATCCCACCTAAGAAGACTGTTGTCTCCCCATTCCTTCAAATGCCTTGACAGGAGGTCCACCCAAATAATTAAAAGACAAGATCATTAAGTACCAGATATGCCGCTTTCTGCGGTCTGCAGGATACAGCCTACAGGTCACTCTAGAAGCAAGTGTAGAGGTGACATACAGTTTTGTTGTGATGCCACCTAGCCACCGGTACAACTTACCCTAGGACACCAACAATTTACCGACCCTAAAACTAAAGACAAAGCTGTTCTAACACTAGCAGAAGTCAATCACTACAGCTTAGAAAACCATGCACTCAGACACAAACTACTGGCCAAGACAAAGAGAGTCTCCCCTCCCCCACCAGTCTTGACCTTCTCTGAGAGTAACCAAGGCCTCAAGGAAAGTATGCTATCAACGCTGATGGATCAACAGACCATTGCCTGAAATGCATGTGTATGCAAATAGCTCTTCATCACAATACAGCCTGAGCCTGTCAATATAATCACAACCTCATCTCTGGAAGGCTACTCTCTGAAGTGCTTAGTAGCAGGCAATTTCTTTAGTACTTTACAAAGAAGCATGAACTTTCATTCACATCCTCTGGCCCTAATCATATTACAGTGGTGAATTGCCATATGCTCGGTAGCTATTGTTACTGCACATATCAGAAATTCAAGTATTGCAGTATTTATTGCACCACCTACAAATTCTCTCTGGCAAATATCAGCATTTTAAAGCTTACAATTTTTTCAGATGATAATGTGAAGTTAATAACAATACATGAGGAATTTGGTGTGATTAGCAATGTATTCCATAGGTCATTCCTTTTTTCCAAGGGAATCCTCAAAATAGGTGCTGTCAACATTTATTTAATGGACTACATACCTGAAAGAATTGCTTTTATTGGTTTTAGGCTATTCATAAAGCTACTATCCGCAAAACGCTTCTAGTTCTGAGAGCACTATCACACCAGTAGGCTTGTTGTAGAGTTTGAAGCGTTTGGGTCCAACTATCAATATAATTGTCAATTTCCTTCAAATACAACTGAAGAAGACTTTCGAGATACGTGATCAATGACATTTTTTTGTCTATATACTATTGATCACAGGAGGAACTTTTTCCAAGTGATCTAGGCAGACTCTATCCTAGTTTCAAAATCCGGTTCTCAATAACAGTTATGTTCTTACTTGATCCACGGCTGGTCCAATAGTTCAGAGTAAGGCTCTTGATTAGCTTACAAAGATATTTTCGACACGTGTTCAAGGTGAAACACAACTCTCTAAAATTAGAGTAACTCTTCTCTTTACTTGAACTTTCTAATACAACTCTAAAAATGGGAAGCAAGAAATCAGATTCTAATTCGCTTTACCTTACAAATCAGTCTGTGGTATGAAATGGCAAAGCCTGAAGACTCAGCAATTGACTCCTTCTCTTAAGAAGCCTCTTGTAGCACCAAAGATGTCCACGCAGTTTTATAACGTTCCACAAAATTCAAGATAGCTGCCTCTCCCACTAGAGTACCTTAAATTAATCTAACAGATGTAGCAAACATCCAAAGCCATGGAAAGTGAGAGCAGCAGGGAGAGGTGGGACTGACTAGATTTCTGAGCCTGGAGGCCACCAGATGGAGGCCATAATGATATCTGCCACTTGATTGGTAACTCATGAAGGGCCGACAGGACTCACTGATGAGATACATCATGGAAGAGTGCAAAGACCGATCTGTGGACACAGAACACTATTCAAATGATGGCAACGAGGAGAGGGGCTTACATTGCTCAGCCCTATAACTAGTATGTGCAGTGAAAACCAGACCCCACTTACACTACAAAAATCTTTTTGGAGTAAATACTCAGTACATTCCATCATCAGTTTCTGGAGTCACTATGTTACAGGCACTACATCAGCGGTCTCTACATCTCAGGTTCTATGCAATTACATCAGTCACTGCACTGCAGGAAACATTAAATCTCGGATAAATGTAGGTTAGCAGTAAAATAAAATACTTCTGTACATAAGCCATGCATAAGTACTTTATTTTACTTCTTAGCTATACTTATCTCTCTGTCTTCCTCTGTATATATATATATATATATATATGGTGTTATTGGAAAAATAATTGTTGTACAGTAAGAAAATGTTTTAATTACATAGATATAGCTCATTTTGTACTCTAAACCTATTCTTATCTGCAGTTAACGTTCCAAAAAATTATCATCCGAATTGAGTTTAACATGGCAAGCTTTGTGCTGATCCGTTAAGTAGTGGGCAAAAAAAACAGATGGCCAATAAATTACTTTTCCCATAGGAAGCCTTTGACACAGTTACTGAAAAAAACAACTAAAACAACTAACGCATAAAAGTAGGACTTTACTCCAGGAAGTAAAGCCATTCAGAATATCTGGAGAAATTAACATGAGAAAAGTGTTTTTATAGACCTCAAATTGAACAGGCGTGACCAGGCCTTTAGGGCAGAGGGGCCACACCCCCCCACCTTGTGCACCTCATGAGGAGTGGCTGTCAGGCTAAACAAAGGTCAGGCTGACAGACACTTTTCATGTTCAGGTCAGGCAGCCAGGAGCAGACATGTGCGATTTGCGCAGACTCCTGGCTGCCTGAGCTGAACTTTCCTGGGCTGAAGAGGTCACAGATCCTATGGGCGTGACCTCCTCAGCTCAGCAAAGGTGCCTCGAGGCCCTCCCCTGGGTGATGAGGGAAGCGTCACCCACTGACTTCAACCAGGGTGCTTCAGGTTTAAGCCCTGAAGTGCCCAGGGCGAGTGTCAATCAGTGACACCTCGTCACAGAGTGGGATGGGGTCAGCAGTCTCACAGACTCCCTCCTACTCTGTGACAAAGTTGGGACTGCTGCCTTCCCTCATTGGCTGACCTAAGGTAAGCCAGTGAGGGAAGGCAGCACTCCCAACCCTTCTGGGACCTCTGAGGCTGAAGGTAAGTGTGTGTGTGTGTGATCAATCTTTTTAAATGAATGTTTGGTGCGTGCGTGCATGTTTGAATGTTGATGAGTGTTGGTAATGGATGTGCGTGCGTGTGTGTGTGAAAGAATGAGTGGGAGTCTGCTTCCCGCCTACCGCCTCCCTCCTGAAACTGCTGGCCGCCACTGAAATTGAACTGATCCAGAAAGAATTATCTGGACTGTTAATCAAAGCATGATCTGCAATCCTAGGTTTGAGGATCATCTGTGGACCCAAACTTTGAAAAATAACCACATTTGATTGCACAAGGAAACTTTTTCTCCTGTTCTCCATTTTGGGTCCACAAAGCCAAAGATGGATTCACAGACCAAAAACTCCATGATTGGCTGGCTACAAAACGGGGAAAATGTTGTGCCCGCCATTACTGAACGTGGAAACTTGGTTCCCAGTTCCTAAACAACACCTGGAACAACCAAAAGGGAGCAGGTGGTACGTATTCGGAACCCCTGACTCAGGTAGTGGGGAGGGGCAAATGGAAGCCCCGGCCTGATTTTAACATAATAAACATTGCAATTTTTTGTCTTGGGATCTGCAGCCCCCTGGCTAGTTTTGTGGATCCTAGGGCAAAGGGGACTTGGACTCTGGCAGGCCATCCCATGAGGGTTCACAGAACTAGTGAATTCCCCAGAAGATACCTAACAAGGGCACAGGAGGTAATGGGTCGGTGGATCCCCAAAAAAGGTCTGTGCACCATTAAACAATGTAACAAAAAATACAGGGATAGGCAAGGTCCTGCAACAAAACCGAAGACCGGTACCCACTTTACTTCAATGGCCTTTTTGAATGATCTTGTGCATTCTTTAATTTTACTCTAACTGAAATTATACTGTGAAGTTCAAGATATGCCTTCTCCTTGTACCCAACCACACAAACGTAAACTACAATATAGTATTATATAGTTTACCTATAGGGCTACTTGTCATAAACAAATAACATAAGTGCCCTGCCATTCTACAAATACATGACATAAACCGATCTCTACTCAAATACAGTTAATCAATTGAGTTAATTTTTAGATAAAGGAAAACAAATACTACTCTTGATTTTCAATATACCTCCTATGCTGTGTAAATCCTTCTTACTACTGTAGTTGGTATGATGTGCAACCCTGTCCTGTGTGCCCCAGTTGCATTGTTATCTGTATCCCTGGTGTTGATTTTTGTTGTCATGGGAGAACACAGATTATGTGTGTGCGCTATGACATGGACCAGCCCCACAGATTGCAGTCTTGCTGGACCTGAAGGTGAGCCGAAAGCGATACCTTTCCTAGTTGTGAAAGTCTACTGCCTTTGTACAGGAAGAGGGACCCAAAGCAATACCCTCAAAGTTATAAAAGACTACTGCGTTTCCCAGAAGTTAAGTAACAAGAGCTCGATGGTGACAGTATAAAGTGTAGTGATCAGTAGGGGTGAAAATTATGTTTTACCTGAGTCACAAGTGTGAGGCCTACAAGCTCACTCATGTAAAGTTCCTCTGCTGTGTCCTTAACTCACCCTTGGCCTACTTCGAGTGGATATGCAGTGCCATGCAGCATGCTTGTGGTTGCATGTGTTTTCTGTGTGTATGTGAACCCCAGGGAAAAAATGCTTTTGTAATGTCGGGGAGGCCGAATGGCCTCCCCCACAGCCCAGGGGACCACCACCTCCCCGGGCAAATAATGTAATATGAGCGGGGGCCACAACGCACCCACACCCCTGGGACCACCCCCCCTGGGGCAAAAATGCTTTTGTAACGTGGTGTTGGCCCAATTGCCTCCCCCACAGCCCAGGGAACCACCACCTCCCTGAGGTGAACAATGTAATATGAGTGAGGGCCCCCCTCCGGGGCATTTAAAAAATTGGATGCAGGTGGGCAGCTCGGGCCACCTCTCCAGGGATAATACTAAATAATGTAAAGGTGGTCTGTTTTGGACCCTCAAGCCCTGAGGACCACCACCTCCCTTGGGCTATCTCCACGTTGGAGGGGCCACCCCCCTCGAGAAGCCACTGATTGCCCTGTGGACCACAACTCCCCCAAGGCCGGCTCCTGCCATGTTCCGGGGTGCCCATCCTCTGGACATAGCTGCATGCTGTGGCTTCGCTCCTGCTTTGAATCTGCAGCCAAGTCACAACAAACACCAGTTTCTGACAGCTGGACCTGATCCTACTGTCAGAAAGTGAAGCATTCATCTCTGTTCCCTGCACATGGGTATGAGTGCAGGGAACAGAGATTAAATGTTTGCTTCAGCAACCACGGAGCTACTACTTAAAGCAGCTGCTTGGTTGCTGAAGAAATGGGACAGCGTTGAGGCTTCCCCCCCTGTCCCAGATAGCCCATGGGCTTGTTATAAAATACATTTAAAAAAATCCAAAAACATGTAGGGACCACGTAGTAGCCATTGAGTGCTCCTTCACCGTCCCAGATAGCCCAATAAAAAACAGAATAGCTCAGTATGAATGTCACAGGGCCTCGGGCCAGGGCCTGTGGCCAACCGCCACTGTGCGTGGCAGTGGTTGGATTAATGTATAGTAATGAAAATTGCTACACATAAAACAAATAGAAATTCACTTAAAAAAACAAAGGTTACAGGGACATTATAGTTAGAAAATCGAATTTTAAAATATCCATTGAAATTCATTTACAAAAACAAGGATTACAGGGATGTTAATAATTAGGCTCACATTTTAAATGTACAAAACAATAGAAATTCACCAGTTATAATTAGTGTTATCTCTAGTAACTATAAATTGTGCCCTAAGGAAACAATAACTCACGCCCTTGCCTTGCACTGCTAATTACCCCACAAATTATGGCACTCATGACATCTTCCATAACATGACTGATAATATCACTGTAATATTTGCAGTAACATTTTTTACGAAAAAACTGTGCTTGGGGGGCATGAGTTATACTTACTCTAGGGCACGAGTTATAGTTACTTGAAAAAACTCTAACTATAATTGGTAAATTTCTATGGTTTTGTATGTTTAAAATGTGAGCCTAACTAAAAAGTCCCTGTAACCTTTAGTTTTTTCAGTGCATATATAAACACACACACATATATCAAATATAAGCATATACACACACACACACACACACACACACACACACATACATTATGTGGAACAAGCTCCTTCATTATTATATTTATTTTACACTTCATGTTTAGTCTTCATTTATTGTGTTTTTTTGGAGGTCAGCAGTGTCACTACCTTAATGTCATTATGTCAAATTCCCTTCTATCCTACCTATGTTACCAGGCACTTTATTACTCTTGAGGCGATATCCTCATTTATTGTAAATGCCTGATTTATACATTTTAATAAGAAGTATTTTCGGATATAATTGTATGTTACAGCACCCCCCCAGCAGAACATAACACATTGCACCCATCAAAGGAAATTCGCTTTTTTTCTGATAAATTAGTTTCTGTGCTGGATTACAGTGAATATTTACGTTGTAATGTAATGTGAGCGGGTAACGATGCAATGATCTCCAAGAGCCGTCCTCACATCAGAGTAACAGAAAACTTTAAAAAAAATTGATCTATGTCTTTCTTTGATTAATGTAATCCTAACAGTAGGTATTGACTGCCACAAGTATAGCACTGGCCCTTCAAATCTCAAACACGTGTACTTTTCATTATCATAATGATTTGTATTTTTTTTTAACTTTGTTTTCAAATGGAATAATTAATATTACGCATAGAGATTCATTTAACTTTCTGAATTAATACCAACATTTCTAAAGTATTTTTGTTTTATGTTGATTGTGTAGTCTAGAGTGTACAAACATAAGGTACTAAAGCCACGTTTAATTAGAACACAAGTCCACTATGTTTTCCAATGAGTGTAATTAATAAAGTTTTTGACCACAGTTTTCATCCTTAGTGGGTCAATAGTGACGGAAAAACATGTTAAATAGATACACTATGTACGTGCTATGCAAAAAATTAAACAACTGCAAAAGATGCAACAAAATAGCTAGAGTGCATTAAAAGGGTATACAGAACTGTAACTTTTGAACTCTGTAAGCGAGGTAGAGTGTGATCCTTTATGATACTCCACAAGATCCTAAGAATATTCCCTAGAGTAAGCGCACACTGAGTCTCCTTGGAAAGATGATTTGTAACACAATATGTTTGCTCCACGTACAAACCGAAGCAAACACTATTTACAGAGACAACAACACAGAGGTTACTCATGGCAGTACGTCTGATAAACTAGTACCATTAGAGATCATGCTGGTGCTAAAAGACTAGTCATTTAAATTCTTATGGAAAGTATCATTTGGGTGATTTGTTGTGATGGAAGGGAACAGAAGGCCCATCCTCAGGGCACCCTCCCTGAGAAACATTTCCAAGGTGTATTTCATTTTCCGAAAATAATAGCCTCATGTCGAAACACATCCAGACTCCGAAGGAAGCGGGAACCTCTTGAGATTGCCCATATTACATTCTCATAATAGGTAGCCTCACATTTAAGTAAGTAAGAGAGTGTGTATACACTGCTAGTTTTGATAGGAGTCCATTGAAGGGTGGTCTGAACTGGGGTGATGTGCTCATATCGCCTAGTTCTTGAGACTGGTCTAGCAACATGGATCTTGACCTTGGAGACTCTTTAAAGGGGAAAGGTAGATTAAGGGTGTGACAAAGAGTAATAGATTGCTGTAATCAAGCCCAGACAGGACTAGTGATCTTGCGTTTGAGATTCTATGAGCCACCTATGGTACTGTACCAGCACTTCCCATGTGCTGTCAAATTAATTTGTCCTGTGACCAGGGACACTCTCTCTTTAATGTTTGATATCGGTTTGGTAAACCTATATTGCGCTGGTATCTCTCCTAAATGAAATGAGTGTGAAAGAGTACTTTAGTCAAAATTTAATTATTCAAATTCCAATGCATATGTCCTTTTCAAATTGATAAGAACACATAGATGACATAAATGCCAGTAGTTAGACTTTTCTTCCCTACTATTAAGAATAGGTCAATACTTTGAATGTCAACACAAGTTTCACCAAACGGCTTCCTTATGGCAATTTCATTTGCGCTGTGGTATTAAAAATGGATCATTTATATCCTTTTACCACAATTCCTTCTCCGGAGTTAAATATCCATAGGATCTTTTTATTTGTCTCATAATGATAATATTTCTCTGTTATTTGCATTCCAGTATTATAACTCATGGTGCTGTATATAAAGAAAATAGAAAAAGCACAACAGATTATGTTCACTCTAATTGATAACTGAAAACATAGCATTCAATATGTCAAGAACAATTATTGCAGAATTAATTTGTTTCTCATTGTATGCCATTTTCAGAATCACTTACTCACAGCTTTCAGTAATTGCAAGAAAATGTAAGATAAAGAACAACTATAATCCTAGTTTTTTTACTGAAAGCATCCTGAGTAATGAACGTTTGTCAATTCTTTAGTTGTACGAAGCAAGGCATGTTTTCTATATGGGTGTAATACAGAAGTTGCAATACTATTTATTCATGACTCATAGTAGAAACTTTTGAGATGTATTTAGTTTTTGTATGACCACTTTATAAACTATCCTGCAATATCCATTAGTTTAATGGGGAAGTACTGTAACATACATGAAATATCTGTATGGCCTAGTATGAGGTAGGTATTCTTGGTTAGTCGGTAAGAGAAACCGATGCCTTGACCTAAGTTTGTAGATGTCATAATTAGTAAAGATGAGCAGTCTTTCAACCTGCATAGAATAATAGTGGTGTCCTCTTCATAAGCTAACAAGTCCAGTTAGTGATAAAATAAATATTTATAGATAAAGAGAAACCTTGCTGCATTATAGGTCACTGGCAAGTAAAAAAGGACAGCATTCACAGTACAGTATCAGGTGTAAAAGTTGCTGCTAACATGTTAGTTTTCTCTAGTTAAATGGCCAGTGAAATTAAAGACTGCCAACATGGCCCAGAAGCTTGTATTTATGATGTCTATTGCTGTTCGTCTCAAATGGTTCCCTAGTCCATGGTTACAGTTTTGTAACGTTGCTTCTATTTTGGTGCTTACAGGGTTTCCTGCCTGTCTCAATGGCTCTCTCCTCTGTGGTCCAAATTCATGGTTGAAGAGCACTAGTATGTAATAGTACTAACAAGCTGGTCAGAAAGTGGCTGCCATGTTTCAAAAGCTTGTGTTTCCAAGTCATTGCTTACATATTCTTTATACCAGCCACTGGACACTAATATTTTGTGACAGTAGTGCTATATATGTGTTATTAGTATCCATTAGGGCGGGTGGGGGGGTCGAGGTAGTTGAGGTATTAGGGATGGGGTAGTTTTGGGCCTCAGGGTGGGCGGGGGGGTTTGCATGAATGAACCACGCATGCATTTTCGCATGCTGTTTCCCCACATGCCTTTACTAGGCATGCTTTTACAATGAAATTAGTTGTAAGGGCATGCGTGGAAATAATGCAGTTGTGGTTCCAATCGAGTTGTTAAGGTATGCATTGTTCTGGCATGCGTGATTCCATGGTCGCTATGCCAAAGGAACACGACTGGCCAATTTTTAGCATTATTCTGAATGGTGCTCTATTCTGTAATCACGTTTTATCCATCTTTTAAGATCCTCTCAGTCAAGCCTACATAGACAGTGACCATACCACTGATTTAATTTCTCTGCTGTGATAAGCTATTTCACTCCCTGAAGGAGTCTAATTTGTTATTGTGCTCCTCTATGGGCATGCAGACTAAGATTTTTGTGCAGGCCGAAGGCCAAGGATTTCAGGCATTTAATAACAGATAGCTTGCAAAAGACATGATTTAATAAATCTAGCCAGGATTGTACATTTATTGCACAATGTTGGGGGTGGTCAGTAGGAACTCCATATAAAGTAGATTCAAGTTTGAACGACCTCCATAACTGTAAGTCCATTATGTTCTGTGCACGGTGGACATTGTCTCTCGAATAGGAGACTTTCATGAACAACTGAGTGGTCAGTGTACAGACGATCGGACATTTTGGATTGTCTCCTAAAGACCCCAGGTGCTCCAAGTAAAGAATAAAAAGTGTTGAGCATAGGATAGAGCCTTTGGAAATTTGCAAGTCATCATCTAGCTATTTCCACCTCAACTACCTCTGTATTGCACGGCCTAAAGCCCAAAATGTGCACAATTCGAGTATTTAATGTAACGCGAATTTTGACGATCTCACAGGATTTACATTTGGTTTCATTTTTGCCCACGGTAGACTAGTTCAAGGCGGCATATTCTCTTGAAACCAGCCTCCCACCGGTATCCGTGTGACCCTTGCTCACAAAGTATGCCCGCCCTCAGATTCAGTTTTCACACCTTAAAACTTAAATAGTTTTAGAAGTATGGCCACCTAAATGTGTGATTGCCTTCAGACATTTTATCCTCAAACCAGGCAATATTTATCAGGACCTAATTGCAGCCCTTCATATTTTATGTAACTACGTCATCCCCGCAACTCAGTGCATTTTTAGAATTGCTTCAATGCAACATTTCCGATGGAAATTATGTTGCTGCTAAACAAATTAATACATTAGGTGGAGTGATTACAGACCAAGATGACCAGCAAAGCTTTATCATTTCACATGCTTCATATTACTGGCAATAGTTAATAGTGAGAGTCTCCATTTAATACTTTTAATGAACACCAAACAGCATTTGACTAAATACATTTTCCTTTTTTTAGTTTCCTTTTTTAACAACTCTCGTTTAAAAGTTTATAAGTGTATCAGGGCACTGCATAAAAACACTTCAGCCTACCAACTTTTCAAAAGCTAAGCAGAGGTCAATAATTCTGCTGCATTTCAAATGCCAAAGAGAACATAAAATCGATGCTGCCATTACTTTTTTTTACTTTGCCACAAATGTACAGAATAAATACAAGGACCTGGTAATGAAAGCAACATCTTACGCCACAATCTCATCATGTGTTTCATAGATGTGGAATTAGAGTTGTATGAAAGTCATGTTATGCTCAGCGAAGTATGCTTTCTTGGCGACAGATATGAATGGTTGAATTTGAAGTGATGGAAGTGACAATTACCACTAGCATGAGGAGCAGGGGGAGCACAATTATGAGGCAATGCATACAGAAATGAAAACATGTATAAAACATTGAATGATCAATGCTGCAAAGATAGATTTAATAATCCAATTCGTGTTTTGTGTGATACATTAGGATCTTTTACTTCGTTATGATATGAGCATCAATGTGGTAATTCATTTGTGCCGCAAAATCCCTGAAGATGGTCTGTAAGATGCTTTGTTGATTTCTTTAAAATGGAGGCAATTGACTAGACACGCACCAAGATGGCCGATTCACTCTGGAGCTCGAGAGCTTCTCCATCTTCTGGACCCCTCCCAGCTGGCTCGATCATGAGTCAGGAATAATGTAGGTGGGTCCTGACCGGCTGGCATGAAGGCCCCTTGCATGGCGCTTCGCTGAGTCTTAGGCATGCTTAGTATCCAGCTTTTCTCATCAGAGGCAGATCCCAGCATGGCCTAAAGATGGCTTAAAAGGGGAGGGCAATTGCCTTTATATAAAATTCATAACTGATGGATAAAGATAACGTCAAAGCCAATCTCACTGGGTTACTAATATGGAATTGGTAGTGGCGTTGCTGGGGGGGTGCCCCATCTGTAATTGCCCTGACCCTCTTGTGCATTGAGAGCGCTGCACTGAACAAAACAAAACAGACATTGCCTCACAGCCTGGGAAGGGTGATGTTGTCCTGCTTGCATTTCATATTTTACTTACTTTTGAATTCACTAAGAGTATTTTCTTTTTCCAGAATGTGTTTCTGTAATTTTACCCACATAACGTATCGCTCAGGTACAACTCATACCGTGAAAAGAGCTGCCTTTGTATGTTTTTGTGAGTTCAGGTTGTCGGTGGGTGACTGTGATGGGTAACTACTGCAAAGGCAAAGCAGTCAGATTCCTAGGGGTAAGGAATGGCACTGCCTCCACATTCAAAGAAGTCAGGTTGTATGTGTTCAGCATGTGGGCAACAATTGAGAGCTGTGGAGTCAGGTTATGTGAGTTCAGTTTGTGAATGGGTGTTTATACGGGGTACGGATTGAGAGCTGTCGATTTCAGGCCAGAGACAGTGTGAGTTTCTAATGGTGCCCATGACAGGGTCAGAAGTGGGATTAGAATGAATGCTCACCCAATCCTTGGCTTCCCTGTAGAGCACACAAAGCAATAATCATGTGGGACGATTGTAAATGTGATTCAGTGCAGAAGTGTGTGAGGTACACAGTTGGCAAAATATTAATATGGGAAAAGTTAAAGAGAAGGTAGTGCTTACAGGTGACTGAGTGCTTGGTGTGAGTAAGTGAGAAAGAGGATACAAGGAAGTAGGTGCAGCAGCGAGTGAATAGAAGTTGCTGACAAGGAAAGAAATATGGTGTGAGCTATGCAGAGGGACGGTTTCAGAAAGATATAAGGAGAGAAAGGGCATAAATGTCTAACCAAAACACTTCAGAAGAAAGTGCTGTGAAGAACACTATCCCTTCCATAAACCTCCGTAATGTTTCATTTACAGTCTGCTTACATTTTTTGACTTTGTGTGTGTTGTGTTGTGTGTTTCTGTATATATATCTATATATCTATATATATATATAGATATATATATATAGATATATATATATACATATACATATATATAAACCCCCTAACCACATACACACACACACATCTATCTATCTATCTATCTATCTATCTATCTATCTATCTATCTATCTATCTATCTATCTATCTATTTATGTTCACAGTGCATTAAATGGGTAGGTACTGTCCGATACTGAGTTTCTGCACTTCTTTAATTTGAAAGGTAGAATGCATGCACTTCTCAGCACTGATGCACATTTAGGGCCACACATACGAATATTTGGAATTGGAATTTCCTAATTGCGATTCCATGTGAATCGCAATTAGGGAATCACAAGTCCAAATGTAAGAAACACCATTAAGTTTCTTTTGCGATTCCGGTGGGTCACAAATAGACCTGCCTCATTAATATTAATCAGGTAGGTCGCAATTTGCTGGTGTCAGCAGACCACCATGTCTGTGACTGCTTTTAAATAAAGCAATCTTTTTTTTTATAAACGCAGCCTCGTTTCCATAAAGGAAAACAGGCTGTGTTTAAAAAGAAAAAAAAAGAAACGTTTCAGTTTCATTTTTGAACAGTAGGCAGTGGTCCGTGAGACCACTGCCTGCTCTTAAAAAATGTTTTTGCATGCATTCACAAAGGGGAAGGGGTCCTTTGGGGACCCCTTCCCCTTTGCGAATGGATTAGCACCATTTTGAAATTGGTACTAACTGAGATTGTTTTGCGACCGCATTCACGGTCACAAAACAATCATACATACTATTTAGATTCGGTAGGTATGCCCTGAACACGCCCCTTCCTAATACTGAATCGCAAAACCGAAATTGCGATTCGCTAACAAGTTACCGAATCGCAATTTGGGCTTTGTACATCCCCAAAAGCATTTTTCTAGTCAGAAACGGGCCGATTCGCTTTGTACATGTGGCCCTTAATGGGAAGAGTACTGCCACTTTTCAGAAACAAACAGGTACTCTAAATAGTGAATACCTGCTCTTCTATATTTCCATTTAAAGCACTGCAATTATACATGTGTGTGTAGTTATATATGTACGTATATATATATATATATATACATATATATATATATATAAACCTTTGTGATAGTTAAGAAAACGTTAGTTATTCTTTCTATACACACCAACTTAAACATGCAAACATTGCAATTTCTAAAGTTATACTTATATCTTAAATAAATGTATAAATTATGTACCACCTTTTAATTAATATAACTTTATTTAATCCTTTGCTACAAACCAAACTTAAACTACACAAAAATTTTCATTTCTCAATTTATATTTATACTTTTAATTAATTATTTATGCAATTCCGTCTAGCTCACGCACCTCCATACACAGGGAATTTAACTTGATAGCCACACTACATTAGCTATAACTCACAGCTTATCCATGTACTGATTATACCTTTTTATTTTATATTAATTATACTATCTGAAATAATAGCACTTACAAGAGCAGAACATCGCAATCGCATGATTTGTGAGGACACAGTGCATGGTAGAATGGCAAGTAATAGTTACAGTAGTGTGGCTACCGAGTTGAATACACTCTGTATGGAGGTGTGGAAGCTATAATAATTTGAAGGTGTTGCACAAATTATAAATTAAAGGTATAAGTCGAGAAATTAAAATTTATATTGGTTAAAGGGTGATGCATAATTTATAGATTTAAGGTATAGCTACAACTTTAAAAATGTTAATGTTTTTGCTTTAAAGTTTGGTTTGTATAGAAAGTATAACTGCAGTTTTCCTAACTATAATAAATGTTTAACCTTTAGTTTGTTGATTAAATTTAATTTATGTTTTATTTTTAATAAAAATGTGTTTCAAATGGTAGAATTTACTGTTGTTGAGTGGAATGTCATTAAGTGGAGTATGGTGCAGTAGTGTGGAGGAGAGTGTTGTAGAGTGTACTATTATAGAGTGTAGTGTTGAACAGCAAAGTGCAGTGTAGTGTGGTACAGTGGAGTGGCGTACAGTGGAATACCATACAGTAGAATGGTGTAGAGTGGGGTGGCAAAGAGTGGAGTGTTGTGGAGTGGAGTGGTGTAGAGTGGATTAGAGTGGAGTGCCGTTAAGTACAGTATAGTGGATTAGAGTGGAGTGGCATAGAGTACAGCAGAGTAAATTGTTATATAGTACAGTGGTGTGTTGTATAGTACAGTGGTGTGGAGTTCACTAAAGTGGACAGGGATAATGTAGAGTTGAGTACAGTGTTATAAATTGCGTCTTGTACAATACAGTGGCGTGGTGTGTTGGAAAGTGTTGGAAAGTGTTGTAGAGCAGAGTAGAGTGTTGTACACTGGGGTGTAGGGAAAAAGTGGAGTAGAGGGCTGTATTTAGAGACAAAGAGTGGAGTACACTGTTGTATAGTTGCACAGTGAGTAGTAGAGTCTTGTAGAGTGGAGTTAAATAAAGTGGAGTAGACTCTGGTAGAGTGGGGTGCTGTCGAATGGAGTGCTATGCAGTGCCATAGAGTGGAGTAAAATGTTGTGCAGTGGAGTAGAGTCCAGTGGACTGGCGTAGCATAGAGTGGAGTAATGTGTTCTAGAGTAAAGTGGCTTGGAGTGCAGTAGACTGGAGTGGTGTAGTTTAGAGTGGAGTAAAGCATTTTAGACTGGAGTGGAGTGGTGTGTGGACTTGTGTTTTGCAGAGTGGCAAAAAGTGTCATGGAGTGGAGTAGAACAGAGTGTCACAGAGTCAATTAAAGTGTTGAACAGTGCAATGGTGCGGAGTAGACTAGACTGCATTCCACTGTGCTAGAGTGGAGTAAGATATACTGTCGTATAGTTGATTGGCATAGAGTTGCGCCCAGTGGAGTGATGTATATTGCAGTAGTAGAGTATTGTGGAGTAGAGTGGAGTAGTGTCTCACAGAGTCAAGTATATTATCTGAGGGAGTTGTGTAGAGTCTCATAGAGTGGAGCAATGTACAGTGGAATAGCGTACAGTGCAGTGGCATACAGGGGACTGGCATAGAGTGGAGTTGCATACAATGGAATGGCATACAGTACAGTAGTGCAAACTAAAATGGTATACTGGGGAGTAGTGTAGAGAAGAGTGGCGCACAGTGGAGGGGCATACACTGAAAGTGGCGTGGATTGGAATAGCATATAATGGAGTGGCATACAGTGAAGTGGTGTACAGTAGAGCGGCGCACAGTGGAGTGGGGTACAGTGGAGTAGCATACAGTTAAATAGTGTACAGTAGAGTACAGTGGAGTGAGGTAGAGTGGTATAGAGTCGAATAGCATAGAATTGAATGGCATAGAGTGTAGTTACATACAGTGGAATAGTGCATACTGTGGAGTGGGGTACACTGGAGTGACGTTGAGTAGAGTGGCATAGAGTGGAGTGGCACAGAGTGGAATGTGGTAGAGTAGAGTGGTGTGCACTGGATTAGCATACAGTAGAGTGTGCACAATGGAGTGGCATTGAGTGGAACTGCGTACAGTGGAGTTGTGTACAGTAGAATAGTGTGGAGTGGATTGGCGTACCGTGTGATGGCATACAGTGGAGTGGCATACACTGGATTAGCGTATCGTAGAGTGGTGCACCGCGGAGTAACATCCAGTGGAGCAGCATACAGTGGAATGGTGTACAGTAAACTGGTGTACAGTGCAGTGGCATAGAGTGGATTGTGGTAGAGTGCACTGGTATACAGTGGCATACTGCATAGTGGAGTGGCGTAGACTGGAATGGAATAGATTGGAGTATCATAGAGTGGAGTGGTGTAGAGAGGAGTGGTGCAGTGGATAATTTGGAGTTATGGAGTGGATAACCGTGTAAAGTGGAGTGGCATTTAGTGGAGTGGTGTAGAGTGGACTGGCATAAAGTGGAGTGATATACGGTGTAGTGGCGTACAGCAGAGTACTGTAAAGTAGTGTGGCATTGAGGCGAGTGGCGTACAATGGAGTGGCATACAATGAAATATTGTACACTGGATTTGGATAGAGTGGAGTGGTGTAGAGTGGAATAGCATAGAGTGGAATGTTGTACAGTGGAGATACATACAGCAGAGTGGCGTAAAGTGGAGTGGTGTAGAGTGGAATACCATAGAGTGAAGCGGTGTACAGTGAAGTGGCATAGAGTGGAGTGACGTAGGGTGAAGTGGTGTAGAGTGGAATCCCATGCCCTCTGCATCCTTCTCTCCTGCTGCCTAGTTCTCACTACCCTCTCCTCCTCTCCCCTGTCTTTCTGCGTGCTTTCTCCTGCTTTCTGCCTCATTTTTACTGCTTTCTCCTTCCTTTCCCTTTATTTTTCTGAGTGATTTCTCCTGCTTTCTTCTTTGTTTTCATGGCTTTCTCCCTCTTTCCCCCCCAATTTTCTGAGTGCTTCACCTGTTTCTGCCTCATTGTCAATGCTTTCTCCTTCCTTTGCTTCTGAATTTCTGAGTGCTTTCTCCTGCTTTCTTCCTCGGTTTCACTACTTTCTCCCTCCTTTGCCTCTATTTTTCTGAGTTCTTTCTTCTGATTTCTGCCTCATTTTCTCTTCTTTATCTCTCCTTTCCCACCATTTTTCTGAGTACTTTTACATGCTTTTTGTCTCTTTTCTTTCTGTGTTCAATCTTTTTTTCCCTATTCCTGCTCCCACCTTCTGCCTGTTTTCTTGTCTCCTGACTAGCCCCACCCACCGCCTCACAGCCCCCCTTCCTCCTTCCAGGACCTACTCAATGGAAGCCGCAGCATGGCCGTGCAGCGGACGTGTGCAGCAGGCGTGCCTGTGGTGCACCAAAGGCACGTCAAAGGCAAGCCCATCTGCGCCCATCCGCATCTTGACTGCACCTAGTGCCAGGACCTCCGGCTCTCCCACCCCACTAAGATACACTGCTGTTGACCTCCAAGCCCTCGACTCCGGACACACCAAGAACCACTGCTGTCACTCATCCTCACGCACCACCAGATGACCATTCTCCTGCTGACACTGGCACTTCACCTTAAGCACAGAGGCAACCAACGCACCCGACACATCGATGGAGGCCACCACAACACAACTCCAGTGCATGCTACTCAGCACACGTTCACTAGTTAAACCCACCATCAATGTCTGGGACATTGGGGGTCATTCCGCGCCGGGGTCGGCGGGAGCACCGCCAACAGGCTGGCGGTGCCCCGCAGGGCATTCTGACTGCGGCGGTTTGGCCGCGGTCAGAACAGGAAAACCGGCGGTGTCCCACCGGTTTTCCGCTGCCCTAGGAATCCCCCATGGCGGCGCAGCTTGCTGCGCCGCCATGGGGGATTCCGACCCCCTCACCGCCATCCTGTTCCTGGCGGTTCCGACCGCCAGGAACAGGATGGCGGTGAGGAGTATCGTGGGGCCCCAGGGGGCCCATGCAGTGCCCATGCCAATGGCATGGGCCAACAATGGCATGGGCACTGCAGGGGCCCCTGTAAGAGGGCCCCACTTTGGATTTCCCGTAAGAGGGCCCCACTGAAATTCGTGACGGGTGCCACTGCACCCGTCGCACACCTTCCACTCCGCTGGCTCCATTCGGAGCCGGCTTCCTCGTGGAAAGGGTGTTTCCCACTGGGCTGGCGGGCGGCCTTTTGGCGGTCGCCCGCCAGCCCAGTGGGAAACCCAGAATGACCGCCGCGGTCTTCTGATCTCATCATAATCATCATCTCAACATAATCTCTTCCCTCACCCCAGATGTCATCTTTATCACAGAAACCTGACTCAACCCGGCCTTTGCACCTGATATCGCCACCGCCATTCCTGCAGGGGACAAGATAGCACACCAGGACCGAACCAACAAGCATGGAGGTGGAATTGCCATCATCTACAAGGGCACCATCCGCTGCATGACATCCCCTGATGACCCGACACCGGCAATGGAACAACTCAACTTAGAACTCTACACATATGGAAAAAGCACCATGAAAGGCAGCCTTCCCTACAGACCACCAACTTGAAAGGAAGTGGTGCATCAGCAACAAAACAGAAGACTGCATCGCCTTCAGAACTGCCCTCAACCAGTACCACTGCCTCCTGAAAGAAACCAAGAAGGATGCATTAGCAGACAGCATCAAAGCCAGCCCAAACCACAGCAAAGAACTCTTTGGCATTGTGAAGGAGTTCACAAATCCTGCAGCCCCCCTGAACAATATCACTTCCTCCTAGGAACTGTGAGACAAACTCATAGACTTCTTCCACGACAAACTCTCAGCTATCTACCAACGTTTTGAATGCCAACCCTCTGCCGCAGACAGCATCATACACAAACACGAACCTCGAACACCTTCTCACTCACTGGGAACTCCTGACCATGCTAGACACTATCTCCATCATGAATTACGTACACTTGCTCCCACCACATCTTCAACAGTGGAAGCAAGACATTCGGTGACAACCTCAAGAGGGCCCTAAATACCTCTATCGCTGCAGCCTCCTTCCTGGACGTCTGGAAACGCGATGAAGTGAGGTCCCTCCTGAAAAAACCATCCGCCGACCCAGCCGAATTGAAGAACTACCGGCCCATCTCTCTGCTTCCCTATCCAACAAAGGTCTTTGAGAAAGCGATCAACCAGCAACCCACCCAATACCTAGAAGACCACAACCTCCTGGACCCCTCCCAATCTGAGATAGCCCTGATTGCAGCTACAGATAACATAAGAGCCCTCCTGGACCATGGGGAAACAGCAGCCCTCATCCTCCTGGGCCTGTCCACTGTGTTTGACACGGTCTCCTACCACAACCTGATCAACAGACTCCACCACATCCGTATTCAAGGAAATGCCCTCAAATGGATCACTCGTACCTCACCGGCAGAACCCAAAGTATCTGTCTCCCACCGTTTACCTCAGAGGCCAAAAAGATCATCTGTAGAGTCCCCCAAGAATTGTCCCTCAGCCCAACCCTCTTTAACAGCTACATGACCCTCCTGGTCGTCCCCATCAGATCACACGGATTCAACATTATCTCCTAGTCAATGACACACAGCTCATCCTTTTGCTGGCTAAAGATCCCTCCACCACAAAAATGAACTTCCATAGATGCATGATGAACATAGCGGACTGGATGAAGGACAATTGTCTCAACCTAAATATTTAAAAAACGGAGGTCATCATCTTTGGGAAAAACACCTCACCATGGATTGGCACATGGTGGCCCGCAGAGCTCCACATCCCCACCCCGCTCCAACAGACCACGTCTGCAACCTCAGTATCATCATGGACAGCAAGCTATCCATGAAGAAACAAGTTGACGCAGTCTCATCCACCTGCTTCCACACCCTTCGCAAGCCCCTCAAGATCTTCAGGTGGTTCCCAGCAGACACCAGAAGGTTCTTCATGCAGGCCTCATCACCAGCAGACTGGACTATGGAAACATGCTCTACGTAGGAATCACAGCACGCCTCTTGAAGGGACTCCAGACAATACAGAACTCAGAGGCAAGACTCGTACTCAACCTTCCCAGAAGGACCCACATCACACCCATCTCAAAAAACTACATTGGCTACCGATTCAGAAGAGATGCCATTTCAAGATGCTGACTCACGCATACAAGGCCCTGCACCACGAAGGTCCGGCATACATCAACCAACCAGACACCTTGAATCAGCTTTCCTGTCCCTTGCAGACACCTCACAGATCCATCCAGCCAACAGTGGAGGAATCTCCTTTTCACACCTGGCAGCCAGGGCTTGGAACAACCTCCACTGCACCCAGCAGTGTAGGAGCAGAGGAGCGTTGCCCCCCACACTGCTGAACAGAAAGTGTGAGAAATAAAACAGCAATGAAAATATTTTATTGCCATTTTATTTTTTACTCTTTGCCAGCAAACGGAGTGTGAGGGCAGGGCGGGGTCAGTGCATCACTGCTGGCAGCAGTGAAGAGTGGCTACTTCAGTTTGAAGTGCGCATGTTTGTTTGGCCGGTTACCTTGCCACAGCCAAACCAACACGGGTAGTTCAAACTTATCCAACCCAGCTGTCTTTGACAGCTGGATTGGAGTGCATGCACAGGCCACCAGTGCTTTTCAGGGCACTGAGGCAGCCTGCTTCAGCCAATCAAGATGCTTCACTCATGCTGCTTAACAGCATGAGAGCAGCATCTTGATTGACTAAAGAAGGTGGCTGTAGGACCTCACGCTCGGACTGGAGTCCGGAGCCAGCAACAGCGAGGACTTGGTGCTGAACATCAAGGATGTGCTGCAAGCAGTGTTAGGTAAGTTTAACTTTTTCAAATATTTAATGTATGTTTTGTGCCCCTCCATTTAAATATTTCACGAACCCTCACTGCCTGCACCTCAGGACCGAACCTTCACTCCAGCGATTCAGAAGAGAACAAAGGACCTGGATGTTCAAATGATTCTTCCTCCACACAGCAGCATACAGCTCCAGAACCTCAAAAACTGCTCCAGAACCTCAAGACCCTCACATGTGATTGCTGCACTCTATAAATGTTTGATTGATTGATTGATTGAAATACCATAGAGTGTAGTATTCTAGAGTGGAGCAGGGTAGATTGCAGTGGGGTACACTGTTGTGGCATACAGTGTAACAGAGTACTTTGCAGTGGCAAACAGTGGAGTGTTGTAGAGTGGAGTGGCATACAGTGGAATAGTGAAGAGTATAGTAGCATAGAGTGGTGTGGCATATAGTGGAGTGACATACAATGGAGTGGCATAGAATGGAATGGAGTACAGTGGAATAGCATGGAGTGCAGTGGTGTACAGAAGGCCGCCCGCCAGTCCAGCGGGAAACCCCCTTCCATGAGGATGCCGGATCCGAATGGAGCCGGCGGAGTGGAAGGGGTGCGACGGCAGACACTGAAAATCTTGGTGGGGCCCTGGTAGGGGGCCCCTGCAGTGCCCATGCCCAGGCAGCGGGAAACTCAGAATTACCGCGGTGGTCTTTTGACCGCGCAGCGGTATTCTGCCGGCGGGACTTTGGCGGGCGGCCTCCGCCGCCCGTCAAAGTCAGAATGACCCCCATAGTGTTCACGTTATTTGTTTTAAAATACCTAGTTATATTTTGTGCTGTAGCGTCCCTCTGTACCTGAAGATAAGAAGGCAGTATGTGACTGCCTAATGCTGTGTGTGTGTGTGTGTGTGTGCGTGCGTGCAATTTTAGAGAATCCTCTGGGGAATAGAGAACCCTTTTAAACTTCATTAGAGCACCCTGGTTACGCTTCAGCACAATACTTAACAAAAATCACTTCAACTCTAGATAGTTGTGGCACAAGCAGCTGGTAATAATTCCTAAGAGAAATTAATGTTAATTTCAATCAGCAATAAAAAAATTAAAATAACTAAACAACACAGTAACTTTTCTAAATTAATTTAGAAAAATATAAACATATATATTATAAAAAGACACAAAAATTATCAAAATTGGATACTACTAACCTTCCCATGAGCCCTAAAAGAAGATGGCTCTCACAATCCATACCTGAAGTTCTTGTCTGCCCCCTCCTACAGAGGTGTGGGACCCTACTCTCTCTCTCGGTTAAAAATGGTTTCCCCTCCAGTGGTCAGGGTTTGAGCCAGAAAGTCGGTGAGGAATCTGGGAATGAATTGTAGCAGTTCCTGGCATACCCAATTGACATCTCAAACTCAAAGTATGACTGCGAGGGCTCACCTTTGTTCTTCCAACTGTTCCTGACTCATTCCTAGATGGGTACTCCTTGCTGCCTCATGACCACATGTTGACAACACACCTGCTTTCCTGGGCCATCCACCTTAATTTCTACTTTGTCCAGATTGCCAAGTACCAACAGATCAGCAATCATACCAAGCTCCTTGTCAGTTTGGTTAGGGTCAAGGATAGAATATTATTCACAGACTGATTGTAGTTGACTGGTGGCAGAGGTTTCAAGAACATTAGCCAAAATTTGAAGTTGGGAAGTAGTTTGATAAATTCCCAGGTCTACTCAATCTTATACATGCCTATTTTTAGGCATCATGGGATCTACGAGTGGTCCAAAAAGAATAGAACAACTCCTCAATTCACAGAAGAAATTTAATTACCCATGCTTGCAAGGTTCGGGTAGATTGTGGCCCCGCAGGGAGGGGTCAGGCATATTATATGTTTTACACCCCTTCTGAACAACTCAGAGTATAGCTTGATTTTTGACACTATGCTAAAAATATTGAACTGAGTTATCACAGAGCTCATAGTGAACGGCAAAATCATTTTCTATGAGATAGGCGAGTTGAAGTCTGACATTCTGGTCAAGAACGTGTCTCTGTCCTTTTAAAGGTTGTGAAACACCAGTATGAAATTGACTTCGCAATAGCTCAGGTCTTTGAATTGTTGTTGTCTACAGCGCAGTGGACCTGTGGATCGAATCTGTCTACTGAAAGCCCATTATCAATCATTGACAGGCCCTGGTGCCTGTAATGTACACCAGTTTCTCTGGTGAATAACGTCTGAATATATGCCAGCTCACTTTGAGAATCTTCAATATAAGGCATTTTTAAGTGCTAATAAAACAATGAATTAAACATGCTACACCTGGACTGTCATTTGTGCAAGGCAACTCTACACATGCCATGACCGCAAAGGCAGTCAGTTGAATAAATCAAGAGATGTTATCTCTGTCATGAATAAGCCAAACATGGTGAAAGGTATGCCACAACTAATAAAAATCCTTATATTGCTTTGAACAAATAATGAACTTTTATGCATACTGTATGAAGCTGGCTCTATATATACTATATCAAAATGAGATAAAATGTGCACAGAGTCCAGGGGTTCCCCCGAGGCTTAACAGAGGCTAAAGTAGATAACACAAATGCTCGATTCCCCTTGGAAGAAGGTGGAACACAGGTCTTACTTGGAGATGTTGGGTCTGCCTGGGTGGGTGTATGTTTCCACCCAGTCAATGGGAGCCTGTCAGGGTGATCAGGAGACCCTGAAGCATGAAAGAGTGGCCAAGGTATCTGCCAGAAGGAGGGAAGGCAAGGGGCACGGGAAAACCGCCCCAGACGTTTCCACAGTCCAGGAGGAGGCTGAAACTGAGGGGGATGCTCCAGACCCTACAGGGGAACATGTGGCTGAACTGAGGGAGGTACCTGAGCTGATTCAGTGGCAGCAGGAAGGGGGACCCACCAAGGGGGCATTCTGTGAGGTTCAGAAAGTATGCCCTACTCTAGAGGGTTTGTGGCAGCAGGCTGCAGACCAGGCATCTGGCAAGAAGTCTGGTTCACACTTGATTTATTGGGAGGATGGCCTTCTATATAGCAAACCTAAGGTTGCTGAGCCCGGGTCAGCTGATGTGCTGGTGGTACCCCAGTGCTTTAGAGCCTTCCTACTGGGTTTAGCTCATGATGTGCCTCTAGCTGGACATTTGGCGCAGGACAAGACCTTTCAACGGCTTGTCACCCACTTCTACTAGCCCAAAATGCGCAGGCTCTCTGATGTGTACTGTAGGTCTTGCCACACTTGTCAGGCAAGTGGCAAGAGTGGGGGAAAATGTAAGGCTCCCCTCCAACCTTTTCCTGTTGTTAGCACCCCGCTTGAAAGGGTTCAATTGACATTGTGGGGCCACGGGATCCCAAGACAGCCATGGGCAACAGGTTTATCCTGGTCTTGGTGGACCATGCCACCAGGTACTCAGAGGCCATTCCTTTGAGATCAGTCACTGCCCCTGTGGTGGAACGTGCCTTGATGGGGGATTTTACCCGCATGAGGTTCCCGAAGGAGGTGGTATCTGCTAGGGGTACCAACTACATATCTACATATATGAAGTCCCTGTGGAAGGAGTGTGGGGTAACCTACAAGTTTACCACTGCTTACCACCCCAAGGAAATAGTCTGGTTGAGAGATTCAACCACACCTTGAAGAGCATGATAATGGGTCTCTCAGAGCCCTTGAGGCATAAGTGGGACGTTCTATTGCCATGCCTTCTGTTCGCCTACAGGTAGATGCCCCAAAAGGGTCTTGGATTTAGCCCATTTGAGTTGTTGTATGGCCACCATGTCAGGGGACCCTTGAGCCTGGTTAGGGAAGGCTTGGGGACAGCATACAGTAAGTCTCCCCAGGATGTATTCAGTTACATGCTGGCTTTTAAGAACCAGACTTCCCGTTTCAGAAAGCTCACTCAAGAGAACCTGGAAGCAAGCCAGGAAGATATGAAACGGTGGTATAGCCAGAATGAAACTCTGGTTGAGTTTCATCCTGGACAAAAAGTGTGGGTGATGGCCCCAGTGGAGCCTCATGCACTCCAAGATAAGTGGACTGGGCCTTTTGAGGTGGTGGAGCACAAGAGTGATGTCACCTATTGGGTGAATTGCGTACTCCTAGGAACCCTTTGAGGTTCCCATATGTGAACCACTTCAAGCCTCACTTTGACAGGACTAAAGTGACTATGCTCTTGCCAACAGATGATGGGGTGGAGGAAGAGAGTGAGCCTCTTCCTGATCTCCTGTCTGCCAAAGAGAAAGAGGAACTCACTGACTCTAGAACAACAGATGGACTGTCCCCAAGTTTTGGGACAGTTTGCCTCTCTCTCTCTTTTCCTTGATCCCAGGGGTCACAAACTTGTGCATACATAATGTGGACACTGGGGACAGTCCACCTGTGAAACATAAGGTTTACCGGGTGATTGAGAAGGTTAGAGCCAGCATTAAGGATGAGGTATCCAAAATGTTAACACTTGGAGTTATTGAGTTTTCCAGTAGCCCTTGGGCCAGTCCTGTGGTCTTGGTCCCAAACGCTGCAGCTCCTTGTACCACTCCTGGATTCAGGTTCTGTGTGGATTACCGGGGACTCAATGAGGCCCATCCCCCGAACTGATGAGCTCATTGAACAGTTAGGGGCTGCCAAATATCTAAGTACTTTTGATCTGACTTCTGGATATTGGCAGATTGCTCTGACTGAGGAGGCTAAGGACAGGTCTGCATTTTTTACTCCAGATGGGCACTACCAGTTTAGGGTGATGCCCTTTGGAATGGAAAATGCCCCTGCCACCTTTCAGAGGCTGGTTAACCAGGTGTTGTCTGGATTGGATGATTTCAGTGCAGCCTACCTGGATGACATTGCTGTGTTCAGCTCCACTTGGGAGGAACATTTACAGCACCTCTGTAAGGCTAGCAAGTGCCAAATAGGGCAGGGTTCGGTAGTGTACTTGGGCACCAGGTAGGGAGCGGCCAGGTGGCACCCCTACACCCCAAGATTGATACTTTTATGGCTTGGGAGCCTCCCAGGACCCACACCGAGGTGAGAGCCTTTTAGGTCTCACAGGTTACTATAGGAGGTTTGTTAAGGGGTCCGGCACCATTGTTGCTCCCTTAACAGAGTAAACTTCCAAGAACCAACCAAAGAAAGTGATCTGGACTGAGACTTGCAGACAGCTTTTGATGCCCTGAAGGCAGCTATGTGCAAGGCACCCGTCCTGAAGGTACCTGACTTTGCTCAAGAATTTGTCATGCAGACTGATGCTTCAGAGCATGGTGTGGAAGCAGTGTTGTCACAGCTAAATGAGAAAGGCCTAGATAAACCTGTAGTCTTCATCAGTGGGAGGTTACTTCCCAGGGAACGTAGCCAGAGTGCAATTGAGCATGAAGCTTTTGGTGTGGTCTGGGCTCTGAAGAAGCTAAGACCCTACTTGTTTGGGACTCACTTCCGAGTTCAGACCAACCCCAGGCCCCTCAGATGGTTAATGCAGATGAGGGGTGAGAATCCAAAACAGTTGAGGTGGTCTATCTCCCTACAGGGAATGGACTTTATGGTGGAACACCGTCCTGGAACAGATCACACCAGTGCTGATGGTTTGTCCAGCTTCTTACGCCTTAGTGAAGAGAACTCCCAGGAGGGTGGGTACTTATCCCCACTTTCAGCTGTGAGTGCTCCCTATGTGAAATTGTATGTGTAATTGGCTTTTTCATAACTGGCATATTTGATTTCTTAGTAAGTCCCTAGTAAAGTGCATTAGAGGTGCCTAGGGTCTGTACATCAAATTCTACTAGTGGGCCTGCAGCACTGATTGTGCCACCCACATGAGTAGCCCTGCAAACATGGCTCAGACTTGCCACTGCAGTGTCTGTGTGTGCAGTTGTAAACTGCCAATTCGACCTGGCAAGTGTACCCACTTGCCAGGCCCAAACCTTCCCTTTTTATATATGTAAGGCACCCCTAAGAAAGGCCCTAGGTAGCCCCATGGGCAGGGTGCAGTGTATGTTAAAAGCAGGACATGTACTGAGGTATTTTACATGTCCTAACAGTGAAATACCTGCAAATTTGTTTTTCACTGTTGCAGGGCCTATCTCTCTCATAGGTTAGCATGGGGGCTGCCTTTAAATGTCCTTAAAGTGTAGTTTCCCTTTGAGAGCAGATAGAAATTAAGAGTTTGGGGTCTCTGAACTCACAATTTAAAAATACGTCCTTTAGTGAAGTTGATTTTTAGATTGTTGGTTTGAAAATGTCACTTTTGGATAGTAGGCATTTTCTTGCTTAAACCAATCTGTGACTCTGCCTGTTTGTGGATTTCTTGTCTGGGTCAGACTGACAAGTGGGCTGTTTGTGCATCTCCACTAGACAGTGACACAAAGGGTGATGCTGCATATCCTGATGGGCCATCTGGGCTAGGCTGGAGAGGGGATTGGTCACTTTCACCTGAAAGGGCACAGACCTGCCCTCACACAAAGCAGTCTCCAACCCCCTGGTGTGTGTCTGCAGCCAGGCCTGGGCAAGGCATGATCCTGTAAACAACAGAGACTTTTCTTTGAAGTTGGGCAACTTCAAAGGTAGAAACAGGTATAAGTATGGGACCCAGAACCCCAGACTTTAGATTACTTCAAGGATTCAAGAAGAACCTCTGACAGGAGAAGAATTGAAGAGCTGAGGAGAGTTGCTGCCTGTGCTTTGTTGAGCTATCCTGCAGTTGCTGCTTCTGCATATGAAACGGGGCAAAGACTGGCCTTTGCTGTGTATTGCTGCTTGAGAGGTATCTCCAAGGGCTTGGACTGAGCTTGCCTACTGTTTTTTGAAGCCTCAGGGACAGCAAAAGCTTCATCAACCAGTCTCTGAGTCTGCATGCTGTGGACTTTAGTTTGCCGGAGGGTGCCATTGCAGTTCATGGGCCACTAAAAGTGAATTTCTGGTGAAAATCCTGCGAAAAGACACCAGACGACTCCATACAACTTTGCTAAGGATGCCGCTGCATGAAGACTGCAACGCCTCCTACAACTGGATCCTTGAACTTCGCCAAGGCACGACGACCCCACTGTCAATGTAGGCCCGACATTGCTGCAGCCGCTGATGTCCGCACAAACTTGTGAATTGGAGTGTCGTACACCTGTTGTTTGTGACACTAACCTCCGTCGCAGCACCTGTGACCCTGAGACGTGATCGTGAGGTCACCCGGTAGCATCATGACGTCGCCAAACCTCGAATTTGCCGGAGGTGCCAGGGGACCGACTCCTCACCACCAACGCCGCCTCACCTCCGCCGCTGAACACCAAGGACCCAACACCTCTTCATGATGCCACCGCTCCTTCACCCTGCAGCTCCGGAACCGACATCACATCGGATCCACCGACACCTCGCACCCCGACTCCGGGCACTGGCCTGTTTTCCACACATTTTGCTAAGGTACTGTACCTGGGGGTCCGTGTGACTCCGTAAACGGTGCCAGTGGCATGGCATTGTGGGAAACAACGCTTTAACATCAGATTGCAGCATTTGTGCCTCTAGGCACTACTTTGGTGTTTTTAATTGCTAACATCATATTTTTAATTGTGTATGGTGAATTTATATCATATTTTGTCTTGTTTTATTTAGATAAATATTTACTATTTTTCTAAACCTGTGTGGTGTCCATTTTGTAGTTTTTCACTGTATTCATGTGTGTGTTGGTACAAATACTTTACACATTGCTTCTGGATTAAGCCTTTCTGCTCGTGCCAAGCTACCAAGGGCGTGAGCGGGGGTTAACCGGCTGTGTTTCTCATTTGCCCTGACTAGAGTGAGGGTCTTTGCTTGGACAGGGGGCAACCTGACTGCCAACCAAAGACCCCATTTCTAACAAGAGGGTAGTGCTAAACATTTGTTGTACACACACTGGCAGCAAATGAAGCACCCTCTCAATGACAAACTCCAGGCCAATTGTTTTTATATAGCAAAAATATATTTTGTTACTTTATTTCTAGAACCCACAAGATTCAGTTTGCAGGTGTGTACATTTGATAAAATATCAAACATATGTCTCAACACCACTTTGTTTCAATTTAGCAAGTTAAACGGTTTTCAAGAAAATAGAAAATAACTGTTTTAAAAGTTGACAGTGCAATTTTCAGAGACAGTTCTAGGGGGGAAGAAAAGTTAGTACGGTTCTGAGCTAAGTACGCAACTTACAGTTCCAGTCTCTGGGAGTTAGGATGTCCACAGATTGGGGTTCAAGTTAACCCCAAACACGCACCACCAGCAACACAGGGTCGGCTGGGTGCAGAGGTCAAAGATGATACAGGATTTAAAATGGAGTCCTATGAAACTGGGGCACTCGAAATCAGGCCTGCTTGCAGGTAAGTACCCGCGACTTTGGTGGGCAGACCTGGGGGGTTTAGGTGATCACCCGGGGGGGGGGGCACAGGTCAGCACCAAACACACACCCTCAGTGGCGCAGGGGCGGATGGGTGTAGGGTGCAATCACAGCGTCGGGCTGCCAATGCTTTTGAATGGGGACCTGGGGGTCACAAGCAGTCTTCAGGCTGGGTCCAGGAGGTCGGTTCAGGAAAACCACAGGCTGGACGAGGAAGAGGGCTGCCTGCTGAGCATTGCTGCACTGGAGATCGGATTCTCCAAAGCCAGGGGGCTGCGGGTGCAAGGGTGCCTTTTGGCATCAGGAATCTTCTTCCGGTTCTCTTGCGGTCAGGGGGTTCCTCCATATTTAGGCTGCAGGCGTCGTCGTGTGGGACAGGAGGGGTCAACCCAGGCTGGACACTCAGTCAGAATTGCCTGGGGACCAGCTCTAGTCGGTTGGGCCACCTGGGCACGCATCGTGGGCGTCGGATACAGAGTAGGCAGGACTTGCAGATCTGGGGCAGTTCTGGAGTCCTGTGTTGGAATTTCTTTTGGGACAGGTCCACAGTCTAGGGGAGATCTTGGTCGTCTGGTGTGCAGGCAGTCCTCTTGAGTCTTTTAAGAGATCGCTGGCTCTGCAGGAGGCGTTGCCTTTTTGTAGCAGAGCTTCAGAAGCTGGAGACAGGCCTAGGGCCAAATCAGTTGGTGTTTTCAGTCTTCTCTGCTGGGGGTCAGCTTAGCAGTCCTTCTTCTTTCTTCTTGTCATCTTCTTGTGGTTGCCAGGAAACTGTCAAGCTAGGTTCAGAGGTGCCCTTAAATCCTAGATTTAGGGGTTTTACAAGAGTCAGAGGGCAGTAAGCAATGGCTACTGTCCCTGACGGTGACTACACCTTTCCGGTGTCCACTCCCTTTGGGGAGGGGGACACAGACCTAACCCTATTGATACCTGTCCTCCAAACCAAGATGAAGGATTTTGCAAGGAGGTGGTCCCTTCAGCTCTGGACACCTTAGGGGTGGTCCCAGCTGAAGTGCTCATTCTTCCTTGCTTTCCCTAATTTTCCCACCAGACTTGCTGCCAAAAGTGGGGCTTTGTCCTGGGGCGGGCATCTCCACTAGCTGGAGTGCCCTGGGGCACTGTGATAAGAGGCCTGAGCCTTTCATCTCACCGCCAGGTGTTACGTGTTACAGTTCCTGCAGGGGGTAGTTGTGAAGCACCTCCACCCAGTGCAGACTTTGTTTCTGGCTACAGAGAACACAAAGATTCTCACCCCATGTGGTCAGAAACTCGTCTAAAAGTGGCAGGCTGGAACAGACCAGTCAGTCCTGCACTGCAAGATTGGCTAAAATACAAGGGCCATCTCTAGGATGCCCTCAGCTTGGGTTTATTGCGCTGAGAAGTTTGATACCAAACTTTCCAGACTTCAGTGGAGCCATCAGTGAGCTGTGGAGTTCGGAATGACAAACTCCCAGCCCATGTACTTTATATGGCCACACTGCACTTACAATTTCTAAACAAAGAATGGGCTCAGACACTGTAGGGGCATATTGCCCATGCAGTTATGCCCTCACCTGTGGTATAGTGTGCCCTGTCTTACGGCTGAAAGGCCTGCTAGAGGGGTGACTTATCTCTGTCACAGGCAGTGGCTGGTGGGCATGGCACCCTGTGAGGGCTACCATGTTGACTTTGTCTTTTTCTCCCCACCAGCACACAAAAGCCGTAATGGCAGTGTGCATGGGCTTGGTGAGGGGTCTCCCAGGGTGGCATAATACATGATGCAGCCCTTGGGGACCTTCCCAGGCCATAGGGCCCTTGTTACCATGGGTATCTTTTACAAGGGACTTAACTGTGTTCCAAGGGTGGGCCAATTGTGGGAACAATGGTACAGTTTTGGGAAAGAACACTGGTGCTGGGACCTGGTTAGCAAGATCCCAGCACACTCTCAGCCAAGTCAGCATAAATATCAGGCAAAAGGTGGGGGGTAACCATGCCAAAAGGGCCACTTTCCTGCACATACTTTCCCTCTCTACCACCTTCTTAATATTAACTTGTGCCTTCTCATCTCTCTCCTCAATATCTTTTATGAATATTTGTCCTTCTTCACTAGTAACTATCTCTGTAAATTTCCCACTCTGCCTTCTGTTTTTTCTGCTGCCTTGAAGAAAGAAGTAGTTATTCTAATGGGGCCACACATTTTGGAATTTTGATCCTGAACCAATCTCACATTAAAAGAAACAAATGCCTGCTGCTCTCCCCATGTTGGGTTTTTCTTTTGTCTTTTTTTGGTTAGCTAAGATTCCTCCAGCTTTTTCACACTCCTTGTTCTTTCCACCCTGGGTAAAAACATGTTATTGTTCTTCCCTCCTCTCAACATTTCATATGGTATAACTGATGTACTACAATGTGGTGCTCCCTCTCATTCAAACACTTTTCTGCTCCCATCTACTATGCACCTCCATCTGGGCTCTTTTTCAACATGCAGTTTAGTCCTTCTGAAAACACATTTGCTCCATAAGATTTGAATTTAATCCCATTCAGGTACAAATACACTTCATTTCACATAATAGCAATTGAATCACATGATCTGTAAGTACAGTACTAGGGAACCCTCTCCTATTTAGTTGCTTACCTAAAACTTTCTTACAAACCTCACAAATTTCTGCTCCAGCCATTTGGAAAATGCTCTTGAGCAAGAAGAAACTGTGGCTACTTTCTCATACTACTTCATGGTCTCATGATATCGAGACTTATTTTTCAGATGGTCCTTTTGATTAATGTTTGCATGGTCACCTGGAGAGTGCTACCCTTTACTCAATGGTTATTAGTAAAATATGTTCTAAATTCTCTAGCTGTCATCTCTTCTTCCATAGTGACTCGTGTCCACAAATGATCATCAGAATTTCTCCGCTTGTTTTGATCATTCCTAGGTGACTTTGATGTGCTTCTTCAACTAATCTACCAATCACCCTGTTCAGAAGATTGTCTTTCATTCAAAGTTCATCACTAAGTATCCAGAGTCCTTGTCTTTTCTGCAAGCCATTCACCTTTGAACTACTTACTGTTGTTCTTCAATAGAGCAACTTTTGTCACCACCACAGACTACTTCTTTTCTTGTTCTGCTCCCTCCTAAAAACGTGTCTTTCTTCTGTTCTTTTACCTCACCACCTTCTTCAACTTGGTCTTAATAGAATCTGCAGCTATAGTTCTGCTAACAAAACACCTATCTACGTATGCTCAATGCCACCCTGTAAAACCTAGCATTTTAAAAAATATACTTCAATGGCTTGAGGTCTGTTTGAATTACAAACATATTACAACATCAAAAGGTACTGAACTTCTTCACTACCCAGCATACAACCAGCTTCTCTTTTTCAATCACACTGTAACATAATACTGATCCTTTATTAGTCTTGAGGCAAACATTATAGTAACATTTTCCCTCATCACACTTGTGCCATACTTGCTATCATCTGTAGACATTTGAAACTTTCCTCGTATATCTGAAGGGTTTTCCAATAATGTGTTTCACAATTCACTCAAATTTTAGCCTTGTATTCCTAACTTACTGTTGGAGTATAAGTCACAGCAAAATCTCAGTGAATTAGGCCTTATAACACTACTAACTGGATGTTTATGAGTTGGGTGGGTCTGTGTCTTTTAGTCAGAGATCCGTTTGCCCAACCCTAGAAATTTACCTTAGAGCTTGACCTTGTTACCGCACACCTGTGTCACTCACACACAGAGACACTGGAGGCAAACTAATACATCATAATAATAAAAATGATAAGAAATCATTAAAATTCAAAGCATCAGAATCTCAGTGCCTAATGCAATTAAAAATGTCAGAATTGAGAATGAGAATGATATCTGGTTTGCAAAGTCATATCATGTTGACAATTATGGTGCTATGTTTTGAAAATATGATGTAAGGCTATGTACTGAAATATAAATAATGTATTCGTTTTACTTGCAGATCTATGAAAACATTAATTGTGCAAGTTACAAAAGTACTGTTTTTAGCCACCAAATTGTAAACTTGGGGCCAGATGTACAAAGCATTTTTGTGGTTGCAAGCACACCAATTGTCTAAAAAATGCTTTTTGCAATGTACTAAACCCAATTTGTGGTTCAGCAACAGGATACCGAATTGCAAAATGGGTTTAGAAGGGCAAAATGAATCACTATTTGGAAGGGGTGTGTTTAGGTTATCCCTTCCAAATACGGATTAATTGTGGTATGCATCAATGTTTTGTGACCAAAATCTAGTTGCGAAACGTTGACATTTTATAAGCTTCCAACATGGGGTCATATGCCCTTGTGAACGTATAAAAAAGTTTGTTGGGGATTAGCCAGCTGTCCAGGGGACCACTGTGAACTCTCTAACAAGCTTCTCAAAGGTTTCAATTTCTTTTTATCACTGCTCTGTCTCCTTTAAGGAAAATGAGCTAATAAAATTGATTACAGATACTGTGGTCTGCTGACCTCACAGGCCGCCCTACTTGTAAAGGCCACCAATTGTAGTGAGGCCACCAATGGCCACTAATTGTAGTAAATCACAATATAAATAAGGTAAGTAAGATTCCAACCTACTAAGATTCGGAAACGTATGCACTGACCTATTTGCAGGTACGCACAGGTCACAAAGAAATATTGGTTGCAATTTACAACCAGTATTTTGAGACCAATATTTCAAACATTTGGCCTTGGTGCAGTATTTTGTACATAACATCCCAATAAAGAATAGAAAAGCATATTATATAAATTTAGAAGGTCATGTTTTTTTCATAAAGGAACAGCTGACTCCTATCTTGAGAGCCAACTTACTTCTGATGACACTCAGGACCCATAAATGTATTTCTCTTCTTCCGAAGGACCTTCTGAGGATGCTAAAGAAGTAAAGGAGAGTTAAAATCAAATCTATTAACAGTGTTACATATTTGGTCACACATTAAATCCAAGAGAGGATAAAGTTCAAAAGTTTATTATAAATTAAGAGCCAAACTAATGAATATGAATCTCAAGAACATGTTATATAAGTACAAAATCACTAAAGATGAAGTGAAGCATCGAATGAGGTTAAATCGTATAAGCATAAGTCATAAGAGAATTTCAACTGAAGCAATACAAAAGATGAGAAACAAACTCTGATGATCTGTCTATAAGTTGCGGTCCTCTTGAATAATCATTGGAGAAACTAAATTAATCTAAGTACCCTAAACGTAACTGAAAGGAAAACCTAGCTAAGTCTCTGGAATAATAGGAAAGTGTCAGCATAACAGAAACCACAATAGAACTTCTGATAGAGAGCTTCTGATATCATAAGCCACACAACGGAATAAAGAGTAGAGAGGTCAGAACCCCTCTAAGTCTCACAGGAATCAGCTCTTGTCTAACTAGGTGAGTACCAATTAAACCTACAGAAACTTCAAGAAAGCTATGTCATCAGCACCAGTAGTTTTACATCTCCCATGCACAGTTGAAATTGGTGACTCCCATCACATTGTCATCCCACAAATTGAACATCAGGATGACCTTGACGACTTCGTGGTGTCTGGTACCCAAACAGGAGTCTTTTCATCTCAGTTTGTTAGCGCCCCTTGTCCTTGCCAAAGTATCCTTCCATACCCAACTATCTCTGATTGACAATATGCCTTTCATTAACTGTAGACTTGCATCGACATAGCTGCAAAGAAAGAATACTGCAACACGAGCAAAACTTCATGTTGAAGGTTAAACACAAGAAATCAAATGTTTTGGGCCTTTGGTTATGCTAACTTACTAAGGTCTTGAATGCACATTTCAAAATGCATGATTATGAGTGCATCTTTCAATTATAAATAAAACATGAATATACATGAAAACGTGAATTTATGCAGTTTCACCATAATACCATAATCAGAGTGCAAAAATATAAATGTGCAAGAGTACTACATTTCACCGTGTTGTATCAAAAACACATATATATATATATGAATTTTCTAATTCTCTACTGTGTATGCACCTTCAGTAATATGATTTAGATGCTCCACATTACATTAGTAACGTTAAACCACACAATGTAAGTTTTGTCCATTACATTTTTATGTCACTTCTGTAACAGATGATGGTGCAACCAAAATTAGGCGTTACCACTTCCAATCCCTCATGATGTATCAAATAGTTCTCACCTTTTAAATAGCTATTGGATAGCAGTACGTAAGTGCTAAAGAGGAAAATGCCAGTTCACATCCAGCATTAAAGGTGTAGTCAGCAATACACTCTATTTCACAGAGAGGAGCAATATACTGTAATTGTTTCGATTCCATTGGAATGGTGCTCATTTGAAATATCTGTACAACATTATATTGTTTTTAAATCCATCAATTTCCTCCTTTATGGGAAGATCTCATTGGAATACGGTCGTTGGCCTCCAGTTCTGAAATCACCCTACAAAACATGGGAGATCTGCCAGCCTTGGGTAACTGTCCCAATTTTACAGCCGAACATCTACTTTTCCTTTCATTTGTGTTAATTTTCTTTGCCATATAATCCAGGGTTATTAGATACTGTATTACTAGACTACATTTACTAGTGTAAAAATGACATTATGCAGTGGTCATGCTACTCAAAGGTGATTTTTGCGCTCGTGCCTAAAAGTAACTGAGGACAAAATTGAACCAGCACGGTGCGAAATTGACCACCATCAGTCCAATTCACATAATCTGAGCCCTGACTTTTGGTTGCATGGCAACAGTCAAATGTTGAATGTCAATCAATGGCACCGTTTTATGTTACAATTATCTTCAAAGTGTCTATCCCTTTTGCAAAGGTGTCTCCAGTAAGGTTTCAATGTGATTTTGTTTTACGTTACATTAGTGACAAAGCCACATTCCCAATGCCTATGTACAAAAACACAATACGTCATAAAAAACGCAAAGATACTTAAAGAATACTGAAACGACTACACTAGGACATACATACTAAACATATAGCATAAAAAAGAGATTACAAAGACTGGTAATTAATATCATATACTGTTCCAAAGATTATCCCACGGATAGCATTCTGGGCGGTTTTGTAAAATATGAAACATTTGGCATCATATCAACTTCTGAAGGCAGAATTTTAGACAGGTGACCGCCAAACACCAAAATTGTCCAATAAACAGATCTGTTTCCTGAAAACGGTTTCTCCGATTGCCGCTTTTTGTGTTTTTTTTAGATATGCCCACAACATTACTCCTATGGTCTGTCTGACACTTATAGAATCTGCAGGAATAAGTATAGTTTCTTTACAAGTGAAAATGGCATCACAAATTGTAATAGTCAAAATTAAAATCTATTATTCACAGACACCACATCTTAGTGGGCACTGCATATTTAAAGAATAAGAAATAAATAAGACCGTCTTTCTAATCTGCTGCTTCTGTATATCTGCTGATGGATTTTAATATCTGCAAGTTGGTGCCTGTATGGTAAATGTCTCAACGATACAGGAGTCTCTGAAGAATGATCTGGCTTTATACTTTCCTTTGCTCATGATTCTGGCATGGCCTCCACATCATCTGGCATTCAAAGAAATAGATCTGCTGTTAGAGGCAGCTTGTTTCAAACTCTGCCAATGCAGTACAAGTCCAAGCCTGAACGAAGTCCCATGTCCCTTCTGTTAAGAAATATCATGCAACATGATATAATACAAAAGACCCGAATGAGCTTCTCGGTGTCTATTGTGCACTGGTCATGGCTTTCAGCATGCTCTCTGGCAGCAGATGAAGTGTGAGGGACTAATGCTTCCACTGGCGAGAATCTATAATTCACTGTTATGTGTGGCATAAAACGAAGGAGAGGTTGTCAGCCAAAAATTCAATAATGTGACATTCTCACCTCGTGGGAGTGGCAGAAAGTAACCCTTGACATGGGTTTGAAATTAGATAATTGTATGGCTTAGTAGTATATGTAGGTCATTCAGTGCTGACAGTGGTGTGGAAATACTATTTAATGTATGCAAGCTGTAAAACGTGAGGCCGTCTAAAAGTGAAACAGCAATCTACTCTCAATTTATGCCTTGAATTAGAATAGAGATAGAAAATCCCCCACTCTCTGCAGAAAGTGCTGAACCTGCAGCAGAATTGACTAGAATTGACTAGTGAAATATCCTCCTCCAGTGTCAGGCATGTGGGCTCCGACAGGCAACCAATTGGATGAGGCTGGGTGCTGAGCATTTTATCTTAACATCCACCTCTAAATTAAATCCTTTACACAGTTACCCTTCTCAGGCATCAAGGCATATAAAGAAGCATGGTCACTGTATGGTCAGCTCCTGCTTGAGGACTGTCCAACATCATCTAACTTCACAGATATCCTCCTGTGGTCCATAGGTGGATCTTCGCTGCAGAATCCATATGCCACTTGCACTTCTCACATTAAAACTAAGTACAGTAAAGTCGGTGAGTGAGGTCTTTGTTCTTTTGCATCTAAATCCACAAATGTGTGTAAGGGTGAGGTGGCTTAAACATGTAGTGGTCGTCTCTGGAATTCCCCTGTAGCTCCTGGAAGGGCGAGAGCTCTGCAATACCTGCCTGGCAAAATCAACCCAGAGCCGCTTACTTCTCAGTTAAATTTTACTTTTCTTCGCTGGAATAAAAAATAATTAAAAATAATTCCCCAGAGAGATCTGGTGATGTAAAATAATTTAATGTTACCCAACTGTACCAGAACTATTTCTTTAACAGTCACATACTATAAATTTCCCACAAAAGATTTAGGGATCATTTCTCTTTCTCATAAACAAATCTGTCTGTGTCTACTGTCAGAACAAGAAGCTATAATGACATGTATTTTGTGGAAAAACAGAGACAAGACTATGTGCATATTTTCTTTATTACCTCTAACCAACAACACGAGCCAGTACAAAGGAATGAAGAATATTTTAAGTTGACTAGCTCTGTTTCATTCTTCTTTCTGATCAATAGGCATTCTATTTCTATGGGCCCAACTCATGAAAAGAATATTATTGGAAAACATTTGCCGTACTGATGTTTCACAAAAGCTTCCTGTATGAAATGAGCATCTCTTAAAAACCCTTGCATAATGTTTGTGTTTTGTGACCACATTGTTCACAGGGAAGAATTTAGTGAGCTACATAATCATCTGCCAGGGCCCAGCAGGCACATTTGTCCTGGTCATTTACCACTGAAAGTGTCAAGGCCTCTTTTTTCTCCCGAATAATGAAAGTTAGCCCCAGAACACATAGAGACATGGATAATGAAAGAGGCATTAGGTGGGGCTTCCCAGCATTTCAGAATTAATGGTAGTACTCTTTTCTGAAATACTCTGAGAGCAGGGGGTGTGACAACAATTTGATTTATGGCAGGACTATGTCAACGTAATCAAAATGCCATCCCATTGATCTGGTAGTTGCAGATAGGTATGTGCCATGGTGTTCCACAAAAGTGGAAATACCTGTGGTGTCAACACTCCATACTAGACTAGGGAAATTGAAAGTATGGTTGAACTATATGCTGCCCATTGCTCAATCTACTGAGCTCCTAATCCAACAATAAATCATGGCAGTTTAGACAAGACAGCATTGGGAATAGGTGGGCAATGCCTCTAAGTAGAGATTGACTTTGACATGAGAGAGCTAAAATCTCGCCTTTTTTGTAGTATTCCTTCAGCTAAAACATAAAGTGGATTTGTATTTATAACTAAATTAAATGTGGGATGTGAAGGAGGGGTGATTGTTGGACCACACGGAGGTCTGAAGTGGCTAAGCAATGATGAGCATTGCTAAGGAATTATTTTAAGAACACCAAGTGGACATGTTGCGCATTGTGGTGACAAAAGGAAAACCTTGGAACCAGAGTGATCACTTTAAAGGCACACACAACGAGCAAATATATTAAAAAAAAACACCAGTACTCAAGGTTTATTATAGTATCAATAAAGCTTTGCCTTACTCGCCCTCCAAAAGTAAATGTTGGAACACATTTAGAGGAGGGCCATCCATTACATGCTCTGAGCCTTCAGTTGAGCAGAGATTGTAGTAATTTGGCAAGAGTCACACTATTGTGCCTTAGTAGAGGCTTGTTCAGCTCTGGTCTACCAAAACCTCGCACTTACACCCATTGTGAGATCAATCTAGTCATTGCTGGAAATGGCCCGTTTTGCCCCAAACCTTTTGCCTTTTCCTCCTATTTTTTCGGATCTGGTTTGCTGGTTGATTGTCTCTGTGCACTTTACCACTGCTAACCAGTGCTAAAGTGCAAATGCTCCCTGTCTAAACTGTATTGGTGACTGGTTATCCTTGATTAGCATATCTGATTTAGTTGCCTAGTAAAGTGCATTAGAGGTGCCCAGGACCTGTAAATCAAATGCTACTAGTGGGCCTGCAACACTGATTGTGTCACCCACATGTGTAGCCCTATAAATATGTCTCGGACCTGCCACTGCAGTGCCCTTGTGTGCAGTCTTGCACTGCCAATTCGACATAGCAAGTGTACCCAATTGCCAGACCCAAACATTCCCTTTTACTATATGTAAGTCACCCCTAAAGTAGGCCCTAGGTAGCCCCGTGGGCAGGGTGCAGTGTGTTTAAAAGGTAGGACATGTACTGGTGTGGTTTACATGTCCTGGTAGTGAAATACTGCCAAATTCAGTTTTCACTATTGCAAGGCCTATCTCTCCCATAGGTTAACATGAGGACAATCAATCTTCCTCTGGGTGAACTTTTTCTCCCCTTGTTACTTTGGATAGGTGTTACATCCTGCAGCAGCGGGTGTTGCCCCACTGGCTCAGAGCCAGCAGCTGAAAAATCTAAATAAATTTTGTTTTATTTTTCAGCTGCTGGCTCTTAGCCAGCATGTGCAGGGAGGGGCGGGGCTAGGCCATGGGAGAGGGATGAGGAGTGGAGTACACTAAAGTGTGCATATCTGTTTAGCCAGCCATTTTAGGCCGGCTAAACAGACACTCACTTAGGTATCTCCAACCCAGCTGTATTTGACAGCCAGGTTGAGGGAACAGCACAGACTCTCTGTGCCTGAGCGAGCAGTAAACCGACCTGCTCAGGCCAATCCTTACACTGTTCTCATGCTTAGTAATAGCATAAGAGTAGCACGGGAATTGCATCATGGAGTCTCTCAAGCTCCTGGGACCAGGAAGATGATCGTGAGAGGGCCAGCAGCACCAAGTACGTTTTTTTTGTTTTTAAATGTTAAAACCCCCCCTTTCCCCCTTGCCTGATTGCCACCACTCCCTGGCCCTCCACCCACCCCACAACCTTTAATATGTCACCCACCCCTGACTCCCTTTGTCCTATTTTGTATAAATAAGCTAAATAGTATAATCAGATGACTTTCTGAGGTGGATACTCATTTCTGAATCTCTGCCTGCACAGGCTTGGGGAAGAGGGGCAAGGCTACTCGGTTTATAATACAGTAAGAAAAGTATTGTTTTACACTTCTGTGCAATAGCATAACATTATGGGGGTGATTCCGAGACCGGCGGGCGGCGGTCTACCCCCGACAAAATACCGCTCCGCGGTCGAAAGACCGCGGAGGGTATTTTGAGATTTGCCCTGGGCTGGCGGGCGGCCGCCAAAAGGCCGCCCGCCAGCCCAGGGCAAATCTACCTTCCCACGAGGACGCCGGCTCCGAATGGAGCCGGCGTAGTGGGAAGGTGCGACGGGTGCTGTTGCACCCGTCGCGTATTTCAGTGTCTGCTTTGCAGACACTGAAATACTTTGTGGGGCCCTCTTACGGGGGCCCCTGCAGTGCCCATGCCATTGGCATGGGCACTGCAGGGGCCCCCAGGGGCCCCGCAGCACCCCCTACCGCCATCCTGTTCCTGGCGGGAGACCCGCCAGGAACAGGATGGCGGTAGGGGGTGTCAGAATCCCCATGGCTGCGGAGCGCGCTCCGCAGCCATGGAGGATTCACCCGAGCAGCGGAAAGTCGGCGGGAGACCGCCGACTTTCCGTTTCTGACCGCGGCTGAACCGCCGCGGTCAGAATGCTCGAGGGAGCACCGCCAGCCTGTTGGCGGTGCTCCCGTGGTCGGTGACCCTGGCGGTCACCGGCCGCCAGGGTCAGAATGACCCCCAATATGTTTATTTGTAAAGCACACTTTCACCCCTTGAAGCATTTTGTTGCTAAATAATAGATTTTTATTGTTATTCAACTGAAGGGTATGAATTTTAATGAACTTGGAAGGGTAAAAGGTTGAGCGGACCACCACTGCGTTTAACATTTTTATTCTATATGTCATTTTATCATGATAAATGTTATCTTTGGTTTTGAGTCTCTTGTATCTTTACTGCTCATACTACTTTTCACCTAAGACATCTTAACAACATTTTTTTGGATGTACTCTGTGGGAGCAACATGGATAGAAGTAATGGTTTCTTAGCTTTCTTCTTTCTTTCTCAAGTTTACTTAAGCAATACTAGAACATTGGAATGTTGGGAGCTCCATTGGAGAAAATTGAGCGCTCCAGGCTGCCAATAGCTGGTAAAAGCCTCAACATTCCAATTTTCTTTTTTCCCAGCATTAGCTGTGAACTAACGCTTCCCGGATCCAGAGGGGATTTTAATCCTTTGTTTTAATTATTAGATCTTTCTGCTCTCTAGTGGCAGAATGTTCTAATAGCCTTATAGCCCTTGGTAGCTGGGCTATACTGGCCATTAAAGTCCTACTCTCTTGTTAAAAGCCCTTGCCTTCAGCAAGGGCTGTTAACACTAGAGAGGGCCTTAAGTGGCTTGTATAGCCCACTAGGCGGGTCTAAGGCTATAACAAATCATCATGATAAGCCTTAGATGTGAGACTTTTATTTTTTAAAGTTATTATTGCTGCCTTTTAACCATTTGATGGCTGAGGCTTCTCCCTGCAACCCTCTCCCACCCTCCAACGCTGAGCCCTTTTTTGATGTTCGGGCAGTTCGTTCTTAAACCTTCATAACTTTTTCAGACCACAAGTATCCAGGCCAAATTTGTTTCTTTTTTCTCCTACATGTTTCAGGAACAGGCAGACAGAGGTATAAAATATATATTTTTAAATAGTTACTACAATTGTCTAAGTTGTGGTCAATATATCTTTATTTATGGTTTCTAACTTCTTGCAGTTTGTGGTGGGAATGGCTGTGAAACTCACAAATGAACTTGCAAAGTTATACATTTCTGGAAAGTTGTGTTGCTTGCTCGAGATTTTTTCCCCAAAGAAACTAATTGTTGAAATCAAAAGCTAATGAAAATAAAAAGCAAAAATACAAAATAGTTGATAATGTTTTCATCTGTATTTGTCATACACCTTTTAAACTCTTCTGGCCACATGTAAGTATAGGGCTAGATTTAAAAGGCCCTTTTGCCAACAAAGCATCACTTTTAGTGATGCTCCGGTGGTGGTATGCATTGCGCCATTTTTACACAGTGGCATTAAACCACATTTTGTGGCTTAACGCCACCTTGTAAATACTGCCCATTCACACGCAGCACTCTGCGTGGAAAGAAGGTGCGATGGGTGTGCTGTGGGCATGCCATAGCAACACTCATTGTATTTTGATACTGCCCCAGATTTATGAGTTTTCATAAACCTCTGGCAGCGACAAAATTTAACGCCACCCCAGAGGTGAAATGCTTTAATTTCTCCTCGTTTTTTGCTCTTTCCATGTGTGCTGCATTCTGCAGCCCACAGAAAAAGAGAAAATCGCCATTGAAGATTGTTTTTGTGCAGTAAGGTGTCCCCTCTTGCACAAAAACAATCTCTTCTGCGGTGCAGCCATCCTTGCACCACGGGGCAAGGGAGACAACATTGGCGCTCGGCAGCAAAGTTAGCACCGGCTCAGGGGGCAACACAGCGGTGCTCTGTATTCTATTAAATACTGTGCATCCCTGCGTTTTGAAAATGACCGAGCGCAGCACTGCTAAATGTGGCACAGTGTTGTGCTCCATCATTTTCTTTTAAATCTGGGCCATAGTGTTTGTTGGCTGTTCAAAACCACATGATGCCTAGAGTTATCACATGAGATGCAGCCTATAATGATTTTTAATTGTGAACATATCAGGCATAAATTCATATGCTAAAGTCTAATGAGTGGAAAATGATTATGAAGGAAACCTCTGACTTTACCAATAATATCATATGATTGAGATGGCATTTTGCAGAATGAACTTTTTGTACACAGTAGCTTACATTTGGAAGCCAAAAAATCAGAGAAATTGAATTCAAATGATAATTACCAAATGTCCCTGTCTTCTTTTTTCCCACTCTTCTGAGAGAAATAGTGCCTTACTTGTGAGAGTGGGCCTATTGCCTACAACAAGAAAGCCTCCAAAAAGCAGAAAATTCAAGATTGTTTTTCAAATTCACTTATCCTGGCAATATTGTACCTATGGTATTTGGGAACTTTAGCCTGCAACTTTATTGAAAAGAGGAACACTGACATCAGACAAAAGAAGCCTCACTCCTATGAATATGCCTTCTTTGCTTCTTGGAGATCTTGAGGCTATAGCAGTACCAGTTGCATCTAGGATGGAAGGCTTGTACTTTTTGGTGCAGCCTCCTTACTCAATGAGTACCATCGTTTGACACTCAGTCCTTCTTTGGAAAGATTGTCTGCATTGTTACGGTGCTTAGGAGGCTTAAAGTTGTGTTATTAATTATACTGTAGTCTTTGTAAAATGCCTCATACCACCTATGAGGCACCAATGGGCTTCAGATGGAGGAGGCTATTCCATTTGGTGTCTATAGTTGGTACAGTGTGGCTATTTTTAAGCATGGGGTAGAGCTAAAGAGTGAGAAGTGTATTCTCCCTTTGCAAATTCTTACCATTTTAAAGTTAAGGATACTACTTTTGTTGTGCATGGCTACCATACGTTTGATTTATTTGGCAAAAGTGTGAGACATGTACTTGCATAGCCATCTTTCAGCAATAATCCCTCATGCTGTGGTTTAGAGACCTGTCACCTTCTACAGGCCAGCCATTGACCCTTTCTTCCCTATTATCTCCTTGTTTCCTCTTCTCCAGGATTGAGGCTTAGGGCTGAACTGAAGTTCTAGCAGTGACTGTAGCAGCTGTGATTACAGTCTGTAACTTTCCTTGTGGTCTCATAGCCAACAGCAGATTGTTTTTCCTATTCTCCAGGAAGTGCTGCTGCTCAAGCACAGATTTCAGCTACATTTGAAGAGCAGATGCCTCTGTTGTATCACTTGCACTGCCTCATCCACTTTATCTTGCAGATCATCCTTTCCCTGTTTTCCCCAATCATTACTATGAGGAGACACATTCCAAAACTATATTCGACCATTCGCTTACACTCTTACCTACATGTTTGATGCTGTTACATCACAGAGTAGCACAATTTCATTTGAAACACAAACTTCAAGCTAGGTCTTGGCTTCTATTTCCTATTTCCTCAGAAATCTTCCAATTGCAATTTCCAAAAATAGGTATGTTGAACTATTGTTGTGTATCCATTTTAGTTATAGCTCCATGCATGTTAGTTTAACACACTAGGCCACTGTGCACTTGGACCTTGATATATTTTATTTGGCTTCGAATTGTTAATATTACAATTATAAGTTTTACGGTCTTGTTTTATTTTCATCTATCTAACTGTTTTTGCTTAGCCCAGAACTGTGTTCTCAAACAAGACATTCTTGATCACTTTGTGCTTCAGTCAAGGCTACAGTTTGGTACATTGCCGGTGAACGTGGTAGAAGTTTAGTCTCCAACATTCATAGAAAATACACATCCTTACGTAGGGACATTTTCTTAGAACATCAGCTGTGTTATTATAAAAACACTTCCTAGTCCCATTACACGTTAAGAGGGAGATTCCAGCCAGGGAACCACGACTGTATGCTGGTTGCTGAATGCTTCGCTGCAGATGCTAACGCAGACTACAGGCCTTTGCTCAGCTATGAGGGTTGATGTCCTCCCAGGGGAACCTGAAAGGCAGAATAAGAGCTTAACATGCTGTGCTCAGATTATGACTTAGAAAGGAAATAGTCCATAGATTCTAGTGACAATATGATAGCGTTCTTCTTATGCTTCACTCTCCTCGTCACCATTTTAATATTGTCATGTTGTGTCTTCCTAGTTATTGCAGCACACGCTTTGCTATCTAAAATGCAGTCATTTTATTAAACCAGTCTTTAAAACTCATACTGCTTCTTATTGTCATTTATATATGAGACCGAATTGTGAATGAGAGAACCGGATGCGACCTGAGTGACCACGACTTCCCTGAGAAGTATAATATGTCATGCGCTCGGCTGCCCAATCATCTCTATCTCTTGGTGGAGATGAGGCACTGCTAGTTAGCCGGAGTAAAACCCAGATTTAGAGCGACAGGTATCACCCACAGTGGGTCAGACTCAGTCTCCCACACCGTGGGCGATCTTGCTGCTCCAAATCCAGTAGTCTCATTAGAATAATGAGAGCCTATGTGACACGGTGCCGCCAACATTTGGTCAGGCTCTAACACTCGGGTCCTCCGGAGTATCTCTGTCTCATTATATATAATGACACCTTAATGCTGTATGCGGAGACGTCCGTGGTGCTGAGGATTTCCACCACAGCTGTGTAGGTAAGCCTACTACAACTGGCGATTGTTCAAGCTTGAACTTTAAAAGGAAAATACCCAATATTGATGTGCCTTCTCTGAACTTATAGTGTTACTAACATTGCGAATCCCCAACAGGTACAAATAGCTGTTAATATGAGACAACCTCTAACAGCACACTTACTAGCAAATGGCCTAACGACCCAGGGAGGTCCAGTCACATTCGTGGCGGACACCCATGCAGCTTATAGAACAGAACTTTTTTACTCTTGGGTCACATTTCCAGCAGTTGATGGGAACACAAATACATTTCATCAATATACACCTGCGAATGCGCCTGGACAATACAGAGCGTACGCATATTTAGAGATACCTCTATCTTATCAAGGACATAATAATTGGCTTGATGGTGCCCTACCCCACACGATATTACCAGTAAGGGTAGGTCAACTAAGCAATGACGGTCCTACCTGGCCTTTATTGGCCACCTACACACCACATCCTGCGGTAGCAAATTTAGCAGTAGCTGAGGTTCGTCGCTCATATATTGAGTTAATAGCAATATATAGATGATTAGTATAATTTGTGATGCAAACACTAAATACAAACCCAGCTCGTGCTGCTCCAGCTCATCCACATGCATTAACACCAGGTATAAATCCTGAGACTGTACATTCCATTTTGGGTAAAGTACCCGCCAAACGAGAGGTAACTCCGTTTTGGTTAGCACAGAAAATTAATACGCTGGAGGCAGTATTTCCCCATACGGGACCTCAGGATAAATATAAAATATTGATGATATGCTTGCCCTTTGGGATGGTCCCTACAGTAGAAAACTGTAATACCTGGGGCACGGTATTTGCCACGCTCTACACAACCGCACACGGTACACCGACACTTGCCAATGTACCGGAAGTGCTGAAACAAATTCAAGATGAATATGGGGCTGCCCCGGCCCTAGATTTGGGGATGCAATTGATGAGCAATTTTGCCACAGTGCCCTCAATCATTTTAAGTAACCTTAAAGAGGAAGCAGGCGCACTTGCAGTGCGCATGCGGCTTCGTGACATTCTACAACAAGATCAAGAACGAGAGCTGCATAAAATAACAGCAGAGACCTATTCAAGTATCAGTCAAGATAGCCTAGGGAACAGACCACAAACACCTCAATTTCAGGGTAAATCAAACAAAGATACCCCCAAACAAGCACCTGAGGGTAATAAGAAACGCTGGGATAAAAAACAACAAACTTCTAAGAAAGAAAGGGGAGAATCTCCGGCGATGGGCACCACACAAAATAGGTATAATCTCAGAAACAGAGAAAATATAAAAACGACTGATAGACATCAATATACTGATACACACCAATCTCGTTCCTTTTAGGACACATCAGAAGAAAAAAAATGAGAGAGGTGGGCGATCACAGCACAGAACAGAGTACGTGAAACCGAGACAGGAATCACAGCGCTCTTCGGAAGTTTCTGTTAAAAAGGAAGAGAAACCCGCCCAACAAAAACAACAATTTAAAAAGAAGAAAGTGGCAGCAGTCGCAGTCCGACATGCCACACAGGAAGAGGGTCCTCTTGAAGTACAAGAATTGGGCTCTACCCTTGCTAGACAGCGCGGCAGAAGTCACAATAGTTTGCCAGAATCTTCTAGATCATATGAAGGTGAAAGCAACTGATGACTTTATACAAGTAGAAACTGCGGACATGCGTGTCTCCAAGCCTGATAGGCTGTACAAAGTAACGCTACAGTTAGAAGGAGACATTGAACGCACAATAGAGGCAATCTTTTTGGATCACATAGTAAAAGTATATGATGTCTTGTTGGCCGCACAAGATTGGCCGCCTGACTTTGTCCGTACCTGCCCATATGGAGAAGATGTAATTAAGCCTTCTTTCTCGCCCCTTGTTCCAGAGGAACTCGCTGAATCCTATTCCATTGAATGGGCTCTAGCACAAGCACCCGCATTATACAGAAATCACGTAGGATGGGATAAGGAATCCCCTTACCATGTAATTCCAATTAAAACTGAACCTCAGCCACAACCGCAGTATCCTATAAAACATGAAGCAAAAGCACCAGTGAGAGAAATACTCACGCAATTAGAGTACCAGGGTGTGATTGAACCTTGTGTCTCACCAATGAATAACCCATTATTCCGAGTAGCTAAACCATTCATACAGAATAGTCTTAGACTACAGACATTTAAACAGTCATACACGCACCTATGCTATCCAAAATTTTCATAGCGCAGCACTAATGAGCAACATGGTGCGTAAAAAATACGAAACGAAACTAGACATTGCCAATGGGTTTTTCTGCCAGAATATAGCACCTGAGAGTAGAGACTTAACAAGTTTTAGCGCACTAGGCTCCCAGAAAAAATTCTGTTGTTTACCTCAAGGGTATAAGAACAGCCCAGGACTGTTCGCAGCTCGTGTCACTGCTATATTGCACGAGATTGACCCTGAAGCGTTGTCCTATGTAGATGATATATATCTCACGGATGATGAACTACTACAACATTTAAGACGGGTAGCCCGCATTGTTGTAGGGTTTGCCGAATTTGGCTACAAATTTAACTTAAAAACACAAAAATAGCCTTCCTCAGCGTCCTGTTTCTAGGATATGAGCTGTCAAGTGAAGGGAAGAGCCTAGCCCCACAATTCATAGAAAAGTGCACACAGTTACAACCACCGAATACGATTAAAAAACTCCACTCATTATTTGGTTTCTTAAATTTTGGTAGAACCTACATTACAGATTATGCTACACGCATAAAACCTTTATATGACTTAATACGTCCCGATTTTTCAAGTAAATTCTGGACAATTGAACATACATGTATGCTTCGAGAATTGCAGACAGACATGCTTGCAGCACAACATTTACAAACAAGGGACAACAAAACACATTTGGTCATCAGAGTAATAGCTGGGGCCATCGGTTTCACCTATGTGACATTTAATGAAGGTGAGACAGTCCTGTTTGCATGTAAATCGCATTTGTACTCAGCAGGAGAACAACGCTTTGCTCCCACAGAGAAAATTCTCACTGCTGTACAAATGGCCGTCATTAAAGAAAGAACTCTTGCCCAAGGAAAACGCACTATTGTCATTTCTCCAATCCCAGCCCTAGAGGCTGTTACAAAAGCTAGCGTTCCAAACGCAAAAGCATTACATCCACATTGGATACAATGGGCTACGTCGCTGACAGCCACTGATGTAGACTACATTTGTGACCCAAAGCTACAAACTCAGGAATTCCTACAATATGAAGTAGAATATCCAGTTCCAGCAAATACTTTGCCTATTGATCAGTATCATAGAGTCATGTACACCAATGGCTCTGCACAACCTACAATTGGAACTAAACATCAATATTCTGCTGCTTGCGCAGTCGTAAGTGGCTATATGGAGGGGGATATATGTTGTCCTCTACATACCTTTACACAGACCCTAGGGGATTGTACAGCACAATTGGCTGAGCTAAAAGCTCTGCTGATGGCACTGGAACACACGGACCCTGCACAGCTTACGCTAATTGTTTGTGATTCATATTACTGTGTCCAGTCCTTTAATGAATACCTGCATTATTGGTGCCAGAATGGGTTCAGAGATTCCAAAGGCAACACCATTGAACACAGACTACTGTGGGGGAAAGTAGTTGACCTGAAAGAGACGCTACCGAATGTCCATGTTGTACACACACTTGGACACCAGTGCGCTGGAATGCATGTTGCTGGAAATACACTGGCTGATGAAGCCGCAAAGTCAGCAGTGGCAGTAGACACTGTAGCTGCAGTTACTCGCTCGAGTTCCAAACCGGACGCAGACATTTGGGCTGCTGTGAAAGCTACGGCTGATGGTAAGCCCCATCTTAAAGGATTTTCTACTAAATATCATTATCATATGGGAAGTATGCTGAACGCTGAAGTTAAGATACCAGGCGTAGGTGTACGAGACATCCATAACAAAGACATAAGATCACAATTGATTAAAGCAGCGCATGAGGGGGTGGCATCTGCCCTTGCTGGTGTGGCGGCTACAATTTCAATCTTGCAGGCCCGCTATTGGTGGCCAGGTGTCTACAAAAAGACTAGGCACTATGGGGGTTATTCCAACTTTGGAGGAGGTGGTAATCCGTCCCAAATGTGGCGGATTTACCACCAGCCGTATTACGAGTTCCATAGGATATAATGGACTCGTAATACGGCTGGTGGTATATCCGTCACTTTACCGTCACTTTTGGGACGGATTACCACTTCCTCCAAAGTTGGAATAACCCCCTATGTCCTTTGTTGTGACATCTGTCAACAAATCAAGGTTTCCAATGTCAAGCGCCCGCTGCAGACACCACTCTTAATTTCAAACAAACCATTACAATGTGTGTACTTGGACAATTGTGATCCTTAACACCTGATAGTGCATACAAATATATCTTAGTCGCTGTGGATTCATGCTACAAATTTGTATGGGTGTGGCCACAACGCTCAGATGATGCTCTGACTGTTATTAAAGATTTGCGAATCTTTATCAGTGCATATGCTGTTGCGGCTTTCCATTCGGACTAGGGCCCTTCTTTTGCCTCTAGGGTATTCAGGGATGCCATGGCTTTGTTGGGGGTCCAACTCCAGTACTCGTCTCCATGTCATCCCGAGGGAAAGAGTGTCGTGGAGCGATTAAACCGTGATTTAAAGCAATACTTAACAGCCAGAGTCTAAGGTACGGGTCGTAGTTGGCTTAATCACCTGTATGGAGCCCAGAGAGCACTAAATAATCTGCCTAGAAGGTCACTGGGGGGTCATACTTCATATGAGTACCTGTTCGGAACTCAAATGTATGTTCCAGATCTTGATGGTCCTGGCGTGGAGGCAGCAGAAACACCTTTTGACATAAACGAACCTGTCACTGTCTTACAGGAATTGCAACAGTTCCGTGATGATAATTCTTACAAAAGTGCCGCCTCCACAGGAATTAAGGATGTGCCTGTAACATCTATCGGCTGGATTCCCAGAGTTGGGGATCTTGTACGTGAAAAAGTCGCAGTGAAAAAGGAATTTGGCCCTTCTTATCGAGCACCAGTCCCTGTACTAAGGATACACAGTACTAGAACTGTCATTCTACCACCGTTGGCGGGTGCCAAAGAAAATCGTTTTGTCTCTAGTGACAATGTCAAACTACACCATGTGGCCGATCCTGCACAGCCGACCAAGAGGGACATCCAGTAGTTCCCGAATCCCTCTCACTACTGGTGAAGAAGTTCCTCTACAAGTTGTTTACACCAACACGACACCTCTCCGAAATTGGGGAGGGTGGAAGATGATCTTGCATTAGTTCCACTAATGTCAACTAACTTAGAAACATTTGACCAAGTCAACTCGACTTCAAGCCAAACGGATGGTGCTGTCTATAGTGTGCCACCGCAAGAAACACCAACTCCACCACTGACAATGGCTCCGCCCTTTGCACAAACTGCCTCTGGTTATTTTGCCGACTTCAACGTTGATTTCTCAGACTCATTCGCCTCTTCGACAGCTGATTTGTCAACTACGCGTAAGCTAACAAACTGGCTTAAAGAAACGTATTTTATTTTTCCATAGAACTATCTATGGCTCTCTTTGATTGTCCTAGCCTTTCTGCTTTGGATTGGTTTTGTCATTACCTTTTTCTTATTAATACATGGTCATTTTCTTCCTGAAAGATCAACAGTTGAACTGGTGGAGGTTTTGAAACCACATTTTTCATCACATAAAGTCCAAAGTGATTTATCCTATGTGAACATTTCCGCAGTGCCAATTCCTGATGGGATTGTTTGGGACCAAGTAATGTTTGATATATATGGTCCCACGGAAGTTATTCAAATACCGTATGTGTTAAAATTATCAATGAATGATATATGGATACCAGTCATTGTTTCTGATGATTGGGATGTGAAAACAGTTGATTCTATGATGACTGAATTGCAATATTATACTGTCTTTGAAAACGAAGATGTTTACTAATTTAAAGAAAATTATGGTGATATGTTTTGCTATAATTACTATGGGCACCATTTCATACATAGAGCGAGCAGTCCCAAAACTGTATTTAATTACACGCAATGGGAACATTGCCCAACTCCACTGCAAGGGAGTTCAAAAACATATTCTGAAAAGTTTGCATATTTTTCTGGGCGCAATCAAAAGAATGCTGAGTCATATTATTTTAAGGTACCCCCTGCTAAGGATATACACATGTTATTGACCAATACGAAATTTATATATTCGGAATCCTTTGTTTCCCGGCTATCGATAGAAGGCTATGAATATTGGTCCAAATTAATTGATCTGAAAAGTGTCTGGGAATGCAAAATTGGCAAATTAAAGGAAAAGAAACATTGTTTAGAGCATGTCTTATTCCTGTTCAAATTATTTTTTTAACTGAAACCGTGAAACAAACGAGTTGATAAGGCTTAGCAACAATCAGGGAATTAAATATGTCCAGTATACCTGCCCCTGGAAAATTTTACAAATGGCAAAAATATACGAATGCCACTGAAGATGAGCTCGATGAGTGGGTCCAGAATGGTACGTTTAATGCTTCACTGACATGTCCTGGCGGGTGGTTATTATGGCCAGTAGATACCAATTGGTGTCATCAACGTTTTATTAACTCCTCTGGGGTTTTAGGACGAGTAGGCCAGACCCTCGCTATATATCACCAGAGCATGCCGATATAATTACAACATATAGTGCGGGAAAATGATGCCAACAGTGGCTAAAATCATCCTCACTGAACCCGGTTAGAGAACACCTCAACCTCCTGTCTAACTCCACTGACTTACAAGATTTCTTGTCAGGCCCCAGAACACCACATAGGAAGCATTTCTTATATGCAGTACGCCTTGAGAGGGGTCTGGGGGACTGCAGACTACACTCTCCAGAGTCATAAGCGGCAGGAAGAGGCTCTTGCTGTGATTTCCCGCCCAGAGGCGCTTATCATCGGTTCTCTTCACCTGCTGCGTGGGACGCTTTGAGAGGGGCCTGGGGGACCGCAGACTACACTCCCCAGACTCATAAGCGGCAGGAAGCCACTCTTGCTGTGATTTCACACCCGGAGGCGCTTATCATCGGTTCTCTTCACCCGCTGCGGGTCAATCAAATACAAAAAATACACCTCCCCACAAAGAGCACACATCAATACTAAAGTACATCTCAGGGGCGATGGGGGCTATAGACAAACAGATTACAAATGTAGAAGAAAGGTTATCACTACAAAGTTGCCCTATTGAGGTTATACCCAGTTATAACAACCCCCTAAACTTAGACCCTGACTCCACACAGTTACAGGGAATAGAAATTAGGAATCAGGATAAAACTCAAAATGGCTGCAGTCAATACCTATATGTGTCTATATCAGAAGTTGATGATTTCCCTCCCCCCAACTAAACGCACAAGGAAGCCGCGACCACTGTAAAGGGGACGGTCAAAAAGCCCTCTAATAGCTGAACCCTGCAACAAGCCCGATACAAGCCCTCAGCCTATAGGACAGACACATAATAAAACCGATAATAAGAAGCTCCTCATGAAAATAACTGAAACTTCGGTAAAAATTCAAGCAAGCACCCTGGGCACGATTAAAGCATTAGAACTTACATTCAAAGCATCAATTGATATTCTTCTAAATCGCCTAACCCAAATAGAAAATAATGTGGCATCTATTCTTGATTAAGTGAAGACACAAATGGTCGATCCAATCTCTACAACCCCCAATTGAATGGCCTAGCTGACTTAAATCTACATCCAGTAACGGAGACGCAAACTTAGTCTTCAGCCAACCAGCTTCCTGTAGAGCAATGTATATGTCCAGGCCACACCAATAGCAGACACCAAACGATGCGAATGCAGATAAGCAAAAGGAGTTTCGAGACCTATAACACATTTCATCCCCCTTTGGACACCTCACTTTCACCGAGCGATATCTTACAATTACCCCCTGCAGTTACACCTTATGTAGTGGTTCTTGCGAATGTTCCTATCATACCCCGCGAGAACCGTTAAACCTGGACAGCGCTAAGACACAAATCCTTAAATTAATAGGGTCCGCAAAGCCTATAATAAACCAAGGAGGAAATGGATTCGACCTATTTGCAGGAACGTTGGAATCAGGAGTTTTAATGAAGCAGCTAGATTCTTGAGATCTAGTACTATACCATATGTTGTTTTTGGTTTAAGTCGGTTTTTACTAGCAATTTCATTTATCAGAAACAAGGCAGGCTTGAGGCTCTAGGTGCTTTAACTCAGACAAAACTCTCACAGTTAATCTACGGTCCTTAAAATGATAAATGGGAGCCGTCTTCTGTAATCCAATGGACTCTGGTTATACATTTAGTGAAGGATATATTTAGCCCAGGGGACATTGATAATGCTTGGGAAGAACATGAATTATAAAATCAATTTGCCCCTTAGCACAAGGACCACAGTCATCGGGAGTTTTTTTTCTTTGAATTGTCATTTGATACTAATGGAACTAGCTTTTAGATCCAGTTATTTATTTATTTTTATTTAATGATTAAATAGTCCTCCCTTAGTTAAGCAAACAAGTGCCTGATGGCACGGGAGGCAAATTTTAAGGGTTTTATAAAAAATTTAATATTGTAATTGATTCCTATCTATTGCCTTTAGGACTAACATTGGCCATTATCCAGACAGTCTGATTTAGTATTTAAGTGAATATTAATTGTTGTTGGAATAATGTGCTTTTTGTATTACTTGATTGTATCCCTTTTTACGGCTCTTAGCCGAATAATGGCATGTGTGTGTGTGTGTGTGTGTGTGTAAAAGAGCTACATTAAGGTGCAATGAGTTGTCATGGAATTGATTTTCAAACTCTGCAACCGCACAACTCTGGTTCCCATTGTGAATCCCTTATAGGCCATGTTTTCTCTATTTTTCATCACTAATATTTTGAAACAATTGGTTTAATATTGTAAATTATAGATTTGGAACATCTGTCTGTATTATACTAGACCTTTTAATACAAGGAGGAAATGTATAGGTTTTTAGAAATCCAAATGTACTCGCCTAAGTTTTATCTTTGTTGTTTGATCTGGAAACTAACCCTGGCCAATTACTTAGGTTAGGCTTACGAACTTTAAGGGAACAAGCCATATATATTTTGACAGAGACATTTGGCATGTGATTCCCACATCCTGGACATTTGAATAATGTGAAAGGTTTTTATTTTTGAGGATTTTACTACTTTTTATTTTGTTTTATTACTCATTATTTTATTCTTATGTACGCTCTTGCGAACCTGGTTTTATGTGTGTATTTGAATTGCTTTTATGGTACATGTTGCTGAAATAAAGCTTAAATGTATTCATGTAAAAAAAAAAATAGGGACCCGAATGGAACCTGGCATGATTGGCACACTATTTGAAGACATAAAAATGATTAGGAGAGTTAAATGGGTGGGTAGGAGACAAAAATGATTAATGGGAGACTGTGTGGTACTCTCATTTAAATCTCAGAAACTGGTGAAAAAAATGCTACGGGGTTTAAGTCCTTGATGCGTAGCCAAAGATGGCATCTCATTACTCCCATTAGGTTTTTTCTACCAAGATAATAAAGGCCATGTCCATCACAGAAATAGGACCCCCCCTACCACGGAAGCTAACTGAGCACAACAACGCTATCCCCACCACTAATAAATTTCAACCTCTCTCGTCTTTAGAGGACTTGGACTGACGGTTGGACGGTAGCAGGGCGGATACCGTTATGGAACCTTCACCTGATCATCAAATCAATAACAGCAGGAGGGGTAATTGTAGGAAAGTCCCTGTGGGAATTAATAATGAACAGGATAACACAAGATCTGGAGAGTATGACGGAGGGGACTTTGCCCACCCAATTAACTATCCACCCAGTCCCTGTAATGAGATAGATCACTCCACCCCTTATCTATATGAGGCTGAGGTAGGGGCCGTAAGACCAGGCTTCGAACTCCTATTTTGTAATGTGGCGGGTCTTTGTAGTAAAATTAATAACATTGAATGGCTACGCTTTATCGAATAATTTTCTTGCCTGTGCCTTCAAGAGACTTGGGGCCTGATTCTAACTTTGGAGGACGGTGTTAAACCGTCCCAAAAGTGGCGGATATACCACCTACCGTATTACGAGTTCCATAGGATATAATGGACTCATAATACGGTAGGTGGTATATCCGCCACTTTTGGGACGGTTTAACACCGTCCTCCAAAGTTAGAATCAGGCCCTTGGTCTATTGACCCCATACATATTAACGGATATAGGACATTTCACACTCCTGTGATCCCTTCCATACACGGCAGGTCAAAGGGGGGGCTTTGCACTTATATTTTGAATAAGTTGGATCTGATAAAAGACATTAGTTTAATTCCTAATGTTTTTTCCAGATGATTATATGCAAATTACAAAAGCTATGCCAGATAGTTATTGTACATTTTTACAATAATGCCCCTTCAGATAACATTTCTAGTATAATTAGGCAACTCCAGGATGACCTGGGATCAGTGTGTAATTCCTCTGGGAGAGAGTCTTTAATTGTAGGGGGGGTGATTTCAATATTCACGTGTACACACACTTGACAGAGAAAGCTTGTGGCCTCTAATTAGGGGAGTACGAGGAACAAGCTCATTTCTTTCATAATCCCTATGGTAGCATATTAAATGACACCAGGTATATGTATGATCTTGCATTTGTAAATTGAATTCATGGTAGCAATCTGCAATTTAAACCAACTTTTAACAGAAGACGCGCAAATACCATAATAGATTTTATTTTAATATCTAATAATTTTTCCTATAGCGTAGCCAATCATCAGATCCATGATATTGCCCTTAGCGATCATTACCCTCAAAGCATCCACCTTGGATTCCCCTTAGGAAAAAAACAGCCCACGGGAGAGGTGAATAATCTTAATAATATAGAATTGGGCTCAAGAAATGGATATTTCCTACGCTGGTCCCAAATCGAACCAATAGGCTTCATGAAGCAGTTGCTTAGTGATTATGCAAATGATTTCGAGATCTGTCTTAGTGATAATATTAACCCACAAGAATGTATCAGAACCTTCACAGCAATCACCTGTGGGATTAAAAAGTCACTTAGCATTAATATGAAAACGCCAGGTCCCCAGGGGAAAAAGGGCTGGTTCGACTCTGAATGCACATGGGCTCAAAAAACACTTAAGAAGGCCTTACATAATCCAGAAAGAAGCAGGAGTGAGATCTCCACCCTCAGACAAGAATATAAGGAGGCTGTAAAAAATAGGAAGACATTTCTAAAAGAGCAGGCTAGGAACACCTTGTATGAAGCAAGCGTCCAAAACAATAAGGTCACATTCTGGAAGGTAGTAAATTCCCCGTTGTTGGGAGAAAGAGATTCTCCCACCATAGAAATCGCTATTACGGAAAAGGAGTGGATAGCCCATTTTTCAGAAATACACTGTTCAAAAACAGTAACTTCAGATCCAGATGCCAATAGAGGTGATGTACTGACTATTACCCCATTGTTTAGTGTAGATGAGGTCACTGAAGCCATTAACTAAAGCAAGAATGGGAAAGCACCAGGTCCAGATGGAATCCCAGTGGATATATACAAATCCAACATTTCTCTATGGGCCCCCTTATTGACACAGGTTGTTAGAGCATTCAAAAAAAGCGATCGCCACAATCCTGCCTGTTATAGACCAATCTCGCTCCTTGATACCTTTGCAGATAGTTGGTCGTATTATTTTGAATAGATTTCAGGAGTGGGCTGAAACGAATAACATTTTAATGAATTTGCAATATGGCTTCCGTGCAGGGATAGGAAGTGTGGAACAGGCTCTAAACCTTGATATCCTGATTGGCAAATATACTAAGGTCAGGAAAGGAAATTTATATATGGTCTTCGTAGACTTGACCTCAGCATTTGATTGTCTGATCCATAGTAAATTATGGTCCATCCTGCTCCAATTGGGGGTAGATGAAACAATTGTCCACTTCATAAGGGAGTTATACTCAGGAAGCAGAGCAAAGGTACGGTTCGGAGTGCATGAGGAGTGCACTAGCTCATTTAACATAAAACAAGGGGTACGACAAGGCTGCGTATTATCACCTTTTCTATTCTCACTATATATAAACAAACTTGAGTCAGTATTAGTTAAAGCATGTAAGGATTTACCACAAATTGGACAACGACCAATACCAGCCCTCTTGTATGCTGATGACGCTGTCCTTATGGCACGAACCCCAATAGCGCTACAACACCTTTTGGCAACCTTTGACAATTACATGGGCGAATAAGGCCTTAGAGTTAATCGCTCTAAAACTTTAGTGATGAAATGTGGCACTAAGCCTATTAAAAACTGCCCTATCACAATAAAGGGAGAGAAGATAGATGTTACATCGACATTCTCGTACCTAGGAATTTTGTTTGATAACAAAGACACCTGGAATCAATGTATTAACTCGAGGAAACTACAATTTATTAAAACCAATATGGCTATAAACAACTTCTCTAAAAGAGTTGGGGGGATCACTCCAAAAGACATGTTGACAAGTTATAGTGCCAAATGCACAATGTATGGGGCGGGCCTATGGGGACATAAAAACTGTAATGTGCTGCAGATAGCGGAAAATTAGTTTTATAAATTACTTACAGCAGCGTCACCCCAGCAATAGATGCTGATCTGTTAATGTTCTCGCTGAGGGTTCATTACCAGACATGCGCACTGAGGTTGCGTTTGCTACGTGAAGCTACTTATGAGTTACCCTTCCTGGAGCAAGTTGCCAACAACTCATCAATGGGCACTCCACTGAATGCTGCCTTAGGTGACACTGGGGCTATGGAACACACTTGCTCCTTGATCATTTTTGGCGCAGACTTTCCGGTTCTGACACCTGCCGAAGTGGAGGATCTCCTGTTCTCCATGGCTCGTACTTAGTTTGGAACTTTTCTAAATTGACATGCTCGTTGAATTCGGTTATAAGCCACATGCTCATGTTTTAAATTGCCACGTGTGTGTCCTTTTAACTTGTCAAAATTGACCTGGTTTTTTATACATATCTTAGGTTGAGCTTTTAGCAATGACATTTTACTTTTGGCTTTGAACCAATTTAACCGACATGGGATGGGTGTTGTGGAGCCATTTTAGTTATAGCTCCACGCACGTTAGTTTAACACACTAGGCCGCTCTGCACTTTGACCTAGATATATTTTATTTGGCTTTGCATTGTTATTATTACAATAACCAGTTTTACAGTCTTGTTTTATTTTCATCTAACTGTTTTTGTTTAGCCCAGCACTGTGTTCTCAAACAAGACATTCTTAATCACTTTGTGCTTCAGTCAAGGCTACTGTTGGGTACATTGCAGGTGAACGTGGTAGAAGTTTAGTCTCCAACATTCATAGAAAATACACATCCTTACGTAGGGACATTTTCTTAGAACATCAGCTGTGTTATTATAAAAACACTTCCTAATCCCATTACACGTTAAGAGGGAGATTCCAGCCAGGGAATCACAACTGTATGCTGGTTGCTGAATTCTTCGCTACAGATGCTAACGCAGACTACAGGCCTTTGCTCAGTTATGAGGGTTGATGTCCTCCCAGGGGAACCTGAAAGGCAGAATTAGAGCTTAACATGCTGTGCTCAGATTATGACTTAGATAGGAAATAGTACATAGATTATAGTGACAATATGATAGCGTTATTCTTATGCTTCACTCTCCTCGTCACCATTTTAATATTGTCATGTTGTGTCATCCTGGTTATTGCAGCTAACGCTTATTGTCATTTATATATGAGACCGAATTGTGAATGAGAGAACCGGATGCGACCTGATTGACCACGACTTCCCTGATAAGTATAATATGTCATGAGCTCGGCTGCCCAATTATCTCTATCTCTAGGTGGAGATGAGGCACTGCTAGTTAGCTGGAGCAAAACCAGGATTTAGAGCGACAAGTGTCACCCGCAGTGGGTCAGACTCAGTCTCCCACACCTTGGGCGATCTTGCTGCTCCAAATCCAGTAGTCTCATAAGAATAATGAGAGCCTATGCGACACTATTATCTAGTGATACTGGGCACAACAATGTTCTATGCAGTTGATATGCATACTGGTGACCTAAGTAACCAAGACACGCACTCTGTTTTATTTGCTGTTTTTGGCTTCTGTTGAAATTCGTTAGCGTGAATAGCTGGTTAGAAACACAATGGATGGGTAAGAGTGATTAATGGAGATGTTTTTCACCAAAAGGTTCTGAATGACATCAGGTTGACAATGAGAGAGAAGTTGTCTGCGATGTCAATCAGAACCACGAGGTGAAAAATTTCCTGAGTACTCACTGTTTAGCAATCTATAATGTTATGTTCTGTATGGCCTCTAAATTTATCTGCTGTGGCTTTCACCTGCTTGACTGTGGCAGAGGAATAGTGAGGAAGCCGTTCACAGCATGGCCTCTCATCCTTGTCCCACATTTAAAAAAAAGGCCTGGCAACCTGACACCAACCCCTACCAGGTCTGTGCCTTCCCTCCTTCTCCTTAGCTTCTGAAGCTGTGGTCCCTGCTCTCCTTCAGAGCAGAGAGACAGTACTCCACTGACAGGCTCCTTGGCTCTCAGAGATCCTTGTCAGAGCTATCTGGAATTGCTTTTTGAATTAACAACAGTGTTGCTACAGCATAGCAGTGAATATCTACATTATGAGGCATATTTAAGAGCCACTAGTGCCACCAGAGTGTCACTTTTGGTGATGCTCCAGTGACGCAATGCCCCTCCTGTATTTACCAGGTAAATACAGGCAGGGCTTAATGTCACCTTGTAAATACGGCCCCTTCACAGGCAGCACTGTGCGTGGAAGGGGCATGCAATGTATTTTGACATTTTGTATTTTGCATCCATTGCATTTTGACGCTGCCTTAGATTTACGAGGTTTCTTAAACCTGAGGCAGCGCCAAAGTCTAACGGCACCCCAGGGGTGGCATTGGCATGGCACAACGAGGAGAAATGCTTTAATTTCTGCTCGTTTTTTGCTCTTCTATGTGTGCTGCACTATGCAGCACACATAGAAAGAGCAAATCACCATTTAAGATTGTTTTTGTGCAGGAAGGTGTTCCGCCTCAACACAGCCATTCTTGCACTATGGTGCAAAGGTGGCTGCATTGGTGCACAGCAGCAGATTTAGCGCCAGCGCAGGGGGAAACACAGGGGTGCGCGGAATTCTTTTAAATACGGTGCATTCCTGCATTCTGAAAAATGACGGTGCGTGGCACTGCCAAATTTGGCGCAGCACCACGCACCGTCATTTTCTGTTAAAACTGGTCCTAAGAATCTTACATTCATGCCACTGGTTCTCGTTAAGAGTCACACATAACAATCCGGTTATTTGCTGCTATGCAAGGGAAGTGCTTCCTTTCCTTGTGTTCTACAGCCTCTCCTTGTTCTCCAGAGACCAAACAGAGGTTGTGAAATTTCGGCTGGAGGTCTCACCACCTTCTCCCATTTCTCCAAGGTCTCCAGAGGAAGGCAAGCGAATGGATCAAAGCTGTGCCTGAGCAAAGGGCCAGATTTCCTGTCGGCATGAGGTTCTAAGTTTTATACATATCTCTTTATTTCACTTTTGACATATAGGTAAAAGCGTTCCAGCATTATATTTGACCTCCAGCTCATGACATTTTAATCAGAGCGGATGTGTGTATTGACAGTTGTATTGTGAGATAAAGGTGACATATGATTCATACATCATGCCATGGTAACGTTCAGGTAGTATTGTCCATGACTCCATGGAACACAGAAATGGAGGAAAAAAACAGAGAAACAAATGTTGGGAAAGCGTGAAAAGTAGGTCATATGAGTGATTACATCTCAGCAAATGGTTTTGAATCACATATTCAACTGGAGCGTCTCTCTTCTCTATGTGTCGTAATTAAGAACCTCGTGGTGAAGTACATGCCCGTTATTCACTGTTACCCATCTATACGTTTACATATGGAAAGCATATTAAAAGGTTGGCAGATTTCGCAGCTCAGACATGCATTTTACATACTGATATCAGAAGTTAACACAACTTATGCACCGATTTTAGCATCTTGCTAATAAACAGCTAATAAAGGTTTGCAAATTATAAACGTGTCTGTGATTTGCCTATATTTCAGACTAAAGGTAGTCAGCGCACAATTGATTGTTGTTTTAAATATATCTAAAGGTTTTCAGAAGAGCTGATAAGAGAAATGTTATTAGTTTAGCAATAGATAGATAGATGGATAAAGTATTAGTGCTTTAACAACAATAATAGATATATGTTTTCAAAAACAGATTTTTTTATCGCCCAATCTTATTCCTAAAATTGTAAAATGATTAGACATTCAAATACACACGCGGTAATGAGCCAGTTACAGTAGAGCTTTGCTAACTTGAAAGAGAATCAATTAATTTAGATTTGTATATTTTTTCAGGAGTTCAAAACACTTGCAAAAAAATCCAAATATCTGTTCGGTATAGAGCCACAGGAAATATCCCTTTCCTTCAGTGCCATATGTTTTGGCATATTTCAGGTGAAATATTTTCATTGCAAAAGAAAATTCCTTTTGAGAGGAAAGTAACTTGGGGCAGTTACATTCCTAATAATTTTTAAAGATTAGGTGACCAACGTTTTGGGAAAAATTAAGAAATGTTATGGAATCTGATTTTTTTGTTTCTGGTAGTGTCAATGAAAATGCATTTAATATGGTGTTACACAACAATTAGTACTTATGGAATCCATCTGGATCTAACTTGTGAATGAATGAATGATTAAATACCTAATGAGACCATTTGTACAGTGCAGCAGCTGCTTCAGAAAGAAGTGCCTTTGTAACAAGAAGGTGAAAGAAACACCAAAATCAACTAGAAAATACGAAGGTTGAGGTATCCTCTTTTAGACATTTTCCCTTCTTGCCCCCTCCATATTATTGCTATCTCCTCCCTGTGAATTGTCTTATGAGAATGATGTTGTGCTATTAGAATGGTGGTCCCTGAAGTTCTATGTGGAGCTTTAGTGGACAACCAGCTCTGAAGTGAAGAGGGCAATTAAAACTGTGGCTGAGGTGTACTAAATAAAGACTTGGGGCCAGATTTATGGAAAGTGGCGCTGCACCAAGTGCAGCGCCACCTTCCCTGCACCCCTTAGTGCCCCACTACCGCCGCCATGTGTGCACCGTATTTAAAATACGGCACACCATGGCGCAAGGTAGGGGCAATAGCATCAGTTTTCATGATGTAGAATGTATAAACAAATCTATAAAGAGATCACATTAGTTAGAGATAAAAACAGATACCAGGGAGTGTACACAAGGATTAAATACACAATAGGTGATAGAAGGAATTCTTGCAATATGTCTACCCACTGGCAATTACTTTGGGCAGCATTACAACCCATCATGCCACAGCAGTTTGGAACAGAAGCAACACAAGTCTGGTTTCCCCCTTATTGGGGCTCTTACGTCAGGTGTAGCTTGGTTTCAGTGGCACAGTGAGCACTGGACACACGTCTGAGCATACTCTGGCCACTTAAGAAGGCACAATAAATACTCTAAAGATGATGGTGGGAATCATTGTAATTAGTCTAACCACTTGCAATCACTCAGGGTAGCATCCCAACCCATTATTGTTTTGCCAGCTATGCCACCTCAGTTTGGACCCAGCCATATTCAAATCAGTCTTGACCCTGCTCCCATAGAAGCAGTGCAGGTCGAACTGCCAGGCCAGATCCTCCCTGAACAGTAACAAAGGCAGCCCATGAACTTTTTCACCCTGATTGTGACTCAGGTGTAGCTTTGTGGCACAGTGAACACGGCACTCACGTCTAGGCATACCCTTGCCACTTAGGGTTGTACAGTAAACACACAAAAGGTTATGGGAGGAATGCTTGCAATTTGTCTAAACACTGGCAAGCACTCCGAGTAGCATTCCAACCCATCGCTCTTTTGCTTACCATGCCACCTCAGTTTGAACCCAACCATATGCAAATCAGTCTTGACCCTTTTCCAGTGGAAACAGTCCATTCAAAACTACCAGGAAAGGCCCTTCCTGAAATAGACCAGACTTTCTATATTCTCTGAAGCACGGAATTATGAGGATTATACTTTCTATTTATATTTTAGAAATCTGTTATGATTTGCGCTTTGGTGTAACCATTTTTACAATAGACAATGCACCCACTTCTTGTTAGCATTTATTTTGATTTTGATATTCAATACTCTTTTAGATAGGAGGGCTAATTCACTATGACTGCATTTAATGTAATTACTTATAGAGTCTGTATTAATATGTACTGCTTGAATCTTTTCTAAATAAAGAGATAGAAAGAAAGAACTCTACCTTCACGTGGAAATATTTACCTCCAGAGACAGCAAAGCTGATCTCCTTTTGTCATCACTACCTTGTCGTCGGCAGGTAAGCTTAGAGCTTCAAAGACGAGTCGCTATCTTGGTATGCTTATACCCTGGAGTCTAAAATTTGAAATATATTCTAACAAATCAAAAGATCCCATCAGGACTCCTTTTTTCTACTGGATTCCTTCCTTCAGATATTTTTTTTACTTGAAAATCCAAACTTCAACGAATGTCATGTATGTTTATCTTCCTAGAAACGATTTCAAAATAACTAAATTAACCTTTAAATCCCAATTACATTATAAACACTTTTCTTATGTGTGTAATACTTAACTGGAGTGGCCAAAACAGGGCCCTTGCTTTGAATATGCTTGCCACCATGATGTATTCCAGTCTAGGGCGTCACCCGGGTGCCATTGTTTGATCCTCAGCAAGAAAGTGCTTGAGGTTATTAGACATGATGACAAAGGCCTCCAGAAGCATGAGCCTCCACCACTGACACCAGCACCCTAAACCACCCATCTTCCTATACTATGGTTATTGCTTTCCACTGAACAATGTCACCGATGTCACACCAGAACTGAACACCATTGATACTTTTTAGCTAACCCTTCCTGCCTCAAGACTGACACTGAGGGAGCACTTAGGCCCCAAAGGTGGCAGTAAAGACGTGTGACATGAGAGAAAGCAGAAGACTGTAAACTGCAATCTGAGAAAGTCATCCTTTTCGCATGTTCACCCACATGTGACTGAAACTGGTGGTAACTGACCCTGGCTGTGCCCTGGACTTTGCTAATCAGGCCCAGGGCTCTGAATTAAAGGTATATGGTAAAGTGGTACACTTACAACTGGCAACGGCAGACTCCTGTAAGTCCCTATTAGATAATAGAGCAAGGGGTATTCAAACTATCTATAACTCCCTAGTATATAATAGGGCAGGGACATTTAGAGGCCCAGTAGATTCTCTGCACCTGAGTGTGCACTGCTGTGTTGCCTGCTGCCGTTTGTAAAGGCAGCCCTGCCTTGCAGACTGTCTTTCAAAAATAAAATGTGTGCAAATTCAACTTTGGAATTAAAGGTACTTCCAAAGTGATAATCTACCTTATTTTTACATATACGTCACCCCTAAGATCTCCCCCAGTTGCCCTAGGGGTGGGGTGCCATGTAGCTATAAGCAGGGGCATTATAAAAGGTGTTTTATGTGCCCTGGTGAGGGTAACATTGCCCATTTCATATTCCCCCGTTGTAGATACTTAGGCCCACATTTAATAAAAGTTAGTGCCGCCTTTGAGTCATTTTGTTTATGCAAAAGCAGCGCAAGCCCAGCGCCATATTTAGATTTTGTCACCTAGACCAGTCTAGCGCCAAAATTCCTGAGTTAGCGTCATTTTTTCAGAGCATCACCTCAACTTGCATCGTATAACAGCAATGATATGCAAGGTAGGCGTCCCCTCTCAAAAAATGACACTAGACCGCTAGCGCCATATTTACAAGCTGATGGAAAAATGACACTCGCATAGGACGGGGTCCAAAAAATTATGCTAATTCCGATTAGTGGTAAAATTTAAATGCCTGACACAGACCAGGCATTAAAAAGAGCCCAAGCCACAACTACATAAGGGAAACACAGGGAAGGAACTCTGGCAAGCAACTGGACAACATGGGCCAGTCACTGCTACAGCTCAGCACCCAGAGAAGATGACAGCGATGACGCTAAGTGCCACCAGCACCACTGCAGCACCGTCAACCACCACCACTGTAGCCACAAAGGCAGCGCAGAAGGAGGAAAAGGATATTTCGTCAGTGCGCATCCATCCTTGGTCTCAGGGAAGAAGAGGTGATCAGACTCTACTGTCTGAAGTGGAAGTCCATTGCATGGCTGCTCCACCACATTGCTCCTGACATCTCCTCAAGAGTGGAAAGCCACACTACCATACCACCCATGACCAGACTCCTGGCTGTCCTCCACATGCTGGCCTCGAGATTATTCCAGACCACTGCTGCACAAGTGGGTAGTCTCTCCCAACCATCACTTTCTGCCTTCCTTCCTACTGTCCTGGGCGCCATCATCTGCCTCACACCCTACCACATCGGGTTCCCCAATACCCAGCAACTGCAGAAGGAGACCAAGTAAGGATTCTATCAAATTGCTGGGTTCCCTCATGTGCTGGGTGCAATGGACTGCACCCATGTCCAAAGTATTCCTCTTGTTGCAACAGAACACCTCTACAAGAACCACAAACATACACACTCAATCAAAGTGCAGGCCATAGTGGACCACCATGGAATATTTTCCAACATCTTTGCAAGATATCCCAGCAGTGTCCATGAGGCCAACATCTTCCGACACTATCACTATCAACCAACTTTTCCAGGATGGGCAATATGGCAATGCCCTACTTGTAGGTAAGCCAGCATACAATTCATAACACAGACAACACACCAAACTTTTGGGACAAACAATACATACACCATACTAAGCACACATGGACAGGGAAACAGATGTTTTGACAAAACGTATGTCACATGCCACACTACACCGCATTCAATGCACATCACCGTCACATATGCCCATATTTACAAGTTCTTTGCACCACCTGACTGACACCTTACATGATGGGTAGGTGGAGCTATGTCCCCTATGTCCCCTTTGTATACAAAAGCTGGGGTCAAACCACTACATGTGTCCACAGGTTGACAACAAAATACAAATCCTTCACACATAACACTTATCAAGGATTACCTCAGCTATGTGTCTTGCATTGGCCATGCCACCGTCAAACAACTCACATATAGGCACTGCCCCGTATATACCATGCTGTAGAAACCTGAGGCAGCACCGATATGTAATGCCACCTGAGTTGTGCCATCACCATCTACATATCACTGAAACATACCTGATATGCTACTTGTGTTAGACTTTTCATCCTTGGCGTGGTCTCCCTTAACTTTTTGCCTATGTTTCGCAGGTTGTTGATGTGTGTTGGACTCTGTTTTTGCTGTTTTTGTTACTCTGGACACTTTAGCACTGCTAACCAGTGCTAAGGTGCAAGTGCTCCTATACAAAATGTGTATGTAATTGGCTTATCCATGATTGGCATATTTGATTTACTAGTAAGTCCCTAGTATAGTGCACTAGAGGTACCCAGGGCCTGTAAATCAAATGCTACTAGTGGGCCTGCAGCACTGGTTGTGCCACCCATATAAGTAGCTCTGTAATCATGTCTCAGACCTGCCACTACAGTGTCGGTGTGTGCAGTTTTACCTGTAAATTCGACTTGGCAAGTGTACCCACTAGCCAGGCCTAAACCTACCCTTTTCTTACATATAAGACATCCCTAAGGTAGGCCCTAGGTAGCCCCAAGGGCAGGGTGCAGTGTATGGTTAAGGTAGGACATATAGTAATGTGTTTTATATGTCCTGACAGTGAAATATTGCTAAATTCGTTTTTAACTGTTGCTATGCCTGTCCCACTCATAGGTTAACATGGGGGCTACCTTTAAATCTGATTAAAGTGTAGATTCGCGTACCTTTGGGAGTGGATAGATATGTGGAGTATGGGGTCTCTGAGCTCACAATTTAAAAAGACATCTTTTAGTAAAATTGATTTTAAAATTGTGTGTTTGAAAATGCCACTTTTAGAAAGTGAGCATTTTCTTGCTTAAACCATTTCTGTGACTCTGCCTGTTTGTGGATTCCCTGTCTGGGTCAGTGCACCTCACACTAGACAGTGACACAAAGGGAGCTGGGGTGTAGTCTGCATTTCCTGATGAGCCATCTGTGCTAGGAGGGAGGGGAGGAGTGGTCACTCACACCTAAAAGGGCTGTGCCTGCCCTCACACAATGCAGTCTCCAACCCCCTGGTGTGTGTCTGGGGCCTGGCCGGGCACAGCAGGATTTCACAAACAAGAGAGGCTTTGCTTTGAAGTAGGCCTACTTCAAAGGGCAAAATAGGTATAAGAAGGGCACCCAAAACCATAGATTTTAGAACACTTCTGGAAACCAAGAGGAACATCTGCCTGGAGAAGAGCTGAAAAGCTGAGGAAGTAGAGCTGCCCTGCCTGTGGCTGTGCTTTGTGGAGCTATCCTTCAGTTGCTGCTTCTGCCAGAGTAAGAGTACAAAGACTGGACTTTATGTGCCTTCCTTCTTGTGAAGAACTCTCGAAGGGCTTGATTTAGAGCTTGCCTCCTTTTGTTTGAATTCTCAGGGACAGCAAAGACTTCTCTCTGCCAGCACCAGGAGTCTCTGGAGAGACTCCTACTCTGCCAAGTGGTGCCCATCCAATTCCTGGGACCCTGAAAGAAGAAGCTGGCAGCCCAAGAGTGAGAAATCCACTCACCGACCGCCGTGCGTGGAAAAGATCGACGCAACTCCGATCTGAGGCTGAAAAATCGTTGCGCCGCTGGCTTTGCGGCTGAAAATCAATGGTCGCCTGCAACACGACCTGAAGATCGATGCCTTGGGCTGGAGAAACGACGCACAGTATTGCTGACGGAGGCTGGTGAGACCGCAACCCGCACTGCGTGGTTTTCGGATCATCGTGTGGCTGGATTTCCGACGCAAACACCGCTGGGTGTGTAAAAATGACGCAAGCCCTGCCCGGACCCGAGAGTGCTGACAGGATCGACGCATCGCTCTCCTGCGGAAAGAGGAAATGACGCACGCGATGAAAGGAGAAACGCCGCAAGGTCTCGCTTGTGAGTGAAATCAACGCATCGCAAGCCCTTTTTGATGCACACTCTCGCGTGCGGGGTTATTTTTGACGCGCCCAAGGTACATTTTCATACTAAAGGCATTAGTGTGTGTTTAAAATTACATGAAGACTCTTTTTGCGTTTTTAGTGATAACTTGACTTTTTTGTCATTTTGGTCTTGTTTTGTCATTTTGGTCTTGTTTTGTTTAGATAAATGTGTTCTATTTTACTAATCCTGTGTTGTGTCCTTTTGTAGTGTTTTCATTAAGTTACTGCATGTGTTGGTACAAATACTTTACACCTAGCACTCTGAAGTTAAGCCTACTGCTCATGCCAAGCTACCAAGAGGGCAAGCAGGGGTTAGCTGAGGGTGATTCTCTTTTACCCTGACTAGTGTGAGGGTCCTTGCTTGGACAGGGGGTAACCTGACTGCCAGCCAAAGACCCCATTTCTAACACATTGTGTACACTTTTCCTTTGTGTGGTGCATAGCGCAGCACAAATTGAAATACAACATCGCCATCTTTGAAAGATCATGTGTAGGAATGGACACCTCACAGCACACCAACAATAAAAGCCGTAAATAACACATCTCCTTACCATGATTCAAGGGTACCAACAGTGGACTGTGGCAGCTGAACTACTTCCATTGTACTTTTAGAGGCCAGAAATGCATATGACTGGGGATACATGGGACTTAGCAGGGCTAGACTGGTGATGCAGGACAGTGTGGAAAAGCACATTATGGGGGTCATTCTGACCTTGGCGGTCCATGACCGCCATGGCGAAGGGCGGTGGAAGCACCGCCAACAGGCTGGCGGTGCTTCCTTGGCGATTCTGACCGCGGCGGTAAAGCCGCGGTCGGAAAAGGGGAGCCGGCGGTTTCCCGCCGGTTTACCGCTGGCCCAGGGAATCCGCCATGGCGGCGCTGCTTGCAGCACCGCCATGGGGATTCCGACCGCCTTCCCGCCAGCCTGTTTCTGGCGGTGTCCACCGCCAGAACCAGGATGGCGGGAACGGGTGCCTAACAGGGCCCCACAAAGATTTTCACTGTCTGCTTAGCCGACAGTGAAAATCGCGACGGGTGCCACTGCACCCGTCGCACCCCTTCAACTCCGCCGGCTCCATTCCGAGCCGGCTTCATTGTTGAAGGGGCTGTCCCGCTGGCCCGGCCGGCGGTCTTCTGGCGTTCGCCCGCCGGCCCAGCGGGAAAGCCGGAATCGCCGCCGCGGTCTTTCGGCGGGAACCGCTTGGCGGGCGGTGACCGCCGACCGCCGCGGTCAGAATGACCACCTATGTCCTTTCCTGCCCCACAGGTGTCTGCAAACTCTTGCACACATCACAATACATCCCCACAACTGTGCCACACTGTGCATATGAACCTCATGCACAAATGCATGGCAGCCAGAAATTGGCAACAACAACACTTTGTGCAAGGGAGGCATTTCAAGGGCAAAGGGTTGGGATTCACATGCAACACACTGGGCGCAACACCTGTTTTATGGCAAACAACACACAAAATAGGTACTTACCTAACATCACTCTTCGGCAGGTCTAAAGTTAAGAGACTAAGGCCCTCATTCTGACCTTGGCGGGCGGCGGAGGCCGCCCGCCAAAGTCCCGCCGTCAGGTTACCGTTCCGCGGTCGAAAGACCGCGGCGGTAATTCTGACTTTCCCGCTGGGCTGGCGGGCGGTCGCCTTCAGGCCGCCCGCCAGCCCAGCGGGAAAGAGGCTTCCACGATGAAGCCGGCTCGGAATCGAGCCGGCGGAGTGGAAGCTGTGCGACGGGTGCAGTTGCACCCGTCGCGTATTTCACTGTCTGCGCAGCAGACAGTGAAATACATTTAGGGGCCCTCTTACGGGGGCCCCTGCAATGCCCATGCCAGTGGCATGGGCACTGCAGGGGCCCCCAGGGGCCCCGCAACCCCCCCTACCGCCATCCGGATCCCGGCGGTCGGACCGCCGGGATCTGAATGGCGGTAGGGGGGGTCGGAATCCCCTCGGCGGCGCAGCAAGCTGCGCCGCCTTGGAGGATTCAATGGGGCGGCGGTACACTGGCGGGAGCCCGCCAGTGTTGCCGGTCCGACCGCGGCTTTACCGCCGCGGTCGGAATCCCCATTGGAGCACCGCCGGCCTGTCGGCGGTGCTCCCGCGGTCCTCCGCCCTGGCGGTCTTTGACAGCCAGGGTCAGAATGACCGCCTAAGGGCCACATATTAGAAAGGTGGTGCAGCATCCAAAGCAGCACCACTTTTCTACCGCCCCTTAGTGCCCCCCCTACCACTATCATGTGTGCACTGTATTCAATATACGGCGCACCATGGCGCAGAGAGGGTGCAATAGTGTCAAGATAATTGATGCTATTGATGGACTGTGTAGGATTAGTGCTAAAATCCAGCTCAGTACATGTGGACCCATTGAAAGCAGTGGCGTGCCCCCCTCTTAATGCCTGCTCTGTGCAGTTGTTCGAAGTAAACCTCTAAAAATGACACTTTGGAACCTCTTGGATTCCTCTGCACAATTTTTGCAGTCCCCCTAACGGGGGAACGTGCCCCTTACATACATGATGCCTGGCACAGGGATAATGTGGCGCAAGAGGTTACAAAGTGTTGCACTGCATGCGTAGTGCCACTTTGTAAACATGTCACTGTGATTTTGGCCTTGTTGGGCCACATTAACGTCAATCAAAATTATGCTAATGTGGCACAAGAAGGCGCTAGGTCCGCCAAAATTTGGGCCTAAGGGTCAAATATAGACAACACCACACACATTCAGCATGGGTGAACTGTCAGACCAGAAATTATTTAACAATCACCAGGTCCCTGAGGCACAATCCACAATAGGAAGTGCACCACAACACACCAATACAACCATCTATCCAAACAGGAACACACACAATACCAGATGCAAGTCTGAATCACCACTCCACTTAAAACAAATATGTGCCATAGCACATACCATATAACAAATATGCATGGCTGGCACATTTTCACACATTCTTTTGCAGTGGACCAAGGTTACAACTTCCAGCCTTGGGTCCTGACCCCTTTTGGAAATCCAACTACTGATGCTGAGCAGGCTTACAATGAAGGCCACAGAAGGACCAGGAATGTGGTAGAAAGGACATTTGGCCTCCTAAAATCCAGATTGAGGTGCCTAGCTCTTACAGGAGGAAGCCTATTATATGCACCCCCGTCTGCAAAATTATACTTGTGTGTGCTATTTTGCATAACATTTGTATACGCACCAATGTATGAAGGAACAGGTAGATGTCCCCAATGAGAAAGGTGAAGACAATGATGCACAACAGGGGAAGGGGGAACAACTAAACTCTGCTGCTGGATCATGCAGAAGAGAACAACTTTTTCTCATAGACACTGCCCTAATTTTAATATTGCAATAAAATCACATTAACTCTGTTTTCTCATGATGTACTCATCATCACCATCACATATCATTTTTAACCTGCCCATATCTCTGAGAGCATGACTACACCACAACAGTTGTAAATAACTTTGGAATATAGGGCCAGATTTAAGAGGGCCCAGTGCCTCCTTGTACACATTAACGTAATTTTTTTAAGCTAATGTGGCCCCCTAGTCCAAAAGCGACACACCAGATTTACAAAGTGGTGCAATACACGCATTGCGCCACTTTGTAACTCCTTGCTCCACATTATGCCTGCACCAGGCATAGTGTATGCAAGAGGGGTGTACCCCAATTAGGGGGGCTGTAAAAATGGTGCAGTCGAATTGCAGCGATTCCACTGCACCATTTATTGCAGCTACTTTTAACGCCTGCTTAGAGGAGGCGTTAAAAGGGGGTGCACTATTGGTTACACTGGGCCCCTATGTACTTTTCATGGTTAGGACCAAAAATGCTACTGCTCCCTACCCTGCCCCATAGTGCACCTCATTTTAAATACGGCACACACATGGTGGCAGTAGGGGGGTGCTAAGGGGCTCAAGAATAGTGGTGCTGCATGGGTGTGCCATGTATCTCTGACTGACATGTTATAGATGCCAGTTGGTCATTCCTAAAACTAAGTTGACTAGGTCAATCAGCTAAACAAGTGGAATGTGAAACAGTTGTCCATGCTTTTTTTGTTCAGCAATCACACAGCTATGTCTTACTGTCATGTCTTGCAGTTGGGCTTCCACCCTACACTGTTGGTGAGGTTTCCCATTTTGAAGAACCCAATGCAGCTAGTTAGTGTCACTGTGTATGTCACAAGTGTAGATCAAGGGTTATGTGTGAGAGAGTATGATGTTTGCAATGCCATGTTCAAATGGTATTTGTATCAATTAAGACACTATCATCTATCCTTGGGTATCGACATCATGTATGATGGTATCTTGAGGACGTGGAACGAGTTGAATGATGCACAGGTGCCTACGTGTGCTGCAATGGATTAGTGAGTCTTTGGAAAAGGTAATTATGCCCACAAACACAGTAATGTCAGTCAAGATATGTGTCAGAGGTGCGGGCTTTTACAAATGTATAGATGTTAACAGCATATTAGTCACAGTACATGTTCCTACACTGTGTGGCACATGTTGCACACATTTACTCTGGACACTGCACAATTTATGTACATGTGTTGAGGTCTCCAAGGAGCTTATCAATGAGACACTTACACACCAGTGCTTCACTACTCTTCAGAAATGAAGTGAGGTAGTGCATGGAGCTTTTTGAGAAGGCCAACGGTCAGTTGGGTACACATAGAGGTTTCAGCTCTTCTCCAGATGTATGTGTGACATGTCTACGGATTGTAGCAAACAAGATGTGTGCAGAAGGACCTACATGGTCTAACCATCATGATGATTGTGAGTGAGCATGGTCACATTATGCTTGTATGAGATATGCATGGTGAGTGTTTACCTGGTACTTAGGATATGTATCAAGCTTGTGCGCAGATATGCTACATTGGATAGCCATTATCCCTATATCGTAGAAGCTTGGGAAGCAGATTGGTATAGACTTGGGTCTTAACATTGTTTTAGGTTTATTTGGTGAACAACGTGTCATCTGAAGAAGCTAATTCCATTGCATGCTTAATCTTCCTCTACCCGACTCCTCATGTTTTAGCGGCCACAATGACTCTAGCACAGAAGCATGCCTTTGAAAAGAGGGCAGAGCAGTTCAGGCACATCTGCGAGGTCCAGAGAGAGAGTACTGCAGGATGGGCAAAAGGTACAGAAGGGAGAAGACATTGGGGTACTGGCAGGCTTTTCCACATGAGGGACCAGCAAAATAGCCTGCAACAATCTCAAAGAAGAGTGCGACCTCAACGCTGAGGGTCAGGGATGCCTCAGCAGGTCTTGTCCCCTCCTCATCCACAGCCCATACAACACAGGCATTCCAGCAACAGCCAGCACAAGCTGCCACTGGCTCAATCTTTGAGACATCTATGTGCAAGGACATGGCTGAGGTGAAAGCAAGGTTGGCCAAACTAGAGCAGGACAATGCAAGAAACTATAAACTCTTAAAATACATCAAGGAGAAGCTGAAGAAGCTCTAAGTGTGGACAGTGTCCTCTTCCCAGTATCTTTCCTTCCCCTAGTGTCCACTGTAAATAGTTTTAGGGGGTTTTAGGTGAGTAGGCATAGGTTACCTAGCATAGAGTAGGTTAGTTGTAGGTAATAGTATAGTTAGGGGTGTGGGATTTAGAATTTGTTTTTGTTTGGGGGTTAGGTATAGGGATATATGTTAGAAAGATATATAAAAAATACAAAAATATATATATTTGTTTGGGCAATAGTTTTAGTTAGTCTATGCTTAGCTTTAGTTCATGTTGTCCTACCCACCTATTGTCTCCTAAGAGAGGGTGAGGGCCAATGTTTATTGTGTGGCGTTACAGGTATAAGATAAGTTTAGGTTAGTATAAGTAGCTGTAGGGATACGCTAAGATATGTTAGTATAGGTTAGGTTAGTGTAGGTTAGTGTGTAGTTTTGGTGTTTTATAGGTAGTGTTTCTTGGTGATAATAAATCTTGTTAGTTTTCTACAATATGGTGTCCATGATGATTGAGTGTCTGGGTGTTATCATATCTGCACTGGCCACACTAGACAAATGCCTTTGGGTATGCATTCAGTATTGATTTACATGTGTGACTATGTGAATCCCCTATAACCAAGGTCCTGTCTGATTGGCAGAGGTATGACATCAGCTACTCAATACACTTTTCAGCGCAGTTCCTGGCATGGTTTGTGTATGGATATAAATTCTAAGACAGGTATCATGCAGCATTAACATCTGTAATATTAATTCTTGAAACGTTTAGCACATTGCACTCCACCTCATTTGGGAATTGGATACTGGTGCACAAACGACGGCTCCTCACAGTCTTACATATGCCTATTTTGTTGGTCACATCAATGTTGTACTAGTACAGTCATCAGGGATACTACCAGACACTTGTGTTGCGAACCACACATGCCATATGTGAACTTGCATGGTACCTGTTTATCACATGCTTGAAAGACTTAGACATTTTATCATAGTCCACAATGCTATAAGTCACCTTAATCATGTTTGGGTCTATGTGTGCGGCTTTGTGTCAGACTGAAAGCCACACTATCCTTTTGTTTTGTGGTCATTGTCCTAGCTTCACACAATGCATACATTTGAAACAGTTGATGCAGTACATATGTGATTATTGTAATTTATTTACATCTGCAAGTTTTGTACCAGATGATGTACAATGTACAGTTCACTGACCTCATGAGAGATCCCACACCATTGAAAGTCCAGTCAGAGACCAGGGGTGAGGGACATGTGTAGGAGAGGTGAGCATCAGTGTGAAGGTGTCCAATTTGACAATAGGTAGGAATTGAGACTATGGAAGTCCAGGCATGATGAGTCAACAGTGGTAGAGTGAAAAGGGCAGGTTGGCAGGTGGCACTACACTCCCATGATCTTAAGCACAGAACTAAAGAGATACTGTCCATGTGGCACAGACTGTAGCTGCCGGGTGTTTTTTCTAGTGAATGTTGTTCCTTCCCCATCTTCGTCATCCGATGTGTGTGGTGCCTCCTATAACATGGGTGTAGTTGTTGTTGAAGTGGAGGGGTGTACACACACATCAGGGGATAGAGATGTGAAGCAAAGTTCCAAGCAGCTGCCATTTGTGGGAAAGCAAAAGGCATCACTGCAGCAAGGAGGAACTACTGGTTTCGCAACACAGCATCTACATCATGGTGATAGGCAGCCATGTTTTCAATGATGGAGGCCAGATCCCGCTGCATGGACTCCAGGACATTTGGGATGGCCCCCAGCCGGTTGTCAATCATGCTGCTGCCACTTTGGGGGGCAATTGTTTCAGCCCCTGCCTCAGGACATCAGCTATGTTGGCCAGGGAGTGCTGGAGTCCACGCAGCGGAGAGTGGATGCCTCTGATGGCAGCAGAGTTGTCCTTATTTAGACTGGGCACCTCTGCACTCCCTCTAGGCTGCCCGCCATGGTCTCTATCCCCACCCACACCTCCTATGCCAGCTCCCGCTGGACTCCTACCGCTGTCCTCTGAAAGTAATGTCTGGGTCCTCAGAGTCCAGGGCTGTGGCTGGACTGGTTGGTGCAGTGTGTTGGTTGTTGTTGGGTGGTTCATGTGGAGACCCCACAATGCTGTGTGTCCTCCCTGTGACTGGAGATGGTGTCTGAAAGGAACCCAGGACTTCCTGGAGAGTGTTAGCATTGATGGTCGGCAGCTGGTTATCCAGAACATAAGAGAAATCGAGGACAGACAGCTCTGCAGGAGGTAAGGCTTCATCCTCTGCAATGGGATAATGAAAGGTCAATATTGGACTGTAATGGATGTTGACATGAGCCATCATGTACTTGCTACTGGTGGCTTTGTGACATGGTACAGACCCATACATCAAGGCACACATTTATGGATTCCTAGTGTCACAGTGTGCCACCTGAGCATTTTTTCAATGGAGTCACCATTGGCACAAGCTGCCAGTCCACGTTCCCCAGTGTGTTACCCCCAGCTTGATTGCCTTATCATGATCTTCTGCATAGGTTCCACTTCCATTGATTTGACTGTATTACATATGCATTGTTAGAGATTTGTGCACACACCACAAATGGAGATGTACAGAATATTTTGCATTTGTTTTTAGAGATATTTGAGTGAGTCACTGACTCCTCTGCCACCCTACATGTGTTGCTGGAGTAATGGAAGGGTCAGAGCTGTTAACATGCATCTTCCTAGCCACTTTGAGTCATGTGTCCATCATCCTGCACCACCCATTGGGAGATTCAGCCACCTCATGTGTATGTGTGCAGAGAAGAATTTCTCCCTTCTTGCAGAACAACACTCATCCATGCATCACGGGTTTCCTTGTTGCAGAGCTGCAAGGATACCTGCAACTCTGAAATGAGTGTTGTTTTGCTGGAAGGCAGACCTTCCTGTTTGCACACATACACACATGGTGGTCCATCATTACGTTGTGTGGTGCAAGATGCTGAACACATGACTCAAAGTGGCTAGGACGATGCATGTGGAAAGCCCACCCACTTCCATCACTCGGACAACACACTTGAGGTGGCATGAGGACATTACACATTTTGAGGCTGTTGATGTGTGCATGCGTCATGTTTGGACACCACATCAGGGGTGGCATTGCAGTCGTAATACTGGTGACTGACATGTTGTAATCCTATTGTGGACTACTTTAAATGTGTGTTGAAATCATCATCAATCATTGTAAGTGGCAGACAGCATTCCTGTTAGCTGAATCTGCAGGATATGTACCTTCCTGTACTTTTGCATTAGGACTGGCACGAGGGACACCCCTACACCTTGCAGTTTGTGTGGCAAAGTTGGTATTGTCCATCATGTGTTTTGATATAAACAAAGTTAATAAAGGGATGCATTGACTATCTGTGACAACTACACATCCCTGCACATTTGACATGATGCAGCACAGCAATCTGAGCTGTTGCACTGCATCTTTCATCATAAAGGGGTACATATGTAACACACAATCCTGACACAGACATCATAGGGCTCTACTAATGCGTCTTTTTGTTACTGTATACTCCAGTGGTGGATAGTACTAGCTCGTAAGGACCATGCCAAGGCAAGGCACCTTGCATACCTTATCCTGCCCTAAATCTAATTCCCCCCCTCACACCTGACACTGCATGTAGTAGGCATTCCATGTGTATATTTGGGATCCTCCCATGCAACATGTATGACCCACCCAGCTTCTGATGCCTTTACAAATATTGCACATCTGTATTTGGTTTAGTGTAGTTAAGGAACTCAAGGTTGGTGTGTGATTTACAAGTTTGTATTTCCAAAGATTGTAGTTGTTCATTGTGTATGGCATTGTGCATCACACATAGGGCAAACTTTCTGTGTATTTAGTACATTGATCACAGACCACCATTTTCCTAGCAGCACCCTTGCCCCAGCCAACAACACCCTGGGACCACCGTATTTACATTACTGGTCACCATGGTGGACACTCCCCCAGTATCCTCATGATTTTTTTCACTATTGTGGTGCTTTACTGCATTGGCACCACACGCGACGTAACTAGTGTAGCAAAGCACAGGGAGGTCCATTGCTTAGAATGATTGCATCACTTTCACATATGCCTTTGGCAGGCCTAAAAAATTTGGGCTTACTGATATCACAGTGCAATCTTTATGGAATGTCTGCCACATCTGCATCATATATGGCACAGGTAGTGTGGGGTGGAAGGATGCACAAAGTGGATCTTTGCATGCATTGTGTGAATTTGGTAAGGTAGTACAAGGGGAATGGGCGGCTTGAGTCCGCATTGGCATCATGTGATATGATGCTAATGTTGCAGTATGTGCCCCTAGTGAGATAGTGAGAAGTGCATGAAGGTGTCCCTTTGTGGGTGACACCAACCATTCCCAGTACACAGGCAACAATTCTACTTGTTGACATGGAAGCTACTTGTACCGTTGCACAGATGATGATCACAGACATGCCCCATATGTTGTGTCTGAACACTTTTGTAGCCATTCCCAATGGTGCATGGAGGCATCTCGCAGTTCTTGCTGGCCCACCCTGTGCAACAAGCGTTGGACATGTTGCCCAATGAGTGTTACAAATGGGCAGGTGGTTCAGTTGCAACAGTATAGGGATTGATGTGTGGGTTGGGTAAGTGCATATAGGGGGTAAGGTGTGAGCGCATTAGAAGTGTTTGGGCATTATTGTGTCCCGATGTGAGCCTTTTGTATGCATTCAGTGTGTCCTATGGGCCTCCCCCTTCTTCTCTTTGTTAGTTTCAAGACTACCCCCACTGCAACCTACCCTGAATTTGTGGTAAGTATTGGAAGTCTGCGCTGTCCTGTCCTGTGACTCCAGTAACCAGCTTCTCTGGGATGACCGCTGCCACCATCTCCTTCAGCTCATCCAGGTCCTCCTTGGGTGCAGGACTTCCACCTTCAGTCTGCAGTGCTGTCTTTCGGTCCCTGATCAATTTCCCTTTAGTTCTGCACTTGCAATCAAGCCAGCGCTTCTTACAGTCAGTGACAGTCCTCTACACCTCTGCCAGACTGTTGACTTTATTGACGATTGACTGCCATATGGCCTCCTTCCTACCTATTGGCAATTTGGAGGTGACAAAGAGCTGGTGTTGGTGCTCCATCACCTCTCTGATCAAGATGTCATCCTCCTCCTAACTGAAGCAACACTTCTGCTTCCTTTTCTCCTTCTCCTGGGATTTTGCTGGTCCATCCTGGCTTGTACTGGGCTCATTGGGATCTCTCTGGGTTCTCTCCTGTCCTGCATTCTCCATCTTGGGTCTTTGTTTTTTTTTTCTTTCTTGCTGGCTTTTTTTTTGCGCTGATCCTGCAAAATATGGCGCTATCACGATAGTCACATCTTATGAATGGAGGGGCACCAACCAAATTAACAACAAATGTCAGAACATCCAAATATGTTGCTCCAGTGCAGCTTTTATTAGTTTCAATATGCCAGAACTTGAAGCCACTAAACAGCCCTGATGAAGTTCACGGATGGTGAACGAAACGCGTTGGCTGGTTTCTGTTTGGTATATTGAAACTAATAAAAGTTGCACTAGAGCAACATATTTGGATGCTCTGACATTTGTTGTGAATTCCATTGGTGCCCCTCCATTCATAATATGTGAACATTGGACCCACTTGGTCGCGCCTTTGGAGCAGCAGGCGCTCTGGTTGGGAGCACAACATAAAGAGACACAGTTGACAAGGGGGAGGTGTGGTTCCTTTTGGCTCGCTGTTCCAGTTGGATTACACTTTGCTATCACGAGTAGTGTAAAAAAAAGTGCTGCTAATCATGCTAACAGCACTTTTGCAGCATTAGTGTTGTTTTTCCTTACGACGTATCGCAAAGGTTAGCATCATTTGTTTTACGCTAACCTTTCCTTAGCGCCATGGTGCATCGTTTTCTAATTACGACGCACGGATGGCGCAAGAAAATGTCGTTAGCTGGCGTTCATTGTTTTGACGCACAACTACTCAGTTAATTTTTTTGATGCACAACTGCGCAGTTGTGCATCATTTTTCTTAAATCTGTGCCTTAGTACCATAGGCAAACATGGGAATATTTAATAAAATTATAAATATTACAAGGAGGAAGATAAATGTGTCAGGAAAGGACTCACAAGATTGGTAATGCTAAATCCAACAACTTGCCACTGTTGATCTTATCATACTAATTCAGAAAATAAGTTATTGGACTTTCATTTCGGTAAGCCAAAATACAGCCTGCTAGTGGCCCCTCCTGATTGGTCTGCCTTTACAGGATTAGCCAGGCTGCTTTGATGAAGTGATAAGTGGCCTGCACCGAGCAGAGGTTAATCAATTGGGGGGAGGTCTGCAGCTGCAGAGGCCAGGAAGGGGCCTGGGTAAATCAAACTGGGCTTCAAAGGAAGCAGGAAAGAAAGGAATGCCTGCCAGGCCTGCCCTCTCGCCCTCTACCCCACAGATAGGTAACAGGCCCAGGATAGAAAACGTCTATCTTGGATTCTAAAGTGCAGTGCTTTATGGGACAAGAAAATGCCACACTTTGGAGGAAGCTGTCATGCTTTTGGGTGGCACCCTGCAGCCCATTGGACAGGGGTGCTCACCTGCTTGCCCCCAAGATGATTGAATACATATGGCTGAGCTGCAATGCAACTCTAATCTGCTGTCTGAAACCACACAGAGAAGAAGGACTGCACCCCCAAGGACTGCACTCTGAAGTACTGGAACCATAGCCCTAAGGATTTGGCTTTACTTCAAAAGGACTCAGGAGTAGACTCCCTGAAAGCAACAGGGTAACAGAGCTTGCCTGCACCAACTATCACAAACTTCCTCAGCCTGGAGTGTGGCCAGTGGACTTTTAAGGATTTGGCCAGGTGTATTGTGGGAATTGTAGTTCTAAACTTCCAAGGGCCATCTCAGATCTTGTAGACCCTTGGAGTTGTGTTTTTGGACACTTTAAACCCTCAAGAGGAACTTCAGGAAGAAGTTCCAGAAGTTTGGAGCAACTTTGGGAAAAAGCTCCATAAGTGGACCAGCCTGATGTCGTGAGTCAAGCCGCGGCCAAGCCTGAATTTAAGGTTTGTCACACTGAAAGCTCCAGAGTTCCAGATTTGCAGAATTTGACTGGGGCCTCGCAGAAAAACCAATCCGATGACGTTGCATCGAAATTGGCTTGCTGGAGCGGGCCGGATGACGTAAAGAGAGAAAAACTCCAGAAAAGTTTCTAAGTGCAAAGGTTACATTTTTACTGAGGCCTCCCTCTCAGTGTATCCGGGCAGGGCTTCATTGTGGCCTGAAACTTTGACTTTATCCCAGTCAAGCGCGACCAAATGTCCCCAGTTGGCGTTGTTGATTTCTAAGCACTTGAAAGCACATTTTTTATTTAATCTTTAAAAATTCATAACTCTGGTTCGCTATATTGGATTTTTGTCATTCTGGTGTCATTGTAAAGATAAAAATATTTTCTATTTTCATAAATTGGTGTCTTTTTATTGGGTTTTGTATCTCACATTTTTAGGTAAAGATAAAAATATTTTCTATTTTTATAAATTGGTGTCTTTTTGTTGGGTTTTGTATCTCACATTTTTAGTGTATTGGTGTATTTAAATGCTTTACATACCTTTCTCCTAAGTTAAGACTGCTTGCTTGTTGCCAGGCTACCAGGGGTTGAGCCGGGTGCAAATATTTTGAGACCTTGACTGGCCCTAACATTGGCTTGGGAGTATTATTGCTAATTGTAGGTGTGTACGTACCTCTACTAATAACCAGCCTCCAATATGCAATAATTGAGCAGTGCAGTAAAGGAGAACCATAGCAGGGCATAAGTGATGCAAGGGCAGGCGAGGCATAGTGCAAACAATGGCACGAGCCAGGGCACGAGACAACCATGGTGAGCTGTGAGCTATACAAGTGGCAGGCAAGGGCTCAGTGCCACGACTAACTGCAGCCTGAATGCAGTACATGGGATAGGTGCAGGCTGAGTACCAATACTAGCTGCTGCCCAACTGGCTAATGAAACTAGACTGTGATGGTGGTTTGGCAGTTAGAAGCAGTAGTGGGAACTGGCAACAGAGTCCTTAGCAATGACAGTTTCAGCTCAAATATGCCTCAATGCAGATAAATACAACTGCGCCCCCAATCATCATACACTAAATTTTGAAATGCCATTTGTCATGTCATTGGTTTAATCAATATATGTGGTTCATCAATATGTGGTTGACACACACTACTACTAATGGCTGAGGGGGTCGGCCCTCTCCCCATTTTACATGAATAAATAACATTATGGTTGCTTTGAATAGTGCAATGGACACTATACATAACACTTAAAGGGGTCAATGGAAAAATCCTATGCTTCAAGAAATGACACCAGTTTTAGCATAATTCCAAAATTATGGACCAGATTTATCATAGTTTCGCCCTTCTACCATGCAGGGGGGTTCAAAGGTGATGCAAAACATAAATCAGATTATCAAGCCACTCAAGGCCACTGTGCTGGTCCTGAGTGGCTTGATAAATCTGGAGTAAGCAACACAGCACAAATCGCTGCCAGGCATTACTCTGCCCCAGGGAGGCATTTCATGGGTGGAGCATGGGTGTTCCCTGGCATCCACCCATGTATTTTGGTGCTTACTGCTAGTGATAAACCTGGGAATGCATCAAAATCCTACACCTCCCCAGGGGAAGCGTAATGAGGAGAAATATGACTATGACTCACTTCTTCCTCTTTCTACCTCTCAGGATTATTTTTGTGCAGAAAGGTGCCCCTTCCTGCACAAAAACAATCCTGCCTGTGATGCAGGCAACCTTGCTCCATGGTATAAGGGTGCCTGCTTTGGTGCTATGCTGCTAAGTGTTTGTCAGCGCAGGCAGAGGACAGGAATGTGCCATATCTTGATAGATATGGTGCATAATGCCCAGCACTGGACATTTGCCATTTAATGGTCCTTCAAAATTTCAGATGGAGAAAATGAAATATCATCACAATTTACTTTCTTTGCTTTCTAGGATGTTTCTGTCAAATACAATTCTACATATAGGATTGCTATTATAATGTCCGAGGGTGCAGGTAATTATAGTGCTGCTCAAGTGTTACAAATATTATGATGCTCATTGTGACTGCCTGCATACAGTGATGCTCAAAAATGCCAGTCTTGCTCAAAATATTATCTTTTTGGAGATGACCAAAATATTTCACACAGCCTAAGGCTACTTATGATAGTTTCTCAACGTGCCAGCGGTTTGAACAGAGTGGTCTAGTAAGTTGTTGTTGTAGTAAATGTTTCCTTTTGTTATGCAATCTCCCACCACAGTAGAGAAAGCACCATTGTAATGCCAATCCCCATATTCGCCTGTAAAGTAATACACCACCATTGACGTGCCAATTTCTCAAACACTCTTCCTCCAGTGCATAAAGTATGAATCCTTTGCTGGTTTCAACTCATAGGGGGTCATTACAACCTCGGCGGTCTTTTTACAAGGCCGCCGAGGGACTGCCGTGCGGAAGACCGCCAGTACTGGCGGTTTGCCGCTCGGCGTATTATGACTGTTGGCTGCTCTCCGTCCTTTTTCCGACAGAGAGCTGCCAACAGCCATACTGGCGGGCGGCGGGGAAGTGGAGGTTGCTCCACCTTCACCGCCACGCCAACAGAACACCGCCCACCGAATCACGTCCTGTGATTCGGCGTGGCGGTGATCTGTTGGCGGTGTGGTGTCGGCGGAGCAGCCCCCATGGCTCCCATCCCCTCCCGGAGGATCGACGGAACAGGTAAGTCGATTGTCCGTTAGGGGAGGGAGTGGGGGGGTGTTGTGTGTTGTGTGGGTGCATGGGGGTGTGCGTCTGTGTATGTAGAGGGGGTGTGTGAGTGCGTGTATGCTTGCGGGGGTGTTGCCTGTATTGGGAATGGGTGCGTGTATGTCTGTGGGTATGTCTGTATGGATGTGTGCGTGTATGTTTGTATGTGGGTGTGCGTGTCTGACTGTGTGTGTGGATGTAGGTATGTATGTCGGTATGTGTGCGTGTGTGTGTTGGTGGTGCCTGCGTGCGTGTCGGGTGTGTGAGTTCTGTGATGTTGGGGGTCGGTGTGGGGAGGAGGGCCCTGCCACCTTTGGGGGTTGGCAGGGGTGGAGGGGGGTATAGGGGAGGGAGTCGGGGTGGGGTGGGGGAGACCACTATCAGTGCCAGGGAAGGAGTTCCCTGGCACTGATAGTGCTTACCGCCGTGGATTTCATGGCGGTTCAAACCGCTGGAAATCCACGGCGGTAAGCCGGGTCCAAATACTGCCGGCGGTATAGTTACGGCAGCCGGGCTGGAGACCCAGGATGACCATGGCGGTAACCGCCATGGTCATGATTCCACAAAGTAAGACCGCCAGCCTGTTAGCGGTCTTACCGCCGGTTCTCCCCCGTCCGCCAGGGTTGTAATGACCCCCATAGTGTGTAAAACACTAATGTAGTGTCATGTCAGTCCGCATTTAGGGGTCAATTTCTAAGCTGGTTTCCATCCACCGCCCAATATGAAGAGAAGCATTTTCATACTGGTCTAATATTCCTTCTGTTATATGGTGCATAAGTGTGAATCCAGTTGCCCCTAACAGTATGTCATGCCAGGTACTAGCTCTGACCCAGCCCCTGAATATACAGGGAGTGCAGAATTATTAGGCAAATGAGTATTTTGACCACATCATCCTCTTTATGCATGTTGTCTTACTCCAAGCTGTATAGGCTCGAAAGCCTACTACCAATTAAGCATATTAGGTGATGTGCATCTCTGTAATGAGAAGGGGTGTGGTCTAATGACATCAACACCCTATATCAGGTGTGCATAATTATTAGGCAACTTCCTTTCCTTTGGCAAAATGGGTCAAAAGAAGGACTTGACAGGCTCAGAAAAGTCAAAAATAGTGAGATATCTTGCAGAGGGATGCAGCACTCTTAAAATTGCAAAGCTTCTGAAGCGTGATCATCGAACAATCAAGCGTTTCATTCAAAATAGTCAACAGGGTCGCAAGAAGCGTGTGGAAAAACCAAGGCGCAAAATAACTGCCCATGAACTGAGAAAAGTCAAGCGTGCAGCTGCCACGATGCCACTTGCCACCAGTTTGGCCATATTTCAGAGCTGCAACATCACTGGAGTGCCCAAAAGCACAAGGTGTGCAATACTCAGAGACATGGCCAAGGTAAGAAAGGCTGAAAGACGACCACCACTGAACAAGACACACAAGCTGAAACGTCAAGACTGGGCCAAGAAATATCTCAAGACTGATTTTTCTAAGGTTTTATGGACTGATGAAATGAGAGTGAGTCTTGATGGGCCAGATGGATGGGCCCGTGGCTGGATTGGTAAAGGGCAGAGAGCTCCAGTCCGACTCAGACGCCAGCAAGGTGGAGGTGGAGTACTGGTTTTGGCTGGTATCATCAAAGATGAGCTTGTGGGGCCTTTTCGGGTTGAGGATGGAGTCAAGCTCAACTCCCAGTCCTACTGCCAGTTCCTGGAAGACACCTTCTTCAAGCAGTGGTACAGGAAGAAGTCTGCATCCTTCAAGAAAAACATGGTTTTCATGCAGGACAATGCTCCATCACACGCGTCCAAGTACTCCACAGCGTGGCTGGCAAGAAAGGGTATAAAAGAAGGAAATCTAATGACATGGCCTCCTTGTTCACCTGATCTGAACCCCATTGAGAACCTGTGGTCCATCATCAAATGTGAGATTTACAAGGAGGGAAAACAGTACACCTCTCTGAACAGTGTCTGGGAGGCTGTGGTTGCTGCTGCACGCAATGTTGATGGTGAACAGATCAAAACACTGACAGAATCCATGGATGGCAGGCTTTTGAGTATCCTTGCAAAGAAAGGTGGCTATATTGGTCACTACTTTGTTTTTGTTTTGTTTTTGAATGTCAGAAATGTATATTTGTGAATGTTGAGATGTTATATTGGTTTCACTGGTAATAATAAATAATTGAAATGGGTATATATTTTTTTTTGTTAAGTTGCCTAATAATTATGCACAGTAATAGTCACCTGCACACACAGATATCCCCCTAACATAGCTAAAACTAAAAACAAACTAAAAACTACTTCCAAAAATATTCAGCTTTGATATTAATGAGTTTTTTGGGTTCATTAAGAACATGGTTGTTGTTCAATAATAAAATTAATCCTCAAAAATACAACTTGCCTAATAATTCTGCACTCCCTGTATGAGCACTACTGTCATGCCAGTCTCCACATTGCTCCGACAATAAAAATGTCATAGTCGTGGAGGTGTCTGCAGCATGCATGAGCTAACATGGCAGTGGCCCTTTAGACCAGCCTTTTGCTAGCATGTCTTGACTTCCCTGTATATATAGGAGACTGATCTACTGCAAAGGCTGTTAAGGCTGCCTTGTTCCACTGGGACTGCAGGAGCCATCATTCTGGTGTAGCAGTGGAGCCGAGGCAGAATGTGAGTGCCCCTGCCTGCCACTACACCAAGTTCATGGAGGTGGGATGCACGCTCAATTACCCTGCCTCTTAGGTTTGCTCCTTACCTACCACTGTAGTATACAAAGCTTAATGTGCACATGCACTGCAGTGTATGACAGTTTCAAAGATAACTTTTTACCAAGAGACTATTCTACAATATGTCACAGGACTCATGCTGTTCGCATTTCCATCATGACAGTCTCGGGGTTTGGGAAACTTGAGGCAGTGAATGACCTCCAAAGCAGTTATGTTTTTTTCTGCACCTGACAGTGGTAGCTGGTGATGTTAGAAAGTTTTGAGGCGTAATACTTTCTCTGACTTCCAGCGAGTCAGTTCGACTTCTGCTGAACTGAGTCTTGGAAGATGATCCCGACAAAGAAAGTTCTAAAGAAATGGGGTTAAATAGTGCATTTTAAATCACATTTCCATCTGAATTTTTTAAGAAGCCTTCTGCTCTGAAACAACACTACTTTCACAGCGTGACTAGCCAATGAAGCCTGAGGCTCCCAGTGAGAACGTGGATTATTAGTTGGAGTGGATGACAGTGCACCACAAGTAATAATGTCACTACTCTTGGTAGCTCCAGTAACGATTTCAACAATTTAAACCCCTGGTATGTATGGCACAGAGCAAATAACATAAGAAAATGTGTAAGTACTAAAACAATTAAAAAGATGAAAACATAACACAAAAATATCTCATTTAAATGTATGAAGATAGAGAATAATGTAATGAACAAATTGGCACCAAAGTGGCAAACTGTAATAAGGGGAACATTAATTTTTAATGTCTTAACTAAAAATAGTGACGGAAATTGCCAACCGCACTCATCTGGTTGCACCTGACTGGTTAATAGGAGCAATTTACGGTCAACCACGATGGGTCTCTGGTTGGATATAGAAACAAGGTTCGGCCTGGTTGGAATTTTTGCCTTCGGACTTAGGACCTGATTTAGAGTTTAGTGGAGGGGATTTCTCAATCACAAACCTGATGTATATCCCGTCTGCCAGATTACAATTCCATTATAATCGATGGAACTTGTAATATGGCAGCAGGATATCTGTTACATTTGTGACAGAGAAACTCCCTCTGCCAAACTCCAAATGAGGCCTTTTCTCTCTAAAATAAAAGTAAAAAATCCTCAGTGTGCCAAGGTAGTAAGCCATGGCTGAGATGGTCTGCATGAGGCCGGGTACTCTTGCTTGCTGTATACTTTTGGCACCTTCGCCCAGAGAAGATTTCTGCATTCGAAGTTTGGCGGTTGGATGATGTGACCGTCAAACTCGCAGGAGGATGCCACCGTCATACCGGTGGCGACCCCCTGAGCGTATTACAATGTTCCCGCTGGGCTGACTGGCGGGAACAGTGCTACGATATTGGCTTATTTCCTATAGGGGAGCCGGGGCCAATACCGCAGCACAACAGCACCATCGGAATGCGCACTGTCTGGAGTGAAGACACTGCGCATTCCAATGGTGCTGGGCAAGTCAGGCATGGGCAATGCAGGGGCCCCCTGTGGCCCCTGGCACTGGCTTTCTGTCAGCCTTTCCATGGTGGGACCCTCACCATGGAAAGACTAGCGGAAAGCTGAGTTGTAATCAGCCAAGTGGTGCAGAGTTTGGCACAGCCCTGGCTGAGTACATCTCTGATCACCGTCACCTCATTGAGAACCATGCTCCTGGCCGGCACAGCAGTCGGACCGTCACCATGAGGCTGGCAGTCCTTGGGCCGCCTGCCTCATAATAAAGCCCTTAGTCACTTTTTTGGGCAAGGCTGCAAGCTGAAGCTGACCAGAGCTCCCATGGCTATATGCCCTCTCTGTGACGTCCTGCTGAAACAGATTTGCTGCTGAGGAAAAGCTCAGGGCGGAAGCAACCTGAATCTTTGACTCAATGGCAGCGCAGCTTGGCAGCTTTGTCCTGTTTGGTCTGAGGTTTTGGAGTCAAAACATTTTTAAGTCTATGGTTTTTCAGGTTGTTAGGAAGAGTACAATTTGACACAGCCAAATGTCCAAGAACCTTAGGAACAGCACTTTGGGGTCAAGACTCACTCCAACAGAAGTCACACACAGGGTCCATGGCAGATCCAGTTGGAACTGGGCAGCTGGGACATCAGAAAAAGGAACTACTTGCAGCTTAACAGGAGGTCAGATATCTGACTTCTGGAGTCTACTTCTTAGGCTGTATTACAATGGGTGCAGTTCTAGCCTTTCAGGAATCCTCACAGGTCTCAACAGCAGGTGCAGTACTTCTTTCGTCCTCCACAGGTCTAGTAGTGTTTTGAAGGGGGTGCCCCGGGTTGCAACATTTATGCCCTGCACTAGCCTGTGGGTGGGGTGACTTCACTCACCGAGTCACTGGAACCCAGTGACACCTGACTGATGAGCCTCAATCAGGGGCTGAGTTCCTTGTGTTTCGAGCAAGGGAGGTCCTTACCTGGCAATGAGGGCTGGACTTTTCCTTTTGGAGCAGGGCCAGGACTGATTTGCAAATGGCTGGGTGCAAACTGAGGTGGCATTGGAGAGGGGTAAAATAATTATGTGTTGGAATTCTACCCCAAGTAATTCCCAGGGGTTAGACTTATTGCAAGGAATCTTTCGATCACTTTTTGTGCATTTGAAGAACTAGCATTTTGCCACGGGTGCCTCCTTAAGCCAAGAATAGCAGCAGACTCACAAGCGTAACACACTCACACACTCTCATTAATGCTCACATTCACTTACTCATTTGCAGTAATGCTCGCTCATATTCACTCTACTCACATCCCTCACGGTCACTCCCTCACACTCTCTGACCCTCACACTCATTATTACCCATTGATTCTTACTCACTCTCACCTTTATTCACTCACTGTCACTCTCAGTCATGCTCACTTGCACTCATTCACTCTTACTCTCAGTCACTACTTCTCACCCTGTCTCAGTTATTCTGACTCTGACTCACTCATTATCACTTTCCTTGACTCAATGCTATTAAGTCTCACACACATGCACACATATACACATACAGACTCTGTTGGACCTGGCCCTTTTTGCATGGTCACCCTCAAACCTTTTGCCTTCTTCCTCCTAATTTGTTGTTGGCTTTAGGACTCTGGGCACTTTACCACTGCTAACCAGTGCTAAAGTGCATATGCTCTCTGTGTAAATTGTATTAGTGATTGGTTTATCTACGATTGGCATATTTTATTTACTAGTACGTCCCTAGTAGAGTGCACTGGAGGTGCCTAGGGCCTGTAAATCAAATACTACTAGTGGGCCTGCAGCCCTGATTGTGCCACCCACATGAGTAGCCCTGTAAACATGTCTCAGACCTCCCACTGCATTGTCGGTGTGTGCAATTTTAAACTTCCAATTTGACCTGGTAAGTGCACCCACTTGCCCGCCCCAAACCTTTCCTTTTTATACATGTAAGGCACCCATAAGGTAGGCCCTAGGTAGCCCCATGGGCAGGGTGCAGTGTATGTTACAGGTGTGACATTTACTGATGTGTTTTACATGTCCTAACAGTGAAATACTGCCAAATTCGGTTTTAACTGTTGGAAGGCCAATCTCTCTCATAGGTTAACATGGGTGCTGTCTTTAAATACATTTTAAGTGCAGTTTTCCTTTGACAGCAGATAGAGCTCTGGGGTTTGGGGTTTAGGGGTCTCTGAACTCACAATTTAAAATACATCTTTTAGTGAAGTTGGTTTTTAGATTGTTAGTTTGAAAATGCCACTTTTAGAAAGTAGGCATTTTCTTGCTTAACCCATTCTGTTACTCTGCCTGTTTGTGGATTTCCTGTCTGGGTCAGACTGACAGTTGGGCTGTTTGTGAATCTCTTCTAGAGGGAGCTGGGGGGTATCCTGCATATCCCGGTGGGCCATCTGGGCTAAAGTGGAGGGGGGAGTGGTCACTTACACCTGAATGGGCTGTGCCTGCCCTCACACAATGCAGTCTCCAAGCCCCTGGTGAGTGTCTGGGCCCAGGCCTGGGCAAGGCAGAATCCTGTATACAACACAGACTTTTCTTTGAAGTTGGGCAACTTCAAAGGCAGAAAGGAGTATAAGTATTGGACCCTAAAATCCCAGACTTTGGATCACTTCAAGGATTCAAGAGGAACCTCTGCCAGGAGAAGTGCTGCCCCTGCCTGTGACTGTGCTTTGTTGGACTATCCTGCAGTTGCTGCTTCTGCCTGAGAAATGGGACAAAGACTGAACTTTGTAGTATATTCCTGCTTGAGAGGTATCTCCAAAGGCTTAGACTAAGCTTGCCCCCTCTTCTGAAATCTCAGGGCCATCAAAGACTTCCTCTGCCAGCACCTGGACTCTCTGATGAGACTCCTACCCTGCCAAGTGGTGCCTAATCCAGTCCCTGGGCCCTTGAAAGGAGAAGCTGGTGGAAAACCAAGAAGAACCAAGTGCACTGACTTCGGACAACCCCAAACTGATGCGCTGCCGGATTCCGCGACACTGCCTGCAACTGAAGCCGTGGTCCTCACTGGAGTGCCACGATCACGCAGGCCCGACACTGCAGCAGCATCACTGAAGCCCGTGACTCCATGAGTCCCGAAGTGCAGTGTCACCAACGTACGTGACACCCGACTTTGCTGCACCACACTGTGACTGTCGGATATCGACACCGCTAGAAGTGCGTAGATCCAACACTTCGCACCAACGCCGCCTCACCTCCACTGCTCCGCAGCACGGATAGAATGCCTCTTCGTGACACATCTGTTTCTTCACCCCGCATCACTGGAACCGACAATGCACCGGATACAGGGACGCATCGCTCCTCGACTCAGTGCACCGGCTTGTTTCCTCATTTTCACAAGGTACTATACCTGGGGGTCTGTGTGACTCCATGACCGGCACCATTATCGTCGGATTGTTGGGAATTACTCCGTCTTGACACCTTGATATCACCAATTCTAAGCATTTGTGTTTCTGAACGCTATATTAAAGTTTAATCTCTAAAAGTTCATAACTTTGCTTGTGAGTGTTGGATTACGGTCGTTTTTGTCTTGTTTTGCTCAGGTAAATATTGGCTATTTTGCTAACCTACTGTTGAGTCATTTTGTAATGTGTTCACTATATTATTGTGTGTGTTGGTACAACTACTTTACACATTGTCTCTGGGTTAAGCTTTTCTGCTCGTGCCAAACTACCAAGCGGGTGAGACGGGGTTAACAGGGTGTGTTTGTCCTTTGCCCTGTCTAGACTGAGGGATCTTGCTTGGACACGGGGTACTGCAAAGCTGCAATATTTTTTAACGTGCAAGGCTTTTTTTCTGAAACGCAGTTGTTCTAGTGGTATAATTTTATCCTCAACCCAGGTGTTAACATGCTCCAATAGGCATCTGGACTGCCAACCAATGTCCCCATTTCCAACAGACTCTTGCAAGGTCTCTTTCACACATACTCACCTCAACCTCACACACATTGCAGCAGTCTTTTTCAGCTCCTCTGCTGCTGGGGGGGGGGGCATGGAGCAGACTCTTCATCCCATCCTACCTTGTCATAGGAAGAGTGGGGTCAGTTAGGCTCACTGACTCCATACCACCTTGTGATTAGATTGGCGAGTTGATAGGTTGGTTGACAGTAGTTGTGGACACTATAGAGCTGAATCCTAAATTGCTTGGGATACCTTTACAGTAACACTGCCGCACAACACAAATGGGGATACCCTGAACTGTGCATGCCTCTGACGCTAGGGCTCTGACTATGCCAGCACTGGTCCCTGTGGAGCATATTTTCAAGTCCCATGCACTGCCGGTGTGTCACTTTTTTCTGATGCTCCGGTGAGGCGGTATGCAGACCCATATCTAAGAGGCAATGCAAAGCCATTTTGTGTGGCTTTTCATGGCCTTGTGGATATGGTGTAAGGCAACGCACCGTGAGTCGCTCCGTTGCCTTACACTGCATCAGGGGGGCATATCATTGGTGTTGCAGTGGCTGTTTCCATGCAACATCCATGGGTTTTGACGCATTCCCAGATTTACAAGAATCTGTAAGCCTGGGAATGTGTAAAAACTGTATTCCTCCAGAGAGCTAGCGTAACGAGGAGAAATATCTTTATTTCTCCTTGTTGCTTCCTCTTTCTATGTGTGCTGGAAGGTGTCCCTTCCTGCACAAAAGCAATCCTGTCAACAACACAGACACCCTTTCACCATGGTCCAAGGGTGCCAGTGTTGGCACTAGGCAGCAAATTGTGTGCCAGTGCAGGGCAAAAGGACAGAAATGCACATACCTTGTAAATACAGTGCATTTCTGCCCTTTCAAATGGGTGTAGGGCAGCACAGCAGAAAGACTTGAGGCGCTGCCCTACAACAATTTCTTGACAATATCCCCTATGTTTGATGACTGGTACTGGCTTATTCATGCACATGAGTCAGCCATCAAACAGATTTCAGTGCTTCAGAGTGCTTCATGCCCTTTGAGGTCCAGTATTTTTATTGTACTATCTGAGAATAACTATGTATTATTCCCTATTATTTTATTGCCATGAGGGGTGCAGACAAATGTTTTCGTAGAGCCCTCAGATGCCCATAAGTGGAAGAAGTCCCGAGCAGATGTGCAGAAGCTTAGGAGGGATGCTTGGACAGCGGGCAGAGACTGAAAGCTTAGGAGCTTCTCTCAGGCCTGATAAGGCCTTGAAAGCAGATCACAAGACAGCACATCTTTAGGGATTGCTCATTGTCCTCGCACCCCAAGCTGGCCATGTTAGTAGGGTAGACAATTTGCAATTTTATAATATAATGTAACACAAAGGGTTACAAAGTGGCGCAATGCATGCACAGCACCACTTTTAAATATGGCGCAGCGTTTTTGGCCTACTAACGCCAAATAAGAATAAAACAAATAGTGCTAATGTGACATTGTAATGGCGCTAGGGGCTCTTGAACATGCCCCTTATTGTATTTTGCATCACACCCACCGCCCTGTCGACATTCACTTTTCAGCCCATGCAGTATACATGGATTTGCGTCAAAATTTTACGACTCCTCAAGACAGGTGTAACAAGTGAGAAATGTTTACATTTCTCCTGATTTTTCCAACTTTGTATGTGTGCTGCATTGTATAGCATACACTTAAGGTAGGAGAAATCTTAAAGGATGTTTTTTGTACTGGAACAATCCCCTTTTCTACAAAGCCTATGCTTTGGAGAACGCGCACATCCTTACAGTATCGTGCAGGGGTGTGTGAAAATTGTGCTAGACATTGCACTTATTTTTGTCTCTCACGTTGACACAATGCAGCGCAGCTCAGCAACTTTGGGCCGTATTTATACTCTGGTTGCGCCGAATTTGCGTCGTTTTTTTCGCCGCAAATTCGACGCAGAACTAACGCCAACTAACGCCATATTTATACTCTGGCGTTAGACGCTTCGGGCGCCAAAGTGCCCGGAGTGTGCGTCATTTTTTAGCGTGAACCCCTTCCTTGCGTTAATGATATGCAAGGGAGGCGTTCCCGTCTTAAAAAATGACTCCCAGGCCTTTACGTGGTATTTATACTCCCGGGCAAAAGAGACGCCCGGGAGTGGGCGTGGCCAAAAACGGCGCATTTGCGCCGCTTTTTAACGCCTGGGTCAGGGATGGCGTTAAGGGACAAGTGGGCTCAAAATGAGCCCAGAGTGCCCTCCCCTGCCCCCAGGGACCCCCCCTGCCACCCTTGCCCACCCCAGGAGGACACCCAAGGACGGAGGGACCCATCCCATGGACATTAAGGTAAGTTCAGGTAAGTATTTTTTTTTTTTTTTTTTGTGGCATAGGGGGGCCTGATTTGTGCCCCCCTACATGCCACTATGCCCAATGACCATGCCCAGGGGACAGAAGTCCCCTGGGCATGGCCATTGGGCAAGGGGGCATGACTCCTATCTTTACAATGATAGGAGTCATGTTGATGGGGGATGGGCGTCGAAAAAAAATGGCGCAAGTCGGGTTACGACGATTTTTTCGACGTAACCTGACTTGCCCCATTTTAAGACGCCCATACGCCATTTTCCCCCTACGCCGGCGCTGTCTGGTGTACGTGGTTTTTTTCCACGCAAACCAGGCAGCGCCGGTCTGCTTGCGCCGGCTAACGCCATTCCATAAATACGGCGCCCGCATGGCGCTTCAGAATGGCGTTAGACGGCGCTAAATTTTTTGACGCTAAACTGCGTTAGCGCAGTTTAGCGTCAAAAAGTATAAATATGGGCCTTTATTTGAAGTGCTGATTTGCGTCAAATATTTGTAAATCTGTGCCTACATTCTGTTTGCTTACTTAGATATATATGTACATCTTTGCCAAGCTGGATTATGTGAACCATGATCTCCGATTCTGTCCTTTCATGTGAGTTTTGTGCACACTTGCGTCCGACTCAGGTGTGTTTTCGCCATGAACACAATCAAACGTTCTCATGATCCAGAAGTTATTTTATTTTGTTGTGCCTGTCTAACAAATGAATGCCTTTCGGTGTAAGAAGCCAAGCAAGTAAATAAGGTGAACAGTTTGACACAAGAAGAATCTTCTGGTTAAATGACCTGAGGAAGTTTCCATCCCTGCTATTGTAATTTCCTGGTTCTTCTTACGTGCGCTGGGATAGTATGTTTTACAGCTGTCATTTGGCAATGAGAAGATCCTGTTGGAGGATGCTGGGTGCTGTTTTTCCAAGAAATATCGAAGATCTTGCTTCTGCAGGACTATTATTTGTCTTTGGTGAGAACTAGTAGCTGTTCTTTCTGGAACTAGTTTTGACATTAGTACCAAACAAGGAACTAAAAAATAGTGAGGAAGGCTCTACGACACGCATATTACAGCTAACTTGAAAAAAACAAAGATCCATGTGTAAAAAACAGGTGCAAAAAAACTTTACACCAAGTGTCTTCTAAGAAATTATTTATCGCCTCAGATTGCCTTTGGTCAGTCTTCTGAGTTTTTACAGCAGATTTAGGGATATGCCCAAAAATGGAGAATAACATGCACTAACTGCATGAGTGCCGATTTGTGCACTTTATTTCTACTTGTGTTTCTTATTTTGCTTTCTCTGTTAGCATCTGTGCAATCAACCTCTAGAGTATAGGCTGCTGACAATTTGTGCAAAATCAGATTTGTGAGTGTTTTAAGCACTTCACCCATCTCCAAATGAGCCTTATATAACAATAGTGGTGTAGCGCAAAAGGAACATGTTACTTACTTGTGGTCTTCATTACAATGGATCTGAGTCCTCCTGTCACAGTCAACAGAATATGAGGAGTCCCCACTTCCCTCAGTCAGGCATGATCCATTCAAGGATCAGCAGCATACTTGCAACAGAATTTGTGTCGCTCTTGCACCATGCAATGTGGTGAAAGCGCAACACAAGCCCAAAATGCTATTTATAAAGCCACGCAAGGCCAACTTGCGTGGCCCTTAGTGGCTTCATAAATCTGGAATAAAGCAACGCAGCACAAAACTCTGCGTTGCGTTACTCTGACCCAGGGAGGCGTTCCATGGGTGTTGCGTGAGTGTTCTCACGCAACTTCCATGGATTTTGATGGATTCCCAGATTTACCAGAACTGGGCATGGCCATTGGGCACAGTGGCATGTAGGGGGACCCAAATTAGGCCCCCCCCATGCCACTTTAAAAAAAATAAAAAAATAATACTTACCTCAACTTACCTGTACTTACCTGGGATGGGTCCCCCCATCCATGGGTGTCCTCCAGGGATGGGCGAGGGTGGCAGGGGATGTCCCTGGGGGCAGGGAAGGGCACCTCTGGACTGCTTCCATGGTCAGAGACCATGGAAGTGAGCCCACAGGTCCCTTAACGCCTGCCCTCAACCAGGCATTAAAAAACGGGTCACATCAGGCTGTGCGCCGTTTTTGAAGGCCCGCCCCCTTCCGTGCGTCAAAATGACGCTGGATTATAAATAAGGCACACAGGCCTTAAAGTCATTTTTTTGGGCGGGAACGCCTACCTTGCATGTCATTAACGAAAGGCGGTTTCCCGCATCCAAAAAATGACGCACACAGAGGAATTTTGACGTCCGCGGAGTCGTGCATCATAGTCTAAATATGGTGCACGGTTTGCACCAAATGTGCGTCAAACTTTTTGACGCACATTCGTCGCAAACGGAGTATAAATATGCCCCTTAAAGTCCAGAGCTGGAAAGGTTTTGTCTGATTTTAGAACCAGGAGCAGCCTCAATATACTTCTTTCACCGGGTGAAAATCAATCTCCTGTCCTGCAAGCCAGCTCTTCCATCGCGTTTCTTTTGCCGAAGGATAACAAATCCCAACATCAGAACCACTCACAGTCACATGACTCAGGATGCTAGCAGACGGCAGAAATGGATAGTATAAGAAAATGCCAACTTTCTAAAAGTGGCAGTTTCAGAAATGTGACTCAAAATCCAACTTTAACAATAAAGAGGATTTTAAATTACAGTTCATTTGAGTCTAAACTGCATATCTAAAAGGTATCTCTTATTAAATTCAATAAGGTAACCCAATGGTGGTCAATGGGAGAGATAGGCTTTACAGTAGTGAAAAACATCTTTAAGAGTTTTTCACTACCAGGACATGTAAACTTAAACGCACATGCCCTACTTTTTAAATACAAGGCACCCTGCCCTATGAGCCTTCAGGGCTTTCTTTAGTGGTGACTTGCATGAATCAAAAACAATGGTTTAGGCCTGGAAAAAGGTTTAACCCCTTCTGTGCCCAGGACGTAATGGTTACGTCCTGAGGCACAGTGCTGCTGTGCCCAGGACGTAACCATTACGTCCTGTGCACAGAGCCCAGAGGGAGCGCTCTCGCTCCCTCTGTGGGGTTCCCCCCCACCCCCCCAAGTCAGGGATGGAAGGGGAAGCCCTTCCCCTCCCACCCCCGACACCCCCAACCCCCCCTGTGACGTCAGCGCGCGAGCGCGCGCTGATTAGTCACAGGGTCTCCCCCATCGCGCTGGAAGCAGAGCTTCCAGCGCGATTGAAAAAGAAATGCTTTTGCATTTCTTTTTCAATCCCATGGGGGAGGCCCCGAGAGGCTTCAAAGGGAAGGAAATGTATTTCCTTCCCTTTGAAGTCTCTCACAGGTTTCAAAAGCCGGATTGCTTGCAATCCGGCTTTTGAAACCCCACTAGACACCAGGGATTTTTTTTTTCTTCTTGAAATTGGCAAAAGGGAGCGACCCCTTGGGCAAGGGTCGCTCCCAGGGGGGCATTTTTTTAGGAAGGCCTTTTCTGCCCCCCCTGGAGGCAGATTGGCCTATTATTAGGCCGATCTGCCCCCAGGGGGGGCAGAAACCTCTAGGCACCAGGGACCTTTTTTTTTTTTTTTTTTTTTTTGATGAATTCTTTTTTTTTAGGTGGGGAGCGATCCCTTAGGCAAGGGTCGCTCCCCTACGGGGCAATATATATTTAGGCCATTTCTGCCCCCCTTGGGGGCAGATTGGCCTATTTTGATAAGGCCAATCTGCCCCCAAGGGGGGCAGAAACCATTAGACACCAGGGAGTTTGTTTTTGCGCGCGAATGTCACGCAACAAAGCGACCCCTTTGGCAAGGGGGGGGCAATTTTTTGGGAAGGCCTTTTCTGCCCTCCCTGGGGGGGAAGAAACCTCTAGGCGCCAGGGCAAATTTTTTTTTTGTGTTTTTTTTTTTTGTTCTTTTTTTTTTTTTAGAGATGGGGAGCGACCCATCAGGCAAGGGTCGCTCCCCTGGGGGGCAAATTGTATTTAGACCATTTCTGCCCCCCTGGGGGCAGATTGGCCAATTTTAGGTCAATCTGCCCCCAAGGGGGCAGAAACCACTAGGCACCGGGGATTTGTTTTTTGGCGCCAATGTCACGCAGGGGGAGCGACCCCGTAGGCAAGGGTCGCTCCCGGGGGGGGGGGGTGGGGGTTGGGGGGGCAAATTTATTTTAGGCCATTTCTGCCCCCCCGGGGGACAGATCGGCCTAATATTAGGCCGAACTGCCCCCGGGGGGGGGCAGAACACTCTAGGCGCCAGGGCAATTTTTTTTCTGTGTTTTTTTTTTTTGTTGTTTCTTTTTTTAGAGATGGGGAGCGACCCATCAGGCAAGGGTCGCTCCCCTGGGGGGGCAAATTGTATTTAGACCATTTCTGCCCCCCTGGGGGCAGATTGGCCAATTTTAGGTCAATCTGCCCCCAAGGGGGCAGAAACCACTAGGCACCGGGGATTTGTTTTTTGGCGCCAATGTCACGCAGGGGGAGCGACCCCGTAGGCAAGGGTCGCTCCCGGGGGGGGGGGGGGGGTGGGGGTTGGGGGGGCAAATTTATTTTAGGCCATTTCTGCCCCCCCGGGGGACAGATCGGCCTATTATTAGGCCGAACTGCCCCCGGGGGGGGGGGCAGAACACTCTAGGCGCCAGGGCAATTTTTTTTTTGTGTTTTTTTTTTTGTTTCTTTTTTTAGAGATGGGGAGCGACCCATCAGGCAAGGGTCGGTCCCCTGGGGGGGCAAATTGTATTTAGACCATTTCTGCCCCCCTGGGGGCAGATTGGCCAATTTTAGGTCAATCTGCCCCCAAGGGGGCAGAAACCACTAGGCACCGGGGATTTGTTTTTTGGCGCCAATGTCACGCAGGGGGAGCGACCCCGTAGGCAAGGGTCGCTCCCGGGGGGGGGGGTTGGGGGGGGCAAATTTATTTTAGGCCATTTCTGCCCCCCCGGGGGACAGATCGGCCTATTATTAGGCCGAACTGCCCCCGGGGGGGGGCAGAACACTCTAGGCGCCAGGGCAATTTTTTTTTGTGTTTTTTTTTTTGTTGTTTCTTTTTTTTAGAGATGGGGAGCGACCCATCAGGCAAGGGTCGCTCCCCTGGGGGGGGCAAATTGTGTTTAGACCATTTCTGCCCCCCTGGGGGCAGATTGGCCAATTTTAGGTCAATCTGCCCCCAAGGGGGCAGAAACCACTAGGCACCGGGGATTTGTTTTTTGGCACCAATGTCACGCAAGGGGAGCAACCCCGTAGGCAAGGGTCGCTCCCGGGGGCGGGGGGGTGGGGGTTGGGGGGGGCAAATTTATTTTAGGCCATTTCTGCCCCCCCGGGGGACAGATCGGCCTATTATTAGGCCGAACTGCCCCCGGGGGGGGGGCAGAACACTCTAGGCGCCAGGGCAATTTTTTTTGTTGTTTTTTTTTGTTGTTGTTTCTTTTTTTAGAGATGGGGAGCGGCCCATCAGGCAAGGGTCGCTCCCCTGGGGGGGGGCAAATTGTATTTAGACCATTTCTGCCCCCCTGGGGGCGGATTGGCCAATTTTAGGTCAATCTGCCCCCAAGGGGGCAGAAACCACTAGGCACCGGGGATTTGTTTTTTGGCGCCAATGTCACGCAGGGGGAGCACCCCGTAGGCAAGGGTCGTCGCTCCCGGGGGGGGGGGGTGGGGGTTGGGGGGGCAAATTTATTTTAGGCCATTTCTGCCCCCCCGGGGGACAGATCGGCCTATTATTAGGCCGAACTGCCCCCCGGGGGGGGGGGGGGGCAGAACACTCTAGGCGCCAGGGCAATTTTTTTTTGTGTGTTTTTTTTTTGTTGTTTCTTTTTTTAGAGATGGGGAGCGACCCATCAGGCAAGGGTCGCTCCCCTGGGGGGGCAAATTGTATTTAGACCATTTCTGCCCCCCTGGGGGCAGATTGGCCAATTTTAGGTCAATCTGCCCCCAAGGGGGCAGAAACCACTAGGCACCGGGGATTTGTTTTTTGGCGCCAATGTCACGCAGGGGGAGCGACCCCGTAGGCAAGGGTCGCTCCCGGGGGGGGGTGGGGGTTGGGGGGGCAAATTTATTTTAGGCCATTTCTGCCCCCCCGGGGGACAGATCGGCCTATTATTAGGCCGAACTGCCCCCGGGAGGGGGGGGGGCAGAACACTCTAGGCGCCAGGGCAATTTTTTTTTTGTGTTTTTTTTTTTTGTTGTTTCTTTTTTTAGAGATGGGGAGCGACCCATCAGGCAAGGGTCGCTCCCCTGGGGGGCAAATTGTATTTAGACCATTTCTGCCCCCCTGGGGGCAGATTGGCCAATTTTAGGTCAATCTGCCCCCAAGGGGGCAGAAACCACTAGGCACCGGGGATTTGTTTTTTGGCGCCAATGTCACGCAGGGGGAGCGACCCCGTAGGCAAGGGTCGCTCCCGGGGGGGGTGGGGGGTTGGGGGGGCAAATTTATTTTAGGCCATTTCTGCCCCCCCGGGGGACAGATCGGCCTATTATTAGGCCGAACTGCCCCGGGGGGGGGGGCAGAACACTCTAGGCGCCAGGGCAATTTTTTTTTTGTGTTTTTTTTGTTGTTGTTTCTTTTTTTAGAGATGGGGAGCGACCCATCAGGCAAGGGTCGCTCCCCTGGGGGGGGCAAATTGTATTTAGACCATTTCTGCCCCCCTGGGGGCAGATTGGCCAATTTTAGGGTCAATCTGCCCCCAAGGGGGCAGAAACCACTAGGCACCGGGGATTTGTTTTTTGGCGCCAATGTCACGCAGGGGGAGCGACCCCGTAGGCAAGGGTCGCTCCCGGGGGGGGGGGGGGGTTGGGGGGGCAAATTTATTTTAGGCCATTTCTGCCCCCCCGGGGGACAGATCGGCCTATTATTAGGCCGAACTGCCCCCGGGGGGGGGGGCAGAACACTCTAGGCGCCAGGGCAATTTTTTTTTTGTGTTTTTTTTTTTTGTTGTTTCTTTTTTTAGAGATGGGGAGCGACCCATCAGGCAAGGGTCGCTCCCCTGGGGGGGCAAATTGTGTTTAGACCATTTCTGCCCCCCTGGGGGCAGATTGGCCAATTTTAGGTCAATCTGCCCCCAAGGGGGCAGAAACCACTAGGCACCGGGGATTTGTTTTTTGGCACCAATGTCACGCAAGGGGAGCAACCCCGTAGGCAAGGGTCGCTCCCGGGGGCGGGGGGGTGGGGGGTTGGGGGGGCAAATTTATTTTAGGGCCACTTCTGCCCCCCCGGGGGACAGATCGGCCTATTATTAGGCCGAACTGCCCCCGGGGGGGGGGGGCAGGAACACTCTAGGCGCCAGGGCAATTTTTTTTGTGTTTTTTTTTTGTTGTTGTTTCTTTTTTTAGAGATGGGGAGCGACCCATCAGGCAAGGGTTCGCTCCCCTGGGGGGGGCAAATTGTATTTAGACCATTTCTGCCCCCCTGGGGGCAGATTGGCCAATTTTAGGTCAATCTGTCCCCAAGGGGGCAGAAACCACTAGGCACCGGGGATTTGTTTTTTGGCACCAATGTCACGCAAGGGGAGCAACCCCGTAGGCAAGGGTCGCTCCCGGGGGGCAGGGGGGACAAATTTATTTTAGGCCATTTCTGCCCCCCCGGGGGACAGATCGGCCTATTATTAGGCCGAACTGCCCCCGGGGGGGGGGGCAGAACACTCTAGGCGCCAGGGCAATTTTTTTTTGTGTTTTTTTTTGTTGTTGTTTCTTTTTTTAGAGATGGGGAGCGACCCATCAGGCAAGGGTCGCTCCCCTGGGGGGGGCAAATTGTATTTAGACCATTTCTGCCCCCCTGGGGGCAGATTGGCCAATTTTAGGTCAAACCACTAGGCACCGGGGATTTGTTTTTTTGGCGCCAATGTCACGCAGGGGGAGCACCCCGTAGGCAAGGGTCGCTCCCGGGGGGGGGGTGGGGGTTGGGGGGGCAAATTTATTTTAGGCCATTTCTGCCCCCCCGGGGGACAGATCGGCCTATTATTAGGCCGAACTGCCCCCCGGGGGGGGGGGGCAGAACACTCTAGGCGCCAGGGCAATTTTTTTTTTGTGTGTTTTTTTTTTGTTGTTTCTTTTTTTAGAGATGGGGAGCGACCCATCAGGCAAGGGTCGCTCCCCTGGGGGGGCAAATTGTATTTAGACCATTTCTGCCCCCCTGGGGGCAGATTGGCCAATTTTAGGTCAATCTGCCCCCAAGGGGGCAGAAACCACTAGGCACCGGGGATTTGTTTTTTGGCGCCAATGTCACGCAGGGGGAGCGACCCCGTAGGCAAGGGTCGCTCCCGGGGGGGTGGGGGTTGGGGGGGCAAATTTATTTTAGGCCATTTCTGCCCCCCCGGGGGACAGATCGGCCTATTATTAGGCCGAACTGCCCCCGGGAGGGGGGGGGGCAGAACACTGTAGGCGCCAGGGCAATTTTTTTTTTGTGTTTTTTTTTTTGTTGTTTCTTTTTTTAGAGATGGGGAGCGACCCATCAGGCAAGGGTCGCTCCCCTGGGGGGCAAATTGTATTTAGACCATTTCTGCCCCCCTGGGGGCAGATTGGCCAATTTTAGGTCAATCTGCCCCCAAGGGGGCAGAAACCACTAGGCACCGGGGATTTGTTTTTTGGCGCCAATGTCACGCAGGGGGAGCGACCCCGTAGGCAAGGGTCGCTCCCGGGGGGGGGGGGGGGTGGGGGTTGGGGGGGCAAATTTATTTTAGGCCATTTCTGCCCCCCCGGGGGACAGATCGGCCTATTATTAGGCCGAACTGCCCCCGGGAGGGGGGGGGGGCAGAACACTGTAGGCGCCAGGGCAATTTTTTTTTTGTGTTTTTTTTTTTGTTGTTTCTTTTTTTAGAGATGGGGAGCGACCCATCAGGCAAGGGTCGCTCCCCTGGGGGGCAAATTGTATTTAGACCATTTCTGCCCCCCTGGGGGCAGATTGGCCAATTTTAGGTCAATCTGCCCCCAAGGGGGCAGAAACCACTAGGCACCGGGGATTTGTTTTTTGGCGCCAATGTCACGCAGGGGGAGCGACCCCGTAGGCAAGGGTCGCTCCCGGGGGGGGGGGGGTGGGGGTTGGGGGGGCAAATTTATTTTAGGCCATTTCTGCCCCCCCGGGGGACAGATCGGCCTATTATTAGGCCGAACTGCCCCGGGGGGGGGGCAGAACACTCTAGGCGCCAGGGCAATTTTTTTTTTGTGTTTTTTTTTTTGTTGTTTCTTTTTTTAGAGATGGGGAGCGACCCATCAGGCAAGGGTCGCTCCCCTGGGGGGCAAATTGTGTTTAGACCATTTCTGCCCCCCTGGGGGCAGATTGGCCAATTTTAGGTCAATCTGCCCCCAAGGGGGCAGAAACCACTAGGCACCGGGGATTTGTTTTTTGGCGCCAATGTCACGCAGGGGGAGCGACCCCGTAGGCAAGGGTCGCTCCCGGGGGGGGGGGGCGGGGGTTGGGGGGGCAAATTTATTTTAGGCCATTTCTGCCCCCCCGGGGGACAGATCGGCCTATTATTAGGCCGAACTGCCCCCGGGAGGGGGGGGGGCAGAACACTCTAGGCGCCAGGGCAATTTTTTTTTTTGTGTTTTTTTTTTTTGTTGTTTCTTTTTTTAGAGATGGGGAGCGACCCATCAGGCAAGGGTCGCTCCCCTGGGGGGGCAAATTGTATTTAGACCATTTCTGCCCCCCTGGGGGCAGATTGGCCAATTTTAGGGCAATCTGCCCCCAAGGGGGCAGAAACCACTAGGCACCGGGGATTTGTTTTTTGGCGCCAATGTCACGCAGGGGGAGCGACCCCGTAGGCAAGGGTCGCTCCCGGGTGGGGGGGGTTGGGGGGGCAAATTTATTTTAGGCCATTTCTGCCCCCCCGGGGGACAGATCGGCCTATTATTAGGCCGAACTGCCCCTGGGGGGGGGCAGAACACTCTAGGCGCCAGGGCAATTTTTTTTTTGTGTTTTTTTTTTTTGTTGTTTCTTTTTTTAGAGATGGGGAGCGACCCATCAGGCAAGGGTCGCTCCCCTGGGGGGGCAAATTGTGTTTAGACCATTTCTGCCCCCCTGGGGGCAGATTGGCCAATTTTAGGTAAATCTGCCCCCAAGGGGGCAGAAAACACTAGGCACCGGGGATTTGTTTTTTGGCACCAATGTCACGCAAGGGGAGCAACCCCGTAGGCAAGGGTCGCTCCCGGGGGCGGGGGGGTGGGGGTTGGGGGGGCAAATTTATTTTAGGCCATTTCTGCCCCCCCGGGGGACAGATCGGCCTATTATTAGGCCGAACTGCCCCCGGGGGGGGGGGCAGAACACTCTAGGCGCCAGGGCAATTTTTTTTTGTGTTTTTTTTTTGTTGTTGTTTCTTTTTTTAGAGATGGGGAGCGACCCATCAGGCAAGGGTCGCTCCCCTGGGGGGGGCAAATTGTATTTAGACCATTTCTGCCCCCCTGGGGGCAGATTGGCCAATTTTAGGTCAATCTGCCCCCAAGGGGGCAGAAACCACTAGGCACCGGGGATTTGTTTTTTGGCACCAATGTCACGCAAGGGGAGCAACCCCGTAGGCAAGGGTCGCTCCCGGGGGCGGGGGGGTGGGGGTTGGGGGGGCAAATTTATTTTAGGCCATTTCTGCCCCCCCGGGGGACAGATCGGCCTATTATTAGGCCGAACTGCCCCCCGGGGGGGGGGGGGGCAGAACACTCTAGGCGCCAGGGCAATTTTTTTTTTGTGTGTTTTTTTTTTGTTGTTTCTTTTTTTAGAGATGGGGAGCGACCCATCAGGCAAGGGTCGCTCCCCTGGGGGGGCAAATTGTATTTAGACCATTTCTGCCCCCCTGGGGGCGGATTGGCCAATTTTAGGTCAATCTGCCCCCAAGGGGGCAGAAACCACTAGGCACCGGGGATTTGTTTTTTGGCGCCAATGTCACGCAGGGGGAGCGACCCCGTAGGCAAGGGTCGCTCCCGGGGGGGGGGGGGGGTTGGGGGGGCAAATTTATTTTAGGCCATTTCTGCCCCCCAGGGGGACAGATCGGCCTATTATTAGGCCGAACTGCCCCCCGGGGGGGGGGCAGAACACTCTAGGCGCCAGGGCAATTTTTTTTTTGTGTGTTTTTTTTTTGTTGTTTCTTTTTTTAGAGATGGGGAGCGACCCATCAGGCAAGGGTCGCTCCCCTGGGGGGGCAAATTGTATTTAGACCATTTCTGCCCCCCTGGGGGCAGATTGGCCAATTTTAGGTCAATCTGCCCCCAAGGGGGCAGAAACCACTAGGCACCGGGGATTTGTTTTTTGGCGCCAATGTCACGCAGGGGGAGCGACCCCGTAGGCAAGGGTCGCTCCCGGGGGGGGTGGGGGTTGGGGGGGCAAATTTATTTTAGGCCATTTCTGCCCCCCCGGGGGACAGATCGGCCTATTATTAGGCCGAACTGCCCCCGGGAGGGGGGGGGCAGAACACTCTAGGCGCCAGGGCAATTTTTTTTTTGTGTTTTTTTTTTTGTTGTTTCTTTTTTTAGAGATGGGGAGCGACCCATCAGGCAAGGGTCGCTCCCCTGGGGGGCAAATTGTATTTAGACCATTTCTGCCCCCCTGGGGGCAGATTGGCCAATTTTAGGTCAATCTGCCCCGAAGGGGGCAGAAACCACTAGGCACCGGGGATTTGTTTTTTGGCGCCAATGTCACGCAGGGGGAGCGACCCCGTAGGCAAGGGTCGCTCCCGGGGGGGGTGGGGGTTGGGGGGGCAAATTTATTTTAGGCCATTTCTGCCCCCCCGGGGGACAGATCGGCCTATTATTAGGCCGAACTGCCCCGGGGGGGGGGGCAGAACACTCTAGGCGCCAGGGCAATTATTTTTTTGTGTTTTTTTTTTTGTTGTTTCTTTTTTTAGAGATGGGGAGCGACCCATCAGGCAAGGGTCGCTCCCCTGGGGGGCAAATTGTGTTTAGACCATTTCTGCCCCCCTGGGGGCAGATTGGCCAATTTTAGGTCAATCTGCCCCCAAGGGGGGCAGAAACCACTAGGCACCGGGGATTTGTTTTTTGGCGCCAATGTCACGCAGGGGGAGCGACCCCGTAGGCAAGGGTCGCTCCCGGGGGGGGGGGGCGGGGGTTGGGGGGGCAAATTTATTTTAGGCCATTTCTGCCCCCCCGGGGGACAGATCGGCCTATTATTAGGCCGAACTGCCCCCGGGAGGGGGGGGACAGAACACTCTAGGCGCCAGGGCAATTTTTTTTTTGTGTTTTTTTTTTTTTGTTGTTTCTTTTTTTAGAGATGGGGAGCGACCCATCAGGCAAGGGTCGCTCCCCTGGGGGGGCAAATTGTATTTAGACCATTTCTGCCCCCCTGGGGCCAGATTGGCCAATTTTAGGTCAATCTGCCCCCAAGGGGGCAGAAACCACTAGGCACCGGGGATTTGTTTTTTGGCGCCAATGTCACGCAGGGGGAGCGACCCCGTAGGCAAGGGTCGCTCCCGGGGGGGGGGTTGGGGGGGCAAATTTATTTTAGGCCATTTCTGCCCCCCCGGGGGACAGATCGGCCTATTATTAGGCCGAACTGCCCCCCGGGGGGGGGGGGCAGAACACTCTAGGCGCCAGGGCAATTTTTTTTTTGTGTGTTTTTTTTTTGTTGTTTCTTTTTTTAGAGATGGGGAGCGACCCATCAGGCAAGGGTCGCTCCCCTGGGGGGGCAAATTGTATTTAGACCATTTCTGCCCCCCTGGGGGCAGATTGGCCAATTTTAGGTCAATCTGCCCCCAAGGGGGCAATAGCCACTAGGCACCGGGGATTTGTTTTTTGGCGCCAATGTCACGCAGGGGGAGCGACCCCGTAGGCAAGGGTCGCTCCCGGGGGGGGGGTGGGGGTTGGGGGGGCAAATTTATTTTAGGCCATTTCTGCCCCCCCGGGGGACAGATCGGCCTATTATTAGGCCGAACTGCCCCCGGGGGGGGAGGGGGCAGAACACTCTAGGCACCAGGGCAATTTTTTTTGTGTGTTTTTTTTTTTTTGTTGTTTCTTTTTTTAGAGATGGGGAGCGACCCATCAGGCAAGGGTCGCTCCCCTGGGGGGGCAAATTGTATTTAGACCATTTCTGCCCCCCTGGGGGCAGATTGCCCAATTTTAGGTCAATCTGCCCCCAAGGGGGCAGAAACCACTAGGCACCGGGGATTTGTTTTTTGGCACCAATGTCACGCAGGGGGAGCGACCCCGTAGGCAAGGGTCGCTCCCGGGGGGGGGGGGTGGGGGTTGGGGGGGGCAAATTTATTTTAGGCCATTTCTGCCCCCCCGGGGGACAGATCGGCCTATTATTAGGCCGAACTGCCCCCCGGGGGGGGGGGGGGCAGAACACTCTAGGCGCCAGGGCAATTTTTTTTTTGTGTGTTTTTTTTTTGTTGTTTCTTTTTTTAGAGATGGGGAGCGACCCATCAGGCAAGGGTCGCTCCCCTGGGGGGGCAAATTGTATTTAGACCATTTCTGCCCCCCTGGGGGCAGATTGGCCAATTTTAGGTCAATCTGCCCCCAAGGGGGCAGAAACCACTAGGCACCGGGGATTTGTTTTTTGGCGCCAATGTCACGCAGGGGGAGCGACCCCGTAGGCAAGGGTCGCTCCCGGGGGGGGGGGGTGGGGGTTGGGGGGGCAAATTTATTTTAGGCCATTTCTGCCCCCCCGGGGGACAGATCGGCCTATTATTAGGCCGAACTGCCCCGGGGTGGGGGGGGCAGAACACTCTAGGCGCCAGGGCAATTTTTTTTTTGTGTTTTTTTTTTTTTGTTGTTTCTTTTTTTAGAGATGGGGAGCGACCCATCAGGCAAGGGTCGCTCCCCTGGGGGGGCAAATTGTATTTAGACCATTTCTGCCCCCCTGGGGGCAGATTGGCCAATTTTAGGTCAATCTGCCCCCAAGGGGGCAGAAACCACTAGGCACCGGGGATTTGTTTTTTGGCGCCAATGTCACGCAGGGGGAGCGACCCCGTAGGCAAGGGTCGCTCCAGGGGGGGGGGGGGTTGGGGGGGGAAATTTATTTTAGGCCATTTCTGCCCCCCCGGGGGACAGATCGGCCTATTATTAGGCCGAACTGCCCCCGGGGGGGGCAGAACACTCTAGGCGCCAGGGCAATTTTTTTTTGTGTTTTTTTTTTTTGTTGTTTCTTTTTTTAGAGATGGGGAGCGACCCATCAGGCAAGGGTCGCTCCCCTGGGGGGGGCAAATTGTGTTTAGACCATTTCTGCCCCCCTGGGGGCAGATTGGCCAATTTTAGGTCAATCTGCCCCCAAGGGGGCAGAAACCACTAGGCACCGGGGATTTGTTTTTTGGCACCAATGTCACGCAAGGGGAGCAACCCCGTAGGCAAGGGTCGCTCCCGGGGGCGGGGGGGTGGGGGTTGGGGGGGGGCAAATTTATTTTAGGCCATTTCTGCCCCCCCGGGGGACAGATCGGCCTATTATTAGGCCGAACTGCCCCCGGGGGGGGGGCAGAACACTCTAGGCGCCAGGGCAATTTTTTTTGGTGTTTTTTTTTGTTGTTGTTTCTTTTTTTAGAGATGGGGAGCGACCCATCAGGCAAGGGTCGCTCCCCTGGGGGGGGCAAATTGTATTTAGACCATTTCTGCCCCCCTGGGGGCGGATTGGCCAATTTTAGGTCAATCTGCCCCCAAGGGGGCAGAAACCACTAGGCACCGGGGATTTGTTTTTTGGCGCCAATGTCACGCAGGGGGAGCACCCCGTAGGCAAGGGTCGCTCCCGGGGGGGGGGTGGGGGGGCAAATTTATTTTAGGCCATTTCTGCCCCCCCGGGGGACAGATCGGCCTATTATTAGGCCGAACTGCCCCCCGGGGGGGGGGGGCAGAACACTCTAGGCGCCAGGGCAATTTTTTTTTTGTGTTTTTTTTTTTTGTTGTTTCTTTTTTTAGAGATGGGGAGCGACCCATCAGGCAAGGGTCGCTCCCCTGGGGGGGCAAATTGTATTTAGACCATTTCTGCCCCCCTGGGGGCAGATTGGCCAATTTTAGGTCAATCTGCCCCCAAGGGGGCAGAAACCACTAGGCACCGGGGATTTGTTTTTTGGCGCCAATGTCACGCAGGGGGAGCGACCCCGTAGGCAAGGGTCGCTCCCGGGGGGGGTGGGGGTTGGGGGGGCAAATTTATTTTAGGCCATTTCTGCCCCCCCGGGGGACAGATCGGCCTATTATTAGGCCGAACTGCCCCCGGGAGGGGGGGGGGGCAGAACACTCTAGGCGCCAGGGCAATTTTTTTTTTGTGTTTTTTTTTTTGTTGTTTCTTTTTTTAGAGATGGGGAGCGACCCATCAGGCAAGGGTCGCTCCCCTGGGGGGCAAATTGTATTTAGACCATTTCTGCCCCCCTGGGGGCAGATTGGCCAATTTTAGGTCAATCTGCCCCCAAGGGGGCAGAAACCACTAGGCACCGGGGATTTGTTTTTTGGCGCCAATGTCACGCAGGGGGAGCGACCCCGTAGGCAAGGGTCGCTCCCGGGGGGGGTGGGGGTTGGGGGGGCAAATTTATTTTAGGCCATTTCTGCCCCCCCGGGGGACAGATCGGCCTATTATTAGGCCGAACTGCCCCCGGGGGGGGGGCAGAACACTCTAGGCGCCAGGGCAATTTTTTTTTTGTGTTTTTTTTTTTGTTGTTTCTTTTTTTAGAGATGGGGAGCGACCCATCAGGCAAGGGTCGCTCCCCTGGGGGGGCAAATTGTATTTAGACCATTTCTGCCCCCCTGGGGGCAGATTGGCCAATTTTAGGTCAATCTGCCCCCAAGGGGGCAGAAACCACTAGGCACCGGGGATTTGTTTTTTGGCGCCAATGTCACGCAGGGGGAGCGACCCCGTAGGCAAGGGTCGCTCCCGGGGGGGGGGGTTGGGGGGGCAAATTTATTTTAGGCCATTTCTGCCCCCCCGGGGGACAGATCGGCCTATTATTAGGCCGAACTGCCCCCGGGGGGGGGGCAGAACACTCTAGGCGCCAGGGCAATTTTTTTTTTGTGTTTTTTTTTTTTGTTGTTTCTTTTTTTAGAGATGGGGAGCGACCCATCAGGCAAGGGTCGCTCCCCTGGGGGGGGCAAATTGTGTTTAGACCATTTCTGCCCCCCTGGGGGCAGATTGGCCAATTTTAGGTCAATCTGCCCCCAAGGGGGCAGAAACCACTAGGCACCGGGGATTTGTTTTTTGGCACCAATGTCACGCAAGGGGAGCAACCCCGTAGGCAAGGGTCGCTCCCGGGGGCGGGGGGGTGGGGGTTGGGGGGGCAAATTTATTTTAGGCCATTTCTGCCCCCCCGGGGGACAGATCGGCCTATTATTAGGCCGAACTGCCCCCGGGGGGGGGGGGCAGAACACTCTAGGCGCCAGGGCAATTTTTTTTTGTGTTTTTTTTTTGTTGTTGTTTCTTTTTTTAGAGATGGGGAGCGACCCATCAGGCAAGGGTCGCTCCCCTGGGGGGGGCAAATTGTATTTAGACCATTTCTGCCCCCCTGGGGGCAGATTGGCCAATTTTAGGTCAATCTGTCCCCAAGGGGGCAGAAACCACTAGGCACCGGGGATTTGTTTTTTGGCACCAATGTCACGCAAGGGGAGCAACCCCGTAGGCAAGGGTCGCTCCCGGGGGCGGGGGGGTGGGGGTTGGGGGGACAAATTTATTTTAGGCCATTTCTGCCCCCCCGGGGGACAGATCGGCCTATTATTAGGCCGAACTGCCCCCGGGGGGGGGGCAGAACACTCTAGGCGCCAGGGCAATTTTTTTTTGTGTTTTTTTTTTGTTGTTGTTTCTTTTTTTAGAGATGGGGAGCGACCCATCAGGCAAGGGTCGCTCCCCTGGGGGGGGCAAATTGTATTTAGACCATTTCTGCCCCCCTGGGGGCAGATTGGCCAATTTTAGGTCAATCTGCCCCCAAGGGGGCAGAAACCACTAGGCACCGGGGATTTGTTTTTTGGCGCCAATGTCACGCAGGGGGAGCACCCCGTAGGCAAGGGTCGCTCCCGGGGGGGGGGGGTGGGGGTTGGGGGGGCAAATTTATTTTAGGCCATTTCTGCCCCCCCGGGGGACAGATCGGCCTATTATTAGGCCGAACTGCCCCCCGGGGGGGGGGGCAGAACACTCTAGGCGCCAGGGCAATTTTTTTTTTGTGTGTTTTTTTTTTGTTGTTTCTTTTTTTAGAGATGGGGAGCGACCCATCAGGCAAGGGTCGCTCCCCTGGGGGGGCAAATTGTATTTAGACCATTTCTGCCCCCCTGGGGGCAGATTGGCCAATTTTAGGTCAATCTGCCCCCAAGGGGGCAGAAACCACTAGGCACCGGGGATTTGTTTTTTGGCGCCAATGTCACGCAGGGGGAGCGACCCCGTAGGCAAGGGTCGCTCCCGGGGGGGGTGGGGGTTGGGGGGGCAAATTTATTTTAGGCCATTTCTGCCCCCCCGGGGGACAGATCGGCCTATTATTAGGCCGAACTGCCCCCGGGAGGGGGGGGGCAGAACACTCTAGGCGCCAGGGCAATTTTTTTTTTGTGTTTTTTTTTTTGTTGTTTCTTTTTTTAGAGATGGGGAGCGACCCATCAGGCAAGGGTCGCTCCCCTGGGGGGGCAAATTGTATTTAGACCATTTCTGCCCCCCTGGGGGCAGATTGGCCAATTTTAGGTCAATCTGCCCCCAAGGGGGCAGAAACCACTAGGCACCGGGGATTTGTTTTTTGGCGCCAATGTCACGCAGGGGGAGCGACCCCGTAGGCAAGGGTCGCTCCCGGGGGGGGGGATGGGGGTTGGGGGGGCAAATTTATTTTAGGCCATTTCTGCCCCCCCGGGGGACAGATCGGCCTATTATTAGGCCGAACTGCCCCAGGGGGGGGGGGCAGAACACTCTAGGCGCCAGGGCAATTTTTTTTTTGTGTTTTTTTTTTTGTTGTTTCTTTTTTTAGAGATGGGGAGCGACCCATCAGGCAAGGGTCGCTCCCCTGGGGGGCAAATTGTATTTAGACCATTTCTGCCCCCCTGGGGGCAGATTGGCCAATTTTAGGTCAATCTGCCCCCAAGGGGGCAGAAAACACTAGGCACCGGGGATTTGTTTTTTGGCAGCAATGTCACGCAAGGGGAGCAACCCCGTAGGCAAGGGTCGCTCCCGGGGGCGGGGGGGGTGGGGGTTGGGGGGGCAAATTTATTTTAGGCCATTTCTGCCCCCCCGGGGGACAGATCGGCCTATTATTAGGCCGAACTGCCCCCGGGGGGGGGGGCAGAACACTCTAGGAGCCAGGGCAATTTTTTTTTGTGTTTTTTTTTTGTTGTTGTTTCTTTTTTTAGAGATGGGGAGCGACCCATCAGGCAAGGGTCGCTCCCCTGGGGGGGGCAAATTGTATTTAGACCATTTCTGCCCCCCTGGGGGCAGATTGGCCAATTTTAGGTCAATCTGCCCCCAAGGGGGCAGAAACCACTAGGCACCGGGGATTTGTTTTTTGGCACCAATGTCACGCAAGGGGAGCAACCCCGTAGGCAAGGGTCGCTCCCGGGGGCGGGGGGGTGGGGGTTGGGGGGGCAAATTTATTTTAGGCCATTTCTGCCCCCCCGGGGGACAGATCGGCCTATTATTAGGCCGAACTGCCCCCCAGGGGGGGGGGGGCAGAACACTCTAGGCGCCAGGGCAATTTTTTTTTTGTGTGTTTTTTTTTTGTTGTTTCTTTTTTTAGAGATGGGGAGCGACCCATCAGGCAAGGGTCGCTCCCCTGGGGGGGCAAATTGTATTTAGACCATTTCTGCCCCCCTGGGGGCGGATTGGCCAATTTTAGGTCAATCTGCCCCCAAGGGGGCAGAAACCACTAGGCACCGGGGATTTGTTTTTTGGCGCCAATGTCACGCAGGGGGAGCGACCCCGTAGGCAAGGGTCGCTCCCGGGGGGGGGTGGGGGTTGGGGGGGCAAATTTATTTTAGGCCATTTCTGCCCCCCAGGGGGACAGATCGGCCTATTATTAGGCCGAACTGCCCCCCGGGGGGGGGCAGAACACTCTAGGCGCCAGGGCAATTTTTTTTTTGTGTTTTTTTTTTTTGTTGTTTCTTTTTTTAGAGATGGGGAGCGACCCATCAGGCAAGGGTCGCTCCCCTGGGGGGGGCAAATTGTGTTTAGACCATTTCTGCCCCCCTGGGGGCAGATTGGCCAATTTTAGGTCAATCTGCCCCCAAGGGGGCAGAAACCACTAGGCACCGGGGATTTGTTTTTTGGCACCAATGTCACGCAAGGGGAGCAACCCCGTAGGCAAGGGTCGCTCCCGGGGGCGGGGGGGTGGGGGTTGGGGGGGCAAATTTATTTTAGGCCATTTCTGCCCCCCCGGGGGACAGATCGGCCTATTATTAGGCCGAACTGCCCCCGGGGGGGGGGGGCAGAACACTCTAGGCGCCAGGGCAATTTTTTTTTGTGTTTTTTTTTTGTTGTTGTTTCTTTTTTTAGAGATGGGGAGCGACCCATCAGGCAAGGGTCGCTCCCCTGGGGGGGGCAAATTGTATTTAGACCATTTCTGCCCCCCTGGGGGCAGATTGGCCAATTTTAGGTCAATCTGTCCCCAAGGGGGCAGAAACCACTAGGCACCGGGGATTTGTTTTTTGGCACCAATGTCACGCAAGGGGAGCAACCCCGTAGGCAAGGGTCGCTCCCGGGGGCGGGGGGGTGGGGGTTGGGGGGACAAATTTATTTTAGGCCATTTCTGCCCCCCCGGGGGACAGATCGGCCTATTATTAGGCCGAACTGCCCCCGGGGGGGGGGGCAGAACACTCTAGGCGCCAGGGCAATTTTTTTTTGTGTTTTTTTTTGTTGTTGTTTCTTTTTTTAGAGATGGGGAGCGACCCATCAGGCAAGGGTCGCTCCCCTGGGGGGGGCAAATTGTATTTAGACCATTTCTGCCCCCCTGGGGGCAGATTGGCCAATTTTAGGTCAATCTGCCCCCAAGGGGGCAGAAACCACTAGGCACCGGGGATTTGTTTTTTGGCGCCAATGTCACGCAGGGGGAGCACCCCGTAGGCAAGGGTCGCTCCCGGGGGGGGGGGTGGGGGTTGGGGGGGCAAATTTATTTTAGGCCATTTCTGCCCCCCCGGGGGACAGATCGGCCTATTATTAGGCCGAACTGCCCCCCGGGGGGGGGGGCAGAACACTCTAGGCGCCAGGGCAATTTTTTTTTTGTGTGTTTTTTTTTTGTTGTTTCTTTTTTTAGAGATGGGGAGCGACCCATCAGGCAAGGGTCGCTCCCCTGGGGGGGCAAATTGTATTTAGACCATTTCTGCCCCCCTGGGGGCAGATTGGCCAATTTTAGGTCAATCTGCCCCCAAGGGGGCAGAAACCACTAGGCACCGGGGATTTGTTTTTTGGCGCCAATGTCACGCAGGGGGAGCGACCCCGTAGGCAAGGGTCGCTCCCGGGGGGGTGGGGGTTGGGGGGGCAAATTTATTTTAGGCCATTTCTGCCCCCCCGGGGGACAGATCGGCCTATTATTAGGCCGAACTGCCCCCGGGAGGGGGGGGGGGCAGAACACTGTAGGCGCCAGGGCAATTTTTTTTTGGTGTTTTTTTTTTTTGTTGTTTCTTTTTTTAGAGATGGGGAGCGACCCATCAGGCAAGGGTCGCTCCCCTGGGGGGGCAAATTGTATTTAGACCATTTCTGCCCCCCTGGGGGCAGATTGGCCAATTTTAGGTCAATCTGCCCCCAAGGGGGCAGAAACCACTAGGCACCGGGGATTTGTTTTTTGGCGCCAATGTCACGCAGGGGGAGCGACCCCGTAGGCAAGGGTCGCTCCGGGGGGGGGTGGGGGTTGGGGGGGCAAATTTATTTTAGGCCATTTCTGCCCCCCCGGGGGACAGATCGGCCTATTATTAGGCCGAACTGCCCCCGGGAGGGGGGGGGCAGAACACTCTAGGCGCCAGGGCAATTTTTTTTTTGTGTTTTTTTTTTTGTTGTTTCTTTTTTTAGAGATGGGGAGCGACCCATCAGGCAAGGGTCGCTCCCCTGGGGGGCAAATTGTATTTAGACCATTTCTGCCCCCCTGGGGGCAGATTGGCCAATTTTAGGTCAATCTGCCCCCAAGGGGGCAGAAACCACTAGGCACCGGGGATTTGTTTTTTGGCGCCAATGTCACGCAGGGGGAGCGACCCCGTAGGCAAGGGTCGCTCCCGGGGGGGGGGTGGGGGTTGGGGGGGCAAATTTATTTTAGGCCATTTCTGCCCCCCCGGGGGACAGATCGGCCTATTACTAGGCCGAACTGCCCCAGGGGGGGGGGGCAGAACACTCTAGGCGCCAGGGCAATTATTTTTTTGTGTTTTTTTTTTTGTTGTTTCTTTTTTTAGAGATGGGGAGCGACCCATCAGGCAAGGGTCGCTCCCCTGGGGGGCAAATTGTGTTTAGACCATTTCTGCCCCCCTGGGGGCAGATTGGCCAATTTTAGGTCAATCTGCCCCCAAGGGGGCAGAAACCACTAGGCACCGGGGATTTGTTTTTTGGCGCCAATGTCACGCAGGGGAGCGACCCCGTAGGCAAGGGTCGCTCCCGGGGGGGGGGGGCGGGGGTTGGGGGGGCAAATTTATTTTAGGCCATTTCTGCCCCCCCGGGGGACAGATCGGCCTATTATTAGGCCGAACTGCCCCCGGGAGGGGGGGGACAGAACACTCTAGGCGCCAGGGCAATTTTTTTTTTGTGTTTTTTTTTTTTTGTTTCTTTTTTTAGAGATGGGGAGCGACCCATCAGGCAAGGGTCGCTCCCCTGGGGTGGCAAATTGTATTTAGACCATTTCTGCCCCCCTGGGGGCGGATTGGCCAATTTTAGGTCAATCTGCCCCCAAGGGGGCAGAAACCACTAGGCACCGGGGATTTGTTTTTTGGCGCCAATGTCACGCAGGGGGAGCGACCCCGTAGGCAAGGGTCGCTCCCGGGGGGGGGGGGTTGGGGGGGCAAATTTATTTTAGGCCATTTCTGCCCCCCCGGGGGACAGATCGGCCTATTATTAGGCCGAACTGCCCCCCGGGGGGGGGGGGCAGAACACTCTAGGCGCCAGGGCAATTTTTTTTTTGTGTGTTTTTTTTTTGTTGTTTCTTTTTTTAGAGATGGGGAGCGACCCATCAGGCAAGGGTCGCTCCCCTGGGGGGGCAAATTGTATTTAGACCATTTCTGCCCCCCTGGGGGCAGATTGGCCAATTTTAGGTCAATCTGCCCCCAAGGGGGCAATAGCCACTAGGCACCGGGGATTTGTTTTTTGGCGCCAATGTCACGCAGGGGGAGCGACCCCGTAGGCAAGGGTCGCTCCCGGGGGGGGGGTGGGGGTTGGGGGGGCAAATTTATTTTAGGCCATTTCTGCCCCCCCGGGGGACAGATCGGCCTATTATTAGGCCGAACTGCCCCCGGGGGGGGGGGGGGGGCAGAACACTCTAGGCACCAGGGCAATTTTTTTTGTGTGTTTTTTTTTTTTTGTTGTTTCTTTTTTTAGAGATGGGGAGCGACCCATCAGGCAAGGGATGCTCCCCTGGGGGGGCAAATTGTATTTAGACCATTTCTGCCCCCCTGGGGGCAGATTGCCCAATTTTAGGTCAATCTGCCCCCAAGGGGGCAGAAACCACTAGGCACCGGGGATTTGTTTTTTGGCACCAATGTCACGCAGGGGGAGCGACCCCGTAGGCAAGGGTCGCTCCCGGGGGGGGGCGGTGGGGGTTGGGGGGGGCAAATTTATTTTAGGCCATTTCTGCCCCCCCGGGGGACAGATCGGCCTATTATTAGGCCGAACTGCCCCCCGGGGGGGGGGCAGAACACTCTAGGCGCCAGGGCAATTTTTTTTTTGTGTGTTTTTTTTTTGTTGTTTCTTTTTTTAGAGATGGGGAGCGACCCATCAGGCAAGGGTCGCTCCCCTGGGGGGGCAAATTGTATTTAGACCATTTCTGCCCCCCTGGGGGCAGATTGGCCAATTTTAGGTCAATCTGCCCCCAAGGGGGCAGAAACCACTAGGCACCGGGGATTTGTTTTTTGGCGCCAATGTCACGCAGGGGGAGCGACCCCGTAGGCAAGGGTCGCTCCCGGGGGGGGGGGGTGGGGGTTGGGGGGGCAAATTTATTTTAGGCCATTTCTGCCCCCCCGGGGGACAGATCGGCCTATTATTAGGCCGAACTGCCCCCGGGGGGGGGGGGCAGAACACTCTAGGCGCCAGGGCAATTTTTTTTTTGTGTTTTTTTTTTGTTGTTGTTTCTTTTTTTAGAGATGGGGAGCGACCCATCAGGCAAGGGTCGCTCCCCTGGGGGGGCAAATTGTATTTAGACCATTTCTGCCCCCCTGGGGGCAGATTGGCCAAGTTTAGGTCAATCTGCCCCCAAGGGGGCAGAAACCACTAGGCACCGGGGATTTGTTTTTTGGCGCCAATGTCACGCAGGGGGAGCGACCCCGTAGGCAAGGGTCGCTCCCGGGGGGGGGGTGGGTGTTGGGGGGGCAAATTTATTTTAGGGCATTTCTGCCCCCCCCCCCCCTGGGGCCGGCTGAGCTACAGGCCCAACACCACAGGTAGGCACCTTGCAAAAAACACCTCTGTTTTCTGTGAAAAAATATGTTGTGTCCACGTTGTGTTTTGGGCCATTTCCTTTTGTGGGCGCTAGGCCTACCCACAGAAGTGATGTACCATTTTTATCGAGAGACTTAGGGGAACGCTGGGTGGAAGGAAATTTGTGGCTCCTCTCAGATTCCAGAACTTTCTGTCATCGAAATGAGAGGAAAAAGTGTTTTTTGTGCCAAATTTTGATGTTTGCAAAGGATTCTGGGTAACATAACCTGGTCAGAGCCCCGCAAGTCACCCCATCTTGGATTCCCCTGGGTTTCTAGTTTTCAAAAATGCACTGGTTTGCTAGGTTTCCTCAGGTGTCGGCTGAGCTACAGGCCAAAATCCACAGGTAGGCACTGCTTTTTATAAAATAATGTGATGTGTCCACGTTGTGTTTTGGGCCCTTTCCTTTCGTGGGCGCTAGTCCTACCCACACAAGTGAGGTATCATTTTTATCGGGAGACTTGGGGGAACGCTGGGTAGAAGGAAATTTGTGGCTCCTCTCAGATTCCAGAACTTTCTGACACAGAAATGTGAGTAACATGTGTATTTTTTGCCAAATTTTGAGGTTTGCAAAGGATTCTGGGTAACAGAACCTGGTCCGAGCCCCGCAAGTCACCCCTCCTTGGATTCCCCTAGGTCTCTAGTTTTCAGAAATGCACAGGTTTGGTAGGTTTCCCTAGGTGCCGGCTGAGCTAGAGGCCAAAATCTACAGGTAGGCACTTCGCAAAAAACACCTCTGTTTTTTTCCAAAATTTAGGATGTGTCCACGTTGCGCTTTGGGGTGTTTCCTGTCGCCGGCGCTAGGCCTACCCACGCAAGTGAGGTATCATTTTTATCGGGAGACTTGGGGGAACGCTGGGTGGAAGGAAATTTGTAGCTCCTCTCAGATTCCAGAACTTTCTGCCACAGAAATGTGAGGGACATGTGTTTTTTTAGCCAAATTTTGAGGTTTGCAAAGGATTCTGGGTAACAGAACCTGGTCCGAGCCACACAAGTCACCCCTCCTTGGATTCCCCTAGGTCTCTAGTTTTCAGAAATGTACAGGTTTGGTAGGTTTCCCTAGGTGGCGGCTGAGCTAGAGGCCAAAATCTCCTGGTAGTCACTTTGCTAAAAACAGCTCTGTTTTCTGTGATGTGTCCACGTTGTGTTTTGGGGCATATCCTGTCGCGGGCGCTAGGCCTACCCACACAAGTGAGGTATCATTTTTATCGGGAGACGTGGGGGAACGCTGGGTGGAAGGAAATTTGTGGCTCCTCTCAGATTCCAGAACTTTCTGCCACAGAAATGTGAGGAACATGTGTTTTTTTAGCCAAATTTTGAGGTTTGCAAAGGATTCTGGGTAACAGAACCTGGACCGAGCCACACAAGTCACCCCTCCTTGGATTCCCCTAGGTCTCTAGTTTTCAGAAATGCACAGGTTTGGTAGGTTTCCCTAGGTGGCGGCTGAGCTAGAGGCCAAAATCTACAGGTAGTCACTTTGCTAAAAACAGCTCTGTTTTCTGTGATGTGTCCACGTTGTGTTTTGGGGCATATCCTGTCGCAGGTGCTAGGCCTACCCACACAAGTGAGGTATCATTTTTATCGGGAGACGTGGGGGAACGCTGGGTGGAAGGAAATTTGTGGCTCCTCTCAGATTCCAGAACTTTCTGCCACAGAAATGTGAGGAACATGTGTTTTTTTAGCCAAATTTTGAGGTTTGCAAAGAAATCTGGGTAACAGAACCTGGTCCGAGCCACACAAGTCACCCCTCCTTGGATTCCCCTAGGTCTCTAGTTTTCAGAAATGCACAGGTTTGGTAGGTTTCCCTAGGTGGCGGCTGAGCTATAGGCCAAAATCTACAGGTAGTCACTTTGCTAAAAACAGCTCTGTTTTCTGTGATGTGTCCACGTTGTGTTTTGGGGCATATCCTGTCGCGGGTGCTAGGCCTACCCACACAAGTTAGGTACCATTTTTATCGGGAGACTTGGGGGAACATAGATTAGCAAAACAAGTACTATTGCCCCTTGTCTTTCTCTACATTTTTTCCTTCCAAATATAGGAGTGTGTGTAAAAAAGACATCTATTTGAGAAATTCCCTGCAATTCACGTGCTACTATGGTCACCCCGGAATTCAGAGATGTGCAAATAACCACTGCTCCTCAACACCTTATCTTGTGCCCTTTTTGGAAATGCAAAGGTTTTCTTGATAGCAATTTTTTACTCCTTATATTTCAGCAAATGAATTGCTGTATACCCGGTATAGAATGAAAACGCACTGCAGGGTGCAGCTCATTTATTGGCTCTGGGTTCCTCGGGTTCTTGATGAACCTACAAACCCTATATATCCCCACAACCAGAGGAGTCCAGCAGATGTAACGGTATATTGCTTTCGATAATCTGACATTGCAGGGAAAAGTTACAGAGTAAAACGTAGAGAAAAATTTATGGTTTTTTCACCTCAATTTCAATATTTTTCTTTTTCAGCTGTTATTTTCTGTAGGAAACCCTTGTAGGATCTACACAAATGACCCCTTGCTGAATTCAGAATTTTGTCTACTTTTCAGAAATGTTTAGGTTTCTGGGATCCAGCATTGGTTTCATGACCATTCCTGTCACTGACTGGAAGGAGGCTGAAAGCACAAAAAATTGCACAAATGGGGTATGCCCCAGTAAAATGCCAAAATTGTGTTGAAAAATTGGGTTTTCTGATTCAAGTCTGCCTGTTCCTGAAAGCTGGGAAGCTTCTGAGTTTAGCACCACAAACCCTTTGTTGATGCCATTTTCAGGGGAAAAACCACAAGCCTTCTTCTGCAGCCACTTTTTCCAATTTTTTTGAAAAAAACGAAATTTTCACTGTATTTTGGCCAATTTCTTGGCCTCCTTCAGGGGAACCCACAAAGTCTGGGTACCTCTAGAATCCCTAGGATGTTGGAAAAAAAGGACGCAAATTTGGCTTGGTTAGCTTATGTGGACAAAAAGTTATGAGGGCCTAAGCGCAAACTGCCCCAAATAGGCAAAAAAAGGCCTGGCACAGGAGGGGGAAAAGGCCTGGCAGCGAAGGGGTTAATTTGCCAGGTCAAAATGGCAGTTTAAACTGCACTACATCCTGCAGTGGCAGGCCCAAGACATGTAGCAAAGGGCTCCTTTAGTAGGTGGCACAATGAGTGCTGCAGCCCCACTAGTAACATTTAATTTACTGCCCATGGGTAGATGTAGTACCATTTACTAGGGACAAGTAAATTAAATGTGCTAATTAGAGGTAATGTGTAACGCATCACTGCAACACACAAACCGTGATAAAGTGAAAATACAACACAAGAAAAACTCCAAACCATTTTAGACAGAGAAAATAGAGTAGAATTTAAATTATATGACACCAAAATGACAAAAATCCTGTCAGCAGAATCGGAGATATGGAATAGTGCCTAAAACCACAATGGGTCACTCATGGTTATCTGGCGGGTGAAAGTCACAAGTTCAGGTCGTCTACAACGGAGTGCAGCCCAGATACAGGGACCAGGTTAGTCTCACAGTAAAAGTTACCTTCTAAAGTCTAGTACAAAGGGTCTAGTTTGCGGTAAAGTTGGCCAGGAGGAGCAGGGAGAGTGTAAAGGATGGTCACCACTGTAGCGCGAAGCAGAGGCCGAGTGTTGTGGATGGCTGTTACTGTGGTGCGAAGATCCTCTCAGGCGTCACAGACGGTCATTGCTGAAGATTCGCATGGGCGGTCAAATTGGGCTGTCAATGCTGTAGCCTGAAGTGTAGCTCTTGCAATGCGGGTGACTACTGACGATCGCTGTAGCACGAAGAGTCGAGTTCATGAAGAGTCGGGTTCACAACTCAGTTTTGTGCCCTATGCACAGTAGGTATTACTCACCGGCCCCATGTGTCATTCCTTCTACTGTGGCGCTGTTCCATTTCAAAAGCTCCATGACTCCCACCTGCTGTTAGGCCTGAACCATTGACCCTCCGGTGTGTGTTGCTATGCAAGTTTTATCTTTTTTGCACCTGCTGATATTACGTGCCCTTTTAGGATCAAGACGTTTCCACTGTAAACCATTAGGATGTACCATCATGCACTTGGGGTCCGTTGAACTTGTTATCAATTACCTTTAGCATCTGCTGCCTGTTAAGCCATGGCCGTTTGTATGTAACATGTGAGTCTTCCCAAGTTCTTTTGGAAGCCTCCACATGAGACACATGCTCTTCTGGAACACTCTTGGCTTCCTGTACAAATAGCCCCTCTGAACTTGCATTGGCGCTTGTTCTCGTACCTGTATCCGGACTCACTTCCCTGCACTCACCTCCTGAATCATCTGGATCTCTCGTGCTCCTGTTCAACACAAGCATTGTCCCTGCACTCATCTCCCGAGTCGCCCAGACCATCCTCGATTAGTGTCTGCACCATCAGCCAAGTCTTCTGGAAACCACCTGATGTTTCAGTCTTCCATGTCCTTTCCAATGACTCCGAGATCCTGACTCCAAAGACCCCTCAGAGACTGTAATTCCATGAGCTAAGATTCTGCCTCTTCTTTAACTTCTAGCAATGACCCGACTGCTGCCTCCAAACTCCTGTAAAGTACTTCCCAGGTTCAGTAAATGTTTCCAAGTTAGTGCACACTAATCTTTAATAGTCATTACAGGCATGTCTGTTATCTCCTTGCTTCTGCCATTGGACTCTTTCTTCAAGTCTTGGTTTTCCGAACTGTTGCCCATATACTAGAGACTATCTCCTGAAAAAGCCTGTACCTCCAATTTCTGAACTAAGTGGTATCATGTTTTCTGGCATACCTTGGGAGTATTTATGACTTCAACCTTGAACTGAAAGTTGTAGTGTTTTCTAGTATTTCTTAGGCGTTCCTGCAACTCCAACCTGTGTTTAAGCAGTAACTGTGTATAGAGATTGCCTTGGGAGTGTCTCTTACTCCAATCAATGTTCCTAATACAACCTTGGAAATCTCAGTGATTCCAACCTTGTGTCTCAGTGCAACCTTTTTTCTTACATTGTTGTGTTTTCAAATGTCAGTCAACAAGCAGAGTTTAATCCTGGTAGTGACGATAACTCCAACCTTGTATCAAGAACAATTCTGTTTCATGTGAATGTACGTTGTTGAGTCCTGACCTATGTGCAGAGCAAAACCTTGGGAAAGCTGGAATCCCAACCTTGTGTCCCATTGTATATAATCGAGTCCTGACCTATTTGTAAAGCAGAATCTTGGGAAAGCTCGTATCCCAACCTTGTGTCCCGTCAAGTCTTGTTTCAAGTTCATGTAGTTTTTAATGTAATCCAATTCCGTTATCAACCTAGTCTCCAACATACGTTGAGAGTTGTTTAACTTCCAGCCTATGTGCTCACAGAAACCTTGTTTTCCATTTTCTTGTGTATTTCTCTGATTTTAAAGATATGGTTTGAGTGCTGGCTTTGTAGTGTTATTAACTCCAATCAATGTTCTGAGTTTGCTGTAGAGTGACTTAACTCTACCTACTACTTCCAGTTCTTCTTCAAGAGTTCCAGAAGATTCCCCTAGAGTATCTGATTCATCTGGTCCCATGTTATGATAATTTAAGAAAAATGTAAGTGTGAAATATTGAAAGTATTGTATTGTAAACTGGGTAGTGAATCTATGCACTGTTGGCAGTTACCTTTTCAAGTCATTTTCAGTGCATTGGATTTTCACGATAACCAGAGGTTCTGACTCGCAAGCATCCATCTTCAATAAAATCGGAAGGTCAAGAGGTGACCACCCTGTTTGGCAGAGTAGTGTTGTTGTGGAGCAGAGACAGTACTGCAGGTTTTCTCGTTTTTAATTTTGACCCTCTCCCCTTCACCCTCCTGGATGTTGGTGAGTGCTAGCAGTTCTATTCCCTGGGGTTGCCTTCTTCCAGATTCGGGAGTGGGGGCCTAGCATCGGCTTCAGTGTCATCCCTGGGCTTGGAACTAGGTGACTGCATGACAAAAGGCCAAGCCTCACACATTCTATCGCCTGGGCATAATGGATGTCCGGATATATGTTCTGAATCTGGTCCAGATCCCGTCCATGAATGTGTTGAAAGTTTTAGGTCTTGTCAGGACCGTAGTGGACATGCAGTTTGTAGTCCACTTTGGCAAATTTAGAAAACTAATAAATGCTCTCACTTTCAGACATGTTTTCATGACTCCTGTCACTGTTGTTTGGGCAAAACAACTCCCTAATTGTACTTGTCCGGCATTACATGATTTTGAAACCCTGGTTCAGTCCATCAATATCGAGCTGCTAGTGCAACACAGAAATGGAAGAGCCCTTCTACTCACGTTGTTGTTATCGATAAACGAGGCATAGAATTTCTGTGGCCAGTAGAACCGTGGAGCCTTCCAGTAGTTAGAATATTGAGTTGTGAGTTAAAAACTCCCTTGGCGCACCTTTCAAATCCACCTTTCAACTGTTCCCAGCTCAGACACTCAGTTGTTCGGTTAAGTCATAAGATATGAAGAGAAAACTATCTTTATTTTTGTGATGTCGAACAATCTATTTCTGAGATTCCTGCCAAAACTGCGAAAATCTAGGGGGTTAGTGGCTTGACTTTAGACACTGTCCCAGTGACCAGTTGATTTAGAGCCTAGTCAGTCAGACCCTCCTTGTGACCTGGAGCTCCCTCATATGATTGTTACCTCACATAATATTTCAAAACCCACAATGCTGCCAATAACCTTGATCAGTTCGCCCCAACAGAAACTGAGACTATCCATGCTTGTATATTCGGGACCCACAGGGAATTTTCTAGATTTGATCTTAGCCCATTCAGAGACCATCCCCATGGCCAATAAAACTGAACCAGAGCAAGTTACAACAGTAGATGGTTCTGAACTCTCCTCTGGGTTGATTGTATCCCAAACTATACCAGTGTTATTGATTTGTGAGTAAGGGCATAAAGATACCTTGACCTTTGATCTCATAAACATACCCACCTTTTGACCTATTGTAGGAGTTTCATAGCTCCAGTTGCACAATCCTGTTATTGACTGGGTTCTATGCCTTGTCATATTTGAATCAGATTATTGTTGAAACCACTGTCTCGATAACACGCGGAGAGGAGTGTCTTTATTGGCACAAGTGGCCCTTACTTTTGACTCCTTGACTCTTAGCTCTGGAAGTACCCTGAATATTCTGGACCACAAGGGTGAACAACTGATTACACTACTACCTCCTCATAAGGAATCACACAGATAAGCAGATGCTGCATTAGACACCACTCCATCTGTTAATCAGATTTCTTCCCCTCTGGAGGCTGAAACAGATCCTATTGTATCAGTTGAGAGTGTGAACCTGAATGAATGAGAGATACAATTTTTTAGACATGTAGACCTTGTTCAGCCCTATCTTGTAGCAGCTAGTGCATAACAAATATCTGTTGACAGAGTTCCTACAACACATAGTTATGGAATATAACACCTGACCCCAGTTCCCAGGTATTAAAAAAGATATTCCCAGCATAGCAAGTCTCTTTTAGTCACAGTATTCTGAAATTGAATTCCTTGCACATGGGCTTTTCTGAACACAGTGAAAGTCGGAGAGGCCAAAAATCCTGAGAGGGTAGTGTGAGGCAAAAAGAGAGTATGAAATAAAATCTGTCCTTGGGTATCAAAAGAAAATAAGCCTGTACACCCACACCTCCCTTAATATGGCTCTGCCCTGTCTGTTCCTGTGGGAGAATTAAAACCAGAAGCCAGGAATACATACCCTCATGTTTCAATGACAAGCTTCAAAAGATCCAAGTGACTTTAATAAATCATCAGTTGTGGTTGGAGGGGTCCACACTGTCCAGAAATAGACATGATTGTTCTCAAATTAACCCAACACATTCTCAGGAAAGAACTTCACACTGTACGCCTCTAAACAATTTAAGGGGCATATTTATACTGTTTGTCGCGATACTGCGCAAATGCAGTTTTGCTGTAAAAAGTATAGCGCTGGCTTGCACCATTCCCCAGTGTCAGCTGGGCACCATATTAAAGGAATGGCACAAGCTGGTGCTAAACTTGGGCTAGCGTCTTAAAAAATAAAAAAAGACACTAGCCGGGTAGGGGTGGCGGTAGGGAAGGAGGGGGTTGTGCGTCAAAAAATGACACTAGCCTGGTTAGAGGCAAGAAAGATTCCTCTAACCAGACTAGCGCCTTTTGCTGGTGCACAACCACCAAAAACATGACTCCTGTTTTAGGAATGACAGGAGTCATGCCCAGCACCCCAATGCCCAGCACAGGGGACAAGTGTCCCTTGTGCATGGCCATTGCACCCTGTGCCATGCAGAGGGCCCCAAGTTAGGGCCCCTCATGGAAAAAAAAATTAAAATAAAAAATACTTACCTGGACTTACCTGGGATGGGGTCCCCCATCCTCCGGTGTCCCTCTGGTGTGGGTGGAGGTGTTCCTGGGACTTGCGGAGGGCACCTGTGGACCCATTCCATGGTGTTTAACCATGAAAAGGGTCCACAGGTCCACTAACGCCTGGTCTGACCCAGGGGTTAAATAATGGTACAAACAAATTTAGCCCCTCCTCCCACCTATGCGTCATTTTAGCACAGGGGGACAAATATGGGGCTATGGGGATAGCACCATTTTTTTAGATGGGAACGTCTACCTTGCATCTCATTGATGCAAGGTAGGTGCATTCATCCAAAAAATTGTGGAGACTCCTATATTTTGACGTTTGACATGTCTAACATCAAAATATAAATATGGAGTAAGGTTTGTGACAAATTGGCGTAAAAAGATTTACGCAAATTCAGCGCAACTGAAGTTTAAATATGGGCCTAAGTGTCTTGTCCACATCTCTTTGGAGCTTATTATGGACTTCCCTAACTCCAATGACAATACTATTGTTTTGGTTATATTTTACCTTTCCTCCAAGATGGCACATTTTATTTATCTTAAAGAAATACCTACAGCCAGGACCCTTGCAATGTTATTTTTTCAATATATTGTACAATTGCAAGGACTACCTTTGGTCATTGTGTCATGAAGGGGCTCACAGTTTGTTTCAAGATTCTGGAGCAGACTTTGCATATTGTTGAACATTGAGGTCTGACTCACGGATGCCTGGCCCTCATATGGTGATGGACAGACAGAGTGGGTAAATCAGGTTTTAGAGCATGCATTACAATGTCTTGTGACCAGTGCTCCTGATTGTTGGGAATCCTTGTTGACAGTCACTGAGTATGCTTGTAAGAATGCTCCACAGTCGGTTATGGGGGTTCCCCTCTCAGTTGTTTTACCAGTATACATCCATGTAAAATCTCTGATAACTTCATATCAAATCTAGAAAATGTACCTGCAATACAAGATTTTGTTAAGCATTTCTCTGATTCCCTGTAAGAGGTTTCACAACATTTACAACAGGTTTATGGCCTGAGGGGATCCTCTTGGGGATCAGGACTCACACTAGCAGAGGCGAGCAGGCTTGGCTGCAGGCACCACATAGTTAATACAAGAAATTCCTACTTTTTAAAAGTGAAACAAGAAAAAATGCTACTCATCAGTCTGCTTTTTTCAAGCAGGGAAGCATAACTTAATGAACGCCCCCACCCCTCGTTTAATCGAACAATTTAATTGGAATGATATCACTTATATCCAACCATGATGCCTAACACAAAAGATGATAATGCATTCGACTACTTAAGGAAGCTACAAGAAGTATGGTTTAAATAAAGTGATGACCTGGCAGCAGGCTTGCAAATATTGCAAACAGCTCCCTAGTGAATAAAGCAGCAACTTTTAAAATATACTGCACTCTTTGAACTACTCAATAAATTAGAATATGTTGATAAGCAGATGGCGTAGAAACCATTTGCTTTGCGAAGACTGGGTCAAGTTTCCTGTTTACCATATGTAAGTGGGTGACGTCACACGTAGATGGCACGTGCAGATTGAAAGATCATCTTTAGGGATCTTGTTCAGATTTAGCCCCACTCTCGCGGCCTGTTTGACATTTATGCAGATGTTGTTAAGCCATGTAGTTGTGTCTACTCTGCAAAAATACATGGGGTGATTCTGATAACGCGTCCAGCCCTTATAAATTACCTGCATCTGGACACGTTGGAGGTCGGTGAATCTTTTAACCGAGTCGGGCTCTCCTCATTCGAGAATAGTCGAGTCGTTCAAATCAATAATCAATAACTATAGTAATCAGTAATCAATACTCAATATTAGATCGATATAGCACATCAGAAATCAATAACAGTTGGTATTTCGGCGCACCATGACCTTTCAGTCATGAATAACCACACCAGTTTATTAAAAGTTAGTGAATTTATTTCTCTATATTAACAAAGCCAACACGATATATATTTGTCTCAAAACCAAATGATACATGTATATGAACATTACTAGCTGTCCATTACGGTGGAAGAAACGCAATCTACGCAAGATCTGAACAATAATACATTCAGTTATAGCAATGCAAATCACTAATAAGACTAGTTGTATTTGACTGATTTCATACATTTGGTCAGCATAACAAGATTTCAATTTGACATGGTGCATCGAATGAAACCCTCAACTAACCTCTAATTAGCATTGGCATGTGGGACTTCATGCAAAACGAATTTAATCAACACCAATTTGGAAAACTCCTAGCTTGGGCTCTATCAAAATAGCAGTTGGTACCTAAAAGGAAAAACACAATGCATAATACATTTATCCTTTCATATTTACCAAATACAAACAGCATTCAAGAATGTCTTCGTCCTTCAGGTATCGGTTCGATCAGCATGGGCAAGTTAAAAGGGGCAAAGTTAAGGGCAAGTTTCCTTGCAGCGGCAAGGAGAATGGGGCAAAGTTATTGCAATGGCAAGACGGGGCAAATCAAAGTTAAAGTCTCTAGGGTGAGAATTCTCAAAGTCTCTTTCTCTCAGATAGAGAAGAGGGCATTAGGGTGTCGTCCAAAATGGAGTCTGGCATCAGGCTTCAAACTGGCATCGAGGAAAATGGCTGACTTCTCTTTGTTCAGTAGGTTTAAGTAAGAAACATTCCAAATTCTGCAGGTTCCTCCATTGGAGGGTTCATAGGTTGGCTTCAAATTGACCAATCAAAAATGTCATTTTACTAGCTCTCATTTATGCATAGACTGTCCTTGGAGCCTTGGAACACAAATTGTTACATGGTTTGCCAATTATTTAACTATCTGTACCTCCATTGTCCGCACCTGCAGAGACTGACCTTGTATCAAAGGGGAAGAAACCGGCCTGGTACAGAACCTTGAAGATAAGTGCATTACTCGTCTCTACTGGAAAAATACAACTTCAAGCAAGAATACATGTTTCATTAGTTCAGTGAAAACGACGCAGTTAGAATTTGAGGCCAGGCAACTAGGCCAAAGCCTCTACTAAATTTAAGCTAAGCCAAACAGTTTTAAACACGAAATCATGGCATACAGTCGCAATTATAACAGATTACTACGTTTTCAATACTTCGTGATTAATAAAGCTCGATTACAATGATGGCGAACTACTCCGAGGGCACATTTTCCCTCGTACATATTTCATTTACTAACATCACACTAGGTTATATAGTTCGATTATGCAACACACGCGTGAATATATGTAGGACCCTCTTTTTCTGCGTCATCAATTCAGAATCGAATTTCCCACTAGCTCCACAGAACGTCTAACCATAAAATTCATTTGCTACCTCTGCCCCCACTCGCTTGTCTTGATTCCACCTCGTGATTCCTCTTTCTTCCACTACCTCGCATTTCCTGTCTCTTTATCTTTCTTGCAGGCTATGTTCCATACCTCTTCTTATCTGTCATGCCCTCTCTTTTCTGACTTTGTCTTTGCTCTAAGTCTGACACTGAAAAGTAAGTCACAGTCCCATAAAATGGTTGCCGGTGCATAACCACCTGCAACCCTAGGCCCAAAATAAGCGATTCTTTCAAGGAGAGCTTATTTTACATATTCTGAGATAGAATTGTGAACCAAAGACGAGACCTAGTCGCTTTGCTAATGCTTGGGTTTTTTTGGGCATCCGATTTCCACCGGATTCTAGTTACATCCTGGAACTTCATGTTTAATGGTGCGCGATGTGTTCTGGTTATAGTGTTTTCTTTTTATTCAAGCGTCAAAAAGTCCCGTGTGCCTCGCGGGACATCTGAAGTTCAGTGCCCTTTTACAAATGTGTCTCAATTGCAGTTAACAAAAGAAGCCGGCCCGCTAAGGTTTCCACCAGGTTGGAGCGCGTGAGAAATGCAGCATATTTAGCGGCGTGCGTAACAGGGCATTTTTTATGAAATTTCCGTGAAAATTTCCAAAAATTATGTGAAAATATGCCTTCAGCGTGTTAATTTCTTCAGGGTACCAGCAGAAAACAGGTTTGATCAGATAATATCTCTCTGCCGGACGTTTTCTGCACATGCCAGTCTTCTGCAGTTAAAAAGTATGCATAACTGTAGACTGTAATTTTAAAAAACGTCGTGAATGTTTCATAATACGAAATTCGGGAATTTTTAAGACAAGAATTTCATTGCCCAAACTTAAAATGCATTTTTAGTTTTAGAATATACACATTATTGCCTGATTATTAAAAACATGTAAAAGTGTAACCATAGTTGTAGTCACAGGTTTGGGGCCAGAACTGCACATTTTCAAATTAACAAAAGTATCCTAAAAAAAACTAGGTGGGTCACCTTTGGTGAACTTTCAGTTACATATATGCGAAGGAAGCCCCCCATGTTTGATTGTACATAGTGTACAGTTGTGCATGCCCAATGTCTAGGGTACATTTGTGCATGCCCAATGTCTTTGCATTGGTGAACTTTCACTTTTACTTTTTTTCTTCACAGACAAAATAAATTTTTTATGCTGAGAACCGTTTTCCATTACACACCACTAGGGCCGGCTTTAGGGCAGTGCAACTGGTGCGACAGCACTGGGCGCTAACCTAGAGGAGGGACACTGACCTCAGGGAGGGCTGCTGTGATTTCCAATAACTTACGATTTAAAAGTAAAGTAGTGCAGAGGGTTAACAGGCCAACTGCAAAGAACAGATCTCTATTTTATGTGGATAGTCGATTGGATTAGTAAAGCCAGCCCTTACCAGTGCCTTAAAACAAATTAAATACATGTGAGAGAGGGGCGATGGCGAGATGAGGGGCTCTTTTGCTGAGTGGTAGTGAGGGACTCTGAGGAGGAGGTCATGGTGGGCCTCAAAAATATTGTGGCACCAGGCGCCACCAGTGTTAAAGCAGGGCCTGGACACCAACAATTCGGAGGTATTTTCCTCCTCATTCTCACTCTTGAAATTGATTTACTCCTACCCTTGGAGTAAATCTCATATTGTCTCCAAGGAGGAACTAGGTCAGGGAAAAGTCCATCAATATCTACAAACTTCAAAATTGTGGCAATGCGCAAACCTACCTGGCCTTCCCTGCTCCGGAACACCCACTGCCCACCCTGTGCGAAAGAATCACACAATATATTACACTGCAGTGGACTAATATTACGCATGAGGAATTGTATGTAAGAGTGAACGTTCATGTTCTTTGACTTGCAAAAGTAAATTCAAACTCACAGGCCAAGACATATGTACATGTAGGACAACTTAAACGTGCAAAGGGACCTGAGGATTTCTTTGGATAACTGCACACAGGAAATCAGACCACACAAGTCTTTGTATTTCTATTGGAGGCTAAATTGACCTCCCAGGAACCTTTGCAATTTTACCTGGATACCTCCAGCATATATATCATAAACTCTTGGTTAAACTGCTGTCTCATGGGTGATAATAGAGAACCACAATTGCAAAACTATTGTTTGGATAAACATCAAAACGTTAGAAACAAAAGAGCAATTCAATTACTCTAAATATGTTTAAGCATATTCAACTAATGCAGTTCCTGGTTCATTTCCAAAGCATTAATACAATCCAGAAGCAGTGTAATGCTAATATGCCAACGCAGTACATTGATGCGGCCTTAATAATTAGGATGTGTTAGTGTGTAAATGTGTTTTCTGTGACACTTGCCAGGTTTGCGTCCAATATTTTCGCTCAAGCACCACAAATTGTGATTGATCTCATGCTGCAGGACTCAAAGTGGGCCTGGTGGGGCCCAGGTAGCGGTGTTCCTCTTGTGGAATGCACTGTATCAGTAATGAATGCTGTGCGTATGATCACTTCAGCATGAGTCTTACCTAAACCACAGGATTGTTACAGTGTATTATAGGTGCAATAACTAGACGTGTTTAATGATTGCTTCAGGACAGCAAATGACACCGGCTTGTCCTTAGAGTAGATGTGGTTTCAGTGGCGTAACAAAACGTGAGGGGGACGCCTGCAAGATATGCTGAAGGGGCCCACCACACTCACATCGGTAGGGGCTGAGGGGCCCCCCTCCTGTATGGGGAACCAGATGTGAATCCTAGCTTCGGATCCGCATTGTTTGATTCTGGGCAAATTACTAAGGGCTACATGTTGGTAGCATTTTGCACATTCGGGCCGTTTGCGACGTGCAAAATGCACTTTGGTATGTTGAAACCAATTTTTGCAATTCGGTAAACTGTTTACCGAATCGCAAAAAGGGATTGCGAGACGCAATTAGGAAGGAGTGTTCCTCTTCCTAATTGCGAGTCACAGTCCCATGTAAGATTGTTTTGTGACCGCGAATGCAATCGCAAAACAATCACAGTTAGCACCAGTGTCACGCTGGTGCTAACCAATTCGCAAATGGGAAGGGGTCCCCATGCCCAAGAGCAGCCTTCAGAAGATGTTGCACTAGTCCCGTTATTGCATACCACCCCTATTAACCTCTTCAAAACACCCTTTTATAAAACATCACAGGAGATTAAAATCAGGTTCAGGTTAAGGCCATCTCTTATTCAAGTTTCGTCTTTGAGAGATCAATGTCAGTATAGACCTCACATTTTTGCTGATCTGTCACCTCTCATGTATCGTATCAAGTGGCTTGGGAGCTGACTCGATTCGCCTTTTAACAACCGACGTTGGCACTCCTGCAGGATCAAATGTTCAAAATGTGTAACTGTGGTTGTAATCAGAACTTCATCAGTGGAGTTAGACTCTCACAGGTGCAAATGATGTGCATCAGTGAATCTTCTGATTTGCTGCACAGTGTGCATTGGTTATTTATTTCTCCATTTCTGTATCTAAACCAGTAGCATCTTAGGGTTATCAAGCCCAATCCCCATCTCATAAGACTTATTTTGGCCCTAATAGGGAGCAGCAAACTCAGGTACGCTTGAAGGCAGCCTGAGGAATATACTTCTGTGGCCCAGCTGCCATGCTTTTTGTTCCCTAGGTCCTTTAGATCTTCTGCTATCTTCTGATAGGGCTTTTCCATTCTTCATTCCAAGTTTAGCCATAAACTTTATCGGGAAATCTAACATGACGATATTCTTCACTCCCATACCTGAATAGACTTCTTTAGGAATTCTCCCCATTCAGAGTTTTGTTCCTGGATTTTCCTCCAGAGTAACTGCTTTAAGATATTGGTCTTAGCTGTTTTTAGTTTTAAGCAGTACGATATCCATTTCATGCATAGCGCCAAGTTTTGCTTTGAGATTTTAAATTCCAGCTTAATCTGGGAAAAAAAGAAAAACATTGCTGATTTTGGGGTCTGAAATTGTGTTTGAAAAATAATAGTGAGTAATCAACCTACTCCAGTGTGGTTGTAAACCACAAACCCAATCTTCAGTCACTGAAATGTGCACTACTGAACGGAATAGCCCTCAATTTATTTAAAGCAGATTGATACCTGTACCTAAAGGCTAAATAATAAAATACTATTTATAACTCAGTAGTCAATTTTTTTTCTCATTCTATTCTGCCTGCAATATATTTGCTTAGGAGCAAAACAGCTTTACCGTTGTGGTTGATAGTTCTACAAGAATCATACACCGATTGTCAACGAACCCCTCTCTTCCAGACACCTATCAATGATTCATATTGTTTCACATAACTGATATTTAGGTTCACAGAATAATGTTCCTTCCCATTATAATCATGGCCTGTAATGCTCTTGCTATTGGTTTAACATAATTCAGTTTATGTTGTCTAGAATTAAGAAAGAGAAGGAAACCAAATGATGAGGTTTTAAAAAAGAGCTCTGAATGAAACCAGGACCCAAATTATTGAACTTGTTTCCTTTTTTTTTTATTGTATACTTGAGAGGCAAATTCATTAAAATAATTACACCAATTACATCCCCAAGGAAATAAAAAAACAATCTTACAATGGTGTAACACCACACCATAAGTGAAGGATATATGACGGTGCTTGCCAAATTGTAACCCAAGAAAATAAATACATATTCGTCCAAAATCATACACTTTTAGTCCCTGTCGCCGTTTTATTCCATACTGCCAGCTGTTTAGATCTGATCCATTCACCCAGTACTCCCCAGATGGTTTGCCCCTTCTGTCTCGCTTCCCTCCTCTTCGGTTGGTACAATGAGTGCTCAAGCTGATATACAGTGAGGAGCAGTTCTAGCCAATATTGGAAAACTGGAGGTTACTGATCCAACCACGCAGAGGCGATACAAAGCCGATAGACAGCGATTAAGACAAAAACAAACTTAGAGATCTGAGGCCCAACTACTTCAGATGCACCTAATGTTACAATCTCAGGAGTTAATTCCACGACTTGTTTAACTACTTCTTTTAGAAATTGCCTGATATCCCTTCTCAAAGTTTGTAATTGTATACATGTACCAAACATATAGGTTAGATCTGCACCAAGTAGCTGACATCTCAGACAATGTATCCCCTCTGTCCTACCCCATTTAGCTATTTTCTCTCGGGTAAAATATAAGAAAAAAATTGTTTTCTAGTGTGCCTTGAGTGCTGCAGAGATCAAAATGCTGCACCCCAGTTCGAGAGATTCAGACAATTCTGCATCTCTGATATTTAATTGGGCTTCCCACTTCTTACAGTGCTTCTCCAGATCCTCTGGTTGTTCTTTATTCAATCTAGAATATGCTAAACTTATAGATATCTTTGCGCCAGTTGCCATCATCTCCATCAAAGAGCATTTTGTAAACCCTGCTGTCCCCCTGGCTTTTCTATGCATTAAATCCCTCACTTGATGATATTTTAAGAAATCCCTTTGCTCCAGACCAAATTTCTCCCTCAAGATTGATCTTGCTTCCTATGGAACATCAAATTGGATTGAGTATACTTGGAGGGACAAAGTAACCTTAAAATCAAAAAGTCACATCTGTTGGAATTCCAGCTGGCCAGTAATCAATGGTTTCTATGAAAACTATTGCTGACAATTCGGTTTTGGTTATCTTCTCGCTACATCTCTGAGTAGGTTATCGATATCGGGCTGCATTGGTTGGTTTATCTTGATATTTTTCTCATAACCAGCAATAGTTCTATTGGTTTCTCTGCTGGACCTACGTAGTACAAAATCCAAAAACCCCTTAGACCACAAATTGTTCCATTACTATTCTGCGAAATTACCTTGAGATTAAATCTTTGATGAACTCTTCCTACCCCACCTACTCCGTTCAATACCTGTACTCCCTATCGAACCTCCAACCTCCTTTTCCTCACCCTGCCCACTGCTTCTCCTCCTCTTCCTCACTCTGACATCTACCCACCCTACCCATCCACCCCCTTCCGCTTTCCTTCTTCTCCTTATCCCTTTGTCCTCACCACACCTTGTCTTCTCGATTTAGATACCTCTTGTTAGAAATGGGGTCTTTGATTGGCAGTCAGGTTACCCCCTGTCCAAGCAAGGACCCTCACTGTAGTCAGGGTAAAGGCGAATCACCCTCAGTTAACCCCCGCTCACCCGCTAGGTAGCTTGGCACGAGCAGGCTGGCGTAACTGCAGAAGCAATGAGTAAAGTATTTGTACCAACACACACAGTAATACAGTAAAACACTATAAAATGTCACAACGCAGGTTTAGAAAAATAAGTAATATTTATCTAAATAAAACAAGACCAAAATGACAAAAATCCAACATCCACAAGTCAAGATATGAATTTTGAAAAGAATAACCATTTTAGTCCTTAGAAAACAGTGAGAATGCTGTTATTGCACAAAAATACCTGGGTAGCGTCAAAATAAAGCCGAACGGGCGGGCGGGTGTGTGTCGAAAAAGGCCAGCGAATCGTCGGTTTCTCACTCGCAAGCATTGTTCCCCCTCCGGTCCGGTCAGAGTGCATCGTTTCTTCTCTCCTGCAAGAGAGCGATGGGTCGATCCTGGACAGGCACCTCAGGTTCGGGCAGGCTTCGTGTTGATTTTCCGCTCCCAACGGTGTTGCGTTGAAATCAGGTCACACGATGTCAAGAAACCACTCTGCGCGGGGGCATGTGTCATTAACAGCTGCCACTGTGGGTGTTGTGCGTCATTTGTCTAGCGGGGTTGCGTCGTTCTCTCACCCACGATGCAGGTGGAGCATCAGTTTTAGCCACGAGGCCGGCAGCGCGTTGTTTATCAGCCACGTTGTGGGTGGTGCTTCGAATGTTTCCTCGCACGGGTGGTCTTTGCGTGGATTTCTGTCCTTTTCCACTAGCTTCATCTTTCAAGGGCCCAGAGGCAGGTTAGAGCACTACTTGGAAGGTCAAGGCTCTCAGCAGAAAGTCCAGGTGCTGGCAAGCTCAGTTCAAGCCCTTGGAGATTCTTCACCAGTGGGAAGTCACACAAAAGTCAGTCTTTGTCCTCTCTCAGGCAGAAGCAGGTACTGCAGGCTAACCCAGTAAAGCACAGTCACAGGCAAAGGGGCAGTACCCCTCCCCCAGCTTCTCCACCCCTTCTTCCGGGCAAAGGTTCCTCTTGGTTCCAGAAGTCATCTGATTTTCAGGGGTTTTGGGTCCACTTCTTATACCCCTTTCTGCCTTTGAAGTAGCCCTACTTCAAAGAGAAGTCTCTGTTGTTTATAAGATCCTGCCTTGCCCAGGCCAGGCCCCAGACACACACCAGGGGTTTGCCGACTGCATTGTGTGAGGGCAGGTGCAGCCCTTTCAGGTGTAAGTGACCATTTCTCCCCTCCAGCCCAGATGGCCCATCAGCATATGCAGGCTGCACGCCAGCTCCCTTTCGGTCACTGTCTAGAGGAGATATGCAAACAGCTGAAATGTCAAACTGACCCAGACAGGGAATCCACAAACAGGCAGAGTCACAGAATGGTTTAAGCAAGAAAATGCCTACTTCTAAAAGTGGCATTTTCAAGCACACAATCTAAAAACAACCTTTACCAAATGATGAATCTTTAAATTGTGAAATCAAAGACCCTAAACTCCATATTTCTATCTACTCCCAAAGGGAAACTGCGCTTTAATGATATTTAAAGGCAGCCTTCATGTTAAACTATAAGAAAGATAGGCCTTGCAACAGTGAAAACCGAATTTGGCAGTATTTCACTGTCAGGACATGTAAAACACATCAGTACATGTCCCACCTTTAACATATACTGCACCCTGCCCATAGGGCTACCTAGGGCCTCACTTAGAGGTACCTTACATGTTTAAAAAGAGAAGGTTTAGGCCTGGCAAGTGGGTACACTTGCCAAGTCGAATTGGCAGTTTAAACTGCACACACATACACTGCAGTGGCAGGTCTGAGACAGGTTTACACGGATACTAATGTGGGTGGCACAACCAGTGCTGCATGCTTACTAGTAGCATTTGATTTACATGCCCAGGGCACCTCTAGAGCACCTTCCTAGGGACTTACTAGTAAATCAAATATGCCAATCAGGGATAAGCCAACTTACACATCTGATTTATACAGGCAACATTCATACTTCAACAGTGGTAAAGTGTCCAGAGCAACCAAAACAGCAAAAACAGAGTCCAGCACACAGAAACAACCTGGGAAGCAGAGGCAAAAAGTTAGGGAAGACCACACCAAGGATGCCAAGCCCAACACCTCTACTGCCCATCCCTGCCTTTACCTCCTCCTCACCTCCTTCCTTCCCCTTCACCTCACCCTCTTATTCACCTTCTTTCTCTCTTCTTCTGTCAACGGCAGGTACAATGGTTCTTGGTTCACCTCATTGTTCAGCCATGTACTTGTCTTCTGGTCCTTTGTAATTCGGTACGGTACTGGTTTCAATAGTTTTGTTTCTCTGTTAAGCGTGCTGGCAGCCCTGGGTAGAGAAATATAAAATAAATACACATATTAAGTCAGCCACCGGTCAAATATCCCTGCACAACAAAGGAGAGAATAACTGGAATACATTCGACCCAATTGGGTAGTTGTAGGGAAGGCAACCAACTTCGGTCTCACTTACAGGTTCAATCGGACTAGCAGTAGAAGCAGCAATGGATGCCCTGGCGCCTGAGTGAAAACATTTCACCTTGTAATGCCCCACCAGACTTTAGTCTAGTGCTCTGCCCTCACAAGCGCTCTCTTCCTAACCCTCTGACCAGGCACCTGTCCTTACCCTACTCTTCCTGCGAATGTTTGGAGACTGTAAACAAAGGATTTTGCAAGCATAAGCTTTACCTGTGGCGAGGGAGAAGGTGGGTTTGAGCTCTGTGTTCAACTGTAAGTGTAAGTCAGGTCTCAAAAAGATCTCAGAAAGGTCAATATAGTGTTTTTTTTCTTTTTTGAACAGGACAAGTTGCAGTAGATATCTTGGGTCATTTGTCATCCTCTCCATCACATGTAAATGTGGCCCTTCCTTTCAGACATGACTTCATGAATGGTGCTGGACATGATAGGAGTAATTCCAACAAAAATGCTGTCATATGAATGCTGCCCTCCACATAATGCTCAGAATATAACTTAAAGACACACACTTTACTCCATAGGTACTTGCAGTACGGCACATAGCCTACAAGAGGGGGGCTGTACCTTCATACTCATGCTTGGTGGAACATCTGTTATGCTCTTTCCCAGCAAGCACAATGCTACCGACCTATGACTTTGCATTTAGTGATGCGACTGACCTCTCATATGTTTGACATCTGAGGCATTCACTGCTTCAAATAGCAGCAAAACCAAAAGCCACCCACCCGGCATTTAAATGTCAGGCTAACTGCACTGTGAAGCCTGCCTTACATCACAGCAGGTCTCCTCTCAGTTGACCAAGATCAAGCATAAAAGGAGGACAGAAGAGAGGAAAAGGCAAAAGGCTGCACTTGACACAAGCATGGAACACGCACACCTGCACAATACAGAAAAAAACTCACTACCCAGCATACGATGTATACACTATGTACACATAATTTCTGAAAATTGGGAATTAAATGAAATGCAATTAATAACATTGAATAATTTTGAATAATTCTGTTGTGAGTCACTTACCATATACAGTTGATGACTGTTACATCAATTAGAAGGATGTTTTAATTTGCTAAATCAGCTGTATCTTTCCTTAACTACTACACTAATTGTAAGATAAATGCAAACGCGCCATAAAACGTTTTGCTAGGTGTGCTTGTACCCACATGTCACCAGGCAGAGAATTAAGGGCCACATGAATGTAGGTTCAGATTTGCGACTCGCAATTTATGAGTTGCAAATCCGAATGTAGGATGGTGTCCTTGACACCATTTGCGATTTGCAAGGGGGTCGCAAATGCCCACCTCATGAATATTCATGAGGTAGGTCGCAATTTGCGACCCCCTTGGGAATGGCGGCCCTCAGAGGGATGGTGGCCTGCTGCAGACAGCAGACCAACATGTCTGTGACTGCTTCTCAATAAAGCAGCTTTTTCTTTTGTAATGCAGCCCGTTTTTCTTTAAGGAAAACGAGATGCATTACAAAAACAAAAAAATGAAACGTTTCACGTCCCATGAGGACCCCTTCCCTTTTGCGAATGGGTTAGCACCCATTTGAAATGGGTGCAAACTGCGATTGTTTTGCGACCGCGTTCGCGGTAACAAAACAATCCTACATTGCACTGCGAGTCGCAATTAGGAAGGGAACACCCCTTCCTAAACTGCGAGTCGCAAACCCGTTGTGCGATTCGGTAACCAGGTTACCGAATCGCACAACGGGGTTTGTGCATCGTGATGTGCTTTTTGCACGTCGCAAACAGCCAAATTTGCTGTTTGCGACGTGCAAAAAACTTAGTACATGTGGCCCTAAAGGTGTTAAATTGTTCTTCGCTCTTTGACAAGGTATGATCTAAAAATCTGTAACAGAAGAAATGGAAGTTTTTCATTCTTGGGAATAATACCAAACTGCATAAACAGAAGAACATGATAACTTCTGCTTAACCGCTTAATCTCTTTTCTAGTGCCTTGTTTGTGTCAGAGTAGACAGGTCTCGTTTTTTTGGCCAGACCATAAGCTTTAGAGTGCTGAAGAAAATAAAAATATGTCAGAACATTTGGGTGCCCTATTCTGCGATAAAAAGTCTTCTCTTAAATGCGCCCATGTTGTTTCACTTATTACTCTCTGAGGTCATCGCACCACAACTCGGCGGCCTGTCATTGATGACATTTGTTCACTGTGATGGTGGCCAGGCTTTTCTAAGTGAAGCTGATCTGAAGTCCAAAAGTGACAATGTTTCAATGTAAACTAAAGTAATTTTCTTGAGAACGTATATCAATGTAATATTTTTTTCTGCATAATTAAGTTGCGATATTCTGCTTTTTTCTCATCACTGTCTTTACATTGCACCCTATTCAGAAAATATTTTGTGCCTTCCCAGTCCTAAATTACAAAATTCCGAATGTTGACATCTACCAGGTCACATTGCAATTGGAATTAAAAACATTCCACCAGTATGGTGGAAGTTTTGCATTAACAGATGTGGGGGTGGATTTGTTGCCGTTCGTGGGAGGGCTCACATGCACATTTTGGCAAACACTCATAAATTAATAGATTTTTGGCTATTCACCAACATTTGCCGATATTTTCCCCACCTGGAAATGCTGCCAAAAAAGGGCAGGGTTGGGTGTATTTCCAAGAATGGTAGGTAACAGGCCTATGTTTGTTTCTCCAAAATGAAACAGAAAAAGTTAAATGTGGTACTGGACGTTTCAATTGCCCTATGATAAAATTCAGCCTTCAAGTAAATATTACGCATTTGAGAAATCTTGAAAAACATTGGGCCTCATTTACAAGAAGTTCGTGCATCGGAATCGATCTTGCACCAGCCCTGGTCTACCCAAAGACGCCATGGTAGCACTGTATTTATGATACAGCGCTCTATGACGCACATTTTCACAGGTACATCAGAAATTCTGACGCATCTGTGGCGCTAAACCAGCACATTGCTGGACTTGCGTCAAAAAAAGGAAGCTACTCGAACAGTCCGAGGGTGGTCCAATGTCAAAAAGCCCAGGTGTTACAATTGACGCTGTGAAAGTGCAGGATGACGTAGTGAAATATTGTAGATTTCATTGCACCACTTCTGCGTGGCTTTTAATGGGGGGAACACCTACCTTGAATACATTATACCTGGCGCAGGCATAATGTGGCGCAAGGCTTTACAAACTGGCGCAATTGTTTCATCTCACCAGTTTGTAATTGTAGGGGACACTGCTGCATCAAAAAAAAATTACGCAACGGTGATGCAAGGGGCTTGTAAATAAGCCCTGTTGTGTCTTACCTTCCCAGAGGAACGTCCGGAATTCTTTGGCAATTCCTTAAAAGTCTGAAATTTGATCCAAAAGTAGGGATGAACTTTAAGTGCAAGTATATGACTTTCCCACGTTGCTGAATGAGCCCTAATAGTGAGCTTTATCCTGGAAATATGCAACCCTCTCAGCCTTCTCCACCCTTTCAGCATTTTTTATGTAACTCAAGAAATGAGTTCCCGCCGCTTTTCATAAAAGCATGAAAGACTGACTTTTCAAATTAGAGCCCTGTTTACTGTTTCCCTCAGTCAGTCTAGGCTGGATGTTGTTTATGCTCTTTATCTAAGTTTCATCCTTTTTTTGCTTTCTAAGTTTCACATTTTGTATTGTGTTTTTGGGCCTGAGGAGACCAAATTGTATTGAGCCATCTGCCTGCATTGTAATTGGCAAGCTGGGTTCAAGTCACTACCTATCATGCAATATGCATTAAAATAATGACAAGGCAATATTTTGATGCTGAACTATGCTGCTACAATTGTTCTAAATTAGTACACATTAGGGGGTCATTCCGACCCTGGCAGATGGTGGTAATTTGGCGAAAGGTACTGCCAACAGGCTGGCGGTACCTTTCCCCAAATTATGACACTGGCGGTTTGGCTCAAGCTCGAGCAGCCGCTGAGTGTGGTGAAAATACTGAGGTTAGTAAAAAAAACTCTATAGACAATTATCGTGTATACGCTAATATCATATTTTTAACTAATAGTTTGTCTTTTGCTTTCTGTTTGAACCGTAGAAAACAACTGCGAAAAGAGATGCTCCAGAGGGGTCTGCGTCAAAGGTTAACAACGTAAATATTTACTGCTTATGCTGTTCCAGACAGTCTGAAAGTATTACAAGCCAGAACAAGGAGCTGCGTAAGAAATGTGTTTCCACCTACAGCACCGATTTTGAAAAGGAAACTCCGGGCGTACCCTATGACGCCACATGGCCTGTTAAAGGTTTTGCAGCGACCGTCGTGAACACATGTGTTAAAAGTGACTATTATAACCTATGTTACGGGTATAAATTTAACGAGCCAAAGCAGGAGGCTCACAACTGTCGATACGAGTCGTACACTGCAAGAACAATTCGATACATGTGTAGCCGGTTAGACCCTCACAAGGTATATAAGTTGTTAAGGGTGGTGTACGGGGTCTCAGCTGTGAAGAAATGTGTCCACGCTGATATGATTAAGGTCTTCGCAGCAGCGGTCAATGAGATCCGATAAGCGGTTGAGCCCTGCTAAAAACCCAAACATATGCAGGGACTGTGTACCTATTTTCACAAAAGATTGATAGAAAGGGTCATAGAAAGACAAATGTGTGATATTTATTATAAAAATAGAAGAATGCGGTCTTCAGCCCCCCGAAAGTTGTTTTAAAAAATAGGTCCCAGATAGCAGACCATAACTGTGTTTTTTAACGCTAGATACTTACTCACTTTTAGGAAGAGAATCAGAGTGTTGCGATGCAAGATGTCTATGAGTTACAACCAGGATACATTTGTATTGGGAGATTGATATATGTGCTGGTTAAAGAAAGAATAACTGAAATACACCCTGTGACTCTGCGTTACCTGAACATTTCAGAACCTCCTGCTACGTTGCAGTGCGACAGCCCTGTGTGTATGGCCAACTGGTGTATCAAAGCATGGCTACCCGCAACGGATAAATACTGGAGTGCGTACCAAGACCCTGCACGTGAGTTAAGACTTTCAACATTGACCGGGCTACACCGTGCTTTGAAACTTATGAACGAAGATTATTTCACAAATAAAGGTTCTGTATTGTTTGACCTAAAACTGGATGATCTGTTGAATGCTGTCAGTATCCTGAGCGTCCAGAGTTATAGGCAGGGGAGCCGGAAGTCATGTCTAGAACTATTGAGTGTATAGCTATAAGAATATCAAAGCTTGTGACGCTGAGACCTAGTAAAAGGAACGGCTCTGAGTAATATGTGTAACATGTGTCGTACTATGAAGTGTCATAGTCAAAAGGCCTCACAATATCCAGCAGAGTTGACAGCGATAAGCTATGTACCGTGAAATGTTAAGTACACTGTGTTTATGTTGTGCTTACACACTTTTATTTTTTTTAAATAAAGTTGACTCCTGACCTGCCTTAAGGCCAGGCAACGACTCTTCAACGCCGAGCAGATCCCCCATTCCGCCCTCGTGTCCCTGACCCCGCCCTTGATGCCCTCCTGGCCGCCGTAGGAAATCCGAGGTAGGCATATCTAGCGTACTCTGTTCCTGCACTGTGTTGGAGTGTGACCTTTAATAATCAATATTAACATGAAAAGCTTGCAAATTAATGTATAATGAAGCTGCATAGAAAATGTGTTAGAATAGTACTAATGCACGCGTTTGAAATGTGCCCACGGAGAGTGGCCATCAATGTATACGATGACTAATGAAACTGACTAATAATGAATTAGTAATGTATTCATGTATGAATTTGTATTAGTATTAAGAATTATGTATTAAGGTTTTGCTAAATCAATCACTAGACCTTAGTTAGCAAGGGTCTGGGCCTAGGTGCTTGTTCTCATATTAACCGTGTTTTCTAACGTGCAATGCGCTGCTTTTCTGAAGAACATGAAGCTGTACTTTTCCAGAAGCTAGAGAGATGTGTGTAGTCGTAGTAAATTCTTTCTCTTGGGACACGACTTGCTCAAGGAGACATTCTTGCCGAATGCAACAGTGTAATTCGCAACAGGTACAAGGTCACCTAAACCAAGGGAAGACAATGGAACTACTGACTGGAGTGACTAGTGTAACTTTTCTTACCTGACATTCCACCCATTGAAGACGTCAATCACAGGAGCCAATAAACTGCATGAGAACTGTTTTAGGTGAAAGTTCTAGTAAGGTGTGCGACAGATTTTTGGACAGAGATAACGATGCACCAAATATTGCCCAATGGGAAATTAGGGACTTGTTCGACAATTTTAATATAACAGCGTGACACAAGGAGAAACCAGACATTACTCTGCCGTTCTTAGCCATTATTACTTTGCCATTATTGAGCCATTACTCGCCTTTACCCTGCCACTCTTGAAGCTGTTATTCTTCTTAGCTATCCTGAGAGACTTTGGGGGTCATTCCAACCCTGGCGGTCGGTGATAAAGCGGCGGCCAACCCGCCAACAGGCTGGCGGTCAAAAAAATGGAATTCTGACCCTGGCGGGAACCGCCAACACAGCCCGCCACTTTAACACTCCGACCGCCACGGCGGGACAAACAGCGCGGCGGTCACCGCCAACAGGCAGGCGGCAGACAATGTACCGCCCCCAGTATCACAACTCACCAATCCGCCACCTTTTCCGGGGCGGGAGCCCCGCCGATAAAAACACGGCGGAAACAGACTACGAACGGGAAAACGCTCACCTCTATACACTCCACGAGGACGGAGGACAGCATGGAACCCGAATTAAACATCCTACCAGCTCTTGTCTACCTGCTCATCTACCACGAGTACGAACTCCGGCGCAGAAGACAACGGTGAGTACTGCACCTACGACACAGGGGAGGGGGGAGGACGAAAGGTTACGGGCACACACATAGGCCCCCCCCAACTATCAACATACCAATGCAGAGCAACAACTGAGTGACACCACCCAAACCCCCCTGAAAAATGCAAAGACATAATAAAACTTTAAATTAAATTTATGTATAAATTAGGTTCATTGAAGTCATGGAAAATTATCGTTATGAAATATCAAAGCAAAAATCATGAACAGTGCGAAAACTATGTACAAAGTCAATAAGTCCTGCTCAGTGTGTCAAATATCCACAGTCCGTGGGCCAATGTCTACCAAACACATGGGCAAAGCCCACACAGGAGACCTGAATCCGTTGGAGAGAACACTGCTGGGGCATCAGATGACAAAACTACAGGCACCTCAGGGGGAAGGGAAGGGGGGGCACCTCAGCCACAGGAGTCCACGACGCCAGAACCACGAAGGGGCCACCATGCCCACTGTGCCATCCTGGGGAGTGCAAAGCCACAGTCCATCAGGTGGATTACAGACTCCACTGGTCATCGAGGAGGCAGGGTGCCCAGAGTGCAGCGTGAACACTAGCCCGACACAGAACCGGCACTGTCAATGGGCCAGCGATGCTTGATAGGAAGGGCCCAGCGGAGCGGTGCTTGAGATGAAGGGCCCAGTGGAGCGGTGCTTGACAGGAAGGGCCCAGCGGAGCGGTGCTTGACAGGAAGGGCCCAGCGGAGCGGTGCTTGAGATGAAGGGCCCAGTGGAGCGGTGCTTGACAGGAAGGGCCCAGCGGAGCGGTGCTTGACAGGAAGGGCCCAGCGGAGCGGTGCTTGAGACGGCGGGGCCCATCGGAGCGGTGCTTGAGATGAAGGGCCCAGCGAAGCGGTGCTTGACAGGAAGGGCCCAGCGGAGCGGTGCTTGAGATGAAGGGCCCAGCGGTGCCTTTCTTGTCTATCAAGGGAGCCAGACCTGGCCAGGACTCCCTGCTTATTCGCCCTCTGACCGTGCAGTTGCTGGTCCCTCCTGTGACGGAGTCCTGGGCCCGTGGGTGTCCTCCGTCACACCCGGGATGGGGCTTGTGGGGCCCTCCTGGTCCGCTCCCCTGCTGGCTGACTTCTCCGCCCTGCTGCCCTTGCCCTCCTTCGATGAGGCTCTCTGGCCCTTGCCTGCCCTTGATGTTGTGGCAGGTGACGGGCCACGACTTCGCTCCTTGGGGGCAGCGGTGTCAGCCTTCTCATGGCGGCCCTTGTTTTTACGGGTTCTCTTTCCAGGGGGGGGGGGCTGGCTGTTCCCTTGCTGCTGGCCGATGTATCTGTGCTGGGAAAGGGTGGACTCCAATACCCGTGCACAATGGTCAGACTTGATGCAGGGCTGGTGGTGGCTGAGGTGCTCTTAGGACTCTTACCAGATGGAGGGGGTGGGTCAGTGACTGGAACGAGCCCAAGGTTGGAAAGGAACTGCACTTGGGAAGGACAGGGACGGGTAGGTGTAGTGGGTATGGGAGTGGAGGAAGAGGATGTGGTTGTAGGAGAGTCAAGTGTGCTGTCTTTGGGTGCAGGTGCTTGTGACGGAGGCTGTGGTGAGGTGGATGGCTGTTGGGTGGGTGGCTGCCTGCGTTTGTATGTTTTGGAAGAGGGGGTGACAGACACACTGGGAGAGGACACAGGGGACGTGTAAATGGTAGTGGGGGTGGTGACTGTACGTGTGCGGACTGTACTGGAGGGTGTGGTGGTGATGGAAGTACTGGCTGATGGTGGTGTGCATGCAGGTGTGAGTGGAGACGTCACAGGGAGGGGGGAGGGAGACGAGGAGGAGGGGGACACAGAGGTGGTAGTGACTGTTGCCATGTCTGCATCTGGATGTTGCTTGGGTGAATGCTTGTGGGATCTGTGGTGCTTATGTCTGGATGAGCTGCCCTTGGGTGTTGAGGTGTGTGCAGGCTGGTCTGATGGTGTGGATGGGATAGGCTGAGGAACAGGAGACTGGGAGACGGTGGAGGCAGTTAGAAGAGGGAGGCTGGAAACAGGGACAATGGCTGCCGTCAGTGCTGAGGCCAGAGCATTGAATGATCGTTGATGGGCAGCCTGACCCGAATGAATGCCCTCCAGGTATGCATTGCTCCGATGCACCTCCCTCTCTACCCCCTGGATGGCATTCAAAAGGGTAGACTGCCCAACATTGAGCGTCCTGAGGAGGTCAATGACCTCCTCACTGAGGGCAGCAGGGGTAACTGGGGCAGGGCCTGAGGTGCCTGGGGCGAAGGAGATGCCCGCCTTCCTGGGCGAGCAGGCACGGAGCGAAGGCTGATGGGCTGCTTGGAGGGCGGGGCTGGTGCGCTGGGTGGAGGCTGTACTTGTTGAGGCGGGGGGCACGGATGTTGCCGCCACCGCTAGGGAGCTCCCTTCCGAGGACGTGTCAGTGTCGCTGGTGTCACCACGGGTCCCCATTGTGGAGCTCCCCTCGCCCTCCGTATCACTGGTGACCTCGGTGTCTGTAGCATGGCCCACCGGGGCCTTGTGAGTTGCAGCTCCCTCGTGCTCCGATGCCAATTCTCCTCCGCCTGATGATGCTAATGCACACATGCACAAGAAGATGAAGAAAAAGGGTGGGGGGAGAAATAAAGACAGGTTGAGTGCATGCATTGTCAACACCGTTGTCGGAGAGGACAGACACAGGAGCCTCCAGCACTACGCCGCGCAATCGGGGTACACTACTCAGTACTTGTGACTAGGCCTACAGGTCTATGGACAACAAATGCACACATGGGTGATGCTGGACCATGGATTGCTGTACTTGGCACCCAACAGAGGTGGGGGGCGGGGACACAGGGCCATGCCTAAAGGAGGGGACTACACTACAGAAAGCGCCCTGGCCTAATGTCACCCACAGCCCTCCTCCCCCACCCAGGCACCTCAACTGCGCGTAAAGATAGCAGAATGTGCTGGTACTCACCCCCTTGTGTCTGCTGTGATGTCCTCACGCGCCCATCCAAATCGGTGTAGGCCACCGCCAGGATCCGGGACATCAGGGGGGTCAAGGTACGACTGGCACCCCTCCTACGTTGGGAGGCCATCCCCAGCATTGACTCGGCGGTCTTCCTGGTCCCGCGGCGGATGTCCTCCCACCTCTTTCGGAAGTGGGTGCCCCATCTGTTGTGGACCCCCAGGGCCCGGACTTCCTTGGCGATGGCACGCCAAATGTCGACTTTCTGATGGGCGCTGACCTATTTGACATGTACAGGGTGGGAATGGAATTTTCAACATTTTTCTGCATGTTAGATGTGATTGCCCCCCCCCAACCCTGCCATGTGGCACATGCTCTCATCTGTCATGCCTTGCACTCCTCATTCGCTCCCCACCCCACCATATTACATCCACCATACACAACCCAGGCATAGCCCATTCAACGTGCACCCAGTGTACTTACCTGTTGGTCTGGAGGACCGTAGAGTAGCGCATACTGGGGCAGGACCCCATCCACAAGTTTCTCTAACTCTTCTGAAGTGAAGGCAGGGGCCCTTTCCCCAGTCGCAGCAGCCATTGTCTCTTCCAGACCGAGGTCACAGCAGCACTTGCATTATAGGTCCTCTCCTGTGGATGGTCAGGTCTCGAGTGGTTAAGCAGATAGAAAATGGCGGTCACGCCCGCGGCGGTGCGTACCGCCGCGGTGCGTACCGCGACCGCCGGCGCACATCGTCATTGGCTCCTGAGACCCATAGGGTTCAATGTTAACCAATGCGCCTTCGCACTGCGGTCTTCGACCGCATACCGCCACGGTGTGCCATGCCAGCGCGTTGACCTCATATCCCACTGTAACACTTCTCAGGTCAGGCAGCCGCCATTACAAGGGCCCACATGGCTTAATTGCTACTGCGTCACACAGGCCTAGGCCTTGCATTGCCACTCATACAAGCCTTTCAATGCATAGCGATTCGTGTACTGTGCAAGCTGGGTGAACGTACCTGTGGGTTGCTTGACTCTGTGCTCCATGTTGTCCTTGCTAGGCACCGTCCGCTGGGACTTGCGAGGAGAAGGATGAATCCTCCCGTGTACCGATCGCTGGTGGACCTGTCGACAATGGAAGAACGACATATTATACTTCGATACCGACTTGACCGAGCCACTATACATGAACTGTGTGCCCAGCTGGAGCCTGACCTGATGTCCCCCATCCGCCAACCAACAGGGATTCCCCCTCTGGTGCAGGTTCTGTCAGTACTCCATTTTTTGGCAAGTGGGTCTTTTCAGACAACAGTGGCCATGTCATCAGGGATGTCTCAGCCTATGTTTTCTAAGGTTTTGTCCAGAGTGTTGTCTGCCCTGATGAAATACATGCGGAGATACATTGTTTTCCCTGAGGAGGGTGATTTGGCCACTGTGAAGGGTGATTTCTATGCCCTTGGACATATCCCCAACATCATTGGTGCCATTGATGGGATCCATGTGGCTTTAGTACCCCCAAAAGACAATGAGCAGGTGTACAGAAATAGAAAAAATTACCATTCGATGAATGTCCAGGTGGTCTGTTTGGCTGACCAGTACATCTCCCATCTAAATGCCAAGTTCCCTGAGTCAGTGCATGACGCGTATGTCATGCGAAATAGCAGCATCCCTTATGTGATGGAACAGCTACAGAGACACCGTGTGTGGCTAATAGGTGACTCTGGTTACCCCAACCTGCCTTGGCTATTGACCCCAGTGAAGAATCCCCGGACCAGGGCAGAGGAACGCTACAATGAGGCACATGGGCGAACTAGGAGGATTATAGAACGGACCTTCGGGGTCCTGAAGGCCAGGTTTAGGTGCCTGCATATGACAGATGGATCCCTAATGTACTCACCAAAGAAGGTGTGTCATATCATCGTGGCCTGCTGTATGCTTCACAATCTTGCATTGCGACGCCAGGTGCCTTTCCTGCAGGAGGATGGTCCAGATGGTGGTGTTGTAGCAGCTGTGGAGCCTGTGGAGAGTGAAGAGGAGGAAGACGACGGGGACGACACGGACAACAGGGACACAGTTATACAACAGTATTTTCAGTAGCACACAGGTAAGAATCACCCACGCCATTTTACATTTACTTCTGCCCTCCTGCATCTCTACTTTCTGTGTTTCCCCCCAGTTCCTTTTAACTGATTTTTGACTTTCCATTCCCTTTTCAGAGCTGTATGACCCACAGCGTGACTGCTGCTTTGTTTGCCCATGGACTAGTGCTTATAGGCATTGGTATGTTGTCATCACAATGTGACTGAACATTATTGCACCGTTATGTGTAATACATTTGTAAAGAATACAAGCAGACTCCTGATTTTTGAAGTGCAATTGGTGATTTATTTTAAGTGCTGCATATGGGTCCATGATAGTAAAACGGTGATGGGTGGGGGTGGAGTAATGTCCACGGCAGAGTCCAGTTCTCAGTCGCACAGGTGCATTGTCCATATGCCTGTGGAAGGATGGAGCAGGGGCAGTTCAAGGTTGGACAGGGTGACAATGTGGGACAGTGGGATGACATCAGGGGGTATCTTATGCTGGCGGGGGTCTTGGCATCCTACTCTGTCTTCTTGTGTGATCTCAGGTTCCGCTTGCCGGGTGGTTGATCTTCAGCAGGAGGTGGGGTTCTGGTGGCCTGTAGTTGTGTGGGGGCCTCCTGTCCACTAGCGCCGGCGGAGGTGGTAGGCTGTTCGTGGTCCGGGCTAGTGACAGGGGCCCTTTGGGGTGACACATGGTCCCGCAATGTGGTGACTATCTGGTTGAGGGCCAGGACGATGGTCCCCATTGCGGAACCTATGTTCCTGAGTTCGTCTCTGAACCCCATGTACCGTTCCTCCTGCTGTGCCTGGATCTCCTGGAACCTGGCCAGTACCGTCGCCATCGTCTCCTGGGAGTGGTGGTATGCTCCCATGATGGTGGTGAGGGCCTCTTGGAGAGTGGGTTCCCTGGGCCGGTCCACCCCCTCTCGCACTGCAGCCCTCCCAGTTCCCCTGTTTCCCCGGGCCTCTGTCCCCTGGACGGTGTGCCCACTACCACTGCCCCCAGGTCCCTGTTGTTGTTGGGGTGGTGGGTCAGCCTGGGTGCCCTGTAGTGGCGGACACACTGCTGATTGACGCGTCCTGGAGACAGAGGCATGGGCCCGCTGGGTGGGAGCTGTGCTGGTATTCCCAGAGGGGGTTGGGTCTGCTGTGGCCTGTGTCTGTGTGTGGGGAACCGACTGTGCAGAGGTCCCCGATGGTCAGGGCTGGTCATCAGGTTCTAGGTCGACAGAGCTGCTGTCATCACTGGGGGCCTGTTCTGGGGGCGGGATGGACAAATCTGGACCCTCCTGGCCGGTGTGTTGGCTTTCGGGCCCTACAGGGGTGAAAGAGTATGGTTATTGCTTCTGTGTGTGCCATGGCGTGCGATTTGTGGGTGCCCTTGTCCCCCAGTGCTGGCATTCCCTTGTGGGAGGAGTTGTGAGGGTGGTTTGTGGGGGAGAATGGGTATGTGCAGTGGTCATGCTTAGGTGATGGGTGTCCATGGTTTGTGTTGGCATTCAGGGATTGGTGTTGTGTTGGGTGAGTTGTGCTGGTGAGACATTGGCAGGGAGGATGTGTGCTGGGGGGTTGGGGGTGAGGGTGGGGGTGTGGGTTGGCATGCTGGTGGTTGGGGGGGTAAGGTAGTTGAGATTAGACTTACCAGAGTCCATTCCTCCGCCTACTCCAGCGAGGCCCTCAGGATGCAGGATGTTCAAGACCTCTTGCTCCCATGCTGTGAATTTGGGTGGAGTGGGTGGGGGTCCGCCGCCAGTCTTCTGCACAGCGATGTTGTGTCTTGACACTATCGACCGCACCTTCCCCCGTAGGTCGTTCCAGCGCTTTCGGATGTCTTCCCGGTTTCTGGGATGCTGTCCCACAGCGTTGACCCTGTCGACGATCCTTTGCCATAGCTCCGCCTTCCTGGCTATTGTGGTGTGCTGCACCTGTGTGCCGAATAGCTGGGGCTCTACCCTAATTATTTCCTCCACCATGACCCTGAGTTCTTGGTCCGAGAACCTGGGATGTTAAATAGATGTCTCGTCCTGAGGAGTCTCCAATCAGGGTCAAAAGGTTCATTTACCTAAAATGAGTCCCCTTGTAAGTAAATTATCAAAGGTGGGACGCGTTTTCAACTGTATTTTGTTCCTTGCATTTCGAATGTCATTTTCTGCTGTATTTTCCAGTGTATTTGTGCCCTTTACCTGCCCCTCTTCGTTTTGCCACCTGTGTCTGCTGCCCATTTTTCCTTCGGGCTCCCGCCGGTCTCCTCATCCCTGCTGCTGCATCCCTTGTGGCCCCGCCCCCCTCGCACACCCATTGGCCACCCCCTCCCGCCTCCCAGCTGCTCCTGCCCCCCACCTCCCCTTCTTAATGGTGGCTGCTGCGTGGCACCAAGAGTTGACCCCTGACTTGCCTTAAGGCCAGGCAACAACTCTTCAACGCCAAGCAGATCCCCCATTCTGCCCTCGTGTCCCTGACCCCGCCCTTGCTGCCCTCCTTGCCGCCATAGGAAATCCGAGATAGGCGTATCTAGCGTACTCTGTTCCTGCACTGTATTTAGTTCCTTGCATTTCGAATTTCGTTTTCTGCTGTATTTTCCAGTGTATTTGTGCCCTTTACCTGCCCCTCTTCGTTTTGCCGCCTGTGTCTGCTGCCCTTTTTTCCTTCTGGCTCCCGCCGGTCTCCCCGTCCCTGCGGCCCCTGTGGCCACGCACCCCTCATGCACCCATTGCCAACCCCTCCCGCCTCCCAGCTGCTCCTGCCTCCCACCTCCCCTTCTTAATGGCGGCCTCTGCGTGGCACTAAGAGTTGACCCCTGACCTGCCTTAAGGCCAGGCAATGAACCTTCAACGCGAAGCAGATGCCCCATTCTGCCCTCGTGTCACTGACCCCGCCCTTGCTGCCCTCCTTCCTGCCGTAGGAAATCCGAGGTAGGCAAATCTAGCGTACTCTGTTCCTGCACTGCATTTCGTTCCTTGCATTTCGAATTTCGTTTTCTGCTGTATTTTCCAGTGTATTCGTGCCCTTTACCTGCCCCTCTTCGTTTTGCCGCTTGTGTCTGCTGCCCTTTTTTCCTTCCGGCTCCCGCCGGTTTCCCCCACCCTGCTGGTGCGTCCCCTGCGGCCCGCCCCCTCGCGCACCCATTGACCACCCCCTCCCACCTTCCAGCTGCTCCTCCCTCCCACCTCCCCTTCTTAATGGCGGCCGCTGCGTGGCCGCGCCGCTGACGTGCCAGAGGCGCGCCAGAGGCAAGCCTGTCTGCGCCCAGCGCCCTTCCACCTGGTCCACGCCTCTCCGACCCCACAAAGCAGCACTATTCCTTCACAGAACTCCATGCCCTCAACCCAGGCCAGCACCCCACCTGCACACAGGCCAACCCCAAACACACACACGGACCTTTCACATGCCATTTTTCCTGCACTCACACAAACACCAACAGCACCAACACGCACCACAACAACACCAACACGCACCACAACTACCTTAACTGCATATTCCTAAACACCCGCTCCGTCCACAAACCCGCCATCAAACTTTGGGACTTGATCACTACACACTCCCCTGACATCGCCTTCCTCACGGAAACTTGGATGAAACCCTCATCAGAACCCGACATAGCCATAGCCATCCCAGAACGCTACAAAATCTCTCACAGAGAAAAACAAACCAGGAGGAGGCATCGCCATCATACACAAAAGCACCATCAAGATCACCACCAACACCCTTTACACCCTAGACAACGCAGAACACCTACACTTCCTAATTCACATAAACGCCAACACCACCTTCAGAGGAACCCTCATTTACCGACCACCAGGCCCCGCTCCCCTTTCTGTGACGCCATCGCTGATACCATCAGCTCCCATGCCCTCACCTCCACAGACTATATTCTCCTTGGTGACCTCAACTTTCACCTGGAAAACACCCACCACCACAACTCCACAACCCTGCTAGACAACCTCACGAACCTAGGACTCAAACAACTAGTCACCTCACCCACTCACTTAGCAGGACACACGCTAGACGCAATCTTCACCTCCAGCAACCACATAACATTAACACACACCACCGAACTCCACTGGACCGACCACCACTGCGTCCACTTCTCCTTCACAAAACCCCCCACCCACCACCAACAACACACCACACCCTACCGAAGGTGGGACAAGATCCCCATAGAACACCTGAACGCCAAGCTCGCACAAACTCCACCCCCCTTCACCAAAGTCCCCAACATCGCTGCTCACAACCTCCTGCGCAGACTCCCTCGCCCAACTGAAAAGTAACAACAACACCCACAACATCAAGACCACCCCCTGGTTCACCACTGAACTCCAAGCCTCCAAGCGTGAATGCTGCAAAACTGAGAAAGCATGGCGCCAAGAGCCCTCCATGAATAACTTCTCCACCCTCAAAACTACCATACGCAAACACCACCAACTCATCCGGACCACCAAAAGGGCTTACTACAAAGAACGCATAGATAGTAATTCACATAACAGCAAGGAATTCTTTACCATCTTCAAAGAGCTCACCAAACCCAAATCCTGTGCCATTGACCCCCTCACACACAAAACCTCTGCAACTCCCTCTCCAGCTACTTCCACCGCAAAATCTTAGACATACACAACAGTTTCACACCACCCACACCCACCATCACCACCACAGATATCACTGACATGACCAACAACACAACACCCTCCCAGCCCAACTATCTCCACACCTGGACCCCTACCAATGACAAAGAAACGAAAAAAAAACATGAACTCCATCCACTCAGGCTTCCCCACAGACCCCTGCCCCCACCACATTTTCAACAAGGCCAGCCCAATCATCTCTCCCCAGCTCCGCACCATAATCAACAGCTCCTTTGATGCCGCTACCTTCCCAGACACCTGAAAGCACGCTGAAGTCACCGCACTCCTCAAAAAACCCAAAGCAGACCCGGAAGACCTCACCAACTACCGCCCAATCTCTCGTCTCCCCTTCCCCACCAAGGTCGCCGAGAAGATAGTGAACGCCCAACTGTCTCACTTCCTTGAGGAAAATAATGCACTTGACGCCTCCCAGTCTGGATTTCACAAGAACCACAGCACTGAGACCGCCTTCTTCGCCTGCACTGATGACATCAGGACCAGATTCGACGAGGGCGAGACCGTCGCACTCATCCTCCTGGACCTCTCAGCAGCCTTCAACACTGTCTGCCACCAAACCCTCCGCGCATGCCTTTTCAACGCAGGAATCCGGCACAAAGCCCTAGACTGGCTCACCTCCTTCCTCGCCGAAAGAACCCAGAATGTCTGCCTCCCTCCCTCCTCCCCCCCCCACGGAATCACTATCATCTTGTACGCAAACAACACCCAGCTCGTCATCTACCTCACCAGGAACCCCTCCACCGCCAAGACAAACCTCCACGCCGGAGTCATCGACATCGCCAAATGGATGACAGCAAGCCACCTCAAACTCAACTCCAACAAAATAGAAATCATCATCTTCGGCCCCAACAAGACAGTATGGGACAAGTCCTGATGGCCCACCGCCCTCGGACCACCCCCAACACCCTCCACCCACGCACGCAACCTCGGTATCATCTTAGACTCATCTCTCTCCATGGCCCAGCAAATTAACACCATATCAAACTCCTGTTTTAACACCCTTCTCATGCTCCAGAAGACCTTCAAATGGATTCCCCTAGAAACCAAAAAAAAACGTCACCCATGCACTCATCAGCAGCAGATTAGACTACGGAAACGCCCTCTACGATGGTACCACAGCCAAGCTTCAGCAGAAACTCCAGCGTATCCAGAACGCAGCCGCATGCCTCATCCTCAACCTCCCACGCCACGAACACATCTCCGCTCACCTTCAAAACCCTTATTCACACCCACAAATCCCTCCACAACACTGGACCAACCTACCTCAACGAATGAGTGAACTTCCACGCACCCACTCGACTCCTCCGCTCTGCTGACCTTGCCCTCGCCACAGTCCCCCGCATCCAACGCATCACCTCTGGAGGCAGATCCTTCTCCTACCTCGCCCCCAAGACCTGGAACTCCCTCCTCATCAACCTACGCAAGACCCAGGACCTCCTGACTTTCAGAAAACACCTAAAGATATGGCTTTTTGAGCAGTAATATGGCATTCCCCCATCCTCCCCCCTGACCCCACAGCACCTTGAGACCCTTTCGGGTGAGTAGCACGCTTAATCAATTTGATTGATTGATTGATGGTTTTATTTTTTTTAAATAAAATGTTCTTACACAAAACAGGCGTCTTTCAATGCATGGGTTGTAACGACAGCTATCATGTCAAAGGATGTGTTAAGGAAGCTTTTTTACGATACACTAGGGGTTGGAAGCTTTGGAAGCGCCAAAGCTCTGTTTAGAAGGGCTTGCGTTGAAAATAAATCTGTAAACCGATCAGGGGTGAAGACTTGGTTATCGGGGGAAGAGACATATTCACTCCACAAACCAGCCAGGAGATGTTTTAAGAGGAGGGCCACTGTTAGCACGCAGCTAGATTATCAGTGGCAGGCGGACATAATTAGTCTTCAAGATCTAGCAAAGCATAACAATGGCGCAGTGCATATATTAACAGTCACAGACTTATTGCCCAAGTACGCCTATGCAGAAGCGTCAAACAATAAAAGTGGTACCTCAAAAACTACAAACAGACACTGGAAAATAATTTTTAAACAAACTTTTCAGAAATTGTTAAAGCAGCACGCTGTTCAGCATTTTGTAACACACACCGTGGTAAAAGTGGCAGTTGTCCCGCTTTTTAAAAGAACTTTAAAATCAAAGATGTGGCGATATTTCACAGCCAACAATACCTACAGATACGTCAGTGTTCTACAGACTTTTATAGATGTTTATAATGCCAGTTACCATAGGACCATCAAAATGTCTCCTGTGGTAGTAACGGCTGATAATTTTTTAATGGTGTGGAGAACTGTGTACGGGATTCGTCTCGCGGTGAGGGTCAATGTAGGAAGTTGGCTCTGTATATACTATTTCAAAGTAAGAAATAGTGTGCACAGAGTCCAAGGGTTCCCCTTGGAGGTAAGATAGTGGCAAAAGTAGATAATTCTAATACACTATTTTGTGGTAGTGTGGTCGAGCAGTAGGCTTATCAGAGGGCAGTGTTAAGCATTTGTTGTACACACACAGGCAATAATTGAGGAACAAACACTCAAAGACTTACTCCAGGCCAATAGGTTTTTATATTGAAAAATATCTTCTCTTAGTTTATTTTAAGAACCACATGTTCAAGATTTACAGTTAATACTTTAAACGTAAGGTACTTCACTTAGATACTTCAGGAACGTTGAATAAAAGCAATATCACATACAGTCTTTGTAAAAATGGCAATAAGCTATTTTCAAAGTGGACACAGTGCAAAAATCAACAGTTCCTGGGGGAGGTAAGTAAAGGTTTGTTTTAACGGTAAGTAAAACACTTTCAAGTCTCAAGTTTGGGGCATAGGCAGCCCACTGTTGGGGGTTCAAGGCAACCCCAAAGTTACCACACCAGCAGCTCAGGGCCGGTCAGGTGCAGAGGTCAAAGAGGTGCCCAAAACACAAAAGCGCCTATGGGGAACAAGGGTGCTCTGGTTCCAGTCTGCCAGCAGGTAAGTACTTGCATCCTCGGGGGGCAGACCAGGGGAGTTTTGTAGAGCACTGGGAGGGACACAAGAAGGCACAGAAAGTACACCCTCAGCGGCACAGGGGTGGCCGGGTGCAGTGTGCAAACAGACGTCGGGTTTTAGATTGAAAACAATGGAGGGACCCGGGGGTCACTTCAACGATGCAGGCAGGCACAGGGGGGCTCCTTGGGGTAGCCACCACCTGAGCTAGGCAGAGGGTCACCTGGGGGTCACTCCTGCACTGGAGTTCGGTTCCTTCAGGTCCTGGGGGCTGCGGGTGCAGTGTTGGTTCCAGGCATTGGGTCAATTGTTACAGGCAGTCGCGGTCAGGGGGAGCCTCTGGATTCTCTCTGCAGGCGTCGCTGTGGAGGCTCAGGGGGGTCGTCTCTGGTTACTCACGGGCTCGAAGTCGCCGGGGAGCCCTCCCTGAGGTGTTTGTTTTCTGCAGGTTGAGTCGGAGGCGTCGGGTGCACAGTGGGAAGTCTCACACTTCCGGCGGGAAACATGAAGTCTTTAAAGTTGCTTCTTTGTTGCAAAGAAGTTGCAGGTTTTTGAACAGGGTCGCTGTTCACGGGAGTTTCTTGGTCCTGGGGGTCAGGGCAGTCCTCTGAGGCTTCAGAGGTCGCTGATCCCTGTCGGATACGTTGCTGGAGCAGGTTTTCGAAGTTGGAGACAGGCCGGTAGGGCTGGGGCCAAATCAGTTGTCGTCTTCCTCCTTCTCTGCAGGCTTGTAGGTCAGCAGTCCTTCTTCTTTCTTCAGGTTGCAGGAATCTGATTTCCTGGGATCTGGGGAGTCCCTAAATACTGAAGTTAGGGGTGTGTTTAGGTCTGGAAGGGCAGTAGCCAATGGCTACTGTCCTTGAGGGTGGCTACACCCTCTTTGTGCCTCCTCCCTGTGTGGAGGGGGGCACATCCCTAATCCTATTGGGGGAATCTTCCAAACTCAAGATGGAGGATTTCTCAAGGCATGGGTCACCTCAGCTCAGGACACCTTAGGGGCTGTCCTGACTGGTGGGTGACTCCTCCTTGTTTTTCTCATTATCTCCTCCAGCCTTGCCGCCAAACGTGGGGGCAGTGGCCGGAGGGGCGGGCATCTCCACTAGCTGGGATGCCCTGGGGCGCTGTAACAAAAGGGGTGAGCCTTTGAGGCTCACCGCCAGGTGTTACAGTTCCTGCAGGGGGAGGTGAGAAGCACCTCCACCCAGTACAGGCTTTGTTCCTGGCCACAGAGTGACAAAGGCACTCTCCCCATGTGGCCAGCAACATGTCTAGTGTGTGGCAGGCTGGCAGGAACTGGTCAGCCTACACTGGAAGTCGGGTATGTTTTCAGGGGGCATCTATAAGTTGCCCTCTGGGTGTATTTTACAATAAATTGCACACTGGCATCAGTGTGCATTTATTGTGCTGAGAAATTTGATACCAAACTTCCCAGTTTTCAGTGTAGGCATTATAGAACTGTGGAGTTCATGTTTGACAAACTCCCAGACCATATACTCTTATGGCTACCCTGCACTTACAACGTCAAAGGTTTTGCTTAGACACTGTAGGGGCATAGTGCTCATGCACTTATGCCCTCACCTGTGGTATAGTGCACCCTGCCTTAGGGATCTAAGGCCTGCTAGAGGGGTGACTTACCTATGCCACAGGCAGTGTGAGGTTGGCATGGCACTCTGAGGGTAGTGCCATGTCGACTTAGTCATTTTCTCCCCACCAGCACACACAAGCTGTGAGGCAGTGTGCATGTGCTGAGTGAGGGGTCCCCAGGATGGCATAAGACATGCTGCAGCCCTTAGAGACCTTCCCTGGCATCAGGGCCCTTGGTACCAGGGGTACCAGTTACAAGGGACTTACCTGGGTGCCAGGGTTGTGCCAATTGTGGAGACAAAGGTACAGTTTAGGGAAAGAACACTGGTGCTGGGGCCTGGTTAGCAGGGTCCCAGCAAACTTTCAAATCATAACTTAGCATCAGCAAAGGCAAAAAGTTAGGGGGTAACCATGCCAAGGAGGAATTTCCTTACAGTCAAGAAACCTGTTTTGAAAGAAGGGGATTATGTCAGGGTTTCAGAGTTGAAGGGTGTCTTCACCAAAGGCTACCAACAGACATTTAGCGAAGAGATATTTATAGTAGAAAGTGCGGAGTTTAAAAAAGGGGTATGTATTTACAAGTTGAAGGACTACGATAATGTCTTTTACAACGAAGAGTTCCGAAAGGTGCCCCACAATCCGAACAGGTTGTACAGGGTTGAAAAGCTTCTGAAAAGGAAAGGCAATGGAGCTAAGGGACAGGCGCTGGTCAAATGGCGGGGGTGGCCCAAGAAATGTAATAGTTGGGTTTTGGACAGCTCGCTGCACGGGGTGTGAGGTCGTGCTGTAAGTGCTGAGATGGAAACCTCACCTTTTTATATTACGCTGCCATCCAACGCCTCAAAGGACATGTTCCCTGACAATCAGATTTCGAATTATATGGTGAAACTGGCTAAACCGGTGGACCTGAAAGGGTCCTGAGAGGTGGCCCTAACGGAGATACAGTACCCTAGATTGTGGAATACATTTACAAAGCACAAGGCTAAATTTATCATAAGGCGCTCTCAGGATTTCTTGAACCTCCCCCTGAGTTCCTGCACGGGTATTACACCACTGTCGTGGCGGTGGTTGACGCCATCAACAGAGCCATAGCCGGTGTTGAAGAGTATGCGAATATACATCTGGTGTTGGATAACGTTAGAAGAAAAGTGTTTCTTAAAGCCTTTAGGGACCATACAACATGTGAAAAGACAGGTGGATCCAGACCCCATGTGTCCCAATAAGCCGGCGGAGTTGCTTTTGTGCGACGGGTGCAATTGCACCCGTCGCGATTTCCAGTGTCTGCTATGCAGACACTGGAAATCAATGTGGGGGCTGTTAGGGGGCCCCTGCAGTGCTCATGCCATTGGCATGGGCACTGCAGGGGCCCCCAGGGGCCCCATGACACCCATTCCCGCCAGCCTGGTTCTGGCGGTCGAAACCGCCAGAACCAGGCTGGCGGGAAGGGGGTCAGAATCCCCATGGCGGCGCTGCCTGCAGCGCCGCCATGGGGGATTCTGCAGGCCAGGGGAAAACCGGCGGGAAACCACCGGTTTCCCTTTTCTGACCACAGCTTTACCGCTACGGTCAGAATGGGCCTGGATGCACCGCCAGCCTGTTGGCGGTGCATCCGCGGTCCCCTACCCTGGCGGTCTCGGACCGCCAGGGTAGGAATGACCCCCTATAACCAGTATGGTCTATGACAATCAGTCAGAGCCAGTGGCCTTTAAATATGGGAAAGTTATAGTTAAGCTTTATTTCAGGTTGCGCCGCAACGGTGACTATAAGGCAGTTGTGATGGTCGTTGTGAAAACATACGGGGACCGCTCTATGTATAAGGACTATTATAGAGTTCAGGCCAGTTATAGCGGATCGCCGCCCTACTTTGAAGGGACCCTTGTTATGTACGGGGCCAGATTGGGGGGCTTCTTTCTGAGTTTGTTTAGAAAAGCCATGCCTTTCTTGAGAAGAGGGTACGAAATTGCAAAACCTCATGTTAAAGCGGCGGCTACGAACATAGCCCATGACGTCATGGGCTCTGTAATGTTGGCTGTCACTGAGCACATGAACAAACAGCCCCTAGAAGGAGCTGGGTTGTTGTACAAGGCGCGTGTGGGTGTTAAAAGGAAGCAAAGGGCTTCGAGGCACAGGGGCCCGCCAATGCCCTATAAAAAACGGAGAACGTCTTCAAAAGGCCCACGCAAAAGAAGAGTCGTAAGATGGAAGAGATCTTCCAAGAAGAAGAAGAAAACCCACTCTAGTGCGAATATTTTTTAAATCAGCTATCATGGCTTTCATACACTGCACCTCGGGTGAATGCACCAAATCTGAGCTAGATTTTTTTTCTCTAAAACCAACATAGACCAGCATCAAGAACAGTTTTTTCATGGAAGTATCGCCTCTAGCCACTCTGATGCCTCTGGCTCCGATAGAAATTTTTGTGTCGGGGTCCACAGATATGTATTTGGATCTCAACAACACTCTGCTACGCTTCATCTGCAAAATAACAAAAGCGAACAGCACCAACATCGAGGTTGATGCTAAAGTGGCGCCGATCGACCACACCGTCGCAACCATGTTTAATCAGGTGGACATTAACCTGGGTGATCGTCTCATCGCGCAAAGTGATAACATGTACGCCTACAGGGCCTACATAGAGAGTATTCTAAATTACAGACACGAAGCCCTGGACACACAACTTTCAGTGGGGCTCTTCTTCAAAGATACTCACGCGCATTTTGAGGACATGGCGTTGGACGGGGGCAACAATGGTTTTAAAAAAAGAGCCAGCTTCACCGCCGGCAGTAGACAGTTTGACCTCCTGGGCCACATACATTCAAACCTTTTCTTCCAAGAGAAGCTTCTCGTCAACGGTATCGATCTTAAGATCTTACTCAACTGCAACAAGGGCGCATTCTGTCTCATCAGCGACTATGCTGAACAGTATAAACTGGTTATATTGTCAGCGAGCCTGTTTGTAAAGAGAGTGAAAGTGTCACCAAGTGTCAGACTGGCCCACGCCGAAGCTTAACAACTATCGAGAGCCAAGTACACCATTGAAAGAGTAGCTCTGAAGATATTCAGCATCCCTGCCGCTACTAGATTAACGCAAAATATATTTCTGGGGCAACTCCCGAAACTTATCATCATAGGGTTTGTGGACAATACAGCTTTTAGCGGTCTCTATACCGCTAATCCTTTCAACTTCAAGCACTACGACATCAACTGCGCCGCTTTGGTCCATGAGGGAGCTGTTATTCCCGCAAAATAGTTCACCCCGAGTTTTGGAGCATCCAATTTTGTCAGGGAATATCTCGGTCTGGTCTCGATAACGGGGAAACACCTGCGTGACTCAGGAGTCATTGTTTCAAGAGAGAGGTATGGGACCTGCCACACGCTGTGTGCGTTCGACTTGACTCCTGACATGGAAGACGGTGGCCACTACAACTTGGTCAAAAACTGAAATCTAAAAGCTGAAATACGCCTTAACAGGCACTGGCTACCAACGTGAACATGGTTGTATTCTCTGTATTCGATATCGTCATCCAAGTCAATCACGCCCGACAGATTATGTTTGACCATCATTAAAAGACTGTAAAATGGACACTGTGCAGATATGTGACTTCTTAAGCAGTCATAAATACACTAAGAAATAATTTTTAGGTGTATTTCCTAGCGATGGGTTAACGGGGGAGATAGCCCAGAAAGACCCCGCACACTCATCTTTAACACCAACCGGCATTACAAGGGTGGTACACAGTTTTTGTTTCTGGATGTTTCTGTTTCTGGATGTAGACAAGGTTATAGTGTTTGACAGTTTGGCGGAGTTCCTATAGCATAACATTTATACAAAAACGATATTTAAAAATGTTAAAAAAGCATCTCCCGCAGTCGAGTATAACAAGATGCATGTACAGGATTCTCTACCCATAACCTGCGGGGAACATTGCATGTGTTTTATTAGTAAAATGTCTGAGGGTATGACGTTTAGAAAATGTTTTAATCTGTATTCTGCTGATCTAGTAAACAACAACGGTATTGTTATGAAATATGTGAATGAAAACTCAAGGACTATGTCAAGCGTTGTTAAAACAGAATACGGTGTTTGTCAAAAGTGTAAGGCCTTGTAACGCCTCCATTGGTACTGATGACTGTCTAAAAAAAAAAAAATCTTAAACATGAATTCAGACTATGCATTTTTTATTCACACGCCCCACATTTTAAAACCATTTTAAAAAAGATGCTGGCCTACTGTTGAAAAGTTAAAAGTGTTTATTACAAACAGTTTTCAGCACAAACATTCACAATGGTAAAGAAATAAATGAAGCAAAAATCTTTCGAGGCGCAAACCTTTTAACAAAACTTTACAACTGTTCCAATATCATGATAACATTAGAGTCGTAGCCAAGTGTTCATTTTGAACAGTCTCTTTTTAGGCTCCATAGGTAGAGCATCACTGCTCCTAGATGGTGTTAGCTGCGGAAAGAAAGACGATGTCGACACAGTGGGACTCATGGTAATAACACCGGGGGTCGGATCTTTCAAACTTTCAAGCCTTCGCCGGTGGTCGGCTTTACTGACGATCGTGGAAGGAATGATGAGTTCCTCACTGCTCTCATCCTGTAGGAGCGTTTTGGGTGGATAGTGTTTTGCTGTGCTTGAGACCTCTGACAAGATCGTACATATGTGATCCAGCAACCGGTTGTCCCTTGTAAACGAATTCACCCTTGTCGTTCCAAGAGGTCAGATCTTTAGTAGCAGTCATTTTACCGAACAGCATTTGCGCCGCCCCTCTATACCTCTGACTTATATTTTTTAAAAGGTCTTCGACAAAGGCGTCCATGGGGGCTCGGGGTCCTGGGTCTTGAGGGGCTACCAGGTCTGCTGGCAGCTGTTCTGTGTCGGGTGTGTGCAGAGTCAGTTTGTTTTTTTCAGCGTTCCATTGTTTGTAATACTGTAAAAAGTTTTGAAGGGCTCCTGAGTAAAGCCCTGCTTTGTCGTGTGGTTTTAAATCGGTTCGGTTCAAAATGGCTTTGATCTCAGCATTGAGACGCTGTGTCTCATTTCTGTGTATGTCCCAGACATCGATGGTAGAAGGGCCCAACTGTTCCAGCTGTTGGTGAGGCACCAGGTAAATATTTTTGGCGTGCTCCATCAGGGCCTCGATAGGAGACCTATAATTAGTGGTATAGCTATACCCAGCTGGGCCCCTATAAAACCTCCAGACTGTTTTGCCTGTTTCTTTTTTAGAAAGGAGCAACGCCCTTTTATTGCTGAGCTTCTTAGTGATGTAGCACTTCTTCTCCAGCACAAGGAACTGGCTTGTTAATATCAGGACATTAACTTTTAGAGTGATTAGGGCTATTTATGAAATGGCAGCCACGAAATTGTACGATGCCGCGCATAGGATAGCCTTTCTTTTCAGGGGGCTGGCTGTGACTAGCATTTTTAGGAGGTCTAAATTACGCTGTAGCCTCGCAGACATGGTAGTAACCTTCTATTATAACGTTTAGAGTGTAAATGTTATAAAAGTCTTTTTAATGGGTCTTTTTACAGGCTTTGGGGACTGTTTTAGGCGTGTAAGCGACTGGGAAGTCAGGTGGGAAAATACCGGAATGTAGTCTGTAGTCTTCTTGAGTATTGGGTTTTAAATCTACCAGTAAGTAGCCGTGGGGTTTTGCGGCAGCATCGTTAAACACTTCCATGAAAAACTGCATGTTTCCGGGGTACATCTGTTTAGCTATAATTCATGTCTGAAGCTTGTCACAGGGGGTTTTAAATAAGACCAGGTATGAGGCATTGAGAGCTATATAACGACTGCTCTTACCCTTGTAAAACAAGTTCTGTACACTGTAGCATATGCTCGTCCACAATGACCATGTTTACAAGGTGATTAGGTAACAAGTCGTCGTCATTGAGATTACTGAGGATGCCTTCTATAAATCTGATGTGCTGGAACTTTACGGATAGTTCTGTGTAAAGATCTTGCCAGAAGGAATAAAGCCAAACAATGTTCTTAGGGGTCTGAGATAAAACACTGGGAGCATTTTCTAACAGTTTCTTTATAAAACAACTTTTACCGCTATTTGAGGGACCTGCTAAAATGCAGGAGAATGGGTGTGGCAGCCTGGTGTCCATAGCGGTTGGGAGTTTGCCCATCTAATGTCTTTTAATAACCATACTGCAGTGTTTTGTAGTCCTCTGTCAGGACTACTTGCAGGGTTTTATAGAATGGCTGTGTTGTAATTTCCCACCTTTTTTTGGACCTGACTATTCTAGGGTGATTTACAACTATTGCTTTCTTATTTTCGCGATCGCTCGATGCGCAGTACTCGTGCACCAGACCCTTCAGACTGTCAAAATGTATTTTAACCGTATTGCTAACGTTTAAAGTAATACCTTTGACTTTCATGCAAACCTTGTTGTTAGAGGTTTTATAACTATAGGTCTTGGGTCCGGAGGAGGTGTACTCTAGTATGTACTGTAGGGAAATGCCTCCCTTGGCATGGTTCCCCCCTAACTTTTTGCCTTTTGTTGATGCGAGTTATGATTGAAAGTGTGCTGGGACCCTGCTAACCAGGCCCCAGCAACAGTGTTCTTTCCCTAAACTGTACCTTTGTTCCCACCATTGGCACAGCCCTGGCACACAGATAAGTCCCTTGTAACTGGTACCCCAGGGCAGGTCTCTAAGGGCTGCAGCATGTCTTAGGCCACCCTGGGGACCCCTCATTCAGCACATGCACACTGCCTCACAGCTTGTGTGTGCTGGTGGGGAGAAAATGACTAAGTCGACATGGCACTCCCCTCAGAGTGCCATGCCCTCAACCCACTGCCTGTGGAATAGGTAAGTCACCCCTCTAGCAGGCCTTACAGCCCTAAGGCAGGGTGCACTGTACCACAGGTGACGGCATAGTTGCATGAGCACTATGCCCCTACAGTGCCTAAGCCAAACCTTAGACATTGTAAGTGCAGGGTAGCCATAAAGAGTATATGGTCTGGGAGTCTGTCAATTACAAACTCCACAGTTACATAATGGCTACACTGAAATCTGGGAAGTTTGGTATCAAACTTCTCAGCACAATAAATGCACACTGATGCCAGTGTGGGATTTATTGAAAAATGCACACAGAGTGCATCTTAGAGATGCTCCCTGTATACCAGTCCAATTCCTAGTGTTACGCTGACCAGTTCCTGCCAGCCTGCCACAACCAGACGGGTTTCTGGCCACATGGGGTGCGTGCCTTTGTCACTCTGTGGCCAGGAACAAAGCCTGCACTGGGTGGAGGTACTTCTCACCTCCCCCTGCAAGAATTGTAACACCTGGCGGTGAGCCTCAAAGGCTCATGCCTGTTGTTACAGCGCCCCAGGGCATCCCAGCTAGTGGAGATGCCCGCCCCTCCGGACACAGCCCCCACTTTTGGCGGCAAGTCGGGAGGAGATAATGAGAAAAACAAGGAGGAGTCACCCACCAATCAGGACAGCCCCTAAGGTGTCCTGAGCTGAGGTGACCCCTGCCTCAAAAGATCCTCCATCTTGGTTTTGGAGGATTCCCCCAATAGGAATAGGGATGTGCCCCCCCCCTCAGAGAGAAGGCACAAAGAGGGTGTAGCCACCCTCCCGGGCAGTAGCCATTGGCTACTGCCCCCAGACCTAAACACACCCCTAAATTCAGTATTTAGAGGCGACCCAGGAAATCAGATTCCTGCAACCTACAACAAGAAGAAGGACTGCTGACCTGAAAGCCCCGCAGAGACGACAGAGACAACAACTGACTTGGCCCCAGCCATACCGGCCTGTCTCCAGACTCAAAGAACCTGCACAGCCATGCATCCAGCGGGACTAGTGACCTCTGAGGACTCAGAGGACTGACCTGCACCTAAAGGACCAAGACCCTTCTGAGGACAGCAGCCCTGTCCAGAAACAACGACAAAACTTTAAAGAGACTCTCACTTCCCACCAGAAGCGTGAGTCTTCACACTCTGCACCTGATGCCCCCAGCTCGAGTTTGGAGAAATCAACACTGCAGAGAGGACTCCCAGGCGACTCCAACAACGTGGACACCCTGAGTCGACATCACTGCACCCGCAGCCCCCAGGACAGAGAGGAAACACCTACCAGTGCAGGAGTGACCAGCAGGCAGCCCTCATCCTAGCCCAGTCAGTGGCTGGCCCGAGAAGCCCCCCTGTGCCCTGCCTGCTTCGCCAGAGTGACCCTCGGGTCCCTCCATTGCTTTCAACGCAAAACCCAACACCTACTTTGCACACTGCACCCAGCCGCCCCTGTGCCTCTGAGGGTGTGTTTTGTGTGCTTGTGTGTGTCCCCCAGTGCTCTACAAAAACACCCTGGTCTGCTTCCTGAGGACGCAGGTACTTACCTGCTAGCAGACTGGAACCGGAGCACCCCTGTTCTCCATAGGCGCCTATGTTTTTTGGGTCCTCCTTTGACTTCTGCACCTGACTGGCCCTGTGTTGCTGGTGCTGTGGCTTTGGGGTTGCCTTGAAACCACAACGGTGGGCTGCCTATGCCCAGGAGACTGACTGTGTAAGAGCTTTACTTACCTGAGAAACTAACGTTTACTTACCTCCCCCAGGAACTGTTGATTTTTGCAGTGTCCACTTTTAAAATAGCTATTTGCCATTTTAACCAAAACTGTGTGCACTACTGTTTTAAATCAAAGTGCTATACTTACCTGTGTAAAGTACCTTGCATTTTATGTACTTACTTCAAATTTGAATCTGGTTCTAAAATAAATTAAGAAAATATATTTTTCTATATAAAAAACTATTGGCCTGGAGTACAGTCATTGAGTGTGTGTTCCTCATTTATTGCCTGCATGTGTACAACAAATGCTTAACACTACCCTCTGATAAGCCTACTGCTCGACCACACTACCACAAAATAGAGCATTAGAATTATCTAATTTTGCCACTATCAACCTCTAAGGGGAACCCTTGGACTCTGTGCATGCTTTCTCTCACTTTGAGATAGTATATACAGAGCCAACTTCCTACATGTACTCATCCTTTTCAAGCTTGCTGGTCAAATCCCCTAAATAATCACCTAGCACAGGATCTTCATCACCCTCTTTGCTCACAAAAATGACAGAGTCGGTGTTGTGGTACAAACAACGATCCTGAAGCTTATCCAGCAACCTGTAAAGCTCTAGACGAGCGTGAGCGGTTGTGAAGCACGCTATGAAGATGTTTATATTGTTACACATTGTGGGGTACTCTTTGGCGTATTTCCAACATAGAACAGCCGTCTCACCGTCACTAAATTCGCAACTGGACACGTTGTAAGACGGGGCAAATAGATACTTAAAAAGATTGTCTGGATCTGTGACGATGGATGTGTTTGACAAATTGGTATGCTGTGCGAACTTTCCCCATAAGGTATTGAGACAGAGCTTAACTAACTGGCGTCTGGCGGGGTTAACCTTAATGAACTCCGGTCTTAGCGTAATACCCTTGTGATCGTGGTAATCAGCAATGTACTTTTGCTTCGAGGGCTCATTGACGCACCAGTTGGGATACCCCGATGCCTCCTGTTTGTCTCTGAGAAATAAGTTGATGTACTCAGAAAAGAGTCAGGTTGTGGTGTATGGAAAGTGCAAAATTTCCAGTATTTTACTGAGGCGGTACCCTTTCTCGAGGGTCGTTTGTACCTCAGTGGTACACCATATCCCCTCCAGCAGCCTTTGCTCATCACCATGTCTATACTCGCTAGTCTGTTTACTTTCAGCGCATGTTTGACATAGGGGGAACATTAGCTTACCTTTGACTCTGTACAAAAGCACCGGGAGGTAAAGCTTCAGCGAAGGGTGGGTTTGACAAAACAAGACCAAAGTACTCATCGAGGGACTTAAAGTTCCTATGTATGATCCCAGGATGCCCCACCGGGTACAACTTCACCTTGTTCACAAACGGGTACAGACTGTTGAAGTAGTAGTAGTGTATTTTCTCACCCTCACCACCGACCCGGTACATCTGTATGGCGTCTGTACGTCCGCCGAATAAGGCGTTGCGGGATTCCAACGGTGCAGGTAACTTCCGGCTTTTAATAAAAGCGCTGAGTTCCTCATCTTTTGTTAGCTCGTCTAACCACATAGGTTCCCAGAGGGTTCTCAGAACAAAGTCACTGTTTTCAATATACTGCGCATTCGCCAGAGTACGACGATGCAGATGTTCAAATGTGGTGCCCTGCAGTCTATCAAACTCGTGGGGTTTGTAACAACGTGGAAAAAGCAAGCGTTGAACCCTCTAGGTAGTAGCGACCCAAGCGGTATTTGACAACCTGCAACGCATTGTTGAATGAAGATGTTCTCTTTCTCCCAGACGTACATGAGCCACAGAATAGAAGGGGTGGAGTAACTTCTGTTTACAGTTATAGAGGTCAGGCAGATTCAGGTTTTAAAAACATGCTGATAAATAGACATGCACATGGAAGCCAGAGTAATGTTCTTTAATGGGTCTAGGTATTCCAAGATTTCTTTCCTCTTACGGGATTTGGTTTTGATGATACTGACCCGTTTCGTCATCTCCACCACGTCTCTAAAAAGGTTGCACGCTTTTTGCGAGATCATTACATCCGCCTGACAGTAAGCTTTCAACTCTGTTTGAAAATGAAACCGATTTTCACGGTTTTCATCGTACCACTGTAGAAAGCTTTTTTTTTTCAGATGGCATCATGTACTCAATGCCGTAACTGTCGAGCTGAGGCTTAGGACCACTGTAATTCTGATTAACCCATGTGTTAAAAAAGTGAGGGAAATAACCTTTACAGCCTTCAAAACCAAAGGCTTTTGGCAACTTGCTCATCTTCATGGGCAGAAAATTAAAGGTGTCTATGAACCTAATTTCAAAAGGCACAACCTTTAACAGCATCAGTTTGCAACCCTGGGTGATGAGCTCCATGTTCCGCTTTTCACGAATCAGGTCCCGGAGAATAAAAAACGAGTCATACGCTTTCGAGTTGTGAGCCAGCATTGTATACTCGTAGTATTTCGGCTGCATGAAGGTGTTGAAGAAATCATTAACGCACGACCGGCCTCAAACTCCAAGTTTTCATCGGCTGTTAGATGATGGGCATAAATGTAGTTAGGCTGGTGCACACCCGTCTCCTGCATACCTTTACAATCGTGATTGGCTGCCTTGTAGCGCCTGGGTGCACTGTGTGAGGCTGATGTGTAAGGTCTAGCAGTCTTGCGTTCGACAAAACATTTTACAAGTCGAGCAGTTCACCTTCTGAGCATCGTCCTCGACGCACCCGTCCCTCTGACACATTTTACAGTGCATTTCACACTGTGTGTGGTCCGGTTGTTGAATATGTGTTTGCAATGCTTGCACATGTACTTGGCTCCTAGAAAACCCTCAGGTTCAAGGTACCGTAAAAGTGTTTTTCGTGATTAGGCACGTAAACGGCCTTGTTTTTCACATGCTCATCGGTTGTGAAGTACTTCCAAGAACCGCTGTGGTACAGAACTTTTACAGTAACAGCAAAATGGTTCTCAAAAAGGCCCAGCTCCCCAAAACCAACCAGTCTGTCGGGCGGTATTTGAAGCGCCTCGTGGTCTACCGCTGCCATTGACATAATGATGTTGTCTGGGGTAGCTCGGTCCACCAACAACCCTGCGAAGCTCCCCACCAGACATATATTGGTAGCTCCGGTGTTAAAGTCGAGCAACCATTGATATTTCTTGCAGATGATTTTACTGTACATGACGCTCTTTAAGGTTCTGGAAGCACCACTCTCATGACCTTAACAACGAGGGCGATGATTCTGAAGGTCCTGTACGCCATTAATTCAGCCTTGCTCTGTAAAAGTTTAGACAGGTTTTCTAGAAACGTCACAGCGTCAAACACATCTCGAGATGACCGTCTTATGAACAGCAGACTGTTGAGACCCTACCCCTGAAAACGTAGCTGGAAGAAATCGTTAGGCCCCACATCATGTAACAATCGTTCTATGAGCATTTGTACGGATGGTGTATAGCTATAACACCCTGATCGGAGGAGTTTGGACGGTCTAGGTTAACAAACCTAAACTCCTCATAGTGCTCTGTAGCGTTAAACCTCTCTACAGTATGACTATACCTTCTGACACTTTCTAAAAACACTGGTTCTGAATCCTCAGCTTGAGGATCGACGCAGGATGGAGGGCTCCCTGGGGTATAATTCGGTGGTAGTTGACTATGGCTTATTGTTGGGGTATTTTTATGCCTCCTTGTAACGCTTAGTCTGGCTTTCTTTAATTTTCTTATTAAAAGCTTACGGTTTCTAGCGCTACTAGCCCACTTCTGTTTCTTACAAGCCCAGCTGTTTTTAGGCAACCGACCACAGACTATTTGAACAATAGTTGGTGTATTTACAGGAGGTGTCCTTGCCATTTCACCTTATACCGGAGGGGGTCTTTCAGGATGTTTGGGGATGAGCCAGCTCTGAACTTTCCCCCTTGATGCCCTGAAAATGCCTATATTCTCTCCTAACTTTATATTTTGAGGCGGAGTGTTTTAGGTTTTGTGGGTGCTGCTTTTAGGAGTTTTAAACAGTTGGGGGCTGGCTCTCTCAGCTTTTTTGTTTTGACCGCTCGTAAAACCCGTAGAGCTTCACTGAGTACATCCTGGGTCTTCTTTTTATATTTTATATTTAGACCTAAGGACAACCGTATTAATAAATGTGGTTCTTACATTCCTTCGCTTCTACACTGTGCCAACCTCTGTATTAAAGCCCTCACAGTGGGCTTACCCAGTTTTAAGGTCTTGAGGTTCAGTCAGAATTTTAGATTTCTAACAGACTGATGTATTTCTTTTATATACATCTCCAGGACCCTAGTGCGGTCCAAAACACTATATTCTGGGTCATTACTTGAAACGTTAGCTATGGCGTTTATATTTCCCTGAGCCACCCCAGTTACAGGTCCACGGTTAACATTATTACCCCCTTTCTGAGGGGCTAAATCAGTACGGGTCGAAAAAACCAGGCCCCAATGCGAACACCCTGGTGCTTCGGAGGACTGTTCCTTGCTAGATGCGGTTCCAAAACATAGATTTTGTGACCCTCTATGCCCTGTACTACTATTAGGGTATGTTGAGGAGGGAGAGGCCGTAGGAGCGTATACACTGGAAGGGGGACTGGTGGAATCATACGCTCCCAGAGGACTGATTGGGTACATCAGATATGTGGAATTTAATTGTTGATCGTCAGAGCTTGGTCTGGGTAGCCCTGCTCTCCGCATGCTTCAATTCGCTGTCACAAAAAGAGTCTTGTGAGATGCTTGTGTGTATGGTACCTATGGGGGCATTTTCTACTTCCTGTGCCAAGCCAATTATGGATAGGCATTGTTGAGACGTGGACTCAGAAATATATTATGCTTTATGGTTATCCTTTCATAACACTTCCACGCTGATATCTGTTAGCATGTATGGGTCACTCTGACTTGCAAAAACAGAGGTTGAAAGTTCACTGTTTGACGTAAGCAGTAATAAGCAGGTCAGATATGATACTATGGGTGGAGGGCAGTAACTCCTCTAGAAAACTACGTATCTGCTTGAAGACACCCATGGGTAATTCTGACTTGCAAAAAACCTTGGTTGAAAGTTTGCAGTTTGACATAAGCAATTCCAACTGGGCCAGATAAGATACTAGGGGTGGTGGTCAGCAACTCCTCTATATACTACGTATCGGCCTGAAGACCCCATGTGGCCTGTTAGGCCTCACTTATGCCGTCCTTACACACAGCTAACCCCCTTAGTTAACTGTGACTTGTGTTTTTAAAGGTCATGCTCTATGGCCATATACACCCTCCTTGAGCCTTTCTGGGGCTGCAGGCTTGAAGATTATATATTTTTTAAAAAGGTCACCATCGTACATACCCCCTAGGTTATGCAACCCTTGGGGAGGGTGGGTGGGGGCTCTGTACTTCCTCCATTCCTCCCTCTGAGGAGGCACATTGCAGCCCAACCACCCTGCCGGCATGAACATGCCAAGACTTGTCCTCTTCGGCCATGAAGCATGCCGCACACATGCACAGCCACCATTTCACACAACTATTAGACCTACACACTAGGGACAGCATCAGGGCATGTGACTAACACGACATCACACCATGTCACAACCCACATGACTCACCTAAACCTACGTCATTGCCTACGTCATCACGGGGCGGGGTACACACATCATTGCCTACGTCATTGCTTACGTCATTACGGGGCGTGGCACCTGTCAAAAAGTTTGATGGAAGGTATTTGTTGGAAAATGGGTTATTGGTAAGGGCAGGTAAGTACCTACACTTAGCAATAGGCCACTAACCTCCACTTAGGTCCAGTTAGGTCTCAGTAAATTAAACCCAGCTCAACCCTTTTTAGCTTGGCAACGAGCGACAAGGCTTAACTTAGGAGACAGAGTGTTAAGCATTCAAATATCACAAAACAGTAATTAAATAAAACACGGGAAACAGTTTAAAAATCCAAAACCAATTTATAAAAATAGATTATATTTTTATCTTTACAATGACACACAAACGAATAAAATCGGATAAGGGGAACCCGAAATATGAATTTTTAAAGAATTATTGTTTTTTAGCGCCTAGAAACAAAAAGCGCCAATTGGATCGTCTGGTTGCACCTCGACCGGGACAAAGTCAAGGTTTTAGGCCGACCGCGATGGAGCCTGGCTCGGCTACAGGCCGCGGGAGGCCTCGGTCAAAAGTGTACCTTCGCACTTAGTAATTTTTCTGAAGATTTTCTTCAGTGGGACGAACCTGCCAGTCCAATCCGACCTCCTGGAACTCTTCTCCGGATACGCGTCACGGGAGTCCTCAGTGGAGATTTTTACCTTCGGACTTAGTCGTTTTTTTGAGGTGAAAATCCTTCGACCGGGGTAAACCTGGATCTTGATCCGACGTCGGCTGGGAGGTCCCGGTCAACTTTGTACGTTCTGACTTATTCTCTTTTTTGGAGATTTTCTTCACCGGGACGGACCTTCAAATCAGGCCGGGTCACGGTTGAGGCAAGCCGGCTAGATTTGCTGCGGCGGGTCGGTCCCTCTATGGAGCTTTTTTTCAAAACTTCTCCAAACTTCTCCAAACTTCTGGATCTTCTCCCAGATGTTCCTTTAAGGTTCTTTTGGGGTCCACAGCTCACCCCAAGGGTCCAGAAGCTACGAGATGATCCTTGGGGGTGTGGACTACAACTCCCAGAATGCACCTGGCACAAACTCCTTTTTGGCCACTGGGCAGTGGTCAGCTGGTTGATTTCTTCAGGAGTTGGTGCAGGGGACTCTGGTTAGCAATTTTTCACCTGTAGCAAACAGGGAGTCCCTCCTTGAACCAGTCGAAGCCAGGCAAAGTCCTTCTTTTGGTGAAGCCCAAGTGTGCAGCTGGTGCAGTCCTTCTGAGTGCAGGTTCCAGGTTCAGGCCAGGGGTCCAGCAGGGCAGTCCTTCTTCTCCTCTGGTTCTTCCTTGTTGGAATCTGATGGGGATCTGAGGTGTGGATGCAGGTCTGCCAGTTTTATCCTTGCTCCTGGGTGAAAAACAGGGGGGTCCTGATTCTCCAATCAGGTGCAGGGTCCTTCCCCCTGTGATGACCACTTCCTTGGAAGTGTGGCAAAAATCAATCCCAGGAGGCAACATTCTTCAAAAATCCATCATGGCTGAAAATGATTTTTGTAGGTTACATCTGGCTGAGCTCACCCACTGGTGTGGCTAAAAATCATAAACACACCCCTCTCCTGCCCTCTCCTAATCTAATCAAGGGGGCACCTAGTTGTCTAGGGTTGCAGGATGTGGGGGTGTTGCTAGGTTGCTCCAAATGTTCTTTTTTGCCTTTGAAGACCAGTTTGGCAGCCCTCCCCCTTCCTGCCTCACCATCTGCTGAGGGGAGATTCCCTCCCACAGGCACATCTCTTTGTGTGAAGCCAGGCCACTTCACACCTCATCAAGGCAGCCTGGCCAGGCTGCAGAGCCTGGCCAATCAGAGCACAGCAGCAAAAACAATGCAGGGCTGAAATTGGCAACTTTTCAGGTAAAATGTAAAACTCTATACCTGAACAAGTTATATTAAATTCCACAACTGGAAGTTGTGGGATTTATTATAACAATTAATTTGATACCAAACTCTTTGTATCTGTCATTTAAGGGGACTTTTAAAATTAAAATAAAGTCTCCCCATTCTAGCCTATGAAGGTCATTCACTACAATGAGGGAAAAACGAAGTTGGCTGTTTTTACCTCACCAGGGCTTATAGAACTACTTTTATAAGCTCCCTGCTTATAGTTACATGGCACCCAGCCCTAGGGGCACATAGGGCACACCTTAGGGGTGACTTATATGTAAAAATAAGGTAGTTTAAGACTTTGGAACTACTTTTAATTCCAAAGTCGAATTTGCATATAACATTAATTTAAAAGCAGCCAGCAAGGCAGGCCTGCCTTTAAAATGACACTGGGCACCTCAGCAGTGCACCCTATGGGTGCACTACCTATGCTGTGGTCCCTAAACCTACATGCCCTACCATATACTAGGGACTTATAGGTAGGTTAACTTAGCCAATTATAATTAGCCTAATTTGCAAATCCACTTTACACTGGCCCTGGGACTGGTAAGCAGTACCCAGGGCACAGCCAAGAGTCAGTAACCACCAGTACCTGTCCAAAAAGTGTGGGGGTGACCAGGGCAAAAGGAGGACTTTGCCACACTGCCCCCCGCACCTCCCCCAGATGAAAGGTGATGGGTACTAACCTACACCCTGGTAGTCCTCATCAGCTAAGTGGAAAAACCTGGAAAGGCCATTGGCATTGGCATGGGCAGTCCCAGGTCTGTGCTCCACTGTGAAGTCCATCCCCTGTAGGGAAATGGACCACCTGAACAGTTTTGGGTTCTCCACCCTCATTTGCATCAGCCATCTGAGAGGTCTGTGGTCAGTTTGTAAACGGAAGTGAGCGCCAAACAAGTATGGCCTCAACTTCTTCAGGGACCAGACCACAGCAAAGGCCTCCCTCTCAATGGCACTCCATCTTTTCTGTCTGGGGAGTAGTCGCCTGCTGATGAAGGCAACTGGTTGATCTTGGCCCTCTTCATTAACTTGTGCTAACACTGCCCCAATCCCTTCCTCTGAAGCATCTGTTTGCACTATAAACTCCTTGCTATAGTCAGGGGCCAGTAACACTAGTGCTGAACACATAGCCTGTTTTAGGGTGTCAAAAGCTTTCTGACACTCTGGGGTCCAAATTACCTTCTTGGGCTGTTTCTTGGAGGTAAGCTCAGTCAGAGGGGCCACTATGGTCCCATAATTCTGAACAAACCTCCTGTAGTACCCAGTCAGGCCAAGAAAGACCCTGACCTGAGTCTGGGTTTTAGGAGCCTCCCACTCCAGGATAGTCTGGATCTTATGCTGGAGAGGTTGTACATGGCCTCCACCAACAAGGTGGCCCAGGTACACAACTGAGCTTTGCCCTATCTGGCACTTGCTTGCCTTGATAGTCAGGCCTGCTTGAAGCAGGGCCTGAAGCACTTCCTTCAGGTGGACCAGGTGGTCCTCCCAGGTGGAACTAAATACAGCTATATCATCCAGATAAGCTGCACTGAAAGATTCCAACCCAGACAGGACTCTATTCACCAACCGTTGGAAGGTGGCAGGAGCATTTTTCAGGCCAAAGGGTATCACCTTGAACTGAAAGTGGCCCTCTGGTGTGGAAAATGCTGACCTCTCCTTAGCTCCAGGACTTAAGGCAATCTGCCAGTATCCTGAGGTCAGATCAAATGTGCTCAGGAATTTGGCAGCCCCCAACCTATCAATGAGCTCATCAGCTCTAGGTATGGGGTAAGCATCAGTCCTAGTGACTGCATTTAGACCTCTGTAGTCCACACAGAATCTCAATTCCTTCTTCCCACCTTGGGGATTAGGTTTGGGCACCAGTACCACTGGACTGGACCAAGGACTGTCAGAGGGCTCAATTATCTTGAGCTCCAACATCTTAGCCACTTCAGCTTTGATGTTGGCCTTGACCTGGTCAGACAGCCTGTTCAGCTTGTTTTTGACAGGTAAGCTGTCACCAGTGTCAATGTCATGGACACACCAATTGGTGAGTCCAGGGGTCAAGGAGAACAGACTAGCAAACTGCTCCAAAACTTGTCTGCAGTCTTTTTGTTGCTGGTCTGTCAACTTGGGAGAGAGTACCACTCCCTCCACTGACCCATCTTGGTCATTTGAGGACAGGAGGTCTGGCAGAGGTTCACTCTCCTCCTCCTTCCCTTCATCAGTGACCATCAGCTTGTTCATGTATGCCCTGTCCTGGTGGGGTTTCAACCTGTTAACATGCAGGATCCTATGAGGATTCCTGGGGGTGCCAAGGTCCACCAAGTAGGTGACCTCACCCTTTTTCTCCACTATTGGATAGGGCCCAGTCCATTTGGCCTGAAATGCCCTAGGAGCCATGGGCTCCAAAACCCACACCAGCTGTCCTGGGTGATACTCAGGTATGGTAGCCTTCTGATCATGCCAGAGCTTCATGAGCTGTTGGCTGGCCTTCAGGTTTCTGCTTGCCTTCTTCATGTACTCAGCCATGCGTGACCGCAGGCCCAGCACATAATCTAGCACATTCTCCTTGGACTCTTTGAGAGGCTTCTCCCAGGACTCTCTCACCAAGCACAATGGGCCTCTTACAGGGTGCCCAAACAGTAACTCAAAGGGGCTGAATCCAATGCCCTTCTGTGGCACCTCTCTGTAGGCAAACAGCAGGCATGGGAGGAGAACATCCCATCTCCTCCTGAGTTTGTCAGACAAACCCATGATCGTGCCCTTCAGGGTCTTATTAAATCTTTCCACCAGACCATTGGTCTGTGGATGATAGGGGGTGGTGAACGTATAAGTAGCACCACACTCATCCCACATGGCTTTCAGATAGGCAGACATAAAATTTGTGCTCCTATCTGAGCCACCTCCTTTGGGAATCCTACTCTGGTGAACACATCAAGTAGGGCCCTAGCCACTGTGGGAGCAGTGAGTGTCCGGAGGGGTATTGCCTCAGGGTACCTGGTGGCATGGTCCACAACCACCAAAATGTACCTGTTACCTGAGGCAGTTGGTGGGTCTAGGGGACCAACAATGTCAATCCCCACCCTCTCAAAGGGAGTCCCAACCACTGGCAGTGGTATCAAGGGAGCCTTTGGCTTGCCCCCTGCCTTGCCACTGGCTTGGCAGGTAACACAGGAGCTGCAAAACTCCTTGACTTTTTCTGACATTTGGGGCCAATAAAAATGGTTGACCAGCCTGTTCCAGGTCTTGGTCTGTCCCAAATGTCCAGCTAAGGGAATATCATGGCTTAAAGTAAGGAGGAATTCTCTATACTTCTGGGGGACCACTACTCTCCTTGTTGCCCGTGGTTTGGGGTCCCTTGCCTCGGTGTAGAGAACTCCATCCTCCCAGGAAACCTTGTGGATCCCACCGGTATCCCCTTATTCTTGCCTGGCAGCAGTCTGCCTTAGGCCCTCAAGAGTGGGACACTCTCTTTGTCCCTGGCACAACTCTTCTCTGGTGGGCCCACCTGCCCCTTGCAGTTCTGCCAAGTCAGGCAGAGCTTGCAGGGGAAGTGGCCCTCCCTCAGAGGTCAGATCCTCCCCCTCAGGTTTGGATTCCTCCTGATCCTCTGTACTTGTGGGGGCTAGCAAGCCAGACCCAGTGCCCTTTCTCTTCTTCTTGGAGGCTTGGCCCATTGTTCCAGGGTCCAAGTGTCCAGCACTTCCCTGTTGTGCTGGCAGTGACCTAGTCACAGCACACACCCATTCAGGGAGGTCCAGCATCTGTGCATGGACCCTTCTCTCCACCTCTGACCATTCAGATGCTTCAAGATCATTTCCCAGCAGACACTGTACTGGGAGGGCAGGAGTTACAGCTATCTTCTTAGGGCCAGTCACACCTCCCCATTCCAGGCTCACCATGGGCATGGGATGGAATTGGGTTCTGCTATCTGCATGTGTTACATGGTGGAAGACACCAGGTAAGACCTGTTCTAGAGAAACCAGCTTCTCTGTGACCATTGTCACACTGGCTCCTGTATCTCTCAGAGCTTCCACCTCAGTCCCATTGACATTAGGCCTCTGCCTATACCTCTCCATGCTGGGAGGTAAGGTGGCCATAGTTGCAATGTCCACCCCACCCACGGATACTAAGGTGACCTCTGTGTACCCTGATCCCAGCCCTGGGCCAACTTCCACCCCCAACCCTACACTAGCAATCCCCTAGGATTGCCCACCAGTGGGGGGCTTCTTGGAGCAGATAGCATCTCCTCTTTTGTGTCCAGGTTGATGACACTCAAAACACTTGCCGGCCTTAGCAAGCTCCTTACACTTTCCTGCTTTAACAGGATCATAATGTTTCCCCTGATACCCTGTCCCCTTAGAAGTGGAATGGCTCGGGGCTCCCCCACCCGAGAGGTTTTTGGGGACTCTTGTGAGGACTCCTTGGGCTTTTTGTCATCTTTCCCTTGGTTCTTCCCCTGAGAAGAACCATGTTCTCCCTTTTTCTGATTAACCCCTGGGGGGTTCTGGTTAACCCTAGTTCTTAACCAGTCATCTGCTGCCTCCCCCAGCTCTCTGGGGTTGGTCAACTTAGAGTCAACTAGATACTGGCGGAGCTTCTCTTGGACACAATTGGTTAAAAGGTGCTCCCTCATAATCAAACTGTACAGCCCCTCAAAGGTACTTACCTTGTTTCCCTGTATCCAGCCCTCTAGTGCTTTAACTGAGATGTCCACAAAGTCCACCCAGGACTGGGTGCTTGTCTTTTGGGTGTCCCTAAACTTGAGCCTATACTGCTCTGGGGTCAGACCAAACTTTCTAGTCAAGCATCTCTTCATACTGGGGTATGAATCTGCCTCTTCCCCCCTCAAGTTTAGGAGCCTATCCCTCCCAGAGTTGGGGACCAACTCCCAAAGAAGTGAACCCCAGTACTGAGGCTTGACTCTCCTCATCTGGAGGGCCCTCTCAAAGGCCTCCAGCCACTTGTCTATGTCATCCCCCTCTACATAGGCAGGAACCACCCCCTTGGGTAATCTGGGGAAAAACCCTCCACCCATGGACACCTCAGCTTCTCTGTCGCTGCCACCATCTCTTTTCTTTTCCCTTGCCCACTTTTTCTTTTCTAGGGCCAGCTTTTCTGCCTCCAAAGCTATAAATGCTAGCTGGGCCTCCAGCTCTCTTTCCCTGAGGGGCAGGTTCTCTCCCCCTGAAGGGACCCCCTTCCCCCAACTAGCTTTGGGTATGACCCTAGTAACTGTGTGCAGTGAGGACCTGTCTTCCTCCTCCTCACTTAGGCTCAGATGCCCTCCCTCCCATGAGTGGTTGGAGCTAGCATCCTCCCCTGCTTCTCCCTCCTCTAGAGCTTCCTCTGAGTCTACCTCTTGGGCCTCAGCCCATGCTGTCAGGGATTTGATCAGGACATGCTTCCTGAGGTCAGTGGTTGCAGGCAACCCTCTTTCAGTACACAACCCCCTAAGCTGGACTACTGTCAATGTGGGTAGGCTAGCCAGATCAAGCTCCATGGTTCCCTAGTTTTGTGTCAACAAAAACCTTTTGCAAAAATTGGAAACAAGAATTTAGAAAAATCACAAAAATTCAATAATTTAAATTAATCCAAATTAAAAATTAAAAACCATTTTTGCACTAGGATAATTTAAAGGATTTTTAATTTGTTTTACTTAAACTGTAATGTGATACCGAACACAAGTACAGGATCCCACCACTGCGCACCAAAAATGTTGGAAAATGGGTTATTGGTAAGGGCAGGTAAGTACCTACACTTAGCAATAGGCCACTAACCTCGATTTAGGTCCAGTTAGGTCTCAGTAAATTAAACCCAGCTCAACCCTTCGTAGCTTGGCAACGAGCGACAAGGCTTAACTTAGAAGACAGAGTGTAAAGCATTTAAATATCACAAAACAGTAATTAAATAAAACACAGGAAACAGTTAAAAATCCAAAACCAATTTATAAAAATAGATTATATTTCTGTCTTTAAAATGACACAAAAACGAATATAATCGGACAAGGGGAACCCGAGATATGAATTTTTAAAGAATTATTGTTTTTTAGCGCCTAGAAAAAAAAAGTGCCAATCAGGTCATCTGGTTGCACCTCGACCGGGGTAAAGTCAAAGTTTAAGGCCGACCGCGATGGAGCCCGGCTCGGCTACAGGCCACGGGAGGCCTCGGTCAAAAGTGTACCTTCGCACTTAGTCATTTTTCTGAAGATTTTCTTCAGCGGGACGAACCTGCCAGTCCAATCCGACCTCCTGGAACTCTTCTCCGGATACGCGTCGCGGGAGTCCTCAGTGGAGATTTTTACCTTCGGACGTAGTTGTTTTTTCGAGGTGAAAATCCTTCGACCGGGGTAAACCTGGATCTTGATCCGACGTCCTTGGAGCCCTCCTCGGATATGCTGGCTGGGAGGTCCCGGTCAACTTTGTACGTTCGGACTTAGTCTCTTTTTTGGAGATTTTCTTCACCGGGACGAACCTGCAAATCAGGCCGGGTTGCGGTTAAGGCAAGCCGGCTAGAGTTGCCGCGGCGGGTCGGTCCCTCTATGGAGCTTTTTTTCAAAAGTTTTCCAAACTTCTCCAAACTTCTGGATCTTCTCCCAGATGTTCCTTTAAGGTTCTTTTGGGGTCCACAGATCACCCCAAGGGTCCAGAAGCTCTGAGATGATCCTTGGGGGTGTGGACTACAACTCCCAGAATGCGCCTGGCGCAAACTCCTTTTTGGCTACTGGGCAGTGGTCAGCTGGTTGATTTCTTCAGGAGTTGGTGCAGGGGACTCTGGTTAGCAATTTTTCACATGTAGCAAACAGGGAGTCCCTCCTTGAACCAGTCGAAGCCAGGCAAAGTCCTTCTTGTGGTGAAGCCCAAGTGTGCAGCTGGTACAGTCCTTCTGAGTGCAGGTTCCAGGTGCAGGCCAGGGGTCCAGCAGGGCAGTCCTTCTTCTCCTTTGGTTCTTCCTTGTTGGAATCTGATGGGGATCTGAGGTGTGGGTGCAGGTCTGCCAGTTTTATCCTTGCTCCTGGGTGAAAAACAGGGGGGTCCTGATTCTCCAATCAGGTGCAGGGTCCTTTTCCCTGTGATGACCACTTCCTGGGAAGTGTGCAAAAATCAATCCCAGAAGGCAACATTCTTCAAAAATCCATCATGCCTAAAAATGATTTTTGGAGGTTACATCTGGCTGAGCCCACCCACTGGTGTGGCTAAAAATCATAAACACACCCCTCTCCTGCCCTCTCTTAATCTAATCAAGGGGGCACCTAGTTGTCTGAAGTTGCAGGATGTGGGGGTGTTGCTGGGTTGCTCCAAATGTCCTTCTCTGCCTTTGAAGACCAGTTTGGCAGCCCTCCCCTTCCTGCCTCACCATCTGCTGAGGGGAGATTCCCTCCCACAGGCACATCTCTTTGTGTGAAGCCAGGCCACTTCACACCTCATCAAGGCAGTCTGGCCAGGCTGCCAGAGGCCGGCCAATCAGAGCACAGCAGCAAAAACAATGCAGGGCTGAAATTGGCAACTTTTCAGGTAAAGTTTAAAACTCTTTACCTGAACAAGTTATATTAAATCCAACAACTGGAAGTTGTGGGGTTTATTATAACAATTAATTTGATACCAAACTCTTTGTATCTGTCATTTAAGGGGACTTTTAAAATTAAAATAAAGTCTCCCCATTCTAGCCTATGAAAGTCATTCACTACAATGAGGGAAAAACGAATTTGGCTGTTTTTACCTCACCAGGGCTTATAAAACTACTTTTATAAGGTCCCTGCTTATAGTTACATGGCACCCAGCCCTAGGGGCACATAAGGCACACCTTAGGGGTGACTTATATGTAAAAATAAGGTAGTTTAAGACTTTGGAACTACTTTTAATTCCAAAGTCGAATTGGCATATAACTTTAATTTAAAAGCAGCCAGCAAGGCAGGCCTGCCTTTACAATGACACTGGGCACCTCAGCAGTGCACCTATGCTGTGGTCCCTAAACCTACATGCCCTACCATATACTAGGGACTTATAGGTAGGTTAACTGAGCCAATTATAATAAGCCTAATTTGCATATCCACTTTACACAGAGCACTGGCCTTGGGACTGGTAAGCAGTACCCAGGGCACAGACAAGAGCCAGTACCTGTCCAAAAAGGGTGGGTGTGACCAGGGCAAAAAGGAGGACTTTCCTACAGTATTCACTTATACTACTAATACCAATTGGACCACATCCCCTCGGACCAGGCTTCCAGTCATATTTCTGTCAGATGTCAGTCCCACAGTGATATTCTGGTAACCCACTCTGCTGTCACGATCCTCAGTTCCTTTTGGTAACCATGTTACAATTCGGTTGAACCTTAAAAATATATTGTGTCAAACACTTCCTTTCCACCTGGTGAGAAAAGTTAATTAATTACTGTGTTAATCCTAGAACAGTTCTAAATGTGGATGGCAAGGGTAAATGGAAATTACTGTGTTTGAAATCCTGCACCTTCAAAACCTCGCGTACAGGAGACCAAAACTGGTAAGTCTCATAATCTTCACAATGTAAATTCCCTTGAAAGCAGGCCAAGTCATACCAAGAGTCTAGGCATCTGTCTGACAACCTCACAACATGCTCCTTTGAATAATGAGGCATCATGACCCAGATGAATGAAAATAACCCACAAATGTTCAACAAGAGTTACCCAAGGATATGGAAAACATTGATATCACATTTTTTTTAGACCTCCTCTTTTGGGAACTCAAGGTAAATCTTCACATCCATTCCTTCTTGAAATAATTCTATAGGTTGAGGGATGTTGACTAATGAGTGACCATTACTGCAATGACGGCACAAATAAGGAATATTGTAGCTGTTGATGTGAACCTTACCACATCTAGGATCCACTCTGTCAGTAAGTAGTCCTGAAACTCCGCTGGCAAATCTCTATTGGCTCATTTCTTTGCAAATGCTAAACACTTGTGCCCTTTGATTCAGAAGTTAATTTCCTAAGCATGGAATTAGCACTCAATACATGCATTCCATCACTACTCAATGTTCTTCTCTACCTGCACATCAGAGATTGTGAATAATTCTGTCAAAGGCAAAGTATTGTGTTTATTTTTATATCATATGCGACTCACCTCTTTCATGTATCAGGTTCCACAATTTAGACTTTTTCAGAAGGAAACTAGCACGCATATGATCATAGAAGAGAAAACCCTGCTTGTCAGGAACAAGCAGCAGAAAGAAACTCTACCACTAAGTAGCACGCACGACTAGATATCATGTTGGGTTTTTAATTTGATTTGCTGTCTAGTTTTTGTGCAGATGCTGCACTGTGTAACGAGTAAAACATCTCGGGAATGTGAAAACAGGTTTTCTCGCCCTGCAAACTGTATTTGGCGTTTTTAGTATCATCTAAAGGAGATTTTTTATTTTTTGGCTACCATTTGGAGGGGAACACTTTATGGTGTGGCTGTTTTTCAGAAAAGAATATTGCCACTGCAGAGTTTTATAACGTTCAATGGATTACTTTTCGATGTTCTTTTTTAATCAAATTGAGGTTTACCATAATAACTTTGTTGTTACTTTGTTTACTTGTGTATACCTTGCTGAGTCAGTGGTATCCTTCATGACTTCTACACATGTCCTTTTTAAACAGTTTTTGAGTACCTTTAGTGGCATTGGTCTGGGTGACGTGACCTTGACAATCTGAGGTGTCAATTACATGAAAACCTTCCTTCTGAACAAAAGTCCAAAGCTTTAACGTCTGAAACACGTTCACAAGAAATAAGGCAAACTAACAGTCAATTTTGCTGAAATGTGTTTCCTAGACAGATAACAGTTAGAAGGCCATTTATCAAAAAAATTTAAAATTACATCCACATCCCAAAGGGAAGTATTTCTTGATTAGGGAGGAGACGTCATGCGAATCCCTTTCATTACCTTACAGACAAGAGGATGTTCCCCTACTGGCTTACCTTCTACCTGAGTATGTTCTGCAGAAATAGCTGACCTAAAATTATTCACAGTACGATAGGCAAGGCCCGAACTCGCAAGTTCTGCCAGAAACTTCACAATCATGTCAACATCCGACCCCATGGGATCGTTACTCCGTCCGTCACACCAACTGGACCATCTCTGCCAGGCTGAAGCATACCACTTATGTGTGCCTGAAGACCACGCTTGTTTAATGAAGTCTGCAGCATGTTGCGAAATGCCTGGGGAACTCCATCTCGCTCTGAAACCGTCCAAACCATCAACCAAAGTTGGTTCGACAGAACCAAGGGATGTTGAAGGCCCTCCGGACTCATCAGAAGATTCCGATGAGGTAGAATGAGAAGAGGAGGAGAGCAAGCTAACTGCAAAGCTACAGGGAACCAGAACTGAGCCCTCCAAAGAGGGGTTAGAAGCACAATCTCCACTTTTTGTCTTCTCACCTGTGCTAACACCCTGGGAATCATCACAGCATATCCCCGAAATTGACTCCAATCCTCAAGGAAGGCGTCTGTCGCCAGAGCCATCGGATCTAGACGCCAGCTGAAGAAAATCGGAATCTGAAAATTGAGACGTGAGGCAAAGAGATCTATGTCACAAGGACTCTGTTCCAGAATAATCTGGTGAAAGAGATCCTGATTCAACTTCCAATCGCTGGCATCCCTCAAATATCTGGAGTTTCAGTCCGCTACGATGTTCTGAGCCCCTGAGAGATACACTGCCGTGACACTCAGGCGGTGAAGAAGGCAATAATGCTAAAATTCCTTTGCTATCTCCGCTAACATTTTGGACTGAGTTCCCCCCAGTTTGTTGACATATTTCACTGCTAGCTGTTGTCCATCCTCAATAAGATACAACAATCCCCCTTTTGGGGAGAGAAACTCTTTATGGCAAAAGAACCCGTTAGCTGTTCTAGACAATTTATGTGAAGTCTCATCTCCGTCTGGGACCAGCGACCCCCCCGTCGTAATCGATCCACAACGTGTCTGTATAAAATCCAGCCATTTAACTCGTTGAGATTTAAGACAAGGCGGTGACCTCCCCCCTTTTTGTCCACCAGAAAAATAGGGATGATGAAACCACCTAGATGAGGGGTGGAAAACTCCACAGCTCCCTTGTCTAGCAGGGATTGCACTTCTTGATCTATAATGGACAGATCTGCTAGGGAAAAATACATTGGGGTAGGAGACTGAGTTTGCTTTGGGGAACTGAAAAACTCCAGTCTGAAACCAGTCACTGTTTGAAGAACCCAAGGGTCCCCAGAAATCAGCTTCCAATTGTGTACGAACGAACTGACCCTGCCCCCCAAAGTCACTTGTGAAGAGGGAATAACACTTACCAGAATATCCCCTTCTGGGACCCCTGTGGAATCTGGCATGCCTGCCATGAGAATGGGTGGGATAGAAGGTGGTCTCCGCAGGTTCACCATACCAGGCTCCTCTACCTCTGGGGTAGTAGACTTGAGGGCTCGTGAAGGCTCCTCGGCCGGGCATACGCCCCCCATAAGGACCGGCCCTGAGTAAATGGCCGTGCTTAAATACCTTCTTGAGGGACATTTGGGCTTTGTCAAGGGAGGAATAGGTAGAGCAAAATTACAATAATTCCTTTATGAAAGGCGCTCCAAATGGTATCCCATCCGCAGCAGGACCAGCTTCAGAAGTAGACAGATCATTAAGCTTGGGGTCAATGCGCATCAAAAAAGTCCGTCTGTAGAAATAGCACAGTTAGTATTGCCAAGCTGGCAAATAGCCCTCTGTGCCCATCCATTAAGGATGTCAGTGTCCACCACCATACCAGAAGCCTTGGAGTGAAAGGCTAACTCAAGAATTTTAGTAAGAGGACCAGACATGTCCAAATGTTTATCTTGACAATTACGCCAAGCTCTGTCTAGACCCTTTTTAGGATCTTTTGAATTTTTTTCATAAACATCACCATTGTGGGATCCACTTCAGGCATATCTGCCACTTTCCCATCAAGGTCGGATCTAGGACTTTTGGCCCGGAGACGAGCGCGAACCTCCTTGTCAAAACTTTTACACAAGTAGGATTGCACGTAATTGGCCACCTCATGAGGAGGAACCCAGTTGGACGCCCTAGGGTGAACGATATCAGTGTGGTCAAAATCTAGAACCTTGGGAGGCGACGACTGTCTTTTGGATTTTTTGCTGGGCCCTGGCACATCGGGGTCATCTGAATCAGAAGAGGTGTCGTTATTAGAGGAAAAGGGGTATCAGCATCCATTTTACTGCTGTAGTTGTGTTCGCCGGTTCTTTTGCGGCGTAGTTTTTCAAAGGCATCAGCCTGATCATTAGGGGTTGTGGAATCACTCTGTTTCCCCTTGTCCTTGGGTTTAGGATGATCACTAGGGGCTGGAAGTCCCGGCATCCAACCTTGATTACAAGCGTAATCAAGCAACTGACCAGAAAAATATCCTAATGCCGTCACAAGGGCGTCATTAACTGATTGCTGTACCCTAGTGTCAAGGGCTTCGACCAGATTAACTTCCAGCTGGTCAAAATTATCTTCTTGATAATATCCTGATTCTTCACCATGCAATTGAGCCATTCTCCTGAATCAAGAGTAATATTCGTGTTGAGTAAATTAAATAAAAAAATATAATATACTATATAATCAGGAGTTCAAAGGGGGAGTGCAAAAACCCCTGCCAGGTCAAAACAAAAAGTTTTTTAATAGAGTGTGGAGGGAGCAGCCTGGAGAAAAAAGCACTCTACAAACTGATTTCTACAACCCTAAGCAATGCTGTAGGGCATCTGGGGAGCACAGTATGGGGCCACAAAGGAGAGGCAGCAAGCGTTGTCGTGTCGCAGCAACGAGTCGGCTCCTCACAGAAAGTGAAAGGGAAAGAGCCGGCTCACAACACAACGCGGTCACCGAAATAGAAAAAGGACTACGCGATTAGCGCGTAGTCTGCTCCCGCTCCACTGAAAACAACTCGGCCGTATGGCGCGAATAAAGAAACACACGTGCGCTGGAAGCGCCAAAATCAATTCAACCAAAAGCGTCTGACAGCAATGTTAAAACAGAATAGCAATAGAGAAATACAAGTTGTACTTATATGCTGCGGAGCAGCAAAGAAAGAGGAAGTGACTGTCGAGGTCATGGCTTTTATGGGCGTAGGTCCCGAGATACGATTGGACCATGTGACTATACCTGTGCATCATGGGTATTGAAGGTTTTGTTTACTGTTATCTTATTGGCTGCTGTTTGGAACAGTAAAAGAAAGAGAAAGCATGATAGGAGCCTCCGGTCCTGACATATAATTGAAATGAGAGTTTGCAAAGTCTGTCGGTTGAGTTCTTTGACGTAATGTATGTTTGTGCTCTTTATAGAGTCGAGCCTGCGAGTGTATGCGCTAGCGCATGCGTCTCGCTTGTGAGAGACTGCTGTGATCAGTACAGGGCTTGGAGCCCGCCTGTCGCTCACCATTTGTTGATTTGCCTGGCACTCTTCTTTACAGCCTTACAATTTGTCAAGGCATGCCTGGCATCACTTCCGTTTCTCTGTGTGGCAGAGGTATCAAGCACTGATTAATGCATCTTAATTAGTGCCCATCCGCTGCTCCTGATGTGATCGAGGTACTATTTGTTGTTTTTAACTTCGAGTGCCCCGCAAACAGAAGGCTTGTGGCTGGCAAAGGCGAGCCCAGCAGGCACAAAATTGCAAAGATTTTGGTTTTAAAAACGAACTTTATTTTATGTTGCCAAGTCATCTTTTCTCAGTTTCTTCTTATGTTTTCTTTTTGTTTTTGCTCGTGGGCGCTGTTGTCAAAAGATGACATTTAACTTGTTCGAAATATGCAAGACCTATTGCATTGTAAATGCTTGTTTCTAGGTTGCTTTGACCTGATCTGAGCTACGAAAATTACAGGTTGCTGTTTTTATTCCCATTTCTCTTTTCCCGGGTGTCTTCTAATGCTAGTTACCTGTGGTGGGAGTCTCGGTGGAAATTGGTGAGAGATTTCCAGTTTGCAATGTACCTCTGTAGTGGAGTTCAAGTATATAAAACAAAATTGTGGCGATTCTGTGTAATGATCAATGGAATTACTAATCTTCTAACCCTTGCAAAACCAAAACATTTGGGAGCAGATTTACTAATTTTTCATGCAGCACAGCAATTAAATGTGCTGTACTGCATTGCACAAGGCGGAGGAGACAGCACATAACCACTAAAAGCCAGCCTTGGTTAACACAAACTCTCTCAGAGGTTGGTATACCATAGTATTTGAATAACAAGCATTCCCTTCCAGTGAAAATTCCTATGTCTTCACAAACATAGAAGGATCTCACACATTGGATTGTGCTGTGCACTTCAACATACATACCATGCATGTGAAATGAAATGAAAACATTTCTCCTAGATAGCACTAGTTCAATGAAAAGTCAAATTCCACCCATCACTACTAGGTACAACAAGTCTTTTGACACTACACAAGCCTTGACATGGCGCTGTGGCCATACACTTGAAGCATGTATAAGAATCTACTACCTTCATTATGTATTTGTATGTACTTATTGGTTTAAATTGACAGACGTTGTAGGAAGTTGGCTCTGTATGCACTATTTCAAAGTAAGAAATAGCATGCACAGAGTCCAAGGGTTCCCCTTAGAGGTAAGATAGTGGCAAAAAGAGATAATTCTAATGCTCTATTTTGTGGTAGCGTGGTCGAGCAGTAGGCTTATCAGAGGGTAGTGTTAAGCATTTGTTGTACACACACAGGCAATAAATGAGGAACACACACTCAAAGACAATTCCAGGCCAATAGGTTTTTGTATAGAAAAATATATTTTCTTAGTTTATTTTAAGAACCACAGGTTCAAGATTTACAAGTAATACTTCAAATGAAAGGTATTTCACTTAGGTACTTTGGGAATTTTGAATTAGCAAAATAGCATATACAGTTTTCACAAAAATGGCAATAAGCTATTTTAAAACTAGACAGAGTGCAATTTTCAACAGTTCCTGGGGGAGGCAAGTGTTTGTTAGTTTTGCAGGTAAGTAAACCACCTACAGGGTTCAAAGTTGGGTCCAAGGTAGCCCACCATTGGGGGTTCAGGGCAACCCCAAAGTTACCACACCAGCAGCTCAGGGCCAGTCAGGTGCAGAGGTCAAAGTGATGCCCAAAACACATAGGCTTCAATGGAGAAGGGGGTTCCCCGGTTCCAGTCTGCCAGCAGGTAAGTACCCGTGACTTCGGAGGGCAGACCAGGGGGGTTTTGTAGGGCACCGGGGGGGACACAAGTCAGCACAAAAAGTACACCCTCAACGGCACGGGGGAGGCCGGGTGCAGAGTGCAAACAGGCGTCGGGTTTCCAATGGAGTTCAATGGGAGACCCAGGGGTCTCTTCAGCGAAGCAGGCAGGCAAGGGGGGGGGATCCTCAGGGTAGCCACCACCTGGGCAAGGGAGAGGGCCACCTGGGGGTCGCTTCTGCACTGGAGATCGGATCCTTCAGGTCCTGGGGGCTGCTGGTGCAGTGTCTTTACCAGGCATCTGGTTCTTAGAAGCAGGCAGTCGCGGTCAGGGGGAGCCTCTGGATTCCCTCTGCAAGCGTCGCTGGGGTGGCTCAGGGGGGTCAACTCTGGCTACTCACAGGGTCGCAGTCGCCGGGGAGTCTGCGCTGTAGTGTTGGTTCTCCGCAGGTCGAGCCAGGGGCGTCGGGTGCAGAGTGCAAAGTCTCACGCTTCCAGCGGGAAACGTGTGGTCTTTAAAAGTTGCTTCTTTGTTGCAAAGATGTTTCTTCTTTGGAGCAGAGCAGCTGTCCTCGGGAGTTCTTGGTCCTTTTAGATTCAGGGTAGTCCTCTGAGGCTTCAGAGGTCGCTGGACCCTGTGGAACGCGTCGCTGTTGCAGTTTTTCTTGAAGTGGGGAAACAGGCCGGAAGGGCTGGGGCCAAAGCAGTTGGTGTCTCCATCTTCTCTGCAGGACTTTCAGGTCAGCAGTCCTTCTTCGTCTTAGGTTGCAGGAATCTATCTTGCTAGGTTCTGGGGGCCCCTAAATACTCAATTTAGGGGTGTGTTTAGGTCTGGGGGGTTAGTAGCCAATGGCTACTAGCCCTGAGGGTGGCTACACCCTCTTTGTGCCTCCTTCCTGAGGGGAGGGGGCACATCCCTAATCCTATTGGGTGAATCCTCCATCTGCAAGATGGAGGATTTCTAAAAGTCAGAGTCACCTCAGCTCAGGACACCTTAGGGGCTGTCCTGACTGGGCAGTGACTCCTCCTTGTTTTTCTCATTATCTCCTCCGACCATGCCGCCAAAAGTGGGGCCGTGGCCGGAGGGGGCGGGCATCTCCACTAGCTGGAGTGCCCTGGGGCGCTGTAACAAAGGGGGTGAGCTTTTTTGGGGAGGGTGCCGCCAGGTGTTACAGTTCCTGCAGGGGGAGGTGAGAAGCACCTCCACCCAGTACAGGCTTTGTTACTAGCCACAGAGTGACAAAGGCACTCTCCCCATGTGGCCAGCAACATGTCTGGTGTGTGGCAGGCTGGTAAAACTAGTCAGCCCACACTGGAAGTCGGGTATGTTTTCAGGGGGCATCTCTAAGATGCCCTCTGGGGTGTATTTCACAATAAAATGTACACTGGCATCAGTGTGCATTTATTGTGCTGAGAAGTTTGATACCAAACTTCCCAGTTTTCAGTGTAGCCATTATGGTGCTGATGAGTTCGTGTATGACAGACTCCCAGACCATATACTCTTATGGCTACCCTGCACTTACAATGCCTAAGGTTTTGCTTAGACACTGTAGGGGCATAGTGCTCATGCACCTATGCCCTCACCTATGGTATAGTGCACCCTGCCTTAGGGCTGTAAGGCCTGCTAGAGGGGTGACTTATCTATGCCATAGGCAGTGTGAGGTTGGCATGGCACCCTGAGGGGAGTCATTTTCTCCCCATCAGCACACACAAGCTGGCAAGCAGTGTGCCTGTGCTGAGTGAGGGGTCTCCAGGGTGGCATAAGACATACTGCAGCCCTTAGAGACCTTTCCTGGCATCAGGGCCCTTGGTACCAGGGGTACCAGGTACAAGGGGCTTACCTGGATGCCAGGGTGTGCCAATTGTGGAAACAAAGGTACAGGTTAGGGAAAGAACACTGGTGCTGGGGCCTGGTTAGCAAATCATAACTTGGCATCAGCAAAGGCAAAAAGTCAGGGGGTAACCATGCCAAGGAGGCATTTTCTTTCACAACCCCCCCCCCCCCCCCCCCAAACGAAAGAGGATGAGACTAACCTTTCCCAAGAGAGTCTTCATTTTAAGTGGAAGAACCTGGCAAGGCCATCTGCATTGGCATGGGCAGTCCCAGGTCTGTGTTCCACTATAAAGTCCATTCCCTGTAGGGAGGTGGACCACCTCAACAGTTTTGGATTTTCACCTTTCATTTGCATTAGCCGTCTGAGAGGTCTGTGGTCAGTTTGAACTACAAAGTGAGTACCAAAGAGGTATGGTCTCAGCTTCTTCAGGGACCAAACCACAGCAAAGGCCTCCCTCTCAATGGCACTCCAATGTTGCTCCCTGGGGAGTAACCTCCTGCTAATGAAAGCAACAGGCTGGTCAAGGCCATCATCATTTGTTTTGGACAAAACTGCCCCTATCCCATGTTCAGAGGCATCAGTCTTCACAATTAACTGCTTGGAGTAATCTGGAGCTTTTAGAACTGGTGCTGTGCACATAGTTTGTTTCAGGGTGTCAAAGGCCTGTTGGCATTCTACAGTCCAGTTTACCTTCTTGGGCATTTTCTTGGAGGTAAGTTCTGTGAGGGGTGTCACTATTGATCCATATCCCTTCACAAACCTCCTGTAGTACCCAGTCAAGCCAAGGAATGCCCTGACTTGAGTCTGGGTTTTTGGAGCTGCCCAGTCCAGAATAGTCTGGATCTTGTGCTGGAGTGGCTGAACTTGGCCTCCACCTACAAGGTGTCCCAAGTAAACCGCAGTTCCCTGCCCTATCTGACATTTGGATGCCTTGATAGAGAGGCCTGCTGCTTGCAGGGCCTTCAAACCCTTCTTCAGGTGGACCAGGTGATCCTGCCAGCTGGAGCTAAAGACAGCAATATCGTCAAGATAAGCTGCACTAAAGGACTCCAAGCCAGCAAGGACTTGATTCACCAACCTTTGGAAGGCGGCAGGGGCATTCTTTAAACCAAAGGGCATAACAGTAAACTGATAGTGCCCATCAGGTGTGGAGAATGCTGTCTTTTCTTTTGCTCCTGGTGCCATTTTGATTTGCCAGTACCCTGCTGTCAAGTCAAAGGTACTTAAGAATGTCAATCAATTCATCTGCCCTTGGAATGGGATGGGCATCTGTCTTGGTGACAGAATGAGGTCCTCTGTAGTCCACACAAAACCTCATCTCTCTCTTTCCATCTTTGGTGTGAGGTTTGGGGACTAAGACCACTGGGATAGCCCAGGGGCTGTCAGAGTGCTCAATGACTCCCAATTCCAGCATCTTGTGGACTTCCACTTTGATGCATTCCTTAACTTGGTCAGACTGTCTGAAAATGTTGTTTTTGACAGGCATGCTGTCTCCTGTGTCCACATTCATGGGAACACAGGTGTGTCTGACCAGGGGTTAGGGAAAAGAGCTCAGCAAACTGTTGTAAGACCTTCCTACAGTCAGATTGCTGTTGGCCAGAGAGGGTGTCTGAATAGATCACTCCATCAACTGAGCCATCTTTAGGGTCTGTGGAGAGGAGATCAGGGAGAGGTTCACTCTCAGCTTCCTGGTCCTCATCTGTTACCATCAACAGATTCACATCTGCCCTGTCATGAAAGAGTTTGAGGCGGTTCACATGGATCACCCTTTTGGGGGTCCTGCTAGTGCCTAGGTCTACCAGGTAGGTGACCGGACTCTTTCTTTCTAGCTCTGGGTAAGGGCCACTCCATCTGTCCTGAAGTGCCCTGGGAGCCACAGGCTCCAGAACCCACACTTTCTGCCCTGGCTGAAACTCAACCATAGCAGCCTTTTCGTCATACCACATCTTCTGGAGTTGTTGGCTGGCCTCAAGGTTTTTGCTTGCCTTTTCCATGTACTCTGCCATCCTTGAACGTAGGCCTAGTACATAGTCCACTATATCTTGTTTAGGCTCATGAAGAGGTCTCTCCTAGCCTTCTTTTACAAGAGCTAGTGGTCCCCTTACAGGATGGCCAAACAGAAGTTCAAAGGGGGAAAACCCTACTCCCTTTTGAGGCACCTCCCTGTAGGCGAAAAGCAGACATGGCAAGAGGACATCCCATCTCCTTTTGAGTTTTTCAGGAAGCCCCATGTTCATACTTTTCAATGTCTTGTTAAACCTTTCTACAAGTCCATTGGTTTGTGGATGGAATGGTGTGGTGAATTTGTAAGTCACCCCACACTCATTCCACATATGCTTCAGGTATGCTGACATGAAGTTGGTACCCCTGTCAGACACCACCTCCTTAGGAAATCCCACTCTGGTAAAAATACCAATGAGTGCTTTTGCTACTGCAGGGGCAGTAGTGGACCTAAGGGGAATTGCTTCAGGGTATCTAGTAGCATGATCCACTACTACTAGTATGTATTGGTTCCCTGAGGCTGTGGGAGGTTCAAGTGGACCCACTATGTCCACACCCACTCTTTCAAAGGGGACCCCCACCACTCGAAGTGGAATGAGGGGGGCCTTTGGGTGTCCACCTGTCTTACCACTGGCTTGACAGGTGGCACAGGAGACACACAACTCCTTTACTTTCTGGGACATGTTGGGACAATAGAAATGGTTGACTAACCTCTCCCAAGTCTTGGTCTGCCCCAAATGCCCAGCAAGTGGAATATCATGAGCTAAGGTTAGAATGAACTTCCTAAACTCCTGAGGCACTACCACTCTCCTAGTGGAACCAGGTTTGGGATCTCTTGCCTCAGTGTAGAGGAGTCCATCTTCCCACTAGACTCTATGTGTTCCAGTGATTTTTCCTTTGGACTCTTCAGTAGCTTGCTGCCTAAGGCCTTCAAGAGAGAGAGGGACAGGTTTCTTGCCCCTTACACAAATGTTCCCTTGTGGGTCCCCTGGGCCTAGGAGCTCAACCTGATAAGGTTCTAACTCCATGGGCTCAGTTCCCTCAGAGGGCAGAACTTCTTCCTGGGAAGAGAGGTTCTCTTTCTCTTGTTGTGTTGAAGCTGGTTCCCCAGTCTTATTTCCTTTTCTCTTGGAGGGTTGGGCCCTTTTTCCAGGCTCCAACTCCACTTTTTCACCCTGAGCCTTGCACTGTGCCCTTGTCTTGACACACACCAGTTCAGGGATACCCAGCATGGCTGCATGGGTTTTGAGTTCTACCTCAGCCCATGCTGAGGACTCCAGGTCATTTCCAAGCAAACAGTCTACAAGGATATTTGAGGAGACCACCACCTGTTTCAGGCCGTTGACCCCTCCCCACTCTAAAGTTACCATAGCCATGGGATGTACTTTAGTCTGATTGTCAGCGTTGGTGACTGGATAAGTTTGTCCAGCCAGGTATTGACCAGGGGAAACCAGTTTCTCTGTCACCATGGTGACACTGGCACCTGTATCCCTCAGGCCTTCTACACTTGTCCCATTAATTAAGAGTTGCTGCCTGTATTTTTGCATATTAGGGGGCCAGGCAGCAAGTGTGGCTAAGTCCACCCCACCCTCAGAGACTAATGTAGCTTCAATGTGAACCCTGATTTGGTCTGGGCACACTGTTGATCCCACTTGGAGACTGGCCATTTCAGTGTTAGCTGGAGTAGAGTTAAAAGTGGGACCTTTCTTGGGACAGGCCTTGACTCCAGTTTGGTGTCCCTGCTGATTACAGCTACAACACCAGGCCTTTTTGGGATCAAAGTTTTTACCCTTGTACCCAAAATTGGATTGTGAAGAGGCTTTGGACCCTCCCTCCTGAGCAGGTTTTTGGGGCCCTATAGAAGACTCTACTTTTTCCCTTGGATGTCTCAACACTCTTCCCCTGGGGAGTCTTTGTGACCCCTTTCTTTTGGTCACCCCCTGTGGAAGTCTTGGTCACCCTAGTCTTGACCCAATGGTCTGCCTTCTTTCCCAATTCTTGGGGAGAAATTGGTCCTAGGTCTACCAGATGCTGATGCAGTTTATCATTATAACAATTACTTAACAGGTGTTCTTTCACAAATAAATTGTACAGCACATCATAATCATTTACACCACTGCCATGAATCCAACCATCCAGTGTTTTAACTGAGTAGTCAACAAAATCAACCCAGGTCTGGCTCGAGGATTTTTGAGCCCCCCTGAACCTAATCCTGTACTCCTCAGTTGAGAATCCAAAGCCCTCAATCAGGGTAGCCTTCATGAGGTCTTAGGATTCTGCATCTTTTCCAGAGAGTGTGAGGAGTCTATCCCTACACTTACCAGTGAACATTTCCCAAAGGAGAGCACCCCAGTGAGATCTTTTTACTTTTCTGGTTGCACAAGCCCTCTCAAAAGCTGTGAACCATTTGGTGATGTCATCACATTCTTCATGTTTAGTTACAATCCCTTTTGGGATTTTCAACATGTCAGGAGAATCTCTGACCCTATTTATGTTGCTGCCACCATTGATGGGACCTAGGCCCATCTCTTGTCTTCCCCTTTCTATGGCTAGGATCTGTCTTTCCAAAGCCAATCTTTTGACCATCCTGGCTAACAGGAGGTCATCTTCATTGAGGCTGCCCTCAATGCTTCCAGAGTTGCTGGACTCTCCTGTGAGAGAAGCAGCATCTCTGACTATCACTTGTGGAGTCAGGGTTGGAGGAACCCTGGTCTCCCTAACTAGGAGTGGAGGTGGGAAATCTTCCACATCACTAGCTTCCCTCTCTGGGAAGATATCATCAGAGGGGTTGTTTTTAGCAAACTCTGCCAAAAGCTCCTGGAGCTGTACTTTGGTAGGGTTTGAACCAGTCTTTATCTTTTTTATTTTGCAGAGAGACCTGTAGCCGGGCGATCCCGGCTACAAGCGAGCCGAATGACGTATCGGCCGAGGCCGATACGTCATTTCCGCGTCCTCCCGTTGCCGGGGAGATGCGGTCCGAGAGCGGCTGGCGGGACGGCGTTGCCCGGGAAACAACGTCAGTTTCCCGGGCTGGACTGCCGCATATGAGGGACGCGCTGGAGAGCCGAGGAGGGAGAGTAGCGGAAAGGACCATGGAGACAGCGAGTCACGGACAAAACAAGGAGGAACCGAAGACCAGGAGAGACGCTGATAAGGAGCTGGAGGAGAGAGGGAGAGAAGAGGAGCCCCAGAGCCTGGAACCAGGAGACCAGCAGGAGGAACACTACCAATCCAGCCACGACCCTGGAGGGTCGTGGCTCCACAAGGTACGGTCCATTTGGACTAAACGAAGGGAAATTGGAGGGAAAGGGACTGGGGAGGGGTCATAGAGGAGGGTTGGAAAGGGAGGTAGGGGAAGGGCACTATGAATGGCTCACGAGTGTCACTTCTTCCCACATTAGAAAAATAGTTGTGGTTACACTTTTCCCCCACAACACTCCTCATCAGCACCACCCCCTCCTTTCGTGTGTACCACCTCCCAGTCCAGAGATAAGAGAAAAGGAAGAGTCCCAAATAACATCCATACTTACCTTAGCATTTTCCCTTCTATTTTCGGCATCCAACCGGACTCCGACGGGCGAGCAAGGCAGATCGGACCCCTGTAAAACAAGAAGCAAGAACATAGAATCACGAACCTGGGAAAAGTTACGGAAGAAGAACAAAGCGACTAAGAAAGACTATAACACTTGTGGTTGGGTTGCACATAACCTACTTTCCGCCTAACTAAACAAAATAATAAACCACTTACCCTTAACTACACAACGCTTCAGTGGTCTCTATACTGTTCGACCTGCGACAGTGGTGTCAGAAGTGGGATTTTAGACCTGCGTACCCTCCCCGCAGCAATCGAACAGTATAACAATGAGTGACAAACCCTCGTTGGAGGATATGATAAAGCAATTGGCCGAGGGCCAACGACATCTCCAGCTGGTGTGGGAGGCCCACCAGCGAGAAGCCAAAGAAGACAGGGAAGCGTTACAGTCCGCTTTCAAAAGTCAGGCGACCATCCTTGCGAATAATCAGCTGGTCCATGAGACGGCTATGAAAAAATTGACTGAGACTATTGCTAGTAGTAAAGTACACCCCAATGTTCCAAGTTCCGTGTTACAGAAATATCAAGATGGAGAAGACCCCGAAGCCTTTTTTACTAATTTTGAGAGAGTGGCATCCTCCGCTCAATGGCCTGAGGATAGATGGGGTCAGTACGTCGCCCCCTTACTCACAGGGCTATTACAAGCAGCATATCAAGCAGCAAACCCGGGGGGAACCACACCATACCAAGAGATAAAGACTAGTATCTTAGAACGGGTGGGACATGACACGGAATACTACAGGGTAAAATTTAGAAAAATCAAATGGGGACCGAATGAAGATCCCCGAACCTTTTATTATCGGGTAAAGGATTTGGCCTTAAAATGGCTGGGTTCGTCCGGAAATAGTAGGGAGGAAGTGATCCAAACAATTGTCCTTGAACAATATCTAGAGTCCTTGCCTACCACCACTAAGCACTGGATCCGTCAGCATCCAAAAGTGACTACTGAGATGGCAATTGATTTAGCGTGTGCTTATCATCGCTCCACTGATGTGAGAAATATGTCTCCCCGACCCAGCCTAAAGCCAGGAACTTCCACTCCTAAAATTACGCCACGGACTTATTCAGAGGAACCAGTACCTCACAGATTTCCTAACCCTCCACCGGTAGCAGGACCCCAATGTTACAACTGTGGGGAATGGGGCCACATTGCCCGAATGTGCCCCAGAAAACAGGATAGTAGTGAGCCAATGGAAATCGGAGTTACTAGGCGACGGGTACTGTGTACGGGGAAAGGTAACCAGAAGTTTAAACAGCTTCTGGGAGTCAACGGAAAAACAATATGGGCCCTTATTGACTCAGGGTGTAGCCAGTCAGTGGTGAGAAAAGACATAATTCCCATCGTTGATAAAGGAACCGAACAATGGGTGAATATATGTTGCATACACGGAGATAAGAAACAATACCCGTTATGTAACGTCACAGTAGAATGGGGAAACCACCGGGATGTCTTACCGATGGGTCTAATGTCCAATTTGATTGAAGAGTGTATCATTGGAACTGATTATGAACATTTCCAAGAAATACTAGATTTTGTTCGACAACCTAAACTGACACAGGATTGGTGGAAAGACGCTCCTTTTTCTGATAGCAGCATAGAAAGCCCCACAATCAGGAGGAAGTTATCCCGTAGAGAGAAAAGAATAGAAAAATTGAATTACTTGGGAAAAGAGAGATCAGGGTCGAACACCGGCATTATTGCAGAAACCCATGAAGTCCCTGTTAGTTTTCCCCAACAGCAAAGAATAGATCCTTCTCTCGCCCATGCCTGGAAGTCGGCCAGAGAAGAAGAAACCGAAGAGGTGGGTCCCTATTTCCTCATTAAGAAAAACCTCTTATATCGGATAACCACTACTGGTACCGGAGAACGTAAACAACAATTAGTGGTACCCTATCATTATAGAAATCAGGTCCTAACGATGGCCCATTGTCAACCCGGGGAAGGTCATTATGGGAGGGAAAAAAACTGAAGAATATCTTCTGAGACGGTTCTATTGGCCGGTAGTGTTTGCTCACATACGTAAATACTGTTCCCAGTGTCCCAGATGCCAACTTACGGAACCCGGCAGACCTAAGAAAGCACCGTTGATGCCCCTACCCATAATAGACGTCCCCTTCAGTAGGATAGGAATGGACCTGATTGGACCTGTAGTACCATCCACAAAGGGACACACATATATCCTAGTCATGGTTGACTATGCCACTCGATACCCCGAGGCCGTTCCTTTAAAAAATATGACAACTAAGACAGTGGCCCAGGCAATGATAACTCTTTTTTCCCGAGTTGGGTTCCCGCATGAAATACTTACCGACCAGGGGACTCCTTTTATGTCCACTCTTATGAAGCAAGTATGTAAGACCTTGGGTATTTCTCAAATCCGTACCTCGGTATATCATCCACAGACGGATGGACTAGTGGAACGATATAACAGAACAATAAAAACCGTACTAAAAAAATTGATGGAAGAGTCAGGAAGAGACTGGGATAAAAAATTACCCTTAGTATTATACGCCATCCGAACACATGAACAGTCCTCTACAGGCCATAGCCCCTTTGAGCTGGTGTTCGGAAGACAGCCGAGATCTCTTCTTGACATGGCCATCAAAACTTGGGAGGAAGAGGCAGAAGAAGGGGGAAGGCCCCTTCTAGAATATGCACACAATTTGAGATCACAGTTACAAGGTCTTTGGGACTCAGTCAAAGTAAATATGGAACAAGCACAAACAGTTCAAAAACAATATTATGACCGAGGGAGCAAGTTACGGGTGTTACAACCAGGAGATCAGGTTTTGATAATGCGTCCAACCTCAGAGCAAAAACTAATAGCTAAATGGCAGGGCCCCTAAAAGATAATAAGAGCGGTATCTCCGGTTATCTACCTGGTTGAATTATCGCACACTCCCCAAAAATCACAGATTTATCACATAAATCTCCTTAAAAAATGGGAAGAACCAGACCCTTCAAACACTGCCAGCGTATTGGCAGGATTCCTATGTCCCAATAATAAGTCAAGTATTGAATTCTATCCCACCAAACACAGTAACGGGGAAGAACTACCCACAATAAATGAAACCCTAACAAAAGCCGAAAAAGAACAGGTATACACCTTACTAGAACACTTCCGAGATTGTTTTTCAGCATTACCAGGCAAAACCACCTTGATAACCCATAAAATAAGAACCATACCAGGGAAAATTGTGCGGTTACGGCCGTATCGGATACCTGAGGCCAGAAAGCAGATTATGGAGGCTGAAATACAGAAAATGTTAAAACAAGGGGTGATTGAACCTTCTACTAGTCCCTGGTGCTCCCCAGTTGTTTTGGAACCAAAACCTGATGGCACTGTTAGATTCTGTATTGATTTCAGGAAGCTTAACGAAAACTCCATGTTTGACACATATCCTATACCCAGAGTTGATGACGTTTTAGAAAAATTAGGAAAAGCCAAATATATGACTACCTTAGATTTGACAAAAGGGTATTGGCAGATTCCTTTAGCCACTGAAGATAAAGAGAAAACAGCGTTTGCCACCCAGTCTGGTCTTTATCAGTTCACGGTGCTTCCCTTTGGTCTCCATGGAGCACCAGCCACATTCCAGAGGTTAATGGATAAACTCTTAAATCCCTTCCAGTCTTTTTCAGCAGCCTATCTAGACGATGTAGTGATTTTTAGTGAAACCTGGAATGATCATCTAAAACATTTATACCAGATTTTCCACACCCTTATCACCGCTGGGTTAGCTGCCAATCCTAAAAAGTGCATCATAGGAACACCCGACATATCGTACTTGGGCTACAAAATTAGTCAAGGGACTCTAAAACCTCAAACAAAAAAAGTAGAGGCCATACTTAATGCACCTAAACCGACAACAAAGAAAGAGTTACGATCCTTCCTGGGGTTAGTTGGCTACTATAGAAGATTCATACCGGATTATTCTACACTAGCCGCCCCTCTCACGGATCTTCTGTCTAAGTCACATCCTAATAGGCTAGCGCCCTTTTCGGATCAACAGAACACCAGTTTTGAACAGCTAAAATCCTTCCTAACTAAAGATCCAATACTCCGATGCCCGGATTTTTCAAAACCTTTCCATCTCTATACTGATGCCTCAGATGTGGGTTTAGGGGGTGTATTGGCGCAACCCGATGGGGACGGTAGGGATCATCCGGTAGTATATGTCAGTAGGAAATTGTTTCCCCGGGAGCAACACTATCCAACCGTTGAAAAAGAATGTCTGGCCATAAAATGGGCCGTGGATATCTTACAATATTATCTTCTGGGACGTCCCTTTATACTTTTTACCGATCATGCTCCCCTCACGTGGTTATCTGCCCATAAGGACACCAATTCCAGGATTTTAAGATGGTTCCTTGAACTACAACCATTTTCCTTTCAGGTCCGTCACATCCCAGGTCACCAACAGGCCCCTGCTGACTATTTATCTCGTTATCCAGACACTGCTACGGTCCTCGAACAGGACCTTTCGTGGGGAGAGGTATGTAGCCGGGCGATCCCGGCTACAAGCGAGCCGAATGACGTATCGCCCGAGGCCGATACGTCATTTCCGCGTCCTCCCGTTGCCGGGGAGACGCGGTCCGAGAGCGGCTGGCGGGACGGCGTTGCCCGGGAAACGACGTCAGTTTCCCGGGCTGGACTGCCGCATATGAGGGACGCGCTGGAGAGCCGAGGAGGGAGAGGAGTGGAAAGGACCACGGAGACAGCGAGTCACGGACAAAACAAGGAGGAACCGAAGACCAGGAGAGATGCTGATAAGGAGCTGGAGGAGAGAGGGAGAGAAGAGGAGCCCCAGAGCCTGGAACCAGGAGACCAGCAGGAGGAACACTACCAATCCAGCCACGACCCTGGAGGGTCGTGGCTACACAAGGTACGGTCCATTTGGACTAAACGAAGGGAAATTGGAGGGAAAGGGACTGGGGAGGGGTCATAGAGGAGGGTTGGAAAGGGAGGTAGGGGAAGGGCACTATGAATGGCTCACGAGTGTCACTTCTTCCCACATTAGAAAAATAGTTGTGGTTACACTTTTCCCCCACAACACTCCTCATCAGCACCACCCCCTCCTTTCGTGTGTACCACCTCCCAGTCCAGAGATAAGAGAAAAGGAAGAGTCCCAAATAACATCCATACTTACCTTAGCATTTTCCCTTCTATTTTCGGCATCCAACCGGACTCCGACGGGCGAGCGAGGCAGATCGGACCCCTGTAAAACAAGAAGCAAGAACATAGAATCACGAACCTGGGAAAAGTTACGGAAGAAGAACAAAGCGACTAAGAAAGACTATAACACTTGTGGTTGGGTTGCACATAACCTACTTTCCGCCTAACTAAACAAAATAATAAACCACTTACCCTTAACTACACAACGCTTCAGTGGTCTCTATACTGTTCGACCTGCGACAAGACCTTAACTCTGACATCCTAAGATGCAGGTAAGGGGTGAGGTTGAGTTCCATCACTATCTCTTCTGCAGTAGACATTATAGTGGTCATTACAACCCTGGCAGACGGTGTAAAAGGTGCGGTAATACCGCAAACAGGCCGACGGACAAAAAAAGGGAATTATGACCCTGGCGGAAACCGCCAACAAAGACAGCCACTTTAACACACCGCCCGCCACAGCGGTACAGACAAGCAGCGCGGCAGTTACCGCCAACAGACAGACGTAAGACAATGTACCGCCCACACTATTACAACCCGCCAATCTGCCACTTTTTCCGGGGCGGATTCACCGTGGATAAAAACACAGCGGAAACAGTTTCTGCAATGGGAAAACGCTCACCTGAACACATCCCACGAGGAACGAGGACTCCATGGACCCGAAACTCCAAATACTCCCTGCCCTTGTCTTTCTGCTCCTTTAGGATCAACAGCTACGTAGGCGCGGAAGATACCGGTGAGTACTGCATCTACGACACGGGGGACGGGGGAGCCAAAAGTCAGGGGGACACCCACCAAACACCCTCACCCCCACCCTCACATTAGACAACATACACACCAATGCAGTCACAAAAATCACATTAACAACCCACAATCCCCCCGGAAGAATGCAAAGACAATGTGAAATTCGGCCAAACATTGTAATGTGCCAATAAACATGTCATACAAAAATATACAGATATATATCTCAAAATCACTCTTATTTACACATACAATCCGAGAAGTAGTGCAGATATGTATACAACAATGTCCATGCACCAACAGTCCAAAAATGCATGGGCGAGGCCCACAATAGATACCTGACCAAAATCCGAGAGAACACTGCCGGGGCATCAGATAGAAACACTACAGGCACCTCAGGGGGAAGGGAAGGGGGGGCACCTCAGCCACATGAATGCGGAGCCAGATCCACGACGGGGCTCCATGCCCATTGATGTATCCTGGGGAGTGCAAAGCCACAGTCTCTCAAGTCTCTTCAGTGGGTGGTTTGCCCACTGTACCATCCTGGGGAGTGCAAAGCCACAGTCTCGCAAGTCTCTACTGTGGGTGGTTTGCCCACTGTGCCATCCTGGGGAGTGCAAAACCACAGTCTCTCAAGTCTCTTCAGTGGGTGGTTTGCCCACTGTACCATCCTGGGGAGTGCAAAGCCACAGTCTCACAAGTCTCTTCAGTGGGTGGTTTGCCCACTGTGCCATCCTGGGGAGTGCAAAACCACAGTCTCTCAAGTAGATGCAGGTCTCCACTGGTTCTGGAGGGGGACTGGTGCCCAGACTGGATGAGTCTCACCGTGAAAGTTCCTGTCCTGTCACTGTCCCAGCTGCACATGGGATAAGGATGCCTGATGTGGCGGTCCATTCATTCCTACACGGTGCATGCCCTGTTCAGCTGTGCTTTGCCATGGCGGTCTTTGCCCTGTTCAGCGGTGCTTTGACATGGCGGTCTTTGCCCTGTTCAGCGGTGCTTTGACATGGCGGTTCTGGACTGTTCAGCGGTGCTTTGCCATGGCGGTCTTTGCCCTGTTCAGCGGTGCTTTGCATGGCGGTCTTTGCCCTTTTCAGCGGTGCTTTGACATGGTGGTCTTTGCCCTGTTCAGCGGTGCTTTGCCATGGCGGTCTTTGCCCTGTTCAGCGGTGCTTTGCCATGGCGGTCTTTGCCCTGTTCAGCGGTGCTTTGACATGGCGGTTCTGGACTGTTCAGCGGTGCTTTGCCATGGCGGTCTTTGCCCTGTTCAGCGGTGCTTTGCCATGGCGGTCTTTGCCCTGTTCAGCGGTGCTTTGCCATGGTGGTCTTTGCTCTGTTCAGCGGTGCTTTGACATGGCGGTCTTTGCCCTGTTCAGCGGTGCTTTGACATGGCGGTTCTGGACTGTTCAGCGGTGCTTTGCCATGGCGGTCTTTGCCCTGTTCAGCGGTGCTTTGCCATGGCGGTCTTTGCCCTGTTCAGCGGTGCTTTGCCATGGCGGTCTTTGCCCTGTTCAGCCGTGCTTTGCCATGGCGGTTCTGGACTGTTTCGCGGTGCTTTGCCATGGCGGTCTTTGCCCTGTTCATCGGTGCTTTGACATGGCGTTCTTTGCCCTGTTCAGCAGTGCTTTGACATGGCGGTCTTTGCCCTGTTCAGCGGTGCTTTGACATGGCGGTTCTGATACTGACATTGGTGTGTGGCATGACGATCTCCACACTGGACATTGGTGTGTGGCATGACGATCTCCACACTGGACATTGGTGTGTGGCATGACGATCTCCACACTGGACATTGGTGTGTGGCATGACGATCTCCACACTGGGCATTGGTGTGTGGCATGACGTTCCATCATTGGCCAGCGGGGCTGTGGCATCCTGTCCCCTCCTGGGCTGTGACTCCGGCGGCGGTTTCTGGACCAGTAACGATACTTGTGCCCTCCTGGGCTGTGACTCTGGCGGTGGTTTCTGGACCAGTGACGATACTTGTGCCCTCCTGGGCTGTGACTCCGGCAGTGGTTTCTGGACCAGTAACGATACTTGTGCTCTCCTGGGCTGTGACTCTGGCGGTGGTTTCTAGACCAGTAACGATACTTGTGCCCTCCTGGGCTGTGACTGCGGCGGTGGTCTTCTGACCAGGAACGATACTTGTGCCCTCCTGGGCTGTGACTCCGGCGGTGGTTTCTGGACCAGTGACGATACTTGTGCCCTCCTGGGCTGTGACTCCGGCGGTGGTTTCTGGACCAGTGACGATACTTGTGCCCTCCTGGGCTGTGACTCCGGCGGTGGTCTCCTGACCAGTAACGATACTTGTGCCCTCCTGGGCTGTAACTCCGGTGGTGGTCTCTGGACCAGTAACGATACTTGTGCCCTCCTGGGCTGTGACTCTGGCGGTGGTTTCTGGACCAGTGACGATATTTGTGCCCTCCTGGGCTGTGACTCCGGCGGTGGTTTCTGGACCAGTAACGATACTTGTGCCCTCCTGGGCTGTGACTCTGGCGGTGGTTTCTAGACCAGTAACGATACTTGTGCCCTCCTGGGCTGTGACTGCGGCGGTGGTCTTCTGACCAGGAACGATACTTGTGCCCTCCTGGGCTGTGACTCCGGCGGTGGTTTCTGGACCAGTGACGATACTTGTGCCCTCCTGGGCTGTGACTCCGGCGGTGGTTTCTGGACCAGTGACGATACTTGTGCCCTCCTGGGCTGTGACTCCGGCGGTGGTCTCCTGACCAGTAACGACACTTGTGCCCTCCTGGGCTGTGACTCCGGTGGTGGTCTCCTGACCAGTAATGATACTTGTGCCCTCCTGGGCTGTGACTCCGGCGGTGGTCTCTGGACCAGTAACGATACTTGTGCCCTCCTGGGCTGTGACTCCGGCGGTGGTCTCTGGACCAGTAACGATACTTGTGCCCTCCTGGGCTGTGACTCCGGCGGTGGTCTCCTGACCAGTAACGATACTTGTGCCCTCCTGGGCTGTGACTCCGGCGGTAGTCTCCTGACCAGTAACGATACTTGTGCCCTCCTGGGCTGTAACTCCGGTGGTGGTCTCTGGACCAGTAACGATACTTGTGTCCTCCTGGGCTGTGACTCCGGCGGTGGTTTCAGGACCAGTGACGATACTTGGGCCCTCCTGGGCTGTGACTCTGGCAGTGGTCTCTGGACCAGTGACGACGGTGCTGGCGGTTGTGTCGGGACCGCCGGAAATGATGGTGCACTTCTCCGCCGTGACACTCACAACAGGCTGGGCAGACTTCCTCAGGACCTTCCCCATCTTTTTTGGAGTTACAGCTGACTCACCAATCGCCTTCGATCCCATTTCACTTGTTGTCCCACCAGGAGTCTTTACACGGTCCCGTCATCCACTCTCCAATTTCAGAGCCTTTACAGGGGGTGGGCTGCCAGTGCCTTGGCTCCGGGTCCTACTGCCTGCCCTGGTGGACGGTGCACTCCAAAAACCTGGAACACGCACCACTGGTACTGGAGGCTTTTTGGCTGAGGCGCTACGACAGGACTGATGAATTGGAGGGGGGGTGGTGGGGGCAAAAAGGTCAATTTGACATAGGGACAGTTTCTGACGGACACTGGGATGGGTAGCTGGAGGGGGTCTGGGAGTGGAGGAAGAGGAGGTGGTTGTAGGAGGTGTCACTTTAGGTGTTTTGGGTGCAGGTGCAGGTACTGGAGACTGTCGTGAGGTGGATGGATGTTGGGTGAGTGATTGCCGGCGTTTGTGTATTTTGGGAGGGGGCGTCACAGACACACTCAGAGAGGACACAGGGGACGTGTAAATGGCAGTGGAGGTGGTGAGTGCAGGTGAGCGGCTTGTGGTGCTGGGTGTCCTGGTGCGAGTCCTAGTGCCTGTAGATGTGGTGCATGCAGGTGTGTGTGTAGACGAGACTGGGAGGGAGGAGGGAGAAGAGGAGGAGGGGGACACAGTGGAGACAGTGGATGTTGCTGTGTCTGTATGGGTGTGATGCTTGTGTGAGTGCCTTTGGGTTGTGTGGTGCCTATGTTTGCTTGAGCTACTTGTGTGTGTTGACTTGTGTGCATGCTGGTCTGTAGGTGTGCTTGGGATGGGCTGGGGTACAGGGGATGGGGTCTGGGTGGAGGAAGTTGGAGGGGGGAGGCTAGACACAGGGACAATGGCTGCCATCAGTGCTGAGGCCAGAGATTGCAGGGTTCGCTGAAGGGCAGCCTGACCAGAATGAATGCCCTCCAGGAATGCATTACCGTGTTGCAACTCCCTTTCTACACCCTGGATGGCATTCACAATGGTAGACTGCCCAACAGTGAGTGACCTGAGGAGGTCAATGGCCTCCTCACTGAGGGCAGCAGGGGTTACAGGGGCAGGGGCTGAGGTGCCTGGGGCGAAGGTGATGCCCACCCTCCTGGGTGAGCGGGCACGGGGCGAACGCTGAGGGGCTGCTGGGAGGGCGGTGCTGGTAGGGGAGGTGGTGGCTGTACCTGTAGAAGTGGGGCGGACAGATGGTGCCACCAACACTGGGGAGCTCCCATCGGCGGACGAGTCCGTGTCGCTGGTTGGTGATCCGGTGGCCGACGTGAAGCTCCCCTCGCCCTCCGTCCCACTGGTGCATTTAGAGTCTGTGGTGTGGCCCTCCATGGCCATGTGGGATGCAGCTCCCTCGTGCTCCGGTGCCACTGTACCTCCGCCTGATGCTGATTTACAAAAGGACAGGGAGAGCAGGAAAAGGGGGGGAGACAGAACAAAGAGAGTTTTAGTGCATGGCATACCGCTACCGTTGGCGGACAAGACAGACGCAGCAGCCCCATGCATAACGCCGTGCTCATGGCCTCTGCACATGCAATTTCTGGGATATGGCCTACATGGCAATGGTGGACATCTGCGCACATGGATGCCACAGGGGCAACTATACCTCACTTTGGCACTCTGCTGAGGTGGGGTAGAGTGCCACATGGCCTACATTACGGAGGGGCCTTGCCTACCTAACACGCCCTGGCCTAGGGACACCCACAGCCCACCTCCCCCACCCAGACACCTCCACTGCATGCAAAGTCCACAGAATGAGGTTGTACTCACCCCCTTGTGTCTGCTGTGATGTCCTCAAGTGCCCATCCAACTCCGGGTAGGCCACCGCCAGGATCCGGAATATCAGGGGGGTCATGGTGCGACGGGCACCCCTCCCACGTTGGGAGGCCATCCCCAGCTGAGCCTCCGCCGTCTTCTTGCTGCAGCGGCGAATGTCCTCCCATCTCTTCCGGCAGTGGGTGCCCCGTCTCTGGTGGGCCCCCAGTGTCCGGACCTCCTTGGCGATGGCACGCCAAATGTCCCTCTTCTGGTGGGCGCTGACCTACATGACATGCACAAGGGAAGAGGAACAGTCATTACCAACTGCACCGTCAATTTCAGTGGCCCCCTCCCTACTCTGACCATGTGGCCCATTCATTCCCATGCATTAATGTACTATGAACTCTGGCCCCTTCCCTCTTCCACCCAGCCCTCTCCACCCAGGCCTAGCCCATGCAACGTGCTCCCTCTGTACTAACCTGTTGGTCTGGAGGACCGTAGAGTAGCATGTACTGGGGGAAGACCCCATCCACAAGTTTCTCCAACTCCTGTGCAGTGAAGGCAGGGGCCCTTTCCCCAGACACAGCAGCCATCGTCGCTTCCAGACCTAGGTCACAGCAGCACTAGCAGTGTAGGTCCTCTCCTGTCGAAGGTCAGGTATCTAGTGATTGAACAGATAGAAAATGGCGGTGACGTCCGCGGCGGTGACGTCCGCGGCGGTGACGTCCGCGGCGGGGCGCATCATCACCGCCGGCGCACCTGTTCATTGGCTCCTGGGACCCATAGGGTCCAATGTTAACCAATGCAGCATTGCGCCGTGGTCTACGACCGCCTACCGCGACGGTGTGCAACGCCAGCGCAGTTACCCCACAATCCCATTGTCCCAGTTTAGAGGTCAGGCAGCCGCCATTTCAGGGGCCCACATGGCTTCATTTACTACTGCGTCACACATAGCTAGGCCTATACTCAACACACATACAGGAAGGGTTTATTGTCTGGTGTAGTCTTGTGTGTAACTGTGGGTACATACCTGGAGGAATAGTGACTGTTTCTTCGCTGTTGTCTTTCTTAGGCACCGTCAGCTGGGACATATGAGAAGATGGCGGAATCCTCCGGTGTACCGACCGCTGGTGGACCTGTTGACAATGGAAGAGAGACATGTCATCGTGACCTACCGGTTTGACCGTGCCACAATCCAGGAACTATGTACCCAGTTGGAGCCAGACCTGATGTCACCAATCCGCCATCCGACTGGAATCCCCCCTGACGTGCAGGTGCACTCAGTGCTCCATTTCCTTGCAAGTGGGTCATTTCAGACAACAGTGGCCATGGCATCAGGGATGTCCCAGCCTATGTTTTCCAACGTGTTGTCCAGAGTGTTGTCTGCCCTGCTGAAACACGTAAGGAGATACATCATTTTCCCTCAGGTGGAGGATTTGCCTACAGTGAAAGGTGACTTCTATGCCCTTGGACATATCCCCAATGTCATAGGTGCCATTGATGGGACCCATGTAGCTCTGGTCCCCCCGCAGGAGTGAACAGGTGTACAGGAACAGGAAAAGTTATCATTCTATGAATGTCCAGATGGTCTGTTTGGCAGACCAGTACATCTCGCAGGTAAATGCTATGTTCCCTGGCTCTGTGCATGACGCCTACATCCTGCGGAATAGCAGCATCCCTGATATGATGGGTCAACTCCAGAGGCACCGTGTATGGCTATTGGGGGACTCTGGTTACCCCAACCTTTCCTGGCTATTGACCCCATTGAGGAATCCCAGGACCAGGGCAGAGGAATGCTACAATGAGGCCCATGGGTAGACTAGGAAGGTGATCGAACGCACCTTCGGCCTCCTGAAGGCCAGGTTCAGGTGCCTCCATATGACAGGTGGATCCCTATTCTACTCACCGAAGAAGGTGTGCAACATCATCATCGCCTGCTCCATGCTCCATAATGTGGCATTGCGACGCCAGGTGCCTTTTCTGCAGGAGGATGATCCAGATGACGGTGTTGTAGCAGCTGTGGAGCCTGTGGAGCCTGTGGACAGTGATGAGGATGAAGCTGAGGAAGAAGAAAACGACAACAGGGAGTCAGTCATACAGCAATATTTCCAGTGAAACAGGTGAGTACTTTTTCAGGTTTTACATTACATTAACTTTCACTCGTCTACCTCTATCCTGTACCTACATTTCACTCACTATTTGTTAACTGAGTTGTACCCTTCCATTTCAGTTTCACAAGTGTGGTAACCTACGTGTCAACTGCTTGCATCCTTGAAGGGCTTGTGATGTGTGACATTGGTATGTTAGCCTTCCAATGGGTAACCCATTATGACACTGTAATTGATAATACAAAGTTCCAAATCATAGATTGACTCCAGTTTTTTTAGTGTTTCAAGGGTGTTTATTTAAGTGCCAAAAAATTATGGGCGGTTGTAAAATGGGGATGGGTGATGGTGGAGGAATGTCCATGGCAGAGTCCAGTCTATTAGGGCCAGATGTAGCAAACAGTTTGCGAGTCGCAAATGGCGAAAATCGCCATTTGCGAGTCACAAACGTGTGTTTGCTATGCAGAAATGCATTTTGCAAGTCGGAACCGACTTGCAAAATGCATTTCCGACTCGCAAATAGGAAGGGGTGTTCCCTTCCTATTTGCGACTCGCAGTGGTATGCAATTCCATTTGCGACCGCGTATGCGGTCGCAAATGGAGTCGCAGTTACCATCCACTTGAAGTGGATGGTAACCCACTCGCAAACTGGAAGGGGTCCCCATGGGACCCCTTCCCCTTTGTGAGTGGACCCAAAGATCCGAAACTAAAGGTTTCGTTTTTTTTTTCTAAGTGCAGCTCGTTTTCCTGTAAGGAAAACGGGCTACACTTGGAAAAAAAAAACTGCTTTATTTAAAAGCAGTCACGGACATGGAGGTCTGCTGTTCCCAGCAGGCCTCCATCCCCGTGAGTGTCCATAGTCGCTATGGGGGCGCAAATTGCGAACCACCTCATTAATATTAATGAGGTGGGTCTTTGCGACCCCATAGCGACTCGCAGACGGTGTCTGAGACACCGTTCTGCATAGCAAATTGCGAGTTGCAATTTGCGAGTCAGAAGGACTCGCAAATTGCAACTAGCAATTTCATACCTACCTACATCTGGCCCTTAGTCTCACAGGTACATTGCACATCTGGCCATTGGAAGTGGAGCTGGGGCAGTTCCGATTTGGACAGGGTAACAAAGTGGGACAGTGGGGGGACAATCAGGGTGGTCTTATTTCCTGGCGGGGGTCTTGCCATCTTGCTCTGTCCTGTTCCTGGATCTCAGGGACCGCTTGCGTGGTGGTTGTCCGTCTGCAGGGAATGGGGTGCTGGTGTGGTGGTCCTGTGGTGGGGCGTCCTGTCCTCTAGCGCCGGCGGAGGTGGTGGGCAGTTCATCGTCGTTGCTAGTTTCAGGGGCCCCTTGGAGTGCCACGGTGTCCCTCAAGGTCTTTTGAATGTCCGTCAGCACCCCTACGATGGTGCCCAGGGCGGAGCCGATGGTCCTGAGCTCCTCCCTGAACCCCAAATACTGCTCCTCCTGCAGACGCAGGGTCTCCTGCAACTTGTCCAGGACCGTTGCCATCGTCTCCGGGGAGTGGTGGTAGGCTCCCATGATGGAGGAGAGGGCCTCGTGGAGAGTAGGTTCCCTTGGCCTGTCCTCCCTCTGTCGCACAGCAGCCCTCCCAGTTCCCCTGTGTTCCTGTGCCTCCGTCCCCTGGACCGTGTGCCCACTACCACTGCCCCCAGGTCCCTGTTGTTGTTGGGGTGGTGGGTTACCCTGGGTTCCCTGTAGTGGTGGACACACCACTGATTGACCTGTCCTGGGTATGGAGGTTTAGGCCCGCTGGGTGGGTGCTGTGCTGGTGTTACCAGAGGGTGGAAGTTCGGTGTTGGGCTGTGGCTGGGCAAGGGGAACTGACTGTCCTGAGGCCCACAATGGTCCGGGCTGGTCATCAGGATCCAGTAGGGCAGAGCTGCTGTCGTCACTGTGGGCCCTCTTCTGGGGGCGGAGTGGTGTTGTCTGGACCCTCTGGTGTGGTGACGTTCCTTCGGGTTCCTGCGGGGGTATAAGTACATGATTATTGCATGTGTGTGTTTCATGGTGTGCAATGGTTGGGTGTGCGTGAACCCCAGTGCAAGCATTCCTGTGTGGGGGCTTGTGTGCTGATGGTTGGGGGGGTGTTCTGGGTATGTGCAGTGGGCATGCTTTAGTGATGGGTGTCCATGCTTAGTTGTGTCATGCAGGGCTTGGGGTTGGGATGGGTGGTTGGTGTCATGGGTACATTAGTGAGGAGTTTGGGTGATAGGGGAGGGTGTGAGGGTGGGGGTGTGTGACAGCATGCAGGTAGGGTGGGGGATGGGATAGTTAAGATTTGACTTACCAGTGTCCGTTCCTCCAACGACTCCTCCGAGGCCCTCAGGATGCAAGATAGTCAAGACTTGCTCCTCCCATGTTGTTAGTTGTGGGGGAGGAGGTGGGGGTCCGCCGCCAGTCCGCTGCACCGCGATGTGGTGCCTGGAGACCGTGGAACGCACCTTTCCCCCTAGGTCGTTCCACCTCTTCCTGATGTCCTCCCTATTTCTTGGGTGCTGTCCCATGGCGTTCACCCTGTCCACGATTCTTTGCCATAGCTCCATCTTCCTGGCTATTGATGTGTGCTGTACCTGTGAGCCAAATAGCTGTGACTCTACCCGGAGGATTTCCTCCACCATGACCACAATCTCCTCCTGGGGTGGTGTGTGTGAGGTGTGGGGTGGTGTATGTGGTGATGAGTGTGGTGAGTGTAGTGGTATGTGGTGTTTTGTGCTTGGATGTTGTGTGGGTGATGATGTTGTGTGCCTCTGTGTGATGGGGTTGTCTATTCTGTGCTCTCTCTCTCGCCTTCTCTCAGAATTTCAGGTTGTAGGGGTTTGTGGGTGTTGTGGATGTGTGTTTTATATTGTGTTGGGTGTGTGGGAGTGGTGTTTGTATGTGTATCAGGTGTGTGTATTTGTAATTGTCCAATGTGGCGGTGTTTTGGAGCTGTGTGTGTACCGCCAATGGAATACCGCGGTTGAAAGACCGCCGTGTGGATTCGTGGGTCGTAATGGCATGGGCGTGTTTCTGTTGGCGTTGAGGTGGAGGATTTGTTTCCGCATGTTTATCGCTGACCTTTGGTGTGGCGGTATTGTGTGGGTGTCTGAATTTCGGCGGATTCCAAGATGTGTGTCACAATAGCTGTGGCGGTCTACTGCGGCCGCGGCGGTGTATTGGAGGTCTTCTGCACGGCGGTAAGCGCCTTTTACTGCCAATGTTGTAATGACCCCCAATGTTTCTAAAAGTTAGAACACTTTTTAAGAATCTAAAACTATCTCTAGAACTTAATTCAAACTTTTATAAAACGTTTAAACTCTAAAAGAAATGCTAACAGGGACTAACACAAAGCCCTAGCAGGACTTTTAAAAAATTTGAAAAATAGCTAAAATTTCAAAAATCAGTTTCTAATGACAATTTTTGGAATTTAGTCGTGTGATCAGGTATTGGCTGAGTAGTCCAGCAAATGCAAAGTCTTGTATCCCACCGCTGCCACCAATGTAGGAAGTTGGCAATGTATGCACTATTTCAAAGTATTTTCAAGGGTGTTTATTTAAGTGCCAAAAAATTATGGGCGGTTGTAAAATGGGGATGGGTGATGGTGGAGGAATGTCCATGGCAGAGTCCAGTCTATTAGGGCCAGATGTAGCAAACAGTTTGCGAGTCGCAAATGGCGAAAATCGCCATTTGCGAGTCGCAAACGTGTGTTTGCTATGCAGAAATGCATTTTGCGAGTCGGAACCTTTACCCCTAGGTCGTTCCACCTCTTCCTGATGTCCTCCCTATTTCTTGGGTGCTGTCCCATGGCGTTCACCCTGTCCACGATTCTTTGCCATAGCTCCATCTTCCTGGCTATTGATGTGTGCTGTACCTGTGAGCCAAATAGCTGTGACTCTACCCGGAGGATTTCCTCCACCATGACCACAATCTCCTCCTGGGGTGGTGTGTGTGAGGTGTGGGGTGGTGTATGTGGTGATGAGTGTGGTGAGTGTAGTGGTATGTGGTGTTTTGTGCTTGGATGTTGTGTGGGTGATGATGTTGTGTGCCTCTGTGTGATGGGGTTGTCTATTCTGTGCTCTCTCTCTCGCCTTCTCTCAGAATTTCAGGTTGTAGGGGTTTGTGGGTGATGTGGATGTGTGTTTTATATTGTGTTGGGTGTGTGGGAGTGGTGTTTGTATGTGTATCAGGTGTGTGTATTTGTAATTGTCCAATGTGGCGGTGTTTTGGAGCTGTGTGTGTATTTTGAGCGCAGCGGTGTGTACCGCTAATGGAATACCGCGGTTGAAAGACCGCCGTGTGGATTCGTGGGTCGTAATGGCATGGGCGTGTTTCTGTTGGCGTTGAGGTGGAGGATTTGTTTCCGCATGTTTATCGCTGACCTTTGGTGTGGCGGTATTGTGTGGGTGTCTGAATTTCGGCGGATTCCAAGATGTGTGTCACAATAGCTGTGGCGGTCTACTGCGGCCGCGGCGGTGTATTGGAGGTCTTCTGCACGGCGGTAAGCGCCTTTTACTGCCAATGTTGTAATGACCCCCAATGTTTCTAAAAGTTAGAACACTTTTTAAGAATCTAAAACTATCTCTAGAACTTAATTCAAACTTTTATAAAACGTTTAAACTCTAAAAGAAATGCTAACAGGGACTAACACAAAGCCCTAGCAGGACTTTTAAAAAATGTGAAAAATAGCTAAAATTTCAAAAATCAGTTTCTAATGACAATTTTTGGAATTTAGTCGTGTGATCAGGTATTGGCTGAGTAGTCCAGCAAATGCAAAGTCTTGTATCCCACCGCTGCCACCAATGTAGGAAGTTGGCTCTGTATGCACTATTTCAAAGTAAGAAATAGCATGCACAGAGTCCAAGGGTTCCCCTTAGAGGTAAGATAGTGGCAAAAAGAGATAATTCTAATGCTCTATTTTGTGGTAGTGTGGTCGAGCAGTAGGCTTATCAGAGGGTAGTGTTAAGCATTTATTGTACATACACAGGCAATAAATGAGGAACAAACACTCAAAGACAATTCCAGGCCAATAGGTTTTTGTATAGAAAAATATATTTTCTTAGTTTATTTTAAGAACCACAGGTTCAAGATTTACAAGTAATACTTCACATGAAAGGTATTTCACTTAGGTACTTTAGGAATTTTGAATTAGCAAAATAGCACATACAGTTTTCACAAAAATGGCAATAAGCTATTTTAAAACTAGACAGTGCAATTTTCAATAGTTCCTGGGGGAGGTAAGTGTTTGTTAGTTTTGCAGGTAAGTAAACCACCTACAGGGTTCAAAGTTGGGTCCAAGGTAGCCCACCATTGGGGGTTCAGGGCAACCCCAAAGTTACCACACCAGCAGCTCAGGGCCGGTCAGGTGCAGAGGTCAAAGTGATGCCCAAAACAAATAGGCTTCAATGGAGAAGGGGGTGCCCCGGTTCCAGTCTGCCAGCAGGTAAGTACCCGCAACGTCGGAGGGCAGACCAGGGGGGTTTTGTAGGGCACCGGGGGGGACACAAGTCAGCACAAAAAGTACACCCTCAGCAGCACGGGGCGGCTGGGTGCAGAGTGCAAACAGGCGTCGGGTTTGCAATGGAGTTCAATGGGAGACCCAGGGGTCTCTTCAGTGAAGCAGGCAGGCAAGGGGGGGGCTCCTCGGGGTAGCCACCACCTGGGGAAGGGAGAGGGCCACCTGGGGGTCGCTTCTGCACTGGAGGTCGGATCCTTCAGGTCCTGGGGGCTGCGGGTGCAGTGTCTTTTCCAGGCATCGGGTTCTTAGAAGTAGGCAGTCGCGGTCAGGGGGAGCCTCTGGATTCCCTCTGCAGGCATCGCTGGGGGGGCTCAGGGGGGTCAACTCTGGCTACTCACAGGGCCACAGTCGCTGGGGAGTCCTCCCTGTAGTGTTCGTTCTTCGCAGGTCGAGCCGGGGGCGTCGGGTGCAGAGTGCAAAGTCTCACGCTTCCGGCTGGAAACGTGTGGTCTTTAAAAGTTGCTTCTTTGTTGCAAATATGTTTATTCTTTGGAGCAGAGCCGCTGTCCTCTCAAGTTCTTGGTCCTTTTAGATGCAGGGTAGTCCTCTGAGGCTTCAGAGGTCGCTGGACCCTGTGGAACACGTCGCTGTTGCAGTTTTTCTTGAAGTGGGGAGACAGGCCGTTAGGGCTGGAGCCAAAGCAGTTGGTGTCTCCGTCTTCTCTGCAAGGCTTTCAGGGCAGCAGTCCTTCTTCGTCTTAGGTTGCAGGAATCTATCTTGCGAGGTTGTGGAGAAGTGTGGCTCAATGGTTAGAGCGGCAGACCCTGATGCAGAAATCTGGCCCGGGACTAGGGTTCAATTCCCACCTCAGCGGGTCTTTGGCTCAATTTCCTTGGACCGGATAATTCTCGCATCAGTGCCTAATCTAATTCATGGGTCCCAATCTGTAACTCTGGGCAATAGCTTGCTTAGTCCCCACAAAGGCCCCAACAGTGCTGGGATGCCTGGCTTCACCTTGGAGGTTGCAAATGAGTGGGCATCTCACAGGGAAAAGCCAGGAGGGGTTCCACAGCGGTATGTGTACAGTGCCTTGAAACCCTAATAGGTGAGTAGTGTTCTATACAAGTATGAAGTTTACAGTTCTGGGGGCCCCTAAATACTCAATTTAGGGGGGTGTTTAGGTCTGGGGGTTTAGTAGCCAATGGCTACTAGCCCTGAGGTTGGCTACACCCTCTTTGTGCCTCCTCCCTGAGGGGAGGGGGCACCTCCCTAATCCTATTGGGGGAATCCTCCATCTGCAAGATGGAGGATTTCTAAAAGTCAGAGTCACCTCAGCTCAGGACACCTTAGGGGCTGTCCTGACTGGCCAGTGACTCCTCCTTGTTTTTCTCATTATCTCCTCCGGCCTTGCTGCCAAAAGTGGGGCCGTGGCCGGAGGGGGCGGGCATCTCCACTAGCTGGAGTGCCCTGGGGTGCTGTAACAAAGGGGGTGAGCCTTTGAGGCTCACCGCCAGGTATTACAGTTCCTGCAGGGGGAGTTGAGAAGCACCTCCACCCAGTACAGGCTTTGTTACTAGCCACAGAGTGACAAAGGCACTCTCCCCATGTGGCCAGCAACATGTCTGGTGTGTGGCAGGCTGGTAAAACTAGTCAGCCACACTGGAAGTCGGGTATGTTTTCAGGGGGCATCTCTAAGATGCCCTCTGGGGTGTATTTCACAATAAAATGCACACTGGCATCAGTGTGCATTTATTGTGCTGAGAAGTTTGATACCAAACTTCCCAGTTTTCAGTGTAGCCATTATGATGCTGTGGAGTTCGTGTATGATAGACTCCCAGAACATATACTCTTATGGCTACCCTGCACTTACAATGTCTAAGGTTTTGCTTAGACACTGTAGGGGCATAGTGCTCATGCACCTATGCCCTCACCTATGGTATAGTGCACCCTGACTTAGGGCTGTAAGGCCTGCTATAGGGGTGACTTATCTATGCCATAGGCAGTGTGAGGTTGGCATGGCACCCTGAGGGGAGTGCCATGTCAACTTAGTCATTTTCTCCCCATCAGCACACACGAGCTGGCAAGCACTGTGTCTGTGCTGAGTGAGGGGTCTCTAGGGTGGCATAAGACATGCTGCAGCCGGCATGCTGGCCCTTGGTCCCAGGGGTACCAGTTACAAGGGACTTACCTGGATGCCAGGGTGTGCCAATTGTGGAAACAAAGGTACAGTTTAGGGAAAGAACACTGGTGCTGGGGCCTGGTTAGCAGGCCTCAGCACACTTTCAAATCATAACTTGGCATCAGCAAAGGCAAAAAGTCAGGGGGTAAACATGCCAAGGAGGCATTTCCTTACACATGTGATCTAGGTAAATGACCTGGGAAGTTTAAGATGGCTATACTATGGCAGAATAGCAATTTTTCTGGCAACTCACATTGTAAGACATAATGCTTTGATTGTTTCAGCATTGTGTAGGCATTAGCAGCCACCAGGAATATTCCTGTAAAATTACCATTGTGTGATGAACCTATTCCTTAATGGACTGTTTTATTTAGACCATGTCAGTTCGATTGATTGGGTGTTTCTCAATCACTCATCTTTGGAATAGCGACTTTAGGGAGTTCATCTTGCCCCAGGAGAGCCAGGAGGCGGGGCATCTTTTTGTTCTGTGATGATTGAACTGCTGAGATTATGTCCAGATCGAATTGAATAATGGCTGCTACAATGTATATCTGCACTTTTATAGCATATTTCACAGCCTTATTGGTGGCAGAATTGTTTTAGAGTGGATTCCCTTACTGGGCCACCAGGTGCTGGACATCCACAAACAGAAGATGCATTTTGAAGTCAGCAATCTGTACCCAGAGGTGTTTCGATATTATTGTCTTTCCTTATTTTTAAGATTTATAAACATTGGTTTCCCAATGCCTAAAATTTATGTTATACAATTGAACATAAAATGAAGTCTCAGGGACTATCAATGTAGGGACTGAAGCATCAGCATTTTTGCAAGACTAGTAGGAGACCATTTAGTTCTGCTACTTGTGCATTTGACTTCCCTAAAGGCTTCACGTGTACACGTGTTCATTCTAAATCCCCGAAACCCCTTGCACATCTGCACAAGTAATCTGTATCTGACTGTGACGCGCGGGTTCTATCTTCCTCTGCTGGAGACACAGAGTAGAAGGTTCTCCCTTTATAAAGCACCTGTAAGCTCCGCCCGCTGAGCCACGCCCCGTCCACCCTCGAAGTAGGTAAAGGAATTCCTGCCTTTTACCACGATGATGGACAGCTTTCCAAAACGACCCCACTGCGTTTACCGCCGATTTCCGGTGGTGCGTTGTTGATGCTCAGAAGCACGAGGACATCTCCACAAAGACGCACTAGTAACAATCACATTGCCAAAGGCACACAAGGTTGCTGGAGACGTTTACCCCGTGGCCCATCAAGTACCCTTAGTGTACAATATAAACGGGGCGTATAAAAACATGCTAGGTTACACTTACTTACATACTCGTAGAAAATACTCCGGTTGGGTAGGGCACGATGCTCATTTTACAGAAACTAAACCTCAAAGGAAGCACTTACAAATATAATCGTAGCAGGTGCCGCAGTTGAAGCTCAGCTTCTGGAAAGGACAAGCCACCCTAACTCTTGGGCTTGGCAAAGATAAAGCAAGGCTGTGCGCTCAGAGATCCCATAGCAGAAAAGATCTAGAATCCTTCCTGGAGGTGAACTAATGATGTACTGGAGCGTAATCTGTATCTGACTGTGACGCGCGGGTTCTATCTTCCTCTGCTGGAGACACAGAGTAGAAGGTTCTCCCTTTATAAAGCACCTGTAAGCTCCGCCCGCTGAGCCACGCCCCGTCCACCCTCGAAGTAGGTAAAGAAATTCCCGCCTTTTACCAGGATGATGGACAGCTTTCCAAAACGACCCCAATGCGTTTACCGCCGATTCCGGTGGTGCGTTGTTGATGCTCAGAAGCACAAGGACATCTCCACAAAGACGCACTAGTAACAATCACATTGCCAAAGGCACACAAGGTTGCTGGAGACGCTTACCCCGTGGCCCATCACGTACCCTTAGTGTACAATATAAACGGGGCATATAAAACATGCTAGGTAACGCTTACTGACATACTCGTAGAAAATGCTCCGGTTGGGTAGGCCGCGATGCTCATTTTACAGAAACTAAACCAATAACAATAAAATACACACACACTCTTTTAAACCTGTCTGACTAAGTATTTTTTACCTATGATTCTAATTATGTATTGTATGTGCATATGTGTGTGTATTCATGTGTGTGTGTGTATAAATATATATATATATGTGTATGTATGTGTATATGTTGTTTCTGTGCCTGGCATGTTTGTGGATCATTGCATGGGTTGTTATACTAGATATCTATGAATTTCTGCTCTCTTTTTATCACACTTATCTACTCATCACTCTTATGTCATGTCTCTATCAAACTATCCTCCATTCTCACTCGGACTCATCCCAAATCCCTTCGACCACTTTCATCTCCTAAATATCTCTGCCTAAGCTCTTCCCTCCACCTCCACATCTAACTCACCAAACCTCACTCTACCTCTGTGACCTCCCACACAACCCTACTAAATTCTCCTGCATTCATCTCACCCTGCTACTATGCTCTCCCTAACCCTTCCACATCCTCTTTCTCCTCCGCTCCCCTTTTATTCATCTCAAGCCTTTGGATTGAGTAAATGAAGGATAAACTCCCAACTAACACTTCTGGATTTCTTTCCTCCTCCACCCCTCCATTACTCCAGTCAATCTAACTAACAAACTCTCATATCCGCAACTCAAATTAACTCATAATAATACTAAAACTGTACTCCTTATTTAAATTATACTAATCCATCACTAATTCTTGTTGGGTACCGGAGTAGCGTGCTACTCATCGAAAAGCGCTTCGACGCCTCGTCAGGGGTAGTAAGCGCTATATAAATACGATTACAATTACAATTACAATTACAATTACAAGTTGCTGAATACCGCTGTTTAATGCCTGTTGCAGGCTATGGTGTTACATTCATGTAACATACATCATAATGCCCTATTACTTACCAGTAATCTTCATTATTCCTGGTCCTGTTGTCCTTGTCCCATTCATGACATATGTAGATATCTACTATCTCACAGACAGGAAAAAGAACAAAAGGAATGCTGGAACCCTACCCCACCCTCTCCCACCGGGAGTATTTAACACATACTTACCCAGCATTTGTTCTGAACTACCAAGCCCCACCTATGAAGGCCGGCCGTTCAAGAGGGTGGGTGGGTGTGATGTCATGAATGAGACGAGGACAACAGGACCAGGAGTAATGAAGATTACCAGTAAGTAATAGGGCATTATCTTCTGGTCCACTAGTCCTCGTACCATTCATGACATATAGAGATTACCAAAGCCAAGAACCCACCCTTCATACAATGAACACATCACAAAAAGACACAACACAGGTCTATAGCACCTAAAAGTGATTTATTAATCAGAGGCAGAAACAAATCAGGAGCGCACTGCCTGCAAGACCCCCAAACCAAAATTCTCATCATCACCCAGCACATTCTTGAGATGATAATGCCTGACAAAAGGTATTGGATAACGCCCATGTAGCAGCCCGACAAATCGCTGAAATTGCCCCCCCCCAAACTCTGCCCATGAAACTGCCACCCTCCAAGTAGAGTGCCCTTGCACCCCTGCAGGAGAAAGAGACCCAGCTGGAGAGTAAGCCAGCTCAATCACCTGGTTGATGCACCTGCTAATGGACACAAAGGAGGACTTCTCACCCCGGGTGGAAGCCCTAAAAGAGACCAACAAGGACCTGCAAAGCTTGCTTTACACCCAAACAAGGACCAAGCCACCTCCTCAACAGAGCCTGACCCAATCACCAAGGCAGGTAAAGCAACTTCCTGGGTATATGAAACAGGGATGCCACCTTTAGGAGGAATCCAACCACAGAACCACCCCATCATTAAAAAAAGACAGAAAAGGTTCCTGAGTCATCAGAGCCCACAACCCACCAAGCCGCCTGGCTGAAGTGATGGCCACCAGAAACACAATTTTAATGTCTGCAAGTTCCAAAGGCTCAAAAGGAGCTGACACCACAGCGTTCAAAACCAGAGGCAAGTCCAAAAAAGAAAATAAGGTTTCACCAAGGTGTGGGAAAGGGAAAAACCACGCAACAACCTATCCACCAGATCGTCAAAATCAGCCAGGTTCCCCAAGGGGAGCAAAACACTTTTATAGCAGCCCATTGGGCCCTCAAAGTGGAAACTGCCAACCGTTTCTCAAACCTTCTCACAAGAATTGCAACACATCAGTCAAAGAACACTCCAGGGGAGACAACTGAAGAGATCCACACAAATGCTGGAAATTACCCAAATGCCTCTCATAGGATTTCAAAGTAGAAGGCCTATGGAATTGCTGGAGAGCCACCGCTAAATGCCTGGTAACCCCATGCCCTGCAATCCTCACCATTCAATTTCCACACTGAGAGACAAAGCCTCTGAAGAGCCAGTGATGGAATTGACCCCGTAGGAGAGGGAGAGCAGGGAATCATCCAGGGACCCTAAACTGCCATCAGCTTCAGACTGGGAAACCAAGAGCAACGGGCCCAAAATAGCACCACCACCACTACCATCCTGAACTCCCCCATTAGATGAGCCAGAAACTGGGGAATCAGAGCAATCAGTGGAAAGGCGTACAACAGACGGTGTGGCCAAGTAAGTGTCAGAGCATCTACCTCCTAAACCCCCTACTGCTGGGTGTGGGCGCAAAACCTTGGAACCTACACATTGAGCCGGGATGAAAATCGGTCAAGGAAAGGCACACCAAACCACTCCAATATCTGAAGAACTACTTCCCTGGTGGGAGACAGGTCTTGAAAGGGAGGAAACACAGATTGAGGACATCAACCACCCCATTGTCCACTCCCTTGATGTGAACTACCACCAGAGACTGAAGATGCCCCTTCCCCCACTGAAAGAGAGGTAGAGTCACTGCACTCAGAGACCTGGAACCGATCCCGCCTGATTGTTCAGATAAGTCACAGTTACCTGGTCTGTTGCCCTCCCCAGTGCAGCTCCTGCTGCTGCTGCCTCTGCTTTGGACGGACTGAGAGCCTGCCTGACTCTCAGTTCGAGGCCCACCTGCAGGCTCCTGCCTGCACCTCATCCCTGGTGGCCTAGTCGCCATCCTCTAGTAAGTATTTTCTGTCTCTCTTTACTCCTGCCTTTTACTTCTGCCTTTACTTTTGTTTTTTACTTCTGTTTCTTTTTCTGTCTCTTTTCCATTTTTCTCCCATGTTTTTCCCCATGCTGCTGCTGCCCCTGCGGCCCGCCTCCCTCCCTCACCCGCAAAGCGCTTTTCCCGCCCTCCCGCCTCCTAGCTGACCAGACCCCCAACCTCCCTCCCCTTCTTAATGGTGGCTTGTGCGTGGCTGCTCAGTGGACATGCCAAAGGCAAGCCGATCTGCGCCCGTCCGCGCCTGGACCGCGCCCAGCGCCACAGACCCTGGTTCTCGCCCCGTCTGCCGGTTCAACGCCAGCACTCTATGCGCCCTCAATCTGGGAAGATCAGCAGCCTGCCACCAAACCGACCCCAGGAACACCCATGGACCTTTTTCTTGCTGTGCGTGCTCCAGCACCCTCCAAGGACCACCCCATGATCCCACACCAAGCACGGACAGCCACCTCAAGTGCATACTCCTCAACACACGCTCCCTCGTCAAGCACGCAGTAGAAGTCTGGTACGTCCTCGACTCAACAGCCCCGGACGTCGCCTTCTTCATGGAGACTTGGATCACCCCCACCACTGCCCCAGACATCGTCACAGCCATCCTGGACAACTACAAAATCATCCACAAGGACAGAGTCAACCGGCCTGGAGGAGGCGTTGCTATAATCTACATGAACAACCTCCGCCTGACTACCACTGAGTTGCAGTCTCAGTCAACTCACGAGCACCTACATTTCCAGATCCAGACCAACCCAAACACCTCCCTACGTGGCAGCCTCATCTACGGACTACCCGGACCGACCCCAGTTCTGCGAAGACATCACCGACCTCGTCACCCCCCAAGCACTCACCTCCTCCGACTACATCCTACTCAGAGACCTCAACTTCCACCTTGATACCCACGATGACCCCAACACCTCAATCCTCCTGGTCAACCCCACAACTCTCATCCTCAAACAACTCGTCAACGTCCCCACCCACAGAGCCGGACACATTCTCCGCCCCGTTTTCTCAGCTGGGGACAACATCACCATCTCCCACACCTCCGAACACCATTGGACCAACCAAAAGTGCATCTACTTTACCTACACAAAGAACACCTCACGCTACTACACCCCCACCCCCCCAGCAGACTCTGGAGCAAAGTCGGGGAAGCACAACTCACTAATGCTTTCAACCACTCCCTCCCACTGGGCGCAGCAGATGCAAATAAAGCCGCAAGCAACCTCCACCGCTGGCTTTCAAACTGCACCGACAACGTAGCCCTCCTAAGGAAAACAGCAGGGAATCGACAGAGCAAAACACCCAAGTGGTTTACAACAGACCTACAGGAATTCAAGCGCTCCTGCAGACAAATGGAACGTAAATGGAGGATGTTAGAAATGGGGACTTTGGTTGACAGTCAGGTTACCCCCTGTTCAAGCAAGGACCCTCACTCTAGTCAGAGTAAAAGAGAATCACCCTCAGCTAACCCCTGCTTACCCCCTTGGTAGCTTGGCAGAGCAGTAGGCTTAACTTCAGAGTGCTAGGTGTAAAGTATTTGTAACAACACACAGAGTAACTTAATGAAAACACAACAAAATAACACAACACAGGTTTAGAAAAATAGGAAATATTTATCTAAACACAACAAGACCAAAACAACAAAAATCCACAATACACAAGTCAAGTTATCAATAAAGTACTAAGTAGTTCTAAACACACACTAACACTGTTAGCGTGAAGATGTACCTTGGGTGGAAATCCAGCCGCACGATGATTCAAAAACCATGCAGCGCGGGTTTCGATCTCCGAGTCTCCGTCAGTGATGCTGCGTGTCGTTTCTCCTGCTCCGTGCGTCGATTCTTCGGTCGCGTTTCCGGCGAGCGTCGATTTTCAGCCACGGAGCCGGCGGCACTTCGGTTCTTCAGCCACAGATCGGAGTTGCATAGATCTTTTCCCCGCACGGCGCTCTGTGCGTGGATTTCCTCCTTTTAGGCTGCCAGCTTCTCCTTTCAGGGTCCCAAGAACTGGATGGGCACCACAGGGCAGAGTAGGAGTCTCTCCAGAGACACCAGGTGCTGGCAGAGAGGTCTTTGCTGTCCCTGAGACTTCAAACAGGAGGCAAGCTCTAAATCAAGCCCTTGGAGAGTTCTTCTCAAGATGGAAGGCACACAAAGTCCAGTCTTTGCCCTCTTACTCTGGCAGAAGCAGCAACTGCAGGATAGCTCCACAAAGCACATTCACAGGCAGGTCAGCTTTCTTCCTCAGCTCTTAAGCTCTTCTCCAGGCAGAGGTTCCTCTTGGTTTCCAGAAGTGTTCTAAAGTCTGTGGTTTTGGGTGCCCTTCTTGTACCCAATTTCTCCCTTGAAGTAGGCCTACTTCAAAGTAAAGTATCTTTTGATGTGAAATCCTTCCTTGCCCAGGTCAGGCCCCAGACACTCACCAGGGGGTTGGAGACTGCATTGTGTGAGGGCAGGCACAGCCCTTTCAGGTGTGAGTGACCATTCCTTCCCTCCCTCCTAGCACAGATGGCTCATCAAGATATGCAGACTACACCCCAGCTCCCTTTGTGTCACTGTCTAGTGAGGTGCAACCATCCCAACTGTCAAACTGACCCAGACACAGAATCCACAAAAGGCAGAGTCACAGAAATGGTATAAGTAAGAAAATGCCCACTTTCTAAAAGTGGCACTTTCAAGCACACAATCTTAAAATCAACTTTACTAAAAGATGTATTTTTAAATTGTGAGCTTAGAGACCCCAAACTCCACATGTCCACCCGCTCCCAAAGGGAATCTTTACTTTAGTGAGATTTAAAGGTAGCCTTCATGTTAACCTATGAGAGGGACAGGACTTGCAACAGTAAAAAACGAATTTAGCAATATTTCACTGTCAGGACATATAAAACACATTACTATGGGGGTCATTACAACCTTGGCGGTCTTTTAACAAGACCGCCGAGGGACCGCCGTGCGGAAGACCGCCAGTAGTGGCGGTTTGCCGCTCGGCATATTATGACTGTTGGCTGCTCTCCGTCCTCTTTACGACGGAGAGCCGCCAACAGCCATAGTGGCGGGCGACGGGGAAGTGGAGGATGCTCCACCGCCACACCAACAGAACACCGCCCAGCGAATGACGTCCTGTGATTCGGCGTGGCGGTGTTCTGTTGGCGGTGTGGTGTCGGCGGAGCAGCCCCCATGGCTCCTGTCCCTTCCCGGAGGATCGATGGACAAGGTAAGTCGATCGTCGAATAGGGGAGGGGGGTGGGGGTTGTTGTGTGTTGTGTGGGTGCATGGGGGTGTGTGTCTGTGTATGTAGAGGGGGGTGTGAGTGCGTGTATGCTTGCGGGTGTGTTGCGGGTGTTGGGAATGAGTGCGTGTATGTCTGTATGGATGTGTGCGTGTATGTCTGTATATGGGTATGCGTGTCTGACTGAGTGTGTGGATGCAGACATGTATGTTGGTGTGTGTGCGTGTATGTGTGTTGGTGGTGCCTGCGTGCGTGTCGTGTGTCTGTGAGTTATGTGATGTTGGGGGTCGGGGTGGGGAGGGGGGGGGGGGGAGACCCCTATCAGTGCCAGGGAAGGAATTCCCTGGCACTGATAGGGCTTACCGCCATGGATTACCGCTGAAAATCCACGGCGGTAAGCCGGGACGAAATACCGGCGGCGGTATTGTGACGGCCGCCAGGCTGGAGACTCAGGTCTCCAGCCCAGAGGTCGTCTCCGCCCTGGCGGGCGGAACGGTGAAGCGGCGGATGACCATTGCGGTAACCGCCATGGTCATAATACTCACAAAAAGACCGCCAGCCTGTTGGCGGTCTTAATGCCGTTTTACCACCATCCGCCAGGGTTGTAATGACCCCCTATATGTCCTACCTAAACCATACACTGCATCCTGTCCTTGGGGCTAACTAGGGCCCACCTTAGGGGTGTCTGACATGTAAGAAAAGGGAAGGTTTAGGCCTGGCGAGTGGGTACACTTGCCAAGTCGAATTTAGAGTTAAAACTGCACACACAGACACTGCAATGGCAGGCCTGAGACATGATTACAGAGCTACTGTGGGTGGCACAACCAGTGCTGCAGGCCCACTAGTATAATTTGATTTACAGGCCCTGGCACCTCTAGTGCACTTTACTAGGGAGTTACTAGTAAATCAAATATGCCAGTCATGGATAAGCCAATCACATACACATTTTGTAAAGGAGCACTTCCACTTTAGCACTGGTTAGAAGTGGTAAAGTGCTCACAGTAACAAAAACAGCAAAATCAGAGTCCAGCACACATCAACAACCTGGGGAACAAAGACAAAAAGTTAAGGGAGACCACGCTAAGGATGAAAAGTGTAACAGAGGATCAGCAAATCAACCGAAGGCCGCACAGTCTACAAAAATGCAGTCACCATGCACCACCAGAACATCAGAGCTGCCAAAAAAGCCACCTTTCAAACATGCCTCAACACCAGCGCTCACAAAAGCAAAGTGCTCTTCGTCATCATCAAAGAGTTCACAAACCTCAGGACAGACACCTCTTCCATCCCTCCTCCCAAGACCTCTGCAACAACCTTGCCACCTTCTTTCACCGTAAGATCCAGGACTTCTACGAAGGCTTCAGGAACCAAATCCTGCCAGCACCGCTCACCACCACGGACCTAGCACCTCACCAGATACTGGACCCCCATCACCACAGAGGACACTCAAAGACTGATGAACTCCATCCACTCTGGAGCACCCTCAGATCCATGCCCTCATCACATCCTCAACCTGGCCAGCACCACCATAGCACCGGAGCTCTGCCGAACCATCAACCGATCCTTCGAGACAGCCACATTCCCCTCAGACTGAAAGCATGCCGAAATCAGTCCACTACTCAAGAAACCCACTGCCGGCCCTAGGGAGCTGAAAAACTACAGACCAGGTCTATCTGCTCCCTTTCCCAGCAAAAGTAATGGAGAAAGCCGTCAACAAGCAACTCACTGAATTCCTCGAGACACATCGTACTGTAGACCACCGTAACATAGACCCGTTATAGTCCGGATACAGAAGCAACCACAGCTCTGAAACCGCACTCTTAGCAGCCATCAACATACGCATTATACTGGACCCCGAAGGCACTGCCGCACTCATCCTCCTCGACCTCTCCGCTGCAGTTGACACCGTCTCCCACTCCACCCTCTGCGACAGACTGCACGATGCCGGCATCCAAGACAAAGCCCTGGACTGGATCAAGTCCTTCCTCACTGGAAGAACACGGAGGGTCAGACTACGGCCGTTCACATCCGAACCTAAAGACACTTGCTGCGGAGTGCCCCAAGGATCTTCACACTTTTCAAGATCACATTGCCCTGCTTGCCAAGATAACGAAACAAGATGAGCTAAACATAGGTGGTCATTACAACCCTGGCGGTCGGTGTTAAAGCGGCGGTAGGACCGCCAACAGGTCAGCGGTAAAAATTTTGCAATTCAACCGTGGCGGAAACTGCCAACAAAGACAGCCACTTTAACACTCTGACCGCCACGGCGGTGCAGACAAAAGGTGCGGCGGTCACCGCCAACAGACAGGCGGAGGACAAAGTACCGCCCACAGTATCACAACCTACCAATCCACCACCTTTTCCGGGGCGGATTCACCATGAACAAAAACACGGCAGAAACAGAACTTCGAAGGGAAAACGCTCACCTCTACACACCCCATGAGGAACTAGGACACCGTGGAGCCGGAACTCCAAATTCTCCCTGCGATAGTCTTCCTGATCCTCTACCAGGAGCACGAACGCCGGCGGCGAAGACCACGGTGAGTACTGCACCTACGACACAGGGGAGGCAAAAAACAGGGACACACACATGCAACACCCCCACCCCCACCCTCACCCACTACAACACACACACTAATACATATTAATACATGATAGTAACACCCCCCAACTCCCCGGAAGAATGCAAAGACAAAAGGAAATGAGTGTAACCACTGTAATATATTAAAAGCAAGTATGCAAAAATACATATATACACCATTAACAAAATATACACCAAGCATAGTAGTCCAGGTAGTGCTCCAATTAAGTCCGTGGAACACTGGGCCCACACGGTATGGGCGAGGCCCACACAAGATCCCCGACCATGACGGAGAGAACACTGCAGGGGCATCAGAGAGCAAGATAACAGGCACCTCATGGGGAGGGAAAGGGGGGCACCTCAGTCGGTTGAGTGCACGACGCCAAATCCACGAGAGGGCCACATGCCTACTGTTCAATCATGGGGAGTGCAAAGCCACAGTCTCTCAAGTCTCTACAGTGGGTGGGTTGCCCACTGTTCAATCCTGGGGAGTGCAAAGCCACAGTCTCTCAAGTCTCTACAGTGGGTGGTTGGCCCACTGTTCAATCCTGGGGAGTGCAAAGCCACAGTCTCTCAAGTCTCTACAGTTGGTGGGTTGCCCACTGTTCAATCCTGGGGAGTGCAAAGCCACAGTCTCTCAAGTGGATAACAGTCTCCTAAGGACAAAGGTAGTGGATGGATCTCTCCACTGGTTCTGGAGGGGGCTTGGTGCCCAGAGTGCTTCATCCTGCTAAGGACAGAGGTAGTGGATGGATCTCTCCACTGGTTCTGGAGGGGGCATGGTGCCCAGAGTGCTTCATTCTGCCCGTGACGGACTCAGTAGCGTCAGTGCCCTTGGCGCTCATGGGCCAGTGTTGCTTGAGGCGGCGGTGCCCTGTTCAGCGGTGCTTGAGACAGCGGTGCCCTGTTCAGCGGTGCTAGAGACGGCGGTGCCCTGTTCAGCGGTGCTAGAGACGGTGATGCCCTGTTCAGCAGTGCTGTGAGACGGCGGTGCCCTGTTCAGCAGTGCTTGAGACGGCGGTGCCCTGTTCAGCGGTGCTTGAGACAGCGGTGCCCTGTTCAGCGGTTATTGGAGCGGCGGGCTCCTTTGCAGTGACTCAGCTGGGTCCTTCATGGCCCAGCTGGGCATTTGCGGTCCTTCATGGCCCAGCGGGGCTTGTGCTCGCGGTCCTCTCTGTCCCAGCGGGGCTTGTGCTGGCGGTCCTCTCTGTCCCAGCGGGACTTGTGCTGGCGGTCCTCTCTACCCCAGCGGGGCTTGTCATGGCGGTCCTCTCTGTCCCAGCGGGTCTTATGCTGGCGGTCCTCTCTAGCCCAGCGGGGCTTGTGCTGGCAGTGGCCAGTGGGGATGATGGCTGTGGCCTCCTGGTCAGCGGGGATGATGGCTGTGGCCTCCTGTTCAGCGGGGATGATGGCTGTGGCCTCCTGGTCAGCCGGGGATGATGGCTGTGGCCTCCTGGGCAGCGGGGATGATGGCTGTGGCCTCCTGGGCAGCGGGGTTGATGGCGGTGTCCTTTGCCGTGCTGCTCTTCCCAGACTTTCCTGCTTTCTTGTAGCCCTTTCCTACCTTGGAAGGTGTTGCAGATAACTCCACACTCCCACCGGGACCCCTGGGAGTGGCTTTGGTGGCTGGAGACTTCCCCCTCTCCCGCCGGGCACTGGCAAACTTCTGATGCTTCACAGGTGGGGGACTGTCTGTGCTGTGGCTCCGTGCCATACTGGCTGCCCTAGTGGCCGGTGCACTCCGGATTCCGGTGACTACAGGCACCACTGGTCCCGGAGATGTTGTGGCTGAGGTGCTAGTTCGGGACCTAGGAGACGGACAGGGTGGGAGAGGTGTGGACAGGAAAAGTTTTTGGGAGACACTGGGACGGGTAGCTGGAGGGGGTTTGGGAGTGGAGGAAGAGGTTGTGGTTGTGGGAGGTGTTCGTTTGCTGACTCTGGGTGAAGGTGCATGCGCTGGAGGCTGTCGTGAGGTGGAAGGCTGTTGGGTGGGTGTGTGCCTGCATTTGTGTATCTTGGGAGGTGGCGTCACAGCTGCACTGGGAGAGGACACAGGGGACGTGTGAATGGTAGTGGGGGTGGTGACTGCACGTGAGCGGGGTGTGGTGGTGGGTGTGCTGGTGATGGCAGAAGTGGCTGTAGAGGTAGGGCATGCAGGTGTGAGTGTAGAAGAGGCTGGGAGGGAGGAGGGAGACGAGGAGGAGGGGGACACAGTGGAGGCAGTGGATGTTGGTGTGTCTGCATGTGTGTGATGCTTGTGTAAGTGCCTGTGGGATGTGTGGTGCTTATGTTTGCCTGAGCTTCCCTTGTGTGTTGACGTGTGTGCATGCTGGTCTAGATGTGTGCTTGGGATAGGCTGGGGTACAAGGGATTGGGTCTGGGTGGAGGAAGTTGGAGGGGGGAGGCTAGACACTGGGACAATGCCTGCCATCAGTGCTGAGGCCAGAGTCTGAAAAGCTCGCTGAAGGGCTGCCTGACCAGAATGAATGCCCTTCAGGAATGTATTGGTTTGTTGCAACTGCCTTTCGACACCCTGGATGGCATTCAAAATGGTAGACTGCCCAACAGTGAGGGACCTGAGGAGGTCAATGGCCTCCTCACTGAGGGCAGCAGGGGTGACTGGGGCAGGGGCTGAGATGCCTGGGGCGAAGGTGATGCCCACCCTCCCGGGTGAGCGGGCATGGGGCAAAGGCTGAGGGGCTGCTGGGAGGGCAGTGCTGGAAGGGGGGTGGCAGCTGTACCTGTAGATGGGGGGGCACAGATGTTGCCGTCACCACAAGGGAGCTCCCATCAGAGGACGAGTCTGTGACGCTGGTCTCTGCTCCTGTCCCCGCCGTGGAGCTCCCCTCGCCCTCCGTCACACTGGTGAAGTCCGAGTCCGTGGTGTGGCCCTCCATGGCCATGTGGGAGGCAGCCCCCTCGTGCTCCGGTGCCACTGCTCCTCCGCCTGATAATGCTAATGCACACAAGAACAGGGAGACCACAAAAAGGGGGGGATGACAGAAGAAAGACATGTTGAGTGCATGAATTACCGCTACCGTTGGCGGACACGACAGACACACAAGCCCCCTGCACTACGCCGCGCTCTTGGGCTCCACTGTTCAATTCCTGGGAAATGGCCTACTAGGCTATGGGCGACATCTGCTCAAATGGATGACAAAGGGGCATGACTAGGTGTACTTGGCACTCTACAGAGGTGCGGTGGGGTGCCACATGACCTGCCTTACGGAGGGTCCTTGCCTACGGAACTCGCCCTGGCCTAGGGAAACCCACAGCCCACCTCCCTCACCCAGACCCCTCCCCTGCGCGCAAAATCAGCAGTATGAGATTGTACTCACCCCCTTGTGGCTGCTGTGATGCCCACAAGCGCCCAGCCAAGTCTGGGTACGCAACCGCCAGGATCCTGAACATCAGGGGTGTCATGGTGCGACGGGCACCCCTCCCACGTTGGGAGGCCATCCCCAGCTGAGCCTCCGCCGTCTTCTTGCTCCAGTGGGGAATGTCCTCCCATCTTTTCTGGCAGTGGGTGCTCTGTCTGTGGTAGACCCCCAGGGTCCTGACGTCCTTGGCGATGGCACGCCAAGTATATTATTGCTGGTGGGCGCTGACCCACATGATTTGTACAGGGGGAAGAGAAACTTATTACCAACTGCACCGTCACAGTCATTGGCCCCCATCCCTACCCTTGGCATGTGGCACATGCCCTCATCGTCGTTTCATGCACACCACACTCTCCCCCCTTCCTTCTTACATCTACCCCTCTAGACACAGGCATAGCCCATACAGCATGCTCCCAGTGTACTTACCTGTTTGTCTGGAGGACCGTAGAGTAGCGTGCACTGGGGGAGGACCCGATCCGCGAGTTTCTCCAACTCCTCCGATGTGAAGGCAGGGGCCCTTTCTCCAGACACTCGAAACATTGTCTCTTCCAGACCGAGGTCACAGCAGCACTTGCAGAGTAGGTCCTCTCCTGTCGAAGATCAGGTATCGAGTGATTGAACAGATAGAAATGGCGGTCATATCCGTGGCGGTGCGTACCGTCACCGCCGGCGTACATCGTCATTGGCTCCTGGGACCCATAGGGTCCAATGTTAACCAATGCAGCATTGCGCCGCGGTCTTTGACCGCCTACCGCGACGGTGTACAACGCCAGTGCAGTTACCTCACATCCAACTGCCCCACTTTAGAGGTCAGGTAGGCGCCATTTCAGGGGCCCACATGGCTTCATTTTTAACTGCGTCACACATACCTAGGCCTAGACTCAACACACATGCAGGCCACTTTTTAAATTATGATTGGTGTTCTGTGTAAGCTGTGGGTACGTACCTATAAGTTGTTTGACTCTGTGCTCGCTGTTGTCCTTCATAGGCACCGTCCGCTGGGACATGTGAGGAGATGGCGGCATCCTCCGGTGTACCGACCGTTGGTGGACCTGTTGACAATGGAGGAAAGACATGTGATCATCACATACAGGCCTGACCGTGCCACAATCCAGGAACTGTGTACCCAGTTGGAGCCATACCTGATGTCAGCTATCCGCCATATCACAGGAATTCACCCTCAAATGCAGGTGCTGTCAGTGCTCCATTTCCTTGCAAGTGGGTCATTTCAAACAACAGTGGCCATAGCATCAGGGATGTCCCAGCCTATGTTTTCCAACGTGTTGTCCAGAGTGTTGTCTGCCCTGCTGAAACACATGAGGAGCTACATCGTTTTCCCTCAGGTGGAGGATTTGCCTACAGTGAAAGGTGATTTCTATGCCCTGGGACATATCCCCAACCCCATAGGTGCCATTGATGGGACACATGTGGCTTTGGCCCCCCCCAAAGGAGTGAACAGGTGTACAGAAACTGGAAAAGTTATCATTCGATGAATGTACAGATGGTATGTTTGGCCGACCAGTACATCTCCCATGTGAATGCCAAGTTCCCTGGCTCAGTGCATGACGCCTACATCCTGCGGAATAGCAGCATCTCTTATGTGATAGGTCAAATCCAGAGGCACCGTGTGTGGCTATTAGGTGAGCACCTGGAAGCAAGACAGTGGGAATGGTTGTCTGGGTCTGGGGATATCCCTCCAGATTAGTGTGTGTCTAACAGTTGTCCCTCGCCATTTGCAGGTGACTCTGGTTACCCCAACCTGTCATGCTACTGACCCCAGTGAGGAATCCCAGGACAAGGGCAGAGGAATGCTACAATGAGGCCCATGGGCGAACTAGGAGGGTGATCGAGCAGACCTTCAGCCTCCTGAAGGCCAGGTTCAGGTGCCTCCATACGACAGGTGGATCCCTATTCTACTCTCCAAAGAAGGTGTGCCAGATCATCGTGGCCTGCTGTATGCTTCACAATTTGGCTTTGCAATGACAGGTGCCTTTTCTGCAGGAGGATGGTCCACATGGTGGTGTTGTTGCAGCTGTGGAGCCTGTGGACAGTGAAGACGAGGAAGCAGAAGAAGAAGACATGGACAACAGGGACTCATTGATCCAGCAATATTTCCAGTGAAACACAGGTAAGAATACAAACCTGCCTACTACATGTACTTAAACACTACTACCTCTCTACTGTCTGTCGTTTTCACCCAGTGTATGGTCACTGAGTTGTCACTTTCCCTTACGATTTCACAGATGTGGGTACCAATGTGTGACATCTGCTTTGATTCCTCATGGACTACAGCTGTGTGACATAGGTATGTTGACATTACAAATGAAAGAGCTTTTTGCCACAGTAATTGCTAATACACTATTCCGAAATCACAGACTGACTCCAGATTGTTTTGTGCTTTAAGGGTGTTTATTTAAGTGCTCAATATTGGAGGGGGTAGAAAAAAGGTGAGGGGTGAGGGGTGATGGTGGAGGAATGTCCATGGCAGAGTTCAGTCTATTAGTCTCACAGGTGCATTGCCCTAATGGGCATAGGAAGTGGAGCTGGGGCAGTTTAAGGATGGACAGAGTGACAAAGTGGGACAGTAGGATGACATTCAGGGTGGTCTCATTTCTTGGCGGGGGTCTTGGCATCGTTCTCTGTCTTTGTCCTGGATCTCAGGGACTGTTTGCGGGGTGGTTCTCCCTCTGCAGGGGGTGGGGTGCTGGTGTGGTGGTCCTGTGGCGGTGCCTCCTGTCCACTAGCGCCGGCGGAGGTGGTGGGCAGTTCATCGTCCATGCTAGTGTCAGGGGCCCCTTGTAGTGCCACAGTGTCCCTCTTGGTGTTGAGTATTTCCTTCAGCACCCCTATGATGGTGCCCAGGGTGGAATTGATGGCTCTGAGTTCCTCCCTGAAGCCCAAATACTGTTCCTCCAGCAGGCGCTGGGTCTTCTTAAACTTGGCCAGTGCCGTTGCATCGTCTCCTGGGAGTGGTGGTAATCTCCCATGATGTTGGAGAGGGCCTCGTGGAGAGTGGGTTCCCTGGACCTGTCCGCCCTCTGTCACACAGCAGCACTCCCAGTTCCCCTGTGTTCCTGGGCCTCTGTCCCCTGGACTGTGTGCCCACTACCACTGCCCCAGGTCCCTGTTGTTGTTGGGGTGGTGGGTTATCCTGGGTTCCCTGTAGTGGTGGACACACTGCTGATTGATGTGTCCTGGGGACGGAGGTATGGGCCCACTGGGTGGGTGCTGTGCTGGTGTTTCCAGAGTGGGGAAGGTCTGTGGTGGCCTGTGACTGGGTGAGGGGAACCGACTGTCCAGAGGTCCCCGATGGGCCGGGCTTGTCATCTAGATCCAGTTGGACAGAGGTGCTGTCATCACTGTGGGCCTCTTCTGTTTGTGGTGTGGACATGTGTGGACCCTCCTGTCCGGTGACATTGGGTAGGGGTCCTGCAGGGGTATAAAAGGATGTTTATTACATCTGTGTGTGCCATGGTGTGCAATAGGTGGGTGACCGTGTATCCCTGTGCTTGCATTCCTGTGTGGGACCTTGTGTGATGATGGTTTAGGGGTGTGTATGGGTATGTGCAGTGGGCATGCTTTAGTGATGGGTGTCCATGCTTTGTTGTTGCATGCAGGGCTTGGTGTTAGGATGTGTGGTTTGTAATGTTGGGACATTTGTGAGGAGTTAGAGTGATGGGGGTGAGGGTGAGGGTATGTGCTGGCATGCAGGTAGGGTGGGGGATGTAATAGTTAAGATTTGACTTACCAGAGTCCATTCCTCCACCTACTCCTGCGAGACCCTCAGGATGCAGAATCGCCAAGACCTGTTCCTCCCATGTTGTTAGTTGTGAGGGAGGAGGTGGGGGTACGCCGCCAGTCCGCTGAACCGCAAGGTGGTGTCTTGAGACAACGGAACGCACCTACCTCGGTAGGTCATTCCACCTCTTCCTGATGTCCTCCCGATTTCTTGGGTGCTGTCCCACTGCGTTGACCCTGTCCACTATTCTTCGCCATAACTCCATCTTCCTAGCCATGGAGGTGTGCTGCACCTGTGCTCCGAATAGCTGTGGCTCTACCCGGACGATTTCCTCCAGCATGACCCTGAGCTCCTCCTCCGAGAACCTGGGGTGTCTTTGCCGTGCCATGGGGTGGTGTAGGTGATGTGTGGGGTGGTGTGTGGGGTGATAAGTGTGCTGATATGTAGTGGTGTGTAGTGTGAGGTGCGTAGAAGTTATGTGGGTGATGGTGCTGTGTGCCTGTGGATGCTAGTATTGTTGATGGTGGTGTCTCTCTCTGGCCTTCTCTCAGTAATTGTGGTCATAGGGGTTTGTGGGTGATGTGGGGGGTGTGTTTTATATTGTATTGGGTGTGTGGGAGTGGTGTGTGTATGTGTATCAGGTATGTGTATTTTGAATTGTCCAATGTGGCTGTGTTTTGGATATGTGTGTGTATTTTGAGCACGGCGGTGTGTACCGCCAATGGAATACCGCACTTGAAAGTCCGCCGCGTGGATTCGTGGGTTGTGATAGTGTGGGCGTATTTCTGTTGGCGTGACGGTGGAGGATTTGTTTTCGCCAGTTTATCACTGACCTTTGGTGTGGCGGACTTGTGCGGGTGTATGAATTTTGGCGGATTCCATGCTGTGGGTCATAATAGCTGTGGTGGATTTCCGCTGCCGCAGCGGTGTCTTCACGGTCTTCTGCACGGCGGTAAGCGGCTTTTACCGCCAATGTTGTAATGACCGCCATAGTCTCCTACGCTGACGACACCCAACTGATCCTCTCCCAGTTCAAGGATTCTGCTCAAGCCAAGAGGAATTTCCACAACGGGATGAGAGCAGTCGCTGCCTGGCTGGAGGCCAGCTGCCTCACGCTCAACTCGGACAAGGCAGAGATCCTCGTGATCCGCTCCACCCCTTCTGCCTGGAATGACTCCTGGTGGTCCACCACTCAGGGTAACGCCCCCACCCCCACTGACTGTGCACGCAACCTGGGCATCATCCTGGGCTCCTCTCATCACTAGCAAACTGGATTACGGCAACACACTCTATGCCGGCATTCCCAAGAAACCTCAATCAAGACTACAAAGAATCCAGAATGCAGCAGACAGACTCATCCTGGACATCCCCTGAGACAGTCGCATCTCCTCCCACCTCAGAGACCTACACTGGCTCCCAGTCAACAAGCACATCACATACAACCTCTTGATCCACACCTACAAGTCACTACACAACATAGGACCAGTACACCTCATCCACGCCTCACCTTCTACGTACCTAACAGCCGTCTCCATTCCTCCCAGCTCACCCTTGCAGCCGTCCTCAAGATCCGGAAAAGTACAGCAGGAGGAAGATCCTTCTCCTACCTAGCATCCCGGACATAGAATGCACTACCTCTTAAGCTCAGGCAGACCGCATCACTGAAGCAGTTCAGGAAAGACCTCAAGACCTGGCTCTTCGACTGAGCAGCACACCCACATACAGTGCCTTGAGACCGTATGGATGATTAGCCATGCTCTACAAATCCTTCACTGATTGATTGATTTATTGACCTGATTGTCGGAACAAACCACCAAGTTGTGACCCACCAGAAGATGATGAAACCCCATGACCGCCCTGTAGACTGTCATCAGTTCCCTCCAATTGGAAGAACGCCTCTCCTCCTGAAGGGACCAATGAGCTTGCAGCTACCTGTCCCCCAGAGTTGCACCCCAACCAAAAGCACTGACAGCCATTTGTGAGGGCCAGCGGCAGGCCTGGCTGCAAAGGCATCCCCAGATTAGCTAAACTGTCCAACAACACAGATCAGGGAAGACCACAGGAAGCACTGGGAACAGCTAATCGAAGTCCTTGGTTCGTGGATCCTAAAAGGACAGCAGATGAATCCATAGAGGCTAAAGATGAAAGCATGACCAAGGGACCGTGAACACTGCAGCCACCATGTGTCCGAACAGCCACAACCAATGGCGTAACAGCACAAAAGCACTGCCCATTGCTCCCTTCATCATTGACTGAAACACCAACACCCTGGGAGCAGGAAGGAAAACCCTGTTGAGATTGGTACAAAATTAAGCCCCAATAAAAATAAAATTCTGAGAGGGCACCAACAGGCACTTTTCCAGGTTCCGAAGAAACCCATGAGCCCCAAGAGCTGCACACACCACCTGCAAGTTGTGAAGAAGCTGCTCCTCTGATGTAGCATGGAGCATCAATTGGTCCAGATAGGGATACAGGTGGAGGCCTTGAGGTGGAGTGAAGCAACCAGTGGTGCCATCCCTTTGGTGAAGACCCTCGGAGCGGTCTGAAGGCCAAATGGCAAAACCTGAAACTGATAATGAATTCCAAGTATGCAGAACCACAGGAACTGCTGGAACTGGGGATGGTTTGGCAAATGGTAAAGAACGTCCTGCAGATCCAAGGTGCACATCAAATGCCCCTTGACAACCAGCGGGATCACCCGTTGCAGGGTCTCCATTTTAAAGGGAAGGTGCAGTACAAACTTGTTCAGAGCCTTCAACTACAAAACGAGCCGGTAGACTTCACCACCAGAAAGATGATGGAGTAGAATCCCCTGCCCTTTGCCATTGGAGGGACCTCCCAAATGGCCCCCTTCTGCAGAAGATAACATATCCCCTGAGACAAGGTCATGCTCTTCTCTGTCTGGGAGGGCCAAGGAGTGAAATGGACCCCCAAAGCTGGGGGAACTTCCCTGAATTAGATCCGGTAACCCCTCCACAAGGTGTCCAACACCCAGGCATCTGATGTAGATTCCTCCCAGGCCCTGAGGAAGTGCTGGAGCCGACCACCAACCCCATACTCCTGCCCCTTCATATAGCCAGGGGCAAGGCTTTGGAGGAGTAAACTTCACTTTCCTATCCCGACCTCTCCCAGATGGAACCTCCCCTGGGACCAGGGATCCTGTCGTCGAGAAGGCCGGCGAAAGGGGGACTTAGGCTTCAGTGACTGTTTAGCCGCAGAAGCCAACTTCAGGGAGGTCAGTCAGTTTAAGGATGAACAGAGTGACAAAGTGGGACAGTAGGATGACATTCAGGGTGGTCTCATTTCTTGGCGGGGGTCTTGGCATCGTTCTCTGTCTTTGTCCTGGATCTCAGGGACTGTTTGCGGGGTGGTTCTCCCTCTGCAGGGGGTGGGGTGCTGGTGTGGTGGTCCTGTGGCGGTGCCTCCTGTCCACTAGCGCCGGCGGAGGTGGTGGGCAGTTCATCGTCCATGCTAGTGTCAGGGGCCCCTTGTAGTGCCACAGTGTCCCTCTTGGTGTTGAGTATTTCCTTCAGCACCCCTATGATGGTGCCCAGGGTGGAATTGATGGCTCTGAGTTCCTCCCTGAAGCCCAAATACTGTTCCTCCAGCAGGCGCTGGGTCTCCTTAAACTTGGCCAGTGCCGTTGCATCGTCTCCTGGGAGTGGTGGTAATCTCCCATGATGTTGGAGAGGGCCTCGTGGAGAGTGGGTTCCCTGGACCTGTCCGCCCTCTGTCACACAGCAGCACTCCCAGTTCCCCTGTGTTCCTGGGCCTCTGTCCCCTGGACTGTGTGCCCACTACCACAGCCCCCAGGTCCCTGTTGTTGTTGGGGTGGTGGGTTATCCTGGGTTCCCTGTAGTGGTGGACACACTGCTGATTGATGTGTCCTGGGGACGGAGGTATGGGCCCACTGGGTGGGTGCTGTGCTGGTGTTTCCAGAGTGGGGAAGGTCTGTGGTGGCCTGTGACTGGGTGAGGGGAACCGACTGTCCAGAGGTCCCCGATGGGCCGGGCTTGTCATCTAGATCCAGTTGGACAGAGGTGCTGTCATCACTGTGGGCCTCTTCTGTTTGTGGTGTGGACATGTGTGGACCCTCCTGTCCGGTGACATTGGGTAGGGGTCCTGCAGGGGTATAAAAGGATGTTTATTACATCTGTGTGTGCCATGGTGTGCAATAGGTGGGTGACCGTGTATCCCTGTGCTTGCATTCCTGTGTGGGACCTTGTGTGATGATGGTTTAGGGGTGTGTATGGGTATGTGCAGTGGGCATGCTTTAGTGATGGGTGTCCATGCTTTGTTGTTGCATGCAGGGCTTGGTGTTAGGATGTGTGGTTTGTAATGTTGGGACATTTGTGAGGAGTTAGAGTGATGGGGGTGAGGGTGAGGGTATGTGCTGGCATGCAGGTAGGGTGGGGGATGTAATAGTTAAGATTTGACTTACCAGAGTCCATTCCTCCACCTACTCCTGCGAGACCCTCAGGATGCAGAATCGCCAAGACCTGTTCCTCCCATGTTGTTAGTTGTGGGGGAGGAGGTGGGGGTACGCCGCCAGTCCGCTGAACCGCAAGGTGGTGTCTTGAGACAACGGAACGCACCTACCTCGGTAGGTCGTTCCACCTCTTCCTGATGTCCTCCCGATTTCTTGGGTGCTGTCCCACTGCGTTGACCCTGTCCACTATTCTTCGCCATAACTCCATCTTCCTAGCCATGGAGGTGTGCTTCACCTGTGCTCCGAATAGCTGTGGCTCTACCCGGACGATTTCCTCCAGCATGACCCTGAGCTCCTCCTCCGAGAACCTGGGGTGTCTTTGCCGTGCCATGGGGTGGTGTAGGTGATGTGTGGGGTGGTGTGTGGGGTGATAAGTGTGCTGATATGTAGTGGTGTGTAGTGTGAGGTGCGTAGAAGTTATGTGGGTGATGGTGCTGTGTGCCTGTGGATGCTAGTATTGTTGATGGTGGTGTCTCTCTCTGGCCTTCTCTCAGTAATTGTGGTCATAGGGGTTTGTGGGTGATGTGGGGGTGTGTTTTATATTGTATTGGGTGTGTGGGAGTGGTGTGTGTATGTGTATCAGGTATGTGTATTTTGAATTGTCCAATGTGGCTGTGTTTTGGATATGTGTGTGTATTTTGAGCACGGCGGTGTGTACCGCCAATGGAATACCGCACTTGAAAGTCCGCCGCGTGGATTCGTGGGTTGTGATAGTGTGGGCGTATTTCTGTTGGCGTGACGGTGGAGGATTTGTTTTCGCCAGTTTATCACTGACCTTTGGTGTGGCGGACTTGTGCGGGTGTCTGAATTTTGGCGGATTCCATGCTGTGGGTCATAATAGCTGTGGTGGATTTCCGCTGCTGCAGCGGTGTGTTCACGGTCTTCTGCACGGCGGTAAGTGGCTTTTACCGCCAATGTTGTAATGACCGCCATAGTCTCCTACGCCGACGACACCCAACTGATCCTCTCCCAGTTCAAGGATTCTGCTCAAGCCAAGAGGAATTTCCACAACAGGATGAGAGCAGTCGCTGCCTGGCTGGAGGCCAGCTGCCTCACGCTCAACTCGGACAAGGCAGAGATCCTCGTGATCCGCTCCACCCCTTCTGCCTGGAATGACTCCTGGTGGTCCACCACTCAGGGTAACGCCCCCACCCCCACTGACTGTGCACGCAACCTGGGCATCATCCTGGGCTCCTCTCATCACTAGCAAACTGGATTACAGCAACACACTCTATGCCGGCATTCCCAAGAAACCTCAATCAAGACTACAAAGAATCCAGAATGCAGCAGACAGACTCATCCTGGACATCCCCTGAGACAGTCGCATCTCCTCCCACCTCAGAGACCTACACTGGCTCCCAGTCAACAAGCACATCACATACAACCTCTTGATCCACACCTACAAGGCACTACACAACATAGGACCAGTACACCTCATCCACGCCTCACCTTCTACGTACCTAACAGCCGTCTCCATTCCTCCCAGCTCACCCTTGCAGCCGTCCTCAAGATCCGGAAAAGTACAGCAGGAGGAAGATCCTTCTCCTACCTAGCATCCCGGACATAGAATGCACTACCTCTTAAGCTCAGGCAGACCGCATCACTGAAGCAGTTCAGGAAAGACCTCAAGACCTGGCTCTTCGACTGAGCAGCACACCCACATACAGTGCCTTGAGACCGTATGGATGATTAGCCATGCTCTACAAATCCTTCACTGATTGATTGATTTATTGACCTGATTGTCGGAACAAACCACCAAGTTGTGACCCACCAGAAGATGATGAAACCCCATGACCGCCCTGTAGACTGTCATCAGTTCCCTCCAATTGGAAGAACGCCTCTCCTCCTGAAGGGACCAATGAGCTTGCAGCTACCTGTCCCCCAGAGTTGCACCCCAACCAAAAGCACTGACAGCCATTTGTGAGGGCCAGCGGCAGGCCTGGCTGCAAAGGCATCCCCAGATTAGCTAAACTGTCCAACAACACAGATCAGGGAAGACCACAGGAAGCACTGGGAACAGCTAATCGAAGTCCTTGGTTCGTGGATCCTAAAAGAACAGCAGATGAATCCATAGAGGCTAAAGATGAAAGCATGACCAAGGGACCGTGAACACTGCAGCCACCATGTGTCCGAACAGCCACAACCAATGGCGTAACAGCACAAAAGCACTGCCCATTGCTCCCTTCATCATTGACTGAAACACCAACACCCTGGGAGCAGGAAGGAAAACCCTGTTGAGATTGGTACAAAATTAAGCCCCAATAAAAATAAAATTCTGAGAGGGCACCAACAGGCACTTTTCCAGGTTCCGAAGAAACCCATGAGCCCCAAGAGCTGCACACACCACCTGCAAGTTGTGAAGAAGCTGCTCCTCTGATGTAGCATGGAGCATCAATTGGTCCAGATAGGGATACAGGTGGAGGCCTTGAGGTGGAGTGAAGCAACCAGTGGTGCCATCCCTTTGGTGAAGACCCTCGGAGCGGTCTGAAGGCCAAATGGCAACACCTGAAACTGATAATGAATTCCAAGTATGCAGAACCACAGGAACTGCTGGAACTGGGGATGGTTTGGCAAATGGTAAAGAACGTCCTGCAGATCCAAGGTGCACATCAAATGCCCTTTGACAACCAGCGGGATCACCCGTTGCAGGGTCTCCATTTTAAAGGGAAGGTGCAGTACAAACTTGTTCAGAGCCTTCAACTACAAAACGAGCCGGTAGACTTCACCACCAGAAAGATGATGGAGTAGAATCCCCTGCCCTTCGCCATTGGAGGGACCTCCCAAATGGCCCCCTTCTGCAGAAGATAACATATCCCCTGAGACAAGGTCATGCTCTTCTCTGTCTGGGAGGGCCAAGGAGTGAAATGGACCCCCAAAGCTGGGGGAACTTCCCTGAATTAGATCCGGTAACCCCTCCACAAGGTGTCCAACACCCAGGCATCTGATGTAGATTCCTCCCAGGCCCTGAGGAAGTGCTGGAGCCGACCACCAACCCCATACTCCTGCCCCTTCATATAGCCAGGGGCAAGGCTTTGGAGGAGTAAACTTCACTTTCCTATCCCGACCTCTCCCAGATGGAACCTCCCCTGGGACCAGGGATCCTGTCGTCGAGAAGGCCGGCGAAAGGGGGACTTAGGCTTCAATGACTGTTTAGCCGCAGAAGCCAACTTCAGGGAGGTCAGTCAGTTTAAGGATGGACAGAGTGACAAAGTGGGACAGTAGGATGACATTCAGGGTGGTCTCATTTCTTGGCGGGGGTCTTGGCATCGTTCTCTGTCTTTGTCCTGGATCTCAGGGACTGTTTGCAGGGTGGTTCTCCCTCTGCAGGGGGTGGGGTGCTGGTGTGGTGGTCCTGTGGCGGTGCCTCCTGTCCACTAGCGCCGGCGGAGGTGGTGGGCAGTTCATCGTCCATGCTAGTGTCAGGGGCCCCTTGTAGTGCCACAGTGTCCCTCTTGGTGTTGAGTATTTCCTTCAGCACCCCTATGATGGTGCCCAGGGTGGAATTGATGGCTCTGAGTTCCTCCCTGAAGCCCAAATACTGTTCCTCCAGCAGGCGCTGGGTCTCCTTAAACTTGGCCAGTGCCGTTGCATCGTCTCCTGGGAGTGGTGGTAATCTCCCATGATGTTGGAGAGGGCCTCGTGGAGAGTGGGTTCCCTGGACCTGTCCGCCCTCTGTCACACAGCAGCACTCCCAGTTCCCCTGTGTTCCTGGGCCTCTGTCCCCTGGACTGTGTGCCCACTACCACTGCCCCCAGGTCCCTGTTGTTGTTGGGGTGGTGGGTTATCCTGGGTTCCCTGTAGTGGTGGACACACTGCTGATTGATGTGTCCTGGGGATGGAGGTATGGGCCCACTGGGTGGGTGCTGTGCTGGTGTTTCCAGAGTGGGGAAGGTCTGTGGTGGCCTGTGACTGGGTGAGGGGAACCGACTGTCCAGAGGTCCCCGATGGGCCGGGCTTGTCATCTAGATCCAGTTGGACAGAGGTGCTGTCATCACTGTGGGCCTCTTCTGTTTGTGGTGTGGACATGTGTGGACCCTCCTGTCCGGTGACATTGGGTAGGGGTCCTGCAGGGGTATAAAAGGATGTTTATTACATCTGTGTGTGCCATGGTGTGCAATAGGTGGGTGACCGTGTATCCCTGTGCTTGCATTCCTGTGTGGGACCTTGTGTGATGATGGTTTAGGGGTGTGTATGGGTATGTGCAGTGGGCATGCTTTAGTGATGGGTGTCCATGCTTTGTTGTTGCATGCAGGGCTTGGTGTTAGGATGTGTGGTTTGTAATGTTGGGACATTTGTGAGGAGTTAGAGTGATGGGGGTGAGGGTGAGGGTATGTGCTGGCATGCAGGTAGGGTGGGGGATGTAATAGTTAAGATTTGACTTACCAGAGTCCATTCCTCCACCTACTCCTGCGAGACCCTCAGGATGCAGAATCGCCAAGACCTGTTCCTCCAATGTTGTTAGTTGTGGGGGAGGAGGTGGGGGTACGCCGCCAGTCCGCTGAACCGCAAGGTGGTGTCTTGAGACAACGGAACGCACCTACCTCGGTAGGTCGTTCCACCTCTTCCTGATGTCCTCCCGATTTCTTGGGTGCTGTCCCACTGCGTTGACCCTGTCCACTATTCTTCGCCATAACTCCATCTTCCTAGCCATGGAGGTGTGCTGCACCTGTGCTCCGAATAGCTGTGGCTCTACCCGGACGATTTCCTCCAGCATGACCCTGAGCTCCTCCTCCGAGAACCTGGGGTGTCTTTGCCGTGCCATGGGGTGGTGTAGGTGATGTGTGGGGTGGTGTGTGGGGTGATAAGTGTGCTGATATGTAGTGGTGTGTAGTGTGAGGTGCGTAGAAGTTATGTGGGTGATGCTGCTGTGTGCCTGTGGATGCTAGTATTGTTGATGGTGGTGTCTCTCTCTGGCCTTCTCTCAGTAATTGTGGTCATAGGGGTTTGTGGGTGATGTGGGGGTGTGTTTTATATTGTATTGGGTGTGTGGGAGTGGTGTGTGTATGTGTATCAGGTATGTGTATTTTGAATTGTCCAATGTGGCTGTGTTTTGGATATGTGTGTGTATTTTGAGCACGGCGGTGTGTACCGCCAATGGAATACCGCACTTGAAAGTCCGCCGCGTGGATTCGTGGGTTGTGATAGTGCGGGCGTATTTCTGTTGGCGTGACGGTGGAGGATTTGTTTTCGCCAGTTTATCACTGACCTTTGGTGTGGCGGACTTGTGCGGGTGTCTGAATTTTGGCGGATTCCATGCTGTGGGTCATAATAGCTGTGGTGGATTTCCGCTGCTGCAGCGGTGTGTTCACGGTCTTCTGCACAGCGGTAAGTGGCTTTTACCGCCAATGTTGTAATGACCGCCATAGTCTCCTAGGCCGACGACACCCAACTGATCCTCTCCCAGTTCAAGGATTCTGCTCAAGCCAAGAGGAATTTCCACAACAGGATGAGAGCAGTCGCTGCCTGGCTGGAGGCCAGCTGCCTCACGCTCAACTCGGACAAGGCAGAGATCCTCGTGATCCGCTCCACCCCTTCTGCCTGGAATGACTCCTGGTGGTCCACCACTCAGGGTAACGCCCCCACCCCCACTGACTGTGCACGCAACCTGGGCATCACCCTGGGCTCCTCTCATCACTAGCAAACTGGATTACGGCAACACACTCTATGCCGGCATTCCCAAGAAACCTCAATCAAGACTACAAAGAATCCAGAATGCAGCAGACAGACTCATCCTGGACATCCCCTGAGACAGTCGCATCTCCTCCCACCTCAGAGACCTACACTGGCTCCCAGTCAACAAGCACATCACATACAACCTCTTGATCCACACCTACAAGGCACTACACAACATAGGACCAGTACACCTCATCCACGCCTCACCTTCTACGTACCTAACAGCCGTCTCCATTCCTCCCAGCTCACCCTTGCAGCCGTCCTCAAGATCCGGAAAAGTACAGCAGGAGGAAGATCCTTCTCCTACCTAGCATCCCGGACATAGAATGCACTACCTCTTAAGCTCAGGCAGACCGCATCACTGAAGCAGTTCAGGAAAGACCTCAAGACCTGGCTCTTCGACTGAGCAGCACACCCACATACAGTGCCTTGAGACCGTATGGATGATTAGCCATGCTCTACAAATCCTTCACTGATTGATTGATTTATTGACCTGATTGTCGGAACAAACCACCAAGTTGTGACCCACCAGAAGATGATGAAACCCCATGACCGCCCTGTAGACTGTCATCAGTTCCCTCCAATTGGAAGAACGCCTCTCCTCCTGAAGGGACCAATGAGCTTGCAGCTACCTGTCCCCCAGAGTTGCACCCCAACCAAAAGCACTGACAGCCATTTGTGAGGGCCAGCGGCAGGCCTGGCTGCAAAGGCATCCCCAGATTAGCTAAACTGTCCAACAACACAGATCAGGGAAGACCACAGGAAGCACTGGGAACAGCTAATCGAAGTCCTTGGTTCGTGGATCCTAAAAGGACAGCAGATGAATCCATAGAGGCTAAAGATGAAAGCATGACCAAGGGACCGTGAACACTGCAGCCACCATGTGTCCGAACAGCCACAACCAATGGCGTAACAGCACAAAAGCACTGCCCATTGCTCCCTTCATCATTGACTGAAACACCAACACCCTGGGAGCAGGAAGGAAAACCCTGTTGAGATTGGTACAAAATTAAGCCCCAATAAAAATAAAATTCTGAGAGGGCACCAACAGGCACTTTTCCAGGTTCCGAAGAAACCCATGAGCCCCAAGAGCTGCACACACCACCTGCAAGTTGTGAAGAAGCTGCTCCTCTGATGTAGCATGGAGCATCAATTGGTCCAGATAGGGATACAGGTGGAGGCCTTGAGGTGGAGTGAAGCAACCAGTGGTGCCATCCCTTTGGTGAAGACCCTCGGAGCGGTCTGAAGGCCAAATGGCAACACCTGAAACTGATAATGAATTCCAAGTATGCAGAACCACAGGAACTGCTGGAACTGGGGATGGTTTGGCAAATGGTAAAGAGCGTCCTGCAGATACAAGGTGCACATCAAATGCCCATTGACAACCAGCGGGATCACCCGTTGCAGGGTCTCCATTTTAAAGGGAAGGTGCAGTACAAACTTGTTCAGAGCCTTCAACTACAAAACGAGCCGGTAGACTTCACCACCAGAAAGATGATGGAGTAGAATCCCCTGCCCTTCGCCATTGGAGGGACCTCCCAAATGGCCCCCTTCTGCAGAAGATAACATATCCCCTGAGACAAGGTCATGCTCTTCTCTGTCTGGGAGGGCCAAGGAGTGAAATGGACCCCCAAAGCTGGGGGAACTTCCCTGAATTAGATCCGGTAACCCCTCCACAAGGTGTCCAACACCCAGGCATCTGATGTAGATTCCTCCCAGGCCCTGAGGAAGTGCTGGAGCCGACCACCAACCCCATACTCCTGCCCCTTCATATAGCCAGGGGCAAGGCTTTGGAGGAGTAAACTTCACTTTCCTATCCCGACCTCTCCCAGATGGAACCTCCCCTGGGACCAGGGATCCTGTCGTCGAGAAGGCCGGCGAAAGGGGGACTTAGGCTTCAATGACTGTTTAGCCGCAGAAGCCAACTTCAGGGAGGACGAATGCTTCTTCTCTTTAAATAGCTTATAAAGTTTATCCTTCAGCTCTGGCCCAAACAACAAATGCTCTTGGAAAGGCAGCTAGAGGGCAGAAGCTTTCTCCTGAATCAGTTCTCCAGTCCTTCAGAATCAAATTTCAGTGAGCAGCCAAACAAGCCCCACCTGACAGAACAGAAACCCGAATCACAACAAAAGAGACATCTGACAGATATTCCACCTGCTGCTCGATATGGTCCAGCAACCCAGAGCTGTCAGAATAATCATCTAGGGATCTACATGGGACCTTAATGTCCATAATCAGGGATTGAGCAACATACGTCCCATAGATCACTGCCCGAAGGGACAGATGAGAGCCATAATACACCACCCGAAGAGAAGCATCAACCCTCTTATCAACTGCAACCTCATCTCGGCATCATCCACCAAGGATGTCTGCCCCACCAGATTGACCACAAAGGAATCGATGGGGATTGAGTCCTGCAAGTCCTTCTGCATATCGTGCAAAGGGTACAATTTGACCATAAAACGTGGCTGCATTATCTTGTCAGGATCCCTCCATGCGTGCTTGAGGACCTCATGAATATAGGGGTGCACCGGGACATCAGTCGGTATCAAACTTTAAAACTAGCATAGGAGGGAACCAGAGGCTGTCTCTGGCAGTTTCTCATCTGGAAACCCCATATTTGCCTTAACATAACTGATTAAGTCCAGTAACATATCTCGAACAATGTACTTGCCCTTCTGCTTTTCAGGACCAGGCACCTCCTCCTCCAAGCCTGAGGACTGCAAAGGCTGCACAGGGAGAAAACCCATAGGGCGACCAGAGTTTCCCATCTCCAAAAATGTCCTCCTGGATCAACCTCTTCAGCCTAGAATCCTCACACTCCCTGCACCACTTTGCACTCAGAGGAGAATGGGAAGAGGCCGAAGAACAGGGAGAAGAGAAGTCTCCATCACATGCTTCCTCTTCTGGGAGTGCTTGCCCACAGTAAACAATTGCTCAGCACCAGGTGATAAACTCCTATCCCCAGCTGAAGGAGCAAAAACCAATGCCACAAGAAAAAGCGATCACAGAAGCACCAAAAGCAAGCAGTAAAACATAAACTGCCACAATAACAGAAAACCCCTATGCTGTACTCACCCCTGGGGCCAGTTAAATAGGTGTTTGACCAACTCCAAAATTGACAAAACACCCTCCAGCACAGACGCACACTCAGCCTCCGGTGCACCTGTGCACACACCAGCCTGTCCCAAAGGAAGTCAGGCAGGCCCAGGAAGCGCGGCTCAGGTCGCACTTCTTCAGCCCCGACAGGCAACACTCAAAGACACATGTCTCCTTGTGTGACTGGCAGCCATAGAGAGGTGCAATACAGGCCCTGGCCGGACCCCAGGCTCCTGCAGGACTCTGTGACCAGGAAAACAGCCGCCCACACCCCGAAATGGGACATGTGCAGAATTACCAAAGATGCGTCCTTCTACCCAAAGAGGAGCTTTGCTACTCCAGCCGCACGGGAGCAGGGTCCAGCAATCCATGTCCCATCTGACTGGAGACAGGAAAAAGAACAGAACGAATGCTAGGTAAGTATGTGTTAAGTACTTCCGGTGGGAGGGGTGGATTAGGGTTTCATCATTCCTTTTATTCTTTTTTTGTGTGAGATAGTAGATATCTCCATATGTCATGAATGGCATGAAGACTTGGGATCAGGGGGTAATAATAATCCACCAACATTGTCTCAGGAATTGCTTTTTCATTTTGGATAATTTCTTATGTTTTAATGTTGAGTCATATTCAAAATGTGTCTCCAAACTCTTCTGACTTATGGCACATTACACCTGGCATGCACGTATAGCTCAAGCATTTCTTTTGCTTGCTTCACCTCAATTACTTTCTTACTTTGAGTGTTGGGTTGCTGATGATTCCTTTCTGAACTGCTGTAGGCTTGCATTTCTTTATAGGTGCTTTTGGCAGAGGAAAACTGTCTTTTGCTCAATAAATAACATTTCAAGAACTAAACACAAGCAAATTGAGAGGCATAAAAAGAGAATGCAAAAAAAAGAAAATAAGAAAATTAAAACATGATAATATCACTCTGTGTGGTCTCATCTACCACACTGAAAGGTATGGCTATAAATCTCAGTTTTCAAACTACAAGACTGTTCTGTAAAGAGTTCACATACCTACTGGTATTAGAATTTGAAGCATGTATCAAGATTAGGTTCAGGATGTGTCAATCTGCAAGTTCTCAGCTGTTACACAATGATGTAAGTCGATAGGACAATGCAATGTTCTTGTGGATTGTTCCTCTTGATCTTTTTTCGTAGATAGAAACTTTTGACAAGATACTTTCTCAAGCGTTATGTTAGCTCTTCTGAGCTATTACTAAGCATGATAAGTGTGTTGTTCATCAGTTTCTAGCTGTTCTGTTTTTCAGAGTGTTTTTGATGGTGTCACCTCTGATAACATCATAGATGGGGCAACTTAACAGAAAATGGGTCAAGTCCTATGTTAAGTACATGAGCCCTTTTCTGTGGGGGCTAGTTTTATTTTCTTTAACAAGGCTTTCAAGGGAAGGGAGCCAATTCTGACTAGATAAAAAAGCTGCATTCCCCGTGATTATGTTAATTTTACCTTGTAGGATTGTGCGAATGGGGAAACATCAAAAGGTCCAGCTTGGCCTGCTGCTTGAAAGTTCCCTAAGGCTTTAATAGCCTGATATAGAATATGACAGATGGCAAGCTGTCCGTCACTGTGGCAGAGGACAATATCTCCATCATCCTGACTGGATACCATGGGGGTCATTACAACATTGGCGGTAAAAGCTGCTTACCGCCGTGCAGAAGACCGCCAACACACCGCCGCGGCCGCCGAATTCCACCACAGCTATTATGACACACATCTCGGAATCCGCTGAAATTCAGACACCCACACAACTCCGCCACACCAAAGGTCAGTGATAAACTGGCGAAAACAAAACCTCCACCGTCACGCCAACAGAAACACACCCATGCTATTACGACCCACGAATCCACGGGGCGGTCTTTCAACCGCGGTATTCCATCGGCGGTACACACCGCTGCGCTCAAAATACACACACATCTCCAAAACACCGCCACATTGGACAATTCCAAATACACACACCTGATACACATACAAACACCACTCCCACACACCCAATTCAATATAAAACACACACCCACATCACCCACAAACCCCTACGACCAATTAATCTGAAAGAAGGCCAGAGAGAGACAACAGCAATAGACAACCCCACCGCACAGAGGCACACAACACCATCACCCATACGACATCCACGCTCAAAACACCTCACACCACCACACATCACCACACTCATCAACACATACACCACCCCACATATCACCTACACCACCCCATGTCACGCCAAAGACACTCCAGGTTTTCCGAGGAGGAGCTCAGGGTTATGGTGGAGGAAATCCTACGGGTAGAGCCACAGCTATTTGGAGCACAGGTGCAGCACACCTCCATAGCCAGGAAGATGGAGCTATGGCAAAGAATCGTCGACAGGGTCAACGCTGTGGGACAGCATCCAAGAAATCGGGAGGACATCCGGAAGAGGTGGAACGACCTACGGGGGAAGGTGCGTTCTGTGATATCCAGGCACAACATTGCGATTCAGCAGACTGGCGGCGGACCCCCACCTCTTCCCCCACAACTAACAACATGGGAGGAGCAGGTCTTGACCATCATGCATCATGAGGGCCTCGGAGAAGTCGGTGGAGGAATGGACACTGGTAAGTCAAATCTTAACTATCATATCCCCCACCCTACCTGCATGCTATCACACACCCCCACCCTCGCCCCCTCCCCTATCACGCCAAATCCTCACTAATGTACTCATAACACAAACCACACATCCCAACACCAAGCCCTGCATGCAACACCAAAGCGTGGTCACCCCTCACTAAAGCATGCCCAAAGCATATACCCTTAACACCCCCCCAACCATCATCACACAAGCCCCCACACTGGAATGCTAGCACTGGGGTACACGCTCACCCACCCATTTCACACCATGACACACACAAATGCAATAATCATGCTTTTATACCCCTGCAGGACCACTACCCAACGTCACCAGACAGGAGGGTCCAGACATCTCTACCCCACCCACAGAAGAGGCCCACAGTGATGACAGCAGCTCTGGCCAACTGGATCGAGATGACCAGCCCGGACCATCGTGGGCCTCGGAACAGTCGGTTCCCCTTGCAAGGCACAGCCCAACACTGACCTTCCACCCTCTGGTAACACCAGCACAGCACCCACCCAGCTGGCCCATATCTCCATACCCAGGACACGTCAATCAGCTGTGTGTCCACCACTACAGGGAACCCAGGATAACCCACCACCCCAACAACAACAGGGACCTGGGGGCAGTGGTAGTGGGCACACGGTCCAGGGGATGGAGGCACAGGAACACAGGGGAACTGGGAGGGCTGCTGTGCGACAGGGGGCGGACAGGCCAAAGGAACCCACTCTCCAAGAGGCCCTCTCCTCCATCATGGGAGCATACCACCACTCCAAGGAGACGATGGCGACGGTCCTGGCCAAGTTTCAGGAGACCCAGCGCCTGCGGGACGAACAGTATTTGGGGTTCAGGGAGGAGCTTAGGACCATCAGCTCCGCCCTGGGCACCATCATAGGGGTGCTGAAGGACATACAAAACACCATGAGGGACACCGTGGCACTCCAAGGGGCCCCTGACACTAGCATGGACGATGAACTGCCCACCACCTCCGCCTGCGCTAGTGGACAGGACGCCCCGCCACAGGATCACAACACCAGCACCCCACCCCCTGCAGACGGACAACCACCCCGCAAGCGGTCCCTGAGATCCAGAAACAGGACAGAGCAAGATGGCAAGACCCCCGCCAGGAAATGAGACCACCCTGATTCTCCTCCCACTGTCCCACTTTGTTACCCTGTCCAGATTGGAACTGCCTCAGCTCCACTTCCTATGCCCATATGGGCAATGCACCTGTGTGACTAATAGACTGGACTCTGCCATGGACATTCCTCCACCATCACCCATCACCATTTTGCCGCCCCCTCCAATAATTAGCACTTCAATAAACACCCTTGAACCACAAAACAATCTGGAGTCAGTCTGTGATTTTGAAAATGTGTATTAACTATGACAATGGCAAAATCCGTTCGAAAATGTAATGTCAACATACCTATGTCACACATCACAAGTCCATGAAGGATGCAAGCAGATGACACACGTTGGTAACCACACCTGTGAAACCGTAATGGAAATGTACAACTCACTTACCATATACTGCTACTAATTGACAGACAGGATAGAGGTAGAAGTGTGAAAGTGAATGTGATAGTAAAAAAATTGTTCTCACCTGTGTGTCACTGGAAATATTGCTGTATGACTGACTCCCTGTTGTCTATGTCTTCTTCCTCAGCTTCATCCTCATCAATGTCCACAGGCTCCACAGCTGCCACAACACCGTCATCTGGACCATCCTCCTGCAGAAAAGGCACCTGGCGTCGCAAAGCAAGATTGTGAAGCATGGAGCAGGCGATGATGATCTGGCACACCTTCCTTGGTGAGTATAATAGGGAACCACTTGTCATATGGAGGCACCTGAACCTGGACTTCAGGAGGCCAAAGGTGCGTTCGATCACCCTCCTAGTCCACCCATGGGCCTCATTGTAGCATTCCTCTGCCCTGGTCCTGGGATTCCTCACTGGGGTCAATAGCCAGGACAGGTTGGGGTAACCAGAGTCCCCTAATAGCCACACACGGTGCCTCTGGAGTTGACCCATCACATACGGGATGCTGCTGTTCCGCAGGATGTAGGCGTCATGCACTGAGCCAGGGAACATAGCATTCACCTGGGAGATGTACTGGTCTGCCAAACATACCATCTGTACATTCATGGAATGATAACTCTTCCGGTTCCTGCACACCTAGGGCATAGATGTCACCCTTCACTGTAGGCAAATCCTCCACCTGAGGGAAAACGATGTAGCTCCTTACGTGTTTCAGCAGGGCAGACAACACTCTGGACAGCACGTTGGAAAACATAGGCTGGGACATCCCTGATGCCATGGCCACTGTTGTTTGAAATGATCCACTTGCAAGGAAATGAAGCACTGATAGCACCTGCACGTCAGGGGGTATTCCTGTGGGATGGCGGATTGGTGAGATCAGGTCTGGCTCCAACTGGGTACACAGTTCCTGGATTGTGGCACGGTCAAACCTGTAGGTGATGATCAAATGTCGCTCCTCCATGTTAACAGGTCCACCAGCGGTCGGTACACGGGAGGATTCCGCCATCTCCTCAAAAGTCCCAGCTGACGGTGCCTAAGAAGGACAACAGCGACCACAGAGTCAACAAAATCCCAGGTATGTACCCAGGGCTACACAGTACACGACACCAAATACAAAACTCATCCTGTATGTGTGTTGAGTGTAGGCCTAGGTATGTGTGACGCAGTAGTAAATGAAGCCATGTGGGCCCCTGAAATGGCGGCTGCCTGACCTCTAAAGTGGGACAATGGGGTGTGAGGTATCTGCGCTGACGTTGTACACCGTCGCGGTAGGCGGTCGTAGACCGCGGCGCAATGCTGCATTGGTTAACATTGGACCCTATGGGTCCCAGGAGCCAATGACGAAGTGCGCCGGCGGTGATGATACGCACCGCCGCGGACGTCACCGCCACGGACGTGACCGCCATTTTCTATCTGTTCAATCACTCGATACCTGATCTTCGACAGGAGAGGACCTATACTGCAAGTGCTGCTGTGACCTCGGTCTGGAAGAGACAATGGCTGCTGCGTCTGGGGAAAGGGCCCCTGCCTTCACTGCTCAGGAGTTGGAGAAGCTAGTCGACTGGGTCCTCCCCCAGTACACGCTACTCTACGGTCCTCCAGACCAACAGGTAAGTACACAGGGAGCACGTTGTATGGGCTATGCTGGGTGGAGAGGGCTGGATGTCAGTAGCAAGGGGGCAGAGTTAAGCGACCATGAAGGACTGTGAATGCATGTGCCACATGGCAAGGGTAGGGATGGGGGCCACTCACTTCGACGGTGTACTTGTTAATGACTTCTCTTCTTTCCCTGTATATGTCATGTAGGTCAGCGCCCACCAGAAGAAGGACATTTGGCATGCCATCGCCAAGGACGTCCGGACCCTGGTGGTCCACCAGAGACGGGGCACCCACTGCCATAAAAGATGGGAGGACATTCGCCGCTGGAGCAAGAAGATGGCGGAGGCTCAGCTGGGGATGGCCTCCCAACGGGGGAGGAGTGTCCGTCGCACCATGACCCCCTGATGTTCTGGATCCTGGCGGTGGCGTACCCTGAGTTGGATGGCGCTTGAGGGCATCACAGCAGACACAAGGGGGTGAGTACAACATCATTCTGCGGACTTTGCGCACAGTGGAGGGGTCTGAGTGGGGGAGGAGGGCTGTGGGTTCCCCTAGGCCAGGGCGAGTTAGGTAGGCTAGGCCCCTCCGTAATGCATGCCATGGGGCACTCCACCCCACCTCTGTAGAGTGCCAAGTACAGGTATACATGCCCCTGTGTCATCTATGTGTGCAGATGTCCACCATAGCCATGTAGGCCAGATCCCAGGAATTGCATCTGTAGAGGCCAAGAGCACGGCGTAGTGCAGGGGGCTGCTGTGTCTGTATTGTCCGCCAACGGTAGCGGTAAGGCATGCACTCAACCTGTCTTTCTTCTGTCGCCTCCCCCCCCCCTTTTTTGTGCTCTCCCTGTTCTTTTGTGCATCAGCATCATCAGGCGGAGGTACAGTGGCACTGGAGCACGAGGGAGCTGCATCCCACATGGCCATGGAGGGCCACACCACAGACTCTGAATACACCATTGGGACGGAGAGCGAGGGGAGCTTCACGTCGGTCACCAGATCACCAAACAGCAACACGGACTCGTCCGCCGATGGGAGCTCCCTTCTGGTGGCAGCACCATCTGTGCCCCCCACTTCTACAGGTACAGCCACCACCCCCCCTACCAGCACCGCCCTCCCAGCAGCCCCTCAGCCTTCGCTCCGTGCCCGCTCACCCAGGAGGGTGGGCATCACCTTCGCCCCAGGCACCTCAGCCCCTGCCCCAGTCACCCCTGCTGCCCTCAGTGAGGAGGCCATTGACCTCCTCAGGTCACTCACTGTTGGGCAGTCTACCATTGTGAATGCCATCCAGGGTATAGAAAGGGAGTTGCAACACGGTAATGCGTTCCTGGAGGGCATTCATTCTGGTCAGGCTGCCCTTATTCGAACCCTGCAATCTCTGGCCTCAGCACTGATGGCAGCCATTGTCCCTGTGTCTAGCCTCCCCCCTCCAACTTCCTCCATCCAGACCCAATCACCTGTACCCCCAGCCTATCCCAAGCACACCATCAGACAAGCATGCACACACCCCAGCACACAAAAGTAGCTGAGACAAACATAAACACCACACATCCCACAGGCACTCACACAAGCATCACCCACATACAGACACAGCAACATCCACTGCCTCCACTGTGTCCCCCTCCTCGTCGTCTCCCTCCTCCCTCCCAGTGTCGGCTACACTCTCACCTGCATGCACTACATCTACAGGCACTAGGACTCGCACCAGAACACCCAGCACCACACCCTGCTCACCTGCACTCACCACCCCCACTACCATTTACACGTCCCCTGTGTCCACTCCCAGTGTGTCTGTGATGCCCCCTCCCAAAGTACACAATCGCGGGCACCCACACACCCAACATCCATCCACCTCACGACAGCCTCCAGTACCTGCACCTGCACCCAAATCACCTAAAGTGACACCTCCTACAACTACCTCCTCTTCCTCCACTCCAAGACCCCCTCCACCTACTCATCCCAGTGTTCATCAGAAACTCTTCCTCAGCGACGTTGACCTCTTTCCCACCACCCCCACCCCTCCAATTCATAGGTCCTGTAGTAGCACCTCAGCCAAAATAAGTCCGGTACCAGTGGTGAGTGTTAAAGGTGTGTGGAGTGCACAGGCCACCAGGGCAGCCAGTGTGACACAGAGCCAAAGCACTGCCAGTCCACCCCCTGTAAAGCACCTTAAGTTGGAAAGTGGCCGACGGGAGAGGGTGAAGACTCCTGGCGGAAAAACAGCTCAGACAGAAAAAGTCTCCAAAGTCTGCAAAGAGCAGCACGGCGGAGAAGGCCGCCATCCTCCCCGCCGGCCGGGACGCCACCGCCAGCAGTATCATCACAAGTCCGGAGACCACTGCCAGAGTCAGTGCCCTGGAGGGCACCAGTATCGTCATAGGTCAGGAGACCACCGCCGGAGTCAGAGCCCTGGAGGGCACCAGTATCGTCACAGGTCAGGAGACAGCGCCCTGGAGGGCACCAGTATCGTCACAGGTCAGGAGACCACCGCCGGAGTCAGTGCCCTGGAGGGCACCAGTATCGTCACAGGTCAGTAGACCACCGCCAGAGTCAGTGCCCTGGAGGGTGCCAGTATCGTCACAGGTCAGGAGACCACCGCCAGCGTCAGTGACCTGGAGGGCCCCAGCAGCCACAGCCCCACTGGGCACTGACGGACCGTAATGCCACACACCGCTGCACAGGTCAGAGGCAGCAAAGGCAAGCACCGCTGAACAGGGCAAAGACCGCCATGGTGCAGACCGCTGAACAGGGCAAAGCACCGCCATGTCAAAGCACCGCTGAACAGGCCTAAGAACGACATGGTTAAGACCGCTGAACAGGGCAAAGACCGCCATGGTGAAGACCGCTGAAGAGGGCAAAGACTGCCATGGTGAAGACCGCTGAACAGGGCAAAGACCGCCATAGTGAAGACCGTGGAACAGGGCAAAGCACCGCCATGGCAAAGCACCGCTGAACAGGCCAAAGACCGACATGGTGAAGACCGCTGAACAGGGCAAAGACCGCCATGGTGAAGACTGCTGAACAGGGCAAAGACCGCCATGGTGAAGACCGCTGAACAGGGCAAAGAACACCATGGTGAAGACCGCTGAACAGGGCAAAGACCGCTATGGTGAAGACCGCTGAACAGGGCAAAGCACCGCCAAATCAAGCATCGTTAGCCCATGTGCAGCTGGGACAGTGACGGAACAGGGACCGTCACGGGGAGCATGATGCACTCCGGGCACCAGTCCCCCTCCAGAACCAGTGGAGACCTGCATTCCCCAGGATGGTACAGTGGGCAACCCACCCACTGGAGAGACTTGAGAGACTGTGGCTTTGCACTCCCCAGGATGGTACAGTGGGCAACCCACCCACTGGAGAGACTTGAGAGACTGTGGGGGTCATTCTGACCATGGCGGTAATTACCGCCATGGCGGAGGTCGGCGGTAGCACCGCCAACAGGCTGGCGGTGCACCGCTGGGCATTCTGACCGCGGCGCTTCAGCCGCGGCCAGAAACGGAAAGTCGGCGGTGTACCGCCGACTTTCCGCTGCCCGTCTGAATCCTCCATGGCGGCGAAGCGCGCTCCGCCGCCATGGGGATTCTGACACCCCCTACCGCCATCCTGTTCATGGCGGCTCTCCCGCCATGAACAGGATGGCGGTAGGGGGTGCTGCGGGGCCAAGGGCATGGGCACGGCAGGGGCCCCCGTAAGAGGGCCCCAAAAAGTATTTCAGTGTCTGCCCAGCAGACACTGAAATACGCGACGGGTGCAACTGCACCCGTCGCACCTTCCCACTCCGCCGGCTCAATTTTGAGCCGGCATCCTAGTGGGAAGGTTGATTTGCCCTGGGCTGGCGGGCGGTCTTTTGGCGGCCGCCCGCCAGCACAGGGCAAATGTCAGAATCACCGCCGCGGTCTTTCGACCGCGGTGCGGTGTTCTGACGGCGGTACCTTGGCGGACGGCCTCCGCCGTCCGCCAAGGTCAGAATGACCCCCTGTGTCTTTGCACTCCCCAGGATACATCAATGGGCATGGAGCCCCGTCGTGGATCTGGCGTGGTGCTGTAATCCGGCTGAGGTGCCCCCCCTTTTCTTCCCCCTGAGGTGTCTGTTGTATTTCTATCTGATGCCCCTGCAGTGTTCTCCCCGTTTGTGGACAGGTATCTAGTGTGGGCCTCACCCATGCATTTTGGGCCCAGTGGTCCACGGACATTGAAATGTGCATACCTGCACTACTAATCGTGATGTATATATTTGGAAAGTGTATATCTATCTGTATAGGGGTGCTGCGTGTGTGTCCCCCTGACTTTTGCCTCCCCCTCCCCTATGTCGTAGGTGCAGTACTCACCGTTGTCTTTGGCGCCTACGTTGCTGATGATCGTAGATGAGCAGGAAGACAAGCGCAGGGAGTATTTGTAGTTCGGGCTCCATGGTAGCCTTCTTCCTCGTGGAGTGTGTTCAGGTGAGCGTTTTCCCATTGAATTGGCTGTTTCCGCCGTGTTTTTATCCACGGTGAATCCGCCCCAGAAAAGGTGGCGGATTGGCGAGTTGTGATACTGTGGGCGGTACTTTGTCTTCCGCCTGTCTGTTGGCGGTGACCGCCGCGCTGCTTGTCTGTACCGCGTGGCGGTCGGAGTGTTAAAGTGGCTGTCTATGTTGGCGGTTTCTGCCACGGTCATAATTCCCTTTTTTTGTCCGCCGGCCTGTTTGCGGTCTTACCGCCGCTTTAACACCGTCCGCCAGGGTTGTAATGACCACCCATGTGTCATATTTACAGATTACCATCGGCCCAGGGGGCATCTCTAAACATTAAAAGGAACCGCCATCACAGACATTCCCATTAATGTGCTAAATGTTTGGGGGATGACCGCCGTATGCTTTGATGGCCGTTCAATCTTTGAATTTTCCTGTTTACGTACTGCCTATTGCATTTCAAATGTTTTACATATCATTTATTTAGTGTTCACATATATACCATAATAATATTTACTGTATTGTAGCTTGACAGTTCAGCAATCAGATGTACGATTTGGATTCCAACATGGTATTGGCACAGTCGAGCAATCTTTAAACCTATCACTATTAGTGGGGAAGTATGTCAAAGCCAAAGTAGGATGCCTTAGCTCCTTTTTTATTCTTGTTTTATATAAATGGACTTGAAATTTAGGCCAACAAGGTGTCAATGTGCCTCGGGTGGGGACCCGCCCAGTGCCCATTTTGCTCTACGCTGACAATGCAGCCCTATTGCGAGAACTGCAAGGGGCTACAATCATTCACTGATTTTATGAGTAATCTGGACTTAAAGGTAAACCTCTCAAAATCATATATCATGATAAGTGGCTTTAACAATGGCAAATGTAAATCACATTTTATTAAGGGCATTGCAGTCGCCAAGTTTGAAACTTTTAATTGTTTAGATATTACAATTGCTGCTTCGCTGTATTGGGCTCACCTATTAAACATCAGAGTGCACTATTTCTAGTCATTGAGGCAATTTTTTGTTTTGCGTCTAGGCTGCGTTATAGACCGGTGAAGGGGCTATTGTACTTGTACAAGAGCAAATGTATGCCAGAGGGTCTCTATGGGGCTGGCATTTGGGGATCTACCAACCCCGAGATATTCCAAAGAGCTGAGAATAATTTCTTGCATAACCTCTTGTCAACCCAAAAATGTGTAACTATTCATATCTGCCATACAGAATTGGAGATGAATTATGTGCGTGGCACTGTTAGAATTGCTCCTTTATTTCTATGGCTCAAGATTTGGCTTATACCTGAGGCATCGTTATCAAGATTATTTTGGAAAGTGTCTGCAGATGAAGAATATATTGAAGATTTCCTGACTTAACTAAATAAAAACAGACCTTTTAACCTTGGGGTGCCTGATTACTTTATTAACCATACATCTATTGAACATAATTCCAAGCAGCAAATCAAAAATTCGTTTTTTGGACATTATGCCAATGAAAAGTCTGAAAATGTTCAAGGTATGTATTCTTTTAAAACGCAGTCCCCTTTAAATACCAGCCCCAGTTTAGAAAATTATCTGTTTTTTTTTCTAATCCACAAACTAAATTTTATCTCATGAGATTCTATTTACACTTGCTGCACTTTTCACTAGCTTTTCCAGATCAGGGTGGCTGGCCTCGAGCCTGTCCAGATGTTCTTAGAATAATGTGTCTTTGCAGGCCACTATGCACTTTACACTGTTATGCACCTTTTATAGTGCACAACGTTAGTAGTATCAAATTCCAATCTTACATGTCTCTGGTATTCATAATCATTAGTCAGGATTAATATACCTGCAGCATCTTGAGTGTCTGGAAACTTGCTTCACTGTGATTAACTTTGTGCAAGTGGTGCTAGCAGTTAGGAAAATATATGAAAGTTTAATGCGACTTTGTGTATTTGATTTATTTTATCTATTTGTAGCTCCTATTTAAAAAAAAAAACATTTCATGCCTTTGAGAAGTTTTAAGAGTGTCTTTTTAGTTCATGTATCCAAGAGACTTGATGTGATACTATCTTTTTAAATGTCTCCATTATATGTTTGTGGTGTGTATCTTATTGCATGTCTTTTGTTTTTAACCACTTGGGTGCATCGGATAGCTGGGAGTCCGCTGACGACACAGTGCTCATGTGGGTTGGATGGCTCCCAATCGTCCACCACATGGCACAGGAAAACCCTCTGGTGCGGGCACCAGGGGGCTTTTTTTCTAAAAGAAAGAGCCTCAGGAGATGGGGAAAAGCTTCCCCATCTTCTGAGGTTGTTTTTTTTGTTCCAGTGAAATAACATTTGACATCATTTCACTGAAACTAAAAGTGAAATGAGCCAATCTGCTCATTTCACTTTCACTGCCTCAGTGTTTAGGGGTCTATCTCAGCCCCCCCAAGCACTGAGGCAGATGGGAGAGGTACCATTGGGAAAGGGATAATCTTCCCTTTCCAATGATACCCCTCCCTAGTGGATCCCTGCCTGGGGATCGCAGCAGAAGGGTGATCCCCAAAGTGGGATCCACCCACTAGGCACCAGGGAGGGGAGTGTGGCCCCTTGAACAAAGGTTTTTGCTCCCCCTCTGTGTTTGGGGCATATTCAGTCTTTCTGCCGCAGCCCCCACTCGAGAAAGTCCTCTAGGAAACAGGGATTTATTTTTTATGTACATCTAGGGGTGAGGGCTGCCCTAAATGGGCAATGTAATGCCCCTAATCCTCCCAAAAAGTAGCACAGTCATTCTGCCCCCCTTGGGGGACAGATGGTGGCAATAGTCCCTGATCTTCCCCCCCGGGGGCAAAAATCACACTAGACACATGGGATTTTTTTTTTTTATTCATCTAGGGGTGTGGGCTGCCCAGAATGGGCATTGCAAAACCCCCATCCCTCCCTCCAAAAAAAGCAGCAGTCTTTTTGCCCCCCCCAGGGGGTGGGGGGAGATGGGGCAACAGTCCCCAATCTGACCCCCGGAAAAGCCTCAAGGCACCAAGGATTTTTTTTTATTCATCTGGGGTGGAGGCTGCCCAGAATGGGCATTGCAATGACCTCAGCCCTCCCCACCAAAAAAATTGGCACAGTGTTTCTGCCCCTCACCCCTGAGGAGGGCAGAAGTCCACTAGGCACCAAGGATTTTTTGGGGGAGTGTAGGGGTAGGGGCTGTCCAGAATGGGCATGGCAGTACCCCCACCCCACCAAAATAAATGGGGACAGTCTTTCTACCCCCCCTTGGGGGCAGATGGGGATTATCTCTGTGCACCTCTGATCTGCCCCCCAGGACGGGCAGAATGCCCACTAGACACCAGCGAAGCATTTGTTAAAAATACAGGGGTGGGGGCTGGCCACCACCATGGGCCTCCTCACTAACTGAAGAGGGCAACAGTATTTCTGCCCACCTACGGACTAAAGCATCTCATCCCAATGGCAAGCAAGCGGACATTTGACTCTTTTGGATATTGAGTGTACTAATGGGCAAAGGGAGCTCAGCTAACTCCCAATATCATCCCATTTGCAATTGTGAGTGGCTGCACTGTTTGGACTTGGGTGTGCTGGCACCTAGAAAAACCTGCCAGACCCAGACACTTCTGAAAACTAAACATCTGGGGGAGTCCAGGGTGGTGTGCTTCACATGCACCCCACACCATTTTCATACCCACAATGCCCTAGAAACCTCGAACTTTTCCTGAAATCACGCATTTTCTCTATATTTCTGTGATGGAAACTTCTGGAATCCACAGGAATCCACAAAATTCCTACCACCCAGCATTGCCCCATCTGTAATTATATAAATTCTGCCTCACTTGTGTGGCTGCCCAAAGCAGAGTCAGTCTGAACAATTTATTTAAAAAACCTGCCCTTTTGGACCCGCTTTGGTTCTCCCTTAATTTCTTCACGTTTTTGGCCCTTCCCTGTTGCAGGCACTAGGCCCACCTACACAAGTGAGGTATCATTGTTGGTAGGAAATTTGTGTCAGCACTGTCATCCTACACAGAAATGTGAGGAAAATATGATTTCTTAGCTAAATTTGCATGAGATTCTGGGTAAGAAAACATTTGGGGATCCATGCAAGCCACACCTCCCTGGAGTCCCCTAGGTGTCTAGTATTCAGATATGTCTGGGTTTGGTAGGTTTCTCTAGATAGACGCTAAGCCCGGGACCAAAAACACAAGTGCCCCCTTGCAAAAATAAGTCTTGTTGTGATAGATAATTTTGATGTGTCCTCAATACTTTTAGGGCCCTTCCCTGCCCAGGCACTTGGCCTGCCCACACAAGTGAGGTAGAATTTTCATTTGGAGACCTGGGGGAACGCTGGGAGGTGGGAAATGTGTGACTCCCCTCAGATTCTAGAACTTGCCATATCAGAAATGAGAGGCAAATGTGTGTTTCAGACAATTTTGAGGGTGGCACGAGTTTCTGAGTAACAGAACCTGGTGAGAGCCACACAAGTCACCCCATCCTGGATTTCCCAGGGCAGCTAGTTTTCAAAAATGTGCAGGTTTGCTAGGTTTCCCTAAGTGCTGGCTGAAGCAGGGCCCAAAAACAACAGCTACCAACTTTCAAATAACTGGTCAGTTTTGCATGGAAACATTTGATGTATCCATGCTGCATTTTGGGCTGTTTCCTGTTGCGGGCACTAAGCCTACCCACACAAGGGAGGTACCATTTTCATCTGAAGAATTAGGAGAATGCTGGGTGGAAGGAAGTTTTGGCTCTGTGTAGATCCTAGCAATTACTATAACAGAAATGTGAGGAGAATGTGTTTTTTTAGTCAAAGTTTGAGGTTTGCAAGGGATTCTGGGTAAAACAACCTGGTAGGAGCCACACAAGTCACCCCATCCTTGATTCCCCTAGGTGTCTAGTTTTCAAAAATGTAAAGGTTTGCTAGGTTTTCCTAGGTGTTAGCTGAGGTAGGGTCCAAAAACCACAGCTACCCACTTTGCAAAAAATGGGTCAGTTTTGCGTGAAAACATTTGATGTATCCGTGGAAGGAGGTTTGTGGCTGTGTGCAGATTCCAGAAATGTTCATCACAGAAATGTGAGCTTACTGTGTTTTTTTAGTCAAAGTTTGAGGTTTGCAAGGGATTCTGGGTATAATAACACGGTTAGCTCCATACTTTGCATAAAACGGGTCACTTTTGCATGGAAAAATTTGATGTATCAATGTTGTGTTTTGGGCTGTTTCCTGCCTTGGGAACTAGGCCAACTCACACAAGTGAGGTACCATTTTTATTGGAAACTTAGAGGAACACAGAATAGTAGAACAAGTGTTATTATCCATTGTCTTTCTCTGCATTTACCCCTTCCAAATGTAACACCGTGTGTAGGCAAGAAATCATTTTGAGAAATGCCCTCTAATTCACATGCAAGTATATGTAACCCTCAATTCGGAGATGTGCAAATAATCACTGCTTCTACACTCTATATCTTCTACCCATTTCATAAATACATAGGTTTCCTTGATACCTATTTTTCACTCTTTATATTTTAGCCAATTAATTACTGTATACCTGGTACAAAAATGATAACCATTGCAGGGTGCAGCTCAGTTATTGGCACTGGGTACCTAGGGTTCTTGGTGCACCTACAAGCCCTATATATCCCTTCAACCAGAATGGTCCAGCAGACATAACGGTATTATGTCTTTTGAAAATCTGCCATAGTTAGAAGAAGTTACAGATGAAAACGTAGAGACAAATGGCTGCTTTTTCCAAATCATTTCAATATGTTTTTATTTCAACTATTACTTTGTTTGGGAAAACCTTGAAGGATCTACACAAATTCCTACTTGCTGAATTTAGAATGTTGTCTACTTGTAAGAAATGTATAGCTCTCCAAGATTTCCCATTGGTTTCATTCCCATTTCTACCACTAACTGTAAGGAGGTTGAAAGCAAAAGACATGAGAAAAAAGGGCTATGTGACAGTAAAATCCCACAACTGTGTTGAAAAATGTGGTTTTCTGATTCAAGTCTTCCTGTTCCTGAAAGCTGGGAAGATGGTATTTTAGCCCTACAAAGCCTTTGTTGATGCCATTTGCTGGCAAAAACCAGGCACTTTCTTCTGCAGCACTTTTACCCATTTTTCCCAGGAAAACCTAAATTTAGCTGTATTTTGGCAAATTTCTCAGGGGCCTTCAGGAGAATCCACAAACCGTATGTATCTTTAGAATCCCCAGGATGTTGGAAAAAAAGGACTCAGGTGTGGCATAGATAACTTATGTGGACAGAAAGTTATGGGGCCTAAGCGTGAACTACCCCAAATAGCCAAAGAAAGGATTAGTACAAGGGGGGAAGGCTTAGCAATGAAGGGGTTAATAATGTGTATTTGACTGTACTTTTATGGAGGTCTGTCAAATAGAGTTTGATGATGATGATGATGATGATGTATTACCCATTTGATTTCAATTTGAATATCATTTTTATTCTGTTTTACAATGGGTGCAGTAATTTGTGGGGCACCATTAACACAACACCTTACAGCAAGCATTTCCCTTACATTCTTGCTGTAAGAGGTCTCCGCTATTAGTAGACAGCAGTGCAAACCTTTAGGATAGCTGCAGTAACTGACTCTAAACTAAGATCAGTGCAAGCATTACATTGAAAGACAAAAAGCATCCTGGCGGTTTCCCTTCCAAATATTCTTACAGCATCACCAAAAACAATGTTCCTATGGTTTTTAAACCTAGGATCATGATTATGCATGTAGAAAAATAGTGAACTGAATCAGATTTGATTAGGGCAGTTCATAAAGAGAAAGCTTTGGCTCATTCTGGCATCAGTGCTACAATGTCAATGCTACAGCAATGATACTGGTGGCCTTATTTACCAAACAATGTGAAAAAGTACATACAGCAATGTACTGTTTGTCAATAAATACAGAATTCAAACTGCAGTAAGATGAGCAGCTACTCACCTTATGATATACAACAAACCTTTCGGGGTCGTATTGCTCAACCATATCAGACCACTCCTGATAGACAATTAATAATTGTGGTTGATTATTGCTCTACATTCCATTCCACAGAAGACTGTCAGTACTTGGCTGGTCATAAAAGACGTGCATCCCTAGTTCACTTCTAATGCATTTCTGAATGCTATGTCGGCTTTTTGGGTACAACTGCTATGTTCACACCCTTTCCATCCAGAATCAAACGGTGTGGCAGAGCAATCCAACAGTCTACTTAAGCCACCCTTCACTGATAGGGTAGTGGACACCATACTGACATGGTTGCATAGCCTTTATGGGGCTCGATGACCACTGTATGATTTGCCAAGACGAGTATTAGGTGGCCAAGCACCATACAAAATGTTGTTTGGTGTCCTGCTGTATGTAACTGATCTCAATATCCCTGGAAGACTGGCAGAGTCAAATACTGGTTCATCTGACCATATGTCATGATTGGATTTGATACTGAATATTCATAAACTTATAGCTGGGCACTATAACCCATGAACCCTTAACGTCCTATGGCAGCTCATAAACAAGTCTGCAGTCTTTCTCCCTTGCAGTCTTTCTTCAAGCCACGTAATGCTCCCCCCAAAAAAAGCACCATACAATTTTCTCTCAATTTAACAGATAGGCAATACTCATTTTCTGTTACTGAAGATCAACAACATTATTGTGGATCTTACATGGAATAATTTATCTGCCCATCACTGGCTTTCATTTATATGTCTGCAAGAAACATATATCACTTGGATGGTATGAAAACATGCATAAGACAATTCTAGAACTTACATGGAAATTCCTTTTGAAGTACAAGAGTCTAACAAAAGACAACCCTGCTTCCATTAGCACGTGTTCATGCACTAACCGTCGGGGACACGCACTTCAGTGTTGTGATTTAATCACTAATTACTGTGTTTTTAACACATTAAAGCTCGGCCTTGCTAGTAAACTAGAAGCACCTGCTTCTTTCATTCCTTTTTATCATACACTTTTAAGAAATGGCTCCTACAATTCAAACAAATGAAACCTGTTGTGTATTAGCCAAGGGCTTTGTCTATGTGCTAAGTGTTCAAAACTAATAAAATATTGTGATATTACAGTTTATTCTCACCCATAAAGGGTTTTGTAAGTGTTTCATTGCAGAAGGTAAATATGATAAATATATCATATAATACATTTAAAAAGCTTATTGCAGTTTTAGCTTAGAGAGGTGTATCTTAAACCTATGTGGCTGAAAAATTTCCCCTTCAAACAGACCTCTCTGCATCTGAGATCCAGCAACTTTTGTAGACCCAATTTTCAACACATTTTGCAAATTTATTTCACAATGTGTTTCATATTTCGAACACAACTGGCATCATTCATTGTTTCAATCTATTGGATCTGGCTTGCTCTCTGGCTTCAAAATTAATTTTGGATATAATCCTTCATTTTCCAGTTCTTTGTTTGCAGAACTGTTTGGTGGAATATTGGCTTCTCTTTTCATTGTATGGTGTGCAAACTGTATATTTTTTCTGCTAAGGAAATAAAAGGCAACATAATTGGAAATGCACCCTAACAGATTGAATATGAATGCCGTATGTTAGACTTTTCATCCCTGGCATGGTCTTCCTTAACCTTTTGCCTCTGTTTCCCAGGTTGTTGATGTGTGCCGGACTCTGATATTGCTGTTTTCGTTATTCTCGGCATTTTACCACTGCTAACCAGTGCTGAAGTGCAAGTGCTCCTTTACAAAATGTGTATATAATTGGTTTATCCATGATTGTCATATTTTATTTATTCCCCAGTAAGAGGTGCCCAGGGCCTGTAAATCAAATGCTACTAGTGGGCCTGCAGCACTGGTTGTGCCACCCACATAAGTGGCTCTGTAATTATGTCTCAGACCTGCCACAGCAGTGTCTGTGTGTGCAGTTTTTAACGTACCCACTTGCAAGGCCTAAACCTTCCCTTTTCATACATTTAAGGCACTCCTAAGGTAGCCCCTACGTAGCTCCAAGGGCAGGGTGCAGTGTATGGTAAAGGTAGGACATACAGTATATAATGTGTTTTATATGTCCTGACAGTGAAATATTGCTAAATTAGTTTTTCACTGTTGCAAGACCTGTCCCTCTAATAGGTTAACATGGGGGCTACCTTTAAATATGATTATAGTGTAGATTCCCTTTGGGAGCGATAGACATGTGGAGTTTGGGGTCACTGAGCTCACAATTTAAAAAAACATCTTTTAGTAAAGTTGATTTTAAGATTGTGGGTTTGAAAATGCCACTTTTAGAAAGTGAGCATTTTCTCGCTTATGCCATTTCTGTGACTCTGCCTGTTTGTGGATTCGCTGTCTGGGTCAGTTTGACAGTTGGGCTGGTTGCACTTCACACTAGACAGTGACACAGAGGGAGCTGGGGTGTAGTCTGCATTTCCTGATGAGTCATCTGTGCTAGGAGGGAGGGGAGGGGAGGGGAGGAGTGGTCACTCACAACTGAAAGGGCTGTGTCTGCCCTCACACAATGCATTCTCCAACTCTCTGGTGAGTGTCTGGGGCCTGGCCTGTGCAAGACAGGATCTCACATTTAAGAGAGACTTTGCTTTAAAGTAGGTCTACTTCAAAGGAGAAATTGGGTATAAGAAGGGCACCCAAAACCACAGACTTTAGGACACTTCTGGAAATAAGAGGAACCTCTGCCTGGAGAAGAGCTGAAGAGCTGAGGAAGAAGAGCTGCCCTGCCTGTGACTGTGCTTTGTGGAGCTATCCTGCAGTTGCTGCTTCTGCCCCGAATGCTGTGCGGGCAAAAGATTGACGCCACTCCGATCTGCGGCTGAAAAATCAACGCGCCGCCGGCTTCGTGGCTGAAAATCGATGTTCGCCTGCAACGCGACCAAAGAATCGACACATGGAGCTTGAGAAATGACATGCAGCATCGCTGACGGAGACTGGTGAGATCGCAACCCACGCTGCGTGGTTTTCGGATCATCGTGTGGCTGGATTTCGGGTGCAAGTACCGCTGGGCGTGTAAAAACAACGCAAGGCCTGCCCGGACCCGAGAGTGCTGACCGGATTGACGCATTGCTCTCCTGCAGAGAGAAGAAACGACATGCCCGACCCGACGAAAGGAGAAACTACGCAAGGTCTTGCTCGTGAGTGAAATTGATGCATCGCAAGCCCTTTTTGACGCACACTCATTCACGCGAGGTTATTTTTGACGCGCCCAAGGTACATTTTCACTCTAGCAGTGTTAGTGTGTGTTTAAAACTACTTGAAGAGTCTTTTTGCTTTTTAATTGATAACTTGACTTGTGTATTGTGGATTTTTGTCGTTTTGGTCTTGTTTTGTTTAGATAAATATTCTCTATTTTTCTAAACCTGTGTTGTGTCATTTTGTAGTGTTTTCATTAAGTTACTGTGTGTGTTGGTACAAATACTTTACACCTAGCACTCTGAAGTTAAGCCTACTGCTCTTGCCAAGCTACCAAGAGGGTGAGAAGGGGTTAGTTGAGGGTGATTCTCTTTTACCCTGACTAGAGTGAGGGTCCTTGCTTGGACAGGGGGTAACCTGACTGCCAACCAAAGACCCCATTTCTAACATTGGTGATCAGCGGTTGGGATTTGGACTTGTATCTGTACTTGACATACAGTATTTAAGTGTACACTACTGTTTTGAGTTCAGACCACTACGTGACCACATACTGCTTGTCTTGTGATTTTTTGCTTTTCTCTTTAGAACTTCTTTTGTTTCTATTTCTCGCTGATCCCTTCACTGACTTTCTTGAAACTTCATTTGGGAACTTGTTTTTCTGCCTTTGGAACTTTGCACTTGTTTTTGAATCTTCATCATGTCCCAAGCTGGAGGTGCGTCGGTTGGAGCTGATTTTGACCTTGAGAAATCGGAGAGTTATACCAAGGCACAGTTGAAACATGAAGGTAAAAGTTTTGACTGTCCCATTAAGAGCTCATCCAAGAAGGAGGAGCTGCAAAAGGCGCTGAGGGCCTGGGTGACAGCCAAGAACACTGAAGGGCACACAGAGGATGAGGGAGATGAGGAGGAGGAGAAAGAGTGTTCCATACACAATGGTATTGTGGGTGGGCCTGTTATGTCCAGGGAGAATGTATCTAGGGCAGGTAGCAGTGTCTCATCTAAGGGTCTGACACCTGAAGAGTTACAGGACAGACAGGCAAAGAGAGAGTACCAACTGGAGCTGGAAAATCTCAAGATGGAGTGGGAAAGGAAGGACAGGAGGATGGCCACTGAAGAAAGGAAGAGACTACTAGCTCATGAACTTAGCTTAAAGGAGTTAGATCAGAGGAGCCAGTCTAGTAGAGAACGTGGCAGCAACAGTACAGTGCAGCCTGAAAGAAGGGTACACATCCCAAAAGACATAGGGGGTCATTCTGACCTCGGCGGTAAAAGGCGCTTACCGCCGGTCAGAAGACCGCCATAACACTGCCGCGGTAAACCGCCACGATCATTCTGATCCGCAACTGGCAAACCGCCAAAAACCCGACATCAACAAAATTCCGCCACACCAACGGCCAGCGAAAAACTGGCGATGACCAAACCTCCACCGTCACGCCAACAGAAATACGCCCATGCCATTCCGACCCACAAATCCCTGCAGCGGTCTTTCAACCGCGGTATTCCATTGGCGGTACACACCGCCGCGGTCAAAATACACACACCTTTACAAAACACTACCACATTGGACAATTCAAAATACACACACCTGAGACACATACACACACCACTCCCACACACCCAATACAATATATAACACACACCCACATCACCCACAAACCCTTACGACCACAATTGCGACTGAAGGACAGAGAGAGACAGCACAGAATAGAGTAGACCATCACACAGAGGCAAATCACAACATCACCCACACAATATCCACGCACAAAACACCATACACCACCACACTCACCACACTCTACAACACATACACCAACCCTCACCTCATCCACACCACCCCATGGCACCCCAAAGACACCCGAGGTTCTCTGACGCAGAACTCAGGGTCATGGTGGAGGAAATAGTTTGTGTAGAGCCCCAGCTCTTCGGGACACAGGTGCAGCACATCACCATTGCCAGGAAGATGGAGCTATGGCAAAGAATAGTGGACAGGGTCAACGCTGTGGGACAGCATCCACGAAATCGGGATGACATCAGGAAGCGGTGGAACGACCTACGGGGGAAGGTGCGTTCCATGGTATCAAGGCACAACATCGCGGTGCAGAAGACTGGCGGCGGACCCCCACCTACTCCCCCAAAATTCACAGCATGGGAGGAGGAAGTCTTGCACATCCTGCATCCAGAGGGCCTCGCAGGAGTAGGCGGAGGAATGGACTCTGGTAAGTCAAATCTTCACTACTTCATTCCCCCACCCCACCTGCATGCCAAATCATACCCCCACCCTCACCCCCACCCCCATCACACCAACTCCTTGCAAATGGCTCACCATCACAACCCACCCATCCCAAAACCTAGCCCTGCATGTGTCCCCAAAGCATGGACACCCATCACCAAAGCATGCCCACTGCACATACCCATCTCCCCCACAAGCCACCGTCACAAAAGCCCCCACAAGGGAATGCCAGCACTGGGGTACACGGCCACCCACCCATTACACGAAATGGCACACACAGAAGCAATAACCATACTCTTATACCCCTGCAGGACCCGAACGCCACCACACCGCCCAGGAGGGTCCAGAGATGTCCATCCCACCCCCAGAAGAGGCCCCCAGTGATGACAGCAGCTCTGTCTCCCTGGACCCAGATGACCAGCCCGGCCCATCGGGGACCTCGGGACAGTCGGTTCCCCACAGACAGCCACAGGCTACAGCAGACCCAACCCCCTCTGGGAACACCAGCACAGCTCCCACCCAGCGGGCCCATGCCTCTGTCTCCAGGACACGTCAATCAGCGGTGTGTCCACCACTACAGGGCACCCAGGTTGACCCACCACCCCAACAACAACAGGGACCTGGGGGCAGTGGTAGTGGGCACACCGTCCAGGGGACAGAGGCCCAGGGAAACAGGGGAACTGGGAGGGCTGCTGTGCGACAGGGGGGGGACAGGCCCAGGGAACCGACTCTCCAAGAGGCCCTCTCCTCCATCATGGGAGCATACCACCGCTCCCAGGAGACGATGGCTACGGTACTGGCCAGGTTCCAGGAGATCCAGGTACTGCAGGAGGAACAGTACATGGGGTTCAGAGAGGAACTGAGAAACATTAGTTCCGCAATGGGGACCATCGTCGTGGCTCTTAACCAGATAGTCACCACATTGCGGGACCATGTGGCACCACAAAGGGCCCCTGTCACTAGCATGGACCAAGACCAGGCTACCACCTCCGCCGGCGCTAGTGGACAGGAGGCCCCCACACAACGACAGGTCTCCAGAACCCCACCTCCTGCAGAAGAAGAACCACCCCGCAAGCGGTACCTGAGATCTCAGAAGAAGACAGAGTAGGATGCCAAGACCCCCGCCAGCAAAGGATACCCCCTGATGTCATCCCACTGTCCCACATTGTCACCCTGTCCAAACTTAAACTGCCCCTGCTCCATCCTTCCACAGGCATATGGACAATGCACCTGTGAGACTGAAAACTGGACTCTGCCATGGACATTACTCCACCATCACCCATCACCGTTTTTCAATCATGTCCCTAAATTTAGCACTTTAATAAAATCACTTATTTCACTTAAAAAATCTGGAGTCTGCTTGTATTTTGAACAAATGTATTAGACATAACGGTGCCAAAATGTTCAGTTACATTGTGATGACAACATACCACTGTCACACAGCTGTAGTCCATGGGCAAACAAAGCAGAGGTCACGCAGTGGGGCCCACAGCTCTGAAAACGGAAGGGAAAGTCACAACTCAGTTAACAGGAACTGGGGGGAAACACAGACAGTAGAGAGGCAGGAGACTTTAAGTAAATGTAAAATGGCGGGGTTGATTCGTACCTGTGTGCTACTGAAAATACTGTTGTATCACTGTGTCCCTGTTGTCTGTGTCGTCCCTGTCGTCTTCCTCCTCTTCACTCTCCACAGGCTCCACAGCTGCTACAACACCACCATCTGGACCATCCTCCTGCAGGAAAGGCACCTGGCGTCGCAAAGCCAGGTTGTGAAGCATACAGTAGGCCACGATGATATGGCACACCTTCTTTGGTGAGTAGTAGAGAGAACCACCTGTCATATGGAGGCACCGAAACCTGGCCTTCAGGAGGCCGAAGGTCCGCTCGATCACCCTCCTAGTACGCCCATGTGCCTCATTGTACCGTTCCTCTGCCCTGGTCCGGGGATTCCTCACTGGGGTCAGTAGCCACGACAGGTTGCGGTAACCAGCTTCACCAATTAGCCACACACGGTGTCTCTGTAGCTGTTCCATCACATAAGGGATGCTGCTATTTCGCATGATGTACGCGTCATGCACTGACCCAGGGAACTTGGCATTTACATGGGAGATGTACTGGTCAGCCAAACAGACCACCTGGACATTCATCGAATGATAACGTTTTCTGTTCCTGTACACCTGCTCACTTTCACTGGGGGGAACCAAAGCCACATGGGTCCCATCAATGGCACCAATGATGTTGGGGATATGTCCAAGGGCATAGAAATCACCCTTCACTGTAGCCAAATCGCCCACCTCAGGGAAAACAATGTAGCTCCGCATGTATTTCATCAGGGCAGACAACACTCTGGACAAAACCTTAGAAAACATAGGCTGAGATATCCCTGATGATCTGGCCACTGTTGTTTGGAATGATCCACTTGCCAAAAAATGGAGTACTGACAGCACCTGCACCAGAGGGGGAATCCCTGTGGGTTGGCAAATGGGGGACATCAGGTCTGGCTCCAGCTGGGCACACAGTTCCTGTATAGTGGCTCGGTCAAGTCTGTATGTCAGTATGACATGTCTTTCTTCCATTGTAGACAGGTCCACCAGCGGTCTGTACACAGGAACATTCCTCCATCTCCTCGCAAGTCCCAGCGGACGGTGCCTAGGAAGGACAACATGGAGCACAGAGTCAAGCTACCCACAGGTACGTAACCACAGCTTGCACAGAACACGATTCACTATGCATTGAATGGCTTGTATGAGTGGCAATGCAACGCCTAGGCCTGTGTGACGCAGTAGAAATTAAGCCATGTGGGCCCTTGAAATGGCGGCTGCCTGACCTGTGAAGTGTGACAATGGGATGTGAGGTCAATGCACTGGCGTGGCACACCGTGGCGGTAGGCGGTCGAAGACCGCGGCGCAAAGCAGCATTGGTTAACATGGAACCCTATGGGTCTCAGGAGCCAATGACGATGTGCGCCGGCGGTCGCGGTACGCACCGCCGCGGGCGTGACGGCAATTTTCTCTCTGCTTAATCACTTGAGACCTGATCATCCACAGGAGAGGACCTATACTGCAAGTGCTGCTGTGACCTCAGTCTGGAAGAGACAATGGCTGCTGCGACTGGGGAAAGGGCCCCTGCCTTCACATCTGAGGAATTGGAGAAACTTGTTGATGGGGTCCTCCCCCAGTATGCGCTACTCTACGGTCCTCCAGACCAACAGGTAAGTACACTGGGACCATGCTTTGTGGGCAATGCCTGGGTTGAGTGGGGTGAATGAACGATGGTGCAGAGGGGAGCGTATGAGGCATGCATCAAACGACAGATGAGAGCATGTGCCACATGGCAAGTGTGGGGATGGGGGGACACTCACATCGAGCATGCCGAAAATTCTGATATTGTATTTTCTCTCCCTGTACGTGTCACATAGGTCAGCGCCCATCAGAAAGTCGACATTTGGCGTGCCATCGCCAAGGACGTCCGGACCCTGGGGGTCCACAACAGACGGGGCACCCACTGCCGCAAGAGGTGGGAGGACATCCGCCGCGGGAGCAGAAAGACCGCAGAGGCTCTGCTGGGGATGGCCTCCCAACGTAGGAGGGGTGCCACTCGTCTATTGACCCCCCCTGATGTCTCGGATCCTGGCGGTGGCCTACCCAGATTTGGATGGGCGCATGAGGACATCACAGCAGACACAAGGGGGTGAGTACACTCTCATTCTGCTGACTATGCGCGCAGTGGAGGTGTCTGGGTGGGGGAGGAGGGCTGTGGGTATCCCTAGGCCAGGGCGATTTCTGTATGCTAGGCCCCTCCATAAGGCATGGCCCTGTGCCCCCGCCCCCCACCTCTGTAGGGTGCCAAGTACAGCTATCCATGGCCCTGTGTCACCTATGTCTGCAGTTGTCGTCCATAGGCTTGGAGGCCATGTCCCACTGATTGAGTAGTGTACCCCAAGTGCGCGGCGTAGTGCAGGGTGCTTCTGTGTCTGTCCTCTCCACCAACTGTGTTGCCAATGCATGCACTCAAAATGTCTTTATTCTCCCCCCCCCCCTTTTTTGGTCTGCTCTTCCTGTTCATGTGTGCATTAGCATCATCTGGCGGAGGAGAAGTGGCATTGGAGCACGAGGGAGCTGCATCTCACATGGCCCCGAAGGGCCATGCAACAGACTCTGATTTGACCAGTGAGACGGTGGGCGAGGGGGGCTCCACAACGGGGACACATGGAGACATCAGCGACACCGACACGTCCTCGGAAGGGAGCTCCCTTGTGGTGGCGGCAACATCCGTGCCCACCGCAACAACAGGTACAGCTGCCACCCAGCGCACCAGCTCCGCCCTCCCAGCAGCCCCTCAGCGTTCACCCCGTGCCCGCTCGCACACCAAGGCGGGCATCTCCTTCGCCCCAGGCACCTCAGGCCCTGCCCCAGTTACCCCTGCTGCCCTCAGTGAGGAGGTCATCGACCTCCTCCGGACGCTCATTGTTGGGCAGTCTACCCTTTTGAATGCCATCCAGGGGGTGGAAAGGGAGGTGCATCGGAGCAATGCATACCTGGAGGGCATTCATTCGGGTCAGGCTGCCCATCAGCGATCGTTCAACGCTCTGGCCTCAGCACTGACGGCAGCCATTGTCCCTGTCTCCTGCCTCCCTCCTCCAACTCCCTCCACCCAGTCCCACTCCATTGTTCCTCTGCCTATCCCAGACACACCTACAGACCAGCCTGCACACACCTCAACACCCAAGGTCAGCTCATCCAAACATAAGCACCACACATCACAGAAGCATTCACACAAGCAACATCCACATGCAGACATGCCAACAGCCAGTGCCTCCTCTGTGTCCCCCTCCTCCTCGTCTCCCTCCTCCCTCCCTGTGACGTCCCAACTCACACTTGCATGCACCACTTCATCAGCCACTACGACCATCACCAGCACACCCACCAGAACACTCCGCACACGTGCAGTCACCACTCCCACTGCCATTTACACGTCCCCTGTGTCCTCTCCCAGTGTGTCTGTCACCCCCTCTTCCAAACCACACAAACGCAGACAGCCACCCACCCAACAGCCATCCACCTCACGACAGCCTCCGTCACAAGCACCTGCACCCATAGACAGCACACTTGACTCTCCTACAACCACATCCTCTTCCTCCACTCCCATACCCACTGCACCTACCCTTCCCATTGCTCCCAAAAAGTTTTTCCTCTCCAAACTTAACCTCTTTCCATCACCTGACCCACCCCCTCCATCTCGTAAAAGTCCAATCTGCACCTCAGCCACCACAACCCCTGGACCTACAAGGACCATAGTCCAGGGATATTGGAGTCCCCCACCTTCGAGGGCAGCCACATCGGCCAGCAGCAAAGGGACAGCCAGCCCACCCCCTGGGAAAAAAACAAAAAAAGCCAAGGGCCGGCGTGAGAAAACAGAGACGGCAGCCTCCACAGGCACCACCCTGGCACCGTCAGGGAGTGGGGTGCCACCTGGCACATCTCCAAAGGGAGGCAAGGGCCACAGAGGATCAGGCAAGGATGGCAAGGGCAGCACGGCCGACAAGTCCGGCAGCAGGCGAGCTGCCCAGGAGGGCCCCACCAGCCCCATTCCGGGGGTGAAGGAGGACACCCATGGGCACGGGCCACCAGCACAGGAGGGCCCAGCAAGCGAGAAGTCGGATGACGAGTGAACACCATCTATTGGCCAGATCTGGTGCCCTGGAGACACATGTGAAGCACCGCTGAACAGGGCACCGCCGTATCAAGAACCGCTGAACAGGGCCCTTCAAGACAAGCACCGCTGAACAGGGCCCTTCAAGACAAGCACCGCTGAACAGGGCACCGCCGTGTCAAGAAGCGCTGAACAGGGCCCTTCAAGACAACCACCGCTGAACAGGGCACCGCCGTGTCAAGAAGCGCTGAACAGGGCCCTTCAAGATAGGCACCGCTGAACAGGGCCCTTCAAGACAAGCACCGCTGAACAGGGCCCTTCAAGACAAGCACCGCTGAACAGGGCACCGCCGTGTCAAGAACCGCTGAACAGGGCCCTTCAAGACAAGCACCGCTGAACAGGGCACCGGCGTCTCTGCACCGCTCCGCTTGGCCCTTCATCTCAAGCACTGCTCCGCTGGGCCCTTCATCTCAAGCACCGCTCCGCTGGGCCCTTCATCTCAAGCACCGCTCCGCTGGGCACCGCCGTCTCTGCACCGCTCCGCTTGGCCCTTCATCTCAAGCACCGCTCCACTGGGCACCGCCGTCTCTGCACCGCTCCGCTTGGCCCTTCATCTCAAGCACCGCTCCACTGGGCCCTTCATCTCAAGCACCGCTCCGCTGGGCCCTTCATCTCAAGCACCGCTCTCCTGGGCACCGCCGTCTCTGCACCGCTCCGCTTGGCCCTTCATCTCAAGCACCGCTCCGCTTGGCCCTTCATCTCAAGCACCGCTCCGCTGGGCCCTTCATCTCAAGCACCGCTCTGCTGGGCACCGCCGTCTCTGCACCGCTCCGCTTGGCCCTTCATCTCAAGCACCGCTCCGCTGGGCCCTTCATCTCAAGCACCGCTCCGCTGGGCCCTTCATCTCAAGCACCGCTGACACATTGGCAGAAGGGGCAGGCCCGGATCAGTGTCGGACAGGGCTGCACGATACACTCTGGGCATCAAGAGTCCTCCAGTACCGCTGGAGTCTGTCATCCACTTGTGAGACTGTGGCTTTGCCACTCCCCAGGATGGCACAGTGGGCAAGTCACCCACTGTAGAGACTTGAGAGACTGTGGCTTTGCACTCCCCAGGATGGCACAGTGGGCAAGCCACCCACTGTAGAGACTTGAGAGACTGTGGCTTTGCACTCCCCAGGATGGCACAGTGGGCAAGCCACCCACTGTTATCAACTTGAGAGACTGTGGCTTTGCACTCCCCAGGATGGCACAGTGGGCAAGCCACCCACTGTAGAGACTTGAGAGACTGTGGCTTTGCACTCCCCAGGATTGAACATTGGCCGTGGAGGCCCCTCGTGGATCTGGCGTCGTGGACTCATGTGGCTGAGGTGCCCACCCTTCCCTTCCCCCTGAGGTGCCTGTAGTTTTCCTATCTAATGCCCCTGCAGTGTTCTCTCCAATGGATTCGGGTCTCATGTGTGTGCTTTGCCCATGTGTTGAGGACCATTGGCCCACGTACAATGACAGAAAGCCAATTCTGACGGGACAATATACATATGTGTATATAGTTATGGGATGTTCGTCTTACTTATTTACTTTGCCATACAATATATTTGTATTACAATTACTTATTATTTTGTCTTTGCATTCTTCTGAGGGGTTTGGGGGGTGTCACTCTGAGTTGTTGCTCTGCATTGGTGTGTAGGTAGTTGGGGGGGGGGGTCGCGTATGTGTGTGCCCGTAATCTTTTCTCCTCCCCCCTCCCATGTGTCGTAGGTGCAGTACTCACCGTTGTCTTCTGCGCCGGCGTTCGTGCTCCTGGTAGAGGAGCAGGTAGACAATAGCTGGTAGGATGTGTAGTTCTGGTTCCATGCTGTCCAGATTCCACATGGAGTGTGTAGAGGTGAGCGTTTTCCCGTTCATAGTCTGTTTCCGCCGTGTTTTTATCGGCGGGGCTCCCGCCCCGGAAAAGGTGGCGGATTGGTGAGTTGTGATAGGGTGGGCGGTACATTGTCTGCCGCCTGTCTATTGGCGGTGACCGCAGCGCTGCTTGTCTGTACCGCCGTGGCGGTCGGAGTGTTAAAGTGGCGGGCTGTGTTGGCGGTTTCCGCCAGGGTCGGAATTCCATTTTTTGGGCCGCCTGCCTGTTTGAGGGTTGGCCGCCGCCTTAACACCGACCGCCAGGGTTGGAATGACCCCCATAGTCAGGGATTACAAGAGGAAGGATGACATATACTTGTGGTTCAAGGGGTATAAGTCTGCTTCCCACATGAACCTGGTCCCTGAAGCTCATTGGGGGGCAGCTCTGTGGAAGCACTTTGAAGTAGATGGGAGGGATACACTGACAGCCTTAGGGGATGCTCAGAGTCTCACCTACACTATCATGAAGGATGCCCTACTCACAAGGTATGGTCTCTCCCCTGAGCAGTATAAGGCCAAGTTTAGGTCCTCTAAGAAAAAAAGAATCCCAAACATGGTTGGAATGTGTTGATTCTTATTGCAGGTCACTGGATGGTTGGGTAAAGGGCAGTAAGGTAACTACATGTGAAGGGCTTTACAATCCCCAGAAATTCCCACGGTCCAGGAGGAGGTGGAGCCTGAGGGTGACACCCCGGAGTCTACAGGGGAAGACTCCTACCTGGTGGACTTTGCGGTCTCCAAAGAACCCTTTAAGGGTCCTGCATGCCAACCGTCTCAAACCTCACTTTGAGCAGACTGAACTGTCTATGCTCCTTGCGACAGATGAAGGTGTAGATGAGGAGAGTGAGCCTCTTCCTGACCTCCTGTCTGCAGGAGAAAAAGATGGGTCAATGGAGGGAGTGATCCTCTCCCCCTCCCTGACTGAGGAGCAGCAAGGTGACTGTCGCCATGTGTTGGGGAAGTTTTCCTCACTGTTTTCCCTGATCCCAGGAGTCACACACTTGTGCACACATGATGTGGACACTGGGGACAGCACACCTATTAAACAGAAAGTTTACAGGGTGACTGACAGGGTGAGGGCATGCATTGAGGATGAAGTATCCAAAATGCTAACCCTGCAGTCCTTGGGCCAGCCCAGTGGTATTGGTCCCAAAGCCCGCTGCACCTGATGCCACTCCAGAACTCAGGTTCTGTGTGGACTACCGGGGACTCAGGACTGACGCACACCCCATCCCACAAGCTGATGAGCTCATTAACTGGTTAGGGGCTGCCAAGTACCTCAGTATGTTTGACTTAACATCTGGGTACTGGCAGATTGCCTTAACTGAGGGGGCCAAGGAGAGGTCAGCATTCTCTACCCCAGATGGACACTTTCAATTTAAAGTCATGCCATTTGGGATGAGGAATACCCCTGCCACCTTTCAGAGGTTGGTCAACCAGGTGTTGGCTGGGCTGAATGAGTTCAGTGCTGCCTACCTGGATGGCATTGCTGTGTTTAGTTCCAAATGGGAGGAACACCTGCTACACCTCTAGAGAGTGTTAGAGGCCCTGCAGAAGGCAGGCCTCACTATTAAGGCAAGCAAGTGCCAAATAGGGCAGGGTTCTGTAGTGTACTTAGTACACCAGGTGAGGAGTGGCCAGGTGGCACCCCTACAGTCTAAGATTGACACAATTCTGGCTTGGGAGCCTCCCAAGACACAGACTGAAGAGAGAGCCTTCTTAGGTATCACAGGATAGTACAGGAGGTTTGTCAAGGGTTATGGTACCATTGTTACCCCCTTGGCTGAGTTGACTTCGAAGAAGCAACCCAGGAAAGTGATCTGGACAGAGGCTTGCCAGAACGCTTATGATGCCCTGAAGGCTGCCATGTGCACAACACCTGTGCTGAAGGCACCTGACTACTCCAAGGAGTTTGTTGTGCAAACAGACGCCTCAGAGCATGGTATTTGAGCAGTACTCTCACAGCTTAATGAAGAGGGCCCAGATCAACCCGTAGCCTTCATTAGCAGGAGGTTACTACCCAGGGAACATAGGTGGAGTGCCATAGAACGGGAAGCATTTGCTATGGTCTGGGCACTGAAGAAGCTAAGACCCTACTTGTTTGGGACTCACTTCCGAGTTCAGACCGACCACAGACCCCTCAGATGGTTAATGCAGATGAGGGGTAAGAATCCAAAACTGTTGAGGTGATCCATTTCCCTACAGGGGATGGACTTTACGGTGGAACACCGTCCTGGTACAGAGCACGCCAATGCTGATGGTCTGTCCAGGTTCTTCCGCCTTAGTGATGAGAACTCCCATGAGGTTGGGTAGTTGCTCCCAACTTTTAGCTGGGCGGATACGTGTTGGACTTTTCATACTTGGGTGGTCTCCCTTAACTTTTTGCCTCTGTTTCCAAGGTTGTTGATGTGTGCTGGACTCTGATTTTGCTGTTTTTGTTACTCTAGGCACTTTACCACTGCTAACAAGTGCGAAAGTGCAAGTGCTCCTTTACAAAATGTGTATATAATTGGGTTATCCATGATTGCCATATTTGATTTATTAGTAAGTCCCTAGTACAGTGCACTAGAGGTGCCCAGGGCCTGTAAATCAAATGCTATCAGTGGGCCTGCAGCACTGGTTGTGCCACCTACATAAGTAGCTCTGTAATCATGTCTCAGACCTGTCACTGCAGTGTCTGTGTGTGCAGGTTTTAACTGTAAATTCAACTTGGCAAGTGTACCCACTTGCCAGGCCTAAACCGTCCCTTTTCTTACACGTAAGGCACTCCTAAGGTAGGCCCTAGGTAGCCCCAAGAGCAGGGTGCAGTGCATGGTTAAGGTAGGACATATAGTAATGTGTTTTATATGTCCTGACAGTGAAATATTGCTAAATCTGTTTTTCACTGTTAAACGGCCTGTCCCTCTCATAGGTTAACATGGGGGTTACCTTTAAATCTGATTAAAGTGTAGATTCCCTTTAGGAGCGGCTAGACCTGTGGAGTTTGGGGTTTCTGAGCTCACAATTTAAAAATACATCTTTTAGTAAAGTTGATTTTAAGATTGTGTGTTTGAAAATGCCACTTTTAGAAAGTGAGCATTTTCTTGCTTATGCCGTTTCTGTGACTCTGCCTGTTTGTGGATTCGCTGTCTGGGTCAGTTTGACAGTTGGGCTGGTTGCACCTCACACTAGACAGTGACACAGAGGGAGCTGGGGCGTAGTCTGCATTTGCTGATGAGTCATCTGTGCTAGGAGGGAGGGGAGGAGTGGTCACTCACACCTGAAAGGGCTGTGTCTGCCCTCACACAATGCATTCTCCAACTCTCTGGTGAGTGTCTGGGGCCTGGCCTGGGCAAGACAGGATCTCACATTTAAGAGAGACTTTGCTTTAAAGTGGGTCTACTTCAAAGGAGAAATTGGGTATAAGAAGGGCACCCAAAACCACAGACTTTAGAACACTTCTGGAAACCATGAGGAACCTCTGCCTGGAGAAGAGCTAAAGAGCTGAGGAAGAAGAGCTGCCCTGCCTGTGACTGTGCTTTGTGGAGCTATCCTGCAGTTGCTGCTTCTGCCAGAGCAAGAGGGTAAAGACTGGACTTTGTGTGCCTTCCAGCTTGTGAAGATATCCAAGGGCTTGATCTAGAGCTTGCCTCCTGTTGTTTGAGGTCTCAGGGACAACAAAGACTTCTCTCTGCCAGCACCTAGAGTCACTGGAGAGACTCCTACTCTGCCCTGTGATGCCCATCCAGTTCATGGGACCCTGAAAGGAGAAGCTGGCAGCCTAAGAGGAAGAAATCCACGCACAGAACGACATGCGGTGAAATGATCGACACGCCACCAGCTTCGCGGCTGAAAATCGATGCTCGCCTGCAACGCGACTGAAGAATCGACACATAGAGCTTGAGAAACAACGTGCAGCATCGCTGACGGAGATTGGTGAGATCGCAACCCACGCTGCGTGGTTTTCGGATCATCGTGTGGCTGGATTTCGGGCGCAAGTACCGCTGGGCGTGTAAAAACAACGCAAGGCCTGCCCGGACCCGAGAGTGCTGACCGGATTGATGCATTGCTCTCCTGCGGAGAGAAGATACGACGCGCCCCGACCCGGCGAAAGGAGAAACTACGCAAGGTCTCGCTCGTGAGTGAAATTGATGCATCGCAAGCCCTTTTTGATGCACACTCATTCATGCTGGGTTATTTTTGACGCACCCAAGGTACATTTTCACTCTAACAGTGTTAGTGTATGTTTAAAACTACATGAAGAGTCTTTTTGCTTTTTAATTGATGACTTGTGTATTGCGGGTTTTTGTCATTTTGTGACTTGTTTTGTTTAGATAAATATTCTCTATTTTTCTAAACCTGTGTTGTGTTATTTTGTAGTGTTTTCATTAAGTTACTGTGCGTGTTGGTACAAATACTTTACACCTAACACTCTGAAGTTAAGCCTACTGCTCGTGCCAAGCTACCAAGGGGGTAAGCAGGGGTTAGCTGAGGGTGATTCTCTTTTACCCTGACTAGAGTGAGGGTCCTTGCTTGGACAGGGGGTAACCTGACTGCCAACCGAAGACCCCATTTCTAACACCATAAATCTATTGCATTCTTTCTCAGAGGTGCACTGTGGATTTTGTGTTTTTACAAACTTCAACCACCTTGAGTGACCTGTATTCCAGTGCTTGAATTGTTTTCAAACGGTTGTCATCAACATTTCTTAGGAATTGATTATTGGGAAGTAACTCGACCAAGCAGAGGGCATCATAGTTGCTGCAATGGAATGCATTTATCCATTGATGAAGCTCCTGTGCATGAGTCGTCCCCTGAGCTGACACTTATAGCAGCATGTGTGGGAAATGTATCTTCAGAAACTGCTTCAACAGATACAAGTGCTCCATTTCTGGTTCAGAATTCTTCCTCGGTGTCAACATCTTAAATTTTCAGTTACACCCTGTTATCTACGTCAACAGTTGGTGAGTACCAATATCACTGCACTTAGCGTTTATGTTTCCAGTTTTTTTCTGTTACAAGTAAGACTTGAAAAACCCCATTGCCTTCATCTGTTTCAATAATGTTACAATCTCAGTAAAACAAAAGAAAGACAATCAGAAACTGCTGCCGTTTGTCTGTATTGTCGCCTTGAGCCAGATTTGAACTATTATGTGTATTCATTAGATTTGCTTCACTGTGATTCTGGGGATTACATAATCTTTGCATTTTCTGCAAATGTATCCCGCTCTTTGCATTGCATTTATTTGATATATATTTATATACCTTGGGTGTGCACTACTCAGTTATAAATGCATGTTGCATTTAGTATTGTTTGCACATGTATACTATAATATGTGCTTTGTAATAGTTTAGTAATAACTCATATATATATATATATATATATATATATATATATATATATATATATACTCAAATGATCTCTAATGCTTATACATTTAATTGAAGGTGCAACATGATAAAAATATTAGTTCTTGTGTGTGACATTATATGATGTGAGGCCTGCTTTTTTCAAAATAATGAGTAAAGTGTATTTAAGCTGGTTTCATGCATATAAAAGGCAGAGAGGAAATATAAAATTTCCTAGGGGATCAAATCTAGTAAGCAGAAGGTCTAACCACCCTTTGCAAAGGCCACTCGCTTGCATCTGAGAGCCAGGCTGACCTTATCAGCTTGTTGGGATGTCATGGCAGAGATAGACAATGACCTTCATGCAGAACAATACTTCTGTTGTTCAACTGAGGTATTTGGGTAAGAGGCTGCCCACCACCTTAGAAACTTCCACACACCCTTTTGATGCTAAGACAGCTCAGCTAAAGGTAAGAAGGGAAGGGGCTGTTAAATAGAGATCAATTCCATATGTTTATGCAAGAGAATTGTGAATTCTAAACCACTATTACGATGTTGGAAATCTTTTTAATATTCTGTTTGTTAATCATTTTTATTGCCGCTGTTTTGTTCAGTTTTATAGTTACAGCTCTACACATTGTATGGCCTAGAATAGGAATTTAATTTAATACAATCATAAAATACATCCTTATAGTGTATTCGTGAGTACATTCATGGTGAAAAGCAATTTGGAACTTAGAGCAAATAATTCTGTCAAGCAGGGGCATGGCCAAGATGCTGAGCATGGTGGACATGCTCCGAATGAGCTGTTATGCCACTCCGAAATCCATTCCCAGCAGCTGGCACCTCGGGGTGAACGGCCCGGGTAGAGCATGCATGGGCAGCACACAACACCCCAGAAGTGCGGAGCACCCCCATCAAATTTGTACCTTGACGCCACAGCAGCAATCTCCAGAGGCATCGAAGGTGACCAGTCACCAGTGACTCGCCATATCCAAGAGGGGGCCAAAGCTATTATCCATCTCCACCATAAAACAATGTGACCTGCGCTGGGGCATGGATCACATAACCCCGTCATTGCATCAAGAGAGCCCTGAAGATCGGCCCCAGAGCAGCATGGGGGTCTCCCACCTTTGTACTCTTACCACAAGGAGATCGAAGTGAGTTGAGCTTCCCCCCAAGGAGGTCCCTTGCTGTGGACCATGTGAGGTGGAGGGGATGTTGGGGGATTGAATGACACTAATCGGGAGCACCCGCATTGTCTCTGTTCATTGTGGTTCCAGATATCAAGCTTTTCTGGCTGCAATACATTGATAATCAGCGGGCCAACCCAGTGAGCTCCTCCTGAGACAAGCAGTTCTCCCCTTCTCCTAGAGGTCATGCGCTCTGAGGGGTTGCTGTGCGAGGGATCATCAATTAGCCATCAATTAGCGAAGTCGGTCAAGGGCCCCCATTCGACTGGCCACATTTGGAGAAACAATCAAGTTGCATGGTATGAGGAATCCTCGGGGGCAGGGCCGCAGAGACTCTGGAGCCCTAGGCCTGTCTGACAATAGAGGAAAGATGCAAAACATTACAGAGTGGCAAGACTCTCTGTTGGCAGTGACAGGGCCGAACTTTTTGTGAGGGTTGCCGACCTTAAGAGAATGATCAGGGTGCCCTCCCTGTCCGCCCCCCAGCCTGGGGTGGTCCCTGGCCCGACGTGTTCTTCTCAGCTCCTACATAAACAATGGTCAGAGACACTCCCTCAAGTTATGCATCACAGAAGAAAATAGACAAGTTTGCTAAGCAGAGCCCCCTGCCTATGGACCCTGGCACAGCTGGGGGCGATGCCCAGCAGGGTGAGGGCACCCAGACACTCAGAGTGGCAGGGCCCTCTGTTGATAGTGACAGGGACGTACTTGTTGTGAGAGTTGCCGGCATTAAGAGAATGACCTGTGCGCCCTCTCTGACCACCCTCCGGCCTGGCAGCATGAGATGAACTACTGTGATGGCTCCCGGTCCCGACGTGCTCTTCTCCACTCCTACATAAACCCTGTCTCTCTCAGACAAGCCCTCAAGCTCTGCATCACAGAAGAAAATAGACAAGTTTGCTAAGCAGAGCCCCCCATGCCTGGGGACGCTGGCGCAGCAGGGGGCGATGCCCAGCAGGGTGAGGTCAGCCCAGGTATCCACCATATTGCAAGCAATTAAGGACTCATAGACCATTTAGAAGCCAAAATGAGGGAACTCAAAGTCGGTCTTGCCCTAATCCAGCAGGAACTGCAGAACACGATGCACAGGGTCACAGAGGTAGAGAACAGAGGGGCTGATTCCGACTCTGGCGGGCGGCGGTTGCCACCCGCCAGACGGGAACCGCCATTTGGCCGCTACGCGGCCAAAATAGCGCTGCCCCCATTCAGACATTCCCGCTGGGCCGGCGGGCGCTAACCATGTTAGCGGCCGCCGACCCAGCGGGAATGGGGGCCGCAACACAGGAGCCGGCTCCGAATGGAGCCGGCGGTGTTGCGGCGGTGCGACGGGTGCAGTTGCACCCGTCGCGCTTTTCACTGTCTGCTAGGCAGACAGTGAAAAGCTTAATGGGGCCCTGTTAGGGGGCCCCTGCACTGCGCATGCCAGTGGCATGGGCAGTGCAGGGGCCCCCAGGGGCCCCAAGACACCCGTTCCCGCCAGCCTCTTCCTGGTGGTGAAAACCGCCAGAAACAGGCTGGCGGGAAGGGGGTCAGAATCCCCAGGGCAGCGCTGCTTGCAGCGCTGCCCTGGCGGATTCGCCCAGCTGGGGGAAAACCGGCGGGAAACCGCTGGCCCCGGTTTTCTGACTGCGGCTTTACGTCGCGGCTTTTATGGTGCTTTTATGGTGCTTCCGTCATTCGTGGCCCCGGCGGTCTTGAACCGCCAGGGTCAGAATGACCCCCAGAGTCTCCGAAACCAAAGACATGGTCAAATTGCACGAGGCCTGACTGGAGGTCTCAGAGAACAGGTCAAGGTGCAATAATCTCTGCATCATACGTATTCCCGAAGGACGGAAGGGGACCTCATCCACCTCCTTCATCTCTGACTGGCTGAAAAGTTAGGTGCCGGCAGCAGTCCTCTCAAACTGTTTAATCACTGAGAGAGCGCACCGAAATCTTACGGCAAAGCCTCTGTTGGCTCGTGTCCTCAACTACGCGAATAATGATGCAGTCTTCCGGGCGGCATGCACTGCGGATCATTGAGTTGCCAGTCATTCTCAGTGATGATCTTCTCTGACTATACCCTGAAGGTTCAACATGCTCTTCCCGGCCCGCCTGAAAGTCATTTTTCAAGATAAAACATTATTCTTCGACACTCCAGAGGCAGCTTGGGACTGGCTAGAGGAACGCTACAACCTCCAGAGTGGTGGGCTTCCATCCAAAGAAAGGGGGTCTGGGATCGGAGGAAGAGGGGGGAGGGTGGTGCTGGGTGTCCCTCAGGCGAATGGCACACAACTCTAAAAAAACACCCATGTTGCAGGGAGCGAAGAGCTCAATCCCTAAGGCCCAAAATATTCCTTAGGCAGCACTACGCTGCCACACTGAGGGCATGCCAGCACATACCACATCCACTGACACAATGCATTTAGAGCCATCCAGAAGTGCTAATAGGCAAGCACCAGTCCATATACTATCATGGTTCGCAGGGAACACACTCAGCTTCAGTCCCACCACCCCCCACACTGTATTTTTCTTTTTCCTTATTTCAAGGAGTCATATAATTTTAGGTGAGGGGCCAGGCCTTTTGGGAAGTTGAGGTGGGGGTTTGCTCACAAGCGAGGAACTTAACATCTTGGATAGCCCAGTTGGCTCCAACCCCTAGAGGCACAACAACAGGTACTTCTAGTTTGCAAAGTATGGGGTGGGCGTGATGAGGTTGGGTGGGGAAGGTTTCTTTGTTTAGTTTCACATCTGGTTTCACATGTCACAGAGCTACACCTGATATATGGAATGTTCCCAATATGACTATCGACCATATAGTATTATGCCGAACAGACTGGATCACATAGGTGGGTCACATGTGTTTAAATCTCCGGAAGGGTTGTTGGTCCTTTCATGCAATGTAAATGGCTTACTTGACAAGATCACGTGCAGAGCAGTGCTCAAAGCATCCCACCACTACTGCTCAGACATCCTCTTGCTCCAGGAGACACACCTCATGGGCAACCATTGCCCATTCGTGGCCCATTGGGGTTTTGTGCAGATTTACCATTCAGGGTTCCATGGAAGGTTGCGGGACATATTTAAGAAAAGTGCAGCGCCACTTTTCTTGAGCCCCTTAGTGCCCCCTTAACGCTACCATGTGTGCACTGTATTTAAAATACAGCGCACCATGCCGGTAGTTAGATTTCTTTGTGCCATTTCTTTGGTCCCCCCATAACGGGGGAACGCCCCCTTTGCATACATTATGCCTGGAACAGGCATAATATATCACAAAAGGTTACAAAATAGCACAATGCATGCATTGCGCCACTTTGTAAATATGGCTCGGCGTTTTTGGACTTCTAACACCACATTAGCTTAAAACAAATGACAGGAATGTCGCGTTAGAATGGCACTAAGGGCTCTTAAATATGCCTCTTACTGTGCAAACACATCCCTCTGATAGTGTCTAGGACATGGCAAGACAGCTTGGGCCATTATGCTGCAGTGACAGGCACTCTGGGGGGCTCCTTTATTTCCATAATTAGCGTATACGCCCCCCTCCCTTGACTACTGATTTCTAGAGCAGACTGGGTGCTCTCTTTAGGGAGTTGCCTGAGGTCCCATGGTTCATGGGAGGGATTTCAATGGAGTTTGTGGTCCTACCTTGGACCACTCTAGTGCACCAGCTGCCGCTGGGGGTGGGCACATTACTGTCCACCTTCCTACACAATTTGGCACTGATGAACGTATGGAGGGCTCACCACCCGACAGAGAGAGGTTACACCTTCTACTCTTGAACTCATCAATCCTTCTTTCATCTGGATTACCTCTTAATGCCCTGTGGAGAAGGCAATCAAGTCCTAGACGTTCACTTACTGAGTAGGGGCCTTTCTGACTACTCCCCTCTGTCGATGGACATTGTTAGAAATGGGGTTTCTGGTTGGCTAGGGTATGCACCTCAGCCAGGCAGAACTTACCCACTCTAGTCAGGGCAAGGGAGTTACACGTCCAAGATAACCCCTGCTCACCCCCTTGGTAGCTTGGCACGAGCAGTCAGGCTTAACCCAGAGGCAAAGTGTAAAGCGTTTGCACAACACACACAACACACGTGATGCAATATCCCCACCACAAAGGAAACACAACACCAGATTATATGAAAATATACTGTATTGTACACAAGGCAATTATCAGACCAAACATCACATATCAGTACTATCCTGCTACCTTAGCAGTTGTCAGAACGTTACACATTAGTTACTCTGCAAATTAGCAGTAGTCACACATAACACACAGGTTACTCAGTATTCTGCAACATAAGCAGTAGTCAGGAAACACGTTATCACATTAGAACACTTGTCATAAGAATATCATAAAACGCCCATAGTAGTAACATTAGAAAACATATGGCAAGTTAGAAAATACATATCAGCATGTCATGCCCATAAAAGGAACATCTGCCATATATGTAAAAAAACATCATCACACATCAAAACCAGGTAGGCAATATATAATGCAATAAAGTCTCTAATAAGAACTCCTGATATATATTGTCCCTGCAAACAGTACCTGAGTTGATGAGGGCACCTCCAGTGCCTAGAAGGTGAACGATGGGGCCCCAGGCGCTCCTATGTGCAAAACGGGGGCCTTGGATTTCCTTTGGAGGAGAAGAGGGCGGCACGCACCTCCTCAATCCTGTTAACGGGCCCCTCTGGGGACCAGGATTACTGGGGGCCTCCCTAGGCCTCCACCGGCCCTCATGAGGGGGGCCCGAGTCAGGGAAATCCTTTGAGGATGGAGGGGGGCGCCACACACTGATTTGAAAACGGGCCCCTCAAGGGACCCGCGAACTCCAGGGGTTTCCCTGGGCCTCCGTCGGCCCTTGCACGGGGGGAACCCCCAAGAAAATACCACTGGCCCACGAAGGGGCCACACAGGGAGCCGGCGGCCTGGGCGAGCCTCCGGTGCGGCTACCGCCTGGCCCGCAATTACAGGAGAGTCCTCCTGGACTCCCGCAGGCGAGAGAGAGGCGTCCTCCTCTCCCTCGGAGTCCCGATGACGTCCTGGCCCAAGGTACGGCCTGCCGGTGCCCCGGGGGTGCTCCACGGAGCGGACCTCGCCCCGGGGGCACCAATAGGAGCACGCTTGCTCCCGATGAAGAAAAGAAGGTTGTCTTCGTGCCCTGGGGGCACCGGTAAACGCGCTACACTTGCGCTTTACCAAAATAACTTCCCTGGGCTGTGGCGGTGATTCAGGGAGCAGCAATAAAGCATTTTTAAAGTGCCAAGGCCAATCTGAGGCCAATCTGAGGCCCGGGCTGCGGCGGTGATCTTCTGCAGCAATTCTGAGAGAGAGCGCTTTTCCCAAGTGCTAAGGCAACGCTGTAGAGATCGGTGCAGGGGTCATGGGCCACAGCACCCTGCCCCTGGGAACATCAAAATAACAAGGAAAAGACCAGGGCTGGTGGGCCCAGCTACAGGCCAGCACAAGGGGTGCAGATGGTGGCAGTTCCTACTAGTGACCAGGCAGGCCACAGGTCAGCACAGCAGCAGCAGTCCAAGGTGGTTTCCTGGTGAGTCCATTCATCAGCATTCTGTGTCCAGTTTCAAGTTCCAAGAGTGTTCAAATTGTGGGGAAAATTCCCCTGTACTTATAGTCAGTTCTTACAGTGTTTTACAATGGTAGGGAGAGGAGGTTCCAGCAAGTTATAACTGGTTCTGGGAGTGCCCCCTCTCTCCTTTCAGCACAAGCTCCAAACATCAGTGGGGGGTTAACAACCCTATTGTGTGAGGCCAGGGCACAGCCTTGACAAATGTAGGTGTGCCCCGCCTCTCCCTTCTCTCAGCCCAGGAAGACTATTCAGTCTGCAGATGCACCTCTGTGACAGCTCCACCCTCCCTGTGTACAGGCTGTCTGAAAAATATGCACAAAGCCCCAACTGTCACTCTGCCCAGACGTGGATTGGCGTCAAGCTGCAAAACACCAGAGTCATAAGCACAGATAAATGCGCACTTTCTAGAAGTGGCATTTCTGTGATAGTAATAAAAAATACACCCACACCAGTGAGTAGTATTTATTATCACCATCACAACCATACCAAACACGCCTACTCTACCCCTCATAAATCAGACAATACCCCTTATACATAAGGCAGGGCCTTTCTAATGCAATCCTATGAGAAGGCAGCACTCACAGCAGTGAGACACCAAGTTAGGCTGTTTGTCACTACCAGGACAAGCCATGCAATATGGCACATGTCCTGCCTTTCTACATACATGGCACCCTGCCCATAGGGCTAGCTAGGGCATACCTTAGGGGTGACTTACATGTAGTAAAAGGGGAGTTCTGGGCCTGGCAAGTAAGTTTAGATGCCAGGTCCCTGTGGCAGAAAACTGCGCACACAGGCCTTGCGCTAGCAGGCCTGAGACAGGTTTGAAAGTCTACTTCAGTGGGTGGCGCAAGCAGCGCTGCAGGCCCACTAGTAGTATTTAATTTACAGGCCCTGGGTATAGAGATACCACTGTACAAGGGACTTACAGGTAAATTAAATATGCCAATTAGGTATAAGCCAATCATACCAACTTTAGATGGGAGAGCACCTGCACTTTAGCACTGGTCAGCAGTGATAAAGTGCTCAGAGTCCTAGCGCCAACAGCGAGAGGTCAGAAAAACCAGGAGGAAGGAGGCAAAAAGACTGGGGATGACCCTGCGTAAGGCAAAAAGTCCAACAGACATGATTTGGGGGTTCCCTGAAGTCATTGCCACTAGGTAGTTATAGTTAGGACTTAGCTTCCATAGAAAAAGCTGTTTTTTACTTGCCTATATCTTTAGCGCTGTTTTACGAATCTTCACGTAACGTTCCAAAAATATTTGCCAATCCCGTCAGCTGCTGTCTGGAAAGTTTTGAGGTGATCCGCTTGGGGGGGCGAGAAAAAGGGGGGATCCCAAAACACGTTCTTTCCCATTCTTTTTCCATAGGGATTTGAACAGCAATAGCACAAAAACTACTGGAAGGAATTACACCAAATTTGGCAGGAAGGTAGGTCCTGGTCCACAAAGCGACCTTTTTTTGTTTTTGGTGTAATTCCTTTCAGTATTTTTTGAGAAATTAAGGGGAAAGCAAATTTGTATATCTAGGGACGAGAAGGATTTGCGACCCCTCCCGATCTCGTGCATCTGATTGGCTGATAACACTTCAACAACAGAAGACGTTGAAGTGTTGTCAGCCATCCTGTGACTCAGCTGAAGCCGAGTCCCCAAAAAAAAGTTTAAACAAAGAAAAGGGGCCAGGGTACGGATACCCTGACCCCTTGGCTCTGGTAGTGGGGTCCCAAAGGGACCCCCTAATGCTAAAAAGCATTTATTTTTAAATTTACAAGCGGAGACACGGTGGAGCCGCAGGTCTGCCATAAATTAAAACAAAGGGTTGTCTCCTGTGCTTCGTTACCGTAAAGCCCCTGGGTGGGCCAAGTCCAGGTGGCTCATGTATATAAAAGGGGGGGCTTCTGGCCCCCTCCCGCTGCCCCAGGGACTGCCACCTCCCCGGCCCTTATTATTTGCATGCAGGGGGTCTCCCCAGCCCCCTCCCGCTGCCCCGGGGACCACAACCTACCCGGGGCTATGCTTATGTTGGAGGGGTGCTGCGAGGCCCCTCTCGAGGAGCCACAGATGGCCCCAGGGACTGCCACACCCCATGGCCTGCTCCTGTTATGTCCCGGGGTGCCCACCCCCAGGACATAGTTGTTTACTGTTGCTTGGCTGCAGCTCTGCAGCTTTAGCCAAGCCACAGCAAACACTGAATTTTGACAGAGGGACCTGTAAAATCTGAAGCTTTCGTCTCTGTCCCATGTGCAGGGTATCAAAGCAGCTCCGTGATTGCTGTAGCAATGGGACTGCGAGGGAAGATTAAAAGCTTCCCCCGCAGTGCCAGGTAGCCCAGTAGCCCATAAGGGCTTTTGATTATTTAAAAAAAAAAATATATATATATATATATATAAAGGGACTGCAGGGGAGCCCTTGAGGGCTCCCTTGCGGTCACAGAAAGCCCATAGAGGGCTTAAAAAAACAAAAAAAACTATAGCTCAGTGTTAAGGGGTTAAGTCCAGCTGGACTCATGTCCTTCTTTTTTTTATAAGAAAAAAATATTATAGTTTTCTTAAATAATAAATACTTTTTTTATTTTAAATTGAACACACAAATATCTCATTCAAACTATATGAGAAATTAAAGCCTAACCCAGAACACACTGACGCACCAACTAAAACACTGATGTACGCCTTCTCACACCCAGACAGAGAATCTGACAGCCACTCTCTCCCCCAGATATACCCCTTCACACCTATTCTCACACCCACAGAAACCGGGGCCAACTCCCGCCTCGCACGGCCACAGGGCTGTGCACAGCATGGGTTTGGGTGGTTAGAGGGTATTGAACACAGAGTCTAGATGCAGGCCAGGTCTTGCGGCCAACCTCCCCTGCGCACGGGTGAAGGACGTGCACAGTGGAAGCCGGGTGCTTACAGGGGGCTGGTTTTATGGCTTGGACGGGGGCCAAGTACTGTGGCCAACTGCCGCTGTGCACACGGCCGAAGACCATGCACAGCAGTGGTTAGATTAACGTATAGTAATTAAAATTACTATATGCTAAAAAAACTATAGACGTTTACAGAAAAACCAAAGGTTATAGGGACGTTATGGTTAGACTCAAAATTTTACCAAACCATAGAAATTCACCAGTTATAGTTTGAGTTACCTCAAGTAACTATAACTCGTGCCCTAAGGTGACTATAACTTGCGCCCTCGCAATGCACTGCTAATTACCCCACAAATTACGGCACTCATGACATCTTTGATAACATCATTGATAATATCAATGTGATATTTGCAGTAAAATGGCATGGCAGGGGCGCAAGTTATAGTTACCTTAGTGCACGAGTTTGGTTTAATTTAAAAACCTTTGTTTTTTAAATTAATATATATATGCTGCATATATGTTTATATGTATGTAGCTATATATATATATATATATATATATATATATATATATATATATATAGCTACATACATATGTTTATGCTGGTTGTTAGGCTGGTGTGGGATAGTCTTCAAAGTTTCGGTCTGTCATGGTAAGAATCTGCAAGACCATCCTTAGGACTCAGTCTCCACAATAGTAATGGAGGAGCCTTAAAGTTCTCCTCAGGACCGCCATGTTTGTAGCGGCGTTTGTACCGCCGAAAGCCCGGCGGTGAAGACTGCCAAATTATGACGATGGTGGTGTTCCCAACAGAACACAGCCAAACTACAGCCTGTACCGCCAGTGTGGTCAGGCTGCCGCGGACGGCGGTAGGCAACTTTCGACCGGCGGGGACCATGTTTCCGCGGAACACATTACAAGGTTGCACACCGCCAAGGTTTCCGGCACGGTCGCAACGCCACCAAAACCCTGGAGCAAACCAACTGTATAAAAGGAAACACTCACCTTCAGGAACACATACCTGCCAGGAGCCGCCATGGAACCTGAAGTGGAAGTCCTCCCCCTGCTCCTTCTCGCACAACAACTCCTCAACCAGCGACGGCAATGAAAACAATAATCGTAAGTACACACACCTACTGGACACTGGTGGGAAATGCATCAGTTCCCTCGAACACACAACATACACAGCTTGCAACGGCCACACACACACACACATAACCACACACCCATACAAACACACACACCTACATACACATACACGCACACACATAGTACACGCATGCACACCTGTACTACACACACCACTGCCAACATACATGTGCCATACACACACCAACTTGCACATACACACAGCACCGGCACTGTCTAACACAATCATACACAACATCACAGAGTCGCACATTGACATCACAACTGCAACTACAAAAACACTAGGCCAAGCAATCTCACTGCACACCTCCACATGACAACACATACTAACAACAACATGTAACAGCACCACACAACCAATTAACACAATCACACTGCCATACAACAAAACATATGTCCCACTACACCCACACCACACACATCGCATATAACATAGCCACCACCACACAAACGGACGCACACACAACAACCACACAAGGGCACACACACCACCATTACACATGGCAACACAGAAAATACACAATTCATATACATATTCATACATATTCGTAACAAACAGAAACATATCCTACACACAATACACAGCAATGACACAGGACAAATGGCAAAGCCACACACACACATGCAGGCCAGGCTTAACAGCTAGCACAACCCTCACACAGACACATCACACACACACAAACCAAAGCCCACAAACACCAAACAGCCATGTAGAAAGAAAGGCAGGACAAGTATGCTACCATCGAATCCAACACCAGGTTGGCCCAGATGTTGTAATAAGGTGAAATGGCAAAAGGAAAATAACTATGTGCAATATTAAGGCCTTTGGCCAGTCCAAGTTCCAGAGTGCCAAAGACACAAATGGCACTTCACTGTGCCCCTTCTTGACTCCTGACTGAAAAATGACCTCCACAGGGTAGGGGCATCAAGGGGGCAGGCAGGCACCTCAGGGATGTGGGGGGTTGAGGGGAGGTCTGGACTTGGGAGGGGGTCCTTGGGCTTGGGGTTGTGTTTGGGAGGGGTGGTCCTTGGGCTTGGGAGGGGGGTCCTTGGGCCTGGGCTTGGGAAGGGTAACCTTCTTGGCAGGGGGTGCGGCATGGGTACTACCGGGGGCAGGGAGGACTTGGAGGTGGAAGGGCTGGACTTGTGGTGGGAGACGGGTATGAAACAGGGAAAAGTCAGAGAGGAAATGCTTCTTAGGCACACGGGTGGTCATGGCAAAAGGGTTTGGGAGTAGAGGGAGAGGGAGTGGTTGTGAGATGTGTCTTCGTGGAAGCCTTGAGTGGAAGTGCGTGCATGGAATGCTTGTGGGTGCTAGGTGTCTGTTGGGTGGGTGAATGCAGGCATTTAGGTGTCTTGGGAGGATGGGGGAGGAGGTGCTGGCAGATGCAATGGTGGATGGGTGACTGTCTTTTGGGGTGGTTTCTGCAGGTATGGTACATGTGCTGCATGTGAGGGGTGTCTGTGGTTGTGGTGACTGGGGTGGATGTCAGTGGGTCTGCTATTGTGCTGACTGTGGGTAAGATAGGACTGGTGGCTTGATCTGTGAATGATGGTGTGGTGGCTGCAGGTGTGTCTGGTATAGTGTCTGTGAAGGAGGGGGTGGCGGGGGAGTCAGTGGAGGGAGTGGATGTAGGTGTGTCTGCAGGTAGGTGTTGCTTGTGTGCATGCCGGCGGTAGGTCTTGTGGTGTCGCGTAGGCTCTCATTATTCTAATGAGACTGCTGGATTTTGAGCCACAGAATTGCCTGTGGTGTGGGAGACTGAGTCGTACCCACTATAGGTGACATCTGTCGCCCTAATCCAGAGTCCAGTCCTCGGGTATTCCAGTGAGGCCCTCTGGATGCAGGATGTCGAAGACCTTCTCCTCCCACGATGTGAACTCAGGGGGAGGAGGTGGCACAACAATTTGGATGCCATGGAACACACCTTCCCCCGTGGGACGGCCCACCTCTTCCTGATGTACTCCCTTTTGCGTGGATGGTTGCCCACTGAGTTGGCCCTGTTGACAATTCTCTGCCATAACTATTTTCCTGGCAATGGAGGTTTGGTGTACCTGTGCTCCAAACTGTTTTGCCTCTACCCTGACAATTTCATCGACCATGACCCTGAACTCATTGTCTGTGAAGCGTGGGTGCTTTTGACGGGACATGGTGGTTGTGTTGTGGGTGGGGGTGGGTGTTGTGTGTGTAAGGGTGCTTGGTGGGGTGTGGATGTTTGGTTGTGTGTTCTGGTTGGTTGTGGTGTTTGTGTGCAGTAGTGATGTGTGTATAGTGTTGATCGTGCAGTTGTGTGGAGTGTGCTGAGTGTGAAGTGTAAATGTGCCTATGGTGTATAAGTGCTTCGTAATAGGTTTGTGGGTCCTCGCTGTCTCTGTATGTGTTTTTTGTCACAAAGGATTGTGGGTTGTGTGGGGGTGTGTTATATAGTTCAGTGAGTAGGTGTGTCTGGTGTGTGTATGTGTGTCAGGTGGGGGCTATTCAAACTGTCCAATGTGGTGTTGTGTTCTGTCTGAGGTGAGTTGCTGAGCGCGGTGGTTTGGACCGCTAATGGTTTTCTGTCATGGAAGAACCGTTGTGGTGATTTGTGGGTCGTAATCTGGTGGGTGGAAAGTTGTCGGGCTGTCGGTGCTGGTGGTGGAACCGCCTCTTTCCTGCCCTCCAGTGTCCTGGCAGTGTTAGACTTGTGGCAGTTTTTTGGCAGTCTTCGGTGTGTGACTCAATACGCAGTCATAATACCACCAACATGGCGGTATTTTGGCGGCCGCCAGTGCAGCGGTCTTGCCAAAAGACCGCCAAACTCGTAATGAGGGCCTTTATGTTGAGAATCTACTTGTGTCTGAGTGGTTGATATACTGACAAAGGCCCTTCTCTATTGATGGGATTATAAGGTGATGTGGCCTTTGATGGTGTGTGCTATGGTTGTAATCCTCCATGTAATGAAATTCCATTATGAGCTTACAATTTAGCATTGAAAAAAATAATTTTGCAAATAACCAGTTTTTGTATTATTTTCACCTAACACAGAGTACACCTTGATATAAGAAGAACAGAGATAACACCACTTTAAATTGACTTAAGGTGGATTGGATACAGCTGAGACCAATTCCCAATCAGTATGTATAATCTCTGTAAAATTATTCCTTCAGGCGCCCTTCCTCATATTTTACATGTTCACACGCAATACGGATCATTGTATTGCCCCATTTTATGTTTAGTCAATATTGCGCCCAGCTTATGAGCATTAAGGGGTTAACCCATAAGAAGTTATATTAGTTTACTGAGCCTAAATTATGCCAAGCCATGCATACTTTCCATGTATGTCTTATGATGTTAGGTGAGCAGTCAGTCATTCAGCTTCTCCCATAAACAATCGGTCCCCTTGTCTAACCCCGCCAAGCGAGTGGGAGGGTCGCTCATGTTTTTCTATAAAATGTGCAATGCCTGGTCAGTGCATTGTTCTGCCTCCTGTGGCTCCACCCTCTACTTAGAGCCCTTTCCCTGGCTCCTCTGAACTCCTGACCCTGTCAGGAGTTCGAGGCCCTCCTCCACCCGCAGGCTTCTGCCTGCACCTCTTCCCTGGTGTCTAGTGGGAGAGCTCTGCCTCCCTCCTCCTTTTGCTTTGCTATCTGCTCTGCTTCACTACTGTCCCTTAGTGCTCCTTTTCCTTGTTTCTCTCTCACTCCACTCTCTCTCTCTCACTTTCACTCTCCCCCTTTGTCTCTCCCCTGCCGCTGCTGCCTCCGCGGCCCGCCCCCTTTTCAGCACTGCCACCTTTTTTGCTCCATTTTTCGTCCCCCTCACACCTCCTAGCTGTCCTTTCCTCCCTACTGCCAAAGGCAAGCCCGTCTGCGCCGGTCCGTGCCTGGACCGCGCCCAGCGCCAGAACCCTTGGCTCCCATCTCCTCCACCGCCACCACACACGTCTTCACTATGACGCAATCACCCACCGTGCCCTAAACACCGGTCGCTCCCCTGTCTGCCTTCCAGCCTCCCCGCAGACCCTTCTGCCGGAACTGCACCTTCACCAGCCTCCATTCCAACGACCCACCCACCAAAGCAGGACGCAACCATCTCCGATGTATCCTCGACTCCCCAGATGTCGCCTTCCTGACCGAGACCTGGATGAACCCCTCCTTAGTGCCTGACACTGCCATAGCCATTCCAGACGGCTACAAGATCACCCGCAGGGACCGCTCCAACAAACCAGGAGGAGGCATCGCCATCATCCATAAGAACACCCTCAGGATCACGAACACCGAAGAAACCCTCGGCATCGCCGAACACCTGCACTTCCAAATCCACACTAACCCAAACACCACCCTCAGAGGGACCCTCATCTACAGGCCCACGACAGCAGTTCAGCGACTCCATTACCGACAGCATCAGCACGCACGCCCTCACACCCACTGACTAAATACACCTCGGAGACTTAAACTTCCACCTCGAGAACACCAACAACAATATCACTGCCACCCTGCTCGATAACCTCTCCAACTTCGGCCTCAAACAGCTCGTCACAACACCAACCCACACCGCAGGACACACACTCGATCCTATATCCTCCACCAGCAATAACGTCTCTTTCAGCCACACCACTGAACTCCACTGGACAGACCACCGCTGCATCCACTTCTCCTTCAAGAAACCCACAACACACCACCACCCACAACGGATCCCCCACCACAGTTGGAACAAGGTCACCAAAGACCAACTTATCGCGACCCTCTCCCAGAACACACCCATCAACACCACCGACACTGATGCAGTTGCCCGTGATTTCAGGCAATGGGTCAACATCTGTGCCAATACTCTCGCCCCAATCGAGAATCCCTCCAACAGACACACCAACAGAAAGGCCTTCTGGTTTACCGCCGACCTCCATGAATCTAAGCAAAGCTGCCGAAGACTCAAACGAAAGTGGCACCATGAACAGACTCTGGACAATCTCACAGCCTTCAAAAACACCATCCGCAGACACCACCAACTCATCCGAGCCTCCAAGAGAACTGCCTTTAAAGACCGAATCAACAACATTGCACACAGCCACAAGGAGCTCTTCAACGTTGTGAAGGAACTCTCCAACCCCAGCTCCAACGCCATCCCGCCATCCCAAGACCTCTGCGACTCCCTTGCCTCCTACTTCCACTGCAAGATTGCAGACATCCACGACAGCTTCAGCACCCAGACCCCCCCGACAACCACCAACACCACAGATTCACCTCAGACCAACCACCTGCTCTCCTGGACCCCCGTCAATGACAATGACACCATTGAAATCATGAACACCATCCACTCCGGCTCTCCAGCTGAACCCTGCCCTCACCACATCCTCATAAAAGCAAGCTCCGTCATCGCATCCCATCTACAGATGATCATCAACAGCTCTTTCGAGTCCGCCGCCTTCCTGGAGATCTGGAAACACGCCGAGATCAACGCCCTCCTCAAAAAACTCAAGGCGGACCCAAAGGACCTCAAGAACTTTCGGCCTATCTCCCTGCTCCCCTTCCCGGCAAAAGTAATTGAGAAGGATGTCAACAGACAACTAACCCGCTTCCTCGAGGAGAACGGCACCCTGGACCCTTCCCAATCTGGATTCGGCAGCAACCACAGCACCGAAACCGTCCTCATCGCTGCTACCGACGACATCAGAACCATAATGGACAGCGACGAAACCGTGGCCTCATCCTCCTGGACCTCTCAGCCGCGTTCAACACCGTCTGCCACCACACCCTTCGCTCACGCCTCAGGAATGCTGGAACCCGCGAAAGAGCCCTGGACTGGGTCACCTCCTTTCTAACCGGCAGAACCCAAAGAGTCCGCCTCCCCCCATTCCGCTCGTAGGCCACCGAAATCATCTGCGGCGTACCCCAGGGTTCGTCCCTCAGCCTGACCCTCTTCAACGTCTACATGGCCCCGCTCGCTAATATCACCAAATCCCACAACCTCAGCATCATCTTATACGCTGACGACACCCAGCTGATCCTCTCCCTCACCAAGGACTCCACCAAGACCTACCTCCATGAAGGAATGAAGGCCATCGCCGAATGGATGAAGAGCAGCTGCCTCAAACTCAATTTCAACAAGATGGAAGTCCTCATTTTCGGCTCCACCCCCTTTGCATGGGAGTGCTCCTGGTGGCCTGCCACTGTCGGAACCACTCCAACTCCCACTGACCACGCACGGAACCTAGGATTCACCTTGGACCCCTCACTATTCATGACCCAGCAAGTCAACGCCATCTCCTCCTCCTGCTTCAACACCCTCCGCATGCTCCAATACCCACCAAAACCAGAAGAACAGTCACCCAAACCCTCGTAAGCAGCAAGCTGGACTATGGCAATGCCCTCTACGCAGGAACCACAGCCAAACTCCAGAAGAGGCTGTAACGCATTCAGAATGCCTCTGCATGCTTGATCCTGGACATCTCCCGCCACTGCCACATTAGAGACTACCTGAAAAACCTGCACTGGCTCCCAGTCAACAAGAGAATCACCTTCAAACTTCTCAACCACGCTCACAAAGCAGTGCACAACACCGGACCAGAATACCTCAACATACGACTCCTTCTACACCCCAACCCTGCACCTCCGTTCCGCCGACCTCGCCCTCGCAATCGTCCCACGCGTCCACAGAACTACTACTGGCGGTAGATCATTCTCGCACCTCACAGCCAAAACGTGGAACACTCTTCCCACCCACCTGTGCCAGACCAAAGACCTCCTTACCTTCAGGAAACTTCTCAAGACCTGGCTGTTCGAGCAGTAGCAGCACCTCCCTCCCTTCTCCCACCTCAACTCCTAAGCGCCTTGAGACCCTTATGGGTGAGTAGTGCGCTTTACAAATTCCTGATTGATTGATTGTTGCAAACAATGTCTCTTTGCGGAAGCATACAGATGTTAATGGTAGTTTTTCCTTTACATCTTCAGTGACATATCTCTCGAAGGTTATCTTCACTTGTGGCTGTCGTTATAATGCTAACATAGTAATCAGTAGATTTCCTTCTCTGTTTTGTTTGAACGTTGTCAGGAAATATGGAGTTTTTCAAGTGAAAACATGTCAATCGATGCAAATTTCTTACTGTTATATTCAAACAATGTCACTTTTTTAGGTTCTACTCATATTACATGCATTCTATATGAATAAATGTAGCCATGTTTACATACAATTAAGTCTTTCCTGCATGAAACATGGATTATTGTTACATGAAAGCCCAATCACATACAACAGCTTAAAGTTTAAGTTCCGGAGCTAGTGAGGCCCTCTACTTTAACATCTGTTTAGGGTTGGCTTACGTGCTGCAGTTTGGTACAACAATGGCACACTCCTGTTACCTCTTTGTGCTGAGCTGCAACAAGGCAGTCACAGAGGATGGTAACTACTGTGCAGTTGGTGCGGCTGAGGAGTACACTTTATAGGATGCAAAGCTGGACCACAGGCAGCTCCCCCACCCCTGTATCATATATATATCAAACACAAAACACACAAGGGTTTGGTATACTATAAATGTAATGCAGTTCTCCACTCAGAATGACTGATACATTTTTAGTTTTGTAGACTGCCTGGTTACCAGAGGTGTTCTGATGTTAACTTCCGTAGGCAACCCAAAGTGGGTTAAGAAGTAGGGATTTTAAAATAGTCGCACAAGGCAAGGTGATATCCAGTGGAGTAAAGAGCTGGGGAGAAACTGTTCCAAAGGGTGGCTTTACAGTATGAAAACGAGTGACCACCCACTGGGGCATTGTGAACACCCACTTTAGCAGCTACAGCAGGGGTGAAGTCCTTTATGAGCCTCTTTTATACAGACGTGACAGATAAACGCTCATAATTACCTCTAATAGGAAGAAATAAGGAAGGGTTGATAGAAAAGGGAAAGAAGGATGGACGAGTGGATGCATGAGTTTGTGAATGGATGGATAGTGAGTAGGTGAAAGGATGGATGGAACAGTGGGTGAAAAAATTAGTGGATGAAAGGATGAATTGGTGGGTAAAAGGATGGGTGGGTGAAAGGGTGCATGGGTGGGTAAAAGAATGGGTGGGTGAAAGGATGAATGGGAAAGTTGGTGAAAGGTGCGTGGATGGAAGGGTGGATAAATGGTTGGGTGAAAAGATGGGTGGGTAAAAGGATGGATAGATGAGTAGGTAAACAGGTGGGTAAAAGGATGCATGAATGAGTGGGTGAAAGTATGGGTGAATTAAAAGATGAGTGGATAAAACGATGGATGGGTGTGTGAGAGGATGAGTGGATGAAAGGATGGCTGGGTGATGCTGGTAAAAGGATGGCTTGGTGGGTGAAAGGATTAATTGGTGAAACTGTGGATGGAGTTGTGGAGGAAAGGATGAAAGGATCGGTGGATGTGTTGGTGAAATGATGGGTGGTCACGAAGGTGAAAGTTCGGGTGGATGTGTTGGTGAAAGGATGGGTAGTCACATGGGTGAAAGGATGGATGGGTGAAGGATGGGAGGATTGAGTAGGTGAGAGGATGGGTGGATGGGAGGATGGTAGAATACATTAATATCTAAGAGAATAGATGGATGATGGGTGAAAGAATAGCACAATAAACAAATGTGAGGGGACGAATGGATGGACGGGTTCTGTGAGTGAAAAGAGAGCAGAGTATATGGAAATCTGACCAGATGGGGGCATTGATTGGCTGGTAAAAGGATAGCACAGTAAATGGAAATCTGAGAGGATAGGTGGATTGGTGGGTGAAAGGATGGAAAAGTAAATGGAAATCTGAGATGTGGATGGATGAATGGCAAAGCAAATGAAAATCTGTGTGTTTAATTAGATGACAAAATAAAAGAAGATCTTAGAGAATATATGGGAGGATGGACGAAAGGATTGATTGATGGATGAAAGGCTGTATTGATGGATAGGTAAGAAAATGGTGGAGGTATGGATGGATGCATGCATAGACGATGGATGTATAAATGGATGGATTAAATGGTGAAAGATTTATGTTTGGATGGAGGAAGCATTGGAAAACAGAAAGAAAATGTGACATTTTTGGATAGGAGCGGGAGGATGGAAGGGTGAAAAGATGAATGGTAGATGCTTGGATGGAAGGGAGGTCCTCTAGGGAGATTCAAGTTCACTTGCTTTGCTTGCTTGGCGCCATGAGGGCTTTGGTTCATAGTTTGTTTCTGGCTTGTCCCTTAATCACCCATCTCAGGGCAGAAAATCCGAGCTATTGAGAGAAGGGCCAGGATTGCTAAAATCAACAAATGGTGAGAGGCATAGTGCATACATTTGAATCAAAGATACATTGAGCACCTGGAATTGCCTGCTTCATGAACAGGCAAAGCTGTAAAATAAATGATCTTATCAAGCGGGATTCAATAGAGTTTGGTCAGCTGGGAGGGACTGCGTCACACTTCTTCAAGCCAAGGCGGAAGTCGGCAGTCCAGACTTATATAAGATGGCCCAGAAACACATATTAATTCCTGCCTCAGGACATGGGCACATATTTTCTGATACACAATAGACACTTTGGTTCTGTGAACCAGTGAGTACTTAATTGCAAGTATTTGACTTCAAAACAGCAAAAAAGGAAGATCGTTTATAGTCTGACAAGAGATAGATTATTAGATATTCTAAAAACAGGCAATGGCAATGATAATAAACAAAGAACGCATTATGCTAATAATATCATGCTCATTATAGATATTGCACAGGAGACTTCCACGTTGGTTTCCCTTAGGGGCAGGATTATAGTTGTGTGTTCATTAGCTACAACTAACGTAATTATTAATTTTGAATCAATTGCTTATCCCTGCAATTTTTAAATCAAATCATCAGCGCCTCATTAACTAGACCGCAGATTAAATTTTCCTGTCAGAAGATAACTGCTTGGCTGTATACAAAACAGAGAAAGGTGTAAAACATACAGAAGCAGATGAGTACAAAACAAGCTGTGAGAATTCAGACCTCTTTCGCCCCTGAAGAGCGTATGGCAGATTCTCAGTTTGGATTGTCAAGAGGCTTACATGATAAAGGTATTATTAGCAGCTGTTGCACTGCGTTCTCTCACGCATAACACATAATACTACAGGAGAGCTGCTCGTGACAGCTGCAGCAGCTGTCTCCTGTACCTAGTACTGCCAAGGGACTCAAAGTGAATAACTTGAACCTTTCCTCCTTGGAAAGAACAGCTGTCTTATCGAAGATGAGTGGCAAAGTCACTGAAGCCAAGTTGAAAAACAAGGAACGCGTAGCGCTTTCATTTCTTTCTTCGCCCATTCTAATGCTTCTGAATGTCAAACCAACACAATAAATCCAAGCTAGCAAATTGCAGCTCCAGTAGTACTTATATCGTGTTTTTATTTTAATCTCATAAAGTTATGTTTTTCGATTGAAGCAAATGGGACATATTGCAATTCTACACTGTGCATTATGCAGCAGGAAACACATTCTAACATCTGCTGCAGTGTTCATAAAGAACGCCTGTCCAATCACTTTCCCAGACATAAACATGCTACCTCGCCTTGCTTCATTCACACTGCTGTCAGGCTCCTCTAATGCATAGCACTGTCAGCGACAGTGCTCATCTCAAGACATATGGGCAGATCACATCACATTTTTGATAGGGCTCAATATACGTCCTTATTGGTAAATAGTGCAGGGGTTGGTGCAAACACCTTTTAACGTGGTATCATGAAAGTCTGTTCAGACTGCTGCTGAGTTATTGTGACACACCACCCACAAAACAGTATCAACCCAACATATTATATCACATTGTAATAACAGAAGCACACAAATACACAAAGCAATTCAACATAACAACAACAAAACATTGCAACAAGAAAGAGAACACAATACACACACACAAACACAAAAAGACAATACACAATACCAATAGCGAAGGTACAAAAAAACAACACATCAACGCAACACACCGATCTGAAACATAGTACATTATTACCCCCTTTGCTGCCAGGCCTTTTCCCCTCAGGTGCCAGGCCTTTTTTTGGCTATTTGTTAGGTTCGCGCATAGGCCCTCATAACTTTTTGTCCACATAAGCTACCCACGCCAGATGTGTGTCCTTTTTTTCCCAACATCCTAGGGATTGTAGAGGTACCCAGAGTTTGTGGGTTCCCCTGAAGGAGACCAAGAAATTAGCCAAAAAACAGCAAAAATCTATTTTTTTTAAAAAAAATGGGAAAAAAGGGCTGCAGAAGAAAGCTTGTGTTTTTTCCCTGAAAATGGCATCAACAAAGGGTTTGCAATGCTAAAATCACCATCTTCTCAGCTTCCCAACAGGGGCAGACTTGAATCAGAAAACCCAATTTTTCAACACAATTTTGGCATTTTACTGGGACCTACCCCATTTTTACAATTTTTATGCTTCCGACCTTCTACCAGTTAGTGACAGAAATGGATGTGAAACCAATGCTGGATCCCAGAAAGCTAAACATTTCTTAAACGTAGACAGAATTCTGAATTCAGCAAGGGGTCATTTGTGTAGATCCTACAACGTTTCCCCACAGAAAATAACAGCTGAAAATATTGCAATTGATGTGAAAAAAACAGCCACTTTTCTCCACGTTTTACCCTGTAACTTTTTCCTGCGATGTCAGATTTTTTAAAGCAATATACCTTTATGTCTGCTGGACTCTTTTGGTTGCGGGGATATATAGGGCTTGTAGGTTCACCAAGAACCCTAGGTACCCAGAGCCAATAAATGAGCTGCACCTTGCAATGGGCTTTCATTCTATACCGGGTATACAGCAATTCATTTGCTGAAATATAAAGAGTGAAAAATAGGTATCAAGAAAACCTTTGTATTTCTAAAATAGGCACAAGATAAGGTGCTGAAAAGCAGTGGTTATTTGCACATCTCTGAATTTCGGTGTACCCATACTAGCATGTGAATTACAGGGCATTTCGCAAATAGAAGTCTTTTTTACACACTGTCTTACATTTGGAAGGAACAAATGTAGAGAAAGACAAGGGACAATAACGCTTGTTTTGCTATTCTGTGTTCCCCCAAGTCTCCTGATAAAAATGGTACCTCACTTGTGTGGGTAAGCCTAGTGCCCGCGAAAGGAAATGCCCCAAAACACTATGTGGATGACATCAAAATTATCAAATACTATGGCCAACAGTAATGTGCCCCCATGGGGAGTGACCCTTGCCCAAGGGGATGCCCCCCCAAACAAAACACACACATACACACACACCAATCCCTTGGGCCTATGTAGTTTCTGGCCCCCGGGGGCAGATTGGCCTAATAAAAATAGGCCAGTCTGCCCCCAAAGGGGGCAGAAATGGCCTAAAATTAATTTGATGCCCCCAGGGGAGCGACCGTTGCCTAAGGGGTCGCTCCTCTCATGTGAAACTGACAAAAAAAATAATCTCTGGTGTCCAGTGGTTTTCGACCCCCTTGGGGGCAGATTGGTCTAATAAAAATAGGCTGGTCTGCACCCAAGGGGGGCAGAAATGGCCTAATTACAATTTTCCCCGTAGGGGAGAGACCCTTGCCTAAGGGGCCACTCTCCATATATATAAAAATAAAGTTAAAAAAAAATCCCTGATGTCTAGGGGTTTCTATAGGCAGATCTGCCCCCTGGGGCGAGGGGTGGTAGAAAAGGCCTAAAAATATGTTGCCCCCCCCTGGGGAGCGACCTTGCCACAGGGGCCGTTCTCCTTATGTATAAATATAAGTTAAAAAAAAATCCCTGGTGTCTAGTGGTTTCTGCCCCTTGGGGGCAGATTGGCCTAATATTAATAGGCTGATCTGCAGAAAAGGCCTAAAAGTAATTTTGCCCCTAGGGGAGCAACCCTTGCCTAAGGTGTCTTACATACAAAAAAAATATATATCCTTGGTGTCTAGCGGTTTCTCCACCCCTGGGGGCAGAAATGGCCTAAAAATAAATTGCCCCCCAGGGGCCGCTCCCCTTATTCAATAAAACAAAAACAACAAAATTTCCTGGTGTCTAGTGGCATTTCTATGCAGAGAGAGACATCAAAGGAAAGGAAAGGCCTTTCCTTTCCTTCGATGCCTCTCTCGGCCCCTCCACGTGATTGGAGGAGATATGCTTTTGCATTTCTCCTCCGATCTGCACTGGAAGCTGAGCTTCCAGCGCGGAGGGGCAGGCCTCTGATAAGGTCAGCGCCCGATCGCGCGCTGACGTCATCAGACACCACAGGGGCACGGGGGGGCGGAAGGGGAAGCGATTCTTCTTCCATCCCTGCCCATGGGAGGGTGGTGCGAGAACCCCGGGGGGAGTGTGAGCGCTTCCCCCGAGGGTCCCTATCTGGACATAACGGTTACGTCCTGGGCACCCTAGCAGTGCTGCCCAGGACTTAACCGTTGCGTTGAGGGCACCCGAGGGGTTAATAAACCTCAAAACACAACACCACAGTGGAACAGCAGCACAGTAGTTAAAAAAATGTGCATTGCTGTCTCATTATTAAACTATGCTGGGTTGGGTTTTGTTGTGCTGTCATGTTTTTGTGTGGTGTATTGCTTTGTGATATTTTGTGTTTTCAGCTGTGTTGTATTTTCGTTGTGTTTACATCTATTATTTAGTTGATACACTATAGGACATATTTATACTTTGTTTGCCCCAGATTTGCGTCATTTTCTTTACGCAAATCCGGCGCAAACTTAACTCCATATTTAGATTTTGACGCTAGACCCGTCTAGCGTCAAAATATTGGAGTTAACGTCATTTTTTGCCCACAGAAAACTACTTTGCGTCAATGAGATGCAAGGTAGGCGTTCCCGGGCAAAAAATGACTCTAAGGCCTTTGTGCCTTATTTATCCTTCCATGCAAAAATCACAACCGGGAGGATGAGGGCCTTAATGGTGCTAAGCCTGTTTAGCGCCACTATTTAACGACTGGGTCAGAGCAGGTGTTAGGGGACCGGTGGGCCATTTTCCATAGTCAGAGGCCATGGCAACAGCGCACAGGTTCCCTTCCCTGCACCCAGTGACACCCCACCCACACCTAGAGGACACCTAAGGATGGGGAACCCATCCCAGGTAAGTCCAGGTAAGATTTTTGTTTTTTTATTATAGTGCCATAGGGGGGCTTAACTTGGGCCCCCCTACATGACATGGGGCCCAATGGCCATGCCCAGGGGACATAAGTCCCCTTAGCATGGCCATTGGGCAGGGGGGCATGACTCCTATCTTTACTAAGACAGGAGTCATGTCCATGGGGATTGTGCGTCAAAAAATGACGCTAGTCAGGTTAGAGTCATTTTTCTGACTCTAACCTGACTAGCGCCATTCTGTGACACACAACCTCCTGTTTCCCCTAAGCCTACACCCCACCCGGTTAGTGTCATTTATTTTGACACTAATCGGGCCTTACCTCCAGCTAGCTTCATTCCTTAAATATGACGCCCAGCTGGTGTCCAGGAATGGCACTAGCCAGCGGTAAGGTTATTGACGCAAACCTGCGCTAATGCAGGTTTGCGTCAAAAAGTATAAATCAGAGCCTTAGGGCTTGATTAACAAAGATAAAGATACACTTTTGTGTATTTACAAACCACAATTTTAATTTTACTAATAGTAATTTTAGGACTGCAAAGACTCCACACATAAAAAGATAGGTCTCTACCCCGGCCGCAGAGTCTCCGTGGATGAAAAATAACATTTAGTCTAATTAAACTCGTAGTTGTGAATACCCCAAAAAAATTATGAACTTATACTAACGTTTACCTTTGTGAATCAGGCCCAGCGTGTTTAATTATTCTGCTATGTTATGATATATGTTTGCTTTGTACTGTGGTTACTTTATGTTTGTAGTGTTGTTAAATTGTAATATTGTGTTTTGGCTGTTTAATTAATTAATATCCAAGTACAACACAACTATGTACCACTGTCAGAAGTAGTAACATAGCACTGCCACAGTTATTTCAGTTTTTAAGACACCAATCAGCCAAAAACCATGAGCCATCTATGCCTTAAATTACCACTTCTCGTATTCACGTTACGTGATCCAACTGGTGGATGTCACAATGTTAACCTAAATTTGTTTAGAGATAATACAAATATATATGTATACAGGTTAAATGTGATTGGTAAAGAATTGCTGGCTCCATACTCACTTGAATGGTGCAAGTTCAAAACAGAGATTTTGTTCAAGAAATTGACAGTAGGAATATGCCAATAGTCACACGTGTAAGAAAAATCCTGGGCCATTTTCTGTGGGGTACAGAACAGAAAGTGGTAAGAAGCACTGCACTGCAGCCTAGGCTTGATAGGTGCTGCATGGTGAGGTACAAGTTTTCTTGGAAGTACGATAACCACTACGAGTGAGGTTTCATTTGTGTAATCCATAAACAACAGTGCTAAGAACTTCTGTGGTCGGCTTTATGAAAGGACCCTAGTATTTAGCTGAAATTGAGGTCTTATTCTCAATTTTAATTAAATTCAAAACAAAACCCACGCTCAAGATTGCACATATATCCTTGCACTATGGTGCAAGCGGTATGTGGGGGCACAAAGTGGTCTCGAGTGCACCAGTGATGGGAGAAGAAAATAGCACCACATCTTAAAGGATATGCCACTGCTCTACTTTTTCATCCACGCAGCACAGCTCAGTAACTTTGGTTGCTATGCTACATAAAAAGTTGGTAAATCTGTCCTTTAGGGGCATATTTATACTCCATTTGCACCGATTTAGCGTATTTTTTTTAAAACTCTAGTTTGGTGCAAAACTAACTCCATATTTATACTTTAGCGCTAGACCTGGCTAGTGCCAAATTTATGGAGCTAAAGTCATTTTTTGGACATGGAAACCTACCTTGCCTTAATGAGATGCAAGGTAGGCATTCACGTGAAAAAAATGACTCTGTGGCCTTAATGCCATATTTATACTCCCATGCAAAAATGGTGCACGGTAGGGAGGAGGGGTCAAAAAATGGTGCACAGCTTGCTTTGCCCCATTTTTTAATGCCTGGCAGGCTTTAGGGGACCTGTGGGCCTATTTCCATGGTGGAACACCATGAAATAAGTCCACAGGTTCCCTCCCCATACTCCAGGGACACCCCCACCCACACCAGAGGGACAGCTAAGGATGGGGGACCCCATCCCAGGTAAGTATTTTATTTTTTAAAGTGCCCTGAAATGGGCCCCCATACATGGCACAGGGTGCAATGGCCATGCCCAGGGAATCCTGGTCCCCTGTGCTGTCCATTGGGGTGGTGGGCATGACTCCTGTCTTTTCTAAGACAGGAGTCATGTGGTATGGATGGTTTTGCGTCAAAAATGACTCTAGGCAGGTTAGAGTAATTCTTTTTTACTCTAACCTGCCTAAACGTCATTTTTTGGTGCAAATCCCCCTTTTTCCATACCACCAGCCCCACCCAACTAAAGTCAGTTTTTTTTTACACTAGCCTACCCTTTGCACCGGCTTGCACCATTCCATAAATATGGTGCCCGGCTGGTGCACAGAAATGGTGCAAGCCGGTGCTAAACATTTTGGTGCAAAAGTGCATTAGTGCAGTTTTGCACCAAAAAGTATAAACCAGGGCCCTATTGTTTAACATAAACCACTTCTGTCATCCAAAAGCCATTTACAGACGGAGGGGGCTTTATTTTATTTTTAAGCTTCTCGTACCTCATGGTGTTGGGCTCACTGTCTAATCAGCCCACTTGCAATGTGCCCATGAAAGAAATGGGAGCCAACAGGGAACTGTGCTGAATGGAATTCCAAGTTGGAATTCCCTTCTGCCCAATTAAAGAGGTTCAGTGTTCCTGCATCCGGATTTACTGGCTGTAGGAACCAATCAGATTTTTCTGGCTGTAAAATCCAGCAGGCAAAATCACTGCTCAAACCTCAGATAAGGCACGGAGGGAGTATTACATGACCCCCGCCAGCCAGCATTCACCCACTTTTGTTAAATATCATTAAAATGCACATTAAACAATTATGCAGCCTTGAACAGAAACACTATGTTACCCTTACAAGCACCCATCCAATACTAATTCTACACCCAGCCACCATACCTACTCACCTACATACTAGCAAGAACGAAGATTGACACAACCTCGGCTACCTTATAAGCATTACTTAAAAACTCATCTACAGTCATAAAACATATGCTTTTGCATAGCCGCCTCAGCACTAAAAGTGACTCACTTTCCTTCTCTAAAACTGGCTAAACCACTATTTAACTTCACACTCAACACTAAGACTACACAAACCCAACCTTACATATCACATGCACTTTTGTATGTGTTCTTTCTTATATTTTTTCATTTTTAACAAAACATCGTTAGTGAGCACAATACTAACCTAACACATGGACAACTCTATAATGATCTATCCTCAAAAGCATTTACATACACACCCACTAGTAAATACTATCTTTTGTACTAGCATACGCATGTACTTACCTACATGCTACAGTTGTATGACAACCACGTACGTTGGAATGACCATGTCTTTTCCATGCATGCCTTACAACATATTTCGTTGTAAAAGCATGCTTTGTAAAGGCATATGTGAAAACAGCATGCATGGTTGTGTCATACAACCCCTCTCTTAACCTAAAAAACTACCCCAATGAGTCCAAAAACTACCCCACCCGTAAAAACGTCCTCCCAAAGGTCCTGGCCCCTGTTTACATTAAAACAAAAACTAAACTGACCCCCCCATCGGTCCTGAACCCTAAAATCTCCCCCACCACTAAAAATTTAACTACCCAACAACCCCACCACCCCTGAGCTCTAACACCTTCCCCCACCCCTAATAACTAAAAAAAAGGCCCCACCCATGTTAAGCCCTAAATAATAAACTACCCTGACCCCCCTAACTCCGCCCCTAAAAAGTAATCTACTCCGACACCCCCCACCTGCCGTGAGCCCTAAAAAATAAACTATCCCCACCCCGCACCCCTGCCCCTAACAAATAAACTACCACAACCCCCACCCACCCTAAGACCTAAATCCACCCCTACTGTTAAAAACTAACCCCCAAACCATGCCCCAGCCCCACTTACCTCACCGCGTACTCTCCCAATCCTTCCTTAAACCTTCACCCTCCCTTAAAAATAAACTACTTTGACCTCCCCACTCCTAAAAAATAAACTACCCTGTCCCCCACCCTGTCCTCAAAAAATAAACTATCTCGACCCCCACCCACCCTAAGCCCTAAAAAATACACTTCCCCCACCCCTGCCCCTAAAAAATAAATTACCCCGAAAGCCCCACCCACCCTAAGGCGTAAATCCACCCCATCCCTGAAAACTAGCCCCCAAACCATGCCCCAGCCCCTCTTACCTCTATGCATCCTCTCCCAGTCCACTAGACCGTTCTCTGCCTTATCCACGCCTGTAAAAAGCAGTAGTTGTTAGACAAGCGTTGTTCCGCTTGCGTGGGAAATATCCACATTGTTTAGGATGCGTGTTTAGGACGTTTCCCACATGCCACAATGCACGTACATTCACATACCATCCATATGTTTGTAACAAAAAAATAAACTACCAACATTATTGTGTATGGCTTGATCACAAATTGACCACCAAATTACAACTAAATCTGCACCCACACAGGCATTTATATGCAGTGGAGTTGATTCACAAAGGGCCTCTGCATTCATGATGAAGGCCCTGTAGTCGTGGAAGGGGGGGCAAACTCGTGGAGGGTCCTCTGCAATGGGTAACTGCAGTACAGAGGTACCTCCATGAGTGCAGGGCCCCTGCCACAAGTGCAGAGGACCTTTGTGTATGAATGCCTATGAAAAACTTTCCATGCCTTTATACCAAAATATAATCATCATCTATAGACAGAGCATTACCATAACACATTTCCAATTTCAACAGTCATCAATTTAGAACAATATTTACACACAAACACATACACACACACACACACATACACACACTATATATATTATATGCTACTCTACAGAACAGCACTTATATCTAATCACGACCAACTTATTAAAATACACATTCCCACTGTTGCAATCCATTATGTACTCACCTACATGCCAGCATGCATGTGGATTCACACACCCACCACAACCTTAGCAACATAGGCTTTTCAAACACAATATAACTGCTAGCATTCATAAACAGAACAGTGACATATAGAATGTTTAAGTTAATATCAAATGTATTTATTGATATCATATTTAGGTTTCGCCTGCACAGCACTTGCGCTGTGCTTGTGAAATCTATTATAAATCTTCAAAGGGACTTACATCCCGCCCTGTTGCTTTTCATTGGTTCCTGTGCTTGCCACTTACTCCTCCTCCATTTCAATTGGCTGTAGCGCTATTTCCTGCATTTGCTAGTGCTTGTTTCTCATGTGTTTGCTCTTATCAGTGTCACCGGCTTAAGTACTATGTTCCTCCACTTTGGTGTGGAACTTCTTTGTTTGCACTGTTATGTAAACTCTCACTGCCAACACCCATTGGAAGTGTGCTTATCGTCCGCATGTTTTTTTCCTTCTCCCTTATATTTAATCGTTTTCTGTTATCACGCATTTAAAGCATGCTTGTAAGCTGACACCAAGATTCAAACGGGGTTCCCCAGCTCCAAGGTCAGCAGCTCTGGCCATGATGCCACATCCTCTCTCCCTTGGTTACTCCTGTTCTTCTAACATCACAAACTGCTCACTCGAGGCTGACAACAAAAATGAAGGACTGGGATCTCCCTCTGTTAACCCCTCGTGTGCCCAGGATGAGCTGGTCTCACCCTCGGCTACAGTTGCCCAGTGCCAAGGACGAGACCAGTTCGTCCTGCTATGGGTCCTCGGGGGGAGCACTAGCGCTCCCCCCAAGGGCCAAGGACCCCCCACCCCTGGGCAGGGATGAAAGGGAATCGTTTCCCCTTCCACCCATGCTCCTCCGACCCTCCCCAGTGACGTCTGATGACATCAGCGCACGATCACGCGTTGACCTCTTCAGAGGCCTACCCCTCCACGCTGGAAGCATTTCTTCTCCGATCATGTGGAGGTGGCTTTTCCTCTCCTTTCATATCTCTCTCGCGATCGGGCAGCAGAAATGCCACTAGACACCAGGGAAATTGTTTTTTTTTGTTTTTATGCATAAAGGGAGCGGTCTCTTGGGCAAGGGCCGCTCCCCAGGGGGGAAATTATTTTATGGCTATTTCTGCCCCCCTGGGAGCAGATCAGCCTAATATAATTAGGCCGATCTGCCCCGGGGGAGCAGAAAACCCTAGACATCAGGGATCTTTTTTTTTTTTTTTTTTTTTTTTATATGTGGGGAGTGACCCCTTAGGTAAGGGTCACTCCCCTGGGGGCAAAATTAACTCTAGGCCATTTTTGCTCCCCCCCCCTTGGGGGCAGATCGGCCTATTTTTATTAGGCCACTCTGCCCCCAAGTGGGGCAGACACCACTAGACACCAGGGATTTTCTTTTTGTCAGTTTCACGTGAGGGGAGCAACCCCTTACGCAAGGGTCGCTCCTCTGGGAGGCAAATTGATTTTAGGTAATTTCTGCCCCCTTTTGGGGCAGATGAGCCTATTGCAATTAGGCCGATCTGCCCCCGGGGGGGCAGAAACCTCTTGGTACCAGGGAGTTTTTTTGTGTTTTTATATGTGGGAAGCGACCTCTTAGGCAAGGGTCGCTCCCCGGGGTGCAAAATTATCTTTAGGCCATTTCTGCTCCTTTGGGGGCAGATCGGCCTATTTGTATTAGACCGATCTGCCCCCTAGGGAGGCAGAAACCACTAGGCACCAGGGATTTTTTTTTTAGCCAATTTCACGCAAGGGTAGCGACTCCTTAGGCAATGGTCGCTCCCTTGGGGGAGGCAAATTTATTTTATGCCATTTCTGCTCCCCTTGGGGGCAGATCTGCCTATTTCTATTAGGCCAATCTGCCCCCGGGGGGGGACAGAAACCACTTAGGCACCAGTGATTGGTGTGTGTATGTGTGTGTTTTGTTTTGGGGGGCAGCCCCTTGGGCAAGGATCGCTCCCCACGGGGGACGGGGGCACATTACTGTTGGTCATATCTGCCCCCCCTTGGGGGCAGATCAGCCTATTTCTGGAAGGCCCATCTGCCTCCAAGGGGGGGCAGAAAGCCCACCAGAGACCAGGGAAGATTTTATTTTCAAAATAAGAGGGTGGGGGTATGGCCATACCCCTACCCCAAATAAATGGGGCAAAAGTTGTTCTGCCCACCTTTGGGCAAATGGGGCAATTACCCCTCATCCACACCCCGGGAGGGGCAGAATGTCTACTAGATGCCAGAGAATTTAAAAAAAATAAAAAATAGTGTGGTGGTGGCTACCAACCAGTATGGGCATGGTTATACCCCAACCCCAACTGAAGGGGGTAACCGTCTTTCAGCTCTACCCCGCACACTAAAACATCTTATCCCACGGCAAGCAAGAGGACATTTGATTATTTTGGGTTTTGGTTTTACATTTGGGCCATGAGAGCTTGGCTAACTCTCAGAATCGTCCCACTTGGAATGGTGAGGACTGTACTTTTTGGACTTTGGGACGCAGCCATGTAGAAAAATCCGTAAGACCTAGACACATCTGAAAACTAAACATTTGGGTGAGTCCAGGGTGGTGTGCTTCACATGCACCCCGCACCATTTTCTTACCCACAATGCCCTGCAAACCTCCAACTTTGCTGGAAATCATACATTTTTCCCACATTTTTGTGATGGAACCTTCGGGAATCTGCAGGAATCCACAAAATTCTTACCACCCAGCATTGTCGCATCTATACCAATAGAAATTCTGCTGCACTTGTCAGCCTAAAAATGTTTTTGGACCCTGCTTTGGTTCCCCCTCAATTTCAACATGTTTTTGGTTCTTCACTGTCACAGGCACTTGGACCACCTACACAGGTGAGGTATCGTTTTTACCAGGGGACTGAGGGGAACGTTGGGTGGTAGGAAACTTGTCCTGGTGTGGTGATCCCACACAGAAATGTGGGAAAAATGTGATTTTTTAGCTAAATTTGAGGTTTGCTGAGGATTCTGAGTAAGAAAATACTGGGGGATCCACGCAAGTCACACCTACCTCGATTCCCTCGGGTGTCTAGTTTTCAGAAATGTTTGCGTTTGGTAGGTTTCCCTATATGGCTGCTGCGCCCAGGACCAAAAACGCAGGTGCCCCCGCAAAAACACGTAGTTTAGTATTTAATCATTTTGATGTCGTCCACATTTTTGTGCATTCTGCAGCATGCATAGAAAGAGCAAAATGCCAGACATGATTATTTATGTGCGAGAAGGTGTCCCTTCCTGCAAATAAACAATCATTTCAAAATGACACTTTGGCACTTTTGTGTGTGCCGCATTTTGCAGCACACACAGAAGTGCCAAATCGCTTTAGTGATTGTTTATGTGCAGGGAGGGACACCTTCCCACACATAAACAATCAAACCCCTCAGCGCAGACACCCTTGCACAATGGTGCAAAGATGCCTGCGTTGGCACAGGCATCTTATTTTAGCACCACTGAAGGGGACAACGCACGGTTGCGCCGTATTCAATTAAATACGGCGCATCCCTGCATTGTGAAAATGACGGAGCACGGCGATACCAATTTTGGCTCAATGTTGCGCTCCCTTTTTTTCTTTTAAATACGTCCCTTAATGTGAAATGTTAAAGGTTCAATACATACAACAAAAATATTTTAGAAACAAATAGAAGCATTGCAGCAATGTCATGTGTGACAGGGCTTTACTGATACTACATACACATTACATATAAATAAGACCTGGTTACATGCTAAAATGAGAGCACTAACTCTTTAAAGTATTTGTGTTAGGCTTAGGACCTAGAAAATTAATATTTTGAATATCAATGTTAGCAAGGTGTGAGAGATCCCCAGAGTATTTGGAGACATATCCAAAACTGTAGGTTGACATTAGTCATGCGAACAAAATAGAGAACTGAAATTTTCCAGTCTCTGAAAAGCTGCAGGTCTAATTGCAGTCATTAGAGCTGCCAAACCATTTGGTCTCACATTAATCAGGCTTGGAAGGAAATAAAATAGCAACAGTTGCCTATCCTTCGGATGATTCTGTTACAGCAACATTGCTAATGTTGCTGAGCGATGATATCAGAAGCTCTGTAGGAGTTCCCCTTCCCTCTCCATAGAAAATAATTGGAGGAGAAAATACAAAGAGTGCCGAGGATTTGGGTGGGGCAGACATGAGGAGTGAGTGGTAGAGGGTCAGGCCACAGTACTAATTTCTGACTGCAAACCTGACAGCTTTCTGAGTAATCATGGAATACTTACAGGGTTTGGCCTATATACAGGGAATTCTAATGACCAATCAGCCAATACAAAAACCATGAAAATGCTAGCATTTTTGTAGATATTAGGTTGGGACTATACTTATCTAATGGAGAGACCAGAAAAGTGTGATGTAAATTGGTTGAGATATTTCAAATATGTACCTTGTTTTATATTGTGACTGTGAAATTAGCATAACAATTACCATCTTTGTTGTACATACGATTTATGTACAGAGGGCATAATAAATAACATTTTATTGTAAAATACCAACATCTGTGTGTATCCTACTATTTCTAGGAGCTATATATACAATACGCCCCGTGCAGATGAGAGTTTGAACCCCACATGCCTTATCTATATGAGCATAACTCATTGTGGTGAGCAGTGAGAGGCACCTTCCCATTCTCCTTTTCTTTAAAGAGAGTACACTATGGGGCATCTTTACAATTCCTGAGCATCGCCGCTGCATCACTTTTTGTGGCGTATAGTGCAGACACATAACAGAAGCAGATCTCGGTTAAATCCATTGCACCCCAGTTTGGACCCAGCCATATGCAAATCATTCTTGACTCTGCTCCCCCCTGGGAACAGTGCAGGCCGAACTGCAAGGCCAGGTCCTCCTTGAACCGGAAGCAAGCATCCTGGGGCCGGTTTCCCATGGGGAGCAGGGTCACAACTGATTTGCATATGGCTATGTCCAAACTGGGGTGACGTGGTGAGCAAAATAATGATGGATTAAACCCAGATCTGTGACTGGGGGTGAGTGTTTGAAAAGTTTCAACACTCCGTCCATCATTTTATTTTGTGGTTTTCCCATGCAACACCCATGGGTTTTGACGCATTTCCAGATTGACAAGAATTAGTGCACCTGGGAATGCATCAAAACTGTCAGCCTCCACAGGGCAGCTGCAACAAGGAGAAATAGCTTTATTTCTCCTGGTTGTTTCCTCTGTCTATGTGTGCTGCATTTTGCAGCACACATATAAAGAGGACAGTGCCTCCCCGGATTGTTTTTGTGCAGGAAAGTGTCCCTGAAGTTGTGTAGGGAAGTGCATAGGAAAGGCTTGCTGCACTGCCTTACGCCAATTCCTTGTAAATCTGCCCCTATGTATTTGTCCTATTGAGGCTTAGGATATCTACCCGGGTGTGCCCCACCCTGAGAAATGGGGTTGACAACAGCTTTACATGTACAGGAATTGGCACCTTGCTGCAGAAAAACAATCCTTAGTGGCATATTTACGTACAGCACACATATAAAGAGGAAGTAGCAAGGATAAAAAAAAATATTTTTCCTCTTTACGCCATTCCCAGGTTTACCATCTGGAAATGTATCAAAAACATGGGAGTGTTACCATGGAACACACAAGCAGCATCCATGGAACAGAGTAAGGCAAAGCAGATATTTGGCTGTCTGCCTTACCCCATATTTGTTAGGTCATTCAAAGTCATGCAAAGTGGCTTTGCGTAGCTTCGAAAATATGACATGGTGGTTTGCCGCATGCATGTACCACGTTGCGTGGTGCAAGCATGGCTCAAACTGCTTATAAATATGCCTCTAAATATGGGCACAGGGGCCTAAGCCTGTCCCTGATTATAAGAGGTCCAGAATGTCCTCAACACTGACAGTGGCCTGTTGTCTCTGTCAGGAGTATAGCACATAGAGTAGTGGTGGTAGCATACAGTAGCTAGAAAGAATGAAAATAAATGGTGTTATGATATTTTTATTTCTGGGTCACTCAGCTTAAGGACTACTGGCCCACCTCTGTAAATTTCCCTTTTATATGAATTCTCACTACCTTATGCTGACATCCTGAGTATGGCTAAGGATGTTTGTTTGTGTTCCAATTGTAAAATATGCATAGTGTGAGTGAGCCATATTCACCCCTTAGCTGCTGGGCCTTTTCCCCCACACCTGGGGCTGAGCCCTTTTTAGGCTATTTGGGGCCGTTCTCGCATAGGGCTAAAGATCATTTTGTTCACATAAGCTATCCACGCCAAATTGCGTGCTTTTATTACAACATCCTGAGGATTCTAAAAGTACCAAGGGTTTGTGGATTCTCCTGCAGGCCAAGTTTTTTTAGAAAAATAGGGAAAAAGTGCTACAGATAAAAGTGTCTGTTTTTTTTTAAACTAAAAAATGGCATCAATGAATGGTTTGCTGTACTAAAGTCACCATCTTCCCAGCTTTCAGGAACATGCAGAGCTGAATAAGTTACCACAGTTACAAGGCAGGCTATTTTTCATATTTTTTGTGCTCTCAACCTACTTCCAGTTTGTGGCAGAAACCTGTGTGAAACCTGTGGGTGATTGAGAAACGCTGTAGGTTTCTGAAAAGTAAAGAAAATTCTGAAAGCAAGCAGTCATATTGTAGGAGGCTGGACTGGCTTGTAGTGAGTACCAAGGGGTACTTGCACCTTGCACCAGGCCCAGTTATCCCTTATTAGTGTATAGGGTGTCTAGCAGCTTAGGCTGATAGATAATGGTAGCTTAGCAGAGCAGCTTAGGCTGAACTAGGAGACGTGTGAAGCTACTACAGTACCACTTAGTGTCATATGCACAATATCATAAGAAAACACAATACACAGTTATACTAAAAATAAAGGTACTTTATTTTTATGACAATATGCCAAAGTATCTTAGAGTGTACCCTCAGTGAGAGGATAGGAAATATACACAAGATATATATACACAATAGCAAAAATATGCAGTATAGTCTTAGAAAACAGTGCAAACAATGTATAGTTACAATAGGATGCAATGGGGAAACATAGGGATAGGGGCAACACAAACCATATACTCCAAAAGTGGAATGCGAACCACGAATGGACCCCAAACCTATGTGACCTTGTAGAGGGTCGCTGGGACTATTAGAAAATAGTGAGAGTTAGCAAAATAACCCTCCCCAAGACCCTGAAAAGTGAGTGCAAAGTGCACCAAAGTTCCCCTAAGGACAAAATAGTCGTGTTAGAGGGAAAATGCAAGGAAAACACAAATCAGCAATGCAACAACGATGGATTCCTGACTGAGGGTACCTGTGGAACAAGGGGACCAAGTTCAAAAGTCACAAGCAGCTCGGAGGTGGGCAGATGCCCAAGAAATGCCAGCGGTTGGTGCAAAGAAGCTCTTACTAGGCTGAAGAACTGTGAATACTGCAGGAACGACAGAGGCTAGAGGCTTCCCCTTTGGAGGATGGATCCCCCACGCCTTGGAGAGTCGTGCAGAAGTGTTTTCCCGCCGGATGGACGCCAACAAGCCTTGCTACACGCAAATCGTGCGTTTGGCGTTTTTGGACGCTGCTGGGGCCCAGGAGGGACCAGAAGGTCGCAAATTGGACCTGCAGAGAGAGGGGACGTCGAGCAAGACCAAGAGCCCTCACTGAAGCAGGTAGCACCCGGAGAAGTGCCAGAAACAGGCACTACAAGGATGCGTGAAACGGTGCTCGCCGAAGTTGCACAAAGGAGTCCCACGTCGCCGGAGACCAACTTAGAAAGTCGTGCAATGCAGGTTAGAGTGCCGTGGACCCAGGCTTGGCTGTGCACGAAGGATTTCCGCCGGAAGTGCACAGGGGCCGGAGTAGCTTGCAAAGTCCGGGTTCCCAGCAATGCAGCCCAGCGAGGTGAGGCAAGGACTTACCTCCACCAAACTTGGGCTGAAGAGTCACTGGACTGTGGGGGTTACTTGGACGGTGTCACTGGATTCGAGGGACCTCGCTCGTCGTGCTGAGAGGAGACCCAAGGGACCGGTAATGCAGCTTTTTGGTGCCTGCGGTTGCAGGGGGAAGATTCCGTCGACCCACGGGAGATTTCTTCGGAGCTTCTGGTGCAGAGAGGAGGCAGACTACCCCCACAGCATGCACAAGCAGGAAAACAGTCGAGAAGGCGGCAGGATCAGCGTTACAGAGTTGCAGTAGTCGTCTTTGCTACTATGTTGCAGGTTTGTAGGCTTCCAGCGCGGTCAGCGGTCGATTCCTTATCAGAAGGTGAAGAGAGAGATGCAGAGGAACTCGGCTGAGCTCATGCATTCGTTATCTAAAGTTTCCCCAGAGACAGAGACCCTAAATAGCCAGAAAAGAGGGTTTGGCTACCTAGGAGAGAGGAAAGGCTACTAACACCTGAAGGAGCCTATCACAAGGAGTCTCTGACGTCACCTGGTGGCACTGGCCACTCAGAGCAGTCCAGTGTGCCAGCAGCACCTCTGTTTCCAAGATGGCAGAGGTCTGGAGCACACTGGAGGAGCTCTGGACACCTCCCAGGGGAGGTGCAGGTCAGGGGAGTGGTCACTCCCCTTTCCTTTGTCCAGTTTCGCGCCAGAGCAGGGGCTAAGGGGTCCCTGAACCGGTGTAGACTGGCTTATGCAGAATTGGGCACATCTGTGCCCAACAAAGCATTTCCAGAGGCTGGGGGAGGCTACTCCTCCCCTGCCTTCACACCATTTTCCAAAGGGAGAGGGTGTCACACCCTCTCTCAGAGGAAGTTCTTTGTTCTGCCATCCTGGGCCAGGCCTGGCTGGACCCCAGGAGGGCAGCTGCCTGTCTGAGGGGTTGGCAGCAGCAGCAGCTGCAGAGAAACCCCAGGAAGGGCAGTCTGGCAGTACCAGGGTCTGTGCTACAGACCACTGGGATCATGGGATTGTACCAACAATGCCAGGATGGCATAGAGGGGGCAATTCCATGATCATAGACATGTTACATGGCCATATTCGGAGTTACCATGGTGAAGCTACATATAGGTAGTGACCTATATGTAGTGCACGCGTGTAATGGTGTCCCCGCACTCACAAAGTTCAGTGAATTGGCTCTGAACAATGTGGGGGCACCTTGGCTAGTGCCAGGGTGCCCTCACACTAAGTAACTTTGCACCTAACCTTTACCAGGTAAAGGTTAGACATATAGGTGACTTATAAGTTACTTAAGTGCAGTGTAAAATGGCTGTGAAATAACGTGGACGTTATTTCACTCAGGCTGCAGTGGCAGGCCTGTGTAAGAATTGTCAGAGCTCCCTATGGGTGGCAAAAGAAATGCTGCAGCCCATAGGGATCTCCTGGAACCCCAATACCCTGGGTACCTCAGTACCATATACTAGGGAATTATAAGGGTGTTCCAGTAAGCCAATGTAAATTTGGTAAAAATGGTCACTAGCCTGTTAGTGACAATTTGAAAGTAATGAGAGAGCATAACCACTGAGGTTCTGGTTAGCAGAGCCTCAGTGAGACAGTTAGGCACCACACAGGGAACATATACATGCACACCTATGAGCACTGGGGCCCTGTGTGACAGGGTCCCAGTGACACATACATATAGGCCACAAACCTATGAGCACTGGGGTCCTGACCAGCAGGATCCCAGTGACACATAACAAACATACTGAAACCATAGTGTTTTCACTATTGGCACTGAGGTCTGGCTATCAGGATCCCAGTGAGACAGTGAAAACAGTGACAAACACCCTGACATACACTCACAAACAGGCCAAAAGTGGGGGTAACAAGGCTAGAAAGAGGCTACCTTCTCACACAACCCCCCCCCAAACGAAGGACAATAAGGCTAACCTTGGCCAGTTGAGACTTTATTGTCTAAGTGGTGATAAGTAGAGAGTAGCTCTGCAATAGATTGGTTACTCCCTTTATCATCCACTATATGGTTACTTCCCTGTGGGGATGTAAACCACCCTGTTTGAAGTTTTTTAGCTAACCAACAATGTGAAGATGTATTTTCAGAGTTTGTATCAGTAAGTTTTAGTTTAGAGCAGTGGGAATTATCCACTGAACCTATTTGTAATGATGGAAATGCCAGACAGGGATGCTGTCTCAGTAAAGCCATAGCTGGGCAACAACTTTGTCCATTTGGCTGGAAGAGAGAACAGGGATGCTGTTTCTCTTGAGTTGGAGCAGGGCATGGATGCTGTCCTATCAGCTCCACACTAGGGCAGGGATGCTGTCCTAAGTGTTGTGAGGCAGTGCAGAGTTTCTGCACTAAAGTTTCTCTGGGAGGGTTGGAGGGATGCTCCATGTTAACTAAAATGGTGCTCTTTTTCTCACCAATGTTAGTTATCCCACAGAGAGGTACTTCCACCTCAGGGAGTACAGTTTTGCCAACTGATGATTCCCTTGGAACAGGTGCCACCCCAGGAGAGGTTTCTCCCACCACAGGAATGGTATCCTGAATGGTAGGGTGGTTAGGGGATACTGTGATACCCTTTTTACCTGTTGATGGAGAGGGATCCTGAGTTTTCAGGCCTTCTCTCCTTTGCTTTTTCATTTCACTTGAAATGAGAGGGAACAATTCCTCAGGGATGCCCAGCATGGCTGCATGGGCATAAAACTCTACATCAGCCCAACCTGAGGCCTCTAGGTCATTACCTAAGAGACAGTCTACAGGTAAGCTAGGTGATACCACCACCTGCTTAGGGCCAGTAACTCCACCCCAACTAAACTGAATTATAGCTAAGGGAAAAAACTTAGTGGAGTTATGGACATCAATAATCTTATACTGTTGTCCAATGATGTGTTGATCAGGGTGCACTAGGTTGTCAGTCACCAAAGTGAAACTGGCACCTGTGTCCCTGTAGGCCAAGGCCTCAACACCATTTATTGAAACTGTCTGCCTGTACTTATCCATTGTAAGGGGACAAGCAGCCAGTGTGGCAAGGCCAATGCCACTAGGTGTGACAGAAACTGTCTTGGGACTGATGACATCAGTTTCCACTATGGACCCATAAGTGAACCCAACTACACCCTTTGCTTGACTGTTGCCAGCAGTCCCACCACTAGTACCACTACTGCTAGGGGCACTAGAGCTTGATGTATTAGTGGTGGTAGGCTCAGGGGGTTTACCTGGACAGGACTTATCCCCTGGCCTATGGCCTCTATTTTTACACACAAAGCACCAAGGCTTTTTAATGTGTGCAGGTTGGGAAGAAGAGGAAGAATTTGTTTTATCCCCACCCTCTGAAGAGTGTTTAAGATTTGAAGTGGGATCTTTGGTTTTACCCTTATCCCCATGCTTATCTTGAGATTTTTCACCATCTTTCTTCTTATTGCCATCTTTGTCACCCCCTGTATGAACTTTTCTGTTCACCCTTGTTCTGACCCATTTGTCTGCCTTCTTTCCCAATTCTTGGGGAGAGGTCAGATCAGAGTCTACCAGGTACTGGTGCAACAAATCAGACACACAATTATTAAGTATATGCTCTCTCAGGATTGTGTTATACAGGCTTTCATAATCAGTAACTTTACTGCCATGTAACCACCCCTCCAAGGCCTTCACTGCCTGGTCAATGAAATCAACCCAGTCTTGTGAAGACTCCTTTTTGGTATCTCTGAACTTTATCCTGTACTGTTCAGTGGTTAAGCCATAACCATCCAGGAGTGCATTCTTAAGAACTTGGAAATTGTTAGCATCATTTTCTTTTACAGTAAGGAGCCTATCCCTACCTTTTCCAGTAAATGATAGCCATAGGATAGCAGCCCACTGCTTTTGAGGGACATCCTGTACAGCACAGGCCCTCTCAAGTGCAGCAAACCACTTGTTAATGTCATCCCCCTCCTTGTAAGGGGGAACTATTTTATGCAGATTCCTGGAATCATGCTCTTTTGCAGGATGACTATGGGGAATACTGCTGCTGCCACCATGGGTATCTAAACCCATCTTCTGTCTTTCCCTCTCTATTTCTAAAGACTGTCTATCCAAATCCAGCTGTTGCTTCTTGAGCTTCAGTCTGGTTTGTTCCACTCTCAATCTATTGAGCTCCCTTTCTAACAATCTGTCATCAGGGTGGGTGGGAGGGACATTTCTAGATACAGAGGTATGATGGGAATGAACAGAAGGAGACCTGTCCCTTACAAGGGGCACCCTAACAGCTTGGCTACCAGCATAATGTGAGAGCACATCATCAGTATGATGTGATTCAACCTCTGTACCAACTATGCTAGACTGTCTAGTAATGGGCAGGCTGAGAAGTTTCTTTCCTGAACCTTTTCCTGGGGGAGTCCCTGGATCAGATTGAGAACCATTAGCTACTTTTTCTACAGATTGGGCACTTATGGCCTTATCCTGTACTCTAAGCATATTAATTAACAGTTCTAAGGAAGGATTCTTCCCTACACTCAAACCTCTCTCTATGCAGAGACTCCTTGCTCCTTTCCAGCTAAGGTGATCATATGCAAGTTTGGACAGTTCAACTTTTTGGCCTGTGCCAGACATTTTTAGAGAGAGTTAAAGTGATAGACAAAGAGAAAAAAGTTTTCAGAACTTTTTGGAAAGACAGAAAAAACTTTTTAAACTTTTAAGAACTTTTTGAAAGTTTAGAAGTACTTTTCAGCACTTAGAAAAGAGTGAAAAGAGGAAATGCAAAACTTTTTGGCTATGTGTATATACACTGACCTTGTTTTGTATATTTTTCTCTCATGAAAAGTACAATGACAAGAGTGGTAAGTAGTCTCAAAGCACTTATCCCACCGCTGCACAACCAATGTAGGAGGCTGGACTGGCTTGTAGTGAGTACCAAGGGGTACTTGCACCTTGCACCAGGCCCAGTTATCCCTTATTAGTGTATAGGGTGTCTAGCAGCTTAGGCTGATAGATAATGGTAGCTTAGCAGCGCAGCTTAGGCTGAACTAGGAGACGTGTGAAGCTACTACAGTACCACTTAGTGTCATATGCACAATATCATAAGAAAACACAATACACAGTTATACTAAAAATAAAGGTACTTTATTTTTATGACAATATGCCAAAGTATCTTAGAGTGTACCCTCAGTGAGAGGATAGGAAATATACACAAGATATATATACACAATAGCAAAAATATGCAGTATAGTCTTAGAAAACAGTGCAAACAATGTATAGTTACAATAGGATGCAATGGGGAAACATAGGGATAGGGGCAACACAAACCATATACTCCAAAAGTGGAATGCGAACCACGAATGGACCCCAAACCTATGTGAACTTGTAGAGGGTCGCTGGGACTATTAGAAAATAGTGAGAGTTAGCAAAATAACCCTCCCCAAGACCCTGAAAAGTGAGTGCAAAGTGCACCAAAGTTCCCCTAAGGACAAAATAGTCGTGTTAGAGGGAAAATGCAAGGAAAACACAAATCAGCAATGCAACAACGATGGATTCCTGACTGAGGGTACCTGTGGAACAAGGGGACCAAGTCCAAAAGTCACAAGCAGCTCGGAGGTGGGCAGATGCCCAAGAAATGTCAGCGGTTGGTGCAAAGAAGCTCTTACTAGGCTGAAGAACTGTGAATACTGCAGGAACGACAAGGGCTAGAGGCTTCCCCTTTGGAGGATGGATCCCCCACGCCTTGGAGAGTCGTGCAGAAGTGTTTTCCCGCCGGATGGACGCCAACAAGCCTTGCTACACGCAAATCGTGCGTTTGGCGTTTTTGGACGCTGCTGGGGCCCAGGAGGGACCAGAAGGTCGCAAATTGGACCTGCAGAGAGAGGGGACGTCCAGCAAGACAAAGAGCCCTCACTGAAGCAGGTAGCACCCGGAGAAGTGCCAGAAACAGGCACTACGAGGATGTGTGAAACGGTGCTCGCCGAAGTTGCACAAAGGAGTCCCACGTCGCCGGAGACCAACTTAGAAAGTCGTGCAATGCAGGTTAGAGTGCCGTGGACCCAGGCTTGGCTGTGCACGAAGGATTTCCGCCGGAAGTGCACAGGGGCCGGAGTAGCTTGCAAAGTCGCGGTTCCCAGCAATGCAGCCCAGCGAGGTGAGGCAAGGACTTACCTCCACCAAACTTGGGCTGAAGAGTCACTGGACTGTGGGGGTCACTTGGACAGTGTCGCTGGATTCGAGGGACCTCGCTCGTCGTGCTGAGAGGAGACCCAAGGGACCGGTAATGCAGCTTTTTGGTGCCTGCGGTTGCAGGGGGAAGATTCCGTCGACCCACGGGAGATTTCTTCAGAGCTTCTGGTGCAGAGAGGAGGCAGACTACCCCCACAGCATGCACAAGCAGGAAAACAGTCGAGAAGGCGGCAGGATCAGCGTTACAGAGTTGCAGTAGTCGTCTTTGCTACTATGTTGCAGGTTTGTAGGCTTCCAGCGCGGTCAGCGGTCGATTCCTTATCAGAAGGTGAAGAGAGAGATGCAGAGGAACTCGGCTGAGCTCATGCATTCGTTATCTAAAGTTTCCCCAGAGACAGAGACCCTAAATAGCCAGAAAAGAGGGTTTGGCTACCTAGGAGAGAGGAAAGGCTACTAACACCTGAAGGAGCCTATCACAAGGAGTCTCTGACGTCACCTGGTGGCACTGGCCACTCAGAGCAGTCCAGTGTGCCAGCAGCACCTCTGTTTCCAAGATGGCAGAGGTCTGGAGCACACTGGAGGAGCTCTGGACACCTCCCAGGGGAGGTGCAGGTCAGGGGAGTGGTCACTCCCCTTTCCTTTGTCCAGTTTCGCGCCAGAGCAGGGGCTAAGGGGTCCCTGAACCGGTGTAGACTGGCTTATGCAGAATTGGGCACATCTGTGCCCAACAAAGCATTTCCAGAGGCTGGGGGAGGCTACTCCTCCCCTGCCTTCACACCATTTTCCAAAGGGAGAGGGTGTCACACCCTCTCTCAGAGGAAGTTCTTTGTTCTGCCATCCTGGGCCAGGCCTGGCTGGACCCCAGGAGGGCAGCTGCCTGTCTGAGGGGTTGGCAGCAGCAGCAGCTGCAGAGAAACCCCAGGAAGGGCAGTCTGGCAGTACCAGGGTCTGTGCTACAGACCACTGGGATCATGGGATTGTACCAACAATGCCAGGATGGCATAGAGGGGGCAATTCCATGATCATAGACATGTTACATGGCCATATTCGAAGTTACCATGGTGAAGCTACATATAGGTAGTGACCTATATGTAGTGCACGCGTGTAATGGTGTCCCCGCACTCACAAAGTTCAGTGAATTGGCTCTGAACAATGTGGGGGCACCTTGGCTAGTGCCAGGGTGCCCTCACACTAAGTAACTTTGCACCTAACCTTTACCAGGTAAAGGTTAGACATATAGGTGACTTATAAGTTACTTAAGTGCAGTGTAAAATGGCTGTGAAATAACGTGGACGTTATTTCACTCAGGCTGCAGTGGCAGGCCTGTGTAAGAATTGTCAGAGCTCCCTATGGGTGGCAAAAGAAATGCTGCAGCCCATAGGGATCTCCTGGAACCCCAATACCCTGGGTACCTCAGTACCATATACTAGGGAATTATAAGGGTGTTCCAGTAAGCCAATGTAAATTTGGTAAAAATGGTCACTAGCCTGTTAGTGACAATTTGAAAGTAATGAGAGAGCATAACCACTGAGGTTCTGGTTAGCAGAGCCTCAGTGAGACAGTTAGGCACCACACAGGGAACATATACATGCACACCTATGAGCACTGGGGCCCTGTGTGACAGGGTCCCAGTGACACATACATATAGGCCACAAACCTATGAGCACTGGGGTCCTGACCAGCAGGATCCCAGTGACACATAACAAACATACTGAAACCATAGTGTTTTCACTATGAGCACTGAGGTCTGGCTATCAGGATCCCAGTGAGACAGTGAAAACAGTGACAAACACCCTGACATACACTCACAAACAGGCCAAAAGTGGGGGTAACAAGGCTAGAAAGAGGCTACCTTCTCACACATATGTGGAAATCCCTCAAGGTTTTCCCAGGGAAAACAACTGTTGAAATAAAGGAAAGTTTAAAATAAGTAGAAAGACACAGCAATTTGTGACAACATTTTCAGTTGTAACTTTTTGTCACAATGGCCGATTTACAAAAGCACTGTACCATTACACCCACTATTTCCTTCTGGTTGCTGGAATATATAGGGTTTTTAGGTTCTCCAAGAACCCTAGGTACCCAGAGCCAACAACTGAGCTGCACTGTGCAACTTTTTTTGGGGGTTCTGAGTTTATACCATTTCATGTAGGAAACAGGCAGAATGAAAAATGGATATCAATAAAACCTATGTATTTCTGAAATGGGCACAGGATATGGAATTTAGGAGCAGTGGTCATTGTACATCTCTGAATTTGTGGGTATCCATAATAGCACATGATTTAGAGGGAATTTCTCAAAATGTCTCCTTTCTCATACAACTGCGTACATTTGAAAGGCACAAATGTGGTGAAATCCAATCGGTAATAAAAAATGCTCTACTATTCTGTGCTCCCACAAATCTTCTGATAAAAATGGTACCCCACTTGTGCTGGTAGGCATGGTGCTTGAGATGGGAAACAGCCCAAAATGCAACATGGAAACATTGCATTTTACCAACAAACACTAAGAGGGTGATTCTAACATTGGCGGGCGGCGGAGGCCGCCTGCCAATGTTCCCCCTCCAAAATACCGCTCCGCGGTCAAAAGACCGCTGAGGGTATTTTGGGATTTGCCCTGGGCTGGCGGGCGGCCGCCAAAAGGCCGCCCGCCAGCCCAGGGCAAATCGACCTTCCCACGAGGACGCCGGCTCCGAATGGAGCCGGCGTAGTGGGAAGGTGCGACGGGTGCAGTTGCACCCGTCGCGTATTTCAGTGTCTGCTAGGCAGACACTGAAATACTTTGTGGGGCCCTCTTACGGGGGCCCCTGCCGTGCCCATGCCATTGGCATGGGCACGGCAGGGGCCCCCAGGGGCCCCGCGGCACCCCCTACCGCCATCCTGTTCCTGGCGGGCGAACCGCCAGGAACAGGATGGCGGTAGGGGGTGTCAGAATCCCCCATGGCGGCGCAGCAAGCTGCGCCGCCATGGGGGATTCTAAGGGCAGCGGTAAACCGGCGGGAGACCGCCGGTTTACCCTTTCTGACCGCGGCCAAACCGCCGCGGTCAGAATGCCCTGCGGGGCACCGCCGGTCTGTCGGCGGTGCTCCCGCCGACCCTGGCCCCGGCGGTCTGAGACCGCCCGGGTTAGAATGAGGGCCTAAGCCTTTTTCCAATGTGGGTAGCTCTTGATTTTGGACCCTGGCTCAGCCAGCACGTAAAGAAAACTAGCAAACGTGTACATTTTTGAAAACTAGACACCCGGGGTATCCAGGTCGGCTGACCGGCATTGGTCTCACTAGGTTTTTTACCCAGAATTCCTTGAAAACCTCAAACTTTACTAAAAACACAAGACTGATTTGCATATGGCTGGGTCCAAACTGGAATGGCATGGGCAGCAAAAAAACGATGGATCTCTGTACTGGGGGTGAATGTTTGACATTGTTCAGCATTCCGTCCATCACTTGTTCTTTTTGCATTTGTAGCTCTATATTTTGGACACTACCTCAGCAGGTACCTAGGGAAACCTAGGTAATCTGTACACTTTTGAAAACTAGACACCTGGGGGGGTATCGAGGGTGGGCTGACTTGCATGGGTATCACCAGGTTTTTTTTCCAGAATCCCTTGCAAACCTCAAACATTGACTAAAAAAACACATTCTCCTCATATTTCTTGGATGGAAAGTGCTGGAATCTGCGGGGAGCCACAAACATCCTTCCACCCAGAGTTCTCCCAAGTCTCTTGAGTAAAATGTATCTCACTTTTGTGGGTAGGCCTAAAGGCTGCAGCAGGAAACAGCCCAAAGCACAACATGGACACATCAAATTTTTCCACCAAAAATTTACCCTTTTGTGGGTATCTATAGATTTTGCGCTCTAGCTCAGCCGGCACCTGGGGACACCTAGCCAACCTGTAAAGTTTTTAAAACTAGACACCTAGCGGTATCTAGGGTGGGCTGACTTGTGTGGGTCTCACCATATGTCTTACCCAGAATCCTTTGCAAACCTTAGACTTTGACTAAAGATTTCTGGGATGGAAAGATCTGGGAACTACAAACTTAATTCCAGCAAGCATTTCCCCAAGTCTCCTGATAAAAATGGTACTTCATTTGTGTGGGAGGCCTAGTGCCCACGACAGAACAGACCAAACCAAAGTCAATGATTGTCCTTTTGCAAGGACTTCCACTGATGTCAGTTTGATCCCTTCCTGACGTAGGCACTAGAGGCCAGATGTAGGTAGGTTTCATATTGCGGCTTGCAATTTGCGAGTCATAGCGACTCGCAAATTGCAACTCGCAATATGAAATTCAGAAAGGTGTCTCAGACACCTTCTGCGACTCGCTATGGGGTCGCAAAGACCCACCTCATGAATATTCATGAGGTGGGTCGCAGTTTGCGACCCCATAGCGAGTCTAGGAACTCACTGGGATGGTGGCCTGCTGGAGACAGCAGACCACCATGTCCGTGACTGCTTTTAAATAAAGCAGTTTTTTTTTTTTTGCAGCCCGTTTTCCTTAAAGGAAAACGAGCTGCAAAAAGAAAAAATACCGAAACCTTTTTGTTTCCACTGCCTGCTCTGAAAAAATATTTTTGTGGGCATTCACAAAGGGGAAGGGGTCCCATTGCGACCCCTTCCCTTTTGCGAATGTGTTACCATCCACTTCAAGTGGATGGTAACTGCGAGTCCCAAAGCAACTCTGCATCGCGATGCGGTCGCAAATAGGAAGGGAACACCCCTTCCTATCTGCGAGTCGGAATCACATTTTGGTACCGACTCGCAAAAGGTGACTCTGCATTCTCCGTTTGCGAGGCGCAAAAGGCTTCCTATAGGTTCAGCCACACAAGTGGGGCAGCATTTTTATTGGGAGAAGGGAGAAGACACTGGGTGGTATGAAGTTCCTGGATTCCTTTTGATTCTGGAAGAATATGAAAGAAATGCAAGGAAAATGTGTGACTGTAGCCACATTTTAAGGTTTGCAGGGCATTGTGGGTAAGAAAACCTTATTAAATCCACAGGTGGCACACCACCCTATACTCCCCTGGGTGTCTAGTTTTCAGAAATGCCTGAGTTTGCTGGGTTTTCCTGGGTGGCCACCAAACCCAGGCCCAAAAACTGCAGCTACACCATTTGTTGTTAGTGACACATTTCGTCTTAGACCCTGCACTTTTGTGGGCACTAGGCGCGCCCACACAGGTGAGGTACCATTTTTATCAGGATGTATGTGGGAACTCTGGGTAGCAGGACGTTTTAGGCTCACAGCATATTCCAGTACTTTGAAGGATCCACGCAAGCCATCCATGAGTGCCCCTGGTGTCTGGTTTACAAAAATATCAATTGTTGGTACATTTTCCCTAGAGACTATGTTCACCCTGGCAGAGAAAGACAGAAAAGACAAATATCACTGCACAACCATCTACATTTTAACCACACACACATACTGGTTGGATTTGGCATGAGGGTGAGTAAATGTACATATTATTAACAAGAGATTTCACAAAAATGAAGTACACTGTTAATAACTGAAACTTCAAAAAATTAAACCAATAACCCACGGCTCATGAGCTGTAAAGCCACAAGGCACCAACCGCTTTGCAGGCCATTCGCACACCTTTCATGCGTGACACACCCAAAACCATTCCCACTGCCAGCTGCAGGCTTAGCACATTACAACTCTCACATCAACAAACCGTGCCATTCAAAGGCCATCCACTTTCACACGCCCAACAATTATACCGCCTGGCAGCTGACAGAGTGTGAGGACTGTTGTTTGGCTGCTGCTGGTCACTGGACACACACCACCAGCCTGATGCCAGCTCACACACACCACCAGCAGAGCACCAGTCCATGCACAGTGTCAGCCAAGCACCAGTTCACTCACACCGCAAGCCAAGCACCAGCCTCACATACTGCCAGCCAAGCACCAGTCCACGCACACCGCTAGCCAGATGCCATTCCACACACACCACCAGCTAAATGCCAGTCCACACACACTGCCACCAAATGCCAGAAAACACACATCCATCACATTTGTTTTAAACAAAAACAGAAAACACAAATCAGTGTGAAGGAGATGAAAAACCAACTATGACTACAAACACAACAGGTCTTACTAAATTCATAAAACTACTTCCAAGAAGCATCAGGTACCATTATTTGGGGGGTCGGCCTTGTTTAGCCCTCATTGTTTTTTGGGGGAATGAATTTTTCCCTTGGTGGGAGCCCTGAGGATATTATCTATCTATCTATCTATCTATCTATCTATCTATCTATCTATCTATCTATCTATCTATCTATCTATCTATCTATCTATCTATCTATCTACCTCTCTAAATATATCCATCCTTCCCCCTTGTGTTTCAAAGGCTCCCTTGAGCCAATGAGCTGACAAGCTCACCTGTTATGCACATGTGTGCCTGTGGAGTGGTATTGTAACATATGAAGACTTGGGCAGCACACCAGCAACCCCAGATGATTTTTCTCTCTTCTCTGCTACTTCTGCTCTCTATTGATGAAGGGCTAAACCCAGAAACATGTTTTTAGAGATAACAGCACTACCTGCACCAACTTTTGTGAAAAACTACAGCAACTTTGAAGTAGGCATACTGAATTTACCAGGATGCAATGGGATGAACTGTGTTGAGATGAGAGGCAGTGTGCTTCCTTTCCCCTTGTGTTTAAAAGGCTCCCTTGAGCCAATTAGCTGACAAGCTCACGTGGGATGCACCTGTGTGTCTGTGGAGTGGTACTGTAACCTGTGAAGACTTGGGCAGCATACCAGATGACTTTTCTGTGCTCTCCACTACTTCTGCTCTCTACTGATGAAGGGCTAAAGTCAGAAACACATCTAGAGGTAACAGCACTACCTGCATCACCTTTTGTGAAAAACTACAGCAGTTTTGAAGTAGGAGTACTGCATTTACCAGGACTGTGCTGGATGAGCGGTCGCCTGTAGGTAGCTATAGTTAGGACCATGTTTCCATAGGAAAACAGTTTTTTTGACTTGCCTATATCTTTGGCGCCGTTTGACGATCTTCACAAAATTTTCAAAAAAAAGTGTGCAGGTAATTCTGTTGCACATGGAAAGTTTCAGGATGTTCCCTCAAGCAGGAGCCAAGACTTTGCAAAGAATAAAGAGCTCATGCAATGAATTTCAGAGCTCTGATTGGCTGTCAACACTTCAACCAGGAAGTGTTGGCAGCCATCTTGAGAATCGGCTTCAGCCTAGTCCCACAAAAAAAAGAAAAAAAAAAGAAAAGGGGGCAGGTTAAGAGTACCTTGGCCCGCTAGCCTTGGTCTTGTGGTCCCAGAGTAACCCCCACAAGGACAAAAAAGCATTTTTTGAAGAACAAAAATGGCACAAATTTGCAGCAATTAAAAAAAAAAAAAAAAGTGCGGAGTCCTGCGCTTGTTTTAGTTGTAGCCCCTGGGTAGGCCAGGTCCTGGGGGCATTGTTTAAAAAAAAGGAGGGGGGTGCATGGAGGCCCCCTCCTGAGGCTCTTGGAGCCCTAGAGACCACCATCATCCCAGGACTTTACTCATAAAAGAGGAGTGGGGTACACAAGGCCCCCCTCCTGAGGCTCTATAAGCTCCGGGGTCCACCACCTCCCAGGTGCTAAAGAAACAGTAATTGAGGGGGGTCTCAGACCCCCGCCCCTGGGCCCCAGGGACCACCACCTCCCTGGGACTAAGTTAAATATGGAGCGAGGGGTCCTGCAGACACCCCACATCCCAGGCAATATCACGTCCTGGGGCTTTTATAAATTTAAAAAGGGGGGGCCACATGGCAGGGGTCCACCACCTCTCTGGGGTGGCCCGTGCGAATAAAAGGAGGGGAGCCAAGCACCACCCCCCAGGAGCGTCTCCTCCTATGTCCCGGGGTGCCTACCCCCAGGATATAGCTGTTTGCTTTTGCTTGGCAGCAGCTTTGACAGCTCCCACCAAGAAAAAGTAAACACTCCAGGCGGTCAAAGTGCTCTCACCCACTGGAAGTTGAGTTTTATCTTTTTCTTTGCCCCCGGAAATGAGGGCAGAGAAAGAGATTAAACTATTTCTCTTGCACACAGAGAGCTGCATGTTTAGCAGCTCCTTGTGTGCAATAGCAATGTCAACTTCCGCAGAAGGCAGGGAACTGGCTGGGACTGTTGGGGCCTTGAGGCTGTTCCTGTGGTCCTATTGCATACTGGGTGCCCTGGGAGTCACCCTGGAGACATGTCTGGGCCCCGGGAGATGGGGTCCCCTGGGCCTAAACAGGCCCGGGGGGTCGGGGGCTTTGGGTCCTCGTCACCATTAAGTTGTGGCAGGGCCCCAGGTGATGGGATCCCCAGGGCCATTCTGGCTATGATGCTCATTTTACAAAAATTAAAACTTAACAGGAAGCACTTACAAACATAAACATAACAGGTGACCCTGTTGCAGCTCCACTTCTGTAAAGAACATATGATCCTAACTCCTGGCCTTGGCAAAGGCAAAGCAGGTGTGTTTTCTTGGCGATTCCATACTCATAAACAATCTGAAAACCTTCAAGGAGGTGAATGCATTGTTGATCTATTGGAGCGCAATTTGTATGTGACTTTGATGAGTGGGTTCTTTCTTGTCCTCTCCTGGTGAGAGCAGAGTTCATGGTTTACCTTTTAAATTTCTATGAGTATGCAAAAGGAATGTGCAAATTAATCAGAAGCTTTGCCCATCTTAGCATTATGCAAAGGCTTTCCTGCCAGTATTGGTGAGGAGTTCTTGATTCCAAGGAATATGAGGGACATTTCCACCAAACAAAGAAACACTAATACATATAGTAAGGAGGAAGCACCTTTGTTTGGTGGCGATTTACCTCTTTGTACTCTTGTTGTCTTCTCTGTAGGAGGATTCATACTATAACATATTTCAGGATAAAGATCACCAGGAACAATCGTATTGCCAAAACACACAGAAGGTCACTGGTGACATTTCTTTTTGCTCCATTACGTAACTGTAGTGTTTAATACATACTGGACATTTACCCAAAGAGGCAGAAAGAACTCCACTTGGATAGATATTTTGTGCAAAACTATAGAGTTTTGTGGGATAAAAGGGCAGGTGAAGTTCCTTTGTGGCTGAGTCACTCACACAGCTACTGACACATCACACACAGACACACTCAGACACTCATAGAGACTCTCATGCACCCACTCACAGACCCACTCAGACATTCACGCACCCACTCACAGACCTTGTCAGACATTCATGCACCTACTCACAGACCCACTCTGGCTTACGCACCCACTCACAGACCAACTCAGAAACTCATGCACTCACTCACAGACACACTCAGAAACGCATGCACTCACTCATAGAAGCCCTCAAAGACTTATGTTCCCACTCACAGGCCTACTAAGACACTCACGCATCCACTCACAGACTCACTTAGACACACACACCAAATCACAGACAGACTCAGAGACTCATGCACCCACTCACAGACCCACTCAGGATCACACAGACTCCCCCGCACACTATTAAAGGGAGGTGGTGATCCCCAGAACTGTAGGGAGGCCAATGGACCTCCCCCATTCGAGTAACTAATTTATCCCCAGGGACGCAGTGATCCCGGGGCCCAGGGGGCCAGACTTTCCCCCCCACACACACTCCAATAAAAGAATGCCTTCGGGACTTGGCCCACCCGGGGTATTAAAAAAGATGAAATGCGGGAGCCTAGGCTTCATTTTTTTTCAATTTTCACCAGATCTGCCATGAATCACGGTGAAAATTGTAAAATAAAAATATATTTTTAGCCCTGGGGTGGTCCCACCAGAACTAGGGGGTCAGGGTGTGTGCACCCTGGCCCCCTTTTCTTTTTTCATTACACTTTTTTCTGGGACTCGGCTGCTGAGTCCCAAGATGGCTCCCAACACTTCCTTGTTGAAGTGTTGACAGCCAATCAGATTTCAGTACCAGATAGGGAGGGGTCACGAATCCTTTGTGTCCCTATATATACAAATTTGTTTTCCCCTAATTTCTCAGAAACTACTGAACAGATATACACCAAAACAAAGAAGGGTCGCTTTACGGACTAGGACCTACCTTTCTCCCAAATGTGGTGTAATTCCATCCAGTAGTTTTGGCGCTATCGTTGTACAAAATCCCTCAGGAAAAATGAATGGGGAAAAAATGTTTTGGGCCCCCGCTTTTTCTCAGCCCCCCCTGGATGGAACTCCCCATAACTTTCCAGACAACAGCTCAAGTGATCGTCGTATTTCTTTGAAAATTTCGTGAAGGTTCCTCAACCGGCACCAAAGTTATTAGCAAAACAAAAAATGTTCTTTCTCCTTGGTCCTAACAATATATATATATATATATATATATATATATATATATATAGCCATGTAGGCTACTGCCAGTAGGCTATATATATATATATATATATATATATATATATATATATATATACATATATATATATATGTATATATAGCCTACTGGCAGTCGTCAGTAGGGAGCTATAGTTAGGACCATGTTTCCATTGGACAAACAGTGCAGTTTTTTGACGTGCCTATATCTTTGGCGTCGTTTGATATATCTTCACGAAATTGTCCCAAAAAAAGTGTGCCAATAATTTTTATCACGCATGGAACGTTTCTGTGTGATATGTCAAGCAGGGGCTGAGAAAAAGGAGGGGGTCAAAAAAGTGTGTTTCCCATGTTAATTCCCTAGTAGTTTTGAACCAACTACATCCCAAACCGCTGAATGGAATTACACCAAATGTGGCAAAAACCTTGATTTTGTTCGGCAAATTGAGCTTTTTCTTATTTGGTGTAAATTTGTTCTGTAGTTTTCGAGATATTAAAGGAAAAATAAATTTGTATTTGGGCAGAGCCTAAGCACCGATCTCATAGTGAGATCTGATTAGCTGTCAGTGATGGAGTGTGATTAAAATCGAATAATTAGCATGAGAAGCTTTCAATATTATGCTTAGTGAAATCGCATACAAAATGTAAACGTTAACGCATGTGTATGAAATGTGCCCATGGGGAGTGGCCACCAATGTATTCGATGATTAATGAAATAGACTAATAATGAAATATTAATGTACTAATGTATGATTTGTATTACTATTAAGAGTTATATGTTAAGGTGTTGCTAGTGAATCACTAGGCCTTAGTTAGCATGAGTCGGGGCCTAGCTGCCCGGTTTCATATTAAATGTGTTTTCTAACGTGCAATGTGCTGACTTGCTGAAGGACATGAAGCCGTACTTTTCCGGAAGTTAGAGATAACCGTAGTAAATCTTCTCATGAGAACCCGTCTTGCTCAAGGAGACATTCTTGTGGAGCGCAACAGTGTAATTCGCAACAGGTACAAGGTCATTTAAACTAGGGAAGACAATGGGACTACTGACTTGAGTAACAAATGTCACTTATTCCTCACCTGACATTCTACCCGTTGGAGGCGTCAAACCCAGGAACCAATAAACTACGTGAGAACTGTAATGAGGTGACCAATGGACTATTGGATGGAGATAATGATGCACCAAAACTTGACCAATTGGAAATTAGAGACTTGTTCGACAATTTTAATATAACCGCATTACCCAGGGAGAAATCACCCATTCTCTGCCATTCCAAGCCATTATATGCCGTTCCTTTGCCTTAGCCATTGCGTGCCTTTTGCTATCACCCAGCCACTTTGTTACTCTGCTTAAAGACTTTGCTGTTTGACTCTTCAAACCATCCTCACCCTTGCCTGGCCCGTTCTATACTTTTCCTCCTTATGAGGGAGGTATCCCTTATTTCCCACCTTGCTGAACTTTGCTGTGTTTCCTGGCTGATGGCGAATCAACTGATGTCCTGAGGACGAAGACTTACTCTGTATGCTGACCCATTACGGAGGGTAACTATATGATGATGAAATTGTAATTGTCTGTTTGCCTTTTCTTTCTAGGTACCAACTGCTACATTTTGATAGAGACCATAGCTAGATGTTTTCTAAATTTGTGTTGCTAAGTTGTTTTGCATGAAGCCCAACATGCCAATGCTGATTTGAGGTTAGTTAAGGAATTCACTAAACGGACGCAAGCAGACAAATGACGGAATCTATGCTTTATTGAATAATGTGCTAATGATACTCTGCTAAAGTTAATCCATGTTGACATTGTGCTATGTTCTAATGTTCATGATCTTTGCTTTGCTGAAATCTTATTCGAGCTGCCATATTATGACATTGTTGATGTGTTTTCTGGTTTTGAGACTAATAAACTTGCTAGTAGAGTGTAATCAATAGGGAATAAATACCATAAATCTTACTAAATTATGTGTGGTTATTCATGACCGAAAGGTCATGGTGTGTCTCAAATTATTGATGTTATTGATTAATTTGATTGACTTGCTATTGTGAATATTGATGAGGTTATTCATTTATTGATTGACATGTTGATTAGTTATCTCGTCTTAAGGAGACTTCAATCAGGGTCAAAAGATTTATCGGCCTAAAACGAGTCCCAGAGTGAATAAATCATCTAGATTGGGACGCGTTAGCATCAGCACTTCAACCAGAAAGTGATGGCAGCCATCTTGGGACCCATGTACATGATAGCACCCCATTGAAATGCATTGTAGTGAATGGCATGTTTTGAGGTTCACTAAAAGAAGAGCATATAAAGGGTGATAACATATTTTAGTTACAGTATAAATCTTTTGTGGATGGTACCATACTAATTTTAGGAAGCGTGGTGTGTTCTAAGGTGATTTTTATCCTGCTGGGCTTTCATGAATCATATTTGAGAGAGAACTGTTTTCTCATGATTTTCCCACAGAGGTTATGGAAGGTGCTCCAGAAGCTAAAATGAGAGTATATTTTCTGTAAATTCACACTATCTTTCTATACCATATGAGAATGAAGTCTGGCAGGAACAAAATGAGAGGTTCATTTTCTCATAGAAATTATGGGTGATGCTGTAGAAAGAAAAATTAGGACAAGTTTTAAGAAAGTGCTAAAATATCTTCCTGTTCTACTTCTAACAGGAGCAGAAGCAGCCTGTCAGATGATCAGTGTTGCCAGATTTTACAAGCCTTCTATAGCCCAAAGCTGTTGAACAACCAGCCCAAAGTAAGCCCAAATAAACCGGTCCCAGCCCAAAAAGTAGCCCAAACTTTTAACACTGAACTAATGCAATCGTAGGCTGAAGCAAACATTTTAAAGCATAAATCTAATTTCTATTGTAAGCAAATATGTGAAACTAACAGTGCCTAGATTATTCATTGCATTACACACTAAAAATTGAAATAAACATGGAAAAATGGTCACTCACTTTTTATGATGAGCAGCAAATTGGAACAAGTAGTAAATCTGGACTTGGTGAGAGACGTAAATCTTTGATTATGCGCACAGCAGTCCTTCTTTGACAAACCTTTTGACATTGAAGCCTGTAGCAGCTACTTTATTTTCTTTTGTTTGGAGACAGAAAGATGAACATCGCTTTGATCAACTTCACAGCAGTCCTTTTGACACCAGTTTTGGCATTGGAGCCCTTTGTAGCAGGCAGGTCATTTTCCTTCGGTTGCAGACAGAAAGCAAGGGCAGAAGCCACTTCCTAGACAGCAATAAACTTGTTTCACAGTGTGAGGCATGCACCAGTAACTAAACATAGCTGGTAAAGTGAAACTGCAAATGGTTCATTCAATCACATACAGTTTGATCCTTTCTCGGATTCACAGCTTTTGGCTGAACATCGCTTTCATCAACTTCACATCAGTCCTTTTGACACCAGTTTTGGCATTGGAGCCCTTTGTAGCAGGCAGATAATTTTCCTTCGGTTGCAGACAGAAAGCAAGGGCAGAAGCCACTTCCTAGGCCGCAAGATGCTTGTTGCAGAGTGCGGGGCATGCACCGGTAAGTAAATATGGCTGGTAAAGTGAAACTGCGAATGGTTCATTCAATCACATACAGTTTGATCCTTTCTTGGATTCACAGCTTTTGGCTGAACATCGCTTTCATCAACTTCACAGCAGTCCTTTTGGCACCAGTTTTGGCATTGGAGCCCCTTGTAGCAGGCAGATCATTTTCCTTCGGTTGCAGACAGAAAGCAAGGGCAGAAGCCACTTCCTAGGCAGCAATAAACTTGTTTCACAGTGTGAGGCATGCACCAGTAAGTAAACATGGCTGGTAAAGGTAAACTGCGAATGGTTCATTCAATCACATACAGTTTGATCCTTTCTAGGATTCACAGCTTTTGGCTGAACATCGCTTTCATCAACTTCACAGCAGTCCTTTTGACACCAGTTTTGGCATTGGAGCCCTTTGTAGCAGGCAGATAATTTTCCTTCGGTTGCAGACAGAAAGCAAGGGCAGAAGCCACTTCCTAGCCCGCAAGATGCTTGTTGCAGAGTGCAGGGCATGCACCGGTAAGTAAACATGGCTGGTAAAGTGAAACTGCGAATGGTTCATTCAATCACATACAGTTTGATCCTTTCTAGGATTCACAGCTTTTGGCTGAACATCGCTTTCATCAACTTCACAGCAGTCCTTTTGACACCAGTTTTGGCATTGGAGCCCTTTGTAGCAGGCAGATCATTTTCCTTCGGTTGCAGACAGAAAGCAAGGGCAGAAGCCACTTCCTAGCCAGCAATAAACTTGGTTCACAGTGTGAGGCATGCACCAGTAACTAAACATGGCTGGTAAAGTAAAACTGCGAATGGTTCATTCAATCACATACAGTTTGATCCTTTCTCGGATTCACAGCTTTTGGCTGAACATCGCTTTCATCAACTTCACAGCAGTCCTTTTGACACCAGTTTTGGCATTGGAGCTCTTTGTAGCAGGCAGATCATTTTCCTTCGGTTGCAGACAGAAAGCAGGGGCAGAAGCCACTTCCTAGGCCGCAAAATGCTTGTTGCAGAGTGCGGGGCATGCACCGGTAAGTAAACATGGCTGGTAAAGTGAAACTGCGAATGGTTCATTCAATCACCTACTCTGTTTGCTGCAGGTTGTTTCACAGTTCAAGTCCTGTTAATCCCAATATGTCAGCCCCAACATGCAAAGATAACATTTGCTACATTAGCTCAGTCATTAACCTATGATAATCAACACCCCCCCAAATGGATTCAAAGCACAACCTTTGTTCTTTTCACTGCCTTTCAGATGCACACGGTAGATAAAGGTGAAATGCAAGTAGCCATCTAGCATTCCCAGTGTGTATCTGCAGTCTGCTCTACTACTGTTCTACTTTCTGGACTTTTCATTAAATGGGCAGCAGACCAACATTTCACTCATTTCCTGCCTCCTTCGGACGTACTCAAGCACTACCCCTACACTTGTTTTAGCGGGCTACCTCTACCCTGGACAGTGGAGGTCAACAGGGCCCTGCAGAAACATACATCCTTGTGTGAGGTGGAAAAGGCTGTTTGTGTGAGGCGATAAACACCCTTCTGCAAATTGCTACCAGAGGCCAGAACACAGTGACCAAAAACTCTGTGAACTTGAACTTAAATTATTGGTAAAGGCTAGAGTTTTGTGTCAAATGCAAGCAATGGCTACGCTGAGCAGAGCATGACTACAAGTGATGTCAATCATTTAGGCACTAAGATCACGAACAGAACCATGCAGTGAGGCTGTGCACTTACCATGTACCCTCATTTCGCTTAGCTCAGCCAATGAGACCACATTTGTGCTTGCACTGCCTGCAACTGGAGTGAAATAAACGAATAAATCAGCTGAGCACACAGCTCAAAGTGCATTAAAAAAAGTATGGGAACAGTGATGCTGCATGCAATGGGGCAGGGTTAAACGTGTGGCTAAAAAAAAAAAAATATATATATATATATATTCTGTTTCAGGCAGCCACATACATAACTCATGCCTTAAAATAAAAAAAGTTAAGTTAATCACTGTATATTATGAAACCTTTATTAGTTAATGCACTGAAAGGTCTGTGTGTAACCAAAAAGCCACAGAATTAAATCTTCACTGCTGCAATGGAGAATTGTGTATTGTGCAAATGTAAGTCATTAGGTTAAACTTGCATTACTGGCAGTATAAGACAGACTGCTACCAAACGTGCATAAAAGTTTCAGATAAAATGGTTTAAGTAATACCCAAACTGAATTATTTATTTTTATTTAAATGCCCTGCAAAGCACACACTGCACAACTCAGCTGGTAACCCCTTTGCATTACCAGACGAACACAATAACTCTTTGTCATCACCAACCTTCATGTGATTCCACCCAGTGCTTAATTTGTGCTTGTTGATTCCGGTGCAGAGTACTGGCACTTATTTTTGAGGGACAGCACTCTTTTTTCCTGCCTCAAGCATTTACTGCAAGCAAAAGACACATATGGGAAAGACGGAGGAATGCAAAAATGAAAAAGAGCGCCAGAAAGGGAGAGAGCAGAAAGCTGCAGGAGTGAGGTGAAATGGCTTAAAATGGACTAAAGAGGCCCAACATGGCTTTAGGATTACGCTGCCCTAGTATTCCGTGTTTGCAAATTTAATTGCAGCAGCTGCGTGTTTAAGAGGAGAGCTGTGGACACCAGCACGTTTTTATTTACAAATTAAGCACTGGCTGTGCCACTCATTCTTATTCAATCCTGCCATGCTTTAGATCCTATGCACTGTCAATCCACAATTAGTCCCTGAATATTAAAAATAAGGAATACATCTACTCACAACAAGTCACAAAGGTACAAACTGAAGGACACTTACCTTGTCTTACGCAGCTGCGCACCAACCGGCCGCACGTCAGTGTAGGTAGGGGATGTAGGTAGCACCTACACAACAGGAAGGGGCCAGGGGGGGTGTCTCCCCTCTACCGGGCCCCAATCACGCACTCTGGGGCTGGGCGCTGGCTTTAATTTGGGGTCCAAGGCTGAAGCGCACAACAAAAGAGACTTTTCCAGGGGGGGTGGGGGGGACCACACCTGTGCAGGCTGGGGGCTGAGGTTCACGGCAGGGCCCAAAAAGAAAAAAGCCACACACCAGAGTACACCACCACGTGCGCAGCGCAGCCAGTGAGTCAACAGTGTGCCACACACCGGCTCGCTCCTCGCTCACCACATGGCGCCCACCCACGCAGGCAGGCCAATACTTCTTCCCAGGGCCATCAATTGGTAGCGCATTCGCGCGCTACTAGATTGATGGCCCTCTGCCCCCATCAGCTAATGTGGGGCGCGCTGCGCCTTGCCGGCTGCTGTGTGCCCGGCGCGTGTGCGCCGCCGCGCAGTGTCGCACCAGGGGGCCGTCAATTGGTAGCGCTTTCGTGCGCTACCAATTGACAGCCCCCTGAGACACTGCGCGGCGCACACGCTGCTTCCTGCTGCTGTGTGTACGCCAGCGGCTGGCAAGTCGGAACTCGCTATCTCACGGGGCGGGGCCTGGCCGGGGCAGTATCTCCGGCGGCGCCGCCCCGCGATTTTTCCGCACACAGGGCTAAAAATAGCCCAACAATCAGGCTCCCCGCAATTGGGTTTTTTTCCCGCACAAATGGGAAAAATATCGCCCATTTGTGTGGGAAATCGCCCAATCTGGCAACACTGCAGATGATTCCCTTGAGTTCTACTGCAGCCTCCCAGAATTCTAAAGAACAACTAGAGTGCTAACAGTCTTACTTATGACACAAATGTGGCACCCCTGAAGCCATCTTGAATGAATCAAACTGGTAAAGCTGGTAAAACATTTAATTTAAAAAGGAACAAAATAATGGGGTTCATTCTGTCAAAGAAGTTATGGTTAGTGCTGTAGAAAGACAAATTAGCACATTTTACGTAAGTTCTCAAATAACTTTCACTTTTATTTCATTAAAACATTTTGACATGAGGATTGAACATGCACTTTTAACACCAGCAGCAGACTGCCAGTTAACTCTCTGGTGATCAGCAGCTTACAGTATTCTAATGAACAACTAGAGTGAGGCACATCTGAATGCCATCTTGATGGTATTGAAGTGGAAAACTGAAGGCATTTCTACTGAGGATGCTTCAGTGAATAAGGAAATTAGGGAGCCAGGCCCTGCGTCCAAGCCCTCACGAGCATTGGGATAGGCATCTTACTTAACATAAAAAAAAAACTAGAAATTTGCTGAAAAAAACAAAAGGTTACAGGGATGTTATAATTAGAAAATTGAATTTAAAACAAACCTTAAAAATTCACAAAAAAAGCTAAGGTAACAGGGACATTATAGCTGGGTTCAGATTTCACACGCACAAAGACCCCTGAGGTCGAAACGCATTTGTATACTTTAATAGATTCCCCTAACGAAAGAAGTCTACAAGTGCAGCGTCTTCCTTGCTGTTTGAATGTTTGGGCAACCAGTCAGCCATCACACCAGCCTCCTAAGGTAAAAAACACATTTCCCAAAAAACAATTGGGGCCCACAAGGGGGGTCGGCCTGTTTGTCAGGAGGGCTGAATCCCTGACAATTTATTTTTCTTTCTTTTCATATTTTTATCCTCCCCTGAGACAATTTCGCTCCAGGGACATAAACACATTTTTAAAATATTTGTGCCCCCCCCCTTGGGGTTTGGCCCATTAGCCATGAGGGGCGATCCCCCAAACACTGGTCCCTGGTGGCCTAGTAGTATTCTTACTCATAGATCGCACCACGTGGAGGATCCACGAGCAGGAAAGGTTTGTGAGAGGCATTGCTGGAAACAGGAGACTCCCCCCTTTCCAATGAGGCCTCCACAAACATGGGGAGGCATCCTACCATGCAAAACCTTCACCAGACATGGCAGCAGCACTCTTCCCTGCCAGCTTCACCGTTTCGGTGGGGATTTATGACGTCAGCGCTCCTCAAGTGGGCTCACCTCACAGATGGACGGAAAGGGGTGAGGGAAGACATAGAAATTACTCTGCATCTCCCCGCCCTTTAGGGAAAAAAAGGAATCCCTCCCCTCCCCAGTGTTGGCCTGTGGCTGAAAGAAGCACCAGAGAGGATGTGTGTGTGTCGGCCATTAACCGACAAAACACATAAAGGGGTTAAATGAAGGCCAGTGAGATCACATTTGGAAATCTCTGTCCTGGCCTAGCACAAGATAGAGGGTAAGGACTATGGGCCATATGTACGAAAGCTTTTTCCCATAGACACAGAATGGGTAAAATCCCTTCGTACATCTGGCCCTATGCTCCCAGACGGTGAAAGTGTTTTGCCTACATTATTCAAGCTGAAGGGGGAATGCCCAGACACCCGGATAAGAGAATGGAGACAGGGCTGCCTTTATTAATTTTATGAGGCCTTTTTGTTTGGAATATGCTGTGAATAGTCTTCCTGAACTCTGTTTTTTTGGATGGTAGGGTATGACTGCACACTCTGCTGTGAAATGTGGGGTAATCGCTAAGTCAGCCCTGCGTTTTTGTCTGTCCATGATTATTCCTTCAGTTGGGCTACTGACAGCCTTTTTGTGCCTCTGATGGGGGTGCTTTAGGATTGAGACGTCAGTGCTACCTTCTGTGAGAAGCCTCATTCTACACACAGGCTGTGTCTAGAATACAGCCTAGAAGGGGCACTTGAAAGATTGTAAGAAAATGAATTATTTGTTGGGGGACTGCACAGCTTTCCAAGCAATGAGGCCAAAATCTTTTCAGGTAAAACACATAGGGCCTGATTACGGGACTGACGGTCCAAGGACTGCCAGCCTTGCAGTGATGGACTGCCACAACTGGTGCGGTCCGACCGCCACATTACAACCTTTGCAGATGGACTTACCAGGAGACTACTGTCCCCGACGGCAATCTGAGTTGTACTCAGCCGGGGCGGCGCTGAACTAAACGCTGCCTGGTTGATTAAAACTCAGCTATCCGCCAGCCTTTCGATGGCGGGGATCCTGACATAGAAAGGCTGGCAGAAAGCCAGTGACAGGGGCCACAGGGGGACCCCTGCACTGCACATGGAATGGGCAGTTAAAGGGTCCCCCCTGCCCAAAACTGTCAGAATGCGAATTCCAAGGGTGCTGGGAGGCCCCCCGTGTGATGGCATTGGCTTCAGCTCCATGTGGAGCCGAGACCAATTCTGCCCCACAGTTTCCACTGGGCTGACCAGCTGAAACTTTGGTTTCAGCTGGTCCCCCCCAAGTGGAAACCTTGTAATAGAGCTGGTGGGGAGACCGCCAGCTCCACGGCAGTCTCCTCACCACGAGTCTAGCGGTCGGGTTGTCCGACTCCTAGACTCGTAATGAGGCCCATAGTTTCAATAAATAAACCTGTCTCCAACCCCTGGTAGCTATGGCATTGAGCAGACATGCTTAACTCATGGAAATATGTAAAGTATTTAGCAGTAGCAAAACAGTATACTTAAGGGGTACCGCCAACATAAATATTTATAGTTAGTACGTTAAAAAGTGCCAAGAAACAGCATAATGTCTTTGGGGCAGTGACCCAGGCACCTAAGTTCGGGGCGATTGGAGGTCGGCTAAGTCTCGTGGGTTGACCAAGTTGTAGATTTACCTTCTGGTGTGGACTTTTGTATGTGGCTCAGATTGAAGGAATTGACTGGAAACCAAATTATTTTTTATTTACACTTGATATATGTGCTTAGTAGACTTGTATAGATTGCACATTAGGGTAACAGGAGTGTGAGCATTTTCTGAGAGCCAGCCCCATTTCATACTTTCTCCAAATAAACATGCTTCTCAAAATGATTATCAATCAATCAATCTATCAAGTGGATGTATATACCGCAACAAATCACCAGAGAGGGTATGCAGGTACTTGAGGGTCATGATGGTTTATGTGAACACCCAGGTTTTGAGTGCTCTCTGGAATTCCAGTAGAGAGGTAGCTGCAGAGGGTGGTCATTACAGAATTTTGCCGCAAGTTAGGAGAAGGAGTGTCCTTGTGTGTTCCTTCAGTAGATTCTGGGGTTGCAGGCGAGTAAGAGGGAGGTGGAATGTAGTTGTTTGATAGGTTGGAAGTTCAGACAACGGTTGATATAGGCTGGTCCTCAGTTGTGCAGTACTTTGTAGGCTTGGATCATCAGCTTGACTTGGCATCTTTTCTGTATAGGGAGACAATGTTTTTTTTTTAGATGGGGGGTGATGTGGGTTCGTCTTGGGAAGTCCAGGATGACTCAGACTGATGAGTTCTGTATAGTTTAGAGTGTCTGTAGAAGGAGTGTGGTGATCCCAGCTTAAAGTGCTTTGCCATAGTCTAATCGGCTGGTGATTAGGAGGCTAAGTGATGGTACGTCTGGTGTTCAGGGGTAGCCATTTGAAGACTTTTGATAACATGCAATGTGTGCAAAAGCAGGCAGAAGTGACTGTGTTGATCTAGGAATTCATGGTCAGTTTGCTGTCCAGGATTATGCTGAGGATTCTGGTGTGGTCGGTCAGTTTGGTTGATGGTCCTAGTTCCACCAGGAGTCATTCCAAGGGGTGGTGTTGTTGCCGAAGATCAGCACTTCCATTTTGTCTGTGTTGAGCTCCAGGCAGTTATCCTTCATCCAGTTGGCAACACTTGTCATGCACCTGTAGAAGTTTATTCATGATCTGCAGAAGTTGGTTCTTGTGTTGGCAGGATCTTCTGAGAGTGAGAGAATGATCTTGGTGCCGTCTGCATATGATATGATCTCTAGTCGCTGGGATCTGACGATGTTGGCCAAGGGGGTCATGTAGGTGTTGAAGAGTGTGGGGCTGAAGTAGGGTCCTTGAGGGACACTGTAGATAATGTCCTTGGCTTCCGAGGTGAATGGAGGTAGGCAGACCTTTTGCATTCTTCCGGTGAGGAAGGAGGCAATATGTCTGAGGGCGTGTCCTTAAATACTAATGTGACGCAGTCATCTGATCAGGGTGTGATGAGATACAGTGTAAAGGCTGCTGAGAGGTCAAGGCAGATCAGGGCCTCAGTTTCTCAATGGTTGAGGAGGGCCCTGATGTTTGACCACCAAGACCGCAAGTTCTCTACCGAAGAAGCAATTCTGGAGCTTTGCAAAGGTTCTATCAATCTCCATTCTGTCATTTGGATATTCAAAGATCTGGCATGAGAAATTGGCTGCACTGACACCACTCTATTAACCCTTTTTGCAAAGGATGAAATGATGAGATAAAGGATGAAATTGCAAGAGTTACTGGGTCATCTTCCATTAAAGATCTCATCCAAATATTTTACCATAATTGACAGCCATCTTCAGGAAAGACAGTCAGAGCACAAGAAAAAATCCTCCTTTAAGCAGTAAACCATCGTTCAAGGTTACACCCAAGCATTCTGTGAGAAAACAGTTTTTCCATTTCCCCCATCTTTTTGCCCCATTTTGGACTACTATCTGCTGGTTTTTAAATTTGAGACTGCACTGAGGCCTGCTGTCCAGACCTCAATGACAGTGTTGAGCTGACTTACTTATAAGTCCCTAGTATTTGGTACCCTGGTACTCAGGGCATTTATGGCTTGCTCTCCACCCAAGAGCTGCTGGACTGGATGTGCCACTCTCTGTATGACAATGTGACAACCCAAATTTTAGCCACCATTGCAGGCTGATGAGACTGCATCTACTGCACACCGGACTTTGCCATTACCAATAATGTGAAAGTGAACTAGTCCCTTAACTATATGTATAAGTCTCCTCTAAGGCAGGCCTATAAAGCCCTATGGCAGGGAGGTGTATATTGTTAAGACAGACATACATGTTTGATATGTTTATACAGCAAAGCCCTAAAGCGTTGGTATTTGCTGAATACCGTTATGTAGCCTTATAAGGTAGCTGCATGGTTAAAGGTTCGCACTCCAATACATCTAACTCCTGATAGAGGCTACCTAACAATGAGCCTGATTTAGATCTTGGCAGAGGGGAAAACATGATGGATATCCCGTCCGCCGTATTACGATCCCATTATATCCTATGGAGATCGTAATATGGGGGACGGGATATCTGTCATGTTTGTGCAGACTATTCTATTCGCCAAGCTCTAAATCAGGCCCTATGTCATGTAAAGTATCAACTTAAAGGGGGCATTAAATGTTACTCAGTATGTAGTCAGCATTTATGTCCGATTTAATGCTGGCAACTTTTGCGCAAGTTGCCATTCTTTGACCCAACTGGTCTAGTGACTTTACAGAGGCACTGGCACTGATACAGGTTTCTGGGGAGACATATGAACGACACCCGACTGGGAGCAAAAGCTGTAGCCACACTGTAGGTGTTGCCCCTCCTCCCACAAAATGGGCTAAACAGGATGTTAGCCCAAATCGCAGGCATCAAAGGTGATGCCTCATTTGACGGGCCACTGCAATGAAATTTCATCGCAGGAAACCTTTTGTATCCCCTAGTCAAGGTAGAGCCAAGGCCAAGGAAGTAAACTGAAAATCAGTTTCAGAACCAGTTTTCCGTGTGCGTGAAGCCCCTGGTATCCACAAACCCTGGGAGTGGGCTAGCAAGGTCTTTGCTCTCAAGGAAGACTTCAGCCATGTTGGTTGTGGCATGCAGAGATACACTCTGGCATAGCTAGATGCCACACATCACCAGAACTGTGTCACAAGGTAGAAGGGGACCTACTAGCCCATTGCCTAGTGACCACATTGTCCCCTCGGGGCACTTTACTGGGATATAATGGGCACCCCTGGCACCCAAGACAGTACTCGCTGGATTTGAATCAAGGGCAAAAAGAAGACCACTTTGCACCCGTTGGAAGCGCACAAAAAGAGACTGCAACATCAGAGTGACTGCATCTGCTGCACATGGGGCTAGCGGAGTTTGGACCCTGTTCTGCTTGCCCGGCTGATTTCCAGACCCAATCCGAAGCAGAGACTCCAAGGGTCAGTTGGCTGGCCCTCAGAACAGCACTGGGGACTTTAAAGCTGGAAGAGCCCCAAACCGCACATCTAGTAGTCACTGCAGCTGTTTTTTGCAACTACTGGATTCTAGGCACTTTGATGGACAATTTGGGAATAGCCAGATTTTGCATCCACGTCTGCTGTACCCATAGGTGATTGCTGTGACTGGATTCATCCACCCAAAGGGACACTAGCCCCCATCAAACTGTGTTTCAAGGATGAAAGGTCTGCATAAGCAGCCCTCTGACCGCTGCGTAGTGGACTTTGTGGGATTCCGAGATACATTGCCGGAGTCACCCCCCTTACCTGTGAACCATGGACTCGACTGTGGACCGCACAGCATCTGGAGTATCCACAGTGCATCTTTAAGCCTGCATCCCTCCGAATCAGGATCACGCCATAGAAGTCAATGGCGGTTGTCCTATAAAGTTTGGAACTCACTCTAAAAATGATATGGTGGTCAGGTAACTGTCCAGATAATATGTTTAGGCCTCCTAAACGTCTATTCTCTTGGATTTGGTCACTCATCCCAGTCAGAGTTGCTGAACTCAGGGGCATAGTTATGAGAGGCTTGCGCTGCTGTTGCAACAGCGGCCTAACCTTTTAACCATATCTATGAGGCCACACAAAGCCACTTTGCATGGCTTTGAATGGCTTCATAGATATGGAGCAAGGCAACAGAAATCACTGCGTTGCCTTGCTCTGCATTAGAGAGGCGTTCCATGGGCATAGCGGTAAGTGTTCTCACGTAACACCCATGGATTTTGACGTATCCCCAGATTTACAAGTCCAGGTAAACCTGAAGATGTGCCAAAACCTTACCCCTCCACAGAAGAGGCCCAACAAGATTTACTCGCACAAAAACATAGAAATTCATCAGTTATAGTCATGGTTAACTCAAGTCACTATAACTCGTGCTCCCGCCATGCACAGTTTTCTCATCAATAATTTTATTGCAAATGTTGTAGTGATAATATCATTGATGCCATAGAAGGTGTCATCAATTATGTCATATGTGGAGTCATTAGCTGTGCATGGTGAGGTCATAGTTACCTCAGGGCATGAGTTATAGTGATTTGAGTTAACCATAACTGCTGAATTTCGATGGTTTTGTGTGAGTAAATTCAGGACCTAACTATAACGTCCCTGTAACCTTTGGTATTTTCAGTGAATTTATATTTTTGTTTAGCACGCCCACACGTAAACATAACCAGCCAAAGGCCAGGCATGGTGGGGGTTGGGGCGGACAACACTTCTGCATGCACAAAAACCTGACTTGGTCATGGTCTTCGGCCGTGCACAGCATGACGTTGGATGCAGTGGGTGGTTTTTTTCCCATTTTTCTCTGGATTCGCGTATCCACACAGTAGGTAATTGTTTACCCTCTAGTGGTACCTGGTCTCCTCTATGTGTCCTGTGGGGTCAGGATACCTGTATCCTGACCCCTTATGTGTTTTTGAACTCTTCTTTTCCCACCCCCTCAGCCGATGCAACAAACAAAATGGTGGCAAAATGTTTCTGTCAGGGTGCGGCCCACCAACCAGGGCTGTGCTTTCCCCCTGGATCGGCAGATCTGAGTCCAGATCTGCGTCCAACCGCTATAGAGCGTAGTTCAGATACATGAAGTAGTTTGGAGCTAGACTCCGCCTATCTTCAGACTCAGAAGAATTTTTTAAGAAAAATGCCAGAGAAGGTGAATTTCAGATGGGTTAGGCAGCCGGTGGAGTCCAAGAAGGAGGCATTATTGTCAGTAGCCACTGGATGAAGTCGCAGTGAAGATTTCTATGTTCGGACTAAGGACTAAGATTTACTAACATTTCACATCATGATTGTGTCACTTTTTATGGTGCAGGCATGACACAAAATGCTAGTAGATATTCACAAAGCCATGCAAGAGGCAATTTGGTCCACCTTGCGTAGCTTTATAATGAAATGTACCACAGCTCAGCGGCTTGAGCTTCATTGCATTACATTTCATTCTGGTAGGTGTTTTATGGATGGCTCATGGTCGTTCACTTGCTTACACTTAGCCTTACTAAGGTTTGTAAACCTGGGATTGTGTGAAACTGTACACCTCCCTGAGAATTGCATAACAAGGAGAATTTTTTTTTTTTTCTCATAGGGTTTTCGTCTTCATATGTGTACTGCATTCTGCAGCACACATATCAGTAATTTTGGTTTTGGTACTGCTACCAATAGAATGCATCCTCTTATTGGTCTAATAAATGAAGAGTTGTGCTTGTAATGAATTGAGTTATCACAGTGGGTCATGGTGAGCTTTGCTACACATAAAGAACAGGTTTTCTTGAAATTCCCACCAAAGCTATGTGGGGAAAATTTCTTTACTAGAGTCCAATTGATGGATGGGTATATAACTATTTAGAAAAGGCTACTTTTTATTAGGTTTTTAGAAGACATTTGTAATACAAAGAAACGTTATAAAGACTTGGGAATAATATAAGTGAGTATTTCTAAGCGCTGTGTCTCGCCAAATCAAGACATTTAGCACTGTTTTTTACATCTACCTCCTGTTTCATTTTCATGTCCTTTATGAACTGCCCTTTAGGCACTGCTTTTTCGGCGTATATTGTTGGAGTGTAGCTTTTATAATCGAAAATTAACATGAACTGCTTGCAAATAATGTTTAATGAAGCTGCATTGAAAACGCATTAATATGTTTCTAATTTACGCATTTGAATTGTGCCCACAATGTATACGATGATTGATGAAATTGACTAATAATGATTTATTAATGTACTACTGTATGATTCTGTTTTAGCATTAAGAGTTATATGCTAAGGTTTTGCTGAATAAATCATTAGGCCTTAGTTAGCAAGAGTCTGGGCCTAGCTGCCTGGTCTCATATTAAATGTGTTTTTCTAACGTGCAATGTGCTGTCTTCCTAAGGACGATTAGCTGTATTTTTCCAGAAGCTGGAGATGTGTGTGTAACCGTAGTAAATTCTTTCTTATGAGACCCGACTTTCTCAAGGATACATTCTTGTTTAATGCAACAGTGTAATTCGCAACAGGTACAAGGTCGCCTGAACTGGTAAAAGACAATGGAGCTACTGACTGAAGCCGTGTGTGTAACTTTTCCTACCTGCCATCTCACCCGATGGAGACGTAAATCACAGGAGCCAATGAACTGTATGGGAACTGTCTTAGGTGAAAATTCTAGTGAGGTGACCCCTCAACCATTGGACAGAGATAGTGGTGCACCAAATTCTGACCAATGGGAAATTTGAGACTTGTCTGGCAAATTCAATTTAATGTCGTGTCACAAGGAGACATCAGCCATTAGAGGGACACCCCTGCTGTTACTCTGGCATTACGTCTTTACCCTTGCTGTTTTGATTCTTCAAACCATCCTCACCTTGTCTTGCCCGATATCTTTGTTATTCTCCTCCTTAAGAGGGAAGAACTTTCTGCCCTAGTTTCTGAAACTTTGCTGTTCTATCCTGGCGGATGGCGAAACGACTACTGTCCAGAGGGCGAAGACTGACTCTGTATGCTGACCCATTACGGAGGGTAACTATATGATAATGAAATTGTAATTGTCTGCTTGCCTTTCCTTTCTAGGTACCAATTGCTTTTGACAGAGACCATAGTTAGATGTTTTCCAAATTTGTGTTACTAAATTATTTTGCATGAAGCCCAACATGCTGATGCTAATTCGAGGTTAGTCAAGGAGTTCACCAATATTGGATGCAAACAGACAAAATGACTGAATCTTTGCTGTGTTGAATAGATGCGCTAATGAAACTCTGCTAAATAGATCCATGTTGACGCCGTGTTTTGTCCTGATGTTTATAATCTTTGCTTTACTCAAATCTTATTCGAGTTGCCACATTATAACACTGTTGATGTGCTTTCTGGTGTTAGACTAATAAACTTGTTTGTACAGTGTAACCAATAGGGAATAAATATCATAAATCTTCCTAAATTCGTGTGGTTATTCATGGCTGAAGGGTCATGTTGCGTTTCAAATTCATATTGATGTGATTAACTAATTTGATTGATTTGTTACTGTGACTATTGATGAGGATATTGATCTATTGATTGACATGCTGGACAGAGATCTCGTCTTAAGGTGTCTCCAATCAGGGTCAAAAGGTTCATTGGCCTAAAACGAGTCCCAGAGTAAGTAAATTACCTAGGGCGGGATGCGTTAACAGTTCTGGTAGCAGAGGACGGTTTTGGCCGTTTGGGACCCTAGGACGAGGGTCCATTGTTTTAGGATTGTTTTTGAAATAATGATAATTGGAAAGATGATGTTCCCCTAAGCCCCAAATGACTTTCCTGGGACCCCGGAGCTTGCCGAAGTGAGTTGGGTATGTTTTGGGCATTCTAGTGATGGTGTGAGTGAAGTAGGATTGCGCTTGCACAGCTTATGCATGTCGCAGGTGAATTGTGAAGTCTGTGAGAATTTTAGGCCAGGTGATGTTTTAGTAGGAGTGGGCGTACTCCGCAGTATGAGAGTAGGGAAGTCAGCGAACTTCATGTGAGTGTGGCGCTTTGTGCTCAAAATTGTCCACATGGTTGTTGGTGATGTACGGACCCTGCGTGGTCTAAGACTCCGGAGTATACTGATCAGTGTATGAGACACTTGGTTTATGTTGTAATTTGCGCGGTTTAATAGGTCAATCAGGCGTGACTGACGAGTCGAGTTTCAGTCACAGTGTGTGAGTGAAAACCCTTCGATGGAGATTTGGTGAGTTCTGAAGTGCACTAGGACGAGCCATTAACAAGTCGAGAGTCTAATTTGCGGGTCGAATTCTGCTTGCAGGTGTGGGAGCTGAGAAGGAGAGAGCAGCGGCCGAGGCTTCAAGTGAAATCACTGTAAAGTTATGAAGCGATTGTGTTACCCTTCCTGTAGTAAACCGGCAAATTTGAGTTTTGTTGTTAAAATGCTCGCAATATATTGCATTAGTTTTGCGTGAACAGAGAGTGAGGAAGACAAGCCGCAAGACTTAAGACAAAACGAAATAGGAGACGTAAAAATGAAGTTCTTCAAGGCTTTAAAGAGCGCTTTGAGGGGAGATGTGTACATTACCGCAAGTGTGGGGGAGCCTACACCGCCAGAGGATACTCCGGTCTATGCCGTCTTGGAGGAGAAGGGAGTCACACCATGTCTTTGGCTAAAGCAATGGTGCAAATTAACAAGATGGGTGTTTGGCGTTTCCAGAGAGTGGGACATTCAACATAGGGGTTCTAGAGAATTTGCGGAAGGTGCTAACTGAGCAAAAGCCGCCTCCAAGGCCAGCACAGTTTGAGGCATTAGCAATTTGGGAATTAATGGCCATACGACAAAGGCAGCAAAAGTTTGAGAGAAGAATGAGAAAAGCAGAAAAGACGCTAGCGGAGGCTAGGTCGGATAGCGAGTCCAGGATGTGGAAAGATAAATAATAGATGGAGTCAGGGTGTTTCCCTCAATAACTCAAGAAGCTGACACAAAAGGAAGAAAAGCCACTTGTACAACAGACAAGGGTTCGAGTAGAGGGAAAGGGAATAACAAGTCTTGGGCAGATGCAGATGACTCAGATGACGATGAGTTCCTTAATCAGTTGTTGCATGATCGTCCACCGCCATATGCCATGAATCCCATGCATGACAACAGGCCGAGAACTAGTGCAGGTCCTGTAAATTCAATGCAGAATCAGGGAACAGCGCATACAGCTCAGGTAAATGCAGTTGGGACACCAGTTCCAGTGCAGAATAGTGTCAGCGTATCTACTGCGCCAGCGATGCAGGCACAGTTGCAGCCACCACCAGTTCGGAGGCTCTACCCTGATGTTCCAGTATTACAGACCACAACTAATTTGATGGTGCCACCCAATCAAGCTTATGCGAGATCAAAGTTGGTACAGATGGAGCCAGCTCCACTTCTGCCTCCCCAGCCGCAGCAACAGATGGTTCCAAATTACGCTTCGGTCACAGGTCCGCAATCAGTCACAGCACCCGTAATGAATCAGACGGTGGGAGCTAATGCTCCCAGGGTCTGGGAGACAGGCATGCGCCAGTTGCTATATCTTTTCCAATTACAGTTGGTCCACCCGTACCTTTGTAAGCGCAGGCAAAGCCTAGTGTATGTGATCAAGGGGTAATGACTCAAGAGGTGCTGAGAGGAGGGTTCGCAGGAATTTCCTAAGGGATGACACTGGGAGAACAGATAGCAGAGAGATCTAGGTCCTTGTTGGATTTCAGTCCGATTGGGGTTCCTCTAGAGACAATGAGACAGGCTGGGTTGGGACTACTAACTCCACAGATATCCAGTACGAACATGTCGCAACCACCAATGATGCAGGCTGGAAATATCTAGTTGCAAGGTCTGACTGCGCAACAGCTGAATAAATGGTTAGACAAGCTGAGTTCACCGCAGACTACCCCTGCGACCCCTCTCAGAGAGAGAGGAATTCCTGAATTTTGTGAGGTTGGGCGTGGAAGCAGCTGAATTAGTTGAAGGGAGTATGGGAGTGAATAGGCTAGAATCATACACTGAAGCAGAATTAAGGTATCTGTGTCGAAAAATAACCAAAGAAGTAAGCAAGGTGCACCAAAGGTTGGCGAATCTAGCAGACAAATATGGCATAGACTTAGACAATACTAAAGAGGAGTTATAGATTGGACTTCGAACCCAAAGATTTTGATCACGAGGTCTACTGGGATGAAAGCACACCTTAAAGAAATTTTACAGAGCGCGCAGGTTTGGGGAGCTTTAGAGAAGTGGGATGACAGATGGGCAAAGAAAAGAGATAAAAGGAAAAGTGACTGCTTGGAGCAGCAGCAAGCAAAACCAGTGCCAGATTCCGGTACCATAAAGATGCTACCCATGAGAGAAACAGCTGGAGGGGTTCTTGTCCATATACCGTGGTCTAGACGTGACATTTTGTCATTCACCAATGATTTCCCCAGGCTGAGGGAGAAACCGATAGAGTGGTACCAGCAGACAGATAGATTTGTGAAGCTTGCGAAGTGTCTTTGGGAAGACTTGAATACATTGTTTGAGATTATAGTTCCTGCCGATTTGTGGCTCGAATGCAAGAGAAGTGTTGACTGGCCGACTGCAGAACCGGCAAGGGATAGGGCTACCGGAGCACCCTCTCCGGAGGTAATGAAGTATTACTATAAGGTAATTGAGTTTTTGAAGCAGAAAGTGTTGCCGCAGAATATTGATTGGCAAAAGATTGATCGAACTGCACAAGAAGGCAAAGAGTTGATACATGCTTACTATGAGAAGTTGTTAAAAGCATTCAAGCATTATAGTGGCACGGAAATCATAGAGCCGAAAGACATGAATCACCTTGTGTTCAGGTTTGTTGAAGGGCTGAGACCAGAAATTAGCCAGATGATTAAGAATGATTTAATTTGCTGGCAAGCGAAGCTGATTGATGAGGTGTTACAGGATGCAAAATACTGTAGTGATGAGATTGAGTTGAAGCAGAGAAAGTTGAAGGAGAAAGTGATGGTGATGCAAATTAAGGCAGCGCAAGCAGGGATGTAGGGAAACGGAGTACAACAGATGGTACAACAGCCACAGGGAAACAGAATGTTTCAGACACAAACGAGAGGCAGAGGTCGAGGAGGTTTTGTGAACTGTGGTCCAGATTTGAATACCGTTGAGGTACAAAATGACGTGCAAGGGATGAAGAAGGTGGTACCACACCATGCGTGCGGGGGCGTGGGACATTGGAAACGGGAGTGCCCGATGATGGTGCAGGAAGGTGTGGTTCAACAAAGCAATGATGTCAGTGCATTTCAAAATGTTAAAGGACCAAGAATGAGGGGTCCTAATCCCAATTTTCAGAATAACATGGTTCAAATGCAGGGTCTTCAACCCAATCGACAGGTACAGATGCCACGTATGCAACCAGTGCAGATGCAGCAAGTACAACAGCAGATTCCAGTGGTACCTAGACAGCTAATGCAGTTGCCCTTAGCGCCAATGGGACAGCAACAGGTGATGCTTCCTCAACAGGTCACAAGTCAAGGAATGGGTCAAAATAACACAGTACAACAGTTCCCATTGCGTGGTGATAATGGAATAAACAACGAATGGTCGGATGATAGTTCAGATAGTGAGGAGTGCAGGCTTGCAGCGTCCCTAGAAGTAGATCAGAGGGGACCCTATTTGCAAGGGAAGGTGATGGGTCACAAGGTCTCATTTTTGGTTGACACAGGAGCTACATGCTCTACAGTCAGGAGTGCAGAGGTTCCGAAATTGCCCCTTTCAGGACGCACAATAAAAGTAGTGGGAGTGGCAAACCAGCTCCTGACCAACCCGATCGCAGATCCGGTTCAAGTCAAAATTGGTACCTTTCAGGGATTGCACAGGTTTGTAGTCTGTGATTCAAGTCCTTTGTCCCTACGGGGAAGAGACTTACTGTGTAAGACGAGGTATTCTATCACCTCTTCGAATGAGGGAATAGAGGTGCAGACGAACAGTGATGACGAGGGGGATGATGGTCAGATGTCAGAGACAGAAACAGAGACTACAGATGAAGAGTACCCCTTGATAAGCTTCTTCCCGATGTTCACAATGACTGATTTGCCCTCAGACCTGCAGGGGACAGTCACAGAGAAGGTGTGGGACTTGACAGGAAAGGAAGTGGGACTGATAAGAGGAGTAGAGCCAGTCAAAGTCGATGTGAAACCAAATGCCGTGTTTCCCCAGGTACCACAGTACCTCCTGGCACAGGATGTCCTTATACAGGTGACGCAGATAATTGCAGACTTCGTGAAACAGGGGGTCTTGAAGGAAGTAATGAGCAGCCCATGTAACTCACCTATAATGGGCCTGAGAAAGCCCTGTGGGAAAGTCCGAATTGTTCAAGACTTGAGAAAGATCAATGACATAGTGGTGAAGTGTTGCCCAATAGTGCCAAATCCAGCTGTGATTATGTTTCAAGTTCCATGCTACGCAGAATGGTTCTCAGTCGTTGACTCAGGCATTCTTTTCTGTGCCTCTCCATGAGGACAGCCAATTTATCTTCAGTTTCAAATTCCTGGACAAGGTTTACAGTTGGTGTTGAATCCCTCAGGGGTTTTCGGAGTCACCATCTATCTTCAATCAAATTCTGAAGAAAGATTTTGAGTAATTGGACCTGCCTTTCCAATAGACTCTGGTACAGTATATTGACGATTTGTTGATTGCCTCCAAAACAAGAGATGATTGCAAATACAATACTATTTCCCTACTGAATCACTTGGGAAAGAATAAACACGAGGTGTCCCTGAAAAGGCTGCAGTACTGTCAGAAAGAGGTGAAATATTTAGGCCACTTGATCGAGAAAGGGTCAAGGAAAATATCTAAGGAAAGAGTGACTGCCATATTACAGATTAATCCCCCGACATCCAGGAGAGATGTCAGGATGTTTCTGGGAATGGTGGGCTACCTTCGTCAGTGGATCCCAAATTTCTCCATTATCTCCAAGCCCTTGGTGAGACTGACAGCTAAGGAGGTTAAGAATGGCCCAGATACCCTAACTATGTCTGAGAAAGAGATAAGGGCCTTCATTGAATTGAGGGAGTGTATGTGCAGGGCTCCAGCTTTAGGTATGCCTGATTACACAAAGCCTTTTGTCTTGTTTTGTCATGAACGTGATGCTTGTTTTTTGTCTAGCCTGACCCAGGTCCATGGAGGTGCAAACCGACCAGTAGCATATTTTTCAGCTACTTTGGACCCAGTTGCAGCAGCCTTACCGGGTTGTCTGCGTGCAGTTGCAGCAGTTGGTCAAAGCCTCACTCAGTGCGAAGGCATAGTGATGGGACATCCCTTAACAGTAATGGTCCACATTCGGTTGAAATACTATTAACCCAAACTAAGACCCAGCACATGACAAATGCTAGATTGACCAAGTATGAGACAATTATATTGGGGTCACCAAATACGTCACTAAAACGTTGTACTGTATGAAACCCGACAACTCTGCTTCCCAATGAAAATACAGATGTTGATGATGTTGAAGAGGTAGAACATGATTGTCTTGAAGTGACCGAACTTTGCACCAAACCGAGACCTGACATTAAGGATACTCAATTGGAAGAAAATGACTACATTATTTTTGTTGATGGCTTATGTCTGAGAGACTCAGTAGGCTGTATGCACAATCACTGGTATTCTAGAAGCATCTTGGCTTGAAAGAGTATACTCTGCTCAAGTGGCTGAATTGATTGCTCTTACTAGGCATGCCACGCCGCTGACAAATTGAAAGTGACTATCTAGACCGATAGCAGATACGGATTTGGGATTGTCCATGATTTTGGGCAGCTATGGTCCCAGAGGGGTTTCATTACCTATTCTGGTTCTCCAGTGAAAAATGGTGAAAGAATTAAGGAATTGTTGCACGCGATTCAGTTACCTCTTGAAATTGCCGTGGTGAAATGCAGTGCTCATGTGAAATCGCAAGATTTTGTGTCAATGGGAAATGGATATGCAGATCAAGTCGCAAGGTTTGTGGGTTTCAGATGAGGGAAAAATGTTTTTGTCAAACAGTCTTTTGTCTCAGTTTGCAAGGTTTTGCATGGTCAGGCACATATTGGGAGAGACGCCATGATCAGATTATTCAAAATTGATTGGTTCAATCCAAAATTCAGACAAGCCGCAGAAGTGATCTGTCACCGGTGCATCATCTGTCAGCAGATGAATGCGGGGAAAGGGACAGTGGTGAATTTGAGCCACATTGGGAGAGCTGGAGGTCCATTTAGCAGGATGCAATTGCATTTTATCGAGATGCCTGTTTGTGGAGGTCTGAGATACGTGTTGGTGATTGTGTGCATTTTTGGTCACTGGATTGAAGCTTACCCTACACGTAGGAATGACAGTCTTACAGTAGCGAAGTTGCTGCTTAGGGAATTGATACCACGTTTTGGGTTTCTGATCTCTTTAGAATCAGATAGAGGAAGTCACTTCAACAATGAGGTGGTTAAGCTCTTGTGTGCCGCACTGAACATTGAACAGAAGTTGCATTGCAGTTACCGCCCTGAAGCATCAGGACTAGTGGAACAAATGAATGGTACTCTGAAGTCTAGGATGGCAAAAATGTGTGCAGCTACAAATTTGAAATGGCCGGATGCATTGCCCTTAGTGTTGATGTCAATGAGAAACACACCCAACAAGAAAACAGGACTGTCTCCTCATGAAATTCTCATGGGCCGAGCTATGCGATTGCCCGCAGTGCCTGCAAATGCTCTTGTGAATATCACAGATGATATGATGTTGGACTACTGCAAGGGTCTGGCTGACGTGGTCCGCTCTTTCTCTCACCAGGTGGAAGCAACCACACTGCCACTGATAAATGATCCAGGCCACAACCTGAAAGCTGGTGACTGGGTTGTTGTCAAGAAACGTGAGGAAGTCGTGCTTGGAGCCACGTTGGAAGGGGCCGTATCAAGTGATACTAACAACTACCACTGCTGTGAAGTGTGCGGGAATTCCAAACTGGATCCATGCTAGTCACACAAAGAAGGTGACGTGTCCAACTGATGAGGAAATTGAGTTATCAAAAATAACCACTACAGAAAAGGAAGTCTCAGGGCCGGAGAGTAATCAAAGGGGAACTGAGACTGGAGGAAAGCCCGTTGAGGACGGCCTGGTCACTCAAACAGTAAACGAGATCCAGAGGGGTGACGGTGGGCCTGTCTCAACTGAGGCACCAGGAGAACCGACCCAGAGAGAGGTTCTCCCACAAGCAGACTGATATGGGTTTGAAGTCGAACCCTTGACGGATCCAGAAGGCGAAGGAGTTGAGACAGAGGGAGGTCCGAGTATCCAGACTCCTCCTGAGCCACTTGCAGGTCCAGCAAGAGAAAACACCATAGCACAAGAGGAGGGCATTGAACAGCAACCAGAAAGGCCGAACGATAAAGGGACACTTAAAGGGGATAAGTGGCCAGAGTCACGAGTAGCAAAAGGGAAAGTGGTAATTGATGAGACAATTGAGGAGGAGATAGATACAACAAGAAAAGAGGACCTGAGTGAAGATGAATTGCAAGGTGACCGCAAATTGAAGAGAAAGAGAATAGCAAACCAAAGATACGCAGGTCCTGAATGGGCTTATGCAATGTCAGCTGAGTGGCAACAAGAGTTCCTAGCATTCTGCTTTGATCGAGAAGTCACAGGTCAATACTATGGTACCTGAGTTGGCCACAAGGAAATGAGACTGTGTTAAGTTGAAATAAAGTTGAGAAACCTGAGAAAAGAGGCTGATAAATTACAAGATGTGTCACTGTTAACCTGAATTGACTTTTGAAAACTGATTGTGACAAGCTGCTAACTGGATTGACAAAGGACCCTGGGAGTGAATGAGAGAGCTGTAAATACCTGCTAAAGAGAGACTTTGCTTAGACTTGCTATAAGAAGAAGAAAAAAAAAACTTTAGCCATCCTCTGTTGATTGTCGTTTGCATTTGTAGTACTTCACTTCTGATTCTTTACGGATCATGCCTAGTACGGGAGATGATAGTGAGGGGAGTAAGCGTTGTAAATATTTGGGTGTTGCTTTGGGTGTTGCTTTGGGTGTTGTGTGTGTGATATTCATTATAGCTTCATGTGTGGAGATGCGTTTGGTGGATGAGAATGAAGCTAACAATGCTACAGTTCCTGAGACCGCTACACTAACACCTTGGGAGAAATTTGAGCAAGTTACGAAGTATCTGCTTGACGAAACTAACACAAAGGGAGAACTGTCTACTAACGTTTTCTATTGCTTGCTGAGTGAGTATGTTGACACCATGGATGCCAAGGCTTGTTATGTGTGTACACAAATTCCTCTTTCAGTCCAAGAGGGAGTTACATATCACAGCTTGCCACTAACCTATGGGATTAGTTGTAGTCTGCTTCTAACACTTTTCTATAACCAAGAAGAAGTGCAATATTTTTACTCTAACTACGACCTTGTGTTCTCTTATGTGCCTATCATAGAAGATCTGAATAGTGTAGCTAAATATTATGCCATAAAATTAATTAAAGGGTTCTTTGAACCTAGAGTAGCGATCAGTACATCATATGCACACCGCAATAACTTGACATGCTTGCTTACACCCGTAGAGAAAAGCTTTCTAGATCAAACTGAAGATAGAAGGAGGGTTTTAAAAGGGAAATTAGAAAAGGGCTTGCAGCAACGATCCTTTCTTAGCAATAGCAACAATGGAATTAGGGAACAAGGGAAGCTAGCTTTAGATGCGAAACATGTAGGTAGGCTTTGCATAACACGGCCGAAGTCATATTATGACAATGTGTTTGTGGGAACGAGTGAGATGTAAGCATGTGTTTTTGTTTCGAAATAAATGGACTTTCATGCTAAATGGAATGGATCAAGCGATCCCAGGGGTTTATTATATTTGGGGACTTAGTGCTTATTACCATCTTCCAAAGGGATGGTATCGGGCATGTTATTTGGGAATAGTTTTCCCAAAGATTTATCTGCTAGAGGACTTAAAGAAATTTCCGAAAGTGACAGAATTACTTTGTGCTAGACAAAAGAGGGAAACTGCTGCTAGTGTAGCAGGAGACATATTTGGAGCAATAATTCCTTCAGCAGGAGTTGTCTTAAACTCCATAAAGATTCAAAAGTTGTCTACTATTATGGATAACATGTTGACAAACTTCACAGGAGCTATACTCCTGATGGATACTGAACTTGCTGCTGAGAGGGCTATGACTCTTCAAAACAGGCTTGCTTTAGACATACTTTTAGCGAAAAGTGGCGGAGTCTGTAAGATGCTTAATGAGCGTCACTGCTGTGCCTACATACCTGACAATAGTAATGAGATTAGAAGTATGCTTACTAACCTAACAAGAGATAGTGCAGACTTGAAGGAACTGAAGGAACCAGGAGTTTGGGAAAAGGTTGGAAAAGGACTTGCTAGTGTGGAAGTTGGTTTAGTAGTCTTTGGCATGGGATATTGGGAAAATTAATACAGGGAATAGTGATTATTCTGGCTTGTTTATTTGGACTATGGTTATCATGCAAAATTAGCAAAAGGATTAAAGCAAAATTGGCAAAACATAAAGCGAGGAGGGAAGAAAAAAAAGGGAGAAAATGTTCAGAGCAAAATATGAAAAGGCAAAACAAAAGGAAGAAATTGAGATGAAGGAGATAAAGAAGTGAAAAGGTTGTTAAAGGAAGGAATTGTGTGATGACAAGAGTCATCAGATGAGGGATTGTTGGAGTGTAGCTTTTATAATCGAAAATTAACATGAACTGTTTGCAAATAATGTGTACTGAAGCTGCATAGAAAACGTATTAATATGTTTCTAATGTACGCATTTGAATTGTGCCCACGGGGAGTGGTCACCAATATATACGATGATTGATGAAATTGACTAATAATGAATTATTAATGTACTACTGCATGATTCTGTTTTAGCATTGAGAGTTATATGTTAATGTTTTGCTGAATAAATCATTAGGCCTTAGTTAGCAAGAGTCTGGGCCTAGCTGCCTGGTCTCATATTAAGTGTGTTTTTCTACCCAATGCGAAAAAGCGGTGGGAGGATTCCCTGTGGCAGGAACTATTAGATGCCTCTAGAGAGAAGAACAACAAGCATTTTTGGGAACTTTTGTCCAAAAGAGAAAATGGAGGCAGGAACTGCCCTAGTAACTATATACAACCTGAAAGCTGGGTAGAGCATTTTTCCAGCCTTTATGCTCGACCAGAAGGCCCAACGGACACCAATGTAGTCCATTCTCCACCAACGCCACTGGATCCAAACCCCAGTCTGCCCCCCCAAGAGGGGGTCCAGTGTGCCTTCAAGGGTCGTCTTATTTTTAAAATAGAAGAAACCCTTGAGGCTATAAATAGTTTAAAACCTGGCAAAGCACCCGGACCGGATAAACTTCCTGGAGATCTTTACAGATCGGAACCAAATATCTGGTCCTGGTATATTAATTCCATCTCAAATAGTATTGCTGCAGGGGGACAAATCCCAGGTACATGGAAGGGGGCTGAAATTATTCCAATCTATAAAAAAGGAAATGCTAATCTTCCAGCTAATTACAGGCCAATTAGCCTTATAGATTACTTACAAAAGATCTTTGCCAAACAATTCTTACAGAGGCTAACTAGCTGGGTTGAGGATCACCAAATTCTCTCCCAACTACAGGCAGGATTCAGTGTCAAAACCAGCACGGTAGACCAGGTCTTTAGATTGGCCATATTGCATTGGAAATACGTACTTATCGCTAAGCAGCGTTTATATGTAGTATTTATAGATCTGCGATCCGCTTTTGACCTGGTCCCTAGAGCTAAATTATGGGAAGTGTTGGGTAGATTGGGAGTTCCAGAGGACTTACTACTCTTGTTAAAACGATTACATGAAAATACCTATGCCCACGTGAGGTGGGGTGGACAAGGCGAACTGACTGAACCGATCCCAATTAGAAGGGGAGTTCGCCAAGGTTGTGTGCATTTATTAATGAAGTAGTGAAGGCCGTGACCACTTGCCAGAACGATGCCCCTTCTTTGAATGCACCAAAAATTCCCATTCTCCTCTTCGCAGACGACTCGCTCCTCATTTCAAAGACACAAATGGGGCTGCAAATCCTTGTTGACCGATTTAATCTATTCTGTAGCGATCATGGGTTGGAGGTCAACATCAACAAAACTAAACTGATGGTGCTATCCAAAGGCCCCAGCGAAAGATGTTCTATCCATATTGATGGAGTTCCCCTGAAGGAAGTTAGCTCCATAGACTACTTGGGAATCAGGCTAACTAGTAAACTATCATGGGAAGAGCAGATCATAAAGAGCGCAGGGCTGCTACAACATAGTGCTTCATCTATACTGCGCTTTTATCAAAGTTCCTTTACAAAAGTTGTTTCCCCAGGAATCAAAATCTACATAGCTAAGGCACAAGGAGAAGCCCTGTATGGAGCAGAAGTGTGGGGTTTTTCCAATTGTAACAAGATATCAGTGGGGGAAATTATTTTGCAAGGGCCTTGATTGCGTGTCCAAGGACCACATCCCTGTTTCCATTATTTTCAGACTTGGGGTTAAGTCGAGTAGCAGATTTAGTTATCCTAAGACCCCTTCTCTATTGGATCAGGATATGGACTACTCCTGAAATAGATATATATAAGACTTCATTACTCAACTTATTAAAATGCCAAAATGTTAACAACCTCTCCTGGATTCGACACGTGTCCCATTGGTTTTGTTTGTTGGGTCTGGGTGACTACTGGGAAAATCCCCATAATTTAGAGAGACGTCACAAAAATGTTTTAAAGTTAACTTATTGGTCTTATGTCAGGGATAACCATATAACCTGCAAAACACATCGTCGTTTAACCAATTCTTTTATTGATTTTAAATGGTTTCCAAAGTTTGAACCCTATCTGGACATTATACCAGATTTGCAGAGTAAAAGTTTATAAGCAAGGTTTCGGTTTGGCTCTTTTCCCCTGATGTCATTGACCCACAGCTGGCGGCCGACTAGTCTCCCTGACATATGCCCTGCTTGGGGTGGTACTTCTGAAACCACTGAACACTTTATGTTCTTCTGCCCAGCATATGTGATTCCACGATCAAAATGGATTCGCAATACTTGTAGGGCCACGGGATTTAAAAATTGTTCCTCGGCTTTACGGGTGTTAAAAAGTCATACTTCAGCTGATGTAACTCTTGGAGTAAGCAAGTACTTAGTGACAGCATGGCGCATACGTTGCCATTTCCAAAAAGCAATACAAGGTCCCATATAATTGATTTAGATAAGTTCTTAGAGTTGTATGTGTAAATTTGATCTTATCATCTGTTTTAATGATTTTTAAACTAATTCATAGATGTTATAGATGTATTTAAAAGTGATCATTCATTTATTTACTATTTATTGTTTTTGTTGCTTTCATGGTCAATTGATCGAATAAAGCTGTTGATGAAAAGTGTGTTTTTCTAACGTGCAATGTGCTGTCTTCCTAAGGACGAGTAGCTGTATTTTTCCAGAAGCAGGAGATGTGTGTGTAACCGTAGTCAATTCTTTCTCATGAGACCCGCTTTGCTCAAGGAGACATTTTTGTTTAATGCAACAGTGTAATTCGCAACAGGTACAAGGTCGCCTGAACTGGTCAAAGACAATGGAGCTACTGACTGAAGCCGTGTGTGTGACTTTTCCTACCTGCCATCTCACTCGATGAAGACATAAATCACAGGAGCCAATTAACTGTATGGGAACTGTCTTTGGTGAAAATTCTAGTGAGGTGACCACTCAACCATTGGACAGAGATAGTGGTGCACCAAATACTGACCAATGGGAAATTTGAGACTTGTCTGGCAAATTCAATTTAACGTCGTGTCACAAGGAGACATCAGCCATTAGAGGGGCACCCCTGCTGTTACTCTGGCATTTCGTCTTTACCCTTGCTGTTTTCATTCTTCAAACCATCCTCACCTTGTCTTGCCCGATATCTTTTTATTCTCCTCCTTAAGAGGGAAGAACTTTCTGCCCTAGTTTCTGAAACTTTGCTGTTCTATCCTGGCGGATGGCGAATCAACTACTGTCCTGAGGACGAAGACTGATTCTGTATGCTGACCCATTATGGAGGGTAACTATATGATAATGAAATTGTAATTGTCTGCTTGCCTTTCCTTTCTAGGTACCAACTGCTTTTGACAGAGACCATAGTTAGATGTTTTCCAAATTTGTGTTACTAAATTGTTTTGCATGAAGCCCAACATGCTGATGCTAATTCGAGGTTAGTCAAGGAGTTCACAAATATTGGATGCAAACAGAGAAAATGACTGAATCTTTGCTGTGTTGAATAGATGCGCTAATGATACTCTGCTAAATAGATCCATGTTGACGCCGTGTTTTGTCCTTATGTTTATAATCTTTGCTTTACTCAAATCTTATTCGAGTTGCCCCATTATAACACTGTTGATGTGTTTTCTGGTATTGAGACTAATAAACTTGCTTGTACAGTGTAACCAATAGGGAATAAATATCATAAATCTTCCTAAATTTGTGTGGTTATTCATGGCTGAAGGGTCATGTTGCGTTTCAAATTCATATTGATGTGATTAACTAATTTGATTGATTTGTTACTGTGACTATTGATGAGGATATTGATCTATTGATTGACATGCTGGACAGAGATCTCGTCTTAAGGTGTCTCCAATCAGGGTCAAAAGGTTAATTGCCCTAAAACGAGTCCCAGAGTAAGTAAATTACCTAGGGTAGGACACGTTAACAATATCACTAGTATGATCAGTGGCAGTCATGGACAATACCAGTGTCCCTGAAAATTGTGGAGAGAGAGAAAGAAAGAGAGAGAGAGAGTGAGTGAGTGCGTGTGTGTGTGTCCCATGACTCTCTTTAGTATGCTGTCTCTGAAGTATGAATGGAGCAGTCCAGTTAAAGCTTTCCCATAATATAGCTTTTAATTCAGGTCAATGCTGAGGTCTGCATTGGCTTTTTAGGTCAAATGTGAGAAAAGTACAAATTGAAAAAACAAAAAGTGAGAAAACTTTTATAGCAAAAAAGAAATAGGGTGAAAAGAGTTAAAGATAGGACATGATTAGGAGATAGGTTAAAGGATCAAATGTGGAATATGAGAGGATAAGTATGATTATGGTAAGTGTGCAGGATAGAGATATGGCTTAGAGGTAAATTTATGTTTAGGATGAGAATCAGGGTTAGGGTTAATGTTAGATTTATGGTTAAGGCATGGCATATAACTAGTATGGAAGAAAGTGTATTGAAAAGTGTTGAGGTTAGGGTTGGGGCAGCTTTTGTTATAAACTCAAAAAATGGGGAATTGTAAGGAAAATAGGAAATTGTAAGTAAAATGTTTGGAGTTCAGTGTGTCAACGAGTATGATTTTGCGGGGGTTTTCACAAAAGCTTACATTTTACAGAGAGTGGAAAGCAAAGTCATTACAGTTGGTGTTTTCTCACTTTTTTTGTTTCTCGTTTTTTTTTTATGACTTCTCTTTTATAACTTTTGTATTTGCACTTGAAAGTATACATTTCCTCCAAATGATACAGCTTTAAGTTGCTCACTAATCTTTTGTCACTGTTCTAAACGTGATTCCTTTAATGGTCATGTGTGAGGCTAGCATTGTTTGCAAGGGTGTTACCTTGCAGTCTATGAGTCAGTTTGCAGATACAATTCCTCTGCAACATATCATGTGTCCCATAAGTATTGTGGTGTGCATGACAAAACGTATAAGGATGTCTCCTGTTTTGTCTTCAACATATCTCTGTGTGTCACAAGCTGGCAGATGTGTAGCCTGTTTTTTTCTACTGTATGCTCTTTCCACACTGAATGACAGACTTGATGCACTGAAGGAAGCTGTCTCCATTTTACAAATTTCAGGATAGTTGTCGATATACGTCAATGAGAATGGTTAGTGTATTGAATGTGAAGTTGGTCTTTACGAATGTGCAGGACTTTCCTGATGACACTTGTATCTTACTTACAAATCAGCCCTAATTGCCTGGCATGTATATGGGGAAAGAGAAAGGCTACAAGACACATGCACATCCTTCATAGAAACAAATATTACACACCGCTAGTGCTAGGCTCAAACGAGGAGAGGTATATCTCTACCCTCTTAAACCTTGCAAGTATTCCAAAAGATTTCGAGAGGTCACTTCACCCACAGGTTATTGTGGCATGTTACATCATAGGTGATCTCTCCATTCAAAGGTAGGTGAAAGCTCCTTGATAGGCTCAACAGATTGCAGAAGTTTTTTATAAATTATACTGGATAAAAACAGGTATCCACATTTTTTTTTAAATACTTGAGAGTGTGCATGAGAGGTTTCCCTTTCAACAACGGAATACCCTAAATATGAATAAAATATTAAACACTGATGTTTGATGAAAAATGGTTCATCCATTCATGGTGTCTAACCAACAGATTTCAGCCTTGTGCATTGGCCAACAGAGTCAGCGGCCTTCTTTGGGGCTCCTATAATTCCTGCCTACTTTACATTCAAACCATGCAAAATGATGAGGCATAAGGCTGATTGGATTCTACCTGCTGGGAGTATTTCATTTATAAAAGGGAAAACAACACTCAATGTAAAGATTTTATTCACACTTGCTTTAACAGAAACAAGCACACTAAACTCTGTGGACACTGCAAAAACACACACTCATTAACGTGTACTTGGAAATGGTAGTGCACCAAAGCCTTGATGGGGTGCTGTGTGGATGATATGTGTCACTTTTTGGATTCGGGGAAGGACATGTTTGCTATCTTTTGGGTTCCTCCATCAGGGCCTTATCCTTTAAACAAATAATCCCGACACTGACTAGCTGCCTATCGTGCATTTGAAAGGAAAGTTTGGATAGGGCTAGTATATCTATGACAGAGGATATATTTTAAATATCTGCCAAGTTGAGAATTCTAGTGCATTAGAGAATGGGTAGGAACTTTTAATACTTATTTAATGGTATTTAAAGGAATAGAATGATATATTGTGTAGCTCTAACAGGAGACTTAATAATAAATATCTTCTGCTAGAGCATTAAACACCATGACTGCATTATTATTATTATTTCTTGTGTTTACTGACTTGTGAATTAAAAAGGAACACTAAGAAAGAGATGATGAACATTAGCCTTTGAGCTCTCCCTGTCACCCAGTATTTAGAATTTTTGTTGTCAGCTGGTCCCACTAAGTGGTGTCACCCTAAGGGAAGCTGCCTTATCCTGTCTTATGGAATCCCGGGACCTGCGTTAGACTGAAATAATGTAAGCAAGGTGATAAACACATTAGACTTTATCAATTCCCCATTAACTTGTACATGCTAAAGCAATTCATGCTTCATTTTTAAGCCATGAAACCACCAATTCACTCATCCATTGAGTGGGATGGTGGTGTGAACAGGGACATGATCCTATTGTCCATAATGCCAATGTCTTTAAGGATTGTCTGGAAATGTTGGAGTATAGCACAGATATTTTCATCACCAATACAATCTTTATGTTCTCACAGGTCAATGTCCATCATCTTCTCACTTGCTCAGGCTTAATTGTTTCAAAACTGGGTTTCTTCACTTCTTTTCTCCCTCCTACCTATTTTCTATCAATCTTTGGTTCTACTATATTTCCACATTGGTAATCACTCCCTCACGTTCGTCTTCATGGTCATCGATAAGAGAGAGACAGGGGTGGAAGTGCTTGTTCTTTGGTACACCTGGCACTGCTCTCAGTATCCGTGGTCTTAGTGAATATGAAGGCAGTGACAGGGAAAGAAAGTAAACAGACCTTAATGAGTCTTGTTTACTTTCAGCAGTTACCAGTCTGCGCCATTCCTTTGCAAACAAATAGAAGACTGGTACATAACCAAGACATCAAAAGCATCACTTCCACTACCCCTGACATTTTGCTAAATCAACATTCATGCTCCCCTTCTGAGTAATCTCCCACCTTTACTCATGATTCCTCACTTAATTTTAAACTCATCTCAATCTATTCTTTTCAACTTTTGGTACTAGAAAGGAACTACTTCCCTCTTCTAATTTTCATTCCACTATACAAGTCCTTGTCCTGCTGAGGCTGAGCATGTCTAATGCCATCCTGACCAACCTCAATGCTTTTTCTGTTTTTCCCTTTAAGGGTCTGCTCCACTCTGCAGCCTATCTCGTCACTGAAGGAAGGCAATTTGATCACATCATTACTGTTCCTACCTCTTTTCACTGGTTTCCTGTTAACCTCTTTGCTTTTGAATATCTTCCAAACTTTACTGTATCACCCACTAGGAGCTTGTCCTTGGCCATGCTTGTTGTGTGGCTAATACGTAGGTGGAGCAAAGGTGACTAGGAACAAGGACAAGAACTAAGGACAACTTGCATATACATAACCTAACTTGATTTGCTCCAGGATATCTGTCTCGGCCTTGTATTCAGCCTCTCCCATCTTTGGATACCAATCATCTGGACCAGGTTCTTGGAGCTGCTGATATTAAGGTAAATGTTGTTGATAGATGTGAGTGTGCATAAACATTCTCAGGTGATTTAAAGATGAGTTGGGGCTACTTGAGGTGTTCCCTTAAAACTGTACTTAATGATCCATGCCATTGGATATGAGAGCCATTACACAAGGAGCTGGAAAGGTTATGTGATGAAGACATAATTGAAAGTAGTGAGGCTTCAGAACGGCTGGCCGCAATTGTGTTGACAAGAAAGGCCAGTGGAGAGTTACACCTTTTCATTTGCTTGCAGAATCTAAATTCTGCAATCTGGTTGGGTAGACATCCCTTGCCTAACATTGGTGAAAAGTTGGCAATTGTCAGGAAGAGTATATTTTCACCATTGTGGACGTGTTGTTAGCATATCATCAGATTTCTCTTCCCTTACAATCAGATAACTGTCCTCTTTTGTTACACCAGAGGTAAGGGAGTGTAAAGGTACAAATGTATGCCCCTTGCCATAGACTCTGCTGCCAGGGTTTTCAGAGAACCATGCATCAGTTGTTCAAGGTTTAAAATTTCACGTACATCCAGGATGACTTATTGGTATACGGGGAGAGCAGAGAAATTCATGACCAATGTGTTGCAGATTTTTTTTAAAGAAATTGTTCTTATTATAAAGAAAGAAAAACACAAAATTGGGACAACAGAATGGATTTCTTGAGTCACAGATCAGATAGAAATGGGATCACTCCCAACTAAAAGTAGAGCCACTAGAGAAATTCCCATCTCCCCAATACAGGGACCGTCTACATTCCTTTCTGGGACTTGTAGAATATTCTTACAGGTTTGCACCCTTGTTTACTGATAGGCCTACAAATATGAGATGGCTTAGAAAGCAAAAAATCAGAGGTTTGTTTGTCGTGAGGATTGTGACAGGAAATTCTGATATTTAAAAGAAAACATTGCCGTGGCTTCAACACTGAAACCGCTTAACACCAAACATAAGATCTTCATAGGCACTTATGAGAGCAATGGGGGTTTGAGGGAAATGTGGTAATAATTACCTCTGCATCCAGCACACTAAAAGAAGCAGAAACTATTCCGTTATAAAGAAAGAGACTTTGGTATTTTGATGGAAGCATTTTAAGAAATGAGTGTAGGAAACAGAATATATTGATCTTCACCCACCATGTGGTGATACGTGTTTTGCAATTCTAAGCACAATACATCCTAAAATGAGGTTTTGCAACCCTCTGCTGAAAAGTGCAGGCTCAAAGCCAACTTACCAACTAAGGACACGAAAGCCTGATAGACTGTAGCCCATGAACTATATAACCATTACTGGTACTGGTAATGTTCATTCCTGTGAGGCTCATAGAATTACTTGTTGTTAGTGAGTTCTGAGCCTCTTTTCACCATGAAGAGACACACTCAAGAATCGACACTAGAAATATGTTGTGTGATTTTAATTAAAATTAACGTCCTATACTAATGCATATAATGCCTATGGTTGTAACTACAAAGATAAACAAAACAGTGGCAATGAAAACCATTCAACATCAAAAGAACTGCAGCATTGCAACAATTTTTTAGAATTTATCGCCATGTAAAGACTGAGGCAGTCGTTCTCCGGCCCCTTGCTTCTTGCCTTTAGCTAAACGGTCAGTATGTGTTTCTAAGGTAGCTTCTCACCTGCATACCTTAGTGGAACAACTAAAGTGTTGTTCTGAATGAAGAAGGTCGTTGTCCATTTCTGTTCTTGGTAGCTTTGGCAATCCAGCAAGCCAATACAGTCAGGCCAGCCAGGCTGGCTCCAAGGTATGGTGCCTGTGGCCTTCACAAATAGTGTCTACAGCATCTGCTTGCTCAAACTCTTTCTCCAAGGAAGATGAAGATTCCTCTCTGCCTTGTAATTGGCTGTACCCAGCTAAACTACACTTTTCTATACTTTGATAAGGGCAGACTCACATCGAATGGTGTTAAATGCAGGAAATAATATATTATTCTTTGCTTAGGTGGATTGTTATTTTGTATGCTGGCTTTTATTAACCAAATAAAGCCAGTGGTTCCTTCATTTATTTTATATAACCAACAGCCAATTATTCTTACGGATGTAAATGTTGGAAATATGGTGGATGATGTTACTGATCTTCTTCTTTTCTTCCCTTGTCTTTTCTTCCCTAGAACCTTTGTGGTCAGGCCACCGGAATTCCCTCCGAAGAAGAGGAAAATTTACCCAGATGAATATCAAGCTATTTCTGTTTGCTCTAAGATGCCTTTCTATTTAATGTTATCAATACATTATTTAATGTTATCCTACTAAGAAAGTTTGGGGACAGGTGTCATCAGGAACCTCATCCACTCCAGTAAAGAGTGACAGTGAAAGTGGTGAAGAAGGAAAAAATACTTCAGCCATAGATTCCTGCACTCTTCTAATGAGGGATGTGGTAATTTTCTCACGCACAACCAACAATATTGGTTAATTCAAACTTCCGTTTTTATGCCCTATGTTCTATTTTATTAGGACTTTTTTATTGTTATTTTCACTAATACAATTGCAAAACTACAGGTATTAGAAAAAGAGCCATCGCCAACCTCATCACAATTAGGGTAGGCAGGTACATATGGTGTAAGTTGATACTATAGTGTGAGTAAGCCCCCACTGCACTTCCAGATGCATAAAGTATAGGATCAAAAGACAGCCCCAGAAGTTTTCAACATGAAGTTTACAAACTTCATAGGAACTCAGTCAGTCATCTTCATTGTCACCTAACTCTTTCCCGTCTGATGAGGAGGGTAAGTGTGAGCCCTCGGAGACCATGAAATCTGGTTAGGAGTTCCACCCACACCTCCAGATCTGCCTTGGCTCTATCATCGCACCTTCAGTGTCTCAGACATATCTCCTCAGCCACTGCCCATTCAGCCACACTCTCCACCCAGCAATCCATACTGGACCCCAGCTGACCCATCCAAGTGATTGCCACCCGATGCTTAGCCAGAAGCAGCAACAGGTGTGGAAGCCATCTTCTGGACCCCTCAGCTGAGGGATATCTCTCACCAGTCAAACCACAGGGCCTAAGACAAGAGGTATCTGCAACACACCACTCAATTGTTCAGATACTCCAAACGAAAATGCAGATAACCTCGGGCAATCCCATGCTAAATGCAGAAATGAAGCCGCACAGGCAGAACACCTGGGGCAATCGATAGGCTCACTAGGGTCTATTTTATAGAGCATCACAGGATTAACATATGTGTGGTGCAAGAAATTAAACTGGATCAGTTTGAACCTGGCATTACTGGATACCATCTTCACTAAGGAGCACATTCTTGGCCACGGATGTCATCGCGCTGTACCCCTAGATCACCATTCCAAGCCTCCCGAGCAGGAAGTGGGACATATAGCCTATCTGCAGTTATGGCCTTGTATTAGAGGAAAACTAGATGGTGACCCCCATCCAACTTCAACAGACCCCAAAAAGGTCAGTGAAATGGCCGGAGCCACTGGAAACATAGGCCAAAAGTCCGGCTCAATGGCTAAAACTCTATCATATTGAAGGAACTGTCCCACTCCCACCTGGAAGCTGTCCTGCGTGCCTCAAATGTAATAAATTCCTCATTAGGGAATAAGTCTCCCAATGTTTGCATCCACCTTCCCTCCAGCTCGCGACATTCACTGATTCAGACAACATCCAGAAAGCCAGTAAATTCCTGAATACCAATTCGTTGGTGAAAGGGGCTCTTCCCAGGACCACCCAAACTGTGCCTTGCCATATAGATGTAGTGGACGTACAATGTATAGAACCGGCAATGACCACAGTTATCAGGAGTCGTAGGAGGGGTATGACCCTTGCTACATCTTTCAACAGTGATCACTCCCAGTTGCCATCTGCACACCAATGAGTCACATACTGCATCTGGGAGGTCAGGTAATATTGTTCCAGGTTAGGAACCACTAAGCCCCCCTCCTCCAATGAGGGGGCTTAGTGAAATAGGAAGTCCCTTGCCATACTGCTCCATCCCCTGGCCCTAATCAATGTGGCAAGAGGAGAATGCAACTGCCTAAAAATCACCTGGGGTAAAATATTAAAGGCTTGCCGAATAGAAAATAGGCTTCTCAGTAGGAACACTATCTTTGAGTTCGCCACTGAGCCCATGAGGAAAAGAGGGAGTAAGTTCCAGGACTGTACGGAGGAACAAGGGCCCTCCATGATCATTCCAATATTGTATTGGAGGTGCTTCTGCCGTGTGTGGGCTGCCATCACTCCCAAGTACCAGAATTTATCCGTCTCTCACCAGAGAGGTACAGGTGGTAAATTGGTCACTTTACGATCAGCCAAACTTCCCCCATTGGAAACACCAGAGATTTCCTTCGGTTGATCCATAGACCTGATAGTTCCCCAGATTCAGTCAGATAGACTAACAGGATAGGAAGGGACTGCTGTGGTGCCAAAAGATTAAAAAAGCATATCTTAACATACAAGGACACCAGATGAATGACATCTCCTACTTTGATCCTCCATTCTGACGTGAATGTCTAATATGGAAAGCCAGAGGTTTTAGTGCTATAGCAAATAGTAGGGCAAGAGTGGACAACCCTGGCACATTCTCCAGGCTACCTCCCATGACTCAGAACACAGCCAGCCCACTCATACCCTGGCTGTAGGACTAATATATAACAGGCACACCCAGGCATGAAATTGTGCACCAAACCCCATCACCTCCAGCACCTGCATAAGGTTTTGTCAATTTACGGTATCAAATGCTTTAGCAATATCAATGGAAATCACTGCTAGTTCCTCCCTACCCTCCACTTCATATAAGACATGCGTGAGTCACGTTAAGTTCATGATGAGACTATGCCCAGGTATAAATCCACATTGGTCATTGTGCACTATCAGCACAATCACCTGGCATAATCAGAGAGCAAGAGCTTTGCAAAGGACCTTAGTTTCAGTGTTGATCATGGTGAGTGGCCAGTAACCAATCGGGTCTGAGGATATCGGATCTTTGCTTCAGCATCACAGAGATTCAATTCTCTTGCATGGATGGGGAGCACCTGTAGGCAACCAGCCTCCAAGTAGACCTCCAGCAAGTGATGAGTGAGGACAGGGGTGAAGGCCTGGTAAAACTCAGCCAGTAGGCCATCACTGCCTGCTGCCTTACCTCCAGACAATTGCCCCAGTGCCACACAAAGCTCCTCCGGGGTGAGGCCGATTTCCAAGTCACATGTGGCAACCTCCCCCAACAGCCAACCGGAGCTCTCTCCCTCTGTATGGAGGAGATGGCAATAGGATTTCAGAGTACATTTCTCTAGTCTTTCCGAAGGAGGTCAGCTTGTAGTGTGCACCTAACCTCACAAGAAAGGCCCAGGCATCACTCCCCAAGTCACTGGTTTATGGCCTCCATTTCAGTCGACTTTGTGAGTGTTGTGGACCAGTTAAAATTAAAGAAATCTGTTAAAGTTTGTTCCAAATCTCCCAACCCTCGGGGTCCTGGAGAACCCCTGATAATAGCCTCCAGGTTAACGCGAGCTGGGAATACATCCCCATTCAATCTCACACAAAACTGTGGTGTGTGCAGATAATCAAGAGAGAGGTGGGACACCGCAACTAGGCTAAGCCCCAGTGAGGTGGTTAAGAGAATGCGGACTAATCTACTATAAGTGCCTTTGTATTGGGGAATAACAATTCTATTCCAGTGTTGTCGGGTATATAGCTCTCCAGGTGTCACACAGACCTAGCTGGTCACTGACCTGAAGCGCTGTGGTTATCCTTGGTTTGATGTTTAGTTGGTGGGGTATCTATCAAGTGTGCTGTTAAGTACCCAGTTAAAGTCCCCTGCCCATATATCCCGGGAGCCCAGAACTGGTGAGATCAAGACTCGCAGTTTTGAGTAAAATGATTCTTCATCTAGTATGGGTCCATACTTGTTAATAATGGCAACGTCTATCCCATCAAGTTTCCCCTGAACTTGGAGATAATGAGATTCCACATTCACTTCCAGAAAGGATAGGGCACAAGGAACCACTGGTGTCACCCAAATAAGAGCACCACTGGATAAAGTTGAGTCAGTGGCTGTTGGACCTGGCCCTTTTTGCAGGGTCATCCCTAATCTTTTTGCCTCCTTCCTCCTATTTTTGCTGACCTGTTTTTGTTGGCTTTAGAACTCTGAGCACTTTACCACTGCTAACCAGTGCTAAAGTGCATATGCCCTCTGTGTAAATTGTATTGTTGATCGGATTTCCATGATTGGCATATTTGATTTACTGGTAAGTACCTAGTACAGTGCTCTAGAGGTACCCAGGGCCTGTAAATCAAATGCTACTATTGGGCCTGCAGCACTGATTGTGCCACCCATATTGGTAGCCCTGTAATCATGTCCCAGACCTGCCACTTCAGTGTCTGAGTGTGCAGTTTTAAACTGCCAATTCGACGTGGCAAGTGTACCCACTTGCCAGGCCCAAACCGTCCCTTTTCTTACATGTAAGACACCCCTAAGGTAGGCCATAGGTAGCCCCATGGGCAGAGTGCAGTGTATGGTTAAGGTAGGACATATACTAATAATGTGTTTTATATGTCCTAACAGTGAAATACTGCCAAATTTGTTTTTCACTGTTGCAAGCCCTATCCCTCTCATAGGTTAACATGGAGGGGTGCCTTTAAACATGATTAAAGTTTAGATTCCCTTTGAGAGCAGATTGACACATGGAGTTTGGGGTCTCTGAACTCACAATTTAAAAATACATCTTTTAGTAAAGTTGGTTTTGAGATTGTGTTTTTGAAAATGCCACTTTTAGAAAGTGAGCATTTTCTTGCGTAAACCATTCTGTGACTCTGCCTGTTTATAGATTCCCTGTTTGGGTCAGTTTGACAGTTGGGCTGTTTGCACCTCTCTCTAGACAGTGACAGAAAGGGAATTGGGGTGTAGCCTGTGTAGGAAGTTGGCTCTGTATATACTATTTCAAAGTAAGAAATAGTGTGCACAGAGTCCAAGGGTTCCCCTTATGGTAAGATAGTGGCAAAATTAGATAATTATAATGCTCTATTTTGTGGTAGTGTGGTCGAGCAGTAGGCTTATCAGAGGGTAGTGTTAAGCATTTGTTGTACACACACAGGCAATAAATGAGGAACACACACTCAAAGACATTCTCCAGGCCGATGGGTTTTTATATTGAAAAATATATTTTCTTAGTTTATTTTAAGAACCACTGGTTCAAGATTTATATCAAACACTTTAAATGTCAGGTACTTCACTTAGATACTTTAGGAACTTTGAATGAAAACAATATCATGTACTATCTTTGTAAAAATGGCAATAAGCTATTTTCAAAGTGGACACACTGCAAAAATCAACAGTTCCTGGGGAGGTAAGTAAAGGTTAGATTAGGAGGTAAGTAAAACACTTAAAAGTCTCAGTCCTGGGGCATAGGCAGCACACCGTTGGGGGGTTCAAGGCAACCCCAAAGTTACCTCACCAGCAGCTCAGGGTCGGTCAGGTGCAGAGGTCAAAGAGGTACCCAAAACACATAGGCGCCCATGGAGAACAGGGGTGCTCCGGTTCCAGTCTGCCAGCAGGTAAGTACCTATGTCCTCGGGAGGCAGACCCGGGGGGTTTTGTAGAGCACTGGGGGGGACACAAGTAGGCACACAAAGCACACCCTCAGCGGCACAGGGGCGGCCGGGTGCAGTGTGCAAAGCAGGAGTTGGGTTTTGCATGGATTTCAATGGAGGGACCCGGGGGTCACTCTAGCGGTGCAGGCAGACAAAGGGGGGGCTTCTCGGGACTACCACCACCTGGGCAAGGCAGAGGGTCACCTGGGGGTCACTCCTGCGTCAAAGTTTGGTTCCTTCAGGTCCTGGGGGCTGCGGGTGCAGTGTTGGTTCCAGGCATCGGGTCCCTCGTTACCGGCGGTCGTGGGGGCTCTCAGGGGGGTCGTCTCTGGTTACCCACGGGCTCCCAGTCACCGGGGAATCCTCCCTGAGGTGTTGGTTTTCTGCAGGTCGAGCCAGAGGGGGGTTGGGTGCAGAGTGTAGAGTCTCACGCTTCCGGCGGGAAACGTGAAGTCCTTGGAAGATGCTTCTTTTTTGCAAAGAAGTAGCTGGTTATGATCAGGGCCGCTGTTTATGGGAGTTTCTTGGTCCTGTAGACCAAGGCAGTCCTCTGAGGCTTCAGAGGTCACTGGTCCCTATCGGATGCGTCACTGGAGCAGGTTTTCAAAGTTGGAGACAGGCCGGTAGCCTGGGGCCAAATCAGCTGTCGTCTTCCTCCTTCTCTGCAGTAGGTCAGCAGTCTTTCTTCTTTCTTCAGGTTGCAGGAATCTGATTTCCTGGGATCTGGGGAGCCCCTAAATACTGAATGTAGGGGTGTGTTTAGGTCTGGGAGGGCAGTAGCCAATGGCTACTGTCCTTGAGGGTGGCTATAACCTCCTTGTGCCTCCTCCCTGTGGGGAGGGGGGCACATCCCTAATCCTATTGGGGGAATCCTCCAAACTCAAGATGGAGGATTTCTCAAGGCAGGGGTCACCTCAGCTCAGGACACCTTAGGCGCTGTCCTGACTGGTGGGTGACTCCTCCTTGTTTTTCTCATTATCTCCTCCATCCTTGCTGCCAAAAGTGGGGGAAGTGGCCGGAGGGGCGCGCATCTCCACTAGCCGGGATGCCCTGGGGCGCTGTACCAAAAGGGGTGAGCCTTTGAGGCTCACCGCCAGGTGTTACAGTTTCTGCAGGGGGAGGTGAGAAGCACCTCCACCCAGTACAGGCTTTCTTCCTGGCCATAGATTGACAAAGGCACTCTCCCCATGTGGCCAGCAACATGTCTGGTGTGTGGCAGGCTGGCAGAAACTGGTCAGCCTACACTAGAAGTCAGGTAGGTATTCAGGGGGCATCTCTAAGATGCCCTCTGGGTGTATGTTACAATACATTGCACACTGGCATCAGTGTGCATTTATTGTGCTGAGAAGTTTGATACCAAACTTCCCAGTTTTCAGTGTAGCCATTATGGAACTGTGGAGTTCATGTTTGACAAACTCCCAGACCATATACTCTTATGGCTGCCCCGCACTTACAATGTCTAAGGCTTTGCTTAGACACTGTAGGGGCATAGTACTCATGCACATATGCCCTCACCTGTGGTATAGTGCACCCTGCCTTAGGGCTGTAAAGCCTGCTAGAGTGGTGACTTACCTATGCCACAGGCAGTGTGAGGTTGGCATGGCCCTCTGAGGGGAGTGCCATGTCGACTTGGTCATTTTCTCCCCACCAGCACACACAAGCTGTGAAGCAGTGTGCATGTGCTGAGTAGGGGGCCCTAGGGTGGCATAAGACATGCTGCAGCCCTTAGAGACCTTCCCTGGCATCAGGGCCCTTGGTACAAGGGGTACCAGTTACATGGGACTTACCTGAATGGCAGGGTTGTGCCAATTGTGGAGACAAAGGTACAGTTTAGGGAAAGAACACTGGTTAGCAGGGTCCCAGCACACTTTCAAATCATAACTTAACATCAGCAAAGGCAAGAAGTTAGGGGGTAAGCATGCCAAGGAGGCATTTCCTTACAGCCTGCGTATCCTGATGAGCCATCTGTGCTAGGAGGGAGGGGAGGAGTGGTCACTCACTCCTGAAAAGGCTGTGCCTGCCCTCACACCATGCAGTCTCCAACCTCCTGGTGTGTGTCTGGGGCCTGGCCTGGGCAAGGTAGGATTTCACAAACAAGAGAGACTTTCTTTGAAGTAAGCCTACTTCAAAGGCCAAAATGGGTATAAGAAGAGCACCCAAAACCACAGACTTTAGATCACTTCTGGAAATCAAGAGGAACCTCTGCCTGGAGAAGAGATGAAGAGCTGAGGAGAAGTGCTGCCCTGCCTGTGACTCTGCTTTGTGGAGCTATCCTGCAGTTGCTGCTTCTGCCTGGTGAATGGGGACAAAGGCTGGACTTTGTTGTGAATTCGTGCTTGTGAAGAAATCTCAAAGGGCTTGTCCTGAGCTTGCCTCCTATTGCTGAAGTCTCAGGGTGATCAAAGACCTCCCCTGCCAGCACCTGGACTGTCTGCTGAGACTCCTGCCCTGCCAAGTGGTTCCCTATCCAGTTCCTGGGGCCTTGACAGGTGAAGCTGGCAGACCAAGATTGAAAATCCACACACAGACCGCCGTGCGGGGAACTTTCCGACGCAACCTTCAAGACGCGGCTGAGGAAATGACGCACCGCCAGCTTCGAAGCTGAAATCGACACTCCGCCTGCAGCGCAGCTGGAAGATAGACGCACGCTGCTGGAGAAACGACGCGCCACACCTCTAGCGGAGGCTGGTAACATCGCAACCTACACATCGCGGTTTTGCTGATACCGTGTGGCAGGAGTTTCGATGCAAACCTTGCTGGGTGCGGAAAAACGACACCTGCCTCGGACCCGAGTGCTTGCCCGGATCGACGCATCGCTCTCCTGTGGAGAGGAAACATGACGCACGCCGACACGACCGGAGAAGGAGAAACTATGCACGGTCTTGCTTGTGGGTGAGAAATCGACGCATTGCTAACCTTTTTCGACGCACACTCACCCGTGTGTGTTATTTTGATGCTACCCAGGTACCTTTCAATGCTAACAGTGTTTTTACTGTTTACAAAAGGATTTAGGACTCTTTTGCTTTTAAAATTAATACCTTGACTAGTGTATGTTGGATTTTTGTCAGTTTGGTCTTGTTTTGTTTAGATAAATATTTCCCATTTTCCTAAACCTGTGTTCTGTCATTTTGTAGTGTTTTCACTAAGTTACTGTGTGTTGGTACAAATACTTTACACCTAGCCTCTGAAGTTAAGCCTGCCTGCTCATGCCAAGCTACCAAGGGGGTGTTCGGGGGTTAGCTGAGGGTGATTCTCCTTTACCGTTACTAGAGTGAGGGTCCTTGCATGGACAGGGGGGTAACCTGACTGCCAACCAAAGACCCCATTTCTAACAGTGGCATTATAGGTCTGACAGTCTCCTGTAGATGGGCAATATCCACCTTGCATCTTTTAAGCATAGAGCGGACCCTATACCATTTTTTGATACAACCTCAACTCATGCGCAATCTAGGAAAAGAAGCCTGAACATTCCAGGCTTACTCATTGTCATGTGTGGAGCTCAGTGCAGCACTCACCCCCTCCTGTGACATGATAGCAATCAAAACATTTAAAAAAGCATAACAACTCCCAGAACTAATATATCCCTCTCACCCCAGTCTAAAGGGGTTTTGTGATTTTAAAAATTTGTTAATTTTGTTTATATTTTTTATAGTGATTTTTTTCTTCATGTGATGTAATTATTATTAATATTTTGTAATTATTTTTTGGGATGTATAAATTTATATATATATTAATTTGTTTTAATATTATTTCTAAAAATTAATTAATTAAATAAATATTTGTAGATTATATATAGAATTTTTTTAGGTGTTAGAAATTTTTGCATGTGCAATAATGTTTTTTTCATGCAAATTTAATTACTTATTTATTTATATTTCTTTATCTATTTTCTGTGGTATTTTCTTATTTTCCCTATTATAGTCTCTGAGTGAAATAGTCCGTTTTCTATTTTTAGTGCTCTTCCATGTTTACGTTGTTTGACGTCTTCTGTATTCAGTCGGAGGAGCGTCGCGGCCAAGATAGGACGGAAGCGGAGACCTCGTTCAGATAAGTGGGATTATAATTTTTTTTACAGTATGTAGTAGGGTATTTTTATTACTGAAATAGTTGTCGGGGGTAGTTATAAGGTAGGTAGTAGATTTTCGGTGTTTGTTATGTTTCTTATGTATAATTATTTGTTTTCGTATATTTTTGTATACGATAGTGGTTTCGTAAAAGTAAACAAATTTGTTTAGCAGTGTTATATCTTACAAATGATTATACTGCTTTTGTAGTAGTTGGAAAGAATTGTATTTTTTTTGATAAATTTATTTTTGGGATTTTTGAGCGAGTCAGTTGTTCGGTTTATGAAAAACAAATTTAGTTCATTGTAATAGGTTTTGTGATTAATTTTTTCTTTTGTGTTAGTAGTATCCTTCATATCGTTTTCATGTATTTTTCTTGATAGTTAATGTTTTAATTAATGATGTGGCTTTGGTTAGTATGTGATTAATTTTTTTACTTTTTTTTGGTAAAAAAAAGTATATTTGGTATTTTATGTTTTTAAGATATTTTTCGAATTTCTGGTTTGGTAAAGTATTATATTTTATTTCTTTGATTGTTTGTATAGTATATAGAGTTGGTTTTTTTATCATCCATTTAATATGAATATTTTTTAATTGTTTTTGGATGATTAATGTTTTTTTTTTTTCTTTTCTAAGTATGAGATGCTGTTTTCTATATTAATGAAGAAGATTTATTCAGCATCACGTGTTTGGATAAAGACATGAAAACGTCAAAGGTAGGAACAATTTTTGTTTGTGTACATTTAGTGTAAAAAAAAATTGAAAAATGCCAATTTAATTGATGGTGTTTGTTTTTTTTAGAACTGGCAAGTAATTGTTTAGTAGGTTAGTGGTTGTTAGTAATGTAGAATATATGCTAGACTGTTGAGGTAGTCTGATGGTGTTATTGTATCAAATTGTTGTTTTTTTGCCAAAATTATTTCGGTCATTTCTTTGCTTTTTTTACTTGTGCGTGGGTTCAGGCTACCTGACAGTGATTGAGCAAGTCTCATTTCTTGGAAACTTTGTTCCTTTTTCAAAATTTCCATGAAATGATACAGGTTTGGGTGGGGTTTACCTATTACTTTATTGAAGGCGTTGTGCCATCCTTCTATGGCATTATTAGTCTTTTCACCACCTTCTAAACAGGTTTGGTAGCAGTTCCACCATTCTATTGGAAATCTTGGCTTTCGTCTGCGACCAGATCTGTTTAGGTGTCCAATCCAGGTTTGTTCGAAGTAATTTAGTAAGGGTTCTAATTTGTCTTCATTTTGTGTATAATAGTTAGACTCTGTTATTGCGTTGTAATACTCATCTACTTTTGTAGGTGGTACAAAGCATAATGCTGTGAGTTTTTTTAATTCAAATTGTAGTATGCAATCTGAGAAATATTCTCTACTTAGGGATGATTTTTGTATTCTACGCCAATATGCTTGTGAAAAGTGGAAAAAGCATCCTTGAATTTGGGTTTGTGGATATATTTTTAGTATTGTATTTATCATTGATAATTCGAAATCTAGTATTACTTTTCTAGGTGTTTTATTTGATGTTTTGTTTTTGATTGTTGATAAAAATTCACTGTAAGTAGAGGAATGTTTATCAGGCAGTAATGCATACACTAGGGGGATTGTAGTGTTATTTTTTGTGGCATGTATGGTGTAAATTTGAGTGAATGGATGGGGTGTAGATTTAAAGGTTCCATCCATCATCCAAATTTCACTATTTTGTAGGATTAGTAAATTGCATGTTGTGCTGAATATTAAAATTCTTTTTTGAAGGTAATTGTTAGTTCTGGGGGGATGTTAATGTCTTCATAGGTTTGTGGTGTTATATGTTGGGGATTACTTGCCAGTCTTTGTTGTTGAAATATTCTCCTAAGGTTTGGTACAGAAGGCATGCTACCGGAAATCTGTATTGGAATATTTTGTACTACCTCCCTTATAACCTGTCCGCAGGAGTCATTGGAGGTGTGTGCAATGTTTTTTATTTTCTGTATGTTTTCTCTTATCTCAATTTTTATTGCAGAGGCAGAGTGGTTGTGATCTGTAGTTTTAACAACGGTGTTTTCTAGAGTTACAGCTCTGCCTCTACAATGTGAAGAGTAGAATTGTACACACCTCCAATGGCTCCTGAGGTTGACAACCTTGTCTCTGCAATAAAGATAACCTTCATACTTTAGTAGCTGTTTTCCGGTTCTTGAGGTTATGTAACTTGCTTCTCCTTGCGATGCCATTTGTGAAATATCTGTAAATAATATAAAAACAATAGGTTAAAAGAAGTTTGCAGTTTTTATTATTAAATTTGTGGTGGATTTAGTTTACCACTTAGTAAGTTAATTAATATATAATGTGTCCTAGTTGTAAGTGTTTGGTATAGGTGGTTTGTTATCTTTTATATTTGGTGATTGTGTGTTATTTATTGAGGTAAGTAATTTTTGCTTTTAGATTTGTATTTGTGGGTCTATTGTGTTCCTAGTTTTTGTTATGAGGTAAGTAGTTAGTGGACTTGTAATAGTATATTATTTGATAATTATTCTGCAGCACCTATGTTAATGTAAGTATCTAGTGAAGTTGCTTTGATTATTTTTTAATGTTTTGAGTATTTTAATGTGATATGAGGTAAGTAGTTGGTGGAGTAGGAATAGTAATTTTCGTGCTATTTATTGTGTAGCAGGTGCTGTGATGTAAGTATGTGGTGGAGTTGTTATAGTAAATTTTGGGAAACATCCTTTATTACAATGTTTTATTTACGAAGTCGTGGTTAATTAAAGTGTAACAATGCTTTTCTTAACAATGAATACGTTATTTTGTGAGTTAATTATGTATGTTCTGAATAATGAACATGTGTGGTTAAGGTACAAAGAAGGGAGTTGGTGAAGGAGGATTATGCAGCTGACAAGGGGTTTAATTAGGTTAGTGGGGGGTTTTAGGTTTTCGGGAGGGGGTGGGGGTTAGGGGGTTTTAGGTTTTGGGGTGGGGTTGGGGGGTGGGGCGTTTTTGGTTTTGGGGAGGGGGTTGGGGTGAGGGGGTTTTAGGTTTTGGGGTGGGTTTGGGGGGGTGGTGTGTTTTTGGTTTTGGGGAGGGGGTGGAGGGTCAGGGGGTTTTAGGTTTTGGGGTGGGTTTGGGGGGTGGGTCGTTTTTGGTTTTGGGGAAGTGGTGGAGGGTGAGGGTGTTTTAGGTTTTGGGGTGGGGTTGGGGGGTGGGGTGTTTTTGGTTTTGGGGAAGTGGTGGAGCGTGAGGGGGGTTTTAGGTTTTGGGGTGGGTTGGGGGTGGGGTGTTTTTGGTTTTGGGGTGGCGGTGGAGGGGTAGCGGGTTTTCGGTTTTGGGGTGGGGTGGGGTTGGGGGGTGGGGCATTTTTGGTTTTGGGGAGGGGGTTGGGGTGAGGGGGTTTTAGGTTTTGGGGTGGGGTTGGGGGGTGGGGCGTTTTTGGTTTTGGGGAGGGGTGGGGGGGTCAGGAGGTTTTAGGTTTTTGGGCGGGTTTGGGGGGTGGGGCGTTTTTGGTTTTGGGGAGGAGGTGGGGGTTAGGGGGTTTTAGGGTGGGGTTGGGGGGTGGGGCGTTTTTGGTTTTGGGGAGGGGGTGGGGGGTCAGGGGGTTTTAGGTTTTGGGGTGTGGTTGGGGTGGTGGGGTGAGGGATGTAGGGTGAATGGTGCCTATTAGTAATGCTTTTATCAAGAATGCTTTTAGAATGAAATATTGTTGTTAAGGCATTTGTGGTAAAATTATTAGTAGTAAGAACAAGGTTGGTGTTCTGTCCTTGTTGTTAAGGCACTAGTTGTTTTGGAAGTTGGTGTTTTGTTGTAAAATGTATTTATGTTTATTGTTCAGCAGCTGTTTAGAGGTGGAGTGTTTGGTGGAGTTGTAATAGTAATTTTTTTTATATAATATATGTACTGTGTTTGCGAGGTGTTTTTAATTTTCTTGAATTTATGTGTGTTTGGTGTTAAGTTAAGGGGTATTTGAATAAGAATGTTTGTTTAGTTTTATTTAACTATAAAATCTGGTTGTATGTTATAATGAAAATATTATACTTACTTTGAGTATTTTTTCATATTTTACATGTTATATTTTTTGTAATTGATTTATTTCACTTTTTTATGTCTTCTGGTGTTTTGGGGGGTTCTTGGAGTCTGTAAGAAATAAGAAAGAGTGTATTATTTGGTTTATTCTTTTGTTTTATTAATTATTTAGTTTTTTTGATTTAGAAGCAATTTTATTAGTAGGTTTGAAATTTGGTGAATAACATTTGGTTTTTGGTTAAATTTATTAGGTGAATTAATTCCTTTTTTTAAACTAATTTGTAGTTTTAATATTTAATATATTTTTTTTAATTATATTATGGTATTCGTTATTTAACCATTTTTTTAATGCAATTGTTTATGCTTTATTGAAATAGTTTTTGTATAATGGTAATGGTTTACCTTTGATGGTGAAGGTGTGGTGTTTATCTTTTTGGTCAGATTCTTGATATTTATGCCTGTAACAAAATAGTACGAAAGGTACATTAATTATATATTATTTTAGCTGTGGTATAGGTTAGTAAATTTCTTTATAATTATTTATGGATTTTTTACCTTGTTATCTCAGTAGATGGCGGTAGTGGATAAATTATATTTTAATTATTTTCCGTAGTGAGATGCTCGTCTTCTCTGTAAGTTGTTCGGTGTTGTAATGAGTAGAAAATGGAGGTCGATGGTATTTATATGTGTTTTTGTAAGTATTGTTTTATTTGTATATTGAATGTGTTTTGGATGTGTTTTTTTATTGTGAATTCGTTTGTGATCTTAGATATATATAATTGTGGAGTGTATTTGTTTTGTAGTTTGTATTTTTTTTTATGTTCGTTCTCGTTTGTTCAGTAGAGGAAGTACTTCCTGGGTCATGTAGAAAGTGTTGTAGGACTATCGTTTTATATAGTTTTTTTTTTAGTGTTGTGTTTGTTTTATAATTCTTTAAGTATTATTTATTTTGATTTAAAACGGTGTTTATATGTTTTGGATTTTTGTGATGCTTTATTTTTTGTATGTAGGAAATATATTGTTATTTTCGATTTCGTTTTTTTTACGTAGTATTGTAGTGCTTTTAATATTTTATTTATTAATCGTTACTGTTTAGTTGTGATATAAATTATTAATATTTTTCGTTGTTTGGAGTTCGTTTTCAATATATTAGGTGTTTAGGCGTTTTTGGTGTTGGGTAGTGTTTGTTTGGGTATTCGTTGATTGGCTAGTCTTTTGTTTGGGTAGTAGTTATTTTAGGATTCGTTGTTTAAGTATTCGTTGTTTGGGTAGTAGTTTGTTTGGGTACTAGTTATTTGGGGAGTCGTTATTTAGGTAATAATTTTTTTGGGTAGTCGTTGTTTAGGTAGTAGTTATTTGGGGAGTCGTTGTTTAGGTAGTCGTGGTTTACATAGTAGTCGTTTAGTGGAATGTTCGTGATGTAGTGGTTTTCGTAGTCGTTAAATAGGTGTTCGTTGTTCAGGAATAATTTAGTTAATGTTTGTTTTCGTTGTTTAGACTTCGTTGTAAAATAATTAGTTTTATAGGTTTTTTCGGTGTTGGGAAGTCGTTGTTTAAGTAGTAGTTGTTTAGGTAGTAGTGGTTTAGTGTCATATTCATTTTATCATATCTCTTATTGTTTACAAAATTCATATCTAATGCAAAAAATGGTGTATATATACTTGCTTTCTGTTATCAATAATTAGTTACATAAAAACAATTGGCCATACAGAATATAAGTGAAAGAAAGATACGTCACTGAGAGGCTAGAGGTGTGCACTCTGTGGCATAGTATTATAAAAGTAATCAGTATGTCAACAATTCTAAAATCAAAGTTACAGATCCATATTTCATTGTTATAGTATATAGGAGCAATAAATAGTTAAGTGTTTTTTTTTTATTCCTAGGGCAGTTGGTGTTTTCTTTGTGCACAGCAGCACAGCAACTAAGGTTGGTGTTCTGCTTTGTACAAGGGGGGAAGCAGCGCAGAGTCATATTTATAAAAAATGGCCTGCTGCTGTCATTTACGGTGCTGGTGCTCTTAAAGGCTACCTAGCGCCATGCACAACATGTGCATCATGGTGCAGAGTTGTGTGTGTACTGTCTAGCATAGGATTTGTACTGGAAGCATATCCTTCCAGAACAAACTCCTATGCATCGCACATATGCTCTACTATGCGGCACATATGCGATGTGCAGAATGATTGGTAAAATGAAAACATTTGTCCTTGATGTTGTCTGCTTCAAGATTGCGTTATTTTTTGCTACATAGTCCTGCCTGGCTATCCTATTTACTGATTGCAACCCATCAGCGCTAGGCTCACAACCATTCTGAATGCCTCCACCTTTTCTATGCCCTTCCCAGATGCTTCAAAACATGCAAATGTCCCCCCATGCAAAGCTTCTGCGAATCCCTCAACACCCACCATCTATAGACCAATCTCCTTGCTACTGAAGGAGCGTGATTAAAATCTAATAATTAACATGAGAAGCTTGCAATATAATGCTTAGTGAAATCACATAGAAAATGTAAACGTTACTGCATGTGTATGAAATGTGCCCACGGGGAGTTGTCACCATTGTATTCGATGATTAATGAAATTGACTAATAATGAAATATTAATGTACTAATGTATGATTTAGTATTAGTATTAAGAGTTATAAGTTAAGGGTTTGCTAATTAATCACTAGGCCTTAGTTAGCATGAGTCGGGCCTAGCTGCCCGGTTTCATATTAACTGCGTTTTCTAACGGGCAATGTAATGTTTCTTGAAGGACGTGAAGCTGTACTTTTCCAGGAGTTAGAGATGTGTGTGTAACCGTAGTAAATTTTCTCATGAGAACCCAACTTGCTCAAGGAGACATTCTTGTGGAGCGCAACAGTGTAATTCGCAACAGGTACAAGGTCATTTAGACTAGGGATGCCAATGGGACTACTGACTTGAGTAACAAATGTCACTTATTCCTCACCTGACATTCTACCCATTGCAGGCGTCAAACCCAGGAACCAATGAGCTGCGTGAGAACTGTCAAAAGTGGAAAGCTCTAATGGGGTGACCGTTGGACTATTGGATGGAGATAATGATGCACCAAAACTTGCCCAATTGGAAATTAGGGAACTGTAGAACAAGTTTGATATAATGATTTGACACAAGGAGAAAGCAGCCATTCCGAGCCATTTTCTATAGCCATTACATGGCATTCCTTTGCCATAACTATTACGTGCCTTTTGCTATTGCCTAGACACTTTGGGGGTCATTCTAACCCTAGCGGTCAGTGATAAAGCAGCAGCCAACCCGCCAACAGGCAGGCAGTCCAAAAAATGGAATTCTGACCCTGGCGGGAACCGCCAACACACCCTGCCACATTAACACTCCGACCGCCACGGTGGGACCGACAAACAGCGCGGCGGTCACCGCCAACAGGCAGGTGGCAGACAATGTACCGCCCACCCTATCACAACTCACCAATCTGCCACCTTTTCCGGGGCGGGAGCCCCGCCGATAAAAACACGGCGGAAACAGACTACGAACGGGAAAACGCTCACCTATACACACTCCACGAGGAAGGAGGACAGCATGGAGCCCGAATTACACATCCTACCGGCTATTGTCTACCTGCTCATTTACCAGGAGTACGAACGCCGGCGCAGACGACAACGGTGAGTACTGCACCTACGACACAGGGGAGGGGGGAGGGGGAGGAGAAAAGATTACGGGCACACACATACGCGATATACCCATCTCCCCAACCCCCCCCCAATACCTACACACCAATGCAGAGCAACAAGTCAGAGTGACACCCCCAAACCCCCCGGAAGAATGCAAAGACATAATTCAAATGAAGTTTAAAATTTATGGATAAAATAGGTTCATTTAAGTCATGGTAAATATGCCATATGAAATATACAAAAGAAAAAATGAACATAGTGCAAAGTATAAACATAGTCAATAAGTCCGGCACAGTCCGTTCAATATCCATAGTCCGTGGGCCAATGTGTACAAACACATGGGCAAAGCCCACACAGGAGACCGGAAACCATTGGAGAGAACACTGCTGGGGCATCAGATGAGAAAACAACAGGCACCTCAGGGGGAAGGGAAAGGGGGGCACCTCAGCCACATGAGTCCACGACGCCAGATCCACGAGGGGCCTCCATGCCCACTGTACCATCCTGGGGAGTGCAAAGCCACAGTCCATCAGATGGATAACCGACTCCACTGGCATTGGAGGAGGCATGGTGCCCAGAGTGCTTCGTGAACACCTGCTCGACACAGAACCGGCACTGTCAATGGACCAGCGGTGCTTGAGACGGCGGTGCCCAGCGGAGCGGTGCTTGAGACGGCGGTGCCCAGCAGAGCGGTGCTTGAGATGAAGGGCCCAGCGGAGCGGTGCTTGACAGGAAGGGCCCAGCGGAGCGGTGCTTGAGATGAAGGCCCCAGCGGAGCGGTGCTTGAGATGAAGGCCCCAGCGGAGTGGTGCTTGAGATGAACTCCCAGCGGACCGGTGCTTGAGATGAAGGCCCCAGCGGAGCGGTGCTTGAGACGGCGGTGCCCAGCGGAGCAGTGCCTGAGATGAAGGGCCCAGCGGAGCGGTGCTTGACAGGAAGGGCCCAGCGGAGCGGTGCTTGAGATGAAGGCCCCAGCGGAGCGGTGCTTGAGATGAAGGCCCCAGCGGAGCGGTGCTTGAGATGAAGGCCCCAGCGGAGCGGTGCTTGAGATGAAGGCCCCAGCGGACCGGTGCTTGGGATGAAGGCCCCAGCGGAGCGGTGCTTGACAGGAAGGGCCCAGCGGAGCGGTACGTGAGATGAAGGCCCCAGCGGAGCGGTGCTTGACAGGAAAGGCCCAGCGGAGCGGTGCGTGAGATGAAGGCCCCAGCGGAGCGGTGCTTGACAGGAAGGGCCCAGCGGAGCGGTGCTTGAGATGAAGGCCCCAGCGGAGCGGTACTTGACAGGAAGGGCCCAGCGGAGCGGTGCTTGAGATGAAGGCCCCAGCGGAGCGGTGCTTGACAGGAAGGGTCAGCGGAGCGGTGCGTGAGATGAAGGCCCCAGCGGAGCAGTGCTTGACAGGAAGGGCCCAGCGGAGCGGTGCTTGAGATGAAGGCCCCAGCGGAGCGGTGCTTGACAGGAAGGGCCCAGCGGAGCGGTGCGTGAGATGAAGGCCCCAGCGGAGCGGTGCTTGAGATGAAGGCCCCAGCGGAGCGGTGCTTGAGATGAAGGCCCCAGCGGAGCGGTGCTTGAGATGAAGGCCCCAGCGGACCGGTGCTTGGGATGAAGGCCCCAGCGGAGCGGTGCTTGACAGGAAGGGCCCAGCGGAGCGGTACGTGAGATGAAGGCCCCAGCGGAGCGGTGCTTGACAGGAAAGGCCCAGCGGAGCGGTGCGTGAGATGAAGGCCCCAGCGGAGCGGTGCTTGACAGGAAGGGCCCAGCGGAGCGGTGCTTGAGATGAAGGCCCCAGCGGAGCGGTACTTGACAGGAAGGGCCCAGCGGAGCGGTGCTTGAGATGAAGGCCCCAGCGGAGCGGTGCTTGACAGGAAGGGTCAGCGGAGCGGTGCGTGAGATGAAGGCCCCAGCGGAGCAGTGCTTGACAGGAAGGGCCCAGCGGAGCGGTGCTTGAGATGAAGGCCCCAGCGGAGCGGTGCTTGACAGGAAGGGCCCAGCGGAGCGGTGCGTGAGATGAAGGCCCCAGCGGAGCGGTGCTTGACAGGAAGGGCCCAGCGGAGCGGTGCTTGAGATGAAGGCCCCAGCGGAGCGGTGCTTGAGATGAAGGCCCCAGCGGACCGGTGCTTGAGATGAAGGCCCCAGCGGAGCGGTGCTTGACAGGAAGGGCCCAGCGGAGCGGTGCGTGAGATGAAGGCCCCAGCGGAGCGGTGCTTGACAGGAAGGGCCCAGCAGAGCGGTGCTTGAGATGAAGGCCCCAGCGGAGCGGTGCTTGACAGGAAGGGCCCAGCGGAGCGGGGCTTGAGACGGCGGGGCCCTGTTCAGCGGTGCTCCTCACGGCGGGGCCCTGTTCAGCGGTGCTCCTCACGGCGGGGCCCTGTTCAGCAGTGCTCTTCACGGCTGGGCCCTGTTCAGCGGTGGCTGTCTTGGCGGGGCCCTCTTCAGCGGTGCCTGTCTTGGCGGGGCCCTGTTCAGCGGTGCCTGTCTTGGCGGGGCCCTGTTCAGCGGTGCTCTTCACGGCGGGGCCCTGTTCAGCGGTGCCTGTCTTGGCGGGGCCCTCTTCAGCGGTGCTCTTCACGGCGGGGCCCTGTTCAGCGGTGCCTGTCTTGGCGGGGCCCTGTTCAGCGGTGCCTGTCTTGGCGGGGCCCTGTTCAGCGGTGCTCTTCACGGCAGGGCCCTGTTCAGCGGTGCCTGTCTTGGCGGGGCCCTGTTCAGCGGTGCTCCTCACGGCGGGGCCCTCTTCAGCGGTGCTTGTCCTGTCTTTCAAGGGAGCCAGACCTGGCCAAGACTCCCCGCTTAGTCGCCCTTCGACCTTGCGGTAGCGGGGCCCTCCTGTGATGGAGTCTTGTGCCCGTGGGTGTCGTCCGTCACACCCGGTATGGGGCTGGTGGGGCCCTCCTGGTGTGCTCGGCTGCTGCCTGTCTTCTCCGCCCTGCTGCCCTTGCCCTCCTTCGCTGCAGCTCTCGGGCCCTTGCCTCCCTTAGATGATGTGGCAGGTGACGTGGCAAGGCCACTCTCCGTGGTGGCAGCCGTCTCAGGTTTTTCGCGCCGGCCCTTAAGTTTTCTTGTCCTCTTCCCAGGGGGTGGGCTGGCTGTCCCCTTGCTGCTGGCCGGTGTTCCTTCCCTAGGAGCTGGTGGACTCCAATAGCCCTGCACTATGGTGACACTAGATGCAGGGCTGGTGGTGGCTGAGGTGCTCTTTGGACTCTTACCAGATGGAGGGGGTGGGTCAGGTGATGCAAAGAGGTTAATTTTGGAGAGGAAAAGTTTTTTAGGAGCAATGGGAACGGTAGGTGCAGTGGGTATGGGAGTGGAGGAAGAGGATGTGGTTGTAGGAGAGTCAAGTGTGCTGTCTTTGGGTGCAGGTGCATGGGCTGGAGGCTGTCGTGAGGTGGTTGGCTATTGGGTGGGTGGCTGCCTGCGTTTGTGTGCTTTGGAAGAGGGGGTGACAGACACAGTGGGAGAGGACACAGGGGACGTGTAAATGGCAGTGGGGGTGGTGACTGCACGTGTGCTGACTGTAATGGAGGGTGTGCTGGTGGTGGAAGTACTGGCTGATGGTGGTGTGCATGCAGGTGTGAGTAGAGACGTCACAGGGAGGGAGGAGGGAGACGAGGAGGAGGGGGACACAGAGGTGATAGTGACTGTTGGCATGTCTGCATCTGGATGTTGTTTGTGTGAATGCTTGTGGGATCTGTGGTACTTATGTCTGGATGAGTTGCCCTTGGGTGTTGAGGTGTGTGCAGGCTGGTCTGATGGTGTGGATGGGATAGGCTGAGGAACAGGAGACTGGGACTGGGTGGAGGGAGTTAGAAGAGGGAGGCTGGAGACAGGGACAATGGCTGCCGTCAGTGCTGAGGCCAGAGCGTTAAACGATCGCTGATGGGCAGCCTGACCCGAATGAATGCCCTCCAGGTATGCATTGCTCAGATGCACCTCCCTTTCCACCCCCTGGATGGCATTCAAAAGGGTAGACTGCCCAACAATGAGCGTCCGGAGGAGGTCAATGACCTCCTCACTGAGGGCAGCAGGGGTAACTGGGGCAGGGCCTGAGGTGCCTGGGGCGAAGGAGATGCCCGCCTTGGTGTGCGAGCGGGCACGGGGCGAACACTGAGGGGCTGCTTGGAGGGCGGAGCTGGTGCGCTGGGTGGCGGCTGTACCTGTAGTTGCGGTGGGCACGGATGTTGCCGCCGCCGCAAGGGAGCTCCCTTCCGAGGACGTGTCGGTGTCGCTGACGTCTCCACGGGTCCCCGTTGTGGAGCTCCCCTCGCCCTCCGTCTCACTGCTGAACTCGGAGTCCGTTGCATGGCCCTCCGGGGCCATGTGAGATGCAGCTCCCTCGTGCGCCGATGCCACTTCTCCTCCGCCTGATGATGCTATTGCACACATGCACAGGGAGAAAAAGAAAATGGGTGGGGGGGGAAAAATGAAGATAGGTTGAGTGCATGCATTGGCAACACCGTTGGCGGAGAGGACAGACACAGAAGCCCCCTGAACTACGCTGCACAATCGGGGTACACTACTCAGTTCTTGTGACTAGGCCTACAGGTCTATGGACGACAAGTGCACACATGGGTGATGCAGGACCATGGATAGATGTACTTGGCACCCTACAGAGGTGGGGCGCGGGGGCACAGGGACATGGCTAACGGAGGGGACTAGCCTACAGAAAGCACCCTGGCCTTGAGTTACCCACAGCCCTCCTCCCCCATCCAGACACCTCCACTGCACGCAAAGATAGCAGAATGTGCTGATACTCACCCCCTTGTGTCTGCTGTGATGTCCTCACGCGCCCATCCAAATCGGGGTAGGCCACCACCAGGATCCGGGACATCAGGGGGGTCAATTGGTGGCTGGCACCCCTCCTACGTTGGGAGGCCACCCCCAGCAGAGACTCGGCGGTCTTTCTGGTCCCGCGGCGGATGTCCTCCCACCTCTTTCGGCAGTGGGTGCCCCGTCTGTTGTGGACCCCCAGGGCCCGGACGTCCTTGGCGATGGCACGCCAAATGTCGACCTTCTGATGGGCGCTGACCTATTTGACATGTACAGGGTGGGAAAGGAAATATCATCACTTTTCAGCATGGTAGATGTGAGTGGCCCCCCCTCCCCAACCTTGCCATGTGGCACATGTTCCCATCTGTCGTGCATTGCACTCCTCATTCGCTCCCCTCCCACCATCTTACATACACCCCACTCAACACAGGCATAGCCCATTCAGCGTGCACCCTGTGTACTAACCTGTTGGTCTGGAGGACCGTAGAGTAGTGCATACTGGGGGAGGACCCCATCAACAAGTTTCTCCAATTCTTCGGAAGTGAAGGCAGGGGCCCTTTCCCCAGTCGCAGCAGCCATTGTATCTCCCAGACCGAGGTCACAGCAGCACTTGCAGTATAGGTTCTCTCCTGTGGATGATCAGGTCTCGAGTGATTAATCAGAAAATGGCGGTCACGCCCGCGGCGGTGCGTACCGCGGCGGTGCGTACCGCGACCGCCGGCACACATCGTCATTGGCTCCTGAGACCCATAGGGTTCAATGTTAACCAATGCTGCTTTGCGCCGCGGTCTTCGACCGCCTACTGCCACGGTGTGCCACACCAGTGCAGTGACCTCACATCCCACTGTCACACTTCACAGGTCAGGCAGCCGCCATTTAAAGGGCCCACATGGCATGATTTCTACTGCGTCACACAGGCCTAGGCCTTGCATTGCCACTCATACAAGCCGTTCCATGCATAGCGAATCGTGTACTGTGCAAGCTGTGTGTACGAACCTGTGGGTTGCTTGACTCTGTGCTCCATGTTGTCCTTCCTAGGCACCGTCCGCTGGGACTTGCGAGGAGAAGGATGAATCCTCCCGTGTACCGACCGCTGGTGGACCTGTCGACAATGGAAGAACGACATATCATACTTACATACCGGCTTGACAGAGCAACTATACATGAACTATGTGCCCAGCTGGAGCCAGACCTGATGTCCCCCATTTGCCAACCCACAGGGATTCCCCCTCTGGTGCAGGTTCTGTCAGTACTCCATTTTTTGGCAAGTGGGTCGTTTCAGCCTATGTTTTCAAAGGTTTTGTCCAGAGTGTTGTCTGCCCTGATGAAATACATGCGGAGATACATTATTTTCCCTGAGGTGGCCGAATTGGCTACAGTGAAGGGTGATTTCTATGCCCTTGGACATATCCCCAACATCATTGGGGCCATTGATGGGACCCATGTGGCTTTGGTTCCCCCCAAAGACAGTGAGCAGGTGTACCGAAACAGGAAAAGTTATCATTCGATGAATGTCCAGGTGGTCTGTTTGGCTGACCAGTACATCTCCCATGTCAATGCCAAGTTCCCTGGGTCAGTGCATGACGCGTATGTCATGCGAAATAGCAGCATCCCTTATGTAATGGAACAGCTACAGAGACACCGTGTGTGGCTAATTGGTGACTCTGGTTACCCCAACCTGTCGTGGCTACTGACCCCAGTGAGGAATCCCAGGACAAGGGCAGAGGAACGCTACAATGAGGCCCATGGGCGAACTAGGAGGATCATAGAAAGGACCTTCGGGGTCCTGAAGGCCAGGTTTAGGTGCCTGCATATGACAGGGGGATCCCTCATGTACTCACCAAAGAAGGTGTGCCAGATCATCATGGCCTGCTGTATGCTTCACAATCTTGCATTGCGACGCCAGGTGCCTTTTTTGCAGGAGGATGGTCCAGATGGTGGTGGTGTTGCAGCTGTGGAGCCTGTGGAGAGTGAAGAAGAGGAAGACGACGGGGACGACACGGACAACAGGGATACAGTCATACAACAATACTTTCAGTAGCACACAGGTATGAAACAGACACCCCAATTTACATTTACTTGAGGCCTCATGCGTCTCCACTGTCTGTGTTTCCCCCCAGTTCCTGTAAACTGATTTGTGACTTTCCCTCCCCTTTTCAGAGCTGTATGACCCACTGCCTGACTTCAGCTTTGTTTGCCCATGGACTAAAGCTTATTGAAATTGGTATGTTGTCATCACAAAGTAACTGGACATTATTGAACCGTTATGTGTAATACATTTGTTAAGAATACAAGCAGACTCCTGTTTATTTAAGTGGAATAAGTGGTTTATTTAAAGTGCTAGATATAGGTAAATGATTGGGAAGCGGGGATGGGTGGGGGTGGAGTAATGTCCATGGCAGAGCCCAGTTCTCAGTTGCACAGGTGCATTGTCCATATGCCTGTGGAAGGATGGAGCAGGGGCAGTTCAAGGTTGGACAGGGTGAGAAGGTGGGACAGTGGGATGACATCAGGGGGTATCTTAGGCTGGCGGGGGTCTTGCAATCCTACTCTGTCTTCTTGTGAGATCTCAGGTTCCGCTTGCGGGTGGTTCTTCTTCTGCAGGAGGTGGGGTTCTGGTGGCCTGTCGTTGTGTCCACTGGCGCCGGCAGAGGTGGTAGGCTGTTCTTGGCCTGGGCTAGTGACAGGGGCCCTTTGGGGTGCCACATGGTCCCGCAATGTGGTGACGATCTGGGTAAGGGCCAGGACGATGGTCCCCATTGCGGAACCGATGTTCCTCAGTTCCTCCCTGAACCCCATGTACCGTTCCTCCTGCAGTTCCTGGATCTCCTGGAACCGGGCCAGTACCGTCGCCATCGTCTCCTGGGAGCGGTGGTATGCTCCCATGATGGTGGAGAGGGCCTCTTGGAGAGTCGGTTCCCCGGGCCTGTCCCCCCCCTGTCGCACAGCAGCCCTCCCAGTTCCCCTGTGTTCCTGGGCCTCTGTCCCCTGGCCGGTGTGCCCACTACCACTGCCCCCAGGTCCCTGTTGTTGTTGGGGTGGTGGGTCAACCTGGGTGCCCTGTAGTGGTGGACACACCGCTGATTTACGTGCCCTGGAGACAGAGGCATGGGCCCGCTGGGTGGGAGCTGTGCTGGTGTTCCCAGGGGGGGTTGGGTCTGGTGTAGCCTGTGGCTGTCTGTGGGGAACCGACTGTCCAGAGGTCCCCGATGGGCCGGGCTGGTCGTCTGGCTCCAGGGAGACAGAGCTGCTGTCATCGCTGGGGGCCTCTTCTGGGGGTGGGATGGACATCTCTGGACCCTCCGTGGCGGTGTGGTGGCGTTTGGGTCCTGCAGGGGTATAAAGGTATGGTTATTGCTTCTGTGTGTGGGATTTCGTGTGATGGGTGGGTGTCCGTGTACCCAAGTGCAGGCATTCCCTTGTGGGGGCTTTGGTGATGGGTGGCCATGCTTTGGGGTCGCATGCAGGGCTAGGTGTTGGGATGGGTGGGTTGTGATGGTGAGCCTTTTGCTAGGTGTTGGTGTGATGGGGTGGGGGTGAGGGTGGGGGTATGATTTGGCATGCAGGTGGGGTGGGGGTGGGAAGCAGTAGTGAAGATTTGACTTACCAGAGTCCATTCCTCCGCCTACTCCTGCAAGGCCCTCAGGATGCAGGATGTGCAAGACTTCCTCCTCCCACGCGGTAAATTCTGGGGGAGTAGGTGGGGGTCCGCCGCCAGTCTTCTGCACCGCTATGTTGTGCCTTGATACCATGGAACGCACCTTCCCCCGTAGGTCGTTCCATCTCTTCCTGATGTCCTCCCGATTGCGTGGATGCTGTCCCACCGCGTTGACCCTGTCCACTATCCTTTGCCATAGCTCCATCTTCCTGGCAATTGTGGTGTGCTGCACCTGTGCCCCGAAGAGCTGGGGCTCTACACGGACTATTTCCTCCACCATGACCCTGAGTTCGGCGTCACTGAACCTGGGGTGTCTTTGGGGTGCCATGGGGTGGTGTGGTTGAGGTGTGGGGTGGCGTTTGTGGTGATGAGTGTGGTGCGTGTGGTGTTTGGTGCGTGGATTCTGTGTGGGTGATGGTGTTGTGTGCCTCTGTGTTGTGGGATTCTCTATTCTGTGCTCTGTCTCTAGCCTTCGGCAATGATTTCGGCTGGTAGGGGCTTGTGGGTGATGTGGGTGTGTGTTTTATATTGTGTTGGGTGTGTGGGAGTGGTGTTAGTATGTGTATCAGGTGTGTGTATATCGAAGTGACCAATGTGGCAGAGTTTTCTATAGGTGTGTGTATTTTGACCGCAGCGGTGTGTACCGCCATTGGAATACCGCGTTTGAAAGACCGCCGCGTGGATTTGTGGGTCGGAATGGTATGGGCGTATTTCTGTTGGCGTGACGGTGGAGGTTTGTTCAGCGCCATTTTTTCGCTGACCTTTGGTGTGGCGGATTATTGAGGATGTCGGGTTTTCGGCGGTTTGGCAGTTGCGGGTCAGAATGACCGTGGCGGTTTACCGCGGCCGCGGCGATGTTGTGGCGGTCTTCTGACCGGCGGTAAGCGCCTTTTACCGCCAAGGTCAGAATGACCCCCTTTGTCACTCTGTCCTAAAGACTTTGCGGTTTATCTCTTCAAACCATTCTTACTTTGCATTGCCCGATTCATACTTTTCTCCTTATGAGGGAAGGGTCCCTTATTGCCACGTCTTGCTGAACTTTGCTGTGTTTCCTGGCTGATGGCGAATCAACTGATGTCCTGAGGACGAAGCCTGACTCTATATGCTGAACCATTGCAGAGGGTATCTATATGATGATGAAATTGTAATTGTCTGTTTGCCTTTTCTTTCTAGGTACCAACTGCTTCTTTTGATAGAGACCATAGTTAGATGTTTTCAAAATTTGTGTTGCTAAATTGTTTTGCATGAAGCCCAACACGCTAATGCTGATTCGAGGGTAGTTAAGGAATTCACTAAACAAATGCAAATAGACAAATTACTGAATCCATGCTTTGTTGAATAATGCGCTAATGATACTCTGCTGAGAATAACCCATGTTGATGTTGTGCTTTGTTCTAATGTTTATGATTTTTGCTTTGATGAAATCTTATTCAAGTTGTCCTATTATTACCGTGTTGATGTGTTTTCTGGTTTTGAGACTAATTAACTTGCTAGTAGAGTGTAATCAATAGGGAATAAATATCATAAATCTTACAAAATATTGTGTGGTTTTTCATGACTGAGAGGTCTTGGTGTGTTCTGATTCTTACCTATGCCATTATCCAATTTGAATCGATTTGCTATAGTGAATATTGATAACATTATTGATCTATTGATTGTTATGTTGATTAATTGTCTCGTCCTGAGGTGTCTTCAATCAGGGTCAAAAGATTCATTGGCCTAAAACGAGTCCCAGACTAATTAATTATTTAAGACGGGACGCGTTATCACTACCATTCTCAGCCAAGGTCTTAGAAAAAAATGTCAACACACACCTCACCCAATACTCAATGACCACCAACTCCTCAACACCATTCAGTCTAGTTTCAGGCCTAACCACAGCATGGCAACTGCCCTCATCGCTGCCACAGATGACATCTGCATGACTCTGAACAGAAGAGACACCCTCCCAGAAGATGCCCTCACGCTCCTAGATCTATCTTCAGCATTTGACACAGTCTCCTACCCAACCTCAACCAATGCCTACACAGCATCGGAATACAAGGCCACGCACTCTGATGGATCTGCTCCTTCTTGACTGGAAAGATCAAGTCAGTCAGGCACCATACACCTCGGACACCTGTGATATTATCTGCAGAGTTCCACAAGAATCCTTCCTGAACCCAACACTCTTAACGCATACATGATCCCTCTAGCCAGCATCATCTGCTCTCATAATTTCAACGTCCTGCCCTGTGCTGACAACACGTATCTCATTCCCTTCCTCACGGACCAGGAACCCAGGACATGGATCCAGGTCAATGCCTCTATCACTGAAATTGCTGACTAGATGAAGACCAACAGTCTAAAGCTGAACACTGACAATACTGAAATTGTAATCTTTGGGAAGAGCACATCACTCTACCTGGTGGCCAACACAGCTAGGACCAATGCCCACCCTCCACCACCCACGCCGAGAATCTCAGGATCATCATCGACAGCAAACTCGACATGACCACCCAGATCAATGCTGTCATCGCCTCATGCTTCCATACCCTGAAGATGCTGAGGAAGATTTTCAAATGGCTCTGAATCAGCACCTGGAAAACCATCATGCCTGCCCAGTCACAAGCAAGCTGGACTATGGGAACACCCCCATGCCAGGATCAACAAATACTCACCAGAAGGCTGCAGACCATTCAGAACTTCGCAGTCAGAATCTCTCTTAATCCGCCCTCACATCATATCACACATGAAGGAGCTTTACTGGCTCCCCATTCACAAACTAGCACAATTCAAATTCCTCACCCACACTTTTAAGGCCCGATATCACACTGATATATCAACAATCACATCTGCTTTCACAAACCTTCCAGACACCTACACTCATCAGGCTCTCGCCTATCTCACTCCTAAAGCATGGAACAACCTGCCAATACACATAAAAGTCTCCTCCACACTCCTTGAATTCCGCAAGAAGCTGAAGAGCTGGCTTTTGGAGAAGTCCAACTTGTCCGTAGGTGTGCTAGACTCATACCTACTCAGCGACCGGATACCCTACCAGGTGATAGCACGTTCTACAAATCTGCATACCAAAACACATAACTCCCTCATCTAGGATGACCACCTCACTTCAACTCATTAGAAACACTATCTCCAGTCCTCAGCTTTATATCTACAAATACATTGACGATATGTGTACTATGTAGACAAATATATATGGAGTTGGATATAAGAAATCTAGATTTACTTACCTGTTGATATTTGTTTTCCATATTTTTTTCTCAACATTCTGTCCCATCAGTATTGTGGGTTCAATATTCATGGTTCATACCAATGGACATAAGATTGTTTCCCAAGCTGACAATGTTCAGGAAAAAGCTAAGGCCCAGATTTATGGTGTCCTAGCGCCCTTCCAAAGCCACATTAGCGTATTTATTTTACGCTAATGTGGCGTTGGAGGGACAAAATTGCCACGCCATAGTTACAAAGTGGCACAATGCTTGCATTGCGCCACTTTGTAACCACTTGCACCACATTATACCTGCGCAAGGCATAATGTATGCTAAGTGCAGGTGTTAAAAAGAGGCTCTAATTGCGTTCAATGGGCCTCTGGATGCTTTGCAGGAATAGCGTCAAACTTTTTGACACTAGTCCTACAAAGCACCGGACTAGTGTCAAAAATAATGACGCTAGTCCCTCTAACTACCGCCAAGGTCCGCCGTATTTCAAATACGACACACACATGGTGGTGTTAGGGGGGGCACTAAGGGACGCAAAAAAAGTGGTGCTGCACTAGGTGCAGCACCACTTTTCATAAATCTGGGCCTCAGACTAGTCAGGTGGCTAGGGAGTTTTCAAAACCAGCGCAGTACTGTGCGCAATGCAAGTGCTGTCAGTTAGACAGAATGTGTTCTTCACATACAGGAGAGCAGGCTAACAAACCTGACAGACTCCTTCGCCTCCTATGAACACAACCCTCAAGCCCCGCCCATCCTCACTTTGGCAGGGTGAGTACCCCCAGGTATATCCTTACAGTGGTATATATCTGCACACATTCATATTTAAAAGGTTGTACTAAAAATGTACACAAATTCCAATCTATGTATGTTTCTTTGCACACACCACGAAAGGACAGAGAAGCGTATTTATGTTCTCTACTTCCTACATCCTCGCAATTGTTATTGCAAACACAGTCTATAATATCGTATTGCATCTTTGTATGCAAAGTGTGGTTTCTGTATTTTGTCTGAAACATTTTTCAAGAAAGGGATGGATTGTTTACTTTTCCAAATGCAGTGAACAAATGTGTACGCATTAAAATAGTCAAATATATTAAAGCATTCTGACAGAACAACAAGATGTAGTTTTGTAGAGTATGAACAACATGTGCAATTTATCAAAGGTATTGCAGAACTAATCATAGGGAACACTGTTCTCTGTGTAGCAGGCCTGAATAAATACTCCATCAAAGGAGCAGGTCCTTCTACCAGCTTCCAGAATGATTCTTCTCTGTTGAAAGGCTGAGGGATTACAGGTTGTTCCACTGTGTTCTAGACTAATGGGCATCATTAAAAATAAGAGTTCACTTAATTCCGCATTTCTGTTGATAGTGTATAACAGAAAAATTAATAACAGCTGCCACTGATGTTGGGCCGTTTTGGTAGGATGGCTCAACCGATACAAATATGTGCTAACATCTACAGTGATTTCCACAATTATTCCGATGTGCTAGTTTTCCATGTTCTGTTTAGTCAACACTGGAATAGGAAGATTCTAATATTGTCATTTTCTGCTATTGCAGAGAGCTGGTGGTGCTCTGGTTATACTTGATTATATATTGCACACTACTACACTCAGTGGCATATTTATGAAATGCTTGTGCTGCCATTGCCTCACTTTTAGTGACGCAGTGGCGGCACAATCCTTGCAACCATATATTTGAGGCCAACAAAGCCACTTTGCATGGCTTTGAATAGCCTCATATATTTAGAGTAAGACAAGGCAGCTGCTTTGCCTTATTCTGCGCAAGGGAGGCGTTCCATGGGTGTTGCGGTCAGTGTGGCCACACAACAAACAGCATGGAATTTAATGCATCCCCAGATTTACCAACCATGGTGAACCTGAGGATGGGCCAAAACCTTATGCCCCCCAGGTGAGGTGCAACAAGGAGAAAATGTTTATTATTCCTCATTGTTTTCTCTTTCTATTTGCACTGCATTCTGTAGCACACATAGAAAGAGGAAAACGCCTCCCAGGATTGTTTTTGTGCACAAAGGGGTCTCTTCCTGTACAAAAACAATCCTGTAATGCAATGCAGACACCCTTGCACCATGGTGCAAGTGTGCCTGCATTGGTGCTAGGCAGCCCAGTGTGCACCAGCGCAGGAGGAAAGGACAGGAATGCCCCGTATTGCTTAAATATGGCACATTCCTGCCCTTTCCAAGAGATGCAGTGTAGCACAGCAAGGTGGCTCAATCCTCAGAGAACACTTTTTATGTCAATGAGTAGTGCTTCAGTGAGCATGACAGGTGAAACTGCGGACTGCATCGCACCACAGTGCCACCTTAGAAAACATTTTGTAGAGACTCATGAAACTCTTTGATCACAGCCTGAACCAGAGCTCCTACTGTTTAAGATCAGCCAGGACTGAGGACTAGTGCTCTGCATCAAGAGAAATGCAACCTGTACTGCTAGGAATAAGGTCTCACAAACACTGATGTCAGACAGCCAGGCTGAGGACATGTCAATGCACCACATGAAGCGGGTACGGCTTTGCGTAAGAAATTGGGGGTACTAGTTAAGGGGTGTGATGACCCGCCTTAAGCATTAACCACAATCCTTGCCAGAGTGACTCACTAAAGTCACTAAATTAATGTCAGTTCAAGACCCTGGTACCTATGGCACAGTGCAGACAGACATTACTTAGAGGCAAAGTGTAAAATATGTATGCAGTACTAAAACAGTAACAGTCAAAATACAACACAAAAAAATCAGAAGCCAATTTAGAAAAATGGAGTATATATTTTAAGAAATAAAATGACACCAAAATTAGAAAAATCCAATAAGGGGAACCGGAATCCAGAAGTTTTTCAATTTTAATCAAAAGTAGTGGCGAAAAGTGCTAAGCTCTAACTGCGATCAGATGGTCTTGGTAGGCCAGGACCCAGGCATGACTGGAGGCAGAGAGTGATGGAGTATGGGTTTGCTACAAAAACTAGGTTTAATCCAGTCGGAGGCTTTGCCTTCTGACTCAGTCTCTGAAATGGAAGTCCAAAATATTCAGTGGGACAAGGCAGCAGGCTGGGCCCGAGAAGAGTTCAACGAGGTTGAATAACCATCAGACAAGACCCCAGTGAAGCTGTTGACATGGAACAGCTCAGAACAGGAGGAATTAAAATTTCGCACCCAAAGAGACTTTTGAAGCCTTCGGCCAATGAAGATTTCTGGGCTCGCAATTAGTCAGTTTTTTGTAACTTGGATTCCTCCAGTGAGGCAAAGTTTAAGGCTGTGACAAAAGGGGGCTTCATGAGGCTGAATATCTTCTCTGAAAGGTCCCACTGAACTGAGATTTGCTGCTGCAGAATAGCTCTGAGCGGGGGAAACCTGAAGCTTCAGCCCAGCAGCAATGCACCTTGATCGTATTGGCTAGGCATGTTAATTCTGGTCTTCCAGAATATTTAAGGTCAAAAAGTTTCTAAGTCACAGGCTTTTCAGGATGTAGGAGGAATACACTTTGACACAGCCAAGGGTCCCAGGATTTAAAAAGAACACTTGGGAGTCAGGACTCACTCCAGCAGAAGCCACCAGCAAGGCCCATGTCAGGTCCAGTTGGACCTGGTTAGCAGGGCAGTTACAGGAAATGCCTCTTGTAGCTTGAACAGGAGGTTAGCCTTACGACCCCTGGAGTCCAATTATTTATCCTAGATATAAGAGGGAGAGTAGGCTCAGTCCTTCAGGGCTCTTCTCGCGTCTCAAATAGCAACTCAGTCATCTTCTCATATGCCTATGGTCTACAAAGTGTTCTGAGGAGGGCACTGTGAGTGCTACATTTATGCTCTTGTGAACAGGGGTGACTCCTGGCACCACCCTAAGCAAAGGGGTAGATGTTCCTGGGGGTTACCTTAACTACTTTGCAGCATTTCCTGTGTGCCCTATAAACCCACAGCACCTGTCTTTGCCTAGATCCAAAATAGTGAAGCCCTTCTCCCCTTATGCAGAGCTTGGTTGCCAACCCCTGAGGTGTGGCCAGGGACATGAGCAACCCCTCCTCTGATATCACTTTTAACCAGTTCTGGGGGCAGCTCCCTCTTTACTGACATGGGAGCCTGGCTGGCTATGTGAATGAAAGAGGGTTGGCTGTAGGCTAATGCAAAATAACCTTCACACGCTTTAGTCAGGCAAAAGGTAAATTTCTAAAAGTACCTTTTCCTTAATATTTCATAAATATCTGACTTCACCACTGAATTGGGCTTTTAGTAGATATTACAAAGAGATCATGAATGGCAATTCAGGTGTTTCATATCCAGAGAAAACAGTATTAGAATTTCCAGTGTTTTCCTATGGGACAGCCAGTCATGCTGCAGTGAAAATAGCTGTTGAGCCATTTTCACTGTGCGGTCATTAGATTTCTACATGACTTATTCTTAAATACCATGCACCGGCCCTTATTAGACCATAAGACCTTCTTTGGAGTTACTTATTATTACTTTAAAGGAGGTTATAAACCTGCCAAAAAGAGTTTATTTTGAAAGGTAAATTTACAGTTTACAAACCTCCTTAGTCAGGTTACACTGGTAAGCCTGAAGCTATGTTTGCTCTGCTACTGTAGTGGACGGCACAGTAGGTGCTGCAGTGGCATTTAACTTCCAACATTTTTTACCATATAATAGAGACTTATATTTAAGTTAAATATGCCAATTAGGGTTATTCTGGTTCAACCACATTTAAAGGGAAAACACAGGCACTGTGTTACTCGTTAGCAGAGGTACAGTATGCAGAAATCTTAGGGCAACAGCCTTTGGGGTCCAGCACGGAAAAGATGGTCTCTACCAACATTCTGCATCCATGCAATCAAACAAAAGGCTACATATGCCAATATCATCACATTACATGAAGCAATTAAGATGCTGCATCAGCAAACAGACAAAAGGATGCACATGCTGATTTGCTGCATCAAACTGCTACAGTTAAGTATCCAGGCAACAGGCTAAGCAGTCAAGTCATTGTGAAGTCTTCTTATACCAACAACTGTAGAAAACAGATCCACACACATAGAAGTACAGCGTGCACTAGACAGAATAATTTTAAAGGCTGCTGGTACATCTGGCATCCTTGCTGTGGTTTCCCCTGTCTTTTTGACTCTGCTTCCTGTATTTCTGACTGTGTGCTGGACTTTGTTTTTACTAGTTTTTGGTACTCTGGGCACTTTGCCACTGTTGACCATTGCTAAAGTGCAAGTGCTTGCGGTGTAAGTTGTGGTTATGATTTGTTAGTCCTGATTGGCATATTTGATTTACTAGTAAGTCTTTAGTAAAGTGCACTAGAGGTGCCCAGGGCCTGTAAATCAAATGCTACTAGTGGGCCACATAAGTAGCCCTGTAAACATGTCTCAGACCTGCCACTGCAGTGACTGTGTGTGCAGTTCTGCACTGCCAATTCAACCTTGCAAGTGTATCCACTTATCAGGCCCAAACCTTCCCTTTTACTACATGTAAGTCACCCCTAAGGTAGGCCCTAGGTAGCCCCACGGGCCAGGTACTGTGTATTTAAGAAGTAGGACATGTAATGGTGTGTTTTACATGTCCTGATAGTGAAATGCTGCCAAATTCAGCTATCACTGTTGCAAGGCCTATTTCTCCCATAGGTTAACATGAGGATTGCCTTTAAATATATTTTAAGTACAGTTTCCCATTGAGGGCTGTGACGGATCGGACCAGGCCGATCCACACACCATTATGACTTGTGCTGTCTCTGCCTTAGACAACACAGAAGCAACCCGGGGAGATACCCTCTCCATTGGCTCCCTGCCACGACCGCGCAAATCTGAGGCCGTAAAAGGGGTGAGTTCACCCATTCAGAGGAGAGGAGGAGGGATCCGGTGTTGGAGAACGAAGGAGCAGGTGAGAGAACTGGGGGACGAACAGCGGAGGACGAGGGATGAGGAAGATCCGGAGGACGCCAGGACTCATCTTCAAAAGCCCGGATTGGAGTCGGAATCAGGATTCCTGCGGACCCGACACCGAGACGAGGATCGCTGGCCCCGGGGAGCATACGAATGAGCCCGCCATGCTTCAGGAGAAGCGTGGCCAAGCCAGGTACGGGAACTCGGGACAGGGAGGAAGGAGCGGGAGCAGGGAGGGGGACGGGAGAGGGGGAAAAATCACGGGCACTGCACAAAGAGCACAGGGGAAAGGGGGTGAGGGGCGTAAGGAATCGGAAAGAAAACAAAATCACGAAAACGATGTAGGGTGATAAACACAAAAAGCTTAGCCTAAGAATGAAAAAGAGAGAAGGAAAAGAAAAGGAACAGACCTAGGAGGAAGAAAGAAAAGGAGAATTAGCGAGAGGTATACACCAATTATAGAGCAGACCAATAAAAAGAGAAGAAATGAGACTAATAAGAGTGAGAAAAAGAGGGAAGAGGGGAAAACCCCGCCAGCACCAGAAAAGGAAAAAAAAACAAAGGAAAACTAAGTGACCAAAGGAAAATCCAAAGACTGAAAGTAAAGAGAGTAGAGGAAGATCAAGATAGAGAAAACCGCGTATTAAGACAGTGGAGTGGAGAGGAGAAGTAGAGAGGGAGTAAAAGGAGGGGTGTAAACCAATTACTTACCACACCTGTTCTTCTTCTGTCCCCACACACTTCCTGCGAGGCCCCTGGAAGAAAAGAAAGAAGAAGACGGGATTAGCGGCCGGAAGAACGAAGACCCTCAACAACCCCTACCGACAAGCCATCCTTCCACAACCCCATTGAGACTGTATAAAGAGCAATAAAAGCAATATACCTAACACTCAAACAGGCAGTCTGGTGTATTCGATCGGCCAACCTGGTACAAAGTGGTGTCAGAAGTGGGATAATTCGACCACATCACAACCAGAATAGAGGACAAACCCACCATGGCGGATGTCATAGCCCAGCTGGCGGAAGGACAACGCCATCTCCAGTTGATGTGGGAACAGCAGATGAAGGATGATAAAGAGGAGCGTGAGGCCTTACAAACCGCCCTTAAAAGCCAGGCCACAATCATGGCAAACAACCAACTCGTCCATGAAACTGCACTGAGTAAACTAACAGAAACCATTGCTCATACGAAGGTACACCCCAATGTACCGAGTAGTGTCCTACAATATGTCCTATTATATCAAGACCAAGATGATCCGGACTCTTTTTTCCTTAATTTCGAGAGGGTAGCTAGCTCCGCCAGTTGGCCAGAAGAAAAATGGGGTCAGTACATTGCCCCACTGTTAACAGGACAGTTACAAGCAACATATCAGGCCATAAATCCTACTGGTACTCTTCCTTATAAAGATATCAAAAAGACCATATTAGAAAGGGTAGGACTGGACAGCGAGAGTTATCGGTCACAGTTCTGACACATGAAGTGGCTCCTACCGGAAAGTCCGCGTACCCTTTATTATAGGGTCCAACACGCTGCTGGGCGATGGTTACGTCCCACGGAAAAGTCTAGTGAGGAGATGTTTGACATCATAATTTTGGAGCAATTTTTGGATGTCTTACCTACTTCCACCCGGAATTGGGTTCGTCAACACCCCGGCTTAAACAATGAAACGCCCATCGAATTAGCTTGCGCTTTCCATAGAAGCCCAGACTTTAAGGCCAACCCCAGCAGACACCTGGTTCCCTCCCCTGTGCGCCCTAGTATAGGAAAAGGGGTCAACCCAAGACCTCAGGGTACACATGATCCTGAACGGGTACGTGTACCACATCCACATCCACTCCAAACCTCACTTCCTTCAACCGGACCTCAATGTTATCATTGTTCAGAATGGGGTCACATTGCATGGTATTGCCCTCACAAACAAAAGGATCTGGAAGAACCAATGGAAATTGGGGTCACAAAAGGGAGGGTATTCTGGGTAGGAGAAACAAAACCTACATATACCCTCCCTTTCCTCCTCAATGGAAAAGAGAGGATAGCCTTGGTAGATTCCGCTTGCAGTCAGAGCATTATACGTAAAGACCTGGTGGAGCCCAGAAAAGACTTACCCCAGACTCATGTCTTAATCGCCTGTGTCCATGGGGACCAAGCCTATTATCCGGTGGCTATTATTAAGTTTCAGTGGAGGGGTGAAGAGGAAACCCTCAAGGTGGGGGTGTTACCACACCTTGAAGAAGACATTATCATTGGGACAGATTATACTGCCTTTCCTCGGTTGTTGATTAAAGCAGGGGAGGAACATATGATGGAAAAATGGTGGGAAGAAGTACCGTATGACATGGAGGTAGCCGAAAACCAGCCACTCAAACATCGTTTAAGCAAAAGACAGAAAAGGATCCAGAGACAACAATATTGGGGAAAAGACTATGAGAGCAACAAGACAACAACAGGAGCCATGGGCAAGGTATACACAGTAGCAGGAGACTTTAGACAGAGCCAGAGGGATGATCCCTCCTTAAAGAATGCATGGGAGAGGGCGCTGAGTAACGAGGAACCCGGGGTGGGACCGACATTCCAGATCCATAACCACCTATTATATAGGCTTCCACAGTCTAGTGATGACAGACAGAGACAATTATTAGTCCCTGGTAGCTACCGACAACAGGCTTTGCAGTTAGCTCATGGGGACCAAGGGGAAGGACATCTTGGACGGGAAAAAACCGAGGAGGCAATCCTCCGGAAATTCTACTGGCCCGGAGTCTACGGGGATATACGTAGATATTGCCTGAATTGTCAGAAATGCCAACTATATAATCCAGGCACTCAACCTCCTGCCCCGTTACAACCCCTTCCAGTTATAGAAACCCCATTTACCCGGGTAGGCATGGACCTTATCGGTCCCCTCACTCCCTCCAGTAGAGGGAGACAGTACGTTCTAGTATTGGTGGAATATGCCACTCGGTATCCCGAGGCTATTCCCCTCCCCAGCATGCACACAAAGGTAGTAGCCCAAGCAATGATTGAGTTTTTTTTGCGGGTCGGCTTCCCTAAAGAAATTTTAACTGATCAGGGCACCCCATTCATGTCAAGACTTATGGGGGAAGTCAGTAAAACCTTGGGAATAAAACAAATCCGAACCTCAGTGTATCACCCCCAACCTGACGGTCTCGTAGAACGCTACAACAAGACCATTAAATCGTTACTCAGGAAGAGCATAGCCGAAGACGGAAGGGATTGGGAAAAAAAACTACCCCTTGTACTCTATACAATACGTACCCATATGCAAACCTCCCTTGGTCATAGTCCCTTCGAACTGTTATTTGGCCGACCTCCCGCACTCTACTCGAAATGTTAGTCGAACAGTGGGAAGAGGCAGATGAGTAAGCGAAAGACCTCCTGCCTTACACTAAAGAATTGAGGGAGAATTTACTATCGGTCTGGGAAAAAGCCCATACCAGTCTCCGTGAAGCTCAAGAAAAACAGAAAAAAGGATACAACACCAGAAGTGTGCATCGTACTCTTAACGTAGGGGACAAAGCATTGGTCCTGCTCCCCAGTAGTGAGAATAAGTTGTTAGCCCGGTGGCAAGGACCATAAGAAGTATTAGAGCAGATCAACCCCACAACTTATGAATTGGCTCTTGCGCATAGACACAATAGAGAACAGATCTACCATATAAATCTGTTAAAAAAATGGCATGAATCTGAAAACATAAAAAGGGTCCAACATATAACCACTGACCATAGAGAAGACATACCATATCCTTCTTTTTCCCCTTCCAAAACCCAGGAGGAAAGTAGACCCCTAATAAATGCATCCCTTTCCGAGTCACATAAAATTTCCCTTTTTACAGACGGTACAGTCCTATATGGATGTTTTTTCCCGACAACCCAGCCATACCCCATTAGGAGAGCACAGCATCCATACCAAGAATGAGGCAATAGCAAGACAAAGACCCTATCGAGTCCCCGAGGCCAAGAAAACCATGATTGAGCAAGAAGTCTAACATATGTTACAGACAGGGATTAAAGAGCCATCCAGTAGTCCTGGTGTTCACCTGTGGTATTAGTACCCAAACCGGATGGGACCACTTGATTTTGTGTAGATTTCCGGAGAGTTAATGAACTCACGTATTTTGACTCATATCCCATGCCCCGTATAGATGAGTTGTTGGAAAAACTAGGCCAGGCCAGGTACATGTCCACTCTGGACCTGACAAAGGGATATTGGCAGATCCCTTTGAAAACAGGAGACAGAGAAAAAAACGCATTTGCAGCTCCCTCCGGATTGTATCAGTTTACTGTTTTACCTTTTGGGTTACATGGGGCTCCCGCCACATTTCAGAGATTAATGGACAAGGTCTTACGTCCCCACCAAGTTTACGCGGCGGCATATTTAGATGACATTATAATCTGTAGCAAAACATGGTCTGACCACCTCAAACACCTAACGGCGGTCCTACAGGCATTAAGAGAAGCCCGGTTAACTGCTAACCCCGAGAAATATAGACTGGGATTTACCACCATTAGATATATAGGCTAAGTTTTAGGACAAGGACAGGTCCGTCCACAAATAGAGTAGGTGGAAGCCATTCAACAAATCCCGGTACCGACATCAAAAAAAGAAATACGTGCCTTCCTTGGACTGGTTGAGTATTATAGAAGGTTTATACTCCAATTCTCACCCATAGCCGAGCCACTAACCAACGTGTTGAGAAATGATACTCCTAAGACCTTTTCCTCCTTACTGAGGCCGGTCTGCACAGTTTCATCAGTCTCAGGAATGCCCTGTCTACGGACCCGGGGTTATGCTGTCCCGACTTCAGTAGCCCTTTCTATTTACAGACTGATGCATCAGACGTAGGACTGGGGGCTGTGTTATCCCAACCACAACCGGACGGTTCGATCCACCCCATTTTATACATCAGTAGAAAACTACTTCCAAGGGAACAACATAATCCCACCATTGAAAAGGAATGTCTGGCCATTAAGTGGGCCATTGAGTCCTTACGTTATTATCTCAGTGGACGTACCTTCACCCTCTTGACGGATCATGCACTACTCACCTGGCTCGCCCGCAATTAGGATACCAACTCTCGGGTGCTAAGATGGTTTCTCTCTTTACAACCCTTTTCCTTCCAGGTGATCCATTCTCCAGGCCCTCTCATGGTGAATGCTGATTTTCTCTCCTGCCATCCTGTTGCTGAGCGTCACCAACAGACGCTCTCTAGGGGGAGTGTCTGTGACGGATCGGACCAGGCCGATCCGCTCACCATTATGACTTGTGCTGTCTCTGCCCTAGACAACACGGAAGCAACCCGGGGAGATACCCTCTCCATTGGCTCCCTGCCACGACCGCGTGAATCTGAGGCCGTAAAAGGGGTGAGTCCACCCATTCATAGGAGAGGAGGAGGGATCCAGTGTTGGAGAACGAAGGAGCCGGTGAGAGAATTGGAGGACGAACAGCGGAGGATGAGGGACGAGGAAGATCCGGAGGACGCCAGGACTCATCTTCAAAAGCCCGGATTGGAGTCGGAATCAAGATTCCTGCGGACCCGACACCGAGACGAGGATCGCTGGCCCCGGGGAGCATACGAATGAGCCCGCCACGCTTCAGGAGAAGCGTGGCCAAGCCAGGTATGGGAACTCGGGACAGGGAGGAAGGAACGGGAGGAGGGAGGGGGACGGGAGAAGGGGAAAAATCACGGGCACTGCACCACGAGCACGGGGAAAGGGGGTGAGGGGCGTAAGGAATCGGAAAGAAAACAAAATCACGAAACCGATGTAAGATGATAAACACAAAAAGCTTAGCCTAAGAATGAAAAAGAGAGAAGGAAAAGAAAAGGAACAGACCTAGGAGGAAGAAAGAAAAGGACATTAGTGAGAGGTATACATCAATTATAGAGCAGACCAAGAAAAAGAGGAGAAATAAGACTAATAAGAGTACGAAAAAGAGGGAAGAGGGGAAAACCCCGCCAGCACCAGAAAAGGAAAAAAAAAAACTAAGGAAAACTAAGTGACCAAAGGAAAATTCAAAGACTGAAAGTAAAGAGAGTAGAGGAAGATCAAGATAGAGAAAACCGCGTATTAAGACAGCGGAGTGGAGAGGAGAAGTAGAGAGGGAGTAAAAGGAGGGGTGTAAACCAATTACTTACCACACCTGTTTTTCTTCTGTCCCCACACGCTTCCCGCGAGGCCCCTGGAAGAAAAGAAAGAAGAAGACGGGATTAGAGGCCGGAAGAACGAAGATCCTCAACAACCCCTACCGACAAGCCATCCTTCCACAACCCCATTGAGACTGTATAAAGAGCAATAAAAGCAATATACCTAACACTCAAACAGGCAGTCTGGTGTATTCGATCGGCCAACCTGGTACAAGGGCAGATAGAGATATGGAGCTTGGGGTCTCTGAACTCACCATTAAAAAATGCATCTTTTGGTAGAGTTGGTTTTTAGATTGTCTGTTTGAAAATGCCACTTTAAAAAATTAGCATTTTCTTGCTTAACCATTCTGTGCCTCTGCCTGTCTGTGGAATCCACATCTGGATCAGACAGTTGGGCTGTTTGTGAATTTACTCTAGACAGTGACACAAAGGGAGCTGAGGTGTGCCCTGCATATCCTGATGGGTCTTCCCCCAGGAATGAAAGCTGAACCAGGTGCACTGACTCTGGACGGGTCCAGGACTGATGCCAATGCCTGACTCTGCGACTCCGCCTGCTGCCGAAGCCGTGGTTCCTGCTGGAGTGCGATGAATGCTACTGATGCCACAGGCCCGATGCAGCCACAACCCCGCAACATTATGAGTCCCGAGTGCCTTGTCACCGACATCCATGACACCGGACTCCGCTGTGGCGCCTGTAGCCCAATGGCCTGACCGAGACCCTGAGAAGTCATCCATCGCGTCTTGACTCGTCAGATTCATCAACCTTGCTGGATCATAAGGAACCAACACCTCACACTGACACTGCATCACCTCCCCTGCTATGCTGTAAGGAGCCGACGTCGTACCCGTTTCAGCGACACCTCACCTCCCCAACTTTGTGCACCACCTTGTTTCCTCGTTACCTGGTGGTCCGTCCAACTTTGTGACTAGCACTGTGGCGTCAGTTGTTGGGAGCGACTCTGTCAATGATGCTGTGAAACCCCCAGTTGAAGCTATTGTGTTTTTAAGCGCTATATTGAAGTTTAATCTTTGAAAAGTTGTATCTTAGATTGTGTATGATGGAGTATTGTCATTCTGGTCTTGTTTTACTCAGATAAATATTGTCTATTTTTCTAAACCGGTGTTGATTTGTTTGGGTGTTTTCACTGTGTTACTGTGTGTGCTGGTACAAATACTTTACACATTGCCTCTGAGATAAGCCTGACTATTTGTGCCAAGCAACTAAGGGGGTGAGCAAGGGTTATCTGAGCTATGTATCTCTCTTACCCTGACTTCAGAGAGGGTCCCTATTTGGACAGGGTGCAAACTGACTGACAACTAGATGCCCCATTTCTAACAGTGGCGTTTTCAATGGCGGTATCAATACCTGATTTTGCAGGTGAAAAAGGAACAGAAATACGATTGATCAAACCAAGATGCGCTTGCCGACACTCTATTATGGAACAGCTGTAGCAGCAACAAAACGATTCCACTAAGGAAAAAGGAAACTTAACAGTACTCGGATAACATAAAAAAACATATACATAAATATGACCACTTGCTATTGGGTGACCTCAAGCACCACACAACTTGCAGGTGCATGGAAGGAGTGACACAACATGCACCCTTCCTAGCTAGTATAGTCATACCGCCTTTAAAATTGCAACAGTGACAGGAGGTCTTTGAAGCACACATTGGTGTGAACAGATGGTGATGTAAAAGGAATACTGATTTAAATCATGGACCCTGGGGGTATGAGCATCTTGAAAACACCATCCCTGAAAGAAGATTCACACCAGGGGAGAAGGAGATACTGTGGAGGTGTTAGATGAATATGCAACCTTAATAAAGATATTAGACAATAAATGTAATCCAGAGAAAAATCTAGAGTTAGAGAGTCACAAATTTACGCGAAGAGCACAAAAACCTGAAAACTCGTGGCTAGTCACTTGTGAAAAGAATCGGACCTCAATTCATTGAAAGGCAAATAACAGAGAAATTCAGGAAAGATTACTTTCAACAGAAGATTCTGAATTAAGCTGCCTTAGACACAGCATGGAGCAGAAAACATTTCAACATCTACAACATCCACATGATGAAAATAGGTGCATGAATAACAATAAAGGGCAGTGCCAAGGAACAGGACCGTGAAAGAAAGTGATATGGAATCGTATGTCAGATGTGGGAACAGGACACTTGCAGGACACTCTAAACAATGCCCTTCATGGTCCCAAGTTTGTTTTAGATGTAACAGACAAGAGCACATTCCCGAATTTGCTGGACAGTAGGCTACTAGCATGGAGGAACATAACAGGTATTTTTTAACGATAATGAATGCTTATGGAATTAACATAACAGCTGGTGAATGGGAAAAGAAGGAAGGGCCATTCTGATATCCAGATCAATGGTGAGGAAATGAGGGTAATGACATGCTCCGGATCCCAGTATCCTTCAACAGGAGAAAATAATTTAAGAAACATTTCAGAGGTAGAAGTTAGGTCATCTGCCTTCAAAAATGTTTGCGTACAGCAGGAAAAATGTGGATGCTTGATACCATCCTGATACTGGAAGGTGTAGAAACCAATTAGGTGGTATAGGCAGTGCTTAATTTGTGCTTGTTGTGTCCGGTGCTGAGCACCGGCACTTATTTTTGAGGGCCGGCGCTTAGTCTTCTGCTTCAGGCAATTACTGCAAGCAAAAGCACGTTTGAGAAAGACGGAGGAAGGGAAAAACGAAAAAGCGTCACAATGAGAGAAAGCAGAAAGCTGCAGGTGTGAGCTGAAGGGGCAGGGAGTGGTTTTAAATGGATTGAAGCGGCCCGAGATGGCTTCAGGATTTTGCTGCCTCAATATTCCGTGTTCGCACATTTAATTGCAGCAGCCGCATGTTTAAGAGGACGACTTTGGGCCCTGGCACCTTCTTATTTACAAATTAAGCACTGGGTATAGGTGGTGAGAGATGGTTCAAACGTGTTGAGTTGGGAAGAGCATGGGGAGCTGGAAATAGTTTTAGATCCTAATCTTCCTAGCTTGGGTATCTCGAGGAAAAATAGTAACAGTAAATGTGATTATTAGTGAAGTCATAGTAGATGAGGGGCAGATTTACAAAGATCTGACACAATGCAACACAGCGTTGCATCAAATGGAGAGGGCAGGAACTTGTACTAAAATATTGTGCATTTCTGCTCTCCCTCTGTGCTGGCACACTGAGTGCAGCCTAGCACCAATACAGACAGCCTTGTGCCATGGTGCAAGATTGCCTGTGTTACAGAATGCAGCACATGCAGAGAGGAGAAATAAAGATATTTCTTCTTATTACATCTCACCTGGGAAGTCGTAGGTTTTTACACATTCTCAGGTACTAGTGGAAACATGTCAAAATTCATTGGTGGATGAGTGGGAATGCCCACGCTCCACCCATGGAACACTTTTGCAGTTCAGAGTAACACAAGGCTGCACCTTGCGCTGCCTTGTGTTACTCCAGATTTACTATGCCATTCAGAGTCACATAAGGTGAGGTCTGACAGCTGTCAGTAGCAAGTAGGGAACTCCTTGCCAGCCCCAAGGCTGAAAGTAAGGCTTACCTAAGTCCTGCGCCTGAAGCCTCCCCCTGGTAGTTGATCGCCTGGGTCTTGACACTGGCAGATTTCAGTAGCCTCTGCTGGTTTCTGTTTTTATGGGTAGAGTTTTCCCTGGATTGTGGACAGATGTCTAACCCAAGGGGTGGAATGTGTCACATCGCCTTGCTAGCCATGCTGGTATTTTCTGTCTACTGGGATGCAGCTGTGAACAAATTAAGGTCAGGGGCTTCACAGTTGGGTCCAAATCAAATCAAATCAATCATAAACATTTATAAAGCGCGCTACTCACCCGTGAGGGTCTCAAGGCGCTAGGGGGATGGGGTTACTGCTGCTCGAAGAGCCAGGTCTTGAGTTGCCTCCGGAATGCGAGGTGGTCCTGGGTGGTCCTGAGGTTGGCGGGGACGGAGTTCCATGACTTGGCCGCCAGGTAGGAGTAGGATTTCCCACCTGTCGTGGTGCGGCGGATGCGAGGGACTGCGGCGAGAGCTAGGTTGGCGGAGCGAAGTTGACGGGTGGGTGTGTAGAAACTGAGGCGGCGGTTGAGGTATTCGGGTCCCTTGTTGTGGAGGGCTTTGTGTGCGTGGGTGAGGAGTCGGAAGGTGATCCTTTTGTTGACGGGAAGCCAGTGCAGGTGTCTCAGGTGGGCGGAGATGTGGCTGTTGCGGGGTATGTCGAGGACGAGGCGGTCGGAGTTGTTTTGAATTCGCTGCAGACGTTTCTGGAGTTTAGCGGTGGTTCCTGCGTATAGGGTGTTGCCGTAGTCCAGGCGGCTCGTGACGAGGGCGTGGGTCACGGTCTTTCTAGTGTCGGCGGGGATCCAACGGAAGATCTTAAGGAGCATGCGGAGGCTGAGGAAGCAGGAGGATGATACAGCGTTGACTTGTTTGGTCATGGTGAGAAGTGGGTCCAGGATGAATCCGAGGTTGCGTGCGTGGTCTGAGGGGGTTGGTGCGGTGCCAAGGGCCGTGGGCCACCAGGAGTCATCCCAGGCGGACGGGGTGTTTCCGAGGATGAGGACTTCCGTTTTGTCTGAGTTCAGTTTCAGACGCTGAGTTTCATCCATTCTGCAATGTCTTTCATTCCATCTTGCAGGTTGGTCTTGGCGCTGGTGGGGTCCTTGGTGAGGGAAAGTATCAGCTGAGTGTCGTCGGCGTAGGAGGTGATGTTGATGTTGTGTTTGCGTACGATGTCGGCGAGGGGGCTCATGTAGACGTTGAAGAGAGTTGGGCTGAGCGAGGAGCCTTGTGGGACGCCGCAGATGATCTCGGTGGGGTCTGAGCGGAAAGGTGGGAGGTAGACTCTTTGGGAGCGGTTGGAGAGGAAGGAGGTGATCCAGTCCAGGGCCTGTCCTTGGATCCCGGTGGAGCGGAGGCGGGATATTAGGGTTCGGTGGCAGACGGTGTCGAAGGCAGCCGAGAGGTCGAGGAGGATGAGGACGACTGTTTCTCCGTTGTCCATTAGAGTTCTGATGTCGTCTGTGACTAAGATGAGGGCGGTTTCTGTGCTGTGATTGGCTTGGAATCCGGACTGAGAGGGGTCGAGTAGGTTGTTGTCTTCAAGGAAGTTGGTAAGTTGCTTGTTGACGGTCTTCTCTATGACTTTGGCAGGGAAGGGGAGGAGCGAGATATGTCCACAGATGTGAGGAAGGATTCGCCATGGGCCAATGTGGTGACCCCAGAAGATAATGCCAGGGGGATACAGTTAGGCTTGGCTGGGCTAAGAACTGACAAGTGCCTTTACAAAAGAGGACCATTGTCCACATTCTATCATCTATGCAGATATTGATAAGTCTACCCTAGCTTCTGGATGAGCTTTCATACTGGCCCTGGCCCATTTACCAGGGTTTCCACCAGAGCTGTGCATTCTGTTGCTGAATGTAATTTTTCTTGGCATTGGAACTGTCCGCACTTTATCACTGCTAACCAGTGCTAAAGTGCTTGTGCTCTCTCACTTAAAATGGTACTGTTGGCCTACAACTAATTGCCACATTTGATTTACTTGTAAGATAAGGTAAATGGTACTACTTGTACCAAGGTCCTGTGAATTAAATGTCTCAGAGTTGCAATTGCAACCCATAGGACAGTTTTACAAATTCCAACTGGACCTGGCAAAACAAACCAATGACCAGGCTAAAACCTTTCTCTTAAATACATATGTCACCCCCAAAGCATGCTCTAAAAAGCCCATACAGCAGGGTGCATTGTATTTAAGAAGTAGGACATGTGTTTTTAAGTTTTATACGTCCTGGTAGTGAAAAACTCCTAAATTTGGTTTCCTTACTATAAGGCCTATCTCTCCCAATGGATAACATTGGGTTACCATACTCCATATAATAAGGGCTAATCTTTGATTGGGAACAGATAGGAATGTCAAGTTTCAGCTCACTGAATTGTAATTCAAATCCTCTTTAATGGTAAAGTCACAATTCCGAAAATTCCACTTTTAGAAAGTTGGCATTTTCCACCCTAACCATTTTGTGCCTTCTGCCAGGGTCCTGGGTCACATGACTGTGAATGGTTTGGCAGCTGGCCTTTGTGTATGCCTCCAGACAGTGAGATGAAGGGGGACTAGACATTGGCAGGATGTAGGAGGCTGGCCTGGTTTGTAGTGAGTACCTAAGATACTTATACCTTATACAAGGTCCAGTTATCCCTTATTAGTGAAATGTAGTCAGTGTCTAGAAGCCAGGCTGTCTGGCGGTAGCTGTAGGCAGAGCAGCCAAGGCTGGATTAGGAGATATGCAAAGCTCTTGCAATACCATAGTACTTGCACACAAGAAAGACAATACTCTGGGATACCAAAAATAAAGGTCCTTTTTTTAAGTGACACAAGGCCAAAAATATCTTAGAGGCTATACTCCCTTAGGAGGTAAGTATTATTCATAAAATATATACTAGTAGCCAAAATCAGGTAAGTAAATAGTCATAAAATAGTGCAAATAGTGAAATTCACCTTAGGTTACAATGGGCCTAGGGGGAACACAAACCATATACCAAAATAGTGGAATGCGAATGTCGGCTTCCCACCTAAGCAAGATTAGTGTGTAGAGGGGTGCTGGGATTGTAAGAAAACACCAAAGGTAAGTAAAGTACCCCACCCCACAGCCCAGGAAAGCAGGAGAAAAGGACAGCAAGTTTCCTCAGAACACACTAGGAGTTGTGATAAAGAACTACGCAAAAACCAAGCAAGACTGCAAGACACCAACAATGGATGCTTGTACCTGAAGATATGTGGAGAAAGGAGACCAAGTCCAAGAACAACAGAAGTGTCCAGGAAGAACAGGGGCCCCTGCTAACCCGGATGAAGGTGCAAAGTGGATCCTCTGGTTAGAAGATAAAGTCAGAAATGCACCAAAGAAGACAGCTGTGGGTTCCTGCTTGGTGCAAGAGATGTCCCACGTCAAGTAGATGTATGCAGGCTGGTTTTCTTCATTGGATTCTGCCAACAAGCCTTGGCTCACGCAAAAGATGCATTTGGTGGGAAAAGGCGCTACCTGGGCCCAGGAAGGACCTGGTAGTATCAACTTGGATTGAGGAGACAGAGGGGGCTCTCAGCACTTCAGAGAGCCCTCAGAAGACCAGACAGCTTCCACAACAGTCCCAGGACATGGGGACAAAGGAGTTGCAAATCACGGTCATAGCAGCACTACACAAAGGGATCCCACGCCGCCGGAGAACAACTCAGGGAGCTGAGCCTCACAGGATAGAGTGTTGGGGACCAGGGCTACGCTGAGCATGAAGGGTTCCTTGGAGAAGCGCACAGAAGGCCTAGTAGCTGCAAAACACATGGTGCACAGGAGTACTGTCTGGCTCGGGAAGGCAAGCTCTTACCTCCACCAAATTAGGACAGTTGGACTTTTGGACAGTCAGGGTCACTTAGGTCAACCAACTGTATTCCAGGATCAACGCTCGTCGTCAGGAGAGGGGCCCAGAGTACCGGTCGTTGCTGCAGAGAGGTTCCTGCTGAAGCAGGGAAGTGACTCCGTCACTCCACAGGAGATTCCTTCGGTCCTTCTGGTGCAGGATATAGACAGGCAGTCCTCAGAGCATGCACAACCTGGAAACTGTTGTACCTGTTGACAGGAGCTGAAGTTACAGAGTTGCAGTAGCCTTCTTGGATACCTTGTTGCAGTTCTGTGGTTGATCCAAAGGTAGAAGACAAAGCAGAGGTTGCAGAGGATTCCTGTTGGAGTCTTGCAAAACCGAATCTGAGGAAACACCTGGAGGAGAGACTCTAAATAGCCCTGAGAGGGGACTTGGTCACCTAACCAGGTAAGCACCTGTCAGGAGGGGTCTCTGAAGACACCTGCTGGCACTAGCCACTCAGATGCTTCCAGAGATCCCTGACCATCCTGAAAACAAGATGGCAGAACCTAGGCACACTCTGGAGGAGCTCAAGGCACCACCCCTGGGGTGGTGATGGACAGGGGAGTGGTCACTCCCCTTTCTTTTGTCCAGTTTCACGCCAGAGCAGGAACTTGGGGTCCCTGAACCGGTGTAGACCAGAATATGCAAGGAGGGCACCGTTTGTGGCCTTCAAAGCATTTCCAGAGGCTCTGGAAGGATACCCCTCCCATGCCTGTAACACCTATTTCCAAAGGGAGAGGGTGTAACACCCCTCTTCCAAAAGAAATGCATTGTTCTGCCTTCCTGGGATTGAGCTGCTCATGCCCCAGGAGAGCAGAAGCCTGTTTGTGAGGTAGCAGCAGCTGGGGCTGCAGTGGAAACCTCAGAGAGCTGGTTTGGCAGTACTGGGGGTCCATGGTGGAGTCCCCAGGGTGCATGGAATTGCCCCCCCAATACCAGCATTGGATTGGTGGTACAATTTCCAGTTCCTAGACACCTCACATGGCCATATTCGGGGTTACCATTGTGAAGCTACATATATGCATTGACCTATATGTAGTGCACACTTATAATGGCGTCCCCCCACCAACGAAGTCTGGAAAAATGGGTCTGGATGACGTGGGGGCACCGCTGCTAGTGCAGGGGTGCCCTCACACACAGGTGCTATGCACCTAGCCTTCAGGACCTGAAGGTTAGAATTATAGGTGGCTTATGAGTGACCTGGTGCAGTGAAAAATGCCTGTGAAATAGTGCTTGCACTATTTCACTCAGGCTGCAATGGCAGTCCTGAAGAAGTGTTTGTATGAGCTCCTCATGGGTTACAAAAGAAATGCTGCAGCCCATAAGGATCTCCTGGAACCCCAATGCCCTGGGTACCTAGGTACCATATACTAGGGACTTGTAAGGGGGGGCAGTATGCCAATCTGGAGTGAAATACATAGTCACTAGCCTATGGTGAGAAATTTGTAAACAGAGTGAGCATAATCACTGGAGTTCTGATTAGCAGGACTCTAGTGACAGTCAAGCATACTGACAAAACAGTAAAGCATACTGACATGTAGGCCACAAACCATAAGCACTGGGGTCCTGACTAGCAGGATCCCAGTGACACAGTCAAAACACACTGACAATCAGGCAGAAATTGGGGGTAACATGCCAAGAATGATGGTACTTTCCTACTCAGGATAGGCTATCCTTCCAGGATTTTGGGGGGCGGAGCTGTTCCCTGACCCACTCACATTTAAAAGAACTGACTTCAGCACAGTCACAAAGACACATGACACCGATCTTTTGTCACCCTAGACTCTGCAGAGCCTTGGCAGGGGATGGGAAGAACTTTTCAGATTTAGATTTGGGCGTAGCCTAGATTTCCCCACTTCGAAGGCTGGCACCAGGTATAAATAATGGACCTCCTAAGCCACTCTTCAGTACATTCCTGGACCTGTGGACAATACAGAAGAAGAACTGTATTGTTCCCCAAAGGACTGCCACGCTGCTTGAGGCATGCCTTGTTCCTCAGAGGACTACCCTGCTGCTTGAGGCCTGCTCTGCTTCTTCAGAAGGAAGCTAACCTGAGTGACTGCAAGAATCAGTTGGTTGACCTCCTGTTCTGAGCTACATGGACACAACAAGGAGACCTCCCTGCAACTGTCCAGCTGACCTGCTGCACTGGACTTGCAACTGGACCTGCCTGAGCTGCTGGCCTCTGATTGAGTGAGCCCCTGATCTCCAGGATGTGCATCACCAGGTCATTGACCCTTGGCTGGCATCAGAGAGAACTCCTCCTTGCCTAACTGAAAGTTCCATCAAAACAGGTGTGAAGTGACGCAAAGCCCCGCAAAGCCTCGCCACACACCTGGAAGCTTCATCAGAACTGACATAAAGCGACACAAAACCATGCAAAGCCTTGCTGAACCGCTGAAAACTTCATCAGAACTGACGCCGAATGATGCAAAACCTCGCCACACAGCTGAAACCTACATTGGAACCAAATTCAAGCGACTCAAAGCTCTGCAAAGCCTCACTGCATAGATGGTATTCTCATTGTAACCAACACAGAATGATGAGAAGCTTTGCAAGCAACTACGGACAAACCTCACCCCAAGGACATAATATACAACTCTCAGTGTGCCAGACTTGGCTCTGTGCCCGGCCTGCTCTATATCGCAGTTAGCCTGAACTTAGCTTTGTATTGGGCCAGCGCAACCAAATAACCATAGTTGATGCTTTCTACCTCTTGGCACTATTCATATACTTAAACCTTCAAAATTCTATATTTCTGGTTGATGTTGTGGTCTCATTATCTCTATTTTTCAAATTGGTTAGGGATATTTCTTGTGTTGTATTTTCACTTTATTGCTGTTTGTGTGCTGCATAAAAGCTTTCCACAGCACATCTAAGTTACGCCTCACTACTTCGGTACCAAGCTACCAGAGGCTAAGCACAGGTTAATTTAGAGACTTTTGTAGTTCACCCTGGCAAGGATTGTGGTTGTTGCTTTAGTATGATTTCAACCCGCACCAATAACTCAGTTTCTTACTCACATTGGCATTGGACATAAGAGTACTGGAAAAAAATAATGCAGCCATTGAAAAATCAATTTACAAAGGAGGGCTTTCCCCAGAAAAAGAAAATTCTGGGGCCTCTGACCAGGTTCCAAACATGAGAGTATGGAGGTATACAGGGTAGAGCAGGTGAAGGCAAGATGAGAACTGCATAATTTGTGGAGTGAGTACTATATAAACACTGTGACGGGCTTAGTTTGTCTCTGTGGACATGTGCAACTGGGGAGGTGATTCCATTGTGTAATGTGTACAGTTTATACATAAGGGGGGCATTCACAGGCTACATTTTGTAGTACATAATGGAGTAGTACAAAATATACCTCAAAATTATATTCACAAGAGTTTACACTGCTGCCTCTCATATATCTTTATGTTTGGAGATCTCTGTCTCGGCTAAGGCTACGCACATATTGAGGTATCACCACAAAACTAGAAAACATGTATGAACATGTACGACAAAGTATGCACAGTGGATAGCAAATTAGTTGAAGGGTAACCACTCATGCAATCAACAGGGCACATTGCTAGAATCAAAGAAGACTACCTGAAGCATACCAATGAGCATATGAAAAACAGAAGTCTAAGAACTATTCTAGGACTTTATGGCTTTCCAGAGGAATTCAAAAGAAGAACCTGTACCAGTATATGTTGACAATTCATAGCAATTCTAACAGATCCCAAAATAAAAACTAATTTAGACATAAAAATAGTCCATAAATCATCATCAGCAACATATATTAAACCAAAAGACTTTATCAAAATGTTTTACGATTACTGAAGCAACAAAATCAATAGATAAAGCAAAAATAACAAGAACCGGACCTGGACGGAAGACTTTTTATATCTCAAGATCTTGCCAAACACACAGTTAATAGGAGAAAACAATATTTAGGCCAGAAGCCTATTTTGAAAACAAACCTTTAATTTTATACATGGCCTCATTCATCCTTGTAGGTTTCAGATCACATAGAGAAAAGTAAAAAAACATATTACATCCCTGATGATCTTAATGTTTTTAGGCACACCTGAAATGAACAATGTGGAAGCCTCTCAGTTTTTTTCCTCATCATAAATTATATATAATGCTCATGCCACTTGTTACTTGTGTTGCTATTTACTAATGGCTGATCATTTATGAACAGTAATCATTAGTCATCACCATACTTTTACTGTTTAAATTTGTGTAGACCTGTACTGGTAATAACTTTTTTTAGACAACACTGGTAGGTTATGTTATGTTATTTTATGTTATGTTATGCAGATTTGTAGAGCACACTAAACACTCTAGAGGGTATCCTGGCTCTGAGCAGGTCTGAGTCTAGACAAACCTAGGGCCTAGTGGGACTGCTCAAAAAGCCAGGACTTCAGCTACAGCAGAATTAAAGAGAGAGTGAGGCTCTTTAACGCTTTAGGAGTGATGTCGGAGAGGTCTCAACCATCGGATTTGGTTTTCTGTATGTGTGGGATATGTGCAAGTAGGAGGCTGGACAATTGGAGGTGTCAGGAAGGTTTGTGAAAACAGATGTGATTGTTTAGGGGTGCTAAGCCAGTGTTAAATGGTGCTTTCATAGTTTGGGTGAGTAGTTTGAATCGTTCTAATTTCTGTATAGGGAGTGAAGTTCCATCAGGTATGGTGTGATGTGAGTGTGGAACGGAAGCCTAAGAGTGTTTCTGTCCTCCGAGTTCTGAATTGTTTGCCGCCTTTCTTGTGACAAGGGTGGATGTGAAGATTTTCCAGGTGTTGACTGGGAACCGTTTAAAAATCTTCCTCAGCATCCTCAGGGTAGGGAAGCATGAAATGGTGACTGCGTTGACTTGGGCAGTCATATCAAGTTTGCTGTCCATGACAATCTTGAGGTTCATTGTGTGGGTTGTGGGTGTCAATCCTAGCTCTGTTGTATACCAGGTACTCCACCCAATGAAGTGCTCTTTCCTAAGTTCATGATTTTGGCCGTGTCGGTGTTGAGCTTCATAAAGTTGCAGTGGGTGACTTCTGTCATGCAGACATTGAACTAGATCCAGGTACTGGGTTTCTTGTCCAAGAGGGAGAGGATGAGTTGTTTGTCATTGTTTTAGGAGAGGACGTTGATTTTGTAAGAGCGGATGATGCTGGCTAGAAGGATCATGTTTGCATTTAAGAGGGTGGGGCTCATGGAGGATCCTTGTGGAATTCTGCAGATGAAGCAGGAGGCATCCGAGGTGTTCAGGCTGACTGACTGGGTCCTTCTGGTCAGGAAGGAGCAGATCCATTGGAGTACACATCTTTGGATTTCAATAGTGTGTCGGCATTGGTTGAGGATAGGAAGGCAGACCGTGTGAAATACTGCAGAGAGGACCGGGAGGATGAGGGCTGCCATGACTCTTTCATTCAGAGCTATGCAGATCCTATTGTATATATAGGTACCAATTCCAGAAAAAAAGCCTTTGTGCATGATGACTGAGGGAGAAAAGACATAGTAATTGTGGACTTCTAGGACAAGCAATTAAAAGTGATAGGAAGAGGGTATCTGATAACAAAGAAGCGGGCTACATAACAGGATAAAGGTGTGCATGGAGTAGGCAGTTAAAAGATGGATTAAGAGACTGAATAGAAGTAGATGAGAAATACAATATGATGAGGGTTGTTAATGGGAAGTGGAATTAAACCAGAGGAGCTGGCCTGTGGGAGGAAGAGACATAGGACCATATCTACAAATTTTAGGGATTGTGATTTCCTAGTTGCAATTCTTTGTGACTCACAATTAAGTTTCGCAATTCCTAATGTATGAAACCCATTGAGTTTCATTTAGTGATTCCTAATGGGGTCGCACTCGACCTTCCTCATTAATTTTCCTCAGCAGTAGGTTGGAATTTGCGACCCATTAGGAATTGTGACCATCACAGAGATGGTGACCTGCTGGGGTCAGCAGATGATCATGTTTATTATTGCTTTTTTTAATAAAGAAAACTTTTTTTTTTAAATGCAGCCCCTTTCCATTAAAAGAAAATGGAATGTGTTTAAAAAGAAAAAAATGAAACTTTGAAGTTTAATTTTTTGATAGCAGACAGTGGTCCTTTGGACAGTTGTGTAGCAGATGTACATGTGACATTGAAATGAGTCTTAATTAATTACAGGTTGATTAGAACCCACACCCTATTGAAATTTGTTTTATATATACCACGTACTTGAATAGATGCAACACCATCTTTACACAATACATAGCTAATACAGTATCTATAACTAACAGAGTTTACATTTTCTGCTATTTATTTACTATACTTTGTTTAATACTGCATCAAGCAGAGGGTTGAGCAATCAAATTCACCTTTATCATGTCAGTATCACTTCTTTAAATGTACTTAGGTTTCTTGTCCTCCTGGGTACCTTATATGACTGCTGCCACGTCATTAATAACTCGTATATCAAGAGCAAGTGACTCTTTAATCCCTTGTAAAATGTCCTCTTATCTTATATGACACCAGATATGAACACTTTCTGTCCTTCAAAATGAGTTTCCATTACAACCTAACTGGGGATATTCTCATGCGGTGAAATCCAAGTCCCTTTTAGACTGATCTATAGATGTTGAGTGCTGTTGGCCACTATGCATAAGTTGTTCTGCGTGACATTGAGCCACTTGCCAGCTATGTTTTACATTTTTCCAAAGTCATCTAGTCCATTTTAAAAACTGCTTGGTTCACACATAAAACCAAATGTAAACTTTGCTCACATAGTTTGTGAGGGTTCACTCTTTCATGGATGTCTTGCACTAAAACAGGCATTGGCCATGCAGAACGTTTTGTCTTCTGTGTAGTGAAAAGTTACTGCATCACATCACAACAAAGAGACTACACTGCAACAGCAGCACAACCTTTCCTAACACACCACACAGAATAAGCAAAAAGTCACCGAAGTTGAAGGCACATCACACATTTATCTGACACATATAGAACAAGTACAATGCAGGGAGTAAACACATTAAGGAGGGAGTGAAAAGACTTAAAGGACTGTTTCACGATCTCTGAGAACAGACATAAACACACACAAGAAAAGCAAAAGTCCAGGAAGCAACAGCCAAGCCACCAGTGGAATTACCTTACATTCATGTACTTAAATAGGATGATGAATACTCACTTCCATAGTGTGGTATGGCTTATCAATGGGTTCACATCCAGCACTGGCAAACACCCAGTAGTACTACTGTTCTCTGGTTGTACAGTTTCCTAGTCACGGGTAAGGTTCTGCATTTAAGTCAGACATTTATGTTCTTATTTTGTTAAACTCAGACCTATATTCAGTGCTTTAAATGGGAAAAACGAAATGCCAGTACTCACCAAATTGATTGGGATGGGCATTTAGAGGCAAGTAGGGGTGTGTCTTGGGCGTGTGGTTATATAATAATCTCCGTATTTTCTTGACATCTGTCAGAGGCTGGTGATCTTTGAGCCACGTTTTGCAGCAGCACAACTACGCTCAAAGATCACCAGCCTATAGGTTTTGAAAGGGCACCATACAAATATTTTATAGCACAGCAAACATTTAAAGGTGTAGCATTGTGAGGATGTAGTTATGTGGATAATTTTAAACTGTGTCACCGAGAGATATACATTCTAAACCTGGCTGCCGAGCTACACAATGTTGAGTATGTGAACAACATAGCATATTAAGACAGTAATCGTAGTAGTGCATTGTGTGAACATCTTGTGGTAAGCTGTTTATTATAGGTGATGACGCAGAAAAAGAAAGTCCGACATATATCCATGCACACCGCGTAATCAATACATATAATATAGAGCGATGTTAGTAAAAGAAATAATGTACGGGGAAAAATGTGCCCTCGGGGTAGTTCGCCATCATTCTAAACGAGCTTTATTAATCATGAAGTATTGGAAATGTAGTAATCCGTCATAATCGCAAATGTATGCCATGATTTCTTGTTTGAAAACTGTTTTGCTTAGCTTAAATTTAGAGAGAAAGAGACTTTAAGAATTCTCACCCTAGAGACTTTAACTTTGATTTGCCCCCATCTTGCCCATGCAGTAACTTTGCCCCATTCTCCTTGCCGCTGCAAGGAAACTTGCCCTTAACTTTGCCCCTTTGAAATTTGCCCCATGCTGATCAACCGGTACCTGAAGGACGAAGACTTTTCTTGAATGCTGATTGCATTTGGTAAATATGAAAGGATAAATGTATTATGCATTGTGTTTTTCCTTCTAGGTACCAACTGCTATTTTGATAGGGTCCTAGCTAGAAGTTTTCCAAATTTGTGTTGACTAAATTCGTTTTGCATGAAGTCCCACATGCCAATGCTAATTAGAGGTTAGTCGAGGTATTCGTTCAATGTATCATGAAGAATTGAAATCTTGTTATGCTGACCGAATGTATGCAATTAGTCAAATACAGTTAGTCACATTGGTGATTTGCATTGCTATAACGGAGTGTATCATTATCCAGATTTTACGTAGATTGCGTTTCTTCCGCCGTTATGGACAGCTAGTAATGTTCATATACATATATCAATTGGTTTTGAGACATATATATATCGTGCTAGCTTTGTTAATATAGGGAAATAAATCCACTAACTTCTAATAAACTGAAAGGTCATGGTGCGCCGAAATACCAACTGTTATTGATTTCTGATGTATTATATTGATCTATTAATTGAGTACTGATTACCGATTACAACAGTTATTGATTATTGATCTGAGTGACTCGACTATTGAGGATGAGGAGAGCCCGACTCGGTTAAAAGATTCACCGACCTCCAACGTGTCCAGGTACAGGTAATTTATAAAGGCTGGACGCGTTATCAGTAGATGGTAGCAGAGATTGATGGTTTAGCCTTTTGGGACCCCATCCGAACAATAGACAGAGTCAGGTTAGAATTTTCTTTGATAAAACAAGTTGGAGAGATGTTGATGCCCTAAATCCCCAATGACTTTCCCGGAATCTCGGAGCTTGCGAATGAGGAACATGGAGGTATGAGAATGGTCTCAGCATTTCTAGTGACGGTATGAGTGAAGTTAGGGTTTCGCGCTTGCACAGCTTATCGCCGCAGATTAATTGAGAAGTCTGTGAGGATTTAAGGAGTTAAAAGATATTAGAGGAGTGTTCCTCCAAAGGTGTGAGAGTAGGGAAGTCGTCGAACTTCATGTGTGTGTAGCGCTTTGAGCAGAAAAATTGTCCACGTGGTTGTTGTTGTTGAGACGGGCCCTGCGAGGTCAAGAGACTCTGGAGAATGTTGAAAAGTGTATGTGACACTTGTTTGATGTTGTGATCTGGTCAGGTTTAATAGGTTGATCGGGCGTAGTCAACAAGTCGGTATGAATGTTGCAGAGTGAAAGAAAACTTCGACTTTGAGATTTGACGAATTCTAAAGTGCACTAGAATAGTTCATTGATCAGTTGAGAGTAAAGTTTGCGGGTCAAATTTTGCTTGCGAAAGTGGGAAACCGAGAAAGATGGAATAACTGCCGAGGCTAGTGAAAAATCCCTAAGGTTTCTGAAGCGATTGTATTACCTTTCCTGTAGTAAACCGACAGATCTGTTTTATTCTTTTGGTTAAGTGCTCGCGTTATATTGCAGAAATTAGTTTATGAGTGAAGCCGAATGAAAAGAGGACAAGCCGCAGGACTTTGTCAGCCACAGTGTGTGAGTGTGACGTCACTAGGAGCCGCGCTGGGATAGGTCGGTTGGTGAGAAGGGTCGCGCACGGATTGGACGCAGTCCGTGAAGCGCAATCGGAAGGGGAAAGGCAAGCGAAGAGTATTCCGGGAATTAAAGTCACTTATTGATTACATATTTTAGAAAAACAAAAGACGGAAAGATGAAATTTTTCAAAGCATTTAAGAGTGCCATGAGGGGAGACGTTTATATTAAAGCAAATGTAGGAGAAGAAACACCGCCTGAGGGTACACCAGCTTACATCGTCATTGAAGAAAAGGGTGTAGCGCCATGTCTATGGCTAAAGCAATGGTGCAAATTAACAGAAAAACATGGAAGTGTAGCGTTCCCTATCCACGGGTCGTTTAACCTAAGGGTTTTAGAAAATCTGAGATTTGCGCTATACGACATGAAAGTACCTCCAAGGCCAGCACAGTTTGAGGCATTAGCAATTTGGGAGCTAATAGCTAGAAACCAACAACAAAAGAAATTTGAGACAAGAATAAGAAAAGTAGAGAAGACACTAGCGGATGCTAGATGGGACAGCACACAAAAGGTTTGGAGATCAGACGTATTGCAGGGAATTAAATTGTTTCCAGCGATTGCCGAGGAAGCGGAGACGGAAGGAAGGAAAGCCACCTGTAAGACAAACAGGAGTCAGTCCAGAGAGGGAGAGAGCAATAGAAACTCGAAAAGGGGAGACGAGTCAGATGATGAGGAGTTCATTATACAATTGCTGAATGATCGCCCACCGCCATATGTGGAAAGCGAAAAAGGCTCAAGCATTAGTACTGCCCCTCCAGAACCAATACAGGGTAATGTAACACCAAATTTGAGAAGATCTCAGAGGCCGAGCAGCTCTGACATGCCTTTCTCACCACGAATACCACGGATTCAGAGAATGTACCCAGACGTGCCAACATTGAAACCTGCTGATAACTATCAGCCACAGGTTCAAAGGCACTGTTGCGATGAGCATAATGTGGGAATGACTTCCGATTCAATGGCGCAAGGAGGACAAAACTATCAGAGACCGACATTGATTCAAGCTGAATCAACACAGTTCTCGATGCCCCAAAAGCAGACACAAGAAGTGCGAGTAGTAGAAAGCCAGTTAGGTATGCCAGCAATGATGAACCACAATGTGGGGATTAACATGCCACAGAATTCGGGGAACAGACAGAATCCAGACGCAATATCTCTACCTATCACTGTAGGTCCACCAGTACCACTGTACATACAGGCAAATTCAGGCACCAGCGACCAAGGGTTAATGATACAGAATGGGACAGGGAGGAGATGCATAGAAACCACTCCAGAGACAACTTCGATAGCGGCACTGCCAAATGGATCTGGGTCCTTGTCGGAATTCAGTCCAATTCCAATTTGTGCTCCGTAAACCGTGGTAAGGTCACATCCACCACTATTAGTACCGTTAACCTCACATACTGAAACATTACAGAAACCGTCGATGGCAGTTGATGTAACTGCTACATTGATGGGACTGAACGCGCAACAGTTGACACAATGGTTCAACAGCCTGAACTCCCCACAGAGTACATCAAGCGGGAAGGGAGAAGAATACCTGAATAAAATAAGGTTGGGCATGGAGGCAGATGAACTGGTAGAGGGAACAATGGGTTTGAACAGATTGGAATCATACACAGAGGAAGAACTGAGATACATGTGCCCTAGGATTACAAGAGAAGTGAGCAACATACATAAGAAATTACAAGAAATTGCAGACAGAAACGAGATCGATATAGGTAAGACCAAACACCTAAGCAGAAGTTACAGGTTAGACTTTGAGACAAAAGATTTTGAACACATGAGATCCGCAGGGATGAAAACACACCTTAAAGAGATACTGCAGAGCGCACAGGTTTGGAGATGTTTAGACAAGTGGGAAAGCAGGTGGGTCAAGAAAAAGGATAAAAAGAAGGAAAATACTTCAGAACGAAGTGAGAAAAAACAACAGAATGACGATCTGATAACTATGTTACCAATGAGAGAGACAGCAGGGGGAAAACTTGTGCATGTAGCATGGCATAGGTGTGATATTCAATCCTTTACGGATGACTTTCCCAAACTAAGAGAGAAACCGATTGAGTGGTATCAACAAACGGATAGATTTGTGAAACTCGCGAAGTGTCTCTGGGAAGACCTGAATACCTTATTTGAAATTGTGGTTCCGGCTGATTTGTGGGAAGATTGTAAAAGGGCTGTAGGTTGGCCGACGAGTGAACCAGAGAGAGATAGAGACACAGGTGCGCCATCACCTATGGTAATGAGTTTATACCATAAGGTGATCGAGCACTTGAAAACCAAGGTTGCGTCGAAAAATGTGGATTGGCAAAGGATTGACAGGACCGCTCAAGAGGTTAAAGAATCTATACATGCGTATTATGAGAGGTTGTTGAAAGCGTTCAAAAATTACAGTGGCACGGAAACGATTGAGCCAAAGGACATGCTCCATTTTGTGTTCAGGTTTGTGGAAGGGCTGAGACCCGAAATTAGCCAGATGATTAAATCGCATTTGATTTGTTGGCAGTCAAAGTCGATCGATGAAGTGTTGAATTATGCAAAATACTGCAGTGATGAGATTGAGACAAAGCAGAAAAGATTGAAGGAAAAGGTGATGGTGATGCAGCTCAGAGCAGCTCAGACAGGCTTACAAGGTTTGCAAGGGTTTCAACAACAGATGCCGCAGCAGCAGCAACAGGGAAATGCTATGTTTCAGCCGCAGATGAGAGGCAGAGGCCGAGGAGGGTTTGTGAATAATGGTCCTGATTTGAATACCGTTATGATTCCAAATGGTATACAGGCAATGAAGAAGGTGATGCCATGTCACACGTGCGGAATCGTCGGCATTGGAAACGGGAGTGCCCAATGATGGTGCAGGAAGGTGTAGGTCAGCAAAACAATGATGTCAATGCATTTCAGACTATGAGAGGACCGAAACTGAGAGGTCCGAACCCAAATTTTCAAAACAATATAAACCAGATGCAGGGTCTACAACCCATGCAACCGCAACAGGTGCAAATGCCTTGTGTGCAAATGACACAATTGCAGCCAATGCAACAGCAGTTTCCTATGGTACCTAATCAGCAAATGCAAATACCCTTAGCACCAATGAATCAGCAGCAAGCAATGCTTCCTCAACAGGTCACGGGTCAGGCAATGAGTCAAAATGACACAGTACACCAATTCCCACTACACAGCGAGAATGGAATAAACGATGTATGGGAGAGCGGAAGTTCAGATGAGGAGGGAAATTGTGTGCTTGCAGCATCTTTGGAAGTTGATCAAAAGGGTCCGTATGTGGAGGGAAGAGTCATGGGTCATCGCGTTTCATTCTTGGTTGACACAGGAGCTACACGTTCAACTGTTAGGAGCATTGAAGTGCCAAATCTGACACTTTCAGGGAGAACAGTTCAAGTAGTGGGAGTAGCAAACAGGTACCTGACGAACCCAATCACAGATCCAGTACAAGTCAGAATTGGTAACTATCAAGGGTCACATAATTTTGTGGTATGTGACTCAAGCCCGATATCACTGTTAGGGAGAGACCTATTGTGCAAATTGGGATGTTCGATTATGTGTTCGAACGATGGAATTAGAATTCAGACGAGCAGTGATGGGGAAGAAGAGGACAGTGTAGAAGGGGATGAGATGGAGACTATCGATGAAGAGTATCCTCTGATTACCCTTTTTCCGATGATCACTGAAGCAGATATTCCAGCTGAGTTACAGGAAACAGTCGGAAAAGAAGTGTGGGATATGACAGGAAAAGAGGTGGGATTGGTGAAAGGAGTGGAACCAGTGAAAGTGACTGTAAAACCCAATGTAACCTTTCCCCAGACCCCACAGTACCATATGGCACAAGACACCCTCATGAAAGTCGCCCAACTTATTGATGAGTTTGTAAAGCAGGGAGTACTGAAAGAAGTGTTAAGCAGTCCATGTAATTCACCAATTATGGGACTAATAAAGCCAAGTGGAAAGGTCCGAATTGTGCAGGACTTGAGGAAAATAAATGACATAATAATTAAATGCTGCCCTGTAGTACCAAATCCAGCTGTGATAATGTTTCAAGTCCCTTGCGATGCCGAGTGGTTCTCAGTCATCGACTTGTCACAAGCATTCTTTTCGGTGCCTCTTCATGAGGACAGCCAATTTCTCTTTTGTTTCAAATTCTTAGACAGAGTTTACAGTTGGTGTCGAATTCCTCAAGGGTTTTCGGAGTCACCGTCAATTTTCAATCAGATTCTAAAGAAAGACTTGGAAGCGTTAGAATTGCCATTCGAGTCAACCCTAGTACAGTACATTGATGACTTACTGATTGCATCCAAGACAGAAAGTGACTGCACAGCCTACACCATTGCCCTATTGAACCATTTGGGAAGGAATGGACACAAGGTGTCTCCTTCAAAATTACAGTTTTGTCAGAAGAAAGTGAAATATTTGGGTCACCAAATAGAGAAAGGGTCACGGAGAATAATGAAGGAAAGAATAACAAGTGTACTTCAAATGAGTCCCCCAAAGACGAGGAGGGAGGTGAGGAAGTTTTTGGGAATGGTGAGTTACTGTCGCCAATGGATTCCCAACTTCTCAACCCTAGCAAAACCTTTACTGAAACTGACCCAGAAGGATGCATTGGATGAAATTGAACTGAAAGGAGAAGAGATGGAGGCTTTTATTGAATTGAAAGAATGCATGTGCAGGGCTCCAGCTTTAGGTATGCCTGACTACACAAAGCCTTTCACATTGTTTTGTCATGAACGTGATGCATGTTCCTTGTCTGTCTTGACCCAAGCCCATGGTGGCGTAAACAGACCAGTAGCATATTTTTCAGCTACTTTGGATCCGGTCGCAGCAGCACTGCCAGGGTGCTTGCGCGCCGTAGCCGCAGTTGGTATCAGCCCCACTCAGAGTGAAGGAATAGTGATGGGACACCCTTTAACAGTCATGGTCCCTCACTCAGTCGAGATACTTTTGACACGTTCCCGAACACAGCACATGACTGGTGCTAGACTCACAAGGTACGAAACAATAATTCTGGGATCACCTAATGTGCCGCTGAAAAGGTGCACTACGTTGAATCCAGCAACCTTGTTTCCCAGTGAAAATGCTGAAATTGAGAACGCTGAAGACATCGAGCACGACTGTCTTCAGGTGACTTAATTTTGCACCAAACCAAGACCTGATATCAAAGATACCCGATTGGAAGAAAATGATCAAATTATTTTTGTTGATGGTTCATGTTTAAGAGATGCACTGGGTGTATTGAAAGCAGGGTACGCTGTATGCACGGTAACAGGTGTTTTGGAAGCATCTTGGCTTCAAGGAGTTTACTCTGCACAAGTAGCAGAATTGGTAGCCCTTACTAGAGCTTGCCAACTCTCTGCATTGATGAAAGTTACCATTTACACTGACAGCCAGTACGGGTTTGGAATAGTGCATGATTTCGGACAATTGTGGTCACAGAGAGGCTTCATGACCTCTTCAGGATCGCTAGTGAAAAATGGCGAAAGAATAAAAGAATTGTTACATGCCATCCAACTACCAGGAGAAGTAGCAGTGGTAAAATGCAGTGCACATTCGAAGGGACAAGATTATGTTTCTCTGGGAAATGGATATGCGGATCAAGTCGCAAGGTTTTGCGCATTGAACTGTATATTGCTTAGGGATGAATGGAATTTAATAAGTGAACCAGAACTCGAACCAAGCGAAATATTTGCTCTAAAGGTGATAGATACGATGGACGAATTGAAATCCCTACAGAATGATGTCAGTGAGGATGAGAAACTTTCGTGGACCAAATCACAATGTGTAAAGAGACTAGATGAATTGTGGGTTTCAAGTGAAGGGAAATTCGTTCTTCCAAATAGCCTTTTGACACAGATAGCCAGATTTTACCATGGACAAGCTCATCTTGGGAGGGATGCCATGATTAGGTTGTTTAAAACTGATTGGTTTAACCCCAAATTCCGTCAAGTTGCTGAAGCAGTTTGCCACCGTTGCGTCATTTGCCAACAGATGAACGCAGGGAAGGGAACCGTAGTAAATTTGAGCCACATTGGAAGAGCAGGGGGTCCATTCAGCAGGATGCAAATGGACTTCATTGAGATGCCTGTGCTTGGAGGCTTGAAGTATGTGTTGGTGGTTGTGTGCATTTTTAGTCACTGGATTGAAGCATACCCTACACGCAGAAATTACAGTCTCACAGTTGCAAAACTACTCTTGAGAGAGTTAATACCACGTTTCGGATTCCCGATCTCTTTAGAATCAGATAGGGGAAGTCACTTCAATAATGAAGTAATAAAATTGCTTTGTGCAGCACTGAACATTGAGCAAAAGCTGCATTGTAGCTACCGCCCTGAAGCATCCGGTTTAGTGGAGCAAATGAATGGCACATTGAAATCAAGAATGGCGAAAATATGCGCATCAACAAACTTGAAATGGCCTGACGCATTGCCTTTGGTACTAATGTCAATGAGAAACACCCCTGACAGAAAGACTGGACTGTCCCCACACGTGATTCTCATGGGCAGAGCTATGAGACTTCCAGCAGTTCCTGCAAATGCGCTTTTGAATATTACAGATGATATGGTGTTAGACTACTGCAAAGGTCTAGCTGATGTGGTTCGATCTTTCTCTCACCAGGTGGAGGCAACCACCTTGCCACCGATCCAAGGTCCAGGACACGCCCTGAAAGCAGGTGACTGGGTTGTGATCAAGAAGCACGTGAGGAAGTCGTGTTTGGAACCCCGTTGGAAAGGACCTTTCCAAGTGATTTTGACGACTACCACCGCTGTGAAGTGTGCGGGAGTTCCCAACTGGATTCACGCCAGTCACACAAAGAGGGTGTTGTGTCCCACAGATGAGAAAGTTGAAGCGCTGAAGTTACCAGTATCTTATAACAAAGTACCAAGCGCTGAGGCAGAGCGAAACAGAACTAGAAGCGAACAGGCAGAAATAGAGGAGGGAGAAATATTCTCTGAGGACGAAGCAACTGATTCGCTTGGGGAAGACCAAGGAGGAGCCTCAGACAGCGACGAAGCAGCTGAAGGTAACAAAGAGCCTGAAGCAGCTGAAAGTGACAAAGAGCCTGAAGAAAGTAACGGTGACAAAGGGCTCGAAAGAGGTGAAGAAGCAGGAGAGCCTGATCAGAGGAGGGCTTTCCCAGAAGCAGACGATACAGAAAAAGAAAAGGAAAACCTGATTGACTCCCCAGAAGGAGGGGACAAGGCAGAACAGAACGGAACTGCTCAAACTCCTTCAGAAGAGATTGCAGGTCCATCAAGTGGACACAGTGCAAAAAGAAGACCAAGCATATCGCCAGTAAAACTAAGAACTAGAGAAACGTTGAACGACAGTGAAGGGTCAAGAGTGAAAGAGAAAAGAAAGGAAGTGTCTGTTGTAGTACCAACACCAAGTGAAGAAAAGGACTTGGGCAAAGAGGAAAGTACCAGTGAGAAAGAATCAAAGAGAGATGCAAAATTGAAAAGAAAAAGGATACCGAGCAGGAGGTATTCCGGTCCGGAGTGGGCGTACGTAGCCAATAACGATTGGTCAGACGAATTCGTATCCCTCAGTCTTGAGAACGAAGAGGCAGAACTTCATTTTGGAAATAAAAACTTTATGGACTCTGTTGACTGAAACCATTGATCACTTGATTGACTTTTCAACCGGCTAAGACATTGCTAACTTAATTGACTTTTCAACCGGCTAAGACATTGCTAACTTGATTGACTTTGAAACCGATTTTGAGACAACGCTGCTAACCGATAAGAGACTAAGGGCCAGATGTAGGAAGGAAGCAATTTGCGAGTTGCAAATTGCGAGTCCTTCCGACTCACAATTTGCAACTCGCAAATTGCTATGCAGTACGGTGTCTCAGACACCGACTGCAACTCGCTATGGGGTCGCAATGACCCACCTCATGAATATTCATGAGGTGGGTCGCAAATTGCGGCCCCATAGCGAGTATAGGCACTCGCTAACATGGAGGCCTGCTGTAGTCAGCAGGCCTCCATGTTAGCGACCTGCTTTTCAATAAAGCAGTTTTTTTTTTTTTTTAATGTAGCCCGTTTTCCCTAAGGGAAAACGAGCTGCATTTCAAAAAATCCGAAACCTTTTGTTTCGGTTTTTTCAGGGCAGGGAGTGGTCCCTTGGACCACTCCCTGCCCTGAAAAAATATTTTGGGGTCCATTCACAAAGGGGAAGGGGTCCCATGGGGACCCCTTCCCGTTTGCGAATGGGTTACCATCCACTTCAAGTGGATGGTAACTGCGACTCCATTTGCGACCGCATAAGCGGTCACAAATGGAATTGCATACCATTGCGAATCGCAAATAGGAAGGGAACACCCCTTCCTATTTGCGATTCGGAAATGCATTTTGCGAGTCGGTCCCGACTCGCAAAATGCATTTCTGCATAGGAAACACGCATTTGCGAGTCGCAAACGGCAAATTTTGCCGTTTGCGACTCGCAAAGTGCTTCCTATATCTGGCCCTAAGCTGCTAAAGAAAAACTGTGTGAACATTGAACTCGTTCAGCTTTGTAAATACCTGCAAATACGCTTTGATAAGGTGTCTTCGACCTTCTGATTCTATACAGATCATGACTAGCTTCACTACACAGGGGCGTAAAATGAAGTATTGTAAATACATGTGTATAGGCTTAATAACCGCATGCGTACTAATAATTGTAGCAATAGTTCTTGGAATGCATGGTAAAAGTGAGAGTGAGACGAATGATGCTTCTACTTCTAAACCTATTATCGTTACTGAACTAACAGCTCTGAAGAGACTTGAGCAAGACGAGAGACACTTGCATGATAAGAAGGAACTTTCATCTAACGTTTTCTATCGCTTACTGAGTGAGTATGTTGAGACCATGGATGCGAAAGATTGTTATGTGTGTACACAAATACCTACCTCAGTAGTGGAGGGGGTAACGTATCACAGCATGCCTCTTACGTATGGAATTACATGTAGTATAGTAGCTTCCAGATTTTATGCTCAAAAAGACATTCATTATTTCTATACTAATTACGATGTTACTTTTGCATATGTCCCCATAATAGGGCACCTAAGTAAGATAGCTCGAGATTATTATGCCAAATTAATGAGGGAATTCTTCGAACCGATGTCACCTTTTCACACAGCTCACGCACATAGAGAGAACCTTACATGCTTGCTTTCACCAGTAGAAATAGAATTTTTAGACCGCACTGATGATAGGAAGAATGAAATGAAGGAGAAATTAGAGAGGGAATTACACGAAAGGACGTCTGTAGATAATTATGCTTTTGCTGCAATAAAGACACAAGGAAAAATAGCTTTAGATACATTGCATGTAGGAAGATTTTGTATACATAGATTTCCATCATATTATGACACAGTTTTTGTGGGAACGAGTGAATGTAAACATACGTATGCATTTCAATCTAAGTGGACGTTCATGCTGAATGGACAAGACCCAGTTATTCCTGGAGTATATTATATTTGTGGACTCAACGCCTATTATCGTCTTCCTAAAGGATGGTATGGAAGGTGTTATTTGGGAATAGTGTTCCCAAAGGTTTACCAACTAGACGACTTAAAGAAATTTCCAAGGCTGTCTGAATCACATCGTGTTCAGAAAAGGGAGACAGCTTCTGGTGTGGTAGGAGATATATTTGAAGCATTGATTCCTTCAGTAGGAGTCATATTGAATTCAATCAAAATACGAAAGTTGTCTACTATTGTGGATAACATGCTGACAAAGTTTTCAGGAGCTATAATCCTGATGGATGCTGAACTTGCTGCAGAAAGAGCTATGACTCTTCAAAATCGGCTTGCCTTAGACATTCTTTTAGCAAAGGATGGCGGCGTTTGCAAAATGCTTGGCACGCGTCACTGTTGTACATATATACCAGACAACAGTGGAAAAATTAGAACGATGCTTACAAATTTAACTAAAGAAAGTGTAGATTTAAAGGAATTGAAAGAACCCGGAGTTTGGGAGAAAGTTGGAAAAGGATTTGCTTCTGTGGGAAATTGGCTCAGCAACGTTTGGAACGGATTGTTACTAAAAATAGTAAAGGGAATATTGATAATATTAATTTGTTTATTAGGCTCTTGTGGAATATGGAAAGCTTTTAAAATGTTAAAAGCAAGGAACAAAAGAAAAAGAGAAGAGAAAATAGAGAACAAAATGGTGGAAATATATAGGGAGAAGTCAAAAGGGACTAAAAGAAAAAGGGAATTGACTGAAGTGCCAAATTACTATACAGAATTTTAATGGAATAAAATTTGTGGGTAGATTTGATGTGATGACATAATTAGTCATCAGAGGAGGGATTGATGACGCAGAAAAAGAAAGTCCGACATATATCCATGCACACCGCGTAATCAATACATATAATATAGAGCGATGTTAGTGAAAGAAATAATGTACGGGGAAAAATGTGCCCTCGGGGTAGTTCGCCATCATTCTGAACGAGCTTTATAAATCATGAAGTATTGGAAATGTAGTAATCCGTCATAATCGCAAATGTATGCCATGATTTCTTGTTTGAAAACTGTTTTGCTTAGCTTAAATTTAGTACAGGCTTTGGCCTAGTTGCTTGGTTTCAAATTCTAACTGCGTGATTTTTTTTCCTTGAACTAATGAAACATATATTCTTGCTTGAAGTTGTATTTTTCCAGTAGAAACTGGCTGGTACACTTATCTCCAAGGTTTCGTGCTAGGCCGGTTACATCCCCTTTGATACAAGGTCAGTCTCTGCAGGTGCGGACAATGAAGGTACAGATAGTAAAATAATTGGCAAACCATGATACAATTTGTGTTCCAAGGCTCCAAGGACAGTGTATGCATAAATGGGCGCTAGTAAAAGACAATTTTTGATTGGACAATTTGAAGCCAACCTATGAACCCTCCAATGGAAGACCCTACAGAATTTGGAATGTTTCTTACTTAAACCCACCGGACAAAGAGAAGTCAGCCATTTTCCTCGATGCCAGTTTGAAGCCTGATGCCAGACTCCAATTTGGACGACACCCTGATGCCCTTTTCTCTATCTGAGAGAAAGAGACTTTAAGAATTCTCACCCTAGAGACTTTAACTTTGATTTGCCCCCATCTTGCCCATGCAGTAACTTTGCCCCATTCTCCTTGCCGCTGCAAGGAAACGTGCCCTTAACTTTGCCCCTTTGAAATTTGCCCCATGCTGATCAACCGGTACCTGAAGGACGAAGACTTTTCTTGAATGCTGATTGTATTTGGTAAATATGAAAGGATAAATGTATTATGCATTGTGTTTTTCCTTCTAGGTACCAACTGCTATTTTGATAGGTTCCTAGCTAGAAGTTTTCCAAATTTGTGTTGACTAAATTCGTTTTGCATGAAGTCCCACATGCCAATGCTAATTAGAGGTTAGTCGAGGTATTCGTTCAATGTATCATGAAGAATTGAAATCTTGTTATGCTGACCGAATGTATGCAATTAGTCAAATACAGTTAGTCACATTGGTGATTTGCATTGCTATAACGGAGTGTATCATTATCCAGATTTTACGTAGATTGCGTTTCTTCCGCCATTATGGACAGCTAGTAATGTTCATATACATATATCAATTGGTTTTGAGACATATATATATCGTGCTAGCTTTGTTAATATAGGGAAATAAATCCACTAACTTCTAATAAACTGGTGTGGTTATTCATGACTGAAAGGTCATGGTGCGCCGAAATACCAACTGTTATTGATTTCTGATGTATTAAATTGATCTATTAATTGAGTACTGATTACCGATTACAACAGTTATTGATTATTGATCTGAGTGACTCGACTATTGAGGATGAGGAGAGCCCGACTCGGTTAAAAGATTCACCGACCTCCAACGTGTCCAGGTACAGGTAATTTATAAAGGCTGGACGCGTTATCATAGGTCATTACAATGGTACGGATTTGATCAGAAGCAGACAAATTAAAGAATGAAGCTATCCTATCAGGATACCATGCCAGTGGCTAAAAGTAGATTTCTGCAGCAGGTGCGCAAATTCTCTGAGCTTTCTTCCCAGCAAAAATGGAACGCAAACACATGATCCTGTGCATTCTTGAACATGCAACTAGACAGTCTCTCATACATAAAACATTCTTTGAAGCCTATTCCCTTCACTCGTCACCTACTGCCTGTGAAACATTTGTTTAAAAAATAGACCTCAAAAGTGGCAGGCAGTGAGGGGCACAGCAGGGGCACCAGCAGGCAGTGAGGGGCACAGCAGGGGCACCTTAGACTTCTAAAACTATGTGTGAAGTAGTAACTTTCAGCTTGTTTCCCCCAACTCTGCCACTATCAGGTGGCTTGTGTTAACACTGAGTTTATTAATGAATATTCATTTGTTCTGAGTGTTGGATTTCCATAGAAATTTATTAACTTAGAGAAAAATAATGCACGCATTTGATGTTGCGCCCCTGTGAGTGGCCGTCAATGTTCACAAAGTGTACTTATTAATGGCTTATTAATATGAAATGTTGAGCTTATGTTTGATTAATGTAGTAATATGTCATACTAGGGGTTATGCATTATTTATTGGCTTTATTCATCATAAGCCTTAACTTAGCAAGGTGTTGGCCTAGCTGCAGGGCCTTATGTCAAGCTGCATTTCTTAGGCGACTGATAAAATGGTTGATTAGAGAATTAAATTGTGATTTTCCACTATACTGACCATGTGTTCGTAGCTAAAGTTCGTTCTTATGAAATATTGCTTGCTAGAAGATGCTGTACTAGCTAGAGAAACAATGTTATCGCAGTATGTGTAAGACTGACCTTCCCAGGAGAAGACAATGGATGCACTGACAGGAGTTTAATTTGCAATAATATTGATAGCCAAGCGATGGGAACGGGAGAAGAGGAGCCAATCATCAACATGTGAACCATCTAGTAGTAAAACGTTAGATATGGGGTTTTAATTTAATTGGACTAAATGTAAACTTACGATTCTTTGACCGATAAGGACATGGGAAGTAGTTTTAGGAAATCTAACTTAGCCAAACTGCACCGAGAGAAGAGGGCCATTAGCTCTATTCTTTCAAACTGGCCAGACAGCCCACTTTTTGATTATTCTGTTCTGAACTGCATAAAGAGACTTTGCTTTTTCTGAACTTTGATGTTGAATCCTGATAACTTGCCGACAGAACTGATGTCCTATTGACGAAGAATTTCACAGCTTCCTCAACCATATTGAGGACAGGTATACAACAATGTTACTTATTGTCATGTCTGTTTGCTTTTGTTTCTAGGTACCAACCGCTATTTTGATGAAGCCATAGGTAGATGTTTTTCCAAACTTGTGTTGATTAAATAGTTTTGCATGAAGGCCAAACATGAGCTTCTGATTTGGTGTTAGTTAGGGTTGTCTCTAATGAAGTTTGCTATATGCAATAACAGTTGATGTCTTTTCTTTGATGAATCCCTTTCGTTTGTGCAGTTATTCTTGCTATTAATTTGTACTCTAACCTTAGAATGTGTGGTAGCTCAAGCGTTGATGAGATTGTGATTCTCTTCGCCGCTTTGGTCAGCCAGTATGGTTTCTGTATGTTTATCATTTGATTTTGAGACTAAGGGAGTCATTATGACCCCGACGGTTAGCGTTAGTGTGGCGGTAGTACTGCCAACAGGCTGGCGGTACTTACCGCCACATTATGACATTGGCGGGTTGCCTGAAGCCAACCCGCCAATGTACCACTCTGACCGCCTTGGTGGTAGTAGCCGCTGGACTGGAGATAACCATCTCCAGCCCGGCGGCAGCCATTGTGCCGCCTGCGGTATTATGACCCCGCCTACCGCCATGGTTTTCGTGGCATTCGTAACCTCACGAAAACCATGGCGGTAGGCCCTATCAGTGACAGGGAATTCATTCCCTGTCACTGATAGGTGTCCCCCACCCCCACCTCTCCAAACATGCGCCCACCCGCCCTACATCCACGCCCCTCTTCACACACACGCAAGCACACACTCATTCACACATACATACACGCATGCATTCATCCATTCACACACACATCCGCACACACTTCAAAACATACACGCAGACACGTATTCCGAATTCCATACATTCATGCACTCACACTTCAATACAGTTACGCAGTCACACTTCAATACAGTCACGCATGCAATCAACACTAAACACATACCCGCATTCACGCACACACTCACGCATACATGCTCACCCCCCCACACACAACACCCCCCCCGTTGGAGACCCGACTTACCTGGATCCAGTACCAATAGGTCCATCAGCCTATATACATCTCCCTTGTAAGTTTATTTAATAAGGTCTGACGCGCTAAAACACTTGTGACAGCAGACATGCGTATAAACACACTGGATCCAGGGGGTCCTCCGGCCAGCAGAACATAGCCAGGCCGTATTATTTGTCATAATACGGCTGCCAGCGGTCTACTGGCGTGGCGCTGCTGGTGGTAGCAGCGACACCTTACCGCCATCCGACAGTATGGCCACAGCCGGATTTCCACCCTTCTTCTGGCGGAAATCCAGCTGTGGTCATAATGTGGCGGATGGCTGGTAGCCATGGCAATGGTCCTTTTGGCAGCCGTCGCCGCGGCGGTAGGTGGTTTTTACTGACGATGTCAAAATAAGGGCCTAAGTTACGTGACATTAGCATTGTTAATATAGGGAAATAAACATTCTAACTTTTACATAAAGGTTTGGTTATTTATGGCTGAGAGGTCATGGTGTGTGGAAATTACTGACTCGTATTGATTATTGATGTCATTGATTGTTGTTGTTATTGATCTGTATTTGTACGGGGTTACGATGTGGAAACTACTCGAAGCATAGTCAATAGGTCCATCAGCCTATATACATCCCCCTTGTAAGTTTATTTAATAAGGTCTGACGTGCTAAAACACTTGTGACAGCAGACATGCGTATAAACACACAGGAACACAGATTGGCCCTTGCAGCATCATTCAATACTTTTTTTTTATATATGCAGCTATGGTTCCGCTTAAGTTTGCTGTGCCTCAACTCACCACCTCCTGACTCAGACTGGCTACGTAGCACTTGGCTACCATAATGGATTTTATGTGTGTGATGGATATGGCAAGCGTCAGTCTCTGTGTCTTATATGCATGGCCTAATTGGTACTTTTTGGCGATTTTGTATAGCACAATCTTGGGCTCAGGGCATTACACGCGAAGCATAAGTTTGACATGAGATGTAGATATACTTTTTATTTAAGGCATGGGGAGGTTAAGCAACTTCTCCAGAATCAGAGTACTTTGAGCTGACAGCGGGATTCCAACCTGGTTCCCAGTTCCAATGTCAGCAAAGTCACATCTCCTCAATCCTGTTTCACTGTAAATAGAATGTAAGGCAGCAGCAGCTCAGTGCCGGAACACACTGTCTATTGACTGCCAAAGCTGCTCATGGGCATGCGCCACCTGAAAGTCTTGTTTGAGCCTGAGCCTGCTGCCACTAGGACAATTGGTCCTCCCACTGCCCAAGGAGAAGTTCTGGTGCACAACAGGAGAAAACTGAGAAGTGTTGGTATCAGTACAGGTGAGTGCTGGTCCATTACAAACACTGTATATATTAAACTTGTATGCGGAGCAGCTAAAAATGTCTTTACTGGTGTCTCCCTACTAAAAGATTCAAGGCAGAAGGGTTGCACAACAGACGTTAACTTATCTTTTCCGTCACCATGTTCATGTCACCTTTGAATAGTTGCCCTGTGTAGTCAGCTGGGTTCGATATATCCATTTCCTTTTTCCATAAGAAGGAGAAACAGAAATGGAGACAACCCTTCTTCATAGGATAGGCACATCCTGGGCAGAAACAGTGTAAGCTTCGGTACGTCAGAGTTAAAGTGCAGCCAGAGTAGCAGCAGTGCGAGCTTTCCCATCACAGGATACATACAAATTAGTTAGGAACAGGGCAAGCTTTGCTTCCTCACATAACAGGTACAGCATTGCAGTGGCAGAGTAAGCTTCCCTCTGCCGCAGAAAGCAGCATGTGCAATATTCCAATCCCCGCAGAACAAATTCGCCAGGGTAAACTAATACAAGTTTTCATCGCTCACAGAACATGTTAAGTCATAAGTGGATTACAAATAGATTTCTGGACCTAGGGCCAGATGTAGCAAGCAGTTTTGCCCATTCTGTGTCTATGGGAAAATGTGTTCGTACATATGGCCCCTAATGTTTACCTCACTGCGGATAATATATGGGTGGATGAGTGAGTGAATTTGCAAGTTCTGACACCCGTCCTACTTAGGTGACATTCCACATCAGCATCCTGAAAGTACTGCTGCTGTCACTTTTAGATCCAGTTGCTGCTGTTACCAAGCACATCTGTCAAAAACTGGACTCTTGCTATACCTATACAGACAACTTCCTTACTTATGGTGTGAAAGAGGATGGGGAGAATAAGATTTGTCCTGTTTAGCACTTTAAAGAAAAAATGGCAAAATAAAACATCTGTGCTCCTCTTTTGTTCTACCCCACCATTGCTTCTTCCGCCTCTATATTCCCCATTTCTCTAATAGATATTTCTTTCTGTCCCAGTCTCTGTCTATCCTGTCTCTACCTCTATCCATTCTCTACTTTTCTACCTTTGCCCTGTCATTCTGTTTCTCTCCCTCTATCTCATATGCACATCTTTTGCTCACATTTTGTATATTTTCTCAGTCTCTTCTCATTTTCTCTCGCTCCACCTTCGTTTGTGTTTTCACCTTTTTCTCTTACCTTCAAGGGCCTCACACTCTTCACTCACACCTGTCCCTCTCTCGCACTATTCTATACCTCTTTTCTGTATCATACATACCTCTGCCACACTCTTATTCTTTTCACTCCTTCACCCCTCTATCTCTCAGACACTCCACTCTCTTTCTTATTTCTTCTACTTCTGTCTCCGTCAGCCCCACGTAAGGCCAGCACAAGTGTTTTTGCCATCACCAAAAAGGTATATTTTTCTGAGCCATCCACCCTATCAATGGTACCACATTTTCTGTTTGTACTGGTTATTTGATGCACCTGGTGGTAGCCCAGGTATCCACATAGTATTCTCCTCCACACAAATTTCCCCTGTACTCATATGTTTCTCACTGGCCTCTCTTCTCACAGCAACTCAAACTCTTATTTTCTTAAATGCATGCGCCTCACACTTTCTCTTCTGACCAGCCTCCGTCCTTTTTCTAACTCACATACTCCCCTCTCCCACACTTTGCATTTGCACTCATTTCAGCAGTGGCGCAACCACACTTGAGCGAGCCCCCCTCCAAAGTACATGCAGGGGCCCCCTTCTGAGCTCACTCAGGAGCTTGCAGCCTAGGGTACTGTGCTGAGGGGCCCCCCTGGAGCTCGCCCACCCCCCACACCGCAGGGGCTGTGGGGGCCTTTGTTACTCCACTGCATTTCAGTACATCTTTTAAGACACAAACACACATTCTATTCCTTTTCTAAGGCCATCCTTGCTCTCGGAAACCCCACTTACTTGCCCTTCCCACACACTTAACATCCCTCTTGCTCATAATCCCTTTCTCAGCTTCTGTTTCTTAAAAGCACTTTCACGTTTTTGCTCGCTCTCTTGCACAGGCGCACATATTCAAGGAAGGCTATATTTGTATGGTCCCTATCACCAGTTCACATGATGAATAATCATTTTAAAAAATGATGCTCTTAAAAATAAAGCTGTGTACCACAATTTGGCAATAACGACTTCTGAGGTCCTGCTGACAAGCTGTAGTCTGCCTCGTATGTCATGGACTGTAATGCAAGGAAGGAAATTGGCACCGTGGCTGCTGTTTGATTTGCAAAAAATATCAATCATTTCATGATAACTCTCGTGAATAATGTTTCTGCTGGTGAGAGATTCGAATTTTGTCTAGTGGCAGTTTTGACTCATCACAGTAGCACAAAGGGTTAATGTGTCTGCTGCAAAGAACGTGTATCATGCAAATCACAGAACTGAGGGCCAAATTTACAAGGAACTAGTGCAGCACGGTGCTAAAATGGGCAGCGCCAAGCTGCGTCAATTCTGAAACACAGGGATGCACAGTATTTACAAAAATATGGCGCACTCCTGTGTTTCCCCTAGCGCTGGTGCTAAATTTAGCTACCAAGGCAGGCGCCTTTGCACCTTAGAGCAAGGGTGTCTGCGTTGAAGGGAATGGTTGTTTATGTGCTGGAAGGTGTTGTAGCACACATGGAAGTAGCAAATCGCCATTATTGAATGATTGTTTATGTGCAGGAAAGGAGACCTTCCTGCACATAAACAATCATTCATGGCGTTTTGCTCTTTCTATGTGTGCTGCAGAGTGCAGCACACAGAAAAAGCAAAAACAAGGAGAAACAAAAGTATTTCTCTGTGTTGCCCATTTTTGCATTTACGATTCCTTGTAAATCTGAGGCAGCGTCAAAAGCAATGGGTATTGCGGTGGAAACATCCACCGCAACACCCATTGCACGCCCTGTAGCGTAACAAAAAGTGACATTCCGGTGTCGCTAGGCGCTAGTAAACATGCCCCTGAGTGTGCCAGAACTGTATGTTGCACTTTGATAACATTGAATGTATGTCAGAGAGGTGCTATGGTGAGATGAGGGGCACTGATGTAAGGTAGAAGTGAGGGAATTCGTGGAGAAGGACGTCCTGGGGGAGGGTTCCAGAAAAGACTATCACACTGGGCGCCGTCAGCGCTAAAGCCGGTCCTGATTCTAGTCTGAACTCAACGAGCTGATGAAGAAACATGGATACTTAGCAAATTCGAGAAAAATGAAATGAAAGTTTCGAGCCATTTACGAATTACTGTAGTTTGTATTGATTCTTTGTTTTTCCATGTATTGATCAGTAGCCCTACTTATGAGCATGCTATTTGGATCAGCCCAAGCCCAACCTAAGTAACTATGCTCTAGACAGGCGCACAGGTGCCAGCCTCTTCAAAAAGGTTTTCAGCACCTACGCACAATGCTCAGCCTTTGTGCTGAACCTCCTCAAAACGTTGAGGGACGCCAGTGCTGCCAGGCCACCCATTTTCACTTCACAGAATATGATGTCAGCCCTTCCTACTCAGGGTTCCAAAACGGAAAATTGTGGTTTCTTATTGGGGCAGAGGCATAATTGACAGAGGCGAGGGGTCCAATCGTTATACTTCTCGAAACACCAGCTGTTTTCTGACTCTAAGCCGGAGTGTGAACCAGAGAAACACCACTGCTCACTTCTATATGTAAGCAAACACGTTACATGGCAGCGCGTGTATGTTATCTACATAGAAAAATATGCTGGCTCCGTGGCAAAGCCAGTAAATAGGCAGTAGACATTTCCTGCAGCATCACTGATTTCATTTTTTTCGGCTCCTTTTGTAAATTTGCAGAAAGCGCCAGGGACCCCATATGGGTGGTTTTGTGTGTGCGGTGGGACGATTAGGGTTACAACATTCCTTCCCTGTTGCTTCACCTTAGGAGGTCCGACGTTGAAACCAGTCACTGACAATCTGCTGATTTGTACTTATTGTGTTTTATGTGAAACCACCAGATATGCCAATCCAACAAAATGAACTGTCAAGCTTGGCCTGGCTTTCCAAGGCAAAACCCATAATTTTGTAATGAGGATCCTCTGCGGCCCGTAAACGTCTGCAGAGTGATGTAAAAGCCTCTCCAATTTTAATGTTTACAAGATGGCCGCAGGGTAGGAACCAAAGCCAAATTTGCATTTTCCTGGACATGCTTTCTTTATTACATATTTCAGGGAAATATGATTATATTTTAATAACCGTATAACCGAGTTGTCTAGCAACTTTTGGTTTACCACATGCTGATCATAGCAAGGATATAGTAACTGACAAGTGACATTTGTTTCGAGTTGTATTTTTCAGAGAAATGCTATTTTACTTCACTCTTCGTTTGGTGCTATTGTTGCAAACAAATATATATATTCTCAGATTATGCCAATAGGAAACTTTGTTTTCACACTCCATTCTATCCACTAACGTTGAATGCCGGAATACTCCCGAGTCTATAGATTTACATTTGGGAAATACATAAGTTAAAAGATGCTCTTGCATTTAACTTGACTTTCCCTAATATATATCCTTTTCTAATTTTTAGGTATATCAATAGAAAGAGTACCAGCGTAACCAAAATCTGATCTGGCACAAATGCTCGATAATGAGGCCTTTCATGGTCGGATCATTGCAGCAGAACCAGCATGGAAAGAGGCCTCTCTCTGACTTTCAGCACACTGGGAAAATGATAGCGTCAGTGGCGTAAAAAGAGGCTGCGGGGATCCCCAAGTTCAGCCCCGCCCCAACACAGTACTTTGACCTGAGAGCTCCTCCCCTGCGTTAGCCGCAGGGGTGTGGGGAGCATGTACTGTGAGGGAGGGGGGGAAAAAGCAATAAAGAGATGGGGACAGAGTTCAGCTTTTCTCAGCCATTACAACAAATGGTTGTCTCTCCTGTCATGTACAGCATACAGAGTTGTGCCTTCTAACAGACAGATAGCCAGTGCTTAATTTGTAGAAAAATAAGTGCACATATTGTCATTGTCATTGTCAGCGCTTCCAATGGCTGCACCTACACAACTCCTATCACACTGCTACAAGTGTGACAATTAATTCTGTTCAAGGCTCCCAAACCTATAGGAATGGCTTAGCTGGCATTCATTAGTTGTTTATTGAATTAGTAAACAACTGTTTTTGTGCTCATCATTAAATTACAAAAAACAGAACCACCATAACCCATAATTTTGTAATGAATATCCTCTGCTGTCAAGTGCCGGTGTTGGCAATTAGGTGACGAGGCACCGGAAACCAGTGTCTCAAATTAAGTACTGAAGATAGCCATATAATTGGAACTGTAATTGTATTAGTTGACCTATGAAGGGAAGTTCTCTGGTTTACATGCTGGCAACCACTGCTATTAAAAGACTGTAAAGTGTCTGTATGGAGGTGAAATATGGTAAGTCCTTTGTCTGCCACATTTCAGAAGCGACATTACCTATGCTATAGAGGGGGGTGAAGCTGGCAACAAAGGAGACAGTGCAGCAGAGAGGAGCTAGCTAACACGGAGAGCTGCAACGCCTAAGGGTGCACCTGTAAGGGAATTGCAGATTCTCCTAGCCAGTTGTAAAGGAGAGTCCTGATTTAACTAAAGACAAGGAAGTAAATATTATGCCGTCTCTTTTCTCTCTGTTTATTTCACAGTCATTTAAGCACTACATACCCTATAATGCAATTCCCTCACAGGAAATTACAAAATCAAAGTCAATTCAGAATACCATATTAAAGGGCCAAAAACCACAACCTCACCCTCTTTTCTTGATGAACTCAGATAGTTCCAAATCTGTGTGGAATTCTGAAGAAAATAAACAATAGAAAAAATCCAAAGCGCAGCCAAAGCTGATCATCCGGTTTCGCCCTATCACCATCCTGGTCCACCATTCCAGGTCAGACTAATAGCCACCCTAGTGCACGCCAGACCTTGACAACTCAGATTGCCGACTGAGCGCTTGAGGTTGGCAATTTGAATAATCAAAGCTCAGATCAATTTCCATTTTTAGAGTAGAAACATTTACAGTGGAGGGATAATATCTGCGTTCTTGTCTTAAATAAAATCAGGACTCTCCTTCACAGCTGGCTAGGAGAATCTACAATTTTATTACAAAACAGATGCTCATATTATGCATGTTCAAAGCATATTTACTACCACATTGATGTATGCTCAACCGGTTTATAATAAAAAGTCTTGAAAATTGATACTCTGAACCAGTGTGCTGATTTTAGGATGTTCTCTGGCCTATCCCCAGCCCAAAAGGCCTTGAAGGCAATAGTTCTCCTAGCTGAATGCACCCCAAAAAGAACTGTGTCCAACCCTGCCAATGTCATTATTTGCATAACCCATCTGCTCAATGTAGTGGAAGACACAGGATCAAATGGTCTAAGCAGAGCTATCAATAATTGAGAGGCTGCCATCATTATATGCTTAGGTAACAACATATAGTACTTAATGGGTCTTACCACACAGAACTTTGGACATGACGGAAAGCTCGGAACTGCATATGAGAAGATGCTTTTTTTGTATGCCTTGTAATTTTAAAATGCACTCCATTCATGGAAACTCTCATCTCAGAAATGTCCAGAACCCTGGCATCTGACACCCTCCTCGAAGACACCAAGTATGACAGCATCACAGCAAAACCATGTCATATCCCACATAATTGCATACCTGGGTTTAGGGGGATTCATGTATCTTAACCTCCCTTCATCAACCCACATACCAAGGGGTGTTCCCCTACCAAACTAACATCCACGTTTCATGCCGCCTTGATATGACTGACCTGACATATAACCAATAATGCTTCTGCACCATGCATGAGCTGCTGCCAATAATGCCAGAAAGTTCAAACTTCCTAATACATCCACTGAAATGGGATCCTCACCCCTTTTCACTCACCCATGTTCCCCATGCTTCCTTGTCTGCCTTGAGTATATCCTTGTCTCAAAGGTCTGATGTATCCTGAAGCTGCTTCTGAAAGTTGTGGCACATCTTCAAATGCCCTGAAAGATTCCAAACCACCAGATCCAACCTTACCTACATGACTAGACTTTGAGTTTGTCCATACCGCTTTCTCAAAATCTGAGGGAAAAATGGAAGCAGAATTTGGTAATCTGTTAACAGCTTCAACAGGATAGGATACTACAGCTGACTCACCCAGAATTGTGTGATAACCACTACGTTCACTAACTGCAAATCTGGGCCAGACATCATTGAATGGAAAGAAATCATAGTGAATCCCCCAGACCAGTCCTGGAGAAATCCACCAGTAGCCATAGCTTCTGGATCTGGTGCCCAGCTCTAGCCTGGAGACAAAGAGATCTATATTGACTAGTCTTCAACTTTCCTGCAATATTCTGAAATCTGTCAATCTAGCCTCTACTCGCTGCTGGCAGAAAGACTTTGCGAATACCACCACGTTGGCCTGCCATGGAAGATAGTCCACTTTCAAGGAGACTTCCTGCTGGGAGAAAACCTCCCATGGTACTTTAGCCAACTCCACCAGAAGTCTTGACCTTGTACGCTATAGTTTGTTGATATATCTGATGGTTGTCACATTGTCCATGCGAAGGAGTATTGCACATTTTACTCTGTTTTCATTTCAAAAACTTCAAATCACAAAGGAATGTGCAGGAAGCTCTAAACAATGTAGGCACATTAAGGACTAATTCTCTAACCATCCTCCACCAGTCCTATAGGTGCCACACTTTGCACCCTATCTGTATTGACTGGCATCTAAATCTAATACTAAATCTGGGTACTTAGGGAAGATGGCACTACCGCTCCAAGCCTTTATGTGGCGTAACCCACATTCTATCTCTTCTCTTCCTTCCTCATACAGAGGAATCAACTGGGGTAAGCCAGACCCCTATGAGGATGTTTTTTTAATCTTTCCTACCCTCTGTAATGGAGTGACCCTGGAAATACTGCCTGAATTGAAGAAGAAAGCAGTCTTACCACCCTTGCCAGGTGCCTGAGGGAAATCAGAGGGTGTGGCAGAGTATCCCCTCTTGATAACCTTTAGCTTCAAATCCGATACCCTTAATATCCCTATGTCTGAATCCACTAAAAAGCCTAAAAAACTGTTTTCCTTGAGGGCATCAAACCCAACTTTTCCACATTTATTATGAAGTCTAGCTTCTGGATTACATCCGCTGCCCCCAGGGCCTGTTTCAACAGAGGCTGCTTCTCCTGTTCTAGAGCAATTACATTGTCTAAATATTCCACCATCCTCATGCCCCTGGATCGGAGAAAAGTCAATACCAGCTGCAACAATTTGGAGAAGCAGTAAGGAGCTGAGGAGAGTCCAAAGGGAAGGGGCCTGAAACAGTACATACGATCCTGCCAAAGGAACTACAGATGTTTCCTGTGACCATGACAAATGGGAACAGTGAGATGTGCATTCTTTAAGTCCAACCTTATCATCCAGTCCCCTTGGAAAATAATTTTATGCACACAAAGTATAGTTTTCATTTTAAAGTGCCTGTATAACATATATTTATGGAGGCCTCTTAAGTTTATGATGGGTCTGAGCATTCTATTTTTCATTTGTACAAGGAAAATAGTGCTAATAAATCCTTCCAGATGTCTGTAACATCTCTCTATTCCCCATTGCAGAGAAGATCCCACACCTCCATAGAAATCAACTCTTCATCTCTTTGGGAGAAATGCATTGGAAAAAAAATCTCGTCTTGAAAAGAAGGAGCAAACAAATAGATCTGAAACACCTATAGTGCCTGAAACAACCTTGGGTTTTGAGAAATAAGATGCTATTCCTGCACAAAAGAGGGCAACCTGCCCCCCAATTTGTGCCAGGGATAGAGTAAGAACTTTCACCTTGTGCTCACCTTGCTTGTCCTTCATATGAGCCAAAGTATCCAAAGGCTTGGCCAAACCAAGCTGGTGGTTGTACTAGTGTGTAGAAGTTTGCCCGGCCAGACAATTGACCACTGAATCAGCCAGCCCTGGGGGAAACCCTACCTTTCATCAACAATGTATGTGCCTTCTCTGGAAAGCAAGAAGCCTTACATATTTGCCAATTTATGTAATGTAGTCATCTCCAGAGACCCTTGAAAACAGCATCCAGGGAACAATCTGACAGCTATATGCTGTCGGAGTAAAGCGCCTGGACCTCACAGCAAGAAATACACAGACAATACAATGCAAAAATAATTCATCCTTGCAAGGTAGGAGTGATCACACAGTACTCCCAGCATATGTGATGGCAATGTAACTCTTGATCTTCCACTAGGACTGGTTGATTCTCTGAATATATTAATTTAGGGCAGCTTACATCATCCTTCATATCATTGAAGCCCCCTTTACTGGACCTGTTACACTTAGAACTTGAGCAGGTGGCTTGTTTGTCACTCATGCAGGTAAGTCAGTTAAGTAAAACATGGCTAGACTGTTTAATAAGATAAACACCGCCTTTGCCATTTTGGCCAGTTGAGCGGTGACCCCTGTAATTTATTACACCATTTTTCAGTAGAGTAAGTTTTTGGAACATGTTTCTGTAAATAGACTGGGATAGAAAAAAATGTAGTTATTATTGGGGTGGGTTCAAAAGTGGGCTGGTGGGAAATTAGGAAAGGGAATTGAATTGTTGGCAGAGGTCAGAATCAGTCTAATATTGCCTAAAATACCCCTAGTGCTCCCATACACAATGCATGCTTTAATGTGCCACATACTGGGAGAGGATGCTGAACAATGACTTGTCTTGGGGCTCCAAATTAGATTGCTCAACTGGAATATGAGGGGCTTCAATAGCTCGCTACGAAAGTAATGATATACCAGAACAAACAAAATTCTCTTTCTTGTGCTTAAAGAGAGCCTTCTGTTGAGCATAGGGCATGAAGGCTTGAGCAAATGGTTTGAATATCATGGGTAGTACGCATCTTTTAGGATTTATTCCAGAGGAGTAATTACAATGATTCCTCATTCGGTGGGCGTAAGGGTTGAGAAAACTATCAGGAATGACAATGGAAGATAAGCCATAGTACATGGAAATCTACTAGGACAGGGTTTAACTCTAATCAATGTTTCTACACAAGCTTTGTTGATGCTAGCTTTTACACAGCAATTATGGGAAAGTGCTGGGAATCCTGGATCTCTCTGACTATGCTGATGATTTCAATACAATTACAGATGCACGGATACAGCAAGTGACCAAAATATTTTTTTTATATCAAGAATTCGATCAAATAGAAGTTACACGACAGGTGCACCCAGAACGAAGACAATCTGCATTACTGAACCATACATGATGCATTTTCAAGGATAGAGCAGATACTGGTGTCACCTAAGTGATACATAATGACAACAGTTTCACAAAATGCCTAAAATACTGTCTGATTACTCACGGCTCCTCCACCAGTTAAGATTCATACTGAATTACAACAATATTAGACCTTAGAAAATTAAAAGCACCTCCCTGATGGATTCTAAGTTGAGCACATCAAATTGTACATTGGAAGGTAAGAGCACTCCTGCTAAAGCAAGCCGTGGGATGGCATTTAGAGCCTAAAACCGAGGGGCATGAATAGCTAAAGATAATGGGGTCTTAAATCTATTTGAGGAATCCTGGATATACAGAACAAGAGGCTGAAGGAGCTGGAGCTGTAGCATGAAACAACGGGAGACAACAGGAGTGCAAGACGTCAGGGAAGCAGCCAATGGAGAGGTTATCTTCATAGGGTGACAAGTATAGCAAGGCAATAGGGTGAGAGGGACAGGTGTAGCCACACACTTGCAAGGCTATACAAGCAAATACAACCAACAAGTGGGAGGCAAAGACAAAAAGGGTAAAATAGTTGTGGGTGAGGAAAAGATTAATGCCGTTTTTTCTGGTCATTATCGAAAAATACATTGAACAAAATTATGAATTCCCACTGAGTGGATCGAGCAAAATCGCACTCAAGTGTGAAAGCATCTGATTGGTCAAATGCAGTGGATCTACTGCTGTGGATTGAAAAGAAATGGCGAGTGTGGCATAACGAGCCATATATACTAAGAGAAATTAAGGAGCGCATTATGCTCCCACTGCCTAGTGACAAAAAACACAAAACATAAAATGTTTACTAGTACTACAATGGTTACAAATTAATTAAGATGCTATCCACAAGGGAAAATTGTTCCAAAAGACTAGAGAAGCCATCATCAAGTCCTTGCCAAGGTACTGATGAAAGTGTTAAATAAACTAATGCTGATACTAAATAGTTCAGATCAGTCAGTTTTATCAGGGCGCCCCTGGCTACACTAGATACTGAAAAGACCATTGCCACAATAGGAGTCCAATGGAAGTCTAGTGCAGATTGAGAGTGGGTTAATTTTCAGTATTTACATATCATTGTTATTCAGCATCAGTGGCTAGAGTCAGCTTCATAGTGACTCGTAGAACCAGACTGAAAAGTCCATTATCCTCTCCATTATTGATGATATCTATAGAGCTGTAACAAGGGAAGGGAAGCCTCAATATGGAGGACATGAATCTTACAACCATGTTACTTTGTTAAATATTTATAGAGACAAATACTAGTATTTATTAAGAACCCTTGAGTGGATCTACAACCACTGGCTGAAGCAACAGTGGACTACAGACTTCTCAGAGATGCACACAAACATGGGTACATCTAAATTGCATCCTCAAACATAGTAAATTCACATAGTAGGCGGAGTAACTGCCTACACACTCACACAATATCATAACTACACACATCACAACAATGACCACCACACAAGAACGGCACTCACCTGACTGTCACATACAGCAACACAACACACAACTAAAAATACACAACAGCGGGCCCACATGCAAGTGGCACACAAGCTGACACAACCACATCACCCACTACAGCGCTCTCCACCTCAACCAGCCAATCCAATCCCACACACACATACACGTACTGACTCACATATACAACATTACAGGTACGGTCCCCTTGCAAGTGCGATTGTGACGTTATTGTGGTGCCAACAATAATTTGGCAATTAATACTGACACCATAATGACAGTTGTGTATGTGTGAGATATGTGTTATGTGCCAGTGTATCCCCATCCATGTCTGACACAATTGTGCTTTCGACATATGCATTGTTCCAGTAATTTTCAAATATACATGTCACAGTAATTTTTGAAAATTACTGTGACAATGCATATGTCGAAAGCACAATTGTGTCAGACATGGATGGGGACACACTGGCACAGAGCTCATGTGCAGTGACCCCACAATGTACGCAGGCAATGTGAGCTCCCTGATTTCGAGTCCGGTGATAGGGGGCCGTGTTTTCTTCGTGGTCCAGTGGAAGCAGCAACAGAAGGTCTTGTCTAGTCGTGTCCAAGCAAAAGCAGAAGTGGAATCTGGAAAAAATTTATATTTTTACCTCATTTCCCCCCATATCTGCCAACTCAGGTGTGAAGGTCGGACCTCCCGAGTTGGCTTGGCAGTAAGGCACATCGAAATCTCTTTGGTGGTAGGAGTGGCTGGAGTCAATGCAGCTGAGGATTCCTAGCATATTCGGGGGACTCGGGTGGTCTATTGCCTATGGGAACGTCAAAATCTAAATTGGGCAGTCAGCCTGGCAAGCCGGCGAACGGAATTTCCATCAGAAAACTGATGGCGGGACCATTACCACCAAGATCTAAATCAGATACTAAGTTAATGCTTTGCAAACATACCAGCGTTAGACCAATCCACTGCTTTCCAAATCTCATCCAAGTGTCCTCCAGTCCAGAAAGCCTTTCTAACCATTTCATCTCCATTGAATGTGCTGCAAACCGTTACATGTTTATTCCAGTTTCCTGAATAATACACATCATCCACCTTACAATTGTTACATTCATTATGGCTTTATAAGAGTTCACACAGGATATCCAAAAACTATTTTCTCCATCATCTCTCCTTTCCAATACTCTTCTCTCAATTTCTTGCATGCAGTCCACAGCACACACCTTCTTAAAATCTTCACATTTTAAATACAAATTTGAGCTAGACACAGTCTTTGTTTTTTTCTATGTTTCAAATAATACCCAATCTTGAGTATCTCCCATCTTGAGGATCTTGGCCTCCTTAATCTAATGCTTTTCATAGGCCTACATATCAAAGCATTTCTTCCAATATGTTTACTATTTACTTGACCATAACTTGAGCACAACCCACTGATATTGCCGATCTGTAACAAATCATTGCTGTGTAACTTAATACTTTTGCAAACTGCTCCAATAAGCAATCCAAACCTCTCTTTCAAAAGAAAGTATCTTTCAAAAGGCCTGTGAAGCATTCAGGTTTCAGGATATTTTCCAAACAAGAAGGTTCAGCACTTCCGTCATCATCAAATAATGTTTTGTTGGAGTGTGTCTTTTAAAGCAATATTAATACAAAATCTTGCAATATATTTTGTGATGAAGCTGCATAGAAAATGTGTTAACATAGAAAATAATGCACACGCTTTAAATATGCCCACGGGGAGTGGCTACCAATGCATACGAGGACTAATGAAAAGGCTTATTAATTTTGAGTTTTATGCAATAATGTTTGAATTTGTATTATTATATCATAATTAGAGTTATGTGTTAAGAGTTGCTTTATTTAACAAGAAGGGCTTTAGCTTAGCGAGGGTTTGGGCCTTGCTGCCTGGCCTCATATTGAATTGCATTTTCTAACATGTAGTGTGCTGTTTTCCTGAAGGACACAAACCTGTACTTTTCCAAGAGCTATATGTGTGTAGCCGTAGTAAATTCTTTCTCATGAGAACCGGCTAGCTCAAGGCGACGTTCTTGCTAGATGCAACAGTGTAATTTGTAACAGGTGCAAGGTTAACCGTACTAGGAGAGGACAATGAAGACACTGACTGGAGCGCAAAGTGTAACATTTTCTACCTGACATTCCAACCGTTGAAGACGTCAATAACATGGACCAATCCGTGACATGGGAACTGTGAACTGTGGAAAATTCTAGTAAGGTGCTTACCGAATTATTGGACAGAGATAATAATGTACCAAACTTTATCCAATGAGGAATTAGGGAATAGTTAGACAGTTTTGATTTAACGGCGTGACCCAAGAAGAATTCACTCCACTTCAATTCACTTCAATTCACTTTACTTCACTCCACCTCGCCATCTCCATTTCGTCATTCCTTTTTGCTCTAGGACATATTCCTGAGTTTATTCTGAGTACTTTAAACCATCCTCTACCCCGTTCCTGCCTGATGCTAACTCCTCCTCCATCTGAAGGAAGCAATCATTTCCTAGCTATGCTATCTTGAGACTTTGCCCCGTTCTATCTCTGCTGATGGTGAATCAACTGATGTCCTGAGGACGAAGACTGACGCTGTTTGCTGATCTGTTGGATTGGTAACTAGCCGATGCAAATTGTGATTGTCTATTTGCCTTTCTTTCTAGGTACCAATTATTATTTTGATAGAGGCCTTAGTAGAGATGTTTTCTAAATTCGTGTTCACAAAATGTTTTGCATGAAGCCCAACATGCTAATGCTAATTTGAGGTTAGTTAAGGCGTTCACTAATATCTCGTGCAAATAGACAAATGACTGAGTTCTTGCTTTGTTGATTCATGTACTAATGAGACTCTGCTAAGTTGATTCATATTAATGATGTGCCCAAATATTGAATGAATATAGTCTATGCATTGATTAAGTTGTGCTCTGATTACTAATTTGGAGTGTTTCTGACGTGGTTTATAGTTATTGAGATTAATAGACACGATATTAGATTGTAACTAATAGGGAAATAAACAGCCTAACAATTAATTAAACTGGTGTGGTTATTCATGACTGAAAGGTCATGGTGTGTTCAATTATTGATTCTTATTAAATGTTTATTGATTAGTGATTGTCATTATTGATTGTTCATTGATTTATTGATTGGTGATGCCAAGAAAATATTTCGTACTGGGAAGTCCCCAAACGTGGTCCAAAGGTTTGTCGACCTAAAAGCGTCCCCTTGAAAGTTTACTTATTAAGGCTCTGCCGAACTAACAGTTTCTTTCCCTCTGTATTTATCAACAACCTTTCCCTTGCTGGAAGTATACAAGGTGCTTTGAAAGCCAACTCCAGCACTGTTGAAAACCACGATTATGTAGCTCAAAGGGTGATACCACAAACCAACTGAAATCTCTCTCTTTTCACCTTCAGCAGAGCCCTGAGAATCATTGCAAATGGTGGGAATGCATACGTTTATTGTGCAGACCATGTTTGCTAAAATGCATATACTGCTTCCGTTCCAGAATCAGTAGTGTTTGTCTATTTGGGAAGTCAACCTTCTTACAAAGAGGTCTAGCTGAATTGGACCCTAATGCTTGTCTGCCTCCATGAAGCAAAATGGATCTAATTTCCATTCACTGTAATCTCTCAGTTACCCTGAATTCCAATCTGCTACTGTATTTATATTCTCTGGCAAGTAATCTGCTTTCAGAACCATCTGGTGTTCAAAACAAAATATCCTCATATTAGAAATTTGACAGTTGCTTGGACCCGCCTCACCCTTATCGATTTATATAAGCCACTGGAAAGATATTGTCAATGCACATTAACACAGCTTCCCCTTTCAATTTCTCCTTGAAGCTTCTTAATGCATACAACCCTGCTGTAATTTCCAGGGACTTTAAATGTTGGAATCTGTCCAAATCTTAATATTGACTACCAGGCTTTTGTGGGCCTAAAGGTGCTCCCCAGGTATATAAACTTGCAATAGTTTCCAAAACAATATCTGGTACACAACAAAATATGCCTCTGCCAATCCATGCTGCCAAGCTCTCCAGCCACCAGTTTAACTCTTCCTTCGCTTGTACTGTCAAACCTGTTTTGTCTGCATACCACAAATCTTTCCTCAGTGCGTCTGCTTCACTCTCTGCAATCCACAGCAGTGTAAGGGACCTGGAAATATTCCCTGTATGGAAGATGAAAGAAGTCATATAATTCTTGCTAAATACCTTACTGATATATTCCCTTTTCCTAAAACACGTTGTATCTCTTTTTTATCAACTTCCGTCCTGTAAGAAATAAGATCACTTTCTGTGCATCTGTATTAAAACCCAAACACTCTAAATTCCTCAAAGGCATCACAAAACTCTTGTACTCAATTATGATGAATCCCAGGTTTTCCAAAATTACTCCGAGCATCATCAGTCCCCACTTCACCACTCCAAAATCTGTGATATCATTAGAATATCATCCAAATATATTATTTAAGAGATCCTTCTTTCTCTTAAAAAAACCTACCACTGCCCTTATTTCTTTTGTAAAACACCAATGTGCTGAGCATAACCTGAATGGTGAGAAATGAAACTAGTATAACTAGCATCACTAACCAATCGTTCTCTAATAATGTGTTCCTCAGTTGATGGAACCCTTTCATCCTGAAATTATGGTAAACCAAATATTTCTTCAGCTCACTCATATGTATCACTGGTCTCTATCCCTTGTCTTTCTTTTCTACTAAAAAAAGATTGATAACATAACCTTTTGCTCAATCTCCTATTGGAAGAAAAACATGTTTGTCTACCATCTGATTTATTTCTCCATATAATACCACACCTTTTGTCTTGAGTTCAAAGTAATTATTTTGGGTCTTTGTCCTGAATCAGCATTTCTGTGAGTTCTGTTTTGACACCTTGAATAGTTTCCCATGGGTCTTTTGTGAAATGAAAGTCAAATGTTTACAAATCAATTTAAATGCCTCCTACCATTCTTGCGATAAAACCAGAGTATAGCCACTCTACTTACCTTTGTTTGTCCTCTTCCTATTAATTCTGGCTTCCCTATGATGATATTCCTCTTTGAGGTAAGAAGCCTGTAGCGGTTTGAAATATCTTCTCTGATGATTGTTATACTGGTACCTTGACCAGCCACGTCTGGAAGACAGTCCCCTTCTACATGCCCTACTAAAACACTGTCACCAAGTGTTTTTCTCTTGGTATACTGGGCTTTATCAAGCACTGTGAAAAGTAGAAAGTAATTTCCAATACTCTTCACCAAATCTTTTCCAAAAAATAAACCTTTTACATTCTCCCTCCTTTCCTTCTGTGCCGTGTCCCCTAATTTGTGATTGATTATCATCAGTTCACATACCTCGAAAACGGATGAGAAGTCTGGCTAAATTAGCCCCATAGGACAATTGTTTGGCTCTATTATATTTACCAGGGTTTTCATGTGCAAACAGGGTTGTCCTTGTGTTGTTCAGACTACAGCCTGGGTGGGCAGTTTTAACCTGCCATTTCAATTTGGGCAAGTAAACTTTTTGCCAGGCCTAATCGTCCTTTTTAATACTTAGAAGTCACCGCTAGGGTAAACCTTAAAACGCACTGTAGTTAAAATGCAGGGCCTGTATACTTACATGTCCTGGCAATGAAAAACCTCCAAAGTCATTTTTCACTGTGGCAAGACTAGGTCTACTATAGTTTTACACTGTTACCTTTACTAAGTGCTACATTCAGTTTGGAAATAGCTAGAAAAAATGTTCAAAGACTGATTTTCATAGTAATATAAATTCTAACATATTGGTTAAGTCAGATTTTACATTACCAATTGGGAAATGACACTTTTTGAAAATTGCCCTTTTGCTGCGTAAAACTGAAAGTCCAGGTTTTACCTGACCCCTAGTTGCTCCCCTGTGGTGAGATGTGTATGCTCCCAGACAGTAAACAAAGGGATCTAGCTGTGGGAAAGGGAACTCCTCCCTTGACAGGATGGCTTGGGGGCTCTGCCCCTGCCTGAGCTTAAAAGGATGCCTGCCTTGTCACTGCAGATAATGCACACACCTAAACAGGCCTCCCTTTTGTCTCTCTAGTCAGACAGTCTCTAAACCCAGTGGGAGGGCAGGAAGTGACCAGAACTGGTTGAAGGGGTGGACAAAGGCTTGCCCTCTACCCACAGGCTGGCTCAGATCACTCCTGGATCTGTGAAGAATCAGGAGAAATGTCCTGTGTCTAAGGGACCTGAAAGAAGAACGGGCCTGCTTGCTTTGAACCCAGGGCCCCAGAAGTGACTCCAAGGGTGATGTGGCTGTACTTATATTTGAACTACAAGGACACAGTAAGCTTCCAGAGGCCTCCCTACCGGCAAATGCCCAGCTGACCAGTTTCAATTGGGCCTGCCCCTAACTCTGCTGCTAGCTTCTGCCAAAGTGAGTTGGATTTTTTCTTGTGTTATGTTTTCACTTTATTACCATTTGAGTGCTGCATAAATACTTTGGACATTGTCTCTAAATTAAGCCTGTTATGTGACAAACTACCAGAAAGTTAAGCACACATTTATTTGGTGACTTCAGGGTTTCACCCTGAAAAATATCTGGATTATTATTTGAGGTGGGTTCTCACTCCCTCAACTAATACTGCAATTTCTTACAATCCATTTTTGAAACTATAATTTCCTTCATCTCAACTATCTGAACTAAAATTATTCTCTATAAATAGTAATAAAAAGCAATCTAAAATTTTGAAGCAATTAATGAAAAATACAATTAAAATGTAATAGCAATATAATCTTAACTCTACTTTACACTCTAATCTCATATAAAAGAGCTACTGTGTAAGGAATATCATATAAAAGGTGAAGAGCATTTTGTTGGAGGACTATTAACAGGGATGCTGGTGTTTAATTCTGGAGTGGTGTTAAGTTGAAGGTATGGAGTGTGATGACGCAGAAATGAAGGTTTTACATTTATTAGCGCATAAACGTAGTACTGCAATAATCAAGTGTGACTTTAACCGAACTAATAAAGATTGTACGGGGACAAATGTGCCCTCAGAGTAGTTCGCCAACATTTATAAGCGTGCTTTATATAACGTAATGTATTAGAATTGTACGAATTTGACATAATCGTAAACGTGTGCCATGATTTGCTTGTTAGAAATGTATTAGCTTAGCATTACTTTAGTGGAGGCTTTGGCCTAGTTGCCTTGTCTCACGGTTTAGATGCTCGTGTTTTTTTCCAATGTGTTAGTAAAACGTGTATTCTTGCTTGAAGCTGTACTTTTCCAGTGAGATCGGTTCACATGCTTATCTTTAAGGTTTCGTGCCAGCCTGGCATCTTCTTCTTTGCTCCAAGGTCAATCTGCAGGTGCAGACAATGGACGCTCTGAAAGTGAGTTAATTGGTAAAATATGTTGCAACTTACGTTCCAGACTCCAAGGATAATGTATGCTTAGGTAGAAGCTTGTGAACTGTAGTTTTTGATTGGACAATTCGAAGCCAACCTATGAACCCTCCAATGGAAGACCCTACTGGACTTGAACTGTTGTCTATTTAAACCAGGTGCACAAGAAGAAAGCAGCCATTTGAGCCATTCGCCATTAGCCATTGGCTTTTATTCGCCATTATTCGCCATTACCAGCTTTACCCGCCATTTTGCAGGACATTGCAGCTATTATGGCCCATCTTGCTGCGACGCCATTTTGAAAGAGACTTTGATGCTTTCTCTAATCGAGAGAAAGAGACTTTAAGAAATTCTCGCCCTAGAGACTTTAACTTTGATTCGTCCCTTTGCATGAAGTAGTAGTTTGTCCTTTTATCTTGCCGCTGTGAGGCAATTGCCCCGTCCACCCTGCCCCTTTTGCCCCGTCCCATGCTGATCGAAACCGGTATCCATGCTGATCGAAACCGGTACCTGTGAGACGAAGACTTCCTTGAATGCTGATTGAATTTGGTAAATATGAGAGGAAATGTACAATTGCATTGTGTTTCTTTTAGGTAACCAACTGCTGATTTTTGATAAGAGCCCTAGTTAGGAGTTTTCCAAATTAATGTTGCTAAATTGTTTTCGCATGAAGTCCCACATGCAGATGCTAATTTGAGGATAGATGAGGATTCATTTGTTGCACGATGCAATTTGAGACCTTGTTATGCTGACCAATGTATGCAATTAGCTCATTGCAGATTATAGTTTTAGTGATTTGCATTGCTATTATCGAATGCCTCGTTATTCAAATGCTACATAGATTGCATCTTTTCCGCCGTTATGGACAGCTATTAATGTTAATTTACATATATCATTTGGTGTTGAGACACATTTATATTGTGCTAGCTTTATTAATATAGGGAAATAAATTCATTAACTTTGAATAAACTGGTGTGGTTATTTATGGCCGAAAGGTCATAGTTCGCCGAAATGTTTTCTGGATTAATTGTGAAGTGTTATGTTGATCAGGGCATTGCTTATGTTCGTTATTGATTATTGATTTGATTAAATTGACTGATCTTGGGTGAGGAGAGCCCCACTTGGGCAAAAGATTCATCGACCCAAGAGCGTCCATATACAGGTAATTTATTAGGTCGGAACGCTCTATCAGTAGATGGTAGCAGAGGACGGTTTCGCACTTTGGGACCCCTCACTCTTAAAGTACACGGTGTTGAATTAACGGTTTCGCCTTTTGGGACCCCTCACTCTTAAAGTACATGGTGTTGAATTAACGGTTTGGCATTTTGGGACCCCACTCGAGAGGTATATGGTGTTGAATTAGATTTTTCTTGGGTAAAACAGATTGAGAAAATGATGATGGGCTAAGTCCCCCGCGACTTTCCCGGGATCTCGGAGCTTGCGAATGGAGAGAATGGAGGTGTGAAATCGGCGTTGGCGGTACTAGTGACGGTATGAGTGAAGTCAGGGTTTTGCGCTTGCACAGCTTATTGCTGCAGATTGTGTGAAAAGGTTGCGAGGATTTTAGAGAATAGCGGAGGTGCGACTCCGAGTGTGAGAGTAGGGAAGTCGTCGAACTTCATGTGTATGTGGCGCTTTGTGCAGAAAAAGGTCCACGTGGTTGTTGTTGTTGAGACGGGCCCTGCGAGGTCAAGAGACTCCGGAGTATGTTGAAAAGTGTATGAGACACTTGTTTTATGTTGTGGGCTGGTCGGTTTAATAGGTTGACCGGGCGTGGTCAACGAGTCGGTATGTGTGTTAAGGGAGTGAAAGAAAACTTCGACTTCGGGCTTTGACAAATTCTAAGTGCACTAGAATAGATCATTGACAAGTTGAGAGCAGTCTGCGGGTCAGATTTGCTTGCGAACGTGGGGACCGAGAAAGATGGAATAACTGCCGAGGCTAGTGAAAAATCCCTAAGGTCCTGAAGCGATTGTGTTACCCTTCCTGTAGTAAACCGACAGATCTGTTTTATTATTATTTTGGTTGCTCGCGATATATGCTAGAAGTTGTTACGAGAGGAGCTGAGTGAAGGAGGACTAGCCGCGAGGCTTTGTCAGCCGCAGTGTGTGTGAGTGTGACGTCACTAGGAGCCTCGCTGGGATAGGTTGGTTGCAGAGAAGGGTCGCGCACGGATTGGACGCAGTCCGTGGGGCTCGATTGGAAGGGGAAAGGCAAGCGAAGAGTATTCCGGGAATTAAAAATTAAAATCACCTATTGATTACAAATTTGTGAAATAAAAGACGAGAAAATGAAATTTTTGAAAACATTAAAGAGTGCGATGAAGGGAGAGTCTTACATTAAGGCGAGTGTAGGAGAGGAGACGCCACCCGAAGGTACACCAGCTTACATTGTAATGGAGGAAAGGGGGGTAGCTCCGTGCCTTTGGCTAAAGCAATGGCACAAGCTGACAGAGAAACATGGGAGCGTAGCGTTCCCGATCCATGGGACATTCAATATAAGGATCCTAGAGAATTTGAGATTCGCGATGTACGACATGAAGGTACCTCCAAGGCCAGCACAGTTTGAGGCTTTAGCGATTTGGGAACTAATGGCTAGACAGCAACAGCAAAAGAAGTTCGAGACCAGGATAAGAAAGGCAGAAAAGACACTAGCGGACGCTAGGTGGGATAATGCACAGAAGGTGTGGAGGTCAGATATATTGCAGGGGATAAAATTGTTTCCCGCAATTGCTAAGGAAGAAGAGGCGACAGGCAAGAAAGCTACCTGTAAGACAAACAGGAGGTGTTCCAAAGATAGAGAGGAAGACGAGTCAGAGGATGAGGAGTTCATCATGGAATTGCTGAACGACCGTCCACCACCTTATGCAGAGAGTGGACAAGGTCCAAGTACCAGTTCTGCCCCTCCGGCACCGGTACAGAATAATGAAACTCCGAATTCAGAAATGCCATCGGGATCTAAGGACCCGAGTTTACTGTTCACCCCGCAGATACCGCAGGTTAGGAGAATATATCCAGATGTGCCTATATTGAAAACAGCAGAAAATTATCAGTCGCAGGTCCCAAGGTACTACAGCAGTGACAACAGTACGGGAATGATTCTAGATCCAACCGTAATGGGAGTACAGAATGGTCGCAACCCAACATTGGCACAAGTTGAATCAACCGAGTTTTTGATGCCTCAAAAGCAGATGCAGGGGGGAAATGCACATGCTCAGATGACGGGGAGTCAGACGGGCATACCAGCAATGATGACCCATGGTGTGGGAATGAACATGCCTCAGAACCTGGGGAACGGACAGAACCCAGATGCAATATCCCTACCCATTACTGTAGGTCCACCGGTACCTTTGTACGTTCAACCTAACTCAGGTATGAGCGGTCAAGGATTAATGGTGCAGAATGGGACGGAAAGAAGGTGCATAGAAAACACTCCAGAGACAACTCCGATAGTGGCTCAGCCAACTGGATCTGGGTCCTTGATGGAGTTTAGTCCCATATGTGCTCAGTCAACAATGGTGAGGTCGAGTCCCCCACTGATGATACCACTATCATCGAACACTGAAAAGTTGCCGCAACCATCAATGGCAGTCGATGTGAATGCTACACTGATGGGGTTGAATGCGCAACAGTTAACACAGTGGTTCAACAGTCTGAATTCCACACAAAGCTCAGCCAGTGGGAAGGGAGAAGCCTATCTGAATAGGGTAAGGTTGAACATGGAAGCAGAAGAGTTGGTGGAAGGGACTATGGGTTTGAATAGGTTAGAGTCCTACTCAGAAGAAGAGCTGAGGTATCTATGTCCCAGGATTACGAGAGAAGTGAACAAGGTACACAGAAGGTTACAAGAAATAGCTGACAAAAACGGGGTTGAGATAGACAAGACAAAACACTTGAGCAGGAGCTATAGATTGGATTTCGGAACCACAGACTTTGAACACATGAGGTCAGCAGGCATGAAAACACACCTTAGAGAATTGCTGCAGAGTGCACAAGTGTGGAGGTGCTTAGACAAATGGGAAAGCAGGTGGGCAAGGAAAAAGGAAAAGAAGAAAGACAGTGTCCCAGAGCACAACGAGAAAAGACCACAGAGTAGTGATCCAATAGCCATGTTACCAATGAGGGAGACAGCAGGGGGAAAATTAATACATGTACCGTGGCACAGAAGTGACATTCAGTCTTTTACGGATGATTTTCCCAAATTGAGGGAGAAACCGATTGAATGGTATCAACAGACTGATAGGTTTGTGAAGCTTGCAAAGTGTCTTTGGGAAGACCTGAACACCCTCTTTGAGATTGTGGTTCCGGCAGATTTGTGGGAAGACTGCAAAAGGGCTGTAGGTTGGCCGACAAGTGAACCAGAGAGAGACAGGGACACGGGTGCACCATCACCTATGGTAATGAGCTTGTACTATAAGGTGATTGAGCATTTGAAGACGAAGGTTGCCGCGAAAAATGTGGATTGGCAGAAGAATGATCGAACTGCCCAAGAGGCTAAAGAGTCGATTCATAGTTACTATGAGAGGTTGTTGAAGGCGTTCAAGAACTACAGTGGCACTGAAACAATAGAGGCGAAGGACATGCTTCATTTTGTGTTTAGATTCGTGGAAGGGCTGAGACCAGAGATAAGTCAGATGATAAAGACGCATTTGATTTGTTGGCAGTCGAAACCTATTGATGAGGTGTTGAATTATGCGAAATACTGTAGCGACGAAATTGAAGTGAAACAGAAAAGGTTGAAAGAGAAAGTGATGATGATGCAACTTAAAGCAGCACAGACAGGTTTGCAAGGGTTGCAAGGGTTCCAACAGCAGATACCGCAGCCGCAGCCGCAGCCGCAGGGAAATATGATGTTTCAGCCACAGGCGAGAGGCAGAGGCAGAGGAGGCTTTGGGAGTAATGGTCCGGATTGGAACACTGTTGTGATTCCGAATGGTGTGCAGGCAATGAAAAAGGTGATGCCGTGTCATGCGTGCGGAATCGTCGGACATTGGAAACGCGAGTGCCCAATGGTGGTGCAGGAAGGTGCAGGTGTTGGTCAGCAAAACAATGATGTCAATGCATTCCAGACAATGAGGGGACCGAAAATGAGAGGTCCAAACCCAAATTTTCAGACCATAAATCAGCTGCAGGGATTACAGCCCATGCAACCGCAGCAGATGCAGATGCCCCGTATGCAGATGACGCAAATGCAGCCAATGCAACAGCAGTTTCCTATGGTACCTAATCAGCAAATGCAAATACCTTTGGCACCAATGAGTCAGCAGCAAGTGATGGTTCCTCCACAGGTCTCGGGTCAGGTGATGAGTACAAATGGCACAGTACAACAGTTCCCATTACACAGTGAGAATGGAATAAACAATGTATGGGAGAGTGAAAGTTCAGAAGAGGAGGGAAATTGTGTGCTTGCAGCATCCTTGGAAGTTGATCAAAAGGGTCCATATGTGGAGGGAAGAGTCATGGGTCATCATGTTTCATTCTTGGTTGACACAGGAGCCACACGTTCAACTGTTAGGAGCATTGAAGTACCAAATTTGCCACTCTCAGGGAGGACAGTTCAAGTAGTAGGAGTAGCAAACAGGCACCTGACGAACCCAATCACAGATCCAGTACCAGTCAGAATTGGTAACTATCAAGGGTTACACAATTTTGTGGTATGTGACTCAAGCCCAATATCATTGTTAGGGAGAGACCTATTGTGCAAATTGGGATGTTCGATTATGTGTTCGAACAATGGAATAAGAATTCAGACGAGCAGTGATGGGGAAGATGAGGACAGTGTAGAAGGGGATGAGATGGAAACTGTCGATGAAGAGTATCCTTTGATTAACCTTTTTCCGATGATAATTGAAGCAGATATTCCAGCTGAATTACGGGAAACAGTCGGAAAAGAAGTGTGGGATATGACAGGAAAAGAGGTGGGATTGGTGAAAGGAGTGGAACCAGTGAAAGTGACAGTGAAACCTAATGTAACCTTTCCCCAGACCCCACAATACCACATGGCACAAGACACCCTCATGAAAGTCGCCCAACTCATTGACGAGTTTGTAAAACAGGGAGTATTGAAAGAAGTGTTAAGCAGTCCATGTAATTCACCAATCATGGGACTGATAAAGCCGAGTGGAAAGGTCCGAATTGTGCAGGACTTGAGGAAAATAAATGACATCATAGTTAAATGTTGCCCTGTAGTACCGAATCCAGCTGTGATAATGTTTCAAGTTCCTTGCGATGCCGAATGGTTCTCAGTCATCGACTTGTCACAAGCATTCTTTTCGGTGCCTCTTCATGAGGACAGCCAATTTCTCTTTTGTTTCAAATTCTTAGACAGAGTTTACAGTTGGTGTCGAATTCCTCAAGGGTTTTCGGAGTCACCGTCAATTTTCAATCAGATTCTAAAGAAAGACTTGGAAGCGTTAGAATTGCCATTCGAGTCAACCCTAGTACAGTACATCGATGACTTACTGATTGCGTCTAAGACAGAAAGTGGCTGCACAGCCGACACCATTGCTCTGCTGAACCATTTGGGAAGGAATGGACACAAGGTGTCTCCTTCAAAGTTGCAGTTCTGTCAGAAGAAAGTGAAATATTTGGGACATCAAATAGAGAAAGGGTCACGGAGAATAATGAAGGAAAGAATAACAAGTATACTTCAAATGAGTCCACCAAAGACAAGGAGGGAGGTGAGGAAGTTTTTGGGGATGGTGGGCTACTGTCGCCAGTGGATTCCCAACTTCTCAACTCTAGCAAAGCCCTTACTGAAACTGACCCAGAAGGATGCATTGGATGAAATTGAGCTGAAAGGAGATGAGATGGATGCTTTTATTGAATTGAAAGAATGCATGTGCAGGGCCTCAGCTTTAGGTATGCCTGATTACACAAAGCCTTTCACATTGTTTTGTCATGAACGTGATGCATGTTCTTTGTCTGTCTTGAACCAAGCCCACGGTGGCATAAACAGACCAGTAGCGTATTTTTCAGCTACTTTGGATCCGGTCGCAGCAGCACTTCCAGGGTGTTTGCGCGCCGTAGCAGCAGTTGGTATCAGCCTCACTCATAGTGAAGGAATAGTGATGGGACACCCATTAACAGTCATGGTCCCTCACTCAGTTGAGATACTTTTGACCCGCTCCCGAACGCAACACATGACTGGAGCAAGACTCACAAGGTATGAAACGATAATTCTGGGCTCACCGAATGTGCAGCTGAAAAGGTGCACTACGTTGAATCCAGCAACCTTGCTTCCCGGTGAAAATGCTGAAATTGAGAACGCTGAAGACGTCGAGCATGACTGCCTTCAGGTGACTGAATTTTGCACAAAACCCCGACCTGACATTAAGGATACTAAGCTTGATGAAAATGACCAAATTGTTTTTGTTGATGGGTCATGTTTAAGAGATGCATTGGGAATATTGAAAGCAGGATATGCTGTATGTACTGTAACAGGTGTCTTGGAAGCGTCCTGGCTTCAAGGAGTATATTCCGCACAAGTAGCAGAGCTTGTAGCCCTTACAAGAGCATGCCAACTGTCTGCATTGATGAAGGTTACCATTTACACTGATAGTCAGTATGGGTTTGGAATTGTGCACGACTTTGGGCAACTATGGTCACAGAGAGGTTTCCTGACCTCTTCAGGGTCCCCAGTGAAGAACGGGGAGAGAATAAGGGAATTGTTACATGCCATTCAAATGCCAGCCGAAATTGCAGTGGTAAAGTGTAGTGCTCATACAAAAGGACAGGACTATGTTTCCCTGGGAAATGCATATGCGGATCAAGTCGCAAGATTTTGTGCCTTGAACTGTATATTGCTCAGGGATGAATGGAATTCGATAAGTGAGCCAGAGCTTGAACCAGCTGAAGCATTTGCCTTGAAGGTCGTGGATACAATGGATGAACTAAAAGCATTACAGAATAGCGTCAGGGAGGATGAAAAAGCTTCCTGGATTAAATCAGAATGTACAAAGAGACCAGATGAGTTATGGGTTTCAAATGAGGGAAAATTTGTTTTACCAAATTGTCTCTTATCGCAGCTAGCGCGGTTCTATCATGGGCAGGCTCACCTAGGGAGAGATGCCATGATAAGATTGTTCAAAACTGATTGGTTTAACCCCAGATTCCGTCAAGTTGCAGAAGCAGTCTGCCATCGATGTGTCACTTGTCAACAGATGAACCCAGGAAAGGGAACGGTTGTGAACGTGAGCCACATCGGTAGGGCAGGCGGCCCTTTCAGCAGAATGCAGATGGACTTTATTGAAATGCCTGTGCATGGAGGTCTGAAGTATGTGTTGGTGATTGTGTGCATTTTTAGTCACTGGATTGAAGCATACCCCACACGTAGAAATGACAGCCTTACAGTTGCAAAACTATTGTTGAGGGAATTGATACCACGTTTCGGATTCCCGATCTCTTTAGAATCAGATAGAGGAAGTCACTTCAATAACGAGGTGATAAAGTTACTTTGCGCAGCGCTGAACATTGAGCAAAAACTGCATTGTAGCTATCGCCCAGAAGCCTCAGGACTGGTGGAACAAATGAATGGTACACTGAAATCAAGAATGGCGAAAATATGTGCATCGACAAATTTGAAATGGCCTGACGCATTGCCTTTGGTGTTAATGTCAATGAGAAACACTCCTGACAGAAAGACTGGATTGTCCCCGCACGAGATTCTCATGGGCAGGGCCATGAGACTTCCTGCAGTTCCTGCAAATGCGCTTTTGAATATTACAGATGATATGGTGTTAGACTACTGCAAAGGTCTGGCTGACGTGGTTCGCTCTTTTTCTCACCAGGTGGAAGCAACCACCTTGCCACCGATCCAAGGTCCAGGACACACACTGAGAGCAGGTGACTGGGTCGTGGTAAAGAAGCACGTGAGGAAGTCGTGTCTGGAACCCCGTTGGAAAGGCCCTTTCCAAGTAATCCTGACGACAACTACCGCTGTGAAGTGTGCGGGAGTTCCCAACTGGATTCACGCCAGTCATACAAAGAAAGTGTTGTGTCCCACAGATGAGGAAGTTGAAGCGCTGAAACTGCCAGTTCCTGATAACAAAGTGCCAAGCGCTGAGACAGAGCAAAACAGAACTAGAAGCGAACAGGCAGAAATAGAGGAGAGAGAAATATTCTCTGAGGACGAAACAACCGATTCACTTGGGGAAGACCAAGGAGAAGCCTCAGACAGCGACGAAGCAGCTGAAGATAGCAAAGAGCCTGAAGCAGCTGAAGGTGACAAAGAGCCTGAAGCAGCTGAAAGTGACAAAGAGCCTGAAGAAAGTAACGGTGACAAAGGGCTCGAAAGAGGTGAAGAAGCAGGAAAGCCTGATCAGAGGAGGGCTTTCCCAGAAACAGACGGCACAGAAAGAGAAAAGGAAAACGTGATTGACTCCCCAGAAGGAGGGGACAAGGCAGAACAGAACGAAACTGCTCAAACTTCTTCAGAAGAGATCGCAGGTCCATCAAATGGACACAGTGCAAAGAAAAGACCAAATATATCACCAGTAAAAGCAAAGACTAGAGAAAAGTTGAACGACGGTGAAGGGCCAAAGGTGAAAGAGAAAAGAAAGGAAGTGTCTGTCGTGGTACCAACACCAAGTGAAGAAAAAGACTTTGCCAAAGAGGAAAGTACCAGTGAGGCAGAATCAAAGAGAGAGGCAAAATTGAAAAGGAAAAGAATACCAAACAGGAGATATTCCGGTCCAGAATGGGCATATGTAGTCAATGACGATTGGACTGACGAATTTGTATCTCTTAGCCTCGAGAACGAAGAAGAAGAGATACCAATAGAAAAGAAAAGTTTTATGGACACTGTTGATTGAAAAGCTGATAAATGACATTGCTATAATCTAACGTGATACAACCAGCTGAGACATTGCTAAACCGGATGAGACATTTGCTAACTTGATAAGACTTTGATAACCTGATTGACTTTTAAACCCGATTTGAGACAACGTTGCTAACAGAAAAAAAAAAAAAAAAAAAAAGGATTGAGTTATTGCCGAATCGAGACAAAGGCTGCTAACCGATAAGTGACTGGGCTCCTGAAGAAAACTGTGTGAACATTGCGCTCGTTCAGCTTTGTAACTGAATTGCTAAATAGTTTTTTCTTTTATAGGTGCTTCTAGCTCTCTGATTCTGTACAGATCATGACACAAAACAGTAGAGCGAAATATTGTAAATATGCGTGTATAGGCTTGATAGCTGCATGTGTACTAATAATAATGGCAATAGTGCTTGCAACGCATGGTAAGGGTGAGGATGAGAAAATTGATGCTTCTACTCCTGTTCCTATTGCTGTCACTGAACTAACCGCTTTGAAAAGACTAGAATTAGATGAGAGACACTTGCATGAAAAGAAGGAACTTTCATGTAACGTTTTCTATCGCTTGCTAACAGAATATGTTGAGACTATGGATGCGAAAGATTGTTATGTGTGTACACAGATACCGACATCGGTAAAGGAAGGGGTGACTTACCACCACATGCCTCTTACATATGGGATTACATGTAGTATAGTAACTTCTAGATTTTATGGTCAGACAAATATACAGTATTTTTATTCGAATTATGATGTCACCTTTGCATATGTTCCTATAATCACGCAGCTAAGCCAGATTGCTAAAGATTGGGATGCTAAAATAATGAGGGAATTTTTCGAGCCAATGCAACCTTTTGAAACAGCTCACGCACATAGGGAAAATCTTACCTGCTCGCTCTCTACAGTAGAAATAAGCTTTTTAGATCGCACAGATGATAGAAGGGCACAAATGAATGCAAAATTAGAAAAAGAGCTAAGTAAGAGGACTTCAGTAGATAATTATGCTTTTGCCGCAATAAGAACACAAGGGAGAATAGCTTTAGATGCTTGACATGTAGGGAAATTTTGTATATATCGAGGTGAATCTTATTATGACAACATTTTCGTAGGAGCGAGTGAATGTAAACATACGTTTATCTTTAAGGCCAAATGGACATTCATGCTGAACGGACTTGACCCTGTCATACCAGGTGTATATTACATTTGTGGGCATAATGCCTATTATCGTCTTCCAAAGGGATGGTGGGGGAGATGTTATTTGGGTATAGTGTTCCCAAAGGTTTATCAACTGGATGACCCATTGGTGATTTCAAAAACGTCTGGATCTCATCGTATCCAGAAAAGAGAGACCGCAGCTGCTGTGGTAGGAGATATATTTGGAGCCATGATTCCTTCATTGGGAGTTGTGTTGAATTCCATCAAAATAAGAAAGTTGTCTACTATAGTGGATAACATGTTGACAAAGTTTTCAGGTGCTATAATCCTGATGGATGCTGAACTTGCAGCAGAAAGAGCTATGACTCTTCAAAACAGGCTTGCCCTAGACATCCTTTTAGCAAAGGATGGCGGCGTTTGCAAAATGCTTGGTGCGCGACACTGTTGCACGTATATACCAGACAACAGTGTGAAAATTAAAACAATGCTTGCTAATCTAACAAAAGAGAGTGCAGACTTGAAGGAATTGAAAGAACCAGGAGTTTGGGAGAAGGTTGGAAAGGGAATTGCTTCAGTGGGAAATTGGCTTGGTGGCATTTGGAATGGAATATTGCTAAAAATAATACAGGGAATATTAATAGTACTGATTTGTATCTTTGGGATTTGGGGAATAAAAAGGGGAATATTAATGATCATGGCAAGAATTAAAAGAAGGAAGGAAGAGAAAATGATGAAAAGAATGGCAGAAGAATACAAGGCAAGAACAAGGGGAACTAAAAGGCAGAGAGAGAACTGACAGAATTTTAATGGAATAAAATTTGTGGGAATAGTCTTGTGTGATGACAAGTAGTCATCAGAGGAGGGATTGATGACGCAGAAATGAAGGTTTTACATTTATTAGCGCATAAACGTAGTACTGCAATAATCAAGTGTGACTTTAACCGAACTAATAAAGATTGTACGGGGACAAATGTGCCCTCAGAGTAGTTCGCCAACATTTATAAGCGTGCTTTATATAACGTGATGTATTAGAATTGTACGAATTTGACATAATCGTAAACGTGTGCCATGATTTGCTTGTTAGAAATGTATTAGCTTAGCATTACTTTAGTGGAGGCTTTGGCCTAGTTGCCTTGTCTCACGGTTTAGATGCTCGTGTTTTTTTCCAATGTGTTAGTAAAACGTGTATTCTTGCTTGAAGCTGTACTTTTCCAGTGAGATCGGTTCACATGCTTATCTTTAAGGTTTCGTGCCAGCCTGGCATCTTCTTCTTTGCTCCAAGGTCAATCTGCAGGTGCAGACAATGGACGCTCTGAAAGTGAGTTAATTGGTAAAATATGTTGCAACTTACGTTCCCGACTCCAAGGATAATGTATGCTTAGGTAGAAGCTTGTGAACTGTAGTTTTTGATTGGACAATTCGAAGCCAACCTATGAACCCTCCAATGGAAGACCCTACTGGACTTGAACTGTTGTCTATTTAAACCAGGTGCACAAGAAGAAAGCAGCCATTTGAGCCATTCGCCATTAGCCATTGGCTTTTATTCGCCATTATTCGCCATTACCAGCTTTACCCGCCATTTTGCAGGACATTGCAGCTATTATGGCCCATCTTGCTGCGACGCCATTTTGAAAGAGACTTTGATGCTTTCTCTAATCGAGAGAAAGAGACTTTAAGAAATTCTCGACCTAGAGACTTTAACTTTGATTCGTCCCTTTGCATGAAGTAGTAGTTTGTCCTTTTATCTTGCCGCTGTGAGGCAATTGCCCCGTCCACCCTGCCCCTTTTGCCCCGTCCCATGCTGATCGAAACCGGTATCCATGCTGATCGAAACCGGTACCTGTGAGACGAAGACTTCCTTGAATGCTGATTGAATTTGGTAAATATGAGAGGAAATGTACAATTGCATTGTGTTTCTTTTAGGTAACCAACTGCTGATTTTTGATAAGAGCCCTAGTTAGGAGTTTTCCAAATTAATGTTGCTAAATTGTTTTCGCATGAAGTCCCACATGCAGATGCTAATTTGAGGATAGATGAGGATTCATTTGTTGCACGATGCAATTTGAGACCTTGTTATGCTGACCAATGTATGCAATTAGCTCATTGCAGATTATAGTTTTAGTGATTTGCATTGCTATTATCGAATACCTCGTTATTCAAATGCTACATAGATTGCATCTTTTCCACCGTTATGGACAGCTATTAATGTTCATTTACATATATCATTTGGTGTTGAGACACATTTATATTGTGCTAGCTTTATTAATATAGGGAAATAAATTCATTAACTTTGAATAAACTGGTGTGGTTATTTATGGCCGAAAGGTCATAGTTCGCCGAAATGTTTTCTGGATTAATTGTGAAGTGTTATGTTGATCAGGGCATTGCTTATGTTCGTTATTGATTATTGATTTGATTAAATTGACTGATCTTGGGTGAGGAGAGCCCCACTTGGGCAAAAGATTCATCGACCCAAGAGCGTCCACATACAGGTAATTTATTAGGTCGGAACGCTCTATCAAGTGCTTTAAAGTGCTGCAGGAGTGGCATAATAAAAGCACACAAGCATAATGCTGTCCTCCAGTCTAGTAATTATTCCTATCACCTGCAGGTAGTACATAAAGCCTCACCTTATACCCAGAAACCAGTATGCACACAGTCACTGTTTTCACACTATATCACTATAATACATTATTTATATGTACGTCATGTGCATAAGAACGATTGTAAAGATTATACTCAGCTCAGCAAGAATTTTACAGATCAGGGTAAAGGTTAAATAAGTTTAAATCATATTTTTTATAACATCCTTAATCAAATCCTACCTATGTAAAAAAAACAAGCTGCCAAACATCATAGTTTGATTAATTTATTATAATATCCCAGATCATGTAATGTCTTCTTACATATCTTAATAATGTGCCAACAGCTCTGATGTCAGATTATCATATTGCAGCATCCCACTAGTCTGATATTTTCTGCAAGAAAGGGTCAGCTCATGCTTACTCATATTTTCTTACACAGAATGTGAACCATGCTTCTTGTTCAACATATTGTACTACTCAAAAGTTTACTATTACTTTCCTTACTTCTTCCTACAAGACTGACCCAACTAGGTCATTGCTCCTTGCAGCCACAATTCAACTGCTGTGTTTGTAAAAGACCATAAGAAAATACAAATAAGAGAATGTCATTTTCTTTTTCTGGCCTGTTAAAGTGAATCTCAGAAAAACACTGAGCACATCTTTTATTAGCTGCATTATGGAGAGAAGCAAGTCTGCTTTCTAGGCCCTGTACTTGAACCATTAACCCAAGAATTTTCGATCCACAAACAGTGACTATTTTCGCTTACAGCTACGCCTTTAGTATATGTAACATTATCAAATTCATACAGACGCTTTGCCACATGTATCACAAACCTAGAACTGAAAGGAAAACTTTGAAAAAACCCTTTGCAAAGGAAGATCTGGTGCCTTCAGAATTTCAAACATACCATCTAGTAGTGCAGGCCCAATAGTCTGATTCTTAGTGAAATGTCCAGAGCCTTATTTTCATACAGGGAGAACACAGGCACAACCAGAGGCAGCTGAGGGAAACTTACTGATAGCCAAGTTAGAAATCAATGTGTGCGCCATATGACCAGCGACTTGAGTTGACCTGGGATGGTTTGACAAGGGGTATAAACAACTAATGGTAACATTGTGGATCACAAGGTAGGACACTGTATTCATTGTAGTGGAATTTAAAAAATGATAAGAATCCAAGCATGCTGGAAATATTTCTTTATTATAAACATGAAAGCACCAAGGTTCTTTCTGCGCTACCAAGTCAGTTGAACATACTCTGCTCTAGACATTGCCCTAAACTAGTGGGACGAAGGCAGATTAGCAACCACTCTGTAGAAAGAAGCAACAAGTGAGGCTACTCAAGGTAAATTTACACATAAGTAAATCTACACGTGCAAGTTTACTACTACATTTTTCAGTAAATTTACTACTAAACACGTCACCCACAAGCCAACAAGTGTAGGCTTATATGATCCCAACCCCTGAACTCAGGGGGTGGAGCCTAATTTCTGATTGTAAATTTACTACTTGTAGCGTTTTACCTATAGAGGGATATGTCTGCCAGTGGGACAGAGATCTCCCTATGGTAAAGCATAGGTAAAAGTCTTAATAGGAGCACTGCCACGGAGCTCCGCCGTCGGATACAGGCTGGAAGCGGTTGTAGCCGCATAAAACGCATGTGTCCCAGATCTTGTGGATGCTGGAGCATCCATCTAGAACTGACAAGAAGCCAGAAGAACCTCATTGGAAAAGAATTGCTGCTGGTCGGTGGACCGCAGACAAAATGCTGGCCACGTGACTCAGAGGCGGAGGACGCGGTTGGGCCTGCCGTGATTGGTGCTGGGCAGGTGCGGAGCAGAAGGGGTGGCCCGGCAACATTGAGAATGAGCATAGTGCTCCCCGCTGGCGCAGAGTGGTTGAAGCACCCGGTGGACTGGATTGGTGAGACATGTAGCCTGGGGCCTGCAGCATCAAGGAGGTTACGCAGGCGGACAGGAGAGGCACGCCACTTCCCCTCCCCTTGAGACGGAGGCCTGGAGCCTGAGGGGACTGTAAGAGTGGCCCTGGAAATGGCAGGCCACCAAATGAGAGGAGGAGATGAGCCTTGAAGCCGCTAGGGGCCGCTGAAGTGAGACTAGAGGGCATTCCTGTGAAGGGGTACCCTCCACCTGTGGAGAGGCTGGAGGAGAGATGACTGGTCCCCAAGGGAGTGGTGCTTGCCCCACGGTGCAGCCAGCAAAGAGTCCGGCAGGGGCAGGCATGATGAGTGTGTGGGGGACACCAAACGTGCAGTTGCTGATCCAGGAGAAGCATGTGGATGCAGAGAAAAGACTGGAGGCAGTATGAAATCGCTCTCGGGCCCCCCCATTTGTGTAAGTCCCTCAGCGGCACACAACTGTCACTGTGAGTACCTGCCTATAACTCTAGGCATAGGAGCTGGTGCTCTCCCTGCCCGCAGTGAAGTGAGTACCTCCCAGGAAGAGTTGGTAGCCTTGGGGGGGGAGAACCCATGTGTGCAGGGCCCGAGGATTGGAAGACCCTTCCTTAGTGGCAGTTGGGTGGTTCACAGAGCAGGAAAGCGAACCTTGAGTACTGCAGCTTGCTGGGTTGAGTGGCCCTCGCCTGTAGTTGCAGGCCCGTAAATCAACAGAGAAGGCGGGGGCCGTTGGTAAAGGCCGGGGTCCCCAGGCTGTCACTCAGGACGATCCTCTTGAGGGTCACCCAGTCTTTTGCTGCAGTGGGAGTGCCCCCTCATCCTGATGGTATGGCATTGCAAAAACACAATTAGAAGGAAGGTACCTTGAAAGAACTCTTTGCAAAAACCCCAGCAAAAAAGCAGGCGCTCACCTGGGGTAACTCTACAGACAGAGATGGGTCAGGCAATGGTGAACTGGTGGAGGAAGACAGCTCCCGATAACAAGATATTTTCTGGAGCAATTATTTGAGGTGCTTAGAGCGGACCTCACTACCCTTAGGCAGGAGATTCCCACTGATGTTAAGGAACGTGAAAGTGATGTTGCGGAGCTGGGGCAGCAAGTTGACACGCATGATGCCCAGGAGGAAGAATTGGACCATTACAGGCAAGAAATTCTCGCTCTCCAAGACAGTAACTGTGAACTGCAATATCGACTTGAAGATTTAGAGAATAGGTCACGGCGTTCCAATATCAACATTAGGGGGTACCGGTGCAGGCAAAGCCTGGGCCCCTGTAGGACTTTGTGATCAGTTTGTTTCGACTTGTCGCACCAGCGCTTAAGGATCAGGAGATAATATTGAATTGCACACATAGGACTGGTCACCCATCTCAGGCCTCAGGCCAAATGCAGGACATATTTACATGCCTATATTTGCATCAGGATTGCTCCTCGTTGACCATACAGCACCGTCGCACCCTTGGACCTGTCACGGCAATGTTCCAAGAGAAAGGAATTAGCTATAAATGGGGCCATCCCTTCCAAAATGCAGATTGTTTGGCATAATGAGACGCGCATCATCTGTACGATAGAAAAGGCGGAGTCTCTCCTAGACATGAACTTCGGATATAGTGGGCCTCCCTGAGGACCAGGACCTGGCCTTGTGGCTGCCTGCTGGTGGCCACAGACGTGCGGCTCAACAACGAAGGCGAAAAGCCTACATGCCGTCCAAGAAAGAGAGGGTGGAACTGCTCTGCAGCTTACGGCACCAAGAGAGTGTATCAGAGGCAGAAGCACATCCTTAGCACCTAGTGGAGATGGGCGTTTTGGGGGGGAGGTCCCCCCCTCCCTCCACAGATGGGCTTCCTGGATGTGAGCTATTAGACGGTGGGCAGCAGCTTACGGCGGTCGGAGGCTGGAGGACAGACAAGATGGACATTGGAGCTCCCAACATTGAGGATGGCTCAGGGGAGAAGAATGACCTGGTACATTACAATGTACCCCCCAACAGACCTTGTGTGGTTCCCTGGTGGGGAACCAGTTTAGTTCATTGTTACTTACTTGTTATATTTGTTTTTATGTTGATTCTTTCTGCTGCACTTTACTTTTTGGTGTCAGCAACTGCGCCGCTAGTAGCTGACTTCCTTAGTTACATACTGGGCACCCAAGGGCATTCTCGTTTTTTTTTTCACCCCACATGCATGCCCATTGAAGTAATTATTCTCAGTGTTAGAGGCCATAATGCCCCAGTGAAGAGGTGGGCCCTGCTTTCTCTACTGAGGGAATCCAAGTGTGATATATGCCTGATACAAGAATCTCGTTTGATGCAAATGGACTGAAAGCGACTGAGATCGCACTGGTTTGATAGGCAGTATTACATGCTGGGCCCTGGGAGGCGGGCAGGGGTGGAGATAATGTTAGCCACACATTTATCTGGGAAAGTAACGGGTATTCAGACAGAGATGGGTGAGAGGCTCATTTCCTTACACATATACATGCATGGATATAAAGTTATGGTGGCTTGTATTTATGGCCCTAAGGAATATCAAGAAATGCTCCTTAGAGAGGCTATTGGGCAGGTACCTGTTACTTCAGACACGGATATTCTCATAGGGGCGAATTCAACATGGTCCCAGACACTCTCTTGGACAGATCAGCGCAGCGTTATGGTCAGACAGGGGATTATTCCTTGGACTTTCGACACTGGTTGGAGTAGGGGGGTTAACAGGCGTTTGGCGTGCACACAACCCAACACTTAGGGACTCTTCCTAATCACCCTGGGTCTCCTTCTTAACACAATCTTGCGTATGCTGATGTGTGCACAGAAATGAGGAACACAATCAGATCTTACTTGGACATGAACAACATACTGGAGACCTCTGTTGTAGTGGTCTGGGAGGCTCTGAAGGCGGTGGTAAGAGGCTAATTCATAGCCATTGTGGTGCATGCTAACCCACTCCATAGGGAGAAGCATCAGCAACTGGAGGCCAAGATAAAAGTACTTGAAGGGAGGCATAGGGAAGCGAGTGCTGTTGAAACGAGACGATAACTTCCAGTGACTCGGAAACATTTAAAGGCCTTAGACACGGATTGTTGCGTAGGTTCTCATTATCGTAATGAGGCTACTGGATTTGAGCAGCAGAATCACATAGATTGTGGGGTACTAAGTACAATTCCACACCATGTGATGCCTGTCAGCCTAATCCAGGTTTTCCAGCTAACTAGCAGCGCCTCATCTCCACCCAAGAGCAGGGATGATTCTGGCAACCGGGCGCATGACAAGAAAGACTCCTTCGGGGAATCATGGTGAATCAGATCACATCCCTTTCTCTCAGTCACATAAATCTCACAAAGACAAAGACAAGCAGAGGCAGAATAGGATTCAAAAATGGTTACCTGAAGTAACTGCAACTTAGATAAAATGGCATGTATTGCAATAACTAGGATGATAAAACACAATAAAAGCAAGATTGTGACAAGAAGAGTGAAACACAAAAACAATCCCACCATACTGTCACTAGGAGTGATATATAGTTCTCCTACCTAATCAATGTTAGAACGCAGCATAATAGACCTAGTCAGCCCTTCAAGTTTCCCGCCTGGGAAGACATCATCCCTTATACCTGAGTAAGGAAGGCTGTGGTCTAGAGAGACACCGTCCCCATGTAGGCCAAGGGTTCAGCAGTCTAAGCAAGCAGCTGTAGCTAGGCAATCCGCAGTCAGCGTGCAGTTGTGGTCATCTGGCTGGAATCTCCCTCTAACATGTATGGGACAAAGGAGTGTTTTTATTATAAAACAGTTGACATTCTAAGAAATGGTCCCCAAGTATAAGTGGGTATGTTTCTGTGAATGTTGGAGACTCAGCGTACCACTTTTGGTGGCAACCCTATCTGACTGCAGCCTTGAGGAAAGCACAAAGTGAAATTAATATCCTGCTAGGACTGTAATGCTTTCCTAGGCAAAAGAACAATTAGATAGAGAGAATAGAAACAACACCGCAAATATGGCTAATGCTGGAAAAATAAAGTGTTGCTGAATAAAATGTATCTGGTCTAAAGTGCACAACGGCAGGCCTAGTCCGCTAAAATAGCGTGTCTAAAATAGCTATGCTACAGGATGGAGCAGAATACACTCTACTGTGTACTAAACAAATGTACTATGTAGGAGGGAATAGGGCAGGACTACTCTTGGCCTGCCGGCTCCGTGCGCAGATGGCGCAAAGGCGGGTGAATGCAATACAGACCCAGTTCGGCACTGTAACTAATAATGAAGGTCTGATTCTTAAGCAATTTGAGGTGTTTTATGCCTACCTCTATACAGCTGAGCAATTGGATGACTGATGCAGAAATGTGGTATCTAGATGCAGTGCCTTTGTCCTGATTTCCCCAGTCGATAGCCACTGCATTAAATAAAGATATCATCCCATTTGAGGTTCTACTGGCTCTACAACACCTCTCCACGGGCAAAGCGCAGGGACATGATGAACTTGGGGCAGAGTTTTATAAGGCCTTTGGGGACCTTCTGACCCCGAGTGTTGGCTTGGGTATTTAATGGCTTTGCTACTATGGGATCACTCACCCATTAATGCAACTAGGCACGATTCCGGTTATTCAAAAGCCCGGGCAGGATCCTAGCAGTTGCTTGTCGTAACTGCCTATTACGCTGTTGAATGTGGATGCGAAACTTTTTACTGGCATCTTGGCCAACAGGCTGGGTCCTTATTTGCATGGCTTGGTGGACCCAGACCAGACCGGTTTTATCCTTTTGAGGACTTGTGCCGAAAACACTAGGAGACTTTGCCATCTTTCAGACAAGGCTCAGCGTGCCCTAATTCCGTCATTGCTGCTCTCCATTGATGAGGAGAAGGACTTCGACTGGTCCATTGAGAATTTCTTTTTGCGGTCCTACCCCGCTATCGTTTGAGTCCGAAATTTTGCAAATCGGTTCCTTGCAAATACACTTCCCCCCAGGCCAGGGTGAGCGTTAATGGCCACCTATCTGCGTCATTTCCTATTGCAAGGAGTACCCAACAGGGCTGTCGCCATTATTGTTTGCCCTATATATGGAGCACTTCGCTGAGCATATACAATGAAATCAGAATATAGGTGGCATCCTGATGGGGGTGGTCGATCCCACAAAATAGCATTTTACGCAGATGACGATCTGCTTTATTTAACTCAACTGAACAGATCACTCTTGGCAGTGTTGGACAAACTGTTGTTCTTTGGGAGAGTTGCTAGTTTTAAGGCAAATCTGTCTAAATCTTCCATTCTTAACTTGACAGTCCCAGAGACAGAGACAGAGGCGGAGGCGCTGAAACCCATCCTGCCCTTCATTTGGGCGAATCAAGCAGAGCAATATTTATGCTTACAAGTTTGCACCACCCTAGCAGCTACAGCTGAATGCAATTATGCCTCCCTGTTTAGTGAGGCCTGCAGGCCTTATCTAAGTGGAAAGGCTATGGTCTCTCCTGGCTGGGCCTGGTGACAGCTATAAAGATGACGCTCCTGCCCAAAGCATTGCTCCTTGTGCAAACTCTGCCATTACAACCACCAATCAAGGTACTTGATACTATACAGAGGCTGATATGGAAATGTATCTGGACGGGGAAAAAGGCGAGAATGGCACAGGGGCAGGCCTACTTGCCACAGTCAGAGGGCTGGGAGTCTACCTGGCTGCCCAACTGCACTACCTGGTGGAATGGTCCTGTATAAGCACTGAGAAGCACTGGTGCTTTATTGACCAAGCAGTGGCTGGGCAACATATTTGGAAGGTGTGTTGGATCCCACTGGCACATCAACCCCCGGGAGTATATATCTCTCCGATTCAGCATGTCACAATGGATGTCTGGGACAAGATGCAAATGCGTAAGAGTCTGTCATCCCCCATATCCCTGCAAATGCCGATTATTGGTAATCCATATTTCCCACCAACACTTACCCGGGTCCTCCTTCCAGATCTGGCAGGACTCTAACTGTAAACGAATTGGGGATCTCTTTGATGTCAAAGGCATTATGGACTTTTCCCAACTCCGACTGGCCTATGACTTCCCAGAGGCAGTTTACTGGCAATATTTGGCGATCAGGCATTGGGTGTCCTCCCCAGCAATTCAAACACATGTGAGCAGGCCCATCCTTCATTTGGGAAGTGGCTATTAACATGCATGAATGATAGGAAACTTATCTCCAACATTTATGGCTTTTTGACCATACAGCCACTCCTCCACCAGACACCTGTGAGGAGTAGATGGGAGGCCGAATGTGGTAGTTCTTATACAGATAGGGAATGGCGAGGCATTCTACATCGCGTGTGGGTAACAGCCCACAGTATGAACACAAATAATTATTTTATGAAAATAGCACCCATAATGGTACTTTACGCCGGCAAGAGGTGCAGGATGGCGGAGGGGCACTACCGATGAGTGTTGACGACAATGTGGACAGCTGGGTACATTAACACATATTTTGTGGCATTGCCCCCAAATAACCTCCTTCTGGGACACCATCCTGCAAACAATTGATGAGGTCTATGATACAACAATACCACACTTTCCTAGTTACAGGCTGTAAGGGCTACTGAATCCACAGACATACCCTCTTAAGGCCCCGAAAGGTAGAGCCATCATGCTGCCGGTCAGGCAGCTAAACAGTTTCTCTTAGCCCGATGGGGTTCAGATGTGATCCCCACTTACACAGACTGGTTACATAAGCTATGGGACATACTAGGAATAGAGACATGATGGCTACCGTATCACTGCCCTTATTTGACAAGACTTGGGTCCCAATATTTCCTATCTTTCTGACAAATTTAGGGAGCTGATGTGTCCACGTTACGTACACATACTACACTTGACTAGTTCAGACATATGCCCAATTGAGGCAGCAGACAATACATAGGTGCCATGGGCTTACCCATGCGGAGTGGGCTAAGAGTAGGCTCTGCGGCAACGATTATAAGTGTGGATGTTATTAGTTTTGCTTTTCCTGCTCCTCTGTTTTCCCTTGGTTTATATGTTCCTGCTATCCACAGGCCAGTAGTTGGAGGTGGAACAGTTGTACAACCTTTTACATATTCTTTCAATAAAGAGATTTTAATCCTAAATAGAGAACAAAATAAAGCTGCTCTGCCCTCTCTTGTCCACATGGATCAATGTTGCTTCATGCCAGCTAGAAGCATAAAACACTGTCTTAGGAAGGTGCATGTTGCCCTAGCACGCCAACACCTCCTGATGCCCCCCAATTCCCTGTTACTGATTGCCTTTGAAAAGGGTTATGATGCTGTGAACTAGTCCTTATTGTCTCACGTCCTTCACAAGTCAGGCCTTGGCCCTCGTTTCTGCAGTTACGTCAAACAGCTGCAAATCAATGGTACGCTTTCTGACCCCTTCCCTATTTGTAGGGGGACAAGACAGGGCTGTCCCCTCTACCCCCTTCTCTTCACTCTTGTTATAGAACCCTTGGCAAAACTCATCCGTAATAATGCACAAATACAAGGCTGGAGGTGGGAGACGGGCCACAAAGATTGCATCACCTTGTATGCAGATGACATTCTGCTATATCTGTCCAAGCCATTGGTGACGAGCCTGAACTGCATGCAGATTCTTCAAATCTACGGGGAGGCCTCGGACCTAGGGGTTAACAATACTAAGTCAGCGCTGGTCCTGCTCCATCCCACTCTGGACTATACTGAGTGACAAATATCCATACCTGTGCCCGGCTTGAGTTTTTACTACCTAGGTATCCAAATCGCTCTCTTTTCTGAGTTGGGGTGGAGCCTCAACTTTGCACCATCAGTCCATAAAGGGAAAGTTGCCTTAAAGAGATGGGAAACTCTATCACATAATATGACAGTTAGGGTTGTGCTATATAAAATGATGATCCTGCTGGAATTCATATATCTTTTTCAAAATTTCCACTAGTTTAACGAGATGGACTCCATTGCTAGAGCATTTCTGTGGTACAACTCCAGGCGAAGATTTGTTCTCACCGTATGCCAGCACGCTACTTACAGTGGGGGCTTGGTAATGACTGTGAGAAGGTAGCCTCTTTCTAGCCTTGTTACCCCCACTTTTGGCCTGTTTGTGAGTGTATGTCAGGGTGTTTGTCACTGTTTTCACTGTCTCACTGGGATCCTGATAGCCAGGCCTCAGTGCTCATAGTGAAAACACTATGTTTTCAGTATGTTTGTTATGTGTCACTGGGATCCTGCTGGTCAGGACCCCAGTGCTCATAGGTTTGTGGCCTATATGTATGTGTCACTGGGACCCTGTCACACAGGGCCCCAGTGCTCATAGGTGTGCATGTATATGTTCCCTGTGTGGTGCCTAACTGTCTCACTGAGGCTCTGCTAACCAGAACCTCAGTGGTTATGCTCTCTCATTACTTTCAAATTGTCACTGACAGGCTAGTGACCATTTTTACCAATTTACATTGGCTTACTGGAACACCCTTATAATTCCCTAGTATATGGTACTGAGGTACCCAGGGTATTGGGGTTCCAGGAGATCCCTATGGGCTGCAGCATTTCTTTTGCCACCCATAGGGAGCTCTGACAATTCTTACACAGGCCTGCCACTGCAGCCTGAGTGAAATTACGTCCACGTTATTTCACAGCCATTTTTCACTGCACTTAAGTAACTTATAAGTCACCTATATGTCTAACATTTACCTGGTAAAGGTTAGGTGCAAAGTTACTTAGTGTGAGGGCACCCTGGCACTAGCCAAGGTGCCCCCACATTGTTCAGAGCCAATTCACTGAACTTTGTGAGTGCGGGGACACCATTACACGCGTGCACTACTTATCGGTCACTACCTATATGTAGCTTCACCATGGTAACTCCGAATATGGCCATGTAACATGTCTATGATCATGGAATTGCCCCCTCTATGCCATCCGGGCATTGTTGGTACAATTCCATGATCCCAGTGGTCTGTAGCACAGACCCTGGTACTGCCAGACTGCCCTTCCTGGGGTTTCACTGCAGCTGCTGCTGCTGCCAACCCCTCAGACAGGCAGCTGCCCTCCTGGGGTCCAGCCAGGCCTGGCCCAGGATGGCAGAACAAAGAACTTCCTCTGAGAGAGGGTGTGACACCCTCTCCCTTTGGAAAATGGTGTGAAGGCAGGGGAGGAGTAGCCTCCCCCAGCCTCTGGAAATGCTTTGTTGGGCACAGATGTGCCCAATTCTGCATAAGCCAGTCTACACCGGTTCAGGGACCCCTTAGCCCCTGCTCTGGCGCGAAACTGGACAAAGGAAAGGGGAGTGACCACTCCCCTGACCTGCACCTCCCCTGGGAGGTGTCCAGAGCTCCTCCAGTGTGCTCCAGACCTCTGCCATCTTGGAAACAGAGGTGCTGCTGGCACACTGGACTGCTCTGAGTGGCCAGTGCCACCAGGTGACGTCAGAGACTCCTGCTGATAGGCTCCTTCAGGTGTTAGTAGCCTTTCCTCTCTCCTAGGTAGCCAAACCCTCTTTTCTGGCTATTTAGGGTCTCTGTCTCTGGGGAAACTTTAGATAACGAATGCAAGAGCTCATCCGAGTTCCTCTGCATCTCCCTCTTCACCTTCTGATAAGGAAACGACCGCTGACCGCGCTGGAAGCCTGCAAACCTGCAACATAGTAGCAAAGACGACTACTGCAACTCTGTAACGCTGATCCTGCCGCCTTCTCGACTGTTTTCCTGCTTGTGCATGCTGTGGGGGTAGCCTGCCTCCTCTCTGCACCAGAAGCTCCGAAGAAATCTCCCGTGGGTCGACGGAATCTTCCCCCTGCAACCGCAGGCACCAAAAAGCTGCATTACCGGTCCCTTGGGTCTCCTCTCAGCACGACGAGCGAGGTCCCTCGAATCCAGCGACTCTGTCCAAGTGACCCCCACAGTCCAGCGACTCTTCAGTCCAAGTTTGGTGGAGGTAAGTCCTTGCCTCACCTCGCTGGGCTGCATTGCTGGGAACCGCGACTTTGCAGCTACTCCGGCCCCTGTGCACTTCCGGCGGAAATCCTTTGTGCACAGCCAAGCCTGGGTCCACGGCACTCTAACCTGCATTGCACGACTTTCTAAGTTGGTCTCCGGCGACGTGGGACTCCTTTGTGCAACTTCGGCGAGCACCGTTTCATGCATCCTCGTAGTGCCTGTTTCTGGCACTTCTCCGGGTGCTACCTGCTTCAGTGAGGGCTCTTTGTCTTGCTCGACGTCCCCTCTCTCCTCAGGTCCAATTTGCGACCTCCTGGTCCCTCCTGGGCCCCAGCAGCGTCCAAAAACGCCAAACGCACGATTTGCGTGTAGCAAGGCTTGTTGGCGTCCTTCCGGCGGGAAAACACTTCTGCACGACTCTCCACGGCAAGAGGGATCCGTCCACCAAAGGGAAAGTCTCTAGCCCTTTTCGTTCCTGCAGAAACCTCAGCTTCTTCTGTCCAGTCGAAGCTTCTTTGCACCCGCAGCTGGCATTTCCTGGGCATCTGCCCATCTCCGACTTGCTTGTGACTTTTGGACTTGGTCCCCTTGTTCCACAGGTACCCTAGATTGGAAATCCACAGTTGTTGCATTGCTGGTTTGTGTCTTTCCTGCATTATTCCTCTAACACGACTCTTTTGTCCTTAGGGGAACTTTAGTGCACTTTGCACTCACTTTTCAGGGTCTTGGGGAGAGTTATTTTTCTAACTCTCACTATTTTCTGATAGTCCCAGCGACCCTCTACAAGGTCACATAGGTTTGGGGTCCATTCGTGGTTCGCATTCCACTTTTGGAGTAAATGGTTTGTGTTGCCCCTATACCTATGTTTCCCCATTGCATCCTATTGTAACTATACATTGTTTGCACTGTTTTCTAAGACTATACTGCATATTTTTGCTATTGTGTATATATATCTTGTGTATATTTCCTATCCTCTCACTGAGGGTACACTCTAAGATACTTTGGCATATTGTCATAAAAATAAAGTACCTTTATTTTTAGTATAACTGTGTATTGTGTTTTCTTATGATATTGTGCATATGACACTAAGTGGTGCTGTAGTAGCTTCACACGTCTCCTAGTTCAGCCTAAGCTGCTCTGCTAAGCTACCATTATCTATCAGCCTAAGCTGCTAGACACCCTATACACTAATAAGGGATAACTGGGCCTGGTGCAAGGTGCAAGTACCCCTTGGTACTCACTACAAGCCAGTCCAGCCTCCTACATTGGTTGTGCAGTGGTGGGATAAGTGCTTGAGACTACTTACCACTCTTGTCATTGTACTTTTCATAAGAGAAAAATATACAAAACAAGGTCAGTGTATATACACATAGCCAAAAAGTTTTGCATTTCCTATTTTCACTCTTTTCTAAGTGCTGAAAAGTACTCCTAAACTTTCAAAAAGTTCTTAAAAGTTTAAAAAGTTTTTTTCTGTCTTTCCAAAAAGTTCTGAAAACTTTTGTCTCTTTCTCTATCACTTTAACTCTCTCTAAAAAATGTCTGGCACAGGCCAAAGTGTTGATCTGTCCAAACTTGCATATGACAACCTTAGCTGGAAAAGAGCAAGGAGTCTCTGTATAGAGAGAGGTTTGAGTGTAGGGAAGAATCCTGCCTTGGAACTGTTAATTAACATGCTTAGAGAACAGGATAAGGCCATAGGTGCCCCATCTGTTGAAAAAGTACCTAATAGTTCCCAATCTGATTCAGGGACTCCCCCAGGAAAAGATTTAGGAAAGAAACTTCATAGCCTGCCCATTACTAGACAATCTAGCATAGATGATAATGATGATGAGCCACACCAAATAAATAGTGTTGTCTCACATCATAGCAAAAGCATTTATTCTCACCATACTGGTAGTAATGTTTCTGTAAACCAAGCTGTTAAGTTGGCTTCTGTAAGGGACAGGTCTCCTTCTGTTCATTCCCATCATAGCTCTGTTTCTAGAAATGTCCCTCCCACCAACCCTGATGACAGAATGTTAGAGAGGGAACTCAATAAGTTGAGGGTGGAACAAACCAGACTGAAGCTTAAAAAGCAACAGCTGGATTTGGATAGACAGTCTTTTGAATTAGAGAAGGAAAGACAGAAGTTGGGTTTAGATACCATGGTGGCAGCAGCAGTATTCCCCATAGTCATCCTGCAAAAGAGCATGATTCCAGGAATCTGCACAAGATAGTTCCCCCTTATAAGGAGGGGGATGACATTAACAAGTGGTTTGCTGCACTTGAGAGGGCCTGTGTTGTACAGGATGTCCCTCAAAGGCAGTGGGCTGCTATCCTATGGCTATCATTTAGTGGAAAGGGTAGGGATAGACTCCTTACTGTGAAAGAAAGTGATGCCAATAATTTTACAGTTCTTAAGAATGCACTCCTGGATGGTTATGGCTTAACCACTGAACAGTACAGGATAAAGTTCAGAGAGACCAAAAAGGAGTCTTCACAAGACTGGGTTGATTTCATTGACCATTCAGTGAAGGCCTTGGAGGGGTGGTTACATGGCAGTAAAGTTACTGATTATGAAAGCCTGTATAACACAATCCTGAGAGAGCATATACTTAATAATTGTGTGTCTGATTTGTTGCACCAGTACCTGGTAGACTCTGATCTGACCTCTCCCCAAGAATTGGGAAAGAAGGCAGACAAATGGGTCAGAACAAGGGTGAACAGAAAAGTTCATACAGGGGGTGACAAAGATGGCAATAAGAAGAAAGATGGTGAAAACTCTCAAGATAAGCATGGGGATAAGGGTAAAACCAAAGATCCCACTTCAAATCTTAAACACTCTTCAGAGGGTGGGGATAAAACAAATTCTTCCTCTTCTTCCCAACCTGCACACATTAAAAAGCCTTGGTGCTTTGTGTGTAAAAACAGAGGCCATAGGCCAGGGGATAAGTCCTGTCCAGGTAAACCCCCTGAGCCTACCACCACTAGTACATCAAGCTCTAGTGCCCCTAGCAGTAGTGGTACTAGTGGTGGGACTGCTGGCAACAGTCAAGCAAAGGGTGTAGGTGGGTTCACTTATGGGTCCATAGTGGAAACTGATGTAATCAGTCCCAAGACAGTTTCTGTCACACCTAGTGGCATTGGCCTTGCCACACTGGCTGCTTGTCCCCTTACAATGGATAAGTACAGGCAGACAGTTTCAATAAATGGTGTTGAGGCCTTGGCCTACAGGGACACAGGTGCCAGTTTCACTTTGGTGACTGAAAACCTAGTGCCTCCTGAACAACACATCATTGGACAACAGTATAAGATTATTGATGTCCATAACTCCACTAAGTTTCTTCCCTTAGCTATAATTCAGTTTAGTTGGGGTGGAGTTACTGGCCCTAAGCAGGTGGTGGTATCACCTAGCTTACCTGTAGACTGTCTCTTAGGTAATGACCTAGAGGCCTCAGGTTGGGCTGATGTAGAGTTTTATGCCCATGCAGCCATGCTGGGCATCCCTGAGGAATTGTTCCCTCTCATTTCTACTGAAATGAAAAAGCAAAGGAGAGAAGGCCTGAAAACTCAGGATCCCTCTCCATCAACAGGTAAAAAGGGTATCACAGTATCCCCTAACCACCCTACCATTCAGGATACCATTCCTGTGGTGGGAGAAACCTCTCCTGGGGTGGCACCTGTTCCAAGGGAATCATCAGCTGGCATAGCTGGACTCCCTGAGGTAGAAGTACCTCTCTGTGGGATAACTAACATTGGTGACAAAAAGAGCACCATTTTAGTTAACATGGAGCATCCCTCCAACCCTCCCAGAGAAACTTTAGTGCAGAAATCCTGTACTGCCTCACAACACTTAGGACAGCATCCCTGCCCTAGTGTGGAGCTCATAGGACAGCATCCCTGCCCTGCTCCAACTCAAGAGAAACAGCATCCCTGTTCCCTCTTCCAGCCAAATGGACAAAGTTTTTGCCCAGCTATGGCTTTACTGAGACAGCATCCCTGTCTGGCATTTCCATCATTACAAATAGGTTCAGTGGATAATTCCCACTGCTCTAAACTAAAACTTACTGATAGAAACTCTGAAAATACATCTTCACATTGTTGGTTAGCTAAAAAACTTCAAACAGGGTGGTTTACATCCCCACAGGGAAGTAACCATATAGTGGATGATAAAGGGAGTAACCAGTCTATTGCAGAGCTACTCTCTACTTATCACCACTTAGACAATAAAGTCTCAACTGCCCAAGGTTAGCCTTATTGTCCTTCGTTTGGGGGGGGGGGTTGTGTGAGAAGGTAGCCTCTTTCTAGCCTTGTTACCCCCACTTTTGGCCTGTTTGTGAGTGTATGTCAGGGTGTTTGTCACTGTTTTCACTGTCTCACTGGGATCCTGATAGCCAGGCCTCAGTGCTCATAGTGAAAACACTATGTTTTCAGTATGTTTGTTATGTGTCACTGGGATCCTGCTGGTCAGGACCCCAGTGCTCATAGGTTTGTGGCCTATATGTATGTGTCACTGGGACCCTGTCACACAGGGCCCCAGTGCTCATAGGTGTGCATGTATATGTTCCCTGTGTGGTGCCTAACTGTCTCACTGAGGCTCTGCTAACCAGAACCTCAGTGGTTATGCTCTCTCATTACTTTCAAATTGTCACTGACAGGCTAGTGACCATTTTTACCAATTTACATTGGCTTACTGGAACACCCTTATAATTCCCTAGTATATGGTACTGAGGTACCCAGGGTATTGGGGTTCCAGGAGATCCCTATGGGCTGCAGCATTTCTTTTGCCACCCATAGGGAGCTCTGACAATTCTTACACAGGCCTGCCACTGCAGCCTGAGTGAAATAACGTCCACGTTATTTCACAGCCATTTTTCACTGCACTTAAGTAACTTATAAGTCACCTATATGTCTAACCTTTACCTGGTAAAGGTTAGGTGCAAAGTTACTTAGAGTGAGGGCACCCTGGCACTAGCCAAGGTGCCCCCACATTGTTCAGAGCCAATTCACTGAACTTTGTGAGTGCGGGGACACCATTACACGCGTGCACTACATATAGGTCACTACCTATATGTAGCTTCACCATGGTAACTCCGAATATGGCCATGTAACATGTCTATGATCATGGAATTGCCCCCTCTATGCCATCCGGGCATTGTTGGTACAATTCCATGATCCCAGTGGTCTGTAGCACAGACCCTGGTACTGCCAGACTGCCCTTCCTGGGGTTTCACTGCAGCTGCTGCTGCTGCCAACCCCTCAGACAGGCAGCTGCCCTCCTGGGGTCCAGCCAGGCCTGGCCCAGGATGGCAGAACAAAGAACTTCCTCTGAGAGAGGGTGTGACACCCTCTCCCTTTGGAAAATGGTGTGAAGGCAGGGGAGGAGTAGCCTCCCCCAGCCTCTGGAAATGCTTTGTTGGGCACAGATGTGCCCAATTCTGCATAAGCCAGTCTACACCGGTTCAGGGACCCCTTAGCCCCTGCTCTGGCGCGAAACTGGACAAAGGAAAGGGGAGTGACCACTCCCCTGACCTGCACCTCCCCTGGGAGGTGTCCAGAGCTCCTCCAGTGTGCTCCAGACCTCTGCCATCTTGGAAACAGAGGTGCTGCTGGCACACTGGACTGCTCTGAGTGGCCAGTGCCACCAGGTGACGTCAGAGACTCCTGCTGATAGGCTCCTTCAGGTGTTAGTAGCCTTTCCTCTCTCCTAGGTAGCCAAACCCTCTTTTCTGGCTAATCAGGGTCTCTGTCTCTGGGGAAACTTTAGATAACGAATGCAAGAGCTCATCCGAGTTCCTCTGCATCTCCCTCTTCACCTTCTGATAAGGAAACGACCGCTGACCGCGCTGGAAGCCTGCAAACCTGCAACATAGTAGCAAAGACGACTACTGCAACTCTGTAACGCTGATCCTGCCGCCTTCTCAACTGTTTTCCTGCTTGTGCATGCTGTGGGGGTAGCCTGCCTCCTCTCTGCACCAGAAGCTCCGAAGAAATCTCCCGTGGGTCGACGGAATCTTCCCCCTGCAACCGCAGGCACCAAAAAGCTGCATTACCGGTCCCTTGGGTCTCCTCTCAGCACGACGAGCGAGGTCCCTCGAATCCAGCGACTCTGTCCAAGTGACCCCCACAGTCCAGCGACTCTTCAGTCCAAGTTTGGTGGAGGTAAGTCCTTGCCTCACCTCGCTGGGCTGCATTGCTGGGAACCGCGACTTTGCAGCTACTCCGGCCCCTGTGCACTTCCGGCGGAAATCCTTTGTACACAGCCAAGCCTGGGTCCACGGCACTCTAACCTGCATTGCACGACTTTCTAAGTTGGTCTCCGGCGACGTGGGACTCCTTTGGCGAGCACCGTTTCACGCATCCTTGTAGTGCCTGTTTCTGGCACTTCTCCGGGTGCTACCTGCTTCAGTGAGGGCTCTTTGTCTTGCTCGATGTCTCCTCTCTCTTCAGGTCCAATTTGCGACCTCCTGGTCCCTCCTGGGCCCCAGCAGCGTCCAAAAACGCCAAATGCACGATTTGCGTGTAGCAAGGCTTGTTGGCGTCCTTCCGGCGGGAAAACACTTCTGCACGACTCTCCAAGGCAAGAGGGATCCGTCCACCAAAGGGGAAGTCTCTAGCCCTTTTCGTTCCTGCAGAAACCTCAGCTTCTTCTGTCCAGTCGAAGCTTCTTTGCACCCGCAGCTGGCATTTCCTGGGCATCTGCCCATCTCCGACTTGCTTGTGACTTTTGGACTTGGTCCCCTTGTTCCACAGGTACCCTAGATTGGAAATCCACAGTTGTTGCATTGCTGGTTTGTGTCTTTCCTGCATTATTCCTCTAACACGACTCTTTTGTCCTTAGGGGAACTTTAGTGCACTTTGCACTCACTTTTCAGGGTCTTGGGGAGGGTTATTTTTCTAACTCTCACTATTTTCTGATAGTCCCAGCGACCCTCTACAAGGTCACATAGGTTTGGGGTCCATTCGTGGTTCGCATTCCACTTATGGAGTATATGGTTTGTGTTGCCCCTATACCTATGTTTCCCCATTGCATCCTATTGTAAATATACATTGTTTGCACTGTTTTCTAAGACTATACTGCATATTTTTGCTATTGTGTATATATATCTTGTGTATATTTCCTATCCTCTCACTGAGGGTACACTCTAAGATACTTTGGCATATTGTCATAAAAATAAAGTACCTTTATTTTTAGTATAACTGTGTATTGTGTTTTCTTATGATATTGTGCATATGACACTAAGTGGTACTGTAGTAGCTTCACACGTCTCCTAGTTCAGCCTAAGCTGCTCTGCTAAGCTACCATTATCTATCAGCCTAAGCTGCTAGACACCCTATACACTAATAAGGGATAACTGGGCCTGGTGCAAGGTGCAAGTACCCTTGGTACTCACTACAAGCCAGTCCAGCCTCCTACAATGACTAATCTCTATTTTGTATTATCTGGAACCTCAAACCCTTGTCAGTAATGACTGGCTCAATGGAGGCTGGTCTGACCCAGCGTGCAGAGTTGAGTTAGCTGCGATGGGCTTTAAAACTGTGCAGGGGATGCTTTACAGCACCCCAGTTCACCGAGCGCTCCCCAAGATAACCAGAATAGTTTTTCTCTGCTGGCATGTACCTCTTGGATACACAGGCTGGGACTCCAAATATATGATGCAGATCCCCTTTTGGAGAGGGACCTGGTTGAGAGAGACGGCCGGTCTACAAGCTTTTAACAGTGTGACTTAATAGGCATCTCTGTATGGGGGGATATGTGGCCCGGTGACTGGATGCGTTCTTTTCAAGAGCTTCAATCAATCTATGCATTATCATTCACTCAATTCCATAAATATCTTCAACTACGACATGCCCTATGTGTGCACATTCCTCTGGCCACAGAACTCCCTTAACATAGTCCCATAGAAGCCAAGCTCATGATGGGAGCATTACTTAAGAAGAGGACTTCACAAATCTTTCGCTCCCTGATCGTCAATGTCCCAGACGAATTTGCATTGTTGCAAAATTAAGGAACAGAGTGGGATGGGCCCTTGGAGGAGGAGGACTGCAAGATGCCAGAATGGCCCCTTTATAATCACCATCTCCTCTAAACTGTGATTGGTACAGGCATATTGCCTTCACTGAGCCTACCTACCCTGGACACCTCTATCCGGCTGGTCTTTTCCTCAGCCCTACATGTTTCAGATGGCCCCATGCCCCAGCAGACTTCTACCACATGGTATTGACCTGCTGTCTTATTGCTGGATATTGGGGTGATGTGACTTGAAAGCTCTTATGAGTGCTAGGATGGGAGGTGGAACTGTCCCCGAATGTTGCCCTTCTGGGGATTTTTGAATGGGTATGGGGCATAAGAACCGAACAAGCACTAATTGGAGTAGCCACAATTTTTGCAAAATGTGACATAGCCAGTGAATGGAAAAGCCCCACGCCACCCTCACTGAACCAGTGGTGCCTGGGAGAAGACTGGTGTGCACAACAGGAAAAAACAGTGTATAAAGCTCAGGAATGCTCGACAAAACATGCCAAAATATGGATTAAATGATGGGATTACTTCGGACTTGGTCCCTTGCAGTAATGTTGTTCATGAATGCCCATGTGTGAACTCCAATTCTGTTAAATTGTGATGTGGAGCTTCAACTGCGATATGCTAATTATACTTGTACTGATGGCTATTGTTGCTTATATTTTCTTGTGCAAAAAATCGATAATACGTGATTAGAAAAAACATTTTTAAATGTAGAACAAAATAAAAGACGCTACATTGTTAAGTTAATTTTGAATTAAACATGTTATTGTTTGGAAATAACTTATGTAAAAATAAAACTATTTTTCTTAAGATTTTGGAATTAATTAAAAGTAATTTAATTATGTTATTAAAAATTAATCTTGCATTATTGTTTATGTTTAAAAAAGGTTAATAGACTAATAATTATGCTGCATTTATATATTTTTTAACACTAAATTACCCTGTGACTTTTAGGTGATTTATGAGGCCTTGTGTGGCTTCATAAATCTGGAATAACGCAATGCAGCAAAAATTTGTGTTGACTTACTCTGCCCTGGGAAGGCGTTCCATGGGCTTTGCATGGGTGTTTCCATGCAACTCCAATGGATTTTGATGCATTCCCAGATTTAAGAAGTTGTAAACCTAGGAATATGTTAAAATCCAACACCTCCCCGGGTGAGGTGTAACAAGGAGAAATATCTTTATTTCTCTTTGTTACTTCCTCTTTTTACATTTTGCAGCACACATAGAAAGCGGAATATGCCTCTTTGGATTGTTTTTGTGCAGGAAGGTGTACCTTCCTGCATGAAAACAATCCTGCATGCAACGCAGGAACCCTTGGACCATGGTGCAAGAGTGCCTGCAATGGCGCTAGGCAGCACATTGTGCACCAGCACAGGGGAAAAGGTATTCTTTTAAATACCATGCATTCCTGCCCATTCCCTGTAAGGCAAGGCAGCGCAGCAGGTTGAATTGCTGTGCTGCACTCTGTCACTTTTCTATAAATATGGCCCTAGTACTTTAATGCTTGTAGTATAGTTATGCCAACTAAGAAATAATTATTTAACCTAACTTTATATGTTTACTTATAATGTTAAAGAATAGCTATCATTGAAATTATAATGGATTCTCTGATGAAAATGTTTTAAATGTTGCATGCTAATGTTGAAAAATGTAGGCCCATATTTATACTTTTTGACGCAAACCAGCGGCGGTGCTGGTTTGGGTCAAAATATTTACCGCCGGCTAACGCCATTCCTATACGCCATGCGGGCGCCTTATTTAAGGATTGACATTAGCTGGCGCTGCGGACTGGTCAGAGTAAAAAAAAATGACTCAAACCAGCCAGCGTAGGGGAAAATGAGGTCTGTGCGTCAAAAAATGGTGCAAGTCAGGTTAGAGTCAAAAATCATGGCTCAAACCGGACTTGCGCCATTTTTTGACACACAACCCCCATTGAAATGATGCCCCCTTGCCCAATGCCCATGCCCAGGGGACTTTTGTCCCCTGGCCATGGCCACTGGGCACAGTGGCATGTAGGAGGGCCCAAATTGGGCCCCCCCATACCACTTTAAAAAAGATAAAAATAATACTTACCTCAACTTACCTGTGCTTACCTGGGATGGGTCCCCCCATCCATGGGTCTCCTCCTGGGGTGGGCGAGGGTGGCAGGGGGTGTCCCTTGGGGCAGGGAAGGGCACCTCTGGACTGCTTCCATGGTCTGAGACCATAGAAGTGAGCCCACAGGTCACTTAGGGGGTCATTCTGACTTTGGTAATTCTGATTTTCCCGCTGGGCTGGCGGGCGACCGCCAGAAGGCCGCCCGCCAGCCCAGCGGGAAACCCCCTTCCATGAGGATGCCAGCTCCGAATGGAGCCGGCGGAGTGGAAGGGGTGCGACGGGTGCAGTTGCACCCGTCGCAATTTTCAGTGTCTGCTTGGCAGACACTGAAAATCATGGTGGGGCCCTGTTAGGGGGCCCCTGCAGTGCACCCGTCGCGATTTTCAGTGTCTGCTTGGCAGACACTGAAAATCATGGTGGGGCCCTGTTAGGGGGCCCCTGCAGTGCCCATGCCAGTGGCATGGGAACTGCAGGGGCCCCAAGGGGCCCCGCGACACCCGTTACCGCCATCCAGGTTCTGGCGGTCAGAACCGCCAGAGTCAGGCTGGCGGTACGGGGGTCGGAATCCCCATGGCGGCGCTGCCTGCAGCGCCGCCATGGAGGATTCCCCAGGGCAGCGGGAAACCGGCGGGACACCGCCGGTTTTCCGTTTCTGACCGCGGCGGTACCGCCGCGGTCAGAATGCCCATGGATGCACTGCCAGCCTGTTGGCGGTGCATCCGCGGTCGTTGGCCTGGCGGTAGTCTACCGCCAGGGTCAGAATGACCCCCTTAATGCCTGCCCTCACCCAGGCATTAACAAACGGCGCACATCAGGCTGTGAGCCGTTTTGTAAGGCCCGCCCCCTCCTGTGCGTCAAAATGACGCAGGAGTATAGATAAGGCGCACAGGCCTTAAAGTCATTTTTTGGACAGGAACGCCTACCTTGCATGTCATTACTGTAAGGCGGTTTCCCGCATCCAAAAAATTACGCACACAGAGGTTTTTTGACATCCGCGGGGTCGGGCGTCATAGTTTAAATATGTCGCAAACAGAGTATAAATATGCCCCTTAGTTCCCCATCATATTTACTGAGGTATTAACAAGTTATTTCACTTTTGTAATTTACTGTAATATGAAATTAGAGAAGAGGTATTAATTATGGTTTTGTATTTGCAATGTTTGACATGAATAAGGTGTGCCATTTTAATTTTGCTTTAGTTTAGTTATGTTAAGGCCTGCTAGGCCCTAGCCTCATGAAACACGAGAAAGTTGTCTTCTTTTTGCTAACATGACATTTATTTCAGATTTCTTTAACATGAAATGTTAATTTGGAAATAGATGTGCTATTGTCTTATTCATAGAAGTTTCGATAAAGTAATCTTGAGGATAATGCACAGAGAAACAGAGAGCGTAAAGATTGAACTAATTCATAAATTGTTCCGAAGTCGTACAGGAGAGCAAAGATGGATACCTTTCCATGATGGTCTTGGAAACATGTTTGGATATTTCAGCTATCTGTGGCATGATGTGCTGTGATTGGACAATTAAATATTTTGATCAATATGGCGTTACCAATGGAAAAATCATCATTCACTTTTGACTTTAATTTACTGTTTTCAGTTAGTCACAGTAGGAGAGACCCTTTGAACTTTGAGGAGTACAGACCTCGGGAGCCAAAATGGCGGCCGGTACGGGAGCTTAAAATCTGCGCTCCGGCCCGTGCCCACACAAAACCATCCTGTAGGCGCTCCCGGACCGCTGCGGGGGGTGCAGGCGTGAGGGGGGCCGGTGCGGACAACCGGCGACCCCCGGGACCTGGACATGCTCGCCCGCGCTGAACCGCGAGACGAGCTGAAGTGCGGCCTGAGTGAGGCTGGCGGGCGAGCCCGCACGATGTGCCCTGAGCGGCGCGGCAGCACCGGGACGCAGCGCCCCGTGCCGCAAAAGGACCCCAGCGGAATCTTTACCAGGGTGGGGGGCTAAGCTGAGGAGGTGCCCCCCCCTGTTTGAGGAGACTGCAGTGGACGCGGACCCACGCGTGGGCCGCCCCTCCCCCGCTGGAGCACCATCTGCTAACGGCGGGCCTTAGCGGCCAAAAGCGGCCGCGTTGAGGGTGAGGTGGAGTGCTCTGGAGCCCTGCCCAGGATCGCAGCGAGTGGAGCTGTGAGGTCGGTGATCCCCCGGGGCGGAAGCACAGAAGTGGTGAGGCGAGGCCGCCGAGGGATACTTCAGGCCGCCCCCCCCACCAGCAGGGGCGAAGGTAACGGCTGGGGCCGCTTGCGCGAGGGGGGCGGGCCTTGTGGAACGCGGGCTGTGCCGGGCCGCTCCCCCCCCGGCCTCGGCTGCTCTGGGGATTGTTTTGTCTCTCCCCCCTCCCCCAGTGCTTACCGTAGGGAGGGGGGGGGCGCGGACTGAAGCAGCGCGGGGAGAGAGGGGCAGGCCCGGGGCCCCTGGGTGGATCGGAACAACCATCCTACAAACTACCAGTGGCTGCAGAATACAAAGCCTAATGGAGCACGGTATCTCCTTCTAGAAAACTGGAACCATTATTCAGCGGAGGGACAGGGCACCCAGCACAAGGATTGTGCAACACTTCAAATAGCAGCTCCCCCATGGGGATTAAAGTGGGACCACGGCCTCGAAGGGATTAACGAGACCCGCCGGTCCGGGAGTGCTATAAGCATGGACGCCTGCAGATCGCGTGGAGCCGCGGCTACCTCTCGCTCCCCTGATCGGTGTGAGCGGCGGACTGGGCTGGCTGTGGCGCAAGAGGGGGCTCGACTGGCTGCCCACAAAGGCTACACTTGAGTTCTGCACTGCTCAATAGTTGCACAGTTACACTGCCCTGCTCATTGCGAGCAGCCCACCCGCCGCACATCATGGCTGCAAGAAACAAATCCACGAAAAACCAGGACCGTCTCACACAGGGGCAGTCGACAAGTGACCAGCAGTTAGCATCAACTCTACAAGCACTGGAAACCACTCTGCAGGCCCACTCCACCCAGTTAGAAATAGTATTGCAAGCAATTATGGACAGTAAAACTTCCTTTGAGAACAGGATTGACTTGGTGTCACAAGACCTAAACTTGCTAAGAGTGGATAATCGTAATTTAGTGGAGAGGGTGAAGTCAGCGGAGGCGGAGCTAAAAGAACTGAATCCTTCGGTCTTGGCCAATCGAAAACAAATACAGCGGCTGGATGCAGAGGTAAAAACACTTTGGTGCTGCGCCGAAGAGGCGGAAGGCAGATCCCGGAGAAACAACGTACGCTTTCTAGGATTCCCTGAAAAGTTAGCAGAGCAGAGTACAGAAATATTCCTGGAGCAATGGCTGATCAAGGAAGTGCTAAATGGGACACCGTCGAAATTCTTCTCTGTGGAAAGAGTACACAGGATACCGGGGAGACCCCCGGCTCCGGGCCAGCCACCAAGACCTCTGATAGCGAGATTCTGAAACTATAGGGACAGGGATCTTATCTTGCAGCAATTCCGCAGCAAAGGCCCATTCCGACACGAAGACTCAGAAATCAACGCTTACCCAGACTTCACACACGAAGTGCAAAGACAGCGCAACTCATTTGTGAGGGTCAAACAACGCCTCCGTGAGCACAACATTAAATATGCACTGCTGTTTCCTGCAAAGCTAAGAGTAATATCGGATAAGCGCACCCATGTATTCACCTCCCCCGAGGACGCTTGGACGTGGCTGCATACCAAAGGTCTGGCGCGATCCCAATCCGGAGCAGAGAAGAGAGAGGAATGGCTGACCGCTCCACTGCGGAAGCGCCCCAAGAAAAGGCCCAAAGGCCAGCCCACTGAGGAACAGGAAGCAGAGGAAAGGGCAAAAGCCCTGAAAGACACCACTCTGCACACGCAAAATACCTTTGCGGCTCTGCAGGAGACACCAGCGGACAGCCCAGACTCCGACTCGATCAGCTCGGCATCCGTGCTTACAGAATCACCTACAGGGCCGAAACTCACACCTCGAGCTTCGGACGAACTGTAGACGAGGGTTGCCGCCCGCTTTCCTTCCCACCCTCTTGCTCCCCCCTCCTCTCTCCCCCCCGTCCCCTCGGTCGTGGGAAACGACAACTTGGCTAGGACGACTGTGCCAACTCCACGCTTACCTGCACACTGAAGAATGCTGCCGCCGACCTTGAGTATCTCTGACTATTCCATCTATGGTATTGCTTAATGCCGGTGGCTGGCTGGACGGGGTGGGGGGGGCTGGGAGTGCCTAGTGACATAGGCAGTCTACGGCTGCGGAAAGATGTTGGCCCCACACACGAGCCACATCTGGTCGCTAACATGGCTGCCCCACAGGTGTTCGAATGGACACAAAGTTTGTTGTGTGTTAGTGGGATTAGTAGTTTGTTATTAGTTAATAGTTTGGTATTGGGTGCGAGTAGTGGGTGTGTAGTGGGAACAACAGTTAAGTTGAACTCAAAAGGTCAATACAAAATACAGGTAATACTGCTAGCGCTGACACATTGGAGGGCACACTTAATTGAGCTGGAGGGGACCCGCGCGGACACAGTTAACGACGCAAGGAGGCGTGTAGGTGCTATATATACAATGTGAAATGGCGCTAAGTGCAAACCTCTCTGTGCATCAATATGATATAATCACGTGGAACGTAAGAGTCCTGGGTGCTCTAAGCAAAAGACACCGGGTATACGATCGCCTCAGGGCGCACACATAGTTATCCTGCAGGAGACACACTGCCTGGAACCAAACCTACGGGAACTACGAGAAAGATGGGGTGGACAGGTGGTGGGTACAACGTTCTCGGCATACGCCAGGGGTGTGCTGATTTGGATAGCTGGCGGGCTCCCCTTTGTCATAACCCATCGGACGATCGATAAAGGGGGCAGATATGTGGTATTAGAGGGGTACCTAGACGGGAAGCAGCTGTCAATAATCGGTGTCTGCGCCCCTAATAGTGCTATAGTCGAATTTTTGGGCACACTCACCCCAGCATTAATAGTGAACCCCGAAGTCCCAGCTATTTGGGGAGGCGATTTCAATAGTATCCCAAATGCAGACTTAGACAGGTCCAACATTACCTCAAAAGCAACACCAAATAGAACAGCTAGAAGCCCCCTGCTCGGCTGGGCGGCAGATATGAGCATATTCGACTTATGGCGCATGAAATATCACCGACGGAGGGAATATTCATTCTACTCAATACCCCATAAGGTATACACAAGAATAGATATAATGTGGGGGACCCGGGATATCTGCGCCCTGATAAACAAGTCAGAATACTTGGCCAAAACATTATCCGATCATTCTCCACTAAGAATAACTCTGAACTGGGGCAGGAGACGCTCACAGATCCTCACTTGGCAAATGCAGGTGGAGGCCCTCCAGGATCAAGCGTTCAGAGAAGGACTAAACGCAGCGATGAAGCAGTACTGGGAAATAAATAAGGAATCTACCAGCTCCAGAGCACTGGAATGGGAGGCACACAAGGTCGTAGTTAGAGGGTATTGCATCTCAACCAGCTGGGGAGTCAGGCGCACATTGCACGCAGAAATAAACAAACTAGAGAAGGAACTGGGAGAACTGGAAAAAGCGGTGGCAAATAAAGTGGTCCCTTATACAACACTAACAGAGGCACGAACGAAATATAACAAAGCAGACTTTCGTGTCCGAAAGCACAACTATAAATACTGCTTAATGCGTTTGCCCGCGGAGGGCGATAGGTCTGGTAGGATGCTGGCGTGGCTTCTCCGCGAGAACCGGCAGCACTCCCCCATCGGGTCTATAAAGGGACACGCAGGCAAAATGTTCACCACGCAGGAAGCAATTAACAGGGCATTCAGAGAATACTACAAAAATTTATACACCAAACGCACAACATGTACCCCTCTGCAACTGAGGTCTTTTCTAGAGGGCTCCCCAATGGCACAAATATCACTGACAGATAGGCAGCTACTAGAGGCTCCACTAACACTGGAAGAAATAGACAGAGCAGTGTTGCAGATGCCCAGGAATAAAGCCCCAGGCACAGACGGGCTCCACATATTCGACACACTTGAAGGTACACTTGCTGAAAGTGTTTGAGGAGGCATGGGCCAATAAAATTCTGCCTCCTACATTAAGAGAGGCAATGATGGTGGTCCTCCCCAAACAAGGGCGCAACCCCACCGATGTTAAATCCTACAGACCATTATCTTTCCTGAATTTAGACTGCAAAATACTAGGCTATATCCTGGCCAAAAGGCTGGCCCCCCTACTACACACTGTGATACATCAAGACCAAAACGGCTTCATCCCAAGACGTAACACCTTCTTAAATATCCGCAGGCTTCTAGGAGTACTGGGGGACACTCCCCCGGAGGCTTACGATGAGATGGTATTGTCGTTAAATATCAAAAAGGCATTTGACACCCTGGAGTGGGACTTCCTGTTTGCCACAATGCAGGGCATGGGAATAGGGCCTAATTATATACAGTGGGTACAGGTACTGTACACCAAACCACAAGCCAGGGTAAAAGCAGGCGGGGTCATATCAGATAGATTCCCAATCACAAGAGGCACCAGACAGGGCTGTCCCTTATCCCCCCGTTGTTCGCCATAGCAATGGAGCCGCTGGCCATCCGAATACGTGCTACACAGGCGAGATGGGGGGTGATCAGGAGTGGGCTACATCACAGTATATCGCTGTACGCAGATGATGCGCTAATATACGTGTGAAACGGGTCTGAGACAATTCCTTTAGTATTGTCACTACTAACTAAGTACGGGGACTTATCGGGGTTAGTGGTGAACTGGGACAAATCATGTATATTTCTGTTAACTAGATGGTCCACGACAAGACAAGAGAATGCCCCAGCAAGCCGTCTGAAATGGTGCTTTGACACATTCAAATACCTGGGGGTGCATATATACCACAAAAACTAAGACCTCAGAGACGGGAATCTAGGGAGAGCACTAGCCTCCATGAAGGGATCGCTAAGATTCTGGACCAAACTTCCACTGTCGCCCCTGGGCAGGGTGGCGGGGGCATGCTGCTGCCACCTAGGCTACCATATTATTTTGCGGCGCTGCCTCCATGAGTTTCTTCAAGGATCTGAATGCAGTCTTACTGCAACTAATATGGGGCGGCGGCAGGACAAGGGTTGCACTCACCACCCTGCAGCGCCCGCTCGCTGCGGGTGGGCTGGGTGCCCCCAACTTCGAACGTTACTATGCGGCTGCACAACTACAGTGGATACTGAACTGGTTGCACAGGCCAACACAGGCGGAGTCCAAGTGGCTTCTGGCGCGGCTGAATGGGGCACCACTGATCACATGGTTAATGAATAAAACACCAAGGGGGTTACCCGGTAACCCACTAATGGAGGTAGCACAATTGTGCTGGCAAAGATACATACAAAAGGGCCATAAAACATTTCCATATTCGCCACTCCTAACATTAGGATCGATCCCGGGCTGTGCTAACGCGGTGGGCTTACACTCACTCAAGACTTGGACCGAGGCCGGAATAATAATGGTTGGGGACTGCTTTGAAGAAGGGAAATTGAGGACATTTGAAGCTATGCAAGCCCTCACAGCAGTGAACACCGGGCAATTTCTGTCCCATTTTGCAAGAAGCCACCTGATCCAAAAGACGTGAGTAGCGGGGGATAGGGAACCTGAGTGTTCTCCCACATTACACCACATGCTGCGTTTCGACAACCAAACAAAAATAGTGACAAATTTGTACAAAACTCTGAACAAACCCTCTGAGCTCAACTGAGAGAGAACGAGGGACAGGTGGAATGCAGTCCTCACTGACCCGATTCCGCAAACGGAGTGGCTGAAAGACCTCTACCACATCAGGGGGGTGTCCAGGAACCCTAGGTTCCGCTACACACAATTTAATTAAACATACCTATCTCCAGCTAGGATACGTTGCATGTTCCCCGGGTCGACACCTGCCTGCCCGCGGTGTGGCGCCTCAGAAGTGCACTTCTATCATATGGTATGGGAATGCGCTCATATATATAGGGAATGGAGAGGATTGACAGAGGTGGTAGCAGAATTAACAGGCCTGACACTCGCAGCAAACCCCAAATCTTGCCTGCTAGGGTTGAGAGTCAGAGAAAAGAAACACAGACACCTACATAAGTTTGTAGACCTAGCATTCGTGTTGTACAAAAGACTGATTGCAATGAACTGGAAGGCGTCCAGGACCCCGGATCTGAAAGCCTGGCACTCCCTCACACTGTGCTGGACTAGGACAGAGGCTCTGGTACTGAGCAAACTTGCACGCGCAGGACAACACCACACGGGAAAGGAAACCTGGGAAACACTGGTTACCCGACTAGAGGCCAAAAATGATGAGAGGTCGCCTTGAAGCAGATGGAGATCACGGGAGGGTACAGACCCGGCCAGAACTCATTTAGCGCCAGCTCACCCAAATCAAACCCACAACACAACTCACGGGAGGGCTGGAGGCCCACATCCTCTCCCTAGAGACCGGCATTACTCACAGTTGGTGCCCAGGGAGGAACACACACACAAACAACATGGGCACAACACACACTATCAAGCCACACCGAACAATCAGAAATAAAATGTGGCTCCTCTCCTCTCAGCATAATTAATAAGTAACATCAGTGGGCAACATCACTCAGGTACCCCGAGACAGGATCACTGGGTGCCACAAAGAACGTCCCTTCAAAGAAGCTCAGCAGTTAAATAGATATACTGTAGCAACATTTGACCTAAGTTTAGTTATGAGTATGGTGAGGGGTTTTAGTTTGTTTATTTTGTTGTATATGTATTTTCTGTTTTATTACTATTGATCCTGCTGTACCTACCTCTCCTTTGCTGCTGGGCAAGGAAGTAGAGTTGCAATGAACCCGCATAATCCTACCAATGTAAACATTCAAAATTTAATAAACACTTTAAAAAAAAAAAAAAAGAGGAGTACAGACCTCATTGACCTCCATTTTCCCAATGCTTGCAGAGATGACAGATTTTTCTTTGACCCCAGAGAAGACTCTTGACTGAACTTCTCAGATGTTGACACCTTCCATTTTTTTCTTACATTTTTCAAGTCTTGGTTAGCTTCATTTTGCCCCAAATTTCATTTTTGCAACTTCTTTTTGTCCTTTGTTTCCTTTTGACATTTTGTCCCCATGTTTTGTAGCCCAGCATGTCACTTAATGACTTGTTGTCTCTGATGTTTTCCCATTGCTTAGCTAGCTATATTTAGATTATTTCAGTTTGCACTAATGTTTAGATGAGTTGGACAACCTTTATTTTCCAAACATCAAGTCCTGCTACTGATATTTTGAATTGCACATATCAAATGTTTAGGTTGTTTCATATTATTCCACCTAAATCTTTTTTGCTGTGTTGTTCACCCTATGATGATACTGAGGGCCATATTTATACTTTTTGACGCAAAACTGCGCTAATGCAGTTTTGCGTCAAAAAAATTAGCGCCGACTAACGCCATTCTGAAGCACCATGCGGGCGCCGTATTTAATCAATGACATTAGCCGGCGTTAGCCGCCGGCGCTGCCTGGTATGCGTGTAAAAAAACAACGTACACCAGGCAGCGCCGGCGTAGGGGGATATGGGGCTTGGGCGTCAAGAAATGGGGCAAGTCAGGTTGAGGCAATTTTTTCGCCTCAACCCGATTTGCGCCATTTTTTTCGGCTCCCAACCCCCATAGAAATGACTCCTGTCTTAGCAAAGATAGGAGTCATGCCCCCTTGCCCAATGGCCATGCCCAGGGGACTTATGCCCCCTGGTCATGGTCATTGGGCATAGTGGCATGTAGGGGGGCACTAATCAGGCCCCCCTATGCCACAAAAAAAAAAAATGAAAAAAAACACTTACCTGAACTTACCTTAATGTCCCTGGGATGGGTCCCTCCAGCCTTGGGTGTCCTCCTGGGGTGGGCAAGGGTGACAGGGGGTGTCCCTGGGGGCATGGGAGGGCACCTCTGGGCTCCTTCAGAGCCCACAGGTCCCTTAACGCCTGCCTTTTGCAGGCGCTAAAAAACGGCACAAAAGCGGCCGTACGTCATTTTTTTTGACCCGCCCACTCCCGGGCGTGAATTTTGCCCGGGAGTATAAATCCGACGCACATGCCTCGGAGTCGATTTTTTAGACGTGAACGCCTACCTTGCATCTCATTAACGCAAAGTAGGTGTCCACGCAAAAAAATGACGCAAACTCCATGGACTTTGGCGCTAGACGCGTCTAACGCCAAAGTATAAATATGGAGTTAGTTTTGCGTCAAAATTGCGTTAAAAAAAACGACGCAATTCCGGCGCAAACGGAGTATAAATATGCCCCTGTATCTTTATAGTTTGCTTTTTATTTCCATTCCATTAACCTGAGTTTTAACTTGTAATAAAACCATTTAATTTAATTTCAGATTTGGGTTTTCATTGTGTGGCCACATTCGTCATGCTGTAAATGAAATGTTGATTGACTGTCGCAATTGCCATCTCTTACCCCTGCTTAGGTTGAAAAGATTTATTGACCTCGTTTAGAGCATACCTAAAAATACTCTACCTGTATTCAAGCGCCAAAGTCACACAAGAATCCAGGACACTGCTCCTTCCTGTTATAAGTGCACAGACCACAAAGGGACTGCATGCCTAGCCTAAATTTGAAAAAAAGGTAAATGTTTTTCTGCCACATCTGCTTTTTCAGATGATACTACACTACAATCCCCCTAATATCTCCTAGTCTTGTTGTATATCATGGGCCCATACATCCATATGTCAGTCTATCCAGACTCCCAGAAGTTCCCTTGCTTCTGGTACTTTCTTTTACCAAGGTGTTTCACAAAGGTGGGTATGCACCACTTTCAAGGCATACAGGTGTTTCTATATCCAGTTGATTCTCTAATATGTGCCTCTTCTTTTTCCGAAGGAAGCAAGGATGTTTATCAGGTCTGTGAAGTGCTTCAGTCCCATTAGTTTTTTTCCAATTTTGGCAAAGTTTCCCTTTGTGCCTTCTCTACATCTTTAATTGACTGGAGCAGTGTTTTGCACAGCTGGGTCAAAAGTTCCTCCCACCTAAAAGTAACTGACACTAGTTGCTTTTGACAGTTTTACTTTAAATACTGTTGGACTGTATCACACTGCAAGCACTTTTCTGATCTGGAAGACCTGTGCAGTGAGAGGCAACACTATTCAGAGCCAGAGTATTCCTTTGTCGCATGGAGTGAGAACAGCTGATCTCCACAACACCAGCTGCCAGCTTTCTCCTGATTGGTCAGTTCACACACTGGTCTTGCCTTCCCTAATACCAGCTGAACTGGACAGGCTGATGGGAGTGTTGCTTTTAACAATTTGTTTTACTTTGCATGCAACTGAACTGTGTAGCACTGCAGGCACTGTCTTAATCTGGAGGTGACAGGGCTGGGGTACTAGTACATCATTGCCGAGTTAAAACAGCTGCAACTGGTATTTTGCGTGTCATCCTTGCTGGCTCGGTCCAAGGTGAGGTAGACAACTCAGGATGAGATGGTAGTGTATCTTCAAGTAGTGCCTCTCTCGTCCAACACCTCCTCTTCCACTGGAGTTCAGTTCTGAACACTTGAAATCCCTGGTGCCAGTGACTTCACACATTCCTCATGCTTTTTGGTCATGATTAGTGCTGGAGAACCTAGACTGAAGTGCCGCTCTGACTCCCCCGTCTGCCTCCTGCCTACATATGCCTTTGCCAAGGGCTGCAAGGCAACTCTAGGTAAGTACTGACCCCAGGGTCTCTGGTATCCTGAGGAGGTGAGGAATCTCTCCAACTGGAGGACACTGACAGCTGGTCTTCATGCTATCGTACATGTTGTCCCTCTTCTTGAGAATCAGCCAATTCATTTGAGATTGGACAACTGCTTGGCACAGGCCTATATCGACAGGGGAACATAAATTTTGAATTTGGCAACCCTGGTTCAGGACATTAACCTTTGGGTCGGGCTCAATATACATTTCTTGGCTCAACTTTATCTGCAGGGGAGGGAGAATGGGCCTGTGGATCACCTAAGACAGATCTTTCCTCCGCATATTTCTTTTACCTGCGTCTTTCTGTTTTTTGAGAGGACGTAATGACCCAGGTATCTACCAGTATGTTTTAATATTCTGAGTCCCAGTTTCCTAATCACAGTACTGGTTTAGTTAGGGGCACCCACCGGGCCTATAGAGAGCCTGACATTTCATGAATTCAGTAGGTCAAGTCCTGCCCTACATCAAGCAAAACGTGGCCCCTAGTCTTCCGACATGGTAAAGTAGCACTTTTTAGTATCATATTTTGGCTAGGATAGGTAAATAGTGTCTGCTCAAGAAGGAAAACTTACTTAAGACTGTAACATGGAAGACCAGGAACCAGTGTAATGAAGATTACCAGTAACTGGTGATATTGACAATCCTATTATCATTGGAATGCCGAGGATGTGAGTCATCAAGAAATTCATATGTACTAGGTACAATACATTGTTCTACTAAAATGTAACAGTCAATTTATTAGTCACATGTTAATACAATGCACCTGTTACTACTGATGCCAACTGTCAGGGACCATAGCTTTAAGTTTGCTGGAGCACTATATATCTCAGATCTGGTAGTAATTAAAAGCTAACATTGAAACGGATCCCTGATGGTCTCTATAATCATGTCCTTAACATTGTAGACAAAACACTGCTAGATTTCCGAACAATTATTGTAATACACATTAAGGTAATCTCTTCCCTAGGGGTGTTTGTTATTTCTTGCATGATATGGTTCTATCGTGAAGCATATGACTCCTGTATAATGCAGTGCTTAATTTGTGCTTGTTGTTTCCTTTGCTGAGCACCGGCACTTATTTTTTAGGGCCGGGGCTTATTCTTCTGCCTCAACCAATTGCTGGGAGCAAAAGTCACATATGGAAAAGACGGAGGAAAAGAAAAACGAAAAAGTGTCACAAAGGGAGAAAGTAGAAAGCTGCTAGCTTGAGCTAAAGGGGCGGGGAGTGGCTTTATATGGATTGAAGAGGCCCAAGATGGCTTCAGGATTATGCTGCCGCGGTATTCTCTGTTCGCACATTTAATTGCAGCAGCCGTGTGTTTAACGAGGAGGGCTTTGGGCACCGGCAACTTTTTATTTATAAATTAAGCACTGGTATAATGTACATTTTGAACTGGGTCACCCCCAGGCGGAGGCTGAAAGCAGTGCGAGTTTCTCACAGTGCATGTCACTGGGTCAAAAAGGTGTTCGGAATACATAGTCATCGAATCCTTGGCCTACCTGTGATTCTGTGCAGACACATGTAAAGAAGGTGGTATACAGGTGCCAAAATATTGACAAGGGAAAGTAAAAGAAAATGCCTTGCTTACAGGTCAGTGGGCATGTTGTGTTTGGGGTGGTGAAGTGAAGGAGAAGTGAGGAAGTGCATACAGAGAAGAGTTAAAAAATGGTGGTGAAGAGGAAAGAGATGAAATATGAGATATGTAGATGGAGGTTTTCAGAAAGATGTGAAGGGAAAAGGGCACAACTGTCACAGATTCAGAAGAATGGAGTGTGAAGGAAACATGGGAGTGATTGAGATACTCTAAAGACCACTAACCCTTCCAAATACTTCAGGAATGTTTAATTCAGTCGCACAATTTAGGAGTTGGAAATTTTCCATAATTATTTACAAAAAATCATAATTACTTATTAATCTTATACAGCTAGCAACCATTGGCAAAACCAATAATCCTGGCTTGTTTAAGTGTTTGTCAGTTGTGTTATATATCTGGATGAACTAAGAGGAAGCATTGAAAAGCAGCAAAATACCAGTCAGGCGACACACTATGGGAAGCACAGATTTTTAGTTTACACATTCAAGCCATGCCCTGACAGAGACAAAAAATACACACTTGCATTGGGCAAGAGAGATAGAGAACTACACAGGGAGAACTACACAGGTAGAAAGCTCTTGAAAAAGAAGGCAAGCGATGAACAAAGGTAGATGGCCCAAGTAAGTTCTAAAGAAATGAAAAAGAATGATGAAACGAGTGACAGCTAGGCAGAGCAACATTGGAGCAGATAGTTGTGGCACCCTTCTGTTGTAGATAAAGCCGTGGTGAGAATATGTTTTCATTCTTGAAGTACAGACGTGTATAGGGTCTGATTGAATTGCATTGCCTAAAAGTGACCTTATAGAAGACATACCTGAGTGTTGCGTTGCTTTCTACAAAACAAATAAAGGTTCTTGTAATGATATTCAACAAAAGACATCCAGGCAATTTTAATGATTACATACAAGGACTAATATTAGCGTTTTGATTTACTCTCAATACACAGTTTTGTTCAGAAAACTTAAAACAGATGGCTGAGAATTGCTGGAGGCTTAAATGATTTTACAAGATGTGACATAAGCTACAAAAATATGCCTACCAATGGCTTTCAGAAGACAGATTTATACAAGATGTTGGAACCGGGGGATATTCTCAGCAGCACTGGTTCAAAACACCTTAGACTCTGTAGTCCAGATGGAAAAGGTAGCTGAGGGAGATTTATGTCATTACAATTTCATAAAAACATAATCAGTGGCCCGAGCAAAAGCATTCAGTAAGCGACATGTAAACTGCCAGAGATAATTAAGTTAATTTAGGAATGTAAACACCTATTTTAATTTCGACAATGTATTTTAATGAGTTTCTCGGTGTAATATTTGAGTATCATTTTATTGGAGCATTCCGAATAAAATGTATCATTAAATAGGATGTGAAGTACATACCAAATGAAACATATGTATCAAGGAAATACGTACTTAAAAAATATTTTTTCAGCAATAGGGTAAACACTCAGTACGTGTTTAAAATATTCCTAATTATATGAAGCCCGTTCTATTAACCACTAGCAATACAATCAGTTAATACATAGGTACGACCGATTAAACTTGTCCGTTGTAATGGCTTACCGTAAACTAGGTCAAGATAACTAAGTACTCAAAGAAATCTAACTGCAAGGAGTACTGTTGAGTCACAGTGGTTATCAGTGTTATGGAGGTCTGTTTCTTTTCATTGTGGTGCTTTGCTTGCCAAATGGATTACATCTCTCAGGGTTTCTCTGTTGAACGTCAGTCCTCTGCGCGCGTGCTGTTGTGCAGAAGATTCTGGAGCCAGTAGGTGCTGAGCTGCCGTTACGTCATTTAAGGAATGTCGGTCGTGAAGGGAGAAACAGTGTTGGTTGGAGAGAAGAGATCTGTTGGACACAGAGGGTTCCAGAATGGGCGGCTGAAGAAGAAGGAATGTAGGGGGCCCGGGAAGGGGTGAAGACCAGAGAATGGTGACGTTTTTACAGGTAACCTGCGCAGAAGCATTCGTACAGGTTACCCTCTGAGGTAACTTATATTTTATAAGCATCCAAGGCCTCTCTCGGACAGAGACCTGAGAAAATCCCCAGAGTGTTTTAGAACCTCAAAAACGTTTCCGATAAAATTAAACACCTGTCTCCATCAAGGACAGGGGCAAATTATATAATTAGTGTTTATAGTCAACTGCCAGGATTCACAGCATTGTGCAGCACTGATTAATTTAAAGTATCCCTATGATATACTGGAGTAACTAAGTGACAAGCGCCTGGTATGACTGAGAGGTGTTGATGTGAGGCTAAAGTCGGGGCAATCAAGCGACATCCTGAGAAGTGCACTCAAGAAAAAGAAATCACCAGTCAGGAAGTGAAAATAAACGGAAAAGTAGTTTATGAATCAGTTGTAATAACCAAGTAATTGATGATTGGTCTTTACGTGTGATAGCGCGTCAGGACCTTGATAAGTAAACTTTACAAGGAGACACGTCTAGGCCGATGAACCTTTTGACCACGTTCGGAGACTTCCAGAACGAGATATCTTTTTAACATCACAATCAATATGACACTAAGTAAAGCAATATTCGCAATACCACACCAACAAGTTAATCAATGACATTCAATATGAATCGATAAGTGAACACACCATGACCTTTCGGCCAATGAATAACCACACAAATCTAATTTAAGTGTTAGGATATTTATTCCCTATTAGTTACAATCTAATAGTCATTTCCGATAATCTCATCAGCAACCAATCTCATTAGTAACTCTTCAATTTGTAATTAGAACACACTTAAGTAATCTATTCGTAGAGAACACTTATTCAGCATTATCACACCATTAATAAGAAGCAGTTTAGCAAAGTCTCCGTTGTGCAAGATTCAACAAAGCAAGACCCCAGTCATTTGTCTATTTGCGTCAGATTTTAGTGAGCACCTTAACTAACCTCGAATTAGCATCAGCATATTGGGCTTCATGCAAAAACAATTTAGTAAACACAAATTTGGAAAACCGCTAACTACGGCTTCTATCAAAAGAGCAGTTGGTGCCTAGAAAGAAAAGGCAAACAGACAATTACAATTTGCATCAGATAGTTACCCCTCCAACGAATCAGCAATCAGCATCTATCTTCGTCCTTAGGACATCAGTCGATTCAGCATCAGCAAGGATAGGATAGGGCAAAGTCTTAGTATGACATAGCTAAGAATAAGGCTCTTCCCTCATATGGAGGAGAAGTAAGTATCAGATAAGAATTCAATAGAGGATGGTTAAGATATCAGAAGAATAAACAACAAAGTATCAAAGATTAATGGCAAAAGTATAGCTCGGTGGAATGTCCAGTAAAAGCTAATCATTTCTCAGTAGAATGGCAAGGAATGGTGAAGAATGGCTGATTTCTACTCGGATCATGCGGTTATGTTAAAACTGTCGAACTAGCCCTTAATTCCTCATTGGATCAATTTTGGTGCATCATTATCTCTGTCCAATAATTCTCCACGCACCTCAATAGAATTTTCCACAAAACACAGTTCTCATGCAGTTGATTGGCCCATGTTGTTGACGTCTTCATCGGTAGGAATGTCAACTAAGAAAGTTACACTTTACGCTCCAGTCAGAAGTCCCATTGTCTTCTCCTAGTCTAGACAGCCTTGTACGTGTTACGAATTACACTGTCGCATTCGGCAAGAATGTCTCCTTGAGCAAGTCGGGTCCCATGAGAAAGAATTTACTACGGCTAAACACATATCTCTAGCTTCTGGAAAAGTACAGCTTTGTGTCCTTCAGGAAAGCAGCACATTGCACATTAGAAAAACACAGTTTAATATGAGACCAGGCAGCTAGGCCCAGACCCTTGCTAAACTAAGGCCTAGTGATTTAAGTTAACAAACCCCTAATACATGATTTTAATTAAGATACACTAATACAAATTCAAAACGTTAGTACACGATTTATGCATCATTAATTAATAACTTTCATTAGCCTTCGTATACATTGGTGGCCACTCCCCGTTGGCACATTTCAAACGTGTGCATTTTTTTCTACGTTAACACATTTTCTATGCAGCTTCATTACAGAATATATTGCAAGCTTTTCATGTTAATATTAATTTTAAAGATCACACTCCAACAATCCCTCCTCTGATGACTGTTGTCATCACACAAACCTTTCCCCTTACAATTTACATTCTAGAATTCCTTCATCTCAATTTCTTCTCTTAATTGTTCCCCCTGTGATTTTGCCCTAAACAATTTTTCCCTTTGTTTTTCTTCCCTCCTCTTATTATTTTGCGCCATTTTCAATTTAATTCTTTTACTAATTTTACATGACAGACATAATCCAAATATACAAGCTATAAAAATCAATATTCCCTGTATTATTATCGCCAGTATCCCATGCCAAATACTACTAAACCAACTCCCCACTGAAGCAAGTCCTTTCCCAACCTTTTCCCAAACACCTGGTTCTTTCAGTTCCTTCAAATCTGTACTATTCCCAGTTAAGTTAGTAAGCATACTTCTAATCTCATTACTATTGTCAGGTATGTAAGCACAACAATGGCACTTAGTAAACATCTTACAGGCTCCGCCATTTTTTGCTAAAAGAATGTCTAAAGCAAGCCTGTTTTGAAGAGTCATAGCCCTCTCCGCATCAGGAGTATAGCCCCTGTAAAATTTGTCAGCATGTTATCCACAATAGTAGACAACTTTCAAATCTTTATGGAGTTTAAGATAACTCCCACTGAGGGAATTATCGCCCCAAATATGTCTCCTACTACACCAGCAGCAGTCTCTCTCCTTTGTCTAGTAAGATGTAATTCAGACAATTTTGGAAACCTTTTCAAGTCCTCAAGTTGATATATCTTTGGGAAGACTATCCCCAAATAACATGTCCCATACCATCGCTTTGGAAGACGGTAATAAGCATTAAGTCCACATATATAATAGATCCCAGGGATCGCTGGATCCTGTCCATTTAGCATGAACGCCCACTTACTCTGAAACAAAAACACATGCTTACGTTCACTCACTCCCACAAAGATATTGTCATAATATGACTTTGGTCTAGATATGCAAAGTTTACCTACGTGTAGTGCATCTAAAGCTAACTTCCCTTGTTCCCTAACCGCACTGTAACTTTCACTACTAGCAAAAGCTCGCTGCTGCAACCCTTTTTCTAATTTACATTTCAATGCCCGTCATCTATCTTCCGTGTGATCTAAAAAGCTTTTCTCTACAGGTGTAAGCAAACGTGTCAAATTATTGCGGTGTGCATAAGATGCACTAATTGTTAGTGTTGCCTCAAAGAATCCCTTAGCTAACTTTATGCTATAGTATTTAGCTACACTACTCAAATCCTCTATGATAGGCATATAAGAAAACACAAGGTCGTGATTGGAGTAAAAATATTGAATCTCTTCCTGATTATAGAATCTTGTTAGTAACAGACTACAGCTTATCCCATATGTTAATGGCAAACTGTGATAAGTAATCCCCTCTTGTACCGAAACAGGAATCTGTGTACACACATAACAATCTTTTGCATCCATTGTGTCAACATACTCACTCAGCAAGCGATAGAAAACATTAGTTGATAATTCCCCTTTTGCGTTAGTCCCCTCATGCAAATATTTCGTATCCTGCTCAAACCTCTCCCAAGCTGTTAGTGCAGTGGCGGTCTCAGGAATTGTAGCATTGTTAGTTCCACTCTTACCCACTAATGGCATACCCACAATCACAATTATAATGAATATCACACACATGACACCCAAACATTTACAACGCCTACTTCCCCCATTATCATCTCTAATGCTCTAATGTTAACCATGATCTGTAAAGAATCAGAAAGTGAAGGATGATTTGTTCAAACAACAACCAACAGAGGATGGTTAAAATTCTTCTTTTTTCTCAGCAAAGCTAAAGCAAGCGAAAGTCTTTCTTCAGCAATTATTTACAGCTCTCACATTCACTCTCAGGATCCTTGTCAATTCAGGTTAGCAGCATGTCAAAATCAGTTTTCAAAAGTCAATTCAGGTTAACAGTGTCACATCTGGTAAGTTATCAGTCTCTTTTCTCAATTTCTCTTTCTTTAACTCAATTTTCATGCCAACGCAGTCTCTTCGGCCAAACTCAGGTGCCAAAGTACTGACCTGGGACTTCTCGATCAAAGCAAAACACCAAGAACTCTTGTTGCCATTCAGCTGACGTTGCATACGCCCATTCAGGACCTGCGTACCTTCTGTTCGCTACTCTCTTTCTTTTCAACTTGAGATCGCCTTGCAACTTTCCTTCACTAAGATCTTCTCTCCTTGTTGTATCAATCTCTTCCTCTATTGTATCTTCGACGACCACTTTCCCTTTCTTCACTTGCAATTCCGGCCACATATCTCTTTTCAGTGTCTCTCTGGCCTTTGATCTCTCCTGTGGCAGCCCTTCGCCCTCCTCTGACTCTATGGTGTTTTCTCTTGATGGACCTGCAATTTGCTCAGGAGCAGTCTGGACACTCTGACTCTCTTCCGCCTCAACTCCTTCTCCTTCTGGGTCTGTCAGGGGCTCTAGCTCTTTTCCATATTTGTCTGCTTTTGGGAGAACCTCCTTCTGACTTGGCCCTCCTGGTGCCTCAGTTGAGATAGGCTCATCGTCACCCCTGTGGGTCTCTTCTCCTTCGTCTCTTATTGGAGTGACTAAGCCGTCCTCAATGGGCTCTCCTTCTGTCTCAGTTTCCCTTCGATCACTCTCCGGCCCTGAGACTTCCTTCTCTGTTGGTGGTACTTTCAACAATTCAACTTCCTACTCAGTTGGGCACGTCACCTTTTTCGTGTGACTGGCATGGATCCAGTTTGGAATTCCCGCACACTTCACAGCAGTAGTAGTCGTTAGTATCACTTGATATGGCCCCATCCAACGTGGCTCCAAACACGACTTCCGTACGTGTTTCTTGATGACAACCCAGTCACCAGCCTTCAGATTGTGCCCTGGATCACTTATTGGTGGCAGGGTGGTATCTTCCACCTGGTGAGAGAAAAAGCAGACCACGTCAGCCAGACCCTTGCAGTAGTCCAACACCATATCATCCGTGATATTCACAAGAGCATTCGCAGGCACTGCGGGCAGTCTCAGCCCATGAGAATTTCATGAGGATATAGTCCTGTTTTCTTGTTAGGTGTGTTTCTCATGGACATTAACACCAAAGGCAATGCATCAGGCCATTTCAAATTTGTGGCTGCACACATTTTTGCCATTCTCGACTTCAGGGTACCATTCATCTGTTCCACTAGTCCTGATGCTTCAGGGCGGTAACTACAATGCAATTTCTGTTCAATGTTCAATGCTGCACACAATACTTTAACCACCTTGTTGTTGCAGTGACTTCCCCTATCTGATTCTAAAGAGATCGGAAACCCGAAACGTGGTATCAATTCCCTAAGCAGCAGCTTCGCTACTGTGAGACTGTCATTCCTACGTGTAGAGTATGCTTCAATCCAGTGACTATCATCATCATCATCATCATTTAACTTTATTTCGGTAAGTAAAAACATACCATAAAAGTACAGTACAAACATCAAAAAAAAATTGGATTTTTAAGATTGATAGAACACTAAAAATATAAGCACAATAAAGAATTTAAGAAGATAAAAGGAAGTTAAAATCCAAACAGAATAATCAAAATATATGTCTCCTAAAAATAGAGTGTTCCACTCAACAAGGACCCTATTCCCTGCGCCCATAGATGTTCGATAATACAATAGGACAATGTCTTTATACTAAAAATTTAATACTAAAATCAGACATCAAAAGTCAATAAATATACATACATAGGTCTAAAAATTAGCTACCCAGTCTTATTCTTTAGAATTGCTAATCTAAGGCGCCAGATTGATTCGAGAAATTTTGCCACTGGTAAAACTACCTGGACAGATGAATCAGATTTTAAAATTCTCTCAACATGAAGATAGGACCTGGCGCCTATAGATTTGCAAAGCGGAATGATCCAAAAAGCTCTTTGTTTCTGATATGCATAGCAATAAAAGAGAACATGTGAAATAGACTCTTCACGTTGACAACCCATCGGACAAAGCTTGGATCTATTAGTGGGACAAAGCCATTTGTACGTTAAGGAGCACAGAGGGAGGGACCCTATTCTGAATCTAACAAAAAGAGCTCGCGCAAATGGGGATAGTGCTATATCCATGAAAGGCTCAAATTCGTAGTGGCATTTGATTGATAAATAACTATCAGACATAGACAGCGGGACAATCTTAGTAAATTGCACAATCTGAACGTTATGCCAAAAAGCATCCTTCAGTAACTGCACAGCATTTTTAGGAATGGAAAATGGGTTCAACCAATAGGACCCTAGACCTAGATGGATTAAGGACTCTTTGACATAAGCACACCATTTCGTTTTGCTAATAGTGTTGCTGCCCACCAGTTTGAGAAGCCCACAGCGAAATGGAGAAAGGGCGTCTGTTGACCAAAGCCGGATCCAATATAGCAAGGGCCTTAAGGCAGCAATCTGCGAGATAGAAAAAAGATTTAAATCCATACGGATGGGCAGAGATGGAGTACTAGAGGGAACTTTTAACAACAGTTTCAAAAATTGATTTTCCGCCCTTGCCAAATCCACCAGGTTGCAATGGCCCGAAAGTTCGGCACCATATAGGCCCCCCCCGGGCTTGAGATTTATATATTTCGAGGGCGGGAGACATTGCAAATTTGGGAGATCTAGAAGCAAATCTTACGATGCCACCCGCCCTTTGCTTCAGGCGCAATAAAGATTTCTGGCGGTGTGCATGCCAAAGGTGTGAGTCTTCCAATTTGATACCTAAATAGTCGAAAGTGCCCACTCTTTCCAAGGGAGCGCCATCTAGGTATACCGGCCTCTTCATTTTGCACCTATTGTCCCCAAAGACCATATATTTAGTTTTTGCTGAGTTGATTTCCAACCCATGGTCTTTGCAAAACTCCAGAAATCGGGAGAGCAATCTGGAAAGGCCCATGGCAGTTCGTGAGAGTAGCAGGGTGTCATCTGCAAACAAAAGACAGGGGAACTTCTGCCCACCCAAATTCGGGGCATCGCCATAACAATCTAAAAGGTATGAGATACATGCATTAATAAACAATAAGAATAGCGTAGGCGCAAGAACGCACCCCTGCCTCACACCTCGTGTTGTAGGAAAAGCTGGGGTCAGGTTGCCAGCCGAACCCCAGCGAACTCTGGCATAGTTATCAGAATAAACATCTTTGATAATATTAATCAGAGAACCCGGAACTCCAATATTGCTCAGGACCTCCCAAAGCTTGACACGCGGGACAAGATCAAACGCAGATTTCAAATCAACAAAGGCCACAAATAAATGGCCTTTGTCTGCGTCTACGGTCTTCCACTTGATGGTAGTAAATCGGAAGACCTGATCGATGGTACTAACCTTGTCCCGAAATCCAGCCTGGAGATGGCTTAAAACCTGATTTTTTGTTATCCAGTATTTTAATCTGGATAACAACTGGAAGGAGAATATTGTTTGCAAGTTGTCTAATAGACTAATCGGTCTATAGTTCCCAGGGGAACTCTTATCTCCTTTTTTGTGTATGGGGACAATAATAGCCACCTTCCACGAGTCTGGGTAAGATCGAGTTGTCAGAACGATATTCGATAACCTATTGATGTACCGGGTCCAAACGGATAAGTCTGATTTATACAAGTCCGATGGAACACTGTCTGAGCCAGGATCTTTGAGCACGAATTGCCAGCTCTGTTTCCTTTAGGGTAAAGGGCGGCACAGGGGGGAGGCACAATAAAGAATCAGTTGGAGTGTTGTTCGAATCGGGGCAGGACCCATAGAGTTCCCGAAAGTGGGAGAGCCAAGTTTCTGCATCAATGTGGCATTCAGGAATAGGTGAAAAGGCGGGGTCTCTATGTGAGACCAAGGTCCAGAAAAGTTTGGGATTAAGAGCACTAGCCGCCTCCAACAGACACTCCCATAATTTTTCCTCATATTTAAATTTAGATGACTTGCAAGTGGAAGCATAGTTTCTTCTCGCATGTGTAATGGCGTCCCGGCTCTTTAGCTTTAAAGCTTTGGACAAAAGTCTCTTGGCCTCCCGACACTCCTTATCAAACCACTTACAATTAGGCAAAGAAGAATTGTTTTGGGTTGAGGGAGGTTTAGTAAAAAACTCCTTAAGATCCACAAAAAGAGCCACATGAGAGGACATAACTTCTGAGGGAGATAGGACAGTAAAGTCATCAAAGAGCTGGTGGCAGGAAACTAAGTCGCGGAGCTTATCATTAAGCAGATTGGATTTCAAAAACGAAGACCATCTCACCACGCGCCTATTGCTGGATAATTCCAACCAGTCATTGGGAGCATCCGAAACATGAAGTGGAGTGAGCCCTAAAAAAAGAGTTGCATTATATTCAATTTGTAAAGGGGCATGGTCACTAGTGCACCGAGCACCCATCTCTACATTGATTATAAAATTCCAAATCTCGCAGATCAAAAATAACGTAATCCAGAGTACTGCTATAGTTGCCTCTGTAAAAGGTAGGTCTGACAAGGTTGTCATTTGAAAATCGACAATTTCCAAAACGAAGGCCATATGTTACTACAAGGTCTATTATCTGCAACACCCTAGGGGGAGGAGTACATGACACTGGTTGGGTTAAAAGCGGGGGGAGATTCCATACTTCATCTTCAGCCTGAATAGACTCGGCAAAAGTTGAATCGAATTCAATTTGGGCGTTAAAATCACCTGCAATAATAACACAGTATTTAAAATAAAGGTCAGATAAAAAATTGTGCAACAGATGAATAGTATCAGACTGATGGTTAGAAGGGCCTGGCCTGTTATAAATATTAATACATAACACCGGAGTACCTGTGATAGGCCATATTGCTATTGCAAGAATGTCCCAAGCGATTTCCTTTATCCTGCCCACCTCAATCAGCTTGACCCAAGTGCATAGACCCCCAATCACCCTTCCCCTAAAGGACTGAATCACCTTTTTAGTAAAACAACAATAGCCTTGCCTATACACACAATCCGTAGACCAAGTTTCCTGAAACATACATATGGAAAAAGATTCAACATAAGTCCTCCAGTCCGGATCAGATAATTTGCTCTTGATGCCAGCCACATTCCAAGACAGTAATTTCCTTGATATAGTGCTGCAAACTGGCGTACAAGAGTCAACACTGAGAGCTGAATTGGAAGTCCCATTAGTAATGCAAGGTAAGGCCCTTATAGTATTGGCACCCAAACCGAATGAAGATCTTGGAAGTGGCGCTACCCGGACATGTGGAACGTTATGTTTGCAAAGATTAGGATGGCGTAGTCAATCCACATCTGATGTGTCCCCTGGGGTGACGGGGTCTCGTGTGAAAGTACCTTTATTGTTGCAGACCAGAGCAGCCCCATTGACAGGAAAAGGCAACGAGCCAGGGGGGACAGTTCAAACAGAAGCATTTCGAAGAATTGGGTTGACTCTAGGTGGATGAGAGGACTTAATCTTGTGACCCGTAACAGGCAAACTTTCTCTAAAAAATATATCAGAGTCTGTTCTTGATAAGTTGCGAGCTTCCATCTGCAAAATCCCCTTAACTAAAGCGGGGCTGACGAGATGAAGTTTAATAATGTCCCGCCCACCAGGGCCTCGCACATGAGAAGCAAAAACAATATCAGCGTGGATGATAGAGCCACAACCCCTAATGTGGCGAATCCAATACGACACCTTGTTAATAAGAGAAGAAGTGTCTTCCCTCGTATGAGGTGAAAGTCGAGGGACATTACACATGTCGATGCAATTTTGATTGGGCACGTGAATAAAATAGGCCGCAGATTGACCCGGATTAAAAGGAGAGAATGACGAATTCGCTAGAACTGAGGTCGAGTGATTTCCATAATGAGGTCTATAACTGGGACCCTTATCCGTTTCCCGTAGCAGTGGAGAGTCTACTGGTGGGGCAACAGGAACCGAAGGCCGAGAAACTTGTGCTGGCACTGGATTCGAGATGCACTGAGGGGTTAGGTCAGATTTTTTAAGGAGTTTAAGGACCTCAAATAAAAGACTCTTCAATTCCCCGACTTCACGCTTTAGACTAGATACCAGTATTAAAACATCATCGCTAGGTGGATCACAAATGGATTTAGAAGGCACAGAGGGCAAAGACTGTTTGGCACTCGCCAATTCTGATTGGTCCAAAACAGAGAACCGATTTGTACATGGAATCCTATTAAGAATGGAGACAGGAGGGATTACATCCAAATTGGAACCAATACCAGGTGAAAACGAAGAATTTGCCAGACAAGTCAAGCTGGGAGGGACAGAAACATGGGCTAAAGTTTTCTGAGGCTGTATATCAGTAGGGTTAATGGGACCGGTTGTTAAAAATGGAAGTAAAGATCCTGGTTTCAGTCTCTTACGGGCATTGCCCTCTTTTTCCTTAAGGATGGATTCCACTTCCTCAATTAAGTTGTCAATTTCTCTAGAGACGCAATTGGAATGGATTTGCGTTACTCTATTGGATTTGGAGCTTTTGGATTTGACTATAGCTGGGTCAGGACTAGAACAAACCTTACGCTTTCCCATGCTAAATAGAGAATAGAGAAGAGAAAAAAGGAAAAGACTTACTCAGCACCGCTGGTCAGCACAACACAAAAACAAAAAATGAAGGAGTGTGGCCCAGCCCAGCCTCTTCCAGGCGCTGACAGGCGAAGGACGGGCCCGCCCTTGGCCCGGGCTTTTACCGCACGCGTCCCGCGACGGCGGGAGCGTGAAGTTAATTTAAAGGGCTCCTGCCCTAAAACTCAGTGTCACCGCCTCCTGCCGCCTCCAATGCGCTTCCCGCGACGGCGGGAGCGCGAAGTTAAGTTAAAGGGCTTCTGCCCTAAAACTCAGTGGCACCACCTCCTGCCGCCTCCAATGCGCTTCCCCCCCCAAAAAAAAAAATCCAGTGACTAAAGATACACACAATCACCAACACATACCTCAGACCTCCACACACAGGCATCTCAATAAAATCCAATTGCATTCTGCTAAATGGACCTCCTGCTCTCTCGATGTGGCTCAAATTCACCACTGTCCCTTTCCCCGCATTCATCTGTTGACAGATGATGTACCTGTGACAAATCGCTTCTGCAGCTTGTCTGAACTTTGGGTTAAACCTGTCAATTTTGAACAACCTGATCAGGGCATCCCTCCCAATGTGTGCTTGACCATGGTAAAACCTTGCAAACTGTGACAGGAAACCATTTTCCCCTCATCTGAGACCCACAAGTCATCTGGTCTTTGTACACATTGCATCCTAACCCAAGAACGCTTCTCATCTTTGCTGGCACGTCCCTGCAACAATCTCAATTCTTCTAACGTGTCAATCACCCTTAATGCGTAACCTGTGCATGTCTCATTTTCTGTTTCAGGTAACAATTCCCACTAATCCTTAAACGATATACAGTTCAATGCGCAAAGCCATGTGACTTGATCCGCATATCCGTTTCCAATTGAAACAAATGGGGTCATTCTGACCCTGGCGGTAATTACCGCCATGGCGGAGGTCGGCGGTAGCACCGCCAACAGGCTGGCGGTGCACCGCTGGGCATTCTGACCGCAGCGGTTCAGCCGCGGCCAGAAACGGAAAGTCGGCGGTGTACCGCCGACTTCCCACTGCACTTGAGAATCCTCCATGGCGGCGGAGCGCGCTCCGCCGCCATGGGGATTCTGACACCCCCTACCGCCATCCGGTTCCTGGCGGTTCTCCCGCCAGGAACAGGATGGCGGTAGGGAGTGCCGCGGGGCCCCTGGGGGCCCCTGCAGTGCCCATGCCAATGGCATGGGCACTGCAGGGGCCCCTGTAAGAGGGCCCCACGAAGAATTTCAGTGTCTGCTTTGCAGGCACTGAAATTCGCGATGGGTGCAACTGCACCCGTTGCACCTTCCCACTCCGCCGGCTCCATTCTGAGCCGGTGTCCTCGTGGGAAGGGTGTTTCCCGCTGGGCTGGCGGGTGGACTTTCGGCGGTCGCCCACCGGCCCAGTGGGAAAGCCAGAATGACTGCCGCGGTCTTTTGACCGCGGAGCGGTCTTTCGGCGGGAACCGCTTGGCGGGCGGCGACCGCCATCCGCCGCGGTCAGAATCACCCCCAAAGTCTTGTGATTTCAATGAGCACTGCATTTCACCACGGCAATTTCATGAGGTAACTGAATTGCGTGCAACAACTCCTTAATTCTTTCACCATTTTTCACTGGAGAACCAGAAGAGGTCAGAAAACCCCTCTGTGACCATAGTTGGCCAAAATCATGGACAATTCCAAAACCGTATCTGCTATCAGGATAGATAGTCACCCTCAGCTGGGCAGAAGCATGGCATGCTCTAGTAAGAGCAACCAATTCAGCCACTTGAGCAGAATATACTCTCTCAAGCCAAGACGCTTCAATGATACCAGAGATTGTACATACAGCGTATCCGGCTCTCAGTACTCCTACTGAGTCTCTTAAGCATGAGCCATCGACAAAGATAATTTTGTCATTTTCTTCCAATTGGGTATCTTTAATGTCAAGCCTCGGTTTGGTGCACATTTCTGTTACCTCAAGACAATCATGTTCTACATCTTCAAAATCTTCAACTTCTGTGTTTTCATTTGGAAGCAACGTTGCCAGGTTCAACACTGTACATCTTTTCAACGTTACATTTGGTGACCCCAATATATTTGTTTAATATTTTGTCAGTCTTGCATTTGTCATGTGCTGCGTTTTGGTACGGGTTAACAAAATCTCAACTGAGTGAGGGACCATAACTGTTAAAGGATGTCCCATCACTATGCCTTCACACTGTGTGAGGCTTTGACCAACTACTGCTACTGCACACAGACAACCTGGTAAGGCTGCTGCAACTGGGTCCAAAGTAACTGAAAAATATGCTACTGGTCGGTTTACACCTCCATTGACCTGTGTCAGGACAGACAAAGAACATGCATCACGTTCATGACAAAACAGAACAAAAGGCTTCATGTAGTCAGCCATATATAAAGCTGGAGCCCTGCACATGCTCTCCCTTAACTCAGTGAATGCCTTCATTTCATTCTCTGACAGTACTATGACATCTGGCCTTTCCTTAACTGTCAATCTCACCAATGGATTGGAGATGACTGTGAAATTCGGGATCCACTGATGACAGTAGCCCACCATTCCCAGAAACATCCTAAAATCGCTCCATGTCGTTGGTGGATTCATCTGCAACAGGGCAGTCACCCTCTCCCTGGATAACTTCCTCGACCTTTTCTCAATTTGATGACCTAAGTATTTAATCTCTTTCTAACAATATTGCAACTTCTTTAGGGACACCTTGTGTCTGTTCTTTCCCAAATGGTTCAGTAAGGCAATTGAATCATACTTGCACTCATCCCTCGTTTTGGATGCAATCAACAGGTCATCAATGTACTGCACCAGAGTCGATTGAAAAGGCAATTCCAATGACTCCAAATCCTTCTTCAGTATCTGATTGAATATGGAAGGTGATTCCGAAAACCCTTGAGGAATTCAACACCAATTGTGAACCTTATCCAGGAATTTGCAACTGAAAGGAAATTGGCTGTCCTTGTGAAGAGGCACAGAAAAGAACGCTTGTGCCAAATCAAGCACTGTGAACCACTCTGCATCACATGGAACTTGGAACATGATCACAGCTGGAGTCCACACCACTGGGCAACATTTCACTACTATGTCGTTAATCTTTCTCAAGTCTTGGACAATTCGAACTTTCCCACAGGGCTTTCTCAACCCCATTATTGGTGAGTTGCACGGACTGCTCATCACTTCTTTCAAGACTCCCTGTTTCACAAAGTCTGCAATCAACTGCGCTACCTTTATAAGGACATCTTGCGCCATATGGTACTGCTGTACCTGGGGGAACACAGCATTTGGCTTCACACTGACTTTAACTGGTTCTACTCCTTTTAGCAGTCCTACTTTTTTTTAAATCTGTGATCGGGTTAGTCAGGAGCTGGTTTGCCACTCCTACTACTTTAACTGTACGTCCCGAAATAGGCAGTTTCAGAACCTCTGCGCTTCTGACTGTAGAGCGTGTAGCTCCTGTGTCAACCAAGAATGAGACCTTGTGACCCATTACTTTCCTTTGCACATAGGGCCCTTTCTGATCTACCTCTAGGGACACTGCAAGCCTGCACTCCTCACTATCTGAACTCTCATCCGAACTGTTGTACTGAGTTACTTTGACTCATTCTTTGACCTGTGTCCTGTTGAGGAAGCATCACCTGTTGCTGTTCCATTGGCACTTGGGGCAATTGCATTTGCTGTCTAGGTACCATGGGAACCTGCTGCTGCATTTGCTGCATCTGCATCGGCTGTACACGTGGCATCTGCAGCAGCTGAATGGGTTGGAGACCCTGCATCTGAATCATGTTATTCTGAAAGTTCGGATTAGGACCTCTCAACCTTGGTCCCTTCACGTTTTGAAATGCACTGACATCATTGCTTTGTTGAACGACACCCTCCTGCACCATCATCGGGCACTCCCGCTTCCAATGTCCAACGCCCCCGCAAGCATGACAAGGTAACATCTTCTTCATCCCCTGCACATCGTTTTGAACCACTATAGTATTCAAGTCTGTGCTTCTGTTCACAAAACCTCTGCGACCTCTGCCTCTCACTTGCGCCTGAAACATCCCGTTTCCTTGCGGCTGTTGCACCATCTGTTGTAGACACCCTCCCTGCATCCCTGACTGTGCTGGCTTAATTTGCATCACCATCGCTTTCTCCTTCAACTTTCTCTGCTTCAATTCAATCTCGTCACTACAGTATTTCGCATACGGCAACACCTCGTCAATTGGCTTTGCTTGCCAACAGATCAAGTGATTCTTAATCATCTGGCTAATCTCAGGTCTCAACCCTTCAACACATCTGAACACAAGGTGATTCATGTCCTTCGCTTCAACAACCTCTGTACCGATGTAGTTCTTCAACGCTTTGAACAACCTCTCATAATAGGCGTGTATCGATTCTTTGGGTTCCATTGCTGTCCGATCAATCTTTTGCCAATCAACATTCTTCGGGGAAACTCTCTGCTTCAAGAACTCAATCACCTTATAGTAGTATCTCATCAACTCAGGACACGGTGCTCCTGTGACTCCCTTGCTGGTTCCGCGATCGGCCAGTCCACACTCCTCTTGCATTCAAGCCACAAATCAGCTGGAACTATGATCTCAAAGAGAGTATTCAGGTCTTCCCAGAGACATTTCGCAAGCTTCACAAACCTGTCCGTCTGCTGATACCACTCTATTGGTTTCTCCCTCAGCCTGGGAAAGTAATTCGTAAATGACAGGATATCACCTCTGGTCCACGGCACATGGACAAGAACCCCTCCAGCCGTCTCTCTCATCGGGAACATCTTTACCGCGTCCACATCCAGTGAGGCCTTTGCTGGCTGCTCTATGCAATCACTTTTCCTCTTATCTCTTTTCTTCGCCCATCTGCCTTCCTACTTCTCTAAGGCTCCCCAAACCTGTGCACTCTGCAGTATTCCTTTAAGGTGTGCCTTCATCCCAGTAGATCTCATATGTTCAAAATCCTTAGGCTGAAAGTCTAACCTGTAACTCCTCTTCAGATGTTTGGTATTGTCTATGTCTATTCCATATTTGTCTGCCAAATTTGCCAACCTCTGGTGCACCCTGCTCACTTCTTTGGTTATTTTTGGACACAAATACCTCAGTTCTGTCTCCGTGTATGATTCTAGCCTATTCATTTCCATGCTCCCTTCAACTAGTTCATTTGCCTCCATGCCCAACCTCACAAAATTCAGGTACTCTTCCCCTTCTGACCTTCCTGCCACTGCAGGAGTAGTCTGTGGCGAATTCAACTTGTCTAAGCAATCGTTCAATTGTTGCGCAGTTAAACCTTGCAAGGAGATATTCACAGCCTGCATTAATAGGTGTTTGCGGTATGTTTGTACTCGAGATCTGCGGAGTCAGCAGTCCCAAATCTGATTGTCTCATAGCATCTGGAGGAGCCCCAATCGGACTGAAGTCTAACAAAGACCTAGATCTTTCGAATGTCGGTTCCACTGGAGTCATCCCTTGAGAGCTCCCTACGAACCCTCCTCTTGTCATCTCATATTCTGGTTCATTATTGGCGCCATGGCTGACTGCGGTCCTGTGACCGAAGTGTAATTCGGAAACATTTGTTGCTGTGCCTGGGGCAGAAAAGGTGGAGTTGGCTAGGTCTGTATCAGCTTTGGTCTCATATATGTCGTATCTGACTGCACCATCAAATTAGTGGTAATCTCTAATATTGGGGCATCAGGGTAAAGCCTCTGAACCTGCGGTGGCTGCAGCTGAGGTTGCATCTCTGGAGCAGTGGATATACTAATACTACTCTGCACCGGGACTGGTATGGAGACAGGAGTAACCGGTACTGGATTTGCTATCACCTTGTTCTGAGTTGAACTTACAGGGCCTGTACTAGTACTCAGTCTGTTGTCATCTATTGCATATGGCAGTGGTCGGTCATTCAGTAATTGATTAAGGAACTCGTCATCGTCTGAGTCATCCATCTCTGACCAGGGCTTCTTAGCCTCTTTGTCTTTAGAAGAACTCTTGTCAGTCTTACAAGTGGCTTTTCCCCCTTTGTTTTCATTATCTTGAGCTATTGCTGAACATCCTAACTCCATCTATTGTTTCTCTTCTCCAGACTCTCTGTGCACTATCCCACCTAGCCTCTGCTAGTGTCTTTTCTGCTTTCCTCATTCTCCTCTCAAATTTCTGTTGCTGCTGTCGTATTGCCATCAGTTCCCATATTGCTAGCGCCTCAAACTGTGCTGGCCTCGGAGGTGGCTTTAGTTCATTTAACACCCTCTGCAAATTTTCCAAAATTCTTATGTTGAACGTTCCGTGCGCCGGAAACACCAAGCACCCTTCTTTCTCTGTCGCTTTGCACCATTGCTTTAGCCAAAGACATGGCGCGACTCCCCTCTCCTCTATTACGGCATAAGCCGGTGTAACCTCTCCTACACTCGCAGTAATATATGTATCTCCCCTCAGAGCGCTCTTTAAAGCCTTAAAATAATGTCATTTTTGCGTCTTTTATTTTGTTTACAATCGAATCAGGAAGTGACTTTAATTCCCAGAACTCTCTTCGCTTACCTTCTCAACCAATTGCCTCTCACGGATGGCTGCCAATCCGTGCGCAACCCTTTTCACTAACCGACCTATCCCAGCGCGGCTCCAATGACGTCACACTCACACACACTGTGGCTGACAAAGTATTGCAGCTTGTCTTCCTCACTCTCAATTCACACGAAAGTAATGCAATATATTGCGAGCACCAACAAAAACTCAAATTTGCCGGTTTACTAGAGAAAAGGGCAATACAATCGCTTCAGAACTTTACAGAGATTTTGCTTAGCCTCGGCCGCTACTGTCTCCTTCCCAGATCCAGCACTCGCAAGCAAAATTTGACCCGCAAATTCTACTCTCGACTTGTCAATGGGTTGTCCTAGTGCACTTAAGAACTCACCAAATCTCCATCGAAGTTTTCATTCACTCACATTGACTTAAACTCGACTCGTCAACCACGCCCTATTAACCTATTAAACCGTGCAAATTACAACATAAACCAAGTGTCTCATACACTTATCAATATACTCTGGAGTCTTAGACCACGCAGGGTCCGTACATTACCAACAACCACGTGGACAATTTTTTTAGCACAAAGTGCCACACTCACATGAAGTTTGCCGACTTCCCTACTCTCATACTGCGGAGTACGCACACTCCTACTAAAACATTACCTGGCCTAAAATTCTCACAGACTTCACAATTCACCTGCGGTATGCATAAGCTGTGCAAGCACAAAACCCTACTTCATTCACACTATCACTAGAACGCCAAAAACATACCCAAGTCCCTTCAGCAGGCTCCGAGATTCCAGGAAGGTCATTTGGGACTTAGGGGCACATCATTTCTCCAATTAGGAGAATTGAAAAAGAACAATTTTCCCCAAACCAATTTTCCGATACACCTTGCTTATTTTCAAACTGTGCTCATCAATTTCTAACAAACCTTTCGTCCTGGGGCCCCAAAGGGCCAAACCATTACCTCCGCTACCAAAAACTGATAGCGCGTCAGGACCTTGATAGGTAAACTTACAAGGAGACACGCCTAGGCCGATTAACCTTTTGACCACGTTCGGAGACTTCCCTGAACGAGATATCTTTTTAACATCACAATCAATATGACTCTAAGTCAAGCAATATTCGCAATACCAAATCAACAAGTTAATCAATGACATTCAATAAGAATTGATAAGTGAACACACCATGACCTTTCGGCCAATGAATAACCACACAAATCTAATTTAAGTGTTAGGATATATATTCCCTATTAGTTGCAATCTAATAGTCATTTCCGATATTCTCATTAGCAACCAATCTCATTAGTAACTCTTCAACTTTTAATTAGAACACACTTAATCTATTCGTAGAGAACACTTATTCAGCATTATCACACCATTAATAAGAAGCAGTTTAGCAAAGTCTCCGTTGTGCAAGATTCAACAAAGCAAGACCCCAGTCATTTGTCTATTTGCGTCAGATTTTAGTGAGCACCTTAACTAACCTCGAATTAGCATCGGCATGTTGGGCTTCATGCAAAAACAATTTAGTAAACACAAATTTGGAAAACATCTAACTACGGCTTCTATCAAAAGAGCAGTTGGTACCTAGAAAGAAAAGGCAAACAGACAATTACAATTTGCATCAGATAGTTACCCCTCCAACGAATCAGCAATCAGCATCAGTCTTCGTCCTTAGGACATCAGTCGATTCAGCATCAGCAAGGATAGGACAGGGCAAAGTCTCAGTATGGCGTAGCTAAGAATAAAGCTCTTCCCTCATACGGAGGAGAAGTAAGTATCAGGTAAGAATTTAATAGAGGATGGTTAAGATATCAGAAGAATAAACAACAAAGTCTCAAAGATTAATGGCAAAAGTATAGCTCGGTGGAATGGCCAGTAAAAGCTAATAATTTCTCTGTAGAATGGCAAGGAATGGTGAAGAATGGCTGATTTCTCCTCGGGTCATGCGGTTATATTAAAACTGTCGAACTAGCCCTTAATTCCTCATTGGATCAATTTTGGTGCATCATTATCTCTGTCCAATATTTATCCACGCACCTCACTAGAATTTTCCACAAAACACAGTTCTCATGCAGTTGTTGACATCTTCCTCGATAGGAATGTCAGGTAAGAAAGTTACACTTTACGCTCCAGTCAGTAATCCCATTGTCTTCTCCTAGTCTAGACAGCCTTGTACCTGTTACGAATTACACTGTTGCATTCGGTAAGAAAATCTCCTTGAGCAAGTCGGGTCCCAAGAGAAATATTTTACTACGGCTACACACATATCTCTAGCTTCTGGAAATGTACAGCTTGGTGTTCTTCAGGAAAGCAGCACAGTTTAATATGAGACCAGGCAGCTAGGCCCAGACCCTCACTAAACTAAGGCCTAGTAATTTAAGTTAACAAACCCCTAATACATGATTTTAATTAAGATACGCTAATACAAATTCAAAATGTTAGTACACGATTTATGCATCAGTAATAACTTTCATTAGCCTTCGTATACATTGGGGCCACTCCCCGTGGGCACATTTCAAACGTGTGCATTATTTTCTACGTTAACACATTTTCTATGCAGCTTCATTACAGAATATATTGCAAGCTTTTCATTTTAATATTAATTTTAAAGATCACACTCCAACACGTGTTAAAGGAGAACGGCAGCCCCTTTGATGTCAGGTTTGTCAGACACTGTGATGCCACACCCTGGTATGCAACAGGAGAAATGCAGTATTTGTAACCAAATGGAACCAAGCCCAGCAGCTGATTCAAGAGCCCCTAGCGCCTACTTGTGCCACATTAGCGTAATTTTTTAAAATGCTAATCTGGTCCAAAGGCCAAAATTGCAGCGCCAAATTTACAAAGTGGCGTAATGCATGCATTGTGCCACTTTGTAACCCTTTGCGCTACATTATGCCTGTACCAGGCATAATGTATGCAAAGGGGGCATTCTTCGATTGGGGGGGGCTGAAAAAATGGCGCAAAGAACTCAAAAAGATTTCTTTGCATCGTTTTTTTCAACACTTTCAACGCATACTCAGAGCAGGCGTTATAAGGAGACACACCATTGTTTTCAATGGACCTCAATGGGCGTTGCAGGATTAGCGTCAACATTTTTGATGCTATTCCTGCAAAGCTCCAAACTAGCGTCAAAAATGTTGATGCTAGTTCCCCTAATTACCACCATGGTGCATTGTATCTTAGATACAGCGCACACTTGGTGGTGTTAGGGGGGCGCTAAGGGGCGCAAGAAAAGTGGCGCTGCACTAGGTGTAGCACCACTTTCCTTAACCCCTAGGTTGCCTGGGATGAGGTGGGTACTCATGCTCCACGGACGTAACCACCTCATCCTGCACCCGGCCCACGCTTCCCGTGGGCCTCCCACCACCGTCCCATGGACAGGGGAACCACCCCCGGCCTCCCCGCCCCTCCCCTAGTGACATCTGATGACATCAGCATGCGATCGCTCAGTGACCTCATCAGAGGTCACCCACATCGCCCTGGAAGCTCAGCTTCCAGCACGCTTGGAAAAGAAATGCTTGCATTTCTCTTCCGATCGGGGGGTGGGGAAGAGCACAGAGACATGATATGTCTGTCTGAGCATTTCTGCAGCCCGATCGTGAAGCAATCGGGCTGCAACAATGCCCAATAGACACCATTGTTAGAAACAATGAAGGGAAGCGGCACCTTGAGCAAGGGTGGCTCCTCTGAGGGGCATTTTATTAAGGCCTTTTCTGCTCCCGCAGGGCAGAACAGCCTATTGTAATTAGGTTGATCTGCCCTGAGGGGGGGGGAGGCAGAAACCTCTAGACACCAGGGATCATTTTTTAAAAATTATTTTGGATTGTTTACATTTGGGGAGCGAACCCTTAGGCAAGGGTTGCTCCCCTGGGGAGGGGGACAAATTGTGTTTAGGCCATTTCTTCCTCGAGTGCAGATCGGCCTATTTTTATTAGGCCCATCTGCCCCCAGGTGGGACAGAAACCACTAGACACCAGGGATTTTTTTTATGTCAGTTACACGCAAGGGGAGCGACCCCTTAGGCAAGGGCCACTCCCCTGGGGTGGTCAAATTTATTTTAGCCCATTTCTGCCACCTTGGGGACAGATCAGCCTATTTTAATTAGGCCTTGGGGGCAGATACCACTAGGCACCAGGGATTTTAATTTTTTTACAGATGGAGAACGACCCCTTAGGCAAGAGTCGCTCCACTGCAGGGCAAATTTATTTTAGGACATTTCTTCCCCTAAAGCGGGCAGATCCACCTATTTCTATTAGGCCGATCTGACCCCGGGCGGGGGGCAGAAACCACTTAGGCACCAGGGATAGGTGTGTGTGTGTTTTGTTTGAGGGGGTAATCCCTTGGGCAAGAGTCACTCCCCATCGGGGCACATTACTTTTGGTCATTTCTGCCTCCCCCCTGGGGGAAGATCGGCCTATTTTTTTTATGGCCCATCTGCCCCTAAGTGGGGACAGAAAGGCCACCAGGGAAGATTTTTTTTTCAAAAAAAGAGGGTGGGGTATGACCATACCCCCACCCCAAATAAATGGGGACCAAGTTGTTCTGACCACAGGTGGGCAGATAGGGCAATTACACCAAATCCACTCCCTGGGGATAGGGGGGAAAGCAAAAAGCCTACTATATGCCAGGGAATTAAAAGAAAAGAAAATAGTGGGGTGGTGGCTTCCAAACACTATGGGCATGGTTATGCCCCCACCCCAACTGAAGGGGGTAACAGTCTTTCAGCTCTACCCCGCAGACTAAAAGATCTTATCCCAACGGCAAGCAAGAGGACATTTGATTATTTTGGGTTTTGATTTTAGATTTGGGCCATGAGAGCTTGGCTAACTCTCAAAATCGTCCCACTTGGAATGGTGAGGGCTGCACTTTTTGGACTTTGGGACACTGCCATGTAGAAACATCTATGAGACCTAGAAACATCTGAAAACTAAACATCTGGGTGAGTCCAGGGTGGTGTGCTTCACATGCATCCCACACCATTTTCTTACCTATCATGCCCTGCAAACCTCCAACTTTGCTTGAAATCACACATTTTCCCCACATGTTTGTAATGGAAACTTCTCCTATTTGCAGGAATCCACAAAATTCCTACCACCCAGGATTGTTGCATCTATCCCGATAAAAATTCTGCCCCACTTATCAGCCTAAAAAAGTTTTTTTAAACTGCCCTTTTGCACCCGCTTTGGTTCCCCCTCAATTTCGACATGTTTTTGGCTCTTCCCTGTCACAGGCACTTGGCCCATCTACACAAGTGAGGTATCATTTTTATTGGGAGACTGAGGGAAACGTTGGGTGGTAGGAAATTTGTGCTGGTGCGGTGATCCCACACAGAAATGTGGGGAAAATGTGATTTTTTAGCTAAACTTGAGGTTTGCTGAGGATTCTGGGTAGGAAAACACCAGAGGATCCATGCAAGTCACACCTCCCTGGACTCCCTCGGGTGACTAGTTTTCAGAAATGTCTGGGTTTGGTAGGTTTCCCTAGATGGCTGCTGAGCTCAGGCCCAAAAACAAAGGTGCCCTCCCGGCCCGTCAAAAACAGGTAGTATTGTATTTGATCATTTTTATGTGTCCAAATAGTGTTTTGGGCCATTTTCTGTCGCAGGCACTAGGCCTACCCACACAAGTGAGGTACCATTTTTATCGGGAGACCTGGGGGAATGCTGGATGGAAGGAAGTTTGCGGCTCCCCTCAGATTCCAGAACTTTCTATCACTGAAATGTGGGGAAAAGTTATTTTTTTTTTTGTGCCAAATGTTGAGGTTTGCAAAGGATTCTGGGTAACAGAACCTGGTGAGAGTGCCACAAGTTACCCCATCCTGGGTTCCCCCAGGTTTCTAGTCTTAAAGAATGCACAGGTTTGGTAGGTTTTCCTAGGTTGCGGCTGAGCTAGAGGCCAAAATCCACAGCTAGACACTTTCCAAAAAACACGTCAGTTGCCTATGTAAAGATTTGATGTGTCCAAGTTGCCGTTTGGGGTGTTTCCTGTTGTGGGCACTAGGCCTACCCACACAAGTGAGGTACCATTTTTATCAGGAGACTTGGGGGAATGCTGGGTGGAAAGAAATTTGTGGCTCCTCTCAGATTCCAGAACTTTCTATCACCGATGAGGAAAAGTGTGTTTTTTTGCCAAATCTTGAGGTTTGCAAAGGGTTCTGGGTAACAGAACCTGCTGAGAGCACAACAAGTTACCCCATTGTGGGTTCCCCTAGGTGTCTACTTTTTAGAAATGTCCAGGTTTGCTAGGTTTTCCTAGGTGCCGGATGAGCTAGAGGCCTAAAATCTGCAGCTAGGCACTTTGATAAAAACAGGTCAGTTTTCTTTGAGAAAATGTGACGTCTCCATGTTGTGTTTTTGGGCATTTCCTGTCACGGGCACGAGTCCTACCCACACCCAGTGAGGTACCATTTTTATCAGGAGACTTGGGGGAATGCTGGGTAGAAGCAAATTTGTGGCTCTTCTCAGATTACAGAACTTTGCATCACCAAAATCTGAGTTAAAAGTGTTTTTTTTGCCACATTTTGAGGTTCGGAAAGGATTCTGGGTAACAGAACCTGGTGAAAGCGCCACAAGTTACCCCATCCTACATTTCCCTAGGTGTCTAGTTTTTAAAAATGCACAGATTTGGTAGGTTTTCTTAGGTGCTGGCTGGGCTGGAGACCAAAATTCACAGCTAGGCACTTTCCAAAAAACACATTAGTTGTCAGTGTAAACATTTGATGTGTCCATGTTGCATTTTGGGGTGTTTCCTGTCGCCGTCACTAGGCCTACCAACATAAGTCAGGTACCATTTTTATCAGGAGACTTGGGGAAATGCTGGGTGGAAGGAAATTTGTGGCTCCTCTCAGATTTCAGAACTTTCTATCACCGAAATATGAGGAAAAAGTATGTTTTTTGCCAAATTTTGAGGTTTGCAAAGAATTCTAGGTAACAGAACCTAGGGTGAGCCCCACAAGTCACCCCATCCTGGATTCCCCTATGTGTCTAGTTTGCAAAAATATACAGGTTTGGTAGGTTTCTCTAGGTGCCGGCTGAGCTAGAGGCCAAAATCCACAGCTAGGCACTTTGCAGAAAACAGGTCAGTTTTCTTCGGGAAAAAGTGATGTGTCCATGTTGTGTTTTGGGGCATTTCCTGTCGCAGGCACTAGGCCTACCCACACAAGTGAGGTACCATTTTTATCGGGAGACATGGGGGAATGCTGGGTGAATGGAAATTTGTGGCTCCTCTCAGATTTCAGAACTATCACCAAAATGTGAGGAAAAAGTGTTTTTTAACCAAATTTTGAGGTTTGCAAAGGATTGTGGGTAACAGTGCCTGGTGAGAGCCCCACAAAACACCCCATTCTGAATTTCCCTAGGTGTCTAGTTTTCCAAAATGCACATGTTTGGTAAGGTTTCCCTAGGTGCCCGCTGAGCTTGATGCCGAAATCCACAGCTAGGCACATCAGATTTCAATGTAAAAATGTAATTTGTCCATGTTGCATTTCCTGTCGCGGGCACTAGGCCTACCCACACAAGTGAGGAAGCATTTTTATCAGGAGACTTGGGGGAACACAAAATAGCAGTACAAATGTTACTGCCACTTGTCTTTCTCTATATTTTTTCCTTCAAATGTAAGACAATGTGTAAAAAAAAGTAGTCAATTTGAGAAATGTGCTGTTTTTCACATGCTAGTATGGGGACACCGGAATTCAGAGATGTGCAAATACCCACTGCTTCTCAACACCTTATCTTGTGCCCATTTTGGAATTACAAAGGTTTCCTTGATACCTATTTTTCATTCTTTATATTTTACCAAATTAATTGCTGTATACCCGGTATACAATGAAAACCCATTGCAAGGTGCAGCTCCTTTATTGGCTTTGGGTACCTAGGGTTCTTGATGAACCTACAAGCCCTATATATCCCCAGAACCAGAAGAGTGCAGCAGATGTAATGTTATATTGCTTTCAATAATCTGCCATAGCTGGAAAAAGTTATAGAAGAAAACATGGACAGAAATGGCTCTTTTTTTAACCTCAATTTCAATATTTTGTTTTATTTTAGCTGTTACTCTCTGTAGGAAAACCTTATAGGATCTACACAAATGACCCCTTGCTGAATTTAGAATTTTGTCTACTTTTCAGAAATGTTTAGCTGTCTGGGATCCAGCATTGGTTTCACACCCATTTCTGTCACTAACTGGAAGGATGATGAAAGCACAAAAAATATTTAAAAAGGGGTATGTACCAATAAAATGCCAAAATTGTGTTGAAAAATGTGGATTTCTGATTCAAGTCTGCCTGTTCCTGAAAGTTGGGAATATGGTGATTTTAGCACTGCAAACCCCTTGTTGATGCCATTTTCAGGGGAAAAACACACGTTTTCTTCTGCAGCCCTTTTCTTCTGCAGCCCTTTTTGCGATTGTTTTAAAAAAAAAAAAATGTAGCTGTATTTTGGCTAATTTCTTGGTCTCCTCTGGGGGAACCTCAAACTCTGGGTATCTCTAGAATCCCTAGGATATTGGAAAAAAAGGACGCAAATTTGGCATGGGTATCTTATGTGGACAAAAAGTTATGAAGGCCTAAGCGCAGACTGCCCCAAATAGCCAAAAAAAGGAATGGCACAGAAGGGGAAAAAGGCCTGGCAGCGAAGGGGTTAAATCAGGCCCATAGTTTGCTTAGTTGTGAGTTGTGTGGTTAAACATTTAATAAACAAATGAATTTTACACACAAACACATTGGTTCGGACAGTTGCTTATGCCTCCAGTAGTGCACACCTTATGGCTTGGTTGCATTGTCTTTGCCCATCAAACTTGAAGTTAAACACATATGAAACCAGCGCTTAATTTGTGCTTGTTGTTTCCGGTACTGAGCACCAGCACTTATTTTTGAGGGCCGGGGCTTATTCTTCTGCCTCAAGCATTTGCTGCGAGCAAAAGACACATATGGGAAAGACGGAGGAAGTGAAAAATGAAAAAGCTTCACAAAGGGAGGAAGTAGAAAGCTGCAGGGTGAGCTGAAGGGGCAGGGAGTGGCTTTATATGGTTTGAAGAGGCCTGAGATGGTTTCAGGATTAAGCCACCTCAGTATTCCCTGTTCACACATTTAACTGCAGCAGCCACATGTTTAAGAGGAGGGCTTTGAGCACCAGCACCTTTTTATTTACAAATTAAGCACTGTATGAAACATTAGAAAAAATGCCTAAATGAGACAAAGTGAATACCCTATTATATGAATTCAGTAATAAAATATAAATATTTATGGCATTGTAGCATCATAACGAACGTAATTAACCCCTTAGCTGCTGAGCCGAACAGTTTGCTGTATTAAAGTCACTATGTTTCCTATGGTTCTTCAGAAACATGCAGAGCTGAATCAAAAAACCTAATTTTGTACCACAGTTTTGGCCTTTCACTAAGTGATAATCTATTTTTCCCATTTTTCTGTGCTCTCAACCTACTTCTAATTTGTGTTGGAAACCAGTGCTAAACCCTTGGGTGATCCAGAAAGACCACAGATTCCTGAAAAGTAGATACAATATCGAATTCAACAAGAGGTCTTATGTGTAAATCCCTGAAGGTTTTCCCGAGGAAAAGAACTGTTGAAATATAGAAATATTGAAAATTAATAGGAAAAAACAGGCATTTGTGACAACATTTTCATCTGTAACTTTTGCACAATGGCCGATTGATGAAAGCTATATACCATTACGTCCACTAGACACATTTTCCTCACATTTCTGTGATGGAATGTTCTGGAATCTGTGGGGAGCCACAAACGTCCTTCCACCCAGCATTTCTCCAAGTCTCTCGATAAAAATGGTACCTCACTTGTGTGGGTAGACCTAGGGCCTGATTACAACTTTGGAGGAGGGTGTTAATCCGTCCCAAATGTGACTCATATCCAGCCAACCGTTTTACGAGTTCCATAGGATATAATGGACTCGTAATACGGCGGGTGGTATATCTGTCACATTTTGGAAGGATTAACACCCTCCTCCAAAGTTGTAATCAGGCCCCTAGTGCCTGCGACAGGACACGTCCCAAAACGCAACATAGACGCAGCGCATATTTCCACAGAAAGCCGACCCTCTTTTTCCAATGTGGGTAGCTCTAGATTTTGGACCCTAGCTCAGCCAGCACCCTAGGAAACCTAGCCAACCTGAACATTGTTTAAATCTAGACACCTAGGGGTATCGAGAGTGGACTGATGTGCATGGCTTTCAGCATGTTTTGTACCTAGAATCCCTTGCAAACCTCAAACTTTGACTAAAAATGCAAATTTTCCTCACATTTCTGTGATGGAAAGTTCTGGAATCCACGAGAAGTCACAAACCTACACCCAGAAAAAAAATATTCTTGGTGCCTAGTGGGCTTTCTGTCCTCCCTGACTGAAATGTAAAAATGTGCCCCTGTGGAAGCAGTAGCCTTTCACCAAGGGGCTGCACCCCTATCCCTGGTGGCTAGTGGGATTCTCCCCTTTCCAACGGTACCATTCTTGTTTTAATCAGTGCTCGGGCCTGACATAGCCCCCGAGCACTGATACAACTGATCAACTCGTTCTACTTTCACTTTTACTGCAATGACGTCAGTGCAATTGTTATTGTAGTAAATAAAATAAAAATACTTCAGACTGCTCAGGAAAATCTTCTTGGGCAGCCTTAAATACAAAAAAATAAAGGACTCCCTCTGGTGTTGAGCACCAGAAGGGCCTTTAAATCCCTCCTTGGTGACGGTCAATGGCTGTCAGACGCACCAGGGAGGGTGTGTGTGACGGCAGCTGTCCGTCACATGTACTAAATAGTTTAACACCATGCAGAGAGCCCATAAGATTTAAGTTGAATTAGCCAAGGACCTTTGCTGAGAGAGAGAAAGATACCCCATCACATCTTGTACCCACAGCGTCAAAAAGTAATATTAAACATGAGGACTGGTCTTTCATCTTGTCATATTCTACAGCACTATCATATCGTTAAATGTGAGTGACTAGTCAGTGTGCATTATAAAATAGGAGAGAAATAACTCAGAGAGGCTATACTACACTCAAACAGTAAGAATCTGATTTACAAAGACGGTAGTAAACCTACAGCAGTAGACACAGAGCTACGCACAGGTATAGATTTACAACTTTTTTTGCAACTCACCAAATTTTCCGTTAGGGTATCTGGAAAGCTGCGCCAGTCAGTTTCCAGGCATACTATGGGTGAACGTCATGTGACTTTTTACATGTCGATAGTCTCCTGCATAGAATAGAGCATTGGGAAAGAAGCAGAGTGTTCAGTTGCATCTTTCTCATTTCAATTTTTTCTTCTAGAGGGGAAACATTATACTGTGTATGGAAACCCCTTCCCTGACACACCATCTGGGGATGTTCCACAACCTTCTCTTCATTGAAGAGGAATTAATCCAGCCCTTTGCTGGAGTAAATTTCGGATATTTCCAGAATGGGAAAGTGTTGGAGAGGAGTTTGTGAATGACAACAAACTCACAAGTCATCAGGAATTCACAGACTCAATGTAAACTACACATTGATTGGGCCACTGCTCACCACTTGCATCAGGTTTACTAATGTCCCTGGCAGGTATCCTTTTGTGGCTACCTTTCAGGTGTAAAAGGAGGTTTATCAACATAAATCGCTTTGTTAATGAGGCTGCCCTTCTCTATCGATCTATACACATAATCATTTATTTTCTCTCTCTCCCTTTCCCCCCTGTCTTGATATATTTCATGAGATTAAAAAATATAAATGCATGGCTTGCCGATTTCCTATATCTTCATGAGCATTCGAAAAGTCATTAGTTCATATACACATGCAACTTCTTCTGTAGTAGAGTCCCCAACGGAAAACTTGCCTTAAATGATTGAGGAAATGGTAGGTGTGGTAATGACATTACCAAGCACCAATTCTGAGTACTTTAATGTTGGCCCGGAGTTGTAGGGAATAACTAGCAGAATCATTGTTATAACTTGTCATTTCCATAAATGCCAGAGATAGCTCTGATAATGTGCTGCATCTATTACCCACATCTGCTTCCGCAAATTACTGCAGCCTTACAATGTCTGTGAAGAATTACCAGACACTTCAGTACTAGGGACTTGTTCCTCGTAGAAAATAATTATACTATCAATTTAAAGCCAAGACAGTATTTCACAAAGTATGCTTTTATGCGACATGTCCACATTCCCTTGTTTTACCAACTACATGATGCGCTAATTGAGTCCATTTCAATTTCTATACCTCATTAAATAACCCCCTGAGCAATATTTTATGATGATATATTTGAGATAGAGACTGAGATAGAGTTTTTAGAGTGTATTTCTCTTCTTAGGCGATTTCAACATGCAGTTAGACAATCCTAGCAATCCCTTTACAAAACTCTTACTGGTCTGCTAGTTATTAATTGGGCTGCGCCAAAATGCCAGATTCTCTAGCCATCCTGGAGACCATAAGCTAGACCTCTTTTTCACTTCATCAGAATAGATTTCACAGCCTACCAGCCTTCCGATAGTTTGATCCAAAGCTACTCTTTTCTCTCTTTAATGTCTGTAAAAATAATCTTTACCCCCTTCGTTATTGAATCGGTTCTCAAACGTAACTTCAGCAAAGCTAGCGTGACCATCCTACATTCTGAACTTCTAGGCGCTAGAATCTCTATTGGCTGTAATATTGATGTCACTGCTAGTTTTGATAACACTCGGGGCCATATGTATGAAGAAATGGCCTTGCGAATCGCAAATAGCGATTTTAAAGAAATCGCTATTTCCGAGTCGCAATAGGCCATGTAACATAATTGCGAATCGGAATTAGCGATTTCTTAAAAATCGCTATTTGTGGTTTGCGAGGCCGATTTACCGAATCACAATTCGCATTTTCGCAAATTGCGATTCAGTAATTGAAAATCGCAAATTGCGAGAAATTTCGAGAAAGCACACCTGGAGGAGCCTGATGACATCACAAGCAGGAAGTGAGTCATCCCAGGCAGTTTCAGGTGGCACACCCAAACCAGCATCCAGAGAGAGCAGCCCAGCCACACTGAGCAACACTCTGAAGAAGGCAGCACACCTGAACAAGGATGGACACCTCAACCCAAGGAAAGAGGGAGAGAGAAAGAGGAAGCTCAAATTCAGCGAGTAGTGAAGTAGAGTGCAGCCATTGTGGAAAAGAATCTGAGGCATTCTGGGCCTCTTTATATAGGTTGCACCTGGTTACCACCTGGTTTCACTTAGTGGTATTTTGCATGTGCAAAATGCCATTCTGTGACAAATCATAATTTGCGATTTTTTGATGCATTGATTTGCGACTTGGATTTTGTGAATCACAATTTGCGCCTCGCAATTTTCTACTGGAAATACCGAATCGCAAAATGCAACGCAAAATGCAACGCAAAAAATCACAATTTTTGCAATTTCTTATTTTTGGTCTGCGAATGCCTTTCATGCATTGCAGACCACGTTTTTGCACTCGCAAAAGTCCGAATTTTGCGATTCGCACCGTTTGCGAGTGCAAAAATTTTTCATACATCTGCCCCTTGGTTCATTAACACTCGTAATAAAATAGCCGCTGAAAAAGCAGTCGCACTCCACCGTATCTGACCAAATTACATTAGTACACAAAGATTTTAATATTTACAAGCTCCTTGCTCCATCTTGCTTCGCCCTAGTGTCATTTTTGTTTACTCTAAAGTGGCCTTTTCCCTGTGCCAGGTTTACAAAGTGTTGCAAAGCCTGCATTGTGCCAATTTGTAAACCCTTGACCACATTATGCCTGCATCTGGCATAATGTATGCAAGGCGGGCGTTCCGACGTAGGGAGGCCCAAAACAATTGTGCAGTGAAATTTACATTATACTGCACCATTTGTTCCATCATTTTTAAAGCCCGCTCATAGCAGGCATTAAAATACCACACCCATAGTAACATATGGGGCTTCCTTTGTTTGCTGCACTAGAGTCAACATTTTTGACTCTAGTACAGCAAAGCGCAACAATAGTGTGAAAAATATTGACGCTATTATGCTAATGACCACCATGGTGCTCCGTATTATAAATACAGCACAACCATGGTGTCATTAGGTGGCAGTAGGGCGACGCAAAAAAGTTTCTTGTAAATCTGCCCTTAAGTATCGCTAAGAGGCATTGTAAATCTCACGAAACCTGGCATCAAGATCACTCCTGCGAAGAAAAACATCTACACACCTCAGCTCTAAAGAATTACAAAAAGGAGATTTACATGGCTCGCACTTTCTTCTGCAAATGTTCAAAACTCCACCAGTGAAGTGTTTAAAAATTTTAATGACTTTGCAAACCCTGCTTCCTCAGAAACCCCTTCCTTGGAATTCTGTGAAATTCTTGCAGCATTTTATAGCACCAACATTCAGTTAATTCAGTCCACTTTCATTCTTTCTCTTGGTGGTGAGTTTATTACACAATCCAGGTACCGTACCGTAAAAATGAGTGAACTCTCACTGACTTTGTATCTTTATCACCTAGCAACACAAACTGTCCAACCATGGCAACAAAATCTGAGTCCACCTTAGATCCTTGCAGCGTTTCTATTTTCCACCTAGCTGTTGATAAACTTTCCTCTATTATATTATGTTTTAACTGCTTTTTCACCACTGTATTTGTTCCTAGGACTTGGAAATACACCTTTGTACTGGCACTTCTTAAAAAACCTTCTGCTGACCAAAGGTTGCACAGCCTTTATGGTCCTCTTGCTATTTATTTCCAAGAAAATGAAAAGGAAGGGCATCAACAGTTGACCAGTTACTTCAAGAAAAAAGTAGTCTCTTACACACAGCTCAGGCCCAAGGGAGGTGCTGCGTTAATTCTTTCCTCGCAGGTGAGGTGATGCACCAGTTGCTTAGTAGCAACGGAGAGCATGAATTGATTCTTTCTTTGCAGGAAAAGCAATGCATTGATTTCCAGATAGGGAGCCTTGATTTCTTACTGAGGTGCTGGGTCGATGAGAAATTGGTGTACCGGGAGGATTCATGGAAAATCCAGACACGCTGTGTTTATGGAGCCACAGTGAAACAAGCACAGCATTGATTCTGCAGCCATGAGACAGGCGCTGCATCGATTCTCTTGCCACAGGACAGGCGCTGCGTCGATTTTTTCAGCCACGTGTGTCAGTGTGTGGATTTTCACCTTCAGGTCACCAGCTCACACGTCCAAGGGACCATGGACTGGAATTGGACCCCCATTGGCAAGTCAGGACTCTCAGCAGAATTGCCCAGGCACTGGTAGATGTCTTTGTTTTTCCTGAGACTTCTTAGCAGAAGGCAAGCTCAGTTCAAGCCCTTGAAACTTTGGAAAGCAGGATGTAGAAAGCAAAGCCCAGACTTTTCACTTCCAGGACGGTAGCTGCAAAAAGCAGGCCAGCACAACAAAGCAACACGCAGAGTGGCAGCATCTCCTACAACATCCAAATCTTCTACCTGGCAGAATCTCCTCAGTCCAAAAGTGTTCTAACTATGTGTTGTCAGAGCTCCAGTACTTATACCCATTTCTGTCTTTGAAGTAGGCAAACTTCAAAGAGAAGTCTTTGTAGTGCACAAGACCTTGCCTTTCCCTGCTCTAGCCCCAGACACACTCGAGGAGATTGGAGACCACTTTATGTGAGGACAGTCACAGCTCTATTGAGGTCCAAGGGTCAGCTCCTCCCACCCCTCTAGCTTAGGAATACCCATCAGAATATGCAGGGCACAACTCAGCTCACTTTGTGTGACTGTCTAGAATGAATTCACAAATAGCCCAACTGTTGTCCTGGCCCAGATGTGTATTCCAAAGACAGGCAGAGGCACAGAATGGTTAAGCAAGACAATTCCCACGTTCTAAAAGGGGTATTTTCAAACTCACAATTCAAAAATCAACTTCACCAAAAAATGTATTTTTAAATTGTGTGTTCAGAGACCCCAAACTTTATACCTCTTTCTGCTCCCAATGGGAAATTACACTTAAAAGATAATTCAAGGCAATCCTCGTGTTACCCCATGTGAGAGATAGCCCTTGCAATAGTGAAAAAGACTAATTTAGCAGTATTTCACTATCAGGACATGTAAAATGCACCAGTATACGTCCTACCTCTTAAATACACTGCTCCCTGCCCAATGGGCTGTCTCTGGCCTAGTTTAGGGGTGACTTACATGTAGTAAAAGAGAAGGTTTGGGCCTGGCAAGTGGGTGCACTTGCCAGGTTGAAATGGCAGTTTAAAATTGCACACACAGACACTGCAATGGCAGACTTGAGACTTGTTTGCAGGGCTACTCATATGGGTGGCACAATCGGTGCTGCAGGCCCACTATATACATTTGAGTTACAGGCTCTGAGCACACATAGTGCACTAGGGATTTACTAGTAACTCAGATATGCAAATCATAGAGAAACCAATCAGCAATACAATTGACACAGGGAGCACTTGCACTTTAGCACTGTGGCCGATTTGCTGGGGTCCCACCTACCCCCGAGTTCAGCGACCAGCCAGACTTTCAGGACTCTCTTGCCCGCGGGGATCGGCTAGTGTTCCCCCCCCCCTCGCTGAGGACCCCGGATGGGCATGCGTCCTTACAGCGGATCGGAGGGGAACGAGGAGGTGATTGGTGCCACGATCCTCACAGCATCCACCTTCTTTCTTTTTTCTCTCTTCCTCTCAAGAAAAAGGTCAGCAGAGAGGCATTGACTGGAACGGAGAGGAGTGGAGGGAGAGGCAGATCTGATGGGAAGGGGGGGGGAGAGGGGTGAGGGAGGAGGAGATGGAGAGGGGGAGAGGTGACGGAAAAACAAAATAAAGAAACGACAGACAGAAGGAAAAGGAGGAAGGAAGAAGAGAGATCAATAAAAGAAACCAAGGGAGGGAGTGCGCGGAGGGGGAGGGGAGAGGCGGCAAAGGGGTGCAACGCCAACAACCGGGCCTTCAAGAGCCGAGGAGTCTTGACCAGGAGCGCGCACCTCACCGGCGTCCCTACTCCCCCCCTTCTCCTTTGTGGACCCCCCCCGCTGTGGCATGCGACAAGGGACTTGGTGTGACAAGTGGCTCCCGCATCATCACCGCCCACCCGAACGTACACACGCACAGCCCTTCTCTCCCTCCCAAAAAAGGGAGAGCCCATCAAAGACTGTCCGAGTTGGCACCTAAAAATTTATCCCATACTCTGCTCTAACGCACGAAAGGTAGTTCTCCGATGTTGTCTTGGGGAACAAGCAAAGAAGCATCTACCTGACCTCATTCGCCATCCAGAGCCCTCCCTCCCCCTCCAGCCTCCACTCCTCCAAAACCTCCAAAACCTCCAAAACCGCCATAACCTCCAAAACCGCCAAAACCTAACCTACCACGTTGCAGAGCCAAGAATAAATACCCTCCAGACCCCCATCACCGCGGGGGAGACCTGCCATACCCAGAGTCAAAGGGACGGGCAAACCAGCGGGTAAACCAGTCCGACAACTACTCTTCTCCGAGGCCCTGCGCCAGAAGAAGTACCCTCCGACGCAGGACCCTCCGCCCCACTCTCACAACGCCACCAACAACATGGCAGAGGGCTCGCAAGGAGCGTCCATGGACCGTATACTACAGGAGATATCGGCGGTGGGACGCAAACTGGAAGGTATGGACAGCGCCATGGTGGCGCTGACAGCAGAGACAAGATCCATGCGCCTGGAGATAGCGGGCTTCCAGTCACAAATGTCGGGACTGGACCAACGGGTGACAACAGTGGAAACCCAGGTAGCTTCCTGGACCGACAGCTGCCAAGAACTCATGTACCTTCGCAGCAAACTGACGGACTTGGAGGATAGAAGCGGCAGGAACAATATCCACCTGTCAGGACTCCCGGAGGGTATAGAGGGTACGGACTTGATCTCCTACCTTCGGGACATACTCCCCAAGCTGACGGGCATAACATTCGACCCTCCTCTGGAGTTCGAAAGGGTGCACAGACTTGGCCCAAAGAGGCAGGAAGGGAGGGGACGCCCTTGCTCAATCATAGCCTGTCTACTACGCCATGGCCAGGCTCGCCAAATGCTGCAGATAGCCCGGGCGCAAGGTCCACTACTACTGGGCACCCTGGAAATCCGACTCTCAGCCGATTTCTCCAAAGAGACTGTAGACCGCAGGAGAGCTTTCCTTTCCCTCCACCCTCGCCTTTGTCACCTGGATGTGAAATTTGGCCTGTTCGAACCGGCCAGGATGTGGATCACCAAGACCGGCGAATCACGGACTTTCTTCGATCCAGAGGACTTGAGAACATTCCTAGATAGACTCCAGGAACAGGCGCAACTAATGGAAACGACAAACTCTGACACTCCAAGACATACAAGGTGTATCCTCGGGAACCAGCCACCCAGAAACCGCCTCTAACTCAGAGGGGGGAGCAACCATGGATCCCCACTCCAGGGGAAGATGCTTAGAGAGACTCACAAAATGCCACTACGACAGGGGTCAAGTACTTCAGGCGGTGGCGATGTACACCCAGCTGTCGGACAGGGACAAATCCCGCTCCCCCCTGAAGCCCGCGGTGACCCCCTCCTGAGGCCGACCGGGCACCAGCACCCCCCCCCCCCTCGGAGCTCTCAGAGATCCTGCCATAATGAACCCTGGACTACCGTGACTGAGCCAAAGAGATCCTGTGGCGGAGGAGAACAAACGGAGAGATGAGTACCTGATCTTGTGAACCCTTGAGCCATCCTAATCCTGCGGGCCTTTGTCCCAGTCTGACTCTGCCCGACGCTGCAGCATCACTGTTGTTTGCGTCTGCCCCTCTTCCTCTCTTCCTTTTCCCTCTCCTCTCTTTCTCTCTCTCTCCCCCCCCTCCGGACGGCCCGATTGGCTGGAGTGGGATTGTGCCTGCTTCATACCACCAATTTTCCAAGTACTCTCCTCTCCCCAGGAGACCCACCCCCTACCCTCCCCCCTCCCCTCTTCCCTTTCTCTCTTCGCCCTCAGCGACATACCACTCTGACCAGGCTTATCTAGCAACCGAAAGTGCACATCCCCTTCCCTTTCTCTTGGAGCGGCTGGAACTGTTACAAGGCCCCCCTCTTCCCTTCTTCCCGCCAACCTGTCTCGAAGGGGGTTCGCTCGTTTGTTTGGTGATTTGTCTGTTTGTTTGTTCGCTTGCTTGTTCATTTGTTTGTGTGTATGGCAGTTTGTTTGCTCGTTGGTTTTTCCTCATCCTACAGGGAGGGCAGTGAAAGACCCATTGAGGACAGTAGAGTAGTAGTGGAGATTGTGCAGCGACGCAATGCAGTGCTCTAGATAAGATAAACCTTGCAGAACCGGCCTATTCAGGTATCCTGTCACCCACAAACCTCGTGGATCCACTCTTCCGCCCCCCCGCTCCCCCCCTCCTCTTTCTTTCCTTCTTTCTTTATTGTCTCTTACCCCTCCCCTTCTTTCTCTTAAAGGCGCAATAGCACAGCGATCCTGGAATTAAGCCAATATGGGAACCGCGCAAATGCCCCCCCATGCGAATCCTAAGCAACCCCTCCCCCCCCGGCAGCCGGGCCTGTCCCTCATACCCTTCTTGAGTACGGAAAATTGAGCGCGACGGGGGCCAGGGTGCGGAACTCACGCTGCCTCCCTGGGTGAGCGGCCCGCCGGACGGGCAGTGGAGCTCGACTGACCTGGGTTTTAGTCCCGCAGGTTACAGTTCGAGAACAACCGGGACCCGTGTCCCGTTCTTTTCTTTTCTTTCCCCCCCCCTCCCTTCTTCCCCTTACTATTTTAAACATCTATAGTTTCTCCCGTCCCCATCTCACCCTCTTCTTCCCCGCTTCTAGAGGCAAGCTCCTACTCCCCCCCTTCCCCTCCACTTTCCCCTGTCCCCTCTTGCCCTATCCTTGGCGCCCCCCCATCCTCCCTCGGGCAAGCTCCCCCATAGGGCCGGGATGCCTAACTCGAACAAGACACCAGTAGTACCGCTACCGATCATGTCATGGAACGTAAACGGCCTCACCCATTTCATAAAACGGAAAAAAATCCTGACCTACCTCAATGACAAACGGGCTGATATTGCCCTCTTACAAGAGACACACCTGGACAGACTAGAATCCGATAAAATACGACGTGACTGGGTTGGTACTGTCCTATTTAGCTGAAGCCCACCCTCGCCCATCGTGGAGAATACCCAGAGAAAATGTGGGGTGGCATTACTGCTACGTAAAACCCTTCCCTATAGGATCACCAAATCTTGGACCGACCCCGAGGGCCGCTACGTATTTGCCAAACTAAAGATTGGTGATTCCTCACTATGTGTGGGTTCAGTTTACGCACCAACGGGTCCCAAACGCCTCTTCTTCCTACAAATTAATCGGCTTCTGACGGATATAGGAGCATCTCGCTATGTAATAGGAGGGGACTGAAACATAGCCAGGGATGCAGTTATGGATAGAACAGGACCCTTAGACGTAAGTAATAACGCAGATAGAGCCCTACAAACTGATGTCGTCCTTTCAGACAACGGTCTTGTGGATCATTGGAGGCTGACCCACCTGACGGAACGAGAATTTACCTTCATCTCGCCTGTACATGGCACCCAATCCCGACTCGACTACTTCCTCCTATCCGACAGCCTTGTGGCTAACGCCCAAGATAACAGCATACTGGAGGGTGGCCTCTCCAACCATTCTCCAATTAGTGTAGCCGTCCAACTAGGCCTAGCCATAGCCCTGGAGGCTTGCAGTTCACCGCTACCGATCCCCACAAGGTAAGTTACAGCTACAGGAGCACGCAGCCTCCTTTGCCCAAGATAATAAAGGCACTGTTGAATCTAGCCGCATAATGTGGGCCGCAGCCAAGGCCACGATACGTGGACAACTCATGCGGGACGCTGTGTTGGCAAATAGAGACAGGAAAGAACAACAGGCAACACTAGAACTCGATATCCTTCGTCTCACAAGACAATATACCACACATCCTTCTCTATCAGGACGTCGGACTCTAGAACGCGCCCAAATGGCCCTTAACGAGCTATACACCACCCAGGCCGAATACGCCCTACAGAGACTACAAGGGAGGCACTAAGAACAAGGTGAAAAAGCGGGACGCCTGCTGGCAGCCCAGCTTCGCCAAAGAACGGCAGCTTTTGCCATACCAGCCATCCGCGCCTCCACCGGAGAAATACTAACGCACCCGCAAGCCATTGCAAACGAATTTGCGCTGTTCTATAGACACCTATACACCCCAGAAATAAGATTCAACCCGGCGCAAGCCGCAACTTTCCTAGAAGACCTTGATTTACCCTCCCTATCAGACGACGGTCGTAGTCTCCTAGAAGGAGAAATAAACAGACAGGAATTAGAGAGTGTTATCTCCAACCTTCCCTATCACAAATCGCCCGGGGAGGATGGGTTCCCAGCGGAGTTCTATAAATGGACGGGGAAAGAGGCAATAGATATCCTTCACGAGGCCCTAAATGAAGCCTGTTCCACACAGTCGTTAGGCGCCATATCTAATAATGCAACTATAGCTGTCATACCGAAACCCGGGAGGGACCCCTTGTTGTGTGGCAGCTATCGGGCCATATCTCTTTTAAACGGCGATATTAAAATTCTAGCAAGCATCCTGGCAAACAGACTCCGAAAAGTTATACCGTCTCTAATCCACCATACGCAAGTGGGGTTTGTACCCGGCCGCACCTCTAAGAATCATCTGCGTACCGTATGCCACACCCTATGGACCTCAAGGGACCTGCCGGAGACAGCATTAGCCCTGTCCCTAGATGCCGAAAAGGCGTTTGATCGCATTGAATGGCCCTACCTGTTCACGGCCTTAGAGAGATTTGGTCTGGGAGATAAATTCATCTCAATGGTGCAACTACTCTACGACCAGCCAGCGGCAAGAGTCAACTGCGGGGGCTTCCTTTCAGACCCCTTCCCTATCCGTAGAGGTACACGAAAGGGCTGCCCTCTTTCCCCTCTCCTGTTCTTACTTGCCATGGAGCCTCTAGCCGCAGCTATCCGATCCTCCCCCCTTATAACTGGCCTCGCACTTCCTGACGGCTTATCCAAAATCTACTTATACGCCGATGACATCCTGTTAACCCTCACGGACTTAGAAAGCTCTATACCAGCCCTACTGGATGTTATTGATGGATTCGCGACACTGTCCGGTTACCGCGTCAACTGGGACAAGAGTGAGGCACTTCCCCTCTCGCGGGTGACCACAAAAGCAACACTCCTGGGTTTCCCGTTTCAGTGGACGCCGAAGCACCTTAAATACCTAGGCGTGCTAATCAACCCGGGCATGGCACACATGGTGGCAGACAATATCAGCCCCCTCATCGCACGGATGAAACTTGATTTCGCAAAATGGACCCACCTGGGCCTGTCCATGTGGGGCCGAGTACAGGCGGTCAGGATGGTCACTGTGCCACGTTTTACCTATATCCTAGGACTTCTCCCCTTACAAGTGCCCCTCCACACATTACGAAGCATAGACTCCCTCATTAGATCATTTGTATGGGGCCCTATGCGACCACGACTATCACCCGCCAAGCTCATAGCACGCCGCTCCCACGGGGGCATGGGACTCCCATCTGTGGAACACTACTCGCTAGCACTACAGCTATCACAACTGTCCCACACCTTACTCACGGCACCTGACCAACCACACTGGATCGCGGTGGAAAGGTGACTACTATCCACGAACGAGGGACTTGGAGGTCCTTACCGTGATGACTTCTCACCTGCTAACCCGGTGAACCCCATCCTGAAAGTGACCAGAGCAGCGTGGCGAAGGGCCCACAGACTGTTCGGGGTACACCATCTCATCCACGCTCAGGCACCTCTGTGGCGCAATAGCGGACTCCGGATCGGTGGGGAAGTGCTCAACTGGTCTCAATGGAGGGAGGCTGGTATTCACACACTCTCTCAGATACTGGAGAACGAGGTACTTAAGTCCTTCCCAAGGTTAAGGGACGAATTCGGTCTGCAGCCGAACCAAGAATGGAGATACCTTCAGCTTAAACACTGCATCTCCCAAAGAGTCGAAGCCACCCATCGGGGGTCCCAGCCCTCACCCATAGCGGCCTACCTGCAGAAGTGGGCCCAACATAAGGGAGTTATGGCAGGTCTATACGACCTAATCACCCGTCAGCTCTACTCCCAGCCTCTCCTAGACAAATTACGACTGCACTGGCAAACCCGGTTACAACAGCCCTTAGACCCAGCCGATTGGGAGGACATCCTGGAAGCACTGGACAGAGGTACCCGTGAGGCTCGGTTAAAGTTCTGCCTTTTCAAGGTCTTACACGACTGGTTCTGGTCCCCGGCGAAATTGCACAAGATAGGGCTCCTCCCGCACGCACAGTGTTGGAGATGCCCAGAGGCACACTGGGACCTAAACCATATCTTAATTGACTGTACAACGGTCCAACCACTATGGGATGTGGTGAGCTCCACCTTGGCTGAATCATTGTCATTCCCGTCACCATTCCCCCCTTCCCTAATACTTTTACAAGATACGACCTCTCTCCCAGACCTCTCTAGGCCGCAAAAAAGACTGCTGCATACGGCACTGGCCACTGCAAAGATCTGCATACTCCGCCACTGGCGGTCAGAAATCTCCCCAACCCCGGAAGAATGGATCATAGCCATGACCCGCAGAGCCACGCATGAAAGAATCATCTACAACCTGCAAGACCAAGACCAAATCTTCACCCAGGTGTGGGCCCCTTTCCTAGCCAGGGGGAGCTCGTAGCTCGTAGCTCATAGCCCGTAGACCGTAGGCTACTCCTTCCCCTTTTCCCCTCTCTCTTTCCCCCTCCTCACTCCCCCCCCCATTTCTCCAACTAGTCCTCCCCTCCTTTCCCCTCCTTCTCCTCTCCTTCTTCCTCAATATCGTTTTCCACCCCTCTCTTCCCGTTCCCCCTTCCTTTTGCAGTCCCCTCCCATGCGCCGCCGATAGGATACTCGTACTTAGTAGAAGTTGGCTGAGCGCAGACAATGTGTTACAAGTCCCATCCTCCCGTCGTACCGACCCCCCCACCTCCGCCAACTACACCGCCCCACCCCGGGATCCTACAACCCTACAACCCTACATCCTTACAACCTTATAACCTCATAACCTTATAACCTCACAACCTTACCACCTTACAATTTTATAACCTAACAATTTTTTTTTATAACCATTATTATGAGCTATGACTTGGCACCGTGCCCCCGCCCTGTTTCATACCTCTTACCCCTACCTACACCTTTTTCTCTCACTACCTCTTCCCCTTACTGCCTCTTCCCCCCTTTTCCATGTGATTTGATTAGTATAACATATTTCTCCCCAAGTTACGCTCGACAATACCTCACTGTCCCCTTCGTTCTCCCCATTTCGTGTATTCACTGTATATGACTGTTGACAAATGCTGGGGCTTCGACCTCATTTGGGTTTTGTAGGACTTTGCAATGTTCACAATAAAACCTTAATTAAAAAAAATAGAAAAATAAAAAAAATAAGAAATCTAACATTTGGGAATTTCCACAGTAAACTTCAGCAGCACCCATCACCTGATTGGATCCATGGCCAGGACACCCTAACCAGTAACAGCACCTCGAACATAATACAACAAAACAATTGTATTCTATCTGCAATGCATCGAAGAGAAAAATATTGTAAATTATTTTGATTCAAATTCAGAGTACTTTTGAGATAGATGTATAATAGCTCCTCATGCAGTGAAATGCAAGCACTGCACAGGAGGCGGATTGATACATCAAGCAGCGAATAGCTGGACCTAAAAGATGTGCGTGTAAATAAATCACCCATGACTTACACTTGCTTCCGATTCCAAAACACCACTCCTTGCCATCGAGCAGGCATGAATGAACGTTGATCTTGAATATGGGCTGTTAGTCCTGACATCCTTGGAATGGTTCAACTTAACCTTTTGCCTTCAGATCTCCTGTTTTTGCTGACTTCAGTTTTGCTGGCATCGGGACTCTGAACACTTTACCACTGCTAACCAGTGGCTTAAGTGCTTGTCCTCTCCGCTCAAAACATGGTAAAATTGGCATATACTAAATTGACATATTTACTTGTAAAGTGTAGGAAAGTATCATCTTTACCCCCATTTTCACTGTATGTATGTTTGTTTTTGCCTTTGTGTCACTGGGATCCTGCTAGTCAGGACCCCAGTGCTCATAATGTATGCCCTGTATGTGTTCCCTGTGTGGTGCCTAACTGTATCACTGAGGCTCTGCTAACCAGAACCTCAGTGTTTATGCTGTCTCTCTACTTTTAAAATTGTCACTGGAAGCTAGTGACTAATTTTACCAATTCTCATTGGCACACTGGAACACCCTTATAATTCCCTTGTATATGGTACCTAGATACCCAGGGTATTGGGGTTCCAGGAGATCCCTATGGGCTGCAGCATTTCTTTTGCCACCCATAGGGAGCTCAGACAATTCTTACACAGGACTGCCACTGCAGCCTGAGTGAAACAATGTCCACATTATTTCACAGCCATTTTCACTGCACATAAGTAACTTATAAGTCACCTATATGTCTAACCCTCACTTGGTGAAGGTTAGGTGCCAAGTTACTTAGTGTGTGGGAACCCTGGCACTAGCCAAGGTGCCCCCACATTGTTCAGGGCAAATTCCCCAGACTTTGTGAGTGCGGGGACACCATTACACGCGTGCACTACACATAGGTCAATACTTATATGTCTCGTCACCATGGTTACTCCGAACATGGCCATGTAACTGTAGGAGGCTGGACTGGCTTGTAGTGAGTACCAAGGGGTACTTGCACCTTGCACCAGGCCCAGTTATCCCTTATTAGTGTATAGGGTGTCTAGCAGCTTAGGCTGATAGATAATGGTAGGTTAGCAGAGCAGATTAGGCTGAACTAGGAGACGTGTGAAGCTACTACAGTACCACTTAGTGTCATATGCACAATATCATAAGAAAACACAATACACAGTTATACTAAAAATAAAGGTACTTTATTTTTATGACAATATGCCAAAGTATCTTAGAGTGTACCCTCAGTGAGAGGATAGGAAATATACACAAGATATATATACACAATAGCAAAAATATGCAGTATAGTCTTAGAAAACAGTGCAAACAATGTACAGGTACAATAGGATGCAATGGGGAAACATAGGGATAGGGGCAACACAAACCATATACTCCAAAAGTGGAATGCGAACCACGAATGGACCCCAAACCTATGTGACCTTGTAGGGGGTCGCTGGGACTATTAGAAAATAGTGAGAGTTAGAAAAATAACCCTCCCCAAGACCCTGAAAAGTGAGTGCAAAGTGCACTAAAGTTCCCCTAAGGACAAAGAAGTCGTGTTAGAGGAATAATGCAGGAAAGACACAACCCAACAATGCAACAACTGTGGATTTCCAATCTAGGGTACCTGTGGAACAAGGGGACCAAGTCCAAAAGTCACAAGCAAGTCGGAGATGGGCAGATGCCCAGGAAATGCCAGCTGCGGGTGCAAAGAAGCTTCTACTGGACAGAAGAAGCTGAGGTTTCTGCAGGAACGAAAAGGGCTAGAGACTTCCCCTTTGGTGGACGGATCCCTCTCGCCGTGGAGAGTTGTGCAGAAGTGTTTTCCCGCCGAAAGAACGCCAACAAGCCTTGCTAGCTGCAAATCGTGCGGTTAGCGTTTTTGGATGCTGCTGAGGCCCAGGAGGGACCAGGAGGTCGCAAATTGGACCAGCAGAGAGAGGGGACGTCGAGCAAGACAAGGAGCCCTCTCTGAAGCAGGTAGCACCCGGAGAAGTGCCCGAAACAGGCACTACAAGGATGTGTGAAACGGTGCTCACCCGAAGTTACACAAAGGAGTCCCACGTTGCCGGAGACCAACTTAGAAAGTCGTGCAATGCAGGTTAGAGTGCCGTGGACCCAGGCTTGGCTGTGCACAAAGGATTTCCGCCGGAAGTGTACAGGGGCCGGAGTAGCTGCAAAAGTCGCGGTTCCCAGCAATGCAGCCCAGCGAGGTGAGGCAAAGACTTACCTCCACCAAACTTGGGCTGAAGAGTCACTGGACTGTGGGGGTCACTTGGACAGAGTCGCTGGATTCGAGGGACCTCGCTCGTCGTGCTGAGAGGAGACCCAAGGGACCGGTAATGCAGCTTTTTGGTGCCTGCGGTTGCAGGGGGAAGATTCCGTCGACCCACGGGAGATTTCTTCGGAGCTTTTGGTGCAGAGAGGAGGCAGACTACCCCCACAGCATGCACAAACAGGAAAACAGTCGAGAAGGCGGCAGGATCAGCGTTACAGAGTTGCAGTAGTCGTCTTTGCTACTATGTTGCAGGTTTGCAGGCTTCCAGCGCGGTCAGCAGTCGATTCCTTGGCAGAAGGTGAAGAGAGAGATGCAGAGGAACTCGTATGAGCTCTTGCATTCGTTATCTAAAGTTTCCCCAGAGACAGAGACCCTAAATAGCCAGAAAAGAGGGTTTGGCTACCTAGGAGAGAGGATAGGCTAGCAACACCTGAAGGAGCCTATCACAAGGAGTCTCTGACGTCACCTGGTGGCACTGGCCACTCAGAGCAGTCCAGTGTGCCAGCAGCACCTCTGTTTCCAAGATGGCAGAGGTCTGGAGCACACTGGGGGAGCTCTGGACACCTCCCAGGGGAGGTGCAGGTCAGGGGAGTGGTCACTCCCCTTTCCTTTGTCCAGTTTCGTGCCAGAGCAGGGCTAAGGGGTCCCCTGAACCGGTGTAGACTGGCTTATGCAGAATTGGGCACCTCTGTGCCCAACAAAGCATTTCCAGAGGCTGGGGGAGGCTACTCCTCCCCTGCCTTCACACCATTTTCCAAAGGGAGAGGGCGTCACACCCTCTCTCAGAGGAAGTTCTTTGTTCTGCCATCCTGGGCCAGGCCTGGCTGGACCCCAGGAGGGCAGATGCCTGTCTGAGGGGTTGGCAGCAGCAGCAGCTGCAGTGAAACCCCAGGAAGGGCAGTTTGGCAGTACCAGGGTCTGTGCTACAGACCACTGGGATCATGGGATTGTGCCAACTATGCCAGGATGGCATAGAGGGGGCCATTCCATGATCATAGACATGTTACATGGCCATATTCGGAGTTACCATTGTGAAGCTACATATAGGTAGTGACCTATATGTAGTGCATGCGTGTAATGGTCCCCGCACTCACAAAGTTCAGGGAATTGGCTCTGAACAATGTGGGGGCACCTTGGCTAGTGCCAGGGTGCCCTCACACTAAGTAACTTTGCACCTAACCTTTACCAGGTAAAGGTTAGACATATAGGTGACTTATAAGTTACTTAAGTGCAGTGTAAAATGGCTGTGAAATAACGTGGACGTTATTTCACTCAGGCTGCAGTGGCAGGCCTGTGTAAGAATTGTCAGAGCTCCCTATGGGTGGCAAAAGAAATGCTGCAGCCCATAGGGATCTCCTGGAACCCCAATACCCTGGGTACCTCAGTACCATATACTAGGGAATTATAAGGGTGTTCCAGTAAGCCAATGTAAATTGGTAAAATTAGTCACTAGCCTGTTAGTGACAATTTGGAAAGAAATGAGAGAGCATAACCACTGAGGTTCTGGTTAGCAGAGCCTCAGTGAGACAGTTAGGCACCACACAGGGAACACATACATATAGGCCACAAACTTATGAGCACTGGGGTCCTGACTAGCAGGGTCCCAGTGACACATAACAAACATACTGAAAACATAGGGTTTTCACTATGAGCACTGGGCCCTGGCTGGCAGGATCCCAGTGAGACAGTGAAAACACCCTGACATCCACTCACAAACAGGCCTAAAGTGGGGGTAACAAGGCTAGAAAGAGGCTACTTTCTCACACAACCCCCCCCCCCCAAACGAAGGACAATAAGGCTAACCTTGGCCAGTTGAGACTTTATTGTCTAAGTGGTGATAAGTAGAGAGTAGCTCTGCAATAGACTGGTTACTCCCTTTATCATCCACTATATGGTTACTTCCCTGTGGGGATGCAAACCACCCTGTTTGAAGTTTTTTAGCTAAGCAACAATGTGAAGGTGTATTTTCAGAGTTTCTATCAGTAAGTTTTAGTTTAGAGCAGTGGGAATTGTCCACTGAACCTATTTGTAGTGATGGAAATGCCAGACAGGGATGCTGTCTCAGAAAAGCCATAGCTGGGCAAAAACTTTGTCCATATGGCTGGAAGAGAGAACAGGGATGCTGTTTCTCTTGAGTTGGAGCAGGGCAGGGATGCTGTCCTATGAGCTCCACACTAGGGCAGGGATGCTGTCCTAAGTGTTGTGAGGCAGTGCAGGGTTTCTGCACTAAAGTTTCTCTGGGAGGGTTGGAGGGATGCTCCATGTTAACTAAAATGGTGCTCTTTTTCTCACCAATGTTAGTTATCCCACAGAGAGGTACTTCTACCTCAGGGAGTCCAGCTTTGCCAGCTGATGATTCCCTTGGAACAGGTGCCACCCCAGGAGAGGTTTCTCCCACCACAGGAATGGTATCCTGAATGGCAGGGTGGTTAGGGGATACTGTGATACCCTTTTTACCTGTTGATGGAGAGGGATCCTGAGTTTTCAGGCCTTCTCTCCTTTGCTTTTTCATTTCAGTAGAAATGAGAGGGAACAATTCCTCTGGGATGCCCAACATGGCTGCATGGGCATACAACTCTACATCAGCCCAACCTGAGGCCTCTAGGTCATTACCTAAGAGACAGTCTACAGGTAAGCTAGGTGATACCACCACCTGCTTAGGGCCAGTAACTCCACCCCAACTAAACTGAATTATAGCTAAGGGAAGAAACTTAGTGGAGTTATGGACATCAATAATCTTATACTGTTGTCCAATGATGTGTTGATCAGGGTGCACTAGGTTTTCAGTCACCAAAGTGATACTGGCACCTGTGTCCCTGTAGGCCAAGGCCTCAACACCATTTATTGAAACTGTCTGCCTGTACTTATCCATTGTAAGGGGACAAGCAGCCAGTGTGGCAAGGCCAATGCCACTAGGTGTGACAGAAACTGTCTTGGGACTGACTACCCCAGTTTCTATGATGGACCCATAAGTGAACCCAACTACACCCTTTGCTTGACTGTTGCCAGCAGTCCCACCACTAGTACCACTACTGCTAGGGGCACTAGAGCTTGATGTATTAGTGGTGGTAGGCTCAGGGGGTTTACCTGGACAGGACTTATCCCCTGGCCTATGGCCTCTGTTTTTACACACAAAGCACCAAGGCTTTTTAATGTGTGCAGGTTGAGAAGAAGAGGAAGAATTAGTTTTATCCCCACCCTCTGAAGAGTGTTTAAGATTTGAAGTGGGATCTTTGGTTTTACCCTTATCCCCATGCTTATCTTGAGATTTTTCACCATCTTTCTTCTTATTGCCATCTTTGTTACCCCCTGTATGAATTTTTCTGTTCACCCTTGTTCTGACCCATTTGTCTGCCTTCTTTCCCAATTCTTGGGGAGAGGTCAGATCAGAGTCCACCAAGTACTGGTGCAACAAATCAGACACACAATTATTAAGAATATGCTTTCTCAGGATCAAGTTATACAGGCTGTCATAATCAGTAACTTTACTGCCATGTAACCACCCTTCCAAGGCCTTCACTGAATGGTCAATGAAATCAACCCAGTCCTGTGAAGACTCCTTTTTGGTCTCTCTGAACTTTATCCTGTATTGTTCAGTGGTTAAGCCATAACCATCCAGGAGTGCAATCTTAAGAACTTGGAAATTATTGGCATCATTTTCTTTCACAGTAAGGAGCCTATCCCTACCTTTTCCACTAAATGATAGCCATAGGATAGCAGCCCACTGCCTTTGAGGGACATCCTGTACAACACAGGCCCTCTCAAGTGCAGCAAACCACTTGTTAATGTCATCCCCCTCCTTATAAGGGTGAACTATCTTATGCAGATTCCTGGAATCATGCTCTTTTGCAGGATGACTATGGGGAATACTGCTGCTGCCACCATGGGTTTCTAAACCCAGTTTCTGTCTCTCCTTCTCTACTTCTAAAGTCTGTCTATCCAAATCCAGCTGTTGCTTCTTGAGCTTCAGTCTGGTTTGTTCCACTCTCAATCTATTGAGCTCCCTTTCTAACAATCTGTCATCAGGGTGGGTGGGAGGGACATGCCTTGAAACAGAAGTATGGTGAGAATGGACAGAAGGAGGCCTGTCCCTTACAGAAGCCACCCTAACAGCTTGGCTAACAGAAACATCACTACCAGTATGGTGAGAATAAATGCTTTTGCTATGATGTGAGACAACACTATTTATATGGTGTGGCTCATCATCATTACCAACTATGCTAGACTGTCTAGTAATGGGCAGGCTAGGAAGTTTCTTTCCTGAATCTTTTCCTGGGGGAGTCCCTGGATCAGATTGGGAACCATTTGCTACTTTTTCAACAGATGTGGCCCCTATGGCCTTATCTTGTTCTCTAAGCATGTTAAGCAATAATTCCAAAGAAGGATTCTTCCCTACACTCAAACCTCTCTCTACACAGAGACTCCTTGCTCCTTTCCAGCTAAGGTGGTCATATGCAAGTTTGGACAGATCAACATTTTGGCCTGTGCCAGACATTTTTAGAGAGTAAAGTGATAGAAAAAGAAAAAAAGTTTTCAGAACTTTTTAGAAAGACAGAAAAAAAACTTTTTAAACTTTTAAGAACTTTTTGAAAGTTTAGAAGTACTTTTCAGCACTTAGAAAAGAGTGAAAAGAGGAAATGCAAAACTTTTTGGCTATGTGTATATACACTGACCTTGTTTTGTATATTTTTCTCTTATGAAAAGTACAATGACAAGAGTGGTAAGTAGTCTCAAAGCACTTATCCCACCGCTGCACAACCAATGTAGGAGGCTGGACTGGCTTGTAGTTAGTACCAAGGGGTACTTGCACCTTGCACCAGGCCCAGTTATCCCTTATTAGTGTATAGGGTGTCTAGCAGCTTAGGCTGATAGATAATGGTAGCTTAGCAGAGCAGCTTAGGCTGAACTAGGAGACGTGTGAAGCTACTACAGTACCACTTAGTGTCATATGCACAATATCATAAGAAAACACAATACACAGTTATACTAAAAATAAAGGTACTTTATTTTTATGACAATATGCCAAAGTATCTTAGAGTGTACCCTCAGTGAGAGGATAGGAAATATACACAAGATTATATACACAATAGCAAAAATATGCAGTATAGTCTTAGAAAACAGTGCAAACAATGTACAGTTACAATAGGATGCAATGGGGAAACATAGGGATAGGGGCAACACAAACCATATACTCCAAAAGTGGAATGCGAACCACGAATGGACCCCAAACCTATGTGACCTTGTAGGGGGTCGCTGGGACTATTAGAAAATAGTGAGAGTTAGAAAAATAACCCTCCCCAAGACCCTGAAAAGTGAGTGCAAAGTGCACTAAAGTTCCCCTAAGGACAAAGAAGTCGTGTTAGAGGAATAATGCAGGAAAGACACAACCCAACAATGCAACAACTGTGGATTTCCAATCTAGGGTACCTGTGGAATAAGGGAACCAAGTCCAAAAGTCACAAGCAAGTCGGAGATGGGCAGATGCCCAGGAAATGCCAGCTGCGGGTGCAAAGAAGCTTCTACTGGACAGAAGAAGCTGAGGTTTCTGCAGGAACGAATAGGGCTAGAGACTTCCCCTTTGGTGGACGGATCCCTCTCGCCGAGGAGAGTTGTGCAGAAGTGTTTTCCCGCCAAAAGAACGCCAACAAGCCTTGCTAGCTGCAAATCGTGCAGTTAGCGTTTTTGGATGCTGCTGAGGCCCAGGAGGGACCAGGAGGTCGCAAATTGCACCAGCAGAGAGAGGGGACGTCGAGCAAGACAAGGAGCCCTCTCTGAAGCAGGTAGCACCCGGAGAAGTGCCAGAAACAGGCACTACAAGGATGTGTGAAACGGTGCTCACCCGAAGTTACACAAAGGAGTCCGACGTCGCCGGAGACCAACTTAGAAAGTCGTGCAATGCAGGTTAGAGTGCCGTGGACCCAGGCTTGGCTGTGCACAAAGGATTTCCGCTGGAAGTGCACAGGGGCCGGAGTAGCTGCAAAAGTCGCGGTTCCCAGCAATGCAGCCCAGCGAGGTGAGGCAAGGACTTACCTCCACCAAACTTGGGCTGAAGAGTCACTGGACTGTGTGGGTCACTTGGACAGAGTCGCTGGATTCGAGGGACCTCGCTCGTCGTGCTGAGAGGAGACCCAAGGGACCGGTAATGCAGCTTTTTGGTGCCTGCGGTTGCAGGGGGAAGATTCCGTCGACCCACGGGAGATTTCTTCGGAGCTTTTGGTGCAGAGAGGAGGCAGACTACCCCCACAGCATGCACAAACAGGAAAACAGTCGAGAAGGCGGCAGGATCAGCGTTACAGAGTTGCAGTAGTCGTCTTTGCTACTATGTTGCAGGTTTGCAGGCTTCCAGCGCGGTCAGCAGTCGATTCCTTGGCAGAAGGTGAAGAGAGAGATGCAGAGGAACTCGGATGAGCTCTTGCATTCGTTATCTAAAGTTTCCCCAGAGACAGAGACCCTAAATAGCCAGAAAAGAGGGTTTGGCTACCTAGGAGAGAGGATAGGCTAGCAACACCTGAAGGAGCCTATCACAAGGAGTCTCTGACGTCACCTGGTGGCACTGGCCACTCAGAGCAGTCCAGTGTGCCAGCAGCACCTCTGTTTCCAAGATGGCAGAGGTCTGGAGCACACTGGGGGAGCTCTGGACACCTCCCAGGGGAGGTGCAGGTCAGGGGAGTGGTCACTCCCCTTTCCTTTGTCCAGTTTCGTGCCAGAGCAGGGCTAAGGGGTCCCCTGAACCGGTGTAGACTGGCTTATGCAGAATTGGGCACCTCTGTGCCCAACAAAGCATTTCCAGAGGCTGGGGGAGGCTACTCCTCCCCTGCCTTCACACCATTTTCCAAAGGGAGAGGGCGTCACACCCTCTCTCAGAGGAAGTTCTTTGTTCTGCCATCCTGGGCCAGGCCTGGCTGGACCCCAGGAGGGCAGATGCCTGTCTGAGGGGTTGGCAGCAGCAGCAGCTGCAGTGAAACCCCAGGAAGGGCAGTTTGGCAGTACCAGGGTCTGTGCTACAGACCACTGGGATCGTGGGATTGTGCCAACTATGCCAGGATGGCATAGAGGGGGCCATTCCATGATCATAGACATGTTACATGGCCATATTCGGAGTTACCATTGTGAAGCTACATATAGGTAGTGACCTATATGTAGTGCACGCGTGTAATGGTGTCCCCGCACTCACAAAGTTCAGGGAATTGGCTCTGAACAATGTGGGGGCACCTTGGCTAGTGCCAGGGTGCCCTCACACTAAGTAACTTTGCACCTAACCTTTACCAGGTAAAGGTTAGACATATAGGTGACTTATAAGTTACTTAAGTGCAGTGTAAAATGGCTGTGAAATAACGTGGACGTTATTTCACTCAGGCTGCAGTGGCAGGCATGTGTAAGAATTGTCAGAGCTCCCTATGGGTGGCAAAAGAAATGCTGCAGCCCATAGGGATCTCCTGGAACCCCAATACCCTGGGTACCTCAGTACCATATACTAGGGAATTATAAGGGTGTTCCAGTAAGCCAATGTAAATTGGTAAAATTAGTCACTAGCCTGTTAGTGACAATTTGGAAAGAAATGAGAGAGCATAACCACTGAGGTTCTGGTTAGCAGAGCCTCAGTGAGACAGTTAGGCACCACACAGGGAACACATACATATAGGCCACAAACTTATGAGCACTGGGGTCCTGACTAGCAGGGTCCCAGTGACACATAACAAACATACTGAAAACATAGGGTTTTCACTATGAGCACTGGGCCCTGGCTGGCAGGATCCCAGTGAGACAGTGAAAACACCCTGACATCCACTCACAAACAGGCCTAAAGTGGGGGTAACAAGGCTAGAAAGAGGCTACTTTCTCACACAACCCCCCCCCCAAACGAAGGACAATAAGGCTAACCTTGGCCAGTTGAGACTTTATTGTCTAAGTGGTGATAAGTAGAGAGTAGCTCTGCAATAGACTGGTTACTCCCTTTATCATCCACTATATGGTTACTTCCCTGTGGGGATGCAAACCACCCTGTTTGAAGTTTTTTAGCTAAGCAACAATGTGAAGGTGTATTTTCAGAGTTTCTATCAGTAAGTTTTAGTTTAGAGCAGTGGGAATTGTCCACTGAACCTATTTGTAGTGATGGAAATGCCAGACAGGGATGCTGTCTCAGAAAAGCCATAGCTGGGCAAAAACTTTGTCCATATGGCTGGAAGAGAGAACAGGGATGCTGTTTCTCTTGAGTTGGAGCAGGGCAGGGATGCTGTCCTATGAGCTCCACACTAGGGCAGGGATGCTGTCCTAAGTGTTGTGAGGCAGTGCAGGGTTTCTGCACTAAAGTTTCTCTGGGAGGGTTGGAGGGATGCTCCATGTTAACTAAAATGGTGCTCTTTTTCTCACCAATGTTAGTTATCCCACAGAGAGGTACTTCTACCTCAGGGAGTCCAGCTTTGCCAGCTGATGATTCCCTTGGAACAGGTGCCACCCCAGGAGAGGTTTCTCCCACCACAGGAATGGTATCCTGAATGGCAGGGTGGTTAGGGGATACTGTGATACCCTTTTTACCTGTTGATGGAGAGGGATCCTGAGTTTTCAGGCCTTCTCTCCTTTGCTTTTTCATTTCAGTAGAAATGAGAGGGAACAATTCCTCTGGGATGCCCAACATGGCTGCATGGGCATACAACTCTACATCAGCCCAACCTGAGGCCTCTAGGTCATTACCTAAGAGACAGTCTACAGGTAAGCTAGGTGATACCACCACCTGCTTAGGGCCAGTAACTCCACCCCAACTAAACTGAATTATAGCTAAGGGAAGAAACTTAGTGGAGTTATGGACATCAATAATCTTATACTGTTGTCCAATGATGTGTTGATCAGGGTGCACTAGGTTTTCAGTCACCAAAGTGATACTGGCACCTGTGTCCCTGTAGGCCAAGGCCTCAACACCATTTATTGAAACTGTCTGCCTGTACTTATCCATTGTAAGGGGACAAGCAGCCAGTGTGGCAAGGCCAATGCCACTAGGTGTGACAGAAACTGTCTTGGGACTGACTACCCCAGTTTCTATGATGGACCCATAAGTGAACCCAACTACACCCTTTGCTTGACTGTTGCCAGCAGTCCCACCACTAGTACCACTACTGCTAGGGGCACTAGAGCTTGATGTATTAGTGGTGGTAGGCTCAGGGGGTTTACCTGGACAGGACTTATCCCCTGGCCTATGGCCTCTGTTTTTACACACAAAGCACCAAGGCTTTTTAATGTGTGCAGGTTGAGAAGAAGAGGAAGAATTAGTTTTATCCCCACCCTCTGAAGAGTGTTTAAGATTTGAAGTGGGATCTTTGGTTTTACCCTTATCCCCATGCTTATCTTGAGATTTTTCACCATCTTTCTTCTTATTGCCATCTTTGTTACCCCCTGTATGAATTTTTCTGTTCACCCTTGTTCTGACCCATTTGTCTGCCTTCTTTCCCAATTCTTGGGGAGAGGTCAGATCAGAGTCCACCAAGTACTGGTGCAACAAATCAGACACACAATTATTAAGAATATGCTCTCTCAGGATCAAGTTATACAGGCTGTCATAATCAGTAACTTTACTGCCATGTAACCACCCTTCCAAGGCCTTCACTGAATGGTCAATGAAATCAACCCAGTCCTGTGAAGACTCCTTTTTGGTCTCTCTGAACTTTATCCTGTATTGTTCAGTGGTTAAGCCATAACCATCCAGGAGTGCAATCTTAAGAACTTGGAAATTATTGGCATCATTTTCTTTCACAGTAAGGAGCCTATCCCTACCTTTTCCACTAAATGATAGCCATAGGATAGCAGCCCACTGCCTTTGAGGGACATCCTGTACAACACAGGCCCTCTCAAGTGCAGCAAACCACTTGTTAATGTCATCCCCCTCCTTATAAGGGTGAACTATCTTATGCAGATTCCTGGAATCATGCTCTTTTGCAGGATGACTATGGGGAATACTGCTGCTGCCACCATGGGTTTCTAAACCCAGTTTCTGTCTCTCCTTCTCTACTTCTAAAGTCTGTCTATCCAAATCCAGCTGTTGCTTCTTGAGCTTCAGTCTGGTTTGTTCCACTCTCAATCTATTGAGCTCCCTTTCTAACAATCTGTCATCAGGGTGGGTGGGAGGGACATGCCTTGAAACAGAAGTATGGTGAGAATGGACAGAAGGAGGCCTGTCCCTTACAGAAGCCACCCTAACAGCTTGGCTAACAGAAACATCACTACCAGTATGGTGAGAATAAATGCTTTTGCTATGATGTGAGACAACACTATTTATATGGTGTGGCTCATCATCATTACCAACTATGCTAGACTGTCTAGTAATGGGCAGGCTAGGAAGTTTCTTTCCTGAATCTTTTCCTGGGGGAGTCCCTGGATCAGATTGGGAACCATTTGCTACTTTTTCAACAGATGTGGCCCCTATGGCCTTATCTTGTTCTCTAAGCATGTTAAGCAATAATTCCAAAGAAGGATTCTTCCCTACACTCAAACCTCTCTCTACACAGAGACTCCTTGCTCCTTTCCAGCTAAGGTGGTCATATGCAAGTTTGGACAGATCAACATTTTGGCCTGTGCCAGACATTTTTAGAGAGTAAAGTGATAGAAAAAGAAAAAAAGTTTTCAGAACTTTTTAGAAAGACAGAAAAAAAACTTTTTAAACTTTTAAGAACTTTTTGAAAGTTTAGAAGTACTTTTCAGCACTTAGAAAAGAGTGAAAAGAGGAAATGCAAAACTTTTTGGCTATGTGTATATACACTGACCTTGTTTTGTATATTTTTCTCTTATGAAAAGTACAATGACAAGAGTGGTAAGTAGTCTCAAAGCACTTATCCCACCGCTGCACAACCAATGTAGGAGGCTGGACTGGCTTGTAGTTAGTACCAAGGGGTACTTGCACCTTGCACCAGGCCCAGTTATCCCTTATTAGTGTATAGGGTGTCTAGCAGCTTAGGCTGATAGATAATGGTAGCTTAGCAGAGCAGCTTAGGCTGAACTAGGAGACGTGTGAAGCTACTACAGTACCACTTAGTGTCATATGCACAATATCATAAGAAAACACAATACACAGTTATACTAAAAATAAAGGTACTTTATTTTTATGACAATATGCCAAAGTATCTTAGAGTGTACCCTCAGTGAGAGGATAGGAAATATACACAAGATATATATACACAATAGCAAAAATATGCAGTATAGTCTTAGAAAACAGTGCAAACAATGTATAGTTACAATAGGATGCAATGGGGAAACATAGGGATAGGGGCAACACAAACCATATACTCCAAAAGTGGAATGCGAACCACGAATGGACCCCAAACCTATGTGACCTTGTAGAGGGTCGCTGGGACTATTAGAAAATAGTGAGAGTTAGAAAAATAACCCTCCCCAAGACCCTGAAAAGTGAGTGCAAAGTGCACTAAAGTTCCCCTAAGGACAAAGAAGTCGTGTTAGAGGAATAATGCAGGAAAGACACAACCCAACAATGCAACAACTATGGATTTCCAATCTAGGGTACCTGTGGAACAAGGGGACCAAGTCCAAAAGTCACAAGCAAGTCGGAGATGGGCAGATGCCCAGGAAATGCCAGCTGCGGGTGCAAAGAAGCTTCTACTGGACAGAAGAAGCTGAGGTTTCTGCAGGAACGAAAAGGGCTAGAGACTTCCCCTTTGGTGGACGGACCCTCTCGCCGTGGAGAGTCGTGCAGAAGTGTTTTCCCGCCGAAAGAACGCCAACAAGCCTTGCTAGCTGCAAATTGTGCGGTTAGCGTTTTTGGACGCTGCTGAGGCCCAGGAGGGACCAGGTGGTCGCAAATTGGACCAGCAGAGAGAGGGGACATCGAGCAAGACAAGGAGCCCTCTCTGAAGCAGGTAGCACCCGGAGAAGTGCCTGAAACAGGCAGTACGAGGATGCGTGAAACGGTGCTCACCCGAAGTTACACAAAGGAGTCCCACGTCGCCGGAGACCAACTTAGAAAGTCGTGCAATGCAGGTTATAGTGCCGTGGACCCAGGCTTGGCTGTGCACAAAGGATTTCCGCCGGAAGTGCACAGGGGCCGGAGTAGCTGCAAAAGTCGCGGTTCCCAGCAATGCAGCCCAGCGAGGTGAGGCAAGGACTTACCTCCACCAAACTTGGGCTGAAGAGTCACTGGACTGTGGGGGTCACTTGGACAGAGTCGCTGGATTCGAGGGACCTCGCTCGTCGTGCTGAGAGGAGACCCAAGGGACCGGTAATGCAGCTTTTTGGTGCCTGCGGTTGCAGGGGGAAGATTCCGTCGACCCACAGGAGATTTCTTCGGAGCTTCTGGTGCAGAGAGGAGGCAGACTACCCCCACAGCATGCACAAGCAGGAAAACAGTCGAGAAGGCGGCAGGATCAGCGTTACAGAGTTGCAGTAGTCGTCTTTGCTACTATGTTGCAGGTTTGCAGGCTTCCAGCGCGGTCAGCAGTCGATTCCTTGGCAGAAGGTGAAGAGAGAGATGCAGAGGAACTCGGATGAGCTCTTGCATTCGTTATCTAAAGTTTCCCCAGAGACAGAGACCCTAAATAGCCAGAAAAGAGGGTTTGGCTACCTAGGAGAGAGGATAGGCTAGCAACACCTGAAGGAGCCTATCACAAGGAGTCTCTGACGTCACCTGGTGGCACTGGCCACTCAGAGCAGTCCAGTGTGCCAGCAGCACCTCTGTTTCCAAGATGGCAGAGGTCTGGAGCACACTGGGGGAGCTCTGGACACCTCCCAGGGGAGGTGCAGGTCAGGGGAGTGGTCACTCCCCTTTCCTTTGTCCAGTTTCGCGCCAGAGCAGGGCTAAGGGGTCCCCTGAACCGGTGTAGACTGGCTTATGCAGAATTGGGCACCTCTGTGCCCAACAAAGCATTTCCAGAGGCTGGGGGAGGCTACTCCTCCCCTGCCTTCACACCATTTTCCAAAGGGAGAGGGTGTCACCCTCTCTCAGAGGAAGTTCTTTGTTCTGCCATCCTGGGCCAGGCCTGGCTGGACCCCAGGAGGGCAGATGCCTGTCTGAGGGGTTGGCAGCAGCAGCAGCTGCAGTGAAACCCCAGGAAGGGCAGTTTGGCAGTACCAGGGTCTGTGCTACAGACCACTGGGATCATGGGATTGTGCCAACTATGCCAGGATGGCATAGAGGGGGCCATTCCATGATCATAGACATGTTACATGGCCATATTCGGAGTTACCATTGTGAAGCTACATATAGGTAGTGACCTATATGTAGTGCACGCGTGTAATGGTGTCCCCGCACTCACAAAGTTCAGGGAATTGGCTCTGAACAATGTGGGGGCACCTTGGCTAGTGCCAGGGTGCCCTCACACTAAGTAACTTTGCACCTAACCTTTACCAGGTAAAGGTTAGACATATAGGTGACTTATAAGTTACTTAAGTGCAGTGTAAAATGGCTGTGAAATAACGTGGACGTTATTTCACTCAGGCTGCAGTGACAGGCCTGTGTAAGAATTGTCAGAGCTCCCTATGGGTGGCAAAAGAAATGCTGCAGCCCATAGGGATCTCCTGGAACCCCAATACCCTGGGTACCTCAGTACCATATACTAGGGAATTATAAGGGTGTTCCAGTAAGCCAATGTAAATTGGTAAAATTAGTCACTAGCCTGTTAGTGACAATTTGGAAAGAAATGAGAGAGCATAACCACTGAGGTTCTGGTTAGCAGAGCCTCAGTGAGACAGTTAGGCACCACACAGGGAACACATACATATAGGCCACAAACTTATGAGCACTGGGGTCCTGACTAGCAGGGTCCCAGTGACACATAACAAACATACTGAAAACATAGGGTTTTCACTATGAGCACTGGGTCCTGGCTGGCAGGATCCCAGTGAGACAGTGAAAACACCCTGACATCCACTCACAAACAGGCCTAAAGTGGGGGTAACAAGGCTAGAAAGAGGCTACTTTCTCACAGTAACATGTCTAGGATCATGGAATTATCACCCCCAATCTGGTATTGGGGGGACAATTCCATGCATCCCTGGGTCTCTAGCACAGAACCCGGGTACTGCCAAACCTGCTTTCCGGGGTCTCCACTGCAGCTGTTGCTGCTGCCAACCCCTCAGACAGGTTTCTGCCCCCCTGGGGCCTGGTCAGCCTGGTCCCAGAAGGGCAGAACAAAGAATTTCCTCTGAGAGAGGGTGTTACACCCTCTCCCTTTGGAAATAGGTGTGAAGGGCTGGGGAGGAGTAGCCTCCCCCCGCCTCTGAAAATGCTTTGATGGGCACAGATGGTATCCTCTCTGCTTAAGCCAGTCAACACTGGTTCAGGGATTCCCCCAGCCCTGCTCTGGCGTGAAACTGGACAAAGGAAAGGGGAGGGACCACTCCCCTGACCAGCACCTCCCAGGAGAGGTGCCCAGAGCTCCTCCAGTGTGTCCCAGACCTCTTCCATCTTGGATAAAGAGGTGCTGGGGCACAATGGACAGCTCTGAGTGGCCAGTGCCAGCAGGTGACGTCAGAGACCACTCCTGATACATGCTTAACTTTCTCAGTAGCCAATCCTCCTTTCTGGGCTATTTAGGGTCTCTCCTCTGGGCTATTCCTCAGATAACGAATGCAAGAGCTCACCAGAGTTCCTCTGCACTTCCCTCTTCGACTTCTACCAAGGATCGACTGCTGACTGCTCCAGGACACCTGCAAAACCGCAACAAACTAGCAAGACGACTACCAGCAACATTGTAGCGCCTCATCCTGCCGGCTTTCTCGACTGTTTCCTGGTGGTGCATGCTCTGAGGGCTGTCTGCTTTTACCCTGCACTGGAAGCCAAGAAGAAATCTGGAATCTTCCCCCTGCTAACGCAGGCACCAAACTTCTGCATCACCTGTCCTCTGGGTCCCCTCTCATCCTGACAAGCGTGGTCCCTGGAACACAGGAGCTGGGTCCCACAGTCCAGTGGGCCTTCTGTCCAAATTTGGTGGAGGTAAGTCCTAGCCTCCCCACGCCAGACAGTAATCCTGTGTACTGCGTGATCTGCAGCTGCTCGGGCTTCTGTGCACTTTTCCAAGACTTCCTTTGTGCACAACCTACCCTGAGTCCCCAGCACTCCGTCCTGCATTGCCCAACTCGCTGAGTTGGACTCTGACGTCGTGGGACCCTCCTTTGTGACTCTGAGTTGACTGCTGTCCTCAGATTTTCTAAGTCCCTGTTCCGGTACTTCTGCTGGTGCTGCCTGCTTCTTTGGGGGCTCACTGAGTTTCTGAGCACCCCCTCAGTCTCCTCCTCCAAAGGGCGACCTCCTGGTCCTTCTTGGGCTCCAGCAGCACCCAAATCCTCAACTGTGACTCTTGCAGCTAGCAAGGCTTGTTTGCAATATTTCTGCGTGGAAACAACTCTGCATCCTCCAACATGCCGTGGGACATCTTCTGACCAAAGGAGGGGTTCCTGGCACCTTCTGTTGTTGCAGAATCTGCAGCTTCTTCCACACAGAGGCAGCCCTTTTGCACCTTCATCCGGGGTTTAGTGGCTCCTGCCCCCCTGGACACTTGCATGACTCTTGGACTTGGTCCCCTTCCTTTACAGGTCCTCAGGTCCAGGAATCCGTCTTCAGTGTTTTGGTAGCAGTTGTTGTTCTTGCAGAATCCCCTATCTCGACTATACTGTCTTTCTGGGGTAGTAGGGTAACTTTACTCCTACTTTTCAGGGTCTTGGGGTTGGGTATTTTGGACACCCTTACTGTTTTCTCACAGTCCCAGTGACCCTCTACAACCTACTATAGGCCTGGGGTCCATTTGTGGTTCGCATTCCACTTTTGGAGTATATGGTTTGTGTTGCCCCCAGGCCTATTTCTACCTATTGCATCCTATTGTGATTCTACATTGTTTGCAATACTTTTCTAACTGTTACTTACCTGATTTTTGGTTTGTGTACATATAATTTGTTTATATTACTTACCTCCTAAGTGAGGGTATCCTCTGAGATACTTTTGGCATATTGTCACTAAAATAAAGTACCTTTATTTTTAGTAACTCTGAGTATTGTGTTTTCTTGTGATATAGTGCTATATGGTATAAGTGGTATAGGAGGAGCTTTGCATGTCTCCTAGTTCAGCATAAGCTGCTCAGCTATAGCTACCTCTATCATCCTAAGCTGCTAGAAACACCTCTATTCTACTAATAAGGAATAACTGGACCTGGCACAAGGTGTGAGTACCACAAGGTACCCACTATAAGCCAGCCCAGCCTCCCACATAAAGTCCCTAGTAAAGTGTATTACATGTGCCCAGGGACTGCAAATTTAATGCTGGTAGTGGACTTTCAACACTGATCCTTCCACCCATTTACGTAGCCCTTTAAAGATGTCTCAGTCCTGTCATTGCAGAGCCTGTATGTTCAGTTTTAAACTGCCATTTCGACCTGGCAAAATAAATCTTTAGCCAGGCCCAAACCTTCCTTTTAATACATGTCACCCCTAAGGTAGGCCCTGGACAGCCCCAAGAACAGTGTGCAGTGTATTTAAAAAGTTGGACATGTACTTTCAAGTTTTACATGTCCTGGCAGTGAAAAACTCTTAAATTTGTTTTTCACTACTGCACGGCCTGTTTCTCCCATAGCATAACTTTGGATTTGCCTTATTACATTTTATAAGTGTAATTTCCAAACGGGAAGAGATAAGTGATTCATGCTTGGTGTCTCTGGAATCCAAATTTAAAATTCTATCTTGTGGTCAGTTTTTAAATTACAATTCTAAAATTGCCACTTTTAGAAAGTTGGCATTTTCTTTCCTTAGCCATTTGGTGTCTGCAGACTGTGTCGCGACACACGACTGGGTGTAGTTGGCAGTTGGGCTTTGTGTATTCCTGCTAGACAGCCACACACAATGGGAGCTTAGATGTGGCTGGGTGAGCGATTACTGGCAGAATGGGAGGGAGGAGCTTGGCCCAGCCTCACTTACCTCTGAATAGGCTGTGTTCTGGCACCACACAAAGGTGTAGTTAGTCTACAGCCAGGGCAGGGAAGGCAGGGCATCTATGCAATTCAAAGGTATGCCTCTCAAAGCTTCTCCACACTTCAAAGCGACTACTGTGTATAAAAGAAGGACCTCAGATACCACCACTTCAGTACACCTCTGGACCTGTGGATACCCTGCCAGCAAGAAGGATGGCTGTGATGCTACAAGGACTGTCACTCTGCTGAATGTTGTCCTGCTGTGCTGACCTGCTGCTGCTGCCCTCATGCCTGGGTGAGAAGGACTGGACCTGCATCACTTGAACCCAGAACTCAGAGTGACTCCAAAGGCTAGTTGGCTGGTCTCCTGATCTGAATCATCAAGGACATGATAGGCTTCCAACAACCTTGTATCTGCTACTGGACTCTGCCATCTGTGAGTCTTCCCAGCAAAGTCGTACCACCCCAGTCTTGAACCTCTGGAAGTGGGTCTAAGGTGCTCAGACAGACTCTGTGTTTCTAGCACAACAGTCACATCTCCTCTGCTGGGCGGCTCAAACTCGAGCAGAAGAGAGGCATCGCCGCACTGCGTGGACCAGAACTGCTACAAAAGACCCACATTGCATCGCAGCCCGATTTCTGCATTGGAACCGCTGCTGCGCAATGTATCACTGACCCCTGCATCCCCCATTGACAGCAGCCTCGATGACGATGCCGGACTCCGCATCCAAGTTCCAGCACTAGGAACTGACGCACACCATTGCTGCCTCGATTTTGGTGGCTCATTGTCCAGGTCTCCATCTTGGTTTTGGCCCATAATTTGCTTTCTGACCCTTGAATCTCCCAGGCCACTTTGTACGGGTAAGTATTTAAGTTACTTTCAGAGAGCCATATGTTTTACTTCGTAATTGAACATTTGTTATTTACAGGGCCTCTTACTTACTGTATAGTATTAAAAAAATCACAAGACGTCTAAATGGATAAGGAGTGCCTATTCACCTTAGGGTAAGACATGCTACGCCTTGGTGATTTTATCAGATTTTTGTGGGTTTTCTGTGACTTAATGAGTTTTATTCAGTTATTTACTCTTCCTTCTTTCTGTAGGGCCACATGGGATGCCCATAGAGATTTATTTTTCATGACCTTCCCAGCAAGGTTCCCCTACTTTTTCTATACACTTTATTGTTTAGACAGGCTCCCATTTAGCCCCTGTTCTGACTTATAATTATGTTTTCTATCTATAGTAACTGGGTGCTCACTGTCTTGTTCTGATGATGACCTCGTTCTAATCTGAGGTCGAGACCCCTTTGACTGCAGATATTTATAGAACCCACTTTTTACTTCAAAAACTATGGAAGGAATTAGGGGCCAGATGTAGCAAAAAAGCAAATTGCGACTTGCAATTAGCGAGTCCGTGCGACTCGCAAATTGCAAGTCGCAATTTGCTATGCAGAAAGGTGTCTCAGACACCTTCTGCAACTCGCAATGCGGTCGCAAAGACCCACCTCATTAATATTAATGAGGTGTGTCGCAGTTTGCAACCCCATTGCGAGTATGGGCACTCCCGGGGATGGTGGCCTGCTGGAGTCAGCAGACCACCATGTCCGTGATTGCTTTTTAATAAAGCAGTTTTTTATTTTCCATCTGCAGCCCGTTTTCCTTAAAGGAAAACGAGCTGCATTTGGAAAAAAAAACCGAAACCTTTAGTTTCGTTTTTTTTCAGGGCAGGCAGTGGTCCATTGGACCACTGCCTGCTCTGAAAAAATATTTTTGTTTCCATTCACAAAGGTGAAGGGGTCCCACGGGGACCCCTTCCCGTTTGCGACTGGGTTACCATCCACTTCAAGTGGATGGTAACTGCGATTTCATTTGCGACCGCTTTCGCGGTCGCAAATGAAATTGAATAGCATTGCGAGTCGCAAATAGGAAGGGAACACCCCTTCCTATTTGCGAGTCGGAAATGCATTTTGCGAGTCGGATCCGACTAGAAAAATGCATTTCTGCATAGCAGAGAGGCTTTTGCGCCTCGCAAACGGCGTTTTTCGCCGTTTGCGAGGCGCAAACCCTTTGCTACATCTGGCCCTAGGAGTCATATGTCTTTTTTATTATCTTTGATGCTCTGTTAACTTGCCACTTATCACTGCACATTTAATTTTTTTACTCCATGTCTGAGAGCACTGGATCTCTCTAAATAATTGAAGACACTGCAAAAACACTAGAAATACTACACATACTACTATTTTGTACTTTGGAACTAAATTATCACACAATGTAACTTTGCCTGATCTCTGTGTTTGAAATCAATGTTTGGGGATAACATCTTTATTGTGTTTATATTTGTTGCTATATGTCTCCAAGTACCTTCTATTGTTTCCATATTGAATACAGAGAATCTCACTAGGGTTGTTTCCACCCTGAACCACTGTTCCCTATATAGACTTTATGCTTTTTGGCACTATTTATTCTAAAAACTTTCAAATTCAATATCTCTGGTTCTGATTGGATTTGTGCTGTTTTGGTCTTGTTTTATTTAATACATTAAGCTCTATTTTTCTAACCTGGTGTGGCAATCTTGTTGTGTGGTGTGTTTTCCCCAAGCAGAGCCAACATATCACAGTTTCTGGGGGGACTAGACCAGGCACAAAGACCTGCATCACATCACAGCTCTTTGGAACTGCTGCATCGCCCAACTGCATAACACCTCCTCGGAGCAGGACCTCGCATCCCTCGTCGACGGCAGCCTCAACGATGGCAACGGACTCGCAGCTCTTTGGAATCGATGCATCGTCCATACTGAGTTCTTCATCCTCAAAGCCCTGTCAATGGGATCCTTGGTGATGACATGGGCCCTCGCAATGCAGCCTCACCGTATCTTGGAATGATGCATCGATTTGGCTGCCCAACGCTCCTTTGACACTGATCCTGGCAACACTCCACAAGCCAGGTTTTAAGGTCATTTGTTCAGTGAGCCAAACTGGGTCTCTGTAGCCTGTTTCAGTGCTGTTGACTTGAAGTTATGACTTTGTCCCTGTCCGGGGTGACCAGATACCGACAGCTGGCGTTTGGTGCTTTTTGGCACAATTTTCACTAAAATCTTTAAAATTGAATATCTCTGGTTCTACTGATTGGAATTGTGTGGTTTTGGTCTTGTTGTATTTAGTAAAGAAAGCTCTAGTGTTCTAACTTAATGTGTGATCCTTTCTGTGTGGCGCTTTCTCTTTAATACTGTTTGAAATGTTGCACAAATACTTTACACATTGCCTCTAAGTTAGGCCTTACTACTCTGTGCCAAACTACCATGGAGTTAAGAACAGGTTAATTTGAGGTTTCCGTGTGCCGGACCCTGACTAGGATTATGATTGCTGCTTGACTAGGGCTCACACCCCAGTCAACAAGGAACCCAATTTCTAACATGTGTGTATTTTTATTGTCTATTTTCAGGTCTTTTTGGCTTGATCCAGGCTCCAGGGAGTATCAGAACGCTTTACAGAGATAAAACGTACAGAGAGATGTAGTAGAAAGGAGAAGAATTTTGTCTGTATGGCTCAAATAAGTTACTTCAGCATGAAGAGAACCATCCAGAGTGTGATATCTCATATTTCTCATCTTTCACTGCATTCCCAACTAAGGGATATGCTTGCATCCATCGTTCATTAACACAGCACATGTTGCAGCAGATGTATGCTTTTATAATATCTTCAGTTGTGATTTATTGCCTTTTCGACCCTGCTAGTGTATGGCCAGTCGTTAAATGTAATTGTTGATCACTTTGATTGTGTTTCATCCATAATGAGGGACAGAATCCTTCCTTGTAGCTCCCTTAGATGAGCTTGACAACAGCGGTGTATATTTAAATTTAAATCTTATTATGGTACAGTACATGCAGATAAATAAATTAACATGCATACTTCAGACAATACTAAATAGTAAACAGAATAGTATATTACCGGTTCGAGGTGATAGGCTTTAGAAACTCAGCACTCGCGTTGCTTAGCTTATTTTTGTGTGATAGGGAGCAGGTGGTGGCACTTGGAGACTTCCTCTCTGATCCTTTCTCCTTTTTGTGTGAGGTGACTCAGGGATCCTACCTTAGCCCCATACTTTTTAACATCTGTGTCACCCCCTTGGCTAATCTTATCCACAGCCACAGTTTTGCTGTAATCTCCTACGCTGATGACACACAAATTGTGGTGTTGTATCATCTGAGGCAGAAAAGGTGGGTAAAAATGTGTGGAATTTCATGCTTCACATTGTGTGCTAGATGCAAAGAAACTGTCTTAAATAAACTGAAATTAAACTTAAATAAACCCTGAATGTTAGAAAATGAGTCTTTGGTTGGCAGTCAGGTTACCTCCTGTCCAAGCAATGACCCTCACTCTAGTCAGGGTAAAAGAGAATCATCCTCAGCTAACCCCTGCTTACCCCCTTGGTAGCTTGGCACGAGCAGTAGGCTTAACTTCAGAGTGCTAGGTGTAAAGTATTTGTACCAACACACACAGGGGGTCATTCCGACTCCGCCGCCCGCCAAAGTAACCCCGTCGGAAGACCGCTCAGCGGTCAACAGACCGCGACGGTCATTCCGACTTTCCCGCTGGGCCGGCGGGCGACCACCAGAAGGCCGCCCGCCGGCCCAGCGGGAAAGCCCCTTCAACAATGAAGCCGGCTCGGAATGGAGCCCGCGGAGTTGAAGGGGTGCGACGGGTGCAGTGGCACCCGTCGCGATTTTCAGTGTCTGCAAGGCAGACATTGAAAATCTTAATGGGGCCCTGTTAGGGGGCCCCTGCAGTGCCCATGCCACTGGCATGGGCACTGCAGGGGCCCCCAGGGGCCCCACGACACCCCATACCGCCATCCTGTTCCTGGCGGGCAAAACCGCCAGGAACAGGATGGCGGTATGGGGGTCAGAATCCCCATGGCGGTGCAGCAAGCTGCGCCGCCATGGAGGATTCCCATGGGCAGCGGAAAACCGGCGGTACACCGCCGGTTTTCCGTTTCTGACCGCGGCTGTACCGCAGCGGTCAGAATGCCCAATGGAGCACCGCCAGCCTGTTGGCGGTGCTCCCGCGGTCCCCGGCCCTGGCGGTCAAGGACCGCCAGGGTCGGAATGACCCCCACAGTAACTTAATGAAAACACTACAAAATGACACAACACAGGTTTAGAAAAATAGAGAATATTTATCTAAACAAAACAAGACCAAAATGACAAAAATCCACAATACACAAGTCAAGTTATCAATTAAAAAGCAAAAAGACTCTTCCTGGGTGCGTCAAAAATAACCCCGCACGGGCGAGTGTGCGTCAAAAAGGGCTTGCGATGCATCAATTTCACTTACTCACGAGCGGGACCTTGCGTCGTTTCTCCTTACGTCGGGTCTGGGGTGTTGTTTCTTCTCTCCGCAGGAGAGCGATGCTTCGATCTGGTCAGCACTCTCGGGTCCGGGCAGGCCTTGCATTGTTTTTTCACACCCAGCGGTACCTGCATCAGAAATCCAGCCACACGATGATCCGAAAACCCCGCAGCGCGGGTTGCGATCTCACCAGGCTCTGTCAGCGATGCTGCGCTTCATTTCACCAGTTCTGTGCAGTCGATTCTTCTGTTGCGTTGCAGGCGAGCATCGATTTTCAGCTGCGAAGCCAGTGGTGCGTTGATTTTTCAGCCGCAGATCAGAGTTGCGTCGATTTTTTCCCCGCACAGAGTTCTGTGCGTGGCTTTCTTCCTCTTAGGGTGCCAGCTTCTCCTTTCAGGGTTCTAGGAACTGGATGGGCACCACAGGGCAGAGTAGGAGTCTCTCCAGAGACTCCAGGTGATGGCAGAGAGGTCTTTGCTGTCCCTGAGACTTCAATCAGCGTGAGGCAAGCTCTAAATCAAGCCCTTGGAGATCTTTACAAGATGGAAGGCACACAAAGTCCAGTCTTTGCCCTCTTACTCTGGCAGAAGCAGCAACTGCAGGATAGCTCCACAAAGCACAGTCACAGGCAGGGCAGCTCTTCTTCCTCAGCTCTTCTCCAGGCAGAGGTTCCTCTTGGTTTCCAGAAGTTTTCTCAAGTCTGTGGTTTTGGGCGCCATTCTTATATCCAATTTCTCCTTTGAAGTAGGCATACTTCAAAGCAAAGTCTCTCTTGAGTGTGAAATCCTGCCTTGCCCAGGCCAGGCCCCAGACATTCATCCAGGGGGTCCGAGACTGCATTGTGTGAGGGCAGGCACAGCTCTTTCAGGTGTGAGTGACCACTGGTCCCCTCCCTCCTAGCACAGATGGCTCATCGGGAAATGCAGACTACACCCCAGCTCCCTTTGTGTCACTGTCTAGTGTGAGGTGCAACCAGCCCAACTGTCAAACTGACCCAGACAGGGAATCCACAAACAGGCAGGTTCACAGAAATGGTATCAGCAAGAAAATGCTCACTTTTTAAAAGTGGCATTTTCAAACACACAGGGGGTCATTCTGACCCCGGCGGTCATGGACCGCCGGGGCCAGGGTTGGCGGGAGCACCGCCAACAGGCTGGCGGTGCCCCGCAGGGCATTCTGACCGCGGCGGTTTGGCCGCGGTCAGATGCGGAAAACCGGCGGTCTCCCGCCGGTTTTCCGCTGCCCAAATAGATCCTCCATGGCGGCGCAGCAAGCTGCGCCGCCATGGAGAATCTGACAGCCCATACCGCCATCCTGTTCCTGGCGGTTCTCCCGCCAGGAACAGGATGGCGGTATGGGGTGTCTTGGGGCCCTGCAGGCATGGCATGGGCACTGCAGGGGCCTCCGTAAGAGGGCCCCACTTTGTATTTCAGTGTCTGCTTTGCAGACACTGAAATACGCGACGGGTGCAACAGCACCCGTCGCACCTTCCCACTCCGCCGGCTCCATTCAGAGCCGGCGTCCTCGTGGGAAGGTTGATTTCCACTGGGCTGGCGGGCGGCCTTTTGGCGGTCGCCCGCCAGCCCAGTGGAAATCCCAGAATCACTGCATCGGTCTGACGACCGCGGTGCGGTGTTCTGGCGGGGGTAGCCGCCCGCCAAGGTAAGAATCACCCCCACAATCTCTTTACTAAAAGATGTATTTTTAAATTGTGAGCTCAGAGACCCCAAACTCCACATGTCCATCCGCTCCCAAAGGGAATCTACATGTTAATCAGATTTAAAGGTAGCCCCCATGTTAACCTATGAGAGGGACAGGCCTTGCAACAGTGAAAAACAAATTTAGCAATATATCACTGTCAGGACGTATAAAACACATCACTATGGCCCTCATTACAACCATGGCGGTCGGTGTTAAAGCGGCAGTAATAACGCCAGCAGGTCAGCGGTAAAAAAAATTGGATCAAGACCACGGCGGAAACCGCCAGCATAGACTGCCACTTTAACACTCCGACCGCTATGGCGGTAGCAACCAACACCACGGCGGCCACGGCCAACAGACAGGCGGAAGACAATGTACTGCCCACCCCATTACAACCAGCCAATCCACCAGCTTTTCCGGGGCGGTACCAACCTCATCAAAAGCACGGCGGAAACAGTCTTTGGAAGGGAAACCACTCACCTCTCAACACTCAACGAAGAACCAGGACGCCATAGAGCCTGAGTTACAGGTCCTCCCCATGCTGGTTTACCTCCTCATAAACCAGGAATATCAAAGGCAGCGGCGACGACCACGGTGAGTACTGCACCTAGCACACAGGGGAGGGGGGAGGAAAAAGAGAGTGACACACACATGCAGCACGCAACACCCCCACCCCCACCCTCACCCACAACACCATACACACAAACACATGCAGCAACATTACATATACACCCCGTAACATCCTGGAAAAACGCAAAGACAAAAGGAATTGAGTTAAACAGTGATATTTTAGAAATAGGCAGATATACGTAACAAATTCAAAAACAGTATTTACAAAAATATACAATATGTACATAAGGTTGCACATTGTCCTTTGCAGATGTCTGTGGACCACTGAGCCAAAAATCATGGGCCAAGCCCACACTTGGCTCCTGCCTCAATACGGAGAGAACACTGCAGGGGCATCAGGTCTAAAACACACAGGCACCTCAGGGGGATAGGGAAGGGGGGCACTTCAGCCTGAACCTGGTTCTGGCCAGGAGTCCACTCGGCTCCACCAGCCTGCCCGTGCTCCTGATCCCCCAACTGCCGCCTGGACAGCAGTTTGAGGCCCTCCTCTACCCGCAGGCCCCTGCACCTGCGCCTCATCCCTGGTGCCTAGTGGTAGGCTTCTCCAATCTCCGATAATCGTGTAAGTGCTTTCTTGTGACTTTTTCTGTACTCTTTGCGTTAGCGTTTCTGTGCCTTTGTATTTTGGTATATTTGTTTAAATAGTAATCCGCATCATTGTTCCAGTCTGTTTTGTATTCTTTGTGTTAGTGTTTCTGTGCCTTTGTATTTTGGTATATTTGTTTAAATAGTAATCCGCATCATTGTTCCAGCCTGTTTTGTATTCTTTGCGTTAGCGTTTCTGTGCCTTTGTATTTTGGTATATTCGTTTAAATAGTAATCCGCATCATTGTTCCAGCCTGTTTTGTATTCTTTGCGTTAGCATTTCTGGGCCTTTGTATTTTGGTATATTTGTTTAAATAGTAATCCGCCTCATTGTTCCAGCCTGTTTTGTTTTTCTCTGCCCCTCTATGCTCTCTTGACCCCCTTCCCCGCGCTTTCTCTTCCCTCGCTCTCCCTCCCCCCGCCCGTTTCTTTCAGCCCTCCAGCTCCCTGCCGCTGCCTCCCATGCAGCCCTGCCCCCGCACACACCCATTGGCCCCCTCCCTCCTCCCAGCTGCCACACCCTCTTAATGGCGGCCGCTGCGCGGATGTGCCGCTGGAGTCGCGCCAGAGGCAAGACCGTCTGCGCCCGTCCGTGCCTGGACCGCGCCCAGCGCCAGTCACACTGGTCCCCCGAGACTACTCTACTCCCCTCTCACCCTCCACTCACTCAACCCAGGCCCCCACCCCACCTGCACCCTTTTCAGCCCCACACACACACGGCCCATTCACCTGCTACACCTGTCATTTCTCCTGCTCCACACCCCTCACACCACACACCAACCACAGCGACCACCCCAACAAACACAACACCTCCAACGCAATATACACCTGCTCTGCCCCCATGCCCCCCAACAAGCCCCACCGCATACCACCCCACAACCAGAACACACCCCGCAACAACACCATCATACAACACACCAACACCACTCACCATAACCACGTCAACTGCCTGCTCCTCCACACCCACTCCCTTCACAAACATGCCATAGAACTCTGGGATCTCATCACATCACACTCACCTGACATCGTCTTCCTCACGGAAACCTGGACCAACCCCTCCTCAGAACCCGACATAGCCACTGCCATCCCCATGGGATACAAACTCCAATGCAAAAACCACCTTAACAAGCCAGGAGGTGGCATCACCATCCGCACAAAGACACCATTAAAGTCACCACCAGCTCCCAAGACACTATCGACAGCACAGAACACATGCACTTCCTAATCCACATTAACAACAACTCCACCCTCAGAGGTACACTAATCTCCAGACCACCAGAACCACGCCCGCCTTCTGCGACACCATCGCCGACACCATCAGCTTGCACGCCCTCACCTCCACAGACTACATCCTCCTCGGTGATTTCAACTTCCACTTGGAGAACCTTCAAGACCACAACTCCACCTCCTTCATAGACAACCTCACCAACCTCGGACTCAAACAACTGGTCACAGCACCCACCCACTCAGCAGGACACACGCTTGACACAATTTTCACTTCAAGCCAACACATAACCTATACCCACACCACCGAACTCCACTGGACCGACCACCACTGCGTCCACTTCCCCTTCACCAAACCCAACCACACACCACCGGCAACACACCACGCCATACCACGTATGGGACAAGGTCCCCAAAGAACGCCTGAACTCCCAACTGGCTCATAACCCCCCTCCACACCAACGACCCCAACACAGGAGCGCACAGCCTCTCTAAATGGATCACTGCCTGCGCAGACACACTAGCCCCCCCTCAGAAAACACATCGCCACCCGCAACATCAAGAATGCCCCTTGGTTCACCCCCGAACTCCAAGCGCAAATGCCGCCAAGCGGAGAAAATTTGGCGACAAGAACCCTCCACAACCAACTTCTCCACCCTCAAAACTTCCATCCGCACCCACCACCAACTCATACGCACCACCAACAGAGCTCACTACAAGACACGCCTTAACAACAACTCTCAAAACAGCAAAGAACTCTTCACCATCATTAAAGAGCTATCCAAACCCAAAGCCAGCAACATAGACCCCACACACATACAACCCCTATGTGATGCCCTCTCCAACCACTCACACCCACCACACACAACCCTCATTCGCCCAACTCCAACCCCACTCGCGACCCCCCCACCACACTTACCACCTGGGCCCCTGCCACACACGAAGAAACCGAAAAAGCCATGAATTCCATCCACTCCGGATCCCCCTCTGACCCATGTCCTCATCGCATCTACAACAAAGCCAGCCCAACAATTGCCCCCATACTCCGCGACATAATCAACTCCTAATCCGACTCCGCCACCTACCCAGACCCCTGCAAGCACGCAGAAATCACCACTCTCCTAAAAAAAAACAAAGCCGACCCGAAGGCCCTCTCCAACTACCGCCCCATCTCCCTCCTCCCTTTCCCCGCCAAGGTCGCCGAGAAACTAGTCAACGCCCGCCTATCCCACTTTCTTGAGGAAATCATCTGCGGAGTCCCCCAAGGGTCCTCCCTCAGCCCCACACTCTTCAACATTTACATGATCCCCCTCCCCAACATTCTCCGACCACATGGAGTCACCATCCTCTCTTACGCAGACGACACCCAACTCATCCTCTCCCTCACCCGCAACCCCACCACTGCCAAAACCAACCTACAGGCCGCTCTCCTCGACACCGTCAACTGGATGACAACAAACCACCTCAAGCTTAACTCTGACAAAACCAAAATCATCATCTTCGGCCCCAACAAAACCATATGGGATGACTCCTGGTGGCCCACCACCCTAGGCCCCGCACCCACCCCCGCAAACCACGCACGCAACCTCTGCATCATCCTGGACCCCTCCCTCTCCATGACGCAGCAAATCAATGCAGTAACCTCCTCCTGCTTCCACACACTCTGTACACTGAAAAAATCCTGCAAATGGATTCCCCCAGAGACCAGGAAGACTGTCACCCATGCACTCATCATCAGCAGACTAGACTACGGTAACGCCCTCTACGCTGGCACCACACTCAAACTCAAACGCAAACTCCAGAGAATCCAGAACACGGCCGGACACGCCTCGTCCTCGACCTCCCCCGCCACGAGCATATCTCACCACACCTCAAATCACTTCACTGGCTTCCCATAGACAAGAGAATCACTTTCAAGATCCTCATCCACGCACACAAATCCCTCCATAACACAGGCCCGACCTACCTCAACGAAAGAGTGAACTTCCACACTCCCACCCGCAACCTCCGTTCAGCCGACCTCACACTAGCTACATCCCCCCGCATCCAACGAACCACCACAGGAGGCAGGGCATTCTCATACCTCACCCCCAAAACCTGGAACTCCCTCCCCACCAACCTCCGCAAAAACAAAGACCTCCTGCTCTTTAGAAAGAACCTCAAGACATGGCTGTTCGAACAGTAACTCTCCGCCACCCCCCCCCTTCAAGCGCCTTGAGGCCCTCACGGGTGAGTAGGGCGCTCTATAAATTCTTTTGATTGATTGTTTGATTGATTGAAGATGGAATAACACCACTGCTCCTCGAGGGGGCTCCATTCCCACAGCAATGTCCTGGGGAGTGCAAGGCCACAGTCTCTCAAGTCTCTCAAGTGGGTGGTTTGCCCACTGCTTGGTCCTGGGGAGTGCAAAGCCACAGTCTCTCAAGTGGGTGGTTTGCCCACTGGTTGGTCCTGGGGAGTGCAAAGCCACAGTCTCTCAAGTAGGAGGTTTGCCCACTGCTTGGTCCTGGGGAGTGCAAGGCCACAGTCTCTCTAGTGGGTAGTTTGCCCACTGCTTGGTCCTGGGGAGTGCAAGGCCACAGTCTCTCTAGTGGGTGGTTTGCCCACTGCTTGGTCCTGGGGGGTGCAAAGCCACAGTCTCTCAAGTGGGTGGTTTGCCCACTGCTTGGTCCGGGGGAGTGCAAGGCCACAGTCTCTCTAGTGGATGCCTTTCTCCACTGGTTCTGGAGGGGGCTTGGTGCCCAGTCTGCTTCATCCTGCCAAGGATTGGGTGAGTGGATGCCTTTCTCCACAGGCTCTGGAGGGGGCTTGGTGCCCAGTCTGCTTCATCCTGCCAAGGATTGGGTGAGTTGATGCCTTTCCACACAGGTTCTGGAGGGGACTTGGTGCCCAGTCTACTTCATCCTGCCAAGGATTGGGTGAGTGAATGCATTTCCCCACAGGTTCTGGAGGGGGCTTTGTGCCCACTCTGCTTCATCCTGCCAAGGATTGGGTGAGTGGATGCCTTTCTCCACAGGTTCTGGAGGGGGCCCAGTGTGCTTCATCCTGCTTAGGATTGGGTGAGTGGATGAATATCTCCACTGGTTCTGGAGGGGGCTTTGTGCCCAGTGATGCAGCACATGGGGTGTGGCAGTTCACATTCCATCACCAGGGTGTCTGAGGCACAAGATTTGCAGGGGACAGGTGGCAGGAAAATCCATGGAGGCAGGGCCAGACTCCATCCTGCGGCGACTAAGGCTGCAAACTGGTGGATGTTGTGGTGCTGGTGGGGGGGCTGCCAGTGTTGGTGGGAGGCTCCAGCCCGTCTCCTGCAGCCCCGGACAGACGCACACTAGGCTGCTGCTGCTGTTAGTGGTCCTACTGTCAGCGGTGCAGGTGGCGGTGCTTGCGGCGGGATGCTGGCGGTGCTGGCCGTGGTGCAGGTGCCGGTGCTGCCAGTGGTGGAGGGAGGCACCAGCCCTTCTCCTGCAGCCTTGGACGGCGGGCCACTGGGGATGCTGCTGCTGACAGTAGTGATGGCAGTGGCGGTGCAGGTGGTGGTGCTTGTGGTGGGGATGCTGGTGGTGCTGGCCGTGGTGCAGGTGGCGGGGCTGTCGGTTCTGATGGTGGGCCCCAGGCCCCCAGACGCAGGCACCGACACCTGAGGTGCCTTGCCTTGGCTTTTCTGCCCCTTCACCTTGGCAGCTGCTGTTAGGACCTTGGCTCTGGCAGCTGGAGTTTTGGAGGAGGTCTTGCTGGGTGGGTCGTGCTCCTTGCCCTTGGTGCATGTTGTCCCTTTCTTCAGCTTGGCAGGTGGCGGAATGGTTTTTTGCAGGGGTCGGTGGCACACTGGCTGGCCTGATGGGTGCCCCCTTAGAGCCTCTGGGAGTTGCAGGTACCACAGCGGACGCCGACTTGGTGGCCGAGGTGCTGGCCTAGGTTCTGGACACCCTTGCCCGAGGGGAAGGACAGGGGGGAGGGGGAGGGAACAGGTCAATGTTTGCCAGGAAAAGTTTTCTTGACACACTGGGACGGGAAGATGGAGAGGGGGTGGTTTTAAGAGGTGTCTGTCTGCTGAGTTTGGGTGAAGGTGCATGGGCTGGATGCTGTTGTGAGGTGGATGGCTGTTGGGTGGGTGGGTGCTTGCATTTGTGTACTTTGGGAGGAGGGGTCACAGACACACTGGGAGAGGACAGAGGGGACGTGTGTATGGTTGTGGGGGTGGTGACTGTCAGTGAGGGGTGTGTTGTGATGGGCGTGCTGGTGATGGAGGTAGTGGATGAGGATGTAGTGCATGCAAGTGTGAGTGGAGACGATACTGGGAGGGAGGTGGACGAAGAGGAGGAGGGGGACACAGTGGAAGCAGTGGATGTTGGTGTGTCTGCATGGGGATGGTGTTTGTGTGAGTGCCTGTGAGATGAAGTGTGGTGCGTATGTTTGCCTGAGCCACCTTTGTGTGTTGATTTGGGTGAATGCTGGTCTGAAGGTGTGCTTGGGATAGGCTGGGGTTGAGGGGATTGGCTCTGGGTAGAGGAAGTTGGAGGGGGGAGGCTAGACACAGGGACAAGGGCTGCCATCAGGGAGTTGGCCAGAGCCTGAAATGCTCTCTGTTGGGCCGCCACGTCAGAGTGAATGCCCTCCAGGTATGCATTTGTTTGCTACAAATGCCCTGCTACACCCTTGATGGCATTCAGTATGGTTGACTGCCCAACAGAGAGGGATCTCAGGAGGTCAGTAGCCTCCTCACTGAGGGCAGCAGGGCTGACTAGGGCAGGGCCTGAGGTGTCTGGCAAAGGAGATGCCCACCCTCCTGGGTGAGCGGACAGGGGAAACACGCTGAGGGGCTGCTGGGAGGGCGGTGCTGGTAGGGGGGGTGGCGGCTGTACCTGTTGTTGGGGTGGGCACAGAGGTGTCCACCATAGAGCTTCCATCGGAGGAGGAGTCGCTGTCTGTGGTCTCCCCTCCTGTCCCTGTTGTGGTGCTCCCCTCGCCATCCGTCCCACTGGTGCCTTCACCCTTGGTGGATTTGGCCTCATGGGCCATGTGGGATGCAGCTCCCTCCGTCACCGGTGTCTCTGATCCTCTCCGCCAGATGATGCTAATGCACACAAGGACAGGGTGACAAAACAAAAAGGGGAGAGACAGAGGATACACTTGGTCAATGCCAGCAACACCACTACAGTTGCCGTACACAACACACAGGGAGCAGCCCTATGGACTAGGCCAGGGTTCTGCAAAGTCAGTCCTGGAGAGCCGGGTCCATGCCAGGTTTTTAGCAGATCCACATTTAGAAAAAAGCTGTTTCAGAAATCTACATTTTTCTAAATGTGGATATGCAAAAAATCTGCCATGGACCCGGCTCCCCAGGACCGACTTTGCAGAACCCTGCACTAGGCCATGCCCAACAATTTACTATGACAGTCACCAGCCCATGGGGTTCAATGCCTAACACCATTAGCTGCACACCTGAAACCCACAGGACCCTGCCCAGTAGTAGATGGCCGCCAACACTATTGGGGTGGGAGTGATTCTGAGCCTGCCAACAAGAGACCTACCCTGTTATGTTCGCCCTGGCCTAGGGGCACCCACAGCCCACATCCCCCACCCAGGTACTTCCTAAGGTGCGCAAAGTCATGTTTCAGATTCTGTACTCACCCCCTCGTGGCTGCTGTGATGCCTTCAAGCGCCCATCCAACTCCGGATAGGCCACAGCCAGGATGCAGAACATCAGGGGGGTCATGGTGCGACGGGCACCCCTTCCTCGTTGGGAGGCCAGCCCCAGCTGGGCCTCCGCCATCTTCTTTGCCCAGTGGCGCAGGTCCTCCCACCTCTTGCGGCAGTGGGTGCTCCGCCTGTCAAAGACCCCCAGGATCTGCACCTCCTTGGCGATGGCATGCCAAATACCCTTTTTCTGGTGGGTTCTGACCTCCAGGGAAAAGACAGCAGAAAAAGGGAATTATTCACCGGTCCGGACAGTCATACTCATTGCCCACCAGATCCCACACATCACCTGACGCACATACATTGACCACCTCACATGCTGCACACTGGCCAGGGCCCCTCTGCCCCCCTACATGTGGCTTACACACACAGCACTCCATACATTCATGGCCCACGCATCATGCTCACAGTGTACTGACCTGTTTGTCTGGAGGTCCATAGAGTAACGTGTACTGGGGTAGGACCCCATCCACCAGTTTCTACAACTCCTCCGCAGTGAAGGCAGGGGCCCTTTCCCCAGACACATGAGGCATTGTCGCTTCCAGACACAGGTCACAGCAGCACTTGTAGTGTAGGTCCTATGCTGTTGAAGGTCAGGTAGCAAGTGAGTGAACAGATAGAAAATGTCGGTGACGTTTGCGGCGGTGCGTACTGTCACCACCGGCGTACATCACTGTTGGCTCCTGGAACCCATAGGGCCCAATGATAACCAATGCGAATGTCATCGACCGCCTATCGCGACGGCGCACAACGCCAGTGCAATTACCTCATTTCCACTTGTCCCTCCTCACAGGTCAGGCAGCTGCCATTTCAGGGGGGCACAGGGCATGGCACCTAACTGCATCACAGCAGACATTGGCACATCAACAGACTCTCGAGTTCACATACTGTTTCTGTAAAGTCAACAATTCGTCATTAGTGCAATATAAGTGTGAATTTTGTGACCCTCTGCTCACCGTTCTCTTCCATAGGCTTCAACTGCTGAGACAGAATATGAGATGGCGGCATCCTCTGGTGTACAGACCCCTGGTGGATCTAGCGACAATGGAGGACAGACACATTATCATTACCTACAGACTTGATCGTGCCACAATCCAAGAACTGTGTGCCCAATTGGAGCCAGACCTGATGTCTGCCATCCGCCAACCCACAGGTATCCCCCCTCTAGTGCAGGTCCAGTCAGTGCTCCGTTTCCTGGCAAGTGGTTCCTTCCATACAACAGTGGCCATGGCATCAGGGATGTCTCAGCCAATGCTCTCTAACTTGTTGACCAGAGTGTTGTCTGCCCTGCTGAAACACATGCGCAGATACATCATATTCCCCCAGGTGGAGAATTTGGCCACAGTGAAAGCTGACTTTTATGCCCTGGGACATATCCCCAACATCATTGGTGCCATTGATGGTACACGTGGCATTTGTCCCCCCACCGGAGAAATTAACAAGTTTACAGGAATAGAAAAAGCTATCACTCAATGAATGTCCAGATGGTGTGTTTGGCGGACCAGTTCATCTCCCATGTGAATGCCAAATTTCCTGGCTCTGTGCATGACACCTATATCTTGAGAAATAGCAACATCCCATATGTGATGGGCCAACTCCAGAGGCACCGGGTGTGGCTAATAGGTGAGCCAAAGGTCCCCACACAGTATGAGTAGGTGTCTGGGTATGGGGTTGGCCCTAAGGGTTAGTGTGTGACTAACAGTTGTCCCTCGATATTTGCAGGTGACTCTGGTTACCCCAACCTCTCATGGCTACTGACCCCAGTGAGGAATGCCAGGACAAGGGCAGAGGAACGTTACAATGAGGCACATGGGCGTACAAGGAGGATTATTGAAAGGACCTTCGGCCTCCTGAACGCCAGGTTCCAGTGCTTCCATCTGACAGGTGGATCCCTGTACTACTCACCCAAGAAGATGTGCCAGATCATCGTTGCATGTTGCATGTTGCACAACCTGGCCTTGAGATGCCAGGTGCCTTTTCTGCAGGAGGATGTGCCTGGAGATGGTCTTGTAGCAGCAGTGGAGCCTGTGGACAGTGAGGAAGAGGAGGCAGAGGAAACAGATGTTGACAACAGAACCAATATTATTCAGCAGTACTTCCAGTGACACACAGGTAAGACAATGTAACTTCACTTAACATTTCAGTCCATCTGTTGGACATTGTACAAGGCAGCCTATGTCTATGGCCACTGACTGTACCCTTTGGCATCTCTATATTCAGATCTCTGTGCCCCACTCTGGTTCCTGCTATGTGTACTGCTGCCCACCAGAGGTCATCCTAAATTATATTTCACTGTACTTTTGAGTGGCAGTGCTTTTATAATGTTGTACTAATACATATTTGAATCATTTGACAGACTCCAGATTGGTATTTGCTCCAACTGTGTTTATTTAGGTGCTCATAAGTAGAGGGGGTGGTGCAAAGGGCTGGGCTGATGGTGGAAGGAAGTTCAAGGTAAAGTCCAGTCTTGTGGTATCACAGGTGCATTGTCCAATGGGGCATAGGAAGGGGAGTAATGGCAGTTCAAGGTGGACAGGGTGACAGTGTGGGACACAAGGTTGACAATCAGGAGAGTCTTATTTCCTGGCGGGGGTCTTGGCGATGTTCTCTGTCTTCTGCCTGGATCGCAGGGACCGTTTGTGGGGTGGTTCTCCTTCTGCAGGGGGTGGGGTGCTGGTGGCCTGTTGGTCCTGTGGCAGGGCCTCCTGTCCACTAGTGCTGGCAGAGGTGGAAGGCTGTTCCTCGGTTTGGCTAGTGTTAGGCGCCCGTTGTTGTGCCACTGCCTCCCTCATGGTCTTGCCCATGTCTGCCAGCACCCCTGCAATGCTGACCAGGATGGTGTATTTTTTGTTAGGTCCTCCCTGATCCCCAGGTACTGTCCCTCCTGCAGCCGCTGGGTCTCCTGCAGCTTGGCCAGTATCTGGCCCATCGTCTTCTGGGAATGGTGGTATGCTCCCAGGATGTTGGAGAGTGCCTCATGGAAAGTGGGTTCCCTGGGCCTGTCCTCCCCCTGTCACACAGCAGTCCTCCGTGCTTCCCTGTTGTCCTGTACCTCTGTCCCCTGAACCTGGTGCCCACTGCCACTTATCCCAGGTCCCTGATCGTCCTGGGTTTGTGGGGTTGTCTGGGATCCCTGTAGTGGTGGACACACTACTGATTGACGTGTCCTGGGGACAGTGGCATGGGCCCGCCGGGTGGGTTCTGTGGTGGTGTTTCCTGAGGGGGGAGCCTCTGTGGTGGGTTGGGACTGGGGCAGGGGAACGGACTGTCCAGAGGTCCCAGATGGACCAGGTTGGTCATTGAGATCCAGGGGTGCAGAGCTGCTTTCGTCACTGTGGGCCTTTTCTGTGGGGGGACTGGATGTAGCTGGCATCTCCTCTCCGGTGACGTTGAGTAGGGGTCCTGTGGGGATGCAAATGCAGTGTTAGTGTATCTGCGTGGGCCATAATGTGCATGGGTGTGTTTCCCTCTATGCCTGTGATTTCCCTGCCAGCTTGGCCTTGTGTGAGTGGTGATTCACTGGGCATGCTGTGGTAATGGGTGTACCTGCAGGTCTGTGATGGGGGTCCATGCATTGGTGCTGCATGCAGGGCTTGGTATTGGGATGGGGGATCTAATAGTAAAGATATGACTTACCAGATTCCAGTCCTCCTGCTACTCCTGCGAGGCCCTCAGGATGCATGATCGCCAAAACTTGCTCCTCCCATGTTGTTAGTTGTGGAGGGAAGGTGGGGGTCCACCGCAAGTCCTCTGTACTGCTACGTGGTGTCTTACTACCACGGAAAGCACCTTCCCCCGTAGGTCATTCCACCTTTTCCTGATGTCATCCCTGGTTCTTGGGTGCTGTCCCACGGCGTTGACCCTTTCCACTATTCTCTGCCATAGCTCCATCTGCCTAGCAATGGACGTCTGCTGCACCTGTGATCCGAAAAGCTGTGGCTCTACCCGGATGATTTCCTCCACCATTACCGTTAGCTGCTCCTCGGAAAACCTGGGGTGTCTTTGGGGTGCCACGGATGTGGTGCGAGTGATATGTGGGGTGATGTGTGGCGTGATGTTTTGTGGTGTATGTTGTGATGTGCGTGGATGGTGTACGGGTGATGGTGTTCAGTGCCTCTGATTGAGTGGGTGCTCCTGGCTTGTCTCTCTCTGTGTGCTATCGTTTTTTTCGCTGTAAGGGGTTGTGGGTAATGTGGGTGTGTGTTTTATAGTGGTGTGAGTGTGTGGGTGTGGTGTGTGTGTATGTGTCAGGTGTGTGTAGTTTGAATTGTCCAATGTGGTGGTGTTTTGTAAATGTGTGTGTATTTTGAGCGTTGTGTACCGCCAATGGTTTACCGCAGTTGAAAGACCGCTGCGGTGATTCGTGGGTCGTGATACTGTGGGCGTATTCCTGTTGGCGTAACAGTGTGGGTTCTGCTATCACCAGTTTATCACTGACCTTTGATCTGGCGGACTTGGGTGGGTGTCTTTATAGTGGCGGATTTCTCAGTGTGGGTCATAATACCCGTAGCGGAATACTGTAGTGGTCAAATCAAATCAAATCAAATCAAAATCAAATGGTCACGTCAAGTGGTCACGGTATGTTGGCGGCCATCAGCACGGCGGTAGGCGGCATTTACTGCTGGGGTTGTAATGAGGGCCTATGTGTCCTACCTTAACCATACACTGCACCCTGCCCTTGGGGCTACCGTGGGCCTACCTTAGGGGTGTCTTACATGTAAGAAAAGGGGAGGTTTAGGACTGGCAAGTGGGAACACTTGCCAAGTCGAATTTACAGTAAAAACTGCACACACAGACACTGCAGTGGCAGGTCTGAGACATGATTACCGAGCTACTTATGTGGGTGGCACAACCAGTGCTGAAGGCCCACTATTAGCATTTGATTTACAGGCCCTGGGCACCTCTAGTGCACTGTACTAGGGACTTATTAATAAATCAAATAAGCCAATCATGGATAAGCCAATTACATACACATTTTGTAAAGGAGCACTTGCACTTTAGCACTGGTTAGCAGTGGTAAAGTGCCCAGAGTAACAAAAACAGCAAAATCAGAGTCCAGCATACATCAACAACCTGGGAAACAGAGGCAAAAAGTTACGGGAGACCACGCCAAGGATGAAAAGTCTAACATTGAAGTATTGCTCTTTGGGAATGACTCCACCTTCTGGAATTCCTTTTGGTGGCTGACCATTCTTGGTACGCTTCCCTCCCCAATTCAAAAGGTAAAAAATCTGAGAGTTTTATTTGACAGTAAATTATGTTTTTCAGACCAAATAAATCAAACCACCTCCTCCTGTTTCTTCCTGCATATGACTCTTAATTAGATCTTCCCCTTCATTCCTTTAGAATTACAAAAAAAATGTACTTGTTATCTTAAGGATTGATTATTGTACTGCCTTGTATATGAGAACCCAGAAGCATTTGGTAAAAAAAAAACTTCAGGCTCTTCAAAATGCAGCTGCCAGGCTGCTTTTGAAAATTTCAAAATTCGCTCCCAATTCTCCATTCTTGCAGAGTCTTCACTGGTTACGAGTCTGGAAAAGAGGATTCATTTCAAAGCACTATGGCCCTCATTACGACCCTGGCGGACGGCGGTATTGTGGAGAAAAGTACTGCCAACAGGCTAGCGGTACTTTTCCCCACGATATGACATTGGTGGTCTGGCTCAAGCCAAACCGCCAATGTACCACTCCGTCCGCCACGGTGGTAACAGCCGCCGGGCTGGAGACTTCAGTCTCCAGCCAGGCAACCGTCACTAGCATGCCCGCGGGATTATGACCCCGCCTACCGCCATGGTTTTCGTGGCCTCCTTTCCGCCACGAAAACCATGGCAGTAGGCACTATCAGTGACAGGGAGTTCCTTCCCTGTCACTGATAGGGATCTTCCCCGCCCCCCCTCTCCCTCCCCGGATATACCCCTAACCCCCCTCCCTCTCCAGACCCATCCCCCAACATACACACACCTTAATGCACCATCACACACACTCATACCCACATGCACCCACGCATGCATACATCCTTTCACACACACATCCAAACACACTGACATACATACAAGCACACATGCATGCACACACATATCACACACAACCCACACCCGCATTCACACACACATAAACATACACACACACACACCCACACACACACACAACACTCCCCACCACCTTCCCCTGTAGGAGCACCCAACTTACCTGATTTCAGGGGGTTCTCCGGCAGGAGACATGATGGGGCGCTGCTGCCAGCAGCAGCGTCTGCCAGGAGAACACCGCCAGGCCATATCATAGGTGATGATACGGTCTGCAGCAGTCTACAGGCGTGGCGCTGCTGCTGGCCGCACCACCACTTTACCGCCATACACCGACATGACTGCAGCTGGAATTCCACCATCCTTCTGGCGGAATTCCAGCTACGGTCATAATATGGCAGACGGCTAGTAGCCGCAGCGACGGTCTTTTGGCGGCAGTCGCCATGGCGGTAAGTGTTTTTTACCGCCACTGTCATAATGAGGGCCTATGTCTTGTGCACAAAGCTCTTCACTGGGCAGGACCAGAATTCTTTCAAAAAAATCTTTGTTTGGCACTCACCTGACTGTTTACTTAGATCAAGTTCTGCTAGACTAGTGGCTGTCCCCAGAATAAATAAAGCAAGATCGGGCGGCAGGAGTTTATTATCCGGTGTTATTAAACTTTGGAATACTCTGCCGTTTGAACCTAAGATCTCAATCAAATTTGCTGCAGTTCAGGAAAATGCTAAAAAATTGGCTTTTCTCACAAACTTAAAAATAATTATTACTCAGCTCTGATTTAGGCTCTGGTGTTTGTACAAATCCAGAAACTCTACCAAAGGCCCATTGAATTACACACTTAACCACTAGATTGGTAAAAAAAGTTACCATAGTGGCCAGCTGAAGATTCCTTGAACATAGCATACTATCTGTAACCTCAACTGATGTCTAAATTACATAAAATAAGCTTCTTATCCTCCATCTGAGCTTTAAGAGCCCATATATTTTAGATTTGATGGAAATCCTAGCCCTGTTTGAACCTTCATCCAATATGAATTATTGCAGCCTTTGCCACACTAAACAACTGAATATGAATACAACTGTGGAGGGCCCTGCCATAAAATGGTTTGCTTCCCTCCTCATAGACCATTCTTAGATGTGGCCTTTCCAAATTTTTCGTCTCCCTGGGGCTCATCTTTACATGCAGTTCTTTTCAATGTATATGTAAGCCGCTGGCTATTCTGCTAGAAGATTTGGCTATTCAGCTAGATGATTTTAGCCTTCAACTCTTCAGTTACTTATATAACATGAAGGTTCTCTTCGGAACTGGTCGACGGGTTTCCCAATCCCTACCCTCAAGTTCTGTAGCCATACATTCATGGGTGACAGGTCGCTGTCTCTAGTTAAATTATGCCAAGACAGAGAATATGAATTATTTTTTAACGAATAATGATAAACCCATCTCAGCTTTGCAGAGCGCTAACCCAATATACATAGCCAGTGCCTCCAGCCGGAGAAGGCAGGATATGGGATTTGTGTGTTCAGACTGCCACGTCTCTGTTTTTACAGGCAAAAACTAAGGTCACTTGCAAGTCATGCTTTTGCTGACTTCTAATACCTTAGCCTGCCTCAATATCTAGTCAGCCAATTTCAGCTCTAAGGAATCAATCACCCTGCCAAAGGTAACAGGCGGCACCAACACATCAAAGCAGTGCTTGGACAGCCACATTGGCTTAGCTACATTCCAGCCCAAACACTTTAAATCTGCACCTATTGTCAATAAAGCCATCTCGCGGACAGACCTTTATTTCTGACTGATCACTTTCAATGATTTACTCCTCCCTCCCCACTTGTGTTCAGATACAGAAACTGTTGATTCAAGACAAAGTGGTCCCGAGTTCTCTCTTCTGGTGACCACCCTGCTGTGAAATGCTCTCATGCCTTCCCTGAGTCTGAATGATAAACACATGCTTTACCTCATAAACGGTTAGAAACTCGGTCGGCCCCAAATAAATCTTCTTGGTAGTTCTATAAGTGAGCAGCAGATGCCAATGGCAACTAAGCAGTTTATAAAATGGAGTAACATAGCTAATATGAAGTTAATAGCTACTGCGATAAAATTATTTGTAATATACAGACTTGGCCAAACTTGAAAACTGGGAGTGTCTTAACAAGTGAAAGTAAACAGTTGTACAAGGATATCTGGTCAGACTTTCACCTACATTACGCAAAAAATAATTTGGGGATGCTTTGATATTGTTTTTATTTGCTTCTTGGGGCACAGCTAGGATGTCTATATATAATTGTATATCTGTGTATTCGAATACACCCCACCATCACCTCCCGCATTCATTCCTTTTTTCCTCTCCTGGTACCATACTGGGACTTTAGCTTAAGATTTTAAGATTTTAATAAGATGTTTGGTATGTCACAGGGTCTTACGTTTGATATTATTGTTTGGTGTTACTGTTGCTAGGCACTGATGACTCTCCCTTTGGGAGATTTATTATTCTTTCTTGATGAGAGAGGCTTTACTGTATAATAGCATGTTTGCTGAAGGCACATCTGGAACCTCTCCAGTGACTTCTCCTGGTATTCCAAAGATACCCAAGCTGTATAATAGGCCTCGGGCATGTTTGTTTTGTGTTCACTAACCATTTGTACATCTGGGAAGCATTTAACTATATGCAACAGATTTACCCCAGGGTATTTGATGATCGACTATGCACTTCGCAGTTTTTCGTATTTATCAGCAGTGTTGTCCGTTAAATAGTACGGAACCCACTCACTCAACCTATGACTACAATAAACAAGCATTAGCAAAGCCAATATGGCTCACCTATTTGAGATCTAATGGCTTTGTTCATGTTTTTATAAGCCATGTCGTACATCAGCGTGGCTGCTGTGCAGCAGCGTTGAATATTAAAAAGGAGTGTTAGGACAGTGCCCGTGTTGATCACGTCATAGCGCTTTTTTTTTTTACTTTCAGGCATGCAGCTCAGCAGCCGCACTGCTGTACAAATTGGCTACAAAAATTGACAAAGCCAATAGTACCAGCATAGAAGTGACCTATTGGCTTTGACAATGCTTAAGTCCATGGTACACATTTGTGAGCTTGCAAGCCTTACCCGAGAATAATAAAGAGTTTATGAGCTTTGCACAAGAACAAGCAAGTGTTTGGCAGCATTGTTTCACATGCCATATCCACCGTTTAGGCAAGTCATTTACGTGCAACATCCATTGTAGCCAATAAAAATTGTTAAACCTGTTAAGCCACTTAGTTCTAGGCAGAAAAGTGCAAGTGACTATGAACACAGAAAAGAGAATGCAACAGGAAGGACTGTCCCCTGGCTCCTTATCATGGCGGTCATGATGGACTGGTCATATTCCCTAAAGATTGGTGGTGCAGCAGGATGGAGACCGAACAAAAACATCAGCATGGCTGTTTGTAATGTCTACCTGCGCTACTCGGAGGAGTTGCATGCAACTCAGTTGTTCTGTGGTAGTAAGTTTGGCACGCAATGTCTGTGGATGCACTACCATGGCAACAGTTAAAGTTATTAGGTACTTGTCACAGCTGTTCAATCATTCTTGCATGTTTGCTTGCATGGACCAGACTAACACTGTTACAAAAGTGGGGAATAAACTAATACGTAAACAGCATTAAATATACAGGCCAAGTGAGCTCTACTAGACATAAACAATATAGTTGCGGGGGCAAGCGATGAGAAAAGGGTGGAGGACAGGGGCAGCAAAATGGAGAAGGAGTGGGTGGGAGAGAGAAGAAGCAATACTGAAAAGGGGTAGGTGGAAGGGAGAAGAAGCAACACAGGGAAAAAGAAACAGTACCCCAATCATAGCGCAAGCAGCGGATGGACACTAATCAAGAGTAATCGACCTGTACTTGGTCCATGCTCAATAGAAGAAACAGGAAGTGACGCCAGGCACACATTGGTCAAAAAGGAGAAGCAAAGAAGAGTGAAAATAAAGCAGATGAATGATATGAAGTGGGCCTGCTCCAAGCCTTGTATTGTAAACAATACCCTCACAAGTGACAGCTTGCATGTGCTGATGGCAGGTGAGGCCTAATGAAAAAAGCACATGACTCTACTTCAAAATGAAAAAATACATTTATTTACCTAGATCTACCCTTTATAGGACTACATATACATATGTTGCTAAATGAAAGGTATTATCCTTCTACCTTGATGGTGGATGTCTTGAATAGTTGTAAAGCCTTACATAGATTTAAAGCCTGGTGTTATTTTCTCCTTTATCTTCAATCAGTTTTCATAGTTATGCTTTCTATTTGATTTACTTTAAGGATTCTCCTTCTCAGGACACAGTTATATGACAATCACAATCTTCACCTGATTTCCATTTTAGGAGTAGGTGATTGCTTCCATTTGACCCTGAGTTGGCCATTTAAAGTGTAGTGAATGGAGGAACCAGTTTAAATCTTAGGTTCTCTCATCCCACCAAACTCATGGTTGCGTACGCCATTTCAAACCATGATGTTTGACCATCTGTTAAGCCACCACCCTCTCTGCCAATGTTCAGTGAAAGGCAGTGGCTCTACTGCAGTGTCACAGGTTTCCAGGCACTGAGATAATCACCCTATTTAGGATGATTCTCATGATGCATATTTTGCACACAATAGTGCAAACTATTGGGCATGGAAAGGAAACAATGCCGGCAGGGAGTTTTCTCAGAGCCTTTGCTTTTGTTTTGCACACAGATACTCACTTTTTGGTAAATTCGTTCTGAAAAGCAAAAAAAAAAATACTAATCAGGTGAAAAAACATAGGGCTTCACTTCAGTGCACTCTGCAAAAACAGCATCCCTGCCTTGCATGGGTCTTCAAACAGGGCAGGCACCTTCTACCAGGGACGCATGTTTGCACAAATCTGTAACTTAGACAAAACAAGATCCGGTGTTCGAGCCTTCTTCTGCATTGCTCCTAAAGCATGGAATGGCTTGTTGCTACACATAAAAGCTTCCTCCTCACTTCTTGAATTCCGCAAGAAGCTGAAGACCTCTTTTTTTCGAGTAATACCACTACGTCCTAGGGGTGGCCAGACACACCTTCTCTGCCCCAGGATACTCTTTTAGGTGAACATGTGCTCTGTCAATCTGCAGAACATAACTTAGACGGGGAAGCCAAGCCCCTTGCCAGGGTCTAAATACAAATTCCCTGTTAACATTTCCCACAGAGCTATATCCTCGAGTCTTCAGTTCTGATTTAAAAAGTCATTCAAAAGCTTGAAAATGATACTTTACAAGAAGGCATCACATTCAAGCCAAACTGATCCACAAATTTTTTATGTGCACATGTGCAAGATTATGAGTATTATTATGTGAGGTTTCTGCATGCTCAGTTCCACATGACATCCTGTACTCTACATTTAAAAGATGGAAGTGGAAAAGAGAAGGCAATTTAAATAAGATAAACAAAACACCCGCAAATGAATCCTGCGAGCGCAGAGGGTTTGCTTATTAAGAAAAAGTACAGAAAAAGTACTTCATTTTTCCTGATTGTTAAAAGCTCTAATTATGTAGCAGAGGAAAGTTGCAAATGTACTGGTTAAATGACGCCATTGAACTGATGAGAAAGCTGATGGTCATGCTGGCCAGATGAGCGTATTCTTCAGATGTCGGTGTTCGGGAACACTGGTGAAAATAATCATCAATTATAATCTGTATCATTAGTAAAATTAAGTGATAATCATAATAGTGCTTCATTCGATTGTATCCATGCCAGCTGGCTGTCATTGTTGCATAGCTTATCAATATTTGTGGGTCATTTACACTCACGTTCAATGCATTTCTGAGGAGGAAGCGCAAAACATACACATAGGGGGTTATTCTAACTTTGGAGGAGGTGTTAATTCGTCCCAAAAGTGACGGAAAAGTGACGGATTTACCACCAGCCGTATTACGAGTCCATTATATCCTATGGAACTCGTAATACGGCTGGTGGTATATCCGTCACTTTACCGTCACTTTTGGGACGGATTAACACTCCTCCAAAGTTAGAATAACCCCCATAATGTTATGTGCAAATATATTTTGCAACAAGCGTTTGTGAATTAGTGACACTGTGCACTTTGCGTAACGTGCTTTCTCAGCCTTCTGTACTGCTCTCAAATATTCCCTCCCTTGGGTTTTGCAAAGCTTTCTATTATTCATTGCTAGTGTTTTTTCACCAGTGTTCTTCTTGTTGGCCAGATCTATGTTATTCAATGTATTGTCTGATTTCATGACTGATTTATTGAGTCATGTGGCACTACTACCATCCATTATTCTAGTGATTTTTGTCACAAAGGAATCAAGGAGAGGGTTGGTACCTGATTCTAGTGAAGTGTGTGAATGATTTTTGAAGATGAAATCTTTATGAAACTTTGTTGGAGGTGCCTTCTTCCAGTGACCCAGTAGGTATGAAGTATTTGTTTGACTGTGTTTTAGTTTTAGTTGATAACATTCATATTTTGAGTCTTGTGATGGACACTTGGGGGCTTATTGACAAGTCCCGTGGCGCAGGGCGGTGCAGCAAGTCCCTTGCTGCGCCATCCTACACCACTGGGAAGGGCAGAATTCACTGTATCAACAAGATAATGGGGTATTTCTGTCCTCTCCCCCTGCACTGGTGCACAAATTGCTGCCTAGCACCAAGGAAGGTACCCTTGCACCATGGAGCAAGGATGCTAGCAATGTGGGGACACCTTCCTGCACAAAAGTAATCAAGAAAGATGTTTTGGGGAATGCAGCACATATAGAAAGAGGAAAAAAAACAGGAAGAAATAAAGATGTTTCTTCCAGTTGCGTCACTTCTGTGTCACCTCTGAGGTGGCGTAGGAATGTGACGCATTCCCAGACTTGTAAAGCTAAGAATGCCTCAGATTCCTTAGCGTTCCATGGGTGTTGTGTGAGAACACCCACAGTAGCAACCATGGAACGCCTCTTTCACACAGTTTTATGCGTGAAAGGGGCCCATATTTACAAGGCCAAGAAAAGCCATGCAAGGTGGCTTTGCGTGGCTTTGTAAATATGGGATGGCACTGCACCACCAGAGCGTTAGAAAAAAATGATGCTCCGGTAGCACAGTGTGCTGATAAGCCCTCATAAATGAGGCCCTTGATCTGGCCACGGTTTGGTCTTGATGTGTAACTCTAGATGCCACATATCAACACCAAATCAAGGGTGTGGTCAGCCAAGTGAGTGGGTCCCAAGATTACTTGGCGAAGTCACAAGACCTTTAGATTGCAGGTTGTTTGTTACTTGGGATATTTACCCAGAGATTGACGTCTTCCAGAAGTGGGCTTTTATTTGATATTGCTTGTGTTGTCAGATCCTGTTCAATTAAAGCACGATTGTGTCCTGGTTTACCGTACATTAGTGAGATGATTAACTACATAGGCCCTCATTCTGACCTTGGCGGGCGGCGGAGGCCGACCGGCAAAGTCCCGCCGTCAGGTTACCGTTCCGCGGTCGAAAGACCGCGGCGGTAATTCTGACTTTCCCGCTGGGCTGGCGGGCGGTCGCCTTCAGACCGCCAGCCAGCCCAGCGGGAAAGAGGCTTCCACGATGAAGCCGGCTCGGAATCGAGCCGGCGGAGTGGAAGCTGTGCGACGGGTGCAGTTGCACCCGTCGCGTATTTCACTGTCTGCACAGCAGACAGTGAAATACATTTAGGGGCCCTCTTACGGGGGCCCCTGCAATGCCCATGCCAGTGGCATGGGCACTGCAGGGGCCCCCAGGGGCCCCGCGACCCCCCCTACCGCCATCCGGATCTCGGCGGTCCGACCGCCGGGATCTGGATGGCGGTAGGGGGGGTCGGAATCCCCGCGGCGGTGCAGCAAGCTGCGCCGCCGCGGAGGATTCAATGGGGCCGCGGTACACTGGCGGGACCCCGCCAGTGGTGCCGGTCCGACCGCGGCTTTACCGCCGCGGTCGGAATCCCCATTGGAGCACCGCCGGCCTGTCGGCGGTGCTCCCGCGGTCCTCCGCCCTGGCGGTCAAAGACCGCCAGGGTCAGAATGACCACCATAGTGACTGTTACTTTTTCAATCACCTTTCTTTAGACTTGGCAATTCATAAACAAGAACTTTTTTTTGCCCTTGCAAATCCTAATACAAGTGCAGCATCAGGGCCAGACTAAAATAATATAAAACTGATTAATTTTCCAGTACCTTCATAAAATATTCATATTTTCACGATGAACATGTTGTATTTCCAAAGTCATAAAAATTCTGCACTGTTCGCTTTCGGAGTGCCAGTCCAACTGCTGCTAATGCTTTTATAAGTCTGTCATTTCGCCAACAGCCTTACAATTGTTATATCTGTAGGAAAGGGCCTGTCAGCTTCGCCTTACTCTTTATATGATCCCTTCGGAGAAGGCAACAGCAGAAGCCTTATAAACCAACTGACGTTATCACATTTGGGAGTTTTGTAAAATATGGGCCAGATATACAAATATTTACCTAATCACAAACTGGTTCTAAAATGTCATTTTCAGATAAGGAAAGACCACTAGCTAACCAAACAAATAGTGGTTCAGTAAATTTGCAATTGGAAAATGAGATTCCTAATTAGCGATTCCCAAATAGAGATCGACTATCGTGATGCATCTAAAATTTAGAAATACTGAATAGTCACATAACAGGCATATTGTACCTGCAATTTACCAATTGGATAGAGGTGGTAGTCAGGTGTAAATTATGAAAACAGCCTCAAGATACAGTAGTATGTTCCAAAATGGCTGTGCTGCATGCAGTGGGAAGGATGATGACCAACAGAGGAAAAGAAGAAAACGCAATAGGATTTTTAGAATATGCATGACACTGTTTATGCAACAGAGGAGGGCATTTATCGCAAATATAGCCTCAGCAGCCAGGAAAAATAAAAAGCTCATTGATACAGTCGACCCTGACCTATGGAGAAGTAGATTTAGAACCTAGGTCATACCAGCACATGTTCAAATTCTGTGCTCACTACATCTCCTGGCCTCTAGTAGCTACCAGACAGACTAGTGATAACGTGTCCTGTCTTAGATAATTTAATTAGTCTGGGACTCGTTTTTGGCCGATTAATCTTTTGACCCTGATTGGAGACACCTTAGAACGAGGCAATTAATCAACATACTAATCAATGTCAACAATATTTTCAATAAGAAATCGATTTAACTCAGACAATGACATCAGTGAGAATCGGAAACCACCATGATCTCCCAGTCATGAATAACCACACCAGTTTAGTAGATTTTATAATATTTATTCCCTATTGATTAGACTTCTACTTGCAAGTTTATTAGTCTCAATACCAAAAAAACACATCAACACAATAATAATATTACAACTTGAATAAGACTTCAGCAATGCAAAAATCATAAACATTAGAACAAAGCACGACGTCAACATGGTATTATTAGCGCATTATTCAACAAAGCATAGATTCAGTCATTTGTCTGTCTGTGTTCATTCAGTGAACTCCTTAACTAACCTCAAATTAGCCTTGGCACGTTGGGCTTCATGCAAAACAATTTAGCAACACAAATTTAGAAAAACATTTAACTATGGTCTCTATCAAAATTAGCAGTTGGTACCTAGAAGAAAAGGCAAACAGACAATTACAGTTTCATCATTATATAGTTACCCTCCATCATGGGTCAGCATTCAGAGTCAGTCTTCGTCCTCAGGACATCAGTTGATTCGCCATCAGCCAGGAAACTCAGCAAAGTTCAGCAAGACAGGGCATAAGGGACACTTCCCTCATAAGGAGGAAAAGTATAGAACGGGCTAGGCAAGGTGAAGATGGTTCGAAGAATCAAACAGCAAAGTCTTTAAGACAGAGTGAGAAGGTGACTAGGCAATAGCAAAGGCATGTAATGGCTATATCAAAGGCAGCATGGAACGGCAAGGATAACAGCAAAGAATGGCTTCTAAAAAACTGATTTCTCCTTGTGTCTTATGATTATATCAAACTTGTTGTACAGTCCCCTCATTTCCAATTGGACAAGTTTTGGTGCATCATTATCTCCATCCAATAGTCCACTTGTCGCCTCATTAAGATTGTCACCTCATAATGGTTCTCACGTAGTTTATTGGCTCCTGTAATTGACGTCCCCAATGGGTAGAATGTCAGGTACAATTTCATGTTCTCTCGGTCTTCTCACAGACCCAGTCAGTAGTTCCATCGTCTTAACCAGTTCAGGCGACCTTGTACCTGTTGCAAGTTTACACTGTTGTATTCGGGAATGTCTCCTTGAGCAAGTTGAGTCTCATGAGAAAGAATTTACTATGGTTACACACGTCTTCTAGCTTCTGGAAAAGTACGGCTACATGTCCTTCAGCAAGTCAGCACAATGCACGTTAGGAAACACATTTAATATGAAACCGGGCAGCTAGGCCCCGACTCATGCTAACTAAGGCCTAGTGATTAATTAGCAAAAACCTTAACATATAACTCTTAATACTAATACAAAATCACACATTAGTACATTAATATTTCATCATTAGTCAATTTAATTTATCATCGTATACATTGGTGGCCACTCCCCATGGGCACATTTCATATGCACGTTTAGTAAAAGCACATTAATACATTTTCTATGCAGCATCATTATACATTAATTCGCAAACATTTCATGTTAATTTTGATTAAAAAACTACACTCCAACAATCCCTCCTCTGATGACACTTGTCATCACACAAATCCATTCTTTAACAGTTTCTTTCATTTGTTCAGTTCCTTCATCTCTATTTCTTCCTTCCGTTTCGCCTTTTCATATCTTGCTCTAAACATTTTCTCCCTTTTCTTGTCTTCCCTCCTCTCTTTATAATTTGCACATTTGCCTTTACTTCTTTGGCAAAGTTTGTTTAGCCCCTGTGAAGTTTGTCAGCATGTTATCCACAATAGTAGACAACTTTTGAATCTTTATGGAGTTTAAGATAACTCCCACTGAAGGAATTATTGCTTCAAATATATCACCCACGACAGCAGCAGCTGTCTCTCTTTTCTGTCTAGTATGATGTAATTCAGACACTTTAGGGAACTTCCTTAAGTCATCAAATTGATAAATCTTTGGAAAAACTATTCCCAAATAACATGTCCCATATCATCCCTTTGTAAGACGGTAATAAGCATTAACCCCTTAGCTGCTGGGCCTTTCCCCCCCCAGTGCTGAGCCCTTTTTTGGCTATTTGGGGTAGTTCGCGCTTAGGGCTTCATAACTTTTTGTCCACATAAGCTAACCACGTCAAATTTGCGTCCTTTTTTTCCAACATCCTAGGGATTCTAATGGTACCCAGAGTTTGTGGTTTCCCCTGGAGGAGACCAAGAAAATAGCCAAAATACAGTGAAAATTTTGTTTTTTCCAAAAAAATGGGAAAAAAGGGCTGCCGAAGAAGGCTTGTGGTTTTTTCCCTGAAAATGCCATCAACAAAGGGTTTCTGGTGCTGAAATCACTAGCTTCCCACCTTTCAGGAACGGGCAGACTTGAATCAGAAAACCACATTTTTCAACACAAATTTGGCATTTTACTGGGACATACCCCATTTTTACTATATTTGGTGCTTTCAGCCTCCTTCCAGTTAGTGACAGGAATGGGTGTGAAACCAATGCTGGATCCCGGAATGCTAAACATTTCTGAAAACTAGACAAAATTCTGAATTCAGCAAGGAGTAATTTGTGTAGATCCTACAAGGTTTTCCTACAGAAAATAACAGCTGAAATAAAAAAATATTGAAATTGAGCTGAAAACAACAGCCATTTTTCTTTATGTTTTACTCTGTAACTTTTTCCTGCGATGTCAGATTTCTGAAAGCAATATACCGTTTTGTCTGCTGGACTCTTCTGGTTGCGGGGATATAAAGGGCTTGTAGGTTCATCAAGAACCCTAGGTACCCAGAGCCAATAAATGAGCTGCACCCTGCAGTTGGTTTTCATTCTATACTGGGTATACAGCAATTCATTTGCTGAAATATGAAGAGTGAAAAAGAGGTATCAAGAAAACCTTTGCATTTCCAAAATGGGATCAAGATAAGGTTTTGAGGAGCAGTGGTTATTTGCACATCGCTGAATTCCAAGGTGCCCATACTAGCATGTGAATTGCAGGGCATTTCTCAAATAGACGTCTTTTTTACACACTCTCTTATATTTGGAAGGAAAAAATGTAGAGAAAGATAAGGGGCAATAACACTTGTTTTACTATTCTATGTTCCCCCAAGTCTCCCGATAAAAATGATACCTCACTTGTGTGGGTAGGCCTAGTGCCCGCGACAGGAAATGCCCCAAAGCGCAACGTGGACACACACAAATTTGTGGAAGAAAACAGAGGTGTTTTTTGCGAAGTGCCTACCTGTAGATTTTGGCCTCTAGCTCAGCCGGCACCTAGGGAAACCTACCAAACCTGTGCATTTCTGAAAACTAGAGACCTAGGGGATTCCAAGGAGGGGTGACTTGCGGGGTTCGGACCAGGATCTGTTACGCAGAATCCTTTGCAAACCTCAAAAAGTGGCTAAAAAAACAGGTTTTACTCACATTTTGGTGACAGAAAGTTCTGGAATCTGAGAGGAGCCTCAAATTTCCTTCCACGCAGCGTTCCCCCAAGTCTCCCGATAAAAATGATACCTCACTTGTGTGGGTAGGCCTAGCGCCCGCGTCAGGAAACGCCCCAAAGCGCAACGTGGACACATACAAATTTTTGGAAGAAACCAGAGGTGTTTTTTGCGAAGTGCCTACCTGTAGATTTTGACCTCTAGCTCAGCCGGCACCTAGGGAAACCTACCAAACCTGTGCATTTCTGAAAACTAGAGACCTTGGGGAATCCAAGGAGGGGTGACTTGCGGGGCTCGGACCAGGTTCTGTTACCCAGAATCCTTTGCAAACCTCAAAAAGTGGCTAAAAAAACAAGTTTTCCTCACATTTTGGTGACAGAAAGTTCTGGAATCTGAGAGGAGCCACAAACTTCCTTCCACCCAGCGTTCCCCCAAGTCTCCCGATAAAAATGATACCTCACTTGTGTGGGTAGGCCTAGCGCCCGCGACAGGAAACGCCCTAAAGCGCAACGTGGACACATACAAATTTTTGGAAGAAAACAGAGTTTTTTTTTGCGAAGTGCCTACCTGTAGATTTTGGCCTCTAGCTCAGCCGGCACCTAGGGAAACCTACCAAACCTGTGCATTTCTGAAAACTAGAGACCTAGGGGAATCAAAGGAGGGGTGACTTGCGGGGCTCGGACCAGGTTCTGTTACCCAGAATCCTTTGCAAACCTCAAAAAGTGGCTAAAAAAACAAGTTTTCCTCACATTTCGGTGACAGAAAGTTCTGGAATCTGAGAGGAGCCACAAATTTCCTTCCACCCAGCGTTCCCCCAAGTCTCCCGATAAAAATGATACCCCACTTGTGTGGGTTGGCCTAGCGCCCGCGACAGGAAACGCCCCAAAGCGCAACGTGGACACATACACATTTTTGGAAGAAAACAGAGGTGTTTTTTGCGAAGTGCCTACCTGTAGATTTTGGCCTCTAGCTCAGCCGGCACCTAGGGAAACCTACCAAACCTGTGCATTTCTGAAAACTAGAGACCTAGGGGATTCCAAGGAGGGGTGACTTGCGGGGCTCGGACTAGGTTCTGTTACCCAGAATCCTTTGCAAACCTCAAAAAGTGGCTAAAAAAACAAGTTTTCCTCACATTTCGGTGACAGAAAGTTCTGGAATCTGAGAGGAGCCACAAATTTCCTTCCACCCAGCGTTCCCACAAGTCTCCCGATAAAAATGATACCTCACTTGTGTGGGTAGGCCTAGCGCCCGCGACAGGAAACGCCCCAAAGCGCAACGTGGACACATACAAATTTTTGGAAGAAAACAGAGGTGTTTTTTGCGAAGTGCCTACCTGTAGATTTTGGCCTCTAGCTCAGCCGGCACCTAGGGAAACCTACCAAACCTGTGCATTTCTGAAAACTAGAGACCTAGGGGATTCCAAGGAGGGGTGACTTGTGGGGCTCGGACCAGGTTCTGTTACCCAGAATCCTTTGCAAACCTCAAAAAGAGGCTAAAAAAACAAGTTTTCCTCACATTTCGGTGACAGAAAGTTCTGGAATCTGAGAGGAGCCACAAACTTCCTTCCACCCAGCGTTCCCCCAAGTCTCCCGATAAAAATGATACCTCACTTGTGTGGGTAGGCCTAGCGCCCGCGACAGGAAACGCCCCAAAGCGCAACGTGGACACATACAAATTTTTGGAAGAAAACAGAGGTGTTTTTTGCGAAGTGCCTACCTGTAGATTTTGGCCTCTAGCTCAGCCGGCACCTAGGGAAACCTACCAAACCTGTGCATTTCTGAAAACTAGAGACCTAGGGGAATCAAAGGAGGGGTGACTTGCGGGGCTCGGACCAGGTTCTGTTACCCAGAATCCTTTGCAAACCTCAAAAAGTGGCTAAAAAAACAAGTTTTCCTCACATTTCGGTGACAGAAAGTTCTGGAATCTGAGAGGAGCCACAAATTTCCTTCCACCCAGCGTTCCCCCAAGTCTCCCGATAAAAATGATACCACACTTGTGTGGGTAGGCCTAGCGCCCGCGACAGGAAACGCCCCAAAGCGCAACGTGGACACATACAAATTTTTGGAAGAAAACAGAGGTGTTTTTTGCGAAGTGCCTACCTGTAGATTTTGGCCTCTAGCTCAGCCGGCACCTAGGGAAACCTACCAAACCTGTGCATTTCTGAAAACTAGAGACCTAGGGGATTCCAAGGAGGGGTGACTTGCGGGGCTCGGACCAGGTTCTGTTACCCAGAATCCTTTGCAAACCTCAAAAAGAGGCTAAAAAAACAAGTTTTCCTCACATTTCGGTGACAGAAAGTTCTGGAATCTGAGAGGAGCCACAAACTTCCTTCCACCCAGCGTTCCCCCAAGTCTCCCGATAAAAATGATACCTCACTTGTGTGGGTAGGCCTAGCGCCCGCGACAGGAAACGCCCCAAAGCGCAACGTGGACACATACAAATTTTTGGAAGAAAACAGAGGTGTTTTTTGCTAAGTGCCTACCTGTAGATTTTGGCCTCTAGCTCAGCCGGCACCTAGGGAAACCTACCAAACCTGTGCATTTCTGAAAACTAGAGACCTAGGGGATTCCAAGGAGGGGTGACTTGCGGGGCTCGGAACAGGTTCTGTTACCCAGAATCCTTTGCAAACCTCAAAAAGAGGCTAAAAAAACAAGTTTTCCTCACATTTCGGTGACAGAAAGTTCTGGAATCTGAGAGGAGCCACAAATTTCCTTCCACCCAGCGTTCCCCCAAGTCTCCCGATAAAAATGATACCTCACTTGTGTGGGTAGGCCTAGCGCCCGCGACAGGAAACGCCCCAAAGCGCAACGTGGACACACACAAATTTGTGGAAGAAAACAGAGGTGTTTTTTGCGAAGTGCCTACCTGTAGATTTTGGCCTCTAGCTCAGCCGGCACCTAGGGAAACCTACCAAACCTGTGCATTTCTGAAAACTAGAGACCTAGGGGATTCCAAGGAGGGGTGACTTGTGGGGCTCAGACCAGGTTCTGTTACCCAGAATCCTTTGCAAACCTCAAAAAGAGGCTAAAAAAACAAGTTTTCCTCACATTTCGGTGACAGAAAGTTCTGGAATCTGAGAGGAGCCACAAACTTCCTTCCACCCAGCGTTCCCCCAAGTCTCCCGATAAAAATGATACCACACTTGTGTGGGTAGGCCTAGCGCCCGCGACAGGAAACGCCCCAAAGCGCAACGTGGACACATACACATTTTTGGAAGAAAACAGAGGTGTTTTTTACGAAGTGCCTACCTGTAGATTTTGGCCTCTAGCTCAGCCGGCACCTAGGGAAACCTACCAAACCTGTGCATTTCTGAAAACTAGAGACCTAGGGGATTCCAAGGAGGGGTGACTTGCGGGGCTCGGACCAGGTTCTGTTACCCAGAATCCTTTGCAAACCTCAAAAAGTGGCTAAAAAAACAAGTTTTCCTCACATTTCGGTGACAGAAAGTTCTGGAATCTGAGAGGAGCCACAAACTTCCTTCCACCCAGCGTTTCCCCAAGTCTCCCGATAAAAATTGTACCTCACTTGTGTGGGTAGGCCTAGCGCCCGCGACAGGAAACGCCCCAAAGCGCAACATGGACACATACAAATTTTTGGAAGAAAACAGAGGTGTTTTTTGCGAAATGCCTACCTGTAGATTTTGTCCTCTAGCTCAGCCGGCACCTAGGGAAACCTACCAAACCTGTGCATTTCTAAAAACTAGAGACCTAGGGGATTCCAAGGAGGGGTGACTTGCGGGGCTCGGACCAGGTTCTGTTACCCAGAATCCTTTGCAAACCTCAAAAATAGGCTAAAAAAACAAGTTTTCCTCACATTTCGGTGACAGAAAGTTCTGGAATCTGAGAGGAGCCACAAACTTCCTTCCACCCAGCGTTCCCCCAAGTCTCCCGATAAAAATGATACCTCACTTGTGTGGGTAGGCCTAGCGCCCGCGACAGGAAACGCCCCAAAGCGCAACGTGGACACATACAAATTTTTGGAAGAAAACAGAGGTGTTTTTTGCGAAGTGCCTACCTGTAGATTTTGGCCTCTAGCTCAGCCGGCACCTAGGGAAACCTACCAAACCTGTGCATTTCTGAAAACTAGAGACCTAGGGGATTCCAAGGAGGGGTGACTTGCGGGGCTCGGACCAGGTTCTGTTACCCAGAATCCTTTGCAATCTTCAAAAAGTGGCTAAAAAAACAAGTTTTCCTCACATTTCGGTGACAGAAAGTTCTGGAATCTGAGAGGAGCCACAAATTTCCTTCCACCCAGCGTTCCCCCAAGTCTCCCGATAAAAATGATACCTCACTTGTGTGGGTAGGCCTAGCGCCCGCAACAGGAATGGATCACACAAGGGTCAATGGTAGTCATTGCTTGAGGTCTACTGTTAACCCTGGAGTGATTCATTCCTGAAGCATGCACTAGGCGCAGGCACACAAGCGGGGTTGTGTTTTTATCAGGACAAGTGGGGAAACACTGGGTGGTAGGAATTTTGAGGATCCCTGCAGATCCCTGGACTTCTGCTCATTGAAATGCAAGGAAATGTGTTTTTTAAGCACATAATGTAATTTCAAGGGGATTCTGGGTGAAGGAAAACTGGTGAGAGCCATGCAAGTCCTGCACCCTTGGACTCCCCTGGTACTAGTTTGTTAAAGTTAACCCACCACTCACACTGGTTGGTTTTAGCACCACCAGAAATTATGGTTTCAAAGCATGATTACTTATCAAAGTATCTGAATATTGAAACCAAGCCTTCTGAAGGTGGGCCATAAAGCCGCGTCCAGGCACCAACCTCTTTATGGTCCATTCACACGCCATTCACGCACAACAAGCAACCCTTTCATATCGCCAGCCACGGGCCCAATCCAATCAATCAATCCACTCATATTAACTTACCGCTGCCAGACAAGGGCCCATCACAAACACACGCAACAGAACGGAATAAGTTTGACTACATTTTACCACCTGTCAAGTAACTGCCTCCTTCTTCCTTAACATTAAAAAAAATGCATGCGTAACAAACCTTTACCAATGACTCCTGTGACAGCCACCTGAGGCTCAGGAAGACATGTTTTTGATGCGCCTTTAACGCACTCTCTGCGCTAAATCCAACTCCTTCCAGTTTGTGGATGCAAGTTGGGGGTGTCCGAGTATGCCGTACAAAGCGATTCCTCGAACTGAGTGTGCATATCTACCTTTGAAACTAAGGGAGACATGCTGGGGATTTCTCATGCTGTTACCTAAAGAGAAGGTCATAGGCTACCTGCCTCCTTCTTCCTTAACATTACCAAATGCATGCGTAACAAACCTTTACTAATGACTCCTGTGACAGCCACCGGAGGCTCAGGAAGACATGTTTTTCATGCGCCTTTAACGCACTCTCTGTGCTAAATCCAACTCCTTCCAGTTTGTGGATGCAAGTTGGGGGTGTCCGAGTATGCCGTACAAAGCGATTCCTCGAACTGAGTGAGCATATCTACCTTTGAAACTAAGGGAGACATGCTGGGGATTTCTCATGATGTTCCCTAAAGAGAAGGTCATAGGGTATGGAAAAGGGTAGTGTTTGGTACATAGGGGAGTCCATGAGAACGTAGCATATGTCCCAGCCAACATTATGTGCAGTGATGTGACTATAATGCACTTATACAGCAAACTGAACATCTACTAAGTTCTGATGGAGGATGAACATGAAAAGCAGGTCAAACACTGACCTATACAAGTCATTCTCCTTCAGTGCTGGGATGGCACCAATGGGTTTGAATCCATAGGTGTAGATGATGTACATCTGTACTACCTTTACTATCTGCCTTCTACCTGTGCAATAACCCTGTGAAGGCACTCCTACCATAAGCTTTCCTTACCCATCCATGTCTCTGTTCTCATCAGAGTCCTGGCTAATCCTGTATAATAGCCAAGTGAACCTATACTAGTTTGTGGAAGCAAGTTGGGGGCTTCCAAGTATGCCCTACAAAGTGATTCCTCGAACTGAGAGAGCATATCTACTGTTGAAAGTAAGGTAGACATGCAGGTGAAGAAAGGGTACTCCATGGCAATGTGGCATATGTTCTGTCCACTAGTATATGCAGTAGGGAGAAGAAAATGCATGTTAATTGAACAGAACACCGACCACGCCAAAAGGAAGTCCATGATGAAGTAAAATTCTGTGGCTCCTTGCCTAACGAAGCAGTGGCCCATGGACGTTCGGTATCCATGCACTGCCACTGAAAGGATTACCCAACAGCAGCTCAACCTCAGTCGATTTCCCAGAACTTTGCTTTAGTATGATACAACGTAAAGCAAGTAGGGATACAGAGGCCTGGTTGTGATGGACACTGGGGACAGTAATACCGACTCTCCTGCCGCTTTCCATGCTTTGAGCACACTTTACAGCGACGACATGGACGATCCTTTTTGGGTGTTTTAGGTATGCGATCAGCAAAGTGTCGCTCCTGCAGCCTTGCCACATCCTCCAGAACATATGAGGTGGAGGCTGCTGCTTCTTCTGTAACAGCAGTGAGGCTTTCAATTACAGACAACTGGAAGTCAAGGAAAGTCATGAGTCTTCCTGTTGTTGTCTGACGGTAAACAACATACGCATTATATGTTGCCATCTGAATCAGGTGGGTAAACAGTTTCTTGTACCAAGTGCGAGTTTTACGACACGCATTGTATGGTTGAAGAACCTGGTCGTTCTTGTCCACTCCACCCATGTACTTATTGTAATCGAGTATACAGATGGGCTTGTGGACTTCGGCCATCTGACCCCAAACCGTGATGGGAGAAGTGCTCTCATCATGAATTGTAGTGAGCACGTATACATCACGTCTATCTAGGAACTTGACTGCGAGCAGTTCGTTAGAACGCAATGCAGTACTCTGTGATTTCTGGAGCTTCTTGCAAACAAGCTCCCGCGGGAATCCTTTGCGGTTACAACGAACTGTACCGCAGGCCACAGTGCCAGCTTTGTAGAGCTCACTGAACAGCTCTACTCCTGTATAGAAATTGTCCACATAAAGGTTATAACCTTTGTGAAGAAGTGGCTGGACAAGTTCCCATACAATCTTACCTGTGACCCCTAACACAGGAGGGCAACCTACAGGGTTTAGGGTAGAATCCTTCCCTGTATACACTCTCAGGCTGTACACATAGCCAGTAGAGCTCTCACACAGCATGTACAGCTTTACGCCATAGCGAGCTCTTTTGCTCGCAATGTACTGTCTGAAAAGCAGCCGTCCTTTGTACAGGATCAAGGACTCATCGACTGCTATATTCTTTCCAGGAGTATATATCTCTGGAAACCTGGCAGACAAATGTTCCACGACAGGCCGAATTTTGAACAACCTGTCATGATCTGGATGGTCCCGGGGCAATGCAGCAGAATTGTAATTGAAATGCAGCATGCGCTGCAGTAGCAAAAAACGATCTCTGCTCATGTATGGTGCGAAGATGGGAGTTACCCAAACCGTGCGAGTCGTCCAGTAGGACTGCAAGGTGGGTTTCTGTACTAACCCCATTTTGAGCGTAAGGCCCAAAAATATCTTCAACTCCGCCAGCGAAGTGGGAGTCCACTGGCGTGCCCTAGAACGGGGCCCTAGAGTGCCTCCGCGCTCCCTCAGAAATTGGTCTGCACGCAAATTTGTTTGCTGCACAACTTTCTGAAGAAAGTCAACATCCAAAAACAGATAGATGTAGTCGACTGGCAAAAAGTTAGCTGTATCGACTTTACATCCAGCGTCACCAGTAAAAGGTGGAATTTGGGGCTGAACCAAACAGGGGGGCTGCCAAGAGAGCACTCTCTCTGTGCTTGCGGTAGCAAGCACGTGCTCTCTGGGTTCGGCTAACCCAATGTGGTCCCGCTGCCCCGAATGTGCTTGCGAAGGGACAGCACGGATGTCGTCATTGTCTCCTTCAGACTCACTGGAAGAGGTGTCGTCAGATGGGACTCCGCCGACTGAAAAATCACTCCCAGAATCTGCCCCATTGTCCTCTCCCTCAGATGCTGTCTCAGTGTCTGCTGTCTCAGTCTCTGAGCCTACATCAGAACTGTCCTCCATAACCCGAGCTAGGGCTTGATCAGCAGTCATCCAACGAGACGCCATCTCTGCAACTGGCTAAACTGTCCCTCTAAATTACTAGCCTACGTAGAAGGCAGATAGTCACAAAATTGCGTGTGCGTATGTTTGTTGTGTACAACAGGAAATGTCGTCACCTTACCTTCGCTTCTTCTCCAATTCTGCAGATTTTCTGAAAACACTGAAAAAAACAAAAAAAGAATGTATTACTTCACCTTACCACACACCCTGTGCAACAGTCATTTTTGGTGCTCTGCCTCCCATTACCTCCTCTTCTAATTCCTTCAGTACTACCCAGCAAAAGTGCCACTCATATCTCCATAGTCCCCCTGGCATTACATTTGTTTTAAAGCGCAGGTAACGCTTGCCTTTACTAATCCACTCAGCTACTTTATGGCAACTGCCACTACAGAAAAGACATGCATGCATGCATATATATATATATATATATACATATTGTGTGAACAAGATTCTCACCCCACTACACGAGGTTCAAATTGACATCTTTTATTGCAGGCAACAGCCACGTACGTGTTTTGACTCTCAAGGATTCTTGATCACAGTAAATGAGTCCCTCTTTTCTTTTCATTGTTTATACTTGCGATAAAACATGTCAATTTGAACCTCGTGGAGTGCGGTGAGATTCTTGTTCACAAAATATTTTCGAGGTTGCTCTCCTCCATCACTGAGCACCGGCAGTGGAGTGCACTGCGCAACAGTCTTTTTAACCAATTTGTGTTGCATATATATATATATATATATGTTTAGAAACAAAGTGGTTGAAGGGTTGCTGGGCGGCACACTCCACTGCCGGTGCCCAGTGACAGAAAAGACCAATCTAGAAATTATCTAATGCCGAAAAATGTCACCGCACTCCACGAAGTACAAATAAAAGTGTATTTTATTGCAGTCAATAACCACCAACGTGTTTCAACTCACCAAGGAGTCTTGATCATGGTCCTCGTGGAGTGCGGTGAAATTGTTCACCATTATAAAACAACACACACAAGAATAACAAGCATTACAATGTAATGGGTCTCGCATCTGCTCGAGTTAGAGCTATTAGCGTTATAAACTCCTAACCCAACTTTTCTTGCCACATAAATTGATAATTGAAAGTTAAACTCTTTCACATAAGAGAGCCGATTCACAGCGCCACGGCCACCATGAGCATCATGTGAAGAGTTACACAAAAGGAAAAGAAGTTCGCTCGCAGTTAAACATAACTGCAAAAGTGCACTTAGCCTTGTACCAGGGGCGATGGCCAAGGCGGTAACAAAACCTCCCCAAAAAACAAAGGTAAATCATTTTCCAATGTCATCAAAGGATTTTTGAAGGGCAAGCCCACGAACGAGTGGTAGTGATGGGCGTGAGGTGGGCGTTGTTAGAAGCCCAGATACACACCAACAAGTCAGAAAAGCAGCACATGGATGCTGCAATGCTTGTCCTGAAAAAAATATATATATATATATATATATATATATATATATATATATATATATATATATATATATATATATATATATATATATATATATATATATATATATATCTATATATATATGTGTATACATATATACACATATATATGAGAGAGAGAGAGAGAAAGAAAACACGACACTCATGTCACAAACCTTTTTTTTATACATGTGTGCTTGCCCTTGCCAAAGCACACATGTATAAAAAAAAATTGGCCCCATTGATGGTCACCCTAAGGGCTGACCAACAAAATTTAGCTTTTTCTTTTTTACCCTGGGGGGGCGATTGGCCCCCCCAGGCAAAACTACATGTTTTTTTTTCCCCCCCTTGGGTCGGCCCGCCATTTTTTTTTTATTTAGTTTTTTTTTTTAATTGTGGGGGGCGCGATCGCCCCCCAAAACTGTGTAAATTATTAATTATTGCCCCCGGGGGGGGGCGGCCCGTTTACGAGGGGGCCGACCCCCCCAAAGAAGATCCCTGGTGCCTAGGGGCGTTTCCTGGCCGTGGATCGCAGCCGCGCTGCGATCCACGGCCAGGAAACGGTGCCAGGGAGGCATCGATGGAAAGGGGAGAGCCTCCCCTTTCCATCGATGCCTTCCTGGCATCTGGGGAGGCCGTTTTGGCCTTTTTTCCCCCACCGGAGAAAGAGAGAACGCTTACCTGCTTCTCTCCTTCTCCGTGGGGAAAAACTGCACATGGACGCTGCAATGCTTGTCCTGAAAAAAAAAATATATATAGATATATATATATATATGTCTATATATATATATATCTATATATATTTATATATATATATATGTGTATACATATATACACATATATATGAGAGAGAGAGAAAGAAAACAAGACACTGAAGTCACAAATCTTTTTTTTTTTTATACATGTGTGCTTGCCCTTGGAAAAGCACACATGTATAAAAAAAAAAATGGCCCCATTGATGGTCACCCTAAGGGCTGACCACCAACTTTTTTTTTTTTCTTTCTTTTTTTAACCTGGGGGGGCGATCGGCCCCCCCAGGCAAAACTACACGTTTGTTTTTGCCCCCTGGGGTCGGCCTGTGTTCCAAGGGCCGACCCCGCAATTTTTTTATTTTTTCCCGTTTTTTTTTTTATTGTGGGGGGCGCGATCGCCCCCCAAAACTGTGTAATATATTATATATTGCCCCCGGGGGGGGGCGGCCCGTTTACGAGGGGGCCGACCCCCCCAAAGAAGATCCCTGGTGCCTAGGGGCGTTTCCTGGCCGTGGATCGCAGCCGCGCTGCGATCCACGGCCAGGAAACGGTGCCAGGGAGGCATCGATGGAAAGGGGAGAGCCTCCCCTTTCCATCGATGCCTCCCTGGCATCTGGGGAGGCCGTTTTGGCCTTTTTTTCCCCACCGGAAAAGGAGAGAACGCTTACCTGCTTCTCTCCTTCTCCGGTGGGGAAAAACTGTGAAGTCAGCGCGCCTCGCGGCGCGCTGACGTCATAAGGGGGCGGGAGGGGGGTGGGATGGAGACGCGGAAGCTCTTCCGCGTCTCCTACTGTAAAAAACAAAAAAAAAAAAAATCCTCCGGTGCATCACACCGGAGGATTTTTAACCCCCTCCCTGGTGTCGGCCACTGGTCGTGACCCGCACCAGGGAGGGTGTGTGGGCGTCGGCCAGTGGCCGACGCCCGCACCAAAGGGGTTAAGTCCACATATGTAATAGATCCCTGGGATCGCTGGATCCTGTCCATTTGACATGAACGTCCACTTACTCTGAAACAAAAACACATGTCTGCACTCACTGGTTCCCACAAATAAAGTGTCATGGTAAGATTTTGGCCTATATATATAAAGCTTTCCTACGTGTAATGCATCTAAAGCTAATTTGCCTTGTGTCTTTATTGCACTATAAGCATAATCATTTGCAAACGTTGGTTTCTCTAATCCCTTTTCTAGCTTTTCTTTTAATGCTTTTCTTCTATCATCAGTGTGATCTAAAAAGCTCTTCTCCACAGGCGTTAGTAAGCAGGTTAGAATATTGCGATGCGCATAAGCTGTACCAAATGTCACTGTGGGCTCAAAGAAACCCCTAACTATTTTTATACTATGATCTTTAGCTACCTTGCTCAAATATTCATTTATAGGCACAAAAAAACCCACTACATCTAGATTAGAATAGAAGTACTGAATATATTCTTGATCATAAAACCTTGTTAATAACAAACTACAACTTATCCCGTATGTTAACGGCAAACTATGATAGGTAACCCCTTCTTGTACTGACAAAGGAATTTTTGTGCACACATAACAATTCTTCGCATCCATTGTTTCAACATACTCATTCAACAAGCGATAGAAAACATTAGTAGATAGTTCCCCTCTTGTGTTAGTTCCCTCATGCATATATTTTGTATCCTGCTCAAATCTCTCACATGGTGTTAGTGTAGCAGTCTCAGGAATTGTAGCATTGTTAGTCTCACTCTTATCCACCAATGGCATTCCCACAATCACAGCTATGATTACTATCGCACACACAACACCCAAAATAATACCCAACCATCTACAAATCCTACTCCCCTTATTATTATCTCTAGTGTTGATCGTGGTCTGTAAAGAATCAGAAAGCAGAACAATATAAAGGCAAACAATCAACAGAGGAAGGTCTAAAGCTCTTTTTTTTTTCCCAAGCAAGGCTTTTCTTTAACAAGTATTTACAGCTTCTCACTCACTCCCAGGATCCTTGTCAAATCAGGTTAGCAGCTTGTCATAATTGGTTTTCAAAATCAATTCAGGTTAACAGTGTCACATCCGGCAAGTTTCATTAATCTCTTTTCTCAGGTTTCCCTTTATTCAATTTCAGCTTAACACAGTCTCTTTATTTGTTGCCAACTTCAAGTACCATAATATTGACCTGGAAGTTCACGATCAAAACAGAATGCCAAGAATTCTTGCTGCCACTCAGCTGATGTTGCATACGCCCATTCAGGACCTGCGTATCTTCTGTTTGCTATTCTCTTTCTTTTCAACTTGCGGTCACCCTGCAATTCTCCTTCACTCAGATTTTCCTTCCTTGTGGTATCCACCTCTTCCTCTATTGTTTTGTTAATGACCACTTTCCCTTTTTCAGCTTGTGACTTTGGCCACTTATCTCCCTTCAGTATCTTTTTACTGTTTTGTTTTTCAGATTGCTGTTCACTGCCCTCCTCTTGTGCTATGGTGTTTTCTCTTGCTGGCTCTGCAAGTGGCTCAGGAGGAGTCTGAACACTTTGACTTCCTTCGCCTCAACTCCTTCGCCCTCTGGGTCTCTCAGGGGATCAACTTCAAATCCGTATCTGTCTGCTTCTGGGAGAACCTCTCTTTGGGTCGGTTCTCCTGGTGCCTCAGTTGAGATAGGCTCACTGTCACCCTTCTGGGTCTCGTTTGCTGTTTGAGTGACCAAGCTGTCCTCAACTGACTCTCCTCCAGTCTCAGTTCCCCTTTGATTACTCTCCGGCCCTGAGACTTCCTTTTCTGTAGTTGTTATTTTCGACAACTCAAGTTCCTCATCAGTTGGACGTGTCACCTTCTTTGTGTGACTGCCATGTATCCAGTTTGTAATTCCCGCACATTTCACAGCAGTAGTAGTTGTCAGTATCACTTGATACGGCCCCTTCCAATGTGGCTCCAAACACAACTTCCTCACATGTTTCTTGAAAACAACACAGTCACCAGCTTTCAGATTGTGACCTGGATCATTAATCGGTGGCAGTGTGGTTGCCTCCACCTGGTGAGAGAAAGAGCAGACCACGTCAGCTAGACCCTTGCAGTAGTCCACCACCATATCATCCGTGATATTCACAAGAGCATTTTCAGGTACTGCAGGCAGTCTCATAGCTCGACCCATAAGAATTTCATGTGGAGACAGTCCTGTTTTCTTGTTCGGCGTATTTCTCTTTGACATTAGCACTAAGGGCAATGCATCTGGCCATTTGAAATTGGTAGCTGCGCACATTTTCGCCATTCTTGACTTCAAGGTGCCATTCATCTGTTCTACCAGTCCTGAGGCTTCGGGACGGTAGCTACAATGCAACTTCTGTTCAGTGTTCAGTGCGGCACACAAGAGCTTAACCACCTCATTGTTGAAGTGACTTCCTCTATCTGATGCTAAAGAGATCGGAAACCCAAAACGTGGTATTAACTCCCTAAGCAGCAACTTCGCTACTGTGAGACTGTCGTTCCTACGTGTAGGGTAAGCTTCAATCCAATGACTAAAAATGCTTGATCTGCATATCCATTCCCCATTGACACAAAGTCTTGTGATTTCACATGAGCATTGCATTTCACCACAGCAATTTCAAGTGGTAACTGAATCGTGTGCAACAACTCCTTAATTCTTTCACCATTTTTCACCGGAGAACCAGAAGAGGTCATGAAACCCCTCTGTGACCGTAGCTGGCCAAAATCATGGACAATTCCAAATCTGTATCTGCTATCAGTATAGATAGTGACTTTCAGTTTGTCAGTGGCATGGCATGCCCTAGTAAGAGCAATCAATTCAGCCACTTGAGCAGAGTACATACTTTCAAGCCAAGATGCTTCTAGGATACCAGTGACTGGACACACGGCATATCCAGCTCTCAGTACTCCTACTGAGTCTCTCAGACATGAGCCATCAACAAAGATAATGTAATCATTTTCCTCCAATTGAGTATCTTTAATGTCAGGTCTCGGCTTGGTGCACAGTTCTGTTACCTCAAGACAATCATGTACAACTTCCTCAGCATCATCAACATCTGTATTCTCATTAGGAAGCAAAGTTGCCGGGTTCAACACAGTACATCGTTTCAAAGACACATTAGGTGACCCCAAGATAATTGTTTCATACTTGGTCAGATGGGCATTTGTCATGTGCTGCATCTTTGACCAGGTGAGTAGTATTTCAACTGAATGTGGGACCATTACTGCTAAAGGATGTCCCATCACTATGCCCTCACACTGAGTAAGGCTTTGACCAACTGCTGCAATTGCACGCAGACAACCCGGTAAGGCTGCTGCATCTGGGTCCAGAGTAGCTGAAAAATATGCTACTGGGCGGTTTGCACCTCCATGCACCTGTGTCAGGACAGACAAAGAACAAGCATCACGTTCGTGACAAAACAGGACAAAAGGCTTTGTGTAGTAAGGCATACCTAAAGCTGGAGCCCTACACATACACTCTCTTAGCTCAATGAATCCCTCACCTCTTTTTCGGACATGGTCAGAGTATCCGGGCCATCCTTAACGGTCAACCTCACCAATGTCTTAGAGATAATTGAGAAGTTCGGGATCCACTGGCGACAGTAGCCCACCATTCCCAAAAACATCCTAACGTCTCTTTTAGATGTCGGGGATTCATCTGCAATATGGCTGTCACTCTTTCTTTAGATATTCTCCTTGACCCCTTCTCAATTAGATGACCTAAGTACTTCACTTCCTTTTGACAGTACTGCAGCTTCTTCGGGGACACTTTGGCCCTCATTCTGACCCTGGCGGTCGGTGATAAAGCGGCGGCCAACCCGCCAACAGGCCGGCGGTCCAAAATATGCAATTCTGACCCTGGCGGGAACCGCCAACACAGCCCGCCGCATTAACACTCCGCCCGCCACGGCGGAACAAACAAACAGCGCGGCGGTCCCCGCCAACAGCCAGGCGGCAGACAATGTACCGCCCACCCTATCACGACCCACCAATCCGCCACCTTTTCCGGGGCGGGAGCACCGCCGATAAAAACACGGCGGAAACAGACTACGAACGGGAAAACGCTCACCTCCACATACACCACGCGAGATTCCGCCAGTATGGAACCCGAGTTGCAGGTCATCCCCGCACTCCTATACCTGCTCCTGTACCAGGAGCACGCCCGGCGGCGCGGAAGACATCGGTGAGTACTGCACCTACGACACAGGGGAGGGAAAAGATTACCGGCACACACCCACCCACCCACACCCACTACAACACACACATCAATGCATTCCCACAGATCACTGTCACAACCCACAAACCCCCCCCTTCCGAAATAATGCAAAGACCAAAAGAAGAGATCTCAAACGGGCAGATATATTGAAAAATGGACAGCAGTAATCCAAATAAATAAATAAACTATGTACAAAATATATACAGCTACTAAATGTAGTCCAACCACTGTCCGTGGACCACAGGGGTCCTGAGCAAAGGGGCAAGGCCCAGTCCCACGACAAGAACTCCACGGAGAGAACACTGCAGGGGCATCAGAAAGAAAAAAGGACAGGCACCTCAGGGGGAAGGGAAGGGGGGGCACCTCAGCCACTTGAGTACACGACGCCAGATCCACGAGGGGACTCCATGACCACTGGCCCATCCTGGGGAGAGCAAAGCCACAGTCCATACAGTCCATACAGTGGGTGGCCTGCCCACTGGGCCATCCTGGGGAGAGCAAAGCCACAGTCCAAACAGTCCATACAGTGGGTGGCCTGCCCACTGGGCCATCCTGGGGAGAGCAAAGCCACAGTCCATACAGTCCATACAGTGGGTGGCCTGCCCACTGGGCCATCCTGGGGAGAGCAAAGCCACAGTCCAAACAGTCCATACAGTGGGTGGCCTGCCCACTGGGCCATCCTGGGGAGAGCAAAGCCACAGTCCAAACAGTCCATACAGTGGGTGGCCTGCCCACTGGGCCATCCTGGGGAGAGCAAAGCCACAGTCCATACAGTCCATACAGTGGGTGGCCTGCCCACTGGGCCATCCTGGGGAGAGCAAAGCCACAGTCCAAACAGTCCATACAGTGGGTGGCCTGCCCACTGGGCCATCCTGGGGAGAGCAAAGCCACAGTCCAAACAGTCCATACAGTGGGTGGCCTGCCCACTGGGCCATCCTGTGGAGAGCAAAGCCACAGTCCATACAGTCCATACAGTGGGTGGCCTGCCCACTGGGCCATCCTGGGGAGAGCAAAGCCACAGTCCAAACAGTCCATACAGTGGGTGGCCTGCCCACTGGGCCATCCTGGGGAGAGCAAAGCCACAGTCCAAACAGTCCATAACAGACTCCACTGCCACTGGAGGAGGCATGTTGGCCAGAGGACATCCTGCAGCCCTGCCCGAGACAGATCCTGCCCTGCCACGTCTGCCAAAGGGCCAGCGGTTCCTGCCTGGAAGGGCCCAGTTCAGCGGTTCTTGCCTTGAAGGGCCCAGTTCAGCGGTTCTTGAGACGGCGGTCCCCAGCGGAGCGGTGCTGGAGACGGCGGGGCCCAGTTCAGCGGTTCTTGCCTTGAAGGGCCCAGTTCAGCGGTTCTTGCCTTGAAGGGCCCAGTTCAGCGGTTCTTGCCTTGAAGGGCCCAGTTCAGCGGTTCTTGAGACGGCGGTCCCCAGCGGAGCGGTGCTGGAGACGGCGGGGCCCAGTTCAGCGGTTCTTGCCTTGAAGGGCCCAGTTCAGCGGTTCTTGCCTTGAAGGGCCCAGTTCAGCGGGTCTTGCCTTGAAGGGCCCAGTTCAGCGGTTCTTGAGACGGCGGTCCCCAGCGGAGCGGTGCTGGAGACGGCGGGGCCCAGTTCAGCGGTTCTTGCCTTGAAGGGCCCAGTTCAGCGGTTCTTGCCTTGAAGGGCCCAGTTCAGCGGTTCTTGCCTTGAAGGGCCCAGTTCAGCGGTTCTTGAGACGGCGGTCCCCAGCGGAGCGGTGCTGGAGACGGCGGGGCCCAGTTCAGCGGTTCTTGCCTTGAAGGGCCCAGTTCAGCGGTTCTTGCCTTGAAGGGCCCAGTTCAGCGGTTCTTGCCTTGAAGGGCCCAGTTCAGCGGTTCTTGCCTTGAAGGGCCCAGTTCAGCGGTTCTTGAGACGGCGGTCCCCAGCGGAGCGGTGCTGGAGACGGCGGCCATTCTATGGCCAACTGCTCATTGCCCGGTGGTGCCCTCCTGGGCAGCGGGGATGGTGCTCCTTCAATGCCCACCTGGGCTGTGGGTGGTGGGGCCCTCCTGGCCAGCTGGGCTGGGTCCTCCCTGGGCAGCGGCTATGGGGGTGGTGGGCTCTCCCGGGGCAGCTGTGCCGGTTCCTCCGGGGGCAGCGGCTATGGGGGTTGCGGGCTCCTCCTGGGCAGCTGTGACGGGTCCTCCATGGGCAGCAGGCCTGCTGCCTGACTTCTCCGCCTTGCTGCCCTTGCCCTCCTTAGTCGGGAGTCTGTGGCCCTTTCCTCCCTTTGGAGTTGTGGCTGTTGACGGTGGCTGGCTAGTGTCCTGGGGGGATATCGAATCCGGGCTCCGGCGGCGGCCCTTCCGCCTTCTGCTCCTCTTCCCAGGGGGTGGGCTGGCTGTCCCCTTGCTGCTGGGCGAAGATCCAGACCTGCGGGCTGGTGGGCTCCAATACCCCTGCACCCTTGTCAAGGGGGCTGCAGGGCTGGTGGTGGCTGAGGTGCTCTTTTTACCCCGACGAGAAGGAGGGGGGGCTCAGGGTCAGGAAAGAAGGTAGCAGTAGAGAGATAGATTTTCTTGGGACAATGGAGAGTGGTAGGTACAGTGGGTATGGGAGTGGAGGGAGAGGATGTGGTTGTAGGCGAGACAAGTTTGCTGTCTTTGGGTGCAGGTGCAGGAGCGGGAGGCTGTCGTGAGGTGGATGGCTGTTGGGTGGGTGGGTGGCTGCGTTTGTGTGGTGTGGAAGAGGGGGTGACAGACACAGTGGGAGAGGACACAGGGGACGTGTAAATGGCAGTGGGGGTGGTGACTGCACGTGTGCGGACTGGAGTGGAGGGTATGCTGGTGATGGAAACACTGGCTGATGGTGAGGTGAATGAAGGTGTGAGTGTAGACGTCACAGGGAGGGAGGAGGGAGACGAGGAGGTGGGGGTCACAGAGGTGGTAGTGACTGTTGGCATGTCTGCATCGGAATGTTGCTTGTGTGAATGTCTGCGTGATCTGTGGTGCTTATGTTTGGATGAGCTGCTCTTGGGTGTTGAGGTGTGTGCAGGCTGGTCTGATGGTGTGGGTGGGACAGGCAGAGGAACAGGAGACTGGGAGGAGGGAGTTAGTAGAGGGAGGCAGGAGACAGGGACAATGGCTGCCGTCAGTGCTGAGGCCAGAGCCTGGAACGATCGCTGATGGGCAGCCTGACCCGAATGAATGCCCTCCAGGTACGCATTGCTGCGATGAACCTCCCTCTCCACCCCCTGGATGGCATTCAAAAGGGTAGTCTGCCCAACAATGAGCGTTCGGAGGAGGTCAATGACCTCCTCACTGAGGGCAGCGGGGGTAACAGGGGCAGGGCCTGAGGTGCCTGGGGCGAAGGAGATGCCCGGCTTCCTGGCAGAGCGGGCACGGGGCGAACGCTGAGGGGCTGCTGGGAGGGTGGAGATGGTGCGCTGGGTGGCGGCTGTACCTGTAATGGCAGGGGGCACGGATGGTGCCACCCCCGCAAGGGAGCTCCCTTCCGAGGACGTGTCCGTGTCGCTGCAGGGTCCAGTCGTCCCCGTTGTGGAGCTCCCCTCGCCCTCCGTCTCACTGGTCCAGTCAGACTCTGTGGCATGGCCCTCCTGGGCCATGTGAGATGCAGCTTCCTCCTGCCCCGATGCCACTTCTCCTCCGCCTGATGATGCTGATGCACACAAGCACAGAAAGACAAACAAAAAGGGGGGGAGGAGAGAGAAATAAAGAGATTTTGAGTACATGGATCACCGGTACAGTTAGCGGACATGACAGACACAGATGCCCCCTGCACTAAGTTGCGCACTTGGGGTCCGCTACGCATTCCGTGGAACATGCCCTACACGCCTAGAGTTGACAACTGCACCCATGGGTGACACGGCCCAGGGATGGCTGTACTGACACACTACTGAGGGTGGTGGCTGGGGACACAGGGGCTTACGGGGGTGCCCAGCCTACAGATATCGCCCTGGCCTAGGGGGACCCACAGCCCTCCTCCCCCACCCAGACACCTCCACTGCGCGACAACAGAGTAGATGATGCTTGTACTCACCCCCTTGTGTCTGCTGTGCTGCCCTCACGCGCCCATCCAAATCAGGGTAGGCCACCGCCAGGATCCGGAACATCAGGGGGGTCAGTTGACGGCAGGCACCCCGCCTACGTTGGGAGGCCATCCCCAGCAGAGACTCGGCGGTCTTCTTGGTCCCGCGGCGGATGTCCTCCCACCTCTTGCGGCAGTGGGTGCCCCGTCGATGGTGGACCCCCAGGGTCCGGACTTCCTTGGCGATGGCACGCCAAATCCCGATCTTCTCATGGGCGCGGACCTATGTGACACGTACAGGGAGGGAGAAATACCACGTTCAAGTTTGTCTGCATTTTCGTTGCCAGTGGCCCAACGCCCCCCATCCCCGCCAGGCCCAACATGCCCCCATCCCCGCCAGGCCCCCCGCCAGGCCCAACATGCCCCCCATCCCCGCCAGGCCCCCCGCCAGGCCCCCCGCCAGGCCCAACATGCCCCCCATCCCCGCCAGGCCCCCCGCCAGGCCCAACATGCCCCCCATCCCCGCCAGGCCCCCCGCCAGGCCCCCGCCAGGCCCAACATGCCCCCCATCCCCGCCAGGCCCCCCGCCAGGCCCAACATGCCCCCCATCCCCGCCAGGCCCCCCGCCAGGCCCCCCGCCAGGCCCAACATGCCCCCCATCCCCGCCAGGCCCCCCGCCAGGCCCAACATGCCCCCCATCCCCGCCAGGCCCCCGCCAGGCCCAACATGCCCCCCATCCCCGCCAGGCCCCCCGCCAGCCCCAACATGCCCCCCATCCCCGCCAGGCCCCCGCAGGCCCCCAAGCCAGCCAGTGGCCCCAAATCCATATTGAATTAAACTCACTTGTTGGTCTGGAGGACCGTAGAGTAGCGCATACTGGGGGAGGACCCCATCCACAAGTTTCTCCAACTCCTCTCCAGTGAAGGCAGGGGCCCTTTCCCCAGTCGCAGCAGCCATTGTCCCTTCCAGACCGAGGTCACAGCAACACTTGCAGTATAGGTCCTCTCCTGTGAAAGTTCAAGTCTCAAGTGGATAAGTAGATAGGAAATGGCGGTCACGTCCGCGGCGGTGCGTACCGCGGCGGGGCGTACCGCCACCGCCGGCGCCCTTCGCCATTGGCTCCTGAAACCCATAGGCTTCAATGTTAACCAATGCGGCTTCGCGCCGCGGTCTTCGACCGCCGACCGCCGCGGTGTGCCACGCCAGCGCATTGACCTCACATCCCATTGTCACACTTCACAGGTCAGGCAGGGTCCACATGGCTCAATTTCAACTGCGTCACACAGGCCTAGGCCTTGCATAGCCACTCAGACACGCCAATCACTGCATAGAGAATCGTTTACTGTGCAAGCTGTGAGTACGTACCTGTGGGTTGCTTGACTCTGTGCTCCATGTTGTCCTTCCTAGGCACCGTCCGCTGGGTTTGGCGAGGAGACGGATGAATCCTCGCGTGTACCGACCGCTGGTGGACCTGTCGACAATGGAAGAACGCCACATTATCCTGACCTACCGGCTTGACCGTGCCACTATACATGAACTGTGTGCCCAGCTGGAGCCCGACCTGATGTCCCCCATCCGCCAACCCACAGGGATTCCCCCTCTGGTGCAGGTCCTGTCAGTACTCCATTTCCTGGCAAGTGGGTCATTTCAGACAACAGTGGGAATTGCTTCTGGGATGTCTCAGCCCATGTTTTCGAAGGTGTTATCCAGAGTGTTGTCTGCCCTGATGAAATACGTGAGGAGCTACATCATTTTCCCTGAGGTGGGCGAATTGGCTACAGTGAAGGGTGATTTCTACGCCCTTGGACATATTCCCAACGTCATTGGTGCCATTGATGGGACCCATGTGGCTTTGGTTCCCCCAAGAGACAGGGAGCAGGTGTACAGGAACAGAAAAAGTTACCATTCCATGAACATCCAGGTGGTGTGTTTGGCTGACCAGTACATCTCGCATGTAAATGCCAAGTTCCCTGGGTCAGTGCATGACGCCTACATCCTGAGGAATAGCAGCATCCCTTACGTGATGGAACAGCTAGAGAGACACCGTGTATGGCTATTGGGGGACTCTGGGTACCCCAACCTGTCGTGGCTACTGACCCCAGTAAGGAATCCCCGGACCAGGGCAGAGGAACGGTACAATGAGGCCCATGGGCGTACTAGGAGGGTGATCGAACGCACCTTTGGCCTCCTAAAGGCCAGGTTTAGGTGCCTGCATATGACAGGTGGATCCCTAATGTACCCACCTAAGAAGGTGTGTCACATCATCGTGGCCTGCTGCATGCTTCACAACCTGGCTTTGCGCCGCCAGGTGCCTTTCCTGCAGGAGGATGGTCGAGACGGTGGTGTAGTGGCAGCTGTGGAACCTGTGGAGAGTGACGAGGAGGAAGACGACGGGGCTGAAACAGACAACAGGGACAGAATCATTGAACAGTACTTCCAATAGGACACAGGTAACAATTCAAACATAATTTAGTAAATGTGAACTACTCTCCTGCATCTCTGCTGCCTGTCTATTTGCCCCAGTGTATGATGACTGAGTTGTGGCTTTTCCCTCCCTATTTCAGATCTGGGGTCCCCACTACGAGTCCTGTGCTTCGTTTCCCCATGGACTACAGCTTTGTGGCAGCTGTTTGTTGACTTCACTATGTACAAGGACATATTTGCACTGTCATGTCAATTACAATATTTTGAAATCACAGCCAGACTCCAGATAGTTTTGTGCTAAATGGGTGTTTATTTCAGTGCTCAAAATGGGATGGGTGGTTTCAAGTGGGTGGGGGCTATGGTGAAGGAATGTCCATGGCAGAGTCCAGAGTAACAGTCACACAGGTGCATTGTCCAGAGGCCTGTGGAGAGATGGAGCATGGGCAGTTCAAGGATGGACAGGGTGACAATGTGGGACAGTGGGATGACATCAGGTGGTATCCTTTGCTGGCAGGGGTCTTGACATCCTACTCTGTCTTCTTGCGAGATCTCAGGGCCCTCTTGCGGGGTGGTTCTTCTCCTGCAGGAGATGGGGGTCTGGTGGGCTGCTGTTGTGCGGGGGCCTCCTGTCCACTAGCGCCGGCGGAGGTGGTTGGCTGTTCTTGGTCCAGGCTAGTGGCAGGGGCCCTTTGTTGTTGTTGAGTGTCCGTCCTGGTGTTGATGAGGTCCTGCAGCAGCCCTACCATGGTAACCAGGGTGGAGGTGAGGGCTCTGATGTCCTCCCTGTACCCCCGATAGTGTTCCTTCTGCAGTACCTGGATCTCCTGGAACCGGGCCAGTACTGTCGCCATCGTCTCCTGGGAGCGGTTGTATGCTCCCATGATGGTGGTGAGGGCCTCGTGGAGAGTGGGTTCCCTGGGCCCGTCCCCCCCCTGTCGCACAGCTGCCCTCCGAGTTGCCCTGTTTCCCTGGGCCTCTGCCCCCTGGCCGGTGTGCCCACTACCACTGCCCCCAGGTCCCTGTTGTTGTTGGGGTGGTGGGTTATCCTGGGTGCCCTGTAGTGGTAGACACACCGCAGATTGACGCGCCCTGGAGACAGAGGCATGGGCCCGCTGGGTGGGAGCTGTGCTGGTGTTCCCAGAGGGGTTTGGTTCTGTAGTGGCCTGTGCCTGTGTGAGGGGAACCGACTGTCCAGAGGTCCCCGATGGTCCGGGCTGGTCATCGGTGTCCAGGTCGACAGAGCTGCTGTCATCGCTGACGGCCTCTTGGGTGGGGGGTGTGGAGAATTCTGGGCCCTCCGTGGCGGTGTGTTGACGGTCGGGTCCTGCAGGGGTATAGAGGTATGGTTATAGTTTCAATGTGTGGCATATGGGTGTATCTGTGGGTTCCCGTGTCCCCAAGTGCTGGCATTCGTGTGTGGGGGCTTTGGTGAGGGTGGCTTGTGGGGGGGATGTGTATATGCATTGGGCATGCTTTGGTGATGGGTGTCCATGCTTAGTGGACGCATGCAGGCCTAGGTTTTGGGATGTGTGGGTTGTGATGGTGAGACATTGGCAGGGAATAGGTGTGCTGGGGGTGGGGGTGAGGATGGTGGTGGGGGTGAGGATGGTGGTGGGGGTGAGGGTGGGGGTGAGGATGGGGGTGGGGGTGAGGGTGGGGTTCGAGGATGGGGGTGAGGGTTGGGGTATGATTTGGCATGCAGGTGGGGGGGAAGCAGTAGTGAAGCTTCAACTTACCAGTATCCATTCCTCCGCCGACTCCTGCGAGGCCGTCAGGATGCAGGATGTTCAAGACTTCCTCCTCCCATGTTGTAAATTGTGGGGGTTGAGGTGGGGGTCCTCCGCCAGTCTTCTGCACGGCGATGTTGTGCCTGGATACCATGGAACGCACCTTCCCCCGTAGGTCGTTCCATCGCTTCCTGATGTCTTCCCGATTTCTGGGGTGCTGTCCCACAGCGTTGACCCTGTCGACAATCCTCTGCCATAGCTCCGTCCTCCGGGCAATGCTGGTGTATTGGACCTGTGTGCCGAAGAGCTGGGGCTCTACCCGAACGATTTCCTCCACCATGACCCTGAGTTCTTCGTCTGAGAAGCGGGGGTGTCTTTGGGGTGCCATGGAGTGGTGTGTATGATGTGTGGGGTGGAGTATGTGTAGTTAAGTGTGTTGAGTGTGGTGGTGTGTGTTGTTTTGTGTGTGGATATTGTGTGGGTGATGGTGTGGTGTGCCTCTGTGTGATGGTATTCTGTGATCGCTGCTGTGTCTCTCAGTGCTTCTTTCTGAATTTTTTGTCGTAGGGGTTTGTGGGTGATGTGGGTGTGTGTTTTATATTGTATTGTGTGTGTGGGAGTGGTGTGTGTATGTGTATCAGGTGTGTGGAATTCAAATCGGCCAATGTGGCTGAGTTTTGTTCGTTTGTGTGTATTCTGACCGCGGCGGTGTGTACCGCCAATGGAAAACCGCGTTTGAAAGACCGCCGCGTGGATTCGTGGGTCGTAATGGCATGGGCGTATTTCTGTTGGCGTGACGGTGGAGGTTTGGTCACCTCCACTTTTCCGCCGACCGCTGGTCTGGCGGTCTGTTGTGGCTGTCGGATTTTCGGAGGTTTGGCTGCTGCGGGTCAGAATGACCGTGGCGGGTTACCGCGACCGCGGCGGAATTATGGAGGATTTCTGACCGGCGGTAGGCGCCTTTTACCGCCGAGGTCAGAATGACCACCTTTATGTCCGTTCTTTCCCAAGTGATTCAGTAAGGCAACAGTATGATACCTACAGTCATCATTCATTTTGGACGCAATCAACAAGTCATCAATGTACTGCACTAGAGTCGAATTAAAAGGTAGTTCCAATGATTCCAAATCCTTCTTCAATATCTGATTGAAGATGGAAGGCGATTCTGAAAACCCTTGAGGAATTCGACACCAACTGTAAACATTTATCCAAGAATTTGAAACTGAAGAGAAATTGTCTGTCCTCGTGAAGAGGCACAGAAAAGAACGCTTGAGACAAGTCCACGACTGTGAACCACTCTGCATCGCATGGAACCTGAAACATGATCACGGCTGGATTTGGCACTAAAGGGCAACATTTTACCATTATCTCATTAATTTTTCTCAGATCCTGGACAATTCGGACTTTCCCACAAGGCTTTCTCAGACCCATTTATTGGTGAATTACATGGGTTGCTCATCACTTCTTTTAGGACCCCTTGCTTCACAAAATCTTCAATTATCTGCGTCACCTGTATAAGGACATCTTGTGCCATGTGGTACTGCGGTACCTGTGCATTTGGCTTCACGTCTACTTTGACTGGTTCTACTCCTTTTATCAGTCCCACTTTCTTTCCTGTCAAGTCCCACACTTTTTCTGTCACTGTCCCCTGCAATTCGGTTGGCAAATCGGTCACTGTGAACATCGGGAAGAAGCTTATCAAAGGGTACTCTTCATCTGTGGTCTCCGTCTCTAGTTCGGAGATCTGCCCATCGTCTCCATCATCACTGTTTGTCTGCACCTCTATTCCTTCATTGGAACAGGTGATTGAACACCTCAACTTACACAGCAAGTCTCTTCCCAGTAGGGACACAGGGCTTGAATCACAGACTACAAACCTGTGCAATCCCTGAAAAGTACCAATCTCAACTTGGACCGGATCTGTAATCAGGTTTGTCAGGAGCTGATTTGCTACTCCTACTACGTTTATAGTATGTCCTGAAAGCGGCAATTTCTGAACTTCTGCACTTCTGACCGTAGAGCGCGTAGCTCCTGTGTCAACCAGGAATGAAACCTTGTGACCCATCACCTTCCTCTGTGCATACGGTCCCCTCTGATCTACTTCTAGGGACGCTGCAAGCCCGCACTCTTCACTATCTGAACAATCATCCGACCATTCATCGTTTATTCCATTCTCACCACGTAATGGGAACTGTTGTACTGTATTATTTTGACACATTGTTTGGCCTGTGACCTGTTGAGGAAGCATCACCTGTTGCTGTCCCATCGGCGCTAAAGGCAACTGCATTTGCTGTCTAGGTACCAAGGGAATCTGCTGTTGCACTTTCTGCACCTGTGCTGGTTGCACGTGTGGCATTTGCACTTGTTGCATGGGCTGGAGACCAAGCATCTGAACCATGTTATTCTGGAAGTTTGGATTGGGACCCCTCATTCTTGGACCCCTTACATTTTGAAATGCACTGACATAATTGCTTTGTTGAACAACACCATCCTGCACCATCGTCGGACATTCCCGCTTCCAGTGTCCCACGCCACCGCATGCATGGCATGGTTACATCTTTTTCATCCCTTGCACGTCATTTTGAACCACAACTGTATTCAAATCTGGACCACAGTTCACAAATCCTCCTCGACCTCGGCCTCTCGGTTGCGTCTGAAACATTCAGTTCCCTTGAGGTTGATGTACCATCTGCTGCACTCCATTTCCCTTCATCCCTGCTTGAGCTGCCTTAATTTGCATCACCATCACCTTCTCCTTCAGCTTTCTTTGCTTCAATGCAGTCTCATCACTACAGTATTTCGCATACTGCAACACCTCATCAATGGGCTTCGCTTGCCAACAGATCAAATTATTCTTAATCATCTGGCTAATCTCCGGCCTCAACCATTCAACAAACCTGAACACAAGGTGATTCATGTCTTTCGGTTCTATGACCTCTGTGCCACAGCAATGTTTGAACGCCTTTAACAACCTCTCATAGTAAGCATGTATCGACTCTTTGCCTTCTTGTGCTGTTCGATCAATTTTCTGCCAATCAATATTTTGCGGTGACACCTTCTTCTTCAGAAACTCAATCACCTTATAGTAGTACTTCATCACCTCAGGAGATGGTGCTCCCGTAGCCCTGTCCCTCGCTGGTTCCACTGTCGGCCAATCCACACTCCTCTTGCACTCAAGCCACAAATCAGCTGGAACTATAATCTCAAACAGGGTATTTAGGTCTTCCCAAAGACACTTCGCAAGCTTCACAAACCTATCTGTCTGCTGGTACCATTCTATCGGCTTTTCCTTCAACCTGGGATAGTCATTCGTAAATGACAAAATGTCTCCCCTAGACCATGGTACATGAACTAGAACCCCTCCAGCCGTTTTTCTCATTGGTAAGATCTTGATTGTCCCCGTGTCTGACACAGCTTTCGCCTGCTGCGGCTCCAGGCAGTCACTTTTCCTCTTATCTCTCTTCTTTGCCCATCTGCCTTCCCACTTCTCTAATGCTCCCCAAACTTGAGCACTCTGCAATATCTCCTTAAGGTGTGCCTTCATTCCAGTAGACCTCATGTGATCAAAGTCTTTAGGCTCGAAGTCTAACCTGTAGCTCCTCTTCAAATGCTTGGCATTATCTAAGTCTATGCCATATTTGTCTGCCAAGTTTGTTAACCTCTGATGTACCTTACTCACTTGTTTGGTTATTTTTGGGCACAGATACCTCAATTCCGCCTCAGTGTATGACTCTAGTCTGTTCGCCCCCATAGTTCCTTCAACTAACTCAGCTGCTTCTACACCCAACCTCACAAAATTCAGGTATTCCTCTCTCTCCGACCGCTCTGCTGTTGCAGAAGCAGTCTGCGGAGTGTTAAGCTTGTCTACCATTCATTCAGCTGCTGCGCAGTTAACCCTTGCAACAAGATATTTCCAGATTGCACCATCGGCGGTTGTGACGCATTTGCACCCAATATCTGCGGAGTCAATAGACCCAAACCTGCTTGTCTCATTGTCTCTAAAGGAACCCCAATCGGACTGAAGTCCAACAAGGATCTAGACCTCTCAACTGTCTTTTCTCCCGGTGTCATCCCTTGAGAGCTTCCTGTTAACCCTCCTCTTATTACCTCTTGAGTCATTACTCCTTGATCGCATACATTAGGCTTCTCCTGTGCATATAGCGATACTGGCGGACCAACAGTAATCGACAAAGATATAGTAGCTGGTGTCTGTCCGTTTCCCAATCCTGGTGGAGCATTAACTCCCACAGCTTGATTCATTATAGGTGCTGTGACTGACTGCGGTCCTGTGACCGAAGTGTAATTCGGAACCATCTGTTGCGCGGCTGGGGCAGCAAATGTGGAGTTGGCTCAGTCTGCATTAATTTTGATCTTGTGTATACTGTATCAGGTGGCACCATCAAATTCGTAGTTGTCTCTAATACTGCGACATCAGGTAGAGCCTCTGAATTGGTGGTGGTTACAAATGTATCTGCGTCTCGGGTGCAGTGGATACACTAGCACCATTCTGTATCAGAGCTGTTGTGGTAACATTATTTGCCTGTGCTGCAGTTGTGGTTCCCTGATTTTGCGTCAGATTTACAGGGTCTGCACTAGTACTCGTCTATTGTCATGCATGGCATATGGTGGCGGTCGATAATGTAACAACTGATTGAGAAATTCATCATCATCTGAATCATCTGCGTCTGCCCAACACTTCTGAGTCTCTTTCTGCTTACTAGAGCCCTTGTCTGTTTTACAAGAGGCCTTTCTTCCCTGTGTTTCGGCTTCTTGAGTTATTGCCGGAAACATCCTAACTCTGTCTATTATTTCCCTTCTCCACATCCTAGTCTCACTATCCCATCTAGCTTTCACTAGAGTCTTTTCAGCTTTCCTCATTCTCCTCTCAAATTTCTGTTGCTGTTTCTGCATTGCCACCAGTTCCCAAATTGCTAACGCCTCAAACTGAGCTGGTCTCGGAGGTGGCTTCTGCTCATTTAACACCCTCCGCAAATTTTCCAAAATCCTTATATTGAACATTCCGTGCTCCGGAAACGCCAAACATCCTTCCTTTTCTGTCATTTTGCACCATTGCTTTAGCCAAAGGCAAGGTGCTACTCCCTTCTCTTCCATTACGGCATAAGCCGGAGTATCCTCTGGCGGTGTAGGCTCCCCCACACTTGCTGTAATGTACGCATCTCCCCTCAAAGCACTCTTTAAAGCCTTGAAAAACTTCATTTTAGCGTCTTTTATTTTGTTTAGAATCTAATCAGGAAGTGACTTTAAGTCCCAGGACACTCTTCACCTACCTTCCCAACCAATTGCCTCTCACGGGCGGCTGTCAATCCGTGCACGATACCTCTCGGCAACAGACCTATCCCAGCGCGGCTCCAATGACGTCACACCCACACACACTGCGGCTGACAAAGTCTTGTGGCTTGTCTTTCTCACACTAGTTCCACACAAACTAATGCAATATATTGCGAGCACCTTAACAACAAAACCCCAAATTTGCTGGTTTACTACAGGAAGGGTAACACAATCGCTTCAGAACTTTACAGAGATTTCACTTGAAGCCTCGGCCGCTACTCTCTCCTTCTCAGATCCCGCACTCGCAAACAGAATTCGACCCGCAAATCCTACTGTCGACTTGTCAATGGTTCATCCTAGTGCACTTTAGAACTTGCCAAATCTCCATCGAAGGTTTCACTCACACACTTTGACTCAAACTCGACCATGCCCGATTGACCTATTAAACCGCGCAAATTACAACATAAACCAAGTGTCTCATACACTTATCAATATACTCCGGAGTCTTAGACCACTCCGGGTCCGTACATCACCAACCAACCACGTGGACAATTTTTTAGCACAAAGCGTCACACTCACATGAAGTTCACCGACTTCCCCACTCTCATACTGCGGAGTACGCCCACTCCTACTAAAACATTACCTGGCCTAATTTATCACAAATCTCACAATTCACCTAGGATATGCATAAGCTGAGCAAGCTCAAATTCTACGTCACACATACTATCACTAGAATGCCGAGAACATACCCAACTCACTTAGGCAAGCTCTGAGATTCCGGGAAAGTCACTGGGGACTTAAGGGCACATCATATCTCCAATTTGCATTATTTCAAAAAAACTATTTTAAAACAATGGTCCCTCGTACTAGGGCCCAAAAGGGCCTAAACCGTCCTCTGCTACCAGAACTGATAACGCGTCCCGTCTTAGATAATTTAATTAGTCTGGGACTCGTTTTAGGCCGATGAATCTTTTGACCCTGATTGGAGACACCTTAGAACGAGGCAATTAATCAACATACCAATCAATGTCAACAATATTTTCAATAAGAAATCAATTTAACTCAGACAATGACATCAGTGAGAATCGGAAACCACCATGACCTCCCAGTCATGAATAACCACACCAGTTTAGTGTTTTATGATATTTATTCCCTATTGATTACACTTCTACTAGCAGGTTTATTAGTCTCAATACCAAAAAAACACATCAACACAATAATAATATGACAACTTGAATAGGACTTCAGCAATGCAAAAATCATAAACATTAGAACAAAGCACGACGTCAACATGGATTAATCTTAGCAGAGTATTATTAGTGTATTATTCAACAAAGCATAGATTCAGTCATTTGTCTGTCTGCGTTCATTCAGTGAACTCCTTAACTAACTTCGAATTAGCATTGGCATGTTGGGCTTCATGCAAAACAATTTAGCAACACAAATTTAGAAAAACATCTAACTATGGTCTCTATCAAAATTAGCAGTTGCTACCTAGAAGAAAAGGCAAACAGACAATTACAGTTTCATCATTATATAGTTACCCTCCGTAATGGGTCAGCATACAGAGTCAGTCTTTGTCCTCAGGACATCAGTTGATTCGCCATCAGCCAGGAAACTCAGCAAAGTTCAGCAAGACGGGGCATAAGGAACACTTCCCTCATAAGGAGGAAAAGTATAGAACGGGCTAGGCAAGGTGAAGATGGTTCGAAGAATCAAACAGCAAAGTCTTTAAGAGAGAGTGAGAAGGTGTCTAGGCAATAACAAAGGCACGTAATGGCTATATCAAAGGCAGCATGGAACGGCAAGGATAACGGCAAAGAATGGCTTTTAAAAACCTGATTTCTCCTCGTGTCTTATGATTATATCAAACTTGTTGTACAGTCCACACATTTCCAATTGGACAAGTTTTGGTGCATCATTATCTCCATCCAATAGTCCACTTGTCGCCTCATTAAGATTGTCACCTCATAACAGTTCTCACGTAGTTTATTGGCTCCTGTAATTGACGTCCCCAATGGGTAGAATGTCAGGTACAATTTCATGTTCTCGCTGTCTTCTCACAGACCCAGTCAGTAGTTCCATTGTCTTAACCAGTTCAGATGACCTTGTACCTGTTGCAAGTTTACACTGTTACATTCTGCGAGAATGTCTCCTTGGGCAAGTCGAGTCTCATGAGAAAGAATTTACCACGGTTACACACATCTTCTATCTTCTGGAAAAGTATGGCTACATGTCCTTCAGCAAGTCAGCACAATGCACGTTAGAATACACATTTAATATGAAACCGGACAGCTAGGCCCCGACTCATGCTAACTAAGGCCTAGTGATTAATTAGCAAAAACCTTAACATATAATTCTTAATACTAATACAAAATCACACACTAGTACATTAATATTTAATCATTAGTCAATTTAATTTATCATGGTATACATTGGTGGCCACTCCCCGTGGGCACATTTCATACGCACGTTTAGTAAAAGCACAGTAATACATTTTCTATGCAGTATCATTATACATTAATTCTCAAACATTTCATGTTAATTTTGATTGAAAAACTACACTCCAACACTAGCATAGCAACAACTGTAGGGATTCTCAAAGAGCCCTATGCAGGATTTTTATAAACTTCCCTGATGCCACAATGCCTAGAATTCATTACAACACAGAGATCCAGATTTAAGAGGGCCTAGCGCCATTCCAATGCCACATTAGCTGCCTTTTTTTTACGCTAATGCGGAGCTGGAAGGCCAAAAAAGCGGCGCCATATTTACAAAGTGGCGCAATGCTTGCATTGCGCTGCTTTGTAACCCCTTGTGCCGTATAATGCCTGCACCAGGCATAATGTATGCAAGGGGGGGCGTTCCGGCACTCGGGAGGGCTAAAATAAATGTCACTAAGAGACTTCTTTGCTTCATTTTTATTGGCATATTTAGCACCTGTTTTCAATGGGTCTCTGGGTGCTTTGCAGGATTAATGTCAAATTTTTCTACGCTAATCCTGCAAAGCGTTGGACTATCGTAAAAGATGATGACGCTAGTACCCTGGACTACGGCCATGGTGCGCCGTATTTTAAACACGCTCCACTCTTGGTGGCATTAGGGGGGCACTAAAGAGTGCAAGTAGCGCTGCGCACATAAATCTGCCCCAGTATTTCTCAACACTATACAAGATTCGTATAACAGTTCCATTTTGGCATTTTCACCCACTATAAATAATGGCAAGTGTTTCCTGGCAAAAATTTGTCAGTCAGCACATTATTTCAACACTTCACAAGCTGTTTCACAGGAATTGGAGTTTAGCTCTAAATCCTTAATCACGTTCTTAGTAAATAGTCTGTTCTGTGCCTCTGAAAGGTATCTGATGGTCAGCTTGGTTGCCGGATCAATCACAAGTGAGGGTCTCTAGCCTCTGTAGCCCTCTCCACCCCGAGCTATAAAAGTATGGTCATTAATATAGGCATGCTCACTCTCTTTCCTTGTCCATCAGTTGTGTAGGCCTGAAGGCCCTTAACCTCTCTCTGATGGTAATTTTGGTATTTAACAATTGATCTTTGTCTGCAAATATCTGCAGAGCCATCAGTAATTTGTAAGTGATTTAATTTTTTTCTTAAATGGAAGCCAAAAATACGGTACAGCAGAGGTTTGAGAGATTAGAGCATGCAGGACTAAGTATTCCTTGAACTGCTGACTTATTGACTTTGATATGTTTTCTGTTTAGGAGCCATTTGAAATTAAATAAAACCGGCAATCATTTTTTTTTAACTTTTTGCTTTACCCGGTGGGTTACCCTCAGAGTTATTTGTATCAAAAATACGATTTTGCCAATTTCCCATCTCTCCTTCTTCCTCTTTTTCGCAACTGAGCATTTTCCTGTAAGGAACTCCCTTGTTGACATTTTACACCCCAGTAACTGCATGATAAATATTAGTAAATGAATTGATGCCATATCCCTGAGTGATTGTATCCATACAGTCACAGAAAGCTCTAAAACATGTGCTGTAAAATGTATGAGTTTCTAACCGAGTACATATTTGAATATCTTAGTGAGCCCTAACATCATGTGATTTATATTGCTAAGAAGTATTTTACAATAAGTATGAGGCTTGAATGACCAGTTAGCAAAATCACAGGAAGTTTTGTATACCAGTAATATGTATAGTGGCCTGTTAATTAGATACGGTTTACAAAGTTCTGATGTGATACCTGTTCCTAGTTTAAGGAAAGTGTAAATGGTTTAGCCACATGCCCCTCAGATATTTTCAATAGCAGTTACGTCTTGAGCATAAGCCAGAACTGACAAGCTAAGGTGTCTTTTAAAAGATGTTGCATTAAGGTGAATTGATGTTTGATTTTAGGCAGAAAATAGCTTAAAATATTGAGTCATATTATAAAAACTTAGCAAGTTTCAACTGCAGCAGCTCTGCTTATAGTGCAGAAGCTGGACTCTCAATCATGAAAGGGATACAGGACCAAGCCGCTTCTAATCAGTGACTGCTTTGTGGCTATGGAATGAAACATGTACATGAATATTATACCAAGCGTAATTTCCCCTCCCGTAAACCTCAGCGTGCCAGTCACCAGTTTCAGTAGAATTCAGCACGTTGAACCACGGACTAGCTTCAGTCCAATAATTCCAGCATCCCAGCGGGAAGTACGAACCGACTATAGTGCACAGAAGTCACTATACCTATAAGATCATTTCCAGCAACCATTTGACTCTATCGACATCCAACCACGGAGCAGACTATACCATAGAAAACCTAATATGCCATGAGTGAAATACATACTGTTCTTTACCCATATAGCTATCCTCTATAAGATGACTAAAGAAAGAAAGTGCTACAAGTTGAAACATTTCCAACATATTTTTAAATAGACAGGTTACATTCAATAATAACATATTTAATAAGATATAGCTATGATTTGACAAAGCACATCCATCTATCCACCAATCACCATCTCCCCTCCAGTTTAGGAAAGAAAAGGTAAGACTCACCTCCTCTTAGCTGCTGGGCCTTTTCCCCCCCAGTGCTGAGCCCTTTTTTGGCTATTTGGGGTAGTTCGTGCTTAGGCCTTCATAACTTTTTGTCCACATAAGCTATCCACGCCAAATTTGTGTCCTTTTTTTCCAACATCCTAGGGATTCTAATGGTACCCAGAGTTTGTGGTTTCCCCTGGAGGAGACCAAGAAAATAGCCAAAATACAGTGAAAATTTCGTTTTTTCCAAAAAAATGGGAAAAAAGGGCTGCCGAAGAAGCCTTGTGGTTTTTTCCCTGAAAATGCCATCAACAAAGGGTTTCTGGTGCTAAAATCACCATCTTCCCACCTTTCAGGAACGGGCAGACTTGAATCAGAAAACCACATTTTCCAACACAAATTTGGCATTTTACTGGGACATACCCCATTTTTACTATTTTTGGTGCTTTCAACCTCCTTCCAGTTAGTGACAGGAATGGGTGTGAAACCAATGCTGAATCCCGGAAAACAAAAAATTTCTGAAAACTAGACAAAATTCTAAATTCAGCAAGGGGTCATTTGTGTAGATCCTACAAGGTTTTCCTACAGAAAATAACAGCTGAAATAAAAAAATATTGAAATTGAGCTGAAAACAACAGCCATTTTTCTTTATGTTTTACTCTGTAACTTTTTCCTGCGATGTCAGATTTCTGAAAGTAATATACCGTTTTGTCTGCTGGACTCTTCTGGTTGCGGGGATATAAAGGGCTTGTAGGTTCATCAAGAACCCTAGGTACCCAGAGCCAATAAATGAGCTGCACCCTGCAGTTGGTTTTCATTCTATACTGGGTATACAGCAATTCATTTGCTGAAATATGAAGAGTGAAAAAGAGGTATCAAGAAAACCTTTGCATTTCCAAAATGGGATCAAGATAAGGTTTTGAGGAGCAGTGGTTATTTGCACATCTCTGAATTCCGAGGTGCCCATACTAGCATGTGAATTGCAGGGCATTTCTCAAATAGACGTCTTTTTTACACACTCTCTTATATTTGGAAGGAAAAAATGTAGAGAAAGATAAGGGGCAATAACCCTTGTTTTGCTATTCTATGTTCCCCCAAGTCTCCCGATAAAAATGATACCTCACTTGTGTGGGTAGGCCTAGTGCCCGGGACAGGAAATGCCCCAAAACACAACATGGACACATCCCATTTTTTGATAGAAAACACAGCTGTTTTTTCCAAAGTGCCTACCTGTAGATTTTGGCCTCTAGCTCAGCCGGCACATAGGGAAACCTACCAAACCTGTGCATTTTTGAAAACTAGAGACCTAGGGGAATCCAATATGGGGTGACTTGTGGGGCTCCGACCAGGTTCTGTTACCAAGAATCCTTTGCAAACCTCAAAAAGTGGCTAAAAAAACAAGTTTTCCTCACATTTCGGTGACAGAAAGTTCTGGAATCTGAGAGGAGCCACAAACTTCCTTCCAACCAGCGTTCCCCCAAGTCTCCCAATAAAAATGATACCTCACTTGTGTGGGTAGGCCTAGCGCCCGCGACAGGAAATGCCCCAAAACACAACGTGGACACATCCCATTTTTTGACAAAATACAGAGCTGTTTTTTGCAAAGTGCCTACCTGTAGATTTTGGCCTCTAGCTCAGCCGGCACATAGGGAAACCTACCAAACCTGTGCATTTTTAAAAACTAGAGACCTAGGGGAATCCAAGATGGGGTGACCTGTGGGGCTCTGACCAGGTTCTGATACCCAGAATCCTTTGCAAACCTCAAAAAGTGGCCAAAAAAACAAGTTTTCCTCACATTTCGGTGACAGAAAGTTCTGGAATCTGAGAGGAGCCACAAATTTCCTTCCACCCAGCTCCCGATGACAGAAAGTTCTGGAATCTGAGAGGAGCCACAAATTTCCTTCCACCCAGCGTTCCCCCAAGTCTCCCGATAAATATGATACCTCACTTGTGTGGTTAGGCCTGGTGCCCGCGACAGGAATAGATCACACAACGGTCAATGTTGGTCCTTACATGAGGCAGCTGTTGACCCTGGGGTGATCCATTCCTGACACAGGCACTAGGTGTAGGCACTCAAGTGGGGTAGTGTTTTTATCAGGACAGATGAGGAGTCACTGGGTGGTAGGAATGTTGTGGATCCCAGCATATTCCTGTAGTTTGTGTGACAGAAATGCGAGAAAAATTTAGTTTTTTTTCAACATTTCAGCTTTGCAGGGTATTCTGGGTAAGAAAACTTTGGGGAATCCACACAAGTCACACCTCTGTGGACTCCCCCGAATGTCTAGTTTCCAGAAATGTTTGGGTTTAGTGCGTTTCTCTATATGGCCGCCGAATCCAGGACCAAAAACACAGGTGCCTGCCTTACAAAACCAGTTTGTTTTGCCATAGATAATTTTGATGTCTCCACAATATGATTTGGGTGGTGGAATTTGGGGCTGAACTAAATTGGGGAGCTCCCAAGAGAGCACTCTCTCTCTCTCTCTCTCTCTGCTTGCCGCCGCATTCACCTGCTCTCTGGGTTGGCCTAACCCACTATTACCCAGTTGCACGAACAGCTTGCGAAGGGACAGCAGGACTGTCCTCATCACCTCCCTCATAATGTACTGGAAGAGGAGTTATCGAATGGGACTCCTCTGACTGGAAAATCACTCCCAGAATCTGCGCCATTGTCCTATCCCTCAGATGCTGTCTCAGTATCTGATGTCTCAGTCTCGGATCCTATGTCAGAGCGGTCCTCTATAACCCGAGTGCAGGCAGCAGTCATCCATCAAGATGCCATCTCTGCTATTGGCTAAACTGTTGCTCTAAAACACTAGCCTACGTAGACAGTCACAAAATCGATGGTGTGTGTGAGATACGTGCAACAGTAGAGGCCACCTTACCTGCGCTTCTTCCCTCAATCAGCACGTACTTTCAAGACACTCAAAAAACACCTTGTCACATACCATTCGTCACAGTCTTTAGCACCTCCTGCGCCCAGTCCAACAATCATTATTGGTGCTCCCACTCCCTCCTCCTCGGATTCCCTCATTACCACCCAGCAAAAGTGCCCTTCATCTCTCCATAGCCGCCCTCCACCCGCACATACATTTCATTGGTATTATAGCACTGGTAATGGCTGACATTACTAATGTACTCAGCTATTTACATAAAATACAGATTTGCTCTTTGCAGTAGGCATATAAACCTTCTGCGCTTCTTTATGGCACTAAAACTGCCACTAGACAAGTCGGACCCTTTTCCCCCCAGGGAAACCACACACATATTGACAAAAGTGATATATATATGACAGCCAACCACCTGAAACTCAACTCAAGCAAAACCGAAATAATCGTCTTTGGCCCACACAAAAACACCTGGGACCCCTCATGGTGGCCCACCACGCTAGGCCCTGCACCCACCCCCCGCCAACCACGCACGCAACCTCAGCATCATCCTAGACTCCTCCCTCTCGATGACCCAACAAATCAACACTCTCACCTCCTCATGCTTCTACACACTCCGTATACTGAAAAACATTCAAATGGATCCCCACAGAGACCAGAAAAACTGTCACTCACGCACTCATCAGCAGCAGCTTGATTACGGAAACGTCCTCTACGCCGGCACCACTCTAAAACTCAAGCGCAAACTACACGCATCCAGAACTCAGCAGCACGACTCATCCTCGACCTCCCCCGACACGAACACATCTCTCCACACCTCAAATCCCTCCACTGGCTCCCCATTGACAAAAGGATCACCTTCAAGATCCTCATCCTCGCACACAAATCACTCCACAACACAGGCCCTGCCTACCTCAACGAGAGTCACCTTCCACACCCCCACACGAAACGTCCGCTCAGCTGACCTCTCTCGCGCCTCTGTCCCCCGCATCAAACACACCACCACCGGGGGTAGATCCTTCTCCTACCTTGCACCCAAAACCTAGAACGCCCTCACAACCCACCTTCGCAAGACCCAAAACCTACTTCTTTTCAGGAAGGGCCTCAAAACCTGGCTTTTCGAACAAAGAACCTCCCAGCCCCTTTCCCTCCCCCCGTCCCCCCCCAGCGCCTTGAGACCCTCACGGGTGAGTAGCGCGCTTTATAAATCTCTTTGATTGATATATATAGATCTACCTCTATATATATATATATATCTATCTACATAGATATATCTATAGATATATCCATGTACATAGAAATATCTATAGATATATCCATGTACATAGATATATCTATCTACATAGATATATATATATAGATCTATATATAGATCTATTTTTTTTAGTTGCTGTATGGTTTCCTTGGGGGCCAAAATGGCCCCCAGGGAAACCCTACAACATCTAAAAAAAAATATTTGAGCGACCCCCTGTCATTTTATTAAATTTTTTATTTTTTTATTTTATTTTGGGGAACAAAGCTGTGCTGCGATCGGGGGCCAGGAAACACTTTCATGAAGGCCTCGTAAGACTCTCCCCTTTCTTACGAGGCCTTCCCGAATGTGGGGAAGGCCGTTTTCCCTATCGAAGCAGGAAGCGCGCGCTGACGTCACAAAGGGGCGGGTGGGGGACGGGGGGAAATACGGAAGCTTCCGTGTCTCCCGGGAAAAGTAAAAAAATAAAAAATAATTGCACCCGAGGATTTATTAACACCCTCCCTGGTGTCGGCCACTGGTCGTGACCCGCACCAGGGAGGTAGTGCGGGCGTTTGCCAGTGGCCATCGCCCGCATTTAAGGGGTTAAAGAATCTCCCCATGGCTGCAAAGCCCACCTACCTCATGTCATGTAATCTGTAAAGGTCACTCGACCCTGCATCCTGCATCTTCCGTGTTGACTGCCATGGCTTCTCTCCCCTTTTGCTGCACTACCCCAATATATTTTAAAGTGTTTCAGTGCTTTATAGCTAGGGCTGCATCATATAAAGCCACATCCATAGATTTGTACCTACTTGAATAAACATTTTCACACCCAGCTAGAATAACTTCATGATTTTCATGCTATTAACCTTTTCAGATTCCACTGGTAGTGCTGTTGAATTTAGAACTATCTATGCAGCGGCATAAATTCTGCTGATTTATTAAGGTATTTTCTTGGTGTTAAATTCCCCTATTCTATTAGACTCCATTTTGCCTCTGAAGCTCTTATTACAGGGCATATTCATCATACTTTCACTTCTGAAAGGGAAAGGGCAGGAATGCACCGTATTTAACATCATACAGTGCATTCATGTCCTTTCCTTGCGCTGACACACTTTTGACTGCGTATCACCAATGCCCTAAGCCAAGCACCTTAAATCCTGGTTTGCAGAGTGTTGTGAGGATCCGCATAAAAAATGCATCAATCAGCCAAAGAAATGCATTGTTCCGAAATGCAGCGAGGCTGCATTGTGAGGGCCTGTGTCATCATCGAGGATCCTGTCTACAGGGCTTGTGATATGAAGTCCCATGTCAAGGATGTGATGCGGAGTCCAGCGTGTCGGTTCCGAAGAGCTGCCCTGTGCAGCAGAGGAGATGCATCTGTTCCATTGGTAGAAGCACCTTTAGGACCACTTCCAAGGGTTCAGGACTGGGGTGGCACCACTGACAAGGTAGGCTTATAAATGGCAGAGTCAAGGTGCAGATGCACGGTTGTTGGAAGCCTGTTGTGTCTTTGAGGCTTCAGATCAGGTAGCCAGCCAGCAAGCCCTTAGAGTCACTCTGGGTTTGTGGTTCAAGAAATGCGGATCCAGTCCTCCTCATCCCAGTCAAGAGGGCAGCAGGTCAGCACAGGAGGGCAGCAGTTCCTTCAGAGCAGTAGTCCAGCAGAGTGGCAGTCCTTTCAGCAGCACAGAAGCCCTTCTTCATGGCAAAGAATCCACGAACCTAGAAGTGTAATGAAGTGGTGGTGTCTGAGATCCAGTGTTGTTCACTGTTGTGCCTTTGAAAGGAGGAGAAGCTTCTAGGGGCTTACCATTGACATGCACAGGTGTTCTCCTTCCTGGCCCCAGATTAACTACATGGGGTGTGCAGTCCTTTGTGTTGAGCCTGGATGCAGCCTATTCAAGTGTAACTGGGCTTTGCCAACCACTTCCCTCCCATCCTGCCAGTGATGGCCCATCCAGTCACACCTAAGCTCCCTGTTGTGTGTAGTTGTCCAGGAGAAATACACAAAGGCCAACTATCTCCCACACCCAGTCATGTGACCCAGAGACAGGCTACAGCACCAAATCGCTAAGGCTACAAAATGTTAGGATTTTAAATTGTGATTCCAGAGACACCAAACACGAAAGGGTTACCTGTTCCCATTTGTAAATTACACCTATAAAATGTAATAACGTAATTACAATGTTATCCTATGGAAAAGGTAGGCCTCGAGGTAGTGAAAAGCAAGCTTCTCACAACAGGACACATAAAACTTAAAAGTACATGTCCAACTTCTAAAATGCATTGCACCCTGCCTACTGGGTATCCAGGCCCCTCCCACAGAGAAATCTGCAGTAGTAAAACCACAAAAGGCAGTAGGTGCAAGGCATTGTTAATCTTGATCACAAACGTTTACGAATGTGGGCATTCACAGACTGGTCTCTGTCCCTTTACCACTCTATAAATGGTCTGAAATTTACTGCAGCCACAGGCTAGAGTAACTTCCTTTCCAAGATGGAAAAGGGAACGGATTCCTTGGTGGAACTACTGTAGAGGAAGGGCTAACTCTGTAGGGACAAATGATCTCCCAGTGGGAAAAAATGGAAAAAGGTGCTTGTTGCAAAATGGATTCTGCCCATATAGTAAGCCTTGATATTTGTGTTTTTTGGATCACTCATGTATTGGACTTTTTAGTGTGGGTTAGGCTCACTACATGTGTTTCACCCATGGTAAGCACATGGTAAATGGACTGCATGTGTTTACTGGCAGTGTCAACCAAGTTAAGACCTCTGCTACATAGAAAGGGTAAGGTGCACTTGTCCGGTTACACAGCTAGATGTGTGCACACCCTTGGGCACACGTGTGCTGCCTGTGTGTTTTCAGACTACTATTGTGCATAGCTCACTGACTGTGCACAGGTAGGCTGATGCAGTGGGGACTCTGCAGGGTTAGATATTGACCTGGGGTAGGCTTTACAATATTAGTGGGAACTCATAAGTATGTTATGTCTGCAATGACACATTATAGGGGAGGAAAGCTGCCTTAGTGTGCAGTCTAGCTTCCCTTTGGCCTACAAAGTTCATCAAAATATCAAAATGGGATGAAACGTGTGCCAAGATGGATTATACAAGTCCCAAGAAGCTATATGTACCTCTCATGGGTTATCCGGAATTGTTATATTTTTTTGGCACACCTCGAAGTCGGAGCACAGGCCTTTTGACACCCTGCTGGGCCACTTTAATTTCATTTCTCCCCAGCAGAAAGACAGAAATACCTCCCCACACAAAAGGAGTAATTAACAGTGCTTCCCTCAGCCCCTAACCAAGAAGGGGTGGGGAAGAAAATCTCTATATGTTAATTAGCTGTCACACTGCACCAGGGCTGGGGACTGCCCAGGCCCAATGAACAAAAGGAGGGAGCCCCAACAAAGGGAGCCAACAAAGGAGAGGGGGGGTCCTCTTTGAAGTTTTGGTGGGAAAGGCCCTAGCAGTGATATCAGTGAGGGGCAGAGATGATGCCCGCAGAGGAGATGTGACCAGGGGCTCCTGGATGAAGCCATCTTGAACTATCCCAGTATGCTGTGCAGGAAGGTTGGGACAGGGGAGGCAAGGTGATTTGGCGTCACAGGATTGGCCAGGGGTGCTTGGCTTCTAGAACTTTCCACCCACTTTCAAATCTCTTTCACAAGGGAGAGAGAACGTTGTTGGTGTTTTTATGCTTTTTGCTGCTGGACCCTGGAACTGCGACAGCCAGGGACGACTGTTATCCCCTGATGCCAAAAAGGACTAAAGTATTCTGGCTCCAGTTGACTCTAGGAACAATGGGCCTCCAAGGCCCAGTAAGACTGGCCTCCTATTCCCCCTGAAGACTTTTTAGGGGAAATATCTGGACTTCTTTACTCAGAGCCAAAGACCAGGAGGAAATCCTGCTGCAGGGATCTAATGGAATCAGCTCCAAGCAAGGTACACCACCTTTGAGTCCAGGAGGCCTTGTCGAACTGGTCCTAGTGGTTAGAACTCACCACCAGGAGTAAATCATGCTCACAAATGTCAGAATCGGTCCCTTAGGGCACATGTTATGGCCGTTTTAAGGTTGGTGATGCTTGATTGCTGTGTCCGGCTCTGTCCCCAGTGAGAAGTTACCACCAGGGCGGGCCCGGCCCTTGGGTCATTGCAAGGAGTATTTTAAAATTGAAACCCTGGGTGGGAGCGTACATCAGGCCCCATCTCCAGAGCCCAGAGGCCCAGGTTTATGTATCTTGGGTGCCTGGGAACCCATCTTTGGGCCCCCGCCTACAAAAAGCAATGGGTAAGCCCCTTCTAAGAGGCAACGAAGAAGCATGAACCCCAACTCCAGGCCCTCAATGTTGCCATTGAGTGGAGGCACCATTGTTCCCCCCCACCCCTGAGAGGAGGAAAGGCGCTTGGGACACATTCTTTGGGCCGGACACCAACAGGAGCAGGTTAGCACCACTGCACTCACTTTGCTAGTGGTGCTGTCCCATGCCCTGTCTGAGGAGAGTGTGGTGGCCACCACGGATGAACTCCCTACCTGTAGGTGAGAAGAGCTGCTATCTCCCGCAGTAGCTATGGAGGTGTTGCCTATTTGGGGAGCCAACTGGGGCAGCCAGGAGTGAGCTCCCCAGCTGCTCCAACAAATGGAGGAATGTGGGGTACCTGGGTGTGCTGGGCACCCCCAGGAAATGAAGACAAAAGGAGGCATGATGCTGCACAGAAAAAAAGAAAAGCTGCTCTCCCAGGTACAATGGGTGAGCCGCTCATTCAACACTATGGCTTTCAGGGAGGAATCAATCAATCAATCAATCGCATTTATAAAGCGCGCTACTCACCCATATAGGGTCTCAAGGCGCTGGAGGGGGGGGGGGGTCAGTGCTCGAAGAGCCAGGTCTTGAGCTGCCTTCTGAAGGAGAGGTGGTCAGGTATGGCGCGAAGGTGGCTGGGCAGAGAGTTCCAGGTTTTCGCTGCTACGAAAGAGAAGGATCTTCCTCCGGCGGTGGCTTTGCGGATGCGGGGTACGGCTGCCAGGGCCTGTCCGGTCGAGCGTAGAGTGCGCGGAGGGGTGTAGAAGGAGACGCGGTTGTTGATGATTTTGGGTCCGAGGTCGTGGAGGGCTTTGTGTGCGTGGGTGAGGAGTCGGAAGGTGATCCTCTTGTTGACTGGGAGCCAATGAAGTCTCTTCAGGTGTCCGGAAATGTGGTGGTGGCGGGGTATGTCCAGGATGAGTCGTGCCGCAGCGTTCTGGATCCGTTGTAGTTTCCTCTGCAGCTTGGTGGTGATGCCGGCGTATAGGGTGTTCCCGTAGTCCAGGCGGCTGGTGACGAGGGCGTGGGTGACGGTCTTCCTGGTGTCGGTGGGGATCCAGCGGAAGATCTTGCGGAGCATGCGGAGGGTGTTGAAGCATGCCGAGGTCACCGAGTTGACCTGTCTGGTCATGGAGAGGGATGAGTCCAGGATGAAGCCGAGGTTGCGTGCGTGGTCGGTGGGTTGGGGAGTGCTGCCTAGGGCGGGGGGCCACCAGGAGTCGTCCCATGCGGCGGGAGTAGGGCCGAGGATGAGGACCTCCGTCTTATCTGTGTTCAGTTTCAGCCGGCTGTCTGTCATCCAGTTCGCTACTTCCTTCATTCCTTCATGTAGTCTGGTCCTAGCTGAGGTGGGGTTGTTTGTGAGGGATAAGATGAGCTGGGTGTCGTCGGCGTAGGATATGAGGTCGAGTCCGTGCTTGCGTGCGATGTTCGCCAGGGGGGTCATGTAGACGTTGAAGAGAGTGGGGCTGAGGGAGGATCCTTGGGGTACGCCGCAGATGATCTCCGTGGCTGTGGATCTGAAGGGGGGCAGGCGGACTCTCTGAGTCCTTCCGGAGAGGAAGGAGACGATCCATTCCAGGGCCTTGCCTCTGATGCCGGCGTTGCTGAGGCGGTGTATCAGGGTGCGGTGGCAGACCGCGTCGAAGGCTGCAGAGAGGTCCAGGAGTATGAGGGCCACGGTTTCTCCCTTGTCGGTCAGGGCTCGGATGTCGTCCGTGGCTGCGATGAGGGCGGTTTCGGTGCTGTGGTTGGCCCTGAAACCGAACTGTGTGGGGTCGAGGGAGTCGTTGGTTTCCAGGGCGGTGGTGAGTTGAGCGTTGACGATTTTCTCAATCACTTTGGCGGGGAATGGTAGGAGAGAGATGGGCCGGAAGTTTTTGAGTTCGGTGGGGTCTGCTGTAGGTTTCTTTAGGAGGGCGTTGAGCTCTGCGTGTTTCCAGCTCTCCGGGAAGGTGGCAGCGGTGAGGGAGGCGTTGATGACGTCTCGGAGGTGCGGTGCGATGATGTTGTCGGCCTTGTTGTAGATGTGGTGCGGGCAGGGGTCTGATGGGGATCCGGAGTGGATCGAGTTCATGACGCGGGTGGTCTCCTTGGTGGTGGTAGGGCTCCAGGTGAGGATGGTGGTGATGTCGGTGGCGGGTTCCGGGTGGGGGTTTGCGTTGGGGGTCGGGAAGCTGTTGTATATGTCGATGATCTTGTGGTGGAAGAAGGTTGCGAGGGAGTCGCAGAGGTCCTGTGAGGGGGGAATAGGGTTGTTTTCTGCGTCCGGGTTGGAGAGCTCTTTGACGATGCCAAATAGTTCCTTGCTGTTGTGGGCGTTGTTGTCAAGTCTGTTCCGGTAGGCTGTTTTTCGTGCGGCGCGGAGGTGTTGGTGGTGTTGGCGGTTGGCGTCCTTGAGAGCTGACATGTTCTCTTCGGTCTGGTTGAGGCGCCACGCCTTCTCGCGGGCGCGGCATTCTTTCTTGGAGTTCTTGAGGTCGGGGGTGAACCAGGAGTTTTTCTTGTGGTTGTTGGTGTTGGCTTGAGTCTTCAGGGGGGCCAGGAGGTTGGCGCAGTCGGAGATCCAGCTTGTGAGGTTGTTGGCAGCTTCGTTTGGGTCGGTGGTGCTGGTGCGTTGGTTCTGGGAGAGGGTTGATGCGAGCTGTTCAGTGGTGATACGATTCCAGTGTCTTCTTGGTGGTTGCTGGGTGTGGTGAGGCACGGTGGTCTTCTTGAAGCTGAAGTGGACACAGCTGTGGTCCGACCAGGTGAGTTCGGTGGCATGGCTGACGGTGATGTGTTTGCTGGAGGAGAAGATGGGGTCGAGCGTGTGTCCGGCGTGGTGGGTGGGTGTGTTGACTAGGGGCGGTGGTGTTTTTGTCGGTGAGGTTCTCCAGGTGAAAGTTGAGGTCTCCTAGGAGGATGTAGTCGGTGGACAGGAGTGCGTGAGGGTTGACAAAGTCTGCGATGTCTTCGCTGAACTTGGCGGGGGTCCTGGTGGTCTGTACATGAGGGTGCCTCTGAGGGTGGTCTTGGGGTCGCTGTGGATCGTGAAGTGGAGATGTTCGGCGTCGGGGAGTGAGTCGTCGGTGTGGGTCGAGATGCGGATGGAGTTTTTGTGTGCGATGGCGATGCCTCCTCCGATGCGGTTGGTGCGGTCTTTCCGGATGATTTTGAAGCCGTCGGGGATGGCTATGGCGATGTCGGGTGCCGAGGAGGGGTTCATCCAGGTCTCGGTGAGGAAGGCGATGTCCGGGTTTGTTGAGTTGATGAGGTTCCACAGTTCGATGGCGTGCCTGTGGATGGATCGGGTGTTGACCAGGATGCAGTGGAGATTGCTTCCGGGGGGGTTGTTCTTGGCGGGAGCGGAGTGGGCCCGAAGGCAGGTGAAGCGGCAGTTGTTGCAGGTGAAGGATCCGTGGGTCCGTTTCGGGGTGGCACGATAGCAGCCCGGCGTGCGGCCAGGGTTGAGTTTGGTGAGCGTGGTGGAGTCGTAGGTCAGGCGGGAGGCGCGGGGACCAGGGGGTCGGGCGCTGGGCGTGGTCCAGGCGCGGACGGGCGCAGACGGGCTTGCCTTAGGCGCGCCTTCGGCGCGCCAGCGGCGCGCCCGCTGCGCGCGGCAGCCATTTAAGGGGTAGCCGGGGAGGCGGGGTTAGCTGGGAGGCGGGAGGTGAGCGGGTAGGTGAAAAAGCGGGAAAGCAACGGCGGGAAGCCTCGAGAGTGGCGAGGAGGCCTATAAACGAAAAAGTACCGAAAAAGGTACGAAAAACGTGGAAAAAACGCGGAAAACGAGGAGAAAAGGCGGCGGAAGGACGGGGGGGCGGCGGGGACACTCGGCGAAGGCAGGCACTCGGGGTACACGGAGAGAAGGGGGGTGCGATCACAACAAGCAGGCAGCGAGGGGCACACACAGGCAAAACCAAGCAGGCAGACAGCAAAGGGCACACACTCGGGGTACACGGAGAGAGGGGAGCGCGATCACAACAAGCAGATAGCAAAGGGCACACACAGGCAAAACCAAGCGGGCAGACAGCAATAGGGAGAAGGCACACAGGTCTGGTGGCGCTGTGAGGACGGGGGAGCGACCTACCCTGGGGTCAAGGGTCGCTACCACGGCCTCGCAGCGGCCGCCATTTAAGGGGTAGCCGGGGAGGCGGGGTTAGCTGGGAGGCGGGAGGTGAGCGGGTAGGTGAAAAAGCGGGAAAGCAACGGCGGGAAGCCTCGAGAGTGGCGAGGAGGCCTATAAACAAAAAAGTACCGAAAAAGGTACGAAAAACGTGGAAAAAACGCGGAAAACGAGGAGAAAAGGCGGCGGAAGGACGGGGGGGCGGCGGGGACACTCGGCGAAGGCAGGCACTCGGGGTACACGGAGAGAAGGGGGGCGCGATCACAACAAGCAGGCAGCGAGGGGCACACACAGGCAAAACCAAGCAGGCAGACAGCAAAGGGCACACACTCGGGGTACACGGAGAGAGGGGAGCGCGATCACAACAAGCAGATAGCAAAGGGCACACACAGGCAAAACCAAGCGGGCAGACAGCAATAGGGAGAAGGCACACAGGTCTGGTGGCGCTGTGAGGACGGGGGAGCGACCTACCCTGGGGTCAAGGGTCGCTACCACGGCCTCGCAGCGGCCGCCATTTAAGGGGTAGCCGGGGAGGCGGGGTTAGCTGGGAGGCGGGAGGTGAGCGGGTAGGTGAAAAAGCGGGAAAGCAACGGCGGGAAGCCTCGAGAGTGACGAGGAGGCCTATAAACGAAAAAGTACCAAAAAAGGTACGAAAAACGTGGAAAAAACGCGGAAAACGAGGAGAAAAGGCGGCGGAAGGACGGGGGGGCGGCGGGGACACTCGGCGAAGGCAGGCACTCGGGGTACACGGAGAGAAGGGGGGCGCGATCACAACAAGCAGGCAGCGAGGGGCACACACAGGCAAAACCAAGCAGGCAGACAGCAAAGGGCACACACTCGGGGTACACGGAGAGAGGGGAGCGCGATCACAACAAGCAGATAGCAAAGGGCACACACAGGCAAAACCAAGCGGGCAGACAGCAATAGGGAGAAGGCACACAGGTCTGGTGGCGCTGTGAGGACGGGGGAGCGACCTACCCTGGGGTCAAGGGTCGCTACCACGGCCTCGCAGCGGCCGCCATTTAAGGGGTAGCCGGGGAGGCGGGGTTAGCTGGGAGGCGGGAGGTGAGCGGGTAGGTGAAAAAGCGGGAAAGCAACGGCGGGAAGCCTCGAGAGTGGCGAGGAGGCCTATAAACGAAAAAGTACCGAAAAAGGTACGAAAAACGTGGAAAAAATGCGGAAAACGAGGAGAAAAGGCGGCGGAAGGACGGGGGGGCGGCGGGGACACTCGGCGAAGGCAGGCACTCGGGGTACACGGAGAGAAGGGGGGCGCGATCACAACAAGCAGGCAGCGAGGGGCACACACAGACAAAACCAAGCAGGCAGACAGCAAAGGGCACACACTCGGGGTACACGGAGAGAGGGGAGCGCGATCACAACAAGCAGATAGCAAAGGGCACACACAGGCAAAACCAAGCGGGCAGACAGCAATAGGGAGAAGGCACACAGGTCTGGTGGCGCTGTGAGGACGGGGGAGCGACCTACCCTGGGGTCAAGGGTCGCTACCACGGCCTCGCAGCGGCCGCCATTTAAGGGGTAGCCGGGGAGGCGGGGTTAGCTGGGAGGCGGGAGGTGAGCGGGTAGGTGAAAAAGCGGGAAAGCAACGGCGGGAAGCCTCGAGAGTGACGAGGAGGCCTATAAACGAAAAAGTACCGAAAAAGGTACGAAAAACGTGGAAAAAACGCGGAAAACGAGGAGAAAAGGCGGCGGAAGGACGGGGGGGCGGCGGGGACACTCGGCGAAGGCAGGCACTCGGGGTACACGGAGAGAAGGGGGGCGCGATCACAACAAGCAGGCAGCGAGGGGCACACACAGGCAAAACCAAGCAGGCAGACAGCAAAGGGCACACACTCGGGGTACACGGAGAGAGGGGAGCGCGATCACAACAAGCAGATAGCAAAGGGCACACACAGGCAAAACCAAGCGGGCAGACAGCAATAGGGAGAAGGCACACAGGTCTGGTGGCGCTGTGAGGACGGGGGAGCGACCTACCCTGGGGTCAAGGGTCGCTACCACGGCCTCGCAGCGGCCGCCATTTAAGGGGTAGCCGGGGAGGCGGGGTTAGCTGGGAGGCGGGAGGTGAGCGGGTAGGTGAAAAAGCGGGAAAGCAACGGCGGGAAGCCTCGAGAGTGGCGAGGAGGCCTATAAACGAAAAAGTACCGAAAAAGGTACGAAAAACGTGGAAAAAACGCGGAAAACGAGGAGAAAAGGCGGCGGAAGGACGGGGGGGGCGGCGGGGACACTCGGCGAAGGCAGGCACTCGGGGTACACGGAGAGAAGGGGGGCGCGATCACAACAAGCAGGCAGCGAGGGGCACACACAGGCAAAACCAAGCAGGCAGACAGCAAAGGGCACACACTCGGGGTACACGGAGAGAGGGGAGCGCGATCACAACAAGCAGATAGCAAAGGGCACACACAGGCAAAACCAAGCGGGCAGACAGCAATAGGGAGAAGGCACACAGGTCTGGTGGCGCTGTGAGGACGGGGGAGCGACCTACCCTGGGGTCAAGGGTCGCTACCACAGCCTCGCAGCGGCCGCCATTTAAGGGGTAGCCGGGGAGGCGGGGTTAGCTGGGAGGCGGGAGGTGAGCGGGTAGGTGAAAAAGCGGGAAAGCAACGGCGGGAATCCTCGAGAGTGGCGAGGAGGCCTATAAACGAAAAAGTACCGAAAAAGGTACGAAAAACGTGGAAAAAACGCGGAAAACGAGGAGAAAAGGCGGCGGAAGGACGGGGGGGCGGCGGGGACACTCGGCGAAGGCAGGCACTCGGGGTACACGGAGAGAAGGGGGGCGCGATCACAACAAGCAGGCAGCGAGGGGCACACACAGGCAAAACCAAGCAGGCAGACAGCAAAGGGCACACACTCGGGGTACACGGAGAGAGGGGAGCGCGATCACAACAAGCAGATAGCAAAGGGCACACACAGGCAAAACCAAGCGGGCAGACAGCAATAGGGAGAAGGCACACAGGTCTGGTGGTGCTGTGAGGACGGGGGAGCGACCTACCCTGGGGTCAAGGGTCGCTACCACGGCCTCGCAGCGGCCGCCATTTAAGGGGTAGCCGGGGAGGCGGGGTTAGCTGGGAGGCGGGAGGTGAGCGGGTAGGTGAAAAAGCGGGAAAGCAACGGCGGGAAGCCTCGAGAGTGGCGAGGAGGCCTATAAACGAAAAAGTACCGAAAAAGGTACGAAAAACGTGGAAAAAACGCGGAAAACGAGGAGAAAAGGCGGCAGAAGGACGGGGGGCGGCGGGGACACTCGGCGAAGGCAGGCACTCGGGGTACACGGAGAGAAGGGGGGCGCGATCACAACAAGCAGGCAGCGAGGGGCACACACAGGCAAAACCAAGCAGGCAGACAGCAAAGGGCACACACTCGGGGTACACGGAGAGAGGGGAGCGCGATCACAACAAGCAGATAGCAAAGGGCACACACAGGCAAAACCAAGCGGGCAGACAGCAATAGGGAGAAGGCACACAGGTCTGGTGGCGCTGTGAGGACGGGGGAGCGACCTACCCTGGGGTCAACCTATAATGCCCTGTGGGGTTAATTTGCATATTGATTTGCTCCTTCTGGTGTCTCCAAAACAGGCAGCTGCACCACCGATGTTAAAAAGAAGGTGTAGGGGGGTTGCAGGAGTGCAGCAGTACCAGCCCCAGGAACTTTTATAAACTGACCCTAACTTTGTGGGGTCTTAAAATATATGGCCCACGTAACTTTCTCATTGCATTATCATGAACTGTCAAGGCTTGAGTTCTTGCACTTTAGATGGGTGTGTAGTGTTTTCTAGGAACTGGTTGTATTGCATGTGGTCTGAGAGCACTGACTAGACAATCATTTATTGAGTGTCATTATTGTGTGCCAGTGATGGGTTGATTACTAGCCCACACAATCTCCCCTGAGTTAGCCTTGGACTGGTATGCTTTGCTACTCTGACAGAGTCAAGCACTACAACCGGGTACTTGATTCTGTGAGCGCATCAGACCTTAATAAGTAAACCTACAAGGGGACACGAATAGGTTGATGAACCTTTTGACTCGCAGTTAAGATGTTCCCACCATAATACCAGTACATGCAGATCAATAATCAATAATTAATTAATATCATCAACAATCAATGATAATCAATAGCATTAATAATCAATGGAGTCAGTAATTGTCACACACCATGACCTCTCAGTCATGAATAACCACATCTTTAGTAAAAGTTAGAATATTTATTTCCCTATATTAACAATGCTAATGTCACGTAAAATAATCTCAAAATCAAATGATACACATACAGAAACAACACTGGCTGTCCAAAGTGGCGAAAGAAACGCAATCTAATCAAAGCCTGAACTACTACACATTCTAAGATTACAGTGCAAATTATTAACAAGAAAATTTGCTCAAATGATATCACATACATTTAGATTCAGCAAAGAAATACATCAAACGTTATTCCCTATTGTAGACTTTCATTAGTGAGAATCCTTAACTAACACCAGGTTAGACTTGGCATGTTGGGCCTCATGCAAAACAATTTAATAAACACAAATTTAGAAGACATCTAACTATGGCTCTATCAAAACAGTGTGGTTGGTACCTAGAAAGAAAAAACAAATAGGGATAACAAACACATGGGTACAAGAATACCTCTCCTCAATAGGATCGGCAAGTTAAGATAGTCTTCGTCATCAGGACATCAGTTCAGTCAACAGGACATCAGTTCAGTCAGCAAGGCATCAGGATTCAGCATCAAAGTTAAGAACAGGCAAAGTCTTTAAGCAACTTGAAAGAATAGAGGTAAACCCGCAAGAAGAATAGAGAAAGAGTGGCTTGTCTTCTCTTGGTGTAGTCCTCTTAAGTTAAATTTCCTAAAACTACTTCCCAAGTCCCTATTGGTCAAGGGATCGCATGTTCACACTTTGTCCAATAAAACTAAAACTTCAAATCTAAGAATTCTACCACTACTTCGTTCACATGTCACTGATTGGTTTCTCTTGTAATGTCCTCTTCATCCGGCTCATCAGGTAACAATATTTTTGCAGCTTATACTCCAGTCAGTGTCTCCATTGTTCTCCTCCTGAGAAAATCAGTCTTACACACATAAAACTCATAATGTTACATTCTAGCAAGAACAGCGTCTTCTAGCAGTCGGTTATCATGAGAAAGACTTTTAGCTACAAGCACATTTAGGCAGTACAATGGGAAATCACAGTTTAGTTCTCTGAACAGCCATTTATTAAACGTTAAGAAACACCGCTTGACATGATGCCAGGAAACTAGGCCAAGACCTCCGCTAAGTTAAGGCCTACAATCATTAATGCTAATACATAATGCATAATGCTTAATATGACAAACATTAGTCAAACATATACTCAATATTTCATATTAGTAAACCAATAATAAGTATACGTTGTGAACATTGGCGGCCACTCATCGTGATCACATTTTCAAATGCGTGCATTATTTTTCTAGGTTATTACATTTTCTACACAAATCCATGACTCAGAATACATGAACTCTCATTATTAATTTTCATTAAAACACCTGCGCTAGCAATCCCTCCTCTGATGACTAAATGTGTCATCACACCAAACTATGACTCACAAATTTTTGCATCAGCTAAAATTCTGTCATTTCAATCTCTTTAAACTTTTGTATGATTCTCAAATTTTCCCTGAACAATTTTTCCCTTTCCTTCCCTCCTTTGATCATTCTTTGGCTTTTTCAATTTAATCCTTTTGCACAATTTACATATTCCCCATATTCCAGTTAGGCAAACCATAATAATTAATATCCCCTGTATAATTTTCAACAAAATCCCTTTCCCAAGGTTTCTGAGTCAATTTCCCACTAAAGCAAAACCCTTACCAACTTTCTCCCAAGCACCTGGTTCTTTCACTTCTTATAAGTCAGCACTTTCAGTAGTTAGATTAGTAAGTAAGTAAGTCTCTAATTTCTTTACTATTATCAGGAATGAACGAACAACAATGCCTAGAATGAATGAGTTTACAAACTCCACCATCCTTGGCTAAAAGAATGTCTAAAGCAAGATGATTCTGAAGACTCATAGCTCTTTCAGCAGGTAATCTATCTATCTATCAGTATCTATCAGGAGTATGGAAACATTTATCAGAATGTTATCCACAATAGTAGACAACTGTTGAATCTTTATCGAATTCAGAACAACTCCCACTGAAGGAATTATTGCTCCAAATATATCTCCTACTACACCAGAAGGTCCTCTGTCTCATATGATGTAATTTAGTTACTTTTGGAAATTTCTTCAAGTCATTCATTTGAAAAATCTTTGGGAAAACTATTCCTAAATAACATGTCCCATACCATCCTCTTGGAAGACGGTAATAAGCATTAGGACCACAGATGTAATACGTCCTTTTCTCTAAGCCTTTTTCTAACTTTTCCTTCAATGCCTTTCTCCTGTCATCTGTGTGATCTAAGAAGCTCTTCTCTAAAGGTGTAAGCAAGCATGTTAGATTATTGCGGTGGGCGTAAGCTATGCCAAATGTCAATGTAGGTTCAAAGAAACCCCTAACTAATACTATGACATTATCCTTAGCTACTCTACTCAAATATCTAATTGTAGGGACAAACAAAAACACCATATCCTAATTGGAGTAGAAATACTAAATGTACTCTTGGTGATAAAGTCTTGTTAGTAGCAGACTACAACTTATCCCATATGTTAGAGTCAGACTATGGTAAGTAACTCCTTCCTCAACTGATGAAGGAAACTGCGTACACACATAACAATTCCTTGCATCCATTGTCTCAACATACTCACCCAATAAGCGATAAAAGGCATTAGAAGAAAGTTCTCCTTGCGCATTAGTGCCCTCATGCAAATACTTCTCATCTAATCTAAACTTCTCCATTGCATTGCTGGTAATGTAGTAGTTGTCTCAAAAGCAGAAGTATGGTTGGCTTAACCCTTATCAAGAACAGACATACCCACAATCAATACCATAAAAAATATCCCACATACAATGCCAAACCAATACTCATATATTTACAGCGCCTAGTATTCCTACCCTGCTGGCTAATGTTACTCATGATATGTAAAGAATCAGAAAGCAGAAGAAAAATTTAGAAAAACTGCAGCAAAAAACAAACAAACTCTTCTTTCAGCAGTTATTTACAGCTTTCAGTCTCATTTCCAGGATCCCTTGTCAAAATCGATAAGCAGCTTGTCAAAATCCGGTTTCCAAAGTCAAATATGGTTATCAAAATCTTTTCCAGTTACTCTTCTCAAAAATGTTCTCTCAGATTGTTTCAAAAGTTCAGTTCATCAGCTTCTTTCAAGTGCCAAAATACTGACCCAGAATGTCTCTATCAAAAAAAGACAAAAATTCTTGCTGCCATTCACTTGTAGTTGCATACACCCATTCAGAACCTGCGTATTTATTCTCATTCATTTAGATCCTCTCTCCTTGTTGTATCCACTTCCTCTTCAATTGTTGTTTCAGCAACTACTTCCTTTCTCTTTTCTTGTGACTCTGGCCACTTATCTCCATTTAGTGGACCCTTAGTCAGTGTTCTTTTCAGAGTCGAACTTGAAACTTCTCCTTGTGCTACGGTGTTTTCTCCTTGTGCTATGGTGTTTTCTCTTGACGGACCTGCAACTCGTTCAGGCAGAGTCAGATCACAGTGACTTCGATCCGCTTCAACTCCTTCCCCCTCGGGGTCTGGCAATGCTCTGTTTGTCTCTCAAGATTGTCTGCTTCTGAGAAAGCCCTCCTCTGACTAGGCTCTCCTGCTGCCTCAATTGAGTTAGGCTCTCCGTCACCCTCCTGGAGGTCTTCTCCTTCATCTCTCACAGGAGTGACTGAATCATCCTCAATGGGCTCAGATCCAGTCTCAGTTCCTCTTTGTTCTCTTTCCGGCCCTGAGACTCACTCTGCTGTTGTTGGTACTCTCAATAACTCTTTTTCATGATCCACTGGGCATGCTACTTTCTTCGTGTGACTGGCATGGATCCAATTCGTAACTCCAGCGCACTTCACAGCTGTGATAGTTGTCAGAACTACCCGGAAAAGCCCACTCCAATGAGGTTCCAAACACATTTTCCTCACGTGTTTCTGACCACAACCCAGTCACCGGTTCTCAGTTCGTGCCCTGGGTCATGGATCGGTGGCAGTGTGGTAGTCTCCACCTGCTGAAAGAGTGAACCACATCAGCCAGACTTTTGCAGTCGTCCAACACCATATCATCTGTAATGTTGACAAGTGCATTTGCAGGCACTGCTGGCAACCTCATGGCTCGGCCCATAAGGATCTCATGCGACGACAATCCTGTCCTCCTGTCAGGTGTGTTTCTCATTGTCATCAAAACTAAAGGCAATGCGCCAGGCCATTTCAAATTCATGGACGTGCACATCTTTGCAACTCTTGATTTCAAGATACCATTCATTAGCTCCACTAATCTTGATGCTTCAGGGCAGTAACTACAATGCAACTTCTGCTCAATGTTCAATGCTGCACACAGTAATTTAATTACTTTGTTGTTGAAGTGACTTCCACTATCTGATTCTAAAGCGATTGGAAAACCAAAAAGTGGTATCAGTTCCCTAAGCAGTATTTACGCTACTGTGAGACTATCATTTCTCCGTGAAGGGTAAGCTTCAATCCAGTGACTAAAAATGCAAACAATCACCAACACATATCTCAAACTTCCCCACACAGGCATCTCAATAAAATCCATCCGCATTCTGCTGAATGGACCTCCTGCTCTTCCTTTGTGGCTCAAATTAACCACTGTCCCTTTCCCCACGTTGATTTGCTGGCAAATGACACAACAATGGCAAACTATTTCACTAACCTGTCTAAACCTTGGGTTGAACCAATCATGTTTAAACAATCGAACCATGGCATCTCTCCCAAATTGTGCTTGACCATGGTAATACGTAGCCATTTGAGACAACAGCTGTAAGGAAATGCCTCCTTGGCATGGTTACCCCCTGACTTTTTGCCTTTGCTGATGCCAAGTTATGATTTGAAAGTGTGCTGAGGCCTGCTAACCAGGCCCCAGCACCAGTGTTCTTTCCCTAAAACTGTACCTTTGTTTCCACAATTGGCACACCCTGGCATCCAGGTAAGTCCCTTGTAACTGGTACCCCTGGTACCAAGGGCCCTGATGCCAGGGAAGGTCTCTAAGGGCTGCAGCATGTCTTATGCCACCCTGGGGACCCCTCACTCAGCACAGACACACTGCTTGCCAGCTTGTGTGTGCTGGTGGGGAGAAAATGACTAGGCCGACATGGCACTCCCCTTAGGGTGCCATGCCAACCTCACACTGCCTATGGCATAGATAAGTTACCCCTCTAGCAGGCCTTACAGACCTAAGGCAGGGTGCACTATACCATAGGTGAGGGCATAGGTGCATGAGCACTATGCCCCTACAGTGTCTAAGCAAATCCTTAGACATTGTAAGTGCAGGGTAGCCATAAGAGTATATGGTCTGGGAGTCTGTCAAACACGAAATCCACAGCACCATAATGGCTACACTGAAAACTGGGAAGTTTGGTATCAAACTTCTCAGCGCAATAAATGCACACTGATGCCAGTGTACATTTTATTGTGAAATACACCCCAGAGGGCATCTTAGAGATGCCCCCTGAAAACATACCCGACTTCCAGTGTGGGCTGACTAGTTTTGCCAGCCTGCCACACACCAGACATGTTGCTGGCCACATGGGGAGAGTGCCTTTGTCACTCTGTGGCTAGTAACAAAGCCTGTACTGGGTGGAGGTGCTTCTCACCTCCCCCTGCAGGAACTGTAACACCTGGCGGTGAGCCTCAAAGGCTCACCCCCTTTGTTACAGCGCCCCAGGGCACTCCAGCTAGTGGAGATGCCCGCCCCCTCCGGCCACGGACCCACTTTTGGCGGCAAGGCCGGAGGAGATAATGAGAAAAACAAGGAGGAGTCACTAGCCAGTCAGGACAGCCCCTAAGGTGTCCTGAGCTGAGGTGACTCTGACTTTTAGAAATCCTCCATCTTGCAGATGGAGGATTCCCCCAATAGGATTAGGGATGTGCCCTCCTCCCCTCAGGGAGGAGGCACAAAGAGGGTGTAGCCACCCTTAGGGCTAGTAGCCATTGGCTACTAACCCCCCAGACCTAAACACACCCCTAAATTGAGTATTTAGGGGCTCCCAGAACCTAGCAACATAGATTCCTGCAACCTGAAGACGAAGAAGGACTGCTGACCTGAAAGCCCTGCAGAGAAGACGGAGACACCAACTGCTTTGGCCCCAGCTCTACCGGCCTGTCTCCCCACTTCAAGAAAAACTGCAACAGCGACGCGTTCCACAGGGTCCAGCGACCTCTGAAGCCTCAGAGGACTACCCTGCATCTAAAAGGACCAAGAACTTCCGAGGACAGGGGCTCTGCTCCAAAGAAGAAACATCTTTGCAACAAAGAAGCAACTTTTAAAGACAACACGTTTCCCGCCGGAAGCGTGAGGCGTTGCACTATGCACCCGACGCCCCCGGCTCGACCTGCGGAGAAACAACACTACAGGGAGGACTCCCCGGCGACTGCGACCCTGTGAGTAAGCCAGAGTTGACCCCCCTGAGTCCCCCCAGTGACGCCTGCAGAGGGAATCCAAAGGCTCCCCCTGACCGCGACTGCCTGCTTCTAAGAACCCGACGCCTGGTAAGGACACTGCACCCACAGCCCCCAGGACCTGAAGGATCCGACCTCCAGTGCAGATGAGACCCCCAGGTGGCCCTCTCCCTTGCCCAGGTGGTGGTTACCCCGAGGAGCTTCCCCCCCTTGCCTGCCTGCTTCGCTGAAGAGACCCCTGGGTCTCCCATTGAACTCCATTGCAAACCCGACGCCTGTTTGCACTCTGCACCCGGCCGCCCCCGTGCTGCTGAGTGTGTACTTTTTGTGCTGACTTGTGTCCCCCCCGGTGCCCTACAAAACCCCCCTGGTATGCCCTCCGAAGACGTGGGTACTTACCTGCTGACAGACTGGAACTGGGGCACCCCCTTCTCCATTGAAGCCAATGCGTTTTGGGCACCACTTTGACCTCTGCACCTGACCGGCCCTGAGCTGCTGGTGTGGTAACTTTGGGGTTGCCCTGAACCCCCAACGGTGGGCTACCTTGGACCCAACTTTGAACCCTGTAGGTGGTTTACTTACCTGCAAAACTAACAAACACTTACCTCCCCCAGGAACTGTTGAAAATTGCACTGTCTAGTTTTAAAATAGCTTATTGCCATTTTTGTGAAAACTGTACATGCTATTTTGCTGATTCAAAGTTCCTAAGTTACCTAAGTGAAATACCTTTCTTTTGAAGTATTGATTGTAAATCCTGAACCTGTGGTTCTTAAAATAAACTAAGAAAATATATTTTTCTATTTAAAAACCTATTGGCCTGGAATTGTCTTTGAGTGTGTGTTCCTCATTTACTGCATGTGTGTGTACAACAAATGCTTAACACTACCCTATGATAAGCCTACTGCTCGACGACACTACCACAAAATAGAGCATTAGAATTATCTCTTTTTGCCACTATCTTACCTCTAAGGAGAACCCTTGGACTCTGTGCATGCTATTTCTTACTTTGAAATAGTACATACAGAGCCAAATTCCTACAACAGCCTATTGGGCAAAACCAATTGACCCTCTTCTGAAACCTACAATTCATCTTGTGTTTGCACACATTTAATTTTACTCTATGAACGTTTTTCCTCCTTGTCAGCGTTATTCTGCAACATTTTCAATTCCTCCAAGGTGTCAATTACTTTCAATACAAAACTTGGACATGTTTCGTCTTCTTCAGGTAACAGTTCCCACTTATCTTTGAATGATATACAGTTCAATGTGCAATACCTTGTGTCTTGATGTGCATATCCATTTCCCAATGACACAAAGTCCTGCTACTTCAGATGTGAACTGCATTCACCACGGCAATCTTTTCAGGCATTTGGATAGCATGTAACAGTTCTTTAATCCTTTCACCATTTATCACTAGTGAACCAGAAGAGGTCATGAAACCTATCTGTGACCATAACTGGCCAAAATCATGGACTATTCCAAATCCATCCTGGCTATCTGTATACATCATAACTTTCAGCTGAACAGAAACATGGCACGCTTTAATAAGGGCTACCAGTTCCTCTACTTGGACAGAATATACTCCTCGAAGCCAGGAAGCTTCCAAAATACCAGTAATTGTGCACACAGCATATCCTGCTCTCAGTGTCCCTGTATTGTCTCCCAGACAAGAACCATCAACAAAGATAATTTGATCATTCTCTTCCAATCGGGTATCTCCAATGTCAGGTCTCGGTTTTGTGCACAAGTCAGTTAGTTCAAGACAATCATGTTCAACGTTTTCCATCTTTTCAATTTCAACATTTTCATTAGGAAGTAAGGTTGTTGGGTTCAGCACTGCACATCTCTTCAATGACACATTTGGTGACCCTAGAATGCTTGTTTCATATCTGGTCAGTCTCGCACCAGTCAAATATTGGGTTTTCGTTGAATCTCAATAGAGTGAGGGACCAATATAGTCAAAGGGTATCCCATCACAATGCCCTCACACTGTGTAAGGCTTTGACCAACCGCTGTAAATGTGCGCAAACAACCTGTTAAGGCTGCTGCGACTGGGTCCAAAGTAGCTGAAAAATATGCTCCTGGGCGGTTTATACCTCCATGGACTTTTGTCAAGACAGACAAAGAACATGCATCACGCTCATGCAAAATAATGTGAAAGGTTTCGTGTAGTCAGGCATACCCAAAGCCGGAGCCTTACACAGACTCTCTCTCAATTCAGTGAACGCTTCCATTCCAGCCTGGTCTAACACTATGGGGTCAGTGACTTCCTTATGAGTCAGCTTGTGCAATGGTCTCAAAATGACTGAAAAATTTGGAATCCATTGGCGACAATACCCTACCATCCCTAAAACATTCTGACATCTCTCTGTGTGGTCGGGGGATTCATCTGCAATATGGTTGTAACCCTTTCTCTTGATATCTTTCTAGATATCTTCTCAATCTGATGACCTAAGTATTTCACTTCTTTTTGACAGTATTGCAATTTAAGCAGAAGCAATTTATGACCATTATTTCCCAAATGGTTCAGTAAAGCAATTGTGTCATACTTGCACTCATCCCTTGTTTTGGACGCAATCAGCAAGTCATCAATGTACTGTGCCAAGGTCAATTGGAAAGGCAATTCCAACTACTCCAAATTATTTTTCAAGATCTTTTTGAATATGGAAGGTGACTCTGAAAACCCTTGAGGAATTCTGCACCAGCAGTAAACTCGGTCCAAAAATTTGAAACCAAAGAGAAATTGGCTGTCCTCATAAAGAGGCACAGAAAAGAAGGCTTGCGACAAATCAATGACAGTGAACCACGCAGCATCACATGGAATCTGGAACATTATCACAGCTGGATTTGGCACCACAGTACAACATTTGACCACACTCTCATTTATCTTCCTCAAATCCTTGACAATTTGAACTTTCCCACATGGATTTTGCAAACCCATTATCAGTGAATTACATGGGCGGCTCTGTACTTCCTTCAAAACCCCTTGTTTCACAAAGTCTGCAATTATTTGGGCGACCTTCATAAGAACATCTTGTGAAATGTGATATTTGGGAATTTGAGGAAAAACTGCACTCGGCTTTACAGTAGCTTTAACTGCTTAGCTCCCTTTATCAGACCTATCTCTTTTCCTGTCATATACCACACTTTCTCCTTAACCGTTTCCTGAAAATCAGGATGAAGATCCTTCATATTAAACACTGGGAAAAATTCAGTCAGAGGATATTCCTCATTTGTAGTGTCACACTCTATCTCTGGGGCTTGGTCATCTTCATCATCGCTATTTGTCTGAATCTCAATTCCATCATTTGAACAAGTATCCGAGCATTTGGTTTTACACAAAAAGTCTCTTCCCAATAGGATACTGGACTTGAATGGCAGACTACAAATTTGTGCAAGTCCTGAAAGTTGCCAATTTTAACCTGAACTGGTTCGGTAATCGGGTTAGTCAAATACTGATTCGCTACCCTCTGACCTGTGACCTGTTGAAGAAGCATCATTTGCTGATGTTCCATTAGGGCTTGAGGTATTTGAATTTGCTGTCCAGGTACCATGGGAACCTGCTGCTGCACTGGCTGTAACTGTGCCATTTGTACACGAGGCATGTGCACCTGCTGCATGGGTTGAAAATTCTGCACTTGATTCACATAATTTTGGAAATTGGACTAGGACCTCTCACTCTCGGTCCTCTTATGTTCTGGAACCAATTGATGTCATTAGTTTGCTGAACAACACCTTCCTACACCATCATCGGACACTCCAGTTTCCAATGTCCAACGGCTCCGCAAACGCGGCCTTGCAATAATTTCTTCATTCCCTGCACTTCATTCTGAATCCCTTACGGTACCTAAATCAGCACCACAATTCATTTTACCTTTGCGACCTCTACCTCTCATCTGTGGCTGAAATACCATGTTATCCTGCTGCTGCTGTGGTAACTGTTGTGGAAAATTTCCTTGCATGCCTGTCTGAGCAGCTTTAATCTGCATCACCATCGCCTTTTCTTTCAGCTTTCTCTGCTTCAACTCAATTTTATCACTACAGTACTTTGCATACTGCAATACCTCATCAATCGGCTTTGCTTGCCAGCAAATCAAATGACTCTTAATCATCTGGCTAATTTTAGGTCTCAGTCCTTCCACAAATCTGAACACAAAATGAATCATGTCTTTTGTCTCAATTATCTCGGTACCACTGTAATGTTTGAACGCCTGTAACAATCTCTCATAATACGCATGTATCGACTCCGTTGCTTCCTGAGATGTCCTGTCAATCCTCTGGCAGTCAATATTCTTGGGCAAAATGTTCATTTTCAAAAATTCAGTCACCTTATAGTAATATTTTGTTACCTCGGGAGACAATGCACCTGTATTCTTGTCTCTCTCTGGTTCGCTTGTTGGCCAATCTACGCTCCTCTTACACTCTGTCCACAGATCAGTGGAACCACTATCTCTAAGAAAGTGTTCAAGTCCTCCCACAGGCACATTGCAAGTTTCACAAACCTGTCTGTCTGCTGATACCACTCTACTGGCTTCTCTCTCAATTTTGGATAGTCATATGTAAATGATAGAATGCAACTTCTGCTTCAAGGGACATGAATAAAATTCCCTCCTGGAACCTCTCTCATTGGTAAAATCTTCACTGGATCTTGGCCTTGCTGCACATTCGCAGTCAGCTCCACAGAATCCCTTGTTCTTTGGTCTCTTTTCTTTACTCATATACCTTCCCATTTGTCTAATGCTCCCCAAGTCTGGGCACTTTGAAGTAATTCCCTAAGGTGTGCTTTCTTTCCGGCAAAATCTTTAGTCTCGAAATCTAACCTGTAACTCCTTTTCAAATACTTCATTTTCTCTATTTCTGTGCCATACTTCTCTGTCAGGTCTGCTAGCTTTTGGTGCACCTTGCTCACCTCCCTTGTAATCTTCGGGCACAAATATCTCAACTCTAATTCCGTGTAGGATTCTAACCTGTTCACACCCATAGTTCCTACAATGTGCTCACCAGCATCCATGCTCAGCCTAGCATAATTCAAATACTCCTTTCGCTTAGGAGCACTCTGCAGGGTATTCAGCTTGTCTAACCATTCAGTCAGCTGCTGAGCTGTCAACCCTTGCAACATGATGTTACTGGCTTGGACTGGTGGCACCTGCTGTGCAACTGCATTCAGGGTCTGCGGTGACCACAATTTCAAACTCTGGCTAATGTTTGACCCTACCATAGTATCTGGAAGTACTCCGAATGGACAAAGGTCCAGCAATGATTTTGATCCGTCAAGAGTCTGTCCCACAGTAGAGACCGCTTGAGTATTCTCGTTATGTCCTCCCCCCATTACATTCTGTGTCATGACACCCTGTTCAATTGCACCAGGTTTCTTCTGTGCAAATAAGGGTATGGCTGGACCAACAGTAATGGGTAAAGATATAGAATCTGGGGTTGGTCTGGTACTTAAGCTCTGTGGGAGAGTAAATCCCATGTTCTGATTCATCATTGAAGACGTATCTGACTGTGTCCCCGTTACTGGAGTGAATCTCGGCATGACTTGTGGCTGCACTTGGGGCAGTAAAAGTGGAGTTGGTTCTGTCTGAACCAACAACGGTCTCAGGAAAACCTGTTCCATAGCACCATTAAGTTTGAAGTCGTTTCTATTATGGGCACATCAGGGTAAATCCTCTAAACCTGTGGCGGTTGCACCTGATTTTGTACTGCAGGAGTAGTAGGCGCGTTAAGACCCCCTGCATCGTATTCTGGGTCAGGCTAGTATTAACCTGCATCAAACTCACTATCCCATTAACCTGTGTCGGTGCTGTAGGATCAGCACTGGTGCTCTGACCACTCTCATGTGCTGCATATGGTGGTGGGCGATTTCTCAATAACTGTAAAATGAACTCATCATCATTTGATTCTTCCACCACTGTTGAAGACTTTCTATCCTCCCTACTTTTGGACGGACTTCTGTTAGTCTTTCTAGTAGCTTTCCTTCCATCCTTTTCATTGTCCTGCGTAATTTCCGGAAACAACTTAATTCCGTGCAAAGTCTGCATTCTCCAAATTCTCTGAGCACTGTCCCACCTAGCCTCTGTTAAAGTCTTTTCTGCTTTTGTCATTCTCCTCTCAAATTTCTGTGTTGCTGCTGTCTGGCTATTCTAGTCTCTAATGCCTCAACTGTGCTGGTCTCTGAAGGGGCTTCGATTTATATAGCGCCATCCTTAAATGCTCTAAAACCCTCAAATTGAACGTCCCATTTATAGGAAATGCTAAGTTCCCAACTTTCTCTGTCAATTTACACCACTGCTTTAGCCAAAGACATGGCGCGACACCCTTCTCTTCCATTACAATGTAAGCTGGTGTACCTTTTGGCGGTGTAGTTTCGCCTATACTCGTTGTAATGTACCTATCTCCCCTTAAAGCACTCTTTAAAGCTTTGAAAAATGTCATCTCTTCGACCTTTATGTTATTCAGAATCAAATCAAGAAGTGACCTTTAATCCCAGAATTCTCTTCACCCACTTTCCCAACCAATTGCCTCTCACGGACGGCTGCCAATCCGTGTTTGACCCTTCTCACGAACCGACCTCTCCCAGTGCGGCTCCAATGACGTCACACTCACACATACTGCAGGTGACAAAGTTTCGCAGCTTTTCCTCCCAAACTTTGATTCACACAAAACTAATGCAAACATTGTGAGCATTAAATCCAAATCAAAAACCAAATCTGCTGGTTTACTACAGGAAAGGTAACAATCGCTGCAGAAACTTTACGTATTTTCCACTGACGGCTCTAGCTCTTGCAACTCCTTCTTTCTCAGTTTCCCTGACTCGCAAGCAAAATTTGACCCGCAAATTTTACTATAGGCTGGGGGGGCGGAGCTAGCCTGCCGGCAAGATAGCCATCACAGCGTGAGGCTCTGCCGGACTTAGGGCTATAATCCTTCATTTCCCCTGACTCTGCGGTGCTAGAGGCATTCTCCCCGGCCAGAGGCCTTTGTGTATGGACTGGGTTCCCCGTGGTCCGTAAATTTGCTGACTCGCTGCCCTGAGAGCCGGCGGGGAGACGGAGGCCCTGCCGGCGTCTGGCCTGGCCTGAAGAGGAGCGTCGCGCTCGGATCGCCCGGGCTGCCACGAGCTGCTGTGGGTGCCGGGAGGGGGTTTCCCCTGCGGCTCCGCTGGTGAGAGGTGAGAGGCGGCGTCGGCTGGGGGGGCCTTCGGCGGCCTTGCCGGGCCACGGCCCCCGTGAGGCTGTGGGCACGGGCTGGGCCTGGCCTGGAACTGCCTGGTCTCTTGTGGTGCACGGCTGCCTGGAGGCATGCGCCGCGGATACAAGGCCTTCCCGCCTTGGAGTTGGCTGCGGGAGCTGAGGGGGGTTCCCCTGTGGCCTGTCGAGGAGAGGGGAGAGGCAGCGGTGGTTGGAGGGGCTTTTGGCGGTCTTGCCGGGCCGCGGCCCCCCCCTTGTGAGGCTGTGGGCCCGGGCTGGGCCTGGCTTGGCGCCGCGCGGCTGCCTGGAGGTGCGCGTCGTGGATGTGAGGCCTTCCCAACTTGGAGGTGTGGACCGGCGGCGAGAAGGCCCGACTTGGAGGAGGCTGGCGGGGGCCCTCGGGGCAGTGGAGCTCTTGCGGTCCATGGCCTTGTGAGGAGTGCCCTTGCTTTGTACTTCTGGTGGTGGGCCCCTGGTGAAGGGGCCTGTACTCAATTCTCGCCGGCCAGATTGGGCCGGGGGGGAGTCTTGCTGGGGCTTTTTTGGCTTGGGCCCGCATGTAGAGGTGGCATGTCTGCTGCTGCTGCCCATTATTGCCTGTTGTAGGCGACGGAGAGCTTCTTCTTTTCTTTCTTTTTGGTGCTTGAGGAGAGCTGAGGAGGCACTTGGATTACCTCACGTGTGCTCGTGAAGACGACTGTTGGTGTTGCAGCTGCTGGGGACTTACATTTGGAGGCGTGCGGCTGTCGGCGGGTGTGATCTGACCAGTGGCCGGAGAATCCCCTGTGAGTTGTCAGCTGTTAGTTGCCTGCTGCGGGCCCGCCTGCCCTTGGGCACCAGGTGGAGTGTCTGGGACTGGGCTTTCCGCGGAAGTCGCAATGGGAAAGGCAGAGCAGCGACAGGCCAAGATCTCCTTTGAGGGCGATAAGCGGAAGGGGAGTACTGCCGTGCTGCAACCTGGTGAGGTGCAGATGGACGATGGGCTCTCTGAGGTCTCTGTTAAAGCCATGTTCATGGACCTTAAGTGCAGCTTGGCTGGAATAGACGCCAAGTTGGACTATTTGACAGAGCAGATGGACCGCATCAGGGCTCGGATGGATGAGCATGATGCTCGGTTTGAGCAGCTGTAGTCGCGCACCTCGGAGATGGAGGATCATCGGCAAGGGGAGAGGGAGCGCTTGTTGCAGATGGGGCGAGTGCTGGAGGTCATCAGGACCAAGAACGAAGACTTGGAGGCGCGGTCCCGGCGCAATAACGTTCGGTTGCTTGGCCTTCCTGAGACCACGGACATGGGTAGGATGGAGGATTTCGTGGAGCAAATGCTTGCTGATTTGTTTCCTGGTGAGCTTTCTCGTATGTTAGTGGTGGAGAGGGCTCATAGGTCTCTGGGCTCCAGGCCCCCTCCTGGGACCCCGCGTGACCTGTTATTTTTCGTCTCTTGAATTACCGTGACTGCGACGCTGTTCTGCGGCTGGCTCGGAACCGCCGCCCGGTGGTGTACAGAAACACAATTTTTTAACTGAATTTTTGAATTCAGAACTGCAATTTTTTCCGGACTACACTCCAAGCATGCAGGCAGCGCGTAAGGCGTTCCTGCCGGTTAAGCGCTCTCTGAGTCTGACTGCAGCTCGCTTTTCGCATATTTACCCGGCTAAGCTTTGGATACAACACGGCGGAACATTGCATTTCTTTACGGATCCGAAGTTGGCAGCCAAGTTTGTCAGGACGCTTCCTCGTCGTTCTGCAGCTGAACAGTCTGGACCATCAGGCTCAGAGCAGTCACACCTTAGTGACACTGATTGACTGCCTTGCAGTTGCGTGGCCGGTTGGCCCTGAATCATGGCGAGTGCCGCACCAGTGGTGCCTCTGACTTCCTTTTTTCAGCGCTGCTGAATCAGTTTATCTGCTTTTTCTAGCCCTTCGTCCTTTCCAGCCTGTCTGTTTTCGGATGGGCTGGATGGCTAGACTTACGACCCCTGGATGAGTCCCTTTCTTATGATGTGGGGTTCAGAGCTTTTCTGTTTGGGGATGGGGGGTTCTTTGCCTAGACCCGTTTGGGGGGTCCGCGTGGGTGGGGGTGGGACTGGGTCTTGATTTGTTGTTTTCGTGATGTTAGGAATATATTACTGTTCTGTTGTGCTGGATGGAGATGGTTGGAGGTGGCGGTCGGATCTGTGGCGGGACGCCTGGAAATGTTGCTGGAATGAGGTTGGGGCAATGACGACGGTTAGTTGCCTTAGATGGAATGTGCGTGGCTTGAATGATCAGCGGAAGGTGCGTCATGTCTCTGCTTACATCCAAAGGCATCGTATAGATGTGTGTCTACTTCAGGAGACTCATCTGGAGTCGCATACGTTGAAACGGCTGAGGGCGGGGTGGATTGGAGAGTGTCATGGAGCGGTGTTTTCGAGTTACGCTAGAAGAGTGGCGATTTTGCTGCACAAGGGGCTGCAATGGCGTACGCATCGTGTGATAGTGGATCCGAATGGGCGATATGTGCTGCTGGGCGGGACATTGCTGGATAGGCCCTGTAGGTTGGTGTCAGTGTATGGCCCAAATGTGGATGATCCTGGATTTTTCTGTGAGGCGTGGCGCTTGGTGGAATCGTTGGGTTGTGGAGCTGTGATCGGGGGGGAGATTTCTATGTGGTCTTGGACCCAGAGAGGGACCAAGAGAGTGCGGCTAGGCCTCGACATTCTGCTGCTGCTGCTGCTTTGAAGAATGTGATGAGTGATGGTGCTTTGGTTGACCTATGGAGAGCTAAGCATGGGGATCTGAGGGAGGTCACATGCATTAACTATGTTCACAATAGCTGGTCTCGTCTGGTTCGCTGGTTGGGGACTAGGGACGTGGAGATGTGGACGCAATCGGTCGAGCATCTGGCCCGGACCTTTTCGGACCATTCTCCGGTGAAGTTGCAGCTGTCGATACCCGGGACTCCGGGGGCCGCGTTTGCTTGGTGCTTGCCGCAGGGTGCTCTTAGAGATGTGGTGTTTCGTGAGGAGGTGCGAGAAGCCATTTTGCATTTCTTTGCTGTGAACCACGGGTCGGTGAACTCGGCTGAAACGCTCTGGGAGGCCTTCAAGGTGTGCATTCGAGGGGTGTGCCTCTCTAAGCAGCATGGTGTGCTTCGTGCCTTGCGGTGGGAATTAGCTGAGCTGGAGTCTCAGATAGTGGAGTTGGAGGCGAAACTGGCGACGGACTGGGCTGGTGGGACGTTGGCGGCTTTGCGGGATGCGGTGTCCCGATATGAAGAGGCATCTGACCGCGAGGTGTGTTTTCTGGGGAAATATGCCAGGGCCTGGTGCTATTGGGAGGGCGACAGGGCGGGTCGCACATTGGCGAACATGCTGCGCAAGCCTTGGGCGAGTGGGTATGTCACTGAGATAGACGGGCAGGGAGGCCAGCGGGTAACTGGAACGGCGGGGATTATGCAGGTCATTGCACGATATTTTGAGGATCTGTACTCGGCCCTTGGTGAGTCGAACCTTGATGTGGCGCAGGCTTACTTTGCTGATATCAGTATGCTCTGGTTTGATGAGAAGCGTAGAGCCTATTTTGATGAGCCCTTCTCTGTGGAGGAGGACAAGGCAGTAATTAGCGGATTGCCTGGGGATAAGGCTCCGGGTCTCGATGGCTTGACCCCTGCCTTCTATAAGGAGTACTCTGATATTTTGGCTCCCTGCCTGTTGGAGGTCCATGCTGAGGCGTTGGAAGTGGGATCTCTCCCCGCTTCCTTGCGGGAGGCGCTGATCGTCACAATACTTAAGCCAGGCAAGGATCATTGCAGCTGCGATTCGTACCGCCCGCTCTCCATGATAAATTTTGACAGTAAAATCTTGGCTAAGTTAATTGCGCTCCGGCTGCAGCCGTTGATGTCGTGGCTGATTCTCCCGGATCAGTTTGGTTTTGTGCCGGAACGTTCGACGGCGCACAATTTGCGCACGTTTTTTGCGGTGTTGGGTAACCTCACGGCGGAAGATGAGGCTGCTGCAGTGTTTTTGGATGCGACAAAGGCATTCGATTCCTTGTCCCGCCCTATCTATTTGCACTGCTGGGCAGGGTTGATATGAGTGCGCGCTTTATAGGGTTGATTCGCTTGCTCTATACGGATCCGGTTGCGAGGCTCCGGTTGAACGGATATATCTCGGACCCCTTCCCGGTGGCCTGGGGAACTCAGCAGGGTTGCCCTCTGTCCCCGCTCCTTTTCGCTATTGCGATGGAGCCGCTGGCGACCTATTTGCGGCAGCATAACAACCCGATTTTGGTCTCAATGTACGCGGATGATATTGCGCTGTATATGCGGGAGCCGAGTGGGAATTTGGATATTTTGCTCACTGAGGTTGTCCGCTTCGGTACCTTCTCTGACATAGTGATGAACTGGTCTAAGTTGGTGGTGCTCCCTCTTACTAGTTGTACGGCGCGTTTTTCGACGCGTTACCCTGTTGAGTGGGCTGAGGGCCCAGTCCGTTATCTTGGTGTATGGCTCAGCTGTGACGTTGAAACCCTTTGACTTGCTAATTATGATAGGCTGGTGGCCTGGTTGGAGGACAGGCTGGAAAAGTGGCGCTCCCTGCCGCTTTCGCTGATTGGGCGCATTGGCATTGCCAAGATGGTTGTTGTACCCAAATTTCTGTATCTTTTTGTTAACCATCCGCTGGTGCTGCCCCTGAGCTTTCTGCGGAGGCTTCGTTTGGCCTTGTTGCGGCTGGTATGGGCAGGCGGGCAGCCCAGTATCGCGTGGGAGAAGCTGACACTGCCATTTGAGCTGGGTGGGCTTGCCCCCCCAGATTTGGAGTTGTATTATTACTGTGCTCAGGCCCACTTTGCGTATTTTTGGATCCGCCCAGTGTGATATTTACCTCTCCTGGCGGCAGAGAGTGATGCGGTGTGGCCGGACCAGCTGCCGAGGGTGCTTGGATGTATGACTCAGACTCGCCCTAGGGGTGTGAATGCTGTTGCATGTACATCTGGGGCTTGGGTTGCTCTGCTGCGTCGGTCAGGAGGATGTGAGCCTTTTGCCCCTACGATGCCGGTGCTGGAGGTTGCGGATGAGAGAATATCCAGTGATGTGCGATTGCGGGACTTTCTTTCTGCTTCCGGGCTGTCTCTGCTGGGGGACTGGTTTGTGAATGAGCATCTGCGTTCACCTGAGGAGGCGCTAAGTGGTGGGGTTGACAATGTGTTGCATAGGATGTACTTGTTACGGGTGTACGCGATGCTTCGGGCGCGATTTGCTGGTCTTCCGACTATGCCTCAAACTTGTCAGGCGCTTGAGCTGCATTGGCGCGCGCAGTCTCCGCGTCAGCTTAGTACTAAACTGTATAGATGTATGCAGGAGCAGCGACAGGCGGTGGTGGAGGCTGCGAGGGTCACATGGGAGAGGGATGCTGGGGAGGAGATTACTGATGCTATGTGGAGAAGCTGCTGTGCGCACATGAGAGCACTGTCGCTCAATTATAGACTGCGGCTCATACACTTTAAATTCTTACATCACTTGTATTACATCCCCCTTAGTCTACGGGCTATGGGGTTGCACGATGATGCGCGCTGCGAACGATGCCTTGCCCCGGACGCTAATTTTCTGCATTTGGCGCAGACTTGTGATGCGGTGCGCGTCTTTTGGGGTGAAGTGATGCATGCGATCACCGGCATGACTGGCTTGGATCTGCCTTTCTCTCCCGTGGAGGCGTTGTTGGGCCTGCTGGATGGGGTGCGGTCGGAGTGGAGATGTCTCGTGGGCATGTTACTCTTGTTGGCGAAGAGAAGAGTGGCGGTTTGCTGGGGGCGGGGCAGGGCTCCGCGGAAGGATGATGGCTGCGGGATGCTGCATTCTGTCAGGAGCAGCTGTCCATCTTTTGGGAGATGGCCCCGGTGCGTTCTCGCCCTAGAGATATCTGGGTGGCTTTTTGCACCTTTTTGGAATCCACTGGTTAAATTGAGAGAATCGTGCGGTGGGTGCGAGGTCACATGCATGATGGTTTGGATTGAATATTGCTCCCGCATGTATGGAAAATTATGTTTGTTGGACGTTCCTGCTGTGTGGGTCTGTTCGGCCGCCTCCGTCCTTCTGATGTTGTGATTGTTATTGGTTTATACCCCAAGTACTTCTGCACTTAGATTTCCCCTGGGGGCGTGCTTCCTGCAGCTAGTATTGGCATGTATATGGGTTGGTATTTGAATCTAGGGCCTCAGCCCTGCTGGGTACATTGTTTTCTTGAACTTTGCCTCTGATAGCCCGGCTTTTCTTGTGCAAGCACTTATGGACTCCTTGTGGTCTATCTGGAGCTCTTGGGGGGTTGTTGTTGTTGGTGTTATGCAAATTTGTATAAATAAATTAAAAAATGTTTTACTCTAGGCTGATCACTGGGTTTGTCCTGGTGCACATAGGACTTGCCAGATCTCAGTCGAAAATTCTTTCACTCACTTTGACTCACACTCTGACGTGTCAACCATGCCCGATCGACCTACTAAACCAGACTATTACAACGTAAGACCCAAGTGTCTCGTACACTTTTCAATACCCTCTGGAGTCTTAGAACACGCAGGGTCCCTACATCAGCAACCACTTGGACAATTTTTTAGCACAAAGCACCACACACATGTGAAGTTCGATGACTTCCCTACTCTCACACTGCAGAGTACGCACACTCCTTTTATAACTTCATTTGCAGTACGCAATCTTCATAAACCCTTACAAACCTCACAACTCACCTGCGATTGGCATAAGCTGTGCAAGCGCAAAACCCTACTTCATTCACACTATCACTAGAACACAGAGAACATCCTCAAACAACCATTAGCAAGATCCGAGATTCTGGGAAGGTCATTTCTGGACGTAAGGGAAAATTTTCTCTCCAATTAACATCACTGAAAGATAAAATCCAAATCTCAGTAATAAAGAACTCTCAAAAGACCAAATCATCAAGCTACTACCATCTCTGGGAACACCTATGGCGGGCTCTTAGGGATGCAAACCATCAGTCTCTGCTATCGTTCCTGTTAATACTTGTTACTTGTACCGGACGTCTATGATGGGCTCTTAAAGAGACAAACCATCCGTCTCTGCTACCATCTCTGTTAGCGCGTGAGACCTTAATAAGTAAACTTAAAAGGGGACGTGAATAGGTCGATGAACCTTTTGACTCGTAATTAAGATGTTCCCACCATAACTCCAGTACATGCAGATCAATAATCAATAATTAATCAATATCATAAACGATCAATGATAATCAATAGCATTAATAATCAATGGAGTCAGTAATTGTCATACACCTCTCAGTCATGAATAACCACACCTTAAGTAAAAGTTGGAATATTTATTTCCCTATTTTAACAATGCTAATGTCATGTAAGATAATCTCAAAATCAAATGATACACATACAGAAACAACACTGGCTGTCCAAAGCGGTGAAAGAAACGCAATCTAATCAAAGCCTGAACTACTACACATTCTAAAGTTACAGTGCAAATTAATAACAAGAACAATTGCGCAAATGATATCACATATTTAGATTCAGCAAGGAAACACATCAAACGTTGTTCCCTATCGCAGACTTTCATTAGTGAGAATCCTTAACTAACACCAGGTTAGACTTGGCATGTTGGGCTTCATGCAAAACAAATTTAGAAAACATCTAACTATGGCTCTATCAAAACAGTGCGGTTGGTACATAGAAAGAAAAAGCAAATAGGCATAACATACACATGGGTACAAGAATACCTCTCCTCAATTGGATCGGCAAGTTAAGATAGTCTTCGTCATCAGGACATTAGTTCAGTAAGCAAGGCATCAGGATTCAGCATCAAAGTTCAGAACAGGCAAAGTCTTTAAGCAACTTGAAAGAATAGAGGTAAACCCTAAAGAAGAATAGAGAAAGAGTGGCTTGTCTTCTCTTAGTGTAGTCCTGTTAAGTTAAATTTCCTAAAACTACTTCCCAAGTCCCTATTGGTCAAGGGATCGCATGTTCACACTTTGTCCAATAAAACTAAAACTTCAAGTCTATGAATTCTACCACTACTTTGTTCACATGTCACTGATTGGTTTCTCTTGTAATGTCCTCATCATCCGGCTCATTAGGTAGCAATATTTTTGCAGCTTATACTCTAGTCAGTGTCTCCATTGTTCTCCTCCTGAGAAAGTCAGTCTTACACACATAAAACTCATAATGTTACATTCTAGCAAGAACAGCGTCTTCTTGCAATCGCTTCTCATGAGAAAGATTTTAAGCTGTGAGCACATTTAGGCAGTACAATGGAAAATCACAGTTTAATTCTCTGAACAGCCATTTATTAAACGTTAAGAAACACAGGTTGACATGATGCCGGGTAACTAAGCCAAGACCTCCGCTAAGTTAAGGCCTACAATCATTAATGCTAATACATAATGCATAACGCTTAATATGACAAATTACTATATTAGTCAAACATATACTCAATATTTCATATTAGTAAACCATTAATAAGTATACGTTGTGAACATTGGCGGACACTCATCGTGATCACATTTTCAAATGCGTGCATTATTTTTCTAGGTTATTACATTTTCTACACAAATCCATGACTCAGAATACATGAACTCTCATTATTATTTTCATTAAAACACCTGTGCTAGCAGTTCCCAGTTAAGGGAATTTCTGGATCTGTTACTTGTGCAAGCCTCACAATCTGCACAACTAATAACCCAATTTCCAATAGTGCTTTTGTGTGCCCTTCCCACTGTGTTAATTTGTATTCTGCATACAATTGAGCACAGGGGGTAGAAGCAAAATTCCTACTAGAGGTGCAGTAGTTTGTCTGGAAACTTGTACCTATCACCTACCTGGTATGTTGCACATTGCCTCTGATATATTTAACACTATTTTACCCCTTAATATTTTTTCAAGGGGCGACACCTCCATAAGGGCAGAGGAGCGTCACACCTGCCAGCAGCGGCAGCTGCAAAAACCTTTCAAAGAAAAGGATAATAAACTATGTTTATTATCCTTTTCTTTGAAAGGGGCGGGCCACTGGGCTGACGTGCACAGTACTCCCCCTCACTGCGCATGTATGTTTGGCCGGCGGTCTCGGGCCGGCCCAACATACATGCACAGTAGGCTCTCTAAAGCCTGGCAACTGAGTTGCCGGGCTTGAGAGAGCCTGCACAGGCTCCCAGTCTGCCTGGGAGTGCCCTGGTTGGGCGCTCCCAGCCAAGGGCAGGCTGGGAGCCTGTGCCTGCAGCATCCGAAAGGTAAGGAGAGGAGAGGCTCGCCGTGTGGCGTGTGAGCAGAGGTAAGTTTTTCTTAAATGTCATTTTATTATTAATTTCTCCCGTGCCCCTGCCAATCAAACCCTCCCCTCTACAACTCCCCCCGCACACCCCGCCCCCAGGAATCCCTGCGGGCCGCATCTGATTTTTGCTACAATTCTATTCTGATCCTCATATTTTGACGCAACACTATTAAAACATCAATATTGATTATAAATAGCACACAAGCACCAGCCTTTGTTTGACAGTGATAGCAATACCATGACACTCTCTGAACTGCTATAAGTGCAAGAAAGATGAGTAGGGAATTTTTTTATTGACCATGCTGTTTTTGCAGTGCTCCAGCACCCGTTTGGTGTAAAAACTAACAGGTGTAAGAGAGCCTAATATGGCCTGAGACAAGGACATTGAACCTGAGGGCTCACAGCCAGGTCTGTGGTGAGACTGTGGATTGCCCTCTGTCATCATTGATGATAGACCCCATGACTGAAGAGCAGCTTGGTTGAAGGCTGCACAGTCACCAACAGACCTTACCTCACAGAATCCTACAATCACACCAATGCACTGCCCCTTCTTTTGCAGATTGTCATGTCCCCTGTGCATTGTTTACAAATAAATTCCCTTGGTATCCACATTCCTATGAGTGCTCACAAGGACGAGGGTCACAAACAATAAATGTTACTGATTTGTAACAAAGTAATTCACTTTTGGCTAGAGATTTGTGGTCCTCGATTTTACATAGCGTGGCTTGCAATCAGTTAATGACAAGAACCATTTAATATTGCAAATATTACTTAACCTCAACAATATTTATGTAATTTCATTGTTGAAGTATTATGTTCTTTGCTTTTAAGATTGTGCTGATGTTCATCTTTCGCTGATCACAGTCAGTATATAGCCGACAAAACTGATAGCCAGTGTTTTACGACTATATTGAATTGCATTACTGTTGTTTTAAGTATTTTATTGAACTTTCTACCATTTGAATTTATATTTATGGCTTCAATGCTCTTGATTTATTTTCTTAAAGTTGCATGTACTCACAACTTATGACTGTACGTTAAAATGTTTATTGTAACTGTGATAGTACCTACAATTACCACCTCCCTTGAACTGGGCCATGACTGATCGAACATGTGTATCCTGAGAATCCAGGGCCTTAGTGAAGTCAAATTTCCATCACAGACTTAGGGGCATATTTATATGCCCCTTACGCCGCCAGTGCCTAACTTTTTGTGGCACTCCGGTGGCGCATAGTGCAAGCCCATATATCTACAAGGCCACACCACGCCACTTTGCTTTCCTTTTCATGGCTTTGCAGGTATGGTGTGAGACAAGACAGTGCAAGTCGCTGCACTGCCTTACACTGCGTCAGGGAGATGTACCATGGGCATTGCGGTGGGTGTTCCCATGCAACACCCAGGGGTTTCCACGCATTCCCATATTTACAAGGATCTGTAAACCTGGGAATGCATCAAAACTGTTTACCTCCCCACGGCAGGTGCAACGAGTAGAAATATCTTTATTTCTCTTTGTTGTTTGTGTACATCACACATAGAAAGAGGAAATGCCTCCCAGAATTGTTTTTGTGCAGGATGGTGCACCATCCTGCACAAAAACATTCCTGCTAAGAACACAGACACCCTTTCATCATGGTGCAAGGGTTCCTGCGTAGGCACTAGGCAGCAATGTGTCTGCCATTGCAGGGCGAAGGACAGAAATGTACAGTATCTAGTAAATATGGTGCATTTATGCCCTTTCCTTGTGGCACAGGGCAGCGCAGCAAGGTCTCTTGCAGCACTGACTTGTTCATTTGCTTGTAAATATGCCCCTTACTGCTCTGGTCAGAAGGGACCTAATTTGTTTCAGTGCTTGGCCATCACTGCTGTTGTAGATCGGAGAAAAAGCCACAAGTGCTCCATGAAGAAAAATATTTTTCCTGTGAAATAGTGTGAATGCCTGTCTCCAGGTCAATATAGTTGCTGTTTCTAGTGATGATTTTTTGTGTGGTGGTCTAATGCATCGGTTCTTTTGACCTTGACATCTGTGGACATTATTTGAATCTAGGAACCCCGACCTAAGGAGTGTTCAAAAATACAAAAACAAGAATTCATGAAACAAATACACAAATGATTACATATTTTATTTAGGGCCTGATTTAGAGTATGATGGATGGTTTACCCGTCACAAATGTGACAGATTTCCTATCCGCTGTATTACGATCTCCATAGGCTATAATGGGATCATAATACGATGGATGGGATATCTGTCAAGTTTGTGAAGGAGTAACAATCTCCACCGAACTCTAAATCAGGCCCTTAATTTGCAAATCACTTTAAAAGAGCAAAATAAAAATTTTAACGGCAAGGTTGGAGCTAATCTAAATTCAATTGAGACCACCCACCATCCATACTATATTCTGTTTAATGCACAAGCACTGCTCCCACGATTAAATCTGATGACACCAACTTAATTTATAGTCACCAAGTGCAGATTCCTTTACATTTCCAGAACATTTTAACATTTTGAATAACTCATTTGGTTCTTTATTTGTATACACAAAGGTTAAGAACCATTGGTCCAATGCCCTCTGGATGCTGCACTCTTAGGAACGTATTTAGAGTTTGGCAGACAGTTGTCCTGTCCACGGTATTGTAAGTACATTGGAGCCTAGGGCACTTATAATATGACATCTGGCAAACTCCAAATAAGGTGCTTAGTTTGTTCCCATTGAAATTATTAATCTAACACAACTAAAATCAATGATTTGTAGGTGAAATTATCAGGCCTGGAGACAATGTTTGTAAAGACCTAGAGTTAGGTAGTCACCCTGCTTTGAAAACCAAAATAAATAATTGTACATTTTATTGTGCATTATATTTATGCATGTCTGATTTATGTATCCATATTTGGAAGTAGTTCAAAAGTACACAGCACCCCTCTTTGAGGTTAGTGCTGTCGCACAGGTCAAAGCATACCTCCAATAATCGCAGATGCAATATTCACAACACAGAATAGGACAGCACTCCAGTCAGTAGTGTCAAAGCTTTTAATGTTTTTTCAGGTTGCAGGATAGTTTTATTATAACCACATGTATCATAAAGTAAAACACACTCCCACATCCTCAAGTGGTCTTACTCAAAGCTGAATACAGTAAGGTTCATGTGTACATACATTTGCATGTGTGAGTACTCTGGGTAACATGCTTCAGTGCAGCCTTCTACTTGTACTGGAATTCTTTGAAAATTCCCCGAAAATGTTTAAATTATCAATTTATACCAAATGAAGGTGTTAGAAATTGTGTACTGGATGACTGGGTTGTAAGCCTTGGTCAAGCAACAACCCCAATCTTAGTCAGGGTGAAGCACAAGCAAACCCCAAATTAACCTGTGCTCAACCCCCTGGTAGCTTTGCGCTAAGCAGTCAAGCTTAACTTGGGGGCAATGAGTAAGTATTTTTGCAACATGTCAAATTTTAAAACAGTGAAAATGCCACACAAAAAGATCTCACAACAGGTTGAGAACTAGAGCTAAATATAATAAATAGAATAAGACCAAAACGATACATAATCTAAACAGTAGAACCGCAGTTATGGATATGTGTCTGAGGTCCTTCTTTTATACACTGGTGCCCTGGTTCTGGAAGGTGGGAGAAGCTTTTAGATAGTGCCTTTGAAGTGCTTGGAATTCCCTGCTTTCCCAGCTCTTGCCCCAAGCTGGCGAAAGTGACCCTTCGTGTGGAAGAGACTGGACACAGCCTATTCAGGTGTAAGTGAGGCTGGGCCCAGATCCTCCCTCCCATCCTGCCATTGCTGGACTATCCAGTCACCTCTAAGCTCCCGTTGTCTGTGGCTGTCTAGGAGGACTACACAAAGCCCAATTGCCAACTACACCCAGTCATGTAACGGGAGACAGGTTGCAAGCATCAAATGTCTAAGGCAAAAAAATGCCAACTTTTTAGTAGTGGAATTTTCAGAATTTCAATTTAAAATCCAACTTTGCCAAAAGTTAGGATTTTAAATTGTGATTCCAGAGACACCAAATTGAAGGTGTTATCTCTTCCCATTTGGAAATTACACTTATAAAATTTAATACGGCATCTCCAAAGTTATTCTACAGGAGAGATAGGTCTTGAGGTAGTGAAAAACTAATTAGAAGTTTTTCACTATCAGCATATGTAAACCTTAAAGTACATGTCCAACTTTAACCACACTGCACCCTGCCCTTGGCGCTGTGCTTGGCCTACCCTAGGGGTGACCTATTTGTAATAAAAAAGGAAGGTTTGGGCCTGGCAAAAGATGTGTTTTTGCCAGGTCGACATGGCAGTTTCAAACCGCGCACTCTGGCTCTGCAATGGCAGGCCTAAGATATGGTTAAAGGACTACTTAAGTGGGTGGCACCTTCAGTGCTGCAGGCCCAATGGTAACATTTAATTTACAGGCCCTGGGCACATGTAGTGCCACTTCATAAGGGATGTATAAGTAAACTAAATATGCTAATTGGGGATACGCCAATAGTACCATATTTTCAGAAGTGAGCACATTCACTTTAGTATTGGTTAGCAGTGGTAAATTGTGCAGACTTCTAGTGACAGCAAAAACAAGAGCAGAAAAGATGGAGGAGGAATTTGAAAAGTTGCGGGGAAGACCACCCTAGAGCTAACAGATCTAACAGAAGTTATTAACATATGAGAGTACATTTCGAACTTTTTTTGAAAATGATGATGCATGTGGCATCCAATGGGCAAGCAGATCTATTCAAGTCACATCACTCCCAGCACATAATTCAGTAAGCACACTCTCATCAGGGAGATTCCTCTCTCTAGGGTACATCTGCATACATGCCAACAGAACTGATTCAGGGGGGAGACTAACCATTTTTGAAAAATGGCTTTATTTCTAGCTATCTCCTGAAATTGCCTCTGCTTCAATAGAAATCAGTGGGGGAAATCCATTCCCCTGATGTTTTTTTCAAAGTCACCCACTTTCCTGTTCTAAAATGTTGGCATGTATGCATCTGTCAGGGATATAAGCAAGATGAAACAGAGATCAAAACAGTGGCGGCCCGTCCTTTAGGGCGGAGGGGCCACGCCCCCCCACCCCATGAAGAGTGTCTGTCAGGCTGAACAAAGGTCAGCCTGACAGACACTCTTCATGTTCAGGTCAGGCAGCCAGGAGCAGACATGCGCGATTTGCGCAGACTCCTGGCTGCCTGAGCTGAACTTTGCTGGGCTGAGGAGATCACGACCCTTATGGGCGTGACCTCCTCGGCCCAGCAAAGGTGCCTCGAGGCCCTCCCCTGGGTGACGAGGAAAGCGTCACCCATTGACACTCTCCCTGGGCGCTTCAGGTTTAAGCCCTGAAGTGCCCAGGGCGAGTGTCAATCAGTGACACTTCGTCACAGAGTGGGGTGGGGTCAGCAGTCTCACTGACCCCATCCCACTCTGTCCCTCAGGTCAGCCAGTGAGGGAAGGCAGCAGTCCCAAACCTCCTGGGACCCGGAGGCTAAAGGTAAGTGTGTGTGTGTGTATATGTATGTGTGTATGTGTGTTATGTTTTACATTGAATGTTTGGTGCGCGCGTGCATGTTTGAGTGTTATGAGTGTTATTAATGGATGTGAGTGCGTGCGTGCGTGTGTGAGTGAAAGAATGAATGTGTGTGATCTTGTAAAATGAATGTTTGGTGCGTGCATGTATGTTTGAATGGAATGAGTGTTGTTTGTGGATGAGCGTGCGTGCGTGTCTGTGTGTGAAAGAATGAGCCTGTGTTTGTGTGTGTGTGTGTGTGTGTGTTTGTGCCCCGCCCGCCCCCCTCCCAAAGCTGCCGGGCGCCACTGGATCAAAATACATAAATAATTGCTTGTTGGGGTTGCCACACTTTAGGGCTTATTTACAAGCCTATTGCACTGCCAGTACGTCACTTTTTATATGGAAAAAAGTGACGCACTGGTGGCGTAAGGGGCTTGTAAATATGCCCCAATGAGACCTAACCAATGGCAAAATATTCAGGTGAACCCATCGCTGAATGCAGTCCTTCTGACTTGAAAATCCAGACCTGCCCTATCAATTAGGGGGTGGGCATGGACCATTTTGGCCAATCCATTTGGCCCAAACAGCGACCGATCAAGCTGCCTGAAACGCTACAGTCGTCACAAGGTCCAAATGGCATTCATGCCAGTCTTACCCTTGGCTGTCTTTCACACACGTTAGAAAATGTTCAGGGTGTTGTCTAACAAAGGTGACTACGGAAACGCCGATCATAGTGTGCACTACTTAAACGCTCAGGCCAAAGTCTTGATGTTCTGTAAGTCAGCAAAGAGAGGTCCTGTCAAGAAATGGCGTGATATTTCCGAAGTATAATTTCTGTTAAACGCTCACATCATTCTATTACTGCTGGCCTTCAGCGTTCCTTCTTTAGCCATGAAACAATTCTTCTGCTTTTCTGTACACACTTTTGCAATACAGAGTTGTAAAGAACAAATTGCAAGCTTTGAATAGAAGGCAGGATTAATAGCTGTTCTTCAAAGCAATAAACTGCCTGGTGCGTTTCTCTGAATTTGTGAGGCATGAGTTACTGTGTAATTAAATCCAGAAGGAGAGCCCATCGTAACATTTGACTTGATTTTCTCTGGCAGACCATTAATTAAGAGACCAGGATTATAAATTAGAAGCATTTCAGAACTGCACTGTTGATGTTATCTTCAATTTTTATTCTAATTATAAAAGTCCACAGAAAATTGTATATCATAATTACATGCATTATTAATCCAACTGTTTTCATAATAGGAATTTGTCTGTGATCATAGGTTCATAAGCATTTTTTTATCGTATTTAGGAAGCACTGCTATTCAAGTTTAACAGACAAGAAGGTCTTAAGCCATGTAAATGGCATCCTACAATTCGAGGTTAATGTAGAAGTGAATGGAAGCTAAAAAAAGAAGAATTTTGAGAAGAATATAAACATTATTTGAGAAAAATATTCCTTTTATGTAAGGGTAATTTCTTATGTGCCATAATTTTCAGGAATGAAGCTATTCGGCACTATATATCAGCTTCCGGTGGTGGGGGATGCCGGAAAATAGAGTGAAGTATATACCAGGTTTTGTAAATATTGGCACTGAGGGGTACAGAATTTATTGGGCGCAGTAAATAAATCCTATTCCTTCTGGAAAATGATTGTAAAAGGCTCCCTACATCACCCGTAGATACGGAGGGATGCAGAGACATATTTAAGAGCCCCTAGCGCCATTCTAATGCCACATTAGTGTCATCATTTTGGTGCTAATGTGGCGTTAGAAGGCCAAAAACGGGGAGCCATATTTAACAAAGTGGCACAATGCATGCAATGCACCACTTTGTAACCCTTTGCTCTACATTATGCCTGTGCCAGGCAGAATGTATGCAAAGGGGGCGTTCCCCGTTAGGGTGGCCAAGAAAATAGTGCAAAGAAATCAAAGAGATTTCTTTTTGTCATTTTTTTCAGCACTTTTAATGCCTGCTCAGAGCAGGCGTTAAAAGGAGTCTTTCATTGGTTACAATGGGCCTCTGAGTGCTTTGCAGGATTAGCGTAAAACATTCTGACGCTAGTCCCCTAACTACCGCTGTGGTGCGTCATATTTTAAATATGGCACACACATGGTGGCATTAGGGGGGGCGTTAAGGGGGTGCAAGAAAATGTATTAAATATGCCCCAGAGTATACCTCAGCTCTGCAAATAAAGGCCTCCTGAGCAGGAACAGAGGTATTCCGTGGAGTGTTGGCAGCCCTTTGTGAGCTATATATAGCCTGGACGGGTGAATGGCCGCCCTCCTGACTGTGTGTGTTGGGCCTATTTGTCTCCTAACCCCCAGAGGCTGAGAGACCACTGAGAGGGCTAGAAGGAGATTCTAGCAGCCTCTGTAATCTGGCAGGGGTGAGCTGGTTCGAGGGATCCCTGAGCGCAGGCTCTCAAAAGCGGCAGCGCAATCCAGAGTGGCAGTGATTGAGCCACAATGAGATGTCTCCGATGAGAGCGGGCAGCCTGGTATCCCATTGGGAAACCAAGGACTGTGGAGAAGAATGTGAGAACTGCAGCAAAGGAGGTCACTGGAGCTCTCCTCTGAGCCAACAACAGTAGTCTAGCCCTGGACACACACCCACTGGGGGCCCATATGCGTGGAGTATCCCATCTTGGAGCCTACCGCATTGTTTGGGACCTGAGCATCAGCACAGTTGGTGGAATCTGTGAGGCAAAGCACATCAGTCTGGAATCCAACTGCGGGAAGCTCACCTGATAAGCAGCCTATAAGTGTGACTCAGCTACTTGGGTGTGGCGGGGTGGACTAAGCCCCTCGAGAGAAGAAGCCCCAATGAGAGATGCAGGCAGGTTACCTTTAGGGCCCAAAGAGCAGCAAGGGCCCATACTATGTACAGCAGGAGCCCTTCTTCTACACATAAACTGTCTAATCCTCTGAGGAATAAACTGGGAGACTAGGCACTGGGGAGAGGTGCTCTTGGATATCATCACTAATTGGAGGCCAGACTCGGTGCCAGTCCTGTAGTGCCACTAAAAAGACAGAAGGGTGAGGCTGCTATGGCAATGACACTGAGGACTCTTATGCCACAATGATCCAGCCAACAGGGGCATCCCTATGACATACAGAGGGGGTCATTACTTACTTATACCCTACTACTCCTCCTGGGGTATAGCCCATCAACCAGGACTCTCCAGCTATCTCTGTCCTGAGCTTTTCTTTCAATCTAACTCCAGGTGTAACCCATCTCCTTGCAGTCAGGCTGGAGGCATCGATGCCAGGCATTTCTTGGCCTTCCTCCTTTCTTTTTCCCTAGAGATTTCCAGGTCTGGGCTTGCCTGGTGGTGTTTAATGTGGGCTTGCAGAGGGTGTGACTGCTTCAGCACCAGGATCTTTTTATGATTTTTTCATGAGCAGGGAGTTGGGAAGTCTGCTCCCATAGGTCATTGTTCCTGTAGCTCTTTAGCCAGTGGATTTGGAGGATATTCCTCAGACAGGTGTTGATGAAGGCCTGGACGTTGTTTGTGGTGGTCACTGCAGTCCTCAAAGTTTCAGCTTCATACAGGAGGACTGATTTTACGTTGGTGTTAATAAGCCTGATCTTGGTTTGCAGTGTTAGGTCCTTAGAGCTTCAAATCTTCTTTATCTAAGTGAAGGCAACCCTTGCTTTTACCAATTCTTGCCTTGACGTCAGTGTCTGTGCCACCCTGCTTGTCTATGACACTGCCCAGGTAGATGAAGGCCTCAACTTCTTCCAGTCCATTACCTGCAAGAGTGACTGCAGTTATGCTGGTCCTGTTAGCCTTCAGGATCTTGGTTTTCCCCCTATGGATGTTGAAGCCAAGTTGTGGTGATGTAGAAGCCACATTGTCGGTCTTCTCTAGCATCTGAAGATGGATATGTAAGAGTAGGGCTAGGTCGTCTGCAAAGTCCATGTCATCTAGCTGCATCAAAGATACCCATTGGATTCTATTTCTTCTCTTTGCTGAAGATGTCTTCATGATCCAGTCTATGGCTAGCAGGAAGAGAAAAGGTAAGAGCAAACAACTCTGGTGGACTCCGGTCCTCATTTGGAAGGCTTCCATGAGTTTTCCATGGCCTATCTTGCAGGTCATTCCTTCATGAGAGTTCCTGATGATTCATACAAGTTTTTATGGTACACTGTAGTGGCGGTGGAGTTTCGAAAGAGTCTCTCTGCCCACACTATTGAAAGACTTCTCATAGTCAACATAGAGGGGGGAGTTCCACTCCATCGACTGCTCAATGATGACGCACAGTGTTACAATCTGGTCTTCGCAGGATCGTTCTTTGTGAAAGCCAGATTGCTGGTCTTGCAACTGAGCATGGGCATCTTCCTTCATTCTGTTCAGGTTGACTCTGTTGAACACTTTGGGCCAGAATTCCAAAATTCTCACATAGCACAGCAGCCAAAGATGCTGCACTGCGTTGAATGAGAAGGAGAGAGCAGGGGAGCACCCTAGCTACAGAGATATGTCTCTCTCTTCCCCTCTCCCAAGTGCCGGTGCATACTTTTGCTGACGAGCACCACGCATACACCTTTGCACCAAAATGCTATGCCTTTACAACTTAAAACATTTTCTACTTTGTATGTGGGCTGTACAGTGCAGCACACATGCAATGTTGGAAAGAAAGGAGAAATTAAAACATTTCTCCTTTTAACATCTGCTTTCAAGTGGAGTTCATTTTCGACACAAAACCCTGCCTCAAATTTTTGGTAGATAGGTGTTTACATCAAAAAGCATAGGTGGTTGCATGGGAATTGTAAGGAAATGCCTCCTTGGCATGGTTACCCCCTGACTTTTTGCCTTTGTTGCTGCCAAGTTATGATTTGAAAGTGTGCTGAGGCCTGCTAACCAGGCCCCAGCACCAGTGTTCTTTCCCTAACCTGTACCTTTGTTTCCACAATTGGCACACCCTGGCATCCAGGTAAGTCCCTTGTAACTGGTACCCCTGGTATCAAGAGCGCCTCATGCCAGGGAAGGTCTCTAAGGGCTGCAGAATGTCTTATGCCACCCTGGGGACCCCTCACTCATCACAGACACACTGCTTACCAGCTTGTGTGTGCTAGTGGGGATAAAACAACTAAGTCGACATGGCACTCCCCTCAGGGTGCCATGCCAACCTCACACTGCCTATAGGTATAGATAAGTCACCCCTCTAGCAGGCCTTACAGCCTTAACCTCTTAGCTGCTGGGCCTTTCCCCCCCCAGTGCTGAGCCCTTTTTTGGCTATTTGGGGTAGTTCGCGCTTAGGGCTTCATAACTTTTTGTCCACATAAGCTAACCACGCCAAATTTGCGTCCTTTTTTTCCAACATCCTAGGGATTCTAATGGTACCCAGAGTTGGTGGTTTCCCCTGGAGGAGACCAAGAAAATAGCCAAAATACAGTGAAAATTTTGTTTTTTCCAAAAAAATGGGAAAAAAGGGCTGCCGAAGAAGGCTTGTGGTTTTTTCCCTGAAAATGCCATCAACCAAGGGTTTCTGGTGCTGAAATCACTATCTTCCCACCTTTCAGGAACGGGCAGACTTGAATCAGAAAACCGAATTTTTCAACACAAATTTGGCATTTTACTGGGACATACCCCATTTCTACTATATTTGGTGCTTTCAGCCTCCTTCCAGTTAGTGACAGGAATGGGTGTGAAACCAATGCTGGATCCCGGAATGCTAAACATTTCTGAAAACTAGACAAAATTCTGAATTCAGCAAGGGGTCATTTGTGTAGATCCTACAAGGTTTTCCTACAGAAAATAACAGCTGAAATAAAAAAATATTGAAATTGAGCTGAAAACAACAGCCATTTTTCTTTATGTTTTACTCTGTAACTTTTTCCTGCGATGTCAGATTTCTGAAAGCAATATACCGTTTTGTCTGCTGGACTCTTCTGGTTGCGGGGATATAAAGGGCTTGTAGGTTCATCAAGAACCCTAGGTACCCAGAGCCAATAAATAAGCTGCACCCTGCAGTTGGTTTTCATTCTATACTGGGTATACAGCAATTCATTTGCTGAAATATGAAGAGTGAAAAAGAGGTATCAAGAAAACCTTTGCATTTCCAAAATGGGATCAAGATAAGGTTTTGAGGAGCAGTGGTTATTTGCACATCGCTGAATTCCGAGGTGCCCATACTAGCATGTGAATTGCAGGGCATTTCTCAAATAGACGTCTTTTTTACACACTCTCTTATATTTGGAAGGAAAAAATGTAGAGAAAGATAAGGGGCAATAACACTTGTTTTGCTATTCTGTGTTCCCCCAAGTCTCCCGATAAAAATGATACCTCACTTGTGTGGGTAGGCCTAGTGCCCGCGACAGGAAATGCCCCAAAACACAACATGGACACATCCTATTTTTTTTATAGAAAACACAGCTGTTTTTTCCAAAGTGCCTACCTGTAGATTTTGGCCTCTAGCTCAGCCGGCACATAGGGAAACCTACCAAACTGTGCATTTCTGAAAACTAGAGACCTAGGGGAATCCAAGGAGGGGTGACTTGCGGGGCTCGGACCAGGTTCTGTTACCCAGAATCCTTTGCAAACCTCAAAAAGTGGCTAAAAAAACAAGTTTTCCTCACATTTCGGTGACAGAAAGTTCTGGAATCTGAGAGGAGCCACAAATTTCCTTCCACCCGGCGTTCCCCCAAGTCTCCCGATAAAAATGATACCTCACTTGTGTGGGTAGGCCTAGCGCCCGCGACAGGAAACGCCCCAAAGCGCAACGTGGACACATCAAAATTTTTGGAAGAAAACAGAGGTGTTTTTTGAGAAGTGCCTACCTGCAGATTTTGGCCTGTAGCTCAGCCGGCACCTAGGGAAACCTACCAAACCTGTGCATTTCTGAAAACTAGAGACCTAGGGCAATCCAAGGAGGGGTGACTCGCGGGGCTCGGACCAGGTTCTGTTACCCAGAATCCTTTGCAAACCTCAAAAAGTGGCTAAAAAAACAAGTTTTCCTCAGATTTCGGTGACAGAAAGTTCTGGAATCTGAGAGGAGCCACAAATTTCCTTCCACCCGGCGTTCCCCCAAGTCTCCCGATAAAAATGATACCTCACTTGTGTGGGTAGGCCTAGCGCCCGCGACAGGAAACGCCCCAAAGCGCAACGTGGACACATCAAAATTTTTGGAAGAAAACAGAGGTGTTTTTTAAGAAGTGCCTACCTGTAGATTTTGGCCTCTAGCTCAGCCGGCACCTAGGGAAACCTACCAAACCTGTGCATTTCTGAAAACTAGAGACCTAGGGCAATCCAAGGAGGGGTGACTCGCGGGGCTCGGACCAGGTTCTGTTACCCAGAATCCTTTGCAAACCTCAAAAAGTGGCTAAAAAAACAAGTTTTCCTCACATTTCGGTGACAGAAAGTTCTGGAATCTGAGAGGAGCCACAAATTTCCTTCCACCCGGCGTTCCCCCAAGTCTCCTGATAAAAATGATACCTCACTTGTGTGGGTAGGCCTAGCGCCCGCGACAGGAAACGCCCCAAAGCGCAACGTGGACACATCAAAATTTTTGGAAGAAAACAGAGGTGTTTTTTGAGAAGTGCCTACCTGTAGATTTTGGCTTCTAGCTCAGCCGGCACCTAGGGAAACCTACCAAACCTGTGCATTTCTGAAAACTAGAGACCTAGGGCAATCCAAGGAGGGGTGACTCGCGGGGCTCGGACCAGGTTCTGTTACCCAGAATCCTTTGCAAACCTCAAAAAGTGGCTAAAAAAACAAGTTTTCCTCAGATTTCGGTGACAGAAAGTTCTGGAATCTGAGAGGAGCCACAAATTTCCTTCCACCCGGCGTTCCCCCAAGTCTCCCGATAAAAATGATACCTCACTTGTGTGGGTAGGCCTAGCGCCCGCGACAGGAAACGCCCCAAAGCGCAACGTGGACACATCAAAATTTTTGGAAGAAAACAGAGGTGTTTTTTGAGAAGTGCCTACCTGTAGATTTTGGCCTGTAGCTCAGCCGGCACCTAGGGAAACCTACCAAACCTGTGCATTTCTGAAAACTAGAGACCTAGGGCAATCCAAGGAGGGGTGACTCGCGGGGCTCGGACCAGGTTCTGTTACCCAGAATCCTTTGCAAACCTCAAAAAGTGGCTAAAAAAACAAGTTTTCCTCAGATTTCGGTGACAGAAAGTTCTGGAATCTGAGAGGAGCCACAAATTTCCTTCCACCCGGCGTTCCCCCAAGTCTCCCGATAAAAATGATACCTCACTTGTGTGGGTAGGCCTAGAGCCCGCGACAGGAAACGCCCCAAAGCGCAACGTGGACACATCAAAATTTTTGGAAGAAAACAGAGGTGTTTTTTGAGAAGTGCCTACCTGTAGATTTTGGCCTCTAGCTCAGCCGGCACCTAGGGAAACCTACCAAACCTGTGCATTTCTGAAAACTAGAGACCTAGGGCAATACAAGGAGGGGTGACTCGCGGGGCTCGGACCAGGTTCTGTTACCCACAATCCTTTGCAAACCTCAAAAAGTGGCTAAAAAAACAAGTTTTCCTCACATTTCGGTGACAGAAAGTTCTGGAATCTGAGAGGAGCCACAAATTTCCTTCCACCCGGCGTTCCCCTAAGTCTCCCGATAAAAATGATACCTCACTTGTGTGGGTAGGCCTAGCGCCCGCGACAGGAAATGCCCCAAAACAGAACGTGGACACATCACATTTTTTCATAGAAAACAGTGCCTACCTGTGGATTTTGGCCTCTAGCTCAGCCGGCACCTGGGGAAACCTAGCAAACCAGCACATTTTTGTAAACTAGAAACCCAGGAGAATCCAAGATGAGGTGACTTGTGGGGCTCGGACCATGTTCTGTTACCCAGAATCCTTTGCAAACCTCAAAATGTGGCTAAAATACCACGTTTTCCACACATTTCGGTGACAGAAAGTTCTGGAATCTGAGGGGAGCCACAAATTTCCTTCCACCCAGCGTTCCCCCAAGTCTCCCGATAAATATGATACCTCACTTGTGTGGTTAGGCCTGGTGCCTGCGACAGGAATAGATCACACAACGGTCAATGTTGGTCCTTACGTGAGGCAGCTGTTGACCCTGGGGTGATCCATTCCTGACACAGGCACTAGGTGTAGGCACTCAAGTGGGGTAGTGTTTTTATCAGGACAGGTGAGGAGTCACTGGGTGGTAGGAATGTTGTGGATCCCAGCATATTCCTGTAGTTTGTGTGACAGAAATGCGAGAAAAATAGAGTTTTTTCTCAACATTTCAGCTTTGCAGGGTATTCTGGGTAAGAAAACTTTGGGGAATCCACACAAGTCACACCTCTGTGGACTCCCCCGAATGTCTAGTTTCCAGAAATGTTTGGGTTTAGTGTGTTTCTCTATATGGCCGCCGAATCCAGGACCAAAAACACAGGTGCCTGCCTTACAAAACCAGTTTGTTTTGCCATAGACAATTTTGATGTCTCCACAATATGATTTGGGTGGTGGAATTTGGGGCTGAACTAAATTGGTGAGCTCCCAAGAGAGCACTCTCTCTCTGCTTGCCGCCGCATTCACCTGCTCTCTGGGTTGGCCTAACCCACTATTACCCAGTTGCACGAACAGCTTGCGAAGGGACAGCAGGACTGTCCTCATCACCTCCCTCATAATGTACTGGAAGAGGAGTTTTCGAATGGGACTCCTCTGACTGAAAAATCACTCCCAGAGTCTGCGCCATTGTCCTATCCCTCAGATGCTGTCTCAGTATCTGATGTCTCAGTCTCTGATCCTATGTCAGAGCGGTCCTCTATAACCCGAGTGCAGGCAGCAGTCATCCATCAAGATGCCATCTCTGCTATTGGCTAAACTGTTGCTCTAAAACACTAGCCTACGTAGACAGTCACAAAATCGATGGTGTGTGTGAGATACGTGCAACAGTAGAGGCCACCTTACCTGCGCTTCTTCCCTCAATCAGCATGTACTTTCAAGACACTCAAAAAACACCTTGTCACATACCATTCGTCACAGTCTTTAGCACCTCCTGCGCCCAGTCCAACAATCATTATTGGTGCTCCCACTCCCTCCTCCTCGGATTCCCTCATTACCACCCAGCAAAAGTGCCCTTCATCTCTCCATAGACTTTACTAATGTACTCAGCTATTTACATAAAATACAGATGTGCTCTTTGCAGTAGGCATATAAACCTTCTGCGCTTCTTTATGGCACTAAAACTGCCACTAGACAAGTCGGACCCTTTTCCCCCCAGGGAAACCACACACATATTGACAAAAGTGATGTATATATGACAGCCAACCACCTGAAACTCAACTCAAGCAAAACCGAAATAATCCTCTTTGGCCCTCACCAAAAAAACCTGGGACCCCCCATGGTGGCCCACCACGCTAGGCCCTGCACCCACCCCCGCCAACTACGCACGCAACCTCAGCATCATCCTAGACTCCTCCCTCTCTATGACCCAACAAATCAACGCTCTTACCTCCTCATGCTTCAACAAACTCCGTATACTGAAAAACATTAAAATGGATCCCCACAGAGACCAGAAAAACTGTCACTCACGCACTCATCAGCAGCAGGCTTGATTACAGAAACACCCTCTACACCGGCACCACTCTAAAACTCAAGTGCAAACTACACGCATCCAGAACTCAGCAGCACGACTCATCCTCGACCTCCACCGACACGAACACATCTCTCCACACCTCAAATCCCTCCACTGGCTCCCCATTGACAAAAGGATCACCTTCAAGATCCTCATCCTCACACACAAATCACTCCACAACACAGGCCCTGCCTACCTCAACGAGAGTCACCTTCCACACCCCCACACGAAACGTCCGTTCAGCTGACCTCTCTCTCGCCTCTGACCCCCGCATCAAACACACCACCACCGGGGGCAGATCCTTCTCCTACATTGCACCCAAAACATGGAACGCACTCACAACCCACATTCGCAAGACCCAAAACCTACTTCTTTTCAGGAAGGGCCTCAAAACCTGGCTTTTTGAACAGTGAACCTCCTAGCCCCTTTCCCTCCCCCCCGTCCCCCCCCCAGCGCCTTGAGACCCTCACAGGTGAGTAGCGCGCTTTATAAATCTCTTTGATACAGATCTACCTATATATATATATATAAATATATATCTACATAGATATATCTATAGATATATCCATGTACCTAGATATATCTATCTACATAGATATATATATATAGATATATACATATATTTTTTTTTAGTTGTTGTATGGTTTCCTTGGGGGCCAAAATGCCCCCCAGGGAAACCCTACAACATCTAAAAAAAAAAATGCCCCCACAGGGGGTCACCCTGCCCACGGGCGACCCCCTGTCATTTCATTTTTTTTTTTTTTTTTGAAAAAAAAAAAAAATCCCCTGGGGGGGGGGGGGGCGCGATCGCCCCCCCCCCCCCTCCCCAGGGGGCACCTACCTTTTTATTTTTTTAGGAAAATTATCCGGGGGGGGCGGCCCGTTTTCCGGGGGGGGGCTGCCCCCCAAAAGTGAAATCCCTGGTGTCTAGTGGGGTTTCCTGGCCCCCGATCGCAGCTGTGCTGCGATCGGGGGCCAGGAAACCGTTTCAGAAGGCCTCATAAGAAAGGGGAGACTCTCCCCTTTCTTACGAGGCCTTCTGAAACTGTTTCTGGCCCCCGATCGCAGCACAGCTGCGATCGGGGGCCAGAAACAGTTTCAGAAGGCCTCGTAAGAAAGGGGAGAGTCTCCCCTTTCTTACGAGGCCTTTTCAAAATGTTTCCTGACCCCCCCGATCGCAGCTGTGCTGCGATCGGGGGAGCCAGGAAACCTGAAAGTGTTTCCTGGCCCCCGATCGCAGCACAGCTGCGACCGGGGGCCAGGAAACACTTTCAGGAAGGCCTCGTAAGAAAGGGGAGTGTCTCCCCTTTCTTACGAGGCCTTCCTGAAAGTGTTTCCTGGCCCCCGATCGCAGCTGTGCTGCGATCGGGGGCCAGGAAACACTTTCAGGAAGGCCTCGTAAGAAAGGGGAGACTCTCCCCTTTCTTACGAGGCCTTCCCGAACGTGAAAAAGGCCGTTTTCCCCATGAAAGCAGGAAGCGGCCGCAAGGCTGCTTCCTGCTTTCATGGGGAAAACACCTTTGCAACGTCAGCGCGCCTCGTGGCGCGCTGACGTCACAAAGGGGCGGGTGGGGGGCGGGGGGAGACACGGTAGCTTCCGTGTCTCCCGGGGGGGGAAAAAAAATAAAAAATAAATCCTCGGGTGCGACGCACCCGAGGATTTATTAATGCCCTTCCTGGTGTCGGCCACTGGTCGTGACCCGCACCAGGGAGGGTGTGTGGGCGTCGGCCAGTGGCCGACGCCCGCATTTAAGAGGTTAAGGCAGGGTGCACTATACCATAGGTGAGGGCATAAGTGCATGAGCACTATGCCCCTACAGTGTCTAAGCAAAACCTTAGACATTGTAAGTGCAGGGTAGCCATAAGAGTATATGGTCTGGGAGTCTGTCATGCACGAACTCCACAGCACCATAATGGCTACACTGAAAACTGGGAAGTTTGGTATCAAACTTCTCAGCACAATAAATGCATACTGATGCCAGTGTACATTTTATTGTAACATACACCCCAGAGGGCAACTTAGAGGTGCCGCCTGAAACCTTAACCGACTACCAGTGTAGGCTGACTAGTTTTAGCAGCCTGCCACACACCAGACATGTTGCTGGCCACATGGGGAGAGTGCCTTTGTCACTCTGTGGCTAGTAACAAAGCCTGTACTGGGTGGAGGTGCTTCTCACCTCCCCCTGCAGGAACTGTAGCACCTGGCGGTGAGCCTCAAAGGCTCACCCCCTTTGTTACAGCACCCCAGGGCACTCCAGCTAGTGGAGTTGCCCGCCCCATCCGGCCACGGCCCCACTTTTGGCGGCAAGGCCGGAGGAGATAATGAGAAAAACAAAGGAGGAGTCACTGGCCTCAGGATAGACCCTAAGGTGTCCAGAGCTGAGGTGACTCTGACTTTTAGAAATCCTCCATCTTGCAGATGGAGGATTCCCCCAATAGGGATAGGAATGTGCCCCCTCCCTTCAGGGAGGAGGCACAAAGAGGGTGTAGCCACCCTCAGGGCTAGTAGCCATTGGCTACTAACCCCCCAGACCTAAACACCCCCCTAAATCGAGTATTTAGGGGCTCCCAGAACACAGCAAGATAGATTCCTGCAACCTAAGACGAAGAAGGACTGTTGAGCTGAAAACCTGCAGAGAAGACGGAGACACTAACTGCTTTGGCCCCAGCTCTACCGGCCTGTCTCCCCACTTCTAAAGACACTGCTCTAGCGACGCATTCCACAGGGTCCAGAGACCTCTGAAGCCTCAGAGGACTACCCTGCATCTAGAAGGACCAAGAACTCCCGAAGACAGCAGCTCTGCTCCACAAAGACTGCAACTTTGCAACAAAGAAGCAACTTTGAAACAACACACGTTTCCCGCCGGAAGCGTGAGACTTTGCACTCTGCACCCGATGCCCCCGGCTCGACTTGTGGAGAACAAACACTACAGGGAGGACTCCCCGGCGACTGCAAGACCGTGAGAAGCCAGAGTTGACCTCCCTGAGCCCCCACAGCGAGTCTCCCCCTGACCGCGACTGCCTGCTTCAAAGACCCGACACCTGGTAAAGACACTGCACCTGCAGCCCCCAGGACCTGAAGGATCCGACCTCCAGTGCAGGAGCGATCCCCAGGTGGCCCTCTCCCTTGTCCAGGTGGTGGCTACCCCGAGGAGCCCCCCCCTTGCCTGCTTGCATCGCTGAAGAGACCCCTTGGTCTCCCATTGAAACCTATTGCGAACCCAACGCCTGTTTGCACACTGCACCCGGCCGCCCCCGTGCCGCTGAGGGTGTACTTTTTGTGCTGACTTGTGTCCCCCCCGGTGCCCTACAAAACCCCCCTGGTCTGCCCTCCGAAGACGCGGGTACTTACCTGCTGACAGACTGGAACTGGGGCACCCCCTTCTCCATTGAAGCCTATGCGTTTTGGGCACCACTTTGACCTTTGCACCTGACCGGCCCTGAGCTGCTGGTGTGGTAACTTTGGGGTTGCCCTGAACCCCCAACGGTGGGCTACCTTGGACCCAACTTTGAACCCTGTAGATGGTTTACTCACCTGCAAATCTAACAAACACTTACCTCCCCCAGGAACTGTTGAAAATTGCACTGTCTAGTTTTAAAACAGCTATTTGCCATTTGTGTGAAAACTGTATATGCTATTTTGCTAATTCAAAGTTCCTAAAGTTCCTAAGTGAAATACCTTTGATTTAAAGTATGTTTGTAAATCTTGAACCTGTGGTTCTTAAAATAAACTAAGAAAATATATTTTTCTATATAAAAACCTATTGGCCTGGAATTGTCTTTGAGTGTGTGTTCCCCATTTATTGCCTGTGTGTGTACAACAAATGCTTAACACTACCCTCTGATAAGCCTACTGCTCAACCACACTACCACAAAATAGAGCATTAGAATTATCTCTTTTTGCCACTACCTTACCTCTAAGGGGAACCCTTAGACTCTGTGCATGCTATTTCTCACTTTGAAATAGTAAATACAGAGCCAACTTCCTACAGGAATGCTCATGTATCACCCATGTAATGCACCCTTGACGCTAAGTAGTGCAATGCAGTTCCTCACGCTGCTTTCTGTTACTTTTAGGAAACTGCCTCGCAAAACAAGTTTGCACTGGAAAGTAAATAAAAAATATTTTGTGCTGGATTGCATCACTTTTGTGATGCAAACACAGTACAAAATGTTTGTAAATCTGGCCCTCTGTCTGGGGTTCATAGAAGAGTTATCCCTCTCAGGTCACCTTTCCTAGGGATCTTCATGAGATATCCCTCCTTCTATTCAGCTGGCACCTTTCCATCTCCCCAGATCCTTTCAAATATGGGTTAGGGCATGTCTACTGATGTTTCATTGTCTACCTTCAGTGCCTCTGCAGGAATGTTGTCAAGTCTTGCTGCCTTCCCATTGTTCAGATGTTTGATAGCTTGCCATATTTGGTCCTTGGTTGGTCTGCTGCAGTTGATTGGCATGTCCTTGTCAGCTGACTGTATGTCTGGCGGACACTGCAGCACAGACTGGTTCAGCACTTCTTCAAAGTGCTCCACCGATCTTCATTGTTGGCCTTCTTCATTACTCATTATAGCTTTGTCTTTAACCGGTCTTTCTGGCTTGCTGTGTCTGCTGGAGAGTGTCCTTGTTATGACATGGAGTTCTTTCAAGTTTTCATGGCTTGCTGCTTCCTATGCATTTGTGGCAAGACCATGGATGAATCTTCGCGTGTCTGCTCTTAAGATGCTTGTGAGCTTCTGTTTGCTTCCTTGTTGGTATTGGTGTGTTCACCTTGAGCTTTCACTTTTTCTGCTTTTTTTTTGGCTCGTATTGACTGCAGCATTCTTTTCCTTTCCCTCTTCGATTTTGCGGAAGTCTCTGTGGAGAACCATTAGTTAGGCTGATGTTCCTGGGACCCAGTACCCCTTGGCAGGTTGATGTCACTATTTCTTTGATCTTCTCCCACTGACTTTCTACTGGGTGTCTGTCATCCTCTAGTTCTTGTAGGACATACAACTTGTTACTGAGGGTGACTGAGTACTCACACCATTTCTGTGCATCTTTGAGGACGGTGGTGTTATATCACTTGTGTAGTTTGTCAATTTCATCCATGATTTCTTCAGCTTTAGCTTTAGCCTGGCCACGACAAGGTGATGGTCTGATGCAATGTCTACTCCTCTCATCAGTTCACATCCTGCAGGGACCTCTGAAACGTATTGGCAATACAGACATGGCCAATCAGATTCTCTCCTGAATGATCTGGTGACACTCACATTGCCTTGTGTATTCTTTAGTGTGGGAGCACACTACCGCTTATCACCAGACTGTTGAGCACAAAGATCTGCAAGCCTTTCACCATTCTCGTTCATGTCACCAAGGCCATGGTTGGCCATGACTTCTTTGTAACCATTGTTGTTGCTTCCATTATTGGCATGGATTTTCCCCTGAAGGCATTTCTGCAGGATGGACTGAAGTCCTTTGTAAAACTGCTCTTTTTCCTCTTCTTTGGTGTTATTTGCAGGTTCATAGCAAAGGCTAACATTCATGTTGATCCTCTTTTTCTTTGAGGATTCTAGGGACGATGGGCTTCCCATTCATCAATGCTCCTCCCTGAGTATGTTGGGCATTCTCTACCTCATGTTTAGAATATTGCAGCATTCCCCCTGGAGCCAGTCTTTTCTGTTTGGACTGTGTCGATCTGACCCCCCTGATGCAAAGCAGGATAAGGTTGTATTTTTTTCATCTCCACTACCACTTCTGCTGTCTTGGCAGCCTCGCACATGGATCTCGCATTGTCCCAGTGGTAATAGTCTTGGTCAAAAGCCAGTGAATTGGCTTTGTGGCTTCCAGGGATTTCTGGCTTTTACCACCAGGCATCATAGCTCTCCGTGAATGAGATTCCTCTCTACCCAAGGCTTTTGGTTGATGTTTCTGTAGCTAGGATTCTATTTTACATTGTGGGGTAGCTAGCCCTATGCATGACCCTCCTCCTTTGAAAGCTAAACTTGGAACTGGCCATGGAGGAGGTCACTCTAAAAATAGCTTTGCCATCCAACAAAAGTACACACCCTAAACCCTAAAACTAACCCTACAACCCAATTTCAGTTACCCACCCTAAACCCACCACCTCCCTGGGCTCTACTTAAATCTAATGCGGGGGCTCTGCAGCCCCTCTCCCGCTGACCCGAGGACCACCACCTCAACAGAGCTTGTTTTTATTTGAATGCAAGGGGGCAGCGGCCCCAACACATCCCCGGGAACCATCACCTCCCCGGGGCTTGTTTTTTTTTAATGCAGTGGGGGCACGCGGTCCCCTTGCAGCCCTGGGGACCACAACCTCCCTCGGGCAAACATGAAAATAAAGAAAGGGGGGGCAGCACCCTGACAGCTCCCACCAACCAAAAGCAAACAAAGTCAACTCTCTGACAGTGGGAGCTGTCAGAAAGCGGAGTTTTCATCTGTCTTACCTACACGCGCATATGCGTGCGGGGAAGACAGATGAAAACATTGCTCCCACAAGTAGGGAGTTGCTATTAAAAGCAGCTCTCTGCTTGGGGGAGCAGTTGGGGAGCCTTGTAAATATGGACCGCTTTCATGTTCATTCAATGGGTGCTGCTTGGGGTGTTCACATGCAACAAACATGGAACCTTATGGAATTTCACACATTCACAGATTTACAAGTGTGGTAATGTGTCACATTCCTATGCCACCCCAGGGGGAATGTTGCAGCAGTGACGAATATCTTCATGTCATCCTGTTGCACCACTTTCTATGTTTGCTGCAGAATGCCGCACACATGGAAAGATGAAACATTCTCTTGTGATCGTATCTTGTGCAGGAAGGTGACACTTACCGCAAAAAAACATTCATCCCCTCAAGGCAGGCCTCCTTCCATCATGGTCCCGGTGGTGCAGTCCGGTGCTGCAAGGTACGTGCTATGCAACCCTGTGCCACCTGCCACAAAAATTAGGCCCTTTGTGCATCAGGTATGAGGAAAAGACACAGTGCAGTCAGCAAGCTTGCAGTGCAGCACTGTGTCATGTAGAAAGTACAGGGATGCATGGTGCTATACACTGAAATTCAAAGCATCCCTGCATTTTCCTCACCGATGGCGCACAAACTGTTGCCTAGCTCCAATGCAGGCATCCTTGCACCATGTAGCTACTTGGTCTCACTTGGGCCTATGCACAGTTATCTAGTATAGAAATCCTCTGAATGGGACAAACAACTAATCTGAGAGGGGTCAGGGGTGGGCAATGGGAGGCATACACACCTAAGGGCATGGCAAAATTCATGTCTGTTGTACCCTGCATGAAACTAAATTGCATCCAACTGACACAGTGGGCAGGGGAGTGCGCACAGGTGGCAACTGCCATGGAAGGAACTACAGGAACTCATCTCAAAATAGCAAATGGGGGTGGGGTGATGTGAAAAATGTACAACACTGGACTATATGTGTACAAACTAATGATGTATGGGCATGGTGGAACACTGCTACTGCTCTGAATAGTAGGTAATGACTCCTCATGGCAACACTACAGTTGGTCTGAAAGGGGAGTATCTACATACTGGTAAGGCGGAAATGGACATGTGTACTGAATGGTACCTACACAAATACACATGCTCCAGTCGGTCTGACTAAGCAACGCTTGTGGCACACCTGGGAAGGGATGGTAGAGAAAATCCAGTGGTAGACCACAACCTACATGTCAGGTGGACTGGGGGGAACACGTGGCACATTCCAGGTAGGAGAATAATGCAACTATGTCTCATGGCACCACATGTACAGTTTGGAAGAGGTCAAACGGATTTAATAAAGGCATACCAATAAACACCTGACCACCACAAATCCTGGCACACATGGCTGGAGAAACATTTTTTTTTATTTTTTATTACACACACCTAAAACATTACTCCCCCCTACAACCAGCCAAAACATAAAAAGCCCTTAAAAACACCCCACTCCTAATAAAAACCACTATGTCATACTACAAACTACACAACACTAACTCGCCTAACACTAACAATCTAAAAACCCCAACAATAAAAACAACTATATACAAGGGGAAGGGAGGTTAGTCTATATTGGGCCAGCCAGCTCCTCAGGGCTTGCAGGCGACTGCCTTGATGGCATGGAGCATCTCCATCATTTGAACATGTTTATGTTTCGTGTTTGCTATACGTAGTTTGAGGTCTGCCACTTCCTGGTGCATGTCCCACTCAAAATCTGCCTACTGGACCTGTGGTAGGGGCTGTGCTGGGGCAGTCGGTGGCGTGGTGGTGGGTAATGGACCTGCCCCTGCAAACCCACCCCTGCCGGTAGCCTGAGCCTTGCCTTGTTAATGTTGGGTTGAGGTGTTTGGTGATCTTGTGTGTGCCCCTTGAGGAAGGTACTCCATCACCCTGATGCATGTTCCCTCTCGTACATCTTGCCCATCATTCTAAATGTCTTCTTCACCTGGCAGATGTGGGTGTATTGGTCCTTGCGTTTTTCAAAGACACGCCTCTGGGATGGGCTCATGTTACCTGGGTAAACAGTAAGAATACATGCCAGACAGAGTTTTATTTTGCAAATAAATGCCACATAACATGATGCACATCACATATCACAAGAACATCTGGAAGGGCAAAACGAAAATTCATCAGCTCAATATCCTTTTTCTCCATATCGATTATGGTCAAGGTACCAAGCCTAAGCTATTGTCACACACTAGCAATGCCCCGTCTTAAGACATCTGTGCATTACCATGCCTTCAATGACTATGGTTATGTAAAATGTTGTATTGTAAGCATGGCATGGCACATCCATCATGTTGCATTGCTCATCAATGTCCCTTCTACATACTCCATTGCCCTTGGATCCATTGTCACTTTTCAAAGTCATCTGAGCAAGAACTATGATTCAGATGGCATGTCTAACAACATTAAGGGCCTGATATGGCAAGGACACATATCTGGGCACATAGCTACATGGAATCTACATGGGCCAGGTTTCACGGGTCAGTATGGAGGGTGGATAGTACACTCACATTACCCAGAGATGAATTAAACTACTTCCATATCCACTCATGTCAGTACATGGTAGGCCATGCAAAGACTCCTAGCATACTCCCCGAATATCTGGATAGGTCTCACTATGCAGTCTAATGCCTGTGTCTATGTGTCCAAACTTCATGTCACATTGCTGCACACCAGCACAGCCATTTGATCAGTGGGTGCATGCATGCCCTACATCACATCTGAACAGGGATCTTGTTACAGCAATGGCAAATACAGATCATTGTATGAACCAGTTTGCAGTACATCCTGTAGACTATCAGGGCCAGCACTATCTGAAGATGAATTGGGAATTGGCATGGGGTCTTAAACTATCATATTGACATCCCTCTAGTCTAATACATATTTTCCGATCTCTGAGGCTAACAGGTGATAGCAATGTTGATCCATACATGTTATTTTGACCACTGTCCTGCTCATCATAGGGCCCATATCACAGTTCTCAGTCCTAGGCATACATGATTTACTGTGGTGTTCGTGTGGAACACACAGCAGGAACATGTTTTGAGAACCCCACATTGCCAGGCTGCATAGATGTGTTGGTCCCTGTACATCGGGCACATGTACTCACTGTCAGCACTGTCTTTGGAATTATATCCCATGGGCCTCATTTCCTAGGCCCTACTTGCACACTGCACCACTGGAGAATTTTTTAATAGTTGCTCCGGTGGCACAGTGTGGGAGCACGTATTTACAAGACCATGACAAGCCATCTAGTGTGCCTCTTCAGGGCCTTGTCAATATGGGCCCCTTTTACACATGAAACAGTGTGAAAGGGGCTTTCCATGTGTGTTGGTGTGTGAGTCTCCACAGAACACCCACCGAATGTCAAGGAATCTGATACATTACCAGAGCTCCCAAGTCTGAGGATGCGTCATATTCTTACGCAACCTCTGAGGTAGCGTAGAAGTGGGACAACGTGGAGAAATATCTTAATTTTTCCCCGTTGTTCCCCCCTTTTATGTGTGCTGCAGAATACAGCACACAGTAAGAGGAAGACACCTCTTGTAATAGTTTCTGTGCAGGAAGGTGTCCATTCTTGCACAAAAACTCCAATCCCCAAAATGCAGGCATCCTTGCACCATGATGGAAGAGTACCTGTGTTGGCTCTAGGCCCCGAAATCGTGTGCAAGCACATGGGGAGAGGACAGAAATGTCCTGTATCTTGTAGATAAGCAGAATTTCTGCCCTTCCCCTGTGGCGCAGGGTGGCACAGCAAGACACTTGCTGTGCCAGACTGTGCCACAGGGCTTATAAATAAGCCCCCATGTGTGGGCTAGCCAGACACATCAGACATAGATCGTACCGTGAGTAAGAACAACCTATCTGTGCATCTGAAAACCTTTTATCAGGTATACAGTGCCTTCCCATGTTCACTCATGAGTCCACTTCCACATATGTTCATAGATCCTAGCCTGTGGTCATTTCTCTTTGCCTATACCAGCAACTTTGTGGGCTCTCTGCGATTACAATCCAAACCTCCTTGACATTATTTAGATGCAAATGCGCATCTAGGAGCGACCCTTGCCCTGAATGTCCATAAATATGCATAGCCTATTGTAGGAATTCGGCTCTGTATATAATATATCAAAATGAGATATAGGTCCTCATTACGACAATAGTGGTATTGACCGCCTAACGCCGTGGCGACGACTACCAAAATACCATTGCCACGGCTACCTGCGGTGGTAAGGTAGCGCCAGGCCAGTAGACTGCAGCAGACCGTATCAACACCCCTGCAATCAGATAAGTCGGGTGCTCTGACAGGGGAGGGGGTGGGGGTGTTGTGTGTGTGTGTGTATGTTTGTGTGTGCGTGCATGCGGGTGTGTGGAATGCGTGTGTGCATGAATGGTTGTGAGTGTGCATATGTATGTTGTGTTGTGTGAATGCGTGGGTGCTTGTATGTATGTAAGTGTGTGTGGATGTGTGTGTGAATGGATGTATGCATGTGTGGGTGGGTATAAGTGTGTGTATGATGGTGCGTGAATGTGCGTGTCTGTCGTGGGGGGGTCTGGAGTGGGAGGGGGAGTGAGAGGGAGGACTCTGGGAGGGTGAGGGGCAGGGGAGACCCCTATCAGTGACAGGGAAGGGATTCCCTGTCGCTGATAGTGCCTACTGCCATGGTTTTCATGGCCGTAAGGAAGCCAGAAAAACCATGGCAGTAGGCGGGGTCATATTCCCGCGGGTAGGACAGTGATGGCCGCCTGGCTGGAGACTGAAGTCTCCAGCCCGGCAGCTGTTACCGCCCTGGCGGACGGAGTGGTACATTGGCGGTTTGGCCCAGGGGAGGAGGACCGCCAGCCTGTTGGCAGTATTTTTCTCCAAAATAATGCCATCCGCTAGGGTCATGATGAGGGCCATAGTGTGCACAGAGTCCAGGGGTTCCCCAGAGGCTTCACAGAGGCTGAATAAGATAATACTAATGCTCTCTTTTGTGGTAGTGTGGTCGAGCAGTTAGGCTTATCAGAGGGTAATGCAAAGCATTTGTTGTACACACACATACAGACAATAGAAGAAGCACACACTCAATTACTCAACTCCAGACCAATGGTTTTTATATAGCAAAATATATTTTCTTAATTTATTTTTAGAACCACAAGATTCAAGGTAAGTACTTAATAGTTTTGTATTTCACACATGTATCAACAGTACTTTGTTTGAAATCGGTAAGTTATACAGTTTTTGAAATATTGGCAATAATCTGTTTTAAAACTGGGCATTGCAATTTTCAGGAACAGATTCTGGGGGGAAGAAATGTTAACTCGATTTGCAGGTAAGTAAAACACTGACAATTTCAGTCTCCAGGTTTAGGAAGCCCACCGGTTGGGGTTCAAGTTAACCCCAAACACCCAACACCAGCAACACAGGGCCGGCTGGGTGTAGAGGTAAAAAATGAGCAAATTTAAGGTGGGCTCCTATGGAGACAGGGGGTACTTGGAATCAGGCCTGACTGCAGGTAAGTACCCTTGGCTCAGAGGGTAGACCAGGGGGAATTAAAGGAACACCTGTGGGGCACAAGTAGGCACAAAACACACACCCTCAGCAGCACAGGGGCGGCCGGGTGCGGGGTGAAAACAGGACGTCGGACTTCCAATGCTGGTCTATAAGGAGGCCCCGGGGGTCACTCAGAGGCTGCAGGAGAGGTCCAGGGGGATGTCTCGGGCACACCACCGGTTGTACAGGGAGGAAGGCTGCCTGCTGGACGGTGCTGCACTGGATGTCGGTTTCTACAAGGCCTGGGGTCTGCGGGTGCAGTGTGTCTTTAGGCGTTGGATATCTTCGTCCGGAACTTCGCGGTCAAGGGGGGTCCTCGGGATTGCCTCTGCAGCCGTCATCGTGGAGGGGTGGGCACTTGCTCACAATCGCCTGGGGACCCTCTCTAGCTGGGTGGACCACCTGGACACAGGCCGTGGGCATCGGGAGCAGAGTGGTCAGGACTCATGCATTCGGAGTGAGTCCTTAGTTGTTGTTTTTTTTAGACAGGGCGGATGTCAACACGAGTTCTTGGTCCTTTTGGGTGCAGGGCAATCCTCTGGAACTGGGCGGAGGTCACTTGTCCCACTAGACGTGTCGCTGTTCTTTTGCAGGTTCTTTGAAGCAGGAGACAGACAGGTAGGGCTGGGCCAAAGCAGTTGTCGTCTTCCTTCTTCTCTGATGGGGGTTTCATCTAAGCAGTCATTCTTCTTCTTGTAGGTCACCAGGAATCTGGTGAGTTGGGTTCAAGGAAGCCCTTAAATACAAGATTTAGAGATGTTACAGGGCTCAGAGAGCAGTAGTCAGTGGCTACTGTCCCTCAGGGTGGCTACACCCTTCTTGTGTCCACTCCCTTTGGGGAGGTGGGCACATTCCTATCCCTCTTGGTCCCTGTCCTCCAAGCCAAGATGGAGGATTCTGCAGGGAGGCGGTCACTTCAGCTCTGGACACCTTAGGTCTCGAGAGGTTACAGTTTCAAAGGTGTCTCATTGTACTCTGTTACAATGTCTCCTCCTAAAAAGTCAGGGTTTAAACCTTGTTGGGAATGTGGGGGTCGTATGTCTGTCACGGACCCTCACAACGACTGCTTATGGTCTTTCAGTTCGGACTACGATGTGGGGAAGTGCGTGTCCTGCCAAAGGATGAATCCGAAGGCACTCAAGGAAAGAGAGGCTAAACTCTTTTTAGCTAAGGCAAAGAAGGAACACAGAAGAAGAGGCGCTGATACGACTCTCGGCGTCGTTCTTCTAGAGGGCGGTCCCGATCCCGGTCTCGTTCTCCATCCAGACGGCGCCATATGATGTGGGAGGTTAGTCCCACTGTAACTCCCCAGCCTCAAAGTCCTCAGGCTTTGTCGGCGCCATCGCTCATTGAGGTGGTTGAGTCTCCAGTGGGTCCTCAGCTTTCACCTGGGGATCAAGAGTCAGCGCCACAGTTTCCGGATCCGGCCCAGTCATCTCATGAAGATCCAAGGTTTCCTGCTTTCCCGACTCCGGGAGCGGATCCGGCAGCATTTCTGAATGCCATGTTCACTATTTTTTAATAAAGGTTATGGCCCTTGGTGGTGCACCGTCTGGTCCCATGGGTCCTTTGGCATTCTCTTTGGGTTCTCAGGCTTCATACAAGTTGGCGCCATTCGTGCCTTTTTGTCAGGCTGAAAATGCCGGTTTTGCGCCGATGATATCGCCTCTTTGGCCTCCGGTGCCGATGACATCACCTCATAGGCCTCCGGCGCTGATGACATCACTGCTTGGTCAGACGACACTGATGGCAGCGCCTCATATGCCAACGGCACCGATGGAGTCAGCTCCGGCGTCGGATGGATCCCGGTCAGGATGGAGTGCATCTCCTTCTTCTCCCAGTCCGTGCCCATTGCTTCTGAAGCAGTGTCGTTGACGTCGGCAAACTCCATGTTGATGCCTAGATTGGAGGCCAGGTTGAGGTCACGTAGGAGAGCGTTGAGGCTCTTGGAAGAGCAAGAGTACCAGAGACAATTGATGGAGGAAGGAGAGATTGCTCAGCTCTTGGGAGAATTTCAGGGCCTACACTCAGCTCGTGGGTTAGACACTTCCCCTGAGTGGGATCTTTCATCTCCAGGGGATTTTACTGAGGAGGCATCTTCCTTTCACTCTGTTATCAAGAAGAGTGCAGACTTTTTGGACCTTCCATTGCCTGCCGCTGAAGTTAAAACTTCAGTTGCCGCTAGGAAAAATGCGTGGCTGAGATCTTCTGGATTTTCATGTGATCTCCAGACAAGTTTATTAGACCTGCCCTTCAATGGAGAAAAGTTGTTTGGAGCTAAAGCGGACTCTGCCTTAGAGCGCTTTAAAGACCGGAGAGCTACAGCGAAGTCTTTGGGACTGCAGGCTTCCACATCTACTCATTTCATGTCTTTTCAGAGGTTTAGTGTGTTTGGCAGTGGAGACGCTTTTCGTGGGAGGCCTCAATCCACGACTCAACAGTCTGCCAACCTTCCATATAGGTCCTTTCGAGGGTGGGGGAGGGTTAGGACACGAGGAGCCACCCAGCAGCACCCTGCCTCATCCTCTTCCTCTGGGGGAGCACAACAAGGAAAGGAGCCCTAGTTTTCCGTCCATTTTAAGTCATGCTTCTCCTGTAGGGGGAAGGTTATTTCATTTTCTCCACGGGTGGGAGTTAGTCACATCGGACTCCTGGGTACTGAATATTATTGGGAAAGGGTATGCCCTCCCATCCCTCCCCGTCCTTCGTTTTGTTCAGAGGATCATCTCCTGTTACTTCAGCAGGAGGTTCAGGTCCTTTTATCAAAAGGGGCAGTGGAGTTGGTTCCAGAGCAGGAAAGGGGTCAGGGATGCTATTCAAGATATTTCCGGATTTCCAAGAAGGATGGTCGATTGACACCTATCCTGGATCTGAGGATTTTGAATTGGTTCCTCAAACAGGAAAAATTCAAGATGCGTACTCTAGCACAGGTGCTTTTGGCTTTGAACAAAGAGGATTGGATGGTGTTGGTAGACTTGCAGGATGCTTGCTTTCATATCCCCATTCTCAAGTCACACAAGAAGTATTTCCGGTTTGTGGTGGGGTTGCAACACTACCAGTTTGCGGTCCTTCCTTTTGGTCTTACTTCCACACCTCGAGTATTTACGAAAGTGATGGTGGTGGTTGCAGCGCATCTCAGAAGGAAGGGAATATCAGTATTCCCTTACCTGGATGAATGTCTGATCAAAGCCAAGCCGCCAGAGCTTGTGCTGCATCACCTCCAAATGACATTGCAGTTGTTGTTCCATCTAGTTTTTACGGTAAACGTGCCAAAGTCTCACCTGGAGCCCTCTCAATGCCTCCTGTTCATAGGGGCAGTACTGGATACAACATTGAATCGGGCCTATCCTCCGCCTCAGCGGATCCAGGACATTCAGGCGTTGATTCCAATGTTTTCAAAAAGGAGCGGTTGTTCCAGTCCTCAAGGTCCTACGTCTGCTCGGTCTCTTTTGCTTCTTGCATTCTGTTGGTCACTCATGCACATTGGCACATGAGGGCTCTCCAATGGTGCCTCTGCAGGCAGTGGTTTCAACACAAAGGGGATCTAGAAGAGTCAATAATGATCTCCAGAGATGCTGCAGTGGATCTACGACGGTGGGCTGTGGACTGCAACCTTTCCCAAGGAAGGCCGTTTGCTCTACGACCTCCAGTGGCCACGGTCATTACGGATGCGTCCACTCTAGGGTGGGGTACTCATCTGGGAGACCTGGGATCAAAGGTCTTTGGTCTCCAGTGGAACAGACTTTTCATATCAATCTTGTTAGAATTGCGGGCGATACATCTGGCTCTCAAGCCCTTTCTCCCGTCCCTTCGCGGTCAGTCAGTAAGTCTTGATGGACAACACTACTGCGATGTGGTACATCAACAAGCAGGGGGGGGTAGGGTCGTGCTTTCTCTGCAGAGAGGCTCTACGGCTCTGGTCCTGGGCACAGGACCATCGGTTTTCAATAGTAGCAAACCATCTGGCCGGAGTTCTCAATGTACATGCGGACAGTCTCAGTCGGCATTTTTCGGCCGACCACGAGTGGCGTCTCCATCTGGATCTGGTTCTTCACATCTTTAGGGTGTGGGGTTCTCCACGGAAAGACCTATTTGCCACTCAAGACTACGCACACTGCCCGTCGTTCTGCAGCCTCCAGTATCCGGTGCAAGGAATTTTGGGGGGACGCGTTTCACATGTCCTGGTGCGGACAGTTACTTTACGCATTTCCCCCCATGCCCTTGATTCCTTGGGTTCTGAGGAAGATTCGCCAAGATCGGGCTCAAGTCATTTTAATAGCTCCGGATTGGCCGAGAAGGGTGTGGTACACGGACATTCTCCAACTCTCACTGTGCAGATCTCCTCTCGCAGTCGCAGAGGCAGGTTTTACACCCCCACCTCCAGAGCCTGCACCTACATGCCTGGAGATTGAACGGGGCAAACAGTTCTTTTTCTCTCCTGCGAGAAGTGGTGGATGTTATTTTATCTGTCAGACGACACTCCACTAAGACTGTTTAAGCTGGCAGATGGGAGAAATTTGTGGCTTGGTGTGGAGGGAAACAAATTGATCCCTTGACAGCGCATTTGTCTGATGTTTTGTTGTTTGCTTTTACTTTAGCACAAAAGGTTTGTGCAGTTGCAACTGTCAAGGGCTACTTGTCGGCGCTGTCAGCCTTTCTTTGCCTTCTGGATCAACATTCCTTGTTCAAATCACCTATAGTTGTTAGGTTCTTGAAAGGCCTTGCTAATAAATTTCCTCCCACTCCATTTCTCATGCCTCAGTGGGATTTAAATCTGGTTTTGACTTTTTTAATGGGTTCACCATTTGAACCTATGCATTCTTTTTCTTTAAGGTTGTTGATCTTAAAGACAGTTTTCCTTGTTGCTTTTATGTTTGCTATGCGTGTGAGTGAGCTTCAGGCTCTTAGGGGGTCATTACGACCTTGGCGGGCGGCTACCGCCGCCCGCCAGGCGGTAACCGCCGTACGGCCTCCAATGCGCCCGCACTCGTGCGGCCCCCATTATGACATTCCCGCTGGGCCGGCGGGTGCAAACCAAGTTTGCGCCTGCCGGCCAAGCGGGGATGAGGCCCCAACATAGGAGCCGGCTCCTAATGGAGCCGGCGGTGTTGCGGCCGTGCGACGGGTGCAGTTGCACCCGTGGTGCTTTTCACTGTCTGCCGTGCAGACAGTGAAAAGCTGGCCGGGGCCCTGTTAGGGGGCCCCTGCACTGCCCATGCCAGTGGCATGGACAGTGCAGGGGCCCCCAGGGGCCCCACGACACCCCTTACCGCCAGCCTCTTCCTGGCGGTGCAAACCGCCAGAAACAGGCTGGCGGTAGGGGTGTCATAATCCCCAGGGCAGCGCTGCTTGAAGAAAACTTTCAGTCGAATGCTAGCGCATAGGGAAAATTGATAAGGTGAGGAATCCACAGGTAGCTAGTGTATCCACCAGTAAAAGCGTTACCGAAGGTAAGTAACTTGTTCTTCCATCACATTGCTCTGCCTCGAGTGAGCGTCTTTTGGATATTTGATTTTCATGGCAATAATTTTTTGGCTGGTGTGCTCTTCGATCCGCAACACTACTCCCGGGCAGAGCCATAGCTGGATCAGGAGCCAGGGGTATATATTTGCATTTATACATTTATAAAACCCAGTGGGGGGTGCCACTTGGTATTTATAGTTACGTCAGCGCTTTCATAGAAAATGGCTTTTTGATTTTCTATATGTTAATTCTGTTTGATGAATCTTCACAAAACTTCCAGTTTGTCTATGGTAAGTTTCGGGCTGATCTGTCAAGCGGGGGCCGAGAAATAAAGGGGGTCCTTAAACACAAAGGCCCGTATTTATACTTTTTGACGCTAAACTGCGCTAACGCAGTTTAGCGGCAAAAAATTTTGCGCCGGCTAACGCCATTCTGAAGCGCCATGCGGGCGCCGTATTTATTGAATGGCGTTAGCCGGCGCAAGCAGACCGGCGCTGCCTGGTGTGCGTGGAAAAAAACCACGTACACCAGGCAGCGCCGGCGTTGGGAAAAATGGTGCTAGGGCGTCTTAAAAATGGTGCAAGTCAGGTTGACGCAAAAAATCGCCTCCACCCGATTTGCGCCATTTTTAACGACGCCCAGACGCCATTTACATGACTCCTGTCTTAGTAAAGACAGGAGTCATGCCCCCTTGCCCAATGGCCATGCCCAGGGGACTTATGTCCCCTGGGCATGGTCATTGGGCATTGTGGCATGTAGGGGGGCACAAATCAGGCCCCCCTATGCCAAAAAAAAATATTTAAAAAATAAATAAATTATACTTACCTGAACTTACCTGAATGTCCCTGGGGTGGGTCCCTCCAGCCTTGGGTGTCCTCCTGGGGTGGGCAAGGGTGGCAGGGGGGGTCCCTGGGGGCATGGGAGGGCAGCTGTGGGCTCATTTTGAGCCCACAGGTCCCTTAACGCCTGCCCTGACCCAGGCGCTAAAATCTGGGCGCAAATGCGGGGTTTTTTGCCCCGCCCACTCCCGGGCGTCATTTTTGCCCGGGAGTATAAATACGACGCATTTGCGGCGCAGTCATTTTTTTAGACGGGAACGCCTACCTTGCATCTCATTAACGCAAGGAAGGCGTTCACGCAAAAAAATGACGCTCTTTACTCATAGTTTGGCGCTAGACGCGTCTAACGCCAAAGTATAAATATGGCGTTAGTTTTGCGCCGAATTTGCGTCGAAAAAAACGACGCAAATTCGGCGCAAACGGAGTATAAATATGCCCCAAAATCCCCATGCATTTTCCAGAGACATTTTAAGACAGCGCTACAGCAAAAACTGTTGAACAGAGTTGCACTAAATGTGGCAAAAAGCTACACCGTGGCCGGCAGATTGTGTTTTTTGTGAATTGGTGTAAATCCATTCAGTGGTTTTTGAGAAATAAAGGTTGAAAAATAGTTGTATATCTGAACATTTAGGTCCGAGGGACTCTCACAAGAGTCCCTTGAACTTAATTTTTTTTAAATAGAGCATTCTGACCCAGGAAGCTTTTTTTTCCCTTAAACTAATTTGCTCCTGCTGGAAATTGACTCCTGCTGGAGTGAGCGCTCTGATGGTTGCCTGCAACTTGAGAAAAATATTGCTGGCAGGCATTACAGGATGTGGGGATTTAGGGCCAGATGTACAAAACTTTTTGCAGGTCGCAAACAGCAAATTTAGCTGTTTACGACGTGCAAAAGGCACATCGCGATGCCCAATCTCCGTTTTGCGAGTCGTTAACCTGGTTACCGATTCGCAAAACGGGACTTCAAGACGCTATTAGGAAGGGGTGTTCCCCTTCCAAATTGCGAGTCGCAGCGCGATGTTGTATTGTTTTGTGACCGCGAAGGCTGTTGCAAAACAATCGCAGTTACCACCAGTGTCACACTGGTGGTAACCCATTCGCAAAAGGGAAGGGGTCCCAACGGGACCCCTTCCCCTTTGTGAATGGCATGGAAAACATTTTTTCAGAGCAGGCAGTGGTCCTATGGACCACTGCCTGCTCTGAAAAAATGAAACGGAAATGTTTCATTTTTTTAGTTTTGTAATGCATCTCGTTTTCCTTTAAGGAAAACGGGCCGCATTACAAAAAAAAGAAACTGCTTTATTTAAAAGCAGTCACAGACATGGTGGTCTGCTGTCTCCAGCAGGCCACTATCCCTGTGAGTGAGGCGAGTCTCAAGGGGGATGCAAATTGCGACCCACCTCATTAATATTAATGAGGTGGGCCTTTGCTACCCCCTTGCAAGTCGCAGATGGTGTCAGGGACACCATCCTACATTCTGAATTGCGACTCGCAAATTGCAAGTCGGTCTGACTCGCAATTTGCGACTCGCAATTCAGAATTTTACTACATCTGGCCCTTAGTCCCCTGTAATGAAGTTAAAACCAATATATATATAAGGGGCCAGGTTAAGGATACTCTTCCCCCAGGCTGTATGAGGGGGGACCTAGGAATCAAAATAAAAGCAACTGGTGGTTTTTCCGGCGATCTCACAGTGCTCCAACAGGATCATGGCAAAAACAAGAAAAAAAAAAAGAACGAAAATGGCACCTGCCATTCACTTCATTAAATCTATTGGGAGGTGGGGTGAGCCACATTTGGGCACGAAGATATGGTCGGGTATATTAATTGAGGGGAGAAGGGTGCACTGGCCTCCCCCAAGCCTGGTTAGGCATAGAGGCCCCTTCCCCTGGGGCTGATTTCAATAAAAAAGGGAATGGGGGTCACGTGGCTCCCTCTCTGAGCCGTTATAGGCCCCAGGGACCCCAATCCCCATGGCCGGATCACTTACTGTGTCCAGGGGAACCCACCTCCCTGAAACAGTAGTTCCCTGCCGCCTCCAGTGCGGGCAGGGAAACATATGTTTGCTTCCATTTGGTTGGTAATTTTTTCAAATCTCCCACCACACCGAAACAAACATGGAAGTCTGCTCCCAGATGGCGGGAGCTATAAACATGCTTCCAACAGGTGGGAGTAAACATCTGTTCTGTTTTTCCTACTGGGATTCCTGTGGGCAAGGAAACAGAACATGTGTTACACACCCTTAGGGAGGGAGCAATGCCAGCTCCTGAACTACACAGGTAGCCGGCTGGGGCCGTGGGGGCCCTGGTCCTCCCCATGTAGCCTGCAACATGTTGGTTGGTGGGTGCCCTGGGTGGGCACCAAGGCGTCCAAATATATAATAATGAGGCCCCAGGGGATGGGGTCCATGGGGCCAAAAAGACTCAGGGAGGGGGGCTGCATACCCCCTCTCTCCTTTTTTATGACGTTTGTCACTGGAGGAAGGGAGATTTGGGCTGTGAAGGCTCAGGAGGGGGGGCTGTGCAGCCGTTCTCCCCTCTACAATTACATCGGGCCCGCAGGGGCATGGTCCCTGGGACCTCGTAGGGCCCCATGTGGCACCTACCCTTTTTATGGTATTTGGCCCTGTGAATGGGTTCCCTGGGGCCTAGTAAGGTGGTGCATGAGTTGAAGAGAGAGTTTTCCACATAGGCAGTGATTAAATATTTGTGCTTATATTATTCCTAACACGTTCAGTTGCTTAAATAAGTCTGCAATATGAAAGACAGATATTTCTGTATAGTTATATTTGGAACCACAAATAAAATAGGCACATAGCAAAAGTAAGTTAAAATTAAACTTTAAATTAGAACTCACCTACTTTACCAAATACAAAAAACTGCATACATGTTGGTGTAGTTTAAATGAGAAATAAATAAACCTATCACATAAATAACAATTCCATCAAAAACAGGTATACCTATGCTAATGAATATATAAATTCAACTGAGCAATTCACTCTGTATTATAAGTAGTGTTCTCTTCGGATACAAATATACAATGGACTGCTTGTAGGCTGTAAACTGTATCTGGCAATGTGATGTTTGTGCTCTGCTTTTAAGAGTCCTCACTGAATGCTATAATCATAAACGTTTTTTCCATGAACTGGGTAACTTAAATGCATTCATTTCTGCCTCATTCAGAAATGCTTTTCCTCTTGTTACGTGCATCTGAATTAGGAAAGAAAGTATTTTCCTTTTACTAGTTGAACAACTAAATGGGTTACATGCACTGTACAGTTAAACATGCAGTATTCATCTAAAATGCATTAGGCGAAAATGTTTAGGATAACAAAACATATTACTTTCCCCTCAGTTATACTTTTTACTTGTGAATGAGCTTCGGACATTCTCCGTCAGTGGTTTATTGCTACCAACTATTTCTCTCCTCACTACTACAGAAATATATATTATTCTATACATATATAATTCCCCAGTTGCCAAAACTTGCCTATAATCAGCTCTGGGTGGCATCTGCCTATCAGCTCTCCATCCATCTGAGTCCAGCTCCTTAATGGCTTTGTGACAATGTGATTCACAGGGTTCCCAAAGCCCCCACCCCTGTTCCACAGGGCTGTCCAGTGAGTTTCATGTCATGTACAGTGCTGCACTAAATATATATTAAGGCCAGTGGGCCAGATGTAGTGTAATATTTGGAATTGCATACTCTGCGATTTGCCAAATCACTGGGTTGCAACTGCAAAAATATATATGTATAACGAGGAATATCCGGTTTACTATTTGGAATGGAAGGAGTGTTCCTTCCAAATTGTGATTCGGTATGGTTTGAATCAGTGGTCTGCAACCAACAATTCAAAGGAGGTGGTAAATGATTAGCCCCTTTGGGACCCCTTGCCCTGTGGGAATTATGATGCAGCCACAGAGGGAGTAGGCAGTGGTTGAGGGGACTTCCTACGCTCTCTGATGTATATTTTCAACATGGAACACTTTTTTAAAGCAGCACTGGTTCCTTTAAAAAATATATTCATTAGGCAGGTCGTTATGAGAATCCCTGGAGAATGGTGATTTAGCAAATCGATTCATAGTACGTACTTCAGTTTAAAAAATCAAATATTGACTACAAAAACATGTGTGCAGTTTGTGACCAGTATTTAATGCATCTGGCTCTACACTTCATATATTTCTGTGGGTAACCCAAGGTTTAGTGTGTTTGAATGTAGGGCCACACATAGTAAACCAACATATATCAGTTGCTTAATTGTAGTTTTAAACACTACTGATGCCCTCTAGTTCAGGTCAGCAAGGAAGTCCTAAAAACGATGCTTTTTTAAATCACTTAAAAAAGATGTAAGCCTTAATATTAACCTTTTCTTGATCGAAATTCATATACTACAATTCGGTTGTTATTGTAAAATGTTTACGTTTTCTGGATTTCTGAGACCCGTAGATCATCAATATGATACATTGTGCAGTGTTGTGCCACATTGCTCTGTTGTACGTTTGAAATAGGGGTACTTTATATGTGATGTCCAAAGATTTAGGTGCAGTTCCCTTAATATAATATGTTTAAAAAATAGCATAGAATAAAAATGGCAGGCAGGACTTTGACACAGATACAAAGAGTGGCTCTTAGTCAAAATAGTTGCCAGGACCAGCATACCCACAAAGAATATCATAGCAGACAAAACCTACTTCCAAGCCCACTACATACAAAACAAATCCAAGTCAGGGATTGGTCAATGGACACCTCCACCCTTACACTGCTCTGGAAACATAGGTTGAGACACAGATCACCAACAGCTAACAATTGCATCAGAAGGGAATGATTCATCTTACAGCAGCCCTCTTCTACTTCTAATCAATCAATCAATCATTCAATCAAATAATTTCTTAAGTGCACTACTCACCCGGTAGGGTCTCGGCGCTGGGGGTGGGTGGGCTGTTTCTGCTCGAAAAGCCATGTTTTTAGGTGCTTTCTGGAGGTTAGGAGGTCCTGGGTCTTGTGTAGGTTGGTGGGGAAGGAGTTCCAGGTCTTGGAGGCGAGGTGGGAGAAGGATCTGCCGCCGGAGGTGGTGCATTGGATGCGGGGGACTGTTGCGAAGGCGAGGTCGGCGTAGCAGAGCTGGCGAGTTGGTATGTGGAAGTTTACTAGTTCGTTGACGTAGGCCGGTCCAGTGTCATGGAGGGCTTGGTGAGCGTGGACGAGGACTTTGAAAATGATCCTTTTGTTGATGGGCAATCAACAAATCTGAGGTGGTTGGATATTTGTTTGTTGCGAGGGAGGTTGAGGATGAGACGTGCGTCTCCGTTCTGGATTGGCTGGAGTTTTCTTTGAAGCTTGGCTGTGGTCCCTGCGTAGAGGACGTTGCTGTAATCCAATGTACTGCTAATGAGGGCGTGGGTGACTGTTCTTCTTGTTTCTAAAGGTATCCATTTGAAAGTCTTGCGTAGCATGCGAAGGGTGTTGAAGCAGGAGGATGATATGGCGTTGATTTGCTGGGTCATGGAGAGGGATGAGTCCAGTATGATGGCAAGGTTCCGTGCGTGAGTGGTGGGTGTTGGGAGTGGTCCGAGGGTGGTGGGCCACCAGGAGTAGTTCCATGCTGTCTTGTTGGGGCCAAAGATGATGATCTCTGTTTTGTTTGAGTTCAATTTGAGGTGGCTTGTTGACATCCATTTGGCGATGTTGAGGAGTTTGGGGTGCACGTTAACCTTGGCGGTGGCTGAGTTCCTGGTAAGGGAGATGATGAGCTGGGTGTCGTGAGCGTATGAAATGATGGTGATGCCGTTGGGACAGAGGATGTTGGCGAGAGGAGCCATGTAGATGTTGAAGAGGGTGGGGCTGAGGGAGGATCCTTGGGGGACCCCATAGATGACTTGGTGGCTGTAGACCGGAAAGGAGGGAGGCAAACTCTTTGGGTTCTTTCGGAGAGGAAGGAGGTGAGCCAGTCCAGGGCCTTGTGGCGAATTCTGGCGTTGAAAAGCCGTGCCCAGAGGGTTTGGTGGCATACCATGTCAAAAGCTGCAGAGAGGTCTAGGAGGATGAGGGCGACGATCTCGTCCTTGTCCACTCTGGTCCTGATGTCGTCTGTGCAGGCGATGAGGGTGGTCTCAGTGATGTGGTTCTTGTGGAATCCAGACTGGGAGGCGTTGAGTATGTTGTTTTCTTCTAGGAAGCGAGACTGTTATGTGTTAACTATCTTCTCAGCGACCTTTGCGGGGAAGGGGAGAAGAGAAATGGGTCAGTGGTTTGTGAGGTCTTCCGGGTCTGCCTTTGTTTTTTTGAGAAGAGCATTGACTTCGGCGTGCTTCCAAATATCTGGGAAGGTTGCAGTGTCGAAGGAACTGTTGATGACGGCACGGAGCTGGGGAGCGATGATTTGGCTGGCTTTGTTGAAAATGTGGTGGGGGCACGGGTCTGTTGGGGAGCCTGAGTGGATGGAGTTCATGGTTTTGCCGATTTCTTCGTCGTTGGTGGGGGTCCAGGTGTTCAGTCGGTTGGTGCGGCAGGGTGTTGTAGTGTTGGTTGTGTTGGTGGTGGTGGTGGTGGGTGCTGATGATGTGAAGCTGTCGTGTATGTCTGCGATTTTGCGGTGGAAGTAGTTAGAGAGGGAGTTCCAGAGGTCTTGGGAGTGTGAAGGGTTGATGGTGCAGGATTTGGGTTCGGTAAGTTCTTTGACGATGGCAAAGAGTTCCTTGCTTTTGTGCGTGTTGTAGTCTATGCGTTCTTTGTAGAAGGACTGTTTGGAGGTCCGGATGAGTTGGTGGTGTTTGCGTATGGCTGTTTTGAGGGCTTAGAAGTTGCTCATTGAGGGTTCTTGGTGCCAGGCTTTCTCAATTTTTCGGCATTCTCGTTTGGAAGATTGAAGTTCTATGGTGAACCAGGGGGCGGTGTTGATGGTGCAGGTGTTGTTGTTTGTTTTCAAAGGGGCGAGGGAGTCTGCGCAGGTTTCTAGCCATCGTGTGAGATTGTGGGTTGTGGTGTTGGGGTCGTTGGTGATGGGAGGTGGAGCTTGTGCGAGGTTGGAGATTAGGTGTTCCTTGGAGATCTTGTTCCACTTGCGGTAGGGTGTAGTGTGTTGTTGGTGGTGGGTGGTGGGTTTCATGAAGAATAAGTGGATGCAGTGGTGGTCAGTCCAGTGGAGTTCGGTGGTGTGAGTGAAGGAGATGTGGCTGCTGGAGGTGAAGATGGCATCTAGCATGTGTCCTGCTGAGTGGGTGGGTGAGGTGACCAGTTGCTTGAGGCCGAGGTTTGTGAGGTTGTCCAGCAGGGCTGTGGTGTTGCAGTCATGGGTGCTTTCCAGGTGAAAGTTGAGGTCACCAAGGAGTATGTAGTCTGTGGAGGTGAGGGCGTGGGAGCTGATGGTATCGGCAATGGTGTCACAGAATGGGGGCAGGGTCCTGGTGGTCTGTAGATGTGTATTTGAAAGTGTAGGTGTTCAGCGCTGTTTAGGGTGTCGTTGGTGTTGGTGGAGATTTTGATGGAGTTTTTGTGTATTATGGTGATACCGCCTCCTGGTTTGTTGGTGCGGTCTCTACGGGTGATTTTGTAACCCTCTGGGATGTCTTTGGCGATGTCGGGTTCTGATGAGGAGTTCATCCATGTTTCAGTGAGGAAGGCGATGTCAGGGGAGTTTGTGGTGAGCAGGTCCCAAAGCTCAATGGCGTGCTTGTGGACGGAGCGGGTGTTAAGGAGGATGCAGTTGAGGTGATTGCGGGGTTTGGTGTTGTTGCGGTGCTTGTTGGTGTTGCTGGTGTTGGTGTGAGTGCCTGAGAAATGGCATGAGTGGCATGTGAAAGGTCTGTGTGTGTGTTTGGGGTTAGCCTGGGTGCAAGTGGGATGCGAGCTTGGGTTGAGAGCAAGGAGTTCTGTGGAGGAGTAGTGGTGCTTCGGGGGGTTGGAGAAGCGTGGAACAGGGGGAGGGGCGCTAGACACGGTCCAGGCGCGGACGAGTGCAGACGGGCTTTCCTCTGGCGTGCCAGCGGCCGCCATTAAGAAGGGGAGGTGGGAGGGAGGAGCAGCTGGGGGGCGGGAGGGAGTGTCCAATGGGGGTGCAAGGGGGGTGGGGCCGCAGGGGATGCAGCGGCTGGGTTTTACAGGAACCGGTGAGAGCCGGAAAATAAAACGGGCACAATTGGAGCGCAAAATCAAAGCGGGGTACAAAAAGGGCACAGTCCAGGCAAAAAAACAATTCTAAAAACGAAAATTAAATACAGAAAATACAATCTGTGGAACGAAATACCAGACACGCCTACCACTAGGCACCAGGGATGAGGCGCAGGCAGGTGCCTGCGGGTGGTGGAGTGCCTCGAACTTCTTGTGTTTGCAGTAATTGCGGGGTCAGGGGCACGGAGGCAGGCTGGTGGAGCCGAAGTGTATTCCTGGCCCAAAGCAAGTCAGGGGGTCACACTAGGCTCCGCGCAGCGGGCGCCATTAAGAAGGGGAGGTGGGAGAGAGGAGCAGCTGGGAGGTGGGAGGGAGTGTCCAATGGGGGCACGAGGGGGGCGGGGATGCAGCGGCTGGGTTTTACAGGAACCGGTGAGACCCGGAAAAGAAAACGGGCACAATTGGAGCGCGAAAACAAAGCGGAGCACAGTCCAGGTAAAAAAACAATTCTAAAAACGAAAATTAAATACAGAAAACGAAATACAATCTGTGGAACGAAATACCAGACACGCCTATCACTAGGCACCAGGGATGAGGCGCAGGCAGGTGCCTGCGGGTGGTGGAGGGCCTCGAACTTCTTCTGTTTGCAGTAATGGTGGGGTCAAGGGCACGGATGCAGGCTGGTGGAGCCGAAGTGTACTCCTGGACCCAAAGCAGGTCAGGGGGTCACCTAAATATAACATGTACCTCCCTCACCCTACCACTAGCCCACATGTAGCTATCAATGATAGCAAAAAACACTAAAATGTGAAACACATTGTTGCTGGACACTGCTTCTTATATAAAATATAATATTATGTAAGATTCACTTTTCTGTCATTGAGAAGGATATGCTAGCATGTTGGTGGAACATAAGGAAGTTTCATCTATATGTCTCGAGAATCAAGTTTATAATAAGAACTGATCATAATCCATTAGTAATCATGGGGGGAGCGTGGCTTGAGGAGCCAACATGGCGGACGCCAGATAGAGGCGCTCCGCTACACCACTAAATTATCCTGAGCTAAACGACCGACACACGGGGAGATACAGGCAAACGGCAGCACAAATGGAAAGCTGAAGAGCTGTGGCATCAGGCAGCGGCTCCCGTTTTCTCCGGTGACTGAGGCATCCCGTGGAGACAGCGTGGCCAAGAAGCAAAATGGCACGCTGAATGCCGAGCCGCCTGGCGGCACAATCAGGACCATCTTGCAGCTGGGCACCTGGCTGGGACCAAACGGGCGCCGTTGACAGCAGTGAGGAGTGGTGGCGCCCCGAGCGTGGGGATGTGGGAGCGCATTGGCTTTAAGGATTGGCCTACACGTAGCGGGTGGTGCTCTTGGAAGGAAGACCGCGTGGGACTCAAGAGCATGCTGGGGCTGCGGGGGATGCTCTGTTGAAACGGCAGGAAACAGGAGATTCCCTGAAGTGCCTGGGCCCTGAAGATCACGCTCTCTGGCTGGAGGGTGATCGTGGGCATGGCCTGCTGCCAGATCCATTGCGGAGGCTATGTGTTCAGAGCCTGCACCAGTGCGCTTGGGTGATGCTGCTGCTGCACTGACCCGCACTATCAGAAGCGCACTGATGTCTATGTACAGAGTCATGGCATGGCTGTTGGACGTGCCCTACTGAGCAGGTACAATTTGTAGTGGCTGCGCAAGTTGGGCCCCCCTGGCCCCGCCAATAACATACCACAGGGCCTGATAGCGCGACAAGTGTGATGGACTTGAGGCGCTGGGCTTTGAAGGACGATTTGACTGATTAGTCCTGGGGGTGAAACATGCTGGCAACACCCTTTTGTCTCGGTCTCTAGCCAGCGGAGTTCATCAACAAAAGCTCAGCCCTCCTGTCACTGAGCACCCATAAGAACTAACACTACAGCACAAAGTGCTAACAGGCGGACACAGGGCACACTGCACCACTTCATTACTTCTCAAAATGCACCACACTACAAGCCATGGATCGCCAGTGAACTGGGGGGCAACCACCTACATCTCAGCATCGAGGGACCCCACCACAATCAACAATTGCTATGGCCAATGCATAGCGCCCCAGCGCATTAGAGGAAAAGTTAGATGCTGCATTGTTGGCTATTGACAGCACGCGGACCTCAATAGAGTCCAAAATAGACACAGTCTCCTCAGATTTGGGTCTACTGCATGCGGACCATAGAAAGTTGGCGGACAGGGTGGCAGTGGTGGAGCAAACTGTCACGGCATTGCCGCTCAGAATGAACAACCTGGATACTTTCCTGAAGGAACTCACGGACACAGTATGAATTCTGGAATAGGGTGCGTAGTATGCAGAGGGCATAACCCGTAGAAGTAATATTCGTTTGGTGGGCCTGCCAGAGGGCACCGAGGGACACAATTCCGTGCAGTATATCGAAGACTGGCTGCGCACTGCTCTCCCCCTAGACATATTTTCCCATTTTTTCTCCATAGGGTGCCGGCCCGGCGTCCCTCAGCGGGTGCCATCCCGCAACCGATGATGATGCGATTCCCTCATTACCGCGACAGAGACATAGGCCCTCATTACGACTTCGGCAGTCTTTCAAAAAGACCGCCGAAGCTGCGGGCACCACTATACCGCCAGTGCTGGTGGTATTGGTGGCTCCCTATTATGACATTTCAGCTGGCCCAGAGGAAAAGTTACATCAACATTGCAGCGGGCTCATAATGGAGCCAGCGGCAATGTTGATGTGCACCCAATGCGCATTTCACTGCCCGAAATTCGGGCAGTGAAATGCGTGATGGGGCTGTGCCGGGGGGCCCCTGCACTGCCCATTTCAAGTCCATGGGCAGTGCAGGGGCCCCCAGGGGCACCCCGAGTCCCCCTTTCCATGGCGGTTGGTGACTCATAATCCGCAGGGCAGCGCTGCTTGCAGTGCTGCCCTGCGGATTATGACCGCATGGCGGAAGCCTGGCGGTCAAGTGGAGGGGCCGGCGGTATGGCCGTGGCTAATGCGCCATGGTCATGATACACTGGCAGAACCCCGCCAGCCTGTTGGCGGTGTTACCGCCAGCGTACCGCCAGCCACCAGGGTCATAATGAGGCCCATAGTGTTAAAAGAGACCTGCTTAATGGCGGAAGTACCGGTGGGCAGCGCCAAAGTGATGTTCTTCCCAGACTACACGATTGATGTACAGAAGCAGCACAATACCTTCCTGGCAGTGAAGCGACGTCTTTGTGAAATGGGATTCGCTTACTCTCTCCTCTGCTGACACCACGCACTTTTTTACTACTCCTGAGGAGGCATGGCAGTGGATCGAGGGCTCCGATAACTGTGTCACCCGATCAGTGCAATTGGAACCAACAAGGGAAGGCAGTTCTCGACGGAACTGCAGGGGGCAGCGTAGGATGAAGGCACAAATGGACAGGGACCTTCCCGCAGTCCCTAATTTGGAACAGAGAATCCAGGAGCGGCATAGTGCCTTGCAAAAGGCAGCCACACTCTCGAGTACGGGGCGGTGCTCCAGTCCAGACGTCCTGGGCTCCCCCTCCTCTGATGGAGTTCTGTTGTCACATGGCCGTCTGCGCAAAGCTCACATAATTCTCTGAATATAACCCCACAGACATCAGACACTATCATTTGACCTCAATTATCTTTATATCCATGCTTCTTTCAATGCAATTACAACTATTGTCAATGTATAATGCTCCTTATATGGACATGAATACTGGACTATCCGTAAGGTGGTGCGAAATGTAGTGTTTGTTTGAGGTCGGCTAAGCGATCGCCACATCCTCATTGGTAATATGTATGCTCCCAATGCAGACCAGGCTCCCTTTTTAAGCGCACTCACTCAATTGCTGGCACGATGGAGCGATGTTCCTAGGCTAATTGGAGGGCATTTTAATTGTGTATTGGATACATATCTGGAAAGGTCCTTTCCACCATTGGAGCGCACCACTGCTATTTCTAATGCCAGCTCTCTAGTAACCTGGCCACACCACTGGCAGTTGACAGACATTTGGTGTCATTATAACGCTACAGCCAGAGTATACTCCTTTTACTCGGCTCCTCATGATTCCGGCGGTTGTGCGGACTGACTACCTGGGCCGTCCTCATTCTGATCACAACCCCCAACACTTTCAGCTTGACTGGTGAGGTTGAGCTCAAGGTTGGGCATGCTGGGTCCCCCTTCAATGAGCTGTGGTTGTGTCTGGCCAGGGCCCTGCGACGCCAGTCCCTCCCCCACAGCAATTCTAATCGCAGTCTGTTCAGTTCAGGAAGAAGAGCCTAGTACAACAACCAGAAAAGAATTACCATCTTGCCTATCACTACTCTTCCCAACGGGGAGACCGGCAGGGAGGACCAGAAAGGGATCAATCTCCAAATGGAATGCATAGCACTGCCCAGGTTGCCCTCCTTAAGGTCATAATTGGAGTGATACATATGTATACCCAGGTACCTGAATGAACCGTGGCACAACTGTAGGTGATGGTTCAGTAGTGCTGCTCTGAGATGGAATGGAACCTGAGTTAGAGGGAACAGGCAGGACTTCACCCAGTTCACCCAAAGGCCAGACATAGCTCCAAAGGTATCTAATAGGGCCATCACTTCTGGTAAAGCAGCCCTTCCTTTACGCAGAAATATTAGTGCATCATCAGCACAGAGGGACACAATATGATAGGTATGCAGTTCACAATCCCCCAGCGCTGGGCATGCAGGTGCAATCAACAGGCAAGAGGCTCCATGCCATAGCAAGCAGCACCATTTGGGTACACAGCCTCAGGTGATTGTGTACTTTTCTAAGCATGTTTTAAAGTTATTTTAAGTTATTGTTTTTAGTAGGACTGCACTGTTTTTAGATTGTTCACTTGGGGAAAAGTATGTTTTACATGCCACCCTCGGTCCGTGTCCAGAAGCCGAAGGTGGTAATAGGGGGTACATTTTAAATTTTAAACTTCATCACCCACTTGCAGGGTGTTTTTATACGGCAGGACTGACCTGGGCGCTCCTGTAGTCTTGGATCAGCTGTTCAGCTGGAAGGACTCGGCCTGCCGCTCTCGGGGTAGAGAGACGGAGGCCATTTTCTTACCTTCTTGGGGGCACATTTTTAGCAGCCATCTTGGGAGGTCAGCGGACTAGCCATTTGATCCGCCGGTAATTTTTGGACCGGATAAAGCCGGCTATCGCGGATGCGCATAGCCGGTGCGCCCACGGAACACCAAAGGCGCGCCAAAGGCAAGCACGTCTTTGCCCCTTCTGTGCCCGTCAGGGCCCGACTGGTCCCAGGTGCCAGTGATTCTGGACCTTTTGCCATTAAGAGAATAACATACGAGGTGGAGTTCCTCCGCTCCCTCAGACCAGAAAGCAGCTCCAAAAGTAATAAGAAAGCTGAGGTCAGAGACACCACAGCTTTGCTAAGAAGGGGCCTGAGACCCCCACAAATAGCCTATCAGAACCTATGATTGCCAGAGAATCCCTTGGGTAATCTGTTTCTTATGGCTAACTGTAGATCCTTAGCCGCACACAAACTGGACATTCATATTCTACTTAATGAATTGAAACCCACAGCCATGTTCCTAACGGAAACATGGCTCCATAAGGGGTCCGTACCTGACATCAACCTGGCCCTTCCCAAAGAATATACTCAATACTAAGGCAGGACAGAGGCTCCGGGAAATGGGGGGTGATTGCCATCATTGTCAGGGATTCACTGCAGGTCACCACCCATCCCCTTGACCTGGTTGACTGTGAGAGCATGTTCTTTTCTGTCCTTCTAAATCCTCAATACAGTTTCTCAGGGGCCTTATTGTATCGCCCCTCGGCACATCTCAACGTTTTCTGCCAGCATTATCAGAGCAGGTGGCTGGCCTAACATGCAATAAGCCTAATTTTACACTTCTTGGTGATTTTATTATTCACGTGGAGGAGCATAAGAATGCCTCCGCTAAGAGACTGATTTCTGATACGGAAGCCTTAGATTTTAACCAACGAACCAAGGGTCCCACCCACACTAAAGGCCACACTATTGACTTAGTTTTTACTAACATAGGCCCATATTTATACTTTTTGACGCACAACTGCGCCAACGCAGTTGTGCGTCAAAAATGTTACCGCCGGCTAACGCCATTCCAACGCGCCATGCGGGCGCCTTATTAATGGAATTACGTTAGCCGGCGCTGCGGACTGGTGTGCGTCAAAAAAAATTACTCACACCAGGCAGCGCCGGCGTATGGGAAAATGGGGGTTGTGCGTCAAAAAATGGGGCAGGTCAGGTCTGAGGCAAAATTCAGGCCTCAAACCGGATTTGCGCCATTTTTATTTACGCTCAACCTCCATTGACATGACTCCTGTCTTAGCAAAGACAGGAGTCATGCCCCCTTGCCCAATGGCCATGCCCAGGGGACTTATGTCCCCTGGGCATGGTCATTGGGCATAGTGGCATGTAGGGGGGCCCAAATCAGGCCCCCCTATGCCACAGAAAAAATCTGAAAAAAATACTTACCCGAACTTACCTTTACTTCCCTGGGATGGGTCCCTCCATCCTTGGGTGTCCTCCTGGGGTGGGCAAAGGTGGCAGGGGGTGTCCCTGGGGGCAGGGGAGAGCACCTCTGGGCTCCTTCCGAGCCCACAGGTCCCTTAACGCCTGCCCTGACCCAGGCGTTAAAAAACGGCACCCATCAGGCTGTGCGTAGTTTTTTAAGGCCCACCCCCTCCTGTGCGTCAAAATGACGTCAGAGTATAAATATGGGGCACAGGCCTTAAAGTCATTTTTTGGAAGGGAACGGCTACCTTGCATATAATTAACGCAAGGCTGGTTCCCCCTTCCAAAAAATGACACACATGGTGGAATTTTGATGCCCGCGGGGTCGGACGTCAAAGTATAAATATGGGGCAGGGTTTGCGCCGATTGTGCGTCAAAATATTTGGCGCACATTCGGCACAAACAGAGTATAAATATGCCCCTCACAGTGTTGCCCCCCACCCCACTGGCCTGGTCAGACCACTTTTTTATATCCTTTTCTTTGCAGGTCCAAGGAACTGAAACCCCACCCTAAGGTATCACACAACCCTACAGGCGTTGGCATAGGCTTAGAATTAAAGACTGGATAGATACCTTGGAAAAATCAGCTCCCACCTTGGTCGGTAATATATCCACTTCACTAGAATTATTCAACAATCAACAACTGGATTAAAAAAAGCTTAGATGCAATCCTTCCTCTTACATCCAGGCCAAGGGGGTCATAAAAAAAAAGTGCCCCTTGGTTCTCCTCTCACCTGAGCATAATAAAGAGGGAATGTAGGCAGTAAGTGCAGAAATGGAGGAATAGAGGAAGGCAATCAGAAGATCCCATACCAAAATTAAAAAAGCACAGAGCACCTACTATGCAGAGAAAATTGAACAGAGCTCCATCTCCTCAAAGGTAATCTTTTGTATTCTAAAAGATTTTACCACCCCCCAGGTGTATACCAAAGCTATAGAGGGCTCTCAAAAACATAGTAATGACTTAGCCTCATTTTTTCAGAAAAAGATCTCGGAAATTCATGCAGCCTTTCCGACAAGCAATAACTTTCCATTAGTTACAGACGATCACGGATATAAGGGCCCGTAAGGTTCACCCAGATTCCCTACCTCTCTTCTGAAACAACCCTGTCAATAATGACCACTCTTAGGTCGGGCTCCCTGCGGGACCCGGCTCCGCCCTCAATTTTAAGACTTGCGGCCCCTATATTAGTGCCAGTGTTAACAGAGTTATTAAACCTATCTCTATCAGTTGGCATTGTTCCCCCACAATGGAAACATGCAATCATAAAGCCACTGCTCAAAAAGCCCAATCTTAACCCCGCCTCACCTAACAATTATAGACCCATCTCCATGCTTCCAGCCCTCACGAAGGTACTGGAAAAACATGTCAACACCCACCTTTCAAGCTTTTTGGAGGAAAATAATCTCTTGGATCCCTCCCAGATGGGGTTCAGACCGGTACACAGTACAGAATCCGCATTTATTGCAGTTACTGAAGAAACAAGGAAACACATGGATCAGGACATGGTATCAGCAATAGTGCTATTAGATTTGAGTGCTGCATTCGATACGGTTGACCACCAGATTCTACTTCAAAGAATGAGGGAATGTGGAATTTCAGGGAATGCTCTACACTGGTTCTCCTCCTTTTTGGATCCACGATCATTTCAAGTGCTGGACCAGTCCTGTTACTCCAGCTGCTTTAAGAGCTACCGGGGAGTCCCCCAGGGCTCTTCCCTGAGACCTACATTGTTTAACATATATATGACTCCACTGGCAAAAATAGTGGAACCCTTTGGCCTTTATCTGGTGTCCTACGCTAATGACACTCAGCTGGTGGTCTCCTTCTCTACGGATCAGAATTCCCTCAATTCTCAAATTATTCCTTGTTTACAGACAATCTCCAAGTGGATGCAGGATTCTAAGCTGAAGCTAAATGAAGGGAATACGGAGGTCATGTTCTTAGGGGCTCAGGCGAATCCAAACCTAGCCTCTCCGGTTCACTTGCCAATGGGAGATCTCCCCGCACCCAAGGTGAATATCAAGAGCTTAGGAGTATGGCTAGACCCTTGGCTAACCATGGATTACCAGGCAAAAACAATATCTTCCTCCTGTTTTGGTCTACTTAGACTGCTTAGGAAAATTCTAAATATTTTGTAGTTCAATGCAAAAAGGCTTATTATACAGGCTCTAGTAATTTCACAATTAGATTATGGAAATGCTTTGTTTCTGGGAGCACCAAAATATGACGTGAAAAAACTACAGGGGGCTCAAAATGCTGCCGCCCGCCTTCTCTTGAAAATTCCAGACCATGTATCAGCCCGTACTTCGTAATCCTCCTTTCATTGGCTTCCTAGCAAAGGATAACATTTAGGGCCAGATGTAGGTAGCTAAAAAATAGCGAGTCGGAAATTGCGAGTCGTTGCGACTCGCAATTTCCGACTCGCAAACTGGTATCCAACAAGAAAAAGCGACTTCATTTTGCGACTCGCAAATGAAGTTGCACTGCAGATTGCGAGACCGCTGTTTGCGATTTTTGCAACCTCGCTAAAAATGAACACGCAAATTGCGAGTGGGTGTCGCAAATTGCGACTGTGCCGCAAATTGCATGCAGGTGCAGCAGAACAGTCTGGAAAACACTTCCTGGCTCTTGCTGATGACATCACAGCCAGGAAGTTTACAAATACACCTGGGAGGAGGGAGGACCACACCCTTTTCCAACTGCTGAGCAACCACCTGGAGGAACAGCAGCAAGAATGGAGGACTCTGGCAGGAAGAGAAAACTGAAGTTTTCAGAAAAGGAACAGGAGGTGCTGACAGATGAATGCTGCCAGCACCATGACCAGCTATTTGGAAGGGCTGCCCTGAGTGTGCCAGAGACTGAAAAAAGGAGGATTTGGAATGACATCCAGGACAAGGTCAACGCCATAGGGGTGAGCCACAGGAGTATTGAGGAGCTCAAAAAGAGATGGTATGACCTGCGCTCCAGGACCAAGGAGAGGGTGGCAGAGCGCCTCCGGGAGATGAGGGGAACAGGAGGATGCCCATCCACCATCCCACCACCCACACCCATGGAGGAACGTGTGGAACAGACACTTGAGCCTGAGGCAGTGGCTGGAATGGGAGAGCTGGGCACGTCAGCACCAGGAACATCAACAAGTGAGTACCATGAAACATGCATGTAGACCCATAACTGCCATACCCCCACCCACCCAGTACACAGCAGCATGCACAACCAAATTAGCTCCATTCCAGACTTGCAACCACCAGAATGGTGCATTATGGGCAATGTAGTTCAGTAGTCAGCTGATAGGCAACAGTTTATTAGGAAGCATACAACAGATATTAGATACTGACAGTGTGTTCCCTATGTCCCACAGGTCTCCCACAAGACATCCCCACCAGCCAGTCTGTCCAGGGTGCAGAAAGCAGCCAACAGGCAGCAAAGGAGTCAGGAGCAGCCACTACAGGGCCCAGCACCACCCAACCACAGTCCCCTCCAGCTGCACCAATGGACATAGGGGAGATCGACACAGCACCCGGTCCCAGCCACAGTGCCATACAGCAGGACCCAGACGCCGAGTCCATGTCCCTGCAGTGTCCCAGGAGGATGTAGGTGACTCTTCCATGCCCGCCACGGAGGCAGCCCTCATCAGTGGTCAGCGCCTGCAAACAAGGCAGATGAGAGTTATATCAGGGGCCATGCAGCGTATGGAGCGGAATTTCACCACAGGGCTGGCACAGGTGCACACAGACTTCCAAAGCCTGAACAATCATGTTGGTGACCTTGCACTCTCCATCCGTCAACTTGTAACTGAACTATTGTCAGAGAGAGAGAGTGCAAGGCGCCGTGAGCGGCAACTCATACACCGGTTGGACCGCATGGCTGCATCAATCGTCCGCCTGGCAGGAAACAGTACAGGGCTGTCACGCCGTACAGTCAGTTTTCAGGTTGACTTGGGCCACTTTGCAGGGGATATAGCTCGGGGACTGGGTCGGATTAGCCACGCTGTGGACATGATGGAGGCAAGACAGGGGGCTAGGGGCACGGCAGACACACCTCAAGATAGTGAGGAGGGCTCCACCGTCAGTAGTGCATCTGCCACGGACACAAGGGTATTGAGGAGTGGCAGTGCACGTCAGGCATCTACTGACACTCCAAGCACTAGCTATGCTGGGCGTCCCAGGCGGAGGAGTTGAGCCTATGCACTTGCGGACACTTGAGGCACATGAGGTGAATGTGTCCTCATTGCAGGTGGAAATTTACAGCCCCTTCCCAAAAGTTCAGTTCATAATTACTTAGGTTCACTTAATAAAAGTTCTTGTTTGTTCCACTTCACAACTGGGCTCTTTGTGTCTGACATTAGTGTGTGTGGTGACAGTTATCACATACCTTCCAAAGTATTGGTTTGCAATGTGGTCCCGTCTCTGTCTGCCTTGATTTGCAATGCTTCTATCCCCATGATGGCGATGTGGTAGCTCTTGCTCGTCATCCTCCGAATCTGGGTCTTCAGGGGTGAGTTGTAGCCCACGTCTGGTGGCAATGTTGTGCAGTATAGCACATGCGCCAACGATCTTGAATGCTGTTATCGGGGCATACTGGAGCGCACCTCCACTTCTGTGGAGGCATCGGAATCTTGCCTTCAACAGTCCAAAGGTCCTCTCTATGACATTTCAGGTCCTCCTATGTGCACTGTTGTATCGCCTCTCATTCTCATTGCTGGGTATTAAGTACGGGGTAAGTATCCATGGTCATGGCGCATATGCACTGTCACCTGTTTGGCATAAATGGACAATGTTAGCAGGGCATGGATGGTTTCTACAGTGACCTGTGTATATGGCTGCAGGGTGTATTCTGCAATACCTAAGAGATATCCGTCTCCCCACATTCTAGGCGTTGGTGTATCGCACTGTGCCTGAAAATGTACGAGTCATGTGTACTCCCTGGAAATTTGGCTGCCATGTCAGTGATGACATAATGGGCGTCACATACCACCTGGATGTTCAGTGAGTGGGTACACTTCCGGTTGCAGAACAGATATTCCAGATTTGCAAGAGGGCAGATTTGTATATGTGTCCCATCTACACACCCTATTACATGAGGGAAGTTGGCAATCCTGTAGAATTCCAACTTGGTGCTGTTGATTTCTGCCTCATTCCTGGGTAGGTATATGTATCTGGACATGTGTGTGAGTATGGCATCTAAGAAACATCTGAAGAACCGTGAGAGTGCACTTTGGGATACCCCACCTGCCACAGCAATGACCCCCTGATAGCTACCCGAGGCCAAGAGGTGCAGTGAGCATAGCACTTGCACAAGTCTCACATTGCAGCTGCGGATTGAGTAGATCTATTAATTCTAATATTGCTGCACTGCTGAGTCTGTATTTATCATATATCTCCTCCTCTGTTTGTTGGAAAAGTGTCTTTCTGGTTCTGTATATCCTCTCCTGTCTCTGGCTCCTCCTCCTCCTCTGCTGTGCGGCATGGACTCTCCTCCTCCTTGCTATCACATATATCTCCACCATCTTGAGTAACCCAGGTGCCTTCTGGGTCTCCTTTTATATTTTGGTTCTGGTTACCACCTGCTCTGACTTAGTGGTAAATTGGGTGTGCAAAATGGGCTTTTTGCGACTAGTCGCAATTTGCGAGTGGCTTTTTCATATGGTTTGTGACTCGCAAATTACGACTTCCTATTTGCGGGTCGCACTATGGGGTTGCAACTTTTGCGAGTCGGTAATGGCTCCCATCGCTATTTGTGATTTGGAAATGGGGTTTTTGCATCCCATTTCAGATTTTGCGAGGTCGCAAATAGCGATTCGGGCCATTTGCGACTCGCAAAATTTTGCTACATCTGGCCCTTAAATCTTTATGCCACATTCATAGAGCCCTATATGGTAAAGGCCCACCGTTTTTGAAAACTTTAGCCTCTTTTCATGTTACCACAAGACTTCTCAGATCCTCCTCTGCTGCTCTTGCATCCATTCCTCGAATTAAAAAAGCTAAATGGGGAGGAAGATCATTGATCTATCTGGGATCCAAACTGTGGAACTCTTTGCCATTGAAACTACGACAAACCAGTCAGGTTACTTCCTTTTCTGAAGTTATTGAAAACCTGGCTGTTTTAAGGGTCAGTCCTTTGGGTTGTGTTTTCGAAGATTTCCCTATAGCGCTGGGAGGCCTCTGGGTAGCTATGCGCTATACAAATGTTCATAACATAACATAACACCAGCGAAAGCGGACACTCCTGTCTGGTGCCCCAGCCTATCGGGAAAGCATCGGACATCACTCGCCCGTTTTGACTCTGGCCAGTAGATTAGAATACAAGGTATGAATCCACTTCATAAATCTCAGGCCAAAACCCATGTGGCGTAGGGTCATGGGCAGGACTTCCCATCTAAGAGTATCAGAAGCTTTCCTGATGTCTAGAGAGACTGCTACCCAATCAAACTCAATTTCCGGTGTGTCATGGAGAATCCGGAATGAATCCAGATCAATCCTCATGGATTGATGTGCTTTCAGGGGAAGAAGCCTGTTGGCAAGTACTTTGCCCAGTATCTTGCAGTCAAGGTTTAGTAGAGATAGTGGTCTGTAGGAGAGCATGTCTAGTGGGTTGCGTCCCGGTTTAGGCAAACTGCTTTCAATGCTTCGGCTGGGAGTCTAGGAGCTGACCTCTGGACTGAACTTCATTGAATACATCTAGTAAGGGCTGGGTTAGGTGCATGGAAAAGGTGCCATAATACTCGACAGGGAGGTCATCCATGCCTGGCATCTTGTTCCTGGCTATTTAGGCTATCACAACTTGAACTTTCTCAAGCTGAAGGAGCTCTTCAAGCTCAGCTTGCTGAAGTGGAGCTACTCGAGTCAGAGGAAGACCCTCCAGGAAGGCCTGTATTTGCCCAATGGCGGGTGCTTGAGTCGCAGCGTATAACTTGCTATAAAAACAGTGGAAGGCTTCACTAATGATGGTTGTGTGGTAGCCAAGCCGCCATCACTTAATGTTCTGGCTCTGATTGGTGTATTGTGATACTCGTCCGGGACACGCCAAGCTAACAGTCTGCCCAAGTTGTCGCCTTCGGCATGCAATCTGGTCATATAGGTGGTCATTATGACATTTGCGGTCAGCTGACCGCCACACCGGCAATGGCAGTTGGTCCATCGCCAGGCTAGCGGTGAATACCACAAAATTATGACCATGGCGGTGATCCCTCCCATAGACAGCCAAAGTACCACCCGAACCGCCAGTGCGGTCAACCGCTGACCACGGCGGATCACATCTTCAGGCTGGCAGAACACCACACCCACCATATTATGACATAGCAGACCGCCAGGATTTCCGGGGCGGGACCACCGCCACCAAAAGCCTGGCAGAATTTAATCATATCAAGGAGACACTCACCTCCAGGGACACAGAGGAGTCCACGGCCACCATGGAACCCGAACTGGAAGTCCTGCCGATGCTGTACCACATGTTGGCAGTCCAGAAGCAGCAACACCGACGGTGAGTACAGCCGCCTAGCACACAAGGGAGGGAGAGAAGAGAGGCACACACAACATACACCATACACATATACCACACACCGAGAACTATCTGCAGAGCAATTCAACAACAACATAAGCCAGGAGCAAAGAAAGCCAGTACAAATACCTTTGGGCCAACCACTGTAATTGGGTGGGAACAGCGACCTCAATAAAGTAAATCATATATATATATATATATATATATATATATATATATACAGAAAGGGCCATAGCCCAGTCCAATGCAATGTCAGTCAAAAGCGCCACAGGGCCACTTCCAAGGCCCAACTTGACTCCTGACAGCCCAAGTCACTCCACTGGGCAGGAGCATCATGCTGATGGTAGGCAGGGGCACCTCAGGGAGCGGGAGGTTCTGGGGGTTTCTTCTTGGGAGGGGGTCCTTGGGCTTGGGTTTAGGAGGGGGCGGGTCCTTGCTCCATTGCTTAGGGGGCAGAGGTGGTGGCTTGGAGCGGGGCCAGAGTGCCACTCTTGTGCCCATTAGTGGCAGGTGTAGATGCAGGGGGAGGGACATGCGTGGACTGGGAGCTGGAAGTACTGGGCTGGGGGAGAGAGACCTTCCTTTTTCAGGCAGGGCAGAGGGTGGAGGAGGGAAGAGGTCAAGATGGGAAAGAAAAAGTTTCTTAGGTCCAATGAGGCGGGTTGTAGGAGGAGGTTTGGGAATGGAGGTAGAGGGAGCGGTTGTAGGAGGAGTAGGTGTGCTTAACTGGGTTGCACGTGTATGGACAGTGTGCATGTGTGAGGATGATGGCTGTTGAGTGTCTGAGTGGGAGTGTTTATGTGTCTTTGGAGGGGAGGCAGACAGGGTGGGAGAGGACAAACAGGACGTGTATGTATGTTGTGGTGGTGTCTGCAAGTGAGGTAGGTGTGTTGCATGAGGTTGTGATGGTGGTGGTGACTGCACATGTGGTGCATGGGGTGCTAGTCTGCATGTCTGCTGTTGTGGTGACTGTGGGCAAGGCTGTATAGGTGGCAGGATCTGGGACTGATGATGCAGTGCTTGCAGTTGTGGGTGTTGATGTGACTGTGAGGGAGGAGGAGGAGACAATGGAGGCAGTGGCTGTTGTTATGTGTGTTGGCTGTGTGTGTGCTTGTGCTTGTCTGTGTGAGTCCTGTCTGTTGTCATGGGTGCATGCTGGTCTGATTGTGTGTGTGGGATGGGTGGGGGAGAGGGCTTTGGGACTGGGAACAGGTAGTTGGAGGGTGGATGGAAGAGGAGGCCAGAGCCTGGAACAATCACTGTAGGGCAGCCGAGCCACAGTGAATGCTCTCCAGGTAGGCATTGCATTGCTGCATCCGGGATGCGAGCCCCTGGATGGCATTCACTATGGTTGACTGCTCTACAGAGCTGCATCTCAGGAGGTCAGTAGCCTCCTCATTGAGGGCAATAGCGGGCACAGGCAACTGGTTGGGGGGCCACTGGGAGGGCAGTGCTGGTGCGGGGGTGGTGGAAGATGTTGTGGCTGGGATTGTCCCAGAGGGGTCCACCACCACCAGGGAGAATCCATCGGAGGAGGAATCTGAGTCAGATGTCCTAGCTACTGTCTCCTCTGTTGTGCTCCCCTCGCCCTTCAACCCACTGGTCCCCTCGGCGTCGGTGGGTCCAGTGGGCTGCAGCTCCCCCTCTTGCCAGATGATGTTAATGCACACAAGGAAAGGATGAGAAAAGGAAAGAGGGTGGGGGAGAAAGAAAGGGAGCACAGGGTCAACAACAGCACATATGGCATACACATCACAACACTCACTGGGATTAACACTGTACAGTATGAACAACAGCAGAAATCAACCCAAGCACTACCATCTGCACACCTAATGGGACTCACTAAGGCATGTCTGCCATGGTATGCCAGCTACTTGCCATTACCAAATATACATAACACCCTACATTGCTAAGCAGGACTCCACAGGATCAGCTAAACCAGCATATTGGGGCATCCACTGACTAGAACCTTGCACCCAAACACCATGGCAGGCAAATCGAAAGAATACCACATAGTATGTACTAACACCCTTGTGGCTGCTGTGCTGTCCTCAAGCACCCATCCAACTCAGGAATGGCCACAGCCAGTAGGCGGGCCATTGGGGGGGGGGTCAGGGTCTGACGGGCACCTCTCCCTCATTGGGAGGCCATCCCCAGCTGGGACTCCGCTGTCTTCCGGGCCCAGCGGCTCAGGTCCTCTAACCGTTTCCTGCAGTGGGCGCTCCTCCGGCAATGGACTCCCAGGTTCTGCAAGTCCTTGGCGATAACACGCCACAATCTTTCTTCTGATGGGCGTTGACCTGCCTAAGAAACACAGACGAATGGACACCATTAACTCAACACTCCATTTTGTAACAGAAATGGCTTACATACTGCATAGATCCCACATTAAGCCCACACATGACCCGTACATCTCCATACACATTGCATGCAGCAAAAATATACTCCCCAAATGACACACTGCCAGCACACACAAACACCTTCATACAGCCGTATCACATCCAAAGTACCAATAAGGTACTCACCTGTTGGTCTGGAGGCCCATACAACTGCCCATACAAGGGTAGGACACCATCCACAAGCTTCTGCAACTCATCTGATGTGAAGGGTGGGGCCCGTTCCCCTGAGCACAGGTGATCGCGGGTTCCAGACACAAGACACAGCAGCACACACAGTGGGGGTGTTGACCTGTAGAGAGTCAGGAATCAAGTCAAGTGGGACAGCCGTCACCGCCGGCTTTGATCACCATTGGTTCCTGTGCTCCATTGACCTCTATGTTAACCCATTGATTACACAGGGGTGCAGGCCACCAAACACCGGTGAAGTGAGGTCACTTCCACCTGTCCCTGCATACAGGACAAGCGGTAGTCAATTCAAGATGCTGGTACTCGTGGCGTGCAATTTAATGTGCATCATAGGTACCAATGGTAAAGATCAAGACAATTCCAGTCTGCTGCATACGAACGTGCTGTGTGTACTGCGATATTGTGTCCATACTTCCTGTAGTCACACACACCTCATGTTTGGTTTACTTAGATACCTACCACTGCGGAGGAGGAGACAAGCACCCGTGTACACATCCCTAGTGGACTTGGCCACAATGGAGGAACGTCACATCGTTATCACCTATTGTTTGGACAGGGCCACAATTACTGAGCTGTGTCAACAATTACAGCCAGATCTGATTCCTGCTATCCGTAGCACTACAGCAGTATGCCCTGCAGTACAGGTACTGTCAGTGCTCCACTTCCTGACAAGCGGTTCGTTCCAGGTGACTATGGGCTTGGCTGCAGGAATGTCAAGGCCAATGTTTTCAAATATGCTTGGAAGAGTTTTGGCTACCTTGCTAAAACACATGAACAGCTACATCTCATTCCCCCAGAGTGAAGATTTGCCCACTGTGAAGGCTGGATTATTTGCCATGGGACACATACCACATGTGATTGGGGCCTTTGACGGGACCCATATTGCCTTGGTCCCTCCCAGGACAAATGAGCAGGTCTATAGAAATAGGAAGAGATACCACTTTATAAATGTCCAGATGGTGTGCCTAGCTGATCAGTACATCTCCCACGTCACTGCCAAGTTTCCTGGATCTGTGCATGATGCCTATGTGTTGAGGAATAGCAGCTTCCCACAGGTGATGGCACTACTACAGAGGCAGAGAGTGTGGTTCATAGGTAAGCTTGAGTCTTCATCCAATGTATGTCACTGTATGCCGTCTGAAGTTGTACTCTGTGCCATTGTACATGAGTTATGTGTGTCCCTCACTACTTCAAGGTAACTCCGGCTACCCAAACCTGTCCTGGCTGTTGACACCACTGAGGACAAGGCTAGAAAATCTGTACAATGAAGCACATGGGCGTACCAGGAGGGTTATTGACCATACATTTGGGCTACTGAAAGCCAGGTTCTGGTGTCTCTATGTCACTGGTGCATCACTATTCTACGCCCCTAAGAAGGTCTGACAGATACTGGTGGCTTGCTGCATGCTGCATGCTGCACAATTTGGCACTCAGATGCCATGTTGTAGGAAAGTACCATCTTGCCTGGCATGTTACCCCCATATTTCACTGTATATATGTTGTTTTAGTTGTATGTGTCACTGGGACCCTGCCAGCCAGGGCCCCAGTGCTCATAAGTGTGCCCTGTATGTGTTACCTGTGTTATGACTAACTGTCTCACTGAGGCTCTGCTAATCAGAACCTCAGTGGTTATGCTCTCTCATTTCTTTCAAATTGTCACTAACAGGCTAGTGACCAATTTTACCAATTTACATTGGCATACTGGAACACCCTTATAATTCCCTAGTATATGGTACTGAGGTACCCAGGGTATTGGGGTTCCAGGAGATCCCTATGGGCTGCAGCATTTCTTTTGCCATCCATAGGGAGCTCTGACAATTCTTACACAGGCCTGCCACTGCAGCCTGAGTGAAATAACGTCCACGTTATTTCACAGCCATTTTACACTGCACTTAAGTAACTTATAAGTCACCTATATGTCTAACCTTTACCTAGTAAAGGTTGGGTGCTAAGTTACTTAGTGTGTGGGCACCCTGGCACTAGCCAAGGTGCCCCCACATTGTTCAGGGCCAATTCCCCGGACTTTGTGAGTGCGGGGACACCATTACACATGTGCACTACATATAGGTCACTACCTATGTGTAGCTTCACAATGGTAACTCCGAATATGGCCATGTAACATGTCTAAGATCATGGAATTGCCCCCTCTATGCCATCCTGGCATTGTTGGCACAATCCCATGATCCCACGGGTCTCTAGCACAGACCCGGGTACTGCCAAACTGCCTTTTCAGGGGTTTCACTGCAGCTGCTGCTGCTGCCAACCCCTCAGACAGGTTTCTGCCCTCCTGGGGTCCAGCCAGGCTTGGCCCAGGAAGGCAGAACAAAGGACTTCCTCAGACAGAGGGTGTTACACCCTCTCCCTTTGGAATAAGGTGTTAAGGCATGGGAGGAGTAGCCTCCCCCAGCCTCTGGAAATGCTTTCATGGGCACAGATGGTGCCCATTTCTGCATAAGCCAGCCTACACCGGTTCAGGGACCCCTCAGCCCTGCTCTAGCGTGAAACTGGACAAAGGAAAGGGGAGTGACCACTCCCCTGACCTGCACCTCCCCTGGGAGGAGCCCAGAGCTCCTCCAGCGTGCTCCAGACCTCTGCCATCTTGGAAACAGAGGTGCTTCTGGCACACTGGACTGCTCTGAGTGGCCAGGGCCAGCAGGTGACGTCAGAGACTCCTTCTGATAGGCTCCTTCAGGTGTTGCTAGCCTATCTTCTCTCCTAAGTAGCCAAACCCTCTTTTCTGGCTATTTAGGGTCTCTGCTTTGGGGATTTCCTTAGATAACGAATGCAAGAGCTCATCAGAGTTCCTCTGCATCTCTCTCTTCACCTTCTGCCAAGGAATCGACTGCTGACCGCGCTGGAAGCCTGCAAAACTGCAACAAAGTAGCGAAGACGACTACTGCAACTCTGTAACGCTGATCCTGCCGCCTTCTCGACTGCTTTCCTGGTGCTGCATGCTGTGGGGGTAGTCTGCCTCCTCTCTGCACTAGAAGCTCAGAAGAAATCTCCCGTGGGTAGACGGAATCGTCCCCCTGCAACCGCAGGCACCAAAGAACTGCATCACCGGTCCCCTGGGTCTCCTCTCAGCACGATGAGCGAGGTCCCTTGAATCCAGCAACTCTGTCCAAGTGACTCCCACAGTCCAGTGACTCTTCAGTCCAAGTTTGGTGGAGGTAAGTCCTTGCCTCCCTACGCCAGACTGCATTCCTGGGAACCGCGTCTTTTGCAGCTACTCCGGCTCCTGTGCACTTTCCGAGGGAATCCTTTGTGCACAGCCAAGCCTGGGTCCACGGCACTCTAACCTGCATTGCACGACCTCCTGAGTTGTCCTACGGCGGCGTGGGACTCCTTCGTGCAACTTCGGGTGAGCACCGTTTCACTCCACTTCGTAGTGCCTGTTCTGGCACTTCTGCGGGTGCTATGAGTATAACGTAGTTTACTCTCCATTAACATAGCAAACATAGGAATGGAAATCTTAAATTCAAATATACAACATACAATATATTTCAATTTAGATATTTATTATAGCTAATTAAACATTCAGTTCGCACATAATATAATCAACATAGAATCAACCAAAAAAAATATATAATACAACCCCCTACCCTAAATGAAACATACATATATGAAAACATAAATAACATAACAGTAAATACGCAAAAATAAATAAATAACACAGAACCAACAAAATCACAAAATAGTATACATACAAAATTACAACCGCCTCATACATGAGAGGATATTTAAACAGCACAATAAAGTTACTGCTTTGATGCCACAATTATGCGTTGTAGTTTGGATTGTATAAAATTCAACATAACAGCCAATTCTAGGTTATAATTTCCTGATTCAAATTCTCGTGTTACAGGCCTGATGGTAGCCAATCCTGGTCAGGGCTTCAAATTTGCCAATTTCAAACACTTCATGCCAATGTTCAAGACATGCCAATTTACAAGCCGACGCGCGTTTCGGTGAGTGAAGAAAAATATAAATACACCTTCATCAGGACTTTATGATTCAGTATAATTGGCATACGTACATCTTGTAACCTGCCTATCAAAGAAACATCAAAATTATTCATTACAATTCTTTGCATAGGGGGAAGGCTCGAATCATGTCAGATTTGCAACCAGACCAACTCAAGTGACTTAATTAAGAAAAAACACCGATAAAGTGCCCAAGATCAAAGTCTATAAAACCAATGCTTAATAAAGGTAAATAAATCTAAAGATCCAAGGAAAGCACCATTAGTGTCCAGCAAAATACTAGATAAAGTGCAGAAATAGAATCACCTATAGCATAAAAGTGTTGGATTACCACCGAGAGAATCTAGTCAAGAATAGTAATAGACTAGTTTGTTTATATTAAAATAAGACAAAATACCTTAGATATGAAAGAACTTAGATATCCCTTACAGGCTGAATTAAACACTCTCCAACTTCAAATTTGTAGTCCAAAATGAAGGACTAACACATGGATATAGCTAAATGAAGCTATGCTTTCTCACTCTAAAAGCAAACATAATGAAATCATTAGCTTGCACAGGGCAGGAAAGTCCACAGGATAGAAAAGAAAAAATCTGCTCATATGTACAATCGCTAACTACAGACTTACCTACAAGTTCACATGGTTTAAAAAACGTAATCCACAGGGGAAACCCACAAGGATACCAAGCTGGTAGGGAACAACTTGCTAACTGCAAGGGAACAGGGGGAACTCATGAGCCAGATAGAAATGACACAATCCAGACTGTATAAAATAATTCAATCCACAAAGGTTCAGCAAAGCTAGCCTACCAGTATCAGCAGGATCCACGACATATGACCAGCACGATGATCTCTCGAGGAGCAATAACCCGTACTTCCCCAGCTGCCTCCTATTTAAACCAAATCACCACAGGTGATGCGATGAACATAGAAACAGGCCCGTAGGGGCCATCTAAGGAAATGGTCAAACATGCGCCATCTTAGAACCGTCAAAACAGCATGAAATATGCCAAAATCTACAGAGAATAAGAGGTACAATCAAACTGTAGAGTCATAGCCATATAGTAGTGGCAAAAGGAAATAACCAAAAATAAAAAATAATAAAAAATAATGGGCAATTCTAAATCCAACCAAAGAGTAGATATTGCTTCTCTCGTAGGGGATTTCCATGTATAGTCATAAGCACTGAATAGTTCTGCGCGCCTGCGGGGACCCCGGAGCACTGTTGTGAAGTATATTCTTAAGTGCAATCATCAGCCCCTTGACAAAAAAGGTCTGTGAAAAACACTTAAGAATAACAATGTGCAGCCTATGTGAACAGCTACACAGGCCAAATTGTTAGAAGAAAAAACAGTTGTAGTGTAAATTCACGTTTAAACCTCTATTTATTCTATAAATACCTAAATAAATACATTCTCATATTTTATTTACACCTCTCATGAGAATAAAACAGTGTAGGGCAGTGTAGCCCACAGGCTGCCATTATACAGAATGAAAATAGAGCTGTGCCTTTAAGAATGTAAAGTCTTCCTGTTTCCCATCATGCACAGCAAAAGGCAGTTGCCTCAGTTCTTTTTTCCGGCTCCTTTCTGACAGGACCCTGAAGCATTGAGCTCTACCTCACAAAATCCTTTTGTGACAGAAATTCATTTAAAATCTTTTGAATTTCAATTTCACTCGACGTTTTTAACATTGAGTGATCACTTTTTGCTTTTTTCTGTTAAATTCGGACAGAATTTTGAGGTTTTTCTACTTCAGAAATGCCTTCACTGTTTGACAAATGCCCTTCTTGTGGCAGAAAAAAGGCCAAAACAGATCCACATCGGGTCTGTATCATTTGTCTTCCATCCAGCCACAAACCGGAGTCGTGTGACATCTGCAAAACTTTCTCCAGAAGGACCCTTCGTGACAGGGAGAAAATCCGACTCCAGGCGAAAGAGGACAGGAGGAAAAGTGGTCATTCTACCACAGAGCGAGGAGAAGGTCAGTCTTCTACCAGGGCTCACCCTGTTTCCTCTATAACTCCGACCAGACCTGCTCAAAAACGGCACAGGTCTACGACGACGTCGAGGGCGTCGACGTCGAGACAAGGAACGGCGCCAACATGCTGGCCGTCGAGGAGTGGTTCGCCGGCGAGAAAGAGACATCGCTCGCCGTCGACAACTATTTCGCCGTCGAGAAGACGTGGACTCTTGCCGTCGAGATCTGGGTCGCCGTCGACACGGCGAGGACGTTCCACGTCGAGGCGATCAACGTCGAGGGGGAGTGCTCGACGTCGTAGATGTTCGCCGTCACCACGTGTTGACGTCGAGACGACAATCAAAAAGGCCTAGAAGGGTTTAGACAACGTCAGAATCCTCGGCCTCACTCATCCTACTTCCAGCGTCTCCACAACTCTCTCCTCGACAATCGCCATTGCCACAGACGCCGGTAACACCTACGGCGCCTCTTCCGGCTCCTCCTTCAGAGTCTGTTTTGAGGACTCCAACGCGGTCTGTAAGACGTTCTGGACATTCCTCTAGACGCTCATCTTCCTCTCTGCACCACCGTCATGAATCACAGAGATCTCAGCATTCACATCACAGGCGTTCCTCTTCGTCTACACGGGACTACTCTCCAACCCTATCGGACTCACCGTCCCCGAGAGTGTCCCCCATAGATGATGTGAATACGTTCCAGGAGGTCTTAGTACGAGGGGCGACCAAGCTGAACATCCCGCTGGCGGTACCTGCCCCATCGACGTCAGTGATCTTCGAGACCTTACATCACAGGACATCTTCCAGACCTTTACTTCCACTGGTTCCAGGTCTCCTTGAACCAGCAATGGATATTTTCCTTGCACCGGCCGCAACGAAGTCTGCTCCCTCCAGACTTATTAAAAAATATCGTCCACCAGAACAAGATCCTCTATTCTTGAGGTCGGACCCAGCACCGGATTCGGTGGTCATAGTAGCGGCAAAGAAACTGCATTCAACTTCACCGTCTTCTTCTTCGCCCCCAGATAAAGAGAGCAGGAAGATAGATGCTGCAGGACGAAAAGTATGTTCTACTGCAGCCGTCACAATGAAGGCAGCCAGCGCTACTGCGTTATTAGGGCGATACGACCGGGCCCTCTGGGACTCTTTAATGCAGTTTGCGAAACATCTTCCTAAGGACAAAAGGGAAGATTTCCTGGAGGTCGTGGGTGAGGGAGCCATGGTTTCTAACCAAGTTATAAGTGCTGCAGCTGACTCTTCTGTGCTATCCGCACACAATTATGCTCACGGGATAGCTCTCAGAAGGCATGCATGGTTGAGACTTACATCACTCAAACCTGAAGCACAGCAGAGAATACAGAATTTACCTTTCTCGGGCTCCACCTTGTTCGGTTCTCATGCCGATGACGAGATGGCTAGAATGAAGGCTGAACTAGATACCCTGAAAGCGGTAGGCATGGAAAGACCGAAAGAACAAAGAAAGGTATTCCGGCCATATCAACGACGACTTTTCACCCACCGGTATCAGTCGCCACACTGGATGTCTTCGCGCCCCCAGCAGCAGCAACAACAGCAACATCAAAGGGGTTTCTCCACACAGCGAAGGTCGACAAGGGGTCGTTCAACACCCCAAACTCAGACAACTCGACAGGCTCCCACGTCTAAGCCCTGAATCTTTGCTTCCCCCTCCTCCATTATCCACTCCGGTAGGGGGAAGTATCTCAAATCATCTGGACGAGTGGCTACGCATCACATCAGACGCCTGGGTATTGAATATTGTGAGACATGGTTACGCTCTCAGATTCACCAGTTCTCCACCATCTGTTCCACCCAAAACAGCCAACCGCCATCTCGAAGCTCTTCAGTTAGAGGTCAATATCCTATTGCAAAAAAGAGCCATAGAACGCGTTCCGATCAGCCAGCAAGGGAAGGGGATTTATTCGAGATATTTCCTTGTACCGAAAAAAGACAAACAAGAGTTTCGTCCTATTTTAGATCTGAGGACAGCAAACAAATGGATTCGCAAAGAAAAATTCAGGATGTTAGCCTTGCACCAAATTTACCCACATCTACGTCAGGGCGACTGGCTCTGTGCAATAGACCTTTGCGACACTTACTTCCATATCCCGGTGACCAAGAAACATCGAAAATTCCTAAGGTTCACCGTCGGAAAACGTCATTTCCAATTTGCAGTTCTACCTTTCGGCCTAAAATCAGCACCGAGAACTTTTTCCAAATGCATGGCGGTAGTAGCCGCCCACTTGAGAAAACAGCGAATATTCGTCTACCCCTATCTAGACGATTGGCTCATAAAGGCCTCCAGTTATCTCGAGGCGCAACAACATTTCAAATGGACTCTACAACTGTTGCAGAAACTTGGTCTTCAAGTCAATCTCCTGAAATCTACAGCAACACCGGTTCAGAGGTTGCATTACTTAGGGGCCATTGTAGATACCAAGCTAGGAAAGGTGTTTCCTTCGGAGGAACGACGATTATCGATTCTCCAAAAGTGCAAACAACTGCAGGAAAGACCTCAAGCCACTGCAAGACTAATAGCTTCTCTACTGGGCTCGATGGCATCTTGTATCCATCTTGTTCCCAATGCTCGCCTCCAGATGAGACCATTGCAGGAAAATCTGGAGGATCAGTGGTGTCAACTGAGGGACGATTGGGAGAACAAAGTCCTTCTTTCCCCTCACACTCTACAATCCCTCAAGTGGTGGTGTTTACCCAGCAATCTCTTGGTGGGGGTTCCGTTCCAACAACGGCCTCCATCTCAAACCATCGTAACAGATGCGTCACTGCTCGGATGGGGGGCGCACATGGAACATCTTCGAGTCCAAGGCGAGTGGTCACAGAGAGTCTCTATCACATCAACCTGCTGGAACTTCGCGCAGTCCACCTTGCGCTCAAAGCCTTCCTTCCCTCTCTCAGAACAGAAACTCTCCTTCTCCAGACAGACAACGTGGCCACTATGTACTACGTGAACAAACAAGGAGGCACCAGGTCCAGAATTTTATCCAGAGAGGCTCAGACAATCTGGCATTGGCTTCTAGCCAGGAACCTGTCGCTACTGGCAACTCACCTGCCCGGCATCCAGAATGTTCAAGCGGATGCCCTCAGTCGGGTAATGGACGAGAACCACGAATGGGTACTACACGACGACGACGTTCATTCCATTTTCGCACTCTGGGGTACCCCCTCTACAGACCTATTCGCAACCCCAGAAAACAAAAAATGCCAAAACTTCGCCTCCAGATATTACCATCCAGGGACACTGGGGAATGCCCTGTGGATAAGCTGGTCAGGAGCATTTCTTTACGCCTTTCCACCGCTTCCCCTGATTCCGGCGGTCCTCCAGAAGCTGTCCAATGCTCAGACCAAAATGATCCTAATTGCTCCGGAGTGGCCACGCCAGTGGTGGTTCCCAGACCTTCTTCACCGGTCACTCAAACCACACATCAGGCTACCATATCGTCCGGACCTGCTCACGAAGTTCAGAGGGCAGATATCTCATCCCAACCCCTCATCGTTGAGTTTGGCAGCATGGCTCCTGAGATAGTGCAATATGGACACTTGAACCTACCTCAGGACTGTAAGGAAATTCTGAAAGAAGCAAAGCGCCCTTCCACACGATCAGCCTATGCAAGCAAGTGGAAGAGATTCTGCATTTGGTGTTTACACAACAACATTGACCCGGTTTCCTGTGGAGAACAATCGATCCTGCCATACTTGTTAAGTTTGGCAAAATCGGGCTTACAACTGTCATCAATAAAAGTTCACTTGGCGGCTGTAACGGCATACAGAAAGAGTCCTTCACAAACTTCCTTTTTTCGGATTCCGATTATTAAGGACTTCCTAGAAGGTTTAAAAAAGGTTTTTCCCCCCATTAGAAAGCCTTCTCCTCCATGGGAACTGAACGTTGTCTTATCACGTCTGATGCTGCCTCCATTCGAGCCAATACATAAGGCATCGCTGCAGCATCTCACATGGAAAGCTGCTTTTCTGGTGGCAATCACTTCAGCGCGTAGGGTCAGCGAAATCCAGGCCCTTTGCGCTCAGGAACCCTACACGTTTTTTCATTCTGCGAAAGTGGTAATGAGAACTCATCCAAAATTTTTACCTAAGGTAGTCTCCGACTTCCATGTGAACCAAACAATTTCATTACCGACTTTCTTTCAGAATCCAGCTACTCCTGCTGAGAGAACTCTGCACTCTCTGGATGTAAAGAGAGTCTTGAAATTTTACTTGGACAGGACAAAAAGCTTACGAAAATCACAACAGCTTTTTATTAACTATGGCCCAATCAGAACAGGTTTGGGCACGTCTAAACAATCTTTATCCAGGTGGATTGTTTCATGTATAATGTTATGTTATCAGTTAGCAAACAAATCCCTTGGTGGTAGGCCAAAAGCCCACTCTACCAGAGGGAAGGCAGCTACTGCAGCCTTGATGAGAAATTTCCCTTTGGCAGAAATATGCAAGGCTGCCACTTGGAAGTCGGTCCATACCTTTACTAAGCATTACTGCCTTGATACAGACGCTAGGGCAGATGCGCAGGTTGGACAGGCCTTGCTCAAGAATTTATTTGCATGATTCATGTTTTCTCAGTACTCTTCTGTCTACTCCACCGCGGTTATGGGGATGGGCTTGCTACTCTATTCAGTGCTTATGACTATACATGGAAATCCCCTACGAGAGAAGGAATGGTTTCTTACCTGTAACTCCAGTTCTCTTGTAGGGGTATTTCCATGATAGTCATAAGCAACCCTCCCTCCTCCCCGGTGGAGTTGACATAGAACATGAGTATTATTGAGGTTGGTACTCCAACAAATGTTTTTTTGTTTCTTCATGTCAGGTTACTAGCCTCCAAAAAAGAACTGAGGCAACTGCCTTTTGCTGTGCATGATGGGAAACAGGAAGACTTTACTTTCTTAAAGGCACAGCTCTATTTTCATTCTGTATAATGGCAGCCTATGGGCTACACTGCCCTACATTGTTTTATTCTCATGAGAGGTGTAAATAAAATATGAGAATGTATTTATTTAGGTATTTATAGAATAAATAGAGGTTTAAACGTGAATTTACACTACAACTGTTTTTTCTTCTAACAATTTGGCCTGTGTAGCTGTTCACATAGGCTGCACATTGTTAGTAGGGGGAGACGATGAAAAAAACCTTTTTAGTCTCACTCGTCTGAAGAATGCCTGAAGGTTTCTCATCAATTCAAATTTATTTATGTCTGAATTCGGTACAAAGGACAAGCCTTTCGATAACAAGCTGATGCAATGGTCATCCAAGGTAATTTGACTCAGATTAAAGATCGGAATCTCCTTCAGTCCCTCCAATACTGATTGCGTCTTGTTTGTAATGTGTGGTGAGATTGTTCTGAGTTCGGGGGACGATTTCCCCACTGTTAGCAGATCAGGACTCAAATTGCCATCTACGTTTACTCCCCCGTTAGAAGCTTTGGGTCCTGAAATAGCTATATTTGAGAGGACAGTGACTAGTAAAATTAAGAAAATGCTTCTACATGCCCCAAGATCCAGGTACAATCTTAGCAAAGATGAAAGCATGGCCCTAAAAAGTCTTAAAAATACCAGGACTATCACTGTTAAACCATGTGATAAAGGGGGTGGTATAGCTATTCTAGACACCAATTTGTATATGGACAATATGGAAAACATGTTGCAGTGTCCGGTTTTTTATAAATCTATACCAGGCCACCCTGAAATCAAATTGAAGAGATCAATCAAAACTACGAATCTAGAAGCATTAGAAGCGGGCGTTATTTGTAAGAAAGAATTTGATTTTTTGACTCCAGTCCATACTAGAATCCCGATTATCTATGGTCTACCTAAGATTCACAAGGACGCCAGTAATCCACCTATGCGTCCGATTGTATCCACCATAGGCTCGGCCATTGAGCCATTGTCAAAGTACGTTGATACCTTTCTGAAACCGATGGTAGCCCTTTTACCATCTTACATCAGAGACACAGGCCACTTCATTTCTAAGATCGAGGGCCTGCAATATAGTCCTGATGGGGAATATCTGGTGACCATGGACCTTGAGTCTTTATATACGAATATACCCCAGCAAGAAGCCATTGATGTTGTAGCACTATATCTAAACAGACGGGGAGATGATCCAGCATTGAGTTTCATTCTGAAATGTTTGGAAACTGTACTATTTAATAACTACTTTGATTTTAATGGCAAAATGTATCACCAAATCAAAGGAGTCAGTATGGGTGCTGCCTGTGCACCTAGTGTGGCGAACCTATATGTGGGAGCATTCGAGGACAAGTTCATTTACAACAAAATGGCCCCTTTCTATGAGAATGTGCAGGCCTGGAGTAGATTTATTGATGATGTTTTCTTCATTTGGAAAGGCAGTGAAGACCAACTACTAGAATTTTACAGTTGGCTCAATCTGTGTGACAGCAACCTCAGATTTACGATTAAATACGACCATCATTTGGTTGAATTCCTGGATGTGTATATCAAACACTATCAAGGGCACTTGCTTATGACCCTATACACTAAACCCACGGCTAGGAATACGCTGCTTCACTTTGATAGTTTCCATCCCCGTAACCAGAAGCAGTCTATTCCTTTTTCACAATTCCTGAGACTCAGGAGAAATTGCACCAGCATGGCAGACTTTTTGAAACATGCCGCAGATCTTACGTGCAAATTTGAGCAGAGAGGTTATCCGATTAGAACCATCAAAGATTCCTTAAAAAGAGCCAAGTTTTACAACCGTGAGGCCCTGTTTTCAAAACAACGATGCAAGACCAGTGACCGGCTAGCCTGTGTGATTCACCATTCTACCCTGAATAATCAAATCAGGGGTATTATTAACAAAGAATGGCACATTTTGAATTCCAATACTGAAGCGGATAAACTTGAAAAACCATTGTTCGCTTTCAGGAGGAACAAAAACCTACGGAACCATTTGGTGAAATCAGCTACCAATTTTGTATCTACTTTTGGCCAAAAGTCACTAACAGGATCTAATCCAGTTACGGGCAATTACAAATGTGGCCAATGCCACGCCTGTGACTCAGCCATTGTTGCCAAAGAGTTTACATTCAATAACAAGACTATCCCATTTATGGACATGACTAATTGTAGATCTAAAAATTTCATTTACTTGATTATTTGCCCCTGCAACCTGGGATATATAGGTGAGACCTCCAGGGAATTTAGAACTAGGCTATCGGAACATAAATCTGCGATTAGGACACAAAAGATCAACGCCCCCCTAGTTGCTCATTGGTTATCTTTAAACCACAAGGAGGTAGATATCAGGTGGATTATTCTTGAGAAAGTACTGACAAGAAACGATGTGGACCCTGAAAAACAAAGGAAAAAGAAAGAAGTGTTTTGGATTTTTTCTTTAAACACATATGAGAATGGCCTGAACGAAGATCTCCCTTGGAGCAATGCCATCTGAGTACTTATGTACAGGATTGCCTGAGGGGTCAATAATTTTCCAGGTGCCTACCACAGGGTTGCTTTGTGCTCTCCTGTGGTGGCCCTTTATCTTACTTTGAAGTGAATTCTTCACTTTATACGATAAAACCGTTTTCGGTTCCTTCTTATAAAACCTTATGTTATCGATTTGTATTATATACACAATACGTATTGTATTTTACTAACCCATTTTGTGCCTACCCTTGGGACATTGAGTACCCTGTACTTTGACGTTCCAAGATGGCGCCCACTGTTTTGGGCGTGCTGGTAAGTGATATCTACTCTTTGGTTGGATTTAGAATTGCCCATTATTTTTTATTATTTTTTATTTTTGGTTATTTCCTTTTGCCACTACTATATGGCTATGACTCTACAGTTTGATTGTACCTCTTATTCTCTGTAGATTTTGGCATATTTCATGCTGTTTTGACGGTTCTAAGATGGCGCATGTTTGACCATTTCCTTAGATGGCCCCTACGGGCCTGTTTCTATGTTCATCGCATCACCTGTGGTGATTTGGTTTAAATAGGAGGCAGCTGGGGAAGTACGGGTTATTGCTCCTCGAGAGATCATCGTGCTGGTCATATGTCGTGGATCCTGCTGATACTGGTAGGCTAGCTTTGCTGAACCTTTGTGGATTGAATTATTTTATACCGTCTGGATTGTGTCATTTCTATCTGGCTCATGACTTCCCCCTGTTCCCTTGCAGTTAGCAAGTTGTTCCCTACCAGCTTGGTATCCTTGTGGGTTTCCCCTGTGGATTACGTTTTTTAAACCATGTGAACTTGTAGGTAAGTCTGTAGTTAGCGATTGTACATATGAGCAGATTTTTTCTTTTCTATCCTGTGGACTTTCCTGCCCTGTGCAAGCTAATGATTTCATTATGTTTGCTTTTAGAGTGAGAAAGCATAGCTTCATTTAGCTATATCCATGTGTTAGTCCTTCATTTTGGACTACAAATTTGAAGTTGGAGAGTGTTTAATTCAGCCTGTAAGGGATATCTAAGTTCTTTCATATCTAAGGTATTTTATCTTATTTTAATATAAACAAACTAGTCTATTACTATTCTTGACTAGATTCTCTCGGTGGTAATCCAACACTTTTATGCTATAGGTGATTCTATTTCTGCACTTTATCTAGTATTTTGCTGGACACTAATGGTGCTTTCCTTGGATCTTTAGATTTATTTACCTTTATTAAGCATTGGTTTTATAGACTTTGATCTTGGGCACTTTATCGGTGTTTTTTCTTAATTAAGTCACTTGAGTTGGTCTGGTTGCAAATCTGACATGATTCGAGCCTTCCCCCTATGCAAAGAATTGAAATGAATAATTTTGATGTTTCTTTGATAGGCAGGTTACAAGATGTACGTATGCCAATTATACTGAATCATAAAGTCCTGAAGAAGGTGTATTTATATTTTTCTTCACTCACCGAAACGCGCGTCGGCTTGTAAATTGGCATGTCTTGAACATTGGCATAAGTGTTTGAAATTGGCAAATTTGAAGCCCTGACCAGGATTGGCTACCATCAGGCCTGTAACACGAGAATTTGAATCAGGAAATTATAACCTAGAATTGGCTGTTATGTTGAATTTTATACAATCCAAACTACAACGCATAATTGTAGCATCAAAGCAGTAACTTTATTGTGCTGTTTAAATATCCTCTCATGTATGAGGCGGTTGTAATTTTGTATGTATACTATTTTGTGATTTTGTTGGTTCTGTGTTATTTGTTTATTTTTGCGTATTTACTGTTATGTTATTTATGTTTTCATATATGTATGTTTCATTTAGGGTAGGGGGTTGTATTATATATTTTTTTTGGTTGATTCTATGTTGATTATATTATGTGCGAACTGAATGTTTAATTAGCTATAATAAATATCTAAATTGAAATATATTGTATGTTGTATATTTGAATTTAAGATTTCCATTCCTATGTTTGCTATGTTAATGGAGAGTAAACTACGTTATACTCATAGTATTGCTTCCCTGTGTGTTACTCTCTGTATCTAGCTCAGGGACCCTGTTTAGATACGAGGACTTCTGCGGGTGCTGCCTGCTTCTGAGAGGGCTCCTTGTCTTGCTGGGCGCCCCCTCTGTCCCCTGACGCAATTGGCGACATCCTGGTCCCTCCTGGGCCACAGCAGCATCCAAAAACCCTAACCGCACGACTTGCAGCTAGCAAGGCTTGTTTGCGGTCTTTCTTCAGGAAAACACTTCTGCACGACTCTCCACGGCGTGGGACATCCATCCTCCTAAGGGGAAGTTTCCAGCCCTTGTCGTTCCTGCAGAATCCTCAGCTTCTACTGCCTAGTAGCAGCTTCTTTGCACCCACAGCTGGCATTTCCTGGGCATCTGCCCACTCTCGACTTGGTCGTGACTTTTGGACTTGGTCCCCTTGTTCCACAGGTACCCTCATCTGGAAATCCATTGTTGTTGCATTGCTGGTTTTGGTCTTTCCTGCAGAATTCCCCTATCACGACTTCTGTGCTCTTTGGGGAACTTTAGTGCACTTTGCACTCACTTTTCAGGGTCTTGGGGTGGGCTATTTTTCTAACCCTCACTGTTTTCTTACAGTCCCAGCGACCCTCTACAAGGTCACATAGGTTTGGGGTCCATTTGTGGTTCGCATTCCACTTTTGGAGTATATGGTTTGTGTTGCCCCTATCCCTATGTGTCCCAATTCCATCCTATTGTAACTATACATTGTTTTCACTGTTTTCTAATACTATACTGCATATTTTTGGTATTGTGTACATATATCTTGTGTATATTTGCTATCCTCATACTGAGGGTACTCACTGAAATACTTTGGCATATTGTCATAAAAATAAAGTACCTTTATTTTTAGTATATCTGTGTATTGTGTTTTCTTATGATATTGTGCATATGACACTAGTGGTACTGTAGGAGCTTCACTCGTCTCCTAGTTCAGCCTAAGCTGCTCTGCTAAGCTACCATTATCTATCAGCCGAAGCTGCTAGACACCCTAGACACTAATAAGGGATACCTGGGCCTGGTGCAAGGTGTAAGTACCCCTTGGTACTCACTACAAGCCAGTCCAGCCTCCTACATTGGTTGTGCAGCGGTGGGATAAGTACTTTGTAACTACTTACCACTTTTGTCATTGTACTTTTCATAAGAGAAAAATATACAAAACAAGTTCAGTGTATGTACATCTAACCAAAAAGTTTGGCTTTTCTTTTCTCACTTCTTTTCTAAAGTGCTGAAAAGTACCTCTAAACTTTCTAAAAAGTTCTTAAAAAGTTTTAAAAGTTTTTTTTCTGTCTTTCCAAAAGTTCTGAAAAACTTTTTTCTCACTTTTTCTATCACTTAAACACTTTCTAAAATGTCTGGCACAGGCCAAACTGTTGATCTGTCCAAACTTGCTTATGATCACCTTAGCTGGAAAGGAGCAAGGAGTCTCTGCATAGAAAGAGGTTTAAGTGTAAGGAAGAATCCCTCTAGAGAACTGTTGGTTAATATGCTTGTTGAACAGGATAAGGCCAGAGGTGCCACTTCTGTTGAGAAATTAGCTGATGGTTCCCAATCTGACCCTGGGGCACCCCTAGCAAAAGATTTAGGGCCAGATGTAGGTAGGTTTCCTTTTGCGAGGTGCAAATTGCGAGTCCCAGCGACTCGCAATTTGCACCTCGCAAAAGGAAATGCAGAAAGGTGTCTCAGACACCTTCTGCGACTCGCTATGGGGTCGCAAAGACCCGCACTTTGCGACCCCATAGCGAGTCTGGGCACTCACGGGTATGGGGGCCTGCTGGAGACAGCAGACCACCATGTCCGTGACTGCTTTTCAATAAAGCATTTTATTTTTCTCTTTGCAGCCCGTTTTCCTTAAAGGAAAACGAGCTGCAAATAGAAAAAATACCGAAACCTTTTATTTTCGGTTTTTTTCAGAGCAGGCAGTGGTCCATAGGCCAAAGTATTTCAGTGAGTACCCTCAGTATGAGGATAGCAAATATACACAAGATATATGAACACAATACCAAAAATATGCAGGGACCCCTTCCCGTTTGCGAATGAGTTACCATCCACTTGAAGCGGATGGTAACTGCGAGTTGATTTGTCACAAATCAACTCTACATCGCGGTGCGACTCGCAAATAGGAAGGGAACACCCCTTCCTATTTGCGAGTCTGAAACACATTTTGCGAGTCGGTACCAACTCGCAATATGTGTTTCTGCATGGCGTGAGGGCATTAGCACCTCGCAAACGGCGTTTTTCGACGTTTGCGAGGCGCTAATGCCTTGCTACATCTGGCCCTTAGAGAAGAAACTTCCTAGCCTGCCCATTATCAGACAACCTAGCATAGCTGGTACTGATGTAGAGTCACACCATACTGATAGTGTTGTCTCACATCACAGTAAGAGTATTCCTTCTCATCATAGTAGAAGTGATGTTTCTGTTAGCCAAGCTGTTAGGGTGCCATCTGTTAGGGACAGGTCTCCTTCTGTTCATTCTCACCATACTTCTGTTTCAAGGCATGTCCCACCCACCAACCCTGATGACAGAGTGTTAGAAAGGGAGCTCAATAGATTGAGAGTGGAACAAACCAGGCTGAAGCTCAAGAAGCAACAGCTGGATTTGGATAGACAGTCCTTAGAAGTGGAAAGAGAAAGACAGAAATTGGGTTTAGAAACCCATGGTGGCAGCAGCAGTATTCCCCATAGTCATCCTGCAAAAGAGCATGATTCTAGGAATCTGCACAAGATAGTTCCCCCTTATAAGGAGGGGGATGACATTAACAAGTGGTTTGCTGCACTTGAGAGGGCCTGCGTTGTACAGGATGTCCCTCAAAGGCAGTGGGCTGCTATCCTATGGCTATCATTTAGTGGAAAGGGTAGGGATAGGCTCCTTACTGTGAAAGAAAGTGATGCCAATAATTTTGCAGTTCTTAAGAATGCACTCCTAGATGGTTATGGCTTAACCACTGAACAGTACAGGATGAAGTTCAGAGAAACCAAAAAGGAGTCTTCACAAGACTGGGTAGACTTTGTTGACCATTCAGTGAAGGTCTTGGAGGGGTGGTTACATGGCAGTAAAGTTACTGATTATGAAAGCCTGTATAACTTAATCCTGAGAGAGCATATACTTAATAACTGTGTGTCTGATTTATTGCACCAGTACCTGGTGGACTCTGATCTGACCTCTCCCCAAGAATTGGGAAAGAAGGCAGACAAATGGGTCAGAACAAGGGTGAACAGAAAAGTTCATACAGGGGGTGACAAAGATGGCAAGAAGAAGGATGGTAAGTCTTCTGACAAGGGTGGGGACAAATCTAAAAATGAGTCTTCATCAGGCCCACAAAAACACTCTGGTGGGGGTGGTGGGTACAAATCCTCTTCAAATAAAAACAAAGAAAAGAAACCATGGTGCCATTTATGTAAAATAAAAGGCCATTGGACAACAGATCCCAGTTGTCCAAAGAAAAGCACCAAGCCTCCTACCACTACAACCCCTGCTGCTACACCTAGTGCCCCTAGTAATAGCAGTGTTGGTGGGAGCAAACCTACTAATAGCCAATCCAAGGGAGTAGCTGGGCTCACTTTTGGTAACTTAGTTGGGGTTGGTCTTGTTAGGGAGACCACAGAGGCTGTGTTAGTCTCTGAGGGGGATATTGATTTAGCCACCTTAGTTGCTTGTCCCCTTAACATGGATAAGTACAAGCAACTACCCCTAATAAATGGTGTTGAGGTTCAGGCCTACAGGGACACAGGTGCCAGTGTTACACTGGTAATAGAGAAACTGGTCCACCCTGAACAACACCTACTTGGTCACCAGTACCAAGTAACCGATGCTCACAACAACACACTTAGCCACCCCATGGCTGTTGTAAATCTCAACTGGGGGGGGGGGGTTACCGGTCCAAAGAAAGTTGTGGTTGCCTCAGATTTACCTGTAGACTGTCTACTTGGAAATTATTTAGAGACATCAGCTTGGTCAGATGTGGAGTTGGAGGCCCATACAGCAATGCTGGGCATTCCAGGGCATATTTTTGCTTTAACCAGGGCTCAGGCCAAAAAGCAAAAAGGACAGGGTGACTTGGATCCTGGAAGAATGGACCAAGTGCTCTCTAAAGCTAGGGCTAGTAGAAGTAAAGCACTACCTACTATCCCTCCCTCTACAATGGATTCTTCTTCTGAGGAAGAAGAATTTCCACCCTGTGCAGAACCTACACCAGAGGAGCTAGAAGCAGACACTGCTGAGCTTTTGGGTGAAGGAGGGCCTGCCAGGGAGGAGCTGAGTGTGACACAGCAGACCTGTCCCACACTAGAGGGTCTAAGGCAGCAAGCTGTCAAACAAGCAAATGGGGATGTCAGTGACTCTCACAGAGTTTACTGGGAGGACAACCTCTTGTACACTGAAGCAAGGGATCCAAAACCTGGAGCTGCCAGGAGATTGGTGATTCCTCAGGAGTACAGAAAGTTCCTCCTAACTCTAGCCCACGACATTCCCCTAGCTGGACATTTGGGGCAAATGAAAACTTGGGACAGGCTTGTTCCCTTGTTTCATTGGCCTAGAATGTCAGAGGACACAAAGGAATTTTGTAAGTCCTGTGAAACCTGTCAAGCCAGTGGCAAGACAGGAGGCACTCCGAAGGCACCCCTTATTCCACTGCCTGTGGTTGGGGTTCCCTTTAAAAGGGTAGGGGTTGACATAGTTGGCCCACTTGACCCTCCTACTGCTTCAGACAATAGGTTTATCTTGGTGGTAGTGGACCATGCCACCAGATATCCTGAAGCAATTCCTCTAAGGACCACTACAGCTCCTGCAGTGGCAAAGGCCCTCCTGGGAATCTTTTCCAGGGTGGGCTTCCCAAAAGAGGTGGTATCAGACAGAGGAAGCAATTTCATGTCTGCTTACTTAAAGGCCATGTGGAAGGAGTGTGGTGTTACATACAAGTTCACTACATCCTATCATCCACAAACAAATGGACTGGTGGAGAGATTTAACAAAACTCTCAAAGGCATGATTATGGGACTCCCTGAAAAACTCTGCAGGAGATGGGATATCCTATTACCTTGCCTCCTTTTTGCTTAGAGGGAGGTACCCCAAAAAGGAGTGGGCTTCAGCCTCTTTGAACTCCTATTTGGACACCCTGTGAGAGGTCCTCTAACACTTGTTAAGGAGGGTTGGGAACAACCTTTAAAAGCTCCAAAGCAAGACATAGTGGACTATGTACTTGGCCTCAGATCAAGGATGGCTGAGTACATGAAAAAGGCCAGTAAAAACCTTCAGGCCAGCCAAGAGCTCCAAAAGCAATGGCATGACCAGAAGGCTGTTTTGGTTCAGTATCAACCAGGGCAGAAAGTGTGGGTCTTGGAGCCTGTGGCCCCAAGAGCACTCCAAGATAAATGGAGTGGACCCCACACAATTGTTGAGAAGAAGGGTGAAGTCACCTACTTAGTTGACTTAGGCACTGCCAGGAGTCCCCTTAGGGTGCTCCATGTCAATCGCCTGAAACCCTACTATGACAGGGCTGATCTCACCCTGCTCATGGCAACAGATGAGGGACAGGAAGAAGAGAGTGACCCTCTCCCTGATTTCTTCTCTTCCACAGAACAAGATGCTCTGGTGGAAGGTGTAGTACTGGCAGATTGTCTCACTGCTGAGCAGAAAGACCACTGCATAAATCTCCTAGGTCAGTTTTCTGAACTCTTCTCTACTGTGCCAGGCACCACTTCTTGGTGTGAGCACACTATAGATACTGGAGACAGCTTGTGTGTCAAAAGTAAGATCTATAGGCAGCCTGACCATGTCAGAGACTGCATAAAACAAGAAGTGCAGAAAATGCTTGAACTAGGAGTGGTTGAGCACTCTGAAAGTCCATGGGCCTCTCCTGTGGTACTTGTACCAAAACCTCATTCCAAGGATGGAAAGAAGGAAATGCGGTTTTGTGTAGACTATAGAGGTCTCAACCAAGTAACCAAAACTGATGCTCACCCTATACCCAGGGCAGATGAGCTAATAGATACACTGGCATCTGCCAAGTATCTAAGCACTTTTGACTTGACTGCAGGGTATTGGCAGATCAAATTATCAGAAGATGCAAAAGCAAAAACTGCATTTTCAACCATTGGAGGCCATTGCCAATTCACAGTAATGCCTTTTGGATTGAAAAATGCACCTGCCACTTTTCAAAGGTTGGTGAATACAGTCCTGCAAGGGCTGGAAGCTTTTAGTGCAGCATATCTAGATGATATAGCTGTCTTTAGCTCCAGCTGGGATGATCACCTGGTCCACCTATGGAAAGTTTTGGAGGCCCTGCAAAAGGCAGGCCTCACTATCAAGGCTTCAAAGTGCCAGATAGGGCAGGGGAAGGTGGTTTATCTGGGACACCTGGTAGGTGGAGAAAAGATTGCACCACTTCAGGGGAAAATCCAAACTATTATAGATTGGGCTCCCCCTACAACTCAGACCCAGGTGAGAGCCCTCTTAGGCCTCACTGGGTATTACAGGAGGTTCATAAAGAACTATGGCTCCATTGCAGCCCCTCTTAATGACCTCACCTCCAAGAAAATGCCTAAAAAGGTATTGTGGACAGATAGGTGTCAGAAAGCTTTTGAGGAGCTGAAGCAGGCCATGTGCTCTGCACCTGTCCTGAAAAGCCCCTGTTACTCCAAAAAATTCATTGTCCAAACTGATGCATCTGAATTAGGGGTAGGGGCAGTCCTTTCACAACTTAATTCTGAGGGCCAGGATCAACCTGTTGCTTTTATCAGCAGGAGGTTGACCCCTAGAGAAAAGTGTTGGTCTGCCACAGAGAGGGAGGCCTTTGCTGTGGTCTGGGCACTGAAGAAGTTGAGGCCATACCTGTTTGGCACTCACTTCATTGTTCAGACAGACCACAAACCTCTACTTTGGCTAAAACAAATGAAAGGTGAAAATCCTAAATTGTTCAGGTGGTCTATATCCCTACAGGGAATGGACTATACAGTGGAACATAGACCTGGGAGTACCCACTCCAATGCAGATGGACTCTCCAGATATTTCCACTTAGACAATGAAGACTCATCAGGTCTTGGCTAGTCTTATTGTCCTTCGTTTGGGGGGGGGGTTGTGTAGGAAAGTACCATCTTGCCTGGCATGTTACCCCCATATTTCACTGTATATATGTTGTTTTAGTTGTATGTGTCACTGGGACCCTGCCAGCCAGGGCCCCAGTGCTCATAAGTGTGCCCTGTATGTGTTACCTGTGTTATGACTAACTGTCTCACTGAGGCTCTGCTAATCATAACCTCAGTGGTTATGCTTTCTCATTGCTTTCAAATTGTCACTAACAGGCTAGTGACCAATTTTACCAATTTACATTGGCATACTGGAACACCTTTATAATTCCCTAGTATATGGTACTGAGGTACCCATGGTATTGGGGTTCCAGGAGATCCCTATGGGCTGCAGCATTTCTTTTGCCATCCATAGGGAGCTCTGACAATTCTTACACAGGCCTGCCACTGCAGCCTGAGTGAAATAACGTCCACGTTATTTCACAGCCATTTTACACTGCACTTAAGTAACTTATAAGTCACCTATATGTCTAACCTTTACCTAGTAAAGGTTGGGTGCTAAGTTACTTAGGGGCATATTTATACTCCGTTTGCGCCGGAATTGCGTCGTTTTTTTTTTACGCAATTTCGACGCAAAACTAACTCCATATTTATACTTTGGCGTTAGTCGCGTCTAGCGCCAAAGTCCATGGAGTTAGCGTCATTTTTTAGCGTGGACACCTACTTTGCGTTAATTATATGCAAGGTAGGCGTTCCCGTCTAAAAAATCGACTCCGAGGCATGTGCGTCGGATTTATACTCCCGGGCAAAAATCACGCCCGGGAGTGGTCGGGTCAAAAAAAATGACGTACGGCCGCTTTTGTGCCGTTTTTTAGCGCCTGCAAAAGGCAGGCGTTAAGGGACCTGTGGGCTCTGAAGGAGCCCAGAGGTGCCCTCCCATGCCCCCAGGGACACCCCCTGTCACCCTTGGCCACCCCAGGAGGACACCCAAGGCTGGAGGGACCCATCCCAGGGACATTAAGGTATGTTCAGGTAAGTGTTTTTTTTTTTTTTGTGGCATAGGGGGGCCTGATTTGTGCGCTTCAGAATGGCGTTAGACGGCGCTAAATTTTTTGACGCTAAACTGCGTTAGCGCAGTTTAGCGTCAAAAAGTATAAATATGGGCCAAAGTACCTTTATTTTTAGTATATCTGTGTATTGTGTTTTCTTATGATATTGTGCATATGACACTAGTGGTACTGTAGGAGCTTCACTTGTCTCCTAGTTCAGCCTAAGCTGCTCTGCTAAGCTACCATTATCTATCAGCCTAAGCTGCTAGACACCCTATACACTAATAAGGGATACCTATGGGGGTTGGGAGTGAAAAAAAAATGGCGCAAATCGGGTTGAGGCAAAAAAATTGCCTCAACCTGACTTGCCCCATTTCTTGACGCCCAAGCCCCATATCCCCCTACGCCGGCGCTGCCTGGTGTACGTCGTTTTTTTTAACGCACACCAGACGGCGCAGTTTTGCGTCAAAAAGTATAAATATGGGCCTTAGTGTGTGGGCACCCTGGCACTAGCCAAGGTGCCCCCACATTGTTCAGGGCCAATTCCCCGGACTTTGTGAGTGCGGGGACACCATTACACGCGTGCACTACATATAAGTCACTACCTATGTGTAGCTTCACAATGGTAACTCCGAATATGGCCATGTAACATGTCTAAGATCATGGAATTGCCCCCTCTATGCCATCCTGGCATTGTTGGCACAATCCCATGATCCCACGGGTCTCTAGCACAGACCCGGGTACTGCCAAACTGCCTTTTCAGGGGTTTCACTGCAGCTGCTGCTGCTGCCAACCCCTCAGACAGGTTTCTGCCCTCCTGGGGTCCATCCAGGCTTGGCCCAGGAAGGCAGAACAAAGGACTTCCTCAGAGAGAGGGTGTTACACCCTCTCCCTTTGGAATAAGGTGTTAAGACAGGGGAGGAGTAGCCTCCCCCAGCCTCTGGAAATGCTTTCATGGGCACAGATGGTACCCATTTCTGCATAAGCCAGTCTACACCGGTTCAGGGACCCCTCAGCCCTGCTCTGGCGCAAAACTGGACAAAGGAAAGGGGAGTGACCACCCCCCTCACCTGCACCTCCCCTGGGAGGTGCCCAGAGCTCCTCCAGTGTGCTCCAGACCTCTGCCATCTTGGAAACAGAGGTGCTGCTGGCACACTGGACTGCTCTGAGTGGCCAGGGCCAGCAGGTGATGTCAGAGACTCCTTCTGATAGGCTCCTTCAGGTGTTGCTAGCCTATCTTCTCTCCTAAGTAGCCAAACCCTCTTTTCTGGCTATTTAGGGTCTCTGCTTTGGGGATTTCCTTAGATAACGAATGCAAGAGCTCATCAGAGTTCCTCTGCATCTCTCTCTTCACCTTCTGCCAAGGAATCGACTGCTGACCGCGCTGGAAGCCTGCAAAACTGCAACAAAGTAGCGAAGACGACTACTGCAACTCTGTAACGCTGATCCTGCCGCCTTCTCGACTGCTTTCCTGGTGGTGCATGCTGTGGGGGTAGTCTGCCTCCTCTCTGCACTAGAAGCTCAGAAGAAATCTCCCGTGGGTCGACGGAATCGTCCCCCTGCAAACGCAGGCACCAAAGAACTGCATCACCGGTCCCCTGGGTCTCCTCTCAGCACGACGAGCGAGGTCCCTTGAATCCAGCAACTCTGTCCAAGTGACTCCCACAGTCCAGTGACTCTTCAGTCCAAATTTGGTGGAGGTAAGTCCTTGCCTCCCCACGCCAGACTGCATTGCTGGGAACTGCGTCTTTTGCAGCTACTCCGGCTCCTGTGCACTTTCCGAGGGAATCCTTTGTGCACAGCCAAGCCTGGATCCACGGCACTCTAACCTGCATTGCACGACCTCCTGAGTTGTCCTCCGGCAGCGTGGGACTCCTTTGTGCAACTTCAGGTGAGCACCGTTTCACTCCACTTCATAGTGCCTGTTCTGGCACTTCTGCGGGTGCTGCCTGCTTCTGAGAGGGCTCCTTGTCTTGCTGGGTGCCCCCTCTGTCCCCTGACACAATTGGTGACATCCTGGTCCCTCCTGGGCCACAGCAGCATCCAAAAACCCTAACCGCACGACTTGCAGCTAGCAAGGCTTGTTTGCGGTCTTTCTTCAGGAAAATACTTCTGCACGACTCTCCACGGCGTGGGACATCCATCCTCCAAAGGGGAAGTTTCTAGCCCTTATCGTTCCTGCAGAATCCTCAGCTTCTACTGCCTAGTAGCAGCTTCTTTGCACCCACAGCTGGCATTTCCTGGGCATCTGCCCACTCTCGACTTGGTCGTGACTTTTGGACTTGGTCCCCTTGTTCCACAGGTACCCTCGTCTGGGAATCCATCGTTGTTGCATTGCTGGTTTTGGTCTTTCCTGCAGAATTCCCCTATCACGACTTCTGTGCTCTTTGGGGAACTTTAGTGCACTTTGCACTCACTTTTCAGGGTCTTGGGGTGGGCTATTTTTCTAACCCTCACTGTTTTCTTACAGTCCCAGCGACCCTCTACAAGGTCACATAGGTTTGGGGTCCATTCGTGGTTCGCATTCCACTTTTGGAGTATATGGTTTGTGTTGCCCCTATCCCTATGTGTCCCCATTGCATCCTATTGTAACTATACATTGTTTGCACTGTTTTCTAATACTATACTGCATATTTTTGGTATTGTGTACATATATCTTGTGTATATGTGCTATCCTCATACTGAGGGTACTCACTGAGATACTTTGGCATATTGTCATAAAAATAAAGGCCCGTATTTATACTCCGTTTGCGCCGAATTAGCGTTGTTTTTTTCGACGCAAATTCGGCGCAAAACTAACGCCATATTTATACTTTGGCGTTAGACGCGTCTAGCGCCAAAGTATGAGTAAAGAGCGTCATTTTTTTGCGTGAACGCCTTCCTTGCGTTAATGAGATGCAAGGAAGGCGTTCCCGTCTAAAAAAAATGACGGCGACGCAAATGCGTCGTATTTATACTCCCGGGCAAAAATCACGCCCGGGAGGTGGCGGGTCAAAAAACCCCGCATTTGCGCCACTATTTAACGCCTGGGTCAGGGTAGGCGTTAAGGGGCCTGTGGGCTCAAAATGAGCCCACAGGTGCCCTCCCCTGCCCCCAGGGACCCCACCTGCCACCCCTGCCCACCCCAGGAGGACACCCAAGGATGGAGGGACCCACCCCAGGGACATTCAGGTAAGTTCAGGTAAGTATAATTTTTTACATATTTTTTTTTTTTTTGGGTGGCATAGGGGGGCCTTATTTGTGCCCCCCTACATGCCACTATGCCCAATGACCATGCCCAGGGGACATAAGTCCCCTGGGCATGGCCATTGGGCAAGGGGGCATGACTCCTGTCTTTACTAAGACAGGAGTCATTTAAATGGCGTCTGGGCGTCGAAAATAATGGCGCAAATCGGGTTGAGGCGATTTTTTTGCCTCAACCTGACTTGCCCCATTTTAAGACGCCCTAACGCCATTTTCCCCCTACGCCGGCGCTGCCTGGTCTACGTGGTTTTTTTCCACGCACACCAGGCAGCGCCGGTCTGCTAGCGCCGGCTAACGCCATTCCATAAATACGGCGCCCGCATGGCGCTTCAGAATGGCGTTAGACGGCGCTAAATTATTTGACGCTAAACTGCGTTAGCGCAGTTTAGCGTCAAAAAGTATAAATATGGGCCAAAGTACCTTTATTTTTAGTATATCTGTGTATTGTGTTTTCTTATGATATTGTGCATATGACACTAGTGGTACTGTAGGAGCTTCACTTGTCTCCTAGTTCAGCCTAAGCTGCTCTGCTAAGCTACCATTATCTATCAGCCTAAGCTGCTAGACACCCTATACACTAATAAGGGATACCTGGGCCTGGTGCAAGGTGTAAGTACCCCTTGGTACTCACTACAAGCCAGTCCAGCCTCCTACACATGTGCCCTACCTGTAGGAGAAGGAGGGAGTCAATGCACCTGTGGCAGCTGAGGACACTGAAGACAGTGATGAGGATGGGGAGGAGGAGGATGTGGACAACAGGACACATCTGATACAGCAGTACTTCCACTGACACTCAGGTAAGACTGTACTTCTGCTCATACCTCCATTAAAGTGCTGTGTGGCTGCTGTGTTGTGCCAAGCACTACCTTTACTTCTCAATTGTCTGTCACTAATGCTTTCCTTTTTTGCAGATGTTGATGTGGTCACAACTGTGTACTGAGGTGATGACTACGGACTGCTTACACACATTTGATTGATGAATTCACACATTTGCACAGGATAATGCGGTTTAAGACATTGCGCATTGCTGTGATAAAGCACAGACACTTCAGTTGTGTTCAAGGGTTTTTACTGAAGGGATAAAAAGGATGGGATAGTGTAATAGAGTGGGGTGATGTTGGACGTAAACTTCAGTGTAGTGGCCCAGTTGATTTGTTGCACAGGTCCAGTATCCATGGGGCCATAGGAAAAGGAAGCAATGGCAGTCCAAAGTGAACAAGGTGTCTCAGTGGCAAACGAGGATGACATTCAGGAGGGGCTCATTTCCTGGCAGTGGTTTGGGTCTTGGTAACTGTCTCTGGTATCTGAATCACAGGGAACATTTGCGGGGGTGGTTCACGTTCTGCAACGGGAGGGGTGCTGGTGGCCTGTGAGTGATGTAGCAGGTCTTCATATCCACTAGCTGCAGCAGATGTTTTTGACTGGTGAGTAGACTGGCTAGTGGAAGAGGCCCACTGTTGTGCTGTGTACTCACGAAGCCTGTTGGCCATGTCACCCAGCACCCCTGCAATGGTGGCCATGTTGGCATTTAATGCCTGCAACTGCTGCATGACCTCCTGGGGGTGTACGCCCTGCAGCTGCTGGTTCTCCTGCAAGATGGTGATCACCTGGCCCATCCTGTCCTGGTATTGTTGGTAGACCCCAGGACATGTGTGAGTGCCTCTTGGGCAGTCAGTTCCCTGGGTTGAGCCTCCCCCGGCACACAGCGAACCTTCCACTGGGCCTGGCCCCCTGTGCCTGTGTTCCTTGAAGGCGGTGGACACTCCCACTTACACCAGGACCTTCATCGTCTTGCCTGTGTGGTGTCGACTCTGGTCCCTGAACAGGTGGGAACACAATTGATCGACGTGTCCTGGGGACAGAGGTTTGGGGACGTTGGGTGTCTGTGGTGTTGGAGTCGGATGAGGGAAGCTCTGTGGTGGACTGGGGATGGGATGTGGAAGCCGACTGACCAGTGGTGCCAGATGGGCCAGGGAGATCATCCAGATTGGGACATCCAGAGTTGCTGTCATCACTGAGGGCATCTTCTGGTGGGGGACTGGGTTGCTGTGGCACATGGTTGCCACTGACATTGGCTGGGGTACCTGTGGACATGTAAAAGATTTGTTACAGTCATTGTCAGTTACAAATTCAGCATTTCTGGCTTTCCCTCTGGGTTGGGTGTTGTCCTCCCACCTTTGGTTTGTGTATGGTGATGGGTTGTGGGACTGGTAGTACTACATGCTGCCCATGCATTACTGTTGTGTGTATTGGAGTAGGAAGGGGTGTGCTTGCAGTGGGTAGGGCATGCAGGGGGACACAGTTGAGGGTGGTTATGGGGGCGGTTCACTGTATGGGATGGAGTGGGGTGAAGAGAGTCAGGGTGAGGGGGTGACATGCCATGCAGTAATTGGTGGTGGTAGGGTATAAATGGTGACTTACCAGTGTCCAGCCCTCCAGTGACTCAAGTGAGGCACTCAGGATGCAGGATATCCAAGACTACCTCCTCCCATGCTGTCAACTGTGAGGGAGGAGCTCCATCTTCCTGGCACTCGATATCTGCTGCACCTGTGCACTGAACAACTGTGGCTCTACCCTGACGATTTCCTCCACCATCACCCACAACTCCTCATCTGTGAAACGGGGATTCTTCTGTGGGGACCTGCCTATTGTGTGGTGGATGTAGTGTGTGTGTTGTGCGGAGTGTAATAGGTGTTGGGCTATGGTGTGTGGAGTGTGATTTGTGAAAGGTGTATAGGTGGCTGTGGTTTGTCTGTGCAGTTCTGGAAATGTGTGGGCTGGCAACGTATAGCTAGGTTTTCGGGTTTGCAAAGGATTGTGGGTTGTGTGAGGGTGTGTTTTATAGTGCTGTTGGTGGGTGTGTACAGTGTGTGTATATGTGCCAGGTGTGGGTTTTTCATTCTGGCCAATGTTGACTTCTGTTGGTGTTGGGTGCCCAGTTCTACCGTGGTGGTGTGCACTGCCAATGGGTGACCACCGTTGAGCGTTCACTGTGGTGATTCGTGGTCCATAATTTGGAGGGCTGTGTATTGCTGGTGTAGCGGGGAGGGTGGTGGGCCCGACGGAATTGTTGTGGCTGGTTTCTGTTGGTTTTGTGTTTGTGCGTCATAATCTGGCTGGCGGATTTCCACCTCCGCAGCGGTCTGTTGCCAGCTGTCACCACAATGGTCTTCTGAAAAGACCACCAATGTCATAATGACAACCATAGTGTTTGTAGTTGTGCCTGCTGAGGCATGTCTCAGTTTCTCTGTATTTTCTCTGAAGGTCACAAAGGTGGTCAGGCTCAGCGACTCGGGCTGCAACTTCCTTCTCCAGTAGGTGCAGTTCTGACTCCAATTTAGTGAATTCATTGTGTAGTAAGCACCACACTCCCTCAGTAGCAGACAGGCATTGGCCCCTCACCACCACCTTATGGGCATCCCATTTCGTGGCCTGGGCGGAAGTAGTATCTTTATTTTGTTCAAAGTATTGCCCAATACATGCCGAGAGGTCTTCCCGAAATGGAGGATCAGAAAGTGTCTTGATTTGTAATCTCCATGTGGGGATGCACTGGTGTGGTTTACCCTATTGTAATTCCAATTGAAGCGGACAATGATCGCATAGAATGCGGGCAAGATATTCTGTCCGCACCACCATTCTACCTAGGGATGTTGTTCATAGGATTAATTGAATCCTATTGTGGAGGTCATGGACAGAGGAGAAAATGGGCATTCGCACTCCAATGGGCAACCAATGCGCCACATTTCATGGAGCTCCCTGTTCCGGAGCCATGTACCAAATCCCTGAGATACCCTCATACACGATGCCCCAGGCAGCGGCAGGCTAGACTAATCAAGGCCAACATCCGTGACGCAATTGAAGTCTCCCCCCATACACATGGGGCCGTTGGATCACGAAAAAGAGCTGGTGTGAGTGCATCCAGGAGCCCACTGAGATTATAATTAGGGGCATATATTCATACCAGTGACAAGGGTGAGCTGTCCAGCTGACCCTCCAGCACCACACATCTACCGCCTGGATCTGCACAGCACTCCACTGAAAAGTGGACTCCTAGTACTACCCATATGAGCACCCCTCCAAGGCAAACGCTGATGAGGTTGTGCCGTATACCTGCCCTCACCATTTAGATTTAAGTTTCCGGAGTTCCACCTCCGTTAGGTGAGTTTCCTGCTATATATAGCAAAGTGCGTATGGTGGCGCCTGAGGTATTCATGGATTTTATATAGTTTGGCAGGGGTCGCTATCCTGCCCACATTCCATGTCAGCACATTATAGTCCGGAACTACTGTGTCAGTGTGTGTTCTCATGCCAAATTATATAAGCAGAACAGCCCAACAATAATTTGCACAAACATATTTTGTCCCAGTCCCCACCCTCCAGGATGGTCTCATAATCACCTCCTCTCTGTTGCCAAACCTCCCCCCCACCTGTGCCAACCCCCAAGGAATCCACTGAAACAAACAATTAATAGTGTGTTGATCAGTACGAGATAACCTCCCCCCAGGCAGGTAGCACTCAGGCTGCCTGCCAAGTACCCCTAAACAGCAATGTAGAAAAAAAAGATCAAACATGGTGTTGACCTTGTCCATTTGGAAGTCTTTTCACGGGGCGTGGGGACATAGAGAGTGTCTTACCACATGGTATCGGCCCCTAAAATGTAGCACTACATCCGGACCCCTTTCGGGGATAGGGCAGCAACCTGCCTGATGATTGCCCCGCAGTGTTTGGCTGATCAGGGCTTATCACCAGTTACCCCAGCGTGTCACAGCCGGGTGTTATGACAGAACTTTCAGTGTCCCAGGTCAATGCCACACTATTTGCGCTCCAACAGAGAAGAAGTTAGGTCTGTTTACTCAGTAATGCAGCATAACGTTTGACACCAGTCATGGCAAAGGTCAACAACAGAAGAACCGGTGCAAAGAAGATCATGGGACTCCTCTTATAGTTCGTCGGCTGTACGGGGATGACCACAGGTCCCCTGGTCCATGGAGATAGGAGCTCCCTCCTTTGGAGGCAGAGTCCCAAAGCTGTTCCTCCCTGAGTGCTGTGAAGGAGTTTGTAGTGTACTGGATGGCATCCAAGATCGCCTCAGCCTTCTCTGCCACCGCTTGCGTCTTGGTGAGTTTTGCTTTTGATGGAGGACACCTCTGGTGACGGGGGTGAGACATCAGCAACTCATTAGCTCCTGGTTCCCCTGTCAGAGGCTGGGCAATTCCTTTAGCATGGAGCCAAATTCATAAATTTTTCTGGTGCGGCAAAGATGTGGGCCTTTTCGCCATCTTTGACCCTGTGTTCCGCTGGGAACAAGAGTGCATACCTGATGTTCTGATCACAAAGATGTTGTTTGACTTTGGCATAGGAGTGTTATTGGCCCTGCACCTCTACCGCAAAGTCAGGGTATGCAGTGATGGATGTGTCCTCAAATTACTACGGCTCCTGGGCTCTGAAGCGTTGCACTATTAGATCTCGGTCCAGTACCGGTAATTCCAGAGATGAGTGATAATTTGCCATGGTGGAGCCCCCGGTGGAGATGGCCCACACAGCATCCTATGATCCTGCTGGATCAAGAAGCACTTCGGCACCATATCTACTAGTATAGTGTCCATTAGTCAGTTCCCGATGAAGAGTTCTGCACTCAGTCGCTCCACCCATTCGGGAAAACCCAGAAAACGGATGTTGTTTCACCTATAGCACACCTCTGCATCCTTCGCTCTCTCCAGTGCAGTGTTGCCACTTCCTTGCTCAGGTGCTTCTCCTGGGCCTGCAATTCCTTGACAGGTGGTCATAAGGCGACCAAGGATGACTCAGTGTCCTCTACCTTCCTTGTCATTCAGGTTGCAGTGGTCAGCACAGTGGAGATTTATGTCCTGGGGGACTGTTTCGATTTTGATCTCCAATGATGTCCTAGTGTCCAGGATAGCCTGCAAGACATGCTCAAACTGGGTGGAATGTGCATGCAAGGTGGTTCCCAGTTGTTGGGGAGCACTTGATGTGCAGTCTGTGGTAGTGGAGGAGGACATCAGTTCCACTTGCTCAGACAAAGAGTGTTTGGAAGCTTTAGGTTTGAATGTCACACTGTGGTGTGGCGCACCACTGCATACTCAAAGTCACAGGAGGGATAAGCTGTCACTAGCACTAGTGGGTAAAAGAACAAACCTCAACAGCTGTAGTGGACCGTCCGGGAGCCTTGCGTGCTGTGTGCCACAGTGAATAGACAGTGGGGCAACCCCAGGAGTGGAGGGAAGGAGCACTGTGTGTATTGACTGGAATGTGTAGGTGCTCATCCAGGACTCCAAGAAGTCTTAGGTCAAGGCCCTCTGCATTACATGTGGGCACTGTTTGATCTGCATGCTACCAGGCCCTCTGGGGTCTTAAAGGATGTGCAGAGGTGAAGGCTTTTTCAGTCCTAGCAATCTCGTGCAGGGGTATTCAGGGTCGCTGGGGGGGGGTCTCCAAATGTGAAGCTGTAGAGTTAGGGCCCGGCAGACAAATCTAGCGTCAGGAAGTCGGGACGCAATCAGCCCAAGCAGCGCTGGAGGCCTGGGCAGCAAGGTTACAGGTGTGCTTCCAATGTGATATACAGTTGTTGAGGGCATGCAGCACCCTGCGTCAGTCACACAAGCAGGGGGAAGCCACCACTCTCCTCCGCTCCTCTTTCCAGCACCGCACCTGGTGCAGACCCAGGAAGTGCAGGAGCTCGTGCCAAGGTTTAAAGCGCTCTTCCTCTAGTGAGTGGCCGGGGGGTAACACAAGGAGGGGGAAATCACCACTGTCCAACGCTCCTATCTCCACCACTGTGCCTGGTGCAGGCCCAGGCAGCACAGGAGCCAGCACCAAAGATTAAAGCTCTTTTCCACTAGTGAGTGGCCAGGGGCCTGACACCTCCACTTCCTCAGATGGTCTTGCTGCAAGCTCCCACAGGCCAGGTATGGTGCTCCAGCAGGACTCGAGGCTGTGGTACTACAAGCCATGCAGCAGGCCCACCACACCGAGCTGCAAAGCAGTGCCTCCTCTTAATTTTGTGGCACCCCCTATCAGCTGCCACTTCCGACTGGGTCATCTCAACGCAGAGGAAGCTCAGGTAGCAATTCTCTGGGTTTGTTTTCTAGATTGGTGGGATATATAAAGGATGATATTTGGGACAGATGCAAAGCTTAATACAAAGGGTCTGATGCAGCAGCTATCTTAAATTTGACAATCAAACTTCTTTTGGCCCTCAGGCTGCAGCAGTGGTTGGTACCTGCGTTGGAGTTTTAGGGGCATATTTATACTCCCTCTGCGCCGATTGTGCGTCAAAATTTTTGACGCACAATCAGCGCAAACGTTGCCCCGTATTTAAACTTTGACGCCCGAGCCCGCAGACGACAAAATTCCGCTGTGTGCGTAATTGTTTGGATGCGGCAACCCGCCTTGCGTTAATTATATGCAAGATAGGCGTTCCCATCCAAAAAATGGCTTAAACGGCCGTGCGTCGTATTTATGCTTTGGGGCAAAAATGGGTCGGGAGGCGGAGCCAGAAGATGACGCACAGCCCGGTTTGCGTCAAATTTTTACGCCTGGGTCAGGGCAGGCGTTAAAATGGGGCAAACACACCTGTATTTAATCAGAACACACAGAACAAACAGCAGAGCAGCAGAGCAGCAACTGGGAGCCATGGAGGTGATTCTAATCAAGCGTGCACGCAGACGCAGAGCCCAGCAGCAACAACAGCAGCTACAACAACACCAGCAGGAACCCCAAAGGCAGCGCAGAAGGCAGGAGAGGATATTCCGCCCAAGAACAACCCTTCAGGGCCTCAGGGAACACGACATCATACAGAGGTACCGGTTGAACTGGCAGGCCATTCAGCAGCTGCTGCGAAACATTGAACAGCAGTTGGCCCCCACTTTGGTGACACCCCGCACCATCCCAACAGAAACAAAGCTGCTTGCCGTACTACATATGCTGGCAAGTGACTCTTTTCAAACAACTGGTGCCCTGGTTGGCGGAATATCACAACCATCATTCTCCGCCTTTTTGCCCAAAGTACTGGACGCCATCATTCGACTGACACCCCGCCACATCTGCTTCCCTAACACACTGCAGAAGCAGCAGGAAACTAAACAGGGGTTCTACGCAATCAGTGGCTTCCCACATGTCCTTGGTACAATCGACTGCACACATGTATGCCTTGTGCCACCTGCTGCAACTGAACACCTCTACCGCAACAGGAAGCACACACATTCCATCAACGTGCAGGCCATTGTCGATCACCGGGGATTGATCACCAACATCGTGGCTAAATATCCTGGGAGTGTACATGACTCATACATCTTCTGTCACTGCACCATCAATGAACACTTCCAGGATGGACGGTATGGCAATGGACTACTTGTTGGTAAGTACAAAAAACTACATATATATACACTGCACAGCAACCATCTAGGACACACAACACATACACCACAACAGCAACATGTGAACAGGAACACACTGAGATCGTGACATCGCTAGCCATGTTTCTTAAGTCACCATTGAACCTGTCACACATTGGAATTTACTGTACAGCCTAATGTGAAGACGTCAATGAGTGTGGTTGCCTAAATGTCACCTTGCAAATTGTAAGTGTCCCAATGACCTTTACATTAATACATTGCCTAAGTCTAAAGGTATGGGATGTCCAGGGTACTTTGATATGAATGTGTTAACAACACTTTCAATTTTAATTGTGCATGGAACTATCATCTCACCCCCAGTGAAGACACATGGACACCTGTATCACAAGTCACAATGCTAAGGAGGGCACACTGTACTGCAAATCCCAAAACATACTGCTGACAAACGGTTAGCAGACAAACACTTGTACAGCCAAGGAAACAACACAATGCAGATGGTATAGCCTACAAGCATAGGATGTCACATTAGTACACAAAAGAGTCACAGACAACACAAGACAACTACTGCCATTAAAGGTCTTTTCAATAGTGCCATCTACATCAACATGATCCCATTCATTTTCTCTTGCAGCGGATCAGGGGTATGGCATCTAGCCATGGATTATGGCACCATTTGGCAACCCGAGTACAGCTGCAGAGCGTGCATACAACGAGGCCCATAGGAGGACACGCAGCATTGTCGAGCGGACCTTCGGCATCCTCAAGTCAAGGTTCTGCTGCCTTGACATCACTGGTGGTAGCCTCCTATATTCCCCTGAGATGGTCTGTAGGATCATCCTCACATGTGCAATATTGCACAACATTTGCATCAGAAGAATCATTCCCCTCCTGGAACCAGAGCCACACATGCCTGAAGAGGAGGAAGAGGAGGATGCTGGCCTGCAACAGGAGGGGGAACTACAGAACACAGCTGCTGGTATACGCAGGCGGCAACAGATTGTAAATAATTTCTTCTGAATATGATCACCTTCACCACTTTAGTTAACTAATTTAAATAAACACCTATTATAATCACCATATCATGGTCTGGCTATTCCTTTTTACACACCTTCATCTCTACTTATCAGAATAAGAGTGTTGCCTCATGGAGCATTGCTGAGATACTGAGTAGGACACGGAACATCCCAGAGCTTATGTGATGCCTAACATACAATGGTCACATACACACACACTCTTAATGACATATATCATGTACATATCTCCTTTGAAGGCCTATAGCAGAGGACCACAACTATTTCACACATACATGTTGAAAGCAAGGTCCAACGCAGCATATGGCACACAACTATGACACCATCACTCAATAAGGGGAAAACAAGCCTCATACATGAGGCAGTCAATGTGCTTTGGCATCACTAACAGGAATGTCTGACAAGACCCTTGACAGCAGTTAGTCCAACTGCATCCAATATTTGCAAGGTTCCATAGAAGCAGAACATAGACAGCACAAGTGCCACACATATGACATGCATTGCGCACATGACATTCCATGCACGTCAGCCCATTTCCTAACTCCTGACACACCCATGCACCTGGTCACAACCCACCTGTCGGAAGAGGTCCCTGGAATACTAAGATGTGTACCCTGATAATACCTCCTCTACACACACAGACCAACATTAGCAAACCAGTGTGCTACACCCTTTCCTAAGGTATGCCATTGTCATAGAACATCTGACTGCATGGACGTCAGGTCAATTTATACACTGACTTCTAGTTTCAAAGCCCTGTTAGCACATGTAGATTGCTTCCCCTTGTGAAAATGTCTGTTGGCCCTTAGAATGCAAGTCTCACCTACAGGACTGGTGAGAAACAGATGCAGCCCACACCTGTGATCACCTCCATGCACACCACCCATTACAAAAAGCACTGCCCCTGATGATGCCTGGAACAGCATAGGAGTCGCCATTATGTCAAATACACCGTCAACCATTGATAGTAATTAAGCCGTGTAACACAGCCCTGGGGTTCATTTATCACCTTCAAAAACACAGGACATACACAGATTGACATGTCAACTGTCTAGTTTGTCCTCCAAACAGTCTCAGTCAGACCACTGATTATGTAACTTGTCCAGTAGCTGGCTCCTGAATCATCTTGCATTCTGTCAGCCTGACTGGCAACTGTCTGTGCATCACACTAAAGTATCCCTGTGTCTACATATGTACCACACTTGCGTTAGCAAACCTCTCATTCATCAGGGGGCATTGGGCATGGGCTTCTACCATGCATACACAAATACATTGTATAGCATCATCTGCCTTTTAACTGTACCATTTGAGTTAAATCCTCTTGGAAATGCAAAATTCATGGCCCATCCCTTGTCTGGGTTGCATTTATGCATGAATGACAAAGTGTGACAGTGTCCCAGGGTCATAGGCAGGGATTGGGTACGGGGCTTTCAGCACAACCAGCGACCTCTGATAATGTACATGACTAATACACAAATGTCAGAACCATGACAGTTCACACACAGCATCACAGTGCGCACAACATAGTGATGGGCCGTGTGTGGTGAATAGCTGCGAGAATAAACAGCTCAGAGGCTATGATGTTCCCAGATGCAGTGGGAAGTGCAGAGGCCAACCTGTGTACAAATGTTGTAATGACACCTGCTTGAACATGACAATTGAGACATTATCTCACTCAGCACATCAAGGTTGCCCTGTTGACTGTCTCATTACACGTCTTTAGTGACAGGGTGGGACCATCCACATGTTGGTTCACATGTCCACATTTACTTTACTCACATTGATCAACCAAGGATACTCAGTAGTTACAGGAATAGCTGCCACTGACTCATGATGAGTCCTGGTCCGAACTGTGACAAATTACACCCCAAAAAATCTACAAGATCATCATTGGACCACACACATGAACAAGACACCTATGTGCAATTGATCACTGGAAATATGTGGACACGTGCAGTTTTGAATGCTGGTCCACCACAGCCACTTGATAGTTGGGACTTACTTCTATGGCCTCAACTGTGGTGTCATCATAAATATGAGATTGACCCTTGTCTGTCTGTGCAAACAACATGGTACCCACTTCCTCAATGCATGTGTATGACTCACTGTGGGATTCATCAACTAGTGCCTAGGAAGCTCTTACCAATACTCTAGGACATAGGATGTAGAAATTGTGGACCTTTGACATGAACATGTGTCTGCCATCCATCTGGTGCATGCTATGTCACATGTGGTGTCTACGTGACCCTAAAACTTGGAAGTATACTTTGCGGGTGTTGTTACATGTATGACTAACACATGCCCTTGCTCATTCCAATTTTTACTTGCATCTTAGGGTTGGACACATGGAGGTCACATTCATACAACCAAATGTACAATAATGCTTCATGTGATGTACACACACACTTGGTCAACCAACAAATTAGTTGTCAAAGCACACACTTTGAGCCAAAGGCAATTAGGTATTGTACATATGTGCGTCACATTGCTATCCTCTCCTTATGGCAAACATGCACAATTTGTGCCACACATATATGTAGGGCACACTTATGACCATCTATGACGTCAGCCAACTGTAAACATACTGTGAAGGGTGTAGTGGATGATGTTCCGCTGCAGTATGATGTCACACATGTGAACATACACCATCAACACCATACTGTCTTCAATTAGCCAATCTCTGATGTGTTCCAAATGTAAAATAACCAAAAAAGAAGTAAAAATGCCCCAAACCAGTTAATGCACTGTAATTTTGACGTCCCTAGCGGTGTGCGTCATTTTTTGTTTACCAAAACTGTATTTGCGTAATTTTTTTTTTACGCACAGGAGTGAAATTTAGCCCGCATCCAGATATTTGTACAGTCCATGTATCAATATGTGGATGCGGGTTAATATTCACGTCTGTGCGTCAAAATAAATGACGCAAATACAGTTTTGTGCAACAAAAAATGACGCATAACGCGAACAAGGCGGGACTTTTCATACAGGAAGTGATGTAATAGGCTAGCCTGTTTACAGATCATGTACAGTGGGTGTACTTTCACTTTCACTTTGCAGTCTATGATCCTTCTAGACTCCGTGGCTGTGTAGAGAGTGTTGTCCAGAGTTTTTGAGCTGTATTTGTCCTGTGTGCTATCTGTAAAAGTCCTTTTGTGAAATAAATATTGTCTGTGTATACTGTAGTACTGTGTTTTGTCTACATTTGTCCATTTATCTTGTGTATTTCTTGTTTGTGGGAGTCTGTTGTTGGTAGTGTTAGTTTGGGGATAGTTGGGCTCTTTTAGTGTTTAGGTTTACTTTTTTTCTGTCTTTTTACCCCTACTTTCACCCATTTCCCCTTTCTATATCTTTTACCCCTATTCCTTCTCTTCAATTATAAGTATGTCTGGTAGGCCACATATTGGCAGGATGGGGGAAGAGGAGTTGGGGGGCTTCATCTGGCTGGTGACACATTTCTTGCCGCTCATGATCCAGGCAGGGGGTAGGGTCATACAGGGGTACCCGACAGAGGCACGCAGAATCCGGTCGGGAAAGGTGCTGCATCACCTGCAGCGTGTGTATGCCAGCCAGAGGATTGACCACCAGCTGAAGCACCGGTGGGATGACCTCATCACCAGGGAGCAGGATCTCTTGGACCACCTGGGAATCATGATTGGTGGCACTGTTGGTGAGTACGACTATTGTTATTGTGCACAATTAAATGCTCTGTAGTGACATCAGTGGATTGGTGCAATGTCTGCCAGCTAACTTGATGACTGTTTGTAATTTTGGGGAAATATAAGGGGATCATTGATGACCTATGGCAAGGATCACAATTGCTAGCTGTCAGGTAGCACGTGCTCAGCAAACTTACAGGTAACTTTACCATGAAGGAAATTGGTGCGGCCTTTTTGTCAGCACAGCTAACAAAATAGGAGCCAATCATGTCTATATAGGGTATTATTGACAGAGAAGTACAGATGTACCAACATTTAGGCCAACTATGTTGACGCAATTGCTAGACTGACTTTAGAATCACTACATGATGCTGAAAATGAATGCTGCCTTCACGTCAATTGATAATAGCAAAGTGGCTCAAACATTGGTCTCATGTTAGTCTGGTGAGTGTGGAAGGAAAGCCTTCACAGAAGTACTATGAATGTGTGGGATTATTGTGTTTCTTGATCTTTTTGGATACATGTCAGTTCATGATTTAAAAACATTGTGAAAAGGTGTAAGGTGCCCTCAGCTAACATCTTAAGATGTTTGTTGGAATCGGTTGAGCCACAATCCAAATATGGATGGCAGTCCAAGTGTATGCACATGGCTTTACATCTCCATGGTTGGTGCAAATCACCATAGCTGGGCCACATCAATTGACTATACTGTAACAACAGTATGGCTTACAGGAGTCTCTGCCCCTCCCTCTGTACATTGGGCCTATGTGCACTAAATGTGTCATGGCCACAAGGCATGTTTGACTGGTAATGCAGTCCTCAAGTAACCAGGCGTTGGATGTTTCTCTTGGATGCACATGATGAGACGATTACACTCCATATTTTTTAGTGCTCACCAATTATGGGGCAAGTTTGCAACCACATGATAGTTAGGGCCAATGTATGTGTGCAGATATGTGTGTAACTGTCACAGGAGACCCATACTATGTACAAGTTGGCCGTGAAATATCAGATGCAGTACCATCATGTCTGAATGGCTGCCATTTCCTTATTCAGCCTACACATTGTAAATGATACTAAAAATGTTGCACTGTGCACAGATTTTGAGCACATTTCTTCCTTCCATACATTACAGGTGGACCGGCGCCCTACACTGTGGGAGAGGTGGCGACATTTGAGGACCCCGACCACTACAGTAAGTGTTGATATGTCTGTTATGTGTTGTGTTTGCTGGTTATGGACTCGTGTGAGTTGGACGCATAGCAAGGTGTGATGCGGTGGGCACGTTTTTCACTTGTTCCATGAGTGGGAATGCAGTTCTCACATGTTTTGAGTTTGCCAGTGCGTATCCAATGGTATCATGTAGGGATTGTAGGACATCCCTGTAGGCCCCACTGTGAGTACAGGGGATAGTCATGTCTCTGACACTTGTATCACCAAGAGTCGCAATGGAAGTCAGCCCCTATTTAGTCAGCCTGTCAGACCCACATTCTCTAAGATTGGTGGAGCTAATAGCTTCCCAATAGACATCTGCTTCACTATTTACCTACGTAATTTTGAAACAGTAGGTAGAACCTCCTAGCAGCATGTACTTCCACATGTAGTGCATCAAGTCTGTAGAACCTGAGTGTAATGGCCTAGGTGTGCATGCAAATCATGATCATGGGTGTTCTAGCAACTCTGTGTCTGATGTAAGTCAGGCCTCACTGGAAGTATATGTTGTGTACTAAGTTCTGATTTTCCTGACATGTCTGACCCTATGAGTGCTCTAGGGTTTGCTGACTCCAAATTGTAGACAGACCTTACCTGTGGTGTGTCTGTAGAGACAAACATGTGTGGGTTAGCCTATACACTCCTCGGTGTACATGTTGTTGGCAAATTATAGTTGTGTATCCACCGCCCCCCCTCAAACACGGCCATGGGTTTGTGAATGGGGTACCTAGTATTGATGCTACCAGTATGTTACACATACCTGTGAATAAGTGACGGTTTGGTTTCATAGTAGTATACACACTCAGGTTTGGCACTTGGTACCATACTGGAAAGTCCAGTTACAACTTGCAGACCATGTGGCTTTAGTTTTGCTTTCCGTACACTGACATTTGTAGCCCAGCTCTTGGTGGAGGATATGCAGCATGATTCTTAGATGTTAACTCTTAGAACTTAGATTGCAAGTCAAGGCCAGTTGTTATCCATCTTGTGGGTTATGAATGTGCTTTGTGTGATGTGACCTTTGTTGTCTGGCCTGCCATGTACTTCCTCAGGGACATTCGATGCTCTGTATCGTGATATGAGGTGTTAGAAGTACAGTAGATGTAATGTCTGATTAACTTGCTGTACCGTTTCACACAGTGCAGTTACTAATGTGGCATATCTGCATTTGTCTTCACAGCAGCTAACATGACTCCAGACCAGGTCCGTGAATTTCAGCATCGGGCCATGCGATACCAGCACATCCTGCTGGTGGAGTCGGGGTTCCGGAGGATGGCCCGGCGATATCGCCATGAACGTGCCTCCGGGGCATGGCGAGCCTTCCCACAGGGTGGGCCTACTGTGCCCACCACAGCCACCACAGAACAACCACCAATCAGAGCCAGGTGGCCCCACCCACAGCTGCCTCTGTTGAATCTACATCTGCTGGACTTCCTGGCCCCAGCATTGCCACCGGTGCAGGACAGCCCACACAGACCTCCTCCACCGGTACCCAGACTGCCACTGCTCCAGCTGTTGACCCTGCAGCCTTCAATAGACTTGAACACAAGATGGACAAAGTGCTGCGCAAGGTGAGCCACCTGAGCCGGGACGTGCGGCACATTAAACGGCGGGTCAAGGATATCAAGAGGACCCTCCGGAGGGCCAACCTCTAGACAGTTGAATAGATGGACATGATACCCTCCTCTCCCTCCTCTTTCCTTGTTCTTATAGTTAGTGGGCTTAGCGGGCTTAGTGTTAGGTTAGTATAGGCTGTTAGTTTAGTCAGTGTTAGTGGGTGGGGGGTAGGGGGTCCTGCTTGTTTCTTTTTTGACTTATTACATGTGTGGGTGCGTGGGTGTGGGGCTATGTTGGGGTTATTGTGTGTAAAAAATAAAAATACAAAAAAAAGCAAAAAACATTAAAAAAAAAAAATTACCAAAAAATAATATATTTGTTTAGGATAGTATAGTATGTGTTTAGGTCAGTATTTTTTGTCCTCAATGTGTCCCGTCTCATAAGGGGGGTGGGAGTAGATGTTTAGAACGTTTCGTTACATGTGATAAGTAAGTGTAGCTTAGGTTAGTTAGGGACAGTTGTGGGTAATGAGTAGTCAGGGTAGATTAGGGTAGGTAAGATTTTTCCTTCAGTTTCCTCGTCTATGGTTAGCTTTTAATAAATATTTGGTTACCCCTTAATAGTATGTGTTGAATGGTACTTGATCGTGGGTTTGGATTCCGTGTACATCTCTTTTGTACTATAACATCTGTGTGCAATGCTACAAACAAATCCCAACTGAGCTGTACGATTGGCAGCTAACCCAGAGCTATCTTGCAAAGTGTCTACCCTTTGTTGCAACCACCAATCACAGTTAATATGGATGACAATGTGTTTCTGTTGATAAGTGTGTTTTCAAAGTCACTAACAGTGGTTCCAGACTTGATATTGGGGAAACAGTTTTAGGTCTGACTGCAGTGTGATGATCATGCACACCCTTATAAGATGAGTTCTCATTGGCAATCTTGTATTCTTGTCTTCATGACCCTCATACATCATTTGTGACACAGTTCGGCATGATTACCTTCATTTGTGCAGTTTCTTTTTTGTATTTACTTAGATTAGTGTGGCATGTTTATTGTGTTATTTTTGCATGTTGACAACAGTTTGCGGGCACCATTTGATGACTTAGTTATCCCCTGAGGAAGCATTCTTCTGTCCAACACAGCATGGTGGTGTATGGTTTCTCACTTCATCAGATTATTCCCTCAGGATGGGCAGAGTATGATGCAATCATGGTCACTGTGCAGATTTCTCTAACTACATAATATCTGGACAGTTGTATTGACAAGCTACGTAATTTGACAGTAGGGACATTTCAATTATCTACAGCACAGTTGATATGTCACATTACCCAGTGACAGATTTGTTGTGTAAGTGCTATTTATTGAAAAGTGCTGTAGTGCCATATGTACATTGTCCATGATTGTGAGTCCATTATAGTGATATCTTCCAGTGTGATCCAACACAAGGGTTTACCAAAATGCTTTTGTCATGCTGGGGTTGCTGTTTCAGACAGTGCAGAGGGACAGACTTAGCCAATGAGTAGGAGAGAGACAATCACTGGGCTGGGTGACAAGTGATACAGTGGTTACCAGAACAGTGCTTGAGTACAGTTGTAAGACTGTCATGTTTCAAAACGCAGGACTTTGGTAATAGTTGGCCATGTGGCAGGGACTAGTGCTTCCGGGTCATTTTCCTTGTGAATGTGATCTGTTCCATGTCTTCTTCTTCTGATGTGTGTGTTGCCTGCTTTGTCCTTGTTGTTGTTGGTTGTGAAGGGGCAACACACACCTCAGTGTTAGAAGACGTGGAGTCAGACATCCCGGTGGCTGCTCCCTGTGAAGGTCTTAAGGGCAGTACTGCTGCAAGGAGGGCCTGCTGGTTCTTGAGAATAGCAGCCACATCACGATGGTAGGCAGCCACGTCGGCCCTGAGGGGTTCAATGTTGCATTCGTGCACGCGTTGACAAGATTGCTGTTGTAGGTGTTGGGTCAACTGTATTACAGCTGTGCTGATTTCCTTCTGGGTTTTCTGCAGTTCCTGCAAGATAGATGTTAGGGCTTGCATAGCTGCTGCCTGATCTGCAGATGACATCATGCACGAACGCATCCCCTCAAGGCTGGCTGCCATAGTTTGCATCCCCACCGCACCTCCTTGGCCAGCTCCCGCTGTACTCCAACTACAGTTCTCTCAAAGCTGGTGCCAGTGTCGTCTGAGTCCTCAGCTGTATTGGAGCTGGCAGGTCTTACAATTGGGGTGGTTCCTCTGCGATGGCTGCTTGTTCTGTGCTCCTCCTTGTGACTGAAGGTGGGGTCTGAAGGGTTTCAAGGACCTTTTGGATAGTCTCCTGGGGAATGTTTATCGGCTCGTCATCCATGTCATCAGGGAAATCTGGGACAGGCATATCGGCAGGAGATCCATCTTCCTCTGCAATGAAACAGGGTACAATTAGTGTGTCTGTGTTGTGACAATTTTGACGTGACGTGTCTGCCTTTTGATGAATTCACTTTGTGATCTTGTTTTGTATTAATATCTGCAGTCCTTCAGATGGGCATTGTTTCAGGTCTATGGCCCACCTGTGTGTCACATGTATGTTATTGAGTTATCAGACTTGTCAGCCTCATCGCCTCTAGGTGTTGGTTTATGCCAAATAGAGAATTGCCACCTTCTTGTCCTACTCGATCCTCCGTGTATATCCATTCTCATGGTGAGACCTTTCACTGGCTGTGGGTGTTCTGATGGCACCAGCAGCACACTTAACTATCAGGACCTGCCCCAATCCCTGATCGTTCACAACGACTTAAATGTAATTGACATGTTGCATATCCTATGCATGGCAATGTTATGATCTGATATGGATGGTGACATTATTAATGGGTCCTGCTGATGTTGGGTAATGTGTGTTACATTGGATTGCCCTGATAGTCGTATCAGTGTCCTATTTCATCCTCTGACTGTTCAGGTGTATTTCAGTGACCAGTTACATGTGTCCCCTCCTCAATGCTGTTGTCTGAGCAGTATGACATTTGGGATGTTGCCTTGTTACCCAGGCACAGGATGGACCCTGACATATGCAGCATGGGTGTGTCCTTAGTGCTGTGTCGCTCCTATTGTTGTTTACCTTGGCTGATGTATGTGACAACTATGGGCATTGACATTTGAGTGTACTGGAACATTTGTCTTGTTTCAGGGGATTGTTGCAGATGTCATCCTCACCCCCTAATTTAGGTGTGTATGTTCCATGGGGAGGTTACTGCCATTGGCTACTTGAGCTGCACACAGATCAGAGGTGGTAGTGGCAACTGTTGTCGCAGTTACATTGCAGTTGTCGGTTTGGCTAGAGGATTGCTAATAGGGCCCTAGTTAATGTAGGAGGTATGTTGGCTGACGAGTGCCAGGATGTCAGTTTGACGTAGTGGCCTTCCCTTCTGCATGGCTTTCCCTTTGCTCCATCGTTGACATGACAGCATGCCCCCATGGGACTGTTGTTGGTGTTGTGTAATGGTGTGCCCCAGGTCTTCTCAGAACGGGCCATACTCCCATGTCGTGCCCCTTTACCCATGCCACTCCATGTATTAGATGACTTCCATGCATTTAGTGGTCGGTATCCCCCCCCATGCTCACAGTTGACATTATTGCATTATTATTCCCCATGCGACTTACCCTGCATGTGCGTTGTGTCCTGGTAGTCTACGCTGTCCTGTCCTTGAATCCCTGTGACGATCTCCTCAGGGATGACGGCTGCGACCATCTCCTCCATGTGGTCCAGGGCCTCCTGGTGTGCTGGACTCCCCCCTCCAGTCTGCAGTGCTGCCTTCCTGTTCCTGGCCATCTTTTCCTTGGTCCTGCGTTTGCAGTCATGCCAGCGTTTCTTGCACTCGATGACTGTTCAGCGTACTTCTGCCACACTGTTTATCTTGTCAACAATTTGTTGCCATATAGCCTCTCTCCTACTGATTGGCAACTTTGATGTGACAAACAGTTGGTGCTGGTGTTCCGTCACCTCTTTAACCAGGATTTCCTGCTCCTCTGCACTGAAGTGAAACTTTCTTTTCTTCTTAAAAGTGTCCTGGTTCTTGTGTGGGTCCTCCTGGCTGGTTCCTGGTCTGCTGTCATCTTCCTGGGGTCTGTAGTGGCATCTGGGATCCATTTTGGCTCTCCTCTGGTGAAATGGCTGTGTTCGCTGGGGTTTTTGACGCTATTGCGTCCAAAAAAAGGCGCAAATCCGGTTTGCGGTGTCGTAAATCGACCCACAGTCATTTCCGCCGCGTTAACGTCGTTTTCCTTTACGACTTGACGCTGCGGTGTGCGTCAAAAATAATGACTCCGACCTGTTGTTTGCGCCGCCGTGCGTCAAAGTATAAATCTGACGCCCACACGGCGCACCAAAATGGCGTTAGTCGGCGGTAATAATTTTTATGCAAAACTGCGCCGGCGCAGTTTTGCGTCAAAAAGTATAAATATGGGCCTTAAAGTCTACCAAGAAATTCTTAAATTACTCCTGACATAGGCTCAGAAGACAGTCATTCATGAACTCATTACCTCCAGTCTTATTTACTCTATCTCTCTCTACCTGGATCTCCAAGCCTATCAGCCTAGGAGACTTCAGCTGGTACAAAATGCTTGACTACTACTAAAACTCCCCAGTTTGGCTCTTATTCCCCAACATCTTAAGGAACTGCATTGGCTGCCTAGTAAAGAGAGGGCCGGGTTTAAATGTCTCAATTTGGCTCACAGGGCCTTCTATTAGGTCAGCCCTGTATATCTAGCCAGTAAGCTTAATCCATATCATCCGGCATGAACTCTCCACTCCTCTGGTGCTATGCTGGCAATGGTGCAACAATTTAGGAGGAAGAGGTGGGGTGGCACCTCTTTCTCCTTGCCCGCTGTCAGGGCTTGGTATGGTTTTCCCTTGGACCTATGTGTTTTGAATGATAAACGTTGTTTCAGGTGCAGTCTTAAAACCTGGTTGTTTCAAACTGCCTATTAGTAGGATGGCTCTTGTCCCAACCGGCATCTAGTCTGCCCAGTGCCGGGACACTCTACGAGTAGCCATGCACTTTATAAATCCTTTGAGGTTTTTTTTGTTTTGAGAATGTTGGTGTGGGGAGTTTGAACAGGAGTGGGTTGGAAGTTGTTGGGCTCTTACCTGCCAGGGTTGAAGAGCTGTTTCTCACTATCATCTGGGGCCAGATGTAGCAAAAAGAAAATTTGCGAGTTGCAAATTGCGAGTCCATGTGACTCGCAATTTGCAACTCGCAAATTGGTATGCAGTACGGTGTCTCAGACACCGTCTGCGAGTCGCTATGGGGTCGCAATGACCCACCTCATTAATATTAATGAGGTGGGTCGCAAATTGCGGCCCCATAGCGAGTCTAGGCACTCGCAAACATGGAGGCCTGCTGTCGTCAGCAGACCTCCATGTTCGTGACTGCTTTCTCAATAAAGCAGTTTTTTTTTTTAAGTGTAGCCCGTTTTCCTTAAAGGAAAACGAGCTTCACTTAAAAAAAAAAACGAAACCTTTAGTTTCGGTATTTTTTCAGGACAGGTAGTGGTCCCTTGGACCACTACCTGCCCTGAAAAAATAGTATTGGGTTCATTCGCAAAGGGGAAGGGGTCCCATGGGGACCCCTTCCAATTTGCGAGTGGGTTACCATCCACTTGAAGTGGATGGTAACTGCGACACCCTTTGCGACCGCATATGCGGTCGCAAATGGTATTGCATGCCACTCCGAATCGCAAATAGGAAGGGAACACCCCTTCCTATTTGCGATTCTGAAATGCATATTGCGAGTCGGTCCCGACTCGCAATATGCATTTCTGCATAGCAAAGAGGCATTTGCGCCTCGCAAACGGCGATTTTCGCCGTTTGCGACGCGCAAATCCTTTGCTACATCTGGCCCCTTGTCTTTCAATAAATCGCAAAAATCGTTTTATCTCTGGACTTTTTCACCACAAAATACCATCTTTTTTTCGCTGGGAAAAGAGCACCTGTGAAAAAAGAGTCCCCATTCTTCTTCCAGCTGGCCTTGTCATGGACTTGCAAGCTTGTCATCACCCACTACAAAAAGAAGCTAAGACTCTATCTGCTATATGATTTTTCTGCTCAGCCCACCTAACAAAAAGATTTGAGAGTAGAAAAGGACTTCAACATACCTGATTTTTGCACAAAGTGGAGGGGGGAAGAAGATGATGCACACACTGTACTTACATCTTTCCACGATCTTTCACAGTTTGGGTTAAGTTTTTGCATTTTTCTGAAAATTCACTATATGATTTGACATAATTAAATGCCACAACGTCTTTTTAGGTCTGGCTTTATGTGATCAAACTAAAAAAAGAGCTTTCAGGAGTACTACAGAGAGGAGCTCTCTCTACCCATATGTTGGTGGACAGGAGTACCTCTTGATATGACATGCTTCCTCTCCATGTAGCAGTGATTACTTTGATTGTCCAGCTGCCTGAGCTAGCAGCAGTATGGCTACCTAGAGAAGGCTCATTAACATGCATAAATATCAAATCTAAAACTAGATGGATCTGGACCCTTTGGGGGCACACGCATGTTAATGTAATTATGTTAAAGTGTCCTATAAAGGTAGATAATTTACTGTGTTACATTGTTGTCTAGCAGCCGAGATGAGAGAAGGGCAAGCATGACGAATGTAGTGCTGTTTGCAAGTGGCAGCACCCTCCCCTTGCTTTTACATCATTAGCTTTAGACTTCAGAGTGCAGGTGTGTGTTTGACCGCTGCATGGATGCCCAGGGCTCTGCTAGTCCACATACATGTTTATGTCTAGCATAGCAGTGCAGCTATCGCCACACCTTATGTGATCAATACAAAGGTGTCTGAGTACTAATGAAAGATGTACTTAGGTCCCACCCACATGTTGGTTTCCCTGAGTATAGGATTTGATTGAGCTGAAGTTGAGTGTTTCCACTAAAAAGAATGTTTGCATTGCATGGCGTCTGCCAAAGCTTATACTCCTTACAGCAGGAGTGAGTAGCTTATGATAGCAATCATAAGAACACATGGCTATCATATGAAATGCTTATTATGAAGTTACAATAAACTCAATAAGCCTGAGGTATTTATTGTGAAACAGATATGTTAGAGTCAATACTCATTTAAGGGTGAATGGTGTAGTATATTGTATCTTTACCTTTTGTTTGTGTAATATTTGTAGTTATTTATGTGTGTTAGAAATACAGTTTCTCTTTGTTGTATTTATTGTGATATGTGGTATGGTCTGCTCTCCCCTCTTTCTCTGCTCTCCTTGGATCTGCTGGAATGTTGATGGTGTTCCAGGAGTGGCTGTTGGAGAGGGAGAGCTGCAGGCTGGTGCGGTTTGAGTTTCATCTTCATACCATTTTTCTATTAAAGACAGTATTTCATTTTACTTCGCTTGTGGATGTCATATATGGAGCCACCCTGCTACTACAAATTAGTAGTCTTTATTAAAGCTTACAGATAGGTATTGTTTTTGTACATGGAATCTCGCACATTACAGCAGTAGGCAAGGATTTGGCTGTTACTCCCTGTGACAGACAGTGCATATATATTTGCTCTATGAGAATTCTTATTCAGCCTTCTCACAAGAGAGAGGATTTTGCTAAGCCAGTGATAATTTTGTATTCCCATGAAGCTGGCCGTTGCCTAGTGAAAAAGCTTATGCTCAAAAGAGTATGCCTGAGTTGGTACTACCTACAAGTAACAGGCCTGATTGGTGTTCTGGGAAATACTACATCTGATGCCATAAATCTAATCTGCTCATTATGAAATGTTATGACAAGGGCTGTAGGACTAGATTATTTCTTGTTAAAAGCATGTGTTAAAGCAAATATGCATTTCATATTAGGTTATTACACCGTTGCTTTATAGACAGGTATTTTTTTACATGCAATCTTACAGAGTACCCTAGATTTTTGCACTGGTCACCCACTCTGACAATTCCTGAGTTTTCACTTTGTTTTTTGTTAGGCACTATTGGGACAACTTCTACATTGTTGTACAAACTGTAGCTTACTAAACATTTGTAATTTTATAGTCCTAATAATGGTTGCCAGTTTATGTGCACTTGAACAAGCCTGTGTTGGATAAGGTGTAAAGCCAAGGGTAAAGGCTATAATTCTTATCAGAGAGTCAAAGAAAGTGATTCAGATTTCTTGATTTGATCTGTTAATTATGAAATGTTATGAAGAAGCCAGTAGGCCTGACTTATTGTGATAAGCATGTGTTAAAGGCAGTAGGCGTTTATGGATGGATTGTTATTACTCTGTGCTAAATCTTGTAGGCAGGTATTTTGCTACATGGATTTTCACAGATTACTGCCGCAGAGATGGGTGTTGGTGTTGGTGAACAACCCAAACAAACCCTGGGGATAGAAAGTATGCACTATGGTAATCCTTATTAGTCTCTCTTAGGAGACACTGTATTTTGCACTGCCAACCGTTATTTTGTACACATTTATAATTTTATAACTGTATGCCTGATGGTTACTTCATAGAAGATATTACGCTCAGTACAGTAGGCCTGAGTTGGTTATGGTGACAAACGAGCTATAGCCCTGAGTAATTTAATAGGAAATTGTATTCCAGATGCCATTAGGCCTGGTCTGTTTTGTTATGAAAAAGGCAGTAGACCTGCCTTCTTTTAACCCTTTCGCTGCCAGGACTTTTCCCCCTCATGTGCCAGGGCTCTTTTTTGGCCATTTGAGGCAGTTCGCGCATAGGCCCTCATAACTTTGTGTCCACATAAGGTGCTCACGCCAAGTTTGCTTCCTTTTTTCCAACATCCTAGGGATTTTAGAGGTACCCAGAGTTTATGGGTTCCCCTGGAGGAGACCAAGAAATTAGACAAAATACAGCGAAAATGTTGTTTTAAAAAGAAAATGAGAAAAAAGGGCTGCAGAAGAAGGTTTGTGTTTTTTCCCTGAAAATGGCTTCAACAAAGAGTTTGGGGTACTAAAATCACCATCTTCCCAGCTTTCAGGAACAGGCAGACTTGAATCATAAAACCAAATTTTTCAACACAATTTTGGCATTTTACTGGGACATACCCCATTTTTACTATTTTTTGTGCTCTTCCTTCCAGTTAGTGACAGAAATAGGTGTGAAACCAATGCTGGATCCCGGAAAGCTAAAGATTTCTGAAAAGTAGATATAATTCGGAATTCATCAAGGGGTAATTTGTGTAGATTCTACAAGGTTTTCCTACAGAAAATAACAGCTGAAATAAAAAAATACATTGAAATTGAGGTAAAAAAACAGCCATTTTTCTCCACGTTTTACTCTGTAATTTTTTCCTGCGATGTCATATTTTTGAGAGCAATATACTGTTACATCTGCTGGACTCTTCTGGTTGCGGGATATATAGGGCTTGTAGGTTCATCAAGAACCCTAGGTACCCAGAGCCAATAAATGAGCTGCCCCTTGCAATGGGTTTTCATTCTATACCGGGTAAACAGCAATTCATTTGTTGAAATATAAAGAGTGAAAAATAGGTTATCAAAGAAACCTTTTTATTTCCAAACTGGGCACAAGATAAGATGCTGAGAAGCAGTGGTTATTTGCGCATCCCTGAATTCCGGGGTCCCCATATTAGCATGTGAATTACAGTGCATTTCTCAAATAGATGTCTTTTTACACACTGTCTTACATTTGGAAGGAAAAAATGTTGAGAAAGACAATGGGCAATAACACTTGTTCTTCTATTCTGTGTTTCCCCAAGTCTCCCGTTAAAAATGGTACCTCACTTGTGTGGGTAGGCCTAGTGCCCACGAAAGGAAATGTGGACACATCAAAATGATCACAATGATCAAATACAAAACTACCTGTTTTTGCGGGGGCACCTGCGTTTTGGGTCCTGGGCTCAGCAGCCCTATAAGGAAACCTACCAAACCCAAACACCCGAGGGAGTCTAGGGAGGTGTGACTTGCGTGGATTCCCCAGTGTTTTCTTACCCAGAATCCTCAGCAAACATCAAATTTAGCTAAAAAAATAAAAAAATTCCCACATTTCTGTGTGGGATCACCGCATCAGGACAAATTTTCTACCACCCAATGACCCCTCAGTCTCCCGGTAAAAATGATACCTCACTTGTGTAGGTGGGCCAAGCGCCTGTGACAGGGAAAAGCCAAAAACATATTGAAATTGAGGGGGAACCTAAGCGGGTTGAAAAGGGCAGTTTGAAAAAACTCATTTTTAGGCTGACAAGTGGGGCACAATGCTGGGTGGTAGTAATTTTGTGGATTCCTGCAGATTCAGGAAGGTTCTATCACAAATATGTGGGAAAAATTTGATTTCTAGCAAAGTTAGAGGTTTGTCGGGCATTGTGGTTAAGAAAATGGTGCGGGTGCATGTGAAGCACACCACTCACCCAAATGTTTAGTTTTCAGATGTGTCTAGGTCTTGTGGACTTTTCTACATGATAGCGTCTCAAAGTCCAAAAAGTGCAGCCCTCACCATTCCAAGTGGGACGATTCTGAGAGTTAGGCAAGCTCTCATGGCCCACATGTAAAACAAAAACCCCAAATAATCAAATGTCCTCTTGCTTGCCGTGGGATAAGATGTTTTAGTGTGCGAGGGAGAGCTGCTGGGCACCTCCTGCACCGCTGGTGCTGGCCTCTGGGTCTCTGAGTTGTTCTTCGGCTCCTCCGTCGTCCGTGGCCTATCCTCAGCTCCCGGTGAGCTTTCTTCCGTTCTGCTGCTCCTTTCGCGTCTCCCGTCCGTCACCTCCCCCTTCTTCCTTTTTGCTCCGGCTTTAAATGTACAATGGCGTGAAGCCGCTGACCCTGCCCCTCCGCCCACGGATGTACAAGGGGATTGGATGGCTCACATTGCCCTTCCAGGTCGGGAATGGCAGAGCCGTGCAGGTCCATAGAATTGGGCGGGTCTGTTGCTGTTAGCAACGGCCTGTTACAGACACTCCCCCTAACGAGTGGCTGATAGAGCCACTCCTCAACTGGATAGCGAGATAGGTAATCAGCATTGGCCATGCAGGATCCTGGGGAATGATGAACCTGGAAGGAAAAAGGCTGCAGTGAGAGGAACCATCTGCGCACCCGCGCATTAGTGTCCTTATGTTGAGCAAGCCAGGTCAATGGAGCATGGTCCGTGAGCAATGTAAATGGCCGCCCTGCCAAATAGTATCGGAGGGATTCCACAGCCCATTTCATAGCCAGACACTCCTTCTCAAGGGTAGGATAGTGGCGCTCCCTGGGTAACAACTTTCGACTGATATATACAATGGGATGGAAAGCCCCATCCCTATCCGCCTGTGACAAAACTGCACCCAGTCCCACATCCGAGGCATCAGTTTGAACTAGAAAAGGTTTGGTAAAGTCTGGGCAACAGAGGATCGGTTTGGAGTTCAGGAGGTTTTTCAGGGATACAAAACTCTGCCGTTCTGACACAGAAATGTTAGCTAAAGGATTGGGACTTGTTTTCCTCAGTAAATCCGTGACGGATCCTGCTATGGTTGAAAAGCGGGGTATAAACCGGCAGTAATAACCCACCATTCCCAAGAAGGCACAAACATCTTTCTTGGTACGCAGGAGCGGTAGTTGGGTAATGGCTTGAATTTTCTCTATTTGTGGTCGAACCCATCACTCCCCTATTACATAGATGAGATATTTGATGACGGTATGACCTAGCTTACACTTCTCCGGGTTTGCAGTCAGATTTGCTTCCCAGAAGGCCTGTATTATATGGCGTAAGTGCTCAAGATGTTCTTCCCAGCTGGCACTATAGACCACTATGTCGTCCATATAAGTCGCTGCATACCTTTGGAAGGGTCTGAGAATTCTATCAATAAGGCGTTGGAAGGTAGCAGGGGCCCCGTGAAGACCGAACGGCAGAACTGTAAATTGATAGAGACCTGAAGGAGTGGAAAATGCGTTATTTTCCTTGTCTTCAACTCTAAGGGGAATCTGCTGGTAGCCTTTAGTCAGATCCAGGGTGGACATATATTTGGCTTGTCCTAAGCGGTCTAAGAGTTTTACGATTTGTGGCATTGGATATGAATCAAAATGTGACAATGCGTTGACTTGTCTAAAGTCGATACAAAAACTGGTGCTCCCATCAGGTTTCGGTACTAAAACTAAAGGGGAACACCAGGGACTGGAGGAGGGTTCGATTATGCCCGCTTTTAACATGGTTTCCACTTCTTGTTCCACTATCTGTCTCTTAGCCTCAGGTATTCTGTATGGCCGTTGTCGTGCTACTGTATCCCTACTGGTGCGCATGGGGTGTTGTATCAATGGGGTCCGACCGGGTACCTTGGAAAACACGTCAAGACTTGTAAGAATGAGGTCTTTGAGCTGTTTTAGTTGTGCTTGAGTGAGGGAGTCATTTAACCGGGGTAGGGGAGTTTCTTTTGCTTGGGTATCTGGGAAGGGATATATGGGTGTTTCTTGTTCTGTTTCTTTGGCAATATACATGGTCGCGCGGGTGCCAGTCGTTTCATACCATCTCTTAAAAAGGTTAATGTGGTGTATTTGCTCTCTACCGGTCCCATTTGGTATCTCGATTTTATAGGTGGTGGGATTGACTTGTTCCACTACCGTATAGGGACCTTGCCACATGCGAGCAGCTTGTTCTCACTGGTGGGTAATAAAACCAGTACCTTCTCCCCTACCCCTAGATTTTGGGGAGTGCTATTGATGTCATAGTGTGTTTTCTGTTTGGCTTTAGCTTCTCTTAATGCATTGTGGGCTTCTTCCCACAGGGAGTGTAAATTATCTCTAAGGTCTTTAGTGTATGTGAGGATGTCTTTAACCTCATCCTCTGATTCCTCCCAGTGTTCAGCTAGCATTTCTAGAAGGGTGCGGGGTTGTCGTCCAAATAGTAACTCAAAGGGGCTATGTCCAGTGGAGGATTGTATATGAGTGCGGATTAAGTATAGGACTAAGGGTAATTTTCTTTCCCAGTCTACTCCTGACTCGCTGATGACCTTTCGTAGCAGTGTTTTAATGGTTTTATTATATCGTTTGACTAAGCCATCCATTTGCGGATGATATACGGATGTACGTATCTGTTCTACCCCCAGGGTATGACATATTTTAGCCATAAGCCGGGACATGAAAGGGTTTCCTTGATCGGTAAGTATTTCCTTTGGAAACCCAACTCGGGAGAAGAACTCAATCATGGCCTGGGATATTGTTTTGGTATGTATACTGGAGTTGGGGATAGCTTCCAGATATCGAGTCGCATAATCGACTAATACCAAGATATATTGATGTCCCTTGGCAGACGGGGTTAAGGGTCCCACAATATCCAAACCCACTCGTGAAAAGGGTATATCTATAATGGGTAGTGGTTGTAGGGGAGCAACACGGTGGGGTGAGGGATTAATTGATTGATTAATGAGTTGACATTTCGAGCACTCCTGACAGTGTTTTCTAATATCCCCAAATATGCCTGGCCAATAAAACCGTTGGAGAATTGCGACCTCGGTTTTTTCCCTTCCCATATGTCCTTCCCCGTTATCCCCATGAGCCAAGTGGAGGACCCGTTGTCTATGCGTTTGGGGAACCACTAGCTGAGGTGGTTTTCCCGGATTGTTAGGACAAGACCTATACAGTAAGGCGGTCATTACAACATTGGCGGTAAAAGCCGCTTACTGCCGTGCAGAAGACCGCCAACACACCGCCGCGGCCGCGGAATTCTGCCACAGCTATCATGACCCGAATTTCGGAATCCGCCAAAATTTAGACACCCACACAAGTCCGCCACACCAAAGGTCAGTGATAAACTGGCGAAAACAAAACCTCCACCGTCACGCCAACAGAAATACGCCCACACTATCACGACACACGAATCCACACAGCAGTCTTTCAACCGCGGTATTCCATTGGTGGTACACACCGCCGCGCTCAAAATACACACACTCTTACAAAACACTACCACATTGGACAATTCGAAATACACACACCTGATACACATACACACACCACTCCCACACAACCATTACAATATAAAACACACACCCACATCACCCACAAACCCCCACGACCACAAATTCAGAAAGAAGGCCAGAGAGAGACAGCACCAGCAAGAACAACAGCATCCACAGGCACACAACACCATCACCCACAGAACTTCCACGCACCTCACACAACACACCACTACATATCAGCACACTTATCACCACACACTCCACACCACACATCACCTACACCACCCCATGGCACGGCAAAGACACCCCAGGTTCTCGGAGGAGGAGCTCATGGTCATGGTGGAGGAAATCGTCCGGGTAGAGCCACAGCTATTCGGAGCACAGGTGCAGCACACCTCAATGGCAAGGAAGATGGAGCTATGGCGAAGAATAGTGGACAGGGTCAACGCAGTGGGACAGCACCCAAGAAATCGGGAGGACATCAGGAAGAGGTGGAACGACATACGGGGGAAGGTGAGTCCGTGGTCTCAAGACACCACCTGGCGGTACAGCGGACTGGCGGTGGACCCCCCACCTCCTCACCCACAACTAACAACATGGGAGGAGCAGGTCTTGGCGATTCTGCATCATGAGGGCCTCGCAGGAGTAGGTGGAGGAATGGACTCTGGTAAGACAAATCTTAATTATTACATCCCCCACCCTACCTGCATGCTATCACATACCACCACCCTCACCCTCACCCCCAGCAACCCAACTCCTCACATATGTCCCAACATCACAAACCACCCATCCCAACACCAAGCCCTGCATGGCGGATTGCTGACATCAGGTCTGGCTCCAACTGGGTACACAGTTCCTGGATTGTGGCACGGTCAAGCCTGTATGTGATAATCACATGTCGCTCCTCCATTGTCGACAGGTCCACCAACGGTCGGTACACCTGAGGATGCCGCCATCTCCTCACATGTCCCAGCGGACGGTGCCTATGAAGGACAACAGCAAGCACAGAGTCAAACATCTCAGAGGTACGTACCCACAGTTTACCCAGAACACCAATCATACACAAAAGGTGGCCTGTATGTATGTTGAGTCTAGGCCTAGGTATGTGTGACGCAGTTGGAAATGAAGCCAAGTGGGCCCCTGAAATGGCAGCTGCCTGACCTCTAAAGTGGGACAATGGGATTTGAGGTAACTTCGCTGGTGTTGTACACTGTCGCAGTAGGCGGTCGAAGTTCGCGGCGCAATGCTGCATTGGTTAACATTGGACCCTATGGGTCCCAGGAGCCAATGACGATGTACGCCGGCGGTGATGGTACGCACCGCCGCGGACGTGACCGTCATTTTCTATCTGTTCAATCACTCGATACCTGATCTTTGACAGGAGACGACCTACACTGCAAGTGCTGCTCTGACCTCGGTCTGGAAGAGACAATGGCTCGAGTGTCTGGGGAAAGGGCCCTTGCCTTCACATCGGAGAAATTGGAGAAGCTCGTGGATGGGGTCCTCCCCCAGTACACGCTACTCTACGGTCCTCCAGACAAACAGGTAAGTACACAGGGAGCATGTTGTGTGGGCTATGCCTGTGTGGAGAGGGCTGGATGTAAGAAGGAAGGGGGGAGAGTGCTGCGTGCATGAAAGACGGTGAATGCATGTGCCACATGGCAAGGGTAGGGATGGGGGACAATCACTTTGACGGTGCAGTTGGTAATAACTTCTCTTTTTCCCCTGTACATTTCATTTAGGTCAGCGCCCACCAGAAAAAAGATATTTGGCGTGCCATCGCCAAGGACGTCAGGACCCTGGGGGTCTACCACAGACGGAGCACCCATTGCCGTAAAAGATGGGAGGACATTCGCCGCTGGAGCAAGAAGACGGCGGATGCTCAGTTGGGGATGGCCTCCCAAAGTGGGAGGGGTGCCCGTCGCACCATGACCCCCCTGATGTTCAGGATCCTGGTGGTGGCCTACCCGGAGTTGGATGGGCGCTTGAGGGCATCACAGCATCCACAAGGGGGTGAGTGCACTCTCATTCTGCTGACTTTGCGTGCAGTGGAGGGGTCTGGGTGGGGGAGGTGGGCTGTGGGTTTCCCTAGGCCAGGGCGAGTTCCGTAGGCAAGGCCCCTCCGTAAGGCAGGCCATGTGGCACCCCACCCCACCTCTGTAGAGTGCCAAGTACACCTAGTCATGCCCCTGTGTCATCTATGTGTGCAGATGTCGCCCATAGCCTTGTAGGCCATTTCCCAGGAATTGAACAGTGGAGCCCAAGAGCGCGGCGTAGTGCAGGGGGCTTCTGTGTCTGTCGTGTCTGCCAACGGTAGCGGTAATGCATGCACTCAACATGTCTTTCTTCTGTCTTCCCCCACCTTTTTGTGGTCTCCCTGTTCTTCTGTGCATTAGCATCATCAGGCAAAAGAGCAGTGGCACCGGAGCACGAGGGAGCTGCATCCCACATGGCCCTGGAGGGCGAGACTACGGATTCAGAGTCACCAGTGGGACGGAGGGCGAGGGGAGCTCCACGGCGGGGACAGGAGCTGACACCACCGACACGGACTCGTCCTCTGATGGGAGCTCCCTTGTGGTGGCGGCAACATCTGTCCCCCGCATCTACAGGTACAGCCGCCACCCCCCTACCAGCACCGCCCTCCCAGCAGCCCCTAAGCCTTTGCCCTGTGCCTGCTCACCCAGGAGGGTGGGCATCACCTTCGCCCCAGGCACCTCGGGCCCTGCCCCAGTCACCCCTGCTGCCCTCAGTGAGGAGGCCATTGACCTCCTCAGGTCCCTCACTGTTGGGCAGTCTACCATTTTGAATGCCATCCAGGGTGTAGAGAGGCAGTTGCAACAAACCAATGCATTCCTGGAGGGCATTCATTCTGGTCTGGCGGCCCTTCAGCAAGCTTTTCAGACTCTGGCCTCAGCACTGATGGCAGCCATTGTCCCCGTCTCTAGCCTCCCCTCTCCAACTTCCTCCACCCCGACCCAATCCCCTGTACCTCCGCCTATCCCAAGCACACCTACAGACCAACATGCACACATGTCAACACCCAAGAGAAGCTCAGGCAAACATAAGCACCACACATCCCACAGGCACTCACGCAAGCATCACACACATGCAGACATACCAACATCCACCGACTCCACTGTGTCCCCTCCTCCTCGTCTCCCTCCTTCTTCCCAGTCTCATCTACACTCACACCTGCATGCACTACCTCTACAGCCACTACGTCCCTCTCCAGCACACCCACCACCACACCCCGCTCACGTGCAGTCACCACCCCCACTACCATTCACACGTCCCCTGTGTGTCCTCTCCCAGTGTGTCTGTGACGCCCCCTCCCAAGATACACAAATGCAGGCACACACCCACCCAACAGCCATCCACCTCACGACAGCCTCCAGCGCATGCACCTTCACCCAAAGTCACCAAACGTACACCTCCTACAACCACAACCTCTTCCTCCACTCCCAAACCCCCTCCAGCTACCCATCCCAGTGTGTCCAAAAAACTTTTCCTGTCCAACCTTGACCTCTTTCCCACACCTCCCCCACCCCGTCCGTCTCATAGGTCCCGAACTAGCACCTCAACCACAACATCTCCGGGACCAGTGGTGCCTGTAGTCACCGGAATCTGGAGTGCACCGGCCACCAGGGCAGCCAGTGTGGCACGGAGCCACAGCACAGACAGTTCTCCACCTGTGAAGCATCAGAAGTTGGCCAGTGCCAGGCGGGAGTGGGGCAAGACTCCAGCCACCAAAGCCGCTCCCAGGGGTCCCGGTGGGAGTGTGGAGTCAGCTGTGACACCTTCCAAGGTGGGGAAGGGCCACAAGAAACCCGGCAAGTCTGGGAAGAGCAGCACGGCGGAGAAGACCGCCATCATCCCCGATGCCCAGGAGGCCACCGCCAGCACAAGCCCAGCTGCCCAGGACAGGACCGCCAGCACTAGCCCAGCTGCTAGGAGGCCACCGCCAGCACCAGCCCAGCTGCCCAGGAGGCCACCGCCAGCACCAGCCCAGCTGCCCAGGAGCCCACCGCCAGCACCAGCCCAGCTGCCCAGGAGGCCACCGCCAGCACCAGCCCACCTGGCCAGGAGGCCACCACCAGCACTAGCCCTGCTGGGCCATGAAGGACCACCAGCAAAAGCCCTTCTGGGCCATGAAGGACCGCCAGCAAAAGCCCCACTGGGCCATGAAGGACCGCCAGCAAAAGCCCCGCTGGGCCATGAAGGACCGCCAGCAGCTGAGACCCTGCAATGGAGACCGCCATCTCAAGCACCACTGCACAGGGCACCGCCATCTCAAGCACCGCTGAACAGGGCACCACCATCTCAAGCACCGCTAACCAGGGCACCGCCGTCTCAAGCAACGCTGAACAGGGCACCGCCGTCTCAAGCACCGCTGCACAGGGCACCGCTATCTCAAGCACCGCTACACTGGGCATCGCCGTCTCAAGCACCGCTGCACAGGGCACCGCCATCTCAAGCACCGCTGAACAGGGCACCGCCGTCTCAAGCACCGCTAGCCCATGAGGGGCAAGGGCACTGACGCAACTGAGTCCGTCACCGGGTGAATGATGCACTCTGGGCACCATGCCCCCTCCAGAACCAGTGGAGAAAAACATCCACTACACCAATCCTTGGCAGGATGAAGCACTCTGGGCACTTAGCCCCCTCCAGAACCAGTGGAGAAAAGCATCCACTACACCAGTCCTTGGCAGGATGAAGCACTCTGGGCACCAAGCCCCCTCCAGAACCAGTGGAGAAAAGCATCCACTACACCAATCCTTGGCAGGATGAAGCACTCTGGGCACCTAGCCCCCTCCAGAACCAGTGGAGAAAAGCATCCACTACACCAATCCTTGGCAGGATGAAGCACTCTGGGCACCATGCCCCCTCCAGAACCAGTGGAGACTGTCATCCACTTGTGATACTGTGGCTTTGCACTCCCCAGGATTGAACAGTGGGCAACCCACCCACTGTAGAGACTTGAGAGACTGGCTTTGCACTCCCCAGGATATGGCAGTGGGCAACCCACCCACTGTAGAGACTTGAGAGACTGTGGCTTTGCACTCCCCAGGATATGGCAGTGGGCAAACCACCCACTGTAGAGACTTGAGAGACTGTGGCTTTGCACTCCCCAGGATATGGCAGTGGGCAAACCACCCACTGTATAGACTTGAGAGACTGTGGCTTTGCACTCCCCAGGATTGGACAGTGGGCAAGCCACCCACTGTAGAGACTTGAGAGACTGTGGCTTTGCACTCCCGAAAATTTTACAGTGGGCATGTGGCCCCCTCGTGGATTTGGCGTCGTGCACTCAAGCGACTGAGGTGCCCCCCCTTTCCCTCCCCCTGATGTGCCTGTTTAGTTGCTCTCTGATGCCCCTGCAGTGTTCTCTCCGTCATGGTTGGGGATCTTGTGTGGGCCTCGCCCATACCGTGTGGTCCGAGGGTTCCACTGACTTTCTTAGAGCACTACCTGGACTACTATGCTTGGTATATATTATGTAAATGGTGTATATATATATTTCTGCCTACTTGCTTTTAATATATTACAATGGTTATACTCATTTTCTATTGTCTTTGCACTCTTCCGGCGGGTTTGGGGGGGTGTAACTGTGATGTATTGATATGCATTAGTGTGTGTGTTGTAGTGGGTGAGGGTAGGGGTGGGGGTGTTGCGTGTGTGTGTCCCTGTTTTTTCCCTCCCCCCTCTCCTGTATGGTAGGTGCAGTACTCACCGTGGTCTTCGCCGCCGGCGTTAGTGCTCCTGGTAGAGGAGCAGGAAGACTATTGCAGGGAGAATTTGGAGTTCCGGGTCCATGGCTTCCTCGTTTCTCGTGGGGTGTGTAGAGGTGAGCGTTTTTCCTTCGGGATTCCTGTTTCCGCCGTGTTTTTATCCGCGGTGAATCCGCCCCTTGAAAAGGTGGCAGATTGGCCTGTCATAATAGTGTGGGCGGTACATTGTCTCCCGCCTGTCTGTTGGCGGTGACCGCCAAGCTGTTTGTTTGTACCGCCGTGGCGGTCGGGAGTGTTAAAGTGGCTGCCTTTGTTGGCGGTTTCTGCCACGGTCGTAATTGCAAATTTTTTACCGCCGGCCTCTTGCCCGTCTTACCGCCACTTTAACACTGACCGCCAGGGTTGTAATGACCACCTAAGTCATTAGTTATGGAGAAGGTGGGACCTATTGATGCCTCATCCGGGGCTAATGCATGATGCCAGGCATTTTTCAGGGTGGGGTCTTCCCTTTGGGCTTGCCGAAAGCTACCCGCCGCTGTTAACACTGTCGCGAGATGATAGGCCAGACGATTGGGATCTTCTTTAGGTTTAGCATGGTAAGACTGACGTTGTTCCCGTTTTTTTTTCTACTGGGTTTCGGTCTAATGTCGGTCTCTTCTACATCCACAGAGCCACAAGGTGCGTCTTCCCACCATTTATTGGTTTGATATTCCTGACTGGCCTTAGTCAACAAAGACACAAAGTGCTTGTAGTCGGTGCCTATAATCATGTCTTCACCCAAGGCAGGGATTACTCCCACAGGGATATGTTCCTCTGATCCTCTCCAATTGAGGGAGACCGTCACTACAGGATACAGTCTTTGGTCTCCATGCATACAGGTTATTAGGACTTGGGTGTGAGGGTTCCATTGTTCCGGTTTCACCAGATCCTGTTTCACCACACTTTGGCTGCACCCTGAGTCTATCAAAGCTTTTCTTTCTTTACCATTAAGACCCACGGTTATAGTGTATTTCGTTTTCTTGGTGCCAGACCACAACACTCATCCCTTCATCATACCTATCTCCATAGGTTCATTGGTTTCCTTCTTTCTCTTCCAGGGGATCCTCATCAATAGTCATAAACATTGAATATTCCCGCCCCGTGCGGGGACCCCGGAGCATACATAAAAAACACACATGTAAAAGTATGAGATATGCACGAAAAATATATATATATAGCATTTTTAGTAGACAATTTTCATACCTAACTCATGTATACGTGTGTACAACAGCAATGCAGACTATATTCATAAACAGGCTAAAATGCTTAATTTCTATGGAGTTTTTTTTTGTTTTTTTTAAAACAGTCCCTTTCAATATTACAATAGGAGAAAAACTTTCCAAAGCCCCATAGCTGGGCCCAGGGAAAGAAGCAGTAGCAACATCAGGGAAAAAAGAGAAAAAACTACATTGAAAACAATGGAGCATTATTAGCCAATAGGCTGCATGCAGGTTAACACAGGAGAACCATAAAATTCCTGCACCGTACCTTTAAGACCCTGAGCACCTCCAGTATCCCACCATGACTCAGGGGTGAAGGAGAGGTGACAGTTGGTTCACAGTTAGGTCAGTTCTTTTTTCCGGCTTCTTCTGAGAGGATCATGGAGCATTGAGCTCTCAGTTTTTCTGAGTTTTTCTCAGGAAAATATTTTAAAACAGCGTTTTTTCTACCTTCACTCAACATTTCACACCTTTGTCTGAGTCAAGGGATTTTTTCCTTACTGGAAAATGACTTCTCTTTTTGTGAAGTGCCCTTCCTGTGGGCCGAAGAAGGCCCAGTCTCATCCACACTCTCTCTGCATTGTGTGTTTGCCTCAGAGTCACTGCCCTGACACTTGCAGACACTGCAAGAACATGTCAAAAAGAACTGTGAAGGACAGGGAGAAGATCAGACTTCATGGTCTTCATGAGAGACAGAAGACATCATCCCCTTCGCTTCCCAGGCAGCCAGCAAGCCATTCTCAGGAGAGACAGGCTAGATCGACGTCAGCTGGTAGGAAGGTGCCTGTTTGTTCCGCGTCGACGTCATCGCTGCCACCGGCGACCCGACCGACGTCGATGGATACGACGTCGAAGGTACATAGCCACCATAAGGGCAGATCTCCGTCGACGGCAACCCACTGATCGACATCGAGCCAGCACCGGCGTGCTCATTCGCCATCGAAGGCCTCGCATCCCTCGATGGCACGGAAGACGACGTTGAGATCGCCTCAACGGCGAGAGCAAAGGCATCCGCCGTCGACGGCCCACCACACGACGGCGAGGCATACGACGTCGAGCAGGTCGTGGTCAAGGGAGCAATCCGTGGTACTCCCTTCGACGTTGTTGCAACTTTCGACGTCAACACAAGTGTTGCCTATCTCACAAGGAGAAGAGCGTCGGCTACCGCCGGCTGATAAGAACACCCCAACAAGTCCTGTGGTCTCCATAAGGAGTGGTTCATCTGGGCGGTCGAGAGTCACATCGTCTGGGCACATCTCGCCCATCAACTTATCGCCAAGGTGGTTGGAGAGTCTTAATAAAACGACTGCTTCTCCAGACTCGCAATACTCGAGAATGTACTCACCTTCGGCTTCTCTCCCGAGGACACCATCGCCAACAGCGCGGACAGAACGGGCTCGTTCTGCGTCTCACCAGTCTGCCACTAGGCCTCGGCGCGCTGCAACAAGATCTCAGAGCAGGTCACGCTCCCAGAGAACATCCAGATCAAGATCACGTCGTCGCAGAAGGTCTCCTTCTTGGTCCACATCGTCGGTGTCTTCAGTAAGAGGGTACTCCCCGACTCTATCGGATTCTCCACCAGCTAGAGTTTCCCCGGTGGACGACATCACAACTTTTAACGAGGTGCTTCTCAGGGGAGCACAAAAGCTGAATATTGAGGTCCCAGAGCCTTCAACGTCCTCATCCGTAATCTTTGAAACCCTGCAACACAGAGCGGTTTCAAAGAAATTGTTGCAGCTGGTGCCTGGTCTTCTACAACCAACCATGGACACCTTTTTAGCACCAGCCAACCTCCGATCAGCTCCTGCTAGGATCTTAAAGAAATACAAGGCACCTGATCAAGATCCTTTGTTTCTCAGGACTGATCCACCGCCGGACTCGGTCATATTGGCCGCAGCCCGGAAGACGCACTCAGTGGCATCATCCTCCACAGTTCCACCGGACAAGGAGAGTAGACACCTGGACTCTCTGGGGAGGAAGATGTGTGGCACGGCGGCTTCCATGATGAAGGTCTCCAGCGCCTCCGCACTCCTAGGCAGATACGATCAGTCACTCTGGGACTCACTGAGCAGGTTTACAGAAAAGCTGCCTAGAGAGGACAGGCAGGATTTTCAGGAGATCCTTCAGGAGGGAAGTCTGGTCTCCAATCAGGTCATCAGTGCGGCTGCAGATAGTGCAGACTTAGCAGCACATGGTTACGCGCATGGGGTTTGTGCGAGAAGGTCTTCCTGGCTAAGACTCACAGGATTGAAGCAGGAAGCGCAGCAGCATATCTTAAACCTTCCGTTTAACAGAAACTCGCTTTTTGGAACCCAAACAGATGAGGAGATGGCGCGTATGATGGCGGAGGTGGACACCATGAGGGCAGTGGGCCTAGAGAGAAGGAAAGACTTCAGGCGGAGATATAGGCCTTACGACAGGTGCCCGTTCCAACAGAGGGTTCAAACCCCTCATTGGTCCCAGAGGCCGCAACAGAAACAAGGGCGTCCACTCTTCCAGTCTCGTAAAGCCACAAGAAACCAAGGGTCAAGCAGACATCAGCAGTCTACCCCCAAAGCTCCTGCAAACCAATGAGGATTCGCTTCCCTTAGTACTGTGCACCACTCCGGTTGGGGGAAGTATCACAGCGTTCATTCATAAGTGGCGTGGCATAACAAAAGACAAATGGGTGCTGAACATTGTAGAGAATGGGTACTCTCTTCTTTTCCTGCAACCTCCTCCTCACTTGCCACCAACCAAATGCAATCCGGCTCACATGAGCTTATTACGCAAAGAGGCTCATGCTCTGTTACAGAAAAAAGCAATAGAAAAGGTTCCAGTCGCACACAGAGGGAAAGGGGTGTACTCCCGCTATTTTCTAGTAGCAAAGAAGGGTCGGGAAGGAGTTTTCAGACCGATTCTAGACTTGAGGCTACTGAACAAGTACATAAAGAGGCAAAAGTTCAGGATGTCCACCAGATTTTCCCTCAACTGCATTGAGGAGACTGGATGTTTTCGGCCTAAAATCTGCCCCTCGCGTTTTCTACAAATGTGTAGCAACAGTACCGGCGCATTTAAGGAAGCAGAAAATCTTCATTTATCCATACCTAGACGACTGGCTACTGAAAGCCTCCTCTCCGGAGCAGGCGAAAAACCATCTGTACATTGTGCTCAGTGTTTTCCGATCTCTAGGTCTACAATTCAACTACCAAAAGTCCACCCTCATCCCAACACAAACCCTCCACTACCTGGGAGCAATACTGAATACAGAACTCGAAAGAGTGTATCCTTCGGAGGAACGACTGTTATCAATAAGGAGGAAGTGTCAAGACCTTCTGAGTTCCCACGCACCTACCGCCTGTCAGGTGACATCTCTGTTGGGCTCCATGGCCTCTTGCATTTTCATTGTCCCGAATGTAAGATTGCATATGAGGCCTCTTCAAGAGGCTCTAGAGAACAACTGGAACCAGCACACAGGCCACTGGAAGGACAGAATGCTTCTTCCGATAGGAGCACGACAATCGTTACGATGGTGGATGCACAGACATCACCTGTCAGTAGGAGTTCCTTTTCATCAGCCGATCCCGTCCGACACTCTGGTAACGGATGCGTTGCTTCAGGGCTGGGGAGCTCATCTGGGTTCCCTTCAATCTCAGGGCCTGTGGTCCAACAAAGAAAGAGCGTACCACATCAACCTGCTGGAGCTCAGAGCAGTTCATCTGGCTCTCAAGTCTTTTGCTCCATTGATTCAGGGGAAGTCTCTCCTAGTACAAACGGACAATACGACGACAATGTATTATCTGAACAAACAAGGAGGAACGAGATCCCTGTCTCGGGAGTCTCAGGCCATTTGGCATTGGCTCTTAGCCAGGGGAATGTCTCTTACAGCAATTCACCTCCCAGGGCAGCAAAACGTGGAGGCGGACTTCCTAAGCAGAACCCTTGAGGACGCCCACGATTGGGTTCTTCACAATGAGGTCATCGAAGACATCTTGGTTCAATGGGGTCGGCCTCGGTTAGATCTCTTCGCAGACGAGGTAAACAAGCAATGCCCAGACTTCGCGTCCAGGTTCTACCGTCCGGGGTCTCGAGGGAATGCCCTGTTGATCGACTGGTCAGGGATATTTCTCTACGCCTTTCCACCGATTCCCCTCATACCGGTTGTGATAAACAAACTCTACAGATCCAGCACCAGAATGATTCTCATAGACCCGTAATGGCCTCGTCAGTTCTGGTACACGGATCTCCTCAACCTATAAGAACAACCGCACAGGAGGCTGCTGTGCAGACCGGATCTCCTTTGCAGGCTGGGAGGCAAGATACTTCACCCCAACCTTCCCTCTCTGAGCTTGACGGCATGGCTCCTGAATTCCTGCAGTATGGGCATCTAGGGCTCTCGCAGGAGTGCATGAACATCTTAAAGGAGTCCAGACGACCTTCCACGCGGCGTTCTTACGTGTTCAATTGGAAGAGGTTCTACATATGGTGTTGTCAGCAAGGTCAGAATCCTATACTGGCTCAGGAGGAGGTCAAACTGTCTTACCTGCTCCATCTGGCGAAATCAGATCTGGAAGTGTCATCTATTAAGGTACATTTATCTGCCATTACAGCCTATCGTAAGTCACCTTCTCAGGAATCCTTTTTTACAAGACCAGTAGTCAAGGATTTCTTAGAAGGTTTGAAGAAGGTTTTTTCACCCATTCAAAAGCCCTCTTCTCCATGGGAACTAAACATAGTATTATCTAGACTCATGGGCCCTCCTTTCGAACCTACCCACAAAGCTTCTTTGCAACACCTTACGTGGAAGACAGCTTTCCTCGTAGCCATTACTTCAGCGAGGAGGGTCAGTGAAATTCAGGCTTTGTCCTCAAAGGAACCTTACACGGTTTTCCATGAAAATAGAGTGGTTCCACAAATTCATCCATCATTCTTACCGAAGATGGTGTCGGATTTTCACATTAATCAGACTATTTCACTACCAACTTTTTTCCCCAATCCGGATACTCCGGCGGAAAAAGCTTTACACTCTCTGGATTTGAAAAGAGTGCTAAAATTTTACTTGGATAAGACCAAATTGATTAGACGATCTCACCACCTATTTGTAAATTACGGTCATATGAGAACAGGCGATGAAGCCTCAGAACGAACAATATCTAGATGGATAGTTTCATGTATCGTTACTGCATATCATTTGGCTAACAAACAGTTATTAGCTAGGCCTAAGGCTCATTCGACAAGAGGAAAGGCGGCTACTGCTGCCCTCCTTAATAATGTTCCAATCTCTGAGATCTGTAAGGCTGCTACATGGAAGTCTGTACATACATTTACTAGACATTACTGTTTGGACTCAGATGTCAGAGCGGACGCTCAAGTTGGGCAAGCGTCTCTGAGAAATTTGTTTGCATAGTGTATATCTTTTCCTGCACTTCTATTGGACAGTCCGCAGAGATAGGGGATGGGCGTGCTAATCTATTCAATGTTTATGACTATTGATGAGGATCCCCTGGAAGAGAAGGATAACTTACTTACTTGGAAATCCTAGTTCTCTTCCAGGGGTATCCTCATCAAAGTCATAAACAACCCACCCTCCTCCCCGGATGCAAGTCTCCTAAAAGTGCAGGACAGACTATCTCTCTAATCTGTTGGATACGTTGTCTCGTAAAAAGGAACTGACCTAACTGTGAACCAACTGTCACCTCTCCTTCACCCCTGAGGCATGGTGGGATACTGGAGGTGCTCAGGGTCTTAAAGGCACGGTTCCAGAATTTTATGGTTCTCCTGTGTTAACCTGCATGCAGCCTATTGGATAATAATGCTCCATTGTTTTCAATGTAGTTTTTTCTCTTTTTTCACTGATGTTGCTACTGCTTCTTTCCCTGGGCCCAGCTATGGGGCTTTGGAAAGTTTTTCTCCTATTGTAATATTGAAAGGGACTGTTTTAAAAAAAAAAACTCCATAGAAATAAAGCATTTTAGCCTGTTTATGAATATAGTCTGCATTGCTGTTGTACACACATATACATGAGTTTGGTATGAAAATTGTCTACTAAAAATGCTATATATATATATTTTTCGTGCATATTTCATACTTTTAAATGTGTGTTTTTTATATATGCTCCGGGTCCCCGCACGGGGCGGGAATATTAAATGTTTATGACTTTGATGAGGATACCCCTGGAAGAGAACTAGGATTTACAGGTAAGTAACTTATCCTTAAGGGACAGTAGCGGGCGATATGTCCCCACTCGGAACAATAAAAACACTGTGGTCCAGTTAGGGTTTCTCGAGGGGACGAGGAGTGCGTAGGGATTGTTTGTTCTGAACCGAGGGTGTACTGGTTTTCCTATGGCCAACCGAGAAGAGGTGGAGGCTGTCGGTTTGGACTGGGCCCCTCGAAACTCAGGAGCTCGATGGAAAGCACACGCAAGGTCTATGGCCCTGCGGTTGGTTAAATCAGGATGCTGCCTGTCCCAATTACGGGTGCTTGCTGGAAGGGCTTCCAGGTATTGCTTGAGCATGATGGCATCGAACATTTCATCCTTTGTGGTCTCGGTGGGGTGTAGCCATTTCCCTCCTGCATGGTGCACCCTATAGTATAATGTACATGGATTTTTCTGCGACATCTATTTTGTTTGGCAGAACTTAACCCTATAGCTTTCCTGGTCCAAACCAATGCGTTCTAAGATCGCCCTTTTTACTTCATTATAGGGTGTTACCCCTCCTGGGTTTACCGCCTGGTACGCGGCCTGAAGATGGCCAGTAAGGAGAGGGGCGATGTACTGCCCCCATTTGTCCATGGGCCAAATGGTGGTACTCGCCACTCTATCAAAGTTCGTGAAAAATGAGTCGGGGTCCTCATTTTCTTGATACTTTTGGAGCAAGCTGCTTGGGACGTTTGGGTGTACCTTGGTGTGTGCATTGGTATCCGTTAGGTTCCCCAAGGCATTTTCGTGGACCAGTTGGTTATTAGCCATTATGGTGGCCTGGCTTTTCAGAGCTGTCTGCAGGGCCTCCTGTTCCTCCTTGGCCTCTTTCAGCTGCTGTTCCCAAACCAATTGCAGGTGCCGTTGTCCCTCGGCCAACTGAGCTATCATGTCTGTGAGGGTGGGCTTTTCCTCCATGATGGCGTTTCGAAACCCCACTGCTGCCACCACTTGTAGCCGGGCGGCGCAATGAGGACACGTAGTCAGTGGTCGAATGCCAGTCCAGTATTTTATGTTTCCCGAGTCTGTGATGTCTGTTTTCGTTAATTCTTCTCCTTGTCTTCTTGTAGGAAGTTGGCTCTGTATATACTATTTCAAAGTAAGAAATAGTGTGCATAGAGTCCAAGCGTCCCCCTTAGAGTAAGATAGTGGCAAAAGTAGATAATTCTAATGCTCTATTTTGTGGTAGTTTGGTCGAGCAGTAGGCTCCTTCAGGTCCTGGGGGCTGCGGGTGCAGTGTTGGTTCCAGGCGTCGGGTCCCTTGTTACAGGCAGTTGTGGTCAGGGGGAGCCTCTTGATTCTCTCTGCAGGCATCGATGCAGGGGCTCAGGGGGGTCGTCTCTGGTTACTCACGGGCTCGCAGTCGCCAGGGAGTCCTGCCTGAGGTGTTGGTTTTGAGCAGGTCAAGCCGGGGGTGTTGGGTGCAGAGTGTAGAGTCTCATGCTTCCGGCGGGAAACGTGAAGTCCTTGGAAGTTGCTTCTTTGTTGCAAAGAAGTAGCTGGTTTTGAACAGGGGCGCTGTTCACGGGAGTTTCTTGGTCCTGTAGTCCAGGGCAGTCCTCTGAGGCTTCAGAGGTTGCTGGTCCCTGTCGGATGCGTCGCTGGAGCAGGTTTTCGAAGTTGGAGGCAGGCCGGTAGGGCTGGGGCCAAATCAGTTGTCTTCTTCCTCCTTCTCTGCAGGCTTGTAGATCAGCAGTTCTTCTTCTTTCTTCAGGTTGCAGGAATCTGAATTCCTGGGATCTGGGGAGCCCCTAAATACTGAATTTAGGGGTGTGTTTGGGTCTGGGAGGGCAGTAGCCAATGGCTACTGTCCTTGAGGGTGGCTACACCTTCTTTGTGCCACCTCCCTGTGGGGAGGGGGGCACATCCCTAATCCTATTGGGGGAATCCTCCAAACTCAAGATGGAGGATTTCTCAAGGTGGGGGTCACCTCAGCTCAGGACACCTTAGGGGCTGTCCTGACTTGGGGGTGACTCCTCCTTGTTTTTCTCATTATCTCCTCCAGCCTTGCCACCAAAAGTGAGGGCAGTGGCCGGAGGGACAGGCATCTCAACTAGCTGGGATGCCCTGGTGCGCTGTAACAACAGCCTTTGAGGCTCACCGCCAGGTGTTACAGTCCCTGCAGGGGGAGGTGAGAAGCACCTCCACCCAGTTCAGGCTTTGTTCCTGGCCATAGAGTGACAAAGGTACTCTCCCCATGTGGCCAGCAACATGTCTGGTGTGTGGCAGGCTGGCAGGAACTGGTCAGCCTACACTAGAAGTCGGGAATGTATTCAGGGGGCATCTCTAAGATGTCCTCTGGGTGTATTTTAGAATAAATTGCACACTGGCATCAGTGTGCATTTATTGTGCTGAGAAGTTTGATACCAAACTTCCCAGTTTTCAATGTAGCCATTATGGAACTGTGGAGTTCGTGTTTGACAAACTACCAGACCATATACTCTTATGGCTACCCTGCATTTACAATGTCTAAGGTTTTGCTTAGACACTATAGGGGCATAGTGTTCATGCACATATGCCCTCACCTGTGGTATACTGCACCCTGCCTTAGGGCTGTAAGGCCTGCTAGAGGGGTGACTTACCTATGCCACAGGCAGTGTGCGGTTGGCATGGCACTCTGAGGGGAGTGCCATGTCGACTTAGTCATTTTCTCCCCACCAGCACACACAAGCTGTGAAGCAGTGTGTTTGTGCTGAGTGAGTGGTCCCTACGGTGGCATAAGACATGCTGCAGCCCTTAGAGACCTTCCCTGGCATCAGGGCCCTTGGTACCAGGGGTACCAGTTACAAGGGACTTACCTGAGTGCCAGGGTTGTGCCAATTGTGGCGACAAAGGTACAGTTTAGGGAAAGAACACTGGTGCTGGGGCCTGGTTAGTAGGGTCCCAGCACACTTTCAGATCATAACTTAGCATCAGCAAAGGCAAAAAGTTAGAGGGGAACCATGCCAAGGAGGCATTTCCATACACTTCTCGTTTCAGGGCTCCCAGGAGGCGCATGTGGGAAAACATTCAAAGAACCGGTAAGTAGGCTGTCCTTAGGTACAGGTTTTTGTTTTCTTCTCATTTCCTGTCCTTCCTTCCCCTTCTCCCCTTCTGTCTTCTCTATTACCTTTTCTCTGTCTCTCTTTTACTTTTGTCAAATGTTAGCTGCTTTTTCTCTTCTTTCTTTTCTTAGTTTCTCTTCTTCCTTTTGATTGGTGCTCCTTTTCCTCTTGCTAGGTTTCTCTCTGTTTTTCCTGGGTCTTTCCTTCCTTTTCCTTCTACTCTTTCCTGCCTCCTGCTTCAACTTCTACTTCTTTCTAAGTTCTCGTGGTCTTGTCTCCTCCCCCTAATTCTCGTCTGGTGTTCCCTTTTTCTTGTACTGTCACCTCACCACAATACCCGTGTGTTAATCCCTTCTATGTACTGTCCCCTCACCACAATACCCGTGTTTTAATCCCTTCTCTGTGCTGTCCCCTCACCCGTCTCTCTAAGTAACCACAAACAAACTAAAAAGGGAAAAATAAACAACAAAACCCACTATTGCGCTTTAGCCTCCTCCCGTCCACCCCTTCCTTTCCCCAGTTTAGGTTTGCCACCCACCTGGGAGGGCCACGCTTTTCCCTAAGCGTGGCCGTAATTCTCGCTGGGCACCTCCTGTGCCGCTGGTGCTGGCCTCTGGGTCTCCGAGTTGTGTTTTGGCTCCTCCGTTGTCCGTGGCATCTCCTCAGCTCCCGGTGAGCTTTCTTCCGTTCTGCTGCTCCTTTTGCATCTCCCATCCGTCACGTCCCCCTCTTTTTCTACGGCTTTAAATGTCCATCGGCGCGAAGCCGCTGATTCTGCCCCTCCGCCCCCAGACGTACAAGGGGATTGGATGGCTCACAATGCCCTTCCGGGTCGGGAGTAGCAGAGCCATGCAGGTCCATAGAATCGGGCTGGTCATTGCTGTTAGCAATGGCCTGTTACACTACATATAAGTCACCCCTAAGATGTGCCCTGGGTAACCCCTAGGGCAGGGTGCTGTGTAGGCAAAAGGCAGGACATGTACCTATGTAGTTTACATGTCCTGGTAGTGTAAAACTCCTAAATTCCTTTTACACTGCTGTGAGGCCTGCTTCCTTCATAGGCTAACATTGGGGCTGCCCTCATACATTGTTTGAGTGGTAGCTGCTAATCTGAAAGGAGTAGGAAAGTCATATTTAGTATGGCCAGAATGGTGATACAAAATCCTGCTGACTGGTGAAGTTGGTTAATATTACTATTTTAGAAATGCACTTTTAGAAAGTGAGCATTTCTCTGCACTTAAATCCTTCTGTGCCTTACAACCCACGTCTGGCTTGGTTTAGTTGACAGCTCCCTTGTGCATTCACTCAGACACACCCCAAACACAGGATACTCAGCTTCACTTGCATACATCCGCATTTTGAATGGCTCTTCCTGGGCTGGGAGTGTGGAGGACCTGACACTTATATGTCAAAGGACTGTAGCCTGGCCTCACACAAAGGACTGCCACACCCCGTATTGGGACCCTGGCAGACAGGATTGGACTGAAAGGGGGCCTTGTGCACTTCTAAGCCACTCTTTGAAGTCTCCCTCACTTCAAAGGCACATTTGGGTATTTAAAAAGGGCCTCTGCCCCTACCAACTCAGACACTTCCTGGAGAAGTAACTTGAACCAGAACTGCCTGACTGCCGAAAGGACTCACCTGTCTGCTTTCTGTGAAGGACTGCTGCCTTGCTGTTGCCCTGCTGCCTTGCGGCTCTTTGGCTGAGGTGAAGAAGTGCTCTCCAAGGGCTTGGGTAGAGCTTGCCTTCTGTTCCATGAAGTATCAGGACCAAAAAGGCATCATCTCTACAAGAAAGACTCCATGTGTGGCGAAACGCACAGCCTGCACTGCGGTGAACAATTCACCTCATGCCAATCCGGAACGACACAGCCCGACTTCGCATTGAGAAGATCGACGCAGCGCCAGCGTAGTGACTGGAAATTCAACGCACAGCCCACCGGATCAACGCACAGCTGAGCCAGAACGACGCAGCCCGACTTCCAGAGAGGAATCGAAGCAGCGCCTGCCGTGCAGTAGAAAGTTTGATGCAACTCCCACCGAATCGATGCAGCTCCTGTGACTTCGTCCTGCCAGCACAGGAAATCCACCAATCGTCCCCGGGGCGTCCAAAAACCCCACAACTTGAAGAGGATTCCGACTGAGCACCGGAAATCGACATACAGCCGTCCCTGCGTGAAAACTCAATGACGCATCACCGTGTGCAACCCGAGAAATCGACGCACATGCCTTTGTTTCCACGCATCTCCTCCTCTGCGTCTCCTTGCTGGAGATTTTGCGCGCAAACCAGGTACTCTGTGCTTGAAAGAGACTTTGATTGCTTTTAAAAGACTTAAGACACTTCATATCACTTTTACGGTGATATCTCAACATATACTTATTGCATTTCAATCATTTTGACCTGCATTTATCCAGATAAATATTATATATTTTTCTAAACACTCTGTGGTGTATTTTTGTGGTGCTATATGGTGTTAGTGTATGATTTATTGCACAAATACTTAAGACATTGCCTTCTATGTTAAGCCTGACTGCTCAGTGCCAAGCTACCAGAGGGTGGACACAGGATAATTTGGATTGTGTGTGACTTAGCCTGAATAGAGTGAGCGTCCTTGCTTGGACAGGAGGTAACGTGACTGTCAACCAAAGACCCCATTTCTAACATTGGTGATCAGCGGTGAGGATAGGACTTGTATTTGTGCAGTGACATACAGTAGCTAAGTATTCACTACCTACCCACAGTTGGAGGTCAACTTGATTTTTTTATCTTTTTCTGCAATTTCATTTTTCCTGACAATTTTCTAACTAAAATCCTCACTCAACATGTCTCACGCTGGGTCTCAAGCTGGAGATTTTGACATAGCCCTGTTGGAGACATATACTGTCAAACAGCTGAAAGGGTTCTGCAGGGATATGGGAGTACCCACCCAAGGTGCCTCAAGAAAGGAGGGATTTCAAATGGCGCTGAGGGCCTGGGCAGAAGCTCATTCAGAGGAGGATGCTGAGGAGGAGGGTCCAGAGGATGGCCCCTCAGAGGATTTTTTGCCATCAGTGGATGATGTTACCACTGCAATTGTGCCCCCTGCCAAACCAGGGAGCAGTGTCTCTGATCAGGGCCTGACCGCAGAGGAAAGGAGAGAAGAGAGGGAATTTCAATTGCAAATGGCAAGGTTGAAAACTGAAGCTCAACAGGAGGAAAGGAGGGCAGAGAGAGAAGCCAAACAGGCTGAAGCTGATAGAGCAGCCAAGCAGACTGAAACTGAGAGAGCTGAGGCTGCAGCTGAGAGAGCCTTGGCTGAGAATAAACTTTTGTTGGCTCATGAACTGAGTCTCAAGGAGCTGGAGATCAAGGCGAGACAGTCTGAGTCCAGCAGTGATGGTGGCAGCATACATGCAGGACCTGTTGGGGAGAAAAAGGTTAGTATAACCAAGAATGTGGTACCAAGTTTTGTGGTGGGAGATGACATTGACAAGTGGTTGGCTGCCTATGAAGTTGCACTAAGGGCCCATGGGACCTCTGAGGAGCAATGGGGGGCAGCCTTGTGGTTTTATGTACCAGCAGTGGGGAGGGACACACTTCTTACACTAGCTCCACATGATCAGAATGTCTATGCACCCATGAAAGCTGCTTTACTGGCCAAGTTTGGGCTGACCCCTAAGAAATACCGTCAGAGGTTTAGGGACAGCACCAAACTTTCCACACAAACCTGGGTAGATTGTTTTGATTTCTCCAATAAGGCATTGAATGGATGGGTGCGGGGCAGCAAAGTAAATGATTACAAAGGGTTATATGATTTGATTCTGAGAGAGCATATGCTCAGTATTTCTTTTTCAGAGTTGCGCCATCACTTGGTAGATAGTAAGCTGCTTCATCCCAGGAAGCTTGCTGAGGAAGCGGACCTCTGGGTTAGCACCAGAGTGTCCAAAAATGCATCTGGGGGGACACCCACAAAGGTGGGCATGGTTCCCAACAGAAGAAAGAGGGGGTAGAAAAACTTAAAGATAAGGAACTCTCAAAAGGCCCCAAACAATTCCCAAGGTCTTTAGGTTTGGGAAGAAACCAGGGTACTTCAACAAGAAGGTAGGGAAGTTCATCCCCAAATGCTTAGAGTGCTACCAGCATGGACACTCTAAGGGCGACTCCCAGTGTTCCAAGAGAGCACAGTCCATCACTGGACAGACACCTGGGTTGGCTAGTGTAGCGCTCTGGGGGGAGATAGTCCCAGTTAGCTTTGGGGGGCAGACAGAGGCGTCCCTAATATCCCTGGGAGATAAGGAGATGGTGCCTAAAGCCCACGTGCCTGCCAATACTTCAAAGTATAGGCAGTGGGTCACCATTGATGGGCAAAGGGTGGAGGCTCTGCGTGACACAGGAGCCAGTATGACTACTGTCAAGAGTCAGCTGGTGTCAGCAGAGTAGATAGTCCCTAATACATTCCACCAGGTCATAGTCGCTGACAATCGTGAGAGTCACCTACCGGGGGCTCTGGTTCCCTTTGAGTGGGGGGGGGGAGGGTCTCTGGTACTCTGATCTTGAGCATACTGCCTGGAAGGAGGTAGAGCTCAGATCTCACCTGGAGATGTTAGTTTTGCCTGAGTGGGTCTGCATGACCACAAGGTCCACAGCTGCCGGGGAAGGGAGTCAAGGGCGTCTGGAGCCCAGACAGCTGCGAAGAGGAAGGGCAAGAGGCGTGGGAAACCCGCCTCAGATGTTTGCACGGTGGTGAATGGGACCCCTGAGGAGGAGAAGGCCCCTGAGCCAACTGGAGAGGACATAGCTGACCTAGGAAACCTGCCTGAACTTGCTGTCTGGCAAGTAGAGGGTGGGCTAACTTGGCTGAATTCTGCAAGGCACAGGAGGAATGTCCCACCCTTGAGGGTCTGAGGCAACAGGCCACAGCCCAAGCAGCTGGTGAAGCCTCTGGTGATCACCACATGTACTGGGAGAATTATCTCCTTTACAGTGAGCCTAAGGCTCCGGCCATTGGGGCAGCACGTGTGCTGGTGGTCCCCCAGTGTTACCGGGCCTTCCTACTGGGTCTGGCTCACAACATACCCCTGGCAGGACATTTGGGCCAAGACACGACCTTTGCTAGGCTTGTCACCCACATCCAGTGGCCTAGAATGAGGGTAGCCTCAGATAAGGCCTGCAGGGCCTGCCCCACTTGCCAGGCTAGTGGGAAGACAGGGAAAAGGCTTAAGGCCCCCCTGATCCCACTTCCCGTCGTTGGCATCCCCCTTGAAAGGGTAGGCATTGACGTCATTGGTCCCTTGAACCCCAAAGCTGCCTTGGGCAACAGGTTTATCCTGGTTTTGATGGACCATGCCACCCGCTATCCAGAGGCAATCCCTCTGAGAACCATAACTGCACCGGTGGTGACCAGAGCCCTGATGGGAATATTTACCCATGTGGGATTCCCTAAGGAAGTTGTGTCTGACAGAGGCACAAACTTGATGTCTGCATAGAATGAAGTCCATGTGGGATGAGTGTGGGGTGACCTACCGGTTTACCACCCCTTATCATCCTCAATCCAATGGGCTTGTTGAGAGATTCAACAGGACCCTTAAAGGCATGATCACTGGCCTACCTGAGGCCATGAGGCGTAAGTGGGACGTCCTCTTGCCATGCCTGCTGTTTTCTTATAGGGAAGTGCCCCAGAAAGGGCTTCTCTATGGTCACTCTGTCAGGGGGCCGCTAAGCATAGTTAAAGAGGGCTGGGAGAAAGCTCCCAAGACACCTCCCCAGGATGTGGTCAGCTACATGCTGACCCTCTGCAACCAAACCCAAAACTATTGAAAGCAGGCCAAGAGTAACCTTGAGGCCAGTCAAGAGGTGATGAGAGAGTGGTATGACCGGAAGGCCACTCTGGTCGAGTTCTCACCTGGAGACAAGGTTTGGGTGATGGAGCCAGTAGAGCCTAGGGCTCTCCAGGACTGCTGGTCTGGCCCATTTGAGATCAAGGAGCAGAAGGGGGAGGCCACTTACCTAGTGGACCTCAAAACCCCTAGACAACCCCTATGGGTTCTCCATCATAACCGACTCAAGCCTCTTTTTGAAAGGTCTGAGGTCACTATGCTCCTTGTGACAGATGAGGGCATGGAAGAGGAGAGTGAGCCTCTCCCCGACTTCCTCTCTGCCAAAGAAGGTGATGGGTCAGTGGAGGGTGTCAATCTCTCCGACTCCCTGACTCTAAATCAGAGAGTAGACTGCTATGAGTTGTTAGAGCAGTTCTCTTCCCTGTTTTTCCTTACTCCTGGACTCACCCACTTGTGTGTCCATGATATTGACACGGGAGACAGTCCCCCTGTAAAGAACAATATTTACAGGTTGTCGGATAAGGTGAAGGCCAGCATCAAGGAGTCCAGCAGTCCCTGGGCCACCCCTGTGGTGCTGGTACCTAATGCTGCTGCACCCGGTGCAAAGCCAGAACTCCGGTTCTGTGTGGACTACCGGGGCCTCAACTCAGTCACACGAACTGACGCTCACCCTATCCCCCGACCTAATGAGCTCGTTGATAGGCTAGATGCTGCCAAGTTCCTGAGTACTTTTGACCTCACATCAGGGTACTGGCAGATCGCCTTGACTGAGGGGGTGTTAGACTTTTCATCCTAGGAGTGGTCTCTCTTAACTTTTTGCCTCTGTTCCCCAGGTTGTTGATGTGTGCTGGACTCTGATTTTGCTGTTTTTGTTACTCTGGGCACTTTACCACTGCTAACCAGTGCTAAAGTGCAAGTGCTCCTTTACAAAATGTGTATGTAATTGGCTTATCCATGATTGGCATATTTGATGTACTAGTAAGTCCCTAGTAAAGTGCACTGGAGGTGCCAGGGCCTGTAAATCAAATGCTGCTAGTGGGCCTGCAGCAATGGGTGTGCCACCCACATAAGTAGCTCTGTAATCAAGTCTCAGACCTGCCACTCCAGTGCCTGTGTGTGCAATTTTAACAGTAAATTCGACTTGGCAAGTGCACCCACTTGCCAGGCCTAAACCTTCCCTTTTATTATAGTAAGACACCTCTAAGGTAGGCCCTAGGTAGCCCCAAGGGCAGGGTGCAGTGTATGGTTAAGGTAGGACATATAGTAATGTGTTTTATATATACTGACAGTGAGATATTGCTAAATTTGTTGTTCACTGTTGCAAGGCCTGTCCCTCTCATAGGTTAACATGGGGGCTACCTTTAAATCTGATTAAAGTGTAGATTCCCTTTGGGAGGGGATGGACATGTGGAGTTTGGGGTCTCTGAGCTCACAATTTAAAAATACATCTTTTAGTAAAGTTGATTCTAAGATTGTGTGTTTCAAAATGCCACTTTTAGAAAGTGAGCATTTTCCTGCTTATACCATTTCTGTGACTCTAGCTGTTTGTGGATTCCCTGTCTGGGTCAGTTTGACAGTTGGGCTGGTTGCACCTCACACTAGACAGTGACACAAAGGGAGCTGGGGGGGGGGGGGAGCCTGCATATCCTGATGAGCCATCTGTGCTAGGATGGAGGGGAGGAGTGGTCACTCACACCTGAAAGGGCTGTGCCTGCCCTCACACAATGTAGTCTCCAACCCCCTGGTGAGTGTCTGGGGCTTGGCCTGGGCAAGGGAGGATTTCACATTCAAAAGGGACTTTACTTTGAAGTAGGCCTACTTCAAATGAGAAATTGGGTATAAGAAGGGCACCTAAAACCACAGACTTTAGGAACAGTTCTGGAAACAAGAGAAACCTCTGCCTGGAGGAGAGCTGAGGAAGAAGAGCTGCCCTGCCTGTGACTGTGCTTCGTGGAGCTATCCTGCAGTTGCTGCTTCTGCCAGAGTAAGAGGGCAAAGACTGGACTTTGTGTGCCTTCCATCTTGAGAAGAAATCTCCAAGGGCTTGATCTAGAGCTTGCCTCCTGTTGTTTGAAGTCTCAGGGACAGCAAAGGCCTCTCTCTGCCAGCACCTGAAGTCTTTGGAGAGACTCCTACTCTGCCCTGTGGTGCCCATCTAGTTCCTGGGACCCTGAAAGGAGAAACTGGCAGCCTAAAGACAAGGAAATCCACGCAGAGAGCGCCATGCGGGGAAAAGATTGACGCAACTCCGATCTGCGGCTGAAGAAACGACGCGCCGCCGGCTCCGCAGCTGAGAATCGATGCTCGCAGGAAACGCGAATGAAGAATCAACGCATAGAGCAGGAGAAACGATGTGCAGCATCGCTGACGGAAGATGGGAGATCACAACCCGCTGCGGGGTTTTCCGATCATCGTGCGGCTGGATTTCCGACTGAAGTACTGCTGGGCTTGAAAAAACAACGCAAGGCCTGCCCGGACCGAGAGTGCTGACCGGATCGAAACATCGCTCTCCTGTGGAGAGAAGAAATTATGCGCCCGACCCGGCGAAAGGAGAAACAATGCAAGGTCCCGCTCGTGAGTGAAATCAGCGCATCGAAAGGCCCTTTTTGACGCGCACTCGCCTATATGAGGTCATTTTGGACACACCTAAGGTACTTTTTTACACTGACAGCGTTAGTGTGTGTTTGAAACTACTTAAAGGCTTTTTTTTTATTATTGATAACTTGACTTGTGTATTGTGGATTTTTGTCGTTTTGGTCTTGTTTTGTTTAGATAAATATTTCCTATTGTTCTAACTGGTGTTGTGTCATTTTGTAGTGTTTTCATTAAGTTACTGTGTGTGTTTTGGTACAAATTCTTTACACCTAGCACTCTGAAGTTAAGCCTACTGCTCTGCCAAGCTACCAAGGGGGTAAGCAGGGGTTCTCTTTTACCCTCACTAGAGTGAGGGTCCTTGCTTGAACAGGGGGTAACCTGACCGTCAACCAAAGACCCCATTTCTAACATTTGTGATCAGTGGTTGGGATTTGTACTTGACATACAGTAATTAATTGTACACTAATGTTTTGAGTGCAGACCACTACGTGACCACATACTACTTGTTTGGTGATCTTTTGATTTTTCTCTTTTGCTTGGATTTTTCCCTACATCCATTTTTGTAGTAATCTTTGACTTCTGAACTTCATTTGGGAACTTTTATGCTTTTTGGAACTTTGCACTTTTGTTGACTTTTCATCATGTCCCAATCTGGAGATGCATCAGTTGGAGCTACTTTTGACCTGGAGAAATTGGATAGCTATACCAAGGCTCAGTTAAAAGAGTTCTGTAAAAGCTTTGAATGTCCCATTAAGAGCTCATCCAAGAAGGAGGAGCCGCAAAAGGCGCTGACGGCCTGGGTGACAGCCAAGAGCACTGGAGGGCACACAGAGGATGAGGAAGATTAGGAGGAGGAAGTGCAGCCCATACACAATGGTATTGTGGGTGGGCCTGTTATGTCCAGGGAGAGGGTCTCCAGGGAGGGTAGCAGTGTCTCATCTAAGGGCCTGACCCCTGAAGAATTGCAGGACAGACAGGCAGAGAGGGAGCACCAGAGGGAGTTGGAGAAAATTAGGATGGCACTAGAAGAGAAAAAGATTTTGTTGGCTCATGAGCGTAGCTTGAGAGAGCTGGATCAGAGGAGCCAGTCTAGTAGGGATGGTGGCAGCCACATCACAGTGCAGCCTGAAAGGAGGGTGCACATTCCTAAAGACCTTGTGAAAGATTACAAGAGGGAGGACGACATATACTTGTGGTTCAAGGGGTATGAGTCTGCTCTCCACATGAATCTGTTCCCTGAAGCTCATTGGGGGGGCGGGTCTGCGGAAGCACTTTGAGATAGAAGGGAGGGATACAATGACAGCCTTAGGGGATGCTCAGAATCTCATCTACTCTAGCATGAAGGATGCATTGCTAACAAGGTATGGTCTTACCCCTGAGCAGTACAAGGATAAGTTTAGATCCTACAAGAAGAAGGAATCCCAAACATGGTTGGAATCTCTTGATTCTTATTGCAGGTCACCGGATGGTTGGGTGAAGGGCAGTAAGGTAACTACGTATGAGGGGCTTTGCAATCTGATTGCTTGGGGGCACTTGTACAGTTTATGTTTTCCAGAGCTGCGCCAGCACCTGATTGACAGCAAGCTGACTGACCCCAGGAAGCTTGCAGAGGATGCAGACCCCTGGGAGAGCACCAGGGTCCAAAAGAGGTATGGGGGAGACCACGCCAAGGGTGGGCAGGGTCCCTCTCAGAAGAAAGGGGGGTAAGGATAAACAGGGGGAGTTCTCTAAAGGGCCCCAAACTGATTCCCAGGGTAAGGATTCCCAACCCCACAATGAAAAGAAGCCATGGTTCTCTAAAGGGAAGCTGTGGCAGGTGGTCCCCCACGTAGGTGCTATGCATGTGACCAGGTGGGTCATGTGAGGGGGGACCCCAAATGCTCCAAAAGTACACCAGCACCCACTGGTGCGCCACCCCAGGGTTTGGCCAGTGTAGCGCTTGGGGAGGAGTTGGTTTCAGGTGGGTGGGAACCAGCTGAGATGACCCTTGTCTCACCAGGGGACAGTGAGAGTGAGATGGTCCAGAGAACCCTAGTGCCTGAGAACACTAAGAAGTACAGGCAGTGGGTGACCATTAATGGACAGAGGGTGGAGGCTCTGAGAGACACAGGAGCCAGTGTGACTACTGTGAGGAGTCAGCTGGTGTCTGAAGAGCAATTAGATCCTCGGGTACTTCACCAAGTAGTTGCAGTGGACAACTCAGAGCGCCTGTGCAGAGTGGCACAGGTTCCCTTTAAATAGGGGGTGGTCTCAGGTTCCTTGAAGGTAGCTGTGAGTCCAACCATGCCTTTTGATTGTTTGCTAGGCAATGACCTGGAGGATTCCCCTTGGAAGGAGGTGGAACACAGGTCTCACTTGGAGATGTTGGGTCTGCCTGGGTGGGTATGCGTATCCACCCGGCAGCCCGTCAGGGAAATCAAGAGCCCCTGGAACCTGAAACAGTGGCCCAGGGGACCGCCAAGAAGAGGAAGGGCAGGGGGTGCGGGAAACCGGACCCAGAAGTTCCCACGGTCCGTGAGGAGGCGGAGCCTGAGGGTGACGCCCCGGAGCCTACAGGGGAACAGGTGGCTGAAATGGGGGAAGTCTCTGAGCTATCGCAGTGGCAGCAGGAAGGGGGGCCACCAGGGAAGCATTCTGTGCAGCACGGAAGACATGCCCTACTTTGGAGGGTTTGCGGCAGCAGGCTGCAGACCAGGCATCTGGCAAGGAGCCAGGATCACACCTGATCTATTGGGAGGATGACCTCCTGTATAGCGAGCCTAAGGTTCCTGAGCCTGAGTCATCCCATGTGCTGGTGGTACCCCAGTGCTTTAGGGCCTTCCTACTGGGGTTGGCTCATGATGTGCCTTTAGGGGATATTTGGGGCAGGACAAGACCTTTGAGAGGCTTGTCACCCACTTTTACTGGCCCCTAATGCGCAGGAACTCAGATGGACATTGCAGGTCTTATCAGACTTGTCAGGCAAGTGGCAAGAGTGGGAGGAAATGTAAGGCTCCCCTCCAGCATTTGCCTGTTGTCAGTGCTCCCTTTGAGAGGGTAGGCATTGACATTGTTGGGCCTCCGGATCCTAAGACAGCCATGGGCAACAGGTTTATCCTGGTCTTGGTGGACCATGCCACCCAGTACCCAGAAGCCATTCCTTTGAGATCAATCACTTCCCCTGTGGTGGGTGGTGCTTTGATGTTTTTTTTTTACCCGCATGGGGTTCCCCAAGGAAGTGGTATCTGATAGGGGTACCAACTTCATATCCACGTATATGAAGTCTCTGTGGAATGAGTGTGGGGTAACCTACAAGTTCACCACCCCTTACCACTCCCAAAGTAATGGTCTGGTTGAGAGATTCAACCGAACCTTGAAAGGCATGTGCATGGGCCTGTCAGAGCCCTTGAGGCAGAAGAGGGGCATCCTCTTGCCATGCATTTTGCTCGCCAACAGGGAGGTGCCCCAAAAGGGACTTGGGTTTAGTCCCTTTGAGCTGATTTATGGCCACCCTGTGAGGGGACCTTTGAGTCAGGTTAAGGAAGCTTTGGAGAAAGCTCTGAGTAACCCCCCCCCCAGGATGTAATCAGTTACATGCTGGCTTTGAGAAACCAGTCTGCCCGCTTCAGGAGTCTCGCTCAGGAGAACCTGGAAGCAAGCCAGGAGGACATGAAACGCTGGTATGACCAGAATGCCACTCTGGTCGAGTTTCAACCTGGACAAAAAGTGTGGGTGAAGGCACCAGTGGAGCCTAGGGCACTCCAGGATAAGTGGACTGTGCCATTCAAGATGGTGGAGTGCAAGAGTGAAGTCACCTACCTGGTGGACTTGCGCTCTACAAGGGACCCTTTAAGGGTCCTGCATGTCAACCGCCTCAAACCTCACTTTGAGCGGACTGAACTGTCCATGCTCCTTGCGACAGATGATGGGGTAGACGAGGAGAGTGAGCCTCTTCCTGACCTCCTGTCTGCAGGAGACAAAGATGGGTCAGTGGAGGGAGTGATCCTCTCCCCCTTTCTGTCAGAGGAGCAGCAGGGTGACTGTCACCACATGTTGGGACGGTTTTCCTCACTGTTTTCCCTGATCCCAGGAGTCACACACTTGTGCACACATGATGTGCACACTGGGGACAGTACACCCATTAAACAGAAGGTTTACAGGGTGACTGACAGGGTCAGGGCATGCATTAAGGATGAGGTATCCAAAATGATTGCCCTAGGGGTTATTGAGCACTCCAGCAGTCCTTGGGCCAGCCCAGTGGTATTGGTACCAAAGGCTGCTGCACCTGGTGCCACTCCAGAACACAGGTTCTGTGTGGACTACTGAGGACTCATTGCGGTCAGCAAGACTGACGCACACCCCATGCCCAGAGCTGATGAGCTCATTGACCAGTTGGGAGCTGCCAAGTACCTCAGTACGTTTGATTTAACATCTGGGTACTGGCAGATTGCCTTAACTGAGGGGGCCAAGGAGAGGTCAGCATTCTCTACCCCAGAGGGACACTTTCAATTTAAAGTGATGCCATTTGGGATGAAGAATGCCCCTGCCACCTTTCCGAGGTTGGTCAACCAGGTGTTGGCTGGGCTGGATGAGTTCAGTGCCGCCTACCTGGATGACATTGTTGTGTTCAGTTCCACATGGGAGGAACACCTGCAACACCTCTGGAGAGTGTTAGAGGCCCTGCAGAAGGCAGGCCTCACTATTAAGGCGAGCAAGTGGCAAATAGAACAGGGTTCTGTGGTGTACTTCGGACAGCAGGTGGGGAGTGGCCAGGTGGCACCCCTACAGCCTAAGATTGACACAATTCTGGCTTGGGAGCCTCCCAAGACCCAGACTGAAGTGAGAGCCTTTTTAGGTCTCACAGGATACTACAGGAGGTTTGTTAAGGGATATGGTACCATTGTTACCCCCTTAACTGAGTTGACATCTAAGAAGCAACCCAGGAAAGTGATCTGGACAGAGGCTTGCCAGAACGCTTTTGATGCCCTGAAGGCTGCCATGTGCACAGCACCTGTGCTGAAGGCACCTGACTACTCCAAGGAGTTTGTTGTGCAAACAGACGAATCAGAGCATGGTATTGGAGTAGTACTCTCACATCTTAATGAAGAGGGCCTAGATCAACCCGTAGCCTTCATTAGCAGGAGGTTAATACCCAGGGAACGTAGGTGGAGCGCCGTAGAACGTGAAGCATTTGCCTTGGTCTGGGCACTGAAGAAGCTAAGACCCTACTTGTTTGGGACTCACTTCTGAGTTCAGATCGACCACAGGCCCCTCAGATGGTTAATGCAGATGAGGGGTGAGAATCCAAAACTGTTGATGTGGTCCATTTCCCTGCAGGGGATGGACTTTACAGTGGAACACCGTCCTGGTACAGAACAGGGCAATGTTGATGGTCTGTCCAGGTTCTTCCGCCTTAGTGATGAGAACTCCCATGAGGCTGGGTAGTTGCTCCCCACTTTCAGCTGGGGGGACACATGTTAGACTTTTCATCCTTGGTGTGGTCTCCCTTAACTTTTTGCCTCTTTTCCCCATGTTGTTGATGGTGATGGACTCTGATTTTGCTGTTTTTGTTACTCTGGGCACTTTACCACTGCCAACCAGTGCTAAAGTGCAGGTGCTCCTTTACAAAATGTGTATGTAATTGGCTTATCCATGATTGACATATTTGGTTTACTAGTAAGTCCCTAGTAAAGTGCACTGGAGGTGCCAGGGCCTCCAAATCAAATGCTACTAGTGGGCCTGCAGCACTGGTTGTGCCACCCACATAAGTAGCTCTGTAATCATGTCTCGGACCTTCCACTGCAGTGTCTGTGTGTGCAGTTTTAACTGTAAATTCGGCTTGGCAAGTGCACCCACTTGCCCGGCCTAAACCTTCCCTATTCTTACATGTAAGACACCCCTAAGGTAGGCCATAGGTAGCCCCAAAGGCAGGGTGCAGTGTATGGTTAAGGTAGGACATATTGTTTTATATGTCCTGACAGTGAGATATTGCTAAATTTGTGGGGGCTACCTTTAAATCTGATTAAAGTGTAGATTCCCTTTGGAAGCGGATGGACATGTGGAGTTTTGGGTCTCCGAGCTCACAACTTAAAAATACATCTTTTCGTAAAGTTGATTCTAAGATTGTGTGTTTGAAAATGCTACTTTTAGAAAGTGAGTATTTTCTTGCTTATACCATTTCTGTGACTCTACCTGTTTGTGGATACACTGTCTGGGTCAGTTTGACAGTTCTGCTGGTTGCACCTCACACTAGGCAGTGACACAAAGGGTACTGGGGTGTAGCCTGCATATCCTGATGAGCCATCTGTGCTAGGAGGGAAGGGAGGAGTGGTCACTCACACCTGAAAGAGCTGTGCCTGCCCTCACACAATGCAGTCTCCAACCCCCTGGTGAGTGTCTGGGGCCTGGCTTGGGCAAGGCAGGATTTCACATTCAAAAGGGACTTCACTTTGAAGTAGGCCTACTTAAAAGGAGAAATTGGGTATAAGAAGGGCACCCAAAACCACAGACTTCAGAAACGCTTCTGGAAACAAGAGGAACCTCTGCCTGGAGAAGAGCTGAAGAGCTGAGGAAGAAGAGCTGCCCTGCCTGTGACTGTGCTTTGTGGAGCTATCCTGCAGTTGCTGCTTCTGCCAGAGTAAGAGGGCAAAGACTGGACTTTGTGTGCCTTCCATCTTGAAAAGAAATCTCCAAGGGCTTGATCTAGAGCTTGCCTCCTGTTGTTTGAAGTCTCAGGGACAGCAAAGACTTCTCTCTGCCAGCACCTGGAGTCTCTGGAGAGACTCCTCCTCTGCCCTGTGGTGCCCATCCAGTTCCTGGGACCCTGAAAGGAGAAGCTGGCAGCCTAAAGACAAGGAAATCCACGCACAGAGTGCCGTGCGGGGAAAAGATCGACGCGACTCAGATCTGTGGCTGAAGAAACGACACGCCGCCAGCTCCGCAGCTGAGAATCGACGCTCGCAGGAAATGCGACCGAAGAATCGACGCACGGAGCAGGAGAAATGACGCACAGCATCGCTGACGGAGGCTGGGAGATCACAACCTGCGCTGCTGGGTTTTCGGATCATCGTGCAGCTGGATTTCCGACTCAAGTACTGCTGGGTGTGGATAAACAACGCAAGGCCTGCCCGGACCCGAGAGTGCTGACCGGATCAACGCATCGCTCTCCTACAGAGAGAAGAAACAACACACCCGGTGAAAGGAGAAACAACGCAAGGTCCTGCTCGTGAGTGGAATCAACACATTGCAAGGCCCTTTTTGACGTACACTCGCCTGTGTGGGGTAATTTTTGACGCACCCAGGGTACTTTTTCACGCTGACAGTGTTAGTGTGTGTTTGAAACTACTTAAAGACTCTTTTTTTTATTGATAACTTGACTTGTGTACTGTGGATTTTTGTCGTTTTGGTCTTGTTTTGTTTAAATAAATATTTCCTATTTTCCTAAACTGGTGTTGTGTCATTTTGTAGTGTTTGCATTAAGTTACTGTGTGTGTTTTGGTACAAATACTTTACACCTAGCACTCTGAAGTTAAGCCTAGTGCTCTGCCAAGCTACCAAGGGGGTAAGCAGGGGTTAGCTGAGGGTGATTCTCTTTTACCCTGACTAGAGTGAGGGTCCTTGCTTGAACAGGGGGTAACCTGACTGTCAACCAAAGACCCCATTTCTAACAGGGGGCTAAAGAGAGACCTGCATTTTCCACACCTGATGGCCATTACCAGTTCCGGGTGATGCCCTTTGGGTTGAAAAATGCCCCCACTACCTTCCAACGGTTGGTTAACGGGGTCCTAGCTGGCAAGGATGCCTACTGCGCAGCCTACCTAGATGACATAGCTGTCTATAGTTCCAGCTGGGAGGAACACCTGCTCCACCTCAAGGAGGTGCTTAAGGCTCTACAACAGGCAGGCCTGACCATCAAGGCTAGTAAGTGCCAGATTGGGCAGGGTTCCATGGTGTACTTGGGACACCTAGTAGGTGGTGGCAAGGTGCAGCCACTCTAGCCAAGATTGAAACTATCAAGGCCTGGCAACCACCTAAAACACAGACCAAATTGAGAGCCTTCTTAGGCCTCACTGGATACTACCGTAGGTTTGTCAAGGGCTATGGTACCACTGTGTCACCCTTGATAGAACTTACTTCCAAAAAGCAACCTAGGTTGGTGAATTGGACAGAGGCTTGTCAGAAAGCCTTTGACTCCACGAAGGAAGCCATGTGCACGGCACCTGTGCTCAAGGCTCCTGACTACTCCCAGGAATTTATTGTGCAGACAGACGCTTCGGAGCATGGCATAGGGGCTGTTCTAGCACAGCTAAATGAGGAGGGCTCAGACCAACCAGTAGTCTTTATTAGCAGAAGACTATTATCACAGGAACAGAGGTGGAATGCTATTGAACGAGAAGCATTTGCTGTGGTCTGGGCACTGAAGAAGTTGAGACCATACCTGTTTGGGCCTCACTTCTGGGTTCAGACAGACCACAGGCCCCTCAGATGGCTCATGCAGATGAGGGGTGAGAATCCTAAACTCTTGAGGTGGTCCATTTCCCTATAGGGGATGAACTTTACGGTGGAGCATCGCCCAAGGATTGACCACGCCAACACTGAGGGTCTCTCCAGATACTTCCGCCTTAGCGATGAGAGCTCCCAGGAGTACTTTCAGCTGAGGGGGACACATGTTAGACCTGACAGCCTTAGGGTGGTCACCCCTAACTTTTTGCTTTCCTCCCTCCACTTTTTAGATACTGCTTTTGCTGGCTTTAGGACTCTGCGCACTTTACCACTGCTAATCAGTGCTAAAGTGCATATGCTCGCTCCTGAAAACATGGTGACATTGGCTCATACCCAATTGGCCTATTTAATTTATTTATAAGTCACTAGTAGAGTGCACTATATGTGCCACCCACTTAGGTAGCCCATTAACTTTGTCTCAGGCCTGCCATTGCAAGGCCTGTGTGTGCAGTTTCACTGCCAATTCGACTTGGCATTTAAAAGTACTTGCCAAGCCTAAATCTCCCCTTTTTCTACATATAAGTCACCCCTAAGGTGTGCCCTGGGTAACCCCTAGGGCAGAGTTCTGTGTAGGCAAACGGCAGGACATGTACCTATATAGTGTACATGTCCTGGGAGTGTAAAACTCCTAAATTCGTTTTACACTGCTGTGAGGCCTGCTCCCTTCATAGGCTAACATTGGGGCTGCGCTCATACATTGTTTGAGTGGTAGTTGCTGTTCTGAAAGGAGTAGAAAGGTCATATTTAGAAAGTGAGCATTTCTCTGCACTTAAATCCTTCTGTGCCTTACAATCCATGTCTAGCTGGGATTCGTTGACAGCTCCCTTGTGCATTCACTCAGACACACCCCAAACAGGATACTCAGCCTCACTTGCACATCTGCATTTTTAATGGGTCTTCCTGGGCTGGGAGGGTGGAGGGCCTGACACTTACATGTCAAAGAACTGTCGCCTGGCCTCACACAAAGGACTGCCACACCCTCTACCGCGACCCTGGCAGACAGGATTGAACTGAAAGGGGACCTTGTGCACTTCTAAGCCACTCTTCGAAGTCTCCCCTACTTCAAAGGCACATTTGGGTATTTAAACAGGGCCCCTGCCCCTTCCAACTCAGACACTTCCTGGAGAAGAAACTTGGACCAGAACCTGCATCCTGCCAAGAAGAACTGCCTGACTACCAAAAGGACTCACCTGTCTGCTTTCTGTGAAAGACTGCTGCCTTGCTGTTGCCCTGCTGCCTTTCTGCTCTCTGGCTGAGGTAAAGAAGTGCTCTCCAAGGGCTTGGATAGAGCTTGCCTCCTGTTCCCTGAAGTCTCAGGACCAAAAATTCACTGCATGCTGAACCGGAACAACGCAGCCTGACTTCGCATTGAGAAGATCAACGCAGCGCCAGCGTAGCAACCGTAAATTTGACGCACGGCCCACCAGATCAACGCACAGCCGAGCCGGAACGACGCAGCCTGACTTCCAGAGAGGAATCGACACAGAGCCTGCTGTGCAGTGGAAAGTTCGATGCAATGGTCACTGAATCGACGCAGCTCCTGTGACTTCGTCCTGCCAGCGCAGGAAATCCATGCATCATCCCCAGGGCATCCAAAACCCCTGCAACCCGAAGAGGATCCACGACTGAGCGCTGGAAATCACTGCACAGCCGTCCCTGCAGGAAAACTAAACGACGTATCGCCGTGTGCAGACCAAGAAATCGACGCACACTCCCTTGTTTCCACGCATCTCCTCCTCTGCAGCTCTTAGCAGAGATTTTGCACGCAAATCAGGTATTTTGTGCTTGAAAGAGACTTTGGGGGTTATTCTAACTTTGGAGGAGTGTTAATCCGTCCCAAAAGTGACGGTAAAGTGACGGATATACCACCAGCCGTATTACGAGTTCCATAGGATATAATGGACTCGTAATACGGCTGGTGGTAAATCTGTCACTTTTCCGTCACTTTTGGGACGGATTAACACCTCCTCCAAAGTTAGAATAACCCCCTTTGATCGCTTTTAGAAGACTTAAGACACTTCATATCACTTGTACAGTGATATCTCAACATATACTTATTGCATTTTAATCATTTTGACCTTCATTTATCCAGCTAAATATTATATATTTTTCTAAATACTGTGTGGTGTATTTTTGTGGTGCTATATGGTGTTAGAGTATGATTTACTGCACAAATACATTACAAATTGCCTTCTAAGTTAAGCCTGATTGCTCAGTGCCAAGCTGCCAGAGGGTGGGCTCAGGATAGTTTGGATTGTGTGTGACTTACCCTGACTAGAGTGAGGGTCCTTGCTTGGACAGGGGGTAACCTGATTGCAAACCAAAGACCCCATTTCTACCAGTGCCTCAATGGAGAGCGACCCTTGCTCAATGGGCTGCCCCCAAACAAAACACACACATACACACACACCAATTCCTGGTGCCTAAGTGGTTTCTGCCCCCCTGGGGGGCAGATCGGCCTAATAGAAATAGGCCGATCTGCCCCCAGGGGGGCAGAAATGGCCTAAAGTAAATTCTCCCCCCGCCCCCGGGAGCCCCCTTGTCTAAGGGGTCGCTCACCTTGCGTGAAATTGGTGCAAAAATAAAAAATCGTGGTGCCTAGTGGTTTATGCCCCTTGGGGGCAGATCGGCATAATAAAAATAGGCCAATCTGTCCCTAAGGGGGGCTGAAATGGCCTGAAATAAATTTGCCCCCAGGGGAGTGACTCTTGCCTAAAGGGTCGCTCCACACGTCTAACAAAATAAAACAAAAAAAAAATCCCTTGTGGCTACAGGTTTCTGACCCCCTGGGGGCGGATTGGCCTAATTAAAATAGAAAAACAAATTTGCCCCCCCAGGGGAGCGACCCTTGCCTAAGGGGGTCGCTCCCCTTGCCTGAAATTGACAAAAAAAATCCCTGGTGTCTAGTGGTTTCTGCCCCCCTTGTGAGCAGATTGGCATAATAACAATAGGCTGATCTGCCCCCAGGGGGGCAGAAAAGACCTTAAGAAAAAATGCCCCCAGGGGTGCGACCCCTTGCAAATATAAAAATAACAAACTCCCTGTTGTCTAGTGGGCATTTCTGCAGCCTGGTCGCTTCACGATTAGGCTGCAGAAACGCTGAGGGAGACATCAAAGGAAAGGAAAGGCCTCTCCTTTCCTTTGATGCCTCTCTCGCTCCCTCTACGTGAAGCATTTCTCTTCCGATCTACGCTGGACGTTGAGCATTCCCTTTTACCCCTGCCCAGGGGAGGGGGGTTCTTGGCCATCAGGAGCATTAGCACTACCCCGAGGGCCCATAGCAGGACGTAACAGTTATGTCCTCCGTCCCCCGAGCGGTGCAAACGAGGACGTAACTGTATGTCCTGGGCACCCAAGGAGTTAAATAAAAAAAATTGTTGAAGCTTTTAGACCTCTAACAGTGCATTTTTATATTGCTATGTAACAGCCCGTAGGCAGGCATTTTGTTACCTGCAATCTCAAAAATGTGTATAGTAGGTAAGGGGTACAGAGTTCTTCAACCACTCTGACAGCCCTTTGAAGTTGAAAATTTTCATTGTGATGACGCTTATTACGACTTATTGAGAGGAGTTGTATATGTGTGCATATTTGTAATTTTATAACAGTATTCATGATGATTGTATGTTTATGTGCAGTCCAGTAGGCCTGCACAGGTTACAAGTGTCAAGCCAATAGTAAAGGCAATAGGTCTTATCAGTTCACTGGGAAAAAGTATGTCAGATTTCTTCGGTGTTACCTGCTGATAATAAAATTTGGTGTGAAAGCCAGTAGGTCTGACTTAACTATTGTGAAAAGCATGGGTTAAAGGCAAAAGGCTCTTAAGGGATGATTATTACACTGTCCTGACCCTCAAGGCAGGTATTTTGTTACACAGAATCTCGCACATTACAGTAATAGGCAAGGGATATCGTTTTGGTAACCCACCTGAACAAACCATGGAGATAGAGGATTTTCACTATGCTAATCTTAATGGGCTGTGTTAGCAGGGGTTAACAACTGCAATTTTGTGTATATTTGTAAAATTGTTGCAATATAAGTGATGGTGGCCTTCTTAGAAAGCCCATGACCAACATAGTAGGCCTGAGTTATTGTGATAAACCAATGATAAAGTGTATAGCCCTGATTGTTTATTAAGGAAGATTGCGATGAGGGCAGTATCCCTGACATATTAATTGTGAACCACATATGTTAAAGTCAATAGGCATTTCAGATTGGATTGTTATCACTTTACATTAAAGCCTAAATATAGGTATTTTGTTACAAAAAATTTCACAGATTATCATAGAAGGCAAGGGGGTTGGTATTGGCTACCCCACACTGAAAACCGCAGGCATATAAGATTTGCATTGTGAGAATCCCTGTAAAGTCCTCTCAGGATAGATAGTATTTTGCTTTGACAACTGTAAATCTGTATATATTTGTAATTTTATGACTATGGGCCTGATTAGGACCTTGGCGTAGGGGATTACTCTGTCCCAATTGTGACGAATATCCCGTCCGCTGTATTACAAGGTCAATAGGATATAATGGAACTTGTAATACGGCAGGCGGGATATCCTTCACATTTGGGACAGAGTAATCCCCTCCAGCAAGGTCGTAATCGGGCCGTGTATGCCAGATTATTGCCTTGTAGAAAAGGTTACACTCATTACAGTCAGTCTGAGTCGTTATGGTGACAAGTCAGTGATAACAGCTTTGAGCCTGGTTGATTCACTAGGAAAATATATTTCAGATGTCTAGTGTCTGATCTATTTATTATGAAAAGTTATAATAAAGGCAGTCAGCCTGACATATTGATTGTGAAAAGTATATGTTAAAGTCAATAAACATTGTAGGGTGGATTGTTGTTACTGTGTATCAAAGTCTACAGATGGGTACTTATTAGATGAAATCTCTGGTATGGAAGGATGTGTTTGTTGGTTACCCACTGAAAACCCCCATATAGAGTATTTGCACTGTAATAATTATTGGTAGAATGTCTTAAGAAGGCATGACATGCTTAGCTGTCTGCCAGGAGATTTTAACAAAAAATCATATATGGAATGTGGAATTCAGTAGAAAAACATCTTGGACTTCAGTAAAAACATTGTTGCAATTTGAAGAATATTTGTAAAAAAGTATTTGGTTTTTCTTTGCTAAAGTGTATATACTTTGTGATGTTAAGGAGTAACTTTTGATAATTTGGTGTAACTTTAGTATTTTTTCTGTTGCTTTTGGGTAGTTTATTTAAAGCGCTAAACCAGTACACAGGAAACACCTGTGAACAAGGTCCGGTGTGACCGAAACACGTCAGGGGATTCCTGGTTTGTTTGTTTGTGATCTCACTAATGGAATAAAAGTTTAACTATTATTGGCACAACAACAGAGTGCGGTTTTCTCTTGCCAAAACAGAAAGAGAATTTTGTTTTTGAAATACGGACGTCCTGCCTTAAACCAGCACCACCGTAGAATTAAGTGCGCCGTAACACGCTTATCAGGACATTTTTCCTTTTGTATATATATATATATATATATATATATATCAAGTTAAAAGGTAAGGTTGACTGCAATGGAGTGCGGTACAGATACATGAAGTAGATTGGGCCCCGCAGCAAGTCAGTTCTCCATCAGGACAGCAGCCCACTGAGGGTTTGAGGCAAGCTTCCAGCAGCAGAGCAGTCATCTAAATTGCAGGGCAGGCCTTCTGAGTGTCCTCCTCAGGTCGAGGAGTGAACTGAAGAGTGGATCTCAGGGCCCTATTTATATACGTGGGTCCAGCTTTGAAGTGGAAGAAACCTCCAGCATTTCCCTCCCAACAGATGTTTCTGGAATTCCCCTTCTCCCTGCCCAGGGCCCAAGGGGCCTGGGGTGACAAAAAGCTAATGTAAAGTTCTGAGGGGCATATTTATACTCCGTTTGTGCCGGATTTGCGTCATTTTTTTTTACACAAATTCGATGCAAAACTAACTCCATATTTATACTCTGGCGTTAGACGCGTCTAGCGCCAAAGTCCATGGAGTTTGCGTCACTTTTTAGCGTGGAAACCTGCTTTGCGTTAATGATATGCAAGGTAGGCGTTCCCGTCTAAAAAATTGACTCCGAGGCATGTGTGCCGTATTTACACTCCCGGGCAAAAATCACGCCCAGGAGTGGGCGGGTCAAAAAAAATGACATCCAGCCGCTTTTGCGTCGTTTTTTAGCGCCTGGTAAGGGCAGGCGTTAAGGGATCTGTGGGCTCGGAAGGAGCACAGAGGTGCCCTCCCATGCCCCCAGGAACCCCCCCTGTCACCCTTGCCCACCCCAGGAGGACGCCTAAGGCTAAGACAGGAGTCATTTCAATGGGGGTTGGGAGTCAAAATAAATGGCGCAAATCGGGTTGAGGCAAAAATTTTGCCTCAGCCTGACTTGCCCCATTTTTTGACGTCCAAGCTCCATTTTCCCCTACGCCGGCGCTGCCTGGTGTACGTCATTTTTTTTAACGCACACCAGGCAGCTCCACCGGCTAACGCCGGCTAACGTCATTGTATAAATACGGCGCCCGCATGGCGCTTCAGAATGGCGTTAGCCGGCGTTAACTTTTTCGACGCACAACTGTGTTGGCGCAGTTGTGCGTCGAAAAGTATAAATATGGCCCTGAGTGTGCTGAGGCAGCTCCTTCGACATGGAAGTGAGGAAGGGAGCATCTCTGCACCACACAATATGGCAAGATTGCCCATCCAGCCAAAACCCGGTCTCCCCATGTCACTGCCTGGGAGGAATACACAAGACCACCTTCCAACTATTCACAGTCGTTTGACCTAGGACACATGCTGGAGGCACAAAGTGGTTAGGACAGATATTTGGCAAGCCTTCTGAAAGTGGCATTTTCAGAATTGTGGCTTAAAATCTGACTTTACCAGCAAAGAGATGTTTTTGATTACAATTCTTTTAAGGCCAAATTTGAAATTTCTACCTTTTCCCAAACAAATGTTGTCACGTATTAAATGTAATAATGTAAACCAATATTGTCCTATGGAAGAAGTAGGCCTCACAGTAGTGAAAAACACATTTAGGAGTATTTCACTAAGAGGACACGTAAACGTTAAAAGTGCATGTCCAACTATCTAAATACACTGCCTTTAGGGCCTATCTTAGGTGTGACATATGTATTACATGGGAGGTTTAGGCCTGTAAAAAGTTTATTTTGCCAAATTGAATATGCAGTTAAAAATTGCACATAGGCTGCAATGGCAGGCCTGAGACATGTTTGAAGGCTACTTAAGTGGGTGGCACAAAACGTGCTGCGGGCTTTAGGAAGTTGGAGAGTTTGTTCGGAGGGGGGTGAAACACGACTCAAAAAACAACCACAATTCTTGTTGGAGAGAAACAAAAGCAAATCCCAAAATAATCTATGCTCAACCCTCCGGTATCTTGGCAAAAAGTATTCAGGCTTAATCTACATGCAATGTGTAAAGAATGTACACAGTACAGTAAGTAAGTACATGGAAACTCAATACAAGAAAAATCCCACAGCAAATCAGAAAAATAGAGTAGAATGTAGTACATTATTTGAGACTAAAACCCAATAATTAGAACTGGGGTTATGCAATTTAAAAAATGTATGTAATTGTGGTGCCAAAAGCAAAAGAGGAAAGCACCAACTAATGGTATCTGGTCGTGCTGGACTGGGACAAAGTCAACAGTGAAAGCCAACTGCCAGGGAGCACATACTGGGCACAGGGCCAGGATTGACTCATTGAGGATTATATCTTATGTGCTTGGTGCCTAGTCTGTGCTGCGTTACTTTGCAAGGCATGCATCATCCAGTGCCAGTTCCGATGAAGCTGCAAGGCTTTGTGGGGCTTTGGATTGCTCTGCATCAGCTCCAGTGAGCTGTGCCACAAGGCATTGTGGGGCTTTACGTTGCTCAGCACCAGTTCTGGTGAATCTGGCAGCTGTGAGGCGAGGCTTTGCAGGGCTTTGCCTTGCTTGGCGTCTATTCCAATGAGGCCGGAAGCTATGTTGGGAGGCTTTGCAGGGTTTTACATCACATTTGATGGACCCTCCAGTTAGGCCCGGAGGAGCTCTTTCTCAAGCCAGCCAAGGGCCCAGGACCTGGGGAGGCACCACTTAGGGATCAGGAACTCACTCCAGTAGAGGCCAGCAGGTCTCAGGCAGGCCCAGTGCAGCAGGTCAGCTGGGCTGATGCATGGAGTATTCTGGAGCTTGTTTTGTCCCTGCAGCTCACACAGGTCAGTCAGTTGACCCTTGGAGTCACTCAGCCTGGGATGACGGGAGCAGGACACAATCCTTCTCAGCAAGCAGGACAGGCCTTAAGCAGCAGAGCAATAGTGTGTCCTTCTTCCATAGTATCCACAGGTCTAGGAGTTTACTGAAGAGTTGGGACTGAGGGTCCACTACTTATACATGTTGCCGACTTTGAAGTGGAAGTAGGTTGGATCTGGCATCCTTGGTGTGGTTATCCCATTATTTTTTGCCTTCAGACCTCCTGTTTTTGCTGGCTTTAAGACTCTGCGCACTTCAAAAACAATCAATCAGGGATCTTATATAGCATGACTACTCACCCGTGAGGGACTCAAGATGCTGAAGGGGGGGATCTGTGGATTAGTTAAAGAGTAAAGTATTGAGGTCCTTCCTGAATTGTGACAGTGATGGTGATTGCCTGAGGTGGAGAGGTAGGCAGTACTAGGTCTTTGCAGTGAGGTAGGAGAAGGATCTTCCTCCAGCGGTGGTCTTGTGGATCTGTGGAATGGTGGCCAGGGCTAGTTGGGTGGAGCGGAGATGTCTGGTGGGAGTGTAGAAGGAGAGGTGGTGGTTGAGGTATGCATGTCCGGCGTTGTGGAGGGTTTTAGGCATGCATGAGGAGCTTGAAGGTAATTCCTTTGTTGATAGGTAGCCAGTGAAGGTTTCTCTGGTGGCCAGTGATGTAGCTGCAGCGTGGGATGTTTGGGATGAGTCTGGCGGAGGTGTTTTGGATGTTCTGTAGTTTCTTAAGGATTTTAAGGGTGATGCCAGCATGGAGTGCGTTGTCGTAGTCGAGTCTGGTGCAGATGAGCACATGAGTGACCATTTTTATTCATTTGGTGGAGATCCACTTGTAGCTATTTTGATGCAGGTGGAGATGGAGGATGCTATATAAGCAGGAGGATAATATGACATTGATTTGGCAAGTCATTGAGAGCGAGGAGTCCAGGCTGATGCTGAGGTTTTGCACGTGCTTTTGGGTGAGGGAGTGTTCTGAGCACTGCAAGCCACCAGGAGTTGTGTGAGGCGGAGGAGGTGGAGCCCAGGAAGAGGACTCCCGTCTTGTCTGAGCTAATCTTGAGGCAGCTGGCCGTCATCCAGGTGGCGATCGCCTTCATCCCATTGTAGAAGTTGCTCTTGGCAGTAGTGGGTTCATCTGTGAAGGAGAGAATCAGCTGGGTATCATTGGCATTGGAGACAATGTTGAGTCTGTGGCTTTTGACAATGGCTACAAGTGCGGCCATGTAGATGTTGAAGAACGTGGGGCTCAGGGAGGATCCCTTAGGCGCTCCGCAGCTGAACTCTGTGGGCTCTGAGTTGAACGGTGGAAGTCAAACTCTCTGTGTTCGGCCAGTGAGGAAGGAGCTGGTCCATTCTAGGGCTCTGTTGCGAATTCCAGAGTTGTGGAGTCTTGCACAGAGGGTGTGGTGGGAGACGGTGTCGAAGGCGGCTCAGAGGTTCAAAAGGATGAGGGCAGCAGTTTCGCCTCAGTCGAGGAGGGTGTGGATGTCATCTGTAGCAGCAAGGAGAGCGGTATCAGTGCTGTGGTTGCTTCTGCAAGTGCTTGTGCCCTTTTCATAAAACATGGTAACATTGGCTATACCCAATAGACATTTTCAAGTTACTTGTAAGTCCCTAGTGAAGTGGCACTACATGGGCCCAGGGCTTGTAAATTAAATGCTACTAGTGGGCCTTCAGCACTGCTTGTGCCACCCACTTAGGTAGCACTTTAAACATGTCTCAGGCCTGCCATTGCAGACTCCATGTGCAGTTTAAACTGCCATTGCGACCTGGCAAAAAACACAAAATCTCCCTTTTTAACACATATGTCAAGCCTAGGATTTGCCCTAGACAGCTCAGAGGATAGGGTGCAATCTATGTAAAATGTAGAGCTTGTACTTTTAACCTTTACATGGCCTGGTAGTGAAAAACTCTTACATTTGTTTTTCATTACTGCAAGGCCTACTTCTCCCATTGTATAACATTGGAATTACCTGATTACATTTTATAAGTGCAATTTCCAAATGGGAGCAGGTACCCCTTCATGTTTGGTATCTCAGGAATCACAATTCTAAATCCTAACTTATTGTGAATTCAGATTTTAAAATGCAATTCTGAAAACACCACTTTTAGAAAGTTGACATTTTCTTGCCTTAGCTATTGGGTGCCTGCAGCCTGTCTCTGGGTCACATGTCTGGGTGTAGCTGACAGTTAGGCTTTGTGAATTCATCCTAGACAGCCACACACAATGGGGGGCTTAGGTGTGACTGTATGGGCCATCCCTGGCAGGATGGGTGGGGGGAGCTGGGCCTAGTCCATCTGACACCTGAATAGGCTGTGTCCTGTCTCCACACAAAGGGCTGCTTATCCCCTGTGGTTAGTCTGGAGCAATGACCAGGAAGGCAGGGCATCTGTGCACTTTAAAGGAATACCTCTAGAAGCTTCTTCCCACTTCAAAGGAACACATATGTATAAATATTGGACCTCAGATACCAACTCTTCCGGTCACTTCTGGACCGGTGGATATTCTGCCAGGAAGAAGGATTGCTGTGCTGCTACAATGACTGCCATTCTGCTGGACTGCTGCTCTAAAGGAACTGTTGCCCTGCTGTGTTGACCTGCTGCCCTCTTGTCTAGGGAGGATGAACTGGACCTTCAACTTCATCTTGAACCCAGGACCCCAGAGTGACTTCCAAGGAATAATCTGCAGCCTCCTGATCTGAGTCTCAAGGACATACAAGTCTTTGCGACATCCTGCACCAGCCCCTGTACCCAACTGCAGAGAGTTTATTGCCCCCAAGTGGTGCCTCTTTGGTTCTGGCCTCAGAGTGTGGCTCACGGGTACCAAAATCAAGCTTTTGGGCCTGCTCGCACCAAGACGTTGTCACTCACACAAGGAATCAGCATGAAGCTCAGCCAGTCTGACTCTTCACACTGCAGCATCGATCGCTCACGAGGAGTGCCAACGAAAAGCTCCAGCAACGCCCACCTGCAATGGCAGCCAGCTCCTCCCCCTTTGCCACGGGCATCCCAAGGTACTCTTTTGCTCCTTGCGGTCCTCTGCAATGTGGATGGGACACTTGGCACAAACTTGAGAAGTAACCTGGGACAGTATCTGACCTGCACTCTATCACAGTAGGCCTGAACTTTTGAATTTGACCCAGTCCAGTGTGACCAGATAGCAGCGTTTTTTTTCTTTTAGGTGCTATTTTTTTACTTTAATCTTTAAACAATCATAACTTTGGTTCTACTGATTGGATGTTTGTCATTTTTTGTCTTGTTTTGTGTTAGACTTTTCATCCTTGGTGTGGTCTCCCTTAACTTTTTGCCTCTGTTCCCCAGGTTGTTGATGTGTGCTGGACTCTGATTTTACTGTTTTTGTTACTCTGGGCACTTTACCACTGCTAACCAGTGCTAAAGTGCAAGTGCTCCTTTACAAAATGTGTATGTGTTTGGTTTATCCATGATTGGCATATTTGATATATTCGTAAGTCTCTAGTACAGTGCACTAAAGGTGCCCAGGGCCTGTAAATCAAATGCTACTAGTGGGCCTGCAGCACTGGTTGTGCCACCCACATAAGTAGCTCTGTAATCATGTCTCAGACCTGCCACTGCAGTGTCTGTGTGTGTATTTTTACACTGTAAATTCAACTTGGCAAGTGTACCCACTTGCCAGGCCTAAACCTTCCCTTTTCTTACATGTAAGACACCCCTAAGGTAGGCCCTAGGTAGCCCCAAGGGCAGGGTGCAGTGTATGGTTAAGGTAGGACATATAGGGGGTCATTCTGACCCTGGCGGTAAAAACCGCCAGGGCCGGGGTCCGCGGGAGCACCGCCAACAGGCTGGCGGTGCTCCTTTGGGCATTCTGACCGCGGCGGTACAGCCGCGGCCAGAAACGGAAAGTTGGCGGTGTACCGCCGACTTTCAGCTGCCCATGGGAATCCTCCATGGCGGCGCAGCTTGCTGCGCCGCCATGGGGATTCCGACCCCCTCACCGCCATCCTGTTCCTGGCGGTTTCGACCGCCAGGAACAGGATGGTGGTGAGGGGTGTCGTGGGGCCCCTGGGGGCCCCTGCAGTGCCCATGCCAATGGCATGGGCACTGCAGGGGCCCCCGTAAGAGGGCCCCACTTTGAATTTCAGTGTCTGCTCAGCAGACACTGAAATTCGCGACGGGTGCTACTGCACCCGTCGCACACCTTCCACTCCGCCGGCTCCATTCGGAGCCGGCTTCATCGTGGAAGGGTGTTTCCCACTGGGCTGGCGGGCGGCCTTTTGGCGGTCGCCCGCCAGCCCAGTGGGAAACCCAGAATGACCGCCGCGGTCTTTTGACCGCGGTACGGTCTTCTGGCGGTCCCAGCCAGGCCGGCGGCTACCGCCGCCGGCCGGGGTCAGAATGACCCCCATAGTAATGTGTTTTATATGTCCTGACAGTGAAATATTGCTAAATTCGTTTTTCACTGTTGCAAGGCCTGTCCTTCTCATAGGTTAACATGGGGGCTACCTTTAAATCTGATTAAAGTGTAGATTCCCTTTGGGAGTGGATGGATGTAAAGAAATGGCTCCCTGTTGCAGTTACCCCCCACTTTTTGCCTGATACTGATGCTGACTTGACTGAGAAGTGTGCTGGGACCCTGCTAACCAGGCCCCAGCACCAGTGTTCTTTCACCTAAAATGTACCATTGATTCCACAATTGGCACACCCTGGCATCCAGATAAGTCCCTTGTAAGTGGTACCCCTGGTACCAAGGGCCCTGATGCCAAGGAAGGTCTCTAAGGGCTGCAGCATATCTTATGCCACCCTGGAGACCCCTCACTCAGCACAGACACCCTGCTTGCCAGCTTGTGTGTGCTGGTGAGAACAAAACAAGTAAGTCGACATGGCACTCCCCTCAGGGTGCCATGCCAGCCTCTCACTGCCTATGCAGGTATAGATAAGTCAGCCCTCTAGCAGGCCTTACAGCCCTAAGGCAGGGTGCACTATACCATAGGTGAGGGCACCAGTGCATGAGCACTGTGCCCCTACAGTGTCTAAGCAATACCTCAGACATTGTAAGTGCAGGGTAGCCATAAGAGTATATGGTCTGGGAATCTGTTTTACATGAACTCCACAGCACCATAATGGCTACACTGAAAACTGGGAAGTTTGGTATCAAACTTCTCAGCACAATAAATGCACACTGATACCAGTGTACATTTTATTGTAAAATACACCCCAGAGGGCACCTTAGAGGTGCCCCCTGAAACCTTAACCAACTATCTGTGTAGGCTGACTGGTTCCAGCAGCCTGCCACACTAGAGACATGTTGCTGGCCCCATGGGGAGAGTGCCTTTGTCACTCTGAGGCCAGTAACAAAGCCTGCACTGGGTGGAGATGCAAACACCTCCCCCAGGCAGGAGCTGTCACACCTGGCGGTGAGCCTCAAAGGCTCACCCCTTTGTGCCAGCACCGCAGGACACTCCAGCTAGTGGAGTTGCCCGCCCCCTCCGGCCCGGCCCCCACTTTTGGCAGCAAGGCCGGAGAAAATAATGAGAAAAACAAGGAGGAGTCACTGGCCAGTCAGGACAGCCCCTAAGGTTTCCTGAGCTGAAGTGACTCCAACTTTTAGAAATCCTCCATCTTGCAGATGGAGGATTCCCCCAATAGGATTAGGGATGTGACCCCCCTCCCCTTGGGAGGAGGCACAAAGAGGGTGTACTCACCCTCAGGGCTAGTAGCCATTGCCTACTAACCCCCCAGACCTAAACACGCCCTTAAATTTAGTATTTAAGGGCTCCCCTGAACCTAAGAATTTAGATTCCTGCAACTTACCGAAGAAGAAGACTGCTGAGCTGAAAACCCCTGCAGAAGAAGAAAGAAGACACCAACTGCTTTGGCCCCAGTCCTACCGGCCTGTCTCCTGCCTTCTAAAGAACCCTGCTCCAGCGACGCTTTCTCCAGGACCAGCGACCTCTGAATCCTCAGAGGACTGTCCTGCTTCCAAGAGACCAAGAAACTCCCGAGGACAGCGGCACTGCTCCAAAAGAACTGCGACTTTGTTTCAAGGAGCAGATTTAAAGATCCCTGCAACTCCCTGCAAGAAGCGTGAGACTTGCAACACTGCACCCGGCGACCCCGACTCGACTGGTGGAGAACCAACACCTCAGGGAGGACCCTTCGGCGACTCCGAGTCCGTGAGTAACCAAAGTTGTCCCCCTTGAGCCCCCACAGCGACGCCTGCAGAGGGAATCCCGAGGCTCCCCCTGACCGCGACTGCCTGAACTCCATTTCCCGACGGCTGGAAAAGACCCTGCACCCGCAGCCCCCAGCACCTAAAGGAACGGAACTCCTGTGCAGGAGTGACCCCCAGGAAGCCCTCTGCCTTGCCCAGGTGGTGGCTACCCCGAGGAGCCCCCCCCTTGCCTGCCTGCAACGCTGAAGAGATCCCTTGATCTCTCATTGATTTCCATTGAAAACCAGACGCTTGTTTCTACACTGCACCCGACCGCCCCAGTGCCGCTGAGGGTGTACTTTTTGTGTGGACTTGTGTCCCCCCCGGTGCCCTACAAAACCCCCCTGGTCTGCCCTCCGAAGACGCGGGTACTTACCTGCTGGCAGACCGGAACCGGGGCACCCCCTTCTCTCCATTGAAGCCTATGCGTTTTGGGCACCTCTTTGACCTCTGCACCTGACCGGCCCTGAGCTGCTGGTGTGGTAACTTTGGGGTTGCTCTGAACCCCCAACGGTGGGCTACCTTGGACCCAAACCTGAGACTTGTAAGTGATTTACTTACCTGACAAAAACTAACAAAAACTTACCTCCCCAGGAACTGTGAAAATTGCACTGTGTCCACTTTTAAAACAGCTTATTGTGTTTTATGTAAAAAGTATACATGCTAATGTAATGATTCAAAGTTCCTAAAGTACTTACCTGCAATACCTTTCAAATGAGATATTACATGTAGAATTTGAACCTGTGGTTCTTAAAATAAACTAAGAAAATATATTTTTCTATAACAAAACCTATTGGCTGGATTTGTCTCTGAGTGTGTGTTCCTCATTTATTGCCTGTGTGTATGTACAACAAATGCTTAACACTACTCCTTTGATAAGCCTACTGCTCGACCACACTACCACAAAATAGAGCATTAGTATTATCTCTTTTTGCCACTATCTTACCTCTAAGGGGAACCCTTGGACTCTGTGCATACTATTCCTTACTTTGAAATAGTGCATACAGAGCCAACTTCCTACATTGGTGGATCAGCGGTGGGGTACAAGACTTTGCATTTGCTGGACTACTCAGCCAATACCTGATCACACGACAAATTCCAAAAATTGTCATTAGAAATTGTTTTTGCAATTTGAACTATTTTTCTAAATTCTTAAAAGACCTGCTAGGGCCTTGTGTTAGTCCCTGTTAGCATTTCCTTTTAGAGTTTAAAAGTTTGGTAAAAGTTTGAATTAGATCCTAGAACTAGTTTTAGTTTCTTAAAAAGTATTCCAACTTTTAGAAGCATAATGTCTACTACAGATGTGAATGTGGTGGAACTCGACACCACACCTTACCTCCATCTACAGATGAGAGAGCTAAGGTCACTCTGTAAACTAAAGAAAATAGCAATGGGCTCCAGACCTTCCAAACTACAGCTCCAGGAGCTGTTGGCAGAGTTTGAAAGAGCCAACCCCTCTGAGGATGGCAACTCAGAGGATGATGATAGTGACTTGGAGGGTGATTCCCCCCCACCAGTCCTATCTAGGGAGAACAGGGCCTCTCAAGCCCTGACTCTACAAATAATAGTCAGAGATGCTGGTTCCCTCACAGGAGGGACCAACAACTCTGAAATCACTGAGGATAACTCCAGTGAAGAGGACATCCAGTTAGCCAGGATGGCCAAAAGATTGGCTTTGGAAAGACAGATCCTAGCCATAGAAAGGGAAAGACAAGAGATGGGCCTAGGACCCATCAATGGTGGCAGCAACTTAAATAGGGTCAGAGATTCTCCTGACATGTTGAAAATCCCTAAAGGGATTGTAACTAAATATGAAGATGGTGATGACATCACCAAATGGTTCACAGCTTTTGAGAGGGCTTGTGTAACCAGAAAAGTAAGCAAATCTCACTCGGGTGCTCTCCTTTGGGAAATGTTCACTGGAAAGTGTAGGGATAGACTCCTCACACTCTCTGGAAAAGATGTAGAATCCTATGACCTCATGAAGGGTACCCTGAATGAGGGCTTTGGATTCTCCACTGAGGAGTATAGGATTAGATTCAGGGGGGCTCAAAAATCCTCGAGCCAGACCTGGGTTGATTTTGTTGACTACTCAGTGAAAACACTGGATGGTTGGGTAACTGGAAATGAAGTGCATGACTATGTTGGGCTTTATAATTTGTTTATGAAAGAACACATTTTAAGTAACTGCTTCAATGAAAAGTTGCATCAGTATCTGGTAGACCTAGGTCCAATTTCTCCCCAAGAATTGGGAAAGAAGGCAGACCACTGGGTCAAGACTAGGGTAACCAAAACTTCCACTGGGGGTGACCAAAAGAAAGGGGTTACAAAGCCTCCTCAGGAGAAAGTGGGTGACACTAGAAATAAAGAAAAAGAGTCCTCTGTAGGCCCCCAAAAACCAGACCAGGTGGGTGGGCCCCGAGACACAACCCAAAACAAAGGTGGGTACCAGGGTAAGAACTGGGATGCCACTAAGGCATGGTGCCATAACTGTAGACAGACAGGGCACCACACCAAGGACACTTCTTGTCCCAAAAACAAACCCCCTAGCAAAATCCCAGGGGTGACCAGTGTAGCCATTGGGGATGACTCCTCAGATGAGGAGGTCTTCATAGCCTTCAACTGGAAAAAGGGCCCAACAGGTGAGTTGGAGATTCCAGAGGGAAGTAGACACTTCCACCACCTACTGGTGAATGGAATCCCAGCCACTGCCCTGAGAGACACTTGTGCCAGTCACACTATTGTGCACAACAGGCTGGTGTTCTCAAACCAGTACATCCCAGGTGAGATGGCCAGAGTAAGAGTTAGCCCAGACAGGGTCACTGATAGGCCTGTGGCTTTTGTGCCCATAGAAGTGGGTGGGACTTTTAGCTGGAGAAGGGTGGTAGTCAGTACAGACCTCCCCCTTGATTGTCTCCTTGGAAATGACTAACCAGAGGTTAGTCAGAGCCCAAGAGAGGAACTGGTCCAGTGCCAGTCCTCTCCCAAGGATTCTGGAGTTCCTGCCTCTGCAGTAAATGCAAGTAGGCCCCAGAAGAAAAAGAAAAGGAAACAGAGTAGGAAAGGTGGACAACCTTTAGCCAAGGTTCCAGCAAGCCAAGGAGATTCTTCTCCAGTAGGGGAGAACTCCAAAAGTGGCTCTGATAAAGTCCAACCTGACCCACAAGAAGTCCTGGCTAGTCAGGCAACTGTTAAGTCTGAGTGGGTGGCTCCTCAGCTAACAGAATAAAGAGTGGAAGAAGGGTGTTTACTACAAGATGTGGTAACCCCCCACTCTAATACAGCAGACAGGCACCCTGAACCCAAAGAAGCCTGTAACTTAGCCCCTTCCCTTGTAGGTGGAGAGCTAAAGGTGTGGTTCTGGGCACTGACAGCTGTCAGTGGCCTCTGCTGGGTGTTAGCCTTTATGGCTGCACTATCCTTGGCATGATGGTCTGACCCCATACCAAATAGCAAGTTAGGCCCCCTGACCCTGTTGGTCATGGTGGGGTTACTCCAGCTCTGGGTAACCTCTTTGGGTAAGCTAGGGGTGACCCTGGCTAAGATAAGATTAGCAGAGGTGGATACCTCTAACCCCAAAATAGAGAGAATGGGTGGAGACATTAAAGACACAGACAAGAGGCAATTCAGACTAGGTCCTATCACTGTGGAAGTGGGTCAGTTCCCCAGAGGGAATGACCTGAACAGGAGGATGTAAGGCAGAGTAGGCCCTGCAACAAACCAGCCTATTTCCTCTACTCTTCCTCGCCTGACAGACTAGGAAGACTCTCCCAGCTTTGGCTGAGTCTCCTGGCCTGTGGGCTGGGGGGGGGCTTGTGTAAAGAAATGGCTCCCTGTTGCAGTTACCCCCCACTTTTTGCCTGATACTGATGCTGACTTGACTGAGAAGTGTGCTGGGACCCTGCTAACCAGGCCCCAGCACCAGTGTTCTTTCACCTAAAATGTACCATTGATTCCACAATTGGCACACCCTGGCATCCAGATAAGTCCCTTGTAAGTGGTACCCCTGGTACCAAGGGCCCTGATGCCAAGGAAGGTCTCTAAGGGCTGCAGCATATCTTATGCCACCCTGGAGACCCCTCACTCAGCACAGACACCCTGCTTGCCAGCTTGTGTGTGCTGGTGAGAACAAAACGAGTAAGTCGACATGGCACTCCCCTCAGGGTGCCATGCCAGCCTCTCACTGCCTATGCAGGTATAGATAAGTCACCCCTCTAGCAGGCCTTACAGCCCTAAGGCAGGGTGCACTATACCATAGGTGAGGGCACCAGTGCATGAGCACTGTGCCCCTACAGTGTCTAAGCAATACCTTAGACATTGTAAGTGCAGGGTAGCCATAAGAGTATATGGTCTGGGAATCTGTTTTACACGAACTCCACAGCACCATAATGGCTACACTGAAAACTGGGAAGTTTGGTATCAAACTTCTCAGCACAATAAATGCACACTGATACCAGTGTACATTTTATTGTAAAATACACCCCAGAGGGCACCTTAGAGGTGCCCCCTGAAACCTTAACCAACTATCTGTGTAGGCTGACTGGTTCCAGCAGCCTGCCACACTAGAGACATGTTGCTGGCCCCATGGGGAGAGTGCCTTTGTCACTCTGAGGCCAGTAACAAAGCCTGCACTGGGTGTAGATGCAAACACCTCCCCCAGGCAGGAGCTGTCACACCTGGCGGTGAGCCTCAAAGGCTCACCCCTTTGTGCCAGCACCGCAGGACACTCCAGCTAGTGGAGTTGCCCGCCCCCTCCGGCCCCGGCCCCCACTTTTGGCGGCAAGGCCGGAGAAAATAATGAGAAAAACAAGGAGGAGTCACTGGCCAGTCAGGACAGCCCCTAAGGTTTCCTGAGCTGAAGTGACTCCAACTTTTAGAAATCCTCCATCTTGCAGATGGAGGATTCCCCCAATAGGATTAGGGATGTGACCCCCTCCCCTTGGGAGGAGGCACACAGAGGGTGTACTCACCCTCAGGGCTAGTAGCCATTGCCTACTAACCCCCCAGACCTAAACACGCCCTTAAATTTAGTATTTAAGGGCTCCCCTGAACCTAAGAATTTAGATTCCTGCAACTTACCGAAGAAGAAGACTGCTGAGCTGAAAACCCCTGCTGAAGAAGAAAGAAGACACCAACTGCTTTGGCCCCAGTCCTACCGGCCTGTCTCCTGCCTTCTAAAGAACCCTGCTCCAGCGACGCTTTCTCCAGGACCAGCGACCTCTGAATCCTCAGAGGACTGTCCTGCTTCCAAGAGACCAAGAAACTCCCGAGGACAGCGGCACTGCTCCAAAAGAACTGCGACTTTGTTTCAAGGAGCAGATTTAAAGATCCCTGCAACTCCCCGCAAGAAGCGTGAGACTTGCAACACTGCACCCGGCAACCCCGACTCGACTGGTGGAGAACCAACACCTCAGGGAGGACCCTCCGGCGACTCCGAGTCCGTGAGTAACCAAAGTTGTCCCCCCTGAGCCCCCACAGCGACGCCTGCAGAGGGAATCCCGAGGCTCCCCCTGACCGCGACTACCTGAACTCCATTTCCCGACAGCTGGAAAAGACCCTGCACCCGCAGCCCCCAGCACCTAAAGGAACGGAACTCCTGTGCAGGAGTGACCCCCAGGAAGCCCTCTCCCTTGCCCAGGTGGTGGCTACCCCGAGGAGCCCCCCCCTTGCCTGCCTGCAACGCTGAAGAGATCCCTTGATCTATCATTGATTTCCATTGAAAACCCGACGCTTGTTTCTACACTGCACCCGGCCGCCCCAGTGCCGCTGAGGGTGTACTTTTTGTGTGGACTTGGGCCCCCCCCGGTGCCCTACAAAACCCTCCTGGTCTGCCCTCCGAAGACGCGGGTACTTACCTGCTGGCAGACCGGAACCGGGGCACCCACTTCTCTCCATTGAAGCCTATGCGTTTTGGGCACCTCTTTGACCTCGGCACCTCACCGGCCCTGAGCTGCTGGTGTGGTAACTTTGGGGTTGCTCTGAACCCCCAACGGTGTGCTACCTTGGACCCAAACCTGAGACTTGTAAGTGATTTACTTACCTGACAAAAACTAACAAAAACTTACCTCCCCAGGAACTGTGAAAATTGCAGTGTCCACTTTTAAAACAGCTTATTGTGTTTTATGTTAAAAAGTATACATGCTAATGTAATGATTCAAAGTTCCTAAAGTACTTACCTGCAATACCTTTCAAATGAGATATTACATGTAGAATTTGAATCTGTGGTTCTTAAAATAAACTAAGAAAATATATTTTTCTATAACAAAACCTATTGGCTGGATTTGTCTCTGAGTGTGTGTTCCTCATTTATTGCCTGTGTGTATGTACAACAAATGCTTAACACTACTCCTTTGATAAGCCTACTGCTCGACCACACTACCACAAAATAGAGCATTAGTATTATCTCTTTTTGCCACTATCTTACCTCTAAGGGGAACCCTTGGACTCTGTGCATACTATTCCTTACTTTGAAATAGTGCATACAGAGCCAACTTCCTACAATGGACATGTGGAGTTTGGGGTCCCTGAGCTCACAATTTAAAAATACATCTTTTAGTAAAGTTGATTTTAAGATTGTGTGTTTGAAAATGCCACTTTTAGAAAGTGAGCATTTTCTTGCTTATACCATTTCTGTGACTCTGCCTGTTTGTGGATTCCCTGTCTGGGTCAGTTTGACAGTTGGGCTGGTTGCACCTCACACTAGACAGTGACACAAAGGGAGCTGGGGGGGGGGAGCCTGCATATCATGATGAGCCATCTGTGCTAGGAGGGAAGGGAGGAGTGGTCATTCACACCTGAAAGGGCTGTGCCTGCCCTCACACAATGCAGTCTCCAACGCCCTGGTGAGTGTCTGGGGCCTGGCCTGGGCAAGGCAGGATTTCACATTCCAAAGAGACTTTACTTTGAAGTAGGCCTACTTCAAAGGAGAAATTGGGTATAAGAAGGGCACCCAAAACCACAGACTTTAGAAATACTTCTGGAACCAAGAGGAACCTCTGCCTGGAGAAGAACTGAATAGCTGAGGACGAAGTGCTGCCCTGCCTGTGACTGTGCTTTGTGGAGCTTTCCTGCAGTGCTGCTTCTGCCACAGTAAGAGGGCAAAGACTGGACTTTGTGTGCCTTCCATCTTGTGAAGAAATCTCCAAGGGCTTTATTTAGAGCTTGCCTCCTGTTGTTTGAAGTCTCAGGGACAGCAAAGACTTCTCTCTGCCAGCACCTGGAGTCTCTGGAGAGACTCCTGCTCTGACAAGTGGTGCCCTATCCAGTCCTTGGGCCCTTGAAAGGAAAGCTGGTGGAAATCCAAGGAAATCGACTTCGGACAACTTCGGACCGACGCCGCTGCTGAATCCGGTGACGCCGCCTGCACCCGACGCCGTGACCTGTGCTGGAACGCGACGCTCTTCGCAGGCCCGACGCCGCAGCAGCCCCGCTGAAGTCCGCGACTCCGTGGAAGTCGCAGCACCATGTCATGACCGATGCAGCTCGAATTGCACGGATTCAACGTTTCGCACAGGCGCCGCGATCCCCGACTTCGCGCATCGGCTTGTTTTCCCTCTTCACCAAAGGTACTGTACTTGGGGGTCTACACGACTCCGTGTCCGGCGCCGCTGGTGTCGGCTTGTTGGGAACAACTCCGTCACGACGCCGTGTTAACATCTCATCGAAGCATTTTTGTTTCTAAGCGCTATTTTTGAGTTTAATCTTTAAAAATTCATAACTTGACTTGTGTATGTTGGATTTTTGTCGGTTTGGTCTTGTTTTGTTTAGATAAATATTTCCTATTTTTCTAAACTGGTGTTGTGTCATTTTGTAGTGTTTTCATTAAGTTACTGTGTGTGTTGGTACAAATACTTTACACCTAGCACTCTGAAGTTAAGCCTACTGCTCTGCCAAGCTACCAAGGGGGTAAGCAGGGGTTAGCTGAGGGTGATTCTCTTTACCCTGACTAGAGTGAGGGTCCTTGCTTGAACAGGGGGTAACGTGACTGTAAAACAAAGACCCCATTTCTAACATTGGTGATCAGCGGTTGGGATTTGCACTTGTATTTGTACTGGACATACAGTGATTAAGTGTACACTACTGTTTGAGTTCAGACCACTACGTGACCAATCAATCAATCAATCAGTGAATTTATAAAGCGCGCTATGTACCCGACAGGGTTTCGAGGCGCTGGGGGGAGGGGGGGTGCTGCTAGCGTTCGAAGAGCCATGTCTTGAGGAGTCTCCTGAAGGTGAGGAGGTCCTGGGTCTGGCGTAGAGAGGTGGGGAGAGAGTTCCAGGTCTTGGCGGCGAGGAAGGAGAAGGATCTGCCGCCAGAGGTCTTGCGCTGGATTCGGGGGACGAAGGCGAGGGCGAGGTTGGCAGAGCGGAGTTGGCGTGTGGGGACGTAGAAGTTGAGTCTGGTGTTCAGGTAGGTGGGTCCGGTGTTGTGTAGTGCCTTGTGTGCGTGGGTGAGGAGTTTGAAGGTGATCCTTTTTTCCACAGGGAGCCAGTGGAGGTCCTTCAGGTGGGGGGAGATGTGACATCGGCGGGTATGTCGAGGATCAGGCGGGCGGATGCCTTCTGGATGCGTTGGAGTCGTTTGATGTCTTTCGTTGGGATGCCTGTGTAGAGTGCGTTGCCGTAGTCAAGTCTGCTACTGGCGAGGGCTTGAGTCACCGTCTTCCTGGTTCCTGTTGGAATCCACTTGAAGATCCTGCGGAGCATGCGGAGGGTGTTGAAACAAGAGGAGGAGACGGCGTTGATCTGTTTGCACATACTACTTGTTTGGTGATCTTTTGATTTTTTCTCTTTGGGACTGTTTTTGTTCTACTTCCATTTTTTTTAGCTGATTCCTTGATTGACTTTCTTTGGAACTTCATTTGGCAACTTGTTTTTCTGCCTTTGGAACTTTGCACTTGTTTTTGAATCTTCATCATGTCCCATGCTGGAGATGCATCAGTTGGAGCTGACTTTGACCTTGAGAAATTGGAGAGTTTTACCAAAGCTCAGTTGAAGCAGTTCTGTAAAGGTTTTGACTGTCCCATTAAGAGCTCATCCAGGAAGGAGGAGCTGCAAAAGGCGCTGAGTGCCTGGGTGACAGCCAAGAGCACTGAAGGGCACACAGAGGATGAGGGAGATGAGGAGGATGAGGAAGAGTGTTCAGTAAACAATGGTATTGTGGGTGGGCCTGTTATGTCCAGGGAGAAGGTCTCCAGGGCAGGTAGCAGTGTCTCATCCAAGGGTCTGACACCTGAGGAGTTACAGTACAGACAGGCAGAAAGGGAGTATCAATTGGAGCAGAGGAGGTTAGCCCTTGAGGAGAGGAAGTTAGCGATGGCTCATGAGCTTAGCTTGAAAGAGATGGATCATAGAAGCCAGTCCAGTAGAGATGGTGGCAGCAACCCTACAGGGCAGCCTGAGAGGAGGGTGCACATTCCTAAAGACCTTGTGAAAGAATACAAGAGGGAGGATGACATATACTTGTGGTTCAAGGGGTATGAGTCTGCTCTCCACATGAATCTGGTCCCTGAAGCTCATTGGGGGGCGGATCTGTGGAAGCACTTTGAGGTAGAGGGGAGGGATACACTGACAGCCTTAGGGGATCCTCAGAATCTCACCTACTCTAACATGAAGGGTGCCTTGCTTACAAGGTATGGTCGTACCCCTGAGCAGTACAAGGATAAGTTTAGGTCCTACAAGAAGAAGGAATCCCAAACATGGTTGGAATGTGTAGATTCTTATTGCAGGTCACTGGATGGTTGGGTGAAGGGCAGTAAGGTAACTACGTATGAGGGGCTTTACAATCTGATTGCTTGGGAGCACTTGTACAGTTTATGTTTTCCAGAGCTGCGCCAACACCTGATTGACAGCAAGCTGACTGACCCCAGGAAGCTTGCTCAGGAAGCGGACCGCTGGGAGAGCACCAGGGTCCAAAAGAGGTATGGGGGAGACCACGCCAAGGGTGGGCAGGGTCCCTCTCAGAAGAAAGGGGGGATAAGGGCAAACAGGGGGAGTTCTCTAAAGGGCCCCAAACTGATTCCCAGGGTAAGGATTCCCAACCCCACAATGAAAAGAAGCCATGGTTCTCCAAAGGGAAGCCAGTGGCAGGTGGTCCCCCACGTAAGTGTTATGCATGTGACCAGGTGGGTCATGTGAGGGGGGACCCCAAATGCTCCAAAAGTACACCGGCACCCACTGGTGCGCCACCCCAGGGTTTGGCCAGTGTAGCGCTTGGGGAGGAGTTGGTTTCAGGTGGGTGGCAACCAGCTGAGATGACCCTTGTGTCATTAGGGGACAGTGAGATGGTCCAGAGAACCCTTGTGCCTGAAAACACTAAGAAGTACAGGCAGTGGGTGACCATTAATGGACAGAGGGTGAAAGCTCTGAGAGACACAGGAGCCAGTGTGACTACAGTGAGGAGTCAGCTGGTGTCTGAAGAGCAGATTGATCCCCAGGTACTTCACCAAGTAGTTGCAGTGGACAACTCAGAGCGCCTGTGCAGTGGCGCAGGTTCCCTTTGAATGGGGGGGGGGGGGGGTCCTCAGGTTCCTTGAAGGTAGCTGTGAGTCCAACCATGCCTGTTGACTGTTTGCTAGGCAATGACCTGGAGGATTCCCCTTGGAAGGAGGTGGAACACAGGTCTCACTTGGAGATGTTGGGTCTGCCTGGGTGGGTATGCGTATCCACCCGGTCAATGGCAGCCCGTCAGGGTAATCAAGAGCCCCTGGAGCCTGAAACAGTGGCCCAGGGGACTGCCAAGAAGAGGAAGGGCAGGGGGCGCGGGAAACCAGCCCCAGAAGTTCCCACGGTCCGAGAGGAGGCGGAGCCTGAGGGTGACGCTCCGGAGCCTACAGGGGAAGAGGTGGCTGAACTGGGGGAGGTCCCTGAGCTGTCACTGTGCAGCACAGAAGTCATGCCCTACTTTGGAGGGTTTGCGGCAGCAGGCGGCAGACCAGGCGGCTGGCAAGGAGCCAGTATCACACCTGATTTATTGGGAGGATGACCTCCTGTATAGTGAGCCTAAGGTTCCTGAGCCTGGATCAGCCCGTGTGCTGGTGGTACCCCAGTGCTTCAGGGCCTTCCTACTGGGGTTGGCTCATGATGTGCCTTTAGCTGGACATTTGGGGCAGGACAAGACCTTTGAGAGGCTTGTCACCCACTTTTACTGGCCCCTAATGCGCAGGCACTCAGATGCACATTGCAGGTCTTGTCAGACTTGTCAGGCAAGTGGCAAGAGTGGGAGGAAATGTAAGGCTCCCCTCCAGCCTTTGCCTGTTGTCAGTACTCCCTTTGAGAGGGTAGGCATTGCCATTGTGGGGCCTCTGGATCCCAAGACAGCCATGGGCAACAGGTTTATCCTGGTCTTGGTGGACCACGCCACCCGGTACCCAGAAGCCATTCTTTTGAGATCAATCACTTCCCCTGTGGTGGGTCGTGCATTGATGGGGGTTTTTACCCGCCTGGGGTTCCCCAAGGAAGTGGTATCTGATAGGGGTACCAACTTCATATCCACGTATATGAAGTCTTTGTGGAAGGAGTGTGGGGTAACCTACAAGTTCACCACCCCTTACCACACCCAAAGTAATGGTCTGGTTGAGAGATTCAACCGCACCTTAAAAGGCATGATCATGGGCCTGTCAGAGCCCTTGAGGCGGAAGTGGGACGTCCTCTTGCCATGCCTTCTGTTCGCCTACAGGGAGGTGCCTCAAAAGGGACTTGGGTTTAGCCCCTTTGAGCTGATTTATGGCCACCCTGTGAGGGGACCCTTGAGTCTGGTTAAGGAAGCTTTGGAGAAAGCTCCTAGTAAACCCCCCCAGGATGTATTCAGTTACATGCTGGCTTTGAGAAACCACACTGCCCGCTTCAGGAGTCTCGCTCAGGAGAACCTGGAAGCAAGCCAGGAGGATATGAAACGGTGGTATGACCAGAATGCCACTCTGGTCAAGTTTCAACCTGGTCAAAAAGTGTGGGTGATGGCACCAGTGGAGCCTAGGGCGCTCCAGGATAAGTGGACTGGGCCATTTGAGGTGGTTGAGCGCAAGAGTGAAGTCACCTACCTGCTGGACTTGCGGTCTCCAAGGAACCCTTTAAGGGTCCTGCATGTCAACCGCCTCAAACCTCACTTTGAGCGTACTGAACTGTCCATGCTCCTTGCGACAGATGATGGGGTAGAGGAGCAAAGTGAGCCTCTTCCTGACCTCCTGTCTGCAGGAGAAAAAGATGGGTCAGTGGAGGGAGTGATCCTCTCCCCCTCCCTGACTGAGCAGCAGCAAGGTGACTGTCGCCACGTGTTGGGACAGTTTTCCTCACTGTTTTCCCTGATCCCAGGAGTCACACACTTGTGTACACATGATGTGGACACTGGGGACAGTACACCTATTAAACAGAAGGTTTACCGGGTGACTGACAGGGTCAGGGCATGCATTAAGGATGAGGTATCCAAACTGCTTACCCTAGGGGTTATTGAGCACTCAGCAGTCCTTGGGCCAGCCCAGTGGTATTGGTCCCAAAGGCTGCTGCACCTGGTGCCACCCCAGAACTCAGGTTCTGTGTGGACTACCGGGGACTCAATGCGGTCAGCAAGACTGACGCACACCCTATCCCCCGAGCTGATGAGCTCATTGACCGGTTGGGAGCTGCCAAGTACCTCAGTACTTTTGATTTAACATCTGGGTACTGGCAGATTGCCTTAACTGAGGGGGCCAAGAAGAGGTCAGCATTTTCTACACCAGATGGACACTTTCAATTTAAAGTGATGCCATTTGGGATGAAGAATGCCCCTGCCACCTTTCAGAGGTTGGTCAACCAGGTGTTGGCAGGACTGGATGAGTTCAGTGCCGCCTACCTGGATGACATTGCTGTGTTTAGTTCCACATGGGAGGAACACCTGCAACACCTCTGGAGAGTGTTAGAGGCCCTGCAGAAGGCAGGCCTCACTATTAAGGCGAGCAAGTGCCAAATAGGGCAGGGTTCTGTGGTGTACTTAGGACACCAGGTGGGGAGTGGCCAGGTGGCACCCCTACAGCCTAAGATTGACACGATTCTGGCTTGGGAGCCTCCCAAGACCCAGACTGAAGTGAGAGCCTTTTTAGGTCTCACAGGATATTACAGGAGGTTTGTTAAGGGATATGTTACCATTGTTACCCCCTTAACTGAGTTGACTTCTAGGAAGCAACCCAAGAAAGTGATCTGGACAGAGGCTTGCCAGAACGCTTTTGATGCCCTGAAGGCTGCCATGTGCACAGCACCTGTGCTGAAGGCACCTGACTACTCCAAGGAGTTTGTTGTGCAAACAGAGTCCTCAGAGCATGGTATTGGAGCAGTACTCTCACAGCTTAATGAAGAGGGCCTAGATCAACCCGTAGCCGTCATTAGCAGGAGGTTACTACCCAGGGAACGTAGGTGGAGTGCCATAGAACGTGAAGCGTTTGCTGTGGTCTGGGCACTGAAGAAGCTAAGACCCTACTTGTTTGGGACTAACTTCCGAGTTCAGACCGACCACAGGCCCCTCAGATGGTTAATGCAGATGAGGGGTGAGAATCCAAAACTGTTGAGGTGGTCCATTTCCCTACAGGGGATGGACTTTACGGTGGAACACCGTCCTGGTACAGAGCACGCCAATGCTGATGGTCTGTCCAGGTTCTTCCGCCTTAGTGATGAGAACTCCCATGAGGTTGGGTAGTTGCTCCCCACTTTCAGCTGGGGGGGAAACGTGTTAGACTTTTCATCCTTGGTGTGGTCTCCCTTAACTTTTTGCCTCTGTTCCCCAAGTTGTTGATGTGTGCTGGACTCTGATTTTACTGTTTTTGTTACTCTGGACACTTTACCACTGCTAACCAGTGCTAAAGTGCAAGTGCTCCTTTACAAAATGTGTATGTGTTTGGTTTATCCATGATTGGCATATTTGATTTATTAGTAAGTCCCTAGTACAGTGCACTAAAGGTGCCCAGGGCCTGTAAATCAAATGCTACTAGTGGGCCTGCAGCACTGGTTGTGCCACCCACATAAGTAGCTCTGTAATCATGTCTCAGACCTGCCACTGCTGTGTCTGTGTGTGCAGTTTTATCTGTAAATTCGACTTGGCAAGTGTACCCACTTGCTAGGCCTAAACATTCCCTTTTCTTACATATAAGACACCCCTAAGGTAGGCCCTAGGTAGCCCTAAGGGCAGGGTGCAGTGTATGGTTAAGGTAGGACATATAGTAATGTGTTTTATATGTCCTGACAGTGAAATATTGCTAAATTCGTTTTTCACTGTTGCAAGGCCTGTCCCTCTCATAGGTTAACATGGGGGCTACCTTTAAATCTGATTAAAGTGTAGATTCCCTTTGGGAGCGGATGGACATGTGGAGTTTGGGGTCTCTGAGTTCACAATTTAAAAATACATCTTTTAGTAAAGTTGATTTTAAGATTGTGTGTTTGAAAATGCCACTTTTAGAAAGTGAGCATTTTCTTGCTTATACCATTTCTGTGACTCTGCCTGTTTGTGGATTCCCTGTCTGGGTCAGTTTGACAGTTGGGCTGGTTGCACCTCACACTAGACAGTGACACAAAGGGAGCTGGGGTGTAGCCTGCATAGCCTGATGAGCCATCTGTGCCAGGAGGGAGGGGAGGAGTGGTCATTCACACCTGAAAGGGCTGTGCCTGCCCTCAAACAATGCAGTCTCCAACCCCCTGGTGAGTGTCTGGGCCTGGCCTGGGCAAGGCAGGATTTCACATTCCAAAGAGACTTTACTTTGAAGTAGGCCTACTTCAAAGGAGAAATTGGGTATAAGAAGGGCACCCAAAACCACAGACTTTAGAAATACTTCTGGAACCAAGAGGAACCTCTGCCTGGAGAAGAGCTGAATAGCTGAGGACGAAGTGCTGCCCTGCCTGTGACTGTGCTTTGTGGAGCTTTCCTGCAGTGCTGCTTCTGCCAGAGTAAGAGGGCAAAGACTGGACTTTGTGTGCCTTCCATCTTGTGAAGAAATCTCCAAGGGCTTTATTTAGAGCTTGCCTCCTGTTGTTTGAAGTCTCAGGGACAGCAAAGACTTCTCTCTGCCAGCACCTGGAGTCTCTGGAGAGACTCCTGCTCTGACAAGTAGTGCCCTATCCAGTCCTTGGGCCCTTCAAAGGAAAGCTGGTGGAAATCCAAGGAAATCGACTTCGGACGACTTCGGACCAACGCCGCTGCTGAATCCGGTGATGCCGCCTGCACCCGACGCCGTGACCTTCGCTGGAACGCGACGCTCTTCGCAGGCCCGACGCCGCGGCAGTCCCACTGAAGTCCGCGACTCCGTGGAAGTCGCCGTACCACGTCATGACCGACGCAGCTCGAAGTGCACGGATTCAACGCTTCGCACAGACGCCGCGATCCCCGACTTCGCCCATCGGCTTGTTTTCACACTTCACCAAAGGTACTGTACTTGGGGGTCTACACGCTCCGTGTCAGGCGCCGCTGATGTCGCATTGTTGGGAACAACTCCGTCACGACGCCGTGTTAACATCTCATCGAAGCATTTTTGTTTCTAAGCGCTATTTTTGAGTTTAATCTTTAAAAATTCATAACTTGACTTGTGTATGTTGGATTTTTGTCGTTTTGGTCTTGTTTTGTTTAGATAAATATTTCCTATTTTTCTAAACTGGTGTTGTGTCATTTTGTAGTGTTTTCATTAAGTTACTGTGTGTGTTGGTACAAATACTTTACACCTAGCACTCTGAAGTTAAGCCTACTGCTCTTCCCAAGGGGGTAAGAAGGGGTTAGCTGAGGGTGATTCTCTTTTACCCTGACTAGAGTGAGAGTCCTTGCTTGCCTGACTGTCAACCAAAGACCCCATTTCTAACATTTTGTTTGTTAAATTTAGCTTAATGTCAGCTCTATAATGCTGATTTGGCACTTGTATGTGTGCTGCAAAATGCAGCACACATAGAAGTACCAAGGGGTCATTTTGGAATGATTGTTTATGTGCAGGAAGGGACACCTCTCTGCACATAAAAAATCATCCATTGCATTTTGCTTCTTCTATGTGTGCTGCATTCTGCAAATACATTCACCTTGTCGTTTCGATCAGCTAATCAGCTGAGAACTTCATCTTGGAAGAAACTAGCTGCAGATAAAAACATGTTTGCCCTTTGAGACTCACATACTCTGTGCTTTGTTCTTTCGTCAATCCATTTGGCCTTGTTCTGGCAAAACCACGGATAACAAATTGAAGATGCTCTGCTTTTTGATTAGCTGTTGGAGGTGGACAAAGGGTAGCCATCGTTCTTCTAGTTGGATGGGCATTGGGTTTGGTTGTCATCGCTTTCTAAGAAGACTCGGATTCTTGTTGTGATTCACTGGTTTCTGCTATTTTTTTACATTTTTTTCCCAGGCTTTTTTCAATTGTATACGACTTGTAGCACTTATTAACAGTGATAAAATATTTGATCCTCTTCACCCATCAGTTTCAATCTTTTGTGAACTTTGTCTTGTCATATTTCTGCAGCATCTCAAACTCTCTTCTGTCCAGCCGCAGTTGATGTTAGCTTTTCTTTCGGAGTCATTTGGCATATGACACATTTTTCTTTGTTGAAGGAGTCCTCAGATTTTGTAGTTAGCAACACTTTGTCAGGATGTAAAGATCCTCTACTACCACCTGCATAGCTCATGTTTACGAATTTGAATCAATGGAAAAACCTGAAACAAATATAATATTCAAATAAATTACCAATATAATGGCAAAAACACATCATTATAGAGCAATCATTTTGACAAATGGTGGAAGGGTTGCTCTGAGGAGTTATTTTCTGTTTCTCTATAAGACTACTTGACCCCCCAAAAATATGTTTTGACACCAAAATGAAGTATATAGGTCTTATGAATCCTGAAATATTACATCGTCACTGCAACACATGCATCATTTTCAAAAATGTTGTCCAGAAAAAATCGGCCCAGATCAGCAATGTATACCCAAGCTAAATTACTTCTCTAGTGAAACAAAAACACAAATCAAAAATGAAAATCTCTGGACAACATTTTTTGTACGAGGGTATATCAAGGACAGGACTATGACTAAATACTGGAATATTTTAGTCAGACAAACGCCCATGAATAAAACATGCGGTGATATGCAAGCAAAGACTGTGAATCTTACCAAGACTGACTCTGCCTTCTATCCTTCCAAGGTCAATGAACTGAGTGCGATTGAAATGGCCAACAGTAATACCTGTTATATTACACCTAAAAACAGTGTATTTGAGTATATAAAAAAGACATTGATATGTAAATGATTCCCAGTTAGAATAATGTAAACGGTTTAATCTCATGTGTGGATCATGGCACTCTGGCATTGCTTTGCCTTTCAGTGAACAATGCCGACTTCAAAGCATGTTGAACAATATACCAGAAACAAAAATGGTTACTAAACAGGTGTCGTTATCAACATTTTTTTTATTAAGAATAATCATTTTTTTCTCGTTCGACTGATCCCTTCATTATGTAATCTGTTAAAACGTACATGAAACTATTAAGTTACTAAAATGTCATCGAAGCCAGACTGGCTGTTCCTACTCCCAAAAATGTCATGGCCAATTGGTTTGTTTGCGCAGCTCTCGAAACTCTGTGTCACCCCCTTTCGCATACTGCCCCTTCCTTAAAGTTTGCTACATACATGCGGATGCATCTAGGCTGGACCACATCTCCAGGCCTCACATGAAAACACTCCATTATCACCTGACACCTCAAATAAAACCTTTGTCCATTTATACACAACAGAGTAACAACTTACTCAACTAAACCTAAAGCATAATGCCGTCCTAGTAATGGATAGGAAACTACTATAGAAATGTTACATTCCTAAGAAATACATCATTAGAATGGAACAATGCATAAGGTAGTCCTTTTAACTCTTAAAATTAATTTCAGGAAGTCACTGTACTACTTATGCGCAGATATCATTCAACATCATTTTGGATTGTGCTTAAAACCCGATTGGTTGACATATACATTTTCAGGCTTTGATTAGGTACACGGCACTCAATGACCCCACAAAAATGTTTGCCTTGACCTTCTCTCAACTTTGAGTTTTGTGTTTGAGTTGCCACTTTAGAGACTTTAGAGCAGCAGAACTCATGTGGAAACTGTACTTCACCAAGCACTAGTAGTTTCCAAAGTCCAGGCATTGGAAGAGAGGCTGTTGTGCATTGCGTGTTAACTTTCTATGTAAGCATTAGCATGTTCTTGGAAGAGTGAGTATGGATGAAATAATGTGATGGTGTAATGAACTATATGAGCGAGAGTGTTCAGTTCAAGCCTGAAAGTGATAGTTGGAGGGAGGACACAATTGTGTCCTCTTGTAACATAATTGGAGTGTGAAGATTATTGTACATAACAGATGAACCCAAAACAGTGAACTAATAGGTTTTTGATCAAACTGCATACATTTCAACATCCACCCACAAATAAATCAGGTCGCCTTGGTTGTCATCTTGATGTGTTTCTCGAGGTGGAGATCAGTGTCCAGAGTGAATCCGAATATTGGCTTGAGAGAAAGACGGGGTTTATGTAGTTGAACCAGGTTTGAACGAGTTGTTGCTTTTGTTCTTGTCGAACTCAAGGTCTGGATGAGGAGAAGGCATTGTGTGACTCAATGGATGTTTGGAGCCGAGGAGACTTTCAAGCAGAGTTGCGTGTTGTCGGTGTGTTTGTGAATGTTGATGCTGTGATAGCCTGCAGCTAGTGGCAAACCATTAGTCAGAGTTGAATCCTGTGAGCATACAATGATCACATACAGCAATAAAAGATGACATAACAGTATGCACATGTAGCTGACTGACCGTGCATACTCGTACTGATAGGTCGGCGGCATGAAAAAATGAAAAACAAGAAGTGTGTATTCGGTGTTGAATTTTGATTTGCACCCAAATTAGCGTTATGACCTTCTGGGAAAATGCCCAATCCTACTGATGTAGCCAGGAGGGAAACGTTAATGTTAAATGTAAATAATGAGGTAATATTATGTGCACGTTACGTCACATTTTTGTATATAACTCCTTCACTGGTACAAACATACATCTGAGTCTGGGCGCAAGTGCGATTAGTTCGGGGATGTTTTTGCACTAAAGCTATGATAGCTATTGGGGCAGAGAGAGTAGCTATGTATTAGTAATTGGTGCAATGGTCCTCTTTTGCTGTAAATATTCTTTCTTTTATAAACGGGTACAAAAAAAAGAGAAACACTTGGACTTAAAAAAAGCAGATCGCTTAGTTTGCCCCCACTCCAAAAGGACAGAACATAACGACGAAAATCAATTTTAAGTGCAGTTACATTTGGCAGACTATCTTTCACATTGGCTCAAACAGTTCCTAGGCCTCTGGCGCAATTATCAGATATGTGGGCGGCATTAACGAGAAAGCTGTAATTTAGGGTGGAAAGCCTGAGGAAAGACGACTTTCTGTCCTCGCTGCAATGTAATTCTTGGACAGTAAATTAATTGGAATTTACAGAGCAACTCTGTGAAAAACGACATGGTTTATATTTTAACAATCTCAGTGGCAGAGAAAGCCTGACATGACAATAAATCTGCAAATTAACTGAAGGGAAAATCATGTGAATGGAAAAACAAATATTAAGGTGTTTATAACCAATAAGTAGCGATTGTGTTACTGCTAGGCAAGAATTTCATTTGCGTGCAATAATACTTAGTGAACGTTTGCTAAAATGCCATTGTTTTTTCCAACAGCACGATTTTTTGCTTCACAAGTTATTCTTCAAACAACTTCCCCTAGACAGCCAATTTTTTGTGTGTTCCATTCCCCTCCCACTACGGAAAGTTGTTTGCTCTTGTCTCTAGCAGGTGTGAATCTCAGGCATTTACAGAGTGAGGATTGCTTGGAAAAGGGTGTAAGAATATTCAAAAACTCTTAGGTCTGTTGGTGTTCCCAAACTTTACGGAGGAACACCATGGACATCAATTCACCGAAATGCCAAGGGTGGCGGAAGTGACCGTCACTTTCACTCACACAAGCATACTTACACGTACACACAAATCCGCACTTACATACACTCTCTCCAGCATGCACGCACACATACACTTAAAAGCATTTTTACTTACCTCAGCTGCCATGGAAGGGCATATCCCAGCTAACTCTACTCCATTTTTATTACACTAATAGTAAATAATATGTTATTATGCATTCTTAGTGCAATACAAAATTGACAGAAAACAAAAAGAGCGGAGCCCCAGCTGACGTCCATAAGGACGAGCTACCACTGTGTTCCTGGCACTGAATTTGCCACTTCTGAGGCGAGGGGTCGCAAAGGCACTGCTAGAGGTTGTAAAAGGTAAGCGCGATCCCTGAATGACATCCATGGGGAACAACCAACTTGGAGAGCGCATTTCCCATCCGTTTCCCGTGACTTACTCAAGTATAATGTTACAACACCACCCGGGGATATTATTATGTCTAATTTAAAGGATTTAAATAAAATGCTCTACAAGTGTGATGTCCTTTTGTGAATAGATTGTACGTGTAAACACAGTGGCGGCTGGTAATTTTAGGAGGTTAAGCACACTCACACTTATTAATTCACACACACACGCACATCCATTCACAACACTCATCAACACTCAAACATACACGCACGCACCAAACATTCATTTAAAAAACACACACTTACCTTCAGCTCGGAGGTCCCAGGAGGGTTGGGGCTGCTGCCTTCCCTCACTGGCTGACCTTAGGTCAGACAATGAGGGAAGGTAGCAGTCCCAACTTCATCACAGAGTGGGATGGGGTCAGTGAGACTTCTGACCCCTCCCCACCCTGTGACGAGGTGTCACTGATTGGCACTCGCCCGGGGCGTTTCAGGGCTTAAACCTCGAGGCACCTTTGCTGAGCCGAGGAGGTCACGCCCATAGGAGCTGTGACCTCTTCAGCCCAGCAAAGTTCAGCTCAGGCAGCCAGGAGTTTGCACAAATCGCGCATGTCTTACTCTTGGCTGCCTGAGCTGAACATGAATAGTGTCTGTCAGGCTGACCTTTGCTCAGCCTGACAGACACTCTTCATGAGGGGCAAAAGGTGGGGGGCCGTGGCCCCTCCGCCCTAAAGGACGGGCCGCAGCTGTGTAAATGCCTATAAATCAGAATACACATGCAAATAGCTTAATGACTGGAGTCCTCTGAGCTTTTCCTTACTTTGTTGCTTGCATGCTGCCAACGTATTGACACATTTCTCAAAAATGCTATGAATAAAACTAACAAAGTTGTTTTTAAACCAGAACAAGGCTGTGAAACAAACTTGACCTAATAGATGAAAAAAAAACTGCAATGCATGGACTTTATCCTTCTCTCTGTTGTCTTCAATAATGAAATACAAAGGTAAAACCAATGTGCTATCTCTTCAACTCTCTCTCGTTCCAGTAATTAGGTTAGTGAGGTGAGTCTTCTTCCATCGAACACTACCTGAGCTATCAAAACCTTACTACCCCATCCTTCGTCATGCTTCTCATGCTCTCACCTCACGAGGATATTATAAAGGAGACAACCACTTAACTCACTGTTCTTTGGTCTGTCCCTGCAGACACTGCTTTGTGGGGCTAACTGAGGGACAGTGGCTAACTTGGCTTGTTTTTGTAAACATCTCCTGTTTGCTTTATTTTTGAGGCTCTTGACTTATAGGGATAGTCCTATCATCTTGTTGTGTCCTGATGCCTCTTTATTTTGGAAAGTGAAGCTTATTTCTCTTGTTGCTATTACTTTTTGATGCCCCTCTACCCATGGTATTGTCCTTCGTTTGGTAGCCTCTGTCAGCATGCTGTTCTTTCCATTATGGCTTGTTGGACCTGTCCCTTTCTGCAGGGTCATCTCCAAACGTTTTGCCTTCCTCCTCCTACTTTTTGCTGAATGTGTTTCTGTTGGCCTCAGGACTTTGTGCAATTACCACTGTTAACCAGTGCCTAAGTGCTTGTGCTATCTCCTTAAAACATGTTAGCCTTGTCTTATACCTAATTGGCATATTTAATTTACGTGTAAGTCCCTAGTGAAGTGGCACTACATGTTCCCAGGGCCTTTTTAGTACATATAAGTCACCCTAAGGTAGGCACTGGACAGCCCCAAGAGTAGGGTTCAGCATATTTTAAAAGTTGGGCATGCGCATTTAAGTTTTACATGTCCTGGTAGTGAAGAACTCTTACATTTGTTTTCAGTACTTCAAGACCTATCTCTCCCATAGGGTAACATTGGAGTTGCCTTTACATATTATAAGTGTAATTTCCAAATAGGAAGGGATATATGACTTATGTCTGGTGTCTCTGAAATCCTAATTTAAAATCCTAAGGTATAGTGAAGTCTGATTTTAAGTTATAATTATGAAAATGCTGCACTTAGAAAGTTGGCATTATGCTGCCTTAACCATTTGGTACCTGCAGTCGGTCTCTGGTCACATGACTGGATGTAGTTGGCAGTGGGCTTTGTGTATCCCTTCTAGACAGCCACACACAGCTGGAGGTTAGGTGTGACTGGAAGGGCCATCATTGGCAGGATGGGAGGGAGGTTCTGGGCCCAGCCTCACTTACACCTGAATAGGCTGTGTCTTGGCCCCACACAAAGGGCTGCATACCCCCTGTAGTTAGACTGGAACAAGAGCAGGGAAGGCAGCGCATCTGTGGACTTCAAAGGCATGCCTCTAGAAGCTTTTCCCCACTTCAAAGGCACAACTATGTACAAAAGAAGGACCACAGACATCAACTACTCAGAACACTTCTGAACCTGTGAATACTCTGATAGGAAAAAGGACTGCTGTACTGCTACAATGACTATCACTCTGCAAGACTTCTACTCTATAGGATCTACTGCCTTGCTCTGCTGACCTGCTGCCCTCTTGCCTGGGGAGAAAGAACTGGACCTGCAACCTATCTTGGACCCAGGTGCCTAGAGTGACTGAAAGGGCTAGACTGCTGGCCTCCTGATCTGAGCCTCAGGGACATAAGAGGCTCCCCAATAGCCCTGGGCTCGTCTCCAGTGAGTTCCTGACCCCCAAGTGATTCCCCTTATGTCCTGGACCCTTGGTGTGGCTCAGAGGGCTCTTAAATCAACCTTTTGGGCTCTTCGTGGCAACGTACAGCCTTGTTTGCACTGGAACCACACCTTTCGCACTGAAACTCAGCACAAGCCCCCCGCCAGCATCAACAGTCCACGAAGGACTGCCAACGTGAAGCTCCAGCCCATCTGTACGTGCTACCTGGCCTACTATTCATGCCATGCCAACCACTGCCCACACAGCTCTCTTAGCTCCTACAAAGCTCTCCAATGCGAATGGGACTCTTGGCACGAAACTTGAGAAGGTACAACTTCAGCTGAACTAATGTGGGACTGTATCCGACCCGCACTCCATCGCGGTTGGCCTGAACTTTTGACTTTGACACGGTCCAGCGTGGCCAGATATCCCCTGTTGGCACATTATGTTTTCAGTGCTATACTGCAGTTTATATTTTTAAAAATCATAACTCTGGTTCTACTGATTGGATTTTCACTTTTTTACTGTTGGAAGAATTACACAAATACTTTGCACACTGCCTCCAAGTTCAGCCTGAGTGCTCTCTGCCAAGCTACCGTGGGGCTGAGCACAGGTTAACTTGGGGTTTGCTTGTGCCTTACCCTGACTAGGATTGAAGTTGATGCATGACCAGGGCTCACACCCTAGTCAACCAGAAACCTAATTTCTAGCTAGGCTATACAGACAATGCCACAATGTGTTTGGCCCCTTGTTTGGTAACATTTTTGCTTTCAGCTCACTTTTTGTGCTCCTTCCGCAGTACATTTTTGCCTTAAGGGTTGGTCTCACCCTGGGCCCATGGGCATCTCCAGGATCTGACGCTTCTGTTTTGCTTCTAGAAGATTGAGTATGTTTACCTTTTGAAGGGATCCTCTTCATTGTCTTCACTGGTGGTTTCACGCACCTTACTTCTTGTCCCACGACACTGTGTGCCCCTGCTTGGTTGTCTTGGTGGGCAACTTTGATGCCATTTCATTTGAGGGCCACCTTTGTCCATGACTGGTTGGTGGATTCCTTTCATATTTTCTTGTTCCTCTTGTCGACCTTTCCGTCCTGGTTGCCTACCTGACCTTTCAGTCCTGGTTGCCTTTCTGTTCTATCTGACTTTTAGAAATTCTGTCCTTTAATCAGTTGAGCAGGTGGAACTACACATGCTGTTCAACTCCCTCTCTTGTGAGATGTGAGAGTTTATTAATCTCTGGTGGGCTAAATTCTGTACGAGTATCCCTTTCTCAATGCTATGTTGCCTCTACTGCTGTAGTGAGTTGCCAAGTGGCTTTTGTGGTTGGTTGTGAATAGGGTTGTGAGTTTACAACTAACTTTGGCACTTCTTTACATAATCTAAGGACTGGGACAAGGACAGGTTTAAGCAGTAATGTGTCAACTACCAACGGGCAAGCTCAGTTACCCTTGTTCGATTCAGTACTTATGACATTACCTCTCTGCCTGTTGTAACACCCTCAGTCTCCAAAGCTTCGGGAAGTTCTGTGGGCAACTCATCCTTTATTGTCCCCTCTCAAGGGGAGGGTGGGAGGAGGCTGTTGGAGTAGTGTTTAGGAAAGTTTGGTTTACCGGGGTCAGGTGATCCTTGAGAGAGATGGACTCACCCCACTAATATGGGATGAGAAAAGACAATCAGAGTATTGAAGATTACCGCTAAGTAATCAGTTTATTTTTGTCTGCCCTTGCCTCATTCTTATTCCTCTTGCTTTTTAACCCTGTGGAATACAGTGGAAAAACCACAAACAAGTAGCTAGTCCTGGAAGAGTGGATAGAGCTGTGGTCACAATCACTTGAGAATATATGGCCAAGACAAGTGCAGCAAAGTTCAACTATAAGGTCAATATGATCTTGATTGTCTTCGGTGTATCAAATGTTGATAGACGATGACTTGGATCAAGGAGCCCAGTAGTACAAATGTTCACCACCAGCATGGACAGGAGGGCAGAAAAATCTGTAAGAGGCACAAAAGGAGATATGTAACAAATGTAAAAAGGGTGAAAGCCTTCAACATATAATCGAGTACGCTCAATCATGGCAAGTCAACACACTTAATACAGCACACCCTTCAGTAAGAGGTCTGTAGGGCAAGCGGGACAAAAAATGATTTCATTTATTTATTCATTTTTATTTTTTTATTCATTAAACATACGTATGTAGCATGGACCTAGATACATGGGCGGAGGAGCACTTCACAGGTAACAGGAAATACATTATAAGGTAAGAAGGAGACTGAGAATAGTAATAGTGGTAAAAGCTGTGAGGGGATACAATTGTTAGAGGGGATCTCATGGGGAAATGTATTCTTTCAGATAGTGTCTAAATAGGACAGGTGAGTCTGACATTTTAGTGTCACAAGATGGTTTTAAAAGTGTTGTTTTTTCTTCTATATTTTTGGAAATGTGGTTGGTTAAAGTCCCAGTAGAACTTTTCAGTTTGCAAAAATGCAAAAAAGACGCAATGTAAACATTTTTCGGAAAGGACACAATCTGATTTAGGGAGCTATCGCTCAGAAGAGGTGTGAACGTTTTCGAATTTTGCAGTTTTAAAATAAATCTTTGGCAGATAATATAAGAACTTGGTGGTAGTGAACAATCTGTTCCTTGTAGTTTATTTAGTGTTAGGTCTAGAACCTATATATTTCTAGCACAAATTATTACGGTTAAACAGTTTCAGAGAAAAAGTGCTAAGGAAGACTGCAGAAACTTTACATTATTTCTGTAGTCTACTCTTACCGCAAGAAAGCAATTAGAAAATGAATGACAAACAAAAGATTGTTGTGCAAGTTGCCTTTAAAGTATAAAATAGCCTTAATAGTATAAGATAGCTCATGATTCTGTAAAGAACACATTCATGGGACTAAGTTGTACAGCTATAAGTCATGTTACAGAAGGTATCAACAGCACCACACACTCCTAAAACGTCAAATAGGATATTCCATTTAGACATTTATTTACTTGAAAATAGAACAGAAGCATCATGCAAACAGAGAAGTACACCTATTATTAGAGAAATAAAGTTAAACCTGATTTAAACTCCTGAATTTCAAAAATATATCTAAAAAATGACTTTGATCTTTGGCAATAAGTTATGGATCATAATAGGGTGGAACTGTCCCATCCTTTCTGAATGCATTTTATAAGAAACTATGGGCCAGATTCACAATTTGGCGGATGGGGTTACTCCGTCACAAACATGACAGGTTTTGCGCCCGCCGTATTACGATTCTATTATATCCTGTGGCAATTGTAATACAGCGGACGGGATATCCGTCACATTTGTGGCGGAGAAACCTATCAGCCAAACTCTAAATTAGTCCCCATGGTACTTCAAATCGTCTGTAAACTTACAGCTGAACAAACAAATAACATTTAGGCCTGATTCACAAAATTAAATTTACACTTTTGTGTAAGTTTAGGATTCTTTTAAGTTCACAAAGGCATCTTACGAAGAGTATCTGCTCTTCAGGTGGAGACTTTGTACAGAAAAAGATACTACTAGAAAAATACCCCTGTGAATAGCAAACAATTGTAAACTTACACAAAAATCTAACTTTGCCTTTGTGAATCAGGACCATTGCGTATGTAAAACACAATGGACAGAGAGATATTAGGAGAAGGGAGATATAACATTGTGACATTTATCACTGGTGCCTGGCACACAAGGAACGTATACATGACTGATATGAAATTTCCTCATGTAATTTGTTCATATTCATTCATGTGCCTGTCTTCTATATTACAGTGTCAGAGTTAATATAATTGCTTCTGCGTATTTCATAGAATATTTGGGTGATATAAAACTCACTGTATGCTTTTATTTTCCCAGCAAATATTTTTCATTAGAGACCTATTTTTCCCACGATTGAGTCATAATTTTTTCCTTACTGCGTATCTCTCGCCAATCACCCTGAAACAAATTGTTCTCTGTTTTCAGCGTCACAGGTTCTCATAGTAGAGACGACATTAGATTCTTTGTGGTTACTCATATCCGCAGTTTTGTGCTGAATGCACTGAACATGCTTTAAATGAACTTGCCAGCTTTTGTGCAAGACAAAAACAAGCAAAATTTCAACACAGAAGACGCTTTCAATCTAATGGAAACAACAAAATAGAAACAAGTAGCTTTTTCAATCATAAACACCAAATGTCTGATTTCATGATGTTCATTTAAACATCCAACCATTTTATCCACACACATACTCCCACCCATCCACTCATTCAGCCAACATCCCTTATGAACTCATTGATCCTTTTCGTAGTGGATCCATCCAAAGGCCTTTTTGTGTGCATACATGCATCTATGAGTGTCCCCTGCCTTGTGTGTCTGTATGTGTGTTGTCTGCATGTTTATGCATGACTCAGTTTGTTGTCTGCATAAATGGCTGCCTGCATGTGCGTTATATTTGTGTGCCTGTGTCTGCATGCCTATTTCTGTGTGCACTTGTATGTATGAATGTTTTGTGTGTGAATGAATGCCTATAGGTGTGCTGCTCAGACTCCTTGTTTGTTCATTGGTGTGGCTGTATATTGTTTGCCTTTGGGTAAATATACTACACAATTGGCAAACTGACTAATGCTGCTTTGAATTAAGGTTAACTCCATGACCCAATACCTGAAGGCCCAACTCACGCCTTCTTCCTTTATGTCTCACTCAGCCAGCCACAGTGCTATCATCTGAATGTGTTGCCCTCTCATTGATGTTCTCAAGCATGTGCCTAGAAACTCCGGAGCCATTCTGGATGCATAAAGTATGGACTTTAACACCGGCTGTTAGAATAATTTCAGCCAGTCATGTCAGTGACTCTCCCAGCATCCCACCTAGAGCTCTAAGCCACTTTTTTAGCTATACCGTTTCGGTCATCATTTTAAACTATTGCAATAACACCTACAGGAGCCCTAAACCCATCCCAATCTCACAAGTTACAGCTTTGTAAGTTTCTACTGTACAAAAAAGCTATTTTGTTTGATTCAGTAGATTAAAAGTTTGCTCCATGTATAATAAGAATCTAGCCCACATATATGGGACACGTGATCCATGACTTGCCTCTTAGTTCACTCATAACATTTCCATCTGGGCAGGAGTGTTTCTCAGTTTATGTTTACTCACTTTTAATAAATATTTTACTAAAGCATGATGTGTTACCACACTGCCATTTACAGACAGTAAGTTTCCAAGAAATGTCCAAAAACCTTCCCACTAACTTGCAGCATTACTTTATATTATCCTTTGCACATCACCAAGTAAAGTGTTTGTTTTTATCCTATTTACTACTTTTTTCATCACACAGAAGTACAAAAATGTGTTTTCACAACTACTGAAATATATTTTGAAATGTTTGTACAGTTGACTTAGCTATTTAAATATTGTGTTAGGAAAAACCTGATAGCCTACATCCTTTCATTTCACACTCTTTGTACAGCAAGTCAGACGGTTCACCTCACAAAATCCTAGAACAGAAGGTAAATTAATTGTAAGAAGACAAACTGACTTTTGACCTCTGTCTCTGAACACAGAGGAAATGCAACAAGATAAGAACAAGATTTAAATGTGTCCTTATTGCTCCTTCACTTTCTGACTGAACAGAATACCTGTTATTTGTCAAATGGCAATTAGGTCCTAAAATAGCTCAACTTGATAAAATATGACTTGCAATAGTGATTGGATTTTCCAAGGCCTGCCTGATAATTCCTAATTTCCTAGTATCCCCTTGTTTCATCTCATAATGGGCCGGATTTCCCCACCCCTTGAGTTACAGATACCATCAGTATCAGTAACTCCAGGGGTGGGGAGATTTCCGCCCATGTACTGGGCCACTCATAATGAGGGCCTTAGACTAAGACAGAAGGATTATATTCTGCTCATCCAACGAGCCTCTACTTGCTTCCAGTAAAGGAGAGAATAAAAGTCAAGATTGTCTGCATTTTTCACGGATCCCTTAATAACCAAACCAGGAACTACTTGGGCAGAGACATATAAGCGGGCCTACATCCCACAGGCTTCAGAGCAACCTAAGAGACTACTATCCATTAATTCACCAAAAGGCAAGTCATTTTCAGTAATTTCTAGACATACAAGGATTTACACAATGGAGGAATATGTCTATCTGTTGAGATGAAAGAGAACTTTCTAAGGTTGAGAAGAAAGTTGAAAACTCAGCTCTTTCCATGTAGTATGGATGCAATTTCCCTGAGTTACAAAATATTTAACAATTATATAGTCACTAATATACTATTATTTTTGCACAAAACTAAGATAAGAAAATCTAGTCTCGGTTGCCTTCTCTCTAGCAGTCGTTGCATATTAGCGATTTGGATGCTTATGACCAATCAAAGACCTTTCCATCCATCTTACAAACTGCAGCGCAGGATTATATGGTATGCCTACATGGTCTTCAGTTCAGCTTCACGCCTCAACAGTGGATCTTGGCATAACCTATTATATATGCTATGCACCTCACCCATCTCCATGAGCTCGATCTAGCATTCTGGGCAACAGAGATGCATCATGCAAGTGATTCACAAGTGCTCCAAGTGCTGTTGTCTAAAGAAAAGAGGTATGCTACATTATACTGTAAAGCACAGATGACCACTTAGAAGAAATATAGAGAAAATGTTGTGAAAGAATAGGGGTTTTAGCGAAAGTGATTGCTAGCAGCATTCAATCACGTTGTATCAAAATCAGCACTATCTATGCCTGCAGTCTAGCGCACAATCAATTTGGAAGGAGAGAATAAACATTGAACGTCTTTGGTTAAAACAGATGCACATTGAACACTCTGTCTGTTGTGGTTGGCTTCTCATGTATGTAGTGGCATGGAATTCTACTATAACATCTCTGAATATGGTCGCTGGCTGATTAGATGACTATCGATCAGTTACTGTGGAACTGCATAGCTGCTTAGTTCTTGTTGGTAAACCACACCTACTATTCAACCTTCTCCACAAGAATTTTGATGCTAAAGTTCTGCATTAGGAGAAGGGCAAAAAAAACATTGTGCAAGAGTAAGTTTAGCAGTCCTAACATGATCCTAACACATATCATAGAGCAGAAGAGTTTGCTCACCAGTTAGTAAATGCCAACATAGAACAGCTCACAAATGGCATCCTACGGGCAGTGATAGGCTACACCACATCAAGATTAGTGCTCAATATGGTTCTTTTCTATATCCTCACCACTGGCTGAATCCTATCAATTATCCGATGGAGTAGGGTCATCACAAGTTACAGTTAGACCCTTAATGACACAAAGGATGGACAGAGTCAAAATGTTGCATTTTTATAAAGTGGTATTTTTCGGCATCCTGTCAGAAGCCATTTTTATTAAACACTGTGTCCCACTTTTCTCAATATAGGGATGGTTTAATTATTGTAAGTCTTGGTTATGCAGGAGTTCTGACTGAAGGTCCATCCACACCCATATCCTCCTCATGGTCAGTAAAATCGTAGTAGCTGTATCACAGATACTGAAAACACTATGAAATGCCTCAACACCAGTTTAGAAAAATAGATAATGTTTATATGAACATACTAGACCAAAATGATTAAAATCCAACATATACGAGTCAAGTTATGAATTTTTAAAAGATTAAACTTCAGTATAGCGCTAGGAAACACAGATGTTTTGTATTGGTGATATAACAGAGTTGTTCCCAACAATCTGACGCCAATGGTGCGAGTCACATAGTCACACGGACCCCAGGTACAATACCTTGTGAAAATGAGGAAACAAGCCGGTGCACAGAGCCGGGGATCGTGGCGTTGATGGATCCGAGGCGGCGTCGGTTCCGGTGCTGCAGAGCGAAGAAGTGGAGGCGTCGCGAAGAAGCGTCAGGTCCTTGCTGTGGAGCAGTGGATATGAGGCAGTGTCGGTGCGAAGCGTTGGATCAGCGCACTTCCAGTAGAGACGGTATCCGGTGATCCGACATGGTGTGGTGACTTCCATGGTGTCATGGACTTAGTCGAGGCTGCAGCAGCATCGGGTCTGCGGGGTCGTCGCACTCCAGCGAGGACCACGGCTTCGGCTGCAGGTGGCATCATGGGACTTGGCAGCGGCATCAGTCCGGAGTCATTCGAAGTCAGCTTCCTTGGATCTTCTTGATTTTCTGCCAGCTTCTCCTTTCAAGGACTCACAGACTGGATTAGGCACCACTTGGCAGGGCAAGAGTCTCAGCAGAGAGTCCAGGTGCCAGCAGAGGAAGTCTTTGATGGCCCTCAGACTTCAGAACAGGGGGCAAGTTCAGTCCAAGCCCTTAGAGATTGTTCTCAAGCAGGAATATACCCCAAAGTCCAGTCTTTGTCACCCTTCACAGGCAGAAGCAACAACTGCAGGATAGCCCAACAAAGCACAGTCATAGGCAGGGGCAGCACTTCTCCTCAGCTCTTCTCCTTGGCAGAAGCAAGTCTTGAAGAAACCTAAAGTCTGGGGTTTTGGGTCCAATACTTATACCACTTTCTGCTTTTGAAGTTGCCCAACTTCAAAGAAAAGTCTCTGTTGTTTACAGGAACCTGCCGTGCCCAGGTCTGGCCCCAGGCACACACCAGGGGGTTGGAGACTGCATTGTGTGAGGGCAGGCACAGCCCAATCAGGTGTAAGTGACCACTCCTCCCTCCACTCTAGCTCAGATGTCTCATAAGGATATGCGGGCTACACCCCAGCTCCCTTCGTGTCAGTCTCTAGAGGAGATTCACAAACAGCCCATTTGTCAGACTGACCCAGACAGGGAATCAACAAACAGGCAGAGTCACAGAATAGTTAAAGCAAGAAAATGCCTACTTTCTAAAAGTGGCATTTTCAAACTAACAATCTAAAAAACAACTTCACTAAAATATGTTTTTTTTAAATTGTGAGTTCAGAGACCTCAAACTCTAAATTTCCATCTGCTCTCAAAGGTAAACTGCGCTTTAAGGATATTTAAAGGCAGCCCCCATGTTGACCATGAGAGATATAGGTGAAAATGCAATTTGGCAATTTTTCACTATTAGGACATGTGAAACACATCAGTACATGTCCCACCTTTAAGATACACTACACCCTACCCATGGGGCTACTAGGACCTACCTGAGGGGTGCCTTACATGTATAGAAAGGGAAGGCTTGGGCCTGGCAAGTGGGTACACTTGCCAGTTCGAACTGGCAGTTTAAAACTGCACACTCTGCAGTGGCAGGTCTGAACCATGTTTACAGGGTTACTCATGTGGGTGGCACAATCAGTGCTGCAGGCCCACTAGTAGCATTTGATTTACAGGCCCTAGGCTCCTCTGGGTAACTTTTCTAGTGACTTACTAGTGAATCAAATATGCCAATTATGGAAAAGCCAATTACACATACAATTTCACATACGGAGCACTTGCACTCTAGCACTGGTCAACAGTAGTAAAGTGCCCAGAGTAACAAAAACAGCAAAAACAGAGTCCAACATACAGCAACAACCTGGGAAGCAGAGGCAAAAATTTAGGGGAGACCATGCCCAGGATGCCAGGTCTAACAATGTTTAATTGTAATCTGTCCCTGGAGTTTATCCTGAGGTCAAAACAGCTCATACATGGTATTTTTTAGATCCACTTCATAAGGTGATTCGGAGCTAGACCTACATCTTGCTCAGCACCCAAGCATCCTTGTTTGAACTTCCAAACCTTGGTGAAACACTTGCTCACTGACATTTTATGTGTATGATCCAATGAGAATCTTTGTGCTAATGTAACTGAAAAATCTCACTCTGACAGCAGTAGACTGCCCTTAAAGGGGATATTTGTTCACTCAGCAGTGTCCATATATAGAATTATAGATAGGTAACAGTAAATTACGTGGATTATTTTAACCGAAGGGTTTGTAGTGGCATCAAATAGATAACAAGAGTGAAGTGTGAATTGTCTATGCTTTCACTCAGAACTCCCGAGGTGAAAAGCATTCCTGTAAATTACTTTTTACCCATCTATAATTTTATGCTATGTATGGCCCCAAAAATCACCTTCCACTGCTTTCAAGTGCTAAGCAGGAGTAATGGGGAGCTATATATACCACAGTCTCTCCTCCTTATCCCATATTTAAAAAAAGCCAACCCTGCTCATCTTACCTGCCTTCCTTCCTTCCTTCATGCAGCTGTAATTTCTGCTTCCATTCAAAACAGACAAGCAGCACTGCACTAACAAGCTCTCAGGGAGGCCTGTCAACCTGGCCTGGAAAGCCCTCATGACATCACAACAGTGGGTACTAATTTTGTTATCAACCATGGCTACGTCCTAACTGATTTTTTAAATGGGATGATAATTATCCCTAAGCTCCCTTTCTTCTTTTTCATCATACTATCAATGTCAGGTATTGCCTTACACATTCGTGCATACACATACACACACACATATATATTTATATCTATGTGCATTAAAGAACGCATTTATATATTTCTCTAGTATTGGATCTTTCATAGATTTATGCTTGAATCATTCCCCGTCGTCGAAATGGGAGTCCCGCTGCACAATTAAATAGCAGTATTGAAAATCTACATAGAAGTCAATGTTAATGGACATTCCCTTTAACAGCTTATTCACATCATTTGAAAAGACCCAAAGTACAGCCAATCAGCCAACAGCACCCTTTATAACCCTCATTCCAGAGGCCCTAGTCCCTCAGATTTTCAACACCATGTAATGTGAAGGGTGTCTCTTTGAGCTCTGCTCAGTTATCTTCATTCTGGTATTGTAAGGATTCAGTTTTTCTGATATTATGTCTGATACATCTAAAAAAGGGCTCTTTAGACCCTGTAATACTTGTGGGAGGAAAAGACCCTCACAAAGACTGCATTTACTGCATCTACCCTCAACATAAGGTTAAAGACTGTAAGATCTGTCACACCTTCTCTACTAAAACCTTAAAAGACAGGGAGGGGAAGCTTCTTCCGTGGCTTCAGAAATCCAAATCTAAGAAGTCTATGCGTTCTGATGAGGAAAGTAACACTTCAATAACCTCTCATAAAAGGACACATAAGAGGGGAAGATTGTGTGACAAAGGGTCTTCACAAGAATCTAGAAAGGTCTCTAAAAATACTCATCAAGAGTCTGTCAAAGACACTTCTAAAAATTAGAAAAAAAGGAAAAATCTCATCAGAAGTCAGTTAAAGTCTGCCTCTGAACCGTCGACGGAGAAGCATACAGCTATGTTAAAAACCTTGTCGATCAGTTCGTCATTGACAACACCATTGTTGACAAGAACTGTCACTACAGTGACATGGACTGCAGCGTAGATGGCGACATCAACAACGTCTTCCAGTTTGGCACCGCCATCTATTCCATTGACGAAGATCTCATTGGTGAAACCACTGTTGAAGCCGCAGGTACAGCTGTCAACGACAGCCCCGATGATCACGGTCCACTCACGACAATCCCCTCGACCACAGCCTTGTTCACAAAAATACATTCACTACCGCTGAAAGCAATGAAGGAATCGACAATGATAAAAAGTGCAAAAACTTTCCTCCCTCCGGTGCACACTTCTCCCAGAAAGGTGTCACCCCTCCCTCCAAGCCACCTTTCAGACCTAGAGGAGTCAGAGGATAAGGGACCATTGGGGACTGTGAACAGTCCTTCAGAACTCAATGGCAAGTACCAAGGCTATGATGAGGAGGAAGAACAATACTATGAGGATTACCACCAGCCACCCAAATATTCTGAGAGATCCAGACATCATGAAGCACACCTTCAGTGACATGACCAGTCTCCTTCCCAAGAAGGTATAATTCAAATGCCTCTCTCATTGTTACAGGACCTGCAAGGCATGCTGCGGTACTATCAAGGAAGGTTTCCAGAACCAGCTCAACCTTCCTCACCTGGGCAGTTCAATGCTCCACTTCCGCCTTCATTACCAAGGACTCCAGGGCCTATTCCACTGCCAAGGATGACCCCAGCATCCAACACTGCAGCTTCTCTGACAGAGGATCCCCCTAATCAGATGATGATCAGAATGAAAGAGAGATTCCTGATGATCACTCACACCAAGAACAGGATGACTACCTAATCCCTACCACATCCCCACTGGCTTCCCCAGTGTATTCTCCTCTTGACAATATAAGGGGATTCCAAAACCTTATGGAGAGACGTGAAAGGAGGTTCCAGCTTCCGATGACCATCAAGCAGTTGGGCTGTTTTTATATGACTTCACGGAGCCAGCAAGAAAATCAGTGTATGCCATTCTCATAGTGGACTACATCTGGCAACAGGGCACAAATATAATACGAAATCCAGCAACTGTGGAAGCCATCTTGCCACGAATTGGCAAGAAATACAAGGCCCCAAGGGCTTACCGGTCTGTTTAGTGGGCCACTTGAAGCAGGACTCAGTTATTGCACATGTGGCTTAGTCCAGTTCAAAAAACACTTCTACACCTTTCCCAGCCCCACCGGATTAGGAGTACAGACAACTAGGTAACCTAGGTAAGAGGTTTTCATCGATGTCTGCCATAACAGTCTGTGCTTCTAATAAACTTGCCATTTTGGGCCAGTATGACCGGCAAATGTGGTCTGACATCAGGGCACTGATGGATGCCAGAGGATAGAAGGCTTGAAGTGAGAAAAATCCTTCAGGAGGGGTAGAGAAAATCTTCTGAAATAATTGGACATTGCCTTTACTGGATTCCGGCAGCCAGCAGGAGTGGCAGTTTTAAGGCAGCAGCGATGGTTAAAAGTGACTTCATTCCACCCTAAGGTCCAATCACAAATCGTCAACATGGCTTAATACGGAGAAGCCCCTTTTGGCAAGATCGTTGATGTGGCATTGCAGGCCATCAAGACAGATATGAACACAGCAATTTCATAGGGTGCCCTTTCAAGGAGCACGAGGTAGAGGACTCACTACATACCGCAGGGGTTATCAGCGCTTCCAGCAACCATATCAATAGTAATACCAACCATATTACCAGCAGCAGTCCTATCGTCCACCACCTGCAGCAGCCTACAGCAAACAAGGGACTTAACAAAAACAGACCTCTCAAGGGAAAGAGGCTAGTAGGATGCATGTGACTCTTCTTGAGTGTCGGCTATACTCAACCCCTCATCAACTGTGGTCATAAACATTACCAATTTCTCACATCACTGGCAGGAAATAACAACTGAAAAATGGGTATTAGACCTTGTTACCTATGGTCATACTCAATAATTTCTCAAAAGACCGCCAGTAACTCCTCCAATGAGAATCTACCCACCTCGTCTTCACTTACATTGAAAAGAAGCCCTCACCATGTTGAGCAAAGGAGCAATAGAAAGAACTCCCCAATCCCAAAAGGGAATGGGTTTCTAATCCTGTATTTTCCTTATCAAAAAGAAATCAGGGGAATGGCTGTCCATCCTAGATCTCCGGAAGTTAAACAAATCCTGAGACTCTGCAACCATGGGATCATTATGACAACTCTGCATTTACGGGATGCATACTTCCACATCCCCGTACATCTCAAACATCGAAAATCCCTGAGATTTAAAGTAGCCGGCACTCATTACCAATTCAAGGTCCTCACATTCGGCCTCAAGTAAGCTCAATGTGATTTCACAAAATGCCTGGCTCCTGTGGCAGCTTCCCTGAGAAATAACGGTTATCAGGTATTCCCACACCAACGGCCAGTCAAGCGTCGAGAGCGACCACAGCTTGCCTAGCACTATTCAGCAAATTGGGACTTACTATCACTTATCACAAATCATTGAGTATTCCATCAATAAGGATAGTTTTCCTGGGATCAGCTTTAGAAACCATCCAGAAGAAAGCTTTTCTATTGCAAGATAGACAGCAAAGACAACAGAATTTGGCCCTAAAACTGCAGACAAAAAGTCTGTTTCGGTGAGTCTGTTTAAGTTGTTCCTAGGGATGATGTCCTCAGATATAAATCTGGTCCCTTTCAGCCATCTAAGAATGAGGCCTTTGCAAGAGGAACTAAGCAAGCAGTGGATACAAACAGTACGATTGTTCGAAAATCTAGTGCAGATTACACCAAACTTAACAGCTCTGAATTGGTGGTCACAACCAGACCATCTTTCTGAAGGCCATAAGTTCATGCCACAAGTTCCCGACTATGTCATAACCATGGATTCTTCCATAGAGGGCTGGGGCGGACATCTTCAAGATTTACAAATTCGGGAAAAGTAGTCTCCGATCCAAAGAACCATGCATAAAAATCAACTGGAGCACAATGCTATTTATCTCATCCTACAAGCTTTTCTGCCAGGAATAACAGGTGCCTCATACTATGTCAAGCAAGAGGGCTCAAGATTGTTTCCCCTTTCTGGGTAAACTCAGAAAATCTGGAAAGGGACAATTGCGCACAGAATAACTTAGTGGACGAGCTAAATAGGTTGAAGAACCCCTTCCACGAATGGGAGCTGGACCAATTGACACTCAACAAGATCTTCTCTTTCAGGGGTAAAACAGCACTGGATCTCTTCAGACAAGTGAGAACTGCAAATGCCAGTCCTACGCAAGTTGGTATCCACATCCCGGGTCGAGGGAGAATGCCTTTTCAATCAGATGGTCTGGGATCTATGCATACGCTTTCCCCCGATACCTCTGATACCAAAGGTTCTCAGCAAGATGAACGCAGGGAAGTGTTGCATCATCCTGATTGCCCCCAAGTGACCCAGGCAACATTGTTTCATGGAGCGTCTCCTACTATAGGAATCCACCCACCTTCACCTGAGATCATCACAAACGCTCTTATCAATGAACCAAGGCCAGGTCTTTATCCCAACCCCACTCCACCTATGGCCATGGCTCCTGAACTCCATGAATTTCAACATCTAAATATATTGCAGGAATATTCTCTCAAAGGCTAGAGCAGATGCTACAACAAAAACATATAGGGCATGATTTAGATCTCGGCGGAGGGGTTACTCCACCACAACAATAACAGATATCTCATCTGCCGAAATCTACGTACCATTGTTTTTTATGGTATTTACATTTCAGCATGTGGGATGTCCGTCACCATTTCAATGGAGTAACCCCTCTGCCGAGATCTAAATAAGGCCCATAGTCTAATATGGAAACGTTTCTGCATCTGGTCACAAAAATCAAACTTACATCCTCTTCAAGCATCACCTAAGCAGATACTGTCATATCTCCTCTTGCTAGCTTAGTCAGGATTGGTGCACACATCTATTAAGGTGCATCTTGCTGCAATATCAAGATACACATGGTCATGACTTTCACTCTCTTTGTGCTCGAACAGAATCATCAAACAATTCATGAAAGGATTGTTCAGGCTTTTTCCCCCGGTAAGGGCTCCTCCCCCGGACTGGCACCTGAACATAGTTCTTTCTCAGCTCATGAAGGCTCCTTTCAAGACCATCCATAGAGGAGCTCTCAAGTTCCTCACTAGGAAAGTCGCAATGCTCTTAACTCTGACATCCACCAGAAGGTTAAGCGACATACAGGCTTTTACATCTCAAGAGACTTTCTTGCACTTTATGGCTGTTGCTGTAATTCTCAGGACCAATCCAAGGTATTTCCTTAAGGTGCCTTCGAATTTTCACCTCAATGCGCCTATATTATTGCAAACGTTTGTTCCGAGTCCAACATCGCCAGCAGAGAGACCTCTGCATAAGCTAGATATGAATCGAAGTCTAAAATTCTACTTACATCGCACAAAAAAAGGAGGACTGATCAACTGTTGATCTTGTATGGTCACATTCGTAAAGGTGCACCAGTCACGAAAGCAACCATTGCTAGATGGATTTCATCCACAATCCAGTTTTGCTACTCAAAGGATGGGAAGCCTTTATCAACTAAAGCCAAGGCACACTCAACTAGAGCAGTATCTACATCAGCTGCTTTTGTTTGTGGGAGTGCCTTTGAAGAAAATATGTTATGCTGCTCCTTGGAAGAATGTTTATTAATTCATGCAACATTATTATCTGGAGTCGGTGCAGCCCAGTGATGCAGCCAGTGTACAGGCCGTGCTGCGTCACCTATTTCACTTAGGTGAGCATCTGTTTGTTTCATGTGTTTGCTTATATAGCTCTACATACTTAAGCGTGTAGCAGGTCTATTTCATTATAATTGGGTACTTCTGTATAGATTATGTTACCAACCATCTGCAAATTGTATTCATGTTATAAAACGTTTATAAGTATAGAAACTTCTTGTCATTCTGATTCAAGCATGTGAATCTATGAACGATCCAGTATTGGAGAATAAAATGAGTTACTTACTTGTAACTGCAGATCTCCTGTATTGGTATGTTTAATAGATTGAGATGCAACCCACCCGCCTTCCCATAGGAGGCACCCCTTATGTCTCCTTGGTATTATATCACACTTGTGCTGGAAAATCTGTGAGACTGGAGCCTCTGGGATGAGGGTTCCAAAAGGTGCTGTCATCTGATTGGTCTTTTCAAATGATGTGAATACGTTTTTAAAGTGAATTTCATTAAAAGTTGACTTGGGGTGTAGGTTTTCAATACTGCTATTTAATTTACTGTAAGATTCACACTTTGACGTCGGGGAATGATTCAAGCATGTGACTCTCTGAAAGATACCAGTACTGGAGAACTGCAGTTACAGGCAAGTAACACATTTTCATATATATACACACACATTCACACCTAAATGTGTGTCTATCATATTAGACAGTGGCAGTTGCCATTGTGTAGGTAAAATTAGGTCAGCGTTCCTACAGGAATAGTATTTTTTGATTTGCTAATAACATTGGCACCGTTCAACAAATCTTCACAAAACATTTAAAAAATGAGTTCATCCATTTCACATGTATCATTAATGGGGCTAATAATGGAGTTTAATTTAAATCCACACTCCAATGACTAGCTGCAGCGCATGCAGAGGTAATTCTTCTCCAGGAGACCCATCTTAAATTACAAGCTAAGACTCCCAAAATACCAAGGTTTATCTCAATCTTTTTTTGCATCTGCAAATGCAGATGTAAGAGGGAGGTGGCCATTCTGCTCTTTCAAAACTTTGTGGGGGAAGTGTTAAAAGTTATTAGAGACACTAAAACGAGATGGATAATCGTCAATTCAAAAATAGGATTTCAATTTGTGGGTATAGCCAATTTTTATGTCCCCCATAGAGGATGATATAGCTGCTCTCAAAGAAATATACTAAGCTTTACTTGCGTTCCCAGGTCTCTTGGTTATGGGGGAGATTTCAATATTTTGCAGGATTTAAGGCTCCATTCGTCTCGCAAAAACAAAGCTGAGAATAAACCCAGGGCCGCTAGAATTTTAGCAAGAATGGATAAGGACCAAGCCTTAGTAGGTCCCTGGCGATCACAACATCCGTTAACTCAGGAGTTTATCTGTTTCTCGAAAAGGTTCAATTCAGCTTCGTTTTAGTTTCTCATCAATGGGGCAGAAATAATTCAGGGATACTCTCAAACCCTTTTTTAGACCATTCAGTTCCCTTTGTTGAGCTGGATTCGAATTTTCAGCAGGTTGAAAGACCATGATGGGCCTTTGATATTATCTTGTTAACTGATCCTGGGTGGATATCGGTTATGAAATCTGATCTTGTGGAATTTTTAAAACAAAATGTGGGATTGGCTTCCTCGTTTGCAGTTTGGGAAGCATGTAAGGCATATATTAGGGGGGAAGCTATTTCATTCAAAGCAAAATTCTCAAGAGTAAGGATGGAGAAAACCGAAGCATTGCAATTAGATCTGGATCAAGTTACTCATTTGGCAGAATACTCACCGATTTCAGACTTCAACCTGAGGAAAGTCAGACAGGCTACGAAAGATCATTACGTTTCCCAGATCATATTTAATTAGAATTCAAGCTTTCAACAGCTTTATGAGGAAAGTGAAACTCCTGGCCTGGTCAGTAAAAAAAGAGGCAATAACCGGATTATCAAATCAATCTACGATGAGGCCAGGGGTCGGACGGTGAACCTTCCCAATGAGGTAGAAAATGTTTTTCTAGATCATTACACTGATCTTTATACATCTGTACCCTCCATTTCTTCAGAAGCTGTCAATGAATTTATAAGATCTGTAGATCTCCCAACATTGAGTAGGGAACGGCAGATTGAAGCCATCTCTCCTATTACACTTCTGAAGGTTCAAGAAACCATAAAATCTTCCCCTAATGAGAAAGCTTGTGGGAGTGATGGGCTCCCAGCAGGGATGTATAAAGCATTTGTGAACCAGATTGTGACATTTCTGGTCAAACTGTTTAATGAAGTACTGGAGGGGTGTGAAGTGCCTGATACGTTTACTGAGCCTGTGACTGTCAGTTTTTTATAAAAGGGTAAGCCATCTGATCAACCAGGCTCTTATCGACACATTAGTCTTTTAAATAATGATGACCAACCGTTTGCAAAGATTACTGCCTCCAGAATAACGCTGCTAGGACAAGTAGTGATCCATCAGGGTTTTTACCAGGGAGGACTATTTCGCTGAAAACTAAGCTTTAGCTACAAGCTACTGATTCCTTTTCAAACAATTCGACCAAAGCGGCTATCATCATGATTGACGCTGAGAAAGCCTTAGATTTAGTTCAATGGGAACTTCCCTTTGCCATGTTAAATCGATTTGGCTTTTCCCCAAAGATAGTGCAACTTTTAGGCAACCTTTATGGTAGAGTCCAAACCAAAGTTATAGTCAATGCACATACAGCAGGAACACTCTCAATTAGCCGGGGCACTCGCCAGGGTTGCCCAATGTCTTTGGTGCTATTCGTACTGTTTATCGAGCCTTTGGCTTCAGCTCTCTGGCAAAATCCTCTCCAGGATGCACCAAAGCTGAAATTATTCACTGACCACTTGATTTTATAACTGGAAGCTGAAGAACAAACTATTACTAGAACCTTTGCAAAGATTAAAGTATTTTGGACTTAGAGGGTTATAGAATTAACCACGCTAAGCTGAAAGCCCTTGTATTCTACTCGTCGGGCATAATACTTCCAGTGGATTGGCGACCTCAATACCAGGATTTAAACTCTATTAGCTATTTAGGCATCTTTACATCCCATGATTTTTCAGAATTATATTGACTTAATAATATGCCTACTGTATTTAAAGCCCAGAATTTACTACGACAATAGCAGTCATATCCTCTTACTATTTTCGGATGCACAGCATTAATTAAAATGATGATTCTTCCACATTTCCTGTTTATTTTCTCTAACGTTATGATTAAGGTGCACTGGGGATTCTTCACCGAGCTAGAGCAGATACTGCAACATTTTAACTGGTTTGGGAAAAAGCCTTGAACCAAGCTGGAAACCTTGTATTTAAATATAGAGGATAGTGGTCTCATGCTTCCCTAATTTAAAAATGATCATGCTGCCTTTTTAGATTGGTTCGATAGAGCAGCAATCCCACAGAATCGGTCTAAAGATTTTTATCTCCAGCAAATGCTCATTGAAATGGGAATACGGCCAGCCCTGTTCCTTAAAATCCCTTAGCTTCTGAAATGTGTTAGATATATATTCCCCTACTTTTTGTTTTGTAGATATACTCAATTACAAGAGGACTTTTTTCCCCCAGTTTCATCCCGATATTTTGCTAAAAAATTGCTATCTACTAGGTTTACAAGTATAACAGGAGATGTTCTGCGACTGGGGAAAATTGGAATATTTCAATGATTTTTTTATTCTCATTACTGTGAAGTCCTGAAGTCAGATTAAATTGAGTAATCCCGAAACTTCAGACACACTTTTCTTTTCAATCTCCAGTTCAAAAGCTTTCTTCAAAAAGTACAACCTCCACGGGATGTATTAGCTTCTTTCTTTAGTTAAGCCTACTTTTGCACCACACTAATAGGAGTAGGCAAACGTCCCCAAATATTAATACAACAACTTACTATTAAATTGGTTCCGGCCGCCTTAGATAAGATCAAACTTTCCACTGGAGGAAGGATTGATTCATACTCCTGGAATCAGTACACTCAGTGGGCCTTTAAAGCTATTAGAGGAGCCAATTATAAAATAATGTCCTTTCTATCCAAGTGGATGCTTTATTATACACCATCTCGGCTTCACAAAATGTTTCCTTCAGCATCCAATTTATGTTTTTAGCTGTACATTTAGTAAAGGTGATTGGCCCTACGAATGTAACACTTGCCCTGCTTTATATAACTTTTCAAACACGATTTTACAGTGGATTGGTGACAAGCTTCAGGGTACAATCATACCTGATCCGTTGGGATTGCTTTTTGCGATATGTAACTCATTACGTTTAACTTGACATCAAAAACAACTATAAAAGTCAAGGTCAAAATAATTTTTATTCGGCTATTTCTCAAGCCATTAAAGCACAAAATAAAACTTTACACTCATAAAACTACACAGGAGAGGTGATAAAAACATAATTAAAAAGGTAAATCGATTATAATACAAGTGATCACAAGAATTCATAAGTTCATATGCCTTCATGCACGGCCCCATAAAAGCTTGTAGTCATTTCTACACAACAATCAAAGTTTAATACTATTGTACGAAAATCCAGTTCACGCAGTTTCTATATAGGGGAGTAATACCTCCATATGTATCCTAACTTTAGATGAATATTGAGTTTAGCTCATAGTGCTCCTCCATGGGTTAGAAGCATAAATAGCAAAATAGAATAAAATGCAAAGTGCTTTGCTTTAAAAACACTACAAAACAGTTTGAAAAGATTATACGCCAGGCGGCTTCCTTAAAAGGGCAAACTATGGTAATTCTCTTTGTTCGGTCCGAATATAGACCAGTTAAAACAATCAGACATGCAACTGTGCATAAGATGAAAAAGAAAAATTTTAGGCTCATTTCTACAGTCTCCTCATGTAAGTTATTAAGTTCCTTTTCATGATTGTTTAAGATGGAGTATGTTAATGACATAAAAACTATTCAGGCACTGGCAAACCAAAGTGCAAATGCTATCTGTTATCATAATATTAGCACTATAAATTACAATATGATTTAAGTTTAGAATAGCATATCTAAAAACTCAAAATAAAAACAAATGAGGAAAAAACCTTCCCAAGGGCGTGCCCATCTATGGTTCCCCAATGTTCCTGCTGTTTGTCCCAGTGTTAAAAATCTGACGCTGGAATAGCCCTGCGACGAATAGACCAAGCTGCTGTCAAGAACTTGGTTACCGCACTTACAACCAGGGTAGACGAATCATATTTACATATTCTATAAGCATTGGCTCGATCATATAATTGCAGGGCTTTACACAAAGGGATAATCCATTTTGCCCTTGGTTCTTGTATAAAGGGCAAAAAAACAGAAGGTGTTCAATTGATTCCTCACATATGTTACAGTTTGAACACTTATTAGCCCCTGAGCTATTCTTCAGCCAACGAGCGGTGAAACTATTGACTGGTAAGGTTCCATATCTAAACTGAAGAAATAGGGCACATGCGTGTGCGGTTATGGCGAGATCCAAGAATTGCTCAGGAACTCAGATGTTAATCTTCCCACCTAGTTACTATGGAAGATCGCCTCATTTGCCTTCTCCCAGTTCCTTTGTTTGACTAATGAGGTGGCATTGGTGGGAATCGACTCCGGCCTCTCCCAAAAATGAGGGAGAGCCAGTTTGTCCCAAGCCGATTCCATCTCCCTCAACCAGCTGACCTTTCTCCAGTTACACTGAGTTTTTGTGAGATCTTTAATAGCCTCTCGAAAGGGTGCCAGTTCTTCTTTTTTCCATAGGCAGATCCAATATAAGAGAGGTTTCAGGCCTGCTATATCTTTAATGCTGTTTTTTGCAACATCAAGTCTGAGGGGGATCAACGGCGTGCCCTTCCCCAACTTGGTTATATATCTGACAAAATGATTCTCCTTAATTTGTAGGACATCCAACTGCCTATGGAAACCCCATAGCTCTGCCCCATACAATGCAGCACCTCGGATCTGAGCTTTATATATTTCAAGAATAGGATTCAGAGGTGGGCTAACTACGCTTCTTGCTTTGCGTCCTAAGGCCCCCCTCTTTGCAATATAGTAAGACCCCCTTTTCTAATGGCCGCATCCCAACTACCCGAATCCATTAATCTGGTCCCCAGGTAATCATACTCAGCAACTCTTTCCAAGGGGATGGAGTTCATTGAGATGGTCACTTTTGTTTTTGTTTTCCGTGGACTATATATCATAAGCTTGGTTTTCCTGACATTAACTTCCAGGTCAAAGTCTATGCAATACAAACATAATTGGTCTGCCAAATTTTGCAATCCCTTAGGTGATTTAGCTAGTAGGATGGTATTGTCCGCATATAGCAGACATGGGATTTTTTTGCCTGCCAGTTTAGGTGAGTCGTTGTTACAGTTAGCTAAATAGTTGATACAATTATTTATATATAAGAGAAAGAGGGTAGGTGCTAGGACACAGCCTTGCCTAACTCCTCTTTCAATAGCTACTGGATTGGTTGATTCAACGTCTTTGCCACACCTAATTTGCGCAAACATACTTTCATGAAGTCGGACTATTAAATTTAGTAGGCCTTTGGGGACACCCATGTTCATTAATGTCAACCAGAGTTTATTCCTAGGTACCAGCTCAAAGGCCGCTCTTAGATCGACAAAGGCCACATAAAGGTTCCCACCTCCAACGTCCACCGTCTTCCATTTAATTGCTAAAAACCTCAAGACCTGATCCATTGTACTGACCGCATGTATGAACCCTGCCTGAAGATCCGAGATAGCACCGTTCTCTATAATCCACTTGTCTAGATGGAACAAGATCTGTTCTGCGAAACGTTTTTGAAGGTTATCGAGTAAACAAATCGGACGATAATTGGAGGGATCCCTGGGACTGCCTTTTTTAAAAAGAGGGACTATCTCGGCTCCCTTCCATGTCCATGGAATGGGTGCTCCTGCGGCGACCGCATTACAGACCAAATTCAAATAGGGGGCCCAAATGTCAGGGTTTGATTTAAAAAGATCGCCAGGAATTTTATCAAGACCTGGGGCCTTTCCCCACTTCAGAAAGGTTATTGCTGCCTTGGTTTCTGCTAAGGTAAATTGGATTGGAGGTAGGTCAGATTTTCTATTCTCGGTCAGTTCCCTAGGATTTAGAGCATCTGTCCCTGCATAAAGTGAACCGAAATGTTTTACCCATGTTGCAGGAAGGAACGAGCTGCCAGGCTGTGACCGAAGATCACCACTGTCATTAGAAATCAGCTTCCAAAACATGGAGGTGTCATTGGCTCTTGCGGAGTCCAAGAGGGCAGCCCACCTTTCTTCTTACCAACTCCTGCGGGCCTTGATAAGCTCCTGCTTGTAGCCCTCTCTTGATTGTCTTATGGGCTCTCTAGTCCCCTTTCTGAGGTCCCTCAATAGCTTAAGCTTAGCTTCCCTGCATGAGTGGTTAAACCATCTCTCACTACGTTTGTTACTTGTTTTGACAGCCGACTCTTTAGTAAAAATGTTTTTTAACAGAGTTGAATAGTTTCAGATGTGCTGCCAGAAACTTTTCCCCATCTTCAGGTGAACAGAGCATATGCTCCATTCGATCTATTACAAGGCTGTATATAGATGTAAGGGAACATAATGAGGAGTTCACAGTATCCCACTTGATATTAAGTTTATTGTTTGTCATAACTAGCTGCTGTACATAATCATTAGAATCAGAGGCTTCTAATGAGTGCTACAGGCCCCTGCCATAAAACTAATGGTTCACGGTCACTTCCTTCATGTTCCAATACCGCCATATCGACCATATATCCCCACAAGCGAATATCCAGTAGGAAATAGTCGATATGGCTCTTGTAAGCTCCTCGCCTAAAAGTGGTGCGGGGTTTGACATCTGAGCAGGAGCGACCATTACAGGCACCGAGACCATATGCAAGTGTAATATCGACTTTTTGGTAGGCTGGTCTACTCATTCTACGACTTTTGTTCGGTAATAACTGCGGGATACCCCATTGAATATCTTCTTCTACATAGAGTTCCTGGGCCACTGAATAGGGCTCAAAGGTCGCATTGAAATCCCCTGCTATTATAATATAGTGGGTGATGGATTTGCTAGATAAAATATTGTCTAAGACCATCAAAGCCTCAAACTCACGGTTGCTACCCACACTTCTTCTGTATATATTTACTAACAGTAGGGGTTTTTCTATATGGGTCGAAATTATCAAGCCTTGCAAATCAGCACAACCCGTGTCCATTTCTTCAATCCGACACTTAAGGAAACAGCTAACCCATATCAGTAACCCACCTGAAGGTCTCCCAGAAGACACTTTACAGGCTGGAACCCAGTAACTTTTAAAACCAGACCTATACTTGGGCTCCAAAGCCCATGTCTCTTGGAATAGGCATATCTTATGCTCATCTATAAAATGGCCCCAATCTGGGATTCGCATTTTGTGCTCGAGCCCTGCTATATTCCAACAGAGAACTTTCCCTGGGGTATCATCTTGGGCTGGAGGTGCATCAGTCAAGACTTCGGATGTAATTTGGAGTGTATGGAATAGGTTACTCGTAGGATTCAAAGGGTTTGTGTTACTCATTTGGTCTGTCATTAGACGCGACTCCGTAAATCCCCTAGCTTTGTTATCGTCAGTAATATCACTCTCCCCAGAGAATTCAGAGTCAATAGTGTTCCTATTAGTCACTGGGAATCTTGTATCGCTCTGCGTTAGTGTCATGAATTGAATGGAGCCCCTAGGGTCTCTAAGTGAAGTCAGGGGTCCCTCTGGATTGCCTACTCTAGATCCTCCATGCTCAATGACACTGGGAGTAATACATTTCCAAGTAGTTGGTTTATTCCTCTGAATCTCTAAAGTGCCCTGTATGGTGCCAATTTTATGTCAATCCACATCTGTGAGAGAAGGTGATGGATGCCTACATTCAGAATGATGGACATACTGTAGTTGGGGGCAGGAAAAGACTCTGAAATCAGATATCGCCCACTTAAAGCACCTTTGGTTGCTGGGGGGTAAAAGGATGCGAGTCTGCACAGAGAGACACCTTCTGCTACTGGGCCAGCTCTGCGTGTGTTTAAAAACAGCTGCTGAACCAATGCGGGAGAATCAAAATTAACAACAATACAATCCCCCAGTCCAATCTTTTTCAACGAGCCCACCTATCCCACCCTCCTCACCATTAGTATAGAAGGTACCATGCGGAATTCAAAACTAGCATTAACAGGCAGCCAGTGTATGACCTTGTTTTTCAGTTCAACATCAGATTCCAATCCATTTGGTTGTAGTCTAGGAGCACTGTAATAACAAGAACATATGGACAAGATTTCGGGGGGCAGGTGTAAGACTGTTAGCTGGCCCCCGTGATGTTCCGAACTAGTTCTGCTGAGCGCCGGGCCGCCTCTGATACACAAATGTTGGGATTCAGGGCTACTCCTCTAGGTCCCCTTGTGGTAGTAGCTGAGATCGTTGTGGTCGTGTGGCTATTATCCATTAGATTTGCAAACGACATAGCCTTCCGACCTATCTCTGGTTGACAGGTATGGTCCCAACGGTCCCTAAGTGCCAAGGGGCCCTCAGCCAAATTGGGAGTAGTCCTATTGTTAATACTGGGGGGGGTGGTCAAAAGTGGTGAGATGATGGTTTGCTTGTATGTCAACTCGCAAGGAGTTATCGGACATGAGAGGCTTAAGAAGTCCTCCTAGTTTCTCCTCAATGGCTTGAAGGCGAATTTCGATTGGGTGCAATCTCTTAGTGAGCTCCTCCCTTATATGCTCCATCATGCGGTCAAAAACCAATTGGCCCACTGTACTTTCTTGTTGCGTTGAAGGGCTATAATTCCCCACTTCAGAGCCCGGGTTTTTTGAGCTCGTGGTACGGGCTCGCTTGTTCCTCAGATTAACCTCTCCACGCTTTCTTTTCCCTTTTGGATTAGACTCTGGATCGGATGATTCCCCTACTGGAAGGTTCAAAATCGGCTGGGCAGGATCTGATGGGGTGGCCTTGTCCAAGATTGCAGAGGTAGTCTCCCTGACATTTTTTTGCGGAGCAACCGGAGGGGGGTGGGGCAAGACTGGTTGCGTGCTCTGGGGCTGCTGGAGAGAAGAATGTAGTGGAGGTGGGGATAGAAAGATAGAGGCAGGGGAGGCTAGGGGTGATGAGAGAGATAGGCGACGCTCAGCCAACTCTATCTCTTTATCTAAGACACCAACTGCTTTTTGTAGAAAGACATCTAAAGTTTTGTTGGTTTTACAGTTGTCTTGTGGTGCCGCCCCCTTCGACCTTCCCTTCCGCACTGTGGACTCGGCCCCCTCCACCTATCCCTCCTCTGAAAAGCCTACAAGCACTCCCTAAGAGCGCTTCGGTCTCTCGTCGCTTGTCGCGTGTCTCACCTGTGATGAGTTCAAATCTTAAGGAGCACTGCTTTCCTGATCAGCCCAAGTCACCAGAACCTCTAGGCATAAGCTTAGAGGAGTGGCCCAGCCCGGCCTCTCACGGTCGCTGACAGGCGAAGGATGGGCCCGCCCTTGGCCCGGGCTTTGCCCGGGTGCAGCCAGCGCGGCGGGAAAACAGTCCGCGCTATGTAACGCTCACTTGGGGGATCAGGCTCCTCCCCCACGCCTCTAAACAGGTCCAGCACGGCGGGAAAACAGTCCGCGCTATGTAGAGCTCGCTTGGGGGGTCAGGCGCCTCCCCCACGCCTCCAAACAGGTCCCACACGGTGGGAAAACAGTCCCCGCTATGAAGCGCTCGCTTGGGGGGGTCAGGCTCCTCCCCCAAAAACAACTATTCTTTATAGCATATTTGGTGGCTAAGGGCCAGATGTAGGAAGATATGCTTTTGCGAGTCTGAAATTGCGAGTCGGTGCGACTCGCAATTTCAGACTCGCAAAAGCATATGCAGAATGGTGTCTCAGACACCTTCTGCGACTCCCTATGGGGTCGCAAAGACCCACCTCATCAATATTCATGAGGTGGGACGCATTTTGCGACCCTATAGCGAGTCCCTGCACTCACAGGGAGGGTGGCCTGCTGTAGTCAGCAGACCTCCATGTCTGTGACTGCTTTATAAATAAAGCAGTTTTTTTTTTCATTTTGCAGCCCGTTTTCCTTAAAGGAAAACGAGTTGCAAAATGAAAAATAAACCGAAACCATTTGGTTTCGTTTTTTTCAGAGTAGGCAGTGGTCCATAGGACCACTGCCTGCTCTGAAAAAATATTTTTGTCGATATTCACAAAGGGAATTGCCACCAGTGTGACACTGGTGGTAACTGCGAGTTGGTTTGCGACCGCATTCGCGGTCACAAAGCAACTCTGAATTGCGATGCGAGTCGCAAATAGGAAGGTGGGTTCCCTTCCTATTTGCGAGTCGCATTCCCAAATTGCGAGTCGGTACCGACTCGCAATTTGGGAATGAGCATCGCGTTCGGACGTTTGCATGGCGCAAACTGAGAAAATCCCAGTTTGCGCCATGCAAACGGCTTGCTACATCTGGCCCTAAATCTTTAATTCTCCAGAAATGGAAATCCGAAGGAGTTCCCACTTCTGAGAGCTGGGTATTAAAGGTGCAGCAGGTGAAAGCAAGGGAAAGACTTTATACTTTACGAGTAGTGATCGACTAAATTACTTAATATATCGGCTAAGTATGTACGTTATGTTTACCTCTTCTTTTTAAGTGATATTTTACGACAAGATGCTCAGGGCTTGGGTTCTGTATTTTTACTGTAGTGATGAACTGCTTTCGATATTTGTTAAATTTAAAACAATTTTTTTTTAAAAAGAGTTCATCCATTTCAGTTCCATCCTGGAATGTTTTGCAGTTATCTGCCAAGGAGGGGCCATTTAAAAGGGGAGGCGCAAAATGTCATTTTCCCATGTTAGGTCCCATGGTAATTTTTTGAAAACAATACAGAGAAAACTGGCTAAACACAATTACACCACATTTGGTAGAAAGTTAGAATTTAACTTATGAAGCCTACTTTTCATTATTTGATGTAAATACATTCAGCCATTCTCTGGAAAGTAGTATTTAAAGAGGAGCGCAGGAAGGTCATGAAGGGGTTCAAATTATTGTGCTATCTGGATGGCTGATTCACCGGGAGTCCAGTGGTATGGTAAATATGAAACAAATTAGGGCCTCTGATTGGCTGAGGGTGCTTTTTCTCCTTTCAGCCTTTTCAGTACTGTGGGATTGGTGCCAATCCTGCATTACTGAGCAATATGATTGGCTGGCGGCAACTTGAAGAAAAATGTTGCTACTGCCATTACAGGACATCAGGACACAAGTACTCAGTTCCCATGTCCTAAAGTTGTTTAAAGAAAAAAGATGGCAGGGTAGGGATACCCTCCCCCCGTATGCAAGAGAGATCCAAAGGGAGCCCCCCACCTGAGGGACAAAAACTCTAGTAGGATCCAGGATGGTCCTCTTGTGAGGTACTGCAGGGCACCCATCGGAGTCACCACATAAGAGGCACCCCCATGGTACATCTGGACTGCGCAAGCTTCCACAAATGAAGCTTACATGGTGCTCCGGTATTATGTATGTGATGCTTGGCGGGCTGTCCGCATTACCGCAGTACTGCGAGAAAATAAATAAATAAAAAAGAAAAATGGGGGTTTCAGGTCTGTAAGGGCATTCCCATTCCATTGAGGTTTGGGTACAGTACCTAACCGCATACCAGCCCTTGGTGCCAACTTCATGGCTAAGCCCTGCAACTAGCACCACAGCCAGGCTCTGTGGCCAACCCTCTGCTATGCACAGCCTTTGCTACCCGTAGGGGGGTTGCTCAGAGGGCCAAGCTGCAGGCCAGACCCTGCTGCCAACCCCATGGCTGGGTTCTGTATCCACTACACAATGAGAACAGCCAAAGGAGGGGGAGGAGAGCTGACCGTAGGCCAGACCCCGCAGGCAACCTACTGCTACACGCATCCCAAAAACTGTGCTCAATGAGAGAGTTAAGCAAATATTACCATCAAAAGCCCCCAGATAATTCCCTGAAAAAAGGAAAGGTTAAAGTGACTTGTTAAAAACCCTAGAAATTCACTAACAACTAAGATTATAGTGTGTTGAAATAACACAAAAACTGGTGTTTAAAAACACTACAACACTGCAATTCACTAGTTATAATATACAGAGCTAACTATAACTTGCACCCCCACCAAGCTCTGGCCATGCCCTTAAATATTACATCACTCATGACCTGTTAAATGACGTCTTTGATGACATTGAAAGCTATAGCTTGCGCTGTATATTACGACTGGGGAATTTCAGTGATTTTTTGGTTTTTAAATGTTCGTTTTTGTGTCAATATTGTTACTTTAACCTTGGTTTTTCAGTGAATATTTATATATGTATATGCACATATATCACATGGTCAAGTGTTTTTATTGAATATATGCCTGTACTTTCAGAGCTCGTATTTCACAGTGAAGATGAATTCACTGTGAATCAATAAGACAGACTTCTTATGTAGGAAACGTAGCTTCACTAAAGAAAGAAAAAGGTAAAACGGATGATTAGCACAGCATTCTTCTTTCTTTCTGTGCTAGTTTTTAAAAAAATTAATTTGTTATTGAGTTTAATATGTATAACCAACAAACAGAAAATAAACATTGCAGTGCATATCGTTGCGAGATATCACAATATCTGTTTATCTCGTTTTTGGATGACAAAGGATATATACAGACAAAAATAAGAATCAGCACAAAGCATTTCAGCAGTAGGTACCCCTGGCCTCCTTTACCCATGAACATCCTCATGTAACCAATCCACTTATACACCATGGTTACCAGCATTGCAACATCACCACAGTTGGTTGTCACCTTTATGTTCAACATAATATTCCATTAGTGAGCCATCACCATCAGTGCTCCAGTCAGAACTGGACTCTTCCACACCAGTGACAAATCCAATAGTGTTCCCCAGGCAATCAAGTCCGCCAGTGCTCCCTCCTCCTTGCGTGATATCCTCATGTATTGCTCTTCAGCAGGGCCCCATTCCAGTAAATCACGGATCCAGTAAGGAATGGATGGGCTCCGGGTACTCATCGAGCCAATGGCCACTCTGCACTTAGCCAACACCAGAGCGAGTTGTGTAAATCTATATGGGATGCACCTACCCCGTGGTCTCCACACTATACCTAAAAGGCAGGTCAAGAGTGTCGCTTTGAGCCCCAAACCTGTGACCACTTCTACCCTCCGAACCACCTCCCACCAAAATCGCTGCA